>NW_026521803.1:17172500-22172500 GCF_021234435.1 Artibeus jamaicensis | reverse complement strand
CAATTTTGTGTGTTTGTTTAGTTTGGTCTTTAAAAATTCCACATGTAAGTGAAATCATATGGTGTTTGTCCTTCTCTGAGTAACTTATTTCATTGAGCCTAATACTCTCTAGGAGGATTCTAGAAACCTGGGTTCTCTAATCACCTGCCAATCATTGTTTACGTAAATCAGTCAACTGGTTGATTCTTTTCATTTTAACAGACCGTCCTTATGGTTCCTTGTCATAATAAAGTACAATTAAAAAAAAAAGTACCTAAGTACCTCACTTTGGCAAGCGTTCATTGTCTCCCACCAGAAACATAAAATAATCCTATACATAAAGTTTGTATATCCTATTAACATTATTTAGATGGTACTCTTTGAGGAATATTAAAGCTGCTATCTTGTGCTAAGAAGTATTTTGATAAGAGATATTATCAAGGCAGATTCCAGTTTAAAGGTCATCAAATTAACTGAATGAACCTAAACCCGTTTGCGCCACCTGGAACAATAGGAGCTAATCACCAATGTATTGCCTTTGATCCCCAAATCTCTCCTGAGACAGAAAAGAGTGAGAGATGGGTCTCCGAATTAGCTATGTGGACTGGTTCAGGGGCAGTACCCCCAAATACTTTAAGGGCTGACCAGCAACTGTTAAGGCAATAGTCATTAATCCCCAAGGGGGACAAATGCTCAGAGTTAGAAGAGCAGTTAAAATCTCTAACTAGCTGGGTTCTAGGGGCCCCAACATCTAGGTGGTGTCTTGGGAACTGGCCTAGATCACAATAAGCCACAAAACTCTTGCCTATAAATAGCACAACTGACTAACTTGTCTCTCTTGAAAGTCAGTGCTTCGAACACTTAATTAAAATACAATTTTCTGACTGCAGAGTGGTGGGGAGGTGTCTTATAAAGTACATTTTTCAGGACTTCAAGTTCATTAAAACAAATTCAGAAGATGTGAGATTGCTTTCAATAGCATGCAGTTTAACCAGTGCCCCAGGGTTCTCTGAGGAAGACAGGAGATTAGACTATAGTCCGCTAGATTTTAGGATTACAATGGTAAAGAAAGAAAAACCAAAGCAACAACAATAAGGGGGAAAAAAGTACTTGGAAAGAACACTTGCCCAAATGCCGGGCAAAACTCAACTTACCAGCTTGCTCTAGAGAGAGGCGACCTGTCAGATCACTGCTCCAGCTGAGGTTCTCACCCTTCTCCCACCACCTGTGGTCCCTGATTACAACAGTTCTTTGAGGGAAGGCGTCTTGAGCTCCATCTCGTGGCCAGAGGGAGTTTCTAAGACTGTCATGTTTATTTTGTCAAAGACCAACAATTAAACGATGGAAACGTGTTTAATGAATCTCTTTGCAATCATAGCCAATATATCTAAAAGCTTTTCTAGACATTATTAGAAATAACAAAAAAGAGCAAAGATGCCCAAACCCCTCTGCCTTCCATTGACACCTCTAAAACACATTGGGTATAGAACATACTCACCTGAATTCTTTTTCATATGCCTGTGTATTTTTTTGGAAGATTTTTGTTTCTTAAGGTTATATATTTTTCATTTAAGAAACATGAATTCTACTTAATAAAAAATGAAATTTCCTTTATCAAATTCAAAGAGACCAGATTAAGTATGGCCTGTGATTTGGTGACATTGTTTTGTAATGATCATAATTTGGTGACTTTTTTTATAATGTTTGTGGAGAGAACATGGTAAAACAATACTATGGAAGTTGTTTTCATATTGGAGGTAAAGTGGAAAATACTGAAGGATTTTCTGTAATATGAGACTTGTATTTAATAGTTCACTGCAACAAGATAACGTCTTATCTATTTAGTTTGCATTTCTTTTTTCATGGTCATAGTAATATTCAGGTAATTTACCTTGCATGTTGCTAATACCTTCCAAGATTACAAGAGCCTAATAGAGGTCATCCATGCAAACATCTTCATCCAAGATTAAACCATTGTTTGGTGGGCTCTTAGAGAATTAAATAGAAATTTCAAAGAAACTCAATTTTACATGAAATTGCCAAGGATTCAAGGACATGTCAAAAAGGCAGTTTTAATTCTTTTCTAGCAATAAATGCCAATATAAAATAATACTCTCTTTCTCCAACAATATCCAAATAGAGAGAGACATACAGCCAACTGATCTTATAAACACATATTTGACCTGGAATCAGTACTTTCCTGTCTTACCTTTGAGTCCTCAGTGTAAACATTTCAAAGGTGAAGAAAACAGAGACACATATTCCTCTCTCTCCAATGCACCCTGCACTCTGGCCCATTTCATTATCATGGTTAAAGTTTATCTCCAAATTTAAAACTGAAACCAAAACAAATAAACAAAAAGCACTCTGGACTTTTTTAAATCTGTGAAGCTGTTTCCCCCCCCCCAAAAAAAAACTAAGTGTGTCTTTTTCCAATAGATCCCTAATAGGTACTGTGCTTTTCACCCTTAAATGAATTTAGCCTTAGGCTCAATTTTCCTCAGTTGAATACTCATCTTGATAAATTCCTTAGGGCTTGGTCCCTAGAGATTTTGTTAAACCTAATTTTATTAAAACTTAGGCTTTGAAAACCTTGTTTGCATAATTATCTATTTAAATATGTCTACCTGTTTCTTTAGAGACTTCGATGGGAATCCCCCCACTTCTTTTAATATACTATATTTTTTAGGATTTAAGACTTGCCTTCAAACTAGTAAAGTCTATAAAAAGAAAACATGGTATATTTTTAAACTGAAATTAACCAAAATTCTACATGCAAAGCATTGTATTACACAAAATATTAGTGTTGTTATTTTTGTCATACTGGGTAAAAAAATTGGCTCTGTCTCTCTTTTCCTAGGGAGTTGAACTAATGATAACTATATCACACACAGTTGTAAATAATCAAGAAGGTGGTTTTATTTGAAAATGCCCCAAGCATACCAAAATATTGCATGTATATAAAATATGACATTGTACTTTTTATGCCAAGAAGTCATATCAGCACAAATTATTTTAGGGCCTTTTTTCCAAATCGACTCATGAAGAGGCACTTCCTGCAAAGCTCTCATATGCCTACCATTGTACCGAACGCTCTGAGATGATCCTAGTCTTCACTCATGATGAGCAAGGTGATTTGTGGCTCACTTCCTGTGCCTGACCAATTTGAAATAGGAGGTCCAGAAACGGAACTCTCGAGTCAAAAGCACATGAGCCAGCTTCTCATCAACATCAACTCAAAGTCAAACTACTATTTACGGTGTGGATATTTGCACTCTTTTGGAAAACCAAGTAAGCCTTTGACCCAATGCAGATTTTGGAAGTTCATAGAGGAAGGGCAGAAGACAATGATTTCCCATCCCAACAGCAACTCGCCCTATGAATGAATGAAGTCCTTTCATGTTGCAGTATCATCCAAGGATGGGTCCACATGAGCGGGTCTGGGGAACTGAGCATAAAGCTTCCGCAGTGCTCTTCAGATGTTGTTGATGAATCTTCCTTGTAGTTTTGAGAAACTGAAATAGAGGTACATAGGGGCAATAGTGTTTTTCTCTCTACAACTTGTAAATAATGCTATTCCTTGGTTCACATTATAATGTAATCAGAGAAATATTTACATCACTAAAGCCAGTAACAGTTGATCAGAGAATGATTAAAAATGATAATATACCTAAAGAAATAATGCTTAGAGAAGAAGTGGGTTGCCAGAAATAAAAGCACAATAAAAGGAGAGCGAAAAAGGCAGTATTTAATAGTGCAAAGGGGCACCAAGTACCGTATACCCCTGACAGGTTCTGCCTTTTGTACATGAATAAGGGGGTGAGCAAAGTAGGTTTACAGTTGTGATACGTAGAATACAATAATTAATAATACAAGAATAAACTCCATTTCACATACTCACATTGGTAAGCAAACTCTTGCTGGTCAACCCCTGTATAAGAATTTGATGTCACTGACCATTGTAAATCATATGCAATCTCTCTTTTCCTGGTCTCACCAGGCTGTCATTGCAATGTGATAACCCTAATGGCATCAGTCTTTCTATGCTTCTCCTTCATACCTACCAGGCCAGAACCTTTACTTCCTAAACAGTACCATTCCAGGTACCTCTGGGAACCTACTACAGTACTCACCTGTGATCCAAAACTACCTCTCAACTGCCATTCTATCTTTAAGACCACAGCACCACTACTGGCATTGCTTCCCTGGCATGGTACTGTGTGGCTGCCAGAAAAACCACTGCAGCTTCCACTGTGTTCTAACATGACCACTGAGTGCCAACTTTCTGCTCCGAGCTCCATAGATATGGAATATCATGAGTTCCACTGGTCACTGCCACATAGCCTGGACAGAACCATCTTTGCCAGGCACAGCATTTTCTTCCTAGGAGCTACTGCCAATTCCCTAGATCCCAGTAGGTTACTGGAAGATCCTGCTGTGTGTTACAGTCACAATTTACAATGTGTGCTAATGTTTAAGATAATTGTTTAATGAAATATGTACGGATCTTCCTCCAGAGTGCATGGCTAATCACCCTTTACAAATTCTTTCAACATCTTTATGAGGGTTCAAATGATATAACCCTATTAGTTTCTATTATTATTCCAAATGTTTTCTTAAGCTTTACTTAAGTCTAGATAAGTTCATTTTGACTTCAAGTACTTCTTTATTAGAAATATATAATAGTGTGGAAGCAACACAAACTTTGAAGTCAATCTGCTCTGAGTTCAGATTCTAGCTCTACACTAATTATCTATAGAAACTTGAACAAGTCACTTGACCTCTTTCAGCCTCATCTTTTTTCTTTCAATTTTTATTTTATTGATTATGCCATTACAGTTGTTCTATTCCCACCCTTCATTACCCTCCAACCTGCATCCCCCCACCATTCCCCCCCTTTAGTTTATGACCACGTGTCTCAAGTTCTTTAGATTCTATATTTCCCATACTATTCTTGCCCTCCACCCTATCTATTTTCTACCTACCATCTGTGCTACTTATTTTCTGTACCTTCTCCCCTCTTCTCTTCCTCCCACTCCCCTGTTGCTAACCCTCGATGAGATTTTCATTTCTATTTTTCCGCTCCTGATTTAGCTGTCCTTTTAGTTTGCTTTTGTTTTAGATGTGGTTGTTAATAACTATGAGTTTGCTGTCCTTTCACTGTTCATCTTTTTAATCTTGTTTTTCTTAGATAAGTTCCTTTAACATTTCATATAATAAGGGCTTGGTGATGATGAACTCCTTGAATATGATCTTACCTGAGAAGCGCTTTATCTGTCCTTCCATTCTAAATGAAAGTTTTGCTGAGTAGAGCAATCTTGGTTGTAGGTCTTTGGATTTCATGACTTGGAATACTTCTTTCCAGCCCCTTCTTGCCTGTAAGGTCTCTTTTGAGAAATCTGCTGACAGTCTGATGGGAACTCCTTTGTAGGTGACTGTCCCCTTATCTCTTGCTGCTTCTAGGATTCTCTCCTTCATTTTAATCTTAACTAATGTAATTATGATGTTCCTTGGTGGGTTTCTTCTTGGGTCCAGCTTCTTTGGGACTCTCTGAGCTTCCTGGATTTCCTGGAAGTCTATTTCCTTTGCCAGATTGGGGAAATTCTCCTTTATTATTTGTTCAAATAAGTTTTCCACTCATGGCTGTTCTTTTCCCCCTTCTGGTACCACTATAATTCAGATGTTGGAGCATTTAAAGATGTCCTGGAGGTTCCTAAGTCTCTCCTTGTTTTTTTGAATTCTTTCTTCATATTTTCCTGTTTGGTCATTTTTTCCTTCCTTCTGGTCTACTCCCTTGATTTGAGTCCCAGTTTCCTTTCCATCACTATTGGTTTCCTGTGTAATTCCCTTCATTTCAATTAGTTTATCCTTCATATGTTCCTCTAATTTGTGACTAAAATCAACCAGTTCTGTGAGCATCCTGATCACCAGTGTTTTGAACTGTACATCTGAAAGTTCTGCTATTTCTTCGTCACTTAGAGTTATGGGCTCTGGGGCTTTGAGATCTTCTTGAGCCATTTTTGGTCCGTTTGTGCCCATTAAGTATGAGCAGCAGAGCCTTGGGGGCAGGGCGGGGCCACCGGGGCAGGGTCGCTGGGTTGTGATGCTGTATGTGGGGGCAGAGTCAGAGTGGGGAAATGGCAGCCCTTTCTGCTACATCCTGCCACTGGGGCCCGCTTGGTCCCCTCTCACTGCCCACTACCTCATGGGTCTATCTGCACAGGAATGCGCCGCCACAGGCATCTCACCACCCTGCACCCTCTCTGGATCAGCCAATCACTCACTGGGTTGCTCACTGGGTCGCTCACTGGGTTCGTCCTTTGCAAACCCCATGCCTGGGACCCACGCACCTGAGTCCGTCTGACCGAGTTTTCCTGTGCAACCTCGCTCCACCAGCTGCTGGCTTCACCCCTCTTACCAGTCAGGCTGAAGCACTCATTGTTATCAGACTTCCGAAAAGTTCCATTTTCTGTGTTCTGGCTGTGTTTTCTGTTGCTAATATTTTGTTGTCTCTAAACTTGGTTGTGTGAGAAAGCACGGTGTCTCCACCTATGCCTCCATCTTGGCAGAAGTCCTTTTTCTTCTTTTTTAATCTTTAAAATTGGCATACTATGTACCTCAAAGTCATTTAACAAGATAATATCTGTTTAGGAATTATTATAGTGCTTGGTTAATAAGAAAAACTAAATAATTGGTAACCCTTATTATCACTCATAAGAGCTGTATTTCTCTGCAACATCCCAGAAACTTGTTTCTATGTCAAAGCAGAACTCTCTGGGACATTCTGATTATAAAAAAGAGAGATAGGACAAACATGTTTATGATGATGTATTAATGACCTAATGTGGTGCTCTATGAGAACAAAATAAGAGAGGTTGGAAAGAAAACACTTTGCAGCCCCAAAATGAATATTACTGGTGAAATCTGGAGCTCTGGCCCTTCTGGTAAGATTAACTTTTATAATTTTGCTGAGAAGGTCCAGTAGAATATTTACCTGAGTAAGTTTGGCCTTAAAAATCCTGTTATCCTTCCCAAACCCCAATATACTAGCAGCATGGAAATGGGCTATGTTATTATGAACTAATTACTATTCACTTTTTATCAGCTAATGAACTGATTTACACAGTACTTTTTAAAATTCAGGAACTGCTATATGAATTTGTTGAAACAAAAAGGATCATTATCAAGTTCTATTATCCATCATGCTGGCTCTCTGCTGGGTTGTAATTATTGCATCCACAAGTGGAGATAGTGGATAGGAAGGCAGGTCACTGAGGTCCTGCCAGTTTGAATTGTGGGCTTGGTCTTCTAAAGTCTGTGAGCCACAGGGTCTTCCTTTCCTCTTAGGCCCAGAAATGATGGTAGACAACAGCAAGAATCTCTGTCTCCTCCTCCTCATCATCTCCAATTAACTACCACTGCACTCTCAGTAAAGCACACTGTAGAATCAAAGAGTCCCTGGGGTTTGGAAAAATTATAAAGGTCTAAAATAAGGGGATAATGGAGACAGGTAAAGTGAGACCACCAAATTAGTGAAGTGACTCTGTGAGGCTCCCCAAGGCACGTCCAGTATGCAGAGTTTTTGTGACTGCTCAGGGAAGGAGTTTGAAGCTCTCATTCTATTTGGGGTCTCAGGAACCAAAGTCATTAACAGTCCCTGCCCAGGAAGGAGTGATTAAAGTGAATTTTGACTATACAACACTTCTTTGGACAAATGTCTATTCAGGTTCTTTGTCTATTTTTTTTTGAATTGGGTTTATTCAGTTTTGGGTTATTGAACTATATGTATGCATTTTATATTTTGGATTTTAACCCATTATGAGATTATGTGGTCTGCAAAAATGTTTGAATATTCTGTAGATTGTATAGTCTTAATGGCTTTCTTTGCTGTGCTGAAGTGCTTTAACTTGATGTAGTCCCATTTGTTTCTTTTGCTATTATTGCTTTCTTGTTGGTGTCAAATAAAAAAAATTGCCAATACTAATGTTAAGGAGTTTCTTCCCCATGTTTTCTTGCAGGATTTTTATGGTTGCAGGTCTTACATTCAAGTTTTTAATCTATTTTGAGTTTATATTTGTGTATGATATAAGATACAAAATCAGTTCTTTGCATATGGAGATCCAGTTTTCTCTGCATCATTTATTGAAAACACCATCCTTTCATTATTATATATCCTTAGCTCCATTGTCAGAAATTAAGATTTCTGGCCAAGATGGAGACATAAGCAGATAAGCTTTGCTTCCTTAGACAACCAAAAGAAGGACAACAACAAATTTAAAAACAAAAAAACAACCAGAACTGCCAGGAAATTGAACTGTATGCAAGTCCAACAACCAAGGAGTTAAAGAAGAAACATTCATCCAGACTGGTAGGAAGGGTGGAGATGAGCAGCCATGGTAGCAAGGTGGTAGACAGGCCTGCAAGGCACCAGCTGGTGGACTGAATAGTCCCACATTTGCATGTAGATAAGCCAAGAGGAACAACTTGGGAGCAAGGCAAACCCCCTGACCCAGTGTTCCAGCATGGACAAACTAAAGCCTCAAAACCTCTGGCTGTGAATATCTGTGGGGGTTGTGGTGGATGAAGAACTTCCCAGTCTCATAAGAGAGTTCATTGGAGAGACCTACAGGATCCTAGAAGTATACAAACTCACCCACCAAGGAATCAGCAGAAAAAGGGCCCAATTTGTGGGTAGGAGGGGAAGTGACTATAAGTGGGGCAAAAGCTGTGCACGCAGCATTGTTCCCTCTCTGACTCCTCCCCACATACAGTGTCAAAACACAACAAAGTGGGTTGCCCCACCCTGGCCAATACCTAAGGCTCTGCCTCTTACAACATAACAGGTATACCAAAACAAAGAAATACCACCTAAATAAAAGAACAGATCAAAACTCCAGAAAAATAACTAAGTGAAGAGGAGATAGCCAACCTATCAGATGCAGAGTTCAAAACACTAGTAATCAGGATGCTCACAGAAATGATTGAGTATGGGTGCAAAATAGAGGAAAAAGTGAAGGCCATTCAAAGTGAAATAAAGAAAAATATACAAGGAATCACCAGTGAAGAGAAGGAAGCTGGGACTGAAATTGATAATTTGGAACAGAAGGAAGAAATAAACATTCAACTGGAACAGAATAAAAAAACAAGAATTCAGAAAATTGAGGAGTGTCTTAGGAACCTCTGGGACAACCTTAAACATTCCAACATCCAAATCATAGGGGTGCCACATGGAGAATAGAAAGAACAAGAAATTGAAATCTTATTTTAAAAAAATAATGAAGGAAAACTTCCCCAATCTGGTGAAGGAAATAGACTTTCAGAAAGTCCAGGAAGCTTAGAGAGTCCCAAAGAAATTCAACCCAAGGAGGAACACACCAAGACACATCATAATTACATTAACCAAAATTAAAAATAAGGAGAGAATCTTAAAAAGCAGTAAGAGAAAAGGAGACAGTTACCTACAAAGCAGTTCCCAGAAGACTGCTGAATTCTCAAAAGAAACTTTACAGGTAAGAAGGAACTATAAAGAAGTATTCAAAGTCATGAAAGGCAAGGACCTACATCCAAGATTACTCTATTCAGCAAAGCTATCATTTAGAATGGAAGGGCAGATAAAGTGCTTCCCAGATAAGGTGAACTTACAGGAGTTCATTATCACCAAGCACTTATTATATGAAATGTTAAAGGGATTTATCTAAGAAAGAGAAGATGATAAAAAATATGAACAGTAAAATGACAACAAACTCACAACTATCAACAACTGAACCTAAAACAAAAACAAAGTTACCAGACAACTAGAACAGGAAGAGAATCACAGAGATGGAGATCACATGATGGTTATAAGCAGGAAGGGGAGGGAGCAGAGTGGGGGAAAAGGTACAGGGAATAAGAAGTATAATTGGTAGGTACAAAATACACAGGGGAAGGCCAAGAATAGTATATGAAATGGAGAAACCAAAGAACTTATATGTATGTCCCACGGACATAAACTAAGGGGAGGAAATGCTAGTGGAAGAGGGGTGCAGAGTGGAGAGGGATAAAGGGGAGAGAGAAATGGGACAAATGTAATAGCATAATCAATAAAATATACAAAACATGAATTGAACATATATGTATGGGTATATTTCTGGGGTCTCTATTCTGATCCATTGATTTATGTGTATTTCTACACTGATACCATACTATTTTGAACACTATGGCTTTGTAATATAGTTTGAAATCAGAAAGTGTGATGCCTCTAGCCTTGTTATTTTTGTCTCAGAATTGCTTTCATTACTTGGGTTATTTTAAGGTTCCATATAAACTTTTTTTTTTCTATTTCTGTGAAAAATGCCACTGGAATTTTGATAGACACTGCATTGAATCTGTACATTTTTACAATATTAAATCTTCTTATCCATGAACACAGAATATCTTTTCACTTATTTGTGTCTTCTTCAATTTCCTTCATGGTGTCTTGTCATTCACAGTGTACAGGTCTTCCACATCTAGAAGAGTATCTAGAAAATAGTAAATGCTCAAATATCGGTTTGATGAATATATCCTACTCTCCATTCTAAATAATGGAACAAACCATTTAGACAACTCATCCTTTTTCTACGCCAAATCCAGAGTTTGTAATTCCTGAGTCCTGGAATGGTAATAGGGATCCTCATTTGCTCTCAAAGTATATTCCTAAATTGGGAATCAAGTCAATTTTCTGTTTTGACTCTGGTCTAGAGTTAAGGGCTTGCTGAACTCATCTTAGTATATTTAACCCCTCTCTAAATTCTTTGCTTATATTTATACTGAACCATATCTCCAACTCCCTTTTTTCCTATTTATTATATTTCATATAATATCCTATTGCTAAGTGGTTCTTGTCTTTGAACACAGTTCTTTACTTTTCTTCCCTAACAATACATAATCTAAAAATAATCTTTTTTTTTTAATTGCTCAGAAGACCACACTCAGCAGTATTTAGGTTTATGCAAATTATTGCATTGTCTTTCCCATGCTGATTCGTAGGTGACAGGGTATAGTTTGGGCAGGTGGATTCTGCATGTTGGTCTTTGTAGCAATCCCAGGAAATTCAGCTTTTTTTTTCTTTCATTTTTTTAAGAGTAATGACCCCTCTATGCCTTGCAGCCCATTGGGTATAAAGAGTATAGACTTCATGTTCACATAGTCAGAGATCAATTTTTTATAGAGTCGAAGTCATGTTGAACTTTTATCTACTGAGCTCCCAATCTGGATAGACCAGTAAGTCATTCCCAAATTTACATTTCTAGTTTTGTTAACATTAAATGATACTTTTCTACTGTAATGCTACCTCCTGAAACTAATTAACATTTAATGCAAATTGTATTTATTGATATTCCCTAGTAGCTTATAACCAAAAAAAGGTACATTTTATCCCTACTTTTTAAACTCACATTTTCAATTCATAGACTCAGTCTGATTTCCTGTCCTAGCACTTGAGGTCACATTTCTAAGATTAAAGGTATACATATACACTCACCAGTACAATGGAACTAACAGATTAAAAAAATAGCTTTTTATTCTTTCTATTGTTCATTACCTGGTTTAGATAGAGGGATGACATCTATTGTTCTCCATTTTGTTTTACTTAATAGTCCATGTATTTTTATATTTATTAATATTATTAATAATATTATGCATATAATAAAATATTTAAATATAAATATCTTAAAATATTTATTGCCATGTTTTGTTGGAAAAGAACTATATTAAACATTTTGTATTTTGAAAACTTTCAAAGGCTCTAAAATTTTTGGAAATTTATTTCATGAATTAAAATAAAGTGAAGTGAATTTTTAAAAGCTTAATTTATTAGCTTTCTCATTTATGTAAAACTATAACAAATAATTACACCTATTATGACAAAGCAAGGCCTTTGGTTCAAGGGAATAAATGTGAATATAGTAAGTGATTAGAAATGTCTGGGATTTCTTTTCCAGGTGTTATTTTTACACATATGCACTTATTATTATTTAACAGAATATTTAAATAAGACCCTCTGAAGATCCCTGAGAGCTCTGTATATACATCTAGAGTCTCTTCTCAGGTACTCTGTCCTACAGGCTACAGCTATTTTTGTCTCTCACATGTTTGTCCTCAACTCAGGGAGCCGCCTGCAACCCAACTAGGTGATAGATGCCTCCCTGTGCTGTATGTAATCTGGAAACCCTTTCAAGGCAGTAAGCTGGCAAAATTATACATTCGACTTATTTGTTCCTCATCAGTCACCATACTTCTTTGCCTGATGTTCATTCAGTACTAGAAACATTTTTTCCATATATAGTCCAATTTGTGGTTATTTCATTGTGAGGGGTTAGAAATCAGTCCATGCTACTTAATTGTGGACAGAAGCAGAGGTCTACCTTAATACTGTTTTCTCCTCACACGTATCAACTTCTGTGGAAAGTATATGATTCTCTGACTTCATTTTTCAAAGTCTTGAATTTCTATTAACTAAAAATGTACATGTATATATATAATACAGGCAATACTGTTATGTGCATATAGGTTCTGTTAGTTCTTTCTTTCTGTTGAATGTTATTGAATGGCATATGCTTTTAGCTATAAAGTGTCCTTAATAGTTATTAGACTTTGCTTTGAATTTTTTTTGTTTTAATATTTTAATTCCATTATCCTAGCAAGGATATTGTTTTAAGGCATATTTTTCTTTCACCTTTCTTGGTTGTGGGTACAGAAATAGATCACGGCTTCCATTTTCTCATAAATTTGTTTGTTACACATGGAATCTGGGAAATTCAGTACAACAGTTTCATGGAGAAGTAAAGATTTTCCATGTTACATCACTTTATTGTAATTTCTATATGAATTAATGCTAAGTTTTATGAGATGGAGTTTTGTCCGATTTTTTCACTGATGTAATGAACATTGTATGGCATAAATATTTGTTGAATAAATAAGTAGATAAATGGATAAATAAAGAGATAATTTCAAGATTCATTAAACAAGGTAATAGTTAATAACTTTGTAAATAGTGAATGCTTATTATAAATTTAGGTACCAATCATTTCTGGTATGAGTGAAATTTTTAAGAAAAGCAATTTTAAAAATGCCAGTAAGATTTGGCCACTAGTCAATTTATAATATGCTTTGGAAACCCACTGTGCTTATGAATAACACAAATAAAGTTGGCAATTAAAGTTATCATTTGTGAACTCTACTGTCATAATTTTAGCAATCTAAATGTTTTATCTTACAGTGATTTTGGAGTTTCAAAACAAAAAGAAGAATAGATTGCTCCACCCTCAATTTTACTTTGTAGACATGTCTATTTAGCGTAGTTGTGTTAAATGTGATGGCAAATATTATGTCACATTACCCTGGTCACTATGGCTGTGGAAGAATAACTCCTGTGGTAGGATATCTGACATGTCTAAGGGGCTCTACTTCTTTCCTTGTCAATGAAAAGAATCAGCATTTTTAAGCAACCATTATTGTGAGTACATCAGATTAAAGAATGTATATGAAGTGGAACCTAATCAACAAAACAAATAAGTAAGCAAGGTATAACCAGAGACATGGAAATAAAGAGCAAACTGACAATAACCAGAGGGGAGGGGCGGGGAAAGGAGGGTGATAAGGGAAAGAAGGGGAAGAGTTGTCAAGGTACGTGTTTAAAGGACCCATAGCCTAAGACAATGGGTGGGGGGATTGAATGTGGAAGGTGGGGCTGAACAGGGTGAGGGAGAATAATGGGGGGGGGGAAATAGGGACACCTGAAATTGAACAATTAGAACATAAATAAATAAATCTGTAAAACAGGTGAATAAAAAAAATACATAAAGAGTCCAGAAATGACTAATATGAACAGTCAAATGATTTTTGATAAAAGTGTCAAGATCATTCAATGGAAAAAGGGGAGTCTTTCCAGTGAATGAAAACTAAAATAACCACATGGGAAAAAAGTTAGACTTTTACCTTACATATTCCATATACAAAAATTAACTCAAAATGAATCAAAGTCCTAAAAAGCCAAAACTTTAAAACTCTTAGAAGTAAATATAGAGGGAAAGCTTCATGACATTAGATTTGGCAACGATTTATTGGATATGACACCAAAAGTATAGGCATCAAAAGAAAAAAATCGATACACTGGACTACATCCAAATTAAAAGCTTTTAGCATTCCTGAAAAAAATTATGTATATGAACAGAATTCTGATTTTTTACAGTAAAGAAGTTATAGAGTATATAGTTTGTAGATGGTAATAAGTACTATATAGATAAACAGAACAGGTCAGGAGTGTTGGAGGTGGAAGAGCGGTCCATGTTTTAACGACAGTGCCCAGGGCAGGCCTCAGTGAGAAGGTGACAGTGAAATAAAGACTGGGAGGCAAAGAGGAAGCAAATCATGTAGACATCTAGAGAAAGTTCTTTCTAGGTAGAAGGAATAGCCAATGCATACCATCTGAAATAGAAATGGGCCTGACTGTCAAAGGAACAATAAGGAAGCTAGTCAGAGCTAAGGTAAGTAAGTGAACAAAGGGGAAAGCATTAGATGGTGAAATCAGAAATATAGCAAAAGGAAAGATCCAGTAAAGTTTTGTAGGCCATGCACAAGTTTTAGACTTTCTTTTAAGTTAAATAGGGAGCCACTGAAAAAGAAGTACCTTCTTTAGGTAAAAAAGTACATTGTTTACCCTTCCTTTTTCATGGAATAACTCTGAATCGGATTCAAAATCAGTCTGTGACAAAATACAAAGCACTATGATGGCAAGATGAAAGTAAAGAACCAATTACGAGACATTCAGCAGGACACGTAGGGCAAAAGTTCAAAATTGCTTATCCAACAATAGCTCTTTAAAGAATAAACACAGTTTATACCTGTTGAATTAAAGTTTTTGTGTTATTTCTGAAAACAATGAGGAAGTTGCAATGATGTGTTGTTAAATTACACACAAAAGAAGTAATCATCAACATCTACCTTCACAAGGAAAGATAATTTATCAAGGGAGTTGTTGGATTAGAGTAGGGATAAGTGTCTTCCAGATAATGAAGTAATTCAATAGGTGACTTATGGGATAAGCTCTAATCATCCCTGATACTTCTAGAGGAGCAAAGGTGGTGTCAGGGGAGTGCTGGTGGTACAGACCTTAGGGGAAAACAGGACCACGAACACCAAGTTTTTCATGGAATGTTCAGGGGACATGAGGTAATCCAGAAATAGCCTAACATTAGATGTACCAAGTTGAAGTTGGAAAAACAGAATGGAAGCAGGCACCAGATTAGAAGATGCATTCAATTCTAAGTTACTTAAACTATTCCATAAACAGTGGGTAATTAATACAGGTTTTTAAGTAAAAGGGACAGTGGGATCAGGGTGGGACATTAGTTCGAGGAGCGCTTCAGGGAGAAAATTCCAACCACAGAGTTCAGGATGACAGAGAAAGGAGGGGGCATTCACACGGAGAACAAGGGAATGGAAAGACTATTTATGAGAGAGGTCATTGTGATGTATTAAGGGAAATGTAAGGTGGGCATGAACTAGAATGAGGGATGGTGTGAACTGAAGGGATGAAACAATTTACTATGTGTAAGTCTCAATGATAAGTGCTTTCCATATGTTTTCTTATTCTTCTTAATACCACTTTTCATAGAGCCATTTTTTTTTTGAAAATTAAAAAGTGAGATTATAATGGCTAAGTTACTTGTTTAGAGTTCCATAGCTAAAAAGAAAGAAAGAAAGAAAGAGAGAGAGAGAGAGGGAGAGAGAGAGAGAAAGGAAGGAAGGAAGGAAGGAAGGAAGGAAGAAAGAAAGAGAAAGAAAGAAAGAAAGAAAGAAAGAAAGAAAGAAAGAAAGAAAGAAAGAAAGGAAGAAAGAAAGAAAGAAAGAAAGAGAGAAAGAAATGTCCATCTAGGACCTGAGACAAACTTTCTCCCGTAACCATGCTTCCAACCTCTGTTTCACCACCTCTCAGGAAACTGAATTTATTAGAATTGGTATTTCATCATGAGAAAAGTAGATAAAATAACTAAAAAAGCTAACAATAATCTGGCAATTGAAGAGGGAAATGCCTTTACTTAAGAGATAAAGAGGAAGAATGGAGATATTGGGAAGGTGTGAGGAAGGTGCTATCTCATGAAAGACTGGGGATGAGGAGTTCAGGAGGGTGGGGCATGATCAGTAATGATGAGAGTCAAAAAAGATGAGAAAACAATTCTAATGATGATAGTTAAGAAGTTATTTTGCCTTTAGGAAAGATGACTGGTTAAGACAGAATATGTAAACAATGTGCTCGCCTCCTCCCAAGACCACTTCAAAATTACAAACCAAACTACTGAACAACCATCCTTGAGAACTGTCTGAAGACTAGCTGAACAGAAGCTCTACACCTAAGAATATACAGAAGAAGCCACATCCAGAATGGTAGGAGGTATGGAATTGTGGAACACACTGGCCCCACACCTACATGCAGTGGTTAAAAATTAGGAGGGCTATCTCAGCTTCAGAAGTCTCCCCTGAGGAATGAGGGGTCCCAGTCCCACAGCAGACTTCCAAGCTCATGGTTCCAGTGTAGGGAAGAGAAGTTCCCATAAAATCTGGCTACAAAAACCAGTGGGTATTAGGGCTGAGTGAAATGGAGGGCTTCAGGAGCTCCAGGAATTCCTCTTAAAGAGCCTATGCATGGTCTTGCATGAACTCACTTGTTCTGAGCTCCACTGCTGGGGCAGCAGCTCAAAAAGTGCCTGGGAAACAAGGGGAGGAACTGAATTATCTGGCTTTGGAATTTGGGCTGGAACGGCAGCTTGTATCCCAGACAGAAGCGCTGGCCTCCCCCTGAAGCATAGGCAGCCACCAAATGTGAGTCTCCATCAGTCTGGCTAACACCATTCACCCTACCCTGGTGATTTAATGAGACCCTGTCCCACTTAACTTTCAGGCCCAACCCAGCCATTTCCATATAAATAGACTGTCTTAGCTCATGCTGTGTACCTTACTAAAATCTCTCAAAGGTTCACAACCTGCCCAAAAGCAGCATCTGCCCTCAATCTGCCCTACACCTCTTGCTAAGCAGCCCCCATCCTGGCACTAGCTACAACCAGCCTCAGTTCTCAGCTTAGCCTCTCCCAGGCACCTCCAAGCCAAGCACAAATGGCAACCTTCTTCAGATCACTTTGTAACTCAAGCCAAATGGCCCTGAATAGGACATAGGCAACAGCTGACCTTGGCCTGCACCAAAGCCCCTCCCAAGTGGCCCTAGCTAGAACCAACAGACTCAGTGGCCAGCTTCAGACCACACCAGAACAGCACCCAAGCACCTCCACAAACAACACATCCAAAGGACAGACTGGGCAGGTTCCAGAGCCCTAAGGTCAGGCACTGCATAACAGTTCCTCACTATAGTCACCACCAGTCTTCACAACGAATCAGCCTGAGGGGCAATCCCCTCTGTTGGCAGGCCAACCACAGTGAAAGCTCAACTACAAGAGCAGAGCACACAGAGCCCATACAAGGAATACACCAGGAGCCCCAGGCTCAGGTGGTCAGGGAGACTGCCCCTGATGCCACAAAAAAGCTACTACAAAAGGCCCCTCTATCAAGACCAGGAGATGTAGCAGCTCTACCTAATGCATGGATATAAGCACAAAGAGGTAGTCAAAATAAGGAGAGAAAGAAACATAACCCAGATGAAAGAACAAAACTCCAGAAAAATGAGTAAACAAAATGGAGATGAGCAACTTATAAGTGCCCATAAATAGATGAATGGATAAAGAAGTGGTACATATATGCAATGGAATATGACTCAGCCATAAGAAAGAATGGAATCTTGCCATCTGCAATAACATGGATGGACCCAGAGGGCACTGTGCTAAGCCAAAAACAGAGACAGACAAAGACAAATACCTTATAATTTCACTTACATGTGGACTCTAGAAAACAAAATAAATGAACAAACAAAACAGAAACAAACTCATAGATAGAGGATGCTTTGATGGTTGCTAGATGGAAAGGGCTTTGAGAAAATGGGTGGAAGAAAAGAAAGGGATTAAGGATAGATTGGTAATTAAAAATAGTCATGGGGATGCAAAGTAAACATGGGAAATATAGTCAATGATATTATAATAACTGTGTATGGTGTCAGATGGGTACTAGATTTATAGGTTATTACTTCATAAGTTAACATAAATATCTATTCACCATATTGTATACATAAAACTAATATAATATTGTTTGTCAACTTTATAAATGAAAACTATTTAAAAGAATAAAAGTTAAACTGCTTCTCTCTTCTAAGGTATGTGGGAATGGATGTCAGACTGAAAAGATCTGACAATAAAGATGAAAAAATGGATGCCAGAGACATTACTTCTTCACCAAGTTAGGTCATCCAAAGTAGGGAAGATTAAAAGAGGTGATTTGAAGGAGAACCAGGTAAAAAAAAGTTTTTTTGTTACTATCGAGATTACTATGTATTTGTAGATACACATAAACTATTGATAAGAAGAAAGAATGAAGATCTTAGAGCAGTATGAAAATGTGACTGGAAAATAGGAGTAAGATTGTGTCAGATGTACAAGTGAATTAGTTATCCTTGGGGAAGAGGGAAGTGCCATGCCTTCCTGTGAATTATATAGAAATGAGAAAGAAAGATAAAAAACACAGACCAATGGAAAGACCCAGAACATGGCTTGAGAAGCAGACAAGGTCACTGGAGGAGAAAAGGAGTGCAGTGACTTCACGAGAACAGTACTTTGAAGGAATTGCTACTTCACTTTATAACTTAGACAATATTCTTTCAGTTTCATCAGCCATCCAGTCCAAGGTACTGCCTCTTAGAGGGGCACTACAAATAACCACAGAGGGCACCAGTTTTTCTATAAACTGTACCTCACGGTACTCAAGAACTCTCCAGAACCTTGCTGGCACCCTTCCTATCACCTCGTGGGAATGGGCCTGATACCTGGCAGCCACATGGCCCTTGACAATCATTCTTTCATTTTATTTTAGAAAACCTACCTTGCTTCTTGACTCATGGTTACTTTTACCATTTGATTTATTTTTTTAACAGAATTGAAATGTTCAAAATTCCTGCCAGGGTATGAAGGATTCTATTTTTCAGCCAATCTCTCTCTCTCTCTCTTTCCCTCTCTCTTTTTTCCCCAGGCAGGACACATAAAATTTAATTTCCTGACCTCTTCTGCTGATGTATAGCAGTCATTTTTCCACAACATTAGACTAGGTAATCTATTCTTAGGGGAACCTCGTCGAGCCTGACTGATAGTCTGCATTTTTCTTTCTTTTCCTTATTTTATATTTATTTTTTGCTCTTTCTCCCCCCTTCATATTTTCTGCTATGGAAATATGGTAATAATAATAAAATATCTAGAGAAAGGTGGAATGTATTTACCAATCCATGATGCTAAGGTGAAGAAAGAGGGAGAAAGGTCAGGTTTTCCACTTCTGAAAATAAAATAAAAAATTTGCATCTTGAGAAAAACCCATTAACTCAGCTAGTAAGAGCTCATCTGTAGGTTGTTTTGGTACTGATTTCATATTAGAAGATGAGTTTTAGTGTCAGTGAAAAGTGCTGGTATAATGACAGCTGCGGAGACCAGTATCCTCTACGAAGGCAAAGAAGACACAGAAAACCACTTGGTTTTCTGCTGTCCTGTCAGCATTAGAAGCGTTTGTTTTCAGGGGAATGTGGTTCTGCTGCCTTGTTTCCTTGACAAGGCTGAGCACGAGACCGAGCCCAGAGTGTGCGCACTTTTGATTGTCACGATCATAATGTTAGGTCCTTCCTGTTTTCCTTTCTCTTCAGCCTGTGACTCATCAGAAAAAGAAACAGTCAACATGTTCTCATTTTCTCTCTCCAAAAACAAGGCACTGGACAGCTGTCAGATTGGAATAACTTCTACTCACAATCGGTTTGTCTCTGACTCAAATAACTGAGCTGGGAATGCAATGACAAAGCCCGTCCCCAGTGCCTAGAGGAGTAGGCCAGATCTGGCCAGAGGGTGGTGAGCAGTGAACTTGTGCACTCGGTTGGTGTGGAGAGTTTATTGTGTAATGATACAATAAGCAGCATTGAGCATTTACTGAGAATTTTCTGTGATTTTATCATTGTAGTGTCGGATAGAGAAAACAAGGGTGGGGGAATTTAGTTTAGTAGGAGATCTACTTACAAAAGGATAACACAAGCAAAGCTGCATCGTCTCTGCATCAAGTGGGTGATATGAGAAGTAGTAGATGTGGGAGGACTGGGAGGCAGAGCCTAGCATGCACCCTGAGGTGGTTAGGGAGGCCGCAGCACCTTGAAGAGTGGACAAGGGTTAGATATAAGGGATGTAAGGCAGACATGCCTGGATTAACGACATGACGTACGCGAGAGAAGAAAGATCAGTAAGTACCAAGGAGACAACGAAAGCATGTGAGCAGTAATACTGGGCCCAATACCACAGCCTTGCATCATCAAAGCTCCCCACCCATCCTCACTTCATGTATCTCCACATTTAGTTAAGATACAGTTCAGTAATACACAAATCATCTTTTGCAATGAAAGTGAGGTTTTTAGTTATCTGAACCTGAGATCTATCCTGTGGAATTTTACACATTTATTTTATTTGTCTAGGTAAGCCGGGTGCTATACTGTCCTTTTGTGTTTTTTTTTTTTAATTTTAAGAATATGTCTTGAAATTTGAAAAAAGATCTAAAGCTGAATATTTTGATTTTAAATACTTTTTAAAGGGCATTTAATCCTTCATTAGGTAGACAGAATTACAGCATTAAAATGATGGTGGTAGAGACGATGTGAACTGAAGTCTATGTAGACCACTGGCAACATAGAAAAGGAAGAGTCCCAATGGTATAAATGACTTATGCTGAAGGGATTTGTGTTTCAGGGGAAAGCTTAGAGATACAGTATGTACAAATTCTAATAATAAAATTAATAATATGTTAGACATACAAACAAGTTGGACGAATTCTTTTACTTCTGTTTTCCTTGAGTTCCATGCAGTAGGGATCAATGTATTCTCACAGCGAACAATAATCTCAGACCAGCCTCCCCTTTTTAACACTGTGGACTATTAGCAATAACACTCATGTGTTGAATAAATACTTCAGTGTTCATATTCTTCAAGATAATGCTTGATGTCATTTAATTGGTTTTAAGGAGAAAAATACTTATCTCCATAGGAATATAACCAGGCACCTAACACCATTCCTTCTGGACATGTCACTCAGTTGAGCTGTGGTTTGAATAGTTCCTACACCATCTTGGATATTCTAGTTTCCCGTGTGAAATATCATTTCCTGTACCAATCAATTCTACAGTTGTTATCATGAAGCTTTTAGCTTCTGGCGATTTTGTTTGTTCCTCTCAATTTCTTTTCTAAGAATCAAGACACTAGACATCTATAAAACTAGAACAAATTTTTATCCCCAGTCTCTTTTTTCTCAATTTCTCTACTATTCCAGATTATGATATTTTGGTTCGTGTAGTTCAATGTTGCATTTTTGGACATGGTAAGTTTGAATTGAGAAATATTTTATTCAATAGTGAAGAATATAAGTGATTTCCCCTTGAGATGCAATAATTTAATTATGGTTGCTGCTGCAGAAAATGGGTATAGAGTCTAAATATAAATGGAAAAAGGAAAAATAAACAGTGTCTGCTATGTTGCAGGCACTTAATAAATATGTGTTGAGTAGCTGAATGGATAAATTAAATTAATTTATGATGCAATTACAATTAGTCTTCCCTGCTCTGTGGGCCTAAATACTTTCAGTACTTTTCAACAACAGTGATACTTCAGCGTTTTTTATTACTTTAGCCAGGATCTGGAGTTGTAAACCAGGGTAATCTCTCAAGAGACAAGTGGAGAAACTGAGGCTGAAAAACGAAATGACTGGATGATGATGAACTGTCTTTACTGCCATGGAAAGCGCCTCATATCTCAGTGGTGCCAAACTTCTCTACTGGATAAATTAAACCAACCAGAGAAAGAAACGGAACTGTCAGATGATGTTCTGATAGGGAACAAGAAAGGCTTCCTCAGAAAAAGCCCATTGCTGGGACAACACAGTTTGTCCAGGGAGAGTTGGAAAAGGAGAAACTGCCACATGAAACAACTGAGTTTGAGTTTAGACTTAAAAGTCCCCATGGTTGGAAGTGTTTGGGACTTCAATTGTCGGTGTATTCCAAAGAGCTCTCTCCTGGCTTTGATGAATGTGTGGGATTGTCTCCTTATCTACTCATTACCACTTTAAAAAAAAAAAAAAGAGGAGATCTGACAATTCCAGCAATGTCTTTAGCTTCTGTTGTTTTCCATTAGCAACGGGAGAATCTTCTTTTTAGTGGAACACAAAAGCTGGTGTCCCTGGCTACCGCTGCACCTTGCAGCCTTGCAGCCTTGCAGACTTGCAGCGCGAGGGGCAATTCACTCCTTCCAAGAGACACTCACAAAGGTGGTTACAGACTGTTTCAGCACTTTATTTGTCCCAACTATCTGCTCCCGCCTATTAGAGTGAATGGAACATCATGGCGTTGTTTATCACGGGCTTTATACTCACTAATAACAGTGTTGTTTATTACTGCAAACATGGTGTGTGCCGTCAGCTTTGCTTCGGTTAATCCCCGCTGCTCTGAGTTCTGCCGCCCGCCCCCACTTTTTCTTTTATCCTTTTCTTCCTACCCCAAACAAATTAGATCCCACTGAACCAACTAAGTTTCCCACAGCTAGTGATTGTAAAGTTTCCTTCTTCAATTGGGCTTGGGGTTGATTGGTTTCAGGCTGAAAACCCTAAAGAAAATAACAGGGAGATACTGACAGGCAGGAATGGCTCTTCAACCGCCTTTCAGCGGCGATGCCTGACTGGGCGTTTTCTTCCAGGGCCTCACAGCCTGAATTGCACTAGTTCGAGTAACCATCAAAGAAAAGAATGCAGCAGATGGTGGCCATTAGATTATTTAGTCTTCCCCAAAGTCCTCTTCTTCCCTACACTGTTTTACACAAACATATCTAGAGACTCTACATGGCTTAAGGCCTGCAGAATGTGCTTTTAAAAAATGCCCCTCCTTTGGGCCTGTAGGAAAGATAGTATCAATGTAGTCTGTTATTCCTGTAACCACACTGCATTGTGAGCTTTCTCTCTCTCTGCATATGCTTAAGGCATCCCCATACCTAGGGTCTTATTTAATAAAGAATTAAGGTAGATGATCAATACATAATCGGAAAAAATGATTCCTTAACCATGCACATATTAAATTGCTTGCTCTCTCTTGCTCTCCTCTCCTTTTTGGAGAATGTTTATAATCTGGGGCTGCTCAGAAATGCCCTAGTCATGAACATAACAATGAAGAAAAATTGATATTGTTTGAAATAGATGGGTAGATTGAGAAGTGAGGCTGAACAGCAATCCTGCTGAAAAGGTATATGCTAATTCGCTGCTGGTAATTAGCAACACTTAAGTTTAAAATGATATTAACACTCAAGTTTATGTAACGTTTCTTTTGGAAGGTAGCTACAGAAACAGATGTTTACAAAAGAATAGGGAGAAGAGTAGTAACAGTGGAAAAAATCTGTTCCTTAGACTCAGAACTACTTTTTCACTCTAGGATCTTCATGCAGTTAATTTATTTTTTGAGCTTCAGTTTCTTCAATGTAAAACTGGAGACTATAATCATCGTATGACCTTGTTTGGTGATTCAAATATACGTGAAAAGAGCTGAGTGGAAGTCCTCAGTGGACGTTGCCTTACACATGTGATTTGAACCGGGAAACCAAAAGTGAGGAAATGTTTCCCATGAAACCAATTACTTGTCTTTGCAGCAAGAGGCAAGTCCAGCTAAGGGTACTGAAACAGAAACCTGCTGGAGAAGGTGAAACAGCTAGAAAAAGATGTTTTTAAGATGGCCTTAAAAAGTCTTAAGAGTAAAAAAACTAACCCAAGGAGAAAACAGAAAGTTAAAATGAAATTCCAAACCTTCGGGCACAAGGCAATGGCAGTTTCTAGGTCTAGGGGTGTTTCCACTCTAGACAATAGTGGAAGGGCCTGGTCTGACAACCCTGCCAACAGACAGCAGTTAGGGAATCTAAAAATAATATTTAAGAATAACTTTTTGAATGCGGAAATGAGGGGTATCTACTCTTGCCAGATTGGTTGCCGCAGGTTAAAATTGGTGAAGTTGCAGCAATTTGACTCGGGGGCACTCTTCCATCACCAGGTACCCCCCAAGCTTCACACCAGCAGACGTAAGGTGTCGGAAGTCAGAGTTTGAAGCTGGCAGAACACTCAGAAAGTTGGGAATAAAATCCTTCAATGCAGGTATAGGAAGGAAGGAGTTCCAAAATATTAGTATAAAAATCCATCCAGATCCTTTTTCACGCTGAAGCTATACAGACAGAGAAGGAGGGAAATTTCCAGGTAGCTTAAGGATAAATTAGAAGGTGAAAGGTGAGACAATCAAGTACAGTTTCCGGAGACAGATTTTGGAGTTGGCATCTAGATGAGTTACTTTTTTTCTAGCATAGAAATCATTCTTCAGAAGAACATCACAGAATTCAGAGCCTTTACACTCAGCATCCAACATGAAAACAAATACACAGCACACACACACAAATACAAATGTAAGGTATGCAAAGAAAAAAGAAAAATGTGAACCATATTCAGGAAAAACTTATTAATGGAAATTGAGTCCAATATCACCTGATTCTACAATTAACATAAAAAGACATGAAATCAGTTATTATTTAGAAGCTTTTGAAAGTAAATGCAAATTAAAAAGTAAAAAAATCTCAGCGCAGAAATGGAAACTACAAAAAAAGAATCAACTATAAATTCCTGCATTGAAAATATAAAAACTAAAACAAAAATTAAATGGATGGCATTAAGAGTGGATTTTAAAGGAAAAAAAGAAAATAAATTTATTTAAAAATAGAATGATATGGCATACAATTTGAAAAACAGAGAAAAAATTAAGAAAAAGATAAGATCTGCAGAACTTTGTGGACCAATTTTAAACCTAATAAAAGTGCAATTGAATCTCTAGAAGAGGAGAAAGCAACAATAAAACAGGAAAAAATAGAACTTGAAGAAATAATAGCTGATAACCTAACAAATCTGGTGAAACTCAGAAACTTCCAAATATAAGAAGCTTAACAATCTCTCTCTTATTAGGAGAACTGCAAATAAACTCATAATTAGGCACATTCAAGTCAGATTTCTGAAATCCAAAAATAAAAAGAAACTTTTGAAACTAGCCATAAAAAAGATCAATCTCATAAAGGAAATCAAGGATGCAAATAATGGTCACCCTTTCATTAGTAACAGCAGAGTCCCAAATGCTACAGAGTAACTGGAAAATATTGCAGGAGGGGAGGGAAGAACTGCCAATGCAGAATTCTTTGTAGAGGGAAACCATTCTTCTAACATGAAGGTGAAATAAAGACAGTTTCAAATAAAAGTGAAATTATCACTAAGAAAATGAAAGTGAAAAAAGGAAACTCTCAAATATGAAAAAAATTAAGAGAGTTCATTATCAGTTGCTATGCATAGACACACAAAAATTGCCAAAGGTACTTCTTCATGATGGAGAAACATTGCGTCAGATGGCAATTCAAAATATAGGCATCAGTGATGATCACTGGACATGAGGAATATGTAGTGAACATAGAATATTTTTCTATTCTTTCTTCTAAATTATTTAAAAGAATACCAATACTTAAAGCAGAAAGTATAGTATTGAAGCTAAAAAGGAGTTTGATGTTGATCTCAGTTAATATTTATTATCATCATATTTGTCATTGTTAGTGAACTTATTAAAATATCCCACTGATTTAATAGTAACAATAAAACTAGTTCCAGAATTAGTCTGTTTCCTTAAATGTAATGTTTACTTGATGAATAAATCAGGCAAATAAATAGTAGATGACTAGTATATATAATTCAACAAGATATTTTATCAGCTCCAGGCCCCACATAATATTATTTTAGACAAATATAAATACATAAATTGAATTATTATTATTATTTATAAATTGAGCTATTTTGAAACTGAATTATAACTTGCTGACTGCTGCCCATTGTAGTGGGAATTTTTACTTGGTAGAGTCTTTCCTACTGTGTTCGACATTTTTATGCTCAGTCCTGGCCTTCTGTGCACTTATATTAATGTGCTAATAAGCCCAGTTCACAAATAGCTGAAAGTTGAAGGTAGGTAGAAAACACTGTATGATAATATACAGTTCAAATCTACTGGTGAGATTTGATTGGGTATGTTTAATGAAAATAAACATTAAGTCTTTATGGTTAGATTGCCTGCCCTACCCATCATTAGCACTATTCAGAAACCTATAAAGTTTTGAAAAGGTTTTACTATGTTAATAGTAGGAGGTCAAATATAAGGAGGTAACATAACATAGAGTGATTACAAAAATCTAATGTTTTGATTTGATATAAATGATCACTCGATTCTTATTTAACTTTTTTTGGTATTGGCCAATTGGAACCAGATTACTATATCTTTTTTTTTAAAGTACTGTTGGAGGAGGTCATTGAGAGGATATGGCTGTAGGTTGATCCAAGACCTGGACCTGGCAATTGAAGGCTCCTCACCCACCACTCCCATCCTTGGAACACATGTTCCATTTTCAAGGATGCAGCTTTGTGAGAGCAGTGTGCCACTGAGACCATCTGGGTGATAGGCCCTCGAAGATTATAATCAACTGCTAAGATTACTCCGTCTCTATATAAACTCTTGAGATTCTGGCAGGTGGAGGTCTGTTTCGTATTTCAAGCAGGAAGCTCCTGAGTTTGTGAACCAACGGTACTACACTGCTGGGCAAGTGTTTATAAATACTGAAAAGGTAGAGATGTCTCAGCGTTGTGTCACATGATAACTCATTAAAGGAGGTGAGGGCGCTGTGCTAGAAATCAGAGTCTAAAGAGCACACAGTGATGACCTGAAATTATTTGAAAGGCTATCATGTAGATGAAATGTAGCTTCTACAGGCATATCTAGGATCAATGAGTCAGAGTCCCAGGAGTAGGATTTTGGCTCAATAAAAGTAAAAAAGTTTAATAATTAATGTCTAGAATGGAATCAGTTTCCCTAAAAGAGAATAATAATTTAGCTCTCTTTAGGGTTTTACAAATTCTGAATGGAATTTGTCGACGATGTTGAAGAGGAACTTAACACTCAATACGGTAGAGGTGGAAGAGTAAGGAATAACTGGGCACAGATAACTTATAAAATATTTCCCAGCCTTGTGATCTTTATACTAGAAGTTTTATAGTTTTCTCCCAAAGAACTCATTAGCAATTTAAGAAGAGATGAAGAAGCCTAAAATTGTTTGATAATTGGTATAAGAAAATTCCAAGAGTGAGTAATAGACAGCAAATAACAGAATATAATAGTATCAGAGCAAAGTGGGGTTTGATGTCTTTGAATAATCAGTTGTTAATAAATATGGCTGTGACTTGGACTCCACAATTTTTTTTTAATTGTTCAACCAATACATCGGATTTGTCTTTGCAATATAGACCAATTTCATTTTCCTATATCAAGTCTTAATACACTAGAAAGTAAATAATGACTCTCAAATTGGACCATAATTCTTCAATAAAATGAATCTCTCCAATGGAATTTCCATCAGTGTTCTAGGGATGATGTAGCTTTGAAACGTGAAATTCTAAAACAGCAAGAACATGAACTGGAGCAATCTAGTCAGGGACGAACCTGGAGTACTTTAACAATTGGGAGAAATGGAACCCTGTCTTCAGTCAATCACAAGCAAATTGAGGTCTTGTGGAAAATCATGGGACTTCTATAAGGATATGAAATAAACAACCCAAACACTGTAGTTGTTTTGCATAAAATTTTTGGCTATCAGGATCTGAGACAAAGATCACAAATGCACAGCCTGTGGAATACATCTGCTTCAATGATGCCCTTTGCCCTTTCCCCCAAAACTACTTTCGAACAACTTTAATTAAGTGACAACATTAATGGAGTAGGACTACCCTATCATGTTTTTAATATATGATAACCTCATTAAAATAGTGACTATCCCAGAATATTAACAGGTCACACCATAGGCAGCTGGAGGGGACTGTGTAAGACATCCATACCAGAGGATGAGAATCTGAAAGCTGTGTTAAAAGTCTGCCTGCTATAAAAAAAGCTTTTCATTTTGAAGATCAGAAAGATTTTAGTGTTCAAACCCTAATTCGTTCTCTGAGAGCCAGTTTTATCACTTGTAGAATGGAGATACAATGCCAGTCCTCATTGCTCAAGGAGAAAGAGCAAAACAGGCCTTCTAATATTCTTGTTACCATTGTTCTTGTGTCTGGTTTGGAGTCTTATAGATAGGCCAGTGGGGTTTTTTATTCTAAAATTATTTTAAAAATCCAATATTAAACTTTTTCTAAGATAGAAGCCGTGAAATTTTTACTGTTTTGTTGGCATAAACTAGCTTGTCATTAAGCCTCATTTACAGAAGAGGTCTCACCAGTAAGTTGCAGAATGAAATCAGATAATTAACGGGGAACTCTTAAAATACTATGGTTATTATTAGGTTCAGGAAATTTATATATCTATATATACATATTTAAAATATCCAAATTTTTATATAGATATATACTTTATATATGGTCAAGGTTTATATATCTATATGCTATGGATATAAATTTATATATAGATGTATACACACATATAAATTTAGATCATATGTAAATTTATATCTATAGGTATATATATATATACATACACACACACACACACACACACACACACACATACAGAAACTGGATCCATTATTGCTTATAGCTTAATAATGTAGGCTCTCTCAATGGACTGTTAAAAAACTTGGATATTCTTATCTCCCTTAGGCCAGAAATTCTGATTTGGTAACTGGATATTTAACTTTCCCTTCCATATTTACCATTCATTGTAAAATCAGCCCTCAGCACCTGTTCAGGTCATTATATAGTGATAATCTTAGAGTTTAAAAGCACGTTCAAGTTAATGTAGTTTATCCACTCTTATAATAAAAATAGTGAATAGCAAAGAAGAAAAGTCAGTTAAGCTAGGATTAATTTTTTTCTCAATCTTGTATTCTTCTAAATATCCCTTTCCAGTGTGAACTCTTGGGATAACAACCCTGGACTTCAGGCAGAAATCCCAGGCTGCTCACAATAAGAAACAAGGAGCTTGTGAGGCTGTGCAGCATCCTGTCAGTCCACTCTCCTTAAGGCATTTTTGTTGAGCCAATCTTAATTATGGGGTGCTCAGAATCCTGCTGTGGTGAGTCCATTTAAGACCAGAGGAAATCAGACTGAGGAAGACTTGGTGGTTGTGATGTGACTGTCTCTTACTATATTTTATGTGCTGTAGCCTATTTGAGAGCAGGGGCTGTTTATCTATATGGTCCTTCATAGAAGTTAGTTCTTTGTCCTCTGAGCAAAGGACCCCCATATGTCATTGAAGAAAGTTATACACTGATGAATTGGTTGGATCCCCAGAATAACTCTGTATAGTCAAGATCAGGCATTACTCCCATTTTGCAGTGAATGAAAACAAGGTGGACTGCATTGTTCAAAACTAATAACATGAAGAAGCAGCAAAACCAGAACTGGAATTAAGGTTTACCCTACTGGGTTTGTGCAATTTCTGCTCGTCTACTTTGGGATACAGGATGTCTGAAAGCTACTATTTTACAACCACTGATGAAGACCAAAATGACAAAACAACTTCTCAAAAGTCCTTTCAACTTGTGTCTATCTACTGGTTGAGTTTTTATTTCTATACTAGAAAACTCTTTTTCTGGAATTATCTATGTAAAGTCCTTTATTCAGCATAATTATAATTTAATTTATTAAAAGGTAGTTTGTATGATCTTCTGCCTTAAATGCAATTGCATTCATATGTAGATTGCATTCAGTGCTGAAAAGAAAATCACCCAGATAACACTGATTATTCATCAAGTTACCATGAAATATGGAGTGGATCCTATAATTACTAATGTAACTCCATTAATCTACATGATAATTCTCAACAGTGCTAATTTCCATTGGCCATTTCTAGGTTGATACCACTATATAGTACTAACAGATGTTAAATTGGTTTATAAAAACACCTAAGAACAATTGTAGCAGCAGATTGCTTGTAAGTAATAGGAAAGATTATAAAATTCAGATAACATAAAATGCAATAGGTTTACACCAAGACAAAGAAAAAGTATGTATAAATATTAAAGACAAGGGTGTTGAGTGGACTGAATGAAGATAAAACTAAAAAAAACTGGTCTGATGTAAATTAATAACATTACTAATGAAGATAGTTCAGTAGGTACCTTTCTATGAGGGACCTTCAATGCATCTCTCATCTATTTATGAGATGGTTGTTATATATTTATTTGAAATTCACGATAATGTTTCCTACCTAAAATACTTGTGCCATGTAGAAGTATTAGTAATTCATGGAAAATGATGAATAATATTTACCTGGAAACTAGGGGTTTGTAAAAGTTCCATAGTCTCTCCAACTCTATGAATATGCTGATTGGAGTTGATGAAACTGGGATATATCAACGTATTCTAATGGAACATTAGTACCACCTTCACACAAGTGACACTTCAGTATAATGAGGCTGGATTTGATTTCATTCTGTTTCCCTGCAGAGATTGTGTTAGGCAATAACAACAACAATAGCACAACAGATGCTTAAACAAAACAAAACAAAATTTCTACCCTGTAGAAGTTGTTGCTGTCTACATTAGTTTAAGTAACATTGAAATTTCTCAACTATAATTACAGATTAGTTGAGGTAAACATTGGTTAGAGGGAGGACATGTTTGAGAGATGGCATTAATGTTTTTTCCCTGTAAAAATATAGCAGGCTATTTCATGAAAATTATGTATTCTTGCTGAAAACTGTTAAATAATAAGAATTTCTTGATACTAAAACTTGTAGGTGGAGGAGAGGTAAGTCCTTTGGGGGAGAAATTTAAAAATGTGTACAGAGTAGATTTTAAACAGCACTTTAATTCTGTTCAGTAAAATCATTTATTACTCCAGTTACAAAAGAGCTAGCCCTGTTGATTCTCAATGCTTTTTAATGCATTGTGCCTAGCATTACAATGACGGATGCAACAATGAGTGGAGGAAAAAGTTCCCTCTCCTCCCTCTCTCTCCCCCATCAATATGCTGGAAGAAAATGCCACAGACTCTATTGAAGGTAATAGGTTTAGATCACCATTACACTTTCTATTCAATGAGCTGAGGCTGTTTGGGCCATTTCTGTTGGAAAATTCACCTGTTTGAAAAGATTCGTTTTATTCAATGCAGTAGAACAAAACAGTAGAGCGAGCCTGCTACACCTCTGGCTGGTGCCATTCCTTCTGTCTGTTGCAAACACGTTCCAGTTCGGGCTATGCAGCCAGATCTAATTGAAATATATGGAAATCGCAGAAACAGGTCTATTGAGAAAGGGGAGTAGACATAACAGGCATACCTTTCTCTTCATTACCTTTCCCTTACTTTTCAGCATCCATTACTCTTCTTTCAGCTCATATGTGGTGCCCCCTATTCTCTCTCCCAGGCTTCCCTGAACCCTCTTTAATAACGCTCCATTCTAGTCTACTCTTTGCAAGAAGACCTGGGGTCATTCCATTTCTTCTTTTCCTTGTCCTGGGACTAATTCCATGATCCCTGGCTCTATTAAGTGATTAAAATAATATCACATCTAGTCTCCTATGTTCATGCAAAATTGGGGTAATAGCTTATCCCTTCCAGATACTCCTGTACATTGTAAGATTACCTTATCCTTAATGAGTATCTACTCCAAGTGGCTTAGCAGAAGGAAACAACCTATTCCATCTTTCTGTAAGTCTGACTCAAAGTGTTTTGGCCGTAGAATTGTGGCTTATTCTTTCATCTAATAATAAGTGTTGTTGACAAGGGGTATACTGAGTGTCAACTCATAAATTCAATCAGCCCATCTACTTCCATTGAAGTTTTTAGTTTTTTAGTTTTAGTTTTTTCAACAGTTTTTAGTTTTTAGTTTATAGTTTTTTCAACAGTTATGTAAAATGATATGCAAATGCAGCTTCAAACCCTCCCTCCAGATTGTTGTCCCTAAGTCTAATCTAAAATAACACCAGAACCCACACTGGGTATGTCCAGATATTTCCATTCCAGAACCTGAAAACATACAATTGTCTGAATTGGTTATGGCTTTTTAAAAAATTAAGGCAATATTGCCTGGTGATTAACACCTGGGGTCAGTCAGTACATAGGTTTTGAATCTCAGTGTGGCGACTTACTAAACACAACCATACCAAGTTAACATTTGGTGTATAGGGACAATGTGCTTCTTACTTCAGAGTTGCTGCATAATTGGAAAAAAAAGATGTGTGTAAAGCACTTAAAGTACTTAGCAAATATCTCACCCGCTAAATATCTATTAAAAATTATTATCCTATTTTTATAAATAAAATAATCCAAATGGTCAAGCCTCTAAAGTGTTTATATGAATCTATTTGTTAGCGTTCTCTCATAATATGAACCATGGTCACTTTGGAGTTCAGAGAACAAATGGAGGGGGGCAGGTCCAAGGGAGATGGAGACAAACTCAGCAGGCTCCCACTTTCTCCAAAGATAGGTATGGATACAACTTGTAAGGAACACACTGCAGACAATCAAATACTGCATAAAACAGTTATTTAAAAACACCTTGGCATTATCATCTTATAAGTATGTTGATACTGGGTATGAAGAGATCATTAAAGGTTCAGATTCCAAAGCTCTGGATGTCCTTAGGCCCTCAAATTATTTAGCAAAGAGAATTCTCATGATAATGAGGGTAAAAAATTGGATTCCCCAGTTTACAGAGTATACCAAACTGAACAAAATTGTCAGCATAACATTTAAATTACTTTTTTGATAAGCTTGGCTATTTACAAATCATCAGACAATTACATCTTCCAAAAACTATTTAGTATTAATTCATTCTGCCTTTTCAACAGTGCACTTGACTAATTCCAAATAAATTGAAAAAAATTACCTTGTAGATTGCAAGAAACTGACCAAAAACAATCCCTGGGGTTTTAAATTATATATTGCCAACCAAAAGAGTTCTCCTCTGCTTCATCAACCATATTCCAAGCATTAACCATTTAGAACGCAGAGAAATACAATGAACACAACTTGAGATGGAACTCCATCTTATACCTCTTTATTAAAGAATCTTTATGATCATTTGTATGTTACTTTCAGTGGTGTGCTATGACATCATACTCTAACATGCCCCTAGCCCCACAATTCCTAATTATTAACTATAATCTTCCTAGCAGGTGAGAAATTGGAGCTCACAGAATGATGCCGATATTTATGGAATCCAACTCTAAGCCCTGAGAATCACAGCAATTCCCAACAAATCAGTAAAGAGCAGTACAACCTTTAAAGCTGGTTCTTTTCCACAGACACTCTCATAGTCCTTAAGAGTCCACTCCTTGAAAACTCTAGGAAGCTCTCTCCTAAAATGTGCTCTGAGGATAAGATTGGTGAGGGAGCAATTTCCTCCTGAAATCACAGGGCTCGGACAACACTCCTCCATCTAAGGAAGCCCTTGAGGCCAGGGGCCAGTGCCCATTTCTGGGGATCAGGATGTTAGATGCTGTTTCAATATACCTAGATCTCAGGTGTGTGTGAATGCACTGGGTGAGGAATATTTTGCATTCAAATATAGAATACTCCTTTTATTCAGAGTATGTCTTAGTCACCCCCATAATCTGTTGGAGTTTAATCAGAAAAGGCTTTGTTTTTAATGTTAGCTTTAGCATTCCTCAATGAGAAAAACAGGCTGTTGACTTAAAAATATTTGAGCATGTAACTCAAATACCAGTAGTAAGTATTTTTATGATTTGTTTTTTGTTTCAGCCCTCATCTGGCATTCTCCATTCGCCTTTGGGAATGATGGCCTTTCTTACATAGAGACAGAGGGTGGCTATGCCAACAAGTCAGAATAAGCAGATTCCTCAGATTCAGTTCACTGCCTTCCAGGGAGCCTTGTCCTTGAGCATGTATGTCCTTGTGAAGTAGAGTAATTGAGGGCAATGATTGGTAGAACCACCGAGTTAATGAGTCCTTCTTGATCAAAGGGGTGGGGATGTCAAATGTCTTGATAGATACAATGTCCATCAAATACGTTACAAATCCAGTCAAAGAAAGACATTCACAAAGTATCAAAGGCAGAGATCCATCTGTAAAAGAGAAATATACAAAAAAAAGGCACCTACCACTTCAACTGCCCTGGGTTCTGTTCTGCCTCCAAAGATTTGAGAACATGAGCTTCTGAGGGGTAGGTAGTCTGGCTAAATGACACATAACACCTTCACCCAGTAAATCGGGGTCTTGTGGGGACTTGAGAAAGGTAAAAAGACTGCCATTGCTCCAGTCCATGTCTTCTATCAGGGGGATGGCATTACAGGACAGTGATTAAGTAAAGACATATTAACAGTCCAGTAGCCAAAAATTGTCCTCTGAGGACAGTTTTGGGCAAAAGTAATTAATTTGATTTATAACATGCACTGGTTCTAGAATACACTTGAGCCTCTGTCTCTCTGTCTCTCTGTAATTGTGTGTGTGTGAGAGAGAGAGAAACAGAGATGGGTTTTAACCCTTTATTTATGGCATTGTTGTCATTCTTATCTTAGTACTAGTCATTTTATCTACTATTTGGTCCTAGGTTTACTTGTATTCAAAAGTAATAATATTTATTCATAATAATCTCTCACCTGAAGTGCTTACAACTGATCATTAATTTAGCTTCAGGGCAGGAATACTAAAGAAAAAAGATACCAATTAAATTTCAACTAGCTATTTTTTAAAGCTGCAAACAGCAGAATCCCCATTTCAGTTTAATTAACCAAGAGAAGGAGTTAAACAAAAAAATTATACTTCCATACTTTGTACTTATTTTTTCCATTTTTTAAGGAACTTTCTTTTCTAGGTAAACAGGAACTGAACATCCAAAACCAATACGAAAATAAATCGTACTGACTACACAGGACCATTACCACTGCATTATTATAAATGTGTATTATGTTTTGTTGCAGGCACAAACAATGGCCTCTGTCCTGGCAGAGCACACTCTGTTTTCTCTCTTGTTCATTGTGAAGCCACCTGGAAAGACAGAGGTGTAGGCCTCCCATGCAGCCTGAAAATGTGTCAAACTACCCCAGAGAGAAACTCAAAAATGCCATTTTTCAGTGCATGAAAGAGAGGTTATTCCTTGTACAGGAAAGACTGTTCCCCTATTGATAGGAAGTGAAGTGCAAGAAAGGGGAAGGAAACAAAAGCATAAAATTATTTTCTTTTAAGCCATACAACCCATTTTCTTCCTCTCTTTTCACTCTTGTTTACCCACCAGGCCAAAGCCAGCTTTACATTTAGGCAGCATTCAGACCAACCAGATAGCACGATATGAAGGTTACAGGTTGCTCCTCTGACCTGAAATAGTGCCGTACTTTCTCTCATTACTGCTGTCTTTCCACTCTCTAAATGACAAGTCTTACTAAAAAAAAAGTAGTAATACATTTAATGTCAATTTATTTATTGAATATTAAGAGTATAGTAAAGGTCTGAGGACGTAGTAGTTCTTGTTGCTCAGGGGTTTAATTGGGTAAATATTTGTAAAGAATGTTGCAGTTTTTAGGATAATGCAAGGGAGCATGAGGTAGGGGCACTTGGACTTAGAGATGAGAACGCCAGCAACAACGGCTTGAATGATTCTATCTATTCATCTATCTACTTCAGGGGTGTCAAGTTCATTTTCACTGAGGGCCATGTCAGCTTTGCAGTTGCTTCCAAAGGGCCAAAATAATTTTAGGACTGTATAAACATAACTACTCCTTAATGGTTAAGGACTTGAAATGACATTTGGCCTTTCGAAAGCAACTGCAAGGCTGATGTGGCCCCTGATGAAAAGGAGTTTGACACTCCTGATCAACTTATCCAGCAGGTATCTACCTATCTCGCTGAAGAAAGAACTAAGCTAAAAGAAACTCAGTCTGGCATGTTGGGCACTGACTACACAGACTACATAGTGAATGACTCATATATTTAGAGAATAATAATTTAAAAAAATGTGGAGCCATTCTAAATAGCCTCATATCTTCTGTCACATTTGTCAAGACTCCAGTTTAGACACAGAACTCAAAGTGCTTAAGTTCTGTCACGTGTTTTCAGTGCCCACAGGCTGAGGTGGCCTTTCTTTCCCTGCCCCTTTCTACTGTGGAGCTTCAGCTGGGCAAACTGCCTAAGCTCTCAAAGGCTTATTTACATTATCCAGGTGATTTCATAGATATTTTTGAGCCCCTTTAATGCAAATTCCCACCCTAGACAGTGAGAAGACATCAGTGAACAAAACAAAGCTCCTGCTAGTCTAGGAAGAGGGGCAACAAATAGATCCCTTTCTTGATGTATGCCAACAGGAGAAGGTTTTAGAGAAAAGAAAAGCTAGGTGTAGGGATTGGCTGCTAGGGTGGATCCTGCAGGTGCCTTTAGAGAAGTTAACAAAAGTCTCCCTGAGATCTGAAGGACTAGAGGGAATTCATTGTGGGTGAGCCCTGGAAGCACCAAGGCCCGAGCTGGGAACATGCTTGATATTTCTCTGGGTGCACTGAGGAGACAATGAATCAACAGCATGGGGAGTAAAGGGATGAGAGGTAGGAGATGAGGACCAAGACGTAGGGGCTTGGGAAGGATGTGGAAGAGGAAGATAAGATTCCATCCAAAGGTCTATGTGGCCATTGGAGGAACTCTGCAATTACTGGCTTTAGTAGATAAATTATAGGGCAGTTTTGAGCTGCAGATAAACTTGATTGTATTCACTTCTGAAGTGAATGTAAACGATAATCATACATCCTGGACTGTTATGAAAATAATATGAAATGAATGCCTGAAAATCCAGCACATAAAAATTTCTAGCAGGCTCCATCAGCGCCTGCTAAGTCTAAAAATACAAATTTTAAATCCTGTGCCATGGGCTCATCTGCTTCATTAGATTTTTGTTGTTGTTGGTTTCCTGTATGAGATTTACCTCTCCACTAAGCCATAAGCTCCTTGAGAACAGAACCTGATTTGTACCTTTCTTTCTGTCAAAGGACCTAGGTTTGCACATAGTGGCTGACTTAAGATTTTTGTGAATTGATTGGTTAGTATAAGTATTAATCAAAATGTCTAACTGTAAGGGTCAGCTCCCAGTGCAAGCATGGCTTATTGTCAGTGGGAAGGGATATACAAGAAAGGCTGGAAAAAAACCTGCCTGTGAGGAATAATGAGAGCAGTCCAGCCCCTAGTAATTACTCCCCTACTCCTAAAAGTCTGTTCTTCCATGTGCCTAGCAAAGAACTGGAGAGAATGTTAAACAACATGGTTTAATATTGTTTAATGAGACTGTAAAGGAAAAGAACCAACCCTGCAGTACATATTTATATATTTAAAAACAGTGAAAATGATCCCCCTCTTGTCCCATTTCAGAACCACAGTCTTTAATTTGAAGTTACTCTTCCTGAGTCAAGTGAGAACAGGTGCTGCCAACCATCGTGTATGCTCAGAGGGGCTGAGAAAATGCAGCCCACATGAAAGTCACATCGCTGCCTGGGGTCACAGGTGACAGTGAATAAGAAAACTGAATCCCAGGCAGAGGATGCAGGGTCCAGGCTAACTTTTGCACTTTGGCAATAGGCCCCAGGCTAAGCTTTACTGCCCAGTTTCTTCAACTACAAAAGTGGGTATGGGCAAATACTGCATGAACAGTTCTCCAGGGAAGTGCTGATAACCAGGCATGAAAATAGGTGTAAAGCCACTCCTTACATTGTCTCCAGAAGTCAGGGTGCCCCGCTCCTCAAATGGAGCCTATGTGGACATTTATAACTAGTGTAGGGTAAACGGAGGCAGTCTGGCTTCCTCACCCAGGTGACTGGGCAACTAAGGGAAGCAGTTTCCCATAACCTTGAGGCTGGGGCTGGTAAGCAGTGTTCTCACAGCCTTGAGACTGGGCCTGATAAACTGATCCCATAGCCTTGAGAGGGCCCACATGTGTAGAATCTTGCTGTGTTATACAATGTGTCCTGGCTCCCTGCTGGCTTTGTCTGTATGTAGTATATAAGGGAGTCAGGGCGTCCGCTGAGAGAGGACAGGTGTCACGTAGGGGACAGGGGAGGGGACAAGCAGATACACACAGGGACATGTGGGGGGACACTCGACTTACAGTGTGTGTGGCTCGCCCACCCATGAATAAAGGCCTGTCAGGCATCCCAGTGGCTCCGTCAATATTCTTCCCTCTGCCCAAATCCTGAGAACCTATCTGGCCTTGATGGGTTGCAACACAACTAGGCAAACAAGTGTTCAGATAGTAAACGCTCCAGTAATTTAGAAAGTACTTAATACGCACTGTCATAATCAGAGAAAAAGTTATTAAAGTAGTCAAGATTTCAGAGTTATAGTTTTCCAATTTTACTTTGTAATTCAATATCAGGCGTTTGGTGAAGCCACTCTTTAGCTTCATTTAACTTGCTCACTTTTTTTTTTTTGTCTTTAACTGTTAAGAATTCCAGATGTACATTATACTCAATTTTTAAAATTAATTTCACCTAGAACTTTTTTTTTCTTACTCCACATATTCTTTTTTCGCACTTACATTCTTGAATTTTCTTCATTTTTTGTCTCTTCAGTCTGGGTTTCCTAGACCTTGCAGATTCAAGAATGTACCAGCTATTACATTTGCCCTTCAAAATCTTGCCAAGAGTCCTAGTTCATATAAGCACTGTCTACTTCTGGCAGCCATTTTGCACTTCGTGCTTCCCTCATTAATGTGCTAGAAATGTAGCTGATTGCTTCTGTGGCCCCTTAATTAAAGACAATTAAAAGTTGCTGGGTTACCATGGGGATGACTGATTACCCAGTGAGTGCACATTTGAGAAGATGAACCCTCAACAGTCCTCTTGCATGGGAAACAAGAACTTAGCCCTCAGGCCCCTTTATTTTACTCCCACAATATTCAGAAGTTACCACAGCTTTTATTAAGGTTGGAACTCCAGGTCCCTTTTCAAGTGGAGTCATACCACAAAACAATTCAAGTGCCTCTTTATTCCCTTCTCTCAGGCTCCTTCTCAAATCTGCTATCGCAGAAGGGGAGAGATAGAAAGGTACTTAAAAAGCTAGTTAAACTGGTTAAGCAAGTCAGCCAATTAGATATTATTGCAGCCTAATGCGTGTCTGAGATTTAGGGAGGGGACCTTCTAGTATGTTCCCTGTCCTCCTGACTCCAGGCAGGTTTTATTAGCTCATATACAGAAAAATGTACACTGTCCCCGACTATTTGCCACAGTCCCAAGTTGATGAAGCCAGGTACAAACTGCTTCTGGATTGCTATTTCTGCCTGCCCCCTCACTACTCATTTTTGTCTGGACCGCTCCTTAGTTTTGATAATTGGCCACAGTAAGGAGATGATGGAGAAGCAGAAAAGTTAATTTTTCAATTTAGTCTGATTCTTTAGAATGCCAATGACTGACATGATTCTTCCTCCTAGTTCCTATCTTATTTCTCCTAATTTTGCCTTAGTGAGCTCCTTAATCCCATATCTGGTCCTATTTCCTTCAAGTTTTCCATGGAAGGAATCTCCTGAATCAGTTACATATATACATGCTGCTTCAATTTCTCTTCAACCAGCCAGTTCACTCAACGCCTCTAGTAGCCTGGGCTTTCTGGCCCCTACAGGTCCGTCTGTCCAATGAGTGGCTACTCCACCCCTTGACCTGGTTTGGGCCCACACCCAGCATATGGTACTCTCCGAAAGAGAATTATACCAAACCCAGACAACCTGTGAAAAGTTTTGCTTTCCTTAAGTTAATCAAAAGATATTTAACTACTTTTCTCTCAAAACATGAGTAGTGGCCCTGGGGACCCCTCTTCCATCTATACAAAAAATAACAACAAACAAACAAACAAACAACAAAAAACACCCGCACACTTCTTACTCATTTAACAGGGCATCTGAGACTTTGGTCCTTCCTGTTTTCAGTGGATCCTGTCCTCAGGATTTCTGGGTCAGTTCTAACTATGATTGTGGGTGTCTAGACCATTAATTGTCTCCTCTGACCTAATATTTGTCTTCCCCTCCTGCAGCACTGGTTCCATGTTAAGGACAGAAATAAATCCTTCCAGAGGCTCCTGGGCCTGGCATTGGGAGCAGGGGGAGATCAGTACACTTGGAGAAAGATCTTATATTATCTAAATGGACTCTCTGTGATGTTTCATTTGGTAAAATGCACCACAGGACAAAGCCCTTTAATAAATCTCACCCTGTGCAGTGGTTATCAAATTTTTTGTTGTTTTTTTTTTAGTAGAACTGTAGAATTTCTGCTTAATTCTAGTCATTCCTACCATCCAAAATGCCTGATTTAAATTGGTAAGAATGGTAACCCACAAATGTATTCAACCCAAGGGAAATGGCAGGAAGATGTATTCATTTTTTCCTTATGTTCTTGCCCATTCTTTCTACCCCTATGTAAGTTATTCAGAAAAACACATTGAATTTAGATTTTTTAAAATTGATTACTATTACAGTGAGCTTCCCAAATGCACCGGCATGTAACTTCCCAGCAATTTTTGACTGATTTGCTACCTTAAAACTAAAATACTCTTAATAAATTTTTAAAACCAATGAGCAGAAACTAATTTCAGGAGTCTGCTTCATGCATGTTGTATCCAAGGCATGACACTTAGTATTTCTCACAGATAATGGAAGCATAATGGGTGTGAAAGGCTGACAATTTGGACCTGGTAGGTAGCGAGGGAAGGGTCACTCGTGAGGCCACCTGTCCTTTGTTAATGTGCAGCACAGCCATGTTTCAAGTAGTCCTGGGGTAAGGCTCCCTTGCACTGTGCTCTCAGCGGGGTGCGAGCCTGACCTGTAGAGACCACCTCGGAGAGCCTGTGTAGTTCACTTTCCAGGACCGGCTCTGTCCTTGATCTCCATGCTGTGACTGACATCAAGGTGACCAATTAGCGGGCACCGTGATGGTGTTTTCTGTGATGTTGTAAGGGCACTGAGGTCACAGCGATTCAAACCTCGCTAAATCCCGGGAGGCTGCACAAAGCCGCGTCTCTGAAGTCTGACTTCGACACAGCATCCCACAAATGAAGGTATGGCTCCTTTTTTGAACTTGACCAGGAACCTGCTTGCTGAGCAGGGAACTGAAATGCAGCTGCTGCAGCAATTTTAAATAGCAAAGACATTTGCTGATTGCCAAAACGAAGCTTTACCCTGTGACAAGGTAAACCGGGTCATTCTCAAGGGGAGATGAAGGCAGGGCAGCTGGGAAAGAAGAGACGGAGTTTCAGGGCCTAGGGAACTAAACACTCCAGTAAGTGAGGGGGCCGACATCAACATTCTCTTTCAACTTTTTTCTCCACAAAACAATTGGCCAATATTTATTTTATATCAGGGTAGCAGTTATTTTATTTATTTAACATCACAGATGTAACATATTTATTTTACATCACAGAACCATATTTTATGTCTTTTTAAAATTCACAAAGAACTTTCCATTCTAGCAACCTTGGGAGGTAAGATTATTTGTCTTCAAGGACCTGATGAAGCAAATTAAAGCTTTTTGAAGCCTCTAGTCTTGTCTTTCCCACTCATTTGTACTCTTTGCCCCACTTAGTTGCCAACAAGGCCAGTCTAGGAATCCCAGGACGAGGAGATGTATGATTCCCTGATTGGGAGGGAGGCCAGGGTACCAGCAGGGCAGCCCCAGGAACCTCAGGCAGGAGGCAGGGGGCAGGAGGTGGGGGGCAGCTCTGATGATCACAGTCTGGCGTAGGGAAGATCAGAGACCATCAGTGTGCACTAGGTAAAGAGTAGCCCAAAGGTGAATTTTTAACCTGTCAACAGGCTACTTCTGTAATCTGTTACCAGGATGTAGCTGCAGCCGGACTGACAGATTTAGCAAATAAAAACATAGGCCATCAGTTAAGTTTGAATTTCAGATAAACAGCAATAAAAACTTCATATTAGCATGTCCAAAATATTTCATGAGACCCACTTATACTAATATATAGATGTAGATATTTTTTCTTTATCTGAAGTTGAAATATGGCTTGGTGTCCTGTATTTAGGGCCCCACTAGGGCTGGGGCAGCACTGAAGCTGGAAGGGTTCTGACAATAACTGGGGGAGCCAATGATCTGGATAAATGAAGACTCCGAAATGTCCAACTCTGCTTCACATCACACAAAATTTTAATTTCCTCCTACTCTGTTTTCTTCTCAGTGAAAAGTATATTTTAAAAAATGTAACCAAAGTGTTACTGATGTGGAAGCCACTTGGCTCAGTCCATGATCAGAGCTGGCTTCAGCACCTTCTACTTCCTGTTTGCTTCACTTCTTCCTCTCATGTCTGGAGCTGCCATGTCTTTTTTCGGCTCCCGAAGTATGCCAACCAAGTTTTGGGTATTCCTCTTCTCACTACCACACACACTTGTGAAATCTGTTCAGTGTCCCTCTCTTCTCAATGTCTTCTAAAGTGGCTAGAGTGAACTCTGTGGACTGTCATGTGAAGTCCTAATGAATGGTGATAGTTTAAATTGCCAATAGGCATAAGTAAGGTTCTTCAGGGGTTTATCTTGAAATAATGGTGAAAGTGGGAATCTCTAATAGCCAGTGAGAGAGGATGTTTTCAGATTAGGGAGTCTTTCATGATTCCTCAAGTTAGGCCATGTTGGAAACTGCTTGGCAGTAGGGATGGCTTTACCTTCAGGGAATAGAAAAATCTTTGGACTGAGGAGTTATCTTTAGACTGACTTTCAAACTGGAGCCCCTGTTTTGCTAGAGAGCTAACACAAGCACACCTACTGTGTTCCTTGGACTTGGTCCAGCATCCCCTGTCTCACACATCAGCTCAAACTCCGAGGCTGCCTTCCTCAATAGAACTGTTATCTCGATGCCTTGGATGACAATATTCCAAATAGCTGCCCCCTACTCCAAACATAAAAATAGAAAGGAAAGAACAGGGAAAGAGGGAGAAAAGAGATCGAAAAAGGTAAGAAGAAAAGAAAGAAAAGGAATATTCGTTCAGTGGTATGGACCTTCAATCCCAAAGGGACACACACATATATGAAAGAATCTGGTTATAAGATAAAAGTAGCTTTATGATTTTCAGATGAAAAAGGCTACAAAATGTGCAAATGCCAAGTGTCATTATAATCACAGAGTTCATCTTGCTAAAGAAGATCATAGTTTCTCAGGCATTTGCAACAGCTCTCTCTACCCCCATGGCAATGAGTTATAATCAGATGCAACCAGAGGCCATTGTCTCTGAGCCAAACTCAAAGGCACTCTCCATTTAAAAAAACGCCAGTGTTCGTCATGTGTCTTTATTTTGTGTAGTGATTACATCTGGGGAGTGAGACACCACACTGAAGCATCACACTACTCTGTGAGACTGGGCTGCTGCTGTGTATTAATCTAACAGCATGCTGCTTCTCTGATTGGCATTTGTGTGTAGAAAGGAATGATAACCCTTTATAACTGATGTGCCTATTCACCTGCTTGGCTATTCACCCTTTCAGTCTGGTTCCTTCTGTCCAGTCTTCTCTTCCTATAACTTTCTTCCAGACCTTATCCTCCCTCTCCCCTCAGTCCTTTCTTTCCTCCTTGTTTTCTCTTTCTTCTCTCTCCACTACTTCTTTTTTTTAATTTTTATTTTATTGATTATGCCATTACAGTTGTTCTATTCCCCCCTTCATTCCCCTCCACCCTGCACCCCCCACCCCTACCATTGCCCCCCTTTAGTTTATGACCATGTGTCTCAAGTTCTTTGGATTCTATATTTCCCCTACTATTCTTGCCCTCCCCCTATCTATTTTCTACCTACCGTCGGTGCTACTTATTTTCTGTACCTTCTCCCCCCTTCTCCTCCCACTACCCTGTTGCTAACCCTCAAATTCAAGGAGTTCATCATCACCAAGCCCTTATTATATGAAATGTTAAAGGGACTTATCTAAGAAAAAGAAGATAAAAAATATGAACAGTGAAAGGACAGAAAATGCACGGTTATTAACAACCACATCTAAAACAAAAGCAAGCTAAAAGGACAGCTAGATCAGGAGCAGAACCATAGAAATGAAGATCTCCACTACTTCTTTGTATATGCTGGTGCCACGACCCTCACTGGTAATACCAGGGGACTGCTCTTTAACTGACAACTGAATTGCCAGTGTGAGTTTCCGGTGCTCTGGTTTATTTTCAGTCAGAGTTGTTTTTGGTAGGATTTCAAGCTATATTTACAAAAAGGAAGAAAATGAGCCCATTAATCTCCTTTCCTTTCTCATTTCAGCTTGCACTGTTTCTTCTAACTTTTTTTTCCTCTTTCTCTGTGAGAGACTTTGAAAATAGACTTTGGTACCCCCCAAAAAATTAAGTTGATAAAATTGTGTCAGCTGGAATCCCAAGATGTGCAAAGTCCAATTATCAGGCCTTTTTCTGTTATGTGACCATTCGGGCATCTCTTGTACAAGTAAAAACCCTAGGACAACAGGGGAGCTCTGCAGCAGACAGCGCTCCGAGACATACACTTCTGCCCCAGCTAGTCCTTGCCCTCTTGTTTAGGTGGCTTTCTATGGTGCCTCTCCCTCTTGTCACTAGGTCCCTCTCACTTATTCAAAGGCTTCATACCGAACTAACGATTTTCTCCTTGCTGTTAGATCATTTCCATCAGTGTCAAGACAAGTTACAATCTTCAAAGAAAACAAAGAATGACAAAACAAGCCTTATGTCAGCTCATATCCCACTCTAGTTACTATCCCATTGCGCCTCTCCCTTTGGAGCAAAACTTCTCAAAGTGATGTCTATGGTGCCACTTTTATGTCCTCGATGCACCTACCTTTACACTGCACTGAAAGGAGCCATCCCCCAAACTGTTCCTGTCAAGGATGCCAAGGACCACCTGGTTGCTAAACCCAAAGGTCACTTCTTATGCCTTTGTTTGCCTGTAGAAATGTGGCCTAGGGTGGACAACTGGAGACAGATGACGTGAGGAACAGAATCTCTTCCTAGGAAAGAAGGCTTGATTCGACAATAAGGTGTCAGCACTGGAAGCAGGAGGTGAGGCGATGACGTAAATCCTGCCCCTGGTCCAGCCCCCATCAACCGAGAACTGAAGGCAGGGCTGCAGGGCCATAACACTGGGAGAATCAGAAGCAAAAAGGACAATTTGTATAAAAGTACCATGGCATGCAGAGGATGCAATTGTGCAGCAGTGACACTAAAACATTTTTATACTAATTGTGATGGCATCAAGGATGCATCCTTATTATATTGGTGGTGTTTGGACATGGCCACAGAACTGCTGGTGGAATTGGTATGGGAGATACTGGTTATCTGTCTAGAACACTTTTTTGATTATTTTATTTATGTTTTTCAATATAGTACATATGACCCATCTTCTTATCTAAAGTTGATTTAATCATATAAAAAAGTCATCTCTTGCAAAATGAGGTGTTGGCACGTGGGGAATGATGCTTTCAGGGCTGCTGGGTGTGAGGTGGGTCACCCCACAGGGATGGCCCGAGGCTGCCAGACCCCAAGTCCTGTCTCTGCTCCCTGCTTCTTCCCTACCACTGTCATCAGGCTGTCAATTCAAGTTGTCAGAATTCCTATTGCTTCTAATCTGCCGTGAGCTTTGGAAACAAAAGCAGGTGTGATGAAAACCATGTCTAAAACAAGGCCAGGGAGGGTCTGAGTGAGGACCAGGAGAATGACAAAGAAATTTTGAATATTTAAGACTTCTAGCTTCCCCAGTCCACCTAGTTAGCAGCACACTCTCTTACTCAGTTACGCCGTCCGTCATTTCCTGCCTGGGTCTTCCTGTTCCACTCAGAATTATGTAACTGACTAGAGATCCAGTATTTAGATTCCATCTCAACTATTAATTTCCCTTGAGTCCTGCAACCCAGATTAATCTCCTATCCTCTTAGGTACTATTGCTTTAAATGTCTACAATGTATTGGCACTTAGTATAGACCTCCTTATATCTTTATCTTCCTGTAAATTTATACAGTCACCACAAGTAATTTATGGGCTGCTTGAGGTAAGAGAGACTGGTTTTGTTTTGTTTTACTTTATTTGTTTTAGGTATGTATATCTACCTTGTCCCAAAAAGGATTTTCAATGACTAACACAGTTGCTCACAAGATAAATGCATAAAGAAGTTAAAAATTAGGAAGGCTTGATGTCATGGTAGAGAATAAGATAAATTTAAGAATGAGATTAGTGTGTTTGCTATAAAGTTCTCTGCAATGCTTTAGATTGGTTGCTGTCTGTCTTCTCTCTCCAAGAGCCAACCCAAAGATGGAGCCTTGATCAGGTACTTAATTTACAGAAAATGTAACAGAGACAAATAAATAACCAAATAAATAAAAGTCCAGTTGCTCAGGGAAAAGCCTCATTTCCCGGAAAACTGTCTCCAGGGCTCCTCATAAACCCGAGGCTGTGTCAAGTAATGAACAAAGTTTTTCATTTAGCGTGTAGCACGTACACGCTAAATATCAGCAAAATAATTTCATCTGGCTCTTCCGTACAATGTCCCTCAGCTCAGGCTGAGGCACATGATCAAGGATTAGGTTTTCTACATTGTTACACTCACATTGATTCAGACCATTGATATAAACACTATTCAAAGGGGGAAAAAAACAAAAATAAGCTGCCTTATGCCCCAGGAAGAAGCCAGCAGAAATTGAACCCCCACAAACACACACCCTGTGAATGCTCATTGTAGATTAGTTTGTGCTTTTATTTGGCTCTGAGAGTAAATGGGACATTTCTAATGAGTCCTCATCATTTTGGCAGCCAGACTATGCACAGATGATATGAGCCGCTAACCACCAGGGACAATGTTTGCCCAGATGTGACTCTATCTTATGCTACAAAGCATTGTAAATGTCAAACCCCTGGTTGGCATGCGATTCTCCATTTACCATACACAAAGCCTGCAGGAGAACAAAAGGTGCCGGATATGGCTGTGTAAATCATTATAATGGGACCAACAGATCAACAACATCACCCCTTAGAAATAGGATGGCCTGAGGTCACGCTTCTCAGATCGCTAGCCCCTTTTCAAAATGTCCTTTTTTTGTTTGTGCTGTTTTTCAAGAGGCACCATGGGCTTTTTGTAATTAAAGTTGTATTGATTTTGTATTTTTAAAAAAGGATTATAAAGAGACTAGCATGAACCAGAACAAAGGCAGATAATGGATGGTAAACATGGGGAGAGACAACGGTCCAGAAATGTGTTCATAATAATTCTCATATACCCGTTTTCCAAAGTTGATTCAGATACCGCTTTGATTCAAATGCCATGCTATGTACCAACAGTTTTCAACAGTTATCCTAGCCAATGACTGACATTGACTTCCGCCATTATGATTACAGGCTTTCTATGTGAAAAATCTCTAATTCATTTTAAGTAAAATGTTGAATCCAGGAGTACAAATATAGGAATTGAGGCCTGTGGCATGATTTTAAAAAAAGGACGCTTGAGAACTTCAGGAAACTCCTTTATTCTAGAACCACAGGTTGGTCAAGCTGACATATCCTCAAGTAGCACATTAAAGTTAACAATTAATTTTGCCAAAATAGCAAAAAAGGTCATTGGGAGCACTAAAGAGAAGTCCCTGAACACTTCTGCTACTCTGTTCTCAGTGTCCAGTACAACTTGTCAGTGCTTTGGGGGGAATTAATTATCAGGTGTCATGAAAATCTCCAGTGCCTGAAACCTGTGGGTAGGAGGTCATCAGAATAGGTGTATCAGCGGACTGAGCTCGGGCCTGGGAATCAAGCAACCACGGTTCGATTCCCAGTCAGGGCACATGCCTAGGTTGCAGGCCAGTTCCCAGCAGGGGACACACAAGAGGCACCATACATTGATATTTCTCTCCCTCTCTCCTTCTCTTCCCCTCTAAAGATAAATAAATAAAATCTTAAAAAAAAAAGAATACATGTATCAGCAATTTCCCAAACTCCGAAACCCTGAAATGCCTTCAAATCTACACCCGCAGTTCTTGAAAGGGCCTTTCGTTGGTCTGCTCCGTCTGCGGCTGCACTGTGTGCCACCTGGGGGTCCTTCCGGCCATCCTCGGTCTAGCTCTCACAGGCCGTGTTGCACGCCTGAGGAACATTTAAGGGGACCTCGCTCAGCACAGCTAACCATTTAAGGGGACCATGACTAGCACAGCTAACCATGACAATGTCACATCTGGGACAGAAGGGCTACCTTCTGCCACTTCCAAAGCCACTAAATTGTACAGTTTCTCATCTGGGCTATTTTCCAAGAGAATGAAGGGACTGTCCCTCTCTGTTACACTTCAAAGCATTTCTCATCTTGACCTCCACAGGACTGCTTTTTCCCCATGTGACTTCAATAACGTTTTTGGCTATACTCAGGCAATAGGTCACAAGCTGAGCCAAGCTCAGAGGTCATGCTGCCCTCTCTGTTTTCCTTTTTCCTCTGCACTCACTCCTCAGGGGCCTTTGCCCATTTCCCTCCCCACCTGAGTGAAAACCTAAAGCCTTTTGTAAATCAATCCAGATAAACGAATAGTTGTTATTTGAATTTCACTTTGTGTAAGAGATTGAAACTAAAAGAGAAAATGAGATGTTAGATTAGCAATGGTTTCCACACAGCTATTGTTGTCTACCAGCTAGAATGTATAATGGAGATTTGACTAAGACAATTAGATGGATATTTGGAACAGCTAAACAAAAGTGAAGGATGTGATACTTGTGAAAATTACAAGGGGAAACTTTAACACTTAGAGTCAGGAAACCTGAGATCTGGTTACAGCTCTGCTACTAACCAGTTGTGGGGCCCTGGGAAACACAATTTAATGTTCTGGGCAAAAGTTTCCTCTTTCTATTAATGTAGGAAAATACAATCTCTAAGTCACTTCCAGCCTCCACCTCTGCTTCTGAGAGATTGAATTTCTATGCTAATTCTTGGATATCAAGCAAGGATCTGTTTTCTAGATGTATCTTTGAAAACTTGCAAGGTCTAAAGAAGAAAATCCACAAACAATCCCTAAAGCAGTATTTAAAGGAAATCTGCTTCAGGTAAGTCCTAAGAATCCTGAAACACCGATTCAAAACAACCTATGCACCTCAATGTTCATAGCAACACAATTTATAATAGCCAAGTGCTGGCTGGAATCAACCTAAATGCCCATCAGTAAATGAGTGGATCAAAAAATTGTGGCACATTTACACAATGAAATACTATGCAGCAGAAAGAAAGAAGGAGCTCTTACTCTTCACAACAACATGGATGGATCTGGAGAGCATTATGCTAAGTGAAATAAGCCAGGAGGTGAAAGACAAATGTCATATGATATCACCCATAAGTGGAACATAATCAACAAAACAAAGAAGCAAGCACAATATAACCAGGGACATTGAAATGAAGAACAAATTGACAGTAAGCAGAGGGGAGATGGGAGGGGATAACAGGGTGCAGAAGGGGGAAGGGTCATCAAGGAACATGTATAAAGGACCCACTAACAAAGCCGAGGGAAGGTAGGATTGAGGGTGGGAGGTGGAGATGGCTGGGCTAGGGAGGAAATGGAGACAACTGTACTTGAATAACAAAAACAGAGAGAAAAAAATCCAATGGATAAAAAAAAAAGAAAGAAAGAAAATCCAAAGGCTTTTAGACACAATCTTCTCTACAGTGATTTTAAAAGATAAAAGAGCCATGAATGCATATGAAGTCAAGGTGTGACTCCTGATTCAGGTGAGTGTAACATCATCTGTGTTTTGATGCAATGTGGCTGGAGAGGTTCTGGGATTTGAAATGGGACATGACAGGGACATGACAGGGGTAGGAGAGAGAAAGCAAATGCATTTGTGGGTAATTATCAAGAGAATAATTACCCATTCTCAAGAGAATGAGTTACCTGGAGCTAATATTTTAGGAGATGAGAATGAACTTGGTTTGTGGCAGTATGGAATTCCACAGGGAGACCTTTAGAGTTCATCCCATTCCACTGAACAAGCAATTGGGGTTTCAGCTCTCACTACGGCGAGTGAACAACTGTATTCTTGAGATAAAGATTTCCCTGCGAAGATAGAATGTTGATTCCTTATTAACCTTTAAAATCTGAGGTGAAGCTGAGAGAATTTCACTTAAAAAAAACGAAAGGAATGACATCACCACATTCTTTTAAAAACATCTATGAATGTCTGTAGTTTGAAAAGCTCACGGGAGGCCTTTTCTTGGGCAGGAAGAGATGAAGAAACAAACATGAATACAAACTCTACATTTGGTTTGTGCCTTGAAGCCATTGGCATTAATTAAGATTCTATGGCTTCCAAACAATTATGACATAATTAAAGTAAGATTCTTTCTACAGTAAAACAATAAGAAATGACTTTTAGAAACCATGGGAACCATTAAAACAGCACATCAGTATCAAAATGAGCAATATTTACTAGTATTAGCACTATTAAAATGCCTTTTGAAGACAAACTTGGGCAATTATTACTCAGAAAAACTCACATTTGGAGATTTAGAGCAGTGATAATTAAATCCCACACTCTATATATCTCTCTTTTTTGTGTTTGACAGAACAGAGTCTGTAAGAGAATCTACTTTAACGGCATTGGATTAGCAAGAAATTCAAACAGAGAAAGGGCACTTAGAAGGAGGTTGGTATTCAAGGAGAAACAACTTTCATTATTATTATTGTTATTATTCTTACTCTTTTGAGGTGGCAATGCTCCATTTGTGGGATTGGCACATGTGCAAATAAGTTCAGTGTCTGCCTCATAAACTTTCTCTAATGGGTGTAGCTCACCCTTAATTGAAATGGACAATGTTCAGCTAAGCTGGATGATTACGCAGGTCTAATAGATGGAGCACTTGAGACTTGAGTCATTGATTTGAATCAAATGGTGAGCCAGTGTCCAACTGATCAAAAGCATCTTGCAAAATAAAGTCAGGGCTTTTAGTGAATTGTGAGATTTTGAATGTTGGACAAGCAAAAACACAGCTCTGATTAAAGGCAGTCTTAACAGAGGCCACGCATGGCTTATGTTCATTCTAGTACACATGGGTTTGAGCACATTCACGAGGTGTGTGTGTTGGAATGGACGGTAATTAAAGTGAGAATTAGGAGACAGACAGTGAGAAGTGAATGCTTCCACTCAGTTGGACCACAGGATTAAATCACAGTGGCCTCTAAGAGAGATTTACTCAGCTCCACCCACCATTTCCGGAATTTTTAAAAAGCCAGTTCTGAAAGAGAAAATGAATAAATTTCCTCCAAAAATATCAATGTCCTATAACATATAATCTATGAACAGGAAGGATGAGAAGGGACCAATGTCACTTCTTTAAAAATCTAGATGAAAAAAGATGAGATGAGGTAACACATAAACTACCTGCAATGCCCAGTCATAAAGTTTGTCTCACTGTCAAAATTCTTCTGATTAAAAAAATGTTTTAGCCTGAATTAAGCAGTACAAACCATTGTGGATGCAACAACAATTTCCATGATGCTCTATAACATGGAAAAGAAGGTGCATTTCTGGAACCTTCTTCCTGATTTCTGAAGGAAAATAAGAAATTCTCAAAGTCATCTTAAACCCGCTAAATTGTAACTATGGTAAGTTTTGGGTAACTGTTTTCTGTGCTTTACATGTTGGTAATTGTCAAAATGATGACCAGGTTCTACAGGAAACAGTCTTAGATTTCAACAGAAAAGAATCCAGACAAAGGAGGCGGTATATCTCCTCCTTGGTGCTCAGCAGAGATGGCTGGGAAGGCAGCAGCAGGCAGGGCTGAGGATCGTGGGAGCCCTTACTGAAAAGTTGGGTGATGGATCTGGTATTAGCATGAAGTATTGGGAAAAAATTCCCACTTGGTATCATGAATTTCCATTCTCAGCATGCCATCTGCATGCATGTTTTCTTCTGAGGTCCTGTCAAAGAAAAACAAGGCTGGGCACTAAAGTGGTTAGGGCAGATTTTAGTCAGTCCAGTGCTGTTGCAGGAGGGAGAAGAGTCCAGCGTGAACTGCGCTCAACGTCCATCCATACAGAGGGGGCTGGGCAGTTTCAAGAGTGAGGGAGGGAACTGGGAGGGTTGAGCAGGGGGCTCTGCAGAGTCAGGGAAGTGGAACATCACAGCCAGTGGACAGAGAGGTTGGTCCATGGGAGCCCCATTGGGGTTTGCTAACTGGAAATGATCAAAGTTAGGCTCCTCCTGGCTCAGGGTGGCTGAGAGATGGGCCCTGATATAGCTGGAAAATAACAGTACGTTCTTTTGGCATCACTGCATTTTCTCAGGCACACACATTAAGGGAGGCAGCCTTCAGCTGTTGGAAACTGTGTTAGTGTGTGTTCAAGCATTTATGCGTCCAGGCTTGGGCCTAGTTGAGAAGAGGGCTCCGAGGTGTGTGGCTGGAGTTTGGTGAAGGGAAGGTCCTTTGTCACCCAAGAGTCCCTAGGAGCAGAGGCACACTCATGGAGTTGTTAGTGTGCAGTGTGCATGTCAGTCCTCTGAACACTCGCAGGACCCCGGGCTTCTCTTTGCTTAGGTCGCACCACAACTGGCCCTACATAAACAGAAGTATTACTGCTGCTAGAGGCGAAGTGAAAAAAGCCTATTCCTTGATCTGAAGTTATTCACAGCTAATTTTTGGGAAAAAGGCATCCACCTAAAAGAGATGAAGGACCTCGAAGATGGGGCTTGAAAGCCCTGCTCACTTGGAATCTCTTCTCCCCTAGACTCACCTTATATCTTACCTATTGTCTTATTTGCAACTAGCCTTGTCTTTTCCACAGCCTAAAATCCCTTATTTCCTACTCTCTGCTGGACAATCTCATCCCACTTGGAATTCCCACCGTCCTGAAACTTGTAGAGCCCTTAGAATCCATACTTCACAACCAAGCATTTAGTCACAGTCTCATCTTGATTCCAATTATTTGCATCTGTCAGCCTTGTCTCTCTGGTGAGGTTGAAGATTCACATATGGTAGATCTTTCATAATTCTCTTATGATATTGCACAATGTTGGGCACATAGTACTTGCAACTGATAGTCACAGACTAAATACTAGTGTGGAATAATTGCAAAGAGTATCAATTAGGTTATAATAGGCTGCACCAAAATAACAAACAACCTCCCAAACCACAAAGGTTTATAGTTTAAACTACACTGGTCCAAGGTTTCCTGCAAACCCTGTTGTTCTCCGGGGTGTAGCTCATCTTTGCACTATCTCCATGGTCGCTGAGTCTAGGGAGAGAATTATGCAGGAGAGACTCACATGAACGTATATCTCTGACACTTGTATTTCATTGGTACCAGCCAGTCATAGGGAGATGTCAAGACCAAGGGTTTAGGGAGGGGCTAATCCCTTGAAGGCTCACAAAGAGGAGAACCCAAAATACTGATAAGCAGCTCTAGTATTTATACTTACAACAACCAGCATCAGACCCCAAACAGCAGAAAAAGCCCAGTATTCTATAAAGAACGCTAAAAGCCTGAAAAGGTGAGGGAAATATGCCAGAGAAAAAAATTAGAGGCAAAAATGCATATCATCTGATTTCAGTGAGCACAGTTGAGGAATAATATTTTTAGTATAAATGGTTCATTTATATTTCAGAAAGCAAAATCGAATGGATTATTACATTGAGGGTGAATCGAAAATGGGAGGAGGGTATATAAAGGATACAAATAAAAAACTAATAAACACGCTAACAAATGAAATAACTGCCACATTTGATAAAAGGAAAGTGGTTGCAAATTAAATTCATGAAATAAAAAAAGAAAGCTTTATGGAGAAAAGCAAAGTTAAAAAATGGCTAATTAGATGGTAACGTGGACTCAGGATGAGCAGCATCTGACAAAGAAAGATAAGCAAACACCTTGAATTATTGAGTGTATACAAATCAGCCTGCCTCCACTCATCCCTGTCAAGGTTACCAGGAGCCAGACAAAGAGATGAATGACACGCACCTTCATTATTTAGGCCAATTCTCCATTCTGGCTGGAGGTGATTGGGTTACCCAGATAAAGCATTTAATGTCTATCCCCCAAGCAATGGGTCAGATAGCAATTTATCTCATTTGGTCTCCAAAGAAGACCAAAAACAGAGAGAGAGAGAGAGAGAGGATAAATTTTCCAGCTTCGTTATCCAAACATCTGAATTCTGAGTCAGACTGAACTGTCACCATTAGCTTGATTGAACTCTGGCTCACCTTTGTCTATTTTAAATGTTTAAAGACATTTCCATATATGTAAATTTGGTCTGACAGAATATCTACTCCTCAGGTAGAAGTGCCTTCTGGAAATCTGTGAACACCATTCTATTAGGTTATTTTGACACAATATACTGTCCCTGGAATAAAAACTTAAACATAGATTGTTAAAAACAGAAGTACATATCCCCAGGAAACAAACTTGACAAAGCGATTAATCTAAACATATAGAATATTTCTGTGGCCAAGTTAGTCAAGAGTGATGTTGCTTGTAGGTCACCAAACTGTGCAGTAACAATTAATGAGACTTCAGGATATTTCAAAACATACAGATTTCTGGCACTATTTAGGCTAATCATCCCAGGTGTTATCTCCTTCCCCCCACTTTCACTTTTTAACCACACATGCTGGCTTCTGCTTTGTAGAAAGTAGGTTTGCCTAGTAACTTTTCACTATCTTGATGCAATTATGCCCTTTGGAATTTTTATCTCCCTCTGCTTACAGCCATAACAATTTATTGTGTTTGGATACTAATCATTGCTTCCTTTGAATTTAAGGGTGTTTTGGGACAGTTTGTTTTAGCAAATGGCTCTTTCTCCATTGAATGGAAAAACCTGGTGGGTACGAACTGTGATGTTTTCCTATCTGTGCCCTCCCTTGACACAGCACCTAGCAATGCCTCCTACATCATACACACTCCATGAAGGCCGCTTTAGCACATCAGGAGTTGAGCCCATTGTGCACAGAGCCACACCTGGTATTCTCATGTCACATACATGTTAACTTTCAACCACTTTGTCCCCACGAGATATTATTTTCTCCTTGTCGGGACATATCAAGCACCTGTTTTGGACTTATCCCCAAAATAGAGCCGATAGAGATACAAATAAAGACATTTTAGCCACTGCTCTGTAAGTTGAGCAACAGAGGTTTCCACATTTAACAAGTTACCAATCAGGAAAAACTATTTAAAAAGTACCAACATATGTGTTCATATTATATCACAATATTATGGAAAGTTGTTCAAGGAACAGATCCATGTGAACTGAACAGGACACTGGAATTCTTGCTGGTAAAACCCCCAATTAAAAACTTTGATCTCAGCCACAAGTCCGGACTCAGAAGTCAATGTCTAGCCGCACCCCAAAATGTCAAAAATAGCATCCTCAGTAGTAGTCAGACATATAAGAAGAAGAGTGTTCATTTTGTTAAGTTCATTTTGAGAGAAGGAAGTAGATAAGGCTTGTTCCACAATTCACATGCTACTCACTACCACAGGGCAAATAAATAGTTTAAAATAATGAGTTTTGCCAGAAATTCAGAGTCTAAACATAGGAGCTCAAGCAATTTTTCTATGTCCAAGAAGACTAGTGAAGGAAAACTAGTAGAAAGACTCTAAGTCAGAAGTCCTATATCAGTTCTAACTCCCTTCTCCGTGATGTGACCTAGTAAACTGTAAATGATATCAAATCTAACCTTGCATGACCCATCAGCCTGCCTCTCTGAAAATAAACATTTTACTCCTTTTCTGTGGCAACTTGTTTTTAACATCAATTTTTTGTTTGGTTTGATTTATAAACAACCGGCATTTATTTCTCACAGGTTTAGAGGCAGGGAATCCAAGATCAGGGAGCCAGCAGGCTGGGGGCCCTGTGAAGCCCCTCATTTTGTCTGTAGAGCCCTGACTGTTCGCTATAGACTCCCGTGGGGGACAGCAGAGAGCCAGTACTGCATTTTGAGGCAGTGTTACCGTAGTTTAGAGAATACATTTTAGAATGATCAGAATAATAAACATTATTCTCTAGACCCAGATCCTCTAAAAATGAGCAATTGTTTACATTACAATTTAATTTTAGAATTAGATGAAAATGCTTGTGCTTACACTAAAATATATTTACAAACTGCACCTGCCTTTCAGGTAGAATAGATGCATGATGCAAAATTTTTTCAGATAATTAAGATAAGAAACAAAATTGGATCTTACATAAATACCTCTTACAAACTCTGGTCGTGCTTTGAGCTCTGGCACTGCTTTTGAGATCCACTCTCTGCACATCTGTCCTTCCTGTCATGATCATAGGCACTTTAGGGTGGGGACTGTGGATTCCCTACAATACTTCATGTAAGGCCATGTCCAAAGCAGTACTAGGTCAATCCTTGCTGAGTGAACTGATCCAAGGTGGACCTTGGCCTTGACTGATAGATAATGTCTTTGATCTAATTTGGTTTTCCTTCAAATACAAATAAGCAGAACAAAGGAAGCTGAAAGCCTTGCTTTGAAGAAGGCCTAGAGCAGAGAAGACAAATTTAAAAATGAAATTATCAGCAGCTTTTTCTTCCTCACCTGTTCCAAATCTCGGATTAGAGAAGAAAAGTTATATGAAATTTTTACTGTGTTTAAGCGCTTGATGATATTATTTTTCTCCTTCCGGTTTGTCTGCTTTAGTAGAATAATGGAGCTACTTTCTCACTGAATTGCACTTTGGCTTTGCATTTGTTTTCTTCTAGGCAGGTTTACTAACGTGTTTTCAGGTTGCTTTGCGATATCCCACTGGCTTGCGACACTTGGTTGTAGTGCCACCTGACTTCTGAGGCTCATTTGCCACCTGGTCTTTAGGAGGACCAGCTGCTGTCGCTTCATTTAGTGACCTGGTAGTTCAACATGAGATCCATGGAATTCTGTGGAAGAACCTCAGCAGGTGCCTGAGGTGAGGTGGACATGCTCTTGCGTCCCACCGGCCGAGTGTTTAGTGGGCGCAGACCATCAGTCTCCGTTCTCCCTCACTCTCTCGGCTAGGCTCTGAAGCCTCAGGGATGAAGGCAATAAAAGGCCACACTGGCTACTGTGGAGTGAACGAATGTCCTTTTTCCTTTAGTCCACCATGTTAGTTTGTGGCCTCTTGCCTTGTGAAAGTTGCAAGCTACTCTGTAGCTTAGGTTAGACATGCCACGCTTCCAGCCAACTCCATGACCAACTCATATCCTTCATCTATGCCTTGGGTGATTTTATTTTTTCTTAATCTGAAAACCCCATGAAATAAAGCTAACTTTATTTTGTGTAACTTATTTGTGTCACTTTTAATCAATCAGGTTCTGTATGCAAAAATAAAGAAATAGCTGGAAGAAAAAAATGGAAACAAATAAAACAAAACAAAAACAGCACCTACTTTGTTTCTAATTACATCCAGCAGTTTACTGGCACTAGAGCACATTTTTGGCACCAAACAGCCTGCGTTTGTTTTTAATACAACTGTGCCTTGTCATATAATATAACAGCTGTTTATTTTCGATGATATTAACTGTCTGCAAGGAGAAAGAGGCAGAAGACCTCTCCAGGACCTGAGAGTCTTATAAATAAATGAGTTTTTTAACCTCTGCTGTAATACAGATATCTTTTCAATATAATATTGAGACCCTCTGTGACAGGATCTGTCATTTTAAATATGAAAACCACTATGCCCATAGAATAAAAATACTTACTTGACAGATGAAAAATATTTATGTTCCACTTTTACTTCCCGTGTCTGACAATATAGAATTCTTTGTTGTTCTACCCTCCCACAGTCACATGGGATAAATAAGAAGGTAAGACGTGGACAAACCATCATCAGGTGGGCGCCAGCCGACAGATGGTGACTCCCAGCGCCAGAGGCTTTTGGTGAGCCTCGTCCCCTTCGTCCTCACTCATCTCTGTCACTGAGCATAAAATAACCGAATAACTCTGGACATACTAAGGAGTTCTAGAAAGTCCCACATAAACAAAGATAATCACAATGAATATCAGTAGGCTTATCCCTTAGCTCACTTCTTAGTCTTTCAGAACATTTCTAGGTAGCAGATTTCTTCCTAGAAAACACAGAAAACTTTTGACAAAGTTCTCAAACTTCAACCAACTGCAGTCTTTGCTGGGTATGGAATTGTCATCATTGGGTAATTTGGCCACTATTAATAACTAGACATTTTTTTGGACAGCTATTATGTGCAAAGCCCTGTGTAAGATACTATTGTACATATAAAAAGATATCTGTACTTTGAAGAAGCTTATGCCAACAGAAATTTAAATACACTTCAAAAATTTTACAGTAATTTAAAATAGAATATTATATGACACACATTACCAAGTAGATTGAAGTAGCATGTGTTGTAAGTTTGTAGGTAAGTGAAATGGTTATGTCCTTTAATTGATTTGTGAAGATCTAATAGTTAAAAAAAAAGAAGAACAGACGAAAGAGAATGGTTGAATTATAAGAATTGGAGAATATATATATATATATATATATATATATATATATATAAAACTATTGCAAATGGGCCATTGGGGGTATCTAAGGCATAGGAAAGGGTGATGGTGTGTTTTGGTACCATGTTTAGCTTGAGATAACAAAAATAGTTACAGCTGATACTACTACATTTTTCACTAAAACTGAAGTGTATATAAATTCAGTATCTTTTAAATTACCATTATCCATGATTTCCATGAAAAGTAAATAGGATTGACTTAAACATCACTGTTTTAAATATTGCTGATTTAATTATGATGGGGGAAAACAGAAGCTAAAGAGATTTTTCTCAATAATACAGATGTGGTAATACTTGTTACAGAAGACGTAACTTCTGATTTCTCTTTCCCTTGTTTTTACACCTGGTACACAGTGTTATTCTAGCTCAAGAATAATACATGATAATAATATTAGGTCAAGGAGGAGAAGCAGGAGGAGGAAGGAAGGAAGGGGGAGGAGAAAGAGGAGGAAAAGGAGAAGAAGAAATTATCTTAGAAATACAAAACAAAGTCAGAGTCTATTAGCCACAGTGAGGTTCCAGAACAGAACAAAAGGGGAAAATAAAGGAACCAAGCAGAATATACTTACTTTTTTGTTGTTTTTTTCCCCTAGTTTTGAAGACTTATACTGTGGGCATTAGCCCTTTTGATTAAATGCAAAAAGAGCCTGTCTTTGGTCCACTTTCTTTTGTTACCTTGGAAAGGAAAAAACAAGAAGTAGAACTCAGTCGTGCCTGCGGAGGGTTCACACCTGTAATGTGACTAACAGGGTGGTAATTCAGCTCTTTGGCCAGGACTCCAAACCAGAAGCAGGTAAGTCAACCACTGTTGCACTTCAACCATTCAGATTTCTGCATTCATGGGCAGAATAGTCCTCTGCTTACCACGTACTACAGAGTCTCCTGTAAACTTCCTGGATGATTTTAATTTCTGCATTGAAAATCAGACAAAGCCAAAAGCAGAAGGCATGTAGCACAAATTGGATAAAATTCTCACTTCTATACTTTCTCCATGTTGATCAGATTTCATAAGGCACAAGTCCTTTAATGAAGTAAAATCCTCCATTATGTAGAACCCATACTATATGTATGTGGGGCATATATTCACAGGGTCGTGTTATTTGAGTTCTAATTTTGACACTGCCACCTACCTAAGTGATGGCCTTGGGGAAATTATTTTACACCTCTTGGTTTCAATTTTCTCACCAGTTAAATGGGAGTATTTCAATGCTCAGCTTCTGTGGGGGACTTAAGGATGTAGAAGTCATGACACATGCACAGCAATAAGAACAGTGCTTTGTATATTGTAGGCCTAACTAATTTTCTACTGTTACAATTTGGCTGCAACTTATAAAGACCCCTATTGCAACGACAAAATAATGGGACTGGAGTAAAGAAGCCTAGGGTCTTCTAAGTCTCAATATCCTCATCCATGACCAAAACGGGAACAATATTAATTTTCCTGATCTGTTAGTTAGGGTAGACAAGATGGAAAAGAAAGAGAGAGAGAGAGAGAGGAAGGAAGGAAGAGAGGGAGGGAGGGAGGGAGGGAGGGAGGGAGGGAGGGAAATGTGTTAAGCCCCAAACCTCAGCATTTAACACAATACAAGTCCATTCCTTGCTCCTAGAAGAGTTCAGTGAAGTTGTTTGGTGGAAGGCTTTCCTTGCTATGATTCATGGACCAAGGCCCCTCCATTTTATGAATCTGCCTTTCTTCATGACTCTCAGTTCTGTCAGCAGATGAGAACAACAAAACATACAAATAGATTTGGTGGGGAAGACTGTGGTACAGATTGTGGACAAAGAAAACTCAGGCACCTCCAAAAATTATTCTTTATTCTAAAGACATCTTTAGTCAAATTACTAGAGTTGGAAGGAGCCGTAAGCCAACCACAGTACTATAGCCACCGTGACAGATGGGCACTCAGGTTTTCCCTCCCATGTTGTCATTCCTGGAAGGTCCTTCCTGTCATTCCTGGAAGGTCTCTTCCCACGGACAGCGATGGTGGCTCGTATCTACTGCACCCCCTCTGTGAACTCTAAGTACTTTACAAACGTTAGCCCATCGAATGCTCAGGACACTTTCAGGTAATACTACTATATTCATACCTCTTTTATAGAAAATACAGCCCAGAGAGAGGCATTAATGTGTCCAGAGCTATAAGAACTTAGAGGTCAAGCTCCGAATTAGACCGCTCAAAACTGGAGCTCATTCCTCCACAACGTACTAGCTCAAGGCAGCCATCTGTTTCTCCTAGTTATGACCTTAGGATATAGATGGAAAAGGGCCTTTCTCTATTTATTCCTCCCTTATATTATTTCAAAATCCGTATTAAGTATGAGTAAATGGAGTCTTTTATGTGACAATCATGTTGAATCCCTACACCAGCCCTTCTCCTCCATTCTTCTCTCCTCCAGGTCAAACCGCCCATATTTTCCAACCACATTTCAAATAAGATTATGATCAAGTTTTTGCCATACTGTTGCCCCCTAATTATTAATACATTTTAAAAGGTGGCACCAAGATTTGAAAATGAAAAAAAAATCCGTAGAAGCGGATTTGACTAGACTTTAACGAATTGGGACTCCTGACTCCATAGATCTCTTCATTAAATCTCTCTTTCTCTTCAGCTTCCAAGTACACTCCTTTCCAGAAACTGCACAACACTGAATTTGTGATTTCTTTTATGCTGAGAACTTTCTGGAGGCATCGTGCTTCATCCTCTCCCCGTCTAGCCCCCTCTCTCCCACTCCTCTTTCAAACATTTTGCTAAAGAAACACATCAGATTTAAAATTTTAATTTTGGAAATAAGGCCTTTCATGCCAGGCTATATTTCACGCCCATGCTTATATAAGTGCCTAAATGATTCTTTTACTGCAATGACCTTTCCAAGCTTTTAATTTATTAAAACTGGTTTAAATAACCTTTTTAAATTATTGTACTCAAATATAATATTAAGCCTAAGCTTATTTTCAGTAGCTAAAATTGGAAAGATGTTTTAAACCTGTAAAATTTGGCCCTACAAAAATGACAAAAAGACAATCAGCCAATTTTCCATCACTCCAGGCCTCAGACTGAACTGGCATTTTAAATCCAGTGTCCTGAAATGTCATCATGGAGTGAGGCTAGAACATCTGGTTCTGCGACACTCTGGCTTACTCCTTTCTCACCCAGGTGGTAGGGAAAATGAGGGGTTTAGAATGCATTAACCTGTTATAAGTGTTCATCTATTACACAAACCCTGGAAGATAAAGCTAATTGGAGCTTTGTGGAAAGATGTACAATCGTTTGCTACCTTTTATCTGCCTGATTTAATTGGATTACAGTTTTTCAAAGTTGAATTCCAGCCTGGGAAAACTGAATTCCTCCATTCATACAACAAAACAAACAAACCAAAACCAAAACACAAACCAGAAAACAGAAAATACCAGGAAGTCTGCAGCTCTGGCAGAGTAAACAGACTGAGTTCATCATCACACCCAGGTATACTCTCTGTATCTTAATGATGCAACTCTCTCATGGATAATCTCTTTTCGTAAGAATGGAGAGTGATATCTCACGTTAGTCCCCTTGTGGTCAATACCCCTGAAATGCTGTATCCACACCTCTCAGAAAGAAAGATAAACACCCTGGAAGTATTTAATTCAACTCAAATAGCATGCACTTATTATTTATATAAGTCCATTCACTGAATCTCTGTTATATAAGCAAAAAATTGCATTCTTTCTTAAGCAGATGTCTGACATTGAATTTATTGTATATATTGTACATTGGACACTTTCTGGAAGCATCGTTCTTCATCCTCTTCTCCTTACCTCCATGCTAAAAAAGATTAGGTGTTCAGCCCAATAAACAGACTTCTTTTTTCCTCTATCTCCACTACACCCCAAGCAGGCCTGGGTACATGCTAGGCACCAAAGGTGAGATTTAGGTCCCAGTATCTGGGGAACTTTATTTACCTCCACAAATTAGAATGATTGGAAAACTGTCAACCATGTTTTCCATTTTAATGCCATGGATCCCCAGCACCCTAGCTTTTGGGAGTCACATTGTTTAATTTTCAAAAAATCCTGCTTTCAATAGATCAAAACTGTCCTTGACATCAGCAACATCAACAATGACATCCCCGGCCACCACTGCCCTCTGAGTACTGGAGTACCACATGAAGTGTCATTTGTTTTATAGACATTATTTCAGGTGACTGGCAAATAGGTCCCCTCTCACCACTTTCTCACCCACTAGAACAAAGTGTGCACGCAACAAGCCACAGTGTTTGCACATCACTTCTAGAGTTTCCATAACACAAGCTCCCATTTCCATTTGCAGTAATGAGAAAAGCTCACAACAACAGTTCTTGCCACTTCCCTTCCCTCCTGATTGTTCTTGTTTGGAAATGGGCTATAAAACTTTACCACCTCATCATTATAGATCACTTTAAAAATAAAATAAAATAAAATAAAATCTAATTTACATTTTGTTCCGACTGGTTTTCTTGACTGACAGTTGTCCACAGCTCAGTGGCTGCTCTGTTCAGTGTACTTTAATTTTGAGCTTTCAAGTATTTCGGAAGCCCATTCAGAAGTAAATTCTCAGAGAAAATTGAGCTCTGTCATGGATGGATTAGTACTATAATAGTTGGTCACATATCTTGCATGAAACCTTTCAGAAGCAAGGCAAATGAGAAGGAAATGAAATTCATTTCATACTTCTTCAAGCACGCTAAGAGACTTTCTCTCCAAGTAATCTGTGAAGTAGCACTGGTTTATTGGAGGTTCGCATAACTACCATTACATTATACCTTGTCACAATCTCATGTACTGGGTGACTGCTTTTTCTGAACGGATGGTACCTGCAAAGTGCTCTCTGAAGGCACTGAACAGCGAGTGTCGTTTCTTTGATCAAAATGTATAGGTCTACGGAATAGCATAAATAAAAGTACTTGAGCTAAATTGGAACATTACAGGTCAGAGGTGAATAAAATCCGAAAAGCAGATATATAGAGAAGTCACCATATTTGCTTTTTGATATATTGATAAGCCACGAGACCAAAAAGGGAAGGTGACTGGTGAACAGGGATCAGGGGAAGAGAGCAAATTTGTTTATTTTGCCAATTGCACTCATGCCAGCATTTCATTGGAAATTGTGTGTGCATGTTGCATATTATTTTAGCACGTAATCAACACTGTGTTAGTTAGCAAAAAATGTATTGTGTAAAATATTGGTACGAAGAGAGAATGAAAATCTGTATGTGAATTTTAATCAATCACTTCTTGCTTTTCAGCAATGTCATTTCTTTAAGAACAACAAAATTATACAAAAAGTATAAAAGGCCAATTGCTAGATTCCTTTAAAATAATTACAAAAGCAAAAACAAACAAAAAATAAGCAAAAAACGGTGTGATTGATTTTTCCCCTTCCAGTATTGATTCTTTAGGTTCCATGCACCTCGCTGCCTCACTATGGGTGAGAACAAAAACTGAACTAAAAAGTTTGACTTGGCAGCTCCTGAGAAACACAACTCAATGTACAGAAAGCAAGGACCAGAGATGAGAGGTTTTCTTTCCAGATCCTGTCCCAGCCTGACCTTAGAGATACCTACAGTGAACCCTGGGGCAGTCTGAATTGAAGTAAACTTGAATATAAGCTGGATAGGTCTGGCCACACATCTAAGAATCTGGGTGTGTCTTTCAGGAAGAGGGGGAGGTGACATCTGTGTTGGGTGGTGTGGGAAGGAGTGAGCAGTATGTATATGATCCCTCAGTGACAACCGCTGGGTTCACACTCCACCATTAGGGACCTGCTGTTTGGGTTCTAAAGACTGTCAGGACTAATAAAGTGTGTGAGACTGAAGATGCAGGGATGGCAAGAAGAAGTGAAAAAACACTAAGAACAAATTTTATCGTTCATATTTTGATGTAGATCTGTCTTGCAGGATCCAGTTAACAAAAACTAAAGAAAATCTACCTAATTCCATTCTACCAGCTTTCTGCCCAGTTGAAAATCTTTGGAGAGGTACTAGTGTTTTATGAAGGTTAGAGAAGGGTACGACTTCGTGCATTAGGCGCATCTGGGGTTCCCTTACAGAGGACTCTGTTGCGGTCTTCCTTTGTCAGTTTTCTTTCTTTTTTTCCTTTTTTTTTTTTTTTTGCCAGTGGTCTTTTCTAAAATTTAATTATTTTTCAAGCACAGTTTTCTGCCTTTTATTCCCATCCCAGCCCACCCCCCATGCCCCCACCTCCCTCCCGTCTCCACCCCCCCCTTAGCTGTTGTCCATGTGTCCTTTATACTAGTTCCTCTAAATCCCTCCCCTTTTTCCCCTGAAATTCCCTCCCCTCTCCCCTCTGGTCGCTGACCCCCTGTTCTCTACTTCAGTGTCTTTGTTTTTATTTTGCTTGCTTGTTTGTTTTGTTGTTTAGCTTCCTGTTAAAGGTGAGATCATATGATATTTGTCTTTCAACATCTGGCTTATTTCACTCAGCATAATGCTTTCCAGTTCCATCCACGCTGTTGCAAAGGGTAGGAGCTCTTTCTTTCTTTCTGCTGCATAGAATTCCATTGTGTAAATGTACCACAATTCAGTTTTCATTTCTTTCAAACGGAGGCCTTTCTGTGAAGTGAAGTCCTGATGCCCATCATCATCCTTTCCTCTAATCTGGAATGTCTGACCAGGTCTCTGCTTCCGTTGCCACTATTTCAGATTAAAAGAATATTTGTGGATGCATCTGGTAATATTGTTGACACAAACAAATAAATAAACCCCAGAGACATTTAGAAGAGTTCCCAGAAGCAGGCTTTGAGGTTCTTGTGAAATGGAACGACTTGGTCCTGAGCCCACGTATTCTGATTCTGCAGCATGTCCCTCTGCCTTGGGGCTTTAGACCACGAGTGTCTCAGAAACCCTTGTGAAACTGACACCAATAATCTACAGACATTTCCTTGAGTGACAGTTAATTATGATGAATGGTAGGAAGCAGAAGTCTAGAATTCTAATTTATGAACTTTATAATCAAATTATCCATAGAAAAGTGTTATCCTTGCCATGATGTTTTCCAGGGGTGTGTGATTGAAGTACATGAAAAAGCTTTGAAATATATAGTCAGCAGGTATGTGCTGAGCGAACATTAAGTAAATTAATAACAATGGAAGTTATTACTCTGATGTACCTATTATTGCCAATTGTTTATATCAACTATTTGCTGCAGTGTAAAATATTTAGAGTGTGATAAAGTGTTTTATATGTCTGTGTGTTCCAAAAATAATCAAAATAAAGAAGGATAATAAGTTACACTTTCTACTTATTCTCCTATATGCCTAAAGTACTTGGAGACTTGGTATATTTGAGTTACCAGAAACTGGCCCTGGCCAGGGAGTTCAGTTGGAACATCATCTGATACACCAAGGTTGCACGTTCAATCCCTGGTCAGGGCACATACAAGAAGCAGCCAATAAATGCATAGATAAATGGATCAACAAATTATTGTTTCTCTCTCTCTCAAATCATTATATAAAATTTAAAAAAAATGTTTAACATAGCAGGCCAAGAATGAAAGCTAATGTTGTCATAGTTGAGCACATTTTAAAGAAACAAACAAAATAAATAAACAAGACAGACACTGGAAATAATTTCTTTGAGCTTAATTTATCTAACACTTTATGTTTGAAAACACAACAGGTTGGCTTCCCACCATCTTTCAGACTTTAATGGGCTCTGAGGTTTCAGTTGTGATGTATTAGTTGGCCAACATATTTAAAAGGTAAGTTTGCAGTGCAACAATAGGCATTTATAGGACTTTTGCCACTTTCCATGCAGGGTGTTGTTATCATATGCTTCTTACCAATCACGAAGTTATCCCTAGAAATGCAAAGTCCTTTCTGGTTGAAATTTTGTGGAAATCTATTCACAGAACACGCTCTCACTAAAAATATTTTATTCATTTTGGGGAACAGCACAGGACAGTTTTAAAAACATATTAGAATGTACTAGTATCCACCCTCCCCCTGCAAAAAAAAAAAAGTTATCTTTTGCAAATACTTGTGAATTTGTGCAAGTACTCTTTCCAGCTAGAAAATGTCACTGCAGCTGAATTTTAAATCAAGTGTTCATATTTCTTTGGGGAGTTTTAGATCAGCAAAAGAAATGGAATATTTACAATTTGGTACATAATTCATTTTCTGTGTGTAACTTCATTTTTTTTTAGGTTGAATTGTGCAGAATTTTTGACAAAAATGGATAACATAAATTATTAAGAATCATTCCAGGAGCTGGAATAAGTAGATTATTATTAGCATCATTATCATTGTGGCTAATAAAAGAACTTAACAGGAAAGGGAAAAAAATAATAGGATCTAAGATTGCTGACAAAGGTAGCTTAATGCTTTAGTGCTTGCATATTTATCAGAATTCATGTGGGACAGGATTTTCTTGAATCATGACTCTGATCTCTGTCTCTTCCAGCTGCAAAACCCAGGGCGCATTTCGGGGCTGTCAGCCTGCTCTCCTTCTCCCCGAATGGCCTGTCTCCTTCAGAGAGCTGGCAGGGTGATAACATCTTTTAGCAAGTAGGTGTGAAATCAAGGCAGGTATTCATAACAACTCCTATTCCATGGAGCTTGGAATCCACCTGGGTCACACTGGACTCCCATAACCCCTTAGGTTTTGTAGTTAGGTTTGCTGACATGTGAATCAAACAGAATCAAGGATCTTAGCCACTGACTTTGCCTTAGTATCCTCATTCATTTTCCCACTGATTGAGGCCTCCTGCTCCAAAACATCCTCAGTGCCTATGTATACACCTACCAGTACAGTAGTCTAATCATTAGTCATTCATTCCTTTTGGGGAAAGTGTTGGCCTCTATAAAAGTGCTAACCTTTTTGCCAGAGCAGTACCTACTAAGTAGCTCTTCCCAAGCACCAAAGACCTAGTTGCTAGCTGTGGTCTGGAACTCAGGAAGTCTGGCTTCAGTTTCTCCCTCTGCTGCTCCTGATGTTAGAAAGATCCTCTGATCAGTGGTGGCAAAAGGGGAGGCAGGCCTCCTTTCCCTGTGTGACAATCTCCCACCACTTTCCTTTATAGACACCACACAAAGTTGTATAGGTGTAGCAGTCTTTAATGAAAGATACGGACATTGCACCTAAAGGAAATTAATGGGAAACTAAAGGAAATTATGTGGGAAAGATAACCTGAAAATATCTATTGATGGACAAACATACCAAGATTTGGAAGTGGATAAGAACTTCTAATGGCATTTCTGTTCAATGGAATGCTGGATATTATCCAGCAGATGCTTTGGGGGCTCAGATGAACCTTTAGGGGTGTTTATCTTTGATTGTATTTAAATTAAACAGACTACTTTATGACTACATAGAGAAAGAATATAGAATACATATATACAATCTATTATTGTCTTAAAAATGGCATAAATTTCATACATTTTTCAAGTATTACTTTGGTGGGATCATCAGGAGTAAAAAATAGAACCCGTAGTGGCCCAGGTACATTTTGACTCCTCTCTTAGCTATACAAGATCAGGAACAACTTGGTGAAATCGGATTTGGAACTAAGGCTCCATTTTCTCTTGAATTTCTCATTATGGAAATCAAGTGGCTTTGTTTTTAGGCAGAAATGCTTTAAAGACCAAGATATGGACAGAAGTTCACATTTTTTGTTCTTGAACGTAGAAAGAAACTGGAGGCATGTGACAGTATTTTGTGGTTCTGAGAATGGCACATGATAGTCTAGTCCACTGTACTCAAAGAGTGGTCCTCAGACCACAGGAGCAGAAGAACCTGGGAGCTTTTTAAAAGCACACATTTTGGGCTCCACCCCAGAATATCTGAAGGTAAGGTCCAGAAATTCATGTTTTAACAAGCCATCCAGTTTGTTTTGATGCATGCTATACTCATTTCAGAACCACTGAATTCCAGCATATGTCTTTCTAACAGTATAGATAAAAGGTTTTAGGATTAAAAAAGAACTGCCTCAGAATCTACTAGGGAAGCAGACAAGGGCAGAAGCCGACAGCTGGTAGGTCTCCCAACTTCCCATCCAACCCCTCACCTACGACTTGACTTAAAATGTACAGCTGGCTGTCTCTGCTGCATGACTGATCTCTGTATAGGATTGGTATTGAAGGTGAAATCCTATTTCATATTCATGGTTAACATCATGTTTATTTAGTCATTTATTGACTATCCACCATGTTTCAGAAAGGCTTTGAGGAGTCATGCATGAATATTATCTTCTTTATCTCTGAGAAGTGCCATAACTAGGTATTATGGGTTCTAATAGAAGAGATGCCAGAATAATTACTTTTAAAAGCACTTGCTTACACTGCTTTAACATTCTTGCCAACAAATTCTCAGATAAGGCAAGACCAAGTGTGAAAATTTTCTTCAACAGATAGAGGCATCTGTATATAGAACTGACTGGTCATCAGATGGACATGGATGGAGAGATGGACATTTACACCAATCACAGAGTTCATACTACACAAAAGGGAGACCATGGTAATGTACCTGAAATGCACATTCTGGTTGATCCAAGTAAACTAATTGTAATAATACCTATTAGTAACTATTCTTGACCCCTTCCAGACTTCAACAACTTTTCAGTAAATATGTAGTAACTTTGAAAGTTGAATCCACTGATAGGTTGGCACGTGAGGGCTATAACAGGTAGAATCACCTTTGGTTATGTCTATAGGACATAAACTAAAGTAGGGATTTGGGAGTTATTAGAGTCTAATTTGATCTATGGAGATAACCAATCCAAATAATAAGTCCTTTGGGTGAGTTATTTGTACTGAATTATCTGGTTTGACCGTCTACATGTAAATATAGATCAAATTAATAGAATATTTGTCAAACTTGTGCTTCACCTTGTGGTGTATGGACTTACTCTCCGGACGTAATTGGCACTCTGGGAAGAGTCTAGCTCAAAACTGAGTTATCGGTAACAATAACTAAGGGAGAGTGTGCTGAGTCTAGTAGAAAATGTAACTTGTGATGGCCATGACCAGGAATCGGGGTTTGGAATCAGATATTCAGAACTGTTAAGGCTAGACTGCACTCTATGACATACCCTGAAAAAGTGCCTAATTCTTTTGTTTCTCAAAATAAAACATGGAAGTGTCCATTTTAATTCAGGGAAAAGATAGTAAAATGTGATTTTAAAATGCACTAATAAAAAAGAAATGGCCACTATAGAGAGTTTAGTTAAAACATGACTTTAAATAGTATTAGTTAAAATTTTATTTTTTTATTAGATAATTGCTGTTCGGAAACTTGACTGACAAAAATGGTTTTATGAACAATGTAATGCATGAATACAATAATTATATCCTCAAAAATGACATTTATCAGCCTTCAGATCTCATTATGTATTCTCAGCAAAACTCAAAATGAAGGAGACTGTGTAAATAATAAGGCAAAGGCAAGATTTTTTATTATAGAAAATTTCGAATATTCAGAGTGAGTGTTTCCAAGGCAACTGTCTATGTATTACCCTGCAAATAAGGATGAGAAAAAGAGTGTAAGTATCATTATTTGAGAGATCTTGTTTGGTATGTATGATAATACAAATATTTACATATGCTCACCTCTATTTCCACACAGCAGTCTGAGTTCACACACAATAGTTGTTCTGAAGGAAGTTTTCATGAAAGATGGAAGAGAAACAGCCACTAAGTGGTAAGTCAATCAGTGCACTAACTAACCAGTCAAGTATAACGCATTTCGCAAACACTTACTATCAACAATCCCACTATAGCACTAGCTGTGGGAGGGTACAACACAGTCTTTAAAAATCCCTTGGATTCAATGGACAAAAAGACTAGGTAGGAAACTGGGCATATGCAGTCAGAACATTAACTAACACCGGGGGGAATGTTTGCCAAGGTGAAGGAGTGCTATGGGGTAGCCAGTGGTGTCTAGAGGATGGTCTCTGCATGGGCAGTGTCAGGATCACCTAGGAAGGAACGTGGAAAGTACCAATTCTTGGGGCCATCCCAGGTACTAACTCTTATTCTCTGGGACTGGGTCCTAGTGCTGTGTATCTTAATGGGCTCTTGAGGTGTAGACTATAAATCACGGGAAGATTTAAATAAGAGGAAGACCATTGTGTATGTAGAGCTATGAAAGATGAGAATAAATTTGATCTGAAGTTCGAAAGCCGGATATCAGGATCTGGGAGCCTGGAAGGGAAGAGAAGGCATTCCAGGCAGAGCGGTAGGTGTAAGAAACAATAGCACTTCATTCCTATCCCTGCAGGAGAAGTCATCTGTTATATTTTATTCATATGTTCATGTGCTTCTGTCCTTCAATAGACTGTAAAATTTCTAAGGGCAAGGATCTAATTTTAATTATCTTCTCATTTCAGTGCTTCACACATAGAGAGTGCTCTCAAATATGACAGAAGATAGAGAAGAAAGTGGATCAGAAAGAGGGGAGGCAAAAAAGAAGAAAAAAACATTTATATGTGGACTCTGTGACAGTGAAAATCACATTGGATTTAGAGCCAGAAATATTTATTTAAACCCTATGTTTGACTTTTACACCATATTGCCTACAGTAGTTCATTATCCTAAGTTTTGGTTTTCTCATCCAAACAATGGCAGTGACAAATTCCATCTCAAAGGTGTTGGTGCAAAATAAGCTATCTTATGTGATTTGATAGTGTCTGGCATTGTGCATGTACTGTGATGTTACTATATGCATATTTATTAATACTAAAATAGAGACTTTTCCCTATGAATTGTTAAGGCAAGTGTGTCTTGAATTCTGTCTTTCTTTATTCCTTTAGTTTTTGCAATTGTTCTTCATCCTTTTAAAAAATATTTTCCATGCTTGTCATTTATACCTGCATGTCTGGATTTCTATGTAACCAGTTTTCCTCCTCCTTTTCTTACTTACATTGATAATATTTATAGAACCCTTAATAAGTGCCCAAGAAAGGGCTGAATCTTGTTGCATGGATGACCTTGTTTAAAATCACAACAATATAGGAATCTTAATTACTCCTATTTTGTGAACAGAATCCAGGCTTTTAGAAAGACTTGAACAAGACTTCTGGCAACACATGGCTCCTTAATTCTCGGTGAAGTCTGAGTCCAGGCAGTTTGAGCCTCATGACGGAGACATGACTAATACACTAGATGGTTCTTCAGTCCCACAATCTTCCCGCCACTATACTCCACCCTCTTGTAAGAAAAAAAAAGTTTATAAAAACTGACATCAAGTTCCTTAAACCATCTGCAACTGTATCCCATTTGATTTTAGGAATATCATTTCATTTCGGTTGCTCTCCGCCTGAGGTGTTTATGGGGGATCCTGTGCAGTGTTTAAGCTGATGGCTCGCAGCGTAACTATGTGACAGTATTGTCCTTATTAGAAGACAGGGCACTGTCCTGCACTTCCTGAACAAGGTTGAAGCCCAAGCAGTAGTTTTTGGGTCACCTTTCTTTAGCAAAAGATCTGTTTATTTGTTTGTTTGTTTAATCAACAGATTTATCAAAATATTATCCCATTTACATAGACTCTGGTTAAAAAGGAAAATAAATTAGTAGCATATTTCAAGATATCCATTCACAGTGAATGCATTTTAAAAATGAAGCATTTTGTACTTAAATGGTAAGTTCTGGTGTTCTGGAAAATTCAGTTATTTGTAACTCTTCCCTCCCAAACAATGCTCAATAAATAACAAGTTGTGCACATCTTTTTTTTCTGGGGCTACTGCCTCAATTATCTGTACAATTGCTTCATTTTGCAACTTCACTTTGCCTGTGTAGGGCATTGCCCTGGTTGGTAATTGCGTGGCCTATTGTTTGCAGCACATGGATAATTATTATGCTGTGAACATCAATTTGTCCTATTGTGCCGAATGGCACTGCTTCCCCAGAGACATGATGATAGCTGTGATTCTCAGTAGGGGGTGGGGTGTTGCTCAGGGCTAGAGCTCTGCCCAGTAATTCCCTCTTTACAAGGAAGACTATACATAGTACATCCTAGAAGTCCTTCATTATAGCATTTGTTTTCTGCTTGTTAACATCATTTCACGCTGGATGGGCACTAGTGTAATTTTCCATTTTGTTTCATCAAATTAAGGGAAGAAAGGAGACTGTCTTGCAAGTCTTTTATTTTATAGACAGTTGGTCATTTCATTAACACTTTTCATATTCTTGTTTGTCATGATGACTGACGATAGTAAAAAGATTTTCTCCCCATTAACTTATGAGAGAACAGCACTTTTATTTATTTATTTATTTGGGGGCTGAGAAATATTGATCGACCAAAGAGGACATTTATTAAAATGTAACCAGCATCTTGGCACTTGCAAGTGGCGCACACTTTAACCGATTAAATAGTCATGAAGAAAGAAATCAATACATCTTGGATTCCTCTACTCTGGTCTCTGCCAGCAAAGTGGCCTCACAAATTAAGAAAGAAATAAACAAATGTGTTTACGCTGAATGTTTAAAGCACTTTGCACTTTAATCGGGAAGTAAAAGGACATTGCTAATATTGGTCGGGTAGGTGGTTTGGATGTGGTCATCATTGTACAAACCTGGTGATAAATAAGAAATTTACTACTGAAATTCCTAACCACAATAGGAGTAAAGTGTGTCCCTGGGAATAGGTGGCTGTGGCTGGCTGGCTGTCCTATAAAATGCAAAGGAAAGGTCACTGGAAGTTCACAGAAGTGACTGCTTTATTAAGTTTTGCTTTGTTTTGTTTTGTCAATCCCTGAGTCCACAGTCATCAAGGCGTCCCAAGTCTTCCAGCCCCAGGGTTGGGTAGCCTGATGGCCTGGAAGTGATCTTTTCCCACTACATTCTAGATTCTTAGCACAGAATTTCTGGAGTATCATTTATGTTTGAATACTTTCAGAGATGCAGAGATCACTGATTAACAGAGCAGCTCATGTTAATTTTTGACATTGGGGATTTTTCTAATGTGATGATTATTTTGAGTTATCTATTTTAGGTCTGTTAAGAATCCACTAACGTGTTACCCTTGTTCCTGGCAAGTTTCGCCTTCTCTGTTTTCACTTTTCATTCTGGGCTATTGTGATGGCCACTCTCACAGCCAGGCTGTGTCACTTGAGCATAATGAGTATTGCCAATTATCAACAGGATGACACAACTCTGCAAACCAGGCATCACAAAACTCCGTAGCAGGACCCCACTCACAATCCACTTCTGCTCAAAGCTCTCCTGACATCCTTACATTCTTTTATCACCCTTGATATAGAAATACTGCCCTTCATGGCACGACTGTGCTTTCTAGCTTTTGTTCAAAAATAAAAACCTTTACTTTATCATAAAATCCATGTACACAAGTGTATAGAACACTGATCCAGCATTATGCACTAAGCCTATTTATTTGTATTTCTTTTAATCTGAGGAGATTGTTAAGATATTTTTGGAGTAGGGGAACATTGGTAATATACATATTTAAAACATCATGTTCCAGGAAAACAGGGTGCTGACAAAGCCTTTATCATACATGGATAATACATACATACTCCATGTACCTGCAAAACCGACTACATCTAGTCCTTTAGGATGGAGTGACCTATATTAGGCACAAATAGATTGTATTTATATTAGCACAGATACAAGGGATACAAAGTACTTTTGTTTGATCATATTTACTTAGCCTTTAAAAAAAAGCCACCTTAATTGTCATTTTAATGGGTTTAATCATATGATAGTACATCAGGGTTACATTTCTTGATCTTGGCCTGCAGAAAGAGAGATAAGTCCAGTGTTGTATATTAATCATGATTATTATTTCCCCCTCCAATTATGTATACAAAAGGACTTTCAGGGCAAGAGGTAGCCATAGAGTCCTCTCTCCCTGTGACCATTTTCTACATGCTTCCATTACTTGCATAATGCCTTTCTTGATAATGTAACTGCACAGAAACTCCATTGCTTCAACATGAACTTTCCTCCCCTCTACCCATTCACTGCCTTCCTTAATTATTAAGTCCTTAGGATATCAGATTCTGGTCAGTATCAAACTACCTTAAGAACAAAGCCTCAGGTCTATTGACCACAGAAACAGAGTTTCAGTCAAGCTAAAGATAACACCTTGACTTTAGCCCTGCTTCAGCCCCAGGCCATGAAGAACCTGACCCTATGGACCATCACACCCTCAGGAAACCAGACAGAACCCAGCCACCGCTGGCATCAAGGCCTGACACAAGGATCAACTACTCCCTGCCCAGGCCCCAACCAATCAGTAGAGGCTGTGACCCCAGCTCCTTTGGCCACCATGATGAATGATGCTTCCCCTATGTAACCCATCCCCTGGATGCTGCTGGAGCCAGGTCTTTGAGCACTGGCTTACCTGTGACTCTGGGCTTGACAGCGATTCCTTAATTCATAAACACTTACTTTCTTGGCTGTAAACTCCTGTCTTGGTTTGAAGGGACTTTGGTGAGTGGACACCTTTAGTCTGGTAACACCAGTGCTGCCACAGGAGATGATCCGCCCTCCCTGACTTCCACACCGTAAATAATCTGCACTGTACTTCTCCCACTTAATTATATTCCTATTCGATTATTCCTCTTCTCGATTCATGTTTTTTAAATCTTGGCTCTCCAGCTAGATCATAAGCTCTTTTAGAGCCAAGGATAATAAATGTTGATTATATTTTATCCCTAAAACACTTAACACATTCCTGGCTATATCATATATATGTTTTTGCATTTAGATTCATTTTAATATCCTCATGCTTAAGTGTCAATTCTCCATTCAAATTATTATATAAGCAAGGCCTTCAATTTTAATAATTTGTGCAATGGCAACTTCTCACTTAGATTATCCTCTAACCTTGGAATTATATGCCACTTTTGTACTTTAATCCTTTTATTGTTATTCTCCTGGTTGACAGTGATATTGTTAGGACTAGCCTTAGAGATGTGGTTCACTCACAAATACCAACTTGAAATATGAAAAAAAACCAAAAACCTGTGACCATTCTGAAACAGTCGAGTCAGGTTTATTCCAAAAAATTATTCCTCTACTTGATGAGATAGTAACACTTGCAATATATAGACAACAATTAGGGAAGTAGATCTTAAAGGTTAAAAACATAAAATATATGGCACTTCACAGGGACATCACATCTGCTACATTAATTCAAAATGATCTTACATAAAAGAGACCTGTCAATTTAGGGCTTTAAAAGAAGCTTTGTTTTGCTGGGAAGGGGAATGAATATAAGTGTATCACTTAATGGCCAAAACAATCTTGAACATAAATTCCAATTGTTAGTTTCAGAAGGAAAGTTGAACTGACAAAGAAAGAAAAATACAATTTCCATGTGCTTTGGACACATTTTTAAGTCAACCAGTTAACAGTGAACAAGGAAAAGACTCAAAGAAGAAAAAAAAAGTACTGACTCCTGAAATCAGTAAAGATCTCAAAACTCAAAGAGATATGAAGAACCAAAACAAAGCAAGAAATAAAGTCATTAAACTCCAAGAACAAGCTGAGACACAAGGACTGTGGAGATACAGGGAAAATATGTACAGAGTGAGGATTTTATCTCACTCAAGCAGCGGAACAATCGGAGCAGGCTGCCTGCCCTTGTCCACTAGACCGCACTTGGGATGGACTGTGGAGGCAGTGGGGTGGGACAAAGCTGCTGAAGGTTTTTCATTGTTAAGTTCTCCATGAAGGCTTTTTCAGGCCAAAGGCCACAGTGTATGTGTGGGAGGCTTTTGTGTGGACATGAGTATGTGTGAATGCATGCATGCATGTGGGCCTATTCGTTCATATTTAGTAGCATTTAGTATTAAATTTTCTACCATATCATGCAACCCAGATGTACAAACAGTGTCCCACACGAGAATGTGCAGAAGGCAGAGAATGGCAGTCTAGGTTTGGCTGGGTTTCGGCTGTACTTTTCATTTTCATTCCATGGTTTATTCCCTTTATGTTGTTCTTTAAAGCATAACATTTTCCATTTGAATGATTATATATTTAAATGAGATTTTGTATAAGTGAGGTTGACTCTTCACTCTATCCATTCCTACTTTGGATGAAAAAAAGAAAAAAAGCATTCTGTGGGAAGTAACTTCACAGGGTGATCTGATCATAAATTACTAACTGGGCAGGTCTTGGTGGGTTGTTAGACCCTAGGCCTGTAACTTCTCTGGTAAAATGTTTGCCTTAAGCAAGCCCTGTCTATTGTTTCAGTGAATCTAGGTTACCACACCTTTGAACTAAGAATAACCAACCTCAAGAGGGCACATAATCTTGTTAATTATCCTGTAATCCATGCCCCACTTCCCCTTTTCCCTCCTCCAAGTAATCTTCCTTTCCTTCCCTCCTTAATTTCCAATGCATGAAAGAAGCTTCAATACTGTTACTCTTGGGCCCTTAGAGATCTTACTCCTGGGTAAATGTCCTCAGTTTGACTTAAATAAACTCGTGTAAGAATTCCCTACAGGTCTCAACATTCTCATGCTGATATCTCCCGAGGTACTTCTATAAGAATAGTAGTTTCATCTTAAAATACACAAGTCTCTCTGGTTTATGTAGTACATTCCGAATGTTAAATGGCTCTAGTTATTTTACATAAAATTCCATACCAATGAATTTCATAGTATTTCAGAAATTCAGGTTGATATTACAATTTATTCAAAGGCAGAAATGACTGTTGAAAAAACACAACTTATTCTGAGTACACTCTGAATAGGTTGAGAAGAGTCCTCAGAACTGGGCTGAGGTTAGTTCTTGTGCTAATGCTCTTTCCCAGTAAAGACGAAGGCCTGTCACGTCTGGGCCTGGGGAACCGCCTCCTTTGTGTGTTTAATTCTATCCATGTGTGCTTTATTCAGACACTGTCACCAATGGAGCGATGACTAAAACGCAACAAAATGATTATTTCCAACGTGTTTCTTTAGTTGTATTTGAGTGTAGCTACTTCACATATACTCCAATTAAGTAATATTCCTATGTTGTAATATGTGGGGATTTTTTTGTTTTTGTTTTTGCTTTGTTTGCTTGTTTTTGGTGGCTGAGAGGCTAGCAAAGAAGGGTTGGATATTGTTTCTGCACAAAATGCAACTACATCATCTTGAGGGGAATAAGTCCTATGTAAATTAAATAAGGATGACTCGATAGTAGAGGCCCGAAGAAGAAAACAAAATCCTGCCGACATGGACTTCGTGGTCTTCCAGAAACGCCATAGTCATGAACTCCCACTACCCTTGCTTATGTTTTCTTTTTTAATTTTACTTTCTTTTTTCATTTTTCTAATAACTCAGTTTTTTTGCAAGAATCGAATGTGTAATGCTAGCACTGCACAACATGACTTCCGGTGCGCGGTCCGAAGTCATTCCAGCGACATGTGCGGGAGGCTTTAAATGTCCTTGAATCACGTAATGAGAGATTTATTCCCATTTCAATTCCCTTTCAATACTGCTGATTACGTGAAGACAAAAGTCTCATTTGGGGGCTAGGAGGTCACTATACCTGAGCTAATATTCCTTTTTAACAAAATTAGAGTAGACTTTAGATTCAGAGCCTTAGGCAGGAATAGCTAAAAGCTACAGTTTTGGAGTGTCATTTCATTTTTGTTGTATTTATCTTTGGTCTTGTTGTTTTAATAGCTTAAATTCAGGGGGAAATATATTTCTTTTCAAAGAATTTTTCAAGGATGTGAAGTTGAAGTTTCTCAATTAAAGTGATTTAAGTTAATGGCATTGTTTTTTTTAACAGACGATAAATGGTCATGGAGGTGGCTTCTGAAATTTGGAGAATCTCCTGCTAACCCAAACCCCCTGCAGTTCAGATCACACCTCTGCTGGAGGCCTCCTCGGTAGTGCGGGTCCTCAGTTGGATTCCTGACCTTTTGCATTTCTCTTAGCCTTTAAATATGTTCCCATAATAGTGCCTAAAAATGAGACAGATGCTCGCTTGATACATATTGATTGTCTGCAGTAGATTTGAACCGAGGCAGTCAAAGTGATGAGGATTTAGATAGAGAAAAACTGGAAAAGAGAGAGCAGGGCATTTCTATCTGTGAAATGGCAGCACCGAAGGCCCAGAAACCGGCCGGCCTATACTTGAGTTCAGAGCATGGTGCAACAGTGAGGGACACCCTGGCATTCCATGTCCTTAAAAGAAGAGTGGGCATTTATCTAAACAGATGACAAATAGTTCTGAAAAATCTGCTTGGGACATGCTGCTTCACTTTGGAACCGCCTTTAACCCTGTCGTGAACCACAGATGTTACCATTGACTGTAGGGCCTCACTTCACCGCCACTTAGATTTTAATATAATTTTAGCCCATCTGCTAAGCAGCCTTTCCTTTATATCTTTTTTTGGTAAGCCTCCAGCTCCGCACAAACATCATGCCTTGATATTAAATCCTAGCCGTAATAGGTTTTGAAGTTGTATTTATCAATTTTAAAGTAAACTTAGAACAGTCTGGAAATTGTCCATGCTCTGGCCTAATGCTCAGAGCAGCAAGTAAGAATAATGCAATGAGGTCCCTTTGGTAACAGCATCACCACGATCTGTCCAATTTTCAACGTAATGTGCAAGTCTTAAGAAAACAAGTGATAAAAAGGGAAACCATAGCACCAATAAAAACCCATGCCTGGAGAATGTGTTTAACAGTTCGAACATGTATAACATTAAAATTTTATCAACAAATCAGGGAAAGGACATTTTGTACACAGAAATCAATTTACCTAGGATCTATCTGCAAGACTTCCTTGTAATTTATTTTGCCTCAAAGAATATACTGCTTTTAAACCTAATTCTATTGCATATTAGTATGTAGAAAGAGAAGGGAATGAGAAATTTTTGCTCAAAGCATCAGTAAGAAAGTTAGAAGGCTTCTACATATTACAGACAAAAATAAGTACTTTGGTGAAGTAAAATGAAATTTGTAGAACCTGCTTTCCTGAGTCTCTGGCCTTTTGTTTAAAAAATTTTTTTTCCATATATATGGGCTGCTCTGTTTCTTTCATGAACTAATTTATTTATTTTTTAAAAAAGTGAAGAGGCGACAGGCTAAGCCAGGTTTAGAAAAACCAAATGCAGTGACTAAGAATAAAAACCATTAGTTCCAAATGAGCACAAATACAGTGGCCCCAGCATGCTGCGTCTGGGGATACATAATGCAAAATAAATGAAACAAACACAAGGTTGCAAGTCACATAAACCTGAGTTTGAGTGTCAGTTTTAATGTTTATTGGCTGGCTTTGACTAGGTTACTTCTAAATAAACTTGTTTTATTACCCATAAAATATAGATAATTTGTTGTACATAACCCACGAAGTTGTCGTGATGCTTAAATTATACAACAACTGAGATCTCCTGGCATAATGTCTAGACCATACTGGGCACTTAATAATTGCTAGTTGCCTTGCTGACCTTGCTCGAGTAGGGAGGAGCTTCCAACCAGATAAAATCCCACGGATAATGAGATCAATGCCATTGTTGTTCTCTTGCAGCAGTGAGCTAGTACCTAGCTCTCTCACCATTAGAGCAGTTTTACCCAAAGAACAGTAACCCCCATAAGGGAGGTGCAAGACCTACATGAACATAGCACATCCATGTGTGGTGGTCCAACCAGCCATCCTGGTGCTCTGTCTGCTTTGTCATAACTTCCTCTGTACTCCAAGCACAGCCCCACAGAGCAGTATAGGCTGTTGGTTCTGCCCTTTCGATTCACAGAGAAGACCATCAAAGCTACGATAGAAAAGCAAGTAGTGTACTTGCCTAAAGTATCACAATAGGGAAGTGAAAGGTCAATAGAAAGCTCACAGTTTACTGACAGCCTGTTATTTATACAGTATCTGTATAGCCTTCGGGGTGAAGAAGAGTCTCAGTCCTCCTGGGATTTTGAAACAGAATCAAGGTGCAGAGAGTTAGGGGCCATCGGTAAGTCTACTTGGGAAAGCAAACTGAAGGAGGGGTTAGTCCAGGGAATCTGTGGAGGAAGGGGATGCAGGAGCTGAAGCCGATCACTGGGATAGACACAAGGCTTCAAGTGCTGAGCTGACACTTTGCTTGGAGAAAGCACAATGCTTTCACCAGTCCTTTCACTTCTCCTCATCAAAGAAGCTATGTGAGTGGAGTGGGAAAGTGCACGCTATGGAGCCAGACTGCCTGGCTGTAAATTCTAATTTTGTTATAATTCTGTGACCTTGGGCAAGTCATATAACATTCTGTATCTGTTTCCTAACTGTGAAACTGCAGTAATAAAAGTACCCATGTGCTGTGTTTGTTTTATTAAACAAGCTAATGTATGTAAAGAGCTCAAAATGAAATCATTTATAAATTAAGATCTAAATAAACATTAATTCAATAAACAATGACTATTAGATGCTCTAACTTGCTGTGATAGGCAGGTGTGATATTATCATTCTAGTTTTAGAGCCTGGTTGGAAGCTAATTATTACATTCTTGGTCACATGCCACATATGGGTTGCCTCTATGCGTTAGGAAGGGGAAAGGAACAACTTATAAGAAAGGCATTTAAAATACAAAAAGGAAGAGGATAAGGCAACTCTATTTATGTTGAAGTTATAGTATCTACAGATAAATCAAGTTACTAGCTCAATAGATTGAAAAGTTAAATCACTTCCTGTACACAACAGAATTGTTATCCTCCACGTGTATGAAGGGAGGTGCCACTGGAAGGGGCTTCTGAACACACACACACACACACACACACACACACACACACACACACTGTTACTGTTCTTTGGGTAAAGCGGCACTAACGGGAAGCCAGGCCAACACTGCCCATGGACCAGCCTGGAGGCAAAGCTGCGGTGGAAAGCCAGGCAGAGCCCCACGGTCACTGCCTTCTCTGCGCCTGGTGCTGAACTCAGAAATTAGAATTTGGGAGCACAACTGGGAAGGCTGAAAAATGTGTTTTTATCTACATTTTTCTTTGAGGTCTGCCAGAAATCAGAAAGCACTGGGAATATACTTTCAGTTAAAAACCATTTGTTCATCTTTAGAAATGGCTGAATTCAGAGACACAGCAGGTTTGGTTTTCTTTGTTTCCTCTCTGTTTTATTTTATGAAAGATAATAGATTTTCTGCTTGTGTCCATCGATTGCTTTGTAATTTTATAAATTAATGTTTTTGAATTTTGTTCCACATAATATAAACTGGTTAGCAAAAATGTTTCTATCACAAATCTGTATGGTTTACAGCAAATTAAACAAACAGTAAACATATTTCTTCCTGAAGGACTTCTGAGGTACCCTAAAAAATACATGTGGGCTTTGTCCCTGAGTCCTGGCACAGAGCTTCAAAAGCCCTTGGAATTTCCTGACTGACAGGAGTGTCTCGTTATGCTAATGAGGTGACTCATGGGGCCCCCAGGTAGCTTCATTGTGCTGGCTGGTTGCCAGAAAGAACTACCAGCTGATTAGAGGGTTGGAATTTTCAGCCCTACCTCCAGACCTCTGGGGAAGGGAGAAGGGCCAGGAATTGAGTTCAACCAACAGCCGATAATGTAATGAATCGTGCCTACATGATGAAGCCTCCATAAAAACTCTTGAACAAAGGGTTTTGGGGAGCTTCTGGGCTGGTGAATATATCAGTGTCCTGGGCAGGTGGTGCACCTAGGGAGGCCACGGATGCTCTGTGCCTCCCCTCCTTACCTTGCCCTATTTATTTTTCTCTTTGGGTAGTCATAAGTCAAATCCTTTATAATAAAACTATAACTTAAAAATAGCACTTTCCTGAGTTCTGTGAGTCCTTTTAAATAATTAATGAACCTAGCAGGGCATTGTGGGAAACCCAAATTTGTAGTCTCTTGGGCGAAACTCTCAGTAACCTGGGCATACCCAAGACTTGTGGTTGGTGTTCAAAGAGCAGGACTGAGCCCCTAATCTGTGGCATCTGCACAAACTCCAGGAATGTAGTGTCAGAGTTGAGTTGAATTGTAGGAAACCCAGTTGGTATACAAGAATTGATTGTTGTTGGAAAAGGTGTAGCTTCTAAGATAGCCTAATATGTTGAAGCACATTCAAAATCTTCAAGAAAAGAACATACAGTTTTCCAAAATTATTGTTTTACTCTGAGATTCTTTATGGAGGGAGAACATCATGGGGCCTTACAGTGTTTGGTATACACTTCAGAAAATCACTTTATGGAAACTGCTTCAACATATTTCACCCAGCATCCTACACCTGCCTTTGTGGAGGGCAGAGTAAGTAGGGGGACAGGAAGAAAACAAGCGACTGAAAGTGGACCTTCTGTTGTTCTAGTTACCATCACAGCAGCCGGGCCCCTCTGCTGGCTCCTCCTTCTAGTCTTAACATGATGCCTTAGCTCTTCCGTAGGAAGCCTACTCCAAACTCACTGTGTTGGTAAATTTTAATGAACCTCCATAAGAGTCAACAGGTCCTAAATAGGGGTAGGAGGGTTTGGGAGCCAAATGGGGGCAAAAAAAGTGTGAGTGATTTTGAAAGGCACCCAGGGCCTCATCAAGTTTTGCAAATATAAAACTAGCAGAGAACAATCAGTTACCATAAAAGCAAAAAGCATTTTGGGGAGTGAACAGGTCCAGCTCAACAAGGAAACTCTTTTTCATCTTCAATCAATTGCTGCTGTTCCGAAATCCAGAAACAATATCAGCGTTTCTGATATTTCAAGGGAGGCAGAAATATTCTGGATCTTCTCACTTTTTTTGGCAACTAATTTTAGTTTAAAAATACTTTGTGGGCAAGTTTTTTTTAAGTACATCTGTTATCTGAATTTGGGCCACCATCTGTAGTTTGCAAAGATCTCCTCTTGTAATATAAGACTATTCATGATCTGGCCTCTGACCATCTCTTCATCCATACTGCTAATAGTCCCAGCTATTTACACTCTTGATCATACTGAATTACACACACTTCCTCCCACCTAATAAATGCTTTTCTTTCTTTGCTTGTTGGATTGTCATTATACCTACTAACCATTACCTTTTTAAAAAGACAATTTGCTCAAGCGTCATTTTTTTTTCTGGGACGGGGAGCTTTTCCTAACACATTTCTCTTTTCCTCCACTGTAGGCTTTTCCATCTCCTCTTTTGGACATAAACAATGCATTAAAATGCTTCCAGTACAGCCCCAGAGCTTATACTGAATGCATAGTTTTACATACCTATCTTCCTCTAAAGAACTGTGCACAAATACCAAGAACAATGATTGGTACCTAATTGGAATGTAATCACTGTTGCATGAATGAATGAATGTATTTTAAAAATGAGCATTCTGGCTATGAGTACTGAGTCCACCACTGCCCGTCACGTAAGCTTGAACTCCTTAGAATGCCACATGGTTCCCTTCCTGTGTGGCACATCAACAAGAAGAGAAACTTTTTGGAGTCTCTATCCCTGACTAGCCGTGTGAACTTGTATAAGATATTCATGCTTAATGCTTTGAATTTATTATTATTCATTTTTGTCTGTGACATACTGATAAGAACAGGTGCCTTGTGTTATTATTTTCAAGCTTTAATTAAATAATATAGTACTTCTACCATTGTAACTTCTTACCTGTTTGCTTTCTCTTATTTATCATCAGCACCAGTCTGCACTGTTTGGCCCTGTAAGACCTCATCGCAACCTCCATTCAGCTTTATTGAATTTCCTTGTTGCTATCATCCACCTTCTTGTTCACACAAGTATGAATGAGTACATACTTGTACTCATTCCATCTAGATGGTCCTTCCATCTAGAATGTGCTCCATCCTTTGTCCTGCTTGTCTTTAAAGGCTCACTTCAAATTTTCTCTCTCATCTTCCATGGAGTAGTACCTCTTCTCTGCCTTAGGGCCAGCATTTAAAACAAAGCCTGGCACATACTAGATGGACAATAAATCTCAGTTTATAATATTCTTTTCTCTCGGATTCTGCATTCCTTCAGGGCAGGGAGAATGCCTCATTCTTTTTGGAACCCTGCTGCCTACTTCACTCTCTGGGCAAACATCATGTTTCAACAGGCATTTGATGAATGGATGACCAGTACCAAAGAGGACTTTGGGAACTGAAAGGAAAGATTACAACTAGTCTTGACCAGCAGCACATTCTTCATCCCTGGGCATGTCTTAAGAATTCATTCCCATTCAGCTTTCTATCTACCACAAGCATAATCACAAACTCAATAGCATAAAGGAAAATTTATAGATGTATCTCCAAAAATATGTGAAGCTATGGACCTTACTTTCTGTATTATATGAGTGACATATCTAAAGGCAGGTATCCAAGGCTATACAACTTTCCATGTCTGATGACAGAAAAAAAGGAAATATATCTAGAAAACAATGGGTTTCATGCCTAAATAAATGTGTACATTCTAAATGACTGAGAGGATTCTCTTTTTATTTGTATATACACACCAACACAATTCTAAAAATATACAATTATTTATAGATTGTTATGAAAATTTTGAACAAATAATCAAATTGTTTCTTGTAGTTAACACATTAAGTAGATGCTGCTAAAACTTTTTCTTACAGTCTTATTTCTGTTGCTCAGACTTCAATTTCTTTAATTTTCAGGGTCATGTGCCTTCAGTGTGAACATAACAATCCTTTGACCCACATCTCACACATCTCTAGGAAGTTCAATATTTACTGGATTCCCCTGAACACCATTCCCCAGGTATTTCTGGGAATCTCTAAGCAACAGTTACACATCCTACAAATCTAACCTGCCTGTCAGATGGATCTCAGCCCATAGGTACTTTCCTGCATATCATGTCTCTATTCCCTAAAGGACCATATTTATAATCCTCTTTTACCTTATTTCTTTATTCTGATTGTCTCATTTCTCCAATATGGACCTGGGCTCTCTGACTATCCCAAGGAAGAGTTAAGACCAGGTCGTCAAAGGCAAGAGAGTTCAAGACAGTGTCACTGCGGATCTGAGGATAACAGAAGGACATTAGAAGGCAGGGAATCAACCAAACTATTGACTATTAGACTCAAACTAGGGCAGAATCACAGGCCATACTCCCCTCAAGGATGTTCCTTGCCAGGTGCCACTCTGTTCTGCCTAGTTCCCATGTCTGGTAGGGGGTGAGCTTCCTCCTAATGTGTGCACTTTAACTAACTCCCATACCCAGAGCACAGGCTCCCCCTCCCACTTCTCTGGGACCAGTTAAAAAGGGAAAACACACTTTCTCCTACTTTTCACTCAATCCCATCTCAGTCTCTCCCAGGAAAAGCAAATCTTTTATATCTGTAAAATTATTTATTTTCTAGAAATCCCTCAACTCTAAAGAGACTTTCCTTTTTCCTTGTATAAATAAAAGACTCATTTAAGGTGCTTGCCATCCATCATCTTCCTAAATAGTAGAATGCCAACTCCACAAATGATTCCAAGCCTTTACTCTGAGGAACTAAAAAGTGGTTGCTGTTTTAAATAGCAGTTTTAGCCCCGTTCTAACTGACCACTCCTTGCCACTTTTGACCATAAACTTTCTAAAACAACAGGGTTCAGATTCAATTATAGAATCCCATTAAAATCCTACAGCCTATGTTTAATAGAAAGAGACAAACACCTACAAATCTGAATCAGTGAGGAAGAATACATAAAAGTGTCATCCTAATGTTTAATACTACGTGAAAATAAGATTTCTAATCTCATTAGAAGCATGAGTGAGAAAGTTGAAAATAGTGTTTTGTTTTATTTTAAAATTATTTTCAAGGGTTCCCTGCAGTGGTTTTAGGTATTATCCCTGAAGTTAATCTCTAAGGAGACCACAATTCAAATATACCCACCAATAATTTCCCAACTTTATAGCCACCATTAGCATAGTGTTATTCCAACAATCCACTTGCAAATTAACAATAACGTACTGACTGAAGCTGAATTCTCAAATGTTCCAGAAACTTTATCTTGGACTATACTTGATGTATCAAACCATTTAAAAGTAATTAGCATAGGCAGTGAACCATCCACCCCCAGGCTCCTGAATATCATGGGTGTGCAGGTGAGTGTTGTCCGAGGTAATCGCTCTGGGTCAAATGCTGCTCTGTAGCTTCTAGTCACAATTCATAATCACTTCTGGAAGGCCAAATTCTGTTAACTTCCTGTTTCTAGATGACGCAATAAATGGCTTTGGAAATAATGATATAATGACACAGGAAATAATAGCTATACATACACACATATATAAATGTGTGTGCTACTCATGGAAAACTAATAGAAACATGATGAGCAGTTACAAACAATAATCATACAATGTGACATTAATACTATATGATGCAATTTTATCATACTGTTGATTTGTACGTCTTGTCTTTGGCAATAAATATTAAACCATTATGTGATTTTAAAATCAGTAGCACAGCTGCCACTGTATTTTGAAATACAGGACCTGCAGTGGAATTAAAGAATCACCTGCTTCTTCTCACATCATTTCTCCAAAATGGTTATGCATTTTACAAGTAAAATACAAATACTACCAACACCGCTACGTCACACAGAGAACTCCCATGGTGGAAATACACAGATATCGCATTCCTCCTTTTTTAATAAAGATTTTTTTCTATTATAAGAATATTCCATGTTTTTCTTAACCTTGGGAAATTTAGAACTCAAACTCAGAAAAGAAAGCAGAAAGAGAGAAACTCAGAAATAATGAATGTTTAAAAATTGGTACATCCATGAAAAAATTATGCTTTATTATTTACATGTGAGAGTACACTGAATATTTTGATAATGTATGGACAATATGGATGAGAGATAATATCTATGCTTATTAGTCTACCTTAATAATAATAATCTTCTTTGAGGAGGGAACATTTTTCTTTGTTTCTTTGAAATTTTCCTGTTCAAGCAATTGTATTTCTGATTTTGTGACAGCATGAAAAAGAAGATGAACCTGAAGTGCCAAACTTCTCCCGGGGGCTACAGAAACCACCTTATAATCTACAGTATATTTAAATTTTTAAGTTGAGAATCACAAAAATTACAAATAGATGTACAAAATTGTGTGCCTGGGTAATTCTGATTATGAGCCCTTAATCTTGCAAGGTTAGTAATTATTGAGTAATGTATCAAAACCCCTTTCACTCTTAGCCTTTAACTATATTTTTCTATTGTCTTTTAATTTTGAAATACAAAACTGTCATGAATTGATGAAATATAACCTTATTCTGTTATCTTCCAAAATTTAGTGTGAGAGAGGAGAAGTCTGGGGGAAAACAGTTGTGGAGGTGTCCTTTACTTTCTTCTACATAACTGTTAGTACAAATTTTTTTTCTATTTTTGCAACTGAAATCTTTGCTAGTGTCCATGAAGGAGTTGATTCTTGAAACTGATTTCTTGAATTATGGTTAGAACTCTTTAATTGGATTGATACTCAGGCTCCTCCCTCTGACTGAGGAAAATTTCTTTCATTAAAAAAAAAAGAAACAGTTTTTTTCCCGCTTTATACAGTTTCTCAAATGTTCCTTTTTAAAAGACTTCTATTACAAGTACCTTTCATCTCTGTAACCATATCCTGTTCCTATTTATTAATACTTCTTTATTTTATTGTACATTCTGAGGAATTCAAGTTCATCTTATCTATAAATTATATTCATTTTTACTGTTAATATTTTATTTTTTCACATATGACTAGTTTACTTTATACCCCTAAATCACTTTTCTTATTTTTAAATTTTATTCTGCTTTTTTTAAATCACAAAAGTTATTTCCTTACACATTCTGCCTATATTTCATGGAGGCCAAATAATCTTACAACTTTTAAAATTTTCTGAATTTTCTGTGGTTTTTTTTCCTGATTCCTACAACAGATCAGCTTTAGGGGTCTGTTTTAGTTAACAATTGTATATTCAAAACAACCCGAAACTCAATTAATCAAATGAAAGTTGTCCATCATCACTCATGCATCGTATTTGGGGATATTAGCAGGTCTAGACTGGGATCAAGTGCAGTAGATTTAACAGGGAGGCTCAGCTCTGCTTGTCCTTCATCTTATATCTGACCAAATGGCTAGCTGGCTCCAATGTTCTTCTCATGGCTGTAATAGTTATGCAAGACAGTCAGCCGGAGCGTGCAAGCCCTGTTAGGCTCAGCACAACACTGGCACACTGACACATTTACCTCCTTGTGCTGATTGAATCAAGGCATTGGGGAACACATTCTGCCTTTTTTGACGATTTCTAAAGTAATATGGCAGAGGACAAGTACCTAAGCAGAGGTGAAAAATTAGGGTCAATAATACAATCTACCAAGGTTCTGTCTTTTTAAAAATGCTTGTATGTGGTTCCTTTTTCTTTATAGTGATGTGTATCTTTTATTACTCTTATACCCCTTTTTACCTCACATTTGAGCAAAGTACCATACAAATCAGGGGTGTCAAACTCATTTTCACCAGGGGCCACATCAGCCTCTCAGTTGCCTTCAAAGGGCTGAAATAATTTTAGGACTGTATAAATGTAACTACTCCTTAACTGTTAAGTAGTTGAAATTGCATTTGGCCCTTTGAAGGCAATCATGGGGCTGATGTGTCTCCTGGTGAAAATGACTTTGACCCCCCCCCCAACATAAACCCAATCAATGGTTATCAACTGACAGTTTTTATGAATTTGCCTTAGTTATAGGCGGTCTACTTGTATATTGGTAAAATCCCTTTCTCGTATTTATTGGAGGACTTCCGATTGCAGGCTGCAGCCGATAACCCAGTTCCTAGTGTCTAGCAGGCATGTACGGAATGTGGTTTTATGGCACTAAATTGCCATGATCCCCATCCTTCTACTACCCAGCCCTCTGTCTTTTGGGATAGATGGAGTTCATGAAATAGGATAGTACCCAGAATAGTCTGCCACCGGGACTCTGTGTATTTATCCTGCTAAAATATGCACAGGGACATCATCTTCCAGAATATAATATACCTCTATCACACCTGTTTGCCCGTCACATTACTAATTGCTCTATTGTATTCTATGACTTGCAGTTTTAGTAATTGTCATTACCTTAAATCTGGCAATGGATTGCTAGATGTGACACCAAAGCATAAGCAACAAGAGAAAAATAGATAAATTAGATTTGGTCAGTTGAATTTCATCAAAGCCGAAAATTTTTGTTACCAAAGTATGTTATTAAGAAAAGGACAATCTGCCTAATGAGGTAAAATGGCTGCAAATCACATAACTGATAAGGATTTAATGTTCATAATTTATAAAGAACTTATAATGTGACAAGCTCAACAAACAACTAACCACCCAATTAAAAGATAGGCAAATACCTGAATAAATATTTATTCAAATAAGATATGCAAATTGCTTATAAATACACTTGACAAGATGCTTAGGATCAGTAATCTTCAGGGAACTGCATATACTACTTTATACCTACTAGAATGATTATATATATATTTTAAAGGAAAATAAGTGTTGGCAAGGGTAGAGAGATACTGAAACTTTTGTGCATTGCTTGTAGGAATATAAAAGTTCCTACTGCTGTATAAAAGTTTGGTAGTTCCTGAAAAAGGGAGTCATAACAATTTCACTCTACATATACACCTGGAAGAATTGTAGATAGCGACTCAAATTGATACTTGCACACCAATGTTCATTTTAGTACTGTTCACAATAACCAGAGGTGGAAACAACCTATGTATCCATAGACACATGAGTGGATAAATAAAATGTAATATATAAATACAATTAAATATTGTCCAGCCATAAGGAGAAATAAAGTTCTGATTGATGCTGCCACATGGATAAAACTCAAAAGAACATTATTATGCTTTGTGAAAGAACTCAGACATAAAGGACAAATATTATATGATTCCACTTATATAAAATAGATGGAATAAGCATATTCACAGATAGAAAAATTAGATTAGAGATTATCAAGGAATATGGGGGATGGAGAATGGGGTGGGTATTGCTAAATAGGCAGAGTTTTTGTTTAGGGTGATAAAATTTTTTGGAAATAGATATCGGTAATGCTGAATAACACTGTCAATATAATTAATGACACTAAATTGTATACTTAAAATAGTTAAAATAAAAAATTGTTATATATATTTTATCACAATTTAAAAAATAAGAGATCGCCCTGGCTGGTATAGCTCAGTGGACTGAGCACGGGCCTGTGAAGCAAAGGGTCACCAGTTTGATTCCCAGTCAGGGCACATGCCTGGGTTGCAGGCCAGGTCCCCACTAGGGGACACATGAGAGGAAACCACACATTGGTGTTTCTCTCCCACTCTTTCTCCTTCTCTTCCTCTCTCTCTAAAAACAAATAAATAAGATATTTTAAAAAATTAAAAAATAAGAGATAAATAAGACATGATAGCCTCCAATATCTGTATAGTCTTAGACTTGAAGACTAAGTGAGAATTTTTATAAATTTACCTCTTCATTTTAAGCTGCGGTGACAATAGAAACAAGTGTCTTTCTTCCACCTTGCTTTCACGGTTTCATGCACATGTTTATATGAAATCAATGATTAGACTTAATTGTAATACTTTGCCACTTTACTTCACAGACTGGATATTCCTTGATTATAAGAACCTTACAAAGTGGCTGCTTCTAGGAAAGTCTTGAATTTGGTAAATGTAAATTAGTGACCGTCCAATTATTAAATAAGTGAATATGTGAGGTGATTAAGATATTTCTGTATAAGGAAGTGAAGGAAGTGGGCAGAGCTATTGTCTTGGCCAAAAAGTTTGTTTTGCTCATTCCCCCCTCTAAGATGGCTTTAATAGCGTTTAGTTTTCTTTAACTTCATTCCAAACAATTTTGGTAGATTGTATTGTGACAGCTGTCATATCAGCATACATTTTAAAAAATCAAAATTGGCCAGTTTTTGTGCAGCCATTTTAATATTGAAATTGGAAGAAAATATGCAACATTTTTGGCATCATATGCCCCATTTTTTCAAGAATGGTAAAAAAAAAAAAGACGTGTGCAGTGCATGGAGAAGATGCTGTGAATAACCAACCAAATGTGACAAAAGTGATTTGGGAAGTTTCGTGCTGAAGATTTCTTACTGGACAGTGCTCCACAGTTGGTAGACCAGTTGAGGTTGGTAGTGATCAAATAGAGACATTGAGAACAATCAATGTTCTACTATGTTGGAGATAGCCAACATACTCAAAATATCCAAATTAATAAAGTTATCGATGAACATAAAAAATGTATCTTTTATTTTACAGAAGAAGCTAAATACACTTTTTGGCCAACCCAAGATATGGATCACTGGTATCTACCATTATAAAGACTATCTGAAGTGGTAATGAAAAAAATAAAATAAAGATTAAATAAAAATATAAAAATGATATCATGTGTTTTATAATATCCCTTGGCTAACACTTTCAAGTTAAATTATACTGCATTAATTTGCAACATTATATAATACATATATTCTAGAACAGATCAATGGAGATACTGATATGTGTGTATAAAGACTCTTTATCTGATAATACTAATAATAATACCCTATGCTTCTATATTTTCTATTCCTTTCTTCAGGAAACTTTTATATGTTTATCTAATTCAGTCCCACAAGTAACTCCATTGGATTAGTAGGTTATGGATTATTACAACCATCCAAAACAATGACCCAAAGTCAAGATAAATTTAGTGATTTATGAAATTCGTCTAGTGAATTAATGTCAGAGGTAGGGCTAGAACTAATATAGTCAACAGTAGGACAGCTTGCTGAGAGTGTCGAATTTTCACAGAGGTGGTGGAGTACTTGTGGGGAGAGACCTGCTGAGAGAGGGGACGTGGCACTGTGCACAAGTACCCGCTCCCTGAGACACTGCCAGTGACTGGCGTGTGCAGCCATCAGGAAAGGGAACGATCACGGGACAGTCATGGCACACAGCACGTATGGAGCATACACTCAGCATGCTTCTCTCTGCAGCTAGCATCAATTACAGTGAAAAATGAGGTATTAATTGGTGTTCCCTGAGCAGTCTAATTCTCTTTTTTCAGATCTATGGCATAACTAGGAAGAGAGGAATAAAAAGGAGGGGTGTTGAACATGTAAAGCCTGCTGAGAAGTCAAAGGGGGCCTATGTAAAATGGCTTCCAGGTTTGGGGTGTAAGGTAAGACAATCTGTTAAATCACTTAAAGCTGAGTAAGAGACCTTGCATTGCAGAAGAGAAGTTTAGGAACCACCTCTTTATCACATACTCTATTCACTAAGGCAAGGAGCAGAGGCAGTGATCAGATCACACTGGTACAGCGCTCTCAGAATCCAGTCAGTCCTCTGCTTTCCAATCCCAAGGCCAGCCTCCTGAGTCCTCTGCCACACACCGGGTAGGATTCCATGTTGCCCCAAATGACTGACAGTGGCAGGATGGCCCACTCTTTTTCAACATCACTGATCTTCAACTCTTTTCTTGCTTTACTCTTCCTAATCTTACTTATAGGGATGCTGCCCCCACTAGCAATCCTGCTCTGTGCTCTATTTTCTTCCTTTGTTCTTCTCCTGCATAGTTCTGTACTTTCCTATAATAAGAAAGCTTTTGTTTCCCCAGTAAACCATGGAGAGCTCCCTTCCTTTCTGTTATGAAGCTGCCCAATCTTGTCTACATTGCACTTTGTAGCTTTCACTCCAATTGCTCATGCAATGTCTTACAATGATCTCTTTTCACCTTCACATATGAATATGGTTTCACTTACACTGAAATAATTCACTAGAAAATATGGCTCTCTCCATATGGTCAGGAGCACCTGGAACAAATAAAAAAAATGTATATATGGTCTACATCACATCTTACTTTGAAATCATTCCAACCTGATGCCCAGAGGGCCCCAAGTTAAGTTATCATATGCCTCTCTCTCTGAAGGGTTACCTGTTACAAGCTAATTAATTCAATGTCAACATCAAATTAGGTGAAGTACTGTATACACCTGAGCCAACATGAAGGTGACATAACAAAGATGTGGTTAGAAGATGCTGAGTTAATGGCACGGAAATGCTCCTCTCTCCTCAGAAAAGCAGGAGGTACATGGCCGAGAACAGCACTGTCAGCTTCCTCACAATTTAATGAAATGAGTTATAGCAAAAAAAACTGTCCCTCTCTAGGTCTTGGCTTTAGCATCTGTAAAAGGAGAGGCCCGAGACAACTAGATCACGAGCTTTATACGGAGTCACTCCAGGGGTGCCTCAGGGTGCCTGGGGTGAGCGAAGGGAGGGAGATGCGGGACAGGTACACGGCTGAAGACCAAGTTGCCTCACGCTGTCACTCAGAGCATGAGAACATATCCTGGTCCACAAGAGGTTTTCCTTTGAGAAGAACTGCTATTTTAAAAAGTTCATAAACCTAAGGCAAAATAGTTCATGGGGCCTTGCTCAACTACACAAACTGAAGTAAACTGTTTTCTATAAAAATATTAATGTATACATATTTTTCAAAAGGTGCTGCCATTTGTCTCTTTTGTCTGCCGTATTCCGGAGCATTAAACCTAGGGTGACTGACGCCTTTACTTAAATTATGTTCCTGCCCTATGGTTCTAGTTTATTACGAAGGAGAAAGATAAACCAATTCCAATCCATCTATCCCAATCCTATTCACAGCCAAGCAATAACAATTATCTCCGTCTTTACATTTTCTCCCATCTCTTGCTATTTCTTGTACAGTAATGAATTGTAACAGCTACTTCTTGCTGACTTCTCTCCCATATAATTAATGTCCTAAGATATTCTATTTACTGGTGAAGCAGTTTGAATCAAGAAGTGATTACTTTTAGAGTAAACAGAGCTGCTAAACCCTCTCCACAAACAAAGCTGACAGCGGTTTTATTTTTGAAATAATCAAATTGAAATCCCAAAAAAGCTTCAAGTTTGGGACTTCTTATTTATTTTCTGTATGCAGGTATTTTTTGTATGTAAAAGGTATATTAATTTTTAGAGAAGAAGATAGAAAAGTACACAGATAGAAAGGAATGGCTTTAAAACAAAACAGAACAAAGCAAAAATAAAAACTGATAACAATGTCTTCAGCCCAGGCTTCCTTGTTTGGTCCCAACCCTAAGTCTTCATATGAAGTGAAAATAACAGAGAAGAGAAGCTATTTGTTTAAGAGCATAGATTCAATTCTTGAAAACATTAAAATTAGATATTGGGTTTTCTGAGTTAGAAACAAAAGTTGTCTGGATTCAAAATCCCAATAAAGACTGAAGTGAAAGGAAGAAAAAGAAAATGCTCTGGCCAGAAATGGTGCAGTGTGAATTTTACAGCTGTAGTTTTTGGCATGTAATTTTGTAGTTTTGCGACATTTAAAAATGTTGCAATGAGGACTCATGGCTTCCCCCCAAACTGAAAGAAGTTATTAGCCACAGTTATCAATTGATTAGTATGTACACACTCAGTGACTTGTTGAATGGTCTGATAACCTTCTCATCTTCAAGTCTAGCCCTCACCTCTAGGCACCAAAGGACCATAGTCCCCACTACTCACCTCCGTTTACCACACAGCTTCAACTCTCCTTCCCAAGTGCATCTTGTTTTAGTATTCCAGGTGTCTGCCTCTAACCACTCCTTCAGACTCACTCCTGTGGACTTCTGCTTCCTTAGAAAGTTCCTAATAGTGTCAAAGCAATTCTCCAAACTGAAAACTTAACTAATTTTGGACTTCTTCTTTTCTTGTCCTCTCCTTATCCAATAGCTAATTCATGTTGACTCTGTAACATATTTTGTTCCCATTTCCAATCTCTCTGTCCACTTTCATCTTTTCATTACCTCAAATGTGGATATAAAAATGACCTTCTGAATGGCTTCTCTGTCACTTTGCTTTGCCCTCTTCACTTCATGCAATGCCTCGTTGCTAAAAATTCATCTTAAATCTTTTCTAATCAAGCATGAGAACTAGTGACATTCAGAAAATGCAGAGATCACTGAAGGCAGAACAGTTAGGAAGATGATGCCGAGGAGATGGGCCTTAGGATGTAGATACTCAGACCAGAGGCTGGAAACCGTTCTAGAAAAAAAGGAGGAGCATCAGGGAAGCCATAAATGGCAAGCTTCATTCACACGCATTGGATTGTTTCCAAGTCTCCTGTCTGCTCAGACTTAACACGAATTCAACTCATTTACAACTCCCTGACAGACATGCTCTTTTGCAAGGACAGAGAAATGGTTTGACAGGCTGGCTTTTTTGAATGCCGTTATTGCCCCCATATATGACCTTGTCATATTTGCATACTGTTTCACAGGGAATCTGAACTTATCTTCCAAACTATATTCTCTGCACCAGTTACTCTAGTCTAGTCATACTTTCCAAAATATAATTCTACCATTTTAATGATGTTGTTTCTTTATCTGGAAGTCTCTCTTTTCCAAATTCTATTCTCTGCCCTTATGAAATTCTATCCCAGGATGAAATATGATTTCACTTAGCTACACTTTATACTGTTTTAAACTCTCATCAGGTACTCTGCAAGAGCTGCCTTATATTGTTGTTTTATACCTTAAAATTACTTTTAAATTAATAAAAAATAATTATGAGACCTCTTATTTCATTGGCCTTTACTAATACTTGCAATGAAGGATGAACTTTTGTATTCTATGTCTTGTATATTGATGAAAACTAAAAGTAAAAGTTCTCAAAGCTTGTCTTTAAAACAAAAGGTGAACTATTACATGTATCAGGATAAACTATGATTACATCTGGGATACTACACGTCAGTGACAATGAAAGAAATTCTGGCATTTCAGTTGTCCTGACTGGTTGCCATAAACAAGCATTTTCCTACCAGGAACTTCATTGTTCGACAGAGATTTCAATCGACTTGCATCTTTTAATACTGTAGCTCACGTAGAGGTCTCGCCTTTACTTAAGAAAACACAAATAGTAACAAAGGCACCTAGAATATTCCACAGGGAAAGAATAGTCTTTCTCTGAAACCTCTCTTAAAACTGAAACTTGGTAGAAGCATTATAAAAACAGTATGGAGAAGGTCTCAGGAAATTAAAATAGAACTACCATATGATCCAGCAGTCTCGCTTCTAGGCATGTATCCAAAAGAAATGAAACGAGAATCTCTGAAAGACATCTGTACTTCCACATTCATTGCAGCATTAGTCACAAAGCCAAGATATGGAAATAACCTATGTTCCCACCAACAAATGAATGAGGAAAATATGGTATATATACACAATGGAATATCATTCAGCTATAAAAAAGGGAAAGTTCTGCCATTTACCACCATATGATTAAAACCTGGGGGCTTTACGCTAAATGAACTGAAGTAAGTCAGACACGGAAAGACATACTTCATGATCTCAATGATATGTGGAATCTATAAAAAAAAGACAACTCAGATAAGCAGAGAGTAGAATAGAATGGTGATTATTGGGGGTTGAAAGTTGGGGAAAATTGGTAGATGTTAGTCAAAGGTGCTTAAATGTTCAGTTATAAGATGGTTAAGTTCTGGAAGCCTAATGTGTAAAACGGTGTCTGAAGTTAATAATTGAATACTTGAAATTTGCTAAGAAAGTAAATGTTAAGTATTCTTGCCAGACATACAAACACAAAAAGGTAACTATGAGAAATGATGACCATGTTAGTTAGCTTGATTGGGAAAATCATAGCACAATGTATATCAAAATACCATATTGTGTACCTTAAATGTATATAATTTTTAATTGTCAATCATACCATAATATAGCTGAGACAAACCTTTTTTAAATTAGTACCAAAGTAAAATTAATTCTGGAAAAATTGTTCTGCAGATCAAATTTTATAGTTTTTATAACAGTAGGACCAGCCGTTTATTGACTGATACCTACGCATATGCAGTTGCTGCTCTAAATCTTAGCAAGTAGCAGAGAGCCATATCGGAAATAAAAAAAACAACTCAGAAAACAATGGCTTAGACTTTGGGTAATATCTACAAGTGGGAGTGATGGCTGTTAGTGATTGTGACTTAATGTCTAGTATAAACAGAATGAGAAAATCTAGAGAAGTGGAGATGTCTTGAAGATAAGACAAACAATGGACCATCACCTTTCCCTTAGCCTGAGTAGTTTTAGTTTTGAGAATGGAATTATTTCCCTGGTTACAGTGTCTCTTTATAGTGGGTCAGAGGCAGCAGGCAATCATTGTGAGTATCTAGAAGAGAAGACCTAGCTTGGTTGTGAATTTGTGTGTGTGGGCCTGTATAGTGAGCATTGAATAAGATTAGGTGGACTACCAGAACTAGAACATATAGGGTAGTTTTATTTTATCCTTCTTTGTCTCTGCCCTTATTCTAGTGACTACTGTAGTATCTTCTTCACAGATGTCAAAGTAATTACACTGTCTTTGTTGTCACACTATGCTTTGGTTTGCTAAGCTGTCCTTAATTCTCATATCTATTCATGATAGAGGGAGAGTTCAGAAATCCTACATGTGGCTGGAGACAGGCTCATGGAACCATTCCTAGCTTTAATAAAAGCCATTACATGATGAAGACGAGTTCTGTACAGAACCAGACACCAGAACATGTGGGTGGTGGGCCCTCCTCTGCCACTTGTTAGATGTACCATCTTCGTGAAGGTTTTTAAATCTCAGTTTCCTTAACTGTGTTTTGAGAGACTGGCTCCAAAAAAATTTCCCCCTCCCAATTCCTTCCATTCTAGAAATTCCATTAATTTATTAAAACATAAAATATGAGCACAATTTCAGAAACCTGGTCTTTGGCCAGGAAGTCATATGAGCAATTTTGTGAGATGTTATCACATATTTGCTTTCCATATTTGTCTTTTGTGTATTGGATCACCTTAATATAATTAAACTGTTTAGCACTGAAATCAGTTCACAGTTCTCACCAGCCTCGTTCTAGCCTATATTACTGCTTCCAAGGATCAGTAGTCTTCATGGTAAATCCAGTGTCTAGGCAGTAGGGTTCCCTCAGGGTCCTCAAGTTAAATTTTTATAGCACTTACTTCACTATACCCAAGACTTAGCAAGTGCTGGGCCATTACTCTGAAACAGTCATTGCACTTACCTAATATTAACCATAAAAATGGTTATAGAACAGCCATTAAAGTGTTTACATAAATAACATTATTTAAAAATACTGACTTATTTTATTTTGAAAACATTTATACAGTGCTTACTCTCTATCCAGTACTGTTAGAAGCCAGTTTCAAATATTAATTACTTTATTTTATTTTTCAAAGTACTGTTTTTATAGTTCCCTAGCTGTAGAGACTACCTTCCACGATGCTGGACAACTCTGACTTGTTAATTTGCTGATGAATTCCATAGAAGTAGTGTTCATCTGTACTTACATATTAAGTAGTTATTTGGAAACATAAAACCATGAAATATTACCTTCACTTGCTTTTCCTCTATGTCCGTGATGTTCAATCTTTTTCATCTCATGGCAAACTAAGAAACTAAGTACTAAAATTCTCCAGCACACCATAAAGTACAGGATCTGGCACAAACAATGCTCCTTTTTTATTATACAAAAATATTTTATTACAAAATCATAAGCATGCAGTTTTTAACAACAATATCACACTCAAGCATACCATATAACATTTTAGATGAACTGTTCAAATTGCTGTCCATCTCATGCTAGACATTCACATTCCCTACCAACCATACTCAATGGCATTGCTTCTGACAGATCCTGTATATTATTTTTTTGCCAATCTGACAAAAATAGGTAAAATTTTTATTGATTTACAAAAACAAAATAATAATTACCTACTCTTTTTGCTCCGGAGTAACTTTTTAAAAGCTCAGGTGCCTATACTTGCATATAAGGATTTCTGGTGCCAACGATTAACCAATCAGATACAACCTTATTATGTGTTGTGACCAATAAGATGAGACTCTATTATAGGACCTATGTATTTAGGGTTCAAGACAGGGCATTCATACCTGCTGACTATTGTTGTGTTGGGTATTGTCATGTTTTTGTTTAACATTCTAAGAGAAAAAGGTCAATGCCCCTCACTAAACAGTCAGCTATTGCATATTTTAAAAATTCTTGCGGCAGGCATGCTGTTTGAAAATAGCTGCTCTACGTAACTCATAAGTGTCCATATAAACAGCACCTCCATATACACATGCAGTGTCGAACTGTCCTCACCCCTTGGAAGAGTGAAAAGTCACCCAAAACATAACTCCTTCAAGTACAAAATGGGAAGCATAAACAGTGCAAAATATTATCCTCACCGGAAATATATAAAATTCTATTATTAGGATTTTATTTATCGAATAGGTGTTGACTCATCTAAGGTAAAATTTAAATACCTATGGATTCCAACTAAAATTGAGTTGAGCTCTAAATCTGGTTAAGCTATTTTGCTAAGCTTCGAGCATATACAAAGAAATAGCACCACCCCTGTAGACTTACAATTTAGTTGCTTTATATATCTACATAAATGTAACTCAAATCAATAAATGAAGAGTTTCATAAAGGAAAGTACTTGGGAGAGAAGAAATAAAGACAGGACCCTACTAAGAGGTGCCAACATTTGTACTGAATTCAGAAGCATTAATATTTGGGAAGGAGTGGGAATAGAAATGTGAGCACTGAAAGAACAATATTATGAAAGCATGTGCCCATGTGGTTACTGGCATGGCCACGGGACATGTGGTTAGCAGACTTGTGAATGAGGCATTTCGTAAGAGAATAGTGAAGGGCTTTCTTTGGGCCAACTTTTTGAGAACTTTGGACTTCATTCCTTGAGCAATGGGATGTTATTCCACATTTGGATTAGTAACTCAACCAGAGGTTACCCTCAGGCTAGGAGATCCAGGGACATGAGAAAGAATGTAACCACAGGTGAGGACTTGGACTTGCTCATTAATTCTCCCATGTGCATGACTTTGACTTTGTTCACCACATGATAGGCTGAGAGCAGGTCCTATGAGTGGGATGGGAGGTAATTTTGGAAGGGAAGGCACTGCCCACATGGATCGTATATAGAAATGGGGCAGCATGGAGTTTCAGGAGAGGCCAGGGAAGGAACACCTCAGGGAAAGGCGACATAGGTAGGGAGGCTGGTAGGACTCTGTCTGTAATGCTGGCCATTTTTGCTTAGCCTCACCTAAATACATGTGACCTCACGGAGCATTTGGAAAAGTCTTGAATAAACTGTTAGCGTTCTCTTTAAAGCAATGTTCATTAAATTACATTGAAAAGCAAAAATCAAGACACAACAAAATAAAAGTTGCCAACTCATAAGTAGGTTTGTTTCATGAAGGAAGAAGTTCTATAGTTTGATCTTCAAAGTGAAATCACATACAGAGACTGACTGATGGCAAAGGCAGATGGTAAAATCTTTCTTACTCAGAGACTACTTCCCAACACTCTCATTTGGATTAATTAGCTGTCACTAGTAAACAAGCTGAAAGAACTTCACTTGTAGGCCACATGGAAGAAAGAGCCTATTTAGTGTCCACGCTAACTTCTTGAGGTAAAAAGAATTGTAACATCATTGAAATATACAAAGAGCACACATTAATCATTACAAAGAGTGTGCATTAATCATCCCCCCCAAAGACCCTCATCTGTGGATTATGTGTCGCCTAGATTATATACACATAATACTGGCGAGAGAGGAAATCTGAGCATTATGTCCATTCACATTTCCAAACTGACCACACTTTTGCTTATATTAGATGCTTTCTCTTAATTATGGCCACAAAGAGGCAAAACTGTTTATTTTATCATAGATGTGTTTTTTTCTTAAATTTCTTTTATCTGGGTTAACAGAATAATGCATGTTCGTTTTAGAAAATGTGGACAACTCAAAATGACAATAATCAGGAGAAACAAAGAAAATCACATACAATCATATCAGCCAGAGGAAAGATAAATGTATTTTGGACAAATTCCCACAGATCTATTTGAATTTTTCACCTTCACTAAAGAAATTCTTGGTCAATATTTTATGCATTTAGTAAATATTTATCATGCACATTATTTTATCCTCACCTAAGGGCATGCCCTTTGGTTTTCCAAAAGGGGGACTTGAGGGGGAGAGAGAGAGGAAAAAAACACCCATGTAAGAGAGAAACATCAATCAGTTGCCTTGCATATGCACCCCAACCAGGGACTGACCCTGCAAACTAGGCATGTGCCCTGACCTGGAATTGAATTGGTGAACTTTTGGTTTACAGGACAATGCTCTAACCATCTGAGCTACACTGACCAGGGCTACTGTGCACATTTTATGTGCCACACATTACACAAAGACATTACTGTCTGCATGAAGAGAAAAATATGTAAAAAACAAATCATGACACACTGCAACCAGTGCTATAATTTAAATGTGCCCCTTGCCCAGACACTATGCACATTACATAGTGTGTGTCTTGCAGCTGCCAGTGAGAGTGGAACACGGAACCTCAGAAATAATAATACACAAGTGGCTAAGACCGATTTACAAATCGTTTTTTTGTTTTATCAATTATGTTTTTAAAAAGAAACTGTTTTTGACTCCGAATTACAATGTTTCGCTAAACTCTTTATACCAGGCTTGGCCATATGTAATTCCTTGATGTTTCTTGAAGTGAACTTGATCCTCACAACGGATATTCAAAAGAGCATTTTGCAGGCCCTGGGCCTCATGTGCCCTTTGCAGTGGCACAGCCACAAAGGGGGTTGCTTTACTTGTATGTCACTAGACATTAAAGAACCATTTCAAGCTTGGCTGTAATATTCCCACTTCTTGAAGGGCAGGTTCAGAGAGAAATTTTAAAAGGACTTCTAGAAAGAACCAAACCATTCTGGAGGACTCAGAAACAAGGTTTTCCCAGGAGGAATGGCACTTGCTGAAGAAGTTGCCTGAGCTGAAGAGAGAGCAGAGAGTGTGGACATAATAGGTGGGGGGCTTGTCCTGGTAAGGGAAAGAGAGAGAAGCATCCACTTTCCTTAGGGTTCCTTCAGCCTCCTGGATCGGAAGACCGGTAATAATTTCATGTCGCCTACTGCCAGCTGGAGAAGATTAGATTAGAGGGTGGACTGGCCTAAGGAAGACCCTTTCCATCTCCCAGCCTCAGCAGTTCTGCAGGCCACATTGATTTCTTTATGAGCATGTCAAATAAAAAGATATCCCCTGCATAGGGAAGAGGCATGCTTACCCTGAAAGACTTGCATCTGAGGTCAGAGAGTAAGCTTTGCTTTCCAGGGCAAGATTAATAGGTCGGGGCAAAGTGTAGAACAGTCAGCCAAATCTGCAACCATGAGTCTCATGGAAAAAAAAAAAAAAAGTAAAATCCAAGGCCAAGGGAACCCGCCCTCAGCCAAGCTAAGGGTAAGAGATGTTTCAGGGCAAGGCAATCGAAATGTGATTTGGAGAGAGGCAGAGAGACTGAACTCTTGGCTGCCAAACATTCTCCCACAAGTCCTGCTTGTAAAACAGGGAGTGACACCAGTGCACGAATAAACTCAACACACAATGCACAAATAAACTCGTAAACACCAAGTGCTTGTTGGAGCTATATAACCCTTTGTAGCAAAGGTACTACCAAGGGATAAGAATTGAAAACCAATAAAGGAGGGAGAAATTGTAGAAAACATAGAAAGCTCTTAAAAGTTAGTCATGTATTGTCAAGCGCCTAGAGTCAGCTACAATGATAAATTGAATTTTCCTAGCACTATGAAAAATTTCTTCCACAGTGTGGCTCCATTATATATTTCTAATCTGATTTTCCATAATTTCCTCTACAGACCATATGGTGTTCTAATAATCCCTTCACAATGTCTAATCAATGCTCTCCAGAAACACAATTTCTCTCCAAGTTCCAATTTTTTTAGATCCATCCCAATTCCTCCACCTTCAATGAAGCCTTCTATAATAATACCAGTCAATAAAAGTCCTCTTTCTTGAATACCTTTGATATTGATTATGTGAACAAGTTACTTGGTAATTATCACATTAACACATATCTTGCTCAACAGAGTCCTATGCCCCTTGGTGGTCAGACCCATGTTTCATGTGAACCGGAGAAACCCTAAGGTGCAGAAAGTGTATTAAATGGACTAATGTGATATATAATCAATGTGATATATTGACAATTTATCAAGGTATTTTTATTTTCTGCTATCATATTCAAGTAAATTATATTCAGATGTGAGTATCTATGAAATTTTAAGTGTTATGTAAGAAGTTGCTTTATATTTTAATTTCATTTTAATTGCTATGGATGTAAAATAGAATTATAAATCTAAACACTATATGCAATTTCAAAGGATTTCCTGGCTGGTGTATTTTCTTGTTAACTTAGAACCTGTGATATACTAAGTATGATGCCTTGCTCCAAATGTGTGTTCAGTAAACATCCGGAGTCTCCTGCCTCTCTCTTCCGCCCCTCCTTGCCCTCTGTGCACGGAGGCCAGGTTGCAAACCAACAGATAAAGCTTGTGTTTATTTGCTATTGCCTTTGATTCAGCCACTAGATTATATATGGAACCCTGACTATAAACAAAATGAACAAAAACAGAAACAAAACAAAACACAAAACAAACTTGTTCTCTGGCTAATACCCTCAACTATTTGCAAGGTCCCCCAGTTTTACATGGTTTGTGGAAATACTTCCTCCTGACAACTCAAAAAGAGTAATTTTCCAGAACTCACTTTCCCTATATTTAGCACAAGAAACATAAAATCAGTCTCCCTTCTGTCACCAGATGGTTGTGTGTGTCATATAGGCCAGTATAACTAAAAAATGTACAATAAGCTATAAGGTAGCTTACATATTTTAGTATTTACTATGGTTTGAAAGAAAAATTGCCCCTAATACACTTTTGTTTTGTAATTTAATTGGATCACGTCTGCTTCACACCTATTTTGCAAGCATGGAAAAAGTGAATGAAGGAAGGACGATATACTGTGTTAAGGCAGGTGTTTAACTTCGTCCTTGGAAGTTCCACTTCCACTGAAGGAAGTCTTTAAAGAGCTGAACAGGCTGCTATTGCTGAAATTCTCCCTGCTCTCTGTTCTTTAAAGGAACTAATATTAATTCAACCTTCAAGGATGAATGACCAAAATCTTTAGGATCTACTTCTTTGTTAGATGGGCATATAAACACAATAATGAGGATGAAAGGGACCACTCAATTTAAGACAAGGCCAAATTTGGGGTATTATTGAGATAAATGGATGAACAAGATTCTGTTACACCAAGATTAAATCACAACACCCAGCACAATTATCTCTTCAATGTGGGGATTGAAATAAAATAATTCAACTTTTATGAAAAAATAAAATGGTATAACAAATATACTCATGTAAAGTTTTCTGTCCAAATATTGGTCATATGTGTCTCAGAATCAGTACGCCCTTGGAGAAAGAAATTATGCAAAACATGGGCATCGAAAGTTGAAATATTTAGCTGCATGAGTTTAGGCAATATTTCTTATTTCTCTACTTAATGTAAAATCAATCTACATCCTTCAAGATCAGCACAGGTTCCCCTTTTCCTAACACGAGTTGCCTTTCTCTCTCTATTCCCTTTGCCCATATCTCATTTTCTCCTTTCTTTTCCCATTATGACCCTAAATCTCTATACCATTATTTACATTATTTACACATTACATTATTTTGTGCAATTTGTTCTACTGCCTTTTAAAATTTTCTATAATTATTGTACCATAATTTAATAAAATTTTATATCTTTTTTCTCTCAGTGTTATGTGTATGAGATTTAACCATGTTTTATCTATAGCTCTATTCATTTTAACTTTGTATTAACTTTCATATAATGTTGTTTTAATTTACATACTTTATCTGTTCTGCTTTTGTCTCTGTGATTCATCTCTGTTCAAGACTATAACCAGCATTCATGTGTTTCCATCCCTGTAAATTACTCCATTTAGAAGTGTGCAACAGTTTGCTTATTCATCATACAGATGATGGGTAGTTTTGTTGCTTCCAGGTTTTTAAATTTAATTTTTATCACTGCAAATCATGATGCAATAACCACAGATGAACACATCTCCTCAGCTACTGAACAGTCCATATCCATTCTTTGCTGATTAAAAATGAGAATACAACTTTGTCTAAATTGCCATATTCAGTAATTATAATGTGCCCATTTTCCATATTTTAACATCTCTGCAATTGGAACACATCTTAAAATTGATGGCATCTTACAATGACTCTATGCCAAGAGGGCACGTGTGATGGAAAATATGCTATTTACCTACTTCTGCATTAATTTAGCTGTTATTCATGGTGGTATGACTGGATAATCACAATTCCTCAGAGTTTCAGTCAACAAATCATTTGAGAAAAGAATATGGGTTGCAGTAGTTTTCTGGGAGTTTTTAATTGGTATCTTTTTGGTAAGATCAACAAAGTGCCAGCAGAGAAACTTACAGAGCAGGTACCTGCCTCTCGGGCGAAAATTCTGGAGAGAATGGTGAAGCCCTTTAAAGAAATAAGGATGACCAGCATGTCTGATGACAGAGGACGGCAGTGAAAGAAAAACATGGACGATGATGACTCCAAATGTAAAAATAATTCAGAAAATTTGTCTCTGGATGGGAAAGCATTTCAGGAATACTTTAGCCAGTTTATTTCACATATTCTCTTTATATGTATGCACAAGATATATGTGTGCATACATATATACATGCGTACATACATGTGAGCATGGTTATTAAATAAACATAAAATTAAGTTTGTGCACATGTGTGAGATTAGAAAATACTCAGGTATATAGTTCAATTGGCAAACAAAATTATTTGTCTTGTATTCATAAAATAGGGTATATTATTTTGCGTGTTGATATCTGGCATTAGCCTCTTTCTTCAAAATTCTCTTAGCTATTCAAGGACCTTAGTTCTACCATATGAATTTTATCACAAATTTACAAATTTGTTGGATTTTTTCAAAGTCCATTAATATATAATTGTAGGAAAAATTCAATCTTACAATATGCTTTCTTCAATAAAGCTTTATAATTTTCTCTATAAAGTTACGGCATATTTTCAGATAAGATTAATCATAGCTACTATCTTAGATATCATTTTCTTTACTTTAAAAGGTATAATTTTAACATTATAATAAAATTATATGAATGAAATTGATTTTTATACACTAAGTCAGAAACAAGCAGTCTTGATGAACTCTCTTATTAATTCTAAGAGCATGTTTATTGATTCTCTTGCACTTTCTGTATATGCAATAATAATGGTACTTTTCTATCTACCTTTCTGATCTTTTTAGGCTTTATTTATTTTTCCTATATGACTGCAAAAGTCAGCCCTTTAATACAACATTGAAGTGATGACAGAAAATACTCTTTTTGCTCTTAAAATTAAAGGTAAGCTTATTTTAGCTTTCACCACTCAATTTAATATTTGCTACATTTTTTGGTAGATACTGTGAACCTCCACGTGCAGATGATTAAGGTATACATGGACGAAAATGACGTACTAGGACTCCTCTGTCTGATCGAGTACGCACTGGCTGAGTGGGGCTACTTAACTTGAAAGGTTGTGAACCCTGATGGAGGGCTCCTGGTAGCAAACTGGGCTCAAACTGCATTAAAAACAAAATAAAAAATAAACAATTTAATTAATTAAAAATTAGAAAACAATAAAACAGAGCCTAGCAGCCATTTCTGCACACAGCCTCTCATTCAAACTGCACTTCCAGAGAAGCCTGTGCTGGACTGTCTGCCTTTGCACTGGACTTCTCGCCTCTGTGCTGGCCCATTTGTCACAGCACTTAATTCCCTGCCTGAACCTGTGTTTCTACCACCTGAGCTGGTCCTTAAAAATGGGTTCCCAGAATTCTATTTCAACCAATAGGATTGAGACTTTTCTCTATCTCATTGGAGTGCACAGCTCCAGCCACAGTAGCTCTATTCTGACCAATCAGGACGGTGCTCTTGGGACCAGTTAAATTGCAAGGATATGCAGTACTTATTTGCATGAGGACAGACCAATCAGGGACCAGGAACAGGAACTTCTGTCCATATAAGCCAGTTCCCCTCTGACTTGGGAAGCACACTTCTTCTTTCCATCAAGACTTGAAGACTGCATCTGCCTATCTGAGCGGAAACACCAAAGATGCCCGAGCATGGCAAAGCAGATGAGCACAGCACAGAGCAGTGTGGCATGGGGCAGAGCAGACCATGGAGGAGCTGACCTGCCTCACCGGAGATGGGCCTGGCCCTATGGCCTCCTGGCAGCTGTGCCCTTTTCACAGCTGAGCTGTATCACAATTGAGCTGTTTTGCACTAAATAAAGTGTCCTTCTGCATTGGCACCAATGACCATCAGTTGAGAAATCCACAAGAAGGTTTGTTAAAAGATAATACTTTTTAAATAAGTTGTTAAATAGTATCAAACACTTCTGCATTTCCCTTTGATCTGCTAAGTAGTGAATTTCATTAATAGATTTTTTAAATTATAAAAGATAGTTATATTCCTGGGATATATTCAAATTGACATGTATGTATGTTTGAATACACTGCAAAATCCCACTTACTGCTGTGAGAGAGGTTGAATATTACGGTGGTTAAATAAATGTTCTCTGAAGTCCTATTAACTATTGGGTCCACTTCTGGATTTATCACTTAGTAGCTAATTGACCTTGATTCAGTTACTTAACCTGTCTGCACTTCAGTTTTCTCATATATAAAATGATAAAAAAAATAATAGTCAATCTTTCACAAGAGTAATATAAAATTCACGTGACACAATATTGTGTACTTCTTAGAAGAGTAATATGCATATAATAATTACCATATAATTATTTATTAAGTAAAAGTAAATAATATTTTCTTCAGTATTTTAGATAGCCCTATTATTAGTAATTTTTAAAACATTATTATCTATCCTTTTCTGGTTTGAATGAGAGATTAATATTAAATTTTTAGATAATTTGAAAGGTATTCAATCTTTTTAAACAATCATGTAGATGTATAATTGGTGTACAATAAACTGTACATATTGGAAAAGTGTAATTTGATACATTTTGAAATATGCATACATGAGGGAAATGGTCATCCCAACCAAGACACATGGCTTTGTGTCCCCATGTAATTCCCTTCTCCTGTGCCAGCGGGATCCTCTCCTCCTTAGGTAAGAATCGATCTGCTTTCTGTCACTATATATCAGTTTGAACTTTCTAATTTTTTATATAAGTTCAGCCTGACTTCTTTCACTTAGCACAGTTATTCTGAGATTCATCGATGTCACCTGCATCAACAGTTCATTCTTTTTTCTTCTGTGGGGTATTTCATTGTATAGATAAAACACCCTTTGTTTAACCATTCACCTTCTGAGAAATGCATGAATTGTTTAAACTTTTTGGCTATTACACATAAAGATGACATGAATGTTAATGTATAAGCCTTTGTGGGAACACATACTTTCAGCATTTCTCATGGGTAGATACACCTAGGAGTGGAATGTCTCGGTTATATAATACTTACTCTTTACAAAACTGCCAAACTGTTTTGCAAATAGTTGTACCGATTTATATCCCCACAAATATTGTATTAGAGTTACAGTTTCTCTACATGATGAGTCTTTTTCTAATTTTAGACACCCTAATCAGTGCATAGAGTTTTCTCATTGTGTTTTTAAATTGTACTTCTCTAACATTCATTTCTCCTTCATACATACTCTTTGGTGAACTATGTGTTCAAATCAGTTGCCCATACTTTTACTTGATTATTTCTATTCTTACTCTGGAATTCTAAGAGTTCTTTGTGTATTCTAAGTAAAAGTCCTGTATTAGATGTTTTGCAATTATTTCCCCAAGAGAAAATTGGGCTTGTACTTTCATTCACTTAATAGTATGTGTCAAAGAGTATATGTTCTTAATTTTGATTAACAGCAATTTATTTTTTTATTTTGTTCTTTTACTTTTGCATCTAAGAATTTTTCTTAATCCCATATCATAAAGCTGTTCTCCTATGTTCTAGCTGTGTCCAAGTTTTTGGTTTTTCATTTAATTCTATGATTAAATATGAGTTAGTTTTTGTATGCAGTGCTAAATATGGATCAGCATTCACGTTTCTGCATAAAATATCCAATGTTTCCAGGACTATTTGTTGAAAAGACTATACTCTCTCCAATGAATTGCCTTTGTGCCTTGGACAACGACAATCATTTTGCCATGAATTTTGGGTCTATTTCCAGACTCTATTTTGCTCATTAAATCTATGTTTGTCTCTTCACCAATACCATGCTGTCTTGAGAACTGTAGAATTATAAGTCTCGAATTCAGGTAGTTCTGGCACTCTAAATGTATTCTTTTTGAAACTTGTTTTGGCTACTCAAATCGCTGGCATTTCTATGAAATTTTAGATTTATGTTACAAAAATCTTTCTAAGGTTTTTATTCAGATTATGCTTAATCTATACATTGATATATAAAAAATTGATTTTGCAACAATATTAAGCTTTCTCAATAAACAAAGTGTGTCTGTCTTTTTTCTATGTGTTCTTTAATTTTGCTCAGGAACATTTTGTAGTTTTCAGCATAAGGGTGTTATGTATCTTATGCTAGAATTAACCCCAAGTATTTTACATTTTTGACAATGTAGTAAATGGTAAGTTTAAATTTCTCAATTTTTTGTTTACAGTGTATAAAAATAAAGTTGCTTTTTAGACATGATTTTTCTGCATGGTAGCCTTATTAAATTTACATATTTGCTGTAGCAGCATTTTGTAGATTTCAACAGGCTTTTTACATATTGACATTTTTGTCTACAAATAAAATATTTTAGTTATTTTAAGTTAGGTTCTCTTCCTTTTTAATCTGGGTGCATTTACTTTACATATGAGTATATGTATGCTAGGTACATAGTGTACATTATCAAATACATTGCTGGTAATATTATTTTGAAAATAATGTTTTCTGTTAGATCAGTTAAGAATAAGAAATATATCTGTATGAGATAATGAATATTAACTAAATGTACACATTTCACAATAGATGTTAGTCAAATTATTATGCTTATATTTTAAATTTGTAGTATGCTATGTGTTGACTTTATCTCAATAAAATTTTTAAAAAGAATAATAATAATAGTTTTTATTTTAACTTCACTGCTTCCTTCTTTGATTCTCTTCCTTACTTTATGTATATCTAAGTGTCTACCCTTTATTATTTTTCTTCTCTCTAAAGAACTTCTTTTAACATTTCCTGCCAGACAGGTCTACTAGCAACAAATTCCTTCAACATTTGTTTTCTGAGAAAGTCTTTATTTCTCCTTTACATTTAAAGAATAGTATTACTGGCTACAGAATTCCAGGCTGGTAGTTTTCTTCTCTCAACACATTAAATGTTACCCTCTTTTTCCACGTTTGCATATGTTGTTTCTGTGGAAAATTCAATTGCATTTTAACTTTTTTGTTATTCTCTAGTTAATGTGTGGTGTTATTCTTCCCCCTTTTGCTTCCTTCAGGATTTTTTCATTAGCCTTGAAACTCTGTAGTTTGAAAATTATATGTCTGGGTCTCCTTTTCTTGGCACACATTCTGGTTGGTGCTCACTAAGCTTTCAGCCTCTGTGGTTAGGTGTCCCACATTAGTTTGGAAACATTTTGCAGTCATTGTTTCAACTATTTCTTCTGTTTCTTTCTCCTTTCTTGGTATTCCCATTACATGTAAGCTACACCATTTGTATTTGCCCCGAAGTCCTTGGGTGTTCTGTTCTTTTTTTTTTCTTTGTCTTTTCTTCTCTCTGCTTTTCAGTTTTTGAAGATTTTATTAGCACATTCTGTAGGTTATTGATTCCTTTCTCAGCCATGCCCCAGCTACTCATAAACCCATCAACGGCATTTTTTTTATTATTATCACAATGTTTCTTATCTCTAGTATTTTTATTGTTTCTTAGGATTTCCAACTCTCTGCTTACACTGTCCATGTAAGCAGAGAGTTTTTGTTTGCTTTTCGGTAGGCCTCTTACATTGTTATTGATAGCCAGACATACTATTTCAGGTAAAATGAACGACTGTGAGTAGGTATATAGTAATGTGGTGATGAGATGTTGGGGGGGAGGGGAAGCGCGCTAGAGCCCTGTGATTTGACTCAGATTTTTAGCGAGTCTAGTCTCTGGACTATGAACTGCACAAGCTCTTCTCAGATTTGTTCTCCTCTCTTAGGTAGACAGAATGGCAGGAGCCGGCTCCAGCTGGGTATTTCCTACGCCTCCACCCCGGTGGGTTAGGCTCTGATAAAACCCCAGCAGACTAGGCTTTTTCTTCAGGCAGGCAGACTTTGGCTGTGCCTCTGCAGATGTGCCTATCTCCCAAGGCTTCAGGCTGCCAGTTTACCTGTAATTTCTGTTCCCTGATGGATCCAAGAAAAGTAATTGATTTCTAGTTTGCACATCGTTTTCCTGTTGTATGGATAAAAGTGCCAACTTTTGAGCTCTTTGCATGTTGGAGCTGAAACAAATTTTTTTCATTTTTTGTTATGGTTTTTTTTGTTTTTTTTTTTAATTTTTAATTCTTTTTTATATGCTTTTTAATTTTTTCAAAATAATTTTATTTAGTTATTTTTCAAGTACAGTTTTTGTCTGTTTCTCCCATCCCAGCGCCTCCCCCGCCCCATGTTCCCCACCTCCCTCCCATTTCCACCCCCCTTAGTTCTCGTCCCTGTGTCCTTCCTATTTGTTCCTCCAAATCCCTCCCCTTTTTCCCCCTTAAATTCCCTCCCCTCTCCCCTCTGGTCACTGTCCCCTTGTTCTCTATTTCAGTGTCTTTGTTTTTATTCTGCTTGCTTGTTTGTTGTGTTGTTTAGCTTCCTGTTAAAGGTGAGATCATATGGTATTTGTCTTTCAACACTTGGCCTATTTCACTCAGCATAATCCTTTCCAGTTGTATTTGATTTTTAGTTTTTAATACATCTTTGGTATCTATCTGAATGTTTTATCTGAATCATCTAATAACAATTCTAAAGGCATCCTCTTTTACTTGTCTCTCTTATAAATGTTTAAAAATGTAGTATTTTAAATCTACTCTTTAGTGACTAGGCATGAGAAAACTTTTGTAAGAAATTTGAATAAAAATAAAGCCTAGGGAAGGGGAATGCTTTTATAATTTCTTTTTGAATTCTCAGAATGTGGCAACGATAATTAGAAGAGGAATTAGTGTCTTTTTATTGTATTTTTCTATTACCATGTGTCCCCCTTACCCTCTTCCACTTCCACACTCCCCTCCACCCCCTGTAAGTATCTTGTGATTATAGAATTAAAACCTTCACTAAAGATGATGGAACAGAGAAACAGAAAAAGTTTTCTTGTGAGGCTCCTGAGTGACTGCACCAGCCCTAGAATGGTTGACACCCCATGGCTTGTTGCAAGAGTAATAGAAACCTTTTTCTGGTTTAAGCTTTCTATTCAGTTTTCTGTTGTTCAAAGAGAGATAGACTCATTCCTAAATTACACACATTTTTCAAGTTTTTCTCTGATTATATATAATATATAATGATTTTATATATATGTTTTTATCTTTCCATTTTTATATTTTCAACTACAAAGTTATATATTAATAAATAGCATATACAGAACTCCTGTGGTTTATAGAATTTAGACATTATTTCTTGATACTCTACTAAAAGAATGCAGAAGAAATAGTCTTATTACAAAAATAAATATCTTCTTCTAACTCTGAACCTTAAATCTAGTAGTGACCATAATCATTGTGTCGATCAAGAACACCCATACAAAAGTCCTAAGTGTCCCAGGGGATGGCACTGTATCCATTGCAAACTATGGGTTTAGCTCTTCTTTGATGTCTTTTAGTAACATTTAAAAAATGTCTTCATAAACCTTTTGTGCATCTTTTGTTTGATTTATAAATAGACCATTTCTGTTGCTCTTCTAAATGCTACTTTTAAAATGTGTGAATTTTTTAAATGTCTATATAGTCATTCCCTAAATGTTATTAGTGCTTCTATTAAAGTTTTATGTATGTGTACATATGCATGTATATATACATATATGTATATACACATATACTGGCTTTTATGCAGACAGTAACATTCTCTGCTAATAATTATTTCCTTCCCTCCCCTTTGTCCTCCTCCTGCTCCCTCACTCCTTACTGTCTCTCGAACTGGCATCACCAATGTGACATTGAATGGATGCAGTGGTAACCGTATCCATTTCCTGAATATAAAGGTAATTCTTCCAGTGACTCACCAGAAAGTATGATGTTGATGGTAAATTTCTGGTATACATTATTTATCACTGGAAAGTGCCTTTCTAGCTGAATCATATTTGGATAGTACATATTGTCAAGTGCTTAAAAAAAAGTCTGTTGAGATATCATGTTATTTTTTCTTCTTTATTAATGTGGCCAAAAAGCAATACATTATTGTTTTCAACCCTGATATTATATACTGTTTTATACTAGCAACATTAAAAAAAATCTATATATGAACAATTTTCTTGGTTACCATCTATTCTTACAACTCAAAATTTCTTTCAAGTGTCATTTTTCTTTTTTCTCTGAAATACATGCTTTATAAATTCTTATCTGGTAATAGTCTATTATTAGTAACTTCAGTTTTTGTTTTTATTAGGCTTCATTCTTGCTACCAAGAATGTACTATAGCTGTCGACATATTTCTATGCTGACATCAAATCCTCCCAATCAATTTAATATATTATGTCACTTCCAACGCCTTTGTTGGCTTTAAAATTAGCTGGTAGCCTTGGTTCTTTTTCTTTCCATATAATTAGCTTTTTCTTCCTAGCTGCTTTAGATCTTATCTCTCCCTTTGCTATTCTGAGCTTAATTATGATGGATATATATACGATAGAATTCCTGTGTTGGGAATTCACATATTCTACCAATTCATAGACATTTTCCGTTGTGATCTCTTTGAATACTTTCCTCAGAACCTCTCTCCCCATTTCTTTTCTCTTCTGTAACTTTGATGAGACACTGTAGTCCCTTTCATCCTGTTCACTGTGTCTTTTAACCTCATCTGACATGGTCCATGCCCTTGTCCATCCGCAGTAGTCAGGATTATTACTTCTAATTTACTCTCTTCTTTCCCACTTCTGTTTTTATCTGTGTCTAATTTGCTATTTTGATCCCTTCACTTACTTTTTAAAGTTAAGTTATCATTTTTATAATTTCCTAGGGTTTTAAAAATTCTCTAAGTTTGGCTGGTCACTTCCGGTGACCTCTTGTTGTTCTAGTCATAGTTCTGGCAAACTCTTATTTCTTTAATATATTTTAAAAATATATATTCTTGAGAATTATAATTTCATGTGTATTTAGGTATCTAAATATATAGTTTATTGTTTGCGCTGATTCTCACACCAGTGATTTATTTCTATTTATGTATGTATTTATTTATTTATTTCCATCAATGAATATTTAAACTTTATACATGGGAATTCTGTGAGTTTAAATGTTATACTGTGATAAATTATAATATGTCTACTCGTAGTATTTTTATTATGATAATTATTTTTACTATTCTTATACATGCGTTTGATCTACAAGCACAGTGGGAAGCTTTCTTCTTGACAGGTTTCCTAACAGGTAGATTTTTCTTTAGCTTACAATATCATTGAAAGTGTAGCTCCTTCAAATTTCTGGATTTATGGAGCATAGGGGGTGGATCTCAGGTTCAACTTCCTCACTTTATGGGGACATAAGGTTTAATTCACTTTTCTCAAAGCACTGTTTATCCCCAAGACTCTGGGTATCAGGAATCAACATTTGTCCCGACAACATAACCAGCCTCTCTGATCACTCACCCCTCTGGTTTCAGTACAACAGTAGGACGTTCTATTTCAACCCAAGGAATTTCATTCACTGTCTCAAAATAATTAATGAATTCCAAAGGATTTGTTAGTGATTCATCTAGCTCTTAGGTATTTTCCAATGGGAAGGTTTTAAATATATCTATTGTGCAGTTTTTAAAAATATATACAAAGATCTATAGGCTTACTGGAGATCCAGCCTGGAGGATGTAGTACAGATACTACAGGTGGTAGAAGGCCAAATAAAACAAAACTGTACCTTGAGGTCATGTGCATTTTTAAAAAATCAACTAAAACCTAGCCTCTACCCGTGAATATATAGGAGTGTAGTAGGACAGAAAAGCATGTAGTAAAATTATTGTAATACAGTAAATAAGAGGTATACACACCTATAAGAAAATTAAGTTCAGAGATTTGCACAGAGTGTGGTAGCGGACAGAGGAGTGTTGACCAATACTGCCTAGGGAATGAGACGGAATGCCCTCCATTCCCAGGTGTGAATAAGGACAGTATAGCCCCCAGGGCTTCAGACCATGGGAACACAGCAGGCACTGGATTACTATCTAGCTCTGAACTTAAAAGTATAAAATTGGAGGAACTTTGGAAGTAAATAGGTTCAGAACAATAATCTGTTCTAAACAAAGAAGCAAGATCTGCATGAATACATTGACTGAAAGGAAACTGCTCTTTCTTCACAATGTAAACCAGCTCTTAGTCATGACTCAATTCCTTGTTATCTTCCATTCAATTATGCCTTACTTTAATATTCTATATTTGTTTTTTACTTCTGGCTTTCACTTCCCCTCATGGCATCCATGCTGCTAATTATCCTTGTTGTGTCATTCTTACCCCTGGATTCTTATCTCCGCACTTAGCACACCATTCTTCCCCAGTCATTTCAGTCCGAGGAGTTGGAAAGAGTTGTAACAGTTCCCAGCTGAAAATTACCTCCATTTACTCTACACAGACTGACTCTCTAAACCTGACTAGGTGGCCACTTCATCATATGTTGGTTTTTCATTAAAGAAATAGGGAGCAGAAATTGGGATTTCTACTTTAGGAAAAAAAAATAAGAGATTTGAAGTATATTCCTCACTGATTCATCCACTCATCCAATCAGCCTTTCCATATCACTTGCTTAGCATGGTCTCCTTCACAAGGAAAACAGAGGGCTGTGCATAGGAATCTGCACAGAAAATCAGGGGGTGAGTTACCTGAGGTCCAGTGTTCACCTACATCCAATGAGACAGCCTGGAGCCATGGTCACCAAAGTCCATTTTAGCTTTAACACATGAATAACACCATGGAAAGGCATTGCTACCTGTAATATTCCTAATTGTGGTCCAATGACAACATCTCTATTCAGACATACACAGGTTTATCAATGGTCTCTCTACTTGTACACCAAGAAATGTGTGACAGAATTATGTAAACAATCCCACTCTCAGCATTACAAACAAACAGACAAATAAATGCAGGGCACCTACATGGCAATCTTGTGCCCACATTGCCGGTGACACTATCACTGTCACAGAAGGAGGGTGACAGGGCTCTCAAACACCAGTTTTCACCATTGTATTCTACTGAAAGCGCTTACGTCCTCTCTCCCAGACACTGAGTGTATTCTGAGAGGGTACATACAGAGAAACTTCTACCTACTGGAGACACAAGGAATGGGTAGGACATGTACTCCGAGAGAAGAAATGTTGAGTAGTCATCAGGAGACCCCAGGCCATTTTGGATAAATCTTTAATTGGGTTGAAATGGACAAGGTTTTCTGATTTGGACTTTTTTATCTGTACAATAATTCCATTGTGTCAGATAGTTATGGTCTTTGCCAAAGGAAACCAGAGTAGGGCAGTAGTCAAAGTGTAAAAACAGATTTCCTTCGGGAATTATTGCATTAAAAGAAGAGAGACCTCAGTATGGAACTGGGTTTAATTTCAAACACAGCAAAACAAGTGTGGATATGCAGCCAGTGAGCACAATAAGCAGGGTGGGCTGGGGGGAGCCAGTGGATAGAGAATTGCTAAGGGGAAGCTCAAGGCTAGGGGACTCCTGCTAAACTGACTTAACGGGATTCTTGCTCACACAGAGGCAGGGGAGCCCCCAGGTCTAGGGGGAACTAGAGCTCAAAGAAGCCTGACTAGAATTTGGTCAAGGAGAGAGTCTTTCTCACCTTCCATACTTAACAATCGTCTATTCCATGAAAATTGGGCAATAGGCCAGAATTTATTTTGATTGGAGGAAGCAAATCTTAGGGATGCAGAGCCAGCGGGGAGAGGTCTGGGCCTGGTATAAGACTTGCGCTCTAGAACAGGACAGTTTCAGGCTCCAGATGGTGCCAGGGAGATGGAGTGGGATGGGCATGTGTGGTAAGTCTAGGCTAAGGAGTCTGAATGGGAGAGTCCTCATGAGTCCCAACATTTCCTAAAAAGCCAGAGGAGACAGAGAAGGGATAGTTAATACAGAAAATCATAAACTCATAGAACTGTAATGCTGGACCCTAAGAACTGGTGTTCAAATTATTTACCTCGATGAGCTAACTAAAGCCCAAAGAGGTTAAATAACTTTCCCAATTTACTAGGCTAAGGTTGGGATATTAAACAGGCTACCATGTGAGGGTTGATCAGTTCACTTTTACAACCTACTCCAATTTTAAAAAGAATACTAATTCCCAGGGAGAAGAGGGTATCTCAGGAACTAATATACAATTTACAATTCATACATTTCACATAATCTCAAGGAATCAACAATGAATTATGGTTCCTCTGCAGGGCTAGCTGATCTGTGTTCTGCACTACTGATGCAATAAGATTAAAAAAATAAACTTCATAGAAATAGTATTTCATATCTGCTCTTTTGTATCTTGCAATATCCTTTCTGGTCAAGTACCCTATCTCAGGAGCAGGTATTGATTTTCTTCCAGCTACAGTACAATGCTTCACCCTTACCCACCACATTCTAACAGTTCCCAGCTTGTAATTATAAAATGTTAAAGGCACAGTAAGTCATACACAGTAGTTTCCTATACTTGTTTAGTATATTAAAAAGCTAGCCACAGCTTAGTAATAAAATAACATTATTGACAATAATGAGTTTCAGGAGAGAAGCAGAGCCCTTGCTTGCTTAAATCATTTAATGCTTTTCTGCAGAGAAGAAGGTAGTTGAAGACAACAGCTGGCGGTTGCTCACCACTCAATTCATTAAACCCCATTTTTTACTGCACACAGGTCTGTGCTCCTGAGATTCCCAAAGCTGGGATTCAGGGTCAGAAATTGGTTTACTTAGGGAGAACTCTGGTATCTATGTCAGAATATCTGTTTTCTAGTGCTGGATCTGCCACCAAATAAATAGTGTTGTTACCATAGACTTGACTTTGGGGAGGAGGTAAGGAGAATGTTTTCCTACCTGTGACATGGAAAAGAACATTTTATTAACCATCTCACAAAGCTTTTATGGGGAATGAATATGAATGCTTTTGAAAGAATATGGGATTTGATATTTTCCCTTTCTCTTGAACATGATTTCCAAAAGCTTATTTTTATTGCATGGAAGGGTATTTTACAAATAACTATAAAAATGAGTATTTCCCTATTTCTGTGTCTGAGTAAGGAAACTTGACTGACATTTTCACACTTTTCATAAGGCATAATTTGATAAGTAAGAGTTGTGAGTTACATGACTTAGAAATTATAAAAGTGTGTCTTTCTCAGCTAAAATAGTCAAGATGTGATCCCTCTATGTGGACAAGTAAAGGGGTTTCCTATAACTAGTTTTCCATTCTGTTCAGAACATCGGGAACTAAATCCCAAACAAGATTTTACCTAATGATGGTGTTAATTTGTATTCCAGGAACCCTGCATTCTTGACATTTTAGTGGGGAAAAACACACCATTCACAAATCATAGCAGGCTAAGAGAAAATAAACATGTAATTCCACAAGAGCAAGATAAACTTTTCCTCTGTCACTGTCAGACCCATGTAAAAAGTGAAAAATGGATTTAATCACCCAGACATGTATGTTTAGTCTATGTGCCAACATAGAGGAAGGAATCAGACGCATGGAGGTGTGTGTGTGTGTCCAACTTGCTGCCATGATGGACTTGCTCTGTGTCTGTGCTGTATAACAGAGCAGCCACTTACCACACATGACCACAGAGCACTTGAACGGTGGCTACTGCAGTGTAGGAATGGAACCCTTAATTTTATTTGCTGATTTACATTCAAATTGCCTCATGTGACTAGTGGCAACCGTACTGTACAGGGCAAATCTAGAGGTTTGTTTTCAGTCTTTATTAGACCTTCAGAGAAACTTATTGTAAATAATTCTACCTAATGGATGAGTAGACAACTGTTACTTTCTCTCATGCTCTCTTTTAATTTCAGATTCGAGAAATAAACAACTATTAAAATGAACCCCTCTCTAATGTTAAATCCGTGATCTAATCCGATTATGAGAAATTAATCCCTTGGAAAGTAGCTGCTTTTTATTTACTTAATAATTATAACTTTTATTATTTTCAGTATAAAATGATTATTACAATTCGTTAATAACAAGTAAAATTTTGCAAAAGCCTCTGCTGGTTCCCTCATAATCTTACCATTAAATATTTGTGATTTGCAACGGGAGAATCATCCACAACTCCCACAGACGTGAAGTACCCGCTTTGCCACATCAGATGCCTTTCAAAGCCGGCCTCTGTTCAGGATGCAATTCATCACTGTTATGCCAGGTCGCCACGTGTTCCTCTGAGTCATTTCACACGGGAACACGACATGACATGATGTAATTAAAGGAACGCAATGTGGTGGCTCCCATTAGAAAGAAAGGACGCATTTTCCAGTTCAGCTCATAGGTCTCCACTCCAGCTGCCACGGAGAGGCTCGGCAGCGTCTGTGATGAAAGCTGGCCGATCTTGTGTGTTCGAACGTACAAGGTCTCTACATTTCTGCCCATTTTTATTAAAAGCCAAGTCAAGCACTGTCAGAGAATGTTATAGACCTCCTCCCTCAAACTGCAATCTTGTCAGATCTCATAAACCACTGAGGCCGGGCTGGGCGCACACTTGGATAAGAGGCCTATTAGGGAGAAATTAGGGTATTCTGAATTGAGCTCAGGAAACTCCTGCACTTTCCCAATCCAAATGGGACCACCTTGTGATTAGTTCGTCCCTTCTCCTAGCACTTTCACCTGGACTAGGAGCATGCTCGTGTATCACACGTTGTATTCTCTTTCCCAAAGTTGGGGAGAATCTGGACTTGCTTGCCTGGCTCTGTTTCAGTGCAGCTAATTGCTTCCTCTCACTTTGAATTCCCCCTGCAGGGTCTCTATGGAAGACTGTCTTCTTCATTTATGATTCTAAACTGTTGTGCCATGTTGCTGTGCACTGCTGAGTGGCTGTTGCTCTCCCTTCCAGCTGTGGACGAGTTTTTGTAGTGGCCAGAGTGAGCCATTCTCAACTGAGTACACAGAAGTCATAAAGTCCTGGAGCTCGTCCCAATGATGCATGCCATTTCAGTGAAAAAATATTCTATATAATCATATAGATGTAAATGCAGATGCATGCTCCCACAGTCTAGACTTGTTAACTCACTACCATCTGTCTGAGAGAAATTCTCTGAAGGAAACCAGGGTGGTTCAGCAAAGCGTGGGTTGCAAGTTGTGAAATGGAAACCTTTAATACCACGATTTTTATTTTTATTTTTTGCTTCAGCAAGAAAGCGCTCAATTTAAATCAGTCATTGAAAAAAACTTATCCATGTCAGTTTACAAAATTTTGTTTAAATGCTATTTCTTTAGTTGTTTTTTTTAAGATGATGCTATTTTGTCATACATGAAAATAATGGGTAAAATGCCAAGGAATGTAGATCATAAAACATTTGGCTTGGACACAGAAAACCTGGAAAAGCATTTGAAATGACTCTGTTTTGAACAAAGATCTTTCTTACCTCTGTTCCCCTTCTCTTTTATTCCCCATTTCCATAATAATCATGAAAACTTTTCCTTGTCAGGAGTTTTCTATTATGGCACCTCTCATTATAATTTATACTTCCTTTTCCCCCCATATCACCTAATGCCCCTAAACAATTTGTTCATCTATATACTTTCCCTATTTTAAAACCTCCATTTCCTCATTAACAAAAAAAAATCTAGTTTAAGAGAGAACAGTCTGCTTAAAATAATTTCCACTAAAATGAGAATCATTGTGTTTGTCAGTCTGTTCTGTGGTCCTTAAATCTAGTCCAACACACCCAACCATGCTCTTCGGGGCTCTTACTGTACTTTCTCCACTGCCCTCTTATTTGTTCCAAATATTCTCTTTTAAACCTAATCTTCACTAAAGTTTCAAATCCTGGGGCATGATCCATGTTGCAATTCTGTTGCAGGCAGTTTAGACTTGGGGTTCCGTGTTGTTGGCTTTGAGACTTGGGTTTCCAGCTGTTGAGGCTGGACTGACTCCTCTGGTTCTCCTCTCTCAGTAGAAACCTGTCTTCAACACTAGCCTCCTGTGGAACGGAGCAATGCATCAGAGGGAGGAATGGGGGATGAGGTTCAGATACAGAATCGCCTTTAACCCTCTCATGGTTGTTATGTTTGGGAGAAGTGTTTGGCACTAACAGTCAAGAGAGCTCCTTTCTAACCCCCAAATTTTACTTATTTCTTGTGTCTTTGGATAAGTCAGTGAATCTCCTTAAATGAAAATGTTATAACAGAATTAGAGCTTTTAAAGTTGAAATTATTAGAGGTTATTTGATTAAAAAAATAGTCGATGCAGGAATTTAGAGGCCATACCCAAGACATTCCCATCCAGATGAAAATTTTAATGAGTACTCTGAAACTTGATGGCTTTAATATTCTTGATTTTTCAAGACAATCAATTCTTTGACAGATTTCCAGGAATCTAGCCAATATTTATGAAGTATCTGTTATTGTTAGGTCATTTGTATATATTATCTCACTTTACCTCACAATATTCTTTGTTATTTGCAGATGGTGAAGTAGAGACAGGGATTTTACATAATTCTCCCATAGATCTACAGAAGTGTGGGTAGAGTGTTTGAATCCAAGCCTGTGAGTCTGATCCCCTCCTCATTCAGGTACATCATGCCAGATCTTGGAATTTCCTTCCCTCTGAAGTTACAGAATCTGCACTTGTTTGTATTGATAATTATTTCACAGTGTCAGTCATGAATTAAAGAATCCTACAACTCCAGGGTTGTTAAGCCATTTGAGTGCCCTTTGATTCAGCTGCCTTGCAAGATATGCATGCATTCTGGAGTCATTGTTTCCTTACTAATAAGGCATTTCCTGCTCATCAGGCTACATGACCAACATTAAATGAAAAGCATGATGCTATAATGCTCCCTGAAATGAAGATAAAACCCTCTGCAAAATGCTTTCAATATATATTTTTCTTTCTAAAAATAGAGGATCATTAGAGGTAGAAATAACAAGTGCTAAAGAATAGCTCTGAGGTCAGTGTTTCCATTTCACTGAGGGATACGTGGATATGAGTAGTAGCCAATTGGAAATCAAAAAGTTTAAGTGTTCTGATTTGTACTTCCCTGTAATCAGGTAGCCATGATATCATGACTTCATTAACATTCACTTAAACCAAGGTGGAGATATGATGTCCAAACTCAGTGTTCTTCTGGTGGGCTAAAGCCAATTCTCCAAGCTCTTTGCACTGTGCAGCTTTGTTCCAAGTTGCACCTAGGTTTCGATGGCCATTTTACGAATTAGATGAGAACCTTCCATTCTCTGCTCTCCAGTGGAGGAACATCTTAGTTTACTCACAACCACACAGCCTATTTGTCAGGCTAGTCGACAAGCCTGGGCTAGCCACCTTCTCCTTATGCCTGTCAACCTTGCTGAGTCTTCCAGGCCTAGTTCTTTTATCCATTCTTTCTGATCATATCTCTCATCCATTCCTCCTGATCAGACTCATCCCTCTCACTTTTGAAATCCTATGGAGACTTACATAAACATTTCATTTCATTGTTTTAGTTCTCTTCTTTCGTGTTTTCCTTTTAACATACAATATTCCAAGAAAACATGTATGTAATGTGAGTGCTTATTACCAAGCTAAACACATAGAAGGTACTCAAAAACTGTTGCCAGATGAAAGCCATGCATTTTTACTTACATCTGTTATCTCTGAATGAAAACCAAGGAAAGACCTAAAATGATGAGACCTATTTAAATAGACCTATTTAGAGGTTCTAAGCACAAACCCATTTGTTTTGTTCAATGTGAGTATATGCTACATTTAATGAAATCTGGAAAATAATTGCACTGGTTTTTCAAGGCCTTGGGTAAGCATCTAACCAATAACCATCCCGGTCACTGAGAGAAATGATTCTTCAGTATCTGGATGGTATATTTCTTCCTCGATCAGGTTGTCTATTTAATCACTTTCCAACAGGCTCCTCTGTTCACATGTCTACTTGATCTACATTAATTATTTTAACCGACATCCTTGTTAAGTGAAATTGTTTTTCCTAGCCAGACTAAAAATAGCCTCCACCTTATTCATCATTTATCTCTTTGGAGATCACACACAGGCTGCATTTATAAGGAAAGTCATGGCTTGGCCAAGGTGCAGAAAGCAGCTCTTTCTCAGGACAAAGGAATTTCACAGTTATTGGAGAGACATAGCTTATTTTTTTCTTGACAACACACCCAGGACAGGGCATAGGCTTTATTTTAAGTGTGAAAGATTGCTTTTCGTAGTGTTCTTTCTCTGCTGTCCAAGGAGGAGGTGAAGGAGAAACACTAGTAATAAAGGGAAAGCAACGGGAGTAACTAAAATGAACAAAGTCTCACCTCTGTCACCGCTTCTCATCCACAAACACACGACCAATGAAACTATTTCAAGGTTAAATGTATTTTCAAATAGAAGAACAAAAAGAAAATAAACCGATGTGACTATATATGTAAAGAGTGAACATTAGTTAACTGCTCAACCTTTATCTTAGTATCAAATGATCATTTACAGGCTTATTTGTTTGTTTTGCTTTTTTCCCCTGCATGATCATCTTAGAATTTAGGTTCAGCTAAAAGTCTTAGAGATGCATAGTCTCTATATTGGGTTTGGGTATGGATACTCTTGATCCATACATCTACAAACAAAAAATGGCACTTTATATGGGTGTCATATTTACTATTCAGAAGCTGACCAGCAAAAAAAAAAATCAATGGGCTGTCACTTTCTTTTGTTAAAAGCAATTCTGCTGTCAAGTCGGTTATTTCATGATCTTCATTAACCACTGAATTCCATGGGCCAATCTACAGTCTACTCGGTTGTGTGACAATTACCTATTATGACCATTAAGAAGATGCATTAAACAAAATAAAGGCAAAAATATTCTATTTTGCCCAAAGGGGCTTTACAGAGAATGTCTAAGTACTATTCCATCTTTTCTTCTGAATAGTTTTTTTTTGGGGGGGGATTTCTTTCTCAGTAGCTTTAACATTTTTGTTTTTTTAATAGATAGGGTGGATAGAAATTCATTAAATCATTTCTATCCTTATTTAAATTTGTGGTGTGACTTTTTAAAAATTGAAGTAGTTAAAGGAGTTAGAATTACTGATTACTAGGACAATACCACCTACCCTTTGATATCACTCCATTTCTCCCTCATTTCCCCGGCACTTCTTATGGTCTCAGGGTTGCTTTTTCAGCTCTTTTTACCCTCCTCCTACCTGTTGCATCTAAAATTTTAAAGTGAAACAGATCCTAGAATTTCCTGAATTATAAAACCTGAGATGAACTATTGTTTTACAAGTTCATTTCAAATGAAAGTTTCCATATTAGTCAAAATTCTTTCAGTAGCAAGCAACTGAGTCCTTACTTGTACTACATTATATTTTTAATATAGTTCAGTCTATAACAAACCATCTCTGAAACTCGGTGGCTTAATGTATTAATAATTCAAGAATCAGAGGATCAGCCTGGTCTTGGATTCTCACCATGGTTTGGGTTTTTGTTTGTTCCATGTATGTAAATGATGAAGCCAAGGCTGAAAAGACAAGTAGCACTTTTCATGGTGATGAAAGAGGCACCAGAGGAAAAGTCCAGTAGTGCTAATACATTTTAAGCCTCTGCTTCCATCACATTTTGAAATATTGTATTGGCAAAGTAAGTCATAGGAAAGAACTCATCAAACATACCCAATGTGAGGTGGTAGAAAGAGAAGGAGTACTTTTGAGCAGTGATCTAATCTTCTACAATAGAGAGTATATTGGTTTACATATCTAGGCATTCTCTGGGCAGTGAATTAGAGTGTGTTTAGCCAGGCCCAGACGGCATCATTGCCTTTATCTTTGTCTTATGCTTTCACTCTATCTTCTATCTCTGATATCTCAGATGCTCATTTTATTCTCAGGAAGGTTTCTCAATGTGACTTAAAGTACAGTGACTGGTAGTTTGAATCTTATATTCTTGTACATTATTATCCAAATGGAGAAAAGACTTCTCCTCTTCTAGAATCCATACATCATACCTCCAAGAAGATTCTGATTAATGTAACTGATTAGTTTGATATGTCTAGCCCCATATCAACCACTAAGATCAAGGGGACAGTGTATGTGTTTGACAAACCTACATCATTAACCCATGCATTGAGACAGTGGAGCATGAATTTTGACAATCTCAGTAAAATCATATGAACTTGAGGCAAGATGGCACCACAACAGCAAACCAGTGGTTGTTGTAAGCAAAAGAAGTAATTAATGCTGGGTAGACTAAAACAAAAAAAAATGTGCATTGCAGTGGTAGCATATAACTGATATGCATACATATTATATACAGTAGTAGTTATATGATTCTACAAAAATAGATGTGGAATGGAATTCATTGAAATTTTCCCACTAAAAATTCAGATTAACCCTCTGAGTTTATAATAGAGAGACCATTCCCTGAACTTCACAGTGCAGGGGTATTTCACTTAAGACTGACATAAAGTGTGATTGTTTACTTTTATATGTCTATAAAAATATATCTATGTTTAATTTAAATGCTTATAATGAGATTCTAATAAAAAATTTGAGTTGCCACCAAGCATAAAGATCATGTAATACAGGACACTCACTTAAAAATAAGAAAATGGAGGCATCAGACTAAGTGATTTTGTCAAAGTTATAGCTAGATAGTGAGAGAACCCAGCCAGATTAGACTATGTAAGTTAAAATAAACAAGCGAAAAGACAAATTTGGGATTTGATTCAAACAGAACCACTGATGGAATACATCAAATTAACAGAGGAATGGAAATTCTCCTCGTCATTTCTTAATTTATAGAAGCAAACCATCCCTTTCTAGACTACATTTCAATTACAGAAGACTAAATGGTCTAATCATATCAATTTTCCACAATTCAGAGGTTGGTGATGAGGCTGAAACACATACCCTGATGACCCATACCCAGAGTTGTAAACAATTATGTATCTCTCAGGCTCTCCAAATTTCATCACAAATATCTAATCAAAGCCATGCACTTTGTCAACTATCTAGCAAGGCCTTGTACTTGACAAAACTAACTCCAATCCCTAATTTTCTGATTTTGTTCCTGTAGGATATTATGGGATAGTCAATGAATGAAAGGTGTGCAAAATAATGGGTCAGACTTCAAATAGTAAAGTACAGCCAAATCCATGTGTTGGTGAGTGTGAACATCACACTGGCAACCACGTCAAAGGTATCGCTTTCTTCTCTGGGAGGGCAGACGTGACATCATGTGCATGGTGTACATAAGCCCCCTTTTTAGAGGAGAAGAGGGAAAACAAAGACATTTAGTTCAGTTAGAGTGTTAGCTGAATTGTGTTCTATTCTTTCTCACGTTGGCCAGAGCCAATTTAAGCAGATATTCATTTTCTTCTCATGCTCCATTTCCACCAAATGTCTTTTCAGTTCAGATAAAGCCTCTCTCAGCCAGACTTTACTTCTGTCTTGCACTGGCATAATTACAGAAAATTGCACTGTTTGCTCAATTTTTGCAAATTGAGCTAATGCAAAACTATGTAAATTATTTACCAAAAAAGAGCAAAATCAAACAAGTAAATGGGTTTGTGCTCCACATTAAGGGAGCAGAGTGGCACAGTCGGCATCCTGGCTACAGAGCCAGCTGATTAACTCAACCCAGGGCTACACAGTGGGACCACCCTTGCTAGGCTCCAGTGAACATTGGAAGGGGACCCCTCACCCCAATCTCCAAAACCCTAATCAAATTTTTCCAGTGTCTGAGTTAACTAGAGAATTTGGAGAGGACACTATTCTGCAGTCAGATTAAGGCTATGATCTCTTCCTATTGCCTCTCCTCTTCCTCATTCTTCCCCGGTCCCTTCTTTGTTCTTCTGTTTTATTATTTTCTTCCTTCTTTGATCTTCCTTCATCATTAGGAATTTGACATTCTGGAATAATTATTAACTAACAGTGCAGCTTTTAATTCCATATTTTGCTTTATTTTTCTTTGTCCATCATCCTCTCTAGGTCATTTATTCACTCCCGTTTTCTTGGGATTTTGTATTTTTATTTTTTTCTCTATCCTAACACTTTCCTTAGATAATCTTAGTGACTGGCACAGTTTCAACTTCTATCTCCAAGAAAACTAACAAATCTTAGAACTCCTTACACTTTGGCTAATTTACTACATTCATTCCCCCTTTCAATCTGCCTACTGAGTTGAATATCACTGCCTGGATGTCTGACCATCTACAAAACTTCAAATAAAATTGTTCTTGCAAGTATTTTTCTTTCTGCTTTCCACCCTTTTCTCTATAAAAGCATCATTCTCTTAGTTACATGAACTTATAATCTTAGAATCATATTTGACTCTTTCTCCTCTGCTGTCAAAATAAATCATTGCCATTTAAAAGTCCTCTTCCTTTATAATGTTTTTTTGTTGTTGTTGTTGTGCTTAATATCCAATATTATTTGTTCCTTTGCTGTGCAGGAGCAAGGGAACTTCAGACTCTCAGTATCCCTTCTCTGCTGTTGACCTTGATCTCTCCTGCATTGTGCTTATTGTCTCTTTTCCTCCCATTACCCTTGAGGGGATAATTATCTAAGGTAAGACTCCACCCATCCACTTGGTCAGAGCTGATGATGCAAGAGATCAAGGTGGCTGTGGCTGTTGGAAACTTTAGAACCAAATTTGGAAACACCTCTAACCAAGTGAAGCCAAATGCATCATGAATTATGGACTGACCTTATCTTTAGCTCTATTTTATCTTTCCTATTTTTACTTTTTTGTTTAAATACTGTCTACTCCTCTTTTACTTTTAAATTGTATTTAATAGTTTTATGACTCTTTGAAAGTTATTATAAATCCAGTTGCTTCAGTCATCTAATGCCATATAACAGGCCAAGTCAAATATTGTGGCATTAATCAGAAACAGTCATTTGTTATTATCTCTAAAAATTAGGGAGTGTCTAACTGTTAGGCAGTTCTTACTCAGGGTTATAATGTCATGAAGTTATAAGGAGATGCTGGTTGAAGCTGAAGTTATCTCCAAGTCTTCCTTACTCACATATATGGCATCTGAGCTGGGCAAACACAGATGAATGGCAGAGGAGCAAGGCAATCCTCAGGCATTTCTCTTGATCTCTAGGGAACTCTCCAGCATGGCAGGCTTAGAGGAGTTGGACCTCTTCAAGAGTGGCTCAGGGATCCAAAAGTGTACATCCTGAGAGAGTCAGATAGAATTTATACCAGCTTTTATGACCTATGCTAGTAAGTCAATAGCATAACTTGTACCCCATCCTGTTAGTTGAAGTGGCCACAAAAGCTGACTCAGGTATTAGGGGAAGATACATGAGCTCCACCTCTTTTTTTTTCCTATTGCTACAGAATAATTTAACACAAACTACACAGCTTAAAACAAGATTCATTTGTTATTCCCCAGCTTCTGTAAGTCAGAAGTCTGGGCATGGCATAACTGTTTTTTTATTCAGGGTCTCAAAAAAAAAAGAAAAAGATAAACAATGTCAGCCAGGTCTGTGGTCTCACCTGGACTTAAGAGTCCTCTTTCAAGTTTGTTCAAGTCGTTGGCAGAATTTCATCCCCATTTCTTCTTGCTATGTGTTACCCAGGAACCACCCTTAGATCCTTACTGCGTGGCCCCTTCCACAAACCTTCCTCCCAATACCACAGCTTATTTCTTCCAAGACTCCACCTCTTTTTTAAAAAATATATTTTATTATTATGCCAATACAGTTGTTCTATTCCCCCCTTCATTCCCCTCCACCTTGCACACCCCTCCCCCACCATTCCGCCCTTTAGTTTATGACCACGTGTCTCAAGTTCTTTAGATTCTATATCTCCCCTTCTATTCTTGCCCTCCCCCTATCTATTTTCTACCTACCGTCTATGCTACTTAGTTTCTGTACCTTCTCCCTCTCTTAATGGGGAAGTGGTAAGGTTCTTGAAGACCACATAAATGTAAGGTATTACTGCATCCATTGTTGTAAAATGCAATTGGTCATACTGGATTAAGACATAATATAAGTAAAAAATATTAGAAAAATAATTTACCTTGCCACCTCTCATGTTTGCACTGATTAATGTAGCTGCTAGAGACTAATCTCCCTGTGGCATAATACTAATCCTATACAACTCTTCCAATTGACAGACAACCATTCCCATTTTCATGGCATGTTATGCTGTGTCGTGTGATAAAAAGGCTTTTGTGGTCAAAAATTGTTAAAACGTTTAAATAAATTTGTATACCATAGGACTTGTAAACATGCATTGCAAATCTTTAAGGACACAGTTGTATACAACCTTCTGAGGACAGTCTATAGAACCCTTTTATTCAGTGTCCCTATCAACTTCTTTTGCATTTTGGTTGGATGCAATGTGGAAAGCACCCTTTTATAGCACTGTCACTGTCTCTTATGTACAGGATAATAATATAATCTGCTTTCTAAACAAGGTACTTTTGAGAGACAATAGGTTGCTATAATAATAATAGGTGCTCATTGTTCTGGATATCTCAGGATAAGGCTCGCTATGCTTATGTGGCATGATACTCTCCATGCTGTCTCCTAAGATGGCTTCACAACCTCATTCCCCTGGACTTAGCAGCACATTTCCATTCTCCTGCTACTCACAGAATCTTGGACAGAGGGCATTCTTTCCATTCTATGTGCCTCTACATTTGTTCACCTTTACACCGCTCCCATTCCCATCAGGAAACTTTTGAAGTTTTCCAGTGAAAGCTATCACCCTCTTCAATGGACCTTGAGAGCACTTCCCCAAGGCAAACTGTGTTCTCACCAGTATTATAACTAGCTTTACCCATGCCTCCTCTTTCCCTTACATTGTGAGATGCATGAGTTGTTGAATTGATAGGTATCAAAGCACATACTATCTTAACTACACAGATATGCATTTCTCCTACACTGAAATATTAGAGTAGAAGTTATTTTTATTCAATAGGGTTAACTAAGAGTGATTTGTAAGATTTACATATCAGCTTTTCCTACAGCTTACCGGCAAGGGAAACTTCAAGGAAGACAATGCCCAAATCTTTGAAGGGGAGAGGACAGCCACACAAGTGATATGCTGAGTTTGAACATGTGCAAATGTTCAAAGCCACCAACTAGTGCAATAAGAATCTGTTGACATTTATTGACACTACCACTATTGACATAAAAATCTGTAAAAATATATTGGCATTATTATAATCTTGCTTTTCAGAAGAGGTATGGGGAGATTAGAAATGATTAACTAGAGCATGGGGAAGAGGGCTGGGAAGGAGAAGATCGACTTCCATCAGCCCTTTCATTTCCTATTTCTCCTTAATTGTCTTAATCACACTATGTTCCATAAAAACCTTAAGTTTTTTTTCTGTTTGTTTGTTTTAAGTTTTTAAGGGGGAAAGGGAGGGCTGAAAGATACCCTATGGTCAAGGAAAATTACAAGAGAACTAGAGAGCAACAATATTTATGCTTATCTATTTTTGTATAGTCCCACAGTGCACTGAGCTGACTAATCACAGTTTAGTTCACAGATGGCTCACAAGTCTATCATGGGGGACTTGGGTCCCCCTCAAATTGTGGAGGAAGAGCCTGCCTTTTAAAAAGGTTACTAAAAATGTAGAGATCTGAGTTGTAGAAATGCACTAGAGAGGATATGAGAGGACACAAGGAAGTGATAGAAGCTGAAATAAGGGGGGAAAAAAAGACCTGAACACTTAAATTAATGTGAAGGCAGCAAAAATAATGTAGTAGTGGGAAGCCTGGACATCTGAGGGAAACAAATACATCTATGAGCAAAGAAGAAGGGAGCCTTGGAGCAAATGGAAGTAAATTTACATTTAAAAAAGAAACTGTGGGTTTAGTTGGAGAGGATGAATGACCTGATTATTGGAGAGCAGGGAAGGATACCTCGTCAGAAGAATTCTAAGTGAAATAAAAGCTATGAGAAAATTTTGTTTCTCAGATCTTCCTATGAAGGACATGGAGCAACATTATGAATGATATTTTCTTATCTCTATTTATAGGCAAAAAGATGAAAAATTAATATATATGATGAGTTAGTATCTTGATCTTTGGGTAAAATCAAGAGGTGATTGTCAAAGTGTCAATCTATAAACAAATCTATAATAAGAATAAATTATTTCACTTCTGGAAATTTATCTGAAGCAATGCAAAACAGTCATTCAAAAGAACATAAGCATCCCTGTGTTCAATGCATTATTTACAATCACCAGGGTATAAAAGCAGCCCAAATATCCATCAGTAGATGAATGGATAAAAAACCTATGGAAAATGTACACAATGGAACACTACTTGGCCATGAAAAAAGAAGAAAATTTTACCCTTTGTGACAGCATGATGGATGGGGAAAGCAGTATGCTAAGTGAAACAAGCCAGGCAGGGAAAGACAAACACCATATGATTTCACTCATATGTGGACACTAATGAACAAACTGAACCAACAAAAAAAATGGAGACAGACTCATTGATAGAGAACAGGAGGACAGCTGGGGTAGGAGTGGTTAGGGGGTGGAGGGATAGAGCAAAAAGAAAAAAAAGGACTCATTGATATGAACAATAGTGTAGTGGCTTTTTGGGTTATAAGGGGATTAACTGGCAATGAAAAAAATATAACAGAGAATAAAAAAAATAAAAGCTATCAAAATAAGCTATAAAATGATGCCTAATGTATCTTTCTTCCTAATAAACACTATGTGCTTTAAAAAAATCAATGATTGTAGTTACTAGAGAATCTATCATAATTCTTCAAATTCTCTTACATCTTTTATCTAGTTGTTCAGGTTCTGTTCCTAATTCATTAGTAGGTCATTTGAAATACTGAATTATCAATACAATGGGGAGGCATGGCATTCTTGGTACACAAAGTTTCTCAAGACTTTAAGAGCTGAGTCCTCTTCACACATCACTCATACTCCCTGCTTCAGCAAATTCATCCATTCCCACTGCTAAAATTACCAAGTATAAGAAGATAACTTGCAAATACCACATTCAGGTGAGATATCTCTGATTTTCAGATGTGTTCAGCCATCTGCTCATCTGACATCCTCCCCTAAATATTCCCAAGAGGCTTTAATATTGATATGGTTAAAACTAAAATTGACATAACCAACTCACATGTTTCTTGTCTTTGCAAATGGCCCCAGCACACACCTAATTTATACAATTTGGAAACTAGGACTTGCCCTGTCACTAATGATTCACATTTGATTCCAAGTCCTATTCATATCACTGTCTAATATGCTTTTATCCCATCTATTTCTCTTCCTACCTACTTCTACAACTTCTGTCCAGCTGCCATCATCCATCCCCCTCCCCCAAGGATTTTTATATTGGCCATTTTACTGGTTTATCTTTAGCTTGTCTCTTCTCCACTTACAATATCTCTTTTCCATGTTCTAGCCAGTGTTATTTTCAAAATGCAAATTTGAATCATATCCTCTTTTTGTTTAAAATCATTCACATCTCATTTTTCTGAAACCCAACTTCAGGGTTATCTGCCTCACCCTGCCTGGTTCAGTCACTCCAGGCTTCTCTGTGATCCCCTTCAGACTCCTTGATCAACCTTCCCTTGCATTCCCTTCCCATGCCACTTACTCTGCCTCTAGAATGAAAAGGTTTCCCCTATCATCAGTCATTAATCTCATTGCTCAACAGTCATTTCTTCAGGAAGAGGTACCTAACCTCTCTTACTGGGTCAACATTCCTACTGCTCATGGAACCATGTACTTCAACTTTAGAATGTTATCACTGTCAGTTTGACACTGGTTTGTTTGGCTGATGCTTGTCTCTTTTATTACAACAAGTGCTCTATGAGAACAAGGGTGCATTTCCTTTTGTTAATTATTGTATTCCCAGTAAACTGGACTACACCTGGGTACATATGAAGCATTCAATGAAGACTCGTTAGATGAGGATGTGTATCAATCAATTAATCAAAAGGTACAAGATATCCTAGATGAATATAAATCTCATATCTTTTTGTTCTCAGAAGAAATGTGGTAGAGAGCTGACTCAATATAAATGATAATAATATGGAGGTGCAATTAATTATTGAGTAATTATTAGCAAACTTCAAAGAAATGCATTAGTCCAGCAAGGACCTTCCTGATGGTTCTGGCTGGTATATAGTCAAGGTGTTTCAACTGTTTTTAGGCTGCATTATGAAAACTTAGAGTGAGGACCTCATAAAAGAAAGACATACAGCAGGCCAGAGCCAGTTGGCAGTAATGAGGGAAGGAGTGAATGCCAACAACTGTACTTTTCAGTGAGACAAGAATGTGATCAAAATAGCTGAAACATCAGGGAACACACATCAAGTCAGTGCCATTCCTAGCCAGCAATCAAAGCTTCATCCGATGTACCAGAAAAACCACAGGCAGAAAATCAGGGCCAGTCTGTATGCAGTTACAAAGTGTCTTTGTTGTTATCAACTTTAGGAGTGTGACACTTCATCTGCCTATTGTCCTAGAAATGTTGTTCAATAGGAGCTCCAAACAAAAGACTCAGCCATCTGTCATGAGATACATAGGTCATACAGAGATTGGAGATTCCAGAACACAGACACCACTGAGCTCACATAAGCCCCATTTTTTTTGTTAGGCAATTACTATGTTCTGTGTGTATTTGTATGTATGTGTGTATATGTATTAAAATCTTTGTCTTCAGAGAACTCTAACATTCAACAATCTCAGCTTTCATCTATAACCTGAAATTGACTAATAAACTTAAAAGGACTCACTGGGCCCTGTTTTAGGTATTGCATATATATTGCTTAATTTAACTTCCATAACAAATCCATGCTATGGATTTCTATTACTAGCTTTTCAGAGAAGATTAGGAAACTGAGGCATGGGGAGGTTACAAAACTTGTCTTAGATATGGATTGAATACAGGCTGTGTTATTAGAAAACCTCTGTTAATCACTGTAGGGTTTAGACTTTAAACTCCTCGCCAACTGCACATATAAGCTGGACTATATATTTGGTTGAACAGTTGGAGGATATAATCTTAAAGTGGCAGCGTGTCAATGTGTTAACTGAATGACATGACCAGAGAAAAGAAGACTAAACATTTGAGTCATATAATTTTATGCATATTTCCATAAACACAAGTGTTAAAACAAAAGTAAATACCTTAGCTATCCATAATATTTTGCCAACAATGGAAACTTAGGTGGAGTCATTCTCATAGTTCCCTCACTGGGCTTTTGACTTGTCAAGCACACATGTAGTCTGAGTCTGTGTCTGAAGAAGAAACCAAAAAACAGTGTAGTTGATAAGCCATAATCAGGCATTGCAGGTTCGAGCTTCTTGGGCTTTTATAGTTCCTAAGAAAAGGGCAGCATGTGCCTACATCCTGGGGGACTGGACTAAATGTGAGCCATTATTATAGAACCATGGTAATGCAGCAATATAGGGCTAGAACAAGAGTAATAATAAAATTAGCTCAGATCAGAATGGACCTGGACATATATCTCCTCCTGAGAAGTTTGGAAAACCTCTATGATTCATTATATTGTAATCCCTGGGTAATACGCTATGGTGTCAAAAGCTTGGATCAGCTTATTGCCACGATCTCTGAATGTGGGGAATTAGAAGAGACTAGAAAAAGCATGCTCACTAAATCATCACCACCACCATCATCATCGTCATCATCATCACCACCACCAGCATCATTCTGCTTTATGTGATTTATTATCTTTTGCTAAAAATGTATTCCACCTGCACAATTAAGTAAACTATGACTTATACAATATTCATGGGGATTGAGTGTCCATTCACTAAATCTCCACGCCCAAAGGAGTCTGTTTACTTCCTTTGGTCCCTTCATCAATGGGTATATCACCTCATAAGCCTTAAATGACTAGTGACATAGTAAGAACAATGAGTAATAGTAATAGTGAACCAATAAGATTGTTACATAGTGACTCTAAGTATGAATTTTAAATTATTTTGCTCCTCTCCCCCTCACCCCACTCCAGTGCCCCATTACCTTAATGGTACATAGCCCACACAATGCATTTTTCTTTGAGAAACAGAGGTAATGCCTGTGATTGACACTGATATCTGTATAATGAGGATTTAAGTCAGCATGTGCCCTTGCGTTTTATACATGATTTTTCATACAGTGGAAAAAAATTTATAGACTGTTAAAGGAACATCAGACATCCGTAAGAAGATAGACAGGTATTGTGTGTGCACATGGGGAGGGAGTAGTGAAAGAGTACCCAGTGTCCCTGACACTTCCAGTGCCTAGTTGTCACTGTGGAGGGGGGACAGGCAGAGACAGATAAAGTGCCTCTCACTCGATGCACTTGCACCTAAGCCTCCAAATGGCACCCACAACATCCTCTCCATACAGCAGGCTCCCTTGACATTAGAGGAAATATCACTGATACCAGCCTGCCATATGGGAATCTCCAGGCAGGGCATCTGCTGTGTGCTGTGGCGGCACATGGTGGAGATGAGAAAGGTTTAACATTTTTCATTAGTGTATGCCATAGACAGTTGAACTCCATTATAATGTCTGCAGGAAGAATCTGATCCATTCCATTATCACAGTGACAAAGAGAAAGGATGGCTTGTGATTTCAGAAAGGTCACAGTGAACTGGTATTCAGCTGTAAGCATTCAATGTATGATGATAATAATGGGAGAAAGGTTTAAAAGATGAAGTTTACAGTCAGACAAAAATTAACATTTAAAAAGAAATCCTTATCTATGAGAATATTCTTATTCCTCTCTATTCCTGTCACCTAGAAATCGCTGGTTGTTAGTGTATTTATATATAAATATGTTCTTTCTCCTTCAAAAATTCATACCTGCTCTCTGATTATTCCCATACCGAAGTGATAGAATGAGATGCCCGTTGCTAGGGGAGTGACTGTTTTGTCACAATGGAAGGCAATTGTTTCATTGTGTTATTACAAAAAAAGGATGAAATGAAAAGGGGAGAGAAAAGCAGGCGGTTTATCTGGGTTTCTGGCTACAGGTAGCTAATTATTAGTAATTCCTTTGGCAATCATGGGAATGACATTAATCATAAGGAAATCCTGGGGAACAAAGGTGACCGGGGTGTGATATGTAATTGCAGTTGAGTCCACATTTTACAGTGACATGTCCAAACTATTGGCTAAACATTGATGATATGATTTAGAATGATCAGAAGCATTGATAATGAGGATCAGACTGCTGGCTGTCCCTTCCTAAAAGCCTTTCTCATTAATGAAAACCTCTCCTGTTTCCCTCCTACCCAGCGACTCCTATTTTGAAACACAGTTTCTGTTACGTCTGAAAAAAAAAAGGAAACTATCATTATGAATTCATTATTCATAAATAACTTTCATTATATGGATTATAGGAAATAAGTGTTCAGAATATTTGAGACAACATTTTCCCTTTCTTCACTCCCTGCCTCTCAACCCTGCCTTTTTTTCCCCTTACTGTCTGGATCCAATCTAGTGCTCGGTGTCCCACACTCTGCAGTTTTACGATGACCCATTTACATCTACTTATGCTGTAGCTTCTATACAACTAAAACCAACTAAAACACATTCGTGTTGTTGGTTGCCATCAAGTTAAACCTTACATTGAACATTTTACCCTAAATCCAACCCTCACATCAGTATTGATCCTCATGCCACCAGCCTATCAGACCAGGCCCCAGTCTATCCTTGTTCAGCATGATGACCACAAGTGTCATGCTGGTGACCACAGCCTGACTGGCACAAAACTACTCCATCTTGTTGACTCAAATTATTCCTTGTACCTAATAAATTCTTGACCTTACAATTGTTGCCATCCACTCATATAACCGGATAACCTCCCAGATGATCCAATACTACTTTTGCTAAAATAATTGCCTAATCCAAAAATATTTCATAGTGTTTATTGCTCTGGACCAGTGATTGATCTTAAGGACAATTTCTCCCTTTCCAGTTTCTTCCCCCCATGGATTTTGCATACCATTCCCTCCTACCTTTCTAATTATTATTTCATGGATGTATTACTTTTTTCTACTCATACTCAAAATGTATGTAAGATTTTAGTTGCTTCCTTGGCCCCTTTTTCTTCTCATTCTAGATATTTTACCTAGGAAGTGACATTTATATATTGCACACCCATGATGAATTTCCATTATGATGCATTTGTTCATATCATGTATACAGATACTCAGATCAATGCCTGAAGCTCATATCTCTTAACTAAGCTTACTTGATATTAGCCATCACTACTTGAATGCCCCATAGGCAGTTCCTATCCAATTTAACACCAATAAAATTAATTAATTGAATAAAAATTTGATCATGCACCTTAGGCATTTCCTGTTGTAGTCCAAGGCCAAATGGTGTAAAGATTTCCAATAGCCAATTAATTTCAGAATCTGTGGATTCGACCTCAGAAATGTTTTCAAAATCCCTCCCTCCTCTCTTGATTCTCAAAGCAAACCTTTAATTCAATTCTCATCATCTCTCATGCTGGTTAGTATTCTAACTGGAATTTTTTGCCTCTAGCCTCTCCACTTCTCAACCATCCACAGCTCCTTCATACAACTGTGACATTTTTTTCTCAAACACAAATATAACCACTTTTTAACTCCTTTACAAATCACCTGAAACTTAACCAGTTTGGGAAATTTAGAATTATGTGTTAAAAGCCTTAGCTTTTGTCCTAGGAATTACACTTTTAAAGAATCTCATAGGAAAAACTGGACAAGTTAACAATTATGTACAGAGAAAAACGTCTACCAAATTATTGTTAGAAATATCAAAAATGAATACCAAATTAAGACTGCTAAATAATGTGTGCCAGGTCCATATAACAGAATACATACACTACAAATCACAAAAAATACCTTTTTTTAATGAACCTATGGCTTTCTCACAAATAGCATTCAAAATATATCTTTAACATAAAAGTCTAATTATATATAATGCAGTTCTGGACATGATGGAATAACAAGGATCAGATTTACCCTCTTCACTGAAAATTCACACAAAGGAATGGTAGGACTTCTAGATATTAGATGACAGTCGGAGTGCAGTGATCCATGAGAAATGGGGAACCAAAGAAGTGAGCCCTCCCACTGTCCTGGTACGTATTCCTTCTCGGGCAGAGGAAAGCAAACCAAGTGAAAGCCCTAAGGTCTTCCTAAGCAGACAACACAAAGCTGGGAGTGTAGGGAGGCCAAAAGAGGCAGATTTCACAGGACAGTGTACTACAGAGAAGAAAGACGCACAGAGAAAACACTGGAGCTGCTCAGAGTGTTCTGTATCATGTTTATAGCTGATACTAAATACCTTTTACATATGAGGAAGGAGGCTGAAGAGAGAAATACTCAAAAATATCTGAGCAAACAACTCTCAGAACTTTCTAAAAAAATCTCAATTAATCCAAAAGAAGGCAGGAAAAAAAGAAGAAGAAAAAAAACAAATAGACCATAACAAACCCATAGCAAGAACATTGGTTTAAATGAAACTATATTAGTAATCATGTCAAACATTATAATTAAATGGCTAAGATTGCAATATGGAATAAAAATGCAGACTCAATTCCATGCTACCTAGAAGAAATCCACTTCAAATAAAAGAACCCAAATTCTTTAAAAGTGAAAAGATAGGAAGAGATGTATCATGCTAATAGTACCAAAGAAATCTCGAGGGGCAATATTAATATTTCATAGAAAATTATAAATTTTATAATGATTTCAATTTATGTTTATTTTATATTAAAATGTTTGCTTCCTCTTACTTTGATATTATGTCTAATAGCCTATATTTTTAGGACCAAAGGGAAGAATGCTACTGTGGAACACACAGCTTGGACTTGCCTCGCCAACTCTAACAATTGCATAATCAAACTCCTTCTTAATGAATCTCTTAATTTATATATAAATTATATATGATCTCCTACTGATTCAACTCTGACTAATACAGATATGTACTATAATTTTAGTGGTGGTTTTCTCTGGATAATTGAATTTTTAGTTTTTTTTCTTTGAATAAAAATGGCAAAATAATTATGTTTCATTTAAAAATTAAGAAATGAATGCTACTTTATATTACATTTTAAAAATATTTCCTACTCCAGTAGGGAGTATATTCCCCACTCCAGTGTCCTCTACTCTTTACCTTTGAATTGTGTGCCTGCGGCTGCAGCTTTTTTCACAGTGCATTGCAATTATTCACATTTTTTCCTTCTACTGTTTTACTTGCTCTCATGCAAGGACACATCCAATACAAACATGAGTAAATCAGAAAATATTTAATTTAATTGAAACTTTACTAATAAAAATAAAACACATCATTTTCATTCTGACATCTGAGCTGCATGTCTTGCAGACAAAGATATTAGTACACTTCCGAGAGCTATTTTCATTTGTGAGATTGAGTGACCAGTCCCACATGACACTTCACATCCAGATATGAGACCTAGGCTCGAGCGCAGACCACTCAGATTATGAACTGCATCTCCTGCCCCTTTGGTGCTGGTGCTTATTTAGGGTAGCACTCAGTCTCTCTAAGTCAGGGCCCTGGATTACATTGAATATGGGGGAGATTTAGTTTTCACAAAGGTTAACTGGGTATTCCAAGCTTAACTAAATAAATAAATAAAATGACACAATAGGGAGTAGGACATGAGAAAGAAAATACAAAATGAGACTTTTCCAGTGACTTTTAAGGGGAAATTACCTGGAGAGAAAGGTTTGATGGCTTGGTCTTAGATAGGATATGCACCAAAAGGCAGGTATATTACTTCCAGTAAAAATGAGGTTATAAAGAAAGAAGAGTTATTAATGTATGTCAGGAAGATACAGGTAAACACAGGTATTCATAAAGTAGAGGGCAAGAATGTGGATATAAGCAAAAAAAAAAGCAGGAATATATATGGCATCATGGGGTATACCCCAGGCTGCTACGAAGAGAAGGGTATGGGTGTTGTATTTTTTTTTATCACAATCTCAAGTCAGTGCTACAAAGTATGATGACAGAACATTAGTTCTTGGTTTCCTCTTCCAGCTAATAATTGAAGATCAAATAATTGATAATATTTTATGTCATGATTTTGTTTTCTCCTAGATTGTAGAAGATGAGCTTTAGAAATTTCTCATTGGGCCATACCAGATCCTAACTTTTATACATACTCTGTTTCCAATGCCAAGACAAATACCGACATGTCTTTTTTTTCATCCATGACTCCTGTGGCACCCAGGGTACGACCTGCTTCTCAGCTTTTACCTTTTCTTCTCTCCTGACTAACTTATTACAAAAGTGAAATAAGTTATTGATTTAATTCTGAGAAGCAAAGAGGCAAACACTTTTGAAGTAGATCTACCTTTATGTTTTGCATAGGTTAGGAGACCAGCCAGGATGGTGAAAAAGTTCAACATGAAGTTAAATAGGAATAATACAAGAAAATTCCATATCTCCCCCCAAAATTACTGGCTTCAAGAATGAAAATAAACAAAGTATACTTGTCTCAATCCAAATACAGACACCAGAAAGACAAACTAGGACTATACAATGAAGTAGCTTGCAGGGTAATACACTGAAAAATGTAATCATGCATAAATCATGCACAAAGTAGAAACCACAATTTCTGTATTTGGCAAGCCTTCGATTCCTTTGCATAATTCTTTCATTTTCATCTTGCTGCTTCTATTCTCCTCTCATAGAAATAGCTACATAAAACAAAGACATAAACTGTGTGCAATTAAAATGGGAAAATAGCTGAAAGGGATGTATTGATAATTATGTTAAAATCTATACCGTAAGAATTCTTGCATTGTTAGGCTTCTAATTTGTCATCTGTTGACATCAGCATCTCAGTTCTCCCCAACATCTGAAGCTTTGTTTTAGGCACTTCTTTCGCAGTGAGCAAACTTAATGTACCATCGAGTTGACAAAGTATAACTATATCCTATAGAAAGAGACCATTGAGTAAACCTCCAGCAGTCACATGGGTTTCCATGAGGACAGAACAATCAGTGAGAGGCAGAACTGGGGGAGGCAGTTTCCCCAGACAGAAGCAGATGCTAAAATGGTGCTCTCACCTGCAGGGTCAACAGTGGTTGACTGGAAAAAGGAAGAATATTCAAAGCCATTTTCCTGTGAGCAGAGTCCTGTTTTCTCTTCATAACCTTGAGTGAAGTGAGTTTGAGGAGGCAGAGTGCACTGTCTTTACATACAGGAAAATCCTGGTTACTTTTTTACAGGCGTAAGGACTCTAGTTATATCCGCCAATATCTTTTCTCTCAATTATCATTGCCTGGTCCATGAAACTCAGAGAGGCATGATCTCTCCTTTCTGTCACATCCTATTGAAAAAAGTAAAGCTCTAAATCTCATTTCCACTGAGGTTTAAATGTTGCATTATAACTTAAGATAAAACCTCACTCTGATGTTAAAAATAATAAGGTGAGAAGGAATACGCCATAGTGCTAATGAGCAGAACTATGTAGTTCTTCCTGAATGCAGATCAGCAATCGTCCAGGTTATTCGACCTGCTTCGTATCTCAATTTCCCTGTCTGTAAAATTGTAATGATAATAGAACTAACTTTTGGTTTTTGTGAAAATTAAATTAGGTCATTAAAATTAAATTATTTAGTAAATGTCTGGCATTAACTAGCATTTATTGAATTTTTATTGGTAAGAATAAAAACAGAAGAAAATAGAGGAAAAAAGAAAGAAAGAATAAGAAAGGAGTGCTAAAATGTAGTAAATCAAGGCATATGGTAACATAGGTAACGTTTTTTTAGCTCTTAGTATAGTGTAGACACTGTATTCAATGCTTTCAAGTCTCCTTACTGTTCTTTGAAGTGAACAGTGTTATCTCCACTTAAAAACTGGGAACACTGGGGACAAGTTTGTCCAGAATCACATTTCAATAAATAACAAACTTGAATGAGACAACGGAGACCAAACCTTTCATTATTATATTGTTTTATTTTTAATTAAATTTTTCTTAAATGAAATCAGAATAAAGCAGAAAAAAATATGTTTTGAGTAATTCCTCTGAATCACCTATGCTTTGCCTACCTTCCCTCTAGTGGGACCTTGTGGGAAAGCATTTGGATGAGCAATTGGGATATTTGGTCTCTGTCACTAATGCATTGAGGGATCTGTCTGTAACATATGAAAGTGTACTGCAAACATGTAAAATACCACAGGGACAAAATTCATAGCCAAACAGATTTCCTGGGGACTGCAGAGGAATTGGGCATGTTAATGGTATTCAGTCTTAGTTACACTGTGTAAGCCCACTGCCCAAATTTTACAATCAGGACACGTTACATTTCAAACCTCTCAAACACATGCATTAAGCATATAATTTTCCTCTCTCTCCATTGGCTCCTTCCTGACTTGTTCTATACCTCTCAGTGTTTCTCAGTCAGGTGAAACTTTCCTTTGTCTTTGCCTGCAGCAACTGCCACATTACCTCCAAGATCCAAAATACTCAGGAGAGTATGGGCACCAAAGGAGACAAAAAAATCTAGTCCAAGGAGGCCACGTATAATTATTGTTAAAGCTCATTAGAGTGGCAATGGGGAGAAATAGAGCATTCATAATTTGGTTAAGGAGGAAGTTAAACATCAAAGCCGACTGCTACAGTTCAGAGCAGTGTCAAAATGACACGGTTAGCACTGCTCTGGAGTGGCTTGTGCACCAAATCAACAAGCCCTTATTCAGGCACCGCGTGGAGCATGGGCGGGCAGAAAGCGCAATTAGATAAAGATGGGGCCCCATAGGGTGGTGAAATTAGGAAGTAGACACAGTTTTCTGGAACTCATCACCTCTCCTTTGTTTCTCTACCCGTGCTATTTGCCAGCCTACTCAATCCAGTGCCTCACATTAATTTCACAACCAAAGTCCTCTGCTATTCAGGTTTAAAACCCTGCAGCAGCACACACACACTTTGCTGTTATTGTTTAACCTGCATTATGTCACATATTACCAGTAAGGTATCAGGGTCCCCTCCAGTAATGCAGGGGAGGTGGCACTATTTTTTATGTATCAGCTCTCATTTATTAAGCATTGGTATATCTGTATCTCCAGAGTTTTAGGATTTATGAAACATATTTTACCAAAAAAAACCCAAACCAACTGAGGTTCAAAGTAGTGAAGTGATCTGCCCATATGACAACCAATAAAACCAGGATTCAAAATGACATCTAACTAAATCCAAAATAGAAGCATTTTTCCTAACCTTATATTTCCTTGGTATGAAAACAATGTTTTCTTTCCCCAAATATTTTATGAAAAGTAAAACATTAATTATATTCAGTGGGTATATCTCCACTTCTGTAATTCAGCACGGGCATAAGCAGAAAGAAAAGAAAGGAGGAGGGCAGCACAGACGGAAGTATTTTACATCTTTTAAATAACACGAGACTTTATGTGTAGGTTACCTCTCTTAGGGTCATTTCCAAAGTGATGCCCTCTCCACTAAGTCACAATATTTATTTCTAATTACATAAGCTCAGTGAATGTGTATCCTTTCCCACATAAAGTGTGAGTTTACCTGGTGATAAGACCTCTGCGAGTGCTCTGCCCTCCTCACTCTCCACCCCTTTCTGCTATTGTGTTTAACTCTTCTTTCCTGAATTGCCAGAACTGCTGTTTCAAATCCTTTCAATGACTTTGAAAATTATGCATCTATTTAAAACCCATGACTATTTAACCAATTCTTTTTTAAAGATTTATTTATTTAATTGCTGTTCAAGTACAGTTTTTTAATATATTTTATTGATTATGCCATTACAGTTGTTCTATTTCCCCCCTTCAGTCCCCTCCACCCTGCACGCCCCCTCCCCCACCATCCCCCCTTTATTTTATGACCACGTGTCTCAAGTTCTTTAGATTTTATATTTCCCATACTATTCTTGCCCTCCACCCTATTTTCTACCTACCATCTATGCTACTTATTTTCTGCACCTTCTCCCCGCTTCTCCTCCCACTCTCCTGTTGCTAACCCTCCATGTGATCTTCATTTCTATGGTTCTGCTCCTGATCTAGCTGTCCTCTTAGTTTGCTTTTGTTTTAGGTGTGGTTGTTAATAACTGTGAGTTTGCTGTCCTTTTACTGTTCATCTTTTTTATCTTCTTTTTCTTAGATAAGTCCCTTTAACATTTCATAAATAAGGGCTTGGTGATGATGAACTCCCTGAATTTGATCTTTTAACCAATTCTTGCTTTAAGTCAGGAACACATTTGGGGAAAAGATGGTTCCATCAAAAGAAGTTGCTGGTTTCCCTCTCCTCCAGTAGGCCTGTGCAGTTACAGCACATGCTGGAGCCTTGATGGGGTTTTGATTGGTGAAGGGCCCCCTAGGATTCAGGTAAGAGGATGGCAGAGTTAAATGGCCCCTTATATTGTACCGACATTCCAAAGAACGAAAATATCTTATGAGCCATAGATATTGAACTTCTAAAGGAAGTAACTTTCAGAGGAAGCAAAGAAGTTTGGAATTTTTATAGCATCTTTATTGGTAAAAATCTATTTTAGTACTGAAATAATTTCTCTATAATCAAATGGAAGACTTTTCATAAGAATGCTATGTCAGGAATTTTATTGTACTAACAAAATAGTTTCTCTTTTATGACTTATCACTGCAGAACAACACAATCCCTGCCCACCAAGTGAACCAAATGACACCTCCACCTACCAAATGACACAGTCTAAGGAGCTTTCAGAAAACCAAAACATCTGATCACTGCTGCGCATTTTAATACATTCAATCCAAATATTATTTAAGCTTTGCTTTCTTACCACTGGTTCTCTACTAGAATAAGAGTTTGAGTTGGTCCTTTTCTTTTTCCTCAGCATTTATTTGTACCTAAAGACTTAGCTAATAAGTGCTATCTCAATAAATATTTATAAACAATTCTGTATCCTAATAGGATAGTAGAGGAATACATAAGCACAAACATATTTGCCTTCTAGAATCTGGATCAATAATGCATAAATACATAATATAGTTTTAGAAACTAAAGCAATGGACTGTCCAGTAACTGGTCTAGTCAGGATTATCTTCTATAAAGCTAATGACTGCCCATCAAAACTACTTGCTCCTCCCCACTGGGAAATGTACCACCAGCGAAAGGAGAAAGTAGAGCGGTTCATTGCTGCCGGCACCCAAGACAGCAGGACGAGTTGCAGTCGTGCCTAATTAGCATCACAGAGAAGTGGATATAGGAGGTTGAAATGATATTCACTATCCCACAAAACACCCTCTAAGTACTTACAACATCACAGCTCTTTATCTTCTGCTCAGACCCCATCCTGGGCCTATGCTGTTGCTTCTTTGGTGACAAGGAGGTCAACCTGGATGGTAAATGAACTTTACCACTTAAAATCAATTGCTCTAGCATTCAAGGGGACTGGCCACAAAGTCGGAATGTAAGTTTTTATATGAGTGTGGTGTGGCAAATATTCTATCCAAATCTTATGGATATTGATAGAATCTTTAGAAAAGTGGACAGCATATTCCAAGATCTAGACTGATTCATATCTTGCACAGGAGACTAAATTGTATTCCAACTGTCTCAGAGCTGAGCTGTAACATGCCTATCTCAGCGCTCACAGGGGCATTTCCCAGGTGGCACCTATACCCAGGTGAGTGTGATATACATAGGAAAATAAGGAAGAAAACAAATAATTATAGTCACACTGGTATGGGGGAGGGGAACTGAAGCCAAATACACAAGAGCCAAATCAGAATCTGCCTCACACAAAAACTCTGTTTTCTGTACTTGTGTGATAAATTTACTCCGTGTGCCTTATGCGGTTAGCTTTATCCATAGTAGCTAGATTCATGTTTAAAATAATGGCAGTATTTAAGGACAAAAAATACACACTGATTATCGCATTCCCCTTCATAAAGGTTACTTACTGAGTGGAGCAGCACGTAGACCTGTAGACCCATTTTATGTGGCCAACCTTAATTATTCCACTCCCTCACAGGATACTGCTAGTATTTAAAGCATATTATTTTAGAATAAAGGTTTCACTTTGCCTAAGCATTAAGACTTTAAAAAAAACATTTAACTTTGACATTTCATTTATAGGCATTTTAATTATCTGGATGGTTTCCTTTAAATGCTAGATGTAGGCAGAGAAAATTTGTACTTATATAGAAGAAAGTGCTTCCAGGACTCCCTAATTTTCATGTGTTATGAATTTTAATGCCTTATGCGGGTCAGGTTTTCATAGCCATGAAGAGGGAATACATTGACCTTAAACTATTGTACAGTTGTAACAGTATTTTTAGTCTCTGTTTGTTATGGGCAGACAGGAAATATATTTTGTTTATGTTTTCTTTTTCAAAAGTTCTTGCAGCAGATATAAGAGAGCCCCGGGCATCTATGAAAGGTCTTGCAGTTTTGCTATATTCTCTTTTTATTTATTTTTTATAATTTTAGATTATGGGGTAGTGGCCAAACAGACTGTATCTGCATGGCTTAAAATCAGTGGGGCGTTGCCTAGCAGAGCAAGGTGGCTTGGCTGGCAGCAGCCCCTCCCTGAGGATAGAACCGATCGCACACAACCATGCAAGTCAGATATAACTGGCTATCAGAGCCCTCTACTCTTTCATTGTCTGCCCCTCCATCCCTAAGACAAGACACTTTCAGACAGGTGTCCAGGGTCTCAACTGCTCCTCCATGCTCAGGAATTTTACTGGTCTACTCTACCCAGCTCTTTCTCTCTGTGTACCAATCCTGGCCATGCATTTCTTGTGTCTTTTTCTACAGTGTCAAGATTTAATCATCCTCTCTACTATCTCTATCTAGAGTCTTGATTGGCAATGTGACCAATAGATTTAGAATAAGCTATTACCAGTAGATGCTAGCTCAACTACTTTGTGGATTATTGCAGATATAAACAAGTGAATGTGTGGTTGGATGAAAAGATGCCAAAACATTGTTTAATTTGTCATTATTTCTAGACAATACGTGCCCTTTGATTTTGGCTCCCTGGAGGCACAAGAGTTTGGCTGAAATAAATGAATCACCAACGATATATTTTGTAGCAGCAAGTAGATGTGGGGTATCATCTGTGAGGTAATCAAATTTTATTAAAATAAAGGCCTGATCTGGCTACAACCATGTGGACAATGTGGTGATTTGGTTATTAAGGCAAAGTAAGCCAAGTTTATGATTTTGTACAAATAACTTAGTGGAGCAATTTTTTTTATATCACTAATCAAAGTGTTTTATTTTCTGTACTGTCGGAGTGCCTATACCCTATACTATATAATTTCTGATGAACAACTGAGATTTAGTGTTCTTCAATAGTTTGAGCATATAAATATTGTCTCTTACACATAATCTCTTAAATACCATCTTTGGAATGACCACAATTGTCCAGCACAGGGTTGAACATGTGACAAACCATCAAAAAATATTCAACATAAATACTCTTGGACTCCCCTTGTGCTTTACAGCCCCTGCTTGAAAGATAGGCCAATGCCAACAATACTAAAATGGCTCGGTATTTGCAAATTTGCATCATTGCAGGGAATACATTTAAGTGAGCTCTTTTGCATCTTAAAATAAAACTGTGCCAATTCTTTCTATACCATAACTCACTAACTTCCGTAATATGGAAGAGTTTCAAGGTCGGAAAAATTTAGGAAGGCTCCGCCCTGCACCTCCTGAACTTCCTCCCTGGACCTAGAATGGCCATCTGTTGCTCTGGCAGATTTACAGTTCATTCACACTGTGAGTGATAGGAGGAGGAAGTGAGCAGAGCTAATCAGAGCTAAGTAGTTAACGAGCAGAGGGCTAACGAGATGGTGAGTTAACGAGCTAAGCAGAGAGCTAATGAGCTGCTGTTTCCCACTACATGCAAGCAAATATATCTTTCAGGTGATTGTTTACCTTTAGCATTCTTAGCAGATGTCCATAATGACATAACTAAGTCTTTGACAGTTCCCCAAACACCTCAATTTAAAACAAAATCAGCCACACCATCCGTCTTTGGTATATGTGTTTTCCTTGCCATCATTATAACCTTGAAATGAAGTCACGTTATTTTTTGACTCAGGCCAATGGCTACTCCATCAGGTTATTCTGCATAAATATTATAGTCATTTACATAAAATTAACAAAATGATCTACTGGGCCCCTATTCTATACTAATTAATGGGTATAGTACTAATGATGGAGAATAACAAAATTTAAAAATTAGTGTCTATCCCTTAAGAGTAGCCATGTAATTAAAAGGAGACCAGCAGGAGTTACAGGAATAGAGAAAATAGAGTATGAGGTATCAGTAACTAGAGGACTAGAATTCAGAAAGCAGGGATTCCATTGTGTCAGGCAGCCCAGGATGAGTCTGGATGATCAGGAGATATTACACTTTATTTGTCTCAAGTCTCTTTCTTGAGACTGACATAATGGATCTAGTAATAAATTTTAGAGATGATATTATAAAAGAAAGAAATAATAAAGATGTGGCCTTTATTAGTCAAAATTGGCTAATAATTTTACAGTTATCCAAAATCCAGTTATGAGTCAATTAGATATGAAGTGCTCCTTGTTGCATCTGTGTCAAGCTGGTAGACCTGGGACTCACAGAAGGCTCTGGGACAAAGACCAGTTTAGATGGGTCTCTCCTTGAGTCACTCTGCCGTGACTATAAACAGACATCACATTTCAGTAGAAAATCAGCTGATCTAGGCTAATGGGCTTCAGTGGCTCTGCTCCACCAGTTTCTCAACCGCTCCTGAGAGCAATGGGCTATCCCAGGCAGGCCCTTCTCATGGCCCTGGTAGAGGCGAAAAGGAGCAAACAGAAACAATGAGGCCTCTTAAAGCCTGGGCTCAGACCTGGCACACTATCACTTTTGTCTCATTCTATTGACCAAAGTAAGTCGTATGTCTTTTGGTCTATTTTGACTTCCCAATGAGATGAAGTTAATGAATCTCACAAACTCTTTCTGAACCATGTGCTTGGTAGTACCGTACTGAATGCCATGTAGCTGCCTTTTGTGGAACAGAACACCATGCACCCATAACTATTGCTGGAGGATGACTTCAACTACATGGATGAGAGCAAAGATCACTGCAGTGCTGGCCATCAGAACTTTAATTCCACATTCTACTCATCACTGCATGTTGGTATCAGAATCACCAGTGAAAACACACCACAGTCTAACACTGAATTGAACAATGCTTTTAGTCACTCAGGGAAGACAGTGATATCAGTTCCAGCAGGGCACATTGGTTCCTCATGGCTACTAGCTGCCCAGGACAGCTGAAGTAGGGCAGGCGGCCTACATGCACCACTCCGGTGCAGCAGCAGGACTCTCCCCCTCTCCCATGGAGTCTGAGATACGGGAGGCTGGGGGTGTGTCTGGGGGGTCATTGTGGTACATAACTGAGCAGAATAAAGAAACACTCCTAGAGTCTGAAAGAGGGAAAGCCATTCCTACGCAAGGTGAAACACCAAGCATGGTATGTATGGGCTCTGTATATCTCTCAGTTAGGAAGGGTTCCAGGTTCAAGGCACATTCTTACGTGGCCTAGCAGGGCCAAGACTGCATAGATGAAGCCACCTTTCCCAACACTTATTCAAGTCAGTAGTTTCAACTAAAAGTAGTTACTACCCCCCAGAATTATTTTTGACAATATTTAGAGACATTCCTAATTGTGACAAATGAGGGGGGAGCCTACAGCCCTCACCTATAACCAATTTTCTGCTCCCAAATATCAATAATGCTAAAGCTGGGATACTCTAATCTAAATCTACTCCTTACAAAAGGACCATTTTTTCTGTGTATCACATAATTCAATTTCAGCAACAGTTTCTTTTTTCCTTTTAGACATACCTGCTCCTCTTTATATGCTACTTTCCCCATATTCTCCAAATTTGTCACTACATCCAATTTTTAATGGTTTATTTTTTCAATAAATATTTCTTGTACACAGAAGACTATACAGCTTGTGTTTAAGTTATCAAAAAGAAAAACAAGATATTGGGTGTACTCATTCTAGAGCTGGATATGCAACATCATCAACACACACCGAGATCAAAGTTAGTTATGGTACAAACCAGCAGTACAGAAAAAGACACTAGATGCTCTTTATCCATATAATGGATAATAAACAATTACTTTCAGATGTAACAGTTACAGATTATTGCAAGAGACTCCTAAATAGATTTTCTGATTTTTATCTTTCTTCATTCATTCAAAAAGGAGAGTGTTAATTGAGCCCTATTTTGGTATGTGGCAATGATCATACCAAAAGTAAAGTGGTGAACCATGAAAGTAGTTAACCTTAAATGGGAGCAGCAGGAAATAAAAAAAAGCAAAAAAGGAATAAAGGAAATTAGGCTTTAGTAAGTGCTAGGTCAAAAACCAAAGCAGAATGAGAGGGAAAAAAGTGATAATGTTGGTAGAGGACAGTTTTTGTTTGCTTGTTTTTTAAGAGTGAAGAGTTGTCAGGGAAGACCTCAATGAGGGGGTGACATTTGAGCAAAGATCTGAGTGGGGAGAAAAATGAGGGTTAAAAACTGTCTAAGAGAAAATCATTCCAGGTAAAGAAACCTCAAGGATAAAGGTTCAGACAGGACAAAGAAGCAGGTTTGAGCTGTTTACCAATAGCAAGAAGGCCAAAGTGCATCTTAGCAAGTGAGGGATAAGGAATGACTGAACAGGCGATGCCATGGAGGACTCTGTAGGTCAAAGAAAGGAGTTGATAGGCCACTCAAAATGTAATACTTATTAAAGCATTTCAGACAGAGGAATGTCATTGAACAACTGACATTTTAGAACATTTATTCTAGCTGATCTGTTTTTAAAATGTCTTAAAATCTAAAGGTTGCTGAGATGAAGGAGAATCGAGGAAGCACAGGTCTGTTGGATGGTGAAGTAGCAGGTGGATTCTCAAAATGCTCTATTTTATTTTACTATTTTCCCTAGTTGGGTTAACTGTGAAAAAGACAAAGGACTATTAGAGCAAATGTAAGTACATCACATGAGTTGTTGGGGTGAAGATGAAGACTGAAGGAGTAGTCAAGAGAAGTTGGGATCAGGAAGTGCTGTGCTTGAAGTCAGGTTCTAGTCAGGGTGCACTCACTGATGACAAAAGCTAGGTTAGAACCATGGGAGTGCAAATGAACACGGGAAAGAAGGAATTAAAGAATCGAGGAGTTAATAGAAAAGTATGCAATATAGATATGGGATTGCCAAGAATGAGGGCTAAAAAGGTAACTGAGAAGCGGGAAGACAGACTGATTGATGGGGTGGGAAGGAGTAGTAATCTACACAATCATAAAAGATAGTCGTGAGAAACAGTGTGATATAGTATGGTGGCCCATACTTGAAAGAAGTTGGGGATTGTGAGAATGAGCAAAGCAAAATTAATATGAAACTGCCAATGAGAAAAAAAGACGCCCAAGCCATGTGGGGTGTGAAAAGAAAAAAAAGATACCAAAACATTGCTCGAGAGGCTGACAGTGTAGGTAGTGTTTTCAGAAATACTAGTACTCTCAAATCAAAAAAAATGTTTAGACTATAGGATATAGGAATTTTTGCTAAGGATATTAATAATCCTAATAAGTCCTACTGCCTGAGAACTCTATGACAGTGAGTATTCTTATAATTTCACATTGTCACTGTTATTGTTCCAAACATTTTCTGTGTACTCACAATTTGAATCCTCACACTAACCAATTACCATGTATGTTTATTTTCTTCTTTTTTTATAGATGAGGGGATTCAGGCTCAGAGATAAGTAACATGATAAAGATCATACAACCTGTAACCGATGCTACCAGGTAGGATCCAAATGCCAGGCAGCCAGCAGTACCTGAAGAGTACATTAGAATGGTATCAAGGGTGAAAAAGAGCTGTGTCACAGGGTTGAGAGTTCAATGTAACAGTTAAACAGATTAAACAAGTTGCACATGAGCTTTTGTGATGACGGAATATCTGGAAAACTTATATTTCTGGCTGTAGTGAAAGAACGGAGGCAAGGACTGTCAAACTCAGTGCTACTGCCTGAGACAACAGAAAACTGAGACAAGGCCTCAGTGAAGAGGAGGAATGTCTTACACTTACGATCTTATACTTATGGGTGTCTTAGCCGGGCCAGGGTAATCTTGCTAGGGGCACTTGAAAATCCTTAGATATTCTTTATAACTTGAAGCTAGATCATCTTTCTATTGCATCCTGTTGTAATTTTCCCCCAAAGCACAGATCCTTTTATATGATCTCATTTATTTTAAAAAAATCAGTGTTTCCTCCTTCATCGTCTACAGGATAAAATTTAAGTTCTTTAGAATGACATTAATGTTCCCCATTAGCTAGCTCCAGTCAACCTGTCTACCCTTTTTCTTGACACTCTTTTTTTCATAATTCTTTAATGACTAATCAAATCAAATGAATTATAGGTGTTCATATACTGCTGTAACTTTTTTCTGAAGTCTGTTCCACTTAGTATGCCCTTCAGGTATCCTATAATCAAGAACCTTTTTGTCCTTTCCAACTCTGTTCAAGGTTGAATTCCACTAGCAAGAATTAAGCAACCCTCCCTTCCTCTAAATTCCCCATAGTTCTGAGTCTGTAAGGTTCCTCTCAGTCTACATTCCTTCTCCTGAGTTCTAAGCTTCTTAAATATACAGACTGTGCCTGCTTTACCAGGGCTACTTATGGAAAGCTTAGCTCAGCACATTGGATGTAGCTGTTTAATTAAAAAATGTGAAATGACTAGTCAGGGAAATCATCACAGAAGAAGAAGGCTTTAGAATGAAGTTAAAAGATGGGGCATGATTTGGATGAGTGAAAAAGAGGGAAGTGCAATTATAGGGGAAAGAATCAGATGCTTAGGTTTCTGAAAGTGTAGCATGCTTGCACTTTCCACTGACCCTGAAAAGTGGCCAGGGTCAGAGAGAGTTCTGGATCAGATTGCATAGGATATTGAATGTTTCACTAAATAGTATTACATTTTTATTCTCTTATATGTTCTACCTGTTTGTGCTTCAAAATAGACTCTCATAATAGCTAACTGAAAAATGAGGGTGAACACCTTTAAGAAAACAAATAGTTGTCAACCAAGATGGTATCAAAGAGCATTGACTCCAAAATCCTATATGCAAAAAGATTCTATAGGACTCATATAAATGTATAGCTAGTGAGAATGACATTGTTACAGATGAAAACCCTGAAGGCAGTCTACTGTACAAAGTGAAAGTAGAATCATGACTTCAATATAAGAGTTGGCATGCAGGGCTATATTAGCTAAGACTATGTGGATGTAAGTTTAAAGAACTTAGAGTGAATGTGTGACTAACTGACATAGACTAAATGTTTGTATCCCCATACAAACTCATATTAAATGTTAATATCCATTGTGATAGTTCATGGACGTGGGGACTCTGAAAGGTGATTAGGTCATGAGGGTGGATCCTTCATGAGAGATTAGTGACCTTATAGTTCCCAGAGAGTTCTCTTGGTCCTTCTGCCACGTACTTTACAGTAAAAAGATGATCGCTTATGTAGTAAGTGAGATGTCCCCAGGCTGAATCTGCTGGCACCTCAGTCTTAGAGTCTCCAGCCTCCAGAACTGTAGGAAGTCAATGTTAGTTGTTTAAGTCACCTGGTCTATGTTACTCTTCTTACAGCAATCCAAATGGAGGGAGACACTGACTCATAAAGAATTAAGGCCAGCCGTCTAAATTATAATATACTGGAAAATCAATAAATACCCATTTAATTTGTGCCACACTAATTTATTTATTCCAAAAACATATATTGGGATTTCCACCTGTCAGGCACTGTTAGGAGCATTGGTGATAGAGTAGTAAGAGAGAGAGAGAAGTGTTTGTGTTCATGGGGCTTACATTTGGGAAAGATGGGTCTGATCTCATGAAATGGTCCCTATTGACCGACCCAAAGGCCATTGAAAAAGTCATGAGGGACAGAGTCTAATCTCTAGGAAAAGAATACAGGATTGGAGTCATACTTCACAATGGGGAACTGGAATACGTTCAAAGAACCCAATCAGAGTGACCCTAGGAGTAACCGAATATGTATATCTATACAAGTAGGGAGAATGTAGTACCAATGTAGTAGCTGATCCTGGGGCAGTCAGATTAATTGTATATCCCACGTCCTGCTGAGAAAGAATCTCCCATTCTGACAAGCATCTTTATAGGGACCAAAATGAGTTGATATGACAGTTGAAGGACCCTGGCTGTGTGTGTGTTAATGGGTGGAATAGTAGTAGCACAGAGTGGTGGTCTCACCCATGAATTTCATCAGTAGTTGTATCTCTTTTTAATTGCATACTAATTGTTAGATGTGCAGTGATTTACCTAGATACCCCCTAAACTTCAATTCTCTTTTGTACAGTATATCCACTTCATAGGCATACTATATGCGTGCATCCACACACATGTGCATGCTTGTATATGCCTATAACGGGGAATGACAGATGATGCATTTAAAACTTGCAGTACTATGTTCTCCTCTAGGACTTTAATGGCATCATGGCTTATATTTAAGTCTTTTATCCACCTTGAATTTATTTTGGTGCATGATGTAAGTTGGTGCTCAAGTTTTATTTTTTTGCACGTAGCTGTCCAGTTCTCCCAACACCATTTGCTGAAGAGGCTATCTTTACTCCATTTTATGTTACTGTCCCCTTTGTCAAATATTAATTGACTGTAGAGAGTTGGGTTTATTTCTGGGCTCTCCATGTTGGTGGGATTGCAGACTGGTACAACCATTATGGAAAACAGTATGGAATTTTCTCAGAAAAATAAAAATCGACCTGCCTTTTGACCCAGCAATTCCACTGCTAGGATTATATCCTAAGAATCCTAAAACATCAATTTCAAAGAACCTATGCAACACAATGTTCATAGCAGCACAATTTACAATAGCCGAGAGTTGGAAGCAACCTAGGTGCCCATCAGTAAATGAATGGATCAAAAAATTGTGGTACATATACACAATGGAATTCTATGCAGCAGAGAGAAAGAAGGAGCTACTACCCTTTGCAACAACATGGATGGAACTGGAAAGCATTGTGCTGAGTGAAATAGGCCAGGGGTTGAAAGACAAATACCATATGATCTCACCTTTAACAGGAAGCTAAACAACAAAACAAACAAGCAAGCAGAATAAAAACAAAAACACTGAAATAAAGAACAAGGGGACAGTGACCAGAGGGGAGAGGGAAGGGAATTTAAGGGGAAAAAGGGGAGGGATTTGGAGGAACAAGTATGAAGGACACAGGGATGAGAACTAAGGGGGGTGGGAATGGGAGGGAGGTGGGGAGCATGGGGGTGGGGGGACCGGGGTGGGAGAAATGGACAGAAAACTTGTATTTGAAAATAACTAAATAAAATTAAACAAACTTGCAGTACAGTGCTAACACACAGGAACAGTACACATTGGTGTGTATTATTATTGTATTTTAGTAGTGACAAATCAGAGCAACAGGACACAACTGAAGTGTGACAGGACAGGTTTGAAGTAGTGGGCAGCAGGGAGGATGAGGACGGTGTGCGAGGGAGCAAAGAGGAACGGGGATGGTAGCTACAGACTCACACGGTCTCATGACTCCTCCCTGGGAAAGTGAGGGTGTATAGGCCCTGTGTCAGGATGTAGGATTTCACTCACAGAGAGGCACAAAAACACAGTGTCCCAGGAGAGTTGTAACCTGGTTATTGATTTGCACATAATCAATTAAACCAACGGACTTTCAATTCTCTTATCTGTAAAATGAAGATAATGTTTGAGTTTTTCCCACAAGATTGTCTTATGCATCAATGAAATGAGTGTAAAAGTATCTACCCCAGTACTTAATCCATGATAAGTGCTTAAAAATATTCACTTATCCAAAGCTGTTTGGAGTTGGATTTTTAAAAATTAAGAGGAGCATCAGTTCTTGACATGCAGGAACTGTGGTAGTTAATTTAGCTGGGTCGAAGTACTCAAATAATTGATCAAACATTCTTCTGGGTGTTTGAGTGAAAGTGTTTTTTTTGGATGAGATGAACATTGAAATGAATGAACTATGAGTAAGGCAGATTACCCTCCATAATAACAGTGAGCCAATTCCTCTAATTCCTAAAATTAAATGTGTGTGTGTGTGTATGTGTGTGTGTGTGTGTGTGTGTGTGTGTATGAATTCCGTTGGTTCTGTTTCTCTGGAGAACCCTGACTAATACAGTAACTGAACATTTTTCTAGCGGGACTGAACTTTGAGCATTGCAGTCAGAGAGACTGAGAACTCCCAGCAGCCTTTCTTAGTGGGATACATAAGTATCATGTGTAGTCCTAGGAGGCAGCAATGTGTCAAAAGACTGACAAAATCAGATACCATCCAGAACTGGGATAATGATACCTCTTTTCAATAGGGATTCCCTGAGAGGGGCTGGTAGATGGCATCGGGCAGGATCCCACTCTAAGAACAAAGCTGTATATTGTTGAAACATGCTGAATATTTTTATTACTCACAGTGAAACGTTTATTCATTTCATAGTTTAATTCTATTTAATAAAAGTTCACAGTTAAAAACTATATTTCAAATGTATTTTTAAAATTGAAATGCCCTAATTGGGGGGGGATTTCAGTGGCACTTTAAAATTATTTATTGTATTCCTTTTGTTTAAAAATCCCACAGTAACTGTTACCGACTGAATGTTTGTGTTGCCTTAAAATATATGTGTTGAAGCTTTAACCCTCGGTGTGACGATATTTGGAAATGAAGCCTTTCAGGGTAAATTAGGGTTATGAGGATCATGAGGATAGGGCCCTCGTGATGAGATTATCGCCCTTATAACACCAGAGCGTTCATTCTCTGCACCCCTCTCTCCCTCTCTGTCTCTCTCTGTCCACACACCCATCTCTCTGTGCCATGTGAGAACTCAGTGATGGGTGCTCCTCTGCAAATCGCAAAGAGGACTTTCATCAGAACCCTGTTGGGCTAACACCCTTAGATGTCCAGCCTCTAAGACACATGTTTAAGCCCCTCAGTCCATGGTGTTTTGATATGGCAGTCCAAAGTGACTAAGACACATAAGTTACCATTAAACGTGACATTTTGAACTAGAGAAAAAAAAGTATTACACCATCACTTTTATCCTTTTATATTATAGTACAGTATTTGTCTATATGCATGGATATTTTCAACTTCACCACTGGTCATAAAAATGCCTCCATTGGAAGGCATTGCCCTCACGGCAGCACTGAACACGTCCAATAAGTGCATGCCTCGCACCTGCACCAGCTCATTTCAAGCAGAATTTTATGAGCATGTGGGAACCAAAAGATCTATGGTAACCTACAAATTTAATTTCTCTTAACCCACTAAAATTTTACATTCACAGATAATATGATGAATAAAAAAATCATATATGCCTTGGATGGTATCATAAGCTAACATTTGCATAAATGGTGTATATTAGCTCCATTTACATAAATGGCTTAAATAAATTGTGACTATTACTATCATATGGTGTATTAATTGATGTGTCTTGTGGCAATTTTAATGGAGTCTGTTTGTAATCAGTGGCCTTCAAATTAAGGCTCTTATTACTTCTATTTCAAAGCAGGTTTAGCTGTCTCTTTACCCTTAAAGCAGGACACAACTGAGGGTAAGTTTCAAAACCCTTTTCAAAGTAGGTGTCATTAGAAGCTCCCCTTCCTCAGCAGAGGCACAGAACTGGAAGACAGAGTGATTTGGCATCCCATAGGTTTTAGGTGGGCAATCAAATTATCCCTGGGAAGTCTCTGTGAACCAGCTGAGCTTGGGAGCCCGCCCTGACAAGTCACTACTCCCCTGCCCAGCCAGGACAAGGCTGTCTGGGGTGGGCTGCCATTGGGCATGGGCCAGTCTCTCATCAAGCTTGGCTAAGTTACACTTCTTGGTCAGACTGCTTGTCCTACCCTTAGCTCCGACCCAAGGTCATGAATTCCCTGCTATTCCATACTTGCATGATGAGTGAAATACCCATTAGTAATAAACCTGAGAATGTGAAAGCAGGCAGGGAACATTCATTCTTATAGATATCACACATCAGTGTTAAAAGGGCTAGAAATTGGTATCTGTAAAGAATTCAAGCAGGAAGGGGTTTGATTTGGAAATACTCATCAAATTAAACATCTGGAACAGAGTGTCTCTGTGTGGGTGCATGTGGAAACAGGCAATTGTATGTGAGAGAGAGAGAGAGACGGACTTTTTACTTATTCTAACACCCTGTTTCCTGGATGGTAAGGCAACAGAAAATCATGAATAGGTATTTATCTCATCAATCATGTCTTCCAAGAAGCATATCACAGTATTTTTATGTGATACATATATCGCATTACTCTCCAACTGACCAGTATGCATTTTGACAACTGCTAAAAATCAGTAAGACCCTTGGCTATAATTGTTATATTTTCTAACTTTATTATGAAGCTATCTAGCATTGGAGGACAGCTAGACATTCAAACTGAATTTTCTCCCAGGAGCAGCTTCTACTTCACCATACTTCCTCTAGACAGTGTGCAACTTTCTCTCTTATACTTCTTAGCTTTTCAATATGCTTCTTGGTTTCTATTTTTAAAATAATTAATGGAGAATACCCTCTGAATACTCAGTATTGCCAAATACAGATGAAGCCACATAAAAGAAGAAGCCAAAGAAAATATGGTCCCTGCAGGTAGAAAAGGATGTATATGAAATAATTCTGGGATAAAACAAAGTACAATAAAGTATAATTCATCTTTGCCTTATGCAGCAGGAAATGTTAGAGAATTATGCTAGAAGAAGCTGAAAATTGTATAGTACTGTCTATACCTATAAAAGAGAACAGGGAAATGAATGCAGGTTCCATGTGTATTCATTTATTCCAAAATGAACTATCATGATAATAATAGTTTCTTGCATCTCTATAGTGTATGGGAGCTTTTAAAAGCTTTCCTGTACATCAGTCTCCTTGATTCTTTCAACCAAACCTACTGTAGGTGCAGTGGATACTTCTAATTTTTTTTGTTTAATTTTACAGGTAAAGACATTAATTCTCAGGACAGTTTGGTGAGCTCTATAAGACATACAGCAGACAAGGTATAGAACTGAAATGAAATTCCTCGGAAGGCCAGGTCCTGTTTATTCCTGTCATTGCTGTATTGTAATCCAACTGGAAGTGAACGAACCTGTATGACCAGCTCACATTATTCTCTTTATAGGAACGTGTTGGCTTCGGTGGTTTATATCCAAGTATGGAGCTTGCTTCAACGATCAGTTACATTGTTTATTAGGTTAGATAATTCTACAGTGATAGAGATAAGTTTATGTTGAGAACCATATGATAATCTATGCTATGTCTATTTGCAATAAACAATTGTCACATAGAGAACATGAATACATATATTCATATAGTCCATTAGTTTGTAAAAGCTGGTATTTTCCCACTCTACACATGCTGTTCTGCCAGTCTCCACTGAATGCCGTACTTGCGGAGGTTTCGGAGTGGTGGCTGAGGCTGTCCCCCACTGACCTGGAGGATCCAGTCAGGGGCACGCGCCACAACACCTGCACAGAGCACATCCAGGTTTAAGAGTCGCTGTCCTGGGAAGGGATTTTAGGCTGTACCTCTCAGGGGGAGGTTCCCTGCTGGGAGCTCTTTGAAAACCTCTGGCATTCAGATGTGGGGCAACTGTCCCTTGATGCTGTTATTATTTTCTGTTTTAGTAACTTCTTCGGTTAGTGTTTCATAAAGTCAAACAAGGATTCATACCCAGGTGCCTGCCTCTTCAACCCAACTCAGCTTCAAGTTGTTCCCAAGATGCCGAAACCACGTAGGAAGAAGAGATGAAGGAATGCACGACATTTCATTTCCACTTCACCTTTCCAAAGAATGTTTTTTCAACAGATAACAATTTAACTAAAAATACCCAGAAATTATTTTGGACTTTGCATTTTCCCCCCTGGGAACAGTCACCGCGTCCTTTCCCTGCCTCAGCTGAGCCTGTGGTCCCTCCCTCACTTACTGAGTGTTCGGGACATTCAGTCTGTGGCCTTCACCTGTCACTCTTCTTGTCCTTCATTCTGAGGCTGTAACTCTTGATGCTGCTCCATTTCCAATCAACACAAAAGCCTTACCCCTTCGTTTCAAAGTGTCTTATGAAAATTGGTTATCTAGTATCTTCTCTCCCTGGGTGATGATGAGGACCATGACTTACTATGGTGCTTCTAAAACTTCAACAGTATATGACGGGTACTCCAGTGAACAATGTATAAACATCACTACATTTAATTTACGACAACTTCATGGTATAGATGACAATGTGACCATGTTGTATGTGAGGAAACTGAATGTTAGAGAAATCAGTTATCCGTGGTCACCCAGCCAGTAAGAGTCAGAAATGGGCATTAAAAGCCAAATCTCTGTATAGACAAAAATTGTGTTCTTCATATTTATTTCCACAAGGAAATCCTGACCCATCCAGGCAGATGGTTCAGTGCTCACCAGATGAGTCAGGACAAGCTATACTCCACCTGTCACAGTCACTCAAGGGTCCAGCCTACAGAGACTCCACACATGATTTTTTTGTGCCCAGGACAGGAAAAAGGGAGTCGCCAGGAGTACTTTGTCTCTGAGAGCTTCTACCTAGATGTGCCTAATGTTACCATATTTTATGGGTATAAACAAGTCTCATGGCCACTCCTATCTTCAGCGGCCACAGGGAATGGTAATTTGATGTACACCTGGAAGGAGAGGAGGCTGGAGCATTTAAAAAATCCCTGTGATACTCATTATGCTTCATGTAAGTATTATGTTAAAATAGGACTTGTGTTTGAAACTCTTACAATCGTTACTTGAAAAATTCTTCCCTTATTTTATTCAGTAACTTTCTTTCTTTTAAAAATTATTTATTTATATTTAGAGAGGAGAAGGAAGAAAGAGAAGGAGAGAAACATCAATGTGTGGTTGCCTCTCACACACCTCCTACTGGGGACCTGGTCTGCAACCCAGGTCAGGTTCAAGCCCTGACTGGGAATTGAACCAGTGACACTTTGGTCTGCAGGCCAGCACTCAATCCATTGAGCCACTCCAGACAGGGCTATTCAGTAACTTTCTAAAGTTTACTTTATTTAGGAAATTTTCTCAGACTACCTGGAAAAGTGGAGATTGGTTCATGACTTCCTATGTTCATAGGGGTTGAATCCTACCTGCAATGCACACAAACCTACTAATTCCCTCATTTGAATAATGGCGACCCTAAAATCATCAAAGAAATATGAAAGTGGTTAATGTGAGGCCTGGCACATAGTGGTAAGTATCAGGATATATCTTTACTTCTATTCTTCTTTTTCTTCTTTCCTTTCTATGTTGTATCTTGAAAAGGGTTAAAGAACATGAGAATTTTTCTTGAATCCTGATTTGATGGCTTCCATTACATGAACAGCTGATCTCTGAATTTCACTTTCTAAAGCCCTTACTAGCTCCAGCATTTTTATAAAATAAGAAAATTAACAGCACTGAAACAAAGTAGCTAAATTGTGATTATGACTGAAGTCCTTTCAAATGCAATAATTCTCCAAAGAAATGAAAACAGGACATGGTAAGCTACAGAATCTAATCCAGGTCTTTTATTTACTGACTTGTCACCTTTTCTTGGACAAACCATTGAGTCCCACTAACAGCACAGTTTTCCCATTTCATGAGGCATGAAGTAGAAAAAGTTTCAATACCAGTTGTAAAAAGTCAATTAACTGTCTTCAATTTCTGGGAAATAAAGTGTGAAATTAATGCTTGGGCATGAGGTGGAGCAGGCAAAGTCTGCCGGATTTTACAGACAAGGGAGGGGACATTCTCTCCACAGTCCTTCAGTTAGGACCTTCCTATTTCACTTCTATTTAAAACTGGCTATGTCATCAAGTTCGTTACCCCTTATTTAAACGTCTGAGCCATTCTAACTACACTTAGTAACTTTGCAGATTGGTATTATTCAAAAGCTGTTCTTTTACAAAGAAAGTGCAGATCTCTGTGATTGAACACTTCAGTTAGTAGGTCTAAAGCTCTAAAACTGGGAATGACATTTGTGAACTGATCAATGAATTAACCAATGACTTGATAGTTGCCTCCAGAGCACCTACTAAGTGTAAAACAATTATTAAAGTGTAGGACACGATCTAATCGAGAATATAAAGAGGATACATAGAGGGAAAAAAACTCTAATAATGTATTTTTCAAATGACAGGGAATTTTAAATAGTACCATACTTTTAAGTGACAGGAGAATGAGTGATTACAATATAAAGTTACCATACAGAGAAACAGAGGAACACCTGTTTAGAACACCAAAGGGAGTTAATGACATGTGAACAAGGCTTTTGATAATGTGGATGCTGGAGAGAAAGGTGAGAGATTGGCTTAAGAATGATGTTAGTAACCATAACAGCTCCATTTGATTCCCCTTCATACAACCTTGGGTAAGAGTCCTTTGTTTTTACTCCAGCCAAGACAAGTTCATAATAATTGCAGAAGTTACTTTTACCAAGGAATTTAAAGGACAGCATAAATAAAAAGTAACACAAAAGTCTAGAAACTGGTTGTTAGTAACACAGATTTCAGACCTGAGGTCCCACTAATACTAACAGCAGCCCCTGGGTGCTCTGCCACTGGTCAGTCAGCTCTCCAGGTCCGTGTGGACTAAGATGCTGAGCCAGCACATGTGAGTTGGTTCCATGCCAGGATGGTGGAACCCTCAGTTCTTTCTCAAAGTCGTCTGTAACTATGGCTCAGGGCACGGGTCATTCTTTCTGTATCGGGTCCCCTGAGGTTCTCTCTGACACACATATGTCCCTGCCTGGTCTCGTGACACTATCTGTTGACAGGCCTCTCAACCACTCTCAGTCTGAATGTTTGTTTATGCTTTTCAGTGGTTTGTTTTGTTTGACACCTTGCATCAGCGGAGGGGAGTTAAGGGGAGTTACCCTCTTCAGCAGAATTCCATTTTACCTCTTTATTTTCTTTTGGTAAAATAGGTTGCTGTGTTTCTAACTGGTGCAAACCTCCATTCCTTAAGGGCATTTGTAGTACCTGATGCGGAGTCTCTGCTCAATCAATGGTGAATAATTGATAAGAAAAAAATTGACTTGCCTCCAGGAATGACCCAGTCTTCTGTCCTATAAGCAACCAGTTCTGCTCCTTGCCCAGATTTTTTTTGAAATTATTATTCACATTCTTCCTATGGGAACTTTCTGATCAGAATATTGCCACTATCATCTGAAGTTTTAAAAATATACATGTAAAATGAGGAAATACAGAAAAAGCAATTTCTACATGAAAGAGAAGATAGCCCTGGCTGGTGTGGCTCAATGGATTGAGTGTTGGTCTGTGAACGTAAGACTGACTGGTTCAATTCCCAGTCAGGGCACATGCCTGGGTTGCAGGCCAGGTCCCTGGTAGGGGGTGAACAAGAGGCAACCACACATTCATGTCTCTCTCTCTCTCATTCTCCCTCCCTTGCCCTCTCTCTAAAAATAAATGAAGTAAAATGTAAAGAAAAAGAAAGAAAATATAAATAACATAGTAAGTAAAACCCTGCTAATCTTCCAAACTAAATCATATTGGTAGATGCAGATATATGAGAACATGGAACCCCTTACTGTAGCCCCACTAGGGGAGATAACAGTTTTTCCACCTGCAGGTTAGAAGTCAATAAATTAAGACCCACTAGCTGTAAATTTCTAGGGGCAGCAGATAGATCACCTTTTTCTTTTGACATATTTAGCAGTGAATCACAAAAGATAATAAACACAATATCAAAGATCAGAAAAAATGCAGGATAGAGAAGATTATTATGTACTATATTATTATACACTATTTCTCAAATTCATCTTCAATAGGCACAGCGGGGGAAAGATGAATGTCTTCAATGCAACTCTAATACATTCTCCCAGCCCCAACAGTCCCTTTGTCTTTCTCCCATTTTGTTCAATCACGAGGCCCATCAGTGCTGGGTGAGTCAGTGGCTGCACTATTGATTCTATTCTAGTTTACCATAAACCACTTGTGCCACACAATAGCACTGTGGTGAAAAAATGTATATAAATATAGAGTGGAAAAAAAACAATCATCACTAAAAACTAAAATGTATGCATGGTTGTTTATTATATTCTGATCTATTTCATGGTGGGGTTTTTTCAATAATGACAAATATTTTCGGAAACCTAAACACTTAAATGTCAAAATTTTCCAAATGGCTGTTCACTCATATCTGGGTATGTGAAGATACTATGGTGTAAGAAATACAACTCTCTTGTACTTACTAGAAAATGAAAAAAGGAATTATGTGATATCCAGAATATGAGAGATTTCCAGAGAGATGTCCCTGTCCTTAATGAGAAATCACAGAGAAGGCGGCCATCGTTTGCCTGGACGCCTGAGCTTATCAGCAGGTCTCAAAGTTTAGGCCTCTGAGATATTGAGTGAAGATTATAAGCCAGATGGACCACAAATTCTGTCAAGCCTTCTTGGCAGCTGCTCTCATTACAAAAGCCAGCCAGCCTTTTCCAAAAATAAGAATGTGAAGCAAATTGGGCTTATAGACCCTTATAATGCAATTGCACGCAGAGATAGGGGTCTGAGCAAGCAGGCAGAAATATTATTGATGGCTGGTGAAAACAGGGAATAAGATGTTATTAAGGCAACTCAGAGATAGATATCGATAGCTAATATAAAGCCTTTATTGGTTTACAGGCTCTAGGAAAAAGGGTTCACAGCTTCGACCCTTTACTTTGCTTTTAATTTCACTGGAGGTGCAAAGTTTATGAATAAAACATATCTCTACTCATGATTCTGACATTAGTCACTATTTTCTCTGTCCCTTGTTCACCAGAAGCCAGCAACACATACCAACACCATGAACCTTAAAGGCTTTTACTGAGGAAGAGAATTTTGTATGTGTTGGAATGAAAAGGAGACCATTTTCTAGAAATAGTAAAATTCCAGGAAAATAAGAAATATATTTAAAAAAAATTCCAGAACAAAATACCAAGGTATAATACAACATCCAAATTAGCCTACGTGATAAAAGAGAAAGTAACTTGCATGATATGATGACCCACGTTGGGAGGGACAGATAGGATCATCAAAGATCACAATGAGTCATACTTCCGAAATGCTATGACTTGAGAATAGGGTGTCAGATAAAAGAGTTAACTATTACTTTCTTCAGATTTTGCTTGTTACAAGTGGGGCTCATCCTCACTTCCCCTCTGCCAGGCACCAGCATGATGGTGACAGATTTGCTCAGTTTCTTCCATTCTAGTAGAAAATAACAGCTAAATTGTATATCAGACCAACTCAGCTAATCAACCTCCCATTTGATGGACCATTATGCAATCACTACACTTTATTCCAAAGTATTTATAAAATCAAGGGTGACACAACCAATTTGTATTATAATTAGTTTATAAATAGAACTCAATTTCCCACTACTTCTCTATGCCATCCCCTCCTCCACCCCCTAAGAAATGTAGAAAGCCCAAGGATGGCATGCTTTAGTTTCTAACTTAACTCACTGAATCAGAATCTATGTCACCTGAAAGGGCATTTTCACTTTTACCTGGTGTATGCAACTCATTGGGTCATGGATATATTTTTCAATAAAAAAAAACCCTTGCTCATTTCACAGACCACTCAGCAAATACCGGGGTATACGACATTAGTGTCAATGGGAACCTCTTCTTCACATATTTTAATTTTTAGTCCTTAATATTTCTGTGCTTATGAGCACTTGCCTAATATTTCACATATCAACTCCAAAAGTATCTATACCGAATTGAATTATCTGTAGAAAACACAAGAATTTCAGAAAATTATATAAGTGATTTCAGGCACTGAATTGGTTAGACTGAAAGAAATAAAAACTATTTATATAAAGTGTTTTTTTTAGCTTCTCACCTAAGTCATTGATGTATGAGAGCAGAAATTTGTAGTGTTTAAATAACTGATTATTTTTCAAAGAATACTCTTAAAACATTGGTTTGTTGTGGTCACTGAGTCCACATTCCTTGACCATTTGGAAATCTTGGGCTCTCTGATTATATAACAATAGTCAGTGAAGCTGTAAGTAAATTATAAAATGTAATATATATGTTAATGTCAAGTTCCCATCAATAGTAATTTCACTTATATGTGATTGAGAATCAAATAATTCTGAGAAATAGTTACCCAATAGTGTTTGTAATCATTTTGTGTATTTTAATCTAGACTTTTGTGATGAATACTCATTGAAGAAAAAAGTTATGACTTAAGGTTGTTTTTTTGGAGGGGTTTGTTTTTTTATCGTGAAAGACCTGATCCTATACTATGTACTTAATAGGTACAGAATATATGTCAGAGTGTTTGCTCATTGCCATATACATTTCCTTGATGGAAATCTCTTGATGGAAGGTATTTTAGGATACTGGCCTTAAATCCATTTGGTGTCATCTGGCATTGGAGAGAACTTGTGTTCCTTCTTTTCCCATCTCTCTGCTGGTTCTACTTACCCAGACTAAGCACTTAGTACAGCAAGTCCACAAAAATTATTGTAATTCAGAAAGTATCTTACAAGGAGGCAGGTGGTGTAAGGAAGGGAGGGTATCAGACAAAAAATTGATCACATGTACTGTGAGAAGGTAAATACTTTTTCTTTGCATTATAGACTTAGGAATGGCAAAAAAATTATGATCAAAATTGTCACACCATCAAATCAAGCTAGTAGGGAAAGACCTTTTGTTCTGACAGTTGCTTTATTTTGACTCTTGCAGGACTCAGGGACACCAAAATCATGCCTCCTTGCTCTGTAGCTTCATTTGCATATCTCAGTGTCTGTGTCCACAGGGCCACTTGGGGGTGTAGGATTTTTCCAGTGCCTTTCTGCTCCATGCTGTCAGGTCTCTTCGGCATCAACCCTCCCATTGCCTATGAGCTTGCAATTGGCACAGAGGAATGAGAGCTCAGAAGTTCCCAGCAGACAGGTTCCAGAAGTAGGAGAGAAGAAATGAGAAGCATCCTTTTGTGCTCCCTGATCTTGCTGGTACTGCAGACTTGCTTCTTCAATCACATTTGCAGTGTAATCACATATCCTGGGACAGCATTGCCCAGTTATGGAATTTTTAGTTTTGTCACCCCAGGGATAAAGGTTGACCTAAGTTTCATTGAGTAGAGAAAGTGAACCATCTCATTTCATCAAATACTATAAATTAGACACTATTTTAGATACAAAACTATCTAGAATAATATTAATTACTTAGTATGTGTAAACTGAATTTCTGTTTTAAATATATTTTATTGATTATGCTATTACAGTTGTCTCATTTTTTCCTCCTCTTTATTTCTCTCCTCCCTGAACCACCCCCCTCACCAGCATCCCCCCCCACCCCTTGGTTGGTGTCCATGAGTCATTCATATAAGTTCTTTGGCTTCTCCATTTCTTATACTATTCTTAACCCCCCTGCCTATTCTGTGCCTACTATTTATACTTCTTATTCCTTGTACCTTTTCCCCCATTCCCTAGACCTCCCTCCTGATAACCTTCCATGTGATCTGCATTTCTGTGATTCTGTTCCTGTTCTAGCTATCTGCTGGTTTGTTTGTTTTTGATATTTAATTGTTGATACTTTTGAGTTTCTTGTCATTTTACTGTTCATAGTTGTGATCATCTCTTTTTCTTAGATGAGTCCCTTTAACATTTCATATAATAAAAGCTTGTGATAAACTCCTTTAACTTTACCTTATCTGGGAAGCACTTTCTCTGCCCTTCCATTCTCAGTGATAGCTTCACTGCCTTTCATGACTTAAAATACTTCTTTCCAGCACCTTCTTGCCCATAATGTTTCTTTTGAGAAATCAGCTGACAGTCTTATGGGAACTCCTTTGTAGGTAACTGTCTCCTTTTCTCTTTCTGTTTTGAAGATTATCTCCTTATCTTTTATCTTGGATAATGTAATTATGATATGTCTTGGTGTGTTCCTCCTTGGGTCTAATTTCTTTGGGACCCTCTGAACTTCCTGGACTTCCTGGAAGTCTATTACCTTCACCAGATTGGGGGCATTCTCCTTTATTATTTTTCCAATAAGTTTTCAATTTCTTGCTCTTCCTCTTCCTAGCACCCCCCAAAAGAGGCATCTGACATCTGATTTGGGTGTTGGAACATTTAAAGTTGTCCCAGAGGTTCCTAAGCCTCTCCTCATTCTTTTGGATTCTTCTTTCCTCACTGTGTTCTGGTCAAATGTCTATTTCCTCCTCCTGTTCCAAATCATCTAAAGTGATTTTTTAAAAAAAAATTTTAAATTTATTTTTAGAGAGAGGAAAAGGGTGGGAGAAAGAAAGGAAGAGAAATATCAATGTATGTTTGCCTCTCACATGCCCCCCACTGGGGACCTGGCCCACAATCCAGGCATGTGCTCTCACTGGGAATCAAACACTGACCCTTTGGTTTGCAGCCCACACTCAGTCCACTGAGGTATACCAGCCTGGGCTAACCTGTATTTTTTTTAACCATATACCTAACCATTTATTTTCAAATTGGATCATGGAGTTTTCTTACAAATGCTTGAGGTCTCCATTGTTCTTGCTTAGCAGATACCATTGAATTTGAATATAGTGTAACAGTTCTGAGGTTATCTTTATTTATTACTATTATAAACTGAAAAATAATCCTGTGTACATTTTACTAAAATAGAATTGATCTTTTTCAATACACAAAATAAAGTTGCTTTGGTTTCTTTAAAAAGATCTTAATGATTAAAATACAAATCTGTAAACAAAAATAAAAGGGTATGAGATAAATAGACTGTTACTTTAGACACATAGTAATTTTTTTAAAAGCCTTCTAAAACACTCTAATATTTTCTCATTAGCCACTGCAAAATAAATGAGAAAATCCAATAACAGTTTCTATGCTCTCAGATCAGAATGAGTAAATGAGAACTTAGGTTTACCTATGGAAGTTGTTCCAGACCAGAATTTCTGGTTGTTTTCAAAAATACTTTATTTATAATTTTAGCTTATTATAAAAGATTAAGATATATCTGTTCCCTCCCCTCCACCTCCCCAAAGCAAACGAAAACCACAGGAAAGATAACAATTCTCTTTTTATTCATTCTTTATAATAAATCTAGGAGTGATCTGTAAATCCAAATCATAATGCAGGAGAAATGGCTGCCTAAAGATTAGCAACACCTTGGATGGGGGGGACGAGAGGCTGTGATGGAGTGTGTATGACTGTGCATCACAGGCACAGCTGTGCTCTGGAGAGCATTCTCTCCAGAAATGGCGAAATGCAATGTCTGGAAGAACAGCACTGTCTTTGAAATAAGAGGTGTAGATAGAGTACATGGGCTTCCTGCTGAAGCTTTTTGAGGCCCCGGTTCACACTATGGAACAACTGAGGGAGACACTGTGTACTAATGCTATGTGATATCTTTGAAAACCATGGCTGTCCTTGCGGTAGGGTGTAAGAGGACGAGGTTTTGTGGGGACTCTCCCAGCTGCCATGCTTTGTTATTGAGGACACGTGGTGAGCCAACCATTTCCTTCTATCTCTATCTCTCTCATTCTCTATGGGTTTCACTCTCTCTCCTTCTCACATCTGCAGTCAGACACTTGTGCACACGGGGCCCTAGCTCAGGGCTCACTGTTCCCTCTGCAGACACTAGGCCTTCACACTGAAAAATTTTAATAGTCACATGGTTGGTATAAATACAAAGGACACAAGCAATTCAAACCATGGAAAACTGAACAAGGCATACAAGTTGTCTTTCACAGAGCAGATAAATATGTGAAGCAATATTTGGAACAAAGTCAAAGGTGTTTAACAAAATGAATGCTTTACAGAAACAAACACTCAAACACACGCTTCTTCCATATCAAAGAAGATATAGTGGTTTTAAGCATGAAATACTAAAACAACAAAAACAGATAAAATCACTTAGAAAAAATATGAAAAAATAAACTAAATGAAGAACATAGAAATTATAACACAGGACAGTGAACACTATTGAAATCAAAGCTAGAAAGATAAAAATAACTTGAACAGAGAATTAAAATTAAATTAAAAAATAGAGTCAAAAAGGATTGGTGATATAAAACTAGACATGAAAATTGGCAATGCAAGGAAATATGAGCATGATTAGTATATTGGCAGAAGGGCAAATAATGAATGAGAAAAAAGATATAATTCAAGAAAATTTTCAGAAGAAAAGACTAAAATACACAAGCTGATACGGAAACTTATATCCCTGAGAAAATCTATATATGTCACTCTGGAGATATGTCCTGATAATGTCACTAGACTTCAGAGGTGCAAAAAGAACCCTAAGGGCATATAGACCAAAGAAATTAAAAAATCAGCTCACCTGTAAAGGCAGAAATAGTAGACTAGCTTCAAACTTCTCCAAAGACACAGTTAAAATTAGAGACAGCCTGGGTAACAGGAGAAAATGTTTGAGAGAATGGAGCTACATTTGGCTAATGGAAAATCCTTTCAATTATTAAACTCTTTGGCATCATCACCTACTCAAAAATGAATGTCTTCTCTTATTCACTACAACATATAGCATTACAAATTCACTGCACTGATTTTTAACAATTTTGATGGGAATTGTGTGAAATATAAATAGAAATCCTATGCTTGCAGCACTCACCTGCATCAATGCTAAAATCAGTAGTAAACCTGTGTGTGTGTGGAGAATCCTGCTTTGGACTGTCCCTTATCCTACACCATGGCATGTCTTGCCCTGATGTCTCAGGACTGCAGATGAAAATGAGTGAGAAATGACCACTAAGGAAGCAGATAAAACATACACATACAGATTAATAGGTGGTTTAATTATTTAAAAACCAGTGTTTCATCCTGCTGTTAGAAAATGTAAATGTTCTAAAATCATATAGCTTATTATGGAAAATATCCTCATAAAGATTATGCTAAATTTTGTAAGTATAATATAAATGTGCAGGCGACTGTCCCCTTATTTCTCGCTGCTTCTAGGATTCGCTCCTTCATTTTAATCTTGGCTAATGTAATGATGATGTGCCTTGGTGTGTTCCTTCTTGGGTGCAACTTCTTTGGGACTCTCTGTGCTTCCTGGATTTCCTGGAAGTCTATTTCCTTTGCCAAAATGGGAAAATTTCCTTTTAGTATTTGTTCAAATAAGGTTTCTTAAAGGGACTTACCTAAGAAAAAGAAGATAAAAAAGATGAACAATGAAAGGACAGCAAACGCACAGTTATTAACAAACACATCTAAAACAAAAGCAAATTAAGAGGACAGCTTGATCAGGAGTGAACCATAGAAATGAAGATCACGTGGAGGGTTAGCAACAGGGGAGTGGGAGGAGGAGAAGGGGGGGAGAAGGTACAGAAAATAAGCAGCATAGATGGTAGGTAGAAAATAGGGGGAGGGTAAGAGTAGTAGGGGAAATATAGAATCTAAAGAACTTGAGAGACGTGTTTATGAACTAAAGGGGGGGGAATGGTGGGGGAGGGGTGTGCAGGGGGAGGGGAATGGAAGGGGGAAATAGAACACATGTAATGGCACAGTCAATAAAATAAAAAATATATATATAAAAAGAAATAACAAAAAAATGTGCATACCATACCCAAAATAAATTATAAAGCTGGAAGAAATTTTTCTACTTACAAAAAATCAATTGTCCGTTCTAGACAAAAGACTGAAGTATATTTTTTGTTCAGATTATAGAAAACACTACAAAATCATTGTCACAGGAAAAGGTAATCAAAGAGTATGCAGCCAAACAATAGAAACAGAAGTATTATAAAGGTGCATCTGATTCTTAGTTAATAAAAACATGCAATTTCCCTAGAATTTTGCGAAACTTGTATTTATTTGCTTTTTGACATTTCTAATTTGTTGTGAATTCTCAGTCAAAAGACATAATACTTTGTAACCTACTTTTTCAATTATAATTTTATGTGATTTTAATTAAAAAGAACCAAACTGTTCAAGCTTTGGGACCCATGAAACCCAGACCTGCCCTTGGCTTAGAGCAGGGGTGTCAAACTCATTTTCACTGGGGGCCACATCGGTTGCCTTCAAAGGGCTGAATGTAGAGCTCCTTGCCCCTAGTTAAGGAGTAGTTACATTTATACAGTCCTAGAATTACATTTGGCCTTTTGAGGCCACGTTAAGGCTGATGTGGCCCCAGTGAAAATGAGTTTGACACCCCTGGCTGGCTTAGAGAAAACAAAAATCTTACATAATATAAATCATGGCTGTGAAAATAGAAATGTAACTAATGGAAGGAAAGTGTGAGAGTGTCGGGATCTATGCAAGCAGGTTGGCTCCTCTGCTCTTTTTTGGTAAGTGGGAGATCAATAGGTATTTCTAAAACTTTATAACTAAGTCATAGGGATATTTCATTTGGAAGTTGTAAATATAGTAATGAAAATAAGAAAAACATACAACTAAATTACTGGATTAAGGAAGGAAAAAAACTTGTAAGTGTGAAAAGAGATTGGTCACTACCCTCTGAATCATGCTGATATCTCAATAGTTAATGATAAAGTTGAAAAAGCAAGAAACGGACATAAGAATATTTTTCTAAAGGCATGTTTTTAAATCCTTAGAATTATTTTCAAATAAACCAGTGAAAGGCAGTGAAAGACAAATACCATATAATCTCATCTATAATTGTAACCTAATTAACAAACAAACAAGAAGCAAAATATAACAAGAGACATTGAAATGAAAGACAACTCACAGTAACCAGGGGGAAACAGGATAATAGGGAAAGCAGGGGAAGGGTCATCACGGAACACATATAAAGGACCCCTGGAAGAAGCCAAAGGGGGGAAGGACTGAGGCGGGAAAAGGAGAGTGGAAAACGGAGGCAGCTATTCTTGAACAACAATTAAAAATAAACAAAACTAAATAAAAACAATTATTTCCTATAACAACAATTAATTTATAACAACACTAATTTTGGAGGGTGGAAAGGACAATCTGAGAATAAGTGGAGATTTAGTAATTCTTTGTTATTCATGTGAGGGTGCTAATAAACTCCTCGAGGCAAAGAGATATTTAAGTAATAAATGAAAAGAAATGAAACACTGAAATTACACACATATCTGCCAAAATAATCCCCGACTGTTACCAAATCTTGCAAACCCTTTCATAAACTTAAATTTTAGAAATCCCTTTAAACAAGTACATTGTGTGCATATTTTGGGCATAGGCATCAAAAATAAATCCTTTCCTCAAGAAAGATGTTTTTTGTAGCCAGGCTTCTCAGGACAATAAAAACTGGAATCTGATTACAGTTAGAACATGAATAGGTAATTGCAACTGTTTGGAAATCTATTGAGTAAAGCCGAATGAGCTATACCAGGCTTGGGGTGTTGGTTCTGAGGCTGGTGAAGCAGGCATTTGGGAACCAATATTAGCCCCTGCCAACAACCAGGTAGAAGTTGATGACACTTGGGTACAGAGAGAAGTGGCAGAATGATTAGGACCCGCCACCTGAACCTCAAGAATACTCATTTTTGCAAGGATAACGTACCCCCATGGTGACTGTCCTATCACATCTGCTTTGAAAAATCCATGTCAAAGTCAATGCAAACAGACAGAAACATTCAACTTCAAAACTCTTGAACTAAATCACAATCTGCAGGGCGATGTGTGGGGGCAGTCATATATTTATTTCCAATTACATGGGAATAGCAAGAAAAATTTGTTTCCAGCATTCTTGCACCCCATCTGGTCGTCAGTTTTCTGGGATGTGACATTGAGGGTCATTAATGCCAGAAGTGCTTGTTTTGCAGGAGAACTGACTACATGTTTCACTGGGCTGGCTGCTGTTGGCTCAGCTGCTACTTGCTCTGGTTGTACTTCAATTTCTCTTTTCATTTTAGATTTTGGTCTCCCTTTTTTCCTTTTTACTGAGTAATATATGACTCTGAATGATGCGTGTAATGGGAAATTGATGCTATGTGTGTACTTTATTGACACAGCTGCCCCCAAAATGGCTAAGCCTATATCTCTGAGTAGTGCAATTTATTGTTCACTATCCCCCACTCACCCACACAGAATGAATGATAAATGAAAGAAGAAAGTAAAGAATTGTCATTTCAACTTTTTCCCCAAATACTTAAAGAGAACCAACTCCCAAGCATTAAACTTGATGAAAACTGTTCATTCTGCTAAGAATATGGTTCCTGTGATTAAGTTACACTGCAACCAACTGAACACTGGTTGTGGGGCCCCTGCTCACCCAACAGGAGAAGAACGGGAAGCTCAGTGATCATCCTCACCTTAACCAAGAGCCAGAGGATGCCCTCTGAGAATACCCAGTTACTAAAGAAGCGGAGTAACATGTTGCTCCTCCCACTCAACATAAACACTTTTCAGAATCCCAAACTGGCCTCTGGTGATGGTGAGACTCTGGGAAAAGAAACCTTTCAGTCTGAAGTTAGAAGAAAATGTCATTTTGTGCTTTCCCTTTGCAGTTATGAGTTATGGTTAATGTGCATTAGCTGGCCAGTGCTCATCAGTATCCCCTTGGCACAGGGAGCTTCTAACAAGAAACTTCTAATAATTTAAAGTTGTATTTTACAGAAGTATTGGTTGTTTGTGTGCTTAAACATTTGTGAGAGAATAGTCACCTAACATACATTCATTAAATATTTTGCAACGACCAAACAAAGTGTAAACATTGTGAAACATCGGCCAGAAACAAAAAAACTCGTATTATTCTGTGTGTCAGAGAAATGGGGAGGGAGGTTCCAAGGACTTTTAAAAAGGACCAGAACCATCAATAGAAGAAAACAATAGTTATGCAGACTAGCATACTAACATATCACTTTTCTGGCTACTGATAAATGATACATACTTTATCTAAGTCTGCAAATGCATTTGTGAGTGTGTGAATGTGTGTGTATCTCATTTATGCAAATATATTTATACAAGAATATACATGTTGAAGTGTTGGAATGAGAGCACATTATTCTTAGCAAAAAGAAATTTAATCTAAGAAAGATAATGGTAATGAAAATACTATGTACTCTGTTACACATTACATGCACGCTAATATATGCTAGTAATTACTTGAATTATATTTGTTATTGTAATTATTAATTTATAGTAAAACAATTACTTTCTAGTGGAACAGTGAGTCACTTTTAGCAGCTTTCCCAAGACAGAAGTTTTTTCTATGTTGGAATGTTACATTTTAGAATGTGAATACATGGCTCCAATGGAGCACATTAAATTTTTAATTGAAAAAAACAAATGTTTTTTATTGTAATGTGATCATCACTAAACTATCTTTACTATTTCTCAGTAGCTTTTTTTTTGGTAAACATAGATAAATTTTAAAATTTATGTATGTGCTTTCCCAATATGAGACAGGCTTGGAATGTCCAACACACAATCAAGACACAACTTGGTCTCTTCCTATAAGTCACAATCACCTGAATGCATAATCTATTTTTTCCTACATGGAATCAGACCCCTCTTTCCTCTGTGTTAATCCACTTATTTAGTAAATGTTTACTGTGTGTAAACACTCTGTGCCAGGCACTCCCCTAACATTGCTAACCTAGCTGTGGACAAACAGACATAGTCTCTCTTCCTGGTACATTGGGGCCAGAGGGACTTTCTGATACACTGGATCTAGTGGAGAAACAAATAAACAAATAACGATTTAAGCTCATCATTACAAGTACTGCTAAAAAAAGACTAAAGTTCTGGGTGGGACAAGGCAAACTGAATGGTACAAAAGAGAGAAGATAGGTTAAAAAAGGGCTATCTTAGAAAGAGATATTTAATAGTGAGGATCTAGTCAGATAAGAGTGGGGTAAAAGCAGGTGTGGAAGCCCCCTTCCCTCACTGCCCCCTTTCCCCTGCTTCCTTTAGGAAAGAACAGAATTTACAATTTTGGGTAATGAAGGTGAGTCTGCTTGGAAGCTTCTGTGAAAATAGTCTTTGCTCTTAAAGAATCAGAGATGCAAAGATGTTCTCTTCTTCTTCTAAACTTGTACATGCTTAAATTTGATGCCTACACCTGAGTCAATCACCTAGTGACACAACAAAGATGCATAACAGAACGTCTGAAATGACAGAGGCTCTGGATATCCTTATCGACCTGCTGAATTAACTAAACCTGGAGCTCCCAACTTTAAAACTCCTGGTTACAGGGGTAACACATTTCCTTTTGTTTAAGCCATGCTGAGTTGCATTTTTTGTTATATGTGCCATAAATTGTAAATCTGGTAAATGCTACAATAACATGCTCCTGTAAATCTGGTGAATGCTGCAATAAAAAGCACATAACATAATGAAGGAATTCTTTCCAGAACTGTGGCAAAAAGTGGATATTTTGATATCAGCCTTAGAAGCCCCGAGTTTAAAATCATTGTGGAATACCAGGTATAGATGTTATGTAGGCCATCTGTTATTTAAGTTTAGAGTTAAGAAAAGAGCTTTGGACCAGGGGCATGAAGATTTTGAGTTTCACAGGTAGTACAGTGCAGAAGTAGATGGCATCTTTTAGATAGAATGTGCAAAGAGAAACTAAAAGGGAAAAGGTCACACTAAAAAATGAGAAGTATCAACATATAATAGACAGTCAGAAGAACAGGAACATAGAAAATGACCAAAAAGGAGAAGTCACAGAAAGATGGAAGGAAAGACCAAGAAAGGGCTGATGACATGCAAATCAGATGTAGAAAGGAATTAAAGTAAGAAAAAATTATCAACAGAATCAAATACACTAAAGTGTTTCAGAAATATAAAGTACACATTGGCCACTGGACTTGATTACTGGGACTCTGTACCAATTACAGAGTGTGGTTGGCAACTAAATACAGAAACCTGTTGCTCACTTAATAAAGTCCAGAAACAGGAAGTTCCAGAAGTTCTGGAGGGAATACACAACCTCGTCAGAGTCCCAGGCCTTTTCCACTTTTCTTTTCTCTGCCCATAGCTTTTCATCTTCATGGTCATATTATAACCACAAGATGGCTGCTCTATCTCCACCTTCTCATCTGTGTTTTAGGTAGAAAAGAGGAATAACACACAAGAAAGAGCGGCACTTTTTTTTAAATAAGGAAAACACATCTTTTCCAGAAATGCTCTGTAGAGTGACAATTACAGTCCTTAAGCTGCAACAAAATGTGGGTAATTTTTAAATTTAAGCTGGCTACATTATTGCCCTATACATATTCCACCCCATCTCTTCCCCTGAAAAAAAGAAAAGGGAAAAGAAAGAAGAAAAGGAAGGGAGGGAGGGAGGAAATGGATAAAGGGGTATTATAAAAACAACTATTAGAATCTGAGACAGATGTCATCTATGATCTGAGTGAGAATAGCTTCAGTGGAAGGGATGCGACGAAAATCATAATGAAACCACTACAGGACTAACTGAAAGAGGAGACTGCGGTGAAGGCAGACATTGGCAGGAAGCTAGTCTGAGGAGGAAAGGAGGTGGAGCCATATGAATAGATGTTGTGCACATTTCTATTAATGTTTACATGTATAGGAAAGGACACCTGGCTTTTCCCATTTCCTGTTCCCTTACCTGGCACCTGAAACTTACACAAGCATTCAATAAATGCCTGTGGAATTAATAAACACTATCGAGATTTTTGACTTTTTTGGTCAGTCTTTCTTACTTTAACCATGAGGTGTGTGCAAGAGAATGATAGAGATGGGGATGATATGTGACAGGACCAGATCCTGCGAGCCCTGTGATCTATGTAAGCTCTGCCTATTTTAACACAGGAATTGTGAAAATCACTGAAGGGTTTAAACTTGCACAGACAGCATCCAATTTCCAGTTCAGTTTAAAAAGAATGCTTCTTGGGCCAGAGGTAGGGTTGGAGGTGGGGAATCAGACTCAAAGTCAAGAGCAGTAGTCTAGGCAAGAGATGTGAATGCTTGGACCAAACTGGTGGTGGTAACTGGCACATCTCATGTTCTTTATTATCATCCAATAGAAATATTAATATGTGATACTTTTGAGTGCTTTTGAGTGCTGAGCAGGATTCTAAGTGTTTTCTCTGATCTGTACTACATATTTATAACCTCCCCTCAACCCTTTGAATTAAATGGCATACCGATAATGAAGCACTACAGGGTCTCACCCAAAGTCAAACACCCTACGCGTGGCAGATCCAGGACTGAAACTGACATCTGTCTGCCATCATAGCCCATGAGCTCCCCACACACTCCAATAGGCTCAGGGGTTGGTCTCCTTGTGACCTAGAGGAGCAACACAGAGCCTGCGTTTCTGAGCTGGCCTATGTGCATTCAAGGCCAGTTTACATGCTTTCCTTACTGGGTGAACCCTGGCAATTATTTACTACTCAGTAAGTGCCTCAGTGTCTTATTTTGTAAAATGAGCATGATAATGATAATACCTCGCTCTTGCAATTGATGTAAAGATTAAATGCATTAATATTTATAAACACATCAAAGTAAGCAAAACACGTAGACAGAATGATATAGATGTTAATTTAAATAAAAGAAACATTTAAATGTGTGCTGGGCATTGAAACTCCCTGAACAAATGGTATTTTGATACATTTCATCTATTTAGATATCTGATTTTCAAATGAACATGGAAAATTAATCATTTGACAGTGTCCTCTCATTGTTTTTTTATGTCAACTTTGACTTCAATTGTTTAAATTACTTAATAACCTCTAAAATGCATAATACTCAGTGCCAGTCTATAACATTGCTATTATTTTAGAAGTTAGGCAAATGTACTCGCTTTTAGTTTAATTTTTCATGCAGTTGAAGGGAAAAAGGTTTTCTACCTTGGATAATTCTGACATGTAGCTAACATATATGCAACTAACATTTCATTTTAGTCATTTGACTTCCTCTGTTGGGAGACACAATGTCACTTTTCTCAAAAATCATCATAGAAAAAACAAGACCCAAAAAAACAATAGGAAATGTAAGAGAAACAAATGCATTTTATTGCTTGGTTCCTGCTTCTAACAAACAGTAAAAGTCGTCTCTCTCTGAAGCAGTTATAGTCAAGCCTTGAAAACTGCATTTTAATGTAGTCCATGGCCACTGTTACAAAAGTTCATTGTTGTCTGTCCCACGCACCACAGAGCTATGTACTTGGTAAAGCAGTCACGAGTCTGACCACAAGCAAATGGCACAGGTGCACGAGCCCACCTGAGGCAGCCCAGAAGCAGCTGTATGGGGGGAAAGCCAGGCTTTCTGTCTAGGACTGAATCTCAACACACTCAGCTTCACTGTGATGACTCAGTATTTTACCAGTTACTTGGATCTGTTACCAGGCAGGTTGTTAGACAGTTATCATCTCCAAAGCTGAAAGTGTCCAAGAAAATAGAAAGTTTCTTCAAATACCGCCAAGATTCTCATTCCCAATCCGAGTATCTAAAGTGTGACATCTCCACGGGGCTAGGCAGGAGGTGGCTGTGGTGTGGGGCTGGCTGAGATGCCTATAATTATCTTCATACGGTTGTGGTCTTACATCATTCTTTATCCCTCGTCTGCATTCATTGTTATCTTTTTGTCTTGGATTACTGTCACCATGGTGACAATCATGCACATAGTAACACTGGGAAATTTACACTTTGCTCACTTCAAAAGATGGAAAAAGAAAAACAGAGGTGACGAGCTGGACATTTCCTGGTATTTACCCATTGAGAACTAGAGCCCAAAGCTTGGAAGAAAAGATAGCCAAGCAGATCAAGAGCATTCCAGCTTCAAGAGACTGTAGAATGCAAGATAAATATATTTTAACATATACTTACATGATAAGATATTATTCTTCTCTGCATGCAAAGACTAGATGAGACAGGGATTAAGACAAAAAAGGTGACGTAGTAGAGAGGGGGCAAGTGTGGATGAGAGAGAGTATGGATGTGATTGGTTTTAAGAAGAGTACCATTTTTAATGTGTAAGAGATTCACGTGGTTCACCCCTTTGCCCTCCCAGAAGCCAATGAGTCTCCAAGGTACTCTTCCTACAATATGGGGGCCATTCTGTGAATTTCTGCCTAGGCAATGAGCTTGACAGCTGCCCCTGTGCCTCATGAGCAGAGGAGAGAACTAGAAAGAAATGGAAGGACCAGGAAAGGGAGTAGGATTCTTCACATGCAAAAACAAGAAATTTTCACTGAACGCTTGAATAGGTATCCAGGATTGAGCCATGCAACATCTAAGGAGACCCCCCCACCCCCTCCACTGAAGGAACTTCAGCAGCAGAATAGGCTGAGGTCTCAGGCCATACCATACATATGCCTCCTCTATTTTTTGCAGCCAGATCGCTAGCTCAAAATTGTAGTGGGAAAAGGGAAGAAAACAGAATATAAATTGGGTTTAAGGTTAAACTTTTAAAATGGCTTGAGTTTTTATAGCTAGATCAACTGGAAAGTTATGGTTTCTGCCCAAGATGTCAGTAACAGACAGAAAAGGAAGATTTAGCAGAGCAGCACTGAAAACAGTGGTTGGGGAAAAGATTCATATCTGTATTCTATTGCATAATTTAGAATCATCAATAACTAGTAATCTATAACATGTATAATATATCTGTAGCAAAATTAATGATAAATCATCCTGTTTGTTTGAGTGTTTACTTGTTTATTTTCTTTCCTTCCACTAGATTATAAGCTCCATTAAAATCCCAGCAAAAATAAGTAAATTTTATAGTTATGCTGCATTAAATCAGCCTAACAATTGTAAAATATAAAAAGAAAATTTTCTCAATCCATCAATGTTTATTATTAGACATTTAAATTTCCAAGAATCTCAGTCCTCTGCTGTCCTGAGACTCAATAATTCAATTGCTCATTTCCCCATCTACTCACTCAATAAATACGTATTCAACTTCATACACACTGCAGTGTGATAGGTAAGGTTGGGACTGCAAATGTATTTAAGCAGCAGTTTTTTATAAAAGAATGCAAAATCTGAGCTGGGCAGACAAGATGGAATTCAATAAATTAGTTGAGAAGAAGGTGTCAATTAGAGAATGAAGTATTTTCAAGATGCCAGTAGCATTTCAGAAGACATGGGTTGGTCAGGTGTGCAGTTATCAAGGACTCAGTCACAGAGGCATACTGTGCAAGGAGGCTACTGGGAGTTGACTTCATTGGTTGGAAGAAGTAAGGATGTGGAAAAAGTAACCTGGTGCCATCAATGAGACCTGAAGGACTTTGGGGAAAAAAATCATGAGGTAGTTGCATGTTTGATGGCAGAGAACCTAGAAGGCAATGGTGAGGAGTTTGACTTCACTTTATAGGAAACCATCACCATCTGTCTAAAGAAAGCCATGGTGGTAAGGATAGGACCACCAGTAGCCAGAGACCACCAGAGACCACCAGTAGCCAGCTGGGGTATGTTTAAGGTCATGGCTGTGTCCAGGGATTGGAGTGAATCTCTGGATCTGGGTTAGGTCAAGCTGCAAGAATGCAAGTATATAGAGGAAGAGTAACAGGCAGTTGAGTTCTCCCTTCTCTCAATCACTACTGTAAGTCTAAATTTATAACTCTAGACATAATATTTGCAATGATATTAACATGATTTTAGAATTGGGTTGGGGCTAATAAATGAAGAAAGTGATTCTAACCCAAACTTCCTTTAGCTAAGTGGTTTGAATTGAGAAATTTAGAAAACTACAGAGAGCAGCCTTTCTCTCCACGGTATAATCCAGGAAATGTATTAATATAAGATTATTAGATTTGATGTAAACAGTAGGGGCCTGTATTCATGAAGCTAGCTACTTATATGGTCTTGTGACTCAGCTGCTGGAACAAACCAAATTTATGTTCTCTTCAGGTAGCTTCAGCCTTCAGACAAGCCCTACAACTGCTGATCAATATGCGGTGCAGAGCCTTTTCCTGAAACTGCTGGATAATTTTTTACTGCAGTTATAATTATAACATTTACTCATTTTTTGGTGTAATTACTGATGCTCACAGTAGCTCAACTTGAATATTTCAAGATCATTTGAATATTAATTTAAAATGCATTTCTTCTGTTTATTCTTCTTTTATTTTTAGCTGCAACAGTTACTGACTTTCTAAGAGGAGCCAAAAGGAATGCCACTTCCCAAAAGCCTGCCCTGGTTTTGCCACCACATAATGAAGTCAGGCCACATATTCTGCACTATACATTCTTCATGAATTATAGACTGATATGCGCAATTCTCTTATATTCTTTTTAACTCTATCATTAGTTTTAACCCTGTATATGTTTGTGAATTCAGCTAAGTTTCTTGAGAAAAAGTGTAGTAGGTCATAAATTGGTGTAGCCATGAAGCAAGGTTGTTATTTCTTTTTAATAACTACTATGTCTCAAGGCAATGAAGTAAAATCACATCCCCTTAAATCATTTCCATTTGCCATTTAGAGCCAGCAACAGGCTCCTGATTTCCCTTTTGTAACTGAAATGCCCTCACACAAGCTGAGTTGTCGATGACCTCTCTCTGCTTCTCAAACAAAATTTCCATCACCTCTCAGTAGCTTCCTGAATCCTTTCTCAGATCCTTTCATCTCTTCCAGCTTCAACTCTGCCTGAAAACATACAATATAGTTTCTACAAAAAAAATTAAATAAGTGGTCACATTTTCTTGGCAATATAGTAACTTAACCACTCAATCAGAGAAGTAATGGTAGGAATTTTAGAAAGATGCTCTTTTATTGGGACACCTATTGTTATTACAGAAATCCAATTGCATAGGGAGCTGTCTACCCTACAACCTGGAGAGTCTAAACTTTTGGTGATCCTAGGAAACCTTTATTTAGAGTTAATACAAAGCTATTTGGAGCGCTTTCGAGTTCTTTCTGAGGTAATTTCATTTTCTTTGCACAGATTCACCTCCTGGTGAATGGAGGAGAGTGCATACTTGTAAAGATCATCCACAGTGAAGAAATCTCACCCCAGAGAAGCAAGTAAGGATTGTAGCTTATGTTAAAATATGTTTGATTCAAAGTTAATCTATCTGGTATGAAACAGCAGTCTTTGAGTGTTTCTATAGAAGAGAATGACCTTATGCAATTTATAAGGAAGCTGTTTTATTTCTTAACTCTAATGATCTCATTTACACCAAGGCACAGGGATGCCATTTACACCATACTTACTCCCTCTTTGATATATTCTGCTGAGCTAGAAAACAGACTTACATGTAGTCTCACCAAAAGCTGCACTAACAGTGCTTGGTAATTAGTAAAAATGCTGTCTGCTTATCTCTTTTAAAGAGCATTTTCTGTTCCGTAAATATATAGTAACATAATATTCTATAAAAATGTAACATTAAGGTAGCTTTCTCATTTGAAATGATTTCTAGTTAATAGTTGAAAGAAGATTTACGGAAAGTTTCTCAGACTTTCTTGTGATACCCAAGGGTCTTTCTCAACCACAGACAAAAATCCATGTTGACTTAATAAACTGGCATTTTGATAGTCAATCATAACCTTGTGTGGCGGGCAAAATAGTTGTTCAACTTTGTCCATGGTTCTAAGAGCAAGTATATTCATCCATATAGTTTCTTCAAATTGCTTTATTCAATTAATTTGTTAGAACAGTTTTAAGTTCACAAAAAAATTAAGAGCATAAAGGGACATCCTGTGTACTCCCACCCCCACGCATGCATAAACTCCACCATTATCAGCACTCCCCCACCTTCGTAACATTTGTCACCATTAGTGAGCCTGCACTGACACATCGTCGCCACCCAAAATCCATCAGTTACAATACAGTTTACTCTAGGTGTTGCGCATTCTATGGGTTTGAACCAATGTCTAATGACATGCATCCATCATCACAGTTTTATACAGAGTATTTTCCATGCCTCCCACATCCTCTGCAGTCCCCATATTCATCAAACCCCCACCTGGAGTCGCTGGCAATCACTGATCTTTATATTTTTACTTTCTCTAAAGCTTTCATTTTCCAATTAGTCAATTAAAATAATACCAGCCTTTTCATGTTGGCTTTTTTCACAGCAATATGTAATTATGTTTCCCCCATGTCTTCTCACAGCTTAATAGCTCATTTCTTTTTGGTAGCACATAATATTTCATTGTCTAGATGTACCACAATTTATTTATTAATTCACTTTTTAAAGCCCATCGTGGGTTGCTTCCAGGTTTCAATAATTATGAATAAAGCTGCTATAAACATCCACGTGCTGGGTTTTTGTGTGTGTAAGTTGTCAACTTCTTTGGGAAAATCCCAAGGACACTATTATTGGACTGTATAGTAAGACTACGTTTAGTTTTCAAAGAAACTGGAAAACCGTCCTTCTAAGAGCTGTACCACTTTGTACCCTCACCAGGTAATGAATGAGAGTCAGCATTTGGTGATGCAGTGTTCCAGATTTTGGCCATTCTAATAGCTTTTGTCTTTGTATCTCATTTTAATTTTCATTTCCCTGATAAAATATAATGTAGAGAATCTTTCCACAAGCTTGTTTAAATTAACATATCTTCTTTGGTGAGGAGTGTGTTAAAAATTTAGCCAATTTTTAATTGGATTGTTTGTGGTCTTTTTGTTGCATTTTTAAAGATCTCTATATAGGAATTCTGGTCAAGAAGGTAGATTAGGTAAACGGTGGGCTTACCTCCTTCCATTATTAATTAAAACTTACAACTAAAGCCCTGACTCATGTGGCTCAGTGGGTGGGACATCATCCCACAAACCAAGAGGTCACCAGTTCGATTCCCAGTCAAGACACATGCTGGGGTTATGGGCCAGGTCCTCGGTTGGAGGTGTGCAAGAGACAACCAATCAATATTTCTCTTGCACATTGATGTTTCTCTCCCTTTCCTTCTCCTCCCCTTCCCCTACCTCTAAGAATAAATATATAAAACCTTTGAAAAAATTACAACTAAATTATAGAACAAATGACCTGGAGAACCATCTGAAGGCTAGTTGAAAATAAGTTCCATATCCAAGACATAATAAAAAAGCAGGCTGAGACTAGTGGGAAGGGCAAAGACACCATATGGGCTAGTCTCATGCCCACATGTGTCGGTGAAAAATTGGGAGGGGTATCTCAGCTGTGGCGATTCCCATGACTGTGGGGTCTCAGCCCACACCAGGCTCCCCAGCCCAAAGCACAAGTGCCAGAAAGAGGAGTCCCACATCATCTGCCTGTGAAAATCAGTGGAGATTCCAACCACCCAGGTGAGAAGAAAGACTGCTAGTTGCCTAGGATTCCTCTTAAAGGGCACAGGTAGAGACTCATTAATACACAGGAACTCACCCCGGGGTCTGGTGAAGGGGTAGTGGCTCTGGAGGTGCCAGCGACATAAAGGGAGAAAATGAGTTGTGTGGATTCAGAAAGAGGGCTGAAGGAACAGCTTCCATTGTCCCTGTGTTAAGCCCTCCTTCCACATAGCTGACAGGTAGGTGCCATCTTTCCAGTGTTGAACTCTCCCCCAACAAAGCCAAACCTGAATTTATAGCAGCCTGATGAACTCCACTTCCCCATTCTGATGACTCCCTGAAACCCTGCCTCAATCCAATTCCCATACTGCCTGAGGTTCTTTCACTGGCTGGACAGTATGGGCAGCTGGCAAGAAGTGGCAGAGCTAGGGGTGGTCTTTGCATTTTGCTGAGCTGCCCCAGGTTCAGTATTGGTGGTGGCTGACCTCAGTTCACATTATGGCCTTTCCCACTTGGCTCCTAGTCCAGCACAGGCAGCTAACACACACACACACTTTGTAGCTTCTACCAGGTTGCCTTGGGTTGGTCATAGGCAGCAGCAAATGTTGGCCTGTATCAAAGCCTCTCCCCAGAGTCCCTAGGGAAAACAGTAGGTGGCCAGCTTCAGACCAAAATAGAGCATGACCCAATTAGCTCCAGAAGTGGTACAATCAAAGGGTGATTTTGGCATGTAATAGACACATCTGGGGAAAATTCTGTTCCATGGGGTCAGTCCACATACTGCAACTGGTACAGTATGACCATGGCCTAATCCTCACAGCCAGCATGCCTGAAGGCCAGTTTCTCTCAATGATGTGTCAAGAGTAATCAAGGCTCAACTACCACAGGAGAGACTAAGTAACCCACACGAGAGACACACTTGAAGCATCTCACTCAGGTGATCAGGAAGATCGTGCCACTGGGCCACACAAGACATCTACTATGTATGTCCCCCAGCCAAAACTAGAAGATGTAGCAGACATACCTAATATACAGAACCAAATAAGGAGATGCAATCAAAATCAGGCCATAAAGAATCATGTCCCAAATGAAAAAAAAACAGGAGAAAAATCTCAGAAAAGTAATTAAACAAAAAGGAGGAAAGCAATTTACTACATACAGAGTCCAAAACAATGATTATAAGGATATTCAAGGAAAATTAGTGAGAACTTCACCAAAGAGATACTAAGCACATAAAAAATGACCTAGAAACCATAAAAAGATGCAGTCAGAAAGGAAGAATACAATAATTGAAATGAAGAACACACTAGAAGGAATCAACAGCATATTAGATGGAGCAGAGGATTGATTCACTGATTTACAAGACAAGGTATCAGAACTCACCCAATCAAAAGAGCAAAAATATTAAAATAATAGCAATAATAATTAAAAAATAAAAATAGTTGCCTTGGCTGGTATGGCTTAGTTGGTTGGAGCATCATCCTATATACTAAAAGGTCACAGGTTTGATTCCTGGTCAGCGCATATAGCCAGTTTGTTGTTTCAATCCCCAGTTGTGGCACATACAAGAGGACACAAGAGGGCAACCGAATGTTGTTTCTCTTGCACATAGATGCTTTGTGCTCTCTCTCTCTCTCTTTTCATCTGTCTCTAAAAGCAAGAAAAAAGTGTCCTTGGGTGGGGATAAAAATAAAATAAAAACAAAGATCATTCGAGAGACCTCTGGGACAACATCAAGTATTACTCTTGCAGGACAGAGGGACTGGCATGAAAATTTTAAGTGATGAAATGCAAGGACCTACCACCAAGACTACACTATCTAGCAATTTTGTCATTTAAAATTGAAGGAGAGATAAAAATTTTCCCAGACAAGAAAAAGCTAAAGGAGTTCATTACCACCAAACCAGCATTACAAGAAATGTTAAAGGGACTTCTTTATGAAGAAGGGGAAAAACAACATAAATATGAATAATAAAATGGTAATAACTACATACCTATCAATAACCACTTTAAACATAAATGGATTTAATATTCAAGTCAAAAAAACAAAGGGTGACTAAAAATATAAAAAAACAAGACCCATACACATTCTGTCAATAAGGGACCTATTTCAAATTGAAAGACACACATAGAATACAAGCAAAGAGATGAAAAAAATATTTCTTACAAATGGGAAAAAAAGCTGGCATAGCAATACTTTTATCAGGCAAAATGAATTTTAAAACAAAGGCTATAAAAAGAAATAAAGAAGGAAATATCATAATAATAAAGGGATCAATCCAACAAGAGATATACCATAACCCTTGTAAATTTTTTGCACCCACATAAGAGGACCTAAATATATGAAGCAAGTATTGACAAACATTAAAGGAGAGATCAACGATAATGCATTGACATCAACAGATGGATCTTCCAGACAGAAAATCAACAACAAAATCAAACAGTGGCTTGAAATGACACTTTAGCACAGATAAATTAATATTTTAAAGCATTTCACCCAAAAGAAGAATATACATTTTTAAACTATATTTACGTAGAACATATTCTAGGAGGAACCACATGTTATGCCACAGAACAAGTCTCCATAAATATAAGATGGTTAAAATCATCAAGCATCTTCTCTGACCACAATGGTATGAAACTGAAAATCAATTACAAAAAAAATAACAAAAAAACCACATACACAAACACATAACCACTAAATAACATGATACTAAACATGGAATGGGTTAATAATGATATCAAGAGAAAAACAAAATATACCGTGAGGCAAATGAAAATAAACGTACAACAATCTCAAATCTATTGGGCATAGCAAAAATAGTCTTAGGAGGGAAATTCATAGCAATACAGGCCTACCTCAAGTAAAAAGAATAATTGTAATAAATGATTTAACATTATATCCAAGAGAGCTAGAAAAAGAAAATACACAAAGCCAATGTGAGTAGAAGAAAAGCAATAACAAATATGAGAGCAAAAAAAAATTTCAAATACAAAAGACCAATGACAAAAAGAGCTGGTTCTATGAAAAGATATATACAAGATTGATAAACCTTTAAAGAGACTCACTGAAACAAAAAGAGGAAGGACTCAATTAAATGAAATAAAAAATGAAAGAGAAGTGACAACTGACACCACAGAAATACAAAGTATTATAAGAAAATTCCACATAATTATATGCAAAGAAATTAGATAATATAGAAAATATGAGTAAGTTCCTATCAACACACAATCTCCCAAAGCTGAATCAAGAAAAACAGAATATCTAAACAGACTGATTAGCTTAACAAAATTGATTCATAATCAAAAGCTCCCCCCAAAAAACAAAAGTAATGTACTGGGTGGGTCCACAAGTAAAATTGTACAAAACAGTCAAGAAAGAATTAACACCTATTCTTCTGAAACTATTCCAGAAAATTCAAGAGGAGAAAAGTCCCACAATCTCCTTTTACAAGGCCAGCATTATACTGATTCCAAAACCCAAAAAAAGACATTACAAAAAAATTATAGATCAATAACTCTGAACAATATAAATATAAAAATCTTCAACAAAGTATTAATAAACTGAACTCAGCAATACATTAAAAAGATTATACATCATGATCAAGTGGTAGTTATACCTGCCATGAAGCATTGGTTCAATATCTGCAAATCAATGAACATGTTATGCTATATTACCAAAATGAAGAATGAAAATCATATATCAATAGCTGCAGAAAGAACATTTGACAAAATCATGCACCAATTTATGATTAAACTCTCAGCAACTGTAAATGGAGAATGATATCTCAGTTTAATAAAGGCCACATATGACAAATCCATAGCTAATGTCATACTCAACAGGGAAAAGCTAAAAGTGTTTTCCTTAAAGTCAGGGACAAGACGGGTGTGTCCACTTTCACCACTCTTGTTCAACATAGTATTGAAAGTTCTAGCCACAGCAATCGGATAAGAAGAAATAAAAGCTATCCAAATAGAGAAGAAAGAAGTAAACTGTCATACTTGGTAGATGATACGATACCATATAAAAAGGACTATAAAGATTCTACCAAAAAAACTATTAGAACTGATAAATGAACTCATGAAATAAGAGGATACAAAAATTCACATTCAGAAATTGGTTCCACTTTTATACACAAACAGCAAACTATCAGAAAGAAAAATGAAGAAACAATCCTACTTAAAACTGCATCATAAAAATTTTTCTAGAAATAAATTTAACCAAGAAGTAAAATGACCTATACTCAGAAAATTATAAAACATTTTAGACAAAAAAGAAGATACAAATAAATGGAACTATAAACTGCTCATGCTCATGATTTCAAAGAATAAACACCATTAAAGATGTCCATACAACCCAAAGCAAAGTATAGATTCAATACAATCCCTATCAAAATACCAATCCCATTTTTTCACAGATCTAGAATAAATAATCTTAAAATTTATATGGAACCTCAAAAGAACAAAAACAGCCAGAAATCCTGAGAAAGAACAAAGAAGGATGTATGATACTGATGTCAAACTACAAGACTAGTAATCAGTCCATATAGTAATCATGCCAATACTGGAATGAAAACAGACACATAGATCAATAGAACAGAACAGAAAACCAAGAAATAAACAAAGGCCTATATGGACAATTAGTACATGACAAAAGAGGCAAGAACATAATATGGGGTAAATACAGTCTATTCAATAAATGATATTGAGAAAATTGGACTGATACATAAAAAAAATCAAACTACACCACTTTCCCACACCATATATAAGAATAACCTCAAAATGGATTAAAGACTTAATGAAAAGACACAAAACCATAAAACTCCTAGGGGAAAAACTTAGGCAGTAAACTCTGACATTGCTGTTAGCAATATTTCTCTGATACATACCCTTGGGTGAAAGAAACAAAAGAAAAAAATAAATAAATGGGACTACATCAAACTGAAGTTTTCTGCATAGAAAAAAAAACGCATTAACAAAATGAAAAGACAACCTACTGAATGGAAGAAAATATTCACCAATAATACATCTGATAAGGGGTTAATATCCAAAATTTATGAAGAACTCATAGATTTTTAACATTAAAAACAAACAAACAAACAACGCAATTAAAACATCAGGAGAAGATCTGCATAGACATTTCTATTTCTCCAAAGAGCATGTACAATGGTCAACAGATATATGTCAAGATGCCCAAAATTACTAATCATCAGAGAAATGCAAATGGAAATGAGATATCATTTTACATCTGTCAGAATGTCTAGTATCAAAAAATTAACAAATAATAAGTGTTGTTAAGGATGTGGATAAATGGGAACCCTTGTGTACTGTTGGTGGGATTTTAAACTGGTGCAGTCACTATGGAAAACAGCATGAGGTTTCCTCAAAAAATTTAAAAAAGAACTACTGTATGACCCAACAATTCCACCTCTGAATATTTATCTAAAGAAATAAAAAATACTAATTCAAAAATATACATGCACCCTTATATTACTTGCAGTATTATATACAATAGCTAAGACAAGAAAGAAAACTAAGTGCACATCAATGGGTGATTAGATAAAGAAGATGTGGTACATATATACAATGTAATATTACTCAAACATAAATGAGAATGAAATTTTAATATTTTCTACAACATGGATGGACCTACAGAGCATCATGCTGAGTGAAATAAGTAAGACAAAGAAACACAAATAGCATCTGATTTCATATATATGTGGAATTATAAAACAAAAATAAATGAGCAAACAAAACAGAAGGAGACTTCTAAACACTGAGAACTAATGATTACCAGATGGGAGGAGGCTGGGGTATTGGGTAAAAAATGTGAAGGGATTAAAAAGTACAAATTCATAGTTACAAAATAGTCATAAGATGTAAAGTATAACATAGGTAAGAGAGTAAATAATATTATTATAACTATGTGTGGTGACTGGTGGGTATTAAACTTATTGGGAGGGTCACTTTGTAAATTACATAAATGTCTAACCACTATGCTGTATGTGGTGCAGCTGAAACTAATATAAAATAATATTAAATGGCAACTATAATTGAAAAATAAAAATTGAAAAAATAGTTCATACATTTTGGATAACAGTCCTTTATTAAAAGTGTCTTTTGCAAATATTTTCTCCATCTCTCGCTGTTCCTATTTTCATTCTCTTGACATTATCTTCTTCAGAGAAGAAGTTTTAAATTTTAATGAAATCTAGCTTGTCAAATTTTTTTTATGGAGCATAGCTTTGGTGTTATAGCTAAAAAGTCATCACCATGGCCAGCATACTTCTAGGGAGTTTAGAGTTTGGGGGTTGGCTTTTCTGTACTGATCTTATATCCTGCACCCTTGTAATTACTTACTAGTTTTAGGTTTTTAATCACTTTTTTTTATTTTGTCATCTTTTGACCTGCTCATTTGCATACAAAGAAATTTTCTTTATCCCTTTCCAATGTGTATACCTTTTATTTCCTTTTATTGTCTTAGTGTATCAGTTAGAACTGCTAGTTTCTAGTATAACATTGAAAATGAGTGGTGAGACACTATTCCTGCCTAGTATCCAGTGTTAGTGGAACAGCTTTGAGTTTCTCACTACTGAGTAAAATATTTGCTTTGGTTTTTTTGTAGATATTCTTCATCAAGTTGAAGAAGTTCTGCTCTATTCCTAGTTTACTGAGAGTTTTTATGACAAATGGGTGTTGTATTTTTGTAAAATGCTATTTTTTAATTGATATGATCCTGTAATTTTTCTCTTTTAGCCTCCTAATGTGATGAATTGCATTCATTGGCTTTCAAATGTTGAACCAGCATTGCATGCCTGGGATAAATACCATTTAGTTGTGATGTATAATTTTTTATACATTGTTGCATTAAATTTGCTAGCATTTTGGGAAGAATATCTGTATCTATGTTCATGAGCAATAATCGTCTGTAATTTTTTTATAATGTTTTTGTCTGTTTTGGCTTTAGAATAAAGTAAGAGTGTCTATGCTCTTAAAAGAGATTGTAGAAAATTGAAATAATTTGTTCTTTAAATGAATGGTAGAATTTACCTGTGAACCTTTCTAGGACAGATGTTTTCTGTTTGGGAAGGTTATTTATTACTGATTCAATTCCTTTAATAAAATAGGGCTATTTAGATTGTTTATTTCTTCTCATATGAATTTTTGCAAATTGTGCCTTTCTAGGAATTTGTCCATTTCATGTAGGTTATTAAATTTGTGGATATTGTGGTTTCTAATCCTCCTTTATCAACTTTTTAATGCCAGTAGAACCTGTATGTCCCATGTTTTATTTCTGATATGAATAATTTGTGTCCTTTCTTTTTTACTTTAATTGGTCTGAGAAAGCTTCGTTCAGCTTCATTTTTTTAATTTTTATTTATTTATGTATTTATTTATTTATTTGCCTACTTCATTGGGTGACATTGGTCAATAAAAATCACTCAGGTTTCAGGTGTACAATTCTATAGTACATCATCTGTAACTGTATTGTGTGCTCAGCACCCCAAGTCAAGTCTCCTCCCATCACCATTTATCCCCTTCTACCCTCCCACCTCCACTGGTCTTCCCCTGTGGTAAGTACAACACTGCTATCTGTGGGTATGCGGGTTTTTATTTCCCTTAATCACTTCATGTTTTAGGGGCAGACCTGCAACTCCTCTTCCTCTCACCTCTGGCAACTATGTTTGTTCTCTATCTATGAGTCTGTTTCTATTTTGTTGGCTATTTATTTTGTTGATTACATTCCCCATATGAGTAAAATCATACAGTACTTGCCTTTCTCTGCCTGGCTTATTTCACTTGCATATGACTCTCTTGGTCCAATCACACTGTTGCCAGGGGTAGGATACTCTTCTCTGCTTCAGCTTTGAAAGATAATTTCACAGGGTTTACATGTCTAGGTTGATATTTTTTGGCTCTCACCACTTTAAGTATTATACTCCACTCTCTTCCTGCTGACTCGGTGCTGAAAAGGAGTCAAATGTAATTTTATCATTGTCCCTCTGTAAATATGTTCCATGCCCTGCCACCAGCCCCTTCAGAAATTTTCTATCTTTGAATTTCTTTCAAATGATATACCTAGGTTTTATTTTCTTCACATTTATTCATTTGAGTGTTTTTCTGAGCTTCCCAGATCTGTGGTTTGGTGTCTAACCAATCTATCACCTAATCCCAGTGATAATTTGGGAAAATTGTCACTATTATTGTTTCAAAGCATTTTTTATACCTTTTTTTCCTCCTGGTATTCCCGTTTACTCCTGTGTTACACCTTCTGGATTTGTTCACAGTCCTCGGATATTTTTTCAGTCTCTATTTTCCTTCCTTTTCAGTGTTTAAGGGTTCTACCGAGACATATTCAAGCTCAGAGATTGTTTCCTCATCTGCGTTCTAGCTAATAAGCCATCAAAGTTATTCTCACTTCTGCTCCAGTGTTGTTTTATATCTTTAACATTTCTTTTGGTTTTTCCCTTAGGATTTCTCTGCTTGTAACAGTGATTGAAAAAAAAATAGGTTGATCAAGTAATAATTATAGAATAGGCTGTTCTAACAGACTCCTAGAAAAATTATATATTAAAACTTCTCCTATGAGTAATTTGTAGACATCAGCAGTCTCAGTTCCTTCCCGACCAAGGAACAACGCTGACTCCAAGAAGTGGGCGAGCATCAGTAATTCATATCACAACCAGCAGAGGTGCCGCCTGCCCGGCCTCCCCCTGGACATCACCAGTAAATTGGAGATAGAGCTACATGACGACACACACAGGAGATAACAATGAGACCAGTGAGAGCAGAGCGGGGAAACTGCACACAGTCAGAATTTCCTTAGAGCCTCCCTTCCCACGGCCCCCCTGTACATCCCAGGCAGTGTGTCTGAGATGCTAAGATGGTTCGGGAAGCATGAGCCTGCCATCTTCTCAGATGGTCGACTTCTGAATAAACTCCTTTTCTTCTCAACCATAACCTGAATCATGAGATTGGCTTTCGTGGAGGTGGGCAGCTGGACCTGCTGGTCATTTTCCCTGTTTCATGCTTACACTCCCCATCTGTTCTTACATGCTGTCTATTTTATCCATTATAGCATATTAATCATTATAATTTTAAATTCCCTGCATGATAATCCCATCTTCCCTGACATGCCTGGTTCTGTAGTTTGGTCTCTGTCTCTTCAAATTGTGTGTTGTGCCTTTGGTATGCCTTGTAAATTTTTCTTAATAGCCTGACATGTTGTCTCTTGCTTAAAAAAAAAAACCACCTGCTCTAAATAGTTCTTTAGTAATGTGGTGGTGAGGTGCAGGTGGAAGGGAGGCGTTTTTTAGTGTTATAACTAGGTCACAGTCTTTGAGTGAGTTTATGCCTCTGGTCTGTAAATCACCCAGTTGCTTTTCAGTCCCCCCCCCCCCACCATTTGGACCAGGATGACTAGAGTGGGCTCAAGTTCAGTACCGCCCTTTTCCTAGCAGGGAAGCTTGAGCTGGCTGGAGTTGGGTGTTTCCCTTCATCCATGTCTGTCAAGTTCCGATAATATTCCAGGAGTCTAGGCTCTGATGAACTAGTTTCCTATGAGGACAGGTCTCGTTAAGAAAACATGGTATTCTGGAGTACTTCAAAATGGTTCCTTTTCTCCCCTCCCACCAGGAGCCATGCGAAATTTCTGACATTTACTGTAAGAACCTGACTGAGATCCTGGGAAGTAAAACTCCCTGAGAGTTTTTAACTCTTAATTGTGTCCACATTGAACCATTAGAAATGTACTAATTATAGTGCAGGCTTAACTACTGCGGCACTGGCTCCTACCATGGTTTCCACTGTGAGTTTCTGCTCCAGTAGGTCATGATGACCAGCGTTTGTTTGTCTCTTTCCCCAGGTTGGGGGTGCAGCAATTTTCCCTGTGTCCTATGTCTTTTAGAGATTCAAAAAAGTCTTTTTGATTTTTCCAGTTCTCCAGCTTTTTAGTTGTTGTCAGGAGAGTGGTAACTTTCAAGCTAGTTACACATAGAATGGGAACTGGAAGTATCTCAAAATGTTATTTTTATTCCTGCAACCATTAAAATGTAAAGAATAAAAAACAATGTTGTGCAGGTATATAGGAGAGTTCAGTACACTTTATAGAGAAGTGGATCACTGCAGACTGTATCAGCACTAAATGGTTCATGTAATTCACTTGTGTAAAATTGCCAAGTCTTATTATTTCAGACATTAAAATGAGCAAAGCAGATTGAGCATTTAAGCACTTGGTGACTAATTTACTCCGTAACTGTTCAGTGTGGTGCAGTTGCCTTTAATGAAACAAGTAGTGAAGAATGTGGGTGGGAAGAAAGGTGGGAATGGAGGTTATTGATGATCTGTTGTTTATTTGCAATATCTCAACAACATATGAATTTGCTATTATTACTCTGATGATACATATGAGGAATCCAACACTTAGAGAATTTTGTAATTAGCTGAACATTACTCAGATAAGGGTGAATTGTTAAAGTCCCTATTTGCTGATAAATCTGGTACTTATCAACAGGTCTTAAAAGCCTCAAACTTTGCTGGCCACTTATACATACATCATGTCATTTACTTTCCCAAGCGAATTGTAAGTTTGATGTCTAATTTCACATAATATATGAGGTTATAAGCCTTAGAGAAATTCTGAATATTAATCAGATATTTTGTTAGAATAGTAAGCGGTATGTTGGATTTGAACTCAAATCTACTGGAACTCCCTGTGACACTATGTAACAGTATGTCACCTACAAAACAATAAGAAGAAACATTATTTTCTCCATATTTCAGGACTGTGGTATAATGGATGCTTTAGATTCATAATCACAGGGGCAGTTTCCTTACTAGGCCAAGAATAAATAGGATCTGATTTTAAAAAACCCACTAGTGAGTGTATAGAAATACTTATGTAGTATTTTAGGGTTTACATATATTTCTCAGGTAAGTTATCTTTTACTTGTTAGTCTTAGGCTATCACATGACTAACTTGTATTTGTTTTCCTTAAACAATATAAGTCCAGAGTGGAGCAATAAGAATATATAATTATGTCATTAATTCATAAATGTGTTTCTGCTTAGGTTTATGGTTTTCCTGGATCAGAACATCCTTTACCTAGAAGGCCACAAAGCCATTAATATCTTGATAAAAGCAGACTCTGCTCCTTTGGCACCGATGTCAAAGGAAGAAGTTTGCATCACTAGCAACTCCAATATGTGTATAGGCAAATTTGTATATACCCTTATGTTTTAACTTTTCTTTACAATTTATATTTTACTTTTCTGCCACCCCTTGAACAATGAGTCCCATAAGCTAAAGTTGGTAAAATGACACCCCCATTTATTTATACTGAAAGTCCCTCAGTCAAACTTCAAGTCTTCACAGGATAAAAATAAGCCTCTTCTCATCACTTATATGTATATAGTCCCAGCAATTCTGATGCCTATTTTGAAATATAGTCCTATATTTGCGTACTAAGTTCTATTACCCTCTATTTTTCCCTGCCTCCCTCACAAATAAGGTGCCATTGTGCTCTCTCTGAAACTTCCTTGCATTTTTCATTCCATTGATGTAAACGCACTATTAGTCAATTCAACATTCAAGGTGAGTTCATAACACTGAGTTACAGAGGAGCATTGCAGTATTTTCCATATTATTCTCAATCATATCCTCATTTTCCCCCAACATTATACATTGCAATACTAACAATGATGCATAGATCCTGTTCCTGAGAGGTTACAATGCAGAGTGAAATAAGAATACTTTCCGGTAATACATTACTTGTCACACAGTGATTTCAAAGCACTTTGTTAACAAAGAAAGATTATTACCATCAATTTAATGGGAACTGAAACACATAAGTTAAATTACTTTTTTCAAAGTTGAACAGAAAGTAAGTTACTACATTATGAACATAATTCATGTTCCTGTCATTGTAGTGTTTAATTCTATCTAGTGGAACACACTTCCCTTCGGGCTGTCTTTCACATCAGTTTACTGCCCACTGGGCAAAGCAGAGAATCGCATTCACAGATATGAGGACCCACTTTGTATCTGGGCAGAACCCATGTTACCTCATCACAGGCGGCATAACTTAGGCTGGGTGGAGCTGAAGTCAAAATGCTTCACTACATCCTAAGCTGTTCACTGTGGCAAATGTCCTTAGTTTTCAGAAAACAGATTGAATATAGGGTTATTATAGAAATTTGGAGAAAAGAAAACAGTCAAAAACTAAGCAAGAAAAAGAAAAGAGAAAGCACTCACTCACCAAATCACCTAAAAATCAGTACTGAACTAATTTTGGTATTTCTTCTTTTATGTGTTAGCATATGCCTATGTATTTAAAAGAGTAAGATTGTAATCTATTTATAATTTGTATATTTTTCATGTTCACATATTATTTTTTTAACATTTAAGCAGAAATGAGCCTTTCTACAATATACTTTTAACTGAGATTCTTCATTTCCATATACTGTATATGATTATATGTGCATGTGTATATACGTAAATATATTTCTTAAGCATTCAATTATTATTGACCATTTTTGTTAACTTTTGTTGCCATTTATAAAACCTTTAAAAATACTTATACACTAGTCAAATTATCAATTTCCTCCTTTTGGGTTGTTCTATTTTTTTATGTTATGTAAAAATATATGTTCTTCTGAGGTAACTGGGGCAATTTCCTAAATCTCTTTTCTAAAAAAAAGTTTATAAGACCTGGAACCATAAAACTGATAGAAAAAAACATAGGCAGTAAAGTTCTGACACCAGTCTTAGCAATATCTTTTGAACATGTCTCCTTGGGTAAGGGAAACAAAACCAGAAATACACTTCTGGGACTACCTCAAACTAAAAAGTTTTGCACAGCAAAGGAAACAACCAAATGAAAGGACAGCACACTGGATAGGAGAAGACCTTTTTAAATGATATATACAGTAAGTGGTTGATATGTAAAATATATAAGGAACACATTCAACTTAACACTCAGAAAACAAACAATTCAATTTTTTAATTTTTAAAAATTTAATTATTGTTCAAGTACAGTTTTCTGTCTTTTCTCCCATCCCAGCCCCACCCCCCCAGTACTCCCCACCTCCCTTCCACTTCCACCCCCCCTTAGTTGTTGTCCATGTGTCCTTTATATTAGTTCCTGTAAATCCTTCCCCTTTTTCCCCTGAAATTCCCTCCCCTCTCTCCTCTGGTCACTCTCTACCTGTTCTCTATTTCAGTGTCTTTGTTTTTATTCTGCTTGCTTGTTTGTTTTGTTGCTAGCTTCCTGTTAAAGGTGAGATCATATGGTATTTGTCTTTCAACACCTGGCCTATTTCACTCAGCATAATGCTTTCCAGTTCCATCCACGCTGTTGCAAAGGGTAGGAGCTCCTTCTTTCTTTCTGCTGCATAGAATTCCATTGTGTATATGTACCATAATTTTTTGATCCATTCATTTACTGATGGGCACCTAGGTTGCTTCCAGCTCTTGGCTGTTGTAAATTGTGCTGCTATGAACAATTCAATTTTAAAAATGGGTGGAGAACCTGAATAGATATTTCTCCAAACACAACATACAGATGACCAACAGACATATGAAAAAATGCTCAACATCACTAATCATCAATATAAAGATTCACCAAAAAATGGAAAACAGAGCTACCAAAAGACTCAGTAATTCTACTTCTGACTATTTATTTGATGAAAACAAAAACCCTAATTCTAAAATGTATACGGACCCCCACATTCATTGCAGCATTATTTATAGTAACTATGAAAGCAAGCTAAGTGTCCATCAACAGATGAATTAAATGTCTGTGCTTCCATATTGCTAATGATTTTTATTTTCTTAATACAGTTGCTTTAGGAGTGACTTTCTGTCTACAGTATAGACTGGTATTTTTCTTTGTAGTCAAATCAGAAAGTTTATAAGTTATACCTATTTATATACATTTATCCATATGATAAAAATTTACTTATTTGTTCTTATTGCTATTATTTGTAAATATATTAACTCACTTTGAGTCCCCCAATCAGTTTTTTAATTTAGAAAAAATTTTGTTCTAGTGGTGACTTTCATATAATACCATAGCTTACTTTCTTTAAAGAGTATTTGGCTTCTTAGAATGAAATAACAAAAAATATGCTTTATCCTCTTTTTCATACCTTCCATTCTCTTCTTCCCCAATCTTACCAAATCACTTTCTCTTAGTCTTTACCTTTGTATTTTAAACACATTTAAAAGTCTACAACTTAATTTATCATTTTCTAGCTGGATTTTTGACTTTCAGCCATTATAAATGAGACAATGAAAAAGCTTTATTCCACTTTTCATCTTTACAGTCCCATTCCCCATTTTGTTAGCTGCCATGTCTGTACTTGGCTGATCATTGGCATTTATATTGTATTCTGTCACTCACTTCCCCCCCCAAATGTTTGTTTTGATCTGCCAATTCTTTTGCTTTCCCCTTCTAAGAGTTTCTGAAAACTCGTCTGAGTAATATTCTTCATGTTTTTCATGTACAAACTATCTGTCTTTATCTTTGAAAAAGAGTCTGTTGAAATACTACAATTTTGCCTGCCATTTTGCCCCTCTAGAGTACATTATAGGCACTTTTAATTGCCTTCTGCATATAAAATAATATAAAAACTTTGGATGAATGGACATATATAAAAGGATATTACATGCTGGTAAAATAAAAAAATATATAACCAAATGATATAATCACCATAGATATATAAATATTATTTAGCAAAAACTCAGTTATAAACTAAAAAATTGACAGCATTGCAGAGAATACAGACAAATCAGCAATTACAGTTGATATTATGTCATAAACTTTTCAGAATCTCAGACTAAATAAATAGCAAATATATTGCTTATTAAAATAATACAAGTAAAAAGCATAAACATTCTACAAATTATGCTGGACATAAAATAATATATTTTATCAACATAGTATTTATGTGGGCATGTTTATGCATATAAAACTTTTATACAACCAAGAGACTGCTCACTATTTCTAATGATAATATACAGATAATTCACAAGTACTGATCATGTCCTCAGTCATAACTGATACATTAAAAATTCCTAAAAAGATATTCAAAATATGTTTTCTGATTGATATGCAATGGCATTGTTAATTAGTAAGCATTAGTTAGTAATCAAACATGGATATGAATTTAAATGGATGTCTTACTACTAAATAATCCATCAATTAAATAGCAATTTAAACTATAAGGAAATTGTGAAGATTTTAGAACTAAATAACATGAAATTAGTAACTGTTAAAATCTATGAAAACATAGCTAAACTAGTAGTTTTTAGAAAAAAATTTAGTAATAAATAAACTTCATAAAATTAAATCTAAAAATAACATAAAACTGAATTTAAAAAGCATAGAAAATATAGGAAAGAAAACCAGATAAAGTCAAAAATCAATAAAAAATAGAACTATTAAAAAATCAAAAGCCTAAATGGTTTGAATATTTTAAAATTGTTATTTAAAAATAGCATGAATGAGGGTAAGACAACAAATGAAAAAAAATCAAAATAAAATAGGAAATAACTTCATGTGTCTATCACAGTAACAAGTATTTTCAAAACTACTATGAACAGAAATATTCCAATACATTTTCAGACTAAGACGAAAATAGATAAATTTATAATAAGCTACAAAATGTGAACTTTGAAGTAGAACACAAAATCTTAGATATATCAAGAAGTATAAAAAATGATCATTTAATCATTTTTTCCTCCAGAAGGGACCTGCCCTGCTGACTGAAGAGTTAAAGTCTACCAATTGAAGTAATAATAATTCTTACTTGTATAATAATAACTTTCACTTGTTCCTGAAGGGGCAGAGAGCTGTCAGTCTCTTTTATGAGGCTAGTATATTGTTTTTGTTTTTTTTTATTTTTTTCTAATTTTATTTTTATTTATTTTTTAAAAGATTTTATTCATTTCTCTTTAGAGGGGAAGGAAAGGAGAGAGGGAGAGAAACATCAGTGTATGGTTGCCTCTTGTGCATCCCCTGCTGGGAACTGGCCTGCAACCCAGGCATGTGCTCTGACTGGGAATCGAACCATGGTTGTTTGGTTCCCGGGCCCACGCTCAATCCACTGAGCTACAGGAGCTAGGGCTAGAGGCCAGTATATTGTTTTTATAAAATTAGATAAAAATAATTCAGAGAAAGCAAACCACAGACCTGTTTTATTCCTGGATATAGCTGCAAAATTCTTAATACATTTCTTGAAATAATCCACTTTTGTACTAAAAATAATATACCAAAATGAAATAGGTTATATATGTGAAAAGATGTTGTATAATAAAATAGTAAAATGTGTGTACCACTGTCTCTATCAATAGATGTATAATAGATATCTATTTCATGTATCTAGTCTGTGCATGTATATATGTACAAATCTCTCTGTATAAAGACATATATAAGCTTATCTTTTCTCTCTCTTTGAGCTATAGATAACTATATCTGTAATTATCTATACATATGTATAAAACACATACATATACTGACATATAACAAATAAATTTAAGGCCCTTTAAAATGATGAAAAGATAGAGAGATAGATGTATATATATAAGGAAACATATTAGAACAAAAACACTGTATTATAAGTAGCTGACTACAAGATCAATTTGTAAAAATCTGTAGGGCATTTCAATGCCAGGAATAGCTAACTTGATGATATAATAAAAAATAGCCCTGGCTGGTGTGGCTCAGTGGATTGAGTGCTGGCCTGCACACTAAAGTGTTGCCAGTTTGATTCCTGGTCAGGACACGTGCCTGGGTTGCAGAGAAGGTCAGGCCCCCAAGGAGGGGGCACATGACAGGCAACCACACACTGATGTTTCTTTCCCACTCTTTCTCCTTCCCTTCCCTTCTCTCTAAAAATAAATAAATAAAATATTAAAAAATAAAGTAGCTGATAATTAAGTAAACAAATAATGCACAGGCTTTTATGATGAAGATAGTAAAATATGTTAAAAATTATAAAGGACAAATAAATGTACATATATAAGATATTCACAGAAGGGTGACTTCAGATCTAAAATTGTTAATGTATAAATTTAATGCTTCTGAAAATAAATTATAGTTGACTTTCTGAAGAATTTGACATATATATTTAATTTTATGTAAAATAAAGGTCCATAAATAGCTACATAAATTTTGAAATTAAAAAAGACAAATATGAACTCATTCTACCCTAACAATATTAAGATATACAAAACCATATTAATAAAACTATTGCAGAAATAATTACTAAGTAATAAAGTAAAAAATGCAGTGTATACATGTATGTGTAAGTGAGCTGTTTAATTGATACTGTTGGCATTATTGTCTTAGTATATGGAGAAAAGTAAATTTTTCTTTTTCTCATTTATCAAGGTTAAATCCACTTTAATTAATTCATAGAGGTAAAAGTTAAAATTCAAAATACAATAGAAAAGAATGGTTGAGATTTTTTTTGATCTGGGGGTAAGGATAGTATTCAAACCATAACCCATATGGGAAAACTGCAGTATTTAACTATATCATGTACAATGAACTCAGTGGATACAATAGTCAGTATTTCTACAACACCTCAGGTCAGGATGGCGGCACAGGTAAACATGGCTCACCTCCTTGCACAGCCACACCAAAATCACAACTAAACTGTAAAACAACCCCATTTAGAACCATCAGAAATTGAGCTGAATGGAAGTCCTACAATGAGGGAATTAAAGAGGAAACCACATCGAAACTGGTAGGAGGGGTAGAGATGCAGAATGGGCAGGTTCCATACCCACATACGGCAAATAAAAATCAGGAGGGATATTTTAGGAGTGAGGGGTCCCAGCTCCACACCAGGGGCACAAGCCCAGGGCTCCAATCCCAGGAAGATAACTTTCCATTATTTCTGTCTGTAAAAACAAGTGGGGATTGACACTGTGCAAGACAGAAACTGAAGTGATACCAGGCAGTTCCTCTTAAAGGCCCCAGGCGCAGACTCCTCTGAGCGCCAGCACCAAGGAAGCAGATTAAAAGGCATCAGAGACAGACATGGAGGAATTAAATCGTCTGGCATCAGAGAGAGAACTGGAGCCAACTTTCTGCTGGAGAGAAGTGCTGGCAGAGACCACTGTCCCTTTTCTGAGCCCTCTCCCCACAGAGCTGCAGAGCCAGCAGGCAGGGGCACTGTCTGAGACTCCATCAACCTGGCTCACACTGTTTGCCCCACTTAGTGGTTCCCTGAGCCCAAGGCCCTGACCCACCCAACTTTCAGGCCCGCCCAAGCCGTTTCCAGTGATTTTCCTTACAAATGGGTTCTCTTGGCCCATGCTTCAGATTTTCCTAAATTCTCTCAAAAAAGCAGCATCAGGCTTCAGGGAGCTAAACTGCCCCAGGCCCAGCACTAGCAGAAGCTGGCCTTGGATCACGGTTTGGCTTCTCCTGGCCACCTACAAGTCCAGCACAAGTAGCAGTCACCCAAAGATCGCTATGTAGCTTATGCTGTGTGACCCTGGAAAAAACACAGGTGGTGGCTGACCTTGGATGTGCAAACAGCAATCCAGGCTCAACTACAAGAGGAGGGTGTACACAGCCCACACAGTGGGTGCACCTTGAGTGCCCATTTATGAAATAAATATTCATTAATCACTTACTATATACCAAGCAACATCCCAAGACCAAAGTATAAAGAGACATAAAATTGGAGCTCTGCCAATGTTTTAGCTCATATCCTTGTAAAAACCAAACATAATGGTGAATAAGTAAGACAGTTAAATAAATGATAATATGTAAGATGATTACCTAAATGTTATGATGTGATACCACAACCAAAGAAGAAAGCCCCGCTCACAGCACATAGATGAGGTGTTCAGGGAAGCCTGGATGATATGGCCGCAGGGCTGTATTTTGAAAGTCAATAAACATTCAGAAAAACACAGAAAGAGAAAGTGCTTGGTCAGAAAGCACAGAAAAAGAATGCCCGTGCACCCAGAAAAGGGAAGTACAGAGAAGTCACATCATAATCATGTTGTTAAATGTGACTTAAAATAAATGTGCATCAAAAGCCAATAAAAAGAAGATGCGTTTTAATTGTTGAGGAAAATTTGGCCTCATTAGATTTGTAAAGAGAGAATACAGTATTACACATAAAATAGAAATACCATGTATTATGGTAGTTTTCAAAGAAGATTTTGACAGTGAACCAACTGTTGCTAAATGCACTGATTTTGCAACTAATATTTTGTGTAATGTGCACCAACATTTTCAAAATGCCTAGAGCATGATGGGTACACATATGACTGAGTTCAAGGGATGGAGTTCATGGGAGGCATATTCAGAGGCCTCACAGGCCCTATTTTAGGAAGTGACAGGATCAGTCAGGCATTTAATAGAGACAAACAATCATTGCTCTATTGAACAACAGATTGAAAAGAGGCAAGCCTGAAGACATGGGGAGCCGTTACAAGATGATTTCGGTCATCCAGTAAGAAATTATGAGGAGTTGAACCAAGAAGTGAGCAATGGAGTTTGCCAAGGGGGCCGGATTCCACTGCATTGAAATCAGAAGGAGCAAGATGGTAAGGGAAGGAGGGACAGAGAGAGGGGGAGTGAATTTTTGATGTCTGACTTGAGAAGCTCTAATAGTGATATCATTTATAGCTCTGAAGAGGATGCATTTTTATGGGGGATACTGGTGGGAATCCAACTGAAGAACTGACAGTATCTTAAAGTTTAGCCAGAAGTTTAACCTTTAAGCCATCACTCTGATGTTTAAAATTACAGACATAGATAAAATTGCACAGAGTTGTGCAATACTAGATTTATATTAACTTTTATTTAATTCCATAATAACTTTGTTATTTATAATAAATGCCTATTCATGACTGCACCATCTATGAGGTGTATATTTGGTTTGTGTTTTCTCATTATTGTAATAAGAAGAAGCATTGTGCTGTAGAAATAGCCCTCTTTCTCTTGACATACACCCTAGGGTTGAAATCTAGTCTGGCACTTGCTTTCTGAATGGATAGGTAAATTACATAAAACACATAACACAAGGTCTGACTTATAATGGGCATTTTATTAAATATCAGCAGAATGTGTTCTTGGTATTTTTGTCAATTCTGTGGGTATGGGTCAATAATTGGTGCAGAACCAATAGTTATGGGTTACTGAAGGATGCTGAGTGTCTTAATAGGATGGAAGGACTTTAACTGATTCCATACAAAGAAAAGATGAAGGGGCAAGGCAGGCAGATAAGAGAGAGTTGTGCATTTTCAACTACATGAAGCATTATTGTTGCTTCTTTTCCTCTGAACTTTCAGTTATTATTGTTTCTCACATCAGTCAAAAGCCTCTGATTCAGTCTTTTAATGTCTCTTGAGTCCCCTACAAGAAAATTATGCCTGGCTAAGTAGAAAGACTTAGGATTTTGGATTTAGGAATCAAATCCTGTTTTAGACACTAAACTCATATTAACACAGCATGAACTGAAGGTATGAAACATTATTTTAGGGGCCTCGGTTTCACTATCTGTGAAAAGGGGTAATATATACTTGCCCTGTATACTAGATCCTATGAGAAGAAAATAAATAAAAATATATTCAATATTCAGTGTGAAAACATGATATTGATGTTTTATATTTAAAGAACCTATTACCATGTGATCTTTAGTATTTTAACACAAAATGAGGTTATCATCCTTTCCTTTTATTTCTTGTGTTCAAATGTATTGAATCATACTTGCCAAAAAATGAGAATGGCTGCTTGCATGGATGGATGCTATTTTAAATTTTGTTTGGCTTCCTATCTTACTGTTTCAAATTAGAAATACTTTTTACATTCAGTTTTTATAAAGACTTCTTTTCATGAGAAATTGTGCTTTGAAATACTGGAATTTACCATAATTGTAATACACTTTTTTATTGATTCAAAGATACTCTCAATTGTAAGATGCACAATTATTTCATTGTGCACAAAGATACTGTCAATTGTAAAATGAACAATTATTTTATTGCTGCTCTAAGAAGGTGGAGAAGAAGCCCTGCCACTTAAACTCCAACACATCTCAATCTTAACCTCAGACTTATAAAAATGTTTAGAAACATTTTTGTAGGACATAGGATCTGTGAATAATGGTAATAGTGCCTTGAACTTGTACAACTATTATTATTTAAAAATTAACTGCTTGCACACATTTTCTCATTTCACCATTATAAGATATTAATATTTTTCTAAAAATAGAGGAGTGAAACTATAATTTACAAAAACTTATTTGTATAAATTCACAGAGTGTAGGATATTTGGGGAACAAAAACCCATGTGTTCTCCCGAGGAACCTTGTCTTTCCCCCGTGCCATGCCTTATAAAGGAAAATGGGAAAGCTAATATTTGGGAAGTCATAGAAACTTGGAGATAGCAGGGATAGATGTTAAATCCACCCTCTCAATTAGTGAGTGGTCTATTCCACTTAGTAGTTTATTTGTTATTATACTGAACACTTCATCTGAGGTCATTTGACTTGGGTAATTGATATGACCCAGTGAATAGAGAGATTTAAGGATGAAAATGCAAATGGAAACAGAAACAAACATATACAAACACATCAATGTCTCAGTTCAGACACACTTACTATTACTTTGCATACTTCACCATTAAAAAAATATCAGGTGAGATGGTGACAATATGTGATTCAGGAAATTAAGACCTAAAGGCACGATATAAATAAGATAAACTCAAAACATTTATAACTTGCTAACAGAAGAATTCCAATCCCACTCAGTTTCTCCATGAAACTTCATCTATCTAAATATCAAAATGACTTGTCAATGTCTGTATTTTAACTGGGGAATGAAGTTAATAAGACATCCCATTTCAAATTTAGTTTGTGATATTGGTAAATTTTCCTTGGTTAGAATGGGCACATCAGAGACACTTGCCTCCTCTTAAAACTTCAGCAAATAGGCAATGGAGAAGGAGGCTGAGTTTCTATCCTGGAGTATAACCCATGGTGTACCCAGGTACGCCTCACCCAGGCAAACCTCTCCATGGGATAGTCTGGAGAAGCTCATTTCTTACCTACATAGTAAGTTCTGCTTTTGAAACAGCACCATGTAGTATTGATGTCTTTTTCTACACTGTTTAGTCGATCAATATGGATCACAATGCAGAAGTTCCAAAAAATATATAAAAGTTACAATTATATCAGTGATTTTCAAACTTCAAAGTGGATGATAGATTTATTGTATGAATGGTCTCATCTGTGCCTCTCAGTATGTACTCCCTTCGGTAGCATCCTTCCATTCCGATTCTGTAATGGGGTGGGGCCAAGTGACAGTACAAAATATGATGCAGGAAAGAAATGCTTAAATGGTTCTTCTCCATCTCTGTTCCTTCCCATTTATCACTGAATAAGCATTAGTGTCTTTTAGAGAATAAAACACCATCCAAAGCAGGGAGGACTTCTAGACTTTTGGTTTGTGGGACCAGCTAGATGATGACAACATCTGAGTAATAAAGAAAGTAGAGGGAGAGACACTTGATAGATAATTTTGTTATCTTGGTAGATAAGATCAAATTGAATTGATTTGGAGGAATTTATGTTATATCAAAGTAGAATCCTATAGAAAGTTGGTGACATAGACTGCCAATTTCAGATGAAAAAAATAACTAGAAAGAACAGCACTTCTTTGCTTGTAAAAAGAAAAGAAATTAATAACTTGCACCCTGATCATTTTTCTTTAGCCTATCAAGGAATGAGATTATTGGACAACCAAGTAAGTTGAAATTTTAATAAAGAGGGACTGGTGCGGGGAGAAAAGGACCTGTGCATTCACCAACTTGGACAGGAAACAATGAATGGCCTAAAAATGGGTATGAAATTACAGCTAACGGTTTAAAACAATTGCTAAAAGCTGGGTGTGGGCTAGCATGAGAGTGTGAAGTATAGGGCACCAAAAATATAAGAGGAGGGGAAGTCACACTGCCTTGCAGGCTTTTCCTCCACAAACCCAACCAGGCTCTCACAGGGAATATTGGGGAAAAACACTGAAAAGGAGCCCCTCATGGGGCTGGCGCAGGTAAGCAAGGAGTATCCACTGACCACTACACCCAGCCACTTCATCTCTCCTAAGGCACAAAATTCTTAATAAACAGAGACAAGAGCAACAAAAATTCTCCATCTCAAAGAAGCTCAATGAATTTTAAGTAGATTAAACACAAAGACAGTCACAACTAGACACATCATAATTAAATTATTGAAAGACAAAGGTGAAGAGAAAATCTTGCAACTGGCCATAGCCAAATGGAGTATTACATAAACAAAAAATATATAATAAGATTGATAGCTGACTTCTCATCAAAATTAGTGGTCAGTACAGGGTGGGGCAAAAGTAGGTCTATAGTTGTGAGTATGCAAAACAGTTTATTCTTGTCATATTTAATAATCATTATATTATTTTCCAACAAACAACTGTATACCTACTTTTCTTAAAATGCACATTTGAAGATATATTTTAACTTATTTATTTATTATTTTTAGAGAGACAGAGAAAGAGCAATGTGATAGAGAAACACCAATCAGCTGCCTCCTGTGAATGCCCCGACTGGGGACCGAAACCCTCAGCCTGGGTATGTGCCCTGACTGGTGATCAGACCTGCAGCCTTTTGGTTTATAGGACAATGCTCTAACCAACTAAGCCACCTGACCTGTTCTGTAAACCTACTTTTGTCCCATCCTGTACAAAAGCATAGACAAAACAGTAAAAGGAAGAAAAAATAAAGTGTCAATGAACAATTCTGTACCAAAATAAACTATAATTTAATAACAAAAGTAAAATAATGGTATTTCAGTATTTAAAAAAAAAAGGACTTAGAGAATTTGTTACTGGAAGCCAAATACTAAATGAAATACTTTAGGCTAAAATAAAGTGACACAGTAATATTAGATAATAATTTATATCCTTGAAGAAATGTAGAACACTAATAATAGTAACTATTTTGGCAATTATGTATGTACATATATACATACATAAATACATGTATAGTTTTCTACTTTCTTCTCTTAATTGCTTTTAAAAGTGTATAAAATATTTAGGACTTTTTTCATTCTAATCATCTTTATTTATAATTGGCAGCATACAGCTAAGGGCTCTATCTCCAGCTACGTCACTTCAGATCTTTCTCTGGGATCGCGTCACTTAAATTCACCTCCACCCTGCGGAGCCTACACTGAGAGCTTCCCATCCCCACATGTCCTTTCTCCCTCCCCCCCGAACTTGATCGCTCACAGGACCGAGTTCTGGTGCCGGATGTCTGCGCTCTAAACATGTTGTCAAAAAAGACCTCTGCAGAGACTCAGAACTCTGGTTTCGGCACCAAGAAAGCGATGCCGAAATTACTAACAAAAGCAAATGAGTGAAATACCCCCACCAACAGGAACCATTGAGAGCCCGGCCTATATTTAGGAAATTTTTATTGTAGGACTTATATAAATATTTAATGGACATAAATTCACTAACTAATGGATTTCAAAGCCAAATTTAACAAGTTGCATAGTCTGTGATCGATATATATAAGTCTCAAAAAGACATGCAACAGTATGGGAGGACAAATCAGTGATTATCAGGGGCTAGGCAAAGAGATGGGATGGTTATAAAGTGATAGTAAGAGGGAATTTTCTTGAGAAGATTGCACTCTTTTGCACCCTATTGTGGTGGTAATAACATGAACCTGTACATATGTGATGTATACTAAACATAAGGTTGACTTCGCCAAGTGACCAAAGTCAACTTCAGGAACAGTAAGACACTAAATGACATGACAAAGGCATTTATTTCATCTCTATGCTATTTTTCCAAATATTCATAAACCCAGTCTAGCCAAGAGAAAACACCAGATATAAAACTGAGAGGCATTCTACAAAGTATAATAATTGATCGACAACGTGAATGTTATGATAGACAAACACCAACAAACTGTCATACACAAGAAGAGTCAGACGTGATGACCAAATGCAATGTTGTGTCCTAGAGTAGATCGTTATAGAGAGAAAAGACATTAGTAGAGAAGTGATAAAATGCAAATAAAACTTGTAGTTTAGTTAATAGTATTGTATCAATGCTAATTTCTTTGTTGTGGTCATTCAACTCTAGTTATATAAGATGTCAACAGTATGGGAAACTGGGTGGAGACTATCTGGGGCCTTCTTCTATGATTTTTGAAACTCTTCTGGAAATTTAAAGTTAGTTCAAATTTTTTTAAAGGTTTTTAAGGATAAAATAAAATTGGCAACAATTCTGAAAGAGAGAGAAATATTAGACCCAGGACATAATTTGGCAGTTGCAGTTAAGAAGCTAGAAACTGCAGTTGGAGGAGAAAACATGAGGTCACCTGGGGAGAGTACCTGTGGTTTGAGGAAGGAGAGCTAAAGGCCTGCTCTTCTGGGATAATCAGGGCTGTTCGGGATCTCGGCAAATGGGAGTTCCAAACCTCCACCTGTGTATTTGGTCACAGTGAAGCTTTAAAGACTACGGATACATTATCTACATTTGATACCAATTTCAGATCCTGAAAATAATTTAAACTCTCATACCTAATTCAATTACATTGAAAATGAGCTGCTTATTTTCCTATATTAAGGGACTCTTGGCGAAAGATGTGCTAAGTAAAGTGCCTGGCATCTAAGAGTCGCTAAATAATTGACAGCCATTTTAATATTCATTTTAAAAGACAGAAAGCTAGAGAAAGGGAAAGATGTTAAGAGTTTGATTCCCTTAGTAACTGTTTTTGATTAATTTTGATGACAAACACTGGGTGGGTTAATATGAGGAATTCCAAGGGAACCAGGGTCCACATTCAAGGATCAAAATATCTGCTTGTTGTGGTGCCTCCTATTTCCAAAGCCATTTCCACTTGAATCTGTAGCCTTCATTCTTTTTTAGAGATAAGAATCCTACCAGTGTAGTTGGGTAGAAGCAAAGATGTGAGGCCCAAAAATGTGAGGCAATGTCTTTCAGGAGGGAGGGAGGGACTGTTCTCTTTGGATCCACTGCCTCATCAGTCCACTTATCTCACCTTTGAAATTATTACTTTAAACTAGTACAGTTAAACATAGGTGTGTCTCCAAATCACCACTGCTTCAAGTGTCAAATACCATATTTGCCCTTCTTTAATTATAGATTTTTAAATTAAATGCTTATAATAGCAATCGGGCTTTTGTTCAGTTGTCTTGAACCTGACAAATACAGTATATGTAATGACAACTACAGTACACTTATTGCCTAAGTAAACAGTCAAGAAAGCCTACGGAGCGCTGCAGTGTTCCAGCCAAGACTTAATGGGGGTGAGAATGAGTGCACTCATTCTCCCTTGGAAGGCAGCATTGGTTTTGTCATCCAGAAAGGAAGGGGTTGAGAATTGCTATTGATATTTAAAATGGAGTCGCAATGACATTTAAAATTAGAATTTGACATTGAAAATTATTCTGAATTTTAAATGAAAATTCTTGTTAAGTATTTATTTCAAATTTAATGAGTAGCTGAAAATACATTTCTCTGTGTACTAAAGTCACTCAGAAGATAGGTAAAGGAAAAAAAAACACCTTCCCCAGTTTCAATGTCATTTTCTAATAATTTAACTGTGAGACATTCAGACACTCAAGACTGAGTGTCAATTGACTGGAAAGAGCTTCCTTTTGGTCAGGGAAAATAATTCATACATCAATGTTATCTTAAGTGATTCCTTTGAGTGATGATATGTAACCACCTAGGAACAAAGAAGTGAACCCTATCGGACTATGCTGCACATTTATAACTATTAGGAGAGCTCAGCCATGATTGCAGATTGTGTGCCCGGAATAAAATAAGTCCCCAAACTTTGCTGAAAATAGCCTAATTCAGTAACACAAAGTTCCAGGTATTTTAAAAGTCCTCAAGAACCAGAAGTACAGTACTTTTTGATTTTTAACACTTTCTCTTCCATATTTTTAAGTTTCCACCAGAACAAGTGGGAACAGCTAGCACCAGGCAGCTCTCCCTCTATCCCCCTCAGGGTTTTCTACCACAGTATCTCCTGTGTCAGCAGGATTGAGCAGAGAATTACCCATAGTCAAGGTAGTTGTGTAGAAACTATGGCAGAAAACACTCTGGAACTGTTTAAGTTCCAAAACTTCATACTCCATTCATAGGCAAGCTATGTCATAGTGGAATTCCTGGATGCAATCAGAGGAAAGAGTCTTCTCTCCTTTTGCCACCATGGAAAACTTCAATTTGACTTTAGTTTCCCACTACCCTAATCTCTATCGTAGGGACAATTTTGGCCCCTCATTGAGTCTCTCTTTTCCTGGTTTCCACAGATTCCCATAAAGAAGGCATACTCAAGGGAAGAGCTCATGTAGTAAAAACTCACAAGACTGTTCAAGAATTTCAATATTCCTGCCCCTTGATTATGTGTTGTGAATAATTTTTTCATAAAAACATGGAACCCTTATTGAGTAACAAGTATGCTTTCTATTGACAGACTGTAACTGTATACTGACCCCTCCCCTTTCTCACTGTGTGACTCTGAGCAATTATCTCCCAAGTCCCTCGTCTTTAAGGTAATAAAAATAATATCTATCTCAGAGAACTGGGTGAGAGGGTTAAGGTACAAAGGCATAAAGGTCTTTAGAAAATGCCTAAAAACACACAGAAATACTGAAAATTTAGATGCCAAGAATATAATTCAGAAAATCACATTTATTTAATGTTTATGTTCATATTTTTTGAGTTATTTGTTTGCACATGACAAAAACACATACTCAAAATTGACTGAGGGAGAGGGAGGACATTTACTGGCGGACATATAACTAAAGAGTACATGGCAGATATGGATTCAGTCCCAGCTTGACGTGGAGTTTTAAACAACCGCATCAAAACCTGCTTTTGTCTTTCATGTAGTAGGTCTGCAGCCTCCCTGAAGACTTTATTCCCTGACATTAGTCACAAGATGGATGCTATTAGTTCTCTGGGCTACATCTTTCCCAGTTATATCAAGGGAGAAAGAGTAGGAGCATTTCCCACTCAAGTTTCATTAAAGGCCAATCCTTGAATCAGTTATCTGAAGCCAAATAAACACAACACTGATTAATTTATACGTGTCATCTGCCACTGAGATACAGTCAAGACCTCCAGAAACATATGAAGTAATATGGATGCATGGTTAAGAAAAGCATGGTCCTAGACAGAAATTGGGGAACTATTGCCCAGAAAAGGATGAATGGCCACTAGGCTGTGGGAACAGCTAAAGTCTATGAAAACCTAGAAATAAAAAATATACTCTCAGTATATGCATAGAATTCATGAGGATTAGAAAATGGAAATTTAGAACACTATAGAAATAATAATGAAAATATAACCAGATAAGAGATAATGATGAATATAATATTTTGTTTTTACTCATATATTCAAAAGTGCTTTCATTTTTAAAAATACTTCCACATTGCAATCTCATTTTTTTCCCTCGGTAGCATCTTATGAGATACCTGTGTTTTCATCTTCAGCTTTGCACTTAGAAGGAAAATGAGGCTCCATTTTGTTAAGCAGTTTTTCCTAAGGCTGTACAAGTAACTTGGAGTGGAATTAAGGCTTAGTCCACAGTTTACTACCTTTTAATCTTGTGTCACTTTTATTATATCAGGGTATTTTGGGTTATTAGAGAGGTGTAGTTAGTGCTTCATTTCCTGGGAAAATGTCAAGAGGAAGGGGTACCCTGCCCATATTGGGTATTGACACCATGACAAGATATATGAGGTGGGGAGAACCTGGTAAGCGCTGCCTTTTCGATGTCTCAGAATTCTACCGTATGGTACTGCTATAAAAATCTTTCTAGAGTGGGCGAAGACTTTGTTAGTGGCAAATATGATTAGAGGTAGAAGGCTTCTCAGCAGCTCTAATGGTCTCAATTTTGTTCACAAAATAACTTATAAACCATTCATAGTATTCTACCAGTACCTCCTTCTCTTGATTTATAATCTCTTTTTTATGGGTTCAGAATGGAATCAATGGTCTGGAAGAGCACAGGAGGGTAATGTTTCCCAGAAGAGATGATATTAGAAAAAAAGGTGCTGCCCTTGCAGCTTTGGAGGCACTTGCTCATTGGTCTACAGGTTGTTTCCTTCCTCAACTGTGATCTAGAAATGTACAGGCGGAGAATCTCTATAAATGCTCCACTGTGTGACCGACTAATTTTATTAACATCAGCTCTGTCTGAAGTGACACTGCGTCTATTTGGTGACAGAAAGCAGTGGCACGAATGAGGAGGCAGCGGGTGCACCCCTGTGACTAAGAGAAAGGGGTGCCACCTGGCCTCACATTTCTTTGTGAATAACAGTTTCAATAGGACTAAATAATAATGTATCTACCTTCCCTTAAAAGCACCACCTTTCATAAGAAAACACCCTCCATGTGCGTATTTTTGTTTTGTTCTATTTTGTCAGGGGCTGTTATCATTGCCGTGTTAATGAGAAAATAATTTCCCCTGTCACTCACAGCCTCTTTTCCAGTTCTCTTCTGAACTAGTAAATAATGCATTTCAAAAAAAAAAAACTTTAATGGAATTAAAAGTGCCCCATATCCCTTGACAAAGTGGAAGTAACATTAACTTCATGAATATTTAATAAGCTAGTATCCAGTTATCCCAGAGAGTCATCCATCCATTCATTCAGCCCACAACTATCTAGCCTAGAAATATATAATTGCTTGAAATTTAAAAGAGTATATTTCCATTGTTCTTACCCAAAAGTAGCACCTAAAATTTCACTTGCAAGTTACTGTCTCCCTTACATAACACAGGTATTTGCAATTCAAAAAAAATTTAAAGCACCTCACCATTCTATTCAAGAGAATCCAACTGTTCATCCAAATCCATCATATATTTGTCACTCCTGCTATGGGACACAGCTGTGAAAAATAGTCAGAAATGTTGTTTTAAATATATGATTTATATCAGGTTTTGCTTTAGGGTAATTTAAATAATTTATGGTAAAACAGCTAATTTTCTCTTTGATGTTGGCCTGACGGTTATAAAAAATGTTTAAAAGATGAATTATCAAGTAGTCAGCATCTATAGCATGCCATGATTGTGTCCTAAGGATTAAGAATTGATATCGTTTGGTGAATTCTAAATACAAAGGAAGCTCAATGCATACAGTGAGATCTGAGAAACCGATACAGAAGATGATCAGACTTTTGGTTGTGTTTTTGAACCATGCTTAATTAAGCAAAGCGGAAGAGAAGACCTCCTAGGAACTCGCTTTTACACAGCACTGCACGGATGCCTCCCAGGGCCAAGGGAGTAGTGTTCTCTCTATTGACTGAAACTAATCCCTGCCACGATCCAGGAGTGACTACCAAATGCCACCAGCGGCATCTATTGTATTATCGCAAACAAAGAACAAATTCACACCTGACCAAGCAAAGGCCCTCTATATAAATCGGTGTGAGCTGGGTCTCTGTTCTTCCAGCCCATGCACAGCTTGCTGGTAACTCTTAAGGTTTATGAAGCCATCTTTTTGCTCTTCCAATTTGTGCAGAAGAACAGATTTTCACTCAACTGCATTAGGATGTAAACCTCTCTTTCCCTGCCTGTACTCCTGCACCCCTCTCCATGGCATCTGAAGTCATCAACATGAAACCTGTCTGCCTTCTAGTCCAGAGGTTCTTATACACATGAGACCACATGCAGAATGTTTTTGAATTTGTGAGTACGTATTATTTTCCTGTGGGAAAGAACCATAGATTCCCCCCCACTCTCATAAAACCTCTCAAAAGTTAAAAAAAATTGGTATGACCCTGTGCTACTGGTTCATAGAGGGAGGACCCACAGGTTTCAGCTGATACAGTGAGTGTCCACTGAGGACTCCAGGCAGAGGCAGGCTGTAGCCACACCACAGCAGCCACGTAACTGCTGGAGGACTGGCTGCTGTTCAGTGCTGTGCCGGGGGCACCCTCGAAGAATTAAAAAGAGAGGGAGGAAGCAAAAGAAAGGAGACAGAAAGAGCTAGAAAGCAATACCAGAAAACAATACTTCAAATGTTCAAAAGTCTGTATCTGCTATTGTTAGCACAGTTGTTTATCATTTGCAAATTTTGTGTTTAGGATTATTATTTAAAACCCTCCTTCCTTTACAGAGACAACTACTAAGAATTGGCTTTTTGAAGGTAACTGTAGACCACCTCCAAAATTAAATTACATAGTAAAATTCTAACTATTAAGTAGAAAAGCCATTGATAAAGTAGATCAATCAATATATACTGGTCAACTTCAGAGAAATATAAGATCATTTTAACTTCATCTTTTAATTTTCTCTTATTAACATTCAGAACCCATCACTGTGAAAGGCAACATAACCTGCAAAGAGTTCATAAACAACATATTTGGTAAAAATTTATATAAATAAAAATTCCTGAATTTGGCCTGCCTCCTCATCCCTTTTCTGACAAACACATACACTATTTGTGGGGGGGGGGTAAAAACTATTACTTTCCCTGCTGCATGTAGCATTTGTAAGGATAAATTTCACTTTGTTTACTTCTCCCATCAGTTAAAATATGGTTGCTTGGAAAGATTTACAAGGTCACCTAGTGGGTCTACACACATGGAATACAACTGAATCTACTTAAACAACTTTACAGGGTAGGCCATCTTTGTAGAAGTCTAACCATCAGCATAGAAACAGCAGAAAGTAGTATAAATCAGGTCATTCAGTGTATCAAGCACACGAGGAGCAAGCATGTGACTTCTTCATGACTACTGTTATGCAGCAAGCACTGTAATTTAGAGCCATAAATGATTTTAATTGTTTCTTGTGTGCATGTGCATGTATGAATATGTGTACATTCTGTATAAGTAACTACTCACCAGGTTCTAAGGTCAGTTTTCAGTCTTCCATTTAATTTTTCAATATCATTTTACATAATTAACTACTCTTTTATGTATTAATTTGTTTTCAAGCTGTTTGAAAGCACACTGATCTGGCTCACTGGTTATTCTGACTTAGTCAACATTAGTTGCTCCCTATTCTCATTCTGACTTATACATGCCCTTTATTTAGATACATTTCCTAGGTGAATCCATCCAATTTTGTATCGTTTAACTACCAAAGACATGCTTCTGACACAAACATTTCTATTGCTGACCTTTAGCTCTCCCCTAAACTTCAAACTCATGTATTCAATTGCCTACTTATCATTGCTATTTGGTCAGCTATTCAAGCATTTCAAATTCCACATGTAAGTAAATAAAACACAAACAAAAAGATATTTTCTCCAAATGCACCTTCTGTTCTCCAGACTTTCCCGTCTCAAGTAGTTGTTCAGATCCAAAATCTAAGTGTTATCCTTAATTCTTCTGTTTCCTCACACCACCTCCTTCATTGTCCCATCCATTAGCATATTTGGTTGATGCTGGTCTCAGAACTTTCATCATATTCATCAATTTCTTCCATGTTCACCACTACCACCTCTGAATAAATCACTCTCATTGTTCAGACTGCATGCCATTCTCCTTTACTGTGTCTACTCTTGCACAGGTATTGTCCATTTTCCACACCACAATCAGAGTAATTTCTTCTTACTTAAGATTATGCAATACTCATGTTTAAAATCCCCCAGTGGCTTTCAGCCATGCCTAGAATAATTCTAAACTTGCCTTGGTCTCAATGGCTCTATATTATCTCACTCTTGCCTACTTCTCAAATTTAATTTCCTAAGACTTTGTCTCTTATTGGCAATGTTCTAGCTCAAAGCATTCCTTCCCACTTCACTGTGAATCCCCTTACTATGTGCATTTTCTGAGCCCTTTGTCTGGAATTACCCTCCCCAAATCTCTTATCATCATTACACATTAACACAAATGGCACCTTCACTGAGGATAGAGGCAAATCATCCATTACCATCCCATAACACTTGCTATTCTACTTCCTGCTTTTCTGACTTTATTGCTGTTTATATCAATAGCATTGATTATTGATTGACCCCCACATATCTCAGTGCAATGGTTCTCATCATGGGAGCAGAGACCTCTATTCAACCATGAATTTTCATTCCCAAAATGATAGGTGATCAAGAAATAATTATTGAGAGAATATATATATAATATGCATACATATGTACACACGTATATAGTTCATAGTTATCATTTAGTCACTCACTATATAAGTTTTTTCTTAGTAAACCAAGTAGTTAAAAAGTTGGCTTAATCAAACTTTGTTAAATAAAAATATGAATGTAATAATTTTCTCATTTAAACAAAACATCTAAATTTTAGGGGGAAAGTAGCAAATAGCAATATATACTTATATAGTAATTTAATTAAAATATTAAGAAAATAAATTTAATTCCATGTGTTTGGTTTAACTCAAACTGAGTCCATGAATCTATTCCTTCTCCATCTCCACCTGTGGAAACCTAGAAATCTATGTCCACAGTGATGACCTCAAAGCCTTGTGAAATGCATAGTGAAAAACATTTTGTTTTGACCCCTAGACTTGTATGCCTGAGGTAAACAAAAGTATTTTGGAAATTAGATATGGTTTTTGATGGCCAGAAGAAAAACATTTGTAGGTTCACTGATATTTTTTCTATGCTTTTACTATAGTAATTTTGAAAATTAATAATTGTTTTCTAACCTGCCTTAACTATTGTAGAAGGTCCTATAAATATCACATGATGTCACTTTTAACCTTCTAATCTAAAAAATATACAGGGATCTGGGAACAATAAGCATGGACCTTTAGGAGGTATCTCTGTGACAAGCTGGCACTCCACACTGATGTGGCATCAATGTCAAGTTTAGACTGAGTTGTGCTGACCATCCCCACCTGACAGGTGGGCGGTCAGAGAGTTGGAGAAAACATGATCCATCCAGCTACAGAGTAGTTACGATGGATTAGAATTAGTTCTAGGTCCAACTCTTCCCGCTAATCAAAGTACTTTTATCTTTAGAGGGAAAGAAGTAATTCGAATAAATAAAAATTGCCTGTTTCACATACTTTGCCAACCTTCCTCAAACATGATTTTCGAAATAGCGAAAAACTACCTTTGTTCTCTAAACAAACACTTCCAAAAAAATGTGGTCTAAGAAGTTAAGTTTATGGGGTCATTTAAGATCTCATTCTGGGAGGATATAAGAAAAAAGGCAAAGGGAACTTTGTAAATCATGTAGGTATAGAACTGCAAAGAAAATCCTTTGAAGAATAGGTCATTGGTTTTGATATGAGGGAATAAGGTATGAGATGCACTTTGAGGAACTGTAACCTAACCAAGCAGCTCACACATAGTGGTTTTCATTAAAAAGTTGCCATTTATCTTATCACAGCGAGTTTATCTTACCATGAGCTGTCATTGAAAGGATAGGGAAATTCTGTGACTTACTGCAGCACAGCGGATATCAAAAAAAGACAGATGGCAACTTTTTAATGACAGGCACTGTTCTCCAGGGCTTATTCACGTCTCCAGATTCAGAAGCAGCCACTATCAATATCCACCTCTGGAGCTGAACTGAAAGGAGACATTAACAGAGTAAATTAGTAGTAGAATCTGAAAATCTTGGGTAAAACTTGATTTCCTTTGGAATCTGTTCTGTTGACACACACACACATAAAACCCAGCATAATGACACACACACACAAAACCAGACAAATTTGTATTTAATGTTTTAATCTTAGGTCTTTAAGCAATGCATATTTTTATATTTGTGAATTTTCTGAATACAATTTAATAGTTGAGAGCCCATGGTTCTGAGCTACACCCTGTTGGAATAAAGCTGGTTTTCTCTGTTCCTCAATTTCCTCATCGATAATGTGGGGGAAAGGAGTGTTTCTAAAGCATGGGGGTGCGTCAAGGGTACAAGTAGATAGGGAACAGAATAACAGTGTTGACTGTATTCAATTTGTATTCAGTAAATCTAACCTCAGTTCCCTAAATAAGGAAAGCAGCTCTACTAACTGTCCCCCAAACAAATGGAGACAATTTAAAAATATTCTGCATTTAAATCTGTGAGTTGAAACCGCACACTCATAGATTCTAATTCTGCAAACAATGACATGCATCTTCCCATCCTCTGACCAGTTAGAACTCTTCTTACTTTATTCTGAGTCTTCCCAGCTGGGCTAACTCGAATGTCACTGTGACCTTTCTGGGACACTGAGAGCACTTACTGCTGATTTTGGTCCTTCTTCATACACTGCATTCTATCATTTTGTACTCAAATCTCTCTCTGCCACCTAGATACACATTTCTCAAGAAGGGTATATATAGGCTCCATATTTTTTCAGAGGCTTATTAAGCAAGTTAATACAGTGTGAAGCAAGAAGTTAGAACTCATTGATTATATTTTACCTTAAAATAATACAAACAAATTTATACAGACTAAATTTACAATACCATCTGTCTTCCCTATACTCTTAAATGGAACATTGGGATGGAGAGACAAATACTAAGCTTAAAAAAAATCTTCAAACCTGCATTTTAGAACTGACTTCTAGAAAAAACTTACTACTTTAGGACTTAGTTCTATCATTTGTTGAATAACAAAACTTTAAGATCCATTCCAAATTAAGTATTATTAAATGTTATTTGATTAAATTTGACAATGTCTGGAATTCACTCACTTATTTCAAAGCACACTTCAAAAACCCACTCTAGCATATGTCCTAACCACTATAATGGCATTGTCCATAGTCCTCACAATTGTAAAGAGAGGGAAAAAAAGCAAGTTTCATACACTAGTTGTTTTACTTTCAAATACAGGATAGTGCGGGAAATATATAAAACCTAGAAGTCATTTCCTTTTAGACTGCTTTTAATGTCCTTTATTGTCTCACTTGGAATATTTGTCTTTATTACTCCATTTATCAGATGCTTAAAAACTCTGAAGAATGAAGTTAACTAATTGTCCATTAGATGCCACGGATCTTTCATCTATTTAAGGATGCCTACTTGATGCAGTTCCTCTCATTAGACAGAGCTGTGAGCTTCTCTGTGCACTCACAAATGGTACCCTGACTTCTGCAGCAATGGGCACTTAAGCCCCAGGAAGCCCTGTTTAGAAGGGGAGGTTTTAATAGAGCAGTCCACATCGAACCTCTCACTCTTGTCTAAGTACCTACTGGTGATGATCACTTTGATCCTGCTGCTCTAAGTAGAGTAATTAAAAAAATGCAACTTTCAGCATGATTGGGAAAGAGTGGAAACTTCCTTCTTCATCTGAAGGTCACTTCCACTGAACATTTATCCATCCAGTTCCATCAATTTAATGATTATGAAGAAATCAGATAAGCCTTATTGTTAAAGAGTCCTAAGAGATCATTAAGCCTCTTTTTTTTCTCCCATGAGTTGGAGCAAGAAAGCCCACTAAAATTTAGTAAATCGATGATTGTTCATACTTTTTTTTCAGATACCAGTGAGAAGATTATAGTATTTCCCTGATTATTTCAGCACTTGATATAATTAATATTGGGGAATACTTTTCTTCAGTACCCCCTCAGACCTCTTTACTGTGGTAATAGGGCAGAAGATGATAAATTGTGAGGTTGTATCATCTTGATTAGAGCATGGCTATAGGGAATTCACTTTGAGCAAAGTGTGGCAGGGAAGCTGAAGTGCAGAAGGAAGACTGACTATTTTCTATGCTATTGAACAGGTTACTAAAGAATAGAAAAGTAAATTAAATGGTGAATAAGTAATTTGAGCTTTTTAAAATATTGGATTTATATTCTGGTTTCCACAGGTATGTATAAAGAAGTTATCAGAATTAAGCTGTATAATTTCCCAGGGGAGATATCAAAGAAGCATCTGATATAACATCTGTCCTCAGGACTCTGAAATCTACTTGAGCAAAAGGAGACAAGCATATAGAAAGAATAAAATTTTCAGTTAGATACAAAACAAATACAGGAAACTATATGCCAGCACAAAGGTAGTCAATACATTTGATATAATACATTTGAGACATAAGTACAAAATGCAGCTTAGTGCTTATATTTATAAAATATAATCAACATATGTCAAGGTATAAGTATTATTCAGATTAATGTCTCATATGGAATTTTGGACTTGAAATGATCTTTAAAGATATAGAGGAGAGAAATGAATTCTAGGTGAGAAAATGCAGTGAACACAAGCTGAGCCAACTTCTCTAACTCACTGGGTCTAGTGCAAACTCTCATCTGGAAAGAACCCTACCTCTTTAGCTCCTGAAGGACTTTCTCACTTTATTACCACCATGGTCTCCATGCCCATCTGTTTTATTTTTCCTTATTTCAATTGTATATTTATAAAATTGCACCTTCCACTTTCAATAGCCTCAGGATACAAGTACCAATAAAATTCCCATTGATTAAAGTATTAAAATACATGAAAAGGAACAATAGCCAGCAGCAATAATGATTAAACACATCAGTATCAAACAAAACAAAATTGTATTAAAAAACAACAGCCTCCTTATATCTATCCCTTAAAATAGAGCAGGGCCAGCTTAGAATGTAGAAAAATTGGGTGAGTTGTAACTATATACAAAAACTTGGCTATAAAACATAGCAAAACTTTCATATTACTGTTTGACTCAGTTTCTGGGTAGTCTCTGTATAATTTTCTTTCCCCTCCATGTGCCTCTGTGTTTGTAGCTGTCACATGGGAAGGATACAGCTCATCACAGCATAGTACTATCTTCTAGGGAGGTTGTGAGAAATAATTTTTAAAAATTCAAATGATTTAGAAAGTTGAGCAATACAAATATGTATTGTTCCTGACATTACTTATTGTAGAATTTAAAAAAAAAACTGTTTACTCTGTGATGTGTCCTTACTCTAATAGAATCTGTATTTTTAGAAATAAACTCTGTGTTACAGATGTCAAATTACCATAAATATAGAAATGCTTTATAGGTACATACAGCTATTATTTTGTTAATATTTGTAGCTGATGACTGTGTCAGAAGTAAAATGACCCTACCTCCCATGATACATTCCAAACTTTACTAGGCACATTTCTAAAGCCCTGCATTGAAACAATAGAGACTGAATCATAGAAAGTTGGACTGACCTCAAAAGAAATGAGCAGGTGATTTTTACCTAAGTCAGTAAACACTACTCTTAGGATAAACTTACCTCCCAAGGATAACAAGTCATATTTCCTTTTAAATCTCAATATCCAAGTTAAACTCTACACAGCATTCTTGATTGTTGTATTCACAAAGTCTGTTTCCAATACTTAGTGACACTGAAACTCACAAACACACACACAACACCTGCCATTCTAACTGCTCTGGATGCTATGCCCTCTTTCTTATTTCCTTGGAAAGAGGAGACCCCACTGGTCTTTATCCATAAAGCAGAAAAGATGTTGGGAAAATAATTCAATAAAAATCAGATGAACCATGCGTGCTACCCAACAAAAACAAGAACAAGAACACTTGATAGAGATGAACTGTTCAAGTTCCACTATGTTCTATGGATATTACTTAACAACCTATTTTCAAGTAAAGCATACTTGGCTTAACTTATTATGCCATTTAATTCAGCAGTGGGGATAGTAACCACAATACTTCCTTTCTTCCTAAATTTGATCCGATAGTTGAGTTCTCTATTGTTCCCATATTGCAAATTAATAAGTAATAAACTCAATTTTTAATTATTTAGTGGTATTTTTATACAAAAGTTTACAGTTCTACAGACAAAGAGAGTGTAGCAATAGAGCACAGAGATTAATGATACATTTGCCACTTCATCACAGGAGCAGAGAGCTGATTTGGGGTGGTTTTTTTTTTTTGGTCTAGGCACATGGTTGCCATGCTCCTGGTACCCATAACACAATACAAGAATATGATACCCCAAGAATGACTCAGATACCAAAAGTACTGTAAACTCAGACACATCTCTACTGATTCTTATAACATATCTTCTGGTTAAAAATAATAAATAGGTAATTCTACGATCTGGATGAATCTGTGAACTGCAAGCTAATACATGGTAAACATTTCCTTAGGCACTTGGCATTGCAGCTTACAGACAGAGGTCAAATATTTATAAACTTAAGCCCAACCCTACATTTTGCTGGAACAAGCACTTTGATGTAAACAGGGTCATAGATTCTCTTAAGCACGAAACCAGGTTTTCTCCCACAGCAGTAAAAACTGAAATTTTAATTTTTATCCTGGAATCACCTTTTTCAATTATGGTTACCTTTACTGTATTATGAATACACCATTATATATTTCATTTAACAGACAAGTACGTACTGGACATCTTTTTGTGGAATTCATCAGAATAGAACTTAACAGCAGTAAACAAAAAGGAGCCAAGTTTGGGGAGATAGATGGAAAGACTCAAATATATAATACATCACGTGATGACAAGTATTAGGAAGAAAAATAAAGCAGCACAAAGGAACTGAGAGTAATAAAGTTAGAAAAAGGAAGTCATTTTAGTTAGTTGGTGATGGCTGGCTTTGTGTAGAGACCTAAGGGAAGTGAGCAGGTATCTGTGAGAAGAGAATTTGGAGAAAAACAACACAAAACACTCTGAGAAAAGGTTTTTTCAGGAAAACAAAACAAAATGCTTTTCAGGACCCTAAAATTAGTCTTGGCACTTCTGTGAACTAGGAAGATAGCCAATGAAATAAGTTAAGTGAGCAAGGCGCATGATTCCAATGAACATTCTTGTAGCCCATTATATTATACATTATGAAGATTTTTTCAATCTCATCATCTGATTTATGTTTACAATAATTTAATATGGTATATAATACCAAAAATGTCCTACATTTTCAGATGAAAACTGTAGATTCAAGTATTTAGTTTGTTGCCTAAACTATTGATGGGGAAGGAGGGTGGTAAATCTCAAAGTGAAGTTTATTGATTTGAAGATGAGTATTTTTCCCAATGTGCCACACATTCTCTGTTCAGAGGTTACATTAATACTTGCTAGATTCCTTCCAAATCTAGAAGCCTATACCTGTAAGAATTTGCTCTCAAAAAGTGTACATAACATGCCTATGTGTTCATGCAAATGGTCACACATTAACAGAAGATACAAAACATGCTGAGCTGTTTTATCCTCAAAAGCAGGAGAGCAAAGGACCACTGAATGCTTGGGATGAGGGCATATATTACAAGATACATAAGGCCTTTAGTGAAGAGTCTTACCTCAGGAAGACCACTTGCAGGGATAAAATAGCTCTTAACACAAAGAGAGGCTCTGTGTCCTGATGTCCTGAAACAGAGGAAAGAAAATAAAAAGTACAGTTAATTACTCCATTCTGCTTTGTTGTTACAAGATGGGCCATTAGCAGCCCAGAGAATCCCTTCATAAGCATATCAACAGTGACAATATCCACCCTTCCTCAGACTGGTGTGCCCTGCCCAGTCTTTGGTAAACCAGGGCAACTCATAGCAAATGTAAAATTGACTATATTTGTCTGCATCGATTTTAGCATTACCCATGAATTTCCTGAACACTGTGCACGCATGCACGCACACCTCACCTCCATGTTTCTGTTTGCACCTTAGATGTGGAGTATTCTTTGCTATCTATTTACTTGTCCTACTCTTTAAACATAATCTAAGAATTGCGTGACAACAGGTAATGGGTTTAAAACATAATTTTATGCATCGATATATTTATTGCAAAGATTTCCACAAATCTGAAGGTGCTTCATCTCTAAGTAAATTAAATTCGGACATTGGTGTGTAGATAATGTGTGTTTGTGCATGTTTTAAAAAACCGTTTAGTAAGTATATTGTTCACATAACAATGGACTTGCTGCTCTAGGAAGATGGAGGTTTGATTCTTCAAGTAATATTCTAAAAGGTGGGGTGCAGGGACATTTCTTCCTGATGAAATACGCTGCACTGAACAAATCCAAGAAACTTTGGAGAAGATTATATACTCCTGACAGCCCAAATGTGATAAGTATATCAAGATTTAGTGTCCCTTTATTAGTTTCTCATACAAGAGAACACCACAGCTGCCAAATCTGAATCATTACCCTCATTTTTCCTGATATAATCAGTATGAAAATGGTGACTACCTGGATACTGCCTCCCTGTGAGCTTCTAGCTAAATAAGGTGAGATCAACCTTATTGTATCACTCACTGATTAGAGGTCTGATTAATGCTTCTTCTTTTATTTCCATTCCCCAGGTTGAGATAATGCATATGCTCCTGAATTATTGGGTCTGGTACCTGTTTCTGAATCAGACCTTTTCTAATAAGTTTGCCGAAGAGTTTGGAGAACTCGTAGGCTTCTGGGGAAGTCTAATTATTGTCACAGTCTGCCCTTTCATCTCTTTTATTTTCCAAAATTCAGACTAAAAAAAAAAAGAACTCCCCAAAGCTGTATACATTTATTTCATTATCTTGGAAAATGTCTGAGTCCCAAATAGCACTGGTCCAGCGGCTCCAAATACAGACTCTTTACATTTTCTGCTGAAACATTTTTGAAGAAAAACAGAAAGGCTTTGAAAACTCACCACCCTTCTTTCCCCCAAAATTCAACTGGCAGAAAATCTTTGCTGTTATCAGAAAAGATTTGGCATTAAGTAAAAAGACAATTGATCTGGGTTGAGAATATAATACGCAGCTCTCCTGTTGTTCAGTTCCTAAATGGAGAAGTCTGTTCCCCTGGAAATAAAATGGGAGAAAATATCTCTCCCAGAGACCCAGGAAATGTAACAGGGAACAAAGCAGCTTTTTGTTCGCTGCCAGGGCATTGCTCTTTTATACGGGCAGACTCCTCTCCTTCTCCTGAGCCACAATAACACTTTTCTCTTGTGGTCATTGTAATGCTGTATTTACTTGAAAAAGAGTAGGCAGTAGGGCAGGAAAAGCAGGTTTAGTGACTGCAGAGGATATGCCGTGCATGGAAGCTCTACTTTCCACAATCAGGACTGAAAGCTTTTAAGTCAGGCATCTTAGGATAGTAAATGCCATATTTCCAATTTGAACTAAAGTTTAAAAAAAGAGATAATATTTATTATTTTACATCAAGGTCAGCAAGCTATGGCCTACTGCCACTGTTTATTTTTGTAAGTAAAGATTGAACAAAGGTACAATCACTCCTTATTTACCATCTATTACTGTCTTCACACTATAACAGCTGAGTTGAATAATTGAGATAGAGGCTATCTGACCCTCAAAACTTAAAAATAGTTACTATCTTGCATTTATAACTTTTTTTTACCAACCTCCCCACCCTTTTCTGTTAAAAGAGATAAAGAGATGCTTTTAGATTCAGAGATGTGTATTGCTTAGGGTCTCTTTCTCTTCCAACTTCATCTCAGCACTAAATTCCTCTAAGTTAGGTTTATTCCCATGGAGGCTTTCTGAAAATGGTTACAAAGAGTGTCACTGGTAATTTAAGAGTCATGCTATCATGATAGCAACACTTAAGAAAGCAAGACATTTTTCAAATGCATGGGGCACAAGTCCATGGAGGCTGCGGCCTGACATGGCTAATATCCCCATCCTTAACTGAACTAACAAGCAAAACAGAGACAGAATCATCAACGGAGAAAAGATAACAGCTAGTGGGGAGGGGGAAGGTTAAGGAGTAAAGGGATTGAGCAAAATGGACAAAGGACTCATGAACATGGACAGGGATTGAGCAAAATGGACAAAGGACTCATGAACATGGACAACAGTGTGGTGACTGATGGCAGCAAGGGAGTCTCAGGGGACTAAATGGTAATGAAAAAATATAATAAAGATTTAATTTTAAAAATAAGGAAAGAAATGAACATCAACACTCTACCTGACAACATACATAAACATTAATTTGATATTGATCATGGATACACATTAACATAACAGCTAAAAAATGAAGCGTTTTAAGCAAAATACAGAAAAATTTAATGCAACCTTGGAATAGTTTTTTTTAGAAAAGACAAACCACTAAGAAGAAAAGGAAAAGATGATAAACTAGACTACATCAAAATGATATATATCTGCTCTTTCAAACAAATCATTAAGGAAATGAATCTGTAAAATACAGATTGAGAGAAAATATTTCTGTAATTACATCTGATGGACTTTTATCAGAATATATTGACAACTCCTATAGTTCAAAAGAAGGCAAAAATCCAGAATTGCAAAACACTTGCGAACTTTACAAAATAAGACAAAAGAATAGCTAACAAGCACATTTAAGAGAGATTGTCATTGTCAGACATCAGAAAACAGCAAGTTCACACTACTGGATATCACTTCAAAATGTGCTTAAGGAATCAGAAGAAAAAAGCTCATGATGTTTTGGTGGGAGTTACAAATGCAGCAACCACTTTTGAGATCAGGTTTTTTTCAATAAGGTTAAAAATAAGCCTGCCTTGTAACACAGCAATGCTACTCTTAGGTAGTTACCCAAGAGACATGAAAACATATGTCCTGAAAGACTCTATTCCTACTAGTTATAAATCGGAAATGACTTAACTATCCCTCAAGAGGTAATGGAAAAAAAACAAAATTGTGATATATCCATACGTACATTACTCCTCATAAGTTTTTTTAAAAAGTAATGAACTATAGATAAATGCAACCAAATGTAGGAATGATAAGTTTTATGTTTAGCTAAAGAAGTCAGACACAGATATTCAACTACATAGGGTCTTTGAACAGATAAAATTCTCTGCTGATATAAATCAGAAGAATGATTGGGGTGTGGGAACTGCCAGGGAAGTGTTCAATAGAATACTTGGGCTGATGGGAATCTCCATATTTCCAGCAGGACTGGATGAGGTGGTGGTTTTATTTGTTTATGTAGTTATCAAAATGTATCAAACATAATGCTTAAAATGCATTCATTTTAAACTCTACACAGATAAACAAACAAATAAGTGGATAAACAAATGAATAACAAGCAAACAAAACAACGTTTATCCATGGGTGACAAGCCCTTTCTAAAACAGAGCATTCTGGCAAATATATGAAAACCGCTTAACTTAAAAATTCAGGCACATCACTTCTACTAACAAACTAGGCCAAGTTACTGAACTTTTCTTCACCTAAATTTTTCTATCATCTGTTAAACAGAACTATGAATTGATTACACTACATCAAGCACATGCAACAAAACCTAGATAGAACACGGTTTGAATGAAATGAATTTATAACTAGCTTCGAAATGATTTTTAAAACAAACCTAAAACTAAACAGATCAAAATGCATAGGGTTTTCCCAAGGTACATTTATAGCTTCATATGCTGGCTTTATTAAACAGAAAAGTACTATTATACATAATTTTGCCACTCATTTTGGAAAATTATAGCTAAAAAAGGACAACTCACTGCACAGAAAAAATAAATAAAATAATAAGCATGAAAATTTAAAACAGTATGTAAATTAATGATAAAATCTTAGTTTGAAAACAAAATAAAAATATATATATTATGACACTTAAATGAGAGATAAAACAAAAACAATTGGAGACATGACACTTTAAAAGGTTACACAAAATTATATGTGCTTTATAATGAATTTGCTAAAATTCTGATTAGAATTTTGAAATATGTGAATTGCTAGGAAGATATAAAATACCATAGAAATACAAAAGGTGAATAATGAAAAATATTCATCAAAGATATTGACAAGTTTATGATAACTTTAATTGCCACAGGCAAGTTAGCTTTATTATTGAGTTACTTCAAATTCTCAATTTCCACAAGATATAATTTGGTTGAAAATATAAAAAAATCTTAAAACATTCTATTTCATTTTTTTTTTTTTGAAACTTACATACCACTATCTGGATAACATCATGTCCACCTTCAAGATTCTGTGCACACTCATGGGCACATTCAAAATCTTAAATAAATAAAATATTTGTCAAATCAGTTTAATAATGTCATTTGAATTTTTGGAAAGAATTCTCATCCAAGTATTATTATTGAACACTAGAAAGTGTATAATTTAATAATATAAAAATATATGAGCATATCACATGAAATGATACACACATAAGGAGAAATGCTACTTATGATAAATTTCACAAATTTACTACTATTCAAAATAGTAGTAAATATGTATAAAAAACTAAAAATAAAAGTACACTTCACAATTTAATTACATACATATTATTACAGATTTTAAAGTACCCATGCAATATTAGAATTCTCAACATTTTTGTAAAAAGTTTTTCAAGAAATTGTGATCATTTCAGTAAAATGTAAAATAGTATTCAGGATAGCACTTAGTAAAAAAGAAGAGGCACATTAGCATTGCAAATATGATTTCTCATTCATATATGTAGAAAACCAAATATACAGAAATAAGCTTAGAATTAATAATATAACTTAAGATCTCACACTGGGCATGTCATGTGTCACAAATAATAAGTTATAATATTTAACAATGCTGTAAAGCAAATTATTTATAAAATATTTAAAGTAATTTATATTATAAATTGGTCAGTTTTTCCAAATAAATGTATACATAGCCACAAAAATTATGGGGTTAAAGTACTTTATTTAGATCATTTTTTAAAGGCACTGGAGCAAGAATGGCTATGCATGGTTGACTTTGATAGATACTATCAAAATTTTCTAAACACTTCATGTCGAAATAATTATTTTTTTTAAAACTAGTAATATCAGTAAATCTTACTTCTCAATATTTGAGATATTAAATGGGATATTATCGTTAAAATAAAATAAAATAGAGATCAGGCTTGAAATTCTCCTGAGCACCCAAAACCAGTTAAGCCATGTAAGCAAAACTTACTTAGTTTATTGCATGAATGTAAGCAAAATGTAACTTCGGTTATTTCTTGTAGACTTGTCTGGTAATCAGAAGAGAAATTTCAGTCATTTTTCTAAAATGGTATAATCACTTTTAGCCAATTTTCTCCTGTTTGAAACCCCCACTGCAATAAGCAATCATTGTGAAGGTTAAACTACTTCCTCATGTTCACTTTACAAGCTATACTGTGACATCTTGCCGGGGAGCTTCCTACCATTGTTGCGGTTGAACTATTCCAGCTTGAGAAGTTTCTCCCATGCTCAAAAAATACTCATATCAAGTAAAGCCCTCAATTTTTTTTTGCCATAATGAAATGACAATAATTAAAACAAAAGTGTAATGTAAAATCAAATAGATTGTTTTCCTGAAAAAGATGTGTGTTTATAAATGTGTATATAAATAGCATACAATAAAGATAACACTTTATATAACTGAGAAATAGAATTTAAACTTAAGAAAACATTTGATAAAAAGTCATTGAAGTCATAGCTCATACCATGTAGAAAATAAATCTGCGGTAGACTAATGGGTTAAATACACCACAAAAATATATAAAAAATAAACATTCAAAGAATTTATGGGTAAAAACTGATCAGCAGACTGAAAAATATTAAGAATAAAAATACAGTTATAGGAAAATGTTGACTTGTTTTATACCCCCCAATTTTAGTTTGCTGTACTATAAAATTTGACAAAATAACTGAAGCATAAGTGTAAAGATTTGGAAATAGTTTAATATATTTGAGAAAAATTAAGATTTAGCATAAGTGAGGAAATTTTAATAATTAGTGAGAAAACTCTAAGCATACAAAATACAAACTAGTAAATGGTATAGATATTTCAGCAGAAATGAAAACTCCTAATGAAAACTTAAAAAATGTTTGCCATCATTAGTAATAAAATGCAGTATATGTAAATTTGCAATTAGATTTTAATCCATTAGAAAAGATACAAAGAAGGTACATCTCCTTCCAATGGAAGAGTAAATTAATACAGTATTTCAACATATCTGTTGTTAAGATGAATTAATAAGTGTATAAATAATAATACACTTTAATCTAGTGATTCCTTAACAGAATTGTACAAAAGTAAAAATAGCACATACAGGCAAGAACTAATGGAGCAAATTTTGTATTTATTAACAACAGAAAAGGAAAACAAATACTAAACAATATTGAAGTGGCTGAATAAATCAATATTTAAATCAAGTTTTGCTGAACAGCCAATTAAATTCATGTGTTTGAGAACAATTTATAGACAGAAAATATGCTCACTATTTTGTATGGAAAATCAATATATGAGAATTTCAACAGATTATGTTAAGCCTTTTGAAATTGTTGATGTCTGGCTTGTTTTAATCTAAAAATGGTAACATCATATGATTCAACTTATTAGTTATATATATATATATAATATGCATGCAGAAATTCAAAAATATTTAAAGATATATAAAACATTCTTGAGATATGTTTAGAATTTCAGATTGTTCAAAAATGCACATGTTACTTTTGTATTAGAAAGATAATTCAAAATATATACCCAGTTCAGCCATGGGGATGTAAAATACCATATAGGAAATGAAGTAGCCAAAGAATCTACACATGACCTATGGACAGGAACAATGGTGTGGGGTTTGCCTGAGGGAGTGGGGTTGCTGGGAAAATTGGGGCAACTGTAATAGCATAATCAGTAAAATACAATTATAAAAACAAAATACAGCCCTGGCTGGTATAGCTCAGTGGATTGAGCGCAGGCCTGCGCACCAGACAATCGTGGTTCAATTCCCAGTCAGGGCACACGCCTGGGTTGCAGGCTGGTTCCCTGAAGGCCAGTTCCCAGCAGGGAACCCACAAAAGGCAACCATACATTGATGTTTCTCCTCCTCTCTCCTTCCCTTCCCCTCTAAAGATAAACAAATAAAATCCTATAAAAAGATTATTGAAAAAAATACTATACACCTACTTTCAAAAATGGACTCATTAACATCTTGACAGTTGTTCTCTTTCTCTGTCTCTCCCTCACACACACACAAACCACACAAACATATAAACAGTCTACTGAACAATCCTATGTTCTCCAAGCAAGGCTAGATATTTTAGGAAATTCAAAGAGGAACATAACATGAAAGCCACATGTCCTAATAAGGGGAGATGAAGCATATATATGCAAAACATTAGATTAAAAATTTAAATTTTATAAGTTTTCACATCAAACTGAAACATGTAGAGCTCATCATGGAGAGATTACACTGAACCTCAGACTTGAGTTTGTCCCTGATAAATATGATTTGGGTAAACAGAGATGACAAAGACTTTCTAATATAAGTATTCGGTTAGTTTAAAAAAAACTAGGCAAGATAATGTGGACACCTACCCATTCTCTAATTCCATCGCTTGCCAACAGAATCATCTTTTGCTGTGAAAGACGGCATAGTAATTGTGGGCCCTTCAATAAGTAACATAAAATGTAATCATGAAGCAGCCTCCAGAACCACTCAGCCAGGAAATGTTGAGATGCATTCTGCACCAGAAAATAGCAGCTGTCTTAAAAATAGTTTCTTATTGATTAGAGAGTAGGGAAGGCCATTTTTAAAGCTTACTCCCTGGAAACTTTACCATGTTGTTTGTCATCATGAAAATGTGTGTAGTTGGTTCCAGAAAAAAAAATGCATGTCATGATGGAAGAAATGTTTTCTTGCTAGTCCCATAACAACAATAAACCTATTACATAACACTCATCTCCTTGTCCTAGGTAAATTTCCTGCCTATGGCAGAAAAACACCATGTATATGTGGAAGACTCAAAAATCTATGTTTTATTCCCAATGACTATCTGAATTACCAGGAACATCATTTATTCGACATACCCTCAATGACCCCAATCATACTTATCATATATATTCAAGAGACAGCCCTGAATTTATACTGCAAACCTGTAGCCCACATATCTTACCTATCTCAGTATATGGGTACCATGTAACTGCTGAAGACAAAAATCTAAATCTTATCCTTTGACATCCAAGCCATCATGAAATCCTGTCAATCGGACCATTAAAACACATTAGAAATGAATCCAATTCTCTCTCTTTACTATTAACTTTCCTATCAACCCATTTCCTAAAAGGTTTCACTTGCTTCCTACTGGCCAAACTCTATTTTGTGACAAATATCAATATTCCATATACCACAAAGATTCATGTTTTAAAGATGCAAATCAGGTCATTTTCAAGCATTGCTTCCCACTTGGGATAAAATCCTAACAACTAACTCTGGGCTTACAAAACCCTTAAAAACTCCTTTGCCCTATCTCTAACCTCACCTCATAGGACTTTCTTCTCATCTCTACATGCCAACACTCTCCATTTTATTGTTCCTTACATGTTTCAAGCTTTTTTCTACATAGGAAAGATATGATCAGGGTTCACTGATATCTTGTTCCCTGAATCTAGTTATGTGAAGTTTCACTTCTAAGCCCCCCACACAATTGAGAAAGATATTTGATAAGATCTAGCAGATACAATATAAACAGAAGTGACATGGCCCTTTCAGGCTGTCAGTGCAAAGACTGCATATGATTTTCTAGTTTCTCTTGCCTTGCCTTGCCTTGCCTTGCCTTGCTTTGCCATCTATGAAAGTTAGGGCTGCACGTGGTGCAGACTAAACATAGTGGGAATCCAGTCAGGAGAAGCCTAAGCTTGTGATCTGGACAGGCTTTGATGAAGCAGAAAACATGTCAGCCCCTGTTGTATAAGCACCTTGAGAATCCTCTATATGTTAAATAACACTAGATTTCTGTAGATTACAGTAAACAAACAGTAAATTACCCTGGTGTTTGAACGAGGTATTGTTTTTAAAAATACACACACACACAAACAAACAAAAACCCCTGCTTCTTTCCTTTGTCATCTAGATTTCAGTGTAAGTAATCAAAATTGGACCCATCTACCTGACATTCTATATCATGCCATCTTTTCAAAATTCTCTCTATATTGCTGATATTTTTTCTGGTTTACTTATTTATTTATATGCTTACTCTTTGTCTCTCCTTAAAATGCAATAAAATGACTTCACGCTTTGTTTGCTGCTTTAAACCTAAAATTTTTCTTGTAGTCTGGGACAGAGAAGGCGATCAAAATTATTTCTTGAAATATTTGTCAAATTAGTGATTACTATTTTTCTTATTTTGTTCTGAGGATTCCAACTTTATGATTCTATTTTTATGGTACCAAAGTGACAAATAAATAAAGTAAAAAAATCAATAATTGCCTGCCAACTCAGCTCAGCTAGTTTCTGAAAATCCTGTAGAATTATATCTAGGCTTATGGAACTGTTACAATAGTATTTTTTCATGAGGATGACTTAAAGCTTATTTTTCATAGAAGAAAAGTATATTCTCCCAGAGGTACTTACATAAGTAACACAGCATAATCATTTTGATATTTGAATAATATAAAAACAGCTTCTTACAATGCCCAGAAAGTGTGCCTACAAATATAGCCATATCAGGCACATAGCTTATGTACCTGATGCTTGAAAGTACCTTAAAGGGGTACTACAGAAAGCATGAAATTGCTGAAAGCTCTCTATTCCTGAAAGCATCCAAGGCAAACATCAGAGATAAAGATCACTTGAGCTATGTTTGCCTGCCTTATGGTGTTAATTAAATGCCAATATCTTTTTCTTGAGAAGTTCAGAATTAGATTCATATTCTCCTCTGAGAAATACAAGATCATAAAGTCATCTGGCACATGGTATATGGCCTCCCTTCCTTATGTAAAATCCCAGGAGGTATTTTTCACTTACAGATTTTGTACTACTATTTAATATTGTAATTATTTTAGGGACTATATATTTTTTTTCAGAGTAGTAAATCTTGAAATTTCATAGAAATTAAAATTGAAGCAGTTAGCACAAGATATTTAATGCCAAATCTTGATCTATTATCTTTCATTGGCAATAAAATGGTCTCTTATTTACCGAGTACATACTATATACTTATTATAAAATGACCTAGATACCGTGGATGGTAAAAAAAAAAGTACAACACACAATCTTGCCATTAAAGAACCTTTAAGGCCATGAAATTAAAATGATCTGTTTAAAGTCATATGGTCCCAATCTACATCAGCACACAAGGTCTACCCAGCCACATAATATGAAAAATAGAGACATTTATTGAAGAAGGTACAAGATACAAGGTACACTGTACATAGGACAATGACACCTCAGTCACCTTCAAAGTAGGCACCTTAGGACCTCACACAGTTCTCACATTTGCCATCAGCTGCCCTGTTGTATTTTACTGAATCTCATGAATAGTGTGAAATCTCTTCCTTTTCATGGGTGATTTTAGTTTTGGAAACAGTCAAATCTGGGCTGTAGGGGTCTGAGTTGTTAATTTAAAAGAAGATAAAAAAGATGAACAGTGAAAGGACAGCAAACTCACAGTTATTAAGAACCACACCTAAATCAAAAGCAAACTAAGAGGACAGCTAGATCAGGAGCAGAACCATAGAAATGAAGATCACATGGAGGGTTAGCAACAGGGGAGTGGGAGGAGGAGAAGGGGGGAGAAGGTACAGAAAATAAGTAGCATAGACAGTAGATAGAAAATAGGGGGAGGGCAAGAATAGTAGGGGAGATATAGAATCTAAAGAACTTGAGACACGTGGTCATAAACTAAAGGAGGGATGGTGGGGGAGGGGGTGTGCAGAGTGGTGGGGAATGAAGGGGGGAAATAAAATAACTGTAATGGCATAATTAATAAAATATATTTTTAAAAAAAAGAATGGTTCGTGCAATATCGATGTAACCTGGCAGCCAAGGAGAGTGGCTCTCAGCCAAGGAGAGCCAAGGAGAGTATATACTATATACTTATAAGTAATAAGTATATAGTATATAAGTATATAATAAGTATATAGAATTTTCCTAACAATCACATTCAATCACCCACTGGAATGCACATGGATGAACAATGATGACTTCACTGTACTAGTCAATGGAGGCAGTGGATGCTGCTGAGTGAGCGTGTGTACTCTGTGGCTGATGCATTCAAAATGACTGAACTAGCAGAATAATGAATCTGCATCAAATTTTGCACTAAGTGTAAACATTCCTCCACAGGAACTATTCAGATGATTCAGAAGGCTACAGCTTTGGGCAACTGGTGATTGGCTGCTTCATAACAACAACGCACCCACTCACATACCATATCCTGTGCAGAGTTTTGGGCGAAATATCAAATCACCTAAATGACTCAGTATCCCTATGGCCTAGATTCAGTGCTCTGAGACTTCTAGCTTTTCTCATATTTTTCTATTTCTCATAATACATGGCTGAATAACTTCTGGACAGACCCTGTATGTAGAACCTGCACCAATAAATGAAAAATATTATTTTCAGTACAAATTCAAATGGAAGATTCACAAAAATTTACCATACATTGCTTTGTAAAGCAAGACTAAATACACACACACACACACACACACATATAGGGCCAGGCAAAAATAACACCCCTAAAAAAGGTGTGTTATTTTGTAATAAAAAATTACAAAATCATAAGAATGTAATTCTGTAACAACAATATCACACTCAAGGACACATGACATTTTAGTTGAGATGTTAAAACTAAAACTATATATTACTACACCCATATAATTTTCCTAACAATCACATTCAAGCAGGCCTTGCTTTTGCTGGACCCTGTATAGTTCAAATTGAACATATTCACCATCTTATATATTATTACAGTGGATTTAGGCTAGAAATCAATAACAAAAAATAATTAGGCATTGATCTGTTTCTTATAAAGTAAGGAGTACTCTTCTAAAATACCTATGACAAATATGTTTTATTATTACACATAATATGTAGTAAATATGTTACTACATATTTTATAAATTATAAATACTGTATTTATTTTAAACATGAATACTATAAATATATTTTTAATTTGTATTTTAATTTTAGAAAAAAACTTTTCAAAATAAACTTTTCCAAAGCTTTTTTAGACCACTTACTACTTTACATACTAACTTTAGTACTTACTTTATGTACTTATATACTTATGTTAGTACAGTTAGGTTACTAATTTACAACACTTTCAAAGTTACTTGGCACAATCTGCATTCCAGCTTGGGTTTTCTACCATCTTAGTTGGCCATTTCTTTTGATTTTTATGCTCTAAAACTGATCACTTGTGGTGTACAGTTCTATAGGTTTCAGCAAATGCATCCAGGCATGTATACTTCATCACAGTGCTATAGAGATCAATTCCTTTACCTCCAAAATGTCCTCATGCTGTTCCTTGTAAACAATCAATTCTTCTACCCCAAACCCTGGCAAATTTAGATACATTTTCTATAATTTCACCTTTTGCAGATTTCTACATAAGTTTTAAAAAGGGAATATGTAGTTTTCATTTGACTTCTGTTATTTAGCAAAACATGCATAAGAGTCATGCATGTTGTGTGAGTCCTTGTGTATTATCTCTTGTTACTGATTGGTATTTCGTTGCAAAGATATACACAAAGTGTTTATGCCTTCACCCATTGAAGGGCAATTGGGATTTTGGCAATTATACATAGAGATGCTGCAAACTTTAAAGTACATACTTTTCTAATTCACTTGGATTAATACCTCAGAGTGGGACTGCTCAATTGTGTGACAAATGCATGTTTAACTTTGTAAGAAATTGCTAAACTGATTTCTAATATGGCTATAAAATTCTTTATTTCAATCAGTAGTGTATGAGAGTTAGACTTGATCTCCAACCTCACCACCACTTAATACAGATAAGCATTTTTCAAAGACTTTTTTTTTAGAAAAATTATAGGTTCACAGCCAAATTGAGCTACAGATTTCCCATATAATCCCTACTCTCAAACATGCATAGCCTCCCCCCATTATCAACATCTCCCACCAGAATGGTATATTTGTTACATTAAATGAATCTACATTGACACATCCCAATTATCCAAAGTCCATAGTTTACTTTGGGTTTACTCTTGATATGGTACATTCGATAGGTTTTGGCAAACAATAACCTGTGTTGACCATCACAGCATTATATGGAGTAGTGTCACTGCTATAAAAGTCCTCCAGTTGCCTTTCACTCCTCCCTCACACCCCAACCCCTGCTAAACTTAAGATACTTTTAAAATATAAAAATTTTGAAAATCAAATAACACAATGGTTCGAGAAATCTAAATTAGTGTGTAGGGGTAAAGTAATAAACAAAACAAACTTCTAGACTTCGTGTTCACTTGTGGCCAAAAATAATTGTAGTGCTCTTAATTTTTCTGTATACAAAGAAAAAATAATAATTTGCCCCTGAAGTCTGAGATTTGAGTTAATTATTGATGTAGTTTGTATAATTACTGGGTAAATACAAAAATAAAAAACACAGGCCATTCTGTATGAGCACAAGCTACAAGAAGAGAAAAAGTTTGGTTCAATATTCTGCTTCACACTTTTAATTCTTCATCATATTCATTAAAAATAGTAGGTGCATTATCAAACAGCTTGGAAAATTTTTAATTATAAATAAAATATGATAGAATATAAATTCCCCAAAGAAAAGGAATTTGATTGACTTGCTCACCTCTGTTCATTCCAGTATTTCCTGTGCTTAGAATAGTATTATGTATATATAACCACACAATGAACTATGTACGAGTACACGGCCCTAGATGTTGTGATTACTTCAACTTGCTGCCAGTTTCTAGCTATGTGACCTTTGTTGAGTTTGATGAAAATATCAGTCTTGCTATATTGTGAAAAAGAATGAGGGATATATATTAAAGATTTAGTGTAGGATCTGACACATCATAAGCACATTTTAAAATTTCAAATTTCTATTATTAGTGGCATGTATTTTAATCCCCTGTTGCTTTATTTTTGCATTACTACTTCCGTTCTTGAGAAACATTCTCTATAATATTGGTCTTCTTTTACATAAATGACTAAATAAATATTTATTAAATCTCTATGTACAAGAAATGATCCTTAGCCAATATAATCTTGATAAACCCTTTCTCAGTCAAAATGAAGTATTTAAATTCTAAATCAAACTAGAATTAGTGCCCTAGCTGGTGTTGCTCAGTGGAGTGAGCGTGGGCCTGCAAACCAAAGGATTGTGGTTCAATTCCCAGTCGGGGCACATGCCTGGGTTGCAGGCCAGTTCCCAGAAGGGGACGCACAAGAGGCAACCATACATTGATATTTTTCTCCCTCTCTCCTTCCCTTCCCCTCTAAAGATAAATAAATAAAATCTTTTTAAAAAAGCAAGAAAAAAAAAGAAATGATCCTTGGCCAATATGATCTTAATAAACCCTTTCTCAGTCAAAATGAAGTATTTAAATTCTAAATCAAACTAGAGTTAAAAAAATTAATATCAAGGACTTGAGGACCCTTCCCAGCCCATAAGAATTTCATCATTGCTAGCCCAATTCAATAAAATCATGTATACAAGAGCTTATCAAAAAATACTATGCTATGTTGTAACCATTAAGCACTATTAAGACTGTTTTGGATGGTGTGGCTGAGTGGATTGAGCACTGGCCTGCAAACCGAAGAGTCACTGGTATGATTCCCACTCAGGGCACATGCCTGGGTTGCAGGCCAGGTCCCCAGTTGCGGGTGTGTGAGAGGCAACCACACACTGATGTTTCCCTCCCTCTCCGTCTCCCTCCCTTCCCCTTTATCTAAAAAGAAATACATAAAGTCTTTTAAAAAAGAACTATTAAGACTGATATTAATTGAAATCACACAATCTCAAGAAGTCAGAGAAAATAATCCAGCCCAAGTTTCAGTAATTATAGATCTCAAAATGAGCTGTGAGTTGGAAATTTCCCATATTCCTTGCTGCATTTGACATCATGGAGACCCAGACTTTCAGCCTTCCCCTTATGGTCCTGGAAGAAAATAAGTTTTTATACTATGCCCTGGTGAAGCTCCATTTCAAATATAGGCAGCAAACAGGATGGAGTTGCTACATGACTCTCTTCTCCTTAAAAACATATTATCCCCTAATGGGTATATCCTCACCTTCCCACCCTTCCCTAGGAGAGAACAGTCCATGGCATTTTAGAAATACGCGCTGTAAATTGGCAGGCACAAGCACCCTAAAAGACTATAAAATAAACATGAATCCCCTTTGAAAAAAACTTTATATTTTCATCACATCCCCTGTAAGCTAACACACTGCACTGTTTACAGTCTTCCACTACAATATATTTTGAAACGATTACCTTCTTCTGAGTCATTTGTGTCATAATGCTCTCCATAGGTACCCATAAAATGAAAATGTAAGCCGTTTTTATTGGCCACACTACATCTTAATTGAAAATATTAAAGGGGATTGCTCTCCTACTGATTTTTTCCTCTATTTAATTGGCTAATCATATGATATTTTTAATGGAATAATCGTGAAAGAAAATATGAATCTAATTTAAATTCAAACTGTATTTGGGATATTTAAGAGATTACCCCAGAGTAGCAGAGGGTGCATGAGGCAATAAACATCTGTTCATTCCTGACCACTAGCCTCAGTGTTTATGAGCTTGGCGGATATTTATTTTCTGGAGACATGATTCTCTATGTTTGGGCTTCAGCTGCTCTACTGCTGTGTTTTTAGTGAAAAAATTTAAATTTATCAGCAGGTTTTTGTTCATTTTTTCACCTCTCTCTTTGTACTTTTATCCAAATGCAATTCTGACAAATGAGAAATTATCTCAGGGAATCACTACACCCCACCGAAAAGCAGAATTCAGCCATTTATTTATTAGTGGCTAAAATACAGTGGCTAAAAATAGATGAACCAAAGCATGTAACAGCAACTGGGCATGTTCTTCTGTCAGACCATCACAGTCTTAGTGATGGAAAACGTGTTTCATTCATGCATTCACTCAAGTGCATTCGAGTAGCTACCATTGCTGTAACACGGCAGGAACTACTCGAAACTAAAGACAGACAAGTCCCAGCAATCTCAGAGTTTGCAGTCTAGTGAAGGAGATAGCGTCTACTCTTACAAAATCTAAAAACCCATCTTCGCAGTTGTAGGCATTTAAGACAACAATATACGGAAGGACACAAATGAATCTGATGATAATGCTCTCTACCTGAATGGTACAGGTAATAACTGACATGTGCATTCCAATAATTAGATCACAGTGGACTCAGGTAGCCAAGAAAGTGTTAACTTTAAAATACTGGCTTTGTTATTCAGGGACTTAAAATCTTCTGAGATTTTGATAAAATGAACTTAGACACTACAGGGTGTGAAAATGTCTGGGGCTGGCTAGTGAATAGCAGGAGACAAAGCTTGCAAGTATGTCCACTGAACTTTCTCTGGCCCTATACACCTAAGAGTACACTCATTAATAGTAATAATGCCTATATAGTGGGTTTCTGTCCTCTGATTCAAGTTGAAGTTTCCTGCAAATCTTCCTAGAGTACATTTATGAATCTGTAGGTGGCATTCCACTTAATGTTCATAATCACCACTCTGTCAGGCATAACAGACTCTACTTCAGCAAAGTTGTTGCTTTTCTAAGTCTTGCCACTCTGTCTCCAGGTTGCAGAGTCATACATTTGGCACTCCCACTGCAACACTGGGCCACCCAGTCTTAGCTGGCCTCTGCTAGGGCACACCACCTTCTGGAACCATGCTTCAAGGTGCATGAACGGTGAGATTCCAAATCAATAGAAACCAAGTTGCCCAGCCTCCACCTGTTTCCAAGGCAGAGGGGGCCCATCTCTCTTCACCTGGCATTACACTCACTTAGAGGACCCTCAAGAATACATCGCTTACATTGCAAAGTCTCCAGAAGCTTTTGGTGAAATTTCTTTTGTGTTTCTTATGGCTTCTGCCACAACACTCTTGACACCTCAGACTTTAAGCCCTTCAGTGATGGGTCATCAGTTTATTTGAAGGCAAAGCTTTGTTACCAGTCATCTAATCAGGCTGGATTTCTCTTCAGATGAAGAGAAACTAGATATTTTTTCAATTCATATACAAAAATATATAGCTATAGAATTGCCCAACTGCTCACCAATCCTACATAACAAGCTTTAGGCCTTGCAGAAGTGATTATTACCTATGTGTGAGATAATGTACAGAATCTAGTATCTCACAGGGCACCCAAGTCATTAACACTTATCAGTCATTACCATTTTGCTGGACTTATATTTCATTAACAGAAATAGTTTCACAAATTGTTTTTAATATATGAACTCCAATACAACATAAGAAATCCACTTGGGGCCCCTGTGGACACTTCCAAGTGATTTGTGATATTATAGAACAACTTCAGAGACTGGCCTCCAGATCAGCGTATAACTTGAGAATAGTTACCAAAAAATGCATGGGATTTTCAATGACTTTATAGAACTGCAAGAAATAATAGAAATGACAATTTTTGAAATCGTACATTACTCTATTACATAACATACACTCCACATTGGAGTTAGATCTTTCACTACAAAAATGAAATACATTGGTGAAGGATTTAAGCAACTAAACTGTTATTGATTGTCAGTGGTATAAAGGGTGATCGTATTCATTGTAGTCTAGGGCAAACTTTCTTCCCAAGGTGAATGCCTCATCAAATGGCCATTCGTTTTAATTTGGGCCCAAGATTCCAGGGGTATTTTTGCTCAGAATACAGAAAGGCCCTTTAGAAATAAACAACATACTGGGTGAGGGATCAAAGTCCAGGTTAAGTGAATCATGAGGCAGAAATGAGTAAGCAAATGTGGTCCATGACCTCATAATATTGTTCCTGTTCTTGTATATCTAAGGTCTATAATTTAATGTCCTCTCTATAACCAAGACCTTGAGAAGGATAAATAGTATAAAACCTCCTAAAATCAGTTTATCCATATATGCACATTTAATATTAATTGTTTAGATTTTATCAAAATTAACTTCAGATGACAGTTTAGATCATTGGGTTGGAAATTAAGGGGTGTGGCTTCATTCCAGGTGTGAGTTTAACATTTTACGTTTCCTCAGCCATGTGCTTTCTTTGTCTGGGCTTTGGGTTTTTCATGTATGAAGTGAATGTTATAGACCCTGGTGACAGCAGAGATCTTCTAAGGTTGTAGAAGATCTCTGCTACACTCTGTTGTAGCACCCGATGGTGCTTTCATTCTCTTTGTCCGTCCCTACATATTGGCCAAGAAACAGTTCTAACTACTAGGGTTGGTTTCTGCCCTGTAATAGCTATGTAAAAGTTAAGGAAGGAACTTTCTGAAATAATCAGTTATGCTTGATATGATTTCCCTTTAAGTTGCATATCTGTATTTTTTCTTGAACTGCAAGTACTTATGTGTTTGGGGTGACTTCATAATTAAACCACCTTTTAAAGTGTCTTCCGATTCCTTTTTGTTTTGCTTTCTTTTGCAGATGCTGTTGCAAAGCCCAGGCCTTCCATGACTTTATGGTATGCATGTTGGTCTTCTAGATGTTTATGCACTCCATTCCTGATATCTGATACCAATTGGAGAGTAGGTGACCTTTGGTACCAAGATCTCAAGGATGATGTACATTTTCTGCTTGTATCTGGTTAGTTTCAGGATTGTCTGAATACAAAATCCGTATTTTCAAAAACTCAGAGCATCAAAATCATAACTCAGGGAAACAGACATTTCATTCTTCTTGTGATTTTAAGATTTATATTTCCATAATATTAGAAAGATAACATGTAATGTTATTTATAAAGTTTCCTGGTGACTCATAAACCTCAAAAACTTGAGATCTTAAGACTGTCAGTTCTTGTCAGCCTATGCAATTAAAGCAGTCCACTGTTTTCATGATAGCATAAATTTATACATTGGGAAAAATAAGTATTCTTCCTTCTCTGAACCACATTAAATCGGGAAATAGAAGGCATAGCCTTCTAGACTGTTGACAGTGTAAGAATTCAGAGAAGTTCCTATACCAACAAGTATGCATAAGTCAATTACAGAAACCAGAGGATGTCCTTCCAAATATCTTCAAGTTCATCTAATACATAACTTCATGTGTGACCAGCCTTGCTGCCAGACATGATGAAAGGATGGAATTACTTGAATTTTATTAGTTTTACTTTGAGAAATCTCTGTTATTATCTTATAAACACCAGTGCAAAAGTAGTTTTGCTCAAATGTGGCATAGGCTGTGATGGAATAGTGCATGTCCTGCATACTTTAGCCACACACTTCACTCTCTGGTTCTGCAATGTACTTTTTGGATCCCTTTGGTGATAGTTCAAGTTGTGTAAACATACAAAATACCCCAAAGAAACAGTAAAGGAGAGGTCAAGATCATAACCCAGGGGGCTGCTTATGTTAAAGGGTTATGTTAATTTAAGGGATGGTCAAAGCCTAAGAGTAGTGTCAGAATTATAGAAGGAGGACAAGAAGATTTTAGTGAGAGTACAGACAAAAGAGAAGAAAAATTTAAGGAGAAAAGATGGTCAATAGCATGCACTATTACAGAGAGTAACTGGGGTAAGGACAGGAAAAGTACATAAGTCTAAGAACTTGAAAGAAATAACTTCAGTACAAAATTGTGGAAAAACATGGCATATTGCCTTGATTTGCTCCCCCAACCCACTCCACTCAAGAATACCCAGGGAAATACTCTGAATGTTGGGAGAGTTTATACCCACCTGGTGAAAGGAAAAATGGATAGTGAGTGGTATGGCCAGTTAACCTACTTTTTCTGTCTTTGGGGGTACAATGAAGACCTGGTACACATGAATGATAAATTAATCACCAGAATTTAACCCTGAGATAATCATCCAATCATATTAAAACTTGGTGCACAATATATATCTTTCTCAGCCAATTTCTTTGCATAAACTCTTTTTAGTGGTGGATACTGCCTCTAAGCCTCTCACTTAAACTCTCATATGCAAATGACTCATCTTCTTATGAAGCTTATTACTCTATTGAAACTTTATAGGACATGAAGTGACATGGAAAATTTAGAGTCCCCCGCTGTCATTATGATCACATTAATTAAGCAATAAGACCCAGCAGTACAGGAACTACATTGTATTAATTCATGTCTTGGGATGAATGTTCAAAGTGGTGCTTGGGAATGGAGCCACAGGACTCCCATTAACGTCACGACACTGTGAGGATTAATGCTGGACACCTGCTCTTCAACTCTGCCTTCGCTGGTGACTATTAGTCCTGACTTAATCCATGTGGAGGTATGATTGTGCCTCACTTCTTTTTTTAATACCTCTGCTCGTGACCATTTTATTTGCCAACATTTTTCCTCCCACTAAAGGTATGATTCAAAGTTTCTAGGTAAATTTAGATGCATAATTAGAAAATCACGGATGTTTGGGAGAACACCTTACTAATTTAACGGAAGACAAGTTAATAATGTCAAGTTCCCATGTGGGCAGAAGCAAAATAGCAGTTGAGTAGGAGCCCAATCTAAGGGTATATCTGGAAGACAGTACAATTTCACACAAGAATTGATTGATAGACCACTAGGACTGGGAGATGTACCAGGTCTCCTACACATGGAGGGGCAAGGTTCAGAATCTGGGAATTCATGAATCCAACAGAGTTTCAGACTTTGCAAACTCCATGAAAGAATCTCATATTTAGACATGTCATATTTTTCTTTGTGGTGCTTTCTACTTCCTGTTCAGTGTTGGTGACTTTGGGTCAATTCTTATTAGTGATACTCAGGAGAAGTTTTACTCCAGTACAGGGGCCCTTTCAACTTGTGATTTCTGCCGCCATCATCAGTAGCACCTGGAGATTTAGAACTACAAATTGTGAGGCCCTATCACAGATACACTGAGCCAGAACCCCTGGAGGTGGGGCCCAGAAACCTGTGCTTTCACACCTCTCTTGAGTGACTTTTGAGAAATATTTTGAGAAACAAAAGTATAATTGAAGCAGTAATAGAAATGCTATCATTTTGTACAGCCTCTATCGGAAATAGATTCTTGTTTATGGGTCTGCTTAGAAAACTCCTTTAGGTATTTAAGTTAAAATTTAACATTGTTTTGGTTTCAATAAGATTCAATAAATCAACTTGGCTCTCTCTACAAAACGTGCTCATCAGGATCTGCCTAGTTCTTTTCCTGCCACAGTCTATAGTTAGACATAATGAACATAACTTCAGCTCTACCAAAAGCTTAGCTTTAAGCTGCAATTATTTCAATTGGTTCAGCACCATATCAAAAGGGGTTCTAGTTTGTCTCTCACTTTGTACATTTTTCTAGCACACAAGATGCTCATCTTGATCCTAGGTGCATTCAACAACTTCTTTCTATTTTGTGGTTACTGGATCTCTGCCTGGTAGTCTGGACGTTGCTCCCTGTCTCGATACATGGTCCCTCTAGGACCAGAAATGTCTCTTCCTCTAATAAGTTCCTCTCAGAGACCGATAAGCCACAGAACTGAAGTTCAGATACTATCATATTGGACTTCTGCATATGATTCTATTTCTTTTTCTTTAAGCTTTTATTTATTTATTTTTAGGGGGAAGGGAGGAAGAAATAGAGGAAATAAAACATCAATGTGTGGTTGCCTCTCATGTGCCCCCTACTGGGAGTCTAACCCACAACCCAGGCACGTGCCCTGACTGGGAATGGAACCAGTGACCCTTTGGTTCACAGGCCGGTGCACAACCCACTGAGCCACACCAGCCAGGGCTGGCTCTATTTCTGACACATGTTCAAACTGCACTGCCTTATTCAGATGCTCCTCCCTATTTTCATTGTTGGATCTGCCTGATAGTGGCTACTTGTCTCACCACACTGTTTGAAGCTCTTCCTTCTGCACTCAGTGTCCAATATCCTTTCTGGTGCACAGTAAAGCCTATCTCCACTACTAGATGTGTTCAATGATTTTGTGACACCACCATATTCTGCTAAGCACTTTTGTTACTAACCCACAGAATGAAATTACTATACCAACTTCCACCTAAGACTCTCTCCATCATCTGGCTAGGATAAATAGACTTATTACTAAAGAAATAGCAAAATGAATTTCCACTGTCAGAAGCTGGATTCTGATCAAGACTGCCACATTCATAATACAGAGGTAAGTTCTGGAATTAGATAGTTTTGTTTTAAAACCTATCTCAAGTTCTTGGTAGCTAAGTGATTTCATCGAGTTGCCAAAACTTCCTAAACATCAGGGTTTTTTCCTTCTTCCAAGTAGAAATAATACTACTACCTTTGAAATAGTAATAATATTGAGAAGAATAAAAAAGCCAAGAAAAGAGTTTCTGACATATATTAGTTCTCAATAAATGTGCGTTTTTGTTGTTACTCTATTCATTTCCTGAGGAAACCCAGGTGAATTGCATTGTGGTCCTTGTTCTCAAGAAGCTGACAATGAAGCAGAGGAAATGAAATACATATTGAGATGGTGTGATAAATATTAACAGAGATGTTCAAATACAAGTATGTATTAGATTTAAGGAGTGATACCTTTGATTACGGAAATTGGGAAAAGGATCTCAGAGGTGTTGGCTTTTGGGAGTGAGTATCTTTTCAGCAAAGCTGACAATAATGGGTAACATGAGGAATGAGGTTGACAATGGATTTCAGATGCTGGACTAAATATCCTTAAGACACTCTGTCATTCAGTCCTCATGGCAAATAATGTGGTAGGTTGCATTATCTCCATCTGAGAGATGAGGAAACTGAAAGTTTGCAAGTCAAGGGGAATAGCAAGAGGCTGGGGCAGTATGGATGGAGATAGAGGAGTCTTGGAGTCCTCTATTGGAGGAGTCTAGGAGTCTAAATCATAATTTCTCTTCCAGCAGCCTGTAAAGGACAAACAGGTCACCCCATCTCTTTCTAAATGTCTGCACTAACAGGACACTCATAAGGTGATTTATTCTATCTTTGGAGAGTTCTGTTCTTTTTAAATATTATTTTTAGAGACAATCTTCCTCCAATTACTTCAGGTTCTCTCTCTGATCTTTTCAATAATATGTGAAGAAAAACCTCCAATAGTTCGTGGGGTGAATCTACGGGACCAGTAGAGCTTATCATATGACTCACATGCAGTGAACATTGTGACAGTTTTTAAAGTGAAATAGATTGATATGGATAATGTGGTTAGCGTTCATTTTTGAATGAACACAGATACTGCATGTATTATTACAGGATGGAATGAATGCAGCCAATAATTATATAATGATCATATAATCATAGCACAGCCTGTATGAAGCAAACGAGAAAAAAGCAAAATGGTAACTCTTAGATTTACATGAAGAAATCTGCTTAGACGCTTTACTTATGAGACTATCAGATGAATCGTACATGTTAAGAAAAGTGTTCAGATCAAGGGGACAAGAGAGTTAGAATGTAGTTAGACTGTGTTTTAATCCAAAGCATTTAGGCTAAATTTGAAAATAGCAGTAATATACACAATTCCTACTCTTATCATCCAGTTTAAATGTGTGTTTTATCAATGCCTGGGATGTTTTCCTGCCTTCTGTCCTCTTCAAGGTATCTATCATGGTTTATTTTATGCATAAGTCATCCCTTTGTTAAATGGCCTAGACTCAATCTGACTTTCTTCTTTATAACAACAATTGTCTCCCACAAAATTTGGCAGTGGATTAGAGTCTTATTTTTTCTAATATTTATATGTGTTTGATTTTCTTCCCTAGATGACTATAAAAAAATCTCAAGCAAAAGTTGCCTTTTTCTGTGTTTCAATAAATATTTAAGTAAACACCCCTGGCTAGTGTGGTTCAGTGGATTGAATGCAGGCCTGTGAATCAAAGAGTCACTGGTTTTAGGCCCAGTCTGGGCTCATGCCTGGATTGCGAGCCAGGTTCCCAGTTGAGGGTGTGCGAGAGGCAAGCGCACACTGATGTTTCTCTACCTCTCTTTCTCCCTCCCTTCTCTTCTCTAAAAATAAATAAATAAAATCTTTTTTTTTAATGAAGCAAATGATGCAACTAAGGAAATAAAACTGTGTATATGTGTATTTTTCAGTTTTCCATACATAAATTAAAAAATACAGGCAAAGTAGTGTTTCCCGAACATCCCCCTGACCACCACGGATGAGAGTAAACATGATAGAGATATGACGTGATTTGCTTGGGGTGGAGAGGTGGCCATTTTCCCAGAGGAAAAAGGCTGTGAGCAGCAGCCAGTTTCTCAGGGGAAAAGGGCGTTGAGCCCCCTCCTCCAGAGACTTTTATTGGGCTGTAATACACAGGAATACAGGGCGTCAAGGATCAAACAGTAGATAACATTTCAAAGAAATCTGAGGGCTTAGTCTGAGTCAGTGTCTTTCAGGAACAGAGTTTTAGGGTTTCCTGCTCCAACCCTTAACATATGAATGAAAGCACTCTTAGCAGAGCAGATTTTGCAGATTTATCAGGAAGTCTTTGTGATGCCAGATTTTTCCCCAGGATATTTTCTAGCAAGGCAAGAAGCTGCACCCCTCCCCATCAGGTATTCAGGCTTAAGGGGATTAGAGCCAGGAAACACTTCTCCCAGAGGACAAGGGGACTCAGGCTTTGACAAAGCGGGGGGGGGGGGGGGGGGTGAGAGTCCATTGGTCTCTGTTGCAGCCCCCCCCAGTCCTTCCATGAAGGCCTCCCAAGTGACTGAGTCTGGTTCAGGTTGCCCCCAGCTGTGAGGGGTCTTATCCATCATTGACTTCTGACCAAGCTTTGGGGACGGGGAGGAAACCGAGGCAGTGTTTGCTACCAGAGACAAGCTTTGTCTCCTGTGGCTTGCATTCCAGAGGTTGTCACTCACTCATCCTTAAGCCACAGGGGGTAGAGAGTTACAATTCCTGAAACCAGGCAGAACAGTCCACAACAAAGTAGAAATCCACTTAAATTTATTATAATAGAGAGAGCTGGTATGGTTAGCATATACTATGTAAAAATTTAGGGATTACCAGGTTTCATTTTTTAATAATTTAATCTTGAGGTAGTTCAAAATTTCCCCTGTAATGTTGTTTGTTAACTTTTTTCTCTTATGAACAGCATTAGCAATTAGTTTGGGCAATGTACAAATAGGAATAATTTCAGGATTACAGAAGTCCTTCAAGGTTGGAACTGAACATGTCTCTAGTTTCTAATAGAAGGGCTGGTGAGTGTGTCAATCCCAGACCTGGGGCATGTGTCCTCCTGTAGAGGAAACTGTGAGATTGTCACTTTCACGTGCCACCTCAACTAGGCCACAGGGGTCTCTAGAGAAGAGCGGTGAAGGAAAATCCTCCCTGAGCTTTGGAACTCTAACTCATTCCTTTTCCAAAACATCATGTTGCCTGAAGCAATGAATTATAGAACCCCTATGTATACCAGGTACATTCCATGGGCATTAAAAAGTGTGACTATTACTTTTAAAGGTCTTACAATCTACTTGAGTAGATTAAAATAATTAGTATTTTCTCATTGTTATGTATCCACTGACCTACATGCATTTTGTAAATTAATCCTTTAATGAACCTTCAAAATCTATCCTATGTACGTATGAAGACTCTAAGGTTCTGTCAGGTAAACCATGGATACCTGGTTTACCAGCTATCCAAAGGATCCATGGATACGTAGATTCTTTGCCTTCAAGGCAAAGGATTTAAGGTTGAACCCAGGTCCTTGTTCTCTCACTATATCAAGGTGTCTCAGCTCTGAGCAATAGTCAGCTCCAACTGAGGGAGCTATCTGCAGTATACAGAGACAAAGGTTCCCAACTTTATGTTCTCAAGCTGGGCTTTTTGTAATCGGTGCAAGAACAAATGTGAAGTCCTACACATACAAAAGGAACAGCACTGTTGTCTGTTTCTCTAAATCAAAGCCACACTAATTCTAAAAGCTAGAATAAGTCCCAAGCACTTCATAAGAAATATATTTCTGTTTCGCATCTCATACCTCCTAAGGCCAAGTAACATGTGCTCACAATAACTCAGAGACCTTTGATGGAATATGGACACTTTGCCAGTGATTTGGAGCAAACCATATTGTTTAAGTAATGGGCAATGCTAGTTGACCTATTACAAGGTAGAAATACTTACACAGCAAACATACTGCTTTCCACATATAAATGTATACATTTCATTTAGGCAAATGTCATAAAACCAAGCCTTCCAGGAATTTTCTCAAACCAAAATTATCTTGGAGTAGGAGATAATCAATTTATAATTGGAAGAGCAATTATTTGGGCCTCTAGACTTCCAAAAGAATGAAGTGGAACAAATATTCACGGCAAGAAAAATCAAGCATTTCACCTCTCCTCCCATCTAAGCGTGAACCTCAGCTCTGAGGTATAACTCAAGATTTGATACTAAAGTGTTTCATTTGCAGCCAATTAGGCCTAGGATCAGGTCCTGCAGCCTCCTTGCATATAAAAACAGTGCCATTTCCATCAACCCTATTTCCATTCCCTTACCCCCTCACACATCACTTCAAAACCCTTGCTGCCTTCATCAAAACAATTTCATTTGTACTTATGAAAGCCTTACAGCCGGTAAGTGGAAGGTAAGGAACAAGCTTAACCACTGTAGCTTTTTCCCATCTGAATATCACGAATCTTGTATCTCACTGTGGTGTAAGGTCTCTGATTACATCAACCTCTCCAAATTATGCTGAAATGAAGGCCATTCAATTTGCTACAATCAGTAACTTTCGAAAAAGCCCACATAATTGATTTCACAGTAATATAGGAATAGGTGACTGAGAGCTTCAGCTTCATTTAGACAATGTTTTCTTTCATTCCAAAGTGCAGTATTCAATAGAAATCAAATTTTTCCCCCAGCAGTTGGCAGCTAAGCTTTGGCACATACAAAGTTTTTTTCGTCCTTTTTTATGGTGCAGAAACATGAAAATTGAAATTAATGCCCAGGGTGATCTAATAGAAGTTGACAGGCTTTAAGGGAAATAACTTCTTTTTGGAGCTTGCCCTGATGAGGATTTCAGCCAGCCGGCCGGGAGCCGTTCAGAACGCCATTCAGACCTCTAGTGACGTTTCTTACTGAGGTAGTTTCTCAGCACCCAGACAACAGAGAGCTTAGATGTGACTGCAGCTATTATTTCAAGTGCTGCGATCTGATTTTCATTCCATATTTAACCCCTAACTGATGATGATTCTCCACTATTTCCGGCGCTCCAGCAACTTTGAACAAGCTGAGCTACCGCCTCTCACCTTTGGATAGATGACAAGTAACACTGCCCAGAGGGGGCAGTAAACTATCTGAAAGTTCTGGAACAAGAAGCAGGCTCTGACCCAAAGAAGCATATAGTCAAATACTCCTTAAGTTTCCATTAATGAATTACGTAGGCAATGGATTTTTAAATGCATGACTTTACCAAGCAGACATTCAACTGGGGTCAGGAGAAAACATGCCTTAATTCAAGATCCTGGCAGCCTGGGGTTCAAATCTCAGCTGTAAGTTTGGTACCTGGATGGCCTCAGAAAAACATTCATCTTCTCTAAATCCAGTTTATTTGCTGATATCACGAAGCTTATCTTACCAAACTATGATGAAAATTATGTCTTCAATAATGGATATTCATCATGACTAGAGAGAGTACATTCTGGCTTCTAGCTGGTGATCTTGGGTAACTTAATCCTCTGAAGTTCAATTTCTTCAATGGTAAAATAGAAATAATAATTCCCCTTACAGTTTTTAAAAGGATAAAATTATATAATGCCTGTCAAGTGTTTACCACACTATCTGGCATTAATTATAAAGTATATAGTTATTATTCTAAAATTGTATCTGGTTTCTCAAAACATCCTTGCTTGATGACTCCTGTGGAACAAGTGATGTTATAAGTTTAAATTCTACCATTCCAGAGCATATCATGCACTCACTACCTTTCTAATGGAACATGATAGAAAAGAAAGCATGTTGTCTGCACATCACAGAGTATTAATGCAAGTTTTTCAAAGGTTCTTTCCATTTGAAATGAGGCACGAGGCTAAGAATTCTGACATTTCAGGTCTTTCCAGAAGACTTGGTTGGTGCTGATCTTCTACAACAGGGAGGCTAATGGCCCCAGAAGGGGCACAATGGCAGTTCTGCATCCTGGTCTGACTGTTGGTCCTGATCTCTCCACAGTGTCTTTCATGGGAGAGACTGGGTGAGAGCAGAGAGACCAGGCCTTTTCCATTTCTAGTTTGATCTTGTTTTGTCTATGTATTTTCAGACTTACATATCATCTACAAATACATCTTAGTTTCTAACTGTATTTGTTTTTTCTTTAACTCTAGTTCCTCTTCTCTACTGGCCCTTATGATCTACCCATGAGAAGATATAAGTGACAAAGACAGTTTTCATTATTAGTAACCCATATGTGGTTATGTGCTATCAACAAAATCACAGCTATATACTAAAAGAGAGAGATTTATAGAATATATTAGATAAATATTCTAAGAACTGAATGAAAAGACAGTCAATTTTAAAAGGGAAAATTAATATTGCCTATTTTTAATAATTTTATTTAGTTATTTTTCAAGTACAGTTTTTTGTCTAATTTTCCCATCCCAGCCCCCCCCGCCCTGTGCTCCTACCTCCCTCCCTCCCATTTCCACCCCCCTTAGTTCTCATCCCTGTGTCCTTCATATTTGTTCCTCCAAATCCCTCCCCTTTTTTCCCCCTTAAATTGCCTGTTTTTTAAAAAGCAGTTTATGCTATTATTTATTTATATCAGTGTGCTAGACTGAAGAAGAAAACAAGATAATGGCCAGAGTACCATTTTTCCCCTAGAGTACATAATCATGATTATATATATATGGTGAGTTATTTACCAATGACAACACAGTGATTCTAAATAAAAATCAGCCATGCTACATCATTAGAAAATACTCCCCCCCCCCACAATACCCTCAATATAAAACATAGCATGAGCCTCAAGGCACACGATTTGAGAGGAAAACAAAACTGATTTCCTTGGGTGTTGAAAGCAGAGCCTACTGTGGTGAAGAAAGTAAAATCATGAACAAAAATCCAGCACAATCTAATCAAGGGTATCACCCATGATAGAATTTTCCCGTGGAATTTTACCATTCATTCATATATTAATATAACAAAACTGTTTTTGAAATTGTCTTATTGATGAGATAAGTCAGTCATCAGAAAGTTTATCAAAACATATCTGACTAACCTAAGTGATTTATTTGGTTTAAAAATGTATTTAACTTCAAAGTAAAATCAAAGAGATAGTCTATAGCAAAGATTCATACCATATTTCCCACATCACTTTTTAAATTTGATAACAGAATTCTTCACTTGAGAATATATAATTTTCGATGGTAAAGAAGTTTCCACTCTTTCAAAAAGTCATCTCCCGGACTGTTATTCACTAAGCTGTGTTAGCTGTTTCTTATTTGTCTCTCCAAACCCACTCCTCTTACTTCTGCATCACGCTTTCTTGTCCCAAGAAACCAATCTTCATAACCTAAAATAAAGAGCATTGCCCTCTGACTTCCCATCAAACCTGGCTGACAGAAGATACCTGCAAGAGACACAGGGCAAGTAGACAGTTGAATACAGATGTCCATCCTTCTTGTTCCTATCCAGTCCAGTTCCCACAGGTTTCCTCCATCCCTCTACCAAAGGCTACAACTCCTGTTTGGTATTCCTTCCTTACTGCTTCCATCTCCAAGTTCTGGTAACCACTTATTCCTCTTGTCCTTTCAAGGATGGTGATGACTCCTCTCTGTCACTAGACCTGAAATACTGGATTATCCTTTATTAACTTCTCTTAATCCTGACTATGTTTTTGTAAATGGGCCCTTTACCAGTCTCTTCTCAATTTCTTTACTGAGATGTACCATCTGTCTCCTGAGGTGCCCCAGAATGGTAGCCTGAAATGAAAGATTCTGGTTCTCCCCTGAGGTATAGTTTCCCCAGCCTACCACCCATTTCCAATAGACTAGCCTAAATTAACATCTTCAAATGCAAAATAAGGGGCAGACTAGATGATACTCCCAACAGCAGGGAATCATCTAGAATCTAGGAAGTCCTGGAGCAGAAAGAATGGCCAGAAGGAAAAGCAGTGACAGACTGTCGTCCCATATGCACATCCGGGCGTCATCAGAATAGCAACTCTGTATCTTGCTTTTTCACTTAACGTATGATTTAATCATTTTGTCATATTCTTCAGGCTTGATTGTAAACATCGCTTTGGCTACATATTATTGCAAATGAAAGTCTGGTTTTCTAGAATACATAAATTCTGGAAATATAGGAAACAGCTTCGGATTTTATTTGCCGCTCTCCATCTCCCATTCCTACATGCAGGGTACAATTATAAATGATGTTGGCTGCCCCAAAGAAATCAACAAATGAATGAAGGCACAAACTAAACTTTTCTCCAATGACACCTGTGTCCATCTGAGGCCCTTCTACTAGGATGCAAGTAAGTATTCTCTCCCCTTGGTTCCATACAGTTGCACCAACAGCCTCATAGAGAGATTCAATCTGCTAGATAAGTCACATATTTTAAAGGAAGCTCCCGTGTCTTTTCTTACATGAGTGAGTAGCGTGAGGAGTTCCAAACATAATGACAGGCGGAAGTGAACAGATATTTTGGCAGCTTTCATAGAATACTGGAAGGTAGTCAGATCCTGTGAAAAGTGGTTTCCAGGTAAAATGTGACTGGCTCCATGTGCCCAGCATGCAGAGTGGAACTCTAGTCCACTGTATCAGAGCCTGGCCAGACAGAGGGATGCAAGAAATACGACACTAGCAGCCAATGATGAAGAAACATAAGAACAATAAAAGAAATAAGAATTTCCAGAGGATAATTTGGCTTTGTTGTTTAGAAAGTCTATCACTCTCCCATCTCCTTCAAAAATTTTTTGAAAGATGTAAAGAATAGAAAACAGTACTCCATAATTTAATAAGAGACCAAAACTGTCTATAAACATCCATATGGCTCTTATAAAATTGGGTACAAAGGGTGACTCCTCTCTATTATTTTGTCTTCCTTGGGCGGAGACAGGCACCCCCTGATTTGAAATGCTGGTAATCATAGGTCTTAGGAGGCCTAGATCAGAGGTACTGAGGTATCACCACGCTACCATTCTGACCCACAGCCATTCTGACCCATGGCATGCCCCCCACGAAAATCCCTCTGGAGAACACAGCTAGTTAGACACACCAACTTTCTCCCAGATCAGGCCCACTACTAGATGTATCTGAGAATTGTTTAAATAAACAGGTCATCCTCTATTGTGAAAACTTTGACTTTGAAACAGTCAGTAATTATATCTATATCTCCTTCTGTGGAATTTATTTCTGCATCCTACTCAGGTACAGAAAATCTGGCTTTTTCTATGCACCCGTCTAAGAAATACACCATTTAAGAATTGTTTGTTGTGGGGGTTTGTGTGTGTGTGTGTGTGTGTACGTTTTTTTTAACATGGCAGTTCAATTATAAACTAGCTAGGAGATATATTTCTACATAGCAGATCTGAGCAGCATTAAAGTTTATGCAGCTTAAATCACTTCAGATTGCGGGATATTCAGATCTCTGAATTTTATGATAATGTCAAGAGAGCTTCTGGTGAGTCCCATTAATTTTTTTTTGGTATTGTTTAATTTTACATGAGTAAATATAATTACTCCTTTTGTCATAAAGAGCAAGTTCTAATATCAATTTATAATTCATGGAGCTAATTATGTTAACTAGAAGGCAATCCTTCCTCAGCTATCTCCCCTGTAATTTTAAAGGATTTTGATTTTTTTCCCCTTTCCTCTACAATTTCTCTTCCAGCTATGAAAAGGAAGTATACACAATTCATCTGTGATATAATTATTTACCATGGCAACAGTTCGTGAATGGGATTGGGAAGTTGCACAGGAGGAGAAAGCAGCTTAAGGGAAACAGCCCAAAAAATCCTTTCAAGACAAGTGAAGAGGCCTTCAGGTGGGGACAGTTTTTGTTTTCCTGACATTTTAAGGAGGGGCTCAGGTTGGCCTAACATTGTAAAAACTGAAATGAAACAGTCTATTTTCTATGGCTGCATTTCAGAAAATCACTTTGATTAAGAGACTGACACAAGAGGCAAACCTGTGTTTTTCCTCTGCCTCTGAATGAGCCCCTAGGAAGGCGGGGCAAAGGTGCTGCCGAATTGTCACAAGGCACTGCGGGGACATTGGGGGGATGGAGGCTCCTGCTCCTTGTGTTTCTAAGCCAAGTAATAAGCTCCAACCCTGCCTGGTGACAAGAATTTTCCTTCCTGGACAACATACAGACTCTAAGGAAAGTAAAGAAAATCTATTCAAATCCAGTGGTCTACTCTTCGGGCTTCACCTCAGGCTGCCACAAATTCTCTCCCATTTCTCCTGTTCAATGAGATATTGATGATTTTATCACCAGTTGTATAATGCCAATGAATATCATCGATGTGCTTCAAAAGAACACTAGCATTCATGGTAAAATAATATCAAAATACAAGTCACCCTCTCCTAGGTGTCTGGTTGTAGGCTATGTTCTTTTCATCTGTGAGCAATGTTACCTTCGCATTCTTCCTTTCTTCCACTGTTCAGCAATAACAACATCTAACCTTGACTGCATGTTCTTGATCGTGTGATAAAACTACTTCTGTTAATATCAGGAGGCTAATTGCATCCAGATCTATGGGCAAAGCTCACAAGTGGGAGCTGCATGAGGCAAGGCTCCAGACAGCTTGATCTCCTCAGTGACGTGCACAAATGACATGAGCCTAGAAAGAGTCTGGGCTGCACTGTCCACTGCAAACATTTTTAAAAATACATTTCGATTCCATCCAAACACAAAGTCCCTGTGTTCCAGTTGCAGAAGCAGCAGAGCCACTTCGTGAGAGGATTGCACCAGGTTGAGCTCCTGCTGCGTCACTGTGTGGGAGGGCTCTCCGTGTGGGCAGGCCTACTGTTGCCTGCAGTCCAGTTCTGAGCATTGCTCTTAATGATGTTCTGCCTACCTTGGATTAAACTCGGGGTTTTACAAATTAAACAAGGAAAAATACATTTCCTTTCCAGGAGAAGCACAAGGGAAGGATAACATACTTTCATAGAACATCAGAACTGGACGTGACCTTGGAGACCCATATCCCCATTTCTTCATCTTAATGGATGAGAAAATTGAGTTTCCAGAACATTTAGGTCTCAAAAACTTCTTAGCTCCAGGCTATCATGGCTCACTCAAGCAAGATGTATAAGCAGGAAACACAGAAAGGACTCTAAAATCCAACATAGCTTATGCATTAATAGAAGAAAGATAAATTCCACAGAAATTTAGAAAAGGAAAGGTCAACTGCTGGTAAGTCAGGGACAACTTCATGGAAAAAGGTGCCTTGAGGTGAATCATACATGATGTGTGCAGTTTTGTATGGGGGAGGAAGGAGTAGGTCCTTTCCCAGCTACCACAACATGAGGACTGCCCTTCAGTTTGCCATGAGCAATGCTGTTGATGAAACCCCCCCAGGGTAGTTACAATTTTGCCTTTTTGCCTTCTGACCTAGACGATAAACAATTGAGGTCATTCTTCCCAAATAAAGTAACTGAGGCCCATAAGAAGAGAAAATGCTATTCTTAATCTAGTCACTCACTATAAGTAGGAGCAGCTGAGGTACGATATGACTAAAAAATAAATGTGTTCCTTCCAGCACACCTCATCTATCCAAGCCAGGTTCCTTCCCTTAATGACCGGTCATTATTTCAGCAACTACAGTGTTCAAGTCACTTTTTTAGTCACCATTAGGAGATTACAGACATTATTTCAGCCCCCTAGATATGTTTTTTTAGTCCCCTCCTTCCTCTCTCCCCCTTCTCTTCCCTTTCCTTCCTTTCTTTTTGTCCCTCTTCTTTGTCCTGTATTATCCTTTAGTTATTCATATTTTCCCAGTTATTCTCATTCTTCTATATGATGACCAACTTTCTCAAAACTCAGTGACTTCCCTAGACCTATTGCTGTTCATAAATTCCTGCTTTGACTTTGTAAGAAAACCTCTGCTTAAGGTGTCCCAGTCTATCAGTGTATTGTCTAGCTGAATAAAAGCAAGTAATGAATTTATTCACTCTAAGTTGTTTATGTCTGCAAGTGACTGGAAAAGCAGAAAAATACAACCGCCTTCTGGAAGCTGAGCTCTGAGATCAACACAATCTCTCTGGTGTGAAGTGGGGAGTGGGCAGAGGAGGTGGTGTTTGCTACTGAAGACCGAACAGAGGAGCAGAGAGACTGTCAGTGCCCATCCCAGTGTGACTCGAAGGAACGGAGCTTCACACTAAGGATGCTCCCTCCAGCTCCTGAAGTCCTAGATCCAGTGAAGGCAACCCGGCTACAGCTACCCTATCAGTAAGAGGGTGAAGACTTGGGTCCATCTTAAATTTCCTGGTCATTCCTTGATCATCAGGACAACTTCTGCATAGGATTTGGCTGGATTACCTGTAAAGTCTACACTGGTCATATGACCTTTACACATTCCAAATCCTGTTGCATTTTTATTCCTCATTGTGAATTACATAAAGTATTTTGGTTCCATATTGCATTCTCTTAAATGTAATGGATGGACAAGTAATGAGATAGCTTAGTGATGAAACAACAACCAACTGATAGAAATCAGGCTTCAGCACCAGAGTCAGCACCATGTCCAGGGTGGGTCCCCCAAAGAAATGAATGCCAATCTTCCAGGCCTCTTCCCAACAAACTCTTTGCCATGCCCTACCTATCTTTGCTGTGTTGGAGAATTTTTTTTCTCCAAGAAATAATGGTCTGTCCAGACCATTACTAGATCTGTCCAGAAGTCCAGTCATTGTTAATATAATAAGAATGGTTTGTGTAACATTGATGTACCCTGGAAGCCAAGGAGAGTAGACTGGAATGAGCATGCATGAATGATGCCAACTTCGCTGTACTAGTCAGTGAAAGTAGTGACACCATTCAGTAAGCACATGTACTGTGTGGGCATTGCATTAAAAATGACTGAGTAGAGCAACAAATCTGCATCAAATTTTCCATTAAGCTTGAACATTCCTCCACAGAAACTATTTGGATGGTTCAGAAGGGCATAGCTATGGGCAACTGGTGATTGGAAGCTTCATCATGGCAAGGTGCCCCCTCCTGCATCACCATGTCTGACGTAGAGCTTTGTGGCAAAACATCAAATCACCCAGGTGACTCAGCCTGCTACAGCCCAGATTTGGTGCCTGTGACATCTGGCTTTTCCCAAAACTAAAATCACCTTTGTAAGGGTGCAACTACTCAAAATGTTAGATTAAGCCTGTCAAGCCAAACACCGGGGATCCTTCTGAGCTTAATGTGGTGAATATATAGATTGTGTTCCTGCAACAACAAGAAGCTTTAGTGCCTCAGGGTGGGGGTGGGTATAAGGGAAGAGAATATTCTTATTGTAATCACTGCATGCTTGTATGCAAGTCAACAGTTCAAGGCTGCTCTGTAATTATACTAAAAGGACCCATTGTAAAACATTTCTCTTGCCCTTTTCCTGACCCCCAAGTAAAGAGGAAGTGGTTGTTAAATGGCATTGACCATCTATGTCCTCATCCATGAGGCAGTTCAAGCTATAGCTGTTGCAAAATGATGTTTCCCAGCCCTGTGTCCAGATGGCTGGTTTAAAGCACCATGAAGTGAAAGGAAAAAAAAAAGAAAAATATTAGCGCAGACAGAATTGTAGCTTGTTCATGAAAAATTAGAAGACGCACCCTTTGATTTCTTTGCGGCTCCCTACCCCCACCCCCAAGTGGTTTAGAATTAAAATAGGGACAAAAACATCTCTAGATTTATTTGGCTCTGCCATATTAACCATAAAAAAGATCTAGCTTGTTCCAATCTTAACCCAGCAGTAAACTATAAATCCAACTTCCCCTCTCTGCTGGGGAAATAAAATCCAAATACAGTAGCATCCAAATAATTATCAAGAGTTGAGCTGTGCTGGCAGGGTGCAATGTACAAGATTCAATTTTAACTAGTGATTACAAACCGGCAACCTTCTAGCCCTGAATGTCAAACGGCCATGTCACTTTCTCCTGTCACAGAGTATGTCAGGACTCACCGCAGCCTGGTGACTTTTCATCAGAGGTAATGAATCTTGTACTCCTGAGATGGAAAATGTCACTGTGCCTCCCTGCCCCTCCCGCTCCCTGCCACCTCTCCCCTCATTCCCCCCCTGCCTCCTGTCCAGGTCCTAATAATTAGGAAAGGGATGTTGTGTGTGACATTGCTTTTCACATGCCCACCAGGGCCCTGCTGTTGTCAATTTAAATTGTGTGGTCAGTACTCAACTCGTAACCATATGTGATGAAATGGCCACCACTGTAGATGGTTTATGGGGCGGGAGTCTCACGCATCAAGTTCTCTTGTCCTTGAGCAATAAAATGGAAAAACAGTTAAACTCTGACCTTATAGCCTGTATGGTTTGGGGCTCCAGTCCAACTCCTGATAACTTGCCTTTAAATCTTATGAACTTGGAGCTTTTTGTTTCTGACCTTTCTGCTGCTGAGTGCCATTCAGGACATCGATGAGGATGGAGCCTAGTAGGTCTGCGTGGGCCGTAACAGAGTAGGAGAGTATATGGTGTACAATGGTATCTTTTACCTCCAGGAGTTTGGTGTCCAGCATAAAAAGAAACTAGACAAGCACTGTATGGTGTTTTCTTTTTTACTCAATAAAAACACAGATAATATACCTACAAATATACCCACTGGTTTTGAATTTTATTTTTTGAATATCTTAAATTCTTACTATAAATCTCAGAATCTTGGAGGCTTAGGAGTATATATGAATTGAATTAGAAAGAAATACTTTTATTTCTGATAAGAAATTTCCCTTTTCTTTTTATACATTTCATCATTTTAAAAAATATTGAGTACCTATTGTGTTCGAGCTAATACGCTAACAGTGGAAAGTCATAACAAAGCAATAAATGGTATGATCCCTGCCTTCAGTGAAGGTGAGCAATATAACATGAATGATAGGTATAAAAAAAGGAAATATGTAGTAAGTGAAAAGAGATAGCCTGGCCAGTATGAATAATAAAGCCCACAGGGTACAAGCAAATTACTCATTTCAGAAGACAGAAAGACACAAAACCAAACATGGCCCAGAGTCAACTAAGGACAAGGCATCAGGATTACACAGGGCACACCGGCACAAGACCACAGTGTGAGTTAGTGCTAACACCATCTCCATATGTGGCTGCAGTGATTAGGTATCCTATGGAACACAGCGGTAAATTACAGCTGAGGTCGGTTAGTCCACTGTCATCCAATATAAATCAGACAGATGGGAAGGGAAAAATCAAAGCTAATCATAGTATCAAGGATAGTTCCAAAGAAGGTGTGGGCCAACTAGTTTACTTTGCTAAGTAGGCCTTTTGCTTTTCCCATTAAAGCTCAGGGTTTTCTTATGAGTGAAGATTCTAGGAGAAACATTTAAACCTTGATATACTGGGGCTTTTTTAGAGAAAGTTTATGATTTCTGGATATGAGACTTTCCTTCCTTCCTTCCTTCCTTCCTTCCTTCCTTCCTTCCTTCCTTCCTTTCTCCCATTCTTCCTTTCTCCCTTCCTTCTTTTCTTCCTTCCCTTCCTTCTTTCCTTCTTTCCCTCCCCTCATATTATTTTCTAGATAGTGAGCTAGGCATAAGCGACACGACAGTAAGCAAGACAAACAGGCTTCTTCTCATAATGTAGTCTAAAGCCTGGTGGAGAAAACGGGCAAGTATCCAGGCAATTACAATCCAATGTGAGAGGAAAATGAGAGAGGCTGCAACATGCTAATGGGGCCCTAATAGGGGCACCTGGTTCAGGTACAGGAGGAGCCAGGAACAGTCTTCCAGAGGATGATCAAATGTCAACAGAAAGTCTACCGTGGAGCCTCTCAGGGGCCATGAATCTCTGGATAGATTGGAGGTTCTTTGAGTACGGTCTGAAATTTCCCCTCTAGGTCATGAAAGTGGGTCTCCTTACTGAGAAAATGAAAAATTACCCTTATTATTATCAGTGGTTTAAGATGATATTCAGAGGAGCTTGGAGGGCAGAAGGTAGCTCAATTTGAGGCACATATGTTGTTTTCATCAAGGTTTTATGCTGCACCGTTACAAGCATGCACATACCTCTTGCCTTCCTTTCAGCCTCTCTGTGCCATTACACACTCATTAGATGTGAAGACTGGGTTGCAAAGTTACGGATTTTTCAAACCATCTCCTTAAAGCATTGCAGAAAATTAATTTTCTAGTTTGTTCATTCTCCCCATATCTGTTTTGTAAATGTTTTTATTTTTGTGTTTTAAATTCATTCAGAAATTCAGCCCCTATCGTGTGGACAGCAAAGTTCAAATATTTGAAGGATCCAAGAGTAAACAGGAACAATAGTTTCTTTTCATTATGTAACTTGCCATCTAGAAGGGGAGACAGACATAGACAAATAATCACAAAGCAATTTGATGCCTATGTTGATATGAAAAGGGTGTCCCTGTATATTAAGTAGGAGATCGAGATCATAGTTCAGCAAAGGTTTACGGATATTTTAAAAAGGCACATAAGCCAGTATATCTGTTTGGGTTACATAAGCTGCAACTGCCCTTCCAAAATATAGAGGTGATTCTCTGCTGACAATCAGCGTGATCATTTGTAGCCTCATAGAGAGGGTAGGTGCTACCGAACAGTCCAGAAAATGAGGGAGGTGATAGGTTTCACAGACACAAAAAGGTGCCAGAATTCTCCCTAATTGGACAAGATGCATGACAGGCACAAAATATTTGGGAATGCCTCTTATAAGTCAAACTGGATTGAATTGCCAGTGTCCTCTTTTCATCACCAACCTTTAGACCCTGGTCTTACCTTCAAGTCGGGTTGAATGAAATGTATTTCTCTGGGGAAAGAGAAACTCCTTACTTGGTAGAGCTGAGAGAACTGATATTTAAGTGTTCGTAGAAGCAGTCACCAAAGGAACACAACTTCCTTGAGATGCAGGTGTGGCTGTGACAAAGGTGAGTGCATATGGAGAAGCCAAATGCATATTACTGGACACACAAAAGAATATGTAATGAGACAAAGTATTCTGTGTGATACCAAAATTGTAGATATGTATCATTATACATGTTAAAACACATAGAATGTACAGATAAAGAATGAATCTTAATGGAAATTGTGGACTTTAACAATTTTCTATTGGCTCATTAATTACAAGGGATGAATCACACTAATGCAAGATGTTCATAGTAGGGAAAAATTCAAGGGTTGGAGGGTAGAGGGGGGAGGGGGCTGTGTTAAAAAAGTATATGAGAACTCTATTTCTCCCTAATTTTTTTGGAAAACATAAAGCCTACTGTAAAAACATTATTTTTAAAAATACTTGTTATACTGTATAGTAGTTATTCATATAATCCTGGTCTTCTTGGTAATCTATGGGCTTTCAGAGAGGGACCTATGTTTTTATTTTTGTAATTATTTCATTTGTTAATAAACATTTGCTAAATGATTTTTTAAAACTCTGGGGTTTAAGACCCTGGATGCTTCTCTATTATGAAATATAAAGCTGAGATGCATAGGAATTAGTAGACAGAGAGAAAATGGCAGCAGGCTGAGTGGCAGTTCCAGGCAGAGACGACACCCTAGACAAAGGTTTGGGTACAAAAGCCAATTCATTTGTTGACCTGTAAAGGACCTCCCCTTGGTTGAAAGCCTTCAGGGAAACTGAACCATAACCTAGGTCCATTGCTCTGAGATTATGCAAATGTAGCAATTCTAGTCCCAGTACTTGATGCCCTGAGACAACCTTTCTTGGAATGTCTACTTAGTTACACTCACCCTACTGTCTGTAATTCCATTTTTTTTTAATCTAAGAATTGAAAATAAATAAATAACAAAGCTGTTGTACTTGAAGCAAAAAAAAAAAAAAACTCACCATCATGGATATCCTATTTAAATGCAAACTTCAGAAATTACACTCAAATAGTCCTAAGAGGACTAATTAATAATTGTAGAGTGCTTTGAAGACGAAAAGTGCTCAATTAATGTCAATATTTATTTATTAATAATCAGAGGAGGTAATGCTGCCATCTTGAAGCTGCCTCTTTTACGATCAAGTGCCAACTACTGCCATGATTTCACCCTCTTATTTGCTTTCTCTGTCCACCTCTGCCATGTGGGCATTCCAGACTATGTGCTTGTGTTTAGTATTTTATCATTTAAAAATATCACCAGTTCTACGTATGTAATTAGAAGAATTTCTGCACAATGTAAGCAGTGAAAGTCATGCATTACAGTGAACATTCGGTCCTCATGGAAAAACAAATTACACTTAATAGTTAACACTAAGCACCATGTCCATCATAGAGTAGGAGCTAAGTCACAAGGTTTTGGATGAATAAATGAATGAGAAACATAATTAACCCAGTTTCTTTTTTACAAAGTGTAAATGTTGTTTTTACTCTCACATCATATCTACTTGTATCCTTTGGGAACCTACTTTCTGTATTAGTTGGAATTCACAAATATGCTATACTTTTTTCATTTCTCGAGTGTAAGGTTGTGATCTTCACTGCTACATATGTGTGTGTGCACACGCACGTGTGTGCTACTTCCAGTTACATTTGAAGAGATGTCAGTGGAAAGGATTTTTTTTAATCTCAAGAAATCATTAAAATATTAAAAATGCACAGGAGGGCTTTGCTTTTTTACTTTATAATATTTTGCATTGTCCACAGTGGACATTTCTGCAAGAACTGCTGGCACAGCCAGGAGTCTGTGACTCAATTTCTACTTTGCAGTCCCTTAGTTACAAAGCAGTGGGAGTCAGGACTCTGGTGGACAGGTACCCATCTGGACCAGTGTTTGTTATTAGTCAGGAATCAGAACCCCTTCTTAAGAAGGAATAGTGCATATCCTCAGTCGACTAAACATAGAAACCAGAAGAACACAGCAGAGAAACAACAGTGGACAGTCAGTAATGATTCACCTACAATGCCAAAACCAAGGTTATTTTGTGAACCTTGGTCTTCAAAACCAAGATTCACAAAAATAAAGGAAAGAGTAGGAAGGGGAACATGTAAGCCAGCAGAAAAGCACTGGGGTGGCTATGGCATGTCAGGTTCTCTCTGCTATGGAAAGCTGAGGCCCCTGGCCCATTTGTTGACTAAATATGTTTCAAACACTATGCTCTCAAAGCCTTCAATTAGGCTTTGTGGCAAATACATTAATGTGACACTTTGAAGATTTGAAATTCTGATTATTTTGAGGAGCATCCACAAATAGCATTTAGGCTAAAACACTGAGCAAATGAGTGACAACTCAATCACTTGTCGAGCCTTGTCATCTCCATGGGGCTTTGTTCAGTTCTTCACCACATATTCAATTACTTCCAGAAAATGCCTCAGTGAAAATCTTACACAGGTAAGAGGGAAAAAGTAGCTGAAAATGTTAAAGGTAGATACAAAGCACATGCCTCTTGACAGAAAACCAGTTCTGGAGGAAGCAAGAAAGCTGTATGGTCATTTCCATATATGCAAACTAGAGAGTTTGCTAAGAGCTAACCATGCCTCTTTTTGTGACCAGCTATATGTTGTGGTCTAATACACCTTTCATTTATTACCATGTAACAGGCAAATGCAAATTCTACATGTTGAGAATACAATTGTAATATGATAATAATTAATTTATTTCATATTTTTAAGTTTTATCTCATCTACCAGACAACTAATTCCTTACAGACAAGGGCCAATTCGTGCTTGACACATGTGCACATTGCCAGATACACACTCAGAAGGGATTATGGCCTGAGTGATCGATATAAAGTAGACAGAAAACAATATAAGCCAGCTGACAGCTAAATTCTAACATCAGTGCTACAGATGCATGGGAAGCCAGAGGGAGAATTTCTGACTTTACTATTTTGTTGGATCCTAATGTCCCAATATTTAGTATGGAATTATGGAATGAAATTCATTTATGAAACTAAGTTATATCCTGAGGCCAGCTCAAATTGCATATGATGAAGACACTATTATTAAACTTGTTTCCCTGTCTTTACCTACCTTGTTGTAATGTTCAGTGCAACTTCTTATACCTACTGACTGGTTTTGATGACTGCCTTCCACTCACAGCAGAAACATCCTCTAAATATTCATTGCAAACATCTTTTAGGAAATGTTTGGCATCTTTTTGTTGTCTGCCACTTCTACTTAAAATTTCCTTCCTTTTTTGTGGTTTTTTACATATTCATTTTGTTGGTTAAAAATTGAATTGCTCCAGCTCTGGCCAGATGGTTCAGTTGGTAGGGCGTCATCCTATACACCAAAAGGTTGTGGGCTCGACTCCAATCCGGGCACATACCCAGGTTGTGGGTTTGATCCCCCATCAGCATGCAACACGTATGAGAAGCAACCTATCAGTGTTTCCTCCTTCCTTCCTCCCTCTCCCTCCCCCATCTCCCCCCTCCTTCCCTCCCTTCCTTCCTTTTTATTTCTAAAATTAATAGACATATCCTCAGTGAGGACTTAGAAAAAGTGAATTTCTCTAAAACATTCTAATAAATACTCATTTATTTTTTGTTTGATGTCTCCCTATGATGTGCCTTTTCAGACACCCTCTTTCTCCACATATTCACAAGCTATATGGAATGGTCACCTGTACTCAGCAGGGCCCGACGCCATGTTCCAGCCACCACGAGAACCCATCTGTGGGGTTAGGAAGAGAATATAAAGGAGAGGATGATGTCATGATAAATGTTTCTATAGATGATAAAAATTATATCCCAAGAACTACTGAGAAATTATGTTGAAATGAGGTTATTGGAAATTGCCTGAAATTTTATTTTTGAGGAAAGCACTGTTCCAGTTAGAAGTAAATGTTTTTACTACCTTAATATGCACGGCGGCCTTTTGCTCTGCATCAACCCTCCCCAGCCCTTTATCACCACACTTGTGTTTCTGACTCGCTAAGATCTCTCATCCTCTGTCTGCAGTTCATTTCTCAGTTTGGTGGTGAAGATGCTTCCTTTGAGAGGGACAGTGACTATACAAAACTGCTGGATATTTTAATTCTCACATGCCATATATAATCTCCTCAGTTATGCCCTCCTTTAAACTCCTGAAGTACTCTTGGTCTTTTTCACATTGTCATTTTAAAGCCATGTGTCGAGGTAAATACTTGTTGGATTTTCCAAGAAAGTAAATAACACTCTTAGGAAACATATTGAGGATAGAAAGTGTATATCCTATGCTTTCGTATGCTCCACCATATCTGGCCCAGAATTGGGTACATTAAAGATAATCAGATTTGATTTGACATTTGATTAATAGGTTTATTGACTGGCTAAATTTCTATGGTATAGAGTATACTAGAGACAACTGCTCTTTCAATTTGTTGTTGTTCTGTTCTTACAGATAGATAGTCTAAACATAGTTATAGGAGAATTCTGAATGGAGGGAAATAATCCTAAGAAATATTATTGGAGATTAAGTGATATAATTGATCATTGAAATAGTTTCTATCATATTTTACAACTTCATATAAGTTAATATAAAATACTTTTCTCAGTTTTACAAAGGAAAACAACGACAATAAATTTCATGTCAGAGGGATAGGAAAATTATACAGCCTCATGTATACTCACATTTGGACACATGCACACACCTCTATGTATCAAATAGACATCACATGAAACACCAAGCACCTTTGCTGGGGCTTTGACAGCCAAATTAAATTCATTTAAGTTACATCAAATACCTTGCATTGTATATTTCAGTTGCCATTCAAATAGTATAGACTTTTCTGCCTGTCATTTAGAATGAATTCAGTACCACAAGTTTTCCATTGAATTAGCAGAGCTAACTGAGGGCATCCAAGAAGAAACCTTCATAGATAATTGGCTGGCTCGGGGAGCTAGTGTAGCGGAACATGATTCCAGATTGAATCAAATTCCGGAGCTCTCCTGAAAAGAAGACTAAAGGATGGGGGAGAAACAAGGTTATATGCTGGTTAAAGAATGGTTGTACTTTTATTTTTTGTCATTGTTTAGTTTTTTTTGCCATATATACAAATGTCTCTATGAAAATATTTAAGAAAACCTGTTTCCTATTTTCTTACATACTTTGAAGAACAAGAGCAAATTTATGTTAATTGAAAGAACAATGAGAACACAAATTAATCAGAATTCTATTTTCTTTTGTTTTATTTTGAAAAAAGTTAGCTTAATGGAGACTTTGATAGAATTGTCATTATGACTTCATTAAGCACAAGGGAGTTCTATGCCTCTCTTGTGAAATTTAACTACATCACGACAATATCAGTAATTAAAATGAATTTTTGGTCCAAACAAACATGATTACATTTGATATTAAAAGTTGAAGCAAAATTAAATTTAGTCAACTGATTCCGTTTCAAATGTGTTGATACTACCCTAAGATTAAAATAAAATAGTCTTTTGAGCTCTCTCTCCCCATCCATCCATCATTTATTTATTTTTATCCTAATTTGTCCATATTTCTAACAATATATTATGTTCATCAGTTATATTTACATATTTTTAAAATATATTTTGCTGCCTATTATCTCTCTAAAGCCACACATCATATCTAAAGACACAAACACTGATCTATACAAAGATATCTGAATGCTCTGTAAATATAAAAATATTCATCATCACTTATGCTGCTGTTCCGTATCATATATGGTCTACACCATAAAAACCTATGCCTTGGGTGTGTAATCCTGAAACTAGATACTTCTATGATCAACTCATTCTGCCCTCTTCTTCTCTTTCTTTGCTCATCAAATGTGTATTGATCTTACACTCCTACAAGATCTTCAGTTTCTTTGATTGAGGGTGCTGCCTTACTCATCCTTGAATTTTCCATAAAATTAGCAGAATGAATTGTATATAATATGAATCTATTGTGTCTTTAAAAAATTAATGAATCTTTCATGTTTGATTTCAGTGAATGAAAAGAGACTAAAATTTCAATTTTAAACACTCTCTTCTATTTTTCCTGTAGGCATACTAAAGTCACTGATATGGTATAGACTGAATATTTGACACAACTTGCCCTTCTGTGTGGCAATGGGATGCTACCTTCCCTAAACAATATCAGTGTTTGGTTTTGCTGTACATGGTCAATGGACAGAGACAGTGTGGGGAGGATGGAGCCTTCCATCCTCAATGAATCATCATCCTCAATGAATGAGGATGGCAGCCCCATTCATTATAGTCTGAGAGTGCCATCCAGAAAAGTTGTGCAGGGTACAAGCTGACAGCCCTGTTTGTAGCATCTTTCCTTTCTGCACAATTTATCCAACTTCAAAATTCAAAAGGCAAATAGGTCCTAATAGACCTAATCTGGGTTCTAAGCATTGCTATCTCTGTTGCATTCTATTGGTACAGGAAGACATTTCTCTCTCTCATTGTGTGTACTTACAAGCTAGAAATGCAAGAATTGACCATATTCTTAGAACATTGAAGGAAATGAGAATGGAGAAAGAATAAGCTCTGTCGAGTAGAATAGCTACGGCATTTTTCAGGGTGGCTTGAGGTATTCTAATAAGGTGAGTGACATTAACCACAGAATGTACTTTCCTTTGACAAAGTGGCCCCATGGAATAGTTCAATGTAAATGAAATATACTATACAAATGCAAACACATTAGTGAACAAAATGCTTTAAAAGGTACAGTTGTCTAAAGAAATATTTAGAGTTGGGCTGAAAGATCACTGGTGAGTCACGTTTCTTGTTAGTTTTCAAAGAGGATTGCACGAGTAGGTAAGTATCTTCAAGTTCTGTGAGAAAATCAATGGGAAGATTTAGACCTGTAATTAGAGAGGACTTGCCAGATGGCATAATTTGAAATATGTTTTATTAAGGAAGCATCATTTTAAAGAAAAACAAGAGTGATTCACAGGAAGTTCTTTTCTGGCCACCCTCAACACACTTTCAATAAATGGAAATCTACCTTATGCGCTATGATGGGCTACAATCGAGCTGGCTGGCAAGCTGTCCTTGGTGTCTCTCATCCCCATGTGCTCCCCAGTGAGTATAAGGGTTGCCTTGAGTTTGTGGGTACCAAGGCTAGAGTAAAAATGATCTTTTTAAACTACAGCCACAAACGTAGTTTATCCTTCCAGTTCTAAATAATATATAGTGCCACATCCAAAATACTGTTATCTGTTGCTTCTTTTCCATCACCCCACTGCATGTGTACTTACACCTCTCTGCTGCCAGATATTGGTTTCTTTGAGGGTAATGCCTTAGTCATTATTAAATTTTCCATAATTTTAAGTAAAATACATTCTATAGTCCATGTCTATTGGATCTTTGATAAACATATGAATGGTTCATGTTTGATTTCAGTGGATAATAAGTAAGATGAGACTCAAATTTCATTTTCAAATATTCTATCTATTTTATAAAGTACCACAATGCACAAAAGCATAGCTGAGAACTCTAGCCCTTGTTTCTGATAATCACCTACACCACTTTCAGTTGACTTTCCAACCTATTTCTCCCTGCACCCGTATCTCTAGAACTTCACACAACTTGCATCGCAACTATTTTGGCTTTAACCAACAGTTTTTCTCCTTACATGCAATCTAGTTTTTAACTCTGGTTTGATACACAGAGCTCATAATAGAGAAATCTCTTTTGTTTCTCCTTTTCCCTATCTACATTAAATTGTACCCATCAGTCTAACCTTAACAAAAAAGAAAAACAACTGAGAAATGTACAGTCAAAAAAGGCTTGAATGTGCCTTTGTGAATCAGACAGGCAAGGTTAGCATAAATGAGAAGAGGCAAATGGGCTATCAGAGGAAGGCAGATGCTAAGGCATACACCAGGAACCAGGTTGCACCATGACGAGCCTAGAAGTTTAGGGAGCAGAAAAGCAGGGTGACTTAATAACAGCAGGTGGACAGAAGGGAAGTCTGGATGAATTATAAAAATCCTGCTGCTATAGTACTGGACATTTGGGATAGGCACGATTTTATACACCCAACATAGAACAGATATAAGTACCAATAAATCACCCACAAGCACTTCTGAAAATATTTTTTCAGAAGCACCAGATGTATTTCTTATAAGAAGTGAAGAAAACGACTTGAGGATTAATTATAGATGCATAAAACTACAAGAATAAAACCTGAATTCAAGATTCTTTGAATATAACACCTTCTGAAGTGCAAACAAAAAAAAACTCTTAAAATGTTCTAGGTTCATGATATTTACTACTTTTACCATTTTTTAGTTTCTTTTCAATTAAATTATTTCAGTTAGGTATGTCAAAACCAGAACCGCTAGTTTCATCATGGAATTTTGAATTCGTCATATCAAATTTTTTCCTGTATGTCTTGGAAAAATTTCAATATCACAAATATAAAACTACATGTATATGTATATGTATATGTATATGTATATGTATATGTATATGTATATGTATATTTATATATGACAAGAGAAAGGGCTATTGATTCAAATCCTGACTTTTATCTGCCTTTCATTATCCTATGGTGTTTTCTTCAAACAGCTTAAAAACCATAAAAAGATGTTGATATGCCTTGTGTCCAAAAACACTAATAATATCTACCTGTGCTCTAGCTATTCCAACTCATCAGGTGTGGCCCTCATTAAGTACATAGTCTGCGGCACTGCGGATCCACAAAATGCAATGCAGTCCTTTGTTTTCTGCAAGTACAAAGGGTGACCTCTTGTTTAATATGGTGATCACATTCCTTTATTTGCCTCCACTTTTTATTAAAATAAGAGAGAATAAAAAGAGAATTAAACCTATAAACTCTACTAGGAAAGAAAATGGGAGAATGACCATTATTCAACATTAGGTTTCGAGGCATTTTTGGGAGATGGAAAATGGATGAGAATCACAAATTGAACAATCAACAGCCAAAAGTTAACACAGGAAGAGATGGCAGGAAAAGAGGGAGCTAATCTTCCAGGCACACCCCCAAAGGCTTTTGGAGTAAAATTAGTAAGCATGAGTGTGGGATAATGAAAGTGAGCCAAAATTGGTGGGTGGAGAGGAACAGTGGGTCTGACTAAAATTCTGTGTCTAGAACAAGAAACAAGTAATGTCCCTAGCTCCTCTCCTTTCTCTCCCACATTCCTAGACATAACAAGGGGATAAGGAACCGCATGGTGAGTCAACTGGAAAGAAATCAAAGCAAAACAATAATCATCATAACAAAAACAATGTCCCCTACATTTAAAAAAGGTAATGCTTTGCTTAGGTAGAATTAGAACCACTAAGCTGAGTGCTGGCACCACATTATACATTTCTTCTCATTTTGGTCATCTTTTACCAAACAAACCCTGGTTCCCCAGTAATTTAAGTGCCTACCCGGCAGGTCAGCCTCCTTACTGAAAGAAAAATCTTGCAGGGAAAACAAGCAAGAGATATACAGCAGTAGAGAAAATCCAATCTGCTACCTGGATGAGTCAACTCAATATACCCTATTTTAAATATGCACAAATATCTTACAATCACTCAGGCATATAAAGAAAATTAGCAGCATTCAAAGAGCAAAATAAATAAACAAAACAATCCCAGTGGAAATAAAAATAACTCATGGAAGAGAAGAAACTTGAAAAATATCTAATTAGTATTCTCAGAGAGATTTGAAGGCTGATGCCAAAAACAAAAAACAAAACAAAACAAAAATGGTAAGATAAAAGTCAAGAAACTCTACATAAATAGAGTCTCTTCAAAGGACAAAGAGACACAAAATATGGGATGAAATATAAAAGGCAAGCAGATCATCAAGGATATCAATCAACATCAACAAATAGGGACTGTACACAGAAAAAAATAGGAAATAGAAGGGAAGAAATAGCAACACAAAATTTAGGAAAATTTTGCACATCTTAAAAAAGTCATGAATCTTTCTACTTAAAGGATACCCTGATTACACAAAAGGATGGGTGGAAAAATACCTACTTCTTTCTAAACGTAACATCAGAAAGATTCAGAACACAAAAATGAAACAAACCAGCCCACTCACACTTCTCCAGTTACTACAGCAAGAGACAGAGCTCTGAAGTTAAATGCCCAGGTCTGAGGATGACTCCCTGCTGCTCAGCTTATTGGCCAAACTAGGTCCATGGCTTCATTGGCTTCCAAAGATCTGCAGTTCAATAACCCCACATGCATAGAAGGTAGAGAGGAGGAAAAATTGGTGTGAACAACATCAGTGTCTGTACAATTGTTGTTATATTATCTTTATGAAAAATTTGTATAATCCTGGCTGGTGTAGCTCAGTGGATTGAGTGCTAGTCTGTGAACAGAAAGGTTGTCGGTTTGACTCCTAGTCAGGGCACATGCCTGAGTTTTGGGCCAGGTCCCCATACGAGGGTGTGCAAGAGGCAACCAATCTATGTTTCTCTCTCTCTTTCTCCCTCCCTTCCCCTCTCTCTAAAAAATAAGTAAATAAAATCTTTTTTAAAATAGAAAAGTTTGTACAGAGTTATTTTAGTACAATGGAGGGTAAAAACTGACTTGCACAAAAAACATGTTAATTTTATATGAAGTCAAAAAATAAGAGAAGCTGAAATATAAGAAAAAAATTTAAATATTTTTGTAATAAAATATGCATAAAATCTTCCATTTTAATAATTTTAAGCATATGGTTCAGTGGTATTAACTATATTCATCTGTTGTGTAACCATTACCACCATTCATCCCCAGACCTTTCCATATTCTTGAACTAAAACTCAAAACCTATTAAACAAAAACACCCGGCTGCCCTTGACCCCAGCTGCTGACCACTGCCATTGTACTTTATGTCTGTACAAACTGACTACTTTAGGCACCCACAGTAAGTAATACAATATGCTAACTGCCTTTGTGTCTGGTTTATTCTACTTAGCAAAATTTCTTCAATGGTCTTCCATGTTGCATGTAGCATGTGTTAGGATTTCATTTTTTAAGGCTGAATACTACTATGTAAATACATCAAATGCTTCACAAAGGTGCATTTATCCTTGATCCGTGGTCAAGGATGATTTAAAACTCTGTATCATTCCAATTTTAGTGTGTGTGCTATTGAAAGAAGTACTAAAATTTTAGGTAAATAAAAAAACTAAAATATTAATTAAAAGTTAAGTAGAGAAGCAATGTTGGAGTCATATAAGTATGCTTAAACTTCATCTTCAATAGACAGGAACAATAGTGCCTATATTCTGTAAACCAAGAAAAGTCTCTATCGCCATCTTGCCTGGAGTTATGGATGTAACCTCCACAAAAAAGCAAATTTTAAAACAAGAACAGCGACTAAGTAACAGGAGAATTAGAATGAAGAAGAGGTGTTTTAAGGCATTCTGCATCATTGTTTTTAAAAATCTTTATATTTTTTAATTCAATCATAAAAGTGCCCCCAACCACAGTACTACTTAAGGATCAGAATGGAAACCCGTAACTCCTGACATTTAGCAGTGTCTTCTTTTCATTCCAATAAGATGCCTCTCCCAAGACATTTTCTTGAAGACCCTTATTGCCATATATCCATCATTAAGTCACCTCGAAAAGGCACAGCAATAGCCTAACTCCAAAGGCTTCCTTTTCTCCTTATCTCTATGCTTGCCAACTTATATTACTGATTTTATTCTATTATATGTAATATCATTTTATTACTGTAACTACTACTTTTACAACTATTTTCTTCCCTTAACGAGGTCTATCTACTGCTTTTGACAATGGTCTTGCTGCTTGCCTGGAATGGGTATGAGTTCCTTAAAAGCAGACTAGCTTACATCCCCCACACCCCCCTGGAGATTTCTCAAAGACCTGTTCTCGTTCAGTACAATTTCCATATCAGCATTGCAAAGCTGCAGGCAAAGGCCTCAGCAGACAGTAATGTTTGCAATAGCCTGACACCCCCAATAGCTGTGGGAAGAATGTCTATGCATCTTCTGCACTTTGGCTTGTCTTGGCCACCCAAAGACAGTCACTCCTAGTTCTCACTTCTTTTCCTGATGAATCTGGAAGCCTAAGCTCCTCTTAGCAACATTACCTCTGCTGGAAGCACTGGGGCTCTGGAATCCACAAGAACGATGTACCCATTGTGTGGCTGTCCCTGGGCAGCTGAGAGGGGAATTCATTCATCTCAAGTTTCCACGGACACAGGAAGATGCAGCACCATGTCCTCAACTCAAGTAGGAAATCATTTAAACTAAGTTCTATTCTGTTTTTCAGAGAAAATGGGGATGTTTCAAACAGAGAATCCTTCATATCTGAAAATAAGGCCTTCTGAATTATATTTTCAATCTCCTTAAAATTTTGTAATTTTGAAATTCTTCTGATGTCAATTATCATCATTGCTATTAATAACTTTTGCAGATGCAGAAAACTGATTTGGAAACATGATGAAGGTTGGCGATAGAATATTCTAATGCTTCACTTGTCAAACCACATTTTTCATATATTTCCAGTTCAAGGTTCCATACATGAGGAATGAAACTAGAAACTTTCTAAAGTAAAATGAAGCATGATCACATGGCAACGGAAAGTTTTATTAATTAAGGAAGGCTTAAGGGAGCCGAGATATGCAACCCAGAAAAAATGAGGAGAAAATGTATTTTGAATGTATAAAATGAGAAGCTAGAAGAATTAATGTGTGTCCAGTATGCAAGGTGCATAAGAGCTTCAGTTCTGCAGAGAAACAGAATTGGGCACAAATTCTACCTCTCTATTCGTTGTGCAGCCCTCAACAAGGTCACTCTAGCACGCTAGGTCCTCGATTCCTCTTTCTATAAAATAGGGGCCAATAATAATACCCATAACATAAATTTTTTGTGATGGTAAATAAGAGCATAAATATATACAAATTTTATTATGTGCTAGTATACAGAAAAAGATCCTGCTACTAATCATCATCATTATTACTACTGTTTTCATCATGTATTTATTATGATTCCAAAGGGAAAAAACAAATACTAATGAATAAATGTCCTCAATCGATAAAAGGGTGACTTTCTTAGCAAATGAAACAACTAATCATGGGGCAGAGAGTTCAATGACATAATGAGCTCCAATGGCCACATCTCACAGGGATTCTGTAATTAAAAGGAGTTTCTGCATTAAGAAGGAGGTTATACCTGGTGATCATTAAAGTCCCTCTTCTCAGATATAATGTAATGATTAAGTTCATACAGCTCATTAGTGCTGTAAGTTTGGGGGTGTCAACATAGTCCCAAATTGTCCTTCCTTCTGGTTAATAAGGAGAGAGGCTGACTGTGGAGTCAGTCTCCAGTTACTACTTCTGCATCGCGCCACTGAGCGAAGTTGTTTCTTGTGCCTTGCAAGCCAGCAGGTCTCTCTCTCCTCTTCCTTTTTCATCATGAAAACTTTAGGAAGCAAAGACTGCCTGCTCTTCCCTTCCAGGCCCCCAAGAAAATGACAACATGACATTCTTTCCCACTCCCTGTGAAATGATTTCTGTTAACAGCTCTGGGAAAATGCTGCTAAGATGTGAGTGAAATGATGGCAGGATTTGTTGACAAGAAGGCAAAATGAGGGAATTCAGAAAAAATCACCCACATTAGAAATTGAGGCGCCTGAGCATCACATCTGCTCCATTCTGCCCTGGCCTGGGGTGTTCTCAGACTCATCTCAGGAGATCATCAGCCTTCTTTTAAATGGCTCAATCAGTGGGTCTTCTAATAGAGTCTAATGGATCTCACTATTAAAAGGCATTTTTTTGATGTTCAGTCTAAAATTTTCCTTTGATTAATTTAACCTATCTCTCTTCATTAGATGATGGCAGTAATTTTGAAACAAAGAAAAACATGCAAATTTGAAAAGAGTCACTATGGAAACTTATGCTTAAAATATCTCATTTTTGTAGAAAAACAGGGCGTAATTACTGTTCCAACATATTCTAGAGGAATGAAGTTTCCCAAACAGGAAGGATGACCCAGGTACCCATCCTTGCCCTGGTATGCATATTTCTACACACGAGGCTATGATTACGGAGATCCACAAAATGTTACCCACTTACCCACATCAGGCTAGTGTGCCTGACATCATCTGCTAAGACTCTAGTTGTCACTCTAGAGTTTAGAGCACAGGTGGCGAACACAAGGCCCACAGGCTGAATCCAGCCCTCCCCCATGTTTTATCCAGCCCATGTTGTTTCCGTCCAGGGGCAGCACCAAGCTCTTGCTTAACTGCTAAGGAGTAGTTCCATTTATAAGTCCTAGAATTACATTTGGTCCCATGAGGCTGATGTGGCCCCAGTGACAATGAGTTTGACACCCCTGGAGAGTGACAACTAGAGTCTCAGCAGTCTAGAATCTAGAATCTAGGTAATACTAGACTCTAGACTCTTTCATAAAACTCGAATACCTTTAAAAGTTGTTACGTGAACTAATGAGAGGAAAAATGGGGGGAAGTCAGTCTGAGGGAACAGTCAGTGCAATATAAGATAAACAAGGGCTTTGGGATCGATGACTTTGTGGGCCCAGCTGCGCCACTAGCATTGTTTTCGACAATTAACTCATCTCTCAAGGCCTCAGTGTTTACCTGCAAAATGGTCACAGTAATCCATACTTCTTAGAATAGTTCCAAGACAATTCATGAAGAACCCATAGCAGAGTGTACAGCCGAATTCTAACATTCAATAAAGATGATAACCATTCTGCCCTTGGTATGAATACGATTATTACATTGGTGTGAGATTTGGGAAAGATGCACTGTAAATGTTTCAAGATGATCACAAACAGACAAGAACAGACAAAATGTAATTAATTTTGAATTTGTATGAAATTGAGGAAAGAAAGCTCATTTAGAAGCAAAGTGATGGGGTGGGGTGGGGAAGGAGGGCCCACAAAGTCTCAATCTTGGTGTTCAATGGTGGGAGGACACAGGAGGTAGCATTCCAGGCAAGGAAACACCCAATGTTTTATACTGAGCACAGGGTGGTCCAGGAGCAATGAGCACATGATCTGACTTGAACAATGATGAGTATTGGAGGATGAATAGACAGAAAGATGGAATAGGTGGGGGAGGGCCAGGATAGAGAGCATACGAGAAGCTAGGGAGGCATTATCCCAAGTTGGGTTATCCCCTTTGAAAGTGTGCATATCCTCTGTAAATAAGCCATTGGTTTATATCCCGAAGAATATCACAAGTTTGTTAACCTGGGTCACTGGCATAGAGAGGCAGTACGCACCATGTAAAAACGCCAGACTTCCCATCAAGAAATCTGAGTTCAGGGAACTTAAGGGGAAAAAGGGGGAGGGAGTTTGAGGAACAAGTATGAATGACACAGAGATGAGGACTGGGGGGGGGGGGGGGAACGGGAGGGAGGGGGGAGACCGGGCGGGGGGGGGGAAGAGGAAAAAAAAAATGTACTTGAAAAGTAACCAAATAAAAAAAAAAAAAGAAAGAAATCTGAGTTCAGATCTGAGTTAAGTTAAAGTCTGTTTTCTAGCCTGGAACGGCATCTCATTTATCCTCCCATTGTTAAATATGAAGATTGAGCCTTTCTGGGGATTCCCCACCCCAATCACATCACTCCTCAATGAATTCCCTTTCCTCAGTTTTACATGAATTCACAATTACTTTACCTTTTATAAAGTAATTGTCTGCTTGAAACATTTTCAATAAATCTTTCCTAAATTCCACACATATATGTATAATAATCTTATTATATGCTGAAAAACCTGAGCATGTGACTTAACTTTGGGCAAGTCACCTAATAACTCTCTGCCTCAACTTTTACATCTGTAAAATAGGCCCAATGCTGGTACATACCCCATAAGGATGGTGTGATGATTAAATGAGGTCATGTCATATATGCAAAGTGTTCTGTACAGTTCTGGGCACAAAGGAAGCACTCAATAAGCATTGGTTTTTAATAATTCAAACAAAGAAATCCTAGCTCAGTGTGTTGAGCCAATCACTTTAAATGTGATCACCTCTCAGAGAACTGCATGAGTAGTTCATAAAACAAGGCTTGGGAAATCCAACACAGTGAAAAATAAGTGACCATGTGTCTGTAGCAGACACGTGGGGCTGACTTTGCAGGACCATTCCTTGAAATGTGTGATATGAGGTCTCAGTACACAAAGCAGGTACTTGGCACGTTCTAGTACAATCCAGAATGCAACAGAAAACAACAGAGAACAAATGACCAGAAATGAGACATTCCATAGGTGTTACATGATAACACAGTAGTCATTGGGGGCTTTTATTAAATGCCGCTAGAACAAAAAATGTTGTAACTGCTTTTCTGCACCACCTTTCTGGTGCTTATACTTCTTCATAATAATCTAACCACTTTACTGCCAATCTACACAAAGCTTTCCCATCATATTTTCTTTTCCCCATTCACCAAACGTTTCTTAACCCATGAAAATGATCGGTTGAGCTGGTTTCATTCATCTCACAAGTGTTTTGCTGAAGATAAGGTCCCAAGATCTGTTGTTAAACAGAATTAAACAAAGAGTATCCTTACATTTTATGTAATAAAACCATTGACCACCAACAACAAACCATGTTTATCTGGAGCCCTAGCTCTCGAAGGATTTATTTGTAGCAATAATACTTACCTATAGGAAAATAGCAGTGTCTCTGCTTTGCAGACTCTGGCCAGTAATGCCCTGTGCAAATGAATTTAGAGATTTTCTCAGCTTGTGTTCCTATGCTACAAAATGGAAACAGCCCAAATTGCACCTACTTGGGCCTGAATTATTGACTTCAGCTTTGAAGTGCAAATGAGCTGAATGAAAACATACTTAGATTGCAACACACAAAAAAACTATTCCTACTAGCTGATTGATGGTGCATTAACTGTCTTGTAAGGAAAGCCTCATATTGCTATGGATTTGTAGTCCTCTGGTCCAATTACCCCACAGGTGAAGGCAAATGCTATCCACCATATGAACCAGTCAATAGTGGTCATTTCTTAAAATTCTTTACTTTCTCTTTTTTTCAAGCAATTCCAGTTACTGGGTTGCCCATAAAACAATTCTTTTGTGGTTGATTGACCCTGCTGCTTCTAAAGCTAGACTTATGGTCTTGAGCTAGGAAAACAAACTGCTATAAACAACTTCCCAGTAGGCTAAAATCATCAGTATTTATTGTGAATGCAAACTCCTTTGGAAACTTCTAATCACCATAATCCGTCTCTATAAAAATAATCCCCAACTAAATGAATATGTCTGGAAGGAAAAATGAACAGAGCATTTATACGACCACACAAAATGCCATGTGCAAATTATTAAAGGGTCTTGGATATTTGCAGCTTCAAAAAAAAATGAACCTTTTATATGATTGAATCTAACTATATATGATTGACTGTGGAACATAACGTTAGGACTTTGGGCAACTCCATCACAAAATTATAGATATTTAAATGAATCAATATATTCTTTGCTCATCACTTTCCATCTGTACCATCTTAAATCATATATCAGGCATAATTGAGCAGCTCCGCACCAAAATGCCTCCAGGGAATTTCTCGGTGATGTGAACATAGTAGAATTTGCTTCAGAAGACAGTTCCTTTCTTTGTTGAAAAGATAGGTAATGTTTAACATCTGCTTATGTTAGGGTACCATAAACATCTCTTTTGTAGGATTATGATTTTTAACAACTCGTTAATTCACCTTTACTATTCATCCTAGAAATAAAAAGAACTTTTAGGAAAGAATAAAGGGAAACGATTGACAAGGGGACAAATAAGGTTACATCTGTTTTCCCTTTTACAGTTTCCTGTATTAGGGGAAATATTTTAAGATTCAATGAAAAATTTACTACTGAAGCACCCCTGTTTTTTTTTAACGTAGAGGTTCTTTCTCCAGAAATGCCAATGGCCCCAGGAGTGTTTGGATATAGATTCTAACATTGTATTTTCCACAAATAAGACAAAGAAGGTCTAGAAAGAATGCAACGCAGAGAGAAGCTCCCAGATTTACTGTACTCCACTGACAACCTGAACCGGTTCCCTCACAGCACAGTCAGGCAGATATTAGAGAAGAGTTAAGATTGAGTTAACTTTCCATTGTTCACCAAAAAAAAAAAAAGGCAGAACAAAGGGGTCTTACTAGCCAACAAATGAACTAATAGGACTCCAAGTAATTAGCAGGTATCAGTTCAGTGGTGCTGAAGTTTGAATTCCTTAATAAAGGGGTAAAATTATCATGCAATAGAAGCCAAATGAAAAAGAAGGAAAGAGGATGAATCCATTTGACTATAAAATTGTACCTAAGCCATTCGTCCAGATTAGATAGACCTAAAATCCTACTTTTTGCAGCTTCAAAATGGTTTCAGAAAAGTTTTTATTATTATCATTGTTCAATTTCATGCATTTCTGCACTTGAACTTCCAGCCAGGAGCAAGAGTCAAACTGCCAGAAATGCTGTGAAGAAACAGTGTTTTTCACGGCATTTCTAGCCAACATTTTCAGGCCCAGGAGATTTGAGGACATATCCAAACTTTTGAGTGCTAATATGATTTGAACCTCTGGATCTTCTGAGATTTTTTTCCTTTTCCCAATCAGAACTAAATTATGAGCTAAGGAAGCAGAAGAATGGAATGCCATTTCAGAAGTTATTTTCTATACAGTCTGCAATATCCGCAGGCTCCAGATTTCTGGTATGTTACTTCTCTACTCTGAACATGAAGCATAATATCTATAAAACTAATTATGATGTGTATTATCAAGAGTGACCAATGATTCTTGTGGATAGCTGCTTTGTGAAATTTCAATCTCCATTTGAATGAGTATTCAGTTTAACAAGAAAATGTATATGCTTAATGATCACCATAGAACAGCTGTGCTCTATACAGAACATATTAAATTATCATTTAATTTATCTGGCATTCTAATGGCACAGGTATTTTCCAGATAACCAGAATCTAGGTTCACAAGTCTAAAATAAGCTTATTTCAACATGGTGAGATGGAAATCTTTCTAAGCTGTCTGATCACAGTGAACGCGAGACATGGTTTAACTACTGCTTGATAAATCAGTTACCACTATGACTATTTTTGTGCTCTCTGGAAATATACACTTTAGTCTGATTTTTTTGTATAACATTTTATTGTTACTAACTATAATTTCTTGCAAATGTCAGTCTGCCTGATTCAAGCAAAACCTCTATTTCTTCTCTAATTTGAAACTTAAAATATCCTCTGTTATAAATAAGCAGGTAATCAAGTGTAGTATGTTAATCAAAGCTGTTAGGTATTGCAAGAAGCACCCAAGTACCTGCCACTTATGGCGGAGTTTTTAATGGCAATTAATTCGTGTTGTCAGAGGATTTCTTTTCTGTTTATTTCCAGAAATGGGTTGCTATTCCCATGAAACAGGATTGCTGCAAGAATAATTTTTGTGCACGTGTATTTTTCCATTCATCAGAGATGCGCATCCTTGGTAGGAGGCCGGTGGTACAAAAGGCACATGTCTATACTTTAGGAACAGGACCTGAGTTCCCAGTCACAAAGACAAAGAGAACAACTCTGCAGAATGTGACTAGAGGGACACTGGCCTGATCACGCCTACCCCTGGGTATGTTGTACAGCTTCTGGTCATAATAACCCGTTTGTTAGGTCCTTCTCAACATAGAGTGAACCATTATCTTCAAATGGTTAAAGCCATAAAAAGAAGGCAATTTCTGGAATCAGCTTGCTGGCTCAAACACATCCTAATTTTTTATCACATGCAAACAACTGAATACCAATTATTAGTATTGTTTGAGGATGAAACAAATTAGTTTGTATGTCAACATTAGTGGACCCTACGTGCACCCATAGTACTATGTCAGTAATTGTTCTAAGTACTTTATATATGGAGAAACTGAATCTTACCATGGCCCTACAAGGTGGTACTACTGACACCTACATTTCACAACTAGGTGACTTGAGGCAGTGAGGTTAAGTAACTTGTCTGATGCCATGTGGCTAGTCAATGAAGTAGTCAATATTTGAATCCAAGAGATGTGATTCTGAAACATACTTTTTTAATCGTCCCATCTACACTATCATTAGGGTAATGTTATATAATCATGACATGGAAAGAAGTTCTACTCTATCATATTACCTTCATCTTCTCTCATGACCTGCTGCAAGTTTTTGCCATGCTGGTCACCTGTCTCCTTGAAGAGCTTATGATTCTAGCCAAAGGAATGAAACATCATCTGATAAAGATTCCAGGGTTGTCACTGGATAACATGCTGTGAGGAGCAGGAGAAAGACCAGCTGAAAGAGGAACAAAGAAAGGAAAATAGTAGAGTTACAGTCTGAAGACTGTCTGAAGGGGAGGCTCTCTGGAGTGGCCCTTGGAGTGAGTAGCTCGCTTGGGCACAGTGACAGGAAGAGGGAATGAGACATTTGCAGGAAATCTGAAGTCCTCATAGTCATTTTTGTTTTATCCTGATCCTGATTAACTGTAAGTGGACCTTTACAATCCTTCTCTTTCACCCCCATGTCACGGCACAGCAAATGATCAACAGACTGGATGCCCTGTGGATGCCAAACTCTACCTGTCAGTGGTATTTCTTTTTCTTTAAATATTTTATTTATTTATTTTTATAGACAGCAGAAGGGAGGGGGAAAGAGAGGGAGAGAAACATCAATGTGTGGTTGCTTCTTGCATGTGCCCTACTGGAGACCTGGCCTGCAACCCAGGCATATGCCTTTACCGAGATTCGAACCAGCAATGCTTTGGTTCATAGACTGGCATTCAGTCCACTGAGCCACACTAGCCAGGGCATATTTCTTAATATAAACAATGTCTAGCTTGCGTTTTGAAAAAAAGTTTACTGGGCTAATTAATTAATGACTGTACTCTATATTTACATTCAATTTTAATTTATTTTTGAGGAACAAGGCTAGGCATAATAAATAACTTCAGTATCTTTTTTTAAGCTTGTGTATATAAGATATACACACATACACACACTGAAATGACTTTCAGTATGCAATTGTTATAAGAAGAAATTTGTAAGAATGTATTTTTAGGAATATAAATAATGCCACAGATTTGGTGTTACTACAATGAGAATGATCTCTCCTGTGGTCCAGACAATACACTTCTGTATGTGGACAGTGATTCCGTGCTAGCTTTTAAGGAGGCGTATCGCTATCTGAAACTAACATCCAGAACTTTGCCTAACTTCATGGACATAAATCATGCTGTCGTCACTCTGGGGAATAAAAATTGCATTTTGTAAATGCAGTGAAACATGCTCCTTCCTTCTTCATCACCATCTTGATCAAATAACTGTGAAGAACATGACAGTATAATCATGGTCACATGATTGAGCCATCAGAAAACAAGGCTTACATATATTTTTTCAGTTCTTCACCTGACTTTTGTCTTCAATTCTTATTTATTTTGTGATAGGTTTTCAATTTACAGTGGAACTTAGATTAGGCAAAAATGGATGAACATGAAAATAAGAGGCTGGCATTAGACAAATTTCTTTTTCAAATTTCTGGGATAGCTTGTGTCTCAAACAAATGGAAAACTTGGTTATTCTCAATTGAAACCTTTTTAAGTGTTTTTTAAAAGCATGAATTAAAAATGAAAATGGTTAGGGAAGCAGTTGTTAAAAAGGTATTAGTCACATGGAAACCTAAAATTTATTTGTGGAAAAGTCTTCTTTAATTTTTGGCATGTGCTATAGATCTTCCCTTTTATCTGATACGTTTTAAATGGCTCATTGCATGTAGGGAACACGCTTTAATTTTGTGGCCATTAAAAAATGTCAGGAGTAAAAATATAGCACTTTAATTGGAAAGAATACTGGGCAGAATGTAGAAGCTACTGCATTCTAGATTTGGATTTGCTACAAATAAATGTACTTAGCACCTGACTTTAGCTTATGCCTGTATCAAATCGGGCCTCTAAGCATGCTCTTTCTAACTATGCTAGCCATTGTGAACAGGGGCCCGGTTAACCTCCATGGGTCCATTTTACAGCATGGTGGGCATGAAGAAAAATCTCTAATTGTTATCGTCCTCAACTCCAAGAAACCAGTACAATTAATGCCATAAAGAAATTGCCAATAAGTATATGTTTAACTGAATGGAATAAAACTATATAAACAGCAAAAAGTCAAACAATTAAGAAAGCAGTTCATTCACTTAAACTACTAGGGTGAAATGACAGTTTAAATTATGAAAGACTTTAAGAAATTGCAGTATTTATGACACATTCAATAATGGATTCAATGTAGTATTACCATGTATAGATTTCTGGGGAAACCATCTTAAGAACAAATAATATTTCACAATTAATAAATCAAACCAATATATTAAAATAGGGGTATCTAAACATTTCAAATAATTCTCTAATTTTTTCAGACATTGTTCTAATTGCTTCATTAGACTTTAAATCTATTGAGCAAGTACTTTTAAAAATACTTTAGCTGCCCCATCGCCGATTCAGAATATTACTATGTTAATTCCAAAATAATGGAGGTATCGGTGAGGGAGATATTTAGTAGACTTCATAAAGTTCTGCTTAATTAGTATTTTCATCAGAAATCGTGGTACCTTACAGCAAGGGAAAGATACTAAAGAAAATCAGTGGATCGAGTCCCTTTTGAGGATGAGTGGTAAAGGGTAAAAGTCAGCTCTCTTCCTGACCTCCTCTTCCTTCCCTGTGCTCTCACCAAATGTTTATCCTGTAGAGGAACATTTTGCCTCTCATTCGAGTCTCTGGAGACTCAAATCTACAATCTGTGGATCAAACCAGATCAGCAGACAGCTGTGAAATGGCCATTTACCACATTGGCCCCATGCAGAATGGCTTTAACTGAAATAAAGTGAGACTAATAGATCCATTGATGTTAGTTGAGTGTGTGCCCACAATGGCTACAAAAACATGGTTTTGTCAGTGTAAACCAAGGCTTAATCTAAAATTACCTCCCTATGAAATACATGGCTGCACTTAGTAGAAGATTTTTATGTGTCTTGATTATTTACTGTATTTTAGAGTATACAGGCATTGCTTTTCTTAAGATTTTATTTATTCACTCTTAGAAAGAGGGGAACGGAGGGAGAAAGGGAAAGATCAATACACAAGAGATACATCTGGTTGCCTCTTGCACAAACCCAACTGGGGACCTGGCCCGTATGTAACACAGGCACGCGCCCTGACTGACTGGGAATCGAACCAGCAACCTTTTGGTTCACAGGCCAGTACTCAATCCACTGAGCCACACTAGCCAGGGCCAGGCATTGTTTTTTTTTTTTTTTTTTATTTTACTTGGTTTCAGCCTCAGCAATCTCAATGGTGGTATGTATTACCTCCAGCAGAACATGTACTGGAGATTTGAGAACCGAGTCTGTGAAGCAAGTGAAAGAGAACTCCAAAATTTATGTTTCTGTGTAAGAGTATGTAAAACAGCCTCAAACATGAAATACTGCAGGAAATACAGACAACCAGGTTGACTTTGGTTATTGGAGGGATTCTCAAATCAAAAGAAGCACATTTTACAATAAGCTCAATGCCTTCCCTGTCAAAGTCAATTACTCAGTCTCAAAAGAACTGATTGGTGAAGACCCTGTGATCAGAACAGTCTCTTAGAAATATTACTCATTTGGCCCTGGCTGGTGTGGCTCCGTTGGATGGAGCATCTTCCCATAACTGAAAGGGTGTGAGTTCAATTCCTGGCACATACCTAAGTTGTGGGTTCAATCCCCTGTGCAGGCACACATGCATGATACCCGGTCTGGCCCATATAGGTGGCAGCCAAGCAACCGATGCTTCTCTCTCTCCTCAATGTTACTCACTCCCTTCATCCCTTACTCCATCTCTAAAAGCAATGAAAAAATGCCCTTAGGTGAGGATTAAAAATATATATATTACTTACTTGACCAAAAATATATAATATAACCAAATGTCTTTCTGACCTTGAAATTTGATCATTTTTATATCCCTCTGCCATAAAGGAGGTTGGTGGAAAAGAATAGCAAACCATTGCTTGGGATATTAAAACCCAACAATATTGTGATGATTGTGCTCCTAAGGAAGCCAGCCTAGTGTTATATTTATGGCTGAATTCATAACTGAACCCTATACAACACAACTGCCTAACTTCAAAGTTCAGATGTTACTTCGTAATGGCAGAACTAATTTCCTTGATTGCTAATCCATCACGCCTAAGTGTGATGCATGCGGCATCAGGCATGGGTATTTCCGCTATCATTAATTGTGGCATATTGTCACAACTGATAAGGAAATGCAATAAGAGAAAAAGAAGAGAAGCCCTGGTATTGGCAGTTTAGGCTTGTTTTCCCACAAGACAGAGCAGGTACAGCCAGAGCCCTCAAAAGAAAGGGAGGGGCCCCTGTGATTCTCCGAGGACAGAAGACAGGCATCCAGAAGCATCAATCACGGGGCGAGCCTTGCTCTCCATTTGCAAAGCTGTTGTTTATTGTGAGATAATGATTGATAGGGTCTAAACAAATGCTGGGAGAAATCACCAAAGGCACTTAGGTGTGACATTTAGCCACAGGAAATCTGCAGGGAAGAGGCCAGCTGGCAATGAGGACATTCTAAGGAAATTAACATGGATGCATTTAAAAAAAAGGACAAATAATGAACTGTGGGTTAAATGACAGCAAGGTAAAATGGGAATTATGGACACCAGGTAGACTCTGTGCCAGGGAAGAAAGGAAATAGAAAGAAATGGGGCAATAAAAACTATTTGGCTGGATTTCATTAAGAAAAGGGCATCTTTAAAGCAGACATTTTAATAAGAACAGACCATTTAGTTAGGAGGACAGAAGATTAGGGAGATAAAGTGCAGTTAAAAGGAGCTGTCTTGGAAAATTTTCTTATGAATATAGGCACAACTGGAGACACACTTTCCTCCCTTAAAATTCAGCAAAAGGGGAATGAAGAAAGGTAGAGAGGCTTGTTTGCCAGCATAGAACCACGGACTCTTCCAGGTACTGACATATGTGCATGCTGATGATAACAGAGGCAAACGGCCATGTGAGTGGCTTCTTTTACCTTTCTCACAAGAGATGATCACTCAAGACAGGTCATGACTTTGACACAAAGTCTACTTTTGCTCTGGTTAAAGAAGGACTTTCTCCAGTGCTGTTTTTATTCAAATACCAACTTTGCAGTTTAACCAGTGATGTCTTTCAACAATAGTTGTAATTAGCTTGTCTTCCTCACCAATCTTACTGCATTTATCTCTTAAACATGCATCTCTTAAGCATCTATTCTTCCCAGCTGTCTTTTGCACATGGCTGTTCTCTGTCACTAATTTCTAGTCTCCCTCTTTACTGGGTCTTGCTCCATGCCACTCTCAAAAAGTAACACCAGTTTATTTTTAACTCTCCCATTCATGGTTTTACATTTTTAAATGAGGATGTATGGGATTTACATAGAAAGTTATGAACACTGAATGAGTTAGCCTATATAAAGCTTGGTAAACAGTCTCTGACTCAAAAATATGTTTTCTGTTATTTTATGTATTCCTTAAGATATTGTGGCATTCGTGAGTATTAAGGTATAGTGATGAGAGTATTGAATGATATCTTATGTTAATATACAGTTACTGTCTTTATACAATAACAGAGAAGGAAGTGGGTTCTATTTTATTTCAAACAGCATTGCTGGCACTGTTGTTGCCAAGCTTTATCTGTTGTTGGCCTGGTTTGTCTATAACGGCACATGGATCTCCTGTCTGTACTTGCTTCTCCCTTCCTTCAGCATGTAAGCTTTCAGTTGTATTGTGTTGATGCGTGTTTGACGGGTCATCTTGAGAGCCTTCTTAAAAGAGTCACAGGACAGAAGCCAGCTTCTCATCTGAATCTGACATGGAAGCCCGCCCACAAAGCAGTGGTAAGAATAACTGAATGAGATTTAGGAGGTATGGTGCCTAGCCAAGCCTGATAGAAATTCCTGAAAAAAATCACAGAGATACTTCTGCTCAACAAATTGCATTTTTTGATACCAGTTCCTCCCCCTTTCCCCAACTGTGGCTTTTATTAAAATACAAAAAAATGTGCCCAGACCCACACCAGACTGGAAAAAAACAGGAGAGAGGTCACAATCAGGTAGGCAAGCTTCAGAAGGCCTTTACATGAACCTCATTTCTGTGTGAAAAAATAGTATTTTGAATTACAGTACGGTGTAATATCTCTTTGACTTCCAACTCCAGCTAAATGACTAAAACAAGCAAAGAGAAGCAAATACAAAAAAGATATAACAACAACAAAAACTGCTCAAGGGTTTCATCAAATCCCTTTTCTCTATTTCCTGTAGCTCCTCCCCAGATTCTGCATCCGAGCCTTCCAAACAGATGCGGCTCTGCTCCTGCGTCCCGGCTTATTGAATGAGGGTGAAAGACATGAGCGTCAATTCGAGGCTAAGGGCTGAAAAAATCTTCCCTATTAGTGATGAAATTACCAGCAAACTGATAACTACCTCCAGCAATGACAAAATATTGAAGAAAGAAAGTGTGCTTGCAGTGCATTCATGGCTCAGTCATGAGCAATTCTTAGAAAATAATGTACAGTAATGCACATGGTGAGGACAACCTTGACCTCTGTGTCACAGCCATATTGGAAGGTGGGAAAAAGGAGGAGCACTAACATGAAGCACGTAAAATTGCTGAGTCCCCCCTTCCAGTCACAGAGAAGCAATCATCACAGCAAAAACTGCCATAGAGATATGACGGTATAAGCACACATTTGGAAATACATAAGTTAGGAAAAACGCAGCTAAGAGGGTAGGAATCTGTTGCCTAGGAGGTGTGAATTGGGAAAAAATGGTCCTACCATTTCTCATTATGAATCTTATACTATGAGTTGACTTTAAAAGATTATCCTAATGCATTGATTATTTTAAAAATATTCCTTTTTGAAGAAGGGCAAAATAAGATGTGGAAAAATATTATAGTATAAAAAAATCTAAGGCATTATAGTTGAAAATGGGTGTAACATACTTTCTAGCCTTGCCAAAAGTAAAAACTTAGAAAATTTAAATATTCATACAACTGTCTTAATGCTAAATTGCAACTCCCAGATCCTGAGTATTAACCTGGCTTTGTCATAGGCTTAAATATGACCCATCTCATTTCTTTCTTGACTCTTCATAAAAAATAAAAATAATAATACCAAGGGGAAGGATAATACACTGTGAATTTTAAAAAATTGAAAAATGGCTTTGCCAATCCAAACTCAATGAAAATAGTCCTACTGATTGCTCATATCCAATGTCAAAATACTCCCAAGATTTACTCTTGAAAAGATTTGCTGGGGAGTTTTATTTCACAGTGAGTAAGGAGCCTCATGAATTCCAAAAAACTCTTAACTACATCCAATCTTCTCAGGCCCCCTTTCATTTAGTTCATGGATGTTGGCATCAATTGAACAATATTCTGACCTTTTTTAAAGGGCAAATATAATATTACATCAGCTTGGTTTGCTGAACTTTAGACTCCTCTGAATTGGAGAGTATTTGGGAGCTCCTGGGTAGATTTCATATATAATGTCATGGCAGAATTAATGATTCATTTCTTATAGGACTTACAAAGCTTTCCTTTAAAAACAAGTTAAAATATATATTACTTAAGCTTGAGCATTCAGACCTATTGTTGAATTAGCAGCCCTCAGGATAAGTGAAACTAGATTAAAAAGAAAACAATGATTGGATCAAAAATATGCAAGATCAAAGGCATATTGTTCATAATTTTAGAGAAAGAACAGGAGTGGCTCTAGGCAGTAATAGAAAGTGGTTAACACTTGCAAGCAATTTGAAATACATTTTTAGGACCCTTTACTTCTTTCATTCTTCCTACTCTGGCCAAAAGGTATGCCCTATTTATCCCTGACACCCCAGATTTTTCCTAAAGTGGATTTTCCTTCATTGAAATGTATTCTTCAAATATCTCATCCCATAGGCCTCTCAGTGTCCCAGAGTAAAATCCAACCATTATGATAAACTGACTCGTCATCCATAATCCACAGCTCAGTCATGTTTTACTGTTCACAGGACATTATCTCCTTCGATCTTCACAATCAACTTATGAAGGCTGGTGTTAGTAATCTCCTCATTTTGAAATTGATGTTGGTAATGCAATTCTAATTATGGAATCTAAAATATTATAAATGCTTAATAAATACTGGATATCTCATCTTCATTGACAGAGTAGAGAGGAAAGAAATGTATATTTAGGGAGAAATAATTCCTCCCTCTGTGAAAACAAATGTAGCCCAAGATATATTAAAAGAGGTTTTGCCTATTTAAATCAGATGCATACAATTTCAATGATCATTATTTTCAATGATCACTTATTGACGCTATTGTACAACACCATATGAGGTAAGACAAAGAAGACAAAAGAAATCATATCATTTCTAACACCAGAAAGCTCACAGACCAGGTAGAGAGTCAAAACATATCATGCAATACATTAAATAAAAAGTAAAGAACAGAAGATAAAAGAATACCATACTTCACCGAATACTTGATTGATGAGTGGAAGATAACAGTGAGTTCAAGGGGAGAGTTACTGCAGACTAAGTAGCGTCCAAGGTGTGCATGAAGGCAAGAAAAGCTTAGCGGGCATATGCAGTGGTGCTCTAGTATCTCACTGGAAGTGTGAAATGGATGGAGCAAAGGAGCTTATCTAAGTGGTTCTACCTCTGCTGCTGGGGGGACCCCTCTGTACTGTATTGCCAAAGTGCACTTTCTTTAGACTAGCTCTCCAGCATTTAAATGACAGCCATCAGCAAGGTTCCATAAGCTGGGATGTCCTGAGCCACATTGGCAACCTCAGAAGGGTCAGGCAAAGCAGTTTTGGAAGCCTCTCTAGCCAAGAGACAGCAACTGCTGACTTCCATTTATGACAAAGTGAGGTGATCCTCGTCTAACAGTTGGTAGAAAGGAATCCTTGATAAATCTGCTATAACACCACAGGGCCAGTTCCATACTCAAACTCCTCTGGTGATGACCTCTGATGACAGGGAGCTCCCTGTTAGGCCTATAACAATAAGATCCAAGGGAAGGGAAAAAAAAAAACATTGCTACAAAGTAGGGATAAAATTGGACCTTGGTCTGTCTCCAGCTAGTGTTTGATATCAAGTAAGTACCTTCAGGTCTGTTTGCTCATTTATAAAGTCAGGTATTGAGTAAGGGGGTTTTTGACATCCTTGATTATATTATAGTCTTTTAATAATAAACCAAAGTGTAAGATGGAGCAGTATGAGGAGTACTTGGCCATAGGAGGTAAAGGGGATAAACACATACACAAGACTACCAAGAATTTAGAGATTCTTAAAGCTGTCACAATAGATGTTCAGTCCCATTTTCCCTGAAGTTAGCTAGTGAATGGGTATACAGGGAGCTGGAAAGATGCCACTATAATATCTGCCTGTCTTGGGAATTAATTTCCATAATTCTGGCTGTTGCCTAAATTTCTCCCATTTGACTACTGTAGGTTGCATAACCACACAGGCCCTCTAGGAGACCTGATCGCTTTTTGCTGTATTCACATGTGAGTGCAAGGAAATTAGGAGAGTGGTCGCAGAGGGATACACAGTGGAGGCTGGCTTCTTGGGCTGCGGGGAGTACTGAGACAAGCTTCCTAGCATGTCTGTTGATTCAGTGTTTATCCAGCTTCTCAAACTCAAACCTTAAACCACATTAAAGTCTAGTGTTCCTGACTGAAGGAGAAATAAAATCACAACTCAAGAACATTCACATAAGGAGGCAGGGCAAAAGAAGCTGCCATTTGTAGAGCATAGCAACGAACCACCATTCTCCCCTAGTTATGATGCTGAAGAAAAATACAAGGTAATGAGATCTGGACCTGTAGGTCTCAATAAAGAAGACAATGAAACTACATTTTATAGCCCAGTTATGACTTGCACTAACCCACTTGCTGCTGTCCCAGAAGTTTACTTTGCCTGTCTCTATATCTCAGATGCCTCTGCAGTATGCAGTCAGTCAATGCTTCTTGGATACTATTCACTCTTAGACTCTCCCCGGCTTCTGCTTAAAGCCCTAGCTGCTTAAAGCCTGGTGGCTAGCCTAAGTGTAGCATAAAGGAGCAGAGACAAGCGAGCACACCAGGTGGTTCAGAGTTGTTTACCTTGGCAGGGTCCTGCCTGATGATGCCCCTTTCAGACTGACAGTATGGAAGATTCAGGAGAGGAAGAACCAAGGGCTTCTGAGCACCTACTGAGAGCCAAGTACTATGCAGCACTTTTAGAGATTTGACTGACTTCATCTTCAAAATCAACATAATTTTAAAATTACTGCCACATTTTCCTCTTCCTGAAAGAAAAGCCCAGACAAGTTCAGCATTACTGTTAAAGCCCAAATACCCCCATGCAGGTACGTTATGTTACTTTTAAGTCACAACTTACTGCTTATTTATGGTCACTGGATGCTTATGGAAGGGGGACATACTGAACCACGGCCCCAGCTCAGGGTACCCGTTCCCAAACCCAGGTGTTGTTTTAGGGCTTTCTCTTTCTCTCTCCACCCACCTTGCTGCAGACGTGCTGGTTATGCTTTATTCACCTTGTGGTAATGGATGTGCTGAGTGGGTACCAACTGGAACCTTGGACACAAATGAAACTGCTAAGGCAAGCCAGAGGGCACAGACCACGACAGAAATCGTGGGAAGGGGATCACTGGTAATCATTTAAGAAAGATCAAGAGATCTGTGGATAAAGAAACTGCTACCCCACTTGGCTCCTGAGAGCCTGAATAATATTCCTCATCCATGCAGCCCTTTCCTTCTGCAGTTCACAAACCTCTCCTCCATCTCTCTTTTTTATCTACATTTCTCACGGTAGATGCCTCTTGTATGTCTTCTTTGAAGTCCCTTTAAAATCTGTAAGTGAATATGTACTATGTGCCAAAATCCACTTCAGGGGATCCAAGAAAAAACAAAGAAATGACTTAATTTTCAAGATATTACAGTGTATTTGGACTAAGACAGGCATAAACCCATGAAGTAAGAGACTAAAAAAGACCACGTGGACTCAAAGGCAGATCATGAATAGGATGCTCAAGATTCTAAGCAACCTTATCCAACATTTCTTCCACTGCTGTCCTGATTTATGCTTTGTGAAAAGCAGGGACCCTGAGCCCAATGTTGGTTAGTTATATTTATATTTACATTTGTGGTGCATTTTTATCAAAGCTCACCAACATTGAACGGATATAAACTCATTCTGTATATATCAGTGCTGGGTATTAGCAGAGCTGTTGTAGTGATCTGAATTATTAAAGCTTTTATTTCCCCATGGGATTATAAGAACAGATGCCCATCTATGCATTTAAGAAAAAATACTTAAAACAGAGAGCCAAGAAGATAAGAGGGGAAAAAAAAGATTGGGATCAGGCTATTCTGCCAAGGTATAAAAGATTCTTTCCCATATGTTTTTGGCTTTGACTTGCCTGGATGTAGTTTTTTGACTAAGCACCTGAGTGTACACAGTACAAAGAACAGGGATTGGCATGAACTGCACAGTAAATACATGTTTATGGAATGTCTGATTAAAAGAATACCTATCAGGAAACCTGTCTGTTTCAAATAATCAGATTATTCCATTATATCATATAAATGTATCTCATATCTTTTTATATCAAGTACCTCTGGATACTTGTAAACATTAACCTAATCCTCTTTATCTTCTCTCAAATGTATACATTCTTTGTGATATCATGCTTAAGTATCTACATACTGATTGATTCATGCCTTTATTTTTATATTGTTATTTAGTAAATATTAATTAACCTGTGATGTGTGAGGTCTATATTTTCACTGTATGTTTAAGCTGAAGAGTTGTATCACACCTTCTGTACGAAATTCAGGCACACAGTTCTTTTCTCGGGGCTTCAGTTTAGTTCCTCATACTTCCTTTCTTCTGTATCTCAATCTATTCTTTAATTCCCTCCATCATTCTGGACTCTAAGATACATAGAAATGTGCTTCTTCCTTGCTCAACTCAGTTTATTTCAACAGACAAATGTTAAGCATCTAATATGTACTGAGCATTGTGGTAGGCATTGGGGATATAAATATACTTATGGCACTGAACATGGGCTCTTACAGTTTTGTAGAGTGGTATAGACAAGTAAACATTATTTCAATATAATTAAGTATGTAAAATTATCCAGAAATATGATTAAGATGAGCAGAGGAACTTAAGAGAATAACACAATCAGGTAGAGGCTCCTAGAGGGGATGCATTCAAACTATGTAGGAATCAGGAAGAGTTAACCAGGTAAAGAGGCAAGAGGAGGGGAATCATCTATTCTAGGTAAAGGGAACAGTAATGAAAATAACATATATTGTTATGAAGCCACATGCAGAGAGAAGAACATTTGGGGGAGGAAGTCCAAAGAAATTAAGTTGTTTCTACCTAGACACTTAATGGACAAAGGTTTTTTGTTTCTCCTCCTACAGCCCTAAGCAAATGGGGTGGAAGCGTGGGTGGGTGGAGGGGCAAGTAATAATGTCATCTAACACTTTACAGTACTAATTATAGGCCAGGTAATATGTTAGTACTTTACATATATGTTAAATGTCTGTATGTTAACACATCTAAACTTCACAATAACCGTGTAAAATTAGGTGCCATTATTACTGCAGTTTTACAGATGAGAAAACTGAGGGACAGATGCATTATATAACTTGCTGCAGCTGTGATTTATACCAGGACATGCAGCCCTGACTGGTGTGGCTCAGTGGATCGAGCACTAGGCTGTGAACTAAAGGGTTGCCAGTTCAATTCTCAGTCAGGGCACTTGCCTGGGTTGTGAGCCAGGTTCCCGATTGAGGGTGCATGAGAAGCGACCACATATTGATGTTTCTCTTCCTCTGTTTCTCCCTCCCCTCCCCTCTCTCTAAAAATAAAGAAATAAAATCTTTAAAAATAAATAAATAAATAAGCCAGAACATCTAGTCTAGAATCCACACTTTTAATTTGTACACTGTCTACCCATATAAATTGACCAACTAAGATGCATAATTTTGCCTTTTTATATTTCATATTAAGTTGTATACACATGCTTTTAGGGACTGCAGTAAAGCTGAGAGTTTCTTGGTTATCCAGGTGGAAATTTGGGAGGGACAAGGTAGATGTGTTAGGGGGTATTCACAGTGATGGATCTATAACAATTCTCATTCAGACCAATCTTGTGCTATGCGAATTTAACAAACAGGAGTATATGGAAACTTAGTCTAGTCAGTTCTTTCAGTAGCTTTGTGACTGACAGAAGAAGCACTTGTGGCAGCTTCCTCATTTCTAAAATAAGGGATTTGCACTGGCACTGTGTGCCCACCACCCAAAGTCAAATCATCACACAATGCAACACCCAGCTCATGTATCAGAGAAATGTACAGTTGAAACCTATACAACCTTACTAACCAACATCACACAAATGAATTTAATAAAATAAAAAATAATAAAAATAAAGAAAGGATTTGGCATAGGAAATAGCAAGGTGCTTCCAGACAAATCATTCCATGTTGTGATTGCTACAATGTACCTTTCATAGTCAGGCCCCTTTACATAATTTCCGTATTTCGATAATGGATATTATCCTCAGGAATATCAGTAAACAAAAAAGAATCTAGAATCAGTAAAGAATGATGAAGTCAGATCACAAAGTAAAACCTAGTTCAATTTTTTAAGATAAAATTCAATCTAGGCATGCCACAAACACTTATTCAAAAAGATATATGTAAATAAATTCAATATAAGAATATTTATGTTCTCAAAACCTAGCGATCATAATTAGAGAGAATTAGTCACAATGAATACTCTTATATTAAAGATCCTTTAAATTTTATCTCATAGTGACCCTGCCTTGCCTAGTAGAGATGGGGCACTTTCTCCCCAAAGAGATAAAAACCAAACATAGGTACCCGGGCCAATAACAGAGCCATCACCAACAGTCCAATGGGGTCATTCTGCTTGCAAGCCCTTTTCTCCTCTGGTGTATGCAAGGAAGGCTGTACAGGTAGAGCTGGTGTTCCTAAGGAGCCCCTTCCCATACCATACAGCTGAAGGGAGTTCTTCTATGGCTGCTCCCCAACCTGGTAATAAATAAACACCCTCATGTAGCACAAGCAATCTCTCTACAGAGTTCTAGAAATATAAAAAAAGGTATCATGAAGGGTGGCTCCTCTCTGCAAAGAATCAGAAAAAGAGAGCAATGTTTATATTGGGACATCAGATAGAGTGCCATGTTTACTTAAATTTCTTGGTTGAAATATACTACAGAAATAATACAGTATTGTACTTTCTGATGTCTTTGCAAAAAATGCCCTTCACAAGACCATATTTGAAACACCCCAAATCTATCTTGCTATCCATGTCCAAAATGTGTTGTCATGTCTGCCAGCCTGGCATCTAATGGTGATTCATTGAAATGTGTTGGCAATGTGATTTGTGTGAGTCAAATAGAAATCCGATTGTCCCCATCCTGTATATCTATATCTCTCTATATACATTTGGCTTTGACATTCATCAAATTACTCTGTCCTAACAAAGCTTTCTTGCACAAAGTTATCTCAAGCGACAGTGCATGGCAGTGTGTATAATATGAAAGGAGTTGAATGGCTAAGTAGTCAGCTTGACAATATCGCTGAAATCTTTTATTGCATATATTAGAGAGTTAAACATTGCAATCTGCTCTTCCTGTGAGTCCCAATGAGTAAGGGAAAAGCCAGGTTTACTCAGAATTAGACTAGTTTTCCTTTGTTTTCTTGCCAAAGAAAAGGTCTTGATTAGCTTATGGGAGGCAAAATTTGCATCTCTATGCTTGGAGGGGTGAAACTTTTCTGCTAGAAATCCATTTTCAGAAAGATTCTCTCTCTTGAGCTAAATATTTCATCCCACACTTCTGTGTCCTAAATTAAAAACAAGTTTATTTTCATTTCTGACCCTGTAAATGGGGATTTTATACTCTTCATGAGAATGACTCACATATGAATCATACACTTTACGGAACTGCTGAATCAAGAAGTCTTTTTGTTTACTGTTTGTTTATCTCATTCCAGAAGCAGCTCTTGTACTCAACCCAGCTCTCTTGGACATGTCAGCCGCTGCACACTCTGATAATCAGATAAATATAAATGATAACAATTCCAGTCCTAATGAAAATGGAGAATGAAGAGGGGAAAAGAGCAGCCAGTTTTCCAATAGCCACTGACAGTCTTCCACAAGAACATCAGAGCACTGGAGAAAAAATGTGTACATATACACATACATACACACACACACATACATACACACATACAAATGAAATCTCCCATGACATGGGCCATTTTGTCTTGGGATGGAGGTTGTTCTTTGGGGAAGCTATAATAGCTTTTAGCATTTCCATAATTTCCTAAAAATTGACTAACTTCCTGAAAGTAACTTAAGAAATCTTGATTCAAGGTACTCTTACTTCTTGGTTGTTGTTTTCTTTTCTGAGAGCAAAAATAACATGACATTCTCACATTATTTTATTGGGTTGGCCAAAAAGTTCATTTAGTTTTTTTTTTTCTCGCATGATGGCTCTAGTAGTACTTAGTTGTCTTTATATTGATTCAAAACAATTGTGTTAGAGTGTATTGTGACAATTATCATATCAGGATGCATTTTAAAAAAACTTATCAAAATGGGTGAATTTTTGTGTAACTATTTTAATGTTCAAGATGGAAGAAAATAAGCGACATTTTCAGCATATTGTGATTTGTTATTTCAAGAAAGGTAAAAATGCAACTGAAATACAAGAAAAGATTTGTGCAGTGTATGGAGAAGGTGCTGTGACTGATCAAATGTGTCAAAAGTGGTTTGTAAAATTCCTTGGTACTATTGACATCTTTGCCAAATCATTGTTTGCTGTGGGGTTGTCTTATGCATTGGAAGACGTTAGCAGGACCCGTGGCGTCTACTCACTAGTAGCTAATGGTGGAAAATAGTTGACATATTCAAAATATCAATAAAGTTATTTGTGAAAGTAAAAAATGTATCTTTTATTTTATGGAAAAATCTTAACAGACTTTTTGGCCAGCCCAATAAAAAGGACCATCCATTGAGAAATAACTAAGCATTGTCCTTAATTGCAGTTGATTCTCGTAGCTCCACTTTGTGGCCAATTATCCTTTTATTTCTTTGATCAGGCTTTCTGCTGTCTTTTTCTCCATTACGGTTTCAGTTATTAGACTCATGTGAGGAAACTCAGGTACAGATGGGTTAAGTAACTTGCTCAAGTTCACATAGACAGCAAATCTCAGAGTCTCATTTGAAAACTATGTCTGAAGAATCTGGCTCTGGAGTCCATAATCGTAACTACACTGCTATGATTGGAAACTAGGAAACCATACTTAGAAATAAAAATTATGATTGGCCAGAAGCATGATTAAACGAGCTTCCTGGAGAATATGTCCTCCACCCATCTTTCATATTGTTTGAAATTACTATACTGTTAAATATTGTGGAATTAAACATTTTAGAGTTAACTCTAAACTGAGTTAAACAGCAAAATCTCAACATACTCTAAGCACAATAAAGCTAAGTTTAAACTGCTTACTACTGATATAGAAAGAAAAATTGCTGTGTTTAAAAATTAACAAATACAGGTATACTTAGAAGATTTTGTAGGTCAGTTTCAGACCATAGAAATAAAGTGCATATCACAATAAAGTAACATTATTTTTGTTTTCGCAGTGCACATAAAAGTTATGTTTGCACTATATCACAGTCTACTAAGTGTGCAACAGCATTGTTAAAAAAAAACAATTTACATAGCTTAATTTAAAAATACTTTATTGCTAAAAGATGCTAACCAGCATCTGAGGCTTCAGCAAGTCATAATCTTTTCACGGGTGGTGGGTCTTACCTACGCATTGATGGCTGCTGACTGATCAGGGTGATGGCTGCTTAAGGTGGGGCAGATGTGGCACTTTCTTAAAATTAGACAATAATAAAGTTTGCCATACAGATTAACTCCTCCTCTCACAACAGATTTATCTGTAGCTTTGAGATGCCATCTGATAGCATTGTATCTCCACAGCAGAACATTTTTCCAAAATTGGACTTGATATTCTAAAACCCTGCTACTACTTTGTCAACTAAGTTTATTCAATATTCTAAACCCTTTGTTGTCATTTCAACCATCTTTATAGCATTTTCACTGGGAATAGATTCCATCTCAAGAAACCACTTTCTTTGCTCATCCTAAGAAGACTTGTTCATTAAATTTTATCAGGAGATTGCTGCAATTCAGTCACGACTTCATGCTCCACTTTTAATTCTAATTTTCTGGCTATTTCTGTTACATCTGCAGACTTCCTCCACTGAAGTCTTAAACCCCTCAACATCATCCATCAAGGTGATGGATCCAAGGATTTGAATCAACTTCTTCCAAAGTCCTGTGATGTTCTTATTCTGACCTCTTCCCATGAATCACAAATATTCTTAATGGCATCTAGAATGTTGAATCCTTTCTAGAAGGATTTCAATTTACTTTTCCCAGATCCATCAGAGAAATCACTACCTATAGCAGTAATAGCCTTAAAAAATGTATTTCTTAAATAATAAAATGTGAAAATGGAAATCCGTAGGCTGCTTGATCCATAGGCTGCAGAATGAACATTGTATCAGCAAGTATGAAGACAAAATTAATCTCACTGTACACTTCCAATGAGCACTTGAGTGACCAGGTGCAAAGTCAATGGGCAATATTTTGAATGAAGTTCTTTTTTCTAAGCAATAGGTCACAATGGTGGGCCTAAAATATTCAGAAAAACCACACTGTAAACAGATATGATGGTATCCAGGCTGTGTTGTTCCATTTACAGAGCCTAATAGGCAGAGTAGATTTTGCATGAATGTTAAGGGTCCTAGGATTTTCAGAATAGTGAATGAGCACTGGCTTCGAATTTCAAGTCACCAGCTGCATTAGCCCCTAATAAAAGAGTCAACCTGTCCTTTGAAGCTTTGAAGCCATGCATTAACTTCTCTCTAGCTATGAAAGTCCTAGACAGAATCTTTTTCCAACAAAAGGCAGTTTCATCTACACTAAAAGCCAGTTGTTTAGTGAAACCATGTTTCTCAATTACTTGAACTAGATCTTCTGGATAACTTGATGCAGCTGCATTATCACTTGCTGCTTCACCTTGCACTTTTACATGATAGAAATGGCTCTTTCTCTTAAATCCCAGGAACCAACCTCTGCTAGCTTCTAACTTTTCTTCTGCATCTTCCTCATCTCTCCCAGCCCTCACAGAATTGAAGAGAGTTAGGACCTTTCTCTGGATTAGGCTTTGGCTTAAGGGAATGCTGTTGCTACCTTGGTCTTCTATCTAAAACACTAAAACTTTCTCCATATCAGCATTAAGGTTGTTTCACTTTCTTATCATATGTTCACTGGAGTAGCACTCTGGATTTCCTTTAAGAACTTTCCCTTTGCATTCATTAGTTGGCTAACTGTTTGGCACAAGAGGCCTATCTCAGCTTTCAGCATGCCTTCCTCACTCAGCTTAATCAATGCTAGCTTTTGATTTAAAGTGAGAGACATGTTACTTACTTTCCCTTTCACTTGAACACACACAGAGGCCATCCTAGAGTTACTAACTGGCCTAATTTCCATATTGCTGTGTCTTGGGAAATAGAGAGGCTAGAGGAGAGAGAGAGAGAGATGGGGAAATGGCAGGTTAGTGGAGTACTCTGAACACTCACAGCTTAATCAATTAAGTTCACCACCTTACGTAGCTGTGGCATGCAGCAGCCCAAGACAGTTCCAGTTGACTCTTGAACAACAGGGCTTTGAACTATACTAGGTTTTTAAAGGATCAACTGTATTTTTAATTCATGTCTTATAACTTGCATATGAGAAAAGCTAATTTAAGTTATACTCAGATTTTTTAATGCATGGGAATCAGAACCCCTAACCTCCATGTTGTTCAAGGGTCGATGATACAATATAATAAGGTAGACACCGCTGATCACAAATCACTATAACAAACATAATGTTGATGACAAAGTTTGAAATATTGAGAAAATGACCAAAGTATTACACAGAGACATGAAGCGAGCAACTGTTACTTAAATCATGGTGCTGATAAACTTGCTCGCTGCAAAGTTGCCACAAACCTTCAATGTGTAAAAAGTAGCAATATCTGCAAAATATAATAAAGTGAGGCACAATAAAACAATGTTGCCCTGCACCTGTCCAGACTTTCAGTTTCTAGTGCAACATTTAAGGGTGTTGGGAGTCCTCATTCTCACCTTTACAACAAGAAAAAGCAGGACAAAACTGAATGAACAACAACTTTTCCTGGACTCCTGGGAGGACTGAAGTCACAGCACAAACTGTCATCCCATAATCTGGAGTAAAGCTGCCTTCAGAGAAACAGAGAATCAGATGTTTGCTTCCCTAGAGCAAAAGTGGCCAGAAACCATAAGGGGCAGAAGATTTAACCACTAATGTTGGTGAGCTGCTGCAGCCTGAGCGTGAGCTAGCATGAGAGAAGCTCCCAGTATCTACAGCACTGGGGAGGGGGAGACCACACATTCAGAGGCTTATCTTCTTAGAAACAAAAGTCCATCAAGCTTTCACAGGGAGGATAAAATAGATAAAGGGCATGACCCTGGTGGAGGGAGAGCAAAAGAAGCCATAGTGAGACCACATCCGCCACCGCCCCACCAGACTCTTCTCCCCAATGAAGACTTCACTCCCAGGAGGAAAGACATCACCAGAGGGCAATGCTAAACTCTCATCAAGGGAAGGAAGTTCTACCCTATTCCAGTCATGTGTTAGACTTCTTGTCTCACCTAAGGGTCAACACATGACTTCAAATCTTATAAAAACGGTTTAGTATAAGGTAAAAAGATACTCAGGTACTCTTTTACCTGAGATGGTGATTTAATGGTTTAAAAAAACTTTAATGTTTTTAAAATTTAAATGGTTTAAAAAAAAAGCATCATTGGCAAATTTAATTAAACTGAGGATTCCAGGGCTCTACTCAGAAATTCTGGTTTATGACACCTGTGTGGGCAGAGAAACCTACCATAGTAACTACTACTTTATGTAACCTGTACATTTTATAAATGTTTTACTCTGTTGTACAGGTGACCCCTACACATTGACCTCATATGCTGACAGGTTACCAAACTAAATTTTGCCATAGACACTGTTGCATGTTTTATTTAGGTATCACTAAGATGTAAAATAATAAGAGTAATATTTCCACCTTGCCAATATCTTTTTGGGGACAAGGTTTTTTTTATCTTATTGTCATGGCCAGTGTCCCCAGTATAATGTTGAGGTAGTAATAGATGACATTTTCATCTTGTTCCTCATTTTAAAGTAAATGCTTACAAGTTTTCCCCATTTAGGTTAATGTTTAAAGCTTTTCATAGCTACATTTTTTAAAATCAACTTTAGGAAATATCCATCTAATCATACTTCTTTAAGTTCTTAATCATAAATTTGTGCTATAAACGATTTTTTAAATATCTATTGTTACTGTTGTACAATTTCCCTGCTACTGACTTTTATTAAAGTTTAAACATTTTAAAAAGTCTTTAGACTTCATTTTAAGAAAACTGCTTTAAAAGGTATTTTCTAGGAGACTCCTTAGAGTTTAGCAAGTATCCAAATATCCTCCTGAATCTACTATGTTCATTGACCAGAAATACCCAGAAAAGTCTAATTCCTACAGAGAACAAACACAGATTTACTCAAATTCAGCCTGAGCCTGATGCACTGGATTTAATGTACATTTGAAGAAGGGGGTGCTCTGTTTTCTGTTTTTAAATAATAATTATTTTATTTATCTTTGAGTTTATGTGGCTAAAAGCAATATTTAAGCCTGAGAAAACACAGGTCTTAGTTTCAGATGCACTGCTGGCTTGATCCCATTTAACCTCATAGTACCCTAGTTTATTCGAACTCTATTAAAGGGAAGTAATCATATTCATGCTATTCACAGTATCACTCAACTGATTAACCTCAATAATGGTTATGACAGCTCTAAATGTATAACATGCAACAGTAATTTAAATAATTTGTTTGGATAGTGGGGAGAAGAAACACTGGTGAACCTGAGGAAATAGGTAAGGTAGTAGGGGCGAGATGCGAAGATAGCATGAAATTAGAGGATGCGCAAGTTGAAGGGAAGAAAATAACCACAAATCCATGGACAGAGGTAAATTGGTCCCTCTACATTTTGTTTTTAATTGTTGGTGGAGAAATTATTATCTTAGGAGAATTTTAGTCACATTCCTTCCTTTATTCACATCCAGGGTTTCCCCTGTCACTCCACAGATGTTCAATTAAGCTATAGGCATAAGGGGTGCCAGCCAGGACACTGCTCAGACATAAACTGCAAAGGCAACCCCAGTAACTCAGAGTCTCAAAAATTAAATCACCGAACGCCAGGAGTTTCAATAAACTCACAGGCAGCTCAAGCAATTTCAGTGATGGAAGTATTGTTTTGGAGATTGACATATAGCTTATAAGTATTAGGTGAAAGGAAAAAAATCTTTATTAAAAAAAGGAATTAATGAAAAACTAATTAAAGTTTTATAGGAAACTTTCTCCTCAGCTGGAGCTGCCAGTATTCAGACAAAACAATACAAAGAGGTTGTCAGGGAGAAATAGTGTGAGTGACCAGGGACAGACCAGTAGGTAACAGGTCCAGGCCCCTGGGTCCCATGGCAGGCACGGTCATTGCCAGGAGCAGCTTGAGTGTCTGGGTAGGAGGGACACTGGGAAGAAGAGCGCGTGGGCTGGATGAGGGGGCACGGTTTGCCTGGCCCATCTCTCATCCTCCTTCCACGATATTCTGTGCCACCTCATCCACTAAACAGAAAAAAAAATATGACCTCTGCTTCACATTTTCAGTTGCCAATTTATCATCTGCCCATCATCTACCCTTCCTTGCTCGAAATTCACACACAATACACCCACAGGTACCTAGTGAAGAAACAGTATTGGTTCATGATTTCACTCATGAATCCCTTCATTCAATAAATGTATTTAGAGGCATCTTGCTAGCACCTAAACAATCTAAGCAAAGGCAGACATGGTTTCAGCCACAAGGAAAATTCATTGGATAACTGAGTCAGTTAAAGAAGAATTTTACATAATGAAACCTCATTGGAATAACTCTTTGCTGAGTGGCAGACACTTCAGTCAGCGCCACCTCTAATCCGAGTGCCCTTCTCCCCTTGCTCACCTCCCATGAAAGGGAATATTGAGTCACCTATCTGGTCTTCCAACCTCTTCACAGCTCACAACGGCTTGAGACCCAGTCCCTGATAAAAAGGTAAAAAGACAGATGTCTTTTAATTTCCTGACAAGAAGAAAAGCAGCCATGGGAAGCTTGCCTGCCCCACCTTTCCCACCCTAGAATATAAAGTTACACTAAAGGTGAGTCAGCCATCAGGTGAACTTGGGTCAACAAATAGTCAAAAGTCATTGTGACCTGGATAGCAGAGCTAAAAAATATAGACAGTGACTTTGTTTTTGTTAAAGAACAGGTGACTCAATGCCAACAGATTTTTCTGTTATGAATGAAAAATAAACCTATTTCTTGATACCAGTAGTTTGTTAGTAACAGCCAATGACTGGGAACATACTACTAATTGACACAATAGCTTTTCATGTTGGCTACTGTGAAGACGACTTGTCTTCTTTATTCTACTATGTCTGTTCATATGTTCTACTGTTTGCTTAAAAAAATCAGTCTCATTATATTATAGTCTCACCTCAAATGCCAACCTCCCTTTCACCAGCATAGTGCCATGTTTGTGACCACTGATTTGTAACGGTGAACAAAGACTCTCTGCCTCCCAAAATAAGGGCTATTGTAAACTGTATTAAAATAATGACCAATTAAACAAGTCTGCCTCCTCTGTTGATGGTCTATGGAAATGTGAAACTGGCATCCCTTAGGAGTGCCCCAGAGATGCACTGCTCTATGCCACGGCCACTGATGAGCCAAGCTAAATTTTGTGGCAGAGTACAAGGCGAGCATGAATTATGAAAAAAAAGGATCCCCTTTCTTTGCATACAAAAGAGAAAAAGGAAAACTCTACCCCCTACTCAGCCTTGTACTTATTAGTATTAGTTCCAGATTAGGTGCTAAGTCAAGTATTTTGAGATACTAGTCCATGAATAATAATGTTATCAAAACGCAATAATTAATAGAACAGGAGAATGCTCCCTGAAGAGAGGACATGGTATAGCAAGGGGGGAGAAGACTTCCCCTTCAAGCGCATCTGATATGGACACTTGAACTTTGATTCCTAGAGGTGGGGCCGAGGTGAATTGCATTGCGCTTCATTGGCCGTGTGGAGGCAGACAGAGCCTCCAGTCTCCAGAGAAGCAGCCTTTATTTGTTCAACTCCCAGCATGCTCTGGTGGATGGCAAGCCAAATTTTGTCTTGATTTTGCTGAAAATAGGTAGGCTTTTTTTTTCATAATTAGTTATAATTTTCTTCTCCTGCCTGTCATCATTATTGCCATTATGTATTAAATTACACAATGCTGCTCCTACGTAGAACACAGGGCTTTGTGGCCAAGTTAGCAGCTGACAGGCACATGGCCATCTGCTAGCCTTCAGCACCCAACTTCAGCACCGGTGAGGTGGCCTCCAGGCTGTGTCAGCTCACTCAGCCTCAATGCCTCGTCTGTACAACGGAAAAGCCAAGCGTCGTATTGGCTCATGCTCAGTTTATGTGAAGAACAAACAGCATCCTGTATTTTCACGTTTTATGGCACTTGATTAAAAATTAGATTTTAGGCAGCCCTTGGATGAATACATGAGTTTAGGAACAATAAAATAAAATCCAAGGTAAAAATAGCAAATAAAAACAAATAAAAGATGCCATGTGCAAAATTGGCACTCTGAAAAATGTACAGTGAGAATCATCTCTACTTCTGGGATACTTGTAGGAAAGCAGGAAAAGCAAAGAGAAATATCGCACTGGAGGTAGAAATCACAAATGAAATAAGATAGTTCACCTGGCAAGAAGCTAAGAAGTGTATAGAATTAGGATTATAATGATCTTATAAGATACTACTATGCTACTTTCAATATATCTAATATATATGTATTTATAAATATGATATACACCATAAAATAAAAGCAATAGTAAGTAATCACAAGAATTTAAGAATAAAAAAATTCAAATTAAGTCAATTTGGCCCTAGAAAAATCTCAAGCATGTACCTATATAATCTGTATTTTTTAAAATAAATTTTTGGTGAATCCTTTGTATTAACTTTCATAAAACTTTATCTCTCAGTAACTAAATGAATAAATTAGTCTGTGCTCTGTGGACTTTAGATATAAGCCTAATGACTTTTAGAGGGAAATTGACAGGAAGGTTGGTGAGGGTTTTTTTTTAGTATTTAATCTCAAGCCATTTTTTCAGGAAAGGAAATTGATAATATAAAAAAAATCCTTCTTCCAGATCATTTCAGTTGATGGCATTTTTGATGGGAACAGTTAACTCGATGCTTTCTAAAGCTGATAAAGGGCTCAGAGAGAGAAGCTGGGACCCATGCAGTAGATACACTATGTATCAACACAGTCATTTTAATGATGCAAGTTCAATACAAAGAAGTTTGAACTTATATAACGATATCATTACCACAAAAACACACCAACCCGACTGTTACCATCACCTAACAAGACATTGTAGAAAATACAGTTCGATGATATGGTACAATAAAGCATCCTGGTTCCAACCATTAACCAACTTCCCTCGAAGTGAAGACATCTCCACTGGATGGCCTTGAATGAGGCCATCCGTATAATGCACAGTGACATATCCCCAGTCCGACTTATCCACCATCCCTGTCTCAACCTGTCTTTGATCCCACTCACTACTGACTCTCCGTATGTCTTTTACATTCTCATTCCACACAGCTGCTCAGTCAAATTAAACCCATTCACTTTCATCTGAACATGCCAGGGTCTCTCACACCTCCTTCCCACCTGCCAGTCTCTCCCTGGCTATCTTCAGAGCTTCCCGTCTGGCACGCCGGCCACCTTTGCTAACCTTTTCAAGTGCACTGGTGACTTCCACAGTGAAGTCTCTGGCATTTCCTTGTGCTCCAGTAGCATTTTTAATAGCTATTGGGGTTCCTATAATCATTTTTAAGTGTTTGTATATTTTATCTCCACTTTACATCATTCTTTTTAATGTTAATAATATTGAATAATTCATCTTTGAATTTGCATAGCAAACAGAAACCACAAAATATGATTGCTACTCCAAGGCTTTTATAAAAATAGAAGGAAAGAAAAAAAGGGAAGGGAAGGGAAGGGAACGGAAGGGAAGGGAAGGGAAGGGAAGGGAAGGAAAAGGGGGAGGGAGGGGAAGGGAAGGGAAGGGAAGGGAAGGGGAAGGGAAGGGAAGGGAAGGGGAAGGGAAGGAAAAGGGGGAGGGAGATCTCTTTAAGGGATGCCAGAAACAGCTTTCCTACAGGAAAAAGATGCAGGTAGAATGCAAGAGACCTGGAAAGGCCTGTTGGAGTCCTACAATCCTATAGCTTGTCCCCTCTACTTCTACACATGAGGCCCTGACCAGGAGCACTATCTCTTTCAATGCAGGATAACACCTTTTATTTATTTAAACCACTAGAAACCTAATGGGTAATAAAGGTTTTCATTTTAAAACCAACACTTAGTGCAGTCTAAGAAACCCGAAGCCTTGCTGCCATTGGGTGAGCAGGGCTACGGGGAAATGACAACCTTCTAATGAGAATGAGTGCCTATGATTGAACATAATGAAATGTTTTTAGGTGCAGTCAGTAAAAAGACATTGTAGAAAATACAGTTCAATGATATGGTACAATAAAGCATCCTGGTTCCAACCATTAACCAACTTCCCTCGAAGTGAAGACATCTCCACTGGATGGCCTTGAATGAGGCCATCCGTATAATGCACAGTGACATAAATTGCCATTACAGGAAAATGAACATTTACAGAGTGGGACATGGGGGAATAGTCACATAGCTGGAAGGCCAGGCCTGGGAACTTTGTATCTCATGGAGATGCTTTTCATAAAAAGACACTGGGGCTATAAGGAATCACTAATGTTTCTAAAAATGGATATTAACTGCAATATCGTATTTATGCCTGCTACCACTGACTTTCACACATAGTCTCAGAAGAAACTAGGCTATTAAAATAATTAAATTATAATACATGTTGTTTTGGTGGAACTATATATTTTTCAAAATAATGTGTGTGTGTGTGTATATATATATATACACATATATATATAATCATTTTATTTTTATAATTCACATTTTCATTTTAATGCCTGAAAGCTGTATCATGTTTGTACCAAAATTTACTTAACCATTTGGGAAGATGGTTTTGATTTCTTTCTTAATGGAAAGACACCCATGATATATCCAGCCTACCTAAGATGGGGGTCAGCCACATAAATCAAAGTGGAGATAAGAGAGAAAGAACTTCAAAAATCTCTCAGATGTGTAAAATACCTATCAGTAATGATTTTATACATTGCTCATGTGCATTTTATATATACATAATATATTATAAATTATATATTATATGTTATACACACATACACTCATGTAATCCCCTAGATAACCTGATGAGGTATCTTTTCAGATGAGGAGACCTGAGCTCGGAGAGGCTAAAAAGCTAACCCAGGTTCTGACAGTTGCTATGTAGCTAATCCAGCATTTGCACACTGGTTGTCTGGCTTTGAAACCCATGCTCTTTCTACTACCACATTCTATACCCACATGTTCCAGTGAGATCGGAACTGTTTTCCTGTGTAGAACAATGGAACATGCTTGTGATTCATTCCTATTCTCCTCCCCACTGAAAGAAAAGTTTCAGGACACAGAACACAAGACAAAGAAGAGAACAAATGTCAAGCCACATGTTTCCAATTTCTCTTACAATGTCTAGAAGCAACACACATTTTCCCCCAAGTTGAGGCCTACGCCAGTCCTCTAAGCATCTCCTGTAACGGGCATCGCTCGGGAGTTTTCCTTTGCAGCTCACGTAGGCTCTCATGCTGTGTAACTGCCACACTCCAGGGAGGTAATGCAGGTGATCTGGTTGGCCAGGTACAACCTGCCTACCTCTGAGTGTGGTCTGAGTGGCCCCAGTTTCTTTTCTTTACTTTCTTTCCCATTTTTTCCTATCATCAAATGGAGAGTCATGACCTCTGGTCAGTCATTCAAGGTCCTTTATTGCTATTTACAACTTTCTGATAAACATTTTTTTGTCTGAGAAAATCAGTTTCACAACTGCTATCAAATAAATGTTATACTTTTCCACTTTCTTGTCTTTTGCAAGGGTTTTCTGCCACCTATTCAAATTTTTCTTCCCTTTAACTCCAAAATGACATGCCCTTATTTTTATGATTCCAGACTACCCAGGCCACATTCAGCTCCATTTTTTTCCTATTAAGTCTTTCTGGTATTTGAAAATACAATTTTTCTATGTCTTATGGGTGTATTTGTCAGTTCAGGCTTCTATAAGAAAATGCTACAGACTGAATGGCTTAAACAATGGAAATTCATTTCTCACAGTTGTGGAAGTTGGAAATCTGAGACGAGGGTCCCAGCTTGCTCAAGTTCTGGGGAGCAGTTTCCCTAGCTTGCAGACGGCTGCCTCCTGGCTGTATCTGAGAAAAAGATATTGGCATCTCTTACTTTTCTCATCTGGCACCACTCGTATCTGATCAAGGCTTCAAGAACCTCATAAGCTCCCCTGACCTTGATTACCTCCTTAAAGGCCCTATCTCCAATAGTCACATTGAGGTTAAAGGCTTCAGCTAGGAATTTTTTGAGGACATGATTCAGCCCACAGCAGGTGGTTACTGTCTCATGCATGCTCATCTGATACATTTTATGGGCAGGGCTTTTTGGAATTCTCCTACAAGGTAAGCTCGCCAAGCAACACCCTTCAAATGGCTGTACAGCTATGTAATTCAGGCTAAAAGTTAACACCAAAACACAATGTCCAACTAAAATGTTCACTATGGAGATCATTGCTGTTAATCCTATCTTGCATTTAATAAATGTCTTTCATTGACATTGCCAATTTTTAAAGTTACACATGGGTTTTTATTCATTTCCAGCTAGGGAGTGACAGGAAGAAAGAGTGTGTGTGCATGTGTGTGTGTTACACAAACACTTCTGCTTGAACAGTATAATATAAATGCAAATAAATCAATTGACTGGAAAGAAGAGTCCTTGATTAAATACTACAGGGGAGTGAAACTTAAATGTAAAGTCCTATTTTTTTTAAATAACAGTTGATAATTCAAGTCATGATATTCTAACCAAGAGACATGAAGTGAATCCAAATTGTAATTCTGATAACCTTTATAACTTCAACCTAACCTGGAAAATAGAAAAAAATGGAAAATATGTATCTCATCTCCTGTAGGCTGTGAAGGAAATTCTTCACTGAGGATAAGAGAGAAAAGCCATCTTTCCTGAACAGCAACCACAAACATTATGCAGTCAAGTAGACCAGGCGAGTATAAGACAGGGAGCATTAGACACTGGCTCTTATTCACATTTAAAGGGCAACTGGGTAGAAAGCTAAGATCTCTGGTTATAAGATAAAGGATTTTAATTTTCAGAAAGTGTGCTGCAGAGAAATTAAAAGTGAAAACGATAATGTTATCAAATGAGATTCTGGCATCTGTGTTGGTTCCTAAAGACAAAGTCTCAAAATCTCCATGGTGTTCTGCTCTCAAGGGAATTTGGACTCCATCTGACCAGATGTCCTATCTACCACTTTGCAGAAAGCATGGGGGCCAGGCCTGTGTGAGAAGAAGAGGGAGCCAGCTTACTAAGGCAGAGGCTAACAGAAATCGCTGAGGGGTTCCTGCCATTGCACAAGTGACACAATTAATCCTCCATGCCCAGGTCAATTTTTTCTTAACTTTTTCAATAAAAGTAAAGTATTCAGCAGGTGGCAGACCACTTCCAGAAGTCCTTACAATGCCAGCTAAAAAGAAGAGATACAGTCATAAGGAAGTGACTCAATCAAATGGATTCATGAATTTCACAGCTGAGTTGTCAAATAAATGTACTTATTATTTTAAGATTAAAATAAACCACTAGGCTGGATTCTTTAGTGACTTGGAGACTTTGACAAGGCTATTTATTGACAATTTTCTAAGGAACATGTAAACATATAATGATTCTCACACCAAGAGGCAAACCTGTCTAATCAGCACGGCCCTTCTGAGCTCCTCTGTGATTGCTCCTGGGCCACACCTGTGACAGCACCGAGAATGGACAGAGGAAGCAGTGGTTCCCCTCACACTGTTTAAGACACAACAACAAGCAAAGCTCCAAACAGGTAAAACTGTAGGAACTAACACCTTGCAAAAAAGAAATGAATGCCCTGATCAACATGTCCTTAGAGACAGTGAGAACAAGGAAATCACTACGAGCCATGCGAATATGACGAAGAGGTTAGGCCTGGGCATAGAGTGTGGCTTGATCCTGCATGGGCTAAGAGCAGAAGGACAACCAACCCTGGATGATGGAGCACAATAGGGGGTCATTTTGTGGTAGAGGATTGAATTAGCCCAGCCTGCAAGAGTGTGTGTGTTATGTGGGTTAGGAGCAAGATCCATAGTTGGCACCTACTGCTAGTAAGAAGAGCATGTTGAGGCTCTGAGTAAAAATTCAGAATCCAATGCTATTCTTAAGAATTACTAGCTTTAGAGAAGGACCCTGTCATTATCAGTGAATATTCACAATGAGGACTGGTTAATTTTGTCACATAGTGGATGGAAATTAGAGGGAAGGGATTAAAAGGATTCTGAAGCCTCATTCTAACCTCAATCCTGACTCTCATTGCCATGAAATCCTTGAATGTATTTAATTTTTCTCAACCTCAGTTCCTAAATTGTAGCCTCAGACTAAAAGTAATTGCAGGGTTTTTTTTTGGGGGGGTGAGGGCAGGTAGAATGTAAATGTGTTTACAGAGAAGGATCTGCACTAAAGATCAACCTAATGCTCAGGGTCCCTCATGGTTCTCCATGAACCTGGGAGAAGCTCTTTCAATTTTATATCCATCATGTTCTACTACTTTCTTAAAGTGGGCTCCCCTATTCATAAAACCTTCAGGCCCCATAAAATGTAGATCTACTCCTATGAATGTAATTAATCTAGATATAGAATTTCCCAAAGAGCAATAAATATATACTAAAATTACAGTGTTATTCTCTATGTCATTTTATTATTTCCATCTTCTTCCTATAAAACCCAGAGTAATTCTTGGAAAAAGATCAGCTAGTTACATTCTTTTGTGACTCTGTGTTCCTGAAAAGCATGTCACCTCTTCTTTATGAGATGCTGTATTTAATTTACCTATTCTCTAGCATTTTATTTTAAATAAATTGTAAATAAATTTGGAAAAAAATCAACTGTGAAAAGATTTGGAAATGACAAAAATAGAATATAAGCAAAAATTTTAATCACCATGTTCCTAGGCATAAGAAGATATTTAAGGGAGCTATTGCTTAATCCAGGCAAGCAGTGGTCTAGGCAACTAGAATACAGGAGTTGAAACCAATAGGACTTCTTGACAGATTGAATAAAAAGGGAAGTGCAATAGCAGGGAAGGAGGTAAACAACAATGGCCCCTGGGGTTCCAGTTTGAATTGCTGGGGTAGGGTCTAGCAATATAGAGTTTAACAAGCTCAAGCTCTTCAGGTGAATTTCGTGCACACCAAAGACAGATACTCAACCAATCAGGCTGCTGGTGCAGAGAAGATTAGAACTTGATGTGGCCCCAGAGCAGAAGGAGAAGAAATGGAGAAAGAGACAGGAGGTGAGCATCAAATGGTGCCTCAAAAATCAACCAAGCAAAGATCAAGCGAGAAGGCTGAGTTTCAACAAGTGTCAAATGGACTGAGAGGTCAGAATTTTGACTGAAAGGATGTCCTTTTTCTTTAGCACCCTGGGAGCCAGTGTTGATGACAAACGGCAGTAAAACCACGAATGTCTAGTATTTAAAAATACAGGACTTGAAAACAAAATAAGAAGTTCATAGAGAAATATGGACTCAGATATTTTGTTTGCTTGTTTGTTTTGCATTTTTCTTAAGCCAGAAATAATTTAAATATGTTACTATATTGAGAGGAGGAATAAAAACAGGGGTTTGGCTCCAGAAAAGAAGATCACTGTGGTTTAAAAACAGGTAATTATAGGAGACATTTTAGAAAGTTGGCCTAATACATTAGAGGTCAAAGCATTGAATACAGAGACCTACAAAACAGTTCCATCACACACACACACACAAACACAGGTATGTATCTATTAAAGCTTTCTTAGTTTATGGAGATATACCGACCTTTCCTACCATGCGATGCTCATGACTGATTTGTCCTCTAGTCCCGCCTTTCAGCAGCTGCATAAGCCCTACTAACTTACCCATTTCTACACCCATCCAAAGAGTGTATGTGGAATGTGTGTAATGTAGCAGATGCTCAGAGGGGTGCTAGGATTCAAAGGTGAAAAAAGTATAGTTCATGTGCCCAGCAGAATCAAATCAATTATGCATATGTTCATAGATTCTACTTCTTCTATAGCCTGCAATAGGTGTCATTATTAAGTTTAATCTCATTGTCTAAAAAATTACACAGCATTGTTTGAGGAGTCCCTGCAGTCATTTCTATGTCTCAGATATCTCACTTACCCATCCAAATGCCAGTTAAAAGCCCTGTAAATTCAAATAATTTCTGGAATAAATGATTAGGAATAGAAGTCACCACTTTCATAAGCAGTTTTTATGTATGCCTGCCAGTTTGTCTGTCTCTCTCTCCATCTCTCTCATTTATTTATTTACTTCTTTATTTTCAGTGACCCAAATTATTGAACTGGAACTGGATGATGGGAGATGTAAATTAGCAAGACAGATATTTGTATTTCTGGCTTTAAAAATTTATGACACCTTTGCTTCAGAGGTACAGCCAAGTAGGCAAAGGGTAGACCTTTTCTCCTATCAGTTGTGGTCCCTGTATTCAAGCCCTATTTTCACAACCCCTTTGGTACCAGGCACCATCCATCTTCAGCCAGAAAGATTGCTTTATTACTGCATTCATCAATTTGTACTCTGGGCTCGAGTTAGAAGTGACTTGGGGAGACAAAACTGTTACCTTAGTAATTGAATATGAAAGTCTTATTAGGGTCCACTTTCACTAATCCAAGAGGAAAGTCACTAATGCAATATGACTTTAACATTATATAAGCAACAATAAATTCTGATGATATGAATATTAATATAATGCAATGGGATACTACTAATATGTTAATGTGGTGAGATATTACCAACAAGATATAAGGATCCTGATAGAAAAAAATTAGTATTACCTTGCCATAATTCTCTGGAATTGTAGGCACCATGTTTCAAGATAGCCTTTGTCTAAATTTTTAGAAATAAATCATTGTTAGTTTTTTTTGAGTCACAGACAAAATAAAAGTCCAGAATATTTTGATACTTCAAATTAAGACATGCTCATCCATATACTAAACAAATGTGCTTGCATTGTTCTTTTCCCAATTGTTTGCATTTACTGACTTATATAAAATGCAAGTTAGAAAATAGGTCAGACATCAAATGCACTTATGTATATATGCTGAGTGGAAAAGATAAGAAAAAGAGGGAAGACATGAACTCTTCAGTACCTTCATGCAATAATAAACAGGCATATATCTGTTATTCATTCAAATATGTCCATTCTGTTATCCATCCACTTTCCATCTTTTTGTACTCCCTCCTGAAGAAGTGAAATTCTAGGCTTATTTCTGTTACAAAATTCTCACTCCAAAAAAAAAAATCTAGGGGCCAGTTAGTGACTATGTCATTATAAATCGGGATATATGAGTGACCTTTATTATGCTTTAAGCTTAACAAGTTTTAGTACTTTACTTAGGTTACTAACATGTCTCAGAACTCATGATGACATGTCCCTGCCTCGGTAGCTCAGTTGGTTAGAGTGCTGTCTTGATATGCCAATGTTGTGGGGTCAATCCCTGATCAGGGCACATATAAGAATCAACAAATAAGTAGAACAACAAATCTCTCTCTCCCTCTTCCCCCTTCACATTCCCTCTCTCTAAAACTCAATAAATAAAGTTAAAAAAAACTCATAATGACAAATGCCAGGACACCAGGGTTTTGAAAAAGCTGCTATAGATATACAGAAATTACTCAGCTTCAGCTTTTGGGATTACACAGACTTGACAACAAATCTCACCTCTAAAGATCTAGTAAATTACCATGACCAGTTGTACATATAAAATAGTGAGTTAAGGGCTTTCTTTATATGATGTCAAACAGCCTAATAACTTGTATAATATCTTGACACTCCAGGTCTATATACAATTTCACAGCTCAGGGTAGCTGGGACCAATCATACCCACATCTAAATTAACTTTACCTAAATGCTTTTTTAAGTGAATTTATTGGGGTTACATTGGTTAATAAAATTATATAGGTTTAAGGTGTACAATTCTATAATATATTATTTGTATACTGTATTGTATAGTTAGCTAAATTTAAGCCCTCCAAATTGCCTTTCCTTTTTCAGGACTACCTGGTGCTTCTTGGCCCTTTGAATTTAGAATCAGATGCTCAAGTTCTCTTCAAAATCTATAAAATATTTATTGTGATTACTTTGAATGTCAAGACTAATTTGGGAAATATTTGTAAGTTCTAGTCCAAGAAGAAGAATGATCTCTCAATTTACCTCTTGTCTCTTTCATTTTTCTTGGTAATATTCTGTATTTTTCTGAGCAGAAACCTTGCATTTTTGTTAGATTTCTTTCTAGCCATTTATTATTTTAATGTTACTAAAACTGGTATACTTATTTTTATTTTGATTATCTAACTATTCATTGTTCAGTATATAGAAATACAATTGCATTTTGCGTATTAGCCTTGCATCCAGCAACTTTGCAAAATTCATTTCTTAATTCTGATAGATGAACTATAGATTTTATCTACTTTTTTTAGCTTACACAATAATATTGCTCAACATCACTAATTATCAGTGAAATGAAAATCAAAACCACAGGTAATATATCTCCTCCAGTATGGAAGTTGCTCCAATACTAGAATGACCATATAATCCAGCAATCCCACTTCTGGACATATATTAAAAAGGAATGAAAGCAGGACATCAAAGAGATAGCTACATTCCTATGTTCACTGCAGCATTATTTAGCATAGCCAGCCAATGGGAACAAACTAAGTGTCCATCAACAGATGAATAGGTAAAGATATCACACACATAATGAAATATTACTTAGCCATGAGAAAGAAGAAAAATAATGTGGATACATCTCGAGAGTAGTATGCTGAGTGAAATAAGTCAAAGAAAGACAAATTCTATATGGAATCATTCATACATGGAATCAGAAGTCAAAGTCACAGAAACAGGGAGTGGAATGGGAGTTCCAGAGGCTGGGGAGACAAGGAGATGCTGGTCAAGAGTATGAACTTCCAATGTAAAATGAGTAGGTTTGGTGGAGCTAATGTACACGTGGTAAGTACAGTTAATCATACTGTACTATAGACTTGAAAGTTGTTAGGAAATTGATCTTAAATGTTCTTACCACACCAAAAAAAAACCAAACAAGTAATTATGTGATATGACAATGGTGATAAGTCTGTGGTAGTAATCATTTTGTAAAATGTCAGTGTACCAAATCAATACATTGTACATCTTAAGCTTACACAATGTTACATGTCAATTACATCTCAATAGAGGAAAACTAAATCTTAAAAATCTAAGCATTTGCCTCTGTAAAATTTCCCTTGATCACTGACTAGCTGCATCCTGCAAGTTCTGATATTGAATATTTTGTATTACAATTCAGTTCCAAATGATTCCCGGTATTCACTTTGAGTTACTCATTTATTTCTTTTGGACTGTTCAATGTATATATTTTAATTTCCAAACATACCTAATTATCTCTTTGATGTCAAACTCCCAGCTTAATTTTATTATGACAGAGAACATATTGTGTAAGATTTCAGCCCTTCAGATTTTGTGGAGGTTTGTTTCATGGATAATTTAATGCACTGGGACTTTACCAGGGATTCTACCCATGGTGAGCTTTGCATGCCAACTGTTAGTGTTTTGATTGTGTAGCCTCCCATGAATGTCAAGAGCACTTCTCCAGCTCTCTGCTGCTCCTCCCGAAATTGGCAAACGTATTCTCTGGTGGAAAATGGTGATCCAAATAACTGGGTAATTTTCTGCTTTTGGTTCTTAGTCCAGTGATACTGTAGTACTTTGTTATTTAAATATATTTTAAAACATATAATCTATATAAACATATATATTTTCAATTTTTGGTTGAAAATCTGCTGATGCAGTCAACTGTAGTTACATGCTATATTGTCTCACTGCACAGGGGTCAGTGCCCCCAACCCCCACCTTTTCAAGGGTCAACAATATGTTTAAATAAAAAGATAGTAAAGAATAACTGGCCCCTATTGTCTAGCCTAATAATAACGGCTCCTGCACAGCTCTTGACACTCTTAATTCACATTGCTCAACTTGTTAATTTTATTTGGAACTTACTTAAAAAATTACTAGGAAAGACCTTTCATATTATCAATTTTCTTGTCTTCTGTGCCAATTTTTAATTTCATAACAGGCTGAATATTTAATTTTTATTGTTTTTGTTTTTATCAATAATAGTTTTATATTCAAGCTCTCTTATTAGTTCGATTTTTGATCCCATATTTTAAGATAAAATATTATCCCTGATACTTGCTGGAATTTTGAGTCTAGCATTCATTAATTTCTTTCCTTAGCTATAACCTATTTCATTTGTGGAATTATGTTGTCACGTTTACACTAATTTTAGTAAGCCTTGATTTTGTCACTGTTTTTGTACTTACGATACCCTGTTCATCTACTGGATTGGCCAAAAAGTTCATTTACTTTGTTCCATAAAATGAAAGAAACATTTTTCATTTTCATTAATAATATTTTTGATTAGGATGTTTTGGGTATGTTGGCTACCTCCCATATGGTATAACACTGATTGTTCTCAGTTAATATCTTGATTTGATCACTATCAACTTCAACTGGTCTACCAAATGTGGGGCATCATTCGGTAAGAAATCTCCAGCACAAAACTTCACAAACCACTTTTGACACATTGGATCAGTCACAGCACCTTTTCTAGACACTGCACAAATCATTTTATTTTGCATTTCAGTTGCATTTTTACCTTTCTTAAAATAATAAAGCATAATATGCTGAAATGTTGCTTATTTTCTTCCATCTTCAACATTAAAATGGCTGCACAAAAAATTCAGCAATTTAAAAAAGTTTTTAAAACACATGCTGATATGACAGCTGTCACAATACAATCTAATAAAATTGTTTAAAATGAAATTAAAGACAACTCAGCACTACTAAAGCCGTCTTACAGAAAAAAAGTGAAATATTTGCCCGGCCCAATATTTACTACATCTTTGCATCAGTCTGCCTCCTTGGGAATATGGTTCAGAGGTCTTGCTTTGCCTTGTATTCTGCAGTGTATTCAGAGATATTCCAAAAAGACAAGAATAGACTAAACTGAACAATAATTGTTTTGGTGCCCTTTATTTCCCACAAGGCATGCCCAGCACCTGGACAGCTGCTGTGTCATCAAAGAATGTAGACTGCATACCGCCCCCTGCAGGCACTGAGCCACTTACCACTCACACAGCACTAGAGCAGTGGGAGTGATCAGTGACCAATGGGTCTGACTGTTCTGCTCTGGCACCTCAACTCATCTCACAGTTTGCTGCTCTGGCCCTTTTTGCTCCAAGCTCCACCACTCAGGGGAAACTCGCTCTGCATCTCCTACAGAGATTCCTCCCCTGCTGGCCCAGGGTGGCAGCTCTCCTTTAGTCCCATCTGCTTCTCTCCTTTCAAAATGCCAAATGGTTTTCACTCCTCTGCTACACCAATTTTAGTGTTTGGGATTTACTTTTCATCCCATTAATCTTTTCTAGTATTTCTATAAATGTGGCTTGAGAAAAAGATTCTGCAGCATACACACAGTATATTATCTAGAAGTGAAAATGCTCTCCAGATAAGAACAATTTAAGAGGTGAGAGTTTTAAGGATGTTTTAGAGTGGACCAGAATCCTTAGGAAGCATAACCCAGGAGATCCATTACAGTGGAAGACACTGATACACAAGGATCAATGTGGGGAATCAAAACATCGGGACAATGGAGAGAAAATGATGAGAGGAAAAAGAGAGTACAGAGAGTAGGAAACTTACTCTAGGAGAATTTGCTGACCAGAGCCCCTGCCTTACCCTTGAATGTGAGAAATATGTTAATATGGCAGTATGGTATGGTCCTTGAAATTTTTAAAAAATTTATTACAAAGTTTTCATTTCTTCTGTGGATTATGTCCCACCCTGGTACTACTAAAATTGATCAGATGTGGTTATATACTTGCAGAAAAATTGATCAGGCAAAATGAGACAGATCTCCAAAACCTGGACTGCCTGGTCTTAAAAAAGGCAGCAATAGCAAAGTACTTATTCACCTACATCTTGTCTGCTTGCCATGACTGTAGGCTGCCATGAACTCTCATGCATTATAGTTCCATTGACACAGTTAACAATTAAGCAGTGAGTAGTTGAGTTTTCCCTGCACACAATGGAATAAGCCAGGCATTTTTTAGGATGAAAAGTGAACAAATTATAGTCCCTGTATTTAAGAAGCACTTGGGGGGGGGGGAAGTAGGGGAGGAAGGGAGTAAGAAAAGGTAGGAACAGTTATGCAAACTGAGATACAGAGTAAAAGTGATAATTCTGATAACAAAAGATAAGGTCTAAGGAATTAGTTTTAGAAGGGAAATACGATAAGGAGAAGTAAAAGCAAAATACAAGGAAAGGACTGGATGTGTTTGAGGCACCATAGCTTGTTTATTCAACCATAAAACTATTGAAAGAGCACAGTTTTCTAGATTGTAATGTATCGTATTTTTAGACCATAAGGCACACCTAGGTTTTAGAGGAAAATAGGAAAAAGATTTTTGAAGTAAAAAAATGTGACAAAATGTTTAATAATGTAAATAACAATATTTCACCTACGTTAATATAAACAGAACTGAACGGCAGCATTAACAACCATTATTCCTCCCAAATTTGGGGGGGTGCGTCTTATAGTCCAAAATATACAGTAGTTCATAGTCACTGCATGAAGATTTTGGAACATTAGGCTGAGTACTTCTCCAGTTCCCCACTCAGTTTCAAGTACAGACTTCGGGGTCCTTTTAGTGAAACTATGGAGCAAACTGACTTCATCTCCACACCTCCACTCTGTGCCTGCTCACCCAAGGCAAGGAGTTAAGGTGAGCATCAAGCAGTTCATGTGTATTAATTCTGCTCAATAGATGTCTGGGTTTCTTATTTTAACTCCCCTGGGAAAAGGTGAGTGAGGTTACAGAGACATAGTTGTCTTTTCAATAGACTAAGACGGAGAAAAAGTTCCTAGTACGTGAGTTGTTCTAACAATGACAGGACAGGAAGAATAAATGGCTGCCCCTTCGTCAGTAAATCCCAGTGCTGCAAGGCACGCAAGAACTTTGGTGGTGAGAGAAGGGACAGTAAAGTACCTTGTGCGAGAGCAGAGTAGGAGAAATTATTTTCTATTTTTATATTATAAATTAGAATTAAGTAGGTACATAAGTTAAGAAAAATGGCACAGCTGAAGAGACAAGCATATAGATTCAAAAAACAGACTTTAACGAGGCCAACATTGGGTAAACCCTCATGGTCCCAGTAACGGTCGGAGCGCTTGCATTTTTCTCCAGCCATCCCCACTGACCCTGGAATGACTGGCTCTATGGAAAAATCTCCAGCATACCCAGGGACGGATGAGTCTCTCCCATGGGCACCATCGCCCAGCAGGAAACTCATTCACTCCCACGCACCAGCATTCTCACATGCGTCTCTGAAACTGATCCAAGGACATGGTGTTGGCATCAAAATCCACTAGAAACCATGATTTACAGTGTAAATCACACATCTGAAATGAAACACTTCTCAACTTTTGTTTCTAAAAGCATTTTAAATTAACCCAATTAATCATATATGCCTTCTAAAATTCCTTTTTTAATGACAATGAAATTAAGATTTTTTGTTTGTTTAATATGAATTAGATGCAAAACATAATCATAGTCATAGAGACTTGAATCTAAAGCAGGAGAAATTTTAGGTATTATCCACTAAGTTTCTAATTCAACTCCCTCAAGAGCAGATGAAAAAACTGAGGTCCCAAAAATAATCAGGATTTTTGTCAGTCTGTTGATTTGCCCACTCCAAAGTTCAGTAAAACAAGTTTCCTTTTGCACAAACAAGGAGGTTAAGAAAGCAAAAATATGGTGCCGGATGAAGATTTCAGTATTTCTGATTGTGATTTCCAGGTAAGTCTATAAATTTATAATAACTAGCACCATCCTCTAGACATGTAGGATGAATTTCAATAGCACAAAACTTTCTGGGAAAATTTCCCTGTTGCTTAACATGTAAATAAAATGAGATGCTATAAAACATCAAATGTTTATGGTAAGAACCATGAGAATGGCAGCAGAAAGAATCCCATACTCAATGGGCAAGCTTAAACTGTAGCCTCCATTCAGAATAAATTAATATTTCCAACTAAATTAACATCTTTACATATTTTGTGCTCCCCACAATTACCTGAAATAGATACTATTTGTATCCCCAATTAACAGACAGGGAAAGTAAGGTCTGAGATGAGGCAATGTGCAGAGTTATGGACCTAGTATGGAGTAAAGGTGGAATTTGAGACCAGAGTCTTAGATCCTAGGGCCCGTATTTTAAACCCTGTACCCCACACCCTCTAAGTGTTAAACACTTGAATGGAAAATGTTAGCGAAGGGCCCTTCTCAGCTAAGCTGAGAGGCTGGATAAGAAGGTGGAGGAGAGAGAACTGGAGCCTGAAACAAGTTTCCTTAGTAAAATTCTCAGTCTGCCTCTCTCACCCACCAACCAGAGTCACGAAAAGCTCATTTGTAAAGCAGGATGCCATCATTTCTGTTAACCCAGTGCTTTCTCTTTGCATTTTCAGTCTGTAGCAGGTGATTCATGCAAACTAGGACAGTTCCTATCACTGGAAGTATAAAGCTTCCAAACAGATCATCAGAGAAGCACAGGCACAACTGGAACTAAAATGAGCAGAACACGGTTGTTTTAGACTGAAAGTTCATGTCCTCTCCAAAGTTAAATGCTGAAGCCCTAACCCCTAATGTGTTGACACTGGGGTCCGTAGGTGTAGAAGATGTCATGAGAGTGGAAACCAGTGACAAGATTGGTACCCTTTTAAGGAGAGCAAGAGACATCAGAGCTTCTTCCTCTCTACTGTGTGAGGACACAGCAAAAGGCAGCATCTGCATGTCAGGAAGATGGCCCTCACCAAGAGCTAAATCTGCTGTCTCCTTGATCTTGGACTTCTCAGCCTCCAGAACTGTGAGAACTGAATGTATGTTATTTAAGCCACCATGTTTATCACATGTTATTATAACAGCCACGCTAAGACAGCAGCCTACCTTCCATGGGATCAAATGAGGCAATCATAGTAGAGGATTTATCAGTAAACTGTGAGCAAGTTGCCTAAACTTTTCACCCGTAAACATAAGTAATCACTACCATAACACAAAATGTTATATGGATTAAATGAGATATAATTCTTGAAAATCACCAACACATTTTCTGCCTGAAGCTGTACCCAGAGATGTTGTTTAAATTCTTGTCCCCACAGTGTTTTCATTTATTTGTTTTTATGTCAAGCTCACATATCCTTTCTTAGACACATGCAAGGGGCAAAGGAACTCACAGCCACTGAAGTCTGAGGATAATATGAGCAAGAGTGTGAGCATGAGCTGGGCTGGCATCTCCTAGGCACAGCCCTGGAAAGTCATTTGGCAGGAGGAGCTACACGTTTTACACTTAGAGAAGCCAAGAAGAAAATAGACATGGAAGTGAAGGAGTCATTGTTCCATGTGACCATATGAGAGGAAGATGAAAGCCGAGATCACAGGAAATGCGGCAGGCAGTAGTTTGTTAAATATGAAAAGTAACTAATTTTAGTCAGAAAGTTTCTTTGGCTGCAATACCATTTCTCTGAAACTAGCTGTTGATTCAAAGTGCAATGTCTGTAGTGTTAAAATTATTCATGATAAGAAAAAAATCACCCAAGTCTCCTGCCCATATAAATATGTATGGAGGGATGTAGACTGTTTGTATGCACAATAGGATGGCAATGGCTAAAGCTTTTCTCCTAGAGATCTCCCATAACAACCCACTGCTAAGTCATTTGGTAATAACATGATGGGTGAAGAAGTATCAGAGCCAAAACACAAATGTGCTCAGCCAGAGACGTTGCTCTAGGTAGCAAAGTGTAGGAAGGGACTGGCTGACCAAAGTTAGTGTCGTGCACCCCTTTGCACAGGACGTCTTTCCCTCTTCTAGAAAATGCTCATAACAAATGACAGTTGGCATGGGACAGAGAACAGCAAGGAATCTGCAAGGAGGTGTATGGTCTGCTGCAAAGCAGGTTGAAGGAAACCCAAAGGGATATAACTTCAAATACCAGAAGAGCTGTCACATGTAGTACTTCCCCTGTTTTTTCCCCCAGAAAGTATAAGAATCCAAATATAGAGAATACAAGTCACATCTTCTCTGAGCAAAATATATTGCTAATAAACTATTCAAGGCTGAGCATGTTTATGTGAATGGTGAGTCCCCTGTTACTGATGGTATTCAAATAGGTCCCAAATATAATCTCTTAACATAGAAGCTCTAGAATGATCCTTGCCTCAGATAAAGAAATCCAGGATCCAGCACTTTACTGTGTAATTCTGAAAAGCTTCCATGATGTCCATGCTTACCAGTCATTCTGAAGACCATTCTTCATGATAAGGAGAACAGAAGAAAAGTAAGGTCAGTCATTGCTGGATTCTTCATGATGGTACATGTAAAAGAACATGAGTTTTAAGGTCAAAAATAAAATTCCCCTTATTAATTTTAATGGAACAAAGACATGCCCAGAGACCTACCTTTCTCATTCTTTCACCATTCTCAAAGCTAATCACTATACTTAAGCTAATATATCTATATCTATATATCTATATCTATCATCATACTTGCTTTGATAATCTTTCATATAAATATTTCCTTATTATTGTACTGGTTCATTGGTTTAAAATTTATATATATATTATCAACTTATTTTACTCAATACTATGTACTTTAGGTTTGCTCATATGAGTTGATCTATGTCAGGGGTGTCAAACTCATTTTCACTGGGGTCCACATCAGCCTCACAGTTGCTTTCAAAGGGCCAAATGTAATTTCAGGACTGCATAAATGTAACTACTCCCTAACTAGGGGCGAGGAGCTCCGTGCTATCACCGGGTGGAAACAAGGTGCTAGAGAAAACAAGGTGGAGGGCCTCGTATTTTCCACCTGAGATCCAGATCATTCATACACTGCTTCACTATAAAAATAATGTTGGATATGTATCCTTTATCAGATTGATAAGCAAGGTGGCACCCCATTTTATTTTTCAATTTTACATAGTGTTACAGTAAACATATTTGTATGAATTCCTTTGATCACACTCTCAACTGCTTCCTAAATAAATATATGAGGAAGTGGAATGTATATGAGGTCTGTCTGGAAAAAGTCCAACCATTGTTAACATAATGAGAATGATATTGACATAACATTGATGTAACCTGACAGCCAGGGAGAATGGCTGGAATGCACATACATGAACAATGATGACTTCACTGTACTCGTCAGTGGGAGCAATAGACACCACTGAGTGAACATGTGTACTGTGTGGCTATCACATTCAAAATAAGTGAGGAAGAAGAGCAAAGAATCTACATAAATTTTTCATTAAGCTTCAACATTCCTCCATGGGAACTATTGGGATGATTCTTAAGGCTGGAGATATGGGCAATCAGTGATTGGCAGCTTTATCAGGATAATATGCCTGCTCATGCATCACGTCACCTGCAGTTTTTTTTGGTGAAACATCAAATCACCCAGGTGACTCATCCCCATAAAGCCCAGATTTGGTGCCCTGCAACCGCTGGCTTTCCCAAAACTAAAAGCACCTTTGAAAGGAGAGATTTCAGACCATTGATGAAATTCAGGAAAATATGACAGGGCAGGTGATAGCAATTAGAACTGTGTGAGGTCCCAAGGTGCCTACTTTGAAGGGGATTAAGGTGTCATTGTCCATGTACAATGTTTCTTCTCTCTTGTATCTTCTTCAATAAGTGTCTCTATTTTATTTATCATAGTGCATGGCTGGATACTTTCAAGACACATCTCATATATCATAATGTACAGGCAATTTTGATTTTTCTGTATTGTATCTGATTGCTCTCCAAAATGGTATCAAATTATACTGCATTTGCAATTTATAGTCATAATGTTCTCATCAACACATGGCTACCAAATTTATCTACATTTGTTTATCTGAAATTTTAATTGTTTAAAAGCTGCTCTGGCTTGTGTGGCTCAGTGGATTGAGCACCAGCCTGCAAACCCAAGGGTCACTGGTTCAATTCCCAGTCAGGGCACATGACAGAGTTGCAGGCCAGGTCCCCAGTAGGGGGCATGACAGAGCCAGCCACATACTGATGTGTCTCTCCCTTTCTTTCTCCCTTCCTTCCTCTCTGTCTAAAAATAAAGAAACAAAATATTTAAATAAATAAATAAATGAATCCACCTTATTACTGGTGAATTTGAGTGGGTGTTTTTTTAATTTCATTTTTTATTACAGTTTACGTTCAACATTATTTTGTATTAGTTACAGGTGTACAGCCCAGTGGTCAATCACACACTTTTTACTAAGTGGTCCTCCCAATATTTCAAGTACCCACTGATACCATACCTAGTTACCACAATATTATTGAGCAAGTTCTCTGTGCTGTATTTCACATCCCCATGGCTATTTTATGACTACCAATGTGTCTGGCCCAGTCCTTCACCCCTTTCCCCCATCCCCTCAACATTCCCTCCCCTCTGACAGCCCACGGTGTGTTCTCTGTATCGACGACTGTTTCTCTTTTGTCTGTTCATTTGTTTTGCTGTTTAGATTCCACACAGAAGTGAAATTATACGATATTTGTCTTTGTCTTTCTTTGTCTGACTTTGAGTGTTTTTTTTTCTATTATTTACAGGTAGTTTATTTGTTTCTCCCCTGCTCTGAACTGCTTGTTGAAGTCCTTTACTTATTTATAAAACACCTTTCTTAGGGGTTTTTGAATATTGTTATGTGTTCTGCCTACTAATATATCAATCCATACATAATCATTTGAGAATGTTATTTAAGGTAAACTAAAATATCTGTCTGTGCCTTTGCAATATCAATCTGTCTCTTTCATCCCTCCAGGTTGGACCCATCTTTATGCTCCCCCACTGCCTTGCTCCCACCTGTGGGCAGCATTTTTTTAAACTCCAGGCCTTTTTTGTTTCTCTAGAAGGCACCTACTTTGCAATGTACAATTTTTTTCCTTTTTATTTAAAAGTTTTCTATGCCTTGATATCATCAAGAAGGTTTTCTCCTAGGTTTTCTCTTAAAATTCTTAATTTTTCAATTTACTTGTGTATTTTAATCTACCTGGTTAGGATTTAATTCTTCAGCAAGTAAAGTCAACTTTACAACCTAATTATTTCTCTACAAATTGAGATTTCCACACTGACCTGCGATGCCTCCTTTGTCATATACGAAGTTCCTATTATATATAGGGTTATGTTTTGGCACTTTATTCTGTTCTGCTGGTAAATAACTACCAAACTCTTTTACTATTTATTGCTTTGGAATAAGTCTTTGTGGGATAAGCCCGCATTATTATTTTAACGTTTTTCAAAACAGTATTGGTTTCCTTGGTCCTTTCCCTTTTCAAATAAATTCTGTAATCAGCTTGCCTGATTCCATTGAAAAAGCAATATGAAGTTTCAATGGAAATTGGGTACTACTTATGAATTAATTTATGAAAAAGTCTCCATCTTTGCCATATTATAAATCTCCTTTAACAAACCTTGGCCAGTGACTTTGGTACTATTTTATTTTCTTCAGTAACTTCAAAGTTGTTTTTATAAATAGATTTATTTCTGGGTGCTTAATAGAATGAATTATTTTTTATTTTTTTAGAAATTAAAGCATATAATGATCACTGGTATATGGGAAATCACTAATTTTTCTTATATTGATCTTTTTTTTACTTTAGTAATTGTGCTGAAGTCTCCTTCTAGTTTTAACAGATTGCTTATATATTCTCATCACTTGAATATTCTATGCCAAAAACTATAGCATCTGTGAACAAATATGTTGTTTCATCATCAAACAACTTATAATGGTTGTTTTACTCATGGCTTCCTTTTTATACTGGCCAGTCCATTAAAATGAATAGGAGCACTGCATACTTCGGTTATTTTCATCAACTTAGAAACTGTGTGATACAAGTCATCTCCATATTTACTATTTATTTTTATTCTGGTAACCCATCAATTTTTCAGGAAGTTATGTTTCAAATTTCCAACTTCAATGTTAAATTTCTCCATTTTTTCTCATATTTCTGTCCATTTTAATTAATATATTTTGAGGCATATTGTCCAGGATTATAAAGTATTCCTTATGACTTGAATATTTTAGAATTATATAATGACCTTGTTTAACCTAACAATGTTCTTTTTTTTAATACAAAGGGTTTTGATTGATATCAAGAAAGTTACACAAGATTTCTTTGGCAGGTATTAGTATTTACCAATATAAATCTTTTAAATTATTTCACTTTAAAATTCATTCTTGCTTAATTATGTTTTACATTTTACTCATCTAAACAGTGTGAACAACGTCCTTCCTGGGGTTGCTGCTGGTGGGTCCTAGGTTTATTTTAGAAATTCTTAGTTCTTATTCTCCATTTATCTCAGGCCTATAGCACTGTCTCTGCCATCTCTAAGTCAATTAAAATCTAAAACCTGAGCTCTTCCTGGCCCATTTTATCCTCACCACTTTCTCTTTGCTTTGGGAAAGTGAGCCTTTCTTTCTTTCTTTCTTTTAAACTTAGCAATGTACTGAGTGACTTTTGTTCATACTTCATTTGGCTTAAAGTGGGACATGTCAGCACTGTTTCAGTCTATCTTCTTGCTAGAGACTGGCCACTGTAGACTCAACTCCCTTTGAAACCACCACAGCCTCCTAAATTATACTGACCACTTATAGTTAGATATATTGCCTAAAGATTAGTCACTGGCCTAACAAGCACAATTAAAGCCTGAGGCTATTTTCTTACAGCATTTTTTATATTTTAAGATTCTTTTCTTATATATACTCTACCTGCTACTGGGTGGCAAAGTAGCTATTTTCTGTTGAAAAAATTGGAAACTTAACAAGGTGGAGGGACAAGAGTCAGAAGGAAAGGCCTGGCCTCCTCATTGGTTAGCCACAGACCCCATCACAACACAGCACTGTTAGCATGCTGTATCATGACTGAGTCAAGAGTCTGTGCACTTGACCAACCATGGAGGCCGTGATGAAAGAAAGGACTGACCCAGGAAGCAAAAACTTCTCAGCCCAGGGCTATACCTCCAACTCAGAAGAATGTGTTTTTCACACTTTTGCATTTACAGTGCACTTATAGCTTAATATTTATTGAAACTAACTGAAATAGTTTTATTTTTCTTCAGCTATTTAGAAATTTGTCATTTCATGTAGTTGTGTAGGAAAGATAAGAATAAAATGAATATTAACTTTTTTAACCTGTTTAAACCCAGTAGCATAGTTACCACATTCTAATCATTAACCAGTATTAGAAAATGTATACTATGAAAAATAAAATTAATATTTAACACTGGTAACAGTTTTTAACTTCTTTTAAGTTTTTAGTTTGAATTATTTCATGTTAGCACACTAATGTCCTTGTCTAATAGAGAAGGCAGTCGATCACTCAGTCCTTCCCTACAAATAATGGAATACTTCAGGTTCTGGGGCTAAATACTGAGGGATATTTAAAGATGAATAAAGTGTGGCTTCTACCTTACAGACTCTTAAAATCCACCAATATAAGTTATATTATAGATATAACATATACAAACATGTTATCACTTAAGTCTCTAGTTATAAATCTGCTTTAGGACAGATAAATATAAAATACCATAAAGGTCCAATGGAAAAAAAATGTAATGCCATCTGGGTGAAACTGAGATGGTTTCTATGAGGGGTTATAACTGAACCATTGTTCTTTTGCCTTAAGTGATGAGTAAATTGGTGATGTCTTGATATTAAATGGGCTCTTCGAGGATACAGAGGCCATTCATGATGGCTGGGACAAAGTCTAAGATGCTCTGACTCCTAGTATAGTACATCTACTAAGATTCTTGTTTATATACTAGAAGAGAATGAAATGTATAAATATTAAAATATTTTTTCAGGAAACATATAAAATGCCTTTAATGACAAAACATGAATGTTATTCCCACATATAAATCATTGAAACCACCCTCTATTTGAATCAGCTTACATACTGGCATCCATCTTAATTGTAATGTGAAGATGGTAAGGTACGTCACCTCGGGGGCAGGAATGGGGCTGAGACTCTGGTGTGCTGGGGCCCCATGCACCAGCTCTGGAGGTCAGATCACATATCTCTTCCCAACTCCTCGTCTAATCATGTCATAGTAAAATCAAACATGGCAGGAGTATTTACACCATGGGAATTAGCAAAAGCTATAAATCAGAGACTTTTTCGTTTGTTTCATTTTTTTAGAACTGCTTGCTAAATATTTACCAGCATATGACTTGACTTTCTAGCCCTTCAATAAAAAGAAAGATCCAATCAAGTCACCCTTCAAACCTAGTAGGATTCAAGTATGACAATCTATTTTCTGAGTCCAATATTACCACATATAGACCAAATCGCCCGCATAATCAAAAGCAGCAAACAAACACCATCAGAGGTTTCTCATACCTAGCCAGGGTGAAAATGTAATTAGTAAAAAATGCTAGGCGAGAGCATTGTGTGACCAGAACTATTCAATCAGAAAGTGCTGATTGAACATATATAAGCACAATCAAAGCCTTTATTTAAATAGGGGTTACAATCCTAATAAAACACAAAGGGAAGTAGGGGCATAGGCCTCCTCGACAGGTAATGAAAGAAAAAATTAAACTCATCCAATTACATCTGGGGAAAAATCCATTACCTATAACAGAGAGAGGACTGCCCCAGGAAAATTCAGATGCAAAACTAATAATGAAGGTACACTGTCCTTTCAACAGATTCTAAATGAGCTCTAATTTTCTTATATCCACCATTCCCAAACTATATAAATTTCAACTAAGCAGAAAAAAGTGACATGCTAGCACAATTGTTATTCCAAACAGGCCCAGCTGCTTGCTCACCTTAATTAGACCTAATCCCAAAAGGGAGCCAATCTTTCCTTATTTTCTTCTATGAGCTCACCTGATTTCCCTCAACTTTTCTTTTCTAATAGATTTTGCTGTAACCTTTCAGCAACTGTCGTTTTAAATACTCTCCCAGGAATCACAATTGCTCTGCTTCCTTTGCCAAACAGAATTTGAGCCCGTGAGGCACAGATGAGAAAACTGGGGTGCTGATCTGAAAGACAAGCTGTCTGCAAGGAAAGGTTGAACTTGGTCACCTTCTGCAGACTCCCGTGCGCTTGTGTAACGTATGAGTATGAATACAGGGATTCTAAAACGACAGAACCTGAGGCGCATTGAGATAATCTTACACTGCCCGCCATTGAATGGCTTTTGAAATGGCTTTAAAATAAAACAGTAAAAAATAGAGCTTAAAGGCTCAATTTGAGATCGGCTTACACATTTCAAAAGTAGTTAACCCATCTAAAAGTACAGATGCCACGTGGTGGCAAACCCTGCTGCTGCCAGCGGTGTCCAGTGTTGCTGGCCATTAAAGTCCGTGAGAACGTGCATCTCGAAACTGCTTTGATCTCTATTGTGATCACTAAAAACAGGAATTGTTCCCAAAATATTTGTAAGAATGGTTTGGCTTCAAGTTATAGAAACAAAGCTGCATTGGATATTAGATCTGGAAGAGATGCGGGACACCCTAGCGAGAGGAATCTGTTCAAGGTCTCCATGCTATAAACCAACTTAGTCAATACTCATTGGACAACTGGGTGGGTCAGAGTGATGTGTTTAGTGCTGTGAACTGTATGTGAAGTACAAAATGGAGCCCTTGGCTTTGAACAACAGAAATACGTAGAGAAGAGGAGGGACTAAATTTGTACATACAAAACCAAGTACAAATTATATATGTTGTGTATTGCATACTATGTGGTACACAAGTACTGATATAAAGGAATTCATGGAAAGATGCTGGTGGACTACAAATCGCACAAAGTTCTTTGTAGGGAAGATAACGTTTAATCAAAACTTTGAAGGCTGAGTAATATTTTGGAGACATTTAGGAAGATAAACAGGCAAGGCATCATGGGTAACTAACCTGATAAAACCAGAAAGTGTATGTCAGTGCTGTGTTTCAGAGAGTGAAAAAACTTAACAAAGCTCTTTCTGACCATCCAGTCTGTACTGATTTCCCAACTAAAAGCTGATAGTACTTTATTGCTCATCTGATTTATATTCCTACATTGCCATTCAAATCTTGAATCTTGATTCAACATTTCATGCATATATATCATGTCTTCCCAAATAGCAGCAGACTCCTGAGGGTAAGAGCAGCATATAATATTCTTTATGTCCCCCCCCAAATGCATTATGCATTCCTTATAACCCCCAATGTATTAAAGAAGTAGGAATATAAAGATAAGCTGCATTGATTACAGGATGAACAAGAAGATAAAGGAAAGAAGAGAGAAAATGCAAGATGGGAAAGAAGAAGTATAGTGGTTCAATGAATGACTTGAAATTGGAATACAATCCAGAAAGAAAAAAAGGTTGCTTTCTTCTCCCTCCACAAAGCCTTCACCTGCCCTCATCAAACAATTTAGCAACCTTACTACTTGATATACCATGAGTTCACACAGCACCTATTCTGAAAGAACAATGTGCTCAATTAGACACAAGTAAGTACACATTCAGTGGAAAAGGTAAAATTTAAAAATAAATTTAGCAATGGGAACCACCTCCCTCTTCCTCCCCCACATCCAAATCTTTACTGGAGACACTATATTTGCTTCCTTTTGCTGCATTTGGGGAAGGTCTTCCCTAAGGAAAACAAAGAAGTGCAGACAATGCCAGATGCTTCCCAAATAGCTATTTTTACAAAATCAGAGTTGCATTTAGGCAAATACCTCTATTCTAGTCCAATTAACAAAGATCTTCAAAAACACATCCATGCATACTCATTTTCATGTCTTTTTCTTTTTCTTTCTCCTCGTGTTTCTGTTCTGATTGTGCAGTAATAACACGTCATCAGTGTCAACTCTACAAAAGCAGAACTTCAGTTTGGGCAAGTGTAACTATCCCAGAGTACGTTGCCAGACAGGCATTTGCTCAAATTAGCTTAAAAAAAAGTTGTCACATCTGTGTATGTGGGATGTCTTTGGAGTGTAAAAACAAAAAAAAGAAGAGAAGTGTATTCTTTGAAAAATCTGCCACTGCAAATTCCTGCCTCCCATTCTCACATTTTTGCTTTTAAAAAAAGAAGAGATGTAGCATGTGCTCATATGGGGGTACAAAGCAATGTCGACAGAAAGGAGGAGAAGAATCAGAAAGAATGACAAAGATGCGTATCTTTCCAGGATTCATTAAAAAAAAGATATATCTTGATATGTGACAATGCAAAATAACAGAGAACTCCTTCCCTCTCCCTCATCTACTCCACAAAGGGCTTTGGAAAGCAGATGTAGCACTCTCAGAAGGAGTCGCCCACCAGGGAAGGAAAGGAAGGAGGAGCAACAGTTGGCCCACTCATACATATGCATGACATTCACAACTGAGAGCTTCCTGATTTTAAACTAGCAAATGAGCATCCTGGACACACACAGCTTCATCATTTTCAGGAATGTTACAAAGACACAGTAACCTACTGTGATCAAGAAAAAGAAGGTAGAACAAAAGCTGAGAGAGAAAATGATTCATTTTTCATGGAGCATTCAAGCCACCTCCCCAGCATCCCCGTCCTACACATCAACAGATATGTAAATAGCCGGTGCTGTGTTAAATGCAATAATGGGAGAATTGACATGGGACAATAGGTATGCATAGCACACAAGTACAGTATATATAAAACTATCAAACCTAGATGGATGAGATAATACGCATCTTTCAAAAAGGAGTTATCAGTTCTCCCTTCCCTAACACCAATGTTTAAAACCAACAACAAAAACCTCCTATTCTCAGATTTCTTAGGAGTCTGATAGTCAGTCCTGTCTTGTATGATTTAGAAGACAAGCTTACCCAAAATCTGTAGGAGGACCCATTCTCTCAATAATCATTGGGTGAGAGAGAACCTTTAATGTAGAAGGTTCTGAAACCAATCTTCACTCCCCTGTTCCTCACACCGAGCAGAGTACTTTAGCATGCTATTTCCTCAACAAGTGCAGTATTTACTAATTGAAGAGAAAGGCTAAAAGGATATCACATCATTAGTTTGCCAATTTTTGATAAGACAGTCATCTAAAATGCCATTTAAAATTTTGCTTTTTGAGTCTTATTTAAACTTAACATTAGAAAAGAATAAACACAAATTCTGCTCAGAGGTTTTATGAAATACCCCAAATTTTAAATAAAGAGTACCCAGTTTCTAGAATACAGACTTCTCCAAACAGGGTGATTGTATGGATTGGTGATTCCATATCTATAGCAGCATTTATTATTTTAAACAATTTGAATATTATTCTAGGAAGAAAGTGCAGCTTCTCTAAATCTCAGATTTACAAATTTGGAAATGAAGATGCTGAGAACATGAGAACATTTCTCAAAGACAAAGATGGATAATGAGTGATTAACAACCTGTGTCAGGCTAGTTAATAAATAATTTAAAACCCAAACCTAAGCTTCTGAGAACTTACCAATCTCTGATTTCTCAGGCACATGACAATTTTCTAGTCACTCATTATTTTAAGAGCGGATGAGGTTGGAAAATGGAGAAAACCTCTGAAATGTCTCCCCTGACCACTTTTTGATTCCTCACATTCTCGTTTTCTTCTCTTCCAAGTTTATCTGAACGCTTATATAAGTCACTACCCCCTAAAAATAAATTTACAATGCTCCAGGAGATAAAGGCTGTTATTACAATATACCATCAGGAAAATGGAGTAATCACCTTCAGGTAGTTCTGCCTGACCACAGAGAAATAGTAGCTCTTTGGATATTCTGAGAGGTCAATTCAATCAAAATCTTCAGTCCATTTGAGAAGGAAGAGACAATCAACAACAACAAAAATCTATTTGAAGCTTATTTTTTTATGGTTTATTTTTAAATTGTGCATTTTATTTTTTCTTAACAATTTTTTGTCTTCAAATTTATTTTAGAAAAATTTATTTTTATTCACTTATACGTAAGCCCTTGGATTCCTGAGAAGGCCTTGATTTTAGGCATCATTTTTTAATGCAATGGATGACCTTTGTTGATGCAATGCTAGCCTCTTACACTCAGTATTGCATTTGGAACTTAAGGAGAACACATCACGGAATACACCAGATTAGATGTATTCAACACCATACAAAACTATTTGATCTGATTTTTACTTTTGTTACATTGCAAATAACATTTCAACCATAATTCATTAATCAGTTCCAGTAAGTCAACACATACTTGATGAATGTGTATCAAATGCACTGTGCCCAGTCCCTCTGCTTGAACTGCAAAGAAGCCTGGAGCCAAATTGGACCATCTTCTCCACAAACATTAGAAGGCTATACTGTATGCTTTGTTTTCCCTTTACTACGATTATATTACCCATTTTTATTGACTTATATTTTTCATTTCTTGTAAGCTGCCTCAAAACCTTAATGGAACCATATTAACATCCATTGTTGGATAACATAAAATTAGTGGCTACCCCATTCAGATTTTCTTGAACCAAGTCTAGTTTAAAATATTCTGCCTGTTTTCTCCTACAAGGTATCAAAATATCTGTGGCAGACCATAATTCATAAATAGTTAAGTGGATCATAACAGAAAGCATTATAATTACAATTGATATTAGTTTGTAAATATCAAGTGTCACAAAAAGATGGAGAATAACAGGCCAAAGACAGGTTGGATTTTCTCACAAAAATGAGCCCTTGCTAGAATGTATGGTGTACACCCATTGCAAGCAGCAGGTGCTCACCTGACACTGTTTCCGAGATCCCTTCATTTGCATTTTGGGATTCTCCTCCCACAGGAAAGTCAGGGGCTCACCACAGCTGCTCCATCCAGATAACAACTCCTGAGATACTTACCTACATGGGACTCTATTCCTACTTCTTCCAGTATATGCAGTCATTAAAAGTCTAACCCTCAATGTTTATATGCTGGAGGAAATTTTAATGTAAACATTAGATTTACAAATTATGAAAAAGAAAACCATGGTCAGATCACATGTTCTCGGTTTTGGCAACCTTAAAAACTGCCAATTGAGATTACTGTCTTTGTTCATAAAATCCCAAAGACAGAAACATTTGTACACTGCATGTTCTGGCGATAATATAAATTTTTCTAGAGGACAGAAACTATAACAGCAAAAGAGAGAAGTACACAGATGGGACAGGAATGGAGAGATACAACTCCATTTACCTCCTTCTCTGCACTAGGCTGCCAAGAGGGAAACAGGATCATTTTCTTGTATTCTACGTACAGAAAAATATGAGAGCAATATCCAGTGGGCAAAATAGTCAACTGATCCAAGAAAATGTGCATAAAACTCTGCCTTGCTCTTCCACTTTTATTGCACTTGTGGATTTTTTATTCTCTTTGTTTTAGTGGTTAGGAGCTTGGCCTTGTTGTTATTTGCACCATTATGTTTGTGTTTGTTCTCTTCCAGATGTGACCTTTCACACCAGTCGGTCTTCAATTCCACAAGACAGGCCCATTTTATAAAGTTTACAAACACAGACAATTATTTAATCACAATGTGAAGGAACTCAAGAAACCACCTGATAAACCATCAGCAAAATAAAGACTAAAGGGCATTAAATCAATGTTTAACCAAATGTCCTTTTCTTCTTGAAATACATAGTTTTTAGTAAGCAAGCAAACTGAATATGGGAGAAAAAAATATTTGTGCCTGCCTGCCTTCTGAAGAAGGAACCTGCAGTTTTTGATTTGTATAAATTTCCAGACCTCACTATTAGATGCAGCAGAAGCCAAGGCAGCAATATGTCCAATGTACCAAAGAAGAAACACATTAGAAATCCATAAAACCACCACAGTGTCAATTTTGTTTAAATTATCACCCTTCAGCATCCAAAGTATCAGCTGTACTTTGTAGCACAAAACAGGGTAAGATTTTTATTTCCCTGTGACTCAATGCAACTTCTATTTTGTGCTATGTTCTCACATATCAAGCAAATTGTGTTAGCCATAGGGGGAAATTTCTGAGAATCAAAGAGAATGTATGTTTCATAATCATTACTAGAGAATGGGAAGGAGCATTATGAAATTGAAGAGCTCTGCCTTGTCTGAGACTTTATAAAAGCAGGGTTCTAATTTCAGTTCTCTAACTATCTAGGTGCTAGGCTGGCCTGGAGCAAATCTCTTAGAAGCATAAAGATATTTATTTAAAAATGAAAAAAATTGGGGGTAAAGTAGTTACTGCATTGGAAGTCTCAGTTCTAATCATCCATGATGTAAATACCTGTAAACTGGGAAGAAGGAGAGAACTCTTCAGGGAAAGTTATTTTTTCTTGTTTCCATTCTCTTCATTCAAAAATAGTTCTTAACAAAGCTAATACTGTATATTGTCTCTTATATTATTTATGGTATTTTGCTGTGATTTTTCCCCTCATTTGTAAAATATACATGTTTTGGGAACTGCTGTTAACCTTATTTCATCATTTAGAGTTTGCTGCATTAACAATTATAGCACATACAGATTTAACTAATTAAATAAAAGTAAACTTGTATAAAGTTTCATTATTATAATAATTGATTTGTAGCAGAGCAGTACAGGCATATCTATTATTTTGCTGACAAATTAAGTTAAAATACTTCTTGTTTTTATTGCATTCTTTACAGATATTTCTCACTTCTGGAAAAAAATAGTACCACATTTCTTTTGGCTTTCTGCAAAAAGATTTTAATTCAGTGCATTTAGGATCTTCATTGTTCCTGCTGTATTAAATATTTAATTGACAAAGAATAATTCACAGTGTCTAATTGCATTTTCCAAGATCAATTATGTCAAATTAATACTGAAAACAGACTGGAAACAACTAGAGTCCTCCAAGACTGAGACGCCGGATGGGAGTGCCTTGAAAACATTCAGGTGGGGGAAGGCCTATGATACTAAGTAGGTCCAGGGAGTTAGAATCAAAATGACAGTCTCATGTCAGTCACTGGAATGAGCACTGTCTGGGTATATTAGCTAATAATGTCAGGTAAATGGCTACACCCATTTGTACATATAGTAGGGAAGAAAGGTGAGTAGGACAACCAACCCTGCTGAAGTTCATGGCCACAGACTCAGCCAGTTTCCCAACAGCCATCATGAACATTCAAACTGCAGATTATCAAGAAATTTGGAAGAAGTTATAAGGGACCAAGGGGACTTCATAAAACCTAAAATTCAGATTCTGTTTTTTGATATATTCTCCTTGCATGATCTTGAGAGATGGAATAATTGAGCATTAAATGAATATTTAGATTTGAGATATGGCTGTTTTATTTTTCAAGTCAGGAAATGATAGGTGATCAATAAATATTTGATGAATGAATTAATTAATGAAGTCCAAGTTGTTGCTTCTTGCTTCACATATAAAAAGCGCAACTTTTTTTTTAATTCACTGTACCATAGAAAGCAACTCTAAGACTCAGTTATGATCCATGACTACAGAGCCAGAGGATAAAGTTCAGTAAGGGAGATCCTGATGTTCTTCAAAATCAACCCCCAAAACTCAGTCCATTATACTTGACTGACGCTGGACCTCAGTTGTAGAAATAACTAGACCTGAGGAAATCCTAAGATGCATCCTTTGCCATAGTAAGAACACCTTTCTATAAATGAACATTGCTGGTTCAAAGCATGTTAGGGAATAAAAGAAAATTACTTTCACTTTCAAATTCTGTCTTCCCAGGCTGGAATAACAAAGGTTTGTTTATATATTTGCACTTACATAAACTTGCACTTTTACAGATTCTAGTGTTAATAAAATTATGAAAGCAAATTTACTATGCATTCTGTTTAGTGGAGAATTATAAAAAACTGTCTGAAATTAAAAAGACATGGTCTCTTTTCTTAGAAGTCAAATCTCATAGTGAAATGTGAAATGCAAGGTTTATAACACAAAAAAGGTTAATGAAACAGTAAGCAATAACAATTTCAGGTATTGATTATGCCATAGGACAGTATATAATTAATTGATTAATTAATTAGTAGTCTGCAAGTGCTATATGGATCTTAAGAAGATGAGATCACTGTGGTCTGAACTGATTAGGATGAATTACAAGGAGGAGATGATTTAACCAGGCCTTGAAGGATATATAGAACTTATATACACATAAGAAGATCTGTTACAGAAAGTCATCTCTGGCAGAGGGAACAATATAAGCATGAAGATATGAAAATGTAGACATACTGAGAAGACATTAAAGAGATGCATTTAGTATTAGTTTATGAATGTGTGATTTATTATGAAGGCAAACAGGAGAACTTTGGAAGAATAAAGTAAAAATTATTACCACATCTATTTGATTTTCTAAGGCTCAGCGTTTTGCTCCATACCAGGAGCGTGAACTCTACTAATTAGTTATGCAGCATCCATGACACCATACTTTATACCAACTGAACCACCAATATGTTTGATCACCCCCACAGCCTATCAGTTCAGGGAAAGCTGACTACAGTCTTAACCTTCTTATCAATAGATGGGTTTAGTCATCCAAGCTTCAGACAATCAGTGCAAGATATCTCCATGCATGATGATTCGGAGAGAATAGAGTTGACTGAAGTTATACCAATCAGACTGAGAGATTTTATACCAAAATTTAAGGGTAGCATTTTTTTCCAAGCTTATTTTGTTTTCTTTCTTTCTTTTACTTATTTTAATTTTATTGTTATACAGGTATCCCCATTGTTCTCCCTTTGCCTTCCTCTGTGAAGCACACCCCCCAATCTGGGAGCTAACCCCCATACTACTGTCCAGATCCATGGGTCATTCATACATGTTCTTTGACTAGATCCTTCTCTTTCTTTCCACCACTATGCCCCTCCCACATCCCCTCTGGTCACTGTCAGTCTATCCCATGTTCCCATATCTCTGGTTCTATTTTGCTCATTAGTTTATTTTGTTCATTGGATTCCTCTTATAGGTGGAATCATATGGTATTTGTCTTTCACCAAATGGCTCATTTTACTTAGCATAATATTATCCTGTTCTATCCATGTTGTCCCAAAATGTAGACATTTTTTCTTCCCATTGTGTAATGTTCCATTATGTAAATGTACCACAGTTTTTTGATCCACTCATTTACTGATAGGCACTTAAGCTGTTGCCAGCACTTGGCTATTGTAAATAGCGCTGCTATGAACAATGGGATGTATAAGTTCTTTTGAATTGGTGTCTCAGGATTCTTAGGGTATATTCCCAGCAGTGGAATTGCTGAGTCAAAAGGAAGTTCCATTTTTAATTTTTTTAGGAAATTCCATACAGTTTCCATACTTTCTTTTTAAACTTTTAACAAATATATTTTATTTACTTATTTTTAGAGTGGGGAAGGGAAGGAGAAAGAGAGGGAGAGAAACATCAATGTGTGGTTGCCTCTTGCATGCACACCCCCTACTGGGGACCTGGTCTATAACCTAGGCCTGTGTCCTGACTGGAAATCGAACCTACAACCCTTTGGTTCACAGGCCAGCACTCAATCCACTGAGTCACACTAGCCAGGGCTCTTTTTTAACTCTTAATTTTATACAAAGAATACTGTTCTAGTCCTGTTTGGTGCCATTTAAATAAAATAACACAATGAAAGAAAGTTTCAGCCCCCAAAATACATGCAAAATGCAGCAGAAACTAGGGCATCAAAGAAAAGATAAGAATAGACCCCACCTGATTTTTAAACTTTCAGTCACCTAGCTTATTTACCGCTATAATTTTTATGCTGTTTTGATTTGAGCTTTTTGTTACTTGCAGACTAAAGCACCCCTTCTATAAAGACCCAAATTTCTTCTACTGTCAGCAGTAAAATTGGGTTGAAATAAAGAGCTTCTTATTTGTATGATTTGATCAAAATTGTAGGGGAATGAACAATGCTTTTCAGAGCAACTTTGCTAAGAATCTATGAAAAACAACCAGAAAATAAATAAAAATGAACAAATTCCCATTGTATATTGCAGTCTCCTTATCCTTTGATAACTAAACCCTAACTACAGACTTCCTGGGCGATACAACTGACACAGTCCCAACCTTTCTTTCCTTCTACATGAAAACCTACTGTATATTCTAAGGCCTAGGCAATTGACTGAAATACTGATGTTAGGTCATATTTTTGGCTCACTTAGGTAAGAAAAATTGTCTTCTGAATCTACCATATTTTGCTCTGTACAATGCTCACTTTTTTGCCCACATTTTTGAAAGAAAAATAAGGATGTGCATTATAGATGAGTATTACTAATTCCATACCTATATAAATGTTTTTAATTTTTTATATATGCTTATGCATTAAAAGTATAACTCTAGAAAGCAATAATGATATCTGTATGCAAAATAATACCCTGGAATATGATAGTTTTATATATAAATAAAAATTGAATTAAAACAAAATGTTTTTTCTGAAAGTTGGGGCCAAAATGTGAGTGCACATTATACATGGAAAAATAAGGTTCTAAAGTGGGAGGAATCTATTAAACTGCTTATTCGAGTTCATAAATAACAATGATAAACACAGCTTTGGGTTAAGCTAGGCGCTCAATTGGTGACACACTTTACCTGCCCAACCAGTTGATGACTGGAGTATATTCATCAGCTGTGTAAAATCCTAGTGGCCTTCAATAGCACAGGTGTTTCCTGCTCAAGTTACATACCAGCAGCAGATCTCTTGCTGCAAGTTGTGTGGGATCCTGTTTGGCTCTGAAGGCTTTTTTCAGGATCACAAGAGTCAGTGAAACCCCACAGTGTCTTTCAGAGCTTCTGCTCAGAAGCAGAATGTCGTATCTGTCTACATTTTATTGGCCAAAGCTAGATTTATGGCCAATCTCAGCATTAAAAGTGTAGCAAAAGTACTGCAAGCAGGAATACATAGTCCTCTTTCTTGAAGGCAGCAGGGAGACTTGGAAACAATACTCCAGTCATCCATAAGTAGTCATTAATTTTTTTTATTATCACTGAGAGCATTTGATGTTTCAGCCAATATGTTAGGGTTGGGAGTAAGACAATGTGAAAGACTCGTTTCTGTTCCTCAAGGAGCTCAGCATTTACCACTAAGACATCCAAATATCTATACAAAAAATAATCAATTTTAATGAGTTATTGAACTTGACCCACTGATGTTGTGTATGTGCAATAATTAATTATTCAATTACTGCTCAAAAGTATAAAAATTATCATTACTGAAAATTTAAGTTATACATCTAGATTACTATTATTAAGAAATAAAGGGATAAAACAATAAAACAAAACAAAAATCCCTCTGGGTTCTCTCCCAGCCAAGTTCCTCTTATTTGTAATTATTGATGAATTAATAGCATAAAAAGTGATCAAGAAGTATGATAAACCCCAGCAAAGTAGAGCTTTATATTTTATTTAATATATGGCAGTTAACCTTACTGTCCTTGGAAATGCACACTTTTCTCTAAGATTAATTATAAACTGAAATATATATACTGTAACCAGTTCCAATCATTGAGTTCCTCTTCCCTTGAAGGTATTCCAGTTTGTGTTCTGAAGTTGAGTTACACATAATCAGTAGTATCAGTAACATATATAAACATCATCTGAGACTTATGAGATGGTTTAACAGTACTGGTTGATAACTTAATTCAGCCCATCAAGGGTCAGTGCATTCAGATCAATCAACTGGAGTCTCATACACACAGTAAACAAAAAAGCAGGCAAGCTCTTGGGCTATATTTTTAATGTATTGTATTGACTCTCTGCTTGTTGATAGAGAACATTTTTCTCTGCAGTGCCAGCTCCTGACTGTCCCTGCTTTCCCTCCAAGTCTGCCTACTGAAAACCTACCATCTGCTACCCGAGTTCCGTCCAATCCCCAAACTATTTAGAAAAAAATAGGCCTGACCATTCTTCATAACTATATTATGTATACCTTTCTTTCCCATTAATGAGACAGAGGGTGATAGTCTATTTCCATTTGTGGGGTCTGGAAAGACTAGGAAGAGCCCCCTCCCATGGTTACATGTTCTGCCTCCCTAGGAACTTCTACCTGGCACTCTAGGTTCCCCACTAGCAATGTGGTGCTGTCAGGGCCTGGCCCTGAAATCAAGACGGCATGTCCTAGACCTGGAAAACACTGTGTTAATTCTCTGATTGTCTTCTTTCTGAGGCTGGACATTGACTTTGGTGTACTTCCCTGTAACAAGGGCCTATAAGTCTTTTTGATATTGAGAAATGCCCAGAAATTCTGGGCCTGTGCTCTCCACTGTTGCCAAGCACTTGTACTCTTGGCTCTTGACACCGAATGACTACCATTTCTTACCTTCCCCCATCAAAGCCTGAGCCCTACTTAATTACTTAGGTGGGAATAAGCCTCCTCTGCCTAAATCAGTTCTCTTATTTCCTTCCTCATTCACCCCAGTGAACAGGTATTACTCTTTCTTCAACAGCAGAGTTCCAAGAATGTCTCAGTCCAGGATTGTGTAGACAGCGACCCCCTACTTTTCTGCAAACAAGTCCACGAGTCAAATGAATAAAAAAATGGCACCAGAAATTCTGATTTCTCTTTGAACTATACCTAGAAAGAGATTGTCCAGTGATAAAGGAGGCACATATTGGTAGATATTACCAATCTTCCAAAGTGTTTGATCAACTGACACTTACACCAGCAATGTGAATGACTGCCAGTTTATTCATTCACATCCTTGCTAACCCCTGCAGTTGTCAGTCTTTTTAGATTTAGCCCTTTGATGAGTGTGGTTTTAAAATGAATTTCCCTAATGACTTACTTCACATATTATTTGGATTTTTGGTTTTTTCATTTAAGTGTTTATTCATGTCTTTTGCATGTTTTCAAGCAGGTTGTCTTTTTCTCACTGATTTGAAGACATGTATATTCTGAATGCAAGTCCTTTATTGGATGTATACATTATGAGGATCTCCTCCCAATCTGTGATCTATGGAATTAACTCTTTTGCAACATGATTAAAGCTAAAGGAATGAAATAAAGGGACCGCATGCCTTTGTGAATAATACAACAGAAACATTATACTAAGATTAATTCTGGCAATGCAAAATATCGTATTTCAAATTTGTTATGATCATGAGACTAGACAGAGAACTCATTTAGTTCTCATCCTTCTTCTGCCTCACACATTTTCATGTCTTTATAGGGAGAAAATCCTGGAAATAAATGTCTAGCGATCAGGGTTGAAGTCTATGGAAGGAACAAGAGAAGCCAACAGAGAAGTCTGCAAACCACCGTGTCCTCTGGATAAGTAATGAATTGAGAAGGACTTCTCAGTGAGGAGACGTAACCTGAGAGGGTCCAGATACATGACCAGTGGGTAACTGCAGGGTTTTGGAAGAAACTCAGTCACCCTTTTTAAGCTAAATAGAGTAAGAAGTAAGTACCTTCATCTAAATAAAGAGATTCTTCTGCTGATTTTTCACATAAGGGAACTGTGGAAAATAATAATAACTAAAATCTAATAAAGAACTGTTCTTCATGGTCTTACAGTCCTTTATGGAACTAATTAGTTAATAATAAGGCTATTTTAAAAATATACTACCTCCTACTCATCAGGAAATTAAGGATACATAATGGGCCACATATAAGAACATCAGAACTACTTGTCTACATGCTTTGAGGATATTTCATTCTGCAAAGTACTTAAGATATACCCACTATGCATAGTGGTGAAATATCTAAAACTGGATTACCTGCTCCCCAGGAGCTACAATCTGGGGACCACATATGCATGTCTATTATGCCTATGATGTTATCATCATATTCTGTAGTGCCATCTTCTGCTTATTCTTTAAAATGGAACACAAAGAAAAGAAGAGCAGATTCAAGACAGGCATAACAAACACCCTTTGGAGTTGTGATTACAGAAAGGCGAGTGCCCTTGCTGGAGATCAGACAAAGAACAGCAGCATGACCAGATGAAGGGGTTTTTTTCAGAAGATCACATTAAGAAACACTATCCTCACTGAACTCAATCAATCTCAATTTCTCTCTCTGTCTCTCTCTGTCCCTCTCTCTGTGTCTCTGTCTGTCTTTCTCTCTCTCTTTCATATGCACACACATGCACACACACACAAAACAGGAAGGTATACTGTGAACTTGGATCTGCTTTGCACCTCAGGTTATCAAGTATATCTCAAGTTGAAAAAAATCAAGATTGGCCATAAAAGCTTTCCTTCGATCAGGTGAGTCATCCATGCTGCTGATGTAGGACCCAGCATTTTCACATGCAAGCATACTTGCACAAAGCTCAAGTGGATAAGGAGGGAAAGGAAGCAAACAACACAACTTGTTTATCAGATTCAAGTTGAACCATCTGTTGTTAATGATTAGATCTTCAGCTTCCAATTTTCTTTTGAATGTTATTGCTCATTTCTAGTGGGGCACTGAGCCACTGCTTTCCCTGCATTTGGATTCCAAGTAAAATACAGCTTAGATTGAAAGCCTGTTGGAGGAAGAAATCATGCTTAATGATGTTTGACAGATTCTCCTTTTGCCCTGAATCAAGGGCCAACTTCGAGAAGGAGGTCAATTCTCAGGTAAACATGGTGTTAGGATAATGGATGCACACTGTGGGGATCAGATTGCCCAGCAGAAAATAGATATTGTAATTTCCAACTTCTCAGTTATTGAGGCTAGATAAGGATTAACTACTGTTTCCATTCACTTATATGAGAGACTCAACTTCAATGCAAAGTTTATGAAACTCAATTCCAGTTTCCTCTGTGGTAATAACCAGCTCGTTGGGATGTTTCTTCCCCGGAGGGTTTTATATCTCTGTGGTTTGTGGGAGCATCTTAAATCGCCATTTTTCAAAGATCCTGCTCACCATCTGGAATTGGTTGTATTGATTGCTGGTAATTATAATTCTATTTATTGTGCTACAGCATCTGTATATAGAGGAATATGAAATTACATGATGCAAGATTTTGAAAATAATAACTAAACATGTATGTGTAAGTGATACCGTGTGCATATCTGACTTAAACTTCCCAAAGAAATGCATCTCTCTATTTTATGCATATTCATATACTCATGTATACACACATACATATTTATGTGAAAATAATTCTCTAAATTTGGCATATTATCTATTTGCCTCCTCTTTATGTGGGCATATGTACACATAGACTCAATATGAGTTAAATTCAAAACACCCAAGGAAAATACTAGTTACTAGTTTGAATACTTTGGGAACACCACCAGATTTTCAAAACAACTAGCCAAAAGTTCCCAAACAAGAAAAAACAAAAGTAAGTCAGCACCACCAAACCAGTATTAACAGGTAGAGTTGAAGGAATTTCTTAAAGAAAAAAAGGAAGAAAGATCAAAATATAAAAAAAATAAAATGGTAATAACTACATACCCATAAATAATTACTTTAAATGTTAATGGATTAAATGCTGCAATCAAAGACATACAGTGTAAAATGGATAAGAAAACAAGACCCATATACAAGAAACCCACTTTGGATAAAGACACACACAGCCTGAAACCAAAGGGTTGAAAAAAGACATGTCATGCAAGCAGAAACAAGCAAACAAAAAGTTGGTGTAAAAAGTTTAACAGACATAAGAGACTTTTAAACAAAGGCACTAGTAAGAGACAAAGAAGTATTCTACAATTCCGCTTCTGACTATTTATCCTAAGAAACCCAAAACACTAATTCAAAACAACTATGTATTCATATGATTATTGCAGCATTATCTGCAATAGCCAACATATGAAAGCAACTTAAAGGGGTTAAAAAATCTGGTAAATATATATGATGGAATATTAGTCAACCATAAAAAAGGAATTGTATCTTGCCATCTAGACTTAGAGGGTATTATGCTGAATAAAATAAGTCAGACAAAGAAAGACAAACACCATATGATTTCACTTATATGTGGAATCTAAAAACAAAATAAATTAATGAACAAAAGAGAAACAAACTCATAGATGCAGAGAACATTTTGATAATTGCCAGATGAGAGGTGGTTTGAAGGATGAGTGGGGAAGAGAAAAAACTTAATACATGCAAATTGCCAGTTATAAAAAACAGTATCAGGGTTGTAAAGGACAGAATACAAAATATAGTCAGTAGTATTATAATATGTATGTATGGTGTTGAGTCGGTACTAGACTTATTTATAAGTTATATAAATGTTTAATCATGATGCTATATACCTGAAATTATTATAATATTATATATGTCAACTGTAATTAAATAATAAAAAGTTATTTTTAAAAAACACCTAGCCAAAAGTAAAATTATCTTGACATACTCTGGAACTATATCCCTTAATAAATTCAACCAAACTAGTTACAGCAAAGAGCATTTAATATTTGAGTAAGGAATTTGGAGGTAAAATGTTAGAGTAGATAACCTCGAATTTTCAACACCAAATTCTAAGATTCCATCATTTGAATTCTTCCATAATTCAGATTTATACTTTTGAGTTAGAGGTATTGGTGAAGTCCGTAATTATAGAAGTAGTAAAACACTGAGACATCAACTTTTAAGTATTTGTTGACTCACTGAGCAGACAATATAAGTGAATTTTTTAAATACCATATAAAACAATAGTAGAAATGTTATGAGATGGCTAGAATTCCCAGCCCAATGGCAGATATGAGTGGTAACTACTGCATTTATCTTGGACAACTGAAGTGGAGAAATCAGGACATACTTCATAAGGGGACTGAGAAGGGAGCTAAGCCTTAAAGATCAAATGGAGAGGGCCAGTGCAGAAGCCATAGTTTCTGCATTGTCTCTGGTTATGGCACCCACCCCAGTGCCATTTGGGGAGATGGACTATGTCATGTACCTGTCACTGGGCTGCTGATTCAGGCTGGTCCCCATACACCTCTTCAGTGGGCCATGCTTTCAATGTTTCTCAAATGCCATTTGATAACTCCTTCAATTGCTTCAACCTTTTTTATTCTTTCTCCTGTTCTTATTCTAAATTCATTACATTATCTCCAATCAATTCATACGTCTTTGTTCCTTTAGTTAAATTCAGACTTTATGTCAAAATATTCTTTGTTAGAGTGAAACATGAGGAGTAAGACACCATTTGTTTAGCTGGACATAATCCATGCAATCTATCATTATGCAGTAAAAATGCTAACAGAATAGGGTCATGAAAATGGTCTAAGGAAGTCTGAAGAAACTTAACAAACATCACAGAGTTCTATCACAAAACGACCATTAAAAATGAAGCAATGGATAATTTGTCCACATGTTACTGAATATAAGAATTAACAAAAGCTTTTCTTGAATATTCTGGTTTGAGTTAAGGACATCGTGGGATAATGTATTATTTAGTTTGTTCATTGAAACAAAATCAAATTAAAGGTGATTAAGCACAAAGCAGAGCTCATCATAAATGTATTTAATGCCCCAAGTAAGACAAGGGCAAGCACAGAGCTGGGCCCCAGGAATGCACTCGGCCTAGGGCCTGAGAGTTCATCGCTGCTCCATGGCCCTGTCTCACGTCTGCTCCTCGGTAATTAGTCTTCTCACCTCTCTCGCTCCAGACTGTCCTGTCTGTATCCCAGTTGACCTAATAGAAAAAGGCTGCTGGTGGTTGCTGTATGGTTTTTATCTCTTCTGTTCAAAACAAAGCCACGTGAAGACAGACACCTCAGAGGCCAATTTCAAATTTTCTCAAACAAGAATGGCATTTTCTCCTGGACCAATCAAACACATCCATGGGAATGATGTCATGCACATGTTACAAAAAGAGCCACCAAAAGTCCTGTTGTAACCTTGTGGACTGGAGTTGATGGAAGAAGTCCCAAGGAAAGAAAGCCTGTAAAGACACACCTTTTTTTATGAACTTAACTTAAAAAAGTTTGAAAAATACAAACAGCTACATTAGCTGTTTGCCTCACTCCTGTTGTCTTCTAGCCAAATGAGACAATGATTTGGCACATCATCAAGCCAGAGTGTGAAGAGTGACTTTAACCTCCAGCCTTTGCCTAGAAATGAGGCACAGGCATAACTCTAACATCTCCCTATAAATAGAAGCTGCAGCTACCTGCATTCTAGAACAGCGATTCTAAATATAAGGCCCAGGACAGGCAGCATCAGCGTCTCGAGCATCATCTGAAACGCACATTCTCAGACCCTCACCTCCATTATTCAAAGAGAATCTCAAGGACAGGGCCCAGCAACCTGTGCTTTAACAAGCCTTCTAAGACATACTGATATAAACTAAACTTTGATCACCACCTGTCTAAAATCTAGAATCTAGAGCACTATTGTTTTTTCAACCTATCCTAAAATGCCCCTCAACTAACAAAATGTGAATATTACCAAGAATAGAATAGGACAGAATTCAATGGATGTCCTGAACTTACTGCAAGAGGGAAACTTTTGTCACAGGGTACTTGCAAATGTCTGTACTTTTACTGATTTAAGAGAATTCTTCAAATAACCCTGAATTTTATCATTCCTCTGTGCAAACATTTGGCTGTGCTGCACATCAAGAGCTCAGAGTGGCTGGAAGTAGAAAGATTGCATATTGGCACCCTCACCTCGAGAAGCTCTTAGTTTGGTGTTACGAGACAAATGCTGGAGAAGGGGGACAGCAGACCTACACAACAGTAATTAAATTACAGCATCATGTCAACAATAATAAAAAGGCCTACAGTGAAGGAGGAAGGGAGAAGAGACTAGCTAATCCTACTGAGGAGCAGTTATTCCCAGAAGAGTTGGCATCCGAGCAGCGTTGAGAAGTGAGAGGAGGTCAAACTGACATCAGGGCAGAGTTTCATTCCAGGAAGCAGGAACAGGGTGATCAGAGGAATATAATTTTTTAAATGACATTTCAGAGCTTGGGCAAATAATGTTTCTAGAGAGGAAGCTGCTTTCATTGCCTCAAATGGCAAAGGCCTTGCCTAACCCTCTTAGGAAAGTATGCTGAACATGTTTTTTGCTTTTCTCTTGGACAAAATGCTCAGCTGTCCTTGCTCCCATCCTGATGATGCATCCTAAAGTAATTTACTCAATACTACCCTTATCAGAGATACACTGTGTAATTATAGGTGGAGGGAATATTCTTGGCCCTGAGGGTCTTTAGAATTCAATGGAACAATGCGTAAGTGAGTGTTCATATTTAACCAAAGTTCAGTAACTTCTGTCCCCTTGGGTGAATCATTTAAGACAGTGTAGATAAGTGCTGAACTGTTTTCTGCATTTCTGGAAATGCTTTCAGCAGGGACTGCCTACATGCAGTAATGCCAATGGAGTCTGAAAGTAAGAGGTAGACACAAGACAACCTTTACCTTGACTTTACAGAGTAAGATGGGTAAATAAGAGATAGTCACAGAGGTGACTACCTGGACCAGCACCAGGGGCTAGTAGAATACATGGGATTTTTTTCAAATACCTAGGTTTTTAATGTTATCTTTGGCATGATACCAAATTATAGCTTGAAGAAAGATAACAGAATATTTCACAAGTTAATGTTCCTCAAACTACCAAAGCAGACAAGAAAAAAATGACATGCAAAATGCATGTGGTATCAATAAGAATTGATGGAAAAATAAATGCATGGAGAAAAAATAATACCGTCCTCTCTTTTATACACACACCACTCATACATACTTGAAACAATATAGTTGAAAATAAATGCAAGTCAACCTAGAGAGAAAAATTAACTCCCTTCAAAAATTTAATTGTCTTGACATATTTCTCTATTAAAATATTTATTAACAGTAGTTGCAATCATTTTATTTAGTGGTTTGAAACACAGTCATCTGATTGCCCATATAAATTTATTTTAATTGTAAATTTCACAATCCTCCCCTTCTTAAGTGTTAAAAAAGAAACCACAAGCCCAAAATGAAGTCACTGGTGCTAAGCCTCACGTCAACTAACCATGTCTTAATATCTAACCTAACTGCAGCTTCATCCCCCTCCCAGAAATGGGACCTTTAATCAGTCAATCTGGCATGTTCTGGTCAACTCCAGTGAGGCAGTCCACCTGATACACCTCTTTCCTGACTGAAAAGAAGCTGGGCTTGCTTGAAATAATCCTTGCTTTTGTTTATGACTTCTTTGTCTTATCCCCTTTCTGTCTTTAAAAACCTTTCATTTTCTGCAGCTCCTAGGAGCTCCTTTCTACAAGCTAGGTGGGATGCTGGTCAATTTATGAATTACTGAATCAAGTCAATTAGATCTTCAATTTTACTTGGTTGAAACTTGGTTCTGTTTTTGTTTCTTTCTAACACAAGATATTGTGGATGTCCTTGGTATCAGCATGCACGTATTCACAGCATATTTCTCTACAGGCTTCCGCTTCCAGCTGCAGATTAGGAGGAAGAGGGAAGTGAGATCTGTGAGAGCATCTTGAAGATTGAAAACCATTCTGTCCCTTCCTTGACCTTGAAGAGAAAATCTGGACTTTCAGCAAACCTGAAGGTACCTCCCTCCTTCCTTGTGCCCCATGCCTACCCCAGAAGGGCGATTCAGTTTACTTACTTTCTGAGATTTAACATTGGCTGGTAAGATTCAAAATGTTTATGCTCCGAGCAAAAGAACCTTTTTCATTGTTTGCCAATCTATGTCAGATTTAATCTAGATCTGTAAACACCAGCACGTTTTCGATTCAGATGCAATTTCCTTAAATTTACCCTACAGAGGAAGCTTTTCTGGTTGTTGTTTTCTTTCTATCCCTTTTATTCCTCTTTGGTAATCTAGGAGTAAAAATTCCCTGAACCAATTGGTCAATCGATTAACAAATTAACTGCTAAATAATGGATTGGGCCCTGTCGACATGGTGACAGGGTGCCCAGAATAAAATATGTCTCTACAATACATCTGTGAACACATGCCGAACAAAGCAACACTTGCTTCCCCTAACTAGTTTACACAAATGCCTAGAAACCAAATAGGAAAACATGGGCTGATAATACTTTATCATTCATACAAGCTGAACAGAAATGGGCATTACATTGAGAAATGAACAAAACTTATTTTCTTTCAAATTAAATTTTAATGTAGCAGAACTTTACATGATCCTTTGAACATAAATAAATGTAGGAAGGCAACAAATATTTTCCACTGCTAATTTTACCATTTATGCTGAACACAGTGTAGAAGTACACAAGAAATAATGTTAGTAAACAGACAAGAAAAACTAGAGTGAAAGAGATTGGAAAAGAGAATGGAGAATGACAGAACCAATATAATGAAGTTTGCATTATGTAAGAATTATCCTCTATAGGGTTTCCAGTCTTGCTTATTTACTCAAAAGTTTTTAGTCTGGCATAATGTTGATATGAATAATCATCAGGAGCCAACTCTGCAGCTTAGAAACCCAATTGGAAGGAATGTAGTGTGGAGAAAGGAAGGAGCTGTACATCCGAAGGAGGACATTCAGGACTGCTATTCCCCGATAATATTCATACAACTTCTGTGAAGAGCGTCATAGCAGCTCTCTCCCCAACCCACATTCTCCATTCATTTGAGGTTATTAAAACTGATGGTTTTATGGGATGCTTGTGGGTTTAATTTGGAAGCAGTTTTCAAATTTCCAGTGTGGAAGATGTCCTCAGACTGAATTTTCAAGCGGTGTTCACATAATACAAAAATCAGCTGACTGCTGGAGACCCAGGGTGTAAAGCAGTTAATTGACTTGGATAACTACAAATCCCCTTAAAGCACACTCCCCTATTTATTAAGTTTGATCCATTTTTATTTACTAAATGTTACTGACTATGATATGCACAGCCCTGTGCTGAGGTCTGTGGGGCAGGGGTGGGGGTTTGAAAGTATGCCTGGAGAATAAGACACATACCACCCATAGAATCCTATGAGATACATTGAGAGATAAAATTAATAGATATAAAATAATTAAAAAGAACCCACAAGATCAGTATAGACATTTGAGTTTGGTACTGAATTGATCTTCATATTGCTAGAGTGTATAGGGTACAGTATAGAACGTGAACAAGTTTTAGAATGAAGAGATTTAGAATTAAATATTAGCTCTCAAAATTTTGCATCCACTGAGAATAAGTACATTAAGTCAACAACCTTTTTTCAGGGTGTTTAAAAGTACTTGGGTGCTAATAAAAATTGCAGAATTAACAGAAAAAATTGAATGGAGAGATGAACTTGGCATTGAGAGCCCCTCTTCCATGAAGGACACTTGCCAGTTCTGGAAGGAAGGACCAAAAGGTTGAGAGTTAGAACTGAACTTTTGACAGCTTCTTAGGAGAGCAATAAACAGAGCATAGATATGTGTGTGGGAGACAAAATTAAGATAGTAATCAATAAATGCATTGTCAATCTATTCATAAAAGAGAGATGGTGCCAATGTTCAATATCAGAAACAAAACAGAAGGCCAAAACAGATTCTAAAAATATTCAAGTGATCATGTGAAGATAGTAGAAGCATATTTATGCCAATACATTAAAATTTAGATGAAATAGGGAAAAATGTGGAAAAATTCAACTTGTTGAAATGGACACAAGTGCTTTAAGAAAACTCAAAGCCCAAATGCCTTCATGACTTAATTCTACCAAACACATAACAAAGAAATAATGCCTGATTTCTTAAGAAGATTGAAAAAGCACTACCCTAAAGGAAAAGATTGATAAACTTGACCAAAAGGCATTAGTAAAAGATTAAAACAACAAACCATTGCATGGAAGATGATGACCAAAGATCTTGATTTTAGAATGTCTTTAAAAAATCCAGAATATGTCCTGTAAATCAATAAAAACAATACTAACAGTCTAACAGAAAGGTTTGATAGGACTTAAATCTATTTTAGAAAATAGAATGTATAATAGAAATAGAAGTAAAGATTTCCACCTCATTAATGCCAGGAAAATGAGATTTAAAAATCAAAATGAGATACTATTGTGCTCTTACACAATATTTACAAATAAAATAGTGACCATATAAAATATTAGCAAGGATCAGCCCTGGCTGGTATAGCTCAGTGGATTGAGCGCAGGCCTGCGAACCAGAGGATTGCAGTTTGATTCCCAGTCAGGGCACATGCCTGGGTTGCAGGCCACTTCCCTGCAGGCCAGTTCCCAGCAGGGGATGCACAGGAGGCAACCATACATTGATGTTTCTCTCCCTCTCTCCTTCCCCTCTAAAGATAAATAAATAAATCTTAAAAAATATATTAGCAAGGATCTGTCCCATATGAACTCTCATATAGTGCTAGTGGGAGTATAAATTAGTGCAAGTCCTTTGTCAAGCTGTTATCATCTAGTAAAACTGGAAATACACATTGCCTACAACTTGGCAATTCCACTGTTACATATAAACTCAGGAGAAATCAGTGCATCTTTGAACCAAAACACATGGAAAAAAGTGTTCAGAAACAGGAGTAAAATGAACAAACAAACAAAAAAAAACACCTTTTAGGGGTGGAATGGACAAATAGGTTGTGATAAAGCTATACAATGGAGTAACAGGCGAACAGAAAATAAATGGACTATAGTTGAGTCCAGCACATGGGTGAAACTCACAAATATAATGCTGAAGCAGAGACACTGAACACAAAATAGTTCATGATGTAAGATATGATCCACAAAAATGTTAACATATAAACATACTGAATTTAACTGTAGTGTTTACTGATCTATGCTTATGTGATAAAATGATAAAAATAAAGTGACTGTGCAACATCAGGCTAATGATAACCTTTGAAGAGAAAAAGGGCAGTGGTTAGAACAGATGTTAGGGCTCTTAGGGTGTGAGTACTGTTTTATTTCTTGATTTAATCTGTATGGTGGTTACAAAGGTGATTATATTGTAATAAATCTATAATATTGTGGTGAAACTATTCATGTCTTTGAATGACTTTGTGCATGTGTATTATACAATAATTCACACACACACTCACAGGAAAAGATTGAAAGAAAATATTTTTAAGAGCTCTATATGGTATAAGACTCTCTGAACCTTAGATTGTTCTGAAAGAATATGGTGACAACAAGGACCATGACCAAGGTTTCCAGAAAATGTCAATGTGATACATTACTTAACACATAGCAAATAGTCAATGCTATAAAAGTAATTCTTCATAGGTGAACAATTCTTCATATTTCTGGGAAAAAGAGGTGAGAAGAGAGGAGTTAAGTTATCTGCTAAAATATGGAAAAGATCTAGATTTCCTATGTTCAATTTTAAAATCTGGCTAATTGAATCAAGCACAGGCTTGGATGGGCATCTACCAGGAGTGTAAGAATGAGGATTCCTATGCTGGGAAGAAATTTATACAAAAGATATTTCACTAAGAATATAACTCACATGGAACATAGAAAATCATCTGCATGCCAGCTCTAATACAACAACCTGAAATGAGAAATTTTTAGTCCAAGATCTTGATTCTTCATTTAGTAACTGAGGCAGAAAAAAATTAAAAATTTTGGACTCATTCAATCATCCTTGTCTTCTATTCATTTATTCTATATACCACATCCAAGCTATCGGAAAATCTTCTGGTATTACCTTTAAAATATATCCAGGCTCCATCTATTCTCCCTATTTCCATCCTTCTCCACTAAAATATTTTATTGCAATGCTTTCTCTAACTGATTTCTGCACATTTTCCCCCTTATTCCCTTCAGTTCATTCTTCACACAACAGAAAAGTGACCCCTCAAAACAAAACTCAAGAATTAGTGCATTTTCTTCTCCAAACTAATGGTCCTTATGTGGCTTGAAAAGGCCTGGGTGATCCCTCCAGCAGCCTTTCGACCCCAACCCCACCTTTCTCTACCAAAGGATGGGCCTTCTTGTTCTTCCTCCAGACAAGCCCAACGCACTTCCCCCAGGGCCTTCTCACACACTGCCTCCCTTCGGTGTTTTCTTCACCAGATAATTGCATCCTCCTTCTGTCACTTTCTTAGGTCCCTGCTCAAGTTCCTCCTTATCAGAGATGGCTAACCTGGCCACCCCGTCTAAAGTACTCCGTAGCCTCCGTCTCACCCTACCCCCTACACCCAACACATCCCCACACTCAGGGCACCTATACGTTCATTGCTCACCTGCTTAGTACCTACCACTACCATCTTCTTCTATTTTGTCCTTGGCATCAGCCTAAATGAAATGTGGTATATATCCCCCAAAATGTGTTAGATGGATGCGTGGAATGTATTTTAAGCTCAGCACAAGAGTGCTATTAGCAATTCATTTGAAAACCCATTTTACCCTCAATTCAAACCTTCCTCTATACTTATATCAGCTGGATAATTCCAGAATTTATTTATTGCAGCTCATGTCACTCTGTTTCCACTCTTTACACACACACACACTCCCTGTTTTTAGCTAATCGTGATGCAGATTTCTACTCAAAAGCAATAAATACCTAGGTAAGGTCTCAAAATGTTAATAGCCGTTCAAACAGATATTGCTGTCTCAAGGAGTGACCACTTAATGAATCACCACTGCCAAAGGGGTCAATGAGGCCAGTCCCAGACGTGTCATGTTATTTCAACTCACCTGCAAATGAGCACATTAATATTAACAGGCAGATTGCACACCTTTATATTTATGTAAAACTGATTTGGGGAAACTACACAATTGGGAGGTGTTAGTGAAGTTTCCACAGTCTGCCATCCTGCAAATCAGGCCATTTTGGGGTCATTACTTACATGAGATCAAAGAACCTGATTTTCAACTTTTCTCTCCCTGATAAAAATATGTTTTTATGAATAAAGCAACACTGATGTTGTACTCCAGGAAATTTATTTGATAAGCGACTTCCAGGCTTAATTCAAAATCATTTCGGTAAATGAAAGGGATGTTTCTAAGACACAAGTGTACCAGTCATACTAACCTATGCATTTCTTAAACTTTGCCTTATCTGGAATTAGAAGATATTGTGGTTCTTGATTGGAATGATTACTCTGGAAAAACCTTAGCACACCTGTTCAATAAGCATTATGAAAAACGATGCTGATAATTTCATACCTTAGAACACTGAAGCATCCTCTGACCCCATATTCTGATTCTCATCCACAGAACTCCTCCCACTTTTGCAAAAATGGCTTGACCCTTTCCTTTACAGACAGATGTTATTTCCAAATTCACCCTGGCTTCAGGCTGAGGGGAGTTTCTCTGTAAATGAATCTGCCCACCTATTTCTTTCTGCCTTCTTTACCTCTCTCCCTTTCCTATTTTCTCCTCCTGTTCCTTTTAACTCATTTTTTCTCCTCTCCATTCATTGCCCTTGCACATGCTTCTTTCTTCTCTTCCATGTTTTCACTAAGGCAGTGAAGAAATATATAGAAAAGGTGTATATATTTTAAAGATTTTATTTATTTATTTTTAGAGAGGGGTGGGGAGGGAGGAAGAGAGGGAAAGAAACATCACTGTGTGAGAGAAACATCAACTGGTTGCCTCTTGCATGCCCTTACCTGGGGACCTGGCCTATAAGCCAGGCATGTGCCCTGACTGGAAATTGAACCAGCAACATTTTTTAAAGATTTTATTTATTTATCTTTAGAGGGGAAGGGTTAGGGAGAGAAATATCAATGTATGGTTGCCTCTCGTGCATCCCCTGCTGGGAACTGGCCTGCAACCCAGGCATGTGCCCTGACTGGGAATTGAACCCTGATCCTTTGATTTGCAGGCCCGTGCTCAATCCACTGAGCTACACCAGCCAGGGCTGTATGTTTAAAATATTAGTGTATGTTTATACACTAATATAAAAATAAGTTTCAAGGAAAGAAGGAACGCAAATATGAAGCCAAACTTAATCATATCATTGCCATGACTGAGGTCAAATATGACTCTGAGTTTTCTTGGACCCAAGGTAAATATGAAGAAAATTTCAAAATCATTCATAATCTTAACACCAATGAAATACACTTTAAAAGTACAGCTATATGATTTTCACATATATAATGTTTAAATGTAGATAACAACTAAAAATATAATATTCCGTAAACTAGCCTTAAAGTAAATAAATAAATTCACTGTGACTTTATGAAGCAAGTGATTAGACAATGCCAGTGACATTTTTTGTGTGCATGAATTGAGTCATGTTAATTATCTTTTCATTTAGGGCTCAGGCTTTCATCTGGGAAGCTCATAAGAACTGCATGGGGAGATTTTTGTAAACAAATTTCAAGGCTCCAATCTGGACCCAACTGAGTCACAACTTTCAGAGAGAGTCATGCGTAAGCCACTTCTAAATCTTTTCAGAACTTTTTGAAGTCACACTTTCCAATAAGAGACGTTTTTCCAGATTCCTTAGAGTTTGAACACATAAAAGACCCTACACATTTACGTTAAGGTGTCAATGTGTGGTGATGTTCTGCTTGCTTCTCAAGGACCATTCTGGGGCATTTACATGGTGGGCATTCTCACAGTAAGACAATTTGGTGTGCATGGCCCCATCATGTATGTAAACTGAGGCCGCAGTGGTATGTGTGGAAAGTGCAGACAGAAGTAACCCCGCCTTAACCTGTCACGAACCAGGTTTGCTCTGAGAAAATCCAAACCTCACCCAAACCCCTCATTTCACATTTGACACAACTTGAACCCTCAATATGTCATGGCATGCTCAAAGTCAAAAGATTCAATAAGAGCAGGGCCAGGAAACAGCCCCCATTGACTAGATCCTCAGCACAGTGCCCTTGTCACTGCCTCACAGACTCCTGTGAGCACCTGCACCCAGCACCTGTCTGTCTCGGCAGGAGCCCTGCTGTCTCTGGAGGTGCAGTATTAGCTGCCTTCTGGGACCATCTCCCCTGGTTTCTTTTATTTCCCTGCTCTTTGAACACCCTGAGAGAAAATACGTATTTGTTCCCCTCACTTTGCATTTGTTTCTCCACTTCCTTCAACTCTGCCAGTGTGCTTCCTGCTGTTATCTGTGAGGGGCTTTCTTCTGCCCAACATTTAAAATATCTTTGTATAACTCATAGAGCCAGGCAAAATTTCCCTATTGAAATTCAAAACCCAACCAGGCTGACCTCATTTCAAAATAAGACCAAATCTCAAGCCATGGAGTTTTTATTCAAACCATTCTTTTACATATTTTTATTTTTATATAAAAATATTTTTCCCGTGGACATTTTGTAGCTGCATTAGGGATTTTAGAGTGCTAATGAGAAAGGGCCATTATAATTTCCTACATTTGCATATCGCTTCACAGCTTCGAAATTCTTCAGCAACAGCCATTCCTTCTAGTAAGAGTCTGGTGAGGATACTGGCCAAATCCTATGACCTCTCCCTCCCCATAAAGCGATTCAGTCCTTAAAGAGGAATAAAGTGAGTTTCCTACGTTTCTAGGTTGTTAAATAAGCATATATACATGGGTATACACGAAATCACACACTCACAATAAGCAGCATTTACTATGAAATTTACACAACCCATATGACGCTATGAAGCTTGGGCTATCTTTTACTGGGCCACCTTTCTATGACTCTTGGTCTAGCTGGGGAGTTCACCACATAGTATTTTAGTGTTAAATCCCAGTAGGAGTAAAGTTAATGGCAGAATAACATAGTAAGAAACACTAGATTAATTTAAACATCCTATTCTAACAGAATTCCATCATTGTTTATATCCACCCCTTCCTCAAGTAACAAAGGGGAATGAACCCTCTCTCTAAGCCTAGGAACATATTCTGTCTTGTCAGCCTATAATGGTATCTGACATAGTAACTGGGATTTTTATATCAGTGGTCAGGTTAAAAATGTGCTTCTGACCCACCTCTGGTCGATAAGACATGAGAGGAAATCTGACCGGGTGTTTTTGGCAAAGCTGTCTGTGCTCCTAAAAGCTGTTACATGAAAGAGATCAATCATCTCTTTCCCTGTTGTTGTTGGTTTGAGGTGCAAAGCCTGGCTTACGTGAAGCCATTTTGCTGCAGCTAATTAGCCACTAGTCCTTCTGTTACCTACAGTCCATGCACTTCGTCCAGAGCTCTTCTGCCACAAGCGGTCAGTAAATATATGCATGTCTATAGGGCCATACTTGGGGCCGATAAGTAGGATAAAAAAGGTGTGTTCTTCCCATCAAATTCCCCTGGCAGGAATTTAGAACTGGGAAAATCAGGATGCTCAGCTTTGAGATTTAGCTAAAATGTCATGTAAATCTGTGCGTAGGAGGGACACCACGGACTACCCTTGTTCACACTATAGTTACGTGAAACTCTAGGCTATGCGAAGTCAATGGTAACTGTCCAGAAGAGAAAGACAGAAAAATGGCAGAGCCGATACACAGGAAGAGGAGTAGATGAGAAAGTGCTGGGCACACAGTAGGTACTCAATAAATGTGTCAATTTTTAATGTTGACTGTCAGTTGCTTACACCTTTTCATAGTCTATTCACTGTAAAAGTGAACTCCAGGATTCTAAGACAGCTGTCTCAAAAATTTGATTCCTGCTTGCCTTACCAAGTATTTCTAAAGGCAGCCCCTGGACTAGCAGTTCTTTTTCTTGATTCTGCTCACATAATGACGACCAGGTCAAGCCAAGTGTGGGGCCTACAGACCTGTATTTCTGTCCACTTCAGGGGGCACACAAACAATTCATGAAGGAAAGCCATTATAAATTATTTCTTTAAAGTATACTTCAAAATAACATTATAAATAATTTTATTCTCACAACACCAAAAAAAAACAATATTAAAGATGAAGTGTACATATAGACACTAAGTATAAAAATATCCATATGCTGACTAAGGATAGATTATAAAGTAGCATCAAATGTAGACAGAAATGGGATATTTTGTGATAAGATAAAACTTGCTAAAAGGTAATATCATATTATTGTAAAACAGGTTAAAATGTTGAAGTCTAAAGTATAAAAAGTGCATCTGATATTCCAAGTCAATGAGTATTTTGGGTATAAATTACTCATCTGCCTTTATAACCCCATTGCCTCTGTTCCTACATATGCAGCAATAATTACATCTTTATATTGCTCTTTAAAGGTATCAGAAGAAAGGGCGAATAGAAAAAAACAAGCTATAGAAACACGATGACAATGCCCTTTTAAATTACGTAAACCTCATTTTATATAACAGTATTTCTGAACAAATAATCAGTTGGTTGAGGAAGATTAGTGGCTGTAATTATTCATTTTAAAGTCTGTTATTAAGGCTTCCTTTTGCTATTTGTGGCCATTATATGATGAAAGATCAATACAAAGAAGATGAGAGAGTGCGGAGATGATGGTTAATTATCAGAAAGGAGAAAGGTAGGCAGGTGCCCGGCTTCCTGCTGATAATCCCACTCTTCATCTCACAGATGGCTCTCTAGTTAACATTTTCGTGGGCCTGAAACAGTACAGGCAGAAAAGCAGCTGTCCGACTCCCTCCCCTGCAGGTCGGGCCCCTTTCCGTACCCCTGGAGAGGTTTTATGAGGCAGTCTGTCTTTACTATCGTGTGGCATCTAGCAAGTAATGGACACTCTGGATATTTGCTGAATAATGAATGAATAAGAAGCACATTAAGAAGCATCATATACTACCCAGAAGACCTGAAATTCACATTAGCATTTTAAATGCACTGAGAAGGCCCACGGTAAAGGAGTCTGCTTAGTTTGCCTAAACTTGGTATTTTCTACTGTTTGTTACTAATTTGATTTCTTGAAAGGAATATATATATATACATATATATGTTATATGACATTTCTTTTCATATATATTAATACTGATATATATCAATACTGATATATATGCATAAGATATATATATGAGAAGTTATGGTACGAACTGTCAAGCTTAGGATATGACCAGTTATCTGATAGCTGACTCTATACAACCAGGCCTTTCTCAAATGCTTTACCTATTGCCTTCACTTCTTACATAGCTTCTCCCTGTTACTGACACTAGACGCAGTGCCACGGGACAGCCTTGTTCCTAGAAAAGGGTATATCTGGGGGGCAGGTTTTGAAAATGTCTTTGACACACACACTAAAAAGACAAAGAAGAAACTCATTCATCTTTTGTGACACTTGAAACACATTGGCTGAATCAATTATAAAGTCAGAAGTGTCTATTCTACTCACAGTTGTTTGTTCATGTAGCTCCTTTGTCAGTCCCAATTACCTACTTACTACCAGGTGTCTCCTTGAAAGTGGGCCCCTTATCTATCCTGACTCCCTAATACTGGTTATAGACATGGTTTATGGAATTTTTATTTACTTTTATTTGTTTTTGTTCTATGCTCCACAATTAACATGCTCTGTTTTAAATCATTAAATGCCAATTGAATAGTTACCTATAACATCTTTATCTATAATATAAAGTTGTGGATTTAGGGTTACTCACACACATTTGATGATGTAAAAGAGGGAAGAATGACCCCAATCCTAAATTGGGATCATTCCTAAGAGGTCACAAGGGTGCTTACATAGCTTTTTCCCAGTTCTCTACATCTGTCCCTCCTGAATAGCCTGCTTATAATCCCTCACATTGATTGATATAAAGAAAAACCCACACATTTGCAAACTGGTGACTCCTTTGACAAACAAGACTGGTCAAAATGTCTGAAGTTCTGGTTGGGGGAAAGGTTTTAAAGAATTTCAAAAGCTATCTATCAGTTTAAAATGTTATTTTAAAGGATTAAAGTTATTTTAAAATGTCATAATAGGCTCTTTTGGCAGCATTGAGGGCTCTGATGAGGTTCCATGGTCACAAATATATAGTGGTAGCAATCTGCCTTCATGTGTGATTTTTATTTTAATCAGTAGCATCCCCTGCCTCAGGATGACAGAACAAAGATGAGCCGTACATCATGAGCAATATCCAAACATACACATGTTAGGAAAAAGCAAGATAATGTTCCATTTTAATGATTTGCTCTTAGTGGAATTCAGAAAGTTCTATTCCCTTAGACAGCAAAACAGGTAACGCTATCACCTGTTACTATTGCTTTGATGTTAATGAGTCACTTAAATTTTCAAAGCCTCAGTTTCCTCTGCTATGATGCGGGGATAACAGTACCAATTGCCTATGATTTTTGTGAACATTAACATACTCTATATAAAGGGTTTAATATAGTATCTGTCACATACTAAGTATTTATCATTACCACTTCAAAAAATTGTTATTTACATGCCACTGGTGATTTTCTTTCTTAGTGAAATAATGAAGATTATCAAGCTAGTTAAACAGATGAACACACCAGTCTAAATAATTGGTCAGAACCATGTTTAAAATATCCACTTCATTGTAACAGGAATACAAGAATTAAATATCTGATTTAATGATTCATGACATTTGTTTCCTTGCTAAACATAGTTTAGTCCTTTAAGCTTCCATTTCAATTCCACTCTAACTCTACAGCAATATCACTTTGACCACCCCTTACTTTACTGAATAAGCCCAACTGTTTAATGTATACCAGGTGTTTTTCAGAGTATGTTTGCATGTTTGTTTCTTGTGCTCTGTATTTCGATTTATCTCTGGGGGATCCTACTAGAACTCCCCATTGTATAGGACCCTGTTCTGGATGACCCAGTGTGACGCATTATCACCAGACCACATTTGCTTCAAGCCTTTAAGTCTACCCAACAGCCTCCTGCTGCTGGAATCCCCTTGCCCAGTGGTCAGCTCTTTTAGGTGTTGTGCTGGCAAGATGGCTCAAACTTAACTACTTCCATTCCACTTTAGCCAAGGGAATTGCATATACCTTTGCCCAGCCAAATGGTAGGACTAGAGGCTATTCTGTGCAGACCATCTCTTTATTCTGTCCTCTCCACTTCTATTTTCCCTTGTTTAAATAGTCACAGAAGACCCAACTCACACATATGTCCAACAAGGTCAAAAGAAAGGGAAGTGACCTCTTCCTGTCATACACACTGTGTAAATGATTCCTATGGAGCCCTTGAGCACCATACTTAGTTTCACTGGGGCAGTAGCACGTCCTCCCCATATCCCTCGACTTAAGGTAGGAATAGGAGAATCACTTCACTCTCTTCCTTACATTATCCACAATCCCCATGCCTTTCTCTCCCGTAGGGTGAGGGAGGAAAGGGAAGTGTGATAGGGACAGCTGACCTTGGGCTGCTGCTAAACAAGACCTAGAAAACCTTCCAAAGCTCATACTCAGTAAATGATGACTCTGTCAGTCCTCTTGAAGCCACTTATCATCTAGGACAACAGAAAAAAGATCACTCGACATTGTGGTGATCACTAAGTAAACAAGCAAACATAATATGCTCTATATCAACAGACAGACAAGTATTTAAGAATACCTATATGTACATGTGTATATATATTATAGATTTCTTTTTTACAGAGAAGAGTTCTCCTTTGAACCATTATAACTACTGAGCTCTCCTTATAACTTTCAAATGTGAAGAGCTACTGACATCAAAGGCATAAATTGGTACCCGGCATTCATGTAACACTCATATTTGCAAAGTGCTTTAGAATAATTCAATCCTTAATCCTCAGAACAGCCCTGGGAGAGAGGCCCAGTTATCATTCCCTTCATAAATGAGGAAACAGAGACCTGGAAGGTTGCATGATACCATGCAGCTGATTGGTGGCAGCCACTTATTAAAGCACAAGGGTCTCGACTTGGAGGAATGTTGTTCATCCTTTGGACCCTAAAGAATGAGATTTCTTAATAAACCCATGAGTCATGGAGAAGAGGCGAACTGTGATTTTACTAGGCTGTTTCCACTGCATCTCATTGATGGCTTAAATCATCTTAGTGCTGCTGAACTCTTTTCAGCAATAAAATAAAAAGTGTATTAAGTGCTAAATTCTGCCCATAACTGGTATTTCTCATTGACTGCAAGTTTATGGAAGTTGTCAACTTCAGAAACCAACTTATCTGAAGGCAATTCAGCCGCTGTGGGTAGATAAACTACAGTAGTTAGAAGTGATAAGGACACAATTAACAAATTTACCAATCTTTGGAAACTGATACTACATTTGCCAGTTTTTATACGCCAGCACCATCTCTCCACAAAACTCCAGTTTAAGCATTTACTATTCTCACCTTTAGACACCGTTACCTAGATACCTCAGTTTTAGTTACAAGCTTGAGGTCACCATAGCAACCAATTAGTATTTATGTTGCTAAAACAGGAAGGGGAGGGGAGGATGTGCTGACTCATTTGTATGCAACCTCCATGGAGAAAAATAAAATGCTGATTCTTGTTTCCAAATTCCCATTAACTTCTCCAATCCTAATTTATATTTGCATTTGTCTTTCCTATAGGTAATCCACTTGATGGCAAAGCACTATGGTATGCACAGTAAATTCTACAATTGTTAACAGTGTCAAAAAGAAGTGAGAAGGAGTGAAATAATTACATTTTCTTCCATTCTGGCCTGTCTTAGGATATAGTTTTCAAAATGTAAGCCTTGAGCTCAAACTTTCTAAAGCACCTCAGCATCAAATGGCGTACTCCTCTCTTGCTCTTTATCAGACTATAAGCAGTGACATGATTTACTGTTTATTATATTTAGGTTGCATTTTAACCTCCTCTCTTAAATGGTAAGTAATCTGACAAATATAAAGAGCACTCCATCATAAGAAAAAAAAGTACAGGTCAGTTAGATCCCAATCTCAGCTGTAACACTAACTAGCCATGGACCTCTGGCAAAACGCTACCCTCTCTGACTGGGCATCCCACGCAGACATGGGAGTCCGTCCCTACAGCCATTCAGTGTCTCAGGATCAGCCTAGGGTAAGTGGTCGTTAAAAATTTGATCTCTTTGGACAATTCTCTTAAAAACAAAGAGAGTAATTTTAAAGAAAGTATATTTTCTATGTGTGTGTGTGTGTGTGTGTGTGTGAGCATTCATTCTACATTGAATATTTTGTTGCCTTTCAGACCCCCATTCTTGGATAACTTTTCTTACTCAGAGAGAGTGGGAAATTACATCTGCACGCTTCCCAGTTTGCCTCCATGTTGCAAAGACACTAGAACACCTGAAATAAAGCAGCTTCAACTGCATGAACCTGTGGTTTCCATATCCCTGATCACCAGTGGGGTTTGGTGGCTCTTGTGCACTTTGTTTAAAAATTCTCATAAGTTGCACAACTTCTCCCCAGGTTCATCCTGTAACAGTTCAGCACCCTTTGGAATTAATGAAATAGACTAAGAAACTATTACTCTGAAAAGCTAAGTGTCTCTGCAGTTTAGATAAATTGGGTAAAGAATTAAAATTTCCCTTCCATCCAATTTGCTGTAGACTGTTTTAATGGCAAATAAATGGTAAAAGCTCTGTTTGTGGACCGTGTAGGAAATGGAGCAATCTTTTTGGTTGAGTCTGTTTGATGTCAGTCTCTTTTTGACAAATCAAGTAATGGAATTAGTCAAATGAATTGACAGGTTATTTCAATGAAGCTCAGTTCATGTCTTAGCTGCTCCAAGTAGGTATTTCCAACAAAACACAGCTCGCATAATTCACACCAGCACTGTTTCCTCATCAATCATAAGCATACATAGTTATCTGGCTCTGTCCTCAAAGTCAACTCCTCGATTTGACTGCAAACTCTGATGTCAGCTTCAGGTACCCTGTCTCCTATGTCTACTATTTCTCTCCACCTCTATGTCTTTATTAGAATTAGTATTGCGTATATTGACAAAGGGGGCTATTTCTTAAACAACTGCTAATACCAAAATAATGCCAGTAATAAAAACAATCAAATAAAACTAAGCTCATTTGGGTTTAACTGATAAGGATGAGCAGTCTGTACTGTTCTCTTGCTAGGTAATTTCTTTCTCTGTTTTTCTTCCTTATGTAGACAGAGCCTCAAGACTTTCCATCCAATATACGAACACAGTGATGTGTTTTTTTCTTCCAGAATAGTCCATTTCTAAGGTGGAACAATGAACAAAGATATTTACTTCTACAAATGACATTATATGAAATTTTTTAATGGCTTCAAAATTGTTATTCTTGCTATCAAACTATTGTAAATAAAATGTAGAAGTTTTCAAATGTTAGATTTTCCTGAGTTATTTCATTTAGTAATAAGTAATCATCCATCTTAAATAGTGTCTTTCTTTTCTAAAGGCCAGCTTGTTCAATTTGAGAGCAATTAACTCCTCCCTCTAAATCTCCAGTGGGAGAAATACGATGGAGTTGTGTAATTATACTCATAGCAGAAGGCATTATCTGCCTATGAAAATCCTCCTAGACCTATTATAAAATCAAATCCAAGCAAATTAATTAAGTAGAATCAAAATTAACAAATATATTTTTAGTACTTACAATATGAAATGCTACATACTAGATATTGTAAAATATCCCAATGTGAAGGAAAAGCACAACCTTTCCCTTGGGAACTAATAAGTCATTTGTGATACAGGAGCTAAATAGGTGAACAGTAAAATAGTATTAAAAGATTAAATACCTTTGGAAGATGTTACAAAGCACAATATGACTCTAAAACTTAAAAAAAAGAAAGAAAGAAAGACACTAAGGGTGTTAAATAGATACAAGTTCAGAGTGGGAAAATCATTTCAGAGGAAGAATGTTCAATCTATTTACCCTGTACAAGCATTTCTTCAAATTGTACCATGTACTTCCTCGGGGAGAACTTTGTGGAGAAAAGAAGATTAGAGCTCGGCTTCCTGGAACATACACTGTACATACCACTAGCTTGGAATTTATCATAGATGCCTTGTAATACTGCTCGTATTTCTAGGAGTGTAAATAATACTACAGCAGTGATAATAATAGCTACAGCTCACCAAAGGCAGACGTTATGCAATAGGTTCTATATGCATCATCTTATTTAATCTTGCATTAACATTCTGTGGTTAGCATTTCTAAAGCCTGTTTAAGGAGAAAGAATTTTGTCTTAATCAGAAAAAATAATGGTGTCAACACAGCTCGATAGTATTAGATCTAAGAGTCCCAAAGCATGTGTGTATCACATCTGAGTCTGTGCTCTTAACCACTGAACTTTGCAGCTTCTGGGACTAGACTATGACTTCTGTGATGGCAGCATCCATGCCTCATGTCTTGGTGACCATCAGAATGACTAAGCTTGAATTGGAAAACTAAGTCTCAGAGTAGGTGTAACATTAGTCTACTCAGGAATACCTGGGGCTTTCAGAAAACATACTTCAAACACATCCAAGTTACATTAGAGGCTTCTTACATTAAAGATTTTTTTAGAGAGAACTCTGGCTCCAGAGACTGACAACCTGGGTGCTGACTCTGGCTCTAACCACCCTACTTATGGGACTTTGGGGAAGGGATTTACACTCTGTGTACTGGAGAGAATAATAATTGCTGTGTATCATTGATGTTGTTGTGAGGACTGAATGAGGAAGTTTATGTCAGTGATCAAAATACTATCACTGTCATTTGCTGGATTTTGGAAGCACTCACATTCTTTCTGCCATGGAAAAATCCAATTAGTTACCATCTATTCCTAACGTCTCTGTGTGGAAGAAATGTCCTCAAATGTTTTGACACGTCTGGATTTCCTGGAGGACACTGGATTGAAAGAGGCAGATGCAGAAAACAAAATAAAATTTTAAAAAGAGTGCTGAACACCACCTGTGCCTGGGGTGGACTGCCACCCTTGGTGAATCTGACATAAAGATCAGAGATAAAAATAGATCCTCTCTTTGATAATATCCCCGAGACCAGTTGAGCTTGGACGGATATTTGTTGATTTGTATTTTAGAAAGACTACGTGTGCCTATGTGTGTATTTAGCATTTCTTTTCCTTCCTAGAATCTTAAAACATGGCTTAGAGTTTCCCCCTTTTTTTCATTTTGTATTATTTTTGAATCATTCTGTGTTACTCAAGAAGCAATGGCAGGAGGTCTGAGTTGGCTTTTGTTTAAGTGGCCTGTCCATTCCACCGGCAGACAGGGACACTTTTCTCATGGAAATCTCCAGATAAAAGTCACAATCTATTCAGCGTTTCATACCTAAAGACTTTTTAATCTACCCCCAAAGTGAAATTCCCTAAAAGAACTAACAAAATCATCAAAATACTTTGACACTAAATAACCAACTAAAACAGCAGGTTGAAAAAAACCCATCACTTTTTGAAGCCACAGCAATAGATTCATTTCTATCTCTAAATCAACCATAAATGACATACCAAAATGTTGTATTGACTACCTATGGAAGTCTTAGCCCTGAACTTTGTTTTGTAGGGTAAGGAGTGGGGAAGAAGGAAAAAGGCTAACAGCTGATCTCCTAGATCAGAAAATTTACTTGTTGATAACTATGCTCTATGGGCCATTCTAAAGAAGTGTGAAGATAAAGCCGTGATAATAAGAATCAATTTTCCCTGGCTCATCTCAATACACAAGCAGAACTTTGAATCTCCTGCCTTAAATTATGCTCCTTGTTACTTTTGAGAACTCCTGATGAGTAATCAACATGTGCTGATGTGCCCTGTCTTCCGGGCTTGTACCTTACCCTTTGTCCATCATCCCACTTTGCCCCCACAGGCTCTGGCTGTGAATCACTGGTAACAGTCTTCCATCTTCTCAGTTCCCTCCTTGGATTACTTCTGACCACCTCTTCACAATAAGACTTCGGACTCTTTTAAGCTCTTTATCTCCACCGGACCTACTGTCCTTACTTTTTCCTAATCTGGTTTGTACCAATCATTCATCATTCTGCCTCTTATCTTTTGAATAACCATATCTAAGTGGTTAATTCCAATCTTGGGCATCTTCTTTGACTCCTAGCTTTCCCTCACACATCTTATCCAACTGACCAGCCAATCTTACCAACTGTGACTTTAGAATATATCCATATATGATCATCTCCTCAAATATCACCACAATTCTTATCCTAAGCCATCCTTTTTTATGCTTTGAACCATCACGACAGCCTCATAAATAAACACCCTCAAGACTGTTAAGAGATACCTCATGTGTGCTCCCATATTACCCTGCTCATCTACTACCATTATCTACACTGCACTATTATCAACTGTTCATTTGGCTCTACTCCTCCTGGCCCCAATGCTGCAAAATAGTGACACGGGGGTCATCAGCAATATCTTGCAAGTGCCAGGCCTATGGAGGATGCACACTTGATGTCAGAAGAATGAATGAGCAATGGAAAATGATGGTGTCTGCTACTAAGGCTGCCAAAACCTCTCCTAATGGAAATGATGCTCTAGCAGAGGGTGATAATGCCACTGATGTCAGCACAGAGAGCACTGCGGCACAAGGGTGAATGCACTACACCTGCAGAGCAGCTGAGGTCCCCACGACCATTGCAGCAGGCACGGAGCTGGAAATTGGTTTATGTTATCTGGCACACGCAAAGCCCTCTTCAGGAGGATGTTCTCAAACAGAACTTTTCATTTTTATCCCACTGTTTGGCCCCCTCCTATAATTCAGACATGAGTCACTGGGCCCCAGAATAAAAAATGGCAGAGCGGCAGATGTAAAATAATTTACAGAGTATTTCTCCTGTTGATGATCCTTGTACTTTTATACCTCCCTTGAAGGCCCCATCTTTGTCTTCCTGAGTCTTACTGAAAATAAATGTCCACTTCCTTTTTTCCTTATTAATTTTTTATTGTTGACACTATTACTGATGTCCCCCAATTTCTCCCCCCTTTGCCTTTAAGCAACTGTGTCCCTCTCTAGTCATCAAAAGAAGTCTCAGGTGAAACACAGATTAGGTTCAATCTAAGCTCGTGGTGCCTACATCAGAAATTGTATGAGTCATGTACTATATATAGTTTGTTTCTTAGGGAAGGCATAATAAAGGCTCTGAACATATCTCTACACTTCAGATCACTCACATTGCCTTTGTTCAGAAGCATATTAACTAATATTTTGAAGTAGAAAGTACGCACTAAAAGAGGTTTTGGGATACCTGTATACCAGTTTCCAATCTTTCCCCAATTAGCTGTGTCAGCCCATTTTTTCTCATTTGTTAAAAAATAGGGTTCTGTTAGATTCCTAAATTCCTTTCATAAAATTTCATGAACTAGTGATGTCCTTCCTCAAAGATTAAACAATCTATTGGGAGAGGTAAGGCTTAGCAAAGAAACAAAAATAACAACATATCATATAATTAAGGGCTGATAAGAGCTCTTCAAGTTAAAACTACAGAGAGACTAGGATAAGTAACTAGAAAAAATAAAAGACAAAATAGAAAGGCACAGAATCTACAGTGATTTAGTAAGTATCAAGAACAGACCTACATATTAGCCACTGGTGTCTAATTTGGCCAGGGCCCAAAGAAAAGTGATGAACATAAATAACAATAAAGTAGGTTGTAATCTATTAAAACAAAAGATTCAGTTTAAAGATTTAACATAAAGTCTCAGTCTGTAGATTGGCAAACATTCACCTATCAGGAAACTCAGCTATACGAAATGACTTACATCTGTGGACTTGGAAGAGTGAGTTTTACTGTAATAATAATAACCAGAGCCCTGAAAAAGGAAAAGACAGATGGACCCAACTTCTAGGCTTTACCATCACTCCTCCTGATTACTCTTGCTTATTTTGAGCATCAACAAAACAGTGTGGCTATTACCATAGATCTTTGCATAGCACTGATTCAAGTGGGTGGTAAAACAAGCCTGCTACTGTGTAATTCATTTATATCACTGGCTTATACCTGCTTCCTCTTGCCTTCCTTCCATCTTGCATATCTGCAAGATGAGTATTTATCTTACTTTGTTTTTACGTTCCTCTCCTCTTGTCAGTCTAGCAGGTGTTCTTTTCAAATTGCATTCATTCTTCATTATTCATTTTGGGTCCCTTTCTACTTCTGCGTCCATTTTTATCCTTCCCTTTCCTTCCTATGTACCTGAAGCACCAGGGCCATCCATTTGTCAGAAATGTTTGGTGCTATTTGTTTGTGGTTATTTCCCCCTAAACTACAGCTTAAAAAATCCACCTGGAGAGTTGTTTCTTGTTTCTAAGGGAAGAAAGGCTCTCTAAACTCAGTAGAAGTTAGAAACCAGGGCCATCATTTTTCTTCACAACTGTTGCAGGTCTGATCCAACCATCTTTCTTCAGTGGCCCTGTTTGGTTCTGACTGACATCCCCTCTCAGTCTTCCCAGTGATAAATTTAGTTGAAGTATTTCTGAAACTGTGTGGTCCCTGACTTTTCTGTTCCCAAAGTTCAGAAGTTCTGATCATTTCCTGCTTACTTAGCATTTGGCCAATTGTTAGTGTTGAGAATTACACAAAAGTATTTACGTAAGTGTACAGATTCATTTCTTTGTGCATTTAAATTGCTATGCATGGATAGACTGTCCTGGAGTGTCACCCTTACCCTTTCAAAGTGAGTCAGAGCCCACAAGCTGGCTCTGGGTGTTAGATGACCTCATAAAACAAGCTATTTCAGCATCACTGGGGCAGGAAGGCATGGCCCGTCAGCAACAGAGGGTGCCCAGTGACATGGCCCAGAAAGATAGAAAACAAACTCTCAGAACCGTAAAGAGCTTCTGACAAAAAAAAAGAAGTGCCATCCACTCTTTCAGGGCTTGTGTTCTATATCACACTGTGGGAAGATGCAGAAAGCCCTTATGTTAGGGGAGAAATAAATAAGAGAATTTAGAGGAAATGAATTCAACTTTCCATTTCTGACATTCTACATACAGCCTTCTTTTCTGAGCTGTGGCTATCAGAGGTTGGCACTATTCTGGAGGCTTCATTATTTTCATTACGATATTCTGAAAACTTGTTAGACTCCTAGTCGTACTGTTAGATTTGAGACAAATTTCTCTGCCTTCCCTGTGTGTGTCTCTGTGTGTGACTTACGTCTTTTTCAAAATAGACAACAATTTATTTTATGTGCTGCAGAATTTAGAGGAACCAAAACCTTGTATGAAGAAACATGGAGTGGGTCAGTGCAGATGCCCTCTTGTTGAGCCGCACTGGGAGCGTTAAGAGAGTGGCAGCCTGGACCCAGGAGTACTAGTAACAGTCTGCAGGCTGCAGGCTGCGGCGTTTGCAAAGCCGGTCCTTACACCAAGTTCCAACTGAGCACTTCATTTTTCAGTTTAGTCAAATACTGTATGCAATAATGCCCCCAGCTTAAGAGGCTTTTTTTGCCTTCTGAGCTGAATATATGCAGCAGCATAAACTGACTGACAACAAAATTCTTTCCATTTTAAAGTAAAAATTTCCAATTTATTTTCTTCTCTGGTTGTAAGTAAACATTTGGAGGGGAAAAGAGTTTATACATTATGTGATTCAGAACTTGGGCTTTTCATTATTCAGGGATTTATGTAGGGTATATATAATGTTATCTACAACCCTAAACACTTTTCATTTCTTCACACTTCTGTTAATAAGTGATTCTGTAGATTTGAGAAATAAATATTCAAAAGACATCACTCTAGCCTATCCAGTATTTCTGTAGTTTCAACCTCACTATTCTGCACTATGTTTTTATTTTCTATCTTCTGTAAAGCAGCAGTTTCAATACTAGATGCTTTGCTTTTTAATTTTTCTACAACTCTTTGAAAAGATGTCTAACTTAATACCATGAGGAAGCAAATATAAACTTTTTTTGTAAAGCCCACATTTATCTGTTACTATCTATGAGTTATTGTGTGCTCCTGTCATTGAATTAATAAAAAAAGAATGCATTGTCACTACCATTGTTGAATAAAATACCAAATATTTTTACAAAAATACATCAAGATATTTAACCAAAAGTTCACTACACCATTATGAAATGTTCATTCTATCTGAGTCAATTTTTCTGTTAAAACCTTGTAGGGTGTTTATCCCAGTCTATAATTCATATTCTTTGTACCTTTGACGTCCATCTTTAAAGATTTTATGACACAGCACTTCGCTGAGTTTCTCTGCCCAGATTCCTGTACCCATTTTATACGCTGTGTTAAAGAGCATGGACTACAGAATGCCCGCTGGAAAATGATAAAACGCTTGTAGAGTGGTAGCAACTCCGCTTAGTTTATATTTCAGTTACTGATAATGGTGTTCTGAAGCCCACAGAGCTCCAAGAACTGGATAAGCTTTTTTTCTCTTCTTTTCCTCTTCAGGTGTCATATTTTCTACAAGAATAAATATTGAGACATATACCAACAGCTGATTGGATAATATCTGAGCATTGGAAAGTGTTGATTAGATAGATCTTTGTAGTGTGAGAATTACAAAAGCATTTTTAGAAGGAGGTATTTGCATTTAAGGATAGTACAGTTAGTTACCTGAACCCTCTTCATAGTAATTTTCACATCCCTGGACAAAGAAAAGTTTAACAGTATTTTTAAAAATACAAATACAGCCCTGGCTGGTGTAGCTCAGTGTATTGAGCACGGGCCTGCGAACCAGATAATCGCGGTTCGATTCCCAGTCAGGGCACATACCCGGGTTGCAGGCCGGTTCCCTGCAGGCCAGTTCCCAGCAGGGGATGCATGAAAGGCAACCATACATTGGTGTTTCTCTCCTTCTCTCCTTCCCTTCCCCTCTAAAGATAAATAAATAAAATCTTAAAAAAAAAAACAAATATAGTAATGGCTCAATAAAGCATTACAACAATACAGAATCCCCTATCACTGTGAAGAAATTCCCATTTATACTCTGGTTATTTGAAGTCACAGATATTAGGAGTGCCATCTATGGCTTCTAAGATATGTTTTTTCACTTATATATTTCTAAAAGAAACAGTTAATGTTATTCATAGTGTTGAGAAAATTGTCTTTTCAAGTTTCAGAACCGTCAGAATATAATGAAAATCTTCCTCTATCACACGTGAAATTTTCCTCCTTTTGTTAAGTGGCTCCAGACCATTCTCCACTGGGGATGTGCTACAATGAAGCTTTCCCTTCCCATAATGATGAAAACACAGGTTGTCTCCAATTAGTCCCTGTTTCAAAGAATGCAGAGTTGAACATCCTTGTCCAGTTATGTAGATATTTATATAAAACAGACATCTGAAAGTAGAATTATATGACCAACTTTTACATGTATTTAAGAGTTTTTATACCCATAAAAATGGCTTTTTTAATCTTCTAAATAAAAAAATACTGTGTTTTCTCCATTACCGTTTAGTTCCCTTAAACCCCCCCTCCCCACTCCTGCCATCACCACACTGTTGTCTGTGCTGATGAGTCCTTTTTGGCTCGATCCCTCCACCCCCTAACCTCCCTCCACCCCATTAGCTGTCATCTTGCTCCCTATCTAAGAGTCTGTCTCTATTTCGCTTGTTAGTTCAGTTTGTTCATTAGATTATGCATATGAGTGAAATCATCTGGTATTTGTCTTTCTCTGACTGGCTTATTTCACTTAGCATAATGTTTTCCAGATCCATCTATGCTGTCAGAAAAGATAAACCTTTCTCAGTTTGTACGACCAAGTAGCATTCCATTGTGTATTTGTCCCATAGTTGTTTTATCCACTCATCTACTGATGGACACTTGGGCTGCTTCCATATCTTGCTGATTGTAAATAACGCTGCAACAAACTTAGGGGTGCTTGTGTTCTCTTGAATTAGTGTTTAGGGTTCCTTCAGATATATTCCCAGAAGTGGGATCACTGGGTCAAAAGGCTGATCCATTTTTTAATTTTTTGAGGTATCTGCATACTGCTTTCAGCAGTGGCTGTACCAGTCTGCAATCCCATCAATAGTGCAAAATGGTTCCCCTTTTTCCACCTACTACAAATGGCTTTCAATAAGACTTGAAAAATCACTGTCCCAACAATAATGTTGTAAAAAACATTTTTGATAAAGTGAAACTTTTAAAAAAATTTTAGGCAATATCACAGATATCAAATGTTATTTTTTATATCTTAGCCATGTATTTAACTCACTTTTGCATTATTTAATCTTTGAAATACCTGTTCATATTATTTCTTGATATCCTTCAGTTTTTCCTTTTTGTAATTTATTTGTATGAGCTCTTTGCATAATAGGGATAGTCATCATTTGCCTATTAAAACTTCTGTATGTATTTCCTCCAAATCTCTCATTTGTCACTGAACTTTGTTTTTTAGTGTTGCCATTCCAAAGTTTCTCTTTGTATCTGTCAATCTTTCCCTTTATGGCTTCTGCAAAAAACTTATAAGTATAGAGCATCCTAGTAGTAGTTAAAAATATACATTTCAATAGGCAGAATTGTTTTAAATTGTTTTATTTCAAAATAAGTTGAAGTCTATAAGCATGTGTTTCTACACAACAAAAATTTAATTTCTAATGGAAAACTTGCTTGATCCAACAACAACTCCTCCATTTATACTGATAGGAGGTAGAAAGAGAGAGAAGGGAAACACCATCTATGACTGTCTTGAATAGGTATCAGCCTACCGATTAATGCACTTATGGCCAAGCTCCACTCAGGGCTGACTGTGCACAACAGCACATCCATGCAGGGAATGGATTTTGCCACAAAATCTTATCTTAGTAGGACTTCAATTATAGTTTACAAAAGTTATGTGAAAAAATGTAAATGTAGCTAAATTGCTTTACATCCTCAATTCAGATAAAGGTCAATGTTGCAGGGAGTCCAGGCTTATAAACACAATGACTTCATTAAAGGGTGCATTTCGACATCAGTTTGTAACATCCCAGAGCCACGGGGCCTTGAGGACGTGGCACCTAATTCTTCTGCAATTTTAAACTGTTTAAACTTGTTCTTCTCCTTTCTTAGGCCTCAGTGATTAAGTAAGTAAACCAATCCTCCCCTAGTTTTTAATCTCTGTAAGAATAAACTGTTTCCTCCACCAGACCCTTTCCAATCCCAATCCCTTAAGGTTTAGTCAGTGAATAAGAATATATCAAAATCCAAGAACAGGAAGCTCACTATCAAAGAAAGTACTGAAACTTCTATTCTCATTTTTGTAAGGCAAAAAGAAAAAAAAAGGAAGGAAAGAAGGAAGGGAAGGAGGGAGAAAGAGAAAGGGGGAGAGAGAGAAGAAGGGAGGAAGGGAGGGAGATGAAAAAAAGAAAGAAAAAAGAAAAGAACAGAACAAAGAAATTACAGTGCTCCCGGAGGCCAAAATGTGCCCAAGTTTTTGTTAACTGTATGCTACTGGATTACTCCAGGAAACATTGTGGCAAAGCTACCATTTTGGTAGGCTAAATCCATGGAATTTTAATAACCATAATAAATTGATCTTTTAAGATAATTATACTTTTAATATCTGGAGAGTGAAGACAAGGTGGCAAATTTTTAACATTTTATGCATCACGAAATGAAGGAACTAAAAACAAAAAAGTACAAGAACTTTTTTTAAAGATCATTTTATTTATTTATGTATTTATTCATTTATCTATCCATTTATTTGTCTGTCTAGCATATGCTTGCTTTCTTACTTACTAGGGAATAGGAGTTCCCTGGTTCAGGGGGAGAGAGTGGTCCTACCCTGAGAAACAATTAGGAAGAGTAGACAGATATATTTTCCCCTCACTACACACATTTCTAGTACAAACCAAAGAAATGTTTACTAATCAAGTAATGCACGTCATGTTTCTCTTTTAATTCCCATATTTTGCCAATTTTATCACACATTTGTCTCTTTACAGGTAAGGCCTCCATTCATCTTTGAATAACATCTGAACCCCAAGGAAGGATTCCCACAAGCCTTTCCTTTGAACTTTTCAGGTGTTCGAGGCGGGGGAACTGCAGGCTTACATATATTACTTGGAGCTCAGGCCAGCCACCTTTACTTTAGGGGAAAAGAAATCAACTTAGACCCATATGGATAGAAACTTTGCCCTTTTCCTGTTGCCTTCCTGCTTAGAAAACAAGTTAAAAGGTACCACTGGCCAGGTTAATTGACTTACAAGTGTGTCTTTTTAATAAGTGTCATAAAGTATGTCAGGCTGCTGAAACTTGCTTTCGGTGCGTTTTTTAAAAACTGTTGTCAAACAGATTAAAGTTTATTGTCCGCATGTGCATTCGGTTTTCAGGTGGTAATGAAAGACACTGAATTGATTTGCCATGCGTAAAGAGAAAGGGGTTGTGTCCTTTGCTCTCTCTCAAAGTGCCTTTCCTTGCAGTGTCTCCACCGAATGGTGAGGCGGGCAGACCTCTCCCAGCTCCAGCCTTTCCACCTGCAGAACAGCTCCTGCAGGTCTACCTGTGTCTGCACAAGACCCTTTGGGGGACCAAGGTAGTGACGACCTGAATGGCTACCACATGAATCACTTTTTTCCTGAGGACTCAGATCGTTTTACAAATATTTTCTTTGGGCTCTAATTGGCAGATGTTCAGTGTTCATGTAAGGCCAGAAGGAGCATCCCCTCTCCTTGTCCCTAAAGCCTTAACCTGACCTGTACAGCAACACGTTCCCCATATGACTGCTTCGCAAAAAGACCAAGAACAAGATTTAGGAAACAGACTCAACATAGGTGCTTTTCCATGCATGCTATTATTTCCCAAGTTTCAAGAATGTAGGACATCAAAGGAAGTCTCAAAGTGGTCAGGGACACAACTACTACACCCTGTGCCTGACCAGTTCCACGTAGTGTCATTCCGGAACTCGTAATCTTCAAGCATCATTACAGCATTTCTACATATACATTTCAAGCTGAAGCCTCAGCCTTCCCCTCAAGGCTCAAGCTGACATAAACTGCACCTCCAAACAAGCAACCTGTGGAGCTGACTGGGGGGCAGCAGGAGAGGGGGCAGCTTATGCTCTCAATCTTAGTGAAGTCTGTGCTCCAATAACCCCTTCACTTCCTCTCCCACCTTTGTTGATGGGAACAACTCCATAACCAAGCCAAAGAGGATTTCTATCAGAGTTAGGAATACTTGATCTCCACTTTAATGTCAGAAATACCATCACTTGGACTTTCAGGTATTTATCGCTGCATTGCCCATCTTCCTACACTGGATCTAAACACCAGGCAAATGTAAGCCTTGCTGTGAGTCTGGTGCTCGGCATTATTTAGACTTCAGTAAATATTGGAGGAAAAAATAATTTTTTCACATGTTAATTATCTCTGAACAACACTTGCTTATCCCAAATACTCTAATGTGAAGAGGTTTCTTCCACACCTTTCCTGTTTGCCGGTGAAGCCAGGGCTGCTGCTACCAGATGGAGTAAGACCCCAGGAAAGGTTCTAAGTTACACAAGTGGCGGACTGCAGAAACACAGCAACTGACTGCTCAGTGTTACCAAGGAAGGCAGTAGTAGCTTTTGAGTGGAATTCGGGTCACATAAAGGGTAGGGGTTAAAAAGCAGGTAGTCGAATCAAAATGCTATACACAGGAAATAACAGAGAAAGTGTAACCATGAACAAAGTTGGGGAAAAGAGAGGAGGCAAATGGAAACAGGAGGGAAAAATAAAGGACTTGGCAGGGTTAGTAGCAACTACAGTGCCTCTAAGAAATTGCTCTATACAGTACCAGATAATAACATATGGATTTCCAAGGGAATCTAAGAAGGCTAAAAATCTTTAAAATTAGCACCTTAGCGAGCATTAAAAAATGTCTTATGTTTTTAAACTGACCCTGTGTTCTCCAAAGCCCTCATGTTTCTAGATTTCCTTTTACTCTGTGTAGCTCTTTCAAGTGTGTGTGTGTGTGTGTGTGTGTGTGTGTGTGTGTGTGTGTGTAAGGAAGGTAAGGGAGGACACATCCAGGACTGTCACACATTGTAAACTTATCCCATCTATATGGCCTGGCTCTGTCTAAAAGCAATCCTTTTCCCAGGCTTTCAGAATATTCAGGGAGCCCTAAATTAGCACAATGTTCAACTCAGCATCAAGACAGCCTCGTCTTCTCTATGCTGTTAGTCCTGATAACAAGATTTCTCCTCATCTCCAGGCCAAGGGCTCTTCTCATTTACCCCAAGTCTAGTCACTTGTTTCACTGCTTCTCCCCCAAACCCTGTTTTCAGAAGTTGGTCCTGAGAGTCAGCTGCAGCTTCGTAGTATCCTTGAAACTCATCAGCTGCCTCCTGTTGCTGCCGGTCTCTCGGCAACAAACCACGCTTACTCCTGTGTCTGCTGCTTCACTCTTACGTCCGGCTGGCCTGGAATCCCTCCCACAGCCTCAAACTAGGGCACAAGGAACTAGTCCGATCTTCTCTGACAACACCAGCTTTTCTTGATCTCTGTTATTTATTTTCTATTTCTTACAGCAAGGGTCATATTTATATAAAATGTACGTAATAGTTTTCACTTCCTATGGACCTTTCTCAATGTGTCCCTTGGGAAGTAGGCTGTGCAGGGCTGGTGTCCCCCTTCGTGGATTACAGCCTTTTGGTGGGGACGAGGCTTGGTCAGCTTTAGCACGCCAATCTTCTGATCACAAGTGGCACTCACATTCTGGCCCACCCTATCAGCTTCTGGTTCCAGAAGACAGAAGACGCTGCCGCATGGGAGAGGTTAGCTAGGGAAGGGACATGGAAGAGGGGATTTTCAAGCAGAGCGTTGAAGGAGTCAGTAGATAAGCCCAGGCGGGGCTGTAGCGTAGAGGAAGGAAGGAGGTGAGCAGCAGGCTGCATGGTCTGAGGACAACGAGTGAGAGGGAGGGGCACCCCTCTGTGCTCTTTGGTGTTCTTGGGGAAGCAGTAAGAGATGAGGATGGATGAATTTAACCTATAATTGCACATGTGTGCTTGTGTGTGTGCACATACATGTCTAAAGTGGGGGAGAAAATTCAGTGAGGGGTGGCAGTGGGGAGAGTCCCAGGATAGCATTCCTTCCACATACACTGTGGCTGGCAATGACCTAGGGAGCAGAGCTATCATGGAAGTCACACTGGCCTTGGAAGCAAAAGATCCGATTGCTTTTCAGTGAGGCCACCTGGAGGATACTCGGCACTTGGCAACACCAACTTCCTGAGACACACCCTATGCCCCAGGAAATGAACATGGCAGAATTGCTGTTTCAACAGAATATGCAATCACATGGGGAATTAAAAATAATACTGAAACAGTAAGTTTGAAAGCATGCCGTGAGCTAGAATTAGGTCTATAAAAACAATATTTTATTCTTGTATTCAGAACAATAACAAAAATCCATGGTGGAAGAGCTATCACACACATACATGAGCGCACACATACATGTGGACACATCTCCAGAACAGACAACGTTCAAGTTCACCATCCCTTTCCCCTGAACTGAGATGTTAGTCCAACAATTTTCTTGTCCACCACAAGACCTACTCCCCCGTCTCACACACCCCATGAGGTCCTTGGGGTGATGCCCTTCAGGATACCCATACCCTTCTTTTTTCCCCCATAACCTCCCCCCAACCTCCTTGGAAAACAAAAAGCCCTGCTTGTTGTTCCTTTCGGAACACAATCAACATAGCCAATTGGAAGCCACATGAATAATTTAACCTCCCGGCAGGGACTGGACAGGATCTGAAGATGCAGCAGCTTCCCAAAATTAATAAAGGCTTTTATGGAGCCATAAAAAGCCATAATTCAATCATTTTAAAAAGGGTACCAATAACAACGCTTATTAAGGCCGGGTACCGCTGAGGTGTGTGCAGGGAGGCCAAGAACACTCACTCAGCAGCAAGGGCCCTAGTGCACACCCACCCCCTCTGCTTGACAGGCAGATAACCTGACCCGAGCATTTAATAAGCAATATTTACTGATGATTCTTCCCTGGCTGGCTCAGTCAGGAGACAGTACTAATAAAGAGGATGATTGAAACAAGGAAGGGATTTTTTTTTCTTTTATTAACATTAAGTGATTGTGCTTGGAGCAGGAGAGCCACCTATTTCTGGACACAAATTATGTTTTTTTCTTTAGTCTAGCCAAGCATGTTGGGAGTGAACTTGTTCTGGACTCCCTCTTCCTCTTCCTGTAACTTAAACAGGGCAATTCATGGAACTTGCATTCTCTAAGCCCCAGTCTCCTCACTCAGCAAGGATTACACCAAGTGTTTGCTTCCAGGTGAAATATTCCATATTTTCAAGATAGTATACTTTCACAGTCACTGTCCACATTTGTTGGCTATGCACAGCCTGTTCATCTGATAGCCCATCTATGACAGCAAATTTCCCGGGATAAGACTGGGCCAGCCACACTGTGCTCAGGACTCAGAACTCAAGACCAAGGTTGTTCAGTTTGTGCAATGCACAAGATGGCCGACAAGAGACAATAAATGGGAAAAACAATAGGCTGCCTCAGTACAGAGAAAGATGTACCTTTTTACAGATCTTCCACATGGGGAAGAGGAGTTTTCCTTTCCTAGGTCACACATGGCACCACTGGTGCTCACAGTGGCCCTGATCTGGTCAATCGCTCTATTGGAGCTCCATTCTAAAGCTGTTCCTTAGACTGACCAGAGTCATCACATGTCAGTGATTTTGCTGTCTCTGCCTATGGTGGCACAGGAGCCTTTTTGAGCAGCAGAGAGCAGGGGCAGGAGACAGGGCTGGTTAGACCATGCCTCATTCTAACAAATAAAAGTCTCAGAGCTCGACTCTCAGCAGGTTTGGTCCAAGCATGACTCTCTCTGCCCCATTTCTGACTTTGCTATTTACTGGGACAAGTGTCCCAGGGCAGCCAGAGCAGATGCATTTTTAGCAAAACATAAATAAATTACTAGCTTCACAGTCAGGATGGGCTCCCAGTGACTTGTGTGACCCACATAGCTTTTGTGCGCTTTGCTCTGTTGCTGCCTTTCTAACGCACAAAGGGATGTGTCTTTGGGCACCACAGGTACTAAGTGATCTTCCCATTTGCCTAACCTCAAGTGACAAAGTGCTGGTCCTCATATATCACAGTCTTTCCCAGCAAGGATTAGGTCACACTGGGCCGAGGTTTTACTAATGAGATCATGCATAATCAATAAGGGTCGCCTGACATCTTGTCAACTCCATCACTGTCACCAGTGGGGCTGAGGTAAGGCAACGAGGAGGGCAGACCTGTCGCTACCTGGAATCTGAACAGATGGACAGCATTAGATGGAGCTGTTATAAGACACAGCAGCTCCATCTAATGCTGCCTGAACCTTATTAGCACAGGAGGTAAGTTCATGCATTCATTCATTTACTCATCCCTCTCTTTGTCCATTCCACAGATAGCTATTAAAGTGTCAGGTCGTATCAGTACTGCTCTTAGAGTAGAAGATGACACAGGAAAGAAGTCCATGCAGCTGAAGCTTCCCCAGAATCATGTCCCTTCCACTGGACATAACAAGAAAGACAGAAAAAATGAGAGCAAAATAGACCAAGGGAAAAGAGAAAAAAGGAACAAAGTGAAAAAAGTAAAAAAATGGGAATGAGAAGAAGGGTGGATAATCTTAGATAATGTTAATTTATAGGCACAGTATTAACCTAGAACAATATGAAGGAGAAAGACTCAAAACTTCAGTTCGAGAGATCAAAAAAAGCCTGTGGACACCTTTCTCTTTAACCAGCCATATGCTCTGTTCAGGGCTCTCATCAGTCCCACTCCAATTTTTTTGTGATTCTAAACAAAAGGGTAATGTCCAACTTGCTAATATTAATGGCTTAGTTTGTCACTGGATCCATGAAGCTTGTTAGGGACAATTACATCATTTCTTAATATAAAAATTAAATCTGACTCTCATCAACCATGTAGAATTCTCAGACTGTTTTACTGGTTTGTCAGAGACATCACATTCATGAATGTACATACAGTTAACCCTGAACAATGCACAGGTTGGGGGCTCGGACCCGCACTCAGTCAAAAGTCTGTATATAACTTTTGACTCCCCAAAATACTTAGTTGTTCCTCAGTAGCCACAGGGAGATTTGTTCCAGGATCCCCACAGATAGCAAAATCCACTTATCCTCAATTTCCTTATGTAAAACGGTGTAGGACAATGCATACAGTTGGCCCTCCACATCCACAGATTCCCAACTGCAGATCAAAAATACTGTCTTTGATTTCCTCTTGGTTAAATCCACAGATGCAAAACCTGGGGATATGGAGTGCCAGTGCGTATTTATTGAAAAGGAATCTGTTCAATAGCAGTGGGTCAGCACAGATTGAACTCATGTCATTTAAGGGTCAACTCTATGTATGTATGTGTGTATATATACATGCATATATTTTTTAACTGATGTGTTTCTAGTCAGTAATTTGGAGTACAAAATAAAGTCAACTTTCTTAAACATTTTTACCTTCATGCGCTTTGGTATGCTGCTGCCTTTCTAAAGCACAAGGGGATGTGTCTTTACACATAGGGTACTAAGTGATCTTCCCATTGGCCTAACCTCAAGTGACAAAGTGCTGGTCCTCATAACATGAAATCCCAATTTTTGCTTAATAGGAAAATACCTATTTTTCTCCTTATTTGCATTCTTGTATTCAAGTGACTTATTTTAACCAAACTGCAATGAATTCCAGTGTGAGAGGGAAAGACCCAGTGACATTTCTCTCCTCACCATTAATACCTAACTCTTTACTCATTTAGGCAGCTGGCAGGATTAAGTTCCTTACAGTCATAGGACTGATCCCCATTTTTTGTTGGCTATTGTCTGAGGCTCATGCTCAGGGCCTAGAGACCATCCTCAGACTCTAGCCACATGGCTCTCTGTGAGTGACTTCTACTTCTTCAAGGTCAGCAGGCCCATCTCTCTCCAATCTACTATAATAGAATCTTACATAAGGAAGCATAATCGCGGGAGTAACTCTCCAATCATCTTTGTAAGGTAACTTAACCCAGTGAAGTAAATGACTCCCCATCATATTTGAAGGTCCCACCTACACTCAAAGCAAGAGAATTATGCAGGGTGTGTGCAGCAGGGCACTTGAATCTTAGGGACATCTTTGAATTCATCTTATCATAAATATACACAAAGCATTTAGAACATGTAACTTCACAAATTTTCACATCTACTTGTACCCAAACCCCAAATTTAAAAAGAAGTAAAGAATATTAGCAGCATTCCAGAAGCTCATTTCTTATTTCCTTCTGCTCTTGTACCATTACCATCACGCTCGCAGGGCCTGGCTGCCATCTCGGCCTCAAACAAAATACATCTGCTTGGCCATTTTCTTTGTTTGTTTATACATGTCCATATAGACATACATTTAATCATATAATAGAGACTCTTTATTTCTGGCTTCTTTTGTTCACAGTAAGTTCAATAATGTACAGTTTTTTTGGGGGGATAAGGGTCTCCTAGGTTTATTTTTTCTTTTATTTGTTTCCAATTACAGTTTATATTCAGTATTATTTTGTATGAGTTTGAGTTGTACAGCAGAGTGGTTAGGCAAATGTATACTTTACAAAGTAGTTCCTTGATATTTCCAGTACCCAACTGGCATCATGCAGTGATTATAATATTATTGACTAATTCCTTTGCTATCCTTTACATTCCCATCATGTCCAGTTTTCTGTTTAGTAAGTATTTCCACTCTACCATTGATGGACATTTGAGTGTCCATCTTGGATCTATTAGAAATCCTGTTGCTATGAATACTCTAGAACATGACTGTTGGTAGATATACAAGTACAACATCAAAGCTGGACTTTCTTGGGTTCTATCCCAATTTCCCCCCCCCCATGATCTAAGACCAATTACTTAGCTTCTAGTATTGCTTTCTTAACCTGTAAAAAAACAGACTATACTACCTCCTTATAATGTTGTGTGTATAAGGGGGATAGTGGCATTAAACAACTCAATGAACATGCATCTATCTAGACATTGAGGTCATACCAATTAACACAACAGACAAAATTTATGGCATTATGGAGCTACATTCTAGTAGCACAAATGGGATGGGCTCAGTGGCAAAAGTAGAAAAAGAGAATAAACAAAAAATAATTATACATAAGAAATACATATGGAAAGTTAGATAAGTGCTGTAGGGAGAGAGGAAGCAAGAAGGTGGGGTCTGGCATGCTGGAGAAAGATGTGGTTAAATTTACTTGTCAGGGATCCTCTCACTGAGAGGATGATGTTTGAGCAAGTACCTAAAGGAAAGAAGGAAATTTGTAAATATCTTGGAAATGAATATTCTGGGCAGATGCCCTGATGCAAAGATGTTTGAGAAATAGACAAAAAAAAAAAAAAAAAACCCAGAGAAGGATAGAGAAGGAGATAAGAGTATGCAAAATGATAAAAGTAGAGATTGAAGAGGGTCTTGTGAGTCACTGGAACAGACTTCCTCAGAAAGAGGTGAGAAAGTACTGGAGGGTCTGTGCAGAAAAAAAATATATTTTAACAGCATCAACAGAAGCTCTCACGAGAATACACTACATGGAGCATGAAAAATGAATGAAAAGAGAATGACGGAGATGAGAAAGATGCAAGAAGCAGGCATTCTACGACTATTTGGATGTGTGGATGTGTTGAATGTGTACATGTGAGGGAGAGAGCTTATCTTATGAATATTAAACAATACAAATTAATATTGGGAAAGGTTTTCAGAGGAGGTAGGACTTTGGTGCATTGCTTGAATTATAATTTGCATAGAGGGATAGACAGAACACAATAATTAATTCCCTGTTAAACCTGAAGCCTAATGTCATTCTCTTTCTTTCCCATTTGACTGCAACACACTATAGCCAAGAGATTTATTCATTGCATTTCATGATGTGATTCCTCCAGAAGTGATCAAATTGTTACAAAACAGGAAAACGATTTTTAGTGAATAACCATACTCTATATTATTATTGAAACCATTAGAAACACCATTCTCATCGTCAACTTCTGCATCATCATGTGATTTCCAATTGTGTAAAGACATCAAGAATGTGATGGAAGAATTTTTTATTCATTTTGGGGGGCATTCAGGAGTGATATAACTTTATTTCTTTGAGGGTTAGCCCTCCTTCTTATATGGCTAGCCCACCCAGTTAACATGCTCTTTGAACTTTTCACATAGTTGAGTGTACACCTATTATTTGCACTTACCATCTCCTGGATTTGTTTGTCTATTTTTGAATTCTAGGGTTCTGTTAGGATGACTGTGGTTATATGCATTCCTTATATATGCCAATTAAATACAGTATCCTCTAGGTTTTCATAGTAGTAGATTTTCATGACTACTATTGATAATGTTCAACTTGCTTCAATTTATGGCATATTTTCCATTCTTTTTTTTCATTTTTATTTTTTATTTTAATTGTTGTTCAAGTACAGTTTTTTGTCTTTTACTCCTACCCCAGCCCACCCACCCAGCACTCCTCCCTCCTCCCCATTACCACCCCCCCTAGTTTTTGTCCATGTGTCTTTTATACTTGTTCCTGTAAACCCCTCCTTTTCCCCTGAAATTCCCTCCCCTCTCCCCTCTGGACACTGTCAGCCTGTTCTCTATTTCAATGTCTTTGGTTATATTTTGCTTGTTTGTTTGTTTTGTTATTTAGGTTCCTGTTAAAGGTGAGATCATATGGTATGTGTCTTTCACCACCTGGCTTATTTCAATTAGCATAATGCTTTCCAGTTCCATCCATGCTGTTACAATATAAGTCGTATCTCCCATTCTTAACCATTCTCTTCCTTTCCATTTTAGAATTTTTAGGAAGTTCATTAACTTTTTGAGGTGCTATTTCCCTACATGTACCCTGAGGAAGATTTCTAATCTGAATATATTGTGATCAGTCAAGCCTAAGTGTTTTCTGGTTTCTTTCTTGTATGTAAGAGTTTGTTCCATCCCAACAAGGTCCAGAACAACTTCTACTCACCTCTGTTGCTAACAGCAAGGTGTAAAGGGAGCTTTTCTCTCACAACACGTGTGTGCAGTAATTCAAGATATGGTGTTCTGTCCTTCTAAAGGCAATTTAAATTTCTTTTTAAACCAGTGCTCTCTCTTTTGACTAATCACAGCTGGGGGCAAAAATTAAAAAGCTTTTTATCTTACCTACATCTCAAGCACATATAGCCTTGTGCCAATGGTCTGAAATCACTCATCATTTCCATATCTATCATTTGTTCCAATCTAGGTCATCTTTCGGGAGGGGGTCTAACTTCATACATTTGCTTTTGCAGACATCACATCCTTTCTTGTCCATTTGATTCTGGTCAGTCAGCATCCATGTGAGTACTATATATATCTTCCCTAGAGTTTCACAGCCTGTCAGTCACTTGTCATAAGCAAACTGGCCATCAACCTCAAGGAGTTGGCTGATGAGAGACTGACTTCTCTGATAGTATCTGGGTTTCCCTAAAAGCCTTCACTGCACTCAAGTCAAAATATCAACACTGACCCCACCAGGCCTCTCCTTCAACCTCACATTGATACTGCCTTTCTGGAACATGCTTATTGTGAACATAGCAAATTGTGACAAGGAGCAGAGAACTGGTATATGTGAATTGCACTGTACAATGAGGTCTTCCTCCCACAAAGTCTGAGGTCAAACCTTTATAGCACACAGGCTCCAGTCAGTGTTTGAAAGACAATTAAACTTCTGAAAAAAACATAGTAATAATTTTGTGGGATTAATAAATACATAATGAATTTAAAAAATCAATTTCAATTTTTAATCTAAGTGATATTATTTTGTGGTATGCAATTGATTTTTTAAGTCAGTCAGCCAAGAACTGATGAGTTCTAGAATAATTATGTTACTCCTAAAGTAGAATTCAGTCTGAAGAGCGACATTTTGAAAGGGACAAAGGAAATCTAGAATGAACCCTCAGAGGACAGGTCCTGAAAACCACATAAAATAAGAATGATTGAGGAGATAAAAGGGCTCAGAAAAGTCTATGGAGTCTTCTTCAGAATCGATAAGGCTGTCATTTACAAGAAACTTACTTTACTTTATTCCAAAAGAAGATTTCATCCATTCATAGGTCTGAGATTTATAATCACCTAATACGCACCAAGCCATAATCTAGGTACTTGGACTAAATCAGAGGAAAAAGAGTCCTGTATTTGTGGTACTCACCTTTTAGCATGAGGAAACATCTAACAATGATAAACATAATAAATAAAAATTATGTAGTATTTGAGCAAGCAGTAAGTGCAAAAAAGACAAATAGCAGAGGATGAAGAAGACAGGATTCTTGGAGGGGTCGAATGTATGACACACTTTTAAACAAGGTCTTTGGGGCAGGGCTCATTGAGAAGGTGAAGTATGAGATGAGACACACGGGTCCCTGCGGGTGAGAAGTCCAGGCAGTGCAAATAGACAGTGCAGCACTTGGAAGCAGGACTGCGCCTACTGTATTTAGAAAGAGAGGAGGGCTGCTGTGGCCAGGGCAGACTGAGTGAGGGAAGAGTAGAAAGAGAGGCCAGGGATGGGATAAGTATAGAAGGCCTTCTAAGCCGATGCAGGAACTTTGAACTTGAGTGACTTCAGGAGTTATTGACAGGGTTGTAAGCATAGGGGTGCCATAATCTGACATATTTCATTTGGATCATTCTTGATGTTGAGTTGACTAGACTATACACAGACAAAAGAAAACCGGTTTGGAGCTTTGGCAGTAATCAGAATGATGGGTGGTAACTTACACCAGAAGTCCACAGTGATCATGGTGGATTGGGTATAGTGTGCAAGACCAAAAAGAGTAGGGTGCCTGTACATGGTTAAAAATAGATTGCAGGGCACAAGTTTTAGAATCAGGACACATTTGGAAGAAAACTCAGGTCTCCTAGGCTATTACTACAATAACTTTTTGAAAAAAAAAAACAACAACAAAATGTTATACTACATTCTGAAAGTATCAACAACAGTAAAACATGAACACTTTCCTCAAGGAGATCATATCTTTTAGGAGAGAAAAATAAATCAATAATTTTAATGCAATGTGGTAGTAAAATTTTAAAAAATGCCATGTAGCTCCAAATAAGCACATACTACTATTTATTCACTATGTAGGAGCTTAGACATTTTAATAAATGCCTGAGTCTCAGTTTTCTCATTTGTAAAATATAAAAAATAACATTTTCCATCTTACATACTTACAAGAACCGAATGGCATAATGAATGCGCAAAATCTAGTACTCACTCTCTCCCTGCTGTCTTTGCTGCCTTCTCTCCCCACCCCTTCTATCTCCCACACCCACCCAGAGCCCCCAAGCCTTGCCCACCCATTTTGTAACTTCCTCATTTTTCACTTCAGAGCCTTCTTTGTGTAGATTCCCTTTCTACCTCCTTGCTGCATGTAAAATCTGGCTGACCTCTGACAGCGCTGCTCCTCTGGACTGTTCTGTAACTGACACTCAATCTTTGTCTCAGTTCCCCAAGTTGGAGCCATTCAATCAGCTTACTTACTCTGAAGTGAGACAGAAGAAAATTACGAAACTATCATCATTTCTTCAGAACATCCCCCATTCCCGATATTCTTGGCTGATGGCCTATAACCCCCAGAAGACACTAGCACTCTAATTAACACCTTCAGCATGTGAGTCTTTACCCTTAGGTGGAGTGGCCCTAATTGGCATCAACTGCAACTCTTCTCTTTTGTCCCATGGACTTTGCACTTAGCAGGTAGTCACTACACATTTGTTGAATAAATGGATTTTAATATTCAAAGCCTTTGAGTTCATCTTGGATGGTCTCAGAATTCATGACCCCTTAGCTGCATTATTTTATTTCACTGGCTTTAAAGGGCATTATTTCTAGTCTATTTCTACTTCACATGTCTTAAATGTATTGGTCCAACAAAAACATCTTGAATTTTAAAATCCTCTGAAAGTATGTAACATTTGTCCTCAGGTTTAGGGGAAAATAAAGTAAAATTAAACTAAGTAAGCATTTCTCCTCACCTCACGCACCTCAGGTTCTGAGACCAGTTTGTCACGTGTAAGACTCCCACCCTGGAATCTGTGAGGGAAGAGCTCTCTGGGACACAGTGCCGAAGGCTCCTGTTTTCCATCCGACTGATTAGGTATGAGTTGCTCCTGACTGTGAGTAGAATGATCTTCACGGACTGTCAGAACTTACAAAACCAGCAAAACCAGAACAATAAACAAGAATAATTTTCGATCAAGGCCAAGACTCAATTCTTCCAACGTTAAATATCACCCTTGGCAATGAGGCTTTCCTTAATTGTTCTTCTCTCTAAACTCCAGCATCACATTCTGTTCTCTCTAAACTTCAGTGTTTTTAGTATTGCTTTATTCATGCCACTCTTCGTCAGGGTCGCTAGGGTCATCTGTTTGAGGTGCACGTCCATGAGGGCAAGCAGTGTATTCACTGCTGGGGCACCTTCCTCGTCCTGATATCACATTAGTCTCCTCAGGGAATTACCATTCTGCTTTGCAGGAATGCTCAGCACATCTGTGCATTCTAAGGCTACCTTTCTGGTATAAAAGTTGGAAGTATTCCTACTGTGTGCTCCTACCAAACCCCTCCACTCATTGCCCCCATTTAGTCAAGGGGTGAAGACATTGAAGCTTTCAGTCAGTCTCTCTTTTTCATGACCTCAGATCTTAAATATCGGGCCACAAAAATGGAGGTCATCATTTGGACATGCTTATCATCTCAAATGGTAGGATCCGGGTGCAACTGCGGAGCAATGTCTACTAACAGGCTTCTGGTTCCCCATCTGTTCTAAGCTTGTTCTGTACCTTCTCTAAAATCTTGAGGTTCCCCATATCCTTGCTACATATCTCAAAGCTTTTCGATATTCTCACATCAAATTCTCCTTTTGTGTAAGTTAGCTGAGTTATTTTCTTTACTTTTCTCTCTGTTTGCTTGCAACCAAAGAACCCTAACTGATACAGAGCAATAAGTATGCCTTTTTAATTATGACCTCCACAGGCCTTGAACCTAGGGGGCATTGTGTAAATGTTTATTTAATGAGTGAATGAATAAGTTATTTTAGTATAAGAGGAAAGATGAGGCAACATACATGAGCATTTAGATTGAGCTCCAAATGGGCCCTGCCTTATCCCTGTTTCCTTTGAAAACATTTTCTCTTCTCCCTCTTAGTTTTTTCCTGCCCTGGTTTCTGGTTCTCAGTTGTAATTTGCTTTAAAGATAATACTACCATGTTTCTTTGAACTGAAACTACCTGGCAATTTATGGCCAAATTTAAGTTTGGCATAACAGGCTTAATGCTCAGCTTTCCATCTGTATTCTGTGCTTGGCAAAAACCCAGGGAAACTTGGGATTTTATGCTCTTGAATTTTGTAAACCAGTAAACACTAAGGTATTGGAATTGTATATCTTACCATGAAACATTTTATTTTGTGCATAAGAAATATCAAATTGGACTGTGGTGTAGGCAGTGAAGAGATTTGTGCTGCTTCCTCCCTTTAGAAATGTTCTTATTTAAGAACCAATGTCTGTGGAAAGTGATGATAAAACAAAACCAGTAATTTACTTTGTTCAGTGTTCCCAGACTGTCAAGCTATTTTCACATGGATTCTATCATGTTATCTTCTCAGGGGCCCAATGTGGTCAAGATTTGTGTCATCGTCCCATTTATAGAGAGAGATGACAGAGCCCCACAGAACTGAAGTGATTTTGAAAGTCATGATCAGAATCTGGGTTTCCTTGCTGCTGATCACCAGATGTGAAGTTAATTCATTCTTAGAGTCTTTCATACATACACTTATCCACAGAGGTATGTTTTGTTGTATACTTCTTCACCTACTATGTACCTGATATGTTAAAGGCTCCAGGGATAGTGCTATGAACAAAAGATATGAAGTCTGTCTCCTTATTCTCAGTGTGGACACAGCTGAATATGGGGTTAAGTCCTAATATCTGGAGACATTCTCTGTCTTTTAGAATCCTCGACCAGGTCTATCTGGAATATGAATAACATTGGCCTGGAATGTGATGCTGATGTCCAGCATGATGAGAAAAATTATTAGAGGCCAATCTCCCATTTTGTGCATTTCTTTATCAAACATCAAACATCTGTATATTCTAAAAGAATGCTTTCTAACTTCCATGTCACTAAAAACATGTTGACTCCATGAAGCTTTGTTTCAGTGACATTGTCAATAATATCACTATTCACCATCATCACTCCTACCAAATCCCCGTCCATGCCAAGTCATGCTGCCCTATGGGCCAAGAGGCAGCCTTACTCTTGCTTAACCTTTGATACCTGATTATAACAATCCAATGAGGGATTAAGAGGCAACCTCACATGGACATATCCTCAATTAGTAGCAAAATGTAATAAACATGCAAATTTCTCTTTTCAGAAGCCTTACTTTAGGCCACCTAATAATGCCTCCGTATTTCTTCATGTCATTACTCTCTCTCCTGCAGTGGAGGAGGCTGTTTCTGCAGTAGCCTGCCCTGTGTTCCCACCTGTTTGCATGTACTATATGGCTGCCTGGGGAACCCTGCAGAAAATAATGCTTGTGTGAGACATTTAGTTGACTGCATGTCAAAAAGTAATTTGAATCAAAGAGTCACTAACTTAATTGATGGTGATGGCTCCATCCAAAACAACCAAAGAAATTGATGTTGTGCAAATTGCACATATATTGCTCTTGAATTTGTGAGCATATTCTTGTTTGCCTTGACAGGATTCAAATTATCTTTCGGACAGCTCGACACATTACTTAAGATGTGCCTGTATGTGAATTTTAGCTGCTAAAGGGGGCAATAACAACCTTCCTGTGAAATTAATTTCCATGACTTCAACTTCACTTGCTCTTTCTTTTACTCATTCTCTGCACATACCCCTTTCATTCCACTACAATTTGTGCTTTAACCTTAAGTCATTCTAGTCACCATAGAATACAGACCTAGTGTCCTTGCAGCTGCTACAGAGACCTAAGGTCTTACAGAGCAAAGGATGATGCACCATAGTCAATAAAAGAAATTTAAATTCTTTTGATGTGACCTCTTTGATACCACTGGGCACTATTTTTGAATTGTCATTGGGTCCAGTTTTTGGAGTGGAGACCCTGAGTAATACAGAATAAGTTCATCTCCAGATCAGTTTATATCCCTGAGAGAACCAGAATTTAGATCCTGAGCTGAGAAAGGCAACCAAGAAGCCACTCCCCAGGTCAGGGGACTCCATCAGAATAAGAAATACAGATAGAAACTTTTAGAGTTGTCTAAGGGAGGATAAAGAGCCTCAGTGATAGTTCTCAGCAGCAGTACTGTCCGAGGAGTTTCCAATGGGTGCCAACTCCAGTGGATAGAACAGTGAATGAAGTGAAGAGAACCCTGGCTGACAGGGGCAGAAAACACAGCTCTCAGATATACTTCTACACTAAGGAGCTACAGGATATGAGACACAGACTCCTGAACTTCAAACAAGGTAGCAGTTAGAGAAGATTAGACATTTTCCAGCATGAGAGGGTAGGAGTCATTGAATGATCATCAGGACAAAGAAAGATTGGACAGCTGCATCCCACCTGCTTGGCTAACTCCTCTGCTCATGGTGATCTTCCCACGAACTCCGTGCTGGGGCACAGCTTGAAAATCAAAGATCTGCATGGTGTTAGAGGTCCATGATGGTTAATTTTGTGTGTCAACTTGACTGGGCTAAGGGATGAGCAGATAGGTCATAAACCATTATTTCTGGGTGTGTCTGCAAGCTTACTGTATTTTGCCTTGTATAACGCACAGGTTTTTGCCCAAATTTCTGAGGGAAAAATAAGAATGCACATTGTACATGGGTAGTACCTGAAATACCTTTTATCTGTTCTTGTGTTTTGTAATTATTTGTTACATAAAATTTCTTGTACTGTTATATGTTCCGAAATTAATACTAAAATTCCTTTATAATACAAAAAACAAGTATCTAAATATAAATAAATAATTGAATTCAAAAATTAAAACAAAAGATTGTTTTTCCTTTAAGTTTGGGCCAAAAATGTAGGTGTGCATTATGCATAGCAAAATATGCTATTTCATGAAGAGACTGGCACTTGATTCAGCAGAGAGAGTACACAGATCTGCCTGCACTTATGTGAACAGACCTCATCCTAAATGCAAGAAAAAGGTGGAGGAAGGACAAATTCTCTTTTCTTAAGCTGGGATGTCCCTTTTTTTTTCCAGCTCTGAGATATGCTCAGGCCTTTGGACTGAATAAATTATACCACTGGATTTCCTGGTTCTCCAGACTGCAGAAAACAGATTGTGGGATTTCTCTGCTTCCATAAAATAACTTTGTGAGCCAATTCCTATAAGAACATCGGTTGCAATCTATCTCTCTGTTGCTCTCTCTCTCTCTCTACACACACACACACACACACACACACACACACACACACACACATTCTATTGATGTATTTTATTGTTCTTTTTCCTGAAGAACTCATACCAATACAGGGTCTTAACAAATTTTATATCCCACACATACAGTTGTATCAGCCTCATGATTTACAATAATAAAAGTCACTGGTAAAAAGTTAAAATTTATTTATGTCTCTATAATCAAAATTAACTTTGCTTTTGAGCCTGATCCATGGAAATGGTGGAAATTTTCAGTTTCTGCTCAAACTTACTTCCTCATTTATTACTTCCTTCCAGCAGGGCAGGTGTTTTAAGAAGAAGGTCATCCGCCTCTGTTTACTGCTGCAACTGGTTGGTACTGTTCATAAGACCTCCATGCCTATGCACTGCTCTTCCAGCAGGGATAGTGGCTGGTAATTGCTTATGGGAAAAACTTGGGGCAGCTGAGTTATCCACACAATTTGTCCTTTGTTGCTCACCTGTTGAGGCCTGGCTTCCTCCCTCAGGCCCTTTTAAGAAGCCTTCCCACCACACACCATAGCTGAGACTGAGTTCTCAGCAGCTTTCTGTCCTAATGGTGGTCTCACAGAGACTTCTTACATATTCTTCACACCCTCCAGTGTCAAAAAGGACTCAGCTTTGGAAATCTGGTAGCTGTATCTATGCTCATTCTCTGTCTCTCTCTCGCCTTCCTTCCCTCCCTCTCACTCTCCACCATCCCCCTGACCCCAGTAACAGGTTGGAGCTACCTCTCCAATCTGTTTGCCTGCTTCATTTTTTAACATAGGGCTCTTTCAAGGCTTACTCCATGACAGAAAGAACTGAAGGGCTAATTGCTGTGAGTGTTAAACCTGTGCTTCCACAAATCCCTGCTCCCCTCCCCCAGTTCATTCTTGGTCTCACCTTTGCTGTCCCAGTCCAGGAAGAGCGCTCAACTCCCCTCTACTCCTGTGTTCCCAACTCTGCCATTCTGGTTTTGGGTTTGGTGGGGTTTTTTTTTCCTGTTTGTTTGTTTTATTTTTGTATAACCCCTGAGATTTACCCAGGCTTTATTATGTCAACTTCTCATATAATAGATTCTACCTCAGAATTCTAGCTGTGGAATAAGCAATTTGGCCTCCATACTAATTTACTACCACCAACTTTACAGCATGGATTTCAGACTCAACTTTGAATGTAAAAGCTAAACAACAGTATCTGTTGACCTGATGCAAACATTGTTTATTCTTATCTCACAAACATGCAGAAAAGCTTTCATAGTTAGTAATTAGGCAAATGTGTGATGATTTTAGCTGTATTTGGCCATATTCTGAAGCTACCTCTTTCTGGGGCTTGAAGATGTGAAGAGTGAGTTAGACTGACTTCATCCACTCTAAACCTCATGTTAATTCAATGACTCCTCTGAATTAGCAACTCTTCATCAACCGAACCCACTGCAGTTTGGGGCCGCTCCATTTTAGACTGTGATTAGTTTAGCACTACTAGCCACCTGTCCACAATCCATTTATTTGATACTGTAATTGTTCACCATGATATGAACAGCTTTCCAGATAATTCCCACCCCCAGTCATCACTACCCCAACTCCCGGAGGGATTGCCTGTGACTTACTTACACTGTATCTGTGCACAGTTCACTGACCTCAGGGACATAATCCAGTTACAATTGAGTCATGATAAAATTCTCTTATTAAAAAAGACAAAGTAACTTCATCAATTCAGCATTTCTTTGATTCATATGGCCATTTAAACAAGTGCTTCTCAAATTTTCATGTGCACATGAACTGTCTGGGATCTTGTTAAAATACAGAATCCTATTCAGTGAGTCTCAGGTAGGGCTTATGATTTTAACAAGTTCCCAAATGATGTCAATGCTTCTAGTCCATGAACTACTGGACTATAATTTCTATAAAATGATCCATTATTTATTTTAATTTTTTGTTTCTACTTTAATGTTCTATTCTCATTTTATAACAAATCTCTCCAATTTCCCAGGTACTACAATTGTGAGGTAATCCAAAATAAGTGGTATTTTACTTTATGTAAAAATTGCTCAGACATGCATATCTTTTAAATAAGTTTTTGTTTCTTCCTATACAATTGTGCCTACCTAGTGATTACACACAATTGTCCATCTCATTGCATAATACAACATACTTCATAAAACAGACTGAAGAAAATATTTAAAAACCCTTCAGCAAGGCCATTTTCTTATGCATTAAATGACATTTAAATGTATGAAAATAATCTCATGAAAAGAGCACCTTGTGTTCTAGGTGGAAAGTCACACTGATGCGAGCATTTGAATCGGCGCTGTATGCTTGAATTGCGTCCCATACGCAGGCACACCCCCTGCCTGCACCAGTTCTTCAGTCCTGCCTGCTCTCTTGTATAAAGCAGGTATGTCGAAATCCCCCAGCCTCATCTCCACAAGGCTGCCGGGCACTGCTGCCGCTCGCTGTCACCTATCTGACCCTAGGTGTGTGTGACGTCCTCAGCCACCGCCTCAGAGCCTCCTCCTTTCTGCTCCGTTCCCTGGAACCTCATTCCTCATCCTGCCTGTTGGCCCTCCTCTCCCACCACCTCACTCTGTTGTGCACTTGTTTAGAGTGAAATGAGGTAGGTTGGGGCCAGGGAGCGATGACGGAAAAGTAAAGGGCTTAAAAAAAATGACCAAATGTCCAAAAAGTACTAAGCCATGGGCTTTGTGTGACTTTACACAAAGCAGCTCCACAGCTACACAAAACAGAGTTTCTGCCTCTGAAAACTCGTCTTTCATTTCCAAGAAATTTTGATGGAAAAAATGAAACCCATTGTGCCTTTTCTCTTTCAAGTGACATCTCCCAAGCACAATTTGCTGTTTTGCTGGGTTTGCTGGCAGTGAAAAATGCCAAGCACAGATCTAGTCTGTGCACTTTGGAGGCATAAGACCTTTTGCTGGCTGTAACAACACCGCCACAAAGCAAACCCATCTTTTCTGCCACTGTCAGCAGGCGAGGGCTGCGAAAACAGGAAAGGTTTGCATAAGAAAGTGTCCAAATGTTAATCCATTTTTATAACTATACTTGACCCCAAACTTTTTATAAGCTTCTGAAATACAGAGATAACTCTGCTTACTCATTCCACCTTCCTATACAAAAGGAAGGTAGCCTAAAGCAGAGAATTATCTGAAGTCACAATGAAAGCGGCACTCCCAGGCCACTTTCTCCATGCCTAGAAAGTGGTGGTACAGAACAGAGGCCCAGGAGTCTGGAGGATGGAGCACTGTGTACAGTGTTATGTGATCTAGGTTAGGTCTTTGGAGGCTCAGCCTCACCACCTGTGAAATTAAGTTAACTCTAAGGCTCTTTGCAATGTGACAATCCTTTTCTTCCAGACATGCAGTCTGAAATTTTGTCTTTCAACAAAGCCAGAACAAGAGTATACAAAGACGTACAGAAACAGACCTTCCTCAGAATTCTCTCCCCAATCATGATCAAATCAAACCTGAGTCCATGTTTATAACTGCTTATATGAAAATGAGGAAATGTTATTTCTTGGCCTCCTGAAAGTCTTTCTAAACTACATTAATGGAAAGGGTCCATTTACAACAAAGCCTCTAATTCATAATCAATCTTAAAAATAGTTAAGAGATTGCAAATCGTAAAATTTAAAAACCATTTCTTATTTCATTACAGCAATGCATAGAAATAATATAAGTTCTTGGAGGAGAACAAAAAGATCTAAAGACATAGACTTTCCAACCCTTCTTGATATGTTAGTCTTTTGTGGTTTTTAAGTAACAGTAATTCTTAGCTGAGACCAATGGACAGCTGAGGGAGAGTGGATCCACTGGAATACCAGAACCTCAGGTGTTAGGGGGGAAAGATAATTCAAAATGCATTCCCTCTGAAACTATAAGACAGGCCTTCCATCCAAGCATGATGATATGGAGAAAGACGAGCAACGTTCTATAGGAACATTAAGCATGACCAAGGTATAGAAGTGGGGAAAAAGTGTGAGAGGGGAAGACCTCAGAGTATGCTTATTAAAAAACAAGACAAAAATCTATGTGGCTCATTCAAAAGTCCAAGGTTGCAAACAACCAAAAGGACAAAGAAGAAAATTGTGAAAGAATTTTATTTTTGAAATTCTCTCTGTCAGGATGCCATAGAGATGATTTTTAATGTCACGGATTATATTTTGTCATAGGTGAGGCAGTTGTCAAGCCTTGAAGTGAGTCCGACTCCAATTTCATTTCACCAACAAGGACGGACAGGAGGCTCAGAGAGATTAGGAGTTCTGGGTGACCCTGAGTCAGGAAGCAGAAGAGTAAATCCCCCACCCTTGGTGGCCTGGGGGAGTATGTAAAGCACAATGACACTGAGGCCCAGGGAAATACTTTAACTTGCAAATGGATGAATGTGTGCATATTAGATAAAAACTGGTATATTTGTTTCACTGTCAGTTCCATGTATATTCTTCTTTCTCTCACTTTGCATAGCTCTTCCTTTTCCCTCTATTTTGTGACCATACTCAAGCACTTCCGTGAGCATCCTGATTACCAGCATTTTGAAGCCTGCATCTGATAAGTTGGCTATCTCTTCATCACTTAGTTCTATTTTCAGAGTTTTGCTCATTTGGGCCCTATTTCTTTGTCTGAGCAAACCTGTAATGTTGCATGGGGCAGAGGCTTAGGTATTCACCAGGGCCAGGCAACCTATATCACTGCCTTGTGGGGCTGTATGTCAGAGAAGGTTCAGAGAGGATATAATGCAGCTTTCTCAGGTCTCAACAGATTTTCAGTCACTCCCCTTGCTATCCACAAGCAAATCAGTCCCTTCTGGTGCTGATTCCCTAGTGGGAAGGTAGGTTTGTGTATATTCTAGGACACTGTGGGTCTCTCTAATGAACTCTCCTATGAGGCTGGGAGTTTCTCCAGCCACAATCTTAGGGGTACCAGAAGGGGGAAAGGAAGAGAAAGAAATTGAAAACTTGTTTGGAAAACTATGCAGGAGAATTTTCCCAATCTGGCAAAGGAAAAAGACTTCCAAGAAGTCCAGGAAGCCCAGAGAGTCCCAAGAATTTGGACCCAAGGAAGCACACACCAAGGCACATCATAATTACATTACTCAAGGTTAAAGATAAGGAGAGAATCTTAAAAGCAGCAAGAGAAAAGGATACAGTTATCTACAAAAGCGTTCCTATAAGACCATCACTTGATTTCTCAAAAGAAACCTTGCAGGCAAGAAGGGGCTGGAAAGAAGTATTTGAAATCATGAAAGGCAAGGACCTACATCCAAGATTACTCTATCCGGCAAAGCTATCATTTAGAATGGAAGGGCAGATAAAGTGCTTCCCAGATAAGGTCAAGTTAAAGGAGTTCATCATCACCAAACCCTTACTATATGAAATGTTAAAGGGACTTATCTAACAAAAAGAAAATCAAAACTATGAGCAATAAAATGACAACAAACTCACAACTATCAACAACTGAACCTAAAAAAAAGCAAAAAACAAAAACAAACTAAGCAAACAACTAGAACAGGAACAGAATCACAGAAATAGAGATTATATGGAGGATTATCAGTGGGAAGGGGGAGGAGGGTGGAGGGAAAATGGGAGAATAGGTACAAGAAATAAGAAACATAAATGGTAGGTACAAGATAGACAGGGAGAGGTTAAGAATAGTATAGGAAATGGAGAAGCCATAGACTTATATGTACAACTCATGGACATGAACTAAGAGGGGGGATGCTGGTGGGAGGGAAGGTGCAGGGTGGAGGGAAATAAAGGGGAAAGAAAAAAGGACAACTATAAAAGCATAATCAGTAAAATATACTTTAAAAAACTGTGTAGGCATTGCTCCTATAATATGGGCAATGCCCTTTAGAAAAAACGAAATAGAGATGATAGAGAGAGACTAAAAAAAACAACAACAAAAGTGTAAAGGGTACAAAGCCAAAATGGAAAACAAACAGAATCTAAAACTAAGGAAAGGGACAAAACAATAGGCACAGGCTTGCCTACCAAATCTCCAGTACTTGGTCTCAGAGGAACCTGTTGAAATGTGAAAGAAGTAGTACTTTGTTAAATCAGAGGAAGAGCAGGCACTAAACTCCGACCCTAGAGAGGGAGAGGCAAAGGAAAACACATTTAGTTTCTAGAAAGATTTACACAAATTCAGTCATGTTGGCCACTCTCTGGGTTGATAATGGAAGATGTACCTTTGGAAGCTTTGGCTCTAATCATTTTATGTTGATATCTGGGAGGACAAAGTTGCAAAAGCTGATCATATCAGTTGATAAACAAGTCTTGGCTGGACTAAACATGAGAATGACTCTGGAACATTTTGTCTGATATTGTTAAATTTTCCATCAAAGATGACAAGCTTTTGCTACTGAAACGAATCCATAAAACATGAAAAACAGACCAGCCAGGAAACACACTTCCCCAGCAGATTCAACCTCCATGACATTCTCCAAGCACTTTCGGATTAAAAATCTATTTTTAAATCCTCTAACCACTGTCACTCTGGAGCTTGGAAATCACATCACACACAAGAGGTCATTGTCAAGCAACTTGAGCCTTTGCAGAGCTGTTCATTCATTGGAGATGAGTCAAGATCGCTTATGCAATATAATGTATCTGGAGCAGGAGATCAAAGGGGAGGCTTTATATTTTATTAGAAGGTAGGTAAGCACAGGGCCAGTATTCTCCTTTTAGGTCTAACGAGGCCCAGGATACTGTGTTCAGTCCTGGACTCAATATTTTGAAAGCTAAACTGAGTGATTAAAGGACCTTCAAAATTGAATGGTAGGGACCATGAAGACAGGAAACTGCAGTAACATGAGGATGGGGAGAAGAGGAAGGAAAGCAGTTAAAACTAGACATAAGCTGAATTTTATAGCGAACCCTCTCTGCAACCTTCTCACATCTTATTTAGCATTCTTTCAATTTTACACGTGATAAATATAAAGAACCGCGAAATACCAAGCTCCAGCCTAGCTGCTCCCTTTATAAATTTGCTATTCTGGGATTAGGGCAGGACAAACATATAAGTTAATTCCATTTACAAACTGCAAGGCCAAGAGCATTTATAAAACGGGAGGTTTCATCTGACGGTAAAAACTGCGAGTTTAAAATATTGATAGTTTTCCCAAATAATGCAAGAATTGGATGAGGAGGAATACAATTTGTGATATACACTTAAATTTAACTAGACTGGAATAAACAATAAAATAATTCATAAACTCTTCTGCCAACATCATAATATATTAGGTTTGGGGCACCGTGATGTCTTTTATGATATTCTCGGTTTCCACAATTTCCCATCGGTGCTAGACTATACCAAAAAGATTTCAGAACATGACCCATTTCAAGCATGAAGGCCACTGTGAGACTTCAGTGCCCTTTCCACACATCCAAACTCCACACCAGATTTCTGGGCAAAGGGACTCTCAGGCTGTTTCCTTCCAGATGTCTCAGCATAGAGCTGCATCTGTTTACATGATTTTTTTAATGTCTTCCCCTTTGGCAAGAGCCTCTTTAAATCTATATATTCTATTACTTGTGTATACAAAAAGCATACATTCCTTCCCAATGAGACCAAGCATCCTTTTGTTCAAAAAATACTCTGAAGTCAATAATAATAATGTGTTATATTTTATAATTTATCAGTTGCCTGATGTTTAATATACAGAAGTCTTATGAGCCTAAATGAAAGCCTGAAAGCCAAAACAATGAACCTTGATTTAGTGATCGGTTGGGTCTCCAGCTGTGTAGAACAGAATAGAATGAGAGTATAGGTTTTATGGTTGTTCTGATGATGTTATTACGTGGGATCTAGCAATGTCTAGATCCTGCTGTTTCAATCACCACTCCTCTAATCCAGTTCCCTGAGGCCACAGCTGAATACACACAGACAGAAGAAGAAACAGAATCTCAATACAACCCCAAGTACTGGTCCATATGGAAGGTGGCTGGTTTGTAACACAAGGTAAGATGTAAGTAATAGATGATTCTCTTCCACATTACTACATTCCTCACACCCTGAAAAAGTGAGACAAAAATCCATTTAAGATCAGCACATGCAATAATACCTGCCACGAAGCCTAGACTCCTGTTGCTTTGACTCAATAACTGCTCATTGTTTCCCAAACAGCCAAGTATTATCCCTCTTTTCTCTCATAGCCCCTATTAGCATGTTCAGGTCATGGCCACACAAATACCTGAAGACAGGGCTATGCATGTCCATTGCTCCTTGTTCTATGTTCTCTGCCTTCCTGCTGATAAATGAAATGAGAAACCCAGCTGCCATCTTGGACCACAATGTCCGACCATAGGGATGCCAAACAGCAGACTGAAAGAGTCTGACCCCTGAGAATGTTGTTGAACAGTGACACCATGTCAGCCTTGGACTTCAAACATCTTAAATTTTGTGGGAGAAAAAGTAAATACATATCTTCTTTAAACCCACTCTTATTTGGAGTACTCATTGCTCATCTTAATCATTGACCTTAATCCTAAATGACATATCTGCCCAAACCACTGTGATTGGGAAAGGAAAGATAATGACAATACCCCCAAGGAGTCCAAGTAAATCAGAAGCCCAAGTTTCCCATTTAATATCAAATAATAGAGACAGAGAGAGAAAAAGACAAGGGAGATAAAGAAGTAAATCTCCACCTATTAAGGCAGAATGACTTCCTCTCACAAATAGTAACTGTGTCTTACTCTTACTAGAAACTCTATCTCTGCTGTGGGAGGGGGCAGAACCTGGCATGATAAGAACTTGCTGAAATGCCCTTACTCTAAAGCAAATCCTTAGTATTTGATTTTCATTCAATATGCTATTCTCCCATGTTTTACAATCCTCTGTCAGTATTATGATGTCCAAGACATGTATCTGCTTTCCTGTCTATAGCAAACTGTGAATAGTGACAGATGATTATTTCTATATGTAATATTTAATGCCAGGCATATTATCTAAAGACTCTAGGGAAAGCTCAGGAACACTCTTCATCATATATGCTGCTAAAGTTTGTCACTGGAGCATGAAGACTGCAACAATGAGTCATATCAAAGTATCATAGAATCCCACTTCCAATGCCAATCCATACTGCCCTGAGGGGGTGGTTCAGTTGGCTGGAGAGTCATCCTATACACCAAAAAGTCACAGGTTGAATTCCCAGTCAGGGCACATACCTAGATTGTGGGTTCGATTCCTGGTCAGGGTTCATATGGGGGGGAACCAATTGATGTTTCTCCTTCACATCAATTTTTCTCTTCTCTTTCTTTCCCTTCTCTCACTAAAATCAATAAACATATCCTTGGGTGAAGATTTTTTTAAAAATCCAACCCAAAAGTTTTGCCAAACAGGGTATCAAGGGCTTCTATAATATAACCCTATAGGCAGGTTAAGATACCTCTCTTAGGGTGTTTTCAGGATATTTTCATTTATGAAATTATATGTATTCTAAAATATGCCCCTTGCTTTCTGTGAAGTAGAACCTCTGTATTGGGGTCCCAAATTTGTTTGACCTAATTCTTTCATCTACTCTAGCTTCCATCCTTTGTCTTTCCTTCCTTCCTTCCTTCCTTCCTTCCTTCCTTCCTTCCTTCCATCCATCCATCCATCTATCCATCCATCATGCTCAACCTTGTTTTTCATGTCTGTCTTCCTTTTAATTTGATTAATAACTTTATCTTCCTCCTTTTCTCCCGTCTTTTCTCATTTTTCCCTTTAATCCTTTATCTCCTTTCTTCTTCTCTTCCCTTCCTTCTTCTTATCTCATCCTTTCCTTTCTCCTCTTTTTTCCTTTCTTCTTTTCTGTCCTTCTTCCCTTCTTTCCCTTTCTTTCTTCATTTATCTTTTTTCTTCCATACTAATATTTTCCCTTCTAATATTCCTTCTCTTCCTTTCTTTTCACCCTATCTGTCCTTTTGTTTCCTTGTTTTTCCTTCATATGTTACTTCTTTTTCTTTTCATTCTTTTTTCATTATTTCCTTTTCTTTTTTCTTGTTACCCTCTCCTTTCTGCTTCCTCCCACGCTATTGTCTCTTCTTTTTTCTTTTGATTTTATTTCTGTAAGTATTTACAAAGCATGTATTGACATTAGTTAGGTAACAAAAAGATATATAAAATACAATTATTATTTTAAGAAGACTCTAACATATAAACACTTGACTCAATGCAGTAATATATATGTATATATATATTAAAAGTATGCGGGAAATGTTATAGAGCAAAAATGAGGGCAAACAAATTACTACTTAAATGGGATGGACTGACATGAGAGCCTCAACACATTTAACATCAAGTATAAGTTTGGAGTCTCAGTAGGTTATTTGTTCAATGGCATGAGATGGGACTGCAAAAGCAAAGAGTTACACTAGAGCAATGTGTGTTTGGACAATTCTGAAAATTTTAGTATGAAGGGAGTACAAAGAATGTTGGTATGAGATAGCTGCCTGCCTTTGGGCAGAAAAGATTGTGAAAGGCCATGTAAACCATGATGAGAAATCTGAACTTTTTTCTATTGGTATTTCACAGAATAAGAATGGTATTAGCAATTTGGTATTTTTTAAATATTGCCAAGGAAGCCATTGAGAGGATAAAGCTGAGAAGACATTGGAATCTAGGCCAACATTATGAGATCAGTGCAATAACCAACAGCAGACATGGTCTTGGACAGGGCCAGCAAATTTTCCCTGTAAAGGCCCAGGTAGTAAATACTTTGGGCTGTCTTTACTCAATTCTGCTTTTGCAGTAGCACAAAACCTGTCCTCTGCAACATGTAAGTGAATGAACATAACTATGTTTTGATGAAACTATATTTATAAACACTCGAATTTAAATTTTATATTACTTTCATGTGTTGTAGATATTATTATTTTAGCTTTTTTCCTACTATTTAAAATGTAAAACTAGTCTTAGCTGATGGGCTGCTCAAAAACAGTTTTCAGGCAGGTTTGTCCTGGGAACTGACATTTTCTGACACAGAGGAGATCTCTACCAAACTAGCAGGTGTAAGAATAAAGAGGGCTGGAAAGATTCTTTGATTTTGGAAGACAGACTTGGCAGGATTCAGTGAACATTTGGATGGAGGTTATGAGAAAAAGGTATCCAAGATGATTTCAAATTCTACCTTAGGTAACTGGTATATGCTAACAGTAAATGAGATATGGGTACAAAAGATGTGTGCCAACTTATAAACTGTGGAGGGAAGAAGCTGGAGTTTGGCCATGTTCCTCTTTGTTTTTACAGTCTTATGTGTTTATTTTATTTACCTAAAATAAACTGCACATAGTTTTTAGAATGCACAATCTGCTGAGCTTTGATATATGTAAACACCTGTGAAACTAACATCACGATCAAGATAATGAACATATCTTTCATTTCCAAAAGTTCCCTCTTTCTCCTTTGTAATCCTTCCCTACTACCTACCCCTGTCCACTCTCACCCCCTCTTCCTTATGCAGGCAATCACTAATATATTTTGCATCTTCTATAATTTTATATAAATGAACTCTTGAAGTATGTATGTTTGTCTAGTTTATTTTACTCAGCATAATTGTTTTGAGATTCAGCCATGTTGTGTGTACATCAATAGTTGATTACTTTTTGCCGCTGAGTAGTATTCTATTGCACGTGTCTGCCATAAATTGTTTATCCATTCACCCGCTGATAGGCATTTGAGTTGTCTCCAATTTGGCTATTCACATATATGGCTGCTACGAACATGTGCACAGAAATATGTGTGGACTTATGCTTTCTTCTCTCTTAGGAAAAGTGTTGTACTATTTAACATTCCTGCCAGAAGTGTGTGAAAGGTCCGGATGTCTACACAGGTGCCAACAAGACAATACTTGGCAAAGTCTTTGTTGTTGTTGCTGTTTTGTTGCTTTAATTTTATATATTCAGTGTGTGTGCAGCATTATCTCATTGTGGTTTAAAATCACATTCCCCTAGCTATGGCAAACTTGAGGTTTCTGTGCATCCTCCAAATAAAAGTGCTCAGCAGTTAATTTGGTATTTTGTGACCATTAACAGACAATCAAATTTATGTATGGCTTTTAGAAATTTAATGCAAATGGCTAAGATTCAATTACCCAAGCTTATTTGATATGTATGAATGTGTGGAGTTATAAAAGTTTTGCCATATTTTAGAAAATGTCATTCCTTAGTACTTATCTTAACTATTTCATCCATTCTTTTTCTTCTATTTAGCAGGGGGCAGAGACTGTGGCCACTGATTTAAGAGAGTTGGTCATTTTATTCTGAGACTTGAAATTTTTACCACTAAGCAGCAAGAGTCCATGGGAAAGTTTGCTTGTTTGTTTTCTAATTTAATCACATTTATATTATTAGTATAAAAAATAACCAACATATCCTTTCAAGAAAAGCACCAAGGAGATAACGTGTTATACTAAACATACTTTCATACCCTGGCTGGTGTAGCTCAGTGGATTGAGCGCAGGCCTTCGAACCACAGGATCATGGTTTGATTCCCAGTCAGGGCACATGCCTGGGTTGCAGGCCAGTTCCCAGCAGGGGACTCCCAAGAGGCAACCATACATTGATATTTCTCTCCTTCTCTCTTTCTCCCCTTCCTCTCTAAAAAAGATAATAAATAAAATCTTTAAAAAATAATAAAATAAACATACTTTCATGATATGAACATGATTTAAGGTTCTGGAACACAAAAATAGTCCAAAACAAGAATAGTTTTCCTCTGGTCTTGCTACTCAAATGGCTAAAATATACCTACTGCTGGGAAAGATGGAATTAGATTTTTCTAGAAGTAGTGTTTCATTTCAGTTTTTATCATCACATGTATGTGAAAAAGCATAGAAAAATGGAATGACTGAATGCTAACAAGTCTGTAAACTTAGAGGTCTCTGTTAGCAGAGAAAGTTGAAAACTACATCAAGATCATGATCAATTAAACCTAGTCCATCACTGCTATATTCCTAGTATTTTATATACAGTCTTTGCTTTATTAATTCACAATTAATCATATAGTTGCGAGGCACAAGTCCAGCAAATTTGAGCCTAAAATAACCTTTTAAAATGCTTAATGATTTTCATTTCTGTTTAGATTTATTAAGTTTTAGATTTACTATTAGAGTATAAAGCCATGATAAAATGCAATATCTTTCAAGATCCTAAGTTATCAAATACAAATGTGAAGTTCCAAATCAAAATACAAACTTCTACAAATGTAGACCACGGCCAGTTAAATGGTTCATAAACTTCTCGCACCTACCTGGTCAAGGTTTTTAATGTGTCTGGGTTTTGAGACTGAAGGAAAATTGCTTTTTATATAAGAAAAAAATAATTAATTTCAAACTCACAGAAATTTGAACGTAGAGTACAAAGACATCTTTTCCTGAACCATTTCAAAAGGAGTTGCCAAAGTGAAGCTATGTTAGCTGTGAATGTAAGTATTTCTGACAAGAAAATTCTCCTATATAACCAAAACACAGCCATTCAAATAAGAAAATTAACATTGATACAATGCTATCTCATACTGAGACCTCACTTAATTTTCAATTGACCAAATAATGTCCTTTCTAACATAAATATCCAGTTCAGAATCACACACTGCACTAATTTTCACATCTCCTTAGTCTATTTGTGTCTGAAATAGTTACTTTAGCTTTGGCATTTGTGAACTCAACACGGTTGAAGACTGTAGGACAGATTCTGCAATCAGAGTCTATCTGAAGCTTCCTCATGATTACATCAAGTTATGCATCACTGACTACACTATCAGAGTGATGTGTTCTGGCTGCATCCCATAAGGTAGCACACCACTTTAATTGGTACCATTAATGATGATATTCACATTGACCCCTTAATTAGATCGCCTGTCATGCTTCTTCACTATGAAGATATTATTTTCCCTTTGTAAGTAAGTATTTTGAGGACAGGTGATTGGAATCTACGTTAACATCCCATCCCACAGCACACTTTGTATTAATTAATTTATATGACTGTACATGCATGGTTACCTACTTTATTTAAGAGATGGTAATCCCTTATTATCATGTACTTTAACACTAAAATGACCCCTAATTATTGACCAGTGGCAAGTCATTGAAGTTGGCTTCGATACCTTTTTGAAGTGACCCCATCATTCTCTGAGTGGCCTTTTAAACATTTCAAGTCTCCTTTTAAACTTCTCTTCCCTCAGTCCTAGACTAGGCCATTTCCACAAAGATTCCTGGTTCTTGTAGCTTGGAGAATAGCAGTTGTTAGAGGCCAAGATACTGGCTCTAGCTGTTCTCAGGGCTGCTGCATTATTGCTTTTCTCAGGTCTTTGCAGTGGACAAACCCAGAAAACTGGCATGCACACAAAACCATCTAACTATCTAATCCCCATTAATTTGCACTGCTATCTTCCATCTTATAACTAGAGATCATACAAGTTTTCTCCATTTCCATAATTACAACTTCTTCTCCAACAGTAAGAAACTTGACTACCATCGGTCCTATTATACATAGTTATTTGACCAAACCTCTCATCACCATCTTCTCACTGCATAATATTCCACTGTCTGGATGTACCCAGTTCACTCATCTACTACAGGATATTTTGGTTGTGCTTAATTTATTTTTAATATTATATTTATTTAATGTTTTCAAAAGTGATACTCCTTAATGTGGCAGTTTCTTGGCATCATTAATTAAAAGGATGTGTAACTTGAGGTTTGGGGTCTTAATAATTATGGACGTACTGTACTTCCTCTGTCCTGGGGAAATTACAAAGCATGTAAATGGAAGTGGGTATGTAGCGTCAGAGTAACTTTTATGTGAATACTTCCCTACCACCTACTAGCTCTGAAACCTTGAAAACTCACTTAACTTGTTCAGCTGCACCACCAGTCCTAACCTGAACATAGTAAATGTTCCTGAGCCTTGCCACATTTTGAAAGTCATCATAACAACATTACTGATGATTATTGAGTGTAACCTTATATCCCAATTCTAATGTTGTCTTTATGTCCGACTTTATTTTCTAGTTCTTTTAGACAGGCCTCTACCTGTCCGTCCATCCATCCACCCATTAATCATGTCTTATTCTTCAAACACCGAGTAACATGGGCTTGACAACAAGCTCGGTTCTGCGATGCAGAGGAGGGAAACCCAGCCTGGTGACAAAGACAACACAATGTGGTGTGCTTAAAAAAATGTGAGGAGACCACAGAGGAGACAATAGCACATAACCAAAACGCAACAATTAACAATCAGAGAGCAAGGAGGAATTGGTACAGCCTGGCATAGACCATAAGAGACCTATTGGACGATAAGTTGGGCAGTGGTGGTAGTCAGCAGTGTGGCAGACAGAGAAAATAGTACAAGCAAAGGTACAGAATGAGAGGAAACTGAGTGACACATAATTTACTAGACCTTGTACGCTGGCCTGCGGCCAGATCACCTGCCGGTCACCTTGGTCCTTCTAGCTGTTGGGTCCTGTCTTGCCTAATGGAGCTTCCTAATCATAAACACAACTATACTCTCAGTACTGGCCTGCTGAGAAAAACCTGCCAGATTGCCCATTATGGTGCTCTGCTGACCCATTTGGACATGTCCATGCCCTCTAACAGGCCTTGCAGATGCTAACTATAGAACATCCTGCTTTGGAAGGGTCTCTCTAAACTCTGGGGCACATTTATCGGATCTTAGTTTTTCCCTGTCTACCCCATAATGCCACAGTTCATTCTCTGACATGATCCAAAGTCTGACAGTACTATTCATAAGCATATTTTAATAAATTAAAAACTATGTTTCAGATTTAAGGTTCTAAAAAAAGTCTTCTTATAATGATTGTTTATTGACCAGAATAATTCACATTTACCAGGCAATCTCTGATACAGAGACCTATGGTAAAAAAAGAAAGGAGAGTGAGAAAAATTCAGCTGGAATTTATTGTAAGTAAATGCTAAGTCAAGTTAAAAGGTACATAGAGATATCTGATTAGAAGTAGGGAGAAATGAGAAGTTAACAGGTGCACACCCTTACGTTTTTATCCCTCTGGTCAAACTTGGATCAACTGTCTCATTTAGTATAATGATTTCCTTCCCTTTGTAAATTTCTTGAGGCCCAGTGATGCTTGGTTCATCAGTATAACCTTAGCCCAGAACATTAAACTGAGCCCAAATAAAAAGAAGTGTTGATTTTTTTGATGCCTACTGTTCATCACCATGTATCATTTCAGGACAATTCTATGATGTACATTACAGCTCAAAACGCCTTTCCTCCTCCTTTTTACTGCAACAGGACCATTTGCATCTTCAGAAATTCTTCCTATGCATCATGGGTTGTAAAAAGCCCTTCCTTATGAACACTTACCAACTTGGACAACCCTAGTTTAGGCCCTCAGTACGTACTATAATAGCAATAAATACAACATCTAATTTTCATATTATATTTAATAATTCATAAACTATTCTATCAAAATATACATATGTGTATATGTGTGTGTGTATGTGTGTATCCTATGTGTTTGTCAAAGAAATTAACTTTATGTCTATTTTAAAACTGAGGTTCAGGGAAGACCAATGGTTTTTTCCAAGGCCTCCCACTAAGTTCAAGTTTTTAGACTCTTGATTCTAGAGCATAGATTTCTAGGCTCCAGGTCTAGTTCTCTGTAAAATTTGTCTCATACTTCTGTATTTGTATTAACAAGATTTTTAAATGTAGGAAATGCTCTTTCCCACTTAATCTTTCCCCATCCCCACTGTCTACCATGTATATCTACCCGTAGCATCTTAGCACCATAATAAAAATTATGTAATTCATATGAAAGGCTAAAACTACACTAATCCCAAATTTTACAAATCCAGTGTTTTTAGTACTGTCTTCCCTCTACTACTTTATTATTTCTGTTACAGCATACACACAACAGCATTCTTTCCCATCAGTATGGAGGCCACTGAGATGCTCCTACATTATTCAATCTAACCACAGTGGCTTCCAAGGGGAAAATAAATACCTAGACTGAGGCTTCACTGGTCTGCATCGCATGCACAAGCATGAAGGATTTTTTGTTGTCAAGCTTTCAGTTGGGAGCACAATCCCCCTGCTGAGCTGTGTTGCTCACTGAAACACTTAGGCTGTGATTCGGCACATAGAGTCTTAGGTTGGTACCTCTTCATCCATGTGCCTAATGCTCAGGAAATGGGATTCTTGACTATCTGCTGGTAACAGATGTGGCAGGTCCAGAGAGCTGACCACCTGTCAGCACATCCAAAGATTAAATCTTTCCCCTGCCACCAGTGGGCCATGTATTTGCAATGATGTTTCTATGAATATCTTACCGAATCATGAAATGTAAGGGGTGGGGGGTGGGGAAGAAAAGCATTTTCCTGGGACTCTATTAAATGAATAAAATTATGCTGAGGGCTGAAGTTTAAAAAAAATGTTTTGAAGCAGAGTCCCCAAAGCAGGTGTTTACAGTCTAGTCGGGCCACCATAATTCAGAATTTTAAAGATACATGGCAATGGAGGATAAGGTGTGAAATGTGCCACATCAGCAGTAAGTGCAACTATAAATACTACAGGAGTTCTAAGGGAAAGTGACCACAAAGTGCTGGGAATTGGGAGTAGAGAAGATCTAATGAAGAAGAGAGATGAGTTAGAGATGAAATTCTTTTAAAGAAACTTTAGGACTTTAAACAAAGATGGGAAAGGCACATTTGGGCACAATAAACAGATGAGTAAAAGTGTGTTAAAAGCACTGTGTGGACAAATTGCATGGTTAGTGCTGTAGAGTAGTTTGGGTCAAATGTTTACAGGGCATATAAAGACTGTCCTAAAGAGGCTGGATGATATCCTGTAGGTAATAAAAAATCATTGACGTTGACGGGAAATTCATAAAAGTTGTGCTTTGTGAATGTCAACTTCAGAGTAGAGAGTTTGAGAAGGGGAACTTGAGTCAGGAAAATTTCTAGGAAATTATCATGTCATCCACATATCAAACAAGAAGATATTGAATGTAGCTTAGAGCACTGAAAAGGAGCAGGGGAATACAGATGTCACCAAGGCAGAAGTTACAGATGCTGTAAGACATCTTCAGCTAAAAGTGTTCCTGATTTGAAATAAGCTTGGTGTTGGCAAAAGCATAATAAGGTGGGAAATTATTTTCAGAGCATTCCACTTTCCTTTCTGGTTCATGCACTCAACAGAGGACCATTGTGTGCCTATACCATGCGCCGATCCCCATATCAGGCACAACCCTCATCAGTTTTGGCAATGCAGTGGTTCTCCTGACCCTTTGGAATTGTACACGTTTTTCTTTTATCAAATTCTTTACCATCAGTGCATGCCAGATAACACATGAATGGAGAGGTATTAGTCTGATATAAAATTCCTATTCCCAGTGAAAGCCCTTTCAACTCCATTAAAAACATACTCCATTAGGTCCATACCAAGAGGTAATAAGAATAGATTTGCTCCTTATGGCCAGCTAGCAAGGTGAAGGAGGAAGATGTTCCTGTTCGATTTTTGTTTATTTGTGGAGATGTGCTCTAGGCAAAGACTTGTGATCATCCCACTATGAACTTTCCAGAATAGCTATAATACTTACTGTGCAATGCAAAGTGTTCACGGCTCTCACTGGCTCCCTGCTTCATAAGTTCTGTGGGACTCCTTTGTAGCTCTGTAACAATGCAGAGTGCCCTAGCATGGCACAGACTACGTTATCACTCATTTTTCATTATCTGTGTGACTCCAAGATGAGAAGGTACAATACACTGTCATTCTATATTCTTTGCAGATTGTTCATTTTGATTTAAACTTATTATGAAAATTCTAGGCGAGCAATAACTCAAAGAAAAGAAAGTTGCTTTTACAAAAGAAAGGCCCAGCTGAATTGATAGGAGAGATACCCGATGCACACAATACACAGAAGAGACTTAGGAGAGGCAGAGATGACTGATAAGCCAAGGTCTCATTCTTGATGATGTCTACATGACATTTTGTGCCTTGCACAGCTGGGAGGGTGGGAACACTCCAGGCACCTCCAGCATGAACAGCAGCTGAACATGCCTCTCTGCATTCCAACATGTGCTTTACAGTGTCCTTCAGTAAGTAAAGCCTGTTCCACTTCTCTGTGTAAAAACTCTAAATAATCCCTTGACTTTCCAGGGTATGGCATCCCTGTAGTATATCCTCACTAGATTTCCCAAACTGGAGGGACAGATTTGGAAATAGAAAGAGAACTCTGTGCAAACAAGCTAGAGAGAGTTCAGATGACTCATCTTCAAGAATGCTTGGGGCCAAACTAAAGCTCTGAAAAGGGTATTTACAAACAATTTGAGGAAGAGAGAATTCTTGAAATATGATGGCAGAAATAAATTATTCATGAGACACAAGCTGGAATAAAATAGAAATTACTATTTTTTAAACCCAGTTTTTTCTTCAATTTTAAGTTCTGCTAGCATATAAAACAGGGCTTTGGAGAATTAGAAAAAGAGAAAAAGCAAAAATGGGAGAGAAAATGAGAGAAGGAAACCAAGAAGTCTGTACATTAAATAATATATAGAAAGGAATCCTGCTTTTGCATAAACGGGGGTATTCCCCACTTTTCTGAGAAGACTGGTTACAGAAATAACACTGACTAAGGAATGCAGTCTGACGCACATACTCCAGCCTCAAAAGAGAGGCTGTGTTTAGGAGACCAAACATCTAAGCTAAACACACCTTATTTTGTTAGCTGGGCCCTGAACATGCCCACATTTCCACTCCTCAGTGTACGAAATATGATGGATTTTGGCATGATTATCTTATATACAGTGAGCTTGTTGAACTCAATAGTTTTAGGTTTTTTAAATTTTTATTTTATTTATATTTTTGTAGAATCCTTGGCATTTTCTATAGAAACAATCGTGGTACCTGTATACATGGACAATTTTATTTTTTCTTTCCTATTTTTCATTTAAATAGGATGGAGCAAAAATAGGTTTACAGTTGTTCATATGGAAATATTATAATAATTAATAAATAATAACACAAAAATAAACTGTTTCATGTCCTTAACTGTAAACCTACTTTTGCCTTACCCTTTGTTTGTTTAGTTACCTCACTCTACTGTCTAGAATTTCTAGTATTATATTGAATACGAGTGGTAACAGTAGATGTCTGTGCCTTGTTTCTGACCTTTGGGAGGAAGTACTCACTCCGTTTTTCACCTTGAAGGATAGTTAGCTACAGCTATTTTGTAAATGCTCTTGATCAAGTTGTAGAAACTTACCTCCATTCCTACTTTTCTGTGAGTTTTTTATCACAAATGGATGTTGAATTATCTCAAATGTTTTCATACATCAACTGGTTTCATCCTTAAGCATTTAGTGGATTCTCCAATGAAATTATATTGGCCAGGGGATTTTTTTTTGGTGGGGGGGAAGGGTGCTAGCTGTAAAGTTATAAAGTCAGTTTCATTAGTAAGTTACAGGCTATTCAAATGATCTATTTCATACTGGGTAAACTGTGGCAGCTCGTGTTTTTCAAGGTAAAGGTCTATTTGTTTAAGTTGTCAAATGTATATGTGAAGAGTCATTTATAGTTTTCTTTTATGATATTTTTGATGTCTGCAGTGTCTGAAATAATATAGCACTTTATTCCTAACACTGATAATTTGTCTTCTTTCTTCATTCTTTGTCAGTCTTGCCAGAGATGTTCAATTTTCTTGATATTTTGAAACAGCCTACCCTTTGTTATACTGATTTTCTCCATTGCTTTCTGCTTTCAACTTAACTTATTTTTGTTTTTGTATTTATTGTTTATTTTTTTTGCTCTTTCCCCAAGTTCTTGAGCTGGAAGTTTACATTTTTGATTTGATACTATTCTTCTTTCCTAATGTATGCATTTAGTGCTATAATTTTTTTCTCACAAGATTGCTTTAGCTGTTCTCTACAAATTTTGATATGGTATTTTCATTTTCCCTGAATTTCATATTTTATTTTCATTTCCTTTGACACTTCTCTGACTCATTGGTTACTTAGTTCCAGGTTTTAGAGATTTTCTAGTTATATTTTTTCTTATTAATTCCATTCTAGTCAGAGAACCCCATTTCAATTTGTTTATATATGGTGATGTTTGCTTACAATCCAAGATATGATCTATCTTCTGTGGACACTTGAAAAATGTATGTATTCTGCTATTGTTGAGTGTTCTATACATGTCAAACAGTTCCTGTGGTTGAAATTTTCCTTTAGTTCTTTTATATACTTGCTAATTTTCTGCCTAGTTGTTCCATCAATTGTTCAGTGAGTGTTGTTAGCTCTTCCGAGTAAAATTATAGATTTAGCTATTTCTTCTCTCAATTCTATCGGTTTTTGTTTCACATATTTGGCATAACTTTTTTGGTACATATTCATTCAGAATTTCTATATGTTTTTGATAGATTGACCTTTTTATCAATATATGTTGTTCTGCTATATCTAGATAATTTTCTGGGCTTTGAATTCTACTGTATCTGATATAAAAATAGCCACTCCAGCTTTTTTTGTTTTATTAAACTTTTCATAATATATCTTTTTCCATCCTTTTTTCTTTCAATCTGCCAAAATCATTAGATTTAAAGTGAGTTTGTGTACACAGCATATAGTCAAATCATATTTCCAATGGACTCTGCCAATCTTTTTAGTAAATATACTTAGTCCATTTAAATTTAATATGATTTTTATATGTTAAGGCTGAAGGCTGGCATTGTATTTAGTTTCATGTTTTCTCTTTATTCACCTGTTTTTGTTTCTCTGCTCTCTTTTGCCCTGCCTTACTGTTTTACTCTGCTTTATCTGTAGAGTTTAGGGGCATACCTCTGAGTTTCTGTGTTAGTGTTTTCTCTAGTTGTTAGATTATATAAATACCATTTATCATAGTCTTTGATATTGTTATTTTCTCAATTTAATGAAGTGCAGAAATACTGCCTCCCTTTATGACTCTTTACACTCTACTTTTTAAATTAAAATTGTCTTAAATATTTCCTCTGCATATAGACAACTCAACAGGATAAAGAAAGCCTACTGTATTTACCCATATTTTTCCTCACCATGATCTTTCTATAGTCCAGATTTTGAATGCTCCTTATATTACTGTTTCCTTCCTCATTAAACAGCATCCTTTATACATTCTCTTAGAGTATATCTGCCGACAATAAGTCCTCTTACTTTATCTGGAAATATCATGAATTTCTCTTTATTCCTGAAGAACATTTTGCTGGGTATAATATCCAAGTTGAAGATTCCTTCTTGTTTCCATGGTTCCTAATGAGAAAGATATACTATTTCAATTGTTTTTATCCCATAGGGCACTTTCAAGATTTTTTTCTTTTTTCCTTTAGTTTTTAGTTTAATTATGATGTGTCTTGGCATGAGTCTCTGTGTTCAGATTGGGTAATGTTTATTGTTTTAGCTCCCAGTTCACTAATTTTTTCTTCTGTCTCCTCCATCCACTGAGCATTATTTGTGAGTCACTGGGTCAATTCTAAAACTCCCACCTGGTTCTTCATTACATTTTTCTATTTTTATTTTTTACTGAGTTATTTTTTACTGAGTTATTTTTACTGAGGTGTTCTATTTTCTCCATTTGCTTCAAGTATGTTCATAATTACTCATATTTATCATAAGTGATTTAAAATCTTTGTTACGTAACTCTTAGTTCATATTCTTACTATTTATATCTATTTATTACCTTTTTTCATTTACTGTGAGATTTTCCTCATTCTTACTATGACAAATGATTTTCAAGTGCAACTTGGATATATTCACTCTTCTATGAGACTCTGGATTACATTAAACCCTCTGTATTAGCTGGTTCCTATGACACTGCACAGCAACGAAAGGAAATGTCACCTTATATGGCCAGATACAGAGAGAAATCTAAATTTCCCATTCTCTCTTCACTGCCATCCAAGTAGATGACTGTGGGAGGGAGTGTATACTACTTATTACTGCTGATTGGGGATGATAACTTTTGTTCCCCACATGGTCTCTGACACCACAGTGGGGAGTGGCCTTAATACTGCTGGATGACGGTAAAAGTCCTGACTCTCCACCAGCCTCATTTGACAATACCCCAGTGGAGAGGTGAGGAAGTGCTTTGTTACTTGTGGGTAGAGGTGAAGGTCCAGGCTTCTTAGATCATCTCTACTGATATTATGGAATGGTGGGTCAAGGAGTGGCCTCAATTCCTGTCATCAGCTTTGGAAGTCCCAGAACTCTATTTGGCCATCACTGATACTACTTGGCAGAGAAGTCGTTACAGCCTCATGCGGTGATTAGAAGTCAAGTGGAAGTCTGGGCTCCCTGCTCAGCCTTCTTTCACTAGAAGAACTGGGGCTGGAACCATAGATTATTCTGTGGTGCTCGGCTTCAAGGGAAAAGTTATTTTCTAAATGTTTTATCCCTTCCTAGTCAGCCCCTTTTCTAATCTTTTAGCTAAAAATATCAAGTTTTTGTTGAGGCTTTATTTGTGTCACTGACATTTCTAGGTTTCTGAGTTCCTCAGCTGCAAACACAGAGTGTATGAGATAAAAAGCAAACCCAGGGAACTCACCACACCATGTTGTTCCTTGAGTCTAGAGGTCTGCCTTCTTCTCTCTCCTTTGCATAGGCTTCTTCAATTGGTTTTATATGCAGTGACCATGGTTCATAGTTGCATTTAGTAAAAAGGGAGAAAAGCACTCCATCTTTCCAGAAACAGAGTGCATCCTATATTTTTATTTGCTACATCACACTATTCCACTCTGTCTAAAACATTTTCTAGTTCTCTCCCATCCTCCCCTAGACTCTGTTAGTAGCAGCTACTCTACCTAGTAATTCTTAATTTAGTTACCCCTTCCTCATGTAAAATATATTATTTATTATACATTTATGAAATATAATGATTCAATTGTGAAAGGCATTTTTGAAACCCTAAATTCAAATATAATTTGTGTGATTAACTTCTTTCTTCCACACTAACTGTAAGTACCAGGAGGACAGAAAATAAAAATTGCTTTTTGGCTCACTTTATATCGCTCTCCCAGTGCTTAGCACAGAATCAGTAGTCAATGAAGACTGTAAATAGACAACTAAACATTAATAATATGAAATATCAACAGGATGAATATAGACTAGTAATAAGAATGCAGGTGATTGGAAACTACAGAAAGTGATCACAGTTAGATTTTTAAAAATTATTTCCATAGAACATGGTAGAATAGGGAAAGGCCCCATGTAGGCCTTGCTCACCAACATGGCGTATCAATTCTTGCCAGAGGACAATGTTATATGATAGAAGATCATTCCACTTTTAATATTTCAATATTTATCCCTTAAAGTATTCACACCAGTGCATGACACCTGCATTGGTAAAATGTCATAGTGCAGTGACTACATAAGGCCATGGTTGAATTGGTTCTCAACATCTTAGTTTTCCTGTTAGCAAGACAGATAAAGAGACATTGATGTTTCCAGGTGAAGAGCAGGCCTACGCTGTTAGAAAGGAGAGGCAGGAAAAGGGGGAGCATCATCCTGTGTACAGGAACAAAGAACAATGACAGCCAATCATTTGCCTTTGCTGAAGAGTCGCCAGGCAGGACACAGCTTGGCTGCAGCACTCTGTGGACTCAGTGCGGCTGCACCTCTTCCGGCAAGGTCAGAGAAATTAAGCAAAGTTAATCTCTTAAAATTACTTTGTCATCAAACTTCTATGTCTCTTCTCCTGTCACGAGTAAACCTTCAGAGCGATTCTGCCTATCTCTGTATGTAGGCTAAAGGGGAAGATGGACATAATGTTCATTTTCATTTATAAATGACCCCTTCAGTCTTCTTCAAAACTCTGAGAGGAGACAGTACAGGTAGAAAGTTAATATTATAACGCAAGCCAATACTTTAAAATGATAGAATTTCCTGCCAATTGTTAGAAGCAGTAATTACTAATCATGTCATCAACAAAATCATACAATTTCTCTTTTATTTTATCCAGGAATATTTCCATTTCTACTTATACTTTCATTTAACCCCTTCATGAAGTTAACATAATAGAGATGTGTTATTACCCCACGTTAGAACAGACACACTGAGTGCCAGCCTTGGAGAAGAGGGCCTGGCATGCAACAACTGGAGGCGGAGACTGGCTTGTAGCTTCCCGTTTTTCAAAGGTGTTCCATTAGGAAGAATAAAACAGCCCAAACTGAGAGCAAACTGATCGAGTATTATCAATTTTATTCTTGGTAGAGTACATCAACCACTTTCCCCATTCAATGATCCATTTCTTTTCTTCCTAGGATAAAACTGAAGTTCCAGAATATTTGAGGAATGTGAACTCCCTGACCCCCGGCACTCACCCCATCCCCTTCCTCGGCCCTGCTTCTGTCATATATTCCCCACAATCTCAGCAGGATCAGAAGCTGCCTGAATGAGAGATGGAGGGGGATAGGATTTGTCAAGCTCACACTATTCAAGAATGTGGTGGATTTGAAGTTTCAAAGTAAAACTAAGCCTTTCAGGTTTGGAGTTTGGTTAATAATACAAAGGATTTAAGTTAGATTTTTTTCCTCCAGGCAGTTCAAAGAGTTTCATTTCTTAGTCTGTATTGTTTCCTAAAATGACTGAAGGTGGAAAGAAAAAGCAGAAATTGTCAGCCTCATTTCACAAGTCAGACTATTTGGTGCCATTTTCCCAAATGGCAGTGGGTTGGAGGAACGACGTGAACAGGACTTTATCCGTGGAATGGTGTGGCTCGGGGCCCATGGCAAAATGATTCCAATTACTAAAAGTTGAAATGGGAAGTTCATATATCTGAATGAATCTGATTATTAATAATGTATTAGCAATCTCACTCTTATATGCAGACCACAGTTAAGGAAATGATCAAAAAAGTTAGGCTCAGTTATCTCTCTAAAGGCCCATGTGACCTATTTGTTGAAGAAAATATAATTCAAAGTTTTGAGCAGAACAAACTTAGGAATTCAGAAAAAGGATTTATCATTTGTATTAAACATTCAGCTGAAGCTTTGTACAAGAGAAAATGTTTAGCTGAACTTTAAAAGACAATGATAATTTAAGTAATGTGAAGTACTGGAAATTGCATTTAAATGTCTAATCATTCTTTAGGTTTAGATAATCTGTGTAGGCAATTCCAGATACAAATCACAAGGCATCTTTTTTTTTTTGACAGAACTAAACCAATTACTGTGAAAACAGAGATTTGGCCTTCGCTTTTTTACCCTGCCTGGTTTGGGCGAATCTGCACACTATTAGTTGTCAATTGTCCCTGGCTGAGTCTGTGTATGACAGTGTTTTGCAAATATGATACAAGCCAAGGCATTTCTATTACCCAGAACATGGGAGTGTTACGTCCAACTTGAAGAAGACAAGAAGGGAGAGCACTGAAAACACAAAGGAAGTTGGAGATAATGAGGGTTTATAGGCAGACTGGCTCCCGGACCAGAAGAAAGAAATGGTTCCTATGACATGCTGATACTCCTCTTCCCAGGTTTTTTACTTTAAAATGAGACAGTTATATGGATCTGCTCTGTAGCATTTATGGCTCTCCATCACCTGGCCCAAATTTACACATTCCAATAAATCTCCCCAAATACATCTGCTCTTTTACTATTTTGCTTAATGGCCCCTACTTATTTTCCTACATTGGTCAATTTTCTACATATCCTTTAACATGTAGTCCAAGTCCAGCCTCCCCAGTACACCTTTCTATAGCTGACCCAAACACATACAGTTCCATCCCATCATTTATATTCTAACAACTGCAATCTGTATGCACTACCATCCAACCTATCATGTTTTGTAGGAAAATATACTTATGAACAACATCATTCACAGATCTGATAACTGTCGCCAAGATTTCTCCTAAGATAAATCCTCATGCTTGAAATTTGTGGCCGTGATTCACTGAAATCCTTTTTCTTTCTAAAAAGACACTTCTAAAACAGCTTATCCTTCCAATGGTCTTCCCAAACTCATTGCTAATCTTTGATACTTTCCCTCAAACTGAAGTTCTTCCCTTCTTCATTACAGAATTAAATTCTCTTACCTGTTTCTTGCACATAATTTAAACACATAAGTAATGTAAGGTCTCTAATGCATTCCCTGAAGATATATTTCTGCATCATAATGTTCTACTTAGATCATAAACTACTCAAGGTCAGTGCGAGTGCCTATTTAACTCTCTTCATGTTCTTACAGCAGCATGCACTAAGAGATCCTGAATAATTGTCCTCATGAAAAAGTAGCTGAAGGTATTTTTCTTCTTAGTATTAGGAAGAAAATCAAGGTTAAGTTGAAAAGTTATCAAGACCACTGAAATTTAATGAGAAAACACTACATTGAACCAAGGACTTTTTATTTCTTTATATCTTGACTCAAGATGAGCTTCCTTTAAAAAAATATTAGTAAAGGCTAATGACTACTAAACTAGTCAGATTTATGCAACAATATTAGGAAAGAAGTAAATGTTAATGAAAAAAACTAGAATTCAAGGTACAGATATGAGCCCTGGCTTGGAAATTTGTAAGCTCAGCAAAACCAGGTCACTGAGTTCACAGGTAGGGTCCCTGGGGACTGAGCATTGCAGGGCTGGTGCCTCACCTTGGCAATCAGATGTTTGGAGGCACAGACTATGTTCCCTATCAGAGTAAGTGCACAACTGGCATTGACTTTATCAAAGCTAGGCATTCTCATGCATTCTGGTGGCGGCGATGTATATCCCAGAAGTTGGGAGTTCAATTAAATTTTGACTTTGATTAATTGATCAACTATGCAATGTCCCCCCCTGAACTCCCCTGGCCCCAACCAAATCAGTTCATTACAAACTGAATCATTTGAAACCTTCCTACAATTCATCCAGTAACTATTGCTTCCTTACTCTTAACACACAGATGCTACACAAGATCAGATATGTGTTTGTCCATGTTGCCTTCCTTCAGGATGTTCAAGAGCATGCTCAGACTTAATAATCACATATTCCTGATTTCAAAGGAAAGGTCTGAAATCAAATCAAACACGAATATGCATTCACTTAAAAACTGTTCAATTGAAGATTACATAGATTAGCCTGGGTTCACAAGGTAAATTTGTTCCAGATTATCCTTTTGTGTCTTGATCTCAGCCACAAAAATAACCTTTCTGGGACCTGAGTACTAAAACAGAGAAAAGGGAAAACACACACACACACAGATAAAATGTTGGCATCAGCCTTGCCAACTTTCCCTGAGGATTAATTTTTAAAGTAAATCTGATCAAGATGAATACATTAAATAGAGAGGGGGGTAAATGGTAATGGAAAAAAACAATAAAAAATTAAAATGAAATAAAATAAATAATTCCCTATAGAAATTAAGAGCATATAGAATATGGCCTTCAAAGCTATGTTTCCTTATTTCACCTAAATTACTATCACTGTCATCTCTGGTCCAGAAATTCTAGCCACAGAGTCTCTCTTTCACTTCTGGAAAATGCCAGCTTCATTTCCAGCCCAGAGCAATTTCCCCTGTTAATGCTCTGCTTAACATATGCTATTCCTCTACCTACCTGGCTCCTGCTCAGGTGCATAAAGTTCACTTTCTCACCTATGCCTCTGATTTGCTGGCCATCCTATTCCCATACAAAACACATACATCTTACTACTTTCTCTCAAAGCACAGCATTCTTCACTTTCATAATACTCATCAAAACTGTGTTTCTTCAGTTTTGTGTTCTCGGTGTTAATCTGTTTGGGGAGATTTTTTACACTGTGTTATAGGTTCCTAACACTTGGGACTAGGTAGGCTCTTGACAAATATTCACACATCATAACCCTGCCAGCCTGTTGATAGACTTGTCACACCTAAGATCTAGGCTGTGTAAGATTTAGAAACAGAGAAAGATGTTTTGTCTGTACTCTTGGTCCAACCATGGGGTTAACATCTCCTCTTACAGAGAAATATGTCACAGACAGAGAGTAGCTGAAATAACTCTACTGACAATGAAGCTTTTGAAACTCAAGACTGGAGCTACAGAGTTAGGCAAAAAGGCTCTCTCTTCACACCCTTGAGGGACAGCCACGTTGTGGTGGGGGCACGGCACTGTGTGGCACAGTGGTTGACCCTGCCACATACCCTAGGGCACCCAGAAAGAAATGTTTTCACAGAGGACACAGGCAACTCTGGAAGAAGGAGAACAGTACAAGCAATTGAGTTTCTAAGCATAAGATATCCTTGGGAGTGCCCAGAAATAACAGAAAACTCTGAGACAGAGTTTTGCTATCTCCTAGGTTATACATGCTCAGATTCCCCAATTCATAGCTACAGACTAGTAAGGTTTGGGGATACTTAGGTTAATATTAATAACATGAACTTTTCCTTGATCTATTATTTCTTTGATTCCAAGACACATACTTCTGTGTTGTAACATTTTTTTATGAAACCAGGATGCTTCTTCAGTTACACTTGTCAGCTGCTAGATAGTAAGTAAGCTCAGATAAATTCATCATTGCCTGGAAATTCACCAACCTAATTAGTTTTGCTTAATGGTATTCACCCATTTATTGCAAGGTTGACTAAGTCATCGGTATTGTTATCCACTTTAAGTTCAATGTCTGAATGTCATATTGTTTTCAAAAGTCACAGAGTGGATATAGTTTTGAAACAAAAAATCATTGTTAGTATGTGATAGAACAAAGTACAATCTCTCATCAAGCAAAACAATTCAGGGGGTATAAATTGCCAAATCTCAGAAACATATCAACATATTTCTCTTAAACCAGATGGGCTGGAAGACCTGATCAGTATTTCATGAAGGCCTGTCACTTAGGCACCCAACAACATGCATCATGAGGTTTTGGATAAGATTTCAGACTTTCTTTTTTCACTTCCATTGACAGATATTCCATTTAATGAAAAAAAATTGACTATAAGTTTAATCAAAAAAGAAATGCAAGTAAAGCACTGGTGTTCTATGTGACTCAAAGTTATGTCCATTATAAAACTGCCAAACAAAATCTCATGGGTTATGAGAAGCCACACGCCCCTATGATGTTGCATGTAAATGTCAACTTCCCAAGACACTTCAGCCTTTGGCTGTCAAAAAGCTTCTACTAAAATTGAAACTGTCACATGGAACTCATATGCTGTTTTTATGGATAAATTTGTCCAACAGCTTGTTTAAAAGGCAGAAAGAGTATTTAATTATATTTAAGTTTCATCGAGTTCCTAAAAAAGGAATTTGTAATGTTTATAAAATACAGTAAGAATGTGTGTGTAAGACATCCTGTTATGTTATATGCAGTTGTCACAAATTCTGGGGTTCAGTCTTACAGCCAAGGTCTTAGGAGCGCAGGGTCATGAGTCAGGCTTGAGATAAAAACAAGGTAAGAATGAGTCTTGCATATGGGGGTTCAATCTGGAGGTCAACAGGGGTCCAAGTACGCAGCAAAATCCCTGAAATAAAAATGGACACAAATACTGTCAAAATGAAAAATTCTCTGGGATTTGGGGCCTGTAGAGAAGTGGGTAGGAATAGGTGCTGGTGGAGACTTGTGGGAAAAAAACCCTCTAGGCCTTTAATCAGACCATAACCTGGTATCCAGACAAGCATTTGGGTTGGGTTGGCAGGTATCTGTGGCTCTAATCAATTCTCTCCACTAAACTAGCATAGAATTTTCCTCAACAATACCTACCTTCCACCTTCAAGAACCCAGGGGCTTCTTATCGATTAAAAAGCTCCCTTTTCTTTTACCATAAAAGTCTGTCTATTTGGAAAGTATCAGTACTGTCTTCTCAACCAATTTATTAGTTGGTTAATTCATCCATTTATTTGATGAGCATATATAAAAGTGTTGTTAAAATGACCATATGAATAAAAGAAAGTCCCTGGCCTCAAGAAACTTTAAGTTTGATGAGAAAGACCAGTGTGACGATGATAAAAATCAAATATTCCTCCAGAAGAATATCGAAGTTAAAGTGGGTTTTGATTGCTTAAATATATGCTTGTTTCTTCTGCTTTTCCCAAATTTATAGGATTCCCTGTACTGGATTATTCCACTAAAGGTAAGTGAGAGTCTGAAGCATGTTGGTGTGTGTACCAATGCCACATATGTACACTATTTGCTTGATTATATTCTATGTGTCTGGTTTACCTAGAGCTTAGTGGAAGAAGATTGAAGATGCACTGATTAAGCAAAGAACAAGGCCTGAACAAGATGGCAGGGGCCTGCTCCCCTTGACAACACTGGAGCCTGTCATACTATACATATGCAAGGAAGCCAGATGAGAAATGTCTTCACAGATGTAGCAGCCAAGTTTCTGGGCCTAGGAGAATGCTTTCCTACCATCTGTCACCTGGTATAAGAGATAATTGCTGACTTCTGTGTCAGGAGCTGCTTCTAACTGCAGCTGGATGACCAGTTTCCTAAAATGATCAGGCTCAGATGAGCATGACTTTCCGTTTTTTCCATGGAACCCCTAAGGTCCTGCCTCAGATTAAGATTCCTGTTCAGTGAATATGCACTGGAAATGTCATTATCCTTCTTGACAGACAGATGTCCTCAAAAGTCTAAATGCATTCCCAAAAGGCAGAAATCCTTAAAAAATTAAATTAAAAATAAAATGCAGTGTTTCAGTTGGGGATCAAACTCATGAAGAGCCAAGACCAAAGGAAGCATGGGATCCTGTAAGCTCTGCAGGAGACGGAGGGTGTTAATAAATAAATTTGTATTTTTCCCCACTTCATCTCACCTTCCACTTCAACTGCCTTTGTCATTCCAAAAGAAAATCAGGAGGTTAGTGCTTCTAATCTTATTGAATTACTGTCTTTTATGGTCCGTGTGGAATATTCCTCCTCCCTGAAACCTCCACTTACAATTCAAGTGCAGATTAATCTCCATAAAATAAAAAAAGTCAGAAGATAATTCTAAAAGACCGTTTATTCCTTCCTCAGTTTATAAAAAGCAGTAATATGTTCTATTTAATTGAAAAAGATGTGAAGGACACAATGTCCTTCAAAGATAAGCAACCAGATATGGCTTGCGTCAAAAGAATTCCTTGCTCTGGAGAGCCTTGGGAAAGGCATTGAAAACTAGAAAGAATTCAGACAAGAGCAGAGAAGAAAAGAGTAAATTTCAGAGTACTAACTGCAGCTTGAGCAATGATCCAAATAAGGAAATATTCCAAGCATCCTTAAGAGACCACAAACAGACAGGTCCAGTGGTGCATGGTAATGTTTCAGAAAGAATAATCTGCAGTTCATCGAATATCCACTCTTCATTGGAACCCTGAAACATTATGTTCTGTTTTACGGGAGCTAAAGGTAGAAGATTAAAGAAAAATGATTCCAAATACAGAGGGATAGCTATCAAGATAAATATGAAGCTTCTCCTTCCTTGTAGTAACTAACTGTAAGTCAACTAAATGGCACGCAGCAAAGTTCAGACAGATTCATGGCCACATAACAGTAAAGACAACGCTCATCATCAGTCAAGATTTTTCTATGTGTTAGTGACAGAATCACACAAACCCATTCAAGCAAAAAGGGGAATTGGTTGGCCCATTTAACCGAACTACACATGTGTGAACAAACACACTCCCATGGCCAGCCATAAGATCAACCAAATAAGGTTCATCAACCATGTGTGTGTGTGTGTAAAAGAGAGGCAGAGACAAAAGGAGCAGGAGAGAGAGAATGATATAAACTCTATGCATTCATCTTCTCATATTCTGACTGGGTGGTGGCCTCAATCTTTCAGGACTCTGCACGTGGCTGGGAAGGTAATCACTAACAGCCCTGAGTTTACAGCCTTATAGCTTGTTAGCCAAGGGGAAAAAAAAACTTCTTTTTCCCAGGACTGTATGAAAAAATTTCCAGAAGACATCTCATTGACCGGGCATATATCCTTCACCATCTCTGAGCCAAACTGAGGCCAAAGACATGGGCTATACTGACTAGCTTGCGTGATACCAACACCTATTCCTGTGGTCAAATGGGCATGGCACTGTGATTGAGAGCCCTGGGGTCTCATTTGGAACAAGAGGTCTCCTACAACGACAGTAAGTGTAGTTCATCACTAGAAGGGAGAAAGGGAATCGGGCAGAGGGCACAGATAGTCCCCATACTCCCCAAAATGTATCTGGTTCCACAGAATGCATTTCTGAGTGATAGTGCCAAGCCCATGAAAGTGGTCCTAAGGTACCCAGTCTTTATTTGTGTGTCTGTGTGTTCTCCCTTGAACTCTTATATTCAACTTGATGTCTCTCCTAATTCCTTTCTTCCTGGTCTCATCTTGTCACCCTGCTGTTACTTATCCTCCATGATTTTGAGTCATAGTGGCCCCCTCAGTCAGCCCTGTATCTTTGAAAAACAGACATTTTTATATTCATTAGTGTTAGCCACTTATCTTCCAACAGGAGTAGTTAGTGGCATTTTCCTTTCTACCAACTGACCTCCCCTGAACTTTAATACGTAAATTAGAAAATAGTCTTCCCGACTCAGTGAATTTGGCCAGCACTAATCAGACACTGGGCTGCATAACGTTCATTTTCAATGGCGTCCTGCATCAATAGCATGTGGCTTCATTTATCAATATAAAGGGTTTCCCTGTGACAAAAACAAAACAGTACTTTTCAACTTGAAGTAAAAACTCATGCTTTATTTACTTTTACCTCCCTAACAATCCCATGAAATTATGTGATTACCCTAAAATTTGGTTCCAGGGAAACACCTGGGATTGTATTTATACACATATACACACAGATGTAGAAAGACTAATTCAGCCTGTTAAGAAACTGCTGAAGAGTTTAGTTTCTGATATAGTATCATACCAAACAAAGGTATGGAGATGGTTCTTTGGGGCCATTAAAACAGGGCCTTCCCTTCAGCACAGGGTTTAACCAGGTCTCGGGTTCGATTGTAGAGAAAATGTCCACAGAATAGAGCTCAAGCTGCCCAGTGGTTTATGGGTGTAAGATGTGTTTAGAATGAGCCGATTAGCTCTTCTTAATCACATTAAATTAATAATCCATTAGTCTGGGTGAGTCCCCAAGAATTGATTCATTTTTATTTTTTAAAGTGCATAGGTTTAGAAACCACTGAGTGATAAATGGCAATTATATCTTCCTTATGAAATTAAGTTGTCATTTTTGAATACTTAAAATCGTTATAGGCTATGATGGCTGCTGTGGTATAAACACAGTGGCAAAAATTGGTGAAAATTTCCATTGGGACCTATTCATATTGATTTCCCTGGCTTCAGTGCTATTCCATCCCTACCACTTCTTTTTTTTTTGTTATCTAGTTCAAATGGCTCCTCCTCTCCACCATTCCTAGGTTTGAGTTGCCAGATATCAGAAATAAAATATAAGATACCCAGTTAAATTTGTATTTATATAAACAAAGTGATTTTGTTGTTGTATCAGAATGTCCCAAATATTGCATGGACTTCCTCATGCTTAAAACAAACAGACAAAATACACTCTTTATCTAAAATTCAAATTTAACATCCTGTATTTTATCTTGTAACACTATCTTAGGTATTATACTAGTTTCCTGAGGCTGTCATAAAAAAATACCACAGGCTGGGTGGCTTAAAGAACAGAGATTTATTTTCCCACATAGTTCAGGAGGCTGTAAATCTGCGATTCAAGTATTGGCAGGTTTGGTTTCTCCTGAGGCCTCTCTCCTTGTCTTCCAGATGGCCACTTTCTCTGTGTCCTCACATGGTCTTGTCTCTCGGTGTGTATGTGTTTGTGCTTCTTATAAGGACACCTGTCATACTGGAATAGGGCCTCACCCTTAGGATTTCATTTAACTTCATTACCTCTTTATGGCCCAATCCCCAAATACTGCCACATTTTAAGATACTAGGAGGACTTCAATATATGAATTTTGAGAGAACATAATCCATTCCATACAGGTATACATTCCATCTTCTAAGCCTACAGGACACAGCTTTATTGCCATTATTCCTTCAACATAGTGTTCTTGAGCATTCACTGTGTCTCATGCATTGTTCTGGTGGACATGCAGTCACAGTCCCCAGAGGGAGCTTGCATTTCAGATAGTTCACCATTAAGTGAATATACAGGCAGTGTGGCTTTTTTGTGTGTGTACCTCTTAACTGTGAATCCCCAGGTTATTTTCTTACTTCTGCTGTTATCCTCCATATAGTATAATACTGTGTGCGTATAATGGCTCAGCAAAACGTGGCCCAGGCATCAACCAATCAAATACTAACTTTACCCTGGCCTAGAGATTTGGTTGGAGCACCATCCTATACACCAAAGGGTTGTGGGTTTGATCCCATGTCAGGGAGCTTACAGGAGGTTGCCCATCTATGTTTCTCTCTCTCATCGATGTTCCTCTCTCATTCTCTCTCTCTCTCAAATCAATAAGTACGTCCTCAGGTGAGGATGAGAAACAATTAACATCAGTTGTATGTCTTTGGAAACAGGTGTCCAGAGTATGAAATTTTCAAATTTACTATAAAAACCCGTTCCTCCAACTTTTCTATACCCTAGATTCCTTTGTAAATGCAGCAGCAGTCATAAAGTCTCTTCAAAAACAAACTTTGAACTTTGTGTGTTGTCATTATAAAATACTCTGTTCTTTTTAACACTTGACAACCAGGCTCTTCCAGGAAGGATGGGAAATGGGTAGCAAGTGTTTCTGGGCCGGTTTGGCCAGAGAGACGCTCAATCCTGTGTTGTCCAAATGTTCTTTATGAGTCTGTTGGCATCTTTTCCCTAAAAGATAACTTAATTCTGACTGAAATTAATTGGGATTAGAAAAACTGTAAACATATTTGAGCTAGGACAAAGACATGCTTCCAGGGAGTGAAATTAAAATCCTACAGAACCTTGCAAAGCTTTGTCACACAAGTGGTATTCAGAGCTTGCCCGTTAATGGGCTGGGTCAGGGGCTTCCTCAACTTTTTATAGTAAAGGAGGATTCCTCTACCTTTCAGTTCTGTGTTTGGAGAGGTCCTCTTCACATTTACAACCAGTGGGTGACTATTAAACTTACGGGGATTTTGTTGCTGCTGTTATTGTTTTCCCTTTTCCTTTAGCAGCTGTCACTCACCAGGAACTGCAGGTGAATTTAAACTAAGAGATATTGCTCTAAAATGCTTGCAATTTTCTGGTTCCTCAGCCCCTAGCATATGTCTCATTGTGTTCAACTAGTATTTACAACATTTCGCAATACAGCTATTTTATATTATTTTCAAGGTTACATTCCCCTGCCTTGCTTTGGAAACTCCTTAAATATATTATCTATAAATATATTAGATAGATTATCTATGTATACAAATGAAACCCTTCTTGGGTTCAAAGACACTCGTAAATATGAGAAATGTGGTATTTTCCTGTTCTGCTAAAGTCCTCCAGATCTCATAAGCCTGAGATAAATCTGTGACCTTCCTACATATAAAGACCTGTATTTAGAAGACAGAGGATTTTTGTCCATTCACCCAAAGCAACACTATGTTGTGAACCTCCAACATTTAGAAGGAAGGAGGGGGAGCAACGTAAGATTTGCGAACTATGTACTAAATTACTATAGCATGTCCCCTACTGGTGTTTCTACCACAATCTCACTGTTGTGAATATCTGAATATAATCAAGGTCATAGATGGGAATTTCAGCAGTGCAATCATTGAGCAAAAAATTGAACATACACAGGAAGGTGTTCTGTAGAAAGGCTTGTGGCTGGGGAGGCTGAGCTCTGGGGAATGGCAAGCTGGGGAAGAGTCAGGCAACTCCCTGAATTGCTAACAAGGCTTCCAGTCAATGGTTTGGTTTCTCAGGGAGATCTGCGCTAGCTTAGAGAGATGATAAGAATAATCTGTTCGTGAGCAACCCACAATGAAAATATGCAGGGACAACTTTGAGATAAATCTACAAATGAGATAATAGGGACCAGAAAGTAGACTCGTTTCAGGGATATAAGGCAGAAACAAAGAGTGAAAGATGTTTGTCTTCCAAAGGGTGGCCAGCTGTGCTGTCCTCGGATGGTAGGCTGTTTGCTGTACTGCAGGGCTAAGCTCGAAAGAATTAATGGACAATAGGACAGTCCCTCTCCCCTTCTGTCTTATACTCAACAGAATCATAACTCATCACAGGTGGGTAATTTTGCATGTCCTCCTACTGGAAATGATCTACAATAGACGTCCCTTTATCATAGATAATACACAACAGACAAGTACAGACAACTCTCTTGGGGCCTGTAAGACCCTTCAGGAACAAAAGGGTGACAGAACAGTAATAGCAGGAAGATTACTGACCTAATATCAGAGTAAGATACTTTTGTTACCATTGATCACCCAACACTGATATATTATTATTACCTAAGTTCACAGTTCTTTTCAGAGTTTTTTAGATTGTACTAAAGTCTTTCTGTTCCAGGATCCCATCTGGAATAGCGTATTCCAGTTATTTGACATATGCCCTTAGGCTCCTCCTGGTGCAGACAGTCTCTCAGACTGCCCATGTTTTTGTGCTTTGATGGTTTTACTGAGGATGGGCCAGGTAATGATTACACTGAGATTATGTGCTTTTGTCAAAAGGGACATAGAAGTCAAGTGACATTTTGAGTACATATTAAAATATATACTATTGACATTAGTTATCACTATCTATGGTAACATTAATCACATGGCTGGTACAGTGTTTACCAGGATTCTCTACTGTAAATCATTTTTTTCTACCTTTCAATACTTTATGGAAGGAAGTCACCATGCACCCACACTGAAAGAGTGAAGATTTATGCTCCTTTCATTAAAAGCATAGTATTTATGTGAATTATTTGGAATTCTGCAACAGAGATCTTTATCTTCTCCCCTATCAATAATTTATTCAGTGAATCATTTATTTATATAATTGTAGACCATGGATATTAATTTTATACTTTACATTATAATCCAATAATACTTTATTTTGTTTCTCAAATTTTTCAAGCTGTAGCTACTAGGCTCTTTCAATTTGCTCCTGTGTTTCTTGAACGAATGCTATCATATTTTTGAGCACTTCCTGAGTACTTTTCTGGTACTACCCAATGCTCCAGGCTCATCTTAAATATTTGCTGTCCCTTGCCTAGAACCAGCCATTTCTCCAAGCAGTCCTGGTTAATTTTGTTAGAGAATGGTATCAGAAACCAAGATCTGGCCACCAGTGTGCCTGTTGCTACCAGGCTGTTGCTGCTTCTAGGCCTTTCATCTGACAGAGCAAGAAAATATGTGCGTATAAGAAACTATGTGTATAAACATTTCTATACATTTATCTATATGTAACTATCTTTATGAGTTCATACTGGTGACTGCAACTCTAACCCATTACCAAAGGCCCTTTTTGTATTCATTGATGTGATCATATGATTTATTCCTTTGATTTTTCCCATTGCTGTGGTGAGTTATATTAATTTATATCCAAATGGAATCCATGCCTAAAATAATCCAACTTGTTGCTGGTATATTTTTTAAAATAAATTACTGAAATAAATTTGCAGTTTAAAATGTTTTAAATATTTTATTTATTTATTTATTTTTAGAGAGGGGGAAGGCAGGGAGAAAAAGAGGGAGAGAAACATCAGTGTGCTTGCTTCATGTGCCCCCCTCCCAGGGACCTGGCCCACAGCCTGGACATGTGCCCTGACTGGGAATCAAACCAGTAATCCTCTGGTTCTCAGGCTGACACCCCATCCACTGAGCCACACCAGCCAAGGCTTGATTTGTGGTATTTTTAAAGATTTTTGCGTTGACATTCTTGATAAACCATTGCCTGTCAAGAGTGTAAACAGTTTCCCTTTCTTGTAAAGTCTTTGTCTGGTTTCCTTGTTAGGGTAATGCTGGTCTCATAGAATGAGTTAAGAAGATTCCCTCTACTTCTATTTTCTGGAAGACATTGTTAATGTTTGGTATTGTGTCTTCTTTAAACATGTTTTAGAATTCACCAGTGAAATCATCAGGGCATGATGCAGCCATATTTGGAAGGTACTAATTATTACTCAATATCTTTAAAAGAAATGGGCCTATCTATTTCTCTATGTTTGAGTTTCTGTAGCTTGTGCCTTACAAAACAAATGGTCCATTCCATGTAAGTTATCAAATTAGTGGGCATGGGGTTGTTTCTAATCCTACTTTATTACCCCTTTTTGTCTGTGGCATCAGTAGTGACAATGCCTCTTTCATTTCTTCTATTTACTAATTTGTGATTTCTCTCTCTTTACTTTTATTAGCCTACCTATTTACCAAAAAGTTTATTGTTCTGAAACAATCAGATGTGATTTCACTGATCTCCTGCACTGCTTCCCTGATTTCCATTTCAGTTTTCCACGCTGCTTTGCATTATTTCTTTTCTTCTGCTTGCTGCATGCTTACACTGTTACTCTTTCTCTAGATTCCTAAAGTAAAAGATTAAGTTTAGAGAACTAATTTCATGTATTTCCCTTTTCTAATGTGTGCATTTAATGTCATAAAATTTCCTGTCAGCACTGTTTTCCCTGAATTCACAATTTTTGGAAGGCTGCTCTTTCATTTTCATTTAGTTTAGAATATCTTTTAATTTCTCTAGAGAACCCTTAATCCATGTGTGTTCCTTAGAAACATGTTGTTCAATCTTCAAATATTTGGGGATTTCCGGCTATCTTTCTGTTAATGATTTCTAATTTATTTCCTTCGTGGTCTGAGAACATTATTTTGTGTTCTCTCTTCTGTCTCAAAGTTAAGATGTGTTTGATGGCACAGGATGTGCTATTGGTCAAGGGTCCATGAAACTTTGAGAAGAATGATGGTCTGTTGTTACATGTAGTATTCTATAAATGGCAGTTCAATAAGTTGATTAATAGTGCTGCTTAACATTAATAATTAAATTTCTTCCTGCTTGATCCATCAATTACTGAAAGAGAAGTATAGAAAGCTCTGGCTGAAAAGAGTTGGACAGACACTGCGTGATTCCCCTTAAATGAAGTATCTAACATAGTGAAACTCAGAGGGGTTTCAGCGGAGTACAGCGGGGGTCACCAGGGCTGGGGTCGCCAGAGCTGGGGTCGCCAGGGCTGGAGTACAGGAGCAATGTGGGGTGGCTGTCCACAGGTGTAAAGTCTTAGTTAAGCAAAATGAGTAAGTTCTAGAGATCCGCTGTGCAATTCTGTGCACACAGTTAATAATGTTGTATTGTATACTTAAAAATTTGTTACAGTAGATCTCACGTTAAGTGTTCTCAACCATAATGAAAATTAAATTAATTAGCCCTGACTAGTGTGGCTCAGTAGACTGAGCACCAGCCTGTGAACCAAAGTGTTGCTGGTTCAATTTTTAGTCAGGGCACATGCCTGGGTTGCAGGCCAGGTCCCCAAAAGGTGTCACGTGAGAGGCAACTACACACTGATGTTTCTCTCCCTCTCTTTCTCCCTCCCTTCCTCTCTCTCTAAAAATAAGTAAAGTCTTTAAAACATCAAATTAATTATACTAAAATAAAAAAAAGAAAAGAAAAAGGCTTCTTAACCTTTACAATTGGAAACTGGAACATTTATGGAAAGAGTGATACGAGGTCTGGCATTTTCTCCAAAATAACATGAGCCTGGGGAGGGCGAGGAGTGGAGGGAGAGGCGTGACAAGTGTAGCTGCACCTTGGCAGTTACTGAAACTGACGGAGGGTATGTAGCAGTTCTCTTTTGCTGGCCTTTTTGCTTTTGGATATGCTTTAAGTTTGACATAATGAAAGTTTCTTTTTAAAAAAATCATAAAAGAACAAAATAAAATAGTGAGTTTATTTCTCCTTATAGTATCAATGTTTGCCTCATGTATTTTGAAGCTAAGTTACAAGTATACACATTAAAAATTGCGAGATCTTATTAGACATCTGACTCTCTTACCAATTCATAATGCCCGTCATCTCCCTGAGGATTTCCCTTGTTCTGAAATCTGCTTTGTCTGACGTATATGGTATTAGAGCTTTCTTTTTCTTAGACAGTAATCTGTGTCTTTATGTTCAGGATGAATCTCTCATAGGCCATACATAGTTGGGTCTGAGTTTTTTGAGTCCACTCTGATTATCTCCAGTTTTATGTAATTGGCATTTAGACCATTCACATCCACAGTTATAGTTTGTAATTGTTTCTGTTCATTTTACTTACTCTTTTTTCCTCTTCATTTTCCATTTACTGGTTTTGAGATTTTTTTTTCATTTTGTCTCCACTCTTAACATATTAGTTGTGCTTCTTTTTCTATTTTTTATGTGACTGCCCTTAATTTTGAAATCTACATTTGCACCCAATATAAATCTACTCTCAAACAATATTATACAAGGGGGGCACCCCAAAAATGGACTTTATTAAAAATTGTATATTTATTCTTACATGCTTAAACTTCAATCACCTTCAAAGTACAGCCGTTTGAAGCAATACACCTATGGAGATGTTTCTTCCACTGCTCAAAATAGTTTTTGAACTCACTGATTTTGATGCCTTTCAGTGTTTCTGCAGTTTTTTGTTTCACCTCTTTCACATAAGCAAAACATTTTCCTTTGAGGACCATGTTCATCCAGGGAAACAAATGAAAAATTAAGTTGCTCAGGACGAGACCAGGTGAACAGGAAGGGTAGGGCATGAGGGTCATACTGTTTTTGGTCAAAAACTGCTCACAGCGCAGGCAAGGGTGCATGTAAATCACCCACCGTGAAATGGGCAAACGTGTCAAAAGAGGCTTCAAAAAAATTTCACTGAGGTCAAACACAGCCTCTCACAACAATGCCAGCTGGTACACTGATACAGATGGGTTCCTAGAAAACTCACCTAGCTGGGGAAGCCTGTACTGTAAGGGGCTCCCCTCCAGAAGACAATTCCACTTTTTGGGGGTCCTCCTCATACTGCTCCTGGGTAACAATATATTTAAGGATTGAGAATTTCAATCCCATATAATATAGTTGTCATTCATTTAATCTATCCTCATGTGATAAAAATAAAATACATTGCTATTATTATTTTAAACAAGCCTTTTTTGTAAAGAGTAGAATGTAAGTTTTCTCATACATTAAAAAAAGATAAATATGTGAGGTGATGGGTTGCTTCATTCACTAGATAGTAGGAAAAAATAAGCAATTTTTTTCTATGTTTACCATAGAAAACATAGGGGGGGGTTCAATGTTTACCCCCCTTTTTTTTACACAGGTCCAAAGGTCTGATCTATATGATCTTATCTCTGAAGACATTTTTAACATGTCTTTAACATATTTTGAACAAGATGGGTCAGTTGTTAATTAACCCCCTCAGTTTTTGTTTGAGTTAACTCATTATTTCTCCTTCATTTTTGAAGAATATTTTTTAGATATAGAATTCTGGAGGGAAAGGTTAATGCTTTAAATAACTTACTCTACTCTCTTCTTTTTTGCATGATTTCTGAGAAAATCATCTGTAAGTTCAGTATTTTTTTCCCCACTGTATATAAAGTGATTTTTCCCTCTGGCCTCTTTCAATATCTTTGTCTTTGGTCTTCTACAATTTGACTGTTTTATGCTTAGGAGTACAATTTTTTTGGTATTTGTCTTGCTTAATGTTCTATAAATATTCTGAATCTATGGTTTGGATTCTGTCACTAATTTTGGAACATTCTCAGCATTTGTTGCTTCATATACTTCTCCTGCTTTGTTCTTGCTTTCTTTCCCTTCTAGTATACCAATTACATTTTTTTGAAATTGTCTCACAGTTCTTGTATGTTCTATTTTGTCTTTTCACTCTTTTTGAAAATTTTCATTTTAGTTTGGTAAGTTTTTATTGACGTATGTTCAAGTTCTTTATTCCTCCATTCAGCTGCACCCCGGCTATTGATGAGTCATCCATCAGAGCTATTTCCTGCTGCAGTGGTTCTGAGGTTATGCATTTTCTTTGGATTCTTCCTTAGAGTTTCCATTTCTCTGTTTAAATGGCCCATTTGTTTTCCATGTTGGCTAATTTCAATCACAGCCCTTTATATAGCAATCAGAGACATTTTCAGTTCCCTGTCTGATCATTCCAAAATGCCTGTCATATCTGATTGGTTCTGACCTTTTTTTGTGTTTTAAGATGGTATTTCTCTACTGCCTATAGTATGCCTGCAAAGTTTTTGTTGAAAAATACACATAATCTATTGGATAATGGGAACTGAGCTAAATAGGCCTTTCACGTGAGGGTTTACATTACCCTGTCTAGAAACTGAGCTGTGCCTAATGCTAACTTATACTAGCAGGTGTCGGGTCCTCAAATTCCTTCAGCATCCTTGTTTTTGTTTTTCTTGTCTTTAAGTATTCATCAAAACTGCATCTTTGTTGAGTCTGAGCCTTGCAGCCACATCAGCAAGGATCCACTGTTTTAAACTGAAGACCTATCAATATGGTAATAATGAGTGGGGGGAGGCATTCTATAATCTTATGATTAAATCTGTCTTTCAGTGCATGGTGTCCCTTGGCTTCAGTTCTCACAAGTGTTTCTTTCTCCCTCCTTCAGGTGAGACAGGAAGGCTATATGAGGCTGTGATTGGGTAAATGAACTTCCCACCTATATGAGATAAATCTCTGATAAAATATTTATCACCGGGAAGTATGTGGTTGTTATGGAGAGTATCCTGGATATATTTCAAAGTGATTACTTTTCCTCTTTCCCTGCAAAAGACATAAGATAATTTTTCTTGACTCTTCACCATGATAAACTGGTGAGATACCTGAAAGTGAAACCCACAGAAGCGTGGGGCCCTCCTATGTCTGCAGCCCCGAAGTCTCTCACTCTTTAGCTAGTACACACTCAGTCCCCGGCAGTTCCTCCAAATCACCTTTTTAATGTTCCTACTGGTTTATGTCCCCGGCGGTTCCTGCATTCGGGTAAAGCTGGTCTCAACTACTGCCCTGTATTCACCTTCAGGCTTCGGTGAGGCAGTTTCCCTTGAAACCTCAATTTTCTGATGGCTTCAAAAAACATCATTAATTTTTGGTTTGTTCACCTTTTTCCTAGTTGTAAAAATAACTTGCAAGCACTTTATGTGTCAGAGTTAAAATAATGCACATAGTTTCAATCTTGCCCCTTAGCAAAATATGACTATATACCAAAAGAGTTGCTTCACAAATAATGTGGATTAAACAAACATCTATATTACCTATGATTCTTAAAAAAATAAAACAGATACAGACACTCAAATACTTGGTTTAATCTCATTATTAATTTATATCATATTAGAAGTTAATATGCATGACAGTTTTGTGTGAATATTTTTCCATATGCCTTAAACAAAGTAATGTTAAGAATATTTTAACTTGAAAATACTTGAATTTTTAATAAGCAAAACTCTACTAGAGTTCAATCTATTATAAATCTGGTGTAAAACTTCAGGGAAAGATAAAAAGAATCTCATTTGAATACATTGGACAAAATACACAAGGGAAGGATGACTATAATTTAATGATATCATGTATGCAATGATTTCTTTCTAGTTCATAAACTGACTCTAGTGGCAATGCTCACCAGAAGTTCTAGAAATGTTTTGAATGATCTAGAATCTTTGGTATAAGCATTCAAATCCCAGAGGGACTAACAGTCCTTATTTGAACAGAGAGGTTGAAATAGAGGCTCAAAGACAGACCAGGTGAAGATACAGTGGAAAGGCAGCCATCTGCAAGTCCTAGGCCATAGAAGAGACCAAACCTGCTGACACTTTGACCTTGAATTGGTAGACACCAGAACTATGAGAAAATAAATTACTGTTGTTTAAACAGACAAACAAAAATGAACAGACAGGCATCCCATATTCACACCTGTAAAGCATCCTCTGCCCGTGGGATGCAGAACAAAATCACTCAAGACGTAGAACTTGACTCGCTCTTTGTCAGTTTACACTTGGTCTCAAGTAGCTCTGCAAATTATTGAATTTTACTGTTTTAAATTGTTTTTCCCTCCAGATACTTTTTTAAATAGTATTTTAGAAGAACAGTTATCTGAGCATCATTCTTCTTTATTTCTTCTAATACCTGAAACAAGTCTTAATTTAATAATATCTTGCTGTTATCAGCAATCTCAATTATTCAACTCATACAGTGATGCAAAGAAGCTATTTCCACTCCAGAAGACATGAACTATCTGTTTGTCTTTTATCAAGATGGGAAGTTACAGGCACAGATCATACCCTCTCCCTCTGCAATAGATGGATTCTGAGTGACATCTTAAATTTGTGAAAGTCTAATCTGTACACATCTCTTCAGGTATATTTTACAGGGCATAATATTCATCTTTCTTAAAGATTGAGTTTGGCATACCGCAATAAGAACAAAATGAATGAAATTCTTCCAAAATGTGCAATTAGGAACACCAAAGTGTTCCAAACAGGGTATAAGAAAACTCAAAATAATCAGACACAAGAGTAGAGAAGAACTTTCAAGTGCAGAATTCGACCCTTTACTCACATTTTGGAGTAACTGAGTTTGGTTTTATGAATAGAGATTTAATCCATTTCTGTAAGTGTAGATAGAAGATAGCGTTGAACTGACCATTTAAACTACATAATTATACTTAAATTTCAAGCAGAAAAGTTAAAACCCAGTATAAAAATATTATTGTGTAAGGACGTGAACCCTTGGTCAGCATAGGTTACCTGCAAGGTATAGCATAGTTATTCCTGCAAGGATCTAAGTTTTGAAGATGGTGAGGATGCTTGGTCCTGTCATTTCTTTCCTGAGTTTAGAACATCAGACCTTCTGGAGCATGCTGATGGCCCTGTGCCAGAAAATCCTATGATGGTGAATTCTCTAAGATGCAAGTAAATGATGAGAGGTGTCGATGCTTCTGTTTCTTTCATCACCAACACCCTCCTTCCTTGCTTTGACAGAGTCACCCATGTAAACAGCTCCAAATGTCATGTGTACAAATTGCTACATAGATACAATAGCATTCGTATATATCATGTATATTGCAGTTTTCCAGGAATGATACAGGTCTGGTCTAGAACAATCACCCAGTGAAGATGAAGTCATCTGAGTACCTAAATTTTATATTAAAAGGTGGCAAGTAAAAGACAAAGGAAAAGAGATAAAATTGCAATCAACTCCCTACTGCCTGAAGGCCATCTAGGAACCCTAAAAGCACCCAGGAGTGAAGGAGCACAAAGAGGCAGGAAGAGCAGAGCCCCACAGACTGATTAGTCTACAAAGTGCACTTCACACTTGACCCCTTTGCCTTCATAACTACCCAGTGACTTAGCTTCTACCGGAATTATTCTTGTGAAACAAGGACAACTATAAAGTACAGATAAAATGCAATTCTTTAATTTTCTACAGGAATTGACCTCAAGGCCTCTTGAATTCCCCCTCAATGTTTTTTCTGTCTATAAGAAAATAAAATAGGAATTTATTCAATGAACTCTGGGTGGTTGGTTCTGGATATAGTAATGGTCACTGTTCTTTCAAGATTTTATTTATTTTTAGAGAGAGGGGAAGGGAAGGAGAAAAAAAGGAGAAAAGCATCAGCTGGTTGTCTCTCACATTGTGCCCCAATAGGGACAAACTCACAACTCAGGCATGTGCCCTGACTGGGATGAGAACCAGCAACCTTTCACTTTGTGGGACGATGCCTAACCAACTGAGCCACACAGGTCAAGACTGTAATCACTACTGACTTCCCACCAGTATGCACTCTGTTCTTTCTGCTTCCTATCAGAAACCCACTGATATTCAGCAATCTTTCCCCCCATGTTTACAATCTTAACTCAAGTTGATTGAGGAAATGTTGATCTCAACCCAGTGCCAGGGGTGGGCTCCTGTTCTTCTAAGCACAGCATCCTAATACTGCACTCCCTGCTATTTCTTGGAGTACAAATGGATATGTGAACATTTACTATCAGAAAAGTAAGATTTCTTGATGCTTTAGAGAATGTTATTTTCTTTCTCTTAAAGAAATGGCTGAGAAGTAAGGTTCTCCCTTTCGTACGGCATTTGCTTTTGGCAGCAATACTGGAAACCTGAAAGAAGACTAAATGAATGTGCAGAATGGGCATCGCTGAGGCAAATTCTCAGAGAAGCAGAGCTAGAGTTCTGGCTGCATGAGGTCTGAAGACTTTCCACTTCCAGAAGTGTTATGTAAAAATGCTCTATTCCTTTCACCGGAAAGCCCATTTTAAACAGGTTTCTCTAACTTGTATTTAAAAAATAACCTTTCAGAAAGTGCAGGAGAATTATGCTGGTTGGTAAAATGTGTATTATGTCAGAAATGTTTTAATATAAGTTACCTGATATAATTCTAAGAGTATATGTCCAACTTTACAAAGCAAAGGGATGATTCACTAAATGCAAACACATTTTATCATCCAGCATAATACCTCAGAAAATTAAGATTTTTATCTATCCTTTTAATTCACCATTTTCTTCCCCCCAAATCACATCCCTTCCCTTTGATACCTGAAAACTCTTTATCTGTAGAAAAATATTCCACGCCTACCTATTCATCCCCTCCGGGACAGTTTAAAAATATCAGTGTGTACTCACATTCCAAAAGACTGTACTTCCACAATCCCATGTGGCTGTCATCAGTTTTGTACTCATTTATCAGTGTTTTTAATCTGTGTTGGTATTTCTCCTTCTACTACATTGTCAGCTCCTCTGAAAACCTAGGCTTAAGGCTGCCATTTCATTTCCTATGACACCTAGCAATAGACTCGAAATGTAGTGAGCTTTTAATCAATTTCTCACGATAATAAATGATATAAAACATTCCTATAGTTACCCAGGTGAAGCAATTACGAACTTCTTTGGTTTTCTGCTTCATCGATTCAATTCACTCGTTATCATAAAATCTAAATTGAGTGGACCCAAAAGAAACATTGGCCTGATATTTCCAAAATATGAGTGGAAAGAAAAGCAAAGACTAACAGGTGTGGCTGTTTGTCACAAATTTATGTCTCAATGGACTATTTTATCACTTGCATTTTGTCCGCAGTGTAACTCTTATTCCTACCCAGGCTGGCCCAGCCCCAGTTATGTGTCCTTGGTCCTGATGTCCCTACTAACCGAGAGGTCACCTTTGCTATCCAATTTGAGACCATCGTCTCCTGACATACTGCTGTCCTATGAAGGCTCACCTTGCTCCTCCTGGGCCCATGTCCTATTAATCATCACCAACCTAGTAACAGTGATGTTAATACTGCAGCCATGACACTCTCGTTTCCCTCCCCAGACCTTCTGGGCTATTCAGACGGCTAATGTCTTGTTAAAACTTTTTTACTTATTAATTTTATCTGTGACAGAGCCTGATTAGCTTCTGAATTACTCCAAGCCTATTTTTAGTCTGCTATGCTTCTATCCTTCACAGACAGTTTAATCCCAAAGTATTAATTCGTCTCTATATAATGCTGACTTGTCTTTCTACAGGTATCCTAAATCTTCCTGTTTTCGCTCAAGGCCCACCTTGCTTTGACTTGCATTCCTTGCCCATTGTTTTCAATGATTCACCTCCCTCAGGAGGCAGAGAACTCTGTATTTAAAAGCCATTAGAAAGCCTGAAGCCCATCACTAAACTATTATCAACACATACGAGACAGAATATGAGATTGTAAATATCTATAATCAACAAGGACCCTGTAAGCATATAGCCTTACTGTTCTGCAGGACACTGCTGAGATGCTTTTTCTGTACTTCAGGCACTCACAAATCCTGCTGTAGAGGAAAACTAATAGTATCATGAATCCAGCTGAAACCAATTCAAGATAGTTTGGGATAAACAGCCTCTGGAATAAACTGGCTATAACAAAGAGACAAAATGTGTGGCCCCAATACCCAGTGCTACGTGTAGACAGAAAAAAACAACAGGGGAAAATGATGGGCAGAGTTTTTGCAGAAGCCATCAACAGAGGGTTCAGAATAATAAAGGCTTTGAATAATAGCCAGGGCACAGAAAATAAACAGTGAGGAATACAATCAAGATGAGGAGAACATTATGAAAGAGCAATTAGAGAATATAGATAAAGTATCATGAGCTTGGATGAGTAAGGATAATGGAAGAAGAGTAACCACTTGAATAGACAGAGTAAAAAGCATAAATGTGTTTTGAGTAACACTGAATTTTAAGTGGAAAGTCTGGATATATTCTAATAGGATAAAGAGAATTGTAGGCTGAAGACAAAATCAGTTAGACATAATGTTGTGCATTCAAACCATTCAAATGCTATTACTAAGCCCCACAGTATCTTCTCTGCCCCAAACATGACACAGAAGTGTATGGAAACCTATATATAAAAAGTACATACTATCCCTTGACCAGTACTTGTGGGCTTACTGTCATAAGCTTTCCAATCAATTCCAATCTGTACATATTTCTTCATTCCATGATTTTGATTCTTCTAACAGTCTAATTTCACCATTACTGATCCATCTTCCATAGACTATTTCCTGATTCAAGTCACAACCTTAGTTCTGCTCCTGGCTACATTTCTGTGACCTGGTGACTGGATACATTCATGCACAAACCTCAGGTGACTTTTCATCCCTAGCAACCATAGTTGAAGATGCTAAGTTGTTGGCAGTAGGAACAGGCCCAGGAAAGCACCAGAACTCTAAGAATAGGAACCCTTCATTCCGACTAAAGGAACTGTGGCTCCCACAGTGAGGGACAAATCCCTACCATTTGCACCAACCAAAAGGAAGGGAAATGATAGGCCCATCTCTCTGGCCAATGGACTGGTGGTCTCAGAATGTTGAAAGTAACTAGAATGCATAGAATAGAGATTTCAATACAGTAATTCCCTAAAGTGTTGACTGATGACCAGGGCTCACTTCTGAGTGGTGCATCTAAGAATTCGTCTCTAAACATAGACAAGACCTTGGGGATTAAGCTATGGATTAGTAAACTGCCCAGATTCTAGACTGGCCACTTCAGTGGAACACAAACTAAAAGCATCCAAATAGCAGTGAAAAGTCTTCGGAACTTAAATTGGCATTAATTGCAATGACAGCTCACAAAAGGCAAGCTGGAATTTGTGGGCTTAACCTAATGATATATTGCCTGCTTAAAGAAAATAAAGGAATTCAACACCCTCTTTATGATGTAATGAAGACATGCAATTTCATAACACAATCAAAATGACAAAGATACAATTCAAAAATCACTGGACAGTCAAAAAGCCATGAAAAAAATCAACTGGCAGTGGAATAGATAATAAAGGGATGCCAACCTCAAAATAACACAGATGTTGGAATTAATAAAGACTTTCAGTCAATTGTCATGGCTATGTTGTAAGAAGTAAGGTGAACACTATTTAAATATGGAAACATCACAAATTATCTGCAAAGAAATGAATGATATAGAGAAGAATCAAATTGGTATTTCAAAACTAGAGAGTAAAACATCCAAAATTTAGAAAACATAAAATACTCAGTGGACTCAAAAGGATCAGGCACATGATGGATTAAAAACATTAATGAACTTAATAAAAGATCAATAGACATTATTCAGTCTTAACAACAGAGTGACAGAATATTGAAAACAAATAAAAATTTTCAGCAATTTATGGAGCAATATCAAGTGACTTAACATCTGTGGTATCAGAGTGCCAGAAGGAGAGGAATGTGACATATAGTAAGCAAATTAAAGAAACTGAACCTGAAAAACTCAAGTTTGGAAAGGTATAAATCTATAGATTTGGGTAGCTTTGTAAACAGAACAAACAACAACAAAATCCATGAATCCATGTCCAAGTATATCACAAACTGATAAATAGTAAAACAAGAAAACTCTTAAAAGCAGCCACAGAAAAATAACAAATTATCCAAATGATTACAGATTTCCCTTTCCGAAATCATGGCGGCCAAGAGAAATAGAATATTTTCAAATTACTGAAAGAAGATAGCTGTTAGCCCAGAATTCTATATTCAATTAAAATATCCTTCAGGGATAAAGTAAAATAAAGACATTTTCAGGTGAAGAAAAACTAAAAAAAAAAAAAAAATCCATCACTAGCAGACCTGCTCTCAAGAATGGCTAAAGGAAAGTCTTGACAAGGAAGGGATGTGATACCAGCAGGAAACTGGGAACAGCATAACAGATAAGAAATGAAAACTGTATGTATATGTATATGTATGTGTATGTGTATATGCATGTGTATGTGTATATAAACATAATAGACTATTCTTCTCCTCTTAAGTTGTTTAAAATCCAGTTAATGGTTGAAGCCCAAAATTATAACACTTTCTAATTGGGTTTCCAATATATACGAGCATAATACGTAAGACAACCATAACATAAGGTGGGGAAGGTAATAAAACACGTATGGCATAAAATTTCTAATTCCACTTCAAGTCATGAAATATTAATTCCTAGCAGACTGTAAAAAGCATTGTATGAGTATTGTCATTCATAGTGAAAACACTAAGATTCAACGAAGAAATTTAGTCAAAACCTCAATGGTTAAATTTAAATTACTTATAAATTTAATCTAAAAGAAGGCAGAGCCAGAAAGAAAAATTAAAGGATTAAAAACAGAAGAAATAAACAAAAAAATAAATGAAGTGAAATAAACTACTAAACCTAAATCCAAATGTTTTAATACTTCTATTTGAACCAAATAAAAGAGATTTCCAGAACAGATGTAAAAATAAACCATGTATATGCTGTCTACAAGAAAGTCACTCTCAAAATAATGATAGAGATAAGTTAAATGTTTAAAAACTTAAAATCACATTTCTATACAAACACTAATCAGGGGAAAGCAAGAGTAGCTATTTGAATATCAAACAGCATGAATTTTAAAGCAATAAAATTATTAACAAGAAACGGGAACATTATGTAGTACTAAGGTTAATTAATCAAGTAGACATAAAATTCTTAACTGTTTATGGACCTTAAAAAAAAATGGACCTTAAAAAAAACTTCAAAACACATATAGAACTGAAAGGAGAAACTGACTAACCCAAAATTATAGTTGAAGACTTCAATGCTTTCCTCTAAACAATGACAGAATGAGAAGACACGAAAGCCAGTATATACAGAATGGTTGAATGTAACAATCAACTGGATCTCTGACTGATACTTACAGACCACTCCACCATCAATATCAGAATACACATTTTTTTCAAGTGCACATGAAATATTTACCAAGATAAATATCTTGATATATCAAATGAAGTTCAACATATTTCAAATAATTGCAATCGAAGTATGTTCTATAACCAAAATGAACTCAAATTAGAAATCTAACAGAAAGGCAATAAGAAAATCTAAAAACAAATCTTGGAAATTAGCTAACACACTTCCAATTAATCCATGAGTCATAAAAGACAACTCACAAGTACTTGAAAATCTTCAGAACTGAACATAAATGAAAATACAATATATGTAAATTTTATAATGCACAAAAGGAATGTTTACACCTATACTCTCTACATGTTAGCCCATAGTTATTCTTAGTTCTATAAATGACCATATATGTTTTTGCATGATTGAGTCTATGTCAATGTCTCTCTAGTTATTTTGGTTGTCTAAAGCTTATTCTTCCATAGATTCCTGAGAATATATTCACTGCAACAATATCACTTTTACATCTACATGCTAATAACAACACCTTTTGTTCTTGAGAGTCAGATTCGCTGGGTATAAAATCTTTGGCACACACCTTTTGTTCTCATGATTTAAATGTGTCATTTCATTTTCTTATGGAATAAATAAGCACTGCAAAAATGCTAATAATTTGCTTACATTTTCATTATAAATCACATGCTTTTCTAGATGCCAAAAGAATTTTTTAACTTAAAATCTAGTACTTGTACTAGAATATGTTTTGGTATTTGTTGTTCAAGGTCGATATTCTCAGCTACATGCTATATTGTTTCAACATTCAACATAGAATGTAAAACTATATTCACTTTCAAATATAAACACATACACGCAAAATGTGTATATGAAATTTGTGTAGAGCTTTTTTGGATTATTGATATTTAGTATTTCTTGTGTTCCTTTTGTTATACTTTTAAATCAGCAATTCCTATTATCTGTATTTTCAATCTTCTTTCTCAGTGTTAGTAACTGTCATCTAATTTCTTTTTTATCGCCTTTTTATTTAAAAAGTTAATATAATTGAATACAGTAAAATTTTACTACACAGTATTATGAACTTGGATATATTATAGATTCCTATAACAACCATCATAACAATTATTATTATTTTTGAATGTGCCTTCTTCATTCTGACAAAATAAAATGCAACTATTAGAAAAATAAGGAGAAAATGAAGAAAGCCTATTCTGACATGATTTTAATGGCTCTTGCAATAATATTGGTGGTAGCATTCTCATTGTTATTCTAAGACTGTTATGTTTATCGTATGTCATGCAAAATGAGTAATCCTGGTACAATTCAATTCTAGCATCCCTCTGTCCTTGAAAAGCAGGATTCTTTGTGGTGAAGACTCCTTTCTCCCTCTTTGGAAGAAAAGGATACAAATGTAATAAGTTCTATAGTCTGAAAATGTAATTGGATATATCTATATAAACCTATGATGCAGTTTATCTGATCTTGTGAATATGCATGTTTGTGTGTTAATACGTGTGTTCATGTGTATCAATCCAATAGTAACAAGCACCATAATGTTCATACTGTTGTCCTAAAATACCATTTCTCACTAAAAGAAAGTACCAGGAGTCATTGGAGAAATAGCTGGTCCCCAGCCTGGGGTAGCAAACACACGAGGTGAGTCTTATAGTACTTATAATACTAATGCAACTTAATTTATTAAAAACTACAAAAGTCATGTCAAAGGGATCCAGACACCACTGGAAGAAGCTCCCATTGGCCGCAGAGGGTACAATGCATACTTCAATAATAATAATACTCACAGTGGAATAGAATCCACGATACATGTTAAAAACCATGATTTCATAATTATATTTTTTAAACTGGTCACCTTGATAAGTATGAAAGCAATTTATTATCTTAGAAATGGGTAAACAAAGGAAAATAATAAAGTTGTTATTTGGACTCTCTAATACAAACTTATGCCACTGGGTAACTAACTGGTAGATTAAGGGACATATCTCCTTATAAAATATATATACAACATACTGTATATATATTTTATAAGGAATATATTGTGTGTATATATTTCACAATATATACACAAAGACAGACATGATAAAATTAGAATGTCACCATTTTGAAACTTGTATTTCAGATATATTAATCATCAATGGCTGCTAAGATCATAAGAAGGGACAACCAAATATAATGTACTTCACACGGGCTTGCCAAACACTGCCTGTACTCTTGCCTAAAAGACTGCATTTTAGGCTGATCCAATACCTAGACCTACTTGCCAATTTCCTGGAACTACAGAGGACTTGTTGGACTTTGTGAATTGCACCATGTGTGTGCAGCAGCCATATAGAGACTGTGGCTGACTCTCTAGCTCTAATGGTCCAGGTTCTTCTGCAAATAACGGGAACAGTAGGGAAATCTATAGCAAAATTTTTAAAAACTATTAAAATTTAAAGCATGAGCAAGATAAACCACAGTGTCTGCTAAAACATATTTGGGTTGTAAAACTATGAACAATACAAGAAAAATATTACTATAAATGCAGGACAATAGTTACTCATGAAGCAAGAAGGGCATTGCAATAGAGACCAGACACATGGCAAGTCCTCCAGAGGTAGCTGGAAAAATAATGCTTCTTGACCAGAATAACATTTACTTTGTAATAATAGTTCACTAAGCCACATATTGAGGCATTTTCAGTTTTGATATTGTTATTGTTGTTATTGTCGTTTTTTTGTATCTGTGTTTCTAGGTTTTATTTTACAACAAAAAAGTGGGTTTTTTTACACTGTGATATTTTAATTTCTTTTTATCATAAGTCACTTCTTGGAAGCCAGGAAACAGAATCAAAGTAAGGCAATCTACACTTCTAAGGATCCAGGCCCAGTCTTCCCATCTTCAACAGAAAGATGTGATAATACAAGGGGCTAACAACAGGGTTATAAACTCTAAATAATAACCACTAGCCTACATCTTTCCTTAGAAAGTAGCCAAAGTCCATTCCTTAAAGACATGAATGCAATAATATCTTGATCTACAAAAGACAGAATGACCCGAATTAAACACTGGCTAATCTATTGGTGAATCAGGTTAGTAGTGGCCAAGGATTAGTGAACAGAGAAAAGTGCTTACATTTTGAAAACTTACTCTGAGGTTTTAAAAATTCCTGGTTGGTGCTAATAAGAAAGCAAGTAAAACATACTAGCAATACACCCACACTGATCATTGATTTTGCCAAGGTCTTGCTGTAGAACATGAAGTTAGAGATGAGTGTGGGAGATAAGATACTTAGACGTTTTTAAAACAAACTTCTTAGTAATAAGAAATTTGACATACTGCAGCCTCGTGTTTACCACAGCAACAAACTGACAATGACTATTTAAAAGAAATGCTCACCCCTAAAATGGGCGGTGGCAGCAACACCTTCCACTACAGAAGAGCCTCCGACTTTCATAATCAATTGACACTACTGCTCTTCCATGATAACATCCATGTGGGAAAAAACTTATCAGGAGGTTTTGCCGGGGCCAGGACAGGAGAAACTGAGTATGCCCTAATTAGCTCATTGTTAATTAAGTTAGCATCTCTGGGATGGACTAAAAAAAAAGCCACTGTTTTACTAAACATACACAAGCTGCAGAATTCCTTTACCTTACCTGTACTCCCTGCTCAACAACGTAAAGCTGAGCTGAGTCCCAGGTGTGAGTCTTCTGCTCAAAGCTGAGGTGGTTGCAAGGCATTAAGGTCCTGAATGTCATCATGGGAGCAGCCCTGGTAGCCACCGCAGGCGTAGCTGGCAAGGCGCAGGTGGAAAATATCCTGGCGGGGATAGTCCGCCAGCTAGAAGAGGGAGCCTTGGATTATATAAAAGCGACCAATCAAAACCAGTGGTGCAGCATGCGAAACAACCTTTCTGGGAGAGTCCACAGGGCATTATAACATGCTTCCACAGTTTACGGTCCGAGAGTGGCGCCAGGAAGCCTGCTCGGGCAGCTTGCTCAAGTTTGGCAGCAGAAGTGCCGGAAGCCTAAGCGCCCAGCCCAGCGCCCGCCGCACGGAACTCTGGCCCCCCACGCCCAGCTTCGCGCCGGAAATAGTTTTTCTGAAGGCTGGACTCCGGAAGTAGCGTCATCTTTCTTTCTTTCTTTTTTTCTTTTTCTAAGTATGTATGTCTTTAGAGGGGAAAGAAGAAAATTTCTCATTCTCTGCGTTTTTTTTTTTTAAAAGCGTCTATTTTAAACTGGGTATCTTGAATATAGAGACAAAAGGCATTTTATAAATATGTAAATTTGTGAGCACGTGGTGTCAGGTATTGTGCTGTTTTCATTTATTATGTTCGTTTCACATCTTCAGCACAACTAAACTTTCCCTTATACACACTATAATACAGAAACTGGGTGGAAGGAGGCTACATGACCCTAATCATACGAGTTAATTGACAGAGCCAAAATTTACCTCATTTGTTAGATTGCAAACCCTATGTCACGATCTGTTTTTACTACACGGGCCTCTCTTTGGAATCACAGACAGCCTTGACTTATACAGGATATAGATGCAAGTTAAGAATCTAAGTGTCCCTTCAACACACTTGACTTGAGTAAATTTTTGGAACCATGCAGACTGTGGTGTCTTTCATTTATAGCCTCTTCATAGCTATAAATGTCTGTCTTCAAAGGAACCCTAAAAACTGAACTACGAGCAAACCAAATCTTAAGTTATGAAGCCCAGGCAATATCCATGGATAATTTTGCTCAGAGACTTGATTTTTCAAGCCCAAGTTGCAGGAAATTGTTATATTTGCATTTGCTTTGACGTAATTGTAGAGTTTTCACCTGCTATATCATGAAGTGTAGACTAGAGAAAAAAATCCCAAACATTTTTTCAAAGTGACAAGACAATGATCCACCATGTATCTTGGCTGCAAAAAATATGTTATTAGATTCAATTTATCATGAAAAATTGCTAGATTGTGAGAAGGCTAAAATGGCAGCATGGCAAGAGTGCAGCTCTTTAGTACTAATTATCTTAAGAGTTGACCTTCCAGGTCACCCCAAACCCTGTATTAATTCAGGAGGAGAGCTTAGATGGCCAACTCAGAGACATCAGACAATTTCAACTGAAAAGTATTCTGTTTAACCCTTGCTAGACTGCACGAACAGACACAGATCAAAATGATATCTAAAGGCCCAACTATCTTATCCCAAGATATATTTCCAGTCTTGCTGGTCACTCTTCTCTGTACAAATTCCCTTGTATCGAAATGATATACTCCCTATTTCTGGGAGAAGTCATTCTTTCCTTCTGCCCCCTGCCTTCACTGATCTTCTTCCAGACCTTGAAACTCCTTCCTAGCCACTTGCTGAATTAATAATCATTCTTCCTAGCCAATTTCATCTCAAGGTCTTTCTCTCTAAATTCAGCTCAATTAAATAATTTCTTCCCCTAAAATACTATAGCATGTATTGTCCCTGTCACATGTTGGACACTTAATATATATATCTTGAAAGCACCAGTTAAACTTATCCATCTTAACTGTCTAATCAACTATAATTAATAGCTTGATTTACCCCTCTGCTTAGGGTAGCAATTTTTATGTAGGAGGAAGTGCCAGCAAAGTAGTTGCAGAATTTTTCATTGTTTGTGTCCTAAATATCTTTTTGCCTTCTCTTCTTTGCATGCCACATTCTTCCAACTTCAGTCACAGAGTGGGTCTTATAGCCAGAAGGGGACACAGTTAAGATTGGATGTTACACGCTTAATTGTGTTCCCACAGAATACATATGTTGAAGCTCTAATCCTAGTACCTCAGAATGTGACTGTACTTGGAGTAGAGACCTTTAAAGAGGTGATTAAATTAGAATGAGGCTGTTGGGTTGAGTCTTAATCCAATCTGACTGGTGTCCCTATAAGAAGAGGAAATTTATATATGAGAAGGTGACCATCTGCTAGCCCCAGAGAAAGATTAAGAAGAAACCAGTCCTGCCAACACTTTGATTTTGGACTTCTAGACTTCAGAACTATGAAAAAATGAATTTTTGTTCTTTAAGCCATCCACTCTGTGCTATTTTGTTATGCCAGCCATAACATTAGAAGTCTGTTTTCTAAGCTAAAAGTATCATCTTTGGCTTTAATACTACAGTAACAATCAAGATATCCAGGGACAACCCTTGTTTATCTCTTTGGTTTATTTTGTTTTAAATGATATAAATCAAGAAGTGGCCCTGGCTGGTATAGCTCAGTGGATTGAGCGCAGGCTCGCGGTTCCATTCCCAGTCAGGGCACATGCCTGGGTTGCAGGCCAGTTCGCAGGGGCCAGTTCCCAGCAGGGGGACACATGAGAAGCAACTATACATTGATATTTCTCTCCCTCTCTCCTTCCCTTCCCTTCTAAAGATAAATAAATAAATAATTTTTAAAAAGAAGGAGATGACAAATGTTTGGAGAGAGAGAGAGAGAGAAATGAAGCAGGCAAATTGAAAAAAGCAGACAGAGGAGATCGGGCGGTCAGGAGGCATGGGGAAAAAAATCTCCATGGTTCCAGACCCTACTGAATTCTGATCAAAATTTCTTATCCAGGGCTCAATAACAGGTCACTGATTGACTCAGAAAACATCCTTTCCTTGGGAAATAATTTAAGTATTTGTTTTTCTGTACTTCCAACCCAAAACCTGGACTATGAAATCCATTGTGGGCTGAGGTGGCAAAAACATTAACACTCTGTGTGCCAGGAACCTTCAGTACCTGCTTATCCTGCAAACCCCATATGGTTGAACCCCAAGTCCTGCCTGTTAGTTGAAGAGAGAGCGCTGTGTAGACTTTGGGATTATCTGCAAAGAATTGAAATCTCTGCTTTTGTATCAGTTTGAATTGTGGAGATTTATTTATCTCACATTAGAGGAAGGTAAGAAGGGAATGACTGCTGGTATTGGTTTACTAGTTCATGGTCAAGATGGGTTTGCCTTGGTGTTTCTGTTATATGCACTACCTCATCGTTGCAACATGATTGTCCTCAGTGTCAGACATCACGTTTGTATTGAAGAGAGAAGGAGGGTGAAGAAGAAAGTCCTTATGAGCTCCACTTGTCCCCTTTTATCAGGAAATAAACCCTTTTCATATACCTTTCTCTCTTCCAGGTATCTGTTTATGCCTTCTGGGCCAGAACTGGGTCACAGAGTCACTGCCATGTTCGAGAGAGCCTGGGAAAACATGCTAACATCCACCGTGGGGAGGAAAAAAGGGAGGCCAAAAGTGGTAATAGGTTTTCAGGAACCAAGCAATAAAATATTCTTAAAATGTATTTTCATACATCGTGAACTTCTGAATAATGTGTAAATATTTAAATATGTGTCTATTTCCAACTTCTGCAAATATTTCAATTATCAAAATTTCCAGCAGTTAGTGAGATCATAAGGGACAAAATTGCTGGCATGAATCATTATTTCTTCCCTCCCTTCCCCAACCCTAGTGATCTCTGAGATCACTACCAACATAGAAGAGATTTCTTTTCCTGGTTTTCCAGGTTAAGTCCCTTTTTTTTTTCAAATATTTTATTTATGTATTGAGAGAGGGGAAGGGAAGGAGAAAGAGTGGGAGAGAAACATCAGTGTATGGTTGCCTCTCATGCATCCCCTGCTGGGAACTGGCCTGCAACCCAGGCAGATGCCCTGACTGGGAATCGAACCTTGATACTCTGGTTTGGAAGGCCTGCGCTCAATCCACTGAGCTATGCCAGCCAGGGCCAGGTTAAGTCCTTTTTGCAGAAGAACTGCTGAGTCTCTGTCAGTCTTAGGGCACCAGCTACTGTACCATGTAAGTGTGTCGTGTGTGATTCTCATTCGGATTCTCCCTCCCTCCCTCCCTCTAACTAGAGTTGAATGAAGCAACATCAACACAGTTAAGATATGTATTCTCCCCAGACACAAATAGAAAATAGGAATAGTCTCCATTTCAAATTGTTAAAATGAGTTATGTAGTTCAAATGGCCTGGCTCTTATTTTCCCTTGCTCAAAAATCAATATAGGTTTGAATCCTAAAGTACTGTGTTCTTTGTGATAATGTCATCTGTATATTATTACACCAGAAATTTTTAATATCATTATCCTTTGTGAGGGCAGAAAAATATTTTTGCCCACCTTTCTATGTTCTTCTGACTGAATTCATAGTCAAATTAACATGAGACAGACTAACAGAAGAAAGTGACCAAATTTCTTATATATGCACATATATGGTTTTCCTAGGAATATGAGGCTGAAGGACACATTGAGCAGTTGAGGCTTATATGCAACTCTGGACAAAGGAGAGGGAGGCAGGGGTCCGGGATATCAAAGGGAAAGCAGGTAATTCACAGGTAAATGAGAAAGAGCAAACTTGGTAAACAAACTCTTACCAGGCCGCCCGAAATAATGGTTCAGAGAGGAAAATTTTTCCTGGATCCTCCTGTCTGCCAGGTTTAATTCATATATGCCAATGTGACTCTGCTAAGGCTTTCTTCCTGAAGTAGGTTTTTCTATCCAAATTCCTTTAGGCAACTAAAGGGGAGATTAAAAATTTTTTTAGCATGAGTTTGTTGGATTTTCATTGTTTTCAGCCTTAAATAACCTACATGCCAGAGTGGCACCTCCTAGGAAGACTCATTCTGGATCCCTGAAACTTCAACTCCAAATACCTTTTGAGGAAAGGTACCTCTCACATACCTCATATCACTGACTCTTCTCCCTGCTGATAGGAAGTCCTGTCTCCTGTGTTGCTGCTGATAGGTTCCCTACTCTCTTTCACCTCTCATTCTTTACATACACTGCTTTCAACTGGAGGAACATTCTTCTCCATCATCCTTATGAGGACATCTCAGTAGTTGGCTCCACAGCTTCAAAGGCTTTTCTCCTCCCCAAGGCTGTGATAAAGTCAACTCACACTGGCTCATGATAACCTATGGTTACACCTTTAGAAATGTGTAAGCCTACTGTTAAGCCATTGTTAAATACACTCATTACTCAATGTTAACTTAAAATTAAATAAACTGTATTTTAAACAACAGGAATGTATACAAAAATTTATATTTTAAAAATATTTTGCTACATTTTATTATTATCTATGTTCTTGAGATTACTGACATCTACAGCTTGTGCATTTTGTAAATGCCTGATAGCAAAGTGCCATTGTGCATCTCTTCCCACCCCTGGGAGTCGCCCACAAGTGTGCCTCTGTGGTAATCAGAGTGTTTCAGCTACAGGCTGAAAAGACTCTTCCACCCCTCCCTTATCTGCGTAGAGGAACTTGAATTAGGGACCTTGCCCATAAGAAGATATTATCTCTGATCATCTCTTTTATACCAATGTGTATAGCAGGGGGGACTTGTGTTTAATAAGTATCTTCTCTTCTTATAATCCTACAATAGTGCTTTAAAGCCTTCAAGTCCCCTTACTTCATCCCTAGCTCAGGGTGTCTTACATACAGGTTTCCTATCTATCTCTGAGCCTCACTTGCATGTGGGAGCGATGACTCTCTTATCTATGCAGGGTTCTCATATGTATGTATGTATTAAATTTGCTAATCTAATGTCTATTTGATTATTAGAGAAGCCAGAAGAAATCTGAGGGCAGAGGAAAGTTTGTTCCTCCCCACATATGCATTTAGTGACACTGTAGTGGGCAGTTAGACAGGCATGAGCAGAGTAGGAGCAACAGGCCAGGTATGGTATGTCACCAAGGCAGAAAGCCCCTGATACCTAGTAATAGATGAATCTGGGAAAACAAGGACCTTGCCTCCATACTGGCCTTTCCTCCCCTAGCATATCACTGGTTATGTGGTAGACACCCTTAGAGGAAGAATAAGGGGGACAGAGAATAGGCTTGTTAAGACTCACATGCAAGCCCTTGCATGACCACTCCCTTAAGCATTAAACCCTCAGGACAATGAGGGTCTGATCTGCATCAAATAATCTTAGGAACAAAGCCTCCAGTTTGTTGACCACAAAGGCAGAGTTTTTGTCAAATTAGAGGTAACATCTAGGCCTCAGTTGTGTTTTGGCTCCAGGCGCAGAAAAGCAGCAAAGCCAGGCAGGCAACAACACCATGGCTCACATCAGGACCAGATGCAATGCCTAATGACCCCCTGCTCTGGCACCAAGGAATCAGTGGTGACCGTGACTCTGAAAGAACACACCTGAAAAAGTTGATGAATATTCTATCTAGATTCTCCCTGGGATCTCCCCTAAGATCTCCCCCCCACCTTGAGAAAGGGGAAAAAAAACCCTCAGGACAGACGACCCAGCATGGGTCTCTCTTGAGCATGCCCTAGCCACCTTTCCCTACCTGCTTCTAAGGTGGCTCTGTCTCTCTCTCTCTCTCTCTCTCTCTCTCTCTTCCTTCCCCCTCCCCCCTCCCTCTCACTCTGACAGCCAGTGTTTTTCTTTCTCTCCTTCTTCCCAAGCATGTATATCCTTGTTTCTTTTTCCTAAGTTCCCAGAGCCCTTTTGCTTCTCTAACTTGTTTCCTGAGCCCACACAGCCTCGCTTCTTCCACAGCTCACTTCCTCTACCTCCGTGACTTTGCAAATAAACTTTTCCTTGTATTTGAATCTTGGCTCTGAATTCTTTCTTAGCTAGAGCTTAGGTACCAAGGTGGCTGAACCAAAATCCAATCATCGGTAACATTCTGGTGATATTTTGCCACCAACAATACTATATTGAAAACTGGAAATTGCCTAAGGTGAAAGACATACTAACTATGGAACTTCATTATTATTTTGTTTATTGTTTTCAGTAACAAAATAATGAAGACAATGTTAATAATGCAGACTAAACTTAAAAGTGTTCTATGTCTGTAAATAGTATACAAAACTGAGGGAAAAAGCTTAGAGTATTATTCTGTTATTCAATTTGGCAAGGAAGTTGCCAATAGTATTGATGAATGAGTAAAGTTTGGACATATATCTTTTCGTTTCACTTTCATCTTACTTGTTAACATAAATGAAAATACCAAACAACATGCATGTCCTAACTATGCTAGTTCATCAATTGCTTCTATAGATTTGCTAAGGACAAAGAGCCAGCAAAAATCAATAGTAAGAGTCTCTGAGAATCGTAATGGAAGAAAAATAAATTTTCCTTTATACTTCTAAGTTTTTGGTTAAGATACCCCCACCCCGTAATTAAAAAAAAAACAACAGATTAACAGAAATAAAACAAAGCAGAAGTTTAATGCCTAATACCTACTGCATACATTGGAAATACCCAGGAAACTTGAGTAACTCCAGAAAAGCCATGAGAGCCACACCTTCAGTACCATCTCCAGTGAAAGACAAAGGAAGGGTGTTGGGGGTGCAGGGAGACCAGTTATGGAGGCCACCAGGATAAGGCTGGGTAAGGTTGTTATGCAAATTTAAGTCACTGTTTTCTCCACTAGTAAGACTTTCTAGAGATTGTAGTCTTCCTGGTACAGAGAAAGAGATACAAATGGAGATTTTCCTTATAAATGTAAACATCCCTTACAACAGGATACCTTCCAGTGGTTTTCAGAACGTCAACCATGTCTCTTTTTTCTTAATAGCCAGCTCAAGATCATCTTTACCAAAGATGTGTATTTTGCTCCCCTTAAGAATCAATGGGCTATATGGAATTTTTGTTAAATATTGCATATTGTATTATGTTAATTTGCTGCATATCTTTTATAATAGTAAGGCTTATAATAAATATAGACTTGTATATAAATGTACAAACTTTTTTCTCAGATGACTGTTTGGTAAACATTTGCCAGCATATAATCGCTCAACCCGCATTACTTTATTTCAGAGTTCTGTCACCTGGGCTTTTGTGAGAACCCAGTACCAATTTATGCCACCCTATTTGATAAGTACTTATATATTTGTGATTGCCACCAAATTTTGAACACTTAGAAGGGAGAATTTGTGTCTTCCATCTTTGCATTCTCAGATGTAATGCAGAACCTTAAATAAATGTCCTGAGTAAATGAACGCCGCTTCCAGTTTGCAGGTGGAGAAATTGAAGACCAGAAGATACGGTGGTTTGCGTAACCTCAGAGACTTACCAAATTACAGAGTTAGGATTTGAACTAGAGTGTGAGGCTAAGTTGCTCTAGACAGAGAAAAAGTTCCCCACTATCAAAGCCGCACTTTTCTATGCTAGATGACATGGAAGCAAAGGTCCTGCCCCTCACTGCTGAAATTTTTACTAATGACCTGCAAATTGGAGAAGCAGAGACAAGGATTTTGGTCGTGTTCCAGGACTTTTCTGATGTCTCTGTGATTGCACTAAGATAAATGCATAAGACAAGAGTCAAGCTGCTGAGAAGAGGGGAAAAAAGTACATCTGTTTACAAATGTCAAACACCAGGGGCCTTCTATTCTGTTGTTCCAGAGCGTGATGGGGAATGATTGCCATTCAGTAATCCTGGAGACACAGACTCAGGGCCCGTGATTTGACCTCGTGACTACTCCAGGAACAGAGTCTGAATGAGAGGGAAGAGAGGATCTTATGAGGCTAAGGTTGATTTTTTTTTTTTTTGCCTCCCCTCACTTCCACACCCCACCCCCAAGACAAACAAACACCTTGTATCTCCTCTCCACCTCTTCCTAGGAAGCGAGTAATCAGCAGCCCTATTCAGCCACTGGGACACATTTTGCTAAACAATAGATTGAAGTTAGAAACTTCAGGTAACACAAAGGCAGATGAGCAGCACATTTTCCTTCCTTGATAATCAAATCATTATTTTTGGAGTCTGAAGGACTATCTGCGTACAGTGAAATCCATCATACAATTTCTTTTTCTTACCTGATATTTTTTTTTCAGTATTCCACTAGCTTTCCTTCCTGCCCTATTTGGAATCCCCTTGTAATTCAAACAGTAGTGGCCTATTTTCAAAGGCTTATTATATTGACAACTCAGAAGGAGGAGAGTTTTTGGTTTTCTAAAATATCCTCTCATCCCTCATTACCACCGCTCCCCACCAATTTCAGTCTGGATCTCAAGTAGGCACTTCCCTTCTGAATCTTAATTCGGAAGGAGTTGGTTTATTACATGTGCATTGCCCGATCTGCTGAACTCTCTGTTGCCCTCCTGTAATTAATTACTGTTTGTAAAGAGCTCAGAAGATGAATAGTGCTATATAAGAGCTAAGTATCATGATTTCATTGTCTTATTTCAGTTCTTATTGGAATGAAGTATCATCATAATAATCAGCTTGTTGCGTTTACAACTCAGGAGGGGGAGAGACATCGTAGTAATAGCTTTACTAGTTCCATTTCTATCTGAAGAAGCCACCAAACTGGCAGTGACCCCCTATGCTCATTCTCAGGTTTTACGCAGTGAGCATTTCTTGGAAAAACAATTCCTTGAACATAAATTAGGAGAGGTAGAAGAAGATAAAAGGGGTTTCGACTGTAAATTAAAATGTGTATGGGATTTTCATTGAGTGCTGCAGGTTTTAGGCTTAGTTCAATGATTGTGTGAATTGGGATTATCCTTTAACTCTAATAAACCAGCATTTTACCTATAAAATGGAAATAAAGGCAACATGTCATTCAGAGTTATTATGAGGATCAAGTGAGGTAATGTACTTGAAAGCATTTTGTGCCCTAAAAAAAATCTGTTTAAATATTTTCATTATATTTGCAGATTAAAAGAATAGATTGAGTTTGTAGAAAAAGACATGTGGTGGGGACCCTAAGAAATGTAAAATATACTACCTGAGATTTATTTCTCCAGAGATAAGGTGATGAAAGTGACTCTTGCATGTAATTGTTGACTTGAAGAGCAGTGGTCATCTTTGATTGGAATTCAGGAGAAAGAATTGCTAATAAAGATGAAGGAAAGAAGAGGAGGAACTAAATAATTACCCAAAAGCCAAAAGTCAGGGATATGGTGAAGGAAAAAGTCACAAACAAATGTGGGGAAGGTGGGAGAAATATCACTTCTGGAGTGAAGAGGATGAATACAGGGTTACAGTCTTGGAGCTGGTGATGACAGTGACCTTTCTTCTTTCCTTCATCAGGAAGTTCCCTATGTGGTTGTCTCTGGCTAAAATAAAGGCAGAAGAGCACTGTAGATGAAAGCATGGGCTTTGAACTCAGAAGTCATGTATTCAAACACAGGCATTTATTTAATAGAGGTGTAACAGTTCATGTTCTCTCAGTATCTCATTATTCTGTGTTTGACATGTTTAATCAGTCCTGGCTCCTTCTCCACACACCACACTATTTTTTTTTTTTTGCATTTCAATTGTGTGTTTATTTTTCTTGAAGTAATAAAGCATAATATGCCAAAAATGTTACCTATTTTCTTCCATCTTCAACATTAAAAATGCCTACACAAAAATTCATCAATTTTGATGTTTTTTAAGTGCACACTAATATTACAGCTGTCACAATACAATCTAATAAATTTTTTCTAATAAAGTTAAAGACAACTAAGCACTACTAAAGCCATCTTACAAAAACAAACAAACTTTTTGGCCAACCCAACAGTTTCTCTTTAAGAGAAAAACTGAATTTATCCAACAGTTTAAGAATTGAGAGTGAGGTCTTACCACCTGGAGACTGAGAAAGCTCCTTCAACTTCATTGGCAGACTAGAACCAATATTTTGGGTGACTTTTATTAAAGAATTTCTTCTCACTAAATTTATAATTTCCTAACTATAAGGGGAAAAAAAACAAAAATATTTAAGTTTTCACTTTCTTTAATGATGTCCATCCTGATTATTAAAGTGAAGTCTTTAAAGAAATATGGCACATTCAGACGCCCTTAGGAAACACTCTGCTGCTGGAAGGCCATGTGAGAAGTCACTAGTTAAATGGGAACCTTCAGAGCAGCAACGTGAAAGGGTAATACTGTCCTTCATTGACTACTTACTGGTCTAATGCTGGGAGCCCAGGACAACTGCTCTGCCTCCGGGTCAGTGTTGCATCGGGTGTTTCTAAATCCAGGAGAAACAAGTTATGGAACCAAAGGCACTGGGAGCACAATATTCCAGATGTTGAGGTGAAAGGCCTCACCCCACATATTATCACAGTGGACGTTATGTCAGATAAAATTCCAGACTCCCAATTTTATTTGGGGGAAGGTATTCTGCAACCAGATTTTTCCTGTCTCAGCAATATACACCAACATATATCAGTAAGGAACAATTTCAAATGATTTATAATATAAGACTATCTTCACCTTGGAAATAACCATCATGAGAGGCTAATAGAGTGAGAACCGGTACCAAGTGGAGGTCAGACTCCTTATAAGTCATAAAGAAATTTATAACCTCCGATACTCATCTCTCCTATTAAAGGAAATGTAATCCATACAGAAACTTTCACACTGACTTCCAGGCCTATTTTTTCTCTCTTTGCCCCTGTTCCAGGACTGTTTTGACTATTGATATGTCCAATTTTATTACTATTCTAGGGCCTCTCTAATGAGTCGCTATTTGAAATTTTATTTTTATAGTTGGGAAAAAGAACATAAAGCCCATAAAATACCACCTGACAACCACCCAGAGCAAGTGAGGAGGAACAGGCCAGGCCCTTTGTAATCTGTTCTAAGAAAATGCACTACTCGGACCCTGTCAGTTCAAAGCTCAACCATGCAGCTGAGTGTCATTTCTTCACTTTTCAGAATACCAGGCAGAAGCAAGCTCAAAATTTGCATGACTGACTCTCATACTGATGATGGGTAGAGGGGCACAGAGATGGGAATGGGCATCTATAGTCTGTAGCCTCAAGCTTTGGCTAGAAACTCATCGCCCAAACCCCATGTGAGTGCATTTTTGCAACTGTCCAGTGTTTAGGGTGCTGTCTATAGGTTGGCCTTGTTAATCTCACCACATCTCAGTTTTCTCATCTAAAAAAAGGAGAAAATAATGCCTATCTCATTGGGGAATTGTGATATACATACATATGAGATTCTCAGGAAAATTAAAGGAAATGCATGCATTCACACATCTCATCATATGTGATCTGGAGCCATTTAAAAACCAAGTCTCAGCTTCTCATTTAAAAATTCATTTAGCTATTGTAAGTTTTAAAATATACACACATATACACAAATATATAATAGCAGGCAGAGTACCTGGCTTATAATGTGTGCTTCATAAATAGCAGATTAACATTAATAATCATCATTATACAGTAAAGTCATTGATAATACTGGGAGAAAGGCAGAGAAAATCCAAATGATTGGGAAGAGGAAAAAAAGTGGAGAGGAAGTAGGAAGAAGGAAAAGATGACAGTGTGGAAAAGGAAAGACCACGGGCTTAATGAACATTCTTGTGAAGAGGAAAACAAAGAAGGAAAGCTCACCATATGTGTGTTCCCCAGCAGTGAGAGAAGTCATTTCCTGGGCAGATTTGTGGGAAACAGTGACACCAGAGACAAAAGCAGAGGCCTGGTAAGGTATCATATCATGGGGATCCTGATTATTAATTCTATTGGATATACCAACCAACATATTTGCTGTAATTCTAAATCCACAACGCAAGAAATTTAATATGAGCATTAGATGAGAAGATCAATTGAATTTATTATAGAGACAGTGTCAGAAGTAAAAAGGACCAATACCATTCAGAGAACTTTGTGATGATTCCACTGAACAGGCCAAGGCTAAAGACCCTGTTCACTCACTTGAGGGTAAAGCAGTGCCTGTGGGCACTTTTTATGTAAGAACTGAGATGAGTTATAGCTGCACAGAGAACATCTAAAGATCAGCTGCTGATGGAGCTCAGGAACTCATTTAAGTGAAAGGTACAATCAGGTAAAAGGTTTTAGGTCTAGAGAATAAGTACCATTTGTAAAAAGAACTTTGGAGAGCTTCTGGGGACAAAAGAACACATCTATCCAAATTGCACAAGAATATGCAATAATAAAAGAGGACCAAGGACAAAAAGATAGATGCCTGACTCTTTATGGGAGAAAACAAGCCATGGAGTTGGTGGCATCTGCTCAAATTAATGCAGGAAAATTTCTCAAAGTCCTGTTAATATACTCACTCACTTGTTCCTTCCTTTAATGGGCAATGTTAAGCTCCTAGTGGGTGCTGGGTTCTGTGACAGTTTCTAAGAATATCAACTACCCCCATAAATAACGAGTAAATAAGTAAGTAAGATAGTTCCTGCATTTAAGGCCCTCACAGTTCAGTAATAACATGCTACTACAAACAGCTGATGAGAGCTTCGGAGAATAGGAGGGTGACTAATGAGGATGACGTCCAGGTTGTGAAGTGAAAGGAGGGAGAAAAGGCAGATTAGCTTGATACAAACCATGTAAGAACCTGGAGAGAGCTGGCAATGGAGACAGAGTCCCCTCCTCTTCTCCAAAAGAGGGAGTTAGTCTGAACTCGAAGGATGAGGAAATAAGGGAAAATTATTCATAGGAAGCAATACATAGGGGCAACAAGGAAAATAAAAACAATTACACTAAAGTAGATGAAACCAGGGACCAGAAAGAGAAAGAGAAATGCAGTAGACAGCACAATGACAGGAAGAGGTAATGACACAGAATTTACGATGGTTCATTTACACAATCCACATTACAGAATACGACCCCCAATTAATTAATTAATTAATTAAGGTGAGTGGACCAGGACAATTGATATCTGGAATAGATGAAGAATGTTAGGAAGCTTTCACTTAGAAGCAGCAGAAGGTTAGGCGACTCTATCTTATTATCTTGGACAGCTACGACATGATTATCTCATGCACCACAAAGTCTGGGACAGATGACCTCTGGGTTGATGAGAAAGATAACTTAATGGTGAGAATATAAACAATGGAGTCAGCCTGTCAGGTTTCAAATTCCAGCTGTGTCAGTGACTAGCTCTGTGACCACAGACAAGCTACTTAAGCCCTTGATTTTACTTTCCTCAGATGTAAAATGTGGAAAATAGTCCTTAAAAAACACTTTAGAATGATAAATGGAATTAGATGAGATGTATAGAGTAAAAATGCTTGGTATTTAGTAAACCTTCCAAAAATGTATTAGCATCATAAGTATCATCATAAATTATTGGTTCGGAGGGATAACAATGCCAATAAGGATGGAGTTTTTCACACCAATTTATCTTGCTGGTCTGGATTATTGACAAAAATGCCCTTGTGTTCCAAGCATCATTTCTTCACAAGATAACACCCAAAATCAGGAGGAGACTGTTGTCAGAGAAAATGGGTTTGCCAGAAACTTCTCTGATGACTCTCTCATATCTCCTTTGGATAGAAATGAGTTGGAGACTGGGACAGCAAGCAGTTGGCATTTTCAGCACTATTTGAAAAGACAAACTCTGTCATTAAGGACAAGAAAAAGAGGAATGATTTTTGAATGGATAACCAACAATGTCTGTACTATTCTGTAATATAAAATAAAAGCTACAGCATTTTATAATAGCTACTATTAATTTTTAAGAATTCAACAAGATACTTAAATAAATTTCTGTTAAATTTGGAAGAAACTTGCAGAGGTAAGGGATTCAAAACAGGTTTTACTGAATAAAATAAATATCCTAAGCTATAGAAATATTACATAAGAGCAATACATAAAACATAGGAGAGGAAGAGAAACAGAAAACATTGAAGAAAGTTTGTACAGACAGAGTCAAGATTAAAAAGTAAAAAAAAATGAAAGAATGAACAAAGCTACTATGGGTGAAAAGCTTAGAGAATGCAATCATACTGGAACAAAGGATTGTTGGGTTTGAGATCAACAATAACTAGGCTAAATATTGCTGACATTACTTATTTATAGTGAAAAAAGCTACATGGAAAAAGAATAAAATTAGGAATCCATCTAAGAAAACCTATCAGAAATTTTTTAATTGCATAAAAATCAAATAGTGTGTTGTTGATGAAGGGCAAATGTTGCCAGTTTGATATCATTGTAAAAATCTTTGAAATAACATACATACTTGAATCTTCTTTGCAGTTGCATGTGGAAGAAAATTGCAATGACCAGGACATTAAAATAAATAGATGAACAATTGCATTTTAGAGCAGAGAGAGTTTTAGCCTTTGGGGACAACAAACGCTGATAAAAATGCTGGATGTCCTAAGAAGGCGCAGTGGTTAAGTCAAAAAGAGGGGGAAATTTGTCTGTGGTCCCAAGATAAATCATGGAAGACAATAACAAAGGGAAGTAATGTGAGTATTTATTTGTAAAAGACAGGGGTTGTTTTGGATAGATAATTTTCTCATTAAAACCATGTAAATATATGGTGTGTCAGGTAAGCTGGTATAAAATGCTCTATGCCATAATCAGTAGTTGGTTGGGAAAGAGATTAATCACAAGAGGAATGGCTGGAGATGGCCATGGTTTGTTACTTACAAATATGTCAGATTTATTATTGTAAAGTCCTTTGCTAGGCACAGAGCTAGAAGACCAAAAGATAAATAAGATCCAGGACTCAAAAGCAGGCTTACAGTTGATGGGAAATACAGGTTTGACCCCAGATAATGCCAGATATGAGCTCAGGGAGAGGATAGTGCATCAGGATCTAAGCATGAATTTTCTAAACTCTTGCACATTTATTTTATGGCATGGCAGACACTTTTCATATCCCATACCTGCAAGTGGCCTAGTTACCATTAGAAAATGGTACCTGGATAGGTTCAGGACAGCAGACATGATGTGTAAAAATAAAACTTTTATGCCAACCTGAACATTTCATGGGATCTTATACTTTATGTGTGGTCTGTAGACTCTCTCATGAAAAATACTACCTTTGTAGAAATTACGGTAAGACTATTTTAAAAGGAACAGTGTGACCCTGGCTGGTGTGGCTCAGTGGTCTGAGTGCCAGACTATGAAGCAAAGGGTTGCTGGTTCAATTCCCAGGCAGGGCACAGTCAGGGCACATGCCTGGATTGTGGGCCATCCTCAGTATGGGGTATGCAAGAGGCAACCACACATTGATGTTTCTCTCCCCTTTTTTCCCCTCCCTTCCCCAATCTCTAAAAATAAATAAACAAAATTTTAGAAAAGTAAAAGAAAAAGAAACAGTGTGGTATTAGCTAGTACTAGCTGTGTGGTATATTAGATTCCAGTGCCACCGCCCACCCCAGGTGTGACAACCAAAAATACCTGCAAACATTAGCAAATATTACTTGGAGGCAAAAATCTCTTGCACTTCAGAACCAATGGGGTAGAGCAAAAGAAACTGCCATGTAACAATGATAAAGTGATGAAGAAGGTAAAGGGGAGGGGGAGGCAGAACACTAAAATAGCAAAATTAATAGGAAAGAGGAGAAATGAAGAGAGAAATAATAGGAATGGAAAGAAGAAAGGAGAAAAGGAGAGGAGGGAACATAATACAGTATTCTTTCACAGGAAAAGTATGATTTTAGGTGAAATATAGTATAAAAACCCTGGGATATATTTTTAAATATAAAGTTGTAAAGAATAATTGAGAAATGAAACAGTGAATAAAGCATAAAATACATTGATATGATATAATATCATTGTGCATGGTAAGAATAGAATTTGGATTTTCTTTTAGTTTATATTATGACTTCCACCATTAGGTTTAATGCAGGTCATAAAGGGGAAATTTCTACATATCGCCCTATGGCACACTGGAATAAATTTAGAAAACATCATATGGACAACCTATAGCATAAAAAAGGATAAATCTTAAGGTTTACTTATTTAATATTGTTGTATTAACTTGAAGACAGAAGAGGACATTACCTAAGATTCCTTTAATCCTTGACAGAATGGACATGTTTCCCTAGGAGAAGGAAAAAAACATTTAAAAATATAATGTTCTTTAAGGGTTGAAAGAAGCAGAGGAAATGGAGATACTATATCTAAAGGCATTTTGTAGCAGAAAAGATTGTGCTTTTCCATTAGAAGTTAGGTCCATATTTATCCTCTGAATGACCCTGACTTTAAAAAAATATGCCTAAAATCAACTAAAAATAATCATTAAAAAAAAAAGTGGTCAAGTTCCTAATAGGAAGAAAGGCCTATGTGAGAGAGGGAAGGGAAAGCAATGATTTTGACAGTATTGGGTTATAAGAAATTGATATGCAACACTTGTGGAAGCTGTGTTGGTTTTGCTTGATGAGAGAAGAACTGTAAATATGAATAATATGTAAATATACTTTATGACAAAAATAAACATATGAGGATCAAATGAGAGAAGAGATGTGGAAGTATGCTGAAGAAGTTAAATGAATGATTCAAAAAAAGATCTGAAAAGACCTCTCTCTTTTGAACTACTGAAACACTCTTTTCCACACCTGTGAGTCATACGTGACACATGCCTATGTCCCAGAATCTTCCACCAGGCAGGTAGGGACAAGAAGAATAAAGCTTGGAGAGGTCCAGTCACCCTCTCTCCACAGAGACACACAGTGGGTACTAAAGAAATGAAATCTATGAACATGTTTTCTTATTCAGAAATCCTTGCACACATTTAAAGAAGTGTTGTGATTATTAATGACATAACTAAAAATAGTATTGCTGTCTCAATCCTCCATAAAGCAGGTGGAATGCCTTCTGGAAATCGTGTGTTGGGTTCTTAACACTGTTGTCCTGACTTGTGGGTCTAAGAGCACTTCTTGAACAAACAAACAAAAAACAATAACAACAACAACAAAACACCAATAGAGATGGTTTTCCAAGCAACTAGATGGTTAGCTCCCAGCAAATAGAAATAATAAATTTACTTTAGCCTGACTACTACAGCCTGCCAGTACACTAAGCAATCAGTGGTATTGAATAGAAAGGTTCAACTGAAATAAATGGAATTAGGCAGATGAAAACCAAATATACATAGTGAAGGCTGAAACTGTGTGTTGAACCCCAAGAATGATCAATTTGCACTGGCAATGTGTTAAAAATAGGTAAGCATAAACTCTCAATATTATCAGCAATGTAGAAGAAGGTTAACAGAAAGTAACTACAGCAAAATTGCACAACTAACCTCCTTCCCTTGTCATGTGAGGCTCCCTACTCTGAAGTTACAAATGTTCGTTTCAGTATGATCTATTTCACAACTGGAGAGCCCTCTTCAACCAAAGTTCATTCTCTCCTCAAACACACCTTTGCTTGAGTTTTCATTAATACTAGCTCTTTCTTCTATCTTTCTGAATACATCTACGCAAATCTACTTGTCTTTCTAGGGCAGTCACTAATGCCATTATCTAAGTATTATTTAATTGTATTTACTGGGGTGACATTGGTTTACAAAACCACACGGGTTTCAAGTGTACAACTCAGTAAAACATGATGTGCACACTGCATTGTGCACCCATTTCCCCAAGCGAAGTCCCTTTCCATCCCCATTTCCCTCCCCTTTACCCACCTCCAACTAGACCCCATCCCCTTTTCTCTCTGGCCATCACCACACTCTCGTCTGTGTCTAGGTGTCATGTATATATATATATATTTTTGGCGAATTCCTTCACCTTCTTTCACCCAGTCCCCCAAATGCCCTCTCCTTTGACAACTATCAGTCTGTTCCAGGTATTCCCCACTAGAGCTTAGATGTTGATAGCATACACAGGAACATAGTCTTCAAATCCCATTATCCTCTATTATTTGCTGTGTTCAGTGTAGCCTTCCCTACTCAATTGTAAGGTTTTTGAGAGTAGTATATATTTTTACTATATAGCATAAGAGAACTAACCACTTCATTAAAATATATTGGCTCTTTGATTACTAGGTCCAAATAATTTTTTTACAGTATAATGTATCACCTTATTCTTAAGATCAGATTTGCCTTCAGCTATCCAAATAATTTAATCTCAGGATGTTTATTTGTGGAAATGTTGACATATATTTTTGGAAAGATTCTAGTTAACATAAGAAAAATCAAGAAATGAGAAATTCAAGTATGTTTGGTTTATCCCACATTTTCTCACATGAAGATACTTGGCTGGAAATACTCAGCTACTCATAGGCTGAGTTTGATGTGAGTCTAACCTAGAGCCTACCCACAGGGTTCTTATGTTAAAATAGTGATTATGAAAAAAAATGCAAAAACTGTGTGATGTCATAGTCTTCTATGAACTCTCCATGCAGCTTAAACAGAAATTGATTAGACATTGTCATTAGTCATCCAGAGGGAGCCAGGGGTCTTGGAAGAGGGAGTATAAACCATGAGACCAGCACAGCTGTATTTAAGTCCATCAGAGTTGGGGAACATGGTTTACGTATGCTTATGGTTGATACAAAACCAATTCTGCCTGTCATCCATCTATCTATCATCTATCTATCAATCTATCTATCATCTTATTTTGGAAGTGACATATAAAAATTATGCAGTGAAGACAACTCAGATTTGAACATCATAATGCAGTTCCAGTCCTGCAGAGAACTTGTCATATGAGTAGACTCAACCACAATATTGTACTAATGGGAAAAGTCAAAGAAGGAAGTGTCGGTTTATTCCTGTTGTCCTGTCTCCTATCCCAGTTGGCTAGCTCTTTACCAATTTTCTTTACATCTGGGCTGTGTCCACCATTGTAACACCCAGTGCTAGTCTTAACATTTTTCCCTTTCCTCCTTCCTGGGCAGAGGTAAGGAGGAATTTGCCTCTGGACCCAGTAGTATAACATCTTGTTATATTGTTGTATTGTCATTTCACCACACTCCAGATTCTGCATATCATGTCCCGAAGTGTAAAGAGAGAACTTTCCAACACACTACTCTCTACTTGTAAGGGATGGTGCATACTGTTTATGGTCAAACTGAAGTGTTATTTGTTGCATTATTAGTGGTTTTGAAGTATGCTTTGGACAGAGCAGAGCATCCCTGGCTATCTTCAACACACTGGGTAATGGCACCATTGCTCAGTAGGCTAAATTATTTTAAACTTTTCAAAAAATAGCTTCTCTTCTTTCTGCAGGTTTTGCTATGAACAATCTCCATGAAAACGACTCCTAATTTAAAGAAAACTAAGGCATTCCTCACTACTGACAAGGAAAATGGCTCTTTTTGGCCAAATCATAGAAATAAGCTTCCTTAAGTACATTGCACCTTTAAAAGCTGACATTATTGCCGCGAAGCCTGAATGGTACCTTGTCAGCATGGAATAACCAGACTGGGCCAAGTTGTCATTTCTGACAGGTCAGTGTAATGAGCAAAAGAACGCTGAGTTTGTCTAAAAGTTTTCACTCGAATCAGCAGGGTAGAGCTGTTTGGAGCGATAACAGCTCTATGTATGTGACTCATTAAATGTGTCACATTATCAAATGTTGTGGACCACACTATCGCAGCCACCACATTTATGCTGTTTCCTCCCCCCAAGTATCCCCCAAAAGTCTTTATATTTCTAATTTGAAAAGAGTACAGATGGCAGAGCTTTGAGGCATTGGACGTTAGCTTTGTGCGATTAGATGAATACCAAATGTTTGGTCGCTGCTTTAAACACTACACAGAGATAAATACTACTCTAACTCTACAGTAACTTCTCTCTAGGAATCTCCCTTCTCCATATCCTGTGATCTCTTTGGTAACATACTTGTCATCATGAAGATAGAGATATAGAATAAATAAAGGAAACGAACAAGAATTAAGTAACATTGACATCAGATGGCCCTTTGATGTACTAGGTGACATTCGATGTCCAGGGTCCTTCCTCCCTTACCTACGCCGAGAAACCTGCACACAGATGTGACCTGTGGATAGGAAGCACAAATGCATTGATGTGAGATCACCTGGATCCAGGTTTATTAGTAAATAGGAGCAAAGCTTGAAAGTCCCTTGCACCTTACTAGCCAGCTGCGGCGCCCTCTCTTTAATCAGATGCACCAACCAACAGAAAACATTTTTCCTCCGCTTCAGAAAAATTCACTTAATGTTCGTGACTAATTAAATTCTCACTCTAGTCATGATTAATGTAACAAATAATTACAGCTTAGATCTAATATAGATACAACTAATTGTTCTGCCCACAGTGCATCGTGACTAACAATTAAACACAGCTTTTAAAGCAAAAGTAAGATCTGAGGAGTGACCTTCACCTGGCTTTGCTCTCAGCCACTGCAGGAAATGCCTAATGCTTCTGGTTTTCCCTTCACTTCTTTAATGTTTTATTTGTTGGCTTGTTTACATTTTATTTCATTAGGTGTTAGGTAAGCTCTACTGCTTTATACTTCTTGCTCCAACATGTGGGATGTTGGAGGTGGTGAGCAGAATACTAGGAAGAGAGGAATAGAGGGAGGTTGTACTGACTAAATTTTCTCCAAGAACCAAGTGCAAAAGCACCCATCACACTGTGCAAGTGAAAGACAGTGGGGATCTGGCAATACTTCTAGTCTAACCACAAGGTCTGTGGGAACCAGATAAGCCATCATGTTCCGTCCTCAAATTTGGTAACTGAGCTTTAGCAGCTATGAGAGCCCAGGGCCTGGCCCATGTGTCCGTCTGCCTGGTCCCTCCAAATGCCATCCCAGTAGAAAATCTTTTTTTTTTTTATTCTGCAGCCCTGAAGCAGAATGAACTGCTGCTAAATTGAGGGAGGCACACAGAGGTGGTACCTGGAAATATGTTCCCAACCAGAGCAAACATTCACAAAAACTCCTGGGAATTCTTACAGCTGTACATTAAAAAAAAACACTTCCCAATTTTATTAAACATCCGATAGATAGAGAATTGATAACTTATCCACATGCTCCATCTGCCTTGGCAAATAAGAGACACAATAGACTCTACTGAAGAATTTGCTTACACAGTTAGCACATAGAGTAGTATCTCTTATCAACTAATTTTTCTTCCTCACAATAACAAAATGCTCCCTTTTGATTGAGACCTAGTTAAGCATAAGCTGTTTATATGAATTAAAGCTCAATTACAATGCCCGAGGAATGATGTTCAAATGCAACTATGCTTTAAACCAGACATTTTTCCTTTGCTCTTTCAGATACTTCTAAGATATTCAAGGTCATTTTCCAGAATTAGTAGAATCTAGTACACAAACTATTATTTTACCATTTAAGAAGTTCATGGCATTTTAAATAGATTTGGGAGACAGAACAGAAATATTTTGTTTGTGTAGCTTACATAACTATCATGATACAATTCTTCTCAATACATTCACAACTATGCAATGATAACATATTTATTGAATGTCTGCTGTGTGACCAGATTTGGGCTATGGAATGATAGTGAGTCAATCATTTCTACTTTTTTTGCCTCCACTGAGCAAAGTACATACAATTCTAGAAAACATTTAGTTAAACTAAATTGCAATTCAGGCCATGCAGGCTAAAGCTACCAACCCACAGCACAAAGCTAGCACTACAGACCTCTGTCCTCTGTCCCACTTCCCAAGGCGTTCAGTCTATCATATCAAACTTTACAATATCATGGTTTTTGTTTACACAATAATTTTAGGTATGGTTCCATTCCCAGCCCAGGCTCAAAAATATTTCTGTCCTTATTAAAGAGCTGTTTTGGAGCAACTGACCATAAATCAACTCTAAGTGGTGCAAGAGATGCTAGTCGTCAGATGCAGGTATGATGTGTGGGTTCTAGGATCTGGAATTTCCTGGTTCATTCTTTCTGATGAATTCCACATTTATGACTCAGTGTATGAGTTCCTGTTCCAATTGGTTTCCCAGTCTTCTATTTTCTTTACTATTCAAATTCTCATTTACTCTAGTTAATCCTATCAGTCTTAAGCTCCAGTAAGTCATGTCAGTGAGTTTGAAGACTGTGATATGTAAACTAAATGAACAATATCAGACTTCCAGCAGGCTGTGAACTCAAGGGGAGTCCATGTGTCTGATCTTTGTACTCATAAGGGACACAACAGAGTGCCTACTACGATCCGGGAGAGGTGAAAGCCAGTCACAGTGAATGGGTGGATGGATGAAGGAATGAGTACTGCACAAGGGGGCTTTGTGGTAGTTATTCCCTCTGGTTCCTATCCTGCTGATGGGTATAGTCCATGGTGACTTTTTTTTATGATTGCATTTTTTAAAACATTAGTATATTGATTCTCAGATTGGAAAGAGTCATTTAGTGGTCATAAAGCCATCTCCCAATTTCCAAAGAGGATCACATTTAAAAGTAAAGTCAATATTTAATTTTTATAATTTAACCTTGTACAGAAAAAACTTACAAAGAAATATACATAGTTATAACCATTATTCAAACTTTTTAATCCCAAAGATACTCCTCCATGTTTTATTTCCATATGACTTCATATAGCTCAGATGTCATCAGCAACTAATCAAAATTTCTATCTAGCTGAAAACCACAAAGAACATCCAAATATACTACTTGGACAACACAATGATAAAAGTACAGTCTAAAGCAAAAGTAACTAAAATGTGCTAATTATGTACAACTTGATCATGAGTAAATATATGCTTTCTATTAGACTTTTTGAAATATTAGAAGTAGTTTATTGATAGAATCCCCCACTATCCAATATAATGGAAATATCCTGAAGGGTCCAGAACTCTGGGTTAGGAAGAAAATAAATAAGTGCATTGAACAACATGAGTACATTTTTAATGTCAAATCACATATATTTTTTCATTCCATTCTGTGAAAGCTCCTTTAGATGATTGAAATGCATGACAAAGAAAAATTAGATTTTCTCTAACTTTAGAAATTATGAAAGGAATTCTGTAATCTTCACTTCATTTGAAGGCAAGACAATAATATTTATATCTTGACATATTTATCAGTTGTATGCTCCTTTCAGGCCAGTTTTCTGGGAGAGTTTAATGTAGCTCCCATTATTTTTGTTCTTATTGTTTTGGATATAGAAATGAGTGCCTATGAAAAGTGCCAGACTGAAAACTTAAGCCCCGTGTTTGTTCTGAGTTCCTGATTCACCATGGGATTGGAGGAAAGACGTTCATGGGCGCTTGGCTCTGTCAAAACTTTGGAAGAAAAAGAAAATCAGAGTTTCAGTGACAGAATTGTTGCTCCCTAAGTGTTTCATAGCATAGGCTTTTAAAGACAATGGTATTATGACTGTAATCTCAACATTTTATATAAAAATACCACCCCTATCTACCTTTCAAAAGCTCTGTTTCTTCCCTGTGCTGTGGTTTTCCTTTGTTCCAACCCATTGGCTTTAGCTTTCAAATGAATCTTGTGTTTCAGATCTGTCCCCTTGTTCAAAAGTCTTTGTCTAGGTCCCCTCTTCTTTCTTTCCTGCTCCCTCTGCAACCTAGCATGCTTTAAAGTTTAGCTCAGTGTTTCTGGGCCCTGTGATACCTTCCTCAACCATGTCCATTCATACTTCTAAGAGTGCCATAGCCTCTGCCAGGAGTCTCCATTCAAGACTGCACATGAGAACCACGTGAGAAGTATACAAAGAATAAAATTTCCAAAACCCAACCCAGACTAAATAAATACCTTGGCCTGGAATATTGGTTTCGGTATGTTTTAAATGAGCTGTAAGCAAACATAGTGGCTGAGGTTGAAAACCACTGGTCCATACTAAATGCCTGTATACACCTGTAAGTTGAGATAATTACAATAATATATGCATATATATATTTAAAATGCACACACACATATATATACACACATATCTAAAATGCACACACATATATATACTTACTCCTATATATCAATCTATCATCTATCTATCTATCTATCTATCTATCTTTTTCTTGAAAATGAACCCAGTTTTTAAGCAGACCTCAGTATGAGTGCACTATATAACCTAAGCAGAGGAGAGCTCATCCAGAAAAAATGATATAAAGAACCCAAGTCTTGCCTCCTTTTCTGTCTTCCTTTCTTCTCCAATAGCCATTGACATACCAAGTTCCTCTCTCCCTATCCAAGGGTACCAATGAATAAGGTTTTAAATATAATAATCTATAAAATGCTTTCTAATCTTGAAAGCCTGTACTTTACTTACATATCTATAGTGTGATTACAATATAATAAAAGCTGCCCAAGCAAACAAAGGACAACGCATTGTACCGACCCTTCTTTCCACCAAGGCCTTAGCAGTTATCATGCTGTGTCCACATTTTAAAAGCACCCAGAGACTCTGAATCCTTAAGGGCAAACATAGGATTTTATTATACATGTTTCTCCCAAAAGCTAGCACACACTTTAAATAAGTACTAAGTAACTCTGATTCCAATGTTGATTATAACAATCTAGAGAAATAAATGAAGACATTCACAACTGTGATTAACTGATTAATTGTGCCATTAGTTGCTCAATGTTTGTTTCTCAATCTAAACCAGTGGTTCTTAACCTTGGCTGCATATTGGATACACCCTAAAGAGTAATTAAAAAAAACCTATTAACTGAGATTTTATTTGTCCTTAGGTCCTGTCCTACAACTGAATCTTAATTCTCCTTTATAAAGATCCTCAGATAATTGCTATGCACATCAAAAATGAAGACAAGCTAGACATGACACTGCATCAGCATCATCTTGAGATCTTGTTAAATCACCAACGTGCTTGGCTTTTTCCCTAGAGTTTCTGATTCAGTCAGTCTGGGATGGGGCCTGAGGCTTTAAATTTCTAGCAACTTCCCAAGTTTTGCTAAGGTAAATGGTCCCAGAACAACATTTAAGAATCACAGTTCTCTTGTAAATAAGGCTGAAATGAACATAGGGATGCACATGAGGTCTGTCTAGAAAAAGTCGAGGCATTGTTAATATAATGAGAATGATTTGCAGGGCATCTATGTAACCTGGCAGCCAAGGAAAGTGGACTGGAATGCACATGTGTGAACAATGATAACTTCACTGTACTAGTCAGTGGAGGTGGTAGACTCCACTGAGTGAGCATGTACACTGTGGCCATTGCATTCAAAATGACTAAGCTAGCTGAGCAATGAATCTGAATCAAATTTTGCATTAAGTTTGAACATTTCTCTATGTAAACTATTCAGATGATTGAGAAGGCTGCAGCTATGGGCAACTGGTGATTGGCAGCTTCATCACAACAATGTACCCACTCATGTATCACATCTCATGCAGCCTTTTGGTGAAACATCAAGTCACCAAGGTAATTCAGCCCCTCTGTGGCCCAGATTCAGAACCCTGCAACTTCTAGCTTTTCCCCAAACTAAAATCACCTTTGGAAGGGAAGATATTTCAGGACATCAATGAGATTCAGGAAAATATGACAGGGCAGCTGATGGAGACTGGGAGAACTGTGTGAGGTCCCAAGGTGCCTACTGTGAAGGAGACTGAGGTGTCATTGTCCTGTGTACAGTGTTTCTTGTATCTTCTTCAATAAATGCCTCTATTTTTCATAGCATATAGCTGGATACCTTTTGGACAAACCTCATATAGTCTTTCTGATTAGTGTTTTGGGTTTCTTCAGCTATATTCCCAGAAGTGGGATAGCTGGGTCACAAGGCAGTTCCATTTTTAATTTTTGAGGTAACTCCATACTGCTTTTCACAGTGGCTGCACCAATCTGCATTATTACCAACAATGCACAAGGGTTCCCTTTTCTCCACATCCTCACCAACACTTGTTTGTCGATATATTATTAATGATAGCCATTCTGACAGATGTAAGGTGATATCTCATTGTGGTTTTAATTTGTATTTATCTAATGATAATGATGTTGAACATCTTTTCATATGTCCATGGGCTATCTGCATGACCTCTTTAGAGAAGTGTCTATTCAGGTCTTCTGTCCATTTTTTAATTGGATTGTTTATTTTATTGGTGTTGAGTCTCAGACGTTCTTTATCAATTTGGAGTATTAATTCCTCATCAGATGTATCATTGGCAAATATGTTCTCCAGCAGCCCAAGTGCCCATCAGTAGGTGAGTGGATAAAATGTGGTGATACATGTACACAATTAATTACCACTTGGCTGTAAAAAAAAATAAGAAAATCATACCCTTTGAAACATCACAGATGGACCTGAAGAGAATTATGCTAAGTGAAGTAAGCCTGTTAAAAAAAACCTGTGGACACTGACAACAGTGTGGAGAATTCTGGAGAGGAGGAGGGAGGGGCGAGATGGGGGAGGGTATGGAGGGATAAATGGTAATGAAAGGAGACTTGACTTAGGGTGATGAATACACAATACAATGTACAGATGATCTGTTGTGGAACTGTGTACCTGAACCTGTATAATTTTGTTGACTAGTGTCACCCCAGTCAATTAAATTTAAAGGAAAAAAAATCATTGGTCTAGACCACTTATTTCCAAGTCTGATTACACAGTGAAATAATGTGGTAATTTAAAAAAAAGATACTAATCTGTGTATCCCAAATCTAGAGATTCTGATTTAATTGGCTTGGGTATAGTCTATAATTGGCACTTTTAAAAGCTCCCCAGGTGATTTTAATATGCAGCGACTTTAAGAACCATTGATCTAATCAAGAGTGAGCACATTTAAAAGAATAATTTATTGAGGTGAAATTCACAAAACTAACCATTTTCGATAGATACCACTATTTGGTGGTATTTAACACATTCACGGTGTTGTGTAACTGCCACCACTATCTTGTTCTAAAACATTTTCAACATTCCAGCATAAAACCCAATACCTATTAAGCAATTTCTCCCTATTCTCCCATTCCCTAACCCCTGGTAACTACCAATAGCCATTCTGTCTCTATAAACTTATCTATAAATATTTTACATAAAAGGAATCCTGTAATTCTGACCTGTTGAGTCTGGCTTGTCTTAGCACAATTCATGATGTTTTGGAGGCTCAACTACATTGTAGTATACAATGACTTCATTCCTTTCCACTGTTAAATTATACTCCATTTTATATATGGAGTATACAAATGAAATATACTCCATTAAACAGGTATCTCTCATTTTTTATACATATGCACATATATAATGAAAGGTAATACATATACATAAAAAGGAAATATATATGTGTATATGTATGTATGTGTATGTGTGTGTATGTGTATAGTGGAATATAAACACATACACACACACCCAAGAGTTTGTTAACTCATTCATTCGTTTGGGGATATTTGAGCTGTTTCCAACTTTTGGTTATCTTGAATAGTTGTACTATGAACATGCACATACATAAACTTGTTTGAATATCTGTTTTTAATTTGTTCATCTATATACCTAGGAGTATATTTATGGGGGTCATATGGTGATTCTATATTTCACATTTTGAGGGACTGTGAAACTTTTTTCCACAGCAGCCAAACCATCTTACATTCTTATCAGCAATGCACAAGAGTTTTGATTTCTGTATACACTCTCTAATAGTTTTTAAATTGTTATTATAGGCATCTTAGTGGGTATAAAGAGGTACTTCATTTTGGTTTTCTTTTGCATTACCCAAATGTCTAAGAGTGTTGATATTTGTTTCACGTGCTTACTGACCCTTTGTATATCTTTTTTTTTTTTTGCATAAAGAAGTGCATGGCCCTTCTAGTATTTCACCCATTTTTAAGTGGGTTGCTTATCATTTTGTTGTTTTGTTGAATCAACTGGCTGTAAATGTATGCATTTACTTCTGACTCTTAATTCTACTCCATTGGTCTAGTGTATGTATCTGTCCTAATACCAGTGTGATATCACTTTGATTTCTGAAGTTTTGTGGTAAGTTTTGACATTAGGAAGAGATTTTTTTCCTTTTGTTTTGGTTATTCAGGGCCATTTGTAATTCTTTATGAATTTGTGAATTGAATTCATTGCAATTTTGATAGGAATTGCTTTAAATCTGTAGATATGGGGTTCTCAATATTAAATTTTGTAGTTTATGAACATAGGATATCTTTTCATTGATTTATGTCTTCTTTAATTGCTATCACTAATTTTTATTATGCAGTAGTATAGTTTTAATTGCACAAGACGTTTACCTCCTTGGTTATATTTATTCATAGGCATTTTATTCTTTTGAATGCTATTATAAATAAATTATTTTCTTAAATTCCTTTTTGGATTGTTCGTTATAGATGTATAGAAACATAACTGGTTTTAGTGTACTAATCTTGTATCCTGAAAATTTGCTGAATTTGTTTATTTGCTTTACTAGCTTTATGTGAGTGTGTTCTTTGGAATTTTCTATATATGGAATCATGATATCTGATAATAGAGATAGTTTTACCTCTTCCTATTCAACTTGGTTGCCAAATTGCTCTAGCTAGAACTTCAGTACCATGTTGAATAGCAGTGATAAAATGGGCCCCACTGTCTTGCTCTTAACCTCCATGGAACATCTTTCCCTCTTTCACTTTAAGAATGATTTTAGCTATGGGATTTTCATAAATGGGTTTTATCATGTTGAGAAAGTGTCCTTGCTTTTTATATTTTTAAAGGTTTCTTCAAAAGTTTAAAGAAAAATCATGTTTTGTCACAGATGAACCTTATATGAAATTAAAATTCAGTGTTCGTAACCACCTTTTTTACTGGAACCGAGTGACACTCATTCTTCCCCACGTCTCAGGCTGCTTTCATGCTACCAGGGCAGAGCTGAGTAGTTGTGATAGAGATCACATGGCCCACAAAGCCAGAAATATTTGTTATTGGGTTCTTTACAGGAAGGTTTCCCAACTCCTGGTCCAGTCCTCTAGACCATGAGATTTGTAAGGGAAGGTGCTTTTATTTCTTTTATCTCACCTCTGAATCTCCAGCACATCCCACTATTAACTGCCTAGTGCATGGTACACACTAAATAGGAATTGGTTGAAGTAAGTCATTAAGTAAGTCTAAAATCATCCAATCCAGAAAATCTTTAATCATCCATTTACCTACTAATTCAAGAGGTTATCGAAGAAAACAACAATCACGTGAGAACTTCTCTCTAATTATCTCTCTATAGTGAATTGTTATAAAAGTTTAAATATGAAGATGACTAGCATTATGTATGTTAAATGGAATCATATGTGTACATATGTGTCTGCATATAGATACATTTACACATAAAGTGGTTCATACATGAGGGGTTTTATTTCATGAGTTTCTTTTCCTTCTTGGTCTTAGAAGAATTGAGTACAAATTTCAACACATATGCTACACAGTATCATGTGGCCTTATCATTTTTGATTGCTGGATCCTTTGTGTGTAAAATGTTATCTCACAGGACTTTTCTAATGGTTACATGAATATTAGATGTACAGCATCCAGCACAAAGCCTGGACAAAATAGCTGCTGGTGGTTTGCAAGATTATTACAGTGAAAGAATGTAATGACAGGCCTAACTTTATAGACTATAGAAATTTATAGTCTGGAAGACTAAGACTTGTCTTATAGTCTATAAGACAAGACTAAGAATTTTAGTCTTGTCTATACATTAGTATGAACATATGAAATAACCTAGTGGGGTAACCAGATAATTCACAAAAACTATCACCACAAAGTATCGTGGGGCTGACCTTGCATGTTTTTGTCCATGTGCCCTGTAGGACCTGCAAGAATTGAAATTTACCACATCCACTGTGGTCAGACTGAGTGGTAGAGACTTGTCCTAGGACAACTTTGTAACAATTACTGCTCAGCTAGTACATAAAGAACCTCTGGGGTGTGTGTATGTGTGTGTATGTGAGAGAGAGAGAATTCACTACTTGGCTCTTAAATAGAAAGGGGCCGTGGAACATTGCTCTTAGCACTACATGTCCAATGCAAAAATAGTATACATTTTGTCTCCATTTGGTCTATACTCTCAGGTAGGAGTTGTGCTCAATGAGAATCAAGTTGCAAATGTTTCTCTGGTCCCACTTAAAAGGTTATACATAATGAGATTTCTGCCATAGTGGGAAAGTTAAGAATTCTGGGTGACTTGCCAAATCTTTTGATCATAAAGAGTGCTTTGAATACACAAAGCAAAGTATTTTTCTGTGCAAGGTGTAAATGCCAGTGCCCGGCTTCCTTTCTCGGGGTCTGTTATTCCCCATTGCATAATTTATCTTCAACTCCACAGAAGTGTTAACCCTTTGCACTCAGTAGCATGGAAACTGTGTGTTGATGACTATGTGTACGGTCAGTTTGATCACCTCTGCAGTGTTTCCTGTCCTTGGGAATCTAGGATTCTGAGAAACACTGACACAATCTATCTTCTCAATGAATCAATGCATATATATTAAGCACCAAGTATGTGCTCAGGCCCTTTTTAAGGATTATGACACGTGATTGGTGCTCACAGGAGGGGTTACAAACTCCATGATACCAAATCTCCCTGGAAGGACACATAAGAAACTGGTGATAGTAGACAGCTCTGAAGAAGTAAAGGGAAGCAAGGAAAGGATTATGCCTCACTGTTTATTTACCTTTTGATGCCACTCAAAGTTGTACAATGTTCTTGATTTGCTTATTTAAAAAGTAAAATGGAAAATCGTCACTTTAAAGATATTTTGAGGGTGAAGTTTAATAGGAAGTAAACAACTAGAGAAGGATTTCAGAGGTGTTGTTAGTAATACAGATTCCAGGCATTGGTTAGTGGAGGAAGGAAGAATGAGGAATAACTGGGCAGGGTTTCTTCAGTCCTTTTTCCTGCACTGCCCGGGGAGAATGAATCAGAGCAGAGACACATGGCCCCCCTTGGTCACAAGTTCCCCAGTCCGGAGAGTCCACAGAGGAAACTAAAACACACTCACAAACTTCCCTGTCCAATCTGTGTTCTTGCCTCGTGTGCATTTGGGGATGGAGCCTCAGCAGGGCTGTCTCTGTCTACATTGCTCCTGCCCGGGGTACATTTTTGCCCCCAACACTGCAACACACTCACCATTCACTCTGCAGGCATCACACCACAGAACAAGGGGCTGGTATACCTTCCAGAACCCAGTTCTATGCTACACTTTGTTACCTGGATTCTCCCTGGCCTTACAAAGACCATCATGAAAACAGTTATTTTCAGCTGCTACTTACAGTTAATTATGGCTGGTCCGTTTTCTACATAAGGCTGGTCATAGAATGGATAGCAGGCTGCCCCAACCACTGTTCACACCTTCCTGCCCAGCCCCTCAGTGGCCACAGATAACTTAGTGCAATGTATATGGTCTCATGTAAAGAGATGACTGGATAGACAACTCTACCATACATACACAACACACCGTATTCACATAAACTATACATATATGATATTTATAGAATATATGCATACGTTTTCATTTTCCATAGGAAGTATATTGCCACATGCAATGTCAGTTGCTTGTTCAATTTCCAGTGGTTACATTTGATTTTGAAACTTTTATAGGAGTTACAGCCCTGGAGTAATGGCATGGCCCATGAAATTTACCAAACGAACCTGATTCTCTTCTATTTATAAGGACATGAAAATTAATCTCCTTCCTCAGGGATATTGGATAACAGGTTTTAGTACACATGCATCCTTTACTTTGAAACTTTTGATAGAAAAGAACCCTTGAATTTGGCACACTTGGTAAATGGAAGAAACACTTATTTTTTAGCTCTGCAGAAATTCCTAGGTGGTTCTGAGTCTTAAACAGCTTTATAAATTATACAGGAAACATTGTTTACTGTAGCCTGTGCAAGGACTGAGTCAGGAAGTGTTGGGTATGAATGGGCAGAAGTTGCCATGAAAGATGTAAGCTGAAGATTTACAGAAGGAATGAAAATTTACATCCTTAGCAGGTGTTTTGTTGATGGCTTGTAATAGTCTCCTAGGAGGTTTACCTTGCATGTCTGGTATCTACAGAACAAATAGCCTCAGTTTGCACTGACCTTGATATTTCTATGAATTATTTTAGCAGGGAGAACCTTGGGAAAACATCTCTAACATACTAGATACCACCCTGCTAAATGCAGCATCTGCAGTAAAGGTCCTCCTATTGTCTGTCTACTGTGCACTGGAGACATGCCAGGCTATCAAAGCCAGCACGAATAGGTAGATGGGTTTGCTTTCCAACAAAGAAGGTAATGAAGGTAAAGGTAAAGAAGTGGCTACTTCTTGCAACAAAATGGTTAAAACCAGACACAAAAAACTGGGAAAGTCAAGTAGTCTGGGCCACTTTATGAGGCTAAATGGTGATGATCCACTTTAAGAACATGCCACACTCATTTCCCCCATTTAGATAATGTGCTGTGTGCAAGGAAGGTGAACCTTAACTTCTCTTTGCCCACCACCCCCTTGAGATTAGAGTGAGGCCAACTGAAAGGAAAATATGTCGCACCTTCTAATGGAGAGAAGTCTGATTAGAGGTAATTCTAGGCTTACTCCAGTTTCTGCTTACCTATAAGAACCCAAATATGTTGTGAGAACATAATAAACATAGAGAAAAATGCTTTGATATGATTAAATCTTTACAGCATGTGAAGATTTACATGAGTAGATAAGACCTATGATATTATGTAGACAAATATCATAGACAAGCATGAAATAATTTACTGAGTAACTATTGCATTCACAGAAAAGTGCTTAGGAATCTAAGGTATTATAACATCTATGCAAACATTTTTGTGAAAAAAAGCATAGCCTGGCCAGTGAAGCAATGCATTTAAATGTCATGTGAGGAACAAACAGACAAGAAGGATTGGGTTTTTAGGAAAGGAGCAGTCCTTTCCAGGTGAGGCAAACAGGAAACGCTTCCTGGATAAGCTGACATTTGAACGTGGTCTTGAAAGATTGGTAGTCACGAGGATGAGAATATACCACCACAGTTTTCAATCATAACATACAGCTTATTGAGTTTTTGACATTTAACATAATCCAAATATACATGTGCAAGACTGTTGAAAGTACACCTTTAACTCGGTAAATACATTTCTATATATTTGCCCATTTCTATATATTTTCCATTAACCTCAAAAAGCTATATTTAAATTGACCCAGCACTTAAACATCAAAGATATTTTGAAATTGAGGAAACCTAGTCTGTTCATAGGGTGGCGTGGCAAGGATGTTCCAGAGTAAAGAAAGACAGGAGTACTGAGCCTGTAAATGTGAACGTGGAGATTTGCTGAAAGTGTGGGTAATACGTGGATGATCTTCTTTGCTGTGTGCCTTGAGCCTGTGACCAAACCTCTCTGTGCTTGTGTTAATTACCCACAAGACAGTGCTGGAAAGAAGGAGAAAACATGATGACAGTTTCCTTGATATCAAAGCCTATATAAGTGAGTAACACATGTAAGGAGATATGTTTAATTAGCTATTGATTAAATTATAGAGCCTTTCCCTGACCTTATAGAAGCTGTATATTTCTATTTGTAGTTGACTCCAATTTGCCTTCTGAACATGCACTGAGCTGTACCAGTAAATAAAGGTAAGAGGTCTTACCGGGAAGGTGAAAAATGGATTTGCTGGAAAGCCAAGGTAAAAAGCATCAAGGTTTAGCCACATGACAAAGTAAAGGATAACAGATCCAACTTTCCTGGAAAGAGAGAGAGTTGCACAATGAATGTGATGGCTATTTCATCCTGGAGCCAGGCAGGAGTTGGCAGGGCCACATCGTGATAGAATGTCTGTGGATACTCCCTTCATAATGAGTCTCTTCTGGGCCCTTTGAGAGAGAAGAAAGGAAGCACTGGCTGAGATTAATGGGCAGTCACCTCCAGCATGGATGGTAGCCACAGATGCTGGCACAAATCACAAAAGGAAAATGACACCCTTGGTTTAGAAGAGGTGTGAGCTGAGGTGTGAGCCGAGGTGGACCATGGATGAGGCCCCTTCTCATGCGAAACGCAGTTTGACCCCCTAACAATTACATTTGCCACTCCTCTTTCATGAATTTTGCTTTCTCTCACCAACCAGCAGTTACACGCACACTTTTCTCCACTGCACCCACCTATGCATCAAGGTAGGCCATATAGAATCCGTGCTGGCTGGTATTGCATTGCACTACTGTCATTAGCACCTCAACCTGAAAGTACTTATTTTCTCTACACCGAGTTTGTCTCGTATTATCTTGTGGCATTTTCATGTTGTTTTCTTGCATTATTTTTAAGTCATTAATGTACCAGAAACTTATAATCATAGGGAAGGTAAAGAAAACCTTCAGAAAACAAAATAACTCGTACTCATTTTTATATTCTCCACTGGGCATTCTTTCACAAATAATGAAAGAGTGATTGAGAACATATATTGTTTTATTCTTCACTATATAGCAGTGTGCTAAACTTCTGTGTGTGGTCAGCTCCTGAGATGGGCCACATGTTCCGAACACTAGCGACTTCATGTTGTAGTTCTTTTAGTCATATCTCTATAAAAAACTTAGATATATTTAAACAGTATTCATATCAACATATGCATGTGAGATATAAATATACATACACATACGTATATAGTTCCTGAACCCCAGGTTCTCGAACTTAAATATATATGAATATATATGTATACATATATTCATAGGCAATATTGCATTTTGCCTGAGCCCTGTGAACCAGGAAAACAGGAAAGGTTAAGATGTGCCCCCATTCTTTTGTGCTTCAGAAAAATGGCTCACCGCAAAGTACAGTACTCTTCCCCACATAATTTGATACAAATGCATGTCTGCCCACTTGGTTACCTATGATAAGGCCAGACAGATCCTCCAAATTCCCACCATTTGTCCCATAAAAGATGAGCTGAACTGGTTGTCCCCACTGATCAATTTGAACACAATGCTTGGTAACAAACTTTCATTAGGCTTTTCCTCCCCCGGATTCCTGACCTTTGCCCCCCCCCCCAACTTCAGCCAGCTTGCACAGCCCTTCCTGAGAGTGGGCTGGCCTCGGGGAAGCATTCCCAGGTCTACTGTCCTACCACACGGCTCTTCCATCCCACATCCCCACGCCCATTTCTTTCCACCCTTGTTTATGCTTCTCTACAAACAAAACAAAATCCCTTTTACCCAACCTTTGAGATGCTTTCAGATCTCATGGTCAGAACTTCACCCATAGCAATAATCTCCATGTCTTATTACAATACCTCACAATAATCCTTCGAATAAAGTGCAGATTTACTTTTTATTTGGCAATACACACATGCACACACCATGCATACATATATTTACATGCATAAAAATATGTACTGTAAATGTCAAATAATGCAAAAATGAGGAATAAAAAGAAATAACAGTAAATGTCTTAAAAATAGCTACCTAATAATATGTGGAATGATGGAGGGAGGAAGGCAATGGGGGAAAGGAAAGAAAAGAAAAGACAAGAGAAATAGCGACAGAGAGAGGTAGTTAATGAGAGAGTGATGGTTTTATTAATCTGGATCCTTATAGATACCTTCAATTATTTAAATGAAAAGTATATCATCTGATTTCTCATGAATTCGGCAGAGAAAAAAAGTATAGCTCAAACCGTGATCATGGCTCGGTTAAACAAATCTTTGATAAAAGAGATACTATTTTTTCTACAGGAGCTATTAAAGTTAAGAAAAACAGCTATTTTTAAATTCCACATTTTGATTTATGGGTATATTGATTTGCTCCAGGCCATGAAAAGGACACTGATATCCTCACTCATCGCACTTCCCTCACCTGCTTCTACATATTAACATGATATTTTAATTTCCATTATTATATATTTATGAAGATTCAGAGTAATTACTTTCTGTTTTACTTTTTAAATGTTTTGGATTCAAAGAAGCTGCTGGTATTATTTCAATTTTAATAAAAAACAAGATGCATTTTAAAAATCATGGCTTGTATGATTACTAAAATTTTTGTTCTGATCCATCTCTTACCTTTTCAGAATTACTATTTAGGATATTTTTGTTGTTGCTGCTCTCATTGTTTTTGTTTTCAAGTTCTCACGAGTATTGAACTTCCTGAATTCCTTTATGTTTGAAAAATTTCCTGTTGCTTTGCTATCTGAGCTAAATCTTGGCATATAGTACTACTTTCTTTCCTTCAAAATTTGGCAGGACTGATTCATCGGCTTCTCATCTCAAATGTTTGACTGTAGAGCTACATGAAGCCAACCCATCCTGCCTTCTTTGCTTGTAATTTATCCCTCTCTGGATAGCTAGAATATTCTTACTTTTATCCTTGAATTTCAAAGATTATCAATCCAAGATAGTTCAGAATGTTGAATATTCTCTTTTAATTATTCCAAGAATCAGTAGATATCTTGATTTAACTATTCATCTATTCCTTGTGTTAAGAAACTTATTCTCTATTACCTTTTCATGTCCTTTGTTATGTTTGTTAAGCATCCTTCTTCAAGGATACATAGTATCTTCATCTCCTTCACCTGCATGGAAGGTACCACCCCTCTCTATGAGCATTAATCTCCTTTTTGTTTTTCTCGTTTACCATCATTGGGAGTTTCTCAAGATTGTTTTTTTATGGTAACAAAGCCATTTATAAATGTGACACAATCCCTATCAAGATTCCAATGGAATTTTTTTTTACAGAAGTAGAAACTCCTAAAACTTATATGCAATGTGAACACATGAAGTATATATTTATCTCTTTACTGTTTTTATATTTTTTCTTAATCCCCCAACCCCCTTCTTCTTTTTCCTCTGTTCTTTTGTAACCTCTTTCTTGGGCAGCTTACTGAGACCATCTACTTTTTCTTACACGGTTGCGTGAATGTGTGATGTGTGTGGGAGAGAGAGGCAGGGGGACAGAGGGGCTCTCATTCCTTCTCACAAAAAAAGATCCGAGACCTGGTTTCCTTATCATTTAAGCTTAATTTGAGATCTGAGTACTCATTTTCTTATCTATTTTTATACACCTGAAGGGCATGTCTGGACTGGGCATGAGTTCAGATAAAATGGGGTTCAGTATGCTCTTCGGGGGACCAAGATCTGGTTGCTATAGGTGGAAAAAATGTTCATAAATACTAGCAGAAATGAGCTGGCTAAAACGTTTACAGAGATTTTCTTTTAGCCCTGGTCCCATTCAGCTGGGCTCAATAGGTTTATCAGCATTCCCCTTTCAACTCTACCTCTGCCTTTGAGATGCTCTCCTTTCTAATTGGCTTCACCTGTCTTAGGTGGTGTCACTTCATCTAGTTAGAGTGCTCGCGGTTTCCGCAGACCAAGTTGTTTCTCCCGCTGGGTGTTTGGAGCCAGAGCATCCCCTGGCATTAGCAACGCAGCCCTGTCATTCATATCCCTACACTCCCAGTACTTGCTCCTACACCACGCCAGTTAAAAGAGGGGCAAGATTCCCACAGCCAGTTTGCTCCACGTTTGACGACACTCATGAGAATTCTCACAGGTGCTCCTTGTACTCTTCCGGAGTCTTCTATGTCAGTCCTGGCCTCGATTTGAGGATTACATGGCAATTGACTGTGCCCTTACTTGGGTTGCTGTGAGGAAATTTGTTCACGGATCTTAACAATGTTTTTGGTCATTTTTTTCTTTACCACCACTACTTGTAAGAGCCTCGCCATCGTCTCTGGATCCCCAGATGTGTCATGAATGTCTACACTGAAAGTTCTTTCATGCATTCAGCCTCAGGTCCCCTCCCCCATCAATATGGCCCTCCTTTACTGGGCTTTTGGTTTCTTCAACATTTCTGAGGCCTCAAGATGTGTCAAAGTATCTCACTGTTACCCCCAATCCTCGCAGCCACTTTAAATGCTTATAGAACTTTGTCTCTAGGGACCCAAAGCAGTGTAGCTTGTAGTGAGGGTCTCACAAAATTTTGCTTCAAATCAATGTCTTGACATTTCTTTACAGCCGACTTTTACCCAGCACTCAGACCTGGTCCATGGGGTCAACCTCTCCAGCAATCTCTCTCTTCCCGTACTTAAAAACCTGCGGAGATGACCAAGACCAAGCAGAGGTGTCCCTTGACCAATTCTCTGGCACGAGGCCTGTACCCCAGTTTAGAGTTCTCTGAAGCACCTTGACAAACGTGTGAACAGTTGATGTGTTGGGGTGTGTTGGTAAGTCTATGTTAAAATAAATGCATATGATTCAATTTTTGCAGAAGCTCATTATTATTTACATAGAAAGAATTTCTGGAAATTGTTAAAAGCAATGCAAAATACTAGGACTTTTTTCCCCTAAAGAATCCTAAAGCATCAAACTGACAGCCAGAGTGCCTGTATCATCGCAGTCTTACTGTGGCAATGTATCTTCTTTATTGTTTTTTTTTATATTTTAATTTTATTTTTCAATTACAGTTTACTTTCAATATCATTTTGTATTAGTTTCAGGTGTACAGCATAGTGGTTAGACAATCATATACTTTACAAAGTGTTCCCCTTGATATTTCCAGTATCCACCTGGCACCATGCATAGTTATTACAATATTATTGACTATATTCCCAATACTGTACTTAATCTTCTTTATTGTTTTAACATTAGCCAGTCTGGTGGATTTAAAAACAGCAGGGTTTTTTTTAGTTCTTCTGTGTTTACTAGTGAGTTTAAATATTCTTACATATGCTCGTTAGATAGTTGTATGTTTGACCCTGTTCTTTGTCAATTTATTTTGTTGGTATGTTTTTCTTAATGATTTATGTTTAAAAACTATCTGTCTATCTTCCATCTACTTATATCTATCAGTCTTTTGCTCACTGGATTTTGTAGGTGAAAGAACATTTATATTTGGGTAGCTTTTTAAATGTAAACTGAACTTTTTGTCGCCCCTGTGCATTCAGGCCTATCACAATGGCTTTGGGTTTTGTTTTTGTTTTGATTTCCACTCTTAAATCTGTGACTCACTACTTTGAAACCTTGCTTTGTGTCTTGCCTGATATCTTATAGAACATCCATCCCTATTTCCATGTTTCGATCAAAAGGTTTCATACTTGTCTTAATGTCTCTGTTCTAAAATATGTTTTTTTTTTCCTGGAAAGATAAACCTTCTATTTGGTACCCTCTTCTACCTGCGTAATTCCACCCGGTAGTAAACCCCATCCCACAGTCCACTTCCTCTCTTCATTCTTTTATTTTTCAGACACAATGTGACATATTTACATTTACATAAGTAAGTGAATTCATTCATTGTATTGTGTTCCTTTTCTATATGAATGAAAATTAAAGAAACAAGATTTCACCCTGTAAGCAATTTCATGAGTTGTAGAACTATGGATGTATGTGACACAATGCGTGTAGACCTACAGTGCAGCAATTTTATGAAATAAATTAGAAACTTTCAAAGATAAGTTGATATTTTCTCCTGCTGTGGTCATCCCTGACAATTTGAGCATGCTGGGATGCAAAGAGTCACCCCTTAAAAATATTAGTCATGGGAGACTAATTGCATGTAATTACAATACAGTATTTGATAAAATAACATTGGAAAATGACCAAAAAACTGTTGTGTGGCCTCTGTCCCTGGTTCACTGCCCTGTCCACATCCATATTGCTTTATTAACAAAATGGCAAATGGCTTATTTGCTTTTTGGTCTGCGTAGGTGCTGGCTGAATTGACACACTCTAGAATTTCATCTCTTTTCAATCAAATGCTCTGCATAAACTTGGCTTCTCTCAGCTGCCTGAACCCATTACTAAGTTATATATACCCTTTTCATTGCTCCATCACAGCGCTATAGATTTGAATGACGCGAGTCATCTGTGGTTTCACTTATGAAAGGCTCTACAGCAACTTGAGATATTGTTTTCAGATTGGACTGCATTGTGCAACTCATATCCTAGCTCTGCCTGGACTCCCAACAGGGCTCCTTAGGTAGATAATAACATATTTGAAAGGAAACATCCAATCCAAAATATTTGCACACACAGTAATTGAATGACTGCAAGTAGAAGATAATTTTTTTATTATTAATCCTGAACAGTTTAGCTCTACAGAATACCTGTACATTTCCAATATGTGTTCAGTTTCATTGAATTTTTTTTCCTCCCTGACATCTGGTTATTTAATCTTCTGCCAACATTGTGTCTGTGAAGCATATTTTTTTCCAGCTATGCCCACTCAGCTTTTAGACTATTGATGTTTTCACAGAGAATGGTGCATGTGTATCAAATTATAGCTATTGATCTATGTTTGTTTGTTAATGCATACAGTTGTTTAGATAGCGTTATAGCTTGTCTGATTGTGGATATATAAATAAGAGGAGGAAAAGAGAAACAAATGCACTTCTTTTTTATATGAATTTCATTGTTGAGTGAAGACTGTTTATTTGAATTGAAAATGCAATGGAATCAATGTTTCTTTAGATATGAGTTATCTTTTTCCATTTTTCAGTATCAAATGGAAGTAATAGGATGTAGAGCTATAACATAGAGAGAATTCTATTTTTTCAACAAAAATAAATCTTTTTAAACTATATTGTGTCAAATTTCCTTTGTCTTTAAAAAATAACTTTTCTATATACTCCAACATTTTTCTCCCTATTAAATGAATACTGTCAAAACAAGATTTAATTTTTTTTCAGTTCCCACCTATTAAAGAGTTTTTTTGTGTTAAAAGTTTTCAAATAAAACATCTTGCCTGACTAATTTTGTTTTTTGACATTTTCTAATATTGTCTCAACTTACTGTGTGCAATATTTAAGATGGAGATGTAATTTAAATGGCTTCAGTAGTATTAATACCAGTCTTTCTTAATTTTTATCCAAACTGTCAAGAAGTAATAATACAGGAACATAACAGTATCTTTGTGCAATCTCAGTGTGTGGCAGGCTGGGAGGCAGGTAAAGTATGAAACACCTGAAAGGATGTAAGCGCAAAAGCCCATATTTAATAAAATCTTTTTCCCAACATCTAAATTGATCCAAAAAGATCAGGTTGCAGTCACAATCCACCATGTCACATGGTATGCTTTGGATGCTTCCCAGAGCTTCAGCACTCACTAACTCCAGTGACCTGTCACTGACAAGAGCCAGGTGCTTCTCCCGGAGAAATGCAGCCCTTGGACCCAGGAAAGACCTTTATAAAAGGGAAACAAAGTAACTTTCTAAAGATCGTATCACTGGCTGTTGTCAGATCGGAACTAGGCCTGAGGTATCCCACCCCCAGACACTTTAATAAACACTGGTTACTGGAGCATCCACTGTGTTCCCCACATGGTATAGGAAGAATGTTAGGGTTCCAAAGTCCTGAATTTGAATGTGGCCCTACCACTATATCGTATGTTCTCTGAGCCTTACAGCCTTCATGTGTTAAAGAATCCCTCTGCAAGATATTTTTGAAGATGAGATAAGAAACTATTAGGATCTTAAGTATTATGCTAAGAACTGAGGATAAATCAGTTCATTTAAAAAAATGGTTTCTACCTCCGAAAAGATCACATTCTTTCGGAAGAGGAAGAAAAGTATACTGACGTGAAGTGAGTGAATTTATCTATGAAAGAGGGTGATGCTGTGTTAGGAGAGCACAAGCAAGGGTACCAGTGTCAGGACTGACTAAGGCTGACTGAGGGTAAGAGAAGGTCCCTGGGGAGACAATGCTTGCCTTGGTCCTCACAGATGAACAGGTGCCACTCCAGAAGAGGAGAAGCAGTTCCAAGCAGAGGTACCAGCAAGTGCAAGGCAGAAAATCACAGTGATTTTCAGGAGCTGCAAGCTTACAGTGATCCCCAGTGTACCAGTAAGGATATCCAGTAGGTGATTTTCTTGGAAGATCAGTTTGGCAGTACCTTGGAGTGCTTACAAAATTAAAACCATGCTTAGGCCTCAGGAATGTATTATAAAATAAATGTATTTATTCCTTCTTCTCTGATTTTTATTGTTCTTAAAACTAATAATTGTCTATATTTAATAGTCCTCATAGCTTCCTCTGTTTTTACTTCTTTATTTTGTATGAACCCATATTCCAATGAATGAGAAATGAATTCCCTGAGATTCTTTACATTTGAATCTGCATTCAAACTTCAGTTTCAATCGATTGCGTGGCCAGAAGTAAATTTCAATTGTAAATAGTTTTCCCTCAGACTTTTGAAAGCACATCTTCTTGTCTTCCCATTTCTGATGCTGCAGATGTGGAAGCTTTGCCTTCTAACACCTGATCCTTTGTTTGGGACACATTCTTAACTTCCTGAGAGCCTACGAGATCTCTCCTAAATCTGCAGTATTCAGGAAATTTATTCAGGTGCACTCTGCTTGAACTTTATGGCCTGTTCCAATTTAAAAACCTATGTTCCTCCATTCCGGGACATTTTCTTTTGCTATTACTTGGATAACTCCTCTTCCCACCCCCTTCATTTTCTCTTTATTTATTCTCCACTGAATATTGGGCCTTCTGGTTTAAGTCTTTACCTATCTTACATTTTCTTCCTTATTTTTGATATCTTTATAATTTTGTTTGAGTGTTTAAGAGATTTCCTTAATTTCAATTCCAACTCTCACATTTATTTTTATTATATAATAACTGATGTATTTTCAAAAACTCTTATTAATTTTCTAAACATTTCTGTTCATAATATCTTATTCTTGTTTTCAGCAGTGAAAAATATTGTGTCTCATCCATCAAATATAAAGCCCAAAAAGGCAAAAGTTGTTCATTCAGTGGAACAATAACAATGACTGGCATAGATACCGTACGCTCCCCCTTAATGAATATTTGTTGAATGAATGAATGAATGAAACTCTCTGAAGCACTCAATCATACTTTTATTGATGTTTTATTCTGATTCCTACTTTGTCTCTGCTTCATTTACTTCATGTTGTTTGTTTTCTCTTTTTGTCCTTGTCTTTCATCTAAGAGATTTAACTTAGTAAAACAAAGTAAAACAAATAAATGGTGAGCCCTGGAGATTACTTGATACTGTGAGACCCAAATAAACTGACCAGAAACCATCTGCAGCATGGTCAGGGCTCACTGACTGCTGGACTTCATCACATCGTGATATGATGGGAAGCTGGCTGTCTCATTCCCTTTGTCTTTGTCACTGTCTGTAATCTTTTCTCTTAAGTTGGGGACTTTCTTTATAGAATAATATTCTAGTGTTCTTCCTAGCACAGTAAGACTGCCTTTCATAATGTGGGGAGGCTTGTTAAGGGAAGAAAACTGTGGATTTTGGAAATATACTCTACATCTGGGGATTTTTTTAATACTGCCATTTTCCTGGCTTAGCTCTCTCTGGGTCAGGTGTATGGTTGTACCTCTTCTCTCAAGAGTAAACTTTCTTTATTCTTCTGGATATAAAAGAAAAATTCTTTCAACAGCATGGGTTTCAAAATCAACTTTAGTGTCTAACTGTTTATTTCATAGATTTCAAAAAATACACTCAATATTCAAATCCAACCAGAAGCCTCAACGTCAAAATTATCTGGTACTCCCAATTTCTTTTTTTAAATATATTTTATTAATTATGCTATTAAAGTTGTTCTATTTTCCCCCTTCATTCCCCTCCACCCTGCACACCCCTCCCCCACCATTCCCCCCCTTTAGTTTATGACCATGTGTCTCAAGTTCTTTAGATTCTATATTTCCCATACTATTCTTGCCCTCCCCCCATCTATTTTCTACCTACCATCTATGCTACTTATTTTCTGTACCTTCTCCCCCCTTCTCCTTCTCCCACTCCCCTGGTGCTAACCCTCCATGTGATCTTCATTTCTATGGTTCTGCTCCTGATCTAGCTGTCCTCTTAGTTTGCTTTGAACTTTACAGAATAAACCTTATTTCTTTCCATTTTTCCCTATACAAGTAGTTAGGTTTCATCTTTCTCCATGTGCTAAATCAGTTATTACCCATCTATTCATTTATTCAAAAATTTTACTAAGAGTTCTAGTATGATGTTTTCTCCAATTTAATATTTTGTTGTTGTTTTTGTGGGCTAATTCTTTATTCAGACTAGTAGTTAACACAGAAATTCTTGAGAGAGAGAGAAGGAGAATCTGAAACACCACTACTATGACAAACAACGAGCATACCCTAAATTATTTTTCTGTAGTAGAGTCATTTACTGTCACAGTCTGTTTGAGGTTACTTCTTCAGTGCTGCAGACAGGACTTGATTAGACTGAAGGAATGATCGCAGCGCCCAAAGGTAATCGTCTCCTTTCTGAGGACAGCACAAGCTATGCTCACTTGAAATTTTCTGCTGATTCTTTTCTTGTTTTAACTCATGAGATTCTCATATATTTTAACTATATCAAAATATCATTCTGTGGGAGTGACTTCTTCTCGAGTCTCCCCAGGTGCCACAGATACGAGTGAATAAATATGGCTGAGACATGACATGATCTGCTTAGGGAGGAGGCGTGGGCTGTGGCCAGTTTCTGAGGGGAGACAAAGGCCAGCAGCGGCCAGTTTCTCTGAGGAGAAAAAGGCCTCAAGCCCCCTGCTCCATAGCCTTTTATTGGGTTATAATACACAGAAATACAGGGTGACAAGGATCAAACAGTAGATAACATTTCAAAGAAATCTGAGTCAGTGTCTGTCAGGAAGAGAGTTGCAGAAACTTTGGGAGACATACTCATTTCCTTTCGGACCCTTATCATATGAATGAAAGCACTCTTAGCAGAGCAGATTTCACAGGTTTATCAGCAAGTCTTTGTGATGCCAAATTTTTCCCCAGTACTCACTCTAGCAAGGCAAGGAGCTGCACCTCTCCCCAACAGATATTAAGGCTTAAGGGGTTTAGAGCCAGGAAGCACTTCTCCCAGAGGACCTGGGGACTCGGGCTATGTCAAAGCCGGGGGTGGGGGTGAGGGGTAGTCGAGAGTCCATTGCTCATTGTTGCATCCTCCCGCCCGGGCCTTCCATGAAGGCCTCCCAAGGGATGGAGTCTGGCTTAGGTTTCCCCCGCTATGAGGGGTCTTACCCGTCATTGACTTCTGACCAAGCTTTGGGGACAGGGAAAGGAAACTGAGGCAGCGTTTTCTACCAGAGACAGGCTTTGTCTCCTGCGGCTCGCATTCCAAAGGTTGTCCCTCACCCTTAGCCACAAGGGGTAGAGATACAATTCCTAAAACCAGGCAGAGCAGTCCACAACATCATTCTATCACACAAATGCACCATTGATAAAATTGTTTTAGGTAGCATAGAATGTCTAAATTTACTGCAAAAAAATCTCCCAAATTACCCATCATTCTCTCTACTCTTGCTCTAATGTACTCCCTAAACTCTAATACACTAATTTTCCTACTCATATTTTTATACATTTCAGAAATTATTTAATTCTGCTTATTACATATATTAACTTTATTTATAAGGTGTGAGTGATGCAAAGACTGAAATCAGACATATCTATATTGACATTCAGTGTCTCCTACTAGCCATAAGACCTTGAACCTAATCTTCCTGAGCTTCAGTTTTGTAATTCTTAAAATAGCATAAAATAGCCCCCACCTCATTAAGCTACCATGAGCCCTAATATATTTAATAAACTGAAAGAGTAGCCTGTTTTCTGTGCATTAATTTGTATGGATAGATAGATAAATAGATAGATGAGCTACTTATCAAAAGCTAAAAAAGAGTTATTTTCTGATGAATTCTTGGGAATCTATCTACCTATTTATCTACCTGTCATCTATCTATCTATTTTAACTTATGTAATTGATATAGTTCACTGAAAAAATCCTAAAGAGAAAGACAAAATACTCAACAGAGAAACAATGGACTTGGGTCTCTGGACTTGTTAGGCCTCGCTGGGGAAGAATGACTTAACAAGTATCCTTGCTGACTCTGTTTTGTTTGTTTTTACCTCGCTCAAGATGAACACCTCCTATTCCAAATCCAGTTGCTTTTCCTAATCATATCTGGCTCTCTGAGAGATGTAATAAGAAACATCAACAACAGTTTTGTCACTCCCCACCCAGAGCCTTAATATGCCACATGCCACTTAGTAGCACAGAGGGAAAACACAATCACAATGATTAAGGAATAACATCCTCTGGCCCTAGTGCTTGATCACTTAGATCTAAAGCCTTGCTGTAGAGGTTCAGTGGGGAAAGGGAAATGCAGGGGGTGGTAGAGTTGCAGGCAGGTGGTGGCTTCGAGTCAGACCTGGAAACCCATGCAGGTTTTCATGGACTGAAGGGTCGTGGAAAGCATTAGAGAAGGAGAATTGTTTGAATGAAAATCCAGGGAAGGTGCATGAACATAGAATGTTAGATAGAAAAGCACCAGACTGGTGAAAATTCAGAGTGGGCTTAAGAATGTCCAAAGAATTTGAGGCTATAAAAGAAGTTCTGAGAGAAAAGTGATGTGTTCAAGGTCACATACTCAATTAGTAGCAAAGTCACAAATCCTTGTCGTAGTGCAGGCCTCTTTTTAATTCTTTATGCTACTGATGACTTCAAGATACCCCCAGGGTTCCAGGGTTTGAGTCAGTATTCTTGGTATCAGGGTGAATACATAGAAGCACCCAAACTTAATCAACAGGATAAGAAATTCGGAAACCCATGCATGGTCAACACTGGTAAATGTGACCTTGCTTTGGTCTATGTCCTGTCCCTTTTGGCCTTGAGAGGGTGAAGTAACCCAGTACATTTTGTTTTCTTTATTCCTATTTCTGGATTTCATTACTTGGTTATAGTTCCCATTAAGAGACAGACTGGAAAAGGGCACATCCGAAGAGTGGGTAGAGGCTTTAATATCACAGTGTGTACTCCATCCCCACTTGCTCACAAATCACTGAGCATCTTCTTTCAGTTTTCCTGAAGTGGGTAATTGTCTCCCTGACCCTTGCGTAAGCTCCTCGTGAGCAGAGGATATCGTTTATGCCTTGTCTCCAGCCCAGATAAACACAAATTGCCCGGACTAGAATTTTGGGCATTTGGGTCTAATAACTGTGGATTGATGGGTAGATAGATTGAAAGCAAAATAGATATTACTAGCCAAGTAATTATGCTGATGGATGAAGGGAAAGAACACTCATTAATACAAGCATCATCTTAGCCTTTTCCACAGCCATCTCCCCATTTTCTGCGTCCCCATCTCCTCTGGAATGTTTTACTCAGTCATGCAAGAGAAACTTCTCTACACACTTGTTTCCCTCAAATTCTCATCCCTCTTCCTTCCACTGGTACCTCCTGTATCTGCTTGGGGTTTGAATTCTTAAAAGAGAGCATGTAAACACTCTCCAGCAGCCTGCTGCCTGCTGGAGCCAAAGGCCCTGTCAGCGACGAGCCGGCAGCGGCAGCGCAGAGCTGGGCTGTGTTTTTGCAAGTACAAGACAGAAAATCCATGTAATTACCTCTGAAGCCTGAGAAGCTGTGCCGCCTGACAGAACAGCATGTGTAGGAAGCACTTTGTCAGGCCTCCGCTGACTAATTCCCCACTCCACCAGGGGTTGTGTGTGTGAGTGTGTGTGTAGCTGTGAGCGTTGTGAGAACCTGGTCTGTGAGTCCTGCCAGCAGGCTCACCAATATTTAGCTGCACAACCCCAACCCCACCCTGATTTACCAGCTATTCCAGGTCTGCACTGCCTCAGCTCGGAGGAAATCTGGGCTTTGGAAAGCCCCCAAGATAGCTTTACAAGGTGGCAGGATGTGGTCTTCCCATGCCTGGCATGGGAAGTTGGACATACAGGCCTGCTGCTCAGAAATAGGGGAAAATACTGTCCCTGCAACAAATTGACCTTAAAGAAGTTCAAGGCTGGGGCATCCCTTGAGGTGGGGAAACTGGACACTCCCACAGCAGAGTTTCTGCATCATCCCCACAAACTCTAGGACCTGGAACACCTCAACACATGCTTTTGACCTTGCTGCTGCCTTTTCTTATGGGTCTGGTAAGTTGGCCTGGATAACAAGAACCTGGGTTTCCAAAGAAACCCAGGCCAAAAGAAAAAACCTACAGAGAAAGCAGATGGGTGTTGTTCTTTTTCAGCCTGCCTTGCTGTAATGATGAATCTTGGCCTTGCTAACAAATGAACTTCTTTAACTAGGCTCGTTGATTAATAACCATATAAAACAATGGGGAGATGGGTCAGAAGTGGTTCAAAGCATATCTCTGTCCCTGATTGTAACTGGTGGCTTGCCTAATGATAGTATAAGCTCCTTAAGATAAAATATATCTTATTTTTTCACCAGTGTATCCCCATCACATGTAATGGTTTCTGGCACAAAGTAAGGACACCATTAATATTTGCCAAATGAATAAATAGATCAGGACAGTTAAGCTTTCTGGGTCTCGGTTTCTTTTGATGGGCTTCAGAGTACGCTACCTCAAAAGATATCAAAACTGAAGGAGTTTGGAGAAAATATCAGAAGCAGGGAGGTGACTGTGGCCTCCTCTCATCTTTAACCCCTACTTCCTAACCCCCAACTCCACTGCCATTTTTCCCTGAAATAGGTCACAAAACCTTCATTGAAAGATGCCCTCCCTATGTCCAGAGAAGAGATGCATCCTCGTCTCAAAAAAAGGGGGGGACACAAAGAAGATTCCAAACAAATGAACCTCAAAAAGTTCTAATACACAGGCCTTGCTGTTTTCTCCAATTTACTGCAATGAACCATGTTTCTTAACTTATATTCCTCCATAACTGTCAAGTCTTCATCAAACTTAGTTTAAAATATTCAGCTCTAGCCCTGGCTGGTGTAGCTCAATGGACTGAGTGTGGGCCTGTGAGCCATAGGGTCTTCAGCTCCCACTCAAGGCACATGCCTGGGTTGCAGGCCAGGTCCCCAGCAGGGGGTGTGCTGGAGGCAACCATACACTGATCTTTCTCTCCCTCTTTCTTTCTCTAAAAATAAATAAAAATTTAAAAATGTATAAAAATATTCAGCTCTAATTGTCTCTTTAGGGCTTCACTTCTTTATGAACTCTCCTACCTCAGGTAAAACATAGTAAATAAATCTGTATGCTCTTCTCCCATTAGTCTGTTTTGGTCAGTTTAACTTTAAGACTCAGCCAAGGACCATGAGATGGCGAAGTGAAAGTTTTTCTTCCTCTACACTTCACACATAAAAAAGTTCAACAATATTCATTTCACAAGGTTGTTCTGTAGTTGAATAGAATAAAGCAGACACAAAACTCTATAAATAAGCACTAACTTCTTTTTCTCATCTTCTAGAACAAGACCTAAGGAATACCTTTTCCCAATTAATAGTACCTTGCAAATGGTTTTTCCAGAATTTTGGCATGTACTGGTGATGGAGAAAGAAATGACCATGAGGTAAAGGTTACACTGTTGCATAGAACTTGCTTCTGCCGGTAGCCTGACAGATCAGCTCCAAAATCGATGAGAATCCCAGCAGGGCTCCAGGAGTTCTGCTCACAGAGCAGGGGGTGGCCTGCTCAGACTTGCAGTCACTCAGCTCTTCCGGCTCTTGGCTCCCCATTCCTCTCCCACCACCCAGAGAGGTTGTGCTCTTGATCCACTCCCTTTGCTATTGGCTGGTGGAAAATAGTCTGTTGAACAGATTTATAATAAAGGAGCAGGAACTGGGATGCAAACTCTTACCTAGATGTTTGCATTTTTATGAGGTTAGGACTAAATTCAAAGAATAGATCAGTATCAGTGGCGTTCAGGATGTCAGTGGAAGAGATGATTTTATACCTTCTGACTGCTTGAGAGGTTACAAGAAATAAGAAATGGCCTACCACCCCTTTGTACAGCAGCTGCCTGTCACTGTGCCCCCTATACCAGAGGCTATGGATGAACAGTGAGTGGTTGCTATTGTTACTCATGAAGCTGGCCCTACCCAGACATCGTAATCTTTGAGTGAGAACTTTTAATGGTTTCAAGCTATTGCTTTGATACACTTCCCTTTTTTGAATCTTTGTGTTTGAAAATTGCAAGCAAAGTTATGTGTACACAAAATCACTGGAAGTAGAAGTAGAGGCAGCTATAATCAGCCAAACCAGGCCCCCATTCCCCATGGTGTGCCTGCTAATGTTTTGTCAGCTGAGTTTTATATGACTTAAGCAGAAAGAGCCACATGAGCAGTGTGGCTGAAATTATGAGAGCTAATAATGATAATGATGAATAATTCATAAAAGATAAATCCGTGTTGTTTCCTGCATAGAGCTTGCTCTAAAGAACCTTAGCTAAGAGACCCGAGCAGCGAAGCACAGTTCCTAAGTGTGCAAGAGTTAATGAAGAGTGTGAGACAGGCAGCTGTCTCCTCTGATGGCCCCGCATGCAATGCTGGGAGGAAGGGGCTGTGTTTGTCTTTCTTGACCCTGACCCTGACTAGATCACCTTGATTAGCAAACCCAATCATTCTGATTTCTTTCTTTGTGCCACTATTCACACTACCAACTACCCATTTTGAAAAGCTAACCTAAACAAAAGCTTCTATTTCCCCATGCTAAATATTCTGAAACATGTTCCAAATATCCTATAAAAATACAAATTCCCTAGTAAGAAGACCAACAATTTCCAGATTTTTTTCACATTAACTTCTACAAACTTAATTTCTATTAAACTTATTCTGGTTAAAATAATTAATCAATATATTAATTTCTTTTTTTATCTCTTTCTAATAGAGGTCAGTTTAGCCTTATTCCAGGAAATTGCTTTTCTCTCTTGTTTTTTATGAGTTTTCTTTAACTTTATAATTTTTAAATGGGATGAGATAAAAATTAAACTCATAACTGAAAATATTAATTACTTTATGTAAAAAGTAGCAGCTTGGGAATTCATGGGGACGAAATGAGGCAAGGGAAGGCTTAAGACTATAGAAAGTTTTCATGAACTATCTGGATATAAACTGAAAAAATCAGTGTTCACATCAAAATTATTTCCCATATGGTAAAAGTAAAAGACTACCCTGAGGTCCACTGAGATATTTTACAAAGAAGCAAAACAGCATATATTCTGTCCCTGTCTTCAGGGGATGTAAAACAGTTGTCGATGTAGGACATTAAAAAATCAAACCAAAAAGAATTTACATGACCAGGAAAGTCAGTTTGTTCTTTTATAAATCATGGTCTAGCGTCCTTTCCAAATTTTACCTAGCACTAAGTCATAAAGATTTTTCTCCTCTTTTTGTTTACTAGAAGTTTAATAATTCTAGGTTTTATATTTAAATCTATAGTCCATTGTGAATTAATTGTTGTATGTGGTGTCAAGTGTGGATTGAAGTACATCGTTCACTTATGGATATCCACTCGTTCTGGGTACATAAATGGTTGAGGTTATATCCTTGTGATAAATTGAACCTTATATCATTAAGCAATGGCATTGCATTTCCCTGGTATTATGTTTCCTGCTCTGAAGTCTATTTTGTGTGATATATATTGTACTGCTTCCAGTTTTCTTTTGACTAGTATTAATATAGAATATCTATTTTATACTTTTACTTTTCACTTATTCTTGTCATTATATTTAAATTATGTGGGGGGGTTGTAGGCAGCATATTGTTTGGACTTGACATTTTAGCCAGTTCAACAATTTGTGCTTTCAAACTGGTGAGTGTACAGTGGCATTGATATGATCACTTTTAATATATCATCCTGCTATTTATTTTCTATTCGCCATAGATTCTCTTCTCCCTCCAACCCAGTTTCTTTTGGGTTAAGTATTTTTTATTACTTCATCTTTTCTTTTTTATAGCCTTATTAGTGGTAACTCTTCTAGTTGTTAGTTTAGTTGTTGCTTAAAAGTTTATAGTACGTACCTTTAAGTTATCACATCCTAACTTCACATGGTCATATATCACTTCAGGGATAGTATAAGAACCATAAACTGTATAGTCCATTTCTCCTTTCCCGATATTTTTGTTATAGTTGTCACATATTTCACTTTTGTACAGGTTATGAACCACATACTATGTAGTTATAGTAGTTGTACACAGTCAATTACTTTTAAACATATTTAAATAATAAAAATGTGTTATTACTATGCAGTAAATATTTCTGATGTTCTTCATTTTTAATATACACTTATATTCCTGGTAGTAGTATTTTTTTAAATCTCCTTGAAGAACTCCCTTTAACATGTCTTATAATAGAGGCCTGCTGGTGATGAATTGTTTAAGCATTTGTATATTTCAAGAAGTCTTTATTTAACCTTACTTTTATGAAAGACATTTTTCACTTGGTGTAGAACTTATATATTTTTTTCTTTTAATGATTTAGTAGTTTTTCTTCAAGGCCTCTTCCGTTGTATTTTTTTATGAGATACCAACAGCAATCCTTATCTTTTTTTTTACTCTATATGTAATATGCCTACTTTCTCTGGTTAAATATTTTATCTTCATTCTTGGTTTTGATCAATTTGATTATGTTGTGCTTTGATGTTGTTATTTCCATTTTTTTGGTTGTTTTGTTGAGCTTTTTGGATCTGTCAGTTTGAAATCTTTATCAGCTCTAGAAATTTTTTACTACTATTTTTTTCAAAAACTACTTTTCTGTTTCCTTCATTTCTACTCTCCTTTGAAAACTTCTAGTAGACCTTAATGGCTGTCTATATTTTAAAACTTTTTAATGATTTATTTTGGATAATTTTCTTGCTATGTCTTCATGTTTACTAACTTTTTTTCTCTGAAATGTATAACAGGACATATGACCCATTCAATGCACTTCTTTTCAGATATTGACATTTTTATCTCTAGAAGTTTAAGATATTTTGCATTATTCTTATCTTTTTAATATTTGAATGAACTTTCTTAGTGCTTTGTCTGCTAGTTATTATGACTGTATCAGTTTCGGATTGATTTCATTTCACTGTTCTCACTATGTGTTCTCTATTCATGTTCCTTTACATGCCTTGATATTTTTGGTTGGCTGCCACACATTGCGAATTTTACCTTGTTAGGAGCTGTGTACTTGCATATTTCTATAAATATATTTGAACTTTGTTCTGGGATGCATTTATGTTTCTCAAAAACAATTTGATCCTTTCAGGTCTTGCTTCTATGGTTTGTCAGGTGGGTCTGAAGTAGTGCTCTCTATAGAGCTAATTATTCCTTTACTACTAAGGCAAGATCTTTATGAATATTATCTCTAATGTCTCCTGAATTATACATTTTTCCAGCTCAACTGGCAGAAACAGACTATTCCCTCTCCTGTGTAACTGCTAGGCTATTTGCTTCTTTTAGATGACTCTTTGGCTCATGTCAGGCAATTTCCTCACATGCATTTGCTGATCAATACTCTGCTTAATACTCAAGGGCAAATTCTTTGCAGGTCTCCAGGATTCTCTCTCTGCATATCTGTGTCCTTTTCACTACTTTATCTTATGAACTTCAGCAGTTTTGCCTTCCCAGATTCTCAGCTCTGTTTGCATATTAGGAATTTTTGTAGGATCTGCCTGATTTTCCCTTCCCTGGCGTAGTGGCCTGAGAACTTTCAAAGCAGTCAGTTAGGGTAACTATTGGTCTCACCTCTTTGTTTCCAGTCTCTGAGGATCTCTATTCTTTGTTGCCTAAAGTCTAGTAACTTGAAAGCTGTTGTTGCATATATTTCATTTGTCTGGTGTTTTTGTTTGTTTGTTTTGTTCTTGTTTGTTTTACTTTTCATGCACTAGGCTAACTCTAATCCATGTTACTCTATCTTCCCAGAAGAAGTTCCCAGGGTCAAATATTATTATTAGGAAATGGTTCTTGTTTAAACATATAAAGTCCTTTTAAAAAACATGATAGTAAAAATACGGATGAATAGATAGATAAATGGATGTAAATGTACTCTTTTGAAATATGCTAATGGATCTTAAGCAACCATAAGATGGGGAAAATGGGAGTGAGTTAAGATAGGTCTTCTGTTTTTAACAATCTTCCAGCCTAAACTCTATTATGTTTCCTATTATCTCTTGTTTTACAAGAACTCATGACAAAATTGTTTTGACCAAAAAATAAAATTTGACTACCTGAAATTATGAATAACTGGTTTTTTAAGTGTCATATTAACTGCCTTTAATTATCTTCCTCTACTTGATTTTGCCAAGTCTGAGCCACCCTGAGCACTTGTAGTACTCACAATACATTTGTCTGCTACAGGCTTCTTTATTTTTGATTATGACACATCCTTACATGAAATGTATTTTGTAGTCTTTTTCTCCTCCTGCTCACTTTCTGTTGAATCCCTATTCATTTGACCACACTAAAGTTTCTAGGACCTATATGCTGCCATCAACCTCCCATAAGGCAAAAAAGGATGCATCACTTCTTTCTTTACTCTCTCTCTGTACTTTCTTACCCACTACTCTCATAGACCTGAATGCAGTTATTGCTCACTTACTACACAGTGATTCTGTCAGATTTATTTGTATATTCCAAGTGCACATGGCACATTAACTGATGCATAGTACATGTTCAGTAAACTTTTCTTGTATAAAAGGTAGTATATATGCATGAGTAAACAGCAGCAAGTGTTTGGGTATTCGTATGGACTACAATCTGTGAGACGCAAATCCATGCTCGAGTTTTTCCAACACTGGCCCTTTTTCCACCTATAACAATGGCCAAGACCTATAAAATAGTAGTGAAGAAGACCTAACTTCACAGTACACTCCATAGTTTTTAGATTTTTTATTTGTTTGTTTGTTTGTCTGCCTATTATGTGTTTATTTTCATGATGTGGTGACTCGCTGTGGGACTCAGGGTTCCGAAGGTGTTCTGACTCACCCCCTGCCCTTTGGATTTTTGTCTTCTCCTTTCCTGGTAGTGCACAGTTCAAGGAAGCATTGAGTTTGACAAGTGGTAGAATCAGGTGGGTGGGTCAAGGAGAAAGATTATGCCCTGAGATGGAGGAATGGAGGCAATGACACCTTCCAATGTTCCTGCACATCTCTGCCTGAGGGCCTTTAAAATCTCAAACTGCCAGGGAGTTTAAGTGGTCTCAATTAACCGAGATTTCTGAAGCTAAAAATCAATTTCTTTTTAAAAATTTCACATTAAGGATCAAGATTATTTTATTATTACATAGAATGAATTCAGCAAATAGAAACCTGTTCACTCACCCAGCACAAGGAGAACTTGAAGTAAGAACAAGGAGAAAGTAATAGAGAGATGATTTAACTATGGCAGTGCCATCGGTTAGAACTAGGCGATACAGCCTCACTCATGATTTCCTGCCAGATTGAGCTGTTTCTTTTTTCTTCTTTGTGTTGTTAAATTCCACCCATCTTTCATGGACCCTTCTCTCCAGGAAGACTTTCTATTTTGCTCCTTGTGCCCTTCTGAATTAACTTAGCTCTTTAAATTTAAAGCACTCAGTCTAGCTCTAAATTAAAATATCATATCATTATATAGCATCCTGTCATATAGCATCATATCTGCTCTTGGAAAAGGATTTGACTTTTCTTGAATGGTTTGCACAGTGACTGGCAATGAATGAAAGAAACAGCAGGCGTGTTGGTGAAGATTCAATCAAAGCGTTGTAGCTTTGTTAACTGGAAATGGACATTGGTGGGCTTATTATTTTAGCATTTCTCCCTCTACACGTGAAAACACATTTTCCCTAATTTTGAGAAATGGGCCAACAACCTCTCTCAAAGTGAGTATGAGGTGTGTACCCTCACTCTCCTCCCACCAACGGATTCCATATGAATCCCTCAGCATTGCCCTTAGCCAGTCTCTCAAAACTGCAAGTTATCAAGCTTGTTGTTCATTAAGTTATACAAGAGCTTTTATCTTAATGTGAACCACAAGGCAATCAAATATAGTTTGAGAAAATATCATACTTAATCACCTCTGGTGCCCTTTTTATGCTTTTTGAAAAAAAATTTTATTGAGCAATTTATAAGAGAAAGAACAAAATCTATCAGAACTGCTGAAGAACAGTTCTATCCACAAGCAGGCTATTTGTCCAGAATATTGAAGTTAGCAACAAAAAAATGTAGAAAGCAATAGGTCAACTAATTGGGGAGAAGAAGCAAGTAAGCAATTTATACCAGGAAATAATTACAGTCCAACATTGTGTTGTAAACGAAAATCATCATCATTAATAACAGCAATCTAGTTTCAAGGGAAGTTGCTCATGGAAGATGGAAAAGTTTGTAGCTAACATTCCCCTCTCCCTCAATCGTTCTCATGAGGGTTTGGGAAGGGGCAACACTCCACATTTAGAGTCAGAAAAGCTTGTATGAGGCATTTTTATATGAAGAAATTTGTTTGGCTTTTAGAAAGATTTTTTTTTCTGTCACTGGGAACTGAAATAAGTTTCTCTAAGCTATATCTGTGTTAACCCTTTATGCCAATGGACCATACGAGCAACATTTTGTTTTGTGGTCAGCCTCCTCTGGTAACTGGTGAACATGTCCTGTCAGACATTTCTTCTCAGGTTACAGACCTCTGATCTAACACTGAGGCCCACTCTGCTGGCTCTCTCTGCACTGACGGTCAAACGCTGACCCCTCCTGCCGCCACTGCCACCACGATCACAATTCTGCTTATAACCCATCAACATGGGAAACACAGTACATCCCACAGAGGAATGCGAGGCACAGGCACCATTATGAGATTCACGCATATATTTGACAGGCAGACTCTTAGCACCATGCTCTTTATATCTGAAGAAGAGGAAGTAGCCATTCCACAATATGATGAGCTTTTTAAAGGTTTCTCTCATGTTTTGACATCTTCCCCCATTCTTACACTTCCTTGCTTTTGTGAAGTAGCGAGGAGGCTTTCCCACTAAGAACCAGAATTAGAGAGTAGGGTGTGGACCTCACCATGACACACTTCACAAAGTGCGGTCAGGGTGTCTCTTCCACAACCTGGGGGAGAGGGCACCTGTGCTCTCACTCTGTTAACTGCAAGGTTGTCTTAGAGTCACACTTGCAACTTTACCCCATTCGTTCAGCTGCTGCCTTATTAGGCTCCTATAAAGTACACAGTGAGGTCTCATATCGTCGACTCACAGTTCTGGGAGGCAAGACAGGTGACCAAATCACTTCTGATGGACATGCCAATAAACCAGGCTGCAGTTTGATAAGGAGTGATTAAGGGAAATGCTCTCCATTCCTTAGGCACAGCGCACTGTTGGGGAGCTGTAGCCGGGGAACTGGATGTCTCATTCATGTCTCCGTGTGTTGGGTCTGGGGAATGAGCCTCTCACCTCTAACTCATCAGAAGCTGCTTCACTCCAACCCCCTTGAGGCAGGCAACTAGACTGGAAACAAGTTAATGAGCAGACCTCTTCCGTGTCCAGGTGGTGGAGAAAAGCTGAAGGACGGGACCGTCAACTTCAAATTCCAATTTTATTTTCCTTTGATTCACTAGCCCTTCTTTCTCAACTATTTTATTCTTTAAATTGCATTCATTTTCTCATTTTGACCTCTTGTTTTCTAATTTCCAGTTGGTGTTACATGAAGGCAGAAGAGATATAATGTGATTTCATATTACACACAACTCCTTTCCAAATACCACATCCTGAAACCAGTGTCTAGTTTCTAAACCTGTCCCCTCCATTAGAAATGCATCGAAAATTCATGTCATCTGGAAAGAAGATGTCACATGGCAAAAACAATGGACTTATAATTTGAGTTTTAAAAGACCCATACAAAGTTCTGGGGTCCAATTTTAGTTAAATAAATTTTAAAAATCGTGTATCTGATATAAGTGAATGAAAATGTAATGGACAGTGGTATCATACAGTTTAAAAATTACAGTTCTTTTTTAATGTTCATATAGGGATAAAGAAAAAATAATGCATTTTTTAAAAGCTCAACTTAAAAAATAATGAGAACATCCTTTCCTCTACCCAGTCATAGTGAGGAACACCCAGCTCATGCTGCACAGTTAATGTTGCTCATAAACCCTATGGTACCAGGGTGTCCAACCTTCTGGTGTCTCTGGGCCACACTGGAAGAAGAGTTATCTTGGGCCATGTGTTAAATACACTGTGACATGTAATCACAAAAAAAAACTCAAAATATTTTAAGTAAACTTAGAATTGTGTTGTGGGCTTCATTCATAGCTACCCTGAGTTGCATTGCAGCCCATGGGCTGTGGGTTGGATACCCTTTCAGGAACAGAAATGATTTATTCTGGTATAACTTTGTAGCTTATTTATTTTTATTTAGGAAATGTTGTTTCTGTGTGTATATAGTGCAACATTGATTTATTTGAGGAGGTTATTGAAAACAAATACAGAATCCCATATCCTAATATGAACATGCAAAGTTTCAATAATTAATAACAAAGAGTTTCATCAATCCAGCTCTCACTTGCCCAGCTTCCTTCAGCCAGTCTCTCGAAAGAACTACATACATCGTCTGTACCCAAATTTCCATTTCATCATGTTTCTTGAAGAACCTGAGCTAAGACAAGTGACATGCAAAATCTATGGGCTGTCTCTATTACATCTACTCTGCTCTAGCAAACTTCTCAACTCACCCTCATTCAAATGCTTTCGGCTTTCCTTTTCCTATCCTCCTCGCTTCACTCACAATACTTTCCCTGCTTAAAACATCATTTTCTGACTCTTTCTCCTGCTCATAGAGACTGCATATCCAGGCTTCAAGGGGTAGTTTATAACCAATAGCTCATCTGTCCTACCTCCAGATTACCTTATCATATCAACTTCTACTGGTCTCTCCTTCCTCTGAATCACATTGGGACTGGTTTGATGTTATTTTATTTTATCATATGCTGCATTGTGGCAAAATCTGTAAACCCCTAGGAGCAGGGACTCTAAGATTTTTCTTCTTTTCTTCCCCAATAACAACTTTCACATTGTTAAGATGATAGTGGTGTCTCAGCATATGATTTTACATGCTTATTCGTAGAGGGCTTATTACACTGTGCTATAGCTCATGAGTACTATGTAATTATTAAATGATCATCATAAGATGTAGTTTTCAAGTGGAGGTAATAATTATGCATATATGTGAAGAAAACATATAGTCACACATTCTGCATTATTCACATGAATGAGCTATGTATTTATGTTCTACAAACCAATTAATAGACAGGATATACTGCAGTTATTTTTGTTCTACAAACCAATTAATAGACAGGATATACTGCAATAATTTTTGCACATTTGATGATGTTAGACATTCAACAATAGCTCTCAGTTTTAGTGACTCTGCCAGTGACGTTATGTGATCTCAGGTGCTCCTGCAGGCTACAGTGGCTGGAAGACATGAGCTTCTGCACCTCTAGATTTCTTTAACATCAAATCCAAATCTCTGACTTCACTTTCTTATAAAACATAAAACAATAATAAATATTGGGTTAAAAGTTTAGCATTTACAAAGCACCTACAACCCTTTTTCATGTAATTTAGTTGGGCAGAAACTAGAAAAGGTCCTCTTGCTCCTGACCCATTGCACAACAGTCAATTAGAAACTGAAGCAATGGAAAAGAGCATCATTGTTATTAAAGGAATGCCTAATGTTTCAAATCTACCTCATTTATTATTTTATCTGAAACCAAGAAAGCATTGGTCTCATTGAGCCCATGACTGTTCTTTTCATTTATGGCTAAGTTTTCTCGTCTCACCCAGCCTTTTTTCACCACCAGCATCACCCTCTCATTGACCAGTGGCTCAGGGGATGCTTTGAGTCTGCTCTATGTGTAACACATGAATTGTTCCATTGGGAGGTATTGCCTCTGACTCATGGGCCCTTCTGAGCTGGGAAACATTTTAAATAGCACTGGCTGCTTCAGACTATTATAATGCTTACAAAAGTAATTAATGTGAGTAGAATCGTTTGCTTTAAAAAACTGAAAACCTAGATTTTATGGCTGAGTCACCAATACCAACCTGCAACATAGCTGGAAACATTTGCAAATGGATTTTCTTTGTTTTTTTTTCCCCTCAAAGCAGAGTCAGCAATTATAACACGGAGATCAAATGCCATTTCCTCTACAGCAGTGGGCTCAGGTCACCCTTTTTCAGAGGTTTTAGTCCAGATTGGTTCATGGAGGCAATACTATCTCTATGTGCCAGCTGAATGTGTGATGTTTACCAAATTAGTTAGTCCACTTGACTAGGCTGTTGATTTCTCTGGAAAGAAGGGGCTGATTTAGACTGTTCATAAGAACTTTTTCAAGTCTATGCCTCCTTTTTCTATATCTGTGGGCTCAAGAAGAGGGAAGTCATATGACCAAGTGGGACATTGGTCATAATGTCTTTAATTTATGAACCTGCACTGATACAGTAGCCCCACCCCACTCTTACAATTTGGTTTTTTCCCTCCCGAGTAATTATTTCAGACTAAAAGAAATGTCTCCTCAGGCTTGTACAATTGACTGCTGATTAGGTTTTCAGTTGCTTCTACCACATGCAAATGTATGTCTTTCAGGCCTGTGCAGTTTGTTGAATGATGATAATCTGATATTCTTTGCAAGTCTGCTAAGAATAGGTCATGCTCCCTTTTCCCATGTCTACCCATTCATCTTACCTACAAAACAGAAAATAAGGCTTTTAAGGATTCACAGTCACAAATAGCAGGGTTCTGTGCTAGAAAGGCAGGGAGATTTCCAAACCAGACAACCTGACCCAGAAACAATGAAACACTGAAAAGACAGAGAGCAACTTCTCTGAAGTTCTTAATTGATCCTGTGGGATTTTGTTCCTGAACTTTTCCCTACTTTCTATGGGCCATGAGTTAAAAATTTGCTTGTAGTCCTGGCTGGTGTGGCTCAGTGGGTTGAGTGCCAGCCTGTGAACCAAAGGGTCACCAGTTAGATTTCTAGTCAAGGCACATGCCTGGGTTGCAGGCTAGGTCCCCTGTAAAGGGACATGTGAGAGGCAACCACACATCAACGCTTTTCTCCCTCTCTTTCTCCTTTCCTTCCCTTCTCCATAAAAATAAATAAGTACAATCTTTAAAAAATTTTGCTTGATATGGGGGAGGGCAAGAATAGTATGGGAAATATAGAATCTAAAGAACTTGAGACACGTGGTCATAAACTAAAGGGGGGGAATGGTGGGGAAGGGATGTGCAGGGTGGAGGGGAATGAAGGGGGAAATAGAACTGTAATGGCATTATCAATAAAATATATATTTTTAATGAAAAATAAATAAATAAATAAATACAATTTGACTTCCTAAAAAAATTTGCTTGAAAATGAAAATAAAACAAAAAACCTTGCAATCATTATGTGTAGCTCATATATAACTTCATGAAGCATATTTTTGTGTTTTTTTTCCTTAATTTAAGTGATGAAAACAAAAATAAAAGTTAAAATTGTCATGAATTTTTATAACTTATTTTCATCACTCAAGGCTCACTTCAAGATCATGAATACTTTTAAAGAAACATTCATGATTGAAGAAAAGAACAACAGACTAGGAATCAAAAGACAACAAGTCTAGTTTTAGGGGTCACCTATCAAATATGACCAGGGTCAAAAACTCCCTAACCACGCAGAGAAGAACTTTGTATCTGGGACTTATTCCAGCATTTACTGTGTCAATGTAGTATCATCCAAGCTCCACAGGCTGACACAGTGGTGAACAATCAGCATTGCTGTGTTGGTGGTACTTGACCTTGACATTCCAGCCTTTGATTTCTAGTTGCATCCCTTCCTCAGTATTCCCATGACTGGAAAACAGGGCCCTGACACCCTCTTATGGGTTCAGGAAAGTATGGGACATTCAACCATGGCACCTGAGGTGAATCTTGGGTACCATATTCCTTCCCATAGGGTTCTCTGTCTTTTTGCTCTCTTAGTAGAATAAGAAAGAAAAAGATAAACATTATTCTACAGCAACTCTATGTATAAGGAAGCTGGTTGGGGCACTTGTTTGGAGTATCTTAGATCAGGCTCCCCAGGAAACAGATGCTAAAGCAGAAATGTGTACAGACAATGTATGAGTTCTCTTGAGAACACTTCTGAGAGACTGCAGGAAGATGAACAGAGGAGAGCTGGATGCTGAAGTCTTCTTTGTTGTCAATCATTCAAATGCTGAGTGTTTATTGGCACATGGGATTCTGTATTTGCTTTCAATAATCTCCTCCTATACATCAATGTTATACCACACACACACACACACACACACACACACACACCACTACCTAAGTAAAAATAAATAAGCTACAAAGTTTTATCAAAAGAAATTTCTGTTCCTTTATATGAGATAGGAAAAATATTTTGTCCTTGTAAAAAAATATCTCTAATTACAGTTTTCTTTAAATGTTCATGCAGAGATAAGAAAAAACAATGCATTTCAAAAATCCCAACTTAAAAAAAAAACTTAAAAACATCCTTCACTGCACCAAGTCATAATGAAGCATACCCAGCAAACGCTGCACAGTTAATGTTGCTCATGGACCCCTGTGGAGCGGAAGGATTTTACTAGAACTGTATGAAGTGCCTTGAAATTAATTTTCCTATAATAGAAACTACTTAAAAGAATTATCTTGCTGTGCAGAAAATCAGTTCATGTGGCAGATTTGTGCTTTCATCTGGAATTTTCTTAAAGGGGGAAAAGGCAACAAAGAGATGGTTTGGATGAACTTAAAATCAGAGCCCGTTCAAGCCCTGAGTTTTGTTCTTGGGTTAAAAAGACTTCAGAATATGTTAAGACCTGGATAAATGCAAAGTTTTCTTGTGCATTTGGATAAGCATCAGGCAATATTCCAAAGACATTTCAAGCTAAAGGATCTTCTAACCCCACCAGATGAAGACACTGAGGCTGTGTGAAGGGGTCAAAGGGTCAAAGACTTGGTCATTGTCATATAAGTTCACACATACACAGCATAGACACATATCTATTTACCTATGCATAGACATAACTCATGTTTACAAATATTCCCCATTTCCCAGCTATATAGTTTAAGATCTGTATTAGTGAGACTGGTCCAGGTTTTTGCTGATAACAAACCAACATAATTTAACACATTAAAAACTCATTTCTCACTTAACTCCAAAGGTAGATGCCAGCTTGGAGGACCTCCTGGGCAGTTTCTCCCCTGCACACTGACTTTGAGAAGTGGCATAAGGCTCTACTATCTCAAAATTCCATGCTTACACTATACTAATAGGGGAGAGAAACTACTAAACTCCCTTTTGTCATTATATTTTCTTTCTTTCTTTTTGACAAATATTTCAGAATCTCACCTGGCCTGGTAAATGGAGAATAAATGAGACTATCAACAAGTTATGAGAAAGCTTCTACACCAGAACTCTCACACCACCTACATGGTAGGGACCATTGTCTCCTCTAGAGCCAAGATCATTTCCAGGATAACTTTGGCAACAAGTATTTGTTAGGAGGTACCTGCAATGAGCCACATTCTACATTTCCCACTGTAATAAAATTTTAATACTCTTAGAGAACTTAGGATGGGGCTTAAAATAAGCATAGGAACTAAATCCAAGAACTAATTATATCCAACCATGGAATATGAGAATCTAGAAAAGAGAAGACTTGAGAGAATATGTAGAAATAGAAAATAAATCAATGTGGGAGAAAATATAAGAAGAGAAAGACACAGAGATTTAGAAAAATAATCTTTTGAAGTAGGAAGTCACAATGATGAAAAACCAAGTTTTTCAACCTTCCAGACGTTGGTCTATGAGCACATATGAATAATAATGCTTACCTTTTGTGTGCAAACAGCCTTGGAACCCATGGAGTATCAAGGGAGAGTCTTGGAGTAACAGAGATTGTCCCTTCTTTCCAACACATCAATAAAGACACTTCTTACTCAAGATCACTGATTGCACTCGTGAAGAGAGTGAGCAGATGAGCAGTTATATGTCAGTTCTGAGAGGTGTATTTCGGGCCCCGACAAAGCACTGTACCTGGGAAATAAGAAGACAAAGCAGCTTGCTTCTGTGTTGTTTTTAATTGTCTTTTCTTTGTTTCTGAGAATTTTGTCCCTGGGCAAAATGCAAAGTTAAGCTGGAATTTTATTTCTAAGCAGAGGTGAAAGCTATTGTACTTGTGCTAACAGATTCAAGAGAAAAAAAAATAAGCAATGGTCACGAAGCACCATGAAAGAAACATTCCTCAGAGTTAAGCTACATCCACTACCCCCTTTTAGCATCCACCATCATCCCCTCAACTATATTTTGGTTGAGATAGAGTGCTACCAGGAGTTTTGCTCTCTAGGTTACTTCTTCTTCTATAATGAATCCGTTCCAGATATTTTTAAAATATATTTTATTGATTATGCTATTACAGTTGTCCTATTTCCTCCCTTCACTCCCCTCCACCCTTCATACCCCCTCCCACCCACATTCCCTCCCTTTGGTTCATGTCCATGGGTCATACATATAAGTTCTTTGGCTTCCAGTTCCAGGAAATTTTAAGAGAACATCCAGTAATTAAAATACACAATAATGTTTCTGTTTGCTTTGTTTTAGTTATAGTCCCCACGATGTGAGGATATGCAGTAACAGGTCACCACACATTAAGACTGACCCATGGACATGGATAACAGTGTGGGAACTGACTCCGGAAGCCCAGATGAAATGGGTGGAGAAGTGCAAGGGGGGAAAAACTGGTACAACTGTAATAGAATAACAATAAAAAATGATTGAAAAAAGGACCCATTTTGCTTTTGCTGTAAGAGGTAGCCCTCATTCTTATTCAGTCTTATTCCGGGCAGACCCTCTTTCTCTTTGGTTTATGTAAGTAGAATATTTTACCTCATTCTGGAATCTAACCCTGGAAAATTCATCTCACTTCCCCGATCAAAAGTAAAATATATCTTGCTAGTTCTGGTAGACAATTTCTTCTTGACTCTGTACAAGGATATGCTCCAAGGGGCTGAGTAACAAGCCTTTAACTCCTGTGTGCCCAAATTCCTTGCAAGAATATGCCCATTAAAAAAATAGGTAGACTTCTACTTTTAACCTGTCTCTTTTATAGATGTACATTTCCCATTTGTAATTGCATTGTTTTTTTAATTTCTATTTATTTATTTATTTATTTATTTATTTAATTTAGTTATTTTTCAAGTACAGTTTTTTGTCTATTTCTCCCATCCCAGCCTCCCCCGCCCCGTGCTCCCCACCTCCCTCCCATTTCCACCCACATTAGTTCTCGTCCCTGTGTCCTTCCTATTTGTTCCTCCAAATCCCTCCCCCCTTTTCCCCTTAAATTCCCTTCCCTCTCCCCTCTGGTCACTGTCCCCTTGTTTTCACCTTTAACAGGAAGCTAAACAACAAAACAAATAAGCAAGCAGAAAAAAAAAAGACACTGAAATGTAATTGCATTGTTTTTGTCAAAGACATTTTAATATGGACCCTTCATGTTCAACATAAAGGAATACTAAGTTTAGGATAATTATCTAAGATTTATTGAGAAGGTGAAGAGAAAGTATAGATGATGTTTTCACCATGTTTCTCCCCCTCCAAAAGTCGGTGATTTGCCTATTTTATAGTTAGCAGCCCAGTGCTGGGCCTTGCTAAGGTTTAGTGAAGAACAATTATAAAGTCTATGACTTAACTTTCTGTGCAAACTTTATTCTCTAAGTTTATTGTATTTTTAGTCATCAAAAGCCTCCTGCCTGATTTGAGGAGTTAGCATAAAAGAATATTTGCCAAACCTGATTCCCCAATGGGAAATACAATCCACTAGAATCAAATGTACTTGTGAAACACAAACACATTTTCATTACCTGTAGCTTATAACCAAAGCAAAGTTTCTTGCTCTAATGAATATCCTATTCACTTTGGAAACAAAAGTGAAGCACAATTTTTGCATTTATTAATTGTGCATCCCTGCTGTAAACATTAGCTAACCATTCGATGTTGAATCATAAGTAAATCTCTGGCCCTAAACGGCACTGCTCAGCTTCCAAACTCTTAGGCTCCACAGTCTGAGTGGGTTATAATCTTGGCAAGATGCATTTTCCCCATCAACATCCATAATGTGTCCTCAGGGAGGAATTTGTCAAAGGAGGCATTTGTAAAGTCACCATCTTCACAGGGGCCCTGGAGAATGAATTGAGCTGATGTGGGTAAAGACCTCCAGAGGTGAAAAATGGGGCAGGATAGTCACTTGTGCCAGAGGGATTTTCTTGGCAGTGTTGGGGAATCTTCCATGAATTAAACAGGAGCATTTCTGACATGACCCAGAGAGGGGGAGGTTTTCTCAGAGAATTAGCCGGCACCTTATGTGATGCTCAAGCAGTCATTCAGAGGAGACACCTTTGTAATGGTCCATATTTACTCACTTGAAATTTCTAAATGTTTTAAAGAAGTGGAAGATTGGAAAACCTTGGAGTAAATAAACTCATTTCAAAACCCTGTGGAAAATATTGCAAGCCTTTCAAAACAGGGGTACACTGACCCTCAAGTCTGGAGACAGGAGAGGAATGCTAGGAGCCCTAGGACTACATGACCCCACCTGCGCACAGCTTGTTCAGCCCTGCAGACCTTGCTCTGCTACACAGGTTACTTCCTAAAATTGGGAAAAGGAAATTCTCACAAACATCACTCTGATGTTTTCATCTTCCTTTGGACATAGAGGTCTTCTAAAGACTAAACAGTGGGCAAATTAAGAATCTTTTTCTTTTTGTGAAAAAAAATGTATGTAGAAGGTGGGGCAAAAGTAGGTTTATAGTTGTTCGATAATTAGTAAATAATAATACAAGAATAAACACTATGTTTCGAGGACCCACAACCTACTTTTGCCACACACGCACACACACACACACACACACACACACACAAAGTATTTTCAGTGATTAAACTTAGTTACTAGTCAATGGGAAAACTGAAGTTTAATGGAGAAATATTCATATTTTGGCCTCATATATTGGCACTGTGATATATTCTAATGGGAAAAAGTAGGTCAATAAACTAGCAATTAATAAAGAAGTAAATAAACATTGCCTGCTTATTTTCCTTTTAGTGTCATTTTGGAGCTTTTGATGCCTTGACCTGCCAAAAGCCCTGAAGTCCCCCGGCCCAGCAGGCTCCTGCTTCTGTGTCACGCTGGAGCCCTTCCCTGTGGCACTGCCACACACTGTCTCAGGCTCTCTCCGCTGTGGCACTGAATGCATCCAGCAAACAGCCCCATCTCCTTTCCTTCCGTCTCTTACATTTCAAATTAATTACATCCAGGGCAAGCTAAGTCTTCTGAATATAACAATTTAATTCTGGTTGCAAAACTCTCCGTTTCTTTTCATTTCCTAAAGGATAAACTTAAATTCTTAGCATGCTATTCAAACCGTCTACAATCCAACCAATCTATCTTCCCTTTAACTCTTCTAATGCCCTTTGCAGCTAGCAAGTCAACCTAGATTTCATTCTCCAAACAGTCTCTAAATTGTCTTGCTTCCCTTCCTTTACTCCTATTTACCTCTCTTTCCTAAATGCATTTGCTCTCATTTCGAACAATCCTTCAAGGCTCGGATAAAGAGCTCCCTTTCCTAAACTCTCTCAGTTGACTTCTGATAACTATTATCTCTTTCTCCTGTGAAACTGTGGGAGCCATTGTCCTCACCAGTGGAACATACCATACCATGTGACAGTGCACACAGACATACTCTATATTATTATTTAATTAACCCTATGTGTATAGCTTGTCTCTTCATATGATCATAAGAGTTATTATTCCCCCTTTCCTCCTCTCTGTCCTCCTTCTTCACGGACCACTGCAAAGGACTTTGTACATGATCAACACTCAGGAAACAGCTGACAATTGATTAGGAATTTTGTGTTATTATGGGTTCAAGTTCCCACCACAATTTCACTTGGGTCATTTTTATATGAATCCTAAAGAGAATCTTTAAGTTTTGGAGTGATCCCAATTTAATCATTTGTTGGTAACATGATTGTTTCTGTGATTCTTTTACACACAGATTCTGAACATGATGTGATTTTAAATGAAGCAAAATCTCCATGGTTGTTTAAGCTCCCAAAGAGAAAGTGTGACGTAAATACCAAGTTTGTACTGCTATTATATATACATATCCTATTGCTTATCAAGTCAGGTTTGAGTGATCCAACTATTAGGGATGTAAAAACTCAGTTCTTGCTGGAATTATTATCTTACAACACATAGTTACAATTTAACAGATGTCACTAGAGGATGGTTTCTTCTGATCTTCTAGTTACATTTTATTTGGCTTAATTTTATTCTACTAAACCTCTTCATGTCTTTTTCCTTTCTTGGTGTCTGGCCCATTCAACTGCCAATGATAGAAGTTTATAGGATCATGGTCCTCCAGGATCTCATATGAAACTTCTCCATGTGTCATGTCAGATTTCCCCTGAACCCATAGAGTATCTTTTGCTTCTCAATGGGGGAAACCAGTGTAGTTACATCTGGTTAGGTTTTCAGCTTATGTTGTGTAATGCCGATAGGTTCATCATCACCAAGCCCTTATTATATGAAATGTTAAAGGGACTTATCTAAGAAAAAGAAGATAAAAAAGATGAACAGTGAAAGGACAGCAAACTCACAGTTATTAACAACCACACCTAAAACAAAAGCAAACTAAAAGGACAGATAGATCAGGAGCGGAAACATATAAATGAAGATCACATGGAGGGTTAGCAACAGGGGAGTGGGAGAAGGAGAAGGGGGGAGAAGGTACAGAAAATAAGTAGCATAGACGGTAGGTAGAAAATAGATAGGGGGAGGGCAAGAATAGTATGGGAAATATAGAATCTAAAGAACCTGAGACACGTGGTCATAAACTAAAGGGGAGGAATGGTGGGGGAGGGGGTGTGCAGGGTGGAGGGGAATGAAGGGGGGAAATAGAACAACTGTAATGGCATAATCAATAAAATTAAAAAAAGACCCCTGAGGGAGACAGGTTTTTGATTCAGCTGAGTTTCTTCCAAACCTTAATTTTACAGGCTACAGACATGGAACTACTAGACATGCAATACCTCACTACACTGACCTAATAGTAAACAAGTATAATACTGCATATAAATGTTTGCTATTTAGCTCTAGATTAAAAAAATGTATTTTATAATGAATACTTAATTAGGACTGCAAACTGAATATAAGGAATGGAGCCCCTACTGCTTCTGAGACAAAGCAGAGTAAAATGAATTATCATCATGCAGGGAATGATATTAATAGTGTCCAGCTTTATAAATGAATCCAATTTTAAGCCACTTTAGTTGCTATCATACTGAGAAAGAGTGCAACATGTCTAACATATCATTTTCTTTCTGGCAAATGACGAGACTTAAGCAGGAAACAATTTCAACTTGCGGGTGTTTGCCTACATTAAATATTTCTAATTATTGAGCACTCACAGGCAAACATCATTCAGAAAACAGACATTGGTGCTCTTTTCAGAATCAGCATATGGAGAGGGACGATCTTCTCTGTTTTGTTCCCTCTTACGACAGAAATAAAGTAGCTGAAGGATGGTTTGGGTGCTTTTCTGGCATCAGTAATTATTGGTTTACTTCCCTGAGTCTGTCCTGAAGAAAACAGTTGGTGTTCCACTGTATGTGGTAGCTTAGGTATTTGTTATCCAGAGTGTTTGTAGGTGGGTGACGTCACCAGGAACTGGTGTACCAATCACAATGAAGGTGCTGGCCGATTACTCCACAAAGCACCATCTCTACATGCTAGTGGAAGAGGCTGTGTGGTAGTTGGTAGAATAATGAGAATGCTAATTAGACCATAAAGATCAGACCTAAGATAAAGAATCAGTAGAGCCTTTTGATGTTCCAGAACTTCTGATTGCAATACTGGGTATATTTGCCTACTATTCAGAAATTCTCCGTGTAACTCAGCCTGAACTGAACAGGAAACTTGGGAAGAAGTGCTATTCCAATTTTGGGATTTACAGTCCTGCTAGGCAGAGAAGACCCACGTACATGAGGGGTACTGATCAATTCTGTGTGCTATAAGAGTTCTAAATATGGTGACTTAAAATGTGGTGAAGGAAAGGAGGACCAGGGTCAACTAAGAAGTGTCTGTTGCACTGCTGAGACAGGGTGATATCTCATCTTTAGAAAGTCTCCCACTGTGTAACCAGAGAGGAAATGTGGCTCAAAGGCTTTGCTCACTTTGTAAATCCTCCTCAGTAATCTTATGGTTTTGTTTCTAGGCAACAGCCACATTGTTGAAGGCTTTTTCTGAAAATGGGACAGTAAAGAGAAGACAAGGCCAAGTTCTGTGGGATCTGCACAGGAACATAAGCTTAGAGATGTTCTCAAGGTCAGCATTCTGCACCAGGGCACAGCTGGAGGGGAGGCGCCTGGCTGCCTTGACCTCACTGGTGCCCTGGTAACCTCATGATTCCATTCTTCCTGAGTGATCCATACATGCTACAATATATCACACATTTACATGCATATGTGTGTGTACATATATGTGTATGTATGCTATAGTATTGGTCAGATGAAACACAACTTCAGGCCATATGCCCACTTGGGCAGCCCCTTCACAAGCTCTACCTTTAGAGACAAGGCAGGCTTACCTTTTCCTTTAAGCCCTGACCATGAAGAAGAAGCAGATCCTTCACTGGGTCAAGGAAAGAGGAAATCCTCCAGCACATTCAATTTGACCACCAAACTCCAAAGCAGTGAAACTGTTGTTACATGAATGGGAAAATGACTGCATCCATTAAACTCTTCCTGGATTGTCTCTTTCACGCACATTCTCCACCTAATATGGAAAGGTGAGTCATGAGGTACCTCTTGCTTAAGAAACTATTTAGATACTAAAAGAAAAATTCTTCAACCTTATCACTTTACTGAGGCTAGCTTAGGCCAAGTCCTAGGTAAGAAAGGATAATACTGACAACAACTACCTGTACTGAAGACAAGAAAAGTTCCACGCTCTAGATTATTGTTTCATTTATATTCACACATTTATTTCTCATAATAATTACATGAAACAAAGAGTATTCTTATGGAATTCCCATTTTGCAGTAAAGCACCTAAAGCAAAGATGTGTCCAGGAAATTGCCTGAGTCACAGACCCAAGAAGCAGTTGATCTGGAGTTGGAACTGGAGAAGGATGATGTGTGAAGACTGGCTCTTCATTGCTGCATTTGTCTGCACAGAAGAATGAGGCCCTTGAGATGCTAACAAGACACTGCAAACAAGGCATCTAGGAGAACTGCGTATGTTCTCAAGTCCATGTCTCTCCCATTGTTTCTCAAAGCATGCCCCTAAAACTTCTCTTCAGAAAATGCTGACTGACTGCCCCTCACCGCAGATGAGCTGTGGAGGGAGCAACCAGCCAGGATAAGATTATAATCGCACAGATATGTCTTGTTTGGGGAAAAGGCACAGTGTCAGGAGAGGAGAATGGATGCTCTCCGTCCATGGGCGACACCCCTTCCACTCTATGATATACGGACACCAAAGACACCGTACATCATGGTGACATGCACTTAAACTTAAAGCTGGTCCAAGCGCTTCTGTGTTCCCTGGGGGAGCTGCCATAAGCCGTGATCTATGGAGAGGGCGCAGGGCTGCTCTCTGCTTGGGTTTGTTCTGTTTAGAGTAATCCTCCCAATACAATTATTGCCTTCACTGCAGAGAGGCATTTCTTGGAAGAAAGTAAGTGATATGCATCGGAAGAGCAAGAGATAGAAGAAAGAGATCTGGTCTTTGTAGACACCACTGTCTCAAATAAAGTAACACATTGTGATGTAGAATGGCTAAATTGGGAATCAGTTACATAGTTTCTAGCACAAGCTTTTCTGAAACCGGCTCTGTGATCCTAAGCACGTCTTTTTACACTCTGGGACTCTGCTCTTCCACATTAAAAAAGGTAAGGAGGTAAGATTCCACAGGTTCCTTCAGGTCCCTTAAAGTTGTTTGGGAACGGAAATTCATTGCTACTGAACTTTGGAGGCCGTATCTTATCTGTTTTGGTGTCTTTCCTACTGAGTACAAGACAGACAGAGAATTGCTCAAGAAATATTTGTGGAATTAGGGGGCAGGGAAATTTGTTTATATAGTTGTACAGAAAACAGGAGCCATAGATTCCCAACCTTCAGTCTGAAATATGCATTTGATGAATCCACCTCAATTTTCATTAGGCTTACTGGAGTTATCTCTATGAAAAGCCAACAAACAAACTCAAGGCCCTCTATTGTGTTTAACTATCATCATAAAAGTGAGATTCCAGCCACCCCCCCAGTGATGGCCGGGGACTGTTGATATATTCATCAGGGGATGATTATTATTGCTTTGCCCATGATACTCCTGCAAAAAGCGAAAACATCATTTTTCACTAGTCAGACTAATAAAAATGCTAGAGCTATAGCTTTTAAAAATATATATTTTTTCTAAGTCCTGGATTTCACTGGAGCAGAATGCAATTAAAATGGCTATTCATCTCACCAGTTCTATTTTATAAAATAAAAATAATGATGCAGTTGAAAATATAATTTTAACTTCTATTATGAAAAAAAAGGAATAGTTGAATTCTCTAAGGCAGGCATATTTTTTTAATAAAATTTAAAAGTTCAGCCAATCTATAGATGTGTCCCTCATACCGTGTCTCATGACAAAGTGGCATTTTGAAAATGGCTCTCTGGGTAGTATCACCTGGTTTCTGTTTACCACTGAACTACCCTGATCCTCCAATCCCCCAGCTCTGCCTGCAATGTTCTTAACACAGCTGGTGATTTGGGGTCAGCTCTCTGGCCTCTGTACCTCGCTTGCAAGAGGACTTACTTATTGAGGGCATTTGTACTAGTTGAAGTTTTGAAGGTCACATTTAGAATGTTTCAAGTCAGCTGTGCTCAATAAAAATGCCCCCCATAGATGTAATTTCAGATTTTCTCAAAGCCACATTTAGAAAATAAGAAAACAAAACAAAACAAAGACTATTTAAATTAACTTTATTTTTACTTAATCCACTATCTCTAAAATATGTAATTTTAAAATAAAATAATGAAAATAATAAAGTATATTACTTTTTTAAAATTCAAAGTGCTTGAAAATCAGTGCTCTTTTTGCCCTCACACTTAACAGCAATCACAGTTTGGACCTGCCTCACTCCCGGGGTGCACAGCCGCCTGGGCTCACGGTGCTGGATGAGACATCAATTTCAGAGCATAGGTTCTAATGGAAGAAATGCTAGAGTCTGACTTGCTTGTTTATTTGTTGTTTGGTTTTCTTTTTAAAATTTGTTTTGTTTTACCTACTTGTTTTTACATATCGGGCCAACTCTGTGATTTCAACAGTACTTCACAGGTCTCAGTTATTTTTCCTTTAGTGTGAAAAGCTCTGTAACTGTCCCTTTTACATTTTATCCTGTCTCCACTTTAAGCAAGGATTCCCAGCAAACACAGATACTGAATGATATTTCCAATTACAACCAAAGCAAAGGACATGAGGTCTTCTGCTATATTGAATAATAAATACTTCTCTTTCTCTCTCCCTTCTATCTCTTTCCTTCCTTCCCTCCCTCATATACTCTAACACACACAACCCTCTGACTCTCCCATGAATGGCAGAGAGGTTTAAACGTGCCATGAAATCCACGGACTTTTCTCAATTCAAAGGACAACGAGGCATCAACAAATTGTTTTCGAATGTCTGACACATGCATCTCTTTGTGCAGAGAGCAAGCACTAGTAAGAACGGAGTTACTAAAATGCTTTTATATGGTCCATTGGGAGACAGAATTTCCCGCTGGACCCTTGGTGAGAAAACAGTCACATTCCATGCTTATGGATCTGAAAACAGGAGCTTTAGATACATTGCCTCTTGTGGAATACCAGGCAGCTAAGAGGGCTGATCTGATACTTTGTAACCACACACACTTCAGCTTTGTGTGGCACTGCCAGTCAGCTGACCTGCTGAATCCCACTGCTGTGCAGGGTGGAACCTAGTACGTCTAATGAGAAAGGGGAAAACTGGAGTTCAAAGAATTTTAGGAACTTAGTGGGACTAGAACCCTGGAGTTTTATTTTCAAGCCTTTTGGGGTTGTTTTTGTTTTGTTTTGTTTTGTTTTGGTGGTGGTGTTACCCTATTTGACATATTCATGGATGAGGGAAGGGTTTAGAAATTTAATGGGATTAATTGGTTAACAGATTTTAAAACACACAACTTGTTTTAGCTGCTATTTCTCCAGTGGCCCTTTTTAAGTGAATCTTAAGTGGACACCTGTCTCCAGTGGAAAGTGCCCCTTCTCCTGACATGCCTCTCTGAACCCTTCCCCTTAGAGAGACTAATGATACTTTTACCGGGCATGTATATGCACCACGTGACAGGCAGCGGTGGCCCTCCCTCTCCTCCGCTGGCTGCAGGGTCAGCGCTGCCAGCACGCCTCTTCTCTCCACGGCAACGCTCACTGTGCTCGCCTCGCAGGAGAATCCGATCCCGGTGTGGTTCGACTGACCCTGATTAGCAGTCTGTGCAAATGAGACTTTCACTTCCCAGTGGGCTTCCGGTGGACTCAGCAAGAACTCCCATGGCCACCGCCAGTCCGTTCACAGCCCCAGGGTGCCTATGTTCAGAGGGCATTTCATGCAACTTCCTGCTTCTCCCGGCCTCAGTGCTGCGGGATCATGTGCATCACACATGACTTCTGCTGCAGATCTGCCCATGGTCCCCGGTGATCCTGTCACTCTGCCTTTGCCAGGAGATCCTATTCCAGCCCCAACTACTGTTTTATAATATGGTTTTTGACATAGATACTAGACCGGCATGTCAGAAGAAGAATGATTTACACACGCAATACCCAGATTTCAATTCACTTCTTTGACTTTTTTGGTCAAATGTGGACTGGCTTGTAGCTAGCTAGAAGACCACACAAGGGCTGCTTGCTAATCAACAGATCAGCATTAACCTGAAGATATATCTCTAGTGGCCTGACAATGAATTCTGCCCTTGGCCTTGACCTGTTCAGCATTTCATCACTTTAGCATTTGCAATGTTTCAAAAAGGTCATAGCCCCTGAGTGCTGGCATTGCTTGCAGTTGTATAGTAGCAGTTAGGAGCAGAAATGGCATTAAAAGCACATTTTCTGAATCAGGAAATGGAAATTTTAGTGATCACTGACTGAATGAGACTTGTCCCTGCTGAGCAGACCAGCTCAGACCTGAGGAAGTAAACAGGTGCACCAGCAGGCAGACAGACCTGGGTGTCCCCTGGTGGACAGTGCCACGCCCTTGCGGGCACATGCCCCGGAGCTGGCTTCTTCCTCAGTTTACCATCGTTCAGTCAATGGTGTCACCTCTCGTACGGCTCCCTGGTCAGACACTCGAGTGCCACCCTCGTTACTCTTTCTCTCTCCCTTTTATCTACATTCAACTGACCGTAAGTACCGATGATCAGACCTTCTCCCTGTCTTACAGATCTATTTGCCACAAACAAGGGGAAATTAGAGAATTGGGACGAAAAATAAAGTTTGAAACTGTCCCACGTATGACTCGAATAACTCCTCCCCCCTCTTCAGCCAGGTCAGAACCGGCACTATGGAATGCTGTCTGTTTGGGGCCCACTTGGTTCTGTTGAGACCAGTCTTCACAAACAGGTTAGGGTTCTGCAATAACACACATAAGAACAGAGACTTGAGGCCCAACTAAAAATTTCACATGTGTTTCGATTGCCTCTGTGATTGGTAAAAATGTTTATAAACAGGAAATTATATAAGGGATTTTGAGCCCTCAACCCAGTTAAAGGCTAGTGTGAGCCCCCTGCATCTCCGAGGTGATGGGGTTTGGAGGCCTGTGTCACAGTATGAAACATCGAATGGAGCTTTTTCTCTCTAGTTACCATGCACGCGTGGAGTTCCAATGTAGCCTTTGGGGCTGGGGAGAATGCACAACAGTGTAGATAGCCCTTGAGACCAACAGCTGTTGAACTTGATGACTTTGCAACCATTCAGATATCCACAGGCTGGGAAAAGAGAAGGTCCTAGACGTGTGGTGTGACAACACCCGAGCTCCAGTGCCCACAGGTAGTAGGCAAGGATTTGAGCCTCCCCCAATAAGGTACAGGTGCTGAGGCCCCTCACCTATGTCACCCATAGGTGACTCTGGATAGGCAGCAACCATGCTCCATGCCATACAGTGGCAATATGGGCAGTAAGGGACAACTAGCAGAGCCTTCCTGGAGTCTTCGATGCCAGGTTTGCAAATAATTATTCCCAGGCTTAGGCCCAAGTTTGGATCTGATATTTTGACTCCTGAAAGACAGATGAACCTGATGCACACCCAATTTCCCTCCACAAATGTACTTAGTTCTATAGTGAGACCAAGGTTCACAGTGCACAGAAGAGTCTACTTCCAAAAAAAATAGAGATCCTACTCTTATGAGTTCACAGAAGTCAAACAATGACAAGAGTCCATTTTACTTCTGGAAAATACTTCTTAAGCATTAGAATTATAGGTGATTTGTGGATGCCTTGCAGAACACAGCTCACATACTGTCCACCCAGATATTTCCAATACTGGGATTCCCAATTTCACCTGGGTCAGAAGCAAGGGTCCCCTACACCCTGCACTTCGTGGCCAATGCAGCAGCTGCCATGCAGAGCAGCTAGGAGAGGCCCCAGACTAGGAAGGCCAGCTAGAGTGTCAACATTCACCCCTCTGAAATAAGGCTTCAAATTGCCAAAATAAAATGCATGGAATTAGCAAGAAAATCTATTAGTCCTGAAATTTAGTTCTATTCATGAACATATTCGGCACTTCAGAACCACTGGGAAGGGTGCAGCGGCTGAGGTCTCAAGCCTGTGAGGTTAAAAACCTATGTCTATCGCTGGAAGCATGGCTTACGGCTCATCTATAACTGAGGCTTGACCGTAGAAGACCCATCAGGTGTGGGAAAGTAAAGTAATCCATTAATCACTGACACTTTCTGTGTTCTAAAGTTACCAAGAGTTGGGATGGAAAGACAACTGCATCTGTATGTGCTAACTGAGTGTTATTGTGGGCAGAATTCTAACTGGTAAGAGTTTAAGCTGACTGTGGAGGGGCATTCATTCAGCTGAGGGTGAAGGAAGGAAACCAGACCTTACTCTCAATGTGGAGTCCCACTGCATCTATGCCACACGTAACAAAGCTTCCCCAAAAAGCTTTGGGAAAATAAGCCTCCATGGCTGATCCTGAGTCTCCAGTAACTGTTTGGAACAAGTCACGAGCCAGGGTGCCCAGCCCACAACTCAGCCCTGTTTATCCCCACGTGGATGGATGCTAATGTAATACAAGAGTCAGTACTCAAAGTATCACTCATCTTTAATTTTGAATAGTTAGTATTAGTATCTATGACTTTGTTCATCCTGAAACTGGGTCCTTGGCTTCCATTTTCAGGGACCTGTAATCTTAAAATTGTAAAACCATCAATTCTTTTTTTTAAAAAAGCTGTTGCTTCCCCATTTTTATTTATTTTTTACATTTCATGTATTTTAAATGTGTATTAAAGTCACTCAGAGCAAATAGGAATCATAAAAACATCCCTTTAGCTTAGGAGAGGTAACTATGTTTCTCTAAAACAAAAGGCAGTCCCTTTACTGCAAAGCCTCACGCACACGTACTCCTGAATTTGGGCTTTGCTAGGCCCCGGAGGCTCTGAGGGAGCAGTCATCTACGAAAACAATGAACAAACATGCTGAACACCAAGGATGAGCTTTTGCTTATTCTCCTTTTTTCTCGTGGGCTTGGCTATTGAACTGCAATGACCAGTGTTTCTCTTTAAATGCACTTGATGCTGCTTCCCATCACTGCTCATTTTTATCATCTCTTTTCATTGATAGAAGCTTCCAAAGTCACTGCTTCGGCCCTTCCCTCAATTCTCTCTCCCACAGTGAAGTGTGGTGATTTCTCACAGTACCTGGTCAGAGACTTGGAATAAGGAGCTATTATAGCTTCAATTGGAAACTGTGGAAAAATAAGAAGAAGTCATTCCCAGATAGTTAACGGCACTTCGTCTGAGATTAAACTGCATGAAATGGAGCATTGGGGTCATTGAATAGATGCGGCGAATAGCAAAATATAATAAACAGACTCCAATCTTCCCACCCAAGACTTTCCAAACAAAAGAAGTGCTTTGCATGGCTGCTGCAGATACCCAGACAGGCTTTTTATTTCTAGAGATCTTGATTAATTTTTCAAGTGCTCAAGGCTTGCGGGTCTCCCAAAACATCACTGCCCAGTGAACTTCTGTAAACTCGCATCTTCGTTAGGGGCAATGGAATCTATACATTGCACACTCATTTACCCTAAGCCCATCATCGTTGTTTGGTGGGAGCTGTTTAGAGCTCCTGAAACTCTGAGCTATTTTAATGACCCATTTAAAGGCTCTGTTCTCTCTGCAAACAAAAGAATTCATTTAACTCTGACTGCTGGCTACTCTGGGTCCTGTTTGAGGTATAATGAGCACACTGGTCCAGTCATAGGCATACTCTTTCCTCATTTCTCTATAGCACTGCATACCTGAAAAGGAGCAATGAGACACCTCTTTCACGTACTCTGTTAAGTAGTAGAAGGTGCTATGAGCTTTGCTTTCAGAACCTAGCAATGATCATTTCTATATCCTGGACGGGCCCCTCAGTGAAGGAGTTAAGAGTGCCCAGGGCTGTCTGATGCTCAGTTTCTACAAACCACCCTACCCCTGTGAGGTCAGAGCCTTCTTCTGATGCAGTGTTGCTCCTCTCAACAATCAGTAATGAAGGATGCTTTTTGCTCCATTAGGAAATTTCTTAGGATGACAAGTTAGTCCTGTCCATACCTCCTTCTGTGAACTGGTCAAGTCCATAGAACACCTAGGAATTCCTGTTTTCCCACCTCTGCCCCTCAACCAAAATAAGTGAAATTTAATGTGTGAATCCTGAGGCCAAGTCTCAGCCTGCTTGACTACAAGCTGTAAACTCTTGGGAAAGATTGGCCACATGGCTCCGCTGGGACCAGGGGCAGTTTTGAGGGTCTTGCGCAGGTGCATTCCAGGGAAAAGACACCGGCCTCATGCCTGCAGATCCCCCGCCCCCGTCTCATTCTGTAGAGAGGGAGAAGATAGGGCTTGTGATCCCCTTTCTCATAGAGAGGACAAAGAAGAAAGAGAGGAGGAGAAAAGGCTGCAAAAATGTCTTTCATTAACCATTTCCCCTACAAGTCTTTTTTTAAGTTAATTTTTAAGAATGCCTGAAGGTAAAACAGCTGCACCCACTTCACTGCCTTTTTTATCTTCTAGGGGCTCTTGCTGTCTAAAGTCACATATATTTTGATAAATAAGAAATGTCATCTTTCTGCCTGAGAGAAGAGTTTCTTGCATATCCTAGAATACTCTCCAGGTAGGAAAGCCTCTGAAGTAGTCACCGTGACCCAAATTATAAAGGGAAAACAGAAGGAAGAAAAACTGCAGTTTTACCCCTGAAGAGCCCCCTTCTCCCTGGGGCAGAGCAGAGCCCCACAGGGAATCCTGAGTATTTTAGCGGTGAAGGAAAATAGGTGCAGGAGTTGGTGCAGGTGAGTGGCAGCTTCTTGAAATTCTGATGGGCCCGGTAAGGTTGCACAGGAGAAAAACTGTTCAGACTTATGTTTGGTATCCCCTTCTTTCATGGGTCTGGGAGCTGCCCAGTCTTCCATCCCGGCTCCACTTCCTGGCTGTGACCTCTCCTCAACCCCAGATTTCACAACTGGCTCATGTAATTGGCAAGAGAAGGAAAAGAATGCCCACTATGTTGTACCCACTGTGACCTATGGATGTACTGACATAGGCATTTAAGGGAGTTAAATGTCAGGATGAAGCCCTTGCTCCATCACACACCAGCTGGGACACCAGGTAGTTACTTAAACACAAAGAATAAATTCTCATTTTTCTTACCTATAAAATAAAACGATAGCAATACCTGCCTCATTGGACTATTATAAGGATTAAAGGAGATAATGCTAATGCTTAGTAGAGTTTCAATACTTCTTACACCCTCAAGAAATGTTAGCTACTATCGTTATTTTTATTAAATGGTTATGGTATAATTTGTGACATCTCTCAAGGGAATTGAAAAGGATTTTGATTCTTGAACCCAAAAGTATTGGATTTTAATGGTGGAATCGCAAACACCTTAAGAAGCCTATGGGCCTGGAGATTGAGTGTGCATTCGTTTGTTTTTCAATCACCAAATTATAACTCGTTCTGTCCATGTTTAATAATGGATCCGGGGCATTACACGATTTATGTATTAATTCCATCCTTGTACATAGTGTCCAGTGTTTGATGTGACTCGAGAACATGGAGACTCGGAAAGCAAAGCCTCGTTTCACCTTCAAGCAGCATTAGATTGCAAACAAAGGCATGGAGGCAGGTGGGGAAAGGCAGGCACCACGTCTCCGGAAGGGGCACTGGCTCATTCTTATGCAAGGAAGCCCTTTTCCCGTTATTAATGAATATTTTTAATCCTGAACATATCACTCAGACTTAGTCATACATGACTGCACTCATTTTGTTTCAAAATTTAAAGAAATCATTTTCACTGAAGTTAATCCTTGTTATTTTTTATTTTTAATTTATTTTCAGGAACAAGGGCAACTATGAAACTGCAGCCAGTACCATAACTGCACACAGATAAATGCCACTGCTTTGGTTGTAGTCCATATATCTATATTGATCCCCTATAATGCATTCATTCATTCATTCTCAATACACATTTGGTTTAGTAAGGGCCAGTAAAAGAGATAAGCATTACAAATTAGAAAAGAAAAACCTTGTAAAAAAACTTAAAAATTTAAATAACTTCCAATTTTAATAGAAAGAGGGGCATTATAAAAGCAATATCCATATATATTAAAACCATGTTTGACACAGAGGCCAAAAACAATAAGAAAGAAGAAGAACATATTGTACTATATTACAATTAAATTTTTTGTGCTCATAGATAGGATGAGTGACAGCAAACCATAAATGACAGATTGAGAAAAATGCAGATGACAAGTAGGTTAATATCCATGGAGTTCCCGTAAACCTGTTAGAAAAACATTATCCATTCAAAGGGCTGCCCTAATACTGTTTTCAAAATATTTGCACCCACGTGGTAAGATGGCTGTTTTTTTCTAGAGTGTCTGACGAGAAGGTCTGCAAGGACCATGTCAGTGTGGGAATGAGGTGGGGGGAAGAGAACTGGAATGTCTAGGGGCCCAAGGGCCCATCTCTTTCATGTCTTTGCTTTCGAAATGGCCGATTTCTCCATTTTAAAGAAAATATTTCTCATATCTGTAACCTCCACTCAATCAGAAATTTCACCCACTGGGACCAGTTAGGATTTTTTCCCTAGACCTGTAACCTTGTCCCACTCACCGCCAAGTCTCAAGCACCCCCTGGAGAGAGATAGGTGCCTGACATCATAACGTCAGGGACAGCCCCTCACGGGATAAGGTCTCTCCTCCTACATGTATACACTTCACCCTTTCTGCCTGCCCGAAATAGGAATTCACTAGACTCAGTTTTCAATCATTAACCCTTGTATGCTGATGTAGGGCACCCATTAATTACTCCAATCACACTGGGAATTCACCGGATCACCTGCTTGTTAAATACCATGGAGGAAACGAGTGCCTTGCTGGCGGAATTGAAAAAAACGACTTCACTTTAAATCCTGCGACACTTTTGGATGTTACCCAGGCATGCCATGGTGAAGTGTTATGGAGGAAGCCTTCCTGCAGGCCAACAGAATTTAATATCAGAAAATGGAAGGGTGGAGGAGAAAGTGCCAGCATGTAAAAGGAGTATTAAAAATGATATGTAGGAGAGGTAAAAGCAAATTGCACAAGTTTGGTCAGTGCTGAAAGGCTTGCCCTTCCCCAAATCCGATTCCTCTTACCCCATCACCAAGTTCTAATCACTCTCTGAGGAACGGTGACTTATGGCCAATGGGCAACGAACTGTCAATGCCGCCTGGGTTTTGGAAAACATAAAAATTCTCCTTGTATTTGTGTAGTCATCATTTTCCAATTTCCTGTGATCCAAGTTATTTATGAGCATTTTAGTGTGGCTGGCACGGGGCTAAGAACAGCCCCTAGAAAAATGTGGTTACAGACCTTGATGCCTGCTGGTTAAAACACATGGGACTCTTATAAACACACAGACAGTGCTTCTGGCCACTCACAGGGCTATTATCCAGACGTGCCCCTGCCTTTCCTTGTGGATGTTGTTCTCAGATTACAAACTTTGCTGTCCTTTCTCTGACCATGGAGGAAATATAAGAACAAGGCAAAAAAGAAAAGAAAAGTAGGAAACCAATTAGCAGCCATGGAACAGCTCATGGCAGGCAAAGAAAGAATCATGTTCTTGACCAATGGGGAGCGGGGCCAGGAGGGCAGAGGCAGGGAGTTGAGCAGAGGAGGAGAGAATGAAGCAGAATGGGCAGCTCTGGTGAAACTGCCAATGAAAGCGCAAGTGATTTGTGGAGCGGGTCAGTGAGCCAATCATAGTAAATATGATCGTGTGAAACACCACCCCTTCCCACCCTATCCTTTGAAATGTATTTGGATTCTGTTTCTTTGTTTTAATTTCCCATTTTACACTCTCACATTCGTCACAAAAAGAATTCATTTTTAAGTAAATTAATAGAAAACAAATTTTCATCAGGATTGTGAGCCTAAGTTTTAGCATTTACAGGAAGTGGCAGCAGCAGGCCTGGACTCATCTGTGCATGTGAGAATCGCGCATGGAGCTGGGGCCGTAGAACCCTGGCCCTCGCCCAGCACAGCCAGCAGCCACTGAGGGTGGTGCAGCACTGTGCGGTGTGATCATTTTTAGGGTGGGCACCACCTACCTGGAGCTCCTCAGAGAGGGCAACTTACAAAGGAGTATAAATATTTGGGGAAGGAGAAAGCAACAGAAGTTCTTAAGTGCTCACCAAATTCTAGATATCGTCCTAAACACTGAGGATGAATGGCCATGAACGAGAAGCAGACACACGACCTGCTCTTCTGTGGCCCAACTTCAGTGGGAGAACAACTGATGGAAGTTGATGATAAGGACTATAAAAACACTGCAGCAGGGTGAGCAGATAAGGACTGGCCAAGGTGAGCGAAGAAGTCTACCTACATGAGGAGACACTGGAGCAGCGAGCGGAGCCGAACAGGGACACTGACTGCTGGCACTTACTCAGGAGAGGCCTGCAGACGCCTCAAGTTCATAACTCATTAAAACATATTCAGTGTGTGAGTCATCATCCTGGCTGAAAGCATGTGGCATTTTCAAATGGGTATTCAATTCTGCTTTGATAAGGGGACTATGGACAAAGTCATAGAATGCATAATGAACGACAAACAAGGCATTGACCACCAAAGACTTGACAACAGTGGGAAGCCACTCTCTGTAGGTCTGCAGGGATGGAGAAGGGGAGCCCTTATCAGAACCGGGCAAGAAAGCGGATGCTGGGCAGGAGCTGTGGCCATCAGGTCAGAGGTATAACTATGGCCAACTGGGAGCCCAGCAGGAGAGGAGCTGCGGTGCAAACGCCCCTCCACTTCTTTGTTTTACCCTTTCGTCTTACACCCGTGTCTCCCATTTGCCTAACCCAGTGATTTTCCAGCAGCGTGCCACAGCAGTTTTTAAAACATGCAATATTTGACTATTTAGTCAAAGCACTGACCTCTTTTCCCTTAGATTGTCAAATAAAAAATAACAAAGCCAACACAACAATAGCTGTCCAGTGTGAATGAATCCAGATTACACCCATTTTCTGTCAGACCAGCAAAAAATATATTTTTGGTGTGCCGCAGATTTTTAGTAATTGTCCATGCATGCCACGAGGTGAAAAATGTTGAAAATCACTGGTCTCACCCAACTGGGAACCAGTTAGCAAGGGAGCCCTAAACAGAGAGCAGAGGTGAACGTTAGAGAGTAGAGAAGAAGCACCAATAAAAAATACCCAGTCCACACAGGTAGTAAACGACGCAGCATTCAAAATACCCCCTCTGATACTCATAATGCTGGTAACAAAGACTGTGTGTGCCTATAGGGATGTGGATTCTGATGGACAGAAGAAAAGGGTGTCCTGGTGCCTGGACGGAAGGGAGCTAGAGCTGAAAGGGAGCCTTGAGAAGTGCAGAAAGAATGGGAAACAAACCCAAAGCAAATGTCATTTTCTCTGCTCACAGTGTTGTCTCCAGCTGGCTGGCTGAGGCGAGGGGATGGTGGATGGCGCGCCACACTCACTATAAGCTGTGTTATTTCCAGCTGCCTCTAAAGCCTTGGGGTTTATCTCTTATGGGCAGCGTGCTGTCTTGTTCTGCGATTGTAATAATAGCAGCAGAGATAAGCACTTTTTGAAAGAGATCGCTGTGGAGATGAATATATCGGGTGGTTTCGCAGCACCTTCCCCAGTTGCAACTTTCATGTTAACTGCTTTTTTTTTTTAATGCAGAATTTCCTTTATTTAAAACGCACTGAGATATCCAGAGAGACAGAGAAAGACAGAGAGAGAGAGAAAGAGAGAGATTGTGCTTACCTGCACTTTGATGCAAGTAATGAGTGCATTTAATCTATTTCCATGGGCTAAAACAATTAAAATTTTAAAAGAAACTTAGTTACCCCATATTCAGTGGCCATCTCTAATTAAACCACATGGGCATAATTCAAGTTAGCACCATAGCATTGACCTCAAGCAGAACTCCTAATGCTTCTTCCTACTGACTTACATAAAAATGTTGTCAGCAGAGGGGTCACAAAAATGTTGTCAGCTGAGGGGTCACAAAACTGCACCCTCCTGGGAAGCCAAGTGTTTTAGTGATTAAAGATGAATCCATACGATCCAGGTTAGGCCCCGACTCTCACGTTGCCAAATGGAATCTTAACCCAGTCCTAGACATTTACCAAATACTTACGGTGTATCAGGAGAGGAAAGTAAAGCTCAGGGAGTTTAACCCTAACTGACCTAATTAATAGGGTAACCAGGGATAAGAAGTTGGAGACTCCTCATCTTAGAAGGGTACCTGTTCACTGTGCTCAAACTCCTCCCAATTCCACAATTCCTGTCCATTCTTCATTAGATTAATGGAGCACAGGCATTAGCCCACAGGGGCCAGTCAGGGGGTATGAATGTGTCTCTCAGAGGATAAAAGGCAGGGACTGGTGGGGCCCGTGGCAAGCTGAAGAGGACAAGCCTCACATTTTAGTTTGCACATTCAATTAAAAATGCAAAATGAAACAAAGGAAAAAATGCACTTTGTTGGATAAAGCATGTCTGTGGCTGGATTCAGCCTGGGATCTGCCAAAATTGACTCCGGAATCCAGGCCTCTTGGGAAATAATTCAATTTCCCTGTGATCGTGCAGAATCCTAACCGAAAGCTTTCTCTCTCTCTATCCCCTCTCTTTTTCATATTCTCTCTCTTCCGTGTTAATTTAAATGACTTCATGTTTCTCTCCACTACATTTCTTTGTTGGTATTAACAACTTTTAAGGATAATCCATTTTCAACATGCGTGCCCACACACTGACAGAAAGAGAAAGTAGGCTTGATTACAAATAGTTGCGTGGGGCTCCAGTGTTCTTCAAGTTTACAGCCAATTTGAGGATGTAGAAGAGTTGAGCCCAGGGGAAAATGTGCCACTTAGTGTCCCCCCTGAATCACAAAATTCACCAAAAATCCAATAGTGCTGCCAAGTGCCAAATGCATAGGTTGATGCGTTGAATAGGGCGTAGTGGGAACTTCAGGAAGAAAACCAAACCAAACCTCATGGCTGCCGAGACATAAACCCTAATGATTTCCTACCCTGCACTTGGCCTGCCTGCACTAGAGGGCTCTGTCTGAGAAACACAGCTCAAGTCTGTTATGAATAAAATAACGTTTCTGAAATAATCTAATCTACATACAAGTTTAACTACAGCCTGTCTTGAAAGTTGTGGCCACTTTCTGTTCGATGGAGTGATGGACTAAATCATGAAAAGAAGCTAGTGTTCCTTAGACATCTCCTAATCTCCTATCATAAGAATAAGTTAAAGAAATGAGCAACTTAGGCATATAGATAGTGTCTACGAGACTAGTCTTCAAGGCATACAAGACACGCACACACACTCCCCTGCAGTGAATGAGTAAGATGGACATGAAGATTTGTCTGGCTGGGGAACTCGTTGGTGAGACAGACAAGAGGTATATTTGTAAGAGGTCAGAGTCATATCGCAGAAGATTTCCTTGGATTTGATATTTCTATTCACCATGAACCTTATCAGAATCTTTCTTGAAGTCCAATCCATACTCATTTTTCATTTACCTCAGTGATGTGAAGTGAAATAATGGTGATATTATTAGTAATGATTATTGATACTGATCAGATAGCACCTTTATCCTCTCAAAGGGTTTTCAGTGTCCTATCTCATTTTGTCATCTACATAAGCCTTGGGAAGATGGATAGCTTGTTTTGATTAGGGAAACAAGGGGAAAAAAGGAAAGAAAGAAAAAGGGAAAAGAGAATTGCTTTTGTTTACCAAGATGTGGTACCAAGTACAGATGGCCAAACCCCAGATTTAATGCTCCACTTAGAGAGGAAAACAAAAATCACATTGCAAGGAATGTGCATCAAAAGAAGCATATACTTTCATAACCGTCACTGATTTTTAAAACATATTTCAAAGCTCAAACCAAAGCCCTTTATTTTATACATTTTTCATTCTAATTAAAATGTAATCATGATACACTGAAAAGTTACAGCGTTACTCTCATCTCTGAAGCAGCCCTACTCTAGCCCAGAAACAAGTGCCTTATATATTCTGAAAATCTCTACCCCAATCCCACCATTGTGTATCATTCGTTGCTGACTATGTCTCATGGGTTTACACAGTCTGTATGTATGGAGGAGGAAGGTTGCCAACCATAAAAAACCCTGGGTCTCTATCCTTGTTTCTGGAATTTAATACGACACTTTCTAAAACAATCTAAGTTGGTGAGAGGTGGGACTGAGAGGGAAGCTCCATATAATGTCAATAACTAGCTTTGTCCAAACTCTGCTATAGGCTTGAGGTAGGAATTTACTGAGATATGTGTGTTTAATTACATTATAAGTTTCAATGTAGAAAGAATGATAGGAAATCCATACTCCTAGCTCTCTCCCCAAGGAAATGAGAGGATTCTGATTTCTAAATAATATAATATAATCAAAAGGAACATCACCACTCTTAGAGGAAAATAAAACTAGTTTGAAAGACACAAAGAGTTAAATTCTCCATGTGGTGAAATTGTCTTCATCTTTCTCATGTTATTGAGAGGGGCAATATAAAAATAATGCTAATGGAGTGACTACATTTTAATCAAACATGATGTACTCTCAGAAAAACTAATGTTTGCATCTTGAGTACATTAAAAACAGCCTGCTTTTTCTGATGTGGAGACAGAACTGATATTGTAACCCCTGCCCCAACTTCATGCATAGAAACCTCAAGAATATAGAGCCTAATTTCATACCTTCCAAATCTCATTATTAATAGCTTGGCAAATTTTGAGACCAAGTTTATAAGAAACAAGCCGGTACCTAGGGACCAGCTTTCCTCTCTCCTGTGAGAAGATGTGAAATTTTAAAAAATGAGATGTGTAAATTTGAAAGAAAGGTTCAGGTGCAAAAGGAAAACAGAGGCAGAGTGAAATGGAAAGAGGGGGAGGGACAGAGGCAAAGATACACAATGAAAGAAAAATAAACCTACCTGGCTTTCTGCAGTCATAGATAATTGCATAGCAGGCAGCCTGAGGAAGGCTTAATTTCCTGATTCTACCAGCAATTCTTCTACAAGCTGCCAAGGAGTTCCCTCTGAGACAGCAGGGGAGGGACCTCTCACAATAAGGTGATGTTTCTAAAGGTAAGTAATCAGTTCTGTCTTTATCAGCAGCTCCAAAGATGAAGTTGTCATTTGAGAGCAGCAATGAGAGATTTGTTTGGAAACTGAGTCATTGTTGGTGATAGTGATTTGGTAGGTTCCTATTCATGTTCCATTTTCAGCAGAACCAAAATCTGAATGCATCCAAAGAGTATCCAGCTATCAGGACTACCTCCCATTATTTTTACCAAAAGACAACATGGACAGCAATTCTGAACTGTATCCTTTCAAGAACAGTCCGAATAAAGAGGTTTATGTACACTGAAGCAGGACAGTTCAGACCTACAAGGGTGAGAGGAATAGCAGCTAACAATGAATGTGCTAGGCACAGGACTAAGATGTTTCCATGAATTGTGGGGCAGGCATTGCGAGGAGAGCCACGCACTTCTAGCAGAGTGAAGACCCCTGTAGCCATGTGAGAGAGCCATGTGCTTTTGGCTAGAGTGGGGACCCCTGCAGGTTTGGTAGAAGAGGACCGCAGAGCTTTGGGGTGCTCCCTTTCTCCACGTGGCCTGGGAAGCAGGAGAGACTTGGCCTGGAAGAGGGTAAAAGAACTTTTGCCAGTAGGCCATGAGAAGGTGCCACAGGGCTTTGGATTAATTAGAGATCCTGCCTGTACGGCAACACAGCTGATGGTGTCAGAAGCCTGAAACACAGATGTTTGCTTTTTTTCCTGAGCAATGGTACCCAAAATTAGAGCAGGGGGAGAAGGAAGCACTGTGGGCATCTATGGGACTTTGATATTTTAAATGAAGACGTTGGGTCACTACTTTAAGTCTGTATAGCATTAAATAAACATTGCCTTTCCTTTTCACAAATCTCTGGCATTGAGAGACATCTTTCCTAAGGCGGTGGACAATAGAATCTAGTGGGGGGCGCTTCCAGTTATAATATATCACACCTCCTTGCCCCTGTGTGGGTGTGTGTTGTTACAGCTTTTGGCATCCCTGGGTGGGCCAATAATTACCCCCTTGATCCCTTGTTTGGAAACAGTCCGGGTACCTAAGTATTCTTCATGCACACTGATCTACTGACTACAAAACTGAGCCTCCACCTGACAAATGAAACCTGGAGCTCCACATCTTCACGCATTTCCTAGGTGGTTCATGCAGAGCCAGCAAAGTGACCTGTGTATCAGTGTTCACCGCCCATCAGTCATCACTGCCCATCAGTCATCACTGCCCAGCAGAACAGGGAGCCTGGTTCCTGTGTTTGTCTTTGTTTTCCCAACACCTCACACAGGTAGGCCTTCTGTAATTACGGAGCTGATGAATCAGTAATGCCACTGAGTGAATCAGATCTTTAAGCAGCTAGAGTTTACCTAAAGCTATTCCCTGAAGTAGTGATAGAAAAGGGATTTGAAAACGCCTTAACCACCCATACAATTTTATGTGGAATGCCATGAAAAAAAGATAACTTTCCATAATTTTTTTTCTTTTCTTTCCATAATTTTGTTCTCCATTTTCTGGAATGATTTTATTGTCCCCATTATCACTCAGCACAAGAAAGTCACTGAGCGCTCCTGATTGCTCTGTTTTGTTTTTCTTCACACTGTGATACGCCTATTGACTTGTAGACTAGCTAGATTTCCATAGGTAATCTTTTGCAAGAGTTGCATTTGCATGTCATCCACATAGGGATCCATTTAGAATCATCATGAATCGATTTGCTAGGGCTCACGTTTTTCAGACTTTGGAATTATATCCTAGGAAAACAGAAAACACATTCTCTCTCGCTGTATAAAATATGCAGGAGACTACTTTGGGTTACAATGCTCTTTTGCATTAGCACAGATGCTGAAAAGCAAATTCTCAGCTGCTGAGTCTCACTCGGAAGGTGTGCTACACTAATAACGGTGTATGGGGGAGCATTGCCAACTCACAATATAACAAGTTAAACTGCGTGTTGTATTAGCATTATTCTTATTGCTAATGTAATGTCTATCCACGAAGGCAGCATTGTTAGATTGTTAGTACTGTAGATTGTAATGACAAAAGGAATTAGATGGGTTTTCTATGTTAAATCAATCATTAAGCAGTGCTATAATTATTTGCTGTTGGGAACGCTCTTTTTTCTATTGTAAAATTGACACAGTCTATGAACGTAATTGCTGTGTTTTCATCCTAGGGCCCTTTAAGATTAGAGTCTGGGAGGAAGATGTGGCACTTCTAATCCTTCTGACATTTCAGAGGGACTATCCTGGCAGGAATAATATCACATCACTGTGTAATTAATCAGTGCATTTTCCCGTGGTCTGTGAAGACTGCGTTTCCCTCTGCATTTGAGAGACAGAAAGGTGGCGTGTATGCACCTTCTGCGGCTTTAATTACAATGTGATGTTGAGTCCAATTATATTCTTGGACTAGTTGACCTTTTCGGGTTGTATATATTCAGACCATTTCACTGATACTGGGGTGGAAAATTTTAGGCATCAATGTATGTCCGTTTGAGATCATTGGGTACCTGCTTCCCTCATTTCCCTGTGAATAAGAAAGTCTTAGAGAGTATAGCTGGTAATGATGACATTAAAGTAAAAAATAAAAACCTTTATTGGCCAAAATGGTATCTGTTCATCTTACAGATGATAAGGCCAACAGAGCAGGAACCTTCGTTACGGTATAACATCTCTCCCTCTCTCTCTCTCCATACATAACCCACATGTATTTATTTCTCTGTGTCTCTCTCTGAAATAAACGTAAAGAACCTGTGTCCTCTGTACGTATGTTTGGGTTTAAGAGAAAATAATCTGTTTTCACTATGAACAACTTACCATATCTACATGACTCTTTCAGCTATGTAATAAGATTAATTAAGCACCTGAAACAGGTGCACAGAACTATATGTGGTTTCAGCCTTGCATGGAATTATTATTAATATTAATATCAATAAAAATGGGAGAAGACTTGCCCTGGTTAGGTGGCTCAGTTGGTTGTAGCATCATCCCATACACCAAAAGGCTGAGGGTTTGATTCCCAGTCTGGGCACACACCTGGGTTGCCGGTTCAATCCCCTGTTGGAGCATATATAGGGAGGAGGCAACTGATTGATGTTTCTCTCTCACACTGATGTTTCTCTTTTTCTCTCTCTCCCTTATTCTCTCCCTAAAGTCAATTAAAAATATATATTTGGGTGAGGATAAAATAATGAGAGAGGACTTTGTAGGGCAAAAAAATAGGTACTAGGGGGGATACATGAGATGAAGACACAATTTCTGCTCCCCCCAAAAAAGTAATACATAGGAACACATGGCAATAGTTCAGAATATGTGAGAGGCATATAGGAGCTGGAAAAATATTAATTCAGACTAGAATAAAATCATGTGTGGGGGGTATTCAGAGATGTTTTCCTGGCAGGAGTGAGCTCTTTACCTCAACCTTATTCAGTAGAAAATGAGGAACTAATGGAAGATTTCCGGCAATCTATGCTGGAAGCGGTGATTTAGTGAGTTTAACTTGAAGTTGATGATGACCAGGGGGTAGAAGAAGACATAAATGGAGACTTCAGGAAGGCTGCCTTCTTAGTAGAGGGGCCTATGTGATCATGAAATTAGCTGAGTCTGAAATAATAGAACTTAGTGCTGACTGAGAACTCAGGGCAAGTTCCCCCAGCAGACGCCGCAAGCACGCTGAGTACCCGTCGTTAGAGAACTCTTCAAAACAGTAACTGTACATGGCTTACATGCATAAACTATACATGGACGGTATATGTAAATGTTGGGTGCATGGGTGTGTATGTATCAGATGCTACACAACTTCTTATGCATTTTATTTTATTCCTGCAACTCTGTGAAGTACCTAATATTAACTCCATTTTATAGATGTGGAAGAGAAAAGCCAGTTGCTAAAGTTAAAGAAATCAAACAAAACCGAACCAAACAGAACAGCAGGGATAGCTCTCAAAATCTAGGCTTTCTGAGTCCGTGAATCATATTCTCTCCACTCACAGTTCCCAGTTTCCAAGTCAGTGAAGGTAAATTTATTAAGTCTCTATATGCAAATGTGAAATTTTCATTGTTAGTTATTTTTCAAATCTACGCTAATGAGAGATTGGGAAGCAAAAATATGGGCTTAATTGCAGTTCGCAGGGTGTAAACGCACTGTGACTGCAAAGGGTTCTTGTCTGTGACAGGTGCTACTTAATGATTCATCATCTATTAAGGCAAGGCCGTGGAAAAATACAATAAGGCTGTGATTTTCAAGAATCGTAATTCAATTTTTCAAGGAAACAGAATAGATAGCATGGAGACTATGAAAAATTAAGAAAATATTTATGACTCTTTATTTGGTTGGCTTTTATTTATTTGGTTGTTTTTCACTTTGCTATTTTTCTGTTTTAGCCTTCACACAGTCAGAAATTTTCCAAGTCTGTGCATCCCGTGCCCACCAGAGGAGGCCCCCTGGCCTTCCCAGGAGCAGGTCTCTGGTGCCGGAGCACTGTTTTCTTTCTTTCCTGCCTCTCCTTAGCTCTCTTTTCTTTAAGGCCCCTGCTTCCCTCAGCTCCCCTGCCTACCTGGTGTCTAAGCCTGCCACCTTCCTACTTGTATTCCCTGCCCACCCAGGGCAAGAGTCAGGAGCCTCAGGGCCCCCCATGGTGCTGTTCAGGAGAGAGCCATCACCACTCTAAGGTCACCCTATGTATCAATAGACAAAGAGCCCTGAACTCACAAATTACCCCTCAGACCCAGTGTAGCCTTACCCTGCAGCGCCTTTGACATTGGCACTCCTGACTAAATGCTCAAGTCTGACACCCTCCATGGTCTTTGCTTGGATTGACCTGCTTCAGCTCATATCTAGGGATCTTATTTAACAAAAAATTGTGCCTTTTTTCCCCCAAACCTTTTCCTGGGGACAAAGTCTCTCATAAAACTCCTCACTGGCACAATGGGAAGGACACCACGCACTACATGCCCATGTGAGTTCCCATCAAAGGGCTGCACAAGGAAGAGATATTGACCCCAAGATTTTTTTCTGGTTTCACCAAGAGGGCCAGTGAGTGACGAAAGCAAGGATGGATGTATATAAATGTACTGTGGTATGTATATATATATGTATATATATCCCACAGTACATTTCACATGATTTCAAATTACATGAAATAAAACACCAGTCTACAATTTTATAAGAACAATTATAGACAAAGCAATCTCCATTAACTGCAATGAGATTGTTGCAGTTCACCTCTAGTGCAGGTACAAAGAGGGCTGAGGATGGGTAATGGTGGTAAAAAGCCAGTTTATCAATCAAGAGATATCTGTGGTGGCCAGGGGTGGCAATGTACCCTTATGTGGCAGTTTAACTGGAGTGAAGCCTCTGACATCTGAAATAGCAGAAGGGAAAAAAATGGATAGTGATGGTTTATTATTGTATTTTCTTCTAAATTTTAATTTACCTTTCAATTCTAATTCACCATTTAAAGCAGGTAAATTCATTCTGCAAATATAATCAAGGGATGTTCATATTGCATTAATAGATTGCTTTAGTTTTGTACTTCTCACAACTTAATTATTTAGAGCCCAATTCCCTTACTCAACATTAGCATATTAAGGCAAAATCTAATTTGTGGTAAGCAGCTTGAGGCCACAGAACCACAGAAAAGAGTAAATGAAGGCAAGTGAATCTGTTGATTTTTTTTAAACTTCATCAATGCATCCAGTAGTGGATGGATATCTTTTAGTATTTTAATTCAGTAAAATAATGTGGATCTTTTGGCAGGCTTGCTTGCATTTTGAAAATCTGTAGTAGTTTTCCTGCTGAATAGGAGCCAATGCCTGTCATTGGGCTAAAAATAAATAAGATAAGGGATAAAAAGGAGAAAGGAAATCAGGCAAGTGAAAATAGTGAGCAAAACTTTGTCCTACGGAATATGACTGGCGAATGTTTAACCATTTTGCATTTGAATCACTTACACTTCTAGGCTCTTTGTTGTCCAGCAGTATTGAAAGTGTCATCCCACCCATCACCTGTCCTGCCCAAACTGCTGTGTCATCTACCTCAGGATGTACTCCAAGACCAGGAACAGGACTGTTGAATTAAGTAAGTGGTAAATTAATATAAATTAGAAAATATCTCCTAGAACACATATTTTGAATGGACCCAGTCATTTGCCTGGCACTGTAGTTGGTAACAATTGGAAGGGAAATGTCAAATGGCCCCCCTGCTCGTGTCCCTGCTGTTTAGATGAGCACTGTCTTCCACACATTGAACAGTGGTACACCAATGTGTGAATGTAAAGTCGAGAACACACTTGTGTCTTTACACAAAGGTCTGGAAGTGCTAGAGAACTTAGATATTAAGATGTCAGGAAGTCAATGTTCAGGAAAAGTTTGCTCACACCTGCTAGGTAAGTAGAAAGCCTAGGTAAAGCCATGGCTAGACAGGAAGAATGGAATAAACTTTGCATTTAGATTTGGGGGGAGGGGTATAGAGTAGAGATCAGCCTGAAACTCTCTCAAACACTTTATGATGCCATATAAGTTTGCCCATTAAAAAGATAACACTCACAGATAATGATTGTCTCCTCTTAAAATGAGAGCCGAGCTCCAGTTTGAAGCTCCAGTGATGGGTAATTCGGCGGAAGCCGCCTTTGGCAATTTGCAAAGAACTGTCTGAGGATACAGCGTTGCTATTTTTTAATGATAATATTCATCTTTAAGGAGAAGAAAGGAGTCATGGTAAAATTTCACAAGTTCATGCATTAGATGGACTGCCTCATCCACTATGTCCAGTTTCTAGCCTCCTCTAACTCAGTTTAATTGACAAAGAAATCCAGATTTTGAGGGACCCTAAAACAGATCATTAATGGAAAGGCTGGGAGAGAGACTTGAAAGCAGCTTTTATATTCCTATTACAAGAAAGTTTACAATCAGCAAGTACAATGTTTAGATGAGCCTATTACATGTTTTAAAAAGTGGCCATGGTAGCTCTAGCAAGTAGTTCACTAAATTCATAAAACACAACTCTATTTGGGCTTCAAAAGCATATGCTCTTTCATTGTCTTCACTGTGGAACACCAGAAATGATTGGGAGACAGACAGCCATTGCTTTAAATCTCTGCTTCCCTCTGCCATTTATTATCTATGTGACCTTGGACATATCTATTCAATTCTTTGAATTTCAGCATGCTTATCTTTACAGGGTGGCCATGTGTACTAAATGCGGCCCTGTACTTCAGTGTTCAGCACAGGGTCTCAAACAGAGTAACTCCTCAACCGACATTAGTTACTATCATTATTGTTGTCGTAGTTACTATTATTTTTACATTTAGCAAATACTGTTGCTATTACTCTTGTCTTCCTTGAAGGCAAAACCCCATTTTTCCAGAAAAATCAACCCTCCCCAATGGGACTCAGATAAATCCTGACAATTTAAGCAATTTCTGGTGGTCCCAGCATCTTCGCCAGGCACTAAGGTAGTGTTTGCAGGTGGCCAGTGATGCAGTGAGGGGCGGTCTACTGGGGAGCTTTTCTGAGTGGTCCTTTGACTCCTACAAAGGGACCTGAGGAAGAAACAGTCCATCTAACCTTTCACGTTGTATTCTTGGAGGCAATGCTTAGAACTGAGATTGCCATGTGTGACAATAAAGGACACTGGGCAAAGACAAAGGCAACATGTAAAAAGCAAAAATGTGTAAAAGACAGGGGTAACACAATTTACATGTTGACATGTAGTCTGTCAATGAACCTAGTAATAGAGCCAAGTACTTACTGTTATTAAGAGACTTGTTTTTCTTCCTTTTAAATGCTAATTTAAAGCATATTTTCTGCTTTTTGCATCCTCAATCATCCTAAATGATGCATCATTAAATAAATTATTTTTTCTCCAGGCTCCATTCCTTCCACATATAAATACACACAAAGACATACATGCACACATACACGAATACATTCACGCATGTGTATGATAGATCAGTGCTGACACACAGGAAGGTCAGTTCTTTGAATGTACTGAATGGTCAAAATATTGAATAAAAATTCAACTCTAAAAAATTCATATTTTACTTATTTTTAGAGAGAGGGGAAGGGGGGAGAGAGGGAGAGAAACATCAATGTGAGAGAGAGAGACACTGATCCATTGCCACCCACACACACCTGGACCCAGGATTAAACCTGCAGCTCACACGTGTGGGCTGTGGGCTGACAGTAAGTGGATCCACCTGTGTTACAATTAACATATGTGTTGATGTTCCCTTTACTTGGCACTATAATGAGTACCTTTAGTCTTATAGAAGTATTGTCCCTTCTTAGGGACAGTCACCAACATCTAACTCATATTTCCTCTCTGATGTTTATCTTTCTCCCAACCCATTTAATATCTATCAATTTCAGAACAGAAATACTGGCTCTTGCCTCTGTGAATTCTTCCTACATCTATTCTTTAGAGTGCAGATTGAGTTTTGAGCTGCAGAAGCCTCTTTTGCCCACTTTAAGTTATGAAAATCTTCTTTATCCTTCACTGTTCTACTGTGACTTCCCATCCCTGATGCAGAAAACTTAGATGGTCCTGGATATCACAAGAAATGGAATAGGGGTGGGAAGGATTCTGAGGACACAAGGGATTTTGTAAGATAAAAACACACAGGATAATACGAAATTCCATCTCTGTACATGTGAAAAGGCACTAAGATATATGAACCGGGGACAGAGGAACCCATCCTGGAGGAATTGTGTTGAGTAGATTCTTGAATAAACCCTGGTCAAAAAAGAAGACAGAGGCTCTTCTTGAAAGAGTGGATAGAGGCAGAGAGGAGCACAAATTTCCTGTGACAATTTGGGGAGAGTCAGTGGTCTGCAGGCTCATTTTGGCCAACTTTTTCAAAAACAGTTGCTAAGTGAAACGCAAACTTGCTATGCCTTAATGCTGTGCAGCAACACATAACCAGTAAACCCATTGGGCTGTCAGCATGGCAGGATCTGGGCTGGATTCTACCACACGAACCAGGATCTGTTGAGACCATCCCGAAGTCCTGAACAGAATGTATTCATAAGAGAATAGGAATGAGCGATAAATAGGATTGGAATGGTATGGAAAACACCCAGGAAGGTGGGATGACGGCTGGGGTACTTTAATTTGAACCAATAATATATTTACTTTTGTATATCACCTTTCCCAGACTCATCTTATCTGCTGTTAAGCCTACTTCTCCAGGGTTTTTAAATGCAGCTGTTTTCTCCTTAACTTCAAGATAGAGACTCCCTAAGAACACGTTCCAGTTCTCTCCCAGGCTGCCACAGGTCTTTAAGTAGACATTTGAAGGACTGTCAGAATCAAGAGACAGAAAGCGGAAAGGGCAGACAAGGAAGCAGAAGGCAGTGCAAAAATTAAAAAAAATAAAAAAGGAAGTGCTGTGGTCGCTGCCATTGTGCCAATTTCATGCTTTCACACCTTTGAATGAGTGTTCAAAGTGTTTCATTTTGGAAGCCTCAGACAGCGGAGCACTGATTGCAATGGCTTCAGGCATTGCAGGCACAGCTGGCCACTCGGCCACCCCTGTGTCCACGGCAGTTTTCTAAAAATAAGGGAAATAAAATATAGGTTATTTTCAGCTCTGATGGGTGAACCTCACTGTGAACAACTGCAGGATCAGTATTATTTTTCCCCCTTTCTTTCATTTCCTTTTTTTCAAACACAGCCCAAGCCACATCATCTTTGAGGACTATGATTCTTCTTTCACATAGTATAGAAGACACAGCAAAAAAAAAGGGAGATGCTATTTAATATACATAATAACAAATTTGGAGCCTAGGTTATCCCAGTGATCTAGCAAGTCCCAAATTCTGTTGTAAAGAAAGAAGCAAAAAATAAAAAAACAAAAGCTGAAGGAGGGGCAGATAAGCATTCTAACATTAGCTGTTGATTTGTTACTAAAAACTAAAAACAAACAAAAAAACCTTTGAAATGAGTGATCTGTATGAAATTAAAATTTTATTAATTATTTCAATGTTTAGCCATATTACCATTCAGAATAATGAATGTGGTAAGTAATGTCCCCAAATCATTTCTTGTTTTATACTCTCCACCTGAGAGCTAGATGTTATAAGACCTGGGTTCTGCACTTACTTCTGATACTTAATGGTTCCTTAACTGGTGTGATACTTGGCAAGTCACTTTATTTCTATAGGACCTCAATGTGTTCATCAGTAATTTGAAGATTAATATATCTGTTTTTGGAATTAGACCTCTGGCCAAGAAACTGTATGAAGGTCCGACAACCAAGAAGTTAAAGGAGAAACATTCACCCAGACTGGTAGAAGGGGTGGAGATGGAAGCTGGGCAGAGAGGATGACCAGTAAGGCAGAGCTGGAGGACCCAGCAGGCAAGGGAGTGGCTGGAGGATTGGGTGTTCCCACATTCACATGCAGATAAACCAGGAGGAACAACTGGGGTCGAGACAGACCACACAAAACCCAGCACAGGGAAATAAAGATTCAAAACCTCTGACTGTAAAAACCTGTGGAGGTTACAGTGGTGGGAGGAACTAGCAGCCTCACAGGAGAGTTTGTTGGAGAGGCCCATGGGGTCCTAGAATGTACAAAAAAACCACAATCTGGAAATCAAGACCAGAAGGGCCCAATTTGCTTGTGGGTAGCAGGGGAAGTGACTGAAAGTAGTCAGAGAGCTGAACAAGCAGCACTGTTCCCTCTTGGACCTCTTCCCCACATATAGTGCCATAATGCAGCAACCTGGGTTGCCCTGCCCTGGCAAATACCTAAGGCTCTTCCCCTTACAATGTAACAGGTATGCCAAGACAAAAAAAATGTCCCAAATAAAGGAATAGATCAAGCTCCAAAAATAGAACTAAGTGATAAAGAGATAGCCAACCTATCAGATGCACAGTTCAAAACACTAGTAATCAGGATGCTCACAGAAATGGTTGAGTATGGTTGCAAAATAGAGGAAAAAGTGAAGGCTATAAAAAGTGAAATAAAAGTACACAGGGAACCAACAGTGAAGGGAAGGAAAGACAGGGAGAGAATCTTAAAGCAGCAAGAGAAAAGGAGACAGTTACCTACTAAGAAGTTCCCCATAAGACTATCAGCTGACTTCTCCAAAAAAAACCTTACAGTCAAGAAGGGACTGAGAAGAAGTATTCCAAGTCATGAAAGGTAAGGATATGTATCCAAGATTGCTCTATCCAGCAAAGCTATCCTTTATAGTGGAAGGGCAGATAAAGTCCTTCCCAGATAAAGTCAAGTTAAAGGAGTTCATCATCACCTCATTATAGAAATGTTAAAAGGACTTATCCAAGAAAAAGAAGATGGTAAAAAATATGAACAGTAAAATGACAACAAACTCACAGCTATCAACAACTGAACCTAAGAAAAATAAAAACAAATTAAGCAAACAACTAGAACAGGAACAGAATCACACAAATGGAGACCGTGTGGAGGTATATCAGTGGGGAGAGGGAGGGAGAGAATGGGAGGAAAGGTATAGGGAATAAGCAGCACAATTGGTAGGTACAAAATAGACAGGGGGAGGTTGAGAATAGTACAGGAAATGGAGAAGCCAAGGAACTTATGACTCATGACCCATGGACATGAGCTAAGTGGCGGAGAACATTGGTGGGAGGGGTGGTTCAGGGCAGAGAGGAATAAAGAGGAGAAAAAAAATGGGACAACTAGAATAGCATAGTCAATAAAATGTGTTTTTAAAATAAAGAAATAAATGAAGATAAAACAAAAATAGTCTATTTTCATTATAGTATAAAGTCACAGAATTAGTTGAAACTTGAGGAACTTTAGAGATCATTTAGTTAATTTATTTTATTTTATAACATAAAAAAGTTACCCAGTCACCCAATTGGATGGCAGCAAAGCTTTCATTTAGAATGGAAGGACAGATAAAGTGCTTCTCAGATAATATCAAATTCAAGGAGTTCATCATCACCAAGCCCTTATTATATGAAATGTTAAAGGGACTTATCTAAGAAAAAGTGGATGGTGGAATATTTTTAATGAGGGCCCCCAGCTGTCCTAATTGCTGACATGTATACTTTACACATTATTATTATCATCATATCTTTGCTTCACATAAATCTTCCATTGCTATAAATCTAGTCCACTCATCCCTACTCCAACCATTAATATCACAACCCTTCTAATATATTTCCCCACAATTGGCCACCTTTTTTGAAATCCCTCATGTATGTCAGTAACATCCTCCTCACTTCATGAACAGACTAAGGACAAACTCATCTTGGCAGCCTTCCCTGACTGCCCTTGCAAACATGGTGTCTTTTCCTTTAAGAACTGCATAGCACCTAACAGATTTATCACTTAAGTCATCCATCCACAAATCAGTGAAAAACATACAGCAGCTTATGCATGACAGGAGCCTGACCACTGCTATGGCTTTCTGTTCTCAGTAACGACGACAACTGTGTGTTGAGCTATAATTTTCTTATATGCAAAAGCAGAATAATAGTACCTGTACTATAGAACTTTTGTCATTTTAATTTCACAAATGCATATCAACTAAGAGTGGTGCTTGACACATTGTATATTAACTGTTGTCATTAATGATGATGATATTGATGATGATTTCAGACAGTAAAAAATTGCCACTGGAAGAGTGCTGGCCAAATCCCCAAGCACCATCTCTGACAGGGACATCCTAGGAAGTAAAGAAATAACTAAGCAACTCTTTGTCCTTCTGTAAAGATAATTTCTTTTCTTAGTTCCCTGAATGCTTGAGATTGACTAAATTTCTTAGGGCCAAATTGCAAATACAATAGGATGTATACTTTTAGAGCAATTAAGCTTTCACTGCTTTGCCTTAGGGTTCTGATTTCTTATACCTTTGGTTAGTAGGTAATAAGAGTTGAAGATCAGTGACATTTATGGATCTTTCTGAAAGTACTTGATCCTCATAAATGTTAAAGACTTCTACATGCATAGATAGAGGAGGGTTATAGCATTCTTTACATCTGAGGAGACATTGGTACCAGAAATATCTTTCTTTAAACCTAAAGTTGCAGAAAACTTTACACACTAAATTATTGATAGTAGGCACCAATCATATATTTTGCTATGATGAGGGAACTAACTGACTAATGAGTGGCAGATAAAAAGTGCGCTCAACTGCAACTCAGGATGTTAGAGTTTCGTCACAACTCTACTTCTGAGTATGTGACAAACTGTTTCTTTCTTCTGAGGTAAAGTTTCCTCATATACTATCTTTTGAAGTCTAGCTTGACTTCATTTCCTTCAGGTTTAAAATTCCGGAAAAAACAATCCCTTTGGGTAAAATTTAATAGACTGAATTCAGGCACAATTTGGACCAACTTTGTGCTGCTTAACACAGTATGTTTTCCCAGTGATGGGCTAATGTTTTTGTAGTGTGAAATCCATGCCTAGAATTGTAAGTGCTGTGATATCAGATTTTATGCTCCCCCCCAAAAAAGGCAGAAGGCCATATCATCTTATTTCCCTCACTGAGTATCTGCAGAGCAGGACGAAGTGCTCTTTTGTGCCTAGAACTGGTTAAACAATGAATGTATCAACACAATGTGACTGAGCATGTGCAGGGACCTTAGAAACTACCGACTGTACATTCAGGTGACAGGAGAAGAACAAAGTCTTTTCCCATTGGTATCTTGTTTGAGAGATAAGACTTCAATGATATGCAAGTATACATAGTCTTCAGCTCCTTTCTTTTTCTTTGTTTTGCAAGTAGGCCCCATAGCCATAAGTTGGTTTAGAGCCTTGATGTAGAATAGTTTAATGATATTTTAAAAGAATGTATTTATTTATTTTTAAAGAAAGGGGAAGGGAGGGAGAAAGACAAGGAGAGAATCATTGATGTTTGAGAGATACATAGACCAGTTGTCTCTTGCATACCCTCAACTGGGCACCTGGCTCACAACCCAGGCATGTGCCCTGACTGGGAACTGAACCCTTGACCTTCTGGTTCACAGGCTGGCACTCAGTCCAGTGAGCCACAACAGCCAGGGCAGTTTAATGATTTTTTAAAAATTATATTACAATGGAATCACTTGAAAACTTGATCTATTGGTTAACATAATTTCGTATTTTTTGAAATAATTGTTGATTTCTGTACAGATTCACTCAATACCTACAACTCTTCAGCTACAACTTTAAAAATAAGTTATCACTTTATAGTTATATCTATAACTAAATATAGTTATAAATATCTATAACTATAGTTATAGTTATAGTTATTAAATATCTTTTCAATATACTCTATAAACTTTAAAGGTAAGAAGTAATTCCTATTTATATGTATGCTCTCTAAGATGTACCACAATATCTGATACATAAAGTAACAATTATATGTTCCAATTAGCCTGAAAAAGTACCGCTTTATACCCATGATCCTAGCATAATTATAACTAGCATTCCCTTTCACACATAAAAGAGTTCTGGTTAGGTGATAAATTATTATATATATATATATATATATATATATATATATATATATATATATATATACCCATCCCATAAATACATGTATATGATGAATGCCTAGAGGTAGAACCCTCCTTGACTCACTTTCCTGTCAATACTCATTTTCTACTTTACAAGGTTATCACGAAGCTCCTGGGAACAGAAGGCATGTGATGAGAGCAACCAGGAGCATCACTTCAGGAGCTATAAAGATGTAGAACTTAATGCGGACTTGGAAGACTTAATTTTCTATTCAAAGCAGTGATTCTTCTACAGGTTTCCAAAGGTGACCATATATCCTTAGTTTTACTTTTGTAGGAATTTAATATATTTATGTTTGTGTGCCAGGCTTTGTCCTATGTGTCATAGAGTGGTGAACAGATGTGTTGCTTACATTCATAAAACACAACTTACTAAGGAACTTTTGATAGTATGCAAAAATATCAAACACGTAAATGTATAATAGCATTATGATACCTGCGAGGAAAGTGTCAAGGTGCTAAAATATTAATGTCCTAATATAGAGGAAAGTCAAGGGGCCATTGTAGGCCTCTCAGGGGAAGAAGCACTGATGTTTGGACTTGAATGATCAGTAGGACAATATTTGCAAAGCATGTGGAGGAAGAGTATTCCTGGATGAAGGAATAGCATATAGTGCAGTTCCGAAGTGGAGAAGAGCTTTGAGATTTTATGAAGCCGAATGCCCAGAAGTTATGCCAGATGAACAATACTCATATATACAGTTCACAGACTTTGTCTTAACATTAAATATTCATTCACTCAAGGTGGGGGAGGGTTGGGTAAAAGAGGAGAATGAAGAGGAAGGCCAGATTTATTATTTCCAAGAAAACCACTCCCATCCTGGGACTATCTGCTCATTCCTTGATTTTCTTCTTCTTCTTCTTTTTAATTAAAAAGGGCATTTACATGCTAATTGGATTTTTATTCCTTGAGAGTCCCTCTGCTCTTGTAAAGTCTTCTTCTTCTGAAGCATTTAATCCCCAGCTTGAAACATCACTGTTGATTGCAGTGGAAAGACTGTGATGTCACAAATGGGGGATTATGACTTCACAGGGGAAATAAGAGAGCAAGACAGACAGTTTCAAGAGACCAAGATCTTTTATTTATGAGAATGTCTCTATTAATCAAAAGAAGAGAGAAACACCAAACATATAGAAAATGACAGCAGGATTGTAGCTAAATAAAATATTCTTCAAAATTATCCTGGCAATGTCACTTTCTCTTTAGAGGATTTCTGAGAAATTATATTGCAGAGAATAGGTTTGAGATTCCATATCTTCCTATCCTTTATACTCGAGAAATATTTAGCCCTGGGGTAATGGATAGTATAATCAGGCCACAGAGTGAGCTCTGCCATGTTTTGCCTACAATGTAGAGTGTGATGCGGCCCGTGGGCCACTCATGATAGTCCTCAGTGGGGTGTCTGCAAGACCTCTCCTCCGTTCCATGTCACCAGTGAAACCTTTGGGTTCTGAGGTGTATTTTTTTTAAAGATTTTAACTAGAATTCAATTCCTTTAATAGATGGAATGCATTCAAGTAATAGTTTTCTTTTGAAAGGGTTCTGGTAGTTGTGACTTCAATGAAGTGGTCCCTTTCATCTAAGTTATTGATTGGATTTATGAACCTGGACTTGTTCATAGTTTCCTCTTATTATTCTTTAGTGTCTACAGGATCAGAGGTGATGTTTCTGCTTTCATCTCTCACATTGATAATATGTGTCTTCTCTGTTTTTTCTTGATCATACTGGCTAAAGATTAATTTCATTTTTCTGTTCAAATGAGTAGATTTTGTCTTTATTGGTCATCTTTATTGAATTTTAGTTATTTCTACACTTATCATAGAATTCCATTCTTTCTGCTTGCTTAAGGTTTAATTGACTCCTCTTTAGTTTCTTATGCACTAACTTAGATTATATTTTAGATTGGATTTTAGACCTTTCTTTTTTTTCTAACTTAAGCACATGAAGCCAAAAGTTGCCTGCTAAGTGAATTTTGACAATCTTTATTTTAGTTTTTATTTAATTCAAAATATTTTAAAACATTTTTTCTTTGATATTTTCTCGTTGTGCTATTTGTAGCTATTCGCATTACTTAATTTACAAGTATTTGAAGATTTTATAGATATATTTCTGATGTTGATCCCTAATTTAAATACTCTATGTAGTGAGTATTTAAAGAATAGTGCATTATTTCTATTTTTAAAATTTTGTTAAGTTGTATCGGTAGATACTCCATGATCATTTACAACTCCATGCTTGAGTTTCTATAGTATGAATAAAGTCAAGTTAATTGATAGTGTTTTTAGGTAATATTGATGTTTTCCCTAATTGTGGATTTATGTATTTCCTGATTTGGCCTCACGTTTGTTGGAATTCTATTGTTTGGTTCAAAGACATTTAGGATTGTTAGGGCTTCTTAAAGAATATATCTCATTATAATTATATGTCATTATATCTTTCATATTCTTTCTTGTCCTGAAGTCTAATTTGTCAAAATAAATATCCCCACTGTCTTTTTTGTTTTAAAAAAAATAAAAGTTTTTATTTTACCTTTACTCCTTAATGTAGATCTAAGTTTCCAAACTATACTATTTTTCCTTTCTAAAGAACTTCTTTTAACATTTGTTGCAATGTAGGTCTATTGGCAACAGTTATCTCAATTATTGTTTGCCCGAGTCTATTTCTTCTTCACTTTTGTAGGATAATTTTACATGGTTCAAAATTCTAGGTTGATGGGATTTTCCTCTCAACATTTTGAATATTTCAAACCATTTTCTTCTTGCTTGCCTGTTTTCTGAGAAATTGGATGTAATTTTTATCTTTGTTCCCTTATCGGTAAGGTATTTTTTTCCCCTCCAACTTCTTTTGGATATATTTTCTTATTTTTGATATTCCTTATTGCTATAGCTTGAAAATGATATGCCTATGTATAGTTTTTATTGTTTTTTGTCTTTGTTTTTGTTTGTTTGTTTGTTTTCCTTCATGTTCTCTGAGCTTCCTGAATCTGCAGTTTTATCTCTGACTTTAATTTTAGGAAATTTTAGTCATTATTTTTTCAAATGTTTGTTTTGTTCCTTTCCCATTATGCATATGTTACTCCTTTTGAATTTGTCCCACAGTCCTGGGATATTCTGTTCTTCTTTTTTTTCAGTCTTTGTCCTTTTTGCTTTTTGGTTTTTGAGGATTCTGTTGATATATCCTCTAGGTCAGGGATTCTTTCCTCAGTCATATCAAGTGTATGTATAAGTCCATCAAAGTTGTTTTTCACTTTTGTTACAGTTTTTAAAAATATTCTAGCAGCTCTTTGTGTGTGTGTGTGTGTGTGTTTAAATTTTCATCCCTCTGCTTACATTGCCCATGTATTCTTGCATATTGTCAACTTTATCCATTAGAGCTCTGAGCATATTAATCACTGTTCTAAATTCTAATTTGATAATTCAACCATCTCTGCTATGTGTGGTTCTAATTCTTGCTCTGTCTCTCCACTTTGTGTTTTTTGCCTTTCAGTATGCCTGTAATTTTATTGATAGTCAGATATAATATACTAGATCAAAGGACTGCTGTAAATTGACCATTAGTAACATATTGGTGAGAAAGGAGGGAGGCATCCTATAGTTCTATGATTAGGTACCCATCTTTTCATGAGCCTATGCCTCTAAACTGTGAACTTCACAAGTACTTCTCATTTGTTTCTGGCCTTAGATGGGACAAGATGGCTAGAACGTGCTGGAGTTGTATATTTTTATTTTACTACATGGTATACTGCTGCTTTCCAGTATTGGGTATTTCTGGGTATTTCCCCTCCCCCAGGACGGTTTGGCTTTATAACAACCCAGCAGGATAGGCTCTCGTTGACTAGTTTTCCCTAAGGGTAGGCCGTGTTAGGAAGACCAATGTACTCTGGCATGTTTCAAAAGAGTTCCTGTTCCCTGCCCCCCCCAAGAAGCGTGAGAAAATTTTTCTTTCATATTTACTGTAGGGACCTGGTTAAGCTCCTGGAGGTAAATCTCACAGCATTGTGCCCAACCCTGATGCCTGGGTCCCCATAGAGATTTTAAGTATCAGACTTGTCCACTTTGACTCTCCAGCAATTTTTCAATTACAGTCCAGATTTTTCTACCAGGACACAGGTCTCTGTGGTGGTTCTCACTTCTGAGTCTCTGCTCTGGTAAGCCGTGATTCCTGTATCCACCTCTCTATCTTTCTATCTTGGGACCAAGGGTTTGTCCTGTGTCTTTTCCTCTCTTAAAGGTTTAAGAAAAGTCGTGGACTTGTCGGTCCCTAAACTTTTTACTTATTAGAATGGAGAGGTGACTTCTGAGTTTCTTACTTGTGCAACCAGAAACCACACATCTCATTATCTTTTGATCAGTGTTTCCATGATATATCTTTCTTCAACCCTTAACTTCTAGATTACCTACATCTTTGTATTTAAGGTGGATTTTTGTGGAAAGTAAACAGATCATTCCAGCTTTGGCTATTGGAAGCTGTTTCAACTGCCCTTTTGATATCTCCTCACCATTTTTCCCCTTCCTCATTTTGGTACTATAAGATATTCCAAGTTCATCTTGCATATTTCCTGCCCAAGTCCTAGAAAAAGTAATTTCTTCAGAGTCCCAGTTCCTTTTATTGAAGAATGGTATTGGAAACCAACATCTGAGTGCTAGGTGTACCCATTGCTACCTGGATGGCTTTGTTCCTAGATGTTTCTAGATGACATAAAAAGAAAATATATTCATGTTGATATACACATATCTATACATAATTCTATATGTAACCATTTGTATCTCTAGTAAGTGAAACATTTGTTCATATTGATCTATTACCAGATGGTCATTTTAGCATTCCCTCCTTGTTTATCAATAACTTCCCATGTTAACAGTATAAAACTTAGATCCTACCATTTGTCATCTGTGTATTTAATTGTTCCATTCCAGTATAAATGTATAGTGGTTTTGGAACTCTTAACTCATATCTCTGAAGGACACAGATTTATCAGTTACCATATTATGTTTATGAAAAGTTTCTTTTGCTTTTTCACACTTCATTCATTCCCAAAGTTACCCAAGCCCACCTGCAAGGGTAGAAACCTGTTAATCCCCTTGTGTTTGCTCCATCCCATCCAGGTGCAACAATATTCCTCCAGCGTCCCTTTTCTGCAGTTGTGGTACCTTCCTTCATGCAGGATAAACATTTTTCCCTTTGTTACTATAGAGCACATGGATCTAGGAAACAGATTTTCACTGGTTGCCTACATTCCTCCAACTCTAGCTACTTGGAAGTTTCACAAGTGCCCTTAGGATATAAATGTGGATAATAGTCCCTCTGTGGGTTAAAGCTTTTGTTCCTTAGTAACAACAGGGAAATGAACCTGTGCATATTTTTAGTGATTGCCTTTACTCACCTCCCCTTACTTCCACTGGCCCCACCAGTGCTCTTAGGCTGCATAGTTTGATACCCTCTCCCACATATGTGAGAGCTTTAGTTCCTTAGAGAGGTAAAGGAGACCAGCTTTCACATCTTTCCTCCATGTCCCTTCTCTAACCGCTATCAGGGTTCTTGGGTGTTCTCTGGCTACAGGACTTGACACTATTCCACTCCAGGTGAGTGATTTTATTCCTTAGGGAAGATAGGGAAGCTGGGTCTTTTAGCAGTAGCATCATGACTGCAGGCCTCAAGAAGGAAGCTTTCTCAGGGTTTTCTCAAACTTATCCTCTACGTCTGTGGAGGGGATCTGGGAGGAAAACTCGGCGAGAATGTGTGAAACCCCCATGTCTGTGGCCTTCAGGGACTCTACACTCTCACAGTAGCTGCATTCTCAGCTACTGTTTCAAAATTTCTATTTAAAGTCATTTTCAGGCTTATATGTTGTTAAGTGGAATTTGAGCCAGGTAAACATACGCTCCAGTGTTCCTGCCTCTTTCATGTGCGTGTTTCTCTCTCTGTTTTACCTGAGTTATTTGCCCTACAACCTCAGCTTTCTGAAGGTTTCACCATTAATTTGCTGTTAACTTAGTTTTTTTCCTGTTGTAAAGGTGAATACAGGGTGACTCAGAGTCACGCCTGTCTCTGAACTAAAACCAGAAGCTCTCAGGATTGTGCTAAATAAATAAACAAAAATTCCTCCTGCTCAGCATCAAAAAAATCACGTAAGGTTTATGTATATATGACTGTACGCCAAATTTGGATTTTTCAAAAAGGTTTCATTGTTTTATTCTCCTCGGGTCAGTTTTCTTTGGCCTGCTTTTTCAAATCCATTGCTGTCGGATGAGCTCTTGGCTTTGATGAACCTTGACAGATGGACAATGCAGTGGGACAAAGAAAATAAAAGCCTAAAATAGTCCTCATTTCATAAGAACCCATGGGCGTTTGAGAAACTAGTTTCAATAGGAATATTCTTCACTCCTGCATTCTCTCCCCCTCCCCACAAAAGGACATTTAACACAAGAGCCATGTCAAAATAGCTGTGAAAAAATATGCAGAAATGTTTAGCTAAATGTGAGGCACATTCTAAAATCAGAAACCATTTTAGGATCAGGTCACTTAAAATGTTGATCATTTAAGATTCTAGAATAATAGGATTGTAAATATAATTAGACAACAACAGAAAGACAAAAGTAATGATAACTACAACCAAGCAAAAGTAATAATAACTACAATAGCAACAAAATGCCATTTGGCCTTCAGCCCAAATCTATTAATTCAGCAGAGTTTAAGTGTAAACACTTTTATAAAATCTTCCTTACTCTTAACCAAAAAGAAATAATTGCCTTCATGTTTAAAGCGTGTATTTTCCTTACTGCACCCAATCCTAATCTGAATCTAACTGCATTATGAATTTAACTACACTGTGAATCAAAAGTGTGAAAATTTAAAAAAAAAAGAAACAACTAAATAAAAACAAGCAAAACCAATTTATTTAGAGCTTGCTATAACACGGTAGTCAGCCACCATCACTTGGTTTTGGCAAAGATTCAAAGGCAGGCAGATGAATAGGGAAACTTTACAGTAGAAAAAAAGGAAGGCTTCAGATAGTCCCTGATTGGAGACTGTCAGCATGGAGTAGCTGCAGGTGGGCTAACCAGAAGTGGGTCGCCCTGTGTAATTGGCTGGGGGTGCCTATTTGCTTTCTTTGGTTGGTCCTCAAACAGAAATGGGGACAAGAATTAAGGCCATCAATTATTCATCAAGTCCTAGTTACTCTGGGTCAATTGTAATAGGGGTTATTATTTTTATTTTATTTTATGTTTTGCTTTTCTGGATTATTACCAGGGTTAGTGGTCTAACTGCCAGTGTAAATTGTAGAGGGATAGCAAGCTGGTTTCTTGTGTGTCAGAGATTTTTATATACAGTTTGGTGCTTGCTTGTATATCTAGTCTCTTGGTGGCAAAGAAATAAAAGCCTCAAAAGTTTATACCTGACCCGTTCAGAACCACCTATCCTTGGACTTCCTTCTTCCCAAGCAAATCACAATGGGGTCTCAAAATTAAAGTTGAACAAGAGTCATCCTCATTAGGGTTCTTAATCTTTGCTGAGGGAATGGTATACAGGAAAAGTTTTCAAAAAAGCCCTAGGGAAGTAAGAGGATCTGTACACCCATATTAATAACAATGTTGTGTTAGAAAAGCTCTCCATAACTGTGGTTATATAACTTATTACTTAAATTAAGTATTTTTATAAAATTTTAAAATCTTGGATTCTTGAATTTGAAAATAAATTTGCAGAACATCAGTAGTTTTGCACTCAGATTCTATAAAAAATTATTAAAAATCCATGATTTATTTTCAGTATTTCAAAAGAAATAAATACTGCAACAAGACTGCACAAGCTAATAAAAATATTATATATCATCATTTTTCTTAATGCATTAATTTTAATTGTGCATGATTATATGAGTCTGCATATTTGTATCTGAGGTAGGTAATTCTTCATGATAAATATGAAAGATACAAACTATTACAAATAAGCAGTTTCTAGAATGTAAAAAACACACTTGTTACTTTATAGTAAAATAGTGAGAAAGCTGTTGACAAATGGACTTTAGGGTCTACCCTGATTTCTACAATATATACCTAGAGCATGTTTATGGTCCAATATTTTTTTAAAATTATAAAATAAAGAGACCCATCTTTATTGGGATTTATTAAACACAATTAGAAAGTGCAATTTAACTCTAAAGAAATGTAATCAAGCCAAATGCACATAAATTCCAATTTGAATTTGTAAAACTTGAATTTGTAATGAATATGAAATCCAAATATTTCTTTTCTATTTTTATTTTTTAAAGTTAACCTTTATTGTATTTTTCCATTATCATTTAGTCCCCTTTCACCCCCCCCCAGCAATCACCACACGGCTGTCCATGTCCATGAGACCTTTTCCCTGTTTGCTCAGTCCCTCCACCTTCTCACCTCTCCCCCTCTGCCATCCTGCTCTCCACCTGTGAGTCTGCCTCTGTTTTGCTTGTTAGTTCAGTTTGTTCGTTAGATTCCACATTTGAGTGAAATCAAAATATATTTCTTAATGACAAAAGAGAGTAGAAGTAGCCAAAAATAGCATGCTATTTTTTTTAAATAACTCATTTAGGAAGCTATTTTAATGAAAATTTAAGATGTCTTATTAGTTTTCTGAGTAACAAATGGTTGCCTTAGAGAGCTTAATAAATTTCTCACTCTTTAAACATTCTTCTTAGATTGAACTTTTATTATTGATATGCTCATTATACCTTTTGCTATTAGAACATTAAAATGTAAGCTCCAAATCACTGTGAGTTCCCAATTGTGGAGTCTGGAATGATACTGCTAGAAATGCTTTCCTGTATTAGCTCAACACATACTTCTCATTTATTATGCCATATTTATTGGTTAAAATGTTAAGAAATAATCTATGCCCCTCCCACCACTCCATTCAGTGTTTGAAATTCACATCCCCCTCTCAGGACCACAGTTCAAGGAGGTGTGCTGTGCTCTGCTGCAGCACAGAGGAAATAGAACTTGAAAGGGACCCTTAACGGGCAGATTTTCCACCTTCACTCCATTGTCTCCTATGATGGCCCCAAATTAAGTGACAGAAATGCACTGAATGCTAGCTTTGCAAATTGGAAGAATGGAGAATAGAATTTCCAAATTCCCATCCCTCACCCTTTTAATAAGAAGTTGCATGCAACTTTTGAAACCATAATCATGAAGAATTCAATGCTGCGAGATTGATTTTGCAAAGATGAGCTCCCTTTTTTTTTCTGTAAGATGCAATAGAATGCATTCAAAGAATAAAATAACACATTTCCAGACAACAACTGCAGTATCAAACTGTGCATCATTATTTCCTCTCCACACTAATGTTACTAATATATTAACAAAAATAAAATGCCCAAGACAGAAAATCCCCAAATATGATGGATAAAGTTACTACACAAATCATGATTATCTTTATTCCATTAGCTCTGAAGATGTTATGTTCTTAATGAAACCCATACTTTGGTCAATGAACTGAAATTCTAGGCTACTTTTGTACACAGGATTTCAAAACATAGTAAGTCAAGGTGATCTTGTCATTGATTCATTATAGGTAACAAGAAATTATTAAGTGATATAACTTGTTGGTATGTGTTTTACTCTGTTCATATAAACCAGTGAAGCAAGATCAATTTGTTTCTCGGTTGAATTAGTTTTCTTGTGGGCACCTCAAGCATACATTTGAGAACAGCCTCCAAGAAACAAATTTATTTTCCTAAAATGATGGTCTTTATTAGAAACATCTAGTTCTTTTAATTTTACAGTTGGTTTCCCAGTTATGATATCTGTTTTCATGAAGCATGAGAAAAATCCTAGAACAGTTCAATGTGCTTACCATATAGTTTATAAATTAGTTGCTTCTTCAAATTGGCAAAAGACGTAGAATAAAACTGCACTCTCAGTAACTCAGTCCTTCTTTTTCTGACTCTCCCTGAATAGTAAAGTTATTTGTCTTGCGTGCATCGCAGCTTGATCATGGCAGGTATTAAATTGTCATTGACACACAAACACACTCACACACAAATGAGAGAGAGAGGAAAAGAGAGATAGAGTCGGAGACTCCTAGTCCTGGTCCTACTTCAGCTACTCATTCATTCTGTATCTTATGAGACAGGATAGTAAAGAGGTAAGAAAATTCCTTGGCCCGTGGAATAAGAAAACTGAGACAGCTGAACAAACTGCCTGAGCAATTTACAGCCAGGTACAAAAAGGTCACCTCCCTAAAGACAACATCTAGGCCTCAGTTGCAGTTCAGCTCCAGGCCCAGAAAAGCAGCAAAACCAGGTGGGCAATGCCGAGACCAACTGTAATGACTAACTACCCCTTGCCCTGGCGCTGACCAATCAGAAAAGACTAGGACCCTGAAAGAGCACACCTGGAAAATTGATGAACATTCTGCTGAAACCCTCCCCTGAGACCTCCCCTAAGATTTCCACCTGCAAGAGAGAGAGAAAAGCCTCAAGACAAAGAACCCAGTGCACAGGCTCTCCCTCTAGGGAGCTGCCTGCACCATTTCCTTTTCTCTGTTCTTTCTCCCCTTTCCCCCCAACCCTCAGGGGTGTATCTTCTAAACTCTAAGGGACCCCAAGACTTGCAATGAGTGAGCAATGGGCAGCAGCAGCTTGTCTCAGGCTAATCCCATGAACCTGCCCCCCAAACCACATTTTCTCGGACTTCCGGATGAGCTAAGGCAGCCCAGCCTAGGTTTTCCTATTACTTCATCTATGCTAAGCCCTTCCTTGTTTTACTGCCCCAGCTTTAATGAATGTATCCTCATCGTCACCTGGACTGGCATTGTGAAATCTTTCCTACATGAAGTCAAGAACCCACTGGCCCTAGGAAAACCCTGGACCAAGGAAGACCCACTCAGGGCAAGGTCCCCTATCTGGTAACACAGATATGAAGATGTCATGCAAATCCCCTAAGCCTTGGGTTTGAGGGAACTCAGAGATTGAAATACACTTTGAGAAGGTAGAGTACGCGTTGTACATTTTTAAAGGAAGCACTATTTTTCTCTTTGATAATATATCATTAAACAGTTCTGATGAAACTAAGACACCTGTAGGTTGCATTTGGTGTTTCTAACAAAGGAGAAGTATCTCTCTTCAGAGCCTTTCTGCTGCATTTGAAGGGAGGAGGGAACACAGGTGCATTTTAAATGACTCTTCCGGCTCTGTCAAGAAGGGCTTGCTCGGCCCAGAAGGGACTGCCATTAGTGAGGAAGTGAGAAGTGACATGTTCTGTCTCTCAAAGGGTTTCTTCGTGTCCACTTTGGTAGCTCTCATTACATTGCCTGAATCCATTAAGACAGAAACAAGGTTACCCCATGAAATGTTTTTGTGACTAGAGAGGACATACAGCTCTTTAATCAGTGACAGAACATCTCCTCTGACAAGACCGATACACAGCACACCAATCCCACCTTTGCAGCAGAGAGGGAATATCCCTTACAAGGACAGACGATATTCTCATTAAATTGCTGTTGGTTGATCTATCAACGCTCCAGTGGAAACAATTATTCTGAATATGTGTAACATAAATATCTATGTTAAATGAAACCTTATCGTATATCTGGTCCATGACAATGCAGCTAACACCTTGAGGTTCTGCGAGAACCGTAAGCTGGTTTCAGAGTTTCCAGGAGTCTGGATGACACAAGAGTATTAGTAAGGGGGGGTAGGACCCTTTCTGTTCCCAAAGTAAAAACTGCATCTGCTGGATGAGGAGGGTGTGATACCTGCCACCTCACTTCTAAGCAACTGTTTCAAATGGGATCCAAAGTGATTCTATACCTTAAAACCCTAGAGGAACAGTGGCCAGCAGTGTGTGGCTGACCTCAGTGTATTTTCAAAAATACATGTGTCAGTGAGTGTCAGTATGATGTATGACATGAGTAAAGTGTTACAGAAGGAACTAATCACTAGGAAAAATTAGCTGAATGTGGTGGCTTTTGCACATGTATATTGAATTGAGAAAATGAAACCTGGGTGAATGTAAAAGTAAGTGGAGCTTAATTTCACTGTTTTAACTGGCTATTTGGTAGATACGAAAAACAATGTCTGGAGAATTGATATGACTGGCCCAGAGTTGCGCCAGAAGCTACTATTTGTGTCTAAAATCCAGATCTCTACTTCTTGTTTGAGTTCTATGATATTTACAAATGACACCAAAACTATTCACAATTTATTTGAGAACACACTGTTCACATAGCTTTGGCTCATTGCAAGAAATGGCTGATTATGAACTGACAAATGCTTCTGCTCTGATGATCCCCCATCTGTATAACTGGAACCTCAACATGGTTCTCTTTCCCTCTTCTCAAGTATTTCTCAGGACCTCGAGGGAATCTTAAGTATGTTCCAGAATTGGCCCTCCTCCTCTGAGGGTGACGGGTACCTGGGATTAGCCCTGGCTACTGACCTGTTGCTGCTGTGTTCCTCCCAGTTCAGGACTCTTCCAGTGCATTGCAAAGCTGAGGATCCCTCAAGCTTCATCATCTTCTACCACCGTTTCTCTCCATATCTTGTTACCATCTCCAAGCCCAGAGGCTAAACAAAGGGCAGATACTATCACATCTCCTCCAACTCCATTTCTCTTGACCTCTTTCAGCCAGTAGGTAAACTTCCATATGTAAACATGTCATGTAAAGGAATATAGGTCAAGTACTCCTGCAGACAGAAAGGTTCCGGATCTTGGTGAATGGCTCAGAAAGAGTTCCCTGGGACTCAGTGACAGCCTGTACCTGCCATCACAAGTCGCGGAGGGCCTCGAAGCAATCCTCGTCCTGCCTAAGACCCTCACTACATAGCCTGATTCAGTTACTTGAAAACCTTATGCCTACTGAAAATTTATTCTCTCTTCCTCCCTGTCACCATGAGCAAAAAGAGCATTTAAAAGTCTCTTTAACAAATGACATTGGGAAGACGAGATACCCACATGAAAAGGAAAAAAAAAATTGGATCATTATCTTACACCATAAGCAAAAAATAACTGAAAATGGATTAAAGACTTAAATATAAGACATGAAATTATAAAACTTGTACAAGAAAACGTAATGGAAATGCTTTATAACACTGTTCTCGGTAATGATTTCATGGATATGACACCCAAAGCACACACAGTATAAACAAGGAGAACTACATCAAACTAAAAGGGAATCAATAGAGTGAGTTCAAAGGCAACCTAAGGAATGTGAGAATATATCTGCAATTCACAGAGATAAGGGGCAAATCTCCAAACTATACAAGGAACTTCTACAATGTAATAGTAAAAGCAAAACAAAACCTAAAATACAAATGTTTAAAATGTCCTAAGGATATGAACAGATATTTCTCCAAAGGAGACATACAAATGACCCACAGATTCAGGAAAAAAACAATCAGTGTCACTAATCATCAGTGAAATTAAAATCAAAACCACGATGAGTTATCCCCTCACACTCTTCAGGATTGATGTGATTTAAAAAGGAGACAAGTGTTGGCAAGGATGTGGAGAAATTGGAACCCTTGCCCACTGTTGGTGAAAATGAAAAGTGCTGCGGCCTCTATGAAAAACAGTATGGAGTTTCCTCAAAAAAATTAAAAATAGAAGAGCCATATGATCCAGCGATCTCACTTCTGTGTATGTATCCAAAGAAACTGGATCAGGACCTGGACGAGATATCCATGCTCCCACGCTCACTGCAGCAATGTACCCATAGCCAGGCTGTGAAAACAGCCTAAAGTGTCTGCCGCCAGATGAATGGATAAACAAAATGTGCAGTATACACACAATGGAATGATATTCGGCCTTAAAAGGGACATTTTTGCAATATGTGACAACATGGATGAAATCTGAAGTGAAGTAAGCCAGTCACAGAAAGACAAATACTTCATGCTTCCACTTGTATGAGTGGCCTAAAATAGTCAAATTCATAGAATCAAAGACTGGAAATGTCATGAGCTTGAGGAAGAGGGCAAAACGAGGAGTTACTAATTAGTTGGAAAAAAATTTTGTTTAAACAAGATAAATAAACCTTAGATATCTACTGTATAACATTGTACTTATAAGGAACCATAATGTATTATTATACTCTCAGAATATTGTTTAGATGATAGATCTCATATCATGTTCTTACCACAGTTAAGTAAAATTTAAAAAAAATGAATATAGACTTAAAAAGTCTTGGATTTTGAGTTTCTGTGTGCTCTTTATAGATAAATGTTAGTTAAACTGTATTTTTCTGGCAGAACCAAGTTATTTAGGTTTATGTTCTAAATGTGGATTAATAGGGAGCATTACTTGTCTGGTATAATTTTACTTCTGAGTCAAACAGAGTCTTGAGCCAAGGACGGGGGCTGGCCCACTGTGCCTGTGCTACCACCCGCTATCAGTCAGTCTGTGGCCCTCCCAGAAGATGCTGCTGAATGGACTAGAAAATGCCGGGTTTCCTCAAATCACTCATCAGCCTTCACAGAGCACTTACAGAACCCATGATTTTTTTCCCCTCTCAGTTCATACCAGTTTTGCTGGTTAGGTATAATAACGCTTTCGGCAAAGGACACCTACTTACTGTGGGAGAGGGAAAGATCCAAGGGAAACATGTATTGCTGCATAGGTACACTCAAGTCACCATGTCAACTCCTTTTCCGATCCCAGGCCATGAACTTTCCTTTGAGGAGACATTTATTTGAAATTAACCCTACACCGCACTGTTACCATTTACATCTCTTCCTCCCAATATGCACTCTAGTTTATTTTGCTTTTACTGTGTGTGGTTTCTCCAGAAATGAGGCCCATAAAACATAGAGCTGCTTTCCAAAATTGTGATATATTTGAAAGTGCAAGGGCATAAATAAGTTCAGTGGTTAAACTTCTGTGTTCAAAAAGTTTGCCTTTTTATCTCTGTTATTGCAGCAAGCCTGTGTGGTCTGTCTTCTCTTGTACCTGCGTTAAAATGGTTATGTGATGGTAACTGGGTTGGTATTTGCCCCTCCTTCCCCTCCAATTATTTTTAATTTCCCAGTTTCAGACAACAACTGCTTTGGGAATTGTGACATGCCCAGCTTTGGTGTGTTTCTCTGCCTCTAGAAATCAAAGTTAAAGCAGCATGGCACTTCCCAGGCCTGCCTCCTGCTTGCCCCACTTTATTAGTGGGTCCTGTGATCACGCACATTTCTCATATACCTACTTCAAAGATGGATATAGTTGTTCCCACCTCTTTATCTCGACACATTTTGCTAAACCAAGTGAATATCCCAATTTGTTTAATCTAATCTCCATCATTCTCATTATTGATTTTGCTCATTTCTTCTACTCAATCAACACAGCTTATGAACATGGATCTCTTGCAAACTTTTGCAGCTACAACATCTCTGTCACTTTCTGTATTTATTTTCAACTCCCCCCCTTGTCTTGTTTTAACACATTAGTCAGTGTCTAATATTGCAAGTGCCAATAAAAATAGATGTAGTATTTTAACCTTTCAGTACTCAATAATTGAAGTATTCATGTAAAGCCAGTTTCCCCATAAACAGTCAGGTCATTGTTTTTCAACCCCACAGTTTGTTTGTTTGTTTGTTTGTTTTTAATAAAAGAAAAAGAGAAACCATCTGGAGACAGATAACTTACATTTTCTAAGTTATAAAGAAGCTAAGTATTCTTTGAGTATTATAAGAACAGCAGCCACTTCCATTTTTTAAAGTGAGAATTTCCTCCAATAATAAAGCATTCCCTAAGCATCACATTGTTTTATACCACAATATTGCAGTTATCCAAACATGAAAGTAGGCAAGATATTGTAGCTTGAAAAACAGAAGCAATAACAGGTGTCAAATGTCTACTGACATAAAAATAAAGGCTAGGCTATCTCTTTTTCTTGTGAAAACCCTGCATATTTTATAAAGGACAGAGCAGGAGAACAATAAATATATTTAACTTAGTTTCCTGAATATATAAACGGAATATATAATACAAGGAGCTAGAGGACTTGATTGACTCACTTGTTTCATGGAATTTCATAGAATATATTAAATTTTGTAGTCCTGTGTTCTTCAAATCTCTACCATCTGTCTTCTCTTCACCCTCCAAATATTACACAATTATAAAATACATTTAAAAATATATGACTAATAGAGTCAATAGAAAATTTTACTTGTGGTCTTCTCCTTGAGTTTCCAAGAAAAAGTACTATATGTCAACTTTTATGGAGATTTTCAGAGCAATAGGAAAAGTGTTTCTTTATAATAATCTCATTTATAGAGCACAATTCACCGATTATTTTTCAAAGATTTTTTCCCTCTCCAGTGGCTTTAAATTACAAACATAATTTTCTCAATAAAGTGAGTAGCCTCTCAAAAGCCATAACTGGGTTTCTCCTTCTCTTAGTTTCCCCAAACTGCTGGTATACATTATTTTAAAATCACATTTTAGACCTTAAAAAAATCTTTCAAAGTTTCCTGTGATACAGAGCAGCCGGAACCCCTGTGGTTGGAGGTTGAAGTAGAAACACCACAGTTCCTTTGGCACAGTGTTGGGCAGTTTTCTCACAAAGGCAAACTTGCGTTTGCCCTGTCCTATCAGTTCCACTTGTAGTTACACATACCACAGTGAAAGAGAAATATATCGCCACCAGAGAATGGTGGCAACAGACACACAGCTGTTTCACTCATATCATCAAACTGGAAACAACCTATATGTCCATCAAGACAGGAATGTATAGGTAAACATAATGTAGTGCTCAATAAAATACTAATTGGGCATTAAGATGATCAATATATACAATTATGTAGATGAATCTCAAAAATATGAGGACCAAAATAAGCCAAATGTAAAAAAGTGTGCACTATATGTTTTCATTTCTATGAAGTTATTAAATAGGTATATTGCTTGATGTTGAAAAAAATCAGAACAGCACTAGCTTCAGGATTAAGTTGTGGTGTGGTATTGATTGAGAAGAGGCAGGAAGGAATTTTCCAGTGTGATGTAAATGTTATTTTTATCTTCATATGCTGAAGGTTACACAGATCTATTTTTTTGTCAAATCTCATCTAACCACACACTGCAACTTCCTACACTTCGCTGTGAGTAAATTATACCTAATTTTTTAAAAAAGTGATCTGCTCATCATATAAAGAATATGGAATCTAGTCCTGGCTGGTGTGGCTCAGTGGATTGAGCATTGGCCTGAGAACCAAAAGGTTGCCAGTTCTGTTCCCAGTCAGGGCACATGCCTGGGTTGCGGGCCAGGTCCCCAGTTGGGGGCAGGTGAGAGGCAAGTGATCGATGTATCCCTAGCACACCAATGTTTTTCTCTCTCTCTGTTTCTCCCTTCCTTTCACTCTATCTAGAAATAAATAAAATCTTTTAAAAAAGAATATGGAAACTTTAGGGAAAGTAATCCTGAAAAAGGAAGCATTATTGAACAGGACAATTTAACTATTATTCTTTATGTAATTAAGCAGAGGATACAAAATAATTAAACAAACTAATAGGGACAAAATTCAGAAATTTTAATGATCCTGCTAAGTAATAAAAATAATAGTGTAACATGGATTTTAAGTGAATTTGCTTCTACAGTGGCTCATTTACACGGCTGTTGGCAGAAGGCCTCAGATACTATTCACGTGAACCGCTGCATGGTTGGCCTGGGTGCCCTCATAACAAAGCAGCTGGGCTTCCACTGAGCCGGTGATCCAAGAGAGAAAGGAGGAAGCTCCATACATTCTAGGGTCTTAGCTCAGAAATCGCACATGGTTACTTCTGCCACACCCTAGTCAGTAGAGGCTAGTCACTAAGTACAGACCATACTCAAGGAGAGAGAGACAGTTTCCATCTTTTGAAAAGAAAAATGTTAAAACATTTTTGGACATAGTTTAAAACCAACACACACACTGAGTACCCTCACCATTCCCTGTATTTCTGATCCTTGAAAAGAGTAGAAGGCTTATCCTGTAAAATTTCAAGAGTAAAAGCATTGGTCTCAACAGTAAAGCATTGGTCTCAACAGTAAAGCATTGGCATTTGGGCAGATGAACTTCAGGCCACGAAGGGGAAAAGAGTCGTTCCCAGGACCAATATCAGGGTGAGGTAAGCGAGGTGAGAGATGTTAGTGAGGCACTATTTCTCAGATATAGATTAAGGGAATGTGAAATTCACACAGAAGGGTTGTTTTACATTAATTTTGATTTTCAAAAAAGTATTGCATTAGAATATTAATCTTAATTATTGAATTTTGAAATGCTCTTTAAAATTTGGACCTAAGGTAAATGCCTCACGTCCCTTGTTTGCCTGACCCCAGGCCTGGCCCAGTTTTCTCTAACCTTCCCCCTTTACTACTTTACATATTAGTGGCTTAAAGTCAGTTACTTCTAGCAGTCTAACATTAGTGGCTCCTCAGTTTGCTGAAAACAGACTAAGGGGTAGCACAAAACAGTGAGAAATGGCTGGGCATGATATCAGGTAGTTTGGACACCCGTGAAGCCCTGTTAAACTATCTGTGGGACCTTAAGAAAGTCATTTTACCACCCAGTGTATCATTTTCTTAGCAACAAATTTGAAGAGACCAGATTGGGTATTTTCCAGGGCTCAGAAAAGGACCAACATTTTGACAGCAGAAAGTCTTAGCATCCTGGATGATGTTTCTCCTTCCCTTGAATCCATCATCTATAGCTAGAGACTTGAAACCCATTACTCTTCTGGGTAAAGATAGTGCTTTTCCTATGTGATTGTTGTTTGTAGTTTTAATTTGGATCATTCTTTTGGCAGTCATTTGGCAAGTTTGCCCAGTCTTGCTCAGGGGTAGTAATCAGGGCATGATGCAATTTTATCATTTTCTATTTTCATTAAGGTGCTCTGAGAACTTCCAGCATTTGATGCCAACAAGTTTAAATTATTAATTTTATTACAACAAGAATTCTATAATGGCAGAGTTACTGAAATGTTTTTTAAATTGGTTTTTAACTAGAAAAATAAAGAGGGAATTTGGACGCTTGGGAAATAATGAAGAAGTGAGACAGCATTGCTATTGATTTAAAGTCAGGTAAGGGGATATTTTTTTAAGTTGAATATTTACACATCATTGCACTTAGATGAGATATTAATGAGAGTATTCAACAACCCCACAGGTTTATAATAAGACAGAAGAAACCAGCTGATTGTAAATAAAAACTGTGGCACTGACATATGAGAAAGAAGAGCCTGTCTCACTAATTAATATTCTTTTAATTGATTCCACTTCTTAATTAAAAGAAAACTCTGTTTTCAACATGCCTAGTTAAAAACCTACTGTAAGCAGGAGATATATAATCAGCAACAAGGGATGGAGTCACAGTTCCATTTCTGAATGATGTTGGGTAAATCACAAAAAACAATTTGAAACTGTCTTCATCTGAAAAATGGGGACATTAAAACCCTCACACAGGGATTTATTTTGTGGTTCAAATAAGGTATAGTGAATGAAAGCAATTCATAAACTGTCAAATGCTCTGCACATATGGAGAACTTATAAATTTGTAGCTATTTTTCAGTTTCAATTAATATAATCGGGAGTTCTATGAAGGTGGAAGGGATGAGGGAATAGTGAAATTTTAATGTGACTTTATCCATCAAATGACTCAAAGCTTACCCTGAAAAATACAAATGCATAGATTTCCCTTTCATTCAGTCATATCATGCCCTCTTTGATAGATACTAGCATCACAGAACTTTAAAAAAATATTTGTCATTACCTATATTTATTAGATGCACTTCAGAAAGAACCACAGCTGGCAGATGCAACAGTAAAGTTAGCAAAAGTTCTCAGGGTTACTCTGTGCCTAATTCACCACTATCAGTGCCCTTTATATTCCCTACCCAGTTCTATGTTATCAACACCCTCAGCCATTGTGGATCACTCGAGGGTAGAAAAAGGCTCAGCTAAAGAGAAGACCTAGATTGGAAATGGAGCCACATCCTTGGAATAGGTCCAAGAAACCTAGGTTGGCTCTGTGGATGAGAAAGTATCATTCCCAGGGGGGAACTCCGAAGTTTAATTGCTCATATAAAAAGAGAGTGGCTCATGTAGGAGGTTGCAGAAGCATAACCCCAAAATTAAGCAAGGGTACAAGTTTGGTGAATACATCTATTAGTGATTCATGAAGTGAAGGCCATAAAGAGAAGACTGCAAGACTAGAAAATCTGGCAAAGTAGGAAATGCAAACCCAGTTACCTAGCATGTGCCATCTCCTTACTTCCTCTTTTATCCTAAGGATACCCTTAGTAATAAGGAGTTGATGAGAGGCGGGGCCATAGCTTGGAGGTAGGGAAAGACCATTCAGTGTGGAAGCAGTGTTCTGATGGTGTGTTTGATCTTTTGCTTGCTTGGGATTTTTTTTGTTGATGTTGTTCATTCACATCTCTGCTAGAGCAAAAGAGTGCAGAAGCAAGCTATTAATTGTTCCTTTAAGACCAGGGCAGAGGATGATAACAAATGAATTCATTTCTCTAAGAATACTGAAGAGAATGTAATGTTTGGGTGCCATGATTGGCTAACAGGTCATCCTATAAGGAAAACAGGTCCATATATCTGACTGTGAACTAAAATCTAAGGAGCCATGTTCCTATTCTCCTTTTTTTTTTTCCTAGAATCTAACTAGAGCAATGAATAGCAGGGAACTGTTTGCAATAATATAAATATGATCTATTGAGGGCTGATCAGGCTCTGTGCTGACTGCTCTGCATTGATAACCTTGTTTAAGTCCCACTTTAACCTTATTGAGTAAACAGCGTTATCTTCATTAAGATAATAGTATTCTCTCAATTTCCAATGGGGACACTGGGGCCGCCAGCCAGCAAGTATTAGAGTGAGACTTGAACACTATACTTTGTAGTATCACTACAAAACTCCACTATATAGCACCACATTCTACTGTTTTGTTTAAAGTGGATACATACATGCTCCTGTGGAAGGTGTGAGGTTTTTTCTGATGGAGAGAGGTCGGGGAGGATGGACTTGCTTCTGACCCCGGGGCTAGCTAGCTGGTGAGGTCATTCATATGAGTTGGTCAATAAATTAAGAAAGGATAGCCATTTCAGGAGTGAAGGGAGTACACAAAGCTTATCCACTCTCCCAAAGTCTAAATCTTGAAACATCTTCCTTGAAGAAGACTGAGGAAGAGTCTAAACTAACTAGATTTTCAACCTGCGTTCTTCTTGTACCATAATTTTCTTCTGTGAGCACTCTGTATCTTCAGTGAAGACATACCCTACATTCTGATAGGCTGATAGTTAGATGCTAAGGAGTCAGCCCAAGCAAAGAAGAATTGAGTCAGACTGGACCTATTTCCCAGAAAAAAAGGTAATGCTGAGCTCCTGGTGGACCTCAGGGGGTCTTCCACATCCATAGAAAAATCCAAAACTTGGGAACACAAGACATAGCTCTTTGCAAGAGAAAGTAAAACCAAACTCCCAGGGCAGTTAAGGGCCCCCTCTGCTAGGGTACAGAATACTGAAGTTACAGTCCAACAGCCCAAGAGGCTACTCTCTGAGAAGTTTGCTGCAGGTTTCCTTCTGACTTTTGCATGTCTATCTTCTATTCTGAGAGGAAAAGGGGGCAGTAGCATCTAACTACGTCATGTATTTCCTTCTATAGCTTAAACCTCAGATTCATTTTTTCTAATGACCGCTGAAAGATCTCTCCATGTTGCCTATCATGGGAATGCCCATCTGCCTGCTCTCCATCACTTCCAGCTGGATTTGACACAAGTTTGTCACTAATAGCAAGTTCTTTTTTCTTACTTTCTTTCATCCTAGACTAAACATCTGCCTTGTACATTGGAAAGATTAATATAGCCCACTTGAGCAAATGCAATATGGTCTCTTGGTATCACTTTCAGAAACAGGATTTGGCTTGCCAATTGTGATAATTATGCCATATTATATTAAGGAAACATGTATATCTGATACTGGTCTAGGTAATGCGCAAGCCTTCATATCTGAGGCTCATGCCACTGAACGCCATTAACGAGATATCTGGGAGTCAAGGAGGTGTTTTTGTCCTGAATCTAAGAAGAAAACGACTCGTGTTTGTCTTCCCATGACACGAAATTTCACCCTCCTTATTCCTCTTGCATCCATTTATCCTTAGTTACTTTTATAGTATTTGATTCCTGAAGTCAGAACTATGTCATATGTGTGTTGTGGCCCCAGTGTCTAAAACAGTGTCAAGGACACTGTGAGCCCTCAGTGGGTATTGGTTGGATGAACAAAAAACCTTTGTCAGAGGTTTCTTAAATTTTAAACAAGTTAGTTACTGATACTCTCTTGCAAAACTTACTTATAAACATATTTTTCTTCTCAAAGATCTTAGAATACCACTTGATTTATCATTAGAGAAATCATGTTTTCTAGGTTCAAAAAATGTAAGTCTAATTCCACAAACATATAAACATTGTCAAAGACTAATAAAAATGAAAAATATTCCCTAAAATGAAGGCCATACAACTAGCATTGTGATGTGGATCTGGAAAGAGGTTTTTAAATACACATAAATTGATTTTGTTCTCACCTTTGAATGCCTCACAGCTCCTATCACACTGAGTAAAGAATTTCTAACCCAGAATTGATGGGTAAACTTTCTATGTTCAAAGCCTCTGCCATAGATGATTCAGCTATGACAGCAGCATCTTCCCTATGGAAATCTTAAGGTTCTCTAACTTCAAAATTCTAGAATTATAGAAGGTTAAATTCAATTTTGAAATTCAGGCTATAGAAATAGAAACAATCTTTGGGATGCTAATCTAAAATATGACCATTTCCCAAAGCTCCTGATTTCATCTGTTTTGGAAAGTGACTACTCCTGGGAGAAACACAAGTTACATGCTATTGCTCTTCACACATAAACTCCCTCCATCTCCGACGTGCTCTGAATCTCAACGCCTGGCCAATCCCATCACTAGTAATCAACCGTCATCTTAAGAAGTGAACATAATCAAAAGCTAAATCAAATAAATGTCTTACTCTCTGTTCTGACATCGGCCAACTTCCATTTCTGGTGGGAGGCCAAGGGGAGCGGGTGCCAAAGGCATATGGCTGCGGGCACCATTGTGCCAGAAAGATGTCAACACATTGGAAAGGATTCAGAGAAGAGTAGCGGGGGTGATTAAGGGGCTGAGGAATTTACTTATGAGGGAGATTAAGACAGCTAAGTGTGTATATGTTGGCTAAGCAATATATGGGAGGCAGCAGAGTTGGAGATCATTTGAAGTGTTGACAAATTCGCACAAGGAATTAGTGGCATGGGAGCCAGAGGAAATACTAAGGCTTGGGAAAGAGTAGTAAATAAGACTGAAAAACAGAGTGTAGTTGTCACCAACATTTCTTAAGACTATGCTGATTTAAAATAGGACCACTTTACAGCATCAGATGTAAGACTAGTCATAAATAAAAAGGAGAATATGAAAATAAGCCAGGTTGGCCTGAGACAAAATGCATATGAAACAAAATATGTCTCCCCATTTTCTCCCTTATAGAGGCATCATTACTAAGAACATGTAAATAGCCTGCTCTCATTGTCCAGAGTTCCTCAGAGAGAGTAATGGCCCTGGGTCCAAACTTTTTCTTGATCCATCAACACTGTCATCTCCGACCCCTTTGTCCAGTGGGGTGTCTTGTGCATATGAGCATTCAAGACAGGATAGTTAAATAATTTAACAACTTTATTGAGATGTAATTCAAATGTTATATGACTCACTCATTTTAAGTGGCTTAATTATAATTAAGTGGCTTTTTTTTACAGAGTTATATATCCATCACCCTGATCAATTTTGTAATATTACTATTACCCCCAAAAGAAACCTCATGTCCCTTAAGAATTATCCCAAAATACTCCCAAAAATGGAAGTCACACTCCACAAACTTGTAGACATTGTCAAAACTCAATTAAAGGTGAAAAAGAGTCCACAGATGTGGTGGTCATATCATTACTTTGATGGAAACCCAAAAGGTAGCTTAAAAATATGAGTAAATTATCTTTTTTCCAGCCTTGAATGCCTCACAACTTCCACTGCATGAAGAGTTTACAGTCTCACATGCTCCCCTTCTCCAGACGTTGGCAAATACTAACTGCCTTTCCACTCTCTACAGATTTGCCTGTTGTAGACATTTTCTACAAATGGAATCATACAGTATGTGCTCCTTTGTGACCAGCTTCCTTCAATTGGCATAATATTTTCAAGGTGAATCCATATCATGGATTGCTTTTATGGCTGAATAATATTCCGTTGCATAGATATGATACATTTTGTTTACCCACTCATCAGTTGATGAGTAGATATCATTAACAGAGAATATCACACAATTTTCTTCCCTTTGAAAATGTCTGGCTATTCTTTTAATCACATGATTCAGCCTGGGGCATTAGAAGCAGATTCCACAATCTCTCACAGGAAAGAGATACACTATCTATAACCAGTTAATGATGTTAGAATTTGATGTCTCTCGACAGGTTTTGCTGAAGATATATACTTAGCAAGTTAGTCCAAAATCCAATGGTTTGGGTATATTACATCTCCGGTTACCTAGGAATGAATGTATGAACACAGTTTTGTTTATCCTTCTGTCTTTCCCCCAAAGGATCGGCGATATATCCTAGCAGAGGTTGGTGTAGTTTTGCCACTTCTCTAGCCAAAATGAAGTGAGCTTCCACATTTATTCTCTGGGTGCAAGCTTCTTCCATAGAAAGTAATGGGATAGGATATTTTGGAATGATCTAGCAATGGACTCAAAACCATACTCCAATCCTTAATAGTGGTATGGCCTTGATAATGTTATTTAAAATCCCCGAGACCCAGTATCTGCAAGGGGACAAAGAATTAGAAGATCATATAAAGCAAACCAAATGATGTACAAAAATTGCTGGCACATATTAGGTGCTCTATACAATTAATTGATTTTTTAACAAGATGATCCTACAAGGAGTAGAGGAGTGGGAACATATGAAGGTAACAAGAGTTTTAAAGGGATTTTTCATAATATCTGATAATGCCTCCTATATATAAGAAGAAAATTGTAATAACAATAATCATTTAACAACTCTTCCTATGCCTGGCACTGTTTCTCAGAAATTTTCATATATTAACCCTTGCAATGAAAATGTGAGTTAGGTGGTATTATTACCTTCATTCTTTAACAGAGAAATTTGCCACAGGTCACTCAGCTTGTCAGAGGTGAGATTTGCATGCAGGCAGCTGGTTTGGGAACTAAATTCCTAACCATTTCACCCATTTCACCTTGCTTCTGAGCTCCTTGTTCCTCTGTGAGTAGCCAGGTCAGGTATACTTTGCACTGATGGTCAATTCAGGTCTTGGATGGAAGAAGGATCTTGTTTATCCATAATTAGTTTCCTGAAGGTTGGCAGTTGAACTTTCATTGTTAATTTTAGACAGATTGTTTAAAATTACTGTTTTTTTCTCCCTGTGATAACTTCAACTTCTACAGCTCTCTCTTTCACCATGTTAAGGCCCAAGAAAAGACCTTGGTGAAAATTGCACTGTTCATCTCTTTCAGAGCTGTCTTTTGTATGCCATCTTTCATTGCTATAAACTTGCAAAGAGAAGCAGGTGGTGAGGATAAAAACATGTTAGTATGCATATTCCCAGCCAAAAGTCACCTACATTCCATTTGAGGCAAATAAGAAACAAGCAAAAATACCCTTTTCTATTCCTAAACCATCTATGCCCAACAGCCTAGTCAGACCCTGATCCTCCAATTATGAATTATTGCCACATACCCTGCCTTCCCACAGACTATTATTTTAAGCCCTTCCTATACACTGCTTCCAGAAGAGCCTTTACATCATACATTACCTCCCCACCCTTGAAGAACTCTCAACACACCCCATCTGTCAAAGGGACCCCTTTCAATCCTTCTTCTCTATTTTGTCCTCTGCGAACTCTTCCAATGTATTCCTCTGCTCTAGTCAAGCAAATCTCACTACTGTCTCCTAAACATGGTCACCTTCCCATCTGCTATGATACCCTTAGGTGTCTCCCCCACTACACACATATGCATACACACAAGCAGTCACATATGGACAAGTGTACAGTAGTAGAAAGAATGGTAAATAACCAGTAAATATCAGCTATCAATTTTTCTTCCTCTCTATCAATAAGTCTTATCTAATTCCCATCCTAGAATACTTGCTCTCTGTTTGAACCCAACCACAGATAGTGCTGCACTGTTTAGAACTGGACTGTTCTTTAACTATAGGACTCGTCTATGACTCATTCTTTGAGGGATTAGGTTAAGCTACATTTTCAACATTAGGGTGGGTGTTCAAAAGGTAGTCAACACATTTCATTTAACTGATTGGTTTATCAAACTCATTCAGTGGCTGAGATCAAACACATACTTTTCTGGAGTCTTTAGGTACCTCAATCTAATTCTTACTCTTCTCAGGAAAAAATAATTTTTCTTTCTGTACTCCCAATGGTAATAATCTAAGTCGTATATCATTCTACCACAGCAGAGAGCGCCCTGTATTCTGGTTATTGTAATAAAGCTATTTCCTCCAAACAGACTATGCCAGTCTTGAAGGTAGGAGCCCACTCACTCACCTTTTATCCTCAGCTCCCCTATACCTAATACTTAATTAGAGGCTAAACAAATTGTCTGAATTTAATGTAATTAAAAGAGCAGAGCTCTGAAAGAAGAGGATTAAATGTATTAAAATGGGCCCAGGGGTGAAGAAGTTGGAGTTGCTCAAATGTACAGGGTGCTTCTTCTTTTCATACATTGCATTAGATTTGCTCTTTACCCAGGACCCACTGTGCCAAATCAGGCTTGTGATTAAGATCAAGTCTACCGGGAAATCAGCAGAGTTGGAGAGTTTTTGAAAATGGACTTGCTGTCCAAAGTTTGCAACTCTGGCAAACAGCTCTTATGGTTCTATTGCTTTATTTTTTGTTTCCTTTAAAGGAAAAGGTTTGAAAAATCGAGGAATTTATATTTTAAAAAATTCAGTAAAAAGAGAACACCCAGGAATCATTTTCTCTTGAAATAAGGTGAGTTGCCAACTGCATGGTATCCTGTATGTATGGCTGTGCCAGCTCTCGGGGCTGCTTAGTCCAAAATCAGCTTTTTCAAGATGTAAAAATCCCACTCTGCCCTCAGGCAGGACTGTGAATATACTGACTCTATTTCTGAGAACCACTTTCAGATACATTTAGAGCCTCTCAAAGAATGTGTTGGCCATTCTGTGGAGAACGGAAAATATTTCCTTATTGGATCACAGAATATTACGGCTGGAATAGACCTTAGAGGTCATCTAATTTAAATTTCTTTTATTTTGTTTTTCTCTTTTCCTTTTTTTTTCTTTTAGAAAGGAAGTCAAGGGTAAGGAAGAGAAATCACACAACCAGTTATCACAGAGGGAAGACTGCGAAGTCAAGTTCCTTCTCTGCCACACCTCAAAGCATCTACTAGTGTTTATTTCTATACAAGTTCATTCCAACGTGTTAAAATGGTCTATCTAGGCAATTAACTAAACAAGTCAGCTGGTCTTACAAAGGCAAAAACGCTACTTACTTTATGTCTAAGCACTCACTTTTGCTGTATTCTTGTTATGTACACAGAAGTTCCTGGACTTCTTTATTCTGTTCATGTATCTGGGAAATAATAGGGAAGTTTGCAGCTTACACTTAAAATTCTGTTTGTGCATTCAGGACTGTGAGTATGTGTGTTTATGTGCAAATGTGTATATATTTGCATATGCTCATTGTATGGGATTAATGATATTAAAGGTAATGGACTGGCAGGAAAGGAGTGTGCATTTGGCTAAGAAGGTACGTATTTACCTAGTATCCAATGACTACAGGCACCTTGGCAGAAGAGAAAGAAGACAAATGGGAACTCTAAAATTGAAGGAAGGGCACAAAAACATCCTTGGACAGTACTGTCTGTGGGCTGAGGCAACTGCCTGCTTGTGTTCCACTTACCTTCTTTGTCCATGTATGTACACTGAATGGAACCAGTAATATAACAATGCTCTTGAAACAATTGATGTAGAGAGAGAAAAACCCTTTAGAAAGTGTAAAGGGATAGTTCAATAGAAGGTGCCTGTTATTTTTGACTTCAAGTATAATATCTTTATATACGTAACAGTATTTATGCATGTACAGATTTGGCAAGAACAGGAATAGGTTGGTCTAAAAATAAACCCCTTACAGACCCAGAAAACTGCAATGCAAAAAATGGGAATAAATAAGGACATATGCATATCATGTAAAATGTGAGCCATTTAACGTTTGGAAACAAATTCCAGCTTACCTTGCCCACTTTGACTTTAGAGTGACCTTCTTTCTAATAAGACATTGGCACTGGATAATATTGATAAGGCTCCAAGTGTGTGTCTGGGTAGATGTTTTACATCTTTTAGTCAAATCAATAGTTCATCTGTGAAAGTTCAAAAATCCTTATAATTCTGTGACTTAGTCATAAAATTAAGCTTGGCTTAATAATTTTGCAAAAGATATTCATAAAGGAAGAACACATCGAGGGATTCCAGTTGTGAGTCCCTCAGGTATCTCTAGTGCTCAAAGCTGCTTTAGTTTAAACCAGTCACAGGGTGTCTTCAGCTCAGCACACTTTATAACTTTAATTAAACTAAATTAAAATGAATTATTAATGGAAACAATTAGATGAATTAGCTAAGGTGACCTGATATGTTTTTTGTTGTTCCTTGTAAGGTGCAATAATATACCCAGCACGAAAGAGTTCAGCTTGAACAGCGCTGATAACAACAAAGTTCTTGCCCCGAGGAGCATTCCTCCCTAAACACGTCTGTAAAAGCCAGATCATCATAGCAGTCCTAGATGACAGAGCTTTTACTTTCACAATAAGAGTGTCAGTTGCAAATTATCATCAAGGGAAGACTTGAAATGTGGTTCTCCAGAGAGTCTAAATAGGGGATCAATTCAGTCATTGACTCAGGTTTTATGAATATTTAGAGGCACAAAATGAAATCCTTCCCTCACGATAGCTCTTTCTGAACTCTGGGGCTAACATCGTTCTCAAAACAAACAAACAAACAAACAAACAAACAAACAAACAAACAACAAAATACCCCTCTGTCTCTACTGTTAATCACTAAATGTATTTTAGTCACCAAATAATCAGCTGATTATTTTTTACTTCATGTCTCAGTTTTTCATCTCCAAACCTCAGGAATTTCTTTCATATTTATGACAAATATATCTTGAATGTTTTTTATGGACCAGGTACTACATGATTAGTGTATGAGAGCAAGTAGAACAAGTGTGAAGAAACAGATTTTTGGAGAGAATTTCATAATGCCCCCTGCGAGGAAGTGGGGCAGCCATGCTGTGTAAGCTATGAGACCGAGCTTTCTAAGCTCTATATTTCAGTGATTGTAGACAGAACTCACTGGAAGGCAAAGCAAGTTGAAGACCAGGCTGGAAGCAGGGCTCGCAGCTTAAGTTTTAATTATGCTCCATTTGCAGTACGGGGTAGACATCCAAGGGTGCTATCAAGAGAGCAGTTCCCAGTCCCTGTATGGTCTAGAATGCTGTGGCTAGGTCTGAAACTATCTTCTTCTTTTTGAAAATTTTATTTATCTTTAGAGAGATGGCAAAAAAGGGAGAAAGGGAGAGAATCATCAATGTGCAAGAGATGCTTCGACTGGTTGCCTCTTGTGTGCCCCCAACTGTGGACCTGGCCTGCAACCCAGGCATGAGCCCTGATGGAATAACGAACCAGCAAACTTTTGATGTGTGGGATGCTGTTCAACCCACTGAGCCACACCAGTCAGGACTAAAAGGCCTTTTCTTTGTAACGATAATAATGATAAAGGCTACCATCTATTAAGATTTTTGACTGGGAGCTCATGTACACTGAGTGTTTACCTGTAGGGATCCCTGATGCTGGCTAAACACACACACACACACACACACACACACACACACACACACTCACAGAGAAATCTCTTGTGTTTCTACTGGTAGACAAAAAACAACTTCACGGCTTTAACAAAAGGTCTAATTTGAGGTATTTTAGAAGATACAGGCACAGGAAATATGGACTACAGACTCACAGAAGGTTTTTTTAATCATTACAAACATCAGGGGAGAAAATTATTTTCTGTTCAATCCAGCATTAAGATAAAACTGTGACGGTTTCCCTGATGCGCATTCCTGCAGATGGGGTGTCTATTGCTAAGTCTTTGTAGTTTAGGTTTTATGCGGAAGGCATAGACCACCCGTGTTGCATGGGCTCTAGGCACTGTCTCCTTTGGCTTGCTCTTCTCTCAAGATCAAAATGGAAACTCAGGATACCATGGTCCACAGAAACCCATGGGTGAACAAACTTTCTTTGCTAGAGTCTAGTTTTCATTTTGGTTTTTGGCTTCTGAACCTGTCTGCCACCTTAGTACTGCATTTTAAAATGCACTTTAAAAAACTGTACTTATATTTTATTCAAATATTTTTTGTTGCTTTAGGGTGGCATAGTTGTTTAGGGTACCTAATCTTTCATGCACTCAGAAAAGTAAGTTGTGATATTTTGTTATTGATTATTTCCCCAAACATTTGCTATGTGATTTACAGTCACCCACATGCACTAAATATCCTTATCATAGTTTCCAGAAGAGGGGGCTAAGGTTAGTAGAAATAAGTAGATTTCTCAAGGCAAGAGAACTGTCTGTGTTTTAGGTTTTGGACAAACAGCTGCTCGGCTCCCAAGCTCATGTCCATAATGACTGCAAATGCTAGGACGTTGCAAGAACACTTAGATTATTTTACCAGCTGACCTTCTGTCTATTGTTTTCTTTATCTCCCCAATTTTTCTGCTTCATGAGTCTTTTCTATCTCAATAAATCACCCCACCATTCATCCAACCGCTTGGGCTAACACAGCCTATAGGTCATTCCCGATTTGTCCCCTCAGCATTCACAGATACAGGTACAAGGCACGATCACAGGTCGCCTGGACTCCTGCAAGAATACCATTACTTATATCTCTTCTTCCACTATTGGATATTTACAGTCCATTCTCACTCAGCAATCCAACTGATCTTCTTAAAAGGTAAAGTACATTGAGTTAATTTCTTCATTGAGTAATGCGATGACTTCCCATCTTTAAATAACATTTCCCTTTCTGATCATCAACTTTTAGGTTCTATGCGATATGGCCTTACCTATTTTTCCAACCTCATTTTGTAAACCTTTCTCCCTCACTCACCAAATCCTGATGTTTCTGCCTCCTCTCTGTCCTTCTAACATACCAAGCCCGTCCAGGTTTTAGAATGTCTGTACTTTCTTTTCCTTCAAGGGACACCTTTTTTGTGTAAAGTTTTCTATGACTGACTTCTATTTGTCCTTCAGATCTCAGCTCAAATATCACTCCCAATTTAAATAACCTCTCTCCCTGTGTCTATTATATCCCTGTGCTTTACCGTCACTTCATGTTTCTCTAAAATTATCCTATTCATTCAAAAATATTTTATGTTTCTACTACAATTCAACTGCATAAGAGCTCAGGCTTTGTTTATCTTATTCAGAACCTTATTAGTAAGAGCCCAGAAAAATATGTCACTTAACAAATTCATTGCTGAAAAAACTAATCTGTAGAATTGGACAGAACAAACATGACTAACATTATCTATGAACACCAATTTGTGGGACTCTCAGCTTGGGCCCAGGAAAAGTTTCATTATTACCAGCATGTGAATCTTGGCCAGCAGGTAGAACTGAATTTAGATAAATAAAACAACAAACAAGAGAGTAAAAGGAAGCCCCTCTGACATGATTGAATTAAAGAACATTCCTCTATCAAGATGACCAAGGAACCAGAAAACCAGGGAAAGAAAGTCACTGCATCCTCAATAGTCTCTCACTGAGCTTGAGGCTAATTGAACAGTGGGAAAATAGTTACACCAATACCACTGGTCCAACTGTCTCTTATCCTACGTGGATTTAGAGACTTAATATTCAGGTGCTGCTTCAGATAAACTCCAAGTTTCCAGCCTTGCTAACCAGAAGTAACAGCCAAACAGCAGGAAGGTGCCTCACCTCACTTCTGCCTTCCAAGTCTTGCTCAAGGGAGCAAGATTGCCCATCTCTTTGAAAAAACAAAAACAAAGAAACAAAAAACTTCCCCAAACTTTAGCTCCTAGGAAATCTGGGATATATTGTCCTAACATTTTTGGAATTTGTAACACAGAAGAGCACATCAGAAGAAGGAATGCATAAATGCTGAATACCAACTAACCACAAAATAGCACTCAGCCGTGTCACCCAATGAGTGTTCTTATGCCCGGTGTGCTTAGAATAACTCCTCTTAAGAAATAGAGCTGGTCGGATTCTAAATCTCTGTCATTCACCAGATATGTACATACCAGTCATTGTACTATGCTTTGAAATTATATATATTAAGAAGGGACTATGATATATTCACTTAGGAAGGTTAAAGTGATAGATTTGTTTTTCTCATTGTTTGGAAATGGCCTTACAGTTCTCAAAAGTGAGCAATTGATTATTTTAGGCAAAATAATCCTACTTTTACAATTTTACTTATTAGTTTGTTCATGACAGAAAAAGCTGCTTTCCAGAGAATGATCCTCAGATAACCCAGTTATTTTCTTTTTGAGTGAGACTAGCCATTCTCACAACTCTCACTGGACTTCACCTAGGTCTTGATGGCACATTCCAGGGAAGTCCAAAGACCTTGGGCCATCTCATTAGGAAATTAAAGATATGTGCTGTGAATAGAGACTGTATCATTCACCTTTAATTGTATGAAAAAGCTCAGTGTGCTTTTTTCATAAATAAAATGGGAACATTTTAGAGAGGATATCTCTTTGTTTTTAAAGTTTATTAAACATAAACATTTACTCCAACTGCCGTCCTTATAGCCAACAGAAGTTAGGGTATGTTTTAGAGGAAACTTTCTTGAAATTTCTGCTCAACCTGTGTTTCTTCCAATTCAATACAACAATTAGAAATTTTGATATATGTGAAATTGGCCTCAACCAGTAAGTCCACTGTTGACTACTTAATTTTTTTAAAGATTTATTTATTTATCTTTAGAGAGGAAGGGAGAGAAAGGGAGAGAAATATCAATGTACAGTTGCCTATTGGGCATCCCCTGCTGGGAAATGGCCTGCAACCCAGGCATGTGCCCTGACTGGGAATCGAACCTCAATCTTTTGGTTTGCAGGCCCATGCTCAATCCACTGAGCTACACCAGCCAGGGCTTAATCTTGTTTTCCTTTTTACTCTTTTCTTTCCAGTCTTGATTACATACATTAGATGATGAATCCATTAGTAGATAGTGAGTCAAATCCTACATCATCTTTCCAAGCTTTAGGGATAAAAAGAAGTGAAGATGGTGATTTGACCATTACACAAGGGCAAAAGCAAAAAGGAATACCACATTTTATGAAATGTAAATATTGCACATATTGGCATAATCTAGATATTTCTCCACTGAAATATGCTCACACATCTGGGCCACATACACAAACAGACATGGGGGAAATAAAGGAGATTCACTTTCCCTTCATTCTCAGCCTCTCTTTTTTTCCTTACCACAGACAGTACTTGACTTAAAACGAGTAGACTTAATGATGGTGCAAAAGTAATATTCACTCAGTAGAAACCATACTCTGCATATTGAATTTTGATTTTTTACTAGGGCAGTAATATGTGGTATGATACTGTCAAAATGCTGGGCAGCAGCAGTGAGCCACAGTTGCCAGTCAGCCATACAATCATGAGGGTAAACAACCAAATATCTACAGTGTACTCATTATGCTAAATAATTTTGCCCAATGCTAGTCTAATATAAGTGTTCTGAGTATGGTCGTGATAGATTAGACTAAGCTATGATGTTTGGTAGGCTGGATCTATTAAACACATTTTTTTATTTCCCACATGTTCAACTTACATTACTTTAACAGACATTTGTATATCAACCGATATTACATGTGCACTTGTATTTTTCCTTGTAAAGTTGTGTGTGAGTAAATATGCATCACCCCTCACAATTCAAAGAATATACTTGATTCAATTCAGTTGTTGAGTGATTGCTACTAGCAGAAAACCAATCCTGTTCTGGAGGATTCAAGGCATGAAACACTTCTCCACTGAATGGGACAGCTGATGAGTAAGCTAACACACAAAAGTGTTTACATACAACACAAGAACAAGATTACTGGTTTAGAAGACAAGTGAGTCCTGAATTGTGGGGAACTTGTGAAGGATAAAACTTTCACCGGGAATATAAGACTGGATGTTCTTACAGGAACGGTCAGACTTAGGTGAGTTACGAGCCATAATATTGAAAGGGAAAGGAACACACCCAAGAAAACACTGTGAGGAAGAGTCTGATATTCTCTCTTGTGTCATCCCAACATTATGGGCCTGTAAGACCAAGTGATCTGTATCCTTTATTTACAGAAAACTCATTGTCAGGTCCCTCTTGCTGTCTAAGTGGTAATACTTTATACACTGCCAAATTAGCCCCATTTGATTTGTGCACAGAAGTGTTTTCTGAGAGTCTGTGGTTAAAAAGACTCATTAAGCCACTCATCCATCCATATCTCTGTACTAGGCTCCTTCCAGTCCTTGGCCTCTGAATTGCAAGTAAACAGGGGCAGCATCTGGCAGCGGACACAGTGGTTATCAGTGGTAGGCAGGCTTAGCTGCCAGGTGGAATGTACTGCAGGCCAGCACTGGAAAGATCTTGAGAGCCACATACAGGATTTAAGAATTTTAGCTGTCATATTTAAAAGAATAAAAAGACAAAGGTAAAATTAATTTTTAAAAAATGTATAATTTAACCCAATATATGCAAAATAACATCACTTAAATATATGGTCCATCTAAAAAATTATTAATGAAACATTTACTTTTTTCCTTCATAAAAAGTCTTCAAAATCCAGAGTATATTTATATTTTCAGTGTATCCCAGTTAGACAAGCCATATTTCAAATCTTTATTAGCTCCAAATCCTAGTAATACTTGTCAAATCTCTATAATATAGGACCTATTTTTAAGTGAAAAAAAGTCTATCATGTATCTATCTATACCATAAACACTCACAACCACTAAACTAGTTATAAACTTCTGATACTTCTATCTTCTATACAATTATAAAGTGTTTAAAAATTCAAATAAATAAAAAGCCAGTAAAATGCATATTAACATTATTTCAACATGATAGGTAATTTTTGCTCAACCTAAGTCATCTGCATGTAAAATAAAATTGAAACTTTAGGTCTGATTCCTTGCAGGTCTTCTCTCCCACGGGGACATGCCAAGACTTCATCTGGCTTTTTCTCCAAATGAACTCCTTACTTAAAGTCTCTATTCTTGGGGGCAGTTGGAAGGGGGAAAGGGAGGACAAGTGGGGTTGGAAAGAAGCCGTACTTTGGGTGAAGAGCATGTGATGCAATATGCAGATGATTTGTTGAGTTGCATATTTGAAGCTTGTATAGTTTTGTTAACCGGTCTCACCCCAGTAAGCTTGATACAAAATAAAAACACAGAAGTCTCTATTCTGTTCTCATTAACACACAAAAAAATCAAAGAACCAATACTTAGTACCAATATTTTTCCCTTGGAGAGCCAATGTGATTTAAAAATATCTAAATGCAAAAACAGCCACTGAAATCACTCATACCGCTGATAATCATATACAATTACTGTTGAGTACCTCACATACTTCTCTACCTCCTATCCCCCTCCCCTACTCAACCCCCTACTGACATTTTTAAAAATAAGCATACTTACTTTTTTTGCTGAACATTATATTATAAGCAAATTTTACACTTTGCTCTATTATTTCCATGGCATTACTTTTAATGGCCACATAATACTCCACCAAAAAGGTGTCACCAATATCAGCTGACTGCTGGACCCACTGGCTTCTCCTTGACTTTTCTCTTGGATTATTACATACTAACGAAAGCACTGTCCACTGCCCATCATTTTATCCTTCTTGAAATTCCTTTTTTCAGGAAATGAGCACCTTAGTTACTGAGTCTTAATCTACTTCCAACTGCTAAGTGTCTATCTTTTCCTGGACCTCTAAATTGAGGCATTCACCTTTTTTCTCATTCCAGCCTTCATTTCCCTGAATTTACCCTCATCCAAGATTTTAGCTAACTCCTTTTTGCTAATAAAATCATTCCCTCTCTGCCAGTCTTTTGTTTGGCTTTCTTTACTCGCTGGAATACATTTCCTAAATCACCTCTGCAGCAAGACAAATTCTAAACTGTATTCATTTTTTCTGTTCCTGTACTTCCTCATCATGAAATCACCTATGTGCTTCTGTTAACGATAGCCCCATTCTATCACAAGCATAGGCTGAAGACTTTGAATTCATACATATCACTTATTTTTTCCTTTGTCTACTATAACAAAGCACTTGCCAAGACTCTTTGTGAGTGACATTTCCTATGTGTGATATTTTCGCTGTCACCCTTTCATTGTTTCTCACCTAAGGCATAGCAGAGCTGCCTTATATAACACACACATGCACACACACAGACCCTTACCTCTGTTCCTAAAGCCAGGGCTGCAAGATTAATTTCCTTAAAGCAATCACCTGACCCTGAAAATGATCTTAGCAAACACCAGTGCTCGCACCTACTGACCCAGTCGTATGCTTTTAGCTTACCACTGGAGACACTGCCTTTCTGATCTCAGAACATCTCTCTACCCTCGCCACGTGAGTGAGGGCAGCTTTAGACTTGATAGACACGAATATGTCTTCTTTCCCTCCTAAGGCTTTAAATATTTAGGTCGAAGAGTCATGTTTTATTTATACTGAATACTCAACAATATTCATAGAGAAAATATTCAAGCACTAAATAAACACACAAACATTTTAAAAATTACTTTCAGTAATTGACCTTCTTTGGTACAAATGATTTCATCAATCAATGGACAAAAAGACCATGGTATTAAGAATCAGTGGCAAGTGAAAACAGTTACAAGTCAGGAGCGTCAAAAGCCACCCAGCTGACACTGATCCTCTATACAAAATAGAGGACTCAAGATAAGGATTCATGGGCACCAGAATCAGAATCTGAGAACCTGAGGGACCATTTAATTCATATATTATATAGTTATAATGTACAGAGGAGAAAATTATCACAAATTTAAGAAATAGTCTCCTTTTACTATTCCATTACACTGCCTCCTCACTGACATAACTCCAAGTTGTACCGACCACAAAAATTTGTCTTGAGACATTTTCTTATGTAGGTTTTCTAATCTTTAATTGATCAGATTAAATCCTTAACTAAGTTTTGAGTGCTTAAAGGCCTTGCAGAAAGAAAAACTTGGCAATGACCACAGATAAACTTTTGTAAAGTAATTAACATCTGTTTAGTACTTTGCTATTTCTCATTTGAAAGACATGGTGATCTTTTGAAAAGGTCAAGCAATTATTATTATCTTATTTTACCAATGATAAAATTGAGGCCTAGATTGCTTTATGTTGAAATGTCATAGTTCTAATGGCATCGGGATGCCTGGGCCTGGGCTCATTCTGCTATTTACTGTTCGCTCATTTACTATTTTCCCAATGATTAGACCTGCTTGCAAATAATTGCAATATGCAATATTACGAGGGTCAGATACCTACCTCTTCCACTGCAATATATTCTCGAATAAGCTGCTGGCCCATGTTTTTTCTTTAGAAAGTTTTCATTTTGATACTCATAGAAAATATTCCTACTCCTTAACTTGAGTGCATTTGGAAATAAGTCATCTATTAAATAAAATATTTGTTTTAATATGAATTAATTCAATGTAATTTTTCATTATTTAATTTTACCCCCCATTTTTTCAATTTCCATTATTGCTCCCTAAGAAGTTCATATACAACTGAGAGTTTATATTATAAGGTCTTATGTCTTATGGCTTGAGCATTTCCTCAGGGTTAGGTTATAGCTTCAATTCGATCAATTAAAAGTTATCAACCTATACTTATGAGACTTGCTGCCGAAAGGCAGATGATTTTGGAATAAATAAAACTTTGGGATTCTTATCTCAATGAGGAGACTCACAGATTTTGTTCCTGTTATTGTTGCAGATTTTCAGCTTTCTATTTTATAACATAAGGAGCAGCTGAAGTAAAACATGTTTTTATTTTCATTTTCAACTTGCATATATTAACAAATTAAAGGCAGATCAAGCTGTAAGAGTAGTTCAAGTTCTCTCTCCCTGCCCCCAACTGTGTTTGAGGAACTTACAGTAGGGCTACCAGATTTTGTTCCCTTGCAATCTAGGGACACATATTTGCGTATCTGTTTGCATGTATTTGAATTTTAATTTACATAAATTTGCATACTAAGTGTAAAAGCTTCAAGTACGAGTATATAAAGTAAAATAAAATTGATTAATTAGTGCAACTTACTATAGTTGTACCCAATCCCATTAATCTGTGGTACTGGAAGACTTGTAGTCAATAGTGGCCTGAAGGCTAAGAAGCCCGCTTCCCAGCTGTTCCTTACACTGGGGCCAGCCCCATAAACAATGAATTGCAGGTTATGGGAGAATCTGAGTTAAAACTGTTCCTGGAAGGAAACATGCACACACAGACAGAGAAACACTTTAGCTAAGGATCAAATTAGGGTATGGTACTGAGCTAGATATGAACACAGATTTCATTGTCTTTTATGTCCATTAAGCTTGAACAGCATAAAGTTTTTGCTATGTCCACAGAACTCACTGAATACTGAGCCAGTCGGCTCACAGATTTACTACAGCTCACAGGACACCTGGGGAGAGTGCCCATCACTAAAATAAGCCTCCGACCCATGGATCCCAGCCTTCTCAGTTCGGTCTCACACACTCCTTTCCACGTGAAGTTGTCACTCCCAACTCCACCATCTCTTTTTCTTACCCTGCTTTCCAAGTTCTCCTCTGCCTTGTTCCTTTTCTTTTGCAACCACCTTGCCATTCCTCTCTTCCTCACTCATCAAAGTTAGAACTTCACGTCTTAGCTTAAGTCTGTCCACGTCCTTAAAAATCAGTAAGAACAACAATAAAATAACTATGACAAAAACCATTCTTCCCTATTTTAGGCCATAGGTCTCCTTTTTCTGCACCATGGTGACATCTATTCTCAGCATGACTCACCTGAGGCTTTAACGTGCTTTATGAAAGCATTTGTCTCCCGTGTGTATGGCTTAGCTTGCAAACAAAGTTGTAAGGTGTTGTGGAATACGTATTATGCATTTAAAAATCTTCCAGGTGGCCACCATAATTCTGTGGGCCTACTAAAGGGTCACTGCATTTTTGTTAATGAATATTCATTATTTATATAAAGAGTATTACACAACATAGCAGGCAGAATGACATGGAGAGAAAAGACAGATAAAACCAGTAAATTCAGTTTCCTGAATGTGGGTGGGTTCCATCTGAAGTTGGCACTTTTGGCTTGTGGAACTTTAGCAGCTGGTAGAATAGGCTGAAATGTACTGAGCACTTACCATGTACCATCCACCGAAGTGGATTATATGCAGTGTTTCATTTAATCCCCACAACAATGTGATGGCAGAGTGACCATTTTAATCAACGTTTTGCAGATTAGAAAACAGAGCCATCAGGTGATTTGTCACAGTTTATTCTCCTGGGTAATTTATCACAGTTCACTCTCCTAGGTTGCAGTAAAGATAAGACTCACACCTAATAGGTCTGACTCCATCCACATGCCCAGTTTCTAATGCCAAGACTAAACTGCTTCTCACTTAAATGCGTCTTGCTTCAGGTTCCTCACCTGAAAAAGCATGCAACGATGTCTACCTCGTACAGTAGGTGATGCAAATAAAATGATAGAAAAAGGAAATTTGTGAACTATAAAGAGGTACCAGTTGCATTTATATTTACTGCAGACAAAGATATTTCTTAGTCTGCTCCTTCTCTCACTTTATGTATATATTTCTAGAAATCTTAAAAATTGTGACTGATCATTTTTACTTTGATACTGAAGAACCGTCCAAACTGGCCACTTGTCAGACTAATGAGAATTCATTTTCATACCAGCAGGACATACAGCTGGGGTCACTGCCCTAGGTTTCTCCAATTACAAAGCTTGCTGCAAGGAACCGAATCAACCATGAATGTCATCCCATCCCACACGGACGAATGGGGTGCTATCTCTTCGGCCCTTGGCATTTAACCATGTTGAATTATGAATGTACTTCCAATCACACTGTTTGCCTTGGAGCTGGTTAGGATAAATGCAGCACTTTTGGGGGAATTAGATTTTTAAAATAGACTATGCAATTTTTAAAGCAAAGTTTATACAAAAAGCCCTAGTCACCTCGAGATTTGCCAGATTATGGAAAATGGCATTGATTCCTTGACGGGCTCACAGACTCGCTCCCTGTAAACCCTTTGGCTTTATTCAATGTTAAACAAAACCAGCCGGTGAGGCCAGAGCGGGTCCTGTAAAATCATGTGTTGGCCTCTCCCCCATCATCTCTCTTTCTTTCTCTTTCTTCATATGAAATACCCCAGGAAAACTTGTGTCTTGATTTTATGTGAAGTGAGATCTGTCCTTAGATGAATGTAAAACTTATGTTCTAATTAATGAGGAAAATATTCTGCTTTGACCAACAGGCAAAAATGAGCAAAATGATAAATTCGGAAATGAGTATTTCAGGTGGTTCTCACTTTCTTTCAGCATGTCAGTTTCCGGGTGTTTCATGAAGATGATATGGTGATGGGTGGAATTCCAGGTGTCAGACTGTCCACCTTGGTCTTGTTCATGGCTTGTCTAAGAAGCCAAAGAAAGACTATGATGTGGAGAAACAATCTAGTAGGAATTTATAGGTTTTCATAACACTTTTGAGGGCTGGCCACAGTTTCTTCCCTACCTTGAAGGCGGAATTAGAGGTAATTTTGGTTAAAAAAAAAAACACTCACTTTTGCATCTCCACTTCAATGGAGCTGTAACTGTTTCTACCTGTTCTTTCTAATGGTTCCACCGACAGACACAAAGCTGAGGTTACACTGCTTTCCCAAGAATGGGACTGTCTTGAATCAGGTAGTATGTTTTATATTATGAAAAGTAATTAATGATATGGAAAGATGAGTATTTCAGGGAACCTTCTATTCATATTACTGAAGAAGATACATGAAAGGCAAATAAGCACATGAAAAGATGCTTAACACTATTAGCTATTGGGGAAATGCAAATTAAAACCACAGTCAGATACCACTTCACACTTACAAGAATAGCTATAATCAAGAAGACAATAAAAAGCATTGGTGAGGATATGGAGAAACAGGAATCTATACACCTTTATCATGCCATTACTCTCAAACTGATACAATGCATAATATAATGCATTATATTATGAAGAAGTGGCCACTGCAAATCTCCCCTTCAACTAAACAATATCTAATAATTGAACGGTTGGGTAAAACCTCTCTTCCATTGTCTGGTCCTAATTTTTCTAGTTTACTGATTTTAGGTAAGTTTATGCCTGAATTTCCAGAACAGGGAACTAAATTATATGCCATATTGTTGCTAGACAAGGTTCAAATAGATATCCATTGAAACTATATATATATATATATATATATATATATATATATATATATATATAGTGATTTGTAAATATAAGTTAACACCATATGGCTAAAAACATCATATTGCATATTCTTAATTTAGTAACATAAATATAAAACACAGTATAAGAACTTCTATGTAGCATAAATTGATTTAATTTTCTTCTTGCTATATTGGAAAGAAAAATCCTGATTGCTTTAAAATTCTATAAGCTCTTGGTAGATGTCATTAAAAGTTACCGTTAAGTGGTTATAGAAAATGATATAAAAACCACTCTAACCTAATCAAGCCACTTCAAGATTTAGAGTAGTTTTTCAAAAGTGAAAACATTTTTGACATTTTTGATGAGTGTTTGGCCATTCAACATTTTTTAATGTTGAGAAAGAAAATGATTAGCTTAAGACTCTGCAACCAATTGAAATGTCACTAACCCCAAGAACTGAGACTAACATACAGGTGGTTCTCCTGTTTTGGAAAAGGTACCATATGGAAAGGCAGGTTTACAGAGCAGAAACATGGAAATGTGATCATTTTCATCACAAGAAGATTCTCCACATAACAAAAGGATTTTCCTTAGGGTTTTTCCTAAACATTAGTTTCCTTTCATTTGGTTGAATATGACTCAATTTTCACATGAATTTTTAAAAGCATATTCCTAATGAAAAATTGGGTATACCTGTATAATGGCACATGCCCAGCTAGACATTAATTCTCAGCACCTAGCACACTGCTGAGGGCAGGAAGCAAACAATATGTAAATTGATGAATGAATGAATGAATACTATATAACCAGAGATAGCCAGTTAACAAGTATTCATTAAGGGTCCGTCAAGTGCCCAATAAAGTATCTGAACGGCATGTGGGAGGAGCAGGGTAGACTAGGAAAGGTACATTCTTTATAGTTTTCAAATAAAATATGTCTTATAATAGGTTGTCATTACTGAGTGAATAAACTAGTAAACTTAGTTGATAGACACAGTTCCATCCTCAATTCATTGGGGGGGTTTAGTTTAAATTTTTACCTCTTTTTAAAATTAAGGTAGAATTAGCATATAATATATTAGTTTCAGGTGTATAAAAAAGATCTGATGTTTGTATACATTATAAAATGATCACAGTAAGTCTAGTTACCATCCATAACCATATATAGTTATATGCTTTTTTCTTGTGATGAGAACTTTTAAGATCTACTGTCTTGGCAACTTCCAAATGGCAATACAGTATTATTAATTATACTCACTAAGTTGCACATTCTTGAATGTACCTCATCATTTATTCTCCATTGAGAACAAAGCATGATGTGACATGTGAATAAAAATATCAACAAAGGTTGTCTTCCTACAACCAGCAAACCCATGTAGGGGGTCTCCCAGCTGCTTTGTCTGCTGCTGAACCTGGGGCATCTTTGTTCTTTCTCTTTGGTGGAGCTTTACTCTGCACAGCTATTACTATAACTGTAACAAAAGCCAGGGTTGGCAGTTCTTTCTTTTCCTTTGCCACCCCTTAGATGTAATCAAACAACATCCCAAACTTCCCCTTTCTCCCTATAATGTTCAATTCAATTCTCCAGCCCACTGACAAGAATGCACAGATGTCTGAATCCTGGGTGAGGAAGCCCTTTGCTAACTCACATAGAGTGGGTCAGGTTAGCACATGAGGTTTCTCCAAGGGTGGCCTCAGCCATGACATCAACCCCATAATTCCTCCTGCTGAGCAGTTCTTGCTGCTAAGCATGCTCACATTGTTCCAGACTTCCCTGTTCTTGTCATCCTCCTTCTCTCCCTTAACCTTGGCTCCCTTGCACACGGTCCTTCCATTTTCCTGTTTTGTTTTTCAGTCAGCACTCCTCTCCCAATAACTGAAACAACAGTCAACTGCTTACTTGAAAATATACTTTTAATTCCATGAAGGTGAGGTCAGGAGAGGAATAATAATTGAGGAGAAAATGGCACCTTTGAGGTAGTTAATGAGCTGAGGCAATGCTCAGGGAGACCTGGGCCAGTGCTCTGCTTTCAGATCAGGCCTGGGGTGTCCCTTGCTGAAGATGTTGGCTCCAAAGGGCAGGCTTTGCACTTCAGTAAGAGGGGTGCTCAGTGAAAAAACAGGTGAACTGCAGGGTCTGCAGGTCCACAGAGGAAGCTAGTGTAGGGTAGTTGTTCTAGGGTAGTTGCCAGGTGACATTTGTCTCCATCTCTTCTTCAGCCAGGGGACCAGCTCATAACAGACCCCCTTAGAAGGTGAAAGAGTCCACCAGTCCCAAGAACTGGCTTTCAATGGTCCAGACTCTACACTCTCCATAGTATGTGCACCCTCTGTAAAGGATGCGACCATAGACCCAGACCCACCAGCAGCTTCCATCTCAGGATGGCACTGCTCCCAACCCCCTCACCTCTCATGGAAGTGGCTCTGGTAACTATACCAGAGCCAGCAATATCTCTCTCCATGGGGATGCCAATGCTAGTGGGTGCTCTGGGGGCCAAGGAGGCCCCCATAAATTGGGTCATTTTTATACTGGGCACTACTGATGCCTCTAGAGTGGGTTGAGAGTGGAGTTAATCACCGTGTCCTCATCAATAGGGACAGATTTGAGGATACCTATAGGGGGATCTCCAGGCTGGGCAAGGAGGCCAGCAGAAAATTAGGGTGTCGCTTGAGTAGAGAGGTTGGAGTGACTCTCTGCAAGCCTGCAAAATGCTAGAGTATCTCCCTCTATTGAAAAAGGGATAAAAGCTGACTTCCTCAATTTCCACTTCTATAGAAGGGGCTCCAAATGGGCTCCTGTGATATTAGTAGGACTTAGTGACTGCTGGGTGGGTGTGACATGTGGCATCTGGGCTACCACAGTGCCAGAGAAGCAGAGGCAATCCTTTCCAGATGATGAAGTAAGGGAGCTAGCAGAGAATGGCATATTTGTGGACATATCCTATATCTTTTATCTCCCTACTTAAAAAATCAATTAAGATTAATTAACATACCATAGAAGTTTTCTTTTAAAGTGTCCAATTCAGTAGTTTTTAGTATATTACCAGCTAGTCTAACCATAAGCATTATCTAATTTCAGGAAAGTTTTATTACCAAATTAAGGAACCCCATACTTCATAGTGTGGCCTAATATAGTAGGTGTCCTGTAAGGTCCAATGGCACAGCTTCCCCTTTCACCTGTGCTAGTTACTTCAGGTGCACACTTTGTAGAGGCTGAGTATACCCTCTTTTTGCAGTTGAGCCTTGGTTGCTGTCGGCAGGTCAATGGGAGGGATTTATCCAGGCCAATCAACTGCAAGGACTGGCTATGACCACTGACCACCAACCTCCACCCTCTGTGGAGTACCAGCTGTGCATCAGCATGGTGGTGGTGCTCTGATGTCTATAGCTGTCCACTGGGTGGGCTAGCCCTGGGGTTTCCCAGGTGGTACATGCCAACGTCCAGCTCCCACCTATGTTTTGCCCAGGGCCACAATGCCTGAGCTATAAAGCAATCTGAGATGGCTGCTACTTGTGCTGGGCTTGAAGACTCCCAGGTGAAGCCGAGCTGTGAATCTAGGTTGGCTGCTGCTCATGCTGGGTCTAGGGCTCACTGAGGCAAGCTGTTGTTTGTCTGATAGATTTAGGAAGTTGTATAGGCTGAGCCAAGAACAGCCATTCATATAGAAAAGCAGCTTGGGTGGGCCTGTAAATTGGGTGGGGTAGCATCTATGGAGATCTCCAAGTCCGGTAAAACAGTGTTAGCCAGACTGATGGAGTCTCAGGTAAGGCATCAGCTTGCTGGCCCTGTGGGGAGAGGGTTTAGAACAGGAACAATGGTCTCTGCTAGCCTTGATGCCCAGACACTTTCGTTTCTCCTTCTGTACCACCAGTGTCTTTCAAGCTGCTACCCCTGTGCTAGAGCTCAGAGGAACTGAGTCTGAGTAGGTGAGTCTGTGTGTGGGTTCTTTAAGAGGAACTGCTTGGGGATACAGAAGTTTCTTCCACTGACAAAATCCCTGATGGCTTTTGCAGCCAGAAGTTGTGGGAACTTATCTTCCTGGCACTGGTATTCTGGGATGGGGGCATGGTGTGGGGCTGGGACTCCTTACTCCAAAGACACCCCCCCAAATTTTTATCCACCACACATGAGTGAGGGATCAGCCCACTCTGTATCTGCACCCCTCCTACCAGTCTGGATGGGGTGGTTTCTTTAATTCCACAGTTGTCAGACTTCCATTCAAGCTGCTATACCTGATACATAGAAACTAATACAACGAGACTGCTGAAACAAGGAGACAAAGAAACATGGCCCAAATGAAAGAACAGATCAAAATGCCGGGAAAAGTATTAAATGAAATGGAGATAAACAATCTATCAGATGCAGAGTTCAAGATACTGGTTATAAGAATGCTCAAGGAACCTACTTAGTACCTCAACAGCATTAAAAATCTGCTGAGAAATGAAAGATATACTAATGGAAATAATGAACAATTTACAGGCATACAACAGTAGAGTGGATGAAGCTGAGAATCAAATCAAAGATTTGGAACATAAGGAAGCAAAAAGCAACCAATCAGAACAATAATAAGAAAAAAGAATCCCCCCAAATGAGAAGACTATAAGCAGCCTCTGGAATGACTTCAAGAGGTCCAACATTTGCATCATAGGGGTGCCAGAAGAAGAAGAGAAAGAGCAAGAAATTGGAAACCTATTTGAAAAAATAGTGAAAACAACTTCCCTAACTCGGTGAAGGAAATAGACATGCAGGTCCAGGAAGCACAGAGTCCCAAACAAGATGGATACAAACAGGCCCACTCCAAGACACATCATAATTAAAAAGCCAAAGGTTAAAGATAAAGAGAGAATCTTAAAAGCAGCAAGAGAAAAGAAGTTACTTACCTACAGGGGAGTTCCCATAAGACTATTAGCTGATTTTTCAAAAGGACCTTTGCAGGCTAGAAGAGATTGGCAGGAAGTATTTGAACTCCTGAAAAGCAGGTACCTACATACAAGATTGCTCTACCAAGCAAAACTATCATTTAGAGTCAAAGGGCAGATGAAGTGATTCCCAGACAAGAAAAACTAAAGGAGTTCATCATCACCAAATCATTATTATATGAAATGTTAAAGGGACTTATTAAGAGAAAGAAGATAAAAACTATGAGCAATAAAATAGTAAAAAGTACAAATCTATCAACAATTGGCTCTAAAAAAAAAAAAACTAAGGAAAAAAAGAACAAAGATGGAGTCATGGATACAGAAAGTGTTTTGATGGTTTAAGATGGAAGGAGGTGTGGGGGAAATGGATGAAGACGTAAAGGGATTAAGGAGTACAAACAGATTGTTATAGATTAGCCAAGTAGCCAAAGAATTTATAGGCTGACCCGTGGACATGAACAATGGTGGGGAGAATTGCCTGAGGGAGTGGTAGGTGCTGGGTGGAGGCAGGGAAAAGAGGGAAAAATCAGGACAACTATAATGGCATAAAAATAAAATATAAATTTTTTAAAAGTCTATTTTGTCTGAAAAAAAAGAAACCCCATACTTCAATAACAGTAATCTCCCATTCCTCTTCTGTATATGTATATCTTGGTGTTTTTCAACTACTGGGATATTGTGTCTTTTACACACATATGTATATATGTGCATGAATATACATATGTGTAATTGATCATACATGTATTTGTATGTGTATATACATGTGTGTGTAATAGAGAGAAGAGAGAGAGATTTATATTAAGGAATTGGCTTATGTAATTAAGGGTGCTGGCAAGTTCAAAATCTAAATGGCAGGCTCCAAAGTGGAAATTCCAGCAAGAGCTGCTTTTGAGTCCAAAGGTGTTCTGCAGACAGAATTCTGTCCTCTCAAGGCATCTGCAGTCTTTGCTTTAAGGCCCTCAACTCTTTGGATGAAGCCCACCCATATGAGGGGGGACAAAAAAACCCTGGAATGTATTTATCAAAAATTGTGTATTTATTCTTATATGTTTGAACTTCAGTCACCTCACCTTCAAAATACTCTCAATTTGACGTGATACACCTATTGAGACATTTTTTTCCACTGCTCAAAACAGTTTTTGAACTTGTCCATATCAGTGGTTTTTAGTGCTTCTGCCATTTTTTGTTCACCTCTTCCTCATTGGCAAAATGTTTCCTTTTGAGGATGTTTTTTCCACGCAGGGAAACAAAAAATGTCACTCAAGGTGAGATGGAGTGAATAAAAAAAGTGGGGCACGGGGGTCATGCCATTTTTTGGTCAAAAACTGCAGAACAATCTGTGTGGTGTGGGCAGGTGTGCTCCTAAACCACCCATCATGAAATGGGCAAGTGCAGTGAAAGTCTTCAAAAAAACTCACCGAAGCCTGAGGCATCCTCTCACAAAAATGTCAGCTGGTACACTGATACAGATGAGTTCCTGCATCATTCAACCAGCAGGGGAAGCCTGTCCTACAAAGGGCCTGCCCTCCAGAAGATAATTCCAGGGGTTTTTTTGGCACACCTTCTCCCCAGTATCATGAAGGATAATCTGCTGTATTCAAAGTCTACTGATTTAATTGTTAACACACCTAAAAACTACCTCATAGGCATATCTCAATTGGTGTCTGACCGAACACAATCGTGCCCATAGCCTAGTTGAGACATAATTAATCATCACAGATATGATAAAAACCAAGGGAGAGGTAAGGGACCCTGTTTAGTTGGTGAAACACTACCTACACAGACCACTCCTGTTTTCTCAACCTACCCACTGAAGCAGCTACAAGGTCATTTGTTTCTTCTTCCTGTTTCTAGTTGGCTGCTAATTCTAACATTTGCTAGATTTGGATTTGGACCTGCATGTGCTTTCAGGGTGCTATGCAGAGATGAATAATATGAACAAACCCTCCAAAAAAGTATTTGTCATGAGGGTCTCCACGTTTCCTCATTCTTCAGCTTCTTCCATGTGCTTTGGCTACTCTCAGACCCAATTACAAAGTCCTGCTCACTTAGCCTCTGTTGACTGACTCCTTAATCTCAGCCAAGTTTCAAAGCCCAGCAAGGCCTCTCTTTTTTTTTTCCCAGAAGAGAGCATGAATGCAGTCCCCACTACCACAAATTATGCAGCTGAGTTTCCCATATTCGGGGAAGTCACAGGAGGCAGCACACCCAGAGTGCAAAGGGAGAGCCTTATCCTGGGAGAACCGCCTTCCTGATCGTGGTACCTCCCCTGCCAGGTAAGTAAGAGGCCACTCTTTTTAATCAGCCCTCTTGACCTTATCCCTTCCCTCTCTTATACTGCTCATGCTCATTTGAATTTCTGCCCAAATGTAATATTTATACAACATAAGCAGGTGTTTTACCAACATCACTTCTATGTTCCCTTACAGATCTAAAACTCAGTATCTCTCTGCTTGGCACCAAGTAATTATTGAGAGTTCCCTACTTCCAAATTAAAAAAAAAAAAGTGGGGGGTTGGAAAACATATAGAGACTTCTGAAGTAAAGACTGATTAAGAGGGAAAATATTCACGTGGGTGTAGAATTTCTCTTGTGTTTCTTAAAAATAAACAACAAACACAAAAAATTCAACTATGCCAAAAACCCCATCACCATGTGGTCCAAACTCCTATGCCATAGTGTCAAGCAAAAGGCCTGTGTGCACAGGAGGTGTTTTTGTGCTTATTTAATGACTATGTTAAAGAAATGCTGCTTGGAAGTGATTTTGGGGGCCAATCTCTCAATATAGAACATTATTTTAAAAGTATATTTTATTGATTATGCTACTAGAGTTGTCCTATTTTTCTCCTTTTGCTGCCCTCCACCTCCATCATTCCCCCGCCCCTTAGTTCATTTCCATGGGTTGTACAAATAAGTTCTTTGGCTTTTCCATTTCCTATACTATTCTTAATCTCTCCTGTCTATTTTGCACCTACCAATTATGCTTCTTATTCCCTGTACCTTTTCTCCCATTCTCCCTCCCCCCTCCCCACTTATAATCCTACATGTGATCTCCATTTCTATGATTCTGTTCTTGTTCTAGTTGTTTGCTTAGTTGTTTTTTTTTTAGATTCAGTTGTTGACAATTGTGTTTGTTGTCATTTTACTGTTCATAGTTTTGATATTCTTTTTCTTAAGTCCTTTTAACATTTCATAGAGTGAAGATTTGGTAGAACATTTTTAACATCAGGGATATCTTTTTCTTCTCCTTTAAAAAAATGAGCTTTAGGCCTTATGAGTAAAATATAGTAGAAACAAATCATTATTGACTGTTGAAAACGAGCTACACTTTAGCCAGGATTTTGGCCAGGATGTGAGAGAAACAGCTCCTTGGGGACACTTTCTTTGATCTGAAAAAGTTGTATTATTATCACCATTGTAAGAAAAATCGGAATGCAATTTAATTGGGGACATAACCAACCAGATGTGAAGGAATAAAATAAGAAACCAATATGAAAGCCTGTATTTATTGAGAAAACACCCGGTAAGCATAAAATATGATCCAATTTTGAATTAAAAAAACTGGAAATGGGAAAATCAGAGAAGACTTTAAATCTATAACGAGGAATTTATAATGTTCTGTCAGTAATACCAGTAAGTTAGAACAGTTTTCTAATTTCAATCTACCTTCAACCAGTTTGCTTTCAGTATTTTATGTGAGCGCTGTATACACAGGCACAGATACAGGCTATTAGCTGGTTATTTCAAGCTGTATAGCCATGTAAATGAATCAAAGTAAAATGAAATCTCGCTGTCCTTCACATATTAGAAATCTGGCTGACAATATCATAAAACTACTTTTGTTTTCTGCTTCACTTTATTGTACAGGAGGAAATGTGGTCCACTCTGTGAGGCTAGAACGCCTCGATTCCTCTTCCTAGTCACTTCCTTTATGCAGAAACCCTTTCTGAGAAAGAACTAGCATTAGACTCTTAGAGGATGACATGCAAAACAAAGGAAACCACGGTTCAGACACTAGTGTCCTCCTACTTTGGGTTAATGGGCGAATCAAGGTAGAGACTATCTAGCATACGTGATGCTTAATGTTTGCTGGGAAAAATGTTAGACACCTCCACACACACCACCTTATATAAACTCAAAACACTGCAAGGCACACAGACAACAGTGTCATTTTTCAGACCAGGGAACTGCAGCTTAGAAAACATGCAGCTGACTGAGTCCATGCAACTCTTCAGTGGCGCATTCAACTTTAAGCCCAAATCCCTCTGACCCCACGGTGCTTGTTCTTCTATGGCACAGTAGGGTTCTTGTACTTGTCAGCTGAGAAATGAAAACAATAGTCTACATTGTTCATTTTGAGAATGAGTAGAGTCTTGCACATTTCAATAATATGTGTTGTTCAAACTACTTTCCCAAATAGAAGTTTTACTTCCATGTCTTTATATTTTTAGACTAAGAAGTATTAACATGAAATGGGAACTTTCCGGTTACTCCAAATAGAACTCTGGGCTCTCCCAGGGAGCAGGTGGACTAGCTGCCGGGCTTAGTCCACACCTCGGGAGTCTTCAGCAGTGGCCCCCAAAGCAATTGGGGCGTCTGGAGATGAGAGCCAGGTGGCTCTCTCCAGGTGGCCACAAAAAGCTGCACATGTAACAGAGTCACACATCCCCTCTTTTATTCTAATGCCCTATTATTCCCCTCTTTTAAGAAATTTTTTCACTCTTCTTTACTTCAGAAAACTCCTACCCCTTTAAAACTAGCAACTCTTCAACTTGCTCATCTAGGGTGCCTGAGGCTAATGCACCTCCAACACCCACACATCATCATACTGGTTCTGTGATGTTTGAGGGCTACTGTGCTATGTCTTCCGTGGCATTAAACTTATTCAGGAAAATATTTTATACAGAAGATTAGGGTCAGGATCCACTCTGAAAGCAAACAACTGTATGTCGCTATAATTTGTAAAGACTCAGGAATTCTCTTTGTAAGAAAATAGAATTGCACAGGGAACAATTTTATTAGAATTACTTTCTCAGAAGAACCAGGCATGCCTTCTCAGCATTGCTAAAAAGTCCAGCCCTGGCTGGTATGGCTCAGTGGATTGTGTGCCAGCCTGCGAAGCAAGGAGTCATTGATTCGATTCCCAGTCAGGGTGCATGCCTAAGATGCAGGCCAGGTCCCCAGTAGAGAGCAGGTGAGAGGCAACCACACATTGATGTTTCTCTCCCTCTCTCTCTCCCTCCTTTCTCCTCTGAAAATGATTAAATAAAATCTTAAAATAAATAAATTAATTAAATAAAATTCCATTGTGCTCAGTGTTACAGATTTATACATGTTTTTTAATTCAAAGAAATAGCAAAAGGTCAACACTTATCATGGGGTATTATATAACATAGACAACAATTATTTTCTGAACTCAGAAGACTGAGGCAGAGATAAATTAAAAGGGAATAATATTATATTTTGTGCTCACTTCTGCCCCGGGTACCCCAGGCTGCCCAGGTCCCCTAGGTATGCCCTCAGGTCCTACGCGGTGAACATACTTTGTTTTTGATTCCAGCCCTTGGTTTTGTACTCAGAGAAACTAATGTGGCCTTCAAAGTTCAGCATTAGTTTCTAGTACAATGTCTATCCCAGGTCTCACTTTGTACAGACAGGCATTAGAAAGAAGACTGGGTAATTCACCAATAAGGAATAAATTATAGAATGAGAAACAAAGACTCTGAAGGGGAGGTGGTTCATGGTAGAGTAAAGAAGACAAAGACATCCGTGTGTTTGTCTGGATCAGCTCCTTCCTGGGAAAGAAGCCACTGAGAGAAAACCCTGATGCCTTTTAGAAGTAGCTGATTTTGTCCACTTCTCTGGAAACATATCTATCAGCCCAGGTGGCTCAAAAAAACATTCTGACCTGCTCTCTCTTTTCTGTTCTGTGCAGTGAGATCTTCTACCCTACCTTCAAATGCCACGCTACTGCTCATTTTAATTAGGTTTGTCCTTAAAGTCAGACTTTTAAAGCAATGCAATTTGCTGCTCTTCTTGTCCACCCAGAGTTTCTTGGCATATCTCTCTCTTCTATATTGGACTGGCTGATGCTGTTCACTGAGACTGTACCAACTTTATTATTTTTCATTAGCTTTTTTCTTTTCGCTTGCATGCGATATGCTGTCAAGTCCATCAGTGAAATTTTAATTTTAGACACTGACATTTTTATTTCTAGAATTTTAATATGGTTTCTTTTTACCATTTTTATTTCTCTGCTGGTATTCCCCCATCTCTTTATTCCTCATTTTCCTTTTCGTTTAAGGTTGAAAAGAAAAAAATTCCTTTCAGATTTTAACATTTTTTTAATGCCTGCCTTAAAATCTTTGCTAATTGTAACACCTGTCATCTTGTAGTTGGTTTCTATTGATTGTTTTTTCTCTTTACTATTTCTAGTAAAATTATTTTTGTTTGATAGTAGATATTGTGGTTGATAAATTGAGATTTGTTTATTGTCTATTATCTTTTTCTGAAGCAAATTTATTATTCTTCTCATAACAGTTTATTTATTTATTTATTTGAATGAAACTTCAAAGTCTGTCTCATAGTAGTGGATATCGGATAAGTTCTGCATTAAAAAATTTTTATTTTTAGCCTTCCTAATGTTGCTTTTGTGCTAGATCGCCTGAAATATATCCTGCCCATACATAGTGTAAAAGTAAGCTAAGTTATTGGGTAGAGTTTTTACATGCAATTTTTTTGGCTGTCTTCTCTGTGTTTTCCTTTTATTTCTAGAATTCATCTTTACTCTTTAGCCATTCTGGAAATTTATAACTCCCTTCTATGGCAACAATTTGATGTTGATTTTTTTGGGGGGGTCTCTTGCCCCTGTCCCAAAGAGTTTTTTTTTCATTTTTTAATTGCAACCTTTTAAGTAAAAATAACTATTTATTGTAAAAATTACAATCTTAAATTAAAATTCTTGAGGTGTTCATGTTTTCACTTATGCTTGCTCATCAGTATTCAAATGAATGAGATATTATGTAAACCAGCTGTGCCCAATAACATGAAGCAGAAATTCAGTGCTACTTTCTTATGGCTTTCCTTCTGTCTCATCATCCCTCACACTGTTTATCATTAGCTCTCTAACGATTTTCAATTTTCACCCAAGCTACACTATTTTCCTCCCTTTTTTTCTATAACTTCTCATTTCTTTTCTTTCTTCCCTTAAAATATATATTTCCTATGTTTTGTGTTGATTAATGATTATACCTTACTTCATTTTACTGGAACTAAATTCATTATCGGTTTCCTTTATTCAAGGTATCTGGCAGATTTTCACAGCAGCTAAACTTTCCTATAAATTCTCAGTTAAAGGGTTGTAGGGAGTTCTCAGAACTCCCTTGTGAAACCAAACATTCTGAATTTATTGTAGAATATTTTTCTACCTGCCATAATATGTATGCTTCCTGTTGCATGATCTAGTCACTCTGTGAGACACACCCTGCTCCACCTTCACCAAGAAAAAAAAACGGTAGAGGCAAAGAAAATATATGAGGATGTCTTGAAAGATTTAGGAGTACACTGGCAAAGAAAACCAGACATCCCTTAAACAATCATTGAAATTTTCTATGTATCTGCACAGCTTATTTCCACACCTGAATTATGCCTCCACTTAAATGAAGTGATTTCGGAGATGCCTTCCATGACCACCCGACCTAGAAGAGAAAACCCTGAGAACTCTGTGCTTTTCACGGTTTTTCTTCTTATCATCACTGGATCAATGATCTATTTCTTGCCTCCTGTTTGTTTTCATCCCCTTGGATAAATTTGTATTAATGTAAGGACTTTTTAAAAAACTACTCAGTACTGGTCTTGAAATCTGGCATCCAATAGACACCTAATGGGCAATGTTGAATTTCAAAAAAAAATAATAATAAAATGGATGGTTTGCCTCTAAATCTAATTGGTCTCAGTGCTTCAAGTGTATAACCTAGCCCAATTTATCTATTCTCCTTAAATGACCAAATTACTCTTCTCTTATAAAATTAAATAACCATTTTAGCTTTTAAGATTAAGAAAAATTGTAAATTTCAATATCTGAGACATTCAAGTACATTTCAACTCAACTTGAAAAAATGCCAATGCCCACTATATTTTAAATGCCACTTTGTAGCCTGCATGAGTCACATTTGACCATTTGACAACTTGCCTTAACCCAAGCATGTGTTTTTTACCACTGCATGTATCTGTGGCAATTTCCTATTCCTCCTTTGAATTTTATACTCATTCTTATTCAATTAAATACCCACAGCTCTTTCTTTGATGTTCTCTCATGGCATTTACCACTCTGTGATGATTTTTTTGTGTATCTTGCTGTTCCCATTATATTCCAGTGCCCATGTGTTGCTAGTCTTTATCATTCTACGGCATCTGGAAGAAATCATTTGTTATAGCAGAGACTTTATAAAATTAATTCAATTTATTGTAGTTTTTCCAAAGGGGATTGTACTTCCTTAATTATGGGCAAACATAATCAGCATCACAAATAATGCAGATCTTAAGCTTGCCTGTGAAGAAGGTATAACTATTGGACTGATGAAGGGAGAAAATGAGAGTCCTTCTTCTGGGCAATAAGGATGCTTTAACTCAAAGTACAGAAAAGGCACGGCATTTTCAAGGGAGGTAAAAAGGGTACATTAACCTAAGAAGAGTATAGAGGTTATGTCTTGTTGCTACAGTTTTCTGGAAACACAGATTAAAAAAAAAAAAGCAGAAGTATCTCACCTCATAGATTCTATCTCCACACTCTCAAGTTTTGGACCTATTTATTTTTGTACTGTGAGAAGCCTTTGATTGGAAGCATCAGACTATATTGGGAAGGTGATAAAAGCTTCAACATGCAGTTCTACCAAATAAAACCTTGCAGAAGATGAACAGAGGAAAAGAACCTGGCAGCTACATAATTGAAAGGGAGGCAGGTGAATCAGACATTGTATGTCCTAAGGAATCCCATATAGTGTAAGCAGTTCACTGATCTGTATCAACACATTAATGATTTATGTAGCTTTTAATTTACAACACAGACATATCTAAAATAATCAGGTAGAAGTAGGCATTAAAAATTCACGGCATGGGTCATAAAATGATTAGTTATTCAAGTGACTTCAGATGTGTATTTCATTAAGGAATAGTTTTAATTTACTTTTACACAGTTTATATACAGAGATTTAAGAACTCTTGCAGGACGATTATGCAGACTCCAGCTTTTATGCATCCAGTATATTTGAGACAGTGGCATCCCCTTTTTTTCTCCTTGCAAGCAGTATTAATTTGTTTGAGAGCATGCATCCAAAAATATGGCACAATAATTTAGTAAAAACAACTTTAATTTACAGAAAAAACCTTGGCATTCCTTTCACTGTTATTTCTATTGCATGCAGTTTGTATAGATCTGGGTCTGAGGGGCTACCTTTCTGCTCTGTGAAATGAAATTGTTTAGACATCCCTAAATCTCCTGGTCACTCGAATACTCAACCTTTTATATCACAACTGTCATTACAGTTTCATATAAGGTTATTCTGAAAAGAAAGCTCAGAAATTATTTGCTCCCATTCATTCATTTGTAGATTAAAAATTGTCACCAAAGCGTAAAAAAAAATTTAAAAAGTTGGCACCAAACGGCTTGCCTAAGGGCTCACAAGTGGACGGAACTCAGGTATCTTGCTCTCTGGCCTAACAGTTTTCACCGTGTCCTCAGTTTCATTAGCTCCATCTTGGCTGTTGAAGCTATTTCTACTGTTTAAAAAGCCAACTTGCTGGTTCACTGACAGTGTTTATTTTCTTCCTCCTTCCTGATCAAATACTGCAGCAATCTGTAAAAACATAACCAGGCTAGGGGCAGTTTAACTTGAAATTAATCTTATCTAGGCTATTAAGCACCTAGTTTCTCTGTTTTCTGCAGTTCTATCACAATAAACATTTTGAGATGCCGCTCTCAACTCCAAAACCTAACACAATTGTATAAAAAGCTTAGCCATTATTAAAGTTATCTGGAAAGCAATATCGCTCGTCATGTCAGCAGCCTCTCAGTCCTCAGCTTTTTTTAAAAAAAAAACTAGTTCTTTATTCACTCCCATGCTCTACCCTGGATCTCCTTAGCTCTTGCCTTCAGTGGATGGCTGTCATGTGGAACTTTATTGAGGGCCTTCTGAAGCTCATGATAAATCAAGCTGCATGCATTGACACTGTCAACCTTGTCTATAACCTTCTCAAAGTCAAAGAAGTTTGGCGGATTTCTGCTCTTGCCTACACAACGTTTTTCTCTATCTCTGTGAAGATGATAAGTCTTGTACCTTGCAAACTGAACAAAGTTTCTATTTTTGACACAAGTTATAAATGCCAAGTTAAATGATCCAGTGAACATTGACTTAAAATATGTAATTTGTGATACATAAGTTATCCATGCCAGGCTAATGTTCTCTTTCTTTGTCTCTCAACTCCGCCTATTACATCTAAAGTCTCCTGCTTCAGATCCCCATTTTGTCCTTAAAAATTAGGGAGAGCAAATGACAATTTAAATGTTGAGTTTTACATTAGCACAGTCAGTGATGTGCCAGCTCTCCTAAAACCAGACTCGGAAGTCACACAGCAGTTACTGCTCTCTATTCTTGGCATCTGGAACCCATCATGCTGACGTCAGTGATTGCTCTGTGAACAGTTCTAGAACTCTGTTCTCATGAAAAGGATGCGAACACTAACTTATTTTAGTCATTAACTTTTGAATTAGATTTATTGGGGTAACATGAGTTAATAAAATGATCTTCATGTTCAGGTACAGAACTTTATAATAGGAATCTCTATGCTACATAGTGTACTCACTGCTGAAGTCTAGTCCCCCGTCATCACCATAAAATTGATTTCCTTAAAACTCACTTTTGCATAACTTTTTAAAAATGGTCTTTCTTTTTCTATACAGACTTCAGGTCACTTTTTTTTTACTTAAAATTTATTGGGAGAGATTTTAATGATTCTTTTTCATTAATTTCATTTCAAAGAGATAGTTTTTCATTTTTATAGCTTTTTTGTAGCTCCATAATATTCCATTTTATGATGCACCATAAATTACTATCTCATTCTGCTACTGATGGGCATTGAGTTTGTTTTCAATTGGGAAGGTTATACCTATCTCAAGCCTGGCCCTGTTTTCCACTTCTCGACCTGCTAGAAGTTTCCCTTTGCAAGTGCAAACTCAGCTTGGTTTCTAACACTTCCTGGATTTTGTACTCTCACCTTCCTTTGTACATCATCTACTACCTGACACCAAACTAGACCCCTCACTGTTATCTGAACAGCCACTTTATCCAACCAAGCATTCTACATTTTTATTTTAACTCCTTTGATTACCTGTTTTTTGCTTGGCAATCTCCAGGCATAACTGCTTTTGCGTAAAATTCCCACTCATTTCTTCAAGGCCCAGCTAAAGTTTCTTGCCCTTCACTCAGCTGTTTTTGACACTCCAGCACGTGTCATTCCATAGCCTCTACCTTCTTGTTGCCTTATCATTTGCTGAGCAGCATGGCAAGACGGACCAGGTCTCACCACCCAGGTGTTCCTATAACACTACCCCGGGATGCTTCACGCTCAGAAAACACTTTTAGATTGGAAGAGCATTGAAGTGACTTTGCCTTCACATCTATTAAAATGATACATGCGCTACTGCATATCATCCACTGCATTATGTGTGGGCACTCACACACAATATGTGCACAAGTGTTTATATCCATTGTCCACTTCTAACTTTTAATCTCATCAGGGCATCTGCCAGGCCTTAAACTATTTTATCTTCACTCCTGAGACTACCCCAGGATTCCACACATGAGGATATTTAACAGATACTTGCTGATTATTGGTGCTTCTAGTGGTAATATTCAAACACTTCATAATCATAAGGGATGCTCAACCAATCAAAATAGAGGTTGGTCATAAACATTTAATAAAGTCATACCTGTGCATACTGGCTCATCATCAGCCCTCATTGTATCTTGTAAAGAAAAATAAAGCCTATACATAAACTAATTAGGGGGCCAAAATATCCAGATTGTGAAAATAAATTTAGATAGAACTTTCAATGTGATGGAAAATTAGAATAATTATACATGCACTTATTAAACATCACTTTACCCTTTCAGTCTAGGAAAAGCTAAACTCTTCTTGTTCTTATAACATGCCTTTTTCCTTCTGTTCCCTCTATAAAGAAAAAAATTGAACATGGGAGGAAAAGGCTTAATCTAAGGCAATATCAGAGAGGCAATTCGACAGTTCTCTGAGTTCCTGGAATTACCCGAGCAGTCTCCCTGCAGCCCCTGGGCCTGGAATGTGCTAGGAATACACTATAATTATGAAGATTAAGAGTGCAAATTGTCCAATGTTTTAGATTTTCTGAGTTGGAAGCTCTTCATAATAGTGAACCAGGGAGGCCCTGCTTGTTTTATTTCCAAGTTGTAATAAAGACTGTTACTTTAACCAATGCAATTCATCGTAGACGAGCTAAATCCACATGGAAAAACTAAAACCCTTGCAAGGCTGGGAGACAGAATGCCAATGCAAATACCAGGGAGCAAACACAGAATTTTTTACAGAAGTAGAAACAAGAAAGAGACAGGTTTAAGACTGAGGAACCTGGAAAGAAAGACCAGGCAAGTAAGTACCCAGGGTCAGGTCCCTGGAACATTTCACATTTCCATTTTTATTTATATTTGGCTGTGAAGTTTCGGGGGTCACCTGCATTCAGGGAAGCCAGGAGCCTTCAGCTGATTTAAATTTCAAAACAATCAATGCATGCACTTCTTTTTTGTTATTTACTTCAACAAACATTCTTTAGTTCTTGCCCTGAGCCAGGCCTGGCTTTAGGCAATAAGGACTCAGTGGAAACACTGTGGATAATCTCTGCCCTCAGGGCTTTGCCTACAGGAGGAAGTAAGGAAAAACAGACTCAAAATACAGAATTAAGCAAATGAATGATACAACTGTAGATGGTAAAGAGTGCTAAGAAGAAAATAAATAGGGCAAGGGTATGAGACAGTGGCTGGGCCAGGAACACCACTCAGTGAAGGCAGGGATCTAAGGACACAACAGCAGAACCCGGAGGAAGGGAGCCATGAGACACCTGGAGAAGGTTGTCCGAGGAAGAGACAGCAGCAAGTGTGAGGGCTTCAAACTGCAACTGAGCTAGTCATGTTGATGGAATAGCAGCAAAATCAAGAGCAATGCTGTCATTCAGGGGAGTGTGGCAAAAAAGGTCACAGAGACAGGTGGGGGACAGGGCTTACAGAGCATTCCAAGGAGAACAGGAAGGCATTGAAATGTCTAAACGAAGGAGTTAGGTAATAACACAATGTACGCTTCAAAGTGATCATCAGTTGCTGTGTGAAGAGCAGAGAGAGATGACCATTTTGGAAGCGGGGAGAGGAGTTAGAAAACGATTTTGTTAGTCTGGCTGCAGGTGACAAGAACTTCAACTTGGAGCTGGGAATAGGGTAGGGGGGAAGGATACAGAAACTTGGTCAAATTCAGTAGTATGTGGCTGGATACTTTCTGGATAGACTTAAGTGATAAAAATACTTTTGTTTGTTCTTTATGTTCTACATAAGAGTAAAATCATATGGCATTTGTCTTTTTCTGACTGACCAGTTCTTCACTTAGCATAATACCCATTAGGTCCATTTATACTGTTGTAAATAGTAAGATTTTATTTTTTATGGACAAATAATATTCTATTGCACATACATATATAAGCAAATATATGTAGTATGTATAGTATAATATCTAGATCATCTAAAATTGTCCTTTTATATTGTATTTTATCACTATCTTTTTTTCTTAAATATAACTTGTTCTGTTACTTTTCTCTCCTTTAGCCCCTTTTTACCTTAAAAGTTGTTATATAATATTTGTTTTGAGAATTGTTAAGAGATCCAGTAAGACTCTATCTTTCTATAGTCTTGTGTTTAAAATAAGGATAAGTAGTTGGCTATAATTTTGGCCTTTAGGTTTTTAAAGGTCCTGAAGATCCTTGAGGAAAGGAGTCATTGGAGGGACCAGGAAACTAAACGTCTATGGAAAACCACAGCTGTGATTCTCACCCCTAACTGTGTATTAAAATTGTTGGGAAGCTCTTAAAAATACTGATGCCTGGGTCCCATCTGAGACCCATTAAATCAGAACCTGGGTGACTCCAATAATGCGTGGCTAGGGGTGACAACCACTAGTTCAGAGAAACTAAATTATCAACTAGCCAATGGAGAAGAACCTAATAAATTCTCATTCATGTAATAAACAACAGTAGTAATTATTAGAGACAAATCATCTATAATCTTCCTCATAGAAAAACTCATATTCTAGTTGCTACCAAATTATTGTATTACAGTAGAAGGTAAGAATGATATCTAACACACAAATACCAAAGGAAATCTCAATAAAATCACTGTAGAAATGTATACACAATTTCAAAAAATGCTGTCCCTGTTTAAAACATTTAGAGCTTTACTCTAGAAAAATGTGTCACATTTGCTATAATATCCACTATGGAGGAGGGAGTGACTTTTGTATAGCATAACAGGGTAGACTTTTTTCTGCAGATTGTAACATGGTTCAGCCTCCACTCCATTTTTATGGAGGTGCTGAGCATACCTTAAGGACAGCAACATCTTTGGAATTAAGTACATGGCCTCTCCATGTGACTCTTTTGAAGGACAACATGCGTATGAATACAAGACTGATCTGCATCTTTAACATTATGATCGTGCTGTATACTTTTATCTCATACTGGTTGGTACTGAGTATCATCATGGGTTCAGAACATACTTCCAATGTTACTTCAGCAACATCAAGGAAGAAAGGGAGACACTAAATGTATAGTTCTCTCCATGCTTCCAAAATAAGCAGACGGGCAGACAGGGGACCTGGGAGGTTTCATGGGCTCTGTGGCCTGGAGTCTGATGTCCACAAGCTGTCCCTCCCTCCACAGCTCCTCCCATCACCAGACAAGCTCAATATGGACTGGACAACCCAGGGGACCCTATCAGCTGGAGAAGAGAGCCTGGGTTGATGAGCCTTCTTCACACTATGAGCTGGAATTTTTAAAAAATGTAGATGGTTATTTTTACTATTGTAACCATTGTATTTGTGGCAATTAGCATTTTTAGGCCCTTGGGAAGAACTTACACACTGATTTGTTAATGTAAGTAAAACTGATATGAAAGGCACCATTAATGGGAACCTTGATGGAGTGGGGTTGGAAGATCAGGAGGACAGGGTTTAGGCTGCAAGTAAAGAAACCCAGGGGACCCAACTCTATGGAGGGAGAAAATAGAAATGGTCTCTCTTGAATGTAACTGTACATAAGTGATAAATTGTGGACTAAAGAGTTTTAGAATACTAAATTTGGAAGGCACTTTTGGGTTAATTAAAATGACCTAAATGGTAAGATAAGGAGACACATCAGGTTAGTAAGCGTTGCATCAGGAGGCCCCAGGCACTGCTGGTAGGTACCTGTCTGGATGTGGGTATAAAGACTCCAATACAGAGTGAGAGAAGCTATGTATTTATTATTTTAGCCCTAGAAGGAAACTTAGAGTTCTGTAAATCCTGTTCAGTTTCCAAATGAATGAACAGATCCAGGGAATTAGTCTTTTGGCCATGGTCCCTGGGCAAGAACCCAGTTGCCCTGGCTACTCATTCAATGCTCTTTCCACCTCACTGTTCTTCTTACCTCACTGGAAATTCACTCGGAGAGGCATTCCTGCTCTTATCCGACTTTGGCATCATAGCAACTGCCTGCTCCGACATGGTTTCCTTCTCAAGCGAGGCACAGAGAAGAGCGTGACTGCACACCTTCCCAGTGAACAGAGGAAGACAGATGCCATCTGAGCAGGCGAATGTGTGTCCTTCTAGTCATTGGACCTGGACACCTACGACGCATGTGCATGTGCAGGCGGAGTCTCACTTTCCATTTGCAAACTCAGAGCTCAGTTCTAATAATAGCCTGTGGTGAGACCTTTCCCCAGAGGCTGCGATGCTCCCATGTGGCAGTCACTTCTAAAACCAGCCCTCTGCTCAGCTTTGCTTCAAGAGAAAGCTCTTGGGAAAATCCTGCTTAGAGGGACATTCAGGAATAGCAAGCAGCAATGGCTTCATCTCAGAACAGGGCTAATCTCAGTCTAAGCTAAACAAAGGAGTGTGTACAGCAAGAAGTGGTTCAGGCAAAGCCCGGCTGGCAGTGCCATGGGCTTCCCATGTACAGGAACTTAAATGATGACCTTTTGGATAGACAACAGGATTACTTCTCCCAAGATTTGTTAACTATTTTGAGAAGGGAGCGGAGTGGTAATCACTGATGAGGACATAGGGTTTGTGAATTTTCTTATTTAAAACCACAGAAATAAAAGAGGCTTCAGGGAGTAGTGTGATGCAGTAGCAAAGCACTGGACTAAACGTCATTGTTATATTGACCTTTGTTACTTTGTATGTCAGTTATCTCTCTGGCCACATGTTATCCTGTTGGTCAAATAGGGATCATAACTAACAGTTATTGCTATCTCGGATTCTGCACACTCTCTATTATTTCTCGGCAGTATCTCATTTTAAAACAGTAACAGGACCGATGATTATCCATGTCCTATAAATGACAAGACTAAGCTTTAGAGAGATAGGATGACTTGCCTAACCTTGTGAAAGTCGGCTCGGTGCAGGGACAGAGCCCAGGTCTTCTAATGCCTGGTCCAGTGTACTCTTCTCTATGCTAACTGTAAGGACTCAAACAGAGCTCCGCCAGCAAACAGCTACCTTGTACCACAGCTGGGGTCCCAGTTCACTGGTTGCCAAGACCATTGAGTTAGTGGGCTAAGCTTGTCCAATGAAAGGATTAATGGTACCCACATCAAGAACGGCTTTAAAATCCTGATGGGAAATCACTCTCCCTTGCCCCAAATTTGCCATAGAAAATAGAGGGAAGAGAAACTGTTTAGAAAAGTGGTTGAAACCTCAGGTTTGATAGTCAAGCTACATGTGTTTGAACACTAGGTCTGACATTTAGTAGCTGTGTGACCTTGACCAAGTCATTTAGACTTTCTAATTCTTTGCTCCTGAAGTGGGGTTAATAATAACACCTGCTTCCTGAGGTAGAGCTATTTTTAAATGGCACTGTATATGATAGGGTTAGCATATAATCAGTGCACCACCCTGCCCAGGAAACTGGAGCACTAAGGGAGGTGGTGCTGACCTGTGGCCACTATGCAAAATACCTGCCTGATGTAATTTAGATTCCAAAATGGGCACTTACAATAGTTTCAAAGGATTGGCTGGGATGCCAGAATTAAAATAATCCAAATGCCTCTGAGATGCTGAGCTCTGCAACAAGACATGATTCTGAAAATGGACTCATCAAAGCTAATATGATGTCCTCAGTCTAGATCATTTGGATCTTCCAATTTCTGCCTGATACCCATGGAAGGTATTATTCTAGTTATCTTTGTCAAAAAATATAATGCATTAGAATGTATGTGTGTATATATACACATAATATATGTACATCTTTACATCTATACACACATGTACATACATACACACACACATATAGAGCACTTATAGTAGTATCATAGATATTGATTGATTTTCCCAAATCTCAACCAGGTAAGTGGAGATTTACCCTTTCCAGTGAAGAAATACAGGACTCAAAGCTTAGAGGTTCAGGTCTCTTTTCATTTTGACATCCCGCCACTTGGACTAGGAAATCTCTGGGCAAAACCTTTGGTTCTGGCAACCCAGCCTGGGGAGCAGACCCACAGGGGCTGTATCTGCACATTCCATCATAGAGGACTTTGTTGATGACTAACCCCTTCGGGTGATCTGTAAGAAATAGAGCCGACTTAAGCTCTACTTTTTCTTGGTCTCTTGCCCTTGTTTCAAGTACATGTAATCCCCAAATTATTCCAACATCTTCCATTCCACATGAGAAAATGATCACCAAGTTCAAACAGTACCACTAAGTCCACAAATCACTTGATTTTTGTCTATACCAATATAAAACACCAAAAAGCCCACATTACATATACCTTTAGCAAATAAAACTTGAGGGACATTTTGCTCCAAAATTATCATTTTACAAATGAGAAAAATGAGAAACAAAGATAAACTTATCCACAGAGTTTCAGTCATTGATTTTAACTGTTTCTAGAATTCCATTTCTGTATGCGTTTCCCCAGAAGGAAGAAAACAAGTAGTCATTTTCCTGAGAGACAGAGAGAGACACACACGGAGAACAAGAAGCAAAGCAACAGAATTTATCTTTATGAAAGCAACTTCTGTAGATATTTTGCCAAAAAGGACACATAGTGAAAATGGATTAGTTCATTTGAGTGGTTTGTTGAAAATATGTATTTCCCGAAGCAGGTGGTGCTATCAAAGTGAATAGGGAGAAAAATGTTGCGTATGAAAAATATTTTTTTCAAAATGCTATTTTTCAAGTCTAAAGGGAAATGACACAGAATCCTACCACTGACTCTGACAGTGTATTCTAATGGGTTCCGGCTATATTTTAGAAAACACAAACCCACGTACAAACAGAAACAAACGTTTTCAAAAAGGATATGTACAGAAAACCTGCGGGTTTTACATTCGTTAGATGGAAGGAAAAAAGAAAGACAAACGGCCTGCCAGATAATGAGATGAGTGAGCAAGTAAGTCATTGGAAACTCACAAAACACACTTTTCTGAAACATTTCTAGTACTGTTGATATTAGCAGGGGGACACGGATGGAATTAAAAGAGATAAACTGTTGACCCCTAAACATTTTAGCAAAATTCCAAAATTCAGCCCTTTGCAAAAGTACCTCCATGGATCAAAGTATAAATTAATTTGTTTTTAGTATATCTATTTCATTCTCCATTTTTCTAGCTTTTTCTTTTCTTTTCAACCAGTAAAATTTAATTCAACAGGCATTTACTGAACTCTGGTCACAGAATATGGTTTGAATCACAGTGGACATTACAGGGCATTTGAGATGTGGGGAAAGGTGCTAGTTCCTTAAAATTAGCCTGTTCCATTAAGTATTGCGCTATGTGGGGATCTGTAAGTACTGGTCCTTGCCAGCCTGAGACACCATCTAATTCATCATCCTCACCGGAATACTTTTAAAAATCTATTAAAACAATTTATATACCCCAAACTGCATATAATAAGTTTACAACCTCATGTAACCTTCTTCAAGTTTACAACCTCCTTCCTTTCATCTGCTGATTCACCAGTCTCATCTTTTATCAGTCTGTCTGTTGGAAGGACCAGCTTACCTCTTCTTCCATCTGACGTGGGTGGTCTGTGCAACCAGAGTGACAGAGGGTGACAGAGGGAGAGAGCACTGCTGTCCCACTTGGAGAGCTGCGGTTATCAACAGGCCCCAAGCCAAGGGCACCCAAAGAGTAAGGGCCTCATTTCATGCCCAGGTGCACCTTGTTCTAAAGCTCTGCTTTCTTCTCTGCCCAACCCCCACCCCCGGCTTTGCTCTAGTGGCTGCTCTCTACTTCTAAGCATATTGAGAACTAACTCAAATTTATCAGCTCCTGAGTAAAGTTTCTCCTAATCCAGCACCCCTCCAACGAAAATTCTCCAATTCTTTTAGCTTTTATCATACAGTTTAGTACCTAATTAAATGTCTACATTTTTCTGGTCACTGTTTCTTTATAAACATGATGTATTCCATAGCAAATACTAAGTACTTAGTGTTTGAAATCTGTACTTGAACTTGCCTTTGGGTTCCTCTCCAATCTTGCTGGCACAGAGGAGTTAGGTAATTCTCCAGATAAGTTTGAGCAGGGTCTTCTTCCTTATTCCTCATGGGACTAACACATTAATATCCATGTAGTATCTCAAGGTAGAATACTCAGAAACATCACAGATAATTTCCCAGACTTCACACCTAGCACACACTGAGGCACAGCCTGGTTAGTCACATATCTTAATCTTTGTTGAATCTGTTTCCCCACCATTATCCTTAATACTCTTTGCTGGGACCCCTGGACTCCTCAGTAGCTCTATTCTGGACCTAGAAAAAGTTACCTTCTTCTCACTATGCTGTGCCAGAGATTCCTTGTTAAAATGACAATGAAATTGATCCATGGCCCTGCTTGAAACTTCTTATGGCTCCTCTTTGGTACCAATTCCACGGTGTGAAATTCAAGGTCTTTCGTAATACCTTACCCAGTAACAAGCATTTACATACTCAAGTGCTTATCAGACCCTGATCAGAAAAGGGACCTCGCTAAACTTGCTGGTTAACACCGTCTGGGGGAGGCAAAACTTCAGACTGAATGGCTTTCTCTCCAAGTTTTTACTTAGCAAGCAGAAACAGGCTCAGATAATGGCAATAAAAGCGTTAATTAAGCAGAGTGTGGGGAAATGTCAATGAGAATTGACAGCTGTGGCTTCTCACTTAAAATATTAAGTAAAAGTTGCCTGCATGTCTTTCTCCTCCACCCTCGCCTCCTTCTTGCTCCTCCAGTATTTGATTAAATGCACTAGAACAAAAACATCAATTTACTCTCGTTAGAGGGCAAGACATTGTGAATTAATGAAGTCAGATCTGTGGGCAGTTTGATTCAATTCTATTACTTTCAAGTCCTTATGATAACTGGACCTTAATCTTTCCGACATAGAGATCATTAGTATCATTTAAGTGCATACGCTATTGATCAGCTACAAGTCATTTATAACTAGCAAATATATATATTTATATATACACACATATAAAATGTACATATACATATAAAATACACTGTACATATACATATATCAACATATGTGTATTGTGTTTTGGTAAATCTATATTCATAATGATTGCTAAAAGTAATTTTAACTATATGTGTGTTTATAACTGTCTGTTTTGGGTTTTCAGAGCTTATTAACTGTTAATTCTTAAAATACATTGTTCCTTTGTGCTTTTAAGGATGCCTTCCAAAACTGTCACATTTGTCGATCTCTCTATAAAGAAAACAAATTTTTTTAAATATCAAATTTCAGTCCCACCTCTTCTCAGTTGGGTGGGACCTGAATTAAAAGTTTTTTACTATAAGAAGCATCACGTTAAAATAATGATGACGTTATTGCAAGACACCTACAATATGAGTCAAATTGCTTTCTGAGCTTGAAGATAAGAGTTTGGAAACTGTATTACTGGATGAAAATCTTGAAAGCAACAGTGATACAAGTTTCATTACCTGGTGTCATGCTTGTAACAGTGAAGCCTTCCATTTTAAATGGTATTTATTGTAAGCTAACCAGATTGTGAGCATTTAATTGAATATATCAATTTTCAGGAGAGCAGAATTGTTGTGTTTGCTTGGAAGCTTGTTCTAGGGTCCCCCCCCTCCACAACACTAGAAATATGTAGCAATTCCTTTTTTTTTGTCTGAAAAAAACTTCAGGTAAAGCTGTGATTTGCTTCTGCAATCACATCAGTTACTCTGGCAAAATGCAACTCCAGATCTCACATGACAGTTTACAAATTAAAACCTGTAGAAATAATTAAAAAAGGAGATATGTACACAAGTGTTACGTGAAAATGTAAAGCTTTAGCAGCCAGCTCAGCTGACTGATAACTAGACGTGAGGTACAATCTAATTGTACTTAACTATTTCTCATGGCAAAAACTGCATGCATAGCGGTTATACATTGGGAAGGAGAAAGGGTGTGTGCAATATTTTGCTCTTTTAAAGGTTCATGCCATAAAAGATATGACAGAAGGTGGGAGAGAGTATTAACATTTCAGTGTTAAATAAATTGCTGAGAATCTTTTGTATCTTCTCAGTAGTTTTACCTGCCCTTGCTCCTTTGTATTCTGCCTGATGACTTCTTCAGCAACTGTTTTAGCGCAATTACCCTGTTTGAGTCACTGTGCCATCCTCAGTCATTTGTTCTTCAAACGGGACTTCTAATTCCCTGGATCGGACTTTGTATCTTTTCAATTTCCTTGTATCCACACTGCAGCATCCTGCACATGACTGGGCAGAGGTTATACATCCCATAATTATTCCCAAATCAATTACATAGTAAAGAAAGGTAGAATGTTTCCAGTCCTGAAGATTTTCTAAGATGCCCTCACTTAGCAGCCTTTTACTTTATGTCATTGTTTTTTTTCCAATAGAAATAGCAGTTGTGCTTTATTATGTATGGTCATATTTATAAAGCTAAAATAACTTTTTTCAATTTCTTCAAGGCTTTGCACAAGCAAGGCCTACACTGACCACTATCCAAAACTGCCTCCTACCACACCCTTTATTTTGCCCATTTTTGCTTTTATTCAATAGCACTTCTGACATACTATGTAAGTAAGTTATTTTTTTTAATTTTATTTAGTTATTTTTTTCAAGTACAGTTTTTTGTCTATTTCTCCCATCCCAGCCCCCCGCCCCGGTGCTCCTCACCTCCCTCCCATTTCCTCCCACCCTAGTCCTCATCCCTGTGTCCTTCATACTTGTACCTCCAAATCCCTCCCCTTTTTCCCCCTTAAATTCCCTCCCCTCTCCCCTATGTCATTGATGCTGCTCTTCACTGCAAGTCCAGATACAACTCTTAGGTATGTATCCCCGTGAGATTTTTCACCCCAGGGGCCTGGACCCAAACTGGAATAACTGTCAGCAGCAGCATTAATTGTCCCTGTTCTTGGCAGCTGGGGTGTGAAAACTGGTGTGAAGAAAGAGACAGAAATTTCTGTTCATCCCAAGAGAAAACCGCCAGGGACCGGATGCCGCCCATTAGGAGGACAGCTGTGCAGAGGCAAGTTCCCTATCTGTCTGAGCCGCTCCTGCAGCCTGGGTAAATGAGTACCTTAAATCCCTAGAGCCAGCAAACTTCTTCAGGATTTTCTCCTAATCTTACAGAGCCTGATTGTGTCTGGGCCTCAGGCATTTTCTAATTGTGAGTAATTTGCCTTCAGAAGCTCAGGAGCCTGCATCTCAGTGAGTGCAACCCTTCAAAGATTCCAGAACAGAACAGTTCATTTCCACCTTAGTCCCTTTACACAGCTCCCTTCCCCTTCATAGGAACTCTTATCTACCCTTTAGGAGAAGATAAACAATACTCTTCCTTGAAGGATCAAAACACAAAGCCCATCTCCCCCATCTGTTTCCCCTGATTACTTCGTGCTCTGAGCTCCGGCAGCCTGGCCACCCACTGACTACTTCTCATGTACCGCTCAGTACCCACCACTGCATCTGTATGTCCTTTCTCTGTCTCTCCATCTGCATTGTAATGATCCCAGTTCAGAGTTCTTGTTTCTCTGCAGTGTCTAATACACTATACAAAGGATGTTAGTGCATTATATAACTGATTAGTTCTAGTCGCCCTGCTTGTAGCAAGAACTAGGCATAGAAACTCTGATGGTTATGGCTCCTGCCCTTCGCCGTTCACTGTTTGCACATATTTGCACATTTAATAGCATTACCCCTGTAGTGTGGTTGTTAGCCCTTTGTTACTGGTGTGAACTTCCTGAAGGCAGAGGTCTTGGTATCTCTGCCTGACAGCATTAAAGAAGACTCAAAGGGAAAGAACTATGTAGGGGAACATCCCGAGCTGAGGAAGGGACTTGATCAAAGGTATAGAAATATGAAAGTGACTAGGTCAGAGACTAATAACTATTTTAGTCTAAATTTCCAACAACAGAGGGAGCAAGCTCGGACAGTACAGTTTGAGACACTCACTCGGAATCTGGATGGCACTCATTCGAGGAGGTCAAAGAAAGGATACCTATTCCTGAGTGGAGGTTCAGACTACATGACCTTCAGGACCCGGGTCTGATGGAGACCTTGATTCTAAGATCAGTGCCATAGTTAATTTTATATAACAACTTAAAGAGGCCATGGAGAGCCCAAACATTTGGCCCAACATTATTCTGGGTGTGTCTGTGAGGTTATTTTTGGATGAGATTAACAGTTGAACCAGTAGACTAAGTAAAGCAGATTGACCTCCCTAATGTGAGTAGGTCTCATCTAGTAAGTGGAAGACCTGAACAGCACAAAAAGGCTGAGTGAGAGGGAACTTCTCATGTCTGCCTGCTCTGCTGGACTATCAGCCTTCTCTGGCCTTCGAAGTTGGACTAAAGCATTGGCTCTTCTTTGGACCTGGAGCCTGCCTGCTTTTGGACTGAAACTTCCATCACTGGCTCTCCTCGTCCTCAGGCCTTCAGGCTTGAACTAGAACCACGCTGTTGGCTCTCCTGGATCTTAGCTTGCCGAATGCAGATCTAGAGGACTTGTCAGCCTCCCTACTCATGTGAGCCAGTTCCTTGTAATAAATTTTTCTCTCTTTCTCTCTGTATGTGTATATATATTATATATGCATGCATGTAATATACATGTATATATAAAATGTACAATATATGCATGCACACATAGCATATATGCATGTATACATAATATATGTGTGTTATATACGTGTATGGGTATATAAAATAACAATGTAATATACAATAATATATCACAATCTATGTTACATGAGTGTGTGTGTGCATGCGTCCCCTCGGTTCTGTTTCTGTGGAGAGCCCTGACTAATACAGTCAGCACTGTCCGTTTCAGAAAGTGCTGCTTTCTGACTGGGGGGGATCCAGGCACAGGGAAGCTGGCTTCAGCCCCAGCCTAGTCCATCAACAATGCCCTCAGCCTTCCAACTGGACCATTTGCTTCATTTGTTCTAAGACAGAAAATAAGTTTTGTCTTTTTCCCCTCTGTTCTTACCAATCTGTCCTTTGTTATTTGGCAAGAGCTAGTAGCTTTTCTTGCGGACTGGCTGGATCTGAAAATAACATGGTTATTTTTTGTTTAAACATAATAGCAAAGAAGAACTTGAGCTTATATGCAATTTAGCCTTATCAAGCCCAGACATATTTGTTTGTGTACAATCAGCACGCCTGAGTGATGTCAGAAGAGCTCTGAAAACAATATATTTTGAAGCCAGAGTTGTTAGTGGGTGGAACCCTCCCAAATAATAAGCATTGTACACATGATTGGAACCAGAATGAGTTATTCAGTCCAATACAACCTGCTTTAGTCCATACAGCATGTCATACCACTCAGAAACAAAACAGGAAAGGGGAAATAAACGAAAGAGAATGAGCTAAACATGAAGGAAATAATCATATATTTGTGGCTCTCTATAGGCACGCAGTTAACACTTCTTTTGTGTGTTTGGGGGGTGACATTGGTCAATAAAATTATATAGCTTTCAGATATACCATTCTATAATACATCATCTGCATCTCGTGTGTTCATCACACCAAGGCAAGTCTCCTTTCATCACCATTTATCCTCACCTTCCTAATTTTTAATATAATAAAATTACATTTATACATGCATGTGTATACAGATACACAGGCAGATGTCATGTTGGAGATGTTACAGGTACATTCATACTGAGAGAGGGTTGGTGTTATTGATGAACTCATTGCCCAGCACTGAGCTATTCAGAACTCCCAAACTCACTAGAGTCCTGGTCTTTCTCTCGCTGTGCCGTCTTCCCTATGCATCACTGTAGGCTGCCCTGAACTCTCTTCACTCTCCATGTGCTCCACCCCGTGTGCCCCCAGGCTACGTCCACTGAAATGGGGCACTTCCAAGACTCATGACTGATGGTGGCGGAGAGTTCTCTCTGAACTTGTTATCAAGAAAAGGATTACGCACATCTTAGAAACTGTATTTCTAGAAACATTGCTAGTTTTGTTCCAAACTGTCTTTGCACACATGCATAAAAAAATTAGAGAACAGTTTCCATTAAAATGAGTATGAACTCTGAAAATGAAATGCCCTTTGCCTGTCAATGATGTTGGCAAAATATAATATTCTGCCACCTTTGTCTTCCTTCCCCAACCTCTCACCTTTAAACATACCCTAGGGGCTGATACCTACAGTTAAATGTACTGATGGATGTTGAAGGGAGGTTTCATATCTATTTTATAGCCATGTCATAGAAGTGATACTTGCAAGTGATGAAGGAGATGGGATATTAAGAAACTCAAAATTCAGGAAGTTTGTTCTAAGAGAGAGAGTTGCAAAGGAGAACATTTTTTCATTCTTCGGACTCAAAAATAAGCAAAATGTAACCACTCAGAGAGTTTGTCTCAATGGTTGAGTTTTCTAACATAAGTAAATTTTGAAATATAATGTTGTTTTTTAGGCCTTGCACTCAAAGTTCTTATTTATTAGGTTTGAGTGGGGCCTTTGCTATCTGGATTTAAAACAAACAAGCGAACATCCCCCTAAATGATTCTGATGAATGAAATCTGCTAAACCACACTTTGAGAATACCAACAGCCTTGTTTTGCCCACAACTCGCCCCCTCTTCACTCCTAGGATAAGAATAGAGGCACGTCTTAAAATTTTTAACCCAAACACCTTTCAACTTATTTTTGGAGACTTTAGTATCTATTCTAGCTTTTCATTTGCTTACTGTTACTATAAGATATTCCTCTAACCAATCAGAATTTAGTTTCTTTATTTAATTACAGAGAAATGACAGTATCTAGCAATCATGATTCCCATATCATTCTAATAAATAATGTTTGTAGAACTACTTTAGAATACGAAAATTTCCATACAAAAGTAGGAAATCGCTCAAGTTATGAATATGCACACTGGTGTTTCATGCAAGAAGGCATTCAGAATACACCTGATGCTCACTCACTGGTCGGCTGGCACAATGGGGGCTGGACAGTGGGAGGGATGAAAACCTTCTCGGAGGGGCTCATGGTCTGCACATCACACAGTCATGAGACAGCGGTGAGAATGAAGGGCAGAGTGCACCATTCATAAGTACTTCTGAGAGGAAAGAGAATGATAAATCAGGGCAAACAGTGGATTATATGGGAGAACTTTGACAGGGCAACGGGCTCCACAGTGGCCGCAGGGGCGGAGACATTTGAGGCAGGAGGAAAAGGGCGAAAGGGGCAAGGGCTGAGCACCAGCACCTCAGAAAGTATGGGAAGATGCAGAAAATGACAAGAGAAATGGTTTGAATCTCAGGAAATCGGAAAGCTCATCCCACCTCATTCCTCACTTTGAATATATTCAGGCTTTACCCACATCAACAAAGCTTCCTTATTTGTTTGACTGATCAGCTTGCTAAAAGTGCCAGTCAGTAAGTATAAATCTCTTCAGTAGCAGCATTTATAGCAGTTTAATATACCATCCAAGGAAACACTACAATTATTGACCTATTGATACTTTGAAAGGGTCTCCATTTTAAATTAATGAATATGTACTAACCTAAAGGAAAGGACAAACAGATTAAAAACAAAACAAAACAAAACAAAACTGTCCTTGTTCTTGGATTCATGTGCTTCTTTTCCAATGTGTCACTGGTTGTTGTTTTTTTCCTGGTAATTTTTTCAATATCTAAATTTTTATATATAATAAAAAATAAGGGGAAAACCCATCAGGTACCCTAAACACTTCTTTAAAAGTACTTTTCTGTACTGTACATGCAAGCACAGAGGGATATTTTTCTCTACTTTGAGCATAACAATTTAATAGACTTTTGAAATAGGATGTCAAAAACAAAAGAATAATTTTAGTAAAATGGCATGAGAACTATGTGTATGGGCTGTTCCTCTGATAGGCTATTCACTCTCCATTTCCTTGGCATGTACTTGTTAAGCGATTCATGTAAGTGGCCAGTGTTAGAGATCCAACTTCCCCGCTCATCCAATCAAAGGGGCAGGAAGCACTCAGCCCTCCTACCTTAACATTTCAGACACTACAGGCATGAAAACACATAGATGACTGTTTTGATATAATTTTAAAAAGGAAACTCAAAAGAAAAGGCAAGGTTTTACTGACTGTTGAAGAATGTAAGGTGCTAGAGGACCTGAAAAAGAAGCAGAAGGCTTTGGGGACTCGACATTTGATTGTAAAATGCAAGATTTCTTCCTGAGTCTTATTACATGGATTCCCACAAAACAACGATGCCTGAGTGAGAAGAAAGAGCTGTAGGCTGATAATAGACTAGGGTTCAAGTGATGAATCCACGAACCAGTCACTTTAAATTTCTCTGCCTCATTTCCTACTTGGATAAAGGGAGGTACCTTTGTCAGAAGTTATCCCAGATACCACAATACAGTTTCGGAGTAAATTTTACACGGTGGCTGTGCTGGTCATTAAGCTACTGTCTCTCGACTCTAAGTGCATCTTCCTGCTCTCCTAGGTGGCACCCAGCAGGGGGTCATACAAGATGGAGCAGAAAGAGGCTGTTGCTTGTGTTTTTGTTCACAAATGCTTCTTCATCTTCCTGCATTGGTTCATTCCCTTAGCAGTTGATTCCAACTTTAAAAATTTCATCTCCACTTCCCAGCCCCATTGCATCTCTCAGAAATCCCAGCATTCTTCAGAGAACTGCGTCCCAGCCATACAGGGGACCCCAGCAGCTCCAGCGGCAGCAGTTGGACCATGAGCTCCTCTCCGAAGTCTGGTTCCAGCTCAGTGGGTTCCTCCTACTGACTGGGTTCTGACAACTCCAGATTCTTCCCGGGCCATGTGCAGAAGCTGCTTCCTGCAGGGTCAGCTTCAGTGTTGCCTCAGTCGTCCTGTTTTATCACGTCAGCCTCCTAATATTTCTTTAAAGAACCTGCTCTATTACATTCCACTGTTGAAATAACTACTGTGTGTTTACTTTTCCTAATTGGAGCCTGATAAATTTAGTGGTTAAAAGCAAATGGGAACATTTATAATATTAAAAATATTTTCAAACTAGCTGTATTACTTCTTCTCTGAGATCGTGAGACCCCATCCCCTTCTCCATGGGCATTCTTTGTATGGGGGCCTTTAAGTAGAGGCCTTTGCATGTATTTTTGTCACTGAAGTCTGTCCATGGGTAGAGTTCTCCTCGTGCCCATTGTTTCTTCTCCCCGAACCACAGAAGCAGGTCAAATAGTCTTCTTGCAAAGACTTCTGGTAAGTTAAATCACAACAAGTCTCAAGTCAGATCCAACATGAGCTTTCCTGGTTTCTGCTTAATAATGGGAGAGTTTGTGGTAGAGATGTTGTGCTGTGGACTGACATTTGCAGGTAAAACTAACCAGGTGGTCATTATACCGACAGCCAGGAATTAATGTGCAGCAGTCAGCGAACCTGCCTCACTGCAAAACAAAAGCTTTCTGAAATAATTGGCTTCTTGCTGCATCATGGCCACAACAGGTAGACAGGGAGGCATACGGGAATTGGTAAGCTTGGGGACACAGAAGCTCCCCTTCTAGTGTGGCATTATTCACAAGCCCTGAACCTTCCATTCTGAACATCGGGTGATAGTTCAGGAAGATAATGGCCTCTGCCCAGGATCCGAATTCCTAAAGGACAAGAGGAGGCAGCACTGGGACTTCATTATAAGTTGGTCCTCTCATAAGTTTCTGCAGCATGGAATCGGGAAAGTCTTCCACCAAATTGACAGGGAGTTTAGTTCATAGCTTGTACCCGTGTTGGAAATACACTCCAATTTGATTCATTCACGCAATTTGTCTATCTGTAACTGAATATGAAATGTAGGACATATATCCTGAATTATCTCAATGTCACTGTTATTTCTTATTAACTACATAAGCCATGATGTGTACTATAAATTTAATTACAATGATGTACTTTTTTAAAAGTCCCCCTTAGCAACTGGAAGGGGCAGAAATCATTTGTCAGGTCACATGTCCAAGTATTAAATTCAGAGAACATAGCTGACTAAATTATTGGCATAATATAGGCCTTTCTAAATACCAAAGTCTAGTAAAAGACAATACTAAAACATTGAATGTGAAGTCACAGTTTAGATGTGACTGAATATCTATCATTGACCAAACTGTGCCAAAGGGGCTCGACAGCAGCACATTCAGTTTGTGAATGAATCCCTTAGGGGAAAAATACAGCCTTTGCTATGCTAAAAACATTTCTGAAACACTATACTCCCTGCTGCCTTTCAATACAGTTCATTTTTCTTGTATCTTAAATACTCTAGTATGTTGTAAACTCCTTGATAGAAGTGGGTCTAGGATTAAAGGGAAGGGACAAAAGGTCCTCCTTTTCGGCCTCTCCTTATGTGAGTAGTGGGTCCTCTACGTCGCCTTCACAGTCACACAGGCTTGGTCTGAACACTGTCCCACTAGGGATTCACTAACCCATAAAGTGAACCATACAGGTCCATCAATTTTGCTTTCAGAATGAGAGCACCTAATCTCCTTGTTTCTTATAGAAGTTCAGTTGAAGGCAGTCATGAAATATTCATTCCTAAAACCTTTCTTCGGAGCTGAACATTGACTCTCTTTTGGGTTCTTTGGCATCCTGATGGTTTCCCAGTCATTTCCAGTTTGCTTTTGTCTGTTTATTTGTCACACCCTAAATCTAATACAACCAAATAGTACTACAAACAACACTAACTGATTTATTGAAAACTATCCATGTGTTGGCCACCGTTCTCTCAAGTTTACCACACTGACATTTCCTAAAGCATCATGAACTTAGGTGTCTGGGTCCTTATTTTTAGAGATAAGGGACATGAAGTAAAGCAAATGGCCCAAGCCCAGTTACTGGCTATAGTAACACTGAACCCAAGACAATGCAACTCTGAAGCCCGTTCATGGTGCTGGCGCCAGGCTTGATCTCTCCATCTAACTTCCAAGTGTTTGTTACTCCTCTTCATACTCTCATAGCACCTGGCCCAATGATTAAATAATATATCTTCTCAAATGAATGAATGAATGAATAACTGTGTAAATGAATACTGGAGACACAAGAACTGCCTCTTTAAGACCACCAGAATGCAGAAGAAAATTCAAAGGGACTTAAATGAACAAAAGACAATCTTTGTTACTGTCTTTCCTCCTAAACTCCATGTGTAACTGCCTAATTTATATCTCTATCAAAACATGTGTAAATTAAAGCTCAACATTTCCCCCAAACCCGCTTTTACCTGTCCTATTCTCTGTCCCCTCCCCTTGGGTTTTTGACAAGGGCTTCAACTCTTGTTCCCCATGACTGCTCCTTCACCTGCCACATCAATCCTATTTGCCAATCCTCCCCTGCTTCCATCACTGTTGGACCCACACAAGTCCTCTCTCTTGGAGGGTGGCACCTGTACTGGCCCTCCTCTGGTCCCTTGCTCTGCCCTGGGTATGTTCGATATTGCCACAGCCCTTTAACACCAGCAGTGACTTTGTATTTAGTTTGACTCCAATCCTCTTACCTGGAGTTGTGGGCCTGTATCTCTCTCCAACGCTGCCTGCAGCCCTCTCCGTCTACCTTGTTACCCCTTCTCTGTCTCGTTCTTTCCATTCCTACCTGGGTCAACTTTCTCCTAACTCAGGGACTCAGAAGGTTTCTCCCTATGTTTACCATTCTTTGGTTCTTAACTTACCTATCATGTTCTTAATGAAACCTTTCTGGACAATCCCATCTAAAACATATTTTCCATCATTCTTCATCTCCTTCTTTGCAGTCTGACCCTTATCAGGGGTTTACTTGTGTTGGTTGGGTTTTTATCTGTCTCATCCATTAGAATGTGAACTTTAAGAGGAGAGGAATTGTGTCTGCTTTTCCATGTATGTTGATACATACTAGACCCCTTTTAAAGCTGTTTTTCTGTGTGTACAGATACAATTGCTAAAGTTCTAGCTCTGCCCATTCTAGGTTCTGTTTGTTCTCAAATACAGCACTGAAGGTGGAGAAATACTCAAAACCTTTCCCCCTGCATTTTTAAATCTTACATACACACTATTGAATGCCTCCTCTTCTTGAGCTTTGTGTGATGATGTTATTGACTCTGTTTCTTTGTCACCTCCTCTCCTACACTTGCCTCTATAGTCCCTACACTTGGGAAGGGCAGGTCCCTCAAAGCAACACTCACTGGCTCACCATGGTTATAGCACCTACAATGAGGTAGCTTCTCCCAAGGCTGGAATTCCTGAGAAGTTGAATCTCCTTTACTCCCCTGGAGAGAGCAAGACAATTCCCCTCTGCTCTGAAATGCCGCCCCTTCTCTGTCTTCTTACCTCCCACCAATTGTGTCTGCCTCAAGGTTCCCCTTGTGCACAGATTGGCAGATCCTAGGTTTCTCATCTGTCCAGTGTTAGGTAGGCAGGCTCCACTTCCTTCCTTTCATTACTCATCCTAGATAAACATTCATATTTTTGACAAGTTAATTACTGAGTTGCAGGATTACATTTTAACAGATCTGTCTTCTCCAGATAGTGCTACCACCCAACATTCAACAATATGCCTTTTGGATATCAGTGGGTAGAGAAATTTTGGGCAATAAGAATGTAGATAAGCTAAGAATCCCAGGTCATGGTCTCCACATAGTTTACCTATGCCCAGAACCACAAGTGACACTTCATTCTTTGCTTATTTATGCATAGAAAATGGATCTGTGTGCTAATTTTAGCATTAGAAAGTAATATATATATAAATAATATATGTACATATCTGGTATATATACTGTATATATATATATATATATATATATATATATATATATATATATATATATATCTATATACACACACAACATTGTATCCAGAGAATGATCAAATTAATTAGAGCTTGTAGTAAGTTAGTGTTTCCTGGAACCAGTGTTCAGGAAAGAACACCTAGAAAACAACTCAGCAGATGGTTCCTTAGGTTGAGGATTTTTAGTTCCAAAGAGGTTTTAATAATGGACCTAAGCTGGAGTACAGTGTCGCATGACCTGGCCTCTTCTGCAGCCATATTGTGCCATCTAGATGAGGGATCACTAGCTTATTTGTGGGTAGGTGAAAAGGCAGTCATTCTTGATTGCAGGTCAAGTAAGGACCACCTTCAGCTTCATCAAGTAAACTAACTCTGACTTAGAGAAGCCAAATAGGGTGTGAGTTTTTTCATTCATATGCAGAAGATGCACATTACTAACTAAACAATGAAATAACTACATATGTATTTATATAAACATCAGGAAATACTCAGAGCTTGTGAATGTGTATATCCTCTCTCTCTCCGTCTCTCTCTCTCAACATATGACCTGAGTTAAGCAGCAAGTTATCCTGACATTTCACTTATCTTTCCACTCATTTTCTTTGCCAGAAAGGGATTTGCCACACTTGCAGGCAACAAAAGACAAAACCATCTCATCTTTCTGTATCTTTCAGCATCCCTGGGGAAATGTGTGAACATGGTCAAATGTTTGAGCTTCTTGAGCTGATGAGGAAAAGAAAGAAATATTTCTTTCAGATGCCAGGGGTCGTATGAAACTTTTTAACTATTACCAAGTTGCAGAGGATGGTGGAGAAAGGGGGTGCATGCAAAGCTACAGAAAGGGGAGACATGTGCCAATGTCTGACATGTGCCAATGAGAAATTTGACATGTGCCAATGAGAAATCTAAAACCAATGTGCCAATGAAAAATCTAAAACCAAGAGCAATTATACATTTTTAAAAATGTCTGGGATTGATTGGGTTTGGTTTTTTTTCAACTTCAGGAAATTTTACCTTGCGTATATTGGAAACTTCTTTTCTTATTTATTAAATTTATTGGGGTGACACTGTTTAACAAAATTCTACAGGTTTCAGATGCACAGTTCTACCACACAGCATCTGTACACTGTATTGTGTGTTCACCAACCCCAGTCAAGTCTCCTTTCATCACCATTTATCCCCCATATACCCTCCTGTTCCTACCCCCACCTATCTTACACGCCATCCTTCACAATCACCTCACTGTTGTCTGTGTCTGTGCATTTTTTCTCCCTCCTTTTTTCTTTTTTTGCTTAATCCCATATCATTGGGGACTCTTAAATGTTATGTGTGAAATAAATGTTGCTAATATTCCTTAGTGGAGAAAAACATAACAAATGCACCATGCTTATATATGCTCCTATTTCAAAAGTTTAAAAAATGATTTGGAAAAATGGATTATGACATTATTAACAGCATTAGAAAATTCAAGTATTTTCAAATTCACATGATTTTTCTAGGTTACACAGGTATGAGACTAAAGCAGAATCCTGATGTACTAACACATAAGCAAGATGTTTTTACTTAAATGATATTATATTGGGCCTCTTTTCTAGATAAACTGAAAATATGCCATGGTTCAACTTGAAGCGTAACAACTCATCATCGTAAAAAACTAATACAACCTAGTTCACGCACGAAAAAACTAAATATTGTTTTTTCTGACATCTCATATAAATGTTTTTTCCTGTATAGTGGATAAATTTCTATTCTGTTTAAATTGCTTATAGTGATAGTGCAGTTCTTCATATGGCACCTTTTTGGCACTCCACAGTCTATGTTGGTAGTTCATTCATTTGTCCTGGGCCTTACTCTCAGGCTTAGATACTAAGCCTGTAAATAGAATTAGAAGTAAACAAAATTAGAATGCACTATTTCTAATTGTTTGAGATTCCTAGGAATGGATGTGAATAACCTTTAATTTTTTACCCATGGCATATCTATAATATGAAACATTAAGATTCAACCATTAATTTAAAGACATCAAATTCCAATCAACACACTTTTGCCATTTGAATTACCCATTTTTACTTTGCAGAAGAGTTTGAATTTAAATTTTTTGCACATCTCTCTCATCCTGGGATTTGACCAAGTTTGAGTAAAAGCTGGAACACAGAGACTCAGACTAAAAAAAAATGTTTGTGATTCATGGAGGAAAGATCTGATGTCTAAAATATTTTTGCAAAATGTCCAAGGTAGCTGCTAGACCAGACACAAGAGATGATCAAGTTTGAAATTTTTGAGTTTAGGCTTTTTTTTTAGAAGAACAGAATGTAATTCAGTAACTTGTAAAAGTCATGGCTCAAAAAATACTTATATCCTTTTAGGAGTTATGTTTATACAGATGTAAGAGTACTGGTGGTAACAATCGATATGGTAACAGCTACTCCAGACAAGCCATGAAACACTAAGTGATGGAGACCCTTCTAATTCTTTGGGCCACCAGTGTCTAGGCAGCAATATTATTTTAAAGTTCCTGAAGAATCTAGCTTGATAGAAACTTGAAGTTTGTGAGATTTTGAGTTACTTTCTATATTTGCTGGATGAAAATTTCAAATCTGTTCTAAGAGGAAATCAGGATCTTAGGCTAACATGTATCAGTAAGATAAAGTGAATTATTCATTTTATTAGATGATCACAGAGAGGTTAATCAATACAATATTTATCTCATGGGTTTCATTTTCCAGAGTGGTGGTTAGGGTGAGTAAATAAACTATAAAGTTCATCTAACATTAATCAAATAATCATGAATCAATCAATAGTAACCAAGCAGTAATTTGCCAGACTGTGCTAAGCACCATGTGGGCTACAAATAAATAGCAAAGACGTTAAGCCTGGGCAAGAACGGGGAGTCCACGGGGCTATAATGACCTGCTAACATGGAGTCTGCTCTCTCATCCAGATCTTGTCTGGATTCTGAAGAACCTGAATTTCCCTTTATGAACAGCCCTGAGTCCAATTCTAGGTACCGTGTGGTCCTTTTTCCAGGTCTGTTCCCAGAGGCTGGATAGTATTTGGGGAGTGCAAACTCCTAGACTTGAAAGATAGCCAAGGATCATTTAAGGAACTGTTTCTAAGAGGTCAGGCATGCAGACTGGGGGATTCCCTCACAGTGTGTGACTACCTGGGGGTGGGAAGAAAAGGCAGGTGGCTGAGAGCCTCGGCTATAGATGATACCTTCTATATTTCCCTATACCTTCATGTTCAGATAGAGCTCTGAGGAGTCTGAGAATTTTAAATTCAACTTCATCTTCCATGTTGTTATGAAAGTACACCTGTATAGGTAAGATAAAACAATGTGTTTAATATTTTGTTAGCCTAGTTTATAATTTTAATTACATTGTAGACATTAAGTGTGTGGTACCCTTGTCTTTACTCAATAAAATGCTTAGGATGAGCTAAAAGTATTGTTATTGTCTACAAGAAGTTTACATTTCAGGAGATGAAATAAAACATACAAAATATTCATTGTGCTTCTGAAGGAGCATAAAATCTTTAACCCCAGCCTATTAGATACCCATTTATTCTTATTCCTTTGGTATAGGTAAAGAATTCTTAGCATGGCATGTAGCTTACTTAGGTCCTGAAGAAATATTTTGTTCAGGTGACCTATTCTTCCTAGTTTTCTCTTAAGGATATTCCAGGATTAGTTCAACATAATGCCTTTAGAATATGCAATTTAAGAATAGAATATGCAATTTAAGTTTGTATGTAGGTATGTGTTACCATAAAAATCTAAATTCTTTCTGGAGTTTGAAGAGTGATGACTGAAGAAATAGCTATCTACAGGGAAACTCTTGGCTAAACATATTAGATATATGAAGTACATATTTATTAGATTATCCCAGTTTTATCAGTACATATAATACAAAAAGTAATGAAGTATACTAAACTAAAAAAAAGTGTCTGTAGGTTTGGAATAACTCCATAATATGGTCTATCTACTTTTGTTGTAAAAAAAAGCAATAATAAAATATTTTTGAAATTTTATACCTTGGATATGGTCCCTGACTCATAGCATAAACACATATGATTGTCTGCAGGTACTTTTCAAAACAGACTTTCATATCCAGAGCATGTGCCTGCAATCTATGTTTACACCACAGAGAACAGAAATAAAGGTAAGAAGTTCTGCCCTTTTTTTTCATTATTAAAAAATGTATTTAAATTGAATGGGTCTAATATTCAACTGTCTCCTAATACCTTTATCTGGTATGCTAGCTCTTCATGCCTCTTAGGTAAATAACTAAATGTTAAAAAAAACCCACACAAATACATATTTAACCAATAGACTGGACCAAATAGAGCCTCAATGGGCCATTGGAAGCTTGGGACAATTGGAAGATTATTGAGCCAGTAGCCCACAGTGGCTCATGTTAACATTTTAGAGCAGGTTAAAAAAATGCTACCTGAGCTCACTTTAATGAAAGTCCTTAATGTGCAAGATTAAAAAATCATAACAGAACATTATTATAGAGGGGGCAACCTGGATTAAAAGCAGTTCAGGCAATGTTTGTTAGACATGCCTTATCACACTTAAGGGAGAGATATTTTCACATTGGTTTGAAAGTAAAACAGAATATTTTAAAACATTCTTGAGCAGGCAGTTCCAATATATGCAGATTTGTTTGTACGTACAAGGGGGCCCCAAACATCCAGAATTTACTAATAAAAAATTGTGTATTTATTCTTATGTAGTTAAACTTCAGTCACCTACAAAGTACTCTCCATTTGACACAATACACCTATTGAGATCTTTTTCTACTGCTCAAAACAGTTTTGAACTCATTGATTTTGATGCCTTCTAGTGCTTCTGCTATTTTTTGTTTTACTTCTTCCACAATGGCAAAATATTTCCTTTTGAGGACTTTTTTTACCCGAGGAAACAAAAAGAAAAATGATGCTCAGGGCGAGAGTGGGTAAATAGGGAGGGTGGGGCATAGGAATCAGCACAGAGTGCAGGCAGGTGCCCTCCTAAATCACCCATCATGAAACAGACACACTGAAAGAGTTTTCCAAAAAAAATTCACTGAAGCCTGACTCAGCCTCTCACAACAACCTCGGCTGGTGCACTGATACAGACAGATTCCTAGAACCTAGAAGGGGAAGCCTATACTCCCAGGATCCTGCCCTCCAGAAGATAATTTCATTTGAGGGGTCCTCCTCACGTTTATTTACTCATTTATATTAATTACTTATTAGTACTTCAAAAGAAATTTTGTAAAGCAGTTTAAAAGATTGTTGAATATACAGATTTGATTTCATGTTATAGGTGATTCATTTTCATGTTTATGATCAGCTGTTAGTCTCTCAGTGGAGAAGTTATACTTACATGAGGTTCTTTGTTAATAATATTAAAAATAAATCCATATTTAATTAGTCATTGATAATTTTAAAATTTGACTCGTTTTTTTAAAATGATCTTATTTGATTAGCCTCTTTCTGTTGTTTTTTCTGCTTCTATTTGAAGAAGACCGTGCACTAGACACAGAGATTTCAGTCTGTGCATGTGTATCACGGACAGTACCTGCAGTCTGCTGCTGCAGTTCGGGAATTGTTTTAAGCCTTTCATCCATTTTGTGAAACTCGGTTTAATTAATATCAAAAGTATTAATAAATCCACATAACCCAATGGATGTAAACTGTAATTCATCACAGTGTGATGAAAGGGGGTGAGGCCCTGAGGAGGTCTCCATCGTCCCTGCTGGGCTGCAGAAGTTCCATTTTTCCCTGGGGACACATCACCTACACTATATGACATGTAACCATCTGGTGTATGGACAGGCCAAGCAAACAAGTGGCAATTTGTATAGTAAGTATTTGCAAAGCTGATTATCATTATTTTTATCAACTGAAATCCTTACAGAAAATGTTCTATTTTTTGCACCCCCCTGGATAGACATATGTACCTGCTGGCACACTAGACCTTTTATTCTGCAGAGCACTGCTCTAGGTTCCTACAAATGGGTAGAGCATCTTAAAAAGGAACAGGAAATGCTATAATAAATAAAGCTTTCAGCGAATCCCCAGGCTTCCTGAGGATTCCAGTTAAGAAACTGGACCAGATAGAAAGAGGAGGTTGGGAAGAGTTAGAAGAGGGTGTCGAGGAGATAAATGGTGATGGAAGGATACTTGACTTGGAACGGGTAACACATAATATAGTGAATAGATGATGTATTATAGATATCTACACCTAAAACCTATGTAATTTTATTAACCAATGTCATCCCATAAATGCGATAAAAAAAATAAAAGGAAAAGAAAAAGACTGGGAGGCTGAAGTTACGATTTTTCAATAATTAAATTGATGTCACTTACACCCTGGAGTACAGAGCTGACACCTTATCTTGTGAGTGTAACCTGGTGGGGCTTACCTCATCATTGTTGGGAAGGGCACCACCTTGAATCGTGCAGTACATGATCTGTGTGGCTTCACAGTGGCACTGGCAAGTGAAATAGGAGTTGAAGCCTCTTGTGGACAATCAAAGGCCTGTTAAATTGGAAAAATTTTATTATTTATTAACAATTGAGCAATTACTCCTTGTAGAACTTAAGCCAGAAAACACAACTCTATCGTCTTCATGTAACTGAAGCTTATGTATAGAGTATGGTGTATTCCTCCATTGGGAAATTAATCCATGCCAAGAATCCATTTGCTATTTACAATTTCAAAAATAAGTGTGCAAAGGACTAGAATGCTGTAGAGATGAGTAAAATATGGACTTTCAGTGGGGCATATGGAGGCAGTGATAGTGACTCAGAGCAGAAATAAACCCATGCTACATGCAACCCAGTTTCAGGTTGCTCAAGGTTCCGTGCTTCAGCGCTACAACAGGGTTGTTCCAAGACTGGCATGTTCAAGGTCATGGATGTTTTTACATACGGTCTGGTGGGGCAGCTAGAACTATTTCATAAAACCTTTTAATATCTCTCTTCTCAGAGTTCCTCAGTCACTCCAACTACCTTTCTTAAAACATCCTCAGTCCCCCCTAAAACAGACAAACAAACAAACAAACAAACAAACAAACAAACCCTTTCTTGTAGAGAGGAACTCCTCTGTCCAGTTCCTGCCTTTAGCTTTCATGTTGCACTCGACAAAACAAAAGTGCCATGGCTCTGTTCCTGAGGGGAGCCCTTGGTGGTCTCTGTGCTGGAACACAGCCCACGCTGTCCCAAGATGGAAAGGTTAATGCTCATCTGATGAGTTAAGACAGGCTTCAGGGAAGGAGTTGGTTTGGTCAAAAAGTCACCTATAAGTGGAACCCACTCAACAAAACAAACAAGCAAGAAAAATATAATGAGACATTAAAATAAAGAACAAACTGACAATAGCCAGAGGGGAGCAGGGAGGGTATAATGGGGAAAAGGGGGAAGGGTCTTTAAAGAACATGTACAAAGGACACATGAGCAAAGCCAAAGGGGTGGGAGGTAAGGATGGCTGGGGTGAGGGAGAGTGGTTGGGGGGAAGTAGAGACAACTGTATTTGAACAATAAAAAACGAGGAAAAAAATATTGCATGTCATTATTCACACACACACAAAAAATAAAAGTAGCATGTTAAAACGAAGTCTGAAAAAGTCTCTGTAAATGAGTAGATGTGCTTTGCCTTATACTTTCTCTGCGTGAGAACAGAACCTATAGTTCTGACTGCCAGTGTGGTAACTGGTCCCCAGCTCAGAGCAGGAGCAGTGGGTGCAGGCAAAAGAAGTTGGACTGCTGAGTGATTATGCAGTGAATTTGATCAGGAAAAACACTGTAACACGTGTATGCATTGGCCAATTAAGTGAAGAATGGAGAGGAGTAATTATCTAGATAATTCAGATTAACATTTCCTATCAACTATTTGCTTTAAGAATAAAAAAAATTTTTATCTAGTTTTACTTGGTTTTGTTGATTTCATTCTCCCTTCATTCAGACAGTGCAGACCTGGTATCTTTAGTCACTTGTGTGATTACCTCAGCTCTTCGTCAAACTTTTTCTTATTTTGCTGTGGAGATAAAATTTAAGTTCTTATTTAGAAACCTGGAAAGGCTAAGCCTAGAAAACAGATTTTGTGTTTTTAAAGCTTCTCTTTAAGATGTGACTCATACATCCTCCTTCTGAGAGGCCAAGGACAATCTCGGTTGTTCTGCCAGCTCCCAGCATAATTGCAAACCCAGACAGTTTAGAAGACCGTTTCAGCAGCCTCTTTGCCCTAACTTCTCTCCCCATCAGTGGTGTTTATTCTGCCGTGCTCTCCTACAGGGCTTTGTTCTTCACTCTTTCAGCAGTGGCTGAAATACTTCAGGCACAGAAGTTAATGGATGGTAATGGCTTGAGGTATTAATCTTCCTCAGAGTAGCCACCTCTCAACAGGGGGTATCTCCCACTGCTTGGAAGCCTTTGAAAATTAGGGACTTTTTTAAAAGTTGTAATGCCATATTTTACAATGGTATGTCTGGCAGTAGGGATATGTTCTTGGACCTACTCAGTTTCTTCAAACTCTATCACTGGTCTTCTGCTTATTCTCAACAGGAGTGGAGCTGGTACCTCAAGTAAAGCAAACAGACAAACAAAAACAAACTCATTTAAATGTGAAGAATTGTGATACAAAGCATTACTGTGGAGGGACAATTTGCTTGTTTCAATCAACCGCTGGCCACAATGGCAAGATTGTGGTAGCAAAGGACAAAGGGTGCATGAAAGACCATAAATGAAAGGGGAAAAGATGCTATGGTTTCAGTTTCTGTGTCCACACACACTCCCTATGCTAAGGGCTTTTGTGCCTCTGTGTGGCAATGTCATCAATAATGAAGTAGAACAGGATTAAATAATTTTAAATAATATTTCTAACATATTCATCCATTAGCATGAAATGTTCTATGGATGATGATAACCCAGAGCTCTCTGAAATCTGTCAAACCTTTCAGAAATATTCCCCATAGGGGAATTGGGCCACTTGAATTTTTTCAGTTAAGAGACACTGATTGAGAACTATAGTTACAGTAACACTCAATTAAACTGAGTGTCTTAAACAAAGTGTTGCCTAATTATTTTATCTCAACCTTCCTGTACTGCCCATTTGCCGAAGCTCTCTAATGTTAGCATTGGAATAGACTAAGTTCATCGGATGAATTGACTTTTCTTTAGATTTTTCTTTCTGCTTAAGAATATTCATTGTCTGGCATTTTTTCTAAAGATTGCTATTAGAGAGAGAAACCTATGGATAACATGTATTAATCAGTTTATTCACTCACTCAGTCTATACTAATTAATGGCCTATCATGTGCCAAATTTATGAGGTAAAAAGACATAATGTAAAATTAAATTTAGGAGCATGGGCTAAAAGGCAAATATGCCACTTTCCACTCATTGATTTATGTACAAAAATACTTATACCAAGTCCTACTATGAATCTGAGATTCATTAATTGAAGAAGCATTCATCACATCGTTGTTGCATTCATGCATCCAATGCTAGAACTCTAACATTTATTGGTTATATGAAGAACAAAAGGAAAGGTCCCTGCCTGGTGGTGATCACCTTGAGGGTACGGAGGACACAGACACTGGCATTATGAAAAGACAGGCAGCAGAATGATTATACATCCCAGATGCACTGAGAAACTAGAAGAATGATTTGCGTTGGGCTGGGACAGTGAGAGAAACCAAGATAAATCCTAGGAGCTACCATGTAATGAGCCCTTATGAGGTGCCACACCTGATAATAATTGTCACACATTATACCTTACTTCAACTCCATTGCCTAAAAGGTAGGTATTGTACTCACAGTGTTGTGCTCATTTTAAAGATGTAAAAAATTGAGGTGAGGGGATATGAAATGGCTTGCTTAAGATCCCATAAGCAAGAAGGTTCAAATGTGTATCTGCCTAATTCCAAAGCTAAGCTTCCTGGAAGGATATGCAAGGGTATATATACTGGTCACAACACTGCCTACTACTAATTTGGGTAAATCAGTTAACTTTCTCCTATCTTTATTTCATCATATGATTAAAAAATAGCATTAACTAAAGAATTTCTGGATATCTTCTGGGGCTAAAACACAGAGAGGGTATTCAGTATAGACTCGTATGAGAATTCTGCATTAGTGCACACCAAATCCCCCAAATCAGTGTATTATATTATAATTTCCCTATTACTAATAAAATCCCCTAACAGTCTTTGTCCTATTAAATAAAAAGTTAAATTAAGGTTGCATCAGATTCAGGGAATATGGTAAAAAAATAGTTCTTCCTTGACTTTGATATTGTTTACATATTTAAAGTGCACATGAACTTTCACTTATCCCCTCAATTTATGAAGCTAAATAAGTGGTTCTTGCCTGGCATTTTTCTTCTTTTTTTTAACTCCTCGCAAGCCCTGTACATCTTCCCAACACTGAAAAAAGAGACTACAAGTTATTGAAGTCAACTCTATGTTTGTGGAGAGCTCTTTTTGGCTCTTTGGAATAGCAGTAACTGCAGGTCATTTCAATAGTGAAATAGAGAACTGGTCAAATGTCTTTAAAGCAATAAACTATTGGTTCAATACCTTTTCAGAGAAACATCGATGACAGAAGAACAAGATCAATAACCAGGATTACGGATGATTAATGGCAGGGCAACTTGCCTCACAGTGTATGAGTTGTATTGTGCTTGATGTTGATTTTTGGACAAAGAGCAAACATATAGACAAAAAATATATATACCAATTAATGCTACAGAACGGTTGGAATTGAAACCCTCCCTCACTCACTTTCAACTGAAGAACCCAGAAAGAAAGTAAACCTACTAAGCATATTCAGAAGAAAGATATTTCATCTGTTGGGTGAGAAAAAGAATGGGTTATGTGACAAGTACCAACTGTGAGGCAACATATCTGAAGTTTAATTCTGCTTACAGCACTGACTCTGGGGGAGGTTTTGAGCAGATCTTTGAATGTCTGTTATGAGTCACAGTTCTCCTGAAAAAGAAACAAAAAACACAGAGCTGCTACAGAAACAGTGTTTATAATGGGATTTTGGAAAGACAATCAGATCTTAAGTATTAATACTATTTGTTCTTCAAGCAATACTTTTGCTTCTTTTTGTTTTTGCTTTTTTTGTTTGTTCTTTTAAATGTTGTTTTTGAGAAGAATGAGAAGCTGCTATTGTACTCAGATTGGGAATAAGGAAGAAAATATTTTCCCAATATCATACAGAAAAATAAGTGATGGGGCCTTCACAATTTTTTTTTATTCCTGACACTAAGCCCAGTTTTCTTTTTCTTATGTTCTGGCTTTTCTCCACAAAGCACATCACCATTTTGAAAAGATAAGTACTGCTAGAAGAAAAAAAATGTTTGTTATTATTTGGTCTTTCTATAACCCATGCTCTCTTTTGGGGGTTAGATTTTATTGCTTTCTGGGTCCTATAAAGATTTGAAACTTGTTGAAATTTCAGATCTTCCAGAAAAAAATTATAGCTGCAGAGGTACAAAGTCCTTGAAAATTTAAAGTTAAGGTCAAAATTGCTGGAATAAGTGTGCAACTTTTTAGATGCTACAACTTTATCTCTTTTAGACTGAGAGTTAATGGGAAAACTCACAGAGCAGCTAGAGATGCCTTTCCTCGTGTTTGGAGACAGTTTAACCATCAAATTGTCCATGGAGAAGTATATTTTAACGTGTTGACGGAAAGGAATGTTCATCCTAAGGCTCTGTTGATGATCAACATTTTTTATTTTAATGATGGTATATTCGAGTATAGCATCTAAATTAGCCAGATGGTGTTCTTGAAGACATACTTCAAAGTGGTAGGTTATTGAGTAAATTGTCTGGAAAATACCATAACTCATAGTGGATGTTAACGGTAAGTGACCAAAGGAGACTACTAATATCCTAATGTCCAGTGACTTCAGGGTTCCTATTCGCATCTCCAAAGTCTACCTAAACCACTTACTTCTGCCTTAAATCATACTAAATAGGGGCAAAGCCTATTATTGTATTATAATGAAAAAGGCAGTGGGTATCATGGAAAAACACATGCAGAAGATTCAAACAGATGTAGGGCTGAACCCTATCCATGCTCTTCCTTGCTGATTGACTTTTGACAGTTACTAAGCTTCAATTTGCTTATCTACAAATAGCAGATGGCAGTTTATTAAAGGCATTAAATGAGTTCCCATGTGTAGAAGTACCTGACATGTAGTAGACACTCAATGCCTCCTACTTGCCCTACTTTCGTACTAAGATTTTGCTTGTCACTATTGTATTTTTTTTTAGGTGACAATATTAAAGCTGGAAGAGATAGAAAAAAAATTCCAGGCCAAACAGTACATTGTCAACTAATTCAGAACCAATTCCCAGTGTTTTTAAGACCTCTGAAAACTGTTTTATGAAACCCCATATGCCATCAACCAAGTAGCAATAGGGACAATATGGTAATCAGTGACAAATGGTAATGACAGAACAGTAAGGAAGAGAACTATGTGCTGTGGGCAGTAAGTTCAGTTTCTGCGCAGAAGTAGGTTAAAAAAAGGCTTCAGGATAAAAGGCACTTTATTTTATGCACTGGTGTTTTTATAATACAAAACAGGTAAAGAGACATATCAATCAAGTCATAATTCCATTCTTCTAAATAGTTCCCATGTAAGAAAAAAAGAGGAAGAAAAGGAGGGAGAGGGGGAAAAAAGTAAAGTGGGAAGGAAAAGGAAAGAAAAGGAAACATAAGTACAGAAAGATATAAAATTTAAAAAATGGCATTATTCTTCTCTGTAGCAGTCACAAATGAGATTGCTCTGAATTCTTGAGATTGAAAGTTGATGTGTATAACTCTATACAAACATGTACATTTAGTACATGCACACACACTAAGAAGTCACACTGCACAATGCACAGTCACACTGTCTGTGCATTGCCTTTTCCCATCTACCACTATATCTAGGTACTGTTACCATAGCATGACATACAAATAAATTCTTAATTTTACTGCTGTGTCATAGGTCATGTGCATTTTACATTTTCAAAACCCTTGTCAAATTGCCTTCAAAATTAGGCCAACCAATTTATCTTACTACGAAGAGAATAAGGAAATATAATTTAGGCAAAAATGTAGGTAAGTCATTAGCTGCAGTAAGGTGAGTCAGAGGGTTACACAAAGAATTTTGTACCGTCGAGTGAATTTTGGTCAAATGAATGAATGTTTAAATTGTCCATTGGATATTGCCTCTTCTCCGGGAAAGCAAGGAGATCAGTCTGTCTAACCTCATATTTCACTGCTTTTAAGATGAGCTGCCATTGGATGAGTCTGTCCTATTTCGCCGTTCATTTTCATTTTAAAGTTTTAAAAATTATATCTCTTTATATTGCTTTATATCCTATTTTTCTGAAAATTTATTCCAAAATGCTCTTAGAGGCCAAATTCTGAGTAACATTTCTGCCAACTCAAAAATAATAACACAAAACTAAACTAACTTTTTTTTTCTAATTTATGGTGTGAAGAGAAGTGGGTTAGGCATAGTCCATTACTCAAAATTGCTGCTGAAAAATGTTGCATAACAAACAACACTAACATCTCATTAGCTTAAAGTAAAAGTATTTTGTTCTTGCTGCTGAGTAGCTGATCTCAACTGAGCTTGGCTGGACTCAGCTAAATTCATTTAGACTTGGCTCCAGGCCATAGAGTAATTACAGAACTCTTCTTACACATGCCTTTCCTGCTCCTTGTTCCAATAGCTACGTGGGACCTGTCCCGAGAGTGGAAAGCAGGAGTGCAAAAGACCAAAGTGAAGCATAAAAGCCCATTTAGTGTCCCTGTCAAATCTGTTAATGTTCGGTAGGTTAAAGTTAAGTCACATTATCTTACTCATCATCGACAGATGAGAAAAAATACTCTGCCTCTCCAGTGGAAAGTACTCTGAAGTTATATGGCAAAGAATATGGATATTTAATTGTCTAACAGAGGAACTGAAAGATTTAGAACAATAACTAATCTACCACAGAAAGCAAACCTGAAAATGATTTTAATCATATATCCTAAAACCAGACTACTTAATATGTGTTGCTATACACCTATATTTATCTATACTGCATATCATATATGTATATATGATTCAGTAGACAACTTTATAGGTCAAGGCCGTGACACTAGCACATGGCTACCCTGGGTGAAATCTAGAAGAATATAGAAGTAAAATAATTCCAAATGGTACTGTATATATTTTACAACCCTCAATTACATACCTCTGTGAAAAGAAAATACCAGGAAAACAAGGGAAAATTGGCAACTCCTTTAAAAATATGATTTCAGGTCTAGCCTGACCTATAAACAGATTAGAAGGTGACTAGATGACATAAATTAGAGAGAATGATGCAATTCTTGCCCTTTCTTTCCTTCACTCACTGTTCCTTTATGGCTGCTTGCAATTATGTTTCAGCACAGGACAGAGTTTCCTTTCAGAAATGCCCAAATATCAAGGTAACTGGGAACAAATTATTTCCTGGTAATAATAATGTTTTTTAGACCAGATAGCAATGGGTCTTTAAAACATTGTATATCCATAAATCTCAACAAGAGAAACAGAACCAGTGGGAGATATACATTAGAGATTTATTAAAAGGAATTAGCTTATGTGATTATGAGGCCTGTATTGGATCTGTAGAGAGAAGTGTCAGGAAGCGCAGGCTGAAATTCTCAAGGATGAGCTGAAGCTGCAGACCATGGGCAAAATTTCTTCTTTTTCAGGGAACTTCAGTTCTGCACTTAAGGCCTTATAATTAATGAAATCAAGGTCCCCCAGATTCCCTGAGACAGTCTCCCCTACTTAAAAGTCAACTGATTATGAATTTTAATCATACCTTCAAAGTACTTTCACAGCAACACCTAGATTAGTGTTTGATCAAGTAATAAATAGTTCCACAGCTCAGCTAAGCTGATAGATAAAACTGGCCCCAAATAGGGAGAAGAAGGCTGTGAAAAACAAACTTTATTGACTTCTCAGCTTCGCCCAAGGCTAACCAGATCTGATTTCCAGATTTGGATTTAAATAGAGAAGTCATTTTCTTGTGGCTTTTGTCACCATCCCTAAAGGCACTTTGTCATAATCAAACTAAAAACCTGCCTCCTTAGAAGCTTGTGGGTAGAGTTTCTCAGAGATGTGCTTAATTGAAATCACACTTGGAGATTTTTATCTCCACTTTATAGTCTCAGGATTTGCTTTGTTTTAAAACTGGAGCAGAAGAGAGGATGAATGACTGGTATACTCGATGATACATAATCACATTAATACTTTATTGCCACATTTGTCAATATATTAGTGCAATATGTTACCATATACATTATTAACTGTTGCTGTTAAATGTTTTATACTGATCTTTTACATTTTTTATTTCAATTGTGATAAATTTGGATGCAAGTGATCTTTTTTCTTTCAGAACAAGAACGAGCACAAATATCGCATTAAAGGAATTTAGGAGTATTGAGCCCAGTCTCACAAAGAGGGCCTGGTATTTTCCTCCCGCAGCCTTTTTACCTGCCCTTTCTTTGCTTGGTGGCTGCAGGTATTAGAACTTGAAAGTGGCAGATCAACGGGCACCGCACAGAAGAAACCCGGTAATTCCCCATCTCGGGCGGTATCTCTGTAGTTCATCAACAGAGGCGCCCACAGTGTGTGATGGTTGTGGGGTGGCCTCCGCTAAACCTGGATTTACAGCTGAGACAGCCTCTTCCAATGGAGTATTATTTCTAAATGTTATCTTTTGAAGTTGGGATTATGTTCTTAGCTGTAATTATAGAGTGCCGCCATTGTTCCTGAGCAGAGGCCAAAAATTAAGGCTCATTTGACACGTTCCACTATCTTGTTTAGTCTTTTTTTTTTCACTCGCAGAGGTGAAAGAAGAAAGAAAATATTATAGAACTGGGATTTCTTTAAGTATGGCGACTTTCATATTTAAAAGATTAGCAAGAGAGTGACAATTTTGTGTCACACGTTTCTTCTTGTTAGCCTCACAGAATATAAATTGCTTCCTACATTCCTGGGACGATCTAAATTTACAGAATGGCTACTATCCTCAGAGGTTTTGTGCCGCTAAGTTGTCAGCACACCTGTGGTGAGGGTGCTGTTTTAAGAAATTGTGTTGTGTCTCAATTTGTAAGACGATAAAAAATGACACTTTTATTTGTTTTTATGAATTATGGTTTATAAATATTAATTTTGATTCCTGTGAGAATCACTAAGCTTCTGTGATATAAGTGAAAATTGGTCAAATACACACACACACACACACACACACACACACACATAAATGAGGTGTCCCGTCTAACTCATTCCCCATCATCAGTCTTTGGTACATCGGAATTAAGTTACTGTGTAGCTTGACCACAGAGGAAAGAAGGCTTAGGGCCTCTCTGTTCTTTCTAGGCATCACCTTACTCAGCTTTGGGATATGGGAAGAGACTAGACAGCCTCTAGAGTCCTTTCCAGTTTGGATTTCTTTGGATCACCTCCTCAGGGATACTTCCAAGTCCCTGCACAGCAACAATTCTGTGTCTCAAACACATGTTCATCCCCACGTATAATGATCCAGGTGGTCACATAGAGTTTATTTCTGTCAATTCACTTTATTCCCTTAATGAGCTCTTTGGATTCTCTTTGTGAAAACTGCCTTTGGAGATACGCAGGCATGGAGCCACCCCACTCTCCCACCATGAAGAGCTCTTCCTGAGCCAGCCAAGATGCCAGTCACAAAACTGCATTTTCAGTGATGGTTTCTGTAACTGTTGGTCATACAGATTAAATAATGGTTAAAATATTTAAAATAAAAATTTTAAAATTATAAAATAAAATACATATATGCTACTTATTACTCATTATAAAATAAAATATATACATGCTAGCCCTGGCTGGTGTAGCTCAGTGGATTGAGCACAGGCCTGCAAACCAGATAGTCGTGGTTCGATTCCCGGTCAGGGCACATGGCAGGGTTGCAGGCTGGTTCCCTACAGGCCAGTTCCCAGCAGGGGACCCACGAAAGGCAACCGTACATTGATGTTTCTCTCCCTCTCTCCTTCCCTTCCCCTCTAAAGATAAATAAATAAATAAAATATTTAAATATATGTATATATATATGCTACTTATTACATAATATAACAAAATATAATCAGAGAGAAAGAGGACGATTGTGTCCAATACATCTGTGAAGTGGGTTAGAAGACGCTATTTAAGGGTCACATGAGCTTCCACTGCACCTGCTGAGGTTAAAGCCATCAGAAGGGCCAGTCTCCTCTTACCTCTATCACAGCCTTTTTTAAAAAAAGTAACGTGAGAGAAAATGGGATTTGAATATGGTTTATGAATGCCTAAAGTTTATTAATACATTATTAAGATCTAAATTTTTTATGAGCCCTATTGATTATCGTGTCATAAAATGTATCTTTTATCAAGGATTACCATTGAAATGTTATGGTAGGACAAGATAAATTATTTGTTTTTAAAACAACTTTTTAAATTTTATTTATTTATTTATTTAATTTATTTTAGAGAGAGAGGAAGGGAGTGGGGGGAAAAACATTGAAGTGCAACAGACGGTTGCTTCTTGCGGGACTTGGCCTGCAACCCAGGCATGTGTCCTGACCAGGAATCGAACTGGTGACCTTCAGGTTTGCAGGTTTGCATTCGATTGACTGAGTCACACCAGCCAGGGCAACAAATTATTTTCTTAAGAATCCATTTATCGGTATAACATAAAAAGTAATGTTGGTTTGTTTCTTGCCTCTGAACTGTTGTTTGAATGCCACATTTCATCAGTTTGTCTCTACTTTTGTTTAGTTGGTTACTTTATGTCAAACTTAAATCCCAGGCTTCAAGAGTTACTGTCATCCCTAAAACAGAATATAATACGATTGTAAGGACCAAATCCATAACACTGTTTGAGGCATGTCCCATGCGACATGTATACTTTTTCTCTTGGCAGTTACATATATTCTTAAGTTTATTAACCAATAGGGGTGAGACTGAAGATTTCATGTTCAGGTCCAAATGCCTGGAAAATCACCACGTTCTGCACTCTGACACACCATGACATCTTCCCGAGGAAATGGGAGGGTGTGAGGGCAGGGTACAGCATGAAGTCACTGTAACCTCCAGCTCTTGGCCTGGTGTCTGGCATGGAGTGCTGTCCATTGAGTATTTCTGAATGTAGGTAAAGTGCTGGGCACCCGTTTCATGACTTTATGGGCTCTCAACATACCACCCTTTCCCATATGTTTCTCTCTTCCTCCGTAAGCATTCCTTAAATAGCTCAGTGATGATCGAGCAGTGATCCCTTCAAATTCCTCTTAGTCATCTGCATGTCCTTTTGCTGAGACCTCTCCCGTTTTGCTACATTCATTCTGACCACAACTACACGTCAGATTACAGAAGATTTAGCACATCTTGGCTTTGGGGCTTATCTTCTCTGGGCTTCTGCAAAAGTAGAGGACATTTTGACTTTGAATTGACACAGATTTTCAAGAGATTTCACTGTATAGTCAACAATCTTGCCAAAATGAGCATCCATCAAATAAGCAGCAGAATAACAGAAAAGGAAAATTTTTCAGTTGACTATTTTTTATATCATAAAATGTCAGAAATATTATTTATCTCAGAAAATGTCACACAATATTCATTGTGTGGCAAATATTCATTATCCCTTCATTATTAGTTATTGTTTAAGTGACAGAAGAGTAACTCAATCTAACTTAAATGAAAAAAGAAATAATTGTTCATGTGACTGTGAAGTATGAAGATAGATCTTGCTTCAGGCATTGGCTGTTTCTAGAAATCAAAAGATTATGTCAGAGTTACTTCTCTTCTCTCCCACTTTTGCCTCATGCGCTGCAGCTGCACATCATGTCTTTCAAGTGTCTGGCTCTGGCTGTCCATCAAAACTAAAAGCTGTTCATCAAAAATCTATTTTTTCATCTTCTTGGACACAATGTGACATGATATACCTGACCCCTATTGTAGTTGAGTGTGGTATGTGGTGGGGGATGGAACATAAATAGAAGTTTGGGTACCATTTCTGGGCCATGGCTAAGAAAGCATTTTACTTATGTAATTATTTTTGAGAAAGCTAAAACATTGCCAGGTTTGGAGACCACCTGGGAAATAAGTTCTGAAAAGAATGCTGACTTAGGAAATCTGAATTCTTGTCCTGTCACTGTGTAACTGACCGTGTGATGGTCGCTATGCACTTCTCTCCAGTCTCCCGAATCAAAGCTTCTTCCCTCCCACTGCTGACTCCCACACTTGGTGAGTAGCTCTAATGAACATGAATGAGGTTTAAAGCTTCAAAGCTCTTGTAAATGTGAAATATTACTATCAAATGGCCGCAGAGTAGAAGAAGATGTTTCTTGCTCTACTTCTGCCCCCTGGGAGACCATTACCCACGAGCATGTCTCTTTCATTTCTTCTTTAATGAAAAACCTTCTGAAGGACACCTTGGACTCTGCTATCTTCTTAACTTCCATACTTATCTAGAGCTAAGCTTTGCCCTAGGAAACTCATACTGCAACACTGCCTCTCTATAGGTTTCTTTCTCTCTCCTTTTCTCTCTCTCATTCTCTCCCCTCTCTTTGTCTCTTGCTCTCTTAGGTAGTGTCTTTCCATTTCACCCTCTTTCTCTTTTATTATTATTATTTAAGGATCGTAAAGTGGAATTCAAATTGCTGAGCTTTCTGAGATGAATGAGGCCAAGCAGTCCACTGGGAACACTTAGCACCAGCACCTCACAGTATCCCAGCATATGGAGTTGAATCTTCAGGCACTGACATTAACACTCCTGCTTCAGGTAACTCATTTAGCTTTGGTGTCATTTTACAATAAATATACCATCCACCGACACAAATTAGACAGCTATTGAGATTAATTTTGAGGCACTATCGGCAACATCTTAAATCAAAAATCATTCTTTATTAACATGCTTGGCGGTATAGTGTGTCTGCCCTCCCCCCTCCTGATCCCTGGCACAAGAATAAATGAGGCCCCATGGTTGACATAGCGCATCAAGTGTTTTATAATAGTCTAATTGTAGCTAATGGTTTGTGCAGCTAATTAAGGCCCTATGAATTACAGTAATCAGTCAGGCTCATCCTTTAAACCAGATAGTTCTATTCAACCGTTCCTTTAGTAAGAAACAAAATATATAACTATATTACTATAACTACACACACATACACACATGCACACAGGCTGTTATGATCAGCCAGGTTCATTTCAGCACAAAAAAATTAGTAGAACTGATTTTTCTCATAATACAAAATATTTATTTTAAGGGATACAGGATTTCAGCAACAGCTAAAGTCCTTGAGGATGGAGTAAAAGGTGGAGTCTTCGGGGTGTCACCTATGTGAAAATTGAGAATTGGGTTGATGCCAGGTACAGCAACTCTCCTCTCACACCTACTGTTATCCGTCCTGGTTATAGCCCAGGGTTGCCAAATGACATTTGTTATGTTGTAGGAATTCAAATGTCTCAGAACAATGGAGGCACCTGAACAGAACAGTTGGAAATTTGAAATGGACAACTCCATTCGTCAACTGGATGGTTGACAAAGCCATTGACATGATTAGGTTTTTTGGAAGCAGTGACCAAAGACACAGAGGAAGAAATTCTCGAGCAATTCGGGGGAAATTGATAAGGGGAATGGGATGGTTTTCTTTTGGAATGAGTTTGTTTTGAAGAACATATTCTAAATAAAAGATCTATTAGATAACAAAAGAGTTCCCAAAGGCCCTGAGGGATACTTCATTTCTTGGTTTATCTGAAACTTGACTGGACATAGCAAGAAAGAACTTTGGAAGCAATTCTGCAAGGCCTCTAGGGAACAGAAGAAGGGAGCAATAGGTCTTTTCCAGTGCTTGTATCTATCATTCTTTGAGAAGGAAGAAAAAAATCTATAGAAATGTCATCAGCATGACCTCTGTTGGAACAACATGTGCCCCAGTCCCCTGGGGTCCCACTGTCAATAAAATGTGGGAAAAGCAACAGGGTTTTTCATGAAGGTCGTATGTTTTCACTCTTTCCAGTTCAATCTCACAGAACTGGGTAGGACCTTGAGAGTTCAACCAGTTGTTCACCTTGTTTTTAGACAAGATTAACTTGAACTGCCTTAGAAAGGTGATTGGAGATCCAGTTCTATTATGTAAAATGTTTTCCTGTGGCACATGTTTACTGCAAATTCTCACTCCCAGCAACCACTTCCTTCTACCTGGTCAAATTTTTCTTACTGTAATGAAAGGCTATTTCTTAATATTAAAAAAAAAGAACAAGATAATATCCATTATAAATTCTTCCCACTCTCTCTCACTTTCCAGGTCAAATTATTCTTGTTTCATTAAATCCCCATGTATGTGGTAAAGCTCATTGATCAAGAAAAAATTGCTACCTACCTTATAACTAAAGTTTTACATGTTTGTCAGTTATTCACTACATTCCTCCCAAGAGTCACATTTATAGTGGCCACTATACCTATATCTTTATTCTAAAAAATTCAACTGTTAAATATAGATGTTTCTTGTTGCTGAAATGGTGGCTATCAGGCTAAAGTGCTTACATTTATGTCTATCTGTTTAACAAAAGTCAGTATAGCTTGTCTACAGAAAATATTTATTTATTTCAAGGCTATGGATGCATTTCTTGTTATTATCTGTGATGGCATTAAAAGTTTTCTTTTTATCTACTAAAAACACCTTGTGAAGCTTTAGCTGCATGTTGACATTTGATTACGCATACTTCAAGGATTTTTATGAAGTGTTTTCCCTTGAAGATGACCAAGCACTGGAGGAAATCGGATTGATGGAGATCAGGAATGTGATTTGCCCAGCTATCATCACTGCCCCCTCTCTCTCCTTGTTCTGCTCTTTCCACACCTTTTCCCCTACATTGGTCCTTTTACTCTTCGTGGGACTTAAAACTCAGCTTGTGTTGACTCAGGTAATTTTGAAATAGATGCTTCTGGTTCAGGCCAAAAGATGCCTGGCAATGTTTGGGAAGCTAGTAGGCAGAGTCTTGGGCTTCATTTATATTGTACACCAACTGAAATTTGATAGAAGCTCTCCCTTACCTGCTGTGTGACTCCCCATACAGGTAAGCATCCACAGCCCTTTCAATATGTGAAGACTTTCCTACTCATTCTGGGAACAACTCATGTTGCTACTTCATTCTTTTGGTTTTGTATGACACAGGGGAGTATATACTACATTCCCACATCTCACACCTTATATTTTAAGCATCTCAAAAGAAAGGATAATGAATACATATATAATTCCATTTATCCACCACAGCACTCACTCAATCCCATCCACATAAAAAGTACCAAATACCCATTGATGTCTGAAGAAGTATCAACTCTATCTAAGATCTGATCACCTTTGTGTGGCTGGAACTCCAGAGTATTTCTCTTGGATTGATATTCACCTATTTAAAAGTACAGATCCCAGCCAGCTGAGGCCCAAGGTCCCTTTAACTCTAGAACTGTATGATTTTTCTGACTCCACACATCCACTGAATTAGGGCAACAAAGTCAGAAATGCTCACAAACAGTTGACTGCAGAGTGCAGTTAGCCACTTTTCGTTGACTTCATGTTATTTTTTGTTTGTTTGTTTGTTTGTCCACTGCAGAAAGTGGACACTATAATGATTGTATTTATAAATATTCCATGCAACACTTGCAGTACTACAGGGTTCATTTTAAAAAGAAAGAATAAACACATAACTTATTATAATGAACTAAGGCTGTCAACTTCCTTGACTCTCAGCACTCAGAGGATCTAAAAGGACCCCAGTCCAAATCCAGGAACAAAGAACGGGCCACAGAAATACCCACATGCCATGGGAATGTTTCAGAAAATCATCCAGCATGTGGATCTGACTTCAGGATAACTCAAGGATTGTCTGTAATGGAGAAAACAGGGTTTCCCTGCATGCAGTCCACGTTTTGTCAGCCTCTGACTACTTCAGTCATCCATTTATCTCAGAATGCACAGATGTGAGCTTTGCTTGCTAGTATGAGCCAAGCACGGGTTCCCTACTGGTACTGCCCATGACCACAGCAAATTCAAAAGTGTTCCTGCAATGCTTGGTCCAGTGTGCAGAAGACCTCTAGTTCCTGCAACCCAGAATTTAGGTATTTATATATTTACAGTAGAGAACGAGGCCTTGGCCTGGGTTAACAACGTTGTTGGTGCTATAATGCAAGGCAACTCTAGGTAAAAAAGTGCATGCCTTATAAGCATAACCTTCTTGGTTATGTGGTGTTGAGTAACAGTACTGTAAAGAATTTCAGGAAGAGTATAGGCTAAAGAAGTGATTTTCAACCTTTATGACAAACACAAACTAATTACTAAAATTCCACAGCACACCAAAAATATATATTTTTGCTGATCTTACAAAAAATAGGGATAATTTTGATTTATTCACACCAGACAGCTACAGTTGTTTTAACTGTTGTCATTTTTTTAATTTGACAGTCTAAGAGAAATGAGCTCAGTAGCCTTGACTAAACAGTCAGGTACTACACGTTTTAAAAATCCCGTAGCACACCAGTGGCCATGGCACATGGGTTGAAATCACTGGGCTACAGTTACCCACTGCTTTTCAAGAGTGGCCATGCACTTCAGCAGCCCCATTGTCATTAAGTGTCCAGGGAGAGTGGTCTGCAGATCTGGGATCATTTGCTCAGCACACTCTCACTCCTCACTCTTCCAGAATCTAGGGCCTAGCCACTTTTCAGGATGGGATGTACTTCTGGATTTCTTCAAGAAGCAAACAAAAAAAACTGTAGTAGCAATCACTTACATGGGACCAGGTGTCACCCACTCTTCTAAGTTCTTTAACTGTATTGGCTAACTGCATATTGGGAGCAGCTTATGAAGTAGGTACTACTTTTATTCCTGCTTAACCGATGAGAACACTGAGGCACAGAGGAGTGAGATAGCTGCTCCAAGTCACTCAGACTTTAAAATCCAGACCCTCCTGCTCCAGACGTTGTGCTCCTTAATCACAGCTGCATGAATTCTGCATGGGTGATGGCCGAGTTTTAATTAGAGACACAACCAATCAGTCAAACGGTCCCTTATGTAATTAAAGAAGCAAATTTGCATGTGCCAGGCTTGGGGATACAAAAAAGACTCAGCCTTGCCCTCAGGAAATATATGGTATACCAGAGATGCAGGCACTACGCACATACTTACTTTCCTGACTGTTTAATTCAAAATGCGAATAAAGCTGTGTAGAAAAGCACCAGGGATAAAATTAAATGTTAAAGAACAAAACATTTCAGAAGGGGTAGTTGCTTATAGCCTACTAATTATAAGCAACAAATAAACCAAACTGTGAAGATGATGAAGTCATAAAGGAAAAGGAGCTCATCCATTTGTCTTATTCTGTAACCTTAAAGACTTACAGTGTACACACTCTAGAGGAGGCCCTCATAAAGTAGCTAATGATGGAACAGCCCTATGAAACAGCTAAGACAGGCAACCCCAAACAGAAGATCAGCAAGATCACCTCACTGAGCAGCATGATCTTATGCAAGGACCAAAGGTTTCTGTTCTAGCCCAGCCTTTGTACCTGCTATATGTATAGATAGAGGCTGACCCAGACATGTGCCCCTGTTCCTTTTATGTCACTGTTTATGTTATCAATGGGCATGGCATTCAAAATCATCTCTCAATAATTCCTGCACAATCACCATGTTGTGACTGAGGAATTCCACTATTGCCAAAGCCTGAAAGGGAAATGTCATAATCTAACAGTGCCTTGGTGGTTAAGGCCAGGTAAAGTCTTCTACGAAAAGCCGATTTCCCTTTGCTTGTCTGCACATTAGTGTATTCTTCAATGCCTCTAACCTGGTAGGGAATTCCCACAAGACCTTATCAGAGGCGTCCACTGTGGCTGCTGGCGCATAACAACAGAGAGAGTTGTGTGATACAGAGACACTCTTTCCATGCTTCTCTCCCCAGTTATATGTAAAATTAGTCTGTGGCTTTGGAGGAGTGAGGGCAATATTTTTTTTCATAATGGGAAATACTTACTGGCTTCTGCATAATCCTCAGGTCCTGGAGGAGGAAAAACTTTCTCGAGAGAAAAATTTAGAACTATGCTGGCAGGTTTCCTTGATTGGAAAACTTTCCTTTTTTTCTTTCTCGTTTCCTCCTTCCCTCTTTTTCTCTGTTTCTCCTCCTCTCACCCCCACCCCCTTCAAGGACTGTGGTTCTCTTTTTGATTTTCCTGATACAGGTTGCTTTCTGGAGTTTGGGGCCTTGATTTTAGGAACTTTGTGTGACCTGGCTTCATAAAGATATTGGTCAGAAGATTCAACCTTCCAGTGAGATTTTAAATCTTTTTACTCTATCAGCCCCACCCTTCCCAACCTCCCCCAACCTTGGCTTTAACGGGTAACTATTCACTTTACGATCTTCTATCTTGCCTTGCAATCAGGGCTATTTTGTATTTTTATTTCTATTTAAATATTTTGGCTCAAAATATGCTTCCCAACAACAAACTATTTACTTCAACTAAACTATTCTCCTAACTGCCTACTTCTAAGCACTGTGGGTTCTGTTCCTTGTAGAAATGCCCTAATCTCTTTTTGTTTCTATTTGACCAAAATCTATTCTCTGAGAAATGTTGGCCAGGCAAGACTGGAAAGTCACTGTTCTCCCTTTCTCCATATTACTTGATCTCTCTGTTGTGTCCCAACTCCTTTGGTGCTCAGCCAGTATACTTTTTCTCTTAATATATCTTCTGCCATGAAGAAAAGATCTAATATCAATGATTACCTTCACTGTCAATGTAAGTTACTTTTTCCTATTCCCAGGTATATCCTCTGGCTAATTATAGACTTTTTATAAAAGAGGTTTAAATAGAAAAAGAAAAAAAACAGATAAAGAGGAGAAATAACACTAATTTGACTAAATTAGTGATTTGTCCGAAATTATGCTATAAACTTAAATTTAAGTTTATAAATTAAACTTATAATTTATAAGTTTAAATGGGCTAATTTATTTTTATAAAAATAAATAAATGTATTTATTTTTATAAAAAGAAATAAAATAAATAAATTTATTTTTACAAAAATAAATAAAATAAATTTATTTATTTTAATAAAAATACATACATTTATTTTATTTATTTTTATAATACATCAATTATAAAATGATGCCCATTTATTTTTATAGTACATCATTCTATATTATTATTAGAATCATTAAAAAACTCAAACTTTGTTGTTTACATAAAGATTCAGAGCCAAGACAGAATTTGGACCCATTTATCTTTGCAATCTCACCATGGAATGTGGATCTCCTTATTAGGACAATACTCTTATATTCCATTGGTAGGTCAGGTTCCACCTAGTTTTCTGGAACCTTCTCAACTGCATGGTTTCCTTCTTCCTTGCAATCCCATAGCAGTAAGAGTCTACGCCACAAAAATTATAATCTCACTGTGCATTGACACTATGTTATTGTGGTGGTTTTATCTGCATCCACCAACTTTCTAATGAGACTGATGGTAGGCTGTTTCAGACAAAAAAAACTACATGCCTTGTCTTTAAAAATATACTCAGAACTAGAGATTCACACATAATAAATACATAATGAATTCTTGATATCCTGAGGATTTATTAGATATGTTAGGATGAGACTGGATCTCCAGAAATGATTGGAGACAATGAGAAAGAAGAAAAACAGGCCCCACGACAGGTTTCTTTGCTAGGGCACTTGAGAAGGTGTCAATTCTCGTATCCGTCTTATATTAAAGCAGCTACTGGGGCAACATCTCATTTTCTAACTACTGCATTTGTAAGTGGCCCTTCTAGGACTGTGCAGTGCAGGGATGGGTGGCCCTATCTACCCAACATACTTTCCTAAGGATGGTTAAAGTTTACGGAGGTAAGCCTAGTGCTTGTAAGGGGATAACAGAGAGGAGGAAATACAGAGGTCTCTCCACACCTATGCAGCTTTACCATGTTCTTCCATTGATACCCTGACTTGGGATAATTCTTACATGGGATAGTTTTGGCTATTCATAGTAGCAAAACAGAATGAACACAGAAACATGGCGAAATTTTCATAGAACTATTTTAGTTTATGGGAAGATGACTGTGGACATGTGGCTTGTTGATTTACACTTTAGAGGCCCCAGATGACACTGCTGACCAATCACAGCTCCTTTCTTCTAAGCTTTTTCCATCAAATTCTGAAGGAGGCCAATTTCATTTATTCATGACTGAAGTACATTCTCAAGTCATAAAGACGTTCTCTGAAGGAAGTTGCAAAGTATAAAGGACCACAGTATCTCCATTATTAATTGGGACATCACCATTAGAAAATATATTTTGGTAGATAGGGAACTAAAATGGCTATAGAAAACAGAAACTTGAAAGTAACTAGAGGCCTATGGGTATCATGAAGTGCCCAGTATTGTGATAAGTACATAGGACAGAGGGAAGAATAAGTCATAACTCTTGCACACAGAAGGACATCACCTAGGGGAATGATGGACATATAGAGGTCATTTAGATATAACATAGCAACTGCTATGACAGGGTATGCAGTGATCATATAAGAATAGAGAAGTATACTCAAAATGATTTGATGAGTTAATCTCAGGGAAAGTTTCTTGGATGAAATCCTCTAGCTACTCCTGAATGTGATTAAGGGGGAAAGAATGATTCTGAAGACAAGGGTACTGAGAAGGGCATTCTAGACGGAGTTACAATGTAGGCAAAGGCACAGAGGTGTGTTTAGGGCACAATAATCACTTGGTATTATTAGATCTTGGCCAGCACATCCTTGTTGGGGGACCAATTAGCTGGATCTCACCACTGCCCTGCACACCTAGAGAATAACAGAAGCTAAATATAGGGTTCGAGGTAAAAGAAGTTGAGCCCAAAGCAAAAGTCTGATCTTAAAAACTGAGAACAAAACAATGGCTTAAGAGGGATATAGAAGTTATAGTATTAAGCCCTCAGGGTACAAGTTCCAGACCTGATAGACAAAGAAGCAGATTTAAAGAAAAGATATAAAAGATCAGGAGTCATCGCTAGAGCAAAGGAACTTAACTAAGTCCCATTAGAGAATTTCCTGATGTAGCTGAGTTTGAGGGAGTGATCTGAAATTGGTCTGAGCCCACAGATTTTGTGCATTAGTTTTGAGAAGCTGGTAAAGGTGTAAATTTGGGGATGAAACTATCTAATCCTCTGGAATATTTAGAGGAGGCTAGGGAAGATCAGGACCTCATGTTACCCACCACAACTACGTGTAGTATAGATTGATTTCTGTATACATTGTCATCAGAGTGATTGTAGGACCTGGCTATTGATATTAACCTCTTAATATGCATTCAAATTATCTTCTTATTTCTAAGCAAAAGATCAATTAGATCTTATCAGAAGATCCATAATATTCAAAAAGATCTTATCAGTTCTTTAAAGCTATGATTCCAAAATGTTTCAGATCCACTGGGGTAGACTCCCTAAGTCTTATTTGCTTTCTAGAAATCATACCCACTGTTTCTTAAGATACAAGACTTAAGTGACATGTGAAGATATATGTATCAGTATTAAATGAAGAGTCTGCGACCACACCTTTTTGTAGGAGGCAGCTCTGTGTGGTGTGGGCCCAGGTCCACACCTGGAGCTACACAGGACCCACGCCCACAGATAGGTTCTTTGTGGAAAATTAGGCCTGTAATGTGCCTAGGCTGCTTTGAGTCTTGCTTTTTGCTAAAAACTCCCTCACCCACCTTTGTGGCAAACATTTACTGCAAAGTAACTTCCTAAAATCCATACTAAACTTTCCAAGGATGAGTGTTAATTGGTTCAACCACTTTTGCCCTTTTCATTTGCAAATATCCCTCTTCTGTGATGTGATTAGCGGCATTGGCTCCTTTGTTTTCTGTAAAAGGTAACCACCTAAAGCAACCTGTGCACAGTAGATGAGGACCATCAGGTAATGTGCTGAGAAACCCAATAAAGGCTGGTCACGGGAAGGGCTGAGGCTTTTGCTCCCCTTCCAAGAAAAGCCGTGCTGCCCCTTTTCCTCCATAGGACTCGGTGGTCCATATGACTGTCTCATTTCATCCATAATGATGCACACACTGCGGGCTGGTGTCCATATCACTTTTTTCCCCTAAGAATTATGTGTTTCTTTATTAGATCAGAGCACTGTGGAAACAGGGTGGACTCAGACCCTACATTAACTGCTTCTAGAGCATCTTGGAGAATTCTTATTGAATGAGTACTTGCTATGTATATCCTATTGACATTTTGCTTAAAGATTTCTCTCAAAATGCAAAGTTGATTTCATGATTCATCATTTAGTTAATTGGGAAGAGGCCCAGGACAAGTAGCTATAACTTAGGCCTAATGGCTCAAATCCAATATAGATCTGAAACATTTTGTGCTCTCAAAACCAGATCTCCTTATCTAGACTTCTTGTTCAAGATGCTACAAGGATGAGAAAGCTTCCATTTGACATCATTGGAAGTAACTGGGCTCAATATTGCCTCATTGTTCTCTCATATTCAAAAACTTCAGCTGTCAGAAATATCCTCAGAACAGTGGGTTTTAGAAGTATATACATAGCTGGCCTGGCCGAATGTATGGCTTCTCAAACAGTCAGAGAAGATTCACATCTCCTTAGTGCCCTTCATACTGGGAAGGGCTCTGAAATTAAAAATGTTGCCTCTTAAGTTGTTATTTATGGTGCATTTCTCATTTTGTATGTTATTTCTGAGAATATTTGGGATTCTATATTAGAAAAGGCTCTCTCCAGTATATCATCAAGAATTAGGCTCTTTCACAATTCACAATCAAAGCAAAATTCAGGAAAAAGCATAGTATGAACTTTACATGAAATGCTTTAAAGAAGCTCTCCGATTAATAAAACGTACTTGAGAATCCCCAAAGACCCACCATGGGTCATATTTCCCTCATCAGTTTCTAAAGCCATAGCCTATTCAGGCAACAGGTGCAAGAATGAAGTTTAGGAGCAGACACCGCCATCTCTGGGGCTGTTGCTGCATATCCAGTCAGGTCAGAGACAGACTTGGGCCTTGCTAATGATCTTGGATATGCCTCCTTGACATTCATTTAAATGCAATCAGAAGGTACTGCCTTCTATTAGTAGGGAATGCATTCACAAATAATTCCATTATTATCATTTAAGGAGACATGAAAAGTGTCCATGGATGGAGTAAAAACTTCACGCTCACCCATTTTGGTCTTCCTCCAAACACACAAGGGGAATCATTTCTGAGACCAATCCACTTTATGATTTGGGTGGATCCATGTAGCTGGATCTGGTCAGGGGGTTGTGTGTGGAGTTGATGTGCCCCTTCCGGGCCAGAGTCTATGAATTGCCCATGTGAGATCCTCTTTGCCAAGGCAATTGTGGAAGTGCTTGTTGGTATGCAAGTGCTGTTTCCACAAGTTTTCCCAGGATCCTGACCCACCACAGGAAGGCCAGTGCTGCTGAGAGTGGCCCAGGCCCACTGCAGACTTCTCATAAGTGAGGAATAAAGTGATGTGTTTGGCCATTGAAATGTTTTGCTTCTAGTTTAAGCCTTCCCTGACAGAAACAACAGAAAAGGTGTTGTTTGCAAAGCAATTTTAATAGCAGATAGTAGAAGCAGAAAAAAATTTTAAAGAAAAAAATGAATTAAAATAAAAAGTAGACAAGCGTAGTTTTCACTGGGGATAAAATAAACCATTAAATTTGACAGAAGTGTAGTGAGACGTAGATAATAAGCCAGAGGACATAGATTAGAATGTTAGCACTGGATTTATACTCAATCCTTTTGGCAACAGATAATCATCTATTGTAAGGAGGTACATATTAAGAAGAAAAATTAAAGCGAGAAGAGACTGGCAAAAATTGAATATTTTTTAAAAAGAGTCGAGGTAACAGTAATAGCATCTATAGCAGAATGGAAATGGGAGAAAAGAAAAGTAGGAAATACATTTGAAGCATATGAAAAAGCAAAACAGTTGACTTGACAATAGGTTGCTGGGGTGAGGAAGAGAGGATGTCTCAAGAAGCTGCGGTGGAGGGTCGTTACAGCACAGGAGTGCTGTTATTTAAATTGATTTTATGTGCCAGTCCATGTACCTAACATCTTGTCTATGGGATACTCTCCTCTGGGTTTTAAGGAAATAATTTATTTGGGAGTACAACCTATTTCTAAAATGGGGCTATCCCCTTTGGAGAAGATGGATTTGCTATAGCCCTAAGCCCTCACTTTGCCTCAGTCCATCCTCACAATATCGATCCATATTATATTCGGGATGGTCTCAGCATCCCGAACACGTGTGATTCGTGTCAGTTTGTTAGGCTAACACATATGCATGGGATTGACATCTGCTTTCCACACAATTTTCCCCCAAGTTTGTTTGGGTGTGGAACAAACTTGCAGGTCTTCTCTAATGTACAAATAGTAAGTGAACAAGAGAGAAGGAAATTTCTAGAAAATAAAGAGTAAAAGTTCTTCTAAAGCCATAAAATGCCTAAGGTTTAAAAAGAATATAAGAGCTAAAAAAGAATTAATGGTTAAGAATATAGTTTGGAGATAAGCATATCTGATTTTGAATCCCTAATTTGCCACTCTATAAAGCTCAATTTTCACCTTAGAAAAAATAATCCAGCTGTAGGGTATGAGTAATTAAATGGGCTAATGCTTACAAAATCCTGAGCACAGTACATTTTCAAAATAGCCACCAGAGTGATTCTATTACATGTAAGTCACACTCTGGTCAAAATATCCCATTTGCCTGGCAATGTCCTGCGAGTGCAAACATGACATGGGCTCCTGGTACCTCCTGCACCTCACTCAGACCACCGACCACTCTTACCCTCACTTGCTGAAGTCCCAGTCACTCCAACTGCTTGCTGTCCCTAGACACACAAAGCTCTTCCCCGCACAGGCCTTCTTATTTGCTCTCACCTTAGGCTCCACGCAAAAATTTGCCCAAATGCTACCTCTTCAGTGAGTCCCTCCCTCCCTATCCAGGCTACACAAACGTCCCCCAATACCCTCCACACCTTGATTTTCTTCCATAGCACGTTTCACTCTGTAACATGCATCTGATTTTCTAATTTATTTTGTTGCACATCATCCCTTAATAGACTGTAAGTACTATGAAAGCAGAGATTTTGATCAGCATTGTTCATTGAGGTGGAAAAGTCCCTAGCACATTCTAGACACAATATTTGTTGAATGAATAAATTTCCAATATCATTGTAACAGAAGGGTAAAACAGGATGAGTGCCTTATTTCTAACCCAATGTTCTGTTCTGCAGATGTTAAACCATTCACATGTATCCAGCCTCTCCCCAGCCGTAGTCTCTGATTCACCACACATTTCCCAAGCAAGCACTTTAGGGCAGAACAGTGCTTGCTCTTGAACTGAAAAAGGCAGCAAAAATAAAACAAACCTGCAGTCCAAGGTGCAAATCCAGTTAAAGAGAAAAAACAGCTGAAGAGCACTGGTCAGATTAGCACCTAAATAGAAATAGAAATCAAGGGAGATTCTCATATTTTCGGTTCCTTCTTTTTCCACTTAGAGTTCCCTCAATGTAGAAGTCTTTATCAGGTAATAATAATAATCTATTCTTATCTAGCTCTTATGAGATGCCAACCATAGTTCTTACTCTTTACATGGGTCAACTCAGCCCAGCAATAATGCATGAGGAAGATACTATTATTACCCCCATTTTACAGATGAGGAAACAGGGAAGGTGAGCACCTTGGCCAAGGTTACATAGCTAGGAATTGATGGAGCTGGGCTGCAACCCCAGACAGCCTGACGGGACAGATTGTGGTCTTAATCACATTGCACTAGATGGATAATAAATAATTATTCTTTTAATATGTGAGTCAGGTGAGGCACAGTTAATATTTCTCAGCTGGATCCTAAGTGTCCATTTTCCTCTTGCCTCCACTGTTATCCCAGTGGGTGAAAGTGATGAGACAGTTTGAATTGAAAGAGAGACAGAGCTATAAGACAGGCCAACCCCTGGTTTAGGGGTCAGGAGGCATGACTTCCTGGGAATACCACTAAGTAGCTGTGTGACCTTGGTCTAATACTCCAGCATCTCTAGGCCTCGGCTTTCTCATTGTAAGAAAATGCTGCTGTTGCATCAGTAACTCTTATGGTCTCCTACAGAATACAATCTGTGATTCTGTAATACCACCAGAAAAGCCCTGTGTTGTTTGGCAGCCAGCAGCATGAATTCGAGAGCAATAGGGAATATGGTTAAAGGATAGAGTCATCCATATTTCACTTTAAACTCAGATCAACCTCTCTGGGGGAATTTAAGAATTGGATATATATAGGAACAAACATGATCAAACATAACAGCTTTGGAATTATATCCCCCTGCAGAAGTGTCAGGAGACTAGGAACAGCCAGACAAAGACAGCAAGAAAATGAACCCTGCACTGACTCCTTGTCAACGGGAAATATCCAATCACTCTCAGAAAAGTTGTTTTGAATGCCTAATAATTTTAATGAGCTCCAACTCTATCTTTTCCTCCCCATCATTACTCAGTTCCCATGGGCTCAGGAACCACTCACCTTTAAACACAATAAGGCATTAAGTTGCTTTCATTTAAAAAAATATAAAAACATTCTGATAGATATTTTAAGAGTTGAGGTAAAATCAAATGGAGTGAACAGAAGGGTCTTATCATTATAATGTTCGTCACCCGCTGGAGAGAATGCAAGGCTGGGGCCTCTTACAGCATTGGAAGAGAGGTATGTTGGTGTAGCCAGCACCAGCTCTGTCTATGCTCAGAGTGACTACACTTGCGAGAAATGGGAACAAGCCCTGAAAGGGCAGGAAAGGGGCAGATCAGTTCCCACGTCTGAGCTGCTTGTCAGCGAGCCTGGGAAGGAGGGCTGTGGTGCTGTGAGTGCTAAGGGGGAAAACACTCAACAGGACACTGCCTGGGGCAGGCTTTAGAAAAGAGGGCAGTGGGCTTAGCTACTTGTGCGAAGTGCAAGTGCAAACTAAAGCCTGCCACTGTAAGCAGCACAGCAGGTACTCTCAAACCCCAGAAGGGCGTGTCCTTTCAGGAAGTTTTCTGTTGACTGAGACTGCAAGTCAAGCCGCAAGAGAGAGAAAAGGGACTTGGTGGTTTTCTTGTATCTTTATAACTGTGATGAAGGTGTATGAGACAGTGATTTCTGTCATCAAACAGAAGTTACTCAAATGTACCAACCACTAATATTTACAAAGTTTCGTACAATAATAAAAATTATCTTCTACTTATTACAAGAAGATAATGACAGTTTCTCTACCTATCCCATGTGAGAAAAGGGATTGAGAAGATGGATCAAGCAGAGAACACTGGCACATGAGTCAGGATGTGTGTGTTTCCCAAGAAGTCCCTGAGTCAAGTCTTAAATGCAGGGAACTCCTGCTGCGGTACCTGACCAGGTGCAGGTGCCCTCTCTTCCAGGATTTATCCCAGTGGCGGCTCATCTCTCAGCTCACACGACTCTTCGTGAGATAAATGAAATTTACTGAATAAATTAATCAGACAATGTTGTAGAATTACGTCCAGCACCTACCAGAAAGGAGGAACGTCCCTTCACAGGCTGCTGGTAATTGCTACAAGACCATGCCAAAGTGTTGCTTACTTCTGTATTCCCAGTGTCCAGAACGACTGATTAGTTATTATTCAGTAATTGATTATTTGTGCAATGAATGAATCAGGGAATGCCTAATTATCTTATGTATCAAACTCCTCACTCTAAACCAAACAAAAAACCCAAAATAAAAAACAAAACAAAACAGAAATTGATGCAGACATTTTTATATTATTAAATATCTGTTCCATTAGACATTAGACACAAACGTTGTCATTCCTTGTCTTCTAACTGTCCCCCTTCCTACTCCCCACTCCCACATATTATGTTTCTTTTTCCCTATTAACTAGTCCTCCACTTTCTATCAACTCACTTCTATTGGATGGCAGAGGGAACAAGAAAAACAAACAAAAACAACCCTCATTCCTAAAACAGTCATATCTTATTATTATTCTAGCCAAGTTGAGGTGAAATAAACTCAGAAAAATAAGGAAGTCACTATTAAGAAAATGAGAAGTTATGTGTGATTTTTTTCTGTAATCTCCACATGGTTATCAGTACCTCTATTTACAGTGCTTTTAAGACTATTGTATAGTGGAAATCTGGCTACAAAAATAGAGATTTGCTTTCCATCATCACAACATGGACTTCACCATGTGGAGATGCAATTTGTATTTTAAAATACATATTAAATTCCATTCCACTCCCCCAAGCGATGCTTCCCAGCTTTCTCCATCCTGCCACATACAGATCCTCACTGCTTGAAGCAAACCTGATATATGGAAATCAGAATTCTCTTAAACTCCAAGGTGATTCTTCCCTGTACAAGAGTATTCACCAAAATGTTCCTGAGAAATAGCTAGTTCCTCCTCTGCATTTAAATGATAATATGGCATACAAAAATTCAGTCCACAAAGAAAGTTGAAGGAGTTCAACTATGCTTTGAAATGACACAAGGACAGCAACTTACTATGAATAGTGATTTCTATTTTCCAAAGTCTTGTAATAAATCATCACAATCCAATTAAAAAATAGTGACTTCTCAAGATAAAATAGGTTGCTAGGGTTAAGGGTTCAAAGATAATAAAAGACATTCTTTCGAGAAGAATATGTTCTAATTACAGAGAGACCTAGGTAAAGATTTAGAATATCATGTGATGTCTCCCAGGTTAAAAACAAGACAACCAGCCCCAAATAGAGTTGCTTATGGTAAACCTCACATCACTAAACTAATCTTAATTACCACTGCATCTCTGGCAGAAATGAAATTTTAAACCAGTCATTCAGAAATCGACTGATCAGTGCTCGTTGGGTAATCTGCTTTATATATCCCTGCCATAAAGGAAGGTAACGTGGCAATATCCAACCTGCTTTTCTGCCTGGTATAACTTTCTTGTTCCCTTGTCCTTCTGGCTATAAAAGTCTTTCATTTCCTACAGCTCCTTGGAGCTCCTTTCTGTCTGCTAGATTAGATGTTGCCTGATTCAAATCGATTTTTCCTCAAATAAACTCTGAAAACTTTAATATGCCTCCATTTATCTTTTAACAGGTCTGAGGTAAGAAGAGGAAAACAAAAGAGACCCCTGACAGTCCCCCAGGAACCAGGCGTATTACCTGCTGAACCCCATAGTGTGGCTGCTTCCTCCCGGGGGTGTGTAAGTGCCTCTTAGATGCCAGATCCGTAGCTTTTGCATCCTAGCCCTTCCGACATTATTTGAGCTTTTTTTTTCTTTTCCTGGATTGCATCCATCCGGAAAATGTCTGGGATCAAACTGGGTCCGACTTGGAAATGGAGCCGTGTCAGACTAGATCCCAGGTCTAACTGGGTCCGACTTAGAAACAGGACTGAATCTTGGGTACAACTGGGTTTGACTTGAACTGGACTATGTCCCATGTGGGGCCTCCGGTGTATAAAATTTTGTTTTAAGGCACGTTAACTTTACCAATGGTAATCTTGGACTGGAGAGGCCACAGTGAATAACTTTTAACTTTGATAAGCTTATCCATTTAAGAAGTACCCTACAGATAAAGGGGTCTCACCCAAACACCCACTATAAAAGGTAGTGAAAGACTTTCTTTTTCCTCCTTTAAGTTTCTGGTGACTAGGGTGAGACCTACTGGAACACCCTACTCACTCCAGAACCTGTAGATGGGATCCTGAGAAAAGTGACAGAAGCTGGCAAAGCGTAACCATTCTTACCCAAGCAGCTTCCCTGTATCTTTTTATCTATGATGCTCTAGTCCAGTGAGGAAGGTAAACTTTCATGTTGTCCCTTCCTTTCCAAATTCAGATTTGGAGAAAGCATTGTAAGATTTATGTCATTGAAACTCCTGAGTTCACTTTTGAATACCTATTGGTCATTACTCCTTTCTTTAAAAAAAATTATTTATTTATTTTTAGACAGAGTGGAAGGGAAGGAGAACAAGTGGGAGAGAAGCATTAATGTGTGGGAACCTGGCCAGCAACCCAAGCATGAGCCCTGATTGGGAATTGAACTGTCAACCCTTTGGTTCACAGGCCAGTGATCAATCCACTGAGCCACACCAGCCAGGGGAGTTATATATCCTTTCTATCCCAGGGACAGGAATCTATTTTGTGTCCTGAGAATTTGGTTTGGTAACGGTCAGGTTGGGAGCACCGGAAATACAGCTGGATAGAAATGCATATTGTACCCCATTTGTGGCTAGATATGGCTGGACTTTTCTCACATTTAAGTGTATTGGTTTAATTCAAACAGCTTGACTATAGTTATCAGCTTAAATATTATACTTTTCTTCTACTTAGGTTTACTAAAAGTCAACTAAGCTCATGTTATTAACACCTCTGTTACTGAAATTCTCAGCAAGAAAGATAATAGTTAACTGTGAAATGTCTCATGAAATTACCATGAGCAATCTAAACATAATTATTAAGAACAATAAATTAAATCAATGTAAGATAAAGGTTCATAAACAAAAAGTTTTAACAATTATTAAGCTTTATGGCATAAACTATCTAAAATAGTTTCTAAAATCATTTTGGTAACCCCAAATGTTAAAGTTATAGAGATATAAGTTAAATTATGGATATTCATTAACTATCTAGCTCTTTTTCAAATAAGAAAAATACTGAAACATTAATTATGGAACATAGGTTTATTCACTTTTGGCTTCCAAAATTTTATAGAGGAACTAAAGATACTTGTGTCTATTTTGTGCCACATTGAAAAATTTACTATGAGAAAAATATACTTCTAGAAATTATGAAATATTTTTATCAATTTGCTAAGCCACAGAATTCTAGTGTAACAGTCCACAACTGCTTATGTCTTTGTTTTCACTAGGGATTAAGGATTCTAAGGGTTGAGAATCTAATCAATGTATATAACCAAAACTACATAGAAATAATATGGTTAAACAAACAAACAAAAAACCACTCTGTATGAAAAGTAGGTAAGGACAGTAAAACGACTGAGTGCTCCAGAATGAGAAAGAAGAAAAAACATAGAACAAAATCTGAATAGATATAAAACCTTTATAGAAGGTTTTGTGGGAATAAATTTTTGGAAAGGAATTTTGTGTGAGGTCTGGCTAAGATGAAAATAGGTTTATTTTTTAAATAATGAGTTTTAATATCAAAAATACACTAGTACAAACTTAGAATTTTTTCTCCTTGTTAAAAGCCAAATTTTTGTTGGATTATTGGTTTGCTTTTGACAAAAGGTTGTAGAAGCTTTCTTTGTTTATTTTTTTTATTTTACTTTCTTTTTTTTACCTTGTGGGCCATCTACCTGGAAAGCAAAGATTTTGTGTCTTACTAAGATAATTTACTGTGTTTACACTGCCTTGTTCTGAAGCTGTAGTATAGTTTAGGTTCTAATTAAGTTCACATACAACCTAAGATCCTAAAGTATCTGGTATTTCTTTGGTATACCACTCTCTATATAGTTTTATACAGATGGTAAATAACAAATCTGGCTTTATTAATTAGTTGATCATATTGATCTTCTCAACAGTTATATGAATCCCTTAAGTTCCTTCCTCGTCCCTCTAATGGAGATATCAAATACCACTTGTTAACTGCCTGTAGTAGGCAGCAAGCTTAGTTGAATCCTCTAGCTCAAATGCAAGTTTAAGGAAAGTCTACAGACATGCTACACTCATACATCAGTATGGCTAAATCATTAACCAGTACTTAGGAGAATGGGCTTTGAAGTCATACAAACCTGCCTCTCTTACCTCCTAACGATACACTGTTGGGCAAGTCTCTCTGCCACTATTATCTTCAATTTCTTTAACGGCAAGGATGAAAGTAAAATATATCTCTCATAGAGTTTGTGAGAATAAAATCAGATCAGTTTGATAAAGCTTTTAACAGAGTGTCTGTACCAGTAAAGTAGTTTGGAAATGAGTATTATAATTCTTTTAATTACTTTATTCTACGAACTCTGCTAAGTGCCCTTTGAGGACACACCAGGCATTCAAGAACATGACTTGAGAGAATCTTATATTAAAGGAGAACCGAGATCTTTAAAGGCATTGCCAGAACCATTCTTCTCCAAACCTACATAACTGGAATTAGCTGTCACTCTCCACCACCTTCACATGACTTTTTTGCTCCTTCTCTTGCTGAATATTCATTCTTGCACCAGAATCTTATGCCTGCATTCATTTTCCCCTCCAAGAAAATTTGCTGTCATGTCCTTTCTACCATTATTCTCCATTTATATTTCTCATTTACAACACCTTTCTCTGTGCAGCAGGACTCTGGGTGCTGGCCTTTAGACTGAATTCTGTGTATCTCATTTTGCTTCTGGCTTCCAGTAGGGTTTGGATAGTGGGGGGCACCACTGAGAGATGAAAGAAAAGAAGGAAAGAGGCCCCGGAAAGACTCTCTGCTTCTTCCCAGTTTTGTTTTGTTACCGCGATCTGGCAGTGCTCCCTCTCTCTCTCCATGGACCCTGACAGAGAGCTCTCTTCCTTGCCCTTTAGCCTGAGGGGTGATAGCAGCTTCTTGCTATTAATCTCAGGAGTCTTGATGCCCTTTGTTGATTTCCTTAATCCTGCCCTGTAAATGATTTTCTTTAGAATCTCATTCCTGTTGTTTTCTGCTAGAAAGCTGGCTAATTGTCTATTTTCTTTGTCCTATAATTGTCTTTTTTTTTTTTTGCCTATCTTTTTAACCATCCACTTAAACTAAAACCATCCACTTAAACTAAAACATACCAGTCGCTATGTTAGGATATTGGGAAGCAAAATAAAAAGGGGGAATTGGAAGTATTATTGCTCTGGGGGCAAGCCTGCACCCTACTCATCCAAAGAGACCACTCACACTCTGGTTTGCCTGAGGGCTACTTGATTACTTGCCTCAATGGAGCTATTAGGCAATATGTAGAGAGATTGCATAAAATGGGATTAAAGCTCACACTTAGAGGTAGGATCTGCATATCCTACCTGCTTTCCTCCAATCACAGGCATACACTAAATCTAATAGGAAGATTCCTGGAACTTTTCCTGATATGAGGATACAGGTTCTGAGATCTAATAATTTTGGCATATTTAATATACAAATGTCATCAGATATGCAATAGCAGCCATGAAAGTAGACTAGAACTTTCAAAGTAAGTACTGATAATGATGAAGATGGTCTGAATGAGTACTATCCAGAAGCCACCAATGCACTAGGGAACAGCAAAAGGCACCAGAATTGCAGGCTCTGCGCCAAACCACAGAATCTAAGTTCCAAAGAAAAGAGTTTTTTCCAAGATCCCAAGCTAGTTTCTGGCATGATTAGGATAAACCTACTTCTCGTGACTCCCGGTCCCTCCCATTTTAGAACTGATGACTGCAAATGGAGTTGCATTTTTAACAAGAATCAGAGGCATGAGTAAGGCATGGTGAAATTTCAGGAAATAAACTACATCTGGAGGAAGTATTTTGGAAACTTGGGGCTTTGCTGGCCCCTCCAAATCATACTGTGTAGGCAGTCACTTCCTCCACCTACACATATGGCCAGCTCTGCTTCTGCTCCTACAGACGGCAAAGGGCTCAGCTGTGATTTGTATAGTTTTCTTCATATCTGAATGCCCTCAGGTAAGGGTGGATTAACTTGCCCTTGGCTTTCTTGGTGTGAGGCATCATCTGTCATGCCGTATGTCTTTTTAAAATTTCCTTGGCTTGAACCTTTCCATTTTGTTATCACAAGTAAGATTGCAGGCAGTTCCGACTGTGAGCTATTTGAGTTCTCAGGTGTGTGTTTGAGGGGATTAAGACCTGTGCCAGGAATATAGGTTAATGCCAGTGCCAAACACAAATCCTCCTTTATCTGATTCTGGAGAAATTCTGGAAGTGGCTGTCAGAATAACTCACAGCAGTCACAGGGTGTTCTTTTCTGAGAAGAGATCCAGTGGGTTCAATTACACCATTTTTAGTGAAAGGTGATTAGTTGATTAGTCTAAACTGATTCTTTAGTATATGTAGCACTTTGTGAGTAAAATCCTGTCTGCAACCCCATCATTCCCATTGTACTAGATGCTGTGGTAGTTGACCAGATGCCCACCATCAGGACTGAAATATTAATTTCCCCAGGTGCTGTGAATTATTAGTGTGGACAGCTCTCAGCCCAGTCTATCCTTTTCCAAAATTGACTTTTGGCAGCGTTGTCCAAGATGATACCCCCCTCCTAGGAGCTAGCTCTCCTTATTATGTGAAGTAATAGTGAAATGCTGAAGTGAATAAAAACCTGGCATTTTGCCCTAATACAGGGTAATTCTTCAGGGATAACCCCCAACCTCCAGCAGAATCAAGTTAGATCTCTCTTGCTACTATATTGAAGCCCAACTTCTCCTGCCCGATCCTGCATTCTTTACGTGCACCCTTCCCATAGGTGGCGCTCTTTAGAGCACTCTCCAGTGAGATTTGTGTTCATTTCTGTTGGAGTAGGTTTCCCAAGGAACACCCATCTTTCCAGCTGCTCCTAAACTGCTGAGCCATATTCTGCATAATTTCTGCAAACTATTTTCCTACCCACTGTCTCATTAGCACCATCTCCAAAGTCAGAGAATGACATGGTGGCCCCTAAAACTCACGAGTTGTGTATCTTGACTATGCTCCTCACTTCTCTGGATCAACCGAACAGTCCCCTTGCACATCTACTGTCCTGTCTTTCTGCACTGTTACCTGATCCAACATTTTTATACAATTTTTTGCTCCCAAAATATTGCTCTGGGTCGTATGTTATTTGCCTTCCCACTTCATGAATGATGACACTAAGCATGGAAAATAGCTCTAAATCTGTACAATTATACTTGTCAATATTTTCTCAATGAAGTTTAAAAAAGAATAAAAATATTTAACTGATTGTTTAGATGTGATACATGAGGCCATAGAAGGCTGCACCTGGTTCTCCTGCATGTGGTACCTGGGAAATAAAAAATGTAGGAGGACAGGGAAGATATCGGCATTGCTGTGCTGCTCATAAGGAAAATAAGGAAAGAAGGCTGAGTTCTCTGCATGTCTGTGTCAGGACTTACAGGCATTATTTTTCCAGCCCTTAGAAGCCCAGGGAAGGAGAGGAATGCCTGAAATGGACAAATAAACTTGTAAATGAATGATTGGATTATTATAAAGAGTTCTGACCTATTATTCTTATGGGTGAAGTCCTTCCTTAAGAAAAAAGGAAATGAAGAAGAGGTCGTTTTTTCTGAAATGGAATGCAATTTTTCTCCTATTGAAATTTCCCATATGCAATGTTCCCATTAGGAATCCACAGGGAGTAATTAGGAAAATCCAGTAAATTATTCAAGGTCACCTGGCTGACTGAGAGATACTCAGGTACTAGCTCCTAGCTAAGCCAGGCCCTGCCTTCCCAGATGCTCTGTCATGGACAACCGGGACTCCTCCGTATGCAGCGGGGCTATGTTTCTCACAAGGTAGGTAAACGGAATTCTAATTTCGATTTAGATAACCTTTGGATAAATATTTGTTTCTGCTAACTCTCAAAGGATTGTCTTAGAAGGCTGATTTATGGTTCTTTTTGCTCCTCTTCCTCTATCTGTGTCCAGTATTTTATTCATTCTTCATACTATTCTTCAAAATAATGTAATAAACTATTTTTTAAACTAAAAATATCAAAAGTAATTACTACAGGCATCTTTATTGCTTACTTTTAAATTTAATTAAAGTATATTTTGTATAGTCAAGAAATTAAAATGACTCAAAAATCAAATATACAAATGAAGGTACAGTAAATAGTCTCCATGTGAAATCGTGTGCCAAACATCAGTTCCCTTCATCACAAAAACATAATCTCAGGTCACAGCCTTCTCTCCAGAAACCTGCCAGGCATATTCAAGTAAGTTATACAGAAGTGTGGATAAATATCTTCTATCCCATTCTTGTTACACTGAAGCAGCTGACTATAATAGCTCACACACGCCTCTGCACCTTCTTTTCTTCAATTAACAGGGTATTTTAGAGATCATTCCCATCAGTACAGAAAGACTTTTCACTTCCATTGGTACTGATGAATAGTATTCCCTTGTATGGATCTACCGTAAGTATGTATTTTAATTTGTCTCCTATTGATGCACATGAAAGCTGTTGCAAGTGTTTGCTATCAGAAGCAAATGGCAATTGATAATAAACATCATCAGGAAATAATTCTAGCAGTAGCTTTGCTTCCTTCAAGAGTAACTGTATTTGTAATTTCGACAGCTATTGCCAGATTTCTTCCCATACAAGCTATAGCAACTTATATTCTTACCAGCAGTGTGTTAGAATTCCCCTACACCATTAGCAAGGCAGCATGTCATGACACTGTTTACATCATTACTAATCTAATAGATTGAGCACAGTATCTCAAAGCTGCTATTTTGCATTTCTCTCGTGTGAGTCATGTTTTTAATTACATCATACATCTGCTTACAAATATTTTCTGAGAATACATATGTTGTCCATTTTTTCTGCTGGTCTTTTACTTATTGATTGACAATGTTTACATGTATTATGGCAATCAGCCTTTTGTGATTTGAATATTATATGTTGTATTTTTTCTAGTCTTTGATTTTGCTTATCATGCTTTTCATCATGACATTTGTTTTTCTAACATTCAGATCTTCAGATTTATTCATCCTTCATGGAGTTTTGGATTTTACAAGTTCAGAATTTCTCACTGTGCTTAAAAAACCCATCCGTACTTTTCCCTCATTTCCTTTACTTAAAATAGCTGTTACTGCCTTTCTGAAGGAACAATCTCATTCATACAATTTCATTCATAAGGATTCTGGTCCATTTGCTAATTGTTTCAAAGACTGTGCATGTACTGGATTCAGGACAAACACCTCCTCAAGGATATTTTTAAAGTTCAATGGAAACACATTTACAAAGATAAAAGGTTAATTGAGTTCGAGGAAAAAAAAGTTCATATCTAGCAGGGCACAGGACAAAGGTTTATAAGATCCTTAAACAGAAGAGAAAACCCCAAACTGGGTGGCTAGATACCCAAACTTCCAAATTGAAAGTAGTACTTAAGCAGGAATAAAAATAGAAGTTTGCCTGACTTTACTACAGCTCATAAAGACTCAGAATTAGTTCCTGTGAAGACATAGAATAATCAGAAAATTAAGAGACTTAAAAAGCTTCCAAATGAAGATCCCATGTGTCTGAGATGTTTGTGAGTTATTTCATTCAGCAAATCTAATGTCTGAGGGAGGAAGTATTTTCTGATTTTTTCTCTGACATGGTTCTCCAAGGTGGAGGAACCGTGGGGTCAAACAAGAAGTATATTCACACTTCTTTACGTTTTTAAAGAACTAACATAACCAGAACCTATCAACTCAGCAATGCTTCAAAAATAAAATTATTTTTTAATGGCAATGGAATACAATGGGTAAGATCCTTAGATATCAGGTGTGGTTATATTAAACATCAGTGTGTATTGTTAGTTTGTACTGATTATTGAAGGTTTATTTTGTGCCAATCTCCATGCAAAATGTTCAGAATGCTTTACACACTATGGTGATCTTAACAGCAGTAAGAAAGGTCGGATATATTATTGTGTTCAACTTTCAAGATGAGAAATGAAAGTATATAAAGGTTATATAAATTTGACCTGAAATCATGGAACTGGGCCACAGTCTCAAGTCTTTCAAGAAACAAATTCTGAACTTTTAATAATCTTACAGTCTAAATTTTCTATTAACCACCCATGTGATTTTCGACAGGTAACAGAATGCCACAAATTATTATTTACCCACTCTACTAACTTTTTAGGGTGATTGTAAAAATCTAAAGAAACATTGATTAAACATGAGAACATAATAGGAACAAAAAAAGAAGTCAGCACAAATTATAGGCTGTTATTAACACAGTTCTAATGCAATGGGAATGGTGGCAAATTCAAATTCATGGGGTCTTCCAAACCCCACTGGATCCCAGATAAGGTATTAGGAAAGGTCTAAGTGAATCTTGGCCTAATTACAATTTTACCAAACATTTCAAAAGACAAACAGGTAAATATGAGTTCTGGTCTAGCCACACCTGAGTTTCTGCTAGGAGATGAGATGACCCAGGATGGGGGTGGTCACCAGAAAGACCAAACATATCATTAGAGGGTTGGAGCTAGTCAAACCTGTGAGGAGGGGAGGGGCCTGGGAGTAGATCCAGAAATCTATCTGTTGGTGGCTTTTTCCGCGCAGCAGGAACCACAGACAGGTATCTCCTTCTTCTGGATGCAGTGACTCATGTGTCCAGACACAGACACTGACAGGTAGAGAAGATAACGTCTTGTCTTCTATCAAACATGGTTGCTCTTGTTTTTGATAAGACAGATTTTGCTCAAGCCCCTGCTTTGTGTGCCTCCAGCCCACCCTTATATACCCTACATCCTCTTCTCTCTTCAGGGTCCTGAGAACTTTGTGAAAGTCCTACTGATCAAAGAACAATAATTTGGCTATTTTGCTTACTACTGGCTGCCTGTCTTTACTGGATATACAATCTGTTCATTCCTGCCAACTCCAAAAACCTCTCAGAATGCCATATGACTGACGGGAGGGTGGGGAAAAACTGGAATAAGACAGGAAAGAATACTAGTTTGGCTCCTATATTGTATGTTATGACTTAACTTACACATTATGGCAAAGCTTCCAGAAGAAACAATTGCCTGACACTGGCCTCACTACTCTTCTGTGGCCCATCACTTTTGAATTACTACCTTTGCTGCTCAATCTCTGGCCTCTGCTCTCTGGTTCCCAGTACCTCCCACAGACCTCGAGATATGATGCCTACTTGAGAAGACCTCCCTAGATTGCCTCCAAGCAGTCTCCTACCCTGTGACTACATCACCATAGTCACTCTTATAAGAGGCCTGGGCCCCTTAAAGACCAGGCTGGGTCAATCTCCCCACTCAATGCCTTTAATGGGGAGGGCAGTAGGAGGGTAACGTGGACCTTATTCCATATTATTTTTCAGATTCTAACATAAATCGTACAATAAGCACATCTGGAGAAGTATATTTTGGTCTATCCGAATATTGCCATTTTTTTGAACTTCGGTATTTTTATTGAGATGGAATAGCTCCGTCAGACAGTCATACAAATGGCTTTTAGATAAACGTTTATTCTCTCTTCCATGCCAGGCAAATGAAAAATGATATTTAAATCCTTTAGCAGCCATCTGTCAACTGGTTAAGCTAATTATGGAGAAGTTTTCACATTCTTATCTCACATCCTGCTTTACAAACTTGAGTGCCTTACACAGTTACATTTTTGTGCCCCATTTAAAACCTAGGAAGCAAGTGTACCCAGTAGTGCAGAGATGGAACACCGTTCATGGCTTGTACCCATGATAGACTTCCAGGGTAAGTGGATTATGGGGAGCATTTAGTTGGTCTTTTGTCAAAGAAATAAGATTTAAAGACAAGTGAGTTAATTTAAAATCAAGATTATTATTGTCTTTGATTATTTCTTCCCCACAAAACCTAGGTTTGTCCATTTTCACTGATTACAGCAGAGATATATAATCTGTTTTAAGTTTCTAGAGCCAGAAAGTCATAGACATGGTTCCTGACCTCTGCTGTCATTCTGGATTTTTCCATTCAGCAGTTTTTTAAATAACTAATTCGTTATTTTTAAGCACAAAAGTTTTTAATATTTATATCAAAAATGACACTCACAAAACCCCAAACTGGGATTTCATATAGGCAAAGTTTTAATTTCCTGTCATTTTCTATTTTGTTAACCCTTTAAATATTCATTTGTACTAATTACTTTTATTTTTTTATTATTTTTTTAAATTACTTTTAGATAATATAGTTTAAGGATCATACAACTCTAAAGAGTCTTTCCTTCTATATTCTTGTCTTTTTAAAAAATTTCTTGAGTGAATTAAACTTATTTCCACCTCATGGATTTCTTTTTGCTATTTTCTCTGCCTATAAATCTCTTTTTCATATCTTGATGAGAAGAAATGGCCTTGGATCTCAATTCAAATGTCATCTGTCTGTGTGGTCATCTCAGTCTAAACCACCTAATTTTTTCATGTCTCGTGTCATTTCTAACTACATGGTTCAATTTTATTTTATTTATAAAAATTAATCTGATATTTAAATAATAAGACTCTGCTATCCAATATGATAATATGACTTTCAGCAGACTTTTTAATTGGATACATTGGTCATTCATTACATGAAAACCAATGAGATTAGAATATACGATTCCTACCCCTCCCTGCAAATAACTCAGTATTCTATAGTAGCACTTTCTCCCAAGATCCAGCTACTCATTTTCCATGTCATGCCTTCCACCTGTATGTATTAGATTCACGGAATTGCTGCATAGATGAGAAATTCTCCTGTGGGTACATTTCTCAGTACTGGCAGGCTTCAAAAGGCAGCCATGTTTGCGGGGTAGTATGCATAGTGTCAGAACTCCCTGTCCAGACCGGCCCTAATAAACTCATTACACTAAGATCAAAATGACTGACCAGCTGTTTCCCTTCCCTGATGTATTTGCATGTTAAAAGGTGAGAAAGGCCTAAAATAGAGACACTAAGTTTCTTTTTGTTCAACCCAGACACAGAGAAGGCAGTGCAATATACAAGACAGATGCAAGGAAATATGAAGAGGCTGTATTATCACTGCTGGGAATCATTCCAACTGGCAAAAGGGACCACCAGACCTGCTCTCTAAAATTCTCAAATCATTTGCAGGGCTCTTTAGGGAATCAGACTGGTCCCTAAATTCTCCCTTGGTTTTCATATTTGGCAGAACCTTAGGTTCATTAAAATCTCAGAGGTCACTATAGAGCCTCAAGTGTAGTAGCCTCATTTGGGGCCAATTCTGTCATCATGCTGGTTACTGGCTGACTCCCAGCAGGGGTCACAGCTGGCCTAGGAGAGTTAATTATCCTCAAGATGTAACCACAAAGACATAAGCCTGTCACTGGGACCTTTGCTCCAGCTTGCCAGTAACTTTGGATTACCAAGAAAGGCAAAGGGGAGTTCATATTATCAATATGATAAAATATGTTTCTTCTTCAGAATAATGAGGGACTAAACTAGGAAAATATAAGATGAAAATACTCTATTTATTCAAATATTGTGTATCTTTGTTGTCTATGCCAGGGACTATTATAGAAATATGTAGAGTAGTTATTTAGATAAACCAGGTTTGGCCTTGGCTGGGTAGTTTAATAGGTTAGAACATCCTCCTGATATGCCATTGTTTAAGTTGGGTCCCCAGTTAGGTAGGGTACACATAAGTGTCACTCAATGAATGCATAAATAAGTGGAACAATAAATTGATCTCTCTCTCAAATCAAAACTAATAATTAAAAAAATTAGACCAGGTCTTTGCCTTCATGCAATGAAGGATGTTATATTCCAGTGACAGAAAATAGATACCAAAATAGAAAAGAAACCTAACAAAAAGTATTATGTTAATCACTATGAACAAAATTAAACAATGCAACATTGTGGAGAATGACATAGTAAAAGGAAAAATTTGATTACTTGGTCTGGTATGGCCATCCAGGACGGAAACGTTTAAGCTGACACCAAAGGCTATCTGTATTCAGATGTGGAAAAGGTAGTTTGAGGTAGAGAAAGTATCAAATAGAAATCTAAGAGATAGGTACAATGTTGGTTTATTTGAGGAACCCCCCCCCAAAATATTATGGAAATTTCCACTTTGGGGAAGATTAGTAGACATACTTCTTCCTTTTATTCCTACTAAGTATAACTAGGGACATTTAAAATACAGTAAATGTAAGACGGTTCTGAAATGTGAGAGAATAAGACTAAAGCTTATGACATCAGGACTAGAGTAACAATAGAAGAGTGAGTGCCTTAGGTTTCTATTTTTGCCTCATACATCCCAGACTTGGAGCCGACGAAGCTACCCAACCCAAAACACAAATAGGTGTTACAACAACAACAAAAAAGTTACAACAAAAGGCTGCTCTCTCTAGCCAAAGGATCAGGAGAAGGAAAGCCTAGCAAGAGAAAACGTTTAGACAGTAACGGCTCTCCTCCAACCAACACCACAGAAAACAAACAATGAAAACCTTCACCCAAGTCTGCAAAGACTGAGTAGGAAACCTGCTTTTCTAACCTCATGAAACTGTAATGAGGCACCCCAAATCCTGCTGTGGTGGTTTGAGGCTGGACTTTAAAAAAATAATTCGAATATTTTTAATTGGCTTACTTAATATTTATTATTTTTTGTTTTTTATTGATTTTGTTATATTTCATTACTATTTAGTCCCCTTCGACCCCTCTCCCCATGGCAAACACCACACTGTTGTCCAAGTCCATGAGTCCTTTCTCCTTCTTGCTCCATTGTTCCACCCCCTAGTCCCCTGCACTTGTCCTACTACTCTCCATCCACTTTCCTTGTTAGTTCAGTTTATTCATTAGATTCCATCTATAAGTGAAATCATATGGTATTTGTCTTTCTCTGACTGGTTTATTTCATTTAGCACAATGTTCTTTAGGTCCATCCATACTGTCTCAAAGAATAAAATTTTCTTCTTTTTTATGGCTGAGTAGTATTCCATTGCATAAAAGTCCCATAGTTGTTTTATCCATTCATGTAATGATTGCCACTTGGGCTGCTTCCATATCTTCACAATTGTAAATAATGCTGCAATGAACATAGGACTGCTTATGTTCTTTCAAATTAGTCATTTGGGTTCCTTCAGATATAGTCCCAGAAGTGGGATTGCTGGGTTGAAAGGTAGATGCATTTTAAATTTCTTGAGGTATCTCCACACCCTAGCTGGCAGTGTCAGTGGAAGTCACATGAGGAGATGGGACTTTTACCTCCACTCAGAACTAATAATATGCCCCTCTCTTTCCATTATAGGAAGAAGTCAAAGAAAAGCTAGCAAAGAGGATACTCACTATCGCCGAGCAATAACAAGTCCATACTCACCTGTACATGCATTATCAGTGGAGACCACACAGGGACTGGAGCTCCCACCCTACTTAGCAGCAAGTAAAGAGGAACCCCCTGGCCGCCCCCATGCTCAGTTATCAATGTTCCCTGAGTGGGGAATCTAGACTTTCCTCCCCTGGGAGACCACACCACTTTCCCCTGTTGCAGTGGTGTCAACAAACAAACAAAAAAACCTGATAAAACAAAGATTTAAATGCAAGTGGAAATTTTAGCTTTATAAATTAATTAATTTATTTTTTACTTATTTTTAGAGAGAGGGGAAGGGAGGGAGAAAGAGAGGGAGAGAAACATCAGTGTGTGGTTGCCTCTCAAGTGTCCCCTACCAGGGACCTGGCCCACAACCCAGGCTTGTGCCCTGACTGGGAATCAAACCATGATTGTTCAGTTCACAGCCCACGCTCAATCCGCTGAGCTACACCAGCCAGGATGCAAGTGGAAATTTTAGAACTGAAAAATACAAATGCAAAATAAGCTCAGTGGATAGACTCGGTAGTACAGTGTTGGAAAGAGGGGAAATAATCGAATAAATGAAGATTAGGACAATAGAAATTACCTAATTAGAACAATAAAAAAAATAGATTGGAAAAAAGGAACAGAGACTCTAAGACCTGTGAAACTACAACAAAGGATTTAACATTTCCCCTCTTACCTAGAGGGGGAATGCAATGGATTTCTCATCAGAAATTATAGAGAAGTAATGCAACATTTCTCAAGTCTTCAAAAATGATTTGTAAACCCCCAAATCCTATATCCATTGAAATATCCTTCAGGAACTAAAAGAAATTCAAGGCATTCTCAAGTGAACAAAAATTAAGACAGTTGACAGCAAGATCTTCCCTAAAGAATAGCTAAAGGAATTTTTCAAAAGGAAAGGCAATAAAGAAAAGTTGGAATAGTGGGATAAAGAAAGAACACTGTAAGTAAGACTATGGGTAAATACAGTATACTTTTCTACTCTTCTTGAGTTTTCTAAATTTTGTTAAGTGGTTAAATTAACTATCATTATACTCTCCATTGTGGTTCCAAATTTACACAGAGGAAATACTTAAGACAATTTAAAATGGAGGAGTACAAAGAAACATAAAGGGAGTTAAGCTTCACTCAGTTTTGTAAAATGATGATACCAGTAACCTTTGGTAAGTTATATACATATACATGTAAATATATACATATAAATATTATAATATTATGTATAATGTAATATAATACATACAATAAAGAATACAGCCTTGGCTGGTGTAGCTCAGTGGATTGAGCGTGGGCCTGTGAACCAAGGTATTGCAGTTCAATTCCCAGTCAGGGCACGTGCCTGGGTTGCAGGCCAGTTTCTATCAGGGGACCCATGAGAGGCAACCGTACATTGATATTTCTCTCCCTCTCTCCTTCCCTTCCCCTTTAAAGATAAATAAATAAAATCTTTTTTTAAAAGATTACAATATAATATAATATCTAGAGCAATCATTACAAAGCTGTACAGGCTCCCAGTTTCTTGTGCAATGTGTAAAAAGCTTGTTAAGTCACCACTGTAAAACTCTCAACAAGAAAAAAGCTGAGAACTGAAAAACAACGACTTTTTAAAGGTCCTTCAGAGAACTGAGGTCACAGGATAACCAAATGCCCTAGAAAGTGGAGAGACAGATGAATTCAAAGATACAGATGAGCATACCTGAAGCAGAAGATGCGAGAGCCAATACTGGCAGAAACATTTAAATGGCAACTTCAACAACCCCTTTGAGGGTGAATGTAGACTAGCTTGAGAGTTAAAAACTCCTAGAGGGTCAGTGCACTGAGAGACTCGCACATTTTAATGGGTTTTTACCTCCAGGAACCTCATCAATTTCTGAAGGTGAAGACTAGAGGGAACTCCATCTTTGTGGCCAGGGGGAGGGGAAAATAACCATTTTGTAATATACCCTCCCAAATAACCATTTTGAATGAAGCCCAGATAATTCTTCACAACAAAGGTCAATACGGCAACAGAAAATACTTCAACCAAAGCTTTACTTGGAATGAAGAAAGGGAAATGACCACTTATGTCACCTCTAGTCTTTCTGCTTTGCCTAAAGAGGGAAACAAAATACAAGAAAGGACTTGTAAAAATTATAGTTCAGAGGCACAAGCCCACTAAAAGACTGAGACCTAATTGTAGCATTATGGATTACTTCCCATCCCCTTACTCCTTCCCACCATATAAATAGCGCTTTTTTTATAACACTGTGTTACACTAAAAATCTTAAAATCTCAGACTCTATTTAAGAAGAATGTTCTAGAAAAATCCCAGAACAACAGGGGGACAAGAGCAAGCACATTAGAGAAAACTGAAGTCTCTAAGGTACACAGCTACAACAAACAATGAACAAAAGAGGACTCCTGCCCAGATAAACATAAACTTTACACCAAAGCTCATCTGTTTCAGTTTCTGTCATCCAATGCATCATGTCTAGCTTTCAACAAAAAACTACAAAGCATATTAAAAGACAGAAAAATAAACACCCCCACAACCTGAAGAGATAAATCAAGTATCAGAAGTAGGCTCTTATATGGCAGGGCTATTGGAATTATCAAAAAAAGTGTAAAAATAAGTGTGGTTAATGTGCTCAGAGCTCTGATAGAAGACATAGGCAACATGAAAGAACAGGTGGATAAAGCACAGAGATAGAAATTAGGGAAGAATCCAAATGAAATGCTAGAAATTAAAAAATATCTCACAGAAATGAAGAATGTCTTGATAAGCTTGTCACTGAATTGAATATGACCAAAGAAAGAATCTGTAAACTTGAAGGTATGTGAATAGAAACTTCCCAAACTGAAAACAAAAAGAAAATAATTAATATGGGACAGAATATTCAAGAAAAGTGGGGCAATTACCAAAGATGCAACGCAGGCATCATGGGAATACCAGGAGGAGAAGAAAGAGAAAGAGAAGTAGAAGACTTACATTTAAAGTAATAATGGCTGAGAATTTTCCAAAATTAATGACAGAAATGAAGCTACAAATCTAGGTAGAATGAACACCAAGCAGGATAAATTCAAAAAAATTCAACAGCTAGGCATATCATATTCAAAGTACAAAAGAAGAAGGGCCAAGGAAATCTTTTTTAAAATAGATTTTATTGATTATGCCATTACAGTTGTCCCATTTCCCCACCTTCACTCCCCTCTGCCCTGCACACCCTTTCCCACCCATATTCCCCCTTTAGTTCATGTCCATGGGTTGTACATATAAGTTCTTTGGCTTCCACATTTCTTATACTATTCTTACCCTCCCCCTTTATATTTTCTACCTACGTCCAAGATTGCTCTATCCAGCCTAGATTTCATTTAGAATGGAAGGGAAGATAAAGTACATCTCAGATAAGGTCAAGTTAAAGGAGTTCATCATCACCAAGCCATTATTATATGAAATGTTACAGGAATTTATCTAACAAAAAGAAGATAAAAAATATAAACAGTAAAATGACAGCGAACTCACAGTTATTAACGGCCACCCCTAAAATGAAAACAAAAGCAAACTAAGCGAATAACTAGAGCAGGAATAAAGCCAGAAGGGGGAAAAGTAAACACCTTACCTAGAGAGGAACAAGAATATGAATTACATTGGAATTTACACCAGAAACCATGCAAGCAAGAAGACCTTGAAATGAAATGTTTAAAGTGGAAAAAGAGAAAAGATGACCACCTTAGAATTCTGTACTCAATGAAATTATCCTTTAAAAGTTCAGGAAAAGTGAAGACTTCCTAAGATAAAAGAAATTTATCACCAGTAGACCTGCCTTGCAAGAAGTATTAAAAGAACACCTTCAGAGAAGAGAAAGGATATAGGTCAGAAATTGAGATGTACATAAAAACCAGTTTCTTCCCATGTTGTATAATATTTTCCTAAAAATTGGACATTTGATTAATATATTGTAGAGTCTGATTTTCCTTCACAGAATTTTATTGTTCCTGCTTTTTTCTTTCTTTATTGACTTACCTGGATTACTTTTGTAGAATCTACTTACTCCAGAGCATACAAACACCAATGCCTCTCCTTTTTTTCCCCTTATTTTTATTTTTAAGCCTGGTTTTGTAGGTATAACTCAAGGGTCAGCATAATTTTGTGGTCAGCCAAAATGCATTCTAGTTTTGTCATGCTGTTGCTTTTTTGAAGGAAATTTGTCCTTTTTTAAGATTCTCTTGTCATGTTTGGCTTTAATACATTTTAATGTGATGCATCTCAGTAAGATTTTGTTTTATGAATCCAACGTAGTGTTTGTTGCACTTTTAAAATATGTGGAATGGTGTTTTTCATGATTTTGGAACATTCTTGACTATTATCTCTTTAAACAATTTTCAAGTTTCCTAACCCTTCTCTTATGGGACTCAAATTACACTTTTGTTAAAACATTTTGCTATATAATCTATGGCTTTAAAGTCTTTCACATTTTGTGAAAATATTTCATAAGTATTTCTTATGTATTTATAAGTATTTTCTTATATATTCCAGTTCTCTATTCTCTCTTCCATCCATATAGGACTAATTTCACTTTTATTTCTTTTAGTTAAAATCTCTGTGTCTTTTTATAGTTTCTTATTTTTTATTGAAAATTTTATCTTCCCTTGTATTTATTTGAACCTATTATATTTAAACCATTTTAAAGTTTATGTGTTGATTATTTATGGTTCATCTATTGTGTGTATTTTTTTCATTTTAAATCACATTTCTGCATGATCTTTTTTAAAAAATATTTTATTTATTTATTTTTAGAGAGAGGGGAAGGGAAGGAGAAAGAGTGGGAAGCATCAATGTGCGGTTGCCTCTCATGTGGCCCCCACTGGGGACTTGGCCTGCAACCCAGGCATGTGCCCTGACAGGGAATCAAACTGGCAACCCCTGGCTTCACAGTCCGACATTCAATCCAGTGAGCTACACCAGCCAGGGCTCTGCATGATCTTTTATACCTGGTTATTCTCCATTGAGTGCTGGATATTATGCCTATGAAATTTAGAGATTATTGAAACTATTTTTTTTCCATGCAGTGTTATCTTTGCTTCTGACAGGTGGTAGTAGAAGTAACAATTCTACAACCCCTTAATTCAACGAGGCATTAAGGTAATTGAAAACTGAACTCTAATATCTGCAAATGTTATTCTATGTACTTCCTATTCCTAGTTTGTAGCTCTTGGAAACCCAACTGAAAGTTTTCTTGAGTATAACCTAACAGGGGCTTCCCTGGCAGGGTTTGGATTCCCATTTTTCTTAGTTCTGTGAATCTGTCATAGACGACTTTCAACATTTTAGCCTCTCAGCTCCTCTTCTACATTTGGTAGCTAACCTGAGGGGAAAACAGCTCCAAACATCAGCCTCACCTCTCTGGGTTTCTTTCTCCTTTCAGATCTTGTCTTGATAACTCTTCATTTCCTTGTAAGTAATCAGAAAATTTCAAACATTTTATTTAAAATAGTTTCTTCAGGCTTACTTGGTTTTGGTCTACATTGCACAGAGTTCCACTTACAGAATATTGTATCCGTTTTTTTTTTTACAGACTTGGATATGGCTTTCACATTGACAGATAATTTCATTATAAATACACATCTCATTCTAACTTCTGTTCCTCTTCCTCCTCCTCATCATCTCAAAAAGTGGTTTGATATGAAAATGTTTTAACTAATTTCTCTATTATGGGTTGAATTGCGTCCCGGACAATGTATGTTGAAATCCTAACCCATACCTTGACAACTTTGAATGTGACTGCATTTGGAAAGAAGGTCTTTGCAGATGTAATGAAATGATAATAATACCATTATGGTGTGCCCTTATAAGGTATGATTAGTGTCCCTTTAAAAAGGGGAGAAAGACATAGACACAGCACCACACAGGGAGAATGTCGCATGACAATGGAGGCAGAGATTGAAGTGAGGCATCTACAAACCGAGGCTTGTTGGGAGGACCAGAAGCCAGGAGAAAGTCATTGCACATATTCTTCCCTTCAGACTCCAGGGGTAAGGTGGCCTGTGGGCAACCAGATATTTTACTTCTGGCCTCCAAACTGTAAGGGAATAAATTTCTGTTGTTTTAAGCCACCCAGTCTGTGGTACTTTGTTATGACAGCCCTAGGAATCTAAGACACTTCACCCTTAGCCTCAAATAATTTTTAAAAATTCTAGGTTTCTAAATTGACAATGGCTTTTCTCTTTCCAGTCATTCTACATTCAGCCCTTTCACAGACATTAATGGATTTCATGTCAGCAACTGTGAACATTTATGATGATTTTAATCCTTTTACTTTCCATTGCCTTGCTTTTTTGGCCTGTCTTCCATGTTAAAAGTCTTTACTCATTAATTTTTTTCAATAAAAGTGTATTTGTTTTTTTATTTCAGGGAATGTTTTATCTTTTTGCTGTAGTACCAAGTGCTCTTATGTTGTTCTTGGGGCCTCTGATGGTAAGAGAAGTATCTGTAAACTCACATTTACTTTTAAGGAATCAACATCCTTCCATTTCAACAAATTGCATTGGTGAGTTTTACTGATTACACTTTATTGATTATGCTATTACAGTTGTCCAAATTGTTCCCCCTTTGCCTCCCTCCACCTAGCAACCCCCCACTACTTCAGGCAATCTTCACACCATTACTTGTTTCCATGGATCATGTGTATAAGTTCTTTGGGTACTTCATTTCCTATATTGTACTTTACACCCCCATGGCTATTCTGTACCTACATATATGTACTTCTTAATCCCTTCACATCTTTACCCATTTCTCCACACCCCACTCCCATATGGCAACTATCAAAATGCTCTTTGTGTCCATGATTCTATCTCTGTTCTTCTTGTTTGCTTAGTTTATTTTTTGGATTCAATCGTTGATAGATATGTGCTTGTGCCGTTTTATTGTTCATAGTTTTGATCTTCTTTTTCATAAACAAGTCTCTTTAATATTTCCTGTAATAATTGTTTGGTGATGATGAACTTCTTTAGTTTTTCTTATCTGGGAAGCTCTTTATCTGCCCTTTAATTTTAAATGATATCTTTGCTGGGTATAGCAATCTTGGATGTAGGTACCTGCTTTTCCTGACTGAATATTTCTTGCCAATCCCTTCTAGTCTGCAAAGTTTCTTTTGAGAAATCAGTTGACAGTCTTTAGGGAACTGCTCCATAGGTAACTGTTTTTCTCTTGTTGCTTTTAAGATTCTTTCTTTATCTTTAAACTTTGGTCTTTTGATTATGATGTGTCTTTGAGTGGGCCTCTTTACATCCATCTTGTTTGGGACTCTCTGTGCTTCTTGAACATGCATGTCTATTTCTTTCACCAAATTAAGGAAGTTTTCTTTTTTTCAAATAGAGTTCCAATTTCTTGTTCTTTCTCTTCTCCTTCTGGCACTCCTATGATGCAAATGTTAGACCTCCTGAAGTTTTCCAATAAGCTGCTTATACCATCCTCATTTTTGGGGATTCTTCTCTCTTCTTGTTGTTCTGATTAATTGTTTTTTACTTCCTTATGTTTCAGTCATTGATTTGATTCTCAGCTTCATCCACTTTCCTGTTGTATCCCTGTAAATTGTTCTTTTTTTCTAGTGTATCCTTCATTTCTGACTGGATCTTTTTTATGTTGTTGAGGTTCTCACTAAGTTCCTTGAGCATCCTTATAACCAGTGTTTTGAATTTTGCATCTGATACATTGCTTATCTCCATTTTATTTAATTCTTTTTCTGGAGTTTTGATCTGTTTTTTTTTTTTTTTCATTTGGGCCATGTTTTTTTTCTCTTCATTTTATTAGCCTCCTTGTGTTAGTTTCTATGTATTAGGTAGAGGTGCTATAACTCCCTGTCTTGGTAGTGTGACCTAATGTAATAGGTGTCCTATAGGATCCAATGGCACAGCCTCCACTTTCACCTGAGTTGGGTACTCAAAGTGTGCCCTTCATGTGGGCTGAGTACATCCTTTTCTTGTAGGTGGCCTTGATTGCTATTGGCAGGTCAATCCCAGACCAGTCAGCTGCAAGGATTGGCTGTGATCACTGACCTCAAACCTCTGGCCTTTGTGCAAGATCAGCTCTGCAGGGGCAGGGTGGTGGTGCTTCGATGTGGTCTGTAGCTGCCCAGTGGGTGTGCAGGCTCTGGAGTTTCCTGAGTGGTGGAGACCAAGGTCGGCCCCCACCTGTGTTCTTCTTGGGGCCACCCTACATGATCTATAAAGCAATCTGAGATGGCTACTACTTGTACTTGGCTTAGAGATTCTCAGTCAAAGCCAAGCTGTAAACCTAGGCTAGCTGCTGCTAGTGCCTGGCCTGGGGCTACTTAGCAAGTGGTACGGGGGGCTAAGGGGTTACTGAGGTCAGCTGTTACTTATTTGATAAGATTTAGGAAGTTATGAAACATGAGTCAAGACCAGCCATTCATATGGAAAAGTCATTGTTAATAGCTTGGTTGGGCATAAATTGGATGAGACACAGTCTCTGGGGATTTCAGGGTGGGGCAAACAGTATTAGCCAGTTTGATAGAGTCTCAGATATGGCACTTGCCTGCTGGCTCTGTGGCTCTGTGGGGGGAGGGTTCAGCGAAAGGACAATGGCCTCTGCCTGCCTTTATATCTGAGGGAATGCTGTCTTCCTGCTCACTCTTTGAAGCCAGAAACTTTAGTTCTTCTCTGTATGTCACTGTTGCCTTTCAAGCTGTTACCCCAGTGCTGGACCTCAGAGGGAATGAGTCTGAATAAGTCTGTGTGTGGATTCTTTAAGGGGAATTGCTTCGGACTCCAGAGGTATCTTCTGTTGACTTAAACCCTGCTGGGTTTTTTTTTTTTTTTTTCAGCCAGAAGTTATGGGTACTTATATTCCTGGCCCTGGAACCCTAGGCTGGGGGCTCTGGTGTGGGGCTGTGACTCCACACTCCTGAGATATCCCTTCTGAATTTTAATCTACCACATATGGATATGAGACCAGCCCCTTCTGTGTCTCTGCCCCTCCTGTGGGTCTGAGTGGATGGGGTTTCTTTAATTGCATAGATATCTGACTTGCCTTCAAGTTGACTTCTGATATTTCTGAGTGATGGTTGTTCTATATTTTAGTTGTGATTTCGATGTGGTTGTGCAAGGAGGTGAGCTGTGTTTACCTATGATGCCATCTTGACCAGAAATCCTTATCCTATTCTAGTAAACAGAGGTTTGTCAACTGCTTTGGAGAGTTTTGAGGCACAAGAGTAAGTGTAGAGTTCAAGTATAAATTGGGTACATTTACCCATTCAGTATTTTTGAAAAATTTTTGACTGCTGACCAACAATAAGAAATATTTATTTACATCATGACTAAATTCATATACACATACAGATTGCATTTTTTAAAAAGTTTCATGCTACAAATTTACCTTGCTCAGGCACAAATAATTTGTTTTATTTTATTCTACTCAATGTTTTCATAGTTAACAAAATTCTATTTATGAGCAACTGAAAATGAACTCGCAGTAATAAATCATGACCCAGAGTTTGAAGATACTGTCCAGGTGACTTGCTTTCTGCACGACTGTACTTTCTGATGACCAGCATGTGGGGTTTCACATTCCTTTCAGATAATTCTCTTCAGTTTGTTTACTGTAAATTTCAGATTCCTTTCAGGTAATTCTCTTCAGTTTGTTTACTGTAAATTTCTGATGCACAGAAAGACATAGTTTCAATATGTTATTGAAGGAATTTCTGCCTGGAGGCAGCGGGGTGGTTTCCCAGTGACTCCTCAAATCCTATTCTGTCAGAGGACTCTATTGTTTCCGTATCTGGTTTATTTGAAACCCAGTCTTTTCCTGTGTATTGTCCTTTTGTTAAGGTGGAATTAAATGCCACCAAAGAGCATATTTTATTTCAACAAAGTGGGTCCTTGGTGCTGTGTTTTTCTTCTGTGTTTCAGAAAAGCCATTTTCAAACTTATTTTTGTTTTCTATCATTGAATCAAATATATGGAGAAATTCTAATTCAGATATAAGATACATTCCCATAGAACTACTTGACATCAAGCATGAAACCCAACAATAGCCTGTTCTTTAAAGAGAGCAGGGAATTTGCTGCACCAAGGCTTTTCTGAATGGCCAATATCTGCAGGTTTGTTTTCACATCGGTGCTCCCTGCCACCATTTGGGGCACGACAGAGAAAAATCAGAGACAATATTGTTGGAAAGAGTTAATGGCAGGTGCCATGCCTCCTTCCTGCTTCCTGCAGCCTTCAGTGTTTAACGCTGTTGCCATTAAATATTTTCATATGTAGTTTTCTATTTGCTTTGAATTACTGAAATACACTAAGCATATCTCTCCAAGGACCCAGAGCCACGGTGTAATAGGCTCCTACTAATAGCTTGAAACTGTACAGCAATCTAGTTTTAAAATACAACACAAATCTTTATCTAAAAGCACTAACACCTCACTCTTGTGTTCGCAGAGTATGTTTTCACATATCCTCTTGCGATGCATAGGAAGGGGGGAAAAACTACAAGAGAAATGATGCATTCCGGGCAAGGAGCCAATTTAAAAAATCTGTTCTTTCCAGTTTGCTGTCACTTGTCGTGGTTAAACAAAACACGGAGGAGAAAAAGAGAAATTGGCTTCAGTGTAAATGTCAACATTCTGATTAAAGCAAACACAAAGCATTCAGAACTCTTGACAAAAAAAAATTAAATTGAATTATGAAGGGTATGCAAATGGAGCTCTTCCTCTGTGTGATTACCAAGACTTAGGCATTTTGTATTTTCCTTCTGTGTTGGAGAAATCTGTGCTGCAGGACAAGGTGTTCAGAAACAGGGAAGGGAAGGTGAACAACACATTTCCCAGCTGATGACAGCTGGAACCGACCAAAATATTGGTTCAGAAATAGCTCAACGCTTTACAAACACTGGGGAAGGTTAGAAAGCTGACAGTAAGGCCTGGTGCTTTGAGTCTATTGTCTTTCTAGCTAAGCAGGGTCCTCCCCTAGGACACAGACCCCAAAGGTATTTATTATAGGATCCAAAAGATGTCATTTGTTATAGGGGAGGGCATTACAAAAACTCATATTAAAATGCAGATATATAAATGATACAATGTCAGTTCCTCCCTATCTCTTTTAACACAGACCTTAGAAATTAAATTGTTTGAAATGCAATTTGAAAGGGCTCTCAGCATGCATCCATGAAACACAGTTTTAAAGGTAGCATAATGCATTCCATTTCTGTAACTACAATGAATGAGGAAATGCAAAATAAATATTGTGCATTGGTCCTCTTTTTCAAGGGGAGACTATCTAGCCTTCTGGGTTGAATATGTATGGTCCCATGTTAAGAGGCTATAGAGTAGGAGTGTGTGTGTGTGTGCACACATGCTTGTCTATGTATATGAGTAAGGTTATGTGCTAAAAGTGAGAACAATCTTTCATCACTGTCCATTCTTTACTCTCCATGAGCACTGGTATCATCATGAGTCTGAACCTTACCTTTGCCCATGATTTTACAATGGCTTTCTGGTTTATCATGGCTCCTGTCTCTTACCTTCTTGGGCTAATGTAAAACCGCCTCCAAAGTTATAGTGGCTCTCAGCATGCCATTTCTGAATCAAAAACTGAAATGGTTACACCAGTGCCTGCCACAAAAGTCCGAAACCTGGTCTCATACTCAGGACTTTCTCAAGCAGCTCCAAACTAACTTCATGTTCATTTCATAACTATTTACTGGGTGTCTAACGGGTGCCAGTCATTTTTCCTTTTCCTCATCTGTTGTCTATTCATTTTCTACTTTTGCTTTATTCATTCGCCTCCCTTCAAACTCGGTGGTTTTCCACTTCCAAAACTTGATTCTGGCTGCACCCTTTTCTTGAACAGACCATCCTATGTCTCTTCCTAGTAGACCCACTTCTCTTTCAAGGCTAAATTTCAAAGGTGTCTCTTTCTTGAAATGTGCCCTATTACTGTCCTTGAAAATGGCCTCTGCCTTCCTAAATTTTTTCTGGCTTTTGATTCATAACCCTTGGGACTTATTAATATTACTTTGTATTAGTTATAGGTATACATTCTATGTCTGGTCTAAAAGAATGTTAAAAATTGAGACCTTTGTCTTATACATTTTCATGTCCAGCTCCAAACTAGTACATTATAAGTGGTGAGAACTAAATCTAGGTAATTTTGTAAAGTTCTGTCACCTATCTATGTCCGATAAAGTGATAATGCTAATCTCTTTCTCTCTCTCTTTCAGGGCATTGTACAGAATAAAGAAGATATTATTTGTAAAACTGTATAGAGCTCTAAGTATTAGCTATAATTTATATTATTTAAATTTTTACAATTGATAATATATCCAGATGAGTAAATGAATGAAGTTAGTAGTACATACATGTAAGTGGATACTAAAGCTGGAATACCAACTTGCTGTCTGTCACTTTTCATAAAGTGTTTAATAGAATTTTTACTAAAACCTTTTAAGGCCTACATTAGAATAGCAACTGTGTAGGTGAGGCTGGGCAGGCCAGTTTGACTAAAAAGCCTGTGATTTTTCTCCAACACTCAGGAATTTGTTCCTTGGACTGTCCTAAATAACAGGAGAAATTTGTGAACCCAGGCATAGGGACAGCACTTCCCTAGCCCCACCATGGGCCCATGCCCCCATCATTTTGGTATAAGGAACTAAGTAACCTCACCCTCAGGGAACCAGACACATTTATTTTGAACCCCAACACCCAGTTTCCTGTGCTGCTATTCTTCCCCCAGATCCACTGATGGTTGGATTTCCCCCAGGGTTTGTCCTAATGCATTAATTAACCTTTTTCTTTAACAATAGCCTAGACTGCCTGTTACAAATGCAGATGCCTGCCCTTGTTTGTAACAAGAGTTCCAGGTGATATTGATGAAACCTGTCTTCAGGCCACACTTTGATAAATAATGCTATGGACAGTCAAGTTGAAAGGTATTAGGATAGATATACTGTCTTCAGTCATATAGGAATTGCAAATGTTTCCATGCAGTATGTAATGAGTCTCACAACATTCTGCAGAATGGAAAGACTAGAGGTTATCAAATATCATTCTCTATTTTATTTAGGAAATAGAGTGTGACTAGAGTTAACCAAGATATGGAATTAGGTCCAACAAAAATTCTTATGGTGGCTTTTAACAAAATTATTCTTATTCATTCATTCAATACTATCTTCCTGAGCCCCTACATGATAGCGTCATTCACTGAAGAAAGCCAGACTTAACTACCCTCATCGCTTTGGGTGTGTACAATCTGGATGGGGAAACCACATTGTCTTATAAACAAAAACTGTAAAACATGAACAAGAATTCCAAAGGGATGTTCACAGATTTCAAGTAGGTGAATTAAAGTCACACACACACACACACACACAGCTTTCATGTGTAACTTGGGAGCTGGTGTGAAACAAGGCAGGTGTTTGCAGAGAAGGTGAGGGCTTTTCCGCTTTACCAGCAACACCATCCTCCCAGGGGACCTGGACGGGGAGTCAAGGCCTGCCCAGCACAGTTTCCACATTTCCTCGTCTGTGCACTCAGATTTGGGAATGATGGCGTTTTTGTTGTTGTTGTTTTCATGTGGAGAAAAAAATACGTGTTCCTTCCTTCAAAGTAAACATTTGGAAGCTGTTGTGATTGTTCAGATTTCTTTAAAGACCTTGACGCCACTTACCATTGCTTTTTAGACTGCAGGGAACATAATGAAACTGAAGTGTCTCATGGAGCTTTTATTCCTCCTCTTTCAGACTTAATAGAAAGCAGTAGGGGACACTTGGACCACCAATGTCAGTGCCATTTCAGGGTCTGCTTTGGTTTTATTCTCAAGAAAAATGACATTGGATTAAATTTTTTTTGTAAACAGATGTTTCCCTCAGAAGAAGCCCTGACATTTGCCATTTATCTCCTCCTCTCCTCTCTCCTCCCCCAAACCCCTTGCCAGCCTTGTTTTTCCCTCTGGGGTAGGAAAAAAGCCTGAGATTGAATGGCATCCTCTCCTGACTGCAGTTGTGGCAATGGCTTTAGAACTTTGTCTGACCATGGCCCACAGTATAAAATACATTTTACAGGGAGTCTCAGCATGTAAAAGAAGCATACACATACCTTTTGACAAAAATTTGTGTATTTATAGGACAATTTATACCTTTTTTTCCTTTGGACTCCTTGAACTTCCAAATTTTCAAATTTGAAGCTACCTCCTGATATATGGCTTTTAGCAGTAGTTTTTTTTTTTTTTGGTGTGGAATCATACTGCACATATATTTTATTAGATAAGGATTTACTTTTCCTGATTTTTCAACTCCTTTTATTTAATTCAAAATACAGCATTTTCACCTCTGAGTTCTCAAAAACTTAAACAGTTATCACTAAAACAACAATAACAACAAACAAAAACAAAACCAAATAAAACGTGGCCTAATTAGAGTCATATTCTCTGGTAATTTTTTCCTCTTAAGAAACACTAAAGTACCTTCCATCACTAATGGATTATAAGAGGCAGACCGAACCCCTGCTCAATGGTACGGAAGTAGAGGCTGTTACTGACTACAGCAGTAAGTTCTGAGAAGCATTCCAAGGCTGAGCACTGACTTCAGTGCTAAGCATTTAGGACTTGATTACTCAGGTATGCCAAGGAAGTAGCCACAGAACCTTCTGGAAGGAGTGACATTTTTTTGGCCCTCATACAGGTTTTAAGTCTTCTGAAAGCTCAGCATTTTGCTCATACATGTGATTACTTTCAGGGACCTAGCACTTTCATTCATAGGCCCGTCTCTCAGTTAAAACATTATTTTATGACTGTGTTGGTATAAAGACAAATATAATCCAGGAGGGATTCAGAATGCAGTATTATTCATTATCATTATATTTGCTTTTTCATTTTGATTTTCAAGCTGGCCCCTCCATACAGGGGGAACAAGGAGAGACTGAAGAAAGAGGTGGACCTTCCAGACTGGCAGGTGGCCATTTTCATAAACAAGGTCACTTTCATATGAGGCTCATCTTAGGCAGCAGAGAGATGAGAAGATCTCACCTGCCTGCCAGAATTAGGGTTCAGTCCCATATTAGTCCAGGTGGTATGAACGATACTGTACTCTCTCAAGGTTGTGTCCTTGAAACAGTTTCTAGTGTGGGAATGAATAGTGGGTGGAATGGACATTCCAAGGACAGGAAGGGGGGTTGCCCAGGTCCCTGTCCATGACCTCCTCCAACATTTCATAAACGCCTAAGTGCACAGCGCCTGGGCACTGAGCCGATCACATGGATAGATAGTTTGTCTAGAATCCCAAAATTTTCATGCAGGTATAATTAGTGATTAAAAGTTGAAAGTCTGGGCTGGGGTGGGCTGGGATGGGAGTAAAAGACAGAAAACTATAGTTGAACAACAATTAAATAAAAAAAACAAAGTTGAAAGTCTGTCTCTCTTTTGAGTAGAAAACATGTTCCAACTAATTTTTAAAAAAAATAAAGATTAGCTTGTGTGGTTACACCTACTTCTTAGTTCATAGTACAAATGTGGTTGCTTATTTTTAGGAATATCATAGTGGTGATGTGTAGCAGGACTCTTTAGGACTCAGGTTAGGGACTGACATATGCCTAGAGTTAAAGCTAAGCCTTTAAAAGCTTAGAAAGAATTAGACTGGTGGAGGGAGTGGTAGAATTCCTTCTCTAAAGTGAATCCCTTTAGAGAAAGGAATCAGAAAGTTTAACAAAAACTACAATATTCTTTGTTTTCAAGATTTTGTCCAGGATGAATTTCCAAGGGAAGAAAGAAATATACCTTATATAAGTAATATATGATTTATAAAACAATAATAGGTAAATGCAGATAAATAAAAACAAGAACATTCAAAATTCTAGTAATTTCACAGATATCTAGCCAATAATCTTTAAGATTATGCATATATGTACTGTATCTGAGCATATACACCTCAACAAAAATGGTCTATTTTTATACAGATTGTTCTGCTATCTGAACTTTTACTCAAAAATATGTCATAGACAAATTTTCTATCACTAATTTTTTCATATAAAATAGAATTCCCAATCCACGACAGGATGATCCATCATTTGTTTAATGGGCCTCCTGCCTATAGAGTTCAAGTTTTCCACAGTTGCTAGCTAGCTAAATAATGCTGTCCTAAACGTACACAGCCTGTAAGCACAGCTTTACATATCTGTGTTCTCTTAGCAGGAATTCATAGAAGCAGAAGTGCCAAGATAATTGTTATATACTTCACGTATTCGACTGTATCTGTCTATGTCCATATCCCATTTTCTTATGGCTTTCTCTGTTGATTACAATGCAAGCTTTGCATAACAAAAATGTTACCCTTTGATTGTTGTTCATATTACAAATATTTGTACTAGTTTATTTATATATTTTTGAAGTTATTTTCTTCAAACGTCTCTATAGATGTTTTAAAATTTTATTTGGTAAAATTTATCAATATTTTTCATTTGATTTTCTTCTTTGGTGTTAATATTCTATGAAAACCACTCCCATACCTAAAATTATATGAATAATCATTAATATATCTTCTATTTGAAGTTCAAAAAATATGTCTGTGTTTAAGTTATTGGCGACCAATTTTAGTATAATATTTGAAGTATAATCCAATATTCTGGATTTTAATCTGTGTTTATTTAAAAATGTATTCCTACTTGTTGACATAGCTTTCATATTGCACAGCAAAATCTGATGTGAATTATGGCTGGTGTTTAGGCTTCCTCTCCTTATTTACTGATCCATTTGATTACTTCTGTACCCAAAGCATACCATGTTAATGTTTGAAGCTGTAAAATATAACAAGACAGGAACCCCTGATTAAGCCTTATTATTATTTCCAAAATGAGTTACTCAATCATTTAATTTTTCAGAAGAAATGCATAGCTTTTTGAATTAAATATTTTGACAATTCACTGAAATTGTATAAAAATTGAAGTTTAAGTTAGAATATACATTTTTACGGTATCTTATTTTTTCATCCAGGATCATACACTGCTCTGCTTATTTATTTTTATACACATACTACACATATACACACATGCCTATACATATGTGTATGTGTAACTGTATATCTAGGTAAAGTTGTATAGATTTCTTTGACTAATACATTTTTGCTTACTTCTTGGTATTTTTTATTTTGGTTTCTATGATGAATAAGATCTGCTTCCTTTCCTTCATGTATTCAAAGTGGTTATTGCTGCTCTATAGAAAAGGGCTGAGCTCTGTACTTACTTTGTGACTAGAAACCTCACTTTATTTCATTGCTAGCTCAAAATAAATTTTACTTTAATTCACTGAGTTCTGGAGTTGACAATCTTATAATCTATAAGTAATTGTATTTTGCCACTTTCTTAACAATATTGATATCTCTGTTTTTATTATCCAATTTCATCAGTTAGAACCAGAAACTTGTTGAATAATAGCAGTGCTAGGGGCATCTCTGTTTTATTCCAGAATTTATTGTGGAGTTGACTACTGCCTCTGGAGTTGTGCAGTCAAATAAGGTATAATAGTCAGTTTGGAAAATGAGTTTTTATTCATAGTGCTAGTTCATTCTCAAGTTTCTTTCACTGTAGTCTGTATAGTTCAATAACAAATAAGTTTGAACATAGCGTAGTATATTTTGGCATCTAAGTCCATGATTTTTTTCTCTCCTTTGACCTATTGTTGGGATAAGTTATATTTATTATTTACCTTATGGTGAGTCCATCTTGCATAACTGGAGTAAACTTTATCTGGCCGTAGTGATAGTGTCTCATTATTCTGATATATGGTACATTATTTAATTTGCTAATATCTTGCTTAGCATTTTTGTAGTTATATTGATAGCTGTGATTATTCTTTGTGTGTGCGTATATATGCATTTGCCTTCATGCAAGCTCTTAACCAAGCTTGGTACCAGGTTCATGCTCACTACGTAAAATGAGTTGAAATGCTTTATCTTTTTATGGCCTGGAACTATTTAGATTGTACGAAAATGTAGCTGTCCCTTGAAGATTTGATAGATTGTCCCATAGTAGTACTCTCACCCACATCACTTTGTGCAATGTTTCCAGTCAGTTTCTCCAGCATTAAATATGACTCCCTACCTATAATCCACTAAGTACCTGTCAAGCTTCCTCAACCACATTGGATGCAGCAGGGAGACCGAGAAAATTGTCACAACAGGTCCACATCAAAAAGATGGTCTACAATACAAAGTAATTCATTCTAAGCCCTCATGGATGGAACGCACATTGCATTCCATTGGAATTCAAAATGATGAGCAAGTAGTTATGATCTACTTGCTTGGAAACTGTTGTTTTTGTTGTTTAGCTTTGTTATTTTTTCTGAAAACAGAAGAAATTTGAGCTGAATTTCTGGGTAGCCTAGCTGAGCGTTGCTGAGAGCACTTTAGCTGTAAATACGAACTACTGTTTGGGATATTGACTTGTGTTCTGGAGGTACTGGAGGGCATTCCAGCAGAATTGAGAAAGCACATTAGGAATATAATGTTAGAAGAAAAGATTGGAGTCAGGTGCCCAGGGAACTTCTAATACATATCATTCTTCCATCCCCAGCTACCTGAACTTTCCATCCATGGACGCTTTAATAAAAACCTCGAGCCCACTGACATCTAATGTCAAAGGTGCAAGTATTGATACATAACCTGCAACTTCCTTCTAATTTTTTGACCCTATGAGCCTTTGAGTTCCTAAAGCCGCATAGTGCCATTTGCCCTCTATAATTGAGCATGATTTGACTCAGGACTTGGGTGAAGAAATGATTTTTAGTTTAGCCAAGTAGTCCATTTCATCACTTAATCATGAATTTTCCACTTCTTGTAAGCTGACAACAACAACAATTTTGGTTTGTATAAGTCACATAAGAAAAAGGCACATCTATATCTTATGAGTCTATTTACAAAGGGAATTATAGAAGATGTCTGCTTACTAGGAAAAAAATCACCTAAGTTAAGACAGTGAAAGTGCCATTAAGTCATTTTTCCATCCTTCAGAAATTGGCAGGGAATTGTTCCCTGTGGTGCATTTCCCTGCTTCTCTTGCAGCCAGGTTTTAAACATCTTAAGCAATAGCACTACCTTCCCCTCCCCTGAGCAGTGACTATACTGCCTCATAAATCTCTTTGGTTGGAATTCTTTCCAATATAACTCCAGGTCCCTTGTGATGGATTCTCTCTGCCCCTGGGAAGCCCTATAGTTTTGTCATGTGCTAGAGGAAAGAAACAGGAATTGGATTTGTTCAAACATCAGGAAGTGAGTCTGTTGCCCTCCTTTGCTTACTTTCTTAACTACAAATTGAAAGTTTAGATATTATGAAATGCATCACCGACATTACCACAAAAAATCTCGTATCAATTACTTGAACATTTCTGTTAAGTTCCGTGAAAGTGGGGGAAATTGGATATTTTATTCAATCCTATACACGCAGAGTTGAAACACTGACAAATAGTCGGTGCCTGATAAGTGCATGTTAAACACCTGGATTGCTACGTGTTAAGCACAATGTCATGCACATATGGTAATGCTAACAAAGGAAACATACAACTTCTGTCCCACAAAAAACTGTCTGATTGGAGAGACAAGATTCATACCAAAGACTACGAAGTCTGCGAATGATCAGGGCTGAAGAACTACACCACAGACTGTGAGGCTATTGAATGAGGTGTGATATACATGGAGGTGGGTACAAAGTGCATCCAGGGTTGATAGGCAAATTTTGAATCTCCAGAGGAGAGGGGAAATCCATGGAAAAGATTATTCCTTTTCCACTTGTCTCCTTAACTACTTCTCTGAACATACCTCCATCTTTGGGTTTACCCAACTAATGTGCAACCTCTAAAACCTGGTTTTATAACCTATGATTGAAATGATTTTTCCAGATAAAAATCATAGACAGAAACCCAGCTCAGTGAGAACCTGATGCTCTCACTGAAACAAACTAGGGAGCATTTGCAATGTACCCTACAGGTTCCCCAAACTCAAAAATGTTCCAGGAGCAGTCTGAACTCTGATCCTCTAAAGCCCTTTCCCAGGACTGAGGACACCTGCCACCTGGAGACAGGTGGTGACTCTGGTTCTAACTCTCCAGTCTTCTCTTTTCCAGATCTTTCCATGAACACCTAGCCAGCCTTCTATGCAGCAATTTAGCCTAGGACTATTTTCTGTGAGCACATGATAACTCCACACCTGGGAAGAAAGCGTGGAAAATTTGCCTGGAAAAACAGCTGTTTTTCATGTGTGTCTGCAATTGTGTATGTGTATTTCCAATTCAAATCTCTGAATAAATAGTAATAGGCATTCATGACACCACGGAACACAGCAAGCATGGAAGCCATGCATTGTCATTCTCTTTTCTGCCAGAACAGTTCAGTACTATTGGACTGGCCCTTTGCATAGACTGTGGAAGGGATTGCTCATATGGTGAGCATGATTTGGGATATCATCAGCATCCCTTCATTGCTTTAAACTGCCTCCTGCTTCAGCTTGTCCTAAAGCTGAGAACTCTTATATTAGACATCAGTTTACAAAGGATCCTCTTATTCAGAAAATAATGCCAGGAGAGGTACTGCATTATATTTATTTTTTTACCTGTTAACGTCTTTGCCTAAATTAGTTTATCACTTTAGCTGTACTCACTTAGCTAAACTTTAGTAAAATGGGAGATAAAGCACACAAATATCTGGATCCTTTTGTTATCAATTAAACTGTATTCCTTTAAAAGTCATATTTTGAATCACTAACCCCCAGTGTGACTGTATATAAACATATGGCCTTTAAATAGGTAAGTGAGGTTAAATGAGAACATAAAGGTGGGGTTCTAATGCAATAGGACTGATGTCTTACAAGAAGAGCAGGAGACACTGAGTGTTCACAGAGAAAACCAATGTGAGGATACAATGAGAGGGTGGCCATCTGGAAGCCAAAGAGAGAGGACTCAGGAGAAATCAAACCAGTGGCTATCTTGATCATGGGTTCCCAGCTTCCCAAACTAATGTACTTTTTAATTTTATTTTCAACACAGGTATTACCAACCTTCAGAATAACTCTTTGCAAGTATATATTTTTCAGTCCTCTTCTTCCCCTCCAAAAAAAAGTAAATGACACAGAATTATGCAGCTCTTTCTGGGTCTTGTTTACACACCTGTTGCAGCACTTACTACACCGGGTTGAAGATATCTTAGTCATTTACCTGGTTTCACCAACCGAATGAAGCTGGCTGCTAGCAAGGGCTGTGTCTGTTTACTATTTTATTGCACATATGCTGCACAGTTCCCCTCAGATGGTTATGCATTCAACAAAAAAAAATAGTTACATTTGAGCAAATTTAATGTATAGGAAAATTGTTATGTAGATTTTTTGAGAGATACTCTGAAATCATCATTCTGCCTTCAAGAACCCATAGACTCTGATGATTGGCATTGTGATTTATTTGTTCTGTTATTGTCAAGAGGTGTTCTTATTGTTTTACCAGGCAGTAGTTCCAGAACAAGGGAAGATTTCACTAAGCAAATAATGGTGCTGCGTTTATAGTTATGTATATGAAAAGTTAGGATTCCTATTGTCATGTGTAAATGTTCCACATTCTTTATAAAATTTGCTTCCATGTCACATCAGTGGAAATCTCCAAGACGATCTTATAGCTTCCAGAGAAGCATTCCAAGACTTTGTAGTAGGAGACATGGCTAGTCGTAAAATGGCCCCTACCTAATTTTCTAGCCCTTCCTTGACTGTCCTATACTTGCCATGCACCTTTTGTAGAACCTATTACATTAAATCTTCAAAAATGCAGCACCCCCTACCTATTTCCCTATAGGAAACTCAATTCATATTCTAAAATTCACTGCGTGTATCATATACTCTGTGAAGCTTTAGGATGATGCAAGGCAGTTGGTCTTTCCACTATTTTCCCAAAGTGCTCTGAATATCCACTGAATGTGTACTTCTCATGTTGTGTTACACGTTCATGCAACACCAGTCCCCAAAGGTTAAAAAAAAAGCAACAATAATAATATATCACCACTGACTAAGTAATGATTGTCAAATAACAGTAGAAGTAGATGATAACTTTAGCCCAAATTCTCAAGTGATCTTCCAGCCTCTCGTCTCTTCTCTGTCTTTAGTGCTTCCAATGGCCCCAGTGTCTCCCTCCATAAAGCAGGTAATGCACTATGGTCCTCCTTTACTGTATGTGACACCAAGGAGGACTATACTAGCTTGGCTTTCAGATTCACAGAAAACTTGATTAATTGCAAGATGTCTGTCTTCACAGCATACCTTTTGATAATAAAAAATCTTAGATAAGGCAAAGTTTTCTTCTATTGCAACATTAGTTCATTTTCCTTCCTTCTTCCAATTCTGTAATCTTTTGTGCCATAATAATCAGAGTGAATGTTATATAACCTCAAGGGCAATGTGTGTGAGAAATGTGATAGTCACTCCCAAATGAGAAATTTTACCTTTATCCTATGGTGTCTGTGTGTTTTATGATATAAACCATCTTCCCTGGGAAATTCAGAGATATATTAGATGTTTGTGGAATCATAGACCTATTGATATAACTTGGATTTATGCAAACCTCCCTAACTATCCAATAGGAATATGTCATATTAGAACTAAAGTTTCATAGAAACTACATACTAAATATAGGAAAATATCTTATGACAAAAGAGGATACAATGTAATTTAATAGAGCTGTTCTAGTCACAAATAAGTTCAAGTTTTACAGTAATCCAAAAAACTTCAATCTCCTGTTCTTGCTCCAATAAATTAATATCAATTCATTTTTATTGCCTGCATTTCAGAACTTCTCAGACACACATGAATCTAAACATGAGAACTGCCTGCTTCCACACTCGTTTTGGCTTAACTTCACCTACAGAATACAGTCCAATTCCTTCAGCAATCCAGTTCCTTTATGCTGTGACAAGAACCCAGCTTTCAGGGCTTGGGCTCCCACAGCTCAACCCAATTCTACCTGTATTCATAATACTTTACCCTAACCGGGTTCGTTGAAGTTTTCTAAACATATCATGTGTCTTCATCCATTTGCGTTTCATGTTATTCTGGCTATTTCTGCTACCCGAACAGCCTTCCCACTACAAGACCATGTCTATTCATTCTCAGGGCCCAACCCAAATTCCATCTCCAAGAGTTTTTCACTTCTTTCATAGGTAACATAAACAAATTGCCACAACACTACACAGAGCTCTTCATTTTTTCTAGAGAGAGGTGATAGGCTCTCTGCCATTTTCATAGACCCTTCATCCCCTCCACCCTACTTGAAATGCTCTCTCTCAGGGAAGTATGTGCTAGATTTCTTTTCTAACAATCTGTATGTTGTTTTCTCCTCCTGTAGAATAAAGTCTTGTTCTATTTCATGTAACCTATCTTATCTAGATTGGATATGAACATTGAGATTGTCTGAACAAGTCCCTAATGTTTTATATAATGAGTTCTAGAAAAACTTTAAAAGATTGAGATATTTTCCATGTAAAGATACCTGCTTTTCCATGTAAAAATTTGGAAAGAGCAAACCCTCAGATATTTTCAAGAGAAATCATAGAGTCCAATCTTTAAAGAGATATTTCAAAAAGTGAAAACTAATCAAAGGTATTTCTCATTTTTAAGGGTGGAATGGGCTTTCTTAAATTTTCAGAAATGAGATCTATATTGTGATGCTTCAGATTGAAGTTTTTTAACTTAAACAACAGGTAACCTGCACTTAAGGCAACCTGGTACCATGGCCCACCTTCTATAATTGAGGAAAATGTGTATAAACAAGCATGGAGTTCACAAGGAGGGGAAAATATTTTTATCTCTGAAACTCTTGAGAAAAGTAATACAGGGAAGGTAGTCTTTCACATATAGTAGTTAAGGTCAACATTTGTCTGGATGAACAGAGCAAGTCTTTCCATAGATAAGTAAAATTAATTAAGAGACCCTAAGAAGTAACAACCTGGAGACCACAGTGACTGCAAGAAAGCATACATTGAAAATCACTCTTCAAAGACTCTGAGGAGTTCTTCGGAAAAGAAATTCATTCATCTTTGTTTAACTAGCATTTCAAAAACTTATTTAAACATGGAACACTGTTATTTTTCTGCAGAGTAACCTATATTAGCCAACTTTAGAGAATTCTTCCTGCCAGGGCTCTCCCAATGTTTACTTTAACTAGATTGTGGGAGTGTGTATAGAGTAGGGTAGATGCAGGCACTGCCCAAGATCTCTGCCTGCCTCAGGCATTTCCGTCTTGAGGATGTTTGATAAAGGATAAGGTCTTTGACTTCTTACTCAAGCCATACTTTGTTCAGCTGAATGAGACCATTCTTACATTTCATTACTTCTTAGTCATGCCAAATGTGTTAGGAAATACCAACAAATAAAAGATTTTAAAAAATTCAACATCAAAGAAAAGAGAGGAAGAAGAATGGAGTATAAAGATGAAGGAATGCTTTACAAACTGGATACCAACAGAATAGCATAAAAAAACGAAAGAAAGAAAAAATTCCTACCAGATGTAGCCCACTAAAGTCTAACTGAAGCTTCAGCAGCAGGCATTTCAGCTGTCATATCTAAACATTTTCAATACCATCTACCAATACAGCACTAAATTCTGAACTGCCATTAATGTCAACCCATTTATAATTTTGGCCTGGAGCACTACAAAAAAAGAAATGACAGCCTACTATTTCACACCTGCTGTTGAAATGAATAAAATTGACTGAAACCCTCAAAAGCAGAAAAAAAGAGGAAAGGGAAAAATAAAGCCAACACTGCTGCACATTAAGGCTGGAGAGATTTCCCCGCCGGCCTTGTGTTTTAATTACTAGGCTTACAGATCTGATAGCAAAAGTGCAGAGTGGCCCAGGTGTGGGAGCTAACCTCTTGGGGATAATTCCCTCCTCTTTGGTACTGTTCTACTTCTGCACTGGACTTCCCTGACTCATACCTGTCCATGTTTATTGTCCTTAGCCTAAGAGTGTATGGTACACACTGTCTATAACATTTTTTTAACTTTGTCATACATGGTACTAGGAACATTTTGATGGACCTAGCCCTCTGAAATGTTGGGACTATTTCTGATACTACTTCTGGATATTTTTAATTGTTCTTTCCTTGAGAGTATGCAGCCTGACACATGCACTATAGTGTTAAACATTGGCAGGCACCTGATCTAGCTTTCTTCTACCCACTCAACTACAGTGGACTGACTGGTAAACATAACTTGGAAAAATTAGATGCTCAAGTTGCAAATCTGTAGACTTGCCTGACCTGGCCAAGTGTAGTTACGGCAATGTCTAAAGCAGCTGTTTTCAAAGCGTGGCTGGAAGACCCCTATTTTATTATTATAACATTAAGATACTATTTGCCCTTTGCACTGTCTTCACAATTACACTGACAGCACTAAACCAATAGTAGGTGAAACTGCTGATGCCTAACCACATGGTTTTGTTGTTTTGATAATATCTAATCATTTCAGTTTAAATCTCAAATTAGTCATGTATCTGTGATTTGGCCATTTTAAGAACAAAGAGAAGTTTCCAATGCATTCACATTGATATAGGATAAACTCTGATTATATAGAATAACAAAAAATTTTTTTCACTCAGATTAAATTAAAATCAAAACCACTAAAGTTGAAAGCAAGTCCCAAATATACACCATGCTAAAGTAAGTCACATGCAATGAATATCCCCGTAGAACCCAGTTCTGTTCTTTAGAACTTCAGCCTATCTAAAGAGGAAATAAAAAATTCAAGAGAACTTATTTCACTATAAGATGTCAACTTGGGAGAGAATATTATAACTTCTTTCTTTTCTTGTTGGGAAGGGAGTGCTTCAATATCCAATTCTTTGTAGATGTTGGTGGTGTCTACCATAAAGCTGATTTTTATCCCCTGGTTAATATATGCTGAGACATCATTCTAACTGATCTGACTTTGGGCCTATATGAGCAGGAGAAAAAGAATTGGAGAAAAGTTTTGGACAAGAAGAGGCGGCATCTGCGCACTCATATTCATTGCAGGAGCAAAAGTGCATAGAGTGAGTTTTCCTTCAGCCAGCAGGATGCATCAAGCTAGTGTAGGCATGAAATGACTTGCACATATAACATATCTCACCCAAAATCTACCTTTGATATGAGGACACCCAATTCCACCTTGTATATTACTAAAAATTGAACCTGAAAGGAAGTGATGAGAAGCTAAGCCATGGAAGACATGTTCCACATGAGAAAACTTGCCTCTTTCAGGACTTAACATGTGTCCTTCTGAGGCACAACCGGAATGCCCACTGTACTGAGGCACTCTACAGGTTCACGATTAAATCAGAAATGGGTAACTTTTCCATCAATTTTGCAGGAATCAACCCAACATAGGAGAAAAGGAGGAGGCAGAAGGGGAGAGCCTATTGAAAAGCAGGCCCCGCTCATTACCACCAAGGTCCCTAATGGAGAGAATTGAGTTTTATCTACCAAAAAGCAACCAGTTAGCTCTAGGAGCTGCCTCAGTCCATTTGGAGAGGAAGAAAAATCTAACAGAGCACAGTTGAAAGTAATAATTAGAAAGAAGAACAGTAGTTCAAATTGGTTGCCCTACTCAGTTCAGACCTCAGGCTTTCCTTCTTAGAAAAGTTAATTTAGCTCTTAAATATGATAATAATTATATTGTGTCTCGAATCCAAAATTCACATAACATTAAAAAATATTATTATACCAGATTTACAAATTATTCCAAATAAATAAAAATGTCTCCTTGTACACAATGTTAAGTCAGAAATGTCTACAAAGCAACATTATGGTATTTATTGCTTTCCATACTGCCAATAATAGCATCCTCTGAATCTCACTAATTCCAGTTGTATCAGTTTTTTTTCAGTGAATGTGTGTACCTGCAAATAACCAATATGCTATATTTAACTATATGCTGTCAGAATTCTCTAATTAAAATGAATTGGTCTCTGAAACACTCATTCTTGGGACCAATAGGAGAACCTGTCAACAAAGCATGTGACTTGTAGAATACAGAAGAAAAAAAAAAGAATGGTATCATCATCTATCATTACTTAAAGAATATCAAGAGAACACTTGTATGGTTTGTGAACACTAACATACCTCAAGTCTCCTCAATCATCTACCTTCATTAGGAGCTCTCTTTCTGAAATTCACATAGGTTGCCTTACAAGCTTCTCTCAGAAAGCACTGAAGCCCAGTAAGTGAGAACAATGGAATTATACCAGTGATCTCCAAAGCTATTTAGTCTAACCTTCATCATTTATAGGTGACTAGATCCAGGTACAGGTTAGTTAAATGAGTTACCCAAGGTCCAGAGGATCAGGATTCGTATCTCCTAACTGCAGCCTAGTCCTTTTCCACCAAGATTCCTACTCCTAATAAACTTACTTCAGAAACATTTCTGAGTGTGAGTCTAAGGTACTGAGGGGGCTGGGGAGATTCTCTTTTACTTCATGGAAGAAGGACAGCAACTAAACCAGGAAACTTTCTCTCCCCCTGGAGAGAAACTAGAGGACTATAGAGTACAAAGATAAATTAGCAACTGTCAAACTAATGGGCACCTAGGATGCAGTTAAAACATAATTCCTCTTAATTATGTATAATAGCTCTTTCTTGGAACAACTGAAATGTTCTAAGAACCATGATTTCCACCCAAAGTGAACTTACAGGCTTAGTCCACAGGCATGGAATACCCTGAATGAGAGAGAGCAAAGATGGTCAATAACAGCAGGTCATTCTTTCCTCCAGGAACTCCTAGGGTATGATAGCTCAACATGTATGATAACTACAGATGTATAGTGGATATTTATAACACTCTACACAACTTGACAGTTTATAACAGTTGCCAAGAGGAAGGGGATCGGTAGGGGCTAGAGACTAAAGAGATGGTTGGGAAGTACATTGGTTGTTATTGTGAAAAGAAATGTCCTTGAAAAACTTAAGAAAAAATTGAATATCTGTTGCTGTAAGAGTAAATATAGCAGTTGTGAGTGGAAATTGGGGCAGAGCAGTTGCAAGTGACACCGGGGTAAATAGAGAAGTGGAACCAGAATGAACAAATGCAGAAAGGCAGCCATGTTGTTGGGTAACAGTGGGTTTATCAAATATTGACAAACATGAAATGATTGTAATCAGTCACTGTCAAAGGAGAACAGGTCCCCTCCTCTCTTTTACAAATGATCCAATTAAAGGAAACATGTTGGCTGTAAAAGTCAAAATCAACAATGCACTATACACTGACAACCCATCCAACATATAAAATCAATAGTGCATTCTGCTGCCATCCAGCACAAAGCGACAGTAGCAACTTCCCCACCTCTTTAGTCAAATATGACACTGTATCAATCGATCAAAACTCAGTACTTATTGAGCAAGGCTTCTGAAGAATGCACACTGCATTGTACTTCTATTCACCCTCCCCAATTCTGCTCATTTTATTTTGATAAATTTTAACTTAAAGGCGTAATATCTGAGAATATTCTGTTGGCACATAGAGTGTTCTTTTGTATAATCACTATACAATTTGACATTGACTACATTACAACAAGATTACAAAACACTGTAGGGCTAGAAGCACAAATGGCATTGCACTGGGAACTGTAATTTTAGTTCTGTCTCCATAAAACGGCTTTGTCCAAGTCTGACATTCAGTGTAGCAAAGAGGACATAGATGGTTCTAATTAGTCATCAGGCTTGCACTAGAACTAGAAATAATAGGAAAGCAAACTGAACAAGGACTGAATATGGAATAAATTTTGAGTTTGACAGAAGGAAAAACAATGCACAACTTAGTATTTGGTGTAGTGTAGAAAGTGCAGCAGAGTAGAATAAGACTCTGACTCTATGTATCCTATAACCTTGAGCAGATCACTTCTCTTCTGTAGATCTTAAGTTTCCATAAAGTTAAGAAATAGGTTCACTGGATGACGGTAATCATGCAAAGACTAAAGTTTTAATAGACTAACACAGTGTTTCTTAAACATTTTTATCCCAAGATCTACAGTCAGAAATAAAGTTCCTATCATGACAAAGTGCATAAAATGACTGAAATAAATTTTTATAAATAACAGTTACCAGTATTATGTACAATGCTCTCTAATACTTTCTCTTTCATTTATTTTTGTTTTCTTTACAAATGTTGACTACGACTGCTGATGAAATCCAACCCACAGCTTGAAAGACACTGTTTTATGGCTCTTTGATTGTCTTGCTCTCTTCCTTTTCTTTCCCTCCCCTTTATCACCCTTCCTCCCTCCCCTGTTCTTTTTCCACAAATTTATGGTATCTCTACCATAAATTTCAAACTTACTCTTTGTAATCACCAAATTTGTATTTTTCTCCAAATATTCTGTATTTCCTCATCCTGCAGGGCTGGTACAATATAGAGACCCTCACTTGGTGCTCATTATACACTTATCTAGTTAACTCCCGAACTCCTTAGCCTCTCTGAGAATGAGTCATGTGAAGAGGACATCTATTACCTAGATTTTTGAAATTTTAGACTATCATGAAGAAAATTATATACTTAATATTTTTTACAATTTTTACAAAGTCTGAACATGCTATTAATGTGATTTGAAGTAAAATCAGGGCTAAAATACTTCATAGAGAATATGAATTTAACTAATGAAACTATAAAAGAAGACTGGAAGGAGATGTGCTAGTATTATAACAGTCTTTTAACTCTTGATAGGAAGCTTCTATGTAATTTTTAAAGTCAACTTTTATAGTTTATGCTACTCTTCAAATTACCTTCCTTAACATCTGCTAGAAAGTTTTGCAAAATGATTTAGAGTAGTATGTCAAATACTCATTGTCTCTCTATGTGTGTGTGTATATATCCTTCTGACAAAGAATGGAAAATATACTTATCTTTTCACCTTCTGTTATTTTTGTATTTCTTAAGAAATCCAGTAATAAGGTCATTTTATAGTATTTTGTGTTCTACAACCCAAGCTAACAATATGAAATAAATCAAAGCTTGATTGCTACCTCTTTCATTCACCATGAATTTTAATGTGTATAAGTTATAGATACAATAACTGCTCTTATCTCTGGGGGGGTTTACCATGTGTTTGCCATTGTTTTCTTTTTATGCTTGTGATCTCATTAGTCCTCACAACTATCCCAAGAAGGAGTTGCTATTGATGTTCTCTTTTTATAGATGAGGGAACTGAGAATTGAAAGATTAAATAGTTAACTCTTTTAAGTGGTGAAACCCTAACATGAATTGGAGCAATAACAACACAAACAATCACTATAGACAATATTTGTTCTCTTAAATTTTATTTCTCCTGATTAATTCACATTTGTTGTATATAATGTTCATGAAGCAATGAAGTTAGCCTTATCATCTCAAATTTACATGTGAGAAAAGGGGGTAAAGAAATGGCAAGCCAGTAAGTAATAAGGACTGAAGCTGTAATGTGTATTTAGAATTTCTCAATAAAAATCCACTCCTGTCTAGGCCAGTGTGGCTCAGTTAGTTTTAGTATCACCCTGTAACCAAAAGGTTGCAGGTTCAATTTCTGGTCAGGGCACACTTCTAGGCCATGGGTTTGAGCCCCAAGCTGGGTGCAGGCAAATGGGACCCCCGGTACAGATACGTATGATCCCCAGCCTGGGTGCCCATGGGAGGCAAGCAATCAGTCAAAGCTTCTCTGCCACATCCATGTTTCTCTCTCTCTCCCTTTCTATCTCCCTCCTTCTCTCTCTAAGAGCAATGAATAGAATGTCCTCAGGTGAGGAAAAAAGTCACTCCTATTCATAAAAATTCTAACGAGATTGTTTAATTTCATCTTTCAAACTTTATTGCTTTCCATTGGTGCTTTTAGAGAATTTTACCTCTAATTTTCTGCTTTTCCTTATGAAAACAATGCAGGCGTGGTTATACTCTGTCTTCTTTTGGAATATATTTAAGAAATGTGTATTTATTTAAAAATATAACATAACCCACAAAAATGTCAATAATTTATTTTTTTAGTATAAATTGGCAAATAATATTCAATGCTACAATCTTAACAAGATGTGAACAAACTAAGCTGTTGAAACAGTGAAAAGGTAAAATGTAACTGGTTACCTTGTCTTCACAAGTTGGTCCAACTTTTTCTCTACAATAGAATTTAGATGTTAGTACCTGGTACAGTAGTTTCCTCTTATCTACAAGTTTGGCTATCTTTGGTTTAAGTTGCCTGCAGCCAACCATTATCCAAAAATATTAAATGGAAAATTCCAGAAAAAAATCAGAAATTTTAAACTGCACACTGTTCTGAGTAGCATGATGACACCGCCCAGCATCCTACCCCATCCTGCCTGGAAGGTGACCCTTTTATCCAGTAAATACTTGCTGGATATGCTAGTCATTGAATAGTCATCATGATCATCAGATCGACTGCTGCAGTATCACTGTGCTGTGTTCAAGTAACCCTTATTTACTGAATAATGGTCCCAATGCACAGGAGTCAGGATGCTAGCAATTCAGATATTCTGGAGGAAACTGTGAAGTGCATCTTTTAAGTGTAGGTAAAAGTTATTGACTTAAGGAAAGAAAAAAAATTGTATGCTGAGGTTGCTTAGATCTATGGTAGAAACAAATCTACTTGTGAAATGGTGAAGAAAGAGAAAGAAATTCATGGTAGTTTGCTGAGAGATCATTCAGTATAGTTAAAATTATTTTATTTTATTATTAGTTATTGTTCACTTATAAATTTATGTACCTAATTTATAAAATAAAGTTTATCATATGTATGTGTTTCTAAGAAAAAATAGTACATACATGATTTGATACTTTCCCATGGGTAAAAAGGGACTCACTATCTGTATTACATCACTTTGCCTCCCACAGAATTTTGTCTGATTCCACCTAAAAGTTTTCTCAGCAGTACTGTCTTGTTCAAAAGCCTTCCCAGATTTTCCATGGGCAACAGGCACAGTCTGAATGGCCTAAATGACCATGCAAGACTTCCTACAAGGGAGCCCTAATTAGCTTCTTCAATCTGATTTTTCACATCTCTTTGGGGCAGGCCTATGTTTTTGGTTACTCAGTATATACTTCCCTGCTTAGCACAGTGAAGAGATTAATAGGATGTTAAAGCCAGAAGAGATGTTAAAGCTCACCTCTTCAAACCAGGTCATTTAAAATAAACACTGGCACTTGGAAGTGTTCTAGGTCATATAGAAGGTTAATGGTCAATGTTTTTGCAAAATTTCTCCTTTTAGCTCCTAAACATATAATCTGGCCAAAAATATTTCTTGAATTACTTGCATTATCTGCAAAATGTTTTGGATGCATTTTGTGGACTGGTAGGAATTGTAATGTTTTTATGTCAATGAATGGAATGAGCCAAGATAGGAGACATGTACAGATATTCGGCAATATCAGTAAAACACAATGATATATGTTCCTGGAGATTTTTACATGAATTCACCATTAGAATGAGCTGGCACAGATAGAATGAGGAGGAATATTACCTGAATCCCAATGTCCTTAAGATACATACCTCAGCAGAATTCTAATAAAAAATTCCCTACATGGGAAGCCCTTCACTAAAGACATCTCACCTCACTTTCTGGTTGGGGTCATCAGTGGAAGATGGATCCCAAATTACTAGACTCAGAAGAGACCTTTCAGATAAGACACATAGTTCAGCCACTTCATTTTGAGTAAAGAAACTGAAGTCTAACAGTTTGGAATAGGGTATACCAGGAAGTCATCATTAAACAAATATCTTTAAGAAAAATCCATGAATGATCTTAGCAATGTTTTTAAACTGTGTCCACAAAACCTTGTGGGCACCGTGAATATTTTCTTTGGCCTTTCTCTTTCACCTAGAAAAGAAAGACCAATGGGTCCTACTCTGGGTCCCTCGGTTGCATAGCACCTACTGCAGTTGCTTCATCTGTTCTGCAAACAAAAATGGGATTCTGGATTAGAGTCCCTAGGAGGAAAACAGACTGCTAATTAAAAACATTAATCCCAGGGTAAGTAACTGAGAAAAGTACCATAAGGGAGGGACAGATTCTATTCTACTCCTCTTTGTTGACGTATCTGTCCCACCAACCTGAAGCTCCCACGCTTTACTTTTGAATACTTTAGGTGTGGGGATTGCAAAGAATTTAATGAGGCACTGGGGATAAATTTCTAAAATTCATGCCAGTATTTAAACTTTAAAGAAGGTCCTTTCCTAATCGAAACAGTCACCCCGCAGGTCGTACAATCACCTGAGCCATTACTGGAACTACTATTTGAAATTGCCTTCAAAACCCTCAGCATATTGTTTCAGCTACTCTCAATCCTGGCAAAAATGTGTCTTTTAACATGACTCTGGTTTTTCACAGTTAAAATGATAATTGGAATCAAGTCTGGTTAGTAAGTGTAAAACCAAAAGTTAGAAAAACATTTGGACTTTAAACAGGCTGTGGTAAAAAAAAAAATAAGAGGGATTTCTTTGCATTCTTCTAGAAGCAACCTCTGAAGAAGCACACCAAAAAAGATTTAGATTTTGGCTGCAGGAACTGAATACTTTCTTTGTCAATTTCTTTGTCTCTTGACAAAGAAACCATTGTCTCTCGATGGTATCAAATCAGAAGCCAGCACCAATTTGGATCTAAGGAATGCCTGGGTGAGGAAAGACTCCAATTAGAACCAAATTTCATTTACACTATTTCTGATGTGTGGGATCTTGAAACTAAAGGCTCACCTGCCCTAACAAAGGCTCTTTAGGGAGAAAATACTTTGTATAAAGCACCAGCTTGGTTTTGATAACAACGTGCACTTGTAAATGGTAGGCATCCTGAATATTAAGGTACAATTGTTTAGGCTAGTTTGTAATCACATTTTTATTAGGCCATGTTCTTCATGAAATTATATATGTTATATATGTATATTATATATATATATATTACATATATACATATATATTGTATATATTTCTTCAAAATGCCTGATACGAAGGCCTTATCTTAGTCAAAATTTCAGGTGGAGTTTGAAAGATGCCTCTTCCCTTCCAAGCAACTCATTTCTGTAAAGCTTCCCCCACTACTTTGTGTGGCATGTACCTTCCCGAAGATATTTATATGCTCTTCTGAAAATGAACCCTCTCATTTTGCAGCCAGGAAATTGAGGCACAGAGATTCTCCCAGCTTTTACCCAAGGCCACACTCAAGTTAGCTGCTGCATGCAGCTTGCAGATCTATGACACCAGATCAAATGATGTTGCCACTCTACCATCTGCTTCTTATCCTGCCAAGGTACTGAAAGGAAAGAACTAACACTCACTAACTCTCACTTTATATACTTGGGAATTAACATTCTTAAGTATACTTAACCTATTTTACTTTCATACCCACAGCTCTAATATTAAGTATTATAATGGTCTCACTTGACAGGTGAGAATACTTAGGTTCAGAAAGGTCCAAAGCTATACAGTGAGGAAGCAGCAAAACTGAGTTTGAACCCAGATCTTCCTGAAAGAAAGCACTAATTCCAACTCATTCATCATAGAGATAAAGCATGGATGGACAGGCTTCACCATGTTCTAGAAGATACTTGGTAGAAATGCTGTGAAGGATGTGAATCAAAATACGATGGTGGAATATAGCATCTGTCCATATACATCCCCTCCTCCAGTGTTCATATCCCAGGTCCAAGTTGGGTAGATGTATAATTGTGTGTAATCATATCCTTGGTCTTCAAAGGTCCTTCTTCCCGATCATTGCTGAACTGCATTTCCAGTCATGACACAAAGGGTAGAGAAGCCACTGAGTTTTGTAATGATTCTGGATTTAGTGAGCCCTAGACTCATGCCATTACTTAAATGAATAATATGTATTAATGTCCTTTTTCATTTCAGATTTGGCCATGCGAGTCTCTCGTCTTGGAAGTTTCTGAACCATTTACCAATATGTTCCTCAAGGACACTGATGAGACCTTCTTTTTTATATTCATATATAATACTCAGTCACAATCTCACTGGACACTAGTTACTCCCTTAGCCAAATTCATTGCCAAATGGCAAAGTCTGCATGTGCTGCAGCAATGCTCAAAATTGGTTCTCTGTGTGAAGATTGGGAGACTGACTTTGAAATCTAAAGGTCACTGAGGTTGGTCAACAGATATATCATCCCATCCCATTAAATACTTTTTGTAAGTCGTGCTCTAAGTGTAGTATATAATCCTCCCAACTCCCAGCCGTAAGCTCACCCCCTTACTCACTAGATGTATGTCTATCCTTTTTTGCCTTTCTTCTGCACCAGACATTAGACACAGAGGAACCGAGGAGGGAATGAGTGGAGGAGAGCATGGTAGGCTGTTTGTGCAGAGTCTTATGGAAGTAAACAAGACTTAAATTTGCCCAAATATGCTCAGGCTCAGATCTCAGCCTCTCAAACCCATACTGGTGTCAGATGGCCAGTAAGGAGTAGGGGGTATGGTCCAACATCTTCCCATCTTAGCAAAACTCACATTGTTTAAAATGTGTTTGAGCACCCTTAATAAATAACATATGGGGAGAAGACACTTTCCTATAATAGGCACCCTTAGTTTGACCAACAGTCTTACAGAGTCAGGATTATAAACCATCTGGCAAAGCGCTGGCATTTCAAAGCACTAACATCCCAACCCAGTGTTAGATGCTCTAAAATGCAATAAAACCATATGATGGTCCAGGCCAAAAATAGCTTACAATTAGTCAAAAGAAGTGGAATTTGGTTCTTTTCCACTGGAAAAAAAAATCCCAACTTCAGCCATTAAATAAAAGGAGAAAATTTATTTCAGCTTCACTTTCTCTCAGTCTATATATTAATATCTTGATTTCCCCGATAGTATTTAGGCATAAAAGTTATGTTTCCAATTTTTCATTTAGGTGAAAGATATTCCACATTGCCTGCTGTACCACTAAGGACTAAGTAAATGCTTTTCAGCTTTCCTTTAAAAAAATAATAACCCACACTTATTTGGATGATTTTCTCTACTATGGCTCAAGAGAAAGCAGAATTGAGTCTGTGGTAACATTGTTAACCACACAAATGACCTTCTAATTGCAAAGACCTCCTGGCTCAACTGGGATATCACTTTTAAAATCATATTCTGGTAATTTATTCTCTCCATTCCCTGAAGAGCTGGCTTGAGGTCAACATCATCGTATGAGAGACAGCTTCTCTCTTGCAACCACGACAGTAAACTGTCATTTTCTTTTGTTCTTTCATTTCCCCTCCTCTTCCCTTACTAATCTGTTTTAAAAGGAATTTCATTACAGACATGGTCAAATGATAATGATTTCATCCCCAACAAAAGGCCCTCCCTGGAGAGAACTAACCAATATTTATAGGATGAGTTTCCACAGCATCACAGAAATGGCTTCTTTGCTGAGGACCAACCACCCAAACTTAGACTATGGAACACCAGAACTGCCAAGAAATTGCAGAAGAGCAAACGATGGCATATCAGCTTACCTTTTCCTGTGTCTGGAGCATTGCCTTCTCATGATTAAGATGAAGGTTTGTACTAGAAGTCACAGGTCCCTCCACTTCTGGTAGAGAAGAAATATGCATCCCTGGGTAGGCTGCTGGGGCAACAGGGTGGTTCAGTGAGTCAATCAATTTAGTTGCAAATTTCCACTCTACTAGCTTTGGCAATGTTGCAATGTTCTTTAGTTTATAAGCCTCAGTTCCCTCATCTGTAAAGGACAAGAAGAATAGATTTTATGAACTAATGCACAAAAATCAATACCTAGCTCATTATAAATGCTTAAAAATGTAATCCAACACTTTTAAAAATGGAAAGGTAGAGGGCAACCTGGATTGTCTCTTCTCTATGGTCTGAATAGTGTCTTGCATTGGTCCCATGTAGCAGTTTTCCCTTTCTTCCTGACTTCTTGTTCTCCCTAGCAGTCCACAGCAAGCTGGTGATACATTTGGGAGACTCAAAACACATGAAACACATGTGAAAAAGACCTTCTAACAGCCAGCAGCAATAACCATAGTGACTTTCAGCTCCATACCCCACTTCCTGTCTCAGTCAGATTAAACTTCCTTAAACACTACTTTCCTCATGTCATTCACATATCCCAAATCTTTCCATAGCCTAATATCTCACCTATATCGTTGATACCATTCTGCCTGGCCCTGGACTCTCCATGGCTAGCTTCATACCACCTGTTCATTCTCTACCTCTCCTAGCTTTTGAAAATCCCTCCTCTGTATTGATTTTTCCCTCCACGCCTTTATTTGCTTTGTCCCCTTCTCTAGGAATGCTCTCTTTCTCCCTTTTCGCTCCAAATGCTGCCACTCTTTAAATACCTATCTCAATTTTCACCTCTTCTCTAAGGCCTTCAAGCCTTTACTAAAGTTATTTTCTACACCAGAGTTCACAGACTTTTTTTATAAAGGCACAAAGTATATACTTTAGACTCTGGGGAATATATCATCCCTGTGGCAAGTGCTGTACCCTCTGCTTGTAATGTGAAAACAACCACAGACAATAAGTAGATGATTTTGCCCATGTTCTAATAAAACTGTATTTACAAAAACAGGTTGTATGATACTTAGCATCAATACTATGATCTTCTACAACACTTACTATTAATACCGTGATATTCTGTTATTTTTTTGAGTTAAGTGGAATAGCAGTGACTCTCAAACTAGACTTTTAAGTTTTATAAGGGTAGGGCTTATGTCTTTTATATTAATAAGCATAGGATTAAGGATCTAGGTTATAGCTAATATAGATTTCATTGGTTGAGTAGTTGGTTATTTTTTACTCACTGCCCTCAGTGATCTTGTCAGTAAAATGGCAGGTTTGAGTTAAGATTTCCATTCTACTCTGGCACTGGATATAGCTAAAAAGCCTTAAGCTTTTAAAATTTTAATTAAAATGAATTTTTTAATTTTAATTAAAATTATAATGTTTTTTTATTCATTTAAAAAAAAACAATATTATGGGCCCTGACTGGTGTGGCTCAGTGGGTTGGACATTGTCCTGCAAACTGAAAGGTCACCTGTTTGATTCCTGATCAGGGCACATGACTGGGTGGGCCAGGTCCCTGGCTGGTGGCATGAGAGAGGCAACCAACTGATGTTTCTCCCTCTCTGTTTCTCCCTCCTTTCCCCTCTCTCTAAAAATAAATAAAAATAAAGTATTTAAAAAAACAATATTATAGTGCAATACACATAACACGATATTTACCATCTTAACCATTTTAAGTGTGTCTTAAGTACACTGTTATGTAAGCATCACTCAAGCCAATTTCAGAATGTTTTTCATTTTGCAAAACTAGAGTTCTACCTAGGCCCATTAAACGATGATTCTTCATTCATTCCTTTGTGCCCATTCGGTCCCTGGAAATCACTATTCTACTTTCTGTCTCTATGATTTTGACTAGTCTAGGCACATTATATAAATGAAATCATACAGCATTTGTATTTTTGTGACTGGCTTATTTCACTTACTGTAATTTCCTCAAGGTTCATCTATGTGTTACATATGCTGAAATTTCCTTCCTTTCTTAGGCTAAATAACATTCTATTTGATCTATTCACCACTTTTTGCTTATCCATTCATCTATCAATGGACAATTAATTTGTTTCTGTGATTTAGCTATTGTGAGTAATGTCAATATTGTGAACATGGGTATAAAATATCTCTTCAAGTCCCTGCTTTCAGCTATGCTGGGGTATATGTGCAGAAGTATAATTATTGCATTATATGGTAATTTTATTTTTAATTTTCTGAGGAATCGCCATACTTTAACACAGCACCATTTTACGATTTCACCTATAGTGCATAAGGAATTCAATTTCTCTACATTCTTGCCAGTAGTTGTTATTTCATTTTAATTTTTTAAAAGATTTTATTTATTTATCTTTAGAAGGGAAGGGAAGGAGAGGGGGAGAGAAATATCAATGTGTGGTTGCCTTTCATGTGTCCCCTGCTGGGAACTGGCCTACAACCCAGGCATGTGCCCTGACTGGGAATTGAACCACGATCCTTTGGTTCGCAGGCCCATGCTCAATCCACTGAGTTACACCAGCTGGGTCTCGTTTTAATTTTTGATAGTTGTCATCCTAGGTGTCAAGTGGTATCTCATTGTGGTTCAATCTGCATTTCCCTAATGATAGTGATGTTGAACATCTTTCCATATTCTTATTGACCATTTGTTTATCATCTTTGGAAAAAATGTTAACTGAAGTCTTTTGGCCATTTTTGAATCAGACTGTTTGCTCTTTGTTATTAAATTGTAGGGGTTATCTATATGTTAATCATTTATTATGTATGTGATTTAGAAATACTGTCTCCCATTTTAGAGCTTGCCTTTTCACTCTGATTATAGCATCTTTAGATGCACAAGAGTTTTTAATTTTCATGAAGTCCAATTTGTCAATGTTGTGGTTGCCTATGCCTTTGGTGTCCTAAAACTTTTGTTATATGTTATTTTCTAAGAGTTTTATACTTTTAGTTTTTACCTGTAGGTCTCTAATTCATTTGGAGTGTTTCTTTTTCTCTACAACCTCTCCAACTTTTGTTATTACTTGTCTTGTTGGCAAGAGCCACTCTAACAGGTATGAAGTGGTGTCACAATATACTTTTGATTTGCATTTCTCTTACGGCTAATGAAGTTCAGCATCTTTTCACACATCCGCTAGTCATTTGTATGTCTTCTTGGAAGAAGTGTCTGTTCAAGTCCTCTGCTTATTCCTTAATTGGATTGTTTGGTGTTGAGTTTTATGAGTTCTTTCTATATTTTGCATTTTAACCCTTTGTTGGAGTTGTTGCAACATAACTCTGATACCCAAACCTGGTTGGGATAACAAAAAAAGAAAACTACAGGCCGATATCTCTTATGAATACAGATATAAAAATTCTAAACAAAATGCTAGCAAATCAAATATAGCAATCTATTAAAAATAATACATTGCAATCAAGTAAGGTTTATTCCAGGGGTGCAGAATGATTTAACAAACATAAATCAATCAATGTAATAAACCACATTAACAAAAAAAGTAAAAATCATATGATTTTATTAATAGCTGAAGAAAAAGCATTTGATAAGTTATCACATCTACTTATGATTAAAATACTCAACAAAATATATATACAAGAAAAGTACCTCAACATAATAAAGGCCAGATATGACAAACTAACAGATAATAATATACTCAGTGGTGAAAAAAACTAAAAGCTTGTCTTCTAAGATCAGGAACAAGACAAGGATATTCACTCTCACCACCCTTATTTAACAGTAGTAGAAGTCCTAGCCAGAGCAATCAGGCAAGAGAAAGAAATAACATGTAAATTGAGAATGAAGAAGTAAAAGTGTCACTTTTTGCACATGACATGATTCTTTATACAGAAAACCCTAAAGACTCCATCAAAAACTTAGAAATAAACAAATACAATGAAGTTGCAGTTTGAAAAATCAATGCATAAAAACCCTCTGCTTTCTCATATACTAACAATGAAATTTCAGAAAAAGAAATGAAAAAAATTACTTTGCAACTGCAACAACAACAACAAAAATACCCAGGCATAAACTTAACAAAGAATGTGAAGGACCTATATCTTGAAAACTACAAAGCATTTTAAAAATAGATTGAAAAAGACACAATGAAATGGAAAGACATTCCGTGTTCACAGATTGCAAGAAATATTATTTCTAACTTTAGTAATTTGAGTCTTCTCTCTTTTTTTCTTAGTCAAACTGTGTAGATAAAGATTTATCAATTCCATCACCCTTTTCAAAACATCAATTTTAAGATTTTGTGATTTTCTTTGCTGATTTTTCTATCTAATATATCTCTGCTCTAATCTTTATTATTTCCTTCCTTCTGCTAGCCTTGGATTTTGTTTGTTTTTCTTTTTGAGTTTCTTAAACTATAAAGTTGTTTGTTGATTTGAGATTTTTTTTTGCTTTTTAATGTAACCATTTATGGCTATAACATTTGCCCTAAGCAATGCCTTTCTTTCATCCCATAAGTTTTAGTATGTTCTGTTTTAATTTTTATTTCTCTCAAAGTATTTTTAAATTTTCCTCATAATTTATTATTTTATTTATTAAATGTTTTAGGGTGTAATATTTAATTTCCACAAATTTAAAAGTGTTCCAGCCTTCTTTCTGTTATTATTTCCAATTTCATCCCCTTGTGATTGATGAATACACTTTGAATTCAGTCTTCCTTTAAAAAAATCAATTAAGGTTTCATTTGTGAAATACCATGTACTCTGTCCTATTGTCAAATGAGAAGACTGGACAGGAACAGGCAAAAGTAGGTTTGCAGTTGATCCTAATGAAAATAATACAATAATTAATACATAATAATACAAGAATATACTGTTTCACATACTCATAACCATAAACACACTTTTGTCCACACTTGTATATTCAGTTGAGTATTCTGCATATGTTTATCAAATTAAATTAATTTATTTTATTATTCAGGTTTTTTTCTTCTTATTTGTTTTCTGTCAATTGTTCTGTTATTGAGTGGGGTATTAAAGTTCCCAACTATTACTATAGAATTATGTATTTCTCCCTTCAATTATATCACTCTTTGCTTCATATATTTTCATGGTCTTATAGTTTGGTGCTTCATATATTTTTACTTTAGACACATAAACATTTATAATTGTTATATATTTTGGTGTACTGAAATGTTTATTAATATATACTCTTCTTCGATGTTTTTTGGTAGACTTTTTTATTTAAGTTTTTATTTTGTCTGCTATTGTTATAGGCCACTCTAGCTCTATTTTCATAAAATAATTCTTTCCATCCTCTCATTTTCAACCTATTTGTATTTTGGGATCTAAACTGGGTCTCTTGGAGACAGCATAGAGTTGACTCACTTTAATATTTTCTGCCAATCTCTACTGATAAGAAGGGCCTTATGTTAATTTATTATTTGTTTTCACATGGCTTACAGAGTTCTTTCTTTCTTTCTTTCTTTCTTTCTTTCTTTCTTTCTTTCTTTCTTTCATCTTCTGTGTGTCATTTAATTCTCTCCTTTTGTGTTTATTTGCTTTTTTTATAGTAGTAAGTTTTCATTCCCTTCTCATTGCCTTTGTATATTTTATAACTATTTCTTTGTAGTTACCTTATATTTAACATCCTAAAGTTATAGTACTTTAATTTCAACTTATACTAGCTTAACTTTAAGTTACTGATTGATTGAGAGAGATCCATTTGTTGTTCTAAATATTTATGCATTCATTGGTTGATTCTAGTATGTGCCCTGACTGGGGATTGAACCTTTGACTTTTGCATATAGGAACAATGCTCTGATCAACTGAGTTACCGGGCCAGGATCTGCTCAACTTTAATAATATTCAAAGACTTTGCTTCTTTACAACTTCATTCCCAAACCTTTATTACTGACATCATAACACTACATCTTTATGCATTGTGTGTTCCAAAACATAAACCAATGATTGTTTCTGATGACTCTTAAATTATGTAGAGATCAAAATGTAGAATTATAAACCAAAGTTACAATAATACTACCTTTTAGACCAGTGATTTTTAAAGCACTGTGCTGCAAGAATTTTTAAAACATGCAATACATGGCTATTTAGTCAGGGGCATGGACATCTCTTCCCTTAGATTATCAAATAAAAATTACAACAGCCAGCATAACAATAGCTGTCCAGTGTGAATGCCAAGTCTTGAACCATAAACATACAAGTCGTATAATAGAGTTGCTTCTTATTGGTCACATAGCATAATAAGTTTGGGTCTGACTGGTTAATTCTTAGTACCAGAAATCCTTATATACAAGTAAGGCACCTGACCTTTTAAAAAAGTTACTTTGGAGCAAAATGTGTAGGTGGTTACTATTATTGTTTTTCATAAATCAAAATTATACCTACTTTTGTGAGCTCAAAAAAAATATATCTTTAGTGTGCTGCAGAATTTTTGTAATCAGTTTATGTGTGCCATGAGATAAAAAGGTTGAAAATTTCTATTTTAGATTATTTATCATTTTTTAAAAATGTATTACTCCCTTAGATCACATAGAAAACAAAATTGAACTTACCAGCCATGTTATAATTGTAGTAGCTTTTATAATCACCCATATATTTATCTTTATGAAGATCTTTATGTCTTATACAACTTTGAGTTACTCTCTGAACGTCCTTTTATTTCAGTCTCAGGGCTTCCTTTAGCTTTTCATGCAGCTTCGGTCTACTGATAATGAACTCTCTTAGCTTTTGTTTATGTGGGAATGTCTTAACTTCTCTATCACTTATGAAGGACAGTTTTGTTAAATATACAATTGACCATTTATCCTTTTAACAATTGGAAAATATCAGCCTCTTCTGTTTTCTGATTTTCTGTTGAGAAATCTGATAACAATCTTATTAAAGATCCCTCTCATGCAGTAAGTCCTTAATTTCTCCCTCAGTTTTTGGCTTTGTACAGTTTGACTATAACATACTTGTGTGGATCTCTTTGAGTTCATATCACATGGAGTTTGTTGAAGTTTTTGGATGTTTACATTTGAATCATTTATTAAATTTAGAGAGCTTTCAGCTATCATTTCTTCAAAGGATCTCTCTGCCCCTTTCTGTGTTACTCTGGAACTCACAAAATAAATGTTAGTCCACTTGAGGATGGCCCACAAGTTCTTTTGTCTGCCTTTTATTCTTTTTGTTCCTCAGACTCAATAATTTTGAATGTTGTATTTTCAGGTTCACTGGTTTCTTCTTCCACCTGCTCAAATCCAATGTTGATTCCCTGCAGTCATTTAAAAAAAATTACTTGTTGCATTATTATATTTTTCACCACTAAAATTTCTCGTTGGTTTCATTTAAATTTCTTATCTCTTTAATATTTAAATTATGTTTATACATAATTTCTTAATTTTCTTCACATGTTTCTTTAGTTATCTGAGCATTTTTGGGAAAGGCATTTCAAAGTCTTTGTCTGGTAGGTTCACTATTTGGTCTTTCCCAGTGACAGTTTCTGTTGGTTTATTTTTTCCTTTGAATGAGCCATACTTTCTTGTTTCTATACATCTCTTCTGATCTTTTGTTGAAAACTGAATGTTTAGATTTCATAATGTGTAACTCTGCAAGTCATATTCTCTTTCCCCAGGATCTGCTGTTCTCTTTTGTCTGTGTTTATGGTTCCAGGCTATCTCTCTGTGGAGGATGGGCCTAAAGTATAAACTTAAAGTCTTTTCTGAGCTCAAGCCCTGGGTATATGTGGTACCTTTCTAATTTTTCTGATTCATGTGGTTGTTTTTGAATGTGTTCTTATTCAATGTCTCGCACCCAAAAAGAGAAAAATAAATGAGAAAAGAAAAAAGGCACCAGTCCTCTAAATCCCCTGGAAATTGCTCCAGTTAGAGGAAGAGGGATGTACTACGATGAAAGTGGGGTGCAACAGTGTCTGCCCACACCTTTGCCTACACATTTATAACCAGAAACAGCAGTCAGTAATGGGATGACAAATTCCTGGTATTTGGAGGGCAGTCTCCTTTTTGTATACCCTGGCTCTTATAAGCTGTGTGGAGGCTGCTTTAAGAACAGATGCAGTGTGCCTGCCATGGGGCTGAAGGGTAGAGGGTATGTTTCAACTTCTGAGCTAAGAGCTGAAACTGACTGAAAGTAGACGCATTAGCCATCAGAGCCTTCTCTTGGAAATTGAGGCTTCAGTAGACTCCAGAATCTCAACGTAATTACATCAGACAGATTTTGCCAGTGTAATTATTGTCTAAGTGGTGAAGTAGATTCCTGGTGCTTCCTGCTCCACCATCTTCCCAGGATCCTCTTAAATTCTTAAGCTTTTTTTTTTTTTTTTTTTTTTTTTAGGAGAAATGTTAACCTTTAGACATTGGCATGAATTGGAACAATTGAATGTCTTCAGGAACTTCTCTCTTCTCTTTAAACTCCAGAAAACTAAAGGCTACTTTCTGTCTACCCACAAAAGTTAAATTGTGGTTGAGAAAGTTACATAACTCATTTGGGGAGACAAACTCAAGAAACACTAAGAGAATCCAATACAAACACTGGAGGTTTAATATTTTATCAAAAGGGCATCATTGTATTTCACATAATAAGTAATGAAATGATGAGCACTTAATTTACATTCACTGGAGCTGTGTGTTCACACTTTTCCAAAATGAGAATGTGATGTATCTTTGGAATCTTACACTAGGAGAATGGAATCTTTGATCTGCCAGAGATCAAAGATTCTTGTTTTAAAAAAAAAAGGCACCTTTCTAGTGCAGTATTCTTGAACTCCTACCACTGGTCTGGGCAAGTCAGGGTCTGCAGACATAATGAGCAGTGAAGGCCATTAGAGGTGGGGACTTGATGGAAACAGAATTGCACTGGAGGAGGAAATAGGAGACCAAAGAAAATAAACTACACTCTTTCTAAATTTAACCAAAAAAGAACTTTAAGATATATTGTCCCCAGTATCCAAGAGGCAAAGCTTCTCATGAGATGCTCTGATTTCTCTGATGACTTGAAAGCATTTAGTGTTATTCCAGTTGTAGTAGTAGTGAAAAATAGAGCAATCTGAAAAAAAATTGAGTATTTTCCAGATAAATGACACTAACCTCTTTAAATTGCCTTCATTTTTTTAAGGAGGAGAAAAGAACTATCTACATTTCTGCCTTCCTAAACATAACCCAAAAATCAAAGTTGAACTCTTGGTGATACGTGCTTGATGTTACAAGCATAAATTTTTGTGATGAATAAATACCCTTAGTATCTATCACCAATAAAGGCATTGTCTATTGCCACATAGTCCATGAAATAAGCTGTTACATTCTAGGGTAATGTGGTCCAGTGCTGGGCTCTTCTGCAAGTGTGAAATTGCCCACTACTACTTCAGACTTATTTTTCTCTTCTTGATAATAGCTTATACCACAGTGCATTTACCCAACCTTCTGGTTAAATGAGGAACCTCTAATGGACTTTGATAAGCAGATGGGATACCCAAGATAGTTGCCTTGTTGGTCTCATAAAATTAAATACGTAAAAGTGGAAGTTTGATTTTTAGTATTTTAAGTTTATAATTATTGCTACATTTCTAAATATTCAATGACTTCTTATGGTTAAAGCATTAGAATTTGTAACTTATAGATAATTGAGGGTTACTTATAAAAGAGAGATAGAGAGCGTGAGAGAAAAAGCGCACAGAACTGTGGTTGACCACATTTCCGTTGTATGTGCCCTGCTATTCCCATGTTTGCCCTTTTTTCTGCTCAGTTCACTCCTGTGATGACGTCTTTCACATCCTACCTGGGCCTTGCTTTTTATTTAGTGAACAAACAAGCAGGTAATTGGATTACAAACACAATTACTTGTGGAACAAAGGAAGGTACAAAGGAGAGTACCATATAATGTACTTGAAAGGAGGATGACCAATGACTAGACCTTGAGTCTTAGCTAGAATCTTATAAAAACAGCCTGTGTGACTTCAAACAAGACATTTCACTTCTCTCAGATCCATTTTCTCTGGAGCGAAAGTCTGAAGCATCTCTAAAGTCCCTTCAAGCACCAATATTCTAGGATTCTACACTTGGAGATACAATCTTCCCTTGTATATGAAATCTTCCCAAACAATAAAAGATTGATTAAGATCACAGAATGATGCACATTGACAGTTCTACTTTGTCAGTTCCTCAGATATATCTTGAGGTTTATCCCCCCAATTCTGCCAGGCTGGAAAGCTTTCTGGATGGTAAATTTTATCAGCTCAAGGTTGGCGGTGCACATTCTGTTGCTGCACTAAACCACTGTGCTATCTGGGAAACCGAGTCTTGTCAGAGGAAATCCTGGCCACCAACCCGCCAGTGAACATTCACAGAGAAGGTGAGCCGACACTGATCAGATGAGCACCAGAATAAAAATTTGCCCAAGCCACAGACCTTTGTAGATGCAGGGGAAATTCCATTGACCTCTTTTTTCTTTCCTCTGCAGAAATGCTCCATTGTGATTCTGTGTTTAACCTGGGGCCAGACAAAGAAATGTAGAAACACCACAAGGAATGCTTCTGTCCCTATATGTCCAAGTTGATTAAAACTGAGGTACATATCCAGGGCTCTTCCTCTGAGCGCCAGGCCCCAAGGGATCTCAGCAGGGTTGCAGCAGATGCACTTTCTGTAGCAGAGTGGCTGCAGTCCCGCTGAAGCTGGAATGTAGGGTTTTCTCCAAGACAGAGTTGAAAACACCAAAGCCCAGGCCTCCAAGATGCCTGTACTTCATGCTCCATATCCATGGTAACTAGAGGCTGTGACAAAGGTGTTTGGACACATGCAGACTGATTCGAATTTAACTCTCATGTGTGTGAGCTGTGTGCTACTCCACAAGTTACCAAACTCTGTGCTTCAGTTTCCTCATCTGCAAAATGCTGTTATTTTTTTCTTTGCCATTGGGCTATAGCAGCAATTCAAGATAAGAACTGCAAAACTCTGGATACAGTGCTCAGGATGTGGTTGTTCTGGATGCCAATGAATGCAGGCATTAATTTTGCTGTCCCTTGGTATATTTATTTCTAAAATAAAGCTAATAATAGCAAACACCATATAAGGTTTTGAGAAAGATTAAAGAAGTGAATGCTTGTAGGGTGATTTGATCAATAGCTAGCACAATTGTAAAATCCCAACAAGTCAGCTTGTACTGATACCATTATGTCAGTCTAGAAGTCAGGCCTGAGATTACGAGTTTTTGACACCACTGGGTTTATACTGGTAGATGGTGTTTTGGATCTCCACTTTCTCATCCCCAGAAGGACAGTGCTTATTCACCTTCTGAGGCAGGAGAGTGCAGAGAATGTGAATACGTCCTCTGGATTCATATGCTCTCGGTTAAAATACTGGCTCCAACATTTATTAGTCTTTTGACAAGTTCTTCAATCTCTTTGTGCCTCAATGTCTCCTGCTGCACAGTGAGGGATTATGTTAATGTATCGCTCGTGGAGTTGCCATGACAAACTTTCATTTAGAATGGAAGGACAGATAAGGTGCTTCTCAGATAAGATCAAATTCAAGGAGTTCATCATCACCAAGCCCTTATTATATGAAATGTTAAAGGGACTTATCTAAGAAAAAGAAGTTAAAGAAACATGAACAGTGAAAGGACAACAAACTCACAGTTATTAACAACCACACCTAAAACAAAAGCAAACTAAAAGGACAGCTAGATCAGGAGTGGAAACATAGAAATGAAGATCTCAAGGAGGGTTAGCAACAGGGGAGTGGGAGAAGGAGAAGAGGGGAGAAGGTACAGAAAATAAGTAGCATAGACAGTAGATAGAAAATAGATGGGGGGGGCAAGAATAGCATGGGAAATATAGAATCTAAAGGAATTGAGACACATGGTCATAAACTAAAGGGGGGGTAATGGTGGGGATGGGGGGTAGGGTGGAGGGGAATGAAGGGGGGAAGAGAACAACTGTAACAGCATAATCAATAAAAAATTAAAAAAAAAGATACGGAACAAAAGTAAAAAAAATTTGTATTAGTATGCTTTTAGCTTCAGGTTTCAGAAATCTGGCTTCAATGGCCTTAAATTGTGAACAACATTGTTTGATCCTCTGATGGGTAGTTGAGTGTATGCTGCCTACCTGCTGAAACTAGGACTCAGTTTCTTTTTTGTATTACTCGTAGCTCCTCAACAGGTGCAGACTTTGATCTCACACTAAATTTCTGCCTCATCCCAAGGTGCTGTTAGCATCACCTGGGCACCACACATTCTCGTTCATATGTCTAGGAAAAAGGAAAGCTTCCCTTGCTTTTCCCTTCATTACTGGAAGCTTCCACATGTGATGCTCTTCTTATTATTGGTCCAAATTAGCTTAGGCCTTTGCATCCTCAAACCAATTACTGGCAAGGGTAAAAAGGGAGTATCACCATCAGTTTATGCAAATTAACTGAGATGAAAGTCTACATCCATGTCTACTATAAATGAAAGACTACTTAGGACTGGGACTTGAGGATCTAAAGATGTAATGAGTGTTAGAAAATAATATTATTTTTAATGAATATATTTATTTGGAAAATTAAATTGACAGTATATTAAAAGCATATATCACAGGACTTGGCGAGAGTAAATGCTTCAAAGACGAACGCTCCCACCATGTAATTAGTTTCCATTCCCAGTCAACATATCCACCCACTCTACCAATGTCAGCATCCTCAGGGCCCGTTCCCTTAGGTCCCCCCTGGCACCCGGTGTGTCTGCGGCCCTTTCTAAGCCTGTTCTGTCACACAACCTTTGCCACTCATCTTCAAAATCATTTTCATGGTGCTTTTTCTGACTTCCTCAAAAGGAAAGAATCTTTCCCCCCCTACTATAGACCCTGATAACACTTCTCTCCAACATACATACTTTTCAAATGATGTCACAAAATTTATTATCTAAATTAATGGTCTCAGCTTCCCAAAATTAGTAAGGTATTTGAGAGCATAGGGTTTTTTATATATCTCTCCAAAGTATCTGACCCAATGCAGTGTAGGTAATGGACACTCAATGAACAGTAGATAGCTGATTGCTAAAGATGGCCCAATGGACTTTGGAAAGGGAAACTTTTACCTCGCATCATTTTTTAAAGAATGAAAGAAGACCAATGCCATAACAAATGTGCAACAAGGAGGAATTTTTCCTAAGTAATGTTTTTCCTCACAGAGACCCTTGGCATTGCCAACTCTTCAACGAGGGAAAATTTTTTGCTTCTAAGAAAGTCTACAAGCAGAGAAGAAATTAAGTGTAGAGAGTCTGAAGTTTGACATTGAAAATAAAATATTATGTTCTTTCAGATGCCCCAAAACTAGAGTGAAAATTTTCTCCATGTACATCCTGCAGAATATAGACTCTCTCTATCCTCTCAGAAATGCAGGTGTGCTCACTTCCCATTTATTTTGTCTTCTGACATCCTCACTCCTCCTCACTCTCACCATCCATAAATCTATGGACTCTAGGTGACAGTTGAGGGGTGTAGGGTGGGGTACAGATATTGTGACCATAGAGCATAGGTCACTTTCCATGGATCCCCAGTAGGATACAAGTTAGGTAGGACCTGCAATCTCTCCCCCTCAAGGCTGGCACCTATGGAGTGGGTTCCAGGTGCCTTGCTAGCACCAAAACTAAAACACAAACTGTGAGAAGCCATTTGGTTGGAATTCATCTGACATACATTCCCTTACTTCCTAATGTATTTTGACTGTGTTCAAACTCTGCCACCATCTCTTCTTCAAATATTGCTTCTACTCCCTGCTTAAATCTTCATTTTTTGGTCCCTTGGGCTGGAACGTGCCCCCTCCAAGACCCAGCTTCAGTCATTCTTCCTCTCACAAGTTCTGCCTTCCTCTTCCTGATAACACCAGCTCAGCCAATTCTGCCCTTGCCCTCTCTCTCTTTGGAGATTACCATTCATCGGTATGCATACATTATCATTCATATATTATCAAGTGCTGTCTTTTAGTTTTCACATGGTGTTCAGCCCTTCCCCATCCCCAACCCTGACTCCAGCACAGAGAATTTGTTTATAAATGCACATGTGTGTTTCATGAACTTTGAGTCATTGCAGTGAATTATAATTCACTCTGGCTACATCTGAATATTGTTGCTTTCAGAGTTTATCTCTTGTTTTTGGTGTCAAATTATGGTAGCGATAAGAATTCTTTTATTTATTTATTTATTTATTTATTTATTTATTTATTGTTCAGTCCTTCACCAGCATAAAAAGGAATGCTCTCACTATAACCAAGAAACAGTAAAGCTGGTCATATCACTGGGTGGTGAGGGAGAGGGTGAGGGAGAAGGAAGGAGAGTTCATGAATTTGTGCTTGATAGCCCATCCTCTTCCCAGCCTTCTATGTTGGCCATGACCATGAATTTTGGTGGCCCTGGACAGTCCCCAGCTGCTGATAAAACAAATATTTTACATTCTAGCACATGGGCCCTAATCCTGCTGAAGTGAGGTCACAAAGAATTTCAGGAGGACCATATAAAATGAATTATTAGGTAAAGGACATTGCTTATATGCTTTTATGTTTTATAATATTTGTTAATAGTCTCTGTAATCTATAGTGCATATAAATATGTAACAGCACAAGCTAATGTTCTTATAGCTCATTTCCTGAGAATTGAGAAAAGCTTGGCTTACTTAGGCACATTACACATATTCAGAAAAAATTAACATGTTAAAAAGATACCATCTCACTTTCTTAGTCCTCTTTATAATATGACTAAACATGATCAAGGAGAGCTTCATTCTGGGTTGGACCAGGGATAGAGGGAGGGGCTGTGACTGCCTTGGTTTTTCTCCAACAAAGTTCATGTGCAATAAGATCACACTTGCTTCTCCTCTAGGCAGCGGTGCCATCATTCTTTTCTTGGAAGACAGACAAGATTCAACTTATTTCTGTTCATAAAACTATTCATAAATTCATATATATTTTTTGTTTATTCAAACTCCCCAAGTCTACATAACACACTGAACAATGAGAATGTCAAAGCCATGCCGGAAATACTGTCTTCCATGGAGAGAACAGAAATGCATAACATATAAAATTGGTGAATTAAAAAACTGCAATATGAGTGCTAGAAAATAAGAAAGTAATTACCAGAAGAGACTGTTAAGAGTTGAAAGTAGTTGATTCTGGAGAGTAGAATTGGGAGCAGGGGAGACACAGGAGGAAAAATCTTCCTTTTTTTTTCAGTAAAATTTAAGTTTTTAAAACCTAGCTTCATGTTTTGCTAAAAATAAAAATTAAATGTTTAAAAAGAGAAGTGGTTCTGGGGTTGATCCCTGGAGAAACCCAGTATTTAGAGGTCAGGCAATAAAGACAGAATCAACAAACAGGAACAAGAAGTGATTGCCAATAGAGAAGGGAAATATCCAGGAGAAAACAATGTCAACAAGACTGAGACAAAAAAAAATGTTCCAAGAAGAAAGAAATAGGTGATCACATCAAAGGCTGCTACAATTTTAAATAAGGACAAAGATGTGGTCCTTGAATTTGTCATGATGGAGGGTGTTACTAAGATTGACTAGTTGATTTGGGTAGAGTGAAAGAGTGAGCTCAATTAGAGTAAACTGAGGACAGATTGATAAGTGAGAAATCCAGTACAATAAATATAGAAAAATTGAGTAGTTTTACTTACAGGGGAGCAGAAGAGTGAGGCAATACCTGGACTGGACCATGGGTTCCAGCGAGCACAATCTACCCAGGACAGCAGGCAATGAGCATGGGTTTCATTGCACCTGGTGGGACACTTGTTCCTTAACAGCTGACAAAGTTTCTGTCTGATAATCTTCTAGTTTCTTTATTAAATATAAAGTAAAGTCACACATAAGAATAAATGGGGGACTGTAAGTATGAAGGTGAGAAAATGAAATGTATCTTCGTAAGTGGTAGAATGAAGAACAAAAGCAGAAAATCATAGCAAGAGTGATTTGGACTCAGTGATAATACAATGTAACAATCAAGAGTGTAAAAAAGATCATGTTCTCTAGTGTCTGTGTGACCTTGGACAAGTTACTGAAGCGTGAATGTCTCAGCTTCCTCACCTTGCACGTGGCATGTGAATCTGGTTGTTGTGCAGCTTAAACAAATTGTTATATCCAAGCATATAGTGTAGTGTGGGCTCACATCAAGTTCCCCAACATCATCCCTCTATTTTCATGGGAATGTCAGGTGCCATCTGAGCTGAGGCCAGACTGCTACCCATCAGGGATGCTGATAAAAAAAACCCTCCAAGGATGGAGTAGGTAGTTAAAATAAGCGGCCAGAAATTCTGACATCCTATTGTTCTGAGCCTTTAGCTGTCATCATTTCTGTGATAAAGTGACCTCAGCTACTGTCTCAAAGTAGACCCTAGAACTGCTTTTTACCAGGAAGGGCAACCTGCTGCTTTATATTGTACACATTTTAGAAACCCATGGATAAAATAAAGGATTGACTCAGAGATGACAAACTAATATTACTGAATAATTTTAAATAGACACCCAGAAGTTATTTAAATAACAAGCCAAATTTATATATGCTCAGAGACTGTCATCTTAAAAGTTGAGTTTTTAAAAAAAAAAACACATTTGTCATTATTTTCAAAACAATTACTAACCTGTTTCTAAATGTAATTTCACCTGTATTTTTCTACACCAAATTGTACACATAGATGCAGTCTATTTTTTCAATGCAGGGAGAGCTATTACAAGAAGGACATTAGCCAGACTTTTTCATCTCTACAGTGAGAAAAAATAATAGAAATGGGCCATGAGTAAAAGCAATTTTGTTTAAATATTCTATAACTTGTCCAAGAAGAGTGGAATCTTACTTGCTCTGGAGAGCTTTAAGAATGGGGCATGGCTTCTTGTGGTTATCTTGCCTGGAAGTTGCTAAATGCTGTGACTTCTCCAGATTCCATTTTATAATCATGATAGAGGAGCCCGTGGCATCTCCCCACTCCTGTCAGGGACCCCACTTTAGAGAAAAGTTTAAGAAGAAAGAATTTTTCAACTTACTAGGGAAATTTAGATGACAGCCCACCCATGTTGGTTATTTGATTTCATGCAGCCAAAATATCAAACTGCTTCACTGAAATGTAGATTTTTTGCCCATCAGGTTATATTTTTCTTCTATAAGTATTTTTCTTCTATAAATATTTTTCTTCTATAAATATTTTCTTCTATAAATATCTTCTTCTATAAATATTTCCTTTGGAAGAACATATATCATATGTATAGATTAAAACCCCTTCCAGAGCTTCCTTTATTTTTTCTATTTTATACTCCTTCAATTTTTCTAGCCTTTTTATTTTTATCACACAGGCACTGAATACTTTTTATGTACCATTTGTAAATCTCATTTTTTTAAAGCTAAACAAAAAAATCAAACAAGATAATTTTGCTTTAGTTTCTGATTAAAATCCTCTGGATGATTCCATATCTGAGCTCAGGCTATCCAAATCCTTGCTAACTCACCTAGAAATAATAGATTTGGAAATATTTCTGATGACACTCTCACTATCTGTGTGAAAATTAAATAATTCCAATGATGGGGGGGACTTACTACCATAATAAACCACACATTCCTTTGGGGAGCAAATCTAAATTTTAGAAAGTATTCTCTGAAAATCAGTCCAGCTTTTTCTCCCTATTAATTTTATCCATTGTTTCTTTGGATACCACTTAGTATAATAACTTCTAGCTATTTTAAGATAGCAATATTACTACTATGTAGCTTAGCCAAAGAAGATATTTACTTTTGTTGATTCCAACATTGCAAGTGGTTAGCCTTTATTGATCGGAAACAAATTCAGAAAGTAATAGGACACCAAGACACTTCTTTTACCTTTTACATCATTTAATTACCAGAAAAGCAAATCAAGAATGCACGAGGCAGATCTGCTTTTAGCTGTGCTGTGTTTTTAGCCAATATGCTATTAAGCAGAAGAAAAATATCCTCTATACTTTCTGTCATTCTGGGTTTTTCTGGTATCCTCTCAGAGGGAAGGGTATCTTTTACAATTTTGTCTAAATGCATCCCACTGTGGCTCTATTTTATCACTCATCTTTTGTATTACCTATCTGAAGTTGGTCGCTAATTGAATTTCAGGCACCTAAATGAACTACGCCTCATACCCTCTATCATCCCCACACTTGGTGCTCAGCTGGGCCTGTATCTTGATTTAACCAATGGAATGTAGTGGAACTGGCACTGTGGTAGTTCAATGCTTACGCCTAAAAAGGGACAGAAGCTTCTGCTTTAATGCTCGTAGCAACCCATTGCCATGCTGAGAGAAGTTTAAGGTACACAGAAAGTCCATATGGAGGAGAAACAGAGTTTTTCGTTTGGCCAGACAACCAACACTGACTGCCAGTCACGCATCTTGTAAGATCCAGCACAGTCGAACCCCCAGATGACTGGAGATCCAATGACAGCATGTCAATCAGAGGAATTACCTAAGTGGGTTGGTCCAGCCAAGCAACATAATCATAAGAAATGAGAAACTGGTCGTTGTTTTCATCTGTAAAGTTTTGGAGATTTTTAGAAATACAATAGGTATCCTGAACACACTATCAAAGAACATATATCAAGCAACCTCTATCTTCCAGCATAGTGTTAGGCCCTGGAATCTTATATAAGTACGTGAATGTGTATAAAATAAACATTGTTCTGAAATAAAAATTTGGATTGAATTTCTGGTATCTATGAAGGCACATATAGAGCAACTGAATATAAGATTTGAAAACTGATGGTGCTTCCTTACCCACATTCTGCACTCACCATAGCTACTCGCAGTCATTATCATCACAAATTCCACCCTCCAGAGTCTCTGTGGCACCTTGTTTCTTCTTCTTTCACACATCCTCCCCATTGGTCTTTTCCCTTCATCTTCCCCTCCTTACAACACCTTGACCTAGGAACCAAATCTTAGCCTGAGGCTGGACTTACTCATCTTCCACCAGAAATACAATTCCAGCTCAGAACTGAGCTAGGTAATGGTGTATTGTCTTTGCCAGCCATTGGGAGCTGACTGCCATTACTAGTTGACTTTTGGCATCTCCGCTGTAGGATGCTAGCTCCTAGCACACTGAGGCAATTTTAGAGAGAGAACATTTGGTTAAGAGACAGAATCAGAGGTGCTTAAGCAATGCTCAGGAAAGCTATCGTCAGACTAATAAGAAAGAAATAGGAAAGAGAAAAAATAAATTGGTGAAATTAAGTGAAAATAAAAAGGTGAGTAAGAGATAAAGGAAGGGAGGGAAGGTAGAGGAAGAGAGAAAAATATATTTTTTAACATCTGTTCATTTTAAGATGCTTGTCAGTAACTTCCCAGGAGAACATTTCCTACTTGGAGTTTATAGGTATTGCTCCTGTATTTTTAATTGAAACATTTCCAAATATTTGTGGTAATAGGGCACTAAATAACATGAAACACAAAGCTACACATATACCTCATGTATGTGCTAAAGAACCTAACGTTTCATTGAAGAGGCAGTATCTATTTATAAAATATTTTAAAAATAGAACATTTTCACTGAATTAATGGTATCATCCAAAATGTCGATATGAATAAGCCAATAATATGCTAACAAGCAGCCCAAAAGACTCGGTTTCAATAAGCCGATGAAACTTGAAGCCAGCAACCAGGGCTGTGAGCCGAGGCTGTGATTCCATCACTGATTGCTCTGGGCCTCCGGGTGGGTCATTTAACCTTGCCTGTCTTCAGATTTCCTATCACCAAAAAGGAAATTAAAACTGGAATTCATTCTCCTGGGTGGCAGCCTAAGAGCCAGAGAGCATCTTATCATCCTATTTATAATTGTAGACTTACAGAATTTTAGAGTTGGTTGGGTCTTTAGCCACCACCAAATTAATCCCCTCGTTTTACGGATGTCGGGGCTGGGACTCAGCAAGGTGAAGCACCTTGCTCAAGGTCAAGCCTGCTGGTACCTGACTTTTAGCCTGGAAGTCAATTGTGTTACAACACAGACCTATGCCATTGAAAGTATCCTTTTCTCTTTCCCTCTTTATGCCCATCAAAACACCTGTGATTAGTTAAAAAAATTTTTTGACCATACAGAATCACTTTGACATATGTTTATCAATTTTGTACTAATGATAAGTTCAAAAATACTATATATAGCTCTTAATGTCAGGTTTGATATTCACCTAATGAAAAAACATCAAAGTTGTAACTGCATTTCTATTACCCTGATTTGGGGATGGACAAAAAATGCCTTTGCCTAGCAAATTATGTTTTAGGTTAGTTTGGCATGTGAATATGTCCTGGCTTCTGATTGATCCTGCTAGGACTATTCTACCACCTTTGGAGAATGCCGCCCTCTTAAGATAGCAGAAGAGGTTATGATAACCCAAGTTTAAAACAAAACAGATCAGCCCTGGCTGGTGTGGCTCAGTGGATTTAGCATCAGCCTGCAAACCAAAAGGCTGACAGTTTAATTCCCAGTCAGGGCACATGCACGGGTTGTGGGCCAGGTCCACAGTTGAGGGGGGCCCTTGAGAGGCAACCACACAGTGATGCTTCTTTCCCTCTGTTTCTCCCTCCCTTTTTCTTTCTCTAAAATTGAATAAATGTAATATTTTTTATAGTAAAACAAAGCAGATCATGTGTCCTTTTCACAAGTCCATGAGATCCACACAATTGTAGTTTAAAAAATTAGCAGAAACTTTCATTTGGATTTCTTTTGGTCACGTCCCGACTTCTGTTGTCTCACTTGATTTTCTTTTTTCCTGAGAACTTGAGCAAGTACAAATGGATGTATTTCTACAGTTGTGGATTTGATTTACATTTTGGAGAGCCATCATTTGGCCTAAAATTCCAAAGATGCTTCCCTTCTATTTTCTGTAGAAGAAAGACATCGCCAACCCATTTCAGCAAAGCTGGAAGGGAGATGGAAATCAGCGCTGCCCCATGAGCTCCCAGCTTTGTGTATGGTGGCTCACAAGACATTTTCTATAATGTATAGAATGAACTGTTTCAAGATTTTTTTCCTTGCTGCTATAATTTTTATATCTCATTTTACCTCTGTAATTAAGATAGGTCTGGTAGGTATTTAAATTAGCCCAGCTTTCATCTCTATCACACATTCATTTCAAAACTTTTATGAATATTTAATAGAGGTTTTATAATTCATGGTGATATGATGAACAGCCTTTTGGCCGTTAAGTCAATTGACAGAAAAAAAAATCTCTCTCTTCAGGCAGAAATAATAACGATTCTATTTCTGTTCCTAGATTGGTGATTACACAGTCACCTGTTTTCACATTAAACTTTGATGATAAATTACTCAGCAACCATGATAATATCAGAAGTTTTACTGGTCAGAACAAATTGCCAGTAATTGCCTGCAAGATAAAAAGAAAGCACTGCTTCTCTTTCCCCCTGTTCTACCCCCATGGGGTTGTGGCTGAGACCCCACAGTCCAACTGGTTTCAATTTCTTTCATTTCTTCTTTTCTTTTTATTTTATTTTTCTTGTTTCCTTTTAAACCTCGATATGTCCTCCTAGTAAGAATATATTAATATTCCATTAGCGTGGCAGATTTAGCACACAAACACAAAACACAACATAGGCTGCATAAAAACAGTTAACTCTGAGATGAGTTGCAGCTCAGACACGTTCATTCCGTACCCACCTTCCCACAGGACACACATGTGTATTTCTAAAAATATTCAGGGAAATGCTTGCAGATGAAAGCATGCATCAAATGATGCTGCTTCCAAAACAATGTAGAGGTTTTATTTTATTTAAATAATATCAAAGGTTTAGAAAAAGAGAGTCTGATGATAATACCTAAATACATATCAGAGAATTATAAACTCTAACCTTGGCGTCAGATCCAGGTAGCTGGGGCATCCTGCCTTTGGTATTCATCTCAGCACCAAGCTGGAACCATAAATGGTAGGAAATGGAGGAGTCACATGCCATCCTCCCGTCCTTCAAGTCTCTGAGGGGCCAGGAGGAGGCCCTCCCTGTAGCAAATTGGGAAACTGGACCATCCCGTCAGGCTTTTATGTCCCACTTAATGGGGTCACAGACTCCACTGCCTCCCTGGGGAGGTAATTCTGCTGCCTAATAGCTTCTAGTCCAACAAACTTTTTTCCCTGATATGCAGACAACTACTCTCTGCTCATTTTCTTCTCAGTAATGCCCCTTTTACTAGCCTGCAAATTCCTCTTTGGGGGTTTGCCGCCCTGAGGCAGAGCCTGTGATACAGCAGCTTCACAGAGCTACCTACTACATAATCCCACCTCGTATGTTAGGGCCATCATCTCCTCCATCATTTCCGTGGCTCCCCTCAGTGCTTTGTCCAATCTGCACATACATATTACTTGTATGAATGACAGACTTGATTCTATAAACTGCAATGCATTAATGGCTACATGATAGTAAATACTCAAACACATATTCACAGTGTGTATACACTCTACCACCACATACACAATGGACGTTCATGCATTCAATACCCAAAGTTATAAATTCCAAAGGCATTCAAATGCCCTTGGTTTTACCCAAAGAGAAATGTAGAGAAATCTGGATTGCTTACCTCTTATTTTCACTCCTTCCAAAGTTTATTTCTCAGTGAGATTTTGGAAATCTGTCCTTAGGTGGGAAAAAGTTAGCAAACTGCATAACAGATCCATATCCCAGTTATTACCAAAGCAAATTTACTTTCATGAAAAGGCATTGCACACAAGCATGCTCAGGTTGAGTATTATTTAGAGTCTTATGTGAGAAATAAAGCAGGAGATTCTGTGAGTGTACCCCACTTCTGGACAGAGGTCTCTTAGAGGCATGAGAAGAGTCAAATGTTATCTAAATTTCAGATGAGGCCATTCTGGAAATTATACCCTTTAGGTCTGCTGAGGAGGGAGGATGGAATTTACTATCAACATTTCCACACATTCCGTTTCCTCTGCATTCAAAGGAAAACTCAGAGCTGAGCTACCAAAGTGGCATCATGCAAACAGGAACCTATAAACATCAACTGCCTCTGTGTATACCTTTTGATGTGTGAACAGTGTGTCATTGTGATGCTGGAAGGAGCCCAGCTCTCTCCTGCTTTATTGTAGGCTGGAGGGCCTAATAGGCATAAAATAACTGCCAACTGGGCCTATGTGCATTTTAGTGCTTCAAGATGCTGAATTACTTGAAAAATTTTATACCAGCGAGGTGGGTGGACTTAAGAAAGCGAATGTTTACAGGATGGTGGTTGTGATAGGTGGCCACTTGGCATGTGCTTGTGCACACACACACATTCCTGATGACACAGACATAAAGCTAGAGAAGTGAGAGGGTAAGACTCTTGGTCTCCTTCAGTGCACGTGCAGCTTGCACCAGACAATTCAACCTTTCCTTTTCACTTGTGAGTCCTTTCCATTTGTGAATCCTGGACCAAGTTATATAATATATAAAATGTACATATGTTTTTATATACTGTCCAGAAAGTATCCATCTAGCTGTGTAACATGAAAAATAGAGGCATTTCTTGAAAAAGATATAAGATACAAGAAATAGTGTACATAGAACAAAGATTCCTCAGTCCCCTTCAAAGTAGGCACATTGGGACCTCATGTAGTTCCCCCAGCATCTTTTCTACTGTTCAAAACACTCTGCAAAATTCTTCCTTGGAATTGCTATCAGCTGCTCCATTGTATTTTCCTGCATCATTGGTAGTCTGAAATCTCTTCCTTTTCAAAGGTGATTTTAGTTTTGGGAAAAGCCAGAAGCCACAGGATACCAAATTTGGGCTGTAGGAGGGCTGAGTCAACTGGGTAATTTTCTGGTTCACAAAAAAACTCTGCACAAGACATGATGCATGAGCGGGTACATTGTCCTGATGAAGCTGCCAATCACCAGTTGCCCATAGCTGTGCCGTTTTTGTTGTATTAAATCTCTCAACCAAGAAAGAATACTGAGGTAGTACTTCTTATTAACTGTTTGGCCCGGAGGTGCATACTAATGATGGATAACACCTTCCCAATCAAAAAACACAGTTAACATGGTCTTGATTTTGCTCGGACTTTGTTATCCTTTCTCTGGGCATGGAGAATCAGGCAAGTTCCATTGGGATGACTGGGCCTTCATTTCCAGATCATAGCCGTAGACACATGAGTCATCTTTGGCTATGACCTTGAGGAAATCTGGTTCATTGGTACTGGTTTAAATCAAAGCCATTAGTATCTTCAGTACTATGTCCTTCTGCTCTGGTAGCAGAAACTATGGAACAAATTTTGCCACGTCACATTTCCTGTCAAGATCCTGCCTCAAAATCTCAGACACAGTAGGTTTCGGAATCCCCAGATCAGCTTCTGATTCTCACACTGTCAGTCACCAATCTTTGCTGATTGCAGTCCTGGCACGTTCAACATTCTCAGGTGTTCTGCTTGTTGCAAGCCTTCTGGAACGTGGATCACTTTCAACAGAGTCTGGACCATCTTTGAAGTGTTTATGCCATACTTTTATTTGTGCTGCACTCACTGCATCATTCATGAAAGCCTTCTGAGTTATCTGAATAGTTTCCATGAAGGAATGTTCAAGGTTAACACAAAATGTGATGGAGACTCATTGTTCTACACACTCAGTCATTTTGAATGTGACAGCCACAGTGTACACAGGTTCACTCAATGTCATCTGCCACCCCCACTGATTAGTACAGTGAAGTCATCATTGTTCATACATGTGCATGCCAGTCCATTCTCCTTGGCTGCCAGGTTACATCGATGTTGTGCAAATCATTCTTATTATATTAACAATGGCTGACCTTTTTCTAGAGATACATACACACACAGACAAAAATGTATGCCTCATAATGGCTTTCAGCTTTCCACTTAATTTTATAGCTATAATGTATGGGGGGAAAGTTAGTGTTGATATTATTTTATTCTAAATAATTTTGTGGAATCTTCTGCCCTAAGACAAAAATCCTCAACAGTTACTTAACCTTGTGATAACTGGTGGTTCTTGTACCCGAGTGAATACACTTACACTTCCAATTTTGCTCTTGGGTTAGGCATTTCTGAGAAAATATTTATAGAGCTGAATATATATATGTATATATATATAATGTATGAATAAGTAGGCATATTCACAGATGTGTTACATGGTAATCCATCTCTCTACTATACGTCATCTAGACTACAGAGTGGTCAGAGCACACAGTACTCAGCTAGAGCCAGGTGGGTAGATCAGATGACTGTGGGGATTCTTGGCATCTACTGAAGCTTTATAAACATGCAGATATGAATGTTATCCTTCTTTGCATATCTGCAAAGGATAACTAGTGAACATTTATTCTGGATTTTCCATAAGTGTAAGTGTCTGAATAAGTATATTTCCTTTCAACAGCTCAGTAATTAATCACAGTTGTGTAAATTACAAGTTACTAAAAAGGCTATGGAATATTGAATTTTTATAAATTTCAGACAGCCATGATAACTTTCTCTTATATAACCCTCATGGAGGCTAAAACCCTGGGCAGGAACTAAAGTGAAAACATATACAAGTTCACAGATTTGGGCTTCAAAAGAAGTAGAGTGGAAATGATGTATAAGATCCTCTAATCTACATGCTGTGCTGACCTGGGGACTTTACACATATACTCATTTGATCCTTACAGAACCCTGTCAAATATGGACTACATTCCCTATACTACAGAGGAAGGTACCAAAGCTCAGAGTAGCTCATCCAATGCCCCCTGCAATAAGTAGGCCAAAACCCATATTCTAAGTCTAGACCTGACCACACAGCTTCAGGTGCAGAATCCCTGTCATCTGCCATGAGGGATGGAGCCTCAGAGTTTGCACTGGCTTCTAAATTCAGACTCTGTGAGTCGCCAACATTAACAGCTGGAGGGAAGAACTGAGTCATTATTCACATGTACAGTTGCTTTATATAGAGACAGAATAGACTGTGACTCTATGGCAACAGTTAAAGGGCCCCAGGGAGAACCCCTATGATCCCCCCAATGAGCCACATCCCCTGCTTTAGCACCTGTATTCCCTTATGGGGAATAACACCTTCCATCTTACAAATACAGAGAAGGCTTAAAATAAAATCTCCCAGAGAGTTGTAGTACATAGTCTGGAATACATACCTAAATTAGACAAGATCCCTTCCTGGGAGTATGTTTGATCAGAGAATAGAAAAATAGAGAAAATGTAGGCTAGCTGCAGGTCTTCCCTAAAGGAAAGGCTGGGGCACTAGAAATAAAACATATGAATTTACACTTTTTCTAGGCCAGGCATGTTCTGCTTATTTGATGAATTAAATATGAGTATCTAAGTGCTGCATGATACAAGTGAGTCAGGCCCTTCCTTTCGCCCCAGGTTCCCATCTAGAACACGGGGACCATCACTACCATGTTCCAAGGCTACTTAGCAACTTCCCTGGAAGTGCCTCATGCTTACTTGGAGGATGTGTGAAACGGAACAAACATCCACATACATTTCTCTGAGAGGAAATTTAAAGTCAGAAGAAGAAATGAAAACTTCAGAAAAAATAGTAAAGACAGTTATTTTTTTCCCACCCCATTTAACAGTGACTACCTGAGGTATCTTTAGAAAACATATGAAAGTGTTAAGAAAATATGCTAGCGTGTTCTTCAAATAGAACTATAAAAACAAAGGAAAATAACCAAAGTCTCAGCACAGCAAGAATACACAAGATCACACTGATAAGTTAACTCTGAAGAGGGAATAACTACATTTGGTAGAGCAAAAAAGAACCTAAGCAGATCCAGTAAAAGGGCTTAAATAAATTGGAGGGATCATGGTCAGACATCAGAAAGAACTTATTGACAAATAGGGATCAAATATTGATCTAGGAAGGTGAGTAATCCATTGCTTAGAGATATTCTGAAACATAAATATGCCTGTTCAATTTCCTAATTGCACAACGGAATGATTATTTTCCTCCTCAGAGACTAATGAAAAAAAGAGTCAAATTAATTAACCATTTTGCTTTATCTGTTTAACACAAAATTGATGTTATTTTGCTAATATTGTACTAGTCATGTTACAGCACCATGTATTTTTCATATACTAGTGGTCATAACATAGAAAGTCACTATTGCCAGCTACCTGCATAATAAATGACATTGTGGGATATTACCAAATTATTGTACAAAGCTCAATACCAAAAGTAAATTGCGTAAGATATCAAATTTTAAATTTTCAACTGTGTTTCTCAAACAAAATCAAACCGATTGGGTATTCCTGGAGTTTGGGGCTACCGGTTTCTCCTACCTGAAAGGCTTTCATATCTCATCACCCAGGTAATCATGCTGATTTTCTGTCCTCTTTAAAGTAGACTGAATTTGACACGTCTTCCTACCCTCAACTTTGCTACCTTCACACAGGCCACACGCATAAGCATCATCTTTCAGTGGAATACTAAGAAATGAACTAATGTCTTTTTTCCTTCAGTCTTAGTCTCCTTTAACATTTTTTTCCTCATTGATGCCACAGAGAATTGTAAAATGCAAACTGGATCAGGTCACACACTCTTTCTGAAAACTCTTCAGTGATTTGAATTGTCCCCAGAATGCCATCTAACCTGAGCACACCTCCCTGGGGCTTGTCTAGTCTCTTCCCTTCCCTCTGTTCAGCAGACAATTTACATCCTCCCTAGAATAGGTAGGCTTCACAGGCTTGTGCAAGATTCGGCTTTGATGAGCCCCTTGAGAAGTTCTTCCTTTGTCTCCCAAGCTCCCATGTTTGGGGAATATGCTTCTCCTTGTTAGAGAATTAAAACAAGTATCATGAGTCAACTGTTTATTCATCCTGTGCCTGACCAGACTGAGTTTTTCAAAGGCAAAAGCTTGAGTCGGTTATAAATAAACCCTCACCAATTCTTTAAATTCTCAATGAATGTGTGTTGAATAACAAATCAATAGTAAGGGTATGGGTCCCAAATTGGAGCTTAATATATGTTTATTAGCTAAATTCATGTATTTATTAAACTCTGTAGGATCCAATTTACATTAACTGAACTTAAACTAAAAGAGTTTCTCCCTTTTGAGGCACTAAGCTTCATGTCAAATGGAGAAAGCAAAGCACTAGTTTAACCAGAGAAGGGGATGAAGAGTGGTGTTTTCTGAACAGAAGAAAAGGGTGGTCAGTGTCCACCAGTTAATTCTCCTCCATTGTTTTTCTCAAGGGTGCATATATAAAGCTGCTTTTCTGATAATAATACAGATTTTTGTCCAGGAACCATTAACAAATGTGTTAAGTCCTTGTGACAACTGATTAATTTTAGCTTAAGGTTATGAATACAAAACAATGAGTGTTGGTATGTAACATGCATTTTAATGATATCACACCAAAAGTAAAGATGAGAAAGTTAATTCAATTTGTTTTCTGTGAAAGGCCACGTCTCCTGAGATAAAAATTGTCCCTTAGGGCACCAATGCCTTCCTGGGCATGCTTCCCTTCTGCTGCCTCTCTGGCTCCTCATGTTTCTTGAGGGTGTGAGCATTTTTATTTAAAGACAAACAGGCTGTGTTACTTGGAATGAGGGCAGATGGGTGGAGCATAGCAGTGGAGGAAACCCCAGGCTTTTACAGTGAATGAAAAGTGTTTTTGCCCATGATGTCATCATTACTCCGGCATACTTTAAGTTATTTTAATATTTATATTTAAGTTAAAAATTAAAAGAAGTGGAATGGATATGGTCATTACTACTACATTTGCATATATACATGTACATATAAAAGCCAGTATATATATCTATGTGTGTATACACACACATGCACATATTTATGTACATACTCTTCCTGTGGAGGTGGAAGTTTCTGAGAAAGACTGTACATCATTTGGTCAAAGTTTATCCCTAGTATTTATAAGCAACATCTTGCCTTTCAGCAGGATTGAATCTTTTATAGCAGCAGGGCCCAGAACAGGGGCTTCACAAACTTGGAGCTCAATATGGATTTGTGGAACCAGTGGATCAATATTTGACTCTAGATATGTTGGCAAACATTCAGTGCATGACCCTTATGACCCATCCAGGGGGATTCAATAGGTTTTACAAACAAGAAAACAGATATTCAGGACACCGCTGTTTGTAGACTGAGCAGAAATTTCTTCATAAATAAATGTTCAGCTTTAAGTGTCACAGACTAACAGCAAAAGGGGGAGCTAAGTAAGATGTAATCAATCAGGTTATCAAAAATTACTTCAGTGTAAGTTATAATTGTGTATACAGAGCAAAAATTCTGTAATCTTTGACATTAGAGATATCACAAATCTGTATATTGAATAAATGGCAAACAATGAGTAAGGAAAAGATAAATGGAAGGTAAAAGAAAGGACAGTGGACAATAATCTGATTGCATTAGTGACAGTTCCTCAGCAGAGGAGAGATTTCTGTTAATGAGGATGTAAGCATTTAATCAGACTGCAAGGCTTCCAGAAGATGGGCTTAAAAGAGGAAAAATAGAGAGAGAGAAGTAAGGATGTTCTAGGGAGAACTTGATTCAAAGAAGCTAAATAAGAGTTAAGTGAAAATGCAGGACAAATGAGGAAAGTGGGTGGAGACATTGTATTTATGTCTCCATTGGGTGGAGACACTCACGTTCATAACCACGCTGCCCTCCTTCAGGTCCTATGTCATAATTTCGTATCTAGATTGCATTGTAAATGGGAAGGAAGTGTCTACCTTGGGGCCTTCCAAAAATATCTACTCTAAGTCAGGTTAAGGAGAGGACATCTGGGAGATGATGAGATGTGGCAGAAAGAACAGTGGAGTTAACTGCCCTGAGTTTGGGTTACTAACTTTAGGTTACTAACTAGCTATGTGGGGCAAAACAAGCTCCTTAACTGTAATGGGCTTGACTTTCCTTATCAGAAAAATAAAGATAATAAACTTATGGTAGCATGTGAGAAATCACTCTTCTAACTAGGAGGTGGCTGCCCAAATATAAACCATCTTCTCCTCTTTGAAGAATTCTTGGAAAGTTTGGTCAGGGAAGGCTATTGATAGAGGTCAAATTCAAGGTAGATCTAAACAGTGATCTCATGCTGATGAATATTTGAAAGTAATACTATTTCTGTCACTGTAACAACAATCACTTTCAAGAATCCCTAACTACTGAGAATTAAAATATAAAAACATAGATGAGCAAAGCTGGTAACTCATTCCCTGACAATTAAACCCAGATCTTAGCAAATAGTAGATCCTTTACTAACACTTATTAAAAAGAAAAAAAAACATACTTTATTTTTTAAATGAACTATAATTTACATATAGTAAAATCCACTCCTTTTTTGTGTACAAGTCTATTAAACTTACTGATTTAAATGCTGACATAAGGCAAGACATCTGTGCTGATATATCTATCCTTGTTTGCTCAGTCCCATAGTGACCATGGGACATAATTTGTGAGAATGTTTTGCAGGAAAGGAGAAAAGTCCATGATATCCATATAAAGCAAAATAACTGACACATCTCTGTCTCATTGGCCCCTGCTGAGGAATGACAGTAGCATTGATGATGAAGACGGATAATGAAGACAGGGGTTCATAGGTTCCTGCTTTATTATCCTTAACTAAGGCTGTCCATAGATGTGCATTTAATAACAAGGACCTCTGGAAATAACCCCAAATGGAAATGAGAGGAGAAGGGAAAAACATGTAGAAAATTGAACTTTCTAGACAGAATTATTGGCTTTCTAAAAATTGTTTGTAAAGTAAGTTTCTATGTATTTTACCATATTGTCTCCCAGTTTTATGACTGATTCTACAATATATCTCTTGTCTTGTGTTTATTTGACCTTCCCTTCCACCAAGCTATAAACATCACAGAAAAATGTACAAATCTGTTCAAAATGGCATCTAATGGGAAATAACCTTTTTATAAACTATTATTACCAATAATCAATCAAAGTCTCAAAAGATAAATTAAAGCTACCTCTTTGCCCATGTGACATAATAAACTCTGCAGTGAAGAACAGAAATACAGCTTAAGTGAAGAGAACACTCCTTAAAACCCCATGGCCTTCAACAGCTCCAGTCTGGAGACTGGACTCCCATGGCCTCCAACAGTTCCAGTTGGAGAAGCAAGGCTTGAATAGGAAAGGTGGAAATCATCAGATAACATTCAGCCAGTCCCTTCTAAACAGTGGAGGTAGAGGACAGTTAAGGCAGAGAGGGAAGAGGAAAATCTCAGTTTATAGAATATTTTCTAATAAAGGCTCAATTAAGAATATGCAATGACAGGTACACACAAGAAACAATAGTAAATGCATTTCCTAAGTTTGCATTTTGGGAAGCACCTAATTCACTAAGAATAATTTATGTACTGCTAAAATGTGCGTTCCCAGCCTTCAATTTGGCACCATAATAATCTCAGTGTCATCAGTTTGTTGCTACTGATAGTAATGAGTCGGGCCATTGAAGGAAAATGAAATACTCCCATTCTTTAAAAAAATTTTAAGCTGAAAATAGAAATAGTTTCCTTTACACTGCAGGGCAATTCTGTGGGAAAGAGAACAGTGCATAAGCCACCCACTCAAAGTAATTTCTCATCTATCTGCCTTGTGCCTGAATTTCTAAGCATCAGGGTCACTTTTTCCAGCCCCATGTTAAAGAAATAGACACAGAAAGAAAGTAATTCCATGGCAGAATGAAAGTGCTCTTCTCCAAAGCGAAATGATTTGTAGTAAACTACTTTTTACACTTGTTGGAGGTAGAAAAAATTAAAACTGTTGTAACCTACAGGAACCTGATTTTAATACAACTTGAGCTGAATAGAGTCTAGAAGACTTCTAAACAATTATTTTTGAATTATTTTCAGAATTGAGGTCTTTGCATTTCACAACCCTAACATGCTATTCTCATGGAAGTTCATAAGAATGTCAAAGCAAAGTTGCAGAATGCAGAGCCTATGCAGCTGTCTGTGACAGTCCCATCCAGACCTGTCTGGGTTCAAAGGAGACTGACTCACATACCTGGGCAATGTTGAAAGAGAATGATTTTAACCAGTTCAGATGGTTAGCTAAGTAGGTTTGTTAAAGAGTCAGTGAACACTGGGAGTATCAACAGGCCCTCTGAAATGTGTTGGGATTTTAATCTTATTTTTAATAATTATGGACATTTTCACATCATACTTTCAAGAACACAGTTGGCACCATGCTGTGAGGACAAGATACTCATTATCACTGACACCCTCCCCCCTGTTCTTGAACAGGTTTTTTCTCTTGAACACTCATTGAAGTGTTCAAGTTGAAGTTATTGACAAGTAAAACAATGAATGAGAATGTTTTAATTGCAGAGGTCTCATTTGTGTATAACAGCTGTGATTTTGAAAATCAATTCAACATCCATTATTTCACTTGACTCTCCCCAAAAGGGTGAATGATGCTCACAAGACAGATCATGGGATTGAGAATCTAGAGGGTTAGGAAAGTTCTCTCTGTTGCCTAGTGAATAGTAGTACTGGGACGGCGATGGTACCCACATTTCCTCTACCCTAATCTACTATTTTCCCTTCATCAACACTATCTCTTGGCCCTGCCTGACTCCTTTTATCAGCTATGTAGAAATAAGCATATATACATTTGTTATTTATTTGTTTATTTTTTGCATGCTTTTTGTTAAAATATTAAACCAAGTACCAAATAAGTTCACTTCTCCAGGAAGGAGAGGGGATAAGATCTCATACATTTTGCTCTTATTTTAGTCTGGGTCACTTCATGAAACTTGGATGACAGCATACTGTCACTTTTTGACAGCATCTGTATGGTATGGTTCAGACCTCTACCTCACTCCCACCATTCCAAACCAAATAACCCAGGTCCATTCCGCAGAGCCCTGCTTGTGTGCATCCTCCTCCCCTTGTCTCCTGGGACGTGGCTTCCTGTCCCACCCACAAACCCTCTGCAGACTTTCAAAAGGCATCTCCTTCCAGCCAGTTAATCAACACCCTGTCCCCCTACTGCAGTTTGGCTAGACTAAGTAGACAGTGTCACTATTAAGCTGCTGAGATTCAGACGCCATGTCACACATGCAGTTTCAGAAGAGTGGTTATAAGAGGGACAGCAGCCTCCCTGCCCGCTGACACTGTGATGCCTGGCCTTGTGGACAAGCAGCCTGGAATCTCATTAGCCTCTTTCCTGGATGCAGCATTGCATGTTAAGCATCTGTCTCCTCTGATTGCAGTTCTTAGCCTAGAGTCTTTGGGGAACATGCCTCTAGTCTAAGAGTCTTGTCACTACCCTAGTTCTCAACATGGCTTCAGGAAAGGCCTTTCACTCCTTTTCGTCTCTGTCCAATTTGAATATCACAAATTAGTATCACCTCATCTGCAACCAAGTTTTATCATTGTCCAATAAAATGTCTTTTCTGTTTATGTTCTCTTAACACAATCAGTTTTATATTTATCCTGGCTAAGACCTGGTGCAGATCTTATTTTGGCTTATTTCATGATGCTTACTTAGCCAGTGTGCATCCTATACCGGGGATCTCATTTACACTGAGGTTGCAGAACACATTTGGTCTAGCTTCCCACTCACGGGGTTCTCCTTGAGCTAGGTTATCTGAATGGTTGGTTTGTTAGTTAAGAAAGCTATATATCTTGTACATATCACTATTCTGTACTTGGGGCAGTTGGTTTCATTATACACCATTTTGGACCCTACTGGTAGCTGCTTAATAATTCTTAGGAAAATATGATAGCTATGTACATCTCAATTTATAAACTCTTCCACTGGCAAAAACTGTAAAGCAAAGAGGGAAAACCATTCCCATTACCCTATAAGGACTTTATTGCCCTCTATTTCTGTAGATCTTTGGGCCTCTTAAATTGGCTCCTGATTGTTCTATTAGCTGGAATTCATATTTTTGTTCCTCAATACTGATTCCATTCGATTAATATGTGAAGCACTTACTATATTTCTGGCACTGGCTGGAGTTTTAATTTTGCGGCCCCCAGGCTGGACAAGACTGTGGCCTGTAAAGAAGAGGCTTTGCTTGGCCTTGACACTCCATACAGTTTTGTTTAGTTTAGGTGGAAAGCATAATAATTATTTGATCAAAAAAACAACCACCACAATTGATGAATACTATTATTTAAGGCTGCTTTATGTGCCAGGATGGGGTTTGTTCGTGCGCACAAAACAATTCAGAATAACAAAAGCAGAGCTTTTAGTCTGCTGGAGGTTCAATGATAATTGAGGTGAGATGACAAGTTTCACTTTTGGAAGGAAAGATAGGACCAAAATAGCAATGGTCTTGAACATCAGAATATTTGTTAGATGATGAATAATCAATGCACCAAATACAGTGGCTCATACATAATGATTAATTAACTTAAAAATATATATGTTGGCTGATTGCCCCATGAATGATTTAGTTCAAGTACAACAATGATAACAGAGAAAGAACCCAGTATTTTAATCCCTGATAGATCTTAGTGGACTATCTGTAAGCTGCCTATCACATTTTTTAAAACTTATCCAAGGACTCTTTTTCAATGCTTTTTAGAGAGACAGGGAGGGAGAGAGGAAGGGAGAGAGAGAAACATATATGTGAAAGAAACATGAATTGGTTGCCTACCATGCACACCTGGACCAGGGATTGAACCTACAACCTAAGTATGTATCCTGAATGGGAATTGAACCAACAACCTTTCAGTTATGGGAGAATGCCTCAACCAACTGAGCCACACTGGCCAGGACACATTTTTTTAAGAAGAAAATATTAGACTAATAATGGTGGTATCTTCTTTATCATTGGTCATGACAAGTAACATATAAGACATCCTGAATTTCTGATTTATGATCGCAACAGCCCTGTGAAGCAGCGATTTCTATCACCAAGGCAGGTTCTGAGGCTCAGAGAAGTTAAGCAACTTGTGATGTGTGAAATTCATTGTAAAAGATGTGGTTGGGATTCAAACCCGGCCCACCATATTATACGTGTCGGTCTCTTTCTGCTCTGTACAAAGAACCCACTTAGGCTACATTCTTCTTCTAACCTGTGATCTAATGTGAGAGGAGAATGAATTCTGGGCCCAAGGGAGAATATTTTCTTATGTCCCTTAAAGGTACTTTCTAGGAATCTGTGGTTCAGCTCCTTCTCTTCACTGCCACACTGATGGCTCATGCTGCAATACTGTCAGGTTTCATGTATGTCACTTTGTGCAGATAAGAGTCCATGATGGTAGGACCATGTCTCCTTCACATTACTGTGTTTGGCTCCTGACATCATGCTTGGAACTTTGTAGGGAGTCACTGGTGTTTACTGAAGTCTTTTGAGTCATATCAGGCATTCACTGGGGGCAAGTATGATATGCTGTCTAGCTCATGAATTTACAGTGAGGTTCCAGGCTCCAGAGTGCCAGATGTTGTGCGATTTAGGGGTCCTCAGTTTTCTCTTCTGTAACTCTGCAGCTCATATCACTGTAGTGAAGACTGAATAAGGTAAGAAGATGAATGAAGCCACAATGCGCAGCACATACTGGACACAAAACCAAATATGTGCTCCCTTTTCTCTCCCTTTTCCCTTTGGTGCTAATTTTGAAGGTGACTTTGGGACATGAGTATTCTTTATAACCCAGGCATTCCAGTAACCCAGAGCCACCCTGTGTTTCATGTATTCTTGGTTATATGATAAGTGGCCTAAAGCCATTAATGATTCACTCATTGGTCTTAACAAGCTAATATGCCCCTAAAGGTGCTTTCATAACACAAGCAAGGGAAACAGAGGGTTGAACCATTTATTCTGTGAATTTGATTGATGTCGACAGGCAATCTGGACAGCTGAGGTCCAAATGCACACTCTTTTTCCCTTTTCCTTCATGGCAGGATTGATTTTGGCCTGAATCATCTGAATAATTGCCTTAGCTCCCCTAAGACATGTCTTTCACTTTGTGGGTGTAGACAGCTATAGAAAACAAGTATTATTTTAACCTCCTCAAGACATGGAAACTCTCAAACACAGAGAGGTTAATTGGTTTGACAAATGTCACACAGCTCCTCAATCGTGAAGCTGAGAGACAGCCTCCAGGTCTCCAAGCTACCCCTCCTCTCAACACATTAAAGAAAACCATTATAGCTGCTTAAGCATATCAGTGCTTTAAATAGAAATAATAACCTTTGCAGTCACACGTTTCTTCCCTTTTGGGTATAGAAATCATAGTCCAAAACTGTTTTAATAAGAAGGTAATCACATATAGAGAATTTTTACTATGTCCATTACCTAAATGCCACATATTCCTCTGTCTCAAACTTACACTTTGCATTTAGATAAAACAGACAATAGATGGTTGAAAAACAAACAAATGGAACAGGTTAAAGTCCTTATTTTTCTTTATCAAATAATAAATGATGTTCTTAGAAATCATGAAGTCATCATTAAATCAGTGTTTTAAAGCTCCTTATATGAACACAGTGCTCTACTGTAGAAAGACGCCCATTGATGTGCACTTCCCATAAGCATGAGTGGGATGCAGCCCTGGGAAAAGATCAATGCCTATGGTGTAAAGGACTAAAGTTTCTGCCCTGGCTTTGTACCAACTGACTGAGTAAGTCACCACAGCCCTTGAGGAATGGAAATTGTAGTATCCAGCTGGACTAACACTAATGGGTTTATTTAGAACCTAGTAAGATCATGTAAAGGAAATGACTTTCAAAATATTGAAGGACTATATGAATAAATTACTATAATCTTTTTTTATTTAGGGAAGAAGACAGAATCGTGATTAAGACAAGGCTGTATGTAAGCACCATACATATCTACATTTACAGTTGGAAATAACCCTTGGGACTGGTTCTTGTATTAGAGATTTCATTTATGTGGTGCATTTAACTTTAGGTTAGCAAATATGCCATACATTTTCAATATAACCTAATTATTTTGTGAGGCATTAGGGAACAAGTTATTACCCCTATTTTCTCTTTAGGTAATTTGAAGTCCATATAGGTAAGTTCATAATCAAGCTCAAAATCACACAGCAAGCTACTCTATAAGGATAGGATCTAACTATTGGCAGTAGGATTAGAATTGTCCTCTACAAACATAAATGTAAGATCATAGAGAAGAGGAGGAGTGTGTCATATTAAGCCACTGGTCTTCATTGTGTGGAGGAAGATGCTGAACTAAATGGAAGTCTCTAAATTACATGAAGATTTCAATCACAGTTGTATGTCTTCCACCCCCTCACAAGTAATTGAAAGTTTATGTGAACCACATTGTGTTCTACCTAGAGTATTGATTGCACTTTCTGGTGGGTTGTTTCACAACATTGGAGTACTATGGAATGTGGACAAAACTAGGCATGAGATAGGACTCGAGACACTTCAAATCTACTCTTAGTTTGGAGACTAATTTGCTCTGTGACTTTGAGCAAGTCACTGAATTTCCTTTAACTCTCCTGCATTTCAAATGTAAATAATATTAATTACCCTACTTACCTGAGAATGTACTAGGACAATATATGTTAATATAAATGTTACAATGCCATATAAATGCAAGATTTTTTCTATGACAATTTCTATGATAGCTATTATAAATAATGATAGCCTATATCATCAATCAATCAATCAAAATTTTCAGAACCACCTTAGCCATCCTCAGCCTCTGAGACCAGCCAACACCATTTTTGGAATTTAACTCCTCATTGCCAAACAACCATGAGCTCCCTAATTTGTCAGAATTTCTTCACTGATGTGGAGGCTGTGGTCAATTGCCCGGTCAACTTACATTTGCAGGCCTCCTACACCTACCTCTTTCTGGGCTTCTATTTCAATGGGGATGACATGGCTTTGGAGGGTGTGGGCCACTTCTGTGGTTGGCCAGGAGAAGTACAGAGCACCCAGCATTTCTTAAATATGCAAAACCAGCACAGTGGTCTTGTTCTCTTTCATGATGTGCTGAAGCCTTCCCAAGAGGAGTGGAGAAAACTCTGGATACCATGGAAGCAACCTTGGCCTTGGAGAAGAACCTGAACCAGGCCCTTTCGGATCTGCCTGCCCTGGGTTCTGCCGGCACAGACCCTCACCTCTATGACTTCCTGGAGAACCACTTCCTGGGTGAGAAGGTAATACTCATCAAGAATGTGGGTGACACCTGACTAACCTCCACAGGCTGGCTGCACATCAGGCTGGGATAGGCAAGTATCTCTTCAAATGGCTCACCCTCCAGCCTTTGGAGCCCAGAGGCCTTTGAGGGGCCCCTCTGCGTTCCCCTGGTGTCTGGCTTCAGACTAAACCTCTCTCTGAAACCAGTAGGCACCCTTTTAACCATCCTGGAACCCTCTCCCATACATTGAACCAAATGAAAACAATAACACTTTTTGCAGAAAAAAAAGAGTAAACTAAGAATAATACTGAATGGAAGAATCAAAGACTCCTAATTTCAGGAGTCCTAGCAATGCAAAATATCTTAACCTGGGTTCGAGAGCCCTAGGCAGGGGGAAGATTTATAGATGAGATCTACGGAACCTATAATACTCTCCCCAAATGTGGATTGCACAATTGTGTGTATGAGTGTGTTTTTCACAGCTGAGATTAACTTTCTGTCAGATGCCTAAGTTGGTATATGCCACAAAACTGCTAAAGAGTTCCTGAAAGTTCACATATGCAGCTTTGTTACATGAGAAATTATTTTATCATGTTATTACTGCATTTAGGGAACCTTTTTAATTAATTACATCTAATTTGCATCATATGTTTCAAGTACATGCATTTACCATATTTTAACAATGTTGACTGTTCATCTGCCTTCCTTGGGTTTGTGGCCCAGGCCCAGTCTGACTGTAGGCACTCAGCAAAGACTGTGCAAGTGAAAAATGTATCTGAATCCATCACGTCATACATCCAACTGAAGCTTTTTTGCCCCAACCGTAGTGAAAACACAATGCTTATTATTTCATAAAGATGATCTCTTCTGCTACATTTTTGATGTTCAAATACATCCTCAAGTGCTTCTGAGATGTTGTATGTGCTGAATTCAGTTTCAATAATCCTTTCTTAAGGACCTCCTAAAATAGTTGAGGTTACTAAGATGGTAGTCTTAGAAAATATCTCCATACCTGCCTTTTTATCTAGGAAGAAATAAAAGGCTTCTAACTTGAGCATCTTTTTGTAGAACCAGAAGTTATATAAATAAAATGTGCAATAGGAACTTTTCAGGTAAGGAGGCATGCATTTCCATCAAAATTAAAAGAAGCGGTGCACTGGGAATATGAGTTGGTAGTGCCCTTTGAGGACTGTAGGTGATGGTCTCCCAGGAAGGAAAAATGAAAGCCCCTCAAGCATGTCGAAACCAGAGTCACAAGCACCTCTCTCTGTAAAAACTAACCCAGAAGTAAAAGGCTGGAAACTGTTTTTGAAATTCAATCAGTTTTAATTACAGCAATTACAAAAATACCTTTATAAAAATACATCTCAGCAAGATGCAAGCAGAAGATTAGGGATTTCTAATGAACCTTTAGCTCTTCTGAGAGATGGGAGATGTCTTGTCACCAGCAATTTTACCAGGAGAGTTTACTAATAGGTGTCCCAATAAATGGAAATAAGCACGAGCCTTCTTTTTCAGACCAGAAACTTAAGTCTTCCTGACATGTTTTACTGTGGTCAGCTTATTTTATTGTGGGGACAAAAATTTCTATGGCATCATGATCAAACAATGATGCCAGTTACAGTAGTGGGAATATGTATACACGCAGCATGAATCATCAGATGTTTGGAGCTTACTAGTTAAGGTAGGAGTGGAGGGGGGATTACTGTACTTCTGGTAAAGGAAATGTAGGATCTCAATGTCTTTGCGCATCGTCTGGTAATATTGATTAATAAAAGACCGGATCTGGTGGAGCAAATGACCGTGTAGAAGCTAAGAATTCTGGTGGTGCCAAGTGTTTCGAGTTGGGACCCTGCTTTGAATGGGTGCAAAGGGCAATTTTATCTTGAAGTTTGAAAAAGTTGTATTGAGCCAGGTGGGCTTTTAGAGTTGCGAAATGTGCTTTTAGTGCTTTGGAGATGATATAAGACCTTTAAGTGGGCCATGAGGTATTTTGTCATTGGCAGGACATGACAGTTTATGGCACCTTGGGTTATGGGTCAGCAGCTGTTGTCGTAGCGGCAGTTTGAAGAAAACTGCTCTGCTCTTGGGTGTTTTTCCCTTTGAGCAGAGCCCCCCAAGCTTCATCAAAGACAGGGGAACTTCAGCACACAGGAGCGGACCACAGACTCCTACAAAAGCGGTCAGAGCTAAGACAAGAAAATAAAGCCTTTATAAGTAGAGATCTTTTGGGCATCTGATTATTTTTTGTATGTTGCTTACTGGTAACTTCACTAAGAAAAGTGAGGTCAATTCTGTGCTTGATGGATTATCCAAGTACTACTTGCTCTATTAAATATATGCACTAGATTAAAGAAGAGATAGTAAGAGCTATACAGAAATATTTTCCTCTTGGTTATCTGTTTGATTTTCATCTTGGACCAAGCTGTGTCCAGTGTCCCCTCTCAAGTGCACTGGCAAATGGCCTTGTCACCATAATTCAAAGGAAACATCCACCCCATAGGGGCCACTGAAAGTCAAAGCTACTTCAGAAACAATGACAAAATAGCATAGGATATTTGGTGTTATTTTCTCCTCCTTAAGTGCAGGTAGCAATAAGTGCCAAGTGTAGGTAGCTAGAAACAGGATACAAGAGAAATTTGAAAAGAAACAAAGTCTTAAATGAAACAATGGCTCTAGTTAAACTGGAGTTGTGAGATATACCATCTCCTGTCAAATCAAAATATATTAACCTAGGTATAAAAATATCCAAATGAAATATAACAGTTGTTATAATTATATATTAGACCTCACCCAAGTATAGTGCTTTGTAATACTCAGAGCACTGTAAGTCTTTGAAGTAGACAAGACTGGACTCAAATGATTCCTGCTTTAGGATCAGCACTCCCCTAGCACCTCTAGCCACTGCCCTGTGAATCACCGAACACTGATTTCTGACCCTTAGAACCTCTTTCCCAGTCTTCTGAACATCCCTGTAAAAACTGACCCAGTATTGATTGGTCTTAGAGAACTCAGTCTAATCAGTCACAAGTTTTTCTATCCTAAATTACTTTAGAATACATCTGGGACATTCTATCCCTGAATTTTTCTCAGTTGAACTTTCATAAAATTCTTCCAATTCAACTTTCTGTCTCTATCTTTGACCACCTATCAAATCCTGGAAATAAAGGAGATGCTAAGGTCAAGGGAGTTAATTAAAGAAATTTTCATAAAAGGACCATTTTCCTGGGTGGTGGGTGGGCTAAAGAAACCAAAAGGAAATGCTGAAGAACCCCAGCTAGCAAGAACAAAAGCAGTGACCATGCTGAAGTAGTCTGATAAAAGCCAGTGACAAAGAAGGAGGGCCACCTGGTAGGTGCTGGGGTCACGGAGTACGAATGCCACTAAGCATGTGGGGAGGCACGGAGGAACTGGGGGAACAAGTACAACAAACGATCCCTTCCTCTAACTGACCTCAATCTCTTGTCAATGCCTTCCATTGTCAAATCCCTGCCATCAATGAAATGGCAGGGGACTTGGGCAGTGCAGGCATAGTGGTCACCCTGCAGGACAGAGAAGTCTAGAGAACAGGTATGTGAGGGGGGAGAAAGGGGAGAGAAAATGGACAATAACCATCCTCCCCAAATCTCTCCCCCACAGGAGAGCCAGAATGATGTTTCCAACACTCTGTATTTGGCCAGATCACTTAATCATTAAAAAGTTCTTTGTTTCCCCATAAGCTACAGAATCAAGCCCAAGCATGATGCTGAAAGTCCTCTGCGTCCTTGTCCTAATGACCTCTCTGGCAGCATCCCCAGATACGCTTTGCCTCCTTGAATGATTTTAATCAATTATACTATATTTTTGTTGTTGTCCTCATGTACCATGTCACTTCATTCCTCCAGGCTTTTGTGTATGGAATTTCCTCTGGAATATATTTTCCTCTGTCTATACCAATCAAACTCAAATGGTATCTCTCCTTGGGAAGCCTTAGCCAAAAGCTACATAATCTTATACATATGTCTTTTAAAATTTTTATTCTAAAATTAGATTAGGCCACATGAAATTTCTGCTAGTCTACTGTTTTAGACCAACAAAAATGAAATCTTGTAAGTAGAATCTTGTGTCTCTTGCCCATAAGGAATTCTCCCATTGGATGCATTACTCAGCAGGTAGTTCAATAGCTACAAATGGGCGATTTATACCTGCTTATGGAACTGAACTGAATAAAGGTCCATATTTTATTTTTTCTAGGCCATAAGGACTATGTCAATCTTGATTTCTCAGTAAATATTTGTTGCTTGGAATGTAAAACATATCTCAAACCCTTTTTTGTTAGTTCTCATAAGCAAGGGAAATAGATTAAAATGATCTTTTCTGTGCTTGTTCTAGACTTAAAGTATCTCAGCTTTTAGAAGACACATTTTATAAGGACAGCTCTCCATCTCCACAGTTTTAAGAAATGTGAAAGTTAATTTAATAAAATGAGAAAGTCCATGTAATTGACCAGATACCCTCAAATGCAAAATACTAGCCGTAAGACACCAGATTTATACAAGGTGCATTAATATACATAAATGAACTAGGTGGAAGGTTGAGGTTGCTTGAAGTTTCCCAATAATCCCTTCTAAGCACAAACTGCAGCTGATTATTTTGATGTTCAAAACAGAAGGGTCTCCAAAGCCGAAGCCTAAATGGGACCAACAACCAAACACACTGTTAGAGCCTTCCAGATTTATAGCCTATTTCCAAGTGCTTTATTCACAAAAAAGAAAAGAGAAATGCCACATGACCAAAAATGACCAATGAGTGTTCATAAATCTCTTTCAAGTCTTATCAAAACTAAGGTTTCCGTGGTAATTCTTCTATAAAAAGAAATGCAAAATTTATTCCAAAATGAGATGTGGAGAGGGGAGGTGACTGGCAGCATTCAGAAAGCCAAAGCTTTGAGCAAAATTAGTTCATTCTCTTTCCAGCAGGAATCATGTTTTGGCCCCTCATTTCATGAGAATATTATTTGTTGTGAAATAGAAGGATGTAGTCTACGTGCGCTTGTGTGTTTTAAATCCCCCTGCTGTACCCCCAACTGCTCAGTGATGTGGGTCCCCATCCTTTCACGCCTCGTTAGGGCCAGGGTAGGCCAGCTGGCCACGGTGCCACTGTCCTCAGGCCTGGGTGCCATTGTCCCAGAGCTTGCCCAGCCCGTTTCCCTTTGAAGCTGTTCCAAAGAAACTTTATCCCTCTGTTCCAGCTGGCATTTCATTAAGCCCTGGCTTCGCAGGATTTTCCACTCCCATTGACACATCAGAGCAAAGATGTAGCCATTAAAATAATGAAGAAAAGGGGAATGAGCAGAGGAAAAATGGTTCTGAGAGGAAATTATAAAGGAATACAAGGTTGTTGAAAAAATAAAGGCCAACAGTAGAAAAATAAAATCTACTTACTATCTCATTTATTTTTCTTTTTTCCTCCCCTAAGATGTGTGTGTGTCCTGAGCTGTCCACATTTTTCACAAAGCTTCACAAGAAGTGACTTCAGCAAGGCACCGGCTCTGTGAAAGGGCTGACAGTCACAAGTCTAAATTAGGAGCAGCCACTAAGAATCCCAAAGACATTCTGAGTACACATGAACACAAGGGAGGCCGTGCACACTGAAGATCCAGTGACTGAAATCTAACCTCTCCCTCACTCTGAAATAAATCATCGTGTCTCCTGCTGGTTTGACATCAAGCCCACCTACGTTATTAACCGCCCTGTGAGTGACTTCCTCGCTCTTACCTCCATGGCATTGCCCATCCAGGAGTGTCTGCGTCAGACCGAATCTTTTGCTTCTTCAAACAAACACTGGCCCCACACTTTCCTGGACATAAAATCTTTTTGATGCTTCCCTACTCCAGAGATAATATATATGTGATGTGTCTTTTATTCCCTCCCAAATCTGATTGTGAATTTAAGCATCAAAATAATTGTGTGTCCCTTCACTGTTTTCTCTAAAAAAAGACCTACCTTGCAGGAGAGTCTCTCCACACAGAAGTTATATTTGCCACGTCTGTCTGAGTTAGCAGGCTTCAGCCAGCTCACCCAAAGACATGGACAAGGAGGACATTGCAAAAGGTCTTTAAGCTCCTGAAACAGCTGTGACAAATCCCTGGTACCGAAACTATGCAGTTTATCCCCTCGGGCCTCATCCAGGCATTGTGATTTCATTAACAAGCTTGCTTTTCCAGCGTCTCTTCCCACAGGAGTTAGAAGCAGTGACCTAGAAGTGGACTCTTAGATATATGCCTGGTGACAGAAGGGTATGTGACAGCTGACATGCCATGGCAGGAAGGGACAGAGAAGAAAAAAATCCCTCAGAAACAATGAACAAACATATTGCTTTACAGTACAAAAATTATTTATAAGAATGTACTTGAAAGCATATTTGATATATGCTATTAGAAGAAGACATATATTCTTGAAAAGGATACTACAATGTGGAAAAATTATTTTATGAAGCAAAAGATGTTATGTATTTAGAGCATTTATGTATATCTTCCCCTTACTTCAAGTATTTTAGATAGAACTGAGTGTTATCCTTGACAATGTTCAGTTTATGTTGTCCTAAAATTAGTTTTTATTTATGCACTTCCTTTAAAAGCCATTGAAGGAAATGCTCACATGTTTGCTTTAATTAAACAAGTAGAAATATTAAGAAAAGTTTGCAAGGCTGACCTTGAAAAACCTGCTAGAGTAGTTACCAGTGAGAATGCATACTGAAAGAAGATCAGAAAACTTGGCTGGAAAGAAAAGGACTAATTCTTGTTCAAATCTTAACCCTTCCACCTCTGCAGCAGCATTGTGTGACTCTGGTCATATTCCCCGTTATCTCTGAATTGCAGCGGGCAACACCATGTGAGAGCTGAGTATAACTGTGTGTGCTCTAAGACTCACATCAGGCTCACATACAGGATACCTGCATTCCAGGACTTGGTTGTTGAGGGAAGCATTCAATATGGCATTTGGAAAGCACTGGGGTGTAGCTGAGTAGGATCTTAAGAAAAACTGTAATTAATTAATTGACCAGCATAAGGGAGTTAACTTGTCAACTTTGTGGAAAATTTTTAAAAAGGAAGAAAAAGATTTCTTCCCTTAAATAAAAATTTCTTTAGGAAGGTAAAACACACACATGAACCAGAATAATCTATGCAGATGATGAAGTATAGAACTAGAATTATCAGAGTTAATGAAAAAGAATCAGACATGTCATGGGAGGTTTTATGGCACTAGTGGGATCGGGCAAGTTGGGGAAGGGCACACGGGACCTCGCAGGTGGGAGGAATGAGAGGGAATGCATGAGGGTGAGGAGAAGCTGAGTCAGCAGTGTGGATGGAGCTTAATTCCTACCTAGCACCAGTACAGCATTCTGTGTGTCCCATGTCACAGAGTCACATGGGATTCCAGAGGTTTGGAATCTGGGCACTTTTGCTGATAAGCTTGGGGACACTGGGTAACTGACATAACACTGTAGTGCCTTAGATTCCTCAGCTATAAAATGAAGTCACTACCTGCCTTGAAGAACTGTGGAAAGGATTAGATATGAAAACACATAATAACCACCTAGCATGGTGCCAAGCCAAAGCAGCCCATATACAACCATTTTTCTTAGCTGCATTGTTATCCATTGTGAATATTACTCTTCTACCCTCTATTCTCTCACACTGCTTCCTGTTTCTCAAATATAGGGTGGGGCAGAAGTGGGTTTACACAGTTTATTCTTGTATTATTATTTATTCATTATTGTATTATGTTCCATACAGACAACTGTAAACCTACCTTTGCCTCACCCACTATTCCTTGCACTAGTCTGCTTCTATCTTTATCTAATTGCACTATTGAAATTATTCCTTACCCATCACTCTCGTCTCTGTTCCCCAAATGATATCAACCCATTATATCCCATCCCATTCTTCAAGGTCTACATCAAATCACATCTGCTCTTAAAGCCTTTCGAAGATGTCTGGGCCCATTTTTATGGTACATTTCAACCTCTGTTTTAGCCCTAGGTATGAACTACATTGTATTATCATTTCTAGCATAGGAGACAATTTCTCATTGACTTGTGAGTCCTTATGAGCAAAGGGTATTTTTTATTAAATTTAATTTTCTCCAGGGTCACTACATACCCATGATGAAACGGCCCCAAAGCATTCATTCTCTTTGATTACTTCCTAGGGGTGGGGGCCCTGTCACTATTTCTGTTTTTAGGATTCGCCTATATTTTTCATTTTATGAGAAGTCTTAAAAGGAAATGATTTAACAATCAAACTAAATAATCTGATAATTAGACAGTCCTGAGGCCACAGAGCCTCTTGAACAATGGACCATTTTTTTGAAGTTTTAACCCCCCACTCAGGGTCCTGAGCATAATAATTTGATTCATGGATCGTAGATGTTGGGGGGGGGCGGTCTGTGTGCACGTTTCCAAATGCCATGAGACTTTCTATTGTCTGGCTTCATGCATGTTTTCCAAGGTTTCAAAAATCCATTAACTAGAGTTTATTTAGCCTCATCTGATATGATAGCTTTTATTGTGTGAGTATGTGGGATTTTTTTTTTAAACAGAAGCCAAATGTGCCCTTTGGATGAATTGATTTCCTCAATCTCATGGTGAAATATTGCATTTCAGTTGTCAGTTTTGATTTATTATTTCTTTAAACATTAAATCTTCCTTTGCATTTTTATTGGTTTCATTAAAAATGTTCTGCTCATCTTTTTCATGGCCACCTCCATAAAGACAAGGGAGGCCTCAGTGTGGGAGCCTGGAGGGACCCACACTGTCCTTCCTTTTGTCAAATGCCTCCTGGCTCCTGCCCTTTCATTGGATGCATGTTTTGAAGGATCGACAGACAGACCAACAAATACCCTGCCTGCTTTTGTTATGCAGTTTATAAAAACATGTATTAAATCTAATAACTTTGGTGTGTAATGAGGCACAGAGCATATGTCAGAAGTATGGTGTCCAAACAGCAGTGGGCTTGAATGGTTTATCTTTCTGGCTAATGTGTTACATGAGATTTGACCCTTAAATTGAGCACTGGGAGAGATAAATAGGGTAATCAAAAGGACCCCAGTACATTCACAGGAACTTGGAGCCATCTGGTCAAGACGAAAATAAATCAGTAATGCAACTGGAAATGGTCTCCAGGGAACTTTGAGCATTGGTTTAGTATCACAGTCTCTCAAACTGTGGAGCAGAGGAAACTGACAGCAAAGATCAGGAAACCAACTCTAATTAACACACACACAGCAAAGGACTCAGAAGCCCCTTCAAACTGAAATGCCTAGTGCTGGAGGGACTGAAACCCAGACAATAATTTGAACATCCCCCACCTTGGTAAAGACAAAAATAAAAGCATGTATTGATTCTAGGATAAGCTTGGGAAGGCTTGATACAGAAAAAACAAACAAAATAGAACAAAACCAGAAACCCCATTTAATCAGAATAGAACAAACCAGAGCTTTCTGGTACACAGCATCACTTCCCTGCTTTGAATTAAGACAAACAGTATCTGGTTCATCTTTTTAAAAAATCTGGCTTTCCTCAAGTCTTTATGTATATGACAAAGTGAGAAAGTCACTAAATTATATGAAATGTTTGAGTAAGCTGTTTTCCTTCAATGTGTTCTTTGTCTTTTGAAACTTAGCTTAAACTACATTATTTGTTGTACTTGTTATAAAACACAAGCTAAAAGCATCTTTAATGGCATTGCTTCAAATCTTCAAAATATAAGCCATCAATACTACAAATTAATTCAAAAAGATATCTATGGCTATTCCTTTAATTTAATATTTGGAAAAAATTAGAATTGTCCCAAATATGTTTTCATCTATGTCACATAAAACATTTTGACTAGTGTTTGCATAGTTGAACAGTTATTTAGAATTATTTAATGGTAAATGGCACATCTGCCCCAATCTCCCATGGTGAGGTCCGTCTGTGTTCTGTTGGAGATTATGTAACAGGGTCCTCATCCATGGCCCCTTTCTCATTTGTTCAGCTCATGTGTAAGTACTGAGTGCTCACTCCATGCAGGATGCTCTGCTTAGAAATGTGTGAGTTGAAGAGATGTGTGGGACAAGGTGCTTATCCTTAGAATATAGATTTCAGAGGGGGAGACATTCTTATCAATAAGAATATTCTGGACAGTGTCACCAGTGAAACAAGGCATAAGGCCTGGGAGGGCACAGAGGAGTGTATGTCTTGTTCGACTTGATTCTGCCACATGAACCTCACTGTGCCTCAATTTTCTCACCTGTAGAGTGGAAATTATAATGGCATTCAACTTGGGTTTTTTAATGTTTAAGTAAATTAAGGTATATAAGGCTCTTAGAACAGTGTCCAGCAAATTTTAGCATCCGAGAAATAACTGACTATTATATTTCACACTATTACTGCAAGTATTTTTTCTGTGGTGATCATCATTTGATTCCCTTGCATGTTAACTCTAATCTAGATATTAGTGAATTAAAAGTTTGCTCCATTTTTTAAATTAATTAATTTTTTAAAATTTACTGAGACACTGGCCCATAGCCATGGGGATCTAGAGAAGCAGAAGGTGCTGTGCCTTTCCTCAAAAGCTCCTGGTTTATGTAGAGGGACAAGAGGTGCACATACACACAGAGGCACATGGCAATATGTAATGACAGGCCACAATACCCACGAAGTGATTGGAGAGAGTGTTTTTGAGCATAAGTGGCATAACAATAGAAACCCGATACCCACACCAAGTGCTACTGGTCTATCAACATTATAATAGACTATGTAATCATGGACCGTGTTTAACATGTAATTCTTGCCAAACTTGCTCTATTTTCTTAAGTTAATCATTGTCTTTCTTTGTTTAGTTTTATCATTCATCTCAGGATTTTCTGATAGAACAGATCATCTGTAAATATAGTGATGTGTTATATAATAAACACCAATTGTATTTTTTTTCCTTTGGAGACATCTACCCTGCAGCACTCTTTTACCTTGCTTCAGTCTCTACTGGGTACACTCTAGACACATCTATAATGTTAGGATTTCCCTTCCCATCATTTGGAGAATTTCGTTGCCTCCTCCTCTGTTGAAGCCCCATGAATCTCGGGGTGTACATCTTTCTTGTTGAGACAGAAAGTATTCTACAGTAGTTTTCTGAGAAAGGATGAATGGGAGATACATTTTTTGAAATTCAGCATGCCTGAACAGGTCTTTATTTTCCTTTCATATTTGATTGTTTGGCTGAATATTAAATTCTAAGTAGAAGATTATATTCTTTATGAATTTGAAAACTTTTCTCCATTTTCCTTTAACTTCAAATGTCTTCTTTCTAGGAATAAAATGTGCTTCCAATGCTGTTTCTTTTTTATGTGTGGAAACTAAGGCTTTTTAGCCCCCACCTTTGAGAACGCCATAATTATATATATCCCTACTCAGGGATATATATATATATATATATATATATATATATATATATATATATATATATATAACATTGATTCAGTTTTATTTCTTCTCCATTTCTGTAATTCCTGTTACCCTTGTGCTATGGTGCTGCACTGATGTTCTGGTTTTCTTATCTTTCTCTCTTATTCACTATGTCTTCTTGTTCTGCTTTTTCGAAGGTTTCTTTAACTTCTATTCCTTGGGTTGAACTTTTACATTTCTACTCTGAATTTGTTCATTTCCAGTAGCCCTTCCTTTTTCTCTGAATGTTCCTTTTGCAATTTAGCCAAAGTTCATTTCATAAATAGTGTCTTCAGTTTTCTCTCTGGAAAAAGCCATTTTAGACTTTTAGAAGTTTTCTTTTAATTCTTACATTGTCTGTATTTCTTCTGGTCTTTTTTTATCTTTTGCTTTGATCTTTCTTTCATTCTTATTTTTCAGGCCTTCCACAAACATCTGGTGATTACTGTGACCTATTTATAATTAAGAGTGAGGCACTAAAAACTAGTTTAGTACTGTATTTATTTAGTGTTCATAAGAAGGGGCTGTCAAATGGTAAAATGGTGGGTGTCACTCTGGTTTAATCAAGAGGTAACATCTTTTTATTTTTTTATTTATTGATTTGAGACAGAGAGAGAGATTTCTTGCTCCACTTATTTATGTATTCACTTGATTCTTGTATGTTCCCTGAGTAGGGATTGAACTTGCAATCTTGGTGTGTCAGGATGATGCCCTAACCAACTGAGCTACCTGGCCAAGGTGGGATGATAGCTTTTTCATTTAGAGCAGAGTGTTTCCTGAGTCATTCAGATACTGACTTGAAAGATGAAAGCTTGATTTTCCTGCATGATAGAAAATAAGAAAGAATAGGCCAGAATCTTATTAATTTGTTTAATTTGTTATACAGCCTTTCATTAGTCTGTTTTTGATGCAGCATTTTTACCTTGACTTTTAGGTAACACGATCCTTTTTAAGGTCAGGGTGTTTGTGGTCTTATTGCTTCAGGAAACACGTCTCTAGTCTTCTGACCCGCATTGGCCCATTTAGTTCCTACACAAGGTAAGGACTGACATGTTGGTTTGTAGTTGTTCCCATGAAGGCTTTCTACCCATCCTCCAATTTTAAGCCCTAATTGGAATTTTAATCATCCAAAACGGCAGTGTCACTACATTTTAAACCTTTCCAGGCCTCTGTCATAAATTATCTTGCTAATATTTGTCTATTTTTGAAGGTATTTAGGTATCAACTTCCTTTGAGATGCTCAGCAAGTAACCCCCTGCTTATCATATTCCACTTTTTTCAAGTTTTGTTGACATTTTTAATTGGCTCTTATCTTTCTCTCATTATTGGTTTTTGCTTCTTCTGATGTTCCAGTATGGAGGAGCTTCAAGAGGGAATAAGAGATAAATGTGTCTGTTTAATTTACAGTGTCTAACTAGAAATCAGGATAAGATTTTAATGGTTGCATAGCAGGCTCTAAGGCAATGTATTGTGGGAAATATTTAAGGGTAAATCATTAAACATATAATTCCTCAAATCATAATACATAAAACTGAGCCTATGGCTTTTAGATAAATGCCCACTGTTACACTTAAATATTTATTTGCCTGGGGATTGTGAAACCCAATATTTATTAACATATTTTTAAGAGTCATTACAAAGACAATAGTAGCCATGATGTTTGCATCCTAATCTCTGGAGTGACATCCTCATAGCCAGAAGATTAATTTAGTAGCATCCTCTGATGCTTCATTTTCCTGAATAAGATTATAACCTCAGGACTAATTATACCCAGTGCAACTGGAAACCCTAGTAAAAAACATAGTCACCAGGGACACCTTAAAAATGCAGTTGTCCTAAATACCTGTCTTGCTGACATCGGTGATATTCTAAAAGCCTCAATGTCAATGTGTGCATGGCTGGAAACATATATGTCCAGAGAAAGGATGCATTTCACAGAGACTGCAGAGCTAGTGATTTGTGCAAGAGGTTTTCATCAGCATGTGCCCTTCGCACAGGAGGTAGAAGAGTAAAACCAGGAAGCTAGACAAAAACCCTCTTGGGTTTTGCCCAAGGTTCTTCTACCCAACTGAGGATTTAAAAAAAAAATTATTTGTTTTTAGAGAGAAGGGAAGGGAGGGGAAAAGAGAGGGGGAGAAACATTGATGTGTGAGAGAAACATTGATCAGTTGCTTCTCGCAGGTCCCTCACCCGTATAAGCTGGAGACCAGCCTGCAACCCAGGCATGAGCCCTGACTGGGAACTGAACCCACAAATTGTTGTTTTGTGGGATAACACTCAACCAAATGAGCCATCTGGTAAGAGTACCAACTGAGGATCTTTAAAAGAATTTTTTTTCTACAGCAATGTTTGGAGGGTGATATGACATTCATCCATTTCAGAGGTAAATATCTCTATTGAACAGCTGACAAGGTTAAGAAGATATTTTTTGTATTTAATTTGAAAACTATCTTATTACCTTTGAGTCTATATTCTCTCTTCTTTCTTTTGACCCTTCCCCCATTTTTATACTAGCATCAAACAGTCATTGATCTTTCTGTGAACAAAGAAGTATCACAAATAGATCTATGATGGCATCTTGGTGAAAGACTATCAAGAAAGACCTATAAACCTGGTATCTGAATTATAGGATTCCTATTTCATTGAGGTTTGCTTTAATATTCAATAAGTCCATGGAGACCACAAAGTTTAGGGCATGTATACATGGGAGTATGTGTGTGAGTGTGTGAATGAACATGTGTATATGTGTGTGTGAGTGTACAATGCACTTATTTTGTTACAGGAAAGATTGGGAGACACTAAGGTATAAGTAGGATCTGTGGACAGAGATGTTAACAAAGAGTTCTAATACTGATTGTGAATTTATTCATATGAACAAGGTCCATGGTTTAGGATTGACTCCACTGTCATCTTAGAGCAAGACCCAACCCTGTTTACCTATTTAGATTTTCTTGATCCCCCTCAAATTCTCAATTTTCTAAAATTGTCCTGGCCCTTTAGAATGTCAACCTCATATGTATCTTCATATAAAGTGTTGGGCACTTAATGTACCACTTCCCCCCGAGTGGTGGATACTTAAAAAAAAAGCCATGTAAGGATTATTTCTTGCCTAAAGATTCAGTCATGACAGGCTTTTGCACATCGGTCTGGATGTACTACTTGAAAACATTTTTATTGGGCCCCTAGCAAATGACCCTCATAGCCTTGCACCACTGAGATGCTGCTGCTCTGCTGCTCTGCTGCTCTGTCGCTCCCTTTTGCTCAGAGATTCTCTCTGCATACACATAGGCAACATCCACATGACACTTTTTGGTCATGAAAATTTTCCCGTGGCTTTTATGTTACAGTGAGCTGACCATGGCTACTGTTCTCCAGTATTCTCTTACTTTGACACAATCTGAAAAACTACTAAGAAAATGAGACACGGGTCTTTTCTTCTATCAGACCTCACAAACTCATCATGCATTTTTCTAACTCTCCAGGTTTCTCTATAGGGTGCAGATTCCATGTTCTTATCCCTGCAGCCACAGTTTCTGCTATCACTATTTCCCTCTCTTGAAGGGAAAGATCCTTTTTCTATTTTATAGTATTGACCCCAAATTCTGAGCTCCATGCCTTCCCCCCTAAAGATACAGACTTCTTAAATATGAACACAGGTAGTCCCCAATATACCAGTAACTATTGCTTCAGGGACTGAGAGTAGTAAGGATCAAAGATGATAGAGTATCTTCAAAAATCATGTAACATTTTTAAAAGATTCCTCAGTTTTACCTCATGTAAACATATGTGAAACTTTGGAGTTTCCTCACATCAAATCTTTCTACCTGCTCATGCGCTTATGGTGTCTTATCTGTCCTTATTCTCTCTTTTTTAATATAAAAATTTCGCTGTCTGTTTATGATTCATTTACTCACTTATTATTCCACCCATGATTCTTAAATTTCCATAGTCTGAAAAAAATTAAGAAAACAATTTTGGGGACTGCCTTTCTGCACTCAGACTGTGCCTCTACATATTTACAAATTCACAGAAAGAATTGGTAACCACCCAAGACCACATTAGCAAGCAACACAATGGGAAGAAGATATGATTGTGTATTTATATGAGTTTTCCTCTTTAGGGACTTGGCAGGCAGAACACAGCTAGAGAAAGGAAAAGAGAGCCCAGGGGTGAATATTGGGGTTTCCATGTGGGTAGCACCTTCCAAATTAAGGGCCAGAGAGAGGTTTTATCATTTTAATTAGATTGTTTTTAGAATTTCAGATTTTTCAGTGCAACATTTCAAGCAAATAAATAAACCAAGAAACCCAAAACCAAATAATTAGAGGGGTATCACTAGTCCCTGCATATGAATACAGGTAAAATTAGTTATTTTCATGTTTTGTGTCACTTAAGAATTGCATTCAGCTGCTAGTAATCAACAATGAACATAACAGAGGCTTAAACAATAGAGTTTCATCTTTCTTAGGGGAAAGAAGTCTAGAGGTGGAGAAACTAGGACCAGTATGGCAGCTACTGGTATTTTTCAGGTCTTAGTTTTTCTACTTTCTGCAATATTGCCAACAAGCCTGAGCCAATAGGTTTTTGGATGAAGTGGACAGAGCAAAAGGAGGTGCTCAATTTAATGAGCCCAGCAAATCTACTGCTGAGAAATGATGAGTAACAAGGATGGATGAGGTAAGAATAGGTGACATGAAGCCATGCATTAACCCACAGATGGCAGGGAGAATTTCAGCCTCTTAACAGCAGAAAGACAAGGCAGTGCTGTAACTAGTATTTTAAATCTGCCATTGATGTGAAGAATGATTTTTGAAAAGATGGAGTGAAAGTGAAAAGGATATAAGGAACATTAGAATAGCCATAAAGAAGGAGGGGCATTTGGAATTTAAGGGGAAAAAAGAGGACTGCAACTTTAGAGGCATCTTGTGATTTTCTTTCATCTTAAATACTATGATACATGAGCTCCATGAAGAAATATGTTGAGAAACTAAGCAGGAAAGTAAACATGCTGATGAGTATTTTTCTTATTATTCCCACTGAGTCTGTCATACCTCTGCCCACATGTTGCACTCTGTTCTTGTACTGTACTCAGGCACAAAGAATAAGCAGCCACTAAATGGTGCAATGAGACAGGATCAGGCAGGCATCAGTCAGCCTGCCCCATCAGAAATAAAAGTCTTGATGTTCTAGTCTCTCTGATGCCTTTAATTCTCCCTTATAATGCCATTTTTGTGTCTCTCACAGCTTTTGATCTTTTTTAATCCTCTCTTGAGGATAAGTTTATTGATTTTAGAGAGAGAGAGAGAGAGAGAGAGAAACATCTATATGAGAGAGAAACATTGATCAGTTACCTCTTGTACAAGCCCTGACTAGAGATGAAACCAGCAACCTAGGTATGAGCCATGACTGGGGGTTAAACCCATAACCTTTTGGTATATGAAACAGTACTCTAAACCAAAAAGATGGGCCAGGGCACATCTTTTGATATTTAAGAGTCTGTTAAATGTGAATACTATCATGAAGAAAAATACCTTAAGCAATGGTTTTCTATCCACCCACTTTACCTGGACAATTTCATGTAATTTCGAAATTGGCACATCTTTGGCACCCAGTCCAGCAGTATGAGTGTTTTGAAAGAGGAAGCTGGAAAGGTGCTCAAAACGAGGGGCAAACATACAAACTTTAAGAATCTCCTAAAATATGGAAAGTGTTAAGGTGTGCATTTGTTCAACGTGGGCCAGTCCTGTCTCTGCCAGGGCCAGGTTGAAAAGTCAGCGTCAGACAGCACTTCACTAAGTTTTATTTTGCTTGGATCTGCCTGATACTTCTGTGTGCTTCTCAAAGAAATCACTAACGTTCCTGTGCCTAGCTTTCTCTTAGGAAGAACCAGAGTCATGTGTTAAATGAGTGATTGAAGAACAAGGAGAGTGAGTGATTAGAGCAGCTTGAGATTTCTGTGAGATTTAGGGTGTTACCTATTGACAGAATGGCATTGGAATTGGAGATCAGCGATAATCTTGAATCTCATGGTAACATGAGCTCCCCGTATTCCTCAGCACTCCGCATGATATTTCTGTCAATCTGGATTCTGTTCCTAAGGAAGAGGCTTTGAGAGTCACTGGAAGCTATTTTCCTTGCTGCAGATGTAACAGAAGAACAGCAAACACCTGAACGAGCACACCACTTCTCTATAGGGTACAGGGGAAACATAGCTTAGGTGTGCCCTCCTGCACGCCCTCCAAGGGAGAAGTAGTTGGTTTCTCACAATAACTTACCATTCACTTGGAGACAGACAACATTGTTACAGCTGAATGCTGGAGTTGGGGAAAGTATTAGACTAATTTTGGTAAATTCTACCATCTCATCTGTATGAATCTAGAACTAGAATCTATAGAGCATGGGGGAGGAGTCATCCACATGGGTGGGGTGTCCAGGGAAGGGAGTGTTAAGGAGAGGTGCACATTATGAATAGGAAGGACATTCTGGGGAGCAATATTTTTTTACAGTCTAATTGCTCTATGTTTTATAGAACCTGATCATTAGGGGATCCGGGGCATGATTCCACAGAGATGTTCTTGTGAAATAAAGCAAGAGGCTATTAAACAGAAAGTTTAAATATAGCTACAGGGAGACATCCTTCCTGACAACTTGACAGATGTCTTGGAGTGACGACTCCTTCCTTCATCGCTAATTACAAAATCATTTGTCTTAAGAAAAGGACAAAAGAGAAGTAATTATGAAAAACATGATTCTTAAGGGATAAAAAGATAACATCAGTTTAAAACACGAAAGCAATCATAACCACTTAGAATCATTATTAGTTTGGTGGAACCAATGACAGGTTGCTGTTTAGAAACCAGAGGGAATGGGGCTCCTGAAGCAGAGGGGAGAAAACACTGAGATTCTTGTTATGCTAAACTTATCCCCAGACTCCTGAGACTTCTTTGATGAACAGTTCATTAAAATTTCCGACCACAGATGAATTTGAGCTAAAATACACAAATGTTTTAATTATACATTCCTTTTTAATTACACTAATGACTTGTAATGTGTTTATGTTGGTTTAGAGTTTAATTTCTTCCCTTAGATTAGGTGGTTGACTTAAGGACTGTGCTTTTCAGTAAAATGGCATGATTCGTCAATGTTTGGTTCTAAATTAATGCCCAAATGCTGAAGAGCTGCTTCCCTTGGAGGGATATTTCTGCCCATGAACAGTTGCCCCTCCTCTGGAGGTCTGAGACAGAGCAGACCTTGCCATGTTGGAGGCATAAGAGATCGGAGTTCTGAAGGGAAAACTGTGAGTGGTGCCCAGGTTGGGAAGGTGCTAAGGAATAGGGGAGTAGATGAATCATGAAAAAGAGACCCCACATCTGAGATAGGCCCACTTATCAAGGGTCCATTTACACACTGACACAGTGAGGGTCAGAGCTGGCCCATGATCAGGCTGTGAGAGGCAAGACACACTCTTTGTGTTTTTGATCTTCTCTTTATACCCTCCTTGGGACTTCTCATTTTGAAGTCCCCTAATTTTCTCCCCCAATGTAATCTATTGCCTCAGCCAATTCTAGCATGAAGTATAAGATTTTTGATAAACACTTTCCCTCTGATATGTGACTCAACATGAATATTTATCCCTACCAAACTTAAATATTTATATTTTAAAACAAGATTCTCGAATGGCTGATGTTTAAATCATGCTACCCTCCTTAGGTTTGGGAGCTAGACAAACCTGCTCACTTGTCTACTGGCCTCGTTCAATGGGTATCTGTGTTTTGTGTTTGTTTTTGTTTTTTGGGTTTTTTTCCCGGCATCCCTTCACTTTCCTCTAATAAGAAATTCCTTTTTTTTATTCTGGCAGAGAAACCATTCCCTGTGATATGGTAGAAGCTAAAACATCATCCCTGCCCTGTCACTGTCAAGTTTGGCCTAATATGACTTATGTTAGCCAGTCAGTATCCAGTTCTCCTAGTCACAGAGATTATTTGAAGGTAAGCACATTGCAGAAGCAGGACTACTCAAAGTCCTCCCTAGGAATTTTATTTATTCATTTATCCTTTTTTTTTTTTTGCCAAACCTATTGTGGTAGGCAGAATAATGACCTCCTTTCACCCTGCAGTAGGTACACATCTTAATTCCCAGAACTGGTGAATGTGTCCTCTTATAAGGCAAAGGGGATTTTGCAGGTGCAATTAAGATTTTGAGATAGGAAGATTATGCTGAATTATATAGGTGAGTCTAATGCAATCAAGAGCATCCTTTAAATGAAAGAGTGAGGCAGGAGAGTTAGAGAAGATGCAGCAACAGAATGGAAGTCAGAGCGATGAGACCACTAGCTTTGAAGATGGAGTAAGGGGCCAGGAACCAGTGAATGAAGGCAACCTCTAGATGCAGGAAAAGGTGAGGAAAGGAATTCTCCCCAAGTCTGAAGAAGGGGATTCATCCCTGACTACACCTTGATTTTTGCCCCTTGATACTCATTTCAGGTGTCTGACCTCCAAGACTGTAAGATAATAAATCTGTGCTGTTTTAAGTCACCAGTGCCATGGTAATTTGTTGTAACAACAATGTGACACTAAAACACCTATCAAAAAAATACTGTCTCTCAGCTGGGATCTTGATGTCCTGGAAACCATCATGTCCATTACAGGGAAAGGAGCTATCAAAGAACTGGAGAAAGAGATAAAGGTTCCTGATGGTGCTATTTGAGGCATTTGGTCAGCTGGGCCTTAAACAACATACTACTGTACTTCCCAGTCATGCGAGGCAATGTATTTTTCAAAAATATTTTATTATCCTCATGTCAGTTAGATTTCTGTCACTGGAAACTAAAAGTGTTGCTTAGTATACTCCCTTAATATTTTTATAATAAACGATAGACACAAGATATGCAGAATTTTCCATTAGATTAACTCATAGTATTGCAGTAAAATTTTGTCACCATATACAGTTTGAAACAGTAGAATTAAGGTGGCAAATGGTATTTATATTTATTGCAGTTCTTGCATCTTTCTATCTTTTCTCCAAAACTGCTCTGAGCATTTCAGAATTAAGGGTACAGACTGCATACCAGGCTTAAGTGGAAGTAATGATGTCATACCTAACATCAATATGGAAGACATGGTCAGGCATAGACACTCAGACACCTGAAATTGCACCATTATGGCTCTTCCCACTCTGAGTAGATATGGAGCCTCCTCAACCAATGACACTCAGTTTATCTAAGCTGCATGCAGTAGGCGTGAAATCAGAGAAGCAAAGTTGGGAACCTTGATCAAGGACATGCCAAATCTCCTACATGCTGAGGGAGAGGAATTTAACACAAACACAGCCCAGTTCAGCAGAGTGAAGGTGCATAGCTGTGGAAGGGATTTCCATGTGAAAGGGAAAGTGATGTGTTTTGTTGTTGTTATTTGTTTGTTTGTTAAGACAGGATAGTCAGGAAATCAGGGCACGGCATTTAGAGTCTAGTGACTCCCACAGGCAAAGAGTAGCACAGAGCTTTCTTCAAAATCTGAAAAAAAGTTGATATTATCTATAGGCTCTGACTCAGGGGTTCTCCATAGTTCTTTCCTTGCCATATGCCAGGGTAAAACAGAGTAAGTTCAGCCAAAGAGAGTGATACTTGAAAAGTTAAGGTTTCCAGGAGCCCCAAATGAAGAAAAGCAGGAAGCAGTTGACTGGGACCCCTGTGGCCTGGACCTCTATACCCCGTGTAAGATATTTGTCTTTTTCTATGAGTGCTGATACTAAATTTGGACTTACTTAGCAATGGGCTATTTTATTTTTATTAGAGAAATTCTTTTTAACATATGGATAATTACTTACTTGTTAGCATGTGTTTGGTTACAGATTTTCCTCAAGAGTGGAGGCTTTGACAGAGTTTGGAGAGATCATTCATTCAGGCAACATCTACTGAGTGGTTGCCCTGAGCTCGGCTCTCTGATGTGTGCAGAGAATGCAAAGAGGAATCAAAGCAAATACACTTCCTTCTCTAAGGATTTTATGATCTAATGTGAGGGTCGCAGGGAGCCATGATCTGCAATATTAGGTTGAAAAAGTTCAAGACAAATATTTTTTTTATTTTCCAACTTTACCAAACACAATCCCACTGTATATCATTTGTTCTTGGAAATCCCACAACCAATCTGTCTTGCTATTTTCTAAAACCCTTTCTTCACTTTGCATGTAGTATCAGCACTTCATAGTCTGTACAAACATTTAAAAATATAAATGTAAATGATCATGTTGTTCATTTTACTTTGATATATTGATAACCTAGAAAGATGCAGCAGAAATTAAAATCTATAATTTCCCGAACTGTCAGTTCAAGGCCCTTTCACTGCATTGTAGCTGTGCCAACCCAGCATACATTCACCTGGTTCAGGCACATGGACTTCAAAAAATATTGGCTTTCCTCCAAAGTCTACTAAATACAGCTCCAACAACATGAACCAGCAACCCAGGCCTTCCCCAAACTTGGCTTAACTCATTCTCTAAATTTACTCCCTCACTCAACTACTAAAATTATATGGCCCTAATTTGCAGAATAATCTCTATTCTTTCCTTCTGCCATGCCCCATTTCTGTCTTTATCTCCACCACAATGCTCTGCCCCCTTCTTCCTTCACATAGTGACTTTCTAGTAAATCTCCGATAATTTCTCCAGTGCATCCCAATTTCACCAGCCAGAAAATTTCTGTAGGGACTCTACTGAACTTAACTTGCACTACTCAAATGACTCTTGTTGCATTCTGCCTTCTATCGCAGGTATTTTATCATCATCTTATCTCTTCTAATAGAAGGCAGAGATTCTGACATGTGTCTGGGGATCCTGTAGCTTCCATTACATTGAGGGCTGAGCATCATAAATATCTGATTAATGACAAAGTGAACTGAAATGAATCAAGGTCATTGAGAGAATGAGGAGGCCAAATCAAAGCAATGTAATTACAAAACAGCCTATCAGGGGTGGGTTGGCTAAGACAGAGAGTGGAGAGTTAAAAAGGACCTGGCAGGAGAACCAGTTAAGAGATGTGCACAGTTATCCTGGTATAAGGACTTAAAAGTATACTCTCTCTAATAGAACTGAGACAGAAAATAAACAAGTAAACTGCAAAGACTTTTATATCCAAGACATGTAGGAGATTTCAACAAAAAAGGAGGATTTTACTTGTGATACAGACATGGTACTGCCATAGACAGAATGTGAAGATGGTAACTGTCAATCTGTTAGGTGCTTCCTTCCTTGTTGATACAAGGTCTGAGCTATTTTGATAATTACACATCTTTGTTACTAGTGGGAAGTTGTTGGGATTCTCTGGGGCGCAGATACCCAGATATCTTAGTTGTGTTCCCAAGAGCTCTCATGCTCTGGGCGATTTCCTCAGGACTATCTGGGAGCTGAAGATAACGCAGAGGAGGCAGGGTCCTGGGACCACCAACAAAGCCCCAACAACCACTCTCGGACTGAGTTTGATTATGGTGGTGGACATAAACTCTGCCTTGAATAAAAGTTTTTTGTTGTTTAAGTATATCAAAACTTTGCACCAGAGCTGGGGTGAGGAAAGTATGATACATGAACTAAATAATGGCTTTTAACTTTGTAAAGCACAGTTTTAAAAAAGGAAGTATATAAGAAACATATGCAACTAAGGCCAGACCTGACCCACAAAGTCTACAACAGTTATACTATGACCCTTTAAAGAGCAAGTTTTCTCAGCATAAGCACTCAAAGAACATAAATAATTTTTCCTAACAGTGTGGCCAGGGTTTATCATTGCTATTCATAGCTGATGGCATTGTTTCTCCATAGCACCATGGCTGGCACACATCTCTCATACTAGCCTTCTTGACCCACATTAGCCAACTAGGACCCTTGAACTCTGTTCATAGCAGTGGCCAGCTCGGTACCTCTCATAATGCTTATAAAGTGCTTCAGGATTATAACCAGAGCACTAGAAAATATATACGCAATAAACAACTAATTTTTCAAGATAGTTATGGTTATACATATTGGGCAGGAGATAACTTAAAATTCCAAATAAAGTACCTTATTTTAGTTATACAGCATGACTTTCCAATTACAGCAGTCACCTTTTCACAGAGGTACATCAAGATAAATAGAGCAATATCCATATTTTACAGTCTATAAAATTCAAATCTTTACTTTAAAAAAAGAGAGTTTACATGCAATGCATACCTCAGCTTACAAGTTTATTTATCAACATATATTCATGCAATACGTGCACTGTAAAGTTAGGGCATCAGTTTTAGAGTCTGTGCAAATATTTACAGCCCAAATCCAAACAGGAGAGTGCCTATCAAAAAGTTTTGTGACAAGCAGTTGTAGTTCATGGAGAAAAAAGCTGCCCAGGGCCAGTGCTTCATGACACTGGGAGGGTGGCAAGTGTCGTCTTTAGGAACCAAGGTTTCATTTCCTGTCCAGAGGCACTTTTTCCATCTGAACTACAGCCTAGAGGTTGAGATCCTCATTCTTTTTCCTGCCTCACACTTCTACCATATTTTTTAAAAGATGTGAAGGTTTTATTCACATGGAGGTGTACATGTTTGATGATGTGTAAAATTTACCTTTTCCAGGGATGCGTATATTTTTAAAGCAATCAGAACCTTCAGTCAAGGCCACGGGAATATAAAAGAAGAAATTTAAGATATGGTGGGTAAAGAGTTTGCTATTTTGAGATAGAGTTATGTGGTTACCTTAAAATTATCCGAACACGTCCATGTGAGAGCTAGTACAGGCTGAGATTGGAAGAGTGTGGCTAGATGTAACAAATGGCCAGGGCGGCAGGCCTATGGCCAGAGAGTGTGGTGCCAAGAGCAGTCCATGTGATAGCAGGCAGGGATGACAATGATATCAGAAGCCAATCAAGAAATCCAGAAGAAAGTTCCACGCAAGACATAAGGCATAAGGACAGAATCCAGGTACAAAGAACATGAATGGAGACTGGGGAGGTCACATGAATTGCAAATCCTAAGCAATAGGAGACACCATGAGCACAAAGAATATAGTTCTAAGTGTTTTTCTTCAGATACCTTTGGTCTTGTGGTGGGGAAGCTACACATTAGAGGCAAGAACATCACAGACACTGCCTTCTGGGATATTGTTCCTAGGAAGGGAGGGACCAGGGTTGCTATAATGGTTGACATTCATCTAACCATCTAAGGCACATTCTGAAAGAAGTAGGTTCCAGACACATTCCCACTAGATACCCTTACCCTTGCTAATACACTTGTGAGCCTGAAAAATGGTCTAAGGGAACAATTGTTTTCCATCCCCAGTGGAAGAGTAGATGTTCAATGGGACCAATTGTGAGAAGTCTTGAGTTGCTCTCATCCCAGACATAAAGTCCCTAGAATAGTGATAGAGGCCTCAGTTTTGACATATAGAGCTAGTATTCTAGGGAAGAATCTAGTTTTTGAGACTTCACCCAAGTCTCTAAGGTCCAAACAAATTTACTTTAAGTCTTATTTTTGTTTTTGTGGCTGTTACATTTTTTGTTTAGAAGACATGTTCTAAAACAGTGAAATATTGAAATATGATACTGTTCATAATAATCAAACATTAATCCCACAGATTATGAGATGATTTGATAGACAATGGGGGTTCCCTCTCCAGAACTGCTGACCCCATACTCAGCATTATGTGGGTTCCACTTATGGTAACTATGTGAGTCAGGAACTGCGTCCCAGGAGCCCACCCCAACATGTACTTTCAGAGTCGGCCAAGAGTCGACTCTGAAAAATTTCCTGGCCTGCAAAATTGTGAAAAATAAGCTCAAGGTATTATATTGAGATACCATCCAGGTAGATCAAGACCTCCCAGTCCAGTGGTCAACAAAATGCTAAATGATGGTATCTCCAGCTAATCATAGCATCCAAGAATGCCTGGAAGGCCACCTCTGACCTTTAACTACCAGAGATGAATCATAGAAGCAAGAGAGTAGAACAGTGGTTACTAGGGGCAGAAAGGGAGAAAAAATGGGGATTTGTTGTAGCTATGTGGGATAAGCAAGTCTAAAGATCTAATGTATGGCATGATAGCTATAGCTAATACTGTAGTGAATACTGCAAGTTTGCTAAGAGAATGGATTTCAAGTTTTCTCACCACACACACACACACACACACACACACACACACAAATGGAAGCTATGAGAGGAAATGAATATGTTAAGTGGTTGACTTAGTCATTATTTCATTATGTCTATGTATTTTAAAGCACCATGTATTATATATTAACGATATATAATTTTCTTAAAAATATAAAAGATCAATAACAAAAATGATATTAAGACAGGGCAAGTAACCTTTCAATGAACAACTTTTCTACTAAAAAACCAAATACCATGGGGAAGGTAGAGACAGGGTGGGCTTCTCTCTCTCGTGAGACTCAGCTGGTACTCAGGTGGGGTTACCTGGAATCTAGGCACAGATCTATCCATAACCTCTAGGGCTTTATGAGAACTTCTCACATGGTGTGTTTTTCAAATTTCAACCATCAATAGGGGGAACTCTATAAGTTAGCTGTCCCTGACAAAACTTATCAGGCAATTTGGTAAGTGCCTGGCCAGGCTATTGGGCAACAGCTATCTTGCTTCAGCCCCTGGGCTAAACCAGAGCAGGGGGCCCAAGGGGCACAGTGGCCTGTGCAGCCGGGTTTAGGTTATTCCTGGCACTTGGATGTCAGAGCAGTTGGGCCCATAGAGGATGCCTTTATTTTTAAGAACTATCTTACATGTTAGATCAATGTACATTTCATTCTACCCCCTGCTTTTCATTTAAGTTCAACATTAGAATCACGAGTGTAGTCTACGTTAGTATTATTTTAAATGGGGAAATTAAGGTTCAGTGTTATTAAATATTCTATCCTTGATTACACAGTCAAAAATAAAGCACCAGCCACCAATAGCCCTACGTTAATAGTGGCCCAGAATGCATATGTGATCTGTGGTCCCAATTCTCATGATAATAAAATGACTATAGTTACAGTCATCGCATGGTTATCATTTGTCAGGCCTGTGCAATGGCTTTTCTTCTGATTGAGAAACATATCTGATTACCTCATTCACCATGAAGCACTAGACATCAAAAATAGCTTAACAAAATCTTGCTCTCAGTCCATTTTCCACTTTAAAAAAGATATATTAGGAAAGAAATGTGTAACCTAAAGGAATAAATGACTAATTGTAGAACTTTAGGTTTTATGATAGTCAGTACAGGAAAAATTTGGGGGTCAAAGGTGTTCTTACAAATCATTCTTTCTCTTTCACCATCTACCAAATTAAGTCAGTTTTTCAATCCTAATTTTAGCTAAAGTGTCCTCGGAGGAAAGAGATCCTGCTGAAAATCAATGCCATAGTTTTAAAAATGCAGCATCTTACCCACTAAATAAATGGAATCGCAATCAGCCCCTTAAATGATTAAATGATAGGCAATTTTAATAAATGCTTTTTGAACTCTTTTTCAGAATTAGAGCCAGCATTACTGTACATCCCTCTGTGTGGCAGATTCTTCTCCATTTCCTGGTGACAGGGTCTGCTGCAGTGTGCTGCCAGGTAGACTGGTGTGGTCAGTGGACCAGCTGACCTTTTGACTGTTTTCTCTGACTCATAGGCATCACTGCACAGAGGACATGCCATTCATTCTGGGTTTATCTGTGGCCTCTGTTGTCTTCCAAAGAACACCCAGGACTCACAAATCTCAGATTTGCATCCTCCATCCAAATTTTTATGCTATTTACTGCAAGTACAGCCTCAGGAGGTAGGGAATTTTAGGTTTAAATATGCCCAAATGAATATGCTGAGTGGTGTATTCCAGTAATAAAGAATGATATCCAAGTGTCTCCGTTGCTCGAGAATGCAATTTAAATTAAATTACATTTCTCCCCCACTACACCCTACCATCCCTGAACTCACATCTGCAGGCCAGAAAGCAGTCACACTTGAAATAGCAGCAAATAAAATCAGAGACACAATCAAAGCTTCAGGTGTTGAGAAGAGTCAGGCATATGGGGCCACGGACTAGAGATTGTAGTCTGCTTACTAGGTGGGTTGCTGGGGACCTTTTCATACCCGCTTCTGCATCAAAGCTTCAGGCCTCTGGCATATTGATGCCTAAAATACAACTTTGAAAGAGGAAAAAGTTTCTTTCTTTCTTTATTTTACTTTTTTATTGCACTATAAAAGATTGGGTATAATATAAGAAAATAGGAAGGCAGCAGCATTGAAATGCATCATTTCTGGGAAAAAAGAGAACTGAGTTCAAATCCTAGCCTGATCCCAAAGCTCTTAATCATTAGTAAGTTATAGAGGGTCAGCGTGTCCATTTTCCCACTTGTCAAATGCGATTTGCCTTGTAGTGCTGGTCTGCATGTTATTTTAGCCAGAGTAGGGAAGGAAATTTCTATATGCACACCCATAATTTACATATTTGAAAAATAAAAGCTATAGCAATAGCACATGTGAAGATATGATGACCTAAGAGGTGAAGTGTGTTGCTCTAAATACTAGGCTTATTGTTGACAAAGTACAACCTTAAATCTAGATCCCCTGACCAGGCAAAGGCTGTGAGAAAGAGCTGGTTACACAGATAATCCCCATGCAGAGCAAAAGGAGTGGTTTGCATTCATGTAAAAGTAGAAGTGACTGATACTGGCCTGTATCATTCACCGTTTCAGACCTCATGCTTTATTCAATGCCAACTTCTCTCTATGCATGTGCCCACTACAGATATGAAGACATGGCTGCATTAGGTTTTGTTCATTTTTTTTCTTTTTTCTCTCATTTTTTTTTTTACCTTTCTCGCCTGGCCGGGTTTTTTTTTTTGATAGTCATTCAAGCTAAACACAACTAGGTTTTTTTTCCTGGTAAAGGTCTCTCTTCTTACCCCCTACACATTTTTTCTTTCATTCTCCCCCTTGAGAAAGATTTGAATCTAAACACTGGAAATTGAAAACCTTGCCTTAGGTCTGCAGAGAAGTTTTGGGAATGATGGGACCTTTTACATCACTCTGATCATTCACTAAATGTGCTCACATAGTCAAGATAGCTGGTTCTGGTTGTAAATGGAAATAACTAGTCTGACAAGAGGTAAAAAACTAATTGGGGTTGAAATGTCAACATCATCTGAACTCCTTTAAACTACACTGTGGAGTGGAATGGGCAAGTTGATGTATAAATGACATTTTGCATAGTGTAAAACTTGAGAGGCATTGAAGTGTAGGGTTTATGCACTTGACTCTCAAACTACCCGCTAGGGTTAGAATCCCAGCCCTGTAATTTCCTAGCCATAGGACCTTGGACAAGTTACTTGACCTCTCTTTGCTTCAGTTTCTTTATATGTGAAATGAGAAATCATTGCACTTACTTGGCAGTGTCATTGCGTTAAATGAGTTGTACTTGCATGGTGTTCAGAACAATCACCTGGTTCATGATAAATACTTAATAGACTAGTTTTATTCATTCAGGTTTCAGTTCAATGCATTTAACATATGATACACTGGGATTTGCACTTTGGCCCCTTCACCTACGGGCCAAGAACAAGTTATTAACCACCCTATGCCTCAGTTTCCTGGTCTGTAAAAAATCAGTAACAATGACACCCATTGCCTCTGTAGGTAAGTCATAGTGACTAAATTAGACACTCTACATTACTTAACACATTATCTAGCACAGAATATATGCACAGAATGAGTGACAAGTAATTATTAATTAATAGATTGAAGTTCCTTGGTGAACACAATATCTATCTTTAAGGCATTCACCATCAATCCATTTATGTGGTTACTGTCATAAAGACCGGTGTCATGTACCTGTGGTACATGGAGGGTTAGCAACAGGGGAGTGGGAGGAGGAGAAGGGGGGAGAAGGTACAGAGAATAAGTAGCATAGATGGTAGGTAGAAAATAGATAGGGGGAGGGCAAGAATAGTAGGGGAAATATAGAATCTAAAGAACTTGAGACACGTGGTCATAAACTAAAGGGGGGGATGGTGGGAGAGGGGGTGTGCAGGGTGGAGGGCCTGTGGTAATGACACATTTCAAAATCTGATGCAAATGCACTCTTTTCTGTAGCCTGCTTTACCAAACAACCCTGGTCTCCCATAACCCTGGTTGTGAATTTTCCACATTGACTTATGGTGCATTTGTTTGCATCCAGTTTATCTCTTCTAGAAGGAAGAGACCCTCATACACACTTTGCCCCACCATTTGGCAGATTATCCTATGACAAAGTAGATAGATATAGTCCTTTAAATTATCCCTTAGATGCTGTTAATTTTTCTCTCCCATAGCTCTTTGTTCTGCTCCTATTTCAGTGGCATGCTCTAAACATGATTAAATAGTTCTTTTCTTTTAGTTATGATCACAATAACTTTTCAGTGGTACATAGAAAAGGCACATGGGAGAAGTAAGGTTCTTCAGACACTTCAAGCTCTTTTTTTTTCTTCGTCAGTTGGTTAACATCACTTATGGCTAGTTCTTGCCTGAAATATTTATTCCTGTACCATACGTAGATTCCCTCCCCATCCCCAGTTTGAAATCGTCATCAGGGTGCTCTGAAATTCTTTTGTCATGTGTCCTAGTTGTTGCAGTTCAGCAATGATGGCTGTTGTTAGATCAACTCAAACTTCTTAAGAATACAAGTACAATAGATGTAGTCATCGTGGTAAAAATGTCCTTGATAGAAGTCTGGGAAGATGATGCTACCTGAGGTATCATTAGAGATGGCACATTGATAATCTCCTGCAGAGGTCATCAAACAAAGCCAAAGTTTTACCTCTGGGCCCATGGAGTTCAGTCTTGGCACATGTTACATTTGATAAAACAGAACTCAGCAACAAAGAATAGTTAAAATATGTTTTCTGTCTTTAATTAAATTTCTCAGAGACCATAAAGTACAGGATCTGGCACAAATAATGCCCCTTTGATAATCTATACCAAACCTTTTATTACAAAATCATAAGCATGTAATTCTTTAAGATACCAATATCACACTCAAGCACATTTTAGGTGAGATGTTCAAATCGCTGTCCATCTCCTGCAAGATGTTCGTGTGCCCTACCAACCACACTCAGTAGCATTACTTCTGCCAGGCCCTGTATTGCCTTGCTAATATCCATAGCAAAATTTTATAAAATTGCTTTTCTTCCACTTCTACCATGAACTAAACTCATAAATGGGTGGAAATGTTGATTACAGGGGTAAGAAGCCAGAAAGGCTGTGAAGGTGCAGATAAAAATGTCTCCTGATGGGTTGGAGACAGCAGAGGGACAGAGAGAGGGAAGCCCGACAATACCGGTGATATTTCCTAATTAGCATACTTTTATCATTATCTTATATTACTTGTGCTAACAGGGAATACTCTCCCCACATGTGCACACGGACACACACACACACCAGAGGGAAAATAGAAAAGTTATTAAGTTCTTACTGACTGACTGGTTCAGTGAGTAAGTGGAAGGCATATATATCCTCCCTGGCCATTGTAAATGTATAAATGTGATAATAAAACTTCATGATCAATACAACTTGGAGAGGAAATGGGACAGTTACTTACTCATTCCTCCACTCGTTTATTTGTTTATTCACTCACTCATGAAATAAGTTTTGGTGTGGGCATCTGCCAGATGCTACACACTTCTGGGCTCTGGGCACATAGTGTTGAATAAAGCCCTTGGCCCCATAAAGCTTACAATTGGGGGCGGGGGGAAGGTGACAATAAGCAAATATAGCACAGTAAAATGTTATGATAGGGCAAATGGACAGAGAGGAAGTGGTGGACTGTTTCACACCAGGTGCCAGGGAAGTCTTCTCCAAAAAGGTAATATCTGTGCAAAGACCAGGAAGGAGAAATGAAATTGGTGGCAAGATAAATGGGTTTCAGGGAGGCACCAACAAGCCAGCATTGTTCTTTAATACCTTCATTCCATTTATGAATGGAATGCTTTTTTGCTCTTTTTCTTTCCTTCTTTTATTATTTTTTTTTCTTAAGAAATCCCGTGCTTCTTGAAATGTGAAATAGGTGAAGGAAAATACAGTTCGGGACCATTAATTGTGCTTTCTTATTGAGTATATAAATTTGATGCCAAACGGGACTGGCTGAATGGTATATATTTATTTCAAAAATATCATTTCTGTGAGGCATTGCTGCATCATCCTATTGATTTAGGGATTGGTGTGATTGTGCCTGATGCTTTTATGAAAGGCAGGCTATTAACAAACTAAATTGAAAAACTAGTGAGTCTGCCTTTCTGGGCCCAATCCAGCATATGCTGCCCACGTGAGGCTTAAATGGGAAAATACTGTAAAAAGACTTATTTTAATGCGACAGACTCCTCATTGCCATCCATAAACCTTATTTGCAGTGAAAAAAAAAAAAACCCTACAGGACAGAATTCTCATGCTTGGGCAGCAATCTCTCTCTGGTTTCTTTCCCATCCATGGCAACATTAATCTTTTCATTTCAGAAGCTGACTCTCTCTGACCTTGTTGGACATTAGGATTAAAATCTTGTGTAACAAAAGGTAGCTTTAAGAGAGTTAGTGTTAGTATGCATTTGTGCTACTGCACCAAGCCCCTGGAAGTGTCCAGAGATTGAAGTTGTTACTGAATTCCTGGTGTAGAGCTGGAAGATTAAACCTAGGGTATGAAGGCTGGATGTTACTAGATTTTAGCTACTTCAGCTTCCTGGTTTTGCCGATGGAAACTGAGGCACAGGTCAGGGGTGATGCTTGCTTGCTATTGATCACACAGCCAGATTAGTGTCAGAATATACACCCCACAGATGTTTTTCAGCTGACCTCACTTACTTCTTTCTATCCCACCTCTGTGTGGCCCATGCATCAGGAGGGATGATTGAGGTGGTGCTTCACAAGAATAGGAATCTCAAATTCAGCCAAATGTACATGTGCACTCATAGGACATGTACTTGGGTTTTCAATGAAGCCAGAAAAAGGCTTCTTGGTGGCTTCTCCTTCCCACAACACTGTGGGCCCATTTCCTACCTCTGTTCCTCAGACACCAAATGGCTTGGGTACTATTTGATACAAGATGTTGTCACCATGAAAGGACACAATGCCTCTGGATATTTTTCAGTTATTATAAAGATTTATGCAGTGGGACACCTTTTTTTCATGACAGAGCTAAAACTTTGATATTGCATGGAGTTGTGTCTAAAAACATCTATATTAGAGGAAATAATTACTCCATAGATGTAGATGGAAAACCTGATGTGTGTGTAAGTCTCAGTCTTGTTCATGTTACTCATGAGGTGCACAAAAAAAGAGGTAAGACAGCCTCTGTTTCCTGCTTTAAGGACCCTGTGTTCAGCTGGAGGAGGAGATGAAGGACCCAGCCATACGGCAGCAGAGGTGTCGGTCTTGGTGTCTCATGGCATAGGAGCTGAAGAAGACCAGAGAGAGAGGATGAACAGAGTGTGTGCAGAGCCTCTGGGGGTGAGTTTGTGAAACCTCCTCTGTAGGTCTCTGCTCAAGGATGATCTGGGGGTGAGCTGAGAGTCTACGTAAAACAGCCAGGAGCAAGTGACACTGGGTCTGCCATGTGGCGTGTGAGCAGGTAGGCTGACCTTTTCCCCCTCCTTCCTTCCTTTCTCCATTACTCCCATCCTACTTTTTTCATTGTCTTCCCTTTCCTCCCTCCTTTTTCTCTGTTCTTTCCACATGCCTGATAACAGTGTCTGCAAAGTCATTCATAGAAATAGATGGCTCTGTGAAAGAAAGGTATTCCAAAGAGGCACAGAAACTTCTTGATTACATGAGGAGAATGTTGTCCTTTCTGGAAAGAAGGACAGACACACAGGAAGGGGCAACTCTCCCACAAGGGAAAACAGACTCTGGTGATATGCCTGTGTTCAATGTCTCATTCTTCAGAAGTAGGGTCACATTGGGCTCTCCTGCTGTGTGTAACCCTGGCACCCTGGATTTGTTTTGCTCATCTGCGGTGAGAAGTACCGCCTATGCTGGTCCACTACCCTGCATTTTGTTGAAGTTGTAGTACTCCATCAAAGCAGAAAGCTCTTTCTGAGTTTCTTTCATTTGCTCTTTTGGAATCTGTTTTACTCTCCCTTCATTCCTTCTTTCTGTTCTGTGTCCTCCTTGTTCCCTCCCTCCCGCAACACTAACACTCATTTCTACTTGCTACTTGCTGGAGTTTCAAACGACTAACAACGAGACAAAAAGAAATCCTGTTTCCATGCACAGACAGCCTTCAAACTGATGGCCCCATTACATTAGCATACAATAAAAGCCAGCAGGGGGTGCGTTGCCCTGCTGTTTTCCTGGGTCTCTGTGCCTCAGGGGGCTGGGAGGGCTCCTAGGGTGCAGCTCCTCTCTCTTGTAATGAGGCAGTTGCATACTTTGGTGACAGCTCCTCAGCCTCCAGAGAAGCTGCTGTCTTAGTGAAAGGAGAGGGGAGAAAATGTTGGCACTACGCATCCTGTGATCTGGTCTGGGCTTCTTCCTTCACTCAATCTTTCTTCCACTGGCCCAGGAATCACTTGAAATTCTTAACTTTTGTGTCCATGATGAGTTAGACAGTTCTTATAATAGGGAGCATTATTTCTAGGACTTACTTATTAAAAATATGAAATTTGCTTAATCAGAAATTTACAATGAGCCACCCACTTGTTGATCTTTTATTTGAAGATGGGGGACAGCAGTTATATGAGGTTAAAAATAGGATGCCACCTTTTGGTCATGAGACAGTTTTTCTTTTTCTTAACTTAAAAAATACTGTATTAACTTGAGAGAGAGAAAGGAAGGGAGGGAGAGGAAGGAAAGAAGAAAGAGAAACATCAATTTGTTGTTCCACTATTGCTGCCCTTATTGGTTGATTCTTGTATGTGCCCTGATGCTGGATCAAACCAGCAACTTTGGTGTATGGGACAACACTCTAACCATCTAAGCATCCAGCCAGGGCCAAGACTGTTTTTAAATACAAAGTGACAATACATTGCCAGTGTCCCCCTGGGTTATCCTAATGCCTGGCATTGCTTGTTGCCTACCACCCAGCCACAGTCCATGCTGCTGCTGGATCAATGCTGCTACAATAGCACTCTGGAAACTTCCTTTCTTAAAACACATTCATGATCCCCATGTCTGTTGAATGGAGTACAAATTCTGAACTATGCATTCAAGACCTCAAACTCTACCTCTAAACTTACTGTCTTTATTCTACTGTGTGTCCCTGGTGAGGCACCATTCTAGGGGTACCTTGCTCCTGGCATTCCTCTGACTTCTATTCAGCATTGTGTAGTAAGAGAGAAAAGGCATGATATGGGGGAATGAGCATCAGATAGGTGTAAGACAGATGCACTTGAATACAGTCTTTGCTAATCCTTGCTCTAAAATCTTCACTTGATTATTTAGTTTGATTTTTTGGAGCCTGCTTCCTCAACTTTAACCTGGGGGCAATTGTTCCTTTGTTATTAGCTTGCATGTAGATTCAGAAACTAAAGAATATAAAGTATCTGGCATATAGTAGGGGCTTACTACATAGCAATTATTATCATGCTTCCATTCTTATACATTCCCTTTAATACAGCAACCCATCCTTGAGAGCCTTGTTTAAATTTTACTCATAGCATTGAATTTTTCTGATAGCACTGGCTCTGATTAACTTTCATTTCTTCTGAAATATTTTAGTCTATTATAAAAAATACTCAGACAAGGCTTAAATCTCCAAAATATACAAAGAACTCACATGACTCCGTGCTAAGAAGACAAGCAACCTAATTAAAAAGTGGGTGAAGGACTTGAACAGACATTTCTCCAAGGAGGACATACAGAAGATCCAGAGACACATGAAAAGATGCTCAATATTGAGAACTATCAGAGAAATGCAAATTAAAACCACAATGAGATACCACTTTATACCAGTCAGAATGGCTATCATAAACAAAGCAACAAACAAGTGTTGGAGAGGTTGTGGGGAAAAGGGGACCCTAGTTCATTGTTGGTGGGATTGCAGACTGGTACAACCACTATGGAAAACAGTATGGAATTTTCTAAGAAAACTAAAAATGAATCTGCCTTTTGACCCAGCAATTCCACTGCTAGGATTACATCCTAAGAACCCTGAAACACCAATCCAAAAGAACCTATGCACCCCAATGTTCATAGCAGCACAATTTACAATAGCTAAGAGTTGGAAGCAACCTAGGTGCCCATTAGTAAATGAATGGATCCAAAAACTATGTTACATTTACACAATGGAATTCTATGCAGCAGAAAGAAAGAAGGAGCTCCTACCCTTTGCAACAGCATGGATGGAACTGGAAAGCATTATGCTGAGTGAAATAAGCCAGGTGGTGAAAGACAAATACCATACTATCTCCCTTTTAACAGGAACCTAAAAAACAAAACATACAAGCAAGCAAAATGTAACCAATGACACTGAGATACAGAATAGGCTGACAGTGACCAGAGGAGAGAGAGGAGGGAATTTCAGGGGAAAAGGGGAAGGATTTACAGGAACTAGTATAAAGGACACATGGACAAAAACTAAGGGGGATGGAAATGGGAGGGAGGTGGGAAGCACTTGGGGGGTGGGCTTGGATGGAAGTAAGACAGAAAATTGTACTTGAACAACAACTAAATAAAAAAAAGAAGTACAAAAAATACTCACTGAGCACTTACTTCTTTGTATTAATTAGCTTTCCATAGACATACAGTCTGTATATCCAACAAAAAACAGAGTGACTATCTCCCACCTGTGTGTTCCTCTCCATCCCACCTAGGGGTCCTTTCCTGCACTGGTTCTTGAGCCAGTCTTTGGTGGTTTAGGAAATAATTTAAATGCTTTGACTCTTCATGTAGTAACGACCTTGTCTTCTGTGCTCACATGACCCAGAAGATGTCCTCAGTATTTTCTGGTAAGCTTCCTGAAAGCATGGCCCTAACCTAGCAAACTGCAGGTTAAACCAGATGCTCCCCAATTCTTTTCTTTCACTTTCACAGGGCCCTGTTTTCAATTAGTTAACATCCCCCAAGTCTTGCAAATACAAGGTTCAGTTAAGGTACTTATGTATGAATCTGCATATAGGGCAGCTTCTTGGTAATACAGTTATTGTGCAGGAATGAGGCCTGGTGTGTTAACCTCAGCAATAGCCTGGGCTGTGCCATGTAGGAAGACACTCCTCCCAGGGGCTGTCTAAATATTCAAAATTCAACAGTTGCCTAGAGCCCTCATTTCTGTGCCCTTAACAACTTTTGCATCCCATCTGTGCCAGCCTCAATCCTTCCTTCTGGTGTTTATCTTCACTGGAAAGAGAGGAGGATAAGGTATGCGGTGAAACAGCTGTAACTATTAAGGGGTATAAGGTCTATCACAGAAATAATAAGACAAACTCCCAATGGATTTATGGCTTAGAACCATAAATCTGCAGAAGAGCAGCTCTATCAACATAGCAAATAATTTCACCTTGCAGTAACCCCTAGCCTCATTATGACCTCAGGGTAATGCATTAGCACTCTCAACAACACAACCTGTGGTGCTGATGTAATTAGAAATAAAGCCCATATAAGGACACAAAGTGGCTGGACAGTGCTCTTCTGAGAAGTCACCACTCCTTTCCCAGAAAAATCCTGAATAATCCTCTTCCTTATCAAATACCTTACCTTTTGATTAAATGAGTCTCAATAAAAGAAGTCAACATTACCATGAAGGGGCTCCTTTGTGGAGTAGCCCTCTCTATGTCTCATTGATAAACTCTCTTTTACTTTAAATGATGTGCTGGCTTATTTTTGAATTATTTCCTGTGTGAAGCCAACAGCCCACAATGGGTCATGGACCCTCAGATCCCCAAACCCCTGGAATACCTGCATCAAAAGCATGTACCTACCTTTGAGTGCCGAGCCTCACTCTTAGCCAGCTTTTGCTTAATGTTCTTTACTAGGCAGATCTGGTTGTAGGCGCCACTCCCCACCTGCTTCCCTCTGCTGGGGTGAATGAACTGTGTGCAGCAAACCACCAAATTCAAGACACAGAGTGGTACATTCTACACAGTGGTAGATGTCTGCCCCTTCCTAAGTTCTTTTACATTTCTTGCTATGGAAGGAGGGTGATAGGAATTCTAAATGGAGATGGTCTGACAACTGGACTGATTGAGCAAAACAAGTTAAATGAAAGACCCAAGCATGCAATTACAAACTCATGGTGACTTTGTGAGCCTAGGTTATATCATAGACAGCTTTGTGACAGGCAGGCAGGTGGACAGCCTTCAGAGCTTTGATGTGAGCAGGGGACTCAAGGCTCTTGCCAGCCTCTGACATTCACTGTTCTGTGACCTTGGGAAAGTCACTTATCCTTGTGAGGATTAATGAGTTAATCTCTAGGAAAGTACTTTGAGATCATTGGCTGACAGGTGCTGTATAAGTACAAAGTATTATTATTAAAATGTCACTGCACTGGCTACATTTGCTCTTGAGGCTTTATTTTCCTAAAATGAACTGTGCAAAAGAGTTTTAGCCAGAGGCTCTACATCCATAGATCTTCCTAGTCCCTAGCATAGCTTTGCAGGTAGAGGCTAGAAAAACTTATCTTAACGTCTCTAACACCATCATCTTGTCCCCCAAATATCCAGAAACTTCCCTCTAGATTTTCCCACACTGAAATAGAAATAAAAAAATAAAGAGAGAATTGGTAAGCCTGGGATCTCAAACAATAGTGGTAGAAATTTAAATTTCTTCTGTTAGCAAAATCATCCATCTTTTTGTACCTCATTTTTAGATTACTTTACCTTTGCTCTTGAATCAAAAGAATTCTGAAGAAATAAGATATTGTTTATGAAAATTCCTAACATGTAGTACATACTCAAATAAAAAATGATAAATGAATGCATTTAGTCAGGCTTGGAATCAAAATTCTAATACATATCAAAATGTAAACAAACAAACAATAACTCGCTATTAAACATTAGGTCCTTTGAAAGAAACCCAAATATGAAGGGCCTAATTGTTCACTGCAAAAGACATCTTGTATTTCGGAGGAGACATTACTCAAAAAGTTGATGAAATACACTGAATCTTGAATCATGAGGAAACATTTATACAAAGGGAAAGTTTTTTGTTTGTTTTTTTTCTTTTTTGAGGAGTGTTAAATGGATAAAAGTGGTTATCAGTGACAGAGATATCAGGAAACATAAGTAAGGAAAGATGAAAAATTCGGGGGGCAAGATATATAGCAAGTAAGGACCTAGGGAGGGCTTCAGTGTACAAGTGACCAGGTGACATTTGAGAGGGGATTAATAACCTAAACATGAAAAGCCAAAGTAAGAGAAAACAGGCATCTGAGATCAAAAAGAATTGCAATTCTCGGAATCAGTGATTCAGGCAGAAACCTAAATAGTGTTCCAAGTCGGAGGGAAATAATAACAATAGGAGGAAGGAATTTCTATTGGTGCTAATAAGCTAAGTTATTCTTTAGCTATAGAAGATGGTACTAATTCTAAAAAATATGCTTAATTTTCATTCTGTCTAGTCAGGATGTCTGCCTTCCTATTAGCTTTGCATTGACTACAATGTTGGTTTTGCCAAGTCCAAAGGTTATTTTACCCACTTCAAATGTGCCCAAGTTCCATCATGAAGACATGTAAGACCTTTCCTCTGGGATGACAGCTTCAACTGCACTTTGGAACGGCTCCATTTATATCAGATTTCTTAGGGTCCAAGGTGGATCAGGCTATAACCAATTGTCAGAATGAGCGCCTCCAACCAAGGGAAAAGAGAGGGGACCCTGATGGTCTTTCTGAGCCCCACTTGTGGCCCTGGGAATTAGGCAAAGGTTTTTATTTTTCAAAACTAGTTTGTGTGGTTTTTTGTTTGTTCTTGTTGTTTTCATAAACAGAGTACATTGTAGCCTCTATAAAGGAGACAAAGATACCTAGAGGAGTCAATAGGAATGTTTCATATTCCTCTCTTTAAGACTCTTGAAAAACTATAGCTGGTTCCTGCCTAAAACAAAAGTCCACTTCCAAGGAAGAGGATGGAAATGTCTTTTTATTATATTCACAGCAGACTCACCTTGTGGCAGATCAAACGTAAACAGGGCAGAGGGAGAGGGCTGTCTGCGTTGGCCTTTGTGAGCAATAAGACCAGCCTGTGAGATTTTACATGCAGAACCAGGATGTTACCAGGGCAAGCAAGGTAGGACAGATAAATACATAGTTATCTATTAAGAACTCTGTGTGGTCAATTGCTCTTACTTTATTTCTTTTTAATTATTAACTTAGCATCATTGCTATTTTCTGTCTAATTTTCTTTTGGAACATTATGAGGTTTTCTCACACAGAGGGACAATTACATGAATCGATAAAAAGACAAGAAAAAAACCCTCATTTTGTGAGCTATATCACCTCATCTGTTTTTTTGCACTCCCTCCGCTTTCTCCTTCTTCTACTTTATCAACCAGGTGAATTCTCATTGTTGACCTGGACTCCCCACAGACCTCTGGGACATTTGTCTCCTTCAAGCAACTTTCCTCTCTAAAAAGGACCCCGTCCTCATTATTCACCTGGGCCCCATGCCCTCAACACTGCACTATATGATTTACTAACCTGATCAACTGTTCTTAACTAGGGTAATAAAAGCCATTAATATTTCACTTTCCTCACAGCAATTTTATTTTACAAATCACGTCAATATGTTTATCTAAAAGGGAATACAGTGTGGGAATCTTAAAAGCCCTTGGAGGGCCATTACAGCAGGTACTTTGGGTAGAAGCATCCACTAATCATGGCTTCTCAGCAACCAACATTGATAGAGAGGCAGTCCTGGCAGGTACATGTTCCAAAACTTTGTAACCAACTCCCTTAATGTACATACATAAACTGAGTGCCAGGTTAAATGACATTTGGAGGCCACACAGCTGATTGGTTGCAGAGCCAAAACTCAAGCCCAGGTTCTAAATCTCAAACTGGAGTCATACCCAAAGCACCAGGTTGTTCTGTAAGTCCCACTCTCTACCTGACTTTCTGTGAAACCTTCCACAAAATAATGCTGCTCAGTCTCTGGGTTTCTGTTTCAAACCCTACAAAACAGGAATTGGATTAAGGGGTCTTTGAAAGATAGGACTATTTCAGCTTTTCAGGTATTTTGATTCTGTGTATGTGAATCACACACATGTACTTTACATTAATCTACATATAGAGAGCCTGAGGAATTTGACTTTATCATTTCCTCAAGTTTTCCTATGCCATGATGCCTCACTCCTGGCATAATGGTCTTTAGCATGTCAGTGATTCAAATACAAGGGCATTTTCTTGGGCCTTCATTGTTTCAGAGTGAAATTGAAAGAGGGAATCCAGCTGTTTATATGCAATATGCAGCAATTATGAAGTTCATTTCCAGAAACCACTGTAACCATGGCAACCTGTAATTCTGGAAGAACAGAGAAAGGCTGTAGACTGACATCCAATGGGGCCAACTTTTAGCCAGAGATGGCTCAGGAAATGCTGATGAGGAGCCTGTGCTATTTATTTCAAGGTAGAAGCAGTTTTTGAAAGTCAGACTCTCTTAATCCATAACTTCAGTTCTTTTTCAAAGTTCAGTAATCGGTAAAACTCAAATTTCTGGATTTGCCCGAGTCTGCCCTTGAGGGTTAAATATTTCAAATGAAACAAGAGACAGCATTGTATTGATGTTTATTTCATAGCACCTTAAACGCCAAGCTCAAAGTTATCACATCAAACTGAGTGAACTTTAAACTAGTGTTGCAGGAACCTCAGAAAGTTCAAATGAGAAGCGAAGAACCCAGTCTCTTGATATACCCATGTTTCTGAGCACATACTGACTTCTTTGATATTTCAAGAAAAAAGAGTAAGACTCATGTTAGAATGGACTGTTTTATAATATTTTGACCCCACCAGGCCAGAAGCAGCAATTGCTGAAGGGGAGGAAGGAAGGGCAGCAAAAGGGCAGAGATACGGTCGTTTTGAGTCAGAAATTATTTAAAACAACTTGGTCAGGCTCCTGAGTTGATTGCCTTCCTATGGCTACATGTGCGCTCCCTTTGCTGACTTTGACTCCCTTTGACTAACAGTGTGACTTTCTAGATACTCAGAAAGGGAATGGGACAATAGGCAGCTAAGGGTCAAAACTCGAGTACACACAACTCCTGTGTGCACCCTGGGACATTCATGAAGATGAAATGTTAAATGACTGCAAGCTGCAAAGGCATCTGAATTGGATTTTTGCTCCGTCTGCCTCTTTTGACTCTGTCTTTGATCCCTGCTGGCAGCATGCTGGGCATGTGTGAACACCACAGCTCACAGATTCTGTGGCTACAGGAAAGGGAAAGGCAACCTGGGCCTGTCAGCGACATGTTTTCCTCTCTGTAACTCCCCAGCAAGTTAAAAATCAGGGGTGCACTCCAAACAGGTTGAGGTGCACCCCTTCCAGTTGAGAGCATTAGTTTTTACTTATTTGACTGAATGAAGAGCAGATCATGTGGCACACGCCTGGAGCACCAGACAGACATAAACTAATAGAGTCCCCAGGATGAGTTTACTATCATTCTCGGGGCAGCAGCTAGACTTGGGAGGCAACTGGACAACATCCAGAAAAAGATTTGATTGTGTCAAGACTGAGGCATAACGAGAGATTAGAGATAGGTGGTGGATATATACAATGTAAATGCGTACAAAGATTTTCAGGTAGGTCTTGAGCTGACAGCATAGTACATCATCTGTAGGGTAAAAGGAAGACCTCCTGTAATTATTCCCAGGCTCCTGGCTCCCATGCTCACCCTGTGCAGACTCCTGCCAGCTGTGCCTGTATTGCAGATTACAGATTACAGCTGTAATACAGCTGTGACTGTATTGCAGAGTCCTGTGCTCCTTCTGTTTGGATATGGCTTTTCCTTCTGTGCTAGCCTGCTCTTGTACCTTGTCTAGGTCCTGACTTTGAAGCACATGAAGGGGAACACAGGTTATGGAAGTTAAGAATCTTGGCTTTGTCACTAAACTTCCAGACCCAGAACAATGTGCCTAACCTTTCTACATCATCTGTAAAGGGCTAACCACAAAATACTGCCTGCATGATCGCTGTATATAATATGCTGAGTATGGTGCCTAGCAGGGGCAGGTCTTCACTAATAACAATGGCATATACCTAACCCCTGCATAGACTGGAATTCACAGGAGCTGTAGAACACTGCCTTCACTACACAGCTGAACAGTAAGGTCAGGAGTCCCGGAAACCAGAGGCTGAAAGTGAGGTCCTGGGACAGGGTAATACTGGTCTCCAAAATATGGGGCAGCAGATGACATTCTGTCACATACAAAACAAGAAAAGATAGCAAATATGGGTTAATGAAAAGAACACAGTGTTTAGGGTGAGGAAGATGGATTTAAATGAGCTGGAAGAACAAGGCTAATGATTCTGCCTACCTCTTGCTAGCATGTCCTGGTTAGGCTCCAAGGCCATGCTCTCTGCACAGCTGAGCTGGAGGACAATCAGGCAAGTACTGAGGAAATGGTGGATAGAAAACTCTTCATAAAGCAAATAGAGAAATTCTAGGGAGTCCTCCTTAACAGAATACTTGAAAAAAATGGGGATACTTGTCTGAGTGACTATGAGGGTAAGTACAGGTCAGAGGCAGGATAGAAGCCAAGGTGAATAGAAAGATCAAGAAAAGGATCAGTTTGGTTGGGATGTAAATTTTTATAGGAAAGAAACCCAGGAAAATAGACTATGGGCAGTTAGTGGAGACAAAATATTTATTATTTTAAAAAATATTTTATTTATTTATTTTCAGAGAGAGGGGAAGGGAGGAAGAAAGAGAGGGAGAGAAATATGTGTGAGAGAAACATCAGTTGGTTGTCTCTCGCATGCCCCAACTAGGACCCAGCCTGCAACCCTGGCATGTGCCTTGACGGGGAATTGAACTGGTGATCTTTCGGTTCACACACAGGCACTGAATCCACTGAGCCACACCATCCAGGGCTAAAAATTTATTATTATTGTATAGACAATGGGGTACTATTAAAAGCACCCCATTCATATTAGACCCCTTTACTCTCCACCCAAATGTAAGTTATGTTAACAACTTTATGAAATGTACCCTTCCATACTTTTCATGTTTATATGAACACATAAACATAAGTGTCTGTGTGTATACAGACATGTACAGATTATATACATATAAATAAGTAAATGGGTTGGGTCACTATTAAAATGGGTGACCATATATGCACATTTCTGCATATTTTCTCCCTCATGGAAATCCCTCTTACTCAACTCCTACACCGCTATTGCACTCATCTATTCTATTGACTGCATAATATTCTGTGGTGTGGATAGACCATAAGTTATTCAACCATTCCTTATTTCTTGGTACTCACATTTTTTTCTTTCGAAGACTTTGTTTTGTTCCTAGAATTGTTATTCTATTTCAAAACCCTCTTCAGCAAATATCCTTGAGCATATGTATTTAAGTACTAGAGAGTTTCTTTTTATTAGATAGATTCCTATAAGTGGTATTGATGGGTCAAAACATGTATATATTTCTAATTTTGAAGGATTATGCAAGACTACTTTAAAAAGTTACCTATTCATATTTCAACATGCCGTCTGTGAAAGGACACCTTTACCTACATCCTTCTCAGGTTGTTATTGTTCTTTTTATTTCTTTTCTCTGGTCATAAAGTGATATATCATCATTAATTTAATTTGTATTTCCTTGAACCATAAGTGAATTTGAACATCTCTTCATATGTTTCTCAGCCATTTGTAATTTCTCTACTGCCAATTGCTTGAGCAGAGACATTGTTCATTTTCCATTGCATTATTTGTCTTTCTCTTGTCAGAAAACCTTGCATTTTAGAGACATTATCCTGGGCACGTGCTTAGCATGATCGCCTGGAGGAGGGAGAGATGGAGCCATCACCAGGCAATCACATTGGTCTGACAATGAGGTGATGTGAGCCCCTCCTGGGCTCAAGTCCTTGGAAATGTAAAGGATGGGCTAGGGAAATGTCTGGGAGGGTGTGTGGGAAAGGAGCAACAAGACCGAGAAACTGATTGCATATGGCTGCAGTTTGGAGGGGAGGGGAGGAATTACAGTTATTTTGTGGTTTTCTCAAGTATGATATTTTGAAAATTGGTTATTGCATTTTAAAAATAGGCAATTCAGAGGATGAACAAGAATTGTAGGAAAGGAGTTTATTTTACAAGCAAGATGAGTTTGAGGTAACACTGAGTCATCTTGATGACAGTTAAAATTGAGGGACTAGAATTTGGGAGAAGGGTCAAAGATTTTCAAGCAAACTTAAAAACTGTGCAAAGAAGAATGAGCTAGGAGACCAATGTGGCAGAGATTTGATTTTTCCCAAACATGGGGAGCAGAAGGACACACAAAACCTAATATAAGTAGTTGCCCAATATGTTCCCAAACCTCCCAGACCACATCAGGACACAGAGGAAGGTCACACAAAAATTGTGTCCAGAAGAACCACTGGGATTTAGAGGGGGCTTGTAAGATTTATCAAATAAAAATACAGGATGCTCAGATAAATTTGAATTTAAATTCATTTAAAAGTGAATACCATTTTAGGACAATTGTATCCCATTCAATATCTGGGACATGCTTGTCTTAAATTATTTAGTATTTGGGATATATTTATTCTAAAACTAGTCAATGTTTGATGCATACTCCCTCTGAAATTTTTCATTGTTCATCTGAAGTTCAGATTTAATTGGACATCTGTATTTTATCTGATTTTGTAGCTTAACACATGAGGGCTCATGTTCTTGCACAGCCTTCTTTTAGCTTTGGATTGCCAAGCAATCACTCCACCTTCTCTTTTTAAAAAGTATTCTTTGGAATCTAAAAGCTTTTCATGGTAATATTCTAGGCAGTGAAATACTTGACAATCTCTTCACTGGCATGTTATCCTATGATAAGGCAATGATGATTGATGTCCATTCATATCTAACCACTCTACCAACAAATACTTACTAAGCACATGCATGTGTAAAAGAAGGTGTTTGGTGAGACATTTGTAATGATAATCCTGAAGTAAGTTGGGCATCATCCAGTGACTGTAGTACCATCAAAGGTTTAAATCATGCTCAGGAGATTTGAAATGCTTAAATTAATTTTTATGTCATTTGAAAGGGTGCCTCTTTCATGTACTTATAGAGAGTCTCTATTAAGTATAACATGAACTCCAAACTCAGTAAATAGCCATTGAGAAGACACATTGTATGGACTTTTCTCTCTAATAAATAATACATACTCTATTTTCCCTCAAGTGGCTTATATTCCTCAAAGACGATGCAAGTTCTTTTCTGCTGCTAGAACTGGACAGGGTGGCTCTCTCTCCTTCATGTAACATTTTATTACTTTATTAATATTTACAGACCACATACATGTGGTAGATATTTTTTTGGCTCTCACAATAAACTCATGAAGAAGAGACTATAATTATTCTATTATACAAAGAAATGAGGACACACACATAGAGTCACTTGTCAAGGTCCCATGAGAAGGAACAGTGGAGTATGATTCAATCCCAGTTGACTTTGGTCCAGGGCCCATGCTCATAATTACAGCACTTTAGTCGTTAACCTACACCAAGGAAGGAGTGCTGGATGGAACAGGGTGGAATTCTAAAGACTTCAGTACTCAGCCAGGTTTCAGCAGAGGACTCTAATCTGAGAGAAAGTTGGGAGCATTAGGAAGAGAAATGAGAGGTGGGATTCTACCAGAACCTACCTCTAAATAAACCACGCTCCGTCCAAGACCCATTAGCAGTCTGGTGGGCAGCAAAGATGACTTGGGATGGGAGTTCACAGGAGCTGAGGCATGTGGGTGGGACTTCAACTCCTGGCCCTGGCTGCCTCCAAAAGACTCCCAGGGGATAAAAATTACATAGGAGTACTGCCTGTCAGGGTACACCCCAGCCTTTTGGGACTGGGGTACTGCCTGACTTTTCAGACCCAAGGATGGCCAATAGGCTGCTGCTCTTTCTCCTGTCTGTTGAGATGGATGTATCCCATTAGCATTATCAAGGTGGGCCAGAGAGGCAAGAGCCGCAACGGCTGGCAAAGGAGCAGGTGCTGTGGAAAAACCCATGTGGTGTAGATGCAGGTTATTATGTTCATAATTAGAAGGTTAAGATTCAATTTAAGATGGAAAGACACAGTTAGAGAATCTTTAAATATCATTAATAGGCTCCATTCTGATTCTGAAAGGTGATACAAAAACTAAAGCTAAAATCTGGAACATTTTTGTAAAAAAGGAAGAATACATATTTGCCACTATCCCACATTCTTTTCTCAATAGTCCCGTGCAGTACAAAGAGGCTGGAGCCCTCAGATTTTGAACTTTTACTCTTTTACATCATATCCTGATGCTTTCCTAAACAACATCTCTATGTCCCTAGGAAGAGTTCTCAAAAGAGCAATATTTGTAGGACTCCTTCTGTGTGCCAGGCACCATTTCAGGGGCTGAGGATGCACAGTCAACACAACAGACAATAATTCCTGACTTTATGGAATATTCATTATAATGCATATGAAGACGAATTCATAACACCTCACAATTCTCTGTATAAACAATAGAGTGTTTGAAAATCACTTGCATATAAATACTTTCCATTAAAAACAGAGATTGACAGGTAGCTATTGCTATCATATGGGTGTTGTCATGCCAGATACTGTACTTTGAGTATTTGGGTCTTGCTGCCGAAGTGCTTAACTCCACAGCTGCAAAGGTATGAATGTATAGAATGACCACTTGCTGAAGAGAAAGACTTCTATTTCAAATTTAGATCCATAATTAGAAACAGTAGCTGGAATAAAATAATTGGAAAAACACATACATTCCCATGGCCCTTAGCATAAGGGTTTTTTAAAATATGGCTTTTTTTTTACAGTTAGCTAAGGAGTTGAGAAACATTCATAGTCTTTCTCTTTTAGCAGCTAAGAAATAACGGCCTTGGGGGGAGTGGGGGAGGGTCATGACAAATGAGCAGAGGAGATGCAAAGAAATGGAAAGGAGGCTATTAGAACTCATGGATCTCACTTAAACACTTTTCCAACCTCCTCACCTTACGGATAAGGAAACTGAGGCTGAGTGCCATTATCATAACTGATCTAACAGCCACAAAGCTAATTTGTAGCAGGTTTGGGAGCAGAATGACCCCCTCTGACTGGCAGTCCAGGGTCCTCTCAATTACACCACATTCTCCCTCCTATTAAAGAGAGATCACATATAAATCTTGCTCGCATTAGTAGGAATGCATTTCAGAGCCAAGGCAGGAAGCCAAGGCAGGCACAGTATAAACTGCTAACTGCAGAAGATGATTAAGGAGCCAGCCATCGGGCCATTTGCCCCAAGTGCCTATCTTTAAAGGTCTTAAATCACCACTATAAATGTAACCAATGGAGAAAATTATATTTACCAGGGAAAGGGCTGAATGCAATCTCAAAAGACATTTTGATAAGCAGTCTAAATGTGTGTACAGGAAAGGGAGATACTTGTGTAGCATGCTCCCATACTTATAGGTGCCTAGACTGACTTTCAAAAAAGGTAGCTTAGAAAAATGGCAAGAGTTTGTTTTTGTGATGGAGCCCAAGGGTGGGGTCTGCCCCCAGCCATCCCTTGCTTTGCCCTGCCTCCTCTACCCCTCCCCTTCTACTTTAAATAATAAACCAATAGACATATAAAAAGATGCTCAACATCACTAGCCATCAGAGAGATGCAAATTAAAACCACAATGAGATACCACTTCACACCTGCCAAAATGGCTATCATTTATCATTAATAAATAAATAAACAACAAACAACAAGCGCTGGTGAGGATGTAGAGAAAAGGGAACCCTAGTGCACTGTTGGTGGAAATGCAATCTGACACAGCCACTGTGGAAAACAGTATGGAATTTCCTCAAAAACTAAAAATGAAAATGCCTTTTAGCCCAACAATTCCACTGCTGGGAATTTACCCTAAGAATCCTGAAGTACCAATTCAAAAAAATGTATGCATCTCTATGTTCATAGCAGCATTATTTACAAGTGCTGTAAACAGCCTAAGTGCCAATCAGTAGATGAGTGGATCAAAAAAACTGTGGTGCATTTATACAATGGAATGCCATGCAACAGAAAGAAAGAGAGAACTCCTACTTTTGCAACAGCATAAAAGGAACTGGAGGCTATCATGCTAAGTGAAATAAGCCACTTGGTGAAAGACAAATACCACATAACCTCACTTATAAGAGGAATCTAATGAACAAAATAAACTAATGAGCAAAATAGAACCAGAGGCATGGGAACATGGAACAGACTGACAGTGGCCACAGAGGAGTGGGGAGGAGAAAAGTGGTGAAAAGAAGGGGAAGGGACTAGTCAAAGAACATGTATGAATGACCTATGGACATGGACAATGTTGTGGGGATTGACTGTGGGAGTAGTGGTGGGCTAGGCAGAAGAGGGCAAAGGGGGAGTATTGGGACAATGGTAATAGAATAACAATAAAAAGGAAAAGAAAAAAACTAAAAAAAGAAAAAGGGATCTAAAGCACCAGCTGACTTTTTCTTTACTTTCATAAGAGAAAGAAATTGGAGAGTAAAACATTAAAAAATTATTTTGATGCTTTATTTTGATAATATAAGTATTTATTTACTTGGGAAAACAGATAACCCAGTATGGAAAGACCATCTCCTGAAAGAAAACCCTTGTAGTGCCTTGTTTGACTAACCATATGGTAGTTGATTGTCTTTTCTGAGCATCTACCTACCAAGGGTAAACAAGTGGTACTGTAGGAAAAACGTCTTGTATTGATTGTCCTTGCCCCCAGGCTGATCCAACAATTATCTCTTATTATTCAGAATCCTCTGGCCCCCCAACATATATACTTTTCTGGTTCTCAGGTTTCTGCAGAGTAAGTTTCAGCTCCCAAAGCAAGATAATAAGAACTTTTTCAGTATACTTGAAAGAAGAACCATGTGTGTCAGCTGGCTAGAAGATAAGAGAGAATAGTCATTTTTTATTAAATATATATTTTATTTTATTTTTTAGAAGTATTTATTTATTTATTTTTAGAGAGAAGGGAAGGGAAGGAGAAAGAATGAGAGAGAAACATTAATGTGTGGTTGCCTCTCATGTGTCCCCTACTGGGGACTTGACCTGCAACCCAGGCATGTGCCCTGACTGGGAATTGAACCAGCCACCCTTTGCTTCACAGGCCCGTGCTCAATCCACTAAGCTACACCAGCCAGAGCTATATTTTAAATGAGCAAGTAAATTAAGGACTCAGAAAGGTTTGCACAGACGTAAAGTTTGAACATGCCTGTTCTTCCTATGCTCTTCCACATTACATTCTCATGGCCTTTCTTTTTCTTTTTAAGCTGCAAAGCAATTGTATTCTCTTGAGACTATTTGCACTTATACATAAGCTGTGATGTCTAAGATATGCCCTGAGGATTCACATTTTGATAAGATTAAAAATGGCTTTCCTGCTTGCCTATTGAGTTTTCATTTTTAAAGTAGAAATAAAAATAAGAAGAAATGATAAATGTAAAAACATTTTATAGGCAGAGATATCATGTACAACTTTGTGTTAAGACTTAAACAAAAACTTATCAGTGGTGCCCTGGCTGGTGTAGTTCAGTGGACTGAGCACGGGCCTGTGAACCAAATGATTGCGGTTCAATTCCCAGTCAGGTCACATGCCTAGGTTGCAGGCCAGTTCCCAGTGGGAGACACATGAGAGGCAACCACACATTGATGTTTCTCTCCCTCTCTTTCTCCTTCACTTCCCCTGTCTCTGAAAATAAATAAAAAAAAATATTTTTTAAAAACTTATCAATGGTATAACTCCAGGAACAACTGCAAACTTGTGTTAAGTTCCCTCTTCCATTGCCCATTGATTGACCAGCATCCACACATTTTCTCTCCTTCCAAAGAGGACGTTTGGTGATTAGAAAGGGACACATATCTCCCTCTTACTCTGAACATTGGCTCTAAGTAGCCTAAGCCAATCCCATGCCCCCCTTGCCAGGGTGACTCGTTCAGAGATGGAAACATGACCTAAAATAATCCAGTTAGAGACAAGTCCAAGAGGATTAAAGGAAATACAAGTCCTTTTTCTCCCTGACATAAACATAAGAGAGTATCTTAGTCTGTAGAAGAAATTCTGATGCAACCATAAGCAGAGCCAGCTTGGAGCCAAAGTCAGGACCTTACATAGCAGAGCAGAGAGCCTGCAAAACCAAAACAAAACAACTTGTTTGGATACGTCACCAATTAGCTGCTAGACAATCTTTTTTTTGAAACCTAAAAAACTACATTTCATAGTATATCAATAACAATAGGATTTTTGTTTGTTGGCTTCGCTTTTAAATCAGTTTGAGGCTTTTATGTTTTCATACCTTGCAAGCAAAAGAGCCATAAGGTATTGTATCCCACCCAGGATCTATCCAACAGCCTTGGCTGATGTGGATCAGTGGATTGTGCACTTGCCTGAGAACCAAAGGGTTGCTGGTTCGATTCCCAGTCAGGGCTTATGCCTGGGTTAAGGGCCACATTCCCTGGTGTAGGACATGCAAGAGGCAACCACACATTGATGTTTCTCTCCTTCTCTTTCTCCCTCCTTTCCCATCTCTCTAAATATAAATAAAATCTTAAAAAAAAAGATCTATTCAATAAACACGTGCTGGTCCACCAGTTGCAATATCTTCTATATCCAAACTAAATATTTTAATATGTACAATGACAGCAAACACATGTTTTTCTATATGATGAACATGCTACATCTATACCAGAATGTTCACTGAGAGGATAATGATTACACCTGCATTTTTTCTGGAACCTGGTTCCTAAATCCATATTCTTTCCTTTGCCCTTTCTGTATACACTTGAATTCAATTTTTAAAGTTTGTCGCCCAAATGTTAATGACATACATTGGCCCATAACAAAATGTCCTTCTTTCCACCAGACTAGATGGGTAGCCCCGACCGCACAAACCTCAGCCTGATCTCTATCAAATTGCCATGCTCTTCTCTCCTCTTTTCATTTCCCATCTGTATTTGCATGTTCTTAGCGGCCCCAGCTCCCACAACACAGTGACGTGTTTGGGGTCATGCAAGGTGTTTAAAACTTTCAGGGACATTTTCCACTTGAGGAATCTCCTTAAATTGAATATACAGCACTGAGCATGATTATCCAAACTTAGAAGAACAACATACAGAACAATACGGCCTCTGTGGGACTGGCTGGCGATCTTGCCCTCAAATCTCTGTTCACACTTTCAGTTCAATTTCAGACTTGTCAATTCAATACCTTGTCCTTCTCTTCCATCTCTTGGAACCAACACCTCAGATTTGGAAGGGGTTTTAAAGATTGTCTAAACCAGTGCTTCTCAGTCTGGTTTGGGATCACACTTTGGGATCCATTCATTTAAGCCAATAGATATTAACCAATAGGAATTAAGTTGAGTAGCTTATCAAACACACATGCTCAGATCCCACACTGACTTAGAGCACATGTAAAAGTGTAAAAAGATTCCCAAGTGATTCTACTGTGCCCTCTGGTTTTAAAAATCACAGAAGAATCCATTTTTAAAAAATTTACAAGTTTTAATTAGCTTTACATCTTCTATACCTAACTGTATGTGTGTGAATACCCTCAGTAATAAGTAATTTTCTTCTTTTTGAAATTATCCACCCCAGCTGCGTATAGTTATTTCAGAAACATTTGTTTTGAATTTGAATTGAAACAGTTGAATCATCTGGTAACTATTGACTATCAATTTTAATTCTATCCCTTGGGAACTACATAGATGTTAATTCCATCTTCCAAAGATCTGCCACCCTTTCAAAGATGTAAAGAGAACTATTATGCCCCCCTTACGTCTTGTCTTCTTCAGAAGAGACAATTCTGTTTCTTTCACTGTTTACATCATAATTTCAGGTGTCTTTACTATGCATCACTCCCATCTTCATTCTCTACACTTCCGACTTTTGTTCTCTGCTCAAGCCAGCTTTCTGGGATAGTATAGAAAAAAACTAAGGGGGTTAATTTATATATGTAATTAAGTCTTTCAGACTTGTAGTGGGATGAGCAGCCTCTAAAAAGATCTGTGACATTCTATACCCCAGGATCTGTGAATGTTACCTTATTCAGAAACGGGGTCTTTGCAGATGTAATTAAGTTTAAAGAACATGACATAAGGAGAGCATCCTGGTGTGGACTGGATGGGCACAGAGTCCATTGATACCCATCCTTACAAAAGACACTCTAAAAAGGAACAGACCATGGGAAGAGGAAGGCAGAGACTGGAGTGATGCAGCAACAAGCCAAGAATAACCAAGAGCAACCAGAAGCTGGAAAAAACAAAGAAAAGATTTTTCCAGAGCCTTTTCCACAACTCCTTGATTTCTGAATTTTTGCCTCCAGAACTGTGAAAGGATAAATACTCACATTTTACCAGCAAACTTGTGATAATTTGTTATGACAGCACTAGAAAACAAATACTAACCTTAAAATCCAAAAGCTAGGAGGTAGAAATAATTAAAGACATCATTAAGTAATCACTTTTGATATTCTATAGGAAGTTTGGATGATTAGGTAATGTATCAGTTTAAACCAAGAGGAAAAACAGTTCTCAACATTCAGAATAAACTTACCAGCTAATGATGTTAAATTTATTGATTTTTATTTTTACCTGAACATATATTATTGATAAATATTTTAAAAGGTTAAAAGACCAGAAAGATTCTCAGCACAGAAAAAAAAGAAGGGATTCCTAGGAGCCAGCGTAGTGCAAATAAAATATTTATAAGCGTTACTTTTTTATTTTTCTTGAGAGGATTACTAGGCACTAAGATCAGGGAAAGCTATAGATAGGATATATCTTGATTTTGACATTGAATTTGACAAAGTCACAATACTGTTTGGGGCCAAATGCAGAATGGTGAACTGGAGGAGAATAGCACTATGAGATTCATAAAAAACAAAAGCGTCGATTAATGGTTCGATGGCAAGAAAGGAGTGAAACTTCAAAGATGCCACTGTCTTACACTTTGAACTTATCCTCTTCCACTATATAGGGTGATTAAAAGTAGATTGAATTCTTTCTGTATATGAAATTGATGAAGAACAGAACAATTAGCACATGTACTAGACCAAAATATATTAACAGATTAAAAGAGTATGTCTCTATCACTTTTACAAAACCCTGCTGAGTGCCTTCCACACCTCCCATGGTGTCTGTGGGTGAGGCTCACTCCAGCCACAGTGAGCCCTGTGGGCTTTCACCCTAGCCACACGCAAGCATAGCTCTTCCTTTATTTATTATATTCTGGTGCTGCATGGTATTTCTTCTAGCAAAAAGGCTCACTTTGTTAAGCAAATATGTGTGAAAAATTAAAGTTCAAAACAATTGACCCAAAGCAAACTTAGTTTAATATAACTATGAAGACCTGGATTTAGCCATTTATTTAATGAACACTGTTGGTGGAGACCATTAAGAGATATGGCTGCTGGTTGACTCGACAGCTAGACCTGGGCAATCGGAGGCTCCTCAGCTCTGTTCTGTCCTTGGAATGTAAGTTCTGCCCATTGTTCCTATGTTGGGAACCATTTTCAAGGATGCATCTTTGAGAGAGCAATGTGGTTTTTAGACTACCTGGCCAGTATACATGAATGAACCCAGTTAAGGCCACTATATAAACTCTTAAGATTTAGTATATCTACTCATCTTGCAGTCACCCAGAAATAGACCACTTATATACACTCCTTGCTTATTAAAACTGCCACTTACAATGCCCTGGCTGGTGTGGCTCAGTAGTTGAGTGCCAGCCTGTAAATCAAAGAGTTGCCAGTTTAATTCTCAGTGTAGGGCACATGGTCCAGGTCTCCAGTAGGGGGCACACAAGAGACAACCACACATTGATGCTTCTCTCTTTTTCTCCCTCCCTTCCCCTTTCTAAAAATTAGATAAATAAAATCTTAAAAGAAAAACTGCCGCCTACCAATCTTGACTGGCCTGCTCCTTTTCTTGGTCTTTTCTTTGTCTTCTGTGGTCTGGGATCAATTTACGAACCAACAAACACAGAACATTTATGTGTCAGACATTGTTCTAAGGACTTTACCACTATCGATTTATTCAATCTTCTAGGCAATCATACCAGGTTGGTACTGTAATTACTCTTACTTTACTGATGAGGGAACTGACACAGAGACGTGAAGTCCCTTCCTTGTCTATGGTCGCACCACTGATGTGATGACTCAGATAACTTGGCTGTGGTTAATCAGTTCCTTTTGCTAAGCTTTAAATGTGTTTTAGAGAACAGAAAGGAGAACACCTGACATTTTAGCACCTGATGAGCAGATCTGTGGTGATCATGGTGCCACCTCCACTCTGAAACATATTGTCAAGTATAGGAAATGAAACTTCGTGGGAGCTGTTCACTCACTGAAGTTCTTTCAAATGAGAGCATCTGGAACAGTGGCTGGCAAGTAAGTCATACTGTATCTTGGGTTCCTGAGACTATTGGGGAATGTTAAGACTAAGTCAGAAAAGAGATACAATGGCAAAACAAACAACATGTGAAGATATTTGATGGACTAAAGGTGGAACAGTAATTAGATACCTCCTGTGATAGGAGAAAGCAAAAAATAATTTGAAGGGAAAAAATCTAAGGAGATTGTAACCAGTAGAGCTCTCCCACAAATATTACAAGTCAGTGAATTCTGAGCCACACATTTTATGTTAGTAAAAATTGGTGGCCTACTAACAAAATTGTAGTGGGAAAATTTTCTGCATTGGGTAGGAAGGTGGATTAGGTAATCTATAGGTTCTTTTTTGAGATATTAGGTTCTATATTTCTATGCTTATTTTTCGGCAGGCATGCTGAGGAATTGACATGGCAATCAATGAGAGTTTTTGCTTGAATAAATATTTCAAAGTCAAGCCCTTGTTTCTCAGGCATTCTATTGTGTCTCTATTCTCCACCACTTTGCAAATGCCTGTTTCAAAATTGAAAGAAATCCACAAGAGCAATTTCTTCTAATTGCATAATTGCTGCATTTTTGGTGTAGTACTAGCAGGAAAAAAATGGCTTGACATCCTGATATTTCAGTAAAGAATTACTTAATAAAGAATCCAGACTCAAATAATTGTTTACTTAAAACTGGAATTTACTAAAAAATCTCAAATACTGTTCTCCCCTACTACTGCTACATAATTAAATAATTTCACAATTAATTACTTTCAGGAGAGATAATTTGTTTTCATTAAAATATGTAAATATACATCCCTTGCTGTGCTTTTTTCCTTAATGTTGTTTTTAAACCCACTATTGTGACGATGCTCTGTGATAAAAGGTGCCGCCCGAGGCTTCAAATCACAGCCTAGAGGTTTATCTACCCCTCAGCCTTACAGAACACTCTTCCCCCCCAACATGACCTTCTCTGCTCCAGCTACCCACAGTGCAAATTTCTGCACAGACTCATAGGTCAATGTTTTGCTATCTCTTCCTGAGTTGATGTCCCACAAACTTCAACTCCAAGGCCCCAGTCTGTCTAATGACATCATTGATAAAAGGAGACGTGGATTCAAGATAATTTAAGCAACAAATCTTGGGAGAGTACCCACAAATCTTACATTTTAGATTATTTGGGTAAGTTTGACATCAATAAAATAATCTAATGACACCAAACCAAGATACTATATGCGCAGTTGTAAGACATGAAACACACAACTAGAAAAAGCCCCTTTAAAAAAATTTGTATTTCTTATCAAAAACAAATCCAGAATCTGCCAGTTGTACACTAGAGTGTTTATATATTGGAAGGCCACAGGACGGAGCCGTTTTCACCATGTGTCTGATAACACCTTCAAGTGATCATCACTTGCTCTATGTGATCATCACATCAAATTATGGAAGGAACTCTATGGTCATCATAGCAGATTATGGAAGATGGTAAAAAGCCAACTTTCTCTTGGGTCACCCTTACCTAAGTTAAGACATTCAGAAAAGACTACCAACTGCTCATGAATGTCATACAGGAAATAAACATGAGAAGTACAAGTGACCTACAGCCAGAGAGTCAAAGATAAGGATTCTGATCTCACTAGAGATAGATTACTCCCAGTGCCGGCAGATCCTATCCATTGTACATACTGTTTGAGAAATGCCTGCCTCTGAAGAGTTAAAATGATTTGTCAGGCAATCTTTTCAGACTTGTTGGCTGATCTAGGTCTCGACTGGTTAAAGAAAGGAGAGGGGTCCAAGTCACATGTGGCATTACCACTAAAGATGTGTTTGGGGATATGTAGTAGCTACAGGATAGCTACGCCCAGAGGATAATTTGAACTTGTCTTTTTTCCCTAGGAAGCCACCTTTCCTCCTTATTTTTTATTTTTTATTTATCTTTTTGAAGATTTTATTTATTCATTTTTAGAGAGAGGAGAAGAGAAACATCAATGTGTGCTTGCCTCTCACGCCCTGGACCAGGAACCTGACCTGCAACCCAGGCATGTGCCCTGATTAGGAATCGAACTGGTGACCTTTTGGTTCACAGCCCATGCTCAATCTACTGATCTACATCAGCCAGGGCCTAATTTTTTATTTTAAATAAAGAAATGTTTTATTGGTGAGGTTGCTGCTTCCTTCTTTTATACACACATACATGCACACTTAAGAGAGAACCATTTCTCCAGAAAACAAAATAAGCTTTGCTTTGGTGAGTCTTTCTTCTTTCCTCATTGATTATATTACATTGGAAAAAGGTTTCTTAGCTGTTGGCCATTCCACACTGGAATCATGGCTTTTGATCTTTAATTTTTTTTGTATCCAATAAAAAACCTCTCTAAAATAGAAAAGAAAGGGCAAACTCAAATACAGATATAATAAAATATTATTTGATCAGAAGGGTTATAAGAATCTTCAAGAAATTAAATATCATTCATACAAAGGGGCTTGTTATTATTAGGTGTTAAAATAGCTGCATGACCAAAACTGATTTGCTTTAGAGACTTTATTTTTTTTTAAACTGACCATGCTAGGCAGGGGGAACAGAATATTACAGAGTATGCTATATTTCTGAGTGCAAACTTAGTAAATGAAGACCTTTAGATTCTCTTGCTTTTTCTGTTTGTTTGTTTTTTTACATAGAATTATTTTTAAGGAGCCTAGTCTTTTGGCGGTTGATAATTTCTTTTCCAAGGCCCCTTTTCTGGAGTAAGCCCTCCATCCCCAGGCCTTTAAAATGAAATGCTAACAGACCATTAACTGCAGTAGCACTTAAAGGACTCCCCATTAGAGCCTCTGCTTTGTTAATTAAAGACAGGCCATCAAGGCTGCGAGATTCTGAATGATGACCTACCTTCTGAGATCAGTTTACAAATGTCTCTTGACTACTTTATGTGCAACTTAACTTTCAAATAAAACCCAAGAAAGAATGAAAAACTTTCTCTTTCCCCAACATTGACAAGAATATATAATATATCTGAAAATGGAACAGGCAGGAGCCTCATTTATCTGGTATTATTAGGGAAGATAATGCTAAGAGATAAATGGTGTCAGAAAAAGGAAGCAGCTTTTCTCAGTTAATTTATTTGAATGGGAATACTCAAACTATATATAATAGCATGCTACCTGTTTCTTGTATGTTTTTACTCATTTGCTTTTTTCTGAAATAAAGCAAGTGTACAGTTCAATATTATATTATAAACATAATCTTCTCTAACAAGCCCTTTCTCCCACCATCCAGGACTTAGAGCAATGCCAACAAAGCTCTCGAAAGTAATCACTACACTGATGTTCAAGGTGATCACTTCCTTATTGTTGTTGTTTTATTTTAGCCATGTAGTTAGTTATACACTTCAAGAAACAAAAACATGATAGACTTTTCCATTGCTTTAATGTTTTATAAAAGTATTTAGAAATTAGTATTTATTTGTGCCTAACTTCTTAAAAAATCAACACTATGATTTTTAGAATTCATTCTTATTGTTGTGTATAATGACTCCATTCTTTTTCATGGCTGTGTAGTATGGATACGCATAGTATACACATGAATACATCACAATTTATTAATTTATAGGACCACTGATGAATATTTTGATTGTTTCCAAGTTCTGTCAATAATAAACTTGGTTCTTAAGGAACACTCTTGTTTATGTACCTGGTATGTGCTATTCTGGGATATTACACGGTCCGTCCAGAAAGTATCCAGCCACATACTATGACCAGTAGACATTTACTGAAGAAGATACAAGAAACATTGTTCATAGGACAATGATGCCTAAGTTCCCTTCAAAGTAAGCACCATGGGACCTCACACAGCTCTCCCAGTCACCATCAGCTATCTCATCGTATTTTCCTGAATCTTGTCAACAGTCTGAAATCTCTTCTCTTTCAAAGATAATTTTAATTTGGGGAAAAGCCAGAAGTCACAGGCTGTAGGGGGGCTGAGTCACCAGAGTGACTTGATGTTTCACCAAAAAACTCTGCTTGAGACATGATGCGTGAGCAGGCACATTGCCATCATGAAGCTGCCAGTCACCAGTTGCCCATAGCCATGGCCTTCTGAATCGCCTGATTATTTTCTGCAGAGGAATGTCAACGCTTAACACAAAATTTGATGCAGATTCGTTGCTCTACTCAGTCATTTTGAATGCAATGGCCACACAGAACCCATGTTCACTCAGTGTAATCTACCACCCCCACTAACTCTCACGGTGAAATTGTCATCGTTCATGCCTGTGCATTCCAGTCCACTCTCCTTGGCTGCCAGGTTATATAGATGTCACACAAACCATTCTCATTTTATTGGTTTTAAGGAGACCTCTGTTTTTCCAAACAGACCTCATACACCTGTGGGGGGAGTTGCTGGTTCACAGGCTGACTGACAGATGATTTTCCAGAGAAACAATAGCAATTTTCACTTTAACAAAGTATTTCCATTGTAACATATTCTACTCAACATTTGCTATTTTCACATTTCTTCATTTTAGCTAATCCGGATGGTGCACGGGCTATCTCATTGTGACTTCAATTGCACTCCCCTTATTAGTGTTACATTGAAACAGCCATTCAGATATTTACTAGATACTCAGATCTCTTTGTTGAATGTTTGTTTAAGTTTTGCCTATTTTTCTAGTGCTTTGTCCATCTCTTTTTTATTGATCTGTAGGCATTCTTTTAATATTTTGTGTGAGCCCTTTGTAAGTTATTTCTTTTTTAAAAAATATATTTTATTAATTATGCCATTACAGTTGTTCTATTCCCCCCTTCATTCCCCTCCGCCCTGCACACCCCTCCCCCACCATTCCCCCCTTTAGTTTATGACCACATGTCTCAAGTTCTTTAGATTCTATATTTCCCATACTATTCTTGCCCTCTCCCTATCTATTTTCTACCTACCATCTATGCTACTTATTCTCTGTACCTTCTCCCCCCTTCTCCTCCTCCCACTCCCCTGTTGCTAACCCTCCATGTGATCTTCATTTCTATGGTTCTGCTCCTAATGTAGCTGTCTTCTTAGTTTGCTTTTGCTTTAGGTGTGGTTCTTAATAACTGTGAGTTTGCTGTCCTTTCACTGTTCATCTTTTTTATCTTCTTTTTCTTAGGTAAGTCCCTTTAACATTTTATATAATAAGGGCTTGGTGATGACGAACTCCTTGAATTTGACCTTATCTGAGAAGCACTTTATCTGTCCTTCCATTCTAAATGAAAGCTTTGCTACATAGAGCAATCTTGGATGTAGGTCTCTGGATTTCATGACTTGGAATACTTCTTTCCAGCCCCTTCTTGCCTGTAAGGTCTCTTTTGAGAAATCTGCTGACAGCCTGATGGGGACTCCTTTGTAGGTGACTGTCCCCTTATCTCTTGCTGCTTCTAGGATTCTCTCCTTCATTTTAATCTTGGCTAATGTAATGATGATGTGCCTTGGGTGTGTTCCTTCTTGGGTCCAACTTCTTTGGGACTCTCTGAGCTTCCTGGATTTCCTGGAAGTCTATTTCCTTTGCCAGATTGGGGAAGTTCTCCTTTATTATGTGTTCAAATAAGTTTTCCACTCGTGGCTGTTCCTCTTCCCCTTCTGGTACCCCTATAATTCGGATGTTGGAATGTTTAAAGATGTCCTGGAGGTTCCTAAGCCTCTCCTCATTTTTTTGAATTCTTGTTTCTTCATCCTTTTCTGTTTGGTCATTTTTTTCCCCCTCTTTCTGGTCCACTCCTTCTTATGGTATTTTCTAAAAGCTTCATTGTTGCCCCTTGGTGGTTAGGCCTACCATGCACAAGGGTATGCTACTTTGTCTGTACAACACCACACTATCTTAATTACGATGCATTCATTGTTTCCATATTATTCTCCTAGCATGTCTTGGACCTTTGCATTTTTATATGAATTTCAAAAATTTATAATTTTTGTGTTCCAAAAAATTTTAAATTCATATTGAAACATATATTGAAGATTACATTGAATTTGAAGAAAATTAGCATCTGGACAACATTAGTCATCCATTCCATGATTACATCATATTTCTCCATTCATTTAGGTTTTTGCTAATGTCTCTTAGTTTTAGTTCTTCTCATCAGTGGTCATGCACATATTTCATTATACTTAATTTTAGGTCATTGAGAATTTTGATCTATGAAAATGAGAAACACGTGTAGATAAAGTTATTTAATTTGTTTTTTAAAATATTTTCATTAATGTTTCAGGAAGATAATTACTTTTGGATTGAGTTTATATTCAAGAACCATAACATATTATTTGTTAATTTTGATAGTTGATATATAAATTCTTTTGGGTCTTCTACAAATGACATCATGTTATCTGTGAATATCATTTCTGAATAATAACATTTTTCTTTCTCCAAAACACAATTTTTATTATACCTACCTTTTATGTTTATATGTTTATTGATGTACTGCTATATGTATTATCTGGGGTCTCCCTTGAGTTGTATTGATTGGAGGTGATAAATATAGTCACACTTTTCTTATCCTCCATCTTGAGAGAAAATCTTTCCACATTTTACTAGGAATTATTGAGATAGATGTTTTATTTTTCCTCCATACCCTGTTAAGTAGGGAATAACACCAGTTGATCATTTAATGTTACATTACACTTAGCTTCTTCATTAAACCCATCTTAATGTGTTTACTTTTTTCTCTTGCTGCATTCAGTTTGCTAGGTACACCATACCTAGGATTTTCACATCTCTGTTCATATAATTTCCTATAACATCCCTCTTTTGCATTGTCCCCATCCAGTTTTATTATCAAGATTATGCTTGAGTCACATAATAGGTTGGGAAACATTCATCCTTTTCTTACATTCTAAAGAACATGTGTTAAGATTGAAATTATTTCTTTTCTACTTTTTGGTTGGAACTAAGTGTGAAGCCATCTAGATACTGTTTTCTTTGGGAAAATGTTTTGCATTACTGAGTCAATTGTGTTAATGGTCATTTTAACTGGATTTATAAGTGTTTTGACATAAATACTTATTTGCAATATATCCTAATTATTTTTAGCAGCAGAATCTGTGGTGACATTTCCAGTCCTGATACATATATTTTTCCATCTTCTGTTTTTCCCTCTTAAAGTTTGTCAGTTATGTCTCTGCAGAGAACCAACTTCTACCTTGTTGATGCAGTACTTTCATGATTTTTTTCTGTTGCACCAATCTGCTATTAGTTTTACGTATTTGTTCAAGTTAATTTAGGTTGTTTTACCATCCTCCTTATAATTTCTTGAGATGAATGCTTAACTCAATAACTTATATTTTTTCTTTGATATCAATGGATTTGAGGTGCTTTTCATCATAGCCAAAAATGAAAAACCATTCTAATGCCTATAAAAAGAAGATTCAATATGCATATCCTGTTATATTCCCACAATGAACTATTAGGCAACATAAAAATAATAAACTACTGATACATGCCACAACATGGATGAATCTCAGATAAGTGAACTTGAATGAAAGAAGATCTACAAAACAGAATAAATATGTGTGGTTTCATTCATATGAAGTTCAAGAATAAGCTAAACTAATCTGTGGTGATAGGAATCAGAGCAATGTTACCCATGATGGAAGTGTTCTATTATCTTGATTGTAGCATTGCTTGTGTGGGTTTATACATTTATCAAAACTCATTGAGTTTTACGTTTAAAGCTATTCCTGGAAGTATAAGAAAAAATTACCTTAATAAAAATATATATTTTTTAAATTGTATATTATGTTGTAGTAATGTGATACCACAGGCATTACTCAGATATATAATACTCTCACTTGTAACTACTTATTGGTATTAAGACATTGTCCTGTATTTTAATTTGTTGTTCTTGATCTTGGATGGAGTGGAGAAGAGCAGCCTAAGCGTGGGAATTTAGGTAAGTTTCAAATCTGAATGGCTTTCTTGTTTGTAAAATTAGTGGATTTAGGTGAGGAAATGATTTTGGGTATATATTTAGTGAATTGCAGTTCTTACTTGCTAATCATGTAAATACTTTATTATAATCAAGAAAAGTATGATTGCCTAATAAGACAGACAAGTGAATCACTACACATCTGCCAATGTGAGCATGTGAAATATATGTTTTGTTTAACAAAAACAAAAACAATATAAATAAGTCTGAGTATCCTGTGTCTGAGATGGCTTGAAAATATCTACCAGACTGAAAAATTTGTTTTTATAATATGTTAGATACTGTCAATACTTCTACTCTTTTTCAGGTCAAGAATGTTTGTGCCCCAATTCCCAACTCCCTTTAATTCAAAAGGGGAAAGTTTATGTTTAGTCTTGAAGTTCCCATCAGATATGACTGGATATTTATTCCCACCTTCATCATTTATTCCCACCTTTATTTGTCTGCTCAAGGTACTAAGCAATTCTATTTCCCTTCTATGAGGCTTTGTCTCTTAAGAGATGTTTGCTTTGGGGTCTCTGAGGTTACACAGAAGGCTGGAATGGATTCCTTTTTTTTTATTGTTGTTCAAGTACAGCTGTCTCCATTTTTACCCACCATGCCCCACCCCATCCCACCCATCCCTGCCTCCCACCTCGAACCTACCCACTTTGATTTTGTCCATGTGTCCTTTATACTGAGGAGCAGATTCTTTGATTTGTTTAGTATTTCTTCACTCACCAGTGGCAAGTGCACATCATTGTGATTTTGATTTCAAAATGTAGGTTAGCACTTTGGTTTCCCTGACCTGCTAGTTTGTTTTTGACAGGTTTGTTTTATGCAAAGAGCTCCAGGTTTAGCTTGCCTTAACAACTCCTTTCTTCAACCCTGGCGTCCAAGTCTTGCATTGGGAAATGCAACATAAAAACTGCTCTGCACAGTAAGAGCAGTTTATACTCTATCCCACATGCTAATGTGACCTTGCCACTTCACCTCTGAGAAAAGATTTCAGACTGAACAAGATAATTGCTATGGTAGCTTCTTTCACACCCATGTACTTCCTACACCCTAAAGGTTCCTGCAGGAACAATGGCCTTTTGGAAGTTCTCTTGTCCATACCTGGCCTAATGTTAGAACTAGCTCAAAGCACTAGACATTAGATTCTTTCTGTTGTGAAGGGATTGCCACATGCCAACCTTTTCTATTACTATGTCATTGAGTCTAATGTGTCCCCCAATGATATTGAGGTTTTTTTCTTGAGCAAAACGGAAAAAATGAAAATAGGAAAAAATCTTAATGCTCATTACCATGCAGCTTTTGCTTTGAAAAACACAATTTATAGCTAAAAGTCTCCTTTTTTTGCATTGCATGCCACTTCAGATGTCCAATATTAAACAGAAAGTGCTATAAAACTGTCTGTTCTCATTCAAAAGATTCAAATGCTTGACGATAAAGTGAGAAACCATCACACATCTAACCTTGGTGCCACTTCCATGGAATATTTATTTGTCAATGCTTCTATTCGTAGCCCAGTTTTATAGCTGTATTATTTCCAAATGTGAATTCTGGGACTCTGGTAGCCACATCTTCCTGCAGAAACTGACAGTCCATGGGCCCTTCCTCAGGTCCTATCTCTCCTTCCATAATCCACCTTTTCTCTTTATCTACCCTGCTTTCTCTTGGCTTCAAGTCTTCTCTTGATTCTCTTTTATAGTGTAATATATCATGCATAATGGTTGTGTTAGACTGTATAAATATATGTAAACCATATATTTTAAACCTTTTAAAAATATGGCTAATTAAATGGTTTTTGACTGGTTCTGATTTGAAAATAAGAAACAGCTGTAAACTAAAAGACATTTGGGGGACAGTAGGAAAATTTTGAATATAAACAGAGTATTATACTATCTCAGGATATTGTTATTAGTAAGTAACTATGGTATTATGATTATTTAAGAGAATGTCTTTAGTTTTTGGAGAGGTGTGAAAAATATGTATTGGTACATTGTTAGGATTTCTGAAATGTACTTCAACATTGTTTACAGAAAGAAAGAGAAAAGCACAAATATGACCATGGTAATAACTCTAGAATCCAAGTAGTAGATATGTCTGTCTATTATACTCTTTTTCCAACTAACCTATGTTATTTGAATATATCCCCCAAGAAGTATGGAGGGATGCTACATAACTGAATCATTTATTTCCTTGTGACATCTTGAGAATTTTGACTGGTACCAGCTAAATGACAGTGGTTCTTTTTGGTAATCCAAAGGGATTCTTTCTAGGGGAAAAAAAAAAGGAAAGAAAACTAGCTCTCTGGGAAGCACTGTCAGAAGTTGCTTGTTAAACCTGCATCACCAAATCTGTATTTCAAGCTAAAAAGCACACAGACAACATTTACAGGAACTCAGGAGAATGATGGTTGCTTGGGTCTGCTTTAATAGGAAAAGGCCTAATGATTGCTTAGACATCTTCTGGACTTTAAAGAGCAAGTAGAATGTCAATGAACAAAGTCAAGTAGGAATGGTCACTCAACAGCAGCTGGAGGGCCAAGAAAGTGGGTTAAATAGTCACTCAGGGAACCATAATAATGTTACTGTGAACTGGACTCAGAAGTCACTAGTAGCCTGAATTGGGCCCACAAAAGTGGTTCGTTTGGTCTGCTTAATATCTTTAAAATTTTACATTCAAATATACATTCAAATGTCATTATTCCAATCTATATACTCTATATTCATTCTGATTTTAAAGATCAAATTTATTCACAACAAAATTTAATTCACACATTTGATTGTATATAGCTCAATTAAGTTTGACAAATGTATAAACCATATGGCCACCACCCCAATCAAGACAAAACAGTTCCATCATTCCAAAACCTGCTGTGTACCACTTTGTACTTAACTTCTTCCACCCTATGTCTCAGGAAGGCCCTGTTCTGTTGCCATACATTAGTTTTACCTGTTTGAGAATGTCATGTAAATAAAGTCATGTTCCATAAGGTCTTTGTGTCTGACTTTTATTTTTCTAATTTGCCTTGTAATTTAAAAAAAAATACTGTGGTATTTTCAAGTATTTAGATTATAAGTACTTGGGATTATCTAAATATTTCATTGTGATTAAATTCTAATTTAATTAAAAGAGTACAGACTAATATTTTCTTTTTTTTTTGAAATTTATACATACTAACTTTACGGCTAAACCTATGCTTTTCCTTAGGGAACATTCTCTGTACACTTAAAGTATGTGTATATTGCCGTTGCTGTGTGTAATGCTTTGTAAATGTTAATTAGCATAATTTTTCATAGTGCTGTTAAGATATATATCTTTATTGATACTTTGTCTATATTTTCTAACAATTTCTAATAAAAGGAATGTTCTAATGTTAAATTATTTTATCTATATCACCAGGTTTGCTTCATAATTTTTAAAGCTTTGTTATCAAGTATATATATATATGTATATACTTGATATATATATACTATGTATACACATACATATATATATATTTATATATATACATTTGTGATTGCTATCTCATTCCAATGGATTGCTCCATTTATCATTAAAAGTGCCCCTCCTTATGTCTTCAAATCATCTGTTTTGTGGTTTACTTTGCCTGATATTAATTTAGTCATGTCAACTTAATTATGATTATTATTTACATGGTATAAATTTTTTCATCCTTTCTCTTTTAGCATATCTGTCTTTTACCTATTTCACCTTTGTATTTAAAGTAGGTCTCTTGACTAGAACTCAAAATGGATAAGACTTAAATGTAAGTTGTGGTACCATAAATATCCTGGTGGAAAACACAGGTACTAAAATTGCAGCTCTCTCACATAGCAATATTTTTGACAATATATATCTTAGGGCAAAGGAAATAAAGGAAAACCATAACAAACAGGATTACATCAAATTAAAAAGCTTCTGCACAGCTAAAGAAACCATCAGCAAAATGAAAAGGGAACCAACTGTATGGGAGAACGTATATGCCAATGATATATTGGGGAGGGTTTAACCTCTAAAATATATAAAGAACTCATATGACAACAACGGAAGGACAAATAATTGAATTAAAAATGGGTAAAACACCTGAAGAGACACTTCTCCAAAAAAGACATACAGAGGGCCCAGAGACATATGATAGGATTCTCAGCATCACTAACCATCAGAGAGACGCAAATTAGAACCAGAATGAGATACCACTTCACACCTGCCAAAATGGCTATAATTAATAAATCAATAAATAATAAATGCTGGCAAAGATGTAGAGAAATGGGAATCATAGAGCACTCTTGGTAGAAATACAGACTGGTGCAACCACTATGGAAAACAGTATGGAATTTCCTTAAAAAATTAAAAATGAAACTGCCTTTTGATCCAGCAATTCCACTGCTGGGAATATACTTTAAGAATCCCTTAACGCCAGTTCAAAAGAACTTAGGTACCCCCATGTTCACAGCAGTGCAATTTATAACAGCCAAGTGTGGGAAACAACCTGTGCCTATCAGTAGGCTTGTGGATTAAAAAACTGTGGTACATTTACACAATGTAATGCCACACAACAGAAAGAAAGAAGGAACTCCTATCTTTTGTGACAGCATAAATGGAACTAGGGGCTATCATGCTAAGTGAAATAAGCCAGTTGGAGAAAGACAAATACCATACAATTTCACTTATAAAAGAAATTTAATGAACAAAATACACTAATGAACAAAATAGATCCAGAGGCATAGAATCCTGGAATAGACTTACAATGGTAAGTGGGGAGGAGGCAGTGTCCAAAAGAAGGGAAAGGGACTAATCTAAAACATATATGAAGGACCCACGGACACGGGCAATGGGGTTGGGATTGACTATGGATGTGGGGGTGGGCTAGGTGGAGGAGAGAAGGTGGAAATAATTGGAACAACTGAAAACATAAAAATAAAAATAAATAAAAGTCGAAGATTTGCTAATCAAAAAAGAATAAAGTAGGTTTCTTGTAGATAGCATGTAATTGGGTCTTTCCCTTTCATTAGAGTGTTTAGTACCATTACATTTAATATGCTGATTGATATGTATGATTTTATGTCATTTTATCCCTTTTGGACTTTTCTGTGGTTGTTTTTGGTTATCTGCTACTCATTTGTGTATTTTTTTTAGATTAATTGATTTTTGGTTAATTCTCCATGGTTAATTGATTTTATATTAATATTCATTTTTTCCTTTATTAAATTTTTAGCTGGTAGTTTTAAATCGGATATTGGAAAACTTTCTTCATAGGGCAGGCAGTAAATATTTTAGATTTTTTGAGACCACATATGGTCTCTGGCATATTCTTTTGTTTAATGGTTTATTTTCTGGCCACTTAAAAATTTTTTAAGCACCATTCTTATCTCATAAACCACACTAAAGCAGGCCAAATTTAGACTGTGGTGAAAACATACATTATTAACTTACAAAAGCAATTTATAGTCAATATTGCACCACTTCATACTTAACAGTGCCCACTTTCCATTTCCACATCTCAGTTCACAAATGCAGTAATCTGACCATAAGAAGTTTCTATTTACCTGCCTCCCCTTTGCAAGTAGTCCTTATGTGCCTGATGTCATATTATTTACTTCTACATACATTACAAGCACCACCTTACAATGTGGTTATTCTTGCTTCATGTGCTAGATGTCTTTTTAGGAAATTATGAGAAATAAAATAAAATGTATTTATATCTGTTTTTATATCTCATATTTCTGGTGCCCTTCTTCTTTCTTTCCCATAGATGAGAGCTTCTCTTTGGTATCATTTCTCTTCAGCCTAAAGAACATTTATTACCTTGACTGCGGTGCATGTCTGGTAGCAACCAATTCCTCCACTTTTGTTTCCTTGAAAATGTATTTATTTCACTCTTGCTTTTAAAGGCTATTTTTGCTGGATAAGAAATTATGAGAGAATAGTTATCTTTTCTTTTCTGAGCTTTTAAAATATAATTTTATTCAATTCTGGTCTTAATATTCCTGATAAAGAGAACCATCATTCATATTTGTGCCCCTGTGAGTAATGAGTCTTTCCTATATCAGCTGTTAAGATATTTTCTTTACTTTTGGTCCTCAGTAGTTTGTCATTATGGGCTTCTCTGCATTTATTCTTCTTGAGTTTATCTCTTTATGTGGAGATCAATATGTTCTACCAAATTGGGGGAAGGGGGCAGGATTAGCTATAATTTTGTTGGATGTATTTTTCCCCCAGTACCATTCTGTCTCTTTTTCTTTGGGATTTCAACTACATGCTAGATTGTTTAAAGTTATACCACCTATATTTTTCCTAATTTCCTAATTTCTTTTCATCTTTAGACTGAATATTTTCTAATGATCTATCTTCAAGTTTGCCAACCTGATTTCATGACATCTTCCACCTAATTTTCTCTCTTTTTCTGCTAGGATCCTCATTATATAATTTAGATTGTAAGGCCATTGTGGGTATGTTTAATTTTTAAATTAAAAAGTTTAATTAGTAAAAATTATAGATTTGCATGCAATTATAAGAACTAATGCAGACAAATCATTTATCCAGGTTCCCTTCAATAATAACATCTTGCAAAACTATAGCACAAAGTTACAACCAGAACATGACATTGAATACAAACCATGTCCATCACTGCAGGATCCCTCATGTGGCCCTCTACTTCCCCTCTCACCTTCACGTCTGGCAAGCACTGATTTATTCTCATTTCTACAATTTTGTCATTTCAGGTATGTTATTTAAATTTGACCATACGATATTTCCCCTTAGGGACTGACTTTTTCCGGTCAGTATAATTCTCTGGAGATTCATCCTTGGGATTATCTATGTAAATAATCCTGGTATTATCTGAAAATAGGGGCAGTTTTATTTCTCTCTGTTTAATCGCTCTATCCTTTATTACCTTTATTTTGTTTTGCTTTGCCTCATCCCATAGCTAGAACTGTACAGTCTTACATTGAATGAAAGCGGCCAACGTGAGTGTGTGATGCTCCCAATGATGCTCCCATTCTGCGCATTTTAAAAATCATTATTTTTCTCTCTGTTCTTTGGTTTGCATAATTTCTTTTGATCTAACTTCAATTTCACTGGCCATTTCTTCTGTCATGTTAATCTACGGTTAAACCCTTCAACTGGATTTTTCATTCCACTTCATGTAATTTTTACTTCTGTAATGTTCATTTAGTTGTTTTTATAGTTTTCATGTTTGTCTATTCACTTATTAAGATCTCATTTTACTTTAAGTACTTAAATATATTTATAATAGGTGCTATAAAGTCTTTTCCTGGACTATCTTAGAGTTAGTTTCTACCAACTGCTTTTTTAATGACTCTGGGTTACATTTTGATTATCTTGCATGTCCAGTATTTTAAGTACTGGGCATTTGCACATTAGAGACTCTGGAATCTGTAATTTTTAAGTGTTTGTTCTCTCAGAGGATGACTTGGCTAGACTCGGATTCTAACCACTTTTATTCTTGGTGGTAGACAACTGCTGAAGTTTCAGGTTTTTATCTTTCAGGCTCTCAGGTATTGGTTTTAACTGGGCTTTCTGGAAGCTCCACTTTACAAGCATAGTTAAGGGGCTTTCTAAGGATTTAGTGCCCCTCTCTTTGTGACTCCCTATCTGATTTCCCTTCTCAGATGCACTTTCAGGGTTGAACTTTATCCCTTTGTCTCCTCAAGCTGCTCCATACTTCACAGATGGGAGAGTACCCTCAGTTGAAAAGTCATATAATCGATACCAGCTGATCCAGTTTTACATCTTTCAGAGGCTGACTCCCCTACAGTTCCTGCTTATTTTGTTCTCTCTCCAGTGCATTCAAACCGTGATTTTAATTTTTTTAGCAAAAATTTATAGTTGTCATTTTCCAGTGGTTGAGTCCAATATGAACTACTCTGCTGATACGACAGTAAGTCAAATTTTAAATTACACTCTTTTTTTTCCCTGCAGACATCCCATCCTGCTGTTTTCTGCTCCGATATGGGCTGAAACCTGATCAAAACCTGCTCTGCATAGTCCTCTAAGTTATGCTCTTTCCACAAAGAAGACATTTGTCTCTTTCTTCATTGACTTGCTCATTTCGGTATAGAACACCTTCCAGTAACTACTTTCTAGTAGGTATTCTTGACAACCTGTATGTTTCCCCTTAAATCTTTCTTCCTTATACCTATTTGATATTTGCTTGCTATGGAAGACATTAATTTATATTTTGAAGTGTTCTTTCACACCCTGATTTCTAGTCACAATTTTCTTGTTATTATAAATGCTCACCACTTTATTTTATGCTTTTAAAAAAAAACTTCTGATGATATTGGAAGAGATATTTGTATTGAAGAGCAAGATAAAAATCTGTGGAAGCCCTGTGTGGGGCATGATGGTAGGAATTATTCACCGTGAGCCTGACCTGGCAGGGGCAGAGAATTGTTTGTTTTATTGGAAACCCACAAATGGCAGTTTTTGTGCTTGTTTCTCCAAAGCAGAAATGTTTAATGCCGGAGGCTATTCAGGGGATAATAATGATGGTCACCAGTGCCCTGAGAGCCAAATGAAAGAAAAAAACAAGATTTCATCATTCAAGAAGTAGATTTTCACATAATGCCTATGTTTTTGGCTCTTTGCCTGATTACTAACCCAGCTTTCATATTCCAGCTTCATAATTTGTATTGATATCTCTCATCTGTTATAATCTCCTCTCCTGTCATCTTTGTTTGTATGGGTTTATATCATTTTTAATTTTTCTGCTGTCATTTTTATTAATGAAAAAACATATACTTAAACCACCATTTTTAATTAGAAAAATTCATTTAAATTTGATTTGATTTTAACATGCTGATTAAGTCTTATAATTTTGAATTTAAACATTAACTTTAAATCAACTTAAATCTAATCAAATCAAAATTTTGGAGCTGAGCATGATTCAATTAATTTTAGGGAATTGGTGAATGTTAAAGATTCTTAACACTTGAAAAATGACAAGTGGCATTTAAAAGCTTTGTTAAATATTATAAAATATCTGTTTAATAGTTTGTTTAAATCATTTTTTATTTTGTACATTGGGCAAATTTCTCTTTTAGTGAATTGGCTATCATAGGATAGACTTTTTAGGATGATTTAAAAAAACTTTGTTAATCATTTTGCATCTATTAAAAAGCTGAAAGGAGGGAGGGTTTGTTTCTTACTTTTCAGTTGGAACTCAGAGTGAAAAACATGGTGCAAGGGATCTTGTCTATACGAGATGACCATAGCAAATGAAAACTAGCACTGGGACATAGGCTGAGGATGGAGCACCCAGGTCCTAGAACTCTTGGCTTCTGGGTGATGTAGAAAGGATCTATCATTTCCTGCATATCTCCACATGGAAGGATACTGATGGTACAAGTATGGCAAAAAGCAAAGTAGGCCACCAGATAAGTGAGAGGTAGGCGGCAGGGCTATGATGTGCATGAAGGTTAAGTCTGGGAATCAGAGTGGTTTGCTGAGACAAACCAAAGCAATGAGACAAGGTCAAGAGGACCTCACTCAACTGAGAGAAAAACTCAGTTTTTCTGTAACTCAGACCTCTGGTTTGAGCCACAACCTTCACAGCTCACAATACAAGCCTGGGCCCCTGTCTCTCCATACACCTGGATGCCATCTAAGAGAGAATTAGGGGAAGAGGAGAGAATATAAAAACTGAACATTGGTACAAAAGAAACTGGGTTTTAGGGAGTCATTTATTAATTCATTGATTCATTGATGGATGAATTCATTCCTCCAAGAACCATACCAAGTATGTGCAACATAATAGGCGGCATTCTCTGCACTAGGAAGCAGACAAAAGTTCACCATTTCATGGGCCTTTCATATTTGAAGGAGATTGAATAAACCAGAAGCGATGAAGATAATTAGCAAGGTTTAGTTATTCTTCATGCTACCTTGCAGGTAGAATTTTAGCAGAAAGGAAGATTAGGAAAAAATGAAGGATTTACATTTTTTGCATCATTGTTGCACTGTTTACCAACTCTTGTTATGCAAGATTCCTTATTATTTTCCAGTTATATGAATACTGGGATTGTTTTATTCATCCCTATAATACATAACTATAAAGTATCTATGCTGAGGATACAACAGTGAAAAAATCCACATTTGTATTCCTTTTGCCTAGCATGTGGTACACACTCCATATTTTCTTTAAAAAGCAGAGATAATGATTCTTGCCCACTGACCATGTGAGTTTTAATGTGAGTCAGAGAGGTGGTGGGAATGCCCTCCATCAGTGAGTGAGATCATTCCACATGAGACCTTGGTCTGAGGTCTTCCGTGTTGCTTCTGAATCCCATGCTATTCATTTCCATCCTAGGAGGCACTGGGAAAGAAAGATTTTTTTAACACTGTGAAATCCTGACCCATCCATTATAGTACGCAGTACATACTTGTGTTTAGCATGGTTATCTGAGTCCATGGCCATGTGTGTGTACGTGCACAAGGTGTCTTAGCAGGAATTCTTCATTTTCAAATTCATATGCTTCATGAGAACATTGCTGAGTTATTTATTCTCCTGAAGAAATCACATTAAATCGATGAGAAGAAATATCGAGGTGCAAAACATTACAAACTGACTTTTTGAGACTTGCCCAAGACTTTATAGCAATAATTGTAATTTTAATGGACATTTGACTAACTGGTGAATCATTATTCACTTGAAAAACTCTTATGGAAACCTACTGTGTACACAACATCAAAGCTCTGCAAATGCATTAATAATATTTACATTGTCAAATTGATCAAATTGTGTGATAACAGTTGCCATAAGGTTACCACTTGTCAAACTTTTTCTGGGTTTTTTAAAAATTTCTAGGGTATCCAACTACTTTCTTAATTCTGACATTCTTGGATTTAAAAGAAAAGTTCCATGATTTCTTGATTTACTTCCTTTATTATACTTTTTGTACTCTTGCCATTTGTCTTTCCAGTTTTTGTCTTTTCAGACTGAAGGCTTCCTCTTTCAAGTCTATTTCAGTTTATTAAATTCACTTAGAATGGCTATTCTGGAGTGGTTACCTTATCATTTTTCATTCCTCTTTGTGTCTTCTCTTCCCTTTTCTTCCTCTTCCTCCTCAAGCGTACTCCCACCTTGGGAGAATTCATAGGCTCCGGCCATGCTGCGGTTTACATCTGTCACTAGTACTGCAGCCTCCAGCAACTTTTTATTAAAGCCAGTGATGTAGTGGGCACTTTGGCCAAAGCTGTCCACATGATGGATAGGAGCACGTCTCCAGGGGCCTTTCCCTTGCAATGAGATGAGATTGGCTGATGTTGGGAGATGAAGCCTTTCCCCTCTAGGTCAGTGCCTGCAATCCATTCCAAGTCAGAGGGGAGAGAAGTTATTACCAGCCAGTGGCTGTTTCGTGGTTACTGGGAATTCTATGACTGGGAGAGCCTCATCCCTCTTTTCTCTCTATAGGACCACAGTCTCTATCAACTAATACTAGTGACCATGATATCTGTCTCAGAGGAGATGCCCTGGGAAAAATGAACTGAAGTCAATTAACTAAATCTAGACCTGCTGTGGAAAGCGAGGCAGATAATTATACTCTTTGGCTTTCCTGTGTATAATATATAGTAGCACCATTGCCTTACAGGAAGATGTCTAGCCATCTAAACTATATAAGCATAACTTTGAACCCAGAAATAAGTAAGGATGGCCCCCCAGCAGTAAGAAAAAGAGAATTACAAAGCCCATGTACTTTGTTTCACATACACAGATGGGGAACTATTCCCGTTAATTATTTTTAGTCTTCTTTTTGTTTTAGAGAAAATAAAATAAAATAATATTTATTAAGTACTTACTATATAACTATATACCTAGTTGTTTAGATCCATTGCCCCATTTAATGATGATAATATCGATATTAGCTACTGTTAAGTTTTTACCATGTTATAAACATATCCAAAATGCTGTATCTTTATCACTTCATTTTATCCCCAAAAGTCCTGTAACATGTTTTTCTTCTATAATTTTCTGTAACAAGTAACTAAATTGGTTATGATGGAAGGTAAGAAGCTTGAAAGAAAACAAGCAAAATGAAGTTCAGAGAATTCGAGCAAATTGTTAAAGAGCATCCTTTTAATAATTATGCTACTCAATGCCAACCTTTGGCTACATTATGAAAAATTCAGAGGGTATCAAGGGCTAAGGTTTCAGGAAGGAGATGTGTGTGTGTGTGTGTGTGTGTGTGTGTGTGTGTGTAAATAGATAGAAAATTAAAACTAATGGTAAGGGGAAAAGAGAACAGATGCAGAAAAACCAAAAGATAGAGTCTCTCCTTGGGACATATGTAGTTACTGGGAGTGGCATTCTGTATTTGAGCATAGTAGAATAACTGATATTCATGATGATGACCCTGAGGTGCCCAGATATAGTTATTTATTTTCAATATAATATAGTCAATGAAGACAGAAAAATTGCCAACAAAATTTGCCACTCCTAACTGCACTGGAAATTGAACTCATGCTGGGGAATTTTCCATACAGGACATTTGGAAATAACTGTAATCCCTCTACAAACATGCACAATTATATTTACTGAAAATCCAAGAATTTCCTGGTTGTATGGTTGACTTAAATAAACTTACAGGAAAACTTGAACTCCATTGGAAAATGGATTACATTAATGGAAATGCTACAATGTATAGCTATTCTTAATTGAGTTGTTGCTAATTATAAATAGGAAATAATTGTGCCAAAGATTAGTATAATTTCTATTGTCCCCATGAAAAGTAAGCTTACACAAAGGTACATGTCACCATATTGCTATCCCTAATTTCCTCCAAAATGAAATTCCACAGTCACCATTGTGAATATACTGTTATTATTCTTCTTGGAAATAATAGAACTTGAACAAATTCAATGACAAATGGAACATACACACATACTTACACATTGTCTCCCAATTACCAAGAATTCTCTCTAGCTGAAAAAGATGACCAATGTCTAGAGGGCAGATGAGATGACTATAAAAGCCCTGAACTTGGTCTCATTAGCAATTTGGCCTCACTACTGAAATGAGGTCACTGAGGACAACATCACTGTGATCATAGCAGCCATGGGTGTCTGTGCCCAGAAAACAGAGTGCAGGTTGAGAGCCCACATAATCCTAGATCTCTGGAAGCTTATAACCGATAATGGAAATACTGATGTGAATGAAATTCAGGCATTTGACCCAAATAAACATATACATTACTAAAATTATGCTATAGGTAAAAAGACATATGGCATTCCCTATGGCATTGCAATAATGTAGTATTAAGTTCATAAGGGTCATATAATTTTTATGATGGTTTTGTTTTTAATTACTGCATTTCCAGCAGTCAATGGAAAGCAGCAGTCAAGGGAAAGATGTTGGAAAGAGGGTAGGGGAAAAATAAGCTTACAGATATCCAAATGGAAAAATAATACATTAATTAATAAATAATAATACAAGTGTAAATTCTGTGCTTTGCATACTCACAATTGCAAACATACTTTGGCCCAGGCCTCTATTCTTGACCTTAAATTTTCCATACAGACACTTAAATAAGATTTTGAAAATGTACTAAGGATATGGTGAGGTGCTGTTAATCACATTCATTTCTTTTTTCAATGCACAGAATAAGTTTAATTCTGTGTTTCATGCTTTAAGTCTATGTTCAAATAATATTGTTTAAATTTTTATGAAAATACTTTATTTAGGATTATAAATAATTTTAAATATAAGTTATAAAAATGACCTGTTGATCCTCTAGAGAAGTCATGAGCATTTCTAAGAACTCACTGGAGGTCTACAACAATGAAGATCTAACCACAAATCCACTGGAAGTACAAACTCATTTTTCAGAATATTGTGTTTCTGATCTCATAGTTAGGGAAAAAATCTGTCTCCTTGGATTTAATATTCTCTCAGTGCTATCATCATTGGCTATATTTTGCTCTTTTTATATTTTGGTAAAAATGCAGCATTGGCAAAATCAGAGGCAAGATTTGTGTTATGTTTGGGGGGATCACTTTTCTATTTCTGGCCTCTATAAAACATTACACTATCTATGAGATAATATAATGCATTCAGGGGCTAATATGGATTTTAGTGACCAAGAAAGACTTGTTGCCATCAAGAAGCATAAAAAATCATTTACAAAGACTTTCACAGATAAGCCTTCTTTCATATTAAATTGTCTTCTTGCGATCTGCTATAAAGTCCAGCTCTTATGGACACCAAGCAACCCATACTGTATAGTAAAAGATCAGAACTACGACCATGAAAGACAGAAGAGAACGGCTCTTCTTACTGCACTTTGTTTCAACCACACCAGTGACCCCACTGGGGATTGTCCTGATGACCAGCTAACAGAGGAGGGAAAACCACAGGCCTAGTTTACAGATGGGTCTTCATGGTGTAATGCCACCAGCACAGGTGAGTGACTTTTGCATACTAGGTCCATTTAAAGGGTGTCTCTGAAAGACAATGACAGAGAAAAAGTTTTCTTATGGGCAGCTCACCAAAAAGTATGTCTGACTGTCCACTTTTTACAAAAAGAGAGATGGTTGAAGTTACAGATCTGCCGCCCTTCATGGGCAGTAGCTAGGAGTTGGAAAGCTAGTCAGAGAACTGGGAAAAAAAAGATTGGAGAATTAGTGATGAGGGAGTTCAGAGGAGAGCTATGTGGATGTATGAAGTAAACTAGAGAAAAAAAGATGAAGATATTTATATCCCATGTAAATGCCCTCCTGAGCACATTCAGTACAGAGAGACTTTTCAATAATCATGAATGTAAAGATTCATCCTGGTGATAACAATCATATCCCCCCCCCCATAACCCTCTATTTGTTCAATAGGTCGAAGTATAATGCACTCATTGCAGCAGGGATGGAGTCTACGCATGAACTCCAAAACTGCATTTCCTCTTGTCAAGGATGCTCTGAATGCTACCACTGCTGAGTGTTGATTACCCAGTAGTGACTGATGCTGAGTTCCTGATGTGGGACCATTACTGCAATAGGAACGGCCAGCCAACCAGTGTCAGTTTGAGTATACTGGACTCTTCCCCATCACGGAGTGAGAGTTATCAATAAGTTATCAGCATGGGAATAAGTTCATATTTCAAATACAGAGTTATCTTTTCTACCTATAGTACTTGTCAGCAACACTATTTTAGACTTGTAAAATACCTTATTCTTCATCATGATATTTCACATAACATCATGTCAGACTAAGGAAATATTTTATGATGAAAAAATATGGCAATATGCTCATGAAATTCATTTGTCTTGGCATTGTGCCCCATTTCCCAGAATTATCTAGCATGATAAAATGATGAAATGACCTTCTGAAACCTTCATTATTGTGCTGTGTGGGACAAATCACACTGTGAGACTGAAGTACTGTCCAAAAGAGGCAATGTATGGCTTACATGAAAAGGTAGCATATAAAGTTTTCCTGCACAGCCATTTTATACATCTCTAGGAATACAGGTGTGGAAGGGGAGTGGCCCCCCTCAAGTTATACCTATTAGTTCACTAAAGAAACTTTGGTTTCCCATCTGCCAATTCTCATGCCTTGTGGTTTTGGAGATCATCTTGCTTAAAGAAAGAATGCTTTTACCAGGAAATAGGAAAACTTCACCTTTCTACTAAATTGAAATCTGAGAGTACCCCTTGGATATTTGAGGCCTCTTATACTATTGAATAATCAGGAATATAACCTGGCTATTATTATTGATTCTCTTTTCCATTTTGTTACTGTACAGTTTGTGCAAGAACTGTTTCCAGAGTCCAAGATATTCTCCAGGATACCTGATAATACTCTTATGTCCAATAATAGGAGGAAAAAAATAGCAAACCCATTATGACAGGAACACGAGGAACATGCATCATATAGAAAGTTCCCTGTTATTCTATCCAAAAAAGATTTAAAATGTCAACCTAAGGATCTAGGGGAAAAGGGACATGGAACAGAAGCTATTACTATTAATTGTGGCCTTATAACCATGTACATAGATAGTGACTGCACCAGCTATATTTTAAGTTAGTTAATGCCCACATTTTATGTGGTATTTTAGGAATCAGACATTATCATTTAAATTTCACATGTGAAGATAATTTTATTGACACATTGATGAGAATGTGATTGTTCATAGAATATAGAGATTCACCTATATTGAGGAGGCAAGTGAAGGAAATACTACCAGATTGATTGTTCTCTGACATTTTGCTCCTGGAATTGATATCTAAGGATTTAATTGCCTAGGCTATCTCCCCCTCTGATACCAGGTGGTGATGTGTGACAATAGAAGCACATCAGAGGTTCACAGTTTAAGAGGAAAGAAAGATCTGCGTATCTCACCAGCCCTCTCCTGGACTTCCTCCTGGGGTCCCTCTCTGCCTCACTGTGGTTCTGTCTTAGCTGCCATACATGGTTACAATGCCTACTGGTCGTTCCTTCTCTTTTGGCACCAAGCTTTCTGCAGGATTTGGAAAAACTTTCTCAGCTTGACCCTTTGAGTTTTCCCATATTTTCTAGTCAAGAGGAGTTTCATGATTCTTAGTTGATTTCTTTAACCCTGCTCAAAATGCTATAAATAGTTCCTCCGCAGGTAAACATATTGGATATGCTATCTATCTCCTTCCTGCCAGTGTCCTGACTGATACACAATTACTATATACCAGGTATTGGATGCACAGAAAGACATTAATCTCTCAGTAGCATGGTTTCTTCATATGAAAATGGAGACGGTGATTACTTCGATAAGCCTGCTGTATGATAAAAATAAGATGGCATGTATGAAATATGAAATGCTTAGTTAGACATAGACTCTGGCTTTCCAATAAATTTTAGCTGTTATTATTATTATCATAATATTATCAAAAGCACCCTCATTAACTTTATTATTATTGGTGATCAGTGTTACTGGTAAGAACCATTATCCCATATTTTCATCATCATTCCTGAGGAAAATATTCTTTGAAATAATACTGTTACTGGACATTTTAGAAGTTCTTATATTTTTGGTACAGCCTTCATATCATTTACTTTGAGGGAATCTTCACAAAGTGCAAGAATCTGAGTCTATATTTTTTCTCCAAGAAAATGATTTTAGAAGCTATGGTCCACTAGGGCAGAACAGAGATGAAAACAGAAAAAAATCACAAATCTAAAATTATCCTACATAGACTGCCATTGTGAACTTTATAACCATCCTCTCCAATTCACTGAGTATATTGAAACATATCTCTAGGCCAGTAGGCAAGTACATGATATATATCTATGTGTTCCCATATTCTATAGAACATCCACAAAAGTAGCAGGAACATTACATTTTTTAAAGATTATTGAGGTATAATTTATACAGAATAAACTGAACATATGTACAGTATAGAATTTAGTGTTTTGATGTGGGTACTTTAGAAATCATCACCACAGTCAAGATAGTGAGCATTTACTTACTTCTAGAACTTCTCATCTCCTTTATCGTCTGTCATTCCCACTTCTTTCTGACCCCAGCCTTCATCAATGACCTGCTTTCTGTTAGTATAAATTAATTGGAATTTTATGTAATTTTTATAAATTTATAAAATTTTTATAAATTTTATAAATACAGCATATTCTCTTATCCTTGCTGGCTTCTCTCTTGTGTAATGTTGCACATATCAGTAATTCACTTCTTTCATATTGTTGGGTAGCATTCTACTTTATAGCTACACAGTAATACAATTTAAATTTCCATTCAACTTTGGAGGGAAATTTGAGTTGTTTCCAGGTTAAGAAACAACTATTTCAAAGAAAGCCATTTTGAACATTCTTGTTACAAGTCCTTGTGTTGTCATATGTGTTCATTACTTTTCCATAAATACTGAGGGATAGAATGGCTGGATCACATGGCACATGTATGATTAACTTTTTAAGAAATCGTCAATCTTTCCAAAGTGGTTGTACATATTTACATTCCCATGAGCAGGATACATGAATTGTAGTCTCTTCATATCTTTGCAATACTTAGTACACTCAGTCTTTTTTATTAAATGAAAGAGCTCTTGTAACAGGTATACAGTGGTGTCTTAAACTGTAGTTAAATTTTCTGTTATTTTGAGCATCTTTCTATGAGCTTATTTGCACCCAGATGTCATAGACATATGTCCTCAACTCTTGAATATACTCTTGGATTTAGCTTTTTCTACATATTTTGGGTACAAATCATTTATTACATAAATGATTTGCAAATAATTTCTTTAAGTCTATGGCTTATCTTTTCACTTCTGTCCTTGTATTTTTGAAGAGATAATTTATTTTTACAAAATTTAAATTACTTTTTAAACAGATCTTGCTTTGGGTGTCAGAGCAAAGAAATATTTGCTTAATCCAAGGTCACAAAGATTTTGCCCTAATTTTTCTTCTATACTTTGCATTACTTTAAGCTCTACATTGATTTCAGTGATCTATTTTTAGTAAAAGTTTTATATGCAGCTGGAGGTATAAACCAAAGTTTCTTTTGCTTTGCATGTGGATATCCAATTGTTCTAGACTGATTCATGAAAAGACTACTTCTTCTTTGTGAACTTCTTTTGTACCTCTGTTGAAAATAAGTTTCCTATACATGTGTTGCTCTATTTCTAGACTCTGTTCTGTTCCATTGATCTATTTTTCCATCATTGCGTCAATACCATAGTCCCTTGATTTTTAGAGCTCTGAGTAAGTTGTGAAATCAGGTAATGTTAATCTTCAAGTATTCTTCCTTTTCAGATATTTTTGGCTGTTCTGGGTTCTTTTAATTTCTATATGAATTTAAGAATCGGCTTGCTAATTTCTACCGAAAAGCCCCCTAAAAGGCTTATTAGGTGCATTGAGTCAAAAGATCAATTTGTAGAGAATGGATATCTTAGTATTATTAAATTTTCTGACCCATAAATATGATATATATCTCAATTTAAGTCTTTAATTTCAGCAAATTAAAAAAATTAATGTACAGATCTTATACACATTTAATAAGATTTACCCCTAAGTATTGTGTATTTTTGATGCCATGGTATTGTATTTTATTTCAATTTCTGATCATTTATTGCTACTCTACAAAATTGTATCTCATCTCTGAATATCAACTTTGTTTTTTGCCACTTTGTTAAATCCACATATTAGTTCTAGTAGTTTTTTAAGTTCCATGGGACTTTTGATATGGATGATTATGTCTTCTGTAAATATAGATTCACTTTTTTTCTGATTTGGTTGTGTTTTGTTTCTTTGTCTTGACTTATGACAATTGCTAGAAACTCTAAAACAAAGGTGAGTAAAGACAGACATGCTTGCATTTTTTTATCACCTTAGGGGAAAAGTATTGTCTATCACCATTGGGTACAATGTTTTTCATAAAAGTGCTGTGTAAAATAAAAGAATTCTTTATATATTTCTATTTTAGTGAAAGTATTTGTAAGCAATAGATGTTGATCGTTGTCAAATGTTTTTTTCTTTTTGAAATGAGATAACCATATAGTTTTCTCTTTTAGTATGTTAATATGGTGAATTACATTCATTGATTTTCAGATGTTAAACCAACCTTGCATTACTAAAATGAACTCTATATAGTCATTATATACCATTATTTTTATATATTCCTGGACTTGTTTTGTTATTTATTTGAGGATTTGTATGTACAGAAAGATTATTAGTCTGTAATTTTATATTCTGGTAGTCAATTTATCTTGTAGTGTCATTTGAATAGCACTAGTCTCATAAAATGTGTTGGAGCATGCTTCTTCCTATTCCATTTCTGTAAGATATGTAGAACTATTATTATTCTTTCCTTAAGTGTTTGGTGACTATCACAAGGTTAGTTGCCTGGATCTGGAGTTTTCTTTGTAATAAGTTAACTCTAAGTTTAATTTCTAAACAGAATTTTAGGATTATTCCACTTATCTATTTCCTCTTTAGTGATTTTTGATAGTTTACATCTTTCAAGAAATTAGTTCATTTCATGTCAGTTACCAAATTTATGGGCCAAGATTTGTTCATAGGATTTATTTGTTATCCTATTAATGCTTTAACTAATGTCTTTGGACAGTAGTAAATTTTTTCAAAAAAAAAAATTCAAAGATGTTTTTCAAAGAAAGTACTTTGAGTTTCATTGATCTTATTTCTTGGGTTTTTTGTTGTTGTTATTGTTAAACACCACTGATTTCCACTTTAATTATATAATTTTCTCCCTCCTAATGCTTTGTGTTTAATTTGATCTAATTTAAATAATCTTTTAAAGTGAAATTTTTTAAAGACCTTTTTTCTCCTTTTATAAGTATTTCACTCTATACATTTCCCATAAGAACTGCTTTAACTGAATTTCACAGTTTTCATATGTACTTGAAATTTTATTTCATTCAAAGTATTTGTATTTTTAAATTCCTCTTGAGACTTTTTATTAATCTACACATGTCTTAGATGTGCATTGTTTGGTTTCCAACTATTTAGAGTTTTTCTAGATTTCCTTCAGGTGTTGATTTCTATCTTAATTAAGAATATGCATCGTATCATTTTGATTCTTTTGAAGGTATCTTTTATGGTTCAGAGTATGGTCTTCCTGGGTAAATGTTCCATGTGCACTTTAAAAGAATGTGTAGTCTGCTGTTGTTGTATAAAGTATTCTATAATTGCTCAAGGCTAGTGTTCTTCATGTCATCTGTAGCATCACTGATTTTCTGCCCACAATTCTGTAAGTTATTGAAAGGTGAGTGTTGAAGTATTCTATTCCAATTGAGAATTTCTTTATTCAGATCTATCAGTTTTTGCTTCATGCATTTTGAAGTGAAATGTGCATACACATTCGAGATTTTTGCTTCTTCTTAGAAAAGTGACCTTTTATCAATAAACAATGTCTTTTTCTTAGTGTTTATATTGTATATCTTTTTCCATTCTTTACTTTTCACTTTACATATTTTAGTAGGTTTCTTATAAAAACATATAGCTCGATCACGCTTTTTTATTTTTAATGAAATCTGACAATATCTATCTTTTAACTGGTGTTGAGACTATTTACATTTAAAGTGATATGGATATCATTGTATTAAAAGATACCTTTTTGTTATGTGTTGCCATGAATTTGTTTTTTATGCTTTTTCTGAGATTCACTGAACATCTTTTATAATTCTATTTTATCTTTTTATTGGCTTATAATTTAAACTTTAGTTAGAAAAAATGAGTGGTTGCCCAAGGGTTTACAGAATAATCTGTAAAAATAATCTGAATTATATTAAAATAATATATATATTTACTTGTAAGTACCTTAAAACTGTATATTTTAAGTCCTTATTCCATCTCCATTCCTGATGTTATTATTGATGATTATTGTTATGTAATTTAGTTTTGGAGATACTATTGAATACAAAGATAGAATATATTGTTGCTATGTTTTTGCTTTAAACTTCCATTTTCTCTTCAAAACAATTAAAATAAGAATAAAACATTTATTTTTGTCTTCATTTACTCAGTTTCTGATGCTTTTAATCTCTTTACATCAATCAAATTTTACACTTTCAGCTAGCCCACATTCTACCTTTAGCAATTTAATAAATATTTCAGGTTGAAGGTTTTTATCAGTTTGTTTGGCATTCAGTGGCCTTCAAGGAACCAGTGCTTGGGTCTTGTTTCTTGTTGCAGGTTCCCATATTTCTCAAAACTTGGGTTAGTTGTTTGACCTGTGAACTCATTTTCTGGTGGGTTTAGGAAAATTATTTATTTGTGGTTAGTCCAGCTCTTTTCTATCTGTGAGAGTGATATTCTTTCCTATTCTCTACATCTCTGAACTGACACTGGAAGTCTTTAAGTTTCATTATGTATTATTTGATATATAAAAAGTTTATGTAACTTTGATATCCTTTTAAATACAACTTAAAAGAAACATTTATAAACCTACTGACTAATCTAAGGATTAGAAATGATAAATATCCTTAAGTCTAGGAAGGAGATGGGACAGGAGTGAAACACAAAGGTAAGTGAAATAACATCTGTCTTTTTAAAAGAGGAGCTAATAGTATCTGTAATTGGCATCTGCAAAGACCAGAACTCAAATCTCTCGTTTGGAATAGCAAGCATATAAGGTGTTTGTAATCATATAGAGATACCCAATGGCCAGCACTTAAGTTGAATTCAAATCTCTTTATTTATTGTTTTTTTTTCATTTTGTGCCAAAAGACCTAAGATTTCAGTATCTGAATCTTATTTTAACTTTATCATCCCAGTTAATCATAAGTAAGCAGTAAATCTTGAATGATACCAAGATCCTTGTAATATTTCAGTAATTTACTTCTTTGTGAAGAGAATTAGTGTCTCCAATATCTATGCTACTCCCTACACTATGTAATTATGTGCAATTACATCCTGTGTACAATGTCCAACTGGAAAAGTATGCTAGCTCCTTTATTACTTTTTTTGCCTTCGGTTTAATTTTTGAGTGATATAATTTTGTCTGGTCTATTGAATAAATATTTCCATAATTTATAATATTATTGATTAATAAATTATTGCACCCTGATAAGAAAAGCAGAATCTATATCAAAAAATAAAATAGAGGCTTTTTATTGCCTTTCAACATGGCTCCTTTCTTAGCTTCCTTCCCATTATATTAGCACATTTTATTTTCTCTAATAGGCTGCAGAAAACCAGTAATATGATAGAAGTCATTAATACATTATAATCACAGCAGAAGATCAAGCTCATCTCTTTCTCTTTGCATTGTCAAGTGTTTCAATATTTTATTTGATAATGTGATGACCAGAACTGATCATGGTAATCTAAGTGTGGATCTGACTAATGCATTGTATAATCAAAGATTTTACTTTTAGATTATGATTCATTTACATTCCTTAGCTTGCCTCATGCCACAGTCAGGCCTAATGGAATTGCCACACTAGGATATTATGCCAAAAGGAAATTGGGGAAGGGGGCAACTGTGAAGGAGAGGCAACAATGAGGAAAAGGAAGACCTGAGTTTCAGCTCCATTATGTACTATAGCACTTCACTTATCTGGGTCTCAGTTTCCTTGTAGATGCCACAAACTCAAACACATATGAGTTTGGACAAAGAATGTAAATAGCAATGTAACAGAACATAGGATTTGAAAGGGGGCCTAGGAAAGGGCAAATAATCCAGCCCAGAAGGGCAGTGGTCCCTCCACTCCAGCTCATTACTGACATGTAATAAGTAAGTACCAGCATTCCCGGGGGGGGGGGGAACCCCTAATATCTCAACGGAAGCTGGAGGTAGACTTTCATAGAAAAGCTTGAATTTTTTCAAATGTAGAAACTATTTCAAAACCTTGTAACACAGGAGGCTACAGAACAAAGCAGTCTGCTGACACAATGGCTTACATCACCTGCTTATTCATGCCTACCTTATTAGAAGGTTTCCTAGGATCCTTCCAGCTCTATCATTTTGTGTTTAAAGATTGTGGGTCAGTGTAATTTTTAAAGGAATCAACTGAATTAATTGTTTAGGCTCAGACCATTTGCAGAAGCAGCAGCAGCTTCATCCACAGGTACTAATTAAGTGTCAAGTCTATGTTCAGGAAATGCAGGAATTGAAAAGGCATAGTTTTTCTTTTCAGGAGCATACAAGTTATTCATTTGCACAACAAATATTTACTGAGTAATGAAGGGTCAATAGGAATGAAGTAATTCAACTTACTTTCCATCTTCCCCGCACTTATTTATATTGTGCCATGTGAGTGATGTTCTCATACCTCCACAGTAAAGTGGGAAGAGCCCTACTTTTTGTATATTCTTAAATTGACATTGTCCGTCTCCTCTGGAACATTTATCCATTAATTACTCCCTTACTTAGCCTCTTGGTGGTTAAGTCTTGGGTCTCCACTTTCTCCTTATTCTCAATTAAAACTACGCTCATGATTTATTACAAATGAAATAATATCACACCTTCCCCCACACCTGCCTCCTCTCACCCTTTCATGCCCCCAATACACTTCTCAGAAGAGTATTACAAGTAAGTTTTACTTAGAGTCATTGCCTGGCCTGTGGCAAGCAGTCTCCACTCTTTCTCACGCACTCTCTTGGAGTTTTTAAGAGAACAAGGGAAGGGCATGGTGATGCCTGATTGCAATGAGTCATGAACTCATTTATCACCCCCCACCCCCTCCCTGGTCCAACAACCTGGTGAGATGTGAGGTGGACCAGGGGGCAGAATGAGTAAGAACAGTGGAGCCACACTGCCTGGGTTTTAAACTTGACACTGCCATTCTCCAGCTGTGTAACCTTGTGCAATTTATTTTACCTCAGGTACCTCAGTTTCCTCATCTATAAAATAGAGCTGTTCAATTAATGAAAATAATAGGGCTCCTGTAGGAAATAAATGTGTTAAAATTTGTAAAGTCCTTAGAACATGCATGACTTGCAACAAACTCTATATAAATAATGAGAAATAGTAATAGAAATTTATTCCTAAATGAGAAAGTTGAGTTATAGAGGCACTAAAGAACCTGCCAGAGCTCACGCTGTTAGTGCGCAGCAGAGCCAACAGCTAAACTCAGGCTGCCTGGCTGCAGAAGCCCAGGCCTTGAACACAATGCTCTTTTGCCTCCCAACTGCAGTATGCTGTCCAAAACAATGTTAAAAACAACATTGAAATAAATAAAGGTCATATCAGTGGTCTTCTGTACAACTTAAATTAATAATAACTGGCACCGTATTATTCATTTCCATTTGGTATCTCTTGCTCAATAGAAGCTTTTCATGATTTCCCTCCCTAGCAGTTTCCATAAGAGGCTTGAAAATTTGTTTTGCTTTGTTGCAGATAATATGCTTACTAAGAGGCATTGTTTTCTTTATGGGGCCAGTTCTCCTTCTAAATGTTCAATGCCTTTCTGATTTTACGACTCAGAGCAGTTGATTGTTGACTCTTAACTCTTCCCTCCCACTCTCTAGGTCCTGCCTTCTAGATTTTCACTGTGTTCATTCCCAGAGAGGCTAACTCAGATTCTTGATAAAGTGCTTTTAAGTAACATATAGTTAGCTTGCTTATAGTCCCCCTGCAACCTCCCAAATGACCATCGTTATAGTCTTATAATTTTGCACAATAACATGATTTCTTCAATAGCCCCTATATATGCAGACAGTTAAATTGACCCGAGGCTTGCATTTTTCAGAAATAAAAGAGAAAAAAACTTGAAGAGCTGGCAATAAATTGGTTAAAGTTACTCCTCTCTGGTTCTAGGCTCAGCAGGCAAAGAAATGAAAAATGAAGGCATGAGACACAGAGAGAAATAGGAGAGGTGAGAGGCTGTTGGGTCCACTCAGGTGAAGCACCATTAAGCAATGAAAAGGAAAGTTGGGGGGCTGTGAGCAGGACTTAGGGTGTTGGGTGGTAGGACCTCAGAGGCAGAGCTGTTTATGGTGGTGGCAAAGGCTTCAGGCATAGCTGTGGGAATGCATTTTTTTAATTACAGGTTTTTTTAAAAGATTTTATCTTTAGAGGGGAAGGGAAGGAGAGAGGGAGAGAAATGTCAATGAACAGTTGCCTCTCATGGGTCCCCTGCTAGGAACTGGCCTACAACCCAGGCATCTGCCCTGACTAGGAATCGAACTGCAATCCCTTGGTTCGCAGGCCCGAGCTCAATCCACTGAGCTACACCAGCCAGGGCTGTGGGAGTGAATTTTTGAAGTGGTTCCTGTCAATCTTCTCTGTCACATTTTCAGGGCATGTCTCAGAACAAGGTCCTTTCACTGATTAGCCCTAGTAATTCTTTCAGGTTTTGCTTTTCATTCTACTGTCTCCTGAAATTTTTAATTTTGTCTAACCATCACTTTCTGGGTAGGGAAATTCTCTGTTACTCTATCACATTGTTGCCTTTGAAACCACATGCATCACCAATCTTTTCGGTCAGCTTCTTCCTGAGATTTTGATTCTCACTAAGACCTCAGTACTACTCATACCTCAGGGCCCATAGTTGCTGATATAAGAGGAGAGGTCAGACAGGCATGCATCTGAGATAAGGAACTCTGGGATTTAGGACGTAGAAAGAGCCATGAATGTAAAGGCCTCCAGGAGATCTACCACCTGGGTGTGTCGGTTATTGGTTTTAACAGAAGACAAAGTACTAAGGAAGACTGAAATCAGGTTCCAAGTCTTCACTGAATGGAGAGGAACACATGAGCATATTGCAGAGAACATTGAAGAAGTTGGTACAATCTCATGGCTGGAATCTCAAACAGTGAGTGTTTTGCATAAAAATTAAAGAATTCTGGTCTGGGCATGGCACTGGGACACTTATAGGGCTGGTGGTGCAGGGACATCAAATGGCCTCTGCTTGGGGTTTGACCGATTCAGAGCAGCATTTCCCAAACCCTGGGCAAACAAACAGGACTTACAGGAACACTGGAAATTATAGCAATTGGGACAATACCATGGCAATGAAGGAGAGTAAAACAATGTTCTGTGATGATGCTGGGAATGAAGAATGCTTACACAGGAAGGAGATTTCAAGAGAGTAAAGTGGAGAAAGTAACAAGGAAGGGCCAGGTTGAAGGACACACAGAGAAATATGTCAGTGGCAATGATGTGATCTGAACTGTAGCTTAGTGATATGCAGGAGAATTGGACTGACTTCTTTCTGGGTAGCAAACTGGCACTGGCTGAGGTTGCTAGAGGTGGAAGTGTTTGCATGAGGTTAAAAGATTGAAGTATTTTCTCAACAGTTGGATAAAAATTTGCAAAACTTTTTTACTGGTGTCTGTAAGGAGAGCTCTCTCTGCAAGGAAAGGTCAGCCTGTTTCCTGGTTGCTTACCTTGAGATGAAATCCCAGCAGCCTATAGAGGTGAAGAAGTTCGGAAGTTTAGAAGTTCTTACGGCGGAAAGATAAAGACCTGCAGTCATCGTGGAAATCTACATTTGGAATGGATTCTTTCCATAAATTGCTAAGCAAAAGGTCTGGCCTTTGGATTCTTACTGCCTAGGAGAGATTCACCCAGTCGTCCCTGTGGGAAATCTCAAGTTTTGGAAGCACCTGAGCTAGCTCGGAGATAAGGAGCCCCAAGTAAGTTGATCCTGATTGGTTGGGTGGCTGTTAGGAGCATTTTCAGGTGTTTCAACTCTCAACCACCTGTGCTGGTCAGACGGCATTAGAAAAAAAAGTCCCTGGATGGTATCTTTGACACCCCCAAATCTAAAATGTCATAAATGATTTTCCTGCCCCCATTTTCAGTGGTGTAAATCCAAGTTTTGCTAAAAATAAACAAACAACAAGAAAAAAAACAGGCATTCAGGCTTTCCTTGGGCTGACCCTAGAAATACCTGTCTCACTTTTTACTATTTCTCTACCTTTATATCAATCTTTTCTTTACCCTGAAGCCACCCCATATTCTAATTTGTCTAGTTACTTTTGTTTCAGAGCTCTTGTTTGGGTAATATTAATTCCTCACCACCACCCCTTTCTATTGAAACTGCTCATCCGTCAAGGTCAAATGTATATGACACATTCTTCTTCAACTTTTTTCTATACTGAGTCAGAATCAATCCCTATTCAAGTTTCCATAGCACTGTATAGTTCTCTATCTAGAGTACTTCCTGCAACCACTAATAGTCCTGTTTTACATCCCTTGTTCTCTCATTAGACTAAAAACCCTCCAAGGGAAACATTGTGGTTTAGTACCTTGTTATTTTCCAGGGCACCCACCTTAATATTTTGACTAGAGTGTACTTGACTAAATAACAACTGATTGAATATACAGTTCCAATAAATAAAATAGGCCTTGTCAAGCCTTAGAAAGTAACTTTAGCCACAAAAAAACATTGCATAGAAACAGCAAACAGGCTGACAGTGACCAGAGGGGAGAGGGGAGGGAATTTCAGGGGAAAAGGGGAAGGGCTTAGAGGAATAAGTATAAAGGACACATGGACAAAAACTAAGGGGGGTGAAAATGGGAGGGAGGTGGAGAGCACTGCGGGGGTGGGCTGGGATGGGAGTAAAAGACAGAGAACTGTACTTGAAAAATAATTAAATTAAAAAAACATTGCATAGAAATCAAGTAGCAATTTATCAATAATCCCTCCAGTGGCTTGAATGAGTAAATGACCTTTTTTCCAAACAATAAAAACTTCCTCACTTCCTATTGTTTAAAAAGAATCTTGACTAATAAGGCATGAGCACATTTCTGTATAGTCTGTGGCCAGTAAATGTCATGTGTGGGTGACTTGGAGATGAAGTTCCTCTTGGCTTTCAGAATAGCATAGGAAGGTCTTCCTCCAGATTCTGGAATACTGTGTGGGAGGGAAGGGAAAGTCTGGGAACAGGACAGATGCTGACACATACATTGTGACCCAGTGGAATGTGGACAGGCTGGAGCCACAAAGTCCTCAATCACTGTGTCTCTGGACAGGCATCTTCAATCTGCTGGAATTCATGCTTCTTCCTTTGTAAATTGTGGCTTAAAATGCCTGCTCTGAATTTAAGTAATTATACTAGGGGCCTCTTATTTATCATTTCAGAATCTCTCTTTTTCTGGCCACTTTAATAGTGACCTGTTCTTCTGCCTCCAAGAAGCTTCCTTCCAGTACAACCTGAACCTATATCTCAGGCTCTAGAGTGTCTTCATTGGCAAGGTGTGGGAAGCCCAGGAACACATTCAGCTTGCTGACTAGGCGTGCATATCTCAGAAGTTCTAGGGCATTTGGATTAACCATCCGTGAGCTGAACTGCGACCAGGGTAACACAAGGACTGGTAGAAAATTTCTCCACCTCTCTGACCCCAGAGGGATGGTCCTAAAATACACCTTCATGAAATTGAACAAGCAGTTAGTAGTCATCCTTATAATTGACTCTTTCTATGTCTTACTTTTATTAGCTCTGATCCTTTGGGTATATTCCCTGGACTCATATACCCCAAATAGCAGGATCATACACAAGCCTTGGTCTCAGACCCTGCTTCTGGGAAACCTATATTGAGACATAACCTTGTTATCACCAAATGCTCAGAAAAACACAACAGAAAATACAAAATAAAATGTCTGAATAAAAATGTAAGTTGGTAACAAATTGGCTTTTCTCTAGAAAGGTGAACATTGAAAAGGTAAGTATGTGGTAGTAAGGGACTTTGAAAATCACAGTGGATTTGATTTGATGTGAAAACTTCTAGCAAAACTTACCAATGATTCACACTGGCTGGGTGGTTCAGTTGATTGGAGCATCAGCCCATACACAAAATGTTGAGGGCTTGATCCCCACTCAGGCCACATTTAGGTTGTAGGTTTAATCTCTGTTCAGAGTGCTTATGGGAGGCAAATGATGGATGTTTCTCTGTCTTTCCCTCCCACTCTCTCTCTCTCTCTCTCTCTAATCAATAAAAACATATCCTCGAGTGAAGATTTAAAAAAATCACTTACCAATTACTCAACTGACTTTTCTTTGTGATCACCATGGTGCTGTGTTCCTTAGGGATGCTGGCTGGGTCTTAGTGAGTAAAACTGCACAGGAATCACAAGGGGGATGCTAGTCACAGCCGCCACATTAACCCGAGTTGATGGCATTGCTCTGTGCCCTGGAAAAGGCGCTGGAAGCTGAAAAAGAAATGCTCGCTAATGGAAAATAACCAAGAGGCTAAGGAGAGAGATGTTATTTTTGAACTTTTAAAGAGAACATTATAAATAGCAGAGAAAATGGAAAAGCAGAAATTAAAAACAATAAAAACAAAAGCAAGTTGACAGCGGCCCTTTTAATATGACGATTTTGGTGCTTCTAAGGCCTAGGCCTGTGGATATAATAGCTGAGTCCACGCGAAATAGCCAAGGACCACGGGGTTTGAGCACTTAGTCACAATGGCATTTTAGGTTAAACAATCATTGACTCAGCGGTGAAAAATGAGATAAATTAAAATTATTTTCTTCACAACGGCCGAGGGGCTTGGCAAGTAATATATTGAAGAAATTTCCTGGACATAATAGGTTACATTAATTTTCAACTGCAAAACAATTCCTTCAGCATTATTTTTCAAGGAGAGAGACAAGAAGAAGGGGGGAGAAAGCCGCCCTGTTACTCATGCTATTTACTTCTGGCCTAAATGAGAAAACATGTTTCAAAGAAAAGATTAAGAAAGGCGTATCAAGACACAGAGCAAATCCTGACTGTAAAGAATTCAGGCTAATTGGTTACCCATTTGCCTGTTCAAATGTGGTCAGTATTAATCCAAGAACAATAGGAACATAAGTTATGAAAATCGTTACATTGGGAAGCAGGATGTTAAGCCCTCTGCTAGCTAAAAAGCACCTTTGTGTGGATTACGGAACTAAAACCGGAGCGAATATTTCCATCTAAATGCGGTACCAGTTGTGGTAGAAGGGTTCAGTGCCTCTGCCCGGGTCCTCTCTTCCCCTGATGCTGAGGACCTGGGGCGCACGCCTTAGCTTCCAAGCCTCCCAGCTTCACACCTGCTTGGGGAACCAGTGGAGGTGTGTAGGGTGGTGGGAAGAAAACGGCGCAGGCTTCTCTCCTTTCTGTTCCTCTTCAGACCTGCCTTACCATCTTCGGATTAGTAACCATTGGGCCCTATGGTGTCCAGACAAATGTTTAATAACTGGCTCTCTAAATGTAGCTCTGACATGAACAGTGGTAGATGTTTTTATTTTGCAATGGTGGCAGGCAAAGTTGTTTCTGTGAAGAGCCGGGCAGTAAGTGTTTTCGGCTTTGTGGGGCACACCCTCTGTCACAACGACTCAGCTCTGCGGTCGGAACGTGAAAGCAGCCGCAGACAGCACAGACATGGACAAACGTGGTGCTGTTATAACAAAACCTCGCTGTGAAGATAGAAGTTCGAATTCCCTGTCATTTTCATGCGTCATGAAATAGGCCTTTTTTTTTTTATTTTTACCACTTAAAAATGTAAAAACCATTCTTAATTTTAAGGCTATACAAAAAAAAAAACAAACAAAAAAAAACACCAGCAGTGTGGATTTGTCCTTGATGTCACAGTTTGCCATCCCCATTTTACAGTAATAATTATGTCAGTAATAATTATTCAGACAGCAGTAAAATAACTAAATATGTGCTGGAACTTTGTTTGTCACTGAGAGGTGAGTGATTTGTTTGCTCAATCAGATGATTATTGGAAGAATGTTTCCTAAATTTCTTCATTCTGTTCACAAGGAAATGGCTACAGATGTGACATACTTTTAAGTTTAATCTCATTTAAGTTTAACTTATATTATTAACCCTTTTCCATACCTTTCTTAAGTCATGACAATCTGCAAAATTGTTCAAGCCCTGATTTCTATAGCCTTGCTTATAATTTCTATGATGTAAATATTCCCATTATGTCCAATTTCAAGTCATTAACACGATGTTAGTTATATTATATCATGCCTCTTTTATATATAAATTATAAGGGCAAGATTTTTCTTCTTTATCGTATTCTTTTTCACGCAGAGTCTCACACGGAGAAGCACACACTACATGCCCGATACAGAGATATTGACGGAGCAGCATGTCCATTGGGTAACTCCTTGTGCCCTCACATGAAGTCATTGCAAGGGATGGACACAGGTCGGTGGGAACCAGAGAGGCCATCACATCTACCCTCAGCTTTGGAAACTGACCCTTATCTGCTGTGCCTCTGCTCTGCCTCGCCTTCAAAAGAGTGGGGGAGATGCTAATGGTCTCAGGTGCTCCTAATCCTCCCCCTCTGCTTGGCTGTCTCCCTGCCTCTCCTCTCTGATGGCTTCCTCGCTCCTCCCCTTGCACAGGGTGCCAGTTGCTTCCAATGACTCTGTTAATTATTTCAACCTTCCCATTCCAGTGAAATGCCTATTACACGTGTTTATTTGGAAACAGGGAGAATCTTTTTATTTTATTTTATTTATTTATTTTTAGAGAGAGGGGAAGGGAGGGAGATAGAGAGGGAGAGAAACATCAGTGTGTGGTTGCCTCTCGCATGACCCCTACTGGAGACTTGGTCTGCGACCCAGGCATGTGCCCTGACTGGGAATTGAACTGGCGACCCTTTAGTTTGCAGGCCGGCACTCAATCCATGAAGCCATACCAACCAGGGCTAAAAACAGGGAGAAATTTGATTTACAAATCAAAGTCAAACTTTGAGCTACAGATACAGGCCTCCTTCGGCTAACATTCAGGAATATAACTAGCACACCACTTAATGGTCAGGAAGACATAGTATGCATATCTGTGTGCATGTGTTGCTTTATTCCCAAAATACCAAACAAAAGTTACCCATATTCTTATCACCTTTAAAAGCATATAAAATAGGAAAAGGAGAACTTTTCTTCAGTCTAATCAGCCGGTTGCTCCCCCCAAATTAACCACAATTAACCATTATTAACAATTTTGGAAATGTCATTTTTAATTTTTTTAACTTTGAAAATACAAATCAATCTCTTTCCTCCTTTCCTCCTCCCTCCCCCTCCCCTCCCCCTCCCCTCCCATCCCCCTCCCCTCCCCCATCTACCTCCTCTTCCCCTCCCACCCCCTCTCTCCCTCTCCCTGTTCTGGAATACTCATTTCATCTAGTGCATAGACTACAGGGCAGGCACTCTTGTTCTTGGTCCTAACTTACCCCCAGGGCCTCAGTGAGGCCCCCTTGGTGTTCTTATTGCTGAGCAGGCTCTGCGCCTACATTTCCACTGACATAAAGCTGACATTTACTTTAGTGGGTACTCTCTTTCCTCTGGATTTTATTTTATCAGTACCCGCCCCTGTACTCTTAGTCTTTTTGTACGGTGACTCTGTAACTGGCATCGACAACCACAACACCATTTAGATTTCCTAGAACCAAATTGCTTCCTAGAACTCCAATGACATGAAACTGATGTGGATATTGATTTCTCGTTTGTTAGTGGCTAGCAATGAGGAGTCACAGAGCGGGCACAGGCTGGTAGAAAGAGCACCTGCTCACATCTGTGAGCTCCTGGGCAGGAGGTGGCTGCCCTCGGATAGACCGGGCCCACTGTGGACTGTGTGCCCTGCTCACAAGCTGCCAGGCTCAGCGCTGAGCTCTAGTGCCTGCCCCCAGACCTCTCTGTACCCACTGCCCCCTCAGAACGGAACCCACTCTGTCCTTTGTCTGCTGAGGGCCTGATAGCTTCAGGGCCTACAACTTGCAGCCAGCTCGGCTCACCTCCCGGTGTCTGCTGGTACAAAATTGCCCGTGCTGTCTGTCTGCAGGGAAAAGCAGTGCCCAGGAAAATTGTGTCAGACTCCTAGCCAGCCAAGCACCCAATTTATTTGTCTTTGCTTTTCCTTTTCCTTTTTCTTTTCTTTTTTTAATTTTTAAGTTCTGACGAAGGTGCTTTGCACAAAGCAGGCAGGGGTGTGGCTGGTCATTCTTTTTCCTTTGGCTAAGTTGATTTTTCATCTCCCCTGGGAGCCAGACCTGAAAGCTCAGAGCCTCACCCCTGCCCTTTGGGTTCCCAGTAAACACAGCTGACTCAGCTACATCCACATGCAGAAAAGCTTACCACTGCCCCCATGACAAGTGAGTGGTGGCAATATCGCTGCTGTTTTAAATACATATCAAGATTAGTCTCTGATACAAAACAGCTAAACCTCATCCCATAGACAACTCTGCTGATTTTAACAACTTACCTAATATGAGAAAAATTCTCGACTCTTTGCTCAGATGTTGCCTCCTGGAGGAGGCTTCCTCTGATGGCTCTATTGACCATGGAATTGACCTCGTTACCATCCACCTGATCACCCCCCTCTTGCTCTTTTTCTCTTATCACCCCCAACACGCCAGCTGGCACCTGGTGCTCCTTGTCGACCTCCCCTTAGTGGTTCTGAAGCTCATCAAGGTCAGGAACTGACGTTTTTTCTGGAACCTTGAGAGTGTCTCATGCATGCAAAATGTTCAGTAGTTATTTGTTGAGTGAACGTAACGAATTCAGAGCAGCCAGGAGCTTCCCAGAACTGTGTCCGCTCCCTCTTCTCTGAGGAATTCACTCATCATTTTTTTCTCCTTCTTCTAGTCTTTTTCCCTTTACTTCTTCCCTGGCCTCCTCTAAAATATAATGGGCACCTTCCGTGTTCCTCTGCCCTACTGCAAGGCTGTAACCATTTGTTCGTGTATCTCGAAATGATTGATAAGACCGAAATGTCATCGCTCCCATAATCTGATGGAAAACCTGAAAGGATTTTTTAAATGTTTAATTGTGGTAAAACACACACAACATAAAATGTATCATCTTAAGCACTGTAAGTGTACATTTCAGTAGTGTTAAGCACACACACTCATGTGTGCAACCATCACCACCATCCCCCTCCAGAACCCTGTCTTGCAAAACTGAAACTCCGAACCCACTGACCTGAACATTCCCCTGAACCATGCTCCCCAGTCCCTGGCAGTCACCATTCTGCTTTTTGTCTCTGCAAATTTGACTGCTCTGGGTATCTTATACAATTGACACAAGTGGAATCGCACAATATTTGTCTGAAAAGAAAAAGTTTAAACTGTAGGAATATCAGGTATCAATGGATGTGAAGTTTTGGGGAGAAAAAGAACATTCTCAGTGTACCTAAAATCATGCAACACAAAACCAATGATTGTACTTGATGTGTGTGTGTGTGTGTGTGTGTATATATATATATATATATATATATATAAATAATTTCATCTTTCCCAAAATATGTGTAAAGGAAAGCATTTTATCTAAACTACCAGTGTGCCCTATAATAAATAAAAGCAGTATATGAAACTCTAGATTTAGGTATGATGTAATTAAACTGATGTTTAAATGTAAAACATTGAAAGGAAAAAATTAAGGTTCGATAATTAGCAATAATTTTTGTAGGGCTTTATATTTAAAACACTTTAACATCCTTGCTGTTATCCTTTTGTTTTCGCAACATTTCCATAAGATTCAGAGAGCATTATTACGATTCTTACAGATGCCTGGATCTTAACCTGGATCCATGGCCAGGCTCTGGGGAGCCTTTCAGCTATTCCAATGATACTAAGTTATTAGCAGCGGGGTGTTACCCAAATGGTAGGGGTGAAGTTAGATGAAGCTCATGTGCACTGAGGGTCCATTCTGGCCCAGGCAATGTGCTCGGTGCAGCTGTAGGCATTCTTACCACATGGCAAACATTGCAAATCCACTGCTTCCTAGCTGAATTAGCATGAGAAAATTGTAGGGACTCACCACGTTGCTGTGCACCCACCTGAGAAAATGAACATGATACTCCAACCTCCCACTTTCTCATTCCTCTCTCTACCCTGTAATATAGGTGTTAGCCAAGCTGACTCCAAGTGCTATTATGAGGAAAGCATGAGACACCTCAGATTGTGATGCACTGCGCCAACCTAGACCTATGTGAGGGGCTGCAAACCAAACCTCAGCACAATTCTCCTTACACATCACCCTGATTTCTCTAAAAGTGCAGTCATACAACTGAAGCTCCACTGCATCTTCTGGGTGGTCTGGTCTCCGACCCCACCAGCCCACTGGCAGAGTGACAGTGGGAAGGGGACAATGTTTATTTGAATCTGAGCAACTGAACCTGTCTGTCCTGGTGTCTCCTTTCAACCTAAGTAACATACATCTCCTCCCATTGTTTATCTCAAAGCCCCTGAGCAGGAAGGCTGAGTTCACAAAGGACCACACCCTCTTCTAATTGTTTCTCCTTTCTTATCTTAACAGTTTTTTGTCAAGATAGGATTGGGATCCTTTTCTTTTTACATACCGTATGCTAACTTCTAGCTGAGCTCAATCTATCCTCTCCTTCTCCCTGAAGTTAAAATGCTGATTTCGGTGCAAGAAGAACAAACTCTCCTAAATTATAAGGAAACACAAATCCATAAGCATCTCAGAATGTCTTACCAACTGCACCCACATGGAATTTAGGGCTTGTATATGTCTGCTAAAGCTGCCACAGAAAAAATACCATAAAAATAGTTTAGTAAACATCTTTGTCAATCTCACATGAGGAACCCCAGGCCTAGAGTGCGTAGTGACTGGCCTCAGCACACAGTTACTGTTGGCAGAGGACGGATGGGACTCAGATGTTATACCTCAGTTTCTTCCCCTGCATCATTTGCTCACTCAGAGTTATTTTCCATGTGCTGCAGTATGAAGATAAGTGCCTTATTTGATGATTATGTTAATGCAGCAAAAGGGATCAGTGCACAATTAGATTCATGGAGAACGTTCATTTCATTGTTTTGCAAACAGTAAAAATAAATAAATCATTGGTTTCTAGTCCGCACCATATGGCAATGAAAGAAGAAATATTAAGTGTAATACTTGAAACAAGATGTCCTCAAACGTTTTATTTTTCTTTTCCTCAGATTTCTTTGGCTCATTTAAGTCAGTGTCCATTAATATGAGGAGGCATAAATAAAGGCCATTTTATCAATCTTGAAATATTTTAGCCATATATTTTCTGAGGGTTTCTAATGCTTTTCACGACATCGTGTCAGACTTAGTGGTAACCATTAGACACATGTATCTCTTGTCTTTGGGACAATGGAAACACCCACATCTGCAAGCCCCTTTCTGCACACTGTGTTTCTTATCCAGTGACCTTGAATAACATAAAAGCTAAAATCAGGGAAAATATTTTTAAAACCTGACTTATCAATAGATCGTGACCATGCTTTTTGCCTTTGAGTCTTATTTAAGGGTTTAGTTTTCTGGAGCTGGAAGGTCCCTTAGAGTTCACCTAGGCCAATACCCTCATTTTCAAGATGAGAAGCCTGCACCTGGGAGAAATGAAGTGAATTACTCAAGGTCACCCTGAAAGTCACCCTCGGAGTCCTTCTAACTTTCATGTATTTAACATCAGTTCACTTTTCAGTTTGCCAAGGTATCTCAGATCAATAAAACAGGGTAGTATTGTGTTAATATCCTTCAATAGATTCTAATTGCCCCCTTAATTTCTACTGACCTCTTACCTCCAAGACTTGGCTTCAAGGTTAAAGAACCACGAAAGTGTGGGTGTGGTTTCTCAGAGAACAAAGAATCCTATAAATCAACTTTCTCTTGAGGGTGAATTTTTTCTTTACCTTTCTTTGTAAAAGATAGTCTTGAAAGCAAGGCTTTCTGAAAGACTAAAGAATCATGTATATTTATTTTCTTCTTAACATACTGAAAAACAGACCTGGAAGGTAGACCCTGGAGACTTTCAGGGAAGCTGCATTCCCTGATGGGGTGAGGAGAATGCTCAGGACAGATGGACTTCTGTGGTCATTTAGAGCACAGTTAGTCTTGGGGCTGCCATATACTGCAGAGGGAAGATGTAAAATTAACTAGAGCAGATCCAAGAGGTATTTAAATGGGATTCGGAAGATCTTGGGTGCCCCTGGAGGATGATCCTGGAGTTAGCTGAGGCCTTAGGGAGCTTGCAGAAGGGACCACCAATGAAGGGGCAATGTGTTCATATTACTGAGATGCTCAGGGTTGGCTACCAAAACCAGACACTGATTAGGGTTCACCTCTAGTTCTCAAGGGTCCAAAATACAAGAAAAACAGAGGCTTCAGTTTGAAAGGGGAGATTGGTTAAAACTCCAGACAGATCAAGCTGTGAGAATGGACCATGCCCTTTCAATTCCTTGAATTTTCCACCTTTCCTATGGCTTCCTCCATTCACGTCCTCAACCCTTGCCCATAGTCCTACTCTCAAACCCTGTACTGTGTTCAGAATTTCAACCTCCATTACACCCCTCAGAACACCACCTTCTATTCTCCAGCTCATTTTTTCAAGTACTTCTGCTCTAACTATAAGTAATTCAAAACCAATCATCCTTTCTTCCTCTTGCATGTACCACTTTGTCTCTGTCAGGTCTCTCAAAGTCATCTCCTACTTTCTCTAGCTTAGATTCCAGGGCACATTGTTAAAGTCATTCCTTGTTTAACCCCAACTCCCTTATTCTTTCTTGCTTTGTCATAATCTGCTGACCTACACCTGATCCTGGTTTAGCACAACTGCCCCTGCCTTGCCTCTGAGACACAGTGGTGCAGCTGTTGGGAGCCTGCACTCAGGCCAACGAGGTGAAAGGATGGTCACTAACACAAAGCCAGCCTCCATGTTCCTAGAATACTGCGTTGCATTTCCTCTATCTGCTAATTCTTCTAGTCCCAAGTCATAATTTCATGCCTCTTTTTTACTCAGTTTCAATATCTCTCCTCTGAATCACTCAACTAATTACCTTCTTTGCTTCTTAGTTTACTGATAAAATAGATGCAATCATATTAGAACTATTTAACCTCCCCACCTACAATTCTACCACCTGTTTTCACCCATCTCAATAAGCCCTATCATCTCTTCTGATACCATAAATGAACTGATTTCTGCCCTACTCAGAAAATCCTGTAATTATTCTTCTCCTACCCTCTTGACTACTCAAGGACTTTGCTTCTATAACTATCTGTTTAACTCTGCATCTCCTTTCTCTTCGGTCTCTTTTCACAGCCGATTCCCATTAGTGAGCAGACATGAGTGATACCCTCCATCTTTTTGAGTAACATGTCTCCTTCCTGCTGTCAATGTCTTTCTTCGTCTTTACTGATGAAATCCTTGAAAGAGTTTCTGTGAAAACGAACACATTACCTGATTTCATGGCCTTCACAGTTTAGCAGGAAAGAGGTACAGTTTAACAATAAAGATATAGGTTAGTAAGTAATTACAAATTATATTGCATGTGGGTAGGTAGGAGATAGATGATAGATAGATAGATACATACATACATACATAGATAAATAACATCTACATACCTATATACATAGAAAGAAAGCAAAGAATTCTAAACTCAGTAAAGTTTTAAATTTTAGTTTGAGGGCAACATAAACATCCAGCTATAGAAAATATCTGGAAGCATCTATGCCTACTTTTAACAACTGAGAATTTAGAGTTTGCCAGAAGGGATCACCAACAGGAGCAAAATAGAATTAAACAGATTTTTGTCACAAAAGATAACAACATGGAAAAGTGATTAGTAGAGAGGTTTGTGGGAGGAGACCAGCGGTAAGTGTTGAAATCATATAATTGTGAATTTAAATCTAAGTCACCATGGTGTAATTCAAACTTTTTAACTATGGAGAAAAGATACTAAAGTAAAGAATAATAATTTTGGTACAAAGTTGGCAGACATTGCAGTGCATACTAATTGTGAAATAAGGGAGCGAGTAGCGGGGGGTCGATAGGAAGGAGGGCAAGGATGCCAACTAATGTATTTTGCCTAAATCAGAGCAGTAGAGACTGTTTCATTTCTCATTATGCTAATTTGATAAATAAGTATAAATCCAATTTTGAAAACACAAAAAAGAGGGGACTCTGAGGGATTACAAAGGAAAAAACACCCATAGTCTTCTGTCATGCATTGGAGATAGAGGACTTGCTTTAAATTTTTTTAATAAAAATTTATTTTAATTAAAACGGCAACAACATATAAACATTAATTGGATTAGATGTTCTTTGAAAACAAACTTTAAAGAAAAATATATAAATAGCAATTTTCTACTGATCTTGTTTTCTGGTACCTTATTTATTTATTTTTACTTCCCATTTCATGTCTTCAGAAGTAAAGGTTTAATTTTCACCCTGGCTTCCTTGTTTGAAACACTCCCACCCCCACCTCCTCCTTTATTAGCCACTTCCTGAGCTAATAGCATTCTGACTTATTGCAAAGTTCAGCAGTACATTTTAAAGCCTGCATTGCTGAGCCTACCCAGAGCAGTGGTAAGACTCCAGACAATGCCAATGTCATCGCTCTGGACCACTCTTTGAGATCTTCTGCTCTAGGAAATATAGTCCCCAGCTTTTCTTCTGGGATATTGATGAGGTCTGGATTCTTGACTCTGTGATTAACTCCCTCATCCCATCCACTAAAGAAAAATGATTATTGGGGTGCAATGGGAACCAGAAATATAGTGTATTACTTTTCTTTCCTGGCCTTAGCTTCCTTGCTGCTTCTTCATGTGGAAAAGCAGAAAAAAGACAGACATACATAGAATTTGTTTTCTTCCACATTGGAGAAACACAACAAGCCTGATTCTCTTTTCAGGAAGTCATCTTAAAGTTTTTCTCTGGCTAAGTGGGGAAAAAATTGAGATGCACCCAGTCGCTCTCCTCCTGTATCCTGAGTGTGGGAGATCAGGTGTTTCTAACTAATAAAATTTAATTGCAGTCGTCCCCTTAGTAATGGCTCTAACTCATATTATACACTTGGGTCAAGTACAAAAAATGTTCTGCTGTGGCAATTTTGTTTACAAATCCAAGCCCATACTAAAAAACACAATTTTGATGAAGAATTTAAAAGGATTTTGTAATATTTTATTGCATACCCTTATTGTGTACATTCAATTTTGCTATCTAACTTACTGTGAGCTCTGTGCGAGTAGGTATAGTCTGTTCTGCTCCTACTATGTTCCCAACAGAGTCCCTTGTGTATAGATGGAACTCAGCACACATTGGTTAAATTAATGGGAGCATGAAGGAGCAGGTGAATGAAACCACACCTGCCTGAGCAGGGGCATTGATTAGAAGATAGAAAGAGGGAGAGATTTTAGAGGAGAGCAAGTTTCAATCAGACAGATTTCTCCAGCTCTGGCATGCCCAGTGGCCTGTGTGAGGTTCCGAGGGAAAAGAGGGATCTAAAGACAATGGTGTGTAGCATTGCCAGTCCAGGTGTACACGGCGATCACTAGGACATTACCACTCCCTTGCCATTCCCACTGCAGAGATGGCTACTGGTTTGCACAAGTCTTAGCAGATGTCACCGAGTAGCCTAGAACTTGGAGAGGTAGAGTTACATCAATGAGGTTTATTTTTTTCCAGCAAATACAAATCAACAATGAACTATTTACACATGAAAATATGACTGTATAAATTCTAACTATTTGTCCTCTCTAACATATTTAAACATAAGAATTAGAACATGCATAATACATGAATAGATAAATATATGATCTGGTTAAGGAAAAATACATAATAGAAATAACAGATGATCAAACACCCAATAAAATAATAAAATTCTATTCTGATAGCAGTTTCACCAAAGACCAAAATGTGCTTAAGCCTGTCACTTCTCATTGTGCTGTCAGACCCACCGAAACCTTTTTCTGACAGGATTCTGTCAGCACTGATGCCATTTAGACCTTAATGCCTAATTAAAGACTCCTTTGCTTTCTTCGCAGCCCATTTTGCTCTGACATTCTGCAGGAGCTTTCCTCCGATGCGCCCCTACAGCCCCCACACACCAAAGAACATCATGGAACACCCTGTTCACTTGCATACCTAATACAAAAAATATAGGGTTTGGATTGTAGTTAATTTGGTTCACATAATTAAAACACATATTCACCACACAGTATTTTTTGGCAGGCTGACTTCAATCAACATGTATAATTATAGCTACTTATATATTCACCTGCTGTTTCAAGTGATGGCTAACTTCTCTCTGGCTTAACCTATGTACATTGTTTGAAAATGGAACAGCATTCATGAAAACTTTTAGTAAAAAGAACAAAGAGAGTTTATTTTCTCAATCAAAAGGGGAAAAAAGTTAAAAGTTTTATCTTCTAAGTAATGCATTGATATTGTATCAAGTACGTCTACACTCTGTCTCTAAACAACAAATCTACTTGGCCTAAGATGTACACATAAAGGTCACGTCCTACAGCTGAAGAGCAGACAGAGCTAAAGGCCAGGCAAAGGACCTAGTCATAATTGTGAGTGGCAGACCATTAGAGAAGGGTGCATTTTCCCTCTAAGAAGATCGACTGTGCTAAATTCAGGACCCTGATAAGGAAGAAATAGAATCCTTAAACTTGGAATTGAAATATCCAGGTACATACACTTAAAACTCTTATATTTCCTTATAGTCTTGAACACTCTAGACCTGACACTAACCCCCCTTGTTGAAATATGCAGCCTTCTCCTCTTTGCTTGACAACCATGCGAAGGCCTCAAATGAGTCAGGCCTTTCAAGGAGAATGTTTGCTATATCCAACATCTGTTTCTACCTTTCCTCTTGGTTGTCAGGTACATAAGTAATGCCAAATGTTAGCATAATTAAACGGAGGAAATCTGGGTGTCCTGAGAGAAAGGGGGGATTATATACTGAAAATGCTTCAGGATGTGTTTATCATAAAAGAGTGGATCCTAGGGGTCTAATTGGGTGTGAAACTGGATAAGGGAGCACTCTCATGACACAGAACTTAGCACTTTCCATGGGTCCAGGGAGAAGTTTGGAAAGGATATGGCACATCAGTTACAGAAGAGATGCAGGAATTGCTATGGCCAGCAGTCAAGTAAAGAATCACGTTCTCAGAGAAGTAGACAAGCTAAAATGGGTTTAGTATAATAAGACTGGAAGACCTAGCAATTGACTCTCTCTCTGGAGGGCCACAGTACCATTTGATTATGAGGTGATTAAGAAATGCACTGATGACGGCAGCACCAGCTTTTCTGAGAAATTCAATGTTTGTTGTATTCTGAGGCCAAACTTGATATAAGAGATGGCATTACTGGATGTCATGGTAACAACAGGGCATAGGAGTCATGACTAGCAGAGACCAAGTGACAGCACTAAACCATCAGAAGCAAGGTGAGCATAGTGACTATAATGAGCAGTGAAGGCAGAACAGCCACCAGGGAGCCTGGCACACAGGGATCTGTAAACGTTTTTCATAGAATATGATGCCTTTGTTCCTTTTAATACTCATCTGAAGAGGATTAGAAGCACTTTGTTGTCAGATGGGAAAGACAACAGGATGCTTTGCCACAGCATTCTATAAAGTGTCCTCTCTTTTATAATCTGAAGGGACATGACTATCTGGACATTCTAGAGTATGCCACAGTAGTTCATCTATGGATGATACCATGTCAGTGAAACCTGATGAACATAAAGTAAAAGGTACGCTGGGTGTTTTGAAAAGATGCATATACTCCAGATGGTGGGACATAAAAACCCTATCAAAGGGCCTACGGCATCAATGACATTTTTAGAGGTGTAGTCATATTGGGCAGGTTAGGAATCCCTTCCAAAGTATTGGCACCTTTTGACTTGCACCTTCTACCATCAAGGGAGAAGCACAATATTTGGCAGGCCTCTCTGCATCAGAAGCAGCACATATCACACTTAGGAACCCTGTGCTGATGGTGTTATTAAGTTCAATGGAAAGTGGCCAGTTTTGAGCAGAGTACATAGGAAGAGAGAATTGTGCTGTAGATCTAAACTTTGTAAAGCAGATTTGTCACTTGAGCCAAATAATCCACAATTATGACTAGAGGTATATATATAGGCTAGATATATACCTGGTTAAGCCTATGGCAAGCTTCAAAAACAGAATCACAAGACAGATTCTTTGGATTCTGGAGCAAGGCCATACCATCAGCAGCAGGGGACCATACACCACTAGAAACTGAGCGTTTAAACATGAGACATTAAAGAGCCATCCACTAGCTATGCACAGGAAGCACCAGACCCCAAAGTTCATAATTTCAGGTGGACCCTGCAGCAATACATCTACATCTTACCTTTCTTGCTCATAGTGTCTCAGCTATCACATCCACCTGAAGACTTAAAGAATGTGAGATCTCACATAATAACACTTCAGACCAAGGGGCCACTGTACAGCAAAGGAGGTATAGCAGTGGACCACAATTTCTGGAACCATCTCTCCTACCATATACCACACCATCCAGAACAGGCCCACTGGTTAGAAATTTAGAATAACCTATCAAAAGTACAGTTGAAAATAACACCCTGTGAGGAGGGGGTACCAGTCTCCATGATACAGGATACACTTTAAATTGATGGTCATTCTACACAGCTATATTCTTGGTAGTAGAATACATTCATCTGGAAACCAAGGAGTGAAAGTCAGGTGTCCTTGCCCCTTGTAACCTTCAGTGACCCACTTTGGGAATTTGGGTGTCTATTCCCTGCCACTATAGGTCCTAGGGTCCAGAGACAAGAAGTTTCTACCAGAGAATGCAGTAAGAATGTCATTAAACTTAAATCTGTGGTTGCCACAAGTTTACTTTTGTCTCCTCTCTTCAGAAGACCAGTAAGCACAACAACAAAACATACTGGACTTAGTCATCATGAGGAAGTAGGGCTGCTGTTGGCATGGGGGTGATCTGCTGGGGCATATTTTTGCACTCAGGACCCGTAATTAAAGGAGGGTAGATACATAACCATAGCGTGAGGGGGGCACCGCATCAGGCAGTCACATTCCACAAGGGAAGGCATCTGAATCACCCCTCCAGACAACTCACCCAGCCCAGTAGCAGTGCTGAGTGAGGATGTGGAAAGCTAGGTGAGTGGGAGAGATAAACTTTGTCAGAACCTTGGAAACAACTGCTGGAAGCTTTTCCCAGAGGACGTGTGATCATTCAGAATCCTGGATGATGTGAACTTTATGTGAGAAGGAAGTGGATCTGAGCAGTACAAGAGGTGGACTTTCACGTTTGTTGTTCTCACCCCACTAATATTGCACCCATCCCCAGTACATTCATCCCCCAGCTACCTGCTGGCAAGTGCTCATAGCTCTCCCCTTAGCCTGATAACTGTTCCCTGCTTAATGGGAGCCACTTCTCATCTGGGAGCCTCCTCTGGAATGTACCTCCCCGGCCCATCCTTTCCAGCCTGCAGTCAGCAGGCAGTGACTGACTGACAGAGGTAAGTAAACCAGCCCAAGATGGTGATGCCAGTCGTCCTCCAGTGCTCTCTGTGAGTCAGGCTGAAGCTGGTCTCCACTGAAGAGAATGTCCCTGGTTATTTTCTTCCTCTCCTTTGTCCTTGTAACCCTCTTCTTTAGCCCCCACTCCCAACAAACCTTTTTTGCCAGGATCCCCATCTGGCCTTGCTTCTTATAAATTGAACTTACAACATGTACAGGGTATGGCAAAAGCAGGTTTACAGTTGGAGTATATACAACACAGAGTTCATTCTTACATTAGTTATTAATTATTGTATTATTTTCCATATGAACAACTATAAACCTACTTTTGCCTCACCTGATGTTTATGGAAGCAAACCCAGAATAAGGAATTATATGCTGGCTATTTTTCTTTCCTACTCTAGTTGGTCTACAGTCTTTAAATACTAAATATATAAAAAAAAAATGATCCACTGTTTTGTTAAATACAGAAAAATGGCAATTAAACACCCATTCTTATGTCATGCACTTTGAGAATATGTCCAGAGATTATTTTGTCCTTGAGAAATATGGTATCCACTTGCACAGTTAAAACTCTGTCCAGAAATTACTAAGATGAATGAACATAATTGACAGAAATCTCTACTCTCTAGATATACATTATTCAAAGAATCTAGAAAATAGGTTTTCTAGATTACAGAGAGTTTATGAGTGGAACATTAACATTAAAATCATAACTGGTTTGGATGGGAGTCTATAAATTTTTATTACAGATTTGCATGCTTTCTTACACAGAGGTTATTGAATATTACTTCAACTGTTCTTGATGACTCAAAGTTATTGTTATTAACAGCTATTACTGCTAGAATGTACTATAACAGTGATGCTCTGACTCTGCTTAAATGTGTTTGGCTCTGTACCAAATGAATGACAATGGCTTTGTTTTGACTACTTATGTCTGATTTTGATGATGTTGCTAACTTTTTCTATTGCTTGTCACCTCTCTCTCTATATTTCCAGTACCCAATTGTAGCAGCTCGTCACTCCCTTTCAATTTGTTATTATTAGTATTTTATTGGCATGGAAATTAAGTAATAATTTTTATTGAATGCTTACTATGTACCAGGCAATTTCTAAGTGCCTTACATACATTAACTCACTTAATCCTTATAAACTCATTAGTATATTTTGTAAATTAGGAGTAAATTGGTCCTGCAAAACATCATACATGGCTCTCTTTTGTAGCCTGTATATATATAAACATGCTACAAAATAAGTATAAGTATATATATATATATACTTATATATAAATATATATGAACATATATATATATGTTTTAGTGTATGAACTTACTGATATATGTATTTTTATTTGCTCACAAACTTGCTTTGTGTGTCCTCCTAAACTTTTAGCTATACCCTGGATGATAAGTAGGAGAGTCAAGGTATTCAGAGGTAGCTGAGTTCTAGCTATACCTATAAACATGTGAAATTATGACATAGAGTAAGAATTCAAGGAAGTTAGAGTATAAATCACATTCAAGTGAGGTGTTGGAGATTTGCTTGTGCAATGTGAGAATGAAGGACATGCTGAGTAAGAAATCATTTTTATGAGGCTACATACTAAATATGAAGTTTACAAAGTGAACTACTGAATATCACAGACAAAAGTTACCAAGTAATTTTCATCAGTTCTATTAACTATGGAACGATGTCCTCTCATGAGGGCTCTGGTCCTTCTAAAGCACCTCTTCTGACTTTCACCAACTCCTGCAACTTCACCAGGAATTTCTCAAACTTAACAAAAAAAATCAATCATATTTCTGTGAATGGTGTAATAAAAAGGTAGATATGTTTAGACATTGAGTTGTGTCTTTTAATATATATTCCAGCATTTGCTTTGGTTCCAGTTGGAGCCTGGTGTGATAGCTTGACCTTCTCATCCTCCCACATCTTAGAAAACAAAGAGGAGACCAGCCCAGAGTCATTGATCTTTTCTCTTCTTTTATTAGTGTCCTAGTAAAAATAACATAGTACCACCTATATTATCCAATAAAATGTACCTACGTTTCCTCTCTGGTTGAATTCCTACCTCTTCCTCCAGGGGATGCTGGATTAGTGTCTTCTTGGCCTCCCATTAATTTAAGGCCTTCTTTTCATACATGTGTAGAACACTCCCTAAAGTATTATCGGTTTATAAATTACACTTGTTGTTTCGGGGCAATAAATAGAATGATGAATGCATGCTTTGTTCAATCACCTTTTTATTCATGAAAGGCAAAACCAAAAACATTTATCTACATCAGGAATAAGCTATAAACCTTTCAAAAATGCTCCAAGTAATCCAGAAAGGAACCACTAATTACTGTCATAACAAAAAGGATTCAGCAGCACTAAATGCTCATTGAACCATAGAATTTCAGAGATGGAAAATCAAGTCCAGCACTCTCCTTTTACAGATGGGAAACTAACGCTTTTGAGAGAAGTGATTTCCACAATCACCAGTCATTAATGGCATCAATCCTAGGCTCCATGGCTTCTGACTCCAAATTTCTTGCAGCTTCATGAGATCATAGGTGCTGGCAGAGGAGCTACAAGGACAGTGTACGTACTCTGCTTTCTCCTGAGTTTATTCCCTGTGTAGATGCCCATGTGTTGGAATGAATGGGAATCTGGATGGACAAGAAGCTCTAAAGGGAAAAACTCTACTACAGCAAAAACACCTTCAAGGGTTCCAATTTTGTTAAAGCATCCTTAAATTATTTAATCTGATGAAATTATCGGTGAATTTATACAGTGATGTGACTGAGCCTCCCATGGTTCCTACTGAGAATGAGTTTAAAGTTAGGAGTGATGGGAGGAGAGATGGCTTTTTATACAGTGTTAAAAGAGGAAAAGCTGCCTTCCTCATCAAAGCTGAATCCCAAAAAACTGACTTTGGAATATCTCTATTAATATCTTTTTTCTATACAAGTACTAGCATGCCACTTTCTCATTTTTATCTTGAAAAAAATTAAGGGGCAATCCTTTGACATTCTCACAGGCACAGGATTCCCTGTGTTTGAACAATGTGATATCTATGTGTTGTTATAAATCAACATCCAATGAAAAGGGTGGCTGATAGCATTTGGCTATTGGTGGCTATTGGGGGCTTCTATCAATTTTGCCACAACATGCTACCTATTTCCCCTCTTGGACCAGCAGCTATCCAACTTTTTTTGTTTAACTCTTTATTTTGAAGCAATTCCAAACTTACAAAGAAAATATAGAGAAGTTGCAAGAATACTAATTTTCACTCAGGTTTCCCAACTGGTAGTTTTTTTTAATCATTCAGTATATATAACTGTATTTACTCATGATGTCATTTTTAACAAGAAAAGTATATTGCAGATATGATGCTCCATTGTTCTTAAACAGTTTTGTATACTCCTTATAAAAGAGACACTTTCCTGAAAATCATACTGCAAACATCTTGACCAAGCAATTCACATTTATAAAAGACTACAACTTAATATCTCCACTCTCCATGAGTGTATTTACCGCTTGAACAGGAAATACTGAATTCTCTTTGTATAGAACTTAAAAGATTTTAAAAATTAGCTTATCAACCTGTACATATCCATCAATAGCACATAATCTTTTTGAATATAGAACCTAAAACACCTTATTAACTATTGTACCTACTATATATTACTGGTTCAATAAGTATATTTTAATCAAAACAACAGGACTTTTGAAAATGTTTGCATTAAAAATGGGAAGCTAGGAGCATAGTTGATTGATGGATGGTGAAATGAAGATTGAAAACACAGGAGCAAATTAATAAGATGATATTTATCAAGTAAAACTGGCAGTCTGGACAGCAAGCGTGGTTTTGAGAAAACTTACCACTTTACATGAAACAGGTTTTGTGGATTTCCATGACTGATGCTTAGTCTGTGTGCTAGAAAGCAAGAGTACTTTCAGGTGGCATCTGATTAGAATTAATGGACTTGATTAGTCTACCCACTGCTTATTCTATTGGGCAGAGCAAACCTGGAACATGATATCCCACTGACAGCTCCATTGTGTAGACAGGACGAGGAGCTGAGAAAACGGAGGAACAGGGAAAAAGGGCATGATGAAGAGATGTGAAGAAAGGATGGAGAAATCCAGATGTAGCATGTGGCGAACTGGAGCTTCAGCATGGCTGCCCTGAAACACCTGAGCAACACTATTTGATTGATTGATTGATTGACTGATTGATTGATTGATCTTGGCTTAACAAGGCAGAGCTCATACCAGGTGAGAAAATATATGGCCAAGTGGGCATTGACACAATAGAGATGCTAAACACCAGAGTGATTTACTTGGTAAAATGTCAGTGAAAGGATTCCACTGAGTGGAGGGTGACTAATCATCAGTCACCTTAGCAACAGAGTAAAGTCTAGCCAGGTAGGGTGGCACAACTAATATTTTATCTCATCCCCGTGACTTCCTTCTCAAATAGCATGTCATCAGGGCTTTGCAGTGTTGTCCATGCTACATGGCCCAGTGCTAGGTGTTCCATTCTGAGCACTGTGTCTCCTCTGAGACCCCAGTTAGAGACACAGAAGATGAAATTCTCCTTCAGCTGCCACTGTCTATCCTGGCCCACCTCCTCCCTTTCTCATAAATTCCCATTTTCTCATAAACATATATGCCAGCATGTTCATAGGGTGAATATAACTGAACTACCAAATTTGTGAATTTCCAATTAAAACTGCCTTTTTGTTTCAAAACATTTGGCTGGCTAAGCCATCGGTAAGTCAGAAAGGAGAATTAACATTTATTGGGTAGCTCTCATGTGCCAAATAATTTAAGATGCTTAACATACGCATTTTCATTTGATCATCAGATAGTTATTGGTCTTATCCTCATATTAAAGATGAGAATCAGAATTTGAAATGCCACATTTTCCTGCCCTAACTTTAACATATTCTGTCAAGAAATTTTTTTTTCATTTTATAGAGGCAGGAGTGAAGTTCAGAAGTTAGTTTCTTTGTCAAAGACACACAGATATTATACAGTGAAGCCAGGATTTGAAGTGTTTTTTGTTTCTAAAGATATATTTCTGAAAAGAGAGAAAAAAGAGAGAGTTTTCTAGGTGAAATGAACAGAAGTATGCTTATGAAATTCTATCAAATATATTACTATTGGTGCCCAAATTTCCATCATTAGCATGTTACTGTTTGGGGATTAAGATAAAATATTTCTTAATAATATATAAATATCCCTGAGAGGCACTATACATTAATGCTTTTTATTTGAGGTTAAATTTTAGTTTAAAAAAGAGCAAGAAACATGGGGTACATACCTAAACATACAGTCCGGCAGGATGAGCAGTGAATCTGGACCACCAGAAAGAGCTGTACAGCATGAGAATTTGGGGTATGGCAGTAATTCCAAAATAAGGCACTCACAGAGTGCCAAAGGTGGATTCTCCATCCCTTATAATTGCTAAAATATGAGTCTTCACAGAACTGTGTACTGACAAAGTCCTTCTGATGCTGCTGATATTGAAAAACATGATTTAACTCCATGCATGCATCTCTAAAGGTGAAAACACATTAATATATTGAAAGTTTCATGAATAAAACTGTCTTTGGAATTACTTACCTTATTTGTGTGGATACACTTAGTGAATTTACGATGATTAATGGTAATACGATGAACACCAAAGCGCATAATAATGATTTGCTACTTATTATAAAACATTGCCAATATTTTGTACACCCAAGCAGCACAACATGCAAGAAATTCAATGAAAGCTTTTTAAACAAGCTACGGGGAAATAGAAGAGCAGATCAAGCCACATGCACTCTCTCTGGGGACAGAGGCCTCTCTTCCATCATAAATTGATTGCTCTGGCACCCATGAAAGGCAACGGGGGCAGCTGGAGGACTCCACAGAGACACAGCTGTCACAAAGGACGTAGAAACAGAAGCCTGCCTCAAAGAAATGTAGTGTTTCTGAAGTTATGAAAACACCAAAACAAAACTTGCTTTAAAATTAAAAAAAAACTTCTGAATTCTGCATAGCTGAAAATAATCCAAAAAATAACAGAAAAAAACCCTCACACCTTCAAGAATAATTTGAAGATGTGGAATACCTTCATTTCAAAATAACTGTCAATATTTTTTTTAATGTACCAAATCTTCGCAAGCAATCTTTCACATTCATGCCCACTTGGAGGTTTTGTGGCAAATGAGCGCAGGCCAAGAACACCTGTGGAGAATGGACACTAGTTATGAGAATACTGTTGACAGCAGGGCACTGCAAGAAAGTTTAAGTCCATCACAGGATGTGAAAAATATTAAACATTTACATCAATGTCTGGGTAGATTGAAGCACAGTTTAATAGGTTATTGGAAAGGGATTTAAAAATGTGCATGACTTGAAGTAACAGTCTTCAAAATATATTACTCCTGGGAAATTTTTTTAAAAAGCAAAAGGAAAGGAGAGAAGCCCTTTGGAAGTTGAGTGGTGAAGGATAAATGATGCGAGAATGGTAAATTCAGGGTCTTGTAAGACCAAGAGAACCAAAACAACTCAGAGAACAGCCATGTTTTTACCACACTACACACACACACACACACACAACAACACATGCATTAAAGAATATAAACTTTGTCACTGTAAAAGTAAGGGCATCATCAAACAAGAAATCTTCTAAACTACTTTAATACTAAAGAGTAAATGGAGGGAAATCTAATAAAGCCATGTAGAACTACTATGAAATAAATAAGAAAGTGAGATTCAATATACCTCAAGTGTTAAAAAATTCTCCCTAAACAACCATAAACCAAAAGAAGCTGTAAGACAACATTCATATTAAGTTAGATGTATTCAAAGAATTTTGATTACAAGAATTTTGAAATTCAAAATCCACTTTGAAACATAAACAAAAAGGGGGAAGGATGAAAGAACACTCATTTGAACTCAGAAAAATAAGAAATTAAAAGATAACGGAAATAAAGACTAACTTAAAAGATGCCCCAAAGTCAAAAAGATGCCCAAGAAAGTCAAAGTAATATTTAATGAGTCATTGAAGAAAAGAAGCAAAGATCAAAAAGATAGAAGTTGATATTAAAAATAAAAATAAGTAGAAAGATCCAGAGAAAAAGGAGCAAAATTTAAGTACAGGCAAAAGAAAGTAATGTTCACATATTTGGAGTCTCTTTAAAAAGCAACAACAATGCAATAGTACTGATATGTAAATGTATAATCCACAGACTTTTTCATTAATAAAAGAAGATTTGCACTAAAGACCCATAGTGCATGGAAGAAATAACCTGGAAAAATGAACACATTATAATAAATGCTATAAAAATGAAGACAATGATCTATATGGACTGGTATGCAGTAAAGCTGAGCCATATTTTTAAAGGAAAAAAGCAAAGTGAAGGAAAGGCATATCTATGGCCTTTTAAATTTCATGTGAAAATATATGTATGTATATGAAAATATACATGCACCTAATCCTTTACATAAAGCTGAAATATAGAAAAAGTCAGAAATTAAAGAGAATCATTACCTATAGTGTATGTGGGGGAACAGGGTGGACATAAAGAATAAATGAGATTAAAGAGATGAGAAGTTAGCTGTTTCTTTCTGGTATATATTTTCATACAGTTTTGATATTTGGAACAATGTTAATGTTTTACATAGTCAAAAATAAACAATTAAAAAATCAAGCAGGACTGGGATAATTAAAAATAAAACATAAACTAGAAAAAATATCGAACTTAATTCTAAATAATGCAAGCATACTGAAGGGGATGAAAGAAAATGAAACCTAATAATTATGGGAAAATATTTTAATATGTATTATAATGTCTAAGATGAAAAGTACTGTATATGAACACTATTCTCTGATTAGTACATTAGTTTTCCACAGTGGTATAGACTAACAGCATTGAAAATACATTATATGCATTATGTAATTTGAAAATAAGTAAATATATTTATGTGGATACTGACAATCAGTTTTTTCACTGTTGGAAATGAAATTATAAGTAAGTAAAGGGAGAAAACTGGACTCAATCCTGTGGTGTTGAATTGATACTGGGTATATGAAGTATGTGCAAAATACATAGTTATAGAAATAGATATAAATGTGTGTGTGATATATGTGCATACCTGTATGTATATGTATGTGTATATTATGTGTGTGTGTATATATGCAAACTCTGTTATTTAAGAGGATTAAAACTAATGACACTCAAGTACAATGATCACATCTAGTGTTCTTATTTTGGTTTCTAAATACCATTTTCTACTACAACAAAACAGAGTTCCTTGGAGGAATGGCTAATTCATGGGCTGGGACCAGGGAAAGTAGAAGCTGAATCTAAAATATCTTGAGATATCAAAAACCAAAGAAATGCTAAAAAATAATGAGGACCTCTTAAAAGCAACTCAAAAGAACAATGTGATTATTAATATTAGTATTAAGAAGAATATGCATATATGGATAAAAGAGAAAGTAGAAAAATTTTATACTTGGGACTCTGGCAAAAGAGTGTACTGTATTTCTTTTTACAATTATTTTCAGTAAGTCTAAAGTTATTTCAAAATAAAAGTTTACTTTGTAAATACATAGATAAATAGAGAAGTTAATGAATACCATGTGTAAGTGCCAGGAAACAAAGTTAGAAAGTAATACCTGGGTGTCACTCAGGCTCTGTCACTTGTTTATGGAATGACCTGGGCCTCTCTGAATCTCACTTAGCTTCTCTATAAAATGAGGGTAAGAATCATATCTACCTCAGAAAGTGGTTATGAATATTAAAATACTAATAATATTAAATAGTAAGTACTGTAAAAGGGTTAGCTATTCATATTTAAACTACATTGGTTTTAGAGGGTATGGAGCACAAGGAAAATGTTTTATTAATATTTAGGGTCTAGAAATTTTAGGCCTACTAACCAACTGTCATAAATGGGAAAGAGAAAGCACTTTTCCCAGGTGAATAAGATGGACCACTGGGTGAGTAGGGGTGGGTAATGGGGAAGGATGGAGAAGCAACTGTTTTTATGGGGCAGAATCACAAATTCAGTTTTGTGAGCACTGTGTTAAAACACCTGCCAGAAATTTTGCTGGGAATATCAGTAAATGGTTGAGTAAATAGTTTGGGAACCCAAGGACACCTATAGCTGATTCATAATTTGAAAATTACTAATGTGCTCTTTTCCTATAAAACTTGTCTTCCCATTGACTGCAAACTACCCAGAGATCTAAGGTTCGCTGTGTATCCCTATGACAGTTTGCAGCTGGCCAGGAAGGAGTTGTGTAGTCTCATTCCCATGAAACATTCAGTGTCCCACTAGGTGTGTTGGTATAGTAACTCTGACCACTGACCAAAGGCTCTGCTCATCTGAGCTAAAGAAGTGTGAGGCATTGATCCTTCAATGAGCCTAGTCACCACCAACCAACTCCATCACTCAGGTTTCCTCTGTGTGTGAGTCTGTTTGTGTGTCTCTGTGTGAGTGTGATTTCCCCTGCTTTAGGAGGGAGAGAAAATTTGTCTTCTTCATGATTAACTGCACTTATTGCTCTTTTCCTTCAAATCAACGTTGCTGTTGTCACAAGTCCTCGTGCACAGGAATGGACCCTTGACTACAGCTGGTACCGCCGTAAAACTGCTCCCAGGTGGACAGCTCCACCCCTTTTCTACTCTTCATTCCTCAGTCCTTTTCTTCATTCTACCAGTATTAAGTGAATGTCTTTTCTATCACAAAGTATTATATTTCAAATTGGAAGGGAATATAAAAATTAATGTACACAATAGTCTTAGTTACTAAAAAACAACATTTTAAAATCCTAAGTGCAAAAGCCCTACTTTCTGATTTTACATAACTTATTTTAAAATGTTTTGTTAAAAAATAAGTCCCCCTGTTGTTTCAGGTATCTTACAGGGGGCACTGGGGTAGAACAGACAGTACAGCTTGAGGGAGAAATCAGGATTTTCCAAAATACTAAACTCACATGTGACATCTCCTCCATACTCCAGAAGAGCATTGGGCTTCCTGGGACTGCTGTCTGAGATTCATCACGTTGTTTCATGTTTTGGGGTTAAAATCAGAGGAAGACCTAAATAAGGAAAAAAGGAGGAAGAGTCAATCAACCTTGTGTATTACCCATCATGCAATCCTATCAACTGGAAGAGCCAGGAAACTGTTATTTTACTTCTAACAGAATATAATGCCTCATGAAGAACACAAATGACTACTTGATTTACAATTTATGAAGGACTTTGACATATATAATATCAATTATACCCTGCATGGGCAGGGTCTGAGGTGAAGTTCTAAAAATTAGATTAAGTTTTAAAGACATGGGCTGAATGGTTCCCAAACTCTGCATGGAATTACCTGGGAAGTGTCAAAACCTACTGATCCCCATTTTCTGCCCCTAGAAATTGTGATTTAATTCATCTGGGGCATCAGCTGGATATTTAAGTGTTTAAAAGATCCCCAGGGGATTTTAATGTACAGCCAAGTCTTTGAGTTTCCCAAGCTGTAAAACTAGAAAGAAAGAGAAGTGGGATTAATTTCAGGCCCCTTGGTGTCTAGTCCAGTACCTTCAACAATGGCAACAGTAATGAGAAAAACAATAAAACTGAGAGGAAACTCAGTAAACAAAACTTTTACTCTTTTCCCTCTAACTTTGTTTTTGTAGAGTTTAAATTTCAGTGGTGACTGGTAGCTGGAAATGGGTTAGTTGCTAATGGTAGAAATGGATCAGGAGGAAGATGACACCCTGAGGGAAGAGCTGGGAGAAAGATGAGTGCCCATGGCCATCGTTATGGAAAGACAGAATCTGAGTGATGTAGTGGAACATGTCACGTGGCCCTAAGTCAGAAAGTCAAGCTACTCAGCTGATGTCAGAATCTGATGGCAGCTGTGATTGATAGCCCTTCTGTCTCCCATAGAAGGAGATGAAAAGTGTTTCTCACCGAGTGGGAGTGAGGCAGTTATTGGATCTATCTGGGTGAGGTAGAAATCAAAATTGGCCTAGATTTTCCACCTGTGGCGAGGCTGGATGGGAGTCAAGTCTGTGGACACTTGCCAGGACATTGGCCTATGAGAGTCACCAAAATTTTAAAAAGAAAATCACTGTGCTAATTCAGAAATATGGTGATTACTGAATTGGCAATCCAAGGTAATGCCAATTACCTTGGATTCCTACTTCAGTGTTTTTTACATTTAACCCCTTTATAGTTAGAAAAAATTTAATTAGTGTCACCTAGTTTCTACTAAAATGAATAGCACTTGAAAACAATGCTAATGATAATCAATCTGCGCTAAGTGTTTTTGCAACACATAAGGGCAAAGTCGCCCCTTTCTGAAACCAAAGAATTCATTGTGTGTTGCAGTTTATGGGGAGAACATTATTTGTTTTGTTTAAATTTTTTTTAGTATGCTTCCCAAGAAATTATCTGGTTTAGCAAATAACAAACAAAAGAAAACAACCGATGAGAAAATAAATAGTAAACAGGAGGCACTGTAACATCTCTAACATGACTCCCCCTTTGTCCTAGAACAGAACAATTGTACCCAAATTTTCTAAGTTGAAATTTGGAAACTTCCCAGAGTTTCCAACATGTAAACTGAAACAAGATGACAGTGAGTGAGATTCACTCACTCAGGTGTACAAAAACTGTACTTTTATTTATTTAGTTTTGATTATTTTCTCAATTCTCACCTGAGGATATGTTTATTGATATTTAGAAAGAGGAAGGGAGAGAGAGAGAAACATCGATCAATTGCCTGCCATAGACACACTGACAAAGGATCAAACCCACAACCTGAGTATGGGCCCTGACCCGAAACCCTTCAGTTGGAGATTCATGGGATGAATCTCCAACAAACTGAGCCAGCTGTCCAGGACTGCAATTTTATTTTTGTATACCTCAATCTTTTCTTTGAGCTTCCTAACCCACTTGACCGCAGAAGACATAAGTGTGTTTTTCCATGATCCAAATCATCTTTCTAGGTTTAAATTTAGTCAGTTAAGGAACTTGTTTTTCTCTTTTGCCTAGTGTTTGGGTTGTCACCTAATGCTTAGGAGCAGGTATCTGGCCTGAAGTCTTCAGCTTTTATCCACGTTGGTATCCACAGAGATGAACTATCAACTCCTCTGGGTCTTGGGTACCATCTTCCTTTCAACTGGCATTCTTTGAAACTTTCACCTCCTACCTGGTCTCTAAACTACTTCCACAGTGCTTTCCATTCTGGGTTTCCTCCATCATGACTATGGATGTATTATGTTCTCAGAGAGAGAAAAGAAAATCTACCCATGAGGAAGGTAGATTACTTTTGTTATCCTTTGTGTGTGTGTGTACATATGTATGTGCCCACAGGAAATGTGGGCACTTAGATTCCCTTGGTCCCAGACAACTCCACATATCAATGCCATGGAGGCACGGGAATGACAGTGTGGCTTTAGACTCCCAGAATTCTAGTCAGAAAGCAGATTATGGGTGTTCTGTGTTCTCAGATCCTGGACCATATCATGTACATATGTATTCCTGGACCTCAAGCAAGATTATCTGCATCTCAAGAACATTGACTCTGTTTAATTCTCTTGTTTTCCCTGTAATCTGCATGCTGTCTTACAAGTCAGTGGACTCATTAGTTCCACAGTAGGCAAAAGCAGCTTTCATGACCTTGTATGTTCTCATTGAATATGTTAATTAGGTAAAAAGTTTGGATTATGTCCTTAAAAACAAGGTTTTCAAACTTCCACTGCTCCTTTTAACTCATGAATGACTATGCCAGAAAAACAGTAACTCCCGATTCCTTCAGATTTGCTAAGGCATCCCATTTTCCAAAACATAAAGTGATAGAATATGTCCTGAGGTATCTGGAAATTATGGAGCCAAGATAGAATGACATACAGGTAAATAATCAATTATTAACATGATGTATAATATAGTGTGCCAGATGCAAAATATTACCACCTGTACCAGTTTCTCCCCAAAGATGATAATTGTCATTAATCAGGAGTTGAGTGAGAATGGGCAGACTTTGCCCAGGGAGCCACCTACAATAGGTTGGAGAGCCAAGACACAGCAGTTTTTCGGCTTATGCAGATTCAAATTGGCATGTTGGACAGTGACGTACAGCACTGGTTGATGTACAGCACAATATTGATACATAAGGTGACAGGTGTGAGAGACACACACCTGTTAGTTAGAGTATAGGCAGAGACAAATATCAGGGGACTAAGGAAGGAAGCCAGCACTCAGGTGGAAAGTGCAGGGCCAGCCTGGAAGCCCAAGCATTAGAGATTGGCCAGCCCGGTCAGAGTCTGGAGGTTGAGTTCCTGAACCACACACTGAGCTTGTCTAGAGACTCCCTTAGCCTGTATGCATCCCAGTCTGATTTCTACAAAACTTACAAGATATGACTTTGTCTAAAAAGGGTCCATGGGGCATCAAAATATACCCTTCTTGGATTTGATTAATTTGATAAAGTAGAACACAGAGTAATATTTTATTTACTTGATTATAGGAACAGCAGATGGAAAAGAAACCTACAGCAAGGTATGGGGAAAGAGGAGGGAGCATCTATGACCTCCAAGGGTGCCAGTCTCCCCACATCTCCATGTGTTCACCAACCCAAAACCTCTCTGAACCTCATCCTTTTGGGTTTTCATGAGGACTTCATTAATAGACATAATTGATTAAATCATTGGCCATTGACAATTGAACTAAATTTTCAGCCCCTTTCCCATTCAGGAGGTCAGGGAGATGATACTGAATGTTCTAACCTTTTAATCACATGGTTGGTTCTTTTGTCAACCAGCCCCCACCCACCCTTAGGTGTTTCCCAAAAGTCACCTCATTAACATGACCTTTAAAATAATCTTCATTGCTCTCAACACAGGAAATTCCAAGAGTTTTAGGGGCCAGGAGTTGGATAAAGACCAAATATATACTTATTATAAATCACCAGATTATAACAGTGGGAAATTATAATACGCTCCACCATTTTTTGACATTGTTTCTGTAAGTGCTGACTCTAATACATAGCTTGTAGATAAATAACATGTTTGTATCCTAGGAACTAGTTTCAAAAGATACAGATCCTGACTTTCAGGCATCTTTGCTCCAGATTTGCTGACCTTTAAGAGTGGAGCCAGGATGACTAAACCAGGATGAGGCACGCTGGACCATCACTTGCCTTATGGAATAGACAGTGCTCGTTTGCATGTAGAGAATTTTGCAACCCCATCCCTTGATCTCTGTTCTGTTTCCCTCTCCCTTCATGTTAAAACCCTCTGCCTCCACTGAGAGGTGGAAGTGGGTTTTGTGACATGAGTCCCCCATCTTCCAGATGGCCAGCATCTGCAGGTAAACTACTTCCCTTTACATCAGCACCTGACTCTTGAGTATTGGCTGTTATAATGGCAGACAGCCAGACCTGTGCTCAGTTGCAATATCACAAACTTAGTCAACCTGATAAAGACAAGCAACAAGGGTAATAAAAATGAGAGACAATATTCTACCACATGGATCAGTATTTTAAAGCATTTTCTTTAAAATCAAGAATAAGGCAATAATGCCCATTATCATTATTTGTGGTCAATATCATGATAGATAATTCTAGCCCAGCAAAGACTTAAAAAAAAAAAAGAAATTAAAGGCATAAAAATCAGGGATATAAACAAGACAATTTCTTTCAGATGTTATGATTGTTTACATAGAAAACCAAAAAGGACTTACAGAAAAATTATTAGTAATAATAAGAGAGTTCAGCAATGTGTCCGTAAGCTGTAAGATCAATATACACAATCAATTGCATTTCTAGATACCGCATAATTCAGATAATATAATCAAAGACAATATTTCCCTTTACAATAGCATCCAAAAAATAAGGTATCTGAGAATTAATACAACAAAAGATGTGCCAGATTTCTACAGAAAATTGTAAAAGAAAGTCAAAATAAAAGGACAGATATATTTTATTGATAGTCACTATAAAAATGTGACCATTCTCTTTGTATTGTTCGACGCATCGATGTCATTCCAATCAAAACTCCAATAGAATTTTATGGAAAAGCAAATAAAAAAACAGTCAATGGAAAATCCACTCAGATCACTAACAAAAAAATTATTGTTTTATCTGAATCTGGAGACACTATTTGTATAATCATTGGGAGTGCTTTCTGAAGTCAAAAAGATCTAGAGAACCTCCTTGGACCTACTCCCTCTGTAATTATATGGTAAAACCCTTTTGTGCTTCAATTTTTTTTTACATAAAAAAGGGGATGGAATTAAAAAGGACCCATGTAACAAGGTAGGCTTTTTTCCATTGTTGTTTGTTGTTTTGAGATAGAATCACATGAGATCATCTGCATGAAGCACTTACCATCATGACTGGCATTTACTAAATATTCAATAATGATTGCCTTTCCCTTTGTTACTTATTTCAGGACCCTAAAACTTGTCTATCAAGTCTAAATGGTGCTCTTCAAATAGTCCATTAAATTATATGTTATAAAAAGAAAAAGGGAATTGTATTTGGGATCCTCCAAAATGGAAACAGAGATAAGTTTTAGGAAAAGATACAATCAGTTGCAAACTTCCTCCTTGCTTGGTTCCCAGAGCTCTCTCCTGCCCCTCCAGCCACTGCTGAGTATATCTCATCACCAGACTCACATATGTGACAATGATAAAAAGGTCTGTGCTGGGAACAATATAGTGGGTAATAAATCAAGGCAGGGAAGGGGGTCACCAAGCAGGATAGGAGGAGGGGGAATAGCATTGTGAATAATCAATGCAACAGACTCTGTAAGAACACAGCAAAACATCTTACTTAACATGCTTAATAAAGCTGGAGAGGGGAAAGCAGTGATAATATGGAAGCAGGCTGTCAGATTGCTGGAGATCCTTTGCCCACACAGCCAAAGGAGGCTGTGGGAGAGGAAGGGAGTGGCTTCCCCTGCACCAGGCCCAGCCCTGACCACCCACCCCACACTGTGCAAAATGTCCTGGACAGTACATATTTCCCCAACCCAGACTCGATGCCAACACTTTCAGGAACAAAGAGAAAATAAAATTATTTGAAAGGTTTCTAAGTATGAAATCCAGGGATATATAGCAATATTGCTGCATAGAAAAGAATCCACTCCGTACTTGAAGCAGTCAGATAAAAAGAATATTCGAAGAATGCTGAGATGCTTAAACTAAGATAGGGCTGATACTTGTTCCAGAATGATTCTGCAAGAAGGAATTCCTGGAATACTCTAGTCCAGTCTTCTTGTTAAATGAGGGAGGACACAGAAGGACGGGAGAGAACCTGTTCACAAGACCTAAGTGTCCATGTAAGACATGAAATTGGATAAAATTCCTCGCATTTGGGAGACACTCCACAAATGGTGAAACACTCTATTTTTCTTTCAGTCTTGGCCTCTTGTACTTCTCTTTTTTGCCTACAGAGCTAGAAGATAGAAGGAAAAATGAGTAGGTACTAGGAGCCTAAAGACATTGTTGAAAAACTGGTTCTTTTATAGACTGGTATGATTCTGCATAAATCACTAAATTTGGGCCTCAATGTCCTCATTTCTAAATCAACAAGTTAGTTTTTATAATATTATAAGGCAATTTGTAGACCTAATATTCTTAATTTGGAGTAGTCTCATTTTCAAATTGAATATTACATACCTGCATAAAAGAAGGGGGGAGGGACAGAAAAAAAATGTGTTCTGATACCATAATAGCATCTTGTCCCTTGGTAACTTTGGAATGAGTGTCTAATTATCAAATTCGGTGGTACTGTCTCAGCAAGGGAAACAGAAATGTAGTGCTTGCTAGTTGAACTCTAAAAATAACAATTACCTTTGATATGGAAGAACACAAAGTCACTCAGCAGTGAGCTCTGGTTGCGGATATGGAAGCAGTTATCATCAGATCCCTAACCAGATGAAGAGGAAGTCACTCTAATTACATCTGGGTGGTGCTGAGTGTGTATGAGGAATAGATGTTCCCCCCCAGATGCTGCAGAAGCCTGAGGAGAACATGACGACAGACTTCTCTGAGAGATCTATGTCTGAGCAAAATGTTAGAATCTCTTTATCTGATGCCCTAGCCTGGTGGAGTAAGGGAAGTGGGGTAAAATGTTAGCACGCTTTCCAGGATATACCTTTACCCCAGTCATGAGGGTTACCTCCACTTCTTAATTTAATGGTCTCTAGGAAGGTTATTTGCCTCTGAAATGTGCACCAACAACCCCAGTTGGGGATATGAAATCTACCTTCAGAGATTTAGGATGCCAAAAGAGAGTTAGGCTGCACACAGTTCCCACAGTCTGGCTCGGCAGGCTCTGGACAGAGGCAGACAAATGCCACTTGGGGAGAATTGCTTGCAGAGGAGGTAGGACATCAGGGATTGTGCCTTCTCTCCAATCCTGAGCAACATGGAGAAATTCAGAGTGAGAAAGGAGACTGAGCTATGGAGCAGCAGGCCAGCTGTGCCCTGAGAAATAATAGAAATAATACCTGAAACTTAACCTGTGTTGTCTCCTCCAGGACATCCCTTTTATATATATACTATCCCTATTTCCCACCTGTACAATGAGCTTCTCCTAGACATCATCTAAGCTCGTTTGTTTGTTTATTTTTCTCCTGATTCAAGCCTAACAGTGATTAGGACAAAAAATGATGCTCGGAAGATGATTGCTGATTGAGGAATTGATTGAGGATTTGCTTGTTTGACTCATTTGGAATAACTTGTCCAAATCAAGCTCACCACAGATTCTTACAGAAACTTCAGAGAGAAACCATCTTATCATCTAGTCTGTGATATGTGAGAATTTTGTTAGGGCTTCTTGTCAGAATATTTTCAATGAGTGTTTTATTATACAACAAATTTTCTTTGGAGACTCCCTTCCTCCTGCTTACAGCTCTGACTTGGCTTCTAATTTCAGCTCAAGCTGTGCCTCAACCAGTAATTTCATTCCCCATCTCTCTCTAGCCCACTCCCCAACCAAATCATATCCATATTTTTTCCAGAGTGTAAAATATAGAAACAAGCATCTGTTTGGACAAAATCAGTTTTCACTTGTGAGAAGTGGTTGCTTTGTAAAATCGTAGACAACAAGAAAAATGTCAAAGAATGGAACCAAATGTTGAGAAATAATAAAACCTTTGATCTCCAGTTGGATGAGCTGAGAAAGAGTTTGCTATAGATTAAATAGGCAGGGCATGTTTTGACTCTGGTTCATTGAGTTCCAACATGTCTACTTTAGTTGAGATCTTAGACCCACTGAGGTTTGATTTCTCACAGTAAAATAGGACTGAGACTCCTGTCTGCATGTTGTGCTGTAAGCAGATATGCAGATGCGCATGGTTTACAACCATGTGTAAAGGGGTATCTATTTCTTTGTTTCACAAAGTAGTATTCCAAAAGGCCACTTTCTCTTTGATAAGAAAAGTTGCCCAGACCCTTACTTCCAAATCATAATGTTTCAAGAGGCTCTCAAATTGGTTAGCTGTACATAATGATGCCTGTAATTCTTAGAAAGAATGCTGTATGGCTGTTTGACTCTTTAGTTTCTAGGTTTTTCCATCTTTATAATTTAACTGCATGAACATCTTGGGCCTTTAATTTGTCTTAGAGGACCTAAAATTTATCTTCAGCATTAAGTTGGAATTATCTTATCTTTTATTATTTGAAAGAATGTAAGATTAAATGCCTAGCACATGACAATTGAGCTCAACAAACTTTTATTGGTTACCAACTTCTTATGAGCCAGGTGACAGACAAGATAAAAAAAGATACTGACCTCACTGAGCATCTATAGTCTTGAAGAAGTACAGAAAATTTCACAGATCGCAGTAACTGGTTACAGAGACTGATGTACAAGGGACAGCTGAAACAAGAGACCAGCCTCTGCAGGTGTCAAAGACTTTCTAAAGTTTTTGTTACATCTTCACACTTCCCATGGCTGAGCACTGCATCCTCACATAGTACAGTTTCAATACATGTTGAAGGAACAGTCGACTTTTCATAAGTTTAGACGCTTTTTGCCAAAGCTGATAATTTTATCCTCTAAACTCTTTGAATTCACAAAAGGAGACTTTATGTCTTAAGAGGATGGTTCTAAAATGTCTCAGAATAGTTTTAGCTTTTTTTAAGGTAGTTTTTAGAGATAAAATATGTTACAGTCTATCATGCATTCCATTTTCTCCATCAGTCCTAAAGCAGAAATTGAATGATAGAAATTACACAGTGATTTTAAGAGTTTGTATTTTTATAGCTACGTGAGTTATATTTCAATAAGTTTACCAATATGAAAACAATACCTCTTCCTTACTACTGCCTTTCTTCTTCCTTCAAGTCAACATAATTCTCTCTACAAGGACACTGGCCTATACTTGAAAAGAACAGAGACATAAACTGCGTTTTTGACCTTAAGGAGTTTACATTTTAACAATGTTTATAATGTACAGAGTTATATGATTTACACAGGCATAGCAGATAACATTATAGAAACATACCTAATCAAACATTTAAGTGGAAGATTATGGGATTTATGTATAATTGCTGCATAAATTGAGGAAGCTTTCCTGGAAGAGGGGGAATTTGGATTGAACCTAGAAACTGATGTGGAAAAGAGTTAGAATGAAGGTGTAAATAGCGTTAAAAACCACATAGGAATGCAAATGCGTTTGGTGCTATACAGTCAGAGGGCAGGAGGAAACTGAAGATTTCTTTGAAGAGTGCCTCTTAACTGTGGAGACAGACAAAACTTCCTAGCTGAGAGTCAAATATTTTCACATTATAGATCCACTCTGACTTTCCTGTTTCAATTTCTGCATATTCCTTAATGACTAAGCCAGCATTAGATTTTCCGATCTCTGTATTTTCTTTTTATTTGCCCCTTCTCTTCAAATTACAGACTAATCTCCATTTTTCATTTTATTCCTATAAATAAATAATAATTCATCTGTGCTAATTCTTACATCAAGGATTGTTGTGCTTTTCAGATATCACTTATTACCTCCATATTAATTTTTCTTTTTACTTATATTACACTGATATTTTCATTGTTTTTTTCAATGTCACTCCAAATTGGAATTGTAAACATTTTGACAACAGTGTTAAAACTAACAATATTTGGCTATACATTCCTATACATTCTAAGAATTCAGTAAATAGTCATGCTAATCAATTAATTATCAGGCAAAGTGTCATATGGAAGGCAGACATCCTTTTTAGCATCTCTGAAATCTTACCACGTAATTTCTCTTCCAACACTCTTTTGAGTCCTACATTGGATTCTAGTTCTGGTTCTACCATTATCTCACTGTGAGACCTACAAAAATCACTCAAGCTCTTGAGTCTTCAGAGTCTTTATTTGCAAATAGTTAATGAGAGTTACTTTACAGATTTTATTTGAAGGAAGAAAGATTGAAAAACAAAATGATGTATTGTAAACACTGACCTATTGCTTCAGACTTTTTCTTTCAAATTTCCAAAGCCAAAACCATGGGCAAACGAGTCGAGGTTGTTTTGATACAAATACAAGTAGACAAGGGATCTTAGAAAATGGACCTCAGTAAGGAAAGGCACAAAGACAAGAAAAAGACAATCTTATCATATAAAACATTAAGTGGCTGCAATATTGTTTTTCTTGGCAGCTGGATCTTGATGCACCTGAGTGATGCCAAAAGCTGTGCAACTTAAAATAATTCTTCCTTTGAGCCAATATGATCTTCCAGAGCAGACATCAGTTTGCAGTTTCTTATGGACTGATTCTGGACATGACCCATCCCCTAAAACTCTAATCACTTCTGATTACTATAAGGCTTTTGCGATCATATTCTTAGATATCCAGAATGAGAATTCTGCAGCTGTGAAAGCAGATGAGTGGCTGGACCCAGGCCTAATTAAGTTCAACCAAGGAAGTGAAGTTTGCAGCCCACGACTTGGAGTCAGAACTTTTTTCTATGCCTGCGGCTGACTGTGGACACCGGTGTCCCATGCCAAGACCACATTTAAATACCAAGGGATGAGATACATCACTGCACAGGCATGATGCCTGGCGCCCACACTATATCCAGATGGCTTGATGTGCAGAAATAGCCTTTGGGATTAAACTCGCTGTGGCAAAGTCCAAACTTGTGATCTGTCCCTCGGGGCTTCTCTGTAGTAGAGTCCCCTCTTCTATTTAGAGACACAGCTCACAGTCTGTTAGGGTGCAGGTGAATATCGGAAATTATCCTCCTCACCAATAGCACAAACACGTATTGAGGTCTTACCATCTGTAGGACACTGTATGAAATATTTAGAATACAGACGATTCGGCACAATCATTGCCCACAAGTGATTCCAGTTTGGTAGGAGATAGAGTCATGTACAAGAAAGCATAGACATCTATATGTGTGTGCATAGTAATGCCATGTAATTTATATACAGGAGAGGGGATGTAGAATTTCACATCAGGGCCCTACATCTTAAATCAAGCAGCAGAACACCAAAAAGACAAATAAATATCATAGACATTAATACCAGAAGTTACCTCCTAGAGCATTCTGTCCAAGAGAACTTTCTGTGATGATGAGAATTCTCTCTTCCTCACTGTCCAATATGATAACCATTAGCCACATGTAACTATGGGCACTTGAAAAGGGCTAGTGTAACTGAGAAACTAAATGTTAATTTTATTTACTATCAATTAAATTAAATTAATTTCAATACCCACATAAAACTAGTGACTTTCATACTGTACTATGCAGTTCTTATATCTCTCACTCATTTAGCACATGAAAACACAGAAGGATGTTTTCATGACTATGTTCAAGGGGTAAATTACTTAGAAGCTATTCTAACTTCTGGTCCAGGAGAATCTTAACCTTGCACCGACTCTCATCAAGTAGAAGAGCATGCTCTGCAGTTCCTCTCAAACTTTGTGTTGTCTTCATAAGAAACTGCTGGTCATTTGATCATATGCTTCACGTGGGCAAGGATTACCTCTCTTGTTTACTATTATATGTCCAGTGTGTAGAAGAAGAGTAAATGGCACATAGTAAATATATAAATGAATTGATAAACAGGTCAATGGCCAAAATACTCTATGTATTATTACAAATCTCAACTGGGTTCACAGCTAACGTTTGTGGTGAAAATTCTGTTTTCTTTTTTTTAATATATTTTATTAATTATGCCATTACAGTTCTATTTCCCCCCTTTACTCCCCTCCACCCTGCACACCCGTCCCCCACCCTTCCCCCCCTTTAGTTTATGACCATGTGTCTCAAGTTCTTTAGATTCTATATTTCCCATACTATTCTTGCCCTCCCCCCTATCTATTTTCTACCTACCATCTATGCTACTTATTTTCTGTACCTTCTCCCCCCTTCTCCTTGTCCCACTCCCCTGTTGCTAACCCTCCATGTGATCTCCATTTCTATGGTTCTGCTCTTGATCAAGCTGTCCTCTTAGTTTGCTTTTGTTTTAGCTGCTCAGCTATGGGATGAGCATTGGTCAGGCTGATTCTAATGTAGGGCCTGGCACACTTCAAGGGCTCAGTCAATATTACTAAAGAAGCTTGTTATTTTTTATTCCTGTAATTTCTTCTCCCACTTAGCTCTTTGTAATAGGAATTTTATCCCCTTATTTTTTTTATCTCATGCAGTGCTTATGGCAGGAACCAGCACACACAAGGGTTTCCAGACTTTGTTAATTGAATTACGTGAAAAGAATAACAGCATTTTCAGCTGTGATGCCTCTTTTGGCGGTAACAAGGTGAGAGGCACTAGAAACTATTTACCTTCCTTAAATGCCTTAATTCTGTGTGAAAGTTTAGCAGAAGCAGCTTTACCATTAAAGAACATAAATATCCACCTCTCATGATGAGAATTTTAGGCATAAACAGTGAAAAGTCCCTATTTCTATTTTTGTGAATTGTAAAATGCTATTTCTGCCTCACCTGTTCTCCCATCTTTCTATCACTTCTCTGTTTAATAACTTCTCATGTATATCTTTTATATAGATAAGTTAAAATTTATTCCTGTAAAAACCAAGAGAAAGAAAAGCTTTCTGCATCCCATTACTTGTGATGAAGGCACACATGGATACACTTGATCTTTCCCAGTGGGATGGGCACAGGAATTAACCCACACATTGGCACATGAACTTCTTGTTTCTGCCAAATGTGTCAGCTGAGATGGGGTTGCTAATTTATTTATGGGGACATATGTCAATGTCACTCTGAGAAAATGGTTCCAGGACACACACAAAAAACTGACTGCTGTCAGGGCTGACCTTATGTGTAGGTGGAATAGCCACCTGCTCACTCACTTCTTGAAAGATTAGGGCATCCAGAAAGCCCTGCCTCATCTCAGTTCTTACGCAAAGAATCTTCCTCGCTGGACTTCCTATGGCTTCTTTCTGAGTCAAGTCAGTTCCCCTAGAGAAGTGTGCCCTGCTCTGTTCCCATGATCATGCTACGGTGTAATCAGAGAGGAGGTTTTGCCAGGAGGTGGAAGCAAATATGAAAGTAGAGGTAATACTTACAGCAGGTCATAGGTGCAAGGGAGGGGCATAAAATAATGAGGGTGGGGGCCATAAAACTCCACTGTCTCTAACACTATTTATACACACACAAATGAAGTGTGAGCAATGTAAAAGTTGTGCCTATTCACTTCTTAATCTCAAGTGTGAGATGCATCAACCAATATAAAAGCCCCTATGCAGCACTGACCACAGGAAGACAATTTCCACGTCTCCGTTTCATGCCTCATACAGGGCAGTTTTCCTGCGGGTATCTGAGATCCTTGTAACTTTCTTTAACACCTAGGATCCAAAGCTGCTCACACTCAGCAGGCAACAAAAGAAGTGCCTGTCCTAGCATCTTTGTTTGCCTTTATGTCTCCTGTTCAATAGAACCATTGTCCCTGCCTCTGTGATTACTGAGTCTCTGGACTCTGACTGTTTGGGCTTTTGATATCTACCTGCCTAGCTTACTTCCCTGGAAAGTGGCCTCTGACCTGCCGACTTCCTGTACCTTCCAGCCCACACTTGTGTGACCAAGTCCCCAGCCCTGTATCCACCTGGTCTGCCTGAGACTTTTTCTGTCCTCTCCTCAGCATGGCACCCAGGGTCCTGCCTTAAACAACAAAGGGGCATCAAAGCTTTACTACAAGCCTGAGACAACTGTTAGGATTGCTATATTTGATGATACTCTGGTGGCAGTGGTCCTTGCGGGAAAGGAAGTAGAAATCAAGCTGATACTAGAAACAGTGGCAGAGAGGCAGAAGCTAGTCTCTGCTGTTGTGAGTTGCATGACCTTGGGTGATACACCTAAACTCTCAGAGCTTCAGTTTCCCCATCTATAATGGGGTGACACTAATATCCACCTTGATGGCTCTTGGGAGAATTAAATGTTTGAAAGTGCCCAGGACAAGTCTTGGCACATAGTAGGTAATCAATATACATAGGATTTTTTTTCTTCCTTTCTTAAAATAACAAAGCATGAGCCCAAGGTGAAAGTTGAGATTAGCTAATATCAATTTACTCCTTTGCGCTAGAATCTCCACTTTTTACACCTCCATTTTACAGGCACTGTCCTTTTATGTCAGAAGTTCCCGTTACATAATTTGGGCAGAGGATCAATATAGTTTTTTGATCCTTGACAACCCAAATTTTGGATTTCTGGAATTCTTTTCTGAATTCAGAAGTATCAATTACTAGCACATTCATTAATTCACAACAGACAAAGCAGCATCTGACAAGAAGAGAGAAATTATTAAAGGGAGAGAAAGTGATCAAAAGAAAGACAAAATATGGAAAAACATAGTATGTCAAAGGCCAGGGAGATGGGGAAAAGTATGGGGGAAGAAGTATGACAAGCAGGGGAGCAGTGGAAGTGGACACTAGGAAGGAAAGCAGAGTGGGAATAATGCGGGAAGCCCAAAGATAGATTTTCCTACTATAATTGGTGAGGTTACAGATACTGGTTATTTGACAATGAAAACAAGAACTGGAGAATTTGGGTTAATTCTCACTTTTTCCAAGAACCCATTTCTATCTTTCTGCCCATGGTCATTTGGTCTTTGTTAAATTTGCATAGAGCTCATCCTCTAGTTTCCAAGCCAACCCTAAAGGCTAGCCTTGCATTGCTTTAGGTTCCCTATGCTTTATCCAACCTCCCTGCATAGATATAAAGCTATCAAGGTCAAGGACAACAAGTTTGTTGGACCCTCCAGAGGTCCTAGAGCAGTGGTGTGCATATAGTCAGTGCTTAATAAACCAGAGAAAGTGTTGGCTCTTTACTTATACATTCATTTATACTCTGGGGAAGTTAGTGATCTCAGCAGCCTTCAAAGAGGCTGATCTGTATATAGGAGTGTTGGATGTGGTACACAGCTTTCTCTGAAACTAGGGAAGTCACACGGGATGAAGGGGGGCTCTATTGAATTTGGATGAAGACTGTCTAGCCAGCCATCTGATATCCAATAAGACTTTTAAAGGGGTCCAGCCTCAGCATTCCAGATGCCCCTTCAGAACCCTCAAAACTGAATGTGTGTCTCTGCAGACACGTTTATTGTTGTTTTAATTTTATTCAGAATCCTCTCCCGTTGAAAAGATGCTCAAACAATTAGGAAAACAAACAAACAAACAAACCCATGGCTAGTGCTACTTGCAAGTAAAGTAGTCAGTAGATTAGAAATGCCTACATCTTTGTCTGCCATGTTGACATTCCTTTGCATTCTCTTTAGAGGACACACACCCCACCCACAAAAGAAACATAGTTACTTGTAGCATTACAACAGGAATCTGAATTTAATGGTCCCTGATTTCTACTCCACTTGAAACGTATCAGATGGTGAGAATGGAATAAGTGGATTAAAAGTCAATTTGTGTGAATTTGGACAAATAGAGTAACCTCGCCAAGCTTCAATTTTCTCATCAACAACATTGCAAGTATGGTATGAACCGACAAATGTAAAATCACAGAACATGGAGCCAAGTTCATGGTAAGGGCTTAGTGAATATTCAATTAAGCATGCAGGATTATTTGTGTATGTATCCTTGGCCTTGTAGGTGTTACTAAATATGGCATTGCTGGGAATGGCTTGCAATATGATTCCTATTTAATCTAAGTTTCAAAAAATTAAGGGCACAAAATAATATTCTTCAGTAAATCAGAATTTGTGCATCTCCTCATCTAGCAAAGAAATAAGACTTTAATTATAATATTTGAGATAGAAAGCCTCCTACACATAAAGTGGCTATTATTGTTAACATATTATTCTCCATATACCCCTTTATTTTGTTTTAAGTTTTCCCAATTATTCTGATGTGATATAATAAAAGAAAACTGGACTTTGATTCTGGAGGTCTGGACTTTAATCTTATATTTGCTATTTATTAATGAGTTGAATTAGGCCTCATGACTCAGATTTCTTATGTGTAGTATGAGGGCCCTACAGGATTCTGGTTAAAGGCAGATGAGGTTAAACCCATCTAAGTACCTTGTATGTAGCAGCCACTGAATAACTGCCTAATAGTAATAATCCCTATTAGGAAAGAGAGGCTAATAGGTTCTTCCCATTTTCAGATGAGGGAAATAAGGATCAGTGTAGTTAAGTTTCAGAAGTTAATAGCAGAGGTGTGATTCATACCAGGATGCCTGATGCTCAATGTGGGGCTGTCATCTCTGAACAATGTTGTATTTATTGTTTTCTGAGTAATCATTTTGGAATTGTGGAGGGCCAGTGTCTAATAATAAGATGGGCCAGTCCTGGATTATTGAATGCAGCTTGTCCTCCCCAGCTTACTCTCCCATTCCAACTACTACATCAGCCCCAGGGAAAAAAAGGCATCCCCAATTCCACACCCAGCCGTGGAATGACATCCTAAAGAATTTGCTGGAGGTCTGTTTTTACGCCACTTTCTAATCCTTGGCTATACATTCATTTCTTTTTTTCGTATGTTCACAGAAAACAAAATGCATGTATCCCACCACATCTTACACCTCTGAGATCGCAGAAGCACATGAATTACTGTCAGTCAGCAGTAGCTATTATAACAGTCAAATTAGATGAACACTCCCACCTTAACTTGCAGAATGAGTTATAGCAGTTTACCAAAAATCCCAGAGGCAGAAGTAGAGCACTGTTAAGTAATGCTGACTCATCACTCTTCTCCAAGGCACAGAGGACAATCTTATTTGCAAACACATGAGCCTCAATGTCCAGGTAGAGAAGTTATTAAGAAAAGTCAGAGTTACAATACCATCAAGGACCTCCCAAACCAACAAATGTTACCTTTATTTTCTTTTCTGTGCATATTCAGGAGTTTTTCATTAAAATCCGTGTCTAAATTAAGTCTAAAAGAACTACTTTGATTAACAAAATACGTATGAAAGAACATGGTATCAGAGTGTAGCTGGTAGTTTTTGTTTGTTTGCTTTTACTCATAAAGTAATCTTTCCCCCTGCACTGTACAATGTTTGACTTCCAGTAAGACAACCCATTGACTTCCTCCTCTTGCAGCTGCAGAGCACACCTCAAGTTTTGACTCTGCCTACAACTGTGATGATAGTGCCTGCTGTAGCTTGGGGTGAGAGAACCAATTTCTACTACTTTTTTCACTCACATAAATATCTCATCTGTCACATCAGTCCTCTGTCTCAAGAAGGGACATTTGGACAGATTATATGCACAACTGATTTTATAATTGCTTCTTCAACCAAATTAGATTGATAGATATTGTCGCTATAAAGAGGAATAACATTCAGATAGTATTATTTTTGCAGTGAGTTGCCTTAGATTTCTCACCTATAAAATAAGTTTTAGAATGTTTTGATTTGTAGAAGTGCTCAAAAGATTTTATAGAATAATATATAGGGATACACCTTTTAAAAATAAAAAAGAATACATTCAAAATTAAGTACTTACTCTTGTTATTCTGTTTTCTTATTTGTGTCTAAAGATATTATTTTGCTAAAATTTCTAACATCGAAATGAGAAGAATGTACTTTAAAATCAGTTGAATCAAATAAAAACTTGGTGAAGAACAGCTGGCCAAGGTGCCTTTGCTAAACTGGAAAGTTATGAGAAAAGTATAATGAGATTATATGGAGAACACAGTCCCTAAATCCAGGCCCCTTTAGCTTCCATGTTTGAGTGACCACAATTTCATATCACAGGAACCAACTCCATTTGAACTTGCAAGGACTAAGGAGAAAGGAAACTAAAATCCTCAGTCATGGACTGCCAAGATTTTGAAATATTATTAGACCTGGGATCATAAATCTGAAAGCAAAAATGAATCAATCAATTCAATTTTTATGTGCAAATTACTCTGCTAAAACCAACAAAAAATATCCTGATCTCTATACACCAAGACTAATGATTGAAAGCTGGTATGATTGGAAGTAAGATAATAAAAACAATACCTCATGTTTATATAGCAATGTAAAGTTTACAAAGAACTTTCACACACAATCATTTTGTCCTCACAACAATTTGTGGAGGAGGTATTATTTCCATGAGAGTTGAAAGAGATTAATCATTTTCTCAAAGTCACAGGTGCTAGTTAGGTGTCAGAAGATGAAGACTGTGGCTTCTCTGGAACATCCCCAGCACCTAGCTAACAGTGTGATACTGTATTTTATGTGACAAAGGAGTGTTTCAGAGAGCGAGCTGTATTGTAATTCAGATGAGTAAAGGAACTCATGAGGCTAGTTGGTAATGAAATCCTTTATAAAAACCTTGAAGCTTATTTAGGGATAAAGAGGTGGGAAAAAAATTCAAACATTTCCAAGGGCATGACATACAAATATAGAAGGAATTGAGGAAACAAAACAAAACAAAAAAGAAATTGCATGGAATATTCCATAGGATTCATGGATTGGCTTGACCTTCAGTGCTCAAATCTATGCATGACCCTTAACTGTTATGTTTTAAGAAGGAATCCTATCTTGATCAGGAAGCAATTGTTTCAATCATCCAAATCACAGGGAGCCAGGATAAATTGGTGACACTGTCAGTAGGGACATATTGTTGGATGCCTATAGTATAGCTGTAGTGCCTCATGGGTAGGAGTGAAATTAATAAGCAGGATGTAGAAACTAGTTAGTCTGTAGAAAAAAAGGAAATAATGAAACTGGGAGCTGTGAACATGCCAAACTAGCGCAGGGCTTCGGGGCTTGGCACTTGCCTGCCCCTGCTGTACATATATAGCCGTTAGCTTCCATAGCTAATAAGCAAGCAGAGGGAATGACAGGCTTTACCTAATGAAAATAGCAGCTATCAGTCTATGATTCAAAAGGTCTGTTCAATTCCTCGCATAGTAGATGATTTGATCCTTGTCCAATTAGTGGGGTTGTAACAAGGAAGCTGTGTGTGCCTTGGAACAAGGAAAGCTGCCAAGGGTTCCTTTTAAATCCTCTCCCACTTTTTTTTTCATATTTTTTCCACAGAATGTTGTGGCTACTTGGAAGAGTGTGTGTTCTCTCTCTCCCAGGGGAAAAGAGTTATTCTTTACTGAAAACCTGTCACCAATAGCAGCATCAATTTACAATTAGAAAAGTCTGCAGTAAAGAGGGTGATAAAAGGAGACTTGACTTTGGATGGTGAGCACATCATATGATATACAGACGATGTATTAGAGAATTTTACACTTGAAATCTATATAATTTTATTAACCAATGTCACCCAAATAAATTCAATAAAATTTTAAAAAGGGATTACTTCGGATGATTAGAGTTGTCATTAGAAATGTAAACAAAATGCATATTAGCTAATTAATTGGATTGAATGTAACCAATATGCCTATGCAGAGATGTTTCTTTTAAAAACTATAACTAGATGAAATTTATGTTCAATAAATGTAGTAAATCTGAATAAAAGAAAGAATACTGCTCCATTGCCTTCTATGGGTTTAGGTACTTTCAAATGTGCTGCTGTGGTAGCCCATGCTTAGCTCAGTCACGGCACTTGGTATAGTGTGTCTGATTATTTGTCTTTTTTTTTCCAGTGAACTATAAGCACTTTGAGGTAAGAGACTATGTCTTTCATTAGGCCCTAGCACATTATATAGTCTTCTTACAGAAACTTTTTTTTAATGAGTACATTAAAAATTGTATGTGTCTTATAGTAGCCAAAGAAAACAATACTAGGACTTAAAGTCCTTCTCTAAAAGGTGACAGGGTTGAACTGCACCATTGCTAAAATCTCCAGATGTCCAGGGCATCATTTGTCTAAGATACTTGATTTGTTGAAGTGATTTAGAACCTCCTTAAGTTTTCCCAAGAATCAATCTACTACTGTTCAGTCAACCATTTCTTTAGAGAGGACAGAATCTGAAATCCTGAAGAAAAGGGTGTCCATTAAGCATTGGAAAATTCCAAGAATATGAGAAATGATGGGATGATAGAGTGGTGATTTTGGGGGGGCTAGTTTCACCTTCAATAATAAGGCACTCCAAGTGAAAGAAGCCAGGCACAATAGGGCACCTGTTGTAGGATTCCATTTATATGAAATATCTGGAATAGGTAAGTCCATGGAGACAGAAAGCACTTTAATATTTGCCAGGAACTGGGGAGACAGAATAATGGAGAATGATTGCATAATGGGTAGGAGTCTCCTTTGGGGCTGATGAAAATGGTTTGGAATTACATAGAGGTGACTGTTGCACAATATTGTGAATTTACTAAGTGGCACTAAATTGTATACCTTATATTATATGAATTTCACCTAGATAAAAAAAAATAAGACACAGGCAAAAAAGTTTGAAACTGTCCAATTGAGTCAATATTAATTGCTGAATTTTATTTATCACTGAAGTCCAAAATCAAATGTGTACTCACCATTTATGGTCCCATTGTACCCCACATGTCATCTTGTTTTGACTTGATTGGTACAAAAATACATCTGGCCTCAGGTGATTGCTTTTCATGACATATTCCCTTTAATATAATGGCTTGAAGAGCAATAATGAACAGTCACTTAGCTAATCTGATTTAGATGGGATAGCACAGGATTTATCTTTAACTTACAAATTGCCCGGATGCTCTGAAATGTACCAATTACATCAACCACACCTGAAAACCTCCTGTCTCCCCACTTTCTCATCTCTAGATTTCACAAGTGGAAACATATTTTAACAGATATTTTTCAAGTATTTTAACAGATCCTTCAAGATACTCAAAACAGTAGAAGAAAACAGAAATTCTCATCTTATTTTAGACAACAAAACTGAAATGCAGTGAGTTTGGAAAGATGCATAGAGACTAGGTACTTCTGCTTGTCTCTAAGTCCAGTCCTCTTTACATCACTAATACTCTATGATTTTTTTCTATGCTCACATGACTTAGAATTTGGTCACAGAAAGCTACAAAAGAAAGGAACATCAGAGATTGCATATAAAAATAACTGGTCAGAGCAATTAGGCAAGTATCCCAAAGCTACTACACAGGTAGGAAACAAGGTAATGAGAACTATCGCTCAGGACTTTTGAAATTAAGTGCAGTGAAGTGGCCTTTCTACTCACTAGCATGCCTCGTCGGAAACAGGTAACAAAAGAGGGTAGCTTTAAATCACACTCCATGCAGACTTTTGAGCGTAACACAACAGTAATTGGACAACAAGCAGCAGAATGGTCAGCTTGTCCACTTCGTATTCTTGAATAACAGCTTCTGCTTGAAAGACACAGCAGAAACACGAAGTGCTTACGAAGAAATCAAATCAGATGAAATCAAAGCAGCATTTGACTACTTAAGGAAATGCTCCGGAGACAGCAGCCAGCATAGCTGTCATGTAGGGACTTGTGGCGTGTAGGCAGCCATCCATTCAAGCCACTGGCTAACAACAGCTGACTTGAGGAGTAGTATTTGAATCTACCCCGAGGTGGGGCAGAGCCCACAGACAGTGGGCCATCTGTTCTGATAATACCGCATTACTCTCTACACTCACTAATGAAGGCTCCTGAGTAATCTTTCATCAGAATGACTTCACGGCATTAAAAATGTATTTCAATACACAGCTTGTTTAAATATTTAACCCTCTTCGGCTTTGAGAGATTGATTCAAAGCTGCAGTGTTTATATGGGCAGGAAACATTGATTTTCATATGCATGCATGCATTAATTTAGGGAGACTTGGGCACACACCAAAGGTTTTGATAAATGGATCTTTAAATCTCGGGCTTTAATGGAGAATATTGGTTTGCCACCCAGATCCCATCCCGCTGCCAGTTTTTAAATATTTTCATTTCTCATTCCCTGATAGTGAGGGGGCAAGTCAGAAGATGAGCAGCTTTTAGAGAGTTATTTTGGATACAGTTTGTTTACACAACACACATACACACACATTATTCATTTTGCTGGCCTGCAATGGGAGTTATTTGTGCACAGGGCTGTCCAACTTTTATTAGATCTGTCGGCAGCTCACCATTTTCTGATATCTTGTCAATAAATCTGGAGACTGCAGTGTATATTCAGCACATGCAGGGCCCATGGATAAAAAACCCTCTTATGAATTTCTTTATGTGGTGACCCACCCCCCTCATTTTACTGAGGCTTCCATGCTAGGAGTTCTTTTTAACTCTGATCATCTTTGCAAGCTTAAACACTTCACTGGGTTTGGAAGACAAGCCTTGCTGTCCAGGCATGACCGTAAGACTTGTGAGAAGCCCTTAGCTCTCAGCTCTTAGGTGCTAGAAATAATTATTATTAACATCATACATACAATCCCTTTACCTACATATAGATCATCACTAAATATTGTCACCTTTATCTATCCTTCAGATATTAGCAACAGTCCCATGAGATGCTCAGTGAATATATTATTATCCCCACTGAGTAAGTGATAAAATGAGGCTCAGAGAATCAAAACAACTTTTCCAAGAGCAAACAGCTGGTGAGTGGGTAAGTTGGAACAATAACTTGGCTTTTAAATGCTCCACCATGTTGGTGGAGACAGTTCAGTTTTCTATGATACATATCTACAGGCTAATTAACACAATTAAATAAAGATCTATCAATTGTATATTAAATATCAGATAATATTTTGGCACTGGGAATCCAGTGATAAATAAGATAAAGTCCTGCTTTCAAGGAAACTAAGAAGAGAAAAGCACTTTGGAGCAGAGAATTAGGTAATATTAGTACAAGCAGTGAGATAAAGACACCCTGAGTATAATGGGAAGAGATACTCTGTGCAGATGATCAAAACTATGAGTTGTGTTAACACAGTCTAAGTGCAGCATATTCTCCCCATATTCAGCAAGAAAATGAGGTTCTAATAACCTAAGGTAGTCGTTAAATATAATGAGTTAACTTCTCATCCATGCATGTGAAATGGTACCAGTGTTATGGACCTTTCCTGGGAGAAGTGAGGAAATGAATGTTCATCATTTTGCGTTTTGTGATTGAATCTAGGGGATGATCAGTGACTGAGGCACAGAAGGCTCTCTGGGAGGGATGGAGTAAGGGAGGCAGATGGAGATGGTGATAGAGAGGGAGAGAGGAAGACAGAGAGAGAACTAAGGTTTTTTATGTTTATCTACATAAAGCATACATATGTATTTTTAAAAAAGAGTTCTTAATGATAGTCCCACGCCTTGTATACCCCCTCTACAACCAGTCTTGTGTTTTCTTGTAATCACCTTTATGTTTCTAAATATTATACATACAATGCTACTATATATTTTATTGATTTTGCACATTATTCCTCAGACAACATCTGCATCTCACCTTTCATATACACCTAAAATAGTAAGTCACTCGATTAATTAAAACAATAGTTACATTAATATTATAATAAATATAATATTCTTTACTATAAAACCAAATAATATATTGTTATTGCATTTCCCTTTTTTATAGTAGTTTCCTTTCCATCAGTTTTATTTGCCTTTTCTTTTTTCTCTTGCTCCACCTAGTAAAAGCAAACCATATACTTTTACTAAATGTTCTACCATATCAAATATTCTGTCACCTCTTTCTTTTAATTCCCTGAAGATTTCTCTACCAGAAATCTCTACCCCCTTTGTACAATCTAGATTTGAACCCTCTTTCTAAGGATTTTTTTTTCCATTATAGTCCAAGGAATTCTCTTGAGTGCTCTCCTGGCACCATTACATTCTTTTCTGGGTATGATGTCTCACTCTTTCTTGGTTAATTAGCTGCATATTTCAAAAGCAAATCATCATGTTGCTACTCACAAAAGGGTGACTGGAAGGTAAATATTTCTGAATATTGCTTGTCTTTATATTTTCCTCACATTTAATTTGTACTTTGGCTGCCCACTGAATTCTAGGTTGAAAATAATGTTTACTCAGTTTTGTGAAGGTATTCATTAATGATATTTGTTCTTTCTGTTTTGAAAATGTAATCCATGCAAATCATTACTTTGCATGAGACTAATAATTCTATTAACTGTCCTTGTTCCAAAACATCATAATGACTTGTCTTAAGGTAAACATATTATTTTTTGCTATGTTAAATGCTAGATAAATATCTCTTAATGCACAGTTCTATGAATATTCTAATTTTAATGTAGAGTTCTGTGCCCTTAAATTTAAAAAAGTACCTGTTATTATTTATCTGATTAATTATCTCTTATGTATGCTCTTGACTGTATTCTGTCTTTTCTTTTATAGTTTTAAATTGCATTTTTTTGTGTTACACTTTATTGAAAATTTGACTTTATCTCTCGACTTGATTTCTAAATAATAATATTTCACTTTTTCAGAAACATTATCTTTTTCTTTAAATATTAAAATTTAAATAGTAGCCCTAGCTGGTGTGGCTCTGTGGATTGAGTGCCAGCCTACAAACCACAGGTTTGCCAGTCCAAACTCCCAGTCAGGTCACGTGCCTTCGTTGCGGGCCAGACTCCTGATAGGGGGCATGCAAGAAGTAACCACACACTGATGTTTCTTTCTCTCTTTTTCTCCCTCCTTTACCCTCTCTAAAATTAAGTAAATAAAATATTTAAAAGAAAATAAAGAAAAATAGAGGGATAGTTCTTTATCTTTTATGATTAATATTTATAAATAAAACATAATTTCAATGATATATGAGAAACTGAAGTGAGGGACACTTTGGAGGATAAGACAGTCCTTTTCCTATTCTGTACAAGTGCCACATACAGGAAATGCATTCCTGGCTTTCAGGTAGGCTGGACTTTGCGCTCAGAGGTAACCAGGCTGAGCATGAGAGGACTGAGGTTTCAGAAGGGAAGCAATATTGCTTGTCAAGGGAGTGAAAACAAATAAGAAGCAAAACATTGGCAAGGCCCATGCTGAAGAACAGCATTCAAGGTGGTTGCTTTTACTGAGTCTCTAAAGTCAGTGTGAAATGACAACCATCAAAGTAGACTCAAGCTTTCTTACCACAAAGAAGAGGAACTCTCTGAATCCTGAAAACCCCTTGGGATAAATTGATTTTCCTATTTGGGTCATTGAGAGGTAGTGACAAAGATGATAGTTATTGGACCTAGAATTTGGCATTTATTTGAGCACAATCTATGGTCTATATAGAGATTGCTGTTGAAGCAAAGTTGCTTAATCTTACAAATGGGAAGGGCCATGTGAGGACACCTGCTAGATAGTGGAGGAGGGTAAGTCAACTGCAGTCATTCATCACAGCAAGCTAAACAGTGTACTAGAAGGATATGCCCCCATCACCAGCCACAGTTTATATAAGTAATAAACACTGTCTATGTTAAAGTGAACAGGACTCCACCAGTGAATGGAGCACAAAATGGTGTAAATGTAAAATTACCAAGAACAGCAATCAAGGCTACTCATTGGATCAAAGATTATCTTTTAAAGATTGTCTTTTAGCTCATGAAAAAGCTCCAATGCACAATACTTGGGCACAACATCCACATCCCAGGTCAGAGTTGCAGAAACAGTATTAGAACAGTGAAGTAGAATTATCAGGTATTAGAAATAACAGATGAAAAGCACAGCATGGAGCCAGTGAATACTCTGAGGATTCAGTTTATTTAAAGCAGTCAGATGCCATTTAAAGATCCTGGCATCTATCTTCCTTCATGATATGCTCTTTATGCACTTTGTTTTATGCATTACCATTTGGAGATCATTCTCCCTGATAAATAAAATGGGAGGAAAATAAGAGATGAATGAACCATTCTGTCTTTGCTGTCATTTTCAGCAAAGACAGGAGCTTATCTACCCTAAGCCATGTTCTTATTCCAGCTCTGAATAGAGTAAAAATCACCGTTTTCCTGAATCCAGTATTTTTTTCTTGCTTTTTACCCCCTGGTTTTTAGCTTTCCATGTGAGCTTCTCAAGTATACATTAGAATGTTTTGTATATCTCTTATTTACATGCCCCTCTTTTTATTTTTGGTGCACAAGCTATAGGATGTGAGTTCATTGATACAATGTGAATCCATCAGATAATTCCCATTGTGGCCACTCCGCTGAAGTAGAGGAGTACTGAAAATACAGAGGGGGAGTAAGGAAATGTGTAATCAACTGGTATTTTCCTCTTCCCTGAAAATATGGATACAAATTAGCAAATATGAATGAACACTGCTATAAAGACCATAAAATCAATATGGAACTAAAGAACATAAAGTGAATTTGGTTATCACTGCTGCCTCTAGGAAGGTTTCTGGAAACAAAAGTGATAAATGGGAGGCAAGGAGAAGGAGTCAAAGTCTCAATACTGATGGAGCCAGGCAAACGCTACATGGCAAGCCATTGTGTCTATATTACATGCTCATACCAGACAGCTCAGAGAAACTAGGTTAACTATTAAAAAGCCCATGTTTCTTCCTCAAAGTTATTAATTCCAGGATGACATGGTCATGTTTTCCCTAAGGTTCCTGCCCTTCTAATTCTACTGAACAATGTTCATATTTATTACAGTGAATTATGGAAAATTATTATTTCCTCATCTTTATGAAAGGCAAATTTGTCAGCAAGAAGAGTCAGAAAAATGCCACACACTAAACTTTGAAGATGTAAGCCTCCAATAGATCTATTTATGCACTTATATTCAACGAGTGATATGTGTGTGCCTTAAATTCTTTCTGTTGTACTAGAACGACAATATCATTGTTATTGTGTAACTTATAATCTAAGAAGTACAAATATTATACATATATTGCTGAATGAATTATAATAGTGATCAAGTCTTCAAGGAAAAGGTAATTATGCTATGAATACACTTGACAGGAGGACCTAAGCTTATCTGAGTGCTATTTTAGCTGACCCAACTGATGGATGAATAGAGTAGTTGTGAGAAGGGAAGAGGGAGCACTATAGTAGGAAAGAGTAGCTATGAGATTGAAGCAAAAGGGAGCATAGAATATTCCAGGACTGAAGGAAGGTTCACAAAGCTGTAGAATATGGCATGGGAAAAGCTTCAAAAATTAGGAAAGTATCACATAATACAGGTTTTTCAGTCTGTGTAGAAGAAAGCATTTGGGATTTACTTTAGTGGTAACTGGGATTTATTTAAATTTTAAGCAAGAAAACGAATGGGTTTATTTAAAAAAATATTGCATGAGTTACTGTGCAAAGAGAAATGTGAGAGGTCAACTAAGCAGTTGAAAAGAGGCAAGAGGAAATGTAATACCAAGGTGTAGATAAGATGGTGGCAATGGAGATTGCTTATATTTAGACTATTGTATGGCAATGATGACAGAGACAATGGCTATTACTGGAATGAGAGGAAGGAGAACTGAGTATACCTTAGATCTACTTAATTCTATTTACACTGAGTAGACTGAAGACCCCCTAGTAGATTAAAGAGCAGAAACAAAAAGATGTGGTTGGGCAGAAAATGCTTAACATGGATTGGTAAAGAGAAGAGAAAGGTTGAGAAGGTATAAAGAGAGAAATAAAATAAATATTTTGAGGTAATTACCATTTATGTAATATACACACACAAACACATATTCTTGTAAATATTTCTCTTTCACCCTCCTCTTTTACTCTATCTCCCTTTCTCTCCCCCTCTCTTTCTTTCTCTTTTTCTTTCTTTCTCCCTTTCTTTCTTTCTCTTTCTTTTTCTTTCTTCCCCTCCCCCTCTCTCACATGTACATGCAGAACAAACAATATATTATTTAACATGTTATATTTTAGCATGTTTTTATGTGGTTTTGAGAAATTGTAGTAAAGTTTGAAGCTTACTAACTTTTTTAATGAAAACCTGTGCTGAGACTGGACTATTAAGGCAACTGAGTTTTATTCAGTTACAGATAAAACTGAATGACTGCTTTGATTTGAATTTTAATGGAAAGAGGATTATCAAGTATAATACTCATGTTTCTTACTTAAATAATTTCAAAGATAGTAGTATCTTTTGCTGAGAAAAATATAAAAATACTTGAAAAGTTCTTTGACTCCTATGCTCTATAATTTAACTTCATTATCATTTTTTGAGATCTATATTAAAAAATTATAACCATATATTTTGTTTAGTGATTTTCTGTTTAGTATCATCTCACAATGATATCACCTTCTTTTTCTTTTCTTTTTTTTTTCTTTTTTACTTAACTGCCAAAGTGCTTTCTACAGTACTATGTCTGAGGAATTTGAAGACTTCTCTTCAGGAATACAATAGGTTCTTTTATTACAGTACTATTTCCTCATATCCTTTATTTAAACAATTTTGTTAAGTCACAACCTTCATTTGTCATCTTCTTATCATTTATCTGGCCTCACTAAATTTCAGTGACACTTTCATCGTTTCATTACCATTCTTATGTCAAATTTCAAATTCATTCTTTGGATAAGTCTGCAGTGCACTGTTATAGATTATCTTAATTTTTCTGTTTCTTTTTCATTTTATGTCTTTCCTTTTTTTTCCTTCAGTAAAATCTACTGAGTGTCTGCTACATATAAGACATTGTTGAGTCACTGGTATTATGAAAATGAACAAGGGTTGTTTTCATAAATCAGCATTCTAGTCAGAAAGGAGGAGGTAGAAAGAAAATAAATATAAAAATAGTAGGTGAAGATATATGCTATTTAGATAAATAAAATTGGGTAATATCATGGTGACTTGGAAGCTACTTTAGATTGCCTAGCAGATGGCATTTAAGATGACACTGAAATAGGCTATAGAAAACCCTGTAGAGGTTATGAGGGAGAATACTCCAGGGAGAAGAGATAGATATGAGAATGGCTACAGACAAGAATGAGCCTGAGTTGTATAAAGAAGATAAAAAAGACAAATATGACTGAGTCCTAATAGGAGGGGAATGGAGTGGTTAGAAATGAGGTCAGCACACAGACAGCTATATGAACCAAGGTCATGGGTATGAGTATTTGTCAAATTGGTGGCATTTCCTGAAAACAGTTTGAGCAAAAGAGTAACATGGTCTTGATTACTTTTTTAAAGAAGCCCATCTGCTGGCCTTCTGGAGGGTGACTTGAACATGCACTGGTGGAAAAGGAGGAGGCCAGTAGATGTTTACTTTGAGAATCCAGGTAAAGTTATTAATTCTTGAATTAGGGTGATAGTGGAGATTTAGAGGCATGAGCCAGTTTTAGAAATGTTTAATAGAAACAGTTGATGAGACTCATTAGAGAGAACATGCTGAGTTGAGTAAAGGAGAGGCAATGAGGATAACCCCTCGAATTCTGTCTTGTACAGTGGAATAGATGATGCTCCCCACACCAAACCAAAGATGGAAAATGTTTGGTTTGGGGAAGAATTTCCCATGAAAATTTAGAAGTTGTCCTTTTTTTTTGTTTTGGCTATGTAAAATTTGAGATGGCTATTAGACATACACATAGAATTTTAAAATATTGGTTGGGTAATCTAGTCTGAGGTGTAGGAAAAGCCCAGAGATAGTTTTTGCAGATGGGTGTAGAGATACAGAGTAGGCTGTGAGAATAGGTGATGTCAGTCAACCAGGTCACCCAGGGAGATGAGGACACTACCAAGGAAAGATCCGGGAGCACACCAACCTTTCAAGATCTAGAAAAGTCGTAGAAGCCTGAGATGATAGAGGCTAAAAAAATATGTGAAAACTGTAGGTCAGAGAACAATGTGTCCCCATTGTGGAAGCTGAAGAAAAAATGTATTTCAGAGAGATGTAATCTTTCAATTATTTATTGTTGTCAATAGATTAAATAATATAAAATCAGAAAAGGAAGCAATGGTGCATGCTCTGTGAGACATGAATGATGTTCTAAGTAGATTGCCTGTGTTTGGGGGAGAATTGCTCAGCATTTTCTCATCTATGCTAAAAACCTTTGTCCTTGACTCGAGTTCTCTTCCACTGATGGTTTAGTTAATTATTATTATTGTTGTTGTACATAAGAATTAGCTATAAGATAATCCTCAGGATACTAATTCTGCTCAGAGTAGTAATCATCTCTGCCAATTTCTCCTATTTCTTTGGTTTGTACTCCTAGAGGAATCAACAGAAATGAAGAGCAGCTGGTAGGGTTGGCCAGTCAGTATGAATTACTTTTCTACTTTGGCTTCATAGAGAATAGTAGCATTTAGAATCACAAGATTTGATCAGACAGAATCAGGAATGAGTCCCTTTTTTGACACTTATTGTGAGCCCTGGAATCAAACTACTACATCAACCTAAGTTGAGATCCTGAAATTCAAAATAGAGTCAAGTAAAATCTACCTCTTAGGGCACATGTAAAGATAAAATGAAACAATAAGTGCTAAGTACTTAGCACAGTGCCCGGCACATGATAAGTGCTTCATAAATGTCAACTACAACTACTGCCAATAAAAATGATGACTGTAATTTCAAAAGTGGCCCATGAATTGTGGAGATAACAGGAATCAGAAGAGAACAGCATGAAGTACTGTGGTAGATGGAATAGCAGGGCAAATAAAGGAAGATCAGGGGAAAGAAATCCATTTTGGCTGACACACAGGTTACTCAAACAGCCAACTAACTTAGAAATCTTATTTAGTCATGTCTTTGTTTCTCAGGGAAACCACAGAAGAGGCATGGGTTTGTCTCCAAACCTTCCAAACAAAACTCCCGGTGAAACGCATTCCTTGTATCTCTAAGGAGTTCCCACTCAATAATCAGCCTTTCCTTGTGCCGTATTTACGGGTCTGCTGCAGCCCTCAGAATTCTCTCTCAACATGACCAACACGCAATTTCAATCTAGCTCCCTTTCCTTCCTCCTCCTTTTCCTCTCCACATTGTCTAAGTGCTAATAATAATAATTCAATTTAATAACATCCATCCTCACAGAGTACTCAAGCCCATCCGGTCCTCAAGGACAGCTAACCTTCCCAGATGCACCTCTCAGCTTCTTTATCACACTTGAAACACAGCATAAAGTACATCTTCCCCAGACTTTGTCATAAAGGGTGAGGCCGACACTGCAGGAATGAAATCGGGGAAACACAACCTTGAACCATTTTATCTCCTCTCCCCTCCGCCCTCTTCCTCCCCATTGCTTTTCCCTCTTCTCTTTGACCAATACTTTTCCTTAGCAGTCAGAAAGAGAAGAAAAAAACCCTTAAACTGTTGTTCCCAAAGGGGTCTCCTGGAATGGTTCACTTTCTGTTTGGCAATTGAAGCCCAATCTAATATGAATGATACTCAGCATTGATAGCTGCCTCAACAGTCATTAATTTGCTAATAGAAATTGCTTTTTGATAATGCAGGTCAGGATGATGGCCTCCGGTTTGTAGATAAAGAAATTGAAACATGAAATGTTAAATGTCTTCTATGCAGTGGCTGTGCTGGAAATAAGTCAGAAAAAGGACCCACTTAACTGGCATTCAGCTCTTTGAAACCTTAGCTTCCTGAAATATATAAAAAGAAAGTACCGTATTTTTCTGTGTATAATGTGTACCATTTTGCCTCAATTTTTGAGTGAAAAATAAGGTTGCACATTATCAGTGGGCATAATGAATGCATGCCATGGGTATAAGAATGGTTACAATAGTCCTGTGTACAATGCTCACATACAATGTGGGTGCTCATGGTACACAGCAAAGCATGGGGTAAAAGGGGCTTTTGATATTTATGAAGAGCTAAAATAATTATAACAAAATGTGGTTGGAAACACTCATGCACTTGATTCACATGATTGTGCTAGATTCATTTATTATCAGTTGACGCACAATTCTAATTACATTGTATATTTTGCTTCCCAGTATATTAAAAATAAAACTTGAAAGCTGAAATTTGTTTTAAGTAATAGTTGAAAATTATTAAGTACGAATTATAGGATAGAAATTATTATTGTCAAAACTTTATTTTAATTATTTGAATATTATTTTTACCACATCGTGGATGAGAAAATTAAGATGTTGAGAGGCTATATCATGTAAACAAAGTCACACAGTAGGTTCAAGGAAAAGACAGAATGTAACTTCTATGTCTACATAGAAGGGTAACACTTAAGTGTTACACTCAATGTACCACTAAGGCATCACATACTTCTAAGGAGTATGTGACTCCTTAGTGTGTGTGTGTGTGTGTGTGTGTGTGTGTGTAAACAAGGGTAATATCCACTACATGAAATTGCTTTGAGATCATGTGTGAATGTACAATTAAGAGCTATAGAAAGGTAAAAAGAAAAGATCTTAGTTTTGAGAAATTCCCAGGAAGAGGGGACAAGTTAAGCTGTACTTAGTGTCTTAATGAAAATTAATTGACAGCCAGTGAGAAACCAGCCAGACAGGGCAGAAGAGAACAGTGTTAACACAGGCTGTGCTCCTAACACCTCATAGTGCTGAAGCCTTTGCTCCATAACTATGTGTTTCCACTCATTCCTTTCTTACCAGGGTGGAATGTGCAACACAAGATTGTAGACTTAGACTGTTTAAGACTCCGTGTCACACATCTTGACATCCTTCGACAGCATCGCATGGTGCTCTCAGTTGACTGATTAGGTGTACACTGCCCAGCCCAGGACCACCAACAAATGCATGAAGATGATCTTCCAAGGGGTTTGGAAGAAGTAACACCAGACAGGTGTCAAATGGGAAATGGCTGCTGGAATCTTTGGTGCTTTCACCTTTTCTCCTCTCTTTTGCACTGATTTCTCTATTATGGTTTTCTACCTCCAGAGATCTTATATTGTTTTTACTTTGTACCTTTATGTCCTATATTAACAGCATACCTGATGATTTGTGCTGAAACCCTATCTTAATTGAAAAGGAACTGCTCATAATTCACTCTGAAGAGCAGGGATCAATTTTATCCCTGTGCATTGTAGTGGATACTGTGGCACTGTGGTATGTGGTACTCAGATCCTCGCATCACCTTTAAGGAGTAAAGCACTCTTTCTTCCAGGTTGCGGGAATGTTGGCAGCCGACTGCTCTCTTGTGAATTCCTCCATGGGAATTGCCTTGACTAGAAGAGAGTCACTTTGACCAAGGTCACATCACTTCCCAAGAGCATCATATAACCAATTACCTATCTACATCAGTATATAAAGTCCTGGCTCCTTTGTCTCCATGTGGGAAAATCCTGAAAGACCATTCCAGGTCAGGAGCTCTCAGAATTGTGTATGCATCAAAGTTATCTTCATCCTCTGTCCAATTCTGCATCCTTTATTCTTTCATAAGCATGGTCTCTGAGATGCTGGAATTAAAATGTATTCAAGTATGGGTTTGCTTTTCTTGTCTAGCAGACCTGATTCATCACTTACAGCTCAGTACTTGCTTCCCATGTTGTCTTTAATGCAACAATAAACACTGCACTGGACCAAGGGACGGTCCTTATAAGGACCGTGTGGCAGAGTACCCATGAAAATGGAGGGGACCTGTTAGTCCTGTCATATTCCATGCCACCCAGAAGACGCTAGACTGATAAAACAAGTAGCAGTTGAGGCACCAGCTTGGTGATGGTCCCTATGACCAAGAAGTACCATCTTCTAGGACACATCAAGAATTCCAACAGGTAATACTATGGGTCTGAGATGCAAGAAGTGGAGCTAGGAAGGATCTACTTACTATCCGTCTCAGTGACTCACTTGGGAAGTTTGTTCTTCCCATCCCTAAAGTTGGAGTTCATAAGATTAGAGGTTCTAGTTTACAGAAAGAGATGTCTTCTAACAGGGGAAAATAATGAACATCATAAAACTTTAAGCTATAGGTTTCACCCCAAAACTTCAGCTTCATTACTCCAAGAGATCTCAGGACGGCAAGACAAAGTTTATACTCTGGTCATCAGAAAGGGAAAGGGCTGCTGTTACACTATGTAAGGAGAAAAGAATGTGTTGGGTACCCAAGCCTTTCATTTGGAAACTTGTTGGTACCCCTTGGCTCAATTTTGATGAGCATCAATGGCAGTCTTAAGGTCAGCAGTAATAGGAATCCTGTCTCATCCCACTAAATTTTATCTTATGCTTCCACAGGAAAACAGGCACATGAGAGATTATTATATAAGGTGTATCTGAGTATAATAAGAGGTTAATTAGGGTAAATTATAATGGATGCTGTGGGGTGCTGCCCAGATCCATAGTCATTGAGGCAAAAGCACTGATTCCCCTAGATGCTGGAAATGTTAGCTGTTGACAGCCTCAGCTCAATAGCTTTCCTACAGTTTGCCTCTGCTGAGGGCACACTCTCTTCTCAGAGACATCTCCAGTGTCTGGTGCATAGACATTCCCCACAACTGTATCTCCTGAGAGCAGTCTTCAATAAGCTGATGCATTCCAGTCTTTGTCTCAGAGTTTGTTTTCAGGCCAACAAACAAAGCGCAATATGTTTGCCCTCCAAAAAGAAGTTTGAACACAGGAGTACTTTCCAAGTACCTCTACCTTCTCAGAGAGAGATATATTTGGGGAAAGGGATAGTTTAGGAGGCCATTAAATCATACTTTACTATTTTAAATGCAATCCAAGGACTAGCAGTACCAGCATCCCTGGGAGTTTGTTAAAATGCAAACTTTCACCCCTTCCCAGGCCCACTGAATCTCAATATGCATTTTCCAGAATTTCCAGATGCCATGTGTGTGTGTTCAAGTGTGAGAAGGCCGGCTTTCGAGCCATGTTTTTTACATTTTTTGAATTGTACATTTCTATCATTAAAAAGAATATGAGCATGTTCACAACATTTATAACATTATACATAGTAATATAATAATTTTCATTATTTATTAAAATCTTACTGCTTATATGTGATAATATATGACATAAAGTCTGTGTGATATTTATAATTTATAACTATATTGTATGCAATTATACTAATATGTCATAAACATTGAAAAACATTCACAAATACAGAGACTAAAAATGATAATGCGAAAAGAGTAAGGACAATTCCATAGTTCCCTCCCTCTCCTCAGTAAATTGTCATTCATCCCCTTGGGTCTGTGGTCTCTCAATGGGAGATCGCTATTCTATATGCAGGCACACCTCAATCCTGTGCATTAGTTAGGGTCTTAGGAGGGGGGTTAATGGGAATCTCAGAATCTAGAAAAGTTAAAGATTGCTTTCTCTCTCAACTGGGAATGGAAAGAAAATCAGAGTGGTGTGACTTGGCAGAGAGTAGTGATGGCAACTAAAATTGCCGCCATTTCTAAGAGCTTTGCAGATTCAAGGAAGAGAGGGAACTTCTCCCTTATTGCCCAATCAATGTGATTGCAATCCAAGACACTCACCAAATCTGTCCATTTTTTACATGGGATACTTACTACTTGCATGTGACCATCTGACTGAATTTTCAGCAGCTGCTTAGCAGGTCATTTCATTTGTCAGGTGGATGAAGGTAATGAGAATTTATCAATCCCCAGTTCAGATTCACAGCTGATGTGTCACCATGCATTTCTAGAAATATTACTCTTATTTACTTAGGATGGATTTCAAATTTGCAGGAGATTACACAAGCACACTTTATGTATATGTATATGTATTATATTTATATATGCATACACATATGCATATTTTATACACACACATATACTATATATCTAAACCAGGGTTATAACTCTATTCCTCCTTTTTCTGGCATGCCAAGATGAACCAATACAGTGATTCTATGTGTGCCTGAATTGACATCTTCAATGATAATTGCATTAATGCTGAGGCTCGGGAGGTTGGTATGAAATCTGTTCAGGACCCCTGGCGTGGGAGCTGAGCACCATTGTTCTGCAGAGAAGAAAGTACCCTATAATTTCACTGAAAGTAGAAGGGGAGCAAAATGATATTGCTTAGAAAATGCACAAAGTAATAGTCATGGTGTCAGCTGCTTTGTCAGCCTTTCTGTTAGCAATGGAATGTTATACAAGAGTGAAAAAAAAGTCTCTCTCTAAATGCAAGACAATTAAAATATTTGAGCGAGTCAGGAACAGGAGGTCTCGAGTAGGAAAGCAAGTGGAATTGAAAGCGAGCAGCTTTGTTTCCCAACAAAAGAAGCAGTGCAGGAACTGATACCAGCAAAATCCAAGACAATTCAATATTCTGTATGGTGGTCAGAGGACATTGTTCCAGAGCATCGGAACTGGACAGCCCAGTGAGTAGTTGCTGGTGAAACATTTCCTTAAACCAGTTTTCTGTTCCAAACTCTATGAGGGACGTGTGGATGGAAATATTATTTTCATTCATGATGGCTCTTCAAGTTCACTTTTTGTCAGTCCTCCTCAACTCCATACACAAGTAATGGTAATGAACTTATAGGAAGAAAATCCATGAGAATAAAAATTAAAAGATATTAGTCAAATGTTTCTGCAGGCCTGCTGTCCTGATGACAGAAACAAAATGTGGCGTCCAGAAGCTCAGCTTCTGTGATGTGAAAGGGACTTAACTCACTTCACTCAGGACTGGGTCTGGGACCATTCTTAGTGCTGGAAGTTATAGCTATGTTGCTATTTCCTCCCTCAGAGAAAATTTAAAGAATCAGTCCCCAAATTGTTTCTTGAAATTATTCTTTTTCTAAAAGCTATAGGACTAGGAATGTGAGAGAAAGGAACAGCCTCATGACATTGAACTAAAAGGAGCTGAACTTTGGCTCTATGAGCAGATCTCCAATATAGCCAACATCCCTGCAAAGCAAAACCATAAAAATACTTTAAAATAGTTAACTGCAGGTAAGAAACTTAAGGTATAAATGCATACAAATAACCACAAATGAGCATACAAAGAAAAATTTAAAAAACACGTTAAAAATTCAAACTATAAGTATGCCAGTCAGAACAATGAACATTGCAAAAGTATTCATTTTAGATTAAATACTTTTTTAGCATTTGAAAACTCTAAGTTTTTACTCTGCTTTTAGTCTGCCGGAGATGTTTAAAAGACAATGACAACATACCATTTATTTTTAAAAAATTAGGAAAGCAAACAGAAAAAAATAAGGTCAGAGCTATAAGAAAAATATCAATTAATAAGTTTGAAAATAAAAACATAGTCATTTAAATAAAAAGTGTACTGCTCTCACAGAGTAGAAGACAAGTCAGTGGTTTGGAGAACAGTATGGAGGACAACATTCAGCATTCAGGATTAAGAGAAAATGTTCAGATTACATAAAAGAGGAGTTGGGGAGAAAATCTTCACAAGTTAGGGACAGGCAAAATTTTAATATGATATCTAAAGCACATTCTTTAAAGAAAAAATGGTAAAATGGAGATTATATTTAAAGCTTTTGATTTAGGACAAAAACACTAATAAAAGATGATGAAACACATTGCAGACTAGTAGACAATATTTGCAAATGTCATATCCAAAATGAACTCTCAAAATTTGCAGTAAAAAACAATAAAACAAATAAAAACTGGATAAAATTCTAGTGTAGACCCTTCACCAAGGAATATGTTCAAAATATAAGAAATTGCATAAAAAGGTTTTAATCAATAGCTATTAGAGAAATGTAAATTAATGCCATGATGAGATGCCACTGCCCATGTAGTAGGGTGACTTAAATGAAAAATACTGACAATAACCACAGCTGGAAAGAATATAAAGAAACTACCAACTGTCATATGTTGCTGGTGTGAATGCAAAATAGTACATGACTCTGAAAAACCACTTTCTTTAAATTGAAACATGTACATATCATGTTACCCAGCTATCCACTCCAGAGTATTTAACTTAGAGAAGTAAAACCAGTGCAGAAAGGTTTAGAGCAACACTACTTATCGTCACCCAAAACTGGAAACAACTCAATTGTCCTTCAATAAGTTAAAGTTAATGGAGAACCCAAATGTGGTATCATCATCACTAAAGAAGAATAAACCATTGATACGTTTAACAGCTTGGGCACATATCAAAGACATCAGGTTGAATGAAGTAAGCCAATCACAAAAGATTACGTACTGTGTAAGTCCGTTTATGTGACATTCTCAAAACAAAAAGCTACAGTGACAAAAAGAGTAAGAAGGTACAGATCAGGGGATGATCTGACTACAAAGGGACAACATGAGGGAGCTATTTGGAGTGATGTAACTGTTATGTGTCCTGATTCTGGTGGCGGCTATATGAATTTATACATTTTCTGGTATTGAACACCCCAAAATTAAATTTATAGTATGCTAATTTGAAAAATAAAGTTAAAAAATTAGCAAGCTTAATGTGATAGGCGTGTACATGTGTATGTATCTGCAAATAACAGAAAAAGTATATGCATAGAACATCTGAAACCACTGACCAACTATTCAGTCAAAAAAAGGCTAAAAATGTTCAAAGAATCAATAACGCCCCAGTTACACCTTCTATTTAAAAAACCAACTTACTTCTAAATAAACAAAAAGGTTATCTTGGACAAAACATGTATTTGGATACTTAGAAATGAAATTCCACAAAATTTATGAGATAAAAAGGAAATTAAGGTCATAAAATACTTAGAAATGAATAGCAATGTAAGTTTAACATATCTTCTAAAGTAAACTAGCGTAAATAAATTAATTCAGCATTTAACTCATTTAACTAAGAATACTAAGAGGTCTAACCTAAGTGAGCTATAAAGAAGAAGTGAATAGGAATCAAAAAGCAATGAGCATATCAATAAACTCCAATACTCTGATTTTAGAAACATTTTTTTTAAATATGTGAACAAGAATGAAGAAATGGAAGAAAAAGGAAACAAATGTATCAATACAAAATATTGATATAAATATATGGGACATGATTACACAGAACAAATCAAATTCTAAATATTAAGACAGAATCATGAAAATTATCATATACCAGCAATTTAAAAAACTAAAATGAAACGAACTAATATTGTTAAAACATATGAATACACCACACTGACTCAAAAAGAAATGAAAAAATTTTTTCTTCTTTATGGCTTTTTATTTTAATTATCTTTTATTGATTATGCTATTATAGTTGTCCCAATTTTTCTCTTTGCCCCCCTCCACCCAGCACTCCCACTTCCTCAGGCAATTCCCACACCATTGTTCATGTGCATGGATCATGCATATAAGTTCTTTGGCTACTCCATTTCCAATACTGTACTTTATATCCCCATGGCTATTCTGTAACTACCTATTTGTACTTCTTAATCTCCTCTTCATCCATTCCTCCACACCCTCACCCGTCTAGTAACCATCAATATGCTCTCTGTATCCATGATTCTGTCAATGTTCTTGTTTGCTTATTTTGTTTTGTAGATTCAATTGTTGTCGGATATGTATTTATTGCCATTTTACTGTTCATAGTTTTGATCTCCTTTTTCTTAAATAAGCCCCTTTAACATTTCATATAATAATGTTTTGGTGATGATGAACCCCTTTAGCTTTTTCTTGTCTGGGAAGCTCTAGTTTTGATGAGTAGAGCAATCTTACCTGTAGGTTCCTGATCTTCATGATTGAATATTTCTTGCCAATCCCTTCTAACCTGCAAAGTTTCTTTTGAGAAATCAGCTTACAGTCTTGTGGGAACTTCCCTGTAGATAACTAACCACTTTTCTTTTGCTGCTTTTAATATTCTGTCTTTATATTTATTTAACCTTTGGCGTTTTAATTATGATGTGTCTTGGAGTGGGCCTCTTTGCGTCCATCATATTTGGGACTTTCTGTGCTTTCTGGATTTGCATGTCTATTTCCTTCGCCAAAGTAGGAAAGTTTTCTTTCACTATTTTTCAAATAGATTTCCAATTCCTTGCTCTTGGGCCTTTCCTTCTGGCACCCTTATGATGAGAATGTTGGACTGTTTAAAGTGTTCCCAGAGGCTGCTAACACTTTTCTACTTTTTTTGGATTCTTTTTTCTTATTGTTGTTTTGATTGGTTATTTTTTTTTGGTTCCTTATGTACCAAATCATTGATTTGATTCTCAGTTTCATCCACTCTTTTGTAGTTTTCTTATAAACTGTTCTTTACTTCAATTAGTGTATTCTTCATTTACAACTGGATCTTTTTTATGCTGTTGTAAGTCATCACTAAGTTCCTAGAGCATCCTTATAACCAGTGTTTTGAACTCTGCATCTGATAGATTGCTTATCTTCATTTTCTTTAGTTCTTTTTCTGGATTTTTGTTCTGTTCTTTCATTTGGGCCATATTTCTTTATCTCCTCATTTTGGTAGCCTCCCTGTGTTTGTTTCTATGTATTAGTAGAGGCACTATGACTCCCTGACTTGGTAGCATGGCCTAATGTAGTAGTGCCCTGCACTGCCCAGTGGCATAGCTTCTCCTATCACCCAAGCTAGATACTCAAGGTGCGCCCTTAGTGTAGGCTGAGTATACCCTCCTCTTAGAGTTGAGACATGATTCCTGTGGGCAGGTCAATGGGAGGGATTTAGCCAGGCAAGTCAGCTTCAAGACTGGCTGTGACCACTGACCATCAACCTCCGCCCTCTGTGAAGGATCAGCTGTGCAGGGGAAGAATGGGGTGGGGCTCCGATGGGGTATGTAGCTGTCCACTGGGTACCCAGGCTTTGTAGTTCCCTGAGTGGTGCAGGCCAAATTCATGAACTGTAAAGCAATCTGCAGATGGCTGCTACTTGTGCTGGGTTTGGAGGTTCCCAAGTAAAACCAAGCTATGAACCGAGGCCAGCTGCTGGTAGTGCCAGGCCTGGAACAAGAGGTACAGGGGCTGGGGGTTCACTGAGGCTGGCTATTGCTTATTAGATAGGATTTAGGAAATTGTGAAGCATAAACCAAGACCAGCCATCCATAAGAAAAGCCACTATTATCAGCTTGGGTGGGTCCATAATTTGGGTGGGATGAAGTCTCAGGGAATCTCCAGGACAGGATTAACAGTGTTAGCCAGGATGATGAAATCTCAGATATGACACCCACCTGCCTCAGTAGCTCTTTGTGGGGAGGGTTCAGCAAAAGGACAATGACCTCTGCCTGCCCTTTTGTCTGGGAGAAAGCTGTCCCTCAGCTCTTGCCTTGATGCCAGACACATCGATTCTTCCCTGTATGTTAATGATGCCTCTCAAGCTGCTCCCCTGGGGCTGGAGCTAGAGGGAGTGAGTCTGAGTAAGTCTGTGTGTGGGTTCTTTAAGAGGAATTGCTTGGGACTCCAGAATAACATTTTGCAGCCACAGGTTTTTGGAGCTATAAGTTATGGGAATTTAGCCTTGTGGTATTAGAACCCTGAGCTGGGGGGCCTGGTGTTGGGCTGGGACTTCCCACTCCTGAGATGTCCCTACTGGATTTTTATCCACCACATGTGGGTATGGAACCAGCTTATTCTGCATCTCAACTCCCGCTACCAGTCTAGATGAATGTGTCTTTAATTCTGTAAGTATCAGACTTCCATTCAATCCTACTTCTGACAGTTCTGAGTGATGATTGTTCTATAGTTTAGTTATAATTTTTTAAAAGATTTTATTTATTTACTTTTAGAGATAGGAGAAGGGAGGAAGAAAGAGGAGAGAAACATTAATGTGTGGTTACCTCTCATGCCCCCACTGGGGACCTGGTCCACAACCCAGGCATGTACCCTGACTGGGAATCAAACCAGCAACGCTTTGGTTCACAGGCTGGCGTGAATCCACTGAGCCATACCAGCCAGGGTATAGTTGTAATTTTTACGTGGATGTGCCAGGAGGTGAGCCATGTTTACCTATACCTCCATATAACTGAAAATCTAGAAATGGGAAGTCTTGATAAATCAATAACAATTATTAAAATTATGTGTAGCTGTATGTCCTTCCCCTGAAAGCTAACAGTTCCAAATATGTTACAGCCGAAGTATATTTGGTGTTTTAGAATACAGATATGTATCTTGTTACTCTGTGAACTTCTCTGTGTGAAATATTTCAAAACTAAAGAAAATTGAGAATAAATGAAGTAAAGGCATTATGATTGGAGCACAAGACATGCATTGGGGTTCTGCCTCTTGTCTCTTGCTCAGAGTGGTGTAAGACATTTAACATGCCTGAGGCCTGGTTTTCTTTTCTACTGTGAGAGGAATATGAGGTAATATATATGAATGTGCTCAGCACATTTATGATATATGTTCTGTGAGTATTTCTGAACCTGATCAGATCACCTAGACACAAGAGGCCTAGAATCTAGCAATGGATCTTATTATAAGACACCAGCAAAGAGACAACCAGTACTGTAAGATGGTGCTAAATCATGTTTGGTTTTGAGTTTGTAGGAATATCAGTTGAAAGCCATATGTGGAATATGAATGAGCAAAATGAGAAATAGCTCATTGTTCCTAGAATATGAGCAAATACTGAATTCTGAAACTCTGAAACTCAAATTTCAAAAATTTTTATTATACATGCATTACCAGAGATGGCATATTTGGGAAGTGCAATGCTGCTCATACCCTGGTCCAGAGGCACTTGGATGTGTGCAGGATATTTCTCTGTGTCACTCTAAAAGACTAAATTTGTGTGCAGATTATAGAACCCAAGATACCAGAGAGCTAAAATAGCTTTTGTCACTGAGGACACAAAGAAAGAACAAGGAAGTCACAAGGTGAAGAAAGAAAGCTTCAAATGTATACAGACAAAAAAGGCGGTAGGTAAAGCCGGTGTGGCATGGTGAGGAGACGGCATTTGTTTCACTCTGAGTTTCTATCAGAATCATCCAAAGCAGGAATCAGGTTCCGTGTCCTGTCATCCGTTTCCCCATCCCAAGGTGTTCACACACAGGTCTGATAACTTCCTGAGACGAAGCTGTACAGGGATGGGGACCAGATGAGCCTCAAGATCCCACTCACGCCTGTCAGGGTATACTCTGAGCAGGTGCCTGTACCTGCAACCCATTCCTTTCGTACGTCAGAGACCTCTGAGGATGACGTATAGAAGATGTTCACCCCCATGGCCACAAATTGTTCCCCTAAGCCTCATGAGCTGCTCTGAACCAAGCTGTGGATCACACGGAGGGGCACTTACAAATGTGATCACGTCCCCCACTCACGATCCAAACATTATTTGACAATTTGGGTCCTCTGACAATTGATCCGAAATAGGATTTTCTGTGAATATGAGTAGAAGTGGTGTTTGAATGTCTCAGTGATACGGACATTTAGGAAACAATGTAAGGTGAGGGATTTGTGGTCTGTGGTAATGAGTACCTTGAGGCCGGGGTCACACACTGGACCTCCACAGAAGTGGTAGAATGGAGACAGGCTTCATACAAGTGGCATTTCGGATGTGACAACTCAGTCTATACCACCGGCCACTGCACAGCTGCCATCTGTGTGTGCGGTGCTACTCTTACTCTTACATCTCAACCTCTCCAACCTTTCTATAGACCAGATGATTTTTTTTTCAATTTATATTTAGCAGATGATAAATTTTAGAAATAGAAAAATTAAGTAATTTATCTAAGGTCACATAGCAGGTATGAGGTAAGAGCACTAAGATTGAATTCTGATGATCTCATTTCACTGTCCAGTCCTTCTTTGAGCTGCCAAAGCATTGATTGGGGGAGTTCACTCACCTGGCAACTGTCTGTCATTATTGTAAAAGTTATACGTGTAAATATTGTGCATACACATAGCCTTCTATTTTTAGTCAGATGGGTGAGTCTACATTGTGCACTTCTATAGCCTGGCCTATGCCCCAAAGTGAAAAGACAATCACAAATCAATATTTTGTAGGTGTGAATTCTGTGCCTTTTCTTGCTAGTGTCAGTAGATTCATCTTGGGGATGGTGTTAAAAACACTGTATGTGGTAACCAGTAGCATGGCAAGTGTTGGTTTAGCAGCATCCTAGGACAGAGATGTATGATGACTACATTCCTCAAAGTCTGTCTATGTGAGGATCAGTTCTCTGAAGGGTATCGCTCGATGTTGGAGAAAGCAGTACAGAACTGAACCGACCCCAGGGGCCCCTAATATTTTCTCTAATTCTGCCTCTCAGCATTCAGCAATCCATCAACAGGGCACTTTCTTCGGTGTCCATGCCTGGGTGTTCTTGTGCCTGTAGCTAAAGCCTGTGGTGCAGGCCCGGTTGCTTCCTTTTCCAGACGGCATGCTGGCCCTGGTGACAGTGTATAAATTTACATGACCTGCCACGGCATTTCTATTCTCCCTCACTTCTGTTTTGTAATTTGAAGAGAAGTTGCTGAGAAAAGAGCCCAGGTTTTGCAAATGGCAGGACTATGGGTGAATTCCATTTCCGACTCTCACTACTCATGTGACCTTAGGTAGAATGGCATATGCTGTGAGATCTGACAGATCTGGATGGTTGTGAAAACTTGGACAAGTGACTTATCTCTCTAAACCTCATTTTCTTCACCTTTAGGGGAGGATAATATTAACATCACTACTAGACCACAGGACCAAATACCATGCATAGTTTGTAGGAAGGTGGCTAGAATGTTCTAAATGTTTGATAAACGGTAGCTTTTACTGTGAGAATGTATGTGAAGCACCTGACCCAGAGCCTAACACTTAGTGAATACCCTGCCTACCGCATTTCCCCACCTCCTTCTGAAGCACGTCCTCAGTATTTTCTCAGCATTCAGTATCTAATTCTGGGTACTGTGATCGCTGCTTTAGTGTGCTTCCTTGGCCAGCCCCTGACTAGGTCAGCATCTCAGGCCTCTCTCCTGCCCCAACATTTCTCTGGCTGCATCTTCCATAGTGAGCTAGTAACCTAAAGCCTTGCTTAATATTTGAGTCATAAGAAAGTATACAAGACTCTTTTCCATGCACTATCAGCATTTTCTTTCTCTCTCTCTTTCTTTCTTTCTTTCTTTCTTTCTTTCTTTCTTTCTTTCTTTCTTTCTTTCTTTCTTTCTTTCTTTCTTTCTTTCTTTCTTTCTTTCTCCTTTCTGGATGGTTCTATGAGTTGCCTACGGCTTCCATAACAAATCGCCACGAGCGTGGTGGCTTAAAACAACACGAATGTATTCTCCCACTTTTCTGGGACCAGAAGTCTGAAACCAAGGTGTTGGAATGCCGTGCTCCCCCTGATGTTTGTAGGGAAGGATCCCTTCTTGTCTTTTCCAACTTCTGGTTGCTTCTGGCAATCTTTACCTTCCTGAACTGCTGTACTCTAATTTCTATTTCCACAGTGGGATTACCTCCTCTGGTTAAGGTGTCCCCATGTCTTCCTTTCTGTATCTTATGAGGGGAGGGCTCTAGCTGTTGGATTTAGGACACACCCACATAACAGGATAATCTCCTCATCTCAAGGAACTGAACTTAATTACATTGGCAAAAACCCTTTCTCCAAATAAGGTCACATGAACACATTGTGGGATTTAGAAAGAGTACATAATATTTTGGGGGTCACAATCCACTCACTACTCCAGAGACAGGAGGAAAAAATTGAGACAAAATTAATTGAAGTCCTCTTCTTTTGGAGATTTGTACATTCCCTAAAGGCTGAGGCCCCACCCCTTCACCCCCCTCCATTGCCACCCACCCCCCAAAAAAAAACCAGGCAGCTAGAACAACCTTTCCCTCAGGTTCTACTCTGTGGAAGAATCAGTCTTTGGAAGTTTCTATCTGAGGAGCTGCATAAAATCACTTCTCAGTTGAAATCATCAAGGTGTTAATTGACCTCTCTGGTGGTATTTTTTTCTTTTACAGCACTTCACACAAGCGCCACTTTTCTGGTTTAAGGCCATCATTCTTGTTTGCTTGGGCTCTAATTGCTTGAAATAAGTCCTGTCCCCTTCCATACCTGTTCCTCCTGTTCGAGTCCAGTTATCATACCCACACCCACTGTCATCCTTGCTCCAGGCTGGATGTATGAAGTTCTCTTAATAATCTTTCTCTGTAGGTTATATCCTCTAATCCTTTTATCATTTTTGGATCCTCTCCAATTTATCAATGTCCCCATGAAACCAGCAGCCAAAATGCTACAAGAAGTGTTGTGCATCTTGTTTTTAAGCAGGGAGATAACAGATATTCACAAAGAAGTCAGGGGATTTTCAGAAACACATTCTGGAATTAAATCTAATGTATTAAGTCATTTTTCCCCAGTGCTTTACGTACACCTCCGCTGCTTCCGCGACTGCATTAGCTTCTTCCAACCACCAGGGGAAATGGAGAAAATCGACAGCTCTGTGTGGATTAGTTATGTCTAACAATGATAGGGGCTGCTGTTCATCCCATGCTCACCCTGGACCAGCACAGGTGCTTTGCATGTGTTGGTTATCACTCAATTCTATCCTCTCTCAAAACAGGCTGAGAGAAAGTCTGAACTTTGCTGTGCTGTGGCCCATCATACTGCATCTCAGTAAAACATTGGATCATATTTTAAGCCCCTAACGAGACACTAAGCATGCTACTTCATTTAAAGGATAGTTCAGTACATATTCGGTTCACTGGCTGGGTTCAGCTACTTTATTTTCTCCAAAATTATTTGCTTGTCTAGATTTGGCCTTTGAATCAAGACTAACCTTTCTAAAGGGTCATTACCTTAAAAGGTCATTTAATCTACACCCATGCCTTGGGGGTGCCATGCAGGAAGGTAATTCCTCAGTGTCAGTAAAAAGTTCTCTTTGCAACTTTAATTCTATTTCTTATCAAAACTGTTTTACACAACTATGCCCCAGATCTACTCACAGCAGATTTCAATCCAGGTAATGATATAACCCAATCAACTGTTCTACCCAGTCCTGAACCCACCTGTACTCCCAGTTCTGCCAATTTTACAAGGGAAAAAAAAAGAAAATATGACTTTTATTAAGGAACTCAGTCTTACAGAAACTAAACCTCCAGTTCAAGGAAACACAGGTGGGAAACACTCAAGATAGTCTATGATCCAGGGTAACACTCTATAGAATAGACTGGAGACTTATAAACCTGTTCAATGTGAAATGCCTGAGAGGTTTAAAAACTGCAGTCCTTAAGCCCTTCCTAGACCAACTGGATCACATTGGATCTCGGTCTGGGACTTGGTAGTTTAAAAAGAAAACATTCATATAATTATTATTATCAATCAGAGTTGTAAATAGAAACTATTGGCAAAATACAGGGTGGGGAAAAAGTAGTTTTATAGTTGTGAGTATGCAAAACACATTTTATTCCTGTGTTATTATTTATTATTATATTACTTTCTATACGAATGATTTTAAACCTACTTTTGCCCCACCCTGTACATTTTCAAAGAAAGTATACTAGTGTTGGCAATATTATAGATAATATCTTACTGCTACTTAGTGTTTTCTAGCCTTCAAAGTAATTTCCACCAACCATTTCATTTAACCTTTCATTAACCCAAAATATTATTTTATGGACCAATTGCTATAGTCGAGAGGCTAAAACCGAAGCTTAGGGGACTAAATGCTATTTGGTCCCTACTGTAAGTCACACGGATATTCAGCGGGAGATTTGGTCAGGAGTCTGGGCCTGTGAATGCTCAGTCTAGTCCCTTTTCCCACACTAAGCCAGGCAGCCTTTATAGAGAGAAGTAAGCTGGTAAGGAGAATCCTATTTAGAAAAATAGAAAGAACAAGCCTGGATTGAGCTCCAGGCTTGCTTCTCACTTGCTACATCTTTCCAGGCCTCACAGTGTCAAGACTTAGGCTCTGGAATCACGCCACCCAAGGCCAAGCACGGGTTCTGCCCTAACAGCTGAGGGACGCTGGACAAGTTACTTAGTTTCTCTGGGCCTTGGCATCCTCACCTGGAAAATAGGCTATTGTGAGGATATAATGTGTGAGTATGTGTAATGTGCACACATATATACATAATATATATTTATGTAAAATCCAGGACAGTTTCTATAAAGCACTGAATGTTCCATGAAGTGTTAGCTTAGGAAAACTGAAAAGTGCTAAGTTTTTATGCGACATAGATTTTTTTTTAACACTGGCTCTTAGAAACTTTGACAGTAAGATCACATATGATGGGCAGTGTATAAATCAGAACTTCTGTTAGTAATTGTGATTTCACTGTTAGTAAAAATATGTTTAATGATATTTAGCACTGAGTGGGTACATACAGTGTGCTGGCCACTGCGCTAATTGTCTCACAGTCCTTTTCACCTTTAATCTTCAACACGTTCCCATGACTGGGACCACTTTTTTATCCTCATTTTATAGCTAATGAAACTGAAACTTGGGGAAGCTAAGTAAATTGCTCAAAGCCACAGAGCTGGGAAGTAGGGTGGCCAGGATAAGTTCACAGGTCATCTGTCTGCAGCCCCTGGGCTCGCACCCACCATTCTTACTGCTCCTTTCCTATGTGCAGTACCAGCCAAATCTCCAAAGGAAAAAAGTGCACGTTGTGTGCTTTCTGCTGCTTTCTCTGATTCCCTCTCATCATCTCCAGTGCTTTTCATCCTTCCTGAATGCCCCTCTGCACCCACGCCCACCAGCAGTCTTTAGGACTGTCTTTCAGCTACACGAATTCTATCTTATCAACCTCCTTCTCAGACCGGCCCTCACTAGAATTGATCCGCAGGCCAAAAATTACTTCACCCTTACAATGAAATTGTCATTTTCTCTTCCCAGCCAGGTAATGAATGCAGAGAAATCTGACTATGTAATTTACAGCAAGGAATGCTTCACAGTCAGAACGATAATCTTTACAGTTCTGAGGGAATTTATTTTCAAAAAATCATTGGTTAACTGAACTACATCTTTAGTTAGTGGAGTGTTAGACTATGAAAAGGTGAAATAGAGGATGTGGCCTGAAATAGGGAGATACTGCAAGGTAAAAGCACCCTACACAGCCCTTGACAGAACCCATAGGGGCAGGTTTGAAAGGGAGGCCACAGCCATATTCCAAGAATTCACACATTTGAAAGTGAAAAAGTGAATGTGTTTAAGGAAGCTCAGTGTCTGGTGAACAAAGATGCTCTTTCAACATTTGATTAAAGAAGCCACAGTGTGATGACAGGAGGGGTATTTCATGCCCTTTCTCTGGAGCAGCCTGCCTGGCCCCCTCCCCATTTTATTAAATCCAAGAGAGGCATTGTCCTTTGGTTGACAGTAAACTGCCATACAGCGGTGGCTCCATCCCCTCCTGAAGCCAGCACGGAGGTGTTCTCTATAGGATGATATTTACAGACTAAAGAAGAGTGACATTTCCAGAATAAGGACAGCCAGCCCTGTGGTAGAAATAAATGACTGTATTTCCCGTTGTCCCATCACCTATTTTCCTACATAAAAGTTTTTTTCTTTTTTGGAGAAATCTAAAAATTCACTTTAAAGGGCCCCACGCCACACATGCACATAGCAAACCAGCAGAGCCTGGAGAGAAGCGGAGAGGTTCTCCCATTTAACACCACCTCCTGGGAAGGTGGGAGGGGCGGAACCCCGGGTCTCTCCTGCTCTCTGCACTGGTTGACTGTCTTCCAGAAATATCTTCGAAAATCTCCCCTGGGAAACCAGCTGCTGTGGAAGAGCCAAAGGTGGCTCTGGCCTCCAGAGGCTGATGTCCAGAAGTAAGTACAAAGACAGAACTAGCAGTCCACAAGTTAAGTAGTGAAGGAAACCAATAAACTAGTGTCGGAAGACAGATATGATATTAAATACAGAGGATATCAACAACAGGAATAATACTACTTTGAATGTCCTCTGTGTTAAATAAACAATGTATGTATTATGTGGTGTTTGTAAGTGTGCATATGTTTTATATATGAATGTGTGTTACATATAAATACATATGTGTATAATACATACACCTGTATGTATATGTATATATGCACTTGGTCTTCTTGACTACACTACAGATTTTTTATATTAGTACCTGCGGACATAGGGACTAGGGAGAACTGTTCCCTCAGCATTTAGATAGTAAGTAAATCATGAAGATATCCCCAGACCCAGCTCTGTCAGACTCCAGAACACATTATTTTTAATCCCTGCAATATTGCCTTCTACTAGTAGAATAAATGCAACAAGGCTTTTAAAAAATCACTAGAGGCTGCAGTGCTGTGTGGAAATCAAGAGGCTGAATCGGACAAGTCCTTGTCTAATGGGCGGGTTCGAGATGGAAGGCAGCAGGAGGCCTGGCATTATGATGGATTAAATAGTGTGAACAAATAAGCCCAGACAGTAGTGGGGGCTGGGCAAGGGGAAGATTTTGATTAAAGGATGATCTTAAGGTTGAAATTTCATCCTGAGGACATTGGGAGTCATGGAATATTCTTGAGTAAGACACATGGCACAATATTCTCCCCTAATAGGAAATTGTCTCCTGAAGGCTTCTTTTAAATGTGCTCATCTATTGTGGTTGTGTTAAAAATAAACACACAGAGAAAGAGTCCTTACATTTTAGGAACGTACATTGAAATCTTTAAGAAAGAAATGGTGCAATGTTTAGTGTTTGCTTTAAAAAATTCACTGTGTTGAGGCGATAAGGGGGTGGAAGTGAAAATAAACTTGACCACCTGTTAGAAATTGTTAAAATCGATCCGTGTGTACACGGGTGTTCCTGGTACCACTGTCTGTATTTTTACATATTTTCAAATGTCTATAACAATAAGTTAAATAAGAATCATTAGCAATTTAAGTAGTACTTTAGGTGGTGACTATAACATAAAATAGGAAATAAAAAATCTGTGATTTTTTTTGTTACTGTGAAATAAAATACCAATAATTTTTTTTGATATGAGTGTGGTATCAGGATCAGCTCCCAAGTCATTTCCCATGTTTTTATTAACTTAGAAAAGTATATCTGGTAATAGCACTATTTTACATACATACAATTCTGTGTTACAAAGCATTTCACAAGCATCATTTCATTTGGTCTTTATACGAGTCCTGAGAGTAACTGGGACACTTGACATTTGGTGAGAAACTTCCAGTAGAAACTGGTAAATATCTTAACTTTAACTCCTGAATTTCTCATAGCAGCTGAAAATTTAGAAGAAATAGACAGTAATGACAAAATAATGGCGATTGCCATTGATGTTGAAGGAAGCCCAATGTTGGTTCACTACCCCGAGAGTTCCCTGGATAAGAGTCTACACCGGCACCCCAACGTGGAGGACAAGGACAGACCAAAGGAAGAAGCAGGTCACTCTAGATTGGCAGGTGGCAGTTTCAATAAGCAAGGGAGCTCACATAGGAGACTTGTCTTGGGCAACCACAGGAGGAGTATGTCTCCACACCTGCCCACCAGAATCTTCAAATTTTATAGAGACACCTGAACAAGGTTTAGTCACGTATACCATCCACCTTATCCAACAACACTCAGCTCTCAAAGGCTGTGTGTATGGCAGAATATCCAGAGACACATGAAGAGATGCTCAATATCGCTAGCCATCAGAGAGATGCAAATTAAAACCACAATGAGATACCACTTTACACTGGTCAGGATGGCCATCATAAACAAAGCAACAAACAACAAATGTTAGAGAGGTTGTGGGGAAAAGGGGACCTTAGTTCACTGTTAGTGGGATTGCAGACTGGTACAACCATTATGGAAAACAGTATGGAATTTTCTCAGAAAAATAAAAATTGACCTGCCTTTTGACCCAGCAATTCCACTGCTAGAATCATATCCTAAGAATCCTAAAACATCAATTTTAAAGAACCTATGCACCACAATGTTCATAGCTGGAAGCAACCAAGGTGCCCGTCAGTAAATGAATGGATCAAAAAATTGTGGTACATTTACACAATGGAATTCTATGCAGCAGAGAGAAAGAAGGAGCTACTACCCTTTGCAACAACATGGATGGAACTGGAAAGCATTATGCTGAGTGAAATAGGCCAGGCGTTGAAAGACAAATACCATATGATCTCACCTTTAACAGGAAGCTAAACAACAAAACAAACAAGCAAGCAGAATAAAAAAAAGACACTGAAATAGAGAACAAGGGGACAGAGGGGAGAGGGAAGAGAATTTAAGGGGGAAAAAGGGGAGGGATTTGGAGAAGCAAATATGAAGGACACAGGGATGAGAACTAGGGGGGTGGAAATGGGAGGGAGGTGGGGAGCACGGGGGGGGGGGGCTGGGATGGGAGAAACAGGCAAAAAACTGTATTTGAAAAATAACTAAATAAAATTATTGAGGGAAAAAAAGACTATGTGTATGGGAATAGTGGGCGGGACCTACATTCCAAAGACCGAGGAGTGGGGTGAGGAGCCTCCAACATCCTCTCAGTGACTTTCTCCAACAGGCAAAGACTGAAACACATTAGCAAAGTTCTAGAAATAGTGATCCCAGCCTCTCCTTTGTACACAGAAGGCCCTCGGTTAAATACTTGTTAATGAGTGAAGGATCCATCTCTGTAACCACATATGGTAAAAATAACCATCTACAGGGATCTAAAATGCTGCACTGTCTAGATATGTATATTACACATTTCCCAAGCGCCTGTAAAAAGTAAATTTTAATCCCTTTCTAGGACTTACAAAAATGTTATGTATTTTATTTTTATCTTGCCTCACCCATTCAAACTGAGGAAGAAGCTGAGGAGTGGGGCAGGCGATAAGCCCAGGCAGCTCGGTAGGTAGCAAGTCACTGAGAATTATAAAGTAGAAAACTTCTCTTTACCTTATAAACTTCCTACCAGTTTATGCTACTTCCTTCTTTCTGTGTCCAGACCCATTTTCTAATGGGAGTGAAACCTAATAAGAGGTAGTGTAATATGCTAAAAAGAACAATAATTTTAATTCCTTAAATTTGATAGTGATGCCAACAATTTTGTCCTTGGACAAGTATATCCAGGTTTAATTTTTCTAATTTTACACTGAGTGAAAACCTTGTCCACTTCAAATGGTACATTACTGCTACAACTACACTTAAATCATATGAGTTAACACCACAAAGATTTGTTCTGTGTGGAGCTGGTGTAGATCTACAAAGTCAGTTCCAAGAACAAAACAAATGAAGCTCTAGTAGTAGAACTGGGGCACCATGTTTCATATTTCTAGGCCAGGATAGCCTATTAAGTGCCATTTTATTCATATGTTCCAATCTGTTCCACCCACTTATAAGGCTGGTAGGCTAGGAAGGCCTCTGTGGGATAAGAAGTCAAAATTAAAACCTAGCTTGGTCATTAAGCTGTCCAATTGGCATATTTGCTGGCTTCTTTTCATGCACTGCCAACCATTATTTTGGTCTTTTAGAGTTTTGACCATTAGGCTATGAAATACTTTGAGTTCCATTTTTCCTTCTCTATGAAAACAGTATGATACTGATGACTGGTCAGTATTATGTCAGCATGAATAATGCAGTAAAAGGAATACCAATCATACAATGGTCATATTTGAGATGACAGTTACTTACCATGGTGTAATTAATGTATTCTATCTTCATCATTTAACATGGGCCTCCTGTCTTGTTTCATGTAACAGCTGTTTATGTGGGTACCCAGTTGTTGGCAGTATCTGGTCTTCTATAGCTGAAGAGAGAGGTCAGAAAGTGAGCCATTCAGCTAACATATTTCTAACGTTTTCTCTTCTCCCTGCAGTTTCTGGGACTCAGTGCCTTGAAATAAGAGTGATCACAGAATATGCAACAACGGATTCCACACACTATGATGGACAACCCATGACAAATGTGTTACATGCCAGGCACATTCCCACATCATACATGCAAAGTGTAATGAGATTCCTACTTTACAAAGGTGCTCAGGCTTGGGGAGTGACATGCCCCAAGATCCAGAACAAGGAAGTGGCAGAACCAGTGCTGACTTGGGTTCACTCTGAGTGCATACCCGTTCCCCATTCCACCATGCTCCTGTGTCATAAAGATCCCTTGACAAGAGGCCAGCAGACAGAGAGAGGGGGGGGGGGGGGGGGGGGAACAGGTTTTATAACTAACTGATACTAAATCGTCACTACACTGGAGCCTTAAATTAATTTATATTTTATTGTGCAAAATTCAAAGACAAGCAATAGTAATATTTTTAAGACATAAAATACCAAGAAGGTTGCTTAATATAGCAGTGTGGCTTTCTGGGGAAATGCATCCCGGCACTCTCATGGGTGCTCAGAGCACCCTCTGGATTCCACCTCTGCACGGAGCTCCACATCTGGGGGATGCTCCATCCTCCCTGCCATGAGGAGCTCACCTCTCCTTTGGAAGGAACCGGTGAGCAGCCACGCTGATGGACTCCATCCTCCTCGCCCTCACCCTGCCCTGCCTGCTGCCTTCCACTGGATGCGTGCGTAATTGCGTGAGTAAGCTCACCTGCCGGTGTAATAGGCCTGCTGAGATGATGACGCAGGAAGAAATAGCACTGTTTGTTTCAGAACTTTTTCCTGTTTCCATTTTTGATTAAGCACTGGCTTTGGGTATCAAAATGAATATAGTTTCCTTGGCAGCAGATATATATAGCAACTGCTAATGAGGCCACCACAGTGAGTTTTCCTTCTGGGGAGATAATGTGGGAATGAGCAAGACTTACGCTGCTTCTTGAGTGAAACTGTTGCCCAAATGTGTATCCTCTTTACTCTCCAATTTAGAGATTTGTGGAACAGCACTGCTCTACCAGCAAACCTGTGGCTGTTGAGCATCTTAGGGGAAGATTTCCGTTGGTGAAGAAAATATTCTGAGCCTGACTGGGTCAGGGGCATAGAGAGACCAACTGAGCAGTGGATAGAGTCACTGGAATACCTCAAAGCCACAGGGACTTGCTCAATGCTAGTACACATTGGACCTCCACTCACACTCAAGCAATTACTCTTTGTATGTTTGAGAGTGTATGTGTGCCTGGCACGGAACACATGCAATGACCAAGTGGATAGTGGGATTACAGGAGAGACCAAGCACATTCAGAACATCTGCTCTTTTAGGGGAATGTCAAGTTGAAGGTGAGGGAGGTCATTAGAGGTATAAGAAGCAAGGTTCTTAGTTGTAACACATATAAACTAGCTTCTATAGCCTGAGAAATATATTAAAGAATACTGAATAGCTCACAGAGTCTCCAGGCTATGCAGTCCTGAAGAATGTCCAAAACCATGGCACAGAACTAGCCCCAAGGAGAAAACCTGGTACCTCTCCCAGGCACAGATACTGTGGAAGCCAGCCCTGGATGCTGCCACTAGAACTTTAGCTCCCACTGCCCCTGGAAACCAGGTGTGGCTGCCCCACCATTTTCTAAAAGGATTCAACATGGCGACTACTTGTTTAAATTACTATCTTTTGATTTACAGTCCACCCCTTAAGTCTAATCCATAGGTCTGAATATGCCCCAGCTGCAAAGCAGGCTGGGGAATTGAGTATCTTGCTCTCAGCAAGAATGAAAGGTAGAAAATAAGTTAGCTCAATTTAAAGAGAGTGTTAAAGTTGCTAGAAGATCTCAAAATTAATAGCTCTGGCTGGTGTAGCTCAGTGGATTGAGCACGGGCCTGTGAACCAAAATATCGCAGTTAGATTCCCCATCAGGGCACATGCCTGGGTTGCAGGCCAGTTCCCTGCAGGCCAGTTCCCAGCAGGGGATGCACCAGAAGCAACCATACATTGATATTTCTCTCCTTCCCTTCCCTTCTAAAGATAGATAAATAAATAAATAAATTTTTTAAATCTCAAAATTAACAAACCTGTTTTATTAGGAATCTGTGCAACAGAAATTGCAAGCAGAGAATGGGATTAAAAGGAACTAGGTGACAAGTAAACCCTAAAGGACTAAAATGAATGAACAGGGAACTAACGGGGCACCAGGGACTATGATTAGATGTCATGTAAGACAGATTGATGACTGATTTGGGGGATCAAAGAGGCTGCTGGGTCATGTTACAAGTGTTCGGAGGTGCTGGGAAATATGCTAGGAGCAGCTAGCTAATTAAGGTTCTGCTCCGTAGGGTATTAGATCCCTTCTTGATTTAGGGATGGCGGCTTTGCTTTGGTTTTGTAAAGTTTTGCTCTGCCTTTCATAGGAGCTAACAGGAACCAACAGATTCTGTATTCATGTTTTCTACAAAGTTATTGTGCGTATGCAAAGTGCGAGGTATGTGGTCTAGGTACTGGGGATACAGACAGGAGTAAAATACCATCCCTAATGTGGGCATACTCAAAATCTATGGAGCGCAGATACGAAGTGGTGGGATAAGTCATTATGGACTGGGAAGGCGTTATGGAGAAACCACTGTTATTTTTTGTCTGATCTTTCCATCATCAGTTTTATCCCAGTTGAAACTAATATGTTGATTTGAGTATTTACTAGTTTAAAGAGCTCTTCCTCCCACTTGAATGTCATGGAAACGAAGGCAGAGATTTCTGTTTATCGCTCTATATACTCTGACTAGTATAAAAGGAATGCCAATAAAAATGTTTTGAACGAGTGAATTAATGGATTAAGGTGAACTGGAAAACTGAGTCTTCCCAAGTGAGTTTTCCTAGGGAGAGACTAGATAAGGGACAGATAGAGAAAATTATAGAAAGAAGGGCCAGTATTACTAAGGACGTGGGAGTAAAAACCAGGTAGGTGAAGGCCAGAATCTGTAAATGACTTGGTACTGTTGAGATATGAAGATTGAGCCCAGTTAAGATGACTGATTAGGTTGGAAGTCAGTAGAGGTCAGGCATGAAAGGACTTGACATGAGTTTCCTAATTTTCTGTATTCTGTCTGAATTTTCTCATAGTTTCCATGGGTCAAGAATCCAGGTATGGTTTAGTTGATACCTCTACTCAAGGTCTCACAAAGCTGCAATCAAGTTATCTACTAGGGTTAGGGACCCATCTGAGTCTTGGGGTCCTCTTCCAACCTCTTCCAGGGGTTACTGGAAAAATTCACTTCCTGCCAACTGTAAAACTCAGCTGGTTCTCAGCTTGATGGCTTGGTTCTTTAAGGCCAGCAAAAGAATCTCTCTCATCAGGAAAGGCCAGTTCCTCTTTTAAAGACCTCTTCACCTGATTAAGCCTGGCCCACCCAGTATAATTTCCTATTGCCTGGTGGTATACCTTAAATTTAGGATAATATCCTTACATCCATAGGTCCCAGGCATAGTCAAGGGGTAGGAATTATACAGGCCAAGTACACCAGGCCATAGGAGTTGGAGAGGCCCTCTTATAATTCTGCCTACCACATCACTGAACCTTATATGAAGGAGCTTGACCTCTGTCCTGAGTGATGGGGATTTGTTGAAAGGTTATGAGAAACAGAATAATGAGAGTAGATTGCTTTCTCTGTGAATCACCTGGCGGCAATGTGGATGATAGACATCAGAGGGCCTGCAGTTTAGTAGGCTAGACGTTAGACCAGGCAGAGCTCTAAGTTAAAGGTGGTGGTGGGGGAGTGGGAGTCAATGGTGCCACTGCCCTGCTGTCACTGAGATCAGAAACCAAGGCCTCCTTCCTGTTTTCTCTATCTGACTCGCATTCCATAGCCAGTGCATCAGCAAGCCGTAGCAACACGACTCCTTAATACCCTGAGACCACGTGACTTCTCTCCAGAGCTGTCACCTAGCTGAAGCCACCATCATCTCTGTCGTTCATTCTTCCTATCTGTTAAAATATAATTTAGATGGACACTTCTATCCTTCCCAGGTGGCTTCATGGCTTCTCATTGCTTTTAAAATAAATCAAAACTCTTCATCACAGTTCACTGGGGCCATTTCTCTGCTTATCTTTCAGTCATATTGTTAGGCGCTGAAACTAGAACCCCACCATGCTGCAGACCAAGTGCCTTTGCTCTGTCTCAAGCAGGTAGACTATTCATTACTCCAGGGCCTTTGCACCTGCTACTCCTCCAGCTTGGGTGGCTCTTCCTCCAGGTATGGCTCTTTCACATCATTTGAATCTCAAATGTTACTCTGTTAGGGAGGACAGGCAAGTCACTGTCACCCATAATACTTTATCATCTTCATAGGTATCTCTGTATGTACTAATCTTGTTTATTTATCTGTTGCCTTTTCCACTAAATAGAAATTCCAAGAGAACATCACCCTTTTCACTCAGTATCTCGACTGTACAGATATGTGGCTGATACATATCAAACTGTTTAAGCCGTATTTATTAAACCAGCATATGCATTTGAGGAAAACTTTGAATTATTTTGACTTGGTGATTAACTAAATATGACTGGCAATGGAAATAAAATGTAAAGGGATGTTGGCTTTTTATTTTGGGTTCTGAGATTAAAAAGCAGTGGGACAGGAGTGGGATTTGGACAGAAAATAAAGGGCACATAGAAATAGACAATGGATAAGATGTAAGGACACCTTTATGAAGTTTTAAAAAGCAAACTGATCATCACTATTTTATGATGCAGTGATCAGACTACAACAGAGACATTACATTTAACATGAAAAATCTGCTGCTGTCTGTAGGGACAGGGGCTTCTTTGTCATCTTCAGGATCAAGTTGAAGGCTGGACAAACTTCTCAGCATCAAAGTGAAGGCTGGGCAAACTTCAGGTATCCCAAGTAGTAGCCACTTAATTCAATAATTACACAGGGTATGAATATCCCGTGAGAGTAGAAGGTTGCAGAACCTGGCATTGGAAGAGACCCCTCTGTCAGTAAGAACAAACACCTTTAAACCATTCTCATTGGTTTGACAAAACAGATCTGACTATTCAGAGATTGTGGGGTGATTCCTGTTCTTGCTCAGGGTGGGTAGATATTTTATCTAAAATTTTCATGCATGGCATGTTTTGTTCCAAACGTGTTTCTTGCCTTTTTGAAAGTCCGTGTTTATTTAAAGGAAAATCTAATCTGTCTGTGCCTGATGTTTTTCCATTTAGCTCAGCCAATTTTTTTTTTTTTTGCTAAGAATTACATGCTGATCAAGTGATGGTGTTACTTGTCAGAAGTGAAAGTCACACTTACCCAGAGAAAATCTCCTGATCCAAACAAAAAGCACGAATTCTGTCTGAGGTCCTGTTCCAGGGGTCTGCCCTGGCTATAAGCTTAAGAGAAGTGAAACAGTGTTGCTTCTTTTTGCTAGAGGCTCCACTGAAAATGGGACAGCCCGGGGAAAGATTAATCCTATCATGGGACTCTGTTTTGTTTCCTGGACCACCATCACTTTGGCAGTGAGTCCCTACAACTTTCTGCACTTGAACTTTTCTTCCTGGGTGAGTACCACCGATCTATTGACTTCCTGGGGTATGGAGAGATGAAGTGAAAATGAGAAAAGAAGGATTTAGCAGTGTTTGTGTCAGACCACAGACATGTCCCATCCCCCAGTTTGAATCCGCCCCCAGCACACTAAGAAACATCCTGGGCTGAGAATGATGAGGTGGCCTGGGTCCTGGTTTGGACAGAAACTAGGAACGTGGACTTGGATGAAGTGTTCTGTTGTTCTTTCCTTTTGTTTTTCATCTTGGCTCTTCATTAAGAACCATTTCATTCAAGAAAAATAGTGACTCACCCCTTAGGTGGCCTCCCCCTGAACTTCAGCAGAGGTTGGAAGATGTTTACACCCTGCTCTCCCTGTCACGGGGGATTTTGGCAGTGTGCCCATGGTGGCTTTCCTTCCAGCGGATTCTTCCCGTGACGTTCATCTCTGCACTGGGTACCCAGCGTGGCTGCCCGGTCCTCACTGGTTTCATTCATTCCCCGTACCCCAACGGCAGAATAAATTCACAGCATCATGCCCACTGCTCGCTCTCCTTTCCTTCTTTCTGACCGCTTCCCTGGGAAGACTGTTTATATCAATTGATCTGAAGATAGTGTAGGCATAGATTAATGGCCCAGGAAGACAGTTTACAGATCATTTTGCTCAGTGTCATTGTGAGAGTTTCACATTTATTTATAGTTTGTAAACACCTATTTAACATATAAATTAGAAAGAATTAAGATTATCCTTTCAATATCTTCACATTTCCCTTGGACTCCTATAAGCTTTGTTGAGTGGGAAAGAAAGGGCTGTGCTTTGGCCCATGCTAGAAATGAGAAGTAAACCTAACACTGGCTTCCAGTGGGCATGCACCACATATGTGAACACCATTGTTCCTGGCTTCACTGAACTAACCCAGCCCTTCTCTGTGGACAGTCTGGGTCTCCTGGCCACCAGGTCTCAGCTCTGTTCACTATGCAGTGGGTTTGCAGTTAACAATTATTATAGATTTGGGGTTGAGTTTGCTCAGTATACATTTGCAAGTGCCCCCAAATTAAATTGCATTTGTATGAGGTGAAATCCTTTCGATTCTTCTATCCCCTAATTCCACAGTTCTGCCAGTTAAATAGATGAGTCCTCCTGAGTACTATTTGCCTGTGTTTAGAAGCAATTCCCTATCTCCCTTTGCTCTCAAGCATCCATAAAATTGTCATGACATTGTCCTCTTCTGTGCTGTCCCCAGGAGGTCTCTGCTCCACTGAGAGCTAAAGAAACATTGCAACATTTACTCCTGCCTAGAAAGAACTTCCCAGGATTTCCTTGCCTTGCTGTGAATTGCATCACTTTCAATATAGTCAAGGCTAGACTGTTTCCTTTGATAAGAATTAACCAAATGTTCAAAGTCTAAAGGTAAAGATGGGTTATCCAGGACAACTAAATGCCAAGAATTATGGAGCCAGAGGTTCAGGCTCATCCACAGGACACACCTCTGTGTGTCAAGAACAGCTTCCCATAATGCTTGGCAGGCTCTGAGCACCTCTGCTGCTAAGTCCAGACCTAACTGCCAGGTGACTGAGAGAACAGGAGTTCCGCTTTCCCTCTGGTCTGTTTTACCATCCCTCAATCCCTAATCCAAGATGGTCCCCGGGTGTGGCAACTGGCAGGGAGGGACAGTGAGAATACAGCCATTCACTCTGGGGGAGACTGCTTTCACCTACAGGGTGTGATGTTACACCATGTTATCTAGCAGAACAGTTAAATAAAATGTCATGGCTTCAAATTGGTGCATTCATGTTCGTAAATGTAAAAGCATATTCATTAATTCAGCAAACCATTATTTATTGATCACCTAATACCTACATCCTATCACTGTGGTTGGCACAAAGTAGGTTATTTAAATAATAGATGAACCTGGTACTTCCACTTGGATAATTAGGTGATTTGTTAAGAGAACTCTTTCGGGTAATCTGAGGTCAGATTACCTGAGTTCAAGCCATGGATCTATCTATTCCCTTATCATAAGTGACTTTGGGCAAGTTACCTGACTTTTCTAAGCCACACTTTGCTTATTGGTAAAGATGATGATGATGATAATGGTGATGATGGTGATGGTAATAATCATGATGGTGATTATAAAATGATAATGCTTCTCATGTAGCTTTGTTGTCAAATATTTTAGTTGGGATGCGATATTAGGACATTAGAAAGGTCAGCATAATCACAGGTGAGGTCTGGAGTTCTTGTGATTTCCCAACTCTTCTGTACCTGCTATGTTGTACTTAGCATAAGCCTCCCACCTCAGTTGTTATTACACTATTCCGGATGTCTGTGTAGGTGTCTCTTTCTGAGCAGCGGCTCACTTGGTTGGGACTCTGACAATCTGTCTAACACACAGGTGGCAACCACAAGGTCCGCAGACCAAATCCACCCCTCCACCTTGTTTCTACCTGGTGGCGGTGCTGGGCTCTTGCTTAACTGTTCAGGAGTAGTTACATTTATACAGTCCTAAAATTACATTCGGCCCTTTGAAGGCAACCACGTGGCTGATGTGGCCCCCGGTGAAAAGACTTTGACACCCCTGGTCTAATTCTTTCCAGTTTTTCTCACTTAGGAAGCAGAATCTTTGTATTTCAGTTTCTGCCTGAAGATCCATCTTGAACCTACTCACGGCCCAGAATTCTGAAACGGGACATGTCTAGACTCCAGCGTGGCCTACTCCTTGCCCACCGGACAGAATAAACCATTCTAATGGGTGACACTGAATAAGCCTGGCCTCACGTGATCATTGGTGCTTCTTAGAAATAAAATTAAAACCTACATCAGAGGTTTATCTGGAAGGAGATGCATAGGAAAACATTTAGCACAGTAATTTTATTTAAAAGGTGTGCTGCTTAATGATAAGGATACATACATTCATGAGAAATGCACCTTTGGTGAATTCATCATTGTGCAAACATCATAGAGTGTACTCACGTAGATCTGCATGGTATCTCCTCTGCACACCTAGGCTGTATGATATAGCCTATTGCTCCCAGGTTACAAGACTATACAGCACGTTACTGTACTTGAATACTGTAGGCAATTATGAAATGTTAAGTATTTATGTATCTAAGCATATCTAAACATAGAACAGGTATGGTAAAAATATGGTATGAAAGATAAAATACACAGTATACCTGTATAGGGCATGTACCATGGAAGAGGCTTGCGGGACTAGAGGTTGCTCTGGGAGAGTCAGTGAGGGAGTGACGAGTGAATGCAAAGTCCTAGGACAATAGCATTTATAAACACTGCATTTGGCTACACTACATTTATAAAAAATCATCTCTTTCATCAATAATAAATTAACCTAAGCTTACTGTAACTTCTTTATAAACTTAATTTTTTGACTCTCGTAATAGCACTTAGCTCAAAACACAAACACATTGTACAGCTATACAAAAATATTTCTTTCTTTTTATCTTTATAATAGTAGCAGCGAGTAATCCACTGAGCACAAATCACTAGGTGGTCAGAATTTTTCAGACCCACTCTGATCACATGGGACCACCGTCATGGACGTGGTCTGCTGTCGACAAGCAGCATGAGGCAGCACACGTCTGTATAACTTTCATAACCACAATGTGCTTCCTTCACTCACTCTCACTTTGTATTCATCCCCTTCCTTAGCTTTTTCACACCTTCCATTCAGTGATGCAAATTAGCTGCATCTGCATGGGTTGGTCGGTACATACAGTCCTCATTTTCTACAAGTCCACCAGAGCCAAAGGGCTCCAGACACGGCAGCCCTGGTGATCCTGGGCATAAAACTTGTGCCTATAGCATCTTCTGGGCAAACTCGTCTTTGCTTGTCTGTTTTTAATATAAGGCTCAATGAACCAGAAGGGTGTCCCACGGGTCCAGGAGATGCTTGCTCTTATGTTTAAATTTCTTCCTAGAATCTATCAGGTATCAACATTTTAATATTTTATCTACTCCAACCATACCTGCAGGACACACAATTTGTTTACATACCAAATGAGCTACTCGGGATTCTTTTCAGAACTTTTCATTCCTTGCGTAATTCTAATGCTAGCTAAGTTTCTGGGAAAATCTTGAGGTTCTTTATTATTCATAAAAGAAACCATGCTTCCCAGTTTGCCGAACATGTAGACCCATTCCAAGTGAACCCATGGTGAAATGTCTTGAGGGGTTGGTTTCAAAATATGGTCATAACATAGCCTCTTGCAATCAAGCCAGATATTTTGTATACTAAGTGGGTTTGTCTGGATTTTAATAGTATAAGAACAGATACCTAGCGTATAAAATTAAAGTAACAAAAACAAAATTCCTGGTCCGTGGGTCTTCTGAAACATAAGCACATTTATGGATCGTGCTCTGCACATACATGGGAGAAGCAGAGACCTATGACTCTCCCACTACTTTCCCAAAGCCCCCACACAGTTCTAGAGCAATAGGCTCATATCTAGTCATATATCCATCAAAGAACCTAACCCAGTGATTTTACAATACTGGCATCAAGAGTTTAAGTTAATCAATAAAAAAATAGCATAAAATCTGTTGGTTTGTTTGTTTTTCTTTTTTAAGGCTAAAAAAAAAAAACAACGGGAAGCAAATGGAGAGAAGAAAAGTGAAGAGGCACACACACAAAAATATCAGCAGGTAGAGAAGTGACTGAACCTTGTCCCAGATGTTCTAGAAAGGAGTAGAGTCAATAAAAACCATCATCACCATCTTTATTTGATAAATGTTTAAATATTCAGCTTGTCTGTAGAGTTAGGAGTTTTTGTTCCTATTTTTAATCTGTGCTCTGCCTAGTCACCTTCCATCTCATGTTTAGGTTTCAGAGAAATGCCGTAACACCCTCTAATTATTTATTTCTGTTTAGCCCCTGCCTGGGATCCCCATCAGACTTTCATAGTGAGCCGGAGTGGGTACTACAGCAGCCTCCAAGACTCCACGTATGCCGCTATTTGAAAGGGGACTTCAGCTCTCTCTTGGGAAGCCTCTTTTTCTGAGGCTAATTCAGTGCTCGTAGAATATGAGAGTAAAGCCATCTTCCAAAATGAAAGCCCTCTCACACCCACATTTCTACCCAAAATGCTGCATAGATGAGTGAGGGTCTTCTTCCTCCCCATTCTTTCTCTCTGAAACTTGCTCTCACTTCTGAGACTACTGGTGAGTAGTTCTATGTCCTAATCATCATCTGACGAAGTTGTCAGGCTTGTACTAATTCTCAGTCTTTTCAGGAATGGTTCTTTAAAAATGATGCATTGTACTGAGGTGGTCAAAAATTCTGTTTAGTTTTTTTTGTAAAATAAAAGACACATTTTTCATTTTTACCAATAACTTTATTGATTTGGATATTTTAAGTATGTAGGCTATCTCTCTCATGGTATAATATCGATTATTCTCATCATCTTCCTTTGATCGCTATCAACTTCAACTGGTTTTCCTGACCATGGAGCATCATCTAGTGAGAAATCTGAGGCATGAAATTTCACAAACACTTGTGACACATTCCATCAGTCACAGCACCTTCTCCATACACTGTACAAATTTTTTTTGTTTTTCTTTTTTTGCATTTCAGTTGTGTTGTTACTTTTCTTTAAATAATAAACCATAATATGCCACAAATGTTGCATTGTCTTCCATTTTCAATATTAAAATAACTACACAAAAAGTCACTAATTTTGATGTTTTTTAAATGCATGCTGATATGACAGCTGTCACAACACAGTCTAACAAAATTGTTTCAAATGAAATTAAAGACAACTAAGTGTTACTAGAGTCATCTTATGGGAAAACAAACAAACAAACTTTTTGGTCTACCCAGCAAGTACTAGAGATCTCATAGGGCCCTTTCCTAATGAGGTTAAAGTTAAAAGGGAGAAATTTTGCATGGGGATAACTTATTCTTATTCCTGAAGTACCCATGAAGAAATCAAGAAGTCATAAGAAATAAGCTGGGGAGAAAAAGATACTTGTCAAAAATCCAATGTCTTATAACTTCTTCAATTATTTCTTCCTATGGGTTATGTTCAAATAATAACTCATAGTTTACATTTTCTGCCATTATACAAATACTAGATTTCACAAACCATTTACACTTAGCACAGGTGATCAACACATTATTTTCAGTTCTACTTTATTTACGTATACAGCAAAGGGAATTGTGACCACTAAATTGATTTATCAACTCACTAACAAATCCTGACCCACATCCTTGAAACGCCTGGCCTCAAAAACTCACATTCTCTGAATTTATATTTCACAAACAATCTTAATAACTTTAATAATTAATTTCAACCTGCAGAAAGTAAAATACGGCCAATTTCACAGAGTTAAGCATGACTAATAGAAATAAGAATGAAAGCAAGAAGTGAACACTTCCAGAAAGGCAAACGAAGGAACAAAAATAACTTCCAAAATACTCGGATGGGGACCATTGTGAGCTAGAACTAAGAGCAGGTCATACCTCACAGAGACCCTGGAGAAGACAGCTGCATCAAAGCTCCAGTCAACAAGTACGTTAATAATGATAACTTCATTGCCAAGAAAACTTTAACTGATGATCCTTATAATGCATTTAAAGCAATCCCACAAATTATGGAGCAGCTTCTTTACTAAAAGCATGCATTTAAATGGTGTACAGACTGCTTTAGAATTATTTTAAGGAAAACACTTATTGTGTTTTGGGAAACACTTATTTTTATAAAAATAATTTGGTAGTTTTTAAAACATATTACCTAGTGTGGAAGGCCTCCAAAAGGAAGAGGTTCCTGGTCCATACCCCATCCCCATCCCGGGAACAGAACTTCTCAGCTATGTGGGTTAAGAGTCTGAAAATTAAATCAATGGGATTTAATTACTATTTCATTATTATCATTATTTTTATTATTCATTTTCATTATTTTTCTTATCACTTACCAACTGACAGAAGCAAGTGTATACTTCTGCTAGAGATGCTAATACTGGACGCACACCTCCTCCTTCTCCTGACGTAGGTGGGCACCTCCCAACCCCGACCTGCCCTCTTCACTCTGGACTGCCACCTCCCCTAGCTCTCCCTCCCGTCAGCACCAGCACCGAGATCTGTTCGGCCATCTCCACATTGCATGAAACATTACAGTTTTTTCTCTGACAACCCAATCTTTTCTTCAACTCTTGTGTTCCTTCATAAGACTTTTATTTTCTCTTCTACCCAAGGTTAGATACTCTGTCTTATTTACTCACATTTTCTCATTATTTTCCTCTTTCAGACTATATTCTTATTAATTCTGTACAAAGGAGCTACAGAGGGAAAGGAGTGAAAAGGCAGGGGATGGAGACAAGCTAAGATTTTCTTCTGATATAACACTCTGAGGTTCCTCAAAATACACTTTATATACTATTTAGTTACCCAGTCATACAAGTCATACACAAAATTAAATATTTGATTTATTCCTCTCATTAATCTAATTTTTATAATATGTTGACTCTTTCATCCTCAGAAGATGAAAAATGATATATTTTTAAAATATCATTACTAAGTCATGGATTTAAACATGTTTTATTAGCTTTCATCTATTGAAATTTTTATTTCTATTGAAGTTCGGATTGTCCCATCTTTGGCCTGTGGATATATATAAAAGTTGTTTCTTGAGTCTTTTGAACATAACTGTAGAAGCTTTTGATAGCTTTCTTGCTATCTGGAATGATAAGATATTTCAGACAAGAAATTCAGCTATTCCTCCATGAAGTCCTGATTTCTTTCTATGAGAAATAGTATTTAAAGACCTCAATCTGAATTCCAGAAATATTGATTACTAAACTATAAATATTTCTTAAAATTATACTTGTATTTCTCCTTAAGTTACATTTTTTATCCTTCTTTTCTATGCCAATGACTTTTTTAATAATTTTGGTTGTCTGAAGCTTAATGTCTAGTAGATTCCTTAGGAAAAGATCGAGATAACAAAATTCTCTGAGTTTATGCATGGTTATAATAGCTTATGTATGACTTTATATTTGAATATCAGTTTAACTGGATATAAAAATCCTTGACTCTCATTCTCCTCCCTTAAATGTCTTAAATATGTTACTACATTTTTATTTGGCATAAAACGTTGATGCAAAAAATCTAATAGTCAGCTAATTTTATTTTCCTTTTAATTCATGTGGCTTTTTTGCAATGTATATTTATTACAATAAATATGTCCAAAGCATATTTATTTTGCTTTTCTTTAAAGCCTCATATTGTAACTAGAACCTATCTTGCTGCAAGTAATTCTGGGTCAATATTATCAAGTGCATGTTATTTTTCTCTCAATACATATATTCAAATCTTTATTTCAGAAGCTTTTCTTGAACAATAGATTTTAATATTTGGTCTTCTTTGAGCTTTGCTTCCCCCCCAGGGCCTTTTATTATACATACATTATATCTACCTTGCCTATCTTCAAACTCACTTTCTTAAAAAAATTTTTAAGTCTCCTTTTTAATTTCTTTATATACTTTTTCTAAATATATTATTTGCTGTTTTCGTTTATACTTGTATTCCCTCTAGTTTGGTCTTAATTTATAAACTAATATTTACTTGCATTTTGAATTGTTAAATTCTGACACCTAGCTCTAAATTTTTCTCATTTTGATTTGGGTTCTTTTTTCAGGTATTATTTGACTTTATCCATATATTTTAGATAATTTTAAAATAATACAGTATACTTTTCATTTACCTATCGAATACATATTGCTGGCATTGTTTTACTCACTTGAAAAATGCTATCCTATTCCATCATCTCTTTTACTTCATAGTGACTTTGCATTATGTGCAAAATTAAATTTCCTGAAATTGCTAATGAAGACTTGATTGTGATAGCTTTTGAAACTTTAAAAACTTAATTTTTTATAGTTTTAGCATATTTTTAGCAGAAATATAGTAGCTCGTTTTGTCAGATATACTAGCTGTGTTCCCCTGCCCCACCTTTTACATTTCCTCTTTCCTTTATCTCTGTCGTTCTTATCTGGATCAATTTTTCTTTTACCCCCAGTAGTTTTCTCCTCATCCTTATGTTCTGTATGGAAGAGAGACCTGACTGGCTATTTTTAAAACTCATAAGGACCAGAGTACTCTAAGCCCTTTAGGTCTTATCTCAGAACATTTGCACTTAGCTACTATTGAAAACCACAGAACTCTTTTTATTTTTGGCCCCTGTTCTAGTATTAGCCTGCCAATCTTTACAATGCAAGTCTTTTAGCTTTGGGGGTCCTTTTGTCCTCATGTTGATCATATGTCCCATAATTTCCTTTTACTTCTTTTATCACAGACTCTGGTACTGAGCAGATCTTATAGTTGTTGGTGGATTGCCCTATAGGCCCACAATTTGGGGAACCTGTTGCCCAGGCTTCATATAAATTTTCTTCATGAGTCTTGCTTTTACTGGCTTGTTGCCCTGTTCTTAGGTGAGATCCAGAAAAATCTAAACTCAAACGAGAAAAGACAATTAACACATGCCAACACAGAGATGAGACAGATGTTGGAATTATTTATAACCATTTTAAAGCAGCTATTAAAATGTTCCATGTAATTACAAATATGCTTGAAAAAATTGAAAAATAGAATATTTTACCCAAGGATTAGAAGACACACACACAAAAGAGAATTTTAGAATTAAGAAAAATTACTAAAAGAAAATACTTAATAGTCTCAGTATAAGAATGGAAATGAGAAAGAAACAGTGAACTTGAAGGTGAATCAGTAGAAATGGCCCAAATTGAACAGCAGAGATAAAATAAATTTGAAAAAGAAAACACCCAAAGACCTGAAACATTAACAAAAGGTTCAGTTCATTGAACTGAACAAAAGGTTCAGTTAATTGAAATTCCAGATGACATTTTATATTTTTAAAAAGGTATTTGTTGATTAGGTTCCACTTATAGGTGAGATCATATGGTATTTGTCTTTCACAGCCTGGCTTATTTCACCTAGCATAATGCTCCCCAGATCCATCCATGCTGTCTCAAAGGATAGGAGCTCCTTCTTTCTTTCTACTGCATAGTACTGCATTGTGTGAAAGTACCACAGTTTTTTGATCCACTCATTTACTTATGGGCACTTAGGTTGCTTCCAGAACTTGGCTATCGTAAATTGTGCTGCTATGAACATTGGGGTACATAGGTTCTTTTGAATTGGTGTTTCAGGATTCTTAGGGTGAATCAACAAAACAAACAAGCAAGCAAAATATAACCAGAGACATTGAAATTAGAAACAAACTGACAGTAACCAGAGGCAAGATGGGAAGGGATCATGGGGAGAAAGAGAGGAAGGGCCATCAAGGAACATGTATAAAGGACACATGGACAAAACCAAAGATGGATGGAATCAAGATTGGGAGGTGGGATGACTGGGGTAGTGGGGAGTGGTGGTGGGGGGAATGGAGACAACTGTACTTGAACAACAATAAAAAAAGATATTTGAAGAAATAGTATTCCAAAAACTTCCTAAATTTTGAGAAACACATAAATATATAGTCTAAAAAGCTCAGTGACTCCCAAAGAGTGTAAACTAAAAATATGCCATGCCAAATACAAATACGTCAAATCTGAAAACTAAAGATAAAAATAAAACCTTGAAAGTAGCCAGACAGAAATAATGCATTAACCATAAATAAACAATCACACAAATTAACTGCAGATTTAGAAATCAAGTCTTTTATTAAAATATTAGCACATATATACATATATACACACATATATACATATAAATATTATCATATATACAATTAAAATATTAGCTCATATATAAAATTTCATATACATATGAAATTGACTAACTCAAAGTGATGGAGAAATCTACATGAGACTGCAAACATGCTTGAAAAAATGAAATTTTTTCATTTTTCAAAAGAAATATGGAGGACATTAACAAGGTAATAGTGACAGAGAGCCCAGGGAGACAACTGTAAAACTGGTTCAGAAAACAACCATTTCCGACAGCAGCAGTTGAACATGGGGTTTCAGAGCAAAAGTCACCAAGGAAAATAAGGTATTGCTATTGTATATAAGTTCATCTTAATGAGACAGAAGTTAAAGGTGTTTTGCATCACTGACAGAGTTCAGGAATGTATTAATGATAATTAAGAGAAAACAAAAAATTATAAAAAATTATTTAAAAAATATTTTTAAATTATTTAAAAAAAACCAAAATTATTTATTCAAGAAAAGAAAACATGATACCAAAAAATGCAAGTGTGTGTGGGGGAGAAAGAGTAGTACTAGAAGTGCTAAAACTTTTTGTGATCGAGTAGGAATTCAAGAGAAAGGTATTTAAACATCAGGATGTAGAACACTGTATACATTTGTCACTTGGAAATGTAGCATTAAATAGTTAAGAAACAACTAAAATGCATACAAGTAGAGTTGCTATGGGAAAGTACGGACCAGGAGGCTGCTGTTTATTTTACTAGGTATCTTGTAATATGTATGTCTTATGTCTTTACCATATACTTGCAATATTTCTTTTTTTAAAGATTTTGTTTATTTCTAGACAGAGGGGAAGGGAAAGAGAAAGAGAGGGAGAGAAACATCAATGTGTGGTTGCCTCTTGTGCTCCCCCCACTGAGGACCCAGCCCACAACCCAGGCATGTGCCCACACTGAAAATCAAACCAGCGACACTTTAGTTCGCAGGCCAGTGTTTAATCCACTGAGACACACCAGCCAGGGTGCAATGTTTCTTAAATATTTATAGCACACACATAGAAGAATTCATATATTACTAGTATTCAATAATTTTCATGAAGTGAACCAAAGCTTTCTCAATTTTGAAAACCCAGGTAAGTCTGACATTCTCCACGAATGCTCTGACTTCTAGAGCTCTCAATAGTCTCCCCATTCATATCAGACATTATTAGTGCTACTGTTCATCTTAAGTTCATATATGAACTTGTATGATCCTTCAACCACTACAAATATGTGCACTAACTCCAGAACACATTATAAGACCTTTGAAGATAAGAATCTGCTAAAAACCAGTTATTGGTGTGGGCTGGCCAGCCAGTTGCTTGAATCATTTCTGTATTATGCTCAAACGTAAATGAAATAGACCGAATTATGTGGCCAATTAACTCCTACTTCCACATGCAAATCTATGTGTGTTTCTGTGTGTGTCTAGAAATATAAATTGTTCCTGCTACTACTTAGGTCAAGGAATATCCTAAATTTAATTAAAAATAATTTTAAAACCCTGCCTTTCGTCTAAAAGTTAAATCCTATGTTTGCTGAGTACAAACAAAATCTACAACCTAAGTATAATGTCTTTCACATTCTTAAATGTATTTAGAGGGTAAGGTTAGATAAGTTTAGAGAAAGAAGTAAAGAGAAAAATAATTATTTCACACAAATAAAGAAGAAATGGCAGAGTAATGAGGGTGCTGGCCCTGCAAAATCTCTGGAAATACGAATACAAGTGACCTCTTTGAAGCAGGAGCAAGAAAAGAAACTTAAGCAACATAACATATCTACTTTTATTTCTCAGTGAAATGCAATGTAAACCCATTTTTCTATTTCCCCAATGAAATCCTCAGTAAATTCCCCAACATTAACTAATTTTCTTTAAAAAATGAAAATTTACTTTGGGAAGCACAAACAAGAAGATAAATTGAGAGTAAGGGTAAGAACTATAAGTCTTTGAAAAGTACACATTCTTCTAAAAATAGAATATCAATGTCTTTCTATCACTACTAAACCAACATTAAATCTATATTTTAAATCATAGATTTTAAGGAGAACCAAATTATTAGACTCAGAGTCCTACATGTCTTTTGACCATGAATTTTTCTATTATTTCTAATAATTTCAACTACCATTTGTAACGATGTCTATTATTCTAATGTTTCTCATAAACAAGGTTTAATCTAATGTCTTCATCTTCCCTCCAGACATTTATTATATGCTTACTTTAGGTGACTAATTGAACTGGTTTGCCTGGAACTATCCTGGTTTTTCACTGGACTTGCTGCTTCCAAGAAATCTCTCAGTCAGGATGAAACTGGGATGGTTGGTCACCCCTGAGCTCCAGGATCTTCTGCTTCCATTTAAGATGGGAGATTTTTAACAGGTAATTATGGGCTGAATTGAAGAGCTGAAGGAATAAAAATATCAAGGAATCTATTCTGCTTCAAGTCTGGGGTCAGCTCAGGTTGAGGGAGGGAAGGGATCACTTGAAAAACTCTCTGGGGAAGCCACATAAAACCACAACCCTGGATTAAGGCAGAAAGTTTGCTGTCACACTTGCTGTTTTATCTGGCTTGTCTGGCTCTGCTCTGAATCCTATCTTAAAAGCAGCATCCTCTCATTCTCCAGAAAATCTGAAGTTAAGAGACAGGACATAAATAGCTAGAGAGAAAAATCTAGTTCAATGTAGGCCAGAGAAAATCCGAATCCCCACAAATCCCCACCCTCAATCCTGGAGCTGGAAGAAGTAAGAGCATTACATCACCAGTGACTGCTCTCATTGGCTGATAGTACCTGAAGGACTAAAACACCTGCTTCTTTCACTAACTCTTTCCTTCCCTTGCAAAGCATAAGAAAGCTGGCTATCACAGACTAGAACAAAGGCCCAGGGTGAAGGATAGCCTTTCAGAGGGACACACCTTACTGAGCCACTATTTCAACATGCAGGTCAGCGTGAGCATGTCTAGGGGCAGGACCCAGTGAGTCCCAGTGAGGACTCTCCTCCTTAGGAAACCTAAGATGCTGGCTTGCCTGAGAGTTGAAAGAGATCTCTGGTGAACTAAATGTGTTTGCTTTCTTCTCCCACTAGTGCTATCGGAAAAGATTCTCATTCTAATAAGTTTTGACAAGAGCTGGCAAGGGGAGCAGGTGCCAATGAATCCAACTAGTCAGAGGCATTAGAGACATCATGGGCACCAGAGGATAGAGATGTTGCCATGGGAACCAAGTGAAAGGTATTTGGTGGTGGCTGGTTAGGAGGTTTGTTTTCTTGTTTAAGACAGAGCTGAACAGCTGCAAGTCATGCTCTCTGTTTTCTACTTTAGCATCACTGGGTAAATCCCTGCTCTCCTTCTCCCCATCCCCAGCCTTAAACAGGATTTAAGGAATTTAATTTCTCTGCTGACATGAATAATGCTTAAATAGGAGGCACACCAAAATCCTTTGAAAAAGGTATTTGCAGCAAATCAGGACAGTTCTAATCACAGAACTCTTTGTGTTGGAGAGAAAATTGTTGCTTCAGGGTCAGAGTGGTGTTATTTTTCAGCAGGATTTGAAGACATTGTTTTGAACTGCAAAACTCTCGCCCTAGCTTGCATAAACACCTTCCCATCATATGTTCTCTGGCATTCATGCTTCCAGTTTTTAGTGTTCATATCCTGGGAATGACTTTGAGACACAGGTCTCACTCTCTGAATTTCACGGTTCTTTGGAAGTATTTTAAAGATGTAGAAAAAAAGGGACCAGTAATGCCAAGAGTTTAAAAATAGTCATTATCCAGAAATGAGTATTAAAAGTGGGGCTACCATGGATTTAGTACTCTTCTAAGAGTTGTGGAAGATAGAAGGAGGTTCAAAATTAGGGCTTTGGTGGCCTACCAGACTGAGGAAGTAATGTCATCCTTTCTTTAGACCAGACAGTGGAAGGGGATGGAAACACTGACCTGTGGAAAACTGGAGGAGCAACTCACATGGATAAGGTCTTCATATCTTGATAGTGGTGGAAGGCCTCTGATCTTTCAAGCAAAACTAAAGGAGGGTAATGAGCAGATGCTGTAAATTCAGTCACGAGAATGCATAGAAAGTAGAAACAGCACATCAAGCATGGATAATGGTGCCACTGGGCTATCAAAACAGAGGCCTAAGTGATGAAATTAGAATTCAACATGCAAGTTTAGTTGCAGGAATCAGAACCAAGATTGGTTGCCACTATCCATGAATAACATTAAAATGAGTTGAGCAACCTGTGTGTTGTGATGCCATATCACAGGGGCAATGAACTGGTATTCTTTTAACAGACTTATCTCTACACTTATAAGTTTTAGTTAATGATGACAGCAATGAAAGTACTAGAGACACAAGATAAGGAGGTCCCATATCAGGGATATGTCTTGCATTCAAATTAGTTATAACTCTATTGTGAAAAATAAGGCTTCCATACACATAGGTTTCAGTAATGTACAATTGAATGCCAATCAGATACATAGGTCCACAGTGCAGCAGAGGGGACAGAAGGTAGAGATCAGAATGGACCAGAATAAGTGGTGGAACTTGGGCCATTGGGAAAGCTGTCTTCAGTGATTTATTTGCTCATGCATTCAACAAATATTTATTGAGTGTCTACTTTAGAAAGGTGTTCCTTTAGTTCCACATTAAAACACAATAGTCATGTTCATTTTCCTAAAGAAGATTACAGTTTAGTGTCATAAGTACTCAGTATGTGTGTGTGTGTTTTAATTAAAAGATAAGCTAGATATGGGAAGAAAATCAACTCCTGTGTGTGGCAGGAAAAATAATTTGAACATAGAAGAAACTTCACACAATAGCAGAAATGATTTTTGGAGTGCTGAGGAAGTTTTTTTACAAAGCACTTTCAAGGGGATGACTAACTGGAAACACATACTCCAGAACAAAAAATGACTGATTATTTTCAGCACCTTCTTCCAAGTCGGGAGTGTAGGCTGCATCCGGGTTACAATACCTTTCCCTACTATACACATTGTATCTGTGGAGTGAAAAGCCAAGGTCAGTGATTAAATCATCTTCACAAATGAATTGATCATATTAGTCAAATCCTAAAAGTAGTTTTAAAAGCTAAATGTAAACTGTACTTAAACAACAATTAAAATAAAAATAAAATAAGTTAAATGTAGAATACAGTATTTGTTTATGTTTATTTTTTTATGTAGGGTATATGGATGAAGAAGATTACTGGTTATTGGCAAATAAAAGGTCCTGACTATGGAGACTTTACTAGTTACCATATAGTCAAGAAAAAGCTCTGAACATAAACAATCCAAAGGAAAAAAAAGAGTTAAAATAGTTAAACAGATGTTTCTCCAAAGAAGTTATAGGAATGATAAATAAGTATATCATTAATCACTATGGAAATATATATTAAAACCACAGTAAGATAAAACTTCATACCCACTAGGATGGTTAACGAAAATACAAAAAAAAAAACAGAAAAACAAGTATTGAAAAAGATATGAAGAGCCCCCATACTTTGCTGGTTGGGATGTAATATGGTACAGCCTTTGGGCAAACAGTTTGGCACCTCCTAAAAATGTTAAAGGCAGAGTTACCATACAACTCAGCAATCCCCTCCTAGGTATTTACCTAGAGAAATGAAATATCTCTACCCCAATATTTGCATGTGAGTGTTCACAGCAGCATTATTCATAATAAGCCCAAAGTAAGCAATTCAAATGTGGATCAACTGGTGAATGGAAAACAAATGTGGTATATCCATACAACAGAATACTATTTGGTAATGAAAAGAAATAAACTGCTCATACATGGTACAACATATACAGATGAATCTCAAAAATACAGGGGCAGGCAAAAGTAGGTTTACAGTTGTGAGTACATAAAACGCAAAGCTTATTCTTATATTATTATTTATCAATTATTGTATTATTTTCCATATAAAAAACTATAAATTTACTTTTGCTCACCCCTGTATTATCCCATGCCAAAGAACCCAGACCCCAAAAAAAACCCTGCATATTTTCTGATCAAATTTGCATAACATGTCTAGAATAGATAAATCTATAGAAACAGGAAGTAACTTCATGGTATGTGGGTATGATAGTGGGAATGAAAATTAACTGTAAATAGCACAGGGAATCATTTTAGATGATGGAAATGTTCTGAAACTAGATTGTGGTAATGGCTGTACAACTCTGGAAATTTATTAAAAATTATTACATTGTAAAGCTAAAAGTGATGAATTGTATTATATGTAAATGATACCTCAATGAAAATGTTAAAAAAGGACTTGCTACCAACTCTAACAAAATATTTGTTAATTACATATCTGACAGAGTATTTGTATCCAGAACATATGAATATTTTTCAAATTCATAAGAAAAGAAACTACGAAATTAACAATGGGCTAAAGACTTGAGAAGACAACTCACCAAAGAAAAAATATATACAAATGAAAAGTAAACACATAAAAGGTATTCATTATTATCATTAATTTGAGAAGCAGAAATTAAAGCTCTGATGAGATAACCATTACACATTTGTTAGAATAGCTGAAACAAAATTTACTGTGGCTAGGGCTGGGTCTTGTGATAAAGTTGGACACAGCTTCAAACCCTTCCCCCCACGGGATACCTACTTACTGAGCCAAGGAAATCTCTCACCCTGCACTGCAAGGGCTTAAGGGAGGGGTGATGTGGGTAAACTGAGACTGTATTTTCTACCCTCTTCAGTGTGCCTTTTCTTGTTTCTGTTTTCTGTTCAGGGACTGTCCTCTCTCACCCAGATTCTAGAGCTCTTGTGAAGGTAATTTTGTCTGTGGATAATTGTCAAATCAGTGTTTCTGTGGGGAGGAAAGAGATGGAACCTCCTATTCTGCCATCTCACTGATGTCAGACCCACATTGGCTTCTGTTAGTTACCTTTTCCCATGAGAGTTGAGATTTTCATGATTCTACACATGTGAGGAGTTTCGGATTGTATGCTGGACATCTTGAATATTACATTATGAGAGATTCATTTTCATTAAATCCTTTGGAGAAAAGTTGATGTCCTTGTTTTGGGGTTAACTTTAGACCATCACTCAAGAGTCATTGAAGGCTCCTGGGTTGAGATGGGGTTAATTTCCTGGCATTTCTGGGCTTCAGGCAATGTTCACAACTTTCCACAGTTGCAGAAGAGTCCTCAGACAGAGAGACACTAATAACAGATGAGCAACTGGGAGCTGGACGCAATACACCACATAAAATAAGATTCCAGCAAGGTTTGCTGTGCCATCACTGTATTTCAAGATACTAATCTATTTCCAACCAGGTGAAGCAATGATGTATGAAATATTTCTTGAAACTTTAAATTGTTTTAAAAGAAATGATTATGGTCAAAGTCTTGTTGAGTTTTTATGTTTTTGATTTTAAAATTCACTTAACTGAAATATCATCTGCATTTATTTTAGTATGTAAAGAATTTATACTCTGAATTGAATAAAGATTTAGTAATACCAAGATTGCTTATTGTTTACTACTTAAAAATAGCACAGTATAGCAGAAAACCAGAATACCAAAGACTGATATTGCATTCTTTATATATGATTTATGGTAATTTATTTCTTCCTCATGAATTGTTCTAGTTCTTGTTTAACTGCATAGTATACAAACTTCAGAAGAATATAGGGAAAAAAAGTACTAAACGGTGTCTTCCAATGTTCCAAATATTTTGGAGAATTCATTTGATATTTCACTACTAAGGATGATAGCTGCTGTAGTATCTTAGGGTGACCCTTGCATAATAAGAGAAGTTCTTTTCCAGTCCTAGGTTGCTTAGAGGTTTGATCATGAATGTGTTCAACTTTATCAAATGCCTTTTTTCCATCTATTAAAATAACTTATGAGAATATTGTTTTATTTTTAATCTGTTAATGTAATGAGTTATTTTAATAGAAATTCTAATGTTCAACCATCATATTATTTCTAGAATAAATTCAACTTGGTCATAGAATATTTTTACATTTCTGGATATAGTTTATGAATATTTAAGAATATAAAAATATCTCAAGTGTTTATTTTGTGTTCTGATTTTGTTTGGATGTAATATCAAGGTAATATTAGATCAAAAATTTGGGTGGTAATGGTCCATATCATTTGAACATTTTGAAAAAATGTGTATAAAATAGGGAGCATTCTTCAGAAGATCATAAAAAATGCATGAAGAAAAGCATCTGGAACTTGTAGGTTTTTTTACTTATATTTTATTGATTATGCTATTACAGTTATCCCAATTTTCCTGCTTTACCACCTCCATCCACCACTCCCCACTCCCTCAAGCAATGTCCATGTGTTATATGTGTAAGTTCTTTGACTGCTCCATTTCCTATACTGTATTTTTTTATCACCGTGGCTATACTGTAACTGCATACTTGTACTTCTTAGTAACCCCACTTCTTCACCCATTCTCCTCCTCCCACCTCCCATCTGGCAACCATCAAAATGTTTTCTGTATCAATGATTCTGTCTCTATTATTGTTTGCTTAGTTTGTTTTTTAGATTCATTTATCAATAGATATGTAGTTATTGCCATTTTATTGTTCAGTCTTTATCTTCTTTTTCTTAAATAACCCCCATTAACATTTCATATAATAGTGATTGAGTGATGATGAACTCCTTTAGTTTTCTCCTGTCTGGGAAGCTCTTTATTGGTGCTTAAATTCTAAATGATAGCTTTGCTGGGTAGAGCAATCTTGGCTGTGGGTGCCTGCTTTTCATGACTTTGAATATTTCTTGCCAGTTTCTTCAAGCCTGCAAAGTTTGAGAAATCAGCTGATAGTTTTGTTGGAATGCCTTGTGGGTAACTAACTGCTTTTCTCTTGCTGCTTTTAATATTATCTTTTATCTTTAACCTTTGGCTTTTTAATTATGATGTGTCTTGGAGTGGGCCTCTTTGCATCCATCTCGTTTGGAACTCTGTGCTTCCTGGACCTACATGTCTATCTCCTTCACCGAGTTAGGTAAGTTTTTTTTCATTATTTTTCAAATAGGTTTCCAATTTTTTGCTCTTTCTCTTCTCCTGGCACTCCTATGATATAAATGTTGTACAAGAGGCTGCTTATGCTCTCCACATTTTTTTGGATTCTTTTATCTTCTTGTTGTTCTGACTAGTTGTTTTTTGGTTCCTCGTGTTTCAAATCATTGATTTGATTCTCAGCTTTATCCACTCTACTATTATTTCCTTATACTGTTCTTTATTTCAATTAGTGTATCCTTTATATGTAACTAGATCTTTTTTACAATGTTGAGGTCATCACTAAGTTCCTTGGGCATCCTTATAACCAGTGTTTTGAACTCTGCATCTGATAGATTGTTTATCTTCATTTTCTTTATTTCTCTTTCTGGAGTTTTGATTTGTTCCTCCACTTGGGCCATTTTTCTTTGTCTCCTCATTTTTGTAGCCACCCTGTGTTTGTTTCTATGTAATAGGTAGAGCTGCTATAACTCCCTGTCTTGGTAGTGTGGCCTATTGTAGTAGATGCCCTGTATTATCCAGTGGCACAGCCTCCCCTATCGGTCAAGCTATGTACTTGAGGAGCACCTTTAGTGTGGGCTGAATACACCCTCCTTTTGTAGTTGAGACATGATTGCTCTTGGCAGGTCAATAGGAGAGATTTACCTAGGTCAGTCAGCTTCAAGGACTCACTAGGACCACTGACCACCAACCTCCACCCTCCACAGAGGATCAGCTATTCAAGGGCAGGGTGGTGATGCTCCAACATTATCTGTAGCTATCTGCTTAGTGTGCAGGATCTAGGGTTTCCCAGGTGGTACAGGTCAAGGTCAGCGCGCACCTATATTCTGCCTCAGGCTACCCTACATGAACTATAAAGCAATCTTCAGATGGCTTCTACTTGTGCTAGGCTTGGAGATTCCCAGGTGAAGCTGAATGGTGAATCTAGTCTGGCTGCTGCTATTGCTGTGCCTGGGGTACAGGCCCACTTAGCAGGGGGTACAGGGGCTCGGGATTTGCTGAGGCTGAATGTTGCTTGTTTGACAGGATTGAGGAAGTTGTGAAGCATGTGCCAAGACAAAGTCATTCATATGGAAAAGCTACTCTTAACATCTTGGGTGGGCCCATAATTTGGGTGGGATGAACTTTCAGGGGATCTCCAGGGTGGGGAAAATAGGTTTAGCCAGGTTGATAGAGTCTCAGATATGGTACCCACCACTGGCTCTGTTTTTCTGTGGGGAGAAGGTTCAGAAAAGGGACAATGACCTCTATCTACCTTTCTGCTGGGAGAAAGCTGTCCCTAGCTCTCACCTTTATGCCAGACACTTCATCTCCTCCCTGTGTGCCACTGGTGCCTTTCAAGCTGCCACTCTGGTTTTGGAGCTCAGAGGGAGTGAGTCTAAGTCCATGTGTAGGCTCTTCAAAAGGAACTGCTTGGGACTCCAGAAGTTTCTTCCACTGAATCAATTTCTGCTGATTTTTGCAACCAGTAATTATGGGGACTTATAGTCCTGGCACTGGAACCCTGGGCTGGAGGGCCTGGGTTAGGGCTGGGATTCCTCACATCCAGAATATCCTTCCTAAATTTTTATCCACCATACTTGGATGTAGGAGCAGCCCATTCCACATCTCCAGCCCTGTCAGTCTAGATCTGGTTTCTTTAAATCTGTAGTTGTCAAGCTTTCATTCAACTCATTTTCTAACAGTTCTGAGTAATGGTTTTCTATAGTTTCCTTGTAATTTTGATGTGGTTGTGTGAGGTAGTGAGCTGTGTTTACTTATGCCACCATATTGAGAAAAAGAGGGACTGGTGTTTTTGATAATATAATATCAAGTCCTAATATAATGCCTTTGACATATCAGGTTATTTGTATTTTAACAGTCAGCTTTAGTAATTTATACTCTTTTGGGAAAATTGACCATTTCATCTAAGTTTTCAATTTATTCTTACAAAATTGTTTATAACATAGAAATATGACTTTTTTTGGTCTGTAGCAGATCTACATTAATGTTCTCTTTTTATACTAAAATTGCTTATTTGTGCTCTTAAAAATAGAAAACTGTACTTGAAAATTAATTAAATAAAAAAATTTTTTGAAAGAATACTGTCAGCAATCTGTTGGTTTTGTTGACCCTCTATATCTTATCTTTGTTTTATATTTTATTATTTTCTGCATTTATCTTCATTATTCACTCTTCTTTCTTTGAGTTTACTATTTTTCCAAATCTGGAGTTGAAAGCAGCCACCATTAATTTTATATTTTCTTCATTAATGCTATAAATCCTTATTTTGTTACCCCTTTAAATTAATCCAAATGTTTAATATATATTATTGCATTTGTCATCCAGTTGAGGTTATTTTTTAAATTTTAAATATGATTTTTTTGATTTACAATTTAGTTGGTGTGGTACTTTAATTTCCAAATACATGTAATTTTTAGCTCTTCATTTTGTTATTGAATCACACTTTTAATTCATCACAACTCAGAAAATATAATTTGTAAGTTATTATTAGGCATTTGTTGTGAAGTTTCTATTTCTACTTTTGTAAATGTCCCATATGTGCTTGAAATATAAATACCTAAATACATATATAAGTCTAATACTTAAGTACAAACATACATTTGCATATATGAGTATATACATATACATACACATGCAAGGTGTGTCCAGAAAGTATCCAGCTATGTACTATGAAAAAGAGACATTGAAGAAGACATTCAGTATCTTACTGAAGAAGATACAAGAAACATTGTACACAGGACAATGATGCCTTAGCCCCCTTCAAAGTAGGCACCTTGGGTCCTCACACATTTCTCCCAATAGCCATCAGCTGCCCCATCGTATTTTCCTGAAACTCACTGATGGTCTGAAATCTCTTCCTTTGTTCAAAGGTGATTTTAGTTTTGGGAAAAGCCAGAAATTACAGGGCACCTAATTTTAGCTGTAAGGGGGCTGAGTTATCTGGTGGATATGATGTTTTGCCAAGAAATTCTGCACGAGGTGTGATGCATGAGCAGGTGCATTGTTCTGACAAAGCTGACAATCACCAGTGGCCCATAGTTTCAGCTTCTGTATCATCTGCATAGCTTCCAGGGAGGAATGTTCATGCTTAATGCAAAATTTGATGCGTATCTGTTGCTCTACTCAATCGGTAATTTTGAATGCAATGGATACAGTACACATGTCTACTCAATGGCGTCTACCACCCCCACTGACTAATACAGTGAAGTCATCATTGTTCATGCATCTCCTTGGCTGCTAGGTTACATCAATGTCACAGAAACCATTCTCATTATATTAACAACAGTTAGACTTTTTCCAGACAGACCTTGTACACATAAAAGTGTTCTTGTGGGCAGTTACATACACGCTTATATACATATGTTTTATACACACTCACTTTCAAAAATATACACATACAGGTACAGAAACATGCACATGTAGGAAAACACAGACACTCAGATTTAAGATGAATGGTCAGATGAGTAAGTAGTGCTTGTTAATCTTTGACGGGATTAGTGACTGGACTATTTCATCACTCTACAATGGGTACCCCCCAAAATGAAATTTATTTGTAAAAAAACGTGTATATATTCTTATATGTTTAAACTTCAATCATCTTCAATGTACTCTCCATTTGATGCAACACACCAATCAAGATATTTTTGCCACTGCTCAAAATAGTGTTTGAACTCATCGATTTTGATGCTTTTTAGTGCTTCTGCTTATTTTGGTTCTACCTCTTCCACATCAGCAAATGTTTCCCTTTGAGGACTTTTTCCGTACAGGGAAACAAAAAAATGTCACTCAGGGCCAGATGAAATGAATAGGGAGGGGTGGGGTGAAGGGGTCATGCCTTTTTTAATCAAAAATTGATGAGCATAGCTCAGTGTGGACAGGTGTATTCATAAATCACTTATCATGAGATGGGCAAACCCATTGAAAAAGTTTTAAAAAACAATTAACTGAAGCTAAACAGCCTCTCACAACAATGCCAACCGGTACACTGATACAGATGAGTTGCTAGAACACTTACATGGTGGGGGACTCCTACATGGAGGCCACTCCAGGAGATAATTCTATTGTTTTGAGGTCCCCCCTCATGTTTTATCGTAAACAATTACTGTTTATTTTGTTAGAAAATGATATTGTTATAATGCTCTCAAATTTTATAACCTGTTTCTTTGTGAATTCTAATTGTTTCCCACTCACTCGGTTTCTCCTACTGTTAAATATTCCTATTTAATTTTTTGAAAGACAACCATCATGCTTCACTTAACTCCTTTCCATTTTGCCTAAGATATTTGTTCTTCTAGTAATAACAGATCTTCAGAATAAGGCAAAATTCTCTATGCAGTCAAAGAAAAATCTGACAGTGAGTTCAGAGGTCATTTATAGTGATTTTTTTATTTTATGGCATATAGAATATTCTCTGAGAATTTCTTTGTGCACATGACCTAGTCTTTTATATTTCTGTCCTCTGCTCTCAGTTTTAGTGAGGGTTGGATTTTTAGCTCAGACCTGTATCTCACTTTGTGCTGGACCTTGCTACAACTTTCCTGTCTTGACAAATAAGCATATGAAAGAAAAATGCTCACCATCATATGTCATTAGGGAATTTCAAGTTTAAACAATGAGCTATGACTATACACCTATGACAATAACTAAAATTCATAACACTGACAACATCAAGAGCTTTCATGCATTACTGGTGCAAATGCAAAATGGTACAGCCACTTTGAAGGACATGTAGGCAGTTTCTTACGAAAGTAAAACATAGTCTTATCTCATGACCCAGCCATTGTACTGCTTTATATTTACCCAAATGAGTTGAGAACATGTCCACACAAAAACCTGCACATGAATCTTTATAGCATCTTTATTCATAATTTCCAGAAATTGAAAACGACCAAGTTGTCTTTTAGTAGGTAAGTGGATAAAGAAACTATGGTACAATTATATGATGAAATATTATTTAGTGATAAAAGGAAGTGAGCTATCAAGCTATAATAAATGGGGGAATCTTAAATACATATTGTTAAGTTGAAGAAGCTAGTTTGAAAAAGCTACGTACTGTGTGAGTCCAGCTGTATGGCCCTGAGAAAAAGGCAAATCTACAGATGTTGTGGACTGCTCTGCCTGGTTCTAGAAATTGAAACTCAACCCCCTGTGGCTAAGGGCGAGGGACGACCTTTGGAATGCCAGCCACAGGAGACAAAGCTTGTCTCTGGTAGCAGACACTGCCTCAGTTTCCTCTCCCTGCCCACAAAGCTTGGCCGGAAGTCAATGATGGGTAAGACCTCTCACAGCTGGGGGGCAACCTAAGCCAGACTTGATCATGTGGGAGGCCTTCATGGAAGGACTGGGTGGGGGGGGCTGCAACAAAGTGCAATGGACTCTCGCTGGCCCCCCTCTTCCCAGCTTTGTCAAAGCCAGAGTCCCCATGTACTCTGTGAGAAGCGCTTCCTGGCTCTAATCTCCTTAAGCCTGAATGCCTAATGGAAAGAGGTGCAGCTTCCTGCCTTGCTAGAGGGTATCCTGGGAAAAAATCTGGCATCACAAAGACTTCCTGATAAACTTATAAAATCTGCTCTGCTAAGAGTGCTTTCATTCATATAATAAGGGTCTGAGAGGAAATGAGTATGTCTCCCCAAAGTTCTGCAACCCCCTTTCCTGACAGACACTGACTCATACTAAGCCCTCAGATTTCTTTGAAATGTTATCTACTGTTTGATCCTTGCTGCCCTGTATTCCTGTGTATTACAACCCAATAAAAGTCCCTAGAGGAAGGGGCTCAATGCCTTTTTCCCATGAGAAATTGGCCACTGCTCAAGGCCTTTTTCCTCTGGTAAACTGGCCACTTCTCCCCAAGCAGATTACATCATGTCTCAGTCATGTTTACTCTCATCTGTGGCACACGGGGGGACTTGCGAAGAAAGTTGCCCCCACATACAGACACAGTAAAGAAGATCAGAGGTTTCCACGGGTTTGGGGGAAGAAGGAAGAGAAGATGAGGTGTAGCACAGGGAACTCTGGGGGGCTGTGAGACTATTCTGAGTAATACTGCAGTTATGGATATGACATAGCTGCCATATTGACATAATACATATACCTTGTCCTGTATATAACATTAGACATGGGTCAAAACCCATGTACCTACACAGAAAAGTGAATCTATGGACTTTCGGGTAATATTATTGTATAATACATCAATGTTTATATATCTATTGTAACCTATACTCCACATTAATATATAATGTTCATAATAGAGGAATTGTATGGGGTGAGAGGGAGAGCCATTTGTGCTTTCTGCTCAGTTTCTTTCTATAAACCTAAAATTGCTCTAAAAAAGTGAAGTCTGCAAGTAAAATAATTCTGTTTTGAAAATAAGAGTCATATATGAAAATGACCTTGTCAAGACTAAAAAGAATAATGGAAAAGTAATAAATAAATAAATTTAAATATTAAAATGGAATATAATTACAGATATACATAAAAGCAGTTTTTAATCATTTTTTGTGTAATACTCTAGATGAAATAGATACTTCCTAAAAAGTAAAAGTCACTCAAGAAAATGTATAAAACTGAATATAATACTTTTACAGATATTTAACATATAGTCTAACTCTTTTCTCTCCAAACTCCAAAGATTAGATCATTTTAAAAGCAAATCTTACCAACCTCGAAGGAACAATTTGTTTTATACATAGTAGTTCAGATACTTAAAAATTAGGAAAATTCTCATTGCCCATTTTAAGTTTTAATAACACTGTAATCAAAAATGAAAAGTAAACAATCCAGTAAAAAATCAAAAATTTTACTTAATAAAAAGGCTGAGTAAAGTTTAAATGAAATAGGTCTTTTAAAAAATTAATTTATTTTTATTGCATTTTCCATTACCATTTATCCCCCCATTCACAAATAGAATGTAGTCTCCCTGAAACATAAAATATTAAAGTCTCACTTTAGTTGAGACTTAAAAAGTATTCCCATTAAATTTAAGACCAAAGCAAAGAATGCTCTGTTCAACACATACTTGAAGTCGATAAATTTGTAAAAAAGGTTAGAAAAACAAACAGAAAAATATATAAAATTGGAAAGAGAAAATCAAAATTTAAATGATTGCTTTACAAAAAGAAAATTGCTACTCTAAAATTAGCACTGAGTTGGGGTAGTAGTTTTTTAAGAGAATAATTAACCAAAATCTAATATTTATGCTAGGTTTTAGCCCAATTGCAAAGCAGCTTTGTTAGTGTAAAGTAAACTAACAAATAAAATCTCAGGCTGAGAATATAAAGTAGTGGTTCTGTCTTGGTAGAGACTTCAGATTCTCAACAGACTAAATAATAGCCCCATTGAGAGGAACCCAATGTCAGCCCAGGTCTCAAGGAATTTCTGCAGATAAAGTTCAAATTAATGACAGTGGAAAAGAAAATCAGAAAAGATGATATCATGTATGGAGTCAAAAAATATACATCAGAGTAAGATACTCAAAGATCTCAGATGTTATAATGATGCCCAACAGATAAACGAGAATAGTATGGTTACATAAACAAGTGAAATGTTGGAAAGAATCAGTAGAAGTAATTTTTTTAAAATATAGCTTATTGATTATGCTATTATACTTGTCCCATTTCCCCCCTTCACTCCCCTCTGCCCTGCACACCCCCTCCCACCCGCATTCACCCCCTTTAGTTCATGTCCATGGGTCATATTTATTCATTCTTTAGCTTCTACATTTCCCATACTATTCTTACCCTCCCCGTCTATTTTCTACCTACCATCTATGCTACTTATTCTCTGTACCTTTTCCCCCTCTCTCCTCCTCCCACTCCCCTTTTGCTAACCCTCCATGAAATTTCCATTTCTGTAGTTCTGTTCCTGTTCTAGTTGTTTGCTTAGTTTGTTTTTATTTTAGGTGTGGTTGTTAATAGTTGTGAGTTTGCTGTCTTTTACTGTACATATTTTTCATCTTTCTTTTAGATAAATCCCTCTAACATTTCATATAATAAGGGCTTGGTGATGATAAAGTCCTTGAACTTGACCTTATCTGAGAAGCACTTAATCTGCCCTTCCATTCTAAAGTAAAGCTTTGCTGGATAGAGCAATCTTGGATGTAGGTTCTTGACTTTCATGACTTGGAATACTTCTTTCCAGACCCTTCTTGCCTGTAAGGTCTCTTTTGAAAAACCAGCTGACAGTCTGATGGGAACTCCTATGTAGGTGACTGTCCCCTTATCTCTTGCTGCTTCTAGAATTCTCTACTTCATTTTAATCCTGGCTAATGTAATTATGATGTGTTTTGGTGTGTTCCTCCTTGAGTCCACCTTCTTTGGGACTCTCTGAGCTTCCTGGACTTCCTGGAAGTCTATTTCTTTTGCCAGATTGGGGAAGGTTTCCTTTATTATCTGTTCAAATAACTTTTCCACTTGTTGCTCTTCCTTTTCTCCTTCTGGTACCCCTATAATTCAGATATTGGAATGTTTAAAGATGTCCTGGAGGTTCCTAAGCCTCTCCTCATTTTTTTTTTTGAATTCTTATTTCTTCATTCTTTTCTGATTAGATATTTCTTTCTTCCTTCTGGCCCACTCCATTGATTTGAGTCCCAGTTTTCTCCCCATCATTATTAGTTCTCTGTATATTTTTCTTTATTTCGCTTAGCATAGCCTTCATTTTTTCATCTAATTTGCGACCGAATTCAACCAATTTTGTGAGCATCCTGATTACCAGTGTTTTGAATTAAGCATCAGATAGGTCTGCTACCTCTTGTCAATTAGTTATATTTTTCTGGAGCTTTGATCTGTTCTTCTGTTTGGGTCATTTTTTTTTTTTTTTTTTTAGTTTCATTGTGCCTGTTACCTGAGGCACTAAGCCTTAGTGAGCCTTGGATGTTCACCCAGGCAGGGCAGCTCTCATTGCTGCTTTGTGATGCTGTATGTGGGGTAGGAGTCCAAGAGGGAACAATGGCACTTGCTCCACCCTCTCCCAGATTTCAGTCACTTCCCCTGCTTCCCACTGGTAAACTGGGCCCTTCTGGTGCTGATTCCAGGGTGCGTGGATTTGTGTACATCCTGGGACCCTGTGGGTCTCTTCAACAAACTCTCCTGTGAGACTGGAAGTTTTTCCTGCTGCCTAAACCCCCACAGGTGTGTTCAATAAGTGTTTTGATGCTTTATTACCCTGGGCTTGGACCCTGAGTTGCTTGGTCTGTCTTGCTCCCCAGTTTCTCCTGGTTTATCTGCATGCAAATGTAAGACCACCCACCTGCCAGCCACCTTGTGCGCTGTGCCCCTCCACAGTTGTCACCTCAATGGGTCTGCCCGCTGCCATCTGGTGCTCCTGGGGTCCACCTGGCCACCTAACGCCGCCCCTCCTACTGGTCTGGATGAATATTTCTTCTTTAACTCCTTGGTTGTTGGACTTCCATACAGTTTGATTTTCTGTCAGTACTGGTTGTTATTTTGTTTCTAAATTTTTGTTGCTCTTATTTTGGTTGTGCAAGGATGCACAGTGTATCTACCCATGCCTCTATCTTGGCCAGAAATGCTAGAAGCAAATTTTTTTTAACAATGTGACAAAGGATATTTTTTAAAGGGTCAAATGGAATTTCCAGGAATAAAAATGCTGCATGATCTGTATATTTTGTGAAACTTACATAATCTTATTAACCAATGCTTATTAAGATCTACATGATCTTATTAACCAATGCTGCCCAACTTTAAATATATTTAAAAGAATAGAATTAAACAAAATAAAAAATATAAAAACAAAAGAATAGAAATAATTCAAAATATTTTCTTGTAACAGATTTCCATTATTAAAAATAAATAATAAATGCATTTAAATAATTTCCAAATATTCTGAAATTAACAACAGATTTCTAAATAATTGATGAGTTAAAGACTGAATGCAATTAAAAAGATATTTGACTCAAAAATAAAAATATACCATATCACAATTTTGGAGAAAAGATTAAGGATCTTGAATTAGTAACTTATGTTTCCACCTTTAGAAATCATATAAGAGGAAAACAAATTAAATCCAAGAATAAAGGAAGAAATAATGATTGGAGTAGAAATAAATGAAACAATAAAGAAAAACAAAATAATTAATATCACTTTGAAGATTAATACCTTTTTTAAAAACATTGATAACAAGGAAAAAGAGAGAAAAGACAATTAACAATATTGGAAATGAAAGAAGAAACATCACTACTGATTCTACAGACATTGAAATGCCAGGAAAAAAATATGAGTGCACTAAGCCTATGAAATTTGAACTTACATATACAAGTTCATTGAAAGGCATAAACTGCCATGTTATTATAAAAAAATCATAATCTGAGTAGGTCAATTTTTATTACAGAAATTGAATTGTTAATGGTAAATTCTTGTTGACATTTAAAATAATACTTATTTGATATACACTCTTCCAGATAATATAAATAACGAAAACACTTCATAACTTTTTAGGCCATCCCTAGCCTCCCTTTAAAATTAGACCAAAACATCACAAAAATAAGAAAATCACAGAACATTGTTAATAATTATAAACATTGACACAAAATGGTCAACATAACATTTGCAAGTAAAATTTATCCTAATAATATGAAAATATATCATGGTCGAGTAGGTTCCATCCCAGGAATGCATAGTTGGTTCAACATTGGAAAAGCAATCATTTGGTTTGTCACAGACTAAATAAAAAAGAAAATATATGATGCAGAAAAAAAATTCAATAAAATTTACCATCCATTTGTGATTTTAAATATTAGCAAATTAGAATTGGATTGGAACTTTCTCTATCTTACAAAGAGTATATACAAAGAGCCTTCAGCTCTACATCATACTTAATGATGAGAAACAGAATGATTTTAGTCTGAGAACAAAAGCAAAGATGCCTTCTCTCACATTCCCAGTCAATATTGTACCAGAAGTCCTATGCAGCACCAAAGGCATGGTAAATAAATAAAAGACATAAAGATGTGAATATTGGAAATAAAAAAGAGTCCATATTCACAGATGATATATTTTATGTAGAAAGCCCTAGAGAATCTATACACTACCACCACCACAGCATCCTAGCATAATTAAGTGATATAGGAAGCTTTTCTAATACAATATCACTATGCAAAAGTTAATCATCTTCTTATACACCAGTAATAAACTTTGGAATGTAAAGATTTTTAAAAATTGCAGTAGGGCTCCAGACCCCCCAAATAGAGCACTTATATATGCATCTAACAAAATACATGCAGAAAATGTATGATGAAAACTACCAAACTCTTGAAAAAAATTAAAGAAGATCTAAATAACTGGAGAGATCTATAACGTTCATTGATTGGAAAATGTTGTTAAGAAGTTAGTTCTTTTCAATTTGTTCTAAATGCCAGAAAGATTTTTTAACAACTCATTCTAAAATTAATGGAATGGCAAACAAGTAACCAGATAGCCAAAAACAATTCTGAAAAAGGAATACAAAGTAAGAGAATGTACATTACATGATATCAAGATGCAATTACTAAGACATTGTGGTTTTGTTGAAAGAATAGACACAGATCAATGGAATAGAATATAATGCTATAAAAGACCATTTCTGACAAATGTTCAAAGGTATTGAAATGGATAAAATATAGTCCTTTCAATAAATGGTGTTGTAACAATTGGACATTCACAGAAAAAAAATGCACCATATCACAAATCTTACACAAACACACACAAAAATAATTCCAATAGATCAGAGACATAATATAAATTATAAATTCTTAATAACTCTAGATAAAAACAGGAGAGTTTGTATAATCTTGGGCTTTGTAATAAGTTTGTAGATATGACAGGAAAATGTCTGGTGTAAAACAATGCTTTGAGAAGAATAGGTGAGAGAATAAAGAAAATCCACAGAATGACAGGATATATATTCAAATAACTTAAATCCATGTCTATACATGGATTTAAAAAAATAAAAAAAACTTGTATCAGGACCATATAAACAACTCCTGAAACTCAAAAATAAGAACATACATACTTTAATAAAAAACCGGACATAGGCTCTGACCAGGTATTTCACAAAATAAGGGTATATATGTCAAATAAACATTAAAATTAGCCCCAAATCATTAGTCCTTATGGAAACAATTTACAACCACCATAAGATAATACTACACACCTATTAAAATAATTGTCATAAAAAGTAAATATACCAATTTTTAAGATTTTCTTTGTAGTCTTTTATTAAATGTATTGGGATGACATTGTATTATATAAATTTGAAATGTATAATATTATAAATACAAAACTTGAAATAGGTATGCCAAATTGTGGAGCCCTAAAACTCTCACTCAACTGCTGGTGACTGTCATTGCTTTTAAAGTTAAACATAGATTTCTGCAACCCAAGAGTTACACCCTAGATATTTACTGAAGTGAACTGAAATCTTAGGTTTGCACAAAAACCCGTGTGTTCATGTGCATAACAACTTTATTCATAACTGACAAAACCTAGAAACAACCCAGATATTTAAACAAATGTGTCTCATCCATAAAATTGAATACTACTCAGAAATTAAACAGGACGAACTATTGATTGTTGCAGCAATATGGATGAATCTTAAGTGCATCTTGTTAGGTGAAATAAGACAAATGTATAGGATCCATATTTCATGGTTTGATTTATGTGACATTCTTCAGAAACACAAAACTCTGGGGCCAGAAAATAGATCGCTGTTGCCAGTGGTTGGTAGAGGGGAGACTTACTAAAAAGGGACTGTATAAGACATTTTAAGGTGATGAAACTATTTTTTAAATACATCCATTACTGTGGTGGCAGATCTATGATTCAAAGCATTTGTCAAAATCCATAGAACTGTATACAACAAATATTGAACTTTATGAAAATTGAAAAAATTATCCAGTGGTCTTGGGATGAAATATAGACTGTTAAAAATGAATCTAACTATCATAAAAATGTAGAGCGTAATGTAGCAAAAGAGGGTAGGTGGAGAACTAACCTAAGTAGCTTTGAAGAACAATGATTTGCTAAATACAGCAGGCTAAAGAGAAAAACTGTACATGAACCTTGTATGCTACTTGATAACTCTGTTCCTCATAGGAGTATAGGAGTGTGGCTTGGAAATTCTTCATCTGCTTTACATGGATGCTCTGGGTGAACAAATAACTGAAGTGTAGCTAATGAGAGCCAAGTTTCTCACTGCCAGAGTTAAAGGCTACAAATAAGCAATGGTGAAGATGAGGAAGAACTCTGATCTGCTGGGTTGGCATTGGAGGTATTAGGGTGTATATGTGTGTGTGTGTGTCCATACACATATATGTGTGTATATTTACAGATATATAGATACATACACAGATACATATATTCCAAAATAAATATAGATATATGTCTATACATGGACTGGTGTATATATATTTATATGAAGTTATTCCCTACAATCAGTGACACACAGTGCCCACAACACACGGAGCACTCTGCCTTGTTTCTAATAACTTTCTCCATAAATGAACTCAGGACTCCTTAGAGAAAGAATTGATTACAAGTTCGGAGCAAGGAAAGTACAGAGGTGCCTGGAGTATCTTGCAATGCCAGAAAGTGAGAAATTGAGGAAGACAAGATGGAGGTATGTCAAAAGGACCCAGGAGTCAACCTGAAAGAGCTACCGAAGGCCAAAGCAAAAAACAGTTTGAACAATTATGACTGTATGTATGTATGTTTGTATGCATGCATGTATCATATTGCATTTGACCCGAAGTAGGAAATAAATGCCCATGACTATATATACACACACACATACATATATATATATATCCATGTGTACATGGATGTATACATGCACACACACACACATAGGTGAATGCATAAATGTAGGGAGGAGAATGGACAAGTCTTCCTTAGAGAATTTCTTACAGGAATGAGCAAAAGAGCAATCACCTTTTAAGTACCACAACAATAATTACTTCAGAGAAAATTTACTGCTAAAATTAATGAGTGAAACTTTAAGAAAGAACAGGAGAACGATATAGCCTCAACTATTCTCCCAAACATATTTATGGATTACTGGGATAGTTTTAACAAATGTCCACAAATTACTTGATATTCCTCCCTCTAGGAGGTGGAATTTAATTTTCCTATTTGCTGTGGCTGGCTGGATTGAGTGACTTGCTTTAATGAATAGCATTAGGAAGGAGAGACACTGTTACGTCACAGTGGAGAATTACACAGTGGCAGATACCACCTTAATCAAGTGGTCAAGTTTGACATCACCAGTAGTAAGTCATGTTAATATCATGCCTCCTCTGATGTGATGAGGAAGGCATTTCACTTTTGTGATATTCTTTCTTAATATTCACAGGCTATGAGTAATACACAAACTAAAAATGAGAGCTATTCTGTGAGTGTCAAGGTCCTGGAAACCAAGGAAAGACTAAGAAATTGTCAAATCAGAAATTACTGGAAAGAAATGATCACTAAATGCAATGTTATATCTTGTATTGGATCCTGGAACAAAAGAAAAGGGTATTATTATATAAAGTGTTAAAATCTGAATGAAGCTTGCCATTTACTTAATGCAACTTTACAAATGCTAATTTTTTAGATTTAATAAATATATTGTGGTTAGGAAAAATGTGAACATATATGGAAGCTGAGTAGAGGATATATGGGAACTTCCTACACTATCTTTAAAAATCTGTAAGTCAAATTATTTCATGATAAAAATTATAAAAATAATAAATTTGGAAGTGTTTTTCATTACTCTGAAATATTTTTTTTAATAAATGATCTTGGCCTGATTTTTCTTTATAGAAAAATTTTTATCTGCTAATTTATTTTATTCAATGCTTACAGAATCGTTTTCTTTCTCTTATTGAGTTAGTTTTTATTTTTATGAAAATTTTCACTCAATACTACAAAAAATAAAGCCATTCATTATATTTAATTATTTTTTAAATCTTAGCAGCACTTGTCACTCTAGTCGTTTTAAAGGTGGAAAAGTATTTACTGAGGTGTTTGTTCTTTGTTCTTGAACAGCCACATCAGACAGTCCTATTTTGTCTTTTAAGACACACACACACGCACACGTGCACACACACGGGACTATTTAGCTTTTTAGATTCTCTCTACTGCCTCATTGTGTTCCAGTTAATTAATTCTTGTTTCTTATAAAAGTAAATCTTCTTTACTCCATAGAGTTTCTTTGCTTTCAACATGTGTACTTATCTTACTGTTTTAGCCTTCTTTTCCAAATAAGCACTTAAAGCTCTACATTTCTACATAAGTACTCATTTGTATAGTGATTCTGTTTTATAATTTTAGGATATGGATAAGTTATAAACATTTTCCAGTATCTAATACCATTTCTTTTTCTGACCCGTGAGACATTTTAACTGCTTCTTATTTTCTAAATATATGTGATTTTTTTCTGTTTAGCTTTGTTTGTTATTGATTTCTAAGTTAACTGCACTATGGCAATGAATGTGGCTTTTATTATGTCAATCATTCTAAATTTGTGGAAACTTCCTTCAGAGCCAAGTATGTGGTCAGTGTGTATAAGTTTTCCACGTGTGCTTAAGAAGTACATGTCTTTATTGGTTACTTGGTGTGATGTTCTATACATGCCCATTAGATCAATCTTACAAATGTGCAGTTCAAATCCTCTATATCCTTTCTGATTGATCTATTAATTACTGAGAGTGTTACAATAAAATCCCCTACCATTATGGCAGACTTGTATATTTTTTCTAATTCTCCTAAGATATTTTGACTCTTACCTACCACATTTATACATGTTTAGAATTTTATTCTTCTTCCGTAAATTAATGACATTTTCATTATGCATGAATTCTTTAAACTCTTTGTCTGTACATGGATATTGTCTGATAGTATTACTGCTACACTATCTTAACTTTCTCTTTCTCTATTATCCTCTATGATTTGTGAATGCCTGTTTTAACTTGCACATAAACCAATTTTAATTTAATTTCAAACTATAATTTTAATTTAATTTAATTTCTAGTCTATTTTGTACTAATGTTTTACAGTTTGAAACTAAATAAAAAATATTTGTTTATCTTTATTTTTATTTCCTAGTTATCTTATAATTTCTATATTATTCTTTCTCATTGTCAGTTTTCTTTAATTATTTTGCTCCCAAATTTTGAAAATTATGTGCTATAATATACTCTTCAATTGTTAATGGCGGAAAATGTAAAAGTTGTTTAACTTAAAGTCTAAAACTAACAAATATGTACCTGCTTCCTTAGCAATACAAGGACTTTAGGACATATCTCATATTGCTGCACTGTGAACACACATATGATCTAAGTACTCTAGTTTAATTTATAAAATTTTATACTGTATACCATCATTATTATTTTTAACCTGGCCAATATTTGTTTATATTTGACATATATTTACACCAGAATTTTACTACTTACTACTCATAACTTAAGGGAGGTATAAAGGGACTAAATTATAATGGATAAAAATACAATAAAAATTAAATCAAAAAATCAATCAACCAATAATCAATAAAATACATCATATATTAAATACTTAATAATGAGTGCGACAGAAAGTTTGTAGAACTTGTACATTAAAAAATATACATAGAACCAAAGGTATAGAATCATGCAATGGATTGACAGCTATAAGAGGGAGGAGGAGGGTATGGACTCCTTGATAGAAGCTAAAGGGATTAGTCAAAGAACATATATGAAGGGACCCATGGATAGAAATAAACAACGTTCTGGGGATTAACAATGGAAGTGGGGAGTCAACTGAGTAGAGGCCAGATGAAGGGGGAATAATTGAGACAAGTGTAATAGCATAAATAATTAAAAACTATAAAATATTTCTGAGAGAAATTAAAAGTACCCAAATAGATAGAAAGGGATACCATTCTATCAGATCAGAAGGCTCAACATTGAGATATTATTTCTTCACATATAGATCTATCTATCCAATGAAATTCCAATCAAAGCCTATTCATTTGGTCTCCCACCTTAGAACGGGGGTAAAGCCACTTGAAAAGGCCCTGGCAGGAGAAGGGACAGAAGCAAATACAGAGCTACCCACAGATGTAAGTCAGGACCCTGTTGTAAAAGGCTTCTAGGAGTTATCATAAAAGGAAAAAAAGGAACGTAAATCCCCTAGGATTTATCATAAAAGGGAAAAACTTATCAAGTGTTCAGAGGTACAAATAATGAAAAGCTTTCTAAATGACAAAAAACTCACAACTATCAACAAATTAATCTAATAATACCACTCTTTAATGAAAAGGAACAGACTATTGACACACACAACGTAAATGGACCTCAAGGGTATCATGATGAATTTTTTAAAAAACATTCTCAAAAGGTCACATACAATAGACTCATATAACATTCTTGGAATGACAAAATTGTAGAAATGGAGAACAGATTGATGATTGCCAGGCATAGGGACTGGAGGGGTGTGGAATATATGAGACTACTAAGAGACAGTACAAGAAATTCCTTTGTGCTGATGGAAGAGTTCTGTATCTTGACTGTGATGTTGATGAAATGAGTTTATATCTATGCTAATATTCATAGGCCTACACACCCCCACCATTAATGGATGTATATTTGAAGTTTTGCAATCTAGTAATGAGTATTGTACCATTTTCAATATGTTGCTTTTAAAGTAGTATTATTCTTATGTAAGATCTTATTACTGAGAGATACTATGTGAAGGGTACATGGGACTCACTGTACTATTTTCAAATTCCTGTAAGATTATAATTATTGTAAAATTAAAAAGTTATAATATTTTTTAAAGTTTCTTAAAAGGTTAACCCCTTTGATAGATATTGAGGTGTTCTTTTCGAGATTCAACTCAAAATCCCATGTGAATAGAAGAAGAGGAGGGCAGCCTGACAGAAAACCTTTAAGCATTTTTTCTTTGGTCTTGTCAATGCTGAATATATGTGTATATACATATATATGGACATATGTATGACTGTATTATGTATGTGTATGTGGGCTGTCTGGAATATATCTAGCCATGTAATAAGAAAAATAAGACATTTAGTGAAGAAGATACAAGACATGAGAAATATCATACATAGGACAATGATGCCTCAGTCCCCTTCAAAGTAGGCACCTTGGCACCTCGGCACCTCAGTTCTCCCAATCACCATCAGCTGCCCTGTTGCACTTTCCTGAATCTCTTTGATGGTCTGAAATCTCTTAGTTTTTGGAAAAGTTACAAAGCACCAAATCTGGGCTGTAGGGGGTTTGAGTCACCTGGGTGATTTGATGTTTCACCAAAATGGCATCTACCACCCCCACTGACTAGTACACTGAAGTTGTCATTGTTCCTGCATGTGGATTCCAGTCCACTCTCCTTAGCTACCAGTTTCACTGATGTCACGCAAACTGTTTCATATTAACAACAACTTGACTTTTTGCAGACAGATCTCTCATATATATATATATATATGTGTGTGTGTGTGTGTGTGTGTGTGTGTGTGTGTGTGTGTGTATAGAAGCTTTTATACCTCCATAAAGTCATGCTTACATTGCACCCACTTCTGTCTCCAGCTGTGATTTACTCTGAACTCTACTTCACTTGCAGTAAAATACTGTCATGAGCACCTTGGTGCAATCTCCTTAAAGGAAAGCATTCTTGCACCTAGGCTGTTGCTCTGAAAACTGCCATCTGATCTAATTCAATTCTATTTTAAGCTCTTGAATCACATGACTTAAATCCACATAAGTGTTGATTGTACATGATTGCCTTTATTGATTTCTGCTTGGACGAAACTTATTTCAGAGTCTCCATCCAACTTTAACAAGAATTCTTGAAATTTTTTGTGCATTCTCTTCCTCTTGGGCTTAATTAATACTGAGTCTTTTCCTCTTCTTCTCTAACGCTATGTCTATAAAGATATTGAAGAGCTGAATCATGTGATGGCTACCCTAGAAATCTGGTTTTCTCAAACTCCAACATGTCTAAATCCATCTCTCATTGCATTACCCCACTTAACTGCCTAACAACTAGATCATTACTGCCTCTGTCTCTTAGGATTTGAATTAATGACACTGACCTTTTGAGATTTCTATTAGACATAGAGTCGTGTCTGTTCTTCCCTCATACTTTTCATGTCTGCCTTTCTTTTGCTATTTATTTTTCTGCCCCCTCTCCAAATATAGGTTGCTGTCATATCATAGCCGGTCTTCAAGCCAGACTCTGAGCCAATACTAGTGACACTGAGTTAGAAACCCCTGAGTGAGCCCCAGCTACCAAGTATTATTACTTAGTTCCCAAAGATTGTGAGTCACAGCCAGTATAACTACTATTCCTATTTATATTTTTAAATTTTGAATAATTATCTTTTCTTATCTCTTTGTTAAAGAAGATAGATTCCTTTTTAAAGATTTTATTTATTCATTTTTAGGGACTAGGGAAGAGAGGGAAAAAGAGAAGGAGAGAAACATCAATGTGCAAGAGATACAAGGATCAGTTGTCTCTCACATGCCCCAAACTGGGGACCTGGCCCACAGCCCAGGCATGTGCCGTGACTGGGAATCAAACCAGTGACTTTTTGGTTCACAGGCTGGCACTCAGTCCACTGAGCCACACCAGCCAGGACTGAAGATAGATTCTTAAAGACAGTAATTTTCCTCATTATTTTATTCTTCAGAGCACCTTGAACATGGGCTATGCTCTATAAAGTAGCAGCAACACATCAGATAAGTTAGGGCCATCTTACCACAGCCTAATTGCTCATAGTGCCCTCCCCTGAAACACCCTTTATTCCTTGCCCCTTCATCTTCCATTTACAGAGTCACTCCTTCAAGGTCCACTTCAGAGTCCATTTTCTCCTTGTAGTTATCTCTAATTCACACTCTTTCTTTGCCATATCTGCACAGTGTCCATTATCTGTGCCAACCAATCCAGAACTCAACTTAAAACAATTCATTATAAGTTAGTCATTTTTCCCTAACTACCAATAAGGGTTATGATGTTTTCTTCTTCAATTTTTACAAAGGTATCTAAAATTAGTCTGAACATTCAAACTGGGCTTAATAAATATTTGTTGCTTGTTTTCTCAATCCAGTGGCTCCGACTTGCATTTAATTCAATATAATGATTTCTTTACTGAATACCAGATATGTGCAAAACATTGCTTCAGGTATTATATTAGTATGAGTACAACCTTTGAAATGTTTAGAACAGAGTCCAGTGTGAAAAACAGATGATGTATAAATTAGCCCCCAAAAGGCTTTGTCATTAAGAAAATTGTAGCTACCACCAGGAGTTAATCTGTCTGTCTGCCTGAAACTGTTGCCTCTTCCGGCACTTGCAAATGAAGACCCTGGTGAGAACAAATTCTATCATATCTTTAAGACTTAGTATCTGGAAAAGCAATTTTTCTACCTTTCATTCTTGCAGAGTGATTTAGCTGTCTTGGTCTTTGCCTTTTCATGTAAATTTTAGAACTAGTATGTCAAACTCCATGCAAGAATCTTTTGGGACTTTATTGAGATTATATTGGCCTTATACATTTATATGTCAGGATGGGTGAACTATTGGAAGTACTGAATTTGTCAATTCATAAAGATGGTGTATCTCCCCATTTGTTTAGTCCTGTTTTTGATATTGAAGAAATATCCGTTATTTTCATGTTTCAAGACACAGATCTCTCTGAGTCATATTCCTTCTGCTTGGACTGGATTTGTTATGGTTAAACTGGTAGGTTTTAGAAATCAGTTTTCCAGGTAAGAATTCGTTTTCCAGGAGTCCAGCTTAGACTCCTAATTTAATTTCTCTGTTTTCAGATGCAAATACACACCTCACTCCTGGGAAAAATGTTTTCTTATTTAGCTTTAAAAAAAAAATCTGTCTATCAGGCAAAAATAAACTCCCCAAAACCTTCCATGTTGGTCTTGGATATAGTTTGTTAAATTTTATTTATAATTTATTTGTTTAGCTGTAACGAATATTTTAATTACATTTTTCTAAGTGCTTGTTGCTGTCATATAGAAAAGCAACCAGCTATAGAATGTTAATTTTGATTCTAGTGATATTTATAAATGTTCTTATGAATTCAATAATTTATTACAGATTCTTTTCAGTTTTTCTTGTATTTACATAATTATATTCTGTTCAAACAATTCTAGGGGTTTTTTGTGCTTCTTTTTTTGTCTTTTTGTAGTAGTTATAGTAGTTATAGCAGTCCATAATAATATTTGATACAAATAGTTATAGCACAGGCATATTTACTTTTCCTTGAGTTTAAAGGAAATGATTTAATTAAATCTTCATTTAGTATAAAGTATGTTTTTGTATGTGAGTATGTATGTGCATTGTTACATGTCTTTGGCAACCTCTGCATGTCCCTATGTGATATAATCTTCATTGCAATCAGTACTTATGAGAATAATTCTCTCCTTTTCTATCACACGCTCACCTCACTCCTAACTCCACATTTACACATGTATCCAAAATTTTACATATTTTCCTTGTTTCTCAACTTACATTTCCATGATTTACTAAACACTTCATACCAAGTGAGAAGAATCACTGAAAAGTAGAAATGCTATGGGCTGAGTATTCGTGGAGAAGTGAACCTCACATCCTTGTGACATGGCATGAAAATGTGCTACTTAAAAGGCTGTCATCAGATAACCACAGCTGAGGTTTTGCCAAATGATGAGCACAATTTGCCCTCAAATGAAAAGTCAGCATCTCAAATAAAATAAAATTAGTGACAAGTCAATCATTAATTAAGTTCCAGGAGCTTGATTTTAATAAGCAGCTAAATGCTTGTTAAACTCACCAGGGTTTAGTCTATAGAGGCCAAGTGATGTGGAGAGGTAGAACACCATAATTCAGTCAGTAAATTAATATCCTAGCACGAATTATAGTGTTGCAGGAATGGTCATTAAGACTTAGAAAATACCTTGGAGGTCGTGTGGTTCAACCTCTTAGCTAATGGAAGAAACTTTCTTTTGTAGTCACAGTTCTCTTAATGATGTTTATTTACTGGTAACTTGGTGGGTGCAACCAAAGTTAGAAACATCAGCTTCTGGAAACTTAATTTTCAATTTCAAGGACCACATGTGGTTATTATATTTCTTATACTAATTTCAAGAAGTTAGTTTCCAACCATATATGAGAAATGTACACAAACAGTAAACTTGAAAAGAATAAAGAAACTGATGGGACGGTTTAAAAAAGTAAAAGTGAATTTGGATCGGTGTCTGGAGCCAAAAGGACAGCTACAGAATGTTCATGGGGCAGGAAAGTTTATTATCCCCAAATCAATGCCCAGTTTACTCATCCTGACTGATTGCTCTGGTGTACATCAGTGAAAAGCATTACACAGGGCTGGGGGAATCATATATCCACAAAAGGTGACATGTGGATTGAACTCAAGCTAAAGACACCAGGTTATGAGAGATAGCCCCTATAAGAGAATATATAAAGAAGATGATTTCACGGACTTTTGAGCTTCAGTTTTTTCATCATTCATTTTTCTCATAGGTATGTGTCAACAGCAGATAACCTGCGGTATGGTTTTCTTTATAGACTTCAGTCTTCATCAGCATGAAAAATGTTAAATTTTTTTATTTTGGGGGTTCTTTCTGTGGTGGACTTTATGGTAAATCAATATCTAATATGTTAAAGTCACATTTTCATCTTAGACATTTCTGTAAATATGGTAATAATTTATGAGTCAAATTAAAATGTGAGAAACTGCCAGATTGTTTCCAGAAAGTCTGTAGCATTTTGTTAGGGTTGTGAAGAAATGTGTGGGTGTGTGTATGTGTGTGTGCGCACATGCATGTGTGTGGTGGGAGGAAGGGGGTAACTACAAAAATCAGCAAGAGGGAATTCTCTGAGTTGTTGCTACTCTTCTGTATGCTGTTTGTGGTGGCGGTTACAAGAGTCTATGCAGAACAGAACCAGAGATATGGAAATAAAGAACAAACTGACAGTGACCAAAGGTGGGGTGAAATTGGGATAATGAGAGAAGAGGAATGGGCAGGTCAAGGAACATGTAGAGAGGACCCATGGGCACTGCAACAGGATGGGGATTGACTGTTGGGGGGAGAGTGGGTGGGGAAGGGGAGAGCAATGGGGAAAATGTGGGGCAACTATAATCAAACAACAATAAAAGAAAGAATCTATGCATGTGTTAAAACTCATAAATTTACACAATGCTGAATACTACTTACCATATGTAAATTTATACAAGTAAATAGAAAGCATACCAACTTTTAGATCAGATAGCCTATTAACATTCTCCAGGAGAAAAACATACTTAACAACTTTTAAATGCATTAAGAGTTTTCTCTTAAAATTGGGCAAACCAGTGGTATGCTCTCAAACTTTATTTTAAAAAAGGCATATCACATAGATGCTATTGCTTGTGCCTGACTTGGGCAGTGATGGGATTCAAGCAGGAGATGATGAAAGTCATGCAGCTGGGATATTTTCTCCCTTTAGAAAAAGAGGCTGAATAAAAAATGTTCATCTGATTCTCTGGCATTTTTGTAGCTCACTCTACTTAAACGGACTTCAAATAGAGTTACATTGATCAAATGGGCCAGTGTCACCATTTGTTGGCGACAGAGCAGGAAAAAGATTTTCTTAGAAGATATAATCTGTTCCTCCAAATTGCTGCCACATAAAAAATGTCAAAGGAAGAGCCTGCCTTTTTGGGATACCCATCTACAGGAATTCTTGGACTACCCGGGATAGGCAGACCCCACAAAGGAAACCATGGGAGAAGCTCCTTAAACCAAGGGATGATGTGTGTCTCCACTAAATTCTTATTAAGATGTAGAAACATAATGAACATTTTAGAAACACATCTGGAATAAAAGACAGATGGAATTAAACACACTTGGATGACAATATTTATCTTCTGTCTGATTTCTAACAAATGTATTTCCATCTTTTGATGTGGAACTGCTCTCAAAACTTTATTTCTTCATTCATTTGCCAAGTAACTATTCCACTCCTTCTATGTCTTAGGCATTATACTAGGTCCTGAAAAGATACCAATGAACTAGTCATCATCCAACCAAAATTCTTCATTCCTGGGAAAAGACTTAGTTCCTAAAATTTAGCCTTCAAGACTGCGACATTTCTTTTGTATGAATGTATGAAATCTATTTGTGCTTTCATGTACTCGAGGGCTTTCTATAGATTGAGTTTTTCTTTCGATGGTTTTATTTAATGAAATCTCATGCTGTCCTGCTGCAGCCCACGTGGGACATGAATTATTTCTTTCTCCAGCATATCCATGCCTTATATATTGTACTACTTGACTGTTAGTCACTTAGTAGCCTTCTCGGTTATCAGATTGACTGTTGCGGTATCGCAGTGCTTATGTTCAAGTAACCCTTATTTTACTTAATAATGGGCCCCAAAGTGCAGGAGTAGTGATGTTGGCATTTCAGAATGCCAAGAGAAGCTGCAAAGTGCTTCCTTTCAGTGAAAAGGCTAAAGTTATTGACTTAAGGAAAGAAAATAATTGCATACTGAAGTTGCTAAGGCCTATGGTAAGAACAAATCTTCTGTTTGTTAAATGGTGAAGAATCTTCATTAAAACTTGACTCAGCCTTCAGTTGAATCAAGAAATTCTAGTGGTAGAATAAAGGAAGCTCTGTTGCTTTGGATGATATCTATTTAGGAATTAAGACTTCCAATTCAAATAATACTCCTCATCTTCCTTATTTCCCCTGCCCTCTCAATTTCAAGGACCTATAAGTAGATGATCATCACTGAGTATGAGGGAAAGTTCTGGGAATAAATGTCAAATTGTCACTTGTTTAACTTCATCTGTTAAGTAAGTAAGTAAGTTTTTCAAGTAAGTTTTTATACTTTATTCTCAGTATTATTGTTATTCTTTTCTATTTTTCCTACAATTTAACATTCTGACTAGAAAAGTTTTCGGTGTATCTGATTTACTTCAAATAAAGTATATCAATACTCCTACTCCCTAACACCTTTATATCTTAGTGCTCAACATGTCTTTTACATTTTTTTAAAATACAGGGACAGCTGTTCCCTAGAGGTTGCCCCATCAAATATTCCTCTCTATTCTCTTTCAGACTCACTAGTATAAGAAAGCAAAGCAATGAGTGTTTAGGGTTTAATTTTTAATAAAAAGTTCCCCAAACTCAATTAAATTCTTACTGAATATTGAGTGAAAATAAAATATATTAAACCCCAAGAACCAGCCGCAAATGTCTAATACATTGGATAACAAGGATTAGAATGCTGGTTTGGGATCATATGCCTTCGTTTGGTTATTAGACATTAAGAATGGGATTTTAAGAAGCTCTCCTGGATGCATTAGTCCCAGTAAAGTACTTACCAGATAATTCATTATAGTCTTTTTTTTTGGAGGGGGGGAGGAAAGGATGGGTTGTAATTTAGAAGAATGCAATTAAAACTTAACTTGATAATTAATTCTGAACTGGAGAGAACTAGTTCCAGAGATTATGACTATAATGCTGTGTAGTCATTGATATAAATATTCATGAGGTTTCATTGTTTTATGGTTTTCTCAAGCACACAGCTTATCTGAAGAAGTAAAATTAAAGTACCATTATTTAACATTACAATGCAAATAAGAATCAATGAAGAAAGAATAGTTAATTCACTAGGGAATGTGAATACATGTAGGCACACTTATAGACTCTCTCATATATGTACAAATAAAATCTTTTGATTATATGAATTAGAAGATTGCAAAGAGAAAAGAGAAAAAGTAATATGAGTAAACAATTTTAGATCTTAATCTGGTCAACGCTGGGTAAGTGAAATTCATTGAAATCGACTTAACCTACCACCAAAAATCAATCAACATATAAAACTAATCGTGTGCAGCAGAAGAGAGAATGAGAAAATGGTCTTTCTTACTCTATTTCCATCTTTTACTGAGCCATAATGCCATCATATATGACCTTGAAGCAGATTCAACCATAACATGAAATTTTCAAGTAATCTGATAGAGTAAACAGGGTATGATGAATGGATGAATGGATGGATAGAAACTACAAAGAGAGGAGTAGCCAGAAAGCAGCCAGCTAGGAAAATTGATATAGGTGGGAGGAAGGGAGAGGGAAGAAGAGAGTAGTACACTTTCAAACCACAGTCTTTGTTGTGATTTAACTTAATTTAAAAATTCAGTCTTAATAGGATTCTTATAATTGGTATTTGTTTATGTCCTCAACCTTGATGAGGAAAAATCAGCACAAACACTATATTCATTGAAAACTTTATACAAATTTGAGGAAGATTTAAGCCTTCTGTACTAGTATGCTCTGTTCGTTTATTGTTAAGCATCACAAAGTCAAATTCAAAATTATGTGATTAAGCTGCATCTGTCTCTAGGCAAGCACTCACCATATTTCTTTAAGTTCAGCAGGTGTTTTGCAAAGAATCTAAAGGATTTTGCAAAAAATTAGTGCCTATAATAAAGCAATGCTGATGAAGAGACAGCTTTTTATATCACTGATATATTGTAGTTTCTTTCTAATAAATGTCATTGCTAGATATTTCAAAACCTGAAACAGATTTGCTGACTGCACTGTTTTGAAGCATATTTGCTATGCCTTATTGCTAAGATGTTCTTTTATAGACATACAGTTTAGAAATTTTATTTGACACTGTTGACTACTAAATTAGCAGCTTTTCAACTTTGCAAGACTTCTGTCACACAGTTGAAATAAGGTAGGATGTATCACTTTTGAATTAATCTTTTTTGGTGCTGTCCTAAGGCAATTCGAGTTGTATTAATTGAGGCCCTAACTGAAGAGACAAACTGAAACAAGGTTGTTATCTAGTGTTTTCTCCCCCAGATTTTCTATCTTTCTCTACCTATCTTTTTTTCATTTTTCACACTCATGCACAAAATTTATGAAAAGTCAGATTATAAATAAAAGGAAATTTAATTACCTGGATTGAATAGTATAAGATGAAAGCATTATTCAATTGGAAGGCTTACTTGGCCTCCAACTGTTAGCATGCTTCTGGGTTCTCTAGGTTGACACATTGGTGTTATTCTGGTGATCTATTTGGGGAAACAGGTCCCCAAATAGATTCCCCAAGTTCACTTGGTTAGAGAGCTGGGTTAGTGAATTGCACATACCATGGTGTCTCAATCCCTTAGCGTCACCTGAATTTCTTATTTTCAAGAGATACTGAAAAGAGTTACATCATAACTCCAACCACAGATGATAGTACTCACTTTGTTATCCTAACCTATAGGTACAAGATGCCCACAAATGTGGAGGAAAACCAAATTCAGACCCAGTTACTGATAGATCCCTGGTCATGGAGAGAGACTGACCCTTTCCTCAGTCTCAGAACATAGACAGAATAAAAATAACATAATCCCATTCAATATCTTCAAAATCAAATTCTGGGGGGTGGTGGTTGATGGTAGAAGAGAGGGAAAAAGAGAAATAATAGTCACCATACCTACTCTGATAAGTTTTGTTCAAAAATCCACATTCATTTAAACTAATGTCTGAGAGCTGATTACAGGCTTACTCCTGGTTCAAGTGGGCATGGTGATGGCCACTAAAGCTGTAAAAGGTGTCTGTTACCAAAGAACATGTAGTCTACTTCAGTGGTGAACTCACAGGTGAAAAGATAAAACACACATTATGGGGTGATAAATGCTAACTGACAACGAATACAGGCAAAGTCACACGCTCATGTTGCAGAGTCTGTAAACATCAAAACATGAGAAGGAGATGAAATACATTTTGAGCAGGAACAATATTTTAACAGCAAGGACAGGCGTCTTCTTCCTCTACTCAGGATGAAAAAGTTGTAACGGATGGCACACCCATGATACCACTTAGAGAAACTAATTAAACTACCAAGTCATGTCTTTTCAAAAGCTCATCAGCATGTTGAGATTACAAGGCCATCAGGTAACCAGAAACCTAAATGAGGCTGTGAACCAACAATTAGCCACATCTTGTCCACTGGAGATTCATGTGAGAGATATAGCCATTGACATGAGCTCAGTGAGCTCAGTGGGTCTCAGTGAACTCTGGGTGGCTGAGAGTAAGTGACAGCACCAAGGGGACATGGTTAACAGAAAATGTCACTGGTCAGAAGAAATTGGCTTGATCTTTTTGCACTGGCTAACTCCCAAAGGCAAAATAAATGGGCTTGCCATTAATACCTGCTTGATTCATGTTATGGACTGTGTCCTACAAAAATTCCTATGTTGAAACTCTACCCTCTAATGTGATAGTACTAGGAGGTGAGGCCTTTGGGAGGTAATTCAGATTAGATGAGATCGGGAGGGTGCACCTCTCAATAAACAAAATTAATGGTCTTACCAGGTATAAAAGAGCTTATTCCTCTTTCTGTTCTCCTCCGGGTAAAGATACAGCAAGAACAAAATCTATGAATCAAATCTGCCAGCACCTTGATCTAGGACTTTCAGCTTCTAGAATACTGAGAAAGAGTTTGTTGTTTGAGCCACATGGTATGTGATATTTTGTTACAGCAGCCTACACTGACTAAGATTCTAAAGTATAATTAAGATTCTAGGTAAAATCTTACCTAAAGTATCTAAGATTCTAGATAACCAAAAACCCCTCTACCTGGTGAACAGAATCCTCGATTTATCCACACGATTGAGAATAATGGTCCCTTATCCAACTTTCACTCCTGAGTCAGGTCACAGATCTAGCACTTTGTGAATTAAATAGGATTTAATTTTCTTTGAGGAAAGATCCTAAAATATATTCAAAAGTGTTATACTTTAATCTTCTTCCTAAATTTCCCCAAACTAACCTTTAACAAATAGACATTGGGAAAAGGGAAAAGCCCAGATCCTTTGGGGTTTTAGAGGTGTGTGGTCTGCACTAACTAAAGGCCCCAGGGACCCATTCTGAAGCCATTCTGTCAGATGTGATTGAGTGATGAATTAGATGCTCCCCTGAATTCATCTCACAGTAGACCTAGTCTAAGAAGCAATTCTGTGGCCATCCTACCAGTTCTTCAGATGACTTTTCCATAAAGACTGAGATAAACCAAACTCTGAAAAATCTATTTGGAAAAAGAATTTCAAGTACCAGCAATGTTTTTTGAGAATAGATATAGATATCGATTAGAGATAGGGAAACTAGTTTTAGTTTTCATCAGAAAATATGGATGGAAATTGTAGACAAAGTAGAACTTCCCAACTCCTATTTGATTTTGCCTTTTCTGTTATAAATATTTTTTCATGGAAGTGTAGAATAAACATTAGCAAAGTGTACATAGTTGCTGAGGAAATTTTGGAAAACATCTTACTGCCCTACATAAATTCAAGATCGGAGACCGAGACTAATTATACTTCAGGAATCTTGAGAAAAAGTTTCAAATGAGGTGCTCAAGGTTCTTTAAGACACTTTGGAGAATAAAAGATATAGCCAAGGACAGCAATGCTGAAATGAAAGATTTTTTGCAAAGAGAGAAGAGGGTATTTTCTTCAACTACTCATTAATTTTACATCAAAACTTTAGCAAGTTTTTAAAAGGAATATAAAGAGATGGTTTGTAAGTAGATAGCATTAGAAAAATTCATAATCATGGGAACCAACAAGAGTTCATCAAGGAAAAAAATGGAAGGCATAATGTTGCTCTGCTGCCAGTGTGTTATATGGGGCAAATCAGGCAGCTACAACATATCTGTCTACAGCAGGGCATTTGGCAAGGTCTTCTTTGTGAGTAATAAGGAAAAAAAGGTAGTAGTTACACAGCTAATTACTTGGATAAGTAATGAGTTATAAAGTCATAAATAAATGTTTGTAGTGGATTAAAATAAAGTTGAAAGTTTTTAGTATTCTGACACAAGGTTCTTTATTGTATATTTTTCAGAATAGCTTATATTGCAGTACAATATATTACTGTATGAGAACTTAGATCTTAGCTGCAAAAAATAAGGAATCATGTTATGTTTACTTTGACTATACAGTATAACTGCCACAAAAGAGGCTAGCAAAAGATTTGCATTGGTGTTAGGGAACAATTGTGCAAGTAAAACATCAGAAACATGGATAATGTTAATCTACCCCTATTTTAAAAGTTGTCAAGCAATTCTGATTACTCAAATCTGAACTCCCATGGGAGAAAGTTCAGAGGAGGAAAATCAAGGTTTAAGAACCACACCATTTGAAGAATATCTGAAAAAATTAGGGATCTCTTTTATACAAATAAAGAAAACATTCTGTTGAAGTGGAAGTACATGTTTATATGTGCGTTACAGTGAATATAAAATACATAATATCTGACATGTAGAAGAGAGATAAAATTTATGTTCTCATAGGTCCATGTCATAAATAGACGCTAAGAGAGGAAGTGTCAGGGAGATAAGATAAAGTTCTATAAAAAGAAACATTGTACAGTTAGAACTTTCTGGGAAGGGAGTCTTCAGAGGTACTGAGTCACTGGAGGGGAGTGAAATTAAGGTTTTTAAGCATTAGATGTGTGATTAACAAGAATGACGCTTGGGGTTCCTGCCAAACCTGAAATTTTATGACTTAATGACTACAAAATTATCCTAAAACTTCACCTCTACTTTTTATGCATTCTGCCCTCTGTGCCCTTGTCACTGTTGCCTTTCTATTTTGTTTTCACCAAGGCTTCTATGAAATCTGTTTGGATTTATTTATTCTAGACATTCAAATTTAAGATTTGACCTCTCATTCTCTCAGTCAGGGGTTACCAGCCTATAGTAGAGCAAAGTTATTTTATTTCTGACTTATTTCATCTCCTATTTCCCAACACACCCACAAGGAAATTTGTCTTCACTAACTCACTACTTTATTTAAAAATGCAAGTATTTAGTATGTGTCTAGGTTGAACAAAGCATTATAGGAATAGGAGGCACATGGAGAAATAATATCATGCCTCCTGCCTCCAATTTGGGTGCCTATGTCACATTGTCCAGGCAATGGGTTTCTGATTATTTCCTGAACAGAATTATGCAATTTCCTTTAATATCATTCCTAAAATTCATTTAAGTTTGAATCTGTAAATGATATTATAGCTCATTTAATACAATTCATACTTTTCAAGAAAATCAAATTCCAAGTACATAACATCAGAATCAATCTCTTAGAACTCTTTCTTTATCGGTACATGAAGTTCCACCTAATGGAAATGTAATGAAGGCTGAGGAAGTATCTTTGCATCCAGTTACCTAGAGTTGCTGTAGAAAATGTGAACAGAAGGAATCTGGATGCAGACATGCAGCCTGTGTGCTTACTTTTAGCTTCAGGAACAGTCCTCAAAATCGGCGATTCCTAAAAGCCTGCCAATGAGTCTCATCAGAGTCACCAAGCTCCAGTCACCAAGAAACACAAATTCTTGGATCTTTTTGCAATAAATTGGTTGTATTAGATGTGTGGTTGGACCTTGGAATCCCAATTTTCACCTCTTTGCACCTTTGTTCACCATCACTATGAAACAGATTCAAAATACACTGCTTTTTCACACCTCTCTTAGAACTTTATTGGTGTGATGCTTTTGAATTTTTAGCTTCACATTATTCTTGAGTTGCTTCAGGATTACTTACCTAAACCTTCTATTGCAATGGACTTTAATAGTATCAACATTCACATAGATTTATTATAAATTACTCAATATTCATTCTTACCTTGAGATTTTTGTTCTCCAGTATCTGGAGATTTTTATTCTGATTTCTTTTTGTTTGGTTGCAGTTTTGTTTTCTTAAAGCATTTTCCTTATTCATAGTACCACCTGGATGATATAGCATGTGAGTGTAAAATACTCTTATTTTGTACAGAATTCCAGAATCTGAATTTTTTCTAAGCCCCTCCTCCCCCTGCTGACTTTAATTTGCAGCTCATAGTGGGAATTCTTTGCAAATCGCCTGACCCATAGCAGTTGCAATTCTCAGGTGCTAATATCCTACCTAAGGATAATTACCTACTCTCCTCTTTCCTTCTCATGTGGGCTACTATTGGTAGTCCACTAAAGGCTGAAAGTTAAGTCTAGTAAATATCTATACCTTTGTAGGACATATGTTGAATGGGGCTTGGACTTCAAATTTTCTCTCACAAAATGCTATTCTTATCTTTATAACTGTAGAGTGAAACCCTTCAGAAGAGAGATTATGTTTAGTATTGAAGCTTATTAAAGTGCGAATTCCTTTGAATTCAGAAAGTTTCTGTGGAAGCACATTGAGATCCTCTTCCCTTCTCTTGTTGTTATAGAACAAAGTGATATCCACTATCTCCCAGAAAGTGGCCAGTTGGAGTAATCTAACTTAGATTACTAACTAACTACTCTAACTAAGCTATAATAACTATTATAGCTTTCCTTTCACTCTAGTCTCCAAGGCAGTATTTGTACCAATGATTGAACCAAGAGTTAGCTTTTCCTTCATGATGACCATATGCCTCTGGAACAGTCATCCTTAGACAGGGACTAGAAGAAAGGTTATTCTTTGCTCAGGATCATGTTAAAATGTTTTCAATACCATCTTGAAGAGAGCAAAAGGGACTTGGATTGAGCTGTTAGATGTATGATGTTGGTTTGGATTCCACTCCTTGTTTTAATACTTTTTGATTGTACTGTTGTTCTGGGTAAATATTTTTTAATGTTATAATTATATAAGCAATAACTGAACAAGTTCTTCCTGAAAAGATTCTAAACCCAATTGGCAATGACCAAACTCCTAATCTTTACCAAGTCTCTCGTCTGCCTCCAATAGCGCCCCTTTGCCAGTGGGTGTACATTCTTCCTACCTCAATGACCTTGGGCAACTTAATTTCCCCCAACTTTAGATTCCCTTGGGTACAATGAAGTCACTGTGTTCTGCTTCTGTGTTCCAGCCTTCTGAGACATGTAAATGAAAGTTATACAAGTGCTTTATAAAGTCCATAAAAATGTAAGTATATCATAATGTGGGTTAATATTAATAATAAAAATTAGAAATTTAAAATAAATTTATACATGAAATGCTTAAAAGTATCAAATTATTAAAAGTTCATAAAATTAATTTTTAACACTAAATAAAATCGTTGAGGGTAAGGACGTTATAGCAAAACATTTTGGAACCCAAATGTGACAGAGAATATTTGACTGTTCAAAACATAGGTACGCAGTGATCATCTTTTTTAAGTTCCTTTTACTATAAAATCTCGCTTATATATTTATGTAGTTTCCGGTTCCTGATCTTTGGGGGAGGACTAGGACTGGACCTAGGACAGAAATCTGTTTTGTACATAGTATGTATTACTTTACTAAGGCTGGGCATTGGCCTGCTCAGGCTACCATTATAAAATACTATTGACTGGGTGACTTAAATAATTCTGAAGGCTAGAAGTCTGAGATCAAGGTTGATCTAGGTTGATTTCTTCTGAGGCCACTCTCCGTGGCTTGTAGATGACGTCTTCTGTGTCTTCACATGGATTCTCCCTCTGGGTGTGCCTATGACTAGTTTCCTCTTGTAAGAACACCATTTGTGTGGGATTAGTCATAGATTAGGGCCAGCACTAATGACTTCATTTTAACCTAATTGCCTCTTTAGAGATCCAGTCTCCAAATATAGTAACAATCTGAGGTACTGGGATTTAGGACTTCACCACAAGAATAATTCACTCCATATCAAAATCTGGAAAGAGCTTTTGTGTCTAGAGAAAACTGTGACTTGTTTTAACCAACAGATACTCAAATGATACATTCCCAAGTGATAACTACTATCTATTGGTTTCTAAACTGGGTCTCCAAAAGACAGTCACTTGATAAGTGAGCTGGTGCCCTAATATTTACTTTAATGTAATGAAATACATTTTTTAAAACTATTTCCACACTAAGTTCATGAATTTGGTCCATAAAAGAGCATGTCTTTTAGTGTCCATCTAACTCTTGGTGTATAGACATTCTGGAATGAAATTTTCAAAAGATTGTTTAATAATTTACACTAATCACTAATTCACATGACTGTCCCTTTTCAGTTAGTTTAAATAAGTGAAGATATTTTTAATTCAATCCTCTACTCCCAAGCAAGTTTTGCCTGCCCTTCTGCATGTTCATTCAGTCCAACAGAAGTAAACCTGACTGGCAGATTTCTAGCCTCTTTTTGTATGCAGAGCTGTTTGCATGAGGCCAGTATTATTAAGCTTGAGGTTTGACATTTCAAAGAAACATTGGAAGATTTTGACCTCTTCTAGAATTTGAGAGAGAAAGACACCAATGAGTCTCGATTCACCTTAGCTAGTATGATTCTCCTCATCCCTCCCCCCATGAACTAGAGAAAATGTTGGTGATGTATCTTCAAAATGAGTTTTACTTCCTTTTTTAATTAACTGCCAAGAATAAACAAAAATAGTCTCTTCGATTTTAGCTCTCACACATAGGTTTCCTAGCCAAAGGAGCAACTTCATACACAAGGTCTCTGTTACTCACCTTTCATCGTCATCATCCACAATTAAAGCTCATTAAGATTTTCCTCACTTCCATCTTCCAAGGACAAAAATAATGCAGGCTATTACCATTTGTTTTATTCTAATAGGGAAACCCATGGGGGTTCTAAACTGAGATTTCAGAATTTTCTTTTTAAACCACAAGGCTAAGAAATAATGATCTCTTAATCTAGTTTTCCTTTATTTTTTTGTGTAAGTGTATGTTTACTCTGTTGAAACTTGATATTCTTTTAGGCTAAGTTCACCTACTTTCCAATGTAGGCTGGTATAGCTCCATTCTTTGACCCTATCATGGCAAATGTGCTGTCATTTCTCAGAAAGTTCCAAATCACCAGCCTCGCTTGCAGTAATCTGAGTGATATTGTGTTTCAGTATAGGTTTGTGTGCATAAGTATGTATGTGAGTTCACACACCCTTGGTTCACTACCAGCTAAATTTTCACCGGGCTCCAGCTAAGAGTAAGGAGAAAAGGTGCTTTAAGGCATTATGTCAGCTCTTCCACAACCCCAAGAAATCTTGTGATGATCTGATTTAATTAACTCAATCTTCTTTCATTTGAAGGCAATAAAACTTTCCAAATTATCCTATTTACTCCTACGAACTTAAAGTGAATTATCTTGCTAACCTGGGAGGATGAAACTCAATGCAGCATACCCACAGCTGGGCCTCCCTTTAAACATAAATCACACTGATATGCAAACATGCAAATATGCAAACATATATAGCCACACACAGTTTTTACACAAATAGAATATAGAATTCCTTTCCTCCCCACTCTGCAAGGTTTCATTAAGTTATTCTTTCATTATTGTTTCTCTATCCAAGCAATCCCAATAGCTTCAAATTGCTTGGAAAAGGGGCCTCCAAACCTCTGCAATGAGGAGCTAATTTTTATGTCTCTGAATTACTGAAATCTCTCCATGCCTGTGTTTGGGGAGGAAAAGAGAGGATATAAGTTATGCATAGAATAATTATCCATATGAACCCCTTTCCTCAGAAATAAGTGGTAAAACACAGAAAAATAATTAAGGGAAAGAAGGAAATATTAGTATCAGGTATTCTGTAGGAATGAACCAAGACCATGAACTGAGGTCTATTGATCTATATATTTATAAGGGATTCCCAATTTACAGGATTCTTAAGTGTAATTTTTAAAATGCCCCATAATTTACCCCATCCACAGATCTCTATGTTATGTACCCCCCACTGTTCCCAATATGAACCCTATCATCTCACAGTTCCCACACCCTCTATGACCCATGTTTTTTTTTTAATGCCCAAACTCTTTCTCCTCTTTTCCCTTTAACCTAACCCCTCTCATTGTCTCAGTAGAACCTGGCCTTCTTCAGAGGTGCCCTGGGGTCCTTCTCAGGATTGCTGGCAATGGGGAGAAAGAGTGGTGAGGAGGACACAAAGTCCAGACCTCTGAGTCCTCATCCTCTACTTCAGCCAGGTATGGTTTGTTTAGGTTGAAAATAGAAATGTGGTCTTAATAAAATTTAAAGAACCACCACTTTACAACTCATCTCAAATTCAGCCCACATTGATACCTTACTCCCCAAGGTTCCTATACTGCTTTCTGTGGTTTTGTGGACCTTGTATCTTTTTTTATATATTTATAACTGCATATGTTTTTTCTCCACTTAAAGTACAAGTTCTTTTTGAATGCCACTTGTATCATGTGGCAATGTTATATTACAATGTTTCTTAAAGACCTGCCTACACTCAGTGCAGCACCTTGGATGGCTGTAGAGTAGAGGGTGCCTAGGTACCACACAAGAGGTCTGTGCTTTCACAATCTCTGCTCCATCCTTGTTTTTGCTGTCAAGTCTATTAGCAAGTCAAACAGCTTCACTTTAATTGCTGAACTTCTAGGTACTTCTCTTGATGGAAAAACTGTATTTGCATGAGTGAAACAACTGGATAGCAATGCAGGCTCCCATAAAAAATTGGAAAAAAAGGGTCAGACAATAGCCTGCAACAACAACAACAACAACAACAAAAGAAGTAATCCCTAAGTGTTTAGTGCTATAGCAATTACAAAATGTTTTTGTGTTATCTCATTAATTAACTCTGCAATCATTTTATGAGGTATTATTACCACTATGTAAGGTTAAGAAAATTAAGTATCAGAGAAGTTAAGGCTCTTGTCCAAAGACATACAACAGTAAGTAAGAATCTAAACATAAATCATAATTTTAAAATCCCCAAATCCTCATTTTATATAGATTGAGCTATTAGAACAACAACAAAAAAGAAAATACCACAGTAGAAGTAGATCCTGATTTGGATCAGATAACAGAGTATTGAAATAATTGAGATCAATAGAGGATAACCTTTAAAAATTTCTTAATTTCAATATTATGCAAGTTTATTAGCATAAACTTTTCTGTGATGATGTTGACCTAATGACCCCAATACAGGCAAGTTCAATCTAACTCATGACACTATCAAACATGAACTCCTCCTTTCGCCTCACCACATCTCCACTTTCCCACTCCTCCCTTGCTCTTCCTCTTTCATTTTGGAAGAAGACATGTTCCACTGATTATTCTGCTGCTTTCCCTTTTACCAGTATCCTTGTTCCTATGACCTTGAAGCTCTTCTGCAACTTCACTTAGTTAATACTTCTTTTCTCATACTTCACATTCCTTCCTTCCCCTAGGTTGCACAAATCTTTATACCATTCATTTTTTTTAAAAATCTTTTTACCCTGTTTGCACCTCAAAAATACATTTGACCTTTATTTCTCTTTATAAGCTAAATTCTATAAACCTCTTCTTTCTCAGCTTTCACTTCCTCATAAACTACTCACTGGTCACCTTGAAATCTAATGCTTGCTCTCCTCACTTTGCAGAAATGACTAGCTGAACACACATTTATCATCAACAATAAAATATTTCTCAATATTCTTAGCATTTAGAGTAGTTCTCATTTTTTTACCATTGTACCAGTATTTCAGATTTTGACTCATGTTGTAGCTCCAAACTGAGGGCCAAATAAAGCTCTTAAACTATACTTAAAAAGTGATGTCACTGTAATTATTTTAATATAGCTTTAATAATAAATATCATAGAAAATTAAAGATGAGTATAAACTGTTGTACGATAGTTTCATTCCTAGGTTTCTACCCTAGAAAAATGTGGTACATAGGCAGTCAGGGATATGCATAAGAATGTTCAGAGCCTTATTTTAAAAGACTCTGAGAAAAGCTGCCTTCATTAGTTTTCTTCCTCTCCATCCCAGCTTCAAATTTTGTTTCTTTGGAGCCATCAGACACTGGAACCTTTGGATACCTGGGATTAAGTAAGACATTGGACTGTTTCCCGAATGAGGGAACTAAAGCAAGGCTTTCCTGTACTTGGAGAAGACCTAGAACAAAGGTCTAAAAGCAGCAAATTCAGAGAAAAAAGAGGTTGCCAGAGATCTGTGGGCTCTGGTGCACAGGGCTCCATGAGGAATCTCTGTTCATGAGGGACTAAGTTTCTTTAGTCTTTGAGGAAAAGGAACGGAGACAGATCTGACAGCAGGGGTCCCCTCTCCAATGTCTCCACAGGAGGTGGGCAGATTATTGACTATGTAGCCAACCCAGGGTGACAGCAATGCAACAATGCTTGTACCTTTCAGAATTTGCAGGGATCAAGAGAGTTCAGATATGAACCTCAATATACAAAGAAAATTAAAAACCTTCATCTCACTTCAGAAGGAATACAAGATAATAAAGAAATCCAGAATAAATACCCAGGAAAATAAAATTTTCCTGGATATTAAAATATTAATATAAAATTTTATTTTCCTGGGTATTTGTTCTGGATTAGATACAGAATGGAGTTATAAATTGAGAAGAGCTCTATCATGGCATCCTTAAAATCCCAATATTAAGCAGATATTTTGAGTCTTATGAGTCAAATAAAATGCAAATTTAAAAATGGGGTTCACCAAGATTCCAGGTGCAGCACAAAAAATACACTTCCAGGGCTAAATATGATTTTTTCAACTAAGTAATTTATTATTTGAATGAAAGGAAATGACTACAATTAAGACCTAAATTAATGACCTGGACAACTATAAGAAATATAATAAAACAGAAAAAATAGAAACAACTATTACGAGAAAACAGATAAAGACACATGAGGCATATTGTTTGAACAGTAGGAGTTTCAAAGAGAGAAACAATGAGTTTGGGGGAAGTATCAATAATTAAAGAAATAATAGAATTAAATTTTCCTGAGCTGAAGAATATATGAAGCCTTAACAAGCTCACAAGGTTTCATCTTGGAGTAATAAGAAAAAAAAGAAACAAAAAATAACGATAAAACACACAGACAAGTTTTATAAAATTTTTCAACCATTTTAATGATAAAAAAGATAAAAATATTAAAAGCTCACATGCAAAAGAGCATGTTATCTACAAAGAAAAAATAGACTAGAATAGACTAGCACTGAACTTCTCATCTGCAACACTGAGACATTAACACAGTGCAATATCATCTACAGATTAAATTAAAAACCTGAATAGACAGGTTAAAATTCAGCTTTAATACAGAGAGAATTTGTAAACTGAAACTTGGAACCAAAGAAATTACTCAGACTGCAGCACAGAGAGATAAAGATGTAAAGAACAAGGCAGAAATTCTAAGGCAAAAGCATTTTGACTATCATTACATGAAAATAAAATAAATAATTTATCAGGAAGCCTAAAATAAACTTCAAATTATATTATGCAAACAGACCAATGACTTGTAAAAATGTTACAGAAAACATTGTCAAACTATAACTACACTGAGTTTAACATATACCTCTAAGAAACTAAAAGAACCAGAAAAAACCGCAATGTATTAAGAATATAGAATACTTAAATAAAGTGTGATTTGATGAATATCAGATAAAACAATCTATCTCTATATCTACCTATCTTTGTATCCATTTATCAGCTACATACCAGAATGTAACTGCCCATAAGAATACTTTTGGTTGCATTTTCTCTAAAGTGTATGCCAACTTCACAGTATGTAAGGCACTCTGCAGCTTTCAAGACTTGTGCTTAGTGAATTTATGAAGTCAGACGAGATTTTCTTTGATGAAAAATTTGAAGTTTTTTTTCACCAAATTAATTTTCATCTTTTTTTTTCTTTCAGCCACCTTTCTCAGAAATTCTTATGCCTAATCTTTCAAATTTTTCTTAGAAAGAATTTAAATGCACGCCACTGGCTTTATACTAGGGATTTAGGGAAGTATCTTTGCTCCTCCAGGCATATTTGCTCAAATCTCTTCCCACTAATTGAGGAATTAAAGTCTGTTCTACCCTAAAAAGTTCCAGTCGTCCTTGATTAGATACAGAATGGAGTTATAAATTGAGAAGAGCTCTATCATGGCATCCTTAAAATCCCAATATTAAGCAGATACTTTGACTAAGAATTAAACCAGAATTGTAGAGGCAGAATTTAAAATGAACTGAGTTTCCTTGTCTAAATGCTATGCACCTAGAGAAGCAACATCTGATATGCTTCATGGGTGTCTCCAAGCCCCCTGTCCCCGTCACATCCAATCCAGGAAGGCAGGATGGTGTTGATGACAAATGGCTCATTTTCCCTCTTAAATGTTAACTCTCCTGTGTCACGGGACTGTCAACTTTCTAAAGCAAGTGGGGACACAAAGTCAATGAATATGCAGCCTCTTTATTTTAGCAAGTATCGAGGGAATTTTTTTATACCCTGGCCCCCAATCTTTAACATAATTAGGGGATAGAATGAATTTCAGAAGATGAAAATTAAACTTAGAAAGTCAAAGGAAATCAGAGTCAGGCAGAAGGCTCCTCAGAGAAAGAGAACAATGGCAAGAAAGACAAAGAGAAAAGAAGGGCAAAGGGAAGAAAAGTCAGAGAAGTGGGAGAAAGTATGGAAGGTCCCAGAGGGCCTGAGCAAAAACGGAAATGCCATGCTGAATGGGTCTGCTGTCTTGGGAGACCCCAGAGATGGGCAAGAGTGTACGGGATGAGTCTGCCAATGAAGCTATCTTGTGATATGAGATTCCTCTGAGGTTCAATATCCAAATGAAATTATAGCGCATGATCATCTTTTGTCAGTCAGTGACCAAAGGCTGGACACATGCACTTCTTGAAAGCCTGGGCGAGTTCCAAGTATTGGAAGATGATGTAGCCCAAATACGCATTATCTAGGAGTCCCTTCATGTCACCAAGCCTCTCATAATTCATTTTATTTTTTATTCTTAACTTACCACCTAAACTGTGAATGCTTGATGAACAGGACTATGTTATGTTGCCATTCCCTCATGTTCCCTCCTTGCATAAGTCTAGGAAATATCTCCTTGCTATTTAAGATAAAAGTCTGTAAAAAACAGGTCAGAGTTGTCCAAAGAAGTGTCATGGAAAAAGTAGGGTGACTTTGGTTTCAAAAAATTGGCAATACATGCATAAGCGTAGAAAACAGAGGAGAGTATATTAATAGTAGAGCATATCTAACAATTAGCTGATAGAAATAATTACCCTAGCTATAGAATAGAAAATATATATATAAGTAAATAAATAGGCCAATGAGTAAATTGATCAGTAGCCAAGTTGCAAATTCATCTAAATAGAAGCTTTAATAAATTCAATTTTTCTGGGTATGATGAAGTATGCCACCTTACTGCAATTTCTCTGCAGCTTATATGTTGTCAATAGCTCACCAGGATGAAAGGGGCTATTATAAGTTTTACAGTATCTATACGATCAGAGGAAGAAAGTGAAAGCCAGAGCTTAGGCTGGTGTAAATATGATGTGTATGGAAGTAAAGATTTTGTGTGTTGCAGGGGCGGTGGCTGAGGCTTAGAGAGAACTCTTCTTCTTTTATAAGCTTTCTGTGGGGTATACTACTGGAACTTTCCTGTTTCCAACATTTTCCTTTTGATTACCTTCTATTCGAAGGCACCAGAACCTTATATAGATATATCCAAGCCAAGTCAGTTAATATTTTGCCAAAGAGCTCTTCCAGTGGTTATCGGTCCATCTGCTACATGTTTTGGAATTGATTTCCTTTGCTAGAGACTGGTTGGTATTCCTTTAAATACACTGAGATCAACAACTTGATTTTCTGATCCTTATCAGACATGTTAGCAAATCCTATGATTTTTTTCCTGTCATGATGTCCTTTGTGGCCAGTGACCATCAGGGGTGAAACAGCAATGATGTCAGTAGTCACCTTGAGGTCTCCAAGCAGGTGAGCATTTTATAAAGCCAGGATATGCCTCTGAAGTGGAAGATTCAAGTGATATCAGCTGTGCCGCTATCCAGGGCTAAATCACAGCAACATCACAACACTGAAGATGAAGCTGCTGATGCTTGTCCAATTATCTCCTACCATGAACCAGATGCAGTGTCTGGTACCAGAGATTTCCATGTTTATATGTCCAGTTGTAACCTTGTTTTATGAGATTTAAAGATTCTTTAAATGGTGGGAAACAGAACAAAAAGCGTGGATAGATGACAGGCATAACTCCTTGTTACTTACAAATGCAAATGAGGAAGGATGCCAGGTGGGGCCTCCCAGGGCCTGATATCAGGGAACAGAGTAACAGCAAGATAAAGCTATAAGAGGAGGCTTATTTATTTCAAGTATGGTAGAGATATTTAAGTTTCACTGATTCCTGGGGATCAGATATTTTGACTAATTCTGTGGGCCCAAAAACTAAGGAGCTGTTCCTGAGCATTACATGCCTGGGACTTCTCAAAGTTGTGTATGTGCATATTGTAACCGGCTTGATATGGGAAGTCATTAAGGTAAAGACTTAACACACTGCCTGAAAACGTAAATTGAGGATTTTTAGCCAGGACTTCAAAAGTGGGAGAAGATGGAACTTGGGAAATACTACATGTAAACTTCCTCCTAAACTCTTATTCCAAATATTTAACTGCCTTCTACGCATTTCCACATGAATATCTAATGGGTAACTCAAACTCAAAATGTCCGAAACTAAACATTTCATCTTTCTTTCCCACGCTTGCTCTTCTTAAATGTCCCTGCCCCGTCTCAGTTGCTATAAGGTTGCCCTTTACCTTGCTAAGTATCAAGGCCTTTACCCATCTCATCTGATCCCAAATTCTTTCACTTTGTGTCCAACAGTGAGGTGGCAGAGCTGGCAGCTTGATCTGCTCTAAAATGACATAAACAAGTGTTGAAGCAACCAGAAACAAGATTCAGAAAGGTGGACCAACTGTGACTTTGGATTTACAGTGAGCACCATCATAAGTTTTTATAACATGTCGGCAGCTTAGTCTCAGTCAATGATGTTAATCTTGGGTGACAAGTCGAGAATGATAGGCAGCTGTAACTCTGAAGTTCGTCCCATCACATATTTGATTGGGCCAGAAATCTTGACCTGAAATAAAACACCAGCTGCTTGGTCACTGGCTACCTTAAGACAAAACCTTGCAACATAGAGAACCAAAGAAATGTCAGAATTTCCTCAATACATATGCTCTTAATACATAATAAATATTATCTAAGTTGTCATCTTGAAAGAAACAAATAGTTAATATAAATTGGTTTCTACACACAGTTTTTGGACAAGATGCTTTCTAGTCTCCACTGTTGTGAACTCTAGTCTACAACAGCTCTCTACTGATCTTGTTAATTAACATTAAATGCATGGATAATAAACTTAACATTATGGTAATAGATTTTTGGACTTGGTCCCCCTTATAGAATTATAAAACTAAAAGACTAAAAAGACCCTTAGAGTTAATCTGGTCTAAAACCTCATTTAAACAGAGCAACTGCAGCTCAGTAACTCAAAGGGATTTTCCCAAGGGCCACATTGCTATTAAGTGAAAGAAGTGGAATTTCAACTCATGTCTCCCAACTGAGTCAGGGTTCCTTCTATTCACCACACTATCCTTCCATTTTATGATAATTTAGATAATTAAATGAAATTGTTTTACCTAAGTTTTCTCTGTATTACCTTTGGTCACACTTATGAAGGTGCAATCGTGAAAAATGATGAAAAAGCAACTGAATTCAGAAAGCATATCCTTATTTAGACCAAAATGTAAATAATTTAAGAAAATGCAAAATGGGCAACTCAAATGGAGACTATTCCACAAAACTCTAATAAACACAAAATTCTTAGAACAGAGAGGCTAGAAACAATGGTCAGAGGTACAGAAGTGTCCAGAAAGACTGGCACCAGAAAGCACCATTATGAAGAAAGGAGGGGGCATCCAGAAAAGACTTTCTCAATTGTCAATAAAAATAAGGCTTCAAGTCAGCTTAGTGGCTGATTACAAGTCTTAACTTTCTTTAAATGTGTCTATTTGCTAATAGAAAACCTGAATCCAGCCCCAGTTAGGAGCCCCCTTCACCACATAATCTCACTGTCTATTTAAAACAATTTTGACTCATTCCTGTTGTGGGGAGATGAGCGGCTGATGCCTGCTCTGGGCCTGGCTGGTCCCTGCGTGACCATCCTGCTGACACACTTCCGTGACCAACGGCCGAGGGGAGGCATGGCAGATATCCACAAATACGGGAAGGCGCATGTATAAAAGGACAGAGACCAATTATTCTCATTAGTCAACAAGGACAGAATAGGAACTAATGGTGCTTCTGTTTCAACAGAGGGAGAATTTAGGTTAATTATTAGGGAAAACTTTGTAACTATTAGAACAGTTAGGACTCTAGAAACAAGGCACTCAGGGGAGGAAGCAAAATCGCCTTCACTTAAAGATGCTCATGGTAAGATTAACTCACCACTTGTCAAGAAAGAGTGAAAGATTATTAAGTCAGGACCTCTGAGAAATGCTAAAGAAATATTCTGGCGGAAGGTCAGACATCAGTTGAGACACTAGGAAGGGAACAGTAACCAAAAACAACAGAAAATGTTGTTCTCACAAAGCGTACAATCTAGTGAGGGTGGGGAAAATATATGGAGTCCACAATAAACAAAATAAATAAGTAAAATAAATATCATGTCAAATAGTATAAGTGCTGAGGAGAACATTAAAGCCAGAACAATGTCTGGAAGATGATTGTGTAAGAGGAGTGGCATTTTAAAATAAGGTTGTCTGAAAAACTCATGGAGATGAGCTTTTTTAGCAAAATTATGAAGAAGCAAAGTAACCTAAGGAATTCTGGGTGCTTCAGGCAAATGGAATAGCAAAAAACAGGTCCTGATGAAGAAGGCCTCGATATGCTAAGGAAGAGGCAAGGATCCCTTTTCCCTTACATTACAGTGAAGAAGAAGAAAATTATAAACTGTGAGCAGAAAGGGGTGGCAGGGTGAAGATGCAGCCAATCACACTAGCTTTGCATGTCATGGTGGGATGTCAGCTTTTATGATGCGTGTGTTGGGAAAAGAAGAATTGATGTGATCTCACTTGCACCCGAACAAGATCTGGCTCTGGTGGTTGCGTTTGGAATAGACTAAAAAAGAGTGAGAATGGAGACAAATGAATAATCTTGGAGGTTTTTACATGAACTAAAGTGAAAGAGCATGATGACGTAATCTGAGATGGCTAGAGTGGAGGTGGTTTGATAAAGTAAAATTCCAGATTTGTTTTAAAAATATAGACAACAGAACTGACAAAGAGCGAGAAAGTGCTGCAGCATGAAAGAACATTGAGAAAAACATCATCATAGTGTAATTCCCCAAAGATACTATTAAAATCAATGCAAAATAATATACTTAAAGGGCTGGTAGCAGAACGAAATAGAAAATCAGAAATTGAAGGGAGAAATGGGAAAATATCTATAATTATAGCTGAGAATTTTAATACCATCTCCCAGGAAACGACAGAACTAGACAAAATATAAGCAAAGGTACACAGCATCTAAACAATGCAATCAATGATCTTAATCAAATTGGTATTTACAAAATAGTAAACCAGACAAAGAAGGAGTATATATTATTTTTAAAGTCACACAAACTATTCAACAAGATAGATCATATGTTGAACAATAAAACAAGAGGCAGTAAGTACCAAAAGACTGACATATTATAGAACTCAGCAGAGTTAATTTAGAAATTAATTTTTAAAGTATACATAAAAAGCTACACACACATTTGGAAATTTTCACAGTTTGAAATAACCTATGAGCAAAGAAGGAGAAAGAGGAGAATGAAAAGGGAAACTGAAATGTTCAAAAGAACATGTAAATGATAATACAGTGTATCAAAATATATAGGATGCACGTAAAATAGGGCTTAGAAAAAAGAAAGACTTAAAGTCACTTATCTAAATTTCAAGCTTCATCCCTGGCTGGTGTAGCTCAGTGGATTGAGCACGGGCCTGTGAAGCAAAGGGTGGCTGCAAGCTTCATAAATCAAGGGAGTATATGAAAAAGGAGTATATAAAAAACAACTTCATTTCAAAGTAAAATATCAAAAGAAAATAGTAAGACAAAAACAAGAGTCCAAGAAAGAGAACATTGACAAAAATAGAGAAAAGTAGCAAAACTAAAAGCTACGTATTTGAAAGGACCTATAAAAATCAATAAACTAGCAAGGCAGATTAGTAGAAAAAGGAAAATATCAGTTGCTAATGGCCACAGTTACCATTACAAACCTTAGAGACATCACAGAAGAAAATAACAAAATATTGACTGACATTTTGTCAACAAACTTGATGGCTTGGATGAAATTAAAGAATGTATTGAAAAACAATCTACCAAAACTGAAATTAATAAAATAGAGGATTTGAATTGTCCCTTTGCATCACAGAAAATGAATTTTTAAACAAAACATGTGTTAAAATAAACACATGCACATACATATGTGCAAATACACATCCTATCATGTCAATACAGAATTTTACCAAAAATTAATTTCAGAGAAATAATAAAAAACTACAACTCATTTTATGAAGGCAGTATAATTATGATTCCAAAATTTGAGAAAGACATTACAAAAATAAGAGTGTAACAAACATTACTCAAGAACATCAATGTAAAAAAAACTCAATAAAACTATATCAAATTGTACTCAACAACATATACAAGGCAATATACCTTCAAGAAGTGAAGTTTCTTTCAGGAATACAATGTTGGTTTCACATGTTAAAAAATTAATGTAATCTTTATTTTAAAATAATAAAGAAATATGAGAAATTTAACAGATAAACAACTTTTTAAAAAATTAAACACACAATTATAATTTTAAATAATAATCCAACCAGATTTTGAGAATTTTTTAAAACTCCTGAAGGACAACTACAAAGTCCTAAGATTTAATAATAAAATAGTAAATTATTTACCCCTAAGATAAAAAATAAAGCTATGATTTTTATCTTCATCCCCTTCAGTTAGCATCATACTGGAGTTACTGGCTAAAGTAATCAGGAAAAAACAAAAATAAAAGTGGTAAAACTGGAGAAGGAAGACATAAAACTGTTTTTACATGTAGATGCCATACATTTTCTAAAAGAAAATATTAAGGGAAAAACACAAATATCAGAACTAGTGAGCAACTTGTAAAATTTCAATTTATAGAATTAATATATAAATGCCAATTATATGTTTATGTACTAGGCAATAATTGGGATTTAGATAAAAATTTATGTTGGCATAAAAATAATTAAACACACTTCAATAAACATTGTTCAAAACTTTTATATTGAAAACTACGTGGAGACTTCCGGCCAAGATGGAGGCATAGGTGGAAACAGTGTGCCTCCTCGCACAACCAAAATTAAGGACAACAAAGATTCAGAAACAAAAACACAACCAGAACAGACAGAAAATTGAACCCTATGGAAGTCCAACAACAAACCATTCATCTAGACCAGTAAGAGGGGTAGAGTTGGCAGCCGGCAAAGAGGGGTGTCAGCAGGAAAAAGCAGTGGCTGGTAGGCCCAGGTGCAGGGAGGAAATGAGCAGACCCAGCGAGGCATGCAAGGCCACTGGCTTACCACAGTCACACATTCGTGAGCAGATAAGCCAGGCAAAAATGAGCAGCGAGACAGACTGTGCAATCCAGGGCCCCAGTGATGGGAAATAAAGCCTTAAAACACCTATTGAACACACCTGTTGGTGTTGAAATGCTGGGAGAGATTCCTAGCATCACAGGACAGTTTGTTGGAAAGACCCACAGGGTCCTAGAATGTACACAAACCCACCCATCCAGGAACCATCACCAGAAGGGCCCGGTTTGCTTGTGGGAAGCAGCAGAGGGGACTGAAATCCAAGAGAGAGGGGAACAACCACCATTGTTACCTCTCTGACCCTGCCCCCACATACAGTGTCACAACCCAGCAACCGGGTTACCCAGCAACTGGGTTGCCCCACCCTGGTGAACACCTAAGGCTCCACCCCTCATAGTAACAGGTGTGACCAGACCAAAAAATCATGGCTCAAACAGAAGAACAAATCAAAGCTCCAGAACCAATACTTTTAAGCGAGCAAGAGATAGCCAGCCTATCACACGCACAGTTCAAAACACTGATGATCAGGATGCTCACAAAACTGGTTGATTTTGGTCATAAATTAAATAAAAAAATGAAGACTACACTAAGTGAAATGAAGGAAAATGCACAGGGAACCAATAGTGATGCAAAGAAAACTGGAACTCAAATCAACTGAGTGGACCAGAAGGAAGAAAGAAACAACCAAACAGAAAAGAATGAAGAAACAAGAATTCAACAAAATGAGGAGGAGCTTAGGAACCTCCAAGATATCTTTAAACATTCTAACATCAGAATTATAGGGGTACCAGAAGGGGAAGAGGAAGAGCAACAAGTGGAAAACTTATTTTAACAGATAATAAAGGTGAAGTTCCTCAATCTGGCAAAGGAAATAGACTTCCAGGAAGTCCAGGAAGTTCAGAGAGTCCCAAAGAAGGTGGACCCAAGGAGGAACACACCAAGGCACATCATAATTACATTAGCCAAGATTAAAATGAAGGAGAGAATCCTAGAAGCAGCAAGAGGTAAGGGGACAGTCACCTACAAAGGAGTTCCCATCAGACTGTCAGCAGATTTCTCAAAAGAGACCTTACAGGCAAGAAGGGGCTAGAAAGAAGTATGCCAAGTCATGAAATCCAAGGACCTACACTCAAGATTGCTCTATTCAGCAAAGCTTTCATTTAGAATGAAAGGGCAGGTAAGGTGCCTCTCAGATAAGGTCAAGTTCAAAGAGTTCATCATCACCAAGCCCTTACTAAATGAAATGTTAAAGGGACTTATCTAAGAAAAAGAAGATAAAAAATATGAACAGTGAAAGAACAGCAGAATCACAGTTATTAACAACCACATCTAAAACAAAAGCAAACTAAGCAGACGCCTAAAACAGGAGCAGAGCCACAGAAATGATCACATGGAGAGTTAGCAACAGGGGAGTGGGAGAAGGACAGGTAGGGAGAAGGTAGAGAATTAGTATCATAGGCAGTGGGGAGAAAATAGGGGGAGGGCAAGAGAAGTGTGGGAAATGTAGAAGCTAAAGCACTTATGGCAAATGGGCACGAACTAAAGAGGTGAATGTGGATGGGAGGGGGTGTGCAGGGTGGAGGGGAATGAAGGTGGGGAAATGGGACAACTGTAATGGCATAATCAATAAAATATATTATAAGAAAAGAAAACTATGCAAGTTGATGACAGAAATAAGGTCTAAATAAATGAAAAATATACCATATTCATAGAATGAAAGACTGGTTTAAAACTTTATCTTTTATGATGTCAATTTTCCCCAAATTGGTCTACAAATTAAAAGCAATTCTAATCTTAATCCCATTGGATTTTGTACGGAAATTTACAGGATAATTTCACATTTTATATGGAAATATGAAAGAGATAGAATAGACAAATAATCTTGATAAAGAAAAAAATGGAGGACTTCCGGTGAAGACAGAGGCACAGAAAAACATGCTTCATCTCCTCATGCAACCACAGACAGAATTTCAACTAGACCTCACAACAAATAACACCTAGAACCATCAGAAAATTGAGCTGTCAGGAAGTTCGACAATCAAGGATTTAACAAAGCCACATTCCTCCAGATAGATAGGAGGGGAGGAGACCCAGAGATGGGCAGAGAGGCATGAAGATGCGGCGTGGCAGAGAGAGGTGGCAGCAGCAGAAAGGGTGGCCCCACATTCATGTGTGGTGGATAAAAATCAGGAGGGACATCTTGGGAGGGAAGGATCCCAGCCCCAGGCGAGACCACACAGCCCAAGATTCCAGCACCGGGAAGATACATTTCTATAACTTCTAGCTGTAAAATCAAATGGGGGTTGGGGCAGCAGAGGAAACTGTGGGACTTTCAGGAGACTCCACTTAAAGGGCCCACACAGACTTAAAACATACACAAATGCATCCCCTCTGGGATTCAGCACCAGGACAACAACTGGAAGGGCACCAGTTGCACAGAGTGAGTACCTATCCCTCTCTGAGCCCTCTGCCCACACAGAGCCACTTACCCTGCCCTGGCAGTTACCTAAGGTTCTGCCCCACACAATTTATGGGTGCCTTTTGTATAATAGACCACACTACTACACCATGGAGTTAAAATAGCTCTACCTAATACATAAAAACAAACACAGGGAGGCTGCCAAAATGAGGAGACAAAGAAATATGACCCACATGAAAGAATAAAACAAAACCCTATAAAAAGAACTAAGTGAAACAGAAACAACCAACCTATCTGATGCAGAGTTCAAAACACTGGTGATCAGGATGCTCAAAGAATTTGTTAAGTATGGCAACAAAACAAAAAAGATCCAGGAAGAAATGAAGTTTACACTATGTAAAATAAAGAAAAATCTACAGGAAACCAAGAGTGGAGGAGATGAAGCTGGGATTCAAATAGATGATTTGGAACATAAGGAAGAAACAAGCATTCAACAAGAGTAGTAAGAAGAAAAAAGAAATAAAAAAAACTGAGGACAGTATAAGGTGCCTCTGGAACATCTCCAAATCCAACATCCAAGTCATAGGGATGCCAAAAGGAGAAGAGGAAGAGCAAGAAATTGAAAACTTATCTGAAAAAATAATGAGAGAAAAACCTCCCTAATTTGGTGAAGGAAAATAGACGTGCAAATCTAGGAAGCACAGAGAGTCCCAAACAAGTTGGATGCCAAGACACATCATAATTAAAATGCCAAAGGTTAAAGATAAAGAGAGAATCTTAAAGCAGCAAAAGCAGAGAGTTACCTACAAAGGAGTTCCCATAACATTGTCATATGATTCTCAAAAGAAACTTCACAGTCTAGAAGTGACTGGCAAGAAGCATCAAAAGGATGAAAAGCAAGGACCTCCAACCTAGATCATTCTAACCAGCAAAGCTACCATTTAGAATGGAATAGCAGATAAAGTGCTTCCCAGACAAGGTAAAGCTAAAGGAGTCCTTCAGCACCAAGACATTCTTACATTAAATGTTAAAGGGACTTATTTAAGAAAAAAGAGATCAAAACTATGAACATTAAAATGGTAACAAATTTACAACTATCAACAATTATCAACAACTATCAACAACAATCTAAAAAAACAAACTAAGCAAACAACCAGAACAGGAACAGAATTGTAGATATGGAGATCATTTGGAGGGTTATCAGCTGAGAGGGGGAAGGGAGAGAATGGGAGAAAAGGTGCAGCCATTTAGAAGCATAATTGGTGGGGACAAAATAGACAGGAGGATGTTAAGAATAGTATAGGAAATGGAGAAGCAAAGAACTTATGTGAATGACGTATTCACATGAACTAAGGGTCATGTACTCAGTTGCTGGAGGGACTGGGGGTACTGGGCATAAGGGGGCAAAGGGGGAAAAACTGGGACAACTATAATGGCATAATCAAGAAAATATATTAAAAAATAATATATATATTTGAGCACTTATACTACCTGATATCGACAGTTGTTATAAAGTATTAAAGACAGTACAAAGTTGGAATAAATGTACAATTGATGTTCAACCAAAGCAATTTTCCAAAGCAATTTATAGAGGAAAGGAAAATCAAATGGTCTTACGACAAATGAGTATACATATGAAATAAAAAAACAAACCTCAATCTCTACCTCAAAACATAAAAAAAAGACCTACACATAAAAGTTTAAACTTTTACAAAGCATTTCAAAGAAAATACAGCAGAAAGTTCTGTGTGCTGGAGAAAGAAAAAGATTTCTTAGCTAGGATCCAGAAAACAATAAACATAAATAGAAAAGATTTTTTAAGAACTTTACCTAAATTAAAGTAACTTATCAAAAGGCAATTAAGAAAATGAATATGCAAACCACATACTGGAAAAAAATATGCCAAAACATTTTTCAGACAAAGAACTTGCATCCCATATATGTAAACAACATATCAAGCTCAACTCCAACAGGATAAACTATCAAATCTTTAAAAGGGAAAAGACTTGACCAGATACAAAGAAAACATATCCTGATATATGATAAATAAACAAAAAATTCTCATCATGGAAATATAAATTAAATCCACAATGAGATGCTACCAAACAAACACCTTTAGAATTTTAGCCATTCTAGGCTAAAATTATGAAACTGATAACAATAAATGTTGGCGCAGATGTACAATAACTTAAATGGTCACATATTAGTTGTAGAAAATAAAATTGGTCAAAAATTTATTAAAAAATATGAAAGTCTTTAACATACATCTACCTGTAATCTAGTTTTCCTACTCCTAGATGTTTTGTGAAGAACCATGAAAACAAATGACCCCCAAAAGACTAGAAAAATGTTCATAGCAATTTAATTCATATTTTCCAAACATTCTAAACAACATAAATGTCTATCAATAGAAGAATTTATAAACAAATTGTGATATTATTTATACAATGAATACTCAAGCAATAAAAGAATAAGCTGCTGTTAGATGCACAAATATGGGTGAATCTCAAACTAGTGTTAGTCTTTAGGTAATGTAAGGAGTTAATTTTTAAAGTACAAGATGAAACTTTCTGTGTTGGTAATGTAATTAACCTAGATTGGAGAGCTGTTTACACAGATGTATCTATTCATCAAAAAGAGTACACTTAAAATTCTTGCATTTCAATGTACATTAATTTTACCTAGAAATTAATAGTATAAAAATAATCAGATAGGGAGTAGGAAAAGTTATATATAAAATAAGGAAAGAACACAGTCACTAAAAGCTGAATGACAGATACAAGGGGGCTTTGTCATACTATTTATTTCTGAAATCTCCAATAATCAAACGTTTAACTTTTTAATGACAACATTTTTTAATGTGAACAACTGGAATAAGTCTGAGATTTCAAAGACTAAAAAGAAGTAGGTTATGCAAGTAGTTGCACTGGAATCAATTTTGAAGGTGTTAAATTTCCAATGTTTATTCAATATCCATTTGCAGATATACAGTTTGTAGGTGAAATCTGTATTGGAGACACACAACTAAAAGTCAATAGTGTGGAGACTGTATGGAAAGACATGAGACTGGTTCGAATTACCTGGGGGATAAGTACAGTTACAGACTCATGAAAGTCAAAGAGCATAACTCTAAAATTTAGAGATCACGTGGATAGAAAAAAAACAGAATGTTGAAACACAGGAGTCAACTAGTAGGAAACTACATGAATAGCAGGTCCTGTAAGACATAAAAAAATAACTGGCATGAAGTCCGGAAAAAAATAGTATCTGTAGTAGTCTATGTTATCTAAAAAGCAAGGAATATAAAATTTATTTTTGTTTACTGAGTAATTCTTTTACTTTAACAAAAGTTTGCCTGTGAGTTTCTTAGACTATTTTTAATTCAGTAGAGACTGATGGACCAATGTAATATAAGTTTACATAGAATAAAAATAAATGTTCCATACACAAAAATTTATGTCCTCATAAGAGAAACTAGGTTAGCATAAATGGAAGGATATTCACACATAGAAAATTAAATATGAGTGCAAGCCACAAAGGAAATGCCAGAAGGTACTAGATAAGTACCAAAGAAATGGTTCAGAAAGTCAGGGATGCAGAATTTCAGAGAAATTAGACTTTACTGTGCGGGGAAGTGGCCAGCGATGCCTTGGTAGAGTAAGTTTAGGTTGAACTGGACTATGAAGAAAACAGTAGCTGTAATGAGGAGAAAACACTAAGGAAGAGCCTTCTCAGTAGGGGATCATTGAGCAAATAAAGCCCCTGGTGTAGCCAAAAGAATATTTTGGAGATGAGTATGTCAGTAATTAAAGATGTGAATACAACAGGGAAAGAAGATGAGACCAGAAAAGCATGGCCCAGATTGTTGAGGATTTTGAATGAGCTGCTTTGTAGTTTGGAGTTCATAGTTTTCTTAGGGCCCAGCAACCTTGAGAGCACCAGTTGTGGCTGATCCACAAAAGGAGATTCAGCAGGCACGATTCTGGAATTGTTCACCTGTCGGTGTCAAAGGGGCTGCTAGATGGCTAAACTCCCTGCCTATGGATTTTTATATCAATGCTGGAGAGATTCCATTTTAGAATTTCATAAGCCAGGTGGGAAAGGGCCACGTTTCCATTACTGTGTATTTCCTAAAACAAAGGAAATAACTATCAGAAACATTTGACTCCGTTCTCCCTCCTCCCTTCACTGCAGGAAACTGAAGCACCCTCAAGTAGAAACAGAGTTGCTCCGTGGGAGTTTTTATGTTATTTCTGGGCTGAGTCTTGATAAAAAAAAAAAGGAGCTGGAAATTCAATGCCATAAAAATTGCTGTATGTTGTATCATAGGCCCAAGAAATAACAATCCTGTGTTCCACCAGCAATTACCTCCCCAGAGAAGCCACTTCCCTCCCGCCCACTTTCTCAACTCCTTTCTTCCAGCACTACCAGCATGAATATTCCTCTCAGACCACCTTCCACATTTACATTTTATTATTGAAATCACCTTGGCTGTACCCACTCCCCTAAATGCTGTGTGATTTCTCACTTCCCGGTTGGATGCTTATTACCTTCAGGGAAAAGACCCTCCCTATCCTATGCTTTGCCCAGGCCTGGATACAAAACAGCTTGCTAGAAACATCTTTGTCAAATTGACAGAATTAACTTGAGTCAAGAAAATTCCACACAGGAGGAGGTCTTACCAAATAAAGAAACTGAGCAGCAGCTGTTGGAAGTTATAACGTTAGCATCGATCTGAAGGTTGTTTGGAAGCTTCTTTCATTTTCTTGCTAATGCCATTAGGGGCTCTGCAACAGGCAACAGACTACAGGCTCTGACATGGAGACCTTCATCCAGGCAGTCTGCTGAGGCCCTGACATTCAAGGAGCACAGACATTGATCATCACAGAGAAGGTGGAGGGTCGGAGGTCAAGTCATCAAGCCACACAGAACTGCAAAAAAACCCAAGTTGCTCCTCCTGTGCCTTGAAAAAGATCCATGTTGAATCCAACCCAGAAGAGCGTCCCTTAGAAAAATGTACAGCATTATTTTGTTGCCACCCTAGCAAATCTCTTGAAATTTATTTGGAGACCAGGGGCTTGTTAAAATATCAGGCCAGGTCCACCAGGAGAAAGGTGGACTGGGGATCCAGAAGCTATATCAAACCCTTCCCTTCTCACCCAATTCCTATTTCCATAGACATCAGGTGGAAACTAATCATTGAAATTTAGCTTTTTTCTGAGAAATTGTCTTTAGCCATGTTTCCCCTTTTGGTTTTTTGTTGATTTGATTGGTTGTTGGACTTTCTTGTTTTTGTTTTTGTTTTTGGGGAGGGTTGGGTGGTTTTTTTTGGCACAGGTTACATTCTCTGAATTCAATAGACTGGTTTTGATACCTTTATTTCTGAATAACACTAACTCAGAGCAGAAGAAAAGAAAGTCTAAACACACATAATCTGATTTGAGGCTCTATATATCACCAAGTTTAGCTTTCTTTGTCAAGATCCCCAAACCTTAGCAGGCCTGAAATGTCTCCCTTTGGAGTCATTAACAAGCTAGATACAGAAATTGAGAAATTACTTCAGGAGATTACTATTAATACAGGGTCCAGCAGAGAAGTAAGGCCTGCTTGAGTGTGGTTGGTAGGGTAATAATATAGGTGTAATAATTTATAGTTTCAATTTGAACACTTCACCTAGAATGTCATATGGTGTGCTTGAGTGTGACATTGTTATGTTACAGAATGACATGCATATGATTTTGTAATAAAGGTTTTGTAATAAAACAAGGGTGTTATTTGTGCTGGACCCTGTATATATGATATCTGAAAAAGTGAGAAGCAGAAATCCAGCATTAGTGAGTGGGTATGACTGTCAAGAATCAGATGTTTTACATATTGAAGTTTATTTCATTTGATTCAAGGAGAGATCAATATCAAATTTACCTTTTCTTTCCACTGACAAGGATTTCAATGAGTAAAGTTTAGTAAAATACTCTCAAAAGTCAATTAATATTATTATATAAATTCTTTCTCCTTCTCTTTCTCTCTGTCTCTCCCTTATACACACACACGCACACATATAGACACAAGTATAGACATATAGACACACACAAGTATATAGACAGTTTACATTAGTGTGGATTAAGTTTACTAAATGGTCATCTACAGAAGGGAAAAAATGAAGTAGTTTCAGTCATGGATTCAAAAGGCTATCTCATAAAATTTGCATTTATGGAGAAAGTTTTTAAATGTGTGTATGTGTACATATAATTTCACAAGAAATAAAAACACTCTTTGTAAAACTTTGAAACCAAGCATTTTATACAATAAAACAAATAGTAAAAGCCTTACTTTCATTTGTAACAACCTTAGGACCACTCCACCCATGAGAACAGACCAGACCAGTGGTGTATTTACCACAGGCTTGTTAGTAAAGCTTACACAGGTCTATGCAAGAAGCTGTCCAATGTACATGAGTGGATAGGACAAGAGAGAAGACTACAGGAGAAGTTCAAGGAGTCTGAGAATTCTGAGTTTGAAACTAACCCTTCACATTTTTATTTATTTTTGTTAAGTTGATAGAACTTAACATTTTATTAGCTTTATTTATAACCTTTAAATATTTTGACAAATATCTTCATCTCCATGTGCACTTTTATGTCAAATTCTGTTCTGGGAGAGACATTCCACACTGGGATGAGGGACAACTTCCAAGTAGAACACGGCTGTCTCACTGAGCTGAGGATGCAGAGACTGAAATTCAGGGAGTCTGGGGTGACCAGTAGTTGAAGGGCACAATTCCAAAATAGAGGAAACTGCGGGGAAAAGTAACTTCAAAATTCCACATGTTTCCACTACAGCTATTGCTGACTATGGTGAGGCATGCTGTGTAAGTCAAGTAAGCTGACTAGATCCCAGGAATCATAAAGATCAGAAATTGTTTGCCTTCCCACTATAAATTGTTCAATCTGAGAAGAGAACCATACCATGTGACATTTAGCAGAGGGCTAGTCATGAGGGCCAATTCGGTAGTGGTGCAGGATGCAAAGGCTACACTAGACCTAGCCTAACAAAGTTCACTTCAAAAGAAAAACAAAAGAAAATTGAAATATGTCACTGAACTATATTAAAACACAAAGCAAAATTTTTATTAAAGAATAGATTCCATACCATTCAAAATCTAACATTTTTAATGATTTAAAAATCATAATGGAAGCATTTAAAAATTATTAGGCATGCCAAAAAAGCAGGAAATTGTGACATAATTTGAAATGAAAAAATACATAAATAGAAAGTTTCAGAAATACTTTTTAAAATATGAAGTTAGTAGTCAAGAACTTTAAAACAGCTACATAAATATGTTCATGTATTATTTAAGAATATGAATGAATGAGAAAACTAGAAGATATAAAAAATAAAATAGAACATGAGGAGATATAATAAATTATATATCTGAAATGAAAATTTCACTGGTCAGGATAAATCACATATGCAGAAGAAATGATAGCAAACTTCAATGCACGGCAACAAAAATTATTCAAAGTGAGACACAAATAAATTTTAAAATTCATGTGAATAGATAAATTGTCTTTGATCTGTGGGACAACACTAACATGTCTAATAAGCTAATCGTTAAAGTTATGAATAAAATGGGAAATTGTTTGAAGTAATAATAGCCTAATTATTTTCAATATTTTATAAAAACATTAAATTCAGAAACCAAATAACTACAACAAAACCTAATCAAGATAAGTCCAAAGTAAAACTACATCAAGAAATATCACAATTAAATCTCTAAAAAATAACAAAAATAAAAATTTAAAAGCAGCTAGAGTACTAAAATAATTACATATAATAAAAGGACTGAGAAAAAATAATCATAAACTTCACATAAGAAATTATGCAAGAAAGAAGATAATGGAACAATGTGCAAAGTGTGTTGAAACTGTCAAGCTAGAATCATAAAATTTCAAGTCAAAAAAAATACTTTTTTCAAAAAAAAGGTGAGAGAATTTATTGCCAAAAACAAACAAACAAAAACTGAGCTGAAAGAAATATCAAAATAAATTCTTTAAAGCAAAAGGAAAGTAATTCCAACTGGAAGTTTTGGATTCACAAAAAGGGAATTAACATCACAAATGTTAAAAATATGAGTATGTATAAAAGTCTTTATTTCTATGTTTTATTAATGTTTAAAATTATTTGACTATAATAAAAGTGTTTCCAGGTTTCATAATATAACTAGAAGTAAAAAATCTATGAAAATAACACAAAGGAAATGGAAATATATTGTAGTTAAGACTGACATAATACTTAAAATGGTATAATGTTACTTGAAAATATTAGCTCTCTTCACTTTAAAATTGTACTAGGATTCCTAAAAATAAATAAAAAAATGCACAGCCTAAAAATTTTTTTTAAATAGGCCTTATTTATGGACAACAGGATTACCCACGTAGAAATGTGAATAAATTGACAAGAAAAGTTCCTAGAAAAGAAACTAAGCAAAGTCTCAGAACAAAAGGTCAATATGAAAAACACACTTACAACCCATGTTCTTAGATCAGAAGATATAGTATTGATCAGATGACAATACTCCCCAAATTGATCTTCATATTCGATGTAATTGTTATCAAACATGAACCATTTTCAATGGATTGTTTGCAGAAATTAATCATTCTGTCTAAAATTAATATGGAAATGCAAGAAATTTGGGGTAGTAATAATGAGCCTTGAAGAAAGAAAAAAGTTGGAGAATTCACACATTGCAATTTCAATACCTACTATTAAGCTATAGTGATCAAGACAGTGTAGTGATGGGTTAATAATATGATAGACAAATAGGTTAATGAAATAGAATTGACCACCCGTAAATAACCCTTACATTTTTAGTAAATTTATCTTTACAAAGTGCTAGGACTATTCAATGGGAAAACAATAATATTTCAAAAAATGATGTTGGGACAACTGGATATCTGCATGCAAGTAAATACAGTTATACTCCTTCCTAACATTATACAAAAAAAATAGCTCAAAATGGATCATAGATCTAAATGTAAAAGATAAAATTATAAAACTGTTAGAAGAAATATGAATAAATTTTTGTGACCTTGAGTTACAAGTTGTCTTAAACAACACCAAATATGTAAGCAACATAAAAGAAAAATTAAAAATTTTTGACTTCATCAAAACTAAAAGCTTTTTAATAAAAACACCATCTAGAAATCCAAAGAGTGAAAAGAAAACCAGAAAATGGGACAAAATACTTGCAAATCACAAATATTATAAGGACGCAAATACAGAATACACAAAGAGCTCTTACAATGCAATGATAAAAAAAAATCTACGTTAAGATTATCTGAAGAGACATTCCTCTAAAAAGGATATTTGAATATTCAATAAACACATGGAGAGAGCTCAACATCACTAGCCAAATGGGAAATGAATATCAAAATCATAATAAGGCCCATTTCATACCCACTATGATGGCTACTTTAAAAATAGACAATTATACATGTTGGTGAAGATACAGAAAAAATGGAACTCTGTGCACTGGTGACAATGAAAAATGGTGCAGTCACTAGGGAAAATGTTGGACATTTTCTCAAAATATTATCCATATATATATCACACCAATTTATCTCCTAGGTGTGTATCCAAAAGAAACAAAAATATACAACTATGCAAAATCTTGTATAAATATTCATAGCAGTAGTATTTATAAAAGCTAAAAAGTAACCAAAAAAATGAAGACAAGAAAAATAACTATTAATTGATTATTGAGCATTTAAACTATTGAATATCTATACAATGAAATATCATTTGGCACAAAAACAAATTACTTATTGATACATGTTACACCATAGATAAAATTTAAAAATGTTATTCAAAGTGAAAGAAGACAGGTTATATGTTACATATTTCTGTTTAGAGGAAATCTTCAGGCAAATCTATAGAGGCAAAACAAATTAGTGGTTTTGTAGGACTGGGCATGGACAGAGAGGGAAGGGGGACTGACTGAAATGAGTACAGGTTTCTCCTTAGGTAATGAAATGTTCTAGCAGTTCATTGTGGTACATCTTTGAAATGCCCCTTTTCAGACCTATCCTAAGAAGTAACCACAGAGAGAGCAAATAATCTCAACTATCCAATAATCCAATCCTCACCTTGCTTTCTCCCACTTTCGGGTAATCTTTTTTACATCATCTTCTTAATTGAAAATATACTTCAAACAAACAAACAAACAAACAAACTACAAAACTGTTATTCTGTCCAGCATTTGAGATCTTGATCCTTAGCATAGGTCATAGTTTGGCTCAAATAAATTCTTATGTAAAAAATTTCAAAGGTCAATTGTGGTTACTATACAACTTTAAATATACTAGAACCCACTGAATTGTACATTTTAAATGGGTAAATTTTATGATATGTTAATTATATCTCAATAAAACTGTTCAGAACTAATTTTATATATTAGAAATGCAAAATTTAAAAATAAAATGATAAAATACCATCTATAAGAGCATCAAAAACAATAACTACATCAGAATAAAAGTAACAAAATATATCTAAGGCCTATCACTGAAAACAATAAACATTGCTGAGATAAATAAGTAGATATGAGGGGGGACCAAAAATAAACTGGAATTAGTCTTGGCTGGTGTGGCTCACTGAATTGAGTACCCACCTGCAAAGCAAAGGGTCGCCGGTTTGATTACCAGTCCAGGCACACACCTGGGTTGCAGGTCAGGTTCCCAGTAGGGAGCATGCAAGAAACAACCACACATTGAAGTTTATCCCCCTTTCTTTCTTCCTCCCTTTCCCTGTCTAAAATAAATAATTAAAATCTTAAAACAAAAAAAACAAAAACAAAAAAAAACCCTGGAATTCCCTTCTGGTGAACAGGCCCCTGGTAGTACAGGCTTCCCCCGCTAGGTGAGTGTTCTAGGAACCCACCTGTATCAGTGTACCAGCTGGTGTTGTTGTAAAAGGCTGAGTTAGGCTTCAGTGAATTTTTTTTGAAGACTCTTTCAATGTGATTGCCCATTTCATGATGGGCAATTTACCAGCATACCTGCTCACACCATGCTAAGTGCTCAGCAGTTTTTTACCGAAAAATGGCATGACCCTATGCCCTACACTCCCTATTCACCCAAACAGGCCCCCAGCAACTTTCTTTTTGTTGTTGAAAAACACCCTCAAAGGGAAATGTTTTCCCAATGTGGAAGAGATGGGATAAAAAACAGCAGAAGCACTAGAAGGCATAAAAATCAATGAGTTCAAAAACTGTTTGGAACAGTAAAAAAAAATGTCTTGACAGGTATATTGCTTTAAATAGAGAGTACTTTGAAGGTGACTGAAATTTACATGTAAGAATAAATACATATTTTTTATAATTAAATTTCAGGTTTTTTGGATTCCCACCTTGTATACCACATCCATGAATGGGAATGCGCACTATCATTAGGATGTCAATTCTCTTCAAAAGCACTAATAGATTTAATTCAATCTAAATTATAGTCCAAGCTAGTAATTTCTTTAAAATACATAAGAATATTATAAAATTTGTATGAAAATATAAATGTCCTTGAAAGGTACAAAACATAAAACAAATCATTGAAAAATTAGAGGAATTATGCTATTACACAAGACTTTCTACACAGCTAGAGTTATCAAGAAAGTGTTTTGAGGTAAGGGTACACATAAAGATTAGAGAAAACAAATAATCAAGAGATAGACACATGTCACATGTGCACAGACAATTAATTTTATACAAAGACAGCCGCCAAGGTCCAGATGTGTTACTGGGTAGTTACAAGAGGGATGCAACATAGTTGCACAGCAAGGGCTTTAAAAACTGAAATCATGGGAGAGTGAAAGTCCACAGCAAGCAGACTGGAATTTGTGGTCTTAACATAACCCTTTGACTATCTGCTAAAACAAAAATTATCAAGTTTTTCAAAAGATTAAAACAAAAATTCAGAGTCTCATAATTTAATATTTAATATGTCAGGACATGATCTAGAATTATTTGGCATATTTAGAGCCTAAAATAGCTCAACTTGTATGGGAAAGACAACAAACACAGGACAACATAACAAGGTTGTGTGTCTGGGGATTATCTGATAAAGACTTTCAAGCAACTACTATACTCCAGCAACTAATAGTAAGTTCAATTAATGTTATTGAACTAAGAGAAAAATATAAAGTCTCAAAGAGTAAATTAAAGATATTATAAACCAAATGAATATTTAAGACCTGAAAAACACAATTAAAACTTAATAAACAATAAAAAGACAATAAAACATCTGGATATACTCAATAGCAGGATGAAGCTCATAGGGGAAAGACTAAGGAAATTTGACTTGTGAAGACAAATTATCTAGTATGAATAATATACATTACATTTAAAAAAAATAAATAAATAGAGACCCAGGGACCTATGAGAATCACTTTTAAGATCCCAAAATTGTGGAATTGGAATTCCAGAAAAGGAGGAGAAATAAAATGATGCTATAAAAGATATTTAAAATAATCATGGTTGAAAGTTCCAAAATTTGTAAAAAGATACAAAACTATTGATTCAGGTATTTTAGCCAGCCCTAAATAGGCAACTGTGACATAATTGGGGGTGTGTAAAAGAACCTATATATTAGTAACATTTGGTAAGATTTCTACAGACATACAGAATAGCAAATAACACCATAAACCAATGGGATCTAATTGACACATATTGAGCAATCTACCAAACAATAATAGAATAAATATAAAACATTCACCACAATAGACTAGATTCTGGATCATAAAACAAACCTTAACAAGTTTTAAAAAACTGAAATCATACAAATGTATGTTTTCCAAGTATAATTGAATAAAATTAGAAGTTAGTGACAGATAGGGACACATGGAAGTCTCCAAAGAATTAGAAATTAAACAAAACACTCATAAATAATCCTTAGGTCAAGAAAAACTAGAAAATAATCCAAAAAATAGAGCATATCAAAATTAGTGTGATACAGCTAAAGCAAGACTTAGATAAAATTTTATATCATCAAATATTTATATTAGAAAAGAAGAAATTCCTCATAGCAACAATTGAAGCATCAATTTCAAGAAATCATACAAAGAAGAATGAAATAAACCCAAAACAAGCAAAAGGAAAAAAAATAACACAAGAGCTGAAAATAATTACATGGGAAACAGAAAAACAATACAGGAAATCAATTAAACCAAAAGCCAGTTCTCTGAATAAAGCAATAAAATTAATGACACTCTAGCAAGATAGAATGAAGACCAGGAAAGGAATAGGGAAATCACTACAGGTGTCCTTGAATGAGAGATTAGCTAGTCTTCATGTCCACATAATGGTATATTCCACAGCAACAGAGCAAAACAAATCATTTGTGTGTTAAAAGTCATGAAAGTGCACAACAAAAAAAATCAATTTTCCTGAGTCAATTTTGAACTGTAATTAAAATTTTTATAAAAAGTATTTTATCATTTTCTACTGCCACCAAATAAATTATGTTTTTCACTTAAGTTCTCAACCATTAGATTATGATCATGCTTTATAATGCTATCCAACAATAGTACATATTTAATTTTCATTATTATATTAAAAGTTAAATCAAGCATTTTACATATTTATTTTTCATTTTCATTTCTTCTTTGTAAACTTGTAATTTATATAATTGTCCCCATTTCTTCTCTCCAAATTTTTCTTTATATATTTTGAATATTATTTTTATGAAGATAATTTGTATTCTTTACTACCTTAATATTTTTAATGGTCTTTTTGTTTCTTTGAAGATTTTTGATGCATTGAATTCTTCAATATTTTTGACATCTTGGTTCTTATCATACTTAAAATGTTCTTCCCCTTCCCTTCTTTGTTTTGTGTTATAAAAACAAATTCGTAAAAATATGATTGAACAATTTTAAGTGCTCCTATAATAGAAGTATTTTATAGTTTGGCTTATTTTCCATAACAAATGTATAGATGATATAAGTATAAGGCTAATTTTATTTTTTCCAAATGAATATCCAAATAACCCCAAACAATTCCTTCAACAATCTATTAAATTGTGAACTTATTTTAAATACCATTTGTAAATGGATACATTTCCACAGTCCTATGGGTAAGCCTGTTTATTTTGGGTTTTTCTTCCATTCATCTATCTACATCAATATCAATTGTTTTACTTATAGCTTTTTAGTGGTGTTAATATCTGAAAGGACACTTTACCCCCCCCGTTATACCTTTTTGAAAATGCATTAGATATACTTTAACATTTTCTCTATCATATGTACTTGAGAGTTTACTTACCAAATTCAATTCAAAATGTTCATTAATTAAAAATTGTTAATCTGGGACTTCCGCCAAGATGGAGGCGTAGGTGGAAACACTTTGCTTCCTCACACAACCAAATCTAAAAACAATAAAGTTTTAACAACAATAAACACAACCAAACCACAGAAAATCAAACAATACGAAGTCCAAAAACAATAAACCGCTCAGCTAAATGGGTGAGAGGGGTGAAGTCAACAGCAGAGCAGATCAGGCAAAAAAGATCCCCCAACCCAGGCGGTGCACAGGCAGCCTAGGGCGTGGACACCAGGTGCAGGGTAGCTACGGGAGGACCCAGGGAAGGTGCAGCGTGGCTGGCTGTCTGCGGTGGCGCACTTACGCATAGATAAACCAGTAAAGAGACAGTATTGAGACGGACTGCGCAGGCCCCAGCGCAGGGCAATGCACTGGCACATTTGTGCTCAGATAAACAGGCGAGAGCGAACAGTGAGGTGGACCAGGCGAGTGGAGAGGATCCCATTGCTCCCTCTCTGACCCTGCCCCCACATACAGCATCACAAACCTGCGACCTGGGTAGTCCCGCCCCTGTAAACACCTAAGGCACCTCTCCTCTTACGTAACAGGCACAAACAGATCAAAACACGACTCAAGAACAACTCAGAGCCCCAGAGCCAATAAATCTAAGCGATGAAGAAATAGCCAAACTTTCAGGTGCACAGTTCAAAACATTGGTGATCAGGATGCTCACAGAACTGGTTGATTTTAGTCACAAATTAGAGGAACATATGAAGGCTAAACTAATTGAAATGAATAGAAATGCACAGGAAACCAATAGTAATGGAAAGGAAACTGGGACTCAAATCAAGGGAGTGGACCAGAAGGAAGGAAAAAAATAACCAAACAGGAAAATATGAAGTAACAAGAATTCAAAAAAATGAGGAGAGACTTAGGAGCCTCCAGGACATCTTTAAACGCTCCAACATCCAAATTATAGGAGTACCAGAAGGGGAAGAGGAACAGTCACAAGTGGAAAACTTATTTGAACAAATAATAGAGGAGAACTTCCCCATTCTGGCAGAGGAAATAGACTTCCAGGAAATCCAGGAAGCTCAGAGAGTCCCAAAGAAGTTGAACCCAAGAAGGAACATACCAAGGCACATCATCATTACATTAGCCAAGATTAAAATGAAGGAGAGAATCCTAGAAGCAGCAAGAGATAAGGGGACAGTCACCTACAAAGGACTTTCCATCAGACTGTCAGCGGATTTCTCAAGAGACCTTACAGGCAAGAAGGGGCTAGAAAGAAGTATTACAAGTCATGAAATCCAAAGACCTACATCCAAGATTGATCTATACAACAAAGCTTTCATTTAGAATGGAAGGACAGATAAAGTGCTTCTCAGATAAGATCAAATTTAAGGAGTTCATCATCACCAAGCCCTTATTATATGAAATGTTAAAGGGATTTACCTAAGAAAAAAAAGATAAAAAAGATGAACTGTGAAAGGACAGCAAACACAGTTATTAACAACCACACCTAAAACAAAAGCAAATTAAGAAGACAGCTAGATCAGGAGTGAACCATAGAAATGAAGATCATGTGGAAGGTTAGCAACAGGGGAGTGGGAGAAGGTACAGAAAATAAGTAGCATAGACAGTAGGTAGAAAATAGGTAGGGGGGAGGTTAAGAATAGTAGGGGAAATAGAGAATCTAAAGAACTTGAGACACATGTTCATGAACTAAAGGGGGGAATGGTGGGGGAGGGGTGTGCAGGGTGGAGGGTAATGAAGGGGGGAATAGAACAACTGTAATGGCACAATCAATAAAATAAAAATATATTAAAAATTGTTAATCTTTTTGAGAATATTAAAATATAAATTAATTCAGAAAATAAATATTTATACTATATTTTTAATTTTTAAAGTTTTTTATTTTTAGCATTTTACTTATTTACTTTTAGACAGAATGGAAGGGATGGAAAAAGAAAAAGAGAGAAACATCAGTGTGGTTGCCTCTTGCATGGCCCCTACCAGGGACCCAGCCTGCAACTCAGGCATGTGCCCTGACTGGGAATCAAACCATCCTTTGCCTCACAAGCTGGCACTCAATCCACTGAGCAACACCAGCCAGGGCTAAATATTTATTCTATCTCTTATCATTCCAGGCCACAAAATGACTATGTGGATTTCTTAAAGTCCTTCAGTATGACTTATAATGTTTATCATGTGTATTTCATAATTTTTTAATTAAAATTATACCCATGCATTTTGTATTTTCTTTAGTTGTTTATATGTTTTCACAATTGGGGTTTTAAACACAGTCTCTCTCTGGAGGTAGAGATGTGTATGGATGTGTCGAAGGGCTGTTGACTGTAATACTGATTATCCACCACCCCATCCCAGTCAAAAGGGAAGCCCGAACCCCCACCCTGGCCCACTGGAGTCCTGGCAGCTGTGCTGACTACTGCTGATATTCTCAGAGGAAGTAGTCATCTTTTTCCAGGAAAATTGTTTTTTCCTTTCACCTTCCCAATCACTGACAACTTTTCACATCCATACATCTTCTCAGACACTTTCTAGTTTTTCTTTCTTTGCTGATTTATTATCAAAAATGTGTTCTATCTCCCTATTATAGAAACTATCATTATGGCAATTGCTATTTTTTCATGCCCCCTCACACTGTTATAAAGATGTTATGATGACATTATCTTGTTCTTTTTCTAATGTCATTAATACCACATAACTATCACAAAAATCATTAATTACTACAAATCTCGCAGTATTTCACACCTAGCTAAGACACCTAGTTCTATAACTGCCATTTTAATTGGCATCTGGAACAAGATGTAGCTCAGGGTAAGATTCAAAAACTGGAAATGTGTTCATGGCAGGCAGAAACAGGATGGGAGCGAAGTTTAACTGGGATCTGGGCATATAAATAAGGAGAGGAGTAAGGGAGGAGATACCTATGTATAGTCCTCAGTCCAGATCACTTCCTCCAGCCAGACTCTGCTTACTCAGAGCAATCAGGAATCTGTTGCCTGATAGACTCAGCCTGGCTACCACCTTCAGAAACACATTTGAATTGGTCTTGCAAAACCCAACACCTTTCATAATGACAGTCTCTTCCTCAAAACCCCTCAGAAACTCCTGACATCTAATGTCACAAGTTGAGTTCAGCCTATGTCTCCAATTTTGCTTCTCCAAGAACACTATATATATATATCTCCCTCATGTTCCTCACGAAAATCCATGTTCATTCCCACAGCTATGCTTTCACTCATGCTGTCCCCAGTTTGCCTATATTTTCTTCTGAATAGGGCCATCCCAGGTCCCACTGCCTCTGTAAAATCTTTGCCATCATTCAAAATGGTACCACTGGTAGATCATATGCAAAACTTTCCATTGAATCTGATAATTTGACAGGAAGCAAACACCTCTTATCTTCTCAAGTACATGTTCATTGTCACTTCTGTGCAATTTATACCTCCTGAGGGCAGGGATCATGCATCAGCTTTGTACTGCACACAATAACCATGGTGAATTATAAAAGCCATATAAAAAAGCACGCATAAAACATGAAGGAAGAGAATATTTGAAGCATATCAAGGATACTACTGAACATAACCTTCACAATTAAAGATTATGCCATGTGCTTTTTAAAGTCATTCATTCAAACAATCGTGCTCTCAAAAAAATAACTATTGAGCATCTATTGTATGCCAAATATATCTAAACATTCAGTTGACCCTTGAACAACAAGGGTTTGAAGTCTGCGGGTCTACTTGTAGCAGATTTTTTCCAATAAATATAGTCAGCCCTTTCTATCTGTGGGTTTCGTACCCATGGATTCAGCCTATAGAAGATAGAAACAGTATTTTTGCATTCCCAGCCATACATTGCCAACCGATAATCCAAAATACTGTTTGGGTAAAACTGGTTTTATCACATGTCATATTGCCACAGTTTCAAGAACCTATCAATGACATTAAGTGAGGACTAACTGTATTCATATTTTAAAAGCCCTTAAACAGTAAGCCACAGAGTTTAGGTGACAATTGCCATAGATCAAAAATACTGGCCACCAGGTAAAGTATACTTACTCATCCTTTGCCCTGGCCTAGCCTTGGAACTTGCTTTGTCCAATCAAATGGGGTTGGATGTGCTTGCGTGAGTTTGGGAATCTGGAATGTAAGCAGCTACAGCTTCCATTCTGGGACTAATGCGGCCTCCCTGTGGAAGGCCAAGGCTGAATCACTAATTAAGAGACCCATGGAAATAAAAGCCAACTTTCAGAGCCCCATAAATGTGAGAGGATTCACCTTATACCTTCCTACTATCTATCCAAGCTTCCATCTAACTGCAACCACATGGGTCCATATTTTTTTAAGCCACGAAGGTTCAGAGTGATTTATTACACAGGATTAGATAATTGAAACAAAAATTCTGTGTCAGAGTGGGTCACACACCCATCTGATGCGGGGCTTGGTCCACATTCTTTTCACCTGGCACCCCAGGCCTTACTTCTGTCGCTAGGTATCAGTTCCACTGAGACAAAGAAGCTGAAAATGCTTTGAACAAAAACTAAATTATAAAATGAGAAAAGAACAAAATATATTCTTGCATAATTGATGTCTCTCTGTTATTATGATTACAATCTAAGATTTGCTCTAACTTTCTGAGAATAAGCGTGCAGCAAGTCATAGAGTTAACTCTGGATCCTGAGGCTCACTCCCTCATGACCTGCAGACAGACCATTCTTGTAGCTACTCATTTATTTGGGCATTCACTGGGCACCTACAATATTTAGAAATTAGACTTAACAAAATGAGAGAAGGCATAAATAGGTCTATACTGCCCCAGAGATTATTTATATAATTCATATCTCATTTCTGATGTCAAGATCTGGAGACATGTCCCCAATGCCCAGAAGAGTGGCTTTTTTCACATCCCTCAGGTTCTAACTCACCTTCCATGCTATGACTCTTATCACAGCTCTGCCTTTGCTTTATGTTCTCCACGGCGCCTCTTCCCTTGACACACACTGCCTCTTCCCTCGATTTCCTCTCCCGGACCTCATTTTCTGCTGTTTTAACTTCCACATTTAGTTCTACACATGCTTCATCAATAAATCTCTCCCACTCATTTATCTCCTTAAATATCTCAGATTCTGTTTCCGTCACTCTCAATTTTGAGAAACTCCCATTTTATTGTGCTTTTAAGTGTCTGTTAGAAACTGTATTCAACCTTCCTGGTTCTCTTCAATGGCATGATCTCAACCGCCCCAATTGCAGGTCACAATACGCTCTAGTTTTCAAATTACTATTTTCTAATCCCTGTTCTGTCTCGCCCCAGGGGAAGGAATGATGCAGATGCAACAGAGGAGAGGAGCTGCATGCAATTCCTTCTTTTCACCTGGGGCTGTGCCTCCCTCTTCTCCAAAGGAAAAGCTTAAATATAATGGGGAACATTGATACCTTGAGAATCTGTTAAGCAATCAGTTATATTTAGAAGTTCTTTTGGATTTAATTCTCCTATCAGTCAGTAATCAATCAAGCATCAAACACTGTTTGAGTACACTGCTGTAGGCTGGGGAAGATGAAAGCATCATCCATGCCCTCCAGGCACTAGCAAACACAGCCAAGGGGAACAATACAGCTGACAACGGGGTGCCGACGTCTGTTAACTATCTAATAACCTAATGAATGACCAAACCCATTGAAAAAGACATTACAATATGAAAACATTAAATCACCCACTGAGAGCATCTACACTAAGAAATCTAACCAGGGCTTGCTCTCAGCACATCTTTTTGGGAATCACAAAAAAAAAAAAATTTCTTCTTTGGGCAGATGACTCAGGAAAAAGTACCCTTCTCTGTCTTTGAATACAGTTGTTTACCGCACCCAGCCTCATCAGCAGGACTTCTGTGCCCACCTTGCTCCCCAGCCTGTGTCTCTCCCTGCAGGACACAACTTATATACTTCCCTCTGTGGTGCTTCTGTCCTTGGCCCAGGAGGTATCCAAAGATGGAGTTTCAGAGGCTCTGGGACTCCCCAAAATGATGTGTACATTGTAGTGCTTATTGAAGTCTTTGCTGGTTCTCAAGAGAGAGACCACAGTTTCCTTTAAATCTCAAGAAAGTTCACACTAAAATTGCTGGAGAATGATCACTCCAGACACCACCTTACAGCACCTTCCATATTAGAGTTGATGGACCCAGTTTTTACATTTTCATTTTTTAACCTGTGAGCTAAATGCCTTTCCTCAAGCTACTTAAATGTTCAGTTTTTGTTTTGATGTTGTTTCATGCATGTAGTTCAACTAAATATTCTTAATGGGTTTATGCTCCCAATGATATCCCTGCATTCTTGTCAAAGCCATTCAAATATACATGAATGCAAAAATTAACTCATTAGATTCCACTGTTTTTATAGGCCCTCCGAGCAGTTTCTGAGTAAAGAGCAAAAATATGTGTCACGATATGTCCAAGAAGTTTTTGCTTCTTCCTTCCAATGTTATCTACGTAATCTGTTCTCTGTTTGTCTGAAATCTAAATCTTCTCTTTTAAAACTTCTCAGACATTTTGGCTCTCTGCCCAAAGCTACCCCTCATCACCTACCTCTCTGTGATGCAGCAGAAGGGACCTCTAATTCACAGATTCCATATCGCTCTTATATCAAGCACCTCTTACTCAGATCCTTACTTCATATTCTATCCAACTTAATTTCTATGAAGTGCCATTTTAATCACTTCTTTGATAAAAACCTTGATTCCTTTGCCCCTTCTATCATATTCATGAAGCATTCCCTCAATCTGGCTAAACCTATCCTTCTGCCCAGTTAGTGCCTGTATCTAAGCAACTGAAATTGTTCTAGAAACCATTGCTGGAGGGAGCATAAATTTCTACCACCAATTTGGGAAACAACTTGGCATTATCTTTAAACTTGTATGTCCTCTATGAGCAAACAATTTCATTCTTAGGTGAGTAACTCAGAGAAATTGCACACATATACCAAGAGTTATGCATGGAAATGGCCATACAACATTTTTGTAATAGTAGGAAACAAAAGCTATACAATGAGTGGAAATAAATGAATTACATTCCCAAGCAACACTATGGATGTAGCTAATAAATATAACAGAGAACAAAATGAAGTCACAGAAGAATGTGTTCAATACATTTTAAAGCTCACAGCCAGACAAGCTAAGCAATTTTTGGTTTAGGGCCACATGTGTGTGTATTGACAATATATATACACACAACACACATACATCCACAAGTGGAGGATAGAGGCAAAATTCAGAAGTGTAGTCGTGGCTTCAAGAAAGGAGAGGAAGAAGGAGGAAAGTGTCACATAATTACTGCCAAGATTCATAATAACTTCTTAACTTTGAATATAAGACCATACACTTCACTTGGGCCCTCAACACTATTCAGAGATCCTATTGCATTTTACCAACAGACTCCCCAACTTTTTAAAGAAAGTATAGACTTTTCTTCCTTTTCTTTTACCATCAAACCACTGAGAGCCCTCTTCTTTGCATTCAGCTCAGAAAGATAAAAAATTAAACTAAATATGGACTGATTCTAAACTTTAAAAACAAAGTATTTTTAGTTTTTCTTGGGTAAATTATTACCTCTTTAGAAGCCTAGTACCAAGAAAAGTTACCTTAAGATAATGGTTAATTCAGATTTCACTGTATCTGAGGGTTAGAAATTGAAGGTGGCAATTATACCCTCCTTCCTTCCCTAAGTTCTAATGTATAGAGAGAATACACATAAGAATAAAATCATCAGTTTTATTAATTATTTGGAAATAGCAATTAATAAAAAGTTTCTGGTAAATTGTGTTGAAAGAAATGAGTTTTGTTTGAGAATCCATAAAGGGCATCATATTCCATTAACGATTACCTGAGGTCAGGTGCACAGACCTCATCACCTACAAACTAGGAATGGGAAGGTTAAAGGTAGGATCTTCCCTGTGTGGGGAGGAGAACTTCCTAGAAGGGATAAGGAAGCAGATGGCAGCCCACTACCCTGATGACCAATCCAGAGTCAAGGTACAAGATATGGATTACTGTCAACGAATCCCAATGACCACATGTCTCTTACCAATCTAACTGATGGCAACTCTTTCTATGGAGAAGGGCCAGTGAGAATACAAAGGGAAGAGTTGTAGAGCTGATGCTTGAACAATAGGGCAATGAGGGTGGAGGAGTAAGTGTGCTGACCCCCATCCTCAGCAGTGAAAAATTCACATATAACTTTTGATTCTACAGTTGTCTTCTACATCTGTGGGTTCAACTAATGGCTTATCAGAAACAATATTTTGGATCTGCAGTTGAGACTCCATGGTTGCAACTGTGAAAATACTCTATTTGATTCTTGGTTGATAAAAATCTGCTGATGTGAAACAGAGGTATGGAAAGGACTGAAGGGTCAATTGTGTTTACTGAAAAAATTTGAGTATAAGTGAACCTTAGAACCATGGCTGGATTCAGACCCATGTTGTGCAAGGGTCAACGGTAGTTACTTCTCTAGTTTTTACAAGAAGGTAGAATTGATGTCAGCAAGTCCTCATCTCAAGTCCAGGGAAAGGAATGTTGGGACAAGGTGAAGAACCTCTTCTGTGAGCTGAACCCAGCATCATGCTTTTATTCATTAAGTAATATTTTGCTGTTTTAATTTTCCTAAAGCCTTTTGAGCTCTTAAGAATATTCTAGTTTATAATTCTAGAACCCCTCAGGATGTTATCTGGGCTTGAAATATTTCAGTCATAAATAACTTGCTCAGCTTATTTTTTATATTAATAAAAATCACAAATGTGATCTTTGTATCCAGAGCAGGCAGTACAGATGATTATCACACACGAAATGAAATTGTTTCTAAACTGCTCCTTACCAACATGACTTTAATTTCATGATCCCTTATTTTATTAGCTCCCTGATATAACAAGTTTTCTGTCTTTGTCTCTTTCTTCTTAAATTAGAAATGACTTCCAATTATGGATTATGGGTCATTAGGTCCTGTTTAACTGTGGCTTTCCTGAAAGGTGAAAAAAAACCCACCCTTTTTCTAGTCACAAGGCACATTCCCCAACATCATTACAATAAGCCCATGGCTATCAACCAGAACATGTGTGATTGGCATTTGAGAAATAGAGTTCAATCTCAATTCATTCACCTGGCAGGGCTTGGTCTCCTGAGACATTTTTGGGACAGCAAGTAAAGTAATGATAAAGGAATCCATTCATTCAGTGCACATTTATTAAGCACCTATTGTTCCTAAAGCAATTAGATGAATGTGGGGTGGGGCTAGGAGAACATGAGAAGATGTATAACACAGACCTGGCCTTCAGGGAGCCTTACTTTTAGAACAGGATGTAAGCACTGCAGAAGTGCATTTACACAATGGACTATGACAAATGTCATTGTGAAAGAGACTTCAAAGGTGATAGAATTTTCAAGTTAACCACCAGTCACTCATACCCCAATATAAACTGTCATCTCCACCCCATCCCAGTGACTCCACTCCTGAAAAGAAACTCAATTTCAAGGAATATAGTGTTTACGTTAAATTGTAGCTATGGTATTGGAATGTGCTGGAATTCACTAGGAACTGTGCTGGGATATAGTAGATCAAGAGAGAAGTAGGTGACCGTAATGCCTGTAATAGAAGAGAATGTAAGTTGAAAGGTTCACAGAAACAGAAGAATTCAGTAGAGAAGCCGGAGTGAGGAGATACAGATGGAAAACATGACTTTAAGTGTGACTCTCACTAAGATAAAAAAAAAAAAAGATAATAGCCAAGAGTTTGTATTTCTTATCAAAGTCACACTTTATGAAGCTGCAAGCACATAAACTGACAACTGCATGGCAAATATGTAAATGTATGTAGATATGTAAATATGTAAATGGTTTGCAGCATGAATGGGGCAAGGAGAACCTCAGATAGGCCTCTATAATGAACTGAATTTGTGATTTTGTAAGGGCATATACTCTTGGTGGGTAAAATTTAGTAAAAATACATGTGCCCCAGTTTATAGACAATCAGAAGTTAGCAATAAAGCTTGATTGTTGACTTCTTTGTATCCAGTTATAATGGAAAGATTAAGATGTATTAGTGTAATAGTACTGCTTGGGAAAAAATCAGTATAAACTTTGCTGAGACTTTATTTTATTTTTGGTTATAAAAAATAACAAGCTAAGAAAAAAATCACAGAACTTACACATTGCTCCTTCTCGCCTGAGCATTTCTAGAACTTTTTTAATAATAAGAGATTGCCTAAGATAAAAATACAGGTTCCCACTGGTCCCTCAGAAACTATTGATGACTACCAGACCTAGGAACAAGATCAGGAATTGCCTGGTTATGCATTTCTCGATGTGCATATTTGCCTGATATATTCTGTATCTATTTTATTGAGAGGTAAAGAGGAGGCGATGATATGTGTAGTGAGGGAGGAGACAAAGAAAACTGCTAACCCAAACCAAACTTGAAGGACATAGCCTTTTCAAGGTTAGAACCTCCTGGGTCAAGTGACACAGATCAAGCCTTTTGTTCTGAAATGTCTGGAATTAGTTTATGGAGTCTGTTGGGGCCCTTAACTGCTGTCCTTGACCTGGTTCTTATCATTTCAAACATTTTGTGCATATAAGTGCTCTGTCTTTAATGGGTGTTCAACTCATATTCATTGAATGATTGCATGAACGAATATATGAATCAATAATAAAAAGCAAAATACTGAAGCCTAATCAACCAGGTAAAAAGGTCACATAGAAATTCTGCCTTTGGTTTATGGTCTATTTCATGTGGATGAATCTTCTCTCCCTTAGGAGATTTGGAGTACTCTAAGAGACGGAATATAAATTTGTCTGCTCCTGTACCCCTTTCCCCCAAAATAGCTTGTCAGTAAATGCAGATGATTAGTAAGTGGTAAAAAAAAAAAAAGGAAAAAGGAAAAGAAGGCATCAAATTCAGTGACAATTACTGTGGAGAATAGGGCCAATAAAATGGCATTGGTCTGATCAAGATACCATAAAGTACATAAAACAAAGTGGAGTCACTCATGTCAACCAAAATGGCTGTCGGTCAGCCATAACACCTTGGCTCAAGAGGGAAATGACCTAAGTCATGCTAGACACATTTGGCAAGGATACTTACTTAACACATCTGCACATGTGGTCAGAGCAGGCACATCTAGCAAGGAGACACACCTAAGATATCTGTCCATGTGATCAGAATAGCCATGTCTTGCAGAACAGGAAGAGGGACCACCCACACTAGGCTCCTAGGGAAATTTCACACTTGCCATCAGGGGTTTCAAGCATAACAGCCAGGTACCACCCACTGATTGGCCCCTGGGCCAATTTCTCACTTGGCACCAGGGATACCAAGACGGTTATCCAGAAGAACCTGAAGGGTGGAGTACACTACTTTCAAGATATAACTGAGAAAGTTTCCAGACCACTGCTGAGACAGCTGAGCTCCACTCACCAGAGTGCTGCTCCACGCCATGCTGATCTCCCTTAGCACTGCCCACTGGAGGTTCTGCCCCACTGGACTGAGGACTTCTCCTGCCCTACTGCCCACCTGGCTCCAGAGATCCTTCTTTGCAAGGTGCTGACAACTCCCCTGCATACTGTGCTGTCCCTCAGACCTGCAGACTGAGACTGTGGGACTCAGGTTTATTATTCCCCCATTGATTACTATGTGTAAATGTTATAATTCTGAGATTGTTAAGAGTGTGAGTAGGATGTTAATGTATGTTGATGTTCTACTTTGAATGAACCTACACTCAATAAAAGCTGAGTGAATAGCATAGTTACTGTGTCTGACTCCTGTCTATTCCTCAGTACCCCACTGCCCAGCAGGCAGCTAGCTGAGCAGTTTCCTGGCTGATTTATAGGAAAGACTATATCACAAACCTACACTTGTGACAATGATCTACTTGTATTCCTCCTTTACTGCTGTGTGGCATTCTCTGTAAAAATCTCTTCATAAGGTGCCTCCAGGCTGCAGGTAGAATTTCAGTGATGGACTGCAAAAGAAATAAGCAAAAGTGTCAGCTCTATGAGGGCAGGATGATGACTGTCTTATGCAGGAGCACTATCCTGTGTTTGTTGAATATCTTTTGTTTGTTTGTTTGTTTGTTTGTTTGTTTGTTTTAATGAAAGGAAAAGAACTTAGTCCAATACGAAACGAAGGGAGTGAGGTTCCAGATACCAAAAATCTTTGCCCTCCACTCTCTTTCTTTACCTCCACCCTTTCTTTTTGGAAATTTGTGATGACTTCTGGAGTATGGTGGTTAAGGGCAGGAATAAGTGAAGTATTGTACAGAAACAGTATTAACTCAATAGCTAACTCTTCTTTCAGGCCAACATTGCATTGTGTACTGGTGACCTCATGACTAGAAATACACAGCACTCCAAAAACTCATTCAGGGAAGGACACGATATCTCTTACCTGCTTTGGATGAGATCAAACTGGCTCTAACTTTGCTCTAAATAAGCTCTAGCCAAATACCTATTCAACCGAATACAGGTTTCAATGGCATTCTCTTGTTTGGCATTGGTTCTGTTCGAACAATCATTTTCAGAGCCTTCAAAAAGATAAACACTGTCCAAATGGCCCCACTGTCAAAGCTAATCTCTCCCACCAGTCCATAAGCTTCAGAATGGAAAATAGATGTAATTTGAAAAAGCAACTTAAAACTTTATTTTATATACTTTTCACACTACCCTGTCACTAAATCAATGCAGTAGGTTGCCTGTCAGCTTCTGTTCTATCTTCATTTTAAATTCTGGAGATAATTGAACTCCAAGCGGATGGGTGATTCTTTTCTGACTTAGGTCCCTTTTGGCTCTAGATTTTATAATTTTGTATCTCCTGTAAATCAATAAAGCTTCATGCTATAACATTGAAAAAAGTAGTGACCTATTGTTATGATGCCAATCTCATGGCAACCTAGAATGTTAAGAACAGAAATACAAATCTGGAATTAAATGTGAAGCTGGTTCGTTGGATCAAATAGCAACTGCTGAAATCAAATATCAAATCTTAACTCCTACGCTCGGTCATCATGGCCCACTGGCACTTACTTTATGACTAAATCTTACAAGGGTAACACTTAACTCTCCATTCTCAAAGCAGATTAGAATCATCAGACTGAAAGGAAAAGACAGCTCAGTGAAATCACACTCCAAGCAGAAGGTGCCACCAAGAGCCTCAGAATAAGACAAGAGAAAATTTTAGAAATTTCCACAGGAACTACAAAAGCACAACTCAGGGGTCATTAATTCTAGAAGCAAATTGCAAACTGTGTGAAATAGAGCACAATAACTGCTTTGAAAGATATTTAGTACACTCTGTTTAAGATATCAGAGAAATAAAACATTTTAGCAATGTAATCATCAAACCCATTAAAGTATTTTTAAAATTCTGATGCATTAAGTATTTATTTTTAACATACTTCTATGCATTTTGAGAAAATGTTATTTATGTATAATAGTTATTTTCACAATGGAGGCTGATCAAAAGTATTTAATATATAATTTATTTTATTATACATATTTGTATAATATATTTTTTTAAATTACCCTTCTCTTCTGTAACTTTCTGGGCTCAATTTCACTTGAATGCTTTCCATACACACATTCTGGGCTTCATCATGAGCCCTCTGTCATACACAGTGTAGTTTAAATGCTTGGGTGCTATTAAACACGGAAAAACTTAAGAAAAACCCCTCTAAACCATGCTGTTTCAGTAATCAGCTCCTCACCTTCCCATGTCAATAAGGGCAGCCATTCTAAGCACAGGATATTATCAGATATTAAGAAAGCGGGATGATACTGCTAGTCCAGAAGAAAACACAAGATTCCAGGTAGGCAGAACCTCAGTGGGGCTGGAATTTTGGGTGCTCAGTTAAGTCAGGAGAAGAAAACAGGCCTACCCTTAAAGAGGCAAGGTGTAACCATGCAGAGTACAGTGGGGCAAGTTTGGATTTGGAGGAAGGGCCATGAGGTAGGTGGTTCTTTGGAGGAAGAAAACTTTAAAGGCAACTGTGGAACCTCCCAGATGGTGAAAACGTTGGGTGAGGGATGATAAGAAGGGTGGGGACATGCCTAATATTCACGGTCTGAAGTGCAATTCTACCACAATTTACAGCTTAGCTTGGTCTCTTCCACTGTACAATCTACATAGATGCTGTCCACACATTTTCCTCATGTCAGAGGACACATTTTTAAGAATTAATAGGCCATGGTTGACATCATCCATCTTTAGGTGCAAGAGAAGATCAGTTTGGAGCCCAGGTCAGGTGACAGTACAGCCTTTTCCCCAGGGTTCAGTGTACATTCATTCCCTTTTTTATTCTCCTGGAGAATAGTATAAGACTATCAAACCATGTGCTCCCCAAACAATTATTTTGAAGTTCTGAGTGAATTGGCAATGAGCTGGCTGTAGATTTGCTCCCTAAGAACTTGAAAGTCTATTGTGGCCCCCCACTGAGGTCCTGCTCTTGAGTAGAGTTGGCTGACTTCTATTTGTAGTTTCATTGATCCTAGACATGGTCATGACCTGCTACCATTGTGAGGAGATCAGTTTTAGAAGAACAGCTTGTTGAGGATGGTGTATAAGTAAGGAAAAGCACGTTTAATTGCAGGATTGGGTTTCTCTGGCCTCTAGAGCACAGAAGTATTGAGTCAGTGTATCCCCTCTTCCTACACCCCATCTTCTCTCAGCTCAGATAGCAACCTCTATGGAAAGTCTTTTCTTACATCCAAGTCTGATTTATATGTTCCTCTTCTGTGTTCTCATGACATTACAATGCTTTCCATGTCTTCTTATAGTTACCTAAGTGCTTGTTACTATCTGTATTCTCCACTAAGGTGTGAACTGCTTTTGGATAGAAACTGAGTCTTTTATAATTCTAGTTCCCTAGCTTCCAGGGCCTGCAATGCATCTCCATGTCTGCCTACTCTTTCTCCATCCAGCCACTGGCCCTGATCCTGTCAGGTTCCTGAGATTAGAGATGATGATACAGTACCATCTACATGTAACCATGTAACTAGCCATAATCTGCCTGCAACCTATCCCTTCTTCAAGTACCATCTCAACCACCTCTTCTATTGAGTCATTCCTAGCTGATCCAAGCAAAAATGATGTCTTCCTTCCTGACCTCCAGTACTCAGTGTGGAGTTTATGCAACTAACCCTTGATCACATACTTCCTTCTGTGTGGTGTCTGTGGGTCTGGTCTTTGAGCACTTCACGTGTAAAGGGCCATTTTTGCATTCTCTTTTGTTCCTTCTCTGCACCTAAGCACTGAGCTGGGCACAGAGAGCAAGTCCAAACAGTACTAACGGGCATGAAATGAGGCTAATCTACACGAAAACATAAGCCTTGAAGGCAATTGTCCACAGAGTTCTACCTGGATTTGCACTGACAGGCTGATTTCCAGTGGTGAATAAAGCTGCTATAGCGATGATACAGGAAGGGATGGAGAGTTAACTGGCAGAGGCAGAACTGTCCTTTTGTTATTTTGTTATAAATAAACTCCCACAGTGGAAACTTGTTAACCTCGGCCCTTGCCTTCACATCTACTTATATGCAGGACCTCCCTCGACAAATCAATCTTTACACTGCACTGGCACTCTCTTGACAAGATATGTTTGGCTTAGCCACTGTTGATATTTGTTCTTGAAATCTCAGTTGTATGGCATGGTACACTCTGAGAGCAGAAATGGAGACACTTAGTTTATATGCACAGAGGATGGGCAAGATGCAAACAGAAAGAGATGGTCCACAGCAGGGCAGCCGAAGTGGTGGGAGCTGAGCAGCACTTAATATGTTGTGATGTATTGAATCTATGAAATGCCTGTTCAATAGCTAGTCAAAGTAAATTTAGAAGGACACAGGAAAGGGGTTTATTTTTTTCATCGTTGTAAAAATGTTCATTAGTTCTCATGCCATTGTCATGGTCTACTGGTGTCCTTTTGAGGTCCTAGTGCCCATAGAATCCCAAATAACACCACTGACAGGATTACATGAGGTTTGTTTGATATATTTAAGTCTCCAGAGAACTACAGTTTTATTGGCACTTTGGGATTGGGCTCTCTTGCTAGATTCTATTCTGAAGAGAACAAGCTAGAGAGCTTGACACTCTCTCAAGGTAAATTAGTTGATCTCTTTTCTTCTAGTGCATAACTTTACTGGAGTACTTCCCAAATTTGACTGAGATCATTTACCCACATGTCTGTTCTGCTCATCAGACAGCAAGACTGTATCTGAGTCATTTATTTATCCCAATAGAGTGGCATAGTGCTCAGCACATAAGAAACCCTTGTAAAATGTTAGCTGAACAAGATATCTTAATATGTATGAAAAATTGCCTATATAAAGGAGGCAACAAAAAAGGTAAACAAAAGCTATTCTGAGACAACTTAAGAGGAAGGTAGGTACTCTTAGGTAATAAATTAAATTCTAATTTTCCTCTAACTAGTCTTGAATTTTAGCATTTTGACTAGACTAGGCTGCCTAGTTTTATGCTAGATGGCATGGAGAACAATGAACAAAACACGGCCGATGCCAACAAGAGTGCTGGGTGCCATCTGTGGGGGGCAAGGACCAAGAAAGGACCCAAAGCGTGCAATGCAGTAGAATAGGAATTAAAAGCAATATTGAACAAAAGAAGTCAGAAAGGGAGAAAAATCACATGAGTTAGTACAATTAAGGAAGGCATTAGGAGGAGTTAAAAATCTATTGCAATGAAGTTCAAGTTAACAAATGACATGGGGCTACATACTAATTGAATCATGCTGCTATTTTAGGATTCAGGATAGGACTGTTAGATATTATTTCTGGAAAAAGATGCTCTTTGGTGCTGTTGAAGAACCTTCAGATCATCAGATTTTTCTTAGGTCCATCAGAGAACAAATTTATCTTAATAAATACAGCATGACAAATTACTAAGGAAGAATGTGCTGAGTCTGGAGACCCTGATGCTTTCCCTCAAATTGTTAGCTGTGTGATCTTGATAAAGTTAGTCAACCTCTCTGGACCCCATTTTTCTTTTTTAAAATGTTGACAACAGGGAAAAATTTCCCAGACCTCACCTCAGGGCATGGCAAGATTTAAATTGTGAAAGAAAAATCACCGATATAAAGACAGGAAGTCACCTCAGCCCTCAGCCTTTATAAGGCCAAGACTTATTGAAAATAGAGTGAACTGTGTAATCACTGCTCTTCTGCACAGGAGCAGATTTATCAGGCATTCAAGACACTGTCTCCCACCCCTCAATTATTATTTCCATTTGGAAGTCTGAAATCCTTAGGACACAATTAAGCCTTTATGTGTGCACATTTTAGCATGAGGAATAGGGTTCTCCATGAGTAGAAGATCACATGCCCTGGGGGGTGGGGTCAGAGGGAATGTCAGAAGAAGCTGAATGAATGGGTACATTTCCAACTCCATTTTTTAAAATCAGTCTTTCAGTTTGGATCACTAAGCCAACATGGGCAGGAGAAAATTCAGATTCTGTAACAAATCTGCAGTACATGCATAGAAAACCTCTGGAAATTATTTCCTACAGCATCAAGATATTGGCTTTCTCAACAGGAAAATTCATGGCCTTTTCTACAAAGAGCAGAGGTCCATGAGGAGAAACCTACCAGGCTAAAATGCAAATTCTACAAAATAAAAGGAAAGGAAGATTGATAAAACAATTAACGGACAAAAAGAAATAAGAATAAAATTCAAAACCCCAGTGAAACATGTAAAGAGAAGAATTGATCCTCAATGACAAGGGATTCAATCACTGATTTGAAGGACAACCTTGAGAAAACTGTCACCGATAGCAAAGATCAAAGTCCTGAAACAGATCGTAACTCACACAGAGAATCCAAAATGGGTGAAACATACACAGATGAAAAGTGTTTCTAAAAAAAGTGAAAAGCACAGTAAAAGCAGAGGGAAACATCAAAGTGGTACTGGAAGATAAACCTTTCTTCAGCTCTAGAAAGTGTGTACAGATTGAAAGGTGTTAGAGTGTAGGGGACATGGAGGACCTAAGGAACCGCCTACACTGGAACAAAGAAGGTATGTTTCACCAACTAAATACCTGACCATTATCAGAAGCAACTGAGGCAAAGGGCAACCTGTTAAGAACCTGTTGAATCCTTATAGACCCTGCTCTCTCCATTGAGCTTTTCCCAGAAATAAGGCTCATAAATCTCCTGGACTTTCTAGAGGACATTGTCTTGCAAACACCTATACCCAGGACACCTGGGGCAGATCAGCAGGTAACCCACCCTTTTTTGGGGTCCACTGTACATCCTTAACACACCTCTATCCTCTCCCTTGCTGCTGCTGGTCTGCTCAGACTTAGTCCACCAGATTGCAGTGTCCTGCTTGGAATAAAAGCCCTTAATTGGACCTTTTGGGCTCCCAGTCCTTTCTTAGCCACCTCAGCTACCTAACAAAAAGTCCACAGTTTTAGGGCAAAATCAATGAAAATAAAATCACATGTAGATCCACATCTGAAAATTTTCATTGTAATCACAAAACTAAAAAATATCAAACTGGAAAAGTAAGCAGGTAATGTTCCAAGGTGTATAAATTATGTTGCCATCAAAACTCACACTTTCAAAGCAGAATGGTGAATAGACAGGAATACAAATGCACAGCATAGTTTTCAAGATATTTTGAGAAACAAGAATTTTACACTTGTCCAAGTTGTCTTTCATTTTTAAAGATCTCAGCTATGTATGTGTTCTTCTTAAGGAAAAAAAAGATATTACTTGAAGATATAATACAACGTACAATGGTAATAAATGGAGAAAAAGGAAAAAAGAGGAAATAATAGTGTGATAGTTAATTTTATATGTCAACTTGACTGGGCTAAGGGATTCCAGATAGCTGGTAGAACAGAATTTCTGGGTGTGTCTGTGATGGTGTTTCCAGAAGAAATTAGCATTTGAATCCCTAGACTGATTACCCTCAAGCAGGTCAGTGAACAACATTCAATCCCTTGAGGGTATGATGGGAACAAAAAGACACAGAAAAGATAGGTTTTCAATCTGAGCTGGAATGTTTATCTTTTTCTGTCCTTGGATTTCAGTGCTGCTGGTTCTCGACCTTGGGTTTTGACTAGAATTGCACTACTGGCTTTCTTGGGCCTCCGGCTTGCAGAGCGTAGGTCACGGGAGTTCTCAGCCTCTGTAATTACAGGAGCCAAACCCTCAATCGATCTCTTTCCATAAATCTATATATAGCCAGATATCTAGATATCTACCTATTTGTTCTGTTTCTCTAGTGATCCTCAACTAATATAAATGGTAAATCCATCGAAATGAAATTAAGTCATGGATTGTGAATAGTTGTAAATCAGACTCCAAATATCAATAACTTCTCTAGAAACAAGATAAACAGTACAAAAAATAATTTAATAATAATAATTTGTGGATGTATTAGTCTGCTTGGATCTTCATAACACAATACCACAGTCTGGGTAACTTAAACAACAGATATTCCTTTACTCTCAGCTCTGGAGACTGGAAGGCCAAGGTAAGAGTGCCAGTGTGGTCAAGTTCTGAGCAAGGCTCTCTTCCTGGCTCACAGCTGGCCACCTTCTCTCTGTGTGCTCACTTGGCTTTTATTTGCTGTGGGCACCTGGAGAAAGATCTCTCTATTCTTCTCAGGCACCCAATCCTGTGGGATAGGACCCTACCCTATGACTTCATTTTACCTTAATTATCTCCTAAATGCCTTACCTCCAAATACAGTCATACTGAGGGTTATGGCCTCAACATTTGAATTTTGGAAGTACACAATTCATCCCATACCAGTAAACATTAGTATATTAAATATGAATGCATGAGGACATTAAAACCATATTGTATTTCAATAGCCTCTAAACAGGAGGTCACACGGGCAATTTCTTTTTAATATTGAAAATTAGAGAAAAAATAATTAAATAATAATTTTGAAAAATGTAAAAGTAACCATGAATAAAACCTCCCCAAATATGTGCAAATAAAAAAAAAGAAAACATATGCCTACAGCAAAAGTTTAATTAAAAAAAAAACAAGAAGAGATGATAGATAGATGATAAATAGATAGGAGCATACCTCAATTTATTGCTCTTTGCTTTACTGAGCTTCACAGATGTTGTTTTCTTTTTTAAGAAATTCTACCAGCAAAAAGATGAATATTCATTTTACTTTGGTAATCTATAACCCAACCAGCAATATTGTTGTGGTATGTTTGTAAATAGATAGATGAATAAATAGATAAATAGACAGGCCAAGACATACACCCACATGTATAAAAACCAGATGCATATAGAATAACTATACCATTATAATTCTAATGGGATTAAGCTCTTATAACAAAAAATATATATGTATATATATAATTTATTTATTTTTAGAGAGAGGGGAAGGGAAGAAGAGAGGGAAAAAAATATCAGTGTGTGGTTGCTTCACACATGGCCCTCACTGGGGACCTGGCTTGCAACACAGGCATGTGCCCTGACTGGGAATCAAACCAGCAACCCCCTGGTTCACAGCCTGGGCTCAATCCACTGAGCTACATCAGCCAGGGCTATATTTTAAAAATATAGTAACTATATGATGCTTATAAGAAATACTTCAGTAGTAAAAAGACAAGAAAATATTATACTTGAATTAAGAAAAATAGATAAGTATATATTAAGTTTTAAACAAAGTAAACACAGGATGATAATAATAATAACCCCCCAACCAAAGAATTTCATAGCAGTAAAAATACCATTCATACTAGGTATAATCCGAGGGCATTTGTATGCAGTATAATAGTAGTATCAGAAGGCCGTGACACATATCGACCGAATCTTCCAACTGCAGGAAATATTTCATAGAAATGCAATAGTCTTTGGACAGTTTAACCAAATACACAATTTTAATTGGCAAAGTAATTAATAAATAGAAATAAGCATACAGATCGAAAAATTATAACCTCTGCTTTCATAACACCAGTGAATATTTCACACACACACAAAAAGAATACTCACTCTCACAACAAAATTGTTAATGTCAGAGAAATTTCAGATTTGTACTGGGCAAAAATACAATTATAATTATATAGTTGATAATCACTGGTAGTCACTCCGTATTCACAACATGCTGGGAAATACGCTAAGCGCTTCATTTGTATTAGTTCATTTATTCCTAATAACAATGCTATGAAGTTCATGTACTTACAGTATCTCCATTTTACATATGAGGATATTTAGGCAGATTAAGTATTTTTCTCAAGGTTACATGGCTAGTCAGATGATAAGCTCAGTGATTCTCAAAATTCGGTGTGCATCAGAGTCTGCTGGTGGGTTTGCTGAACATGAAACCCAGAGTTTCTAGTTCCCAGATCTGGGATGGGGGTCCTATAATCTGTATTTACGATGGTTCCCAGTTTTACTAATGCTGCGTGTTGAGAAGTACTAGGCTGGCCAGGTGATGCCAAGGACAACCCATTTACTACTCTATTGCTATGGGAAAGAAGAAATTGCATAGACCAGGTTCTGACAAAAAAATGCAATAAATTTGGAAATTTATAATTAGCAAAGCTAAAAATAACAGTGCTTGGAAATTTAATTAAAAATAAAAAGCAATCATTCCAAAGTTAATCAATTTAATGCATTTCCAATTAAAATTCCAATTGGATTTTTTTCCTTTGAACTTGACAAAATGATTCTAAACTCCACGTGGATGAATAATAGAAAATAATAGCCAAGACAAATTAGAAAAAGAAGAGTATTTGGGGAAAAACTGCCTCGCCATATAATAATACATTATAGATTTCCAGTACAAGATTGCATACCCAGCAGGTTCTCACTTCATGTTTCTCTAAACTCTCCACTGAAATTCTGAAATGAAGGCTTGGAGCCATGGCAAGGAATAAACTAATAATATAGATAAGAAAGGGCAGGGCCAAAGATGAGAGTGTACAGGAATTTGGGGAAGATGAATGTAGATAGAAACACGTTAGCACGTAATATCAGAGTAATGACCTGGAAGAATCCAGACAGTGGTGTGCACTACATGGAACGTGGTCTGCCTTTCAGAATCCTGAAGGGAGGGGCTCTGGGCCCAGTGGAGGCGCAGATGCTGGAGGGCAAGTGTGGAGGATGGGGCTGACAACAAAGGAGCTGATTGGAGTTCTGTAAACGCAGCAGTTGAACCAGGCGCCATTTCCACCACTGTCTTCATCTACGCTAACCTGTTTTCTTTCCTTAAATTAAAGTCAGCCCAATAATTATCTCCTGGTACAAGAGTGAAACATTATTCTCAAAAGAGATGGAGTGAAATGTTCCTCAGGAGAATTTTGCTATTTTTGTGAAGGAACAGAAACCGAAGAATGAATGAAACCAGAATTAAAGCCATTGAAACAGACTTCATAGGACAAATGACAGATCAACGTTCAAATAGATCAGTCATCCTCATTGAAAGTAAACAACTAAGTGTGTTAAATACATTTCTTGGCAGAAACGATGGGTTTGGGCCATACCATAAAACTTATACCTCTGTTCAATAAAGAAGAGACACCTACCACAAAGTGGCTTAGAATAGATGACAATAAAATATGGGCAAAAACAAATCAGTCTAATACGAAGACACAGATAGCAGGTGTCACATTCCTAACATTAGGCAGGTTTGAATTCAAAGCAAAAGCATTAAGGGAACAGAAAATGCACTTTAAAATTATTAAATGGTGGAGTCCAGTGCACAGAAATTTTAATGGTTTTTAATTTCCTCATACACACTAGTTACATACTAGTGTGTATAGAAAAAACTTATTCTGTAGGGTGTACAGAAAAAACATATAGTATGTTAGTGAAATGCACTAGTTACATACTAAGGTGTATAGAAAAAAAACATATTCTTAGCAAGAGACTGTAATTTACTTTGACTATGTAGTCTACAGACAAGCAATTGCTTCCCAGTATGGCTGCACTGGACTGTCCTCACCAAACATGAAGGAGAGTTCCGACATGTCCCCACCATTCATCATTTCTGCTAAAGACTACCTAGCTTCTTCCCTCATGTCTGTGGGAGCTAGTAGTTGCATTAGACATCCCATATTTTTGTCTTTCATATTTTACTCTTTTCTAAATAAATATGACTATCCTTGGTAAATGTATTTCAATCTTTGGAATTCCTCTTCTATAAGTTTCCTGTTTGTATTCCTTGTTCATTTTTTGAGTTGCTGATTTTTTTAATTGATCTATAGGAGTTACTTGCATATCCCAGTTGCATGAATCGAATCTATCGTCACTGTTGGATATTGTAAATATTTCTCCCTATTGTGTCATGTTCTCTTTATTTTTACCTAAGGTACTCATCACTGAATGGTAAAACAATTTTAATTTATTCAAATTAATCATTTATTCCGTATGGTTTGTTTATAATTTTTAAACCTTTTTAATGACTCTATTCAGGTATAGCAAATACATAAAAGACATCAATTTTGTTGTACAGCTTGATGAGTTTTGACAAATGTATACACCTGTGTAAATACCACCCTAATCAAGATATAGACAACTTCCACCACTCCAGAAGGTCCCTTCATGCCCCTTTGCAGTCACTCCTCACTGTTCTCAACTCCAGGTGACTTACTGATGTACATTCTCCCACTGAAGATTTATTCACCTGTCTTAGGAGATGATCTATGAGGAACCACAACTGTATAATTCTTGTTCTGGTCTTCCTTGTGCCAGACTCTTTCACTTATATTAAATGGTTCAACTATATTGTTTTTGATAATTTATGAATGGCCTACAATTTGTCTATCCATTCACCTGATGGACATTTAGGTTGTTTCCAGCTTTCTCCTATTATTATTAAAGGAACTTTGAACATTGTGTATGTCTTTTTGTAAAAAAAGTTTTCATTTCTTTTTGAATAGATACCTTATATAATATTTAAAATTTATATTTAACTTTATAAAAAATATCAAAATATTTTCCAAAGTGGTTGTACCATTTTACAGTGGAGCTGGCCAAGTAAAGGTTTTAGTTTCCCTATATTCTTGCCAAGATGTGGTATGTATTAAAGGTATGTATTTGCATCTCATTGTGATTTTGACTAATTATCCTGAAGACTAATAAGGCCGAGCATCCATTCATGTGTTAATGACCATATACCTTCTTTTGTACAAGATTTATACAAATCACTTGATCCATCTTTTACTGGGTCATTTCTCTTCTCATTATCGAGTTGTTAGAGTTCTTTACATATTCTGCACAGAAGTTCTTTCTTAGATATGTTTCATAAATAATCTTTTCCAATCTGTGGCTTGCCTCTGAATGTTCTAGTGGTGTCTTTTAAAATTTTCTTGGTCAAATTTATCATTTTATTTTCTTATTAGTCCTAGGAAATTATTTCCCTACTGCAACTGCATAAAGACTTTTTCTATGTTTTCTTCTAAAAGCTTTGTAACTTTAGGTTTTAGATTTAAACTTATGCGACACTTTAAGTAAATTATAACAAATGATGTACAGTAAAGGTCATTCACTTTTCCAGAGGAATAAGCAGCTGTCCCAGGACCATTTATTCAATGACCTCACTTCTCAACATTGGGAATATTTGTCCCATCTTTATTGTTTCCAGACTCAATACTGGTCCAGTGGTCTACGTATGAATCCTTAAGCAATAGCAAACAGCAGACTCTTGATTAATGTAGCAATACGGTCAATTTGAAATCAGCTAGCATTAGTCTTCTAATTTTGTTTTATTGTTAAAGTTGTTTTGGCCATTATAGGTCTGTCACATGGGCACACAAATTACAAAATAAGCTTGTCAATGCATACAATAACTTTGCGGAGATATTATTAGAATTTCGTTGAATCTATGTACAAATCAGGAGAAAAGTCACGTCTTAACAAAATCAAGTCTAATGATCTAGGAACGTCAAATATCTACTTTTAAATGTTTTCTTCAATGTCTTTTTGCAAAGTTGTACAGTTCTCAGTACATTGGTTTTGCACATATGTTGTTAAATTTATTTTTTATTATTTCAATGCTATAGTAAATAATATTTATTAATTTTATTTTCCAATAGTTCTTGGCAAAAATACAGAAATTCAGTTGATTTTTATTTTGACTTATTATCCTGAGACCTGTTTAAAATTTTAAAAAATATTTTATTTATTTATTTTTCGAGAAAGGGGAAGGGAAGGAGAAAGAGTGGGAAACATCAATGTATGGTTGCCTCTCATGTGTCCCCTGCTGAGAACTGGCCTGCAACCCAGGCATGTGCCCTGACTGGGAATCGAACCTTGATACTCTGGTTTGCAGGCCCGCACTCAATCCACTGAGCTATGCCAGCCAGGGCCTAAATTTTTATTATATTTTGTTATATCCCCTAGGTTTCTATATAAACAGACATATCATTTGTGAATAAAGACAGGTTTTTTTTTTTCCTTTCTGTAATGCATGCTTTTTATTTCTTTGGCATGCCTTATTGCAGTGATTAGCACTTCCCATACAGTGTAAAATTCAAGTGGTGAGAGCAGACAATTTTAGTTTTGCCTGATCTTAGGGAAGTGACATTCAATTTTCCTGTTAAATACAGTTACCTGTAGATGTTATCAGATTGACAAAACTCCCTTCAAATCCGAGTTTACTGAGAGTTTTTAACATGAATGGGCACTGAAGTTGTCAAATGTTTTTCTGTATCTATTAAGATCATATGTTTTTATCTCTTTTGTTCCATTAATGTTGAATTATGTTGTTTGATTTTTGAATGTTAAACCAGCATTATATTCTGAGAATAAACTTCACTTTGTCAAACGTATTATCCTTTATCTATATTGCTATATCTTTCCATCCCTTATGGTTTCTGCTTTTAAATTTTTATTTTTGAAGTCTTTATCAACCATACATCACAGAGACACTGTACTCCTACACATTTCCAAAGCCTTAATACTTTTACTTTTATATGTAGAATTTTAATCTGAAATACATCTTTGTATGTGGTGTTAGGCAGTGATCTAGTATTATTAGTCCCAATATCATAAACCAGTTTTCCAACACTGTTTAAGAAATTGTGGTTTCCCCCCATTGATTTATGCTGCTATCTTTATTGTATATTATGCTTCTAAGTATATGAGTCAGTGTCTCTGTTACTTATGTTTCATTGATCTATTTCTCAGCCTTTATTAGAAAAGCACACTGTGTTGTTTCATTATTTCACTATAGCTTCATATCCCACCTTACTTTTCTCATATGGGGATGAACCCCCTCCCACAAAATTTAATTTTATTTTATCAATTTTCTCAGTTCTTCCTAGACTTTTATTCTTTGATGTAAATTTTATATTAAGTTTACCGAGTTAAACAATACGTCTAACTGGATATTTTAGTGGAATCACATCATATTATTAATTAAATAGAGAGATAATTTACATACAAATAATATTTAATCATCTCATCTAAGAATGTGGACTTTTCAATTATTTAAATTATCTTCTGTTTACTTTCTTCAATAAACTTTTATCATAAGAGATCTTATTTTTTTATTGCTAATTCTCATACACATCCAAGTTTTTGTTGACATTGTGAATTGTATTAATTAATAAATATTATTTAGTCACTGATATGAGAGGCTCACTAGTATGACCTAAGTCACACAGTCTCCCTGGCCCACAGTTCCTGTTTAGGTTAGTCAAATGGGAGTCAAATTAGGTTAGACAAAAGATTCCCATCAAGGAGAAGCAAGACATAGAGGTATTTGTTAACCATTTCATCCCTGTTTTGCCAAGTTCTCCACTGTCTGCACCTCTCTGTGGCCACAGCTCCTGAGTGATTTCCCCCTAGCTGTAGTCATCATGGGAGACCAGGCACAACATTTTCTCTCACTGGCTTTTCAGGCTGAGGCCTGTTATCCTTCCCTGCTCTTGCAGGCTGCTGGGTGCTTCGCCATCCTTTGTTGCTTCCCCTAACTCTGCCCATCTGTCCATAAAACATTAGCTTTTTCTTCAGGTAATTTCTTTGTATGAGTGTGTCTCCTTTCATAACTCATACTGACCCATTCTGCAATAGGAAATGTCAAGTAAAATCATGATAGTACAATTTAGGGTCATCCAACATTTGATTAAAAATATCACAAAGGAGGGAAGACAAATCCCATTCCAACATCTCACCTCCTTAAACCTTCAGACTCTACATATGTCAGGTAACTTCTGGCACTTCAACCTTCATGACTATGGGCCATTATTGAATGCAGGCTGCAGGTAACTAACTTGGCAGCAATGAGTAATTCTCCCGGGCACTTGAGTTGATATAGTTCATATGGAATCTTAAGGATGCACCCCCATCTGTATGTATTTGGCCTGACCCATTTCTTAGGAATCTAATTTGAAAGAAGCACCTTTGGTGCATGTATTATCCCATTCTATAGCATTACTTTACTTCTGTGTTTGGAATTTACCTTCTTATGTTGCCACAAGCACTGGAAATTGGTACAAGAGGCTGTGAGAAGAAAAGACATCCATGTGTAAGTCAATAGCTCCAAGTGATTTCAGCTATTTTTAAAATAGCCTTTTTCCCCAAAGGAAGGCTGGATCGCTCAGATTATAAAAAGAACTTCTTCCAGAGTGGTAAGAGAATTCAAAATTCTCAGACTCATCTTTGTCCAAATGTTTTCATCCAAGAGTTCAAATTATTCTTTTTCCCCAGCAATATCTTTACTTAGCAGAGTTTGGTGTGGTATCTGCAACTCAAAAATGTGCACTTCCAGACCATTGTCTAATTTTTATCCATGTCATCTCTGTGGCAAAAAAAAAAAAAAAAAGAGAAGGGTTTCCCTTAAGGCCACCTTAAAAGTTTTCTGATTTTTTGTCTATTGCTTGACTTAAGAATATAAATCCTTAGCTTCTATTTTTATTCTTTTTGTAAGCACTTTAGTATAGTTAGAACAACTTGCCCCAACATCACATCCTATGTAATCACCATTATCACCATAGCAATTAAGTACCTCAGCCACTTGGTCTTCCTTTACTTTGCCCTGATCTATAATTCACTCTATATCTCCACCAGTGACAATTTTAATAACTGTTGTCCTCTCGGAGATTATCTTCATGCTATTCAAAAATGTGAACAATTATATTCCAAATTCAATCTTTTAGGGTAAAAAGGGATGCTCTTCTGGATACCGATAATTCTGTTACTCAGGGTCCCTTTTGAAAAAAGAAGGTACATTTTACAGGGGCAATTTATGGAAGTGTGGCCAACCTTAGGCACCACCAAGTAATTCTTATGTCCTCCTGTTTCTAGCTGTCACCACCTCTGGGCAATAAGACATCTTATACACAACTCCTACCCTTGACCACAGTGTTTCTTAGGCATGTCTTTGGCTCTAGTTTTTCTCCAAAATGTGATCCTGACTCTCTCTCATTTGGTATGATATATATTATCATCTACAAAGTGTACCCCCTTCTCACTCTTCTCCATAAATAAATATTCATTGATTCATTTATATCTTTTCTATCACTTCTAGGAAGTCTATATTTAATATTTTTCAGTATATCCTAATTTGCCACTTAGACACAGATGTCTTCAAGGCTACTACTAAACTAATATTTTTACCATGAATTAAAAAATCCTTGATTAGAAACGAGGAAGACCTGTGACAGGGAGAATTTATAAACTTTTTAACTTCTCAATTTTCTTTACTTGCTCATGTGTTTAATTCATGCTTATGGTGGAATATACCAATTGTAGAGGAAATGCATTAGATTTGTTTAGCAACTACCTTTGTAAGATTCTATGCTCATTGGATTGAAGAAGAAGATTGCTTTACTCCCAAAGTCCAGAGTGAAAGGTGACAATATATACATTTTTGTAACCAAGCCACTTCGATGTCAAAATATTTTAAAACCTAAAAAAAACAAGTTTAGGATAACCCGTTTACCCTCAGTTTAGGGTAACATGCTTGCTGATACAGCTTGAAAACACACTTATCCACTTCAAATGTGGAACACTGATAGTCTATTTTGGGGTGACAGAGTGTTTCCTATATTTATAACACTAGTCCTAACATATCTAAATTCTGACATGACTACAATAGAAGCTCAGCCAAAAGACCTGAAGGTAGGTGTTTACACAGGCAAATGAAAGGATATTACATCAGCATGAATCATGTTTTCTTCAGAGCTTTAAATAGTTGATACTTAATATTAATACATGGTTCAAGAGAAATATAGAGCTGAAATCCTGCATTATGGGATCTCACAAATGGCAATTGCAAAATACTTTTCCAATGAATACAATGCCTTGAGTTGCCTTCATTCTAACTATCTAAGGCCCAGTTCAAAACTCTTTTTCATCAAGAATTCCTCTTACGCCATTGAAATTAAAAACAAGCTGATGGTAAACGGAGGCACTGGGGGTGAGAGGGGGGTAATTGGGGGTAAAGGGTGAAGGGCTTTCAGGAACAACTATAAAGGACACATGGTGTCCTTTGTAGGACAGGATGGGATCAGCGGTGGGAGGTGGGGATGGCTGCGGTCGGTGGGAGTGGCCCGGCGAATGGAGACAACCCTATGTGAACAACAGTAACTTGAAAAAAGTAATAATTCCTCTGAGGCAAGCATAGAACAGAGCAATAATCTTGTCCTTCTCCTATTTTCCAACTTTTCTTTTCACTTAACTCATTTGGTATGCTAACCTTATAAAATTCCCACCATTTTTGTACTTTTAACAACTTCATATTAGTGCACCTTTCATCATAAGCTTCTGAAGGGCAGCCAGATAGTGCCTGGTGTGACCATGTGTGCGTTGTGAGCACACAAATGCATGGGAAAAACTGATGAGTAACTATGTGCCTCTTCTACCATTCCATTTATAGGTGGTAGCATCTGCAATTCAGATTTTCTTGGACATTAACTTATTTTCCCAAAAATATTCCCATAAATTTAGCTTATGTCTATTTTTATATATACTCAATAAGATTTATGGATTAAGCCTTTCTAGAATCTACCATTTAACTTCCAGTTTTAGATTTGATCTTCTTTACTTCATATCTGGAAAGACATTTTGGAAAAGGGTAAACATTCATTTTGTCTCCTATTTTACCCTTTCCAGTTGACAAAGAAGTTGTGCTATCTCTTGCCCATAACAATAAGATTTTTATGTCATATTTTCTCTTCTGAATATATGAAACCAAAGTCTTATTAAAGAATACCTAATTTTGTTCCCTAATATCATCTCCACCTACTTGTTTTTCTCTGCACTTAGATTATGAGCTTTAAATTAAAGAACTGTGTCACCTTTTACCCTGTTCCTTCTACTGATGTAACATGGGCTTTCATGCATGTGTGGATCAAAAGGCACGCTTTATAAATACATAAAAAGCTTTCGGTCACAGCAAGTGGAACACGTAACAGTTGCTAAGAAAGCAGTGATGTGTTCATTTTCAGCCAGGATACATTCTGGAGGTACTGTGTTTAGTTGTCATAGTTATCAGTCTGGGCCAGTGGTTAACAGCCCAATGATCTACTACTTTTCAGTCTTCATCCCCTTCATCTCTCCCACTCTCCATCAGTTCTTTCTTTTCACTTGGCAGTCAATACAAAGTAGGTGTTCCTATGGCTGAAGTTTCACTTTGGAGATCATAAAGTTGTCATTCACATAATTTAAGGACTTCTTAGAAGCTATTTGGCTATAAGATATAGCTTGATAATTACACTCATGTAAGGCAGCTAAATGTTGAAGGTACCTTGAAAGTTGATCTCGAATCCATTATTTCATTTCCTTCCAGTCATATTCATTAGGATGGTCCAAAGACCTGGTTCACATTTTCTTTATGTATTGCCCTTTAATTATACTGGTACTTCATCTCCCATATTTCTTTTTTGTCATTGATACTAATAGCCATGTATGAATTGTTCTCTCTAAAACTATAGGTAGATACAACATAAAAAAGAGGCATACATAATGTTCCATTCTAATGCTAGTTGGAAAACAAAAGAATACTTCCTTTTTTATCCCCGATTTACTCTGGCGTGAACCATTTATTATATATTTTTTGTCATCTTCTCACTTCTAACTTCTTGCATCCATCTTCTATTCTCTAGAGTTTCAGACTTCATTGCCCCATACTATTTCCTTTTTCAATAAACCTTTGTTATAAAATAAACACAACTCATAATGTTACCCTTTCAGGGGTGTTTGTGATATCAATCTCCTCCAAACTGAAATTATTTAAAACAGAAGAATATATTTCCAGTGAGAAGAAATATGAGACACTGAAACAGATGAAGAAGGAAATCTTTTGGGTCTGAGAAATTATTTTGGAACTTAAATCATATGGGAAAAAAACATTATTCTATTCTTCTAATGCTAGCCCCACAGTCACGGTAGGATTTGAGAAATAGTGTTTTGATGCAAAAGATCTATGAGCAAGAAGTTCATGCATCCAGAAAAAGAGACTTCTGTAGAATTTGCCTCCCTATACCCCACCATAGGAATGGAAGAAACTGTCCCTTTTACCCACAAAGAAAGCCTAGTCTGAGCAGCAATATGGTTACTTATTGTGTCTCAAAATACATGCTTCTCTGACTTGCCATAAAAAAATGTTATAACCATGTTGTGGGTGATTTTAATTAGTTTTCCAAACATATGACAAACTAAATTGAATAAATCAAACTGACCTTTAAATTTCTAGAATTATAGCCCATTTAAATGTCCATAATGCTGCAATAATAACCCAGGTTAATAACCATTCCACTCTCCTCCCTGAGAGGCTCTCTGGGTGATACACAATGTTATTAATTTTGGCATGATTAAAATTATTCCCATAGTTCAGGTTTAATACAGTATTGATGTTGTTATTAATATGGATTTGTCAGTAAAAATACAAAACTGAGGCAGTCCCAGCTAATGTCAGTTTTAAGGTTAAAAAATAAGAAATTTAAAAAGTGTTAGCTTTTATTGAGGGAAGTAGGGAAAACCCATAAGACCAGAGTTTCATTATAAGGATATTTGGCTTGAGATGAGAAAAAGTTCAAAGTCATAAACCAGGGGGAAAAAAGCACTGCAAATGTATCCGTTAGCAACTTAATTTTTTTTAAGTGTATATTGACCATTTTTGTATTTTTAAAAATGTCTTGAGGGATTGATTCAATGATGTGACAATTCTATAAGGATTGACAAATAGTAAATTTAAAAGGTTAATTATCAGGGTTGATTGAAGAGTATAATAATTTTATTTACAGTTCACCTTTGTGAAGCATGTGAGACAACCAAAGCAAACCAAGTAGGAAAGTGTGACTTGGAGGGAAAGAGAATGCTGGAGTATGAAAACTGGTATTGGCTGAGTAGTGTAGCACAATGTCGAAGAGTTCCAGCTGAACCCAAGTGTGCACCTGAACTTAACTCTTGGCATTTGCTTTTGTTAGTTTTGTTAATTACTAAGCATCTTTGTGCTAGATACTTCATCGGAAGTGTTACCTCAGACATATTAGTTACCTCGGAAAGTTTGAGAAAAGCAAATTAGAGAGTGCATGAGAAGTGTTGACTAGCACTTGGCCTATAGTAAATGTTCAAAACAAGTAAGCCCCTGTTATTAGGCCATCACCATGTGAAAAAGTTGACATCACTTTCTTCATTATGTTTTCATACTTGGAGAAATAAGTAATTTCCACAAGGAGTCTGGTTATTAATAATTTGTTATGGGATTAAAACCATGTCATTTCCAATTACAAAATCAGTTACCATATTGTCCCCTCTGCTTTGACTGTTTCCTCAGGTATGATCCCAGGTAATGTGCATGTGAAATTTGTTATTTTTTTTATATCACATAAAAATTATCTCCCAGACTTCTGCTTTCAGCCATTCAAAGCAATCCTTAGAATAGAGCTATTAGAAAAGATTTTTTTTCTTGCAGATATCAGAAAGCTACAATGAAGTAGAGATTTATGGGTCAAACACTGAGAGAATATACAGTCAAGGTGTCTGATACCATTTTGTATACTTTTGCATGTATTTGAAATTTTCTATGATCTATAAACTAAAACAATAAAAAATTGAAAATCCACGAATGTGTCATAACCCACCCTTTCAACTCTTTTGCCTGGAGTGTCTAATGTTGATTAGATAAAGCTTCCATCCTTCAACCTCCAAAGCCATTTCTTCCATGAAAGTCAAGATTTCATCCCAGATGAAAGTAGCCTCATGGTATGTACTTGTCAGTTCCTTTAGCCTTCCCAGAGCAATGAACATATCCTGTTTTATGTGTGAATAGTTGAATATACACCTGTCACTCCACAAACATTATAGATTTTTACAGAAAGGACTATGAGTCTCATATTTTTATCTCTTTACTATGACAAACACAGGAATGAATTGGGTTTTGTGGGACCTAAAGTGTATGCAATTGCTTTATATTATAAAGAATACAAAAATCCAAGTACAAACTAGGTAGAATGATTGGAAGGGTCTCCAGTAAGTTAGGGCACCTAAAGTTTCAGCTTTAATGGCTCTACAGTAAACCCATTTGTGACATAACACAATGCACAAACTATCCGATTTGCCAAAGTAAATTCCTATTAAGGGGATCATGCTCATCCATCTTTCAAGATGTTTTCTCTATGATATTTGAGACTTTCCTCTATTCCTCCATATTTATACCTCGACGAAGTATGAAACAGATGAAGTGATACCCATGACCACTACATCTACCTTCTGGGCTCCCTTATTACTCTTGTAACTTTTTTTAGGTGATTCATTCTTGAATATACAGCCAAAAAGAATAAGATTTCCCTAAATTAATCTACAAAAATGTGGTTAAGCAAGACATAAAAATGACTCTTGTTCCATATTTTATTAACAGCTTTCAGGCATCACTCCTCCCTTTTCCCCTTCTTCCCCACATCTGGGCATGCTAATGTCAAAGCCTATGTGATCTCTTCTTTTGCCTCAGCAAAAGTTCAGACAATACAAACTCCAGCCCCCACAGGTACAGTGCCCTTCACACCAGCCCCCTAACTGTGTTCCCAAGACAATCTCTTTTCTCAATTCTCTCAAGCTATGCTTATACCTGGTTGAGAGCCTGGTCTCCCAGGAAGTTTAATTATGGGAGTCTCAAAATTATTCATAACTTCTTGTGTGTGTGTGTGTGTGTGTGTGTGTGTGTGTGTGTGTGTGTGTGAGAGAGAGAGAGAGAGAGAGAGAGAGAGAGAGAGATCATCAATCTTGACATTCAAATCAAATTTCGGGAGTAGTTGTTTATCTCATTCCTGTAGTATGCCCATAACATGGTATAATTTTCTCACAAATAGGGGAAAAAGTGAGTTTTGGAATGGAGACTAGAACATGGAATACAGTCATGGAAATTACAGAAGATATCATGTGGGGAACAGAAGTTTGGGAGTCACAAATTTCAGGCTCATAGGCCATATGAATTCACTAAAGAAACTTGACTAGGAAAGGCATTATAATTCAAATACGTTTTAGGAAAATTGATCAGACAGTTTTGTGCTAATTGGTAGTGAAAGGGCTATAATTTCTCTCATAATGGGGATGGATACAAGAAAGATCATGGGGACTTAGAGCCTGGGGAAGAAAGTGATAGAGGAACCACCAAGTTACAGATTCTGGCTCCAAGAAAGGCAACAGGCTGTTCGCGCACACTGTTCAAAGGGTATAGTAAGTACGTTCTGGCTGGGCTAGTGTAGTCATGCGGGTGAGACTGGCATGACACAAACCAGGAGCCAAGCAGTTATCCAGTACAAGTGCTCAGTGTCACAGACCTACCCATATGCAACAAGAAATTCTAGAACAGTGATTTGAAGTACACTGACCAGGAGACAGATGTGACAAAGTGGCTTTCCATAAGCAAGACTGTTTTCCAAATCTGCTAACATTAGGCTCTCAACCTACACAGTCTTTAGGGGTGCAGACAGACCAAACAGTAAGACTGCAAATAGAGTAAGTAGAATCCCAATGTAATGGACTGGAGCAACATAAGAAGGCCACAGAGAGTGACATAATTTGGGTTCACACAGGAAACTGGACATCTTCTTAGCAATTCTGAAATAAGACCTTGTATTTCTGAAAATGTAGGAAGCAGCAGAGAAATGAAATGTGGAAGACTAGAGGGGGAACTGAGGAGTGAGTGCTGTGGCTTGCTTAGGCTACCGAGCAATGGATTTGTAGAGCCTGGCTCTATTTTTGATGTTGCTGATGGTGAAACCAAAGTTAGCTGGTGGCCAACTCTTAGAATTCTATTTTGCAGAACATTTTCTAAGAAGCATATCTCATCTATAGATAACTACCTATCTATCTACCTGCCTGGCAACTAAATTTATCTAACTTCAAAGAACTTCTATTCGGGGAGACCCTTGAGCATGCCTTGTATATTTACATCCTTACTATTTACATATGAAAATATAATTAATAATGCAAAGCAAGCTCAAAGCAGTGCCAAATGAGTGAGACTACAAAGGCTGAGGGACATTCAAGGAGAAGGGGGCTCCTGGGAACACATTTACTCCCGCTCTCAGCTGAAGAAAGGTTCAAAGAATATTAATTGTGAGGACATCAGTAGTAAGTTTTAATAGTGGATTGTCAATTAAGATGTCTAATAGAATAATAAACTATCAGTAGCTTAAGCAATGCACATTTACTTTCTTACCAGAAGGTTCAGAGGTTGATGCTTGATTGCCATGTGGGTGTCAAAGCTTTGAGTCAGGGTCTCTTTCAGCCCCTTCTTTATCTTTCTTTTCAGTCACAAGATGGATACAGCAGCTGCAGACTTCGTTTTCTCTCAAAACCTCATAAAAGTCAAGAATTTGGTAAGTCTGCCACCTTATATCTCTCTCCTTTATCAGAAAATATTCCAAAGGACTTTTCCAGCAAAACCCTTCTTACATCTCTTTGGTTAGAACTGAGTACTACCAGCCAACCCATGCAGCTGGCAGGCCCACCTTCCCAGAAATCAATAACATCCACTCCATACTGGAACAAAAGTGAAGAACTGTTAGCAACAAAGGGAGAGTTGGCCTGTGTGTGAGCAGACAACAGTATCTGTACAATGGATTTAGGCATTTTCCTTTCCATTTAGCCTTTGCATTTAATGCTGGTGATTACAGTTTTAACTTAGAAGTTCCCAGTAATAAGAGTTTCTGACACAGTGATCAGCCAGCATTAAAGATAATTTGGGGCAGTGAGGCCTGCCTAAATTCACACTTTATAAGCAACCATCTGCTTTGCTTAGTCTGTCTACATATAGGAAAAAATATATCCCCCTCCTTAAATACCTCCTCAGAATCCATGTCTTCCATCCATCGCTCCAAGATTCACTGTTTCTCTGATTAGAACAGCCCTTATCTCTGTTTCCTGGGTTTGCTCACATTCTGCGTGACTATGTTTGACCACCATCACTCCTAGCAGACAAATACCTGTCTCCTTGCTGTCTGGGAATGTAGCCATTTCTTAGGCTGTCCAAATAGATAATAAAAATAGTTCAAGTAAGCCCACTCTTCAGCAGATATAAACTGATCTTTCTTCTGTACATGGATTTGATTTCAGAAAGTACAGTTCACAGAATCCAGGGATATAGTTCAATTACCTAAAATCACTGGGAAAATATTTTAATCCCCATTCTGCATATGATGTATAGGATGAAAAAAGAAGGTACATAAAGACCTTCCCTCTTCCCTCTTCCTATTCTCTCTTTTCCAAAGCCCAATATCCCATAGAACAGAGACCTACTTTTCTGTGTGATGTAAATCCTGGGACTTCTTTCCATGTGTCCTAAGTACAGCTTAATGGAACATTGCATTATATCCACCTTCCCCCATTTAATGCCCCATGATGGAGATTTGAATGTGATTCATTGTGGTGTTCATAAAACTCATAACAATGAAATGTGTTTACACACCTATACTTCAACCATCTCTAACTTTTGGACCATACTTATGTCTCACCCACTGCTGCCCAAATACTCAGCTGAGTCTATCAGTGACCAATCATTTTAAGGGACAAGCAATATGAACTCTGCCAAGAAAACCCACTGGCTTGCTGTCTTTACCAGCATTTGTCTCTCTTTTGTTATATCATTCATGAGCTGGACTCACATTTGGGTACTCAGGAAGGCACTTTGATGCCCAAGAGGATCACTTCATATGGAAACATGGATACCACCAAAATTACTCAAGAAGTTATACCCTGATCAAAAGCAGAAGTTTTGAAAGCCCCACTGCTACTGCCACTATGGGCTAGTTACAGGTATACTACGAATTAGGTAGATTACTCATAGTAATCTTCCTGAAGTCCAATAATATCAAACCTTTGCTAAGAAAACTTTTCTGGCCCCCCATTCATTACCAAGGCTTTTTAAAAGCTGTGCCATTGAACCCAGTAAATGTCATACTATTTTTTAAACTAAACCTGCTACAAACATGCTTAAAATGATGTAGTTAAACCAATTATAAATATAAATGTAACTTATCCAATAGCATCATAGTGGCCAGAGGGAAATTCGAGTTTCCAGCAAAGTGATGAATACTTTAGATCTTCATTAATATATTTTGTTATATTTTGACATTTGTATTTTTTTGATGTTCTGAAGTAATGCAATCTCAGTCTAATGAATTATAACAAAATGTTCTAATTAGGGAGATTATTCTGCCTTTTCCTTGGAGTGTATCAGACAGAGATACACTCATATAGGAAGGGTTTCAGGAGTAATCTGAGGGTCTCAGGAAGTTCTAAAGGTTTTTCCAATTCCAATAGTTTGAAAAACAAAACAAAAGAAAATCAAGTTGTGCAAAACCAATAGCTCCATCATTGACTGGCATTTTTATCTTTTCTATTTTCATTTTAATAAAGAAAGAACTCATGATACAAGATAAAAATAGCTTATTTTGAAAACAGCTTCATATAATCAGTTGGAAACATACCCCAATAATTTGTTCAGACTTGCTTTACACCCCTGGATATTTTAATCTAAAACTCACATCATGTATTTCTTCTTCCTAACATAACCTCATTTCTTTATAATCATAACTTATTTCCCCCATTAGTAAAAATAAAATCATGTAGGTGCAATTTTGTGTTCTTTATACTTTGGGGACTAAATTTAACTAATTAACATTTTAATAACATTCCACCATTTGTTCCTGCAGAATTAGGGGACTTGCTCAAGATAGATTAAGATATGCTTTGAACCATCTGGAATTCAAGCAGCTTTGATTTTAAACAAGTAGTTGTTTTCCTGTATGCTTGTGGACCTTAGGGGTGATTAACACATAGGCCATAAGGTAAACTATAGAAAGAAAGAAATTTATTTATTTTTATTTTACTTCTGACACTTGAAAGATGCTGAATTGCTTCTCTAAATGGGATTTAAATATTGCTTGAGTATCTTGGCAGAATAGGCATTCAAGGTAATAGTGTGAAATCTCACTGATGCAGAATGATTGAAGGAATACAGTCTGTATAGAAAAGCCTTTGAGTTTTAAAATTGTCAAGAACAAACATTTTTATTACCTTTAAATATCAATGCAGTAACCCAAACAAAGTTTAAGCACTATTGCTGTTAGAGATGACCATTGAATCTGGTTTAATGAATGACTAAGGACTAGTACGGTGTGAAGGACACAGGGAAAACTATGGTCTGGGCAAGGCATAAACTTTCTGGAAGGGAAAAAAGAAAACAAACTTAGATAAGATTGGGACAAAAATAAAAAGCGTTGAATATGAGCTAGGCTAGAGGACTACAAATTAAATAAATGAGTCACATGGCTCCATCTGAAATAAGCCCCAAGCCAGTTTAGGTCCGCAAGATAACTCCTAATCATGAGTCAAAATGATCTTCCTTGGTGGTTGTGGGAATAGAGTGCAAAAAGATGCTGAGAAAGGCAAAACAATATTAACTAGTTTTTGGAGACCTAAAACTGGAGAAATTATGTAGTCTGCAATGGCCATGTTCTAGAACTCCCCATTGGGTTTGTTGCCAGGTCATGCCCACAGTGCCAGGCCTGCTAAGATGGAATTTCAAATTCAAACAAGAGTCTACAGCTGATTCCTTAAGTCCATATGGAACAATGTCAGTGCACATGCCCCTCCTCTCTGTTTATTCTTCACCCATTACCTTGTCATGACTCTTCCTGATGGTCACCTTTAGCATAAATCCCTCAGGGACCTCATCCAACTTTTTTCTTCTTCTATAACCTCTCATTGTTTTTACCTTTCTTCTTTCCTTTATCTTCACTCATCGTAATATTTTATTTTACACTCTTTCAAGATACAGACGCTGTTATGTTCTTTATCTGTAAATGCATTTTAACTACTGTATCAATATTATAATAGATCACAGACGGATGCTATCTAATATAATGGAGAAAGGGGGGCATGGAGAAGCATCTTTACCTCCCTGCATCGCATCTCCAACATGCTTCTGTAAATCCCACACCAAAGCGCACTCCATTCACTGCTGACTGGGTACATCAACTAGGCATCTAGTGCCTAGAGACAAGTAGAGACAAGGATAATTTTGGCCAGGCTGTGCTAGGTACTTCTAGGGATGCAGAAAAGCAGGATTTAATTAACTTGATAAACTGACTTGAACAGTCTTTACCTAGAATCCATACTCATATACAGTTAAACATCTGACCTCACAAACACTTAATTAAGCAGTACATTGACCCTTCCTCTGTTACTGGCCTCTTGACCATGCCTTAACCCAGCTGAGAGTTTGAATAAATGGTGGACCAAGAAAAGACATTTTACCAAAGTTTTAATACCCTTCCTTTAATTATGGAAATATTCAGTCTACTGACTTTGGTCGACAGCTATCCAACTTAATAACCTTAAGACAATTTAATGGTAAGCATCTGTCCCATTTTTGCTCAGCAACATTTCAGACATTTTAATGCCTTTTTGCTCAACAGTAGGAAGTCTGCAGGGTAGGTTTTATGACAACTGTTTTGAACAGTAAACTCAAGTGCAGAGAAATAAAGTGAATTATCAAAATTACACAGCAGTTGGCATCAGAGTCTGGTCAAATTCTAAGCCCCTTCTCCCTAAATGAATGTTATTGTCCAGTGTATTGTGCCCCTCCCCTATGACTGGCCTGTTGTGTTAGCCATGCATGGCACTAGTAGCCCCTTGATGTATTTCCTACTCTGTACATCAGAACTTATCTCCTTTACATAATCAGCACAATTTTTTCCTTGAGGTAGCCAAACCATGCCTTCAAACGCATTTGCTGATGACTAATATAATTTTAGTATAGAGCAGGAAGTAGAAAGAAACTTACTCTAAAGAAATATATAATTCTTTACTTCCAATTTAGAGGATTGAGGTTATTATAGATTCTATATACGTAAAATGTTGCAATTATAAAACATCTTCCCTAGAAGGAGGGGGAGTGGGTTTGAAAGTTCTCAGCCTAAGTAATGATTCAAGGAGTTTCTGGAGAGAAGGGAGAATTTGGGGAGGGGTAGATTAATCATTAAATTTTGGACATGCCAATCAATCAATCTAAAAAAAAAATCTAAAATTGGGACTGTCAGAAAGTAATCATGTTCCAAGGGGAACAGAAAGAGTGAACTCTCTGAAATAGGAAACAGTGAATATCATGTGCTAGCTCTGGAAGGAACCTAACTCATACGTAGTATAGAGTCTTCTGAAAAGACACTTCACAGTGGTGGCACCCTAAGGCCAACACTGACACTAAGATTAGGTATCAGAAAATAGATGAGAAAAAATGGTGTTTTCTAAGATGGCACTCCCCAAAGTGTGTCCCAGAGATGAGAGTCCAGAAAAATGCTCCTTTCTAAAATACCTCTTTATAAAATAACTGGGAAATACCTGGTGCTATAGCCTCCTCCGAAAGATTCAGAATGCAAACCAACATAATTAAAATTCCTACACACAAAAAATCTCAAATAGCTTCAACTACTTTTAATTATACATATTTGAAGCATACTAAAAACAAACAGCCATGAACCCACCACTCGGATTAAATAGATCAACATTTTGCATTATTGCTTAACATCTTTTTTAAGAAAAAAAACTTCTAGATATAACTGACTCTTTAAACCAGTCTCCCCTCTTTAGAGTAATGACCACATTGAAGTTGGTATTGATCCCCGTGTTCATGTTTTAACTGATTAATCCAGCATTTTTCAAACATGTTTACTCATAGAAACTTCTTCTTATGCAACATCTATTAACAGATCATGGAAGATCTGAAGTGTATAATTTTGGAACACTGATTTAAGATTCCCATATGTTTTTTAAAAAACAAGCTGGTGAATATGCTTCAGGCCAAGAGAAATGGGTCAGGAAAGGAAGAAGTGAGTTTGGTACCAGAAGTGATAATTCTTGGAGAAATGAAAGCTGCAATGTGAGGTCTCCACTAGACAGTCTAGAACACAAAGGATGACTTCTGTGGGCCAGATATGAAATTGCCTCTCTTTCCCAGGGCATCCAGCCAAAAGTAGGACCCAAAAAGGCTTATCTGGGGCTAGATGCAATACTTCAAGGTTTACCATCAGAAAAGGGAGAGACAGTTTCTGGCAGAAAATAAACAGACTGCAGACTTCTAGGGCTAACAACAAGCTAGGTACAACAAGTTCAACCCCCAGGCAAGGCCTACTCTAGTCTCCTACATAGATCAAATTCCCGTGAGAGATGAAGTCTGTATCATCTTCCTCAGGAATTCCCTTCTCTGTGCCTTTAGTAAGTGGGTCTCTCCTGTCTCTCCCTTACCCCCAACAATTTTTGCTGAAGTTATTGGTTTAAATTTTAGTCCATCTCACCTTACCACAGACACAAGGAAATGGCCAAAGTCACCCATCCATCTCAGGTGAGCCCAGTTTTCTTGAGTGGAATCAAAGACTGAGGAAATAATAATGACTAGGAAACAAAGCTGGTGAATATGCTTCAGGCCAAGAGAAATGGGTCAGGAAAGGAAGAAGTGAGTTTGGGGGCAGAATGAGCAATAATTCTTGGAGAAATAAAAGCTGCAGGTGAGGTCTCCACTGGACAGTGTCTTTACCCAGAGGTAACCCATAGTCTAGTCTGTGTTCAGTTCTTAAAACCAATTGAAACTGAATAAATATATTTCACCCCATTTATTGATTATAAGAAATAGCTAACTGCTTTGTGTGTTTTTGGTAGCCCCTTGAACTGTTTTAACTTATCCGGTACTGCCAAATTTGTTTCCTCTGTGAGGGTGGAGTGTGATAGAAAGAACACCCATTTGCAGTTCATAGGCCTGCCCTCTACCACTTAACTAGTTATGTAATGTTAGGAGAGTCACTCGCCTTCTTTAAACAGGTATAGTGACATCCTCTCATAGGTTTTATACAAGTTTCAATGAGCTAATACATGAGATGAGCTTATCTTAGTGTTTAGCAAGTGGTAAATATATAAAACAAGAGCTATTTTTATTACCATTATTATTATAAATAACTGTAGAACAGAACAAAACAAAAAAGGCTGTTTAATTTAGGAATAGCAGGGAATGGTGGTTTTAGAGGGTGGGAGGTGCTGTACAAATCTGCTTGAAATTTTTCCAGGAGAAAAAGAGAAAAGAGACAAAGAAAGGTAAGTCAGTGTGTTATTGGATACTATCCAGTGTCCCTTTGTCTCAAACTTCTCTCCCATCTAGAAATATGAACAGAGACTATAAGGAATGTGGGCATTCCCACCCAGTCTTCTGTCTCATTCCTCTGTTAACATGAAATATTATGGGAAGAGTGTGCTGTTGCTTAATTCACTGGTTTACAGAGAAGGCCCTGACTACATTCCATACATCAATCATGAAGGAGGCAGGAGGATGGAGAGAAGGGCTTTGCATAACTGATGAGGGTACAAGATAGGCTGGTTCAGGTACCCTAGCCAGCCCAGCAGTGCACTTAATCTATTCCATTCACACATGTCTTTCCCAGGCTCTGCATTCTTACTTCTCTCACTTCTCCATTCTTACCTATCTAACTTAGCTCTTTCTGTCCCACATAGCCTGGTCCATGTCCTCCTCTCTCTTCCTTGAATTCCTCACTGAGCCCCTCGGTGTGTGATCTTCGGTAGACAGCACTCACTGTAGAAGGCACAGTTTTACACATTAGTTCCTATCTTACACAGATTATATGATCATATTTACCCATGTCTCCTGCAATAAGATTGCTCACTCCTGTGGGGGAGAAACCATGTCTCCTGTATTTCCTTAAGCTGCTAGAACAGAAGTGAACACATAAAAACTAATTAATAAATACCTGTGAAAAAAATGTTTCAAGACCTAAGCAAAAAAAAAGCCTAGAAAATTCTCTATGGTCATAAAGAGCTTTAGAAAACTCCAAGTCCACACACATTCACCTTGCAAACATATTTAGAAAGGGCCTTCAGTGCTGACCCCAGAGAGCCTCCGAAGATATCCATCATGTGAGCTTGAAATGCAGCATTGTCATTATTCAGATGGAAAATAGAATCACTTATGAGATCATGGCTCATTGTCAATTCTCTATATATTTGCACTTATTGTGACAGATGCTGTCGAATCTCATCCTAGCTCTATTATTCCACAGAAATGGATTGGCCCTCTTATGCTATACAATAATAATTAGGATAATATCAACCATTAACTCTCCATGCCCCTTTCTATCTAGAAAGCTCAAAGAAAGCTTTGATGATTACAAGCCTAAACAGTATCAACTGGACCCTCACTTTCTCCAAAATTTTCTTTTTTGACTGAAATATTTCATAGGCTATTCACATCCCAAAGGGGATTTTTTTCAAAGTTTGAGATAATGGGTTTCAGCCATCTTGACTTAGAGCAGAATGAATAAATGCATTTTCTCTACAGAAAATTCATAATGCCTTAAGCTGAGTTTGTGCCTATGACATATTCTTAACCACCTACTGAATTGCTTTCTCTTCATTTTTGAGGTTAAATGAGAGGCCTGGAGCCTATAGGAGAATTCTACCATATGTACTGGTGGAAAAATTTAAAAATAATGAGGAAAAAAGAAATACAGTTCTAGAGTTATCAGGCAGTACAGTGGAAACAGTAAAAATTCTGAAAAACAATAGAACTTTTTGCCATCTTCTTTAGGACAGGCGCCCATTGGCTACCTATTGTCCACAGGTCCATACACCATGGACCTATTTTTTTTTACTGAAAATATAAGTGGTAACATGTTTATCTTCTCAGAGTACTTATATTTTATAAGATTAATTTTTTTCTATTTTTCTATTAAAGTTGACATTCAATATTATACTAGTTTTAGGTATATAACATAGTGGTTAGACATTTATATAACTTGTAAGGTGATTCTCTGCCCTCTTCCCACCCCACCCCCAAGTTAGTCTATCGGGGTACTTATAACTGAAGGAGGCAAGAAGCCCTATGATGTAATGTGTTGGACTGGTATCTATCATTCCTCAATTTTGTTTCAATTGAAGGCATCATAGGTGCCTCAACATCAATCAGCTGGTTTGGGAAAGGAAGCAAGCTAGAACTAGATTGGAAAAGGACTAAGGAATATGATATAATTACAGAGGAAGACGTAGTAATAGGGAGTTCACTGGTTGGCTCCTGTCGCATCAAATCAGGAGACAAGACTAAGCCTTAGGACTCAGGTCTTAAAAATATAATGCTAAAAAAATGAGGTGCTATTAGTAGTACACATTCAGAACATGGTAACACCTGACAGATATTTTAGATTGGGATTTTTTTCTAGATAACCCTCACGTAATGCCAGATGGATGGCTATGCATTACGCCTAGACATGAAACCAACATGGCTCTCAACATAGCACAGGACATGTTCATTTTCCATATGCATCTGACGCAGTGGAGCCTCACCTTGTCACCAATCTGCACTGTGCCTTTAAGGAGAGAAGGGCATGAGGACTTACAGGCTCTTTGCCTTTCTAGAAACTCCTCCAGGATACATCTAAGACTAGAAAAATCTCAGTTCCACTAGCAGATCATACAAAGCTAAGCTGTACTCTGAGAAGTTCAGGCACACCTGAAAAGAAAATTGTCTGGGAAGGAGAGAGTTCACCATTGTCACATTCAGGCCTTCCCCCTGGCAGACAAGCAAGGGAGGCTGTCAGGCATGGAGAACAACTCGGAGATTTAGGTAGGGCTGGCTCCTCCCCTGCCTTGACCAACCAGTGGTGTGAAGCTAATCAGAATTCTCTTCATGCCACGGCCATTTCTGAATCTTAGTTTATGTACTAAAATAGAAGATAATGAAATTATACTTTTGGGTTTCAATATATTTCATTTTTTGATTGCCAAGAAGTTAGAGAGGATTACTTATGCTTGGAACTCTGTCTGAGCTCTTCTAGGGAAGATGGAATTTGATACCATACCAATTCATTTACTTTCTTTTCAACTGGATTTTCAGAAAAGCAATTTTTGTGTTTATTTATAATGTTTATCATTGCCCTAATGTTAATTTAATCTCTTTGAAAAAAATCTTCAGGCTGGTAATAAATGATACGCTGGGAAATAGGGAATTGATAATACTTACTGATTTCAAACTCTGACAGAAATTTCAGCTTAAATCTACACTTAGGAATTATTTATATCCTCTTATGTCATATCAATTTAAATAATATTCCACTCACTGGGGCATAAAGAATAATGCTAATATTAAAGTTTCTATTTAATATTTGCTAATTGCACATGAAGGGGTTATATCAGCCCCATTTAGGGTATTTTTATTTAATTTTACTGTATTAGAAAATTCATGAGGTTAAGTCTTCTGAAATTATTGCTTTTAAATATTGAGTAATAAGAATACTGTCCCCATGATGCACCCTGAATTATGCGGCCTCGAAGACGCTTTCTCCCTATTGCAAAGGGAAAGGAATGGCAGGGTACTCAGTCTAATCTTGTTAATAAATAAGAGTGATCACACTGTCATTTTAAAATATCAAATCTGTATTTAAAGAGCTGTTTTCTTCATGCAGTTTGTCCATCATTGATTGGGCTGTAGATTTTATAAACCTAAAATCTCATAAAAATTAAGTGAACATTATCATTGCCACACTGGGTCCTATCCTAAAGGGATGCATATAAACCATAGTTATTGCCCTCCCTCAAACTCTTAGCTCAATCTCTCATTTTTAGTCATTCAGCACACTCTAAAATGGGTCAGCGTGGTGGGGGTAAAAAGAGGCTTGGGCTCCAGATCAAGACACAATCACATGTCCTACGAGCTTTGTGCTCGTAGTTATATTGCTTAACTTCTCTGAGCCTTGGTGGTTTCTTTGCATTCTAATACAAATAGTATTGCTAACCTGGAGGGCTTTTTAAACATTCTTCATACCATCAGAAAACAAATGCTTTTAAAGTCTCTAGTCCATAATAGTTTAAGTAAATGATTATAAAATAGTTTGTACAGGTCTCACTAGTCTATTGGCACAGATTGGTCACAGTAAGATAACTTGGATTCCACTAGGTCTTTTTACCACCTACTCATGTAGGACCTCTAGAGTTCAACAGAGTCCCTGCCCCTGACAAAGTTCCAGTGACAGATCCACTTTGGCTAAGGACTAAGTAGGAACAAATGCTGCAATCAATTCCATATCTTCCATCCCACCCTACCCCCGTCACATCAACATCCACACTGAAGGAGGGTTATTCTGGAGTTATCTTTCTGTGCCTGTCTCCTTTAACCCCATAGTGATGGTCATTCTATCCCCAGAGATTCCCAGACTTGAGCAGATGACATACTCAAACCTCTCTTAACCACCATTAGATTCTATCTGGGAAACCCTTTCCCTTACCCAGGGGTGACTGTACTCGTAGTTCCTATTGAACTATTGCCTTGTCCCGCACCATCCCAGAAACATAGGTACTGTCTCTCCAATGAAAAAATAAATTATTTGCTTAATAAGTGGAATATAATATATTTGGATGTATATTATACATGGTATAAACATGACATCACATTGAAGGGAGAGAGAGAACCCTAAGTGTTGGAACTATCAGAGCAGAGTTCAAGGAGGGGGAATGGGTTTTTATTTGAATGAAAAAGAGGGAGTAAAATTGGGGCAGAAAATGAGGCAGGATAAAACCTGATGGTATTGGAGATTGATGAAGCATTTCTGTAGAGCAAAAGGCAAGCATGAGGGAATATTGCAAAAGGAGGTTGGCCAGACATACAGAAAACAAAAGAACTATGGTGGTAGTGGTGATGGTGGTGATGAGGCTAAATACTGCTGTCTTTTATTCTTACCTGCCTAAAACATTTGTTCCCATGATAAAATGTGTCCTATCTTATAGCTCCTTTTGGTTCTAATGCATTGTTATGCATAGAACCCTGTTTACAACATAGTGATATAGCAGTAACTGCTGGGAGTAGAGATGGGTTGCACAGCAATGTCATTCCATAATAAAAGACCCTACCCTTACCAAAATAAGCAGAAAAACTGATTGGTGAGGTGTAGTTTCAGGTACAACTGGTGTGTCCCTTCATAAAATAACACTCATATTTTACATTTGTTTTTTATTTCCTTATTGATGAAACACAATATTACACGTTAGCAAATAATTACAATTGTAGCTTTTTTCATTATTTACATAGCTAGTCTAGTGAACTGCAATAATTCATGTCCTACCACATTTTAGGTAGTTATAATATCCCTACATCCTGAATGTTGCCATTTTGTTATTGGGTTGTAGGGACAGTGATGTTGAGTGATTTCTTACAAATAGGCTGAAAGAACACTGTCAAATCCTTCTGTCACCATTCCTTCTATGCTCCAGTTTTCCACAAATATATCTCTGGAAAGACATCTCTGTCCGGAAAAAAATTTTAATTTCTTGTGGCAATACACTTTTTATGGAAATAATAAAATCTCACATATCTGTTTGCTTTTTGAAAGAGGACCAAAGGGAAAGAAATTCCAAGTAATGGAGCTCCAATGGCAGTAAGGAAATTCTTCAAATCTCTAAAGGGGTCATGCAGTACAAGCATCCCCACTGCATAGAGGTTATCAATAACAAATTCAGGTCTGATACACATGAGAATGTCCTTGTAGTAATTTTTGTGGGGGGTATGTTATAGAAAGTATTCCAGCACAGGGGAAGCTTTGAAAGGATCAACTCAAAGGACTCCCCACATCTATGAATCTCTGACAATTTCAGGCAACAGGACTATCAACCAAGGGAAAGATAGCTTTGGTTCTAGAAGCCTGTGCAAATTTGTCCAACAATCAGAAATAGGAGGGTGCCTGTCACATACCCACAGGAGGCTAGAATCAGGAGGCTCTAACATGCTTTAGCAAGGTGCACTGGGGCAACACTCTAAAACATTCTTTACAAGAAGAAATTGCTAATATTGAGTCAGGGAATCTATGAGTTTAGAGAACATGTTAAAGAAATGTTTCTTTCTTGTGAGACTGAACATGAATTCTGTTTTAATATATGGCTAATAAAATGAAGCTCAATGTGTGAAGACACCTATAGTTAATATTTTTTAAATGCCTTAATTTGGAACACTGTAGTTGACTGATGAACAGTAACTACAACTTAATAAATGCTGATATTGACCAACCAAGAAATAAATAGCTGGTTAATAAGAGAAAATACAAATATATCAGACATTTAATCAGATTACATATTATATATAAATTATTTCCAAAGTATGGTATTTGCCGGGAAACTAAGGAACATTGAATGTTTAATTGGAGGTGTGTTCCCATTGTAGCCATTATTCAGAATAAATCTTCCATAAATAAATAAATATAGATGAAAGGAAAAAGAAAGAAAAAAACAGATTTGCTTCCCAACTCAGTGAGCACAAAGGCAATGATGCCTATGAGAAGGCTTTCCCTATAATTAAAAATGTAGGTGAGACACCTTCATGGTACAAGGGTGAGATATTACAAGAAGATCACATCCCTATACATATATAGATACACACACATACATCAGGATGAGCATTTAAAAAGTTTATCACTCTTTAAACCACCGGAATTCAATTTTCTGAGTTGAACCTGTGTGTCTAAAACACTGCTGGGGGAGGGAAACTGATACTGGTTATTACTGGTTATCAACAGATGACGTGGAATAGTTTGTCCATGTAGTCATCAACACCAGGAATGGTATATTAGATTGAGAATTTCTTAAAGTAAATAAGGTAACTTACAAGCTCTAGAACATGCACATTTAAGATGGTGAAGGTGGTACAATGTGGTGTACGGGGCACTATGGTGCTGCAGAGAGGCACTCATTTTAATATTGACCAATGCTTGATCTACATACAGACCAAAATCATTCTATGTCTAGTATTTTTAAATGGCTGGTTATCTTCTCTCCAAAAAGTGAATGCCTCCTGGATTGCTGCTTGACAAACACTAACACCATCTATTCCTGGTGCTTAGAAACTCTTCTCTCATGTAGCCCCTTGTGGCCCCTCCATTCCCTTCCCTACCACCTCTTCACTCAGTTAGCCCCCTCAATCCCCTCATTCTCATCATTTATTATCTGGATTATTGTTTCCCTTCTACATGTCACATCGTTACTAGAGTGATCAGTTTCAAATGTCAATTATGGCTCTGTATTTCCTTGGGCAGAAGAAGGTATGGTATGGCTGGGACAGTAATGGTAGAAGAAGTAATGGTTAAAGCATTAGGCTTGGGTGGTATAACAAAAATACGACCAATCAGAATTTCACTTTATATGAAGCCTGTCCTCTCACTAAGCAGTCAGGGGATCTAGAAACCGAAGGAACGATTTCACAATATGCTGAAAATTACCCATTTAATAAGGGCTAAGGAATAACCAGAGGTCTGTCTGGTGAAAAATAGATGATGTGCTGCTTAGTCATAAAGTTTAAGAGGGACTCCTCCTGTGCCCCTTTGCAGCCCCAAAGCTTGGGGCAGGCAGGTCAAGCATGTTTGCAGGGACAGAGGATGTCAGACAAATATACAGCTTTACAGACTATATCCTGACATAAATGATCTATTCAAGTCTTCACTTAGAGAAGATGGAAAAGCAATGAAAAGTCATGGCTTGCTTTCCTCAAAGGCTAAGACTTTGCCCAAGAATAAGAAGTAAAATACTAAGGAAAAAATGAAAAGTTGCTACACTAAAATGACACCATGCATGCTCTAGGCTCTGAGCCACCTGTCAACAACAGGATGGTTAAGAAGGGTGTACACAAGGTTTGGGAAAAGGGACAGAATTTTCCTTGTGTCTTAACTGCTATTGCTATGACAGTCACCCTTCCTGCCACTAGGAGCCACCACTTACTGAGTGCTCACCTCGATTTAGCCAAGCACCGCAGGAAGCCTTCTTTACCTCCTCTATTGTAGTAAATCACTCAATCCTCAACAAGTCTCTGCATAGTTGATTGTATCTGTTAGCATTCCCTTTTCTCAACTGGTGGGATTAAAGATTAAAGAGGTTAAATAGTAGGGCTGAATGTCAACAGATTAGGAGATGGGGGGGGGGTTAGTTCAAGGTGGGGGAATTGGGGTTGAGAGGTGGAAGAGAGGAAAATAGTGCAGTCAATCAAGGCAGCAGGAGCAATGGAAGAGGCCCTAGAAACCAGCAGAGAAAGGATGATTTGGCCAGAATGTGTGTCTGGGCATGAGAAGTGATTGGGGGTGTGGTTCCAGAGGGAGTCTGTTAAGATGGACCAAGATAAAAGCCATTAGAAATGTAGAATCAAAACAACAGGAGATCTGCTATGTCTTGAGGCACCTGCATGCTGAGGAAGCTTACCAGCAGGAAAACAAACTGATTCTCCAGGTGGCAGATCAGGAGGTCAGGATCCCCACCTCCTGATATTCAGCATCCTAGTCCACTGTGCCTTGGAGTGCAAGAGCCTTGCCTTCTCAGCCCACTAGGCTCACCTGCCCCACCCAGGGATGACACCTTAGAAATGTCCCCCCACAGCTTCAAGTTTTACTAAAAGCACCTTGAAGCCAAAATGCTAGTGTGTATCAAAATGACTGAGGTACTATCTGTAATCCTAGCTGAATAGAGAAATACCCAAGCTTTCATGTCCACTGCAATAAACTGATTGATATCAGCTGCACAAGACTTCAAGAACAATATAAACACTTTAGAGACTTCCAGTAGTCCCCATTTGGTCACTGTGCCTGCATTTCTCCCATTGAAAGGCATGCTTTTAGCATAACTGGAGTTATCTTTTGTAACCAAAGTGCAAATCTCCTGTGGAGGAATTGTGGTATAGACTGATTTTGGTCATGTACAGCTTTTTAAAATGAGGGATCTGAGAGTAGATACTGAGAGAGGAACCAGGAGCCTAAGGGAAAAGAGAAACTAGAGAAGGAATAATCCTGAGGACACAAAAGATAGGCTATAATGGTTTCCTAATTCTACACACCCCTCCTCGGGAGAAAAGTCTTCAGCCTTCTTTATTCATTCATTGCATGGATGTCTAGGCTCATGCCTGTTTACGTTGGTCGAATGGTAACATTTCTGTTAGACAAACCAAGGAGTTTGTAAGGAGGAGGTTTTAGTCGATAAAATCAATATCCATAACTAAAATATAGTTTAGTCGTATATTTTATTTCGAATGTATATGGAATAATCTATCTATGACCACACAACCCCAGCCAGTGCAAGGCCAGACTGTGCCTGCATTCTCCTTTATTCCAGGAGCAAGGGGGTCATAAAGTTTCACTCAGGCCTCAGAGACCTGCCAAGCCCCAGGGATCCATGAATTTTTTCTGTTCTGTTTCCAGACTTAGTCTCAGCTAAAGCTTAGAGGAGTCTAAATAAATCATAAAATGTCTCCATAGAGAGGGTTGGTCCTGGCGAAAGAGTGAAATATTAAGCCAGTTTGTACAAACGGAAATCATCTCATTGGGACCCATCCCAAAGTACAGTTTGTCTAGGCTCCTTGTGAGCCTCCCAATGTGTCAGCAGCTGGGTGAAAATTCTCTCTCAAAGTCCCTCAGGCTGAAATGTCAGCAAGTGAAGGGGTCATGCCCCAACAGGACACTGGCATCTAGAAAAGCAGTGGTTCAGGGTTGGAGAGACCTGCGTGCACCCCTGATCCAGCATGTGCCAGCTGTGGAGTGCTGGATGAGGCATGTCACTTTCTTATTACTCAGGGCTCTTATTTCCAAGTGACAAAACTTCAGCCGAAGCTTGCATGTGAAGGAAAGTGACTCTATTAGTTTATGTGACGGCTTTAGTCAGAATCAGATCCAGTATTGGAAACAACTTGTTTATACATTCCACAAATACTGGCGGAGGGCTGACCTTGGGTCAAAAGCTGTTGCTGAAGACATAACACTGAATGGAACAGGCAAATCTCTAAATATGTAACATGACCAATGGTGATAAATGCTACAGAGAAGAATAGCATAAGGTTAGGCAGGTTAGGAGTGGTTGATTTTTTTTTACCAGGTAGTCAGGGAAGGTGATATATGGGTGGAGGCTTGAACCCATGCATGAAGCCTTTAAGGAGCTCTACCATTGTCTTCATCTCTGTCATAACCCCCATCATGTCTTTGGCTCTGATTTTTCCCCCTGGTTTTAATATCAGTAGGTTCATTTCACATGGCAGCAAAGATGGCTGCCATGTGGAAATTTGCCATTGTGGGAATTTCTGGGGCCTCTGTGGCTGTGCCAGCTCATCTCTTAGAAGTGGAGATACCTTCTCTTTTGAAGTATCTCCATCAATCCTTATGTAATAAAGTCATTTTGGACTCCTCAGCAGAGGGACGGTATATTTTGATTCATCAGCCTGGACCACATATCCTGACTTGGGTCAGGAGAAGCTGGGCTAGTTGACTGACAGTATCACCAGATGAAAAATACTAGTAGAAATAGAGATGCAGGAAAGAACATTGGTCATGGGAAAGTAATTGATCCTCAGTTCCTCTATCTGTAATGATAAGGATGCCTAAAATGCACACAAGAGACAGTGCATATAAAGTGTCTTACCTGTAGTGACTTTATCCTAAGAACCCCATGTGCCTTGCCCCTGTTCTGTGTGTTTCTTGCTGGGGCAAAAGAATGAGGAAGACAGCAATGCAGGCTGTTTCAACCCTTCTCTGCTGTTAGTAGCTGTCACAACTCATCCTACCCCTTAGGGTACTCCCCCTCCCCAAGACTGGCATGCATTTCCACATTCCTGCCAATATCTCACTTTTTTATTACCACTAAAAATAAGCACTCAGTTCCTTTCTTTATGAGGATTGTATTGCTAATAATTCAGGGTAATAGATATGGGGATATCAAAACCATAAACAACTGAAAGCTATAAATGTTATCATATATTACAAAATCCTTATGTCTTTGATCTCAGGCCTGAAAGTTATATATGATAATAAATGAAAGCTGGCTTTCTGCCCTTATTCTCTAAAAGGGGTTTTACTTAAACGCAGCTTGTTTCTGAGACCCTTCCTCTGCCCATGAAGAAGGTCCCAACATCACAGCAGTCCCTCTCCCCAGCATGCAGACCTTGAGGTCAACTCGGCTCAGGACATTTCATGTTCTTTTACCTCAAAGTGTTGATCTTTGGGAGTAATGCTGAGAATGGAGAGGAGGAGATGAACACAGGATAAATCAGAGGTCTTAGTCACTGACTGGATGTGGGAAGCAGGAAGCAGGAAAAGGAAGATGGACTGAAAAATGACAACCAAATTCTGATAAAATGACAGAATGGTGATATAAGTCACTACAGACAGAAAGTCAGAGAAAAAACTAGTGCTGAGCAGTTGAAGGTATTGAGTCCTTTTGGGTAAGTAGAGGGAGTTAAATGTAGGGCACCTAGGTGAACTGTAGTGGTAGCTGTGGAGATGGAGAGAAAGGGACAGATTCAATGGGACTCTGCAGAGAGAAGAGGACCAAGGAGTACCATGAGCCCTGAGCAGAGGGGGAGGAGCCTCAGAGAAAAGTGAAAATGATTGGTCTGATTGTGAATGTCCATTGAGGGGGGTCATCATCCATACAATAAGTATGGACAACAGTGTCTTTATCATACCACCTGGATCTCCCTTCCTCACGTATAATTCCTCTCTACTTGTTGACAAAAGTCAGTGTGCCAGAGTGCGCTCCATCGCCCCTCTCACTTGCAGGGTTCTGAGCGTGATGCTTCTAACACCCTCTTCATCTCTCATAAGTATTCATTCTTAGGTCTGTATGCATTTTATACTCTGGATTGTTCTCTTCTCCTAATCTCCCATTAAACTCTGCCCTGAATCTCATCCTCTCTATCTCTGCTTTCCTATCTTTCAATAGAGAAAAAGGTATAGAAACACAGGGGAAGTCCATGGTAAGAGCCTCCACCAAGCCTCTCAAATCCCATCACACTGGCTGATAACTCCTTTGGGTCTACATCGATTCAATTTCCTGATTCAACTCGGCTCAGGGCTGAGAAGGAGTAGATGCTGCACCTACATCAGAGGCTGAGTTGTGGCCAACAGGAGCTGAGCAGTCCTTGTGCATTCCCTTCTAAATCCATTTATTTTCTAAACGATCAGCTTGAGTGAGGTAACCCTGGCAATTGTCAGGGAATGGATTAGTTGGCTACACATTGCCTTCTATAATGTGGGTGACGGCAATAATTTTACATACCAGTACTATTTCATGACCGTTGCAAATGATGGTGTCCAAATGGAAGGAGAACAGTGTGATTCAGAGGAAGGCATGGCCCAGGGACAACCACAGGACCCATTCTGCTTTTCCCCTGCGAAATGTCTCCCCTGGGCTTGAAAGTGATGTTTATCAGCAAACAGTTATTATTACTGTTTTATTATTGCCTCAGTTAGCATTTATATGGCACTTTGTATTTTCAAGGTGCTTTTCAATCATTTTTATTAAGGAGAGAGGGCAGATTCCCAGGTACAGGTAGAAGAAGGTAAGAGGCTCATTTTTTTTTCCTTGAGAAAAGGAAACATGTTTCTGCAAACAGACAGTCATTCTGCTCTCTAAATTTGACTTTTCAAATGGTGGTTGAGAGAAACAGAAATCATTTGTGCAGTAATTATCCAATAAAAAGTCACTAAGCCAACTGAAATACCAGGGGAGAAATTATAAATGCCATACTGCTCTGCAGTCATGAGGAGAGAAATTCATTCATTCATGCATGTATGCATGCAATTCATTCATCATAATTTACTGAAAAATGAACACTTTCCCCCTACACCATGGCTAGGCACTATAAGAAATGCATAGAAATCAATTCATGGCCTTTTTCTTAAAGGATTTGAGGCCATCATTTGAAACACAGTCACATCAAATAATTAATACTATGAAGCAAATAATGCTTATTAAAAATATAAAAGGGGTTTGGAGAAGGAAGTTGTATGTGTTTGGGCAGGAGTATTCAGAACAGGCTTCCTAAAAGAATGCAAACCTGAGTCCGAATATGCAGGACTCGGGAACCTTTTTGGAAAAGTGACCTAAACAGGACATAATCCCTTTACCCCAGGGATTTACAGTTCAAACAGCTGAGGTGTTAGGGTTCTCATTTTAAAGAAGAGGCCCCTACAAGCAGGTATTCTAATTAGTAGAAAAAATATACCTTTTCCCCCCATTTTCAGAAAGAACAGACACGGCCTAACCTGGGGTGAATTTTACTTAATAAGAACTTGTGTCACCTAACGGTGCTAAAGAAAAATTTCTAAGAGTGATATTAACACTTCCAGTTCAAGAAAAAAGGTACTTTTAATAGGATATTTGCTCAGAATCTTTTACTGAAGGCAGTCTCCTCTCAGTCAGCCAAGCATGTATACACTTCTCAAGATGTTCAGACTCTCCATACCTTCATTATCAGAATAATCCTTTGTTCCTGCCTTTTCTCACCATTCCATTCAACAATGGATAAAAAGAATTTAGCCAATGTGCCAAATCATATCAACTATTTGGTATAAGGAAAGAATAACTTATGCTTACTCTCAGTCCCCAAACTTTTAATACAATGAACCTATGGATATTTATCTATTAGTAACTGTATTCCCAATATTGAGCTAGTATTTTTGGAAAAAAAATAATTGTGGTTCTGGTGTAAATTACTACCTCATAAGTGGAAGGTGAGAATGTTAGAAGTTTAAGGCAACTGTCTCAAAGATAAAACCAGGTAACTATATGAGAGAGTAGTAGAAGGGAAGGTGGAAAAGATCATGATGATCAAGTCACAGAATGGAGTCCAAAAGAAAATTATGTTGGAGAAAATAGATAATTGGAGGCATCATTTCAACTCCATATGAAATGCATCATGCAAGGATGATATCAGAACTGAAAAATATGGTATATAATGCAAAGTGATATCTACAAGCACAATTAGGTAGAATATGATTATAGCTTCCAACTTGTTCTCTAAGTGAGAACTTTTTTCCTACCTCCCCTCACCTTCAGCAGATACTTGCCTTGAGTTCTTATTTCTCATTATCTGCAACCCTGGCTTCTTTCTAAAACCCAGCACTGGTGCACTGTGGCAACTGGAAAGCAGAGCTACTGAATGCCTATGTACTCAGGCTATGAAGAGCTCTCCTACTAACTACTACGTGACTTTAAGGAAGTACCTTAAGCTATATAACCTTGATTTCTCACTGTATTTCAAATGTAAATAACTGACAGGGCTGTTGTGAGGATGAAATGAGAATATATGTGAACACTCAGCATCTTATCTGACACATAGTAAGTAATCACTAAACATTATTCTTGATTTTTAAAATTATACATTTTACTTTGAGATAATTAAAGATACACACACAGTCATTAAGGAATAATTCAGAGACATCCAATGTACTCCTTAACCAGTTGCACTTAACTGGGTACAAAACTACATTGTATGATATCACAAGGAGGAAATTAACATTGATGCGACCCACTCATGTGATTCAGATTTCAGTTTTGTGTTTGTGTGCACGCCCACATGTGTTTAGTTCTATGAAAACTTATCACCAGTGTAGGATTGCGTATTCACCACTAGAGTCTAGATACAGAAGAGTTCCAGCACCACATGACTCCCTTCTTCTGGCCCTTTATAACCACACTCACCTTCCTCCCTAGCCCACTGCCTTCATCACACACCCTCACTCAGTCCCTTAATCACTGGCAACCAAACAACTTTTGGCAATCTGTTCTAATTCTCTATATTTTTGTCATCTCAAAATCTTCTATAAACAGAATCATATCATATTATGTCTAATATCTATTGGAATTAACTTTTTAAAGTCAGCATAATCCCCTTGAGATGCATATATCAATAGTTTTGGTTTTGTATTGATGAGTAGCATTCCATGGCATGGGCGTACCACAGTTTGTTTAACCATTCATTCACTAAAGGACATCTGGATTGCTTCCAGTGGTTGATAATTAAGAATAAAGCTGTTGCCCTGGCTGGTGTGGCTCAGTGGATTGAGCACTGGCCTGCAAAGTGAAAGGTCACTAGTTTGATCCCCAGTCAGGGCACATGCCTGGGTTGCAGGCCAGGTTCCCAGTAGGGGATGTGCAAGAGGCAATTGATTAATGTGTCTCCTATATATCGATGTTTCTCTCTCTCTCTCCCTTCCTTCTCATCTTGCTAAAAATGAATAAATAAAATCTTTAAAACAAAAAAATTGAATAAAGCTGCTATGAACACCATTGTACAAGTTTTTGTGTAAATGTGTTTCTATCATTCTTTTAATTACATTTCAAATTTACCCAAAGCCCACAGGGTTTTAGTGTTTAAAATCCTTTCAGAATTCCAGTACCTTCCAGAAGATGATGAAGTCAATCTTAAAAAACAAATGTCTACTAATCTATTAATCACACTTATAATAGTTTATGTTTATTTGGTGCTTTAACATTTGCAAAACTACAACAAATACTTATTTAAACTCCCAGTGAAGTTTACATTCAGCAGAGGAGTAAACTGTGATTTATAGAAATTAAACAATTTGTCAAGTCACATGGCTAGTGAGTGGAGGAGCTAAGCTTTGAATTAGGTCTTTGGAATCCAAATCTTATGTGATTTTTACTGCTTTGTGCTAGCTCTCCATGTGTATGTGCATGAGTATTACTTAATACAAACTTATTCAGAAAGATGAGTAAGTCATACAACCAGGTCCTCCCTCCTTTCCTGGTAACATATATTTTCCTGGTAACTTAGGAAGGAACTTCTATACTTTATAACTCCAAGTAATGAGATTCTAATGATTAGCAACTTTAGCATTTTAGAAGACATTTGAAAGAAATTTGGGGGGAAATAAATGAAGGTTTTATATACCTTAATTCAATTAAGTAATGTATATGACCAGCCATTTCTCCCACGACAAACGTGTAGACCATTCTATCCATAAAACACCTACCTCTGTCTATAAGCAGAGGACAGGTGGGATGGATGATCCAGATGGTCACAGGCATGTCAAACCATTTTTGAGAATGTAAAGAAAAAAGGGTCCAGCCAAAAATGTTCTAGCATTTCTACATAAAATTTATATAAAACTATTAAAAAATTGAACAGGAGTCAGGAAATGAAGAATTCCTGTTTTCTGGAAACCTTTGATTTGTTCTATTATCATAATTGATGACCCGGAATCAAGAATATACTCAACCAGAATATCAAACATCTCATTCTCACACAGACAAATGCCTCTGGAAACCAATTAGGAAAATGTTAATTCACTTAGCCTTTTCTTTTCCTGGTCAGTTCTTTCTTCTTTTCCCTGCCTATCCATCTCATTTAAATGCTACTCATAGAAACACTGGTGGAGCAGAGGGAGGCTTCTGGAGGGGATTCTCACAGACTGTGTGGTGGGAAAGAGCCGTTTGCTCATCAAAGCAGAGTGTCAGAGACAGTATTTAGAAAATTTGTGTCAACAAAACAAACAAAGAGCAAAATAGAACCAGAGACAGAAATAAAGAACAAATGGAGAGTGGCTAAAGGGGAGGGGGATAATGGAGAAAGAAGGGGAAGGAGCAAGCAAAGGAATATAAATATATAGAGGACTCATGGATATAGACAATGAGGGAAGGGATTGACTGTGGGAGTGAGGGTCCGGGGTGGGGATGAGCAATGGGGAAAGAGGTGGGACAACTCTAACTCAACAGCAATAAATTTGTTTAAAAATTTAAAAAATGAATACTGTAAATGAATATTTCCACTATTAGATTTCAGGCTATACAGAATTTTTTTATATAAGGGAACTTCAGGGAAAAGGAATAAATAGTGATGAAATTAAAAAATAAAAGTACTTTCTCCTTCCAAACAGGTCCTGTCCTATCCCCACAGCTGTCAATTGACTGCTGGTCCATAGTACTCAAGAACCCCATCCCTTTCTCATCATTGTGGAGTGCCTCTTTCATCCAGCAATTTCTCAAGGATACCAAACTCACATCTGTCTTGAGCCTTTGCTCTACCTCCAGATTTCCCCATAGCTTGCTCCTTTTGACATTATATTTCTACTCAAATATCAGCTCTTTGAAGAGGGCTTCCTTGACCTTTCTATCTAAATTTCACCCCCAGGCCCTTTTCTTCATATCACCCTAGATTTTTTTCTGATAGTATTTATTATGCTCAGAAACTATCTAAATTATTTACCTCCATGTGTAGTATGTATTTCCCTGCATTTGAAAGTCCACAAAGGCAAGGCATTATCTGACTTATTTGTCCCATATCCTCAGCTCCAGATTAGCACCTGGTACATAGTATTGGATAGATGCTTAACTAATGTTTGTGGAAATAAAGGAGAGGGAAGAGAAGCTTCATAAATTAGTTTACACTGGGTTTTGTGCATATTCAATGCTACCATGAAATAGTTAAGCCACTTCTCTTATGTATTGATAATTTTTCATCAATTAGTTCCTCAAAAGAAGAGCCCATGTCTTCTATGTCTATAATATATCCCATGGCTGAACAGTAAACTGGTACTTGGTAAATTCTGGGTGATTGATTAATAACTAAGAGTGAGAAAGTGCTAACCATGCAATTGACACCAAAGCAGGCGGACTTCACACTCTGAGCCTCTAGAATGAAGTAACTGACACAGAGGGCAGGCATCCTGCCAAATGTCCCATTGGAAGTCAGACTTTTGGAAAACCTTGTCTGTCCTCAATCCCAAGGCCTCAGTGTGTCTTCCTCTCCACAAGCCCAGACAACCCACACTGCCAACTTTTTACTGCACTGCCACACTCAAACATCCGCTACACTCAACAAATTTTATAATTTTCACTTGGTCTCCCTCAGTCCCATGTGGTGTTTTGAAAATATGTAAAGGAAAAGCGAGGCTCCAATATTTTTCTCTCCTCATAAATATGGCATTTTAAATAAGTTTCATACATATTCATCATTTGCTCTTTCTTTTTTCTAAATGTGCACCTATAACTTAAGTTTTATTCATACCCCTCTCTGGGTCCCTGGTTTGCATTGGAAAATTGAAATGTAAAATATTAACCAACTAGTAAGGTTTCTAAAACTCATCTTCCAGTCTGAGTCCTGAAAAAAAATGAAGACAACCTTTCAGAAATGTACAAGAAAGACAGTAAAAGAATATACCCAACTTAAAAACGGAAGAGCCCATTAGAAGGCAGAGCACTCTGTAAACAAAACATTTTTGATAAGTGAGAGATTCGTTTGATAATATGGTCACAATTTGTAATGTCAGTGTCTTTCAAATATTTAATCTTAAGAATTCTCAGGTGGATTAAGACTTTGCCAAAGTTTTTAAAGAATTTGAAGATTCTTACACATTGGTTCTCCTTAGCTACATGTCCAAATGTGTCCAGCACAGAAAACCTCCATCCAAAAATCATGATTTTTTTCTTTTTCTCCTTTTTTAAAAAAAGAAACTGAGCAGAAAATCTCACTTAAACAAGCTGTCTCACAACATTTCTGGCAAATCCTGATTCCAACTAAGTTGCAAATATCTCAAGAGCAGCCTGTCATACAGAATTTCAGTGCTTCTACTCCCAGGAAATGCAGAAATAGATGAATATGTGGGATTCAAAACCTTCAAAACACCTTTAGAAAAAGCATCTGGATGTGAACTTCAAATGACCTGATTTTAAGTGAGAAGCATATGCTGCCTCTTGTGTATCAGTGAGCTATTGCTGTGTAACAAATCACCCCATATCCTGTTGGCTTAAAATGATAAGCATTTTTATTGCTAATGAATCCGTGGGTCAATGAGAGGAATCTGTTCTTGGCTAGGTTCAATTATAAGTCTGTGGTCAGCTATATGTAAGATAAGCTTGGCTGAGATATGTCACATGTTTGAAAGTTGGCTGGCTATAGGGTAGTCTAGGATGCCCTTGAAAGCACTACTGGACTCTCCTCCACGTCTTCTCTCATTCTGCAGCAGACTGTCCCAGGCTTGTCTGTGTGATGCTGGCAGCATTCTGAGAGAAGACATTAAGTGGACAAGGACTCTTAAGGCCTGGTCTAAGAAGTAGCACACTATTACTGACACCTAATTTCTTTGGTCAAAGTCAATCACAAGGATAGCCCATGTTCAAAAGGAAGAGAAACAGCATCCTAATTCTTGATGCAAAGTGACTTTGCAAAGAACATGGACAAAAAGATGATGAAGTGAGGCCAATAATGTATTCATCTATCATATCCCACTTTTAGAGAAACTTTTTGAAGAGTCCGGTAATGATTTTTTTAAAGTGTACCCTCAAAAGTTCACCTGATCACAACCCCCTCCCCAGGTACTCAGACAACTGTACCAAATGAGAGCTCTGTGCATACATGACTTACTAGTCAGAATTTGGTGAGAAGAGAAGAAAAGCAAAAATAGATGTTAAAGTATTATAGTGACATTTAGATAATATATAAAGGTTTACATTTATTATCCTCTGTGTTCTCTTCCTTGAGCATGTTAGCAGTGCACTTCTTAAAAGACTGCTCCATTACTGTATCCAGAGCTCTTTCAAACCACTGCTCTTAATTCTGCAAGTTTAGATGAATGTGCACTTTTTATCTTACCAGATGGCGTCAACAAAAGTTTTTAAGGAAGGAACCAGTGTGAATATTCCTTCTTCACATGGCCCTAACAAGGTGTGTATGGCTGCCAGACCACACTACTGGAATAATAACCAGGTCCACATGTGTATACTTGCTGAAAACTGGACCCAACTCTTAAATGACCCACAGCAACAGCAGGATTTTGTTGGTTACAAAATGACTTCAGAAATATTAAAATAATGGACACCTTCAAGTTGATAAAAATACAGTATCGAATATCACTATATTCACTGTACAAAAATTTTTTTCCTGAATACCACCGGGGACTTTGATACTATTGCCCCATACAGCTCCCAGGCTTACTGACTTTCAAAATGAAATGACCTCCACAAAGTTTGTTCACCGCTGTCTAATTGAAAAATTCAATTACAATGACCATTTCAGTTGCTTCCACCAGGGAAAGGTTTTCCTCAGGAATCTGCATGACATTGCTTCTACAGATGCACATATTCCTTTTAGAAGCCCTTAAATTCTGAGAACACGTGGGGCATGGGGCAAAAAGGACACGAGGACATAGCATTCAGGGTGCTTTTTATTCTTTTACCATCTTTACCTTGTCAATACGTTACTGTCTCAAAGTTTAACCTTCATCTGTAATCCATCTGGGGCTTCCTCTCATAACTCACTCCAGAAGGAACATTAGTGGATGGGAGTTTTCTCCCAGGGATTCGCCCTCCTTCTGTTTTAAATCAAAAAATGCTTTTGCAAATTAGCCAAAGGAGACAGGCTATAAGCTCTCTGAAAGAAACCTTCAGCATGCCCTCTGGACTTTTTGTCTGCTTGTTCATTCTTACAAGGTGTGCTAGGGAAGCTGGGCATTAAAACCTACTCGGAATGTGTCAACAGCACATGTGGGGACAAACACGTTCCATAAAAACAACCGGCATCTGCAGAGTTGCTGCCACTGAACTATGCAGCAAAAGTGCTTAACAATCAGAGGAAAGCAGGTTGTTTTCAATTTTATGGTGGAAACAATTTTTAGAGAACATGCTAGCATATGCCCCTCACTTTACATAGGAGGAAACTGAGCCCTCATTATTCTCATTCAAAACATAATTAGGAGATTCAAAACATAATCTACCATGAGGCAGAAACTGTTCTAACCCCAAGACATAACAGAACAAAGATTGTGTGACTTATTGGAGGGCACAGAGCTGGTTAGTGCTCAGCCCGGCTCTAGAAGCCCAGTGCCCTCACTCTTCACCCAGCATTATTGATAGTATCTGCACCTTTAACTGACTCAGAATATTTGGCAATAAAGGAAAAAGAAAATAATGTCTTGATCAAATATCTGTCTTTCTTCTGTTATCCAGTTAACAGTGCAACAGACAATGAGTAAGAGAAGGCTAACTGGCATTCTCAGTAACAGAACTGAACCATCAAATCAGCCCCCAGAGGCCCTCGCATTGAGGCAGGAAGGAAATTTGCATTTTATGTATTTGCTCTATTGTTTACATTGCACAGACTCTACAAAGAGTCTGTGCAAAGCTCAGAAGGGGACATGAAAAAAGAAAGATTCAGCCCCATTCCTCATAAAAGTGCTTAATTATCCAAACTAAAAACAATAAAAGCAGGGTGATAATTGGAGGGAAGATGTTTTGTAATGTATATTGTTTGTGCTGCTGGAATATAATAAATTCAGTGTAGAGTTAGTCAAACATGGGCTTTCTGGAGAAGACAAATCTTGCATTAGGTCTTGGAAGAAGTAAAGAAACTATCTACTAAGATTCGGGTCTTTCATGAAAGTCTTCTAAACATTTAAATAGACTTTTCTCATCTAGTATTTCATATATTTAGGAGTATTACTCAGACTCATGCTCAAACCGCTTTGTCATCCATACCTACCATTACACTGGTTTTAATTTTGTTCATTCCATTACTTTTTGCTCGCTATTCTCAATGCCAATATCTCTCTCTCAACAGTTTTTGATTGAGTTTTATTTGTTTGCTTGTTTGTTTTCTTCAGAGTCTCACCTTCCTTGTGCTGTAAGTGTATTTTACTTTCTGCAATGGGTTTATTTTTCTACTCCTTTTCTAAGCTGTTACAGTGCTGGTACTATCTTCTTCCATCTTCGTGCTGGATCTTATAGGACCTCTTGTACCCCTGTGTTGTTTACCTTACATTTTTCATTCAATAGAGGTATTTATTTTCTACTAGAAAAAAATCTTGATGTTATGTTCAATCATATTTTCCAGCTGAACTGTGGTAAATTTTTCTGAAACTTGTTCTCTCATGAGGTATCATACTTCTGCTGTTCCTGCTTCTTTGATTATTATTGAAGAGTAATTCTTACCCTAGCAGATGTGGCTTAGTGGATTGAGTGCCAGCCTATGAACCAAAGAGTTGCTGGTTTGATTCCCAGTCAGGGCACATACCTGGCCTGGGTTGTGGTCCAGGTCCCCCGTAGGGACATGCAAGAGGCAACCACACATTGATGTTTCTCTCCCTCCCTTCCCCTCTATCTAAAAATAAATAAACAAAATTTTAAAAAAGTAAAAATAGAGTAATTCGTTGTACATTTCTGTTTATTACTCATTTTTCAATGTGGAAGTTCTTCCAGTATCAGCTGTTGGTGTGAGGTTGGAGTTGGCAGGGATTCTCATTACAGCTGGTGGTGGGCTGCACATATGCATCCTCATTGCCTTTGTGGCCATTATTTCTCACCAGCCATCAAAGCAGGTCCTGCCCTGCAGAGCTTTCCACAGTGCAGACTTCTCTTCTACCCACTTCACCAAAAACCAGGGTCCTACAAATCTAGGTTATGGTGTTACCTGAAGTACCTTGATTCTTTTGAGATTTTCTTTTATAAATTTCTAGGCAAGTCCCCAGCAACATTTACTTCAGGGCTGCTACCTCCTCACTGCAAAGACAAGACTCCTCTGAGTCCTCTACCAAAGACTTCTCATTGCTGAGGTTCCTAGTCTGGCTGATGGGAATGGGCACATGTTGACCTCATACAAGCACAGGTCTTCTAATCCTTTTGGGTGGTTCTTTCCTTGGCCTGGAGCAGTGTCCTCACACATAGACTAACCAGGGTTCTGCTGAATCCTCCTGGTCAACCTCTGTGGATCTCCAGGTCCCTCCCACCACATGGCTCTCTCTTCTCTTTCCACGTGCCCTGCAAACTCTAGCCACCTAGACTTCCTCAAGTTCCCAACCCTACCTTCTCAACTCAGGGTGACTCCACAGGATTCCTCCTCTATTCCAGGGTGTGAAACTCTTTGAAGAAAGTCAGTTTGGAAAACTTCTAGAAGATATGCTTCATTTCTTTCCCATTTTTTGTGAATCACTGTATATTGTGAGAGGTCCAGGTTCTGGGAAACCATTGTTTTTATAAATTTTGTCTTTTTTTATTCCAAGGGGTTGTTCCATATGGAGGGGTAATTTTTATCTCTGTTACTCCATCTTGGCCACCGAAGAAGTCTGGGTTATGGTAATTCTTTGTTTAGCCCCAACTTTCTTGATACTGAAGACTTATTTTAAACAGTATTCAGGAGAGCTCCCTCCATTTCTCTTGTTCTAAGGGAAGAATTGCTGGTATTGTTTCAAGGAATGTATTTAGGCTGGAGACCTGGACTCTGCCTTCATTGTCTGAGATATTCACCAAGGAACCTGCTCTCAGTATGATCCTGCACTGCTATTTAACTACACAGGAGGCCCTTCAGCCTGTATTGTGTTTAGAATAACATGTTTCCTAGGTGTTCTGTTTCACACTTGCTTTTCATTCTCCTTTATTTGGGGAAGAAATCATCACGTTGATTCAACCTTCCCTTCATCTGATGCTGAACTCTTCAGTAAGTAAGGACTATAAATTGATACGTATAGAAGTTACTACACGTGGCATAGAACCTGCACACGGGGACTCTTAATGGTCATTTGCTGATGATCATAAGAAATGTAAGGGAGTAGATAATATGGAAGGAAGAGCAAAAGAAGGGTTATGATAAGGACTCAGCAGAGCAAATGTTGCAGTTAAATAGATACATTATGTATTTATTCCAATTTGAACAAAAGTCTAAATATATAAAATTAAGTTTAATTAAGATAAGCATTTTAGAAATATTTAAATAACCATAGAGATAATAATGACAATATTCAGGGCCAGTAGATAGAGGAAGAAGAAAGACGTCTAGGAAAACAAAGCATCTAAGAATGCAAACATGGCACACAATATTTGTTTGTGTTTCTCAAAAGCTCAGTGAGAGAAGCGGCTTTCCTCCTTACTAACTGACACCTCTTATCTTGGCTTCTGTGAAGCATTCACTAATGGAAATAAAAATGAACCAAAACTTAGAAAAATGTGATAGTGTCAACTATACTCAAAGAAAAAATATAATTACTTAGTCACTTTAATTACACATGCAGAGTAAAGCAATTGCTTGCAATTTACTGGTGTATGCCAAAAACAACTTAATATTAATAAATATTTGTGAGAAATCACTTTGTAAATTTTAATTACTTAACAAAAGCAATAAAATAATTTTAATTAAAAAGTATGTGCACCCATAAGTAAAATGACCCTTTGTATTCCAATATTGCAGCTCCTTTTAGAAGAATAACATGTCTGAGCCCCTAATTATATGTAAATCATGGCAGAGAAAGGGGGCTAAATACCACATTGTTTCTTTCCAATGGAAAATTAGGAAAGAAAATTGCTAAAGGGAAAGAAGTAGAGACTGAAATAATCTTTTTTGAGACATTCTCTCTGTGTCTTGTAAGGAACATTTTATATATATATATATATTTTTTTAATTCTGCTTTTGTGAAATTCAAAGTACTAAGGACTGCCAAAAATAATCTCTAACCTTGAAGTCCTGAATACTACTTTTCTGGTCTTACCATTATATCAGTCTCCATTGGGCTAACTCATTGCAATCCTTAGTAAATTAATTAATTGGTATTTTCTTACTGGAAATTACAACCAATTTATGGAAATTAGTACTGATGACTTTTCAACAGGCATAAATAGTTATATGATTCTTCCTAATAATTCCAGCCACTAATCAGCTATAATTGGAAAACAACAACTTGCAAGGGTGGGCTAATACCCTAGAGGAGCAGGGATGACCCTGTTTTGCCATTCCAGAAAATCTAGATTCTTCCAACATCCCAAATATGCCTACAGCAAATCACATAATAAAACAGTTTTCCTTATTTCTCATTCAGTTACACAAAAATCTGTCCCATACTGGTATATGCCAAATCCCACCCATTGTTAACACAGAAAGCTCATAGAATGAAATTATTTTCAACTTCTACACCAGATCTCTACTGAATTATTTTAAGGTTCTGAAATTCTGGGTAAAAATTTCATTGACTCTTTTTTTTCTTTATAGAGCCCTGCAGAGGCAAAGGCTGGGATAGGATAAAAGGGAATAAGAAAAGGACAGTCTCTAAAGTGGACCTGTTTTCTGGGAGATGATTTACCAAATGACCTCCTTGGCCACAGTCCCCCAACTAATTTCAATCTGAATAGGGGAATAAGGTCAGACACCACCAACAATGTATACCAGAGTCATTCCTCTGATAACAGCAAATTAGCCTTGGGAAGGAACACGCATCAGCCTGAAAAATTCATGAAGTTTCAAATCTGCTCCCTAATTAGCCACAGTGGTTGATATAGGAGGGGGAAAAAGCTCACAACTAACAATGTCAAATTCGGGGCATTTGTTGGATCTTCCTATTGAATTGCTGAATCAATTGAAATATCCAAATGACCAGTTAAATACATGCAATCATGCCCACTAGAAAATTTTCTGTGATTATGCCAAAACTTGTTAGTATGGGCGAGTCACAAAGCATGAATTTAAGTCAAACTCACTGTCAAATGAGATATATATGTCTATAGAATAGACAATAGGTATATTAATTTCAAATAAATAGGAATCGGAAGCAATAGAGTGACAAACACACACAATTTCACATGGAACTGGAAATACGCATTCTCTCCAACTTTCACCCCAATGTATTGACCCCCCACAAACACATGCACACACCCAACATATGAATCTGTGCTTGAATACTCCTAGTGAAATGTGTAACTTACATATCATAAATGTGTTCATTTCCTTATTCCAAACAAATCCTACACCTCTCCAAATCTTCAGTTTACTGATGCTCTCACAACACTAACACATAGTCAATGAGAATAAGAATCTTTACAACTACTACAAACTTGAACTTAGACAAGAGTAGGCACATTGCAGACTTTTCCCATTCTTCTCTGAGGGTGGGCATCCAATAACTGAGGGGGAAAGAAATTATTTTTGAGGAAAATAATATGTTTATAAGAACCAATGATGTCTATTAGGAGAGTATTTTATTAACTTGTCTTTTCCCACAGGAAATGGCATTGGATATAGTAAGACTCCAGGGCCTTGGGACAGGTCCAAGTGTACCTTTTGCTTGGGAGTGGGAAAAATCAGGGACGATGAAACAAGGAACAGGCTACTTACCTATTTTCTAGGCTCTAGACTTTATAGAGTGATAAAGGAAACTTTGAAGTTTCCTTCCCAGTATGTAGTACAACCCACCTTGGTAAGAGGCAAAAGCTCCACCCAGGAAGAGATAATGTGGATTTGTTTCAGGAAGTCCCATCATATCATCTCTGGGGAAAGTCATCCTAATGATGGATGGATGAATGGAATGCACCAAAACCTGGAAAGGAGAGCCATATTTCATTATTTAACTGTCAGAATTGCCAAAGTTTCATGCTGAGTCATAACTGACTTTCCTGTAATGCACACTACTGAAGAATATATGTTATGTACCTATATGGAGATAGATAATAAATGCATGTGTTGTACAGTATATGTATATACACACATATGCTTAGCTGTGTGATAAGTGAGGAAGGAAAGGAACCAAGACAAAGAGATACATGTGAGTTCATCTGGCTTCATGAGCCCAGAAATCAGTTAGTGCAGATAAGATATACATGAGATGTACACCTAATAACACAGCCCAAGAAAAAGTTCCCAGTGAGTGGGATGGGTAGTAAGTGAAACAAGCATGGATAGAAGAGCATAATGACTTCATGTAATTTTTATAGGTCTCTCTCAGATCTAACAGATGGTGAGGGTTTAATTCAAAGGATTAGGTTAAAAAGTGTGGGAGGGTGGAGGGTCACCGTGAGAAGAGGTATAGAGGTGGTTCTATAAACACTTCATTGTAGATTAGTGAAGAACCTATCAGTGATTGCCTAAGTGAGAAGTAGAACTAAGTTATATTTTGCTTAAACCAATGAGAGGATTGCCTGGCCCTAACCTGGACCTTACCTTTTCTGACCCCCAACTGCTCTACTCAGGAGCTGGCTTGGACATCAGAGGGAATAGGGACATCAGAGGGCTTGGACGTCAGGGGTAATGAGCAGCACAAGCCCACAATTTTACCCGAGGAATGTGCATGCATTTGCTTGCGACCAGTGATTCTGAAGTGGCCAGTGTGATTATGTTGATTTATTCGTATACCTGTGTCTATTCTAGGCTCAATGCTATCCCCTCAAAGACCACTTTGCATACCTTTTCATTTGTGCATCAGGCACTACAAAGAATTTTAATTGTTCCCACACTGCATTGATGTTGAAGCTAGCTTTTGAAGAGCATTCTCTATAATAATGTTGATATTTAACACATTTGCACTAAGACAAAATGTTCCTTTTGGTTGCATTTTAGGAAATCCCAGGTCTCTGGCTCTGCCATCTGTTCAAGAAAAGTTGTAATTCCATTGCTTTGGGATACTTGGACCTCTCCCTGGTTATCTCTTGAATTAGAGCCCATCTGGATGGCAATTCACGGCTGTGCTTCCTATAGATTAAAGAATAGCTTTCAGGAAAAAGCAAAAAACAAAGTGTTGGGTCAAGTCATCTTTCTGGTGTGGTACCCACCAATTGGCCTTTCCTATACTGTTACAGATATTCTAACACTACAATTTTAGCTTTGATATTCTTTCTTTGTGTACTGTTAGCAATTCAAAAAAAAAAAGAAAAGAAAAAAACTGACAAACAAAAATAAATAACCTTGTCAAAACAAATTTTATTTTGTTTTAGTCATGTATTTTTATAAAGATAATGAAAGATTTTGTTAAAGAACCTCTAATAAATATAATAACTACTATCTAAAAGCAATAAAAGAAAGGTAAAAATATCTTGGTTTTCAAGAGCAAAGGAACTCCTATTTATTAGCCTATCGCTAATGAGTATCATTGATGGGGTGGTCAATTCAGTACAGTTTGGAAGCAGAAGTTATTTTCAGGATGTCATCCAAGAAAAATAATCTAAAATGACTCAGTTAGACCAAAACATACAATTTTGATTCATCTGGATTGGATGATATGGTTTTGAAAATCTGATAACAGAACCATCCTTTCACAGTGTCAATCTTTCAAGAACTATTTGCCTGTCTGCAGCTCAACCCTCATGGCACTAGAAGGGACCTTAGAAATCACGGGTCTTAAATTAATCAGGAAATTTTTTCTTTAATTTAAGGCTTTGGTTTGGGTTAAAATTCACCTTTCCCTGGGCTGTACGACTCCAACTGACACTGACTATGTTCACATTACAGTGACTAAAGGACGTAGGAACAGGTTTTATGAACTTGTTCATTCTGGAAACTGGAACAGATAAAGAACCAGAGTAGCAATAACACAAAGGAAGCTAGGACTTTAAAAACAATGATGACCAGAGAACAGCTTATGTTTTCCTGCATCCCAGTAGCTGGCATGTGCTCTGTGACAGTAGGATGTGTGAAAGGTTATTAAAAGACACTCTGGGACTTCATGTGCAGCTGAGCTGCACTGGCCCAGTCAATCCCAAATGTGGCCACTGCCAGTAAGTCTTTCCATTTGCCTCCTTTCTCCCCTTGAGAATGATGAAAACTAATTTAAAAGATTCAAGACATTGATGTTCTGCCTGTGGTATAAAAATTAGAAGCTTGGTCTCCATTTCTGTGATTCTGTTCCTATTCTAGTTGTTTGCTGAGTTCATTTTTGTTTTTGTTTGTTTTAGGTTCAGTTGTTGAAATTTGTCATTTTACTGTTCATAGTTTTGATCCTCTTCTTTTCCTTAGATTATCAGCAGGAAGCAGGAGAAGGTACAGGTATAAGAAGCATAAATGGTAGGTACAAAATAGGGAGAGGTTAAGAATAGTATAGGAAATGGAGAAACCAAGGAACTTACATGTACTTCCCATGGACATGAATTAATTGAGTGGGAATTCTGGTGGGAGGAGGGATGCAGTGTGGAGAGGAGTAAAAGGGAGAAAAAAATGGGACAACCATAATAGCATAAACAATAAAATATACCTATAAAAGACATACAAATATAGAAATAAAGCTTTTAATATATTAAAAAATTAGAAGCTTGGATCCTAGGAAATGCAGATGGACTCTGCCATTATTTTTCCACTAGGGTTGCATTTGCATGCCATTCTGTATTTTTCCTCAAAAGTATAATTCCATGAAAGGGTGAAAACCACTTCACATTTTTTTCCATTCAAGTATGATGCAACAACGATGTCTGCCCCTCTTCCCAGACCATGTCACCTGACTTTAATTTGGAGAGAGAGAAACACAGAAGAGTCAATATAATCCAATGAGAAAGAATAAAAGAAGGGACATGAGAGAGAGACTGGGAGCAAATGTAAAGGTTAGTCTAGAAATCAAGAAGGAAGGTCCTACTACTGATATAAACAGATTCATTAAAACTATGTCTTTTATGATCTTCTGTAGCATTGCCAATAATAAAGTTCAATAAAAGAAGGCCAGTAGAAAGGCATTCATCACCTGTTATCTTCACACTGACCTGGACATCTTCACCATCAGGTCCTAGAGATCCTCCTCAACCTGGCCCAGATTTTTTTTAGTCTGTACCTCTTCTTGTCTTTGACATATGTCTCCCACTCTTCTCTATTGTTCATGCCATTTCCTCTTCTGACACACCCATCCATCTACTCTCTATTTTCCTGCATTTCATTTCTTCATCACTGTGTACCTCCAAAGGGTCTTCCATGATAAAACTCTAACTGCCTCTGAAATCAGCTTAATGTCTTCATTCTCTGAATAGCCAGGAATTTTTATTCAGACCATGCTTTTAACACTTGGCCTACTGTATCTTATTTGCTCTAAAAAGTGTTTACTGAACATAGAGCTCATGTCACACACTGTTTTAGATAAGTGTTCTCTATTTTCATGGAGCTTAAGACTGTTTGTATTCTGTGCCCCTGAAGTTCCTTAAAGGAGGAGCTATTTTATTTATCCTTGAATCTTCTGCATACCCAATGTACTTAGACAGGACTTGATTACTCTCTATTGAATCAAACGGAATGTATTCGAAGAAAGAAATATATTTCTTTTTCTTTGGAGGATCAGTCCTTGATTCTGTTAGTAAAAGTAGTTCCCTGCATTTAGCTAGAGAGCTTCTTTCCTTCTCAGGAGAACTATATACTGGAGATTTTGAGAAGACCCTCCTGGCTGGAGCATTGCTGAAAAGGTCATACATTGGTGTCCAAGGCTTTATGAACTTCCTAATAAAGTGTCTTAACTTGTCTTACTCCTATAGATTCTCTCAGGCACCCACAACCCCCCTCACATTGAAGAACATCTCAAGAGGAAATTGTCCTTAGTTCCAAGAAAAGAGACTACTAGTCACAGAATTGTCACTTTACCACTCCAAAGTTTTTCAGGAAGTACTATTTCTCAAGAATTTTATTCTGTTCAGGGTCAAAAAAGTAAATAAAAATGCAGCAGTCAGGGTGGCCAGAGAGAGCCGACTATAATCTCACTCGAGAAAGGTAGATGGCATTTCTATAGCATTCACTCTTTTTTTAATGAACTGTGTTCAGTTTCCGAGATTGTGCCTGGTAGATGCTCAATGCATAATTTATTTAATAAAAACTAATGAATGAAAGGCAATGGAGTCTAACTTTGGTAAGTCTAAGTGATGAGATTATTCTGGAACAAGATGATCAACCACAGCTCAGCAATTCTGGCCTGCTTTTGGTTTCTCTGCACTTTTTTAACACATGGAATCATCACAAAAGTTGTTATTTGCTGCTATCATGCCATGCAATGCCATCTTCATCACATGTCATCACCTTCTGTTTAGAGATTTGCCATGCGTGAAGAATGAGGACTTAAACTTTATTTAATTAGCCTCATAGTTCTTGGTTCAGAGCTGAACACATAGAGATGGGCTAAAATGAATACGAGGAAAGTGTTCTTGTAAAGATGTATGTGGAATAGCTACACCACAAAGTCTCTCTGACCCTAATATCCTGAAATGCATTAGGTGTATCTTTCTCATAACATATGGCCCTAGGCATGAATTTCTATTTCTTTAAGGAAGACTTTTTGAAAATCATATTTGCCCCTAGATTCCAAAGCAACCTCTATTCATAAAAAGAACTCAGAAAAGACAGAAAGCACACACCAAAAAATAAATCATCACATGGCAGGTCTCATGGTAACAAATGTTTCCTTTTTTCTACACATTGTTATTAATGTAATGTATAAATATAAATATCACTAATTAGCATAGGATGAAGTATAAGCTAGCTCATTCATTGTTATGGGTTGGTCCTCTCCAAACATTCAGATTGTCCTACTTAACAGCGAACCCTGATTCAGGCCTGTCCCCAAAACTACAAACCTAATCAAAATTCTAATATATTAGAATTTACATTGTAGAAACTCATGATTCTTAGTATTTGACTTGGGCTCTTTGAAAGCGCTTTGGGAAATGAGACTCAGCATTAGTATCATTCCATTCCCCACAGATCCCTTTCTCACATAACTTGGATTAATAAATGAATATTTTGATGTGCTTACTCCCTACAATTCACAAAATGAGATCTTGATGATGCAGCAGGGACCTAAATGGCCCCCGGGAGTCGGAAAGAGGCATCTCCCATGTGAACTACTCTGTTATGCTCACCACTCTATAGTCTGATGCCAGATTCATGGTGATGGCCACAAGAATGCTGAGCCCTTTATGAGGAAATGCAATCCCAGCAGGAAAAAACACAAAGCATACTTTCTTTGCTACATGTTCTAAATTAATTTTTCTTACATAGAAGCTTTTCTTAGAGGAAATCGCCCATGTGCACCTAATTGAAGTGTAGATTACCTTAGCTGTTAATGTCTCAGCTCTCGTAACCTGAACTTCTTTCTGAAATAAAAGTAAGTGATATCTTCTTACATCCTGTTGTTAGAACAAACACTCTCCCATAGATTTATAGAAAAATCAACTTCTCCGGAAAACGGGTGAGGGACCAAATGATGGTTCCTTAGAGAGAGACAGGCCAAACTCACCTAATGGGATTGATCCAAAAGCAAAGTATTTGGAAATAATGTTAGGAGGTTAAAATTAATAATAATTTAAAAATAGCATGAATAACCAGCGAGCAGTGTATCTATTAATGCTAAAAATGGGTCAAGGCCCATTAACAAGGACTGATTGGTAATAAAAATGCCACTGTGAAATATGGAGGATAACAGGTCAGTTGTAAGTAAACAGGGTCAGAGATTTCTGCCAGGTACAGGAAAGCTGAAATTTTCCAGAAAGATGCCAATACAGACTGAGAACAGCCAATGAACCAGGTAACTGGGAAGACACATGATCTCTACCACCCATAGGAGAAATGAAAAATTAAAATGGGCAGTAAGGAGTTATCCACTCATAACATACAAGAACATGAGACAAACAACAGCACAGTACAAAACCAATGTCCATTTAATTTTGTAGGTTTCTTCTCCATTTGTTCATTTTCTTTACATAAAGTTGACATTACTAAAATTCTTGTAAGAAACTCTGCCCTATCATACCTAGTGCATAAAATATTCAACATATTTTTATTATTTTTAATTGTTGAATCGATATTAGATGAAGAAAAATTGAGTTCTGTGTTAAAATTTTCCATAAATAATTATGTTATAAACTTGGTAAAGTGTAGCATTTTTTCCTTATCTATATCAAATGACTTCTAAAACTAAAATAAGTAGAAAAACTTAAAATAATTTAGGAAGATCTCAGTATTTACTTAAGTAAATATCTTCTTGGGGCTCTAATACTTTTATAGATTTGCAGTAATACCTTCCTATTTTCTGTAAATTATATGTAGCATAAGAGAGACACTGCAATGAAAACTATCAAAATACTATGAATAATGAAGTATTACCATCCTCATCACCAAGGAAAACAAACACTATGCGTATCACTTCTCACACATGTTATTTCTGACAGATATTTAAATCTACCTTACCTAAGAACATGTGTTCACATGTCCCTGATACAGTTACCCAAAACAACCCACATCGAGGCCAAACTGTTTATTGGTGCTCACCGACATTGTTTTTCTCGGTAGTACATAAATATTTGTACTCTTTCTCCCCCTTTGAAGGTAAGCAGTTGCATCCTACTGACTCAGTATGACACACCACTTCACCTTCTTGAACGAACTGTAGTTTCTTGGGGAGTGGCTACTTGTTTTTTTTATGATTTTTATTTGTTTATTTTTAGAGAGAGGGGAAGGGAGAAAAAGAGGTAAAAAACATCAATGTGTGGTTGCCTCTCATGTGCCCCCTACTGGGGACCTGACCCTCAACCCAGGCATGTACCCTAACTGGGAATTAAACTGGCAACCCTTTGCTCAGCAGACCAGCACTCAGTCTACTGAGCCACACCAGCCAGAGCTCAGAGGAAGCTATTAATTTGCATGCTGTAGCTTATCACTGACCATCAACAGAGCTACAGGTCAGGGACTGGAGGACTTTGCTGAACTTTAGCAATCACTGGTAATAAGGGCAGAAATTCATGGCTCCCTTCATGGTGAAAGGAACATGAAGGTTGATGACCAATAAGTCAACATCTTGGCTGACTACCTGACCTGTGCCTAACGCAGAAGCCAGATACATGGGGAGACACAATACTATTCCTTAAGACCTACATAATCTAGATGAGAAAATGAGTATGAACATATAAAACTTAACACAGAACATGATTACATTCTCATAACTGGATTTGGATGGCACAGAAACAGATGCTAAAGGAATTTGGAAAAAGTAAGCTGAGGGTTTCAGTGGTGGGAGATGTCTCACAGAAGGAGCTGAACTTGTACTGTGCCTTAAAAGGGCACATACCTGCACTGGACATGTGGAAGTTAGAAGGGGAAGTGAGGGTACTGATTCATAGTAAGCAGGTGGCCTGTGTGGGGAATAGTGAGATAATGAAAGGTCTTGACCTGTTGTCATAGGAGTTTAGACTCAGTACAGCTGGAAAGAAAGACCCACTAGAGATTTTGAGCTGGGGAATAGCTTAAAAATATGAAATAGCTGAAAATACAAAACAGTAATCAGTCTGGAGCTTTTCCCTTGGGCACAGAGAACTGAGGGATTAATTCAGGTAAGACAGGCTGACTATTTCCAGGGCCTCTGAAGTATACCAAGACTTCCAGTGCACACCCCTCCATAACCCTGTTTCTAGTGCAGGAATGTGTCTAAGTCCCACCCAAGAGAAGGAGCTCACTCGGGAGCAAGTTATTAAGGAGAAAAAAAGCTTTGGATACTTAAAACAGTTAATAGAGGTTATGCTTAATCTCTAAATTAGGTTCCCTCTGAACGAGTAAAATTTTTTTTAAAAAAACAGAAAAACAAATGCAGTTCAGAATTTGTGAAAATTACTCTAGAAGAAACTAACTTTTGCCTTTGTGAAAGGCACAATGGCCAATAACACAGGTATCAGAGTCAGAACATATAGGTTTGGATCCCAGCTCTACCCTTTACAAGCTGTGTGACCATATAGAAAAGAACTGTCCTGCCCAAAGTCCTAGTACTGTCAAAATTCTGGAACCCTGATTATAATATACACATGTTGCTGTTCATTATGAACAAGAAACTCATCATAGCACAGTGAGAACAAAAGACAAGTCATGAGACCATACCCTAAAGTACTTCTTGTATTTACATTCCACTACTAACCCATCTATAGTCACTGATGGATGTTTTCTATTGCAGACTGTAAATAATGATAAACAAGGAGAAAAATGCAGAAATATTTTTTCAATTTACTCCAGCACTGTGTGCTAGCATCAATATGTCCATCTTTACACTACATGGAGTATGTTGTAGAGAAGAGGATGAAATCCCTTCCCTCAGGAACATTCCCTTTGGTTGACAAACCAAGAACAATACAAGAAATGATTAGGGTGTCTCGTATAACTGTGTCTACGAGGATAAAGAACATAGCTTGAGGCCACAAGGACCGTGACTAGTCACGGAAAGGGGAGATTAGCCTAGCTTCAACTTTCGTAAAGGCGTGGCAGAGGAGATCAAGTCCAAGTTGAGCTTGAGAAATGAATGGAATTTGACGAATGAAGGAAAAAGCTTTCTCTTGAATGCTACTGCTTTTAGCAAGAGTGTGGTGGTAGAAATATTCATGCATCCAGGGAACAATGAGGGAATTCTCTCTAGAAGGTATGTTTTAGGGGCTGTGGGTAAGGGAAAGCTTGGTGAGAATAGAAAATGAGTTTCAACAAAGGTGGAGCCAGTTAAAGCATTTAGATTCATACTTGAAGATTATGGAGAAATATATGTTAAAAGTTCTTTACGCATGGAAACATCAAGGAAAAAATTGTTTTCAAAAGCTTGAAGGTAGTAGACTTCAGCAAGGAAAGAACAGGGATAGATCATGTATCCCGCCCTCGCTATGAGGTGGGGAGAAGGGCCTTCTGCCCTAGAGACCAAGGCATAAAGCAGAAGGTGCTAAATTAACATGCTTCCTGAGAAAGGTGTTGTTTAACCTAGCAAGAGTTTTAAGTTTGTACACATTTGCATGCTGAGATGTGCTGCCACACAGTGCCATTCACAAATACCACCATGAGCCCGGGCTTTATAGCATGGGGTGGATATTCATGTTTACTTAACTATCTACGTTTTTTTTGTTACTAAATTATACATGTAAATCAATATGTATCTTGAATTTACATACCAAATGCAAATGGTGTGACTGTCACTTTTTCTCTTGTTCCATATTTGCGCTGTGCAGAATGAATACCATATGTACCTTCAGTGAATCACTGTGGGCCTCTGCCTTTCTTGCTTATCAGAAAATTATCATGGATGAAGTAGGGAGACAAGAGCTCCAGAACATTCCACAAAGCCAAGCAGTGAGGCCTTACTGCACATGGCCAGGCAGGAGTCAATCTTTGAAGAGTGACTATGAATTGAAGATTTAATGTGAATTGAGAAAGCATGTCCATAGTCAGACAGTAGTGGGTAGTGGTAGCTAACTCAAGCTGTGGAATGAATGCCCCAATTAAAGATATGAAGCTTAAAAAGAAAGTTAAAGCTGCTAGGAAATGAAGAACAAAACTAAGTCAAAAGGTCCAAAAGCTGCTCTTTGGCTGCTCATCACTGCCACATATGCCCATAGTAGAAGTGTGGGACTTGGGCCATGATCACAAAGAGGGGACTGATCTCCTGTGCCCCAAAGCCTTTGTCAAGGATTGTCAAAGAGATGTATGGAACAGGAGAAAAAGTGGCAGTCACACCTTGACCTTTCTCAAGAAGGTCATCAACATTCATCTATATTCCTGGGCTCCTTGTACTGACCTGCCAGTGTTCCAAGGGTCCATGACAGCAGCCTGTCTTTGGCAGGATCCAGAATCTTTCATTCCATGTTCCAGTCTATCCAGGTTGACTCTCAAATGGTGTGGCTCATCTGCCCTTCTGATTACTCAATTCAGTGGCTACGATACAACCTCCATGCAGAAAGCCTCCCTAAGAAATCCTGTATCACCTATAACTAAAAAAAAAAAAAAAAAAAAAAAAAAAATTCAAATAGACCCCAAGACAAGATTGCAGGAAATATTTTGGAGAAAAAAAGAAAATTAGTTTCCTCTGTGGCCCTCTTTTAATTTTACCTCTAAAATTCCACCCTCTTATTTCTGACATTGTCTTTCCTCATGCAAAATAACTTCTACTATTAACTGGATAAAATGGGTAAGATTAACTCCAAGGTTTTTAAAAACTAAAATTGTGTTGATCCTTCCCACCAAATCTCATTAAATTTTTTTTGCCAGTTCAGTACAGTTTCCCATTAAGAGCTATCAAATTCAATCAAGGTACTCAGTTCTTATGGTTCAAATTCCCTGAAATTCGGTGCTCTTCTCTCCTTCTCAATGAACTTTGCTAACTGCATGCATAGAGTTGTCATTCAACCTTAGTTACACTGAACTGATGCATTTCAAGTCTTTCATAGCTAAGACAGAAGCAATAAGACCTTAATCATTTCCAAATGGAAACAAAGTTCTCTGATCATTGACAGCTGTACTGTGCTAGCACTGTACAGATACTTCTGTCATCCATCCAGCTGGTGCAAAGAGCTCCCACTCCCTTTCATTCCAAACCTGCCCCACTCCTCACCTTTTGAAGGGTTTCTTGGGAATCTAATTATATTTGAAAAGCAGTGGCTAATTTCAAACCCTGAAACATTGAGTAACTCTTGTCACTACCTTCTAGGATGAGGGTTAATGGTCAGAGTGCCCTAAAATAACGTGGGCTATGTTTATTTAATTTATTTCATCCACATCCACATGCACATATATCACTTTTTTTTTGTGCTAGGAGAGAAAGCAAACCAATGTACTCTGTAATGGAACCACTAATGAGCTGATGCTATCTGCCGGCCTCTTTAAAATGCTGTTCACTTCTTATTTTGCATTTGTTGGGTTGTAATTTTAAATTACACATGCATCCTCCAACTCTCCTCCTCATGCTGCCTCTCTGGGGTGTTCTCCTCTCCTTTTCTCTCTATCATCCAGGAATCACATTCCTTTAGTGACTTAATGAGATCCATGCTTTAGCACGCCTGCATATGTGCACACACACAGCCATACACACAGGCTACAATTTAGAACCACATCATTTTGGATTTTATGTTCAAAAAGGTGTGTATATGCACAAACTTTTCTTCTTGCATATGGGCATATACCTTCATGCTACATTATCTTTCTTCAAAATAACTTTTGGGGCTTCAGTTTCCTGACTTCTAGCATTCTTTGTTTTCTAGGGATTGTTTGCTTCCTAAAAGGTAGCTTCTGGGGGGTTGTTTGCTTGTTTCTGTATTTAAACAAAATCTTCATGCCTGGTGAGGGTACATGAATAAAGCTAATTTGTGAAGGGGAAGAATTGATGTGTTGAGAAGAAAGAATGATATCTTATGTACAGGGTTATCATACTTCCAGGTTCCTGAGAACAAGCTTGATTATTCAACTGTTATCCATTATAATTATTAGTAGCACCTCTTTTACTCTCAATAGTTTTCTGATTTGGACCATAAATTATGTTGTCATTGTTATGCCTAGTACTTATGCATAGTGTAATTACAGTTGCTGATGAACTGTGTTTGCTGAAAAAGTGAAGTACACTAAGATGAAGAAACTCTAAGATGAAGAAACTTTTTTTTAAGGTGGGAAGAACATTTCAGAAAGGTCAACTTTAGTCCAGATTGTAGAGTAAGCCAATAATTTCTATGTTCAACACTCAATAGCTACACATTTTGAATGGTCTTTCACTTCTGTCAAATATGCCCTGTACACTCAGAATCTTCTTGCTGGTCCCCCACTTTCTACTTTGCCTCCAACTTTGCTATTCTTAACCATAGCATACTAGAATATAGTGAAAAGGGCATGAGTCTAACACCAAATTCAAATAGCATAAGATATTGTTTCCAAATGCAGAGTTCTAGTAAATGACGGAACAAGGATTTGTACCTAAGATTTTTATCCCCAGCTTTTAATGATTAATCTAGTACCTTATGAGTGTTTAATCTCAGGTGAGTTCTCCCAGATTGTAACCCACTAAAATGGTGACTTCTGGCTTTGAACCCCTCACATCCCTCATTTCCACAATCTCTACCTCATAGTCAAAAGAGATTTATTAAAGGCCTCATCATGTGTGGACCTTGTGTGTAGGTTTGTGTGTGTGTGTGTGTGTGTGTGTAATATTGTTCAGCTATCACCCAGCAAGACTCAAGAAGCAGGAAGGAATGAACAGAATATTTACATCCAAGGCCCAACCCACACCTGCCCCTTGCCTCTAGCCATTCAGCCCATGGAAAGCCTGTGCTCCATTAAACTCAAAGCATTCTTGGTCTCATTTAGCAATGAAGTGTAAAGGTCTAATGATGTCTTTGATCTTTTGTCATTTTTCATGTATTTATGTGACTTTCCAATTGCACTACAAGTTCCTCAAGAGCATGGTCAAGGTCATCATTTCAAGATGTATCAGAGAGCTAGGCATACAGAGGTTGCTGAATGGGTTCTGGCTGATGACCAGTCCACCATCCACATGGGGATGAAACTCTCAAGCTGCAGTGTAGTAAATTCGTGATAGTTTCAACAAAATGCAAACGTCACCTGCATCAGCTTCCCAGCCACTGAGTAAATGTGTGTGGCAGCCTTTGGAGAGTTAACATCATGCACTTACTTCATTGGATATCACAGGTGGAAAGGACTTTTGGTCTAACTCAAATGCTTTGCTTTACAGATGAAAAGGAGGCTGACAGATGTGAAGTGACTTGTTCAAGGACACAAGTTGGTGGCACGGTTGGATCCCAGAATGCGCACTGACTCTACCATTTCCCCTGCAAGCCATGCCTGGCCTTCAAGAAAGCGACTTTGAGGCAAGATATCAGTTTCCTAGTCAGGTAGCTTTTGATTTGGCCGTGAAATAGAAGCCTGTGCTCCCACAGTATTATCCATTGGCTTTTTTTCTTGTAATGTTAGGATTTTTTCCCTTTCAAGTCATCGCTGGATCAGTATTCTCCCGAACTGTTTGTCCACAATCAACTCCAGCTCTCCAGAGGAGGAAATGGTCTCTGGAGTCACTGCCAAAACTCAAGACTATTCTTTACAACATGCCTCTACTGGACAGATAACCAGGCCCTGCTCTGCCCACCCCTTACCCCCTGCTCAGGATGCTTACTGCATCTTTCTTTCCATACTCTGGTGTTACTCAGCATTGTGGGCTACAGCCTCCCTCCTCCTCCCGCCTCTTTCATTCTCCCTTGAGCAGACATTTGCTCACAGGTACCCTACCCTCCCTGGCTCAAGTCTTTTCACAGCAAATTCCTCCTCCCAGCCTTGACCTTACAACCCCTCCCTCGCCCAGGAGTTCCTTGGCTATTTCTTCTAAGATGCAAGTTCCCTCCTTACTAAGAAGCTTCTCTCCAGGGAATCTCTTTTAAACCATCAAATTGAATATAATGTCTGATATTTTTTGCTTAGTTGCTTCACATAACATTTGGTATTTATAATTTGGAGTCTATTTCCTATACAATATGTGGCAATTTGTTATAAAAACTGAATTATCAATCTAGCAGTCCATATCACAACTCTGTATTATAATATTGTACTCAAGATGGAATCAGATTAAATTTTGATTCACTTTGCCTCAAGAATATGGTTTACATACCGCTTTTATTTTCTGAAAAAAATATGCAATTGCAGCACAAAAATTCTGACACAAGCCAGCACTGTAGACAAGGTGAGTTATGAAATTTAAATGTTAAAGAGAAACACAAACCAAAATGGTGGCTTATTAAAGAGGAAGACAAAGATGGTAAGGGAAGAGAATATTTTTTCACATTAGCCCTTTATTTTCACAAAGAAAAAATAGAACAGTAAATTATTTCTTACCAGGTGCCCAGTCTATCTCCACAAAGTCCTCAGTGTCCTCTCTCAATGCCCCGAGGTCTCAATGCACAACATTCCCACTCTCTGTCCCTCAATAGCGGTGACCTGCCTCAGGCCTTGCTCTGTCTTCTCTGATTTTCTCAAGATCGGCTTTCTTTCCCTCCAGTTCTACAGCTGGAGGTTTTCTGAACAACTAATTCAAAAGTCCTTTCTCCCCTTCCACTCCTCCCCCAACATCATAGCTTTTCCTCCCTACCAGACATCCTGGGCTTCTCAACAGTAGTTGCCAACCTGCCCAGGGCAAGAAAACCAGTGTGTGGCCTATTTCAAATAAGATCCTACCCCTTTATTTAATCATCCCCTGGGAGGGCAAAGTTTTTGCCCCTGGGTTTGTGGACCACATATGGGCACAGCCACTGCACTGTCCCTTTTTAGGAACCAAAGGGGTTTAATAAAAGGGAAACGCTGCCCTCAAACAGCTTACAGTCTAGGCAGAAAAAAAGTTGCCTACACATAGAAGAAAATGAAGAATACGAGGGAGAGAAGAGCCATCGAGGGTGCACAGTGGCAGGGGTAGTGCGTGCTAGAGTATAGCAACCCAAGAAAATGACCCACAAGGAGCAATGGGAAGGAAAGACTGGGCGGAGACGGGTGGGCTACCTGATGGCTCCCAGAACAGGTGTCTTGCTAATCTGCCTGGAAAGTGAGGAGGAGCCTGCTGTTCCACCCTCCACCGCAGCCCTCCTCCTTATACCACTTGGCATCGTGAGAAAGCGACAAAGCTCCAACCGCCAAGTACAGTCAGAAGGAGGTTTGGGGGTTAATGAGTTTTGTTAGCATGTTACTGTAATTGCTGTCGTTATTTCTGTACACACGCCTAGAGGCTTGCAGTGAATGCATTTTATTATTAATATTAAGCATTTTGTACAGCACTCTCTGTTTGCAAAGTGCTTTACAATCATTAATTAGTTATTCCTCCTGACACCTTGTCAAGGTGATCCAGGGCTCATTCACTCCCCTGCTCAGTTATAAACGATGGCCCCAGTGTGTTGAGGTTAAATGACTTGGCCAAGGTCACCAGGACCATCAGGGAAAGGTTAGGATTAGAATTCTTCTGTCTCCCTTCAGGCTGTGGCTGATTCTGCTGGACCCTGCAGCTTCCCTAGACAGAGCTCATAAATGTTACAAAAAATAAATAAATGGAACCAGAGGCTGAGAAAAAAAATGGTCCCAAGGTCTCACGGCTAAGGCCCAGGGACACCTCTGTCACAGTGGCACAGAAGTAGACACTGCTGAGAGGAGACCAAAACTGAACGTCAGTAACAGCATAACCTTCGCACTCTCGGGGCTGGTTTTAACAGCTCCGCCTAAATCTACCTCCTCCCTGTCCTTGTGGCTGGACCCTTTGTGTTTCCTTTCCACCTCCCTTTTTAACTCTGGAGGCATTTACTGCACAAAAGGGCTCTGAGAGGTGTAAGAACGTGGTGATGCCTGCAAGAGCACCGTGTCAATTTAATTCGAACCACTTTGACAAGTCTGATATCCTTTTAGGACAGCAACCCACCCCGAGACAACCCAGGCTTCCCTTGTTAGGTTCTTGCCCTGGCTCCTTCTCCTGTGGCTAATTACCTCAGATCAGGAGACCGATTGTAAACACATTACGTTTTGCTGACAATACAGAGCTGGGGAGAAGCAGCAACTCCAGTTTGAGAGGCAAGGAAAATGCAACACGATGTGCTTCCCTCTCTGAGCTGCTAGGCAGCAGATGAAATTCGGTATTGACAAACACATTAATGCCATTGGCCAGGGAGAAGGGAGTCTGGGATAGTGCTGACCTGCAAAAGAAACATTTTCTAACCGTGTCCCTGGACCACACTGTATGAAAAATCACAGAAGGGATCATTAGAGCCAAGAACCTCTGGGAGTTGTCTTTTTTATTTTAAAATAATACATCAGCTTGGAAAAGAGGTTTGTATTTTTCCCCCACTTCTTTCCCCACACCTGCCCACGCCCACTCTTTGGTACTTCTGCCAATTGGAGTAGTTCTTAAAGACATTTCCCAAGGATTAGTGATCAAAGCTGACATCCTGTAAGGAAATAGAGATTTTCTAAAAACAGGAGTACCCAATTTAAATCCCCTCGTGGCAGATGTTTTTTAAAAAGGAAAACCTGTTTTGCCTCAATGCTGGCAGGACAAGCTCAGCCTTGATTTATACTCATTACTCTCACAATCTCCCTTTCAGATGTGAGGGGGGCTCATGACGGTTCAGTTTGTAGCACATTTCTCACTTTCATTTTTATGGTATTTCCAGAAAAATGTCACAGAACCAGATGGGTCACCTTCCCCCGCAACTCCCAAAGTTAGCTTTACCTTCAAGGAGAGAGAAAAAAAAAACACCATGGATGGTTTAGCACATACTTCACAAGTTTTCCTTTTCTGGTTTGTTTACTGGTTTCTGAAATGAGCGCACACTAAATTGGGGTCATCTGCAGCTTGTGGACACACAAAGAGAAGACACCAGGGAACTTACCATCTAGGTGGGTAAAGAACGTGGATTTTAAAGTAACAAACAACTCAGCTCACCTCCACTGGAAGTAGGTCAGATTGTGATAGACAATCAGTGCTATAGGAATTTGTGGGTCAGGCATAATAAGAATATACTGGGAAATAAACATGAAGAAAGTAAGGCTTGATCAAGGCCTTGAATAAATCAGTTTAATATACACCCCCCCACACACACACACACATGCATACACTCACGATTTTTCGTTCTAATCTGAACGTCTCACTTGACCTAGAATTGCTGACCTGTGCTCTTTGAATTCTGTCTGATGCTGTTGGGAAGGGGATATTTCCTCTCTACCATTTTTGAGTTCTCAAGGCTAGATTAATAATAAAATTGACACAAGACCAGATTAACAGGAGAAAAAACAATTTGCTATATGCACAGGGGAGATCTTAGATGATACTTAGAGAAATGATGGACAAGCCAACTTTTATACTTCTTAAAGAAGCAATAAATTTATTAAAAATTGACAGGACCAAAAATAGTGCTCATTAGTAAGGAATCTAAGCAAGGATTGGGTAATCATTAATAAGGAATTTAAACAAAATCTGGGTTTGAGTAGTAAAGGAGGAAAGAGGTAACAGGTCTGTTTATGTAAGCCTTTCGGTCCTGGATCAAGGAGGGCACCCTTCATAGGCGAGATTGATTCCCTGCATGCGAGAAGCAGGGAGGCTCAACCTGCCCTCCCAGCACTGGCTGCTGGTCCAGTAACTTTATTTTTTATTTAACATATTTCCCTTTTTAAAATGTTTTCTTGTATTTTTTTCCATTACCATTTAGTCCCCTTAGACCCTGCTGGCTTCCACTATCACCACACTGTTTTCCTTGTCTATGAGTTCAATTAACTCTAATTCGAAGTAATCGATATGCCATTGTGTGATATTTTGGGGTAGCCTACCCTGCATCCCTGTGATGCTCTCAAGGTTCCAGAGGCTTCCAGAGAAGAATTTGATCTGAGGTTTACTTGGTTCACACTGAAGACATCTCAGGCCTGGCTCTGTATGTGTAGTTCCCTCAACACAAGACTTCTTTCCTGGACATCAAGAACTCAATTTTCTTTGGTGTGAATTTGTTTCTTTCCTGAGGCTTGAAATCCCTGAGCCAGCCCTGCAAAGCTTCCCAGCTCCTCTCAGCTTCCCTTTTAAAGCCCTCATAGGGCCCTGAAGCTCCCAAAGGAAGGCAGGTGATGATTTCTCCTGGAGATAGCTCATCATCACAGCTCCTGGCAGGTGGCAGCCTTTCCTGGTGGCTTTCCTCCTTCCTCTGATACCCTGTCCATCTGATCACTGGTATCAGGTCCCTGCACAGTGGCGGTACCTCACTATACAAATTCTTTGTGAAGGTCTGCTATGAGGCAAAGTGTCATTTGTTTTAGTAGTCCGCATTAATAATTTGAAAATGAGAGCTGGTGTTATTAAACACCTATTGTTATTGTGTGTGGTGCTCTTGGCTAAATGCAATGCAGCATTACTACATGGAACCCCCCAAAAGCCCTGTAAAGTAGGCATCTCTACTGTTCCCATGTTTAATATGAATACCCCAGGCTTATAAGGGTTGCTAAGAATTTCAAGGTCATGTAATTAGTAGTGGATTGTGGCAAGGTTGAAAGCAACTCTGACTGACTCAAAACTTTCAGCTCTTAATCTCTGAATCCACTGTATGGATACAAAGAGGATGACAATATGAGATATGAGCAGAATTGTTTTTTCATCTCAAATGTTTCGACCCAGATAAAACTTTGGAGTTAAGAAAAAAGACATGTAAACAACCAAAACAAGTATAAAAATTCCCATGTACTGATGCACCTGTCTTTGCCACAGAGGAGGATCATTCAAGTCTTCATCCCATGACTACCGATTCTTCTACAAATAACTTTACCTTTTGTTCCTACCACCTCCCAAAGTGGACCAGAAAGAACAACCACTCCTGTTTCAACCTATAAGGAAAATAAAGTTGGTAGACATTATAATTTTATTCCTAAGGAAATAATGCTGGTATGTGGAAGAGTCAGGATACAAATCTCAGTTTGTTTGAGTCCTAACCCTAATTTTTCAGAAAGTTTTTCAAAAACATTTGATAAAATAAAACACACATGTTAAGATAATCTTCAGGACAATAAAGGGGTCCTTGTACAGAGGGGATCGTGACTTATGGCTAAGCTGGAACTGCAAAAACACTCCTTTAGTCTAAATCCTCATGGAATGGTTGAGCTCTACATCTTTGGGGAATGTGAGAATCATGGCACTTAAAGAACTCTGGACTTTTCGATGCAGTCATACTGATCTTGACTGGAATCTGTCATTAATCTAGCATGTGGCTATGCTGTAGATTAACTATAACTAAGCCAAAGTATAAAATGCGTACTCCTAAGAGGCTTTTCATGTCTGAACACCCCATGCCATGACTGGCATAGACTCTTAAATCCATAGACTGGTTTTCAGTCTTTTTATCTTTACTTTTTCTAAGTAGTTAAAATGTTAGTATCAAAATAGTACTATCATGAGCACACATAAAAACTTCCAATGATCATGTCTCAACAGGCATAAAAAAAATTCTGTCACACAGATACAACTGAGAAGAGCTGTGTAAAGGTTTCCAAAGCCAGAATTAGTGACTACGTTAAACACATATCCAGCCTTATTAAAAAATACTTCGCAAGTATGAAAACTAATGGCCGTCTACTAGAGGCCTTACATACTTGTTCCAGTGATTAAGTAGCCAACACGTGTAGGTAATGCAGGCCAGACAGGTGAACATCTTACATTAGCTAACGGTCCCTCCATGTCAGCTTCCAAACACACTTGCCCTATAACTTTGCCTCACATCTACCTTCTTCAAAGATTAAGTTCCTTTAGGACAAAGTTTTTTGTGCCATTTATCTAAGGCCTTTATAAATTCTATCATAAATAATTTCCATATCATGGGGTCATTTTAATGACATGTTTATGACAAAGCTCATGAAGGTTCAGTTCTCAGTGGAGGAGCCTATAGGACTTACTTCTTTCTCTGAGGGAGTAAGAATTTAAAACATCCCTAGAGGACATCTAGATAGCACATGTAACTCCGAAATCCCCATATCTAATTTATTTAATACAACATGTGCCTACTAAGCATCTGTAATGAATTTAACACAGTTCTCAGTACTGAGAGACACAGGAACATGTACAGAATCTTCTCTGGGTAAATGTAAGCTTAGCTGAGAATAAAGGATTTGTACACATGAAATAACAACCAGATAAAGGAGAATGTGAAGTTCAAAAACATGATGAAATGTAGCAGGAGTACATATTAGAATGTCAGAGAGGTCAATATTGAAAATAATGTTGCCCTGAGACACTGAGTGGATGAACCCCAACTTGGTCCTCCGGTGTGGGGAGGAGTAATTATATAGATATGAAAGAAGGGTTTTCCTTCAAAGGGAGAGGCAAGATCATGGTCAGCATTCAGATAGGGCATAGCAAGATGTTAAACAAACCAATGCGAGAGGCACATGTTATAGATGAGGGAAGATGAGGTTGGAAAAAACAGTTTGGTGCAATAGATAAATGGCCACCCCCACGCACCCCAATGCAGACTTATAGGATGTTCTTTCCATATCCACAGAAGAAACAATGAGACCCAAATGCAACTTGCAGAAACTAGTCAGAGCTCCCTGCAGATCCTCAATGAAATATTCCCACCAAGAGGACATTTAGGAGGATAGAGAGGGGTGCAAATAGCCAACAGGAGGACTTACTGAAATGAGAGCAGCAAAATAATTTCCCAGATTGCCACTGACTCTTAAAATAGGCCATGAGGGTCCATGGTTATTACTTTAACAATTAGTTAATTTTAGCAGCAGGGAGGCCATTAGCTGACCAGCTCACTCCTCAGCCCAGCATATCCTGGCCAATGAGCTGTGATTGGGGCAATAAAAATGAGATTGTGCCTAGGCAATAAAATATTTAGACTTTTAATATGTCGGTAGAAATGGACTACATTTTAAAGTGACAGAGTATCATATTTTCCTTCTTTTTTTATTTTTCTAAGGTCAATATGCCTAATCATTGCCTCAGCAATCTGAGAGATGCTATAATAAAAGCAAAGGAAAGACTGTGGAAAGTTAATGAAATTAAAAAGGCACTATGCAAATATGTTCTTTAGGCTGTGGCAAAATGAAATACTTGTTTTTATTCTAAAAAGGAAAACAGTGTATGTGTAAAATCTCAGCATAAAAAACAAATTGGCATAACTTATAAAAATATGGGAATTAATCATGTACAAATAACTTTATCTGTGAATAGTGTCTATGGCTAATGTCTTTATCCATAAATGCCACCCAAATGTAAGTAAATTGCCGATTTTAAATTAATTTTCAAAACGCATGCAAATAACTTAAACATTCTATATGCAAGTTAATGTAAATATTGAAAAAACCCTGAAAATGGAAATGCGTATGCATAACTTTCTGCATCAATAAAGCCAACATTCATATTGATATTTTTTCTCAACTGAGGTTGTTTTTCTACACCAAATGATAAGTGTAATGTAAACTTGAGATGTATCCCAAGGTGAACACCTGCATTTTATCTTTTTAAAAGTCTTAGCTTCTACACATATATACAAAAATGGCCATCCAGTCAGAGTCTGTCTCTCTTCACCCAGGACTGACACTTAAGCCTTTTTTTTTGTATTTTACTGGAAATGTGCTTTCCCATTTTTCTCCCTATCCAAATGCTACCCCAACATTAAAACTTATTTTGTCCATCCTAAAAATTGAGCTTCTTGCATGTAAGTGCATCCATTTCTCTCAATACATCTATTAAAGATTTACAATATTCTAAATAGACTTGACCATGATCTGGAGCAATCAGGGAAGGCTTTACAATGAAGTTGAAACCAGAGTAGCCCTTGAAGGACAACTATTGTTTGGATGGGAAAGAAGGGAGGGAAAAACCCTATGGCAAAACGATAAGGTCCAGATAAAGGTTTAAGGAATACATTTGCTGTATCTCCAAGGGCAAGGCTGGTTGGCAAGAGGGAGTCTCAAATACAAAGCCATAGCAAAGTAACCTGTATGTTTACCAATGGTCCTCCAAAACCTGGTTCAACCACAAGATACTCCTTTCTCCAGATAAAGTTACCCATCCCCTGGACCAAGAGTTCTCTTGGCGTGGCTTCAGATTATCAGGTGGGTAGCCCTTGCATTGCTCTCTCTGGGCATTACATCATCGTTGAGTTTCTGGCTCGTCAGTTAGCTTCAAATTTACTAGTATTCATTATTTGTTTTAAAAAAAAGAGAGAGGGGGAAGAAAAGAAAGAAAGAGGATAATTTACATTTCCTGATTCAAAGCCAGAGCCTATTCATCACCGCCTGCACATCGCTTATAAAGATGATAAATGAATGTATAGTAACTGAACCCTAAAACAAAATAATGTGTTTTTCTTAAAGCTTCGCAGGGTTGCATTTCCGTTGTAATTAGTTTACTTTTTTTAATCAAATTCTGTTAAGCGGCAGTCAAAATGAAAGCTGATTTTCAGACTGCTAAAAGCAGCCCAAAAAGAGGGAAGAGGAAAGAAAACAAGAACTTTTTTTAGATTTAATGCTACAAAAATATCAAGGTAATTGTATAACTTTCAGAATCAGAGAGAGCATAATCATATCTTGCCGAATGTATGATGTTCAAATATAGAATGCTGCAAGAGAACCTATCATTTGATACAGAACTAGTTAAATTGCTTTTCCATCTTTGGAAATTCATATAATAAAGGGCATTTTAAAATTTCTATGGTTCTGCATTGCCCACAGGATATAAATTTCAAACCCCCAAATATTATCATTTAACTTCAGTACTTTGCCCTAAACTTAATCTTTGTTCTCCTTGTAGTTCCTTGTTTTTTCCTTGGATGATTCTTTCTCCCTGAAAGGGCATCTCCACTCTGCCCTTCACCTCTTATTGGTCTGGAAAGCCTTCCTGATGTTTCCACCTACAGAGGTGGGTCATTCTGCAGCTGCTCATAGTACCCTTAGCACAGATATACCTGTGACATTGTCTGTATTTTGCTTTAAATTTTGAATGGTTATTAACTTCTTACATTTGTTTCCAGGTGCTTGTCTCCCTGTCAATATTCTATAATCCTTAAGAGTGGGACAGTCATATCTAATAAAAGTTTCCATTGTTCATTATGGGAAAGAAAGTGAATCTTCATGCAACTATAACAGCAGTACTACCTAAGCAATGTGATCTCTCATCCATTGAACCTTAGCCTGGGAGGGCCTAAGATCCTTTCTTTTTACATTCTTTCTTGCCACCATACCCTCAGGTTCCACAGTCCCCATCTCCCCAAAACATACTCATTCACACAAAAATGTCTCAGGACCATTATACACTTCACCCTCCTCTTCATTTACTTTTTGGACCTGTGCTTAGACCTTGCTTTCTTTCTCCATGGTAAGCATTCGGGAATGATCTAGACTCTAGTCCCTGGGGTGTGACACCTTCTAGGGAGGATTCAGGTTATTCACCATTCATGTGCTTGGTGCTGTGATAATGGATACACAAAGGCTAGCACTGAATGAGCTTAAACCATGCATCTGGGAGTAGGTTGCAATTTACAAATCTTTCATCTCATTTAGGTTTCCAACTTCTGCTTATAATGATATCTTTACTGATAACCTTGGAGAAAGAGGTGCCTATCTTCCTTTGTAAACCTAATTTTTTATTTCAATACTAGATCTGATCCCTCTACAAGAATTTTTCACCTTAGAGGCTGACCCTCTCTCCTATCTTCCCTCCCTCTCTGCCTCTTTCCCTCACTCCCTCATTCCCTCACTCTCTTACTCTCCTTTCTTTCTTGATGTTTATAGGATGTTTATTCTCTATATGGTACTGTATTTACCCCCAGAATTAATTAGCTGTGAGTCTTCTGGTTAACTTGGCCTGTATTGTAGAAAGGCCTTTCAATCAGCATGTGCAGTCCTTCCTTCACTTTAGGAAATGTCTCTTCTAATTTATTTGCATTCATATATTACACCTGGCATTTCTTTGATGACCTTCTTTGGAAAAAATCAGTTATCTATGTGACTATTCTTGTTTTTCTCATCTGGGAGTGGGGAACCTGAGATGTACATGACCTCTCTCTAGCAGTGCCCTTACTCTACAAACTTTGTTGGATTTTGTGTGTCTTTGGCACAGCAGCAGATAAGGGCTAATTTGCATGACCAGGGAATACTCTTCATCACAGTGGATACAGTCATTTTCCTAATCCAGTAGTTCTCAGATTTGAGCTGCACCAGCATCACCTATGGGGCTGGTTAAAAAAAACCACTACCTGGCCTCATTTCCAAAGGTTCTGATTCAAATATGTTGAGGTGGGGCTTGAGAAGTCACATCTCTAAGTCCTTAGGTGATGCTGATGCTGCTCATCCAGAAATCACACTCTGAGAACCACTGTCCTAAATAACAAATGTAATGATCTTTACTTGTCACTGCAATGCAAGTGTTGAAATTTGGTTCATTTCTTTTCAGAAATGATAAACAAATGTATCCACCCACACCAGCCAGTAGGGTATTCGGTGCTTGTTTTTAAATTGGCTTCTAAAATGGCTCTCAAAACAGGATAATCTACATTTTGGAAAAGTTTTTCAAATTCATCTTTCCCATCACTGATTAAGAAAGTTGTAATTCTGCATTTTATTAGCATCAAAAGAAACCCCTTGTTTTTAACCTCTGCAATTTCTCATTTTTTTATCATCCTTTTTTGCTTATGCACACTACCTTCCTATCTATGTGATTATTTACTTTAGTTTGATTTTGCCCTTTTCAGTCCTTATGGTTCTTATGCATCTCTTCACTTATTTCATACAGGCTATGTCTTATTAAATATACCATGGAGTTTTCTGAACATTTTTTTCTGGTTTTATTAGTAAATCATTTTCAAAAGCCCTAGTTTTCTATTAAAGTTCAGGATAATATTTTATATTCTCTTGCCCTCATAGGTTCCAGTCTGCTGTAGTTCAATTTAGGCATCATTGTTCTCTTCAGCCATTTTAAACTTGAACGAGTGGTGGTCTACTTCAATCCAATCTTTCTGAAGAGACATGATGTGTAATAATTCTTTAATTTTATTATTTACCTGGTGATTGTCAAAGAAAACTAATAAGAACAACAACAAAAAAAACTTCTCAAACCTTCAATTGGAGAGCAATTTGAATCCAATTCAACCCACCCAATACCAAATGTGGAGGCAATTTCCAGCAAGGGCTGTTTTGCTGAATTGAGATAATTAATATCTTACCCTTTTGCCTTAAAATTGGCATTATAAGTTACAAATAAATAAAACATTAAAAATAAACAATGAAAAATAATAAAACAATGTCGAGTGTACATTGTTAAGAATTTTCTTGTCTCTGCCACTGTATGTGTGGGATTTACCAATCCAAATACAAAATTCCAAAAGCCAATTTTTTTGTACCACTATCCTACTCTCCTCATGTCCTACTATTTCAAGATGAAGCAGACCAAACTCTATTGTAAAATGTTGCATCATAGCACTGAGGTGGGATTAATCTTCTAGTTCTGTGACCAACATAGACACTATAGATGCTAGGTCTTGATCCAAAGAGAAGACTAAGACAGGGATAAATGAGCATCACTGGGGTGTTCATTAATGTCGTGCTGCCTGAAGGGACCACAGTTATTTTTTCAATCCCAGGACATTAACCGTATAGATGTTAAAATACCTTCAAGATTTTGGCAGTGGCATTCTGTCTGTCTTAGTTCTCCCGGCAGTTACGAGTAATCATTTTTAAGTTTTCTTATAAAATTTCCATTGGCAGGTGTGCACAGAATCTTCCAAGGTTGGCTAGTGAATACTTTTACAACCAACAGCTTTACTATTTCTTTTTCACAGTCACAACCCTTCAGTAGTTCCCCATCACTGACAGGCTAAACATTAAAATTCTTTAACAGGGGACTTAAAGTCTTTCTCATTGAGTTCTAGGCCTTACCTGTGCAGACTTTTCTCCCACGCCCTCTCTCAGGGTTATGGATAAAACTGTGTCCTCTCGAAATTTTATATGCTGAAGCCCTAGTCCCAGTGTTGCTATATTATACATGGGGTCCCTAAAAAAGTAACCAAGGTTAAGTGAGGTCATAAGCATTAGGCCACAATCCAATGAGGTTAATGTTTTTATAGGAAGAGACACCAGAGAGCTCATACCTCTCCCTGTGTCTTTCTCTCCTCCACCCCCTCTTCTCCACAGCCATGCACTGAGGAAAGGTCATGTGAGGACAAGTGACAGAAGGCAACCATCTATAAGCCAAGAAGCCAAAACTGAATTTGTCTGTACCTTGCTCTTAGACTTTCTAGCTTCCAGAACTGTGAAAAATAAATCCAAGAAGACTAAGATTCCCAGTGTCCTTATATTAGTCAGTGCTCTCCAGAGAGAAAGATTTAATATTATTACAAGAAACTGGTTCATGAGATTCCCCAGATCTGTAGTCAGCAATCTGGAGACCCAGAGGAGATAATGCTATAGTTTCAATGTGAGTCTGAATGCCTGAAAACCAGGAAAGCCAATGGTTTAATTCGGTTGAGTAAAAGCAAGAGAATACTGATGTCCCAGCTTGAAGACAGCCAGGGAGAGGGAGAGAATTCTCCTTCACTCAGTCTTTTAATTATATTCGGATCCCCAATAGAATGGATAAAGCCACCTTCATTGGGGAGGGCAATCTTCTTTATTCAGTCTACTGATTCAGATGTTAATGTCATCCAGAAACGCCCTCACCAAAATATCAAGAATAATGTTAACCAAATATCTGGACACTCTGTGGCCCAATCAAGTTAACACATAAAATTAACCATCATAGTTTTCTAGGGGTTATTAAAAACACCATGGACTATGACCCATTCCAATTCGGCAAATGTCTCATCTTCTCTTGGCACATGTTGTTTGTTCCTTCTGCCCTGAATGGTTTCCCTCTACCCCACTTTCCTGTGCATGTTGCCCCAGAAAATCTCTACTCATTCCTGAAATCTCAACTAAAGGCCTAATTCTTTTGAAGTTTCTCCTAATTTTTTTTCAGAATTAATTTTTTCTTCCATTGCCCCTTCAAATAATCAATGAGAAAGTCTATATCATGTTGTATTATATTTTTTACTTCTAAATATAAAAAGATATCTCTCACTAGACTATGAGCTCTTCCAACTCAAAACATGTCCTTATTTTTTAAAGTACTTTTTGCATTTACTCTAGACCATTATGTTTAAAAAAAAAAAGTGTTTTGCCAAATCTCAGATGATTGAAGTCATGCATAAACAAAAAAGAGCAGCATTAGAAATCAGAAGACAGAAGTAGAAAGCACCATCTCAAGAATCAGCTAGGGGCATATTTCCAGGACTCCTGGTGGCATAGCATAAGGTGGGGTCCTTCCCATGTACACACAGGCACTCTCCTCAGTCTCCGCAGCATTATCCCATCTTCCTCTCTATTACCATTCCCTCTATTTTTTCAGGGAATGGGTGGGTCTCCTCAGAGAGCTCTGTGGGAGCTCTCAATAATTTTAGCCCTACACACCTGAAGACTATAATTCTCCTGAATATCTCCATGTTTAAAGTGATGGAGTGCAAAGGTGAGCCAGGCTGAGTACACTAAGTATCAAACATGTCATTACTCAAGCCAGATCAGGCACAAAGCCCACTAGAACCAAACAGGAAGAGCTGATAGGTGACTGGGTAGTAATCCAGGGCATGGGAACATCAAGTCTGGTGGAAACAGAGAGAGAGGGAGCCTTTCTGTCTGAGGCCCAGCTCCTCTACCCTACCTGACGGGCAGGATCGCAGGTGCTGGCACCATGGCATCTGAGCAGTCTCACTTACAATGCTGGAGAAGCTTTTGCAGTGCTAGTCTGAGAAACTCCTCTTTGGAAACAGAATATTTGTCTGGAGTATTCTGACGCGTATTACTTGTCAGAGACAGGGAAGTAGAGTGGGAGCCTGAATGGGGTCGTACTGCTCTGGCGGAACTCCTGAGTAGTAGAGGATATGGGTCTCCCGACAGTAGAAATGACATCCAGGCAGCGAGTAGAAAACTGTCAATAAGGTCTGCTATATCTATGCACAGCTTGATAGCCAGGATATTGTGGGCCACAGAAATGCCCAGTTCCCAATACTTGCATCTTAATTATACAATACATAATAGCAGATGAAGACAGGGGTGGCCTGCTGGGCTTCATGTATTCTCTTGGCTTTCTACTGTTCCAAGAAACCTATTTTCTCCAATTTTTAAGAAACTGAGAAGTTGCATCTCCTTTATGCCTGGATAATTTATAGCCAGTTTTCCTACGGCACTTTTGTGGTAATTATATGCACATTGGTCAACCTGGCCACAATAAGCACCACCATACTCTGACTGGCACCACCATACTCTGACTGGCAGCACCACCATACTCTCCTCCTGCTTTCAGTGCAGGTATGTGTGTGTTGGGGAATGGGGAAAAAGTCTTCAATGGCAGCTCCAGGGAGAATTGAATCCACAACAAAATCCCCAAGCTCATGTTCACACACAACACAAATTCACCCTAGAAGTTCTCAGAGTCAAAGCATTTAGATACATTGGCTAGTTCATCCTGAAGAACTTTGCTGGATCATTTCATTCTGAGTACTATTCAGAATGGTGGAATCTGGTGGCACTGACCCTGCCATCACCGGGTTTTTGAGGTGATACCTTCAGTGTGGCAGGTAGGGCCCTGGAAAGCCCACAGTGACCTAGTGTAACTGGTCTTATGGTTGATGCAGCGAATCATCTCACTATTGAATTTTAACCAACTGATGAGGAATAAACACTGTGGCCACTTATGCTTTCTTGTAAAGTGGGAGTTCTGCAGAGACAAATAAAATACCATCTCATCAGGGGCTAGATAATCTTTAGGTACTTCGACTGTTTCCACAATCGAGGCAGGAATAGCTGACTATGGAAGCAGTTTTGTCCTAGGGAACCACCAAGAGCAGAATAAGTACTACTTCTGTGTGTAGACTTCTAGAATATGAAGGTTTCCCTGGGTCCCCAAGTCCTGCTGATTTCCACATATGCAAATTCCATGAATGCTCATTTAATAATCATTTGAGTCCCCATCCTCCTTGAGTTCATGAAAAGTCCAGTATTTTACTGGATAGTCATCCCTAGGGAGTGCTTGGAATTCCCATGGAATGCTAACTACCTGTCCCACCATCTGTCATCTCAGGCAAACCAGCTGTTGCAAAGGATACCCCTTATATCACCTCTCCCCAAACCATAATTAATTCTCACAAGGGACCACCATGTAGATTACACTGCCTAGATTATATCACGTGAAGCAGGAATGGAGCCTGTTCTCAACAATGGATAAAACTGGGCTATAAGAGTTTAAATTTTTTTTTCATCAAAGCCTTCGAGATAATAGAAGAGACTTACAACAGAGAAAATTTCTCAACACTGGTTACAAAATGTGAGAATTTCTAGGTTGGATAGGCTATGTCTCCCACACAGCTATCTCCTCGGTAGGAATGCTTTAGACATTGTTTCCCTGTCTGAAGTACTGACTGCCTCTGCTCTGACATCTCAAGTTCCAGAGTGTGGGAGTGGAGTGGGGCAGGAGGTGGGGTTCTTATTCACAGTCTGACATTAATGTCTGGGATGAACGATAATCTGTAAACATAGGGCTCTGTCCACAATGACACAGATTCATATAATAATGCTCCTCTTTGTTACCTACATAGAATCCATAGCCTCACTAAAACATTCCCTCCACTGAAAAATAATGTTATATAAGGTAACAGTGGCATTATTTCATTGAGACTTACGAGGCTACAGTATTACTATCCGAAAAGAACTACATGTGTTTAACATAGTTCATCTTCACAACAATCCTATGAGATAAATACAATAGTAATTATCATTATTATTTTCATTTTGTTGATTAGGAAAATTAGATGCAGATAAGTTAAATACTCTTCCAAAGCAAGAAATTAAAGTAGCAACTAAATTTCAAATATAAATACTGAGTGAAACAGGACAAAAAATTGCTGTAGATTAGAATAGCTGCCTTTCTGTCCCTTATCATTCCTGTGGCCTCCCCTGCCCCCCGCTCTGCCTCCAGCCATAAAGTGTAACTGATAACTGTGTCTAATCTCAGAGCCTCCGAAGTCCTCAGAGCAACTTGGTAAGGTCCTACCCTGCTGTAGGAGCATTTTCACTTGGTGGTGAATAGCCGCTTCTAGGAATAGGACATCCTGTCACAGGGCCTGGGCTGGGTCCTGAAGGGAAATGATGCCCCTCACAGCCACATGGATGAACTGGCACCAATGGAGGCAGGGAAGTGTATTAGACCCTGCTGTAGACCCCTACTGCCCATCCCTGGTTTCTTCCACCCCACGTTCGGCTCCCTTAGGCCTATCAGTGCCAAGCAAAAATCTTAAGTGTGGAAGGGATGCTGAAGAAAGTCCTTTCAGGCCTCTTTTTCTGAAGACAGTAAGTTAATTTGGGCTCAAATACAATAGGATAAAGACTTAAGTTTGGCCACAGAGGGGAGTGTTTTCCTCTTATGCTCAGTTCTCAGGAAGTGGGCTCATGTCTGAACCTCTAAATTCCATGCAAAAAGACTCTCTTGAGCCCAGTAGGAAAAGTACTGGGACCCAGCCTCAGAATGGCCAAACTGATAGTCATTGGAAAGACTTTCCTGCATGGCTACATGGTTGGACAGGGGTCATGGCTGTGATCTACTCACCTGGGGGAGGGCGGTTAGGTATCCAAAATTCTCTAGTGTACTGTACCACTGAAGCCCAGTTGCCTTGCAGGAACCTGCAGGCTTTAGGACTAGTGAGAGACTTGCTGGCCTAAGGCTAGTGATAGAAGCAGGGAAAACCTAACCTGAGGAAGCATGCAATGCAGATTAGGGGTTCAAGGACCACTCAGTTGGATAACATTAAAAACACAAGCCCTAATTATTGCTTGATAATAATTATTATAGAGTTGTGCAGTATATTCTTGATCCATTGACTATTTATGCACACTCAGAATACTGCTCATCCATACAAAAGAACAAATGATTGATACATACCATGACATGGATCTCAAAACATTAGGCTAAGTGAAAAGAAAAGCCAGACACAGAGATGATGTCACTGATTTTCTGGCCTGAGGCTGGAGTGGGAACTGACTACGATGATACAGGAGGAAATTTTGGCAGTGACAGAAATGTCCTAAACCTAGAAAGTTATGGTGCTTCCATGACTGAATGCACTTACTACAATCCATCAAATTGTAAATAGGTGAATTTCAAAGTATTTAAATTACAGTTTAGTAAACTGTGTCTAAGCATATACACAAATTCAAATTCAAAAAAGTCCTGAAGAAGATATGAAAACTGGGAAATGAATCAAGGGGCCTGAAGAGACAGATAAGAAAGTAGAAGACTAGCTTGTGGGCTAAAAGAATGTCAAGAGTTCTCTCCTGGAAAACTAGATGGGGCCCGCAATTCTTATGCACAATTCCAATATGTGAAAACTACTTGAAACTGACTTGAATTCATTTGGCAGCAAAACCGGACCTGAACTAACATAATATAAATAGAGTTTTCACTCCAGAATATTAATCTTTATAGGTTTGTACTCCAGGCCTCACTGTACATACTGCATTTTCTTTCTAAAATCCACAAATTCAGAAACATGTTTGGTCCTAAGATTTTCAGGGGGAAAAAGTGTGGGTCTGTGTCTAAAATAGTATATGAAAGCCAGTCTACCATCTGAGTAGGAAAAAACCCAGTTCTTCCCCACAATGTCTTTCTTTCCTGTGTCTCCTTTATCTTCACAGAGAACACTTGACATTTCACTTACTAGATCACCAGTTTATTATTAAAAGATATAATTCAGAACATTCAGATGGAAGAGATGCACAGAAAGAGATATGGGGAAAGGGCAGGGAGCTTCTGTGTGAACGCCATCCTCCCCACAAAACCCCAGGTGTTCACCAGAAGCTCTGGGAACCCTATCCTTTCAGGGTTTGGGGATGCTTCATTATACAGTCACGATTGACGAAATCGTTGGATATGAGTGATTGTTTCAACCTCCAGCCCCTGACCCCATCCCTGGAAGTTGTAGGGGGAGAGGAGTACTCAGAGTTGAAACCTTCTAATTGCTAGGATGGCTCCCCTGGCAACCAGCACTCATCCTTAAGTTATATAAGGGCTTGCCAAAAGTCACTTCATTACCATAACAAAAACACCTTATGGCTCTTATCACAGAAAATTTCAAGGGTTTTAGATGCTCTGTGCCAGGGACTGGGAGGAGACCAAATATATATTTGTTATCATAAATTGTAATGTCACAGTAACACATTGTAGAAATGCAGTTGGCCTCAAAGGCTGCCATAGGGTTTCCCTGACCTAAACTGATGAATCACTGGAAGTATGGGGTGTGCACTGAGTTCCTGACAACTGGGTGTGAACACACAGGCACACACACACACACACACACACACACCTCCTTTGATTGACAAATCCTAAAGAAATACAAGAACACTGGATTAGTAAGATTTGACAGAAAAGAGTGAAAGAAAATGAAGATTTTAAAAAAAGGCAATGGGTGAAGTCAGGAGACACAGGTGTAAAGGCTGACCTTCTGATGAAACTTTGCCATGGATCAGACCTAACTTAATCCTTATAAAGGAATGTCATTGGCCTCAAAATTCCCTAAAGATCAATGACATCAGGTTGGAGAGAAAAGCACACTCTGATCCAATCAGAATCACAACAAATGTGTGTCCATAATGGTGCCATTCATATACATTAGCTTTAGATTTTCTTGTTTCCTATAGTTTCTATTGTAGATAATGTCTCTACAGTGATGAATAGAAAGTAGAACATTCAACCACCAAGAACGAGATGTCACAGCACTGTTCTCTGTCACTTCAATGAGACAGATCAGCTATCAACACAAGTACAACACACAGGTAGAACAAGAGAAGCAGCATGGTAAAGAAAGCATATATACCTATACACATGTATATTCCATCCAAGGAACTCCCTTTATTCAGTTACAATCCACATAACAAGTCACTCCCTCAAAGCTGTAGTTCTCTTGTCTGCCCCAAAATTTACTTAGAAATTCATCCTATTACTATGAGGCTGAAATTAAATAATGAATGTAAAAGTATTCAGAGTATGTTTGCATATTAATTAGTATACATCTACCAGCATACATCTACATTATCATTTTTAATGACTGTATTATATGAATATACCAAACTTACTAAAACAACCCATTATTGTTAATCATGTAGGTCATTTCTAGGTTTATCTCTCACATGGGTAATAGAATAAAGTTTATATTTATTGTTATATTTTTATCTAATTATTTTATTTGGGAGAAATAAAATAACATGTGAAAAGACTTTTATTTAAATTTACTTTGCTGAAGTAAAGCTCTATAATATAAAATGCACAGCTTATAAAATTGATAGTACACCGAGTTTGGACAAATGTATGCATTCATATAACCATGATGACAATGAAGATACAGAACATTTCTCTAACCCCAAAAGTTGTCTTGAGCCACTTGTCAGTTAAGTCTTATCCCTACTTCTGGTCCCAGGCACTTGCCAATCTGTTTTCTATCACATACATTTGGATTTACATTTATAAATGGAAGCACATAGTACATACTGTTTTGTGTCTGGCTTCCTTTGCTCAGTATAATTTTTTTAGATGTATCCATGTTGTTTCATTTTTATGTAACACAAATCTATTCCTTTTATTGCAGAGTAGAAGTCCACTGAATAACTATACCAAAATTTGTGTATTCATTTACATCTTAATGACCTCTTATGAGTAAAGCTGCTATGAATACTCGAGTACAAGCCTTTGGGTAGGCATGTGCTCTTATGAGCAAATGAGCTCTTTTCTAATTTCTCTTGGGGAAATACCAAGGAGTGAAGGGGTAGAGTCACAGAGTAAATGTATAGCATTATGAGAAGCTGCTTAATTATTTTCCAAAGAGTTGTATCATTTAACATTTGTCACCAGCAATGTATGAGAGTTTTAGTTTCTCCTTATCATCAAGACTTGGTATCGTCAGACTTTAAAAAAAAATATTAGCCATTCTAATGGGTTTGCAGTGCTATCTCATTGTGCTGTAAATTTTTGTTTCCCTGATGACTACGGATGTTAAGCATCATTTCATATGCCTTATTGGCCATTCATATATTTTTTTGAAGTGTCCTTTCAAATCCTCTGCACATTTTTAATTGGGTTATTTATCTTCTTGGATTATTTGAATTATTTATATATTTGGGATAATAGTACCTTTTTAATATAAAATTGTGAATCTTCTAGTCTGCAGCTTGCTGCTCCATACATTTAAAGGTGTCTTACAAAAAGCAGAATTAATATTCATAGTTAACAGATAGATGACACCTATTTTATCAAATTATTCAAGTTTGTGCTTTTTGTGAACCTTAATGAGCCTTGGCTTACACTAAGTTACCAAAATTTTCTCTGGTTTTTCTTTAAGTGGTTTTATCATTTACATGTTGGTTTATAATTCACTCAACCTCAACATTCATGTGTGCCAACCTCTCTTCTCATAAAAGCCAGGAATTTCAATAAGAAAAAAAATTAGATGTAGAATTTCTATCCACTATTCAAATATATAAGCTGTAAAAATATTACTAGGCATAAGAAGGCTTAAGAAGTTTTGCCACATAAGGAGCTATATAGAAAATAGATTGGAATAAAGAATTTAAATAAGAGTAAAGATTAATCACACAATGATACTATATATACACACACGAGATATATATCATATATAATAAATGTATATTTTATTATATATGCACATAACTTATCATTGTGATATATGTTATGTATCGAATATATTGGTTTAGGGGGTTGTTGCTCTGAAAAGTAACTAAAAAATATCAGTATTAACCTAGAATTATAAGGCTTGGTTAAGTTCAATAAGACAGATATAAAAGCATAATAAACTGTTTGGCTTAGCCATTAGAAGATACACATAACAGTTTTAAGAAGGGAAATTATTTAAAGGATGCATATTAATGTTAGAAAACATGAAAAAGAAACAAATAAAGATGATAAATTTTAATATACACTTTTCCACTGTTGATAGGACAGGATAAGCAAAACAGGAACTGTAAAGTTAAAAACAATATAATTAATAAACTCGAACTAATGGCTATCTATAGAGTTTTGCAAGCAATGATTACAGAGTACACATTTATTCTAAGTACTAATGAAATATTTACAAGTATATGATAAGGTGCCAAGCCATCCAAAGTTTCAGGAAATTTCAAAGAACAGGTATAGTTACTGTAAGTACATGGTTACGCACCCTCATATTTTCTTCTTCATGAACTCCAGACTAGAAGTCTAAAGAGAAGGTAAAGGCATTGTTGATCTTACTATAATGGAAGGTAGAAAAACACGAAAATACTTCAATTGTTCTTTTGTCTTTTGTCCTCCCACATACAGACCTGGCAACAAACATGTCTATGCCTAAGACACAGCTCTCCCTGTACCTCTGTTCAAAATAACCAGCTTCCACATCCAGCTATGACAGGGTAGCTTGTAGCATGGCAACACTTTTCCTGAGACCAACTGAGAAAGCTGGGTAAAGTGTAAACAAATAAAATTTGTTCAAACACATTGGAAAGCTTCTGAGGTAGCTGGGACATGAGCAGCCAGGATCCTAATTGGAAGGGGACACGTGGAATTTGCCAAAGTTTAAGTGGTGAAAGGTGAGGCATTGAAAATATAATAATAGTTTGTATAAAAGAGACAAAGAAAGCACAAAGCGTTCAGCCACTTTTCACACCTAGAAAGGCCAACATTGGACTTCGGACCTATCAAGGCAGCTGCACTTAACAAGGCTAGGATCCTCGAGAAAGACAAGAGAGAGAAAAGTAAGATTGACTTTCTATACGTGCAAGCAGATGAGCAGAAAATTTCAACAGGGTTCTCACTCAGCAGTCTCATAGTTTTGTAGAGGAAAACACAACTATGGGAGTTTATAACCTTCCTAGGAAGAGGTTCCCTGACAATCACCGCCAGATCTCAGGGGCAAGGCCTGGAGAACTACAGTTAGGAGTTGGGGCAGATGAGAGCTATAGCTAGACTTACAAAGTCTGAAATGCTGCTTTGACTCAGCTCACTATTAATGCTGACCTGCCCCCCAAAACAGTCATTCCCTTTAGAGGAAGAAAACACTATCCAGAGGAAGAAAACACTATTGAAAACACTGTATCATTCAATCAAAATGTAAATGAAAAGAAGAAAAAACAGCCAATAGTAACAGGCCCATAGTCATTTCAGGTATCACAGTTATCAGAGTTGGATTTAAAATAACTAATTAATATGTTCAGAAAGTAGATGACAAGATGAAGCATTTCACCATAGAACTGGAAACTGTACAAAAGAATCAAATGGGCATTCTAGAATCGAAAATTACAATATCTGAAAAATTAAGAACTCAATAGATGAGGTTAACAGCCATTGTATCACAGCTGATGAGAGGATTAATGAAGTGGAAGACAAATTAGTAGAAATAATTACAATAAAGAGAAAATCGAATAGAATATGTTCAAGAGAGAGAGAGCTGGGTCCTGTTGAAAAGTTATCATGTATGTGTAATTATAACCCACAAAGAGAAATAAAAGAGAATGAAGTAAAAGAAATGCAGAGAGGATATTCAAGAATGTTCTAAAAATTCTGAGAATCTTGAAGACACAGATTTAAAAAGCTCTACAAAACTCTAAGGGAAAAAAATACTACAAAGAAAGTACCCCTATCTGTGTCATAGTAAAACTTCTAAAAACTAAAAATCAAAACAGAAAACCTGAAAAGCAACCACAGGAAAAGATACATCGCTTTGAAATGAGAAACAACAAGTGAGCACGGACTTCTCATCAGAAGATATAGAAGCCAGATAATAACATAGCATCCTTGAAGTGCCAGAAGAAAACACCTGCCAACATAAAATTCTAAACCAGATGAAAATGTGCTCCAAGAGTGAAAGTAAAAAAAATGAGATGTCCAATCAAACAAAACTGAGAGAATTGTTAATGAACACCTGTGTGTGCTAAAGGAAACATTAAAGAGAGTCCTGGAGAAGAAAAATTATTAAAGTTGGATTGAATAATCAGAATAAAGGGAAATGAAAGAAAAAGTAAATATATGGGCAAATATAAATGAAACTCAGTCTATCCCCAACTAAATGGTTTTTGTTTTTACCATGTAATATGCAAAGCTGAGGTGATTTCTAGACATTTCTCTATCCTCACATTCATAAACTGTGCTTGTAAATCTCGCTCTTAAAGTGTGAGGCTCACCTGTGTAAGATCTGACTGATCTAACCTGTCTTCTATAATATAGAAGTTCTACTTGATAAGCATAATCTTTGTCTGAGTAAGCTCTATTGATGCCACAGCATCCTGATGGGCCCTGTTGGGTAGGCAGTGACCAAAAACATTGCTTCTTTTAATGAAGTGATGCCAACACATGACTTCTCACATCGATCAAATCCCCTCCCCAAGTCCCACATTCATATTAGTGTGTTTCTCATCTTAGCCACCTCATGTCACTAAATGATATCAACATCAATGTACTTTAGTTTGACTTGGTCCTAACCTCCTGGGTTTGAGAAAAGAAACAGTTCCCGGGATCTGCATCGTAGCTTTTCCTATTGCACCTTAGTCTCCTAAAGCATGTTTCATTATGTTTACTATCCTCTATCTCTGTATATAATATGCTATAAGGAAAAGCAGAGACACCTGTAAGTCACATAACTATTTCACAAGGTCTTTGCCAATACTCATTAATTATGCAAACAGTAATAATGTCAGTTACTTACCTAGTATCTTATAGCTCCACAATGACATTTCCCATGCTCTATAATGCTGAGTGTCTATAAATTAAAATTTTCAGTTTCCTTTGCCAACCTATTATGTTTCCCAAAGGAGGCATTAGTGGAAAATCCAAATATGGGGAGAGGGGAGAAGAAATTTGTCTTACTTGTTTTCACTCTGCTTCTGGCAGCATCTTTGGAAGTATATGTATATGTCTCCTCAATGATCACGATTGGGACTTAACTGATATATTTAGTGGCAAGAGAGCTGGTAACTGCAAAAGTAGTGAGTTCTATTTTATCATATAACTAATTTAACTATTTAAACATATAACCACTAATTTTGAGCTATGCAGAAGGTAGCTACATCTTTGGAAATGACTTTGGATGACCACAAAATAAATCAGGTAATAGCTCAGATGCATTATCTTTCCTTGAACAACAACAAAATTCCCTGGCAATTAGCATGCAGCTATTTATACATCAAATGTTTTAATTTTTTCTATGTATATTAATTTCTAAAGGCCACCTGAAACAGAAAGCTTTTATCTGACAGGTTAGCAATCTCTTCACTTGACTTGATCCAGAGCTATGAGATCTGGTCTCTGTCCTAAACTAGCCTGCAGGGACTTTGAACACAGTGAGACCCCATGGAACATCGTGTCAATCCACTATGTTGATGACGTCAGTCTGACTGAACTTGATGCATTGGCAGAAGCAACTACAGTAAGCTCACATTTAACATCCTCAGTGTATTCTTTGACTTTAAACTAAACAAAATATAACAAAACTAATTTTACCATAGGCTATTTGATATAAACAAGAGTTAATTTCCTAAGGCATCTCATCAATGCTGTATTAAAACAACATTATTCTAGGATCTACTGTATTATAGATACCTTCATAATTTTCAAATGTGCCAGAGGCTAGAAGATAAACCCCATAAAAATATATGGACTTAGTACCTGAGTGACATTTCTGGGAGTCCACTGGAGTTTTTTTTTATACAGCCTATCACTAAGAAATGAGCACAATGCATGTCTGACTTCTTGGGAGGCAACCCATACCTTTCATTGATACTATTGCAACCCATTTACTGGCTTGCTGCAAGATTTGCAGATGTGAGTGGTTCTAAAGCTAATCCAGGTTATAGTGGATGCTGCTCTGCAGTTTAGGCCTTAGTGCTCAGCCTTTCCAATGGAACTCAGAATAACTATGGCAAACAGAAATTCTGGGATTCACCAATAGACAGTATCATAATGCAATTCCTCTGGGATTTTGGAGCAAAATAATACACACGTCCATAGATGCTGCTAGCCTCTAGAGAAAATAACCTAGAATTAATATAGAGTTATTAAATCTCTAATTGATATTAGTGATATTAAATCATTCTGATCTACTGTCAGAAACTGACTTAGCAACCTGAGTTACATCATGAGCTTGGTGTTTTCCATCTATTAAGTCATAAATTGGGGGATGAGAAACAGCACTCTATCACCAAGTGGAAGTGTATATACAAGAAGAGGTGTTGGAGGTCTAAAGGTACAAGTAAACTGCACAAGCAGGGGGCTCCAAATCTCCTGGCACTTCCACAGAATGCACTGTCTGCCACCACTCAGCTGAACTCCTGTAGCCTCCTGGGGTGAACCCAATGACCAGTCTGCAGAGGAAGAAACAATTCAGGCCTAGTCCGCAAATGTTTCTATATGATAAGCTGTCACCAGTCATAAGTGACTGTTGTACTTCATTCCTAGTTAGTAATGTTCCTGAAAGACAGCAGTGACAGGAAATCTTCTCATTGGTCCAGCTGAGAGAAGTATACCATACTGATTCACAAACAGATAACAGTTTGGCTTAAGATGCAGAAAACTGGAAAGAAAAAATAATTCAAGGACATAAGGAGCTCAGGGGGGAATGCATGGGATAACCCTCCCAGGATGAGCATAGCAAGAGATGATACATTTGTTCTGTGTGATTGACTATCCAAAGGTACCCAGAGCAGAGGAAAGTCTGGAATATTAGGATATTTTTCCTGAGGATATTAGGCAGCCCCTGCCCTGCCACTTACTCAATGGACTCACATTCAAATAGCTTCAGTAGCAGAAATGGAAAATTATATATGGGTCAACAGCATGAGCTTTCATCTCACTTAGAAAAAAATACTTCTATTACTCCTGAGTGCTTAACATTCTAATAGGCCCTACCGGTCATCATTTCTCAAGGGGACCATTCCAGCAGCCTGATGGCAACCGCATTGTATTATACCTTTTTTCTATAATACCATAACAGGGGTATGCTCTCAAAAGAACAGATGCTATTCTGATAGCAGTTTTCCTTCCTTGCTCAAAAATATTGTTTTGCTATTACCACTCCCATGGATTCATGAAATACCTTGTTCACCATCATAGTACACTGCACACCAGTGTTTCCAACCAAACAACTCATTTTAATGTTCAAGTGCAATAATGGACTAATTCCATAGCATTCACTGGTTTTATGCCATATATTCCCTCCCCCAGATATACCTGGCCAACATAAAATGATAAAATAACCAATTGCAAACTCAATCTCATAATGTTCTGAACTTTGTGACCAATATGTGGCACTATTCCTTTCATAGTGAGAATGCACGAGTTCAGAAATAAAGGGGTATAAGGGACTGCTGGCCCCACTGTTATACCTAATAAAGCACCCCAAGAATTTTGCTTCCCACCACAGAAACTTTAGGCTGTGATGTTCTTTGAGGAATGCTCCCATCCATTGGCATGACAATGATCCCTTGGAAGTGGAAGTTGAGATTTCCACCTGGACATTTTGGATTTCTCATGCCACTGACTCAAGAGGTTAAAAAGAGCCCTAGCTGCATAGCTCAGCTGATTAGGGCATTGTTTGATCCCCGTCAGGGCATGTAGCAAAAACAACCAGTGAATTCATAAATAAGTGGAACAACAAGTTTCTCCCCCCCTCTCTCTCTCTCTCTCTCTCTCTCTCAAAATCAGTAAATTAAACAAAAAGGGTAAAGAAGAGAGTTAGTTATGATTATAAAAAAGAAAAGGGCCATTGTTAAACAATGGAGGAGGGAGAGACTATGCTTGGAATCTAGGGGTTCCCTGGGGTACCTCTAAGAAATGAAAAACTAAAGGAAAGCAATATATGTAAGACCATTAAGAACTAAACTACTACATGAAGAAATGTTTGAATTATCCCAAAGGCATAGTACTCCAACCATTTGAGATGCCGACTGAGAGCAAAGGAAACCTGGAATGAGTAATGGAAGAAAGAAGCTGGAAACACCAACTCTGACCTTATACCAGATACAGAAACACCAGCTACAGCAGGAAAGCACTTTTCCTTCCCTACTTGTTTACATTTACCCACAACCCAAACACACACACACACACACAATTTCGTTCTCTCTTTTCCCTTATTATATTTTATAGAGAATAGGGGTAATCATTTAACCTTAGTCTTTAGTCACATAATATCCAGATGGGCTTTGTAACTGAAGTGAAGAGGAACTAATATGACTGAAGGACAGAGGCAAAAACTGATGAATGAAACTCAGGGTCTTCCCTTTGTGACAGTATTAGCATCATCCAGTGTACTGAGGAGAACTGAATTTTATTAAGCAGAAGTATAAAGTTGCCATCACTGTGGCATGAGAAGTGTAACTATGGGTAGAGGGCTATAGAGGGATGCTGAGTAGCGCTGTATGAGGACTGGGCCTGTTACCAAGCTCCCACTTCTTAGGCTCATGCCTGCCTCTCAAATCTGCTCAGTAATGCCAGGGCTGGGAGTCTGTTTTTCCGGCAGTCTTCCCGGTAGGTTTATCCAGTAGTCAGTATTGGTGGGGTCAGACACAGGGATAGGGAGAAGGCAGCATTTCCTCCCTGTGCTCCCTCGGTCTCTAGTGGCATCTCAGGAAGTGGTTGTGATCCTGGTTTCACCCACAAGGTGCTCTTCATTGTTTTGGGCAGTGCAGCCTACGCTTAGTACTCTCAGATTTTGATAAGACCCTCTTTCCTTCCACCAGCCTTTGGAGTAGTGAGAGTTTCATACAATTATTAATTTCTGGGTTAGGTCACCATCCCTCTTTGCTCTCTTTCTCTTTGAAACATGCAGAGTGTTTTTTCCCCCTGCCTGACATAGCCTTCCTTTTATCATTCTGTCTGTCTTCCCTGGGTATTTAAATATCACACTTCAACTGCATCAGTGATTTTTACATAGTTTCTTGAAGCCTGGGGGGTTTCCGGAAGCCCCCTCAGGGATGCTGTTAAGAAAAAGGGGAAGGAGGAGAAGGAGACTCTAAATTGTTTGGAAAACACTCCCCTCACATCAACCTTTTATTATTTGTTTCATGTTTCTGTATATTCCATAGAGGGATTTCATCACAAGAAAGGTTTTTGCTTATACTAAAATGTTTGAAATTATTGATCTTTGCCACCGATGAACATTGTTGAATAGAACTTGGTCAAGGATAAAAATCTGGCTATTGTCTCAATAGAAGTTACTTTATTCTAATGGGAAAGTGAGTAGGACATACCCCCAGAACCCAAATTTACTCTTTTCTCTCTCTCACCCTACATTATCAACTACAATTGTATTCCAACAGCCCTGACCCTCTGCCCCTCATTTCTAGGGCGTTCTCACTCTCAGAAACCTGGTTAAGAAATTTCCTGATCGCATTGTGCATCAAAAGAGTGAAAGCATCCATAAAGCCTGCGATAAAAATAACCCAAACAAATGACTACCGCGTCACATGTCCTATTAGCAAAGTACTTGTGTTGGAACAAAAGGTTGTTCTTGGTTTTGTTTTCGTTTTTTTTTTAATACAGTCAAGGCCCCAGTGGGGCATGAATGTTGAATATCATCCCACTTTATAATATATGCACCATAATCTTCTTAAAATGAGTTTTCACTTCAAGAAACATAAGGACTTAAATATGAGCAGCCTGTTTTGTGCATTTGTGTGTTTGGCATCTCATTACACTTCAGACCATTTTGTCTTCTTAGAACAATTGAATATCATTAGTGGAGGCATATTTTGTTGCCAGAACTTGCTTGGTTGAGATTGTGCTCGTTAAAATGTGTCCATTTGCCAGCTGATGGATGGGAACTCTGAAGGGTGCCTGGTGGGTGAGCATGTGAATATCAGAACTTTCATCTCTTTCTTCCAGGGAGAAAAATAGCTTTGCTACCAACCAACACAAAGCACAAATTGTCCTTGACTTCCCCTCCCTCTTTTGTCTTCTTTATGTAACACTCCTTTTAGCTCACTGAGTTTCTAGCAGGCACCCAGAACTGTGTAAGACATAAAAGCTTCAGATTCAGGCAAACCTTGGAACAAAGCCAGGCTCCCCAGCTTTATTTGCATTGTGACCTTGGGCAAATAACAGAACCTCTGGAGCCTCAGGGTTTTAATTTGCAAAATGGGCCTCCTACCGCTTACTTTTCAGAGTCATTACAATGAAAATTCCATACCCATTTTGAGCACATAGTAGATGCTCAATGATTGAGAGCTGGCCAAAGGGGTGGATCAAAGAAATGCATAAAAGAATCAGTGAAAAGCTTCAAAGCAAAGATAATGCAGCATTAGACTACATATAATCCAGCACTAAAACTGAGGTACACCAACATAAATTACTTTCGAGGCAAGATCTAGAAATTACAATGGAATCTTATTGCTTATGATAGTTATGTTCTATAAAGTCTCCAGGAACACTGAAATAACAAATACTGAGCCACTGCTCTTAGGGTAAAAACAAGGTTAGGTTATTGCCAGCCTCTGGTCACAGAATTTTCATCAACTAATCAGTGAAAAACCTTGTGTTATATATGTTTCTATTTAAAGACAACGTATTTAATATATGCTGTTGATTCGTTAACATTGAATTCACGGTCAGCAGTACTATTACTCATGACTGCAAGAGGCTTATGTAGCACATGTATTTTCTCTATGAGGCACATCCCTGACTTTGTGCTTGTCTTGCTTAGGAAGCCTAGGTAGTAACTCAGCACTATGCCCGGGAGCTACACGAAACAGGTAAGTCAACAACAAAATGCACAAAAGTGTGGAAAACGTTACAATAAGTAGTCCACAAAGAGACACTTGTTGACAGTGTGTTCACCTCAGCTGGGAATGTGCACAGTTACTCACATTTTTCTCCACTTTGGGCATGCACGTGTCTGCAAATGACTACCAAAGTGTCATGAGCATTGATTTGGGGGCTACAAATAATTTTAGCAAATAGAAGCATTGGCTAAAATAGAATCTGCAAATAATGAGGACCAACTGTAAATACCAGGAGGGGACTTTGGACCAAGGAGGGAATGCTTTAAAATGAGTGATGAAAGGAGAGAGTCCAGGCAGGAAAGGCTGAATCGCACAGGGAAGAAGATCATTAAAAGTTGGGAGCAGTTCATGGGAACAAATCATATCTGCCAGAAATTCTCTGGCCCAGTTTCTGGGGTTGCTCCAGCTCACTTTCTGCATATCTGATCAAATGTCCCCTGCTCAGAGCAGCTTTCTCTGGCCTCCCCATCAAAACAGCATTGGCCTTCCATTGCCCTCTAGTCCTTTCCTCTGCCTCGTTCTTCTCTAAAGCATACTTTCATGATCTGACATACTGTATGTGGCTTTTTGTCAGTTGTCTGTCTGCCATGGCCAGAATACAGACTCTGGGAGGTCAGGACTTGGTAGACTTTGGTCAGTAGCTTAGTACCTAATGAGCACCCTCAATAGTGTGGTCATCACTGTCTATTGAATGAGGACAGGAATTACAATGAATTTGATTAATACGTTAAGAAGTACACCTTCCATCTAAGGGGAAATAAACAGTCATCTGAGCAGAGTCCTACCAAATATGGAAAATATGCAGTGCTTCTGACACTATAAGCAAAATTAAAGAAGAGAAAAATTGTTCCTATCCTCATGTGGGAAGCCATATAGAGAGAGGAAAATAGGTTAAGAATGGAATCTTGGAGATCACTCTCTGCTTACCTTAGGTATTACAGCCAAGCATGATTGTTTATAAAAATGATTAAAACAACTATCCAGTAAGACATGAGCTTATGTAGTTGTAGAACAAGGGGAAGGAAAATGTAGATTCATGTACCAGTTGGGTTGCACGTACTGGTTGGGTTACACCTAAGTGCCAGAACCAAGCAAATGCAAGTTTCTCTCTTTCTTTAAATATTTTGGGGTGTTTATGCTCAAAAGTATCACCCTTTTCCCATTTTAAAATCTCAGCATGTAAAGCATGCCTGATTATTCCATGTTTGTTCTAGGTCTTTTTCTACTTTAAATTTCCTACTCAGAAATCATAGCAAGTATCTATCCTTAACAATAAATAAATACCTTTATTTTTCTATCTGACTCAATTATAACTGCAGCCTATATGAATGATTTGACCGGAACTAGAAAGTTCTCTACATTGTTAATCATTTCTAAAATGAGAGTACTGTAGAACCTTTGGAGTCTAAGAGCTTTCACAATTCTGCTGTGCCTATATAATGAACTAATTATACTACTGTCAGTCATTAATACGTTAGTGTAAATTAGCTTATCCTGGAGTTTTAAGCAGTAATCATGTAATTCCAAAGGATAATTTTATAGAATGAGAAAACTGAGATTCATAACAGGAACATAGTTTTATAAGTCATTTAGTAATTTGAGACAGGACAAAAACCTGGGTCTCTTGGTATTTAATTAACTATAGTATTCTGAACCAAAACCTTTCCATCAGAGGTGGTTATGAGACCATCTCCTAATGAAATTTCCAATCAGTAAATCCTTCTGAGGAAATACTATGACACCCCCAATAAAATGAAAATATCTTAAGGGAAAAAATGCAAATAACTTGTAAAAGTATTATCCTCAATTGGTTTAGCAAATTAGCTGTTCCCAGAAGTGAAGTCCCACTGTAGGGCAAAATATCCTTCTATGAAAGACAAACTGGGATTAAATCTTAGTGAAAAAATTGGGAGGGACTCAAGAAAGGGCTGTAGTTCTGAACTGAACTAAGGTCAATGTACAGAAGACACAAAATAGAGCTCAGGAAGGGCACAGAGAGTAAGTCACAGAACTGGACTTAAGAATTCCCAAAAGTTAGCATCATCTTGGTCACTTTTCTACATTTGACTGTGGCACATCCACAGGAGTCCAGGACACACAGAGGCTAACAGGCAGCTAGCTATAGGGAGTTAGCTTTGTCTGTGCTGATCCTGGAGAATCCCTGAGAGAGTAACTTGTAGAAGCAACTTTAAATCTCTGTGACTGCAAATGCTAATCAAGTAACTGATTACACCCCACTGGGAGGTGAAAGATGAGCTGATTCCTTAATGTAGGAGCTCGGGTTTTGACTAAATGCCTCATTTCAATGCTTTCCATTTTTTAAAGTATATTCCACCACTGCCTTCTCAACCATGTCGTACACCATACACACACACAAAGGATTTTTTAAACAATCACACTTAGCTGTTAATGTTTGATGCTAGCTTCAAATACCCTCCATAGTTCTGGCTTCAACCCATTTTTCCTCTAGATAAGTATCACTTACCTTCTTGTGAGTATTTAAACTGTCGAAAGGAAATTTGCTTTTCTTTCCCCATGAGAGTAGGAACGATTATTCTCTTCTTTAGTTTGCATACAGTATCAGGAAACATATCCTTGCTATGAATTTAATTGGCTTACTAAAGGTGGAATTTCTGACATGAGAGCAGGCAAGTGAGTGAGTTACTTGGGGAAATGAGGTCCCTTTCCAGTAGCTTCCAAAAGAAACTATATTTGCTTCCAGTTTTGTACATCTATATCTCAGCAATATTTATACACAGAGAATTTGAGCAGCAAGAATAATATTATCTGCAAAACTGTAGGTGATGAAAAGAAACATCTGGCTTTCTATTTAGAAGGCCTATGATTTGCTAATTTTCCCTGCAAGATGCATTAGGCCACTGTGTTGAGGAAAGGAATAACATTGCTCTAAACCAGGGTCAGGAAACCATAGGCCATGGGCCAAACACCACATGCCACCTGTTTTGTTTAAAAAAAAAAACTATTGGGGCATAGCCACATTCATTTACTGAGGCATTATGTATGGCTGTTCTCATGCTACAATGGCAGAGATGAGTAATTGTGACAGAGACCATATGGACACCAAAGCCAAAAATATTTACAATTGGTCTTTTATGTAAAAAAGGCTTTAAACTATTTATTTACTTTCTCTAACCAGTAGATCAGGTTTTGGACATAGGTGTATGTTTTTAACAAGGCTTCCAGGAAGGCTGCTACCTACTGATGTTTGAGAAATCCCACATGGAACTCCATTTGAGCCAGGCTTTAAGGAGGATTTATGGCATGAATGGAGAAGGGACAGGTTTAGTACTATTAGTGCCCAAGAGTCAGGCGCTAAGGAAGTCCCATGTGATAACTTCCTCTTAATTTTTTGTCTCATGTTCCCTTCAGCTTTCTGATAGTCTCATATTTTCTGATACTAATTTTGGTATATTTCCCCCTAGTTCTTGGCATCCTCTTTTTAGAGAGCCAGCATTTACTCTTGGCATCATTCCGTGGTCCTACTCTTGCCACTCATATTGTGTATGATGTTTCCATTGCTGCTCCACTGCTGACTCCAGACATTCTTCTGGGTTCAGTCTTCTAATTTCCATCTCAGTTTTAGCACAAGCAAAACAATAGTAAACATTCTTCTCAGTTGACTGATTTATCTCTCAGGAGGTCTCCAATTTACAAAGTTTGATCCCAAGACAAACATGAGATCAAAACACCGAGATGACTACTTTTATTCCATATCCCAAGGGCGATCAATGCCCAAGAAGTTGTTGAGTGGAATTGTCCTAGGGCACATACCTTGATAACCTCAGGAAAAGCACTGTCACCAAACCAAAATATGGTACTTCCTGGTGTGTTGCTAAATTCATAATCATCATTATTTTCAGACTCAGTAAAAGGGCATGCTTTCCCAACTATGTCTATTTTTCCAAAGAGGAGGAATGAAATTGATACTCAGATTTGCCCTCAACACTGAAAAGGTGGGTGACAACAGCTTCTCTGTGCGCACCCCACCCACCCTTTAGGGTAATTGAATAGTCTGACCTTCTGCTGCCCAGTAAGCCAATAAATCTTATTTTGACTGTACAAACTTACTGAAATTATAACATTAAACTAAAAGCATTGAACTTTGGTGATTTAAAGACTCTTAAAGTTGGGACAACATCTATTTATAAACTATAAAAAAGCAGTTATATTTTGTATATCATTATATATTATACATACTTACATACATATAAATATATGGTATCATTGTGATATATACCCATCAGAAAAACCATAAAGAACAGTTTATAAGAAGACAAAATCATTATAATTTGAGGTCATTTATAATAAAGTCAAATATCCCTACTCACCTTAAAAACTCCCAACAATACCATTAAGTCAAAAATATAGGCCTGAGCTGTGTAGCTCAGTAGATTGAGTGCCAGCCTGCGAACCAAAGGGTCACTGGTTGAATTCCCAAGCCAGGGCACATGCCTGTGTTGTGGGCCAGGTCCCCAGAAGGGATGCACAAAAGGCAACCACACATTGATGTTTCTCTCCCTCTCTTTCCCTCTTCCTTCCCCGCTCTAAAAATAAATAAATAAAATCTTTAAAAAGTGCAAAATTAAGATTCCAAGATGGCTGCAGAATAGGTGAAAGCTACACTCACCTGTTCCTAGCTCCAAACCATATTTACAGCTAAATAATAGAAAAATCAACTTGAATAACCAACTGAAGGCTAGCTGAACTAAAATATTAGAACCAAGAATTTACAGAAGAAACCACGTAGAGGCTGTTAAGAAGGACAGAGACACAGAATGAGCTAACCCTTGCACCCACTCCCTGCCCCCAGGAGCATGGGGATCTCAACCCCTTCTAAGAATTTCCGACCCAGAGCAACAGAGACTGGAAGAGAAGCCTGCTTAGCATCTGGTGGTAAGTATCTGTGGGGATTCAGTCAGCCTAGGAGACCTAGATGCCACTTTCCCAGTAATTAACACTCTAATTGTTGTAGCACCAGCCTGGGGAGGGCACTGCCCAGTCTCCAACTACTGGCGAGGCCACTCGGCCATACTCAGGTCCTGTGGAAGGCTCCAGTGGCTGCACCCAGCAGTGACTTTTGGGTTTCTCTCTTCCTGGGGAGACTATTGGTGGAGACCCAGACAATAACTGAACTATGTGGCTTTGGAATGAGGGCCAATGTCCCCCATCTTGAGCACAAAGTCATTACTCCTTCCCCAACTTGTTGAGTCAATTGGCCAGCTTTGTCCTACTGAGTTCAGCCAAGAAGGAGGACCAGAGTGCCATGCACAGCTAGGAATTTTGAACCATGTCTCCTGGGGAAACTATTGTCTGAGAACCAGACAATGGATTCTGGTGTGTGTGGCTACATTGTAGGGGAGGGGAGGTGAGCAGGGAGGGCCACTCCTTTCTCCCCAGTGAGCTCAGAGCATGTTACTCTGGGAAGCAGTAAATGTGCCTGCACTTTTCTTACAGGCTTATTGGTACCATCCCAGTGGGAGACTGTTTGGATCAGCCCTGCCAAGTCCTGGATATCCAACCCTGCTGGGCTCAGTTTGATAGGGGTAAGGAAGAGCAGCTCAAAGCTAGGACATTTAATGTGTGAATCCCTCACAGGCTATTGTATGGGACTAGGAAAAAGTGCTTAGCCACTTCCTGCAGGCTGGGCCAGCATCGTCTGCAATGCGAGACTGATTTGATCAGTCTCCCAGAGCCTAGGGTGGCTGAACTTTCTCTCCTGTAGAGTGGATGAATGGTTTCACTCAAACCAAACTTGGGGCACATCCCTATGGGAGGAACTATAGCTGGAGGCTCCGGAAGAGACTGAGCACTTTGACTCTGGAGTAGAGGTGACTTTCCACTCATTGAGTGCCTGACTACATGATCTCCAAGTAGGGAAACCACTAGCCCTGTCCCTCCCAATGCTGGTAACCCTATCCAACAAAGCTTGCAACCTGTGGAAGGGACTGTGGTTCCAGTTCAGCCTGGACCCACTCTACACTCATTCTTCAGAAGACCCTGGAGGAAGACCAGGCAACCTCAGAGTGAGGCAGAGTAGCTGACAGGTGAAGGAGGATCTCAGGAAAATTTACTACTCTCTGTTTGTAATAAATAATGCACTAGAAGGAATCAATATCAGTATATATGAAGCAGAGGATTGAATCATTGATTTAGAGGACAAGATAACAGTAAGTACCCAAGGAGAGCATCAAAAAGAAAAGAGAATTTTAAAAAATGAGGAAAGCCTAAGGGACTTTTGGGATAACATCAAGCATAACAACATTCTCATCACAGAAGTACCAGAAGGAGAAGAGAGTGAGATAGAGAACCTATCTGAAGAAAGGATAAATACTTTTCTAATCTGATAAAGAACAAAATCACACAAACTCAGGAAGCACGGAGTTCCAATCAAGATGAATCCAAAGACACACAATACAAGACACGTCACAATTAAAATGGTAAAATTTAAAGACATAGACAAGTTCTGGGTGGAAATGGAAAGGAGGTGGGGAGCACTGGGGGGTGGGCTGGGATGGGAGTAAAAGACAGAAAACTGTACTTGAACAATAATTAATTTTTTTAATTAAAAAAAATAAAGACAAAGACAAGTTCTTAAGGCTATAAGAGAGAGACAGTTACCTACAAGGAAATTCTAATAAGGCTATCAGCTGATTTCTTAAACAGAAACACTTCAGGTCAGAAAGCATTGGCATGAAATATTCAAAGCGAAGAAAGCAAAGACTCTACCTAGTAAGGCTATCATTTAACATTGAAAATGAAATAAAGAGTTTCCCAGACAAACGACAACAACAGAAAAAACAAGCTAACCACCAAACCAGTATTGTGAGAAATGTTAAAGGGCTTGCTGTAGGAAGAAAAAGAAATGGCTGGGGGGGGGGGGCATATGTATAAAAAGTAAAATGGTGATATATAAGTACCTATCAGTAATAAACTCAAATATAAACTGATTGAATGTCCCAATCAAAGACACAGAATAGCTGAACGGATAAGAAAACATGACCCATATATATGCTGTCTACAAGACTCCCACCTCAGAACCAAAGATACACACAGATTGAATGAAAGATGGAAACATTTTCCATGCAAATGGGAAAGGAAAAAAGCTGGGGTAATAATATTTATACCTGATGAAATAGACTTTAAAACAAAGGCCATTATAAGAGACAAAGAAGATCACTACATAATGCTAAAGGTATCAATCCAACAAAATATAACCCTTATAAACATATACACCCAACAGAGGAACACCTAAGTATATTAAGAAAATATTGGTGTACACTGAAGGAGAGATAGACAGCAATATCATCATAGAAGGAGATTTTAATACCCTACTGTCATCAATGAATAAATCTTACAGATGAAAAATCAACAAGGCAACAGCATTCTTAAGTGAAACATTGGATTAGATGGTTTTCACTGATATTTACAGAACATTTAATCCCAAAGCAGCAGAGTATACATTTTTGTCAAGTGCACATGAAACATTTTCAAAGATAGACCATATATTAGGACACAAAATAAGTGTCAACAAATTCAAGAAGATTGAAATCATATCAAGCATCATCTCTGACCACAGTGGTATGAAACTAGAAATCAAATACAATTAAAAAAATTTGAAGACATTCAAACACATAGGGGCTAAATAGCATCTTATTAAACAACAAATGGTTTAACAATGAGATCAAGAAAGAAATTTGAAAATTACCTGGAAACAAATGAAAATGAACTCATAACTCAAAATCTATGGGACATAGAAAAAGCAGTACTAAGAGGGAAGTTCATAGCATTATAGGCCTAGCAAGAAGCAATAAAAATCTCAAATAAACAATCTAACCCTATACCTAAAACTAGAAAAAGAACAACAAACAAAGCTCAGAGTAAGTAGAAGGAAGGAGATAATAAAGATCAGAGCAGAAATAAATGACATAGAGACTAGGGAAAAACAATATAAAAGATCAATGAAACCAATAGATGGTTATTTGAAAAGATAAACCAGATTGACAAATCTTTAACCAGACATAAAGGAAAATAAAAAGAGGACCCAAATAAATAAAGTTAGAAATGAAATAGATGAAGTGACAACTGACATCATAGAAATTCAAAGGATTGTAAGAAAATAATACAAACAACTATATGCCAACAATCTAGATGAAATGGATTAATTCCTAGAAACATACAATCTTTCAAAACTGAATCAGGAAGAATCAGAAAACCTGAATAGACAAATTACAACTAGTAAAACTGAAGTAGCAATAGAAAATTCCCAGCAAATAAAAGACCTAGAGCAGATGGCTTCACAGGCAAATGTATCCTTCCCCACCTATTACAGAAAGTTCAAGAGGAGGGAATACTTCCAAGCTTGTTTTCTGCACCTTTAAACACTGAGCCTTTAGAAGACAGTCTTCCCCACTTGTGTCCCTATGGTTAACTCAACTTCTCCCAGCCCTGGTCTATGCTCAGGACTGGCTTACTTCTCATCAGTGAGTATCACGAGTGCATCACAGCTGTACTCACTCAAGATCTAACCGTTTTCTCCTCTGTAAAATTTGCATCGCCCAATTGTAGCCACCTCTGGGAAACTGTATGAGCTATTTCCGGCAGTTCATTCTAGGCCCCTGGAGTTTCTCTCAGTGGGATAATGAAGACATGTGTCAAAGTTAAATGAGAGTAAAACCCCAGGAGGTAAGAGCAAATGCAGCCATTGAGAGTGATAGAAATGACAAAGGTTGTAATACAGGAACATGCTGCCAAGGTCAAAAATAATGTAGATGTAGAAAGAATCTGGCAGGGGAAAAAAAAACTGGGGCAGAACAAAACTTTGGTCAAAAGAAAAATAACAAGAAAAACATAACAAATGGTATAAAAAATGGTGAAGGCACCCTCCAATTTGTGACAATGAAGAGGGTACTCTGAACCTTCTGTTGATCTGAAGGAATGTCTTGAATGAGTATTGACAAGACAGAACATACTTGTTAACAGCTAGTGAACTTCCACACGGATGGAAGGGAAGTGAACACAAACTGCAGATGCATAACCAGAAGCAAAGAAGGAAAGATTGAGGTTTGAGTGAGAAGGAACATGTGTGAGGACACATTGTATATACAAGAGTCGATTTCACTTACTTCCATTGGATAGACTTTGTTTTCTCATCCAGACTGCCAGATCCTGCAGGACAAGGACTATGTTTTGTAAGTGTTCAAACACAAGGCACATAGAAAATTTTGTCCAATGTGTAAACATGCTAGTAAACATCAGAACACTTAGACACTATATTTCTATGGACCTACCTAGATCAAATGTATGCTTTTCTAATGGCAAGCATTTTATTCGTACATCATTCTTAGCTTCCTTTTCAATCTCCTCTGTTGTTTGTTTTTATTTCTTACCTATTATTAATGTCTTCTGTTGTTATAGTCTATGAATCTCTATAAGCCACATTATGTCCTTTCAAGTACAAAGCAGGTAAATGAATAAAGAAAGCATATTATTTATGTAATACACACACATACACAAACACATATAAACACATATTTTCCCCTAGGCAGAATGGTTTGCGCTGTGTTGCTTGTTAGCCTGCCTTTCGATCTCTGGGAATTCTGAAAGACAAAATTCTATCTTTAGCCATTGCTTAATAAGGAAATACTTAGGAATCCAAGTAAATGTAAACCCCCATTAAGGTCTAGAGTCTCCAATATCCTTCTTTTTCATATCCTCTCACCCTAATGCTTTCCTGATTGCCACTTCTTGTGGGTCTATCCTTTTCTACTAACTCTCCACTCCTTCACACCAAGTTCAAAGACCTCAAAATAAAGACAGAGGCACCCCCTTGGGTCTTAAGCCAAGCATTTCTGGTTTTTATTGTAGTTTCATTACTTTTGATCATCGTGAGGCATACTGCATATGGGAATGGAAATCTAGATTGAGTATCTTGCAGCAATGTCAAATGAGCTATTAGAACCAAATTCTATGGTGCCCTAGTTGCTTTGGAAATAAGGGTTTGAGTGTCTCAACACCACAAGATGACCTCTGAGTTTGAGACCTATTGAATCTACCAATAAAAAATAAATAGGAAATAATAAAAATAACATACTGAGAAATTTAAAACCATAAATGAAAACAAGTTATTCTAAAAGAGGATTAACCAATCATTAAATAATTAATGAGAAACATAATGTTTTGCCAGAACTATCCTAGGCACAGATGTGGATGTGAACAAAGGATTGGGAAAACTTTAAGTCTCAACTGAAAAAAAGAAATAGAAGACATGAAACAGTGCATTAAAAAAGGATGAAGTTAAGAGGAAAAATGTGTGTCAATATAAATGGTAAATATTACATGTTTATATGCATGTATAGGCATATATATATATATATATATATATATATATATATATATATGGTAGACAGTTAGACAAATGAGCAGAACAAGGACAACAGGCCAGGTACAGGTTACCAGGGCAGAAAGCCCCAGGAGCCCAGCAATACACAAAGCTGAGAAAACAAGGATAACCCTTCCTCTCCTAGCATATCCTAGTCATGTGGTTTAGACCCCATGACCTTTCATATTGCTGGTCATGTGGTTAGGACCTTCCCTTGACCTTTTTTTCCCTGGCATGTCACCAGTCACGTGGAAGACCTTCTTACAGGAGAAACAAGAGGCCAAAAATTGGCCTCATGAGACTCCCATGTGGGGGTTGGTAAGGCCACTCCCTGAATATTAACCCATAGAGATAATATATAGGTCTTAGCTGTGTTTCAGCTCCAGACTCAGAAAAGCAGAAAAACCAGACAAATGCTGATGTAAGCACCAGAGGCATTGACTAATGATTTCTGCTCTGGCACCAACCAATCAATGGAGACCATCACCCTGGAAAGACACATCTGGAAACCTGGTGAATATTGTACTGGGGTCTCCAGATATATACCCTCCTGGGAGCACATCTCCATCTTTTCCCTCCCCTTCTTCCTCCATAAGTCATTACCTTTACCTTTTTCTCTTCTAAATTCCAAGGGCCCTCTTTGCCTCTGTAACTTATTTCCTGAGCCCATTTCTTCTATTGCTCACTTCTACTATCTCTGTAACTTTCTAAATAAAATTTCTTTTATAGTTTGAGTCTTGGCTCTGAATTCTTTCTTAGCCAGAATGTAAGTACCAAGGTCGCTAAACCAAGGTCTGATACCTGGTGCCATTTTGCTGCCAACATATGTGTATGTGTGTATAAATATATATAAGCATACACAAACACATATGTAGTTGTGTATATATGAGGGGGTACTCCCCCAGAATATAATTTATTTATTAAAAATTTTGTATTTATTCTTACATGGTTAAACTTCAAAATGAGTACTTTCCATTTGATGGAATACACCTATCAAAATGTTTTTTCCACTGCTCAAAATAGTTTTTGAACTTGTCGATTTTGATGCATTTTAGTGCTTCTATTGTTTTTTGTTTTACCTCTTCCACATTGGGAAAACATTCCCCTTGAGGACTCTTTTCCTCCAGAGAAACAAACAAACAAACAAAAAGTTGCTTGGGGTGCAATCAGGTGAATAGGGAGGATGGGGCATGGGGGTCATGCCATTTTTGGTCAAAAACTGCTGAATACTCAGCACGATGTGGGCAGGTGCATGTATAACTCACCTGCCATGAAATGGGCAAACACATTGAAAGAGTCTTCAAGAAAAATGCATTGAAGTCAAATGTAGCCTCTCAAAATGACCCCAACTGATACACTGATACAGATGGATTCATAGAACACTCATTAGTGGGGAAGCCTATACTTAAAAGGGGCCAGCCCACCAGAAGATAATTTCGTTTTTTAGGAGGTTCCCCCATATATACACATATATGCATACATATATGTGTATGCATGTATGTTTATTAAGGAGGTTCCCATATATACACACATGTGCATGCATGTGTGTATGCATGTGTGTGTATATACACATATGTGTATATATACATACACATATATTTCATTATTCTAAGAAATGGTGTAAAATAAAAGTATTAAAACTTCTGAAATGTAACACTGGAACAAATCTTAGATTGGCATATGGAAGCCCTGGATCAAGCTATGGCTTGGCCACCAATGAGCTTTGTAACTCTGGGAAAATTAGTATCTAAGTCTAGGACTTCTTCTGTGAAATGAGGGGTATTAAATTATTTCTAAATTGAAATAAGTTATATTATATTTTCTGATATTAAGCACTGACTTAATCATAAAAATAAATTAGAAATATTTGGGATTTGCTCCTAAATTAAGAGGGTGATATTAACATAGGCAACAGTGGTCTCTCCAAAGTATCCTCCAATGAACTTGAGATAGAACCCAGGGCAGAAGGCCAATGAGACCAAGCTCAAGGAGGATATGTTAAAGTGCTTAAATTTTGAAAACTTATGAGCAATGTATAAGTGAAAAACCATATTATTGAAGTAGAATTTTTAGAACATTTCTCCATTGCCTTCTGCAGGGACAATGCGTAGCACAGTGACTTCAAACTCCAGGATTTAAAGCTGGAGCAAAACCCAGCTCTAGCATTTATTAGCTGTTTCCCTTTGAGCGAGTTAACCTTTCTAAGAAACAATGACCTTATCAGAGAAGCAAAGATGAGATTACCATCTAAATCATTCTTGTGAAGGGAGCATTAAGTAAAATAAGCACTCAACAAAGTGTAAATATCCTGATATTCTGGGAAAATAAAAGAATGACTCTTACTAAACTGGAAGAGGCATCACTGTACTGTAGACAATTTAGTTGTTATAACTACTGTATTTTTGAAATGCTAATATACTTGTACCAGCTGATCGCCATTAATTGCAGTCTAACCTTTCTTCCTAAAATTAACATTACCCAAAAGTTGGTCATTAAGAAGGACAATGAGGTTAGCCTTCACTCTGATTCATCTTTCGGAGAGATTTCTCTGTGGCTGGTCCTACCCACATTCATTCTCTAGCCTATGCTATGGTATGTGCCTTACTATCTCTCCTTACTGCACAGGCACAGGTGATTTCTTCATCTAGAGGCTGTAAGGTTTTCTGAGGGTTGTTTTTTTTTGCTTTTTTTTTCTTGTCAAACTCTTTGAGGTCACTAGGCCGACAGTTCTGGGTCGGACTGAGTTTAATCTTTCCCTTTCAAATCAAATTATGGGGAAAATGCCAGGAAAATGGCTCCCTAACAGCTTGCATTGTTCAGAAATCACCGAGCTTGGTGAATTTGTAAGATAAGTGTCTAAATTGTGGAGAAATGCAGGCAGCTTCCTCTCTTGGACTGATATTTGAGGAACTAATGACTAAATGACTCCATTTTGCTCTCCACACAATGGCCTGTCCCGAAAGACTCAAGAGCATCTTGGGAGTTGGTGGCCTCTCCAAAAATCAGCCTGCCTAAAAGCTGGTCTGGGGTCTTTCCTGCTGTTTGCTCCCTATTTAATAATCTTAAACTTTTAAAAATGATGACGAGAGGGTAAATTCTTGCCTTGAGCAATGTGAAATCTGCTGAAACCTCTCTATCCAAACACTAGGGAAAATGGCTAAGAAAATAAAAGGACTTGTAGGACAAAAGCCAAAAAGGGAGAAACAACTTTTAAAATATTATTGGAGAGGCACCACATTCACATTAAATATTAAAATATTAAAATTGATTGAGGTTGTGAAATAAGTGAATTACTTAGTCTCCCATGCATTAAAATTAATTTTTCATCTTCTTCTCCAGGCCACTTCCCACTGGCTTTCGTTGAGCCCTCTTAATATTTTATTTGCTGAAGGGAAAAGGTTTCCTTTTGACATATTGGCATTCCTGGGGTTTGGTTGACTATCTCACTGCTGACTCCATGAGTGGATTTCTCAGTACAAGTAAGTCAACAATAAAATTTAAAAAATTTGCTACATCTCCTAAATTTGGCACACTTTCCTAACTAGATCCTCCCCCAAATACTTGTATCCATGAAGCCACTCCCTTTGCACTGTATATTCCCGTCTTTCTAATTCCTCTCCAACTTCCCCAACCATTCACCTGTTGGAAATTCATCCAGGAAAAAAGAAAAAAAAACATGAAAGAGAAGTTGAGGTCATGCTACATTTTGGCTGCCAAAACCAGCTTCTACTTTTCTTTATTCGGAGCTCTGAAGAGGAAGTTTGCCTCCTTGGGGTTTTAGATCAGCCAGCCAGAGCATGGTGGTCCCTGCTTTCTGCAGCTCAGAAATTAATGTGGCAGGTCTTCTGTGGTGAGGTGGTGAATTCAAAACTGGTACACAGAAATCAAGAAAGATGCTAAAAGCAGAGTAGACAAATAACCCAAAGAAGGTACTGAAATCATTGGAGATGAGCTTTGAAGACTTATCAGAATATTAATCAGAAAAAGCTCCAATCATAAAAACACTCAAAAGCTAAATCTGGGCTCTTTGATGTAAGAAAAGTTTTTTACTTGTGAGGAAAGAGGTAAGATCACAAACAATGTCATCTTAGAAAAATGCAGGGTTTCAAATCCTCCATCACTCCCTAATATGTCCCTCCTGTATGTTCATGAGAGTAGAGCGATGGCTTTGTGCACTGAAACACTCACACGGTGTTAGATCTAGAGGGGACTTTGACCCTGCTATTATCTAAAATCCTTTCTCCTGAAGTCATAAAACTATAACAAACATAAGGGACTTGACTCACCCCAGTCAACACAGTTTATCCCTCAGCTCTCACCAGAACACTTCTCTCAGGTGCCTGATTCAAGGACCTTTGCACAGATCATTTTGGGGGTAACTGGTGGTAGGAATATATTTTTTCATTCTTAAGGTATGGTCTTCTTTTCTCAGATCACTCAAATTTAGGGGCCAAAACTAATGCCATGCTCTTTCTGTTCACTTAGGCCCAGAGGAAATGGCACCAAATATTATATAGTTATAACATTAACATACTCTTGACCTGGTTCAGTATTCAGACTAAAAATTCAGTGCATAAAACTAGTAACTGTCCCTGTATACATAAACTATCACTATGTTAGCTCAGTACAGTCATGTCATGTCCTTCAAAGAAAAGTCAGAAGTCATCAGTCCCACTTAACCTATGAGAAAATGTTGATCCAGCTCCATCATTCATGTAAAGCCATGCTACTGGTCCTTTCTGAGGGCCAGAGCTCAGCTGCCCCATTGCAGTACTGTGCTTTACCTATTCTCCCCTACAGGAAGATATATTGTGGCATAGTTTGAAGAAAGAATATCAGTTCAATGGAAAATTTCCAAACCTTCAAAAGAAGGGCACACTAACCTGGGTGATCATAATAGTGGCTACAGGAGTCAAGGAGAGTTCCATAACAATAGGTACTCTAAATAAAGCTAAAGATGTTTTTTGCAGAAGTTTTGTAAAGGTTTTAATATTTTCTTGAGTGTTACAAACATTTAATGGGGGGATGCCCCATGTCTGTCACAAACATCTGTAACCCTGAAAATCATCAATGAAGGCACATTTTGAGTAAATGCTGCAACTCAGAGTGTACCTTGGGGAACACCTAGTTAGTGCCTGTGGCTCCACTGTTCTCCATCAGAGCTTCCAGGATACCAGACAAGAACAGGGCGCCAAAGGGTTAGTTCTCTCAAACACTAACCAGTTTTGCAATGCCATGTTGAAGATCCCCACAACTCTCAAGGCTTTAACCATCAACTCCTGTGAATAGTTTAAAATCAAAATATATAACTTTTCTTAGGCCAGACTTATCACTTCAAGTTGAGACATCTTAACCCGTCTACAACCCAGCTGCAATCTATTTTTTTCACATTAATCGCAATCATGCTCCTTGCTCTTATCACACTTGGATATTTTCTGTTCTTCACAATGACCATGGTTCTTTTAAGATCTTGTCTTGCTTATACTGGTCTTACTTTTAATGAATTGTTTTTTCCTCTCTCTTGGTCTATCAGAGCCCTCACTGAGGTGACTTTATGGCCTATCTTCTCTCTAAGTCTTAAGTATCCCCAATTCAAGAGTGAGTTTCTTATGCTGTAAGTGTCCACAGTATCATTTACTTTCTGCCTAGTTTTGCTAGTTATATTTTCACAGATTTGCCTTTCATCTACCCATTTACATTATAAACTCTTTTATTCATTTTTATTTCTCCATCAGTATGGAGCCTGATGTATGGCATATTAAACATAAGTAATTGATCGTTAAGGTTAAATGAAACATAGGAGTTGAAGTTCCATCGACAGATCAATATCAGATTAGAGAGGACTTTTAGCCACAGAGAGGACTTTGAACTTAATCTTACAGATGTTTGGAGATGCTCTGCATTTCTTCTTAAGAAAAAGAATCATGAAAAAAGATAGATCATCCTAACTGGGCAAGGTGGCTTGGTAATCACAGGCAAGCATTCTGAATCACATCTCTGAGATGTGATCCCAGAGGTCTGAATCCCAGCCCTGTTCTTACTATTACCTATGTGAAAGTTAGTAAATCTCTCTGGTGAAATCATAATAAATATTACTCTTAGGGTCAGGTCACTGTGAGGTTTGAATGAGGTGATACTTGTAAAGACCTTACAGCAATACGTGGTACCTGGTGAGCCCTCAAGAAATATTACCTAGTATTAAAATTAACCACATGGAGAAGTGAAAGCATTGGGCTGGGCATCAGGGGACCTGAGCTGTGCTGCAGTTTGAAAGAACGGCACAAATGAGCAAATGAGGTCAAGTATTGGCAGTTGAGGTATCCCGTTGGCACTTAAGGGCAAACAGCATGTGTTTGGTGAAATACATTCTCTGCACCCTAGGCTTACAAGATTGAATTCAGACTGGTAGCACACAAATGCATTAATCAAGCTTACAAAGACAATCTATGAAACACAGAAGCCCAATTCATTAATTTACAATGAGAAATATAACTATTAAATAGATGGATGTCAGTGTTTATGGATAAGCATATTCTCTTCTGTGAACAAGTATATACAGGAAGCCAAATTGTAATCCAAGGATTGATTGTTCAAAAAGGGAAATCAGCGCAAGGAGAGGAAGAGGGTGATCCCAATCACATTTTCAAGTTCATAGCTCAATACATCCCATTCTGCTGCAGGCATGCACCTACCACTTCATCCTTCCAGGAACACAGAGCACTTCGTTCCAGTGGATGTTTTCTAAGTGCAATCAACATTTATACAGAGTTTTGTCTGAATGCTATGATTGAATTCTTGATGTTCATAGGCCATTTATTAGGACAGTTTGAAGATAGTTATCTTCTCCTTAAACTTTTTGGGGAGCCTCTAATAGCCCTGAGAGACAGAGTAGAAAGGATACCTGTATCCTTTCTACTTTGAGTCTTCCTAAATTTATCTTTAGATGGTGTATCAGTTAGCTGGTGTTACTTAATAAACTACCCCAAAACTTACCCTTAAAATGTTTATTTTGAGCCCTTTTGTCTGCTAAAGACCCCATGGGTCAGCATTTGGGACTGGGCTCAGCTGAGCTCACTTGTCTTCCCAAGCTGTCCACTGCATTTGCATCTGTGTCTGAGTCCACACATGGCTGGAATGACTGGGGCCAGGGCTTCTCTCCATATTTGCCACCCTTGCTGGGGTTTTTTGGCCAAATCAAGTAGTAAATCAAGGGAAATAGACTCCACCTCTTGATGGGAGAAACTGGGAAGAATTTTATGGCCAGATTTCCTAAAACCTACAATAACTAGGATACATTACGATTGAATAAATGAATGAATGGATATGTCTTTAGGAAGAGGGGTCATACCTGTGGAGTACTCTAGGCAGTTGAGTGTGCAGCTCTGTGACCTATGAATCCCAGAAACACATTTGTAGAGTCCAAAGTGAAAGGGATTCCAGTCCCAGAAAGAAGTTTGGAGCAGGCAGCATGCACCGTTCCCTCCCAACACTCAAACTTGATGATCCTAAGAACACAATCAGCAGGAGAGTTGAAAGCCACTGAATGGAGGCTGACATCGAGTGACCCCTCCTGAGGAAGCTGACGCTGACCACTCCTGCCCAGTGATCGAATTTGATGGGTTTCATCATCTGCCTCCTCTGTCCGCTCCAGCTTTATCGATTGCTTCGCCTTCAATATCTCTTTTGTGGTTAAAGGCTGCTCCCAAGACTGCCCTCTCTGAGTTGCCTAGTTTTGTCAATTTCAATTCAGCCAGACATCCTTTTACCCTTTCCTATACAACAAAGCTTTCTGGTCGATGTAAAAAAAAAAAAAAGGAAAGAAAACTCATAGAAGGCTTGGAAGCTTCAGAAAGTCTTACTAAACCCTTCTTTCCTTAGGACCCATTTCGCCGGGCTGGGTTAAGGAGAGCAATTCTCCTTCTCTGCTGATAGCTCGTATTCATCTTCTCTCACAGCCTTTTACCTCTGTCTTGGGATCTCAGGCAGAAGCCACCTTGTTATTTTTCCTTTTCTTTCTGCTTTCTAAAAATTAACAATGCTTTATTGAACATAAAGGTAGCCTATACTTTTTAACTCTGTGCATCCATCCTTTTGCCTTTATTTTCTAAATCAGAAAAATATCTTTTAAGAATTCTCATTTGGCCTAAATTATGCACCAAGGACCTCTGTTTTATGCTGCACATCCTACATGTCTCCCTAAGTTGCTACAGAAAAATCTCCTTTAAACAGGGGACTAAAACTGATGCCCCGAGAAAAATGCAATGGTCATCATGTGTTGTCTCTCATTGCATTGCGTGCAGGACTTCATGGTAAACATGAATCAGATTTTCCAAAATCAAGGCTGGACAGAGGTCCCCAAACTATAGGGAAAAATCAAATCTCCTTACTATACACAAAAAAATAAAAATTTAAGAAAGCAACAAATAAGTAAACAAGAAAAACAAACAAATAAAAACTCATAGGCTCAAACAACAGTATGGTGGTTACCAGAGGGAAGGGGGTGAGGGGAGTAAAAGGTAAAGAGGGTCAAAGACATAGTAATGGAAAATGATTGATTTCGGGTGGTGGGCACATAATGCAATGCACATTTGAAACCCATATAATCTTATCTAATTATATATAATCTTATTAACCAATGTCACTCCCAAGACACTTAATTTAAAAAGAAATAAAATAAAAATAAGATGTCCCTGCTGATTTATCGAGCTTCGTTGCCCATCCTCCAAGTACCCTGCTTAGAAGCTGCCCCAAATCACTAATCAGAACTCTGCATTTCCCACTTTTGTGAGATTGTACCTGTTAATCCTCTGTCCAGAATTCTGTACCCATTTGTCAGGAAAATCCCTTCCCATAATTCAGTTTATATTTAAATCTTATGCTATCTGGTAAGCCTTTCTCAATACACCTAAATAGTTTTTATTTCCTCATTTATATTACTACTGTACATATTTTACCTCCATTAACCTCATTGCATTAAAAACATTGTTAACATTGTCCTATCTATATATCTATAGATTCTCTTCTTGAGGAGGCTGCAGAAACCTGTCTGTTTTTATATATTCCTGTTTTTTTGTCTTATAACTCCTTCTGCTTTTCTAGGATGCTAATATTTGTATAATCTGCCTTATATTCTTTGCCACCTCACTCCATTCTATTGGGTTGGCCTAAAAGTCCATTTCGTTTTTTTTTTCATAAAAGACATATTTTTTTTATTTTTACCAAAAACCTTATTGATTTGGGTATTTTGATTATGTAAGTTATCTCCCACTATTCGTTTCTAGTGGGTAGAGGTCAGGCTGCTGCTAAATGTCTTCCAATGCACAAGACAGCTCCACACCAAGGAATTATTAGGCCAAAATGTCAATAGTACCAAGAAACTACACAAACCACTTTTTACACATTTGATCAGTCACAGCACTTTTGCCATACACTGCACAAATGTTTTTTATGTGTTTCAATTGTGTTTTTACGTTTCTTAAAATAATAAAGCATAATATGCCAAAAAACATTGCATAACTTCATTCATCTTCAATATTAAAATAGCTGCACAAAAATTCACCAATTTTGATGTGTTTTTTTTAATGCAGGCTGATATGACAGCTGTCACAATACAATCTAACAAAATTGTTTTGAACGAAGTTAAAGACAACTAAGCACTACTAGAGCCATCGTACAGAAAAAAAACTACACAAATTTTTGGGCCAACCCAACATTTCTCTTTCATCTTCCAGTATCCCTCTCCATCAGCAAACTTTCAACTATGAACGTGATCTTGTTTTCTTTATGTTAAAAAAAATCTGTCTTGATCTCCCCTTGTTCTCCCATTAAACTTCATATTATTTCCCTTTACCAAGACACCTAATTCCTGGAATACTTTGCACCTGAAACCTCAATCACCTTGCCATTTAGACACTTTAACTCATTGCAGGCTGGCCTCTAACTTCACCATTTTGTTTGCAGTTGCCTTTATAAAGAATGTAAGTTATTTCTTTGCAACACAAACACATCTGTGCATGCATGTGCACACACATATGCACACACACGTAGTTATATAAAAATATAAGATTTTAAGCAAATCCTATCACCTTTAATTTTAAGTCACATACCCTTTTAGAACTCTTGATCTCTTATCTTTAAGGACCTTATACTCTTCTTATTCTGGTTGACAATATAGTCAACCAGACAATGAATAACACTAACCTTACATTGGGGATTAACAGAAGTTCTGTCTTACATCCAGAACATTCTAAAAGCATTTGACTGGGACATGTTTCTCTGGTTTGCCTGTGTACTTCTGCTTCTACCCATGAGTTCCATACTCACCAAGAATCAGTTGTGTTTATGACCAAACATATTTCTGCCATTTGGGGCTTTTTATTATAATGACACATTTTAATTAACGAATATGCAAACCAATAAAATTATGCATGCAAAAGAAATATAATTATTTCTTCCACAGAAACTAAATTGAAAAGATTCAATAAAGGCAATTTACAAGAGCCAAAACACAACAAACCCTGTTGAAATAAAGTGAGACATTAGTTGTAGGGGGAAAATATCATAAAACTCCTAAGTGACTCTAGACTTGGTTGTGCTAGTACCCTTGCATCCCCTAAATGCCTCCATAGAAGCCCCTGCTCTGTGTGCTCAGTCTCAGTGACTGCACATTGGCTTGAGTGTCCAGTTCACAGGCCCTGGGGCCCTGAACTGAGACCTCACCTGCTTGGCCAGAATTTTCACTCGCTGTATGGTGCCCTGTTCCTGCTCTGCTGCCCTTTGAAATCCTCCTCTCACCATGTATTCCTCTAATGGCAGTTGTGTTCCAAGTGAACTTTCTCCAACAGCTACTACTACTTTGACTTTCTTAAAATACTACCACTGCCTGAAATTCCTTCCTAATATTTTTTTTTACCAGACTGGGCCCTGTGCATAGAAGTTCTGACACAAATATGGAATTGGGTCCTTACAGCCTCTTGGTGGCAGACTGTCTGCCAGCTTCCTTCATCTAGCTAGGTTGATACCCTGCCCTACCCCAGACTCTTCTCAGTCTCCATCTCCCTTGCTGCTGAGGGCTCAGCATGACTCTTACCTTTGTTAACTCATGTTGTGGTAGTTGGCAGCTATTAAATTATTTATGATGAATTGGTTAATCTCATTTAATAAGCCCCAAGGGCAGGTAATACATGGAACAGCCATACGCAATAGCAAGAGAAGTGTGAGAGAAGGGGTTAGCTGCAGCTTGAGATTGAGCCAGAGAGAAAGCCGGAGAGAGGCCATGCCCCAGGTCGTCTCTCAGTAATCTTAGGGCCAAGAAGCAGGAGGGAGTGAGACCTGCACAGAGCTGTCAAAATCAACCTTCCCCAAAACTCCTCTATGGAGTCGTGAGTGTTAACATTCCCCATCAATAAGGAGACAAAAAAAGAGAAGGAAATGAACATATGGAAAAATCAGCAGGGAAAACACAGTGATTTTTTTCCTCACAAGGAGCTGAAAAATTAATGGTAGGAGGTGGATGTATTGTTAATGAAGAAAATAGTAAAAGAACCTTATGGAAAGTGCCAGTGAGGTCAGTGACAGGAGATGAAGGGACTTTCTAATCACCCAGACCCTCGTGGACACTGAAGGCAGGAATAAGAGTTTAGGAACCATACAGAGCGCAATTATGTGTGATACTAATGGAAAAGGAAAAAGCAATCTTTTGGGGGTGATTCACACAGTGAGTAATTGACTCTGGGTTTGGATTGTAATTGCAGTAATGGCACCTCTGGACAAAATGATGAGGCTTTGGGGGCTGCAATCAGGCAGGTCCCCGAACCAGCAGCTTCCAGAGGGATCCAATAGAGCTTTAGGGGGCAGAGACTTTTCCTGTCTTTATCTGTCCTCCTGAACCCCGGTACTCACAAAGGCAGGCCAAGGCGAGAATGGACAAGAAAAGCAAAACCCTCACAGTAGGTATTGGTAACAGTACTCACTGTGTATATGATGGATATGATGGGGCTGAGAGAGTAATAAAAGCAGGCCAAGGATTCACGGACTCCTCCCATAGGTATCCATAATCTCTGTTTCAAGATGGCTGCCCTCCTTGCTAATCTCTAAAAGCCAAAATTTACCCACGTGGCTCACACTATTTTCCCCAGTCTGAAATGTACTCTCTTCCTCCCACACCTCCCTTCCAACATTAAGCTCAACTCTAACTTTTTCAGGATGCCTCTTCCAGCTCCTCCTACCCCCAGAGCCCTTGGGGGCTAGTAAATAGAGGTACTGTAATTGATTACAGTTTGAGTCTTATCACTCTAAAAGATCATATAAGCTTTATAAAAGCCAGAGCTGTATTCCCAACAATATCCAGCACAGACTAGAGGCATTAATTGCCTAGTGAATACATATTGATTAATTGATTATTTAACTCGCTTAACACTTTCATATTACTTGGCTTAGGTATTTGATGGTTAGAAAAAATTCAGTGGAAGTCAAACTGATTTCATTTTAATTAGTGAGGAATAGAAATGAGACAAATGACTTCTTTGGAGTAATAAAAATAGACTAGAAAACATAAAAATGACCAGTTACATAAAAAAGATAATTAACCTCACTGGCAACCAAGAAAATGTATTCTTAAAGAATAATGAAATATCGGGTTTTTTCAACACATAAATTTTGCAAACACAAAAAGATAACACTGATTATGGGGAAATGGGCATTAGCACATATTATATATTTTGATGAAATGTAAATAGAACCTTTCTGAGTCTGAATCCAATGGTTTTTTTTTTCAAAATTAGGAACTCTTTTATGAACCTGTTCTACAAAGAAATGCATACTTTATCTAAAACTGTAGTACCAAGATGCTCTTTGCCACAGGGAAAAATTGAAAACAAGCTAAATGCCTATGAGTAACATATTGCTTAAATAAATCCTGAGGTGTTCATATTAGAGGACACTGAAACAAAAAAGAATGAAGACAATGGAGAAGGAAGGATCAGCAAGGTACATGGGTAAGCAATAAATTAAGCAACTCATTAGAATTGCATATAGATAGATGATTCCATTTAGGTTTAGAATTCACATGGATGGTTGTATATATATGAATACTTATCTTTCTCTACATATATAAATGCATAGAGAGCTGGAAAGATATACAACAAAGTATCAATAGCAGTTAGCACCTCCCAGAGGAATGGAATGAGAGAGAGGGTAGAAATGAAGACATGTTCTTTATGTTTCCATACAGACTAGAGAGTGAACACAAAATAGAGGACCAGAGTGAGGGGACTTCAACCCAATCTTCAAGAATGTGGTTTTCTCCATGTGCACTGTGTGAGGGTCAGTTTGACCAAATGTGGTATGTATTTTGCTTCAGCCAGCCATTTGCACAGTGCACTCGTGGGAGCATCCAAGAAGTGTGCACCACCCTTGGGACACCAATGCCTTCCCACCCTCACAAGGCTGTTCTTCCCATTCCACATTTCATTCCTCTTCCTTCAGGGTCCTTTGTGTTGCCTCAGACTACAGTGATCTCTCCTTTTCAGAATGCCTAAGGCATATGTCTGCATCAATCAATTGACAATTAATTATGAATGATTTTGTGACTTTGGACAAGTAACTTTCAAATGAGCCACTAAGCAATTCCTATATTATAATGTTTACACTTTTGCTATTTGACTCCAACAAGTAGCAAAAACACACAAACCCATTCTCTTCTTTTTCCTGTCCTCTTGTTCCTTTTATTCTTAATGTCTGTCCTCCTCAGTCCCACAATTCTGGTAATGCTTTACTCAAATTTAGAATGTAAAATTCTCAGAGAGAGAGCATGGATCTACCTCTCTCCCTACTTGCTGGGTCACAGTCCCCTCAACATACATAGGCAACTTAGCTCTTTTATCAACTTTAAGGCCTTCTTCTTTGATGGACCTCATGGCAATATAGGAATTAAACACCTGCCTGTGTCAAACTGAACTCTATAGAGAGCCTAAAATTTCATAGGCAAGCTCAGCTAGAGTTATGTAACCAAGTGAAAAATAAATACTGTAATTACAAGAGTCCCATTTCAAGAGTTAATTTTTAAGTATGTGCCTCTGGGTTTTAAACAGCTGGAAAAATTGCTCTTGTGGTCTAGTCCATCAGTTTGAATCCATTACCCAGTCTCCACACCAAGGAAGGTCAGACCATCTAGAATTGCAATGGGTCCCAGGGAAGAGTGGCCTCGGCTCAGCAAGATCACTCCCCAGGGCTTACAACTGCTGTGCTCTTAGAAAGGAAGTGGGGAGGGGTTGCTGAAGATTCTCAACATCCTTTGGGCTTTCTCTGTTTTCCTACTTTCTCTGCTTTTACTCAACTATCTTCACTCCCCAAACTCCCCCAACTCCTAGAATTTCTTAATAGGTGCACAGTACATTTTTAATGAATTAAATTAACATTTTGGCAACATTACAGAAATAAAAGCTCTGTTTCTAGTTAAATGTGAAACAAAAAGAGTTTCTGCCTAAAATTTAGATAGAAATGAAAGAGAGAGACAGAAAGAGAGAGGTGAGAGAAAGGTTTGATTTGAATTTCAGAAATCTCTAGTTGAAAAATAGAAGATAATAGAAAGGCAAGCATGAGGAAGATCATGAAAGATTATATATCCACCCTGAAAAACCTGATTTTATCATTTAAAGAGCCAGGGAAGGATTTTAAATAAGGAAATGACGTGATCAAAAGTTTGTTTTAGGAAGCTACTCTATGGCAGTGTACATAATAGATCATGGCGTAGTAACTTGGGCAAAAGAACCAGCAGATAGATAACTGCAGAGGCCTCCAGATGAGAGCTCTGCTGAGCAAGGCCAAGAGGGTGACTTGCAAGGTGATGTAGAATTGTGAGGGCCTAGAGCCTGGACACAGCAGGTGAGGCAACTCGGGGGCTGGGTGAATGACTGTCATGTACAGAGACAGAAAGCCCAAGGTGTGTTTGTATAGGAAAAGGGGGAGTTCTGTTTGAGACATGATAATTTCGAGGTGCCTTGTGGGAACTGCAAGGATACATAAGGCAGAGCGCTGGAAGCTCAAGCCTGAAGCTCCCTTGAGTAAACCATGCTGAGTTTACAGCTGTGAGGGCCAGACAGCAATGAGGTCACCCAACAGATGAGTCAAATAGGAGAAGATGGAGGATGCAGGCCTAAGAGTCAGGCAGATCAAAAAAAGTCTGTTTTGACTTTGTATTGCATTTTCCTTATTTAATTTAAATGTAATTAATGTCCTGTGTTTCTTTACACCTGAGATGAGTCACCAACCCTTACTTTATTCCTAAATGTGTTTCTCAGTCTCAATTCCTTTTATTTCTGCCAACCCCGCACCTGGACACATTCTTTTTCTTTGTGCCTCCTCTGGCTTTGCATTGAGACTATCTGAATATTTCTTGTTTCCTTGGGGTATTTGCATGTAGAGGGGTTGGGGTCAGAGGCCAATGAGGCTGGAGAGGGCAAAACACAAAGTCACTCCCATAGCTTAGAAATTAGTACCAAATAAGAAACCATTCTCCACATCAGACCTCCCCAGTGATATTCTAGAATCTGTAGTCAAGGCTCTCTATGCCGTATGGGTACTGTTATGTCTACACCAAAGGTTCCTCATTCCGAGGAGCTGAAACTTTGGATGTTTCCCATGAGATTAAAGCTTTTGACATAGTTTCAACACATTGTCTAGAGAGACGAATGCAATTTATCTGAATCTACGAAACTAGGATTAAAAAACACGAATTAAACAAAGTAATATGATGTTTCAGTATAAGATTTTCAGATAGTTTCCAATGCACTCTAAAGACATCCAGGCGTGTGCACAGATCAGAAACAATTCTCCCTCCAAAAATCTATCTGAGGCAGAACCAGGACTGTAAGACCCGAGAACAAGGTGTAATGTCAAACCCACCCGTGGTGACAGCAAGGAAAATAACCTGCAAGTGTTCTATCCATTTCTCTGCTACTCCAGCTGAGAGAGTGAGGGTCAGTCTTTCTGTTGCACATGCACCACAAGAGAGCTGCTATCCAAATGTACTAGAATGGCAAGCTGTACCCCTTGGGGGGCTGAGGAGGTGAGAGGTGGAACTGCAGGGACAGGGTTGGCAATTCTTTGCTCAAGCAAAGGAGCAGGAACATTTCTAAAGAGAAGCAGAAATGCTGAAACACAGTAATAAAGACAAGAAGAGGAATGGGCTAGAAAGAGGAGAAAAAATGAGGACAACTAGGGTTCCTGGAAACTTGACTTGAAAAAGCATGTGGAAATTAAGTTTGTTTAAAAGTTAAAAAGAAATATGTTTTTTAGTAAATAGATGTGATGAATTATTTTTAATGAAGATGTGCGGATGAGAAGACATCAAGCACCGGCATGGCTGGTAAAGACTTGAGCACAGTAGGAATACAGGAGGAAGGAAAGGAGAAGCAAATTTGGGGTGGAATCGTCAGGGAGCAGCCCAGATGGAGCAGTCCAGGTTTGCCCTTCACCAGTCGCTTAATTCCCCTTTGAGAGGCCTGTCAATCACAGCCCTGCAGGAGCCCAACTGTGTGAGAATGGCCCTTCCCAAGGCACTCCTTCCATTATCCCCGCTAAACCTGCCTCCGCCATGGGGATGCACGCAGATTGCTCACATTAAGAAGCAAATTGATTATGAACTGAGTTTTGTCTACCAACAATTTTTAATATGTAATCTTGTCATGAGTGAACGAAAGTCATTAATAATACAGTAAGCAAAATGTGCTACAGTTAACCTTAAATTATAACTTACAAAGAGCATTCTTGTAGTTTCTTCTTTGATTTATGAGCTCGGTTTATTCTATGCAAATTCATGCACAGTTTCTAATAAGAGGGAGGAGGAAAGATAAAGGAGCTTTGAATATTTTATAAGCTTTTTCCACTTACCTTAATTTAGAATTATGAGGCTGAATATGTAAGTAGAGAATAATTACCTATTCCTAGTCTCCCACATAGTTTATCTATTTCAGCTCTGAACATCCTGAGCAATGCAAAGCATAACTGTTTTACTACCTGTACCACTGTGAATATGATAATTAGGCCTCCTTCAGCATTACTTGTTGCTGACACATGAGAAGATAGACATTGTAATATAACCAGACAGTCCTGCACTGTTGTTTAATATCCCTTTTTTAAATAATATACCAGATGTTCAATATTTCATTCATTTGCACACAGCTGAGGTGAACTTTTTAAACAGGTTTGTGCCCTGAAATTTTTCCTTGCCTTTTCTTCTCCTGTTGCTGCATTCTATGAGCTCCAGGAATAAGGCATTAATAAACGAAGTCGAAAGAGGCCTGGGAGACAGAGGGCTTGTTGCAGGAGCAGTGCGCAGCTCTGTTCATTCCCTCGCCCTCCTCTCCACCCACAGCAACCCCTCCCCAAGCCCCAACTCCACAATCCAAAGCTCTGCTCACCACCCCCAGGCTCAGTGGTGAAGTGGGGAAAGAGAAATAAAGGAGAGTTGGGGTTTAGGAGGCCTAGCAAATAAAAGGTGAAATGGGTGAGGTGAATGATGCCTCCAGGTACAAAAATGGCTGCTCAGTATTCACTGACTACAGGGAAAGAAAATGCCTCCTTTTTGAGTCACAGACACTGATGAGGTCGCTGGGAGGCCTTGGTGACCAGCAGAACCCCAGGCCCTGAGGCAGGGAGCAGGGTGGGGCAGCAGATTCTCAGGGAAGGACTCTCAAGCCCCCCTCGGGAAGAGCAGCCTGCAGCAGCTGGCAGTTGGCAGTTGCCGGACTTGAGGATTTACACAGACTCTCTAAGAAAGTCTCTGGCAATAGTGGCTTTGTTTTTTAAGAAATCTGGACCTGGGGGGAATATTGAAACTGATCAGTCCATTTAATTTAGGAAATGGGATGAAATGGATGGCCAGCTCTTCCGTGCTTCTGTGCACAAATGGATTCAGAGCAGGAGGAAGGAGCGAGGTCCCGGCCCCTGCCTGCTTATTGTCCGAGCCAGCCAGAGAACCCATTTGAAGGGCGACAGAATCTCAGATTTGTTTTGTCTTCTTAGATTACTAACAGAAACTCTTAAGCACCCAGTGATGTGCTGAATTATCTGAAAAATAACATGGATTGAGAGTGAACTGTCCTTTGCATTACTTAGGGCTCAAGGCAAAGGCAGAGCTGTGGTTTCCTCTTCTATCACAGTAAATGCTGATCAAATTTAAGAGAAAGAGCAGGCAGCTTCCAATAAAGAAAGGAAAAAGGTTTTCCTGGTAAATTGTATCATTGGATTTTGTGATAATTAGCACTTCATATTGTGTTATAGTGATGGTGTCAGACCAACAGCCAAACAGAATTAATGAGTTAAGCATCTGTCAGCAGGAAGCCTCAGGTCTGATTAAGGGCACTGCAGGTGTGTGCATGTCTGTTTTTTCTTTTTTGTGTTCATGATGGTCAGTATATCGATTCGTCGGAGAGACCATCATACAATTGGCATCAATTGTCAATGAGTGGAGAAAAATAATTCCTTCTCTTGATGATGGGAGGAAAACTTCAGAGAATGATAACTGATACCAAAAGAAGAGCAGAAGGCACAGTGAAATAAAAATTTCAAACCTCTTACTTAGTGCCTGATACATGTGGATAAATGAAGGGACCACATCTCAAATCATTCATTCCTCTTCAGCTGCTGCTTCAAAGTCAGCAGGTGCTTTTGTGACATAAAAGATTCTGTTAGTGAGTTGCTCCTGGGGAATATATTGGGGGAAATTCACCAAAGTGTACCAAGTAGCAGTCACTTCGGCTTGCACTTCACAGACGTTGTTCATTTAACACTTACATCAGCCCTATAAGTACGTCTTGCTATTCTCATTTCAGGTGAGGAAAGGCGACTTCAAACAGAACTGCCCATACTTTATTCTAACAACGAATATTCATTTAGCATCTTCTCTGAGTCTAATTACCTACTGAACAAAGACCAAGGAGGAATATAACGGAGGGGGGGGGAATACCTCCCGACCCTAAAGGATGTTTGAGTGAAGTTCCAGTTATAAAGAAAAATGTGAGGGGAAAGAGATAAAAAACTAAAAACAGGAGGGGATATAACAATATGGCAAAATGTAATATCAGAGCTGCCACAATGCATTATAGAGTTGATTGTCAAATGAGTGGCAGAGATAGAAACTGCTATTAGTTGAGAAGAGAAAAAGAAAATCGTGGGCTAAAGTGGTCTGAGAAGATGGTAGAATAAGAGAGTTGACCTTGGTCAGGAGCGCTGGGACAGGACGAGAAGGCCAGTAGGACAGGACAGGGCGTTTCAAAGAGGGAAGCAGAGAGAAACGTCTGCGGAGAGCAGGCGCGGCTCTACTCGGTCAGGTTGCGGAGGAAGACTCCCGCAGGCCCTGCCGCGGTCAGGCAGAAGAGGCCGTCAGGTGGTGCGGCGGCTTGGAAGAGGGGAGAGAAGGATTTGGATTATAGTCTTTCATAAAAATGGAAATACTCCCATTTCAACCAAATCTGTTGTTGACACTCGCTGTTGCCCTAACTGATCATGTTGGTTAGTCGCCTTGCACTTCACCTGTCACGCAGCATTCTCTGTCATTACTATTATTATGCTCATATAACGTACTTTCAAGAGCGGCTACTGCTTCTCCAATCCAATGGCCTGCAGCAGTTTTTGGTCATATACAACTCTCAGGAATAAAACTGAACTTGCTGACCCCATATTAAATATATATGTATGTGTGTATATTTACATATATACATATTATATGCATACATTTATATGTACAATAAATTAATATGCCGCATTCACGGCAAAGCCTGCATTAAAAAATACATTTTAAAAATGTGAGAAAGAAATGAAATAAGCAATATGTACGTTTTTATTTTCTTATGTAATTATAATTTAATGTTAGCCTTTTGGCTGAAATTGAAAACATCATTCATAGTAATATTTTCAGTGAAAGCCTTGAGACTGAATATGCTTCACATTTCAGAAACTCTTGGTTTAATAGGTTGTGATAGAACAATTGTAAAGTCTGGCAGTGGTTTCAGTTTATTTTGATCCTTGGGTCCGCGGTGCTCTAGCTGTAAAGGCACCTTGTGAGGGCACACAATGCCCACAGATGAAGGCACAGTCAGCTCTGCTGACTAGTCATGAATCCATTTTTCAACCCCATGTGCCAAATGAGCAAAAGTATGTTTGGGAATTTTGCTAGCCAATTTCTAGCTTATCTAATGTCAAGCAGGTTAGAAAAATTTTCCTGACATTTTTAATGTGCTTATGTGAGAGCTTTAATCATCATCTTTGGCAACAATATCATACCGGGATGGAAAACTTCTTTCTAAAAGCCCATTTTCAATAGATGTTTACTTTCAGGCTCATTGGCTGACCCCTCTTTAGATCTGATTGGATGTCCGTTATTTTTAACTGGCAATGGGGCTGAGGAAGAGGAAAAAAGTGCTGGCTCCACCATACCCTACCAAGGCAATTCTCTGGGTCTTGCTTCGTGAGCATTACCTTCTGTCCACAGTTTTCCTACGGGATTATTACAAGTCACTATGAAGGGTGGCTCAGTTATCAGAAGATAATACAGGGTGGGGCAAACGTAGGTTTACAGTTGTGAGTACCCAGAGCATAGTACATTGTATCATTTATTAATTATTGTATTCTTTTCCATACAAACAACTGTAAACCTACATTTGCCCCACTCTGTATAATCCATGAATTCACTTATCTAGGCATATATAAACTAAGAGAGAATAAAGCTAAAAACCCGACCAAACCCTCCACAGTATGGAATCCTGACCTCTCTTCGGACTCCTCAAGGCCACTGTGAGTCATTTGACTGACTGACTTAAGGACTAAGGGAGGGCTCCTGCACCAAATTAAAATTTAAATGCTAGTAATTTAATCTTTGTACTAATACAAGTTTGGATATTCTCTTCCAGTACCTCAGTGGATCATCGTATTTATTCTTTGAGTGTGGCCATCACTGTGAAAACCATTGTCCTCTACCTGTTTTGAATGTGTGGTATCTAATAGCAAAGGAGTCTGTCACTTGGCCAAGGGCCACAGTCACTCCGTGCTGATGCTCACAATAGAAACAAGAACCTACACTCACAGCCCCTGTGCACACTAAGGGTTGGTTGTACATCAAGAATTCACAGGAAATGTATGCAAAGAAGTCTTCCCTCCTCCCAGACAATATCTTGCCCTTAATATGCATTCAATTTATATTTTAGAATTAAATTTAATTTAAAGTGCTTTACTTCAGTAATGAGTTATAAAATCACACAAATGCTCACAGGCACACACACAAACCAATGCACAAATGCTAGTTGTTCCAAAGATAGAAATGTCCTCAAAGGGAACCCTAGCCAAAATATCATCCCTAAAGATCCAATACGATGTCATAAATGTCTACCACTAGTTATTTATTATTATTTTTTAGAGAAAGGGGAAGAGATGGAGAAAGGGAGGGAGGGAAACATCGATTGGTTACCTTTCATACTCCCTTCCTTGATAAAAACTTGCAAGAACTTACTTGCATACCCAGAACTTGGGTATGTACCCTGACCAGGAATAGAACTGGTGACCTTTTAGTTTGTAGGACAACACCCAACCAACAGAGCCACACTGGCCAGGGCTACAACCAGTTAGTCTTACCAGGGTCTTTTTATTATTCACTGCTAGTTGGGATATAAGCTTTGTGTACTTGAAGCAATAGTATGAAATACTTTGTGTTAAAATTATATTATTAATATCCATAGAATAGTTTATATTTCAGAGCTTAATTTTGAGGCGTAAGCTCTAAATGTCATAGGAATTAGAAAAAGAAGAGATGAGAATAGGTTGGCGAAGCAAAGGATGTTTTCTCAGAGGAAGAAAAATTAACTTGGACTTTGAGGGATGATAGGACTTACAGAACTAACATAGGAAATGAGGTCCCAGGTGGGCAGACTAACAGCTGTGGCATGATCCAGGCATGCGCAGGGCTGGTGAGAGGTTCAGACTCTCAGAGTCCAGTGAGCTGTGTGTTCACATGGGCCTTTGCTCAGAGAGGTATCTCAGTGCCATTTCAGCTTAAAATATCTTCCTGAAAATGACAGCTCTGCCAACTGGATTTTCATATCTCCACATTAAACAATAAGGATGTGATTGGAATTTACAAGGCAGTCTTTGAAAGCTTCTTAAAGATAATTGTCAGTTACTGAAGTAAAAAGTGTCCTTCATAAGACTTTCCCCCCAAAGTTACCCAATCTGGTGGATTTACAATTCTTAGATCTTTTATTATACCCCATTAAAACTAAAATAGACTAAACTATGAAGTGATTTCAAGGAATCTGGGTGGGTGGGGCAGAAAATAAATGCATGATGTTCTAGTTGCTGTTTAACATCATGGAATGAGAAAAAATTAGGTTAATGGACCACCCAAGTGCATATGCAACTGTCCTCATTCCCAGTGGCTCTCTGGCACCTTTGATGACTCACAGAATGAATGTAGACTTCTCTGGAGATTAACAGCATCCTCAGAAATCTCTTTTTCTACCCCTTGATTAAACCATCATTTTTGCACATAACTCACCCCTACTCTGTCCTCAGCTTTGAAAATGGTATAACCAGCTTTTGTCTTGCCCCCAGCCTACCTACAGGCATGATAATCACATGTCCTGTGTTTTCCAAGGAAGCCCTTATGTCCTATACAGTGTACTATCACAAAACCAGGTATAAGAAATAAAGGCTGAGAAAATATGGCCAATGCACTTAAGGGGAACTGCCTCCAATGTGCTCAGGGAAATAAATTTCATTTTAGCACTAACATAAACCCATAAATAGACCTACTCATTCCCCATCATTACAGGTCCCTCTGCTTCTCAGTCGTGTTCACATATCATACATGGGCTCAGAATCACTTCACACCATACTCCCTTCCTTGATAAAAACTTGCAAGAATCAACCCAACACCTCTGAACAGTCCAAGACATCCAGGCTCCTACCTTTCCTTTTTTCCTTTGGGTCTTTCCTGTCTGATCCACTCACTTTTACTCCTAACCAAGGTATTCAATTTGTTATTTTTTAATGGGTCCGATTTTGCCTCCACCTTACTGCATGCATTCTGAAGGCATATTCAAATTTTAACCTTTTTAGTTCTCAGTTCTCTAGATCAAGAATATTCCTGAGATGATGGTTCAAAGGACTCTCATAGACTTCTGAATGCAGATGACAATATTATGGACTTACAGGCAGATTTGTAACTGAACGAAACTTTTGATGTCCTAGAATAAGTGAATTTATTCCCATGTGGGCGGAGCCATCAATTACTAGAGCCAGAGGACAGACTGTGGTAGACTATTATGATTCATTGAGCCCCTACTGCCTTTTTATAGTATCCTCCTGTATTTATTATTGGCTTTGACCTGTGATTTTCTTTGGCCAATGGTACATCAACAAATATGAAACAAACCAAGCCTTGAAAAGCTTAAAAAATAGGACTGGCATTCTTGTCATATTGCCACCATTACTTTAAGAAGTCCAGGATAAATTATTGGAGACACGTAGCTCAGCTGACAGCAAGAACAAACCACCACACATGAAAGGCCAGCTAAGACTATCCAGGCTCAGTTAGCTGCCAGATGACCACAGTCCTAGAGTGAGGCCAGGTGAGACCTACAGAAGAACCTTCCAACTGAGCCCAACCCAAATTTCTGACTGACAAATAAAATAGTTGCTATTTTAAGCCATTAGGTTTAAGGATGGTTGGTTTCACAACAATTGATAACTAACACATACAAGCAGAACAGTAACATAAGCAATCTTGTTATAAAAGGATATCTCTGGCTCCATATGGAGTATATATCATAAAATAATAAGGGTGAGCCTTGGCTGGGTAGCTCTGTTCATTGGAGTGTCATCCCAATATGTCAAGGTTGCAGGTTCAATGCCTGGTTAGGGCACATAAAACACTCAACAAATGAATGCATGAATAAGTGAAACAACAAGTCAATCTCTCTCTTTCTTTCTCTCTCTCTCTCAAAATCAAGAAAATTAAAAAATTAAAAAAGAAATAAGGATGAAAGCACAGAAAAGTAAAAGAGGCAATTGCAGTAGTTAAAAATTGATGTGAAATATGAGATAGAATCTTGGACTAGAAAGGATTGAGATAATTCTGAAACTCATCAGGGCACAATTACTAATTCAAGGACAGAAAACATTTCTTAATTGAGGTCCAGTCCACCTTTGGGGTATGGTGATCCTAGTCCATTTTTTATGTGTCTTGGTTATATCTTCTGAAAAATCTTTCATTTTCCATAAAAATAGCAAGTGTTTTCACATGAACTCCTTTTTCAGCCTGTCTCTTGACCGTTGAAGTTGGGTATAGGGTTTCCTTTTCATTTTGAATTACCTTGCCCCCTTATGATCCAAAAGGACAGAGCTTTCACTAATTTTACTAATGTAACTCTCTTAAAAACTTTGTGGGTTTTCTATAAATATTATTAGTGTTCATCCAATGTCCCAGAAATGATATCCAGAATTATTTTCAAAACAAACCTTTCCATGACTTGGATGTCAAGCTACTGTGAAACAGCACCATTAAAATACTTAAAAATACTTTTGTTTAGCTGTTAAATTCAAATAAGCACTGCTTAAATCTTTCTGAGGTCTTAACAAAGAGTTTTTAAAATCTTTTATTGAATCTTTGCTGAGCCTGGCTTTTACTTTGAGAACCTTTAGTCATGCAGAGAGACTGGAGATGTGAAACAGTTTTATTTCCCAAACCAGAGAGCTCTAGCCCCTTTACATTTCATTGAATTTTACTTGAAAACTAAATAGTCATAACTACTAACTATGACTATTAGTTAGTTAACATAACAGGTTAACTAATTTCCTTCTTTTTCTATTTTAATATACACAGTCAAAAGAAGCAAATTGACACTGTTAAATTTCTGTTTGAAAATCTCTTTAGAGCCATGGCTGGTGTAGCTCAGTGGATTGAGCACAGGCTGTGAACCAAAAAGTTACTGGTTCGATTCCCAGTCAGGGCACATGCCTAGATTGCAGGACAGGCCCCCCAGTAGGGGGCCACATGAGAGGCAACCACACATTGATGTTTCTCTAACGCTTTCTCCTTCCCTTTCCCTCTTTCTAAAAATAAATAAATAAATCTGTTTTTTAAAAAGAAAATCTCTTTAGCCAAATTCACAAGATTACTAGGTCCATTTTCTATCTTCCAAGTACCATAGGTAATAATTTGTCTTATATTTTATATCTCCATGAGCCACAATTTCTCAAGTCTCCAGAAACAGTTTTTCACCATGTTTCCAGCCTTCAATTGTTATTCATGATTTTTCTGAACACTACTAATATACTCCTCCCTACTTTTCCAGATCTCTCCTACTGTCCAATCCCAAGTCTAGATCACATGTTGGCCCTGACTGGTGTGGCTCAGTGGCTTGAATGCTGGCCTGCAAACCAAAAGGTCGCAGATTCGATTCCCAGTCAGGGCACGTGCCTGAGTTGCAGGCCAGGTACCTGGTAAGGGGTGTATAAGAGGCAACCACATATTGATGTGTCTTTCTCTTTCTCCCTCCCATCCCCTATCTCTAAAAATAAATTATTTAAATCTTTTTAAAAATGCAGGCCAGGTCCCCGGTAAGTAGATCACATTTTTTTTTGGTTACAACACCCTGCTTCTGGGTACTCTAGTAGAGCAGTTACACTCCCCAAAAATCATAGTGCCTGTATCCACCATGGCCTTGTACAGTTTCCTCACACATGAACTCTGGCCTTAGCCATACAGAATATCAATATACCTGATGCAGATGTGTTAAAGTGTGTAAGCATTTGAGATTTCTCTCTTGAAATACTAGTGCAACCATGTAAAGCATCTGACTCTTCTGCTGGAGAAACATGGACCAGCTGATATCTTCAGCCAGACATGGGAGGGCATCTAAAATCAGCCAGCCTGGGATAAGTCGTCAGATTACTATAACCATTAGAGTGACCTCAGATAAAACTTGTGGAAGATATGTTCACCACAGCCCAGCCTGAGTTCCTAGTCTGCAGAATCAAAAGTAAATAAAACTATCATTATTTAAGTTACAATGCTTTGTGGTGATTTATTACATAGCAATAAATATCTGAAAGAGAAGTTAGTACCGAGTGTGCTACTATCATAATAAATACAAAAATATGTGACATTGGCTTTGAAAGTAGGCAGCAGGTTGAAGCTGAAAAAAGATGGCAGAAAATTTGATAAAAAATATTTTTGGCAGGACCTGGAATGTAGAAATATACTTAATGAGTTTATGTCTCTAACTAAAGCAATCTTTAGATAGAATGTTTAAAATATCAGCTGGATATTTCTAGCTATATATAATAACACATTGCAGAATAAGTAAGCTAAAGAGGTATTATTTGTTTGCCAGCAAATTTCAAAGACATGGAATGGAAGGTCCAAGATTTGTCAGGTTAAAAAATAAAATTACTTTTTATCCTCAGTCTCTTTAACCAGCCAAATAATATCAAAGAAGGAAATAATTGTGGTGTAAATATCCTATTAAGGGTATGGCTGTAACATCATTTGTTAAAACTGCAGAAAGCTATCGATGGCACCTAGTAGAGTTTGTATCTAGGAATCTGAAGTTTGTGGTCATCACTAGCTTAACACACCTCAAATGACAGAGGCTGATCTAAAAAAAAGTGATTGTGCATTTTTTGCAATGAATGGCAGGAAATTAATCTTATACTTTGGAAGCCCACATACTTTTTAAAGAAAGTTTATTCGTTTGTACTAAAAGGAACAGAAATAGTTCAAAATCTAAAGAGACCTCTGACTGCTGAACATCCACATTCAGGAAGCAGCTGAGAGAGCGACTCATTTGCAAAAACCAACTAAATGCTATATAAAAGGGAATGTCAGCAGGGGGAGGAGCCAAAACTGCAGGACAAAACAGATTAGAAAACTGTCAGTAGAAGCAGAAATATTACCTAATTAAGGGATATCTCTGTCCCCAGATGAGTAGAACCTAAAAACATATACCTGGTTTCATACCAAATTTTCTGTGGGCCAATTAAAACTTCTGCACATTGGTTGTTTAACCACTGGTCATTTCAAATGAGCCACAAAAATCAGCAAATATACAAATAAGATATTTTTAACATTTCTAGAGGCCCAGATGATCAGCACACCATGGCTGCCATGTAAAGAAGCCCAGTCTTATTTATTGGAGGATGAAAGACCACGTGGAACAGATACGAATGGTCTCAGCTGAAGCTCAACTAGACCAGTCTACAAACTGGAAGATGTGTGAATAAGGCCGTCTGGGACCATCCAACCCAGCTTACCTGCCAGAAAACTAGAACTCCCTCACCAATCAGAAAACTTGTGGGCAATAATGAAATGGTCATTGTTTTGAACCAATAAGCCTTCAACAGTCCGTTATGCAGCAATAGATAACCAAAACAATGATTTCATAGTTTCTCACCCCATTCAGTCAAATTCATAATTCTTATTGTGACCTACAAGTCCTATATGAGCTGGACTCCCAATAGGTCCTGATCACATCTGTAGCTACTCTTCCCCCTTGCCCAGCCTGCTCAAGCCACGCTGGCCGTTACTCAAACACACAAAACACTTTGCACCTCAGAGCTTCAGAGCTTTTGCACCTGTGGGTCTCTCAGCCTGGAACACTCTTCTAGGCAGATACCTATATGGCTCCCTCTCTTGGTTTTCTTTAAGTGGCACCTACCAGACAGTTTTACCCTGCCTATCCTCTGTAAACTAGACCCCTCCCTGCACCCTCCTTAAAATTGCTGTATTTCCTTTCATAGTATACAACTAATCACTTGTATCATATGTTCTCACATTATAAATATATACCATTTCAATATCTTATGACTATAAGTAATATGCAACATGTTACACACCAATGTAACATCAATGTAATTATGATATAATATATATTATATATTATTATATTTTTTGTTTATTATTTATCTGCTACCCATAAAATATGAGTTCTTTAAAAATAGGGCATTACCTTTCATTTTCTCTGAATCTCTAGCCTTTGGAATTAACCCAGCACCTAGAAAGTGCTCAATAAATATTTGTTGAATGAACGATTTATATATAATATGCTAATTATATATTGTGTGCTGGTACTTGGAAGAGAACATAAAGAATAAGGCAATAAATCAACCTGTGCTTGATAATGATAAGAATATACACATATATACTGCTTCTACATACCTAGTACTGATCTGTGTGTTTTATATGTATTAGTTCATTTAATCTTTACTTAATCCTATAAAGTATGCACTATCATTATCTCCACTTTACAGATGAGAAAAACAAAACATAAGGAATTAAGTAATTGCTCAAGAACCCACAGCTAATGAGTGAGCAGCAGTGTCAGATTCCAATCAAGCTGCTGACTCTGAACTTCAAGCCTTTTATCACACTGTTATATATGTATGTCCCTCAATTAATTTACAGTATAGGTAGTAAATTTTTTTTCTTTTTTTAAAGATTTTGTTTATTTACTTTTTTAGAGAAGAGAGAGGGCAAGGCATGGAGAGAAACATTGATGTGTGAGAGAAACATCAATTGGTCGACTCCTGTATGCCCACACCTGGCGACCTGGCCCACAGCCCAGGCATGTGCCCTAACCAGGAATCGAACCAGTGACCTTTCAGTTTCAGTTTGGAGGCCAGTACTCAATGTATTGAGTCATACCAGTATGGCTTTTTAAAAATTTTTATGGATTTTAAAAAATTTCTTAAAACAGAAAATAGTTAAGTGCTACAATATGCAGCTTAATTACAACCAAAAAAAAATTTAGGGAACCTGAGTGTTCATCAAAACTGGACGGCCAAGGAGGTTTACAGAACGCAGAGCCTGGCCAGCCCCGATGTGCCAGCGAAAAGAGCCCATCCCTTTAGGTGGAGGAGACAGTTTGTGTAGAGCAGTGGAAAGAGGGAACTCAGGAGAAATAGAAAAAGTGGTGATGGCCAGTGGGCATCTAATGGGCCAGACTCCCTTTTGGCTTTAGGGGAAACACAGGGCCTAATGAAACCTCGGAGGCTTTAAAGATCAAGCAGAATAGGTCCTAACTGGAAGAGTGATATGATGAAAAATTCATCTTCTGTTTATTAATTTATTCATTACCTTGAAAAAAGTTCTTTGTGAGTACCTACTAGGTTAAAAGGACCTTGCTAGGTACTGTGGGAAGTATGAAGCTGTGTGGAACATGATCCTCAACTTCAAAGAAAGTACATCCTAGTAAGGTAGATGAAGCGTGATTACCCAGACCTTCTATAAGAGTCAGGTGTGTTGAACACCTCAGGTTATTCACTCGGCTTCAGAATTTCAGAGAAAGGTGTGACCCCTTCCTGCTGAGGGGGTTGGAAGAAGTAGTGCTGGACTTGAGCCTTAAAGGGCACGTAGACCTCTTACACAATGAGTTGAGCTAAGACGGGTTCCCAAGGAAGAAGAGTGGTCACTAAACCCACATGTGCCTTTTTAGCAGAGGTGGAAAATGGATGTGAAGAACAAGTACATTGGGTTTAGAAGCAAAAGAGGTATTTCCTCAAATTATGTTCTCAGGAACACGAGACTTGGAAAATGTTAAATGAAAAAAAAGGGGAATTGTTGTATTGTTGGTATGGGTGTACACAGGCATGTATGTGTTGGGTAAACATTAAATACTTTGGAAAATTAAAATAGGATTTGAGTAATGCAGATAATGGCTATGAAGGTAAGTTGAGAATAGCTTATAGAAGTCCTTATAAAGATTATGAACATAGAGGTGACATGAAAATAGCATCAGACAAAAATCCACCCAAATGAGAGGCTAATGGAAGAATGATCTATTGTTTAAAATGCTCAGGGAGTATACTAGATAGTAAGCATCTAAGGTTTGTCTTCATAAATAAGTCTTACCAGAAGTGTGATGCAAAGTTGTTTGTATACGTTTTAATTCATTTTAAATCCCTATCTCCACTGTTCTTTCCATTCTATAATTAATGTGTTACATAGAACAGAGTCACATTTTAATTCTCATGTACTAGAGTACTTACATTCTGAGACTTCAGGTTTCCCTAAGTTTGGAGAAAGTAAAAGACATCCACTAGAGGTAGTGGAAGGAAGAAGAGAGATCCCTGGATTTTTTTCCAGTGGAGCATGCCCCCAATTTTGGGTAGCTCAAATGACGTGCAGCACCAGGACCCAAACCTAAGAGAACGCCTTGTTCTTTGGATGTCTCATTCTCAGCTGGTTCTCAACATTATCTCATTTTCCTCTCCCAGAGTCACTAATGCTATCACCCTGAATGCTGGTTAAAGGGCATCTCTTGCATGACTTGGCATGGTTCCCAGATATGTATTTCATCCAAAATATAGAGACCAAATTACCAATAAAGAAATTACGAGTGACTGCCGCTGCTCTGTCTCTGTCATCCCCCTCCACAGTTGAATACTCTTCATTGTTAGGGACTCATTTTTTTTCTTGCAATTCAGCTTAAATTTCCCCTCACTTGGCTTCCTCCCATCACTCTTAATTACAGACTAATAAAGCCTTGGGATTACTGTTAGCAATTTCCATCCCTCCCTTATCCCACCTTAACTTTTCTCCAGAGGTTTTTTTGTACCTAGCACTGGATGGTACTGAATGAATGGCACAAACCCACAAGTTTATTCCATAAATTAAGATCTGAGGTTTGAAGTTGTATGTTCTCTATTCTCATTCATACTCCCTATTCATAGTTTAAGAAAGTCTGGTATACATTATAAAGGCTGGCTAAGCTGAAGGCTGCCTGGAAAAAAGCAAAAGACACAGACACAGATTGTACAAGATACTTACAGGCTAAATCTCAATGAAAGGGAATACCTTTCTGTATTAGTGAACCCAGTCATTCAGCCTCAATCACTGCTTGACATCTACTGGAGGACTTTGCTTTTTCTAGCCCCAGAAAGAAGAATATGGTTCACACTATATGCCTATCCAGTACCTAGCTCACTCCAACTCACATCCTCAACGAAGTTTCTTTCCCCTCAAAATCAGACTAACTCATGGAACGGAACATTGATGGGGAGTTTAGAAACAGCACTAGTTACTAATTGTGTGACCTTGGGCAAGCTACTGGATCTCTCTACATATTTATTTTTGTAGTTTCAGGGAAGTATTTTACAAAAATGATTTATCGAAGTGCCATGTGGTGAAGGATATGATAATTGTCAAGTCAAGTGCTATTAAATTCACTGGGATAGCATTTGAAAAAAAAAGGAAAGCTAAGGACTGGAATATTAAATGAGGACTTCTTAAGATGAGAGAAGATTTAAGATAGACCTCCAAGGATGAGTAGATTTAGTAACTGGAGACCCTGAGATACAACATTTTAAGCAGGTAAGCACTATAAATTAAGACAGATCTTTCTTGAAGAAGAAGGATTTAATTAGCATTGCCCTTTCCCCTTCATTATATGTGTATTCCTATTATTATTAAAATGTAAAAATCCAACCTAAAACCTTACCAAGTTTTGTGGATCACTCCAAGTAATTTTTTAATAGATGTCTACTATTACTTGTTTTCTATCTGCACCTTAGGATTTAAGAGTATAACAATCCCAACCTCTTATTTCTGCTTCTACCAGCACCATTATCTGCCACTCTCCCCTCCTTATCCTACTCACCTCTACATCATAAAGACCTCCTTAAATCCCATTTTGTAGAATGAATAACTAGAGAGAAATCGAGTTGGTTTTATTAATGACCCCAGATTGGGGGCAATGACATGGGCCTTCTAGTGCCATGGAAATCAATCAGTATGGCCTGACTCTAGGGACATTCTGACTGGCTCTCAGACACCGCTGGATGACAGGGAAGGCGAGGTTAAAGTCCTCCCATTGGCTACCTCTGGCCTGGAAATCAAACATGATTTATCTACATTAGTGGGCTTCATCTTTGTCTTATTATCCCAGTCACAGCTTGCGACCCAGGCTGACTCTCCTGCCTTTTAATAAACAGATTTAATAGGACTTATAGTTTGGCAATTTGTAGAGTAATTTAGATTTAATTTGGCTTGAATGCCACTGATTTCTCATATTGTTCAAAACAATCTTATCTGGGGCTGCATGTCGTCTTAACATGTTCTCAACTGATATAGCTGAAAGTAGCCAACTGACCGACTTAAATGAGTGGACATTCTCCAGCAAAGCTGTGGCCTCTTTCCTTGATTCTTATGACTTAATTCACTAGGAATGAGGCCCAGTATGGGTGGGTATAGTGACTATGCATAATAACACCAGTGACAATTCCAAAATAGGGATTTTTGCAAAATAAGAATAAGCTGAACATAGTGTTCCTTTAAATATAAAATATTAATTTTAGTGATTTTTGCATAGCAAAAATTCTAAAATGTAACATAGTCAAGCCCTCTTAAAGAGATTGCACAGAATTCAATTTCACTTTTCCTTGATGCCTGGGAGCTAAGTTGAGAATCATTTGCTACATTGTACTGGTCTCTCTACCTGGTCATCTGCCCCCTAAACAAAATGCTCCAATTTTGCATTTTGACTTCTTGTCTTCCAATTGTCTCTTCCCTTACAAACAGCTGTCATTTTTCAGTATTGTTGAGAACATACCACTTATAGCCTTCCCTTACCTCTAGAGTACTCATTAGTTCCGATCACCAGAATGTTCTGGCTCTGGTAGCATTGAACTTTCTGGTGGTCTCCTTAGGGCTGGGGGCATGTGGTCTGGGCTTGTCAATTTTATCATCAGTATAAGACCCCCATAAAGTTTTCTTTCTGCCATCATGACTGGCAGCACTCCAAAAGGTCGCTGTTTTTTTCTGGTTTATGAAGTAGAGCCCTCAGCCAACCCATAATGATAGCAGAAAGGAAGAAGCATGTGTGAAGCCATTAGGAGTTTGAAGTTGTTTGTTAGTGCAGTATAACCTGGCCTACCCCGGGAGATTTTCTTTGTCACTCTTTAATCTGAACACTAATGCGACAAGGACCTAGACGTCAGATAACCAATTTTTTAATCATACAAAAATTGCTGTAAGTAACCTTTCGGGGGTCTCACAAGTAAAATGTATGTATAGGGCAAAAGCATATAAAGAGGGAGTGTCTTTTTCACTAAAAAACAATGTGCTACCACTTTCATAATGGAAGCAAGCCAATGTAATCAACCTGCCTCCAGGTAGCTGGCTGACTACCCTGGGGATTGGTGCCATGTCTGAGTTGGTTTTGCTGCTGGCAGATTGGGCACTCAGCAGTGTCTGCAGCTAGTTCATCTTTGGTGAGTGGCAATACATGTTGCTGAGCCTACATACATCTTCCTTTTCTGCCATCATGGCCACTTTGTTGATGAACATATTAGGGAATGACAGGAGTGTCTGGGGAAGAAGACTGAGCAGTATACACAAAGGAGGTCATCCTATCCATGTGATTATCAAAAAATCCAGTTCTACTAGAATCTCCTTTGAGAGAACATTCACATGGGACACAAATATCTTAATGCTAGATGTACATTCTGGTAAGTCTATCTGCATGCCTCTTCCCCAGGCCTTCTTGTCACCAGTTTTTTGTTCATATTCCTCCCAAGTCCCTGACCAGCAAGCCAACCCATTAATAGTCTATGAAGTGATATAAATCTACAACTCTTGCCATCTTTCCTGAGCACTGCCCAATGTCTTGCCACTGATAAGATTTCCCTTCACTATAGCCTTTCAGGGCCATCTGGAATGAGGCTATAATGTAGCAACCATATACTTTTTAATGATGACTGCATATCATGCAGAACCATCTGTAAAACACACGTATGATCTTTTCTTCTTCAGTTTACTAATGATAAAGACCTCCCTGTGAGGCCACAGATGGGAAGAGAACAGTGTACCAGGAGTAGGGGCCATAGACACATGGGACACTTCCTCAGGCAACATACATGTGCCTTCAGAACCTGCTTAAGCCCAATCTCATATATATCACTTTCATTTTATAATGGACATCTCCTGACCATGCTCAATATTATGGCCTGGTGGATTGGACAAAACCAATTTGTGATGGGCAGCTCAGGTCATGTGGTACCCTGGTGGCCCATGGTCAAGCATTCACTCTCCATGGAGGCCCAGTAGCAAGCAAAAAGCTGTATCTCAAAGGAGAATAATTATATAGAGATAACAGAGTTTTACTCTAAAATCTGTATCTGTTCTGTAATTTACCTATAGGAGCTTGCCAATGACTGCAAAGGGCCCCTCTGTCTGCCACTGACAAGCACTCCTGGGTCTGCTGGCTCACACAGCCCAAGAGGCAGAGAGGCTTGCCTGGTACTCTGGACCTATTTCAAAGCCATTTTCTTACTCTGAGCCCCACCCCAAATTAGCAGATTTTCATGTCACTATACATGGGTCAGAGGACTCACCCAAATGAGATAAATGTTGCTTCTAAAATCCAAAGAGGGCCTGTAGGAATTGTGCCTCTTTCTCAGTAGAGAAGGGATCCAATGCAGCTTCTTGCCCTTCACTGTAGAAAGGATATCTTAACATGCTCCAGACCACTAGACATTTAAAATTTTTACAATAGCAGGAGGCCCTTGGCTTTCTGTAGGATTTATTATGCTCTAGTATGCAAGTGCCTTATCAACTATAGAGTAGTAGCTATTTCCTGACTACTAAATCCAGTCAGCATAATACTATCTAAGTAATGGACCAGTGTGATGTCCTATGGAAGGGAAAGGCAATCAAGGCCCCTGGGGGGGCTAGATTATGAAAAAGTGTAGCGGGCAAGGTCATGCTGGAGTGTACTAACTAACATGAGCCGGCCAGCATATGAGGATGTTCTGAAACTTGATTGAGTTCTTTTTTAAAAAATATATTTGATTGATTATGCCATTACAGTTGTCCCATTCCCCCCTTTCTTTCCCCTCCACCCTGCACACCCTCTCCCACCCACATTCTCCCCCTTTAGTTCATATCCATGTGTCACAAGTTCTTTAGTTTCTATATTTTCCATACTATTCTTGTCCTACCCCTGTCTATTTTCTACATACCATGTATGCTACTTATTCTCTGCACCTTCTCCCCCCTTCTCCTCCTCCCACTCCCCTGTTGCTAACCCTTCATGTGATTTTTATTTCTATGGTCTGCTCCTGGTCTAGCTGTCCTCTTAGTTTGCTTTTGTTTAAGGTGTGGTTGTTAATAACTGTGAATTTGCTGTCCTTTCACTGTTCATATTTTTTATCTTTTTCTTAGAGAAGTCCCTTACATTTCATATGATAAGGACTTGGTGATAATGAGCCCCTTAAACTTGACCTTATCTGAGAAGCACTTTATTTGCCCTTCCATTTTAAATGAAAGCTTTGCTGGATAGAGCAATCTTGGTTGTAGGTCTTTGGATTTCATGACTTGAAATACTTCTTTCCAGCCCCTTCTTGCCTGTAAGGTCTCTTTGGAGAAATCAGCTGACAGTCTGATGAGAACTCCTTTGTAGGTGACTGCCCCCTTATCTCTTGCTGCTTCTAGAATTCTCTCCTTCATTTTAATCTTGGGTAATGTAATTATGATGTGCCTTGGTGTGTTCCTCCTTGGATCCACCTTCTTTGGGACTCTTTGAGCTTCCTAGACTTCCTGGAAGTATATTGCCTTTGCCAGATTCGGAAATTTCTCCTCTATTATTTGTTCAAATAAGTTTTCCACTTGTTGCTCTTTCTCTTCCCCTTCTGGTACCCTTATAATTCAGATGTTGGAACATTTAAAGATGCCTTGGAGATTCCTAAGCTCCGCCTTATTTTGTTGAATTCTTATTTCTTCATTCTTTTCTTTTTGGTTGTTTGTTTCTTTCTTCTGGTCCACTCCACTGATTTTAGTCTGTTTCCTCTCCACCACTATTGGTTTCCTGTGCATTTTCCTTCATTTCACTTAGTGTAGCCTTCATTTTTTCATCTAATTTGCAACTAAAATCAACCAGTTCTGTGAGCATCCTGATCACCAGTATTTTGAATTGTGCATCTAATAGGTTGGTTATCTCTTTGTCACTTAGAAGTATTGGCTCTGGGGATTTGAGCTGTTCTTCTGCTTGAGCCATAATGTTTTGGTCTGTTTGCGCCTGTTGAGGGGCAGAGCCTAGGTCTTCACCAGGGTGGGGCAACCCAGGTCGCTGGGTTGTGATGCTGTATGTGGGGGCAGGGTTTGAGAGGGAACAATGGCACTTGCTTCCCTCTCTCTTGGATTTTGGTCCCCTCTGCCACCTTCTACAAGAAAATCGGGCCCTTCTGGTGCTGGTTCCCATGTGTGTGAGTTTGTGTACATTCTAGGACCCTGTGGGTCTCCCCAACGAACTCTCCTGTGAGGCTGGGAGCCTCTCCCAGCATCTCAACCCCACCAAAATTTTTCCAATTGGTGCTTTTAGGCTTTATTTCCCATCACTGGGGCCCTGAGTTGCGTGGTATGTCTCACTGTTAATTTTTTTGCCTGGTTTATCTGTGCACAAATGTGTGTCTTCAGTCAGCCAGCCTCCTTGCTAGCCTTACTGGGTTTTCATCGCTGCACCCACCCTGGTCCGCTAACCCCTGCCTTTTCCTGACAGGACCCCTCTCCACCAGCTGCCAACTCTGCCCCTCTTACTGGTCTGGATGAATGGTTCGTTGTTGTTGGACTTCAGTACAGTTCAAGTTTCTGTCTGTTCTGGTTGTGTTTTTGTTTCTAAATCTTTTTTGTCCTTAAATTTGATTGTGTGAGGAGGTTCAGTATTTCCACCTATGCCTCCATCTTGGCCAGAAGTCTCAAACTTGGTTGAGTACTCATTGCCTTTGACCTTAAGCATATCCTGCAGAGGCAGGATGCTTTGTATCTGAGTTAAACCTACACACCTGCTCCCTGGATTCAGGGGAAGGTGGGGTAGTTGCAGGCCCAGAAACTGTCTCACAATATCAAGGTGAGTCAGCAGAAAGTAACAATGTGTGTGAGATACTACATGAGTGCTTCTTCCCTTTGGCCCGACAAATCTCCCACCAAAATCACTTTTGGGGCCCACCCTATCCAGAAACGTACAGAAAATGGAATTCAACCAAAGTTGACACATTATAAATCCACTATAGCCTACAATCACATATTCTGGGTATATGCTTCCTTTTTACTTGAATTGGAGAAAAGGGGATACAGGGTACAAGCAAAGCCATTCTCTGAGGAAGATGCCATCAATTTATAATGTAAATTTTCTACCTTTTACAGTCTTGAGAAGCCACCTTTCTGTCACAATTTGGGCTGAGCCTGGATGTTTGGATCACATGGTGACAACTGAGTTCCACTTCCCATCTAGGATGGTATATATTATACTACCAGCCAAGAGCAGTGAGGAAGGGAATGGTCCCTGGAGTTCTGGGCATGCAAAGCACAGTCTAAAAGCAGCATCATAGTTGATAAGCTTCACAATATTACAGTCTCTTCGATGAGAGAGAGGGAGAGAGGAAGGAGGAGGAGATGGGGGAGGTGGAGGAGACAAAGAAGGAAAGGGAGGAAGGGGGAGGGAGGGAGGTCGGGGAGGGAGAAAGAGAGGGAGAGAGAGAGAAAAAAGAAAAGATAAAATGCTTATATGTGATTCTGGTCAGCTATCTTCCAGGTACCCAAGCAGGAGTAGGATCTTAGGTTGCTGCAGTAGGCGATTGTTTTTTAATTTATTAGCCCTCACCAAAGAGTCTCCCTAGATTGAAGAACATGAAAATATGATATAAAGTTGGTTCTATGATGGGGTAGTCTTCATCAGCAACAATATCAATCAACTCTATGAGGAGCCAACCTTGAAACTCGAATTGGATGGCTTAGAGACCCTCTGAGAAGGAAAATGAGGGTTGCAAATTAGGCAAGCTGGCATCCGGAGTTCTCTAAGACTGTGGCTCACAAGATAAAGAGAGCTGGTTCCTCCACAGCAATGCCACTGACCAACTCTTTGAGGAAATCTCTGTCCTGCTCTAGGTCTGGGGCTGCGTATATAAAGGCATTGTCCCTTCTAGTTCCTGCCCTGAGACATCCTCAGAGACTGAAATGGAGTAAGGAAAGATGTGGGGGAGGTCAATGGAGAGAAAAGGCAGACCCATGACAGAGCTCAGGAGCCCAGAGGGAATCCCGGCCCAACCAGCTCCCACATCAAAATGATGGCCCTGGGTCAGTCAGGAAAGTACAAGTAGCTTCTCCATCTTCCTCTTCCTGAAGAGAAACAGTAATTAGAACAAAATGTTAAATATAATGACAAATTCTAAAAGAAGATTTTTAATTTTTTCTAAGTTTAGAACAAAATCGAGTTTGTATATTTAAAGCGGATAGAGTTCAGTGGTCTGAAAGATTTAGCTCTGCAGAATATCTGAGCTCTGAGGACCCCAAGATGTGGAGGCACTGTGGTGAATGAATCAGAACCACCTTCTCTTGTCGTCACTTCTAGATGACTCACTGCCGTAACTTTCAACGCTAATTGCTGTCTTGTGCCCAGAGGCTGTGATATCTGTAGGGGCTGTGGCAAGCCACCTCCTGTCTGAGCTAGAGGAAACCATAGGCACTTACATTTTCCAGATGAAGTGGAAAAGTGGCAAGTGGCCCCACCACAGAGGTGCCCTGAGGCGGTCCAGGAAGATCTGTGTCCTCCTGAACCAGTGCCTGGGTGCCAGGCCAGTGCTCTTGCTGGCACCCTGGACCCTCCCTGTGGGGCTTCTCAGCTCCTGTAACTCCAGAAACTCTCTTCACTTTTGATGAGCTTGAACCTTTTGACATATTGTCTTCCTGTTTCTCATTTATGGGAGGAATTTCAAGGAGGAGGGAAGGTGTCTAGTGGCAAACAGAGGCTCCACTTTGGGAGAAAGTTCAATGTGCCGTCTCATGTGCTCTGTGCCTGAAAAGGGAGATGGGAGTCCCTCTGCCTCCTAAGAACTTACAGGCTTCTGACTCTCCATCTCTACTTTGGTCCCATCATAAAAATAAGGTATTTTTCTACTTTCAAGCACTGGGCTGTTGAGAGTATTCTCTGATGACTTTTCTGCCAAGTTTGTGCTATTAGGTGTAGCTCCCAAAGACTGATTTATCCAAGAAGGAGGAAGGGTAGGAAAGAAACTGACATTGGGATTGATTAAACAAAGGTGGTATCTTCAATAATTTCATTTCTCTCTCCATCAGTCTTTTGCTTTCTTCCCATATGTGTGCATGTATGTGTTTCTACAGAAAATTAAAATCTGAAATAGGACCCTTCCCAAGAGATGCTCACTGACTCAGACACACTAAGCAGACAAATAAATGCAGGACTCTAACAAGGTGAATGCCAAAAAGAGTCATCCAGATAACGGAGCAGAGGACAAGGAGATTCCGCATGTGCTGGAATACTGGGAGACAGCACCTGGGCTGAAATGATGAGCAGGAAGCAAAAGCAGAAAGGAGCACCAGGCTAGTATGCATCCTAGCAGCAGTTAGTGCAAAGGCTCACTGAGAGGACCATCTCACCCGGTCTGCACTATGACTCTATCAGTGGCTTCCTGCCATGGTTCTCATTCTACAGGGGTAGGAGAATGGAGGCTTCATACTCACACCAACCTGCCCAAGGTCACGAAGTGCATATATAGAGCCTGCTACGCAGGCTCTATATTATAGTTATAATCACCTCTATGCACAATGTCCAGGCTGAGAGCCTGGGTGAGGACAGAATGAAGCATGGTGCAGAAGGGCAAGGCATCAAGGGCCAAATCTCTAAGGCCCTCCAGGAAGCCTAGTCCTCCCTACATTGGATGGTTTGCCTGTACCTGATCTACCCACTCTGTTTACTGCCTGGGCCCATCCGGCACCTGGGAGCAGATGCTCACTTAATCCTCGGGATTAGCTCCAGATCATGGAGAATAATCAGCAGTCAGCCAAGGCACCATGCAGGTGGCACTTCGCATGCACACTCTTCCAAATCCAGTTTCCTAATTGCAATGCATATACCCAGGTCTATCCCTAGATTGGGCTGCATAACACATAGAAGAAGCAGGGAGCTTAGATAAGCCTGCCAAAACACTTCTAGCCATCATAACCGACAGAGAAGGTAATGTCTTGTTTTTTGGAAAATGCTTTGAAATCCATAAGTAAATGACTGAGCATGTGTGTGTGTGTGAGGCAGGGGGGAGGGAGAGGAAGAGAGAGAGAAAGAGAGAAATGGAAGAAGGGAGGGAGAGATACACTTTAAACTGAATAGTGCTATATACTTAAAGTATAATAACTCAATTATTAATGCATGAAATATATATATCCCTATACTTATCCCCTATATCCTCAAATGTGGAAAGAGATACCTAGCCTTTTAAAGAACCAAATATTCACTTGAGAGTGAAAAGTGGAGACCTTGGTTCCCAGGGTCCTTAACAAGCTAAGTAACCAAGGGCAGGGGCACAGCGGAAAGCTGGGTGAAGCAGCATCTGCCCTTCCTGTCTCTTAGGCTCATGGTGAGGGGATCCATGTGTAAGTGCAAAGTAGAAAATGCCAAGTACATGAAAGGGATAATTCTCAGCAATCATCATCATCATCATCATCATCATTTAATACTGAAGATGACAGGCACAGGTCGGGGAGAAGCAGACTCCATTATAATTACTGGAAGACACAGCCAAAAGCACATTTAAGTAGTATTTTTTATTGACCACCTCCCTATCTCTGTACTGTCCGTTCTCAATCCCAGAGATTCATTAAGAAGTGCTGCTGTTTTATTATTGTAAAACAATTGCTCGCATAAAATCAAGTTATAAGGCCCTTCCCCCGCCCCCATATTTGTTGCACTGCCTCTAGGCTAAGAAAGCCTGCATTGATGTAAATAATTAAATTTTCCTCATTTCTCACATAACACAGATGCCTTCCCAGGTATTGTGCTGATCCAACCCCATCCCTCCACTCAGCAGTCATTCAATTTGGGTAGGTTTTTGGTGACCACCCAGACCTCTTAGAAAGGCACCTTTTGTCTGGGAATTGACCTGGAAGCAAACTAAGCAAGCTTACTTCTAAGATTTCTTTGGGGCTGCATGACCAGTCTGACCACAGGAAACTATATAATTAGCAAATTGTTTCTTACTTTTAGGAATTGGTCTCAGCTCTCCTTTTGCAGCTGAGCTCCTTGTCTGTAGCTCTTTTCTGTGTTTCGGCTTTTTCCCACCCTCTTTACCCTGGGAAGCCTGTCTCTGAATCTCTTTTTCCCCTCCACGCTCCACCTGCTCACCTGTTCCACCTGCTCTTCCTTCTCCATTTCTAAAGGCTGGGACAAGAAGTCCCACACCAGGCCTTGGGTTTTTCCTTTCGACCTTGAGTTTTTCCTTTCTGCCTTGTTTCTCTTACCTTTTAGGCTTCTTTTCTCAGATGGTTTTGTATGGTTTCTGATTTTTTAAGTGACTGTAATTGTTATTTTAAAAATAAAGTCAGAGTTCTGTGTAGCACACTGCTTCCTTTCTCCCTTTCTGTAGCCTTCATTGATTCATTGCCCGTGCTCAGTTGTCTTGGGCAATCCAGAAGAAAAGGAAAAAGTAGGAAGCAAAATCCTTGTGTTTCTAGACATTAGTGTTCAGATAAGGGAAAGGGGGAGAAGCAGTGGCCCCCCACTCAGCTCCTCTTCCTTTTGAATATTCACCCACTCCCTTCCTGCTGTCTTGCCTCCCCCAGGCCCAATCTTCTTCAAGACCACAGCACTCCAGGAGGGAAAACACTATTAAAGGAGCAGCTACCTTCGGCTTCTGAGATTGTGGGTAACTTTTGATTTCTTCTATATTACACTTCCTTATTTTCCAAGTGTTCCGCATGAAGCCCGTGTTGTTTTTAAAGAAAAAATTCAATGAAGTACATATTTTTAAACTTCCTTTAACATATATCTTTAATATTTACTGTACTGTTTCTCTCCTTCCCTTAATAGCAAAGAAATGAATTCAAAAGAAGATTATACTAGGGCAGTTGACCACTATTTAATGTGTTTTACTATAATTATATATAGATCAATATTAATATTTCCGGGACTAATTTCCTTTGTGTGTTTCTATTTTGTCTTCATCCCTCTTTCTGTGGCCTAGTTTTTCTCCTTTGCCACCTTGTTTATGTAATTCTTTCTCTTAGACCATCACTATCCCAACAGGAAAGTCATCAATGCTAATGCTGATGTTAAGCCAGTCATGGGTGCTGGAGTAGCATGTCCTGCCCCCTCGTTTCCTCTTGTTGTAAGCTTCCATTGCTTTGGCATTCTCGCTGCTGCCTTGGTTTTCCTGTCTTTGACTATAGACACCAACTATCTGCTTATGCCTTCTGTGGTTATTTGTAATTTAAATTTGTGGTTTTTATTTCTAATATGTTGCCAAATATACATTTCTCTCTAACCATCAAAGTTGAGACCAGTATTATTTTAAGCTGATTCCCACCATTCCCACATTACTTCCCCTTCTTTTTTTGAGAATTACATCCAGGCTTTTGCAACCTGAGTCTCTCTGCATTTTTATTTCTAGCATTTTCTTAGTTCAGTGCCCCTGCTCCTAATGTACAGGTGCCAGGGTCTTTGGTTTCTGTATCAGGATGTGTTTACAGCTATTGGAATAAGTAGCAACATGGAAGCATTTGTGTTTAACTAGGGGAGACACAAGACATGTTTTGAGGAGGCAAGGATGAGAGGGAGAGAAGACATAGCTTCTGCCCACAGGGAAGGTCCTGGTCATCTGGCCAAGGGAAAAGGCCACAGTGGATGCAGTTTCAGGAAAGGCTCTGTGAGTCTCTTCTCTGTGCACAGATGCTTTGGGATCTGCATGGCCAGAACTGGGAGAAGACATTTTCTTCCTCTAAGTGGGGCCCTTTTCAGGTCTGTCTTGCCTGAACCTGAAGCACAAGAAAATGCAGACCTTGCCCCCTGAAGCCCATGTCCCCACAATGGGTGGGAGAGTCGACATGGAACCATGACAGGACATCAGAGCAGGAGCAGAAAAAAGGGGGTGGGAATCTTGTGGCATCCCTGAGGGAAGAGATGGCTCACAAGTCCCCCAGGAACTCTCAGAAATAACCAGTGACCTTTTCAAGGATGTTTGAGGTTCAACTGCATACACAGTAGGGGATATGGAGCTAGGACGTTTTGGACTACACATTTCATGACTAAATCAAGTAGCTGGATGTCTTCTAGGCTATTTTCATGTTTAAAATAATTACCATAGCTCTACTGCTCCTTCAAGTATTCAAGGAACTATTTCTATCTAATTATAGGCTTCAAATATACGCAAAGACGCACACATTTTTTAGCAGGCTGAGCACAGTCTTTCACCCTGACGCTTATGATCATGTCAACACCCCACACACACACATAACACACATATGCACCCCCAGCACACAAGGCATCCATTAATGACTCCAGTAGCCATTAGTAGACGCCTTGTGTCTTGGGCATCTATTAATGTGGCTCTCTACACTCTGGCCTTTGTCTGTTCATCCAGTCTTTTTCTGGCCAGCTGGGTTTTGGCTTGTAGTTCCTGAGTATACTATACTCATTATTCCTCTGTGGCCTTACTCAAGACACTGTTTATAGCTGGAATACCTTCTCTACACTCATGTAATTGCATCTTGGAGCCACTTCCTCTCTTGAACCTTTCTGGCCCACCTGCCAGCCCCATACCTGAGAGTAATAGAACTCTTCCTTCTTCGTGTCCCCACTTGGCCTAAGCAGACCTCCATGACACTGCTGTGGACAATGTTCCCTGTGGTTTAGGTTTATATTTTTGTCTTCTTCTAGACTATTTGATAACCTCTTTGATAACCTAAGAGATTACTGTTATTCTCATTTATATGCACAGAACTTAAGACAGGTTCTGCAACAGAGAAGAGGTGGTGAATCTACATGTATGGAATGAATGGTAAAATGAATGAATGAAACAGAGACTGAGAAGGATTGTGCAAGCCAATTGCAGAGAAAATGGAAGGCTCAGCCAAGGAGGGAGGCTTTCAGTCTGTTGGCAGTAGGGAGACACTAAAAGCATCTGATGGAGAAAATGTTCGAAGTTCTCTGGGGAAAGACTGATGGAGGAAGACTACTGGGCTCCTGTGTGACCTTGCCCCAAGTGAACTTGATGCATGTCAATGGCATCCTATGAAACAAGCATTTAGGGAACGTCCCTTCTCTGCAGTGTCCAGAGAAATTATGCCAGTTAGAGGGAGAGAAAAAAATAGAAATCATGGGCTTGAGGATACTGGGGGCCTGTTTCTGCTATAATCATAGGGGTCATGGTCTCAGGAGTTGTGTCTAACTGAATAGGAAATTCAAAATAAAATATTGGGACCAGGAAAAAACTTCATAAAACCCTTTATTTTCACTCCATCTATTTTTCTATAATTACCAATAACCCACTATTAGACTTCAAGGACAAAAATAACTCTTAAGGCCCCAGACAGAGGTGCCAAACTAGTCTTTTTCACTGTGGAGAAAGATGATTCCTCTGGACCTTGGGGGTCTGTAATTGTCAATATCCCATTAACCCACAGAGCCAAGCAGGTGGGGGTCTCCACTCTGTGATTATGCCTTCCTGTGCATTGTATTCTGACACTGCTGGGGCTGTCAGTTCTGGCCAGTGCTTACCCAAAAAGGGGGAGCAAGAAGGTGAGGAATACAGGGGGTCATTGGCGAGAGAAGAAGCTTTAGTATGGGGATGAGCACAGAGGAAACTTACATAAGTGGTGGCTGATGTTTTTAAGCCTGGAGAAGGGAAGGAAAAGGTAGGCAGAAGTATGAGCCCACCAAGGAAGAGTCCAACCTGTCCCCACCTCCAGGACCTACAGACCCAGTGTTTGTTGCAGACTGTTGAGAACTGGCTCTCAGCTGTGGCCTGGGAAGAGTTGCCTCAGGAGCCGCTGGCCACTCCACACCAGCCTTGCAGAGGCCAAACGACTGCTCTCACCTGAATTGCTGTTTCTTATTTTTCCTGTGATACACAATCTTTTCCCAGCCCAACAAGGACTAATCCTGCTCAGTAAAGATGTGCTAATTGTCTAATTAAAGAATGAAGTTGTGTAAGTTGTGTTAGTGTCATTTGAGTTGAGGAAGTGGCAAGATGGGCAGCAAGTTACAAAAGGCCCATGGCTGGCAAGCACAGCAGTGATTTGGAAATAAGGGGGCCTGTGGTCCGTTATTCTGGAACAAGCACTGTGGTTTGGGGGGTGACAGAAGTGCCCCCAGTATCCATGAATGTCCCACTTCTCCTGTGACAGACTTGGCAGTCACCAGAACAGTTCTGTTGGAACAGTGAGTGTCGGCAGTGAGTACATAGATAGTCTCAGAATCCCTTGCTTGGAAGCACAACTCAGGTTCTCTGTGAGATACGACTGCTAGAAGGAAAGAGAAGAAATCTTCACTCAGTCACCTACCAGTTTGACAGGCAAAAGAGGAATCTCAGTGCAAGCCAGAGTGAAGGAGGCCAGAACCTGAAGATGGAGATTTGGGGGAGAAGGAGGAAAAACAGATTGCTTCTTGGGAGCAGGATGGATCAGACATTTTCTGTTGGAGAGCCTTAAATACCTGCAGACTCTGGCCTGTACTGCCTCTGCCTCATTGTATATTCTAACAGCAAAGGAGCAGCTATAGGCAAGGAGACCTGGAGAGTGGCAGGCAGCTGGGAGGCAGGGCACCTTCCAGCCAGAGCCTTCCTCAGAATAACCAGATCCACTGGGCAAGGTTTGAACAACAACAATAAGAACCGCAATCAACAGGATGCTTCTCTTTCATTAATGCATGAATGAAAGGATGAAAAGATAGAACTTGACTACAGCTTGTTGAGTCTAGAGAATGCTGTTCTGTGAGGTACAATGTGCAGAGGACTCTAATTGCCAATGTCTTCCTTCGGGTTTGGGGCTAGGTCTCAGCTGTTGCACTTTCCTCAGGGACAAAGTAGAAGGACAGCCAGGACAGGAATCCTAGTACCTGAGTGCCATTTCAAATCCTTTTCTTTCATGAGTGCAAATACAATCAATCAGGCACTTAACTGTGAGTTGGCAGAAGGAAAGAAGGAAGAGAAACACAGTGGAAAGCCTAGGTCACTGCCAGGAACAGGATGAGGGGAGAGAGGATAGGAGTGAGGCCACTTTACTGAGCTTGAACTCTCACTAAAACAGTGGAGAAGAAAGTGGGCTGCAGAGGGATCTTGGCCATAGGAAACATTCCCCTTCTCTATATATCATCTTGCTCTTTCAGACAACATTAGCAAGAATAAACTTATCCTTCATTCATTCATTTATTTACTTGCATTATCACAAATTTATGATTAATGCTAGGTTTACAAAGATGAATAAAAGGGGGTTGGGTAACCAAAAATGTTTATTCGGGCTGTTTGCAACTTATACAAGCTTCCATACCAGGCAGGCAGGGAAGTGTCAGAAAGAACTGTTGCATGCTGTACAGAATGTTTAAACAAAGAACTGCTGGACTCTTTCTGCCTAAAAGCCTCAGGGAGCATTTCCAAAAGAAAATGAAACTGGAGATGTGTCTTAATGAATGAGTAGAAAATTTCCAGATTGTAAAGAAGAAACACAGAAATGTAAGGAGGCACACAAGAACCCAAAGTACTGGGCCAAATGAAAAATTTGATGCAGTTCCAACAGGTCATGGTACAGATGATGGCGAAGAATGTGGTCATAAAGTAGTGACAACAGAAAATAAGAAGTCACACATAATGTGGAGGAGAAGAGCCTGTAGAAGGGGAAAATCCAGCATGGAGTTTTTCAGTGTTAAATTGATGCAAATGGATGAGCCAATGAGCATGTATTGAGCATCTACCATGTGCTAGATACTATACAGGATGTGAGGCCATGGAGACAAATAAAATTCAATCCTAGTCCATGAGGAACTACTAATTAGTGTGAGAGGTATGCAAAGAATCAGATAGTTCAGATGATATGGTGCAAGGACTACCTAATTAACTGGGAAACTTCAGGGGTCCTCACTCAATTTTATATATTTTTTTATTCTTCCTTTTAAGAAGATCCCTCAAATTATATAAGCTTCAGGCTCTATGAAACCTAGATTCACCCCCATGTGATGATTAATATGATAATATAATCATAGAGAATGTGCACATAACCCTGATTTGCATTGAAAGAAGGTCAGAAAACCTGTTCCAATGAATCAAAATTGGTTTAACTAAGCCTTTCTCAGATTGCTAATTATTTAAAAAAACTATCCTAATAGATGTGAGGCAATACCTCACTGTGGTTTTGAGTTATATTTCTCTGATGATTAGTGATGTTGAGCATTTTTCGTAGTCTTTTAGGCACTTAAGAGTACATGTCTTCTTTAGACAAATGTTTAATATTAAAGTATTTAGCCCATTTTTTAATCAGGGTACTTTTTTTGCTGTTGAGTTTTAGGAGTTCCTTATATATTTTGGAAATTAACCTCTTGTCAGACATATGATTTGCAAATAACTTGTCACCCTTCACAAGTTGCCTTTTCACTCTGTTGATTAAAGTGTCCAATTTCATTATTTTATATGTGGACATCCTGTTCCCTAACACCATTTGTTCAAGAGGCTATTCATTCCCCATTCGTATTCTTGGCACCATTTTTGAATTTCAATTAATCATACATGCATGAATTCTAGCCTATCTACTCTGTTCTGTGGATCTATATGTCTACATTTTTTCTAGTACTGTAATGTTTTCACTACTGTAGCTTTGTAATCTACTTAAAATCAGAAAGTATAATAAATCCAGCTTTTGTCTTCTTTTTCAAGATTATTCCAACTATTCAGAGTCCCTTGTTGTACTTTATGAACTTTAGAATTATCTTTCCTATCTTTGTAAGAAATGGTAATGGAATTTTTTAGGAATTGCATTTAATCTATAGATCACTATGGGTAGTACAAACATCTTAACAATGTATTGGATATCAGCTCAGACCTACTATAATGACTATCATTTTTAAAAAGACAGCACATATTTGTGAGGACAGAGAAATTGGAACCCTCGTAGACTGTTGGTAGACATGAAAAATTATGTAGTCACTATGGAAAATTGTATGGAAGTTCTCAGAAAATAATTACCACATTATGCAGCAATTCCACTTCTGAGTATTTATCCAACATAATTGAATTCAGGATCTCAGAGAGATATTAGCATTCACATATTCATGGTAGCTGGGATGTAGAAAAAAACCTAAATATCTACCAGCAGATGAATGGATTAAAAATGTTGAATATATACATTTTTACTACATTTTCCTTGATATACAATGGAACATCAAGACAGAGTACAGCCTTAGAAAATAAGGAATTTCTGTAATATGTGACAGTGTAGATGAATCTGAGGATATTATGTTAAATAAAATAAGCCAGTCACAGAAGGACAAATACTACAAGACTTACATGAGGTATCTACAAGAATCACACTCATAGAAACAAAGAGGAAAAGGGTGGTTTCTAGGGGCTGGAGGAGGGAGGAAATGGGGAATTGCTTGTCAACAGGTATAAAATGTCAGCAAGATGAATAAGCTCAAGGTACCTAATTTACAACACTGTGCGTACAAATAAAAATACAATATTTTACACTTAAATATGTTAGGACAGTATATTTTGTGTTGTGTTTTTACTAAGATTAAAAAAGTGAAAGCCCAGAGGAAAATATCATGGAAGGATGAGAAAAGAAAACTTTTGAACTTAGAGAAAAGGCAAGAAACTATAAGGCCCTAGACCACTGGTCCTCAAAGTGAAGAGTCCCCAGATAAGCAACATTGGCATTCCCTAGGAACTTGTTAGAAATACCAGTTCTCAGGCCCCTCCCTGCACCCACTAAATTAGAAACATTGGGAGTTGGTCCAAGAATCTTTGTTCTAATAAATCCTCCAGGTGATTCTGATCCATGCTCAAGTTTGGTACTACCTGCCTTAGATTACAGGGTATAAAATAAGGCTGGTTTCTGTAAGAACTCCTGTTAAACTGCAATCCCAGCCAAGGTGAGGAAGAACCCAATAGTAAATGCTATTTCACATGGTAAGGAAGGGAGGAAGGAATTTACATTCAATATTGTAGTAGATTTTGCAAGGGGGAAAATGCATTAGTATATCCTGTCAGGACCAAACTTTTCACTGTTTGATCACACCTCATTTGCATTTTTAATAGCCCCCATTAGACAGTCTCTGAGCTAATTAGGCAGGCGTCTATAATAGAAGACTTCTGTTTCCTGTTTTCAGAAGTCAGAAACTAATGGCTGAAGCACTGCTAAAACAATTAAGTAATAAGAAAAATATTGTGTAAGATCGGCAAAAGCACAGCTGCCATAAATCATTACAAATGACTTGCGGCTCAAAATGTGTAATTAGGGTAGAAAAGTAACCTATCACATGTTGGGATGGCAGGGGAAAACAGAGGGAGAAGGACCCTGGAAAAGAGTATATTGCCCTCTGCCAAGTGGAAATGGGCTGGGGGATTGGGATTCTAGTACTGACAACATTTTTCTAGACCTTGAGGGATGCTCGGTAACATCTCTTACTACATCTAAATTTAATAATACATGAAGCCAACAGCAACCCAATAAAATCAGGACTACTAAAGACTCTCAGACTTATGGAAATGAAACGTGGGTTAGCCACCAATGGAAGAGTTCTGAAATGCTGAGATGTTTGCTGAAGGCAAAGGAAACATGGAATAATTGGGTAGTAAAATAAGGAACTTATAAATATCAACTACAGACTGACAATCACTATAAAAATTGAGAACAATAACAGTGTACCTATTTTTTCTTTGTTTTTATGAACACATTTGTTTATGTTCATCAGTTTTTACTCTCTCTTTTCCCTATGTTTTTGGATAAGAAGTGTAAGTGATAATTAATGTAAGACTTTAGTTTTCAGGTTATAAAATATATAAATAAAACTGTGAATAGCTTAACATTACCCAAACCTAAACACAGACATGATTTTGTGTCTACTCTTTAGGACAAGGTAAGCTTACCTTCATTAGTGTGAGGGTTAGTTGCAATCTCTAAGGTGCAAGCAAGATGCCTTTACAGTCATTATAGATAAAAATTTAGCTGCAGGGAGAGGGGGATTGCTGAGAAGCCAAAGGGTTGAACTCTATTGCCCAGTATCTCTTGTCTGTCCTCATATACTCTATTCTCTACTATCACAGTAGAACGCTTAAAAATTACATTTCCAAGCTTGATTTTCTCCATATGGAATACCTAGAATGGCTTCTGTTTTTCCTGACAGGACATTGACTTAGACATAGGACTTGATTTATTAGGCTGTAATGTGAATGTAGATCTGTTTTATACACTACCGTCACTATAAAATAAGCTCACCTACATTCTAAAAGTCATTAATTTGTACTGTTTAAGTATGAACCACTGTAACTTGTATTGATTAACTTATAATTTTAGCACAATTTTAACATACATTATACTCAGTCATTAAGAATTGACTTTATTGCTTCAGAATAAGCTCCAATTTTTTATGAATTGTATTAAAAAGTTGTAGACTATGGGCCATATACTCATCACTTTACTAGGCACTACAAGAGAAGTAAGAGGAACAGTTTGTCTGGCTCAGTAGTAAGATGTATCACAAGGCTATAACTATTAAATGAAAATAAGAAAACACAATTAATAAACATGCTGGGAGCTATGTGTTCATAAGGAAAGATAAAAGTGTGTTGGAGAAAAGTAAAAACTGAACTGATCCAACAATCGTTCATGATAAAAACACTGAGTGCACTAGGAATAGACAGAAACTCCTTCAATTTGATAAACGCTACCTACAAAAAACTGACAGGTAACGTGATACTTAATGGTGTTAGACTTGAAGCTTTCCCACTAATTTCAGGTACGTGGCAAGGATATCCTCTCTCATCATTTCTTTCAACATTGTACTAGGATTCCTTGCTAATGCAATAAGGCAAGAAAAGAAAATAAGTGGCATATAGGTTGGGAAGAAAAATTTAAATTGTCTCTGTTCACAAATGACTTGATTGCTGTATAGAAAATCCAAAAGAATCAACAAAAAGACTAATGAAATTAATAAGTAGTTATAGTAAAGTTGCAGAATGCAAGGCCAATATACAAAAGTCAATTGCCTTCCTATACACCATAACAAATAAGTGAAATTTGAAATAAAAAACACAATGCCATTTACATTCTCAACCCCCAAAATGAAATACTTAGGTATAAACCAAACAAAATATATGCAAAATATACATGAGGAAAACTACAAAACTCTGTGAATAAAATAAAAAACTTAATAGATTGAGAGATATTCCATGTTCAGGGATAGAAAGACTTAATGTTACCAAGATGTCAGTTCTTCCCTATTTGATCTATAAATTTGATATAATACCAATAAAAATACCAGCAAGTTATTTTACAAATTTTGACAAACTGATTCTAAATTTTACATGGTGAGGCAAAAACCCAGAATAGCAAACATAACATTAAAGGAGAAGAACAAAGTTGTATGAAAGACACTATTCAACTCCAAGACTTTCTATAAAGTGACAGTAATTAAGGTAGTGTGCTACTGATGAAAGAATAGACAAATAGTTCAGTGAGAGTAAGGAAAAGCCCAAAAGGGACCTTCAACTGATCTTAACAAAGTAGCAAAGGCAATACAATGGAACAGGACAGTTTTTTTTTTTAGCCAATGATGCTGGAGTAACTGAATATCCAAATGCAAAAAAGAAACAAAGACTACTACAGACCCGACACCATTCACAATATGAACTCCAAATGTATAATAAACCTAAATGAAAAATGCAAAATTATAAAACTCCTAGAAAATAAAATAGAAGAAAACCTAGATGAAAATGGGTATGGTGATGCATTTTTTATATAACACCAAAAACATAATCCATGAAAAAATAATTGATAAGCTGAACTTAATTAAATTTAAAATATGTGCTCTGTGAATGACAATAATGAGACAGTGAGAAAATAAACCACAGACTGGGAGAAAATATTTGCAAAACACACATCTAATAAAGGACTGTTGTTCAAAATATACAAATAACTCTTAAACTCAAAAATAAGAAAACAACCTAGTTTAAAAAAATGGGCCAAAGGCCTTAACAGATACCTCACCAAAGGGCACATATAAGTGGTAAATAGCATATGAAAAGATCATCTACATGCCATGTCAACAGGGAAATCCAAATTAAAACAACGAGACACTTCTACATACCTATTAGAATGCCCAAAATCCTGAACAATAAAAACGACGAATGCTGATAAGGATGTAGAACAACAGGCACTCTCATTTTCTCCGGATGGGAATGTAACATATTATTGTTGCTATTTTGGAAGACTTCTAGATGGGTAGAAAGCATTTTGTTTCTCTCCCCTCAGTTTCCTTTTTCTATGAAGATTTAGATTCAGGGAGAAAAAAAAAGAAAGATCCTACTTAATCCACAAGCCTAAATTTCAGGCCTCAAAGATCTCCATCTGGACTGGCCAAGCAGCTGGTAAAACCTGGTACTGCACAGCCACTGTTCTCTTCCTTCACAGTTAGTAACTTTAGTCACCGAGTTGGGAAAGAAAGGGGGTCCTAGAGGTGATTAGCTGGTGAAGATTTCTGATTATTTTACTAGCTAATGCCCTTACCTTACATAGTTAATAGCATTAAATAGTTAATGGCATTACATGGTTTAATAATCCAAAAGTCTTCAAATATGGCTGCCAAAAATCATCCACTGCCTGTAAAGCATGTCACTTGTCACATCAAAAGTGGAGACTATCCTCTTCTCCTTAAACTCCTGATGGTCTTGGGAACTGCTTTGATTAACAGAATGTGACAGAAGTATTGTTCTGGAACTCTTTCGACCAGAGGGCTTATGAGGATTGGCAGCTTCTGCTTCCTCATGGTTCAGCCTAGCAACCGTGCTGTGAGGAAGCAGAGAAAGAAGAAAGGCCCCAGAGGATGGCAGGCTACCTCGGACGTCCCAGCCACAGTCACGCTCTCAGATAAAAGCAGCTGCATGAATGAGCTCAGTCAGCATCACGTGACATGAAATAATGGCCCAGCTGAGCAGCATCAGAATTCCCAAAACACAGATTTTGAAGAAATAATAAATTGTGTATTTAAGCTGCTAATTTGGGAGTGGTCCACTATGCAGCGATGAATAAGTACTATAAAAGGCTCTCCTGCACTCCCAACTGAAACTTCAAAGAGGACAGCAGTTTTTGATCCTGCTCAAAAACAGTGACAACCTGTCTGTGCTACAGCACAGTGTACTAATGAATATTAATTATAATGATGTTAATGCATTGTGATGACGTAAATGCTACTGAAAGAAATACTAAAATCTGCCTAAGCTTGCATGGTACATTTTGGAAATAATTCCATTTAAATTTGTTAAAATTTTGAAGATTAACACAGCAAGTTTAAGAATATGTATAAGCAATCTGGTACATTTGCTTATGTTGTGGAAGCTTCATCCCTGAGGAAGTTAGACACATGATTTGTTATTAGAAGAATTACTCTTGCCTTGAGATCAATGAACCTGAAGAAGGAGGCAAGCACAGGGCATGCAGACAGACAATAACCAAACTTAATGTGAAAGGGATCTCAGGAGAACGTTTGGGAAGGTGGGATACTGAGCCCTAGAGAAGCTCCCTTCACAGCCTGCTCTGTGTTCTGACTTGGCCACTGAACAATGATTTTAGAGTACCTACAACAGGAGGTCTGGATGCTGACCACACCACTGTAGAGTTTTGTTTGAATTTCTTAACCTCTCTTTAATGCTAGTTAAATAACATGTCTGAATTCCACTAATTCTCCTTGCAGACAGACTCTAGAGATTTTCAAGTGAGTGAAAAACATATTCCCCTTTTGGAACTGCTAAGCAGCATGACTTCTTGGGAGCAGCGGGCTCATCCATACTGGGCTGGCTGAGATTTCCTGGTATATCAGTTTTCTAGGTCTGCTGTAACAAAGTACCACGCACTGGGTGTTTTAAACAACAGAAATGTATTGTCTCACAGTTCTGGAGGCCAGAAGTATATAATATCAAGGTGTCGCAGGGTCAGTTCCTTCTGAGAACTGTGAGGGAACACCTGTTCCGTGCTTCTTCTCTAGCTTCTGGGAATAGTTGGGAATAGTTGATGTTCCTTAGCTATAGCTGCACCACCTTGATCTCAGCCTTCACATGGAGTTCTTCCTGTGTCTGTACTGCTGTCCAGCTTTCCCCTTTTTATAAAAAAAACCCAGTCATAATGGCTTAGGGCTTACTCTAAGAACCTCATTTTAACTTGCTCATCTCTATTAAGACCCAATCTCCAAATAAGGTCACATTCTGAGGTCACTGAGAGTAAGAACTACGACATATCTTTAGGGGGATGAGGGCACAGTTCAAACCATACCATCTGAGTCCCTTGGAATATGTCATTCCAGCCAGCAGAACCTCAGAGTCTGAGCACTGCTATGCCTGAGCATCCTTGGAAGCAGGGAGCCCCCCCCCCCACCTCCCCAGATGCTTATCCTGCTGTCTTCCAGAGACCGATGCAGGCTCCCTATTCCATCAGCTTCTTATTTCTAGAGAAGGCTCCTAGGAGCCCTTGCTGGCCTGGACTCCTGCTGAGCCTCCACCATTTTTTCCACCTGGGAATTTTTCAAAACCCAGAACATTGAAAAGGGGAGGGGGAGTAGTTCTTTTTTCAAGTTTTTCTTTCCTAAGCAGGAAAAGGTAGCACATTTAAATGTCAAATGTGTCTATCTCTTACTTAAGAACTTCAAAGGATAAATCCAATCCCTACAAAACAGGCAGGAATAGCCACTTAAAAATTCAGTAACTGTCTTAGTGCACACAGGCCTCCCTCCCAGTTAATTCTTTTACACTAACAACTGCTTTGGGCACCATAAATTATATACCTGTTTTGACTAAAAGATGTTTCATGATGAGTGGTAGGGCTTACCAAAATCGAGTCAACATTACAGGCGCTGTCAGCATGATAGACAGAAAAGCAAGGTGTAATCCCAATGACTCCCTGATGAAACATACACAGAGGCTTAACCTAATCCTTGAAGGAATGACAGGGAAAATAAGGTGAAAAACCAATTAGCCTCTTTCTATATAATCCTACACCAACTGGTTGGCTATTTTAATTTCTTCTGTTCTTTGACTCACAAAGTAGGAGGCAGGACGTGACAAAAGCCAACGCTCTATTAGCACAGCCATCTGATACTTTTTGGTGGGCAATCTACCTTCTTTTTACTGAACTAAAAAAATGCATCATATTCACCCATCCCTCTCTTTTCTTTCAGAGAGTTGTAAAAAAATAAAGCACATTTATCCCTATTTTTTCTTAATTGGAAGAAAGCAGTCACTTGAGGAGAAGCCGTATTTCTCCCTAACGCAGAGTATCAGTTTCTGAGTGCCTCTCTTGTTTTCACACCTTGTCAGGCATTGTGGAAGACACAAGGAAAAGAGAAGCCATATCCCATGGCCTCTGAGAGTTCAGAGTATAGTGTAGGGAGGGGAATAGATAAAACTCTACTGCAGGAAAAGGAAATCTTAGTGCTATTTTTTATATATGATCAAATTTCATCTTCCTTTTTAGTAGGCCAAGTACTGTCTTGGGGTTCCATCTGGAAACCCCAAGCTCTGGAGATGGGAGTATGCTGGACATTCATCTCTCTGGGCCTTTTAGTTTAGCATCCTTTGTAACCAATGGAATATAGTTGAACGAATACTCATCGGGGATCAGAGTAGCATTGGCAGTGTTACGTAGGAACTGAGACCAGGAATAAGTAAGTTTAGGCTTGACTCACACTGTTACGCTGCAGTGAGGTGATGTGCTCACGATGGGGAATTGATTAAGGTCAATGTAACTGATACTGGGGAAAGATTTATGGCTAAGCTGAGGGAGTCAATTGGTCATTCTAGGAAAAATGTTTCCTTCATGCAATAGCAATGATATTTATAGTGCTCAAATGTAGTATTCTGGCCTCAGCAGCTGCTCTTCCTGACTCTACATATTATATAATCCTGAAAGAGTTAATGCAATCACCAAAGGTGCTTCACTCTTAGGACATAGATCAGTCACTAAAGGGCCTCAGTATCTTGGAAACCTAAGTCATTTCCCTACAAGTGAAGTAAGAACATTGAGAAGGAGAAACCCATGTTAATCATTTTAGCTTTTGTTTCTCCTCTACTATCTTTGCCCACATATGCCATTTTTCCCCTAATCAACTTCAATTAAATTGAACTTAACGAAGATTGATAATAATTATCATTACTGTAAAAAATAGCAATAAACTTTCCTCTTCCCATAGTACGTTTTATTTTTTCCTAAAACTGTTTCACATACATTAATTAATTTAATCTTTATCTCCTGCCGTGTGCCCAGCCAGGTGCAAGGAACTGTAAGGAATGCAAGCAGCAGAGCTTTGCACACTCCGAGTGGTTGGTATACTACCTACCATTGCTTTCACACGTCATTGTGACCAAAATGATCAGGCTCGAAGCCATCAAACACAGCTACCAGGATGGAGGCATGGCTGCTTTCTCGTAAGAGAAAACAGAAAGCTGTCACCCCGACTACCTGACCCTCTGACCCTCCTGTCATCATCCTGTCACAGACCATGACTAACTGGGTTCCCCAGTCTGCTCCCAACCTGCAGGTTTATGGAGCTACTAGTTCTTCTTGCTAGATGGCCTTCATGCCTTTGTTTCCAGCTGTGACCTCATTCTGGCCCTCTACTGCACTTCCCCAAACTTCTCCACATTCCCTTACGTTGCATTTTGGCCCTCAGCTGGGTTTGCAACTCCTCCCAATTTAGCAACATCTGAAAATTTAATTAGCAGGCCGTTGTCTCTCTCTTCCACATAATTAATGAACATGTAAAAATAAAACTAGATTAAGAATTTATTACACTATAATTTGCAAATCATTGCCACAGTTACTAGATAAGCTCTAATAAGGCAGGAGGGAGCAACTTCATAGGGACAAGGGTGTCTAAGCCACCATGGTTCTTAACTCTAAGCAAAAGGCAGTGTGGCACAGGGGAAGGACCTCAGGCTGGGAGTCAGGAGCCAGGGTACTCATCGAGGGTCTGTTGCTAACTAGGAGAAACTCCCCATGATATTCCATCCCTAAACCCCAAGGTGCAGGCTAAAGAACACCAAAAAAAATTCATCTCAAATGACCTTGGCTCTCATGTGAAGATGGAACACAGGCAGGGACCCATTCGAAAGGGAAGAAATGAGGATTGGATGGGGAAACATGGATCTCTTATTGAATAGTATAGCCTTTCTTGAAGATTGAACAAGAGTATTAGGGAACAATCACAAGATCCCAGGGAATACTTACTCCTAAATACATATTCTTCACTAATGAAAAGTCAGGTCTAGTAAAAATGGTTAATCATGAGGAATAAGCGTTTCTAATATTTAAAAATAATAGGTAATGAAGAAAATCTGACATAATTTTATCTCAGACTATTCACAATAAATCACATCTTTGCTTTTACCTTATGCTGGCCCTGGTATTATTCTTTTTCCCACTGTTCCTTCTGACCTGACATCTCAGCTGAATCTTTTACCTTCATTCTTTTCTTCTTTGCTCTGACTTCTTGACCTCACAGTTCTCTTCCAGCTTCTCTTTAGCTTGGCTCATTTGGGGGGCTGCTCAATCTCATCTCTTTACAGCAGTAACCAAACAAGGCCCCTCACTGGCTCCCACAGATAAACCGACCCCTGATATCTCTGTGACAATCCTGCTCCAGGTAGTTCTGTCTTCCATATTGGAGAGGTTATCTCCTACCTGCTGGCCATGTCTGCTCCACCAGGAGCAAACCTCAGAACAGGATTAAGTGACTTTATGAAGGACAGACACAGAATTGGATCACTGAAGGAGTTAGTGCATTTAGAATGACTATAACTTCATAGAGCAAATATCAAGGATGTAGTGTTATGGTATGAATGTTTGTGTCCCTCCAAAATTCATGTATGGGAAACCTAACCCCAAGGTGATGGTATTAGGATGGTCTCTGAAAAATGATTAGGTCATGAAGGCAGAGCTCTCATGACTAAGATTCATGCCCTTATAAAAGAGTGCCCATAAACTCATACTGCCACCTGGATGAAGGCCTTCACCCAACCATGCTGGTACCCTTGTCTTGAACTTGTAATCTAGAAAACTGAGAGACAAATTTCCTGTTGTTTATAAGCTGCCCAGTCTGTATTTTTGTCATAGCAGCCCTAACAGACGAAGACAAGTAGTCATACTTGTGAACCTTTTTAAAAAACTGAATGTAAGAGAATATAATTCATAAACATGGTTTTCATTCTGAAGTCCTTTTGTTGTGTCCAACATACAATGATACAAGTTAGAATTGGCAAATTATGCATGCCTTGGCTGCCTTGCTGGACCAATATTGCAAATTCCAGCTGAATTTTGGTAACAGACATAGGAATTTCTACATCTGAGCTCCTTATAGTTCTTTGCATCAATGTATTGGAAAGGGAATGCCTATTTTGTAAAAAAAATTTTTTTAAAGAAAAAAGAGAGAAAGGAAAAAAAAGGAAATAAAAGACAATGTAGTGACTCACTGAAGGGAATACCTTCAAACAGGTATAATTTATAAAACAAAATACCCTTAATATGACAGCAGTCAATTTAGCCTGATATAAAAGAGGGTCGGTGTTTTCTTTCATTTATATTTTTATGATATGTAATGTCTTTATAATTTCACTACTCCACATCAAAGCCGCCAACCGCTGAGTGCCTAAATAAGTAGCATGTGAAGGAAATGAATGAATTGCTAAATGTCCCATTACGTCCACAGAGAATATCCTTCCATTTGGAGTCAGGAATCTTAAATTGAGACGACAAATGAATGGTTTTCACTCCAACAGAGGGAGAGTTTTGGCAACTTTATTACATTCAGCACTTAAATGGAATAATGGGGAAACAGAGGGAGAAACAAAGTTGTTTTTTTTTTAAATAGTGAGTGTTGTTGGCATCTGAGCTCTGGGGCTGCATGTCAGCTCCTGTGTGAGACAGAGTGATGGGGACAGTAGGGGGCACAGCACTTGCATAAAAGCTCTGTGAGAGGAGAGGAGGGCCTGTCACTGGTGTGATTTCTCCAACACAAAGAAGCTATTTGGAGAATCTTAACAAGTTCCAACATGTTTGGCCCAACGCATTAGGACTGACATCAAAAATTGAAAAGCAAAGAATGTGTCGAGCTGGTTAAAGGAAATCACAATAATCAGCAGCTCTTAGGGCACTTAACCACAGACACCCATGGAGCCCCAAGGCAAGGCATATGAGGTGGGGGATGATGGGGACCACAGCACCATCCAGAAGTTCACTGATGTTTAAAAACCAACGTTCCACAGGAAAATAGAATGAGTGCATAGCAAAGACAATACAACTGCTGATTTGTGCATACTGTACACAGACTGGGAGCCATTAGCAGAGGTCCACATGCACAAGCCCTAATGCGTTCATTCCTTCTGGAAGCCCCAGTATTTAAAACATCTATTTTTCATGTTCCAGATTCCATCTCTCTCAGCTTTCTATCGCCATTGGCAAACTCCCACACGGACTTCCTTTCAGCATGGTATGCTCACCACACTTCATGATGGAAGAGAAATGGGTTTGCTCCTGAACTTTAGTGGCCAAACTGGGAGACTGGACATTTTCAGGAGAAGACTTTTAACTGACTGGTCAAGAATTAAACAATTGACTACGAGCCCATGACCAAAATAGGTCATATGTACTTGACTTTGACTGCTGTGCTTACAGTATGAGGTGAAAAGTTCATTATTTATCCCCTTAATGGGGTAGATCTGAACATGTGAGAATTTATGTATGTATAATATAATTTATGATATACATCAAGTCAGAGCATGATGTGGAGAGGTTTGCCCTCCTACAACTTTTTAGGGTGCATATTATAACAAAAAACAGTTCATACCCAGATAATGGGGGGCAAGAGCTAGAACATTACAAGGGTTATTTTTCATGTAAATGGAAAGTAGCATTTTACTTCTCCACCTGGGAAAATATTCTCTCTAAGAAGCAAATACAGTTTTACTTTTTTCTTTAAGTCTTTTCTTTATTGTTTAAAATTATACCACAGTGTAAATCAGAACATAAACACTGAAACTTGAAAACTATTCTTTTAAGACAAAATAATCAATCAACAGGCTGCTCCTCTCTGGCCTCGGTTTTCTAATTACAATAACAAATAGGTTGGATTGCATAATTCCTAAGCTCCCATACACTCTAATATTATATGGTCTTTAACAATACAAATAATAATATCACAGCTCTACAATACTGGCACATCACCAACAACAATCTGGTCAACAGCCATTTGCAGAACATTAATAAAACACCAGGCAATGTGCTAAGTGGCTAATGTACTTTACTCCATTTAATTCTTGCAAGAACTTTATAAAGAAAAAATTACTATTCCCATTTTTATAGATAAAGAAAAATACATCTTTTAATATTACATTGTTTATGTATGCCAGGAATGAAATTATCACTTACATGAAACCCCAAATCCTAAGTCCTTAATTTAAAAACACATTATGAAGCATTTTAATTTTACCTAGCATAGTAAGGGGGAAGACAGGGTACAAGAGCCTGAGAAGTAGAAATGTGTTCCATAAATGTTTGCAATCTTATTGAAAAGAAAAGACCTACATGGGAAAGAGATAACCTTACAATTGGTGTGTATATAAGTGCCAGGCCGAATAGTCAATAAGAACTACAGAACTGAAAGAAGGGAAAATCATTATTAGTTACTTACTAGCAACAAGCCTAGTTGGAAAGGTTTTTGTGTCATTAGGCTTTCGAAGAGGACAATACATGGCAGACAGAAAGGCTGAGGGACTCTTCTGGTAAGAGAAAAGCACATTAGCAAAAGCAAATACTAGAAGTATTATGAATCAGAGATGATGAAAAACTGAGTTAATTTCTTTAGTTTGAGAAAATGTGTTCTTTAATTTCTGGATATTTGGGAATGTTCCTGTACGTCCCATTATTGATGATTTCTACTGTGGTCAGAAGACATACTTTGTAAGATTTCAATGCCTTTACATTGGAGATGTGTTTTATGAATTAGTATATGATCTAGCTTGGTAAATGCCCTATGTGCACTAAAAATTGAGTGTATTCTGCAGTTATTGGGTGTGGTGTTCCATTAATATTAACTAAGTAAACATGGTTTAAAAATGCTTAGATTCTCTATATTCTAAATTTACTTGATGGACTTCTGGCCAAGATGGCAGCATAGACAGACAGACATGGTTCACTTCTTTGCACAACCACATCAAAATTACAACTAAAATATAGAACAACCATCACGCAGAACTATTAAGAATTGAGTTGAATGGAAGCCTGACAACTATGAAATCAAGTTGAATGGAAGTCTGACAACTACAGAATTGAAGAAACAACATCCATCCAGACTGGTAGGAGGGGAGAGATGTGAAATGGTCTGGTCAAACACCCCGGTGTAGTGGATAAAGATTCAGGAGGGATATCTTGGTAGTGAGAAGTCCCAGGCCCCCTAACCTAGGGTTTCAGTGCCAGGAAGATAAGTCCCCACAAATTCCGGCTGGAAAATCCAGTGGGGATTGAGTTGGTGGAAGAAACTTCTGGAGCTTCAAGCAGTTCCTCTTAAAGAACTCACGCATGTACTCACCAACTCAGATTCACTGCCTCTGAGCTCCAGCACTGGGGTAGAAGCTTGAAAGGCACCAGTAGTATACAGGGAGAAACTGATGTGTATGGCATCAAGGCAAGCAAAGCCCATTGTCCCTTTTCTAAATATTCCCCCCATAGAGCTGGCAAGCTGGTTCCATATCTGAGATTCCATCCACCTGGCTAACACTGTTTGACCTGCCTTGAAGATCCCCAGAACTCTGCCCACCCAACTTACCGACCCACCCAAACTGCTTTTCCATATGAATAGCTGGTCCTGGTTTATGCTTCACAACTTCCTAAATCCTATCAAACAAGCAACAGCTGGCTTCAGTGAGTCCCAGACCTGACACTAGCAGCACCCAGCTTAGCTTCACCTGGGAATCTCCAAGCCCAACACAATAACAGCCATCTCAGATTGCTTTTTAGCTCAGTCAGGGTGGCCCCAAGCAAAACACAAATGGAGGCTGACTTTGGACTACACCACCTGGGAAATGCCAGGGCCAGCACACCCAGTGGAGAGCTACAGAACACTACCACCCTGCCCCTACACAGCTGATCCTCCAGGAACAGTGGAGGTTGGTGGTAAGTGGTCAAAGCCAATCCTTGCAGCTGACTGGCCTGGGTAAATCCCTCCCATTGACCTTCCAACAGCAACAAAGACTCAACTACAAGAATAGGGTACATAAGGGGTATAGCTCAAGTACCCAGCTTGGGTGACAGGGAAGGCTGTGACACTGGACCCTACAGGACACCGGCTACATTAGGCTACACTCCCAAGACACAGAATCAAGGCAGCTCTACCTAACACATAGAAACAAACACAGGGAGCCTGCCAAAATGAGGAGACAAAGAAACATGGCCCAAATGAAAGAACAGATGAAAATTCCAGAGAAAGAGCTAAAGCTAAATGAAATGGAGATAAGCAATCTATCAGATGCAGAGTTCAAAACACTAGTTATAAGGATTCTCAAGGAACTTAGTAAGGACTTCAACAGCATAAAAAAGATTCAGTCATAAATGAAGGATACAACCAGAGACATTGAAATAAAGAACAATCTGACAGTAACCAGAGAGAAGGAGGGAAAGGGATACTATGGGCTAATGGAGAAAATCATTAAGCAGCATGTATGAAGGACACACGGACAAAGCCAAAGGGGGTGGGTTCCAGGGTAGGAAGTGGGGATGGGTGGGGGCAGGGGCATGGTGGGGTAAAAATGGAGACAATTTTACTTGAACAATAAAAAAATAAAAAATAAAAATTAAATTAAATAACAATCTTTTAAAAAAGAAATTAAGGATCCACTAATTGAAATAAAGTATAGTTCACAAGGAAGCAATAGCAGACTGGATGAAGCTGAGAAGACTTGTCAATGATTTGAAACATAAGAAACCAAAAACAACCTCTTAGAAGAACAAGAAGGAAAAAAGAGTCCAAAAAAATGAGGATAGTGTAAGTGGGACAACTTCAACAGGTCCAACATTTACATCTTAGGGGTGCCAGAAGGAGAAGAGCAAGGAATTGGGTATCTATTTGAAAAAATAGTGAAAGAAAACTTCCCTACTCCCGTGAAGAAGATAGGCACACAAGTCCAGGAAGCACAGAGTCCCAAACAAGATGGAAGCAATGATGCCCACTCCAAGACACATCATAATTAAAATGTCAAAGGCTAAATATAAAGAGGGAGTCTTAAAAGTAGCAAGATAAAAGAAGTTAGTTAGCTACAGGGGATTCCCATTAAACTATTAGCCGATTTCTCAAAAGAAGCTTTGCAGGCTAGAAGAGATTGGCAAGAAATATCCAGTCATGAAAAGCAACGACCTACAACCAAGATTGTTCTACCCAACAAAGCTGTCATTTAGAATTGAAGCACAGATAAAGAGCTTCCCAGAAAAGAAAAAAACTAAAGGAGTTCATCATCACCAACAAACCATTATTATGTGAAATGTTAAAGAGACTTATTTAAGAAAAAGATCAAAACTATGAACAATAAATGCTAAAAAAAATACATATAGATCAACAATTGAATCTAAAAAACAAACTAAGCAAAACAAGAAGAACAGACAGAATCACACATATGGGAAATGTTTTGATGGTTGCCAGATGGGAGGGAGGTGGGGGAGAATAAGTGAACACGTGAGGGGTTTAAGAAGTACAAATAGGTAGGTACAGAATAGCCATGGGAATATAAAGTACAGTATAAAAAATGGAGTAGCCAAAGAATGTATACACATGACCAATGAACATGAACAATGGTATGGCGCTTGCCTGAGGGAGGGGAGGTTAGTGGATGGAGGAAGGGAATCAGGACAACTGTAGTAGTGTAATCAATGATATATAATTAAAAATATAAACAAATTAACTACTGACAGGAAGTATTCACATTTTAGTTATGATATATAAACACATACATATACTCCTTTTAGTCAACATTTTTACATTTAAATTATGTCTTGTAGACACTATGTATTTAATTTTCATATTCAGTCTGATGATCTCTTTTTTGAATGTTTAGTCTATTTGCATTTCATCTTATTATTTATATGGTAAGGTTTAAATTTGTCATCTTACTATTCATTTTCTATATTTTTCTGTTTTGTTTTGGTTTTTATTTCTTTGCTACTTTTTGGGTTAATTGAATAGATTTAGTATTCTATTTTTTCCTCTATTGGCTTTTTAATCTATATTGCTTTTTATTATTACTTTTTTGTTATTATGGGAATTACCATATGTATCCTTAACTTATCAGAATATCTTTAGAATGAATATTTTACCAGCTCACACTTCACACTTCATACTTCCAGTTCTGAGGTATTGTTGTCGTATATTTTATTCTACATATAAATGAATTCAACCTTACAATGATGTCATTTTTGCTTTAAAGAGTTTATTTGCCATAAAGAAATTAACAGAACATTTCAAATTCAGTATTTGATACTAACTTGTATAATTACCACTTCTAGTGCTTTCACTCCTTCTTAAAAAAACAAATTTCTACCTGATTTCATTTCCCTTCAGCTTGATAAATTTTCTTTAATATTTCATATAGTGCAGGTCTGCCAGCAGCAAATTCTCTCAGCTTTTATTTATCTGTAAATGTCTATTTTGGTCTAATTTTTAAAAGATATTTTCACTGTACATAGATTCTGGTTTAGCAGGTTTCCTTTTCTTTTTTTTTTTGCCAGTACTTCAAAGATGGTCATTCCATTGTCTTCTGGCCTTCATTGTTTTTGACAAGTAATCAACCATCTTTCATATGATTGTTCTATTACATATAATGTTCGTTTTTTCCTAGCAGCTTTTAATACATTCTCTTTATCTTTTTGCCTCTGGTGTTCAGAAATTTGACTATGATGTGCCTAAGGTTGGTATTCTTTGTATTCCTTCTCCTTCAGGTTTTTATTACAAATGCAGATTACTGATTTCCACTTCAGAACCACTGTATAGTGCCAGTGTCTCTGGCACTATGATAAGGATCTAAATTTCTGAACAGTCTCTAAATTATTTTTATGTACCATAAAGTTTAGAGAGTCACTAAACTACAATAATAAAAGTGGTTTCTACCCTGAAGAAATATAGGATATTTATGGGGCTAAAATATACACTCAAAAATCAATACTATTATTATGAAATAAAAATATATCTTATTAGTAGATATGACTTGTTCTGAAAGTTCAGAAAAAAGGGAAGGAAACAAAATCGTAAGAAGGAAAGCTTACTGACAGGCATAGCATTAAAGAAGAATCTTGAAAGATAAATTATGTCATGGTTTGGATTTTTGGATTTGTCTTAATCTAAGAGGCCTTTACTGAACACTATCATAGAAAATAATTTATCACCCCCAAACTAATCTTGATACCTCTATTACTGATGTGAAATAGGTGTAAGAGGCTAAGCTAAAGGGAAATTTTTGATGGACTTAAATTGAAGGCCTGACCTTTCAACCTTGTCATGCAGAATCCCCCATACATACAACATGTGATAACCCTATGCAGAAAAAAAGACCTGAAATCTTTTCCACCCCATTAACAAAATGCAATAGCTTCTTATTTTTTTAATGCAACATAACCTGGATGTCAGGTTGCATTAAGATGCCTTGGGTTACAATGACATAAATAGTCCAACATAATGAAACATGACACAGAGAAATATGGGCATCGATCTGTGCCACTAATTTAAAGACGCACTGGGTTTTGCCTTGATCTGTTTTTATGTCCTCAACCAGGAAATGACACATGGATAATAGGTATTGTCTGCTTTCTTGTTCCCAGGACAGACTGCACATAATTTTTTCATTATTGACACATCCATGGTATTGACAAGAGGGTTATCGTACTCTCTTTCTCATGGACTCTTGTCAAATGATCATAACTTACACAAAAATAAACAGAATCAAAAGGCAGTTTTTCAAAAAATGGATTTCAACTATATCTTCCTCAGATATCAGTTTTTGTTAGAGATAAGATTTAATCTTAGTTTATTCACATAATCAATACACTACAGTACTGTGCTAAAAGATAGGGATACAGAGATGACTAAGACCTTGACCTCAAATTCTTTATCAACATTTAATAAAATATATTTTTCAGAGATGTTACTAGATGAATCCTTAAAATCTCTGTGTTTTGGAAACAGAGAGTTGGACACGTAGCAGGGATTTTTAATCAAATTTGGAGAATTTGACTGATTAAGAATTGCCTGCCTCCCATCCATGCGGAACAGTGTTGTCACGGGGCTCTGCTGTGTGAGAACTGAGCTGTCTATAAAACCTGAGAGTTGTCAAGCATATTCCTTTGCAATAAGTGAAGACCAGAAAAGTCCACCCATCAGCCTGGGGAAACAGCAAGGAATCATTATTTTTCTGATACTATAGGTGTGATCACTCAAAATACATTGGATACTTAAGCCTGCTCCAAATGTAGGTATGCATTCAAAATTCATATATGTGGAATAAGGACTCCAAACTGGGAATAAATATGAAATGGGCCCATAACTGGAGAAGCCCCAGAAGTAATAAAATAATAGTCTATTATTAAAAGATTTTTTGCAAAATACAGAAACTGCTAGGCTCCAATAAAAAATAAATTCTACTGACTATAGATTAATAATAATAATATAATTTGAAGAAACAAATCTCCATGAGACAGAATCAATATACATAGTAACAATAACAAAGAAAAAGTTGCTTGAAACTCTTAAAATATGGGTATGTCAAAATGACTTTGTAAGTACAATTTATCAATATTTTTCTTAATCTTGGTGTTTTCAGTGCTGTGTTTAACAAGTATTTGTCTATTCCATGTTGAGTGTATTTTCCTATGTTTTCTTCTAGAAACATTGTCTTAATTTTTGTATTAGTCAAAAGATAACTCAGAATAGAAGGTACATGCAATGCATATACTGACAAAAACTCCTATCCGGAAAATATAAGAACACCTACAAATCAGTAAAAGAAATAACATAAAAAATAGTAGGCAAAAGACTCAACCAAGTACTTCATCAAGGATATAGAAATGACTAATGAATATTTGAAGAATTGTTCAAAATTGTTACTTATAACCAAAGTAAAGATTTAAAAACACTATAAGATACTATTGCACACCCAGGAGAATGTCTGAAATAAAACAGTTGTCAGTATCAAGGATTGGCAAAAATGTGAAGCAATTAGAATTTGTATATATTGAAAACTTGGGTTGCAAATTGTTTTGCCCTCTTTAGAAAACATTTTGGCAGAATCTACGAAGGCAAAACAGTATAATTTATAACCCAGCAACTCAATGTATATAGGTAAATACCTATTTGAAATACATACTTATGTCATCTCAGACATATTGTTATATAAATGATTGACATAAAGTGAAGCTGAGTGAAAGGTATATGGGAAGTTTTAACCATTTTTGCAACATTTCTATGTCTAAAATTATCTCAAATTAAATAAAATTAAGTAAGCCAGACAAAAGTGATATTAAGCCAACATTCCATTTATAGGAATTCACAAAGAGTAACCTATGACTATTAAGGACTCTTCAGGAGAATATTGACTTAGAACGGACATGAAGGAACCTTCTGTGACAGTAGAAATGTTTCATATCTTTTTTGGGGTGCTGTTTAGATGGTATGCATGTAAAGAAAAAATACAGTTGACCCATTGAACTTGATACAAATAGAGATAATTCATCTGAATGCAGTGTAAGATATAATGAGATGGGACTCATGATAAAAAAAGGTAAGAGAGGTAAGAGACAAAATAAAAAGTTCCATCTGGACCTACTGGGGGTTCTAGGAGGAGAAAATAGAGAATGTGGAGCTATAGTACTCAAAGATATAATGTCTGAGAGAGATACATCATTTAATTTAAAAAGTCTTCTATTTGAAAGAGCACAATGAGTTTTAAATAAAGTAAGTAAAATCCTCAACTAGTTTCAATAAAAAAGTATTAGAGAAAAAAATCTTTAAAGTTATAAGAATTAGAATTCTCACAATTGGACTGAGAACTTAGAGATAAGCAAGGGAGGCTAAAATAATCCATATGGCAATAGAGGTATCAGTATTAACTCAGCTTAATTTAGATAGAGATGGTTACATATAGAAATATTTGTTGGTATATGTATGTATACAGGTTAGTATACACACATATAATTCATTGCTGTCATCTGAAAGAGGGCCTAAAAGAAACAATATTCTAATAGCTACAAGCAAACCTACTGTGCAGTCTTGGTCTCTGATTATCATTCTTGAGTAAAAGCAAAAACACTCCTTGAGAAAATGGCTGATGCTAGAATTGAAGCAGGAAGTATAAAGAGGAGCATTGAGCCCTAGCAGGTGTGGCTCAGTTGGTTTGAACGCTGTGCCATTTCCAAAAGGTTGTGGGTTTGATTCCTGGCCAGGACACATACCTAGGTTGCAGGTTCAATCCCCAGTCTGGGTGTGTATGAGAGGCAACCAATTGGTGCTTCTCTCTCATGTCTATGTTTCTCTCCCTTCCTTGTTCTCTTCCCTTCTTTCAAAAGGAAAAAGGCAATGAAAAATGTCCTCAGATGAGGATAAAGCTTAATTTTTTAATGGTGAGCATTGAACAGTTTGTAGTACTGGAAAATAATAGTGAAAAAAAAACCACAATGATGGTGGTACGCCAAAGGAGCCCAGGAGCCGGCCGAAAGAGGTTCTAATGGCCAAAGATAGAGCAATTTAAGCAAAAAAATAAACTGTGTCAAAAGTTTAAAATAAGTATACCTAAGTTTACACTGATATAAATAAGTGAATAAATAAATTAGTAAATTCCAGTGCAAAAGAATTCTAAGTAATTTATGTAGATATTCTACCTTCAAGGAAATAGAGCTTATAGCTCCCTCTCTTAAAACATGGGCTGCACAGACTGGCTTTCTTCAGAAGTGTAAGTATTAAAAGAAAGAAAATAAAAAGGTAACTTTGCAGTGGAGATATGTTGCAAACATACCTTAGCCAGGTGATCAAGTCAACATCAAGAGTCATAAATCATATTGAGAGTATATAACATGGATAGGATGTGATGATATGGCACTTTACTTCTAGGGTTTTCCCTAAAAAAAAAAAAAACATATCTCCAGTTCTACCCTGAGAAAAACAACAGAACTTTTCTAGCAATGGAGCATCCTACAAAACAGCTTGTCAAATATTCCTCAAAATTATAAAGGTCATCAAAAACAAGGAAGTCCGAGATATGGCTCAGTGAATCAGATTTCTGTAGTTTTTATCTGTGTTTTCTGTTCCAGGATTCAATCCAGAACAAAACATGATGATTAAACATAATGTGTTGTTCTGGATGGAATCTTGGAACAGAAAACACAGATAAAAACTACAGAAATCTGAATAAACTATGGACTCTAGTGAGTAATAGTATAGATACTGGTTCACTAATTATAAAAATTGTACCAAATAATAAAGGATATTAATAAATAGGGAATGTGAATGCATAGTATATGGGAACGCTCTCTGCAACAGTCTCAATTTTTTTGTAAATCTAAAATTTTTATAAAAAATAAAAATTATTAAAAAATAACACCTACAGAGGATACCAATTAGAATGACAGTAAACTTAGCAAGAATAGCTATTAGTGATAAAAGACTAAATATATGCAAAGGAATTACGCAAAAAATATATATATTGAGGAAAATATAGAACAAGATTTCTCGCTCTCAGGGAAGGTGATTATAAATAAGGAAAAAGCATAAACAAGAATGAATCCTGTGGCACTGGACTGGAACTGGATATATCAATATAAACTCAGGGTTTTTAAGATAGATAAATGACATTTGATAAATAGAAAGAAATAGAGAGAAAGATATAAATGTATGTGTGTACCCACCTTCTCCCCCTCCATATGTACACAGATTCCTAAAGCAGGTCCACTTAGAGGGCCTAGGAGAAGCAACATATGAATAGCAATGGGCATATCTGAAACTCAAATCTGGTTTTCTAAAGGTCATGGGCCACTTAAAATGAACCAAGGTTCCTTAGAAGAAGTACTGATTCCAGAGCTGGGGCGGTTTAAGATGAAAATGAAACACCTTGTTGTCTTTGAAATTAAGAATGTGCTCAAAAATGACAGGGATGTTTCAAGAGAATATACCATGAAACTACTAAGCATCTTTTACTGACCTTATCTGAGATAATTTCAGCATCAAAATAAGTAATAATAGTGTCTGATTATAATTCATCAAATAAAATTAGGAAGCCATGGAGATTACAATATGAATGAATTCACTGAAAGTGCATTAAGTAATGTGATTTTTTACAGTCTCAAAGTAATGCCACACAAAATACTTAATAATTATTTTTTTAAAAACTTTATAATGGTGAAGGCTGGCATATGCCAGGTTTAGTCAAGTGATTAAAGTAAACATTACCACTAACGTGACAAATCAAAATTATGCCACCTGTTAAGACTCAATGAGCAGAATATCGCATTGCTTCTGTGACATTTCTGCCAAAGATATAAAATCTAGAGGCAATAATGAGGAAACATCAGACAAACCCAAATTGAGGCACATTCTTCAAAATAACTGGCCAGTAGACTTTAAAAGTGTCAAGACAGTGAAACTCAAGGAAATACATGAGGAACTCTCTCAATTTGAAAGAAACTAGACAGGACAACTAAGTGTAACATGTGATTCTGAACTGAATGCTTTTGCTATGAGGATCATTACTGAAAAGTGAGGGGGCATGAAGGTTAGATGATGAAATGATGCACTAATGTCATTTCTCAGGTGGTACTGAGTTATGTAGATGAATGTCCTTTTCTGAAGGGATGTTGGAACATTGTCAGAGATTCACATAGGGTTCAAAGAAAAAAGTTCTTTCTACTTTTAATGATTTTTTTGAGGTTTTTTCAAAATAAAGAGAAAGAAAAAGTAAGAGCATCTACAACTATAGGAGCTCTGGAGGCTGCAACCAGTCCCCTAAACTGTGCTGCCCCCTCCCCTGCAGAGACCCACCCTCAACCCAGCTGCAACCAGTGTCAGCAGAGCACCTGGCACTGGAACCAGTACTGTCAGAATCAGGGCCAGTGGCACCATATTATAGGAGTTACTCTGGGTACTTCCAGGGTGGCTGGTACAGATGCACTGTAGCCAGTGTGTCCCAGAGGCCCCTGAGGGACCCCAGCAGCATCTTCTACTGGCACGCAAGCCAGCCCCTTTCTCCACCCCACGCAGTCCTGTGATGCTGGGGGTCCAGGTCATCCCAGTACTATCTCCCTGATTGTCCTCCCTCCAGCCCACTGAAGGGCTCCTTCCTCCCATTGTCATATTTCCCTGTATTCAAATGGGCAACAGTGACATTTTATGCTCTGTTTGCCTCTGTTCCCAACTCCTCCCCTTCTTCTTTGCTTTCTCCTTTTGACTGCACAATCCTTCCCACTCCCTTGGCCAAAGAGTGAGGGCCCTGTACAAAGGCAAAGGGGAGGGTCCTCTTCTAATCCCCTGCTCCAGACACTCAGCTGCCCGGAGTCTCACACAGTTGGAGGTGTTTTACTGTCTGCTTTTCTGGATTTAAATAATAATCATAGTAACCATAATAATATTTTTCTGACAAAAAAACTACAAGATTTTGTTTAAGCAAACTCAGTGGGAAGGCTCTTAAAGACAGACTTTTGCATATCAATGGGGAGAGGCTGGGGAGAGGCTCGGTTAGGCTGCACCAGTACAGGGTGGGACACAACTCCCATGTGGCTGTGGGCAGCAAGAGCTCTGTGTCACACCCTGTCCCTTTTGAGGTTGAGCTGCCCTCAGAGCAAAGTCTCTCGAAGCTTCGGTTCAGCAGGGGCACACTTCATTTCTGTTCACTGGCCAAACCAATCTTCACACCCAGGAGGGAGGGAAGTATAATTCTATGATGGGAGTGAGAGTGAATGTTTTGAGGATAATACAGCTCCCACAGCTTGACGGAAGGAAAAAGTGGCATGCACGAAAGATATTAAACAATTAATGTAGTAAGTATGTTTTTGCACTAAAACAAGTATTGATGGAAGATGCTATACAACATAAGTGGGGATTTTAGAAACAAGGCAGGAAATGTAAGAATGGAATTGTGGAAGAAACATAAGTTTTAAGAATTCCAAGGTCTTTGTACATTTTTGGCTTAAGATAAGGCATTGATTAACTTTTAATTAGTCTTAGGTAAATGCACATTTTTGATATATCTTTTAAGAATAGAAATATAATACATATCTTCCTGCTTCACAAATAACTTCTTAATTTCAGATGAGAAAAAAGGGGGTATAAAGAAATCATATTTAGTCCCATGGATATCATAGTAGATAAATATAAAACATAATGAAGTGGAAATACAAAAAAGATAACAAAAGTAAATTTAAATATTCACACCATGACTCTAACCAAAATATTTCCCCGTTTACTGTCAATATAGAAGCCAATCTTTAAAGTGGAGGTAGTCCCTTAACTTGGGCCAGGTCTTTGAGAAACATCAGATGTTCTACTCTAGCTCACAGATTCTCACCAGTAACCCAGGCTCCTCCAAAATTTTTAGTGAAACACATCATTTGTAATTTTAAGAACTTACAACATGGGACCTGGCTGGTGTGGCTAGGTGGATTTAGTGCAGGCCTGTGGAGCAAAGGGTCACCAGTTCAGTTCTCAGTCGGGACACATGCCTGGGTTACAGGCCAGGTTTTCATTGGGGAGGTGGGGCACATGAGAGGCAAACACACATTGATGTTTCTCTCCGTCTCTTTCTCCTTTTCTTCTGCTCTCTCTAAAATTAAATAAAATCTTTTTAAAAAAGAACTTATAACATTGATTCCAGCCAGGGGAAGTTTGTTTTATACAGCTATGTTACAAATGCTTTTAGTTAAATGTTTATAATGACTAAAGTATACAGAAAAGCATAGTACCCACTAAATTTTTTTAAATTATGAAACAAACTTAAGAGTAAAGAGCAAGTAGATAAAAAATGAAAGAAAAATATCAGAAATCTTGAAAATAAAAATTTAATATTTGAAAATTAAAGGAAGTTTAAAACTCTACTCTGAACATTAGAGAACTAGAAATAGTGAACTTAAAGGTAATTTAGAGAAATAAGATTTTTTTATATGGAAAAAGTCCATGTTGAGGGCCTGGAAAACAGCATGAAAGATTTCTGGGAAAGGATAGAGAAACAATATTTCAGAAGGAAATACCTGAGAATTATCCAACATTTAAGAAAACCATTATTCTCAGATTTAAAAGAAATTTTTGAAAGAAAGTTAGACTGGAAAGTAGTGTGTATATGTGTGTACATATATATTTAATATTACATATGCTATAGATTTTACTTTATTATGTACTATAGATTATATACATATTTTATATACTATATGTTATATACATTTAACTCTAAAATTCATCCTGAGTTATACTATGCAATGTCAAGAATTAAATAACAATTTTAAAACCTTGAAAAGCAGATTACTCTTAATAAAAAGAAATGACAATTAGTAGGACAGTGAGTAAATTCCCTTTAGTAACCATAGGTGCCAGAAGATAATTGAATGATATATTAGATGCACTGAAGGAAAAATAACTGTAAGTCTTGAATTACAGAATTCTGAAGGATTATAAAACAAAGGTATAATTTATTCATTCAGCAAATAATTTTCTATATATTTACTCCATTTCCACCTCTGCTCTAGGCTTTAGAATATATCAGAAAACAGAGGAGAAAAGGCCCTGTCCTCAAGCCCCCTTTCTGACAAAGACTGGTGGACAGAGAACAGATAATACACTTTGAAGCGGTAAGTGCTACCAAAAAAAAAAAAAAGCAGGATGAGGGATACAGAGTGGTGATGGGAAGGTGTCATTTATGAAGAGACATAAAGGAAGGCTTTTCTGAGGCTATGACACTTGATCAGATTCCCAAAGGAATCAAGAAGTTATCCATAAAAATGTCTGGAGCAATGAGTTCCAGATGGAGGACTCGAGATTGACCTTAAAAGAAGGAAAAAGGAGGGAGGATGAGAGAAAAGGAGGAGGAAGATAGGGGAAGAGGCAGGGGAGGAAGAAGGGCTCTCGGGTAGTTGGCTAAAGAAGTGAGCAGAATTGGATTGCCACTTATGTGATGGAGAAAATTCAGCAGGTGAAGGTTTGTGGACAAAAACCAGTAGGCTGTTTATATACATAAAGTATCTAATCAGACATTCAAATGAAGATATCATATAGGCAGCTGGATATAAGAATCTGAAATCCAGAGGAAAAGGTGGGAACAGGAGATACATGTCAGCATCTAGATATTAATTAAAGCATGTGCCAAGTATGAACAGAAATAAGGAGAAACATTTGAGAACTGACCCCTGGGGACTGTGTGGCTTATAAGTAACAAAGGTGGAGGGAACGAGAATGAGAGCTTATGTAACAGAGGCCAGCGAGGTAGCTGGAGAACCTGGAAAGAGCAGTACCATAAAGAGGAAATGCGGAATACATTTCAAAGAGGAAGATGTTGTAAAGTGTCAAATGCTGGTCTAGATTAAAGAAGATGAACAGTGAGAACAACCATTGGATGTGGCATTGGAGGTCACTGCTTAATAAGACAGATTCAGTGAAATGAAAGGAACAAAGGCCTGACTGAGGAGGAGAAAAAGTGAACAAAAGTGATGTGGACAGCTCTGTCCAGGAGTTTCCCTGAAAAGACAATTTCAGTTATATAAATACTGAGTTTATTACCCATAGACACTCATAAAAAATTATTAAGGTATCCACTTCAGCAAGAAAACGTGTACTTAGAGGTAAGTCTCACAATGATGAGCACAGAAATGGCTTTTAAGTAGCGGTAAGTTTAATTAGCTGTGGATTATAAATAAGTTTAACCTTTATTTTAAAAACTAAAGATATTTTTGAATTAATAAAATAAGGAGAGGGTTGTTTGATGAAGAAATATGTCATGCTAAAACTGACAAAATTTTCTGAGCAAATGACTACTATATAATTATAATGGAAATTTTAAAACACATCTGTCAAGCACTGATACATTCAAGTGACTAAAATCTTTACCAATATGGAAAATTGGAACAACAAAATAAAAATATTTGTCTAATAGACATTTGACTAACTCTGCTCAGGAAAATAAATGATTATGTGACATTTTCAGGTACATATAAAACATTTAATTGAGCATATATGAATGAAGTCAAAACCAGGTTCAACCAATTTCTAGCAGCATCATAAAGGTCATAATCCTTGATCACAATACCACTAAATTAAAAATTAAGCGGAATGAGACAATAAAAACAGGCTTAGATTGTTTTAGTGATTGCTAAGTAATTTGCAGGTTAAAAGGAAATTATGATGGAAACTATAAAATGGTTAGAAAGCAATTTTTAGCTCCAAAAATACTCATTTAAAAACATAATGATTGAAAATAAGTAAATTACATTTTAACTCAAAAGCCTGATAAGAAAAAGAATGAACCAAGAAAAATAGAAGGAAATAACAATGATAACATCAGGAATTAATCAATTAGTTGTACTAATATAATGTTTCTAACTTAAGAAAAAAAAAGAACCAATGCAGAGGACCAATGAAATAACAAAAGGTGTTTCTTCGGAAAAGCTATTAAGGTAAACTTCTACTTTGAAAAGGGAACAAAGCAAGGCTAGAATAGGCAAAAATAAACAATATTAGTAACTAATAAAAAAGTTAATGAGGTACTAACAGATATATGAGATAAAAAACAGTAGCACAAAGTCAAAATGCAAATATGATTTTTTAATCATGAAAAATAATTATTAATACTTAAAAACTTTGACAATAAAAATGAAAACAGAGAAACTGCAAAATACAGAAAAGTGCTTAAATAACATTCAGGTACCAAGAAAGAAATATTCTATTATTATATAAATTATGTCAAAGAGAGGAAACAGTAAAAATTCCCCTTTTTTTAAAAAATATTAAACTAGTGTCACTTTGGCGCCAAAATTAGACAAGGACAGCTAAAAAAATAAATTATAGACTAACTCCTTTAGGAATACAGACACAAATCCCCTAAACAAAGCATTAAAACTTTGAATTTTACATGCCTGTGAAAAGATTGTGTCATTACCAGGTAGCATTTTACTCAGCAATGCAGGATTATCTTTAAATCTGAAAATGCATTTATTATGTTATTGACAGATTAGAGGAAGAAAATGATATGTTCATCTCGAAGCAAAAAAAAACACTTTTTCACTTTTAATAAAAAACATTTTTTATTCAACTGGGAAGACTTAAACTGCATACTACCCTGTCCTAAGGTAGGTGGAGGAGTAGATTCCTCTAAAGCAGTTGGGGGAGCAGAAAGGTACCCGCTCGCTCAACAGGTCCCAAGGTGAGAGGCCCCATGGGGGAGTGTGTTGCCTCACAGGAGCAGGAGCCTCACCTCTGTGATGTTGAAGTTCAATGATCACCCACGCAGGCTCCTGCAGACATGTGAATTTTGCAATAGGCAATGATCATGTGCATTGATTTGGGTTAAAGCACGGGCATTGGTGGTGTGGAGCAGAAGGAGCAGGGAATGGAAAAAACACACCATGCTTCGTAATGCTAATTTTATTCTTACAGTTTATTTGTTTGCACTCTGGGCAACCTGGCAGCTTCTAAGAAGATATTCATATTTAGTAAATTAGATTACGCCATAGGGAATGTGGTCATTCTGATGCCGATGGCATCGGTCACCATGTTCACATTCCAAACAATTCCTCCTTAACTTGGCCACAGTTACTGTCTCAGCCACAGGACAGGAAGGGGCTGTCAAATAGCTGACTACCCATTCCAGACAGATAGAGCAAGAATAAGAAGGCCCAAAGCTTTGCAAATGACTCATTGCAGTCCATTTTAGTTTTTAAAATTGGGGGCGCCTAGCTTTGGTGTCTGCTATTTCATCCACATGCCTCTGTTCTTCCTCTCTCCATTTTTTCAGTTAAAATATACAAATCACCTGCATGTAGTCATTTTAAAATCCATTCGTATTATTGAAATGTTGCTCGAGCCCACGCTCTTCACAATCAGTCGTTGACATATTCCAAATGTGTTAAAAAACGGTTGGTTTTTTTTCTTGGAATCTTCAAATGTGGAGAAATGTTCTCCATTATGGCCACAGCATGTTTGAGATGAGTCTCACATGCCACACTGCTCTGGAAGCAGGAAGATTATATTGCACCACTCGGTGACAGCTGATCATGTTGTGCTTTTAAAACCCCAGTCATTCTACTTTGGATTTAGACAAAAGGGGAAAATTTCAGCAATTTCAGTGAGAAAAAGTTTCAAAATTATGTTATTTGTACAACAGCTTTGCTGGGTAAACTTGAAGATGTTTGACAAACAGTTTACCTAATTGGACCAGGCAGTGGGGACTTGAAAGATTAGAAAAATCTCTCAGAGACAAGAAAGCATATGTTCTTACAGTTTGAGCAGAGAAGTCAGAAATATATTTTGTGTAGAGAGAATGAAAAGGGACCTTAACTGAAAAAATGTGCAACTAGAAGATAACTGAGAGAAATTCTGTGGGTTTCCTGACACCCGGTGTGCTAAAATTCAGCTGTGGGAAGGAATCTCAGAAATATCATCCAAGGAGCCAGGAAACAAAACATTGTTCTTTGACTTTGAATACAGGGTGGGGCAGAGGTAGGCTTACAGACGTTTGTATGGAAATCATGCAAGAATTAATAAATAATGATACAAGATTACACCCTGTTTTGCATACTCATAACTGTAAACCTACTTTTGCCACATGCTATCAAATAAGTGCAGAGAACAGTAATACCATTTTTTAAAAAAAACCTTTGCAACAATAGCTTCTGTCTCTTAAGCAGACAGTGTCACTCCTGCAGAATGAATTTCCATAGAAGATAAATGGAAAGTCACTTTCATTGTATCCTGGAAGTATTTGTTAAAGCAATAATGATCATGGTCTAAGCCATTGCTCCCGGGATTAATGAGAGTCCAGGAGGAGTTGATGGTCCAAGATGCAGAGAAGAGTTGTTAAATCCCACATAACTATTAAGTCCCTGATAATTCACTGTGGCTAAAGACTGTGGATGGTGAGGCATGCATAGCATAGTGATGGGCTGGGGAGGGACAGCAAGAGATGGGTATGTTTAGTAAAGACGTGAATCTTTCGGAGCTCATGAAAATGATTGCTTTTGTACAGTTAGCTATTTAAAGGAATAGCTCACCTTCTCAACTCCATGGTGATGGTATGAAGCTGAATAATTTTATCTTTGAAATATTCAGCAACAACACTACTACTTTAATGGAACTGACACTAACTTTTCTTTATTTCTCTTCATTCCCTTCTTTACCATTAACTTGCATTCTGCAAATACCCAGTAATATCCTGTGCTTAAATGCTTATAAATTATGAGGAGAAACAAGAGTAGCAGATAAACAGTAAAAATCTGTTCTCTAGGATCTGTGGCAAGGTCTTTGTTACTTCAGCTGAACTTGTGTGTAGAAATGTGTATTATACTCTGGAATGAAGGGAAAATATAAATCAGTCTATTAATCCCAAAAAACCATTGCCAACCAGGGGTTTCTAATGGTAAGAATGAGTACACTGACGGACTCCATTAAAACTGAGCTCGGGGACCTTGTCACACTTTCTGATTCTGCATTGTGTTCATTCAACATGATTTCAGATTCTTTCTCAGGAGTCTATTCTATGCACAGAAGGTACACTGGTAGATAAAACAGGTATGGTTCCTGCTCTGAGCCACCTTTTTTTTCTGGCAGTTGGTAAGTTTTCAATGAATATTAGCTGTTGTTATTATTGTTATTTTCCAGACAAAATGGACAGGATCTTGTGATCCCATCATATTCTCCATGATGGGCACCACTCCAGGAAGTATCATCAAATACGTTGTTCCCATGTCAAACATTCCTCATCAGGGTGGTTTAAAAATAATTATGGTGAATTCTAATTTTATTACCCTTGAAATATATTAAAAATGTAGATCTTTTATAATTCCTTCAATTAACAGTAGACACTTCTTGATTACTTTCTAATTAAATCATTTCACTCTAAGACTTAGTAATTACAACAAGAAGTTATTAAAATTAGAAAACATTTGCTAACTCAGTACTTTTGACTATTAAGCTTTTGTCATTTAATATTGCCAAACAGTCTATGAAGATATATGAGCAAAGAAACTGATTTTAATGTCTTTAGCTGCAATAATTAACTACAGGTGTCCCAAACAATGCAATGTTTCTTTCTTATCACATATTTTTCCATAAAATCTATCATTCTTATCACCCATTAGATTTTTCCCCTGGCCTATTAAACTATGTTTTCCCCTATATTAATGCTTTCCCCATAGAAGAGAATCATATCCTTGAATCTCCTCTGCTTGGGTATTTTATCTTTCTTTGGTGCCCTGATGAAAATACGTCCATAGCTTATTATAACAATCAGAGTTACTGTGCCTTTGATGGTTTTATCTGACTGATCACCACATTACAATCTATAGGACAATAAACTTCCCCAATCAGATACATTTCTGGAAAGAAAAACATCCATATTGCTGGGGACTGAGAAATGCACTGTATAGTTTGCCATCTCAGTATGTCAATAGGGTGACAATTTGCTTTTATCAGATTTCTTAGGAGGTGTGATATCTTTTATCTTTAGTGGCTGGCTCTTAGCGGGTGAGGGAGAGGTGGGGAGAGAGATTGTTCTTTCCTTTAGACAAGACTCAAAGAAAATTAAAGGATGTATTTCTATCCTGCTCCTTACAAATCAGTGTAAGCAAGGCATGTACACACCATCCCTGATAGGAAATGGCTTTTGAAACATAAGATTGGATCCATAGAACCAAATGATCCCTGCAAGCTGTAATCAGTCAAAGTAAATTCCCCCAAATGTGATTCTGAAGTGTAGGGTGAGGTGCTAATGGCTGTCTATTGGAATATCGGTTTGACAAAACGCACCAAGAAAAGATATTGACAAGCTCTTCAGTGTTCTAGCAGAAAAGAGATTCTTGAAATCAAGCCCACTGCTCCTCTGCCTGCCTTCTGCTGAGAAACCAAGAAAAAGATTGAGCAAATTCATCACCTCTTAACAAAGCAATAAGTGAAAACTGATGAGTCTCTGTGTTTGATGGAAAGGTAGTATCCTGTTCATGGTGAATAACAGCTCTCCATACTCTATACTGATCAGAGAACACCTAGGGAATCATGTTCTGTTTGAGCACAATGTTTTCCTGAGAACAATGAGAAATACCCAAAGGAGGGGAAACACAGTGTGAAAAATGAAAGAGGGAATAGACTAGGAAAGCTGAACCCAGTAATGTAAAATTGGAGGGCGGCAGTGTAGTAGGCAGCTAGGCAGGTAAGTAGGAAGATAGGCCAGGTACGGAATGTCACCAGGGTACACTGCAATGGGCAAAACTGGGAAAACAAGGACCTCATCCGCACAGTGGCCTTTCCTCCCACAGTGTATTATTGGTCATGCAGTTTAGATCTTACCTTTCAGATCTCCAGTCATGTGGCTCAGACCCTTCATTAACCTTTCCTTCCCTAGCATGTTGCTAGTCAGGTGGTAGACCCCTTGAGGCAGAACAAGGGGCCAAAGAACAGCCTGATAGACTCTTATACAAGCCCTTTCATGACCCCTCCCTGAAGCATTAAGCCCTCTCAGGACAATGAGGTTTGGGACTACATCAAATAAACTTCAGAACAAAGCCTCAGGTTTGTTGACCACAGAGACAGAGTTTTGGTTAAACTAGAGATAACTTCTAGGCCTCTGTTGTGTTTCAGCTCCAGGAGCAGGAGTCATGGCTCCAGACAGAGCCATGACTACGCAAGGATCAGAGGCAATGACTAATGACCCCCTCCCCTAGCACCAACCAATCAGTGGAGACCATGTCCCTGATAAGACATACTTAGAAAAGTTTATGAATATTCTATGGAGATCTTCTCCTGGGACCTCCCCTAAGATTATTGCCTTTACAGAGGGGAATAAAAACCCTTAGGATGGAAGACCCCACACTCTTACCTATCCTCTTCTTTCCCCAGGCTGTTTTCTCTCTCTCTCTCTCTCTCTGGATCCTACCTGAGCTTTTTCCCCTTTCCTTTCCCCAGGCCTCTCTGCCTTTCTTTTTCCTAAACTCCAAGGCCCTTCTTTTGCCTCGGTAACTCATTTCCTGAGTCCATGCAGCCTGACTGGCTCACCTTTTCTACCTTTGTTATAGTCTACAGAAACTTTCCCTTATAATTTGAGTTTCTTGGCTCAGAATTTCTTCTTTGCCAAACTCAAGTACTGGGTTGCTGAACCAAGCGAGGTCCAGTAACATTCTGGTGCCGTTTCACCACTAACGGCAGGACAGGAAAACTGGTTGCCTTCATATATACAAGTGGGTGGAGCAGAGGATGAACTAGGAAACAGGAGTGGGAGTCACAGGGAATCTGATTTAAGGTCTAAATCAGGAATAACATTCTTAGGGCAGAATTAGTTCAGGCAACAGTGGACTCTATAAAGTATTTGAATAAAGTATTCAAGCAAACACTGGATAAGATGTCAGAAGAGTGATAAAATTTGGATGAATGCCCATTTGCTATAAGAGAAGGGACACAGCCTGAGAAGTAAAAGCCCCACACTCCAGGTCCAATTCTGACAATAACCAGTCAGGACAGAAATCTAGATTTAGCCTGGGTTTACTGGGTGACTTAGGATAAATTACAACCCAGGGGCTGTATTGGCTATGTCAGATTTTTAGAGAAATTGAGGAAGAGGTTTGTAGTCTGTGGATGATCTTTAAGAATTCTTCAATGACCTTAAGAATGTATTTTTTATTGCTGGGTATGTTACAGGTATACAAACAACTGATGCCATGTTTGAATGTTACCTCAATGATACAAGTGTTTACTTACTTATAATGTGTACATCCTATGCAGTTGTGGGAGGAGACAGAAAGGATTAAAGAAGTATCAGCTAACCTAGCAGTCCCCAAGCTTTTTGGCACCAGGGACCAGTTTCATGGGATATGGAGGGATGGCAATGGCGCACAGGAGGCACAGCAGCTTGGAGCTCAGGTGAGCTTCGCTGGCTTTACCTCAGTAGAAGGGGCAGGGAGCAGAAGGCAGAGCTCAGGTGAGCTTCACTTGCAGCCCCATTCCTAACAGGCCATGGACCCCAGCCCAGGGGTTGAGACCCCTGAACTAAGCCATTCAATTCTCAAATTTTTAAATTACTTAGGTGGCTTTAGGCAACTCCTCTTCTCTGGGATTTATAGTTTCATCTGTGAAAGAGAGGACCAGATGAGATTATCTCTGAGGTTTTTCATTTTTCTTTTTATACGTAAGAACCCATGATCATGAATATGTACACAGCATATACATGTATGTTAATGCCTTAGCTATGTTATGAAATGTGATGCCACAAGCAATTTCATCATAAAAATATTTGTTTTGCTAATAATGTGCACCACTTTTTTTTCATTCCTGGAACCTTAGAAGATGAATATGTTGAAGAACCTTGGTAAATAAATGCCTTGATCCACTAAGGAGATTCATAACATAAGCTTGATATTTCTTGAGTTTTAACCATGCTGAGATAAGCCCAATATCTCTATTCCTGCATTACAGTTGTAAAGAAAACAATGTAAATCTTCCCAATGGCTTATTTACATGCCTTTGAGATGCAGGATCATAGAATATTAAAGCTTCAGGGAGGCTTAGAGGCCATCTAATCCCAATCCTCTCATTTGACAATGAGGACATTGAAACCCAGAAATATTAAGTGACTTAACTAAGGACACAGAGTTTGGGCCAAGGCTGAAGATACTTTTCAAAACTTCTACCTCCTCATCAAATTACATTCTTTCATTTAAACATATTGCTTGCCCATTCACATTAATGAGTCTTTTGGCTTCAACATTTCTACTTAGATTGTTGACCTTTAGTTATAAGTCTATGTGTTAGGTAGACACTTTATAAATTTGGGAGCAACTTGTTTAGTTCTGTCTAGCATATTTTTCAATCGTGTCCCCATTGATGGACAGGATGAGCCTTTGGCCCTGAACTTTCCATGCCTGCAGCAAAAACATCTCAGACCTGGAGTATAGAACCAGTAGGCCTGTTAGTAGGGGTTTGAAAAAGCCAGCTAGGACACTACCTTAATCCACATTCTGTAATGCCCCCTCTGCCATTACAGCAGCCGCCTAAGTGAGTGAGTCTGTGGTCCCTGACAGGAAGGAGGAGCAGGCTGTGTTGGCTAGAGAGTAAAACACAATTGCCAAACATCTGATTGTTTTGTCATGAGGACTGGTTTACCCGACACCCCGTGGACCTGGCAGATCATGAGGAAATCAGAATTACCTCTGTAAGACTCACATTACATTCAAATAAAAAATCTGACAGGGCACTGAGATAATTTGGGGACAGTCCAGGTGGTTTTGTTTGATGGTTCAAAATAAAATGATTTGTAATTTGAAATTAATATCCCTTTGAAGCCTGGCTAATCCAAATTTGATCTCTGATATTTTTCTTCATTTTCAAGAAGATAGAAGGTTGGTTTATCTGAGTGAATGGGTCAGGTGTGATAATAAAAACAATTATTAATGTGTAGAAAAACTGAATTGAGCAGATGGTTTGCCCACATGTAGGTACAGTGTCTGAGGAGCAAAGAGATTCTGTGCCCGTTCGTTGGAATTGACCTGGGGTGGTTGGGAAATGATGTGGGGCTTGGATCAATATAGACACAAATGTATTTCCAACAACTTGTGACCCTCCATCTGGGTTGAGAATATACAGAATGATTGTGGAAACAGAACAGTTCTCTATCTGGCCTGATCTGCTGACCTTCTAGAAGTTCCCCCATAACTAACTTTAGTCTCACAGGTAAAGGAGAGGAAGGACAATAAATAAAACCATGTTTGTAAGTAGACCCCTGGTCAAAATGAACACCTCCCCAGTGTGGCTAAAACTATAATCCTGTTGCAGTCAGAGAGAGTCCCCTGAAATGAATTCTCTTGCAATTTATTGTATGTCTCCAGCTAAGTCTCAACAGATATGCCACTCCCCAGCCTGGGGGACGAGGCTTCCTTGTTAATATGGCTGAAGTATAATACAAGTGCCTCTAGTCACTCATCAATCCAAATTATTTGATGTGGTTTTAATTAGGCCAAACAAGAGACCCAGTAGTTATTATAACTTGGCTATAGAAAAAGGAAAAATCAACTCTTTGTTTACTTCTGGTGCCCCGGACGCATGAAGACAAACCAAAATAACTGCTATTTATTTTACAAGATGGAAAAAATATTGACTGCCCTCTGGTCATAGAAGGCATTTTCTTTTGGGATTACAAGTGCAGAGATGAATTAGGTACACTTAGGATCAATATCTGTTTCTCTTCTTGGCTCAAGATGGGATTTGTCAAAATTCGAGAGCAGCTTCTATTGAGTGTCAGCTACAAATCCTTCCACTACTGAGTCATACACCTATTCAGGTTGAAATATAAAAGGCAAAGGGCTTTTCACTACAATATCTGGGGTCAGAATGCTGAATGGCCTCTCTGCCTTTTCCTTTAATGAGCTTTAGTTTGACGAAATGACCTTACTGGTGGAGAATGGAAGGGAGGAAAGGGCCTGTGCTAGCAAAGGACAGCGACTCCTGGGGACGAAGGGAGATGCAGGCAGGAGGCTCACTATGAACTAGGAATGAGAGAGGGCGGAGGCAAGGAGCAGAAGAAACTGTGGGTGAAACTACTCTGGCCAAAGTCGTTGGAACATTGAGGCTAGAATATGGGGGATAAATTTGCCTTTGCTCAGTTTTTAGGACTGCAAAAATTAATAGATGCAATGTTCAACATATTTACTATACTTAGGGACTCCAAGCCTTAGAAGAAGATGTCTCTCTGTTTGGGCAGAGCCAGTGAGGAGTGGAGAAAGAATTTGTAAAACGATTTAAGACATTCTTATAGCAGGCTTTTAGGGGGTTGGTATTTCATAGACAAGGACACAGGTGGACATCAGCTAAACAAAAATGTACAAGTGCTGAAGAGAGTACTCAGATTCACCTCTGAGCATTCTAGACAACCAAGAATTTACTAGGATTAATAAGTGTTTTGTGTGGAATTTGAAAACAGAAGGAAGATAGAGAAGACAAGTTCCCTGACCAAAGGAAGCAAGCCTTTAAATGAGGAGGCAAAGCCAACCACAAGGCTGTGTAGAATACGTGATAAAAGCCAGGGGTTGAAAGGAACCCATCAGCAAGCCATCAGCAGGGATGCCACAGAGCTATGGAAATTAGACAGAGAGGAAAGCTGTGTGATGTGAGGTAAGAAGTCTTCAGCTAGACCTTGAATGGAGAAAAAATTTGGAAATTGTGACAGAAAGAGGTAGGTGCTCTGAGCTCAGGAAGCAAAAGAGTAAAAAGAGAAGAAGGAAATGATTGCAGTGAAGGGAAGAGCAGCAGTGACCTATCCCTCTGGCAAGGAAGGGATGTGCAAGGGAGATGTGGGCATGCATAAAGTACAGATGCCACTAACCTTAATCTTCACTCACTAACAGAGCTTCAGTGTTTCTTCTCTAAAATGCCTACTGTATGAGAACGCTGAGAAACTCAAGGGACTAGAGATATAAACCACCTACCTCAGTTCATAGCTCAATACCTACAATTTCCCTTCTCTGTATCTACCCTCAATTCAGGCAAGGAAACAGAATCTAATTTCAGTGTTTTCCCGTGTCTTGCAGTCACCCCTAATGAAAATCAGTGGTTGTTTAACTGGCACATAATGATATCTGAGGGGGTCTTGATGTATAAAAGTACTGTTAGTTCCTATGTTCATTAATCTGACTGCTGTGCCTTTGGAAAGCCTAATGGCTGATTTTCAAAAATTTTTTTCTTCTTTCCTCCTGACAGACTGCCAGTTGTCACTTTCTGACTGTGCCACTTCTGCTTGTGTTGCTTCTTTCTAATCTGCTATGGACTAGGAAAACTTTGTGAGAATATGCCAAGTTTATATAACCCTGAATATAGAGATTAAAGATGAAAAAGTCAACCAGTAATCCAAGAATTCTCCATATAGCCAGATGTTTGTTTTATGTGTATCTGGATATGTGACTAGTTTTTAAACATATTTGCTCTTAAGTAACTCCAAGAGCTTTAGGTCCACTGTTGCCTGATCTTTTGAAATAATAAAGATGTACATAATCACAATCAAAGCTAAAATTTGAGAGTACTTAGTTGGGTATATTCTTCTATTGCATTAATTACCCAATAAGCTAATAACCTAGTCTCTTTCTCCAAAAACACTTTTCAGACCTCTAATCCTTACCTAAGAGTAAATGAGTGGCATCAGTTAAACATGGTGATACTCAGATAGTTTGCACATTAACAGAGATGTCTTCAGTTATTAAATGGAAGTTCTAATGGGGAATGGTAGACCTTTGACAGAAGTAGGTGAGATTTTGGGAGAGAAGAAATAAAGAAACCTTCTTAAACCTCATCAGGTATGTGACCTCCCACCTTTCTTTTGTAGCCATAAGTGTCAGCAAAGGGACTAACTCATTACCATGCATGTCACAGTGTGCTTTGTAATACAATTGACTGCTGCAGATTCCAGTGGGATCTCTTATTTTACTTCTCCCAGACCCAACTTCCCCACATAGATATCATGACTATTCCCCTTCCTTATGAAGGATGTGTTCTAGAAACAACTCACTTATTTTTCAGGACAGGATTTAAAATCCTTCACAGAACAATACCATCTGAGGTTAGCATGGCTGCCCAGTCTCCTGGGCTGCCCCCTCTCTGTGTTACACAGTGAAATTGACTAGGACATTTCCAACTGAGAAAGACGTGTCTTTGAGTATAGAGTTAATATAAAGCAGGAGTATACAGGAGAATTAATATAAAGCAGTAATGGTTCACAGGCCAGCTCACTCCTCCTTGAAGTTTCAGTGACTGGAAAAATGTGTCTCCTGTTTCCTTTCCATTCCCTCTTTTTAATTACAACTTGCTGAGGCACTCACTAATACCCTTTAATCTCTTTTAATAACTACCCTATCCTCACTTTCTCTAAGCATCCTTTTCAAGGCATCCACAAATCCAAGAATGCTCTTAAGATTGACTGACTGACTGATCTCTCAGCTCTGTTGATTTACTGACGTGAGGTTTATTCCTCTACTCCAGCTCTGCAGCGATAGAAGAAAGAGCAAAGATGTGAACCCTTTACAGACCCAGTGAAGGGCTAGCCTTCAGAATATTTGGAAGGAGGCCATGTGTATTTTTACCTACCCCCGCCCCACATTTCCTTAATATTTTCTCTCTCAGACCTCTCTTCCCTTCCACCTGGCATCTTCCAACAGCTTCACCCTTTTTGGGGTGTAGGAGTTAATAAGCATTCCCTCTCATAGAAATATTACATATTCAAAGGAAACAACATCATAAAGAGAAACATATCTCTACTGAAGGAATCACAGGCACCGTGTCAGGCCCATAGGGGAAACATTCAGGGCAGCTAGCCCAGCCAAATGTCCACAAGTCATGGAAGGTCAGAAATCACCAAGTCCTTATTCTTATAACACTTGGATACATTTTGGGTAAATGATGTCAAGCTTAAAAATGAGTCTCAAAACTCAGATAGAAAGCATAGGACCTGGCCTTAAGTGGCTTGCCATCAGTGCCTTCTCCCTAAGGGTGCAGTTAACAGGAGGATACAATAAGGCAGAGCAAAGACAATGATGCCAGCAACTGAGTATTTGTTAAAGCATTTACTCTGCTTGGCACAGTGGGTGATACACTAGGACCTCAAGACAGGACCTCAGAGCAAGAAGAAAACAATAGCCATTGTGTGATCAAAGCTAACATTCAGGAACCAAGCACCCAAAAAAGTCAATGAAGGGAGATAAATCAGGATCCATGCAGTCAAGGAAGGGTCCATGAGACTGGCAGGGGGGTTAGAACAAGTGAGATGATGTAAGAGAGAGACATTAAGAACAATGAGTGCAATAGAAGGAGGAGGCTAGCCTGTTGAAGTAGACCAGGTTACAGACAGACAGGAGATAGATTCAGATGGATCCCCTAGAAAGATGTATTACATTTAGAAGTGAATGGCTGATTCAGTCACTAGGAGAAGAAAATGTCATATCATACATAGGTACAATACATATTTGCTTTACCAGAAGAGATTTGTTTCATAAGCTAATGCAGGTGGGTTCTGCCTAAAGGAATACTAGATTATAGGTAAGGTATATTTCTAACACCCACCATCAACTTGGTACATAGCCATCCCACATTTCCCAAGCCATGCTCCCCACCCCTTGTAGTTCAAAGGCCTACACTGGACAGTATTTCTAAAGCAGCACTTTCCAATACAAGTATAACAGGAGCTACAAATGCAAGATGCATAATGTAATTTTTAAATTTTCTAGTAGCCACATTTTGAAAAGTAACAATAAAGAGGTAAAATTAATTTTAGTATATTTTGTTTAACCCAATATATCTAAAATGTTACCATTTCAACATGCAATCAATATAAAGTAGTAATTAACTAGATATGTAGTATTCATTTTTCATACTACATTTCAAAATCCAGTGTCTATTTTACGTATCAACTCAGACTGGCCACACTTTAAGTGCTCAATAGCCTATGGTTAATGGTATCATACTAGACAGTTCAGCTCTATAGAGACTCGCCAGTCTTCAGTTTCAGCCTCTCAGGTCACTGCTTCTCTCAAAGGCTATTCCAATAAACTAATTTATCCTAAGAGGTTGCTATTAGATAGCCATTATTTGCTATATCAGCCCTCCCAGATAATATTTTATCTTAGAGTGGAAATTTCACATTCCAAGGCAGTTCATTGAGTGAAACCATGGGAGCAGGGAGAATTTGTCTGACTTTCAAGCCAGACTGGTTTGGTGAAAGCCGATGAAATTCCTATTACACTGTGGAACCCTCCCCACTCTCCCAAGTCCTGCAACAGGCTCCACTACCTATGTCATTTTGGAGGAGCTGATAAACACTCAGTTTGGGTGGCTCTGTGCTCAAAAGATCCTCCTAGGACTGCTGGGCCTGTTATTGGCACCAAGATGTGACTCGGGCACCAGCTCGCAGTGCCCTCGGCGTCATGGATGACATATGAGACATATTCACATAGACTACGGAGTCCTGTGGAGGAAAGGGGATGGTATGGCTACTCCCTCAAGGGGGGAGCACCTCAGAGCAGCCTGGCCACCCTCTCAAGGGGACAGCACTGACCCTTGCCTAGACAGGATTTTATTGGGTTTAATTTGCGCAAGAATACAGGCACAGTTTGTTAATCATTGTCAGACAGTAAGAATCAAACAGTAGATAGCAGACAAAGAACTATTAGGGCTTCTTCTGAGTCAGAATCTATCCGCTAAAAGGCTACAAAACTTTGGGAAACAAAACTCATTTCCTGCTCGAGCCTTTATCATTTAACTAAGCATTCTTAGCAAAGCAGGCTTCACAGGATTTTACATATCCTTTCTCAGGCCTGATCACCCAAGGAGCCTGCCCTTTTCAGCACAAGGCTGTACCCACCCTCTGTCATTGTTTCATGCTTAAGTCAGGCAGAGGAGGAAGATAGCCAAAGAATCTTTGGAGACCTCTCTCAAACTCAGGGGAGTCAGACTTCATCAAAGCCGAGGGGTGAGGGTCCATCACCTCCTTTCTCCATAGCATCCCCAAGTCCTTCCCTAGGGCCTTCACGTGATTATGCCTGTCTTAGGTCGTTCCCCCCTTGGGGAATCTTACCTGTCATTGGCTAACTGATCAAGCATTGGGGGCCAGTTATGAAAAAGGGAGCAGAAGTGGTGCTCCTCCTTAGTGGTATGGTCCAAAGGTCACCCACTTAGCCTTAGCCACAGCAGAGTTATAGCTCCTGAAACCAGGCAGGGTGGTTCCCAACAAAGATGACCCCAAATCATGCAGGAAGCTGAGTCACATAAACCTGTTTACCCCTTCCCTCTCTAAACAGATGGTCAGTGTACCCTCCAGCAACCTTCCTTGGCCCATGTGTGATTTTAATGCTCTGTAATCTAGCTGTGGAAACTCTCAAAGGCTCTGGAACCAAGGTCTAAAAAGAAATGATCTCTCAAAGGATCGTGGTTCGATTCCCAGTCAGGGCACATGCCTGGGTTGCAGACTGCTTCCCTGCAGGCCAGTTTCCAGCAGGGGATGCACAAAAGGCAACCATACATTGCATTGATGTTTCTCTCCCTCTCTCCTTCCCCTCTATAAATAAATAAATAAATAAAATCTTAAAAAAAAAAAAAGAAGAGAAATGATCTCTATAGAAGGTCAGGGAATTAGAAATCTACTGCTCTGAAGTAGGTGCTTACCACGCTGCCTTGGGCTGCACTGGGGGGAAGAAGGTAACCTGAACGTAGGCCTGAACGCTGACCCAACAGACCACCACAAGATGATTGTGGTTGGGGTTCTGTATGTAATGCTTTACAAAGGATGTTGAGAAACATGACAGTGCTGCAGAGAGGACACGCCTGTACAAAGGCAGCAGCTTTAAAGTAACTGTAGGTATGGAGCTGTGCTGCTTTAACTCTATCCCCTGCTGGGCTACTCATAAGGCGGTTGACCTTGGGCAAATTATTTGACTTCCTAAGTCTTGGCTCCTCAAGGTAATCCGTGGTTATAAAAGTAAACTCAGAGGATTGCTACAGAGATGCATTGACTGGGTGCCTGCTATAGAATGTTTTCAATTAAGTATGGCTATTCAATAAAAATTGATAAAAGATAGATAGATGATAGATGATACATAGATAGATAGATAGATAGATAGATAGATAGATAGATAGATAGATACCAGCAGGAGCAGAAGAGAATGGGGCATAGGACCAGGTGACAGAAAACCGGAACACACAGAGGGTTAACAAATACACACATACTTATGCACCCACACACATGCACATGCAAGCATCGTGTGTACATGAACATCCATACCCACAAGCACACACATACTCATACTCATGTACATGCATGTACAACCTCGCTTTGTTGTTCAAAATCTCAGAATGTTAGCATCAGTCTCCAGTCTCTGCACCTGGAGCCAACATTTTCCTGTTTCAGTACATCCCCCTTCTCTAGGACCTTACAGCATACTGCTGCCTCCTGTGTGCCCTGTCCCACAGCTCTAGAAAAGGAAAAATAAAACTGTCACCTTATTGGGAAATAAAAACTTTGCCCTTTATCCACCAAGTGTGGCAAGCATTTGACTCTGGCCACATGATCTCATAGGAATGGATTATACTGCTTGTTCATAAAATAGAGTGTCCCCTCTACAGAGAAATTGAGATACTTAGTAGAGACAGTGAATTATTATTGGTTGAAAGACTCTGATGCCCTGGAGTAATCAAATTCTCCTTCTTTGTTCACTCACTTTGGATGCTGAATGGACCATGTGTAATTAATGTTATAACTAGATTCATTGCTATATTTTCTTTGCACAAATTGTGGACAGGTATGAAGGGACCTGTATCAGAATAGCATAGCAGGAGGCATGGAGATTCCACAGCATGTGTAAGAAGAACCAAGAGAGGCAATTGACAGGGAATTACTAGACCTGTGCATTGGGAGCTATGAGGTCCACAAGTAAAAAGAGACCTCCAGGAGATGACATGGCCACTGCTTACAACTGAAAAGGCAATACTAACTACACAATACTGCTCCTAATAAGTGTCACTGATCCACGTTAAGTGATTACAAAGTACCTGGCTCTTTACTACTTTGAAATATCGCCTAATTGAATTTTTACAAAAGATCAGTTAAATATTATTACCCCTCTTTGCAGATGAGAAATCTGAGAATTAGAGGATTAATTCCCCTGTTCCAGGTGACACAACTCGACTGAAAGACTCCAATGCCTTAGAGCAGTAATGGAGTCGAAATTCCAACTGAAGTTGGTTGTGGGTTATTGTTAAACTGATTAACAAAATTCCAACTATTTTCCCCCCTAACTTTGTCCTTTGGTAGAAGTTGTGCTTAACTAACATATGAAGTTTGTCCAGAAGATATCCAGCCATGTAATGTGAAAAATAGAGACATTTATTCAAGAAGATACAAGATATAAGAAACACTGTACATAGGACAATGACCTCAGTCTTCTTCAAAGTAGGCACTTTGGGACCTCACACACTTCTCTCAGTGGCCATAAGCTGCCCTGTCATATTTTTCTGAATCTCACTAACAGTCTGAAATCTCTTTCCTTTCAAAGATGGTTTTAGTTTGGGGGAAAGCCAGAAGTTGCAGGGTGCCAAAGCTGGGCTGTAGTGGGGTTGAGCCACTTGGGTGATTTGATATTTCACCAAAAAACCCTGCACAAGGCATGATGCATGAGTGTGTGCATTGTGGTGATGAAGCTGCCAGTCACCAGTTGCCCATAACTGTGGCCTTCTGAATCATCTGAATAGGTTCCATGGAGGAATGTTCAAGCTTAAAGCAAAATTTGAAGCAGGTTTGTTGCTCTACTCACTTAGTCATTTTAAATGTGACAGCCACACAGTACACATGCTCACTCAACTGCATCTACCACCCCCACTGACTGGTACAGTGAAGTCATGACTGTTCACACATGGGCATTCCAGTCCACTGTCCTCATCTGCCAGGTTACATGGGTGACACATTAACTGTTCTCATTATATTAACAATGGCTTCACTTTTTTCCAACAGACCTTATATATATATATTTATATATACATACACATATTTCACATTATTTGTTTCACTATGTCAAAGATATTTGATTTGAGGTACAAGGTACAAAAGGCTAAAAAACTAATTGTTACATTAAAATTGTCTCTTGTGCTTCTATCTCCCTCAGAAAGATTAAAGGGATGGAGGCCACTAAGTCACTTACCCCAAACCATCAAACCGCACACAGCCACACCGAATGTGCAGCAAATGTGTGTGTTTGCTTTCTCATGGTGTTCCAAACTTCATGCAGCTCCTCAAACATGAAAGCCAAATTGAAAGTACCTTGTATAATCACACTCATTTGTGCCACTGCACTGGTGAGTGTTATAATGAACATGTATTATTTGGTTTGAATGTACTCATACTGCATATCTAGTTTCAATACAATGCCAGCAAGCAACTTGATTGGGGGATAGATGCCTGAGATGTTTTCAGAGAATCTGGAGAATTTGAGCTTGTCTCAGGATTTACATTCACACCCTTGACAGCTACACCTGCTGCTGCTTCTTCTTGAACTCAGCCTTGCCAATCCATGACTGGGTCTTTATTTCCATGGGAATTACTCACTAGTCTCATGCTAGTCCCAACTGACCTGAGCACTAAGGTCTTCTTTATGCTTCTACCCTGCTCCACCGCCCCTCACCCTGTCCCAAGCCTGCAGGAGAGGTTGCTAACTTTACCACCATGTATTCCAAATCATTTCCTGGGGGTCTCCCAGCCAGCACCACCTGTCTGCTGGGGTTCTGGTCTCAGGGTACCTGCCTGTTCCCTACCTGTATCACTTTGACCTGGAGCCCCAACCCATTTTGCAAGAAGCATTCAGGTAAGGAAAGAGTACCAGTGTGTGCAGATGAGACTCTGGATTGTAATGTAGGAAGGGTGCTCAGATATACCTGGGTTCACATCTTATATCTAACAATACTGACTACGTGATCTGTGAGACTATGGGCTCAACAGTACTGACCTCACAGGATGGTGGTGAAAATTAAATGAGCTAATATGCTTAAGATGAATGGCAATTGGGAACCTGATAAATATCAATTCCTCTCTCCCTCTCTTTTCCTTACCCTGCATGTACATTTGATGTGAGGAATGAAATCTTGTTTCTTTTTTTTTATTTATTTTTTTAATTAATTAATTTATTTTTTATTTAGTTATTTTTCAAGTACAGTTTCTTTTAATGTAGCTAAATGATCATACCTTGCATTTGTTGAATACTTTTTAAAATACAAAATACATGCAGAAGCTTGTCACCCTCACGGTTATTGTGTACTGGGAGGAACAGATGTCATTATTCCCATCTTCCAGATGAGGAAACAGGACCCAACAGGGTTGATTTGCCTGAGGTCTCAGACTCTGATCTCTTCAGAATAGTCAATATGTACTACCAAGAGATTGCTAAACAATCTGAATATCAGCTAGAAAAGCCACCACTGGTCATTCCATGCTCCCATCAGCCTTGCAGTCCTTATAAACAAACTCTTCTGTCCCAGATTCATTACTCTGAGGGCTTGCACACAGCCATCTCACAAATGAATTCACATAAAGAAGCCCGGGGCTGATAATGAATTAATATTTTAACATCCCACAAGTACTGACACTTTAACAAGCAGAGAGGCTCTGGACAGTGTCGACATGCAGGGACGGCAGAGGTCCCATCCTGATCCATGGCCAGTGTCTGTCACAGGTAAGGATGGGCTCCTCACCCCCCTCTGGTCCTGGATGCACCAGAGACTGCCCGGGCAGCATCCCCATCCTCCACCTGCCCCACGCTGACCTAGTTCCTCAAGATGTGCTAGATGAGCTAGAGGTGGCAAAATGGGGCTTGGATAACTTCCCTACATGAGTCCTAGCATCTCCTGAGTCTAGTTTCTCTCATGGTGAACACTTAGTAAGATACTAGATGTGAAAGCACTTGGAAAATTATAAAACACTATTTGGTTATGAGGTGGAATTGTTATTAGTCCAAGTACCAACCTGATTGGGGGGCACAAGGAGACTTCCAGAATTCTCATGTGGCTTTTGGTAGTAGGGAGTAACTTATTTGGCCTTTACCCCAAACCAGAAAGAGGAAGAAGATTTGTTTTCTGGGGTCACCTTCTTCCTTCCCTGCCTCTTCTCCCCTCCTCTCCCCCTCCAGGAGATGAGCCGAACAAGCTGGCCCAGCAGCATTTCCTCCCTGCTCTCAGGCTGGGTATTGGCATCATTATCTGAATATCAGCAATAACAGATAGGAGCAGCAGATACTGATGTTTCATTACCTTGGGTGCCGCTGGGGATTGCTGCCCGGATATTTGGATTCATGTGGCTGTCTCTCTGCGAGACTGACTTTGAAAAAGTGAATTTGCCTCCACAGGTTAACCAGTGCAGGCCTGAGGGGTAGTGCTGAATCCCATCCTGGACCACACCTGGTGCCACCCAGTTCCATCCAAAGCAATGCTGGCTCATATTGCTACAGTCATTTCATTGCTTACCCCACTGAGAATAAGCTTATCCACCTGGCATGTAAGGCTTTGCATATCCTTACCTGACTTTCAAAATCATCCCATCTTCTCTTTGTCACTCACTCTGCTTCTGGAAAATGGAGCTAGCTGTTGGTCCCCATGGGAGTCATGTGCATCCTTACCTCCCACAGTCACGTGGGCTCGCCCTGTACGACCAGTCTCAAGTCTCTGCCCTTTGCTCAAAGCACTGCCCACATGGCACCTTGATGAGGTCTATAACAATCACTTTCTATCTCAGGTCATCTTCTCTTTCCTTTTACACATATTTAACAGTAGCTAACCATGGTAGAGTACATACATAGGCCTACACGGTGCTAATTTCATATCCATGATCTTAATTTTCATGATACTCCTATGATTAGGTACTACTATTAATCCAGTTTTACAGACAATGAAACAGGCCCAGGAAAACTAAGGAATCGTCCATCAATAAGGCAGTAAATGCCAAAGCTGAGGCTGAGGCCTAGTGCCCTGCCTCCAGGGCCCGTGCCCAGGGCCTGCACACTCCAGGGTTTACTGAGCCTCAGGGTCCCCTCTCCTGTTGACATAAACTGTATTACACTTGATATGAGGACTCACTGTGGTCTTGTCTCCAGCCTCTGCCTTGATTAAAAACTTCTGTATAATGAAAAAGAGATAACCTCTTCCTCAGTTTCATCTCCTCAGCACACGGAAAGTGCTGAGTAACTCTATGGATTAAATCAACCACCCTCCGACTCTCCAATGCCAGCCTATTTCCCACGAGCCCCACATCGTGAACCCATTTTCCTACAGCCTAATATGCTCGTGTGTTTTAACTAGCCAGATCTCCCCGCAGCCTTTCCCAAACACCAAACACTATGTGGTTTTCCCTGCGCCCTTTTTTTTTTGTGCTCTGCCATTTACACTCTCTCCACCCTCAGTCACTCCTGACTTTCTAAAGCTTCTCCAAACGTCAACACTCTCCTCTGAGCCCACCCTCCCAGGGGACTCCTTCTGAACCCTTACAGTCCACATTGGCTTCTCCAGCCCCTGATCTATTAACACGTGTGTAAATGATCCAACCAGCTCCTTCACTAATTGGTATTAGTAACACCCACCATGTACTGAGCTCCCTCTTAGGCACTGTGGGGGCCCATGAAAAGTAGGACGCATACATTGCCCCTACCTTCTAAGGGTCAGACCCTGGGGAGACAAGAAATGCTCATGTGAAAAGAGAGCGCCTGGTCACTAATGTGTGCCAGGTGGACAGTTTGGACAAACACATGTGCTACAGGAGCTCAGAAGGGGGTGAGAACACTGGGCATTCTGGAGGCCAGGCTGGAGGCTACCCGTAGGACGGTGGGGCTCATGGGATGAGCCCAATCTGGGCAAGTAGGAAGGAAAGGGAACATATTCCAGGAAGGGCAATAATATAATCATGTGGTGAGAATATGCAGCAAGAAGGACTTGTGAAACAGGCAGTGAGGGGACAGATTTGATGGGCAGGGAAATGAGACTGAGAACGGGACAGTGAAAGTCAAAGCCACCAAGTACATCTCTCATTCGGCCTCTCAGTCTACAAGGTGATGATGGCCAAACACGGCGATGTGGCTTAGGGATGGCAGAGCCGAGGTAAAGGTCAGGTCCACAGACTCCCAGGTCTGTTTAGCCAAGTGGTAAATTCTTTCCACCTGACAATTCAAGAACACCTTCGACTAGATAGTTGACTCTGAAACTTACCTGAGAAATAGCACACCTGAGTTGGAACCACAGGCTTGAGGACAGCAATCCTGCCAACAGCCTGGTGGCCCCCTGGGTCAGGTCATTTTAACTTCTCAGAGTTTGAGTTTCTTCATGGATTGGGGGGGGAGGGGCATGGAGGGAATAAAAGTTTGCAGTTATAGCTGAGTTCCGGGATCCTGGTAGAATTTAATGAGATGGTGCTTTTTTAGTGTTTAGCATGGTATGTAGCACATAAGAAATTCTCATTATAAATAGTATTTTATATGAAACATGGGGATGATAATGCCTCTCCAGAGGAGATATACATTCTATGCAATTAAATAGCAAAGAGACCAAAGCCGAGAGTTTGGAGGACCAGGAATCTCTTCCAACTTAGATCTGTAGTGGCAGCCCAGCTCTCGCCTGCCAGCCACAAATCTGTAACTCCTGCAACTATCTAGCCCAGGGCGCAATCCATCGTAGATATTTAATAAAGGTTTCTGAACTGAATGGATTTAAATTGGATCAAATTTAATTGGATCCTTTGTTTAAAATTTAAAAGTCTGCCTCTGAGAAGAGGCTGAAAGGAACAGGTCTTGGGTTTAGAGATCGTTAATTGCAGCAAACAGACTTGACCCGTCTTTCCTTCATATTGATACTTCCCGACTGAATGGCCCACACTGTTTTCCCTCCTCCTCTGCTCGGAGAGTTGATTGAGCATGAAGTCCACAGCTGTGGCTGAGGTTTGCTGGGAGATGTCGGCTGGCAACTTACAAGGTTGTTTTTTCTAGACCATTCTTGTCATGTGCCCCCAATGTGCCACCTACTGTATGCTGACACTCGGGCCCACTTCTACCCTGCTTTGATTTTCTGTTCATCCTATAGGATGAAAGCCTGGGAACTGTAAGGCTCAGAACCCTTGGCAAGACACAGGCAACCGTTGACAGGCACTTGCTGGAAAGCCTGGAAGGCAAGAGGGTCGGGGAGGTCACTTTCCTCCAGACTTCAGCAACAATAGAGAATTTTGAGGACTGAGGCCTCAAGCAATAAATATCGTTGGAGATTTGACCACCAGGGGTGGGAGCTCCTTGGTTCCTGGGGCAGCAGAGGGCAATGATTCCAACCTCAGTAAAACCCACCTGTCGACCGCCAGCCACTTCAGTGAAAGTGCATGCTTTTTTGCTCTAGGACAAACAATGCTGGCTTGGTTCTCCTCCTGCTATTCTAGCATACAGGTATTCAGGTGTCTGTATTAAATCCTTTTCTACTTGAAATAGCTCAAGTTTTCTGTGTTTTTCTCACCAGACACTGACACCCCACTGAAAGCCTTTTCAGCAATACTTTAAATTATGAAAACAAATTTTCATAAAGCTGGTACTGATCAATAAGAGCAAAACAGTTTACCACTTCTAAGAGTAGGGACTTTTTAATAGTAGACTTAAAGGAAAACATCTCTGAAGGTAGAAGGGTTTCCTTCAAACTGTTATATGACGGTGGAAGTTTTGACCTCTGGAAGTTTTGCCCTTCCCCACATGTCTGAATGCCCGGGAGAGAAATAGCCTTCTGTGAAAGTGACATGAACGTCCAGCAGTGAAATGAATGACCAAGAGCACAGGAGACTATGAGCAGCTGCCACATTGGGCGCAGATCACGAGATGGAGAGGAGGATGGTAAGGAAGGGTGTTCAGCCCGGTGAGAAAACTGCCAGCACTTGCATGGTCAACCCAGGAAACGGTTCCTACAGCTGAACACTAGCAGGCCTCTGAAGCAAGCAGTAGCCTGGGGGGAGGGGAGTGGGACTCTGTTCCTGAGCCAGGCTTCAGGCTAACCCTGAGGCTGCGGTGCAAGCAGAGCCCTGGTACCCAACTGCAGGTGCAGCATCCAGACCAGTTCCTAAGCAATGCTTAGAAAGAACCCTTCTCTACTTAGCTGCCATACGCAGGCCTCTGCCTCCTCAGCAAGGCGGCATGTCTGTCTGCATTGGAGGTGCCTCAAAGGTGGAACTGCAGATCCTGGCGAGATTCACAGTTTTGAAATCCTGTGTGCCTGAAAGTTATTGCTCTTTGCTTTGTTTTGTATTTAGAGGAAAAAATAACAACAACAAAAAATCCAGACCTTTAAGAAATCTAATTATATCTTTGAGTTATAGACCGGCTTTTAACAACAACAAAAAAATTAACCAAAAAAGGGGGCTCATTAAGAGTCTTTTGTCTCCAAAACAAGTGTGTTTTCCTAAGCCATAGAGCCAGCAAATTCTAATTGCTGGCTTCATTATACAGAAAAGTCTAAGTGTAACAATCAGAAGCCTTATTACACATACATAATTGAGTTTCATTGCAACTTATGAAAACATAAACTCTCTTAAACACACTTGCAGAAAATGTTGCATCATCAAATCAACACTTTTATTATACAAAAGTAATTGTGTTTAAAGACACCAAACATATGTTACTTATACAAAAAAAAATGAGTTGTACTATGATTCAGAAGTCTAAATCTTGAATCTGAGAGCAATGTTTTGTTTGCAAATGCAGGGGAAAAAAAGCAAATTACAAACTTTACTAATGAGATGTAAAGGAACTTGCTCTGAAAATATTCTACTTTGGAAATTCTGAACTCTCAAATTCCCTTTTCTGGCCATATCATCCATGCGCCTCCTTTCCTCTCTGCCGGGCCCCCAAATCTGCTTCTCATCCTCCCACTTTACATTTTTCCTTCCGGTTTGAAAGAATTCTTTCCCTACTCAGTCTACCCCATGGTCATCTGGATTTTTCTTCATCAGCACCAACAGTCCCTTTGCCCTAACATTCAAGTTCCATCATTCTCAACTTGCCACAACCATCCTTCACCAATTTCTGCCCTCTCTTTCTTATACTCCTTTGTCTGGGTTGATGGACCCTCTGGAGAATTCTGTCCTACTGTGTCCACCAGGAACTGGGAAGCTCCCAGTCCAGCAGCTTCTTGCAGCCTGTTCTGCTATACTCTTACTTCTCCAGGTGACTCTGCTCCCCAGGACCAGCTGCATCATTTGTGGGGCCCAAATGCAAAGTGAAAATGCAAGTTCCCTTGTGCAGAAAGCTGGGAGAAAGCCTTTTTCTTTCTTCTATATTTTCTTATTGGCTATCTAATATCATGCTCCCCTCGGTGCACAGATACCTGCCAGGCAAGTGCAGACCCTCACAGATGCCCGGCTTACCTCACATCTCAGTGCATGTGTGTATGCCTGACTTCAGCACCCTCCCCCAACTCCTGTGTCTGATGGTTAGGTGGGTGGGAACAGGAGAGAAGACAGAGAAGCTGTCCTGGAGGCTGGGGGGGGGGGGGGGAATGTAGCTAGAACAGCAACATGAGCCAGGCTCCAGGTCCCCAGCATATGTCCCATTTTTCTGCTGGACTCACAGGACATAATTCAAAGATAAAAGCATTAAAATTTCAAGGTGGAGACAGCAGAGGATTAAACCCCAACTGTGGGGTCCTATGTGACTGCCGTGAAATGAAGCTGACCCTTTCCAGTAATCTCCTCATTCTCCTCATACCTCAGGGTCCCTTTCACTTGCCTCTGAGATTCCCGGGCACCCCTGTGCTCCCCAACGACCGGGCTGCAGAACAGCCAACCAGAATGTCACTGGTAAGACAACAGCTATCCCAACTCCTTCCGCCGCTCTTCAACCAGCCTCTGTAACTCACCTCAATCCACACAACTCCATTCCTTCTCTCACAGAATAGAAAGCTCACACCTCTTTCTAAAGAAGGCTGTCTCCTGTCACACTGGGGGCCATACCATGTCTCCTCCTGCCATCTCCAAACATCTCCTTCCTCATAGTTCCGTTCAGCTACTGGCCTCCCCAACTCTCCCATCCGTGCCTCTCAGCACACCAGGGGAGGGTGTGCCCTTTTTATCCTCACTTTTCATTTGAGGCTCGGAGGTTCAGAGTCACCTGCTCCAGATCACACAGCTGCTCAGAAGCAGAGCCACAGTTGGAGCTCAGACTCCAGCGCCTAATAGCACTTAACCACCATGCCTTACTTATGTGGCATTTTCAAGTCCTCTCTCTCTATTGGCTTCTCTCTCCCAAATGGAAATTTGCTGTAATAGTTCGCAACCAACACCAGTAACAGAAAGTTGAACAAAGAGAAAAGAACAAACAAAAAGATTTTTTAAAAAGATACTATTTCATGTTCCACTTTGGTCAAATGTTTACTACCACACTTCTTCATATCACAGTGCACACCCCAGCCATTGCTCTTTCTCCCTCCGCACGCCCTCTCCTGAAGATGTCTGCCCTGGTTTGGGCACTCACAGGGATTTTCGGACAGATCCTGCGGTTGGTTGTTAGTGTGTTGCCTCCTTGACCCCTCTCCAGCCTAAAACACTGGTGTCCACTTGTTTCTCAGCATTCTTACACCCTCAGCTTGCCTGGGTCTCATTCTGCCCCTGTCGCCCAGGACACACCTGGAATGGTGGTGTCCCCGATCTACACCATTGTCCTCTCCTGCTCTTGTTGTCTTCCTGGATGACTCCCAACTGAGTATAGGCATCTCCTAGGTGCCACACATAGGCATAAGCCCACACTCATGAGAAAGCAAGAATAATTGCGGCCTCCTCTAAATAAGATACGAATCAGATACTTTACACTCACCATCTCCTTGAACCCTCACCAGCTCTCCGAAGCAATGAGAAATCTGAAGTTCACGACAGCAGTGTGCCCCTACCCCCCACAGTTGCCCTGCTGAGCTGTCCAGAACCAAGATGCCAGCCAGGCGTGCCAGATTTTGAGCCCATCAGCCACCAAACGGAAAGAATGAAAGGTCCTCAAACTAATGGGAGGGGCCAGGGTCTATGCTTTACCTGCTCTACCTCATTATGTATGGCATAAAAACAGTAGTATCATATACTTTTTAAATAGTCATAGCTTAACATTTTGTCTTACATTGCTGATTGATTGATAGCCCAAATGACAGATATATTGATGTTTGCTTACCCCTTTGAAATCTTTCAAATATGCCTTTTTCTATTCTCTAATCATATCAGTAACTTTTAAATTAACTCAAATTAAAGGGTCTTAGCACCCTTGGGAAATTTAGTATTACTAACTTGATATCCTACCTTCTCATGCTGGGAGGAAGGTATTATTACTGCCATAATTAAAACCATATTAATTAGATTTTTTAGTCACTTGGATTTCATCAGACTCCAACAGTGGGGGTTGGGTAGCAGTCTGTGTTATGAGATATGAAAGACTTGGGAAAGGCCTCTCTGACCCTAAAATATTCCACCCAGCGGGACTCCTAAAGTGGCTAACCTTGAAAATTAATCCCATTAGATAACACAACTCTTGCCCATGCAAGAATTATTTTTAGAATGTAAAAGCCCCTGGTACAGATGAAACCAAATCAGCAAGTATCTGGGGGCTTCAGGTTTTGTTTGTGGTCTTTTTAGGAACTTCTGGTACAGGAATGATACACCAGATGGGCTGGACATCATGAGGATACAGTATTGATCTAACACAGCCTCCTCCTTTGAGGACATCACTGTCTGGCAATTTGCAGGAGGCCTGCAGTTACTTAATCCTGCAGCAGAGATTTTTGCAAGGCAGAAGCACATTAGTGATGATTATGAAGAAATTGCAGAAAGAGGACTTGGTTAGGAAGAGCTGGGATCTAGCTTAGATTTTGTTATTAAGGTATTTTGTGACCTGGGGAATCACTTGTTTCTAAAGATTTGCCCTGGGTCTGATGCCTTTTACATCCACTGAGGGATCTCTAGCTGGAAAAGTCCAGAACACCCTCAATGACATCAGAATAGAACAAAGCCTAGCACAGTGGCTGACCCACAGTTGGCACAAACATCTTAGTTTCCAACTCTATTCCAATCCCAGCCACAGAACATCTTGAATTGAGTATCTCCCAGAGCAGAATGGGCAAAGGAACAAAGCTGAACTGGAGTGGCTAAGGAGAACTTCAAAGAGAAGGAAGAATCTCAGATGGACTTCAAAGAAAAGGTAAGATTTTGAAATGGAGGGTGGTGTGGCAGGTGGGGAAAACCAGCCCATTAACTGCACTATACACAACCTTGTCACACACAGTGGTTTATATGTGATGGCTGGATACTATCTGGGGACACCAGCAACTGTGTTTTAGGAAATAAAGATAGAGGCAGAGCTGGCAGCATCACAGACCTACTCTGCCTTCTATCATGGTACCCTTGTTTGCCCATTCTAGGCAGAGAGATGGAGGGTTTTCTCAGGAAGGATAGCAAGGCATTGAAACCCAGGTACTTGGTCACAGGGCCCAGGAAGTCCAGATTTTGTAGCTCATGGGTTCCTACTATGTGTGACAGATCTGCTCAAGTCAAAGGGATCTCTTAGGACTCTAATTGTTAAAAACAGTCTCCAGGAGAAAATCAATTATAGCCCTTAACTGCTACATTTAGGTCTTTGTTGTTATCTTATTGTCTGTTTTGTTATTGTTGTTTTTCAGGGATGGGTGTATGCCAGAGGTAGAGAGATTTTGTTCTATAAGCATCTCCTTTACTTGATCTCTTACTTGTGGCATCTTATCTTATCCTTGCTGGAATTCTAAGAGATAAGCATCAGGCTGCCTATTATAGAGCTGTGGAAAATGGGGGTCAGTGAGGTTAAATAACTCTCCCAACGCCCCAGATAGAGAGTGGCTGAACCAGGATTTGTACCCTGGATGCAGAACTGGGAGCAGGGTAAGGAAAGCAAAGCATCCAAGGTGCAAGGACTTCAGTGGGTCCTCATCCTCAGTTGCTGACCCTATGCCTATAGGAACCCAAGAGTTATTTCCTTCTTTACCCTGGTCCTGACCCTGGGTAGGAAGCTGTCAGACTCCAGAACCCATACTCTCTCTCTTACACCACATGTACACTCTGTACGGCCAGCTTTTCAACTGTCACATTCATGCCCATAGGAGCCCATAGGGAGAAATGATTCCCAGGAAAAGTCTGACCTGGGAATCTTAGCTCCCAACGGCATGCCAGCCCATAATCTCAGACAATGCTCAGACAAAAGCAGAAAAAATAGAGATAGATAAATCACTGTCAGCCAGAACTGCTCCTGGAGGTGCCGTGAAACACTCACATGTCAACAGTCACTTGGGTATGATGTAGCCCTTGCTGGAGCAGGAGGGAGTGCAAGAGCATTAGCTCTTCATAGATGAATTTTTAGAAAGTAAGAACATTTGCAAGAGAACTTGTGCTCTCCGGCGACCTGGAGACATATCCTTTAGCTTGTCTAGACACTATACACAGTATTTCCTTGGAAAAAAAACAACCCTATTAGGGGAGGAAAATATTAAAAATCTAAGGGCAGACCAGTCACTGGGTCCCAGCCCAGACCCAGCCTACAAATAGACACAGCCTTCGCGCACAGAAGGCCTCACTCCCCTTCCCATTCCTCGTGCATTTGAGACAAAGAGAGACTCATGTGCCAAAGAGCAAGCTGCAGATATTCAGCTGGACAGCAGGGCCATAAAGGCACCACAGAAGGGGGGCACTAAAAAGGCAGTATAAATCCCTTGATGGCAGGACTAAGTCTCTGTCAACACTGGCAACAGTTGTCCAAAACACACAGAAATCCAAGACGCTCACTATGAAAAAAAGATGTGGAAGAGTAAAAAATTAAACATGCCGCTGCTCTTTCATTACTGTGCAGGTCCACCTGGCCTCAGCCCATTTCCCTTCATACCATCCTGCTCCCTTGATCCCATTTCATTCCAAATCACCCCACCCCATCTCACTCCCTCCCACTCTATTCCATTCCAACCCATCTCACTTCTGTCTACTCCTATAGCCTATTCTGATTATGACTATTTTGTTCAATCTTACCTTATATTTTACAATTTAATTCAACCTTACCAAGCTAGCTCATACATATATAAAAATAGTTTTATCTCCTTCTGGAGCTGGTGTGTTTATGGGGGGAAATATTAGCGTGGAGGCGTTGGTACTGCACTTAGATGGGCTCCAAAGCTGTCTGCTGTGCTTAAAGACGCTAAACTATTGAGCAAGGCCAATGTGAGACATATTTAGTGGTTTAAGTCTCAGCCTTTCTCAGTTGGACATTTTTATCAGCATTTGGGCTGGAGACATAGAAAAGAGAAAGGGATCAGAGTTAAGATTTGCTGAGTACCTCCTGTCTGCTATTATCTAGAACTTTTTAAAATATTTATTTATTTATTTTTAGAGAGAGGGGAAGAAGGAGAAAGAGAGAGAGAGAGAAATATCAATGTGTGGTTGCCTTTTATACGCCTTTCACTGGGAACCTGGCACACAACCCATGTATGTACCCTCCTTAGGAATCAAACCAGCAATCCTTTGGTTCATAGGCTGGCATTTAATCCTCTAAGCTACACCAGCCAGGGCTATCTAGAATTTTCTTCACCTGCAGTATTTCATCTTATCCTCACCACTACCTTGAAAGGTATTATTATCCCCATTGAACAAATAACTAAAGCTTAATTTTTTTAAAAGGTTGGTCAATTTACACAGCTAAGAAGTGCTTTTAAATCCAATAGGACTGGCCACATAAAGCCCAAGATCTTTCCAGAGCTTCTGTCTTGTGTGGTTGATGATATGAGTGCATGGTGCTGGTAGCATTAGCAGTGGCATTAGTTGTTATCACCGGCACACAAAATCATTTCCCCGTGGTTGTGGATGACACAATGCATGGAGAAAATATGGAGGCTGAGATATGCAGTTTATGATAGAACAGATAGAGACACACTATATGAAAAGCAACCTTGCCCAGTTCTGCCTACCCACACTAGTCTGTTTTAATTCATGACATGTATTACTGTCTGTTTATCCCTCTTCTCTCGCTTAAATATAAGCTTCAAGAAGGCAAACACTTCATTTTGTTCATTGCCATATACCCAACCCATAAAAGAGTGCCTGGCAGATAGCTGTTCCTTAAATATTACTATTTATTAAAAGAATGAATGAATGGTATAAGATATTTCCTTAAAAAGCTCCTGATATTGAACAATAAGCAAAAGGTGATATCTAATAGAAAAAATTGTTCTAAACAAATATAAGATATGAAATATATGACTTCATCCTATTTAAACTGCTAAAGCATAAATATGCTAAAAGAGAGATATCAAGGTCCCCACTAAACTGTTGGTAAGAATTTACTGCCATTATGCAGGACAGGGTAAGACTGGAGGGCATTCAGGAAGAGTGCTGAGGCTGGCGAGAGGATCATGGGGGTGTCAGAACTTGTGCCAAAATACGTGAAGACCTGCCATGTAGGAAGGGACCATATGCATATCGGGTACAATTCCAAAGGCAGAGCAAGCCCTTTAGATGGAAATTATGTGGAGTCATATGTTTCAATACAGGAATGACAATTCTGCCATTCTAAAATATTCAAAACGAAGTTAGTTAATTCTCCCAAGAAAACTTTTTGCATATTGGGAAGTGGTAAAGCAGAGGCTGGACCTCAGTGGTTCTGGTTATAATTTAGGCTTCAGACAACTCTAAGATTCTATCAAGTCTGAAACTATGTTTCTCCTGGTCTTGTTTATTTGGGCATCTTCAGAACAATCTAACAGAATTCCTTAATGAATCCCCCTCATCTTGGTCATCTTCTCAGAACACCCCAACTCTTCCCTGCTTTCCTGATCTATTAAATCTTTCCTCAAGCCTTCTGCAGACTTCTATAAATGTCCTTCTCCTCCTCCTCCATCCTCTTTGCCTCATCCCTTCCCCATCCCCATCATCTATGCATGCCCTGCATCTGGTTCCTCCAAAGCCTTCTCAATGCTGCCTGCCCACTAATTATTTATAAGGGAAATCAATCCCTGTTATGTGCCAGTAAATATGAGAGAGAACCTTACCCAGTGATAATGAACATGTCTCTTGAAGGACATTTATTACAAAGCAAGTCCCAAAGAATCTCAGATATCATCAAAACCCACAAGGAAACATAATAAAGGGCAACAGAAACTGGAGTAAGGATTGAGGATGGCAATTCAATAATAAGGGGGTGCTGGAAGATCTTGCTTGCAGTACCAATTACTTTGTAAGAATATTGTGTTCACATGTAATTTTTATTGATTTTCCATAACTTTAGAAACAATGTATAAAAATAAGGAAAGGTTCTAGTCTCCTCACGCAACCTTGGTGCTGCCACTGATCTGGGAGTGGGGAAAACAGATGACCTCCAATTTTTATCATGTTAGGAATACACTGAGGGGTACCCAAGGTGAAAGATAAGCCAGACAGAAAAGAACAATCATGGTCAATGGGAAGATGGGGGCATAAAAGTATAATCAAATGTGCAAGAGACATATTTGCCAGAAAAACTCCCTGCTCCCAGTAAATGTTTCTTTCCAAAGCATAGAGATAACAGAAATAAAAGCTTAGCAGTGCCCTGGCTGGTGTAGCTCAGTGGATTGATCACAGGCCTGCAAATCAAAGGATGGAGGTTCGATTCCCAGTCAGGGCACATGCCTTGGTTGCAGGCCAGTTCCCATCAGGGGACACATGAGAGGCAACCATACATTGATATTTCTCTTTCTCTCTCCTTCCCTTCCCCTCTAAGGATAAATAAATAAAATCTTAAAAAAAAAAAAAGCTTAGGAGTAAAGGGCTGGAGTACGTTTGAGGAAGTGGACAGAGATAGGAGGACTCAGTGAGTGGTATTCCAAAAATTCTCCATGCCTCAGCAGTAAAATAATAATAATGAGGGGGGGGTGGAGAAGATGGGAGAAGATGACAACAGCTGTAGAAATTATTACTTTATCATTATTTTGAGCTAATCTTACTGTTTGCAGAGTGGAGCTATAACTGAAGTATTTGATCTGGAACCAGTGGAGACTTGGCTTATAACCTGCATTGATGCCCCGCATCATACACGGGCTGGAGGAGGCCATGAAAACTGCTCCAGGGCCCTAATGACACTGCCGTGACTCAAAAGGTTACATAAACACCCATGATAATTGTTAGATCGGAGTCGCTCAAGAAACCAGGCAGACACAGTGAGCTAAGGAGCAGGGTTTATTAGTGGGAATAGGAGGGAAAGTGGAGCCCACCTAGGGAGGTTGGGGAGCCAACCAAGGGAGGCTAAGACTCACTCGGTTGTTTTTAGGACAGGGTTTTTAACTGCGAAAACCCACAAAGGGTAACTGGTTGGGTGTCAGAGTCTAATTGACTAGACCTGGTTGCTGGGTGCTATTTCTTCTGACCATTGTTCTTGATACATCTTGTCAGGCTCAAGTTAAAGCTGCACCCTCTTATGCCAAATAGGCTGACTCCAGACCTCAATCTTACCCAGGCATCTGTTTGTCCTGGGCAGGGTCAGCAGGCAGTTTCCCAGACAAGCATTTCCCCAGGCTACAGTTTCCCACAGTACAGTTTTCTTGCCTGGTGATTTTCCATTCCTCCTAGGCCTACCTTGGTCTGTCAATAGTCAGGATTGTAGGCACTTACACCATGTTGGGTAGGCCAGCTTCCTGTTGGAGTTTAATATAAAAATGCGGGTCCCCCATGGTTCATAGGAGAAGGGGACCAGAGACGACCTGGTTATCTGTCCATCACTAAATTCAAGGTTGCAGATGTTGTGAGAGGCACATGCTTCTCCTCCAAGCTCTATCCTGAGGCCACCTGGCCTGTGGCCCCCCTTCCCCAACATCTCCAGAATGTGGCTCAAATTCTCCCTCTCCTCCTATTTTTTTATCAGTACCCCCAACCTGAGCTCCAAGTCCACAAGATTCTGTTCACCAATGACAAGTTATGGACAAAGAAATACTTATAATATCATGATAGATGATGCTAGGCAAACTCTACTTTTTGCTGAACACTTAGTGAAACCCTCCTATGTACACAATACAGTTTTTGCAGTCACTGGACTGTTATTCTGCATCAGAATAGCAAATAAGTCTCAACTCTTTTCTTAAAACTGATTTGTGGTCAACTTAGGCCTCTCACTGATAAAGCCTGAGGATCAAGAGCAAGAGAGGAATCTACAGTACTTGGGGGGGTGTCAAAGAGCCTTTGACACACACCACCCTGCTAGCATTATCACCACTCACTTGTTCATTTATCAATATATGTTCTTTCATACCTAGAAAAAACCACCAGCAATCCCTGTTCTGTGCCAGGCAGTGGGCAAGGGCCTAGAGAGCAGAGCCAATCAGGTGGTCTGGCCATAGACCCTAGGCCTTCAGTCACCATCCTTTAGCTCCGTGTTTTCCTAACATTAAGCCTCATGAATCAGATTTTAACTTTTCCTGGCTACACCAGACTTGCCCTGAAACAGAGGTACCCCTCCTCCCCACTTGGGAGCTTTTCCCTTTACCAATTGAGTTGCATAATTTGATTTAATAAATCAGAACTTGCAGTGGGTTTTGTATACTTTCACTGGGGAAGATATATGAGAAATAGCTGCTTATTGGTCATGTGTTTAATTAATTTAATGAATGAACTTCTTTGGTGGTGAGGACTCCAGATACGTATACCCCCTTGTTTTTCAGTCCCAGGCTTCACTCAGTAAGGTTCCTAAATTGACCATGAACAGATTTCAAGAAAAGAGCTGGAACTTACTAAGTTCTCTCACTAAGAGAATGAAGCCTAGTGACCCCAAAGTCAAGGATTTTCACCAGTTTCTGTCGTCCTTTTGAACTCATTCTTGCTTACCTCGCCCATTCCCAACCCAGTGCCCCCATCACCAAGCCCTCAGAGCTCTCACTCATTCTCACTCCTTCTCACGGGAAGATACATGCTCTCATGCACTCATCCTTGCTGAGGACAGCAGGCGTGATGACAGCTTGACCATGGGGGTTTCGTGGTGAGAGCAGCATTTAAAGAAGGACTGAATGCAAAACCTAAGGGATGAAAACCAACTCTAGTTGTATTCAAAGCCCAGGCAGCAGGAAGGAATGATGTTCAGTGTAGAGACAGTCTCCATGGAGCCAACAGGATGTCCTTTACCAGCTAGAGCCAATGCTGCCCAATGGAAGAGGGGGTGTGACTATATAGAGAGACTGCCAATTAGCCCCACTGGCTCCACCACCTCTTGTTGGAGTCCATTACTCACATTTTCTGTGACTTTAACTGGCTTGTGGAGTCTCGATAAAGCAAATAAAGCTATAATCACAGTTTCTGTCACTGTCCCATATGTGTATGTAAGTGTTGCAGTTTGGAGACAGCTCATCAGCCCTCAATTTGCTCAGAAAGAGAGTTTTTAAAGAAACAAAAGGAAAACGATTTTAAAAGAATCCTAAGCATTTTGGGACTCTTGTGATTTGGGAGACACAGCAGACAAAATGTATTCTCATTCCTCCTTAGTTTATTTGCATGATATATTGATCCAAACAAGCCAAGGCCTGGAGTCTAAGCAGAGAGGAGGCACCTCTGTTTGCAATGCTAATAGACTGCTTCACAGTTTGATGAGGGAGGGGGCAGCCTGAGGCGCAGTTAATGCAACTCTCCAGGTACAAAGACAGCCCTGAAATCCAGCTCAACAACAGTCATCAAAAAGATCGGGGGAGCCTCCTGAAGTGAAGGAGAGATGCTGTGCCAGGTAGTACAGAGGCAGGTATCAATTCAGTTCATAAGGTCTGGCTTCAGGTTTTGGAAACAATATTATAGAGTCATCTATGCCTTGCCTATGTAGTTGGGCTACATTCAGTGGTTCTCATTTTTTTTCTTTAGTACCATTTATGTCTTCCAAATATATTTTATAAAGAAGCCCTATATAGACAGAAAGCCAAGGTAGAATGAAAGGTCTCTCCCACTCTCCAAAAGGAAACCAAAGCCCTTTCTACAGCCCTCCCTGGCTAGATCCCTATGGAACCACTCCTAGCATCTCTCCAAGTCACTGTACAAGTCCCCTGATTGGAGGGACAGTAAGGTTTCCTCCGACCACAACAAGCTGTGACTCTATCAGACCTACAATCCAGACTTCATGTACAGTGTGAAACCTCTTGGCTGATTTTGCATGAAAAGGGGAGAGAAGAAGGTTAAAAACAAATAATAATAATAATAATAATAATAATAATGTTAAAACCAGTGTTCTGATTGTCTGCAAGATAAATATTATAAAAACAGGGTCAACTTTCCCACTTCCTGGGAAACTGAACATCCGTTTGTCCACTGTGGTGGTCATTAAAGATAGTATGCAAATATTTCCAGCCTTCTGCCTTCTGGGTACATGGTAGGCTTACACTTCCTGCCCCCGCCCCTGTGGTTGTGTGGGGTCATGCAGCTAGTTCTTGCTGACCAGTACATTGGGGCCAGTGAGCACTTGATTTCTGATGCTAGACTCTGCAATATACTCTTTTCTCTCTGGCACAACAACCAACAGGGAGGCAATGGGAAATATTTAACCAGTAAAATGTGAGGGTGTTTGTTATAAGTACCAAGGAAGTTCTACATCAGAGGGTGTTAAAGTTTAGATGTATGTGTCCCCCTTAAAATTCATACATTAAAGCCCTAACCCCAAGTGTGGCTGTATTTGGAGTAAAGAGATAATTGAAGTTAAAGAAAGTCATAAAGGTAGGGCCCTGATGCAATAGGATTAGCATCCTTCTAAAAAGAATGCAGGCATTTTAATAATGTTAATTCTTCCTATTCATGAACATGCTATGTGCTTCCACTTATTGTATCTTCTTTAATTTCTTTCTTCAGTGTCTTATAATTTTTCAAGTACAGGTCTTTTGCATCCTTGATTAGGTTTATTCCTGGGTATATTATTCTTTTTGAAGCAATTGTGAGTGGGATTCTTTTCTTAATCTCCCTTTCTATTATTTTGCCATTGGCATATAAAAATGCAACTGATTTCACTGCTAGTGTGGGTGGAGGTTAAGGTTAGGGGGTGGAGGGATTCAGCAAAAAGGACTCATGGGCATGGACAATAGGGTGGTGATTACTGGGGAGAAGGGAGTTTAAGAGTACTAAAAGGTAATGTAAAAAAGTACAATGCAGATTAAATAAGACACAAAAAAGAAATTTGTAAATAAAAAAATAACAGAGAGCTTATTCTTTCTTTCTCTTTTTGTTCATTTACTAAGGAAAGGCTGTGTGAGGACATAGTGAGAAGGAGCTATCTACGAGCCAGAAAGAGAGGTTTAGCTCTACCAAAACTGACCCTGTTGGACCTTGATTTGAAATTCCTAGCCTCCAGAACTGTGAGAAAATAAATTTCTATTGTTTAAGCCACCCAGCTTGTGTCATTTTGTTATGGCAACCAAGGCGGACTAAAACAAGGAAGAAATGCAAGTCTGGGTTCAGCTTCCAGGACAATCTTCTGAAGGAGGCAATACTTGCTCTGGCCTGGAGGAAGGAGGTGGAGAGTAGTTGTAAATGCCATTTACTTTATGTATGTTACCTCACTGAATTTTAATAATATGACACAAGAACTATCATTTCCTGTTACAAATGAGCCTCAGCACAGTGAAGAAGGAGACACACCAGACCTGCAGGTTGTCCCAGCCTTTGATCACCTCACAAGACCAGATGTGGGGCTTGATTGGCAGATGAGACAGGGGAACTCTAGGTGGTTGGGGAATGCCATTTTCAGAAGCAGAGTAGAAAAATGGACCTAAATGGGAACGGGGATGTGTGTACAGAAGCCGTGGGAGATACAGTGGGGCAGAAAGTCTGAGATGAGACTGAATGTATCCATAACACTGCAGAAAGAGGTAATAAACAGTGAGTCCCCATAGAAATATCTCAATATTTTATCTAAATAAATATTTAAATATGTATCTAAATATTCAAAACTCTGATCATGAAATTGTGATTGGACATCAGTAGATTCTTCATAGTCACGTATATTTTTTTTCTGGCCATCTTAAAGATTGATCCAAGTCAGTCAAAATCCTTCTCCATTGTTTTTTTAACTGGATGTATTTCATCATCTTGACACAGCGTTGGAACAAAAGCCTCATCCAGGAAAAACTGGACTTCACTTTGACTTCTTTCAGAAAGCACAAAGAGTGAGTGTGAGTGAGTCACAGAAGGTGTCCAAGCCTCTTTGCTGTCACAAATTTTATCCTCTGAAATATCAAACCTTCATGCCCCTAATTGAGACTTCTCCCTAACTTGGGTTTGCTGGAGAGAATAGTGGATTGCCACTCTGCCCAGCAGCTGGCTCAGCCTTCTCTCCTGCTGCTTTAATAGCCTTTTAGGTAATAACCTGTTTTATTAAGACAAAGACCCAAACCCTTAAGCCCCAGCAGAGATGAGCTTAAAAATTAGGCGCTCCAGGTGGCCATGTGAGCTACAGAAACTTTTTTGCTTCTGTCTTTCTGAGTCTTAACCTCCCCTAGGGCAAGAGTTCCTGACCTGAAAAACCACAGAGCAGCTTTGGCAGTCCATTAGTCCACTGAAATTTCATGTAAAATGTTAGCTAAGTGTACATTTTGCCAGGGAGAAGGTTTATAGCTAAAATATTTTATACTCAAAAGACTTTAGGCCTGCGAAAAAAGTCAGAGCTTTAAGGGGTCCTTACTGTGATGCCCACTGAGGCCACTGAACTCCAGACAGCCAGAGTAGCTTAGCAGAAAAGTCACCAAGTGTGGACACAGTCAGAACTAGGTTCATTCCCTAGCATGACCAATACCATCTGTGGCCTTAGGCAAGGAATTGCAACACTCAGTTCAATTTCCTCATGCAAGCTGCACACACTTCTTTTACAAGGTTGTGGTCCACACTGGAGGTAAAAGCATTTAGCAGACACTAAATAAAACTATTCCTCCTGTAATATTCCTGTCCAATCTGAAATGAAATAACATCACTTACGCAGAAGAGATACAACCTCTATGTGCCTCCTGAAAAACCTCTCAGCGTACAGTTCAGCAAACTCTGTTATGTGTGGCTGCAGGGGTGCAGGGGAACCATTCGATGCAGTCTAATGAGCACCGAAATTGCAGGAAGGGAAGCCAAAGTGAGGATCGACACAGTGGTGGGTTTATCAGGCCACTGCTGGACAAAGACCCACCATTGTCTTCTCATGATGTGGCAGAAAGACCATTGATGTGAGAGCCACCACACTCAGGTTCCAGTATGAGCTCCACACCTGTAACCCTGAAGAATTTTTTTCAACTAATGACTGTATCTCTTCAGTCAAATGAAAAAACAAACAAACCACCCTGCCTTGCCTTTTACCTAGGTCAGTGATGAAAACTAAAGAGAATCTTGGATTATAGAAAATAAAATAATGAGTGTGAAAACTTTGAAAGCATTTCAAGGGCTGCAAAAATAAGGGATGGTCATTACCATCAGACTCATGATTTTCATCATCAATCTACAAAGGCATCTTTACAGGACAAATAAGCAAACTGGGTAGAGATAAAAGAATAGTGCTGCCCAGATAAGCAAAATGGTCTGGCCTCAGACAGTGGGAGGCTAGCCATCTGTTCACTTTCTCCTTTTCATTTTCCCCAGGACATGAGGAAACATCACATGTTCTGCATGTGGGCACTCATCTCCTCTATGACAATGTGTGCTGATTTCCTTGTTTTATATATTCATAAAAAGACAGCCATTAACGAGCTCCTTATGCCATTCCAACAATGAAAGCCTCTTCCTCCCACGCCTGCTGCTGCCACCCGTCCCCAGGCCCCCCACACAAGTACCCCTGGCTGTCCCTCTCTGTTGATGCTTTTCTACCTTTTCCTACCTGGGGCTACCTGGGCACTTCCATGTAACAAGATTCTTGTTCATGCCCCAAGGTCTAGCTCAGAGGTCACCTTATGCAGACTTCTCTGCCCCTTAGCCCACCCCAAACACGTTGGCCTTTCTATCCTCTGAGCTCCCATATCTCATGGAATCTGGGAACACTGAATCTGTACTTTGCCATCCAAATTGGAACACATCTGAGAGTCAAATAAAGAACTATTCATTATAAACACCAGGGAACAGGTATAAACAGTAGGTCCTGGGATAACTGAAACACATGATCCCTCTAAATCTGGGCTACAAATGCTGGGCCTTTCCCATGTGGTGCCTAATATTATTTTACTGCTCCTAATAGGAATCTGTTCTTCCCAGCTGCACTATAAGACAAGACTCATCTTGCTTCTCCTGTACCACTCTACATTTATCCAGTGCGTTGTCTTAAACCTAGTCCCATGGGGAAAGAGCCTGTAATGGAAATTTGCATGCAAAAGTTTAATGGAACATGCTCTCAGAAAGACCATCTCTGAGAGAGTAAGGAAAGCAGGACTAGGCAGAGAGAGAAGTTAAACTGTGATGTAACAAGGCTCCAGACCATCCCACAGGCAGCTCAAAATAAGGGAAGGCCCATCAGAGTTGTCTGAAGTGGAGGCAAGGGGCACAGGGCTTCGTATTCCTTTATCAGTCAGTCATCAGATGCAGGCTGCCCTCAAGGGGGGTACATAACTGGACCAAGGCAGCTTCCTTCAGTCCAGGATGATATCTGGAGAGAGACGTGGTTCTGGACACTCCAGGCAACCAAGAGAATAGGTGATTTCACCCTTGTTTGTATTAGTTCAAACTGGTGCATAAAAAGTTACTGATGGACAAATTTAAAGGCTTGAAACACCACACACTTGTTAGTTCATAGTTTTGTAGTTTGGAAGTCCAATCAGGTTTGGATGGAGTCCCTGCTTAGGGTCTCACAAGGCTGAAACCAAGGTGGAAGCTGGGCTGCATTCTTATGTGAAGCCTCTAGAAGAATCTACTCCTAAGCTCACTCAGGTTGCTGGCAGAATTCAGGTCCTTGCAGTTGTAGGAGTGAGATCCCTGTTTCTCCACTGTCAGCCAGGGACTGCTCTCAGCTCCTAGAGACCCCCTCTAGCCGTGGAGATTCTCTCTTGGACTGACTCCCCTATGTTTTGAATCTCTGACTTCCCCTATCAGTAATCTCTAGACCCAGATCTAAGGGCTCATGTGAGTAAGCCAGATGCACCCAGCTAATCTCTGTTTCTAAAGTGAACTGATTTAGAATGTAATTCCATCTGAAAAATCCCTTCACAGCACTACCTAGATTAATGTCTAATTCAATAACTAAGAGAAGGTGTGTATACATCAGGGACTGGGAATCTTAGAAACCTGCCTATCAGAGTCTAAAAGGGGAAATGCAGCTGCACAGTAGAATCTACTATAACCAGTTACTACCAGTCAGTGAACTCCAAAGTTAGGGAACCTCAGAGTGTAAGTGCCAGTTTTCTTCATTCCACCTGTAGTATCTATTCTCACCACGCACTTCAACTCCAGCAGTGCAGTACCCTAATTCCCACCCAGATTCTAAACCAAGGGGTTGTTTTCACACTCAAACTTACCCAACTCCAGACCCTGGAGAGCCAGACACAGATAAAGGCTAACCCAAACTCAGTCAAGACAAGGTCAGCATGTTCAAAAGCTTGTTCCTCAGAAACAAACAAACAAACAAAAAAACACAGTCCTTCCCTTCCACCAAAAAAAAAGGAATACTTTCAACTGCTGATTGCTTAGCCAAAAGTAGTGGCTAAGTGGTCAGGATCCACAGGAGGTCTGACTATGTTCAAGGCCTGGTTCTACCACTTACTTTGTATATTTGGGCAAGTTATTCAACCTCTTTGTGTAACAGTTTTCTCATCTGTAAATGGGCACCATAATATGTTTTAAGTGGGATTTCTGGGAGGGTTAAATAAGAGTGTACATTAGTTCCCATTCCCGCCCCCTGTCTTGCTTGCTCTGTGCCCCAAGAGACTGACCTACATCAACTATTGTATTAATGGGGCCCCTTGCCTTCTGGCTTTTGATTGGTTCTAGCAAAGGGGACAAAGATCTGAGGGGTATTAATTGTCCTGGCTCCCTCCCTCCAGGGTGACCTGAGACTGGCTGCAGCCTTCAACTGAAGGTCACAGCCACTATCAATGTACCCCTCTAGATAGCTCTTTCTTACCAGAGTTCAGTAATTGCCGCCTGCCTCTGCTCCTTCAGGCCAAGGGTAGTAACTCTCTGATTGGAATATTGCACTGTCCTCTGTGGTTTCCCTACATCCCCCCACCATTCTATCCATATGGACCTTATAACTAGTTTCACTTTTTACCTGCTGGAATGCATGTACAACTGGTCTGTATCCAGAATTTGCTAACTGCTAGGTGTTAACAACAGTGAAATTACTACCCACAGGATTGTATGATTTGTGGAACACTCTTGGCCATAGGTCCCTATCCCTTTGCCTCAACCCCACCTCACTGAATGTACCTCCAAGATCAAGGTACAGCAAGATGAAGACCCTGCAACGTGTGGAGAGATTGCCGATTCACTCCATAGCCCCTGCTATGGTTCCTCTCCTGTCCACTGACCACCTCCAGAGGAAAAAATATGTTCTGACCTGGTCTCCAGCATACCCAGCATTTATGAGGCAACCTTCTCTCTTGCTCTTCCTTTACAGGTATCTATGGCTAACCCTCTCCTCAATCTACTTCTCCCTTTTCTCTGTGGATGCCTGAAGCACATTCATTAAACTGTCAAGGATGTTTAAATGCTATGGAAACCTACGTAGAAATGCTGTCAAGGCCAGTGATTTATGTGTCAAGACTGAGCTAGCCACGCTGAGAGACAGCAAAGAAGACAGTCCCCCAACAGGTCAAGATGAGTCCCCACCTACCACTGGCTCCCTGAGAACATCAAAGCCAGGAAGAATTGACTGGACCATGGGGGGTGATGACCCTCCAGCAGGAGCACCTGCACTGTGGCCCCACACCTGCTCCTACAGAGGGTGACTCTGCTCAGCTCAAAGCTCACAGGTTCATGAAAAGACCAAAGGCCATCTTACAGTGCACCGCATTATCCAGTGTCCATTATTAGGCAGGAAATCACATTTATGTGTTGGGTTAGCAGTCTATCCATTAAGGAAAAAATGTGTTTTCAGAGAAAATGAAAATCATTAATTTACCCTGAAATTTTATTGGGGAGAAATTCTGTTGTATTTGAATACAGATGGGAGATAAAAGATGCTGGAGTACTCCATTCTTTCCTTTATTAATGAAATAGGATACATAAAATGCCTATTAAAATTACATAGGAGCCTCATAAGTATCTCATATCTCCTGACTCAGTCACTTTCATGTTTTGAGAGCAGCATTTCTGTGAAAAGGTGTTACCCCAGCACAGCAATTTTCAACTAGTGTGCCACAGCAGGCACACCAGTGTGATACAAGAGACACACTCGTGTGCCACAGGAATTTTTAGAACATGCATTAACCTCTTTTCTCCTAAATTGTCAAATAAAAAATGACAACAACCAATACCACAATAGCCATTCAGTGTGAATGAATCAAATTATACCTGTTTTTATCAGATCAGCAAAAAAAATTACTTTTGGGTGTGCTGCAGAATTTTAGTAATTATTTTATATGTGCCCTGAGAAGAAAAAGGTTGAAAATTGCTGCCCTAACACAGTGGCATCCAAACTCACACATATACAAGGTTTGATTGTATTAATCCATTTATTCATTCATCTGTTACTTCAGTGGGTATGTTTTGAGTATTGAGAGTGCAAAAGGCATTGTCCTAGTTCCTGGGACCATAAATGAAGTTCCCTGCTCTAAACATGCCTAAAGTTTAATAAGGAAAATGAAGGAACAAATGGGTAATTAATGGCAAGAAAGCCCTTGGGTCCTGGGGGTTCAGCTTAGGAACACTAACTCAGACTTGGAACAAGAAGATCAGGGAAGGCTTCTAGATGGAGATCTAAAAGAAAACTAGGACTTTCCTGGTGAAAAGGAAACAATGCAGAGCAGGGTGTTCCAATCCTAGAAAGGAACACTCCAAAAGACACACGGAAAGCTTGCAGTAAGTCGTTCAATAGTATTGGAAGAAATTGTTTCAAGGAAACAGAAGAGGATGTGGCAAAAAGGGAAAGTATCTAGGCAATCAACTCTCGAAGAAATGAGACTGGAGAGATAAAAGGAAGTCCAGGGTTGATCAAGAAAGACTTCAGAGGGTCTTTTGATCTGGGAGTTGAAAGCTATGGTTATGATGGAAGCATTCTGGGGTGCAGAACAGGTAGCTGTGGACCAAGCAGATGCTGATTTCATAGAAAATCATCCATGCTGCTGAGACCTAAAGTCTATTCATTTACTCATCCATCCATCCATTGATCAAATTTTAATTGGCTCTGTAGTACATGACAACACTATGCTAAGCCCAACAGAAATCTAAGAGGAATCAGATATAGATCCATGCTTCTGCCTTGTACTTAAGCCCAAAACAAGCTTCACTGCCTTGAAAACTGTACCTGTTTGGAGGTTGAGGAAGGGCAATGAGACATAGGATGTACTCTGAAGGTTGATGGGGTTAAGACCCTTCTCTGGCATTGGAAGCCATTACTTTAAGAAGAAAGTAGAAACACATGCTGGTCCTCTTTAAAACTATCTGACCTTTCTACTGACCATGTAGATCCTAATCACGAGAAAGACAACTGGGCCACTGCTTCAGTCTCCTTCTGAACCTGAAGCTCCTGCCTTGTCAAAGGCATCAGCCCACAAGCAGAGAGCACATTCCTTGTTGTACATATAAGTCCGGCTCTAACACTATCGGGCTGTCACACTTTGCGGCAGTTATTTAATCATTCTGAGCCTCACTTATTTTGGTCTCTCAAATGAAGATGGTGATGTCCGCCACCTTGCAAGGTTGTTTAAATAAAATGTAACAATAATACTTATTTATCATTGTTAACTTCTTTACAAAGAAAAACCCATTGTACATTGAGTGCCAAAAGTTTTAAATAAAACTCCTGGAGTAGGATATGGTTGAGCAAAGTCAAGGGTAAGTTTTGGGAGACAATGGTCCTTAGCTACACCTTGAAAATCATCACAGGGGTTCATGTGAGTAACTTTAAGGACTGCCTTACATGAGTCATAGTCCCTCCAGGCATTAATTCATTTACTCTCTCAATAAAAAAGAACCATTCCTGTGCTTGCATCTGCTGACCCTATTGCCTGGAACATTGGTTTCCCATCTTTTTCTTCAAAGTTCTGGTGATCCAACCCATCTTTCAGCACCAGCCACACTTCCCTCACTTCCGTCCATCCATTGGCTTCACACTATACTGAGATTATTGTCTTTTTCCATATCTGGCCCTTCCTGGAATGTCATCTCTTTGACAGTGGGGATCATATCTCCTTTTTGTGTCACCAGGAATATTGAATGCCTAATAAATATTTATTAACCAAGTGTGTGTGGTGCTCAAGTAGTATGTGAAATGTTTCTGTGCTCACCATCTTAGAATATTTTAGGTGCTCCCCAGAGTAATCTTTTGAGTAGACTGGAAAAATCCATATATTAGCTCCATTTTGGAAATGTAGAAACAAAATGAAATACTGTCTGAACTTCAGTTACTTCTCAAGAGCTTGGATTCATAAGTCTATCCTGTGGGCAGGTCATTGAGCTTACACACTGGAAAAGCTAAGGGAAATAAGACAAGGGGAAAGGTGACTTGTTTCATGAGAATGACAAAAATACAGCATTACATATCTTTCAGAGGGGCTTTAGCATGACCCCAGAGAAAAGGAGGAAAAGTGGGATTTGAATTTTAAATAATTAATCCTGCCCCTGACATTTATAAGTTGAGTGATGTTTAAGAAAGAAAGAGAGATTGACCCATCTGCTTAGAGTCTCTTTGCTCATCTGCAAAATGAGCACAGTAGTACCTCTTGGACTGTTGCAAAAGCTAATTTTAAATATATGCAAAATATACCGTTTTCAAATATCCAATAAATAGTAACCCACCCTTCTTCAACTCTCCCTTGGAGTTTAGAAAATAGGGGTAGCATTATATTGAAAGAGAATCAATGGGGGACCCATGAAGTAGGTAGCATCCAGCAAATATAGGAACTTCCATGCCAGATCCAGCAAATATAGCAATAAGAGATGATTTAGGAGAAGACAAGTAAGTATAAAGTGTGTGGTTCAGAGAAGTTATGTGAGAGTGCATTTATGTCTGCAATGTGAGCCTGAGTATACGTATGTAATTGTATGTGAGTTCATGTGTGTATGTACATGTATATGAGGACATGTATGTTTGTGTGCAAGTGTATGTTTGTATAATGTGTGTGTTTGTGTGAGTAAAGCAGAAAAATGGAATATGAAGTAGGGACATGGGATTAGTCTCAGAAAGCCCCACGTGAACATGACCTACAGAACTAGGGGTCATTCTATGGCATTTGGGGGCCACTGGGACAAATTGCTAAGGAGGGAAGGGCACAAACAAGTTAGCCGTGCAGAGGAGGAAGGCAGCGTTAGCTCGAATAACACGTTGTAGGGGAGGGATCAGACTGAGGCAGAGGTGGTGGGCTGAATGGGGGTGACATCAGGCAGGTTGGGAAAGAAGAGGACTCACTAAAGAAGTAAAACGGAAAATACTCTTCAAATGGCTGGTCAAAGGGAAAAAGGGGACTTCATGCTGACTCCAAAATGTGGAACAGAGTCTCTAGGGAAACACGGTGCCACCCAAGGAGTTCATAGATCAGAAGGCTATGGAAAGGATCAGGGCCAAGTAGCCAAGAAGGCTTTTTGATTTTAGAGTACAGGGAGAAAGCACATTATTTTAAAGCTATACATTAAAATTCAAACTATCATTAAAAATTACTTTCTCCTGGGGGTTCTATCATAAGAACTTTATTATGATGGGTCTTGAAGACTCCTTGGTTTCCTTCAGAGAACTCTCATTCGAAGGAGAATACCAGGGGAGAGATAAAACCCTCTTTTTTGTTAACCGATGGTCCAGAGAGGAAGTAATACTCATTAGTCATCAGGCCAGAAAGCTCTCAGAGGAGAAAACCCTGACAGACGGGGGTTTGTCTAAGAACAATAAGAAAGATGTAAGCAATGCTACAATGCTCTGGGGGTGGCAGAGGACAAATCATGTGCCACAGGGCAATCAGAGACCTCCCCATGAGGACCCAGCATTTAATCTGGGGCAGAGGGAGGCTTCAGGGAAAGGCAGAGAGTGAGTGGGCATTGTGGATTTTGCCAAGGGCCAACCAGAGCACATAAGGGGCCAACAAAGAGCAATATCCTTAATACTTAGTACATTCAAGAGTGATATTATAAATATGATTACAGCTTTAGGCTCCAGGCTGAGGCTGAAGTACACCACCTTGCCCTCTCAGAGTGAACTTGGCATGAGACCTCTTCATAAGATAGCCCCTAGTCTTGTTTGCTTCCTGCTCTTCCCATCTTGCGGTCCATGCAACATAAATGCTGTCACAGCCATACCCTTCCTAAGGGATGAAATGAATCCCTGAGCCTCCCAAAGCAGCTATTTTGCCCATCTACAGAGAACAGAAGCTGACAGTCACAAGCTCAGGTTCTAAGCTTTGAACTAAGCTCTCGGAACATTCCACTGAACTCTAAGCTGAAAGCTCTACAACAGTAGCACCCACGGGTCCTGTGCTGATGACATCACCATCTTCTGACTCTGAATTCTCCTACTATGATTTCTTCTTTCCTGATAAAGCACATGTATAACAACTGTGGGGTGTCAGGGCTTAGTACACCATCTCCTGCTGAAAATCAGACCGCACCACATGCGGCACACAGCCACATAGCATTATTATTAGGACTCAGTCAATTTTACAATGCCATCACAGATATTGACCCAGATAAATCACATAGTAGTGCTGGTACGTACAAATCCTTTTGATAAATAGCGCCCTGGAAGAGGTGTATTCTGGCTCTTCAGTAGGAGTAAATAACCCCAAAGTCATTTATTCTGAGTTCTGGAATAAATTTCATGATTTTACTGGAAGATTGCTTATTTTACAATTCTTTTTTTCTTCTATACAGAGCAATATCATTCATCCAACTGAAAATTTATTGAAAACACATTATCAGCCAATAATAATTTTTAACTATTATTGTATGCTCACTTCAGCATGAGACATGACTACATATGAGCTAAAAACACACTAAGGATGCCTGGAATGGCAAACTCAGGAGGCTTAGAAGGACTCGGGACTCCAGAATTCTAGCCTTCCTTCTAGAACTCTCATGCCCTTTCTACAGCCCTTCCAAACTAGCATCAAACCATTGCTCCAGCAATCCGTGGCAGAGAAATGTTCTTTCAGTAAAAGCCCCAGTTGTTTTCAGATAGCTAGGATCCAGACATGTGCCTGTATAGCCCCTTACAACTTCTCTCAAGTGCTCTGGGCCTTTCCCATCAGGAAGAGAAATAATTTTAAATAATTTAAATAAATAAATATACATATATACCTATCTTTCTTCAAAAAATAAAGTTTATTTATAAAAAATGTGTATTGATTCTTACAGTCTTAAAGTTCAGTCACCTTCAAAGTACTCTTCATTTGATGCAATACAACTATGAAGATGTTTTTTTCCCACTGCTCAAAACAGTTTTTGGTCTTGTTGCTTTTAATGCTTTTTAGGGCCTCTGCTGGTTTTTGTTTCACCGCTTCCACATGAGCAAAATGTTTCCCTTTGAGGACTTGTTTTTTCCAGGGAAACAAAAAAAGTCACTCGAGGTGAGATGGCATGAACAGGGAGGGTGGGGCACAGGAGTCCTGCCATTTCTGGTCAAAAACTACTGAACACTCAAAGTGGTGTGGGAAGGTAGCTCATAAATCACCCATCGTGAAATGGGCAAACACATTGAAAGTGTATTCAAAAAAAGTTTTTCACTGAAGCAGAATGCAGCCTCTCATAACAATGCCAGCTGGAACACTGATACAGATGGGTTCCTAGAACCTAGTGAGAGAAACCTGTTCTACGAGGGGCCCTCCTTCCAGAAGATAATTCCAGTTTGGGGGATATATATATACATATATTTTTTCACCTCTCCTCCTTATATTGACAGTTAATATTCACTATTGCTTTCCTAGTCTCCTTTGTTTTTTTTCTCTTTTTGTGTTAAATAGCTTCCTGTCTTTTAACTTCCCACAGGTGAAAAACATTTAAGGGGATAAGAATTAACCCCAAAATCAAGTTGTACAAAGACTGGGAGTAACAAACCATGGCTACTAATCACAGTGAGGCAATCAGAATCTATTGCTAATTAGTGATCTTAAATTAACAAAGGGACTCAGGGAGGCCCTTGAGGTCCATAAAATCTCTTCTAACTTTTTGTGTCTTTAAGTCTTGTCCCTTGCTGGCCATCATCTCCAGATTTCTAGCACCAGAAAAACTGGTCAAAATAACCTCTATCATGCTGTGTTTTGTTATCTATATTCTGTCACATTTCTGCCAAATAGGAACAAAACGGGAAAAGGATCCAGGTTGGTGGCAACATGCATTTACCTGCTAGAGCCACCCGTCATTGATACCGTGATGTGAACACCACATTATAATCGAACTCCACACGTAATACCTTCCTTTCATTGGCTGAGTTTCCACTTAAGTACACAACCCATCCTAATTATGCTTTAATCACCTTCTTCTGAAGAATTTTATGTCCTTTGATTAGTAGCAATGATTTCACAATTATTATAAGAAGGGTATTAAGTCTTTGTTATAAAAGCATGGGTTGTATGGAACGCTTTTAAAGACTTTTAACAACTGGTATTTTGATTTTGGTAGAATGTTTAATACCAGATCAATCAGGATTGGTCATTTATATTGGGAAATATTGAGAAGTGAACTTGGGTGAGAAACAGTAAATTCATATTCTGGCAAAACTCAAATATGAAAATGCTATAGAAAATGAGGAGTCCAAGAGTACTAACATGAATGTGCCATTTTAAAAGGATTAACCTGGAGACCAAGGGCAGGACATGTCTGTTTGGAACAGGGACCTGGAGGCAGAGATCTTACCAGGGGATTTCACCAATATACCATGAAGGTCTGTCCCATGCTAGCCCTAGTGGAAATGAGAAAAGGAGAAAGATTTTTCAAGTCCTAGAGACTAACCCTATATATAATACGAGAAGCAAAGGTAGTCAGCCTTATACAACCTAGCATGCACAGGCCTGGGTAACTGGGAGCATAGTATACTAAATGGAAATATGTTTCCATTTTCTGAAGTCACAAAGCATCTGTATTTAGGGAGGGTATCAAAGGCATACTGCAAATAAGGGCCATATATCATCCATTCCTGAATACTCTATTTATTAAAAAACAAAAGTAAAACTCATTTGCCCCTCTACTCTACCATACAGTATTGGACCAAACAAACAAACTATAAAATATTATTCTGACCACATTTCAGGGGTAAAGGTGGAATAGGATATTTACAGATGTCTACCAAACAAGACAGGGTATACCAGATGTGTACCCCAATGCAAAGTGCCTATGAAGCTACAATGAAGCAAAGATCTCTGGCTTAAAGACCTCTGGGGGCCTCATAGCCACCTCCCCACACAGTAACAACAGTACCAATAAGATAGAAATTATCACCCTCTGAATGGGAACATAGTAGAAGTTACTGGAGAAAGGAGGGGAAGCATGAAGAATAGACTCCACCTGCAGTGTAAGGTGAGACACAACTCACTCTGCTGGCTGCATTCACCAATGAGGTAGAGAAAGCTAGTAGGACAGTGGCCAGGGCCATTCCTGCCTAGCAAGTCCATCCAACCTTCATATGAAGGAAGAGATAAAAAGCAGCACGTGGATCAATGTCTTTTAACTCAAGGATCCTGCCCACCAGTAAATACTGGGCCAGACTCAATTAATGGCATTAGGCTATTTCTCCTTCTTTGCTGGGGCAGAGAGAGAGCTAAGAAGGGACAGGTGGAAGCAGGCAGGCTCACTATGCAAGAAAGGATGGAATAATAGAGATACTCTCTCCTTCGTGCTATCCTCAAGGTTTGAGCAAATTCTCCTTCTCTAAAGTTTTGAAAAGCCTCACATTTATTCTAAAGTGACAAAGAATTCCAATTATACTTCTCATGCTACTAATGCTCTTTTTTTTAAAGGTTATTTGGTGTGTATTTGTGGTTTCCTCCACCAAATTATAAACTTCTTGGAGGCAGACTCTGGGTCCTATTTATCCTCAAAGTTACTTCTACCCTGATACCTGGTGTGAGACACACTCAGTAAAAAATAAACATAAGCTCAGAGTCTCAGTATCTCATTGAACTTTCATGCAATCTGCAACAAATCAAGGTCCACAAAGAGGAAGCCAGTATGAAGAACCAACTCAGGGAAAAGATGCTCTCTGGCAGTCAATCAACTAAGATTTAAAAATAGAAAGTGGCTGCATCCTCGGTTAGGGAAAGGGAGAGCTCCTCTGCTCAGGGACAAATTCCACACCCCTGAGCATGACCTTCGACTTCACATAGGAATAAGAAAGTTAAAAATCGGGAGAGTGGCAGGAGCTAAAGAGTTGGCAAGTCCTTTTGAAAGCTAGAAGGGGACAGTTGATGACCCATGCTTTATCCTAACTCCATGGAAGTAAAATCCATTTGCATTTATCATTACATCCCCAGCATTTAGCACAGTGAGTACCACTAATAAAGGTGAGTTGACTGGATCCATGAAGCAGTGAGTAATGAAGCAATTGATTAATTAATCAATACAGGAAATCGATGAATGAATTCTGGGGCAACTGTAGGTGCAGGCTTAAAGGAGAAAGGTCAGGGGAAAGGATCTTGATTCTTTTGTGTCTGTTCATTCACTTGTCTAGCTTAGGAGGAAAGGCAGGAGTCCAAGACTCCAGCTCTGTCTAGAATAAAAGAACTACATTGTGCGGTGGACAGCCTCTCTGCTGCACTACTTCTTGGGACACTAAACCTGTCTGTGTGAACCGATGTGAAAATTTCTTAAGGTCAGACCTGAACACACATTTGAACTGAGTAAGACTGAATGGAACGAACAGAACTAAACTGCAAGATGAAGAAGTGAGCAGACTTGGATCAAATTCAACTAAAGAGATGGAAACTTCCAGACTTTTAGATCAGCTTTGGCACAGTTGGAGGTGCAGAGTTGCAAAGACACCTCGGAGCTAGCCAACAATTGCTGTAATCATGGAAGGCACGCGAAGGTGTGTGACCACCAGATAAACAATCTAGGGTCACCGGAGTCAGCCCCTCACTGCGCTGGCCTGCAGCTCCCTCTGGGCAAGTGTTATCTCCCTGCACCACATGCCGTTCTGGGTTTTATGTATGAATGTTAGAGGGAAAGGCAACCAACTGTGTGCACGAAAGAAATAAAAGATATTTCTCTCTCTCTCTCTCTCTTTTTTGGCCTTTACCCTTTTGTTCTCCTTGAGAAGCATAACACATTGGAAAGCTATCAAGAATTCAAGCTATTAAGAATAAAGGGACAGTGATAACACAGAGAGGACAACCAGAGCAGCCCTAAGGCTCTTACCTGGCCTACGAGGAGGGGCTGGGGGCTTCGGGCCCTGAGGACAGATCCTGGAGAAAGCAGGAAGGGAACCAGAGTGAGATGGGAGATCCAAAGAAGAGAAGGAGGGGCTGCCGGGAAGGGCCGAAGTCCAGGCAGGAAGAGTGCAGGTGGTGATGAACGAGGAGTGCTGAGGAGTCACGTTCCAGGAACACGTTTGTCCTTCCCGTCTGATGGAGCTGTAATTACAGGAGGATTGAGCTGATGAGGCACAGAGGACCTTTTCCGCTTACGTTTGCGTCCTTTCTCCATAATCATCTTTGAGAAAAACGTTAACTTGGAGATGGATAAATGGCTTGGAAACTCAAATCATCAGCTTTGAGTTCCTACAACTGGACTGAGTTTATCCAGACCACGTCTTCCACGGTCAGGAGCTCTGGCTTTCCTGGTCGTGAGCTTTCCCAGTTGCTGGGGCAGGTCTCTGAGAAAAACAATAACAATCTGAAATATCTGCCCTTCCAGGCCCCATTTGGAAAGCTTCCTCCTCCAGAACGCAGATGGTCAACAGCAGAGCCACTTATGGAGAAAGTGTAGCACCTGCTCATAGGGTGGTTAGGGAAAAACAAGCCTCACCCTATGGAAGAAGTCAGAATAGTAGAGTCCGCCCCAGCCGTGGGGGCAGGGGGGCGAGGGTAGCAACCAATTTGGGAGGTCAGTGTGGCTTGGAACAATAGGGAAAAATTCCCTGAAATAGGCAAAACTTCAATAAGGCCTTGGACACTAACAGGCAGCCATGGAGCTGGCCCCTCCGGTAGTATAATGACAATAATCACACCAAAGGCACAAGGTGAAATGAGTGTGGCAAGGGAAGGGGGTGCTGAGAACAAATTCCTTTGACAACCTCCCTTCTTTGAGACTTCCTGATATAACCCTTGGTTCATGATTTTCTTCATTCGCCCAGTTAGTAGTTAGTGTCTTATTTCCACTGAATTCTGATAACCTGCCTTTTTCATGCATTTCAAGGATGCATCTTCTATTGCCTTAACTGAGGTTCTTTACTAACCTGACCTAAATTCCTTACTAGACTACATGCTACATAATGTCCCTGTTATGCACCTCACCCAGGTTAAAAATTTGTACAGGTTAGTTTTATTAATTAACTTTTTCAATGAATGACAGGGGGTTTGTTGGGCTGGCCTGCCAGGTGGGCGTCTGACTGCTCCTTGCAGACCTGATCAGAGTGCAAACTGAAAACCTGGAGATCTGAAGGGGGGCAAATGCTCACTACCGCACCACCTTCAGTTTAGTGCCCTCTTCTAAATGGTAAGATTCTTCCTTTGTTTCTGTGTCTGCAGGCTGGGGTCTGGGGCCAACATTCCCACTGGAAATCTCTATCTGCAAGTTCCTCCCAACACACACACAAATAGAGAATTACTTAGAGAGAAGTTGTAAAAACTGAAGTTATGACCTGGCAGTAGCTTAAACATGAGTATCAGTTTCAATATATGGAGAGTTTAAAGAATAGTATAGAAAAGATATTTAATGAACCCAATGAGGGATGAATGTCTGAATGAAATTCATGACATATGTTTTTAAATTTATTTTCCTTTTACAAAATATTTTTTCTTTTACTTGTGTCACTTGATCCGAGCTCCACTCTCTCTCCTCTCTTCTCCTGCTTGGCCCCAGGCTGACCTGTGTGGACCGAATCCCCCAGGCTACTCTGGCACACTTGCTTCCCCAGGTGCTGGCAGGAGATTAGGGGGATGGAAGGAAATAGTAGTCAGACCTCATTTCTTCAGCTCCGCTCCCTACAATCTGTCAGCTGTGTTTTTACACCAAAATCTTTTCTGAAATTGTAGCTACAAGATCCAGCAACTACTTTGCCCCTTTGGGCCTTGAGTGTCTCATGCTGGTGATGCTTCCTCTCCTACTCTTGCTAGCTCTAGGGGACCTTCCACATCTTTTGTTGACTTTCCATAATACTTTCTGTCAATCTCCTACCTCATTTGGGTGCTGCCTGCCCCAGTTTCCTGCAAGGACCCAAATGACATGAGGCCCCACTGACCCAAAAAAAGTTCAGGGAGAAAAATGTTGGTGACTTTTCTATTTATGTTTTGATCCAGGATCAGACTGATTGTTCAATGTGCCAGCAATGCCGGGATACTTGGGTGTTTAGGCTAGTTGACGATGTGCTTCCACAGATTTGCTCAGAATCTTAGGCCTGCATCTCAACTAATCGAATAAAATCACGAAAAGCTGCATCAGTAAGTTCATGATGGGCACAGTGGAAAATCTCAGAGGAAGAACACTCACAGGTCCTGCCCCTCTGCACTTGGTGAGAGCAAGCCTCTTCCAGGCACTCTCTCCTGGTCCATTTTCTTATCTTGGAGCTAATAAGAATTTTGGAAGGGAAGGCTTATACTATATCCCTGAGAGCTTTTTTATTTATTTCTGTTCTAATTTTTTAAACAAAGATAGTATGTAAAAAGTAAATCCAGGCTGTACTTCCTCAAGTCTCTTATTTCCATAGGAAAAAATTCAGGCTACAGAAGTAACTTTATGTTTAGCTGCTGACCACTGGGAAGGTGGTTTTGCTATAGGGTGTCCAGGTTGTCCTCATGCATCAGTGGCAACTGCTGACCTAATGGTCCTTGAGAGAGAAGCTCACTGTGGAGTACACATCTCATTAGATGGTCAAGGCCTCCTGTTCCAAGAATGGAGGGACAATCTCTAGAAGTCCCATCACCCTCATCATTCTGAGCACTCCTCTCCCTGCCCAAGACTCTTGCCCCAAGAGGACCTGAGATTCCATGCTGTGCAAGCTCACTACATATTGATTGATTCTATGTGCATGCTACTCAGTGTTTGTTCACTTGTCAAATGGCTTTTAAGTTCGCTCTTGTCAGGACTACGTGCCATAGCCTATAGGGTCCCCAGAAGCAGGCATCTTGAATTATCAGGCACTTTATGCAAAACTCAAGTAGAAATGCAGATGGGGTTAAAAATTAGTGATTTTTAAAAGCACTAAGCAAATTTAGATTATTAACACCATCATTATTAATAGATAATGATGATGGTAACTGCAATGATGGTGATTATAATAATCCCTCAGAAAATATTCTCCTCTTCCTCCCTTTAGAATGCACAGGTTGCCAGCTCTGAGATTGACTACAAAATGTATGTTCAAGGAATCCTGATTAAAAGCCTCCTTGATATCTCTGAGCTTCTGGTACACAAAAGGCATGTGTGTACATGTGTACACATGTGTATGCATGTGTGCGTGCATACATGTTGGCACATGGACAAGGTGTCGTCTGTCTCCAATAGGAAATGAGTCCAAGGTGAAGTGCAGGGGGAGGTTTTGCTGTCTGCAAGCTCCTAAGGTGTAGCCATACCATAAGGCTGAGGGTTTGGGGAAAATAGTTTGTGGTGTGGGAGATGTTTCTGCATTTGAGGGGGAGCATTTCTTCAGGCCATTGTGGACCAATAAACAGTTCAATTTTTTCATTGTTCTAATTAATTTAATTAAGTTAACTTCCAAGGTGTGTTAAGAAGCAATGCCTTGGGTGATTAACTGTTCCCATATCAAGGTGTTTTCACAAACACATTTACCCTGATTAGTGTACACATTATTATGTAATTAAATACCTCACACAGAGGAATTTATTAGTGCCTCCTTGTCTCCTAACAAATAAAGCAGCCCTCAGAATCTCTTGAAAAAACTATTCCAGTTGCTAGAAGACAGAGAGAGACAGATGTAGAGGCACATGGAAGTCTGAGAGAGAAGGACCCTGCAGCCCCTCCCAGGGCTGTGCCACCTTCCAGAGGTTTAAGTCTGACCCATTCCTGCACCCATTGCTTTTCCTCTCCTCCCCACTTGGTCCCACAAGGTCGACATCACCTACTAGCAAGACTCCTTCATCCTTTTCTCCTTTTACAAAAAGGGATGAAGAGGTCTTTGCATGGAAGAAATGAAAACTCTCCTTCATCTATGCATATCCCTCTGAGCTCATCTGCAGAAACCCTGTGAAGTTCATGAAGTTTCATTTTAACATCCTCCACCTCCTCCATCCATTCACTACATGCCACAAAGTATTAAGCCCATTCCTGTAGGGCCCAATCCCTATTACTTGGAAGGAGAAGATCTCTGTCTTCGTCTGTTTGGGCTGCTATAATAAAATACCATAGACTAGGTGACTTACAAACAGCTTCAGTTTACTCCTGACAGTTCTGGAACCTGGGATATCCAAGATCAAGGTTCTGGCAGACTCAGTGTCTAGTGAGAGCTAGCTTCCTGGTTCACAGAAGTCTGTCTCTTACTGTGACCTCACATGGTGGAAGGGGCAATGGAGCTCTCTAGAGCTTCTTTTATAAGTGTACTAATCCTATTCATGAGGGCGGAACCCTCATGACCCAATCACTTTCCAAAGACCCCACCCCCAAATACCATTACATTGGGAATTAACTTTCAAAACACACATTCCATCCACAGCAAACCCATATTCTGAGTTATTGAAGTGAGTGCCAGTCAGATACTGTGTTCAGAGACAAGTTAGAAGAGTAGTTCTTTCTGCACAGGCCACCTTCTCAAGGCTTTTCCCTCATGGCCACCAACTTGATTATATATATGGTCAACCCTACACATCTTAATTGTGCCCTAATAATCACAATATGAATAACCTGTGCTGACTGATTACATCTGTCCCATACTGTCCCAAGTACTTATGCCCCTGATCCAATTCAATCTTACAACTCTGTGAGATAGGTGTTACTATCACTATTTAACAGATGAGAAAATTGAGGCATTAAGTAATTAGGTAGGATGTTCAAGATCGAATAGCTGGGGAGTGGCAGCATCATTGAAATAATTCAGGGTCATCAGACACAGAGCCCCATGCCCCATCTCAGGGAAGAGTGCAGAACCTGAGAGCGGAGGCCTGATTTCTAGGTCTGTGGGCCCCAGGCCCAGGCCATCGATGTGAAAAGCCAGATGGGTTTCTTTGCTCACCTGCACTATTTGATGCAGTGAGGCCCAGGCAACTTAGCCACCTCAGAGAGGATAAATTAAGTGACATTTCTGGGGAATGAAGAAAATACTACTGAAGGCCAAGTGAATCAATGCTGAACGCAGAACAAAACAGTTTCCACCACTGGGATCAGACCGTTCAGGTTGGCAGCAGGGAGAGAGAATTATGTAAGCCGGGGGGCCAGCTCCAGAGGGAGCTGAGATTGATTCTATATGATTGATGACTCGAGGACAGAATGCCAAGTCATCAATTGCCTCAGCTCATGCCACAGACAGCATCAAGATCACTTTTCCCTGGTGCCCGGCCTGAAAGATTTCTCTTTTGTTTGTTTGTTTGGCCTGGGGCAGGAGCCTGCCAGGCTCAGCTTGTAACTTTACCAAGGCCTTCGGAGAAAAGACAGGAAGGCAGGTGACAACATCTGGCAAGAGGGCACAGGACTTGAGGGAAAAACAGCAGAACTGGGAGTGGGGGTAAAGGGTGTGTATGTGTGTGTGTGCGCATGTCGTGAAGAGAGAGAGAGAGAGAGAAATAGTCCTACCCTGGGAATCCTGAATGCCGGTTCCATGAGCGCCTGTGTGTAATAATTGACCAACTGTGATATTTTCTCTGTGACTCAGTTTCTTCGTATAGTGATTCAGAATAATCACACCATTCCTTCTATCTCATTAGGATATTAGTAAAAGACTCAACCCTCTTCAAAATTTGCTCATGATATGGCTTTACGGTTTAATATTTTCCCTTGACCTTTATCAGGCTTTCTTGGGAAAATTTATAGTTTTCCCCACAAGACCTCACACTTCATTTCACACTGCTGGGTGGCTCACTATGGCTCCCTATATGGAAGTCCTATTACCCAATTCCACTTGATGCTTCTGGAGATTAAAGATCACAGCTTTTCTTAGATTCTCTCTAAGCCCAGGGCTTAACAGATTGCATGATCCATAACTACTTCCCCTGACCAGTTTCATATACATGTAAGTATATGAATGATGATATCAGGAAGGCTACAGCTTGAACCAGACTGAAGATATTTAAAATTTCCATAAAATCAGCAAGTGTGATTTTAAAGACAAAGCACAAGGGAGAACCCTGTGACGCTGTGAAGATAATATCAGGTTAAGAAGAGGAAGCAGTGAGAAATCTCGATTCCTGTTTTTCTCTTCTGTTTCCTCTGACAATGTTAATAAACTTTAACTTGAAAGATAAAATAGCATAGCTAAGAAAGACTTTAAGCCCAATATAAGTAAAAAATGGTGGTAAAGCACATACCCACTTTTTAAAAATCCCTGTGTCTGATTACAAAATGGGTAATTCCTACACATAATAAAGCAATTGGGAAAAAAGAGAAAGGTAGAAAGAGGAAAATAATAAATATCCACAAACCACCATTCAGTGCTGAACATTATTAAATACTAGTCATACTTTCCTATCACTCTATCATTCTTTATGTATCTGCATGTGCTCATGTGTGCTTTTAATTAGAATTTTCATATTCAGTCCCTTTAAATTAGTTCAAGTCTTTGCACACAGACTGCAACTCTACCCCAGGGTAGAAAAAGTGATTGGAATCTCTCACATAAGAAAGTGATCACAGAGATCCTATGTGAGTTAACTAAAAGCCATGTAAAAATAGTCCCGTTTTCTTCTTAGATCAAACATATCATGATTTTTAAAGAAATTTAATGAAATAGCTCGTGATTTTCCTGAGGACAGAATAGAGAAACATGGGATGGCGTATAGCCCAGGGATGCAGGAAAGGGATTCACGGCTTTCCATGTGGACCATACCTGCAGATTGTTGGAGGTGGACCATGGAGGTTCTTCTTGGCTCAAGTCCTTCATTCACTCACCTGTTTATTACTCTGACAATTATTCACTGAGGGCCTAGCCTAACCACTGCTTTAAAGGTCCAGGGTGTGGCAACCAGAGTGATCCACAGAAAGTGAGTTCTTTGCGCATCTGCCTGACATGAGTCCAGAGCAGGAGTGAGTGGATTGAGTAACAAAAGCCTAAACAAAAGACATTGACTGACAATTTAATGATACTAAGATGAGCAGGGGGAAATGTAGAGAAACCTATACTAGTTAGGGTTCTCCAGACAAAAGGAAACAATGGGAGATGCAATAATTTATTATAAGATATCAGTTCATGACCTATAACTGACTGTCCACAAGCTGGAGACTCGAGAAGACCAGTGGTTTGGTTTGACAGCCTGAGAGCCAGTGGTTTAGGTTCCAGTCTGGGTCTGAAGGCCTGAGAACCACGGATTTTAGCAGGGATGTGAAGGACAGGAGAAGGTGTGTGCCTCAGCTCAAGCATTCAATTCCAGCAGAATTAATCCAAATTTCCCCTGGCTTTTTGTCTTATTCGGGCCTTTAATGGATCAGGTGATGCCCAGCCCCATTGGGGAGGGCAGCCTACTCAGTCCACCAACTCAAATGCTAGTACTCATAGGCACGCCTAGAAATGAAGTTCAGTTAAATATCTGGGTGCTTCACTCTGTCATTCTTTATGTGCCAGTCAAGTTGACACATAAAATTTGCCATTACAGCTTCCATCTAAGTTTTAAAAACCGACCCCTTGGGAACAGGACTGGACAAAACTGATGTAAGAGCCATTCACATAAATAATGAGAAATTTCTCTTAAGTACAAGCCTAACAACAGCTAAACAGAGATGCTAGAGAAAATAATGTACTTCTAGACTAGCAAAGCATAATTTTAATGTCCCTCTAGCAGAGGAACAACCAGTCCAGCATTCCTTCCACTCAGTGTTGTTAAGCTCAGTTCTGGGCTTGGGACTTCAGAAAGGACCCTGACCACCAAAGACAAGGACATCCAGACATGAGGCCAGGGAGGTGAGAGAAAACAGAAGAAAACTGAGAAGTTTAACTAGAGTAAAAAAGCCACATTGATGGACAAGAATAGCAGAGGGGCATTTGATAATTATTTTTCTTTGAGACCCTTGGAAGACTGTTTTGAAAGAAATGGTAATTTTGCATAGTTCCCAGAAAAAGGGTGAAAATTACTGAAATACTGAAAGTTTTAATTCAATGTAAGGAAGAACTTTTCCCTTCATTGGAATGCTCCATAAAAAGACTGGTCTTGGCTATGAGACGATAAATTCCACTCCTCCCAGAGTGTATGCAAATCAGGGTCACCTCAGGTCACAACAGTATTCAGTACCGGGTCAGAGGCTGGAGCACATGCCCCTAGAGGCCTTTTTATTCGCAATTCCCTAATTCTCCGATTGCTGACACTTGGCTGGAAAGAAGGGACAGTGAATTGGGGAACTGCCCATTTTCAATATTTTGTTTTTAAGTCTCCCCCAAACCCATAGAACCTACTGGCTCAAGTACCCACTGGCTCAAGCACCCCTAGAAAGCCTTGTTCTCAATTATCCTATAACCAGAAAAGAACATACGTGTGCTTCACTTTCTAGGGACTCATCCACAGGGCTGTTAACACGTTCAATGGGAATAAAACCCAAATCTATAAGCCCAGCTCCCAGCAGTGGCATGTCAATCATCGGGCCTATGCGGGCAGGGTGATGTGTTTTCTGGGGCCCTGTGGATTCCAGAAAGTCTCATACATCATGCTGCCCAGGCTATATTTGTGATTAAGCTGGCCCTGGTAGGAAGGCAATTCGTGTTATCAAATCCCTTCCAACAGTCACATCTCCACCCCTCCCATTAGGCTTTCCGGGACTGCTCTCAGCACTGCGGCATCCTCTTTTTTCTGCAACCTAAGCCTGTAGCCCCCACATAGCCTTTGGTGATGGATGCAGCTGGGGAAGGATCAGCATCTATCTCAGAGTAGTAGCAGACTCAAAAGTCAAAGACACAGTTCAAAGACCTAAAGCCATGGGGTGTTAAATGGAAGGGACAGAGAGAAAATACTCTTTATACAAATGAATTTTAGCAGAAAAGCATAGATCAGGCAGATAAAGCACATCTGTTCTGCCTAAAGCAGTAATTAGGGGTGAAGGAGGCTGGAGCCCCATTCACTTAACCTTTTGTATCTTGTCTCTGTCCCTCAGGGGGCCCCTAAGAAGGCCCTGCAGAGCCTGGCTTGAAAATTTTACATGTGGGAAAACTTAGGCAAGAGGCCCAGAAAAAAAAGTGATTCTCCCAAGTTAAGAGCTAACTAGCAATTACATAGAATGTGTTCTCCTAACTTCCATGGTAGTCATGGTCTATGGTCTATCATGGTCGTGGTCTATCATCCCATGGCTACATTAAGATAAGAAAGAAATATCCCAACCAAAAATGATGAGTCACCTTCCTCCTCAACATGCCTTTCATTAATTGAATCTGGGATTAGTTACATCTTTCTTCCCCAAAGAATATAGTACTTTGTGGTGAAGGGGATGGGGGCGGGGAATAGGTGAGAGAAGAGATGAGAGAAAATTCCATCTTAACTTGGCGCCACAAATACATATATTTTTTTGGCCAATTTGCTTCCAGGCATGAATTGGGCTTTTTCTCCCCCATGGAATGTCAGCACTTTTAGTCTTAAGAACAGCTTTCTCAGCAAAGTGATAGTTCTTGGTCCATGGAAGTTGCCCTACGTTTTTGCAGAACAGAAGTCTGACACTCAGTGAAAAACAGAATGTTTATTCCCAGCTTCACCTTCTTCCCTGGGATTCCTGATCCTAGATGGGCTATTGTGTGGCTTCCTTTGGTTGGGCTGCGGCCCCACAGACATTTGAGGGAGCAGGAGAGGGAAGTCTCTGCAAAGCCAAAGAGTTCAACACAGTGGATGCTGCCATGAAAGCCAGTCACTGGGTGGGACCCCTGGGGGCCAGGTAACCAGCCTCTGGACAGGAGGCCATTCATTGCCAGGTATCCTAAGGTCCTTTCTGTGGTAGGCACTGCATTATCTGTTACTTTGAAACCTACCCCCATCTTTTTTTATTTTGTGAACTATCTTCACAACAGACTGTTAGTTCCCTGAAGCAGGAAAAGTGTTGTCTATTCCATGTGATCGAGAACGAGGCTGAGCACACAGTTACCACTCGGCACACTCTTGCGTAAACAAATGGCGAATTAATTGAAGTCAAGGACACCGTACTGCCACCACCATACTTCTTTATCCTCATTTTCCTCTCCTCTCTTTCCTACAAAGAGTGTGTGTGTGACCTTGAGCAAATTACCTATCTTCTCTGCACTGTAGTATCTCCATAAGCAAACAGTAATATAACTACTTTCATCATGGGCTGTTTGTAAAGTTAAATAAGATGAGGTGCAGTGAAAATGATCACTAAATATTAGTTTCCTTCTCCTTTTCTTTCTTCCCCTGTTTCAGCTTTCCCCCTTTTTATTTCTGCAATCCTTTTAACCACGAATACACAGAAATACCTGTATTTGTCTGGTTAAGTGTATAAATGCTTGTCTAGCTGGGGTATTTGCCAAAATTGATGCCCTTCCACGCCTTGCTTAATCTTCCCAGGGGTGTACATTAGAGAGAACATTCAGCAGCCAAGCCTTAGGAGCCAGGGCTACGGAGAGGGGGCTCACAGGCCAGAGATGTGGAATCCAGGGGCCATTTGTAGCCATCGAGTGAGGTGAGTAGGTAAGAAGCAGGAAACCACTAAGCTGTGTCCTCAAAGCAAAAGAGTTTAGAACAAAGGTACATCAGGTTCCCTGAACACCTATCAAAATCACTCACAAACACACAGATATCAGAGGAAGAAGTGGTATTGGAGCTCTGAACATTCTTTAAAAGTAAGAGAGCATATCCACCCGAAGAGATGGAAAACCCTGAGTAAGCCGTCTTGGCTATCCTTTGGATCTGCCCAGCAGCCACCTCTAACAGGTCACAGCCCCCAGCCACTGGGTGGGGCATCTTAACCAGGCTCAGCCACTCACAGCTCTTCAACAGCTTTGTAACATCAGGTGAAGTCACGTTTGTTGTTGTTTATTAAACACCTGTTACTCTGAGCTCTGCACATTGTTAAAGGATTGCATGGATCACTCCAATAACCTTATGAGGGCTATTCTATTATTATCACATATTATTGTTCCTTTGTAAAGGAAATTAAAGCAACGAGAAATTAGGTGGACTTACAGTTAGTATGTGGTATGCACCCTAAGCCAGGCTGATTGGACTTCTTTCCTAGGACTTTTCCAGACTTGATCAAAGAGAGAACAGATGCATGGGTTGTACCACCCAACATGGGGCTGCCATTTGGGTCTCGTTGCCTCTTTCTCTTCTTCTTCCAGAGTGAGGCTGGCAGAGTGTAAGTCAGGATCTGCCTACAGCTGTAATTCTTGCCTTGGAGAGGGCTGGTCTGGCCACCACCCAGATACGAGAAAGGGGTGGAGAGCCCTGATGGGGTATGACCCTGAGTCTAGTCATCCTTGAGACTGGCTCTATTTCAGGCATGCTTTTTCTTTGGTTTGGTGAACAGGCCCCAAAGGGGCAGAACCCCTGCTTCATTCGTGCACTTATTTTATATTTGACTTAAGCTGATTTGAGGTGGTTTTCTGTCATTTGCAAGCAAAGAGTGCTGATGACTCAGAAACTCAGACAGCTTCCTGTCTAACTCAGCTGCTTTTAACCCCCTCACCTGGTGACGTGCAGTCCTGGTACAGAATCACCTGCAGGCCTGTATAACCCCACACCTGGAAATACCAGCCTTGGGGTATTCAGGGGGCTGGGGGAGATGGAGTAAGCAAAAAGCATTAAGGCAGGAACCACAGAGGATAGAGGCTCTGACTACCAGCAAGAGAGCAGGTGACCAGGGCAGAACCTTTTCTTCCGGGTGGTCCCATTCCTTCTGATAGCCTGCCCCTCATACCCACACATGCCTACGCCAAGCCAGCTGCCGCCCTCTCGGGCCCCTGGAGAGGACCGTGCCCTCTGCCGCTATGTATGCACATCTGGAATACCCACAAATACATTGTGTCAAAGGCCTACTAGCACTTTAAATTTATAAAGAGAGTTCCAGGTCATCTGAAATGAGCTCACCCAAAGCAAGAATTCCTCCTCTAGCATCTGTGATAAAGGGCCATTTAGTACCTGCCCGGCATTCCACAGGGACAGCAAGCTTTGTGAGAAAGCACAAACAAGAACTGGATTGTCTGGATTTATATGTTCCTCACTTCACTGTTTTTTAAAATTTCTATAACTTATTCACTCACCCCATCTTTATCCAAATGGTGATATATTTCAGAGAAAATTTTCATTTGTATTCTCACCATCCAGATCTAATAGATATTAATATTTTGACATATTTGCCACAGATGGTTCTTTTTCTGAGAAAATAGTTGCATATATAGCTGAAGCTACCTTTATAACTTTCTCCAATTCCATTCACCTGAATGTATCCCTAGATGTAACCACATTACTCTCTCCATAACTTTAGTGTAACTACATGTGCAGAGCCATAAAACATAGACACTATTTGCAAGCTTTCTGTCTGTGTATACTGCATTCTTTGCACAATATTAAAGTTTCAGATTGTCCATAGGTATGCAGGTCACCTAGTCTATTCATTGCAGTGGATATTTCAATGTATTAGGTGAACATAACAATTCATAACATACAACTTATTTATCACTCTCATATTGACAGACATGTGCACTGTTTCCAGTATTCTGCTACCATAATTTATGCTGTTTTCAAAGACACCCTTTTGCATACTTGTTTCCATACCATGGTCTGAGTCTCTCTAGAGTATCCACTAAGTAACAGGATTGTGAGGTCACAAAGCATTAGCATCTTCTCCCTGCGGTCCCTAAGCACAGCTGCTGCACGTCACAGGAGGGTGTGTTGTGGCCACTTACCATGAGCACTTAGTACACAGTGTCCATGCCCAAGGTCCTTACACAAGTGGTGAGAATTTGGTGACAGTTTTTGGTACATAGTAGGCACTCAATAAATGGGGACAGTGGTTAATGTTTTCTCTACCTTTCCTAACCAAAGTTTTTGGTTCCACCAGGCCTTCCTCAAAACTGTTTAATAAAGTGAGGAAACCCTTTGAATAAAAACGGTGATGGAGTATATTGCCTAATTAGCTGTGCTCGTAATTAAATTGCAACAGAAACGGCCTGTACGCACTTAACTAGGCATTTATTACAGCTTAATAAGGTAACGATTGTATGATAAATGTGTGCTACTTGATTACAAGCAATAGATTCTCTGAGCATTAACAAATGCTGGTGACAGGCTAACAATATTATAAAGTTTGCAGAGTTTCTTATTTACTCCCTCATACATTCCTTTTTTTTCTTATCAAAAATATTTCAATTGTTTATACAAACACAATGAAATAACTAGTTGGTTCCCTTGCCACAGCTCATCTCCTCTATCATCTTTGTGGTTTAGCATGGGTGGGATCAGATGCCATCTGGAGTGGTCACCTATGTTGGGAGAGCCCTTGGGGGCCAGCTGGTTCACAACCTCATGGGAAACTCGAGGACCAAAGCAGAGGCATGCCTTGCCCACAGACACAAAGGCAAGAGGCTCAGGACAAGAACCCAGCCTTTCTGAAATATTTTTTCAATTACAGTTAATATTCAATGTTAGCTATTATTTGTACCCACCTGGCACCATACATAGTTATTACAACATTATTGACTATACTTCCTATGCCGAACTTGACTATTTTCTACCAATTTGCACCACTTAATCCCTTCACCTTTTCACAGTAGCCAAGACAAGTACCCATCAATAGGTAATTGAATAAAGATGTGGTTCACATATACAACGAAATATTATTCAGCCATAAAAAATAAAAAAGTCTGACCTCTTTTTATGTATTCTTTTCTCCCCACAACATGGATATGTGCTTTGGAAAGCTAGTCTTCTCATTAATGGGGAAGGATCTCTTTCTCTTCCCTAAAACAGAGGAATGAAGGCCCGAGATTCACGCTAAGATATAAATGGTTAGTACACAATCCTTTTCAGCTGGTGAGTTTTGACCCGGATGGCAGAAGAAGCTGATAGCATTAGGGCCAGTGGTAAGCCCCAGCCAGCTCCTATAGGATCATATAGCCAGAGTCAATCACACATGTCTCTTTCTGGCTCCACAGTGAAGTCAAATTGGTAGCTTGAAATCAACCCTGGTATACAAGTGTTGACACAAGAGAAAGCAGCAAACACCTTAAATCTGGGCAAGGTTTTTTTTTTTTTAATTGATTTAACAGCAAACCACTAATTAGAGCCCTCTGGGTCTAGAGTGGGTAACAAGGAATGAGGGAGAATGCTGGAGGTTGACTTTGGTTGAGTTTGATCAAGGCCAGTATGGCACATTTTCTAATTTTGTCAACAGTTGTTCTTGGGCACAGCTTCTAACTCCAAAGTCTTTCTGACCCAAATCTATGCACACAGACATTTTTTTAATACAGAAAGGAGGCAAAAAGGGCTACATGAGAAAAGAGTTTGGAACACACTTCTGCTTGTTTAATGCTAATTAGTTGTCCATGATAGACAGACAGATATATAGGTAGATAAGAGATAGACATAGAGATTTATACATATGTGTGTGAAAGAGACTCTCCATTGGTCGGATATAAAATGCTGTGTGTGCCAAACGAGTGTCGTAGATGTTTTAAGATTTGTAAAACTGAGGGATAAACTCTAAAAATTATTACCCCAAACATTATTAATAATCACCTTCATTGAATTAGAACTCAATAATTGCCTCATTAGATTAAAGTAAATCCTTCCTAAATGCATGCAATAGACAAAAAGGAAAAAAACCCCTAAACTTAGTTTTTTATTAAATTAAGCCATTTGGTTCTTTGTCACATTAAAAGACTAAAGAACATGGCCCTGGCTGGTGTAGCTCAGTGGATTGAGCACGGGCCTGCGAACCAGACAATCGCAGTTCGATTCCCAGTCAGGGCACATACCCGGGTTGCAGGCTGGTTCCCTGCAGGCCAGTTCCCAGCAGGGGATGCATGAAAGGCAACCATACATTGATGTTTCTCTCCCTCTCTCCTTCCCTTCCCCTCTAAAGATAAATAAATAAAATCTTTAAAAAAAAAAAGACTAAAGAACAATAATAACTGTATGGTCCCAATAATATGAGCCAGCATTTCAGGATAAGAATTGGAAAATAAAGGGATAGTGAATGAAGTGAGAAATCCTGTGTTTAAATCGATTATTTACATGCTTTATTCCTGACACACCATAAATCCAAGCAGAATTAGAGAGGACCCAGCACTGTGTGCCCTTCATACCACTTGGGGTTATTCTTGAAGTCGAGGCCCTTGGAGCTGAAGCAACCTCTCTGCCTCCCGTGGTGCTAGGGTGAGATCCACTTCCTGAGACAGCAGAGAATGTGAGCCCTCCCTCATCAGGCCTGGGACATGGTGACTGGCCTAGACTGGGAACTCTAGCCCTCTGTGGCAAGCAGGTCAATGAACAACTCTACAGGTAGTTCAGAATCCCCAGGCAATTTGAATGTGCAGCCAGGGCAGAGAACCACTGCTCCCGGCCCTTTCAGCCTCGTCCTGCCTAGGTCTCTCCTGAGGTCAGCGTGCCTCTCAGGGTTATTGTCAAAGTGCAGAGAATAGCACTGCTGTTGCCTTCCCTTTTCTCCCATAATGTGCCTCTGCTTAGAAAAATGCTCTTTATTGTTATATTATATTATTATATCATTTACACCTAAAATCATTCTGCTAGGTAGGTATTATTATTATATTTTATAATAAAATGGTAAAAAAAAAAACTGTCTGCTCAAACTAGATCACTACTGGTTGAAAGGCCCCGACTTCACTCAGGTCCGGTGCTTTAAGACCCAGAGCACCCCAACCAGAGCACTTATGAAAAATGCTGATTTCTGGGCCTCACTCCACAAGATTCTGATTTCATTGTTGGGTCCTGGTCATTACCATGTTTAAAAACCAATCCCAAGGGAAATCCCAAAACTTAACCAGTATGGAGAAGCATTAAGATGGAATGCATAGTCAAAACTCCTGAACAATCCCAGAGGAAGATGCCCAGCATCACTAATCATTAGGAAAATGCAGATCAAAACCACAATAAGATACTATTGGACACAATTAGGATGACTATTATCAAAAGGGCAGAAAATGACAAAGATGTGGAGCTACTGGAAACTTGACGCATTATTGCTGGGAATGTACAATAGTCATCATAGACTGGAATTCTCAAGCGCGGTATACAGAAATGGCACATTTGGACTACTCCTTGAACTAAACCTAGAATGTGGCAAGAAAATCCTCCAACATAACTATTTCCCTATAAATGGTCCTCATGTTTTTCCCCTGCCTAATTTCTCACTTAGAAAGTATTCACTGAGACTCCCCATGGACACTGGGTTCCATTCAGTGGACCTCACCCACCAGAAGAACACCCCACTAGAGCACCGTTGAGTCAGTTTCCAACTTAAAATGAGACCCAAGTTGCCTCAAGTAGCCTCAAGTTGCAATAGCTACTTCATTCCTAAACCCAGGGACTCCAAGCCATGAAGCCACACAGCTGCAGAGATCAGCTTCATCTACATGCTGCTCATGTAGGGGCGACTTCAAACCCATGAAACAAAGGAGTAAATACAGACAAGTTGACTGACTACTCCCCAAGATCTGGTCCCAAAAGAGGCCTTTACACCAGTGTCTAGGAAGAGAAGTGCAAATCCCAGGTTGTAGGCCAGCTGTAGGACCAGCCTTGCAGCAGTCCATGTCAAGCATGTTTCCCTCAGATGGGGTGTTAGAGAAAGTTATGATTAAAAATCATAGCATGTGCTCTGTGTACTTAGAATCTGCAACAATTCAGGCCAGAGTGTCTTTACTAATGAGAATGTTGGAAATTATTTTTTCTCTTGTGCTTTTCTAGGATATTAGAAACAAAAATACAGTCTTATTCAGTCATTTGGGGTATTTTATTAACTAGATAGATTTTTTTTAACAGATTAAAATGTGGTCTTCATCTGGGACCAACCTAGGACTCCTAGGCAACAGAATTGTGTGCTGGTGAGTCTCTCTGCTCCTCCCAGGAGAGAATTCTGTCTGAGGTCCCTTTACTGCTAGGAATTCAGAGGAGCCAATCTGTGCTCTTTATCCCAAGAAGCTAAAAACCCAAGGAAATCCCATTCCAGAAGCCTCTCCCTTACAAATTCAAAGTGAGTATGAGGGTGAAAAACCTCTCACTCCCAAGACAGTTCTCTCAAAGTCTGCTTCTTCATAATTCAGAAGACTTTCAACCCAGGAACATCTTCAGGCCAACAAGAGGGAAACAAGACTCACTGAATTCCTCCAGAATTTTCCTCAAGAGATGCTTCAATAATTGCACTATAATCCTCACATTCAGCCGAGTGGAGTCCAGCAAGCACTGGCATGCACCTTCCCAACACCCAGCTGGGCAGCTCTGACTCAGCCCCATCATTGCTCTGGGTCTCAGTTTCCCTTCAGACAAAAGAAGTTAATGAAATCCATCACATCTACCCTAGAGAACAGGAAGTCATCAGCATGTTATTAAGCAAATGTAGCTTATGAAGGTACTTAGAAAAAAAGTCTAGTGAACTCTACAAACACAAAATGTTTCCACATTTACAATGCCCGCAATGCCATTAGTGCAAGGTGCCCAATCCATCCTGGGGGCGGGAAAATGAGAGGAATGGCTTGTGGCGTTTGGCAACAATTTACACCATGGATAAAAACACCCACCTTGGCACTTTTAATAGCTGGCCCAGAAGAAAAAGTCCTTTTTTTCTCGAAGCATTAAGAGAAATGTGCATGATTATCATCTGTCTAAAAAATGGGGAAAGAAAGAGGGAGGAGAAAAGGAATACAGCTGAACTGACACCAAGAAACTCACCATTTTATTCTGCACAATTGAACTTCATTAATCATAGAAAATCAGAGATGGAAAAGACCTATTAGGTCACCCCATCTATCCCTCTGAAAGCATTAAAAGCTTTCAAATGAGACGGAAATCGGAGGTCCTGATTGCCGATGGTCATTAAAGATGTTTTTTGTGTATGCGAAGAAAAATGTTAACCTTCATGTCCCTGACAAATTACACTGTAGGTGGTGACAGGCTGCCTTTGCCGGAGCACCCGGGCCCTGGGGAGGGAGGTCACCACCCCTTAACATGAGTGTCCCTAAGTGGCTTCATCGGGGGCCCCTTTTAGATACCCACCACTCGCCACTGAGGGGGTGGTGGGGAAGAGGCTCAAAGCAGAGTTCCCTGCTCTGCCTGCACCCTGCCTGCAGGACAGGAGGAATGCAACTTCCCCTCCAAAAGCACCTTCCTTCCAGGTCCTGCTTTTCACCGAGAGCTGTCTGGCTCTTGCTGGCTCGCAGCCCGGTCCCTTTTGCGGAGCCTTCACAGCCTTAAATTCTGGGCAGAGCAGCGCTCACCCATGGACAGGCACCCACTGTTTCAGGATGTCCCAGATTTCTTTGTCCCTTCCCTTAGCAAGTGACGTCTTACCTTTATTTTAGAGAGCTGTCCTTCTCTCATTTCATGTGGCTCTCATGAGGCAGGACTCCTCATTCTAGTTCCTAAGAGCTGCAACATGCCCCAGACCTGCCTATCATAATAGCTTAAACTTCTCACCACAGCTATTAGCCAAGAAGGAGTATGTGGCCCAAGCCACTCCAATATGGGTCATTCTCTGGAATTTTATACATGAACTCTGAGAGAAAGCTCTTTCCTCCAATGTCACTAAGGTAGCATAATACAAATCTGAGACTCTAGTGGCCATGCTTGTGGCATATGCTTAGATCAGAACAGACTGAAGACAGCACATGGGAGGCGGGGAGAGAACTGCATGCATCTCGTGAGTCCCTGAGGACAACCACCCCTGTTTTTCCAGTTCTGTCAGCCAATAAATTAAGCTTCTGCACTTCAACTACTTTGAACCTGGGTTCCCTCCCATGGAACCCATGGAGTCTTGATTAGTAAATGCCCACCAGGTGCCTGCGTTCTACCCTTGTTAATACACAGGAGTCTCAACCCCCAGTAGGACGGCAGCTCCCTGGGGAGAAGACATGCTTTCCCCTTTCTTCAGTGCCACAGACCAAGCCCCACTTAGTAGATCATTATTAAGTGGTAGACACTGGATTGTATCCAGGTATCTTTGCCAGGAGGTACTTTTTTTTTTTTCCTGAAGGGACTACTGGTGACTGAGAAGCATCATGAGTCATACCCCCAATCTACTGGTTGATGTCGCCCAAGAAGGTCAGTACAGTCTTCCCAGGACGTGCATCCTCTTCTAAGGATACAATAAACATGGCTGAGCTGGCTGAAGTATCTTTCAACCCAGCAAGTCTCTCCTGGCACTGACCTCCCTCCCCTTCCCCTTGACATCTTTTACTGTAGCTGTCGTTCAGAGCTCTGATTTGCATTTTGCATTACATGTGTGAATTTGCTCACACCAACCAAAGCTTGATCCCTTGATTTCTGCCTTTTTACATCTTCTTCCTGTTGTGGTTGATGCTCAGGCCCAGTTTGACCCTTCGGGACCAAGGACAGAAGTTGATGGGGGGAACTTTTAATACAAAAAGCAAAGGAGGCATCTGGCACTAGTCCAAAGGCTAAAGGTGATAAGAAAAATTAGTCTCAGTGACATAAGAAATAAGTGAAATTAAAACCTTAAACAAAACCATAAACTTTGTATGCCCTCTCCCTCCCCTGTGGTGTCACCCTTGTCTGTACCCCTTCTCATTGCCCATGATCCAAAGTCACCTCCTTCATTTTAGCTTCTAAGGATTCCCAAAACCTTTACGTGGCCAGCCTTGGATGGACATCAAGAGCTATCTAGGGAAAGCCAATTTTTATTAATCATCCCAAGGATGAGCTGTATGTTTTGTGTATGTTTTTTAATACTGAATCCAATAATAATAATAATAATAATAATAATAATAATAAATTCCAACAAAGACTTATATAACACTTCCAAGGTGCCAGGCACTGTTTTAACTGCTTTACAAAGATCAATTCACTTAATCTTCACAATAAACTCTCTTGGAGAGAGAGCTAATATAATCATCACCAATAAGGTTAATTTGTTCACATCTACACAGCTGATAAATGACAGTGTCAGGATTGGCTTTTACCAAGAAAATATCTGGAGTCAACAGAATGAGGAAGTTGCATTATTCCAAATTGAAGTTCAATTGGGATATTGGTAGTTTGGGAATAAGTTGAGTGGGAGAAATGGGAAATGGAAGTTGGGAAAATAAGTCTGGATAGGCAGGTGGTTGGGGCTCACCTTGTAAAAGTGAACAACAAGAGGGAATTTGGACAGGAAGCTGGAGGTTGGAAAGTCTGGATGCCCACAGCATCCAGCAGGTCAACTGGAGGGCAGTCAGCAGATACTGCTGTAGGGGAGTAGCAAAGATACCAGGGGCTCCTCAAGGTGGAGTTGCTTTAGACTGCCCCAGATGGCCAAGGGGAGGATGACCCCAGGGAGAATGGCTCAGATGAGGGGGGATAGAGACCTGTGCAGGGCTCTGATGGTTAGCACTTAGGTTGTTCTGGACTGGGACTTTGTTTCTATAGAAAAATGTAATCTGAGTGTCAAATGATAATGCAATGGTTAGAATGTGGGTTATCCATATATTATAGTAATAAATTATTTTGATAATTTTAATTATCCTTAGTAAAACAGATGATTTATATTTCATTGCCCTACTACAATAAAATTAAGTTGTAACTATAATTGTTATATATAATATAGAATCAATACTATAAATGAAAAGAGTTCTATTATAAAAACAAACACATGATTTAGTTAACAATTAAACCTGGGGTTTTATTTTATTTTATCGTTGTTATTGTGTGTTTTTATTTTTGTGGGTTTTGTTTTTTTGCCTCCAGGCTGATTCTAAGCTTTCTCAGAATTTTTTGCAGAATAGGCAGACATCTATTCTGCAAAATTTTGTTCCCCATGGCCAAGTCAGGACATGCACATCCCCTGTATGGGTGGCTGGTGAGCAGACTCTCAGGAGGACATGACCTCCTGGTCCTTGACAAGTCAGCCTCAAAAGAGAAAGGGCTTGCCTCCACTTTTAAAAGCAACTTTATTAAGGTACAATTTACCTATAACATAAAGCACCCATTTTGAGTGTAAAATTCTATAGGTTTTGACAAATGTGTACATTTATTTGACCATTATCACAATGCATGAATATTGAACTGAATGTAAACAAATGCAAACATGAGTGGTTTATTCAAATTAAGTTTCCCAATGATAAAGAATGTGATAAAAATAATTCAAACCAAATCAACACAGATTTGTTGAGTAGGGGTTCACAAGCATCTAGTACAATACCTAGCACATTAGGCTTGATAATAATTTCACCAAAAAAGTGAAAAAAATTCCTATATGCCAAATAGTGTTAGACTCAGTGAGTGATGTGCAACAAAATAACAATGCCAACCAGTGAATTAGTTGGTAGAAAGGGATGCAAATCCTGAGAGAGGATCTCACTATGGTGGAAATTAAAAGAAAGAAATGAGGAAATACAAGTGTAGAAACTTGAAAGTCATTTATGGTAGCATCCGAGGTGAGATCGGTTGAATGAACTAGCTTCGAAGGTGTAATTTGGAGTTATCAATACTAGAATAGCTCTCCTAAGCAACAGTTGCAGCATTAACACAGAAATCTGAAAGCCTGATCCATCAGAAACCTCTAGGAAAATAACAAACAAAAATGAAACAAAAGCTAAGAAGGTTAGTTACTATGTACTTGGCGAGTCCCCCTACCCACCACCATGTCCTGCCTAGCTCTAAAACAAATACTCCACCAGAGACCAATGCATTTATCTGTTCAAAGCTTTTACTTCTTATTAAAACACAAAAATACACATGAAGCTGTGCTATACGATATTCTCCAGGCATGTGTTCCTGAGATAGAAAAACAAATGATGTAGGTTTTGAAGTAGGGAGAGAGTATAAGTTACAAAATGCCCAAGAAGACTGAGGGGGATTGTCCAAAATGAATCTGGAAGCCGGAAACAAGCAGATGTTAAAGTCATTCACTGACATGAGAGTCTTGCTCCAGTTAACCCTGAAAGTTGATTTACTGGGATAGCTCAGCTTACAGCTATATCCTATGAAGCAAATAAAAAGGTTTTGCTCAGACATCCTGCCATGCGACTTGTCTCCATCACTAGCTGAGACTATCACAAAGTGACAGCTCTCCGCAGCATTCCTCATCACCCTATTGTGGGAGCCTGGATCCCAAGAGATTAAGCCTTGGCTGCCATTACCAATGTGACTACAAAAGAAGCCCAAATTGTGGAGTACAGTGGGATGGATTAAATGTCTATCAGCCCTCATTCATTTGATTCTTTCTCTCAGTACTCTTCAATTATGCGAAAACCTTAACCCTGTGGTTAGGGTTATTTTGGGATCCAAGAATATCTTCTGCCAAAGACCGAAAGTAATATGTACCATTAGGATCCAACAGTTGAGCGCAGCTGTTTTTGAGGCTGTGTTTCCTGCAAGGCGAAAAAGCAGGCTGCCTCTCTCAGAGGTACTGATGCGGAGAGGGCAAAAGGGTAATAATGGGCAGTTCGGACGGTAAGTTGAGACTCTGGAATCTCAAGTCCACTTAAGATATTTCAGACATTCTCAGAGCCTGAAGGACCTAGAAAAGCACTTTGCCTTTAGTCAAGTGAACTCTAAACGTGTCCACTCCTCTGGAGTCTTCAACTCCCAAGTTTGACTTCATCAGTCTAAGAATGAAAATTTTCCAAATGGCAAAGTTAAAATACATTTATTGCTTATCACACGTGTGCTGGAACTCTGCTCTTGAGAAATTGACGACTTGATTGGAAAAACAAGACACCCAGTAATGAAAATATAGCCAATAAGAGAGGGACACAACCAGGACCAAAGAAATTCCAATATAGATAACATTCCACAGAGTAGGAAATTATTTTTTAATGACTTAATATGGAGAAAGTTGGGACTAAGACTTCCCATTCATCTTACATTAAACAGAAATTTAATTTTCTATATCCAACTCGGATTTCCCAGGGTTTAATTTTCTTTCATGGAAGCCTCTACAGTCTGTTTTCTACAGACATAGAAAACAGCTCACCACCAACCAATTCATTGAGTTCAACTGATTCCTAGGACTAAACTGTCCTTTAGGGAAAACATCAGAAATGCCCTTTTTAAATGTTCCTTTCCCACCCCTTTTACCGATTCTTTTTTTTTAAAGCTCCCCTTTGTCATCTTAGTCTCTAAATGTAGATTTCTTTAATGTTCTGACCTCGGTCTTCATCTATACTTTTTATATACTCTTTCCTGGAACTCTCAACCACTCTCAGAGTGTTAGAATTGATAAAAGATCTTATAATTCTTTGGAAATTATTTGAGACCATACTGTGTTCCAAGCACCAAATGGAGACCAAGAAAGAATAACTGACTTTCTGAGATAATAATACCACAACTTCGTTTTGGTACTAGTAATAGAATTTCAGTCCATGATAGCACAATTCAAATGAGGAACCTGACTTACATGGCTTTTCACTGTTTTCACTGAACTGGTCGATGGGCTGTTTTAAGATTATGTAGGTTGTGCTCCAGCTTTGTGCTACTCTAAACAAGTTTGGCCTAATGATCGTATGTTCAAAGATGAGCATCTGCCTTTTGGCAGAACATATTTCCTCTTGGGTCATCTAATATCAGTGCTCCTAAGAATAAACTTTTTGGAGCTATTTTATGAACAACACAGACTCTCTTCGGCCCACATTTTCAAACACAAATCCTCTATCCCTTTTCTTGTAGCAATGAACTAAGAGGTCCCATATATCTGTCAAATGAAAGAAAAATATGTGCCTCCTTGATTTCCTCTCCCTTCTGCTTCCTTCATCTCCTGGACAAAGCTAAGATTCTTTGGGAATGGATAAGAGGTCTGTGACAGTTCTTATGATTGGCACTAATAAACAGAATAACAAGGTCACTAGTTTACTCATTTTATCCAGGCCCAACTACTAACTCACTGACAAAATAACCCCCAGCAATCCACTCTACCCTCAGGAACACAATTTCCTTAATTGTCAAATAAGAGTAATATCTACCCTGCTCACCTAGACTGGTCGCTCTTTCTAAATCAAATACCTACATACATATGTTAAGTCCAAGTACCCTTATGAATGCTATGGCCCTTTATTCTTCCACCACCTTTTAGGATAAATATTACCATTGTTTACCCAGGTATCGAAAACAGGTCCAGCCAAGAGAAGTCCCAAAATCTACTCTTTCAACACAACTTAGTTGGTCCCCCTTCCATATTTTGTGAAATATTCCTCTTCTTTATCCCTTTTCCCTATTTTAGAATTTTACCATGTTTCATCTGGATTATTCCGATGGTTCCTGATTGGCCTATCTCCAGGCCTCAGCTCCCTGCCTCCATCTCAGCCCCGCTAACTCATTCTCCACAATTACAAGAATGTCATTCATAAAACTTAAATTTGATGATATCATCCTCTACTTAATATCCCTCGATGGCATTGCCTTCCTGAAAGGCAAGGATGTGCCATCCACATTCTTTGTTAACAGTAAAACACTCCTCACTATCCCCCTCCTCAGAAATTGGTCCTTGCTTATACCACTTCCTCTACATGGATCCCCACCTTTCTTCCTTATCACCCTCTGACTTTTCTCACCCACATCCTGACATTCTTCACATCCTCCTACATCATTACATCATTAAAATATGTACACCTCCTTCACATTCCCACAGTCGCATGGGCCAAGAGCTGTGAAAAGTCTAAAGTTTTATCTTACCTGCAAACTACTAAGGTAGCCTGCCATAGTTTCATGGATGCTAATAGGGGAACATAAGACTCTTGAGCCAGAGATAAGGAACCATTCATTACTCACAGCATTGCAATAGCAAAAGTACCAGCATTTTCTCTAGTTTCCCATTCCTACAGGGCAACTCAAAAGGGGCCAGAGGTCATTGGCATAGTGAGTGATGTTATAGGACAGGAAGTCTCAGTTTAGGAAAGTCAAATATTTTATAATAGGTAGTAAACCCACCAGCTCTTTTCCCCACAGGAAATGATTCTCTATCTTCTAAGACTGTTTGTCACACCAATATCCTTGAAAACATAGTCCAAAATAAGGGACAGCTAATACCTCACTTAAAAGATGGGCAGAAATTTGAGAAATGTCTTCCAACACACCGAACATTTTGTAATCACAGTGTAATGCTGAGTTATTATCCCTATAACTGTCACTAGATTTTGAACTTCTTGACAATAGAGACTAAATATTGTTATAAGGGGCCTTATATAGTATACAATGCATAGTTAGCATCTCAAATATATGTGCTGAATAACGATAAGATAATTTAGTCTAAGACAAATCTTAAACACATATTGCTTTGTAGATTCCTAAACAGGAGACTCAATTAGACAGTGGGGGTGGAATGTTCTAGAAAGTTATATAATAAACTATTTTTAAAAGTCAGACGTCCTAATAAGTCTTGAAAATTTCTCCAATGACTTTCTGTCTTATTTTAAAAATTAAGTAGTTGAATTCTAGGATGTACTCATTATTCAAAGCCTTGTCTATAGGGCTTCATTTTCTGGAATGTCTTTGAACAAATCCTGTGAGGAAACATACTCCCAACCCACACTGTCTTCACAGAACCATTGTTGATAGGAGCACTTGCTCTGTCCACTGGCACGGGCTCCCTCAGCTACACGACAGAACAGAAATTCTTCTATTTAATTACCTTACATGCCTCCATCCTCCTCTAGCCAAATCTTCTATGCCTGATCTCTCCATTTTTTCTCCTATACTTCTCTTATATAGTGGCCACACTATAATATGTTTCCTTCCTGGGGTTTAGGAAAGGGTGGCATTGTCTTTGATGCCTAGTCTCACTGGTAGAACCAGACTTCTCGACGAGTCCCGGGGGTAGGGTTCTGCGGTATAGACATTAGACATTAGAGGGCGGTCTGGCTCAGAATCAGCTCAGTTTACAGGTGTTATATATGTTTCATACGTCCCAAATTATGGGACGTATGGACCTATGCTTTCCTACCTGTCTTCAAATATCCTTATCCCATCTACTATTTAACAAATTAGCTGCTTTGTCTCAGGAAGGTGACAGTTACAGCATAAATATAACTTAAGAAGAGGAAAGAGATGGGGGGAAAGTGTTCACCTATTGTCCTTTTACATTGGCATATCATTAAAAGCATATATGAGCTGTATTATATTTTATTATATTTTAATGGGTAACATTTTAAGCATTTATAATTATTGCCACAGTTGGTGTCCTTAGGCTTTAATACTTTATTTTCTAAGATTCATCAGCATTCCCTTAATTTTTTGTCTTTAGATGCTTTTATTTTTTAACTACCTAGAAAGTTATGTACCTGTGTTTTAGTTATATTAATGTATAGTTTTTTTTAACATTTTGATGAAGTATAATACATATGCAGAGAAGTAGGTATTATACACTTCTACCTCCTGTTTTTAGAAATATAAAGCTGTAAGAACAAAAAGAATCTCAAGAAGCAGAACGTATCTCAGAAGCGCCCCTTGTCCTCCATTCTGGCCTCTGGCCCTCCAAGGGTAATCACTCCCCTGATCCTTAAGAGCATGGATTAGTTTTGTGCTTTATATAAATGGAATTATCCAGTATGTACTCTTTTGTGACTGGCTTCCTTAGCTCAACACTATATTTATGAGTTATGTCTGCATTGCTTTATGTAGTTACAGTGCATTCATTCTCATTGCTACATAGTAGTCCTTTGGATGAATGTACCACAATATATCTATCCATCTGACTGTTAATGGGCATTTTTGTAGTCTCCAGTTTGGAAGCATTAAGAATAGTGCTACTTCTGGCTTCTGCTTGAGATGTAGAAGCTAGAAAGAGAATAACTCCCACTCTTACAACAGAAATGCTGCGCGATCTACAAATTCATAATTCTGCTTGAATGTGTCAGTGATCTGAGCATACAGAACAAACAATTGTCCTAAAATACAAGCAAATGCAAATGTGTGCAAGGAAAGATAGACATGCGCACTTGTTTACCTGGGGCAGATGCTTCCAGACATTGTTAAGAATTTAGCTAAAATAGTCATCGAACAGTTCAGGCCAAGTGATGGATGGATATCAAGAGGATACAGAATCCTGAGGATGCAGATGTAACTGACATCCTCTCCCACTCACAGGCCCTTCTCTGTGCACCTGCCTCGCAGTCACGAACGGACAGATGAGGGTTCTGAAGACGCGTCTCCTTGTGGAACAAGCCTACAGCAGCTGCTGCCAGACCGGCCTGACATGCCATCCTGACATGCCTATGGCCTCTGTAATGAAAGCTTTAAACTGCTGAAAGAAGGCAACACTCACTTCACACCTATGGCAACAATGAGAGGGCCCTGAATCTCAGAGAAGGGGAAAGAAAAAATGGAACTTCAACTCCAGGAGTGGAACAAGGACCAGAATTGTCTCAGGGAGCAACCAGGCCGAGACTCGCACCCAGGAGAGGGGCAGGAGCATGGAAAAGACCACAGCCCTTAGGCCCAGAGACCCACTGTCTGTATCAGACTGAAGTTTAATGATAAGAACAGAGGATACACCTGCTCCCCACCACAGGCTAAAAGGCATACATAACAAGTGGCTATAGCATCCTGTGGGTGGCGGGACAAAAGCAGGGAAGAAGTGCTCTCTTTCTGAAACATAGTGCAAGGGAAAAGCCTAAAGTTAAGAGTGAATTAGACATTGAGAAAAACTCTCTGGCAAACAAAAACCCAACCCCAAGACAGGGTGGTGCTTGAAGAATTTGAAGCATGTGATATATTGAAGGTAACCATAGCAACAAAGAATCATAAATCTTACTCAGCTCCCAACACATTCATGCAAATCCCCAAACTAAAGTTCTAACAGAAGGAAAGTATATCCATCTTCAAGCATATAAGCTACTTACTCCAGCCTCAAGTGTCCTGCACAAGATGAGTCTTACAACAAAAACTCATAAGGTTCCTCAAAAAAAAGAAAAACTGTTGGGACAGAGCAGTCAACAGAACTAGAGAAACACATAACACAGATGCTAGAACTATCAGAAAAATTTAAATAACTATAATTAATATGTTAAAGCCTCTAATAAAAAGATGGATATCATGAAATGTTGGATAGGCTGTGTTAGCAGAAAATGAAAAAGAAAAGATTCAAGCGGAAATGCCAGAAATGAAAAGATTACAACAGACCTGAAGAAAGACTTTTATGAGCTCATCTGCAGAATCAATACAACTGATGAAAAAATCAAGAAATTAAAGAAATTACTCCAACTGAAACAGAAAAGAATAAAATAGTAATGCCACCACTACTACTACTAATAAAAACAGAGTACAGAAAAGCTATAAGACACAATCAAAAAGTATAATGTATATTTATAACTGACAGAGAGTGAATAGAGAGAGAACAGGACATAAGAAATACATGGAAATACTTTTATTACAATAGGCCGAGATTTTTCCTAAATTAATGATGGTTATGACACCAAGCAAGGAGAAAAAATAAAATAAAATTAGGTACGCTATGCTATATAAAAACTACTAGAAACCAAAGACAAAGAAAAATCCTGAAGGCAGCCAGAGAAAAATGACATCTTACCTGTAGAGAAATGAAGACAAGAACTATACATCAGAAATAATGCAAACCAGAAGGAAATAAAAGATGGCATTTAAGACTAGTTTTTAGAACCCCCTATCAATTTGTTACACTCAACTAAAAGAGAAGTTTTTCAAAATGAATGACACATACTTTCTCAAAAAAAAAAAAAAAGTGAGAGAACGCATTGTCAGAAGACCAGGATTTAAAGAAAGATCAAAAGAAGTTTCAAAGGCAGAAGAATATGATGTCAAACCAAAACTGGAAGCTACACATACACCAAAAAAAGAGAGATGAAAACAGACTACATATTTAAAGAAAAAACAATGTTTTCTTTATTCTTATTTTAAGGGCTCTGAAAAATAACTGTCTAAAGCAAAAATAGTAGCAGTGTATTGTTTGCAGTATATGTGAAAGTAAAACGTGCAATAAAAATAATACAAAGAATATAAAAGAGAAATGGGGGACGACATTCATGTGAATGAACAGCATCCGTAGTGTTTCCCAGAAGTTAACTCTGTGCTCTTTGGGTCGTCATGTCGATGGGATTACTGGGGTGGCCAGAAGTGCACTGGACACGGAGCAAAGGCAGGCCGGCTCCCCGTCTACTGGGTGCTTGGAGCACCCAGGATGGACAAAGTGAACACATGATCGTGCCCCAGAGTCAAGGGCCACTCAGTCCCTGACAAACAAACCGAAGGAAAAAGGCAAGCGCACTGTTCCTGCTGCGTACTCAACATGCTTTTATTCAGACAGTTGGAGAAAGATTCCACACTTGCTCTCCTGGCTCTCATTCAGCTTCTTTTCTAGAGTCCCAGCTCTGGGGACAAAACGTCTCTCTGTAGAAATGGAAATATTCATGCCACACGGACTATGGAAGGAACTGTTCCCCACGGCATTTTTCTTTTCTCGCTCTCTTCCACCATACCAAAGGAGCTCACTTAGAAGTAAATTTACAACAGAACTAGAAATCCAATCTCTCGGGCAGGGAAAAAAAAAAGCTGGAAGAAAAAGTGGCTAAGAAAAGCTCAGGAAGGTAAAATTTGAGAAAGGAATGGCTGCAATTTTGATCGTGTGTCAAATCCGCAACGGCTGAGCGATCTCCGGGAGCTGCCTGCTGCTGCCGCCCGGCTCTACGGGTGCTGAGCTGAGCTAAAGAGGTTGGCAGGCGGCGACGCAGGCGGGGCAGGACTGGCGTGGGCAGCTTCTGACCAGGAGGCAAGGGGCAGGCCTAGGGATTTGACACAAGCCCACTTCCACCTCCAGAGCTGCCTGCACCATTCTATCATGATCCAATCAGACATGAACCTGGAGAGCCACCATTTGTAAGGCAACAAGCAGCTACTTGTGTGAAATCTAGGCCTAAAACACACAGCTAGACCAAATCCTCTAGTGAGAGCTACCTCAGGCAGGAAGACAAAAGCAGCTGGCACCTGAGAGCTGCTCTGGAAATGCCAGCCTTGCACAGGGAACCTGGAAGCAGCCAAGGGTAAATAGTCCGCACACAGAGCACAAAATCACCACCAACGTGCTTCTGAGGTGGCTCCTTATGTCATCCTGCGTGTGTCCAGGAGATGGTCCTGGTGAGGGGGCTTCACAGGTGAGGGTAGGCTGCTCCTGCACACGCTCCCTTCCACCTCCTAAGATTCCACTGTGTCATTGTCCACAGGAAGCCAAACTTCCAAACACTGAGTCTCAGGACAGATTGTCATTGTGGCAACAAGCCTCAAGAGCTTCTACATGCAACCCAACAGGTTAGAAACCCTGATGCCACTGAGAACCTCAGAACATTGGTTAACTCCATGGTCCCTGCCTGAAAATAAAACACCCTCCTCCAAGGCCAACCGACCCATCCTTCAATGTCACCATGTTCCTCCCCCACAAACCCTCCTCTGACAACATCACAGAAAACCTGATCCCCTACAGGGATTTGTCTAATACTTAGATAGAACTTCTCACCTCACAAATAGGCAAAGATAAAAATACCCAGTCCTGGCAAATTTAAAAAGAAGTAAGACCTTCACACACACACCAAGTGTATGTAATCATTGGTCCATTTCTCTGAAGGCCAATTAGGTGATATGTATAAAATAGAGAATGTACATAACCCCAGACTTGGAATTCCTCTCTAGGAATTTTCCCCACAGGGACATTTATGGTCAGGGATGTTTGTTGAAAGCCAGCCCGTATTGAGTCTGGCAGACATTTTCTGGCTCTGGTTCCTGTTGTTTAAGAGCTCAAATACCCTCTCAACCTCAGTTTTTGCATCTTCAAAATGGGGTTACATGTTATGGGGTTACACGCAGGGCTGATATAAGATTACATGGTATGATGCATGTAACCTGGCAAACGGTGAGAACCCACTGACCTTCCATTATCTCCATTTTATTGTAACTGAAATATTTTTTATAAACTGAGATAGCCATCAATAGGCTTTAATCAGAAACATTGTTATAGATCTATGCAACGGAATACTATTCAGGCTTTTAAGAGAACACTAGCTTTATATATCTATTGAATTTAGAAAAAACATATTTCAGAGGAGGCAGTGTATGTGTACTTCCATGGCTCTGTGTGTGACTGTGTGTGTCTGCAATGTGTCAGTGTTATGTGTATGTGTGAGTTTTCTGTGATTGCAGTGTGTGCATGTGAGTTCTGTGTGCACATTTTCAGTATATGTATAAGAGATCTGCATGTGTCTGCAGTGTGTGCGTGTGTGTGTTTCTTTGGTGCATGTGAGTTCTGTGTTTGGCATATTTGTGTGTAAATTTTGTTTGTGTCTGTAGTGTGCATGTGACTTCTGTGTGCATCTGTGCTATGCATGTATTTGCGGGGGGTGTGAGTCGGGGGGTAGGCCTGTGAGGCATATGAGTTCTGTGTGTACATTTGTGGTGTATTTGCATGTGAGTTCTTTGTCTGTGGTGGACATGTGTCTGCAGAGAGTGTGTATCTGCAGAGTATGTGCGAGTTCTGTCTGTCTTGATGGGGTGTGCATGGGGCTATCGATGTAGCCAGTAGGGGAATAAGAACCTGGGCTCGGTAGTGAGAGAGACCTGGGTTGCTGCCATAGTAGTTCACCTTGTACAAATTATTCATCTCCTCTCTTTCTAGTTTCTTTATCCATTAGAAAACTGTGACCTCCCTCCCATGGGCCATATGATAATTGAATAGCAGAATGCATGAGAAGCACACAGCACTGTGTCTGGCACATAGTAGGTGTTCTATCAAATGTAGCAATTGCTCGTTGTCATATTCATAGAGATGTGTTTAGACAGATGTTATCTGACATCTTAATCCAGCTGGGTGGTAGGAACTATTGTTTTTTTAATTTTACCTTTATAATTTTCTATATGTTTGATGTTTTGCATTCATATATATTATTTCTATAACCCAAGAGAAAATACATGTTCTTCCCAATAAAAATCAAAACCTAAAACTGGCCTCCATCACCTCCACAGTATAAGTAAACAACCTTCCAAATCTGACCCAGAACCAAGTATCTCTTGTCTTTCAAAATGCATTTCTCATTCTTCCCTGAAATCCGAATCCTTATTGCCTTATTGTATTTAACCCAACACTTCTGGATTAAAAGCTGAGGCTGTGATGTCATGTCCAGAAAGCCTTGCTTTAAATTTCCATGACCTGGGATTGCCCAGTTGTTGGGGCAACTCTCTATCTTAATCCCACTAGAATTGATTTTTCTAATCAGATTAACTTGTCACTTTGGAAGGTACAGTAGTAAGGGGCAGCCCCGTGTCATTCTTTCAGGGTGAGGGGTGGGGAAGCCAGGAGCGATGGAAGGAAGCCCTTGCCAGAGGGGGATTTTGGAGGTGAGCAGGGGGCAGCCATGGACTGGGGGAGCATGGCGGCGGGGTGGCCTGGGTGGGTGGGTGGGCTGGTGCCAGGAGACTAAAGGAAAAATTCACTTCCTTTATGATTTGATTCAGGTCAGATTCTCCCTCAAGGGCAGGGTCCCCATTCAGCATGTTCCTCCAAATCACACAGAGAGCTTGTTAAACATGCAGATCCCAGACAAGACCCTTCTCTCCCCCAGGAGATCCTGATAAAGGTGTGAAGAGAGGCCTGGACACCTGCTTCCCAGGTGAGAACCGGATTCTTCCTTGTAGAGCAATGAGGAAAGTCCTTGGGGTCAGAATCCCACCATGAAAGATTAAGTGCTTGACCAGTTTTGCAGCTGTGTGTCTTCGGGGTAGTTACGTGACCTCTCTGGGCTCTTCATGCCGGGGGAAATAAGAGTAATGGTCCAGAACAAAATGATGATGAGACTGTTAAGGTTGGGCAGTTTCTGTATAAAATGGAAGCTGGTTGATTTGAAGTTAAGGACAGTTCTCCCATTGTTGGAGAGGGGCAGGATGCTCTGAGGATGGTGTCTGATCCTAGGGTACCCTGGCTGTTTCCCCTGCCTCAGAAGCTTCAGCCCGGTTTTTCCCATCCTGCCGCCGCAGGCAGCCTGTGAGTGGGTTCCACTGCCCCCTGGTGGTCTAATATGGGAAGGTGAACAGTCTCTTTCCCTGTTGGGTTTTATCCAGCCTCTGAGCAAAAGAGAGCCGCTGGGCCAAAAAGGTGGAGAAGAGAGGGAGCCACATAGGCCGATCTCTAACATTGTGGGGCCTGAAATGCCCCCACATACACACAGCTGATCTCTGGTGCTCACTGGACAGCATCAGCACTTTGCTTAAGGGTTTCCCGTCCCTCAGTGCGGCGCCCTGAGCTAGGCCCTTGCTGGGAGCAGCACAGCGGGAAGGGGCTGGTGGAGAGATAAACCTGCCACCTCTGGAGCTGGAGTTGAACTGACCTTAACTTGAGACCCTGGTACATGTATGACAGTGAGAATTCCATGCAGAATTCTTCACTAAAAAGGTTTAAAATGCCAGCCCAGAGGGGGCACAGTGCAGGCTCATAACCGCCAGCTCAGGGGGAGGGGGAAATTTAAACACCCCCTACACGTCAGGGGTCTGCCATCTGCAAGGCTGAGCCTGGTGGGAGAAACTGGCTTCAGCGGCTATCCCAGGGCCCACTGATGGCACACCTGATGTGCCTGACCTTCCCTTTCACTCCTAAGGCAATACCACAGCAGTGGCCTCGCCCACCACCAAGCCCGTCCCCCTTCCCCACAGTGAAACCCTGCCACTCTGTACCCTGTACCCCCATGCACATGCCCCTGAGATGAGCATTTGGGCAGGCGGATGCCCCTACTTGAGCTTTCTGGAGTCAGAGCCTTGCCTGGGTCACCCCATTCCTCAGTGACCCGGCTGGTAGCAGAGAGCAGACCCGAGGATTTGGGGGAGGGTTAGTGACAGAGGCCATAGAGGGCTGGGTGCCGTCTTCTAACCAATCACACATCGTCCAGACGTGGCCTGACCCCAGGGAGCGGACATGTGGGATGGCTGTCAAAGCACTGTTACCTGGCACAGTCTGCCTCAGGCGGCATCAGGAGGGAAGGAGGGATATTGTGCATCCAGACGACCCCCTTCAGTAGGAGGGACGAACTAGACGTTCTCTGAGGAAGGTCCTTGTTATTCCCATCGGCAGGCTCTCCAGAAGGGCACACGCACGCCAGTCGTCCTCACGGAGGAGATGTGCACACGGCCTGTTAACAGCCACGTGCTGTGAGTAAATATAAAGCCTCTCGTCCCCAATGACAGCCATCCTTGCCCTGGAAGTGATCTTATCAGAGTTGCAATCACCTCCCTTTCTCCCCCTGAGATCCCCTCCACACCCACCAAGCAAAGTCTATGTCCCCTGATCCTTGGTTCCCACCTCCTCCCACCCCCATGCACACGCCACTCACAGCATAGCAGGCGCCGTCCTCACAGACACATCCACTCTTGGGACTGAGGCCTAAAGTCACAGGGCTTCCCTCCTCCTGCTGAATCCTGCTTCAAGCCTTGACCTAGAGAAATGTAATGAGCAGGTTATGATCGGGCCTGGCATTGTTCTCCTCACTTGGCTTCGAGATGCCACACTCCTTGCTTCCCTCCCACCTCTCTGCCTGTTCCTTCTCATCTTCTCTCTGGGGCTCCTGGTTCTCCTAACCGGTACACTTGGCAGGGTCTAGGCAAGTCCTGGCTCTCTTCTCTGTGTATGCTCACACGGGAATGTCATCTAACCCTGGGGACTTCCAATACCCAATATATATCCTGATGACTCCTATCTCTACTACATATGACATCGTCACTTGATGTCACATAAGAATGTCACAGGTAACATGCATGTCCCTGTTCATTTGGGCCAGTACAACAGAGTGGTTTATAAACAACAAAGAAGTGTTGCTCATAGTTTCAGAGGCTGGAAGTTCAAGACCAAGGTGCAGGCAGATTCTGTGCCTAGTTAGGGCTCTCCTCCTGGTTCAGAGAGAGTCAGTCATCTTTCTCTCTGTCCCAACATGGTGAAATGGGCAAAGGGGCCTTTTTGAGTCTCTTATAAGAATACCAGTCCCATTCAATAAGGGATTCGCTCTCATAACCTAATCACCTCTGAAAGGCTTTATCTCCTAAGACCATCACATTGGATGCGATCTCAACATACAGATTTGGAGTGAAGGGCAGTAGGGGACATAAACATGCAGTCTGTTGCTCTGGACAAAATCAAACCTCATTCCTCCCCAGACCTGAATTCTAGACAGACTCCTGCATCTCCATAGAGGCAACTGTGTCTTCCAGCTGTTTAGGCCAGGGAGTCACCCCTGACGCCCCTTCCCTCCCCCGCTCTCCATTCAGTCTTCCGGTGAATCCTGTCAGTCCCACAGTCTATGTGAATATAAAATGCAGACACTCCTCCCACTTCCTCTGCCCCTACCCACCTGGATCACTGCCATTGCCTCCTGACTTGTCCCCCCGCCTCTGCCTTCACCCCTCCTCAGCCCATTGTCAAGAGAGCTCCCCACCCACCCAAAGTAAGAGCCAGCACCTCCCACTGAGAGGTGGCCCTGCACCCCTGCCTGCCTGGACTCTGTTGTTCACATCTGTCCTGGTGTGGTCACAAGCAGCATGTCCTTTTGCTACCAAAAGGCGCTGACCAGATAAGAAATTGTGTGCTGTCCTCCCCATGTGCACTTGCACGGCCTGGGCATGACCCTCTGTGTCCTTCGTCCTGCTTCTCTCTCTTCCTTGGGCCACTGTGTCTCTCCCCAACACCTGCGGTGTCTCCACCTCTACCTACAACACTCTCTCCCTAGAGAGTCATGTTTCTTCCCTCATTTCCTTGGGATGCTCAAATGTCAGGTTTTCTCACCTTAATAATGCCTCCCCACTGCCCCCTCTCAGGAAAATGGCCTGGTCACACTCCAACGCCTGCCCCCCACATACTTTACCATGCTGGGTCCTTCCTCAGAACAGGTATCCTCACCTGGCAGCTTCCCCTAGTATGGGAAGACAATGTATTTTCATTTTACACTAGAAGGTAAGCACCTGAGCCCCGGGCTTTGTCTTCTTCTCCTGGCTTCATCTCCAGGACCTAGAACAGCTCCTTGAACCTGGAAGGTGCTCAGTCAGTATTCGCTAGAAGAATGAATGAATAGATGACTAAATGGCCAAGTTCAAGAAAAGTCACAGAACAGGGAGTTTTTCTCCTCCAAGCGAATGCTTTAAAACCAGCCACATCTAGTTATAGTTTGGGTCAATGCAAACCAAGTAAATGTTAGGAATCCTGGTCAGTAACTCACACACCTGTCTGAGGTTCAGAGGATGTGACAATTGGCAAACGGAACCACTGAGGCACAGCTCAGGACTCCCCTGAGCTTCTCTATTTTTAGAATAAAGTAATGTTCCTAATGGTTACCAGAATTAAAATGCCAAGATTCCATATTTTGGATACCAGAGAGGTGATGTTTTAAAAAACAAAGAAAATAAATGGGATCATCAGAAGAGTGAGTAATTTGCTGCTTTCTTACCCTGGGAGGCACCCAGCATCACCCCCCATCTCAACAGATGTGAGCCAACAGGTATCTACTCTGGAAGCTCTGGGACCAAGGCAGCACATGGACAAGGAAAGGCCAATGTCCCTTGTTGTGCTGTCCCTCCCCAGAGGGCACCGAAATTTATATATTAAGGGTATCAACCTTCTGCATAAACTATATGCATCAAACCATTCAAGTGTGTTAGCCACTCACCAACCAACTCCCTTCACTTCAAGTTGTCACCCTGAAAACCGGAAACTTCAAAAAGTTCATGTGACGGAGCAGAGAACATAAAGTGCCCTCCCTGGGGGCACAGGTACATCATGGGGAACAGGCCAGCATCGGAGGAGAGCAGGGCTGCCCACACGTGTCACAGACACTCCCATGCTGGGGCTCCCGGAGGCCGACCTGGTTCCCTGCTCTCAGACACCCATGGAAATCGCACTCTGGGGAATGGACGACTTTATTTATTTATTTATAAAATATTATTATTTATAAAATATTACATACGCACATATAATAGTTACTGGGTATGGAGTGGAGGGAGGTTAACAGGACAGAGATTTTTAAATCTATCAAAAATCAAATTAAATTATCCCAGAATTAATAATAAAAAAATCAGTTTACGCAAAAGTTTTTCAAGAAAAACAAATGGATTTCCAAGTCACTGATTCAGACAGCAGCGTTAGAAAGCTAGCAGAAAGGTAAACAGGCTGATCTCTAGCAACAGCAGGTGCTTCCCTACACTTTCCAGTTCCTCCTTCAATATGCTGGATGGCGACCACCCCATACTCTGTGCTCTCCCCACCATGTCTGTGCTCAGGGTCTTCCTGATACTCACCAAGTGACTTTCAGAATCCTGTCCATCCTTTAAGACCAAGATTCAGATGGCCCCTCTCCAGCTTCCTCTGGCAGGGCCTTCCCCCTGGGGGCACTTAGTAGCTTGGGCATCATCATAGCCTCCTTGAGAGCAGGAGCAGCTGTGTAGCTCCAGCCTGCACCCTCCTGCCTGCTCCTGGCTCCCGACGATGAGACACACCTTCCATAGAGAAACATACTGCCAGCTATGAAAATACCAGGTCACCGAATTAGGCAGAAGTCAGAACATCAGCTCCAGATTTGGCAAGCTAGTAGTATTCATTACCTCAAGGAGCTCCTTGAGGAAATGAACCCTTTTGCTAGCATGGTCCTTGTTCTCAGCAGTCACTCCAGCACCAGCACCAGTACCAGCACCAAGAGTATGATGGGCACATAAAAAAATAATGTGTTGAGCAAATGAAGGAACAAGCAAGTAAATGGATGAAACATGCACACACACTCATACATACTTTTAAAACATATCTTGCTCCCCAGTTACCTAGGCTCTATTCTGGGGTATTATCTCTCATTATGTTTCAGTACTATCTCTCTTTATCTGCTCTCTGAGCCTTCAGGATGGGGCAGGCTCTGCTTGGTACCAGGTTATGGAGGCAGTCTTGAGAGGAGTGCTCTGTTAAAAACTCACCTCCCACTGACGTCCGCACCCTCAGTCAATGGCACAGTCTATGACCAAGGCTCTTTCTTGTTCATGGCATTATGCAAACACTGAGTTTGTAATCAGAATCTAGAAGGATCTATTTTAAACACACAGGGACTACAGTACATATGAATATGCTAATCAACTAAGCTTAATAGTTCTCATTTGTATTAATGCAAATTAAGCAGCTGCATTTCCCACCAAATATTTTCCTTGGTATTTACTGACGAAATCAAGGTCCTTCTAATAAGTTCTAATATTTAATCTAAAAGCTCTAAAGAAGGTGCTTTAGTTGAGCATAATCTAATTTCACTGAACAAAATTGCATCTAAAAGCAATATAAAGTTACAATTTGTTCCTTGTCAAATAGTAAAAATGGCCTTTAAATTTTACATGGTTTTGACCTTTGGTTTTTGCATTTCAATTAAACTTCCCTCAGAGCCCAGAGGATCAAATGTTCCCTGAGTGTGAATTAGGTCCTGGCGAGAGGTGGCTACTGGCCCTCTGCCTCTTTCCTTTTCAAATGACATCTGTCTCCCTTTTGACACAGAGCAGAAATTTTCTCCCTCGGTGGCTGAAACATAGGTAAACAGAAATACTAGGTCTGGACAACATCCTTAGACACATAAAATTTCCCAGAGTCAGTCTTCAAAGTTCATTCCTGGATCAGGACACCATCTTGCCAAACTCCCTACTACTGGTCTGAGAGTCATCCAGCCTCTCCTCTAAGCCACATTTGAACAAGGATTTGACCTTTACATTCCTGTGGACATCTGTCCTCTCCCTCACGCTCATGAGAACCTGGGAAGCAGAAAAGAGGTTGTCTCTGGACTTCTGATAGAATCAGGCGCTTGGCTCTGAGAGTCTGTGATGCCACTCAATATCCATTCTCCCCATCTCCCTTGGCAATGCAGCCTAATTTTTATTCAAGGCAATAGCGTCTGCCAGCTAAAAGACTACATTTCCCAGCTTCCCTTGTAACTAGTGAAACAAAGAGATTTTTCTTTAAATCCTGGTTTCCTAATGATATGGTAGAACACCTCACTAGTCCTGACTGTTAGCTCCAGGCATCTTTTACATGATAGAAAGAAATCACATGAATTTTTATGTTATATGCAACTAAATCTAATCATAACTCTGGTGGAATTAAGGTAGCTAGCACAGCTCCCGATACAACAGCACTCAATAAATTATAGCAATTAGTTCAATCATCAGGTGGATCATCAGTCTAGATCTAGATGACACATCATGGAAACCAACAGAGAAAGAATAGATAATGCCTGCAAGGATAAAGCATAAATTGAGAACTATCTGTATTGCCTACAATGTCAGCAAATATGTGGTACCAAGCACTATTCTAAATACTTTATGTAGATTAATTCTTCCATATCCTCAGCATTAATGCAGCACCAGTAAAATTGTATATCCTCAACAAATTTGTGTTGAATAAACAAATAGGTAGCTTGATAGATGACACCTTGCTTACCTGGATCTGAACCTGACCTGCTCACCATGCTGGTTGAAATCCAGGTCAAGTGACACACTCGCTCTTCATGTCCATAGACAACATATCTTCATGGCCATGAAGACTGGGATCATTTTATCTTAGGCTACCTGGGAAATGCTTGTACATATGCTTCTCCCCTCAAAAATAGAATTTCATCACTGCATCTCCCTTATGAGTATGCAAACATAGCACTCCTCAAGATTTCACCACCTCTACGACCTGGGGTGGTTCCAGGAGGACAACTTTGACAGGGCAGTGTTGAAGCATGAGGGGCCATCAGTGACCATCTGCCATACCATAGAACTAGACCCAAGCAGAGAACTCTGGACCTTCCACAACAACCTACCATGAACCGGGCACTTGCGCATTCATTACTACATGTCATCTTCACAACAGCTTCATGAGTTGGAATATTATTTTATCTGAAAGACACTAAAGATTAGAGACATTGTGACTTCCTTTGTTCATTCAAACTTAATAAGTGCGTACTATGTGCTAGGCAATAGCACTTAAGGAGATGAGGGGGAATATGGCACATTACTTTAAGGAGCTTAGAGTTCAGTGGGGGAGATAAACAAGTAAATAAATAAAAAATCCCACATTGTAACTGGTGCTGTAATGAGAGCATCGGGTACTGTGGGGACATATTAAGACTAGTCATGGTGGAGGTACTGTGAGGGCTAAGGCTCAGATTTTGGCAGAGGTAGGAAATTTGGGGGTAACTGGAGCAGAGGTATGATGGCTTTGTACTCTGTCAACTTGGTGGGTTGAAGTCCATTCCCCATCATTTCCTTTCTTATATGTTTCTGGTTAGAGTAAGTCGCAAGGGACATTCCTGACAATATGGGGGAAGAGGAGGCAGAAGTGAAGCCATAGCCATTTTATAACTAACACCTAGTTGTTGATTTGCTGATTTACCACAATGGCATGAAGCACCAGCTGAATGAGCAATTTCGCCAACACCCCTTGGATCCTTCTTCAACTTCTCTGGCTCCTGGGACAATTATGTGTTTAGTTCTTTGATGGGAGGCCCTGGCTTCTGCAGGGCAAACTCATCCCCAATCAAAGGCAATAAACATGGACACAGATTTTAGGCCATGTTCATGGGTCCTGGCATGTGTGTGTGGGTGGCAACCTGTTCATGATCTTCCTTTCCTAATTACCTGCTTTCAGATCTTAGTCTTCTGCATCAGATGAGGAGACTATAGCTTTACAGAGAATGAACCAGCTCCCACAACTGTGTAAGCCAGTAACAGATCTTTTAAATGTGTGTGTGTGTGTGTGTGTGTGTGTGTGTGTGTGTACTAAATCTCTTCCTCTAGCTAAACCCATCAATACATAATTTGGTACCAGAAGTGGGGTGCTGCTGTAACATCCACCTAAAAATGTGGGAGTGGCTTTGGGAACAGGCAGTAGATAGAGTCTGGAAGAGTTTTGAAGAGCGTCATAGGGAATGCCTAAATTGCCTTGCACAGACTGTGAGTAGAAATATGACCAACAAGGACACTGCCAATTAGGGCTCAGAAGGAAGTGCAGAACATGTTGAACTGGAAACTGGAGGCAGGGGGATCTTGTGATGTAGTGGCAGAAAGCTTAGCACAATTGCCATCTGCTGTACAGGGAAAGCAGAACGTGTAAGGGATGGACCTGGTTATCTAGCTGAGGCAATTTCCAAACACGTATTGAAGGCACTGCCAGGTTTTTCCCTGCTGCCTACAGTAAAATGTGAGAGGAGAGAGATAAATTAAGGGAAGAACTGTTAAATAAAAGGAAATCAGGACTTGGTGGGTTTGAAACTTCTCAACCTCTCCAGGTGGCAAAAGATGCTGAAATTAAGAAATGACTTCTGAGCACCACCAGGGAAACTTGGCAAAGCTGACGTTTTACCTAAATATAAAGCTACTCCCTTTCTGGAGCTTCCTGAATCACCGCTTATAAACTTCTTGTTTCAGGGTCTAATTCTTGGAGAATGATCCTAAAATGCATCCTTATTTTTTTCTGAATTCCAGGGATTTGAAGCTTAACCACACCATTTCCCAAACTGTGTGCCATCACCTTCTCCTACCTTCTCCCTGCTCTTGGGCTACTCCTTCTCAGTCCCTTCTATAATGTCCTTTTCTGAAGTCCAATAGGCCAAAACTGGGGTTTTCTAGAGATCTACACTTAGCAACCTTAGGAGATTTTGTACCATTCCAGGCCATCGAATGCCAATTTGCACACTGACCTCATAACCTTGTGTTTCAAAACTGTAGCCTATGTACCCAATTTCTATCTATCTACCTATCTATCTCTCTCTCACACATAGACACACACACACACACACACACACACACACACACACCCAGAGCAAACCTTCTCAAGAGTTACCACCTGGTATGGAACTAGACCACCTTCATTTGAGTCCTGCCTCTATCATTTCCTGACAATGATACCTTGGACAACTATGTTTTAACCTCCCTATGTCTCAACTATGACCCTTATGATTTGAGGTCAATAACAGTTCTTACCTCATTAGGTTATTGTGAAGATAAAATGAGCTCTACATGTAAAATGAAATAGTGCCTGAGACATATTACACTCTCCATATATTTTAGCTCTCAATATTATATCTTGGTGAATTGTATCACACAAAAGTCCTAGGAGAAACTTTAGGTCCCCTATTGCCCCTCAATACACATATATTCAATTAATCACCAAACATTGATTCTGAGCACCTTCAGGATCCACCCACTTCTCTCCATACCAATTGTCACCTCGTTAGCTGAAGCCTTTTGATTCCCACAATGATCAGATCCAGTGTACACCTGCCATTGCCCCTTACCTGGGGTTTTGTGTCCTGTAATCAAAACAAGCCTGTCCCGATATGCCTCTGTACAAAGCCCTTCTCATACTGTAACAACAATACCCTTCTAAACTAAAACTCTCATGCCTCTCCCCTGTTTAATAAGCCATAGAAATGAAATCTTCATGTTTTAGCTTCGCTTTGTATATACACACCTGCTGTTCTATTTCCTCCATGCTCACTGTTATCGGTCCTCATCCCCTTGCATCTTGTGCTCCAGTAATTTTGAACTATTGGTAAATTTTGAACTGCTTGGACTTTTAACATGCCCTTCCTCCTAGAGTCTTTGGTGGCTAAAAAGAGGGCATTTTTATCACTATAAGTGTCCAGAGCTTAGCAACAGGTGAGAAAAGGAGTGGCTGTGGTCCAGGAACCTGGGCGGGGAGGGTGGGAAGGAGATCAAATCAAGCAGGGCTGTTGGCCCTGGGCTGCTCTGAGCACCTCGAAGGGCAGCTCCTGATTGAACGTGACTCTAAACTCTGCTTTGCTGGCTTTCAGGGCAAAGGATCACTTCAGTATTGCCAGAGAGCTAATCTAACCCTGCAAAGGTCAGGAGACCCCACGGATGGAAACAGGTCCTGCAGTAGCGGAGGACCTGTTTTCACCGCAGAAGCCAAACTGGAAGCACTCTGTTAGAAAGGCTTTATGTTATAGGGCTTGGGTTCCTTTTTTTTAAAAACCTTCCTTTAAAAAAAAATACTCAAGAGGCTGTCAGGCAGCTCCAGCGCGTCTCCATTAGAATTCAGAGTATTCCACGGTAATTACAAAACAGCTGTAATGGAAAATTGGTAGTCAAACCCATTTTCCAGCGACTAGAACGGTGAATGGGCTCCATTATGTTCCTAATTCTCATTAACTTAATTTGCATAGGAAACAATGAAGGAATACATAATGAGGTACAATGGGCGAATAGCCCGGCCCTCACCCCCTGCAGTGCTGGGTTCAACCCACAGTGACCAACTCCCAGGGAGGAGAGGCTGGGTGCCCTGCTGGGCTGCACTCCACTTGGGTGACTGTGGCCCGAACCAGTCCAAAACCGACAAGGTGGAGGTTGACTCTGGAATTGTCTTGCCTCGGCACACTCAGTGCAAACCCCGTTTCTTCTCCCACCCCCACCCCTGCTTCTGGTAAAGCTGGAGAACTGGAGCAGAAGGAGGAGGGAACTTGTTTTCGGGTAAGCAATTCCAGGCTTTGGCTGTGTGTGCACGCATGTTGCTTCCTACAAATCTGGTTTTAAGTATAATTAGCCCTGACAGAAGGATGAGATAAGCATCCAAGTACTGGGTGGGTTGGGGGTGCAGGGCTGGGCCTGAGATGTCCCCTCTGGGAGGTGGGGGCAGCAGTGACCAAAACCTCTGCTGATTCGCTAAATGGGACTTGAGATGAGGCAGGCAGGGGTGGATCACAGCCAAAGCCCAAAGCTTGAATAACTAAGTTATCTCCTGACTCTATCTATCAAGCTGTGAGAAATAAAGAGCCAGAAGTTGTACTCTCTACTTCAACAAATCAAATTATAGACTGAAAAAAAAAAGTGGCACAATCTGTTATTGGTCATTTATGATATTTTAGACACTATACTGGACAGTCTCAGTGAAATCCTTACAGCTAAACTGCAAGATAAAGTGACACCTATTTTGTTAAAGAACAAACTGAGGCTTAAATATTTTTACATGTTAGGATTATTTAGATATTCAGAGGCAAAGCCCAGACTGAAGCTATGCCTTCTGAACCAGATAGTCTAGTTAGGCCCATGCTCCTATGCTTCCTGCATGGAAATGATAACATATGGTACCCTGGGATGAAGGAGAGTGGCTTGCGGCCTAGAACATGTTGCCCCAACCCCCAACTAGGTGAGAGGATCAATATTTCAAGCCATGTGGACTGGAAAACTCAAGTCTAATTCATAGGGAAAATGCTGGTCCCTTGTATAGGTAATCTGAGGGCTATCAGGAAGGCAGATGTATCCCAACAGTGTCTCCTGGGTGAGGTGGAAGTCCCTGAAAAGACACCATTAGCTAAATGCCTCTCCCTAAATGCATAACTCTGTGGATGGTGTATAACATTCATTCCACAGAGAAATCTAATGTAGAAAGCATGTATTTATCTTAAAATAAGATCTGGGTTTGAATCCTAACTCTGACACTTAATAGCTGAAAGGTTTTATGCAACTCACTTTAATGGAACTGAACCAGGTAACCTTCCTGCTCTTAAAACTCTGTATGTATTTGCCATAGACCTTGAAGTGGGAATGGACCAATGCTATTCAACAGGCTAAAAGGCATAGGGTATAGGCAAAGTATCTGAAAACAAATTTTTCCAGCAACCAACCTTTCCTAGCTGATCTAGACTGACTTTCACCCTCAAAATCTCCAACCACAATTTTTTGAGAAACTACTAAGTCTTGGGCATCACACATATATGGTTTATAATCACCATAACAACACTATTAGTTTCATTATCACCATTAGGTGAGAAAAATTATCACAAGGGATCAAAGCCACATAGTCCAATATCCTGCCTAAACTGGGTACCCACTCTGTATCAGTCCAAAATGTTTTTTGGTTTTTTGGGGGTTTTTCTGCAACAACTTTCTGCATCCCCATTAGCAGATCCCTCTCTGCACCTAGAGCTGACAGCACCCTTTTCAGCATTTCAGTGAGTTCTCCATACCTAGGGTGGCTTTGGGACTGGGGTATGTCCCACCTCATTTGCTCCTAACCCTCATCTTCAGAGATGCATTCTATGTCCAGAAGACCTGGAAACAGCTTCAGCAGGACTTTTGGTTGATGACCAACTGGGAGGGTTCTTCAAGTGCCATGCCCATGAAGCCCAAACAGACAACTTTGAAAACCAACATGTGAGAGACTAAGTCAAAAAGCTTAATCTGTACTTTGTGGACAGAGCTCCTGTCTTTCTATCTGAGATCACCAGCAAACAGTTTATAGAGTGCTTTGTAAGTGTTCATTGATTAATGGATTGACTTACTGATTTTATTACCATCAAGACTATTTACTAAGCACCTGATATGTGCAATCATTGTTCCAGGAATTGTAGAGAATTTTTTATTAATCCAGTTCATTAAGCACATTCCAATTTCCTAATTCTTCATATTATTGCTCAAAACTGCTTGGTTAGGCCTAAGCCATGGGAGATGGTCATCTTTCTTAATGCTAATCTTATGGTTTGGGGGTATTCAGTAGCTTATGACAGGAAGGAGACCCAGTCCGATGTTCCAATGTTGTGCCAATTAACCCCTGATTTTAAAAATAAATACCAGCTCACCTATTTAAGCAAGGACCAATTCCAAGCAATCCCTACTCTGAGATGGATCAACTTTTAGATTAGTTTTCCTGTAAGTTCTCCAAGAATAGTCCGTCATGTCTCTCTATATAAGAGAACAAAGCTGAAGATGTTCTAGGAAGATGCAGGGCTGGTTTGTTTGTTCCTTTCTCGGGTTCATGCAGTAGCACTTATACATCAACAAAAACCCACTTGTGGATGAAGTTTCCCTCTCAGAGCTGCAGACACCCAGCGATCTTCCCTCAGTGAAGAGCCTCTCACTGCATCCTGGGAGCCAGCTCCGCACCGCACCGCTCTGCCAACTGCGTCACATTTGGATTCTGGGCTTTGAAACCAAATAAAAATTGATATGTGTGTAATCACATTTGTTTAATTAAAGTAACACATCTGTGCAGTAAATATTCCAGCACGAGCTGGTCAATAGCAAATCCTCAGCATGTACAGTAATAATTGACTAATGCAATTAAATGCATGTCAGAGTTTTAAAAGAAAATATAATGAGATTTCATCATTTTATATGTACAGGTAATTAGTTCTTAGGAATGTGAGTAAAAGCAAATTATCTACAGATTTGAACTATCAGCAGATAATTCAAATGACCTAGTTTGGGAAAGAAAATTGTATCTGAAACCTAGAGAAATTCAAACCAAAACAAACGTTCTCTGCGATTACATCTGAAAGCTGTATTAAGAAATAAGCGTGTATAATTTTGCTCAACATGTTTTTATCAAGCTTTCCTTTTGGATGAGTTGAGCTGTAGGGAGAACACCAGGCTGAAAAGACATCTCACCTGGGTCATGCTCCTCTATTGCTTGTTTAAACAACCAGGAACCTTCTTTCAGTACCAAGCTCTAGATCACTTTGAACAAGTCTTCCTTTACTTTGCGTTCAAGCTGAGTTCATCTTTTACTGCTTAACAGTTCTTGTATGGTGTTAGGTTATTGTCCTGCATGCTGGACAGCATGTGCACAGGAGGGCTGAGGAGGGGCATTCCAGGAGGGTGGAACAACATGAGCAGATACATGGAAATAGGAAGGTACACGGGATATTTGGGAAGCAGCAAGGAGTCAGTCTGACTGGAGAAGATTCCAGTAGGAGAAAAGAGGGAGCTACAGCTGTCAAAATAAGCTGGGAAATGATGGGCAGAGACTTGAATATCAGCCAAGAAGTTTGAGCATCATTCCTCTGAGGGCAATTCGGAGTTGCTGAAAATGCTGTTTTCTGCAACGTCATTCAACACTAATCATACCAAATGCTTCAAAAATCCCAGCATGCCAATGTGAACTTGCTGTTCTGATAGTCAAGTCTTCACAGCCAAATTCTGGCCATTTGAGATTAAGGCCCTTTCTCTTCAGAATAGGAGGCTGTCTGGCTGTTTCTCCATCTGTTCCCCAGAAGTGATTCCTTAGTTTGACTCACTTCTCTTTGCTAAACTCAGAAGTGATAACACTGGCACCTTAATAGCACATCTCAATGACCACAGCTTTGCACTGTGAGTTCTGTCTTGTGTGAATCTTATTGCCATAACCAGACCAAAGGTGGCAGGGACAATGAACCATGCAATTTTAGTTTTTTGATATGTGTACACTGGCTGTTTGATTGCATCTTTGCTATATTACCCTGTGTCAGAAAACAGCAGTGAGAAGACAGAATGATGATGAAAAACACAAGACATGGCCATAATTTGATATAAGAGTGACATGTTAGTCACTAACTGGAGGACAGAAGCTTTATCTGGTCACACAGTTAGTGGCTATACTGAGAGACAGCTCCTCCTATTCCCTGGCTTGTACCCCCCATGATCAGAGTCTCCCTTCTGTGGGACAGTTTGTGCTAGTGCATTGGTGGCCAGAACTGATGGTAAGCATGGCCCCATATTTAGAGCTTAGCAATTGAAAGTTCCTTCAACGGCAACAACAAAAAACTCAGTGAAGATGATAGAGAGAAAACATACAGAATAGAAGAGAGAAAGAGACATATGAACCAATAAAAATACAGACCTCATTTATATCAAACAAACTGAATATATATATATACTCATATGTATAAGCTATATTAATTTAATGTATTGAATGTATATGAAACAATTAGAGGATATAAATACTTACTATACATTTATCCATAAGGATTTTTTCTTGTGGGTTAAGTTTTAGGTATGATCAGTATATCATGGTTATGACTTGTTTATCTTTTTCAAAAGAGCCCTTATATTTTATAGGTACAAATCAAAATATACACGGGGATTAGGCTATTATGATGCCTATATTTCTTTCACAATAATCCAGGAGAGAATGATGAAGAGAGTAGGTGAAGACATGAATGAAACAAAAATGGCCAAACACTGATAGTTGTTGGAGCTGGGAGATTAAGTACACGGGGTTTAATATCTAGTTTCCTGGCATCTGCATATATTTAAATTTTTCACTAAAAATGATGATGGCTATGATTTGCAGTCACCCAGGTTGGAGGTCTTTCTGTGGCAGGGTTGCACTGAGACTAGAGTCTTGGGTTCCATGTGTGACTAGGGTTGTCATCTACAATTTTTCAGGTATGGAGCAAACTATGACCAAAGTAAGAATCCAGGAGTGGTCAGAATGAGGTAGGGACTGTGTGGTCATGATTATGGGATAACTTTGGATCTGGACTTGGGACCAGTCTGTGACCAGCTTAGTAGGAAGCTGGAATTAAAAAGAATTGGCCTGCCCTGGCTGGTGTAGCTCAGTGGATTGAGCACAGGCCTGCGAACCAGACAATCGCAGTTCGATTCCCAGTCAGGGCACATGCCTGGGTTGCAGGCCAGTTCCCTGCAGGCCAGTTCCCAGCAGGGGGCGCATGAAAGGCAACCATACACTGATGTTTCTCTCCCTCTCTCCTTCCCCTCTAAAGATAAATAAATAAATAAAATATTTAAAAAAAAATAAAAAGAATTGGCCTGTAGCCAAAATAGAAGGTCATTCTTTCTGGAGTTGAATATGGTCTATACATTCAATTAGGGAATTATCTATTTCCAGAGCTAAAATTCAAATGTGTGGACAAATAGAGAGGAAGGTGTAAAGATTCTCTCTGGGTATGGTGTGGGGTGGATGGCATGTTGAATCTAGCATGACATGAGCTCAGTGATTGACACCTGGAAGTTGAGGTCAGGGCCAACCGTGACTCATTTGTGAAGGGAGAGTTTGTGAAGGGGGTTAAGGAGTCTAGTTTCTTTGTTGGGTCGGGAGGTGGTTTCACACTCTGGGCTGCGTGTTAGAGTTTTCTGTGGGGGAGCAAAGAAGGAGACACAAAAGTACCAATGCCTAATCCCCAGATTAATTTCAGTAATCCAGGAACTGTGGCCAGAGCCTTGGCTTTAGTGAAAACCACTGAGTTAGGCTATCTGAGTGACCCGACTAAGGAATCCTTTGTATCTGGAGTTAAAGGGTGTCTGTGACTGGAATGGTGAGTATAACTGTTCGATCTGTGACTACATAATAAAGAAGAGATATTTGGATCTCTAGAATGATGCAGAAAGTTTGCTTCATTAGCACTATATTATAATCCTGGGGGTCCATATTCAAACTACTCAAGAAACACATAAAAAGAATGCAGTGCCTTGATTTAAAACAATGCTCCTATCTCATCTCTGTGGCACAAGTTGCAGTCCTTTGACCTGAAGCAAGAATGGGTTTCTGCCCTGAAAGAAACCAATACTAAGTGGTCTACAACCTATGGCCATTCAAGAGATCATGGATAAAATGGTTCATTAGGTAATTGAACCCCTGATCTTGGCCTCAGTTGATCCGGGTGCCAGTCCACTTAGCTAACCATGAATTCCAAATGAGGATGAGAGAACCAGAGAGCCAGAGCACCAGTAGAGAGCAAACAAGATGAAAGACCTAAGTGTCTGAGAAGGAAGACCACAGGAGGGAAGATACTAAGACAACTGAGTTCAGATAACAATGTCCCTATGTAAGTTCCTGTGTATGATAAGTATTATCATTATTACTACCTCTTAATGCAGATGAGGAAGCTAAAGTTCTGCAAGAGACGTAGGCAGCCAGCAAGAAGCAGAGGATCAAAGTCATGGTTGTGACCCCAAAATCTGAATTATTTCTGTGGCCCTGATTGTACAGCAAAACAAATTCTGCATTTGTATGTATGCATGTGTATGTACATGTGTTGGGGAAGGAGCAAGAAGGCAGAGGGTCAGCCAGAAGAAAATGATGATATCAGCAGTCCTGAATGTCTAGCAGAGAGCTTTTCAGTTGACTTGACAGTAAAGAAGATCCATTGTAACTCCTTGAACCAAGGCAGAGACCATAAAAGCAGTGTTTGGGGATGCTTAATCTTGCAGGGAGAATTGAAAGATAAAAGCTTCGGGAGCAGGGTACTCAAGCTTCAAGAATCAGAGTTATTCTCGTTCCCCTCCTTGGCCACTGAGTCAAGTATACCAACTAGTTTCTCTGTCAATTTCCCCTTCAGTCTTGTTTCCTATTTCTAGGATGAATGAAGGTTATCAACGATGATTACTTGTATTGGGATTTGCACCTCTTAGAGTTTTCTCCTTAAAAACACAGTAATTCATTCAATCCTCACTGGTCCTTGTTTCATATGAAGAGGAATGTTACAAGCAATGCTCTCCCCCAGTATATTCTGGGGCTAAAAGTTTTCTCCCATCTAAAGAGAAAAATCCTATAAACAGACCCAGGCAAAACAGGTGGTTTCTATCTTAGAAGACAGGGTCCTCTTGGATAAGAACTTGGAATAGATGGTGTCCGGGTCTCTTCCAACATCATGATATCATGAAGAGAAGATCTAATTCCTGAAAACGTGTCAGGTTCAGCCTTCTGCCTTTAAGCAGACCTGTACTCCTGAAGGAAGCTCAATTCCTGAAGGTTGCCAAGCCTTTCTGTTTTCAGGCGTTTGGCACTTGCTGTTTCCTCTTCCTGGATGGCTCTTCATTTTGCTCTTTGCAAAACTGGCTCATTCTCTTCCTCCAGGTACTTGATTTTAATCTCTATTTAAGTAAATCATTCTGATTTTTTCTTTCTCATATTAAAACTATGATTATTTCCTATGTGGATCTTACTACACTCTGATAATTTTAAATATTCATTTGCTTGATTGATGCTTATTTCCCTAATTAAAATACTAACTCCACCTATTTGTTCATGGATAAGCTCCTAGGATGTAGCACAGTGACTGGCACATAGCGGGTACTCAAGAAACATGGGATGGATGGAAGGAAGATTAAAGAATGGATGGGTGAATGCATGGATGGCTGAATGGATAGATAAATGGATGGATGTGTGTATGATGGAGAGAGAGATGGAAGAATGAATAAATATTTTATTAAGTGTGCCATGAACAAAGAAGGGTTCTGAGTTCAAATAGTTTTGGAAAACAAGTTCTCTTCCCTTCTTGGAGATTCACAGTACACATTAGCAATTTAAATGGTCTGAAAATTCTCCAGTATGAAAAAAAAAGTGCTTAATTTTATTTAACCCAGCATTTCTTAAACTTATTTTAACTTAAAATACTTCTTTTTCATGGTACCTTTACTTAACATTTTGCCAAAGAGTGTTTCTTACAACAAGATCTGGAAAGTCTGCTCCTTTCTAACCATTGCCATTTTGGATAGTAATTATTTTTAAATTTTCCTTCCAGGCAGTGAGGTTCCAAAAGATATACTGAGACTCACTCATCTTTGTGCCCCTGGTGTATAGCACAATGCCAGAGCAAATACTCAGAAAATAATTGAGTACTTGAGAAGGAAGGAAAGAAGTGAGAAGAGAAGGAGGTGCAAATGTAGCTGGGTTAGTCAGTAAGGAATTCTTTCCTGATAAGTACCTTCAATTAACTTGGAGGAAAATAAAATGCTAATAATAACCTTACTGAATCAGAAGTCAGAATTAGATTAATAATCTTAGATAAATTCTAGATTAGTAATGTACCTAGGGTTAGGATTGGAGTTAATTCACAATAAACACTTCCCTACCACCCTTCCACATGCACACACATAACCACAGTGTTCTTATGATGATCTCTCTCCTATTTCTGAGAGTCATATCATTACTGGATTTAGGGTGCTAACAACAGTATTATGCACTAGATAAGAGTATAGGCTCTGGCTGTACTAGGTGGCTATTTGTTTGGAGCACTGTCCCATACATCAAGAGGTTGCAAGATCAATGTTTCTCTCTCGCATCTCTCTCTCTCTCTCTCTCTCTCTCTCTCGCTCTCTCAAAAAAAATCAATAAACATACCCTTGGGTGAGGATTCAAAAAAAAAAAGAGTATAGGCTCTAAAGTCAAATCCAACATCTTTTCTTGTCTGAGTCAAAGCTGCTATAACAAAAATACCATGCACTGGATAGCTGATAAACAACAGGGATTATTTCTAACAGTTCACAGTCTGGGAAATCCAAAATCAAGGAATTGGCAGATTTGATGTCTGGTGAGGGCCTGCTTCATGATTCACAGTGGTCATCTTCTCAGTGTTCCCACATAGTAGAAGGGGTCAAGGGGATCTCCAAGGTCTCTCTTATAAAGGCACTAATCCCATTCATGAGCCCGCCACCCTCATGATCTAATCATCTCCAATGGCCCCTACCTCCAAATGCCATCCCATAGGCTTCAACACATGAATGGAGGGGGCAGTGAGTACAAACATTTTGTCTATAGCTATCACATGTAAACTTTTACAAAGTATTTAAATTTCCTAAGGCTCAATTTCTTTATGTGTATAATGCAGATAGTAATAGCATAGAATTACAGTGCTTTCATGAATATTAAATTAGATAAACATGCCATGGGCTTAAGATCATGCCTGGTATGAACCAAGGGAGCAGTAAGCTATTGTATAATCACCTGTGGGACTCCCTTCCTGATGATGACATCAGGAGCCGAGGCATTGCATCTCCCAGGAGAACTGCCTGTAGAAGAATGCCTAGGGAAATGCTTCACTCAGAAAAGCAGTACTTGGATTGTAAGATTTTAGACCCATAGAAGGACAATTTTAGCAGCTAGGCCTTCAAATCTCACCCCAAGATTCTATTTCCCCTTTAAACAACTTGTGAAATCACACACGAGCCCACTGCATAAAGCTTTGTAGGTGTTGTCTGCACCAGGAGGCTGGTGAGAAACCACAAATGAGCATATTTCCTCCAGAGAAAATTCAGCCAATACTTGCTTATAGAAATTCACCTAGAGCCCTGACTGGTGTGGTTCAGTTGGTTGAGTGTCATCCCACAAACTGAGAGGTTGCCAGGGTCAACTCCCAGTAAAGTGCGCACCTGGCAGGCCCAGTCCCCAGCTGGGGTGTGAGCAAGAGGCAACCAATCAATGTTTTTCTTTCACATCAGTGTTTCTCTCCTATTCTTTCTCCCTCCCTTCCTCTCTAAAAATAAATTAATTAATTAAAATCTTAACCAAAAAAGCGCCTAGAGCTGGCTTTGCCACTCCCCTTCCTTGTAATCATACTGAATCTATTTCTTTATCTCTCCACTGCTCTTTGGGTTTCATGAATTACAAACATGAGTAATCTTTATGTGCAGTTTCTGTAGGTGCTTAGGCATAGGAGGTGTTAGAGCCACCACAAGAGGTAGAATAGGGCCCAGCTTTAACCTAGAATGGGATTAAAGGGGGTGGAGTAAGGAGTGTTATGGGTAAGTTGAGGTAGAAAAGGGTAAAGGGGAGATAAATGATGCTAAAAAAAATTTAGTTTAATTTTAAAAACTTAGCACCTACCCAGGGCTGAATACAAAATAAATACATAAGAAAGGTTCTTTGAAATGAATTGAAAACAAGACTACCATGCAAGAATTATTGTTTTAAAGATGATTTAGGTTCAGAACAAATACAATTCCCCTCTTTTGGTTTCAAATGTGTCCTAGTTATGGCCCCCGGTGGAAGTTACATGCTCAAAAGGCTTAAAGGAATTCAGAGAGTAACATAATCTCTCCACTTCTATTCAAGATTCACCTTAAATTAGTTCAAATGGTCTTTATATTTCTTTTAAATAAAATTTAAACCCACCTAGAAAATCCCAGGCTCTTAAAATTGGAAGGGACTCCTTCCTAAAATCCAGCATCTTTGACAGATGGCTATACAGGTTTGGAGGGTAGAAGGGAATGAGTTCAAGAGCTACATCCCACATCTTTAATCTTTAGAAAGTTCTCATGTTACACTGAAATCTGCTTCACTGTAACTTCCATCTGCTGTCCCAGTTCTGCCACTTAGAGCCAAGCAGGACAGGTCTGTTCTTCTCCATTTGACATTCATTCATTCCTGACCCCCGCCTCCCATCATCTCTCCACTGCACTAAACACCCTCCTTCTCTTTGAATCTTCTCCTTAAATGCTGTGGCTTTAGACCCTTTACCATGCCAGTAACCTCCCTGTGAAGCCACTGTTTTGGTTATGGTCTATGTTAAAATGCATATACAAGAGCTGAGTCCAAATGCCCAGATGTGCTCAAAGCCATATAGAGCAATGAAGCAATCAGTAGTTTAAAAAAATAGCTTGTGTAATCGGATACTCTTGGCTCCACCTTGTCCTAGTTCTGTGTCCTAGTACAAGTTAACATTCAGAACCTAAGTTTATCCATCCATAAAATGGGCATAACAATAACATTGTATAAATAGTATTAAGTGCAGTTCCTGGTACATGGCTAGTACAAAATACATGGTGGCTACAATGAATGTTAAAATTAATTTTAAATTAAATTAAATTGGTATTATTTGTATTCTTAGACATGATATTCCATTAACCATGTAAAATTTTTAACAGCTATTCATGCTGTTCATTCACGAAAGATGAGTTATGCAAAATACATTTTTCCCATAAGTTATTGTCAGGCAAATATCTCCCCTAGCTTATCTTTCTGCAACTTCTAATTTTGACTGTATTCATGTTTATCTTCTGTTGCATTGTTTCAACATATAATATGTCATCTATTGTGACTAAAACAGAAAGGACCCTCTCTTGGCCACAAGTCACAGGACTTGACTGCACACAGAGGCTGGAAGCTTTTCTATCATAAACAAGATCCTCATGCTGTTGGGGTCATCTTGCCTCATGTTTTCTTTCCCCATTAGGGACTCCAGCATCCAAACTTCCACCATTAGGAATTTAACCTATGAGTTCATTCAACAAGTATGATGCATGTTTGTTCAGTACCTGCTCTATGGTAGCGTGTTCTCTTAACTGGCACTATGCACCACCTGAGAAAATCAAGAGCTCTGCTCTCATGGAGCACACATTCCAGAGGGCCAGATGGACAAGCATGAAGTACATACACCAGATAGTTCAGACCATAGTCAGTGTTCTAAGAAAATAAAGTAGATGGCAAGATAAAAAGGCACATAGGTGGGGAGAGCATGACTAGACTGAGCAGTTCCAGAAGACACTAACTGCCTAACTCAAGGCTAGGAACTGCCAGACCCAACAGATACACAAATCAGCACTTACCAGACTCTCTGGCTGTTCCTTTTTTATGGACATGAATGACACCAAATCATATGCCATAGAAAAGGTGGTAAACTGCTCTGTCTTCGAAACTTCTGAAAGCCTGGCCCAGATTATCCACTGCAAGCTCTTTGGGCTCATTGGACAGAGCCTCCTCTACCGTTGCCAGGAAGGCAGCAGCTAGGTGTGATAGTCTGGAACACTGCATGCTCTTCAGAAGCTATGGGAGTGCTTAGAATGGGAAAACATACTTTCACTAAATTGGTTCACTTGGAAAACAAATATAATGATATCCATAAGGAGCTGGGTACAGAAGGTTTACTTGGTGGGAAAAAGTCTGGGAATTGTTTCTCTGGTGCTCAAACCAGGCAGAGCCCAAGCACTTTCCCTGGTTCTCTCTAGGTCAGTCATCATAGTACTACCCTCATTGGACAAGTTGATTTTTCATGGAAAGAGGCCTCCCTCTTTTCTAATCAAAAGGTTAGAGGTACACTGCTGAACAGTTTCTAATTTGCATCATTCTCTCCTGGAGTTCCAGACAACCTACTCATTCACAGCAATTTGGCCTGCTCTCTTCCCAAAGTGGTCTCTAGCTAGCTAAGTTTGGGACTTCGCTGTTTCAAATCCTATTGAAGTCACATGAGAAAATGAGAAAAGTTAATTGTGCTAATAAATACACTTTGGTCTGAACCTGGGGAGAATCTCTAGAGCTAATTACATCAGCTCTGGAGCTGAGATGCAGATTAATTTGACAGTAAGATTATTAACCTAGAAAACAAGGCCACAGGTTTGCAGAGCTGGCCTTGGTTTTTCCTGTGGAATAAATCTTGAATTGGAGGTCTATGATCTACCTCCACAGACACTGGACAATGCACCCACTGTCAGAGAGGGGTTTTTTTCTGAGGTCACCAGGTTGGTCTGTACTTCTACTCCATTCCACCACAAAACCCTCCCTGAAGCCTTCAACATACACTCTCAGAGTACCATGTTTCTGGAGTCCATAGCTACAGAAACATGTATGTAAATTCATAGAAAACTTTCTGAAAGGATTCACACAAAAATGCTGACAGTACAGCAGATCCTCAAATGACACTGTTTTAGTCAACATTTGGTTATAATGCCGATGAGATGCATAGGAACTTGACTCTTGTTTACATCAATTACCTTACGGCAGGTTGGTTTCATTACGGGTCTTCTCTCTTAAAATCGAAAAATCAACAATCGTGAGAACTTACTGTAGTTACCTCAGGGGAAGGACTCGAATGTAGCAAAAGGTAGTCTAATCGATTTTTATCATTTTTGATATAAGGTCTCAGTATTTGGAAGACAAATATTTCAAGAATTTCTTGTGCAATGAAACTTAACTGTGCAAATCACACACATACTACTAGCATCTGGATAGAAATAAACAGGATTGACTACATGGGAGGAAATGAAGAACAGGCTCAAACTTCCACACAGCACAAAATACAAAAACACACATGGACTTTCTGGGGAAATTCTACAACCAACTAGCTGTTCATTCTATTAAAACTATATGAAAATAACATACCTTCTAAATGAAATCTCTCAAAACCTATCAGTTAATCCAGTAATAAACTGTGTCAGTAATTTAGAATAAAAGATTGGGGTTCAGCAGAGATGGTGGTATTAAAATCATTTAATGTAGAACTGAGTCTATATGGTTGTAGGAAGTGTCTATTCAAACAAAATAAAACATTTTCTAATTGAAAGAATATACATAATATAAAAATGATGAATTATTAATATTCCAGTTCTGAAATTCCTCGATAACCACAAAAAAAAAGAAGTGAATGAAAATCTAAAGCATAACATGAAGTGTAACAGCACTACTTTCCTCATCCGCAGAGGGAGCAGTGGACAATTTCTGCTTCATTTAGGGAAATGACTTATATTTTCTGTGTTTCCTGCAGTGAGGACATAATGAATATATATGTACATGTATATGTATATATATACACACACACACATACATACACACACATTGTTTAGCACAGTGCATGGCATATATTAAGAACTCAATAAACACTAGCTGTAATAATAATATAATTATCATTATTATATTGGTTTTGATACTTCTAAATATATAGAGGCAAGTATATGTTAAACTACACAATTTTTACTAAATTAAAAACCAGATGCATACTTACTAACTCACAAGAGAAAACAAGAGCAAATAAAATAGAACCTATATATGAATAACAGAAAAACTTAAAGAAAGAGAAATAATACATTAAAAGCTTGAAATAAAGGAAAGAATAAAACCACACTGTGTCAATTAGGTACTCCTGGACATCAGCAGCAGAAACCTTGATCTAAAGAGGCTCAAAGAGTAATAAAGAACTGCCTAATTTTATACAATATAACAGGAATGCAAGATGTAGGCCACAGGGCCATTCATTCAGAAACTCCAGGATGCCTACAAGAACCTAGGTTCTTTCCATCTCTCTGCTTTGCCATCCATGTGAGGACCTCACTTTAAACTGAGCACCAAGATGACACTCCACGCTCTACAGGAAGTCCAAGTGTGGCATGCAGACAGGATGAGGCCTAGCAATAGAAGAAATATTGCCCTCTCCCATAGCTTTCTTAGGAGCAAAAAAATATTTTCCAGAAAGGCCCTCCAAACCCATTTGCTTACTCAATATTTTGGTCAGAATTGAGTGCCCATTCCTCAGCCAGACACTGGCACAGGACAGGATCACATGTGGAACGATCAGGCCCACCTTGGAGCTGGGGTGGAGTCAGGTTTTCCTAGAACTTGACAGGTGCACTCCCGGAAATATCTGGGATCCCACAGGACACAAAAAACAAGGGAACATGCTGGGCAGGGGATAGCAATGTCCACCATATGTATCAGTTTTAAAAATAACTATCAATATAATCAACTCACTCATTAATAGACAAAAGCTTTTTATGTTTGGTTAAAATACAAAATACACAAGATATACCTTGAACAAGGACAAAAATAAAGGTTAAACACTTAACCAAGATATATATACACAAAAAGGAAACAGGGATAGAAATTGCAAACAAAGCATTAGGGAGTCCAATAGGGGCATTTTCAATTGATTACAAATGTAACCCACAATGAGGATAGAACAAACTCATGTCTTTAGCCCACATTATATGAGGTCTACCCAGAAAAAGTCCAGCCATTGTTAATATAACAAGAACTGTTTGCATGACATTGATGGAACCTGGTAGCCAAGGAGAGTGGACATCAATAAATGTCTCTATTTTTCATATGATATGGCTGGATACCTTCTGGACAGACCTTGTATTATAGCATCGAGAAGATTGAGTCATACAATAAATCAGAGGAAAGTTGGACATGTTTCTCCCAGGTTTGAGCTGATTTTATAGTCAGAAAAGAGTAAAGGGTCCCCCAAAATAATGTTTATTTAAATATTTCTAATTTAAATATCTTATAACCACATTGGTCGGGCCAAAAATAAAATTCAATCTACACCTCATTACGATCACTGTAAGCACCATGCACCCGAGCATCAATGATACCCCTAAATTGCTTCCTTGTGGTCCCTTTACAGTCCCTGAGATCCTTTCAAGCCCCAGAGCTGTCTCATCAATACCAGAGATCTAGCCCTCATACTCATCTGCTCTGGCTTCCCACCACTGCCCAGAATCCATCTTATCTGTAGCTGAGCCTGGTGAGGGTCGACTTACTTATGTATCCATCTTACAAGGCCATTTCCATTTTCCTTTACACGCAGTCTAGAAGAGGCCTTTCTTTTAAGACCCATGGCTGACAGCACACTACAGCTTTTAGTGAGGATTTACTCAGGGATCTTGACAACAGATGTACCTACTTACAGAAGTTCTGGCCAGCTTCCCTCCCTGAAATTCACCTTCCTATCCAGCTGTGCGCTATATATCTCCCAGGCTAAGCTCCACTTACCCAAGCTGAGGGTTTGACCACCCTCAAGCTAAACCCCTATTCCATTCACTAAATGACCATGGGAAGGTCAGTTAGATTCAGATTGAATCACTCCCTTCAATGGCTGTATGTAGTATGGTCTCATTAATTATACCAGACAACATTTACCTTCTGTCTACTATGTTTACAAAACTCTTAGGACTAAATTTTATCTTGGGAATCCCATACTGACACATACTTAACTCTATGTGCTACCAAAACAGAGCACAATGTATTTTCAAATGTACATTAGGCACTACAAAAATGCTTTCTATATTAACCATAATAAAATATGAATAAATTGCAAAGAGGAGAGATTTTGCAAATTAATAACAAAGAACAGGAACAATATACAATGGAAAATGAAAAAGTATTCCTAAATTACACTAAAACTATATATTAAATGCCTATTTAGAAAATTGTAACAAATAGAAAATTAAATATAAAAGCTTGTTACAATAAAGTTTTTTCAGTGACAAATATGTGGCCTTAAATGCTTATAAAATTCAAAGTAAAATATTAAAGGATAATACATCCAAATTAGTTATGAGAAGTAAATATGATAAGTTTAAGAAAACAGAAATTGAAAAATTATTTAAAATAATGAATAATAAATAAGAAAATTAATAAATTCTAAAAATAGATTTTTGAAAGGAAAATCTGAATAACTAAGCAAGTATCTAGCAAGTATATTCAAGTAAATAATAAAGAAGACACAAATAAAACATTAGAAATGAGAAAGTAAATGTATTCATAAGCATTTTATTTTTATGTTTTAATTATTTGTTATTGATTATGCTATTACAGTTGTCCCAGTTTTTCTCCCTTTGCTCCCCTCCACTCAGCATCCTCCACACCCTCAGGCAATTCCCATGCCATTATTCATGTGCATGGGTCATGCATACAGACCCTTTGGCTGTTCCATTTCCTACACTGTACTTTATATCCCCCCCATGGCTATTCTGTAACTACCTTTTTTTACTTGTCAGTACCCTCACCTCTTCACCCCTTCCCCCACACTCCCCTCCCATCTGGCAACCCTCAAAACCTTCTCCATATCCATGATTCTGTCTCTGTTCTTGTTTGCTTAGTTTGTTTTTTAGATTCAATAGTTGATAGATATGTACTTATTGCCATTTTATTGTTCATAGTTTGATATTCTTTTTCTTAAATAAGTCCCTTTACTATTTCATCTAATAATGGTTTTGTAATGATGAACTCCTTTAGTTTTCTCTTGCCTAGGAAGCTCTTTTATCTGCCCTTCCATTCTAAATGATAGCTGTGCTAGGTAGAGCAATTTTGGCTCTAAGTCCCTGCCTTTCATGACTTTCTTGCCAATCCCTTCTGACCTGCAAAGTTTCTTTTGAGAAATCCTCTGACAGTCTTATGGAAATTCCCCTTTAGGTAACTTTCTGCTTGTCTCTTGCTGCTTCTAAAATTCTCTCTTTTTCTTAAACCTTGGGCATTTTAATTATCATGTGTCTTGGAGTGGACCTCTTTGTATCCATCATAATTGGGACTCTATGCTTCTAGATTTGCATATATGTTTTCTTCACCAAATTAAGGAAGTATTCTTTCATTATTTTTCAAATAGATTTCCAATTCCTTGCTCTTTCTCTTCTTCTGGCAACACTGTAATGTGAATGTGGGACCGTTTGAAGGCATCCTAGAGGCTGCTTATACTGTCTTCATTTTTTTTAGATTCTTTTTTCATTTTGTTGTTCAGAATGCTTGGGGGGGGTTGCTTCCTTATCTTTCAAAGCATTGATTTGACTCTCAGCTTCATCTACTCTACTGTTGTTTCCCTTAAATTGTTTTTTATTCCAATTAGTGAATTCTTTGTTTCCCACTGGCTCTTTTTTATGCAGTTGAGGTCCTCACTAAGTTTCGTGAGCATCCTTATAACCAGTGTCTTGAACTCTGCATCTGATAGATTGCTTATCTCCATTTCATTTCATTCTTTTTCTGGAGTTTTGATCCATTCTTTCGCTTGGGCCATGTTTCTTTGTCTCCTCATTTTGGCAGCCTCCCTGTGTCTGTTTCTATGTATTAGGTAAAGCTGCTTTGATTCCATGTGTTAGGAGTGTGGCCTAATGCAGTAGGTATCCTGTAGGGTCCAGTGGCACAGCCTCCCCTATCACCTGAGCTGAATATTTGAGGCACCCGCCCATCATGTGGACTGAGTGCACCCTCTTCTAGTAGTTGAGCATTGATTGCTGTTGGCAGGTCAATGGGAGGGATTTATCCAGGCCAGTCAGCCTCAAGGAGTGGCTGTGACCACTGACCACCAACCTTGGCAATCTGTGGAGGATCAGCTATGTAAGGGTAGGGAGGCAGTGCTCCGATGTGCTCTATAGTGCACAGGCTCTGGGGTTTACAGACAGTAGAGGCCAAAGTCAGCCCCTACCTGTGTTTTTCCCAGGGTTATCCTGCCTGAGCTATAAAGCAATCAGAGCTGGCTGTGACTTGCGTTGGGCTTGGAGAATCCCAGGCAAAGCCAAGCTGTGAATTTAGACTGGCTGCTGCTAGTGGGAGCCTGGGGCCACTTTGCAAGAGGTACAGGGGCTAGAGGCTCCCTGACACTGGCTGTCACTTTTTATAGAGGATTTAGGTGAAGTCTTGGGCCAAGACTAGCCATTCAAATGAAAAAGCACCTGGGAGGGCCCATAAGTTGGGTGGGGTGGAGTCTCTGGGGATTTCCAGGATGGCAAAAATAGCGTTAGCCAGGTTGATGGAGGCTCAGATATGGCACCAGCTTGCTAGTTCTGTGGCTCTGCCTGTGTGTGTTTGGGGCAGGAGAGTGTTTAAAAAAGGGATGATGGCCTCTGCTTACCTTGATGCCAGGAACTGCAGTTCATCTCCATATGCTGCTGGTGCCTTTCAAGCTGCTTCCCTCATGCTGGAGCTCAGAGGGAGTGAGTCTGAGTAGGTGAGTCCATGTGTTGGTTCTTTAAAAGAAATTGCTTGGGATTCCAGCAGTTTCTTCAATCTACTCAATCACCACTGGTTTTTGCAGGCAAAAGTTGTGGGGATTTATATTCTTAGCACTGGAACCTTGAGGGGGCCCTAGTGTAGTGCTGGGACCCCTTGCTCCCAAGATATCCCTCCCAAATTTCTATTCACCACACGTAGATATAGGACCAGCCCTTTCTGCTTCTGTATACCTTCTACCAATGGGGATGGACATCATTGCTTTAATTCCATAGTTGTCAGCTATCCATTGAACTCAATTCCTCATAGTTCTCTGTGATAGTTGTCCTATATTTTAGATGTAATTTTGATACAGTTGTGCAAGGAGGTAAGCTATGTCTGCCTATACTACCATCTTAACCAGAAATCCTATTCATAAGCTTTTTAAAAAAGTATGAACAATGATGAAATGGGTGGTTTTCTAGGAAAATATAAATGAACCAAAACAATCATGAAAAGAGAGAATAGATGAACTGGGCAAAAGTAAAAAGAAACATCTCAAAATTAAATATTTATTACCTCCTAATGGCACAGGAAAAAAATGAGTTCTTTAAAACACTTGAGAAACAAAAAAAAATTTCATTCTATATAATGTATTCTAGAGTTAAATTTTAATAGAACATTTCCAGTTTGTTTTGTACAATCCTGATACTCAAAGTTGAAAGAGAAAGCACACACTTACACACCCACACATCCCACTGACAGCCATACACAAACACCTGCAGGTGCTGCTTTCTGACAATACAAAGGCAAAACCCCCAAATAAAATTTCAACGCAAATTAAAACCATAAGCCTGATCCAAGAAATTTAAAGATTGCTATGATTTCAATAATCTACCAATATATCAATTTTGAGGGAAAATTAATACTTCTTATATATAAAGATACAAAGCTTTCTTTATTTTTTAAAAAAGCTGTCTTAAAAACAGTTGTGGACACATGGTAAAATGATGAAACACTGGAGGAATCTACATTAGAGTGTGCAGCAGTACAAAGAATAGCAGGTGCTACTGCTTGTACATAATACTTTTGAAGATGTAGTCAATGTCATACAATAAGAAAAAGAAATGAATTATGTGTTTTTTGGATAAAGGAAGCAAAATAAAAACTCAAGGAAAGCAATCAAAATATTTGTGGACAAATACAAAACACACATATTGAACATATACATTCATATGCATACACCACATAATAGTTTTCTGCAAAAAAAATCAGCAAACATATTAAGTATCTAACAATAAATGTAGGAAAAAAAGATGGCATTTGATGAAGAAAACTCATTGTATTATCCTTTACTGAAATACATAAAATTGTCTTAAATAAGTTAAAAACAAATAGTATTCTTGAATAAAAAATTTGTTTAAAAATAATATGCATCACGTTTCCTCCAAAAAGAATTGATAAATTTCAGTTCATTTCAACCAAAATGTCCAAATGGCATGGAAAGGCCATTCCATCTGGATTAACAATCCATCCAGAAGAAAAAAGAAAGCCCCCTAAAAAGAGAGTAATAAAAGGAGACTAACACCACCAGACAATAACATTACTACATCATAAAACTCAGTAATTAAAGCAATGTGGTGCTGGAACAAGAATTGTCAAATGAATCAGTGGCACTGAGAAGCAGTTCTAGAAATAGACTCTAATACTAATTAAAGTGCAGCACTTGACCAAGATCACACTTTTAATCAAGGGAGAAAGAAGAGAATATTTAATAAATGGCTCTTAGACAACTGATTATGTATTTAAAAAGAAAATGTTAGATGTCTGCCTATACCATACCCCAGAGGTATTGACTCATTAATTATAAAATGGAAAGGAGAAAGAGAGGGAGAGAGGAAGAGAGGAAGGGAGACAGAAAAAGAATATAAAACAGAAGTAAATGTGTATAATTTTAAAATGTGGTATAAACCTAAAAACAAAGAAAAACATTGTTAAAGAAAAGAATAGCTACATTTTAATTCATAAGTACCAGGAACTTCTAATGAGGTATAGAGAATCACTATGTAGTTTCTAGATATAAACAAATATTGGGGAAATATTTATATTATATATTAGAGCTCTATAAAGAAATAAGATGAAGTGTTTACAGATCAATAGAAAATGGGCAAAGAATATGAGCAGGCAATTTACAAAAGGGAAACCCCAAATAAGTAGTGATAAAAAGAAAGTATTTAGTATTTCATGCAAATTAAAACAACAATGTGATTTCTTTTTTGCCTATATTTTAATAAAAATACTACTTTTCCCTTTTTTAAATTGCATGTTTCAATGCTGACAGGATTGTATTGGAAATATGTATTTTCTAATATTATTAATGGGAACCTAAACTGGTTCAGACTTTCTGGAAGATAATACAACAATACGTATCAAGACCCTTATTTTTTCAAAAAAAATCTATATTAGCAATATTTTCTAAGGCAATCATTTGAAATTTGCCCCCAAGTGTATAAATGTGCCCACAAATGCTATATTTCTAATTTTAAAAAGTAATAAGGAACAACCTTCATGCTTTCAAAGGAGGACTTTGGTAAAATATGTTTCCAAAAATTTGAAAAATGTGCTCATGATATAATGTATTAAGTAAAAAACTCTGATGAGTAACTTTATCATGTGTAGCATGAATATGAAATTAAGTTTGGAAAACAAAACAAAGGTAGATGAGAGAAAGAAAGAACAGAAATGAGAGTGAAACAGAAAAGAAACATACCAAATGTTAGCTAAGAGGTGAGAATACAGATGTGTTCTGTTTTCTTCTTATTATCTTCCTGGATGTTTGATTTTTTCACTTAATGAATAAGCATTGTTTTTAATATTAGAAAAAGGGTTTTGTTTTAAAAATAGTGAGTTTATATCAAATCCCTTATTTAGGTGAAGTATTTGGATTACAGTCAAATCTCCTTGAACTCCATTTATGCCTTGAATGTCGTGCCCATAAATAATCAGCACCATTTTGCTCTTCACAAAGACACCTTTGCTAAGCCCATCTTTATTTCAGGCAGGTGGTATGTACTAGAGATACAAATGTACAATAAATTCACCAACTTGAAGGAAACTGACACCCAGTTTGGCCTTATATGTGGAACTTGATGCTCCACTGAATTTGTATTTATCTTATTTTCCTTTTCTGGGCTAGAAGTAGTCTTCATCTTTCTTGGGAAGTTAAGAGAGAGAACTGTGTCCCAGGAGCTGCAGCAAGGGCTAAGCTTGAATTCACTGGCCCCAGGGAGCAAACTATTCTCCATAGAAGATCCTGGTGAGAGTATTCTTTCCTCCCAGGGCAAATTAGACAAAGATATATAATATAATTAATATAACATAACATAACACAGACTACTGTAACAAAGTACCATAGACTGGGTGGCTTTTTTAAAAACATATTATTTGTTTATTTTTATTTTTAGGGAGAGGGGAAGAGAGGGAGAGAGGGAGAGAGACACCAATGTGCGAGAGATACATTGATAGATTGCCTCTCACATGTCCCCAATGGGGGACCCAACCCCCAACCCACAAATGTGCCTGACTAGGAATTGAACTGGTGAGCCTTAGATTCACAGCTCAATACTCAATCCACTGAGCTACACCAGCCAGGGTGAGAGTGGCTTTTAAACAAACAAAAAAAAATGTATCTCTCACAGTTCTGGAGTCCAGAAGTCCAGATCAGGGCTAACATGGTCCTGTTCTGATGAAGGACCTCTTCCAAGTCGCTGACAGCCAACTTCTCAGTGTATCCTCAGATGGTAGAAGGAGAGTAAGAGAGCTCTCTGGAATCCCTTTTATCAGGGCACTGACCACCCTCATGAAGGTTCCACCCTCAGGACTTAATTACCTCTCAAAGGCCCCATCTCCTAATACCATCCCATTGGAGATTACTATTTCAACATACGAGTCTGGGGGCTCACAAACATTCAGTTCACTGCACTTTATTAAGTGAAAAAGACTGATACAAACTTTTTTACATATAGCCTAAATAAACACTTAAATTTTTAAAACAAAACAAATGTCCTCCCATCCAGAAGTGGACCGCCAACTAAGGACTCTGGAGGAAGGGTTTTCAATAGCATCAAATGTGAGAAGCTGGACTTAGAGGAGAAGCTCATTCAAAAGCCTTTCATTTAAGATGAGACCTCCCCCTTTCTGATTCTGGACACTCTTGTGATTTGTTTTTTCTCAAACCGTAATCATACATTCAGAGCCTGGGGAGAGATCCTAGTAAGGAAAACTACATAAGTGAAAGTGAAGAACTTGAAATTCTATTGTATCTATAAAGAACAATAAATGCTTGCATTCTCTTCCCCTGTGTTTATTACAGTTTGTCTCTGTTCTAAATTTAAAACCTGTTTATCCCTCCTCACATCAGCATGTGTCAAAAAATTCCATAAATTGCACTTACCCAATGAATTTGTTAACACAGAAACTACTTTTTTTTTTCTGTTTTCCTCAAGACTTTTGGTCCTCCTACTTGGTTCCCAAATGGGAGAAAATAATAATCAATGATTGATTTATGTGTGTGGACAAAATGATTTGATGCTGTTTCTTGTTGTTGACAGAATGATCTGGGTAAAATTGCATTTCATTGATAAAACTGTGATGAAATGTTATTCGTTGGATAAATAAAGTTAGAAGTCAAGAGAAATTGCTTTGGCTCACATGATATTTTTCCAGCCGTCAGTCATTTCTTGGCATTTGATCACATCATTGTCTCTGCTCTCATTATATTGACTCTGTTGTCTGTTATTAATTGAAGCATGACTTTTCTTTCAAAACTACAACAAAGAGCACAAATTTAGGAAAATGGAAGAAGTTTTACTTCCACTTTTCCCAGCTCTTTGACTGTCAGGTCCTCTCCAGAGTAACTCACCTTCCTTATTGTTCTACTTCAAGTATCACAAACAGGCATGTCCTGCTGTTAAAGACATACACTAAAAGGAAACTTCAAATGACTTGACTTTATTCAGGAGGTCTTCATGAAGACACCAACTTTATAATAAAACATTCTTACTGTGAAGTAAGAGTACTCCATGGCACTGAAAAATAAAGAATTGATAACTTATCATAGCTTAAGTTCATCCCAGCAGCATAATGTTGAGTGAAAGAAGCCAGATACAAAAGACACATAAAAAGTAAGTTCATTTACATAAAGTGTAAAACCGGATAAGACTTGTCATGGGTGTTAGAAGTCATGGGAATGGTTACCCTTGGAGGCAGTAACTAGGAAGGTGGCAAAAGGGTACTTTTACTCTAGTGAAGTTCTGTTTTTTTAATTTGGGTGGTGGTTACACAGATATATTCACTTTTTTAAAAATCCCATCATGTTATACACTTATGATAGTCTTTTGTGTGTATGTTATTTTAACAAAAATTTACTGATCAAAAAATTGTTTAGTTACTATAAAAGAGAGATGTCATTTTTCTTTTTCAGCCCTCGATTGAAATGATGTGGATGTGAGAAAAAAATCAAACTGTAGGGTGATCTCCAAATTTCATTAGTGGGTGTGTGCATAGAGGACACAGTAGAGAATTAGGGGGGGAGGAGAGGGTGGTTTAAAGAAGTTGAGTTTGAGGTATCTGCAAGTCAGGACACCCAGTCTAACTTCAAGAGGACAACTGAAATGGTTGTGTGCGTGTATAATTGGAGCATATATTTACAAGTTGTCAGTACAGTGATAACTAGAAGTTATAGAAGCTGGGAAGGGATGGGACTGCCAAGGGGGAAAGGCAAAATGAAAAGAGGAGGGCTGAAGAAGAAGCAGGAGGAGGCCACGTAGTAACTACAAATTTCTATCCCTGGGGACATGGGCAAAACCTGCCCCTGGGACCCATCCCATCCAGCAGGACATAGGGCTAACCCTAGGGTTAATCCCTTTCTCAGTTTACCATCTGGACCTTGACTTCAACCTTGACTCTTCCCATTCATACCCAAGCTTCCTTGAACATTCTTGCTGAATGAATGAATGCCTCCAGACAAGTCCTAAATCATATCAGCAGCACTAAGCTTTTCCAATGCCAAACAAAAATAAAATAGAAACTACAGGTGAATGCAATTGATGTGTGTATGGATGTTGATAATATGAGGGGAGAAATTAACAGCACATAATTGGAGGGAAATTATGAGCCATAGGTACAGACATCTTATATTGAGTTGGCAGAATGGCAGTGTGTGGAAGAGGCATAATTATTAACATTTCTCTCATTTATGATTCCTTGTCCCCTTCTCTTAGTTCAGTTCAATAAAGGGCACCCATAAAACAAGTTTCTTTATTCTATAGGCAGTCAATAATATCTGACAACAGGCAGGTCAGCAAAAATGACAGTTTATCCACAACATGGAAATTACCAAAGAAAACCACTTTTTGTTTTGAAATTAATGCCTCTGAGAATCAATAATATATTGAAAAATTGATGTTGACTACAATGTGTTTGTGGGGGTTTTCAGTAGGTGTGCAGGGTCCATTGGCTCCCTTCCTACCACAGAGGTTAAAATAGCAAGTTACTGAGCACGCTAGTTATGTTACTGTCCATGTCCTTCTTCTAAGAGTGCCCGACACCTAATAAGAGCTCAGGAAATTTTAATAACTATTTGCCAATTTGCATTTTGGGAATTAGGGTTTTGTTGTTTGTTGGAAGGAAATCACTGTGAGTTAACCACATTAACTCTATTATGGATTTGGTGTATCTGTGAATGCCCATCTCGTATCCAACTCAGTGCTGGATACAAGACCCTAAGGAAACTTGTAGTTGAGACAAAGCCTCTCTTTGGGCCACAGGGCTTAGGCCATATCTGTGCCAACTACTTTGTTTTCCAGATGAGGACACTGAGGACCTAAGGGATAAATAACTAAGTCTAGAACTCAGATTTGCTGAATCGCATCTTGGGAAATTTGAAAATATAGCATCAAATCTCTTCTGCATCAGAGAATCATTTAAAATGATGAAAGTAAATGTGTCCATGGTTTGCAATTCATGCTCTACTGGAGATGGTATTCACAGGCAGGATGGGGTAATAGAAAGGAGTGGTATTCTAAAGTCATGATTCAAACCCCAGCTCTGCCACCTGCTAGCAGAATAAGCTACCTAACCTCCCTGAGCTTCTTTTTAAAAAGGAGATAAAATATCCTCCATACAGGTAGCTCTCAAGAATAAATAAATAATGTATGAAAAACAACCTAGAAAGCACCTGGCACATTAGATGCTCAATACATGTTAGCCCTTCCCTTTTTTTTCTTTCCTTCCTGGAGCACCCAGTCAGAGGTTCACAGTGATTACAGACTGGAGATAAACCCCAAGCAATCTGGATGTTTTCTTTTTTCCCCTGAGTAGACATGCCGAGTGTGGCCATCTCATATACAAGGCTACCTCAAGATCTAAGCTGTGAGTTCCAACCCTCGAGGTCATCCCTTACTTCATCCTGCTTGCCTGGGTGTGGGGTATCTCAGTCACATGGCAGCCTCATTCTCTAAAGGACATCCAGGAGAACGGAAAGCAAGTTGTCCACCAGACTTCCCATCTACTGCATGCAGCACCACTGGCTGCCAACACAGACCAACCATGCAAAACCAAGGTTTCTATTTTCATCTCTTCTTCTAAGAAATAGGTAACTTGCCCTAGGAACCTTTGAGAAAATCTGCATTTTTTTCATGTATTCAGAGAACCATCCTCTCAAAAGTAAGTGAACCAAGATGTTCACTTACTGCACCCAGGAGCCCTTGGGGGCTCCCTGGGCCCCAGTGACTGTGCACTGATCTTGACTACTCATCTACTTGGGGCCTGTATGAGCAGTTCTCATCACCATGTCACCCCCACCCCCATCCCCCACACAGGCTCCTGCAATCCTGAGAGTGACAGAAACTTTTTGTATCCAGACCCCTCTTCCAGGACTGCAGACTTCTCAGGCCTTACAGTCTGTAATGTAGGGGATGCAGGGCACCATTGCTTTCTGTGGGCACTGAATGATGATAGAACTGTGGCACCACTGGCGCCCAAGCTGCACCCCCTGAGCTGCCTCCCATGTGACGATCTTCCCCTAGCACCTCCAGAAGGATCCTGGGCTCAGAGCCCTTGTCTGCTCCATGCCAGGGGAGCTTCACCCAGGGAGACAGGGCAGAGGGAACTGGCTGTGGCAGAGACAGTGCTAATTGGAGCAAAAGATTTTGCCAACTGGAAATAGTAGCTCTAGGCAACTTTAGATACAAGGAACCCTGTGACACTCTCAGGGCCTGACTCCAGCCTGTGTCCCCCAACCCAGCCCCCACACACATACCCTGGGGAAGATGAGATTGAATCCTCATTGAGGCAAGGCCAAGAAAAATGCTCAAAATGACGGAATTAACAGCAAATATGAAGAAATAAACACCTGTGATTTTTTTCTTTCCTCTCTGTGAATGTCGAAGTCTTTAGGAGAGGAGGAATATTTGCTCCAGAGCTTCAGGACTTGCCAGTCAGGCTGGTGCAAGCTTCACCACTGAAGAGACTAACAGAGTCACTGATGGCCTTGAATGGGAGCTGTCACTTCACTCTCTGAGACCTGCTAGAGCTGTGCTGGCCACTGAGTCAGTTATTCTACAGACCCAAGGACTGGTTTTGGTAAGGTCCAACTTTTTCAAGATGCCACCTTCCCAAGTCTCAGGACCCTCCTCACCTGGATTAGAGCCCAGCCCCTGAATCCCACAGCACACTGCTGCAGCTGGTCCCTCCCATCATAGATGCATGATGGAGTGTAGGGCGCACATCCCACATCCTTTTAGCCACGTAGTACCTAGTCCAGTGTTTGCTCTGAAATATTAAATGGATGAATGAGTGAAAAAATAAATCAGGAGTGACAGCCACCTTCCCTTTAAATATACATGTTTGCTATCTCTTTCATCTCTCAATAGCATCATAAGGCCAGGAAGACTGCAATTATTAAGCTCACCTTATAAAGTAGAAAATAAGGTCTGGATCTCTCACTTTCCCTGTGGGCTGTGACTCATCGATGACAAAGCCAGCCTGGTCCTTCCCACCCTGGATTCTTTCTGCAGTGCTCTGTCCCCAGCACAGCACTTCCTCACTGGCCCACTGAGGCTTGAAGGCCATGCTGGACACACATCTCCACACACTTTACAGCCATCACCAAAACACTAAAGACCAGATATGGTTGATCTCCTCAATAGCAAATATATAAGTAATGGTAATAGCCATGATATAATTTTAAGGAAAATTCAACATATATCATTTGTATAAAATATACAAACTGAATTATACAGGATAAAAATTATTTTCTGCTAGAATTCATTCTCAAAGAAGAAAAGCAAAGCATTCCAAACTCAACAGTATCTCTTTGGGTTGCATTCATTTATTGAGTCATTGACTAAAGACTCTCTGAGTGGCTATCTGTGCCAGGTATGGCTTGAAGCAAGGATATAGTGGCAAGAGGTGGGAGTCAGAGCTTTCTGTTCTTATGCAGGTTGACCTTCTAGTGATGGGGGGGAGACAGACCATATAAACTAAATCAGATAAACCAGTAACACAGTGACAAGTTGTGATGAGTGCTATGAAGAAATTTAAAAGGGTGGTATAATAGAGGGCAAGTGAAGAGCTGCTTTAAATTAGGTATCAAGAAAGGACTCTTGGAAGAAGCAACATTGAACCTCAGACCTGCCTCACATGGAGGAGGCAGCCTCATGAACATGCAGAAAAACATCCAGGCAGAGGAAAAACCAGCACCAAGGACAGGAGGCAAGGACAACCTGGGGGCTCCTGAAAAACAGTACGGGCAGAAGAGGGAGAGTCAGATGAGCCAAAAGAGAGGGGAATAAGGTGACATGGAAGAGCTAGGCAAGGACAGGTCCCATGAAGCCAACTATATGATGGCCTTGAAGGCCAGTATAAGGAGTTTGAATCTTTGTCTCAATGTGATAGAACGATACTGGAAGGTGTAGGCAGAGGAGTGCATGATTTGATTTATGTTCTAAAACTGTCATTGGTTTTGTGAAGAATGGATTTAACTGAGAGGTGGAAGCAAGGAAGTGAGTTAGGGGGAAGTTATTGCAATATTCCCCATTGTGGAGATTGTGACCTGCCTCGGGTGGAGAGAACATTTCACAAAGATATAGAATGTGATCTTAAGCAGCCAGTAGAATTTGCCAGCAAAAGCATCCAGGGACTAAATGAATGAGTTAAATTGGAATGAGGTTTCTGGAAAGACATCCAGGGGATAAAGGAGAAAGCTAAATAAGTATTGGACCTCTGCTTGGCTTCAGCAACTAGATATAGGGTGGTGTCAAGTACAAAGACCAGGAAAATTGAAGTTAATGGAGAAAATCAAAAGCTTCCTTTCTGGGTGTTTGAGGTCAGAGATTCCTATTAGACATATCTAAGTGGAGATGAGAAGACTGCTACATACATGAGCCTTAAGATCATGAAAAAAAGCCAGGCCTACGCATTTGAATTTTTCAGTTATTGACATAAGGTTAGTAATTAAGGTGAATAAATTGCTCTGAAAAAATATATAATGCAATTAAAGAAGAAAAGAGCACTCAGGATGATGCCCCAAGCACTTCAACATTCGGGTGAGTCAGAAGAACCAATATAGATGAGCAAGATGTGAGCAGTGAGGTAGGTGGAAACTTGGAAGAGTACAGAATCAGAGCACTATGGGCTAAAATAATCATAAAAGGCTTTCTGGAGTAAGTGGTACTGAGGCCAAGCCTTGGAGACTAGGTAGAATTTATATCAGCGTAGAGCAGTAAAGGGCATTTCAAGTGGATGTAAAAGTGCACGCAAAGACTGGAGTGGAGCTGGAGCAGTGAGGATCAGTGGCGACAGACTAAAAGAGGGGGAGGATCCAGGATCACTGCCTGTGTGTTGGGGGCCAACAGGGAGAGTCAAAGCAAAGGGTTGTGTGAAAGCAGGAAGGAGCCAAGGCTGACTATGCCTCCCACATCCCATTGTCTCACCTGGGCTTCACACACCTTAAATGACCAGGGACATAGGCTTGAGCATGCAGGGCCGTTGTTTCCTCCCTCCCTCCCTAACCCCATTAACAAAGGGTCGCCTAGAGGTCTTTCCAGGACCTAGGTCACTTTGCTTACTGTGCAGCCAGACCACCAGTCGCCCTGGATTGAACCCCTCCTTTAACTTCTATCTGCTTATGGAAGCAATGCCATGGGGAGTCTTTAACCCAAGAATTCAGGAAATTAGCTCCACTTTAAGCTCTACTCTTTCCAGCCAACTTTCTGTAAACCCCTCTCTGCCCCAAATTAAGGTGCTTTCTTAATTAAGGTCATCTCCCAGTCCCTTTGTAAGTGCAGGTGTCTTGTCTCTTACCTGCTCTAAAAGTTTGCTTAACAGACCCACTTTCTCCAGATTCTGCTTATTTTGTAGATAATTTACCTTCTACCCAGAGAATCTGGGTTCCAGCTTGGGCAAATCACACCCCATCTGCAGTGTTCCCTAACACCTGTCATCTGGTGTAAAGTTTCTCATCTTCATGCCTGAAAGCAAGAAAGACTCTAAAGCTGGGCCTGAGTTCTCACAGGGAAACTGGCAAGCCTAGGGAGATGGCTACCTGAAGATGGAAACCTTCCTGGAAGAAGAAAGAATGAATAGGGTTTCTGTATTAGCATCTTTAATCTCACCCCAGTGTAAAGGAAGCCCCTACAAATATGTGCATACACGTGCAAATGTGCATACACTACACACACAAAATCATGTTCACAAATCATAGATTTGTGCATGCAAACCACTCAGGTGATGCTATTAGAGGCCCCTCAAATACGTTCCTTTGATAATGTTCATGCTTTTATATATTCATATACACAATTGGGCAGTATTCACTTTCAGCCTGGCCTTCTTCCTTCAGTGAGGAAATACACCAAGTTTTCTGCCAACTAGTATCTACCATGTGCCCGGTGCTACCTACAGCTCCTCCTGCCACCATTGCCATCTGACCTGACTAGAGGCTGACGGGCTGACACCACATGTTTGGGACATCCTGCTCTTGGCTCTGACTCTGCCTAGTTCCCTGGCTCTGGCTAGTCAGCTGTAACCATTTGCACATGTTAATGTCTTATTTGTGTCTTTTCTTGGGCCTTTTAAGTATGCATGTATGTCCTAAATACTGGCCTATGGCAGATACCACATCTTTCAAACCAGGCCAGGCAATCTGGGGGCTCCCTAATGGTACTATTTGTCTTCCACCAAACTTGAGACACCTGGTAATGGTGTGCCATATAAGCTGAAGTCTTCTCTGAGGCTTGGACCTTCACTTCTATTTTACTAGGACCAGTTCAGGGCTCAGCACACAGAAGATACTCCATAAGAAGCATGAGACTGTCTGAACTCAGGGGAGTTATGGACTCCCTCCTCCTAAGTGCTGGTGTGCTGTCTAGTCCTCTTTTCAGCCACTGCCACAGGACAGTTGTCATAAGACCCCAGGCCAGGTTGTGCTCCATAACCAGCTCTGAAGACGCAAGGCCACATGAAGACACTCTTCAGACACTCTGTGTCCACATGGGTCCAGTTTCAGAAGTACCTGGATGTTCTTAAACCTTGTCCACCTGTTCATTGATGCCCCTATTTCTTCTATCACTCTGGGTAAAACACAAAGGGCAAGTCTCCCTTGGAAGTAGATGTGCTGACTTTGACTTTATTTTCTGTAACAAGTAAGTGCCTGATTCTAGCACCTCTTCTAGGAAAGGGTTGAGTACAAGAACTCTGACAGCCTAATCTTGGTGATGGTTTAGGGAAATGACCTTCAGGAAAAGAAGACTGAGTAACAGATGGAGACCCAAACTGAACCCTCACATTATGTTCTGCCTGCCCTTGTTCATGCATTTCTGTCTTTCTTCTCTTTCCTCCACTGACAAGCTTCCTCCCTACCACTAACCCAAAGGTTAATAAAGAATATCTAGAAGAGGCAAAGTTATGAAGGTAATCAAGAGCACTCACTGCTTCAAGAAGGTGCTCAATCTCCTAGACAAACTGCTTAGAAGGGTGAAGAAGTATAGAGCACAGAGGCCTGAGATGACTCCTCCAGTCAGAGAAACAGCGTCCCTTTCTTGGGTGCTCTGACATCACTTTTATCATGCTGCTATTACAATATCAGGCAGAGCATTGGAGTCATCTGTTGACCATGAGCACCTCTGGTAAATGGCAAGCAGCTTGACTAGAAACTGGATCTTATTCATCTTCATCTTCCAGTTACTTAGCATGGCCCCAACATGGTAAGCATTCCATTTGTAATGATGAAAGAAATATAAACACAGGGAGGGCTCACCATAAGTTGATTTTCTCAGAAATAAGACTCTGAGATGAAGATTGGCAGACAGAAGGTGTATCAGAATGTCTTCAGGACTCATACCCATGTGCAAGTACAAGAAGTAGGATTGGGCAGAGGGAGGAGTTGAACTGCAATACAATCACTACAGGAGTCCTGGAGCTGAGAGGACCCTTCAGTGTAATCCCTATTTCATCTTTCTACTCCATCATCTACCAGTCTCTGCATGAAGGCTGGTCCAGGGCACCAACACTCCCAACAGCTGGGGGAAGGAGAGCTCCAGTGTTGGATGGGGGACCTATGACACCAGCAACGTTAACCTTAATGGAGTATCAGTAGTAAGGAAATGCAAAGAAATGTACTAGCATAAGAGCCATAGGATCCCTGTAAGCTTGTTCATATGTGTTTTCTGATCTTGGGTAAGTCATAAGACTTACCATGCTATTATTTATTGGTAGAATCAGAATGTGGATTGCATCATTGGTTATAACCACTGTTGTACATTAAAATCTCCTGAGAGGTTTTTAAACATTACCCAACTCTGGTTCCCACCTCATGTCAATTAAATCAGGATCTCAAAAGGTGGGAGTCTAGGCATCAGTGTTTTAAAAAACTTCCTGGTGATTTTAGAGAGCAGCTGAGTTGAAGGACCAATAAGTTAAATATGGTCTTTTGGACCCATTCTAGATTGATTTCTACTATCTAAATACTAGTGTTCTGATAATTAAGAGTCTGTAACCAAGACCTAGCCCCCTCTCTGTATAAAAAAAAAAAAACCAAAGTGACTTGCAGTAGCAGAAGCCCCTTCAAATTCACTTCTTTTAATGGGCTGAATTATGTTTCTCTCCCCAAAATTCATAAGTTGAAATCTAACCCCCAGTATCTCAGAATGTGACTATATTTGAAGACAGGATTTATAAAAAGATGATTAAGTTAAAATGAGGCTATGAAGGTGGACCCTAATTTAGTACCTCTGGTGTCCTTATAGAAGAGAAGATCGGGGCATAGACATGTGCAGAGGAAGACCATGTGAGGACACAGGGAGAAGATGGCCCATCTACAAGGCAAGGAAAGAAGCCTCAGGAGAAACAAACCCTGGTGACGCCTTGATCTCAGACTTCCAGCCTCCAGAACTGTGAGGAAATAAATTCCAACCCAAACCCCACTGCCTTCTCTCACTTTCTCTGTCTCTTTCCTCCATTTCCTGCAGAGACAAGGGTTCATAAACCCTTTCACAGGTTCCTTCTCCTTCCAGGCTCAAATACCATAAGACAGAACTTAGGAAACATCCAACCCTGTGAAAAATTAGTGAGAGCCATTCTGCAGAACTGTTCCCTGGTGTCATCCTACTCTTTCTTTCCAGTCCACCAGTGAAGACACAGTTCATCAAAGTCCTTCCATAACAGCGAGCCCCTTGGGCCCATTCTTAGTGAAATCATGGAGGTGGGTAAGAAGACATTTATAAGAGAAGTTCTTTTTTATGTGGCGCAGTGGTGCTATTCAAGGAGTTTAAGGAAAGCCAGCCTGCCCCAAACAATCCACACTACCAGCTTGTGGCCGTTGCCTAAAGTTCAACCATCCAGGATATCCTTGTTGTATTTATTAGTCAAGGCCTCTGTTACAATGCCAATGCCAAAGAAATGAAGGAACAAAGTCATTATACTTTAGGATCAGTGTGAAGTTCATCCTATGAGCAGGTTTGATTAATGGTGATTAGGAGAGAATTAGGCATTGGCCACTTAAAAGAAAAAGAGATTTATAGAAAATCTGCTGTCTACAAAGGCTGCCTGCTCAAAATATTGGCCACCACTGCCTTTCTTGTTTCACAAAAATTCCCCCGACGAATAAACGGGGAAAGTTTCCCAAACTGGTCTTATACTAAACACCTTGGACGGGCATTCCTGAGTTTCTCCAGTTATACTCAAAGGGAGAACAACTGATTTGCCCAAATAAAAATTGTAAATACAAAGTGTTTAAAACACAAAGGTAGGGAGCAGATAAAAAGGGACTTCTGGTCAATAATTTATGGTAAGTAAATTTTGGTTTGTAACCAATTCCCTCAATGATCTAAAAGTCATGTGGGCACAACCATACATTTCATAGGAAGAGTCTCCCCTAAAAGTGCACTCTCCTAACTCATTGCTTTGCATAAACATGAACATAATGTGGAAAATAATAATGTTCTAAACAAGAGATGTGATCATTTTAGGTTCTTTGCCACAAGAAAAAGAATACATCGTCCTGCTATAATACACTCTTTACTTCCCTCCCTCATTCTCTTCTCTTCTACCCACTGTTTAATGAGTCCCAGAATTTTTCTCCAGAGAACTTTCCCCATCATATAACACAACCTTGGAAATAAGCACTGGCTTCAATTGTTTGGCCTGAAAAAAGTAGAATGGGCCTAAAGGAAAGTATCTACCATAAGGAAATCAAGCAAGTCTGTGCATTAGATAAAGCTGGATGGTTTCTGCTTTCTCCCACTCCCTTGTTCAGCTAGTTACCACTTTAACAAAACATTCTAAGACTGACAATTGGCCTTGCCCTAGTACTTGGCCAACACCAAGCCCAGAGAGGCAGTATTTCAGCGCTTCTCCATAATAGCCTGGGCTTAGCATATTAACTTTAGTTAGTATACCAGCCCTCGAGCCAAGGAACTTTCTTACCTGATACTGGTCACTGCCTTATTGCCTTGTTCCTGTGTGTGAATCCCAAGTCCCAATCATCAACCCAATATCATGCCACTCCAGGATTTGTCACACTAGACCCCAGCTGCCACCCACAGGGACAGCCCTGCTATTGACTAACCCCATGCTTACTTACTGACTTGGCCTAAATTGGCTGACTGCTGGTTTTGTCGGTTTTAAGCTCCTACCCTCAGGGCCCCACTGCAGAGAAACAGTAGAGGGAAGTTGTAAAGAGCATGCAATCCAGTGAGCTAGCCTGGGATGGAGGCCTGGTACCATTTACCAGCAGGGTGACCTGAGAATGTCTCTGCCTCACTCCAACTCTACTTTCTCATCTGTAAAAGGAAGAGCAATATTACCAGTCTTGCAGGTTGGCTGTGAGGGGAGAAAGGAGTTAGCACATAGATTGCTGAGAATTCGGTCTGACACACAAAAACACTCTTGGACTGCCTGCTTCTAGGTATCTTGCCACCATGGGCTGCTTGCCCACTGGGACAGTCCCATTGCTGAGCACACAAGCCCACTGAGTATCAGGGTTTCTACCTACTGGACTGAACTCCCACCAGTACCTGCCATATCAATTCCGGGGGCTTACTCCCTTCCAACTCCTACCCACAGTCCCACCTAAGTTATTGTAGATTAAACAGCATGAATATAAAACATCTCACCCACAAACCATATACTGAGCACTTACTATGTGCCAAGCACCATACTGCATGTGAGAATATACAATGAAATACTTATACTGTTTTTTCCCAAAAAAATAGCTTGGAGTCTAATACTTTTATAAAATATCTCTAAAATTACAGTGGAAGTTTATAGCTAAAAGACATCTTGCTTCCCTTGAAATGGGACTATTGCATACACTTAGATCCCTACCCCCAAAGTTGAATATAGTGGTTTTCAAGGCTGAGTTTTCTGGGTTGACTGAGATAAGGCTAATTGGGTCATCTATTCCAGCATCCCATTTGAGGACTGACTTTCTCTGGGTTGTGGGATATATGGACCTGCCAGGAAGGGACTCTGAGGAGGAATTCCTTCAGCAGTTCTCTAGCTCTCAGATATAAAACTCTTGCTGCCAGCAAGAAATTGTGTTTATGGTGGCTATGCTTGGACACAGAATCTTGCTATAAAATTAGAAAACTAATGAAATTGGTGATTCTTGTTTCTTTTTTGTTTCATTCCTTCATTGCTGTTAACTGAATGTTTGTGTCTCCCCCAAATTCATGCATTGAAACCTAATTTCCAATGTGTTAGTGTTTGGAGGTGGGGCCTTGGGGAGGCCATCAGGTCCTGAGGATAGAGCCCTCATGAATGGAATTAGTGACCCAGAGAGTTTCCTATTCCCTTCCACCACAGCACTGCCTGTGAGTCTGAGCAACCACCCCTGCAACACTGATCATTAAAATGCTGGGTATTTGAGGTTGACTCCCTTACACAGAGGATGGGTCCCCAAAGTAGGCACAGAGTCTGTGCTGCCTCCTCTGAGCCCTCAGAAGGAGGGTACACTGGACTCATCATGTACTTTGAAAGTTCTGCTGGGCTCTGCTGGGCTCTGCTGAACTCACTTCCCTGAGGCTCCTTCTCAGGGCCACTTCTGAAATGAGTGCAGTGGCCTTTGGCCCTTGACCACCACAAACCCTCCCTCAATCTGAACCAGAGGCAACTGAGGAAATCATCACTGAGCAGCTGGACTCTCATTTATGTCATAATTCTGTTGCCCAAAAGCCATGTGCAAAGTGGCTTTTCTAAATAAAACCAGCCTATAGTGTTTCAGAAGTACTCTCCCTTCTACAGAAAGATAGAAATACAAATTCCTAGTCACACTCAAGGCTTTGCATGCCACTGGAGGCTGATAGCCTCTCATTTCTCCCAATTCCCATCTGTTCCCCAGACAACCCTGCCCTCCCCCACCCATCCCCACTCTTGGCCCTACTAGGATCTGTTCTGGTGACAATGTAGGATCTCCAAGTCCCAACTCTCAAAGTGCAAGTGATCTTCCTGCTGTTTTCTTAACAATGTCTGATTCACTGCAAAACCTCTCAAACCCCTGAAGTCTCCCTGGATATCTCCAGCAGAGTTTGTCTCACCCTGCCTTGACCCAAAACTACAGTCTATGCCAGATTTTTTGCGTGGGATCATTCAAATAGTTTGTGGAACTAAATGGAGTCTTTGTAGCAAGAGAGACCCCCGACTACAGGAAACTAATAGGGAAACCATCTTCTCCCTCTGACACACACCCCAGCCCCCAGGGTTGGCAAGGTTGGAGCCACCCACAGGGCACAGGGAGAAGCTGGCTCTTGCACACTAGCACCCACCCCTGAATCAGCTAGTCCTCCAGAAATTCATCATCATCACCAATCACCTCCACAGTCCAGCCGGGCATATAAGTCTTACATTTACTCTGCTCAGATGGGAAGACAACAAGACTCATGGATTACATAAGGGAAAAAAACAAGAGGCTGTGCCCCTGAATAATCTGGCAAACCAAGATGGTGATGGCAGGGGCAGCGCCCCCAGGATTGGGAGACTGTATGTACTCCCTCCATACATGGGTGAATTTAAGTGCATGGAGATGCTCACATTCTCCACAGTCAAGAGAGCAAGGCCGGAGAGGCCCAGCCCACTGTACTGCAACTGAAGTCCCCATTCACGCAAAGGATTCACTTCTCTGAAGTCAAGTATGAAAACTATTGCAAGATGCCCTACAAAGAGCATCCAGAGTGTGGCTTTGCCCTATGACCTGAAGGGACCACCATACACAATATAATAGTCCATGGGCCCTGGCTGGTGTGGCTCGGTGGATTGAGCACGGGCCTGAAACCAAAGGGTCACTGGTTTGACTCCCAGTCAGGGCATATGCCTGGGTTACAGGCCAGGCACCCAGTAGGGTGAGAGGCAACCACACATTGATGTTTCTCTCCTTCTTTTTCCTTCCCCTTTCTCTAAAAATAAATAAATAAAATCTTTTTAAAAATTCTTTTAAATAATCAATGAGCCCAACATTTATCTAAGGAGAAGATACTTTCATCGAAGCAGGTGGAGGGTATCATAATCTTTTCTTAACTCAGTACCTTTCAGTAAAGGAAATAGAGATGGTCACTAAATCCAAATTAATTACAGACAAGCTGTACCATGTGAGTTTGGGTTCAAGAAAGGGAAGCTGAAGTATGTGGACAGGAAGTGACAGAGCCAATAGGATGCACTAGTTAGTCTGGTAAACTGATTCTGGCTGATATGTTAACAGGCTGGGCACAAGGAGCCTCCCCACTCCTTTCCAGTAGCATCTGTGCATGCATGGGGCCATCTGGAGGGTGTCCCCACCTGATGATGATGGGATTTGATCTGAACAGCAAAGGGTAGCACCAGCTGGTCCAGACCACAGGCCAGGCCTGCCTGGTGAACAGCTTTGCACAGCCTCCACTATGGCTGGGACACACAGGCTCGGCTTCAGGGACAAGGGGGAAATTAGGGGGCAAACCACACAAGGAGGACCCATTCACCCCTCCCTCCCATTTACAGCATATACTACATGGTTAAAATAAACATATCGAAGGAAGCTTGATGAATACAACCAAGAATCTAAATATCCACTTGGACATAGAAGAGAGAGCAGCACAGGTACAAGAACCTCATGAACAAAGGCTTAGGGTGGGGAATGATTGCATCGTCTTCCAGGGAAAGAGGAGATATCAGCTTGTTTTTCATAGGCAAAAGAAGAATGGATTTTCTTCCTATTCTTCTTTAAAAAGAAATTAAATATTCTTTATTGATCTCCCAGAAAGACCACAGCTTCATGTACACAACTTAAAATCTATTAGGTAGAAGACAAAGCATATTATAAAGCAGGTCTGAATGTGAAACCACTGTAGGATATGAAGGGGTGGCATGGAGGGGATACTTTCAAGCAGTTTCAAGGGAGGTCAGAAAATGTCAGCATTTAAGAGTGTTTTGATGGAAGGATCATGCCGAGAAAACTTTCCCAGGACTTGAGAATGCTGCCCCAGGGAACAGCCCTTCTGAGTTTGGCCTGCCAAGTCCCCTGTGCTGTGGGGGAAACCGGGAAATCATCTTTAGGTAAGATATGACCCCAGTTGCCATTTCAGTGACTCCGCAGGTGGAGACTCATATCTTTCCTGTCTCGGTGATTTATAATAAATGCTGAGGGTGCCTGGAGCCATCTCTCTGCATTGCTAAGTGTGTGGTTCACAGCTCTTTGAGGAGAGATGGAACGGTTGAGCCAGACTTCCAGCCCATACAGGTGAGTGGAGCAGGCTATGAGATTTGCAGGGTAAAACCAGAAAGAGCTTTTTCTCTCCTCTTTTCTTCGCTCCTCTTGTGACCCCTCACCCCTCATTCAGCCTCCTTACATCAGGGACACAGTAGAAATGGATATGGAAGGAAGACTTATACTCTCAGCTTCCTGGACTCTTCCTGTAAAGAGAGAAGGACCATGTCTGGACTGGAGTCCTACAAATGAGAGACAGAACCTACCTGGGTTGGGTGTCCATTGAGATCTGCCTCTATCCTGCAGACTACTGCTTCCCAAAGCCAGTTCACATAAGCAGTGTTGCTGAGACTGTGAGATTCTTCATCCTGTTCTGCTGGCCCTTCGGTGCCTGTCTTCCTGGCCTTTGGGGCTGCTCAGTAATTTCTGTCCCTACATAAAACTATTCTACCTAATCTAAATTCCTCTTCTTAGTATGACCAGCCAGTGCTCGGTCTGCAGGGAGCTCTGGGGGAAGCATTTGGACAAGCAAAGACCTGTGTAATCCACAGATAGATGTCACTTCAGATGTCTGCTCTGCATTGGCCTTTGGGATCTTGGGCAAGTTACTGCTTATTTCCTTATCTGCAAGATGGGTGTCAGAAAAGCTAACTTTTCAGATAGCTTAAACAACTGGGATCTTGCATGTGAAGCTCTTAGCTCCATGCCTAGTGCATGAAATTACATCTTTCTTTGTATCACTTACCAAATGAAGCCCAGATGAGTGAAACACTTGATACTTTTAAAAAACAGAAGAAAATATTGAAAAATGTGTTTTTTCTGTTGAAAAAAGAAAGCAATTAAAGAACAGAGTGATATAAATGGACTAAATCAAAATTAAGCACATGGGTAGAACAAGAAGAAAACAATGGATAGGAGAAAAATATTGTCACCACATGTAACACAGAAAGAATGATTATCAGAAATATATTTTAAAAGATCTTCAAATATAATTAAGAAAAAGAAAAATAACTCAATAAAACAGCAGGCAATGAACACAACAGGTAAATCCACAAAAGAGAAAATATAGTCAATAAATATATCTATAGTGGCTCAACTTCATTAGGAATAAGGAAAGTTGTAATTAAATTATCAATAATATTCTGATTCCTTTTACATTGCTTAGTTGACAAAATTAAAGTTAGATAATACAAAAGGATAAAGAAGTGGCGTGATAACACATAATTTGTACACAACCGATGGGAGTGTAAATTTGTACAACCATTTTGGAGAGAGAAATGACAATCTTTGAGAAAAGGTTAAGGTATATATGTACAAGGATGTTTATTATAGCACTGTCTCTAGTTAGAGAAAATTTTAAACAATGACTAAATTAAATATGGTATCCTCACAATATAAAATAGTACAGAATTGCTAAAATGAATATGGTATACCTCTATATCCTGAAATAATCTCTAAGACATATGCTGAGTGAAAAAGACATATAGGTATGATGTCATTTATGCTAGATTAAATTGATAGAGTTACATATGTTCTATTGTTTTCTACAAGTGCATATGTGTGCACAAATGTCTTTTTAAATATCCTAGAAGACTGCATTCCAAACTGAAAACCAAAAATCCGGGGAGGAGCTGGAAATGGGGGCAGTCAAAATAGAATATAGTTTTCACTGTAACATTTTAATTTTTTACAAGGAGAATACAATCATAAGTCCCTTATGTAGTTAAAATTAATTTTACTTGAACAAATAAAATACAATAAAACCTATGCCTCATCATAAACTTTAATTTCTGATCTAAGGGGAACATAGTGAAAACAACTAAAGTTCATTGAGAGATGATCAAATGCCAGCCCAGTTCTAAGTGGTATCTACGTGTGCCTCCTATCCTCATATGTTTGTATATTTCTGTTTTCACTTTTAGCTACAGAACAACATGATGAGGAGGCATGGTTCTCATCTATCCTGTAGGTAAAAGTGCTAAAGCAATAGGAGATTAAGTACTGCCTATGGCACCACCCACAGCAGTTGTAGAACTAGAATTTGAGCATTCTGGTTGGAGGAGCCCTGCTCTGCGTGCCCTCTAGTTCCTCTTGGCTCATGGAAGGACACCTGTGGCAGCAGCTTCCTGGGCCCAGGGATGGGGAGACCTTCCCAGCATGAGCCCCAACTCTCCACAGAGGAGACCCTGTCTGCCTTCTTAGGACCAGGGCACCTCATGATGGAAGGATAGCTTGCTGAAGGGTGGACCTTGAAGAGTAAGAAAATGTGGAGACCTATTACAGGCAAATGGGACAAAGGGGAGGGACAGTCCAAAGGCCCTGCATCAAACAGTCCATGGTAGCAGAGAGAGTCTGGGGTCCTGGAAGGCACCCAACAGCCTGGCCTGTGCCTCCTCTGAGAAGCCAGATTTTCACCTGCAGTTTGATGGAGTAGAAGATCACATCATATTTAATCCTTCTAAACTGGACATGAATTATTCAAACAAATTAAAGAAGAAGAAGAAAACCTCTCTTATAGTAAATGTGACTCTTACGGACTCTAATATCTGGTGATTAACAAGGGGTAAATGAAGCATTTGGCACAGGGTGAGAAAAATAAGTGAAATGTTTCAGTTGAGAAAAATCCAGGGCTGACTCCAGCCTCAGGCAACCAAGCACCAGGAACTTCTCCGATTGCCGCCCACCTGCCAGCCAGAGTGGTACCCAAACAAAATTTGTTAACGCGGTTCCCCTTTCAGAAGCAAACCTCTACATGGTGAACAGGGGGCAGCACACATACTATTTAAGAGCCACTGCAAAGCACTGCTTCACCCAAATATGCCCCAGAGTCAAAGTTTCCATGATTGGAAACCCTACCATAGACCCTGTAAGGGTGGAAGCCATTGTCTCAAGAAGCCCCATAAAACCGTACTCAGCTAGGACACCAGAGGAAGGGGTTGCAGAGAAGTTTCTGGACTAATGATTCTCAGAACCCTTGCGTCAGAATGCTATAATTTATAACACTTGTTGAGTTATTTAGTTGCTTACTAAATTCTATGTGCTTTACACATATTACCAAATGTAATCTTCACTCTAATATATAAGATAGCTATTAATATCAGCCCCATTTCACAGATGATGAAACTGAGGCACAAAAAGTTAGGTAACTTGCCCAGGATTGTATGATTAATTTGTAGGTGTTGGAGAATGGACCCAGGGAACTTTATGTGAAAGCCCTCTATGCTCTACTTCCTCTAATCACGCAGAACAGCATGAAGGTAGAAAGTCTAGGAGTGGGAACGAGTAATATGCAATTTAATAAGCTACTCAGGTGATTCTTACACACCCAAAATCAAAATTGTAGAATATTGTGTGCTTCAGATAAATGAGTTGCTTCTTTGAAGCTAACTCTGCTATCTAGCTCATCTCACCAGGTAGACTGCATTTCATAAAAGAGCAGTGTTTTTACTTCTTGACATTTTTGCCTCCTGCCCCCACCCCAAACCCCTAAGCACAATTCCAGGCATGGAATCCAGTGAGTATTAGTTCAGGGAGAGAGTTCTGGACCCAGAGTCTGGAAGCGGAAGCTCACATGCCAGCTCTTTATGAAATTAGCTTGGGCAGGTCCCAGCAGCCAAATTAGCCTGAGCATCCTCATCTATTCAATGGAGATCATGTCAAAGGGGGATTTTAAAGTAACACTTGCTAAAACAGCTATCTTTTATTAGGTATTTATTCTGTGATGGGCATTGTACATTGACCCTGATTCTCAGGAACCTTCAAGGTAAGTATTATTATTCCCTTTTTTTTTCAGAAAAAGAAACAAGATTTCAGAGACACTGGGCCTCTTGGATGAGCTTGCACAGCCAGCAGTGATGGAAAAAGCATTCTGAGCCAGGGCCCTTTGATTCCACATCACACTCTTTCCCCACACCACCCAGTGTGATAAGCCTTTTCTTTATCCCATGGATATAATGAGCCAAATGAGATCACAGATATGTCAGTAGGGTGGGCTGGGCTATGCTGTGATTTAAAAACAGCTCTAAATCTCAGTGGCTTAAAACAGCAGTTGTTTATTTCTTGCTCTCACCACACATCCATCGACAGTCAGCAGGGCATTTCTGTGCACTCAGGGACCTAGATGGAGCAGTCCCCATCCTGACAGTCTCTCAGGGGAGGCAGAGCCAAGACAGGAAAGCACATGGAAGCTTCTGCTCAGTGAAAGGATGTCTATGTTGCATCTACCCATATTCAATCAACCAAAGCAAGTGTTGACCATGCTCAAAACCAGTGCGTTAGGGCAGAGAAAAAAACAATAATTGTGAACAATAATTAATCTCCATAGAAGACCATCAATGTACAGAATACTTTGAAATGTACTCGAGTGAAACATCATGAAGTATGTTTTCTCCCATGGAGGCACAGTGGCGGCCCCATGGCTCCAAGCTGAGTCTCCACATCTGCAAACCCATAGATATCTCCTCTGTTATCAGAAATCTAATTATGACTCTTGTTTCTGCTCAATTATTAAAGACAAGGCAGTGAAGAGCCATAGATGAGGGGGAAAGTCTGCTTTGCAGCAATGACAAACCATATTTCATATGCATAAAGGGGAGAAATAAAAGAGCATTGCTTTTACTCTTATAATTGCAATTTCCTGCTCGTTTCCTTTTCAAATTAGTGGATGTAATTGTTTGGTAATAAAATATCAGCATAACATATTAGAGGTAGAGAACAGACGGGCTTAAGGGACAGTTGCCAAGAACAGGAGGGAGAGAAAAGAGTAAATAAAATCAGGGTGTAAAACCTGTAGGTCTTTTGTAGAATGTATACCAGACTATCTCCTGACTTTCTCTGTGCTCTTCCTTCCTGACTTTTAACTGAAGTAAATGAATGGTCCAGGCAAATCGGTGTTCTCAAGCTACCTTAAAATTGACATTGGTGCCAAGTTCATACCAGAAAGAGTTAGAGAGCAGCTGTGAGAGTTCAGCAATGACAGAATGTTGGGGGGACAGAACAGTTTTGGGAACAAGCTTCAGTTTAATACCAGCTCCATTTTCCTTTGGCTGTGCCACCTTGGGAAGATTATTAACCTCTCTGAGTCTCTGCTCATTCATTTTTAAAGAAGGAATAAAAATATCCTGTCTCAAAAGTTAGGTGCTCCACAAAGAGTAACTAGCTACTCATGTTTTTTTAGAAAATTAGAGCAGGTGGTTTAATATCCTTCAGAAGGGACAGTGATAGAACACAGGGGTTACCTTTGGCAAAATGTCAAAACCAGGGAAGAGTTTATTTGTGGTCTTTGATTCTCTCATTAGCTTCCCTTCTTCCATCCTGATGCCCTTCCCCCCTAACTGTCCCCTTCCCCCCACACCAAACCTAGCCCATATCCTTATGTTGTTCTCAGGTCAACGTTATATGCTGTCTTCTGTGGCATCAGCTGACAACCAAGGTGTTATCTGATGAAGAAATCCTGAAGAAGGCTGTCACTGAGAAGTGAAGGGCTCCTAATTGGGGACATGTTTCTGCCTCCCACAACACACTGTCAAAGCAGCTACCCTTTAATGCCTGCCCTAATTGAGTAGTTGGACCCCAAAGGCGAGCCCTAAATTGAGAGCCATGGGAGGTTAGAAATTAAACAGTAGATTCAGTCTGTAACCTCAGAAGCCTCCAGGCCAGTGGAAGGAGGAAAGGAAGCCAAGTCCATCCAGTGTAGACGTTCATTGTTTTGCAGCTCTCAGGTGTGGGTGCATTAGAAAGTCATTGAGGTGAATGCAGGAACCTGGGGGTCCTCCAGCTGCTCACTTGGGGCTCTCAACATTTGATGGTGGCAAATCATTTCCTTATACAAACAGAGGTGAATGCAGATAGAAAGTATCCTCCACTTACCCTGAATTTTGCTGGCTGATTCCAAGGGAAGGGAATGCATCAGCACCCTTGTGAGGAAGGTCACAGTGAGAGGAAGCAGGATCCCAATGAGAACTTCCTGGTTCAGCCCTGAGTGCACCCTGAAGCCCTCCCAGAAGAAGAAAGGGAGAAAATGACCCTCAGTTCCAGGCAGAGAAAGTTAGTCAACACGTAAAGTGGAATTTTCTCACAACAAAGAACCGAGGCTGTGGGAACCTGGGAGTTCTCTGCCACGCTATCCCCAAAGCTACCCCAACTAAAAGTGCCCCTAGTGGCAACTTTGTGGGAGTTTTAAAACAAATAACAGTCATTTCCCTCCAGAGGGAGAAACTCTATGTAACAAATCCTCAGAGGGGATACCTGGGAAACAATGGTCAAAGGACAGAGGTTCTTGGGAAGCATCTCTGTTCTGTTGGGACCACGCCCAGAGGAGTGACCTTGTCTTTCCCAGTGCAGCCTCTAGGGCTGATCACAATCAAGGTCAAAGCTGGAGGTACCTTACAACAGCATGACCCCAAAAGGTACCTCTCGAGTTCTCACTCAATCACTTGCAGATACTTACAGTAGATGTACTATATGCCAGGAAAATACACTAGGTACTTACTAAGCACAACATAGAAATTCTGGAAGGGCTGGACTCCTTTAGTGTAAGGAATGGTGAGTCAGGAGCGCAGTCAAAGTCTTTGCCAGCATTAAATACAGTTAATGCCTGTGCATTTGGGGAGCCCAGAGGCCATGACTATGCACAGCCAGGAAGCCAGCACTTAGGTGGTGAAGTCAGGGTTGACACACAACTGGTTCCCATCTTCTGGTGAAGTTCCCCTGGACTATGGAAACAGGAAGGTATTTCCCCTACTGAAGTGACCAGGTGGTTATACTGTCCCCAGTAGTGACTATAGCTATTGAGTATATGCCTCTCATCTCCTAAGCTATCTCAGAGATTGTACTTCTCTCACAATGCCTGTAAGAGAGTCTCAAGTAAAGTGATACATGGCATACACATTTATGTATTTAATATATCTATCTACAGAATGAACAACTGGGCATCTAACTGCCCCCACAACTGTCGATGTGGGTACCCATAGAGCTGCTTGCTCATGCTGGACTCTTCCTACAGATGTCTGACACAAGGGGCCCTCCAGGATCACTGCTCTCAGTGCCCCAGACATCCTCTGTCCTCTTAGGTCTCCTGTTTGCATCGAGTTTTACATTTCAAGGGTCTCAGCTTGCTTGGGAACAAAAGGCTTCTATAAAGAACTTTTTCTGACAAAATCATTCTATCTCAACTTATGACAGGGGAGAGAAATCTCTTTCAAAGACCAAACCAAGCAACTAATGTAAGAAAAAGGCTGTCAGAATTCTCTGCTACTTCATCTGCTTTAATACCACCAACAACAGCAAAGCTAACCATTATTAAATAATTATTTTTGTTTTCTTTTTACCATTTTTGATCCAACCTGAAGTCACAGTTAACAGAGTATTCTCTCCCTACTCTTAGCATTAGTTTCAAAGACTAGTTTTTGTTGGTTGGTTGGTTGGTTGGTTGGTTTTTGCAATCTTTCCTCAGATACCAAGTTTTCCTCACCTTCCTCACTCAGTTGCTTTACATACAAGAAAAAGTGATTCTGGTGCTCAGTGAATTTGTGCAGTATGTCACTGAAACCTCCCTGAAGCTCATTTAGGAAAAAAAATAAAAGAATAAAGGGCAAATGGCTGAAAACAACAATTAAAATGACAGTCTGGTTAACCTGGGGACTTGAAAGAGCAATGCAATCAACTGGTCAGAAGTTGAAGAAATCGGGCTCTATAACCAAATGCAGATAGACCCCCAGCAGAAAAATTGTGTGGGAAGAGATAAGAGTGGAGAGGGGAAAGAAGAGGGGGATTTCCTTGGAACTTACCTGTGTGGCATCAACTTCAAGTCGTCTTTAAGTAGAACTGACGGTATTACAAACACAATAAGCACTTCTAGACAAACTGGAATAGCAATCACTTCAGGAGCTGGGAAGCATTCACAATTTTGCTGTTGTCAACGCTTTCAGTGGCTTTAATTTTCAATGGTAAGCACAACTTCTATATAGTGTTGTCAAAACCACAATGAAGTTATGTCATTGAATATTAAAGGCCCAGCTTGCAGAATGCCAACACACAGATTTGAATTTCATGCTCTCTTCTAAACATCAAGACAAATACGTCTAATTTCATAAAAACCTGGCCAGCCCGAGGGAGGCTGACAATCATATCTATTGTTGCCCAAGTTTGATGGAATAAAACTGAGCCCTGATCAGTGTGTAAGGCCAAAAGGAAGAAAGAGAACTGAGGATTACCAAGAGATGCAACAAAAACTGGCCAACTTTGTATAAATTTTGTTGACCAGAAGCAGCTCTCTCATTGGATTTCAACTGGTGTCTAATTTGACACTTTGGATTCAACATTCCAAATTGGTACTATGACATTATTCAAAAGGAGTTCTTTGAGTCTAGAAAAGTGATATACATTACCTCCAAGGAAGTGTGTATTGAATGTTTCCTACCATATGTCTGCCTGCACTGAACTCAGTACCTAATGCACTGAGGTGCAAGAGTTATCAGAGCAGTTGGGCTATAATGAAGATGGACCAGTGAAAGTTAAAGTTTGAGAGGTGAATGGGAACAAAGGTGGAGAAGATCTCCACTGAAGACTTTTCTGTAAGTATTAAATGTGGTGTTTTCAAAGATGATTAATTCTAAGATTTACAGGAGCTCAATTTGCTCTAAAAGAAAGAGTAAATGGCAGATAAGGACAAGTAGTGAGCCATTTATGAGGAAGAAACACTGAGAAAATGGTTAGTAGAATAGGCTCTTCCTGCTCTTAACATTCATTTCAAAACATAGGCCCTTTGTATCTCTCTTTAGACACCAATTCCTCCACCTTAACTGCCACCCACACCCAAGATCCACATTATATTTGGAGTAGAATATCAATTATAAACATTTAACAACTGGAGTGTGGATGATATTTCAAGCTTTAGTAATCCATTTTTTCATAATGGTATTTAATATTGAAAGGTGTTATCACAGCTCTAATCCTATTGAATTCTCATATTGATCCTATGAAGATGGTATACAAATCCTACTAATTTGATAATCATTTTCCCCCCGACCCATTTAAAAAATGCCAATGTGATGCTCAAAGGATCAGTGACTTGCTCATGAGGATATGCTAATTTACTTGAGTTCTCTCCCAGAATTGTGACTACAACACTAATCATTATTTCACCTCATTTTCCCTTAGGTGGGGTTTCTTCCAAAAAGCTTATTCCTTGATCCAACTGAAATGCATGCAAAACATACCCGCTATTTAATAAAACTTGCTTATTTTGTGAGGACACGTGTCTTGGTTCAGGCAAGGTGATAAGGACAGATCTTAGTGCCCACTGAGAATGAGTACAGTAATTCTTTCCTTCTGCATTTCACAAGAGCATGTGTAAAGGCACACTGCTATCCAACAGGGGAAAAAAATCGACATGGTGAGTGATGAAAAAAATAAAGGGCAAAAGCTAGGCAAAGATGTGGAAAGATACCACCTTCCTATAACCTCCTTCCTATGGCATTTACAGCCAGGATTACATCATCCAGTCACTGACTAATTTCATTTGACCTCTTGTTAAAGGCAAGGACTGTGCACTCTTTTGTTGTATTTTCTAAAGCAGTGGTTTCCAATTTTTGAACTGCATCAGACACACATGGAGAAACTTAAGTACACAGATTTCTGGGACATTCACCACCAGTGAGTCTCATCCAGCAGGTCTGGACCCATGTTTAATGAACAGCTTTAGGAAATTAGATGGTGAGGGCATGGAATGGTTATGGGAGAACTTGCAGGAGGTAGGAAATATGACTGGGAGAGAGCAGAAAGCAGATCTATAAGGTCCCTCTATTCCCTGCCAAGGCATTTGTTCACCATCCTAAAGGCAGTGGAAATTCCAATGGGATTTTAAGCATTTGTGAGTTTATAATTCTTTAAAAAATTATTTTGGTTGCAAAGTTGGATCAAGGCAGGTAAACCCGGAAACAAATATAACAGTTAAAGACCAAACCCCATATAAGTTCCTGAAGTATAGTACCTCTGGGGTGGGGGGGGGAGGGCTTATTCCTAGAGGCAATCAGAAGATCAATATCTTTGCTATTAGATTAGATGAGAGGGTGAGGAAGAAGTCTGGGATGACCTCTAGGTTGGTGCTTGGACAACTGGATAAATAATAATTGATGTTCATTAAGCATTAATATGTGCTGGGCTCTATTCTAATGTGAAGGCACAGAAGGCATGATAAAGTGCTCAGTTAGGAAGTGGTAGGCCCAAGATTCAAATGCTCAAACCCACATCAACTAGAGTCCATGCTTCTAATACTTGCACCAGCTTGCTCTGTGACAAAGATGAGTCTGGGTTTAGGAGTTGAGTTAGGAAAGGAGAAGAGGAAGAACAGAGAAGAGATTAAAGAGATGTAGCACATGCTTACAGAGAACAGAGAAGACTGTAGAGAAAGTGCAGCCCTAGAGTTTACAAAAGGAATGATGTTTACCAAGACCTTGCAAAAAGGATATCAATGTCATATTCTGCAAAATGCAAGATAAGAACCAAAAAGGTCCTTTGGTTCAGCCCTCTGTAGGTCATTGGGGAATTCACATGTATTCATTTCCATGATTTTTTATAGAGAGACTTCAGGGTATTAGGTAAAATAGAAGTAATAAAAGAGGTGACAGTCCTCAGAGTGCAAGATAATATAAAGGAAGAGAGATAAACTATTCTTATTCTGAGCATACAGAGGCATCAAGGCATCAAAGTTAAGGAGGGATTGAGAAGACAGTCAGGATATTTGAGGGGTATGGAGAGCTGAGTGAGTCAGAAATAGGAGTGGACAGTTAAATAGATAAAGAAGAATGAAGAGGGTATGGAATGATAATCTTTAGGAATAAGGATACTGTGGGCATACAAAGCAGCTCCACATAATCAGGTTTTGGACCCACAATTGGCATGGGTGCCATGGGATTTTCTCCAGCTGTGCCCACCAGCTTGAGTACAGGTATACAACTGGGTCCTCCATTGAGGATCTGCAGAAGGGTTTTGTGTAATAGAGCTAGAGTGGATAAAGAATAAAGGAGACAGTTGGATCAATCTAATTAAGTAAATGAATACAGAAATGGATGGCTGCATAGATAGATAGATGACAAGTTCCTGAGTGTGGCACTAAGAGTACCTGTCCCCATCAGACCAACATAAAGCAAGGAGTAAGACAAAGCAGAAACTCATGGCCCTTTTTCTGAACAGATAACCCAAGTGGTATAAAAGCTTATGAAGAGTTGTGAACAGCTTTTAAGTGCAGGCGGCTATGCCCTAGGAAAGCTAAACTCCACAGCTATGCCCTAAATCCCAACACAGAGCAGGCACTGGTGCCCAGGTTCTTAGGAAGAATCACAGGGCAGCCTCTTCCTAAATTTCTTAAGTTCAGCAGCCATTACTTTTCAATATAGCACTGGCATTTCTGTCCTCATTTCATTTTTTCTCTTTCTCCAATATCCTAATTTCTTTCCTTTAAATGTAGGTCAAATCTTGCTTCCTCAATGAAATCTCTTATGTCCCCTCCAGCCCACACAGATGTTCCCTGGGCTGACCTTCCATCTTTCCATCATACAGAGTGTGAGCTACACTCCATTCAAGCCCTGGACTGCATACATTAGACCGTATGATTTTTCTATCCCATGAGTCAATGTGATATAGCTTAAAAAACAATCATGGATTGGAGCCAGAGAGTCCTGGTTTTAAATTTTAGCTCTAAACTAGATTGAACAGCTTCTGGCAGGTCACTTGGTTTCTTGGGACTCAAGTTTCCATCAGTAAAGTGGAAGTCACAATACTGACATTGCAAGGTTAGTATGAGAATGGGAGGTAATTTACATAGAGTCTACTCTATGCTCCAATTTCTGACACACAGTAGTGTTCGATAAAGAGTAACTATAATTTTTCACAATCATCATTAATACTGTTTTGATGGTATGTGATTTCTCATATCCCCAGCCAGTTTGGACTCCCTGGAAAGAAATGAACACACCTTCACACTTCAACCCTCCCCTTACTAGCCTAAGCCCACAGCAGGGTGCCCTTATGTGTGACTATGGTTGAAGTCACCCAACCAAACTGTCTAACAGAAAACAATGGATAAAAACTGGAAGATGAGAAAATTGAGAGCCGGATCCTGTCCCTGACTTGAGGGAATTGTTCATCAGTGCATCAGTGAGGGCCCATGAGAAAATGAAAGACACTCATACTGGGGTTTTGGAAAGGATTTAGTGATGAGACTAGAGGCAGGCTTCTGTTTTAAGCATTTTTTATTTATTTTGTAAATATATTTTCTTGATTATGCTATTACAGTTGTCCCAATTTACCCCCTTTTCTCTCCTCCACCCAGTAACCTCCATTCCCTCCAGCAATGCCCCCCTCTTAGTTCTGTGGTTACTCCATTTTCTATACTGTTCCAAATATGCCCCTGTCTATTCTGTTCCTACTAATTGTACTTCTTAATCCCTGCCCCTTTTCCCCCATTCTCCTCCTTCTCCCTTCCCAACTAGTAACCCTCCAAATGATCTCCATATACATGATTCTGTTTCTGTTCTGCTTGTTTACTTGTTTGCTTTTTAGATTCAATTGTTGATAGTTGTGAATTTAATGTTCATAGTTTTAATCTTTTTTTTCTTAAATAAGTCCCTTCAACATCTCATATAACCATGGCTTGATAATGATGAATTCCTTTAGCTTTACCTTGTCTAGGAAGCATTTTATCTGTCCTTCGATTCTAAATAATAGCTTTGCAGGATAGAGTAATTTAAGCTGTAGGTCCTTACTTTTCATTATTTTGAATACTTCTTGTCCATCCCTTCTAGCCTACAAAGTTTCTTTTGAGAAATCACCTGAGGGTCTTATAGGAACTCCTTTGTAGGTAACTTTCTGCTTTTCTCTTGGTGCTTTTAAGATTCTCTCTTTATCTTTAACCTTTGGCATTATGATGTGCCAAACCTTTTAATTATGATGTGTTTTGGTGTGGTCCTCTTTGTTTCCTTCTTGTTTGAGACTCTCTCTACTTCCTGGACTTGTATGTCTACTTCCTTAACCAAACTAGAGAAGTTTCCTTTCATTGTTTTTTTTTTTCAAATAACTTTTCAATTTCTTGTTCTGTCTCTTTTCCTTCCAGTACCTCTATGATTCTAATGTTGGTACATTTGAAGATGTTCCAGAAATTCTTTAGCCTATCCTCATTTTTTGGATTCTTCTTGCTATTTTGATTGAATGATTTTTTTCTTCCTTATGTTCCATATCATTGATTTGCTTCTTCATTTCATCCACTCCACTATTGGTTCCATGTAAATTTTTCTTTATTTCACTTAGTATAACCTTCAATTCTGCCTGGGTCTTTTTAATGCTGTGGCAGTACTCAATGAGTTCCTTGAGCATCTTAATAACCAGTGTTTTGAACTCTGCATCTAATAAATTGCTTATCTGCATGTTTTGTTCTTTTTCTGGAATTTTGTTCTATTCTTCTGTATGGGCCATATTTCTTTGTTTCCTCATTTTGGCAGCCTCCCTATGTTTGTTTCTATGTATTAAGTAGAGCTACTTTGACTCCCTGTCTTAGTAGCATGGCCTAATGTAGAAAAGCACACTGGTAAATTGGGTGGGGAGGTGCCTTAAATAATCACCAGGGCAGGGCAACCCATCTGAACCAGGTTGATGGAGTTTCTCATGTGGTGTAACTGCTCTGTGGCTCTGTGTGGAGAAGAGTTCAAAAAGGTGGCAACGCCACTGCCTGGTCTCTTGAGTTTTGTCGGGGAGGACGTTGTCCCCTGGCACTTGACCTGATGCCACACACTTTAATTTTACCTTGTATGCCACTGCATACAAGGGTGCACAGCACCCTTCCGGCTGCTGCCGAGTGCTGAAGCTCAGAGGGAGTGAGTCTGCGTAAGTCTTAAGTCCATTGTGGGCCTTTTAAAATGAGACTCCTGAGAATCCTGCAGTTTCTTCTGCCACCCCAACCCCCAATGGTTTTTACAGCCAGAAGTTATGGGTACTTATCTTCCTGGCACTGGAGTCCTGGACTGGGTGGTCTGGTGTGGGGCTGGGATCCCTCACTCCCAAGGTATCCCTCCTGATTTTTATCCACCATGCTTGGGTGGGATACTATCTGTTCTACATCTTGGCATCTCCATTCCTCTCCATGCTTCTCTGTGTCTCCACTCCTCTTACCTGCCTGGATGAATGTGGCTTATTTAATTCCTTGTCAGATTTTCATACAGCTCAGTTTTCTGATGGTTCTGGGCAATGTTTGTTATATACTCGAGTTGTACTTTTTGCTGTGGCAAGCCATGTTTACCTACACCTCCATCTTGCCCAGAAGTCTAGAGGCAAGCTTAAGGAAGCCAACAAGAGATGTCAAGGCACACAAGGATTAGAACATAAGGGGCTGTTGCCACACTAGGCCCAAGGGGAATAGAGGAGGGAAGAATTAATGTTACAAGAACCCTGGAGAGTTGAAGTCCTAGAAGAGGGCCCACCTGATAGGAGCTGCAGGTACAAAGAAACAGCTATAGCCAGAACTGTCCAAAGTGGGGAGAGAACATAGAAGAAACACCCTGACCTCACTCTCCCCACCCCACCCTCAACATCCTGCCAGTGCCTCTCATTGCTGACACCAACAGGAAGACAAACAGAGGCCTGCAAGGGAGTCTGGAGGAGGCAGTGTGTGGGGTCAACATCCCAGGGCAGCAAGCAGGACAGTAAAGGGCAGACAAGGATGTGATGGGGTAGCAGAAGGAGTATAACAGCACATTTAGCAAGACCAAGAGCCAAATGAGAGAATGTGTGCAAAATATCCTTTAGGCAAAGACTTAATATTCTCACAAAGGGCTGGACACCAAATCTGTATGTGGTACTGTCTATAAGTGACTAAATGTTTGATTAGTATTCATTGGGAACACACCAGAAAAATCAAGCTGAGACCACCCAGACAGAGTAGAAACAGTGCCAGCTGAATGTGGGGATTTCATGACCCTGTGTCTAATTGCAAGTTAGGGGAAACCCTCTTTGCTAGTCTTGGTTGGTCTCATATCTGAAAATAACCATCACACAGCAATAAAATAAATTTAAAAAAATAAACTAAGGTGTGACCCAGGAAAGAGAGGCAGCTCTAACTTTGGAAGGCTTGAGTGGGTGTCAGAGAATTAAAGAGAAAAGCCTGTAGGAATGCCAGGGGGAGAGTGTTCATCACTCTGGAGTTACTGGTAGCATAGTGCAGGCATGGCCACAGAGGCTCTGATGGCACTAGGAAAGAGACTTTGACATAGCTCACAAACCAGTGGTTATTTTCCTGGAAGGGAAAGTAGTCTGGGAAATAAGCAATGATGCTCAAGGGATTAACAGTACAGCCCCTGCTGGGAGCAGGTGGTGGCTCAGCGGGCTGGAGTGACTGGAGCTCCATCTCCCTTCCCCACAACAACTGAGAATTTTATTAAGAGATTCTCAGACTCAATGAGAGTAGGGATTATGTGGAACTCATCTTACCACCTATATGGTTCTGCTGATTAAGTTTCTTTCTCTAAGACCTTGCAGTATAAACACTTGGGAGGCTGGTAAAGAAGGAGCCATTCCCCCAAAGCCCCATCCCCTGGTAAGGACTCTAAGCACAATTTCCATCTAGACTCTGTATCAGTGATCATCTCCATAAAGGTGACATATGGAAGAGAGATGATAATAGTACCAGCTCCTCCAATCTTTATAATTGTTTTGTTGTGATACAATACATTAAAAAAACTTTTCTATGAAGGCAAATATAAGGTACTTTAATAAAGGCCAAGAAATGTATCTTCACATACCAATGAGACATAAAGCTAAACTTTCCTTTGGATTCAAATATACATGTACATAATACACATATAATTATGTATTATTAAGCATCAGAATCCTTTAGTAGTACTTTTCATTTCACTCAAAGAAAAATATGAAGTCTTACAATGGCCTACAAGGCTTTATGGTGTGGCCCCCAACAACTCTCTAAACTCATCTCCTACTGGTTCACACGGTCTCACTCCAGCCATACAAAACTCTCCTATTCTTCAAACACGCCACACCTTAATGTTTTAGCATAGGCTGTTCCTTTTTTCTAGATGCTTTTCCTTCAAATTCCTATTATTGTTAACTACCACACCTACTTCTTTTCTGATATAATTTCAATGAAGTCTGCTATGACCTCTCTACTTAAAATAACCTTTACCCCGACCCTAAAAGTTGCTATATTCCTTGCTGTGCTCTACATTTTCCCCTCATTTCCACAACACATCACATTCTATCATACCATTCAGTTTCCTTATTTGTTATATGTATTGTCTGTCCTCTGTTTCCTTCTTTAAAATACAAGCCGTGCAAGGACAATGGCCAGTACATTGTTCACAAATGCTTAGAAAAGTGCCTGGGTTTTTAAGGTATGAAATAGGCTGAATTAGTGAGTGAATGCATGAATGAATGAATGATCCCATGTGCCAGACCTTAATTACAGGTCTTTATCTCACTCTGTTTATTCCTTGTATATATCTTGTCACAAATTAATGCATCATTAAGGTTAATTGATGATATCATTTATTCAACAAGCGTTTGTTGAGACCTGATTTTACCTAAAACATCATGGAAAATTGTACTTTTCAATTGCCTTGAAGATGGGCAGTTGTGTGACTAATTGTCCAATGAAATGTGAGCAAGAATGATATGGGCCACAACCAGATGAGTCCATGAAAAGCACTATCTACCCCTATGACAGTGACCAGAGGCCCCAAACGCCAAGGTACAGTTACTGGATGGAGCAGGCCCACTTAGCGTGCATCCTTAAACAAAGACCTAAAACTTGGTACTGTGGAGTCACTGGTATTTGAAAACTTTTGTTCCTGTATCACTTAGCCCTTCCTGGTTAGCAGGGAGACTATAAAATTGATATAAAAAATAAAAATTGAATGAGTAACTTTCATGAAGCTGGATATAACAAGTTACCAGTAAGTGGTACAAACAACCTTTGATGCATCCATTAAGAGGTGAGAGTATTGGAGAACTGTTGGACAGACTGAATGAAAGAACTGAGAACACTGTGAGAGTGAGTAGAACTTAGATAAGCAGAGAAAAAAAGAGAATATTTTAACTGGATGAGCTGCTTGAAGGGAGACATGATGACGATATTGATGATGATGGGACAATGAGTGGAGTACTTAGTGAGAAATAAAGCTGGCTGAGATAATAAGGACAGGCTGGTGAACTTACTAATCAAGCCTAACTCACAAATGTGTCAGCATTGAGAGAAGCCACAAAAAAAAAGAAACAAACACATTTCCTCTCATGTTACCCCACACACATTTCACAATAACAAATGTTACTTAAAATTTAATTTGCCCTTTTTTGTTGATTTAGAGTGGCTGTTTAATTAGTTTTTAGCACTGAACATTGTTTATGGTCATTGTTCCAAAAGAAGTTAAAAGTAAGGAAGTTTACCATGCCCTTGATTTATAGACAAAACCACCAACTGTTCCAGATTTTGCTCATCTTCCCTTGCCACATTTCTGTTTTAACAGTGTCTTCGACCTAGTGAATTGCTTCTAAGTCATATTCACTGGGTTTCCTGAACTTCTATTATGCGAAACTTCTCCCCTAAGACACCATTCCTACAGCTGAGAAAACACATCTTCTCTTGGTGTTCCAAGTGATAGAATGTCTGATAACAAATGCAATAGGCCAAAAGGACATTTGTTTTCTGGAAATGGTATCATCCTCAATGAAGAAAATTGCACAAAAAGCTTAAGCTGAGAATTTCACTTCGGAGTCCACTAATGCTGGTCCCTGAGCAAACATAAGACTTGCCCATGGACCAAATCTAACTTGTACAGGGCTCCAAGCAGTGGCCAGTTCTTCTCTCTGTGAGCCTATAATGGATAAATTGTGAGGATCAAATATCAACCATATACCAGACCCTGTGCTGGGAGCTATGGTAGATGTAGGGTGAATAGGGCCAGTCCCCACATCCCTCACAGCCTTATTTGAGTACATATAATTAATTCTACAGAAAGGAGGCCAACAGTGGCTTGATGGCAGCCATGTTACTCAGGCTCCCTTTCTGCTGCCCTCAGCATAACAGCTTTTGGAGGGCCGAAAAAGAGGAGTGAGCTTAGAAAGAGTTTCAGAGAGAATTTAAAACATAGACAATTAACAGCAGTAAAGATTACCTAAAGTTCTAAAAATGAGACTGGGACAAGGTTGATATAAGCAAAGCATATAAAGGAATGCTCTATTTTAGGAATATTCCTATTTGTGGAAATTGCATAAATTGTTAGAGGGATGTTCCCTTTGAAAAAGAGGTTTTTCCTCAAAGCCCACTAGGATTTTTCCATTATAGGAAATCTGTCCTTCCAGTCATACCTAATGTCTCCTCAAATTCTAGTAGGAACCCTCTCTCTGCCCTGCATCAATACACAGACTGCCTGGGTTCAAACTCAGCTTTATTGTTTTTACATATGTGACTCTAATCAAGTTACTCCACCTCCCTTTGACTTGGTATCCTCATTTATATAATGGAGCTAATTATGGTATTTACCATATAGGGATCCTATGGGAACTGGATGGAGTGATATGTGTAAAATACTTAGAACAGTGCCTGGCTTGTACCAGTGTCATATGTTGCTATTGTGATTTCTATTGCATTCATATCAAGTCAGTGGGCAGCTAGAGGATTCCATGCAATATGCTAGAGCTATGAACCATTAAGAGAGTATTTCATAGAGTTTCCACTGGATGACATTTAGAACAATCAGGCTAGAACCTCTGAAAAGAAGGTGGGATTTGCCCAGGTGGTTGGAGGACAAGAGACTTCCCTCAAAAGGGGAGCCAGGAACCAGGGTAAGCAAAGTCATTGATGGCAGAATGACCTAAGACCACTTGCTTCTCTTAGCCAAGGGGTTTACGAGGGAAGGAGGGGACATAATATGAGAAAGTAAGAACTGTTCCAAAATATTGATCAGTAAGTGTATTTGCCTTAGGGCCCTGGCTCTATCATGGAATATTCCATGGGGATGAACTTAAGGGCTAGAGGCACTTGTAGCCAGAACCCTGGCCCTTGCGTCTGATCAGACACTATTTTAAACTTAAAATAGTGCTATTCTAGAACACACTCCTTAAGAGTTGTATGTATATATGAGTCTTACCTGCAAAGAAACCATTAGCTCCTCTAGGACACGAACCAGATCTTCTGGGCATCACTTTTCCTCCCACCAACCCCTTTCATCCCACGGCAGATCCAGGTGACAGTAAGGGATCCAGGTACATGTAGCAAAAGCCAACACTTAGAGACCAGGTTGCAGGAAAACCCAGGCTTTACTCTTGAACACAATTATCTTATGAATTCAGAAAATTCACTTAAATTCTCTGAGCATTTGCTTTCTCCTCTATAAACTGACACTTGAACCCCTGTACTTCTTTAGTAGAAAATCAGCTGTAAAACACTTAACTAATATATGCTATTTGAACCTTATGTACCACAGATCCTGGCATTCACGGATTATACTACCCCATCTTTGACTGCTTGCAAGAGACTCTGTAAACCCATAACATAACAGGAAGCCACTATTTTGCTGAGATCTGATTTCCTCCAGGGGACCATCAGGACAGGTTAGCTGTGTGCCTCGTGAGTGAACCTCACTGACTGCCCAGCATCCATTCCTCCCCAAGTGTAGTAGGTCTACCCTGTTGGCAGGCACCCCACACCTCTCATTAGGAACCTGAAAGAGCAATGGCAGTTTGTATTTGTGTCATCCATATCTTCATATCATGTCTTGAATTCCTCTGCATGCCACCACCTGCTCACCCTGGTCTTTCTTTTCTCCTTTGGGCTATGGCAACACCCTTTTAACTTGTTGGCTTACTTCTAGTCCTGTCCCTAATGGTATGTTCTTCACACAGCAACTGGTGTCCTTAAAAATCATAAAATGAACTCTGTCATCCCTCCATTCAAACTCCCCCTTGTCTCTTCAGCATTCCTGTCATGCCCAGGGCTCTCTGAGGGGAGTGAGTGCTGTGACCAACTCCTGGAGGCAACTGAGGAAATGTTTGTGGGATGAATGATTGGTTGCTGTCCTGCATTTGTAGAAAGGGGAATTATACATGAGTATTTTGCACACATTTGAGATTCACAAAGGCCTCAGGATATAATCTCCCAGATGCTAAGATTTTCCCATACTAAAATAGTAAATAATCCATACATATTTAATTGCATATGAAAGTGAATTGAACGACACCTAAATCCACATTTCCAGACAATGCCCAGAATCAGTGTACAAATAAATCCAGGACTGTGCATTGAAGCATGAAGTTAGAGCATATGCAACCCAAAAGAAGGTGGGGGTCCTCTGATGGGGTTATAGTCCTGGACAGGCACAGAGAGCCCCCCTGGAACTGACAGCACGGCAATCACTGCCCGCAGGGGAGAGGAACAGTGCCGGGTGACTTGCTAAGAGAATTCTGTGGAGTATGTTAATTTCTGTGGGACTTCAGAGGCCCCATAACTCTCAGAGATTAATAAGAATCTGGGAAGTATCTGTCTTTGCCGGCTGCTTTCATTTGCGCAGTAATAAAGCTCGCCTTTCTTGTTTAATAAAAACAATGTGGAAACAAATGGTTCTGTGCACAGTGGAACTTTAGAGAAATGAATTCAGTGGCACGGAGGGAAACATTTCATCACACTGCTGGCTCCCCAACTCTAAAAAAGAAGCCACGTTTCCTCTTTCCCAGCCCTTCTCACACACCCCACTCTGTATTTTGGTGGTACATCTGGACTACTTCCTGGCGCACAGGGCTGGTGGTTGGAATAGAGAGGGGTGGGCAAGTCTCCTGCCTCTGGGTCTGCACTTCTTCCTTAAACAGAGAAAACCAGGGCTTGGCTCATGAGATCCCAGTGGCTAGAAGAAGGTAGGTGGAAGCCCAGTCCCAGGGTAGGCCAAACATATGATGAGGAGGACCTAGCTCCCCACAAAGGGAAACATACCTGGAAAGGAGAACAGGCTGAGAAATGACCTAGAGGTATCACTGAAAAATGGATCACTAATGAGTCCCAAGGGAAAATGTGGATCCCATTGCCCATTTGTACATCATGCTTAGGTAGATGACACAGGGAGGACAGTCCCCATCCAACTGCCTCACCCACTAACAGAATCCAAAGGCCAGTTAAAAAAACCACCACTCTGACCCCAACAGTGCTTCTGATGTCACACACCCTTAGTTTCTCAATTGAGGACATGAGCTCTCAGCATAGATGTGGCATAAAAGCAACTGACTTTGCTAGAAGGTTATGTTTCTTCTTTGGAGTCCTGTATGACCACATGGAAAAGTGGCACAAAGACTGAGGACCTATATAATGCTTTATGATGAAGAGAAAGATGAGTGGACAGTCTCCCACTGTGGAAGAACCCAGAAAATAAAGGATTTATTGACTGCCTACTATGTGCCCTGCCCTGCTGGCCACCATTCCCAGGGAGACACATGAATCATAGTAATGAATTAGAACCTCATTAAATTAGACAAGTAGGGGGTCTGGCCTATCTGCATTAATGAAGATCTGATTTATTAACTATCTTTAAAGAAATGCAGTTTTATTACTTTCAAGTATAAGCATTGATTCATATCAAGTGCCAACAAGTATTGCCAAGTAGAGGTCTTGATGGTCCTGCCTTAACAAAAAGATAAGATTAATTTGTAATTAACGGCGTCCATTTGCATGGAAACAATTAATGGGCTAAAGTCCTCATAAAAACAGTGCAATCTATTAACTAGATTAATAATGCCCCTTTTACAATCTAGGCTAACTTATTAGTTTTTTCCAGAAAAGGCAAAGGTTAGATCTCCAGGAGCCAGGGTGCTATGCTGAGAAAATGATAAAGATGCCCAAGCTTGTTGGCATGGTCCCAGCTCCCTTATCTCTTTTTCTTTTTCAATTTCTTTCAGTCCGAATTTGTTGAGGGCAACTAAAAGAAACTTAAAGAGAAATAAATAGGATAACCTTTGACCTCAAGGAGCTTACAGACTGGCTGGAAAGACAAGATGCAGACATATTAAAATATTAGGGATCAATTCAAGTGCCTCCACCAAAGCAATGGGTAACTAATTAATTCCAACTATGGTTGCTAGTTACTGTAGGAATCACTTTTCATGTGTATATTAGTACAGAAGTAACTCTGGGAAGTAGGCATTATAGTTTCCCTTCCCAGTCCCCAGGTGAAGAAACTGAGGCACTGAATTCACTATACTTTGCCTACATTCACACAGCTGGAAACATCTGAAGAGAGTTTTAACTCTCTTCAAAAATGTACCCACAATGAACCATACACCCTGAAATTCACATCACTGTGTGGACTCATTCTATTGAACCTGGACTGGTTCTATGACTCAGTTTTACCATCAAGAGTATTGCAGAAGAAGTGCTATGTGACTTCTGTGACTAGATCATAAGAAGCCTAATGGTATCTGCCTGGCCTCTTAGAACACTTCCTCTGGGGGAAGCCAGCAACTGTGGAAGAACTCCAGCCACCCTGAGCCTGCTATGCTATGAAGAAGCCCAAGCAAGCCCCATGGAGAGGCTATGTAGCAAAAGAAAGATGCTGACATTCCTTGGCTATTGTAGCCATACCCCCTGATAGACCAGGTGTGCAAGTAGAAACTCCATCTCGAACATATAGCCCAACTGAGCCTTCAGTTGACTCCAACACCAGCCACCATCTGACTACAGCCACAAAAGGGAGCCCAACCAAGAAGCACCAGCTGAGCCCAGTCAATCCACCAAACCAATAAAACAATTATTTATTTCTTATGCTTCCCTGCAATAGATAATCAGACTGGCTGGTAAAAATTGAATAACAGCAGTCTAATTCCAGAGTTACGTGCTTAACAGCCATTCCAGACCAACAGTCAGCTATTATAGACCATTGTGTGATGAATGCATGTATTCGTTCACCTTATCCTTCCTTCTTCTCTCAGTTGGAGGATCACAAACAGGACTGCTCCTTCATTCTAACGCCTACCCTCTGAGAATGGTATTCAGTCGGTGAGCATGCCTCAGAGTAGCTATAACCCCATTTTGCTCCTGTGGGTCAACATCCATGACACAGGCACTAAAACACAGGGCAGAGGGAAACTGTACCTCTCCCTAAGACCCATTTTAATACCCTCCTTGAGGCTGTTGTGAATGCTCATCCCAGTACCCTATTTAAACTTCCATCTTTTGATGTGAGTCATGGAGGGTACTACTTTTAAGTTCATACTTCCCTTTCCTTCTTGCCCTGTTGCACCCCTGGATCCATGACAGTCAGGCTGTTGGGTTCTTCTGGTGCCTAATTTTGCTTGAGATGTAGACTGGTGTTATTCTAAACTGCAATGAACTTGTCCAAAGTCTGACCAATTCCTGGACCTTGGTTTATACTGGTCAACTTCTCAACAAAAATTAGTTCTTGACTAAATAAAGCTTTGTCTCATGGCCTATTCTGGCTTTGTGGTCTGCTGGCCCCAACAGTGCCACTCAGTTGCTGAGACCCAGGCATAATTACAACATTATTACAAATAATTACAACATTATTACTGCCTTATCCTGCCACTAGGGAGTTGTATTTCGTCAGAGTCAGTCTGTTACTAGCAAAATGAAGCTCCTATTATAAAATTCCTCATATCCTTACATTGGGACCTAGATAATTTGGTGGGTACCTTTGTTTTAAAAAAATCCCTGTATATTCCACCAGGTCCCTTCTTCCATATATATATACCACTGGCTTGACTTTCTGGTGACTGTCTGTATCCCCAAGATTTTATTAGAATTCCCTTCGATAGCTTAGAACAAAAACCAGGAGTTCAATTCGAGGATGAGGCTGTAAAAAAGAATGGAACCTTTCCTCCCTCTTCCACTCAGCTCTCCATGCCTCCCAGCCCTGAGGGCTCTGAAGGAAAGCTCCACATAAGAAACCTCTCTCTTGGAGAGAGCATGAAAGAAGCAAGTACACAGCACATATGGAAGGTGACAGGTGACTTCCTGGAGATATCCTTGTTTGAAGGCTCCAGCTAAGCCCCATTGAGGCAAATCACACAGCTAGAGCCAGAAGTTCTGATGGGGGGGGGGCAACACTGTAAGTGTAAATTTGGCCTCTGCTACTTCCTCACTTTCAGATTTCATACAAGTTCTATAACCTCTAAAACTAGTTTCCTCTTCTGTAAAATGGAATTACTGGTGACTATTGCATAAAATTAGATGAGAAAATATTTATAAAACTCATACATAATACTCTATAGGCAATGGTATTGTGTGTGCGCGCACAGTTTTAATATTTATAATCAACTTGGATGTTTTCAATGTTTGGCCACAAATCGTATCTCCAGATTTAATTCAAATGAATAGAGTAAGAAACATTCTCACATCAGATTTTATGGAATACTTACAAAATCACTGCTACAACTACTTTTTTTAAAACAATGGAAATGAAATGGAAAGGTACAATAGTTTGTATTGTCATCTAAATTTTGCAAGTTAAGAATCTAATAGCAATGACTTGGCCAAGGTGGCACAGCCCACTAGAAGAACAAATTTGAACCCTATCTTTGAATTTGAAATTTAACTCTAAATCCATGATTCTCCATCTTGACCTTTCTAGTGTAAAAGATTAATGTGTCCATAACGAGTCACTTGTTACAGCACCTACTTTCTCCTTGGTCCTAGAAAAGATGTGAGAAAAAATACCAAGGCCTTATTCTGAAGAATTCACAATCTAGCAGGAGAGACAAGGGAAATATCAGAATTATAATTATGTATTTTAATGAGTACAGAAAACATTGTTAGATGTATGCCAGGTTTAAGAAAATCTATAGGAGTCTCAAAACAAGCAAAGGGAATAATGCCTGGAAAATACATATGGGGGATGCATGTCAGGGACCCACCAGAAAAGGATGGGACACTCAAATTAGGAGGGTTTCCTGCAGAGCATTTATTACAATGGGGCAGGCAGGGTGAAAAGGAAGCAAAAAGATGGCCAGTAGGGGAACCCAGGAGAAGCAACCTTGGAGTATGACCTGCCTCAGGCTAAAGAGATGGGGAAAGGGAGAGGTCACAAGCACTGAAAGGGCAGGCCATTGAGAGGGGCAGGAACCTTACAGTGGCAGATGATACGATCCCACAGAATTGAAGAGGGAAGGAGATACCTTGACCTCACATCAGTCACCCCCTATTGGCCCAACCAATCAGAAGCCAGAGGGTTCACATGCCTGTTTGATATAATTCATACAGGGCACCTGGCAGGGCAAAGGGCAGGATCTGGAGGACCAATAGGAAATATGTAGCCTGGAGAGCTCTGAATTGTGGCTGGGGTCTAAGTAGGTCAGGAGAAGAAAGTATCTCATTGAGGGAGCCAGTGTTTGAAGGCAGAATGAAGGTCTGAGATCACTGGAAGGCACTGAGTAGTGAAACACCTGGCTTAGTTGGGCTGGGAAAAGAGTGGGGCTTGAGCTTAGGACAAATATTCTGACTTATGGGTTAGATCATCCGAACATTCCACATGGTGCCCTGCACATAGGAGGATCTCAATAAATCTTTCTGAAGAAATAAATCAGCACAACCATTAAATACGCAGGTATGGGAAACAGATACCACAAAGGGAGCCCTCCCTGGATCTCACATGCATGGATAGGAGCTATTGCAGGCGAGCAGGAACAGGCTTTCTGCCTTTCATACCTTTTCCTCTTTCTGGCCTTTCTTTGTGAAATCACTGTCCCACTGGGCAGACATAGCCAACGAGACCCCAGAGAGACACATTTCTTTCAAAGGGACTCTAATCCTAGGTTTTTCACCCCATTTATTTTGAACACTAACCCAAGACATTTGCATTAAAATTACTGGAGCAGGGGGAGGGTTTCTGGGTGGTGAAAGGTGCCACAGAGCAAAGAGCAAAGAGGGAGGCAAGGTCTCCACCATGGTCTGAAGGTGGACTGAACCAAAGGGCTTCCTCTCTCCATGCTCCAAATCAACACTCAGTTAGGGCTAGGTGCTCCATAAGTAACATAACAATGTAGAGATATCCTACCCTGTTCGTGTGTGAGTCACCATGGGCCCTTATGCTGATACGTCCAATTAATACTCGGAGTGAACAGAGTAGAAGTGAAGGAGGTGAGTAGGGAGGGAGGAGAGAATTCTCAAATGGCTACTCTCACTAAATCCATCAGCAAGCATATGCCTACACCATTCATGTCTCACTTGTTGTGTACTGATGAACAGCAGGAAATGAGGCACAGTTGAGTTAGGGGACAAGATTCTGTCAAAAGGCATTCACCAAATATTGGAGAACCATTAAATGTCAGGCTGGGTTAATTGGAACTGGCCATAAACATAAAAACTGAATGCATGGGAAACACAGGTCAGGGGGACATCGGTCTGAAGGTCTCAAAAGACTGGTGCCATTTTGACAGGATGAGCGGCTGAAGGACAATTTCCCAGGTGGAGGAAAGAGCTTGGATAAAGGCAAGAAGGTTAGAACAAACAAGGTATGTGTCCAGATCAGATGTTCCCAATTCACATCTACAAATATTGACACACACACACACACACCCACTAGAGCTGCCTAAGGCACAGGGAATTGAAGTTGAGAAAGACTGCTCTCCAGAAACTGCCAGTTGTTATCAGCTCTGGGAATTGAGGAGTGTCAACAAATGAGCCAGGCCTCTTATGCCAAACAAAGATTTTTTTTTTCAGAGAACCAAGGATGGCAGGTAGGCTGGCTTCTGCTCAGACATCCCCACATAGAAGATGACATAGGGTCATCTTGATCTGCTCTTGGATAATTGGATAACTGATAGAAAGCTTATTATAGAATAACTTAAATCATCCCAGTTGTGCCCACAAAATGTTTTTGTTATCGCAATCATCATCATTGTCGTTATGAATGTGCCTCAGTTTCTCCATGCTTACTCCTCTCTGTGGACTCCTTCTCAGAACACCATGAGACTCTGCAAGTGTGCTAGGGCCCCTCCTCCTGGGCAAACCTGTGCTGATGGCTTCCACTTTTCCTCAGGCATAGGGACTGTAGATCAGGCCACCATTGCTCCCAGTCCCCTTGGCCTCTCTGTTTAGTCACAGTTGAAAGCCCATCTAAGGCTCCAGTTTGCAGCATACAGAGCACATGTTCGAGAACATTAAATGGTCATGGCTGTCATGAAAAATGTCAGGTGGGATACCACTGAGCACCCCCCACAACCCGTTCTTCTTCCCACCCTGTGGGCACAACCCTGCGGAGTCTGTGGGAAGTAGAGGATTGCTCATCTTCTTTTAATCAAGGACACTCTTTGAGATGCTTAAGTACAATACTATTTAAAAATGGGCCATTTTATATAAAGAGAGGAAGAAAAAGCATAGCAGGAATGTACAGTATATCAGATTGAATTAGTTTTTGTGCTGCAACATGTAAACAAATCTGTTTAATTAGAACACCTTGTTTTTATTGCATTCTGAGCAATTTTTCAATGATAAGAAGAAAGTAAGACAGTGGGGACAGGATTTAGAAATTCCTCAGGGACTCTCAGTGTTATTCTCTAATCCCCTGATGACCCCTGCTCCTGGAGTGCCCCCTTACATTGCCCAAAGTGCTCCCTCCCACCCCCTTCCCATTTGTTCCCTCCCCAACAGCCTTCCAAATAACAAACTCCACTTGCAGAGATTTCAGCAGATTTTATGCACAGAGGGGAGATGAGATGTGGTCTCTGACATGATGAAACCTGAGATTCCCACCCCCCCCCAAAAAAATAGGGAGAGAAAAACCTTCAAAGCCCCCAAGGCTCCCTCAGAAGCTGGCAGACAGGAGCAAGCCCTGAGCTGGAATCCAGCACCTGCTTCTGAGTCTGGCGCTGGGGTGGGCTGGGGGGCTTGGACCCTCTGCTCAGGCCTCTGTCTCTGCACGCGTACAGGGGAGAGCTTGACTGAAATCCTACCAACCCCCACACTCAGGGATTCAGACTTGTGCCTTGGACCTCATGCTGGCATACACACTTGTCTGGTACACAGAGGCCTAAATATAGGGAGCTGAGGAGGGTTTATGGAAATTAACTGGTGGCCCCTCAGCCCGCTCACAGCTTGATCTCCCCCACATTCCCTGCCACAGTTCTTTCCTCCCCAAAGCGCACACTTTCCGGTCTTTGCATACAGCCTTGCTTCTCCCCTCACCCCCACTATTACACTCACACCTGCAGGGGTGTGAGTGTTTGTATTTTTGGTTTCTGGTTGGTTTCCGAACAAGCAGAAGATTTAAGCTTTTAATCCATCTGTTGGGTGCAAAGCATAATATATTCTGGGAGTGGATTAGGGGACTAAATTTGGGAAATGTGCTGTCAAAATGTGGTTTTGCAATGCAAGCTTATTGACAAGGGTGTCATTTGGAGACCGAAGGCCTTTTTGGAGTTGCTGTGTGAGGGAGGGGTGGAAACTAAGGGAGCAACAAGTGCACAGAACTCACCATCCACAGAATGGCGGAGATGGGAACATTTCTTTCAGGGATACCCCAAATATGTCTGAACTCTGCCCTCCCCCTGTCTCTTCTGTACTTAGCAGGACCCCACACCTTTCAGGATCCCTTCCCTCTATCGCAGCACCCTCAGGATTCCAACCTATGTTTAGTCACACATGTAATAATTAAACATAAATCTCTATTCCTTCCTGTGGTATGTGCATTTTAGCGATGTTAAAAACTTTATGTTCTCTCGGAGGGAAGGTAGGCATCAGCCAATATTCAGAGATGATACTGGAAGGAGGGATAGACACAAGCACCACTGGTGACCTCCCATTCAGGTGACACCTAGGGTCCATTTGTTCTTTAGAACACAGACTCCCTGTTGTACATGGACATAGCAAAAAAATCACTTCAGTTTGTCTTGTTTCTAATACTACTCCCTGAGTCCCTTCCCTGTGTCCCAGGCCTCAGGTGGGGTAATGGGAGTGTGTAGCCTGGAATGCAAAAGTTTACAGCAGACTTGGGATAGTTAAGTAGCAGCCACAGGATTACATGGTAAGAGTGTAGGTGGGACTAAGGGATGTGGCATGGCAATGGGGTAAGCAGCAGGAACCATCACTCGGCCATCCAGGCTAGGCTGGACACATCCCAGAAAACCAACAGGGTCCTTAGAGAACATCCACAACAATGTAAGAGGCCCATTCAGAACACCCCTGACATTCACCAGCCCCCAATACACTGTCCCCACTGAGGAAGAGCTCACAGCCTCTCAGAGAGGTAACCATGCTGGAGGTGTCAGCTGACTAGGCAGAGAAGACTGACCCCTACTGGGTATCATCATAGATCAGGAAGATCAGATTCCAGTCTCCACATATTAAATATGGTAGAGAAGGTAGGGATCAAATCTCCCCACCAGACCCACTCTGCTCTTCCAGCTGACTTAAAAATGAGGCTGAAACCTCTTCTAGTTCATAGATTTTCTCCTAGTTCACCCCTACAGACATTCAGGTGTGAATTACCAAGTATGAACCAATCTGCTACCCTACTCCAGGGAAGTAGTACAGTATTTGGTTTCACAAAGCTCACAGCCCACATGAGGCTGGAGGAGAAACTGCACCCGGGACATAGACATTGATGTACAATGAGGGGAAGGGATGGAGAAAGGTTGCAGGGTGGCATTTGGTTGCCAGTTCCATAAAGTTAAGGAAAAAAGTAAGACTAATGGGAAGCCACGGACACTAGAAACTCCACCCTTCCTATACCACTGCCTCCACATTACTTCTGAGTGGGACAGCCCTCACCTGACCTATTTCTCACCTGCCCCATTAAAATCTCCAAAGCTGTCGATCCCAGTTTGTCTCAATAGGATCTTGGTGTTTTAAAGTAGAGTTTGTCTATATTGCCTCAAGGACTAAGGTCAGGGAGCCCAATTCTGTTTTTTCATGCTCCTATCTAAACAGCAAAGGAAAACATGGAAAATGGTTCAGGCTTCCATATTTAGAAAATAAAAAAGGCCCTGCTAATGCTGTGCCTTGAGTGGAGGGATAATAGATGACAAGAGAGGAAACACTAATGCTAATGGTGGGATTGAGACTACCAATGGGACTTGATGCAATAATTGGACAGGAGAGAATCATAATAATGTAATAAATACCCCTATTGGGGTAAGGAATACCAGGAGTAAAAAGCCGGAAAAGCTAGAGCAGTTCCTCTGGTGGTTTCCATATCACTATCCCTTCTCCTATTCTCTCCTGCATTATCAGTTTTTCACTGTCTACTGGATTGTTACCAACAGCACATAAACATGCCATTATGTCTGCCATTAAAATAAAACTCTCTTGACCCTACTTCTCTAACCACGGACTCATTTCTTTGCCTCTGCAACAGACTGGTGCACAGGCCAAGGGTTATTTATTCTCTCTCAAATTCCTCTCCTCCCTTTCTCAAACACCTCTCAGCTAAAATTGCTTTTATCGTGATTCCTAGTGCCCTCCACATTGGTTGGTGTACCGCTTGCCAGTTCCCAACCTTTCTCACACTTGCCCTGCTGGCAGCAGTCGACAACACTGTCTACACCCGGGACTCCACACTCGCTCTACTTGTTGAGTGCTCAGGAGCAGCTCCTTGCTTTTCTTTTCTTCCAATATTCACCCCCTTGCTGATATGACCAGGTCTACAATTTCAAAAACCACTGTAGTCTAATGAATTCCACATTTGTCCCTGCAGTGCAGATTTTGCTCCTGATTTCAACTGACTATGACAATCTCAACTTGAATGTCCAACAGCCCTTTCAAACTGAGCATGTCCAAAACCAAACACTTGATATTTTCCTTCCTATGCCATTCCTATTTCACATACAACCTTCCTATTTCAGTCACTCTGATGAAAAACCAGAGTGTCACCCTTGACTCCTTTTTTTACCACAACCATGTCTAACCTGCCAGTAGATTCGATTGGCTTCCAAATGTATCCAAACCCCAGATCTCACCATCCCTGCTGTCATCACCCAGCCCATGACTATGGCCTCGTTCCTTGATGATTCTCATAGCCTCCCTGCCTCCTTGGAGGTATTGTTAACACAACAGCCAACAGGGGTTCTTTAAAACACAAGTTTCGTGGCATTTGACATAAGAATCATGTCATTTGTCTATTCAAAATCTTATAGTGGCACCCCATGTCACTAAGAATAAATGGAAGCTCTCACAATGCCCCACAAGGCCCTTCATCCCCATCACATCTCCAGCCTCAGCCCCTATTACTCTTCCCCGCACTCAGTCTCCAGCCACACTGTCCTCCATGCTGTTCCTCAAACGTACTTTGCATCCTTACCTTAGGCCCTCTGCTCTGGAGCTCCCCTGACTGGAACATTCTTGCCCCCATGACTGCTTGGCTCACTCCATCACCTCCTTCCAAGTCTCTGCTCTCACTTTCTCTACAAAACCCACACAATCACCCTATTTAATCCTCTCACCTGCCCCCATAGTACCATGCCCAATCCCCTTACTCTCTTCTACACTCTTTCATAGCATCAACATACTGGATCGTTTACTTGTTTTCATGTTTTTCTATCCATGTTTCTTTCCCTGGTGAAATGTGAGCTCCACATGGACAGAAATCTTTGTCTGTTTAATTCTTGAATCTATCTCAAAGGTTTATGGTGGTGCCTGGCACAGAGGTGTTCGATTAATATTTGTTGCATGAGTAAACTTCCCTTTTACTACACAACACAAACTACTTCATCCTCTTAGTCTGGCCAAGGTCTCTGTGAGTCTTGTTCTTTCAGATAACATGTGTTTGCATTTCTGAAAATAATAGTCATAACATCTATAGTAGCTAAAATTTATGCATTGATTGCAAGGATATTCAACCTGCCAACCATATGCAAAATGCTCACAATATACCAGGTACCATGCTAACCTCTTAACAAGGATCACCACCTCTATCTTTTTTTCAATAGTTCAATCAGGTAGGACAGTACATACATTACAGGTAGAACAGTACATGCATTACAGGATCTAATATTTCACCCCACCCCACCTATAACATCCATACCATTTGGGTGCCATTATGGTGAACAGGGTATATTGACTCTCCCTTTAACTTTGGATGTGGCCATGTGATTTATTTTGGCCGATAACATGTGTGAAAATGATAATGTCAATTCCAAATCTAGGGCCTAAGAGGGCTTGCATGTTTCCTCATCTTCTTACACTTCTGCCAGCCCCATGAGAATGTGCCCAGGCTGGCCCACTGGTACTAAAGAAAGATGAGGGACACGAAGCCATCTAAGTGACACCCAGCCTAAACCAGATAAGGCTTACTGACCCTAAACCATGTAAGCAGTAAAAATGGTTAAACTACTAAGCTTTCGGGTGGTTTGACCACAGCAATAGTAAAGTGATAGATATATTGCCATGGCTCCCATTTTAAAGATGAGGAAACTGAGGCTTAGCTAAGGTGAGTAACCCAGTCAGGATCTCCCAGCTGCTGAGGCCAACAGCCCCCAGGGCCTGCACACAGACCACTACACAGCACTACCTACTTCGTCTGGCCTTTCTGTTCTTTGCATCACACATTGCTTAGACACATTCTAAATTCCTCACCAAATGCATTTATTTATTCATTCATCCATACTTTCAAAAAATATAAATTAAAAACTGATTGAGCATCAAAAACACTGTGTCTATAACTTAAAAGTTGCTGGAAATACTAAGACAGAACCTGAATCATGTAAAAAGAAATGTACCAGAAAGGGAGTAAACACAAAAGAGTATAGCTAGAGAGAGACGTGTCCAAATGAAACCAAGAACAATCACAAAGTAGATAGTGTTGGAGGCAATTGTTGTAAAGGTTCTCAGAAAGTAGACCTTGATATGGCCTGGGGTATCTAGCTTGAGGGCAAGACACTTGAGATAACTAAGTAAGTTCTACCCTGGGTGCTGTGAGGAGCAGAGCTCAACCCTCCCTCCTCACAGATACTCCTTAATCCCCATGATCTTTTGCTTCCCTCTCCCCTTGGAGTAGAATAAGAGAAACTAATATTAGTTACTGCCACTCAACGTTAAAAATAGGCCAGCCATTTTCAGGCTTCAGCAAAACAATATCATGATGGGTCACTTGTTTTTTTCAGAATTGTGAATATCCAGAAAATAGTAAAACATTCCCAAGACAGCAAGGCAGTTTTCATTGTAAGAAAATGTGATTCTTTATAAACATTTGTGACTTGCCTGGTGCCATGTGGTTAGTAAGTAGCATAATCCAAATGAGAACTAGAGTATTTAAGCATAAGTAGAGACAATGACTAGAGGAAGGAAGCAGGCCACTCTTTCATCTTGGGTGAGCTGGCAAACCCATTTGAACCTCTGTTTCTCTATTAATAAGTTAGAAACAATAATGCCTAGTTCATAAGGTTGTGGTGAAGTGTAGGTAAGTTAAACACTAAAGGGCCCAAAAAGATGTTTGGCACCAATTCTTGGGCATAGATAGGGCATTGTCCTATTCATTCAAAAAGTACTCAGTGAATGTCTACCAAGTCCAGGCTTATGCTATGGGAATGCCAGGATACACAGAATGGACCCATCCCCTCCATCCTGGCACTCACAGTCCAGTCAAGGGCACAGACAAGGAAGACAGGCAGTCATGACACAGTGAGCCATGGGCTCTGTTGATCTATAAACAGTGGAAGAGGAATACTCGACGGTTTGCAGTTTCAGACTTACACTTCCCAAACCTGAAGCACTAGTCAAAATCTCAGAAGAAATTCCAAATGACAATTCAAAGAACATACTCATCAGGATGTACTCACCCTGTAACAAAATGGGAAGGACCCATTCTAAGCACTCTGATGAAGCAACCGTGGAATGGGGACTTCCAAACCAATGGGAAGTCGTCCTACACCATTAGAACTCAATGAAATACACTGAGTTGTACCCAGCTGGCGCTTCTGGCTGTCCTCATCTGCATGAACCCCACATGTGTATTGAATACTTACTTCACAACCTCCTATAAGTCTCATAACATCTTTAAGAAGTGAGTGCTGTTATTTATTCCCTTTTCCTTGATTAATGAATTGGTGCTTAGAGAAATTGACAGCTAAAACCTATAGGTAGGGACTCAAACCCAGGGCCTCTTAAGCAGCTAGGGTCTTTCTCTTCCTTTTAGTGGACCTGTCTGGTAGGGTAACTGTTTTCAGCAGACAGTCTGTAGGGTGTTCTTGCAGACCTAAGTCTATTTATGATTGCTCAGTTACCAAGAACCACAAGACCAAATTGGGGTTATAAATATAAGGGCTGTGGATGATCTATGCAGTTTGAGTTATTAGGGGAGACTCTGAAATAGAGTTAGGACTTCAGTTTGTGCCTGGGTGGAGAATAAAAGCAGCACTTTTATTCTCCTGTTCTGTAATTCTTTTGATAAAGATGCATGTTCTGTGCACTGAGCTGCAGTTTATTTGTTATCCGTCTGCTTTTGTCCTCTTTCTTAGAACATCTTAGATGCATAAAGAAAGAAAACAACTGAGCTGCTTCTATTACTGTAATTACAGCATGACACCACCATGACTGAGGAGTGAACCACCTCAGGGACTGGGGAAAGGAGGGACAAATGCCAAGGGAGTCACCCATGCCTGTAGGAGGGCAGGTCATAGGGCTTGCAAACAAAGAAGGAAAGTTCTCATTACACAAGATTCCTATCTGTTCCTTCTAGCAAGCCCAGCATGACTCTGACATAGAAACTAGTTATTAGTTCATGATTCTATCTGCTCCTGGCCCTCCCAACAGGAATAGTTCTCTCTTCTCAGCCCCCACCATAACCCAGTAACTATGCCTCTTTGGGGGGATTTGGCACTTCCCATTTTGTACAAGGTTTATACATGTGCCCGTTACTACTTCTTCCCAACTTTAATCTCCTTGAGGGCAGGGTCTGTTTTGCTGTGTCATTGGGTCCCACACAGAAGACACATGAGCCTACTACCGTATGATTCACTAATGTTTATTGAAGGGATAGAGATACAGTTCTATTCCTTTAAAAAAAAAATCTCTTAATCACACTGGCTTCCTTCAAGGATCTGGATGGAGGGGAAAAAAAGAATTTTGCTACTGTTCTCAATTTATACACAAGAATGCCTGGCCCTTGGAAATTTCTGTTTTTGTCTCAGGGAAGTGATAACTGCTAAAATCAGTTGATAAGACCATGGGCAAGGCCTGAAGGGGACCTCAGATACTTAGACTCAGAGCCAACAGTGGAGGGATACTAATGCCAACAAGCTCCCTCCCATCCTCCCAGCATTGCTGGCTCCCAGCCTCCTTCTCCCGCTTCATTGTCATGGTCCATTTCCCAGCAGCATCTTCTAGGCCCTCTTCACTGTGTCCTCCAGTATTTAAGATGCTCCTGACCTCAGTCACTCTCCTCTTCCTTCTACCTGTTTGATGTTTCCGGATCAACTTTCTGAAACTCCTACTCTAATTGTACTGAGAAAGGAATGCACAAAGTGGTGGAACACGGGGCTGTGGAAAGAGCCAGGTTTGGACTCAGTCCCAGCCCTATCACTTACTAAGTCTCAGTCATCTCATCTGTAAAAGGATGATAATATTAGTACCTGCCTCATAGGCAGTGGTGAGTATTAAATGAAATATCATGTATATTTACCAAAATACAGGGTTCCTTGGAAGCCCTTTAAAAATGTCAAAAAAAAAACCAGAAAAAAATTTTTTCCTTCTCCCAAACCTGCAATAGTTCTCAGTGCCTACAAGGCACCTCTCTTGGCCTGGAATCCAGGTCCTGCAGTACTGGAGCTGAGCAGCAGGGGCAGCCCTGCCCCTCCCCCAGCCTGACTTCCACAAACCACACTGCTTCAGCAGGACCCTCCTCCTGTGGCTTCTCCCTCTCAGAGTGCTGGACTCCTCCCCCTCGTCATGGGAATCCTTTCATCCAATGCCTGCATGAATATTTGGGAAACAATCTTTTGAAGACCCATACTCACGTTTTAAAATATAGTTCAGATTGATTCAAAAAGTACAGGTTTTATATATGTGTGAGGATATATTGATGTGGGGTATGGATGTTTGTGTGAACACAATGGGAAACAGAGTAAAATTAATCTGTGATTATTGTGACTAAGAGTTTTCATACAAAAGAGCCAAAGAAATAGATTTACAGGTTCCGGCATAAATAATACCCCTTTCTTATTACATAAAAAAATATTTTATTACAAAATCACAAGCATGTAATTGTGTAACATAACAATATCACATCAAGCACACCATATGACATTTTAGGTGAAATGTTCAATTCACTGTCCATCTCGTGCGAGACATTTATGTACCCTACCAACCACATTCAATGGTGTTCCTTCTGCCAGACCCTGTATAAATAAAAAGATTACTACCTTCGATCATGAAAAAAAAATTAAAAACAGACAAACATAAAAACTCCCTATCTACATCTACAAACATACCACAAAGCTGGAAAGCAAAAAATCAAATGAGAAAAAAACCTGATTACATCATATATGCTAAACAAAAGATTAATGATATATGAAAAGCTGTTACTAATCAACAGGAGGGGGGGGAATGGAAAAATAGGCAATGGACTTAAACTGGCAAATCACAAAAAAAGAAACCCAGAAGGTAAATACACACGAGAAGATGGTGCCACTCCACTAATCAGACAAAATCAAAGAATAGTCCAAAGTTCCACCTTGGTGTCTCCAACAGAAAACTGTCCTCTGCTGCGAGTGGAAAATCTGCAAGTGAGCAAAGACTCTGGCGCTGGTGGGACACTCAGGGAGCACACCCGCAGTGGAAGCCACTATGACAAGACTCTCGACAGGCTTTTTAAAGTGTGGATAACTTTTGGCCAGTAATGCTACCTTTAGGAATCACACCTAAGAGAATAATGATGGACGAGCATTGCGATTTCTGCATAAAGATTTTCATCACAGTGTGTTTTGCAATGGGAAGAAAATGGAACTGCTTACGTTTCCAACAGTAAGAAGTTGAAACAGTAAGAAGTGAGTGGTAGCATATTCCCATGATAGCAAGCTAAAGCATTTGAGATGACATTTTAGAATAATATTTAATAGTTTAGGAAAATAGTCACAAAATATTTTAAGTAAAAAAAGTTAGGTAGAATTCCAAATTTATAATTTTTCCCTGGGAGGGTCGAACCTGGAGAAGATATGCATAGAAGCTTTATGCAGTTATCTCAGTAGGAAAGAATTACCAAGAAGCATTATTTTATTATCATTTATTTTCTGTGGGCAAGGGCAGCGAATGGTGAATATAAGTTAAAATGGCCAGATGGATCCTCTCCAGGCTTCAAAATTGGCTCAAAGTGCTAACTCTTCAGTGAAGTCTTCTCTGACCACTCCAGACCTCACTGAGCTACTCATACCTCATACTCTTTGAGCCTCTATTATATATGTTATGCAATCATCCATTTGATCATATGCTTCCCTGTGTTGCTATCTAACAATCCAAACTTTGACAGTATCAATTCTTCAGCAAGATTTTGTTCAAAGACCACTCATATCTGGATCTGTCTTACCCTTCACAGGTTGTACTTTCCAAGACAGCTGCAATGATTTCTCCCATCCTACACACTCTTCTTACATCAGCATTGACCTTCCTGCTATGAAAGGTACAGTCTATGTTCCCTGGCCTGGAATCTGAGCAAGACTCTGACTACATCGGAAGTGATGCCACGTGACTTCTGAGGCCAGGACATAAAAGAAGACACAGCTTCCACCCAGTTATCTTGGGAATCAGCTGCCATTCTGTGAGGAAGCCCAGGCTACCTGGAGAGTCCATGTGTAGGCGTTTAACAGGCTAAGAGCTCCAGCTGAAGTTCCAGTCAATAGCCAGAAACCATCACCAATATGCACGTGAGAAATCCTTTGAGATGACTCTGGTCCCACCTACTATCTGCCTGAAAATACATGAGACACCTTAAAGAAGAATCAGCCAGAGGAGCCTAGTCAGTCCCTCAACTTTGAGAGATGATAACAATAAAATTACTGCTATATTTAAGTCATTAAGTTTCAGGGTCTTTGCCATACAGTAATTGGTAAGTGAAACTTACTTATACTTTCTTTTTTTTCCTCTGGTGCTTCACAAATCTTCTCTTTGGAACACTCTCAGTCTTCAAACTTTGGCCCTATGAAAATTAATCCATGTATACTTGTTATATGAGTGAATAAATGAATGAGAGTTCTAACCATCACTGTATTCCTTAGCTCCAAACTTATGTATGCTAATGAGTCTTCTTAAGAACATCCTGATGTATGAGAACCCCCCAAAGTAAATCATTTTTATCTACATTCTGAACTTTGTTTCTTTCTCCATAATTCCTTTTGGTTATACCTCTAGCTATCCAACATACACAAAAGTTTCACTCACTGAAAAAGAAAAGCTAATGAAACAAGAAGACCAATGAAGAAACTGCTCTGAATTTGCCTTTTTTCTGAGGAACTAGCCACTTTCTAGGGAAAGGTGGGCCCACTTTGGCAACCAGCATGTTGCTGCTATCGTGATACCCTTAGACAATAGGATGCAAGTTAAAGAACTATGGTTTCTAATCAGCAGACAGAATCCCTGGTCCCAGGCTGCTCTTGCCATAGCCCTAGTACATGGGGCCTCTTATGTGGAACAGTTTGAAGCACAAAGGACCTTTTCTGTGCTAATCCACCATTTCAGATCCCCTCATGGGGAAAGCATTTTCCTTTCCAGGCTCTTTCATTCAAAAAAATTAAAGCCTCTTCAGGAAGGAAGCATGTCAGTACGAAGAACCAGCAGCAGCATTCTTGTTATTCCACCTGAATGTCTCAGAGGGACTGTGTTCCCAGGAGTTCGTTCCTAGACGGGAGGGTTCACTGTGCACCGCCGAGGCAGGTGTCTGCAGGTGAGGACATCCACAGAGAAGAAATAGGAACTCTGAAATCAAGCTTCTCATGTTTCCCAATTTCACCAAAATTGGTGTCTGCTGCCAGTACATCTCTTTACTTGATGGTAACTGATTAAATTTGGTTCATCATTTATTTTATGTTTTTGGTAATCAGTGAAAGTGGGATTACCTGGCACTAGTGCCGCTCCTCTCTTTTATTAGGCCTCAGGGCCTTCTCTTGTCCCTTGCTGTCGGGGGGCCCCACCAATGCCATGAGCTGGAGTCAGCTGCACTTCAAAGCTCTTTTGCCTTAAGGCTGTTATCTCGCCAGTTGACCCAGTGAGCTGGAAAGGCAAGGGTGTTTTGACTCAAGGGTGGAGACAGGGAAGTGGAAGGACTTACTGCAAGTATAGCCTCACATGAAAGGCGGTAAGATTGTCTCAGATCCTGAAGAAGAATTTGATCATTAGATGTTCTCATCACTCCTCTCCCAACACTGTTCAAAGCGGGAAAACGAGGGTGATTGGCTCCTTCTTGTATTAACCTGACATCTGAGAGGTCATTGGTTTCTTTTCAGCCACTAATATCAGCTTGAGTTTGTGTCTCAAGAACCCCTGCTCTGGACTCAGCACATGACCCACCAGAAAGCCCGTGTCACAGTGTGTGATATATTTGACACTAAGCGTTTGGTTTGACAGAATGGACCACAGACAAAAATTATTTTTCCCCTTCTCCAGGGGCAGGTGTTTTATTTTGCCAATAATCTACTTTTCCAGACAAGAAAACCAAGTTCAAGTTAAAGTTTGCTCCCCAGATTTCTCAACAAATTTCTAAGACCGAGCTCCCTGCCACTGTCACCACCATCACTATCACCACGCTCACCATGTGCCCATATGCTCCATCTTTCCCATCACCCAGTCAGGCTGGCCGCATCGCAGTCACCATCTCATCACCCGTGCCAATTAATCACCATTAACATCATCAGAATAATGGCCTTAGCAAACCCCAACTGGGAAAGGCCTGTTCCCACCACTGCAGGAATTTCCATATTAAGACTTCCAAGCCTGCGAGCTCTGGCGCACACTAATGGAGAGAAACCGTGTGGGAAAGACCCCTGGGAGAAGCTGGGAGGGGAAGCATGCCCCAGTCACCTCTCAAAATATCCAGCAAGCAGCCATCAGGGAGTGTGTGGCCGTTCTTTGAACTCCTTCAAAGCACCTTTCATCTGTTCTAAATCCAGGATCGTCTTTGTACAGGGCTTGCTGTTTCTGGATAAATCCTTGGCCTCTGTTCAAGCCCTGGACTATGTCAGGATGTTCCACAGACCCCAGCAGGAAAGCACTGCTGAACGAGCCTTTCCAGCGGGACCGCTTTCTTGTGACACGGATTCCAAATTCCAGCCCGGAGCGTCTGTGCTCAGCAGTGTAACATGGCAGCAAACGACAGCGCATTCTCATTTCAACTCCAGCCTTCCTAGGGGAGGCCCCCACACCCACCACAAGACAGTTCTTTCCTGAGGCACTCTATTTTCGGCTTCATATTGTATCGCCGACTCTCCCTGTGGAGCAGGCTGGCGAAACACTTTTTCCTTGCCTAAGCATTTGCCTCATATCTGATTCGAATCTCTAACCTGGAAGTGGGGAGAGCAAGCCAACGGGGTCCGGAAGAGGCCCTCCTGCTCTGCCGGCACACCACACGCCAGTCCCGAGACTTGCTGTGTGCTGAGGGCCTGAGATCTTGCCCCCTCTGAGCCCCCCATCCTGTGGTCGGAGAAAGGGTTTTGCACCACCTGCTTCCCTGGGTACAGCAGAAGACTAATACTGTTTTCCAATGTGTATTATCAAATTAAACACTTTCCCCTGGTTGGTTTGTTCTCCTTCTGGTTGTCAAACGAGGCTTTTTGAAACATATTCCTTTGTAGTTCTTAACTAGCTGGGCACCTCACTACATCACGCTGCTGATGTCATCTCTGATGTCACGGAGGCTGTGGCCACCAACATGGCAACACTGAGACTGTGCCATTCCCAGGACCTCTTTGGTGTTTCTACAAAGTTCTCTGGCTAAAGATCAGTGCTGCATCTGCCAGGCAATGCTGACACTGTCATCAAAGTGCTATTTCCACTGAGCTTAATATTTTCTGCTGCTTCTCCTCTTTCTGTCTCTGGGTGGGCCCTTGAAGACTTTGATGATCAGGGCAGAGGCAGAAGTTACCAGCTCAATCTGGGTCTGTCGGTTCTGAATGTGATTTCCACTGTAATCCTTAGACCCTTCCAGGCACCTGCTTCCTTGACAATGTCACTGCTAACCTTTTCTGGACACGAGCCCAGGAGGCCAAGAACAGACACGGTACCAACTTCCCCACAAATGCACCTCAGCTGCATCTCCTGAGGTTATTATACAGCCTCTATCTCTTCACTGCATTTTCATTTAATGTGCCACTAAATACAGCCAACTCTGTGGGCAAAGCAAAGTGGTCATTCCTATTCTTATTCTCATTTTACATATGGAAAAAACAGATCCAGAGTAGTGGGTACCTCTTTCAAGGTCTTGGCTTGCTGGATAGCAGCTACTTTGGGACTGGAAGCCTGAGGTCCTAACTGCTGAAGCTAAACTTACTTACACTCCCACCCACTGCCCTGTGTGACAGGAACATGAGTAAGTCACAATATGAGCCCGAACCCAGCGGAGGGGAGCAAGAACACTATGAGTGGATCATATGTAAAATGTGGGTAGACTATGAAAAGTATCCATTTAAATATGGCTCATGGTCCTGTGGGGACAGTTTCACTCTAAAACACAGAAGGCCCACAAGTCACTCAAAGGCACAGACATGCGTCTAAGCCATCAGTGCTAGAAGAAGACTTAGAACACCTCAGTTTTATAAACAAAAAGAATAACCCCACAAGGTTACTGACTAGTCGGGCCACTCCAGCATCAGAAGCAAACCCCATTTCCCAAAGCTTTCCCTTCAGAACTCTCTTCCTCCTTCTGCGAGAAGGACGTGACCTCTTCACAGTGGTAGAGGCCCAGGCCTTTTGCTGTGAGCCAGGAGAGTTGGCACTCAGCCATGGGCATAGGCAGAAGAAGTGAAGAGGCAGCCCAGGAACTTAGACTCACTAGGAGCAGCATCCTGTGAAACCGTCTCTTCGGGGGCCAGCCACAGTGACTGAACTCCCACCATTAGGTGCCCAGGTTCATGGATTATGGCACAAATGATTGCGGTCCAAATGTAAAAGTGCCACACAGGATTATTGATTGCCAGAGCAATTTTTAGACATCAATAGCCTAGTATAACTTAATTAAATGATCCTTGGCTGAAAGCAGGGCCCTGAGGAGATGGAACGCAGGACAGGAGTGTTTTGACAGAAAAAAAAAAGAAGGAATAAGGGAGCCCCTGACCTGAATCTTTGAGCTTTGACTAAGGCAAGGCTTCTCAATCTAGAGAATAACCCTGGGTGCTTGGGCAATAAAGGGACCCGGGGCAGGGAAGATATGATGAAGTTATATGAGCCGAGAAACCCTACTGGGCCAAGGAGTAAAAATCCATGTAAACTGGCTCAAGTATTAATAAATAAAATAAAATAAAATGTATTGGCTTGTGAAACCCAAAGGTTGAAAGGTACATGACCTCAGGCCCAGCTGGCTCTCTTCTCTACCTGGCTCTGATTTCTGTGGGTTGGCTGCATCCTCCTCAAGGAAAACTGCCCAGGGGAGCTCCACACTCACGTCCTACCACCTCGGCAACTCCAGCAGAAAAAGAGCTCCTCCTACTCGAAGTGCAGGGGTGGACTCTGATTGGCTAACTGTCGACCAAAATGCCCCTCCAGACCAATCACTGAGCTCTGAGTGGCTAGATATAGCTCACATGCTCTCTCTACAGTTCCATTGGACTGACAGCTGCAACTTTCAATCAGACGGCTAGTTCAATCTGAGCAGCACCATCATCCCTCCCCACTAGCTTTCAAAGGTCTTAACAAGGGATACTGACACACAGTGGGGATTCTTAAAGACCAGCTTCCCCACCACACCCCCACTTAGGAACATTGCTGCCACCAGGGCTGCCTGGAGCTATTCCTGGAAATGCTACAATGATGAGCTCCAGCTGCTCCAGGACCTTGGGCCTTGTCCCAGAGTGCAAACTGCTGAAAGCGAACCCCGCTCTGAGCAAGACATTTCCTCTGGATCTGGAGGGGAACTGTCAAAAACGCCATCCAGAGCATCACTGTTGTTGTTTGTTGTGGTGGTGGTGGTTTTTTAATTGTCTGTTGTCTGCTGGCTTTCCCCTCTGGTATAAATATTAGCTCTGTGAGGACAGAGATTGAATGTTTCCTTGCTATGATATCCCCAGCACCAAGAGTGTGTGGTACCTGGCCCAAGGTACAGACTCCATAAATGTTTAAGCTTTCACCACTGAAGAGTGAAGCACCCCTACTCCATCTGGGCACTGCTGCTCTCCTCTGTGTCTCAGGGATTTCTCAGGGACCTGAGCACAATGGAGACACACAGAGGGGCCCTGTGCTCCCCATCCCTGATCAGAGCCTACTTACACTCTGTGGAAGTTAAGCCATGGAGATCTGCTTCCATAAGTGTGATGCCCCTGCTGGGGAACAGCTGAGGGCAGCTCCAGGAGAGGTGGTAAGGGTCTGAGTGATCTGCACTACTATGGGGTTGAGTGGAGCAGTAACAGGCCAAGGGCACCAGGAGCATTCTGGGGCCGATATGGAGAAAGTCTTGCTGATAAGAGAAAAGAGGAAGATGAGATAGCAAACAGCCTAAACAAAGCTTTGTTCCCTTACCCAAACCTCTCATTTCCTCTGTCTCTGGGAGGCGATGAGGGGGTGAGGGGAGGCTGCTGCCGTTGTCTTCTTTTCTGCACAGACACCTGTAATCACAGGCTCCATCAAACTCCCTGTCCCTGCCTGGAGGCTGCTCACAACAGTGAGAACCTCAGCTCCTGTCTGGAGTTGCCTAGCAACTTGGAGTCCTGAAAAGAAAGCAAGAAAGCAAAGGAGCCAGACCAGAAAGGACAGGCGGAAGGGGGCCTGGCAGAGGAAGGTGATAACCAGGAGCAAAGAGCCCTAAGTACAGGGTGAAAATGCAGGGCAGCCTCTCAAGTCCTCAAGTACTGGGGGCCTCTCCACCCCAGCCTCTCACCATCTTCTTACCCTCCTTGAGGTGACTGACAATCCACCACTGGAGTTATTTCTCTTCAAACCACTTACCTCCCTTGAAATGCAAATCCTCAGGTCTGGGCTGTCCCACTTCATTGTAGGAGGAATTTACCAGACCCTCTGGGGAAAGAGAAAAAGCAAAATGTGGAAATGCAGTCTTATCCACCCTGTGCTTTCACTATAGTCTGTACCAGGCCAGTCTATTCTATTCTCCATTCAAAATCTGTCCCTGGGTACGAGATGTCAGGTTTGGGTGGTTGACAGCAACCTGTGTGACACTCAGTGACTTCATGGAGACTCGGTCCCATTTAAAATAATTCCCAATAATAAAGCTGTCATCAAAATTAGGCAAAATAGTGTATTTGAGAATGCCTACACAATATCTGTCATGGAAGCAGGTCCCAGTATAGTCTGGTTTCCCTTCCTGAAGATGGAAGTCATAATGTCTAGTCACTGGGATCCCCGGGGTCTATACAGCCCTCCTACTTTGGTGCAAACTAACCAGACTCTAATTCTAGAAGTGAAATTTAGTTCCAAGGCTGCAGAAGTCCCTGGAACTCAACCTTGAGTCAAAGCTGTAAGGGAGACTTTAATCCTTAGTCTTGGGAAATGCATCAGCCGGTGAGCAAGTTAGGACCTCAACAACCAGGAGTATCACAGAACCCCATAGGTAATGGCACGATGCTTGACTTCTCAGTTAATCAGGTGTTCCATCATGTTTATTTTTCTAGCATCATTGGGGCCATATTTGCATCTGGCCGCCTTTGATAGGTCACTTCAGTTAAATATAGTGGTACTTATGACTCAGTCTACCTGTCATCGTGGCAGTGGGAGTCAGGGCTGGGACTAAGAATTTGTCTGGAATTAGGTTTGCCATCTTTTGGCTGGTGCTGGATCTCTAGACCACAGGTGGCAAACACAAGGCCCACAAGCCAAATCCGGCTCAGCACCTTGTTTTTACCTGGTGGCAGCACTGAGCTCCTTACCCTTAGTTAAGGAGCAGTTACATTTACACGGTTCTAAAATTACATTTGGTCCTTTGAAGGCAACCACGAGGCTGATGTGGCCCCCAGTGTAAATGAGTTTGACACCCCTGCTCTAGACCAAAGCAGGGCTTCATTCCAGATCCTTGGTTTGGGATTCAAGATAAAGATTTGACTGGCAAATGGAATTATCTTGTAAACTAGCAATCTAGTGTTTATCCTTCTATTCATCTTGTACTTAACGAGTTGGGCCCAGTCCTGCATTAAATGTAAGGAATACATTAAAAAGCATATTAAACATTGAACTGGTATTAAGGAACTGGCTTGAAAATCAGAAGCCCCTAGAACCTTTGGAAACACCAGATAGTTATATTTCTTGTAGGGCCTCTGTCTTGCTTTTGTCCTGGGACAAACATGTGAAGCAGAAATGGTCTGAGATCAGAGCTCCCTACCATGGCTGTGGTCACATTTCATATTATCTCATGTGGGCTAATCTCTTCTGCAGTGGGTGACCCACTTTCAGGGCAAGACTTGGGCATCAGAAGTTTGGCTTCTGCCTGGCATTCCTTGCCTTAGGAAAGGTGCTGATGCTGGCAGGGAAGGGATCCTGGGGCCACCTCTCTCTGCTCTTCTGTCCTAGTCAGGACATTTCTCATTACCCCTAAAGTATGGCTTTTCATTCTGACTCCTGCCTTTGGCTGGGGTGCCCCTTCCACCAGGAACACTCTCCTCCTCTCCTGCTTTGCCTCTTTGAACTCCTGCCTGTAGTGTCTCCCCATGCCACAGCTGACCCTTCCCGATCCCTGGCCCACACCATGCACTCTCCACTATCTCCCCTCAGACCGTCTGTGTGAACCTCTTCCAGTCTTCTCATTGTTTCTCTCTGGGCTTTTTCTCTCCCAATGGGGCACGAGGTTATTACAGATGTGCTGCCCTCTTTGATACCTCTTCCTCCGCTTGAGTCCTTGGCTTAGGCCTGGCCCTTCACAAAACTTACTTCCTTTTAATTAATTGTAGCAGCCCTCATGGAAGACTTGCAATTAGATGGCTTGAGATTTACATGAGCTGAGGACTTTGCTGTTTACACCAAGCCACTTTCTATGAATCATATCATTGGAGCCTCCCAATACCCTTTGAGGAAGCCAGGAGTGGGCTTATTATCTCCACATTACAGGTAAGGAAGGTGAAGTTCAGAGAGATTTGTGATTTACACTAAAACCAGGTAGGCAGCCTAGGGAATCCAGCCAGTCTCCTGATCCTACAGACCCTATACTCTTCTCACCATCACAAATGGACAGGCGTTTCCTTGATGCCACCCTTGTCCTCATCTGAACCTTTGTGCCCACCCGGTGCCTTCTAGGTGATACCCCCCCCAGCAGCCTTTCAACTGCCCTTGGTATCCAAAACCCTACCCATGGGGCTAAATCCTTGTTCATATTTCTACCAAAGCCAAGTGGAAATTTGAGCTCTGTTGTTAATAGGTTGATAAAGAATGAAAATACAAACAGTTATAAGGGGATTTGAGTTAGAATAGTAACAATCTCTTAATCCGCTCCCCTCCACTGGCCCAAATGACAGAATTTTGGAAAAGAGAGATTATTTAAACCTGTTCTGTCCAATATGGTGGATACCAGCCATGTGGGGCTACTGAGCACTTGAGAAGTAGCTGACCCCTATTGAGATATGCTGTAAGTATAAATAAACATGGGATTTCAAAGGCTTAGCATGAAGAAAAGGATATAAAATATGTCATTAATAATTTTATAATGATGATATGTTGAAATTAGAATATTTTAGGTATGTTGAATTAAAAATATATTGATGCAATCCATTTCACCTGCTTAACTTAATTTTAATATAGCAACTAGTAAATTTTACATTTCATATATAGTCTGCATTTGTGGCTCACATTATATTTCTGTTAGACAGTGCTGATGTGGACAACAGGGCTTTTCCAGTACTCTTCAGATAACTCCATACAGGTAGCCATGTATTCAGATTGCGCTTGAGGTCCCATTATCTGCAACAATAAGAATTCAGGACAGTCTTTCTAGAAAGTGGTGCTTGTTTCCTCCCAAAAGGCACCACTAGCAGTCAGCTTCTCCAGCCCAAGGTTGATAATGGCCAGCCCCACCACAGAAACACTCAGCATCCCCAGCTGAGGGAGCCCAGACTGAATTCCCTGCACCTGGCTCACCACCTGGGCTGTGTGGTCTCTCTAATGTCTCTATATTTCTGCACATTATGGCCTGGCCCCACAGGGATGACCACTAGTTTGGCATGCCTTAAAGCTGCCATGGGGTATCGAGAAGCTCTGCTCTCCACCAAATCTCTGATGTCTTCTAAGAGGTTGCTGGCTTTGATCAAAATGAAGATACTAACTAATTCAGACTCATTCAGAGCCAATTAAGTTGGATCAACAAATAGTGAGTGACCACCTGTTTGTAAAATCTCTCTTACTGTGTATTAGGTATAACATATACATAGAACCAGTTAATATAGTCCTGCCCTCATCAAATATGTAATAGTTAGAAAGACCACTCCTCGATAAGCAAAAATTTAAATACTCACTAGCAAGAAAAATGCAAGGCAATAATAGAAGGCTTTTTATCTTAGAATTTAGAGGTCTTCCAGTTAATTTCTACACCTGACACAGCTTCTATGGCATGGTGGGAAGGGGAATCACCTACCAACTGAAGCCCAGAGTCAGTTCTGTCACTATTGAGCCATGGGACTGTTGGCAGAGCAGCTTCTTATCCACCTGGGCCTCACTATCCTCTATCATATTTTAAAGGTAAGGCATGGACTAGTCGACCTCTTAGACTGCTTGCAATTCTGGCTTTCTAGTATGCTGCACTCTACCCTTTAGCATTCCCACAAAGGCCCAAAGCCACTGCTTCAAACATTTGTAACCTGGAGCTCCCTCCTTGCAAAATGTACCTGGTTGTTTTAAAGTTCTCTTAGTAGCTGACATTTTGCTCTCTCTAACTTCCACCTGTAAATTGAAATCAAATGGATGAGCAGATGCAAGTTGCTCTGGGTTTTGGAGGAGGCCGGAGCTTGTCAAGTTGGAAGAGTAAACAGCAGCTAGTCCAAAGAGGGGAAGAGGTGTCAGCAGAGCCTTGAATAATGGATACTATACTATTGGACATGTAGAAAGCAAGAGGCTGAAACAAAACAAACCAATGCAAAAATTATATATAAAGAATGAAAGGAAGAGCCAATCTCTGGCTTGAAGGAGAGACCCAAAGAAAAAGAGAACAAAAGAAAAAAAAGAGAGAGTTCACAGAGAAGAAAACACACAGCTCTTCAACTTCCCGTTTTAGTCTTCAGAATACCAGCTCTAAGTGAGATAATATTTATAATCATGATACGAAATATCTAACATTTGCTGAGTACTCACTATGTCTAGGCACTGTATATTATCTCATTAAAACTTCATAAGTACCCCCCATAAAGTAGGAACCAAATGATTCCCATTTTACAGATAAAGAAATGAGTTCCTTGCACAAATGTGTTATTCTGGCTCCAAAATTCTGTTATCCTATATGCTTCATTAAAAAAAAAAAAACCCTAAATCTTTGTTTCTGTCGGCACTGACAAGTACCTGGAGATTTAGGGCAATAGATGAGGAAGACATATCTTCAGCTGATCTCCCACTCCAGAAATGACTTCCCCTTTACCCATCACTTAGGAGTGCATGCTAGTGGACACAGGGTGCATTCAGTGGGGAGAGGACCACCGAGCTGCAGTCCACAGTCAAGACCCGGACAAGAGAAACAGGGTCACCTAGGATGATTTTCACAGTCCCTCCTACATGGATGGCTCCCACAGGTTTCTGCTCTCATGGCCATGTTACCCTTTGAGGGGGTGGGGAAACTCCCTAGAACTATAGCTTGTCTCCAAAGACTCCACATACACCAAAGGAGGTGACTCTCAGAGGCCAATGCTAATCTCAGCTCCAGCAAGAAGCTTTGAATGAAGCAAAAGTAGATACATGTACACAGCCACTTTCCAGTAGAGCTGAGTCTCAGGGGCCCCCAAAACATGAATTCACAGAGCGAAGGTCTATCTGTAGACCCCCTGCTGCCCTTCACTTTGAGGTGAGGGTAAGGGTATATAACGATGTCATTCCACATGATTTTTAAAATATTGCATAAATAGAGCCAAGGAAAATAGAATAAAATATAAACTAAAAATAAATGGTTGAGTCAACTCATCTTTAATGCCTTTCCATGTAACATCTATTTTGTATAATGGAATATGACTTTCATACTTCGACTGCAAATTTAACCTTGGCCACAAGTTATGATGTACATTACAATACACTTTTATTATGTTACACAGTATTGTGGTGGTTTTTTTTAATCTATTGCTAAGCCCCTAACAGTATGTCTGCGTCAGTGAAGCCCATCTGTCACAACCACAGTGGAGACATTATTATGTAAATAGTTCTAGGGCCTCCTTTTGGGGGAATTTAATATACTGTCCTAATATCCCAGCTGGAAAAAAATGTTTATGAAAAAAAAACCTTTTTTTGGTTTGTTTGGTTTGGGGTTTTTTTTGTCTATAAAGAAAGACAGGTTGAGTTGCTGAGGGTTTTATTTTTTTTCCAATAGTTCACATCTCTTTTCTTCTCTTTCTCACACACAATGTCTTTAAAAGCTAATGATATGGCTCCTAATAAAATAAAATGAAATACATGAGAGACTTTTTTTAAACACACTGGCTGAAGTGTAGAGCATTAATATCTCTCAGCCTAGCATATTAGCCATCTTTTCTATATTACAGTCATATTTCAATAAACTAAGTTTTCTTAGCAGGTGCCATCTTGGATTATTTCTTTATTAGGCTGAGTTATAAAATATGCAGAATGGTATGCTGAATTCTTTGTTATTTATGGCTGTTTTTATATCTTTGCCAAAATCCATACAACTAAATCCACCTCCTTAGAGGTGGAGAGGCAACACCTGGAAGGGACCAGCAGGCACTTTCACTTGCAGAGCTGCCTGAGGGGACAAGAGCAGAGGGATGAGAACAGAGTGTGGTTTGCAAAAAGAAGATGCCAGTTGTCCTGACTTCTTAGTGCATCTTAATTAACTAAATCGTGACTTTAGGGCAGCACAAAGAAAGGGGCTAATCACCAGAGGGCACTGGGCTGCTGGGACCTCCAACCCCACAACAACTATTTCCCTGTTTGTACCGAATCGGGCTTCAAAGGTCTGCTGAGCATCTGCCCAGGGATGAATGCTCCGTGATGAGCAAGTGAAGCAAGTTGAACACTCCAAGACCTCAAGGGGCACCTAGTCTAGATGGGAAGAAGTGGCACCAGGCAGAGAACAAGTCCGAGTTGCCAGTCGTTCATGCTGATATAACAAATTACCATTCACTGGATAGCTTATAAACAACAGAAATTTATTGCCCACAGTTCTGGAGACTAGAAGTCCAAGGTCAAAGCATGGTAGATCTGTGTCTGGTGATGGCCTGCTTCCTGGTTCATAACCATCTTGCAGCATCCTCACAGGGGAGAAGGGGCAAAAATTGCTCTGGGGCCACTGATCCCATTCCTGAGGGCTCCACCCTCATCACCTAATCACCTTCCAAAGCACGCCCTTCCAAATACCATCACATTGGGGTTAGATTTCAACAAATGAATTTTGGTAGGACATAAACATTCCATCTATAACAAAAGTAAAATGGCCATATCACTGTATTGGTGGTTCCAGCTAAGAGCTGTAGGAGTTGAACAGAGGGAGCTATGTGGTACAGGACTGAATAATCAAGGGAAGATTCTTAAAACAGTTAGTGGGGAGGGGCTTAGATGGGCCTTGAAGGAGAATAGGATTTAGCTGGCTGTAGCAGAGGGAAGATGCCACCAAACTTTACAACACAGGCATGTATCTCGACTCACTCAGGCTGGAGAAAGGGCACAATGTAGCCCTGTAGGCAGAATGAACAGAGAGATGACAAAGAAGCACATGGGTTAGAGTAGCAGACTCCTCGTTTCAGCTTGGTGGAATCCAGACAGGTCTAGAAACTAGGTCAGGTGACCTGTCAGGCAGAAAGCCCTCTTGGAATAAGCAGCAGTCAGGAAGCCAAGCTTGGCCCAGGAAGTGCACTGTAGTGGTTGGTGGAGAAAGGTCATTGTGAGGGCAGCACAGTCTGGGTCCCTCACAAGCATCTCCCTGTCCATCCACGTCTCAGGCCATGGGGACAAAAGTGGGCTACAAGTAAAATCCAGAAAAAGCCATTCCACCAAAAATGCTGGCAGCCCAGGCTTCTACTTGTGACCACACCAGAGGCATGTCACACAGGAGAATAGGAAGCTATCCTTTGACAAACTAAATCTACACAGCTTACAGCTTCAGTTTCTAGTGCCCTCTGGGTCATGGGGGTGGGGGTGGGGCAGTCACAGCAGCAGTGGTGCTCAGCAGCAGTTTGTGAGACAGGAGTGCTGAAGTGAGACCTGGGGCTCAAAGCAGAGGAGGCTGCAGAGCCCAGAAGTAGAGGTACCCAGCACCAGTGAGAGCTATGCCCAGTGGGTGGAGCACTCTCCAGATTTACAGACAAGTGCATTCGACATACCAAAGTGTGTAGGTAGAAGGATGTTTGTAGGTACCAGTAGGTGGCCATAGTGAATGTGACTCTACCCAACAGCACTGTGTCATGGGGAAGTTCAGTGCACATAGATAAGGGCAAAGGAAAGAACACCAGCAAGTTGCCGGTGTCAAGGACAAGGATGTTGGACTGTGTGGCAGAAGGAAGCCATATGGGCAAACCACTCTGCACTTTGTTGTCTTCAGTCAGGATCCAATTAAGCACCTTCATGAAGGACCTCCCCCACCTTCAGAAAACCTGGTTAAGGTCAGAGACAGGCAAACGAGAGCCCAGAAGAAATCCCTGGGGCTTAACTATGCTCAGTTTCTCCATCAGCACAAACCTTAGCAAGAGTGGTCAGGGAGTGACACCTTAAAAACCCCACCTGTGCCAGCCAGGAGCTCCCAATAGAGGGAGGAGCCCCATGTGAAGAATGGACTTACTTGGTTCCTCCTGCACACACTGCAGCAGCTCAAGATAGTGGTGGAAAGGGAAGGATGTGAAAAGAAAGAATGGGTGACCTTCTCATAAGGGCTGAGTCTGGAGCTACCTTTGAAAAGCAACAAGAATTCAACTTGTGAGTAATGGGGGGACACACTGGGAGCCAAGGACAGGCAATGCCAGGCAGTTCCCCTTGTCTCACTACCCCAAGCAGTCAGGAGCCAAACATCGCAAGTTCCCCCTGAAAATCCCAGGCTCGAAACCTCAGCTCTGCCATTTGCTGTGGTGTGATCTTAAGCTTATTTTCATAATTGGAGCCCCACTGTCCTCATCTGTAAAAGGGACATGATGGCCACCTGGTAAGATTGTTGTGAGGGGTGGATGAGTTATCAAAGGGCAAGCAGTAGGTGTTCATCAGATGGCAATCCCCTTCCTGCCCTGTAGTCACACTTCGATATTTGGGATTCCTATCCCTTGAATTCATATAAATATCCCTGTGGCATCTTAATTACATGTCCACCTGTGCTGCCCCTTGCAGGGGATGAATCCCACAGTTGCTCCCTTGATCAGGGATCATTGCGGAAGCTTCCTCAGTGTTCAGACACACCCTTTCACTGTCTCCCCCTAAGTCCCATGGCTCATCTGAGGACATAAACTCCTGGCCTGGAGAGCTTTGAGGAAGCCAAAACTAACGGAAATAAGAATGGGTGATTTCAAAGGGCCGCATGAACCCAAATCTGCTGCTGTGCAGAGATAGAGGCCTGAAAGACCAGGAGGGGACATTAGCCAACTTAATCTAAGCCCCATAATGTGCAATGCTGCAGGGAAGGCTGAACTCTAACCCCACCCATCACTGCCCACCCCTCCCCACTGATCTTGGCAGGGTGGATGAGACCGAAGAACCCAAAAGACAGAGGGCTCCCAACAAGGGCAGTAACACCCAGGAAGGACTGGCTAGGCCTTCAGCTATGACTTCACTAGCAGTTTGGCTGTGGCTAACCCTGGAAAGCCACACATTACTAGGGCTCCTCTAGGGTTAAACCAACAACAGAAGCTGAGGTTGGGGCATCATTCCCCCTGTGAGGTTTCCCCCATTAGACAAGCATGGGACTGAGCAGGTCCCCTGATATCACCTCCCAGCCCACACAAGTGAGGCTCTGCTGCCCGGGATTCTCATCCCTGAAGACATCTTCCTTAAGTACTTTGGAATCAGGGAAAAGTTGAAGACAGAGGAGGAAAAGAAAGGATCAGGAGAACAGCCATCTGGAGAAAGAGCAAGATGGCCTTTAAAAGTGAGATTTCTCAGGGAAGAGCTAAACAAGAAACTCTTTTCATCAAATTAGCACTTGGAATCTTCCAGGTCTTGTAGCAGCTTAGCAGAGATTAATTATCTGTCAGCTGAGGGGTAGAGTGGGTGGATGCCTGAGGGTGAAACCCTGGGATGAGGGGCCCTGGAAGAGACTAAGAGGACACCATAGAAGCCAAGAGTGCCTAGAGGACAAGCTTTTCCTCCTTATCAGGGCTGAAGGTTGGCCCTGACACTGATAACCATCTGGCACCCTGGGGAAGGGTATCACTGCAGCAGCACCTCTGGTGGGACTGCACCACAGGCTTGCGATGCTGCAGAAAGATGAAAAGCATTGAGCAGAGGATAAAAGCTTTCAACTTTCATCTGAACTCTCTTTATCCAAATGTAAGAATCAGTTAGCAAAGAATGCTAAACTAAGATTCCAAATCGGAAGGACTTCGGCCCTTACTTTGTCAATGATAGGACTGACAATCAGGAAGACTCACAGCTCACCAAGGCCATACAGTGAATCTGTGCCCCAGACCCTGGCTCCCATTTCCCAGCCCTTCCCATAAACTCACTTATTCAAGAGGAGGTCAGGGCAGTGTTGGTTCAGCCAGTCAGCCCCTCTTGTGCCTGGTATCAGGATGTTCAAGAGCAAACACTTCTGCCTTTGGCTGACCCCAGAGTTGCTTGAATAGCTAACCCACTGGCCATGTCCAGAGCTGATTTAGCTGTTTGGGCACCAGTGGTTGATTAGTAAGAGGAAAAGCAAGCACTTTGGCATGGGCATAACTGAGCAGGCGTGCAAATGTGTGGAGCAGAAGTCCAGGGAAGAGGCAGCTCCATTTGGAAACACCCCCACCAGGATGCAGATGTTCCAGCAGCTGGCTGGTCAGCAGGCCTGGCAGGAAGCTGCTCCAGCTTTCACCCCAAAACTCACGCCTCTTGCCCCAGCCCCTTCTTAACCTTTCACTCCAGTCTCTCCCTGCCTCTCTTACTCCTGCTCCTTCTACTCTTTCCACCTCTTTCTCTGCCCTTGGCTGCATATCTCACCTCTTCTCTCTTCTGGCATATGTTCATTCTCATTCCTTCTCTCTCTCTCTCCCTCTCTCTCTCTCTCTTTCTCTCTCTCTCCATTCCTCCCTCCACGTAGGGACACTCTGGTCCTGAATAGCTCATCTGCAAAGAAGAGACTACCTGGCAGTATCTGAATCTTGTTCTTCTGGCCAAAAGCAGGGCATGCAGACACAAGCAAAATGTGCTCAGAAGGACAGGAGGTATCTTATCTAAGAACACACTCCATTTCAATATTCCCTTCATTAGATAGATGGAAAAAGAGAAGGAGATAATCAGCCCACTGAACAGTTGGAACTCATGGGACACAGACATGAAATGATTTGTTTCTCCCCCAGTCCTGGTTTTCAAACAGGCTCTGTCAAATCCCCTTTCCCAAACATGACAATCCACACATATCTTGTTGCTGGCTAACCACTACCAATTGTTAAACAGCACAAATGGGCTGAGCCTTGTTAAGAGCTCAATCATACATCCAGTGAGGCATCATCTGCTCCATTCCCCCAGCATTCGCCAGGCTTTGGCCCAAAGGATGAGCAGATCCTCGAGAGGGGGAGCTTGGTCTGTTCTTTAGACATCTCCTACTTCACCACCTACCCTTGGTGTGTTGGGTCAAAAAGGATAAATAGGAAAGATATAAAGTGTCTTCTATAATTATGGTGCTCTAGTGGCCCTTCTTTGAATTGGATGGCCACTACTGTATGCTAGCTTCTAAACCTTGGCTCATTTGCTCTCTTCTGGTGACCACATAGTCTCTGAAGGTCACTCGCAGGGCTTTCCCTTCACAGTCTACTCAGGTGGAAGATTTGGCTTTGTGTCTCCCTGTTTTATCCTCCCATCACCCTCTCTACCTCTGCCACTGGGCTCTTCTCCCCAAGCAGCTAATTCCTGGGTGGATCAACCAAGCAGTGGGAGGTGCCTGCTACAGAGGCAAGTCATGCAAGCTAGAGGTACAACCTAACTTTTACATTCCAGAATATTCTTTGGCTGGAAACTCTAGGGTTCCATATTCTGGTTTCTTATTAGCTAGTTGGGTATCAACTGACCTTTGAAGGTAAAAGAGCTGAATTCAAATTCTAGGTCATAACTCACTGAGCTACTTTGGCCAGTTATCAGCCTCTTGTGCACCCCAATTGCTTCATTTGCAAAATGGGGATAATAATAATTTCCATTTACTGCTGCTAAATATGACCACACTTAGCACAGGACTGGCATAAAATCAATGTCCAATAACTACTAGGCACATTATCTTGCCTTTTGGAGCCCAATGTTCCTCACACTTAAAATAAAGAGGGTTGTGAGCTCCCAAGTTTCTTTGCAGCTTTCAATTCTCTGGGGAGTGTACACATCTACCTCCACCAAAAGGGTATTAGCTATGTCTGTGTTGACAGGAACACAAATCTCCTTCCATGTCTTCCCAAGTGTGTTTATTGAATAAAGAGGCTGGGGGACTCAGCTATCAGCAATCCAACCCCTTTGTGAGTCAGTAGCATCAATCAAAAGTTAGCTTACACAGTGAAGCTGGTTCCCTCATTAACCCTAAGAATGAGGATGGACAATTCATATTGTCTATGACCAGCACTACAGATGGGATACCCAAAACACACTCTACTCAGAGGGGTCAGGGCTGCTACCGGGGTACGTGGAAAACAATTTCTTACTGTGATTTTTTATTTCCTAAGTCACAAACCACATACCAACCACACAATCCATCTCTAGATGATTCAAAAATTGCAGTATCATTATCCTGCTGTATTTGGGGGAAATGTAGAATAGAAAAGGAACTTCTTTGCCCAAGGTCACACAGTATCCAGAATTAAAACTCTCTTTATCCTGTAATTAGTCTAATGGCTAACTTGCCTCCAAAGCACTTTTCTCCCTCTCCTGGGCTATGCTCAGGCTCTGCTAGGAGCAAGGAGAGAAGATCTGAGACCTTGGGGATGACTTTTACTTTGTTCTCATGCCAAGCTGGTCAGACTCTAGGAGCCACTGAGACTCCGTGATGGGGGAGCAGAGCTTTACAGGTTTGGAATCAGGCCAATTCAGACTATTCTCCACTCTCCCTGTGTTCCCAGTGAAGACAAAACACAACAACCTTGCGACACCAGAAGGAACTCAACAATGTACTGGATTTCCTGAAAACCATGAAAAATTTGGTCAGGCAAAGGACACATCAACAGCTTTTCTGATGAGTTCAATGTAAATGAATTAGAAATAGATGGATAAAGTATCCCTTCAAATACATATAGCTGAGGAAGTGCTTAGACCTATGCATTTCCAGGGACTGGGTGAACCCCAAACAGAGTGGGATGTTTTGCTGAGTCCCAAAGGCTGGCTTCTTCTCCTGTCCCTAAAAGTAACTGAGCTGTCCAGCTTCTGAATGGATATTTTCTCTTTTGGTTTTGTTTCACTTGGTTTTCTCGCAAAGCGCCAGGGTGATAAATGACTTCAAAACCTGATGGAATGTTCCTGAGGAATCAGGCATCCAGAAAAGTTTTTTTTAAAAACTCTGCCACTATGCTCACATCATTCCCCTTACCAGGCATCCTGCCCCTTGAACATTACCTGTTGTTACTTCTCATCCATCACTGTCAACCCCGAGGTCTACTTCCCCTGGGAACCCTATTGGGATTATTTTGGTAATCATGGATATAAATATCAATCATTGAAACAATATTTTGATCACCTAGTATGTGCCCACAGTATTCTGAGCATTCAGTGAAGGTCTAAGACAAAATCCTTGCCCACAGTGAGTTTTTTATTTAATTAAGAAGCTCCTAAAAACTCATGAAGCAATTAAGAGGTCATGACATGTGCTATAGGGGAATCAAAATTAATGATACAAGCATTAGGTGGCTTCAGGAATTCAACAAATAGAGAAGACACTGTATATATTAAAGAGGGAAGAAATAGTGATAATAACCAACATCCTTGAACTGCTGTGTTTAGAGGACTTTTACAAATGTTTTCTCTTTAGATCTTCACAAAAGTCCTTTAACATAGACAGAAATTGGTTTTACAGATAGGAAACAGGGACTTGGGAAGATTAAATGTCTTGTTCAAGGTCACACCACTAGCAGTGGTGAAGCAGGATTAGAGCCCAGCCCATGCCTCCTAGCCCAGGCACCTTTGCCTCTGTCACACCACTTTTTACAAAGCTACGTTAAAGTCAGACCAGTGAGGCTCCCTGAGTGATCATGGCCTTATCCTGGAACCTCCTGGACATTTCTGAATGTGTCCAAAGTTGACTGCATACCCCATCTTAACATTTTGTTAATGAATTGCACTCACGTGAGATTTTCTACTCTTTGCTCCTATTTTTAAAGGTTCAGCAAAACTCTGTACCTTGGATTTCCCCAATCTAAAATGCTTTCTCCTTTTTTGGAACAAACAGAACTTACTGCTTGTATCTCTTACCTGTCGACCAATTATGTACTGGACCACACATCACTTCTGCTGTCATCTTGGACTTTTATTTATGTTATCTTAGGTTATGTTTAGCACTTCAGTGTTTCATCTTCTGTGGAGATTAACTATTCTCTGAAGAGAGCTTTTAGACTGATGCATGTTCCCAACTGTTTCAAGAGTGGCCCAATGCTATGCTGAGTAAATATGTGTTATTAAGATCTCCATTCTATGGTGGTGGTTTCCACAACTTCAGCCCCATCTGGTTGCGGGACTCTCCCCCTGCACATTCCACATCAAGCACCTCTTGTTAAAAATGATACTGTCTTCCCCTAAAATTAGCTTTGCTAATTTTAAATCTAGGGGTTTCTCTTCATGTCATTCTCCTAACTAGACTCCAAAGATAGTTGTCAGTTTTGCTTCTGACCCCCTGAGTTGTTCACTTGAAGTTTCTCATGTGCAGAAGGGGCCCTGTCATGTGCTGGACCATCTGGCAGAGATAAAGAACATTCCTAGATGAGTTCCCTGTCCAATGGAAGGACAAGATACACAGACAGTCAGACAACAATGCAAACCCTGTGTCATGAGTTCTCACTACAAGTACTGTGGGGATGAGAAATGCTTCCCTGAAGAGGATTCAAGTGAGCCTAGGGAGCAAGGAGGGCTGAGTTGGGAGGAGGAGAAAGGAAAGGCTCTGTTGCCTGCCTTGTGGGGAGGGAAGAAAAGAAAACATGTGTGATTCCTGCTTCCAGGCATCAGGAGTCTTGCAGAGAGAAGGCTGGGTGGGACAGGTACAGGGAAATGTTGAGATCCAAAAGGGATTAAGTTATGTCTAATGGGGCTGGCTCAGGGAGTTGAGAAAAGTAATACCAGACTTCCTTTCCCTTCTCTTCCAGAAGAGCCACAAGTATGTAGTCTCTCCCCAGAATCCATGCCAGGATTCTGGGGTTATTCTTACCTGACCATGGTGCATGCTTCACCAGCTACACTGTTGGAAAGAAACAGCACTCAGCACAAGCCTTCCACACTGCCTTTGAGAGCCTTTCATTCTTCTATTCTTTTGGTTAAACTAGAAACTATGATTTGCATCTATAATTTACCAAGATCTAATGTTAATTGGAAACTTTCCCCTTTTCCTGGACAGAAACAAGACTTCAGAGCATGATTGTTTTGTTTACACCCTCCTAATGTGCCACTTTTTAAAATCCTCACCCAAGGATATGTTTATGTTTACTGATTTTAGAGAGAGAGGGGGGAGAGAGAAACATGGATGTGAAAGAGAAACATTGATCTGTTGCTTCCTATACATGACCCTACCAAAAATGGAACCCACAACCTAGGTATGTGCCCTGACCAGAAGTTGAACCCACAAACTTTTGGTGTACAGGATGATACTCTACCCAACTGAGACACCCAGCCAAGCAACTTTTTCATCTATTTTAATTCCACATTAATTTTAAACCTCACAATGCAAAATTATCACTTTTATATAATCAAAACTCATTTATATTTGGTCATACATTTACTTTATTTTTTACTATTCATTCCTTCTTATATCTTAATTCTTCCATCTGAGCTCCTTTTACTTCCACCTGAAGAATGTCCTTAGCTTTTCGTTTAGTGTAAAATTGCTGATGACAAGTTCCCTTCATTTGCCTGAAAAGGTCTTTATTTTACCTTTATTCCTGAAAGATAACGTCTCAGAGAATAACAGTCTCGGTTGGCAGTTATTTTCTTTCAGGACATTGGAAATATTGTTAGATTGTCTTTTGGCTTTCTTCCTTTCCTTTTCCTATTGTTGCACTTTGAAAGTAATCTATCTTCCACCCATGACTGCTCATAAAAGTTTTCTTTGTTTTTGGTTTTCTGCAATTTTTAAATGATGAGCTATGTTAGATTTTTATTTATTTATTTTGTTTCTTTGTGGTTCATAGCATTTTAAAACTTTGGCTTAATGTTTTTTAAAAATGATGGAAATTTTTCAGATATTATTTCTTGAAATATTTTTTCTTCTCCATTCTCTCTTCTATTTCTGAGAATTCAATTAAACATAGGTAGAACATATCACTCTTTTTCCTATGTCTCTTGCCATCTTTCTTTCTTTCTTTCTTTTTTTCTTTCTTTCTTTATTTATTTATTTTACTTTTTCTATGACTAGACTTTATTCTGGTCATTTCTAGTCATTTTCTTCTGATCAATTATCCAGTTAACTAACCTCTCTTCAATTATATCTAATCTTCAAGTAAACCATTCCATAAAGTTCTTAACTTAGAGTATCATTTTTTCCTACAACTTCTATATAACTAGGATCTAAAATCCATTACATCAATTTTTCAGTTACAGGTATCAAGAATTTCTGGGCCATCCATTAGGTTAAACTACAATGGAGTTTGGGGAGGGTTCTCTTATTTTCAGTCACCTGTATTCCTAAGTGTACCCTTTCACAGTCCCAACCCAAGCTGAGGGTAACTTACAGTGTTACATGTTTGGATTTTGATCTTCTCCTGAGAAATTTTTCACTATTTTGTTAGGTTTCCAGTATCTTCAAACTGCTCCTTTTTGTTATTTTTGTTCATCTTTCCTAGTCCTCAGCAGAAAGGTTGGTCCAAATTAACTAGTTTACCAATTCTGGCACTGCCCTACATCTGACATCTAGAAATTCTATACTGCACTCCAACTCCAGAGAAACTTCTGCTCACATTTACCCCTTCTCTAAAGATGTGTTACTCCCAAAGGGAATTGAAAGAACTGTAGATTGTTACCCAGACACTCAACTCCAAGTCACCTCTCCACCAATCCAGCCTTGGCTTCATGTCTCAGTACTAATACCTGGGCTACTATCTTATTCCTGAGACAAAATAATACCCACCTTGATTCTGGTAAACTCATCAGTGTCCTTTTCTTTGCACCTAAAAGCATTCCCTATTCTTTATATCTCTAGGACTGTGTTCCTAGCTTTGAACTACAGCATCTCTGTGGTTATAATAAGGTCAGTACCCTGAGACCTGCCAGTGTTCCTGCTGATTGGTTGCTGATACATGATCCCTCCTCCTGCCCTTTTTAGGACTTCCCTGAGGCTATGTGTCAGGACTTCACTGTAAGAGTCTCTCTTGCAAAGCTGACCCTCCACCTCCCCCTGCCCTTAGGTTTGCCCATCTAGAACTGACTTCCACCTAGTTGGGATCCAGCTCCAGCTGAGCCTGTCTGGGAGACTAAATCCCATCATAGCTTCCCTCTGTGCAGCTGACCCCACCAGGAGGCAACCTGGCTACAACATGAGGTCAAAGACCTGAACCACAATGAGGGACACTGTACAGCATTCATTCATTCATTCATTCACTTATTTTCTTCTTCATGACATGGATCTCATAGTGAGAGGGAGTAGACACCTTTGTTAGAAAGTAAAACTTAACATTAAGTCTCTAATCAGTAACAGTAAAAGCTATTGGCTTTAATATTATCATCAAGTTGCCTTTTCAATTTTGTCTCTATACTGGTAATACTGGGTTCGGGAGATCAATTTGTCCAGGACTTGGCTAAAAACTATAAAAACTTATTCCTATGAGAATAACTGTTTGAAATAAACATAGCATCATTTTTACGTAAAGACTTCAGTGGGAGCTTTGCTTTATTTACTTACCAGCAAGCATTTACTTTGGTTGGCTCTGAACTGGGGATACAGAGAAAAGGGACGTGGGGCATTGTCCTCCAGGGTATCCTAGTCGTTGCACTGTGCCAAGGGCTGTGATGGAAGGAAGCAGGGGGGCCTGAGTCTCTGTGGAACAAGAAGTCAAGGAGAGCGTTTTGAACACTGGCACTGGGATTGCACTTGGCAGTCAGCAGTCAGCTGGATTCTTTCCCCATCTCCACTTCCTGCTTTCTTTCTGCCACTGCTCACTAACTTTATAGATACCCTTTTCAAACTGCAAAAACAAAATTAAGCTCTGTGAGCCTAAGTGATTGCTTACTCTAAATTAGTAGAGTTTTAATGAGATTTAAGAGGGCTGTTTTTCTCCTTACAGTCAAGCAGGCCTATGCACTGCCCATGAGGTCCCTGGAATAAGATACTGTTTTGCTTCTTTAGTCCCTTATCCCACCTGCTCAGTTTCACTCAGATGTTTATTTCCTATTGGACAAGCTGACTTAAGTCCTTCAAAGTCCCCCATAGAGGCTGGGAGGCCATACTCTCTAATAACTCTGTTCTCTTTTTCTATTTATTTACCACACAGTACAAGTATTTGATCATCTCCAACTATCTAGTTGGTCCTTAGGTATTCAAGACTTTTTAAAATTAGGCTCCTATGTTAAATATGCTTACAATCTAGGTATGTGGAAAAGATATTTTCATGATAACCTAGGCAGTAAACAGTTATTTATTGCACAAATAGTTATTAGTTATTGAGGATGTGTCAGGCATTGCACAAGACATCAGAGCCCTAGGCCACTAGGACAGATAGACAAGCCAAGACAAGACTACAGTGTTAGAAGCAGGGATCAAGTAAGATTTCCCCAGCACAACAAGTAAATAGATGACACTAGAGCTGACCTGGAATCTGAAAGACTCCCACGCCCAACCCATCACAGCCTCAATATGGCTCTTCTCTCCTAAATTCCTATCCTTGCAGGTTCAGCATGTACCTGCATGGTCACACCTGATGTAAACACCAACTGTTGATGTGCACTGAGCATCTCACATCTCCCTTAAAGAGTCTGAACAGTGTGATGGGAGAGGTCCACTCCTCAGACCTCCGGCTGCCTGGTGGGGGACGGAAGAGGCCACCCTGCCTGCCTCCCGAGGTCTGAGTCCACCACACACACAGGCTGTGCCCAAAAGCAGACTGTGGATGGAGATGTGGATCATAACTGTTAGAACCAAATTACTTGTGGCGAAAATAAGGTGTTTCTCTGGAGGCATATGGCTGCCAGAGAAGCTGTTAGAAGCCTGGGAAGAGGAAAGGGAAGACAGCCCCAGAGGCAGAGGCAGAGGCAGAGGCAGAGGCAGAGGCAGAGGCAGAGGCAGAGGCAGAGGCAGAGGCAGAGGCAGAGGCAGGCAGAATTTGGACCCTTCCTAGTGGCTGGGAAGAAAGGTCCATCCATCTGTCATCACCCTCCCACACTCTGGCCCCCCAGATCTGGGTCAGGACAAGTAGGCGGTAAGAAGGAAGAGAGGTACAAAGTGACAATCCTCAGGTGACCAACAGGGAAACGGCCCTGGGACAGATTGCTCCTCTGGGGGACACTGCAGAGTGTGCCAACACTTCATACAAATATAGCTCATATTTACACAAGTACCCACAACTGAGTACCCTCTCTCAGTAGCCAGAGGCAACAAAGCAAATTCTGAGGGAAGAGGGCGTCTGACTCCCATTCTCACTTCAATTTTGACCTCCTTACCTTTCTCTCCTACAGCTGAAGGGTTGGGACAAAAGGGTTCAACTGTTGGGCCTTTAGGAATCTCAGCCCCAACTCCAAATAGACACAAAAACCTTTAGCAGGACATTTTAAGGGCAGCCAGCCTCCCTGCATTTCAATGCCAAACCTAGATACTACGTGACTTCTCGCTGTCCCTTGCTGGCTCCACCCTGCTCTCGCTTCCCTGAGCAGTGCCCCATGCCACAAACCTTTCTTCTCCCTCCTCTGTTTTCTACCCAACTTATTCCTCACCTCGGGACCCTGAGAGGTGGCTAATGCTAACTTGACATGTATTTCCTGCTAAGTCAGTCAAATGTCATACACATTTGAAAAGGTACCTTAATCTAAAGAATAAGTGTCTCATAAAAGAATGCCAAGCTGATATCAATTTTGGATGAGGGGAGGCAGAGTCCTCTGTTGGGCTTCCGAAGCCAACTGCACGAGCAACCTTTCCCCTCACCGGGACATTGCCACTGAGGACCCCATCCCAAGCTGACTCTTCCCTCCCTGGGAATCCTCAATTCTGCTTGTTAGTTTTTATTTCCCAAGAGATTCTGCACCTGAGGCTACTCCCTTGAAGGAAAGAAAAAGACTGAGTTTTGAGGAAATAACTTCCCTGGAGGCCTGACCAGGGCTGGCTTCTGGAATTCATTTTCCAGCTAAGCACTTTAGAGTCATGTTCCTCGTGGTTATTAGCACGAGTGACAACAGCCTTTTCCTCCCTGAGCCACGCAGATTAAGGAAACCTAAGACGACATTTCTAAAAGTGTTTCCATTTCAACCCACAGAGAATCAATACAAGAGAAGAGCATTGCCTTCAACGCTAATGTTATCCAAACTCAAATTCATTTTTGATGGATTGGTGGTGGCTGGGTTTTCTTAAGGCGAGCCCAGGATAAATTTACACACTTCCTGAGATTCTTTCTTTCTTACCCCACCTCTACCCCCAGCACATGCAAAAAGCAAGAAGCAGATGACACACTCACACCCTTGGCCCCTTTAGGCCACATGATCTATGCAGGGGAAATTGAGGCCCTCTTTCAAGAAAAGAGGCCCTGGGGCTCTACTGCCTCATCAGCCAGAACTGACTCAGTGACTCAAGGGACTGCAGTCTGATGGGAGATCCGTGGCACAAGCTGCAGAGCCTTGGACGCAGGGTGCAGATGCACATGCGGGGACTACCTGCTGTCACTATTAGACCCAGCCCCTTCCAACTCCTCCTCACTGCTGAGGTCCCTTGATTCCTACTGCCGCCACCACTGTGCATTCAAGCCCAGCTCTGACCACCAGGTCAAGCTCAAGACCAAGCATGGCTTGAAGCAGAAAGGGTTAACAAAGGTCCATTTCCACATTTTCAGGCTCAGCATCCCATTAATGCTGGCCTCAGATGTCTGCCTGGCTCTGCTTCCACTTCTTTGGTGCCCATCTTCACTTTCTTATTCCTCAGGACTCAGATCAGACATCAAAACCTTCCTTCCATGACCAAGTTGTTAGGTCAGCTTCTTCTGTCTCTCATCAGGCACACCTTCTCTGAAATTCTGACCACCCCAAACTGTAAGTGGTTGTTTGTGTATCTCTGGTGCTGTCATGTGAACTACTTGATAGTAAGGTCCATGTCTTACTCAGCAGATCTGAGACAGTGCCTGACACGCAGTAGATTATTTAAAAAATAAAAAAGGACTTCCGCCAAGATGGAGGCATAGGTGGAGATGCCGTGCTTACTCACACAACCAAGTTTAGAGACAACTAAATATTAGCAACAGAAAACACAGCCAGAACACAGAAAATTGAACTTTTCGGAAGTCTGTTAACAACAAATTCTTCAGCCTGACTGGTAAGGGGCGAAACCAGCAGCTGGCGGAGCGGGGTAGCACAGGAAAACTCGGTCAGATGGACTCAGGCGCGTACTCCAGGCACAGGGTTGGACCTAGTGAGAGACTCACCGACCGCGGGGAAACAGCGAGGGAGCAGGGCTGCGGGTTGACTGTGGTCACGCATTCGTGCGTGGATAGACAAGCGAGGGAGTGGGAGATTGGACCAGGACCCAGTGGGTCCCTGCGGCAAGTGGCAGCAGAGGGCGCAGCCATTTTCCCGCTCTGACCCCACTTCCACATACAGCGTCATAACCCAGCGACTCTGAGTGGCCCGACCCGGTGAACATCTAAGGTTCTGCTCCTCACCCAGATGCGGCACGAAACAGCAGAGGGGGCCGCCATTTCCCCGCTCTGACCACAACCCCACATAAAGCGTCACAACCCAGTGACCTGGGAGTTCAAGGCTCTGCTCCTCCTACTTAATGGGTGCAAACAGACCAAAAATGGCTCAAGAAGATCTCAAAGCCCCAGAGCCTGTAAATCTAAGCGATGAAGAAATAGCAAAACTCTCAGACGCACAGTTTAAAACACTGGTGATCAGGATCCTCACAGAACCGGTTGATTATAGCCACAAATTAGAGAAACATATGAAGGCAAAACTAATTGAAATGAATGGAATTGCACAGGAAACCAATAGCAATGAAAAGGAAACTGGGACTCAAATCAATGGAGCGGACCAGAAGAAAGCAAATAATGGCCAAACAGAAAAGAGTGAAGAAGCAAGAATTCAGAAAAATGAGGAGTCTTAGGAATCTCCAGGACATCTTTAAACGCTCCAACATCCGAATTATAGGGGTACCAGAAGGGGGAAAGGCACAGCCACCAGTGAAAAACTTATTTGAACAAATAATAAAGGAGAATTTCCCCAATCTGGCAAAGGAAATAGAATTCCAGGAAATCCAGGAAGCTCAGAGAGTCCCAAAGAAGTTGAACCCCAGAAGAAACACACCAAAGCACATCATAATTACATTAGCCAAGATTTTAAAATGAAGGAGAGAATCCTAGAAGCAGCAAGAGATAAGGGGACAGTCACCTACAAAGGACTTCCCATCAGACTGTCAGCAGATTTCTCAAAAGAGACCTTACAGGCAAGAAGGGGCTGGAAAGAGGTATTCCAAGTCATGAAATCCAAAGACCTACAACCAAGATTGCTCTATCCAGCAAAACTTTCATTTAGAATAGAAGGACAGATAAAGTGCTTCTCAGATAAGATCAAATTCAAGGAGTTCATCATCACCAAGCCCTTATTATATGAAATGTTAAAGGAACTTACCTAAGAAAAAGAAGTTAAAAAAAGATGAACAGTGAAAGGACAGCAAACTCACAGTTATTAACAATCACACCTAAAACAAAAGCAAACTAAAAGGACAGCTAGATCAGGAGTGGAAACATAGAAATGAAGATCTCAAGGAGGGTTAGCAACAGGGGAGTGGGAGGAGGAGAAGAGAGGGAGAATGTACAGAAAATAAGTAGCATAGATAGTAGATAGAAAATAGATGGGGTGGGGCAAGAATAGTATGGAAAATATAGAATCTAAAGAACTTGAGACACATGGTCATAAACTAAAGGGGGGTAATGGTGGGGACAGGGGGGTAGGGTGGAGGGGAATGAAGGGGGGAATAGAACAACTGTAATGGCATAATCAATAAAAAATAAACTAAAAGAATAAAATTATTTTCATCAAGTACAAAAAAAATAAAAAAGGAACAAAGGGAGGGAGGGAGGGAAGGAGGGAGGGAGGGAGGGAGGGAGGGAGGGAGGGAGGGAGGGAGGGAGGGAGGATTGAATGAAGCCCAGCCTAGACCAGATACCCAATTAATAAACAAAGCTTCTGTTTTCATTCCTGAGATTACATTGAAAAACTTGAATATCTTTTCAATGTGACAGTAGTTCCTGCCATTGGGAGGTGAATTTTTTCTGGCCTTTCCATCAGGACTTGGCTGTGTGACTTTCTTTGTTCAGTGGAACATTATAGCAAATATGATCCCATCAGAGCCTTGGAAAGCTCTTGCCCAATGAACCTTGCCTCCCTTGCTGCTATGAATCTTGCAATCACCATGTAAACAAGCCTGAACCTTCCTAAAGAAGGATAAGAAACCCATGGAGAGAAAATCCTGACCATTACCACCATTGCTGAGGCCCTAGTTTGTGAGTCTATTCTAGACATTCAGTCCCAGCTACATGCCCAGATAAGAAATCCACAGAATCATAAGAAATAATAAATCTTCACTGTTTTAAGACACTAAATGTTAGGGTTGTTTGCTTGAAAAATCTAACCGATAGAGTTCCCATAGGTATGCCTGCTTCAGTGACCTGTGTCTCTCCCCATTGCCCATTCTCCAACTATTTTGAGCCCTTTTTTGTTCCTTCAACAAGCCAAGGTTTTTCTGCCTGCAGACCTTTGTGTATGCTGTTCTCTCTGCTGGGTATATGTCTTCTATGTTCTAAACCTGGCCAGCTCCATCTCATCCTTCAAGTCCTGGCTTTCTTGACCATAATGTTAAAGTTTGTTCTCTATACTTTAGGTGGTTCTCCAATAGCCCCCACCAATTATTTGCTCTTTAAGCACTGTTTTCTTTGTAGATCTTTTCATAACTTATAATTATTTCATGTATTTTTTTATTAGTTTTAGTCTGTTCCCCTCCAAGTTTCAAGGAAGAGTGTCATCTGCTTCTACACTAGATTGTCCCAGGACCCAACAGAGTTAATGGAATGTTCATTAATTTTTTGACAAAGAAGGTGAATAAGAAAGGGAAGAAGAAAGCAAGCCATCCCAGTCCCTCCTAGGATGGGGTGCTTTTTGCCTCTTAGCATACTACTTTCAAATGCCAAAGGGTTTGTCCCTTGCTGTCAGCTGTCCCTGTGCCTTGAGACACTTTCCACCCATATACATGTTACTTGCCCAGTACCCTGCTGCTGACTCAGCCCCTGTTACTGAAATGTGGCCTGTGACTATTGTACCAGAGGGGCACTGGGTTTCATCACAGGCCTGAATCTCCTTCTGGAACTTCCCTTGAGGCAGCTCTGTCCCTCCAAGCCTCTGTTCTCATTCCCTCCATGGGCAGCCTTGAATTCTATTCATATAAGATCTTCCTCATCCCGATGGTCCAAGCCCATGCCTGGGTAGGTCTTCAAATATGCTACTAACAGAAAAGTGACCCAAAGGAGATTACAAACATGATACACAGATAAAACCTATTCTATACCCAGGAGCTGCAAGGTACTATTGGCATTTTTGATACATTGGAGTTGGTTCAGGCTGACCAAAGAGACAGCTTGGAAAATCAACACCAAAGCAGAGAGCTAATGGAAGACAGAAAAGTTCAGTTTAACCCCATTATACCCTACAACTGTCACGAGCAATTATTGGGCTGGGGGAGGTGTGGGAGTGGTGTGGGATGGAGAGGAAACATTGAGCCATCAATCAACAACATGACAGAGGATCGGCTATGAGCCAGCCCCAAGATCTCCATCAAAAAATAATATAAAAGAAGGCAAATACTAGCCATAACAAGGAAATCAGAGCCACCTACAGAATAATCACTAATTAATCCAAGCCCCTGTGATGCTGTATGGACCACGATGGGGATACAGGAGAAGGCAAATGGGGTGAGGGTGCAGCCAGTGGGCAGGCCTTGCTGTGAGAAGGCCTGGGAAGTGGCTGAGCAAGGATGGGCTGGGGCTCAGCCCAGGACAGGAAGTAATGGGGTACAGTGTGGATCCAGCCCTCACCCTGAATCCTAACTGCTAACTCTGGTTCAACCACTACTCTTTCTTGGGGGAAAGAGAAAGCTGGGAATCTAGCCCAGGAGAGCTGCCTCCCCACAGCAACAGGACTTGACAGGAAGTCCCTGCACTTTATCAGCCACATAGTATGACTGGGAAAGGCTTACCTGGCAAGATTTCATCTGCGAGAATTATGTCCAGCTGCCCTCTTTCTTCTTGCCTCCTCTGGTTTGAGTTCCATGCTGTTCCAGCCCTGGAAGCTGTCCCACTCCACCTGAGCATCTTCTGTTCGGCACTAGTGTGACTACCCTCACCTGTCGGGCTGGATCTGATTTTGTCCATTGTTTCTCCAAAACAAAACTTACTGTCTTCAATGTGGCTACACTGGAAATTTGCTGAATTATAAAGCCATCACAAAACTCAGTGCTATCTGCTTTATTCTCCTTATAATCACCCAAATAGAGCATACCAGAGGGATGGCACAGTTGTCATCATCATGGTATATGGGAAGCAAGCGTTCATCCACCTTCTCCTGGAACAATGGTGACAGTCAGTCCAACACTTTGCATGGCCATTGGATGGGCAGGAAAAGATCTGAGCCAATGACAACACAGATTCAAAAGTCAACTTCTTGAAAGTTTGGCAGAATCTAAATAGTCCACCTTCCTAGTTGGTGAGAAACAAGAAAAGAAGTACATTACAAAAGCATTTTAGCATTGGTCATGGTCCCAGATTCCTCATGCATGGCTGGGAACTGAGCTGAGGTGTAGGGTTCCTAATCCAGGACATGGCTGGACCCCAGATCAGAACAGGAAACTCCTCTGGAGGCTGAGGCCCCACTGATGGGGCCTTTTGTACCAGCTGTGGGACTGCACATTCAGTCACATCCTGGAGTTTTAGGATGCAGCGACCAGATTGGGCCCATGGAATCCAAAGAGGACACTGAGTCACTGCATTCCTCCAGGATAGCCTGGTGTCTGTGTTGTGTTAGGGGCCCATCCTTGGCCTGGCCTTTGGCAGAATGGAGAGATCATGGTCAAAGAGACTATTATACAGGGGTCAGGCATACCTAACCCTCTTTCTCAGATGGTTCACCCTCTGAAAGCTATAACCTAAGGAGGTACCACAACCATGATATTAAGTAAAGAAATCAAAGTGGTATGCTTTTTGGGTGACATTTCTAGATCTATAATTTATTTCTTCCTGAGGAAATTCCTCACTACTCACCATATAAAATTGATGACTAATTTTGAGTCCCCAGGAAGTGAGGGTGACGTCTTTTTACTTTGGTCGTTCCATAACATCAACCCACATAAATGGCAAAATAATCGCTGTGTTGGACTGAATTTGAGTGAGGCTATGTGAATGATCATGAGAGACAGAGAATGGGAACACTGACCTGTGAGGTGAATGTAGCATTTGTTGTTAAAATACCCCTTTCTTTCCAGTTTCAGATTTAAGATAAACCCACTCTCATCCAGAAAAATCAAAACCAAGGCCTCTGAAATAGTTCAGCTTAGCAAATATGCTCAAGACTGTCTATTTATGATTGATTTGTTGGCTGATTCAATACGTTTATCAAGCCCCTACTAGGTATAGGCAGAGAATGATGCCTGTCCACAAAACTGATGGGGAAATTGAGTGGGAACTAGAAAATTCAAGCCAGAGGTGAACATTGCTAGAACGATTGAAGTCAGGCAGTTGGGTAGGGAAAGAAGAAGCAAGGGCTTTCTTTTTACATCACCATCACATAATCAAGGTTGATGTTTCCTTACACTTAGTGCATACCTTCTGCTTTCTCCAGTTGCAGCAGTCCATCCATTTTTTCATTCTGCAATGTTGATTCTATACAATTTGTCTGAATTTAATTGTGTAAACCTCATCTGGACAATTTCAAGAGTAGATCTCAGTTCCTCCTTGGAGCTAATCTCAGCCCCACCCAACCCTGCTTCATCCAATATCAGTGTGCAGCTATGTCTATGACACCTGGTCTAGCTCCTAACTATAATTTATTTTTAACATGCTCTATTGTTTCCTGTGAAGAATTCTAGGTCCCTAATTATTTCTTCAAGGGACCAGCTCTCCTCCTTCTCTTGGTATCCCTGTGTAGGACAGAGTGCACAGCTGAAGCTTTAAAAAAAAATTCAAATGTTTGCCTCAAAGGGTAAATGAATGTATCATCTACTAGTTCTCCTAGAAATGGGAAGACCTTGCACTTGGTAACTGAGCCATGTAAAAGTTAATTTATACTAAAATGTAAATGGTTAATCATTACAAACAGTTATTTCTGCAGGATGACATTTGCATTCAGTCAGGGATCTTCAGTCTTAACCCAAAGAAATGTGTTATAGTTAGTCATTAAGTTAGACAAACGTAAGGTAAATTCATGGTGTTTTCACCCATTTAACCCACTGAAAAGCTCTGGCTCCCTTTCACAATATCATCACTGCCCACAGTTGATTAGATAGTGGTATCATGAGAAGCCTGCATGTTTGATGAGACTCAAGGCTAGGAGGCATATACGTATCCCCCATTCATGCTAGCAAGCTCTGACTTGCCCAAGGTTATGGTGGTGAGAAAGCAATCACCACCATGCCCTCCACTGCACGCACACACATGCAAAAATCCCCAGAAATCTTACCATTCCTCACTGAACTGTTTCTCCAAGGAGAGAATGGGTTGTTAAGATAAATTCCTTTAAAGGTTGTGTGCCTGCCAGCCACTGATGCAAGGAGCATAATTAAGATAGAAAACAACCAAATGTTGAGAGGAGCAGAGGCAGAACAAGCCTGGGCCACCTAGGTGAAAAGGCCTCTCTTCCCTGTGGCTCTGTGCTCAAGTGCTCTCCACAAGCAAAGAAATCAGTAAAAGTGGAAAGAAACACATGAATAAAACAAAAGGTATTATTTATGGAGCTCTGTTGGGTACGCCCTCTACTGCCTGCTCCTGGCTTGAGCACAGGGCTCACCTTCCAGTCTGGGGCTGGGTCACCATGGTCCACTATGTTCTTTCCCACAGGTCCCAGATGCCATGAGCCAAGTGAACTCAGGTGGAACGGTACTGAGAGCTCAGCAGAAGGGCAGGTAGCAAGGGGAAGGATGCCCAGAGGAAGGCTAAGGAAATTTTGAGAACTATAGGGCCAACTTCAAATCAGTGACCAAGAAGCCTAAAGAGTTGTGATGAAGCCAGCATTGGCTCCAGCAGGCCCCAAGAGCCCCAGAACTATAGCTGAGAGGCTGGAAATGATCTGGACAGCAGGATGATCCAGACGGCAGGTGTTATAAAATTCAGGTATGGGCAGCATCCTGAAATGAGGGTGTTTAAGCCAAAAGCTGGCCACCAGCTTGGGAGATGAGGAACAGGGTCTCAGCCCACCAAGTCTAGGCAAAAACTTGCCAGAGAGTCAAGGCCAAACCCAGATGGCCTGGACTTTAAGACAACATTCTGTCTCCTCCAAAGAACTGCTGGCAAGGTAGAAAACAGTGACAGAAAACCACCCTGAATGTGTGTCACTGGGCCTAAAGCGGACAAGTTTCAGAATCAGGTAGATGTGGGCTGGAATCCAGCTTGCTCTTCATGTGAAAAATGGGGAAAGTAACTCCCTATGGAGCCGTTTCGAGACTACATGAGATAATAAATGAGAAGTGATTAATACAGAGCCTGGCTCATATTCATACTACCATGATGGTGCTGATGCTAGAGATGAGGCTACTGGTATTGAAGGGAAAATTTTAACAATGACATTTAGGGCTGCAGCCACACCATCTCATTCAGATTGGATTGACCCATAGGGCAGAGGTGCCTAATAGCTGAAGGCTGAAGCCTGCATCAGCTCCAGTTGTCCACTGGTGGAGCTAGCAGAAGCTAGGCTTGGGGACACAGGCAGCTCATCTCTTCTCCCCTAGATACCACCACTGGCTCAGATTGTAGAGTTAAAAGGCACATTGGTGATCAGCTTGCCCATACAAGGCCAGTGATCTGCACAAGATCACCCAGCTGATTTGTAACAGAGCAAGAACCAGAGGTGAGGCCTCCTAACCCAGAGCCTAGTGTTCTTGCCATTCTGCTGGAGTTCCTTCACCCCCACAATGAGCAGGATGCAAGAAAGCATCCACACCTAATGCCCTCCTTCCCTCAGGGTCCCTCCTATCAGCACACAGATCTAGTCTTCTAGAATTGGGAAAATGGTCCTCGGTCCTCATTCTAATGAGAAAGCCAGGCGTGGAGTAGCTGCACACATTGTGTGAGCATTCCCTTCCTGGATGCAGAAGCCACCTTCTCAGTGAGCACGGGAATGGCTGCGAATGCCCTGGTTGGCATGGGGAAGTGCCAGCTGTCCCCCAGGAATTCAGGCGCCAGTCCATCCTCTTCCTCCCTATCATTCTTGCTGTCGTGAGACACCAACTACTCTATTCCAAACACGATGCATGAATCAGAACAAAAACTCTGTTTCTTAAATTCATAACTGAAAAACAACAGCATTTACATTTGTTATTTTTGTCTAGAATACAAGGGCAGTCTATGAATAAAATATACACAGTTGGAGAGGAGGAGCCTGTGCATCCCACAGTTCTCTGCCAACCCAAAGTCCAACTGAACCATCTTCGTGACTTTCCATAGTTAAGAACATTCTGCCAGCCAACAAGCGGTGTAATCAATGTTTGGGGTACTGAATTCAGTTCTTACTGAAGCTGATTTGAGTTACTGATTTAAAGGAGTTAAACCAAAATGAATTCATTTAACTCCATGAATTACTGGGTTGAGTACAGTTATGTGAAGTAAAAATGAAGTGAATATAGGTTAGTTCAGTTTTAGACTCAGGGTAACCAGGGTTTTTAACACTGGTTTGATGACTGATGGATATGGATGTGAGCCTTGAGTGACTGAGAGCTCTGGGAAACTGGCATCAAGACCCAGTCCTGGGCAAAGCTCCCGCCAGCTCCTGCAGGTAATGCCCCTGTAGGGAAAGGAATTCTATGTCTGCCTTCAGGGAGTTCATCACACATCATACACAGATCAAGGAGAGACAGGAATCTAAAGGCACTTCGCAACTTGGGCAAATCCTATAAAATGCAGGTCTTGATTATACCCTGACCTCTTAATTTAATCCAGTCTTCTCCGTGACTATAGAATTCAGTTGTTGGTCTCAAAATTAAGAACTGTATGCAGATGGAGCTGCTGAAAGGAAAGCCCATGTGGAGCAAATCACACAAACCTAAAGACTATTTTAGGCATTCTCTCCGCATCTTCTACTCTTCTTCTGTGTAAAATTAAATGTGCTCTACACAGTGAATGTTCACATCTACCCCCGCCCCCCACTGAGAACATGATTTCTACTTCTATCAATTCTTTCTTCCAATTCCCATTGTTACATAAACGGAGTATCTTGGAAATAGGCATATGTCTTAAAAATAGGCCTATGTATATAATTTAGCTGTGAATATGGCATTCAAGTAGTCTCCTACTTAAGAGTGGGCTCTGTTCCAAAAGTCTGAGTGAATGTCAGTTTCCTGGTACTCAGAATGTATTTTCCCATAGAAACTATATTGCACATGGGGGTTAGGTGCCCTGGCAGCCCTCAGAAGCCTATTAGAGGACCATGTACCTGGAGTGCAATTGTTTCCTAATTGTACCCTGAACTCTGATATGTTTCTATCGGAGAGCACATGTCGAGTCCTAACTGGAAACTCCTCCCCTCCAAATCCACCCCTGCTGCATGTAGGAGTGGTCACAGGATGTCCCCAGGTGCTCAGAGAGATGGATCCTGCAAGTTCCAAACCCCACCCCTGGAATTCACCAGTCTTCCTCTTTACTTCCACAGAAGTAAACAGTTAAATGTTGTTAACAGTTAAATGTTTTTCCCCCACAACATACCAGTACAAAGCAGGCAGTTAGATACCCAACCAGGTTGTCCTGCCTTCAGGGAAGGAGAAAGATAGAGGAAGACCTCACCTGGGAGGAAGCAGGTGGCTACCCTTGTACGCTGGATCGGGCTTTGGTAGCTGGTGGAGAGAGAGAGAGGGAGGCAGGCCCAAAGGATGCAGGTGGGAGGGTGCTTAAGACTCACTCTGTTGTCTCAAGAAGCAACCTTAGTGGCCAGAACTGTACCAAATAAATCCAAGAAAGACACACTATATATGGGGGCTCAAGTCCAAAACATAAAACTGTATGTGTCCCTTTAAAATGACAATCATCCCTGGGTACATTATTAGGTGAAAAACAGAATGCAAAACAAGAAAGGGTTGGAGAGGAGGTGCCATGCCTGACTGAGGGTGAGTTTCCTCTCAGGGCACCAGATACACCACCCAGCACGTCCCCGGGTTCTGCCAGCCCCTGGCAGCTCTGACACCTCACACCAGAGCTGAGTGGAAGTCCCCTGGGGTTCTCCAACAAGGTGATCTCTCAGTTGTTCCTGACTATAGTTTTTCATTTCAGGTTTTGTTTATTTTTTAGCATGTAGCCTGAAGTCACCTATTCAATGAAGAACTTATATAAATAATGTTTGGAGACATAGAGTCCATTTTTCCATTATTTATGACCATGAAGTAGATAACTCATCCTTGCAGCGTTCATTAAATTTTATCTCCAACTTTCCCTGTACTGCTACAGAAAGAAATATATTTTCACACCCAAAGTTTTGGGGCTACTTGTCCAGGATTTCCTTTCCTTGCTGAGTAAGGTCCACAAAGCTGAGGGAGAAACAACTCAGTGCCTCTTACACCTCAAGAGAAACACAGGGGTGACTGCGCCCACCTGTTCTCTCAAAAAATCTCCTGTAGGCATCATCTCTGAAAAAAAAAAGGCTTCTACCATCAACAGATGAATGGGTAAACAAAATGTAATATTCACTTGTGAAGAACTATTATTATTCAGCTTTAAAAAAGGAAGGAAATTCTAACACTTGCTACAACATGGATGCACCTTGAAAATGTTATGCAAAGTGAAATAAGCCAGTTGCAAAAGAGCAAATATTGTGTGCTTCCATTTATATGAAATAGCTAGAGTAGTCAAATTCATAGGGACAGGAAGTAGAGCAGTGGTTCTCAGGGTGTGGGGGAGGGAGAGGAGCTGGGGAGGTATCATTGAAAGGGTTCCGAGGTTCCGTCTGAGGTGATGGGAAAAGCTCTGGAAATGGAGAGCGGTGACGGTTGCCCAACAATGTGAATGCATTTACTGGCACGGAACTGAACACTTAAAATAGTTAAAATGGCAACTTTTATGGCGTGTATATTTTACCACAAACAACAATACGATATGGCCTTCCCACCTCTGCTCAATTCCCCCCTTCATTCCAAAACCACATAGTATTGAGAGGTGACTACAAGTCAAGCATTACTCCAGGTTGGGGGAGGGAGGGAGGATTGCAAGTTAAATGAGAATACCAGAGGATTCATATGAAGTTGAAATTCGATCAAGGATTGGAAGGGGAAGAGTAAGTCTTGCCAATACATAGCAAGAGCATTCCTGGTAGAGAACAGCTAGTGCAAAGGCCCTGAATAGCTAGTGCAAAGGCCCTTTATGCCTGGATGGGTAGGGACTGAAATGATGCTGAGGGAGTCTGCATGGTTGTGAGTGCAGCGGGGCTGAAATTTCCAAGCAGAGCTATTCTGCAGGCAGTTAATCCTGGATCACTGAGTGGTCAGAGGTAAAGATAGCCAACCAAGTCTCATCCGGATGGAAGTAAGGAAGCTATGACACAGGCTACGCATAGTCTTAACTTAATTGCTGTTTTCTCTAAGGCACCACACCACACCTTCTGTTGTGGCCAGTGATGCAGGATTTGGGTCTCTGGTTCAATTTATGCAGAGACAAAACTTTCCTTCTCCTGTCTTGGTGTGAAGCTGGGTAGTCTTTAAACACATTTGCAACATCTTTCTAGCCCAGCCACCTCTAGGAGGAACTGAAGCCTTCATTTTCTTTTGGTTGAGTACAGGAATGAATTGGTTAACAAGCAATACACATGAAACAAAGCAGAGTCTGGGGCTGGAATATGCAGGGAGCATTCCAGGGGCTCTTGGAGGTCGGATGGGAGGGGGGAAGTCACAACAAACTTGACAAGGATCAGGATTCATGTTAAAGGACAGGGGCTCTGCAAACGAAATATATTGTGGGGCCAGTTCCAAGAACATGCCTGGACCAGTGAGGTTGAATGGGGTTCCCTACTGAAATTATGTCCCAGGACTTGAGTTCAAAACACCAGAGCACATCTCATCCACATGTTGAGATTTGTACCCAAGGGTCTCATCAAATTCTAAGTCTTCTTTCTGTTCTTCTTAAATCCATTCATTCTTGCTGGTGTTCTCACTGGAAAAGAGGGAGTTGGGAATGCCTAGATATTTTCAAAAATTCTCACTACTTTAGTGAACAATTTTATCATATGAAGTTATATTTGGCACCTGGGCTTCCAAACCATTTTGAGGGTATTTCAGAGCATTTAATATATTATATTTCACTCTGTTTCCAAACTATGTATCACTCCCCTCATAGAGACCATGACCTCATCGAAGAAAACAAGGATGTTTTATTCCTTGTTGTAGCCTATGTTCGCAGCACAGCATCTAACCATAATTGGTGCTCAGTAAGTATTTATGGAATAAATCAATGACTGACTATCATTGATGCAACCAGAATAAGATTTCAGTGTTACAATGTGACTTGATGCCCCGTACTTCCTGCTATTCTTAGGCAGACTGGTGGGAATGGCTCCATTTTACAGATTAGTGACATTAGGGGTTTGTTAGTTATCTATTGGCGCATAACATATTACTCCAAAACTTAGCAACTTGAAGCAGTGCACATTTATTATTTACTATTTCTATGGTTTTCCGCATTCTGTGGATCAGGAATCTGAGAAAGGCTTGGCTGGGTCTCCTGTTTCAAGTTCCCCTGCAGGTGTCTGCTGCAGCAATTCATCTCGAGGTTCCAGAAAGGCCAGATCTGCTTCCAAACTCACAGAGCAGTTAGCGGCAGGATTCTCGCATTCACAGGCCATTAGACTGAGGGCCTCCGTTTCTCGGGGCACTTAACCAGAGGCTACCCTCAGGTCTTTGCCATGTTGGTCCCTCCACCATGGTGGCTTGCTTCATCAAAGCCAGCAAACCAAGAGGAGAGAAGACCAGAAAGTTAAGAATCAGAGCTTTTTATAACCTAATCTCAGCAATGACAAACCATGACTTTTGCAGTGTTCTCATCCTTAGAAGCAAGTCACTAGGGCCAGTACACAGAGAGGGTGTGAGCACCAGGAGGCAGGAATCATTGAGAGCCATTTGAGAAACAGCCTCCACAAGGGGCACTGAATGTACCTAAATCCTTCAAGATTATAGCAGACCTACAGTAGGTTTCAGATCAGACTCAGTGACTGGAGATTTGAGCTCACCACTTTCCTCCCTCGACTCTACCCCTAAACGTTGCTGTGGGGGCTGGCCTGGGGAGGGAGACGAGTGGACTGGGAGAGACAGGAGCAGAACAGTGAAGGAAGGAATCCTCTAATCCATTACCCAAATTTATACCAGATCAGAATTTATATTTTTCAAGTTATCAAACAGGCAGAAATCAGAAGTGACTGTAAGTATGGATTTATTACCATTAATGCAAGAGTTGTTCCTAATGATAATTTAAAGCATTTCCATATAACACATCTGTTCAGTTTAAATTTGTAATCGCAATCTAAAAACAAGTGTAGTGGCGATGAGGGAGCACAAAAGAACTGAGTTTGCCTGCTACTTTAGGCGTAGGTTCTCCTGGTAGGGAAAGGAGTTGATGGGGTGGCTTAGGCCCCCAACAAACCCACTGCTGCAGCTCTGGCTTAAGACCCTTGCTTAGCTCTCACCATCCCTTATAGAAAATGAGAAAGAGCTTGGGAAAACACAGTATTGGGCCTGGGAATGGGCTCTTGAATTGGAGAGCTGAATGGGTGGCTAATTTAGGTAATTCTGGACCCAACGATCTTCCTCTCTTCCACCCATAATCGCCTTTGCCTAAGCCCCACTGTGCCCTCACTGTGGGATTAGCTCCTCTTTATCCTCAAACCATGCTTGACACAGAAAGTGTGAGGTATCTCCAGACCATCTCCACATCTCTGTTTAGTGTGTGTATGTGTTGGGGATGGGGAAGGGGAGGACCTGGAAACAGCAATATGTTATTCCAGGGCCTTTAGAAATAAATGAAGCGCGATAAGAACAATGAGAAATAAGAATGGATAACTGAGTTAGAGGGGAGCAGGGTGAAGCAAGCGGCAGAAGGAGGGAGTACAGAATTATACATCTGGTACATTTTTTCCTCACTCTTCACATTAGATCTTTCCATTCGGGGAACAGGAAAACCGAGGCTCAAAGAGATGAAGTCCCTTGTCCAAAGTGACATAGTGGTGAATCCAGAACATAGTCCTAGAGCAGCCTGACTGTACCATTGAGGACAATGGCAACAGGAACATGCAGGGGGAGCATGGGCCTTCCTCATGAGAGGGGGCCGGCAAAATCACCCCTCTCCTTAGAGAAATACACACACACATGTACAGAGATACACATATGTACTATATAAATATATAATATTTCTTGTTTCTGCCCCAGAGGGCCCCCGGGGTGGACACTCGGGGTGAATAAAAAACCTGTTGGGGGGGGGGGGGGGGGCCTTTTTTTTTCCGGCCCCCACCCCCCCCCCTTCCCCCTTTGCTATGAACAAAGCCCTCCCGGGGTGAGTTGGCAGTGATGCCTAAAAGGAAGGGGAGCCCCGAAGAGGGTCCTGGTTGCTGCGTGATGGAGTCTCCTGGAGAGGTGGCGCCTGCCTACCCCGGGGGCCTCAGGAGAAATTGGTGTGAATGTCCATCTAGTGACCTCAGGTGAAGAGACCAGCTTTACCTGGGAGTGGAAGCAGTCTTTACAGCTGATCTTTTTTTATATAGAGAAGACGGGGAGAAGTTCCAGGAGCAGAAGCCAACTGCAGAGAGTTGTGGTAGACAGGATAATGCCCATCAGCCTTCCTTCCCAAAAGGTGTCTGTATCCTAATCCCCAGACCCTGAGAATATGCTCCCTCACGTGGCAGAAGGTAAGGAATGTGGCTAATGGAAATAAAGGTAGCTGATAGCTGACCCGAAACAGGAAAATTTTCCTGGTTACTCAGGTGAGCCCAATGGCATCACAAAGGTTTTAGAAAGATGAACGAGGGAGGCAGGAGTATCAGAGTCACAAAGAGGGGGTGTGAAGACTGAGCCAGCCATTGTTGGCTTTGAAGATAAAGGGGCACATGAGTCCTTGAATGTGGGTGACCTCTAGAAGCTCAGAAAAGGCAACATGGAAGAGTCTCCCCAAGCAACTCCAAAAAAGGACGCAGCCCTGCCAACATGCAGATTTGAGCCCGCTGTGACCTGCATCAGACTTCTAAACTCGAGAACTGTAAACTAATAAATGTGTATTGTTTTAAGCTACTAAGCTTGTGGTTATTTATGGAATAAGCTATAGAAGACTAATAGGAAGCAGTGTGAGGTTTTCTAAGTCCAGGGAGAAACTCTGTGGGGCCCAGAGAAGCAGCCCAACTCCTCACCCGAGGGGGCACTGGGAGGAGTGAGGTGCATCCAGTCCCCCAAGGCAGCAGACGCTTCCAGACAGTCTGCAGAGGATGGGTTTGCTCCTGAGTCGCCAGGGCTGTCAGTGAGACCCAAGACACAATTAGAGGATCTCGGCCCCTTTTGGGGAACTATGGAGTCATAACGTAAAAAAAGGATTCAGGAACCACTAGCTAGTGATAGCCAAGAGGACTCTGCGTCTTTGACCCCTGCACCATCTACACTGTTTTGTTTATTTTCCCCATAGCAACTGACAGTTGAACACTTTCAGAAAAGGATCTAGTGATTTGTTTCATGGACAATAATGGATAATGAAACAAAATGAAACACAACAGCTCCCATTCCCTAGTCAGCCAGCAGAACTGCCAGCAACCTGGGAGAGAGGAACAGTGCTGGCAACAGGGGAGAAGCATAATCCTGATGGAGCCCTGAGAGACGGAGAAAGAAAGTGCCTTTGAAGGCCAAGAGGAGGGTGTCCATGCAGGCATGGAGCCAGGGCCCACAGGAAGCCATGGGTGCATCCCCTGGAGGGAAACCTCCGTGCTCAGCTCGGGCCTGGCGTGAAGTTGGCACACAACGAATGGGCACTGCTCTTATCATTATTACTGCTTAATGAGAAGGATGTCCTTTAAATGATGATCATCAGATTACCCACACATTAAAAAGAAGGCTTTACATTCTTTTATATGATTATTTTATCTGATTCTTCCATCACCATGTTGACATGGTAGGACAGGTGGCATTTTTCTGTTTTATAGATTGTAAAATGTCAAAGTGAGAAACACACTTATTTTGATTGATCTTTGGGGTTGAGGAGCCCAGTGGGCACCCTTGTCACGACAGCCTGGGGCAGAGAAGGAGGACATTCAGCAGGGTCGTGAGGACAGTGGTCTCGGAGCACCTGGGAGACATTCTCTGTCATCTCCAGGACGGGCTGGGGAGAGAAAGAGCCCAGAAATCCTGACCCACTGTCTCCAGACCTCCCAAGTGGCCGTTGATTGGACCCAGGCCCTGAGCTCTCGACTCAGATCCTTCGTCACCCTGCTCTGGGGTTCCTTGCTGCCTGCCTCAGGCTGGCTGGGAGTGGGGCCATAGACGAATGCCAGCTGTCTGGCAGGGCACCCACCTTCTCAAGGCTCTGAGCCGTACCCTGGCAGAGCTTCCAGCCGCCTTCTAGTTACCAAAGGAAAAAAAACTGATTGTAAACATCACTTTAAAAGCATGTCATCCGACAGCCAGCTCAGCTGCAATACATCAGGCTGAATGGTACTCATTTATGGTGAAGCATTTTATATTAATGTTTTCATTGCTTATCACAGACACTGGCTTTAAAGTGCTTAAGCCAGCTGTACTGAGTTATTTATTAGGCTTCCCCCCCCCCCCAAGTTTCCTTTTCCTTAAATAAAGTATTTGTTTCACTTTCGTACGTTTAATAACTCCTCTTGTCTTCTGTCAATCACTACTGACGGCTGGTGTGTCTGTGTCCCCTGCTTCTCTGGGATATACTCAGGACCTTTGGGAGAAATGGGACTGAAGGTAGGGACACCCATGGAAGGAGCAAGGTTTGAGGGAGAAGGAGAGTCTAGTCTCTACAGGGCCGTTTGGTTTCCCTGATCTGCCTCCAGGATAACATGGAAGAGCTTCAGCGGCGCCTAAAGCCGACTGATCGTGCCACGGTCAATGCCACTGACCATCTCGCCCTTCCCAGTTCTCTTCCTGACATTCCGACTGCTCCTCTGCCCCCTTCAATAACTGTACCCTCCTCCTTGTTCCTCCATGCGGGTGGTCTAAGGGACAGGCCTAAGACCCTGCCTCCTTCAGAACTAGCAGCTACATAAAGTGAAGTCTACTGACTGAATGGTCGAGCTCTTTCCCCTTCCTTCACCTACTGGGCTCCCAGGGGACTGATAACAAGACAAATAGCGACAGGGTTTGTCTCTAGAGAGTTTGACATTGGTGAGCTAGCTAAGAAAATTTCCAGGACCTAGTCACTTCACACTGAAGGCCACTCAAAAAGGACCACCCACAACCACATAATCCCAGTCAATAACATGGTCTCTCACCCTGAATACGAACAGGGAGTCAAGGATCAGCAGACACTGAAGAAAAAGTCTAATACAAAACAAAAGTTGAAATAAAGTACTTAGAGAAAAAAAGGTAAAACAGGCAGAAGAAGAATTATTTTTAAAAAGTAACTACTAATATCTCCAGAAAAATGAGATAGGGCCCCATGCAACAAGAACAGAAAGCTATTGTAAAAGAGCAGGCAGAAAATTTAAAAGAGTGCATGAGTATTAAATATGAAATAATCTTAATAAAAATTTAAATAGATTTCTAGAAGATTTACATTAAAAAACTCTTAGAAGTAGACAAAGGACAATAGATACAATAAAGAAAGGAAATAATGGAAAGATTAGAGCATCCATCAAGGAGGTCCTGTACCTCTTAACAGAAATTTCAGGGAAAGAGCTCAGAGAGAACAAGGAGGCAATCACAAAGAATAAACGCTAAGATTTCTATAACTGAAGAAGTGAAATTCCAGATGTGAAGGATTCATCAAAAGGTCAAATATAATGAATGAAAAAAGATGCACACTTAGATATATCATCATGAAATCTAAGGGATAAAACTAGACATAAAAACTTTCCGAAAGGGGTGGAAACAAGATCAACACACGAGGCTGGGAGTCAGGAGAGCGTCCGACCTCTCGGAGACAACACCAGGACCTAGATTCCAGCGCAGAGGTGGTTTTCAGCCAGTGCACTGTGGTGCACTGAGGGGGCAGGGGGTTCAAGAATTTTTAAAACGCGCAATCCCTGATTATTTTGTTTAGTCAGGGGCACTGACCTCTTTTCCCTTTGGTTGTCAAATTAGAAAATGACAACAGCCAACACAACAATAGCTGTCTGGTGTGACTAAATCAAAATTATACCTATTTTTGTCAGATCAGCAAAATGTATATATTTTGGGGTATGCCAAGGAATTTTAATAATTAGTTTACGTGTGCCATAAAATGAAAAAGGTTGAAAATCGCTGCAGTGGAGCAATGTATTTCCATACTGGAAATCTGTATCTAGCCAAGTGCTAAGTCAAATACGAAGAGAGAATGAAGACATGTTGACATATGCAAGCCATCTAAAATTTTCCCCCACATCTGTTTTCATGAGAGTTCCTAGGAGAATTTTCCCTGAGGCAAGAGAGTAAAACAGAAAGGATGTGAGATCCTGGAAGGAGGAGACCATGAGAGGAGAGCAGTGCAGGGGACACTGAGAGAGGAGAGGGGCCAGGTACCTACAGAGAGCCAGTCTGAGTCTAATGGAGCTGGGGGTGGGGCCCCCGGAGGGATGGTTTCAAGAAAAAAAATCAATACTGCTCAGCCACCCAATAGGGCACAGGTGGCAACCACCAGGCCCGAAGGCCGAATCGGGCCTCCACCTTAGTTTATCTGGCCAGGCACCTTGTTTCTACCCTGCGGCAGTGCCATGCTCCTTGCCCCTAGTGAAGGAGTGGTTATATTTCTACAGTCCTAAAGTTACATTCGGCCCTTTGAAGGCAACTGCGAGGCTGATGTGGCCCCTGGAGAACATGACCTTGACACCCCTAGACTCTAGGGTATCCTAGGAGCACCATCGGAAAGTTTGAGGAAGAATCGATGCACGTATATAGAAGTCTGGGAAAACTATGAAATTTGACAACTTTTAGCTCTTGGAAAAACAAAAAGTTGTTAAAGAAAGGAAGTAAGTGCTTGTTTCGGCAGCATGTATACTGAAATGGCAAGATACAGAGTACATCAGCAAGGATGCCATTACAATTTGTAAAGTATTCCATCATTTTCACAAGAAAAAGAATTTTTTATTTGTATAAGATGATGGATCTTTACTAAATTTATCATGGAATAATTTCACAATGCAGTAGTCCCCTCTTATCCACAGTTGTACTTTCCATGCTTTCAGTTGCCCATGGTCAATCAAGGTCTGAAAATATCAAATGGAAAATTCTAGAAATAAACTATTCATAAGTTTTAAATTGCATTCTGTTCAGAGTAGCATGATGAACTTTTTCATTGTCCTGCTCCTTCCTAGGACATGAATCATCCCTTTGTCTAGCATATCCACCCTGTATGCACTACCCGCCAGCTAGTCAATTAGTAACATCTTGGTTATCAGATCAACTATTGTAGGATGGCAGTGCTTTTGTTCAAGTAACCTTTATTTTATTTAACATTGGCCCCAAAGCACAAGAGTAGTGATGCTGCCAGTTCAAATAAGTCAAAAAACTAACCCAAAAGTCACCTCCTTTAAGTGAAAAGGTAAGTACAGTGCAATAAGATATTTTGAGCCTTGGCTGGTGTGGCTCAGTGGATTAGGTGTCATCCTGCAAACCAAAAGGTCACTGGTTTGATTCCCAGTCAGGGCACAAGCCTGGGTTACAGGCCAGACCCCCAGTTGGAGGCCTGCAAAAGGCAACCGATTGATGTTTTCTCTCCCTTTTCTTTCTCCCTCCCTTCCCCTCTCTCTAAAAAATAAACAAATAAAATCTTTTTTTAAAAAGTATTTTGAGAGAGAGAAACCACATTCACAAAACTTTTATTACAGTGTATTGTTATAATCATTCTATTTTATTAGTTATTGTTGATCTCTTACTGTTCCTAATTTATAAATTAAAATTTATCATAGGTGTGCATTTATAGGAAAAAACCAGTATATATAGGGTTTATTACCTTCCATGGTTTCAGGCATCCACTGGGGGTCCTGGAATGTATCCCCCACAGATAAAGAGAGATAACTATATTTGTAAGTCAAGTAATTATGCCGTACATCTTAAACTTACACAGTGCTGTATGTCAATTATATCTCAATAAAACTGGGGGAAAAGAAAGGAAATAATCACATTTTCATTCCTTTGTGAGTATCTTCATAGATATAAATATGAAAATCCTAAAAATTCACTTAACAGAAAATTGCAATAGAACTGTACTGGGAGAATGGAAGAAAAAGCAGGCACAGTGTGTCAGCTCAAAGAGGGAGAAGCCGACTGCTCCGCAGATGCAAGTGAAAAAATAATGTCCTGAAGACAGAGCAATATAATAATATTATCTAGAAATAGGAAGGTAAATGCCAGCAATAAGAGCTTAAAATGTTGAAAATAGTGTTTCTAGGGAGTAAGACTCAGGAGTAAGGATGGGTAGGCCAAGGAAGTACTGGGTTGTTTTTTTTTAAGTCTTGTCATGAATTTAAATTCTATAATCATACACTTGTAGTTTGATAGAAAGTAAAATTTTAATTCAGGTGTATAAACTTAATGCTGTATGCACAGTTGTGTATTCTAGAAAGAGCAATAGTCCACCCTGAGCACATGCACAGCAAGGAGCAAAAGCAGGCACGGACCCCACTGTCTTACAGCCTCCTTTTAAACACAGTGTGCTGTCCTGTGGACAGGGCTTCCCTGCACACAGCTGTTCCTGACCACTTGTTTGTCTGAAAAATGTTAATTAAATTACCCAGGTTCCTTTCACAGCTTCCTAGATTCCAGCCCCACTCCACTTCCCTGCAGCCAGGCCTCCCCTGGGTCCTACTGACCTTTGTGCAAACCTCCATTGCACCAACTATCTCATACTGAACCTGTGTATCTGCAGTCCTCTCAGCTAGTCATGGTAGGACCTCATTTTGCCCTGAGTGTGTCCCCAGTGCCTATCACAGTGTCTGACTCTATGGCAAAACTCAGTAAGTGCTTGTCAAATAACGGCATGTTGGGTAGGTGGATGGATATGTGGGTGCATGGATGGATGGATGGATGGATGGATGGATGGATGGATGGATGGATGGATGGATGGATGAATGGATGTGTGAATGCATATCTAGAAGGCCAGGTTGTGTTTCCCTGTTACCATCTAACAGAAAGAAATATTGGTTGGGTTAGTAGACTGGCTGGAAAGAAGACTGAGAAAACAGGAAGTACCTAGGGAATTAATTGGCCCACCCTCACAGGGCTGGGCATAAAGGCTACACAGAGTGAGTCATTAGCACTACTCAGTGGAAACTAAAGTACTACATTATTGCTTCCACAGTACTTGGGACCCAGTGTGGTCCAAACAGTGCACACAGAAGAGGCAGAAAGAAGGAAAATTATATACAAAGAGGAGCCAGAGATGCTAAGACGCTCCTTGCTGTCAGTGGTACTTCTCTTTGATTGTGACTTCCAGTGGGAAGCTCAACTAGCTCTTGGGTGCTGTGGAGTGTTGCTCTCAGCTAACAGTGACCACAAAGGAAGGACCAGGCAGATATGCCATGTCCAGCACCACCGGCTTGGTGAACTGGTGGAATTCTTCTTAGGTCCAGCTTGTGGGTGCAATCAGCAAAGCTTAAGCTAGTAGCTTGCCTTCCTTCCACAAAGATCCCCCAGAAAATGGAACAAGAAGATTCAGGAATCATTCGTGGCCCCCTCCTCCCCTGCCCTATCCAGCATAGTCATTTCCTAAGTCAAAGGCCTCAACTTCATATTCTGCAACTAAAAGGGGCATTTACCAAAGACTCAGAGGAAACTTCTAAGCCCCTACGGTTTCCACTGTGTTTCCACCAAAAGGGCTTTTAGTAACAAAAAGTTAAATGAATTTCTCATACATTCATCCAACCCAGGATGATAGCTGGTCAGCTCTGCGGCATGGGTTAAGGGTTCTGAAAAGACTACACTGCCCCAAAATATCTCCCCACTGGCCTAAAATTCTTCATTCCACTTTATAACCATGCCTGAAATTCCACCAATTAGAAACTCATTTATAAGCCCCTCTTGTAAAATGTGCAAGAGTGATTAGCTTTATTTGATGCTGCTCCAGAATCTAAAATTAGGACCAATGGTTGGGCCTAATAAAGAAAAAACTGATGGGCTCTAGTTTGACTGAAAAAGCCTCTTCTGTCAGTTCTTGCTCTTTAGCAATGGGACTGGCAACTCCCATGAATGACAGATAAACAGTCATTTACGGCAAAATCTTCTCCTTCTGAACAGCTCTAAAGGGGTAGAAAGTTCTTCTTCGCAGCGGATTAAAATTTGCTTCCCTGACACTCACAGCGGTTTGCCCTAGTTCTGCTCTCAACAACACAAAGGGAGTCTAATCACTATCCCCTTGTCAAATATTCTAAGCCAGCCCTGCTCCCCCTGGGAGCTCCAGTGGCCCTCCCTCCAGGCCTAACAGCTGGGCAATATGCATGCATTGATTTGGTTAAATAAGCCATGGCTTCAGGATTTCTGTCCTGCCCCCTAGAGAACGGCCTGTAGTAGGGTAGAAGTTGTAGGGCATCTATGATCATCAATAGCAATGCTAGTCTCTGCTTCCCACCAGCAAAGCATTCTGGTACACACAAGGCCAGGTGGGGTTGAAAGGCTAACCTGGGTGTGGTAGTCAGGCACCAGTCCATGTGCATGGAAGTCAAATCAAAGAGAATGGATCAAGTGCCACCACCTAGGCTGGTTGGTTTTAGTAAGACCTGTACCAGGGCCCAGGAGACCCCAAGGGTGCCATCTGATGCTAAGCCAGAGGTTGTTTGCTCTGTGTTTCTCAAAGAAATTTCTGCACTTTACAGGCCTAAGATCTGGCCTTGTGTCCTAGATCAGCCCCTCACTACTAGCAGGCTTTGAGCAAGGTTCTTAACCCCTTTGCATCTCAATTTCTGCATCCTCTAAATTAGAACTTTTCTATCTGGTTCCCCGATAGAGTTTTGGGAGAATTCCATGAGATGGCAAATTTGAGAACACTTTGAAGGCTATAAAGAAAAGCATTTTGCAATGGCCAGGGTTGGGAATCATGGTTGGCTTGTCTGACTGGGGACAGCCCAGGTTCTCTCCTGAGAATTTTGGCCATAAGGAGAGCCAACACCCTTCAGTGAAGTGAATTTCTGATTAAGGTAAGATCCAAAAGCCAAGTGTTCGAGAAGCATAATGATTGATTTATGGGCTCTTGAACCTTTTTGCAACAAAACAGTATCTGAAGAAACTTTCTTCACGGTTGTATCTTCTGACATGTTGCACACAGCACGGCCCATCGCTTGGAGATGCCAAGTTGGCCACATGAGTACACAGGCCACACAGCCAGCACCAAGTACAGACATCTATTTGGATTACTCACCTGCCTATCCTAGAGCAGATCTTCACTTTTACAGATAAATGGGATATGGGAGCCAGGAGTGAAAGGGAACGCGGAACTTCTCATAAAGGAGAGTGGAATCAGACACCTGAAGGGAAAACACAATTAAGTTTGTGAGTAGACTTTTGAAGGTGGCCCTGATGGAGAGTACTATTTGGTGACCTAATTCCTGGCACACATCAAGACAGGATAGTCAGGAGGCCTGGGTTCCTGCTTTTCCACTACATGTCAGAGCAATGAGGAGATTCTCCAGTCTCATTGTTCTCACTTGTAACCAAAGGAGCAGGACTGGGCCATCTTTTTCTATAGCTTTCATTTCTGTCTTTGCATTCTAATCCCTCCACCCCCAAAACAGTGCTATCTCCTGTCATCCTCAAGACTCCGCCTTACCTTTGCTTTCTCGGGAAGTTCTTCCTCTTTTCCCTAGACCAGGCTAAAGAGCCTGCCAGACAGGAGCACAGCACTGCCAGCCTCTCTCCCATCACCCCCATGAGCACTCTATGAGCGCCCTATCTTTGTGTAGCCCCGTGTGCCTGGCAAAGAGCATTTGATGAATTAAAATTTAAAAGAAAGAGAGTGTGTGTGTGTACTCCTAGGAAAGGTCAACTCGCCAGCCCTCTTATTATGCAAATGGAAAACTATAGAAGACCCCACTGCCCTAAGCAAAGGGTTTACTACTGTGATTAATTGCAAGTAACCACAAATTCTTGGCAACAAAACATTCCATCAAGAAGTAAATTTGATGACTAGAATGTTTGACATCCAAACCTAGGCATCAGAGGCCTTGTAGCTCTTATCTTGCCTCCTTTGGAAGCCTGAGACAGCCCTGTGAGTTAGGCTGCGGGAAGTAGAGAGTCCCCGCTGAGAAGAACCATAGTAACCCAGCCGACAGTTGGCCAATTCCTGGCCAACAGCCTGTCCACATGCAGACAGGTGGGTGAGACCACCCTAGATCATGAAGTTGCCAGCCAGCCAACCCACCAGTGACCACGGGCACATGAGAAAATCCAGTGGAGATGAGCTGAACCAGTCTAGCACAGACAGCCTGCCCAGTCAAAGCATAGCAGCACAGACTAAATGGTGGCCGTTTAAACCGTTTTGTGGTGATTTGTTATGCAGCAAAAGCTACCTGATAGAGCTTCTCCTCAGTCCCTTTTTGTTTCACTTTAGCAGGTCGAATTCTTGGCAAGCGTCACAAGAGGCAAAGGACATGCGCCAAGCAGAATTAGTTGTGCTGGCAGCCTAAAAGCCGTTTGAAGGGGACACAACCCACATCCTGATCCCAGCAGCACAAGTTTCAGATGTGGGAACATGTGGGACATTGTGATCAGTCAGGGTAGATAATGGCCAATACACTTTCATAGTGCTTACTTCATGCCAAGACGGTCTACTATGAGCTTTACATCTGTTACCTTTTACTTTTCAAGGCAGCCCTATGAGACGGGACCAGTTGTATTTCCACTTTACAGATGAGAAAACTGAGATACACTAAGTTAAGTAATTCTCCCCAAGTCACAGTGCTGGGAAGCGGTATGAGGCAGGCCAGCTTCCGGAGTCCTTGATCTTACTCAGCATGCCTCTCTGCCAAGTCCTCTGGCAAGGAAGGATGACCGGAGCCTCAAAGGGGACTGCTTAAGAGGAAAGGGGTGATGTGAATTCATGACCCAGAATCAGTCCTACAGCCTACGGGGTTGCATAGGGACAAGGTGATTTTGGCACAGGATGTAGTTAAAACTGGAAATGCCTCAGGACCCAGGCACTCTGGAGAAGCACTTTGAAGAAACAGTGGCTCAGCATGTGAGAACAAGGACCAAAGTATGGAAAACTCCATAAATGGTTGTGGGTATGAGGATCTGGACCCACAAGGGCATGAGCAGGGTGCCAGGCAGGAACTTACAGATGAAATAGGCTCTGTGGACCAGAATTCAGCTAAGACACCAGCACCCTCCACAAAGCTGTGTCGTAAAGAGACAGAGCTTTCAGTTTTCACTCTCCCTGCTTTTGGGACAATCTTCAGGTGGGGAATAGGAAATAAGGAACTGTACTTCCTAATAATATGAGCAGTTGAGGTCTTCTTGAAGTGACTAATGAGAAAAATAAAAAAGAAGTCACCATACTCACACCCAAAGCAAGTGAAGTGGCTTAGTGGCCTCATAAGTATTTCTCAAATAGAATCACACAGTGTGTAAAGTGTTTTCAAATATTTTATTTGCTTCTCACAACTGTGCAAGATGGGTAGCACAGATACCACTGTCTCTGCTTTTCAGGTGATGGGACTGCAGATCAGGGCAGATGCCTTGCTGGGGTCATGGAACTAGCAGGAGGCACAGTCAAGATGCCCACACAGGGCTTTACTCTCCAGATCTAGAGTTTCCTTCCACTGAGCCAGGGGTCTTCTCTATACACATGAAAGGTTCTGTTACAGTGAAAGAAGTGTCATAACTCAGGACAGGAATCCAAGGGAATGCACATTGGTGACTTATTATAAAAAGAGTGGCCCCAGACTCCAGAGAAGCCAAGAGAAGGTCACTGTATCCCCCATGTAGATATCAGTGGCTTCAAGGAAGAGGCCTGGGGCTTAAACCTGATTTAATTCATTCAACCAACTCTGTTTTACAAACAGATGGTTATTTGAAAAGTTGCTGATAAATTCCATCCAGTTATTTTATTTTATTTTTTTAGCAACAAGTTGCTTGGGGCTGATCTGCAAAATAGTCTGCTATTTGATGTAATCCATTTTCCCCAAACTATTTTATGTACTAAACAAATCACAGCTATTTTTTTCCATGTTTGCTTGTTTGTTAGCTTAGAAGCAGAGGCTGTTCAAGGGCAGCAACCCCAGCTCCCAGCCCCGACACCTGCCCCCTCTGGGCCAAGTCCCAGCTGCAGTTATGCTTCGATTGCAAAAACAACTCCCCACTGCTCACTACTGAGTAACCAGAAAGGGAGACACGAGGCTAAAAGAGACCCCTCACATCACACGTCAGCTCTCTGGAAGTGGGTTTTTATTGGGTGTGGCATAGAGAAATCACTGAAATGAAAGGAATGATCACTTCTAGAGTCGTCTTTGGATAACAAATTGCTGAAGCCTAAATATCCACAGATTATTCTATCAGAGTTTATCTTGTTGCGACAGCTCCGCGTGCTGTAATCAATCACTCTGCGTATCCATAAAACAGCTTGATAGTACACATGTATTCTTCCCAAAATAAAGTTGTAGCGCTTACACACAATAACTTATTGGGCTGCGGGCGTCGCCTGACGTATGCTCAATATCATCTGACGTTTTATTGGATCCCGCACAAACTTTTGCCTAATATAGTCGTTCTACAGAGAAAAGTTAATTGAAGTCTTGACTATAATAAAGAAAATAAAAAAGAAAGAGGAGGAACTGAGGCAAGCTTCCCTGGGGCTCACAGGAAGCCGAGGCGGGGAGAGCCTTGAGGGGGAAGGACAAGGCCCATTCGGAGCCTGATGTCCAGTGCGTCAGCCCCACCCACTGGTCCTCTGCTCCAGGACAGGTCGGTTCAGACTGCGGCTGCCTATCTAGAAAACACTGAGCATTACCAATTATTATGTGTGAATGACACAGAGAAGCTGAGAGAGATGGAGGAGGACGGAGAGGTCATGGGAGGGGGTTCCTGGGCAGGAACAAGGCATGATTGGCTCATGCATCATGGAACACAAAAGGCCACCTCCACTGACTTAATAGAAGGTTGGGCGAAGTCAAAACGGTGTGAATAGAAGTCGGAAGATTTCTCTGTTGACTGTCATTCTTACTGAAATCTGTATAAATGTTATTTATTTGTTGACATTCCCTCTACCTCCCCACCCCACACCAGACTATTGTTCCATCAGGCAGAGAGTTGGCTGCCGGGTGCACTGTGATACCTGCAGCACCTATAGCTTGTAGCAGGCATTCAGCAAGCGACTAGTGAATGAAGGGGAAATGAGTGAAAGAATAAATTAGGCCCAACATACACTGCAATTGTCACTTTCAGAGAACTGTCACAGGCATTCTGCCCTGAGCAGCCCCTCTGGTCAAAGCCCTGTGCTCTACCTTTCTTTCCACCTGCATCTGAAAACTTGCCTGTGCTGTGCCCATGCTCTCAGCAGTATAACCAACCCCCAAACAGCCAAGGCCGATGGCCATGCTGCTCTTTGTGGGACCCTCTACTCTCTAGCTTGGTGAGAGGGCATGTGGGATACGGAAACCACTTTGGGGGCACATTCTAAGAAACTAGGATATGCCATATAAATAAGAAATGCTTTGCATGTTGCACAAGTACTCAGTGGCTTACATAAAATATAAAACTCTGCTGCTATTCATGCTCAGAGCATCAAAATCATCTGTAAAGGTTTAACAACTCGACACCCCGGGCTCTACTTTTGGAAGTTGGGATTGAGTAGGTTTACTCAATGGAGCCTGGACAGCTGCAGTTCCGAAAATTTCACAGATGATCTTGATATGCTCTGAAAATTCAGAACAGCAGGACCAGACAATGGCTGACATCCTTTCCTTCCTTGATTCCAAGTCCATAGCAGGGATAAATGGTGGTGGAAGGAGACTTGACTTGGGGTGGCAAACACACAATACACAGATGATGTATTATGGAACTGTACACCTGCAACCTACATAATTTTAGTGCCCAACATAACCCCCAATAAATTCAATAAAAAAGGTGTTTTTTTTTTAAATTCCAAGTGCAGTTTTTAAATGCCCTTTTGGGTAGTGGGAGTGATAAATAAATGTGGTTTTCTTAAAACTCAGAAAGTCTTGTACAAAACAAGTGGCTAAAATAGTGCGAGTTAGACATCTGATCCCTCTAGTCTTCACTGTCCACTGAGCCTGCCACGGTTACTCCATGCCCATCTCCTTGGTTTATGAAATTCTTCAACCACCTATATCGCCCTCCATGTCCTCAACAGCCTCTTCAAATCATAGCCATTTGTTTGGGGAAATAATTGAATATGGTTAATCATGTGAAAATCAGCTAACATTTGGACAAAGAACCTGCCTCAATACTGTCTGGCTGAAACCACTGAAATTTGCTGTGGGATGCTCCACTCATATTCATTCATTCACTCATTGGACAAAGACATATTTGACCCCTTCCTACCAGGAACTGTGCCAGGAGCTAGGTAGGAACAGTGAACAAACAGATCTGGGGACACGATCCTTGCTTCATGTTTAAGCTTCATTGCTTAAGAGTTATTTGCAGTTTCCAGCTTAGTGCTTTAGGAAGTCGATGGTGTAGATAGCTCCCAAGAGTTTAAGACACAACTCTCATGAAAAATCACAGACATTATCCTGATGATTATCCATTCGATCATCCAAGGTTTTGTTCTCACACCCTAGTTAGGATGTGAGACAGATTTCATGTGACTCTCTCTAGGTGGGGCTACTCTGTCCCTGGCAAAATACAAGTACATAGGCACATCTCTTTTTATTGTGCTTCACTTTATCATGCTTCACAGATGTTGCATTTTTACAAACTGAAGGCAGGACCTTCCACCAGCAAAAACATTACAACTCACTTTATTGCGATACTCGTTTTATTGCGGTAGTTTGGAACTGAACCTGCAACATCTCTGAGATATGACTGTATACATAAGCAAGTTGAATTTAACTGTAAACTCAAGAATATTTGCCTCATCTCCTCTGTCCAGGCTGGCCAGACCTTGCTGATACAGAGCTGTATCATGTGTTTGCCTGGTTACCAAGGCTGTGAGGTGAGGAAGAAGGCCCTAGAGCATGCTGGACACAGGTAGAAGCAAATCAGCCTGGTGAATCCCTGCTGCTGAGATCATCAAGGGCATTAGGGGTCAGAAATCTTCCCTCTTCCAGGCCAGTCTGTGTCCCTTGCACAAATCAGATGGAAACGGTTTGTTGGCCTGGGCTGGCCTGGGTAATTTGAGTCTGAGAAGCACGGACTCAAGAACTAGGGATACTCCACCTTTATTCACAGCCACAAGAGTCCTCAGTTTTGCTCTCACCCTTCTCAGCACTGGCCATTTTGTCTCTCTCAAATGTCTGAACAGCTCCAGAATGGCTCTGGACCTGGGAAATGGTCCAGGTCAGGAAGGATTAATCACCACACAATATTCAGCCTTTTCGTGTCCCGATTCCTGTGGCCAGCAAGTCCCTCCTTCCCTAGTCAGTCCTTCTGCTGTGCTCAGGATACACCTGCCTACCATACTGCACACACCCTTTCCCTTTAGTTAATCTAAAGCCAGTTTAGGACTTTCAGAAGGAGCCCTCATTAGGAATCCCTGGGAGTACAAAGAGAAGAAGTACATGAGTGCAATAATGCTTCACATTTGTATAGCACTTTGCAGTTTGCAAAGCACTTGCACATTCATTACCTCATTTACCCAGCATGAATTCCTTCTCCTAACTTAAGTAAAGCCTAGCCAGAGATTGGCACCAGCTCTGCTAGGAGTTTCTCCCATCCCTGCCTGACCACCATTCCCCAAACCCACTTCAACACCGGGCCATACTGCCAGCCTTCTTGGGTCCTGATGGCCCCCAAACATCTGATTCCTGGTCCCAGGTCTGAGTCTGACTGTGTCCTAGAGGTCATTTTCTAGAAGCATCCCCATTAACTAGTTGCTAATTGGGACTCTAACCACTAAGAAAAGTGAAGTTTCTTGTGTCCGGGAAGTACTAGGTTTGGTCTCTCAACTTATTTGTGGAGAACAATAATACCTAATATTCACTGAGCACTTATTGAGTGGCAGGCATTGCTTTTTATGTACATTAACTCATTTCTTCCTCACAAAAGTCATCAGGTAGACAGTATTATCCCCACCTTCTATGTAAGAGAGGCTTGGTGAACACAAGTCCTATCGTATGTGGTAGAGGTGATCAACGGGTTGGGTGGAATGCAGGACAATGAGACTGCGTGTCCTTCATTTAGTCATTAATTTGCAAATACATGCATTTGAGATGCATTTACCAAGCTCCTCCTGTATGGCTGGCTGGCCACAGAAAACCAGCAGTCATTCAGGCATGTCTCTGCCCCCAGGAACACTCTGGCTGGCTGGTTCCTATTAGCCTTAGCACAGAAGCCCCACAATTTTTCTATGGGCCAGAAAAATTTGTTCAGAGGACAGGACATTCTTGAGGAGGGGTGTAGAGTGCCCCAGGTTGACCGAGCAGCAGAAATAAAGGTTTGGAGATAAAAGAGAACACAATACCTTCAGGAAACTCAGTACCCCTGGTCAAGTACGGTGAAGTGGGTTGTATACTGAATTCAGGGGTATGGGCTTCATCCTGAAACTGCTGAAGCACTCTTGATGGGTTTTAAGCAGAGAGGTGAAATGAGAGGGATTCCCCCCCTGAAATTACTGTTTAAATTAAGCCTTTGCTTATCATCCCATTGTTGCGTAGTTGCCACTTTCCAATAAAAGTGAGGAAGGCTCTCTGGCCATGGGGTGCTGATTGGCTAGTTTTGCCACCTTCCACTGGGTGAAAGGTCAGATGATTTTCTGCACCCTCCATCCTCCACCCCATGCTCCCTCTGACTCGGAGAAGCTGAAGCTCTTTCAGTACAAAAGCTAACAACACATTCCAGGCACATTTCTCTGAATACTTCTAGTTTCCATGTCTTCTGGACTTACCTTTACCTTTGGTGTCCATCTACAATAGTCACCTGCTGTTCCTATATGCTATCAGAGTTTACAAATTGCCTGCCTCTGGCTAATGCCCCATTTGTCCAGCATTAAAGAGCTTAACAACTTTGTGCTCTTCCCACACTAATGGGGAATTCCTGGAGGCCAGGCCAAGGCCAAGGCCAAGGCCAGGTTTGGAGGATCCCAGACACCAGCACCTCCTTGACCTTGAGGAGCACTCAGTTTGGCTCAGCATGTAATTTCAGCAGGCATGAGCAAAGAGAAGTGCGGGAGAAAGGGGCTATGGCTTGCCAGGTGGGCCCCCAAAGCGATTCCAAATTAACAGGGTTGCAGGTGGTATAGCCAGCTCCTCCTCACAGCTGGGACCGTGTTCTGAACAGGTCTGAAATGCCCACAGCCCCCAGCTCTGACCACATACATGGCCTTGTCTTTGGCTAAACCCCCCTTCAGAAGCAAAGACCTGTTTTGTTTCCATGGATGGGAGGAGCCTCAGAAATTGGACTCTGATCACAACCAGTGCTGTGATCAAGGCATGAGACAATGGGCACTGCTCCTTTGGAACAGGAAGCCTTCACCCTTGGACCACTACGGCCTGGGAGACTTGGACAGTGCTGAGATCCGTACACAACTGTGTGGGGTGGGTCTGTGAGCTGCTTTCAACAGACCCCAAAACAGGCCCACAGTCCCCTCAAAAGGTTAGTAAACCCCCATTTGGAGGAAACTCGCTGATCTGCACGCATTGACCAGATCGTAACCCTCTGAGCCCAGGGAAGCCCTCCCTACTGTGGGTCTACCCAGTCATATCCAGTTGACCCAACTAGTGCAAACACGGCAGTAATTTATTTCAGCTCAGAGAAATGCAAATTGGGTTAATATCCCTTTCTCTGAACCATCACATATTCAATGTAAACTAATTCATTTCCACAGCAGTGAATTTTTCTAGAAACAAATGATACTCTGTTCTGCACAATTCAAACTAGCACATTTTTTAATGCAACAAACATTTATAAACCACCTCCTCCCTCTCTGCTTCCCTTCTTCCTAAAAATACCCATTGCAGCACCATCTTCAAGCCTACAGCCTGTCATCCCCAAGTGCTGCACTGTATTTTTATAATGGGACTCTTTCAATCCCAGTCATCAAATTATCCTGTTTATTATTATCCCCATTTTACAGATAAAGGAACTAGGACACGGGAGGTCACCTGACCAGCCCTGAGCTTTACAGCGGGACTATGACAGAGACAATGTGTTTGCAGGTTAACGCAGCCCTAGGAGAGCAGAGGCAAACAGGCTGGCTTGTTCTGCTTCTAGAGAAAGCAAGCCCTTTGGGGGAAATGATGCCTTCTGTCTCCTGCCACAGGTCAGGGCCAACACAGAAAGGACCCCAGCCGGCAACATGATAGGAGGCCTCCTCAGCCAGTACGTTCGGTAGAATTGTGGGATCACATGCAAAGGCAGAAGTTTTGAGAGGGGCAACGGGAGACCATGGAGTCAGAAGGAGGCTTCTTGGAGAAGCAGCAGCTTAAGACAGGCCTGAAGATCTGGAGCACCATGCACAGGGCAAGGGACCAGAGTCCTGGGCCCTGGACAGCAGCTGTCCACCTCTACCCCTGACACAGCCGGCTAGTCCCTCCTCTCTCTAAATCTCCATTTCTCAGTATAGATGATGGCAAGGATTCCATGACCTCCAAAAGTCTTGCAGGAGCAATAAAGGAGTCTGACCAGGGGCACTGCGTGACAGGACCCCTGAAATAGCTCACAGTCCCCTCTCCACACAGTGCGGAAGCTGTCACCAGCCAGGGCCCTCATACGAGGCCTTCTGCTGTCTGTCACAAAGCATCTCAGGCCTCCCATTGTGGCCTGTGAGGCTGCTGTGGGGCAGCCAGCTCAGCTGATAATCACACCAAGCAGATTGGAGGATGACATCACCCTTTATATATACAAAATTTCATGCACGTGCACGCATGCACACACACACAAAATTTTTTCTGAACACAAAGCTCTTGATTTAAAGAACTAAATCCCAGGGATGAGATTATTTCTGGACACCTTCCAGAACCATGAGAGCAGAATCTGGGGACTTCACCTTGGTGCCATCAAAGTGTCATATCCCGGTACCACCTACCCAAGAACTACCTGCGAGCTGTCAAGCTGCAGGTTCCAAGGGCTAAGGAAACTGCTCCGTTTTTCTTTGTCCTCACACTGGCACCCAGGCGTGGCCCTGCGAATGTCTCAGCCCGGGGTCCCCTGACGCACTGGGCCGCAGTGGCTGTGTCGGAACCTCAGCCTCAGTGCTCTCCTGCAGCAGGACTCATTATTAATAAACACGCTGCTTTGAGCATTTGCTCACGATTGTTTGATATTTCAGTTTTCAGTAATTTTCTCAGTTAATAATTTATTAAATGGATTATTTGTCATTTCAATTTATTAAAAATTGATAAAGGGCTCATTTCCTTTTTTCCCAAGCTAGGACACAGGGAGAGACATACAGGCCAGAGTACGAATTAAAGGCACCCCACTTCCTTCCCTGCCCCTGTCCCCACCTAGTCATCTGCACCCAGTGGGCACCCTCAGGTCCTCTTCCTGGTGGCTCTGCACCCAGAATCTGCCCTCTGGTCAAGTGATGAGGCTGGACAGGTATGCTCCCACCTCTTCCTAGCCCTCCCTGCACCATCCATCCCTTGACTTCTTAACTTGGTAATCCCCCAACCACACTGGAAGCTCAGGGCCTCCAGCTTCCCCACTCAGCACAGAGAACACCTGACCAGCTCCTTCCGCATGCTGAAGGCTGCACAGTGCCCTCTCCCAAGCGGGCTGCACTTCAAAGAAGCAGCTTGCAGGGAACACTCGAATGGCTACCTGCTCTCCCATGAGTGATACCCACACTGATAGGCAGCTCTCTTATCTTTGGTGTTATTACTTCACGGTTTCTATATTCTGATCATGGCCCTGCCTCTGCTTACAGAACAAGCATAGGAAGACACCTGAGGAGAAAACATGAGCAGGACAGCCTTCTGTTCCTTTTCCTCTTCTTTCTCCTCCCCGTCTTCCTTTTCTCCCTGTGCTAGGCTCTTCTCGTCTGTACTCCTTCTCTCTCTTTCCACTGTCTTGCAATTGCCACAAGCTTTCCAGCTTCTCTCCTCCTGCCTCTTTCTTTATCCTCCTTTCCCTAGCCTATTTTCTTTCTGCCCCACCCGACAAGGACTTGGGATGCTCATGCTGGTGAAAAGCCAGCACTCCCGTCCATGGGTGTGGCCTCTGTGGAGCCTCACTGAGGCAGTGATGGAGCGCCACTGCCAGCTCCCTGGGGTCACCATGGCTCTGCAGCTGTCTCTGGGCTGAGAGCTAAACCCCAAATGCCTGCGTCCCAACCTCAGGTCCCAGAGGGTCCACCCAACCACAGCAAGAATAAGTGAAGTGCTCTTTGGATCAAAGCCAAAGCAGATGAAGGCCCAGTCGCCACTGGCGGAACCCTAAGGGCAGAGAAAGAGAAAGAAATCAGGATTGGGCATGAGGGTGAGCAGAGAAACAGCACCCCCTCAAAGTCACTTTACCCGAGAGGGTTTGGTCATCATTTTGCCATTTCGGTCTGCCTTCACGCGCTCCTTGAGACCCCATGTATCACTGTTTTCCAGAGCACTTTTCCCCAAGATGAGTTTAATGGCCTTATAAAAGTCACATTGTGCACAAATTGGGAAGTTTCTGAAGCATCGCGCCGGCTCTCATGCATATACACTCGCAAAGTTCCCACAGCTGAGCAGGGAAGGCAATTCCAGGCACAAAAACATCCTTGGGTAAATTACTTCCTATTAGTATGTCACATATTTCTTAGATATGACTGTAGTTTCGGGAGGTGACAGCAGCAGTTGACAATAAAACTTTGCACTTCTTTTTATTTATATTTTCCATGCCTTTCTATTTCGTTTGTTTTGTTTTTTTTCTTCCCCCTCAAAGTTACATAGCATCACATCCAATTCATCATCTCCTTGCTCCCAGGGAAATAGTGCCCTCCACCCCCAGGGTTTTCCTGACTCCCTCCCTGGGGGGTTGTCCAAATAAACAGGTAACCTCAAGTGCCAAGGAGGAAACTCAAAGGGGCATCAAGCATCCTGTAGACAGGAGGCTTGTGGTTGGGGCTTTTTCAAGTCTCTTCTTATTCCTCCCAATTGCATTCCCAGCCACAGCATCCTGCCTCTTTCCACTGAACAATGACCATGTGCCTAGACCTGAGCAAGATGAGCTGTAAGAAATGAGAGAAAACAATAACTCATCGTGTGGTTCCTGAAGTAAAACCCACCCAGTGAGACAGACTCATCAAAAGAAAAGAAAATATATGATAAGTGACAAGGTAACTACTTTAAGCCACCCAAACGTGAGGAGCTGGGCTGAAGGGGACCAAGGCTGGGTTAAAAGAGGCTGTGACCTAAAGATGGGCTTTGACGGCCAGGTTCTTGGCAAACACACGACACCTCTGCGTTTAAAAGTATATCTGGGTAGAGAATGAAAAGGTAATGCTCTGGCACGAGTCCTCAGCAGGGAACTGATCTCCTGAGCAAGAACTTTCTCTCCATTGCCCTAAGATCTTAAAAAGTCCCTCAAGCACAGGGAAGACCCGGTTTGCCAAAATTTGGGCTGAGAGTGAAATGCATGAGGCCCCCTAGCCCATCCTAAAACCCTGCAGCTGCATCCTAGACCCCTTCCTTCTCCCAGGTCAAGATGCCCCAAACATCAAGGGGATGACCTCTTGGGCATCTCTCTGCCCTCCAAGCACAAGTATGAATATTTCCTGGCCTTTGCACTTCGAGGTCTATTCCGTCCTCCCACAGGCTAGAGAATTCCGAATCTCACACTCTCCTAGGGAGGACAAAGTCCCACCTTGCCTTCAGCTCTCCGACTCCCCAGTTCCCTTCCTGCTCCAATTCTCCCACCCACAGGGGCCTGATTCTGGTTCCCCTCTCAAGCTCAGAAACCATCCCCAGGGCTAATGGCAGCCCGTACCTGCTCCTTCCCCAGAACACCCATTTCCTTTGCCTCAGAATCCAGATCTAAAGTCTCCCAGCTCAAGTTTATGGCTGAAGAAGAGGTTCAGCTATTCTGCCCGAATGTTGCAACCCTGTCTGTATAACAAGATAGAATACAGGCGCTAAAGAAACATCAGAACCACAAATTGCAGAGTACCCCCATACACTGAGGAGAAAGGTGGATAGTGGGGTACAGGATGAAATGGGTTTTTTAAAGGCGGCAGCTCTGAAACGGGTAGAAAATGAAGTAACTTCTTACATAATTAGACAAAGGAAATGAGGGGCAGATTAAGGAATAAGAATTAGGGAAGGAGGGTTAGGAAGTAGTTCTGTGTAAAAGCCATAAAATGGTTATTTTTAACTTTTCAGCCAAAAATTTTCACACTTCATTCACTGAACAGTAGGGAAAGTCTATCACTAAATACTAACAATGCTGTCAGATCACACTCCTAATTGTGAACTGTCCTTTTTTTTTTTTTTTGGTCAGTGTAGAAATACCCTGAATATTTTACAATTTTTTGAACCTCAACTCTCTACTACTTGTAATTCAAAATTGCATCCCCCCGCCTTCTCCCAGGACTCTTAATTTCTCTTCTTTCTCCACCATTATTTATTTAAGCCTTCTAACTGTATTATTTATTTTAACGCCATATCTGTATTATTTATTTTACTGTAGCTCCATAACGATATTATTTAAGTCTATAAAATAAAGCTTTTTCCCTTGAACTCTCTGTGCAAAATAAAATTGCATTGTACTGAAACATTCTTTGAAATGCCCTTCTTTTCTACCACTGGATAATAATAATAATAATACTTTGCATTTATATAGTACCTTTCATCCTGGGATTATTTAAGTCTGCAAAAGCAGTCTGTCTGAATTCTCTATGCAAAAATCAAGTTGTATGATAATATTCTTTGAAATGCCCATTATTTTCCACCACTTGCTGGTACAGAAATGCTATGTCTTTGTGCACTACTTTTCACCCAGGAATTTCCAAGTGGCTCTCTCATTAATACTCACCTACTTAGAAATGGCCATGTAAATTCTGTCCCCACTTTCCAAGTGGTGGAAAGGAAGCCCCAGGAAGACCTCCGTGGTCGGAACATAAGTGAAAATCCCACCTCACAGCTACTCCCTGCTATCGAATAGCTCCTCACAATCTTTCTCCTCCCATCCATCATGCAGATTTATCAAAAGAATGTGGACCAGCTCTGCAGCCAGATTGCAGGGATTTACATCTCCGCATTTCCAAGTGCTACATCCTGGGCAGGTTCCGCCCAGGCTTGAAGCCTCGTTTGCTGAGCTGTACTCAGCATCCTCCCAATGCCTGTGCTTGACTCAGACCTCTCTCATATCCTGAACTGTCCTTTCTACTCCTAGCCACTTGCTCACCCTCCAACACCCAAGTCCAAGTCCATTCTAAGAACAGCAAATGGCAGCCCCTATGTCTCCAGTAATGGCAGCCAGTAGCCATCACTTTGTCTTTGGACGGCTTCTTGCTCTTAAGTCCCAGGCAACACATCCTGTTGCTAGGTAACATGTTATTTTGCATGGTTTTTGACTGTTTCTTGTGACTGAACTTTCATTTATTAACTGATTCACTCAACAAATATTATTGGGTATCTACTGACTATGTACTGGGCACTCATTTTGGCTCTAAGAATACAGCTGTGAACAAAATCCAAAGCCCCAGCGACCTCAGAGCTTAAAATCACATGGAATAGAACATTCACCATCAGGTCTGTAAAGCTGAGCCATAGCAGGACTCCTGCTTCTTCTCTCCTGGCTCTCCAGGTACTGAACAGAGCATGGTGTACACAGCAGGGGGGGGCAGAAGATATTTTTACCTGGTTTTTAAAATATTAATGAAAAGGAGATACAGGTCTTTGAAATTATACTTTCAACAGTTTCTCTACTTTCAAAAAACATTTTTTAAAAAGTTGCCTCTAGTCCCAACCTCGTTATTAAGTCCCTAAGTATCTTCATAATGTTTTATGTGGTCCATGCAACTCTTACCAAAAGTAACTATTACTGCAAAGTAGTCAAGTCTACAACCTTCAGTTGCTCATCTGTCACATGGGCTGGTGCTGTCAGGTATTAGTGGAAGGAAATGATGAAGACAGCCACTGCGTGGTACCCACAGGCCAGTGCCACGCCTAGCACACAAGAGCGGCTCAACAAACCACAGTGTCGCATCCTTTCCCTTCTTGAGGCTCTGGTCCCAACTGCACGTAACAACTGAGACCAAAATGTTTGGGCTGATGAAAGGGCTGTTTGCTCTCCCCACCGTAGTTTCCTTCAAAGAAAACCCGAAATCATAGGACAGGACTCTTCTTTTTGGGTTTGTCCCCAAGCCCTAAGCACTCTGTGGCCTTCATTAGGGGTAACATACACCAGGCCAGCAATGGGTCCTGGCCTTGCTCTGCGCCCTGTCAAACTACTTCCATCTTTATTTGCTCTTTCGACCCCCTCTCCTCACCATTTATTGTATCCTTTGTATATGGAATTATTTTAGTACTTTGCATTCTTCCTCAGGATGTTTCACCCTAATCAATTTCCAGGCAAATATTGCTCCTTATCTCACCCCATTTCCATCTTGGTGTGCCCACAGGAAGAAAATGGTAGCGATGCTCGATAAACATTATTTTTTGCATAGAATTTGGTTTTACTATGTGAACTATATGAAGCAGTTATAATTGCCCCCACTTTAGTAGATCAGAAAGGGTATCTGCTTCCTCCGAAGTTCCCCTGACATCCTGCCCATGCTGCTTCCTCTCCCTCGGGGTAAGGTACTTCCTCCCCAAATCTGCACATTATGTGTCCTTTCTGAGCACCTCTTCTTGCCTATAATTATGCTGGGTCCTGAGGAGACATTAAGGAGGAAGTCACAGTCCTGTGTATGCAGACACCATAGTCTGGCAGGGGACATACAGAAATAGACAACCAAAATACTATGTGAATATACCATGAAATAAAGCACATCGTCCTATGGGGTATAGACTCCGGTCTCCTAGCACAGTTATACTAGGTGAAAAAGCCCTCCTGACACATGGGCTGTGCCAAAGATAAGGGTTGGGGAGATGGTAGCCATTCAGGCAGAGGGAGCAGTGCAGAGGTTCTGAGGCAAGCAGAGCATGTTCAGAGAACTGGAGTAGTTCAGGGTCTCTGTAGGCAGGGTCAGATCCCCAAGGGCCTTCTAAGCCTCATTAAGGAATTCAGGCATTGCCCTGAGGTTACCAGAAAGGCAATAAAGTCACTGAAACAGGTTAATCGAGAAAACATGACTAGATAGTCCAGTGGGGGCAGAAACTGACACCAGAGAGAAAGTCAAGGGGTCCCTGGCTAGTGTGGTTCAGTTGGTTGAAGCATCACCCAGTAAACTGGAAGGTTGTAGGTTCAATTCCCAGACAGGACACATGCCTGGTTTGTGGGTTCAGTCCCCAGACAGGGCATGTAAGATAGGCAGCCAGTTGATATTTCTCTCTCTCTCTCTCTCTCTCTCCCCTTGAAGAAAACCCCCATCCCTCTCTCTCTTCCCTTGAAGAAACTCCCCTGATGAATTAAGAGGATTCACTTAGGAAATATTTGCTTAATGTCTTAATACAAAAATAGTCTTACATGTAAGAAACCATGTAAGAAATGGTAGCATCGCTACCATTTTCTTCCTGTGGGCACACCAAGATGGAAATGGGGTGAGATAAGGAGCAATATTTGCCTGGAAATTGATTAGGGTGAAACATCCTGAGGAAGAATGCAAAGTACTAAAATAATTCCATATACAAAGGATACAATAAATGGTGAGGAGAGGGGGTCGAAAGAGCAAATAAAGATGGAAGTAGTTTGACAGGGCGCAGAGCAAGGCCAGGACCCATTGTTGGCCTGGTGTATGTTACCCCTAATGAAGGCCACAGAGTGCTTAGGGCTTGGGGACAAACCCAAAAAGAAGCACTGGAATGCTAAATAGTACATACATACACACACACACACAAATAGAACTGATAACCAAATTCATCGAAGTTGCAGTGTATAAAATCAACACACTAAAATCAATTGCATATCTAACAATAAACAATCCAAAAAGTAGAATAAAAAACAATGCCATTTATAAAACCATCAAAAAGTACAAAATACTTAGAAATAAACTTATCCAGGGAGGCTAAAGACTTGTACTCTGAAGACTACAAAGTGCACCTGCAAAAAAAAAAAAAGTTACAAACTAATGAAAAAGGCATCCTGTCTTTATGGGTTGGAAGACAATGTTGTTAAGATGTCCATATTACCCAAAACAATCTGTAGATGTAATACAATCTCTACCAAAATTACAATAGTGGGGTTTTTTGCAGAAATAGTCAAATAGATCTTAAAATTTGTAGGAAATCTCAGGGGGCCCCAAAGCCAATACAATCTTGAAAAAGAACAAAGTTAAAGGTCTCACACTCCCCTATTTTGAAACTTACTACAAATGTACAGTGACAAAAAACAGTGCTGTACTGGTATAAATAAAGATACATAGACAAGTGTAATAGAATAGAGAGCTCAAAAATAAACGTCCACACATATGGCCAAACGATTTTCAACAAGAGTGCCAAGAACATGGAATGGGGAGAGGTCAGCCTTTTCAACAAATGGTGCTAGGAAAACTGGATATCCAAGTGCAGAAATATGAATTTGAACCCTTACCTTATACCATATATAAAACAACTCAAAATGGTGAACATATGAGATGAAAACTAAAACTATGAGAAGAAAACATAGAAAAAACATTTCATGACACTGCATCTGGCCAAAATTTCTCGGATATGGCAACAAAAGCACAAGCAACAAAAGCAGAAATAAATAAATTGAACTATATCAAAGTTTTAAATTTCAGTGTATCAAAGGATATGATCAACAAAGTATAAAAACAACTCACAGAAGGGAAAAGTATTTGAAAATCACTTATCAGATAAGGTGATAATATTCATAATATGTAAAGAACTCATACAACTAAAAAAAAAAAACCCTGCTTGATTAAAAATGAACAAAGGGCTTGAATAGACATTTCTCCAGAGCCACGAAACACATGAAAAGATGATAAATAACACTGACCATTAGGGAAATGTGAATTAAAACCATAATGAGATCTTGCCTTACACCATTAGAATGGTCACTGCCCAAAACAGAAAATAGCAAGCGGTGGCAAGAATGTGGAGAAATGTGTACCTTGTGAAGTGCTGGAAATGCAAAATGGTGCAGCTGCTATGGAAAAACAGTATGGCGGTTCCTCAAAAAATTAAGCACAGAATTACCATATGATCCAGAAATTCCATTTCTGGGTATATAATCAAAATAACTGAAAGCACAAACTTCAGAAAATGTATACACACTCATGTTAATAGCAGCATTGTTTACAAGAACCAAAAGGTGGAGGCAACCCAAGTGTCCTTTGATAGATCAATGTATAAACAAAAGAATAAGCACTGGAATGCTATTTAGCCTGAAAAAAGGAAACTCTGATACATGCTACAACATAAATAAACTTTGAAGAAATTATTCTAAGTAAAATAAGCCAGTCACAAAACACAAATACTCTATGATGTCACTTACATGAGGTTTCCAGCAGACTCAAATTTGTAGGGACAGAAAGTAGAGACAGGTGATGGCAGGGGATGAAGGGAGAGTGGAGTTGTTCGGTTAGTTACAGAGGTTCAGTTTTGCAAGATGAAATGAGCTCTGGAGATGGCTTGCACAGCAATGGGAATGTACTGAGCACTACTGAACTATACCTTTAAAAATGGCTAAGGTAGTAAATTTCATGCTATGTGTATTTTACCACAGTTTTTAAAATATTTAACGCAACTGAAAAAAAAATGTTTCTAAAGGCTGTTCAGCTTTGCTTCCCAAATTCGACCTGGGATCATTCTCTTTTCTATTATAACTTAGGTCCATCAGAAACAGCCTTTACTCCCTGTGCCCCCAGAGCCAGCGGAGGGACAGATGTGGGAGTCCAGTGAAAGGGGAACAGATGCTCAGTTCCACTGCAGATAAGAGCTGACTAGAGAGCATAGCTTCAGCTCTGTGGTGAAGTGAGCTGGCCACTCCTTCACCCCTAAACGAGAATCCCTGCAGCTGAACCACCTCCGGCTTCTCCTGCTTTGCACGTCATAGTGGAGAAGACAGGAACTGGGATCCTGCAGACAGGTGGCCTCACACCAGAGGGAGAGCAAAGCCGGAGCTCAGCATCCTCTACCACCACCACCCAGCTCCTCCCCTCCATCACCCCAGGAAGGGAGACTGCAAAGAAGCCAGAAGGCTTGACACAGAACCAGCAGCACATTTCTCAGATGTCTAATTTGAACAAAGTTTCTTCAAAATCACCATGACGTTGTTGTCAATGGATATGGAATTTATTGGTGGTGAGATCTTAATCCTGCAACATCTGTTGTGAGACTTCATAATCTTTGAAGCTGAAGGACTTGGATGCTGGTAGAAAGCACAACAGATTTGCTCTGGGTGGGGAGGGGAAGTGTATGAAGGAAACTTTTGACCGGTCAGCAGCCCCTAGCAGCAGTGAGGTGCTGGGTCTACTATCCCCACTCACCTTTTTGTATTTGCATCTGGGGGTTAAGGGTAAGGGTCTTGGTTCGTCTGCAAAAGCCCAGCCCCTCCTCCTTGAAGCATGAAGTTATTGAAATACACCAGATGGACTAGAGGAGGCCTGATCTAAGCCAAACAGCAGAAAAAGAGAGCAAGACCCTTTCAAAAAGTAGAGGCCACACTACATTCTAGCACTCTCCCAGGGGAGGGCAGTTCTGGAAGGGTTACTTGACTGGTACTAGTCCTGCCTGCTAACCGCTTCTTTCCCGGTGCAAACATTGCGGGGGGGGGGGGGAAGCTTCCTGGGTATCAGAAAGAGGCACATGAGCCTGGGCTTTCTTGCTGTGAGGTGCCCTGGGGTTTGCTAGAGGCCCACTGTGGTGAACTTGGAAGCAGAGAAACAGCCAGGTAACTGATTCTCCAAACCAAGACTACAGAAAAAGCCTGAACATTTTATAATAAGAATAAACTACATTACTATTGAAATCACAAGTGCTTTTCCCACAACCCTTCAGATGCCTCAGAAAGATGTGCCAACTTTTCCTGAGGTTTCACATCCCCCAAACCCCATGGCCCACCCTGAGAACACATGGGTCTTGAGATCAGAAATGCCGGTGGCTGTTTTCCTACAGCACGACGTCCACCCTACCTTGCACCATGGAGGTAGTCTGTGGACCTTTTACAACAAAGTGGAATGAGAGATCTTTTAGGTAGGCAACACAAAATCAACAAGTCCCCAGTCTCCATTCCAGAAATCCACTCCAATTCTTCCCACAGCAAATGGACCATCCCCTCCAGAGCTGCATGAGCGGAATAAGGAAATATGGCATGCAGCCAACAGAGAGAAAAAGCACTGGGCCCCTAGGTATGTTTGTGGGGCTTTAGGACCAGGAAGGCTCACAGAATGTGGAGCCAGCTTCTGAAGCTCAGCAGACATAGGGCTAGCTGCCAGCATGGGTCACTGGGCTGAGGAGTGGCTTTCTGAAGAGCTGGTTTCAGAATCGATTAAGCAGCAGGGCTATTTATTGACCACTTTACATTCCACAGAAAGGGGAAAAAATAATCCATCACAAAAAATGAACCCTTGTCAGTAACCCCAATAGGCTTGCCCACCAACTAACGAGGACAAGGTAAATTTGAGCTCAATTTACTCAGATGGATAATAAAACTTTCAATTATGGTTGCATTATTTGTTGCTATATGGCTGAAAGATTAGGTGACAATATGCAAAAAATAGTTTCTTCATATTATAATATTTAGTAATGTCATTTTATTTTTTATATGTTTCATTAAATTGTTTTGTGGCTTTATTATCTACCCAGATGCACAGCCCAGAAATACAATTATTCAGATTTAGAAGCAATAAAATTTGGCATGCATTTTCTCGTATTCAGAATTCCTGCATGTTAAAAAGAAATTATAGCATTCTTCCCACATTGCACCGCTCTGAGGCCCTCACAGACCCATTCATTAACCGAAGACATTACAGAAAGCACACCATTTAGGTTAAAGGGCCCTTCGGATAACAGATATGCATGCACGAAGCAAATATTTCAGTGTAGCCCCGCCTTTTGATTATGACAATAATAGAGGCAAACGGATATGCGTTTGCCGTAATGTGCTGCTTGGTGATGGATCCATTGAGTGGTGAAAACTCTGATTGCAAAGCAGCACACAGAGAAAGCATTATGACAACAAAACGTATCTTCGTAACTATCAGAAAGTGGGAGTTTTACTACTTGGAGAAAAAGGAAAGCTTTCTGGGGAATGGTGTTTCAGAAGAGTTCTATAAGACGAGAATCCTGAACACACTTCAACTGTCCATGGAGCTGTGAGTAAAGACAGGAATGAGTTGAGAGATGGTGATCCCTCAAATATTTCTTCCCAGTCACAAACCTGGGCCTTAGACCCCTCCCCCCATTTAAGTGCAAATAAACACCCTGGGGATATTTTTCCTTCACTGGGATCCCAACAAATAGTTAACATATAGTTACTTGAAATCATGGAAACCAAAATGCAGATACATTAAGGAATATAACATAAGACTATGTCAAGTGTTAGTTCTGTTTTGAGGATACTTGATGGTGTGAAAAGAAGATAAAAGGCACCAAAATGTGATTTTTACACCCTCAACATAGGAAAAGATAAGTCACAAATTGGAAAAATATATTTGCCACACATACTTCCAACAAAGAATTAGCATTGAGAATATACAAATAACTACTCAAAACCATATGGAACAAACAAAATGGTAGAAAGGAGCACAATATGTGAACAATCATCTCACAGAAGAAAAATACACTTGGCCGACACACATTTGAGGAAACATCAAGAAAATGCATAATAAGATGCCTTTGATACCCATCTGGGTGTAAAATTAAGGAGGATGGCAATATCAATCGTTAGTGGTGATACAGGATTCCTAGGGGGAGAGGAAACTAGTAAAACATCATTGAAAAAATTGACATTATCTTATAAAGTTAAATAATCGTATATCCTGCAACCCCAAATTCCATTTCTGGGTACATACTCAAGAGGAACGTACACATATGTGCACCAGGAAAGGTGTACAAAAGTATTCATAGTAGTACTGTTCTCGGAAGCCAAACCAGGAACCATTCCAAACGGTGAGTGAGTCCTAGAGCACTGCACCATGCAATGCTGTGAGGCACTCGAAACCAACGAACCGCAGCTACACACAATGACCTGGCTGACTCTCGGCATTACGACATGGTTGGAAAAAACTTGGTTCCTGGAGACTACAAGCAATATGACTTCTTTTTCTAAACAATTAAAAATAACAAACCAACCAATATAATCTTAGGAATGTACATATATAATAAAATGATATTAAAGGGAAAGATAAGCACAAGATTCAGGAAAGTGACTAGCTCACTTTGGGAGAAACTAGCTCACTTTGAGCTGGAAAAGCCATGCAGAAGAGTGGGCAGGTCACGTGGGTGCTAGTTCCTGTGACAGAAATGCACTTCTTGAGTGTTTATGACCACACACACACACATGCACACACATATGCCAAAAGGAGGCCATATAAAGCTGTGGTGCGTCAGGGACCAAAGATAAACCTGATTCTAATCACTAAAAATATTATGTGATTATTTAGTGCTCAGGTCCCCTTGATACATATTTGTATATCTATTTCGTCACACACACGAAGAAAGAATGAGTTATTTTTAAATGGACAATTAAAAGTAACCCATTATTGTTATAATGAAGATGACGAAGCAGCAAAACAGACATCCTATGCTGAAAATTCGGATCATCAAAACATAAATGAGAGAGGAGGAACCTAGACGAATCTGACAAAGACAGAGAGTGCAGTAATGACCCAGCTTGTGTAACTGAGCTGCAGTGTAACGGTCTTCCTAGAAAGGAAAGCTGCAGAGGGTGAAGAAAGGCTTAAGCAAAAGAGGAGACACCATCCAGTGTGGTAGTCCTCAATCTCAATTGCCTCAAAAAAGCAACGGGTGAGTTTTGAGAAAATACAGATGTCTGAACCAACCCTCTGAAATTCCAAAATCCGTTCACCTAACTCAGGCTAATGTCAGAATGTTTTTTAAAGTCCCAACTGTTACAAATGTGTTACCAAAGCTGAGAACCACTAATCCCGTGGGGAAAACATTAGGCTTGGAATGAGGTTACTTGGATGTTCTAGTCCCATGTCTTCTATTAGCTACAGAAATTTCAATCCAATAATTTTATGTCTAAAATGGAGGGTGTCAAGGGTGAGGAGCGACCAGTGGGCTGATGACATCTAAAGATCCTCAGAGACTAATTTCATGACCTCTTTTCCTATTTACATTCTAGACAAGAAGAGTAACCTCAGCAAAAGGGGCTTCACTGGATTCAATGTAGGGAGCAGGAAATTGGAGCAAGCCATCAATTTCCTGGCTGGATGACTGGGAGTTGCCTAAAATGTGATTAATTAAAGAGGGACTATAGTCTGTGGTTAAAAGTAGGTGCTAGGAAACTTCCAATTGCGGTAACTCAATGAATTCCCACTCTAACAAGCCTCTCTATTGCAAGGAGTTAAAATCTTAAAAGAGAAAACCAGTAAAACCATAGCCAAGCTAAAAAAAACAAGATGACAATTGCTGTGGACCAGAAAAAGGACAGAAAATCAACAGATTGATTAGACTCATGGGTCTCCCGGGCCCCATGAAGCAGGGGCCTTAGAGTTTGGCTTCTGTAGGTTAACAGACCCAAGGAGACCCAGGTTACACGGAAAGCCACCTAGGACCACTGCACAAAGCTGGGCTGGGCAGAGCACTCAAATATGTGAAAGGGGGCTTGGGGACAACAGGTTTGTGAGGATACTGAACAGTGAACATGGTGGAAAAAACAAGTCATAAACTATTGTTGGGAAGTGAGGCTAGACAACCACAGATTCTATGACTGGATGTGACAAACCTGGACACCAACCCAGAACAAGGGCTCTAGCACATGAACCCAGCAGGAGGCAACCACAATCTTTATATGAATGAAAGTATCAAAATCTGCTTCCCTAAAAACCACTAGATGCAGTTTTAAACACAAATAGTAAATCTACAAGAACTAGACAAGTCATATTTTTTACTTTATTTTTATTGCTTACATTATTACAGATGACCCCATTCCCCCCACCTTGCCCCCTCCACACCCCCTTCCCTCTGGCCATCACCACACCGCTGTCTGTGTCTATGGGTTATGCATGTATGTTCTTTGGCTAATCCCTTCATATCTTATATAAAATAACTGAGAGAAAGTAAAAACAAGGGAGAGTTACCTATCTCGTTGATACCAAAATGTGTCCTGGACAGTACAAGTAATCAAATTATAAACTATTCTTGTCAACACAGATAAAAAAAAAAAAACTAAATAAAAAGCAAACAAATAAACTTCAGGAGTATATTTTTGAAGTCTGACCAAAGACTTTTATCAAAGGAATATAAGGATGCCCTAATATAAAGATAAGACAGAAATACCATATAAATTTCTCAACAGACATACACAAAATATTTGTTTTAGACATCCTAACCAAGTAACAATATCAAGATTCAAAGAATTAGGCCTGTATGGTATGGCTCAGTGGAGTGAGCGCTGGCGTGCACAACCAAAACTCATCAGTTCAATTCCCAGTCAGGACACATACATGCCTGGGTTGTGGGTCAGGTCCCCAGTTGAGGGTGTGCAAGAGTCAGTTGATCAATGTATCTCTTCCACATCAATGCTTCTCTCCCTTTCTTTCTCCCTTCCTTCCCTTTTCTCTAAAAATAAATAAAATCTTTTTAAAAAATTTTTAAATAAAATCTTTCTTTAAAAAAAGGAAATTTGAAGACATCTATCAAATATTAGAATAAGAACATTAAGCAATCCTAATATACAACAGATCATCCTTAAAGAACGGTGTTTCTGTACACCAACTTGAATAATTAAAAACTGCATTTACAATAGCAAAAAAATACTGTAAGATTCCTAAGACTGAAACTAAAAAATCTGGGTAAGAATTTTATAGAGAAAATACTCAAGATGTTACCAAAAGCACAAAAGAAACTTAAACGAATGGGAAGAAATTACCATTTGCATGGTTGAGAAGATTCAAAAGGTACAATGCCACCCCCAAAATAATATATAAGTTAAAAGCAATTACAACCCAAATTCTGACAAGGTTTTGGGCTACATGGGCTGATCTTAAAATGCATGATTAAGAGATCAAAATTGTCTAAGGACAAAAATGGAAGAACAGCATCAAGAGATGCGCTCCGCCCATGTCAAGTTTCCCAATAAAGCCGTAGCACAGTGCTGGCGCAGTAACAGACTGCAGAACAACGAGACAGGATGCAGAGCTCAGAGACAGCATTCCTGGAGCACAGGAGCGGATGGGTGAGGGTGGAAGCCTGGATTTGTGAGAGAAGGGTCCAGGGGTCAGTCATTCTCCATTTGGGTAGAATGAAAGTAGATTTCGACACTTCCGCCAAGATGGAGGTATAGGTGGATGTGCCGTGCCTTCTCACACAACCAAGTTTAGGGACAACTAAATATTAGCATCAGAAAACACAACCAGAACACGGAAAATTGAACTTTTCGGAAGTCCGTTAACAACAAATTCTTCAACCCAACCGGTAAGGGGCGAAACCGGTGTCTCGTGAGGGGTTGCACAGAAGGACTGGGTCAGACCCGGGCACGGAATCCAGACGCGCAAAACCAGACGCACGGGTTCCAAACGCAGGATTGGACCTAGTGAGCGACCGAGCAACCCACCGGGTGAGCGACTGCAGAGGAGACAGTGGGGAGGCGGTGCTGCGTGTTGACTGCGGTCGCCTATCTTCGCGCGAGCGGACAGACGAGGGAGTGGGTGGTTGGACCGGGGCCCCAGCGTCCTCGTGGCAAGCGGCAGTAGAGGGCGCCGCCATTTCCCCGCTCTGACCACGCCCCCACATACAGCGTCACAACCCAGCGACCTGGGAGTCCAAGGCACCGCTTCTCACATTTAAAGGGCCAGAACAGACCAAAAATGTCGCAGGAAGACCTCAAAGCCCCAGAGATAAATCTAAACGACGAAGAAATAGCAAAACTCTCAGACGCACAGTTTAAAACACTGGTCATCAAGATCCTCACAGATCTGGTTGATTATACCGACAAATTAGACAAATATATGAAGGCGAAACTAATTGAAATGAATGGAATTGCACAGAAAACCCATAGCGATGAAAAGGAAACTGGGACTCAAATCAATGGAGTGGACCAGAAGAAAGCAAATAATGGCCAAACAGAAAAGAGTCAAGGAGCAAGAATTCAAAGAAATGAGGAGAGTCTTAGGAACCTCCAGGACATCTTTAAACGCTCCAATATCCGAATTATAGGGGTACCAGAAGGGGGAAAGTCACAGCCACCAGTGGAAAAATTATTTGAACAAATAATAAAAGAAAATTTCCCCAATCTGGCAAAGGAAATAGACTTCCAAGAAATCCAAGAAGCTCAGAGAGTACCAAAAAAGTTGGACTCAAGAAGAAATACACCAAGGCATATCATAATTACATTAGCCAAAATTAAAATGAAGGAGAGAATCCTAGAAGCAGCAAGAGCTAAGGGGACAATCACCTACAAAGGAGTCCCCATCAGACTGTCAGCAGATTTCTCAAAAGAGACCTTACAGGCAAGAAGGGGCTGGAAAGAAATATTCCAAGTCATGAAATCTAAAGACCTACAACCAAGATTGCTCTATCCAGCAAAACTTTCATTTAGAATGGAAGGACAGATAAGGCGCTTCTCAGATAAGATCAAATTCAAGGAGTTCATCATCACCAAGCCCTTATTATATGAAATGTTAAAGGGACTTATCTAAGAAAAAGAAGTTAAAGAAACATGAACAGTGAAAGAACAACAAGCTCACAGTTATTAACAACCACACCTAAAACGAAAGCAAACTAAAAGAACAGCTAGATCAGGAGTGGAAACATAGAAATGAAGATCTCAAGGAGGGTTAGCAACAGGGGAGTGGGAGGAGGAGATGGGGGGAGAAGGTACAGAAAATAAGTAGCATAGACAGTAGATAGAAAATAGATGGGGGGGGGGGCAAGAATAGCATGGGAAATATAGAACCTAAAGGACTTGAGACACAAGGACATAAACTAAAGGGGGGTAATGGTGGGGATGGGGGGGGCAGGGTGGAGGGGAATGAAGGGGGGAATAGAACAACTGTAACAGCATAATCAATTTAAAAAAATAAATTTTAAAAAAAATTAAAAAAAAAAAAAAAGAAAGTAGATCTCTACCTCAATCGACACACAAACATTAAGTATCAGACAGATGTGCTACCTACGTGAGAGGAAACTCTCCAAAATTGAAAATGAGGGGCTATCTTGATGATGGCAGGGACAATCTCTCAATGACAGGACCCGCAAGTCACTAGCCACAAAAAAACACCCTGAAGAGGTGAAAAAGCTCACCATGAAAATTTGATTACATTTAAATAAACGAAATGTTCTGTTTGTTAAATCTCATCACAAATAAAGATAGTTGCAATCCACAGAATTAATATCCAGACTTCACAAAGAATTCATATAAATTTTTAGAAGATAAATACCACATATTTAAAAACTATCATAAATGTAAAGCAAACACAGCAGAATATTAAGATCTAATAAAACTGGGTGATGGGGCACATGGCTGTTTGTTGTGCTGTTCCCTGAAGATTTCTTTGTGGTTGAAATGCCTTATAGAAAGTTTCGATGGAAATAAGAGTGGGGCTTTAACATCAGACAGGCCTGCTCTACTCAAGCTTCAATTCCTGTACTTACCAGCAGCTACAGATGATACACTTGAACTTTCTAGTTCAGGAGCTCAGTTTCCCTATCTGGAAAATTAGAGCAGTAATAACATACACCTATGGGTAAAGGGCACCCTATAGGACTTGGCAATGACTAATGCTTAATAAAGTCAGTTACTTTTATGTTAATGATAATATATTTAATCCAATCCTCCTCTCTTACACATAATATCCTAAAATCTACCCCTCGCCCCTGAGAAAAGGTAAGTAAACTTTGACTCCATTGACTTAACACATGCTTTTAAATAGTGTGTGAAATGTATTTATTTACAAGAAGGTTGGGCATGTAGATCCAGGCCTGAATAAACCTAAATAAAATGTAGTTAAGTACTTGGTACCTACACACCCACCAGAGTTCCCTAACGCTCCAAAGCACTTACCCTCTGCTATTTCCTGTGTAGGTGTTAACCTATAACAAGGTGTTTGTATTTGAGTTTTAAGAGAGTATTTTTTAAAAATAAAATATCTTAGCCATGGCTGGTGTAGCTCAGTGGATTGAGCACGGGCCTGCGAACCAAAAGATCGCGGTTAGATTTCCCGTCAGGGCACGTGCCTGGGTTGCAGGCCAGTTCCCAGCAGGGGCCAGTTTCCAGCAGGGGATGCACCAGAAGCGACCATACATTGATATTTCTCTCCTTCCCTTCTCTTCCCTTCTAAAGATATATAAATAATATTTAAAAAATAAATAATTAAAAAATAAAAATACCTTTCAGACCGAAAGTATTGATATTGACAGCAGATTTCCTAAACTCTCTCAAATCACACTAAATAGAAATTTATTGTAAAGTAGGACCAGAGCTGGAACTGCCAAAGTCATTTAGGTGCGCTGACAGAATTCTGAGTCAATATTCCTGCATTTACACACACACACACACACACACACTTTTTTTAGCCAACCTCTGCTTCTATACATAAGTAGAGCCACCTAGAAAAGACTGTTTATTATATCCCGATATCCTGTTGTGGTCCACAGGGTAAAGGTCTTGTACCTGGAAGTACACACGGTCTCCCTTGAGAGGGATAATCATCCCCAGAGTCAATTACCCAAAGAGGTGGCAGGTTCCCGAAAGGCAGGCCTCAGGCAGGGAAGAGAATCTTGTTTCTCTCAGAGAATCATTTTATAGGTGCTGTTCTTCAAGGAGTCAAGATGCCTGGGGTGAGCTCCTGGGTTATAGATGCTAAAGTGATGCCCACCTCATGGAGATAGGCTGGGAGCCTAGATGAGATGAATCTTTTTACTTCCAAACAGCAAGTCGCAGCCTTGGCGTGGATTCTGTAGCACAGCATCCACCAGGTTTGCTTCTCTCTGGCTCCGTCCCAAGGCCCCAGTAAGTACTGTCGGAGCATGCCAGCACTATCATCCCTCGCCCATGCTTGTCTTGTTAATGCACCTTTATGTGTAAGAATTAATGGTAGGTCCTCCAATAAGAGCTAATCTTTTTATGTTTTTAAAGTCATAAAGTGAGAACGGGATTATTAAAAAGCGTTTAAACATGGAATTGCATGTCTCCCTGTGATTCATGCCCACAGTTCTTGCCAAATACCCCTTCCTCCAATGACAGGCTTTTCCCTCCATTGCTATCTAGATCAATGAGGTGTTTTTGTGTAACAAACCACTCCAAAACTTAGTGATTTAACTTAACAGTCATTGGTATTAACTGAGATTATGTGGGTAGGGAATCTGAGATGGGCTCAGCAGGGTGGTTCTGCTGGTGTCCCCTGGGCTCAGCCATGTGGCTGTGTAGAGCTCACAGGTGGGATGGGGCTGCTTGGTCCAGGATGGCCTCCTTCACATGTTTGGGAGTATGGTGGCTGTCAGCTGGGGTGGCAGGTCAGTGGGTCGTATGTCTCTGGCAGGCTTGCCCCAGTTCAGTGATAGACACTGGGCTGGTTGAACATCCCCAAGAGCAGCAGGAGAAGACAACTTCAATGTGCAATTGCTTTTCCATCTTCTGTTCACATCTCACTTGTTAATGTCCCGTTGACAAAAGGAAAGCACATGACCAAGTCCAGGGTCATTTTAGGAGGGCACTACTCAAGGGTATAAATACAAAAAGGAAATTATTGTAGCCACTGTTTCAAATAATCTACTATACCAGCCTTGACTAGCCTGGATCTTTTTTTATGAGACAGGGAAGAATTTTCCTTAGACACACAACATATCCACACACATTCACACACTCACATCCACACATGCTCATGAAACTGAATGCATACTCTCACATAAAAGCACATGTACATACATATCATCATCACACATGCCCCCTGGCATGAACACATGCCCCTGAGAGAGATACATGGAGATACGCATAAAACTAGTCATGTATATAAGCACAAAAGTCAATTTACAAGGCAAGGCTTTTGCTGTATACACTCTGTTTCATTTTTAACTCCCTGCTTTACTTTGAGAAAAATCTGCCATGGCAAACTCTTGAGGAGGAATCTGCTGCTACAACCCATCCTTTGATATGAAGGGTTAAGCGATTAAAGATGACCCAGCCTGCCAGCTGCAGGCTCATCTCTGTGGTCTGATTTCTCAAGATGATACAACTCACTTCCCAGCGGTGATTGTGAGATTTAAATCTGAGTCGGGAGAGAGAAAAATGCAATTCTTAATACGATGTTAGTTAGAGCACAGCTAGAGATGGCCTAACCAATGAACGGAGTTTTACAGAATTGTTTAACCATTTTACTAGCTAGAAAATGGGGAACAGCGTTTCATAGAACTTCAGTGCTGCAGGGCTGAGGAGGCCCCCTGGTCCGGTTCCCTGAGGACCTAAACCGGATGTGCCACATCCTAGGAAAGGCAGAGCTTTTTAAATAAAGATGTCTTCACTTTCTACTAAAAGCCTAAGACTTTGCTCTATGTTTTTACATCTCTATGCATTTACTATCAACAATTTGTAATTGTAAGTGTTGACCTCCATAAATTTTTAGTGACAATACTACTGAAAAAATGTTAAAAATGGGGTTACATATATTTTTGTTTCTCTCAAGTCCTTATGCCTGTGTCAGGGGGAAAAGGGTGTTTTCCCGGAGTCTAAATTTCTAGAGAATTTATATCTAAAGAGCCAAATGGGGTTTCAAATACAGAAAGCTCACCATATCTCCCTGCAGAGTCCCAGCCAGGACTGATCCGTACAGCTAGCCCTGGGCTCTACCCACCTGCCAACTGCTTCCCTGGTTCAGCCAAGTACAGCCCAGCCCTCTCCCCTGCCCAAGCCCACTGGCTGCTGGATCACACCTAGTGCCTCACTTACTCTGTTTGGGCTGCTATAACACAAATACCATAAACTGAGAGCTTAACGACAAACACTTATTTCTCACACTTCTGGAGGCTGGAAGTCCAAGATCAAAGTGCCAGTAGATTCAGTGACTGGTGAGGGTTCACTTCCTGGTTCATTGAGGGCCACCTTCTTGCTGTGTCCTCTCGAGGGGTGAGGGATCTCTCTGGGGTCTCCTTTATGAGGGCATTCATATCATTCATGAGGGCTCCACCCTCATGACCCACTCACCTCCAAAGGCCCTACCTCCCAATACTATCACATTGAGAGTGAAATTTCAACATATGAATTTGGGGGGACACAAACTTCAGTCCATAACACCCATGCTTGGAAATATAGTGGAGAAACTGCAGAGGCTCACAGTGGGTGAGAAATGACTGGTTTGGTTCCACAAAGCTGGTTGTAGTAAGCTTAGGCAATAATTTGAAGTATGCATAATACCTCTAGCCTGTTAACATAACTGTAGCCGCGGAGACCCACTGGTGCATCTGACCAGCTCAGGGCTGCACACTCAAGTGCTCAGAGGCCCGGGCAGGTGGTCCAAAGTGAGAAGGCAGCTGGGCAGTGGGGTGGAACTCAAGAGCACACGGTGCCCTCTCTGCTCAGGAGCAGCACGAATGGCCTAATGGGTCCAGATCTTCTGAAGTCTGTGACTTTTTAAATCTTGGCAACTAATTAAAATTATGTCTGTCTGCAGGCCAGAGCACTTAATTAATTAATTAATCAATCAATCAAACCAGCAAAAACAGTCACATTCCCAAAGCTCATACTCTGGTCTTAAGAATCCCAATAAAACAGTCAAGAGCAGGACTGAGCCTCAAATGCCATTATCCAAAGACATCTCTGATCTGGTTCCACAGGACTCGGTGCCAAATGCAGGCCCTTTCGCAGGGTTCCCTTCTGCCCTCCAGCTTGAGGACAGCCTTTTGTTCCTCAGCCAGGGAAAGTAGCTGTGCCTGAGCACAATGTGGTGTTTAAGAACAAACACCTATTTCCCAAATTAAACCTTGCCCTGGTTTAAACCTTTAAGTCCTCTAGGGCACCTCCCTTCAAGTTCTGTCTTATTCATAGCGGATTTTAAAAGTGATGCCCTAAAGAGCTCGAACCTCTGGATTGATGTACCTCAACCATCTCGTTTCCTTTTCAGGCAAGAGAAACCCCTGTAGTGTAACTTTGCCCAACACACACACAGGGAAGGCATCCTGTTATGATGAACTGGTATAGCTGCATGTTAAAGCAATGCATTAACTATAAAACCACTCCACAATTGTTTTTAAAAGAAGCTTTTTTAAAAAAGACTACAATTCATTCATTAACAATCTATGAAAATGAAGACGGTAAAGCTGGTGATCAGAAGTTTAAACTAGAGTGAAGCAGCACTGACTTCATGCACAGGGTGACAAGGAGCTTACCTTCCACTCAGATGCTTCCCTCCTCCTCAAAAGCACATTTCTGAACCTCACATTACCTGAAGTCATCTTCGCACAATCCCGTGGGCCAGTCAACAGCTGGTCACACACATAGGACAGAGGAGAAAACAAAGGCCCGGAAAGAAGAGATCACAAAGGAATCATGCTAGAGTCAAAAAGAAATAGGCCTCACTTAGCCTTGGCCCCTCTCCCACATTGTGAATGGCACCCCCAGCCTCCTTTCTTCCCTGTCTATACCTCCTACCACCTAGTGCTGTCCTCGGGTGGAAGCCACATTCCCAGCTTCCAAAGGCAAAGTCTGAGTCTTCCACTTTTCCTATCTAACCCCAGAGCCTGGCACAGAGCAGGCTGCACACTGGGCCCTGAAGGGAAGAGGTTGTGGTCAAACATACAGAGAAGAGTCCCTAGGTTTTTGTGAAATACAATTCCAGAGTGGGGGTAGACAGCAAAGGCTTCTGGGAGGTGGTTTGTGGGAATCTTCTCCGAGGGTTGGACATACCTTTTCCCAGAGGTCAGAATGTAGTAAATGTGTCCAGCAGCTCTCAAGCTCAAAGGCTGAGATTTGTAATTTGATTCTCTGTAAATGAGAATGCTCACTTTGAAGAGGGGGAGAAAGTCCACAGACCACCAAAGAGCGGCACACTGCTAAGTCCCGTTTACTGACTACAGTTCCTGCAGCCTGTCCTCTGCTGGCTGTCTCCAAGAAGACAAGAAGTACAAAGCCCCCACCGTTTGGAAGCTGAGGTTAGTTTGGGACATTATAATGTGCATAAACTTGAATCAGTAGGAAGGTTCTCATCTGAGTTCTCAGACCTTTAAATGCTTTTAGGGCTCCCAGTTCAGATCCCCAAAAAGAAGTGAGGGTGCAAAAAGCCAGGAGAGCTTTCTCAAGAGGTCAGACTCTGGGTCTGGGCCTCCAACAATGAGCAAACTGGACGGGTACATGATGGGTGCGGGGGGCCATTGCAGGCAGAGAGGCAAGAGCTGCAGGCTCAGAGGAGTCCAGTAGGAAATGACACACTGAACACTGCCTGAACATGGCATGGGTTTGAATTGGGAGTCAGAAAAATGATACTGGAGGGCCAGCAGATTCAGACCCCATGGGGCTTGAATGCTATGAAAAACAAGCTGACCCATTCACTCACTCCCCAGGGAAAACCCCCTTAGTCCTTTGGCATTAAGCAAAAAAAGGAAGAAACATAAGCTAGATGGAAAATCCAACAAGCAAAAAAACTAAACAAAGACCTGCCCTTAGACCTAGACGGCACCAAGGCCTAGTGTTGGACCCAAGGCTCTGGGCAGGCTCCAGACTCACTCAAACGGCTGTGCACAAGCCAGCGGTAGGGAGGAGATGGGGCTGGAGATGATGCCCTGAGCGGATAAAGCTGGAAACCCTTTGACACTGAACACCCCTCTCCAGAGTAAAAGGGAATAAAAGAAAATTAAGACATTGAATCTAAGTCTGGTGAAATAAAAGAAGTTATTCATTTTTCACTTTAGTTTCATAGCAGGAAGCACAGTACATGTTTCATTGTAAAAACCAGTTGTTGGAGAAAGTGCTAATGATCTGAGAGTGCTCTGAGGAACACCTGTCCGGCCCATTAGAAGTCCCCCAGTACACCTGCCCCATGCCTTTTTTCCATTTCTAAACCCGGACTGATACACAGTGCCCATCAGAAACTCCACAGTCTTTTTTCAGAATTGATATCATTTATTTTATTTTTTATTAAAATATATTTGACATGTGACATTATATGAATTTAAGGCATACAACAGGGTGATCTGATACAACGATATACCATATATGATTTCCACTCTGGAGAGAGTTAGCAACTCTGGCATGACACATAATCACCACTTATTTTTGTGATGGAAACAATCAAGATCTAGTCTCTTAGCAAGAGACTAAATTCTTGTCAGTTTAGTGATTATAATGCAATATTGTTGTCTATATTGACCATACTGTACATTAAATTTCCAGGACTTATTTCTCTACTAGTTGTAAGTCTATACTCTTAAACAACACCTCTCCTATTTCCCCACCCCCAATCCCTACTAACCACCATTTTACTCTTTTTTTTTTTACAAGTTTGGCTGTTTTAGATTTCACATATAGGAGACATCACATAGTATTTGTCTTTCTGTGTATGACTTATTTAGCAAAACATCCTCAAGTTCCATGTATGTTGTCACAAATGGCAGGATGTTCTTCTCATGGCTGAATAATATTCCATTGTGTGTGTGTGTGTGTGTGTGTAACATACTCCACACCTGCTTTATCCACTCATCTATTAAGGGGCACTTATGTTGTTTCCAGATCTTGATTATTGTGAATAATGCTACAGTAAACATAGGAGTACAGATATCTCTTCAACATGCTGTTTTCATTTCCTTTGGGTATACACACAGAAGTGGGATCGCTGAATCATATGATTGTTTTATTATTTTTTTTGAGAAACATTGACACTGTTTTCCACAGTGGCTGCACCAATTTGCGTTCCCACCAACAGTGTACAAGGGTCCCTTTTCTCCACATCCTTGTCAACACTTATCTCGTCTTCTTGAGGAGAAACTCCAGTCCTTTTTCACTGAGCTGCTTGATGCTTCCCCCACGCTCCCCAATACTTCATGCTCTCCAAATCACCAATTTTCCTGCTGGCCAGAATGCCTCTGTCCCTCGTCTGCCAAGCGGACTCTTGCTCCTTCTTAATTCAGTTCACACCTAGCACGGGCTGCTCCCTCAGCACTGCATCCACCTCTCTTTATCACCTGCCTCGTTATTCTTTAATCATCTCTGGAGATGCCTGTGCCCTCACTCCCTACTTAGGAAAAACAGAGGTCATGTCTTATTCTGTATTCCACTTCTTTAGAGTATACCTCATAAATGAATCCTAAATAAAAATGTCTTTATCGCCTTCATCACCTCCTCATATTTCCTCTGTGCATTTGTCTACATGAGCAGGATTTGAAGCAGGAGAATATCAGGAACCGAACAGGAAGTTGTGTCTTGGAAGAGCATATGTGCTTGTACTTCTTTACCTCATCAATGAGGTAGATGGCCACAGACAGGATAAGGGCTGTCCCAGATAAAGTGGCAAGGACTTAGGCAAGGCAGGATACCCACATGGAGAGACCCTCCCAACCTGACCACCAATCCCCAAAAGAGAAATAGTCACAAAGTCTTGTGATACTGACTGTCCACTTGAGTGCATCCTGTTGCTCAGGTTGCATACCAAACATCTGACATGTCTGATCTCATTTCATCCATCCAACAGAACTCAGAGGTAGGTATGTTTATCCTGACTCCTCAAGCAAGGAAGCTGACATTCAGGGCAGAAAAGTATTTTGCTGACAGTCATGCAGCTGGCCCCTTGGAGTCAGGATTTAAACCCACTCACCCACCCCAAAGCTCTTACTCTCACAACTGTGCTGCTGAACAAATCAAGCTGAAACTGCAGGTCCCATTTGGTGGGAAAACATGTTTATGTATGTCAATGTCATCTTCCTCAAATCCTTTTGGGCCATCAGAAGGCATTAAATAACTAATTTAAATAAATAGAGATCTTAATAAATTCACATCCATACACATCTGCCCAAAGTCAATTCCTCCCGTGAGTGTGAGCCTCCCTTTGAGGTAGGAGATGCAGGTGCCACATTCCTGAAGATGACATTATGGGATGAGAGGGTGATGGGAGGAGGGGAGATCCTGTCTTCGCAAAGCCCCTCTGCCACCCACAGCTACTGCTGGGGTTCATGTCCCTGCTTATCCTCCACCCAATCACCTGCAATTGCTAACAAGAATTCCCCTGCTCCACGCCCCTTCCATCCCAATACAGCCCTCTCATCAGGGCAGCCTGATCTCATTGAAGCACAGCTCATTTCTGCTCAAACCCAGGTGGGGACTCCCATTGTCTTTTTTTTTTCTTTGTGATTTTTTATTCTTGTTTATTCTATTACAGTTGTCCCAATTTCTCCCTTTTTGCCCTCTTCTTTCCCACCGCAACCCCCACTGCCACAGTCCATCCCCACACCATTGTCCATGTCCATGGGTCCTTCGTACATGGGCCTTCTGCTGCCTTCTCCCATTCTCCCCCTCCCCCCTTTCCTCTAGCAGCTGTCTGACCATTTCGTTTCCATGTCTCTGGTTCTGTTTGGCTCATTAGTTTATTCATTAGATTCCTCTTATAAGTGAGATCATATGCTATTTGTCTTTTACTGACTGGCTTATTTCACTTAGCATAATAGTCTCTAGTTCCATTCATGCTGTTGCAGAGGGTGGGAACTCCTTCTTCTTTCTTTCTGCTGCATAGAATTCCATTGTGTAAATGTACCACAGTTTTTTGATCTACTCATCTACTGATGGGCACTTCGGCTGTTTCCAACATTTGGCTATTGTAAATTGTGCCGCTATGGGTCTAGGCATGCATAGTTGTTTTGAACTGGTGTTTCGGGATTCAAATACACCCTTTGAACTGGCAGGGTATATTCCCAGCAGTGGAATCACTGGGTCAAAGGGTAGTTCCATTTTTAATTTTTTTTTAAATATTTTATTTATTTATTTTTCGAAAGAGGGGAAGGGAAGGAGAAAGAGTAGGAGAGAAACATCAATGTATGGTTGCCTCTTATGCGTCCCCTGCTGGGAACTGGCCTGCAACCCAGGCGTGTGCCCTGACAGGGAATCGAACCGCCATTTTTAATTTTTGAGGATATTCCATACTGTTTCCACAGTGGCTATACCAGTTTGCATTCCCACCCACAGTACACTTAGGGTTCCCTTTCCTCCACAACCTCGCCAACACTTGTTTGATTTATTAATGATAGCCATTCTGAGAGGTGTGAGATAATATCTCATTGGTTTTAATTGGCCTCTCTCTGATGGTTACTGATGTTGAATATCGTTTCATATGCCTATGGACCCTCTTTATGTCCTCCTTGGAGAAGTGTCTATTCAGGTCCTATGCCCATTTTTTCACCGGATTGTTTGTCTTCCTGGAGTTGAGTAATGTTAGTTCTTTATATATTTTGGAGATTTAACCCTTGTCTGAGTTATCATTGGCAAATAAGTTCTCCCATATAAGTCAGTTCCCTTTTTCATTTTGATGATGGTTTCCTTAGCCATGTAAAAACTTTTTAGTTTGATGTAGTCCCATTTGTTTATTTTTTCCTTTATTTCCTTTGTCCTAGGATATATACTGTCATAAATATTGCTACACGAGGTATCTGAAATTCAATTGCCTGTTTCCCTCTAGGACTTTGATGGTATTGGTATCACAACTGACATTTAAGTCTTTTATCCATTTTGAGTTTTTTCTGGTGTATGGTATATGTTGGTGATCTAGTTTCATAGTTTTTGCATGTACAAGTCCAGTTCTCCCAACACCATTTGTTGAAGAGGCTATTTTTATCCCACTTTATGCTCATGCCCCCTTTATCAAATATTGACTGGCCATAGAGACATGGGTTTATTTCTGGGCTCTCCATTCTGTTCCATTGGTCTGTATGTCTGTTTTTATGCCAGAACCAGACTGTTTTGATTATTGTGGATTTGTTGTATAGTTTGATATCAGGTATTTTGATCACTCCAACTTTGTTCTTCTTTCTCCAGATTGCTATAGTTATTCGGGGTCTTTTTTTTTTTTTTTGGTTCCCTATAAATTTTCAAAGTATTTGTTCTAGATCTACAAAATATTCCACTGATATTTTAATAGGAATTGCATTGAATCTATAGATTGCTTTGGGTAGTATGGACATTTTAATGATGTTAATTCTTCCAATGCATGAACAGGGTATATACTTCCATTTAGTTGTATCCTCCTCAATTTCTTTCTTCTGACTGAAGTCTAAAAGCCTCAGCTCCACTCAAGGACTTTCACACACAACCTCCAACCAACCAACCAGACTTGGCTCCAGTTACTGACTCAGACACCCCAGGAATCAGCTTCAGGCCCAGAACATGACTTACTGCATCACAAATGAGCCTTGCTCTCCCATCCTACTGTTTCTCACCCTTTCTCTCCTCCTAGAATATCACTGCCTTCTCTAAGGCTGCCAACAAACATTTGTGGAGCACCTACTAGGAATTAGGTACAGTCCTGGCTTGTAAAATCAGATTTCTCCTTCAACACGTGGTGCAAATGATGACTTCTGCAGGTGGTGTTCATCAGTCTCCTGATGAGAAGTAACCTCATTCTTCTCTATATGCTCACATATTTACATTTGGCCTTAAGCCACAGGTATACATCTGCCTCTCTCGGCCCTGCAAGCTCCTTAGAGGCAGGGAGGATGGCACTGATGGCAGCAAGCCCTACCATTGGTCATCAATCCAGTCTGATTTGGACTAATGGGCAGTTTCTATGTCCCTGGAGCACCTTTCCCCACTGGTGGGTAAACCACAACAAAGAATGTATGTTATTGAAACAACAGTCAAGATATCAAGGAATGAATTATCTGACACATCTAATTAGTGCAAAAACAAAATAGAAATTTTCCAGTGTCCTAGATACTTTGGATTTACCTAACTTTTATTATGTACCTACACAATCAGATAGACTATGTCAGTCCATAGCACTTTGAGCTATTAGACAGAGACGCTATGCAAGTCATGATAAAGAGGATCAAAAGTACACTTTACATTCCTGTTGGGCTTAGATTCCAACCTCTAATGTTAAAAATAAAAGTGATTTCAGGCTTGAGACTCATTCATTCCACCAGCTAGTTGAAAACCATGTATTAAACACCCACTACATCAAATATCGAACTATGAGTACGAGTAAATGGACATAGTTCCTCCCTCCAGGTATTTCTGCTCTGGTCAGGAATGCAAGACTTAGCCATATGAAAGCACCAAAACAAATAATACATAAACAAGGGACAGGTCATGTAAATTATTTACATGAAAGCTGAGGAAAATCAAAGTAAGAGAAAAATTTAAACAAGTTGAAGGTAATCAATCGGAAAAGATGCATTTGAACCATCTTACTTCCTCAGTGGAGACAAATACTGAGTTTCAGAGAATACTATATTAACCATCTTAGGGGTTCAAGTCCAGATGGTTCTGGGTGATAGACTAAATCAGCTGTACAGGGCTTTCTTTTACTCATGTATTCCCCGATTTGTTATTCAACAAATATTTGTTGACTGTGCCAGGCCCTGTACTGATGCCCAGAATATGGTGGTGAAGGAGAGAGGCATGGTCTTTATGAACTAATGAAATTTAGAATATACCACAGGAAAGAATCTTTTTTATCTTGGAACTTCATGCCTTCAAAGTAAGTTGATATTCAAGTCAGTTGAATTCCTAGGTACAAAATGAATAGTGATTGCGATGGAGGTTCAGGGGCAGGATGGACAGCAGCAGAAAATCTTACTGAGAATAAATACCAGTCGTGATTGGTACCATTTCAAAGTTTAAAGGTTTCAGATGGAGGTTGGAGATGGGGAAAAAAAAGAAGGAAAGGAGCTCCTGCCCAAGAAAGGGAGTACACAGAGAGTTCTGCACCAGGGTCAGCCCCAACGCCCAAGCTAAAACTTGGCATTGCTGACATGGATAGCAGAGCCAGATAGTCAAAAAAAAAAAAAAAAAACAATGAAACGGGGCTGCCATCAATGAGAAAATATTGTGCAATGCCAGCATTTGATTTGGAAAGTATTCATAAGGCTTTCTTGGCTAGGATATTTAAGACAAAAATAGAAATATTCTCATCAATGATTTATAAGATTGCTTTAGAAAGATGGGGGCAGAAACTAGTATGACAAAGAGAAAAAAAAGCAGCCTCCTAACTTGTCGCTTGGCTGGAGAGCACAAGCCAGGGGAGCAAGAGCTGTGGAGGGTGTTCCTTGCTCCTATCAGAGAGACTAGAGCTTGCAAACGCTGCCGAATTAGCCGGTCTGAACTTCAGAATGCCAGCCACTTTCTGGATTCTCCCACCTGCAATTTTAGTTTTCTCTGGGGTAGAAGCCTCCAGATGCAATATCTGAAAGTTGCATATGTATCATGGGAAATAAGAGTAATATTAACAAATTAGCAGCCAATCAGATTAGAACATTATTCCAGACAGAGAACAGCTTCTTCTGGATTTTACCCTTGGAAGAGGAGGAGATGGGGAACGAGGGATAAAATAAGAACAGATTTCAAAAGAGCAGAAAGAGAGTAAACCTTCCCGGAATAAGGTAAGGTCATTTCACAGTTACGTGTTGAGTTTATTATAAGCCCATCCCTGGATTCTATTCAGTTTCAATTATGCACGAATTGACTCCAGCTCCTGGACTCTCCACTGGAAGCATATGGGACATAAGAGGAGAAGTCATTCATTTTAGACCCACACTTCACACCTATACTGCTGCCAGTTTCCTGGTCCCTAATACTGCCTGCCTTCCTGCATGAAGCTCCCCAGCCAACCTTCCTGCAACTCAAAATCTCAGTAAGTCACCATCATAGTGGGAAAAACCTTCTGATGCTATTGCCCACTTACAGAATCAAGATCCTACTCAGACTGGCATACAGGAAGCTCTCTAGTTACCCACTCAGACAGGTATTTATTGTGCACACATGGTAGCAGGTGCTTGGGTGGAGAACTGACAAGAAAGGCACAGGCGTACCCTCGAGGACCTTACAGTCTACTGGGGCAGGGGGAGCAGGGAGGAATCAACCAGTAATTAATTAAATAATGACAATCAAGCAGATGGCTATAAAAAGTGGAGTACCTTGGAAATGCACAATGCGTCACCTACCTTGTTCTGTAGGGTCTAGCAAGGAAGGCCTCCCTGAAGTAGTGATGTTCAAGGAGACATGTGAAAACTGAGCAGCATTTAGCTAGGAAAAGAAGGGATAAGAACTGCAGGACAGGGAACAGTGTGCACAGAGACCCCAAGGAAGAGAGATGGCAGGGACCTGCAGAACTTGGTGGGAGCAGGGAGACTGCAGGTGAGACACATAATAGCTGGGGCTAAGGACCCAGGACAGGGGGAAGGGAGAAGTGACAGAAACTAGTAGAGGAGACATGGTGAGTTATAAGGATTCCTGGATCACCAAGTCAACAAGATTGGGCTCTATACTTAAGGCAATACAGAGCCATCAGAGGCTTTTAAGGAGGACATTGGCATGACCAGATCTGTTTTAAAAAATGCATTCCGTGTCCTGTGTACTGTGTGTAGGTGGGTCAGAGACAAGAGGGCCAAGAGCAAAAAGATGAGTTGGTAGACTATGGCCATAGTGCAAGTAAGAGAGGATGAGGGCTTGGTGGGGAGAAGGTGAAGATGTGGTAGAGTGGGCAGGACTCGGTGACCAAGGGCATCTGCAGAGTGAGTAAGAGAACGCAGTTGGGAATGACTCACATTCTGGCTGAGACAACTGAGTAAATCATGGGGCCACCAACCAAAACAGGACTTCAAGTGGAGGAGTTTTTTTCTCTCTTAGGGAGAGAACCCCTGAGTCTGAAGGTCTTCCAATGAAAACTTCTAGAAGTTGTAAATAAGGGCCTGAAGGTCAGTAGGGCAGAGGGGACCAGACATGTTCAATTGGGACAATTAGGGTATGACAGGGGATTATTATCCTCTGGAGGAATGTGGCGGCCCCAGAACACCATGGAGCAAAGAAAAAAGAAACATTCAAGGATGAGGCCTAGGTAACTGCAGTATCTAAAGGCTAGTCAAAGGATGGACCCAGTCGAAGAGAATATTTGGAAATAGTACAAAGAGAGAACAATGTATAATATTTCTTGAAAGAAAAAGAAGATATTTCAAATTAGAGATTAACAGCCTAAAGATGAAAACTACATAAGGAGCTACCACAGTGGCCAATGAAGCCACTGCTGACTTCAGTAAGAATAATTCTGGTAAAGTAGGAGAGGCAAAGCCAGATTTACAGAACAAATGAGAAACGAAGGAGTAGAGAAAGCAGCGGTGACCTGCTACTTCAAGACCTTAGGCAGGGAAAGGAAGGAGACATGGGCCGCCTTGAGAGGAATGTGGGGTGGCAGGACTTTTTAAAGGAATTGGCCCGTGGCTGGAGGTGGCCAGACAGACTGGGGCAACTTCAGGGATGCCAAAGGATGGACTCTTCCAATGGGCGTGGGAGTAAATGAGACGACCTCTTTGCTCCAATTCAAATCTGAGATTCCAGTCCCCTCTGGAAATGAGGTTCACCAAAACAGTCATTTCCACAGTCTGTTTGGGACAGGGAGCCGAAATTCGGCATCAGGAAAGCAGGATTTGAAGAGGAGCACTTTACTCTACCTCTTGGATATGAAGCAAGGAGCATGTGCCTCTTTTGGTAACTGAACTGAGGGTCGTGTGGCTTGGGCTAGAAAAAAGGACTCAGGAGGGAGGGATGGCAGGGAGATAACGCTGTTCCCTCCTCCTAAAAGAATGTCAACTCCCCCAGGAGAAAACCACGGCAAGAGGATCAGTCTGAAAACCGACTGTAGAACAGTGAGGCCAGCCCACTCTCCTGCCTCTGTGCCTCTTCCCCTAGGACTCAAGCAGTGCTCCCCAGGCTCCTAGCTAATAGGGACGCAGGGACCACACTGTAGTCTGCGCTTCCCCCAGTACTCACTGGACCCCGGCCTGGCCAGCTGCTGAGGCGACCTTCTTGGGACCCAGAGCCTCCCCTGCCTGTGCCACCTCAGCTCCCAGCCCAAGAACACAGAGCAGGAAGGGAGCAAGACAGACAGACAAATGTTGATGAGGAAGCACAAGGGAGGAGAGAGAGAGAAAAACAAAGAAATGCAGAGCAAAGAGGAAATAGCCATCTATTACTATTAAAATGAGTGAATGTGTACATGACAGCGAGAAAGAGAAAACAGAGACAGACAACCGGATTTTATGTTTGACCCTCGCACAAATCACTTCCTCTCCTTGTATGTGTAAAATGAGAAAAGTGGATTACAAGGTTCCTAAGTTTCCTTTGAGGTTGAAAATCCGGTGTTTCTTAAATTCTGCATCTGTATATACATAGCACCCCCAGAGGCCAAACGCATTAGCAGCACAAAGAAAATACAATAAACCCCAATGAGGACAATGTGCTCACATGTGTGTGCCCTGGCAAACACGTGCGTATGTGCACACACACATGTGCATACACGGGAGGATGGCTGCTACGTTGAAGGGTGTGCCTATGAGTGATGGAGGTAGAATACAGTAAATATACCGCTACACATAAAATGTGTCTGATCAACTTACGGTCACGCCTTTTCTACATAACATGTAAATGCTAAATCTCAACTAATCTAAATATTTGACAAATGAATCATTTTAGATTGTCAAGCTTTCTAAGTAGCTAAGGATTTACTCCTCAAATGATAAAAACTAGTTTTAAAAGCCACCCCAGAGAGGAATATTTGTAGGGGGGTTTCTTGTTTTACAAACGTTTGAAGCAAACTCTGCCAAACCTGACTCAACTGTAGGTTCTCGGCGGCCCTGGTTGTCCTGCTGCTCTTCCAACATATAGAGCTACATGCTGCACCCAGGCTGCACTCACAAAGTGACCAGACTATAGGACCATCCTCCAGTGTCCCCAGGCCGGGGGCCGGGGGACAGACTACAGAAACCTTCGGATCTGGGGAGAAGAGCCAGGAGGGAAATCAAGGAAGGGTAAGAGTTCTCACTGCACAGCACGTTCCTCCAGGGCTGGACCCTAAGCTGGGAGAGGGGTGGGGGGAGAAAAAGGCACATTTTCAAAGGAAGCTGAAAGCTGGGGACTGGGTTACACCTCCTGTTTGGGTGGCTCTGGGTAGCCTGGGACTACTGCCCAGAGGGGTAAAAGCAGAGTGGATTTAGGCAGAAAGATGGTTTTAAACAGATTGCATCAATTCTTTCTCCCTGTTCATCCCGCTTAACTGATGTGTGCGAGAATTTCAGAAGCTATCTGGTTGCCCACCAGGATAGGATACGCAGGGAAAGAATGGGAAGCTGGGGTTTACCCAGCCCCTGGGTGAGGGTGAGGGGTTGTAGCTGGAAGTGCTGGCCAGGGCCTTGCGGGAGGAAGTCCTGCCAGCTCCCCATCCGAGGCCCCCAGGATGGAGATCACAGCTGCCACGCCACAAGGAGCCCACTGAGGCCCCGGACGGCAGCACGAGGAAAACCCAAGCCCCTCTCCACACCACGGCGTGGGTAAGCTTCCCCTACCTCAGATGCCATGTTGGCTAGAGGGGAGAGCAGGAAAAAAAACCTCCAAAGATGAAAGATGTTCCCATGTAAGACTGGATTATCCTGAAAAATGGGTGAGTGTCCTTTAACTAACACACTTTAAGTCATTCTTTCCCCCTGGCATGACAAAGGCTAGGCCCTGGGACAGGAGAGCAAAATAAGAAAAAAAAGACAGTGGGTCTTTACCCCTTCTGTACAGTCACCAGTGCTGCTGCAGGTAATAGCTGGCATGGCCGATTCCGGCCCATCCTCGCCTGTACTGCCCTTTCCTGAGAATCCTCTCCCAGCCCTTCCTGAAAGGTCTCATCCGAGGGCAAAAGGCCAGCCTGAGAGGCAGGGCAGGGCTGAGAGAGGCCAGAGATGTGGCACCACTGCGGGGGCAGGGAGGGCGTAAGCACTGGCACAGCTGGACAGAGGCCGATGCTGAAGGCCCACTGCCTCCCTCCGAGGCTATGAATCTATGGAGGCAAAGAAGGGGGGAGGCTGGCTCCTTCCTCAGGCACCACACAACCCTCACGGCAGTTCCCCTTCGGGCCAGCCTTGGCCTTAACCTATAAGATTGAGGGGCCAGAGAAGCCTCAGGCCACCCCCAAACCTTCTCAACGCAGTATTCTTGCTTCCAAGACAAAGGACTGAAAAATGCAAGAGCCTGTGAGGAAGGTTCAGACAAAGGGTAAGTGAGCCTGGAAGGAGTAAGGGAGTGAGTGTCCCCTGGGCAGGGCTGGGAAGAATTATGCTTGGGGCCTGGAAAGGGGGTTGAAGCCAACAAAACCGGCCACGGGCCTCCTCGACCTCCTTCACTCACAGCCCAGAGCCAGCCCGATGTGACTGCCAATAAGACAGCAGCCAGGAGGACCCTCTGCACAGTCGCCTTCACAGCCGCTCCAAGCTCCCAGCCCCCAGGTCCTTCCGTCCTGAGGGTCAAGAGACTCCTGACGGATCGTCCCAGGCCTGGGCAGGCTCCACAGCCATTGTCACCACCATGCTCTAGACCACGTGCAGGAACACACACGGGCACGCTCTGACAGACACGGGCCAAGACAACCAGCACGCAGGATCAAGGTCCTCACTTGCAGCCTGGACACCCTCTTTCGTCTCCCGTCATTTAACTAATAGATTCTAAGTGATGTGAAAATACTGACACCCTCGGGCTCTGCCGTCTCCCAATGGTGGCACGGGGTCTCGTGTGCTTTTGCAGCCTAGAAATTGATCTGTGTCCTCACCATCAACACCACCATCAGCACCGTCAGAGCTGATTTCCCTACAGGTGAGTGTGGAGCAGCAAAGATCAGGCTCTAGGAGAGAAGCCCGTGAGGATAGAATCACAGTGAGGAAGAAGAAATTCAGACAATGACAAAAGCCCAGATGTATCCCACCTGCGCACAAGAGACACTTGTGAATCCACATGGCAGAGGAGGGTGAAACAGGGGGACTCATGCTCTACCCACATAGGGCTGGGGGTACCTGGTTGCAGCACAGGGGTACACAGTGGCGAAGACCAGTGCTGCTGCAGTGGTGAGGACAGCTTGCCGAAGGAGGGAGCACTGAGCAGAGTCAGCAAGGCAGGGCACAACTTATTATGAAAGGAGCTTGACAGCACAGCATGAGGATGAAATAGGTAAGCTGCAGAATGAGCTCACCTGATTTTGAATTTTATTTCCTGGCTGTGTGACCCTACGAAGGATACCTAACCTCTCTGATCTTCAGTAGCCTGGTATGTAAAATGCCAATGCCTTTCTTACAAGTCTGCAGAGAAGAGGAACTAAGCCTGTAAAGGGGCTTGGCTATGGTAAGTAGCTAGTAGTGTGTCAGGCAAGGGTAAACAAAGGCACAGAGGCTGAAATGAGGACAGCAAGGACCAGAGAACAAGAGTGGCTATGGACAGCCCCGAGGGCCAGGCCCCAGAAAGGTGGGGCACCCAGGCTGGATAAGGCTGTGGCTGTCGGGGGCTGCCTCTGCAGCACCATCTCCAAAGAAGCTACAGCTGTGGAAGTGGCAGTTCTGCCCAACAGGTTGTCAGCCCAGCCCTTCAGGGGCTTTCTTCCCATTGGCCATGACTCTGACAGGAAAATCAGCAGGCCAGTGGTGCGGGCCTGGGCAGTGCAACAGACAAGGCCCTGGGGACAGCTTAAGTGGACAATAATTGCAGGTTATTATACACCGGGCTGCAGCCAAAAGCCAGGCAGCTATTAAGTGTGATTGGGAGAAAGAATCAGGAGGAGGAGGGTAGATGTGAGAACCAGCTTGCTCTCTCTGTTCTCAGGGCTGCTCTGAGGCCAGAGTTGTGCAGAGGCAGGGGAAGAGTGGCTGGAGAGAGGAACCTATCTACCAAATACACACCCTGAACTCCAGGAAGCAATCCCACCCTGGCCTCTGATCCTCCCTTTCCCAACAAGGTCTTAAGAGCAAGGATTACTGTCCTTTGCTCATAAATCAGAGAATGATGTCCAGAGAGGGTAAGTATGTGACTCAAGGACACACAGCAAGTCTTGCCTGAGTCCCACCAGAGCTGCTTGAGCCCCCTTTGTTGTCTGATGGCCACAGAAGTGGCTGGGGCATGAAATTCCGTCAAGACCTGGCTCTACACTCAGTAGGGCAAGGTAAGCAGGAAGCACCTCCAATCTGGGACTGGGAGCAGTCAGCAAGACCCAATGGGGACACAGACCTCACTGTGTGGACACCAGTTCATTAGCCAGGACAAGGACAAGGAACAGTGAAATGTGGGAGGGGGCAGGTTTATAACGATGCAATGGGCTATTTCTTAGAGCCTTATATATTCATTAGAGAACTCTCTGGGACAGAAGGATTCCGTGCCTCCTTTATAGATGAGAAACCAATACAAATTACACAACTTGTCCCAGGTGGCAATGCTGTCAATCGCAGGGCCTTGTGACAACTACTGTTCTAAGGGCCTGTAGACTACACCCGTGATCTGTCCATTGGAGAAGACCTTGGCAGAGGGGACCCCTACTCCACCCCCTACCATCAAGCTAGGAGGACTAAGGTTTTATTCCCGCTGGCTAGGTTCCCATTTTAGCAAGAGGCGGTTCTTCTCTTTTGGGACCAACAATGGCATGAGATTGAGACCCAAGGGGTCACACTGCCTTCGTAAGATGAGTGGATCACACACCCCAGCCTCCTGCCTCCCAGGCCTCAGCTCCTCCAAGCCCATGACTCGACTTGGAAATAAGGACGTGGTACCCTCATCCTGAAGCACAAACCCCATGGGCATCTTCAAGACCAAGCCACTTTCTTCACTGTTTCCCAGAGGCCACTTTTACAGGGGCCGCGCCAATGGAGGCCAAGGAGGGAATTTACATGTTGGTGGCTGGTGGACCAACCCCCAACTGCTCCAACCACAACACTTCGGCAGACATCCAGGAACATCAGCTCAGTGCCACCCTCAGGTTCCCACTGCCTCCCCTCCCTCCTGGTACCGCCTCTGCGCAGCCAGGCCTCCCCAGCCCCGGTCTGGATATGGCCCTGCTTTGGGTCACATGAGAGCAGAAACCTGGCGCAGGGAGAGATCAATTACGCTGTGACTCAGGGAGAGGGCACAGAGCCAGGCAGTGAGTCACGGAGTCTGCCTACCCTCCCTCTTCCCGGGAAGGAGGCGGGTCACGTAGGCCCGTGGAGGAATCTCCCGTGTGCCAGGACACGCGGACGTGTGGATGCGGGCTCCCTGACCCGGGGGCAGAAGATGCCAGGTGTGTGCAGTGGTGCGGGCCCCTTCCTAAACCTGATGCAGGTGGGCATCACTGAGCTGCCGCGTGGGGAGAGACTCACAGAGCGCCTCTCTCACGTGGCTCTACGCCCCCAGCCCACTCACAACACTGCGCCCACAACAGCGAGGGAGTTAGATGCCTCCATCTTCCCAGGACACTGGGAGGGCCACTGAGGAAAAGCCCAACTGTCGTCTTTCCGAGAAAATCCCCACGTTCTGTCACCTGTATTCTAAATGCTATTTGCTGCTTATATTTATACCTGAGGAGATCAGTTTACCTTTTAATGAAAGGTAAATCATAGATACATGAAATCATAGATAACATTTACTGGGCACCTACTAGATGGCAGGCACTAAATATTTATTACCCTTTATTCATTTATCACCTCCTCCTGACAATCATATGCAGTGTTACTATGCCCATGTTTCAGAGGGGAAACTGAGGCTCTGAGAGCATGATTTACCTGGCTGGTAAGCCTGAGATCTGCCTGGTTCCAAAGCCCAAATTCTTTCTATACACAATGCATAAATGTGTGTGTGTGTGTGTATCTATATATATAAGTAATTTAAGTTTTATGTACATATTTTTAAGCAGTATATTTGAAGACTGTATTTAAATTTTACTCTTTGAACAAAATTTATATTAATGTGTCTGTTTAGTAAGAGACCAGAATTTACATATACAGCTTTACACATACACTTTGGAAGCCTTTAAACTTATTAAATGAAGGCTGCCATCTGTAAATTATTTGAGGAGAGTATCTTTTTTAAATATTCCTAGTGGTAGCAAACCTTCATTTTTATATATAGAAACGATCTATGTAAAATGGGCCCAGTATGGTGCCCCTCCCACTAAGTGTGCTGGGCCAAGGGTGAGTTCTCTCCTCTCACTCACCCATCATACATACCCATGCCCCTTCTCTGTCCCAGCAACGGCAATCTGGCGCCATTGATTACACTATTCCATGTTCTCAGCAGCCATCAGTATGTGGTTGGTGAGTCCCCACCCTAAGAGCAGGCCCCGCTGCAAACCCCCCACCCCATGGTCAACTGCCACCCATGGAATGCAAGCCTACATCCTTCCTTGGCCTTCAGGGCCCACCTTGACTGCCCACAGGCCCTCTCCATCCTCATCAGCTGCCTCCCCTTCTCTCCCCCCAGGCGACATAGCTGCAACCTCCTCACCAAGCTCTTGTCAACACCCAGCTGCTGGATGAGTGAGCAGGAAATAACCCCCAATGCCGGTGGGTGAGTCTGAGGTCCCTGAATAACAACCCTTTGAAGATCTGGCCAGGTGTCAATGTCCTGCGGTCTCACCTTCCTGAACCCCTGTTCCCTTGTGGCCTCCCCACCTCCACCCAGCCACCTCAGTCATTCATGTCATCTGCAGAACCTGTGGACATCGAATTTCTTAGCCCCCTGTTGGAAAGATTGTGTTCTAGACTGTAGGGGCCTGGCAGTGGTGCGGAGAAAGATTTCTAGAGAGCCGAGGGAGAAGCTGTGGATCAAGCAACATTATCAGAGAAACAGTGGCCATGATAAAGTGACATTTACTCACTGTAACATGTGTGTAATAAATACAACTTACTATTGCAGTTTCTAAAGTGAGCCCGGTGTCTGAAAACCTCAGGGCTCATGTACCATAAATTAACATAATTAAAAACTAACTAGTAAAACATCACAATGAAAAGGACTTGCTGCAGCAACACCTCTCAGGTAAGAAGGGGCCAGGGAGTGCCAGCAGCGCCTATCTACGGCAGGCATGTGAGCCATGCCCTCCAGAATGCTTTCCACCCCATGGAACACCTTGAGAAACAGTCGTGCAGCAAGGATGCCCACTGCAGATCCAAGTCAGGCTCCAGCCACAGGGCACCCCTCCTTCTCTGTAGAATGAAGGGGTGGGGTCCTTGGCAAGCTCTCAGTCTCCAATGGCTCATCAGTGATGCTCCAATAATATTGGCCGGCCAGACATTGATCTAAGCACTTTACTTGCATTTAATCCTCACAACAACTTTATGAGGTAGTTTCTGGTCCTCTTCCTATTTTCCAAATAGGAAACTGAGCCACAAAGAGATGAAATAACCCATCCAAGGTCAGAGGGAGGAAGTAGCAGAGGCGGGACTTGAAGCCAGGGAGTCTGGCTTAGCCAGCTTCACCTAAATGCAGCTGTAATCACCTGCTTGTGTTGGAAAGAATGTCAATTCTTTGGGGAAAATAATGGGTAAATCCCTAACCCTCCAGTGCAGACTGGTCATCTTTATCTGCACTCTTCTGTAGCCCCTTTGCATCCTGAGTCCCTACTTCCACCTTAATTTTTTACACAAGAATCGTTGAGTCAGTCGTCTCACAGATAAGCCACTGTTTCACCTTCTTCAATGTAATGTGAGGAACGAAAGGAGGCAGAAAAATGGCCTGCAGTCTCCACTTTACAGAATAAAAAGCCAAGGCCCAGGAGAGTGACAATGCATGTCCCTACCACCAAGTTCTGGCTCTCAGATGCCCACCACACAGGACGCTGAGCTGCGATTTCCAGTCCACGACTTCAGGTCCCTTCATTCCACCTTGAGAGCTGCCTTTGCATTTCCTACTCACCCTGGGTTGACATGGAAGCCTAAATGAGGACAATGGGCAGCCGGTCCCTGCCGAACTGAGTGCCCAGAGACTCACAGAAGCATTCCCCACTGGTGCCCTGGCCCATGAGCCACCACAAGTCCAAGGCCATGTGTCCCTGGGCTTAGCCCGCCAGGAAAGTAGCCCAGAGGCCCCTTCTTCACCTACCCTGGCACTTGTCTGAGTTCCAAGGCAACACGGTTGCTCCTAGGGAGCCCCTGGGTTTTCCCAAACACACGGCATCCTACCTCGGATTCTCTTCTCCCTCCGGTGTTTGCTCCCATGAGCAGGACTGCTGTGGACCCAGCACAGGGCAGAGTAGCCCTTTGACTGTCCACTCTGGGTGACAGAAAGCTGTTAATGTTAACTGAGAGAAGCTAAAGACTATTTTCCTCTTCCTTTCTACCTCAGTAATTGCTCTTTATATCACTAAACCTCCCCGAATTATTCAAGGACAGAAAAGCCCTAGGCTTGTGGAGAGCAGCAGGAAAAGATTTTTAAGGCTGCCTTCAAAGTCCTATCTTACACACCCAACCTATCTCCTCCACACAGGTAACCCTTCCAGGAGCTTCCATCTTCTTACCATCACACAGGAACCCAGAGCCCACTGGCTACTCCAGGCCTGGCAACTCCACCCACTGCCTCAACCTCTCCCTTCTCTCCCAAGCTGACCCACTCCCTCCTACAGGACCAACTCTCTCCACCAGAAAGCCTTCCCTGGGCACCTCTCCCATCACAAGCTCCCCTTTCTTCAGGGTCCCCTGGCATACATCGACAGCACCTTTCACTTGGTTGGGTCATGCCTTTGTGTGGTTACTCAGCTCCCTAGGCCAGTCTCTTTACCCAATGTTTGAGCTCTCTAAAGAGAGTAGGTGAGTCTCCCTCTCTCCAGCCTACCCTCACTGCCCTCTGCAGGTCTGGACAGAGCAATCACTCCAAAGAGACCATAGAAAGGCTGTTTTTCTGGAGGTCTGGTCTCAGCTCTGTTTTCAGCTTGTTCTCAATATATATAACCTTGGAGGACCAGCTGCTTCTTGCCCCCCTAGCCCTTAGGCCAGGCCATCACCCAGCTCTCTAGCCATTTACCACCTTTTGCATCCTGGCTTCACATGGATGTCTCTCTCCTCAAGGCTGCTACCCCCATCACAGATCATTACACAAAACTTGGATGGTTTTCTGTTCTCTCAAATGTAGAACTCCTCAGGCCTGGAAGACATTTAACCATCTGTTGCCGTTTGCTGTTCTGGGGTTTTTCACTTGGTATGACTTTGGTCTCTCTAACTAAACCTCGGGCTCTTCCCAGGCCTGTCCTTTGCTGCTTCCAGCAAGAGACTGAAAGGGCTGGATGAATGCAAGAATGACTGCATTCATCCAAGTCAAGCCATGCCGCCTTGAGAGGCTAAACTGCACTATGTCCTAAACTGCTTGCTCTCATCCTAAATTCTGAACTCTTGGCAGAGAGCCTGCCTGAGGCCCTGTAGCTCCCCATTCTGAGGGTCCAGATGAATGAATACAGCATTGCCCACTCCCACCCGCCAAGGTCAGATTAGCCTTTGGTGTCTAGAAAGTCCCTCTTGAAGACCTACTGTGTGCCCTTGCCCTTCAAGACAAACTGCAGAGGAGAAGGAGGAGAGGCCCGATTACTAGGTTCCTGCCCTCTGCCAGTGCACAATCTAGATGGAGAAACAATTCACAGGCAGGAGAGCCACAGCAGGTCTGCGGGTGTGTGGCCACAGCCAGGGCTGTGGAATGTGTCTCAGTGGGTGTAAGCAGGGGCCAGTGATGGTGGCTCAGCTGGAGAGAAACAGAGCACAAACAGGGCTCCCTCTCTCACTGAGGAGCAGGAGCAGGAGACAATGGCGAGGCCTGCATAACTACACCAGCTGAACCAAGATGCACCCCGCACAGGGCTTCCTGACCACCCCTCAAAAAATGAATCAGCAACAAAATGTAAACCCCAAACACAGAGCAAAAACGAGAAGCAATTGTTTCCAGCCCCCACTTCCATTTGCCAACCTTCTCCCTCTCAGTGAATGGAATAATTGTGGCCCTGAAATGGCACTTGCGGAAGTTTTCAATCTGTTTAAATGTCACAATAGTACTTTGCCCCCATCTTTCCCTAATTACATTTCTGTTTGATGTTCTAAGGTTAAAAGAAAAACCTCAAGTCTTTCTAGAATATCAAGGGCAAGAATACCAAAGAATCAACCTAACTCATGTGTCTTCCAGTTTTCTCAGGGGTCCTGCATCTTTATTGCATTAGTTTGAGTCACCTGTGTATATTATTTTGTCACCAATACTCTGCCGTGACAGAAAGGTGGTGGCTTAAAAGATTCAGCTCTGTACCTTTAAGGGATCAATGCCTTGGCAGAAGCTGCTTTTGCTGCTGTTTACACAAGATAGCTCAGTTACACGGGGCCTGGTGTCCTGGTTGCCTCTGCCCCAGCAATCTAGAGGGAGGTGGGGCAGTATACCAAACACCTGCCAGTGACCCTAGAGGTTAGGAACGTTACCCCTAAGGGGAGACAGCCCAAATCCAAAATAAGCCATCCTCAGGTGGGAGAGAGGGAAGGGTGAGGAGCATTTGCCTAAGGAAAAAAGGGCTCTCCACAGCTTTCCATCCACATGTGGAGAGGCAGGGACTGGGCCACAGTGCAGGGGCAGAGGCACAGTCCTGGAGGGGGTCGGTCCTATGCCATATGGAGTTTGCACAGGCATCTGAAATAACCAGATGCCTCCGTTCATTAACAACTCCACTCTCACCCCTTCTGTCCAGGGACTGCTTTTATTTATGTATTGGCTATTATTATTAATAATAATATGAATAATAAAACATCTGTGAATAATTTACTTAAAAGGGGGCTTGAGGTGGAAGCAGAAGGAGTGAAGGGTGAACCTCAGTCATCCCTCTCTCTGCAGGTCTCTCCTTTCTCAGCCCTACTCAGCTTGCTCTCTTCACTTCCCCTTGCTCTTGCTTCACTTTGAGGTGGGGGCGGGGGGACAGAGAGAGATAGACTTCAAGTAGGAATTATTCTCCTAAACTCTTGTTACGGCTGAAAATATATTTCACTCCTGTTGTGAGATCCTGGGCGGTAAACACCAGTGCCACAAGGTGATGTTGGAGGAGATATTTTGGGCAAAGTGAATGGCCGATGATCTGTCCTGAAAGAAAGGGGACGAGGAGGTCTCAGCCTGGTGTGTACACACACAGGCAGAGTATGACTACAAACAGGGCTTATGTACACATGCCCACTACGTCCACACAAGCACCCACAGCCCTGACAACACATAAGGACAAACCTCCAAGCCACACACTCAGACCCTCCGTGTGCCTACCAGGGACATGCTCCTCATCACCGCACGTCACAGACACACCAAGCACACAGCCACATGGCAGAGAGGCTCTCTGTGAGTTTCTGTTTGATTCCATCAACTTGGATGATTCTTAGGCCATTATATAACACTGGATAATGTAAGCCTGGGAACCGAGTTATGAATCAACTATACTTACACACGATTACATCAAGCAAAGGCAGGAAAATCTTAAATGAAAAGACGAAGTTCCACAGTTACAGAATTGTACTTGCTGCGCGGTTTGGGCCCAGGATCCTCCAGGAGAGGTGTCCCAGGTGGGCTCTGGGCCTGGGGCTGCAAACCTCAGGGCCTCCTCAGGCCTCCTCCTGGCGCTGGAGAGCTCTCTGCGTTGTGGTTGTACCAACCGGGCTTGGTCTCGGTTTTCCGGCAGTTGGGGTCTCATTTCTTTAAATAAAATTTCAAACATATCGTCTAGTAACCGTCATGTAAGGCAAGCAAAGAGAAACCCAGAACATCCAAAAGGAGTGGTGGGAGCCAGGCCGGGGTCAGGCCAGCAGCTCTGCCCAGCAACCCCGCAGGGAAGCGGCGCGTTATTTTAATTTGCCCAGCTTCTGAAGCCCAGAAGATAGTGTCCTGGAAAAGCAACTGTGGGAGAGGGTAGGATGCAGGTTAATATCATTAAAATGAAAATCTGCTCTCCGAACCCAAGTTCACCACCAGCATTTACCCCCAGAGGCGGGACTGTTTGGACCTGCTCCAGCGCCAGCCACTCCCTCTCCCGCGCAGCCGATGTTGTCCGCGGGGGGCCTGGCGGGGAACCCGGCGGAGTCCGGTCTGGGCGGTCGGACCCTTGGCTCTCGCCCGCAGACGCGACTCCCAGCCTCGCACTCTGGTGCGGAAGGAGCCGCAAACGAAGCCGGCGGGGGTAGCGCACGGCGCGCGAGTCTGGGTCCAGCCGCAGCCCGAAGAGCGACTCAGGGGGTTTTATTTCTTTGATGGTCGATTAAGAAAAAAACAATTTTTTTTTTTTGTTTTTCAATTTGAACCAGTTAAACAGACGAGGGCAAAATCAAGCTGGTCCCTCGCTCTGCCTCACTGACCACCGCGCCCAGAGCTTGCCACCTTCCCCGGAGCGGGCCGAGGCACCCGGCTCCTACCTTCTTCCCGCCAGCCTCCTGCCGGACCAGCCGCCGCTCTTCGGGGAGGGAGAGGCCGTCCCGGACGGAAACACCCACCCCCAGACTTCGCAAGCGGGCTGGAACGAGGGTTGGGCCCTGAATCTCTATGCCTCGTCCCCCCCGAGCGGCCCCACTGCTCCCCAGTCCCGTCCTCCCAGGTGGCTCAGGTGGCGGTAGGCGCCGTGCGGGAGGGCGAAGATTTGGGGCTGCGCTGGCAGGTCGGGAACGCGAGGAAGAAAAAAGCAGAGACTGAGAGACCGAGCGCGCGCGCGCGAAAGAGAGCTCTTGTCTATAGATTTATCCACATAATATATATTTATGTAGCTTTTTTTTCTCTCGACACTGATCAATGAGCACTCGGATCGCTGGGCGGACTCCCTCCAGGCCGGCTGGCTTTTTCTAGTTTAAATAAATAAACGGAACCAGATGGGAGAGAAAAGCGCCCATTCCACCTTCGCCGCCGCCCCGCCCGCCATCCCTGCCTTTGCTTCGCCCGTCTGGCGCCCTAACAGAGCACAGCTCGGGGGATAACAGCCCCCTACATACCCACACGAAAGTGAAAAACCTATGCTTTTAAAATACAAAAAAGTTGCACCTGCTGCTATTACAAAAAGAACCCCAAAACGGCAAAGAGGAGGCCAGCAGCCCTGTTTCTAACAGGAACCCGCTCCCCGCGACAGCCGCGCCGGAATCTCAGCGCCTCCCGAAGAGCCATGCGCCTGGCGCTATTTATAGCCGGGGGCCGTCTCGGACTGTACCACCGCTGCTCTCCGGGGCCGCCGACGGGGGAGGCGCGCGGGGCGGCACCGCCCCACGCCGCCCTGCTCCGGGCCACCGCCCGCCGCTGCGCGGGAGTCCCCCCGCCCATAGCTCCCTCTCGGGGCCCCGCGTCCCCCTCCTTCGCGAGCGCACACTCGCCGCCCCCACCCCTGGTCTGACTGGGAACTTGAACCGGTCCAGCCTGTTTAAACGGAAAGGACAGAGATCCTGTCTGTTCAATGTAAAAAAAAAAAAAAAAAAAAAATCAGATCAGACCGAAAGAGAGAGAAGAGAGAGAGGGGGGAGAGGGGAGAGAGAGCGCGAGCGCGAGCGAGAGAGAGAAGAGAGGAGAAAGAGAGAGAGAGCGGAGAGCGAGGTACAGAGACACCGAGGGGGAGAGAACCCGAGTGTGTGTATGCGTGTGCGTGTGTGAGCGCGAGCGAGCTTGCGAGGGAGAGGAGCGAGAGAGTGCGAGCGAGAAAGAATAAAAGGAAAGAAGATTTTCTCTATGTATATAAAGATGGCCACGTTAGCAAACGGACAGGCTGACAACGCGAGCCTCAGTACCAACGGGCTCGGCAGCAGTCCGGGCAGCGCCGGGCACATGAACGGATTAAGCCACAGCCCGGGGAACCCGTCGACCATTCCCATGAAGGACCACGATGCCATCAAGCTGTTCATTGGGCAGATCCCCCGCAACCTGGATGAGAAGGACCTCAAGCCCCTCTTCGAGGAGTTCGGCAAAATCTACGAGCTTACGGTTCTGAAGGACAGGTTCACAGGCATGCACAAAGGTGAGTGCACCTTACCCTCCCAACTTTGCCCGGGAGAAGGAGCGAGCGGGCGGGCCGGCGGGCGGGCTGGCCGGCGGCGACGGACGACCGGGAGAAGGCGCGAGAGGGAGCCTCGGGCGGACGCCGAGGAAGGAGGCGCGCGGGCAGCAGAGACCAGGACTGGGGTGCGTGCGGAGCTGTTTGCTGGGGCAAGGCTGGGTTTTAGGAAAGGAGCTGATAGAAGCCTTACCGTGGGGAGAGCAGTGGAAGCACAAGATGAAGAGAAAGAGAGAGTATCGAGGGGAAACGGGGCTTGCATTTTTGGGTACAGCGACTTGAATGATTGGGATGGGGACAGCTGCACCAGCCAAGCCCGGGACGCTGAGCAGCAGACTGGCAGGCGCGCAGCCGGCCGGGGACCGAGGGTGCTGTCCATCGCCGTGGTGCTGAAAATACTAAGATGAGATTCAGTGGTCTCCTCCTCCGCTCCGGGCCAGAGTAGCAGGAGCGCAGCCGTCTAAAAAGGAGAGAGGTGACAAATTCAGGGGTATTTTTGTTTTGCTATCAATTTAACAGTAAACTCTCCCTGTCTAGCAGTGCACCTCAACAATTCCGCTGTGGTGTGAGTGGCGTGGGGAGAAAGGTGGATATTTGAAGGAAGAAGGGACAAAACCTAAGGCAAGAATTAGCAAGAAATCAGCCACCCCCTGGGTGGAGTGGGGAAGCCTGGATGATCCCCCCTTCTCAGAAAAGTGGGGCTGTGGGAAAAAATCTGTGTGTGCAAGATATGCATTTTAAAGGGTGTAGCCTAAATTACCCCAAACTCACCATGCAGAGAGGTTTACACCACATTATTTCTCTCCCTTGAAACAATCATTGCTAGTGAGTGCTTGGGGGAGGGGAGACAGAATAATCAAAGAATTAAAACCCAGCAACTTTTTAGGAAAGTGGGCATGGGAATTGTCTGCAGTCTGCCTGTTTTCTCCTTGTTTTATTATCTTCAAGGCAGAACCCCGAATGTGTTCAGTTGTAGAATGTGTGTGGGTGGCTGGTGGGTGATGAAATTAGCCCAGTACTCTGCTCTCTAACAGTAATGTATAGGATGTGCAGCGGGGATTAATCAGGGCTGGAGCTGTGTGGGCAAGTTAAATGCTTTCTGAGAGAGATTGATCATCAGGCATGGAAGAAGCACCAGTCTAAGGAACTTGTAGGGGATGTGTGCGGACATTCTGTTTTTAATAAATAGTAGTGTGGAGAGCCACTGAAGATGCTGTGTTAGAGCTGGTGGTTTTAATGATGAAAACACACACGCGCACATGCACCCGCACACCCACCCACACACAGAGAACAGCCTCATCCTTGGCCACAAATGGGCTATGAACAGAGCTGATCCTCCGGCACATTAGGTGCAGAGCGCAGAGCTGTCTGGCTCTCTAAGCAGCAGTGGTTTTCACTATCACAACCTCCTCCTTCTCCAGCCCTCCCTTCATCCGAATACTGAGCACAGCTCCAAACTCTTCATAGTTGGAGTCCCAGAGAGCAGTTTTTATTGGCTTTAGCATCTTCCAGCTTGCCTGCTGAGGAGTAAATCTTAAAGTTAATGACATGTTGAGTAGCACAAAAACAGCAGAATGGAAATATACTGGGTTTGTTGGGGTGGGGTGAGGGTAGGGGCTGTAATGGAGAGAGAAACCAACCTTTATCCAATATGGAGAAAATGTTCAGAAAAGAAACTGGGAAGGTGGAACAGAAAGGCAGTGTTTAAAATAATATTTGTTTCCCCCCAAATCAACCATATCTTTGTAGTTTTTCCCTTTCCAATCAAGCTCCCTGGAAGCTGATCAATGTTTGTATCTTTGTCATTCTAATATGTCTTCAGATTTAAAAATTGTAAGAATGAAAATTAAAAAGCATAAGTAGGGAAATCCTTTACCCTTCTTAATGATGAGTTCTTGTGACTATTTGAAATTTTTTAATTAGAAAAAATAAGAACCCACTAGAGGCAAACGACAGTTGTGAAGAGCTGATCTTCCTGTGAGATGTGGTTTGGGGCACTTTATTTGCTGCTTTATTTCAAATGAAGATAAACTTTAACAATAGTCCTTGCTTTCTTCTCACGATCCCTTCTTGCTAGAATCATCACTGTTTCTAATGTTATTTGGACTCCCTTGTATTGTAGCAAAGAAGTGGGATTGTCATCATTTGCATCAGGAAGGTAGAGAAGGTTATGATATAGTTATATCATATCAGATGTATTTGTACATATATCTGGCCAGGATTACTAGGACGAGCAGAACTTCATTTCCTAAATAATTCTTCCCCCAAACTGACTCAGTCCAGAGCAGGCAGGCCCACTGGCTCCGGCATGCTGGGTGCCTTGCTGTCGCAGCCTACCCTTCCGAGCCTGAGCACATATTTTTTTCCTGTGAAACTTCCTGCCTCTCCTTCCCTCGGATTTTTACAGGCAAGGTTGGGCCACAATATCCCTAACAGTGCCTGGAAGCTCCGGAAGAGCTGAATAAATGAGACAGGTTCTGAGTTCTGTTTTATTCAGTCCTAGAAGAGTTTGAACTCCTCCTTCAGTGATACAGCCTGATTTAGCAGCTAATCCTGATAAAATAAGCCTCCGGCCACCTTAAAAAATTACTCGCTTGCCATTGGTGATTAATTACTGTTAAGTCAAAAAGCATGGTGAGACTTGAAGAATAAGGGATCCATTCAGTTTCTAGATTTTCCCCAACTCTAAATTGACAACATGAGGTTAGGGATAGAAACATGCCTTTGTTAAGCCTGGTTTCAGGGCATATTTGTGGCTCTTTCTTTTCCCTTCTTGAATTTCCAACTTCTAATGAATTGTACTGGGATAAAATTGAGAAATATCACAGGATAGTGGCCTCTAGTGTGGATGGCATAGGTATTTTATTGGTTAAACAGAAAAAAAAAAGAAAAGAAAACAGAAGTAAAAATTAAATGCATGTGGTTTCAGGTGGTTATCCATTTGTTGGCCACCTGCCATTTCAGGTGACTAGAGAAGGATGGAGTTCTAAGGGTTAATGGAATACCTGCCATGCGTAGAGTGAACCTTAAAAGGCAATTACTCCAGTCAAATTGGGAGTCTGTGGAGGAGGGAGTGGGTGGGTGTTGTGGAGCAAACCCGCGGTATCAGAGAAACGTTGTTGGGCTGGGCGGCAGCAAATAGCAGTTGTGGACTGGGGTGATTACTGTGAAGGTAAATTTAGCCCCTGGAGACCAGAAAGCAATTGGGCAGGGGGAGATCTGGGTGTTAGGCTGAGAGAGAAAAGAGGGGGAAAGACCAGAAGCCCAGGATTATAATTAGAAGAAACAACACCGAGAAGAAATCCCAGTTTAATGCAAACTCTCACGGCTAACTCTAAGTCTTCTTTTTCACCCATTAGAAGCACTTTGAGAAAGGTGGTTTTTCCAGTCTCTAAAGAGAAAGACACTGTACTGTTGATTTAAAAAGGAGAGAGGCAAACTCCTGGGGTAGCAGCAGAAGTGAGGTCAGGACCAACTTTGCTCCTTCCTATAGAATTTTTCTCCCTTAAAGGAAGGAACGTGTCACCCACTAGTCTAATTTTTCCCTTCTCTCACGTTTAATTCATTTCCCTCTTCTTCTTTTTATTTCCTGGAGAACAAACAGAGTTAGTGCCTGAATATACATGCATGCACACGAATATCCATGACTGCTAACACACACACATACACAGCAGATCACACACGATGAAACCCACAATCCATTCATAACTTTGGTCTTGTCTAGCAGGATAAAAAACAGCAAAGACTGAGTTACTAGGAGACATAAAGACTAGTGCTCTCTGGATAGCCATATTATAATGTGTTATCTTTGAAGTCATTTAAGTCTAAGTGGTATTTAGTATAATATTTATGAATTAATGTAATCTAAACACAGGACTGTCCCCAATGGTTTAAACAGCCCTTACTACTGATATGTGCTTGTTCCTGGAGCCTGCAATGCATTTTAGTTTTAAACAGCCAAGTCCACAACACACGTGTGGCCTGGGCAACCCCTCTGCATTGAGATTTTCCCCCGCGACAGGGAGGAAACTCTAGTCTACTGGCAGTCCCGGGATCTCGCAACCCGGAGCCACAGCTGCGCAAACTTCAGCCCCTCATACTTTCACACTGAATCCGGTGGGAGGGTGGGGACAGCGTCATGGAACCTTCTGTGGGCTGAACTCCTGAGAGTATATCATTTTAAAATATACTCATCTCCGCATGCACAATCTCTCAGTTCAACAGTATCTGGCTAGGAAAGGCCTAGAGCCCCATGATTTGGGGTGTAGCTGGACAAAAGGGAAAGGGCAAGGATTATAACTATATTTTGGTGATTTGTGACCATCTTCATGGAATTATTTTCATGTAAGATGTAACAATTCTCAAGACATTGAGTTTTCACTGCTTGGCTTTAGCTGAAAGGGCTCATTATTTTTTTTTTCCCTGAGATAGGTGAATTAAAGTGAGGTTCTATCTGATTTCCGTCTTCAAATGAATCTAAGAGACAGTGAAGCTGAAGTATCCACACGAGCATCAGTTCAATTAAGATAAACTTCTTTTTTAAAAAATTACTTTGAAAAATAAGAATTTATTTCTGTCCAGGGAAAGACTGGTGGAACGGCTGGGCACACACCCATAGTTTTTAAAAGAAAGATATGCCTCGTGAGAAAGAGATACAGAAAATGGGATAGCTGTAATGAGAAAGGAAGACAAATGTTCTTTAAAAATGTTTCGCTGAAGAAAATAAGAAATGGTAATCATTACAAAGCTGAAGTAAACAAAACCAACAGCCCCACATTAAAACCCTTCAAGTCCCGGGTATGGATAAGTATCCTACTTAAGAGCAAAGGAAACATTATTGGGAAATTAGTGCTTTATTTAAGAGACTTGTGGTTATTTACTACTCGTGCATGATTTCACTTATCTTTTAAACAGACTCCTCAAAACCAGCACACAGAGATAAACTGATATGCATGTGAGCACGTATATGCACCCATGTACAAGCATGACTAAGTGCAGCCCACACATATGAAAACCAGGGCTGGCCTAGATTTCCCTGCAATTCAACAGGGAGATGTTAACCGCCTTTCCCCTACCCCAGCTTTAATGGGAATTCTAGACTGGGTTGAAAGAACCCCCTTGGCATGCTTTCACTCTCTCCACCTGCTCCAATTGGCTGGATGTTCACAGCTTCCTAACCACACAACAAAACAAAACAAAAAGAAAAGCTTTTCTTGAATAAAGTCATAACTTGAAAGCAACCAAAAGGAAAACAGCTACAAAAAATGCACGTCACAGATATGCTCCCCCCCCACACACACAGGCATGTTGTAGGGTTATCGGAGTGCTTTCAAAGCACTGGTTTCCAGGGGCGTTCTTTTTGCCTGGTGATCTCTGCACACTCCAGCAACTTGAACATGGCCATCACTGTCACTATGATTAGCAGCAGCATCCTCACCATTATAAGTTATATACCAGAATGGGAGAAGGGCTTCAGAGTGATTCCTTAGAAGATATGCAAGACACCACCTCCTCGGTTGAGAGCTGGTCTTACTTGCCTCAGATGGATGGAGGAAAGCACTGCATAACTCACATCTTCCGTGTCATCAGAATGTGGTCGGTTCCAAACTGACCAAGGAGGGACCTCACTGAACAGAATTCGGAGTAGGCAGGTTGTAGAAGAGAAAAAGATGCAACAGAGAATGGGGCCTGACATTCTAGCGAAAATAAGGAAAACAGAGTTGTAGAACCAAAATGCCAGCTGGATGCTGGGAGCATTGGTCGACAGTGGCTGGAACTGCAGTGGCTTCTGAACTTGGGAGGGAAATCCCATGTGACATGCAGAGAGAAGAGCTAGGGAGTGTGAAAATCTGTGTGTTTCTATGGGTACTGGAGCACTGAGGAAGGGAAGATGCTGCAGCCTGTGTGGGTGTTGGTGTGAGTGTGTGTGTGTGTGAGAGAGAGAGAGAGAGTGTGTGTGTGTGTGTGTGTCTGTCTGTCTGTCTGTAGAGAAGAGATGACAAATGCAAATGGCATGGAGATGATGTTAGGGGTAATTTCACCCTGAAGGATATATGCATGATCAGGAAAATGGTTGATGGAGAAAAGGAGAGAATCTGAGGACAATGACACTGTTCTTGTGATCCTATACTCACTCCTCCGCAGAACTCCTGGCTTGGATTTGTCAATGATCTCAGTTCCAATGTGGAGATGTGCTCTTGTTTGTCTGTCTCATATCTTCACCCAGAAGTCCAAGTTTGAGGGAGGGTTCCACCCCTCCCCCTTTCAAAGGTTGGTTTATTTCTGTCCACCTATGGACTCATTTTAGAACTGACCTCCTGTCCAGGAATGAGTGGCAAGCCATAGAGCCCAGCTCTCTGCAGAGATAGTTTCCTCCACCCACTCCTTTCCCTTCCCCTGTAGATGCCCCCTGATACGCCAGTCCTACTTTTCTGTTATAGTGTTTACACACACACACATACAAGTCAGTCAAGCCGAGCCCTCCAAGCAGAATGATGCATATCCCCTAAATGCAAGCAAGGTGTGGCAGGGATCCCGCTTCCCACGTTTCGGACTCTCTACCAGAAAAGCTCCCACACCCCACACACTTTACCTTTGCCTTTTCTGCTTTTAAATACACATACTCTCCAAGAGTCATGGACAGCATCCAATGTTATCCAAATAACCTAGGGGGTGGAACAGAGCCTTCCAACTTAGTTGTGCCGTCTTATCATCCTGCATCTCCCTCTTTTCCTTCCTCTTACCATTAAAGTACCCTCACAAACCCAGAGTGAGAACTGAAGAGGAAGGTGTATGTTCCACTTGGCAACACAGGGGTGCAATTAAAGACACCAGGGCAGAAAGACAATGATAGGGGCAGAAATGGCGGCAGAAGAATTTTCAGACTTGATGTGCTTGCCCGAAGGGCATACTTCTCTGCTCATTCAGTTTTCAGTGGCCCTGGAGGGGTATAAAGCCCGAGCCGAGCTGCAGCCCTGCCCACAGAAACCAACAAAGCAGCCAAGTGAGCAGGCCCAGGGTAACTGCCCTCCTTTCCGAGTCCCTAGAAGGGGATGTTTGCAGAACCACACATTCCCAGGGCTTCTCCCCTTCCACCTCCCCCACACTTGGCTTCTCTTATTCCCCCCTGTATCTTCCCTCCATCATGAGCTGATGAACAATCTCAAATGGAGCGATTCCCAGCAGCTCAGCTCAGGAACACATCCTACATGGCCAACTGCAAGATGTAAATAAATGGGTGCCCTCCTGGAGACAGATGTAGTTCTCGTTCCGTGAGGATGGAACAGCTAAGAATATTGATCAAAGCTCAGGGGAAAAAATTGATAATGAGCTGTCCTCCAAGAGTTTAAGTGACCGACACTTCCAAAAACCAGTTCTGGACAGCACATCAACTCACATGATGTCACTTTATTGCAATACACTCAGCTTTAATTAATTATCACCTTTGTTAAGAGCATCTCCAGATCAAAGGTTTCTAGATACTTAACAGATCTTACTAACAAAGCCCCCGTGCACTAGGCTATCTCACAGCTCCCTGGCCCAGCAAGTGACCTTCCTTCCCATTTTCTTTCCTCTCTCTAAGCTCTTGGCATCCTCCTCTTTGCTAAAGACAAACAATTGTTTCTGCGTAGCTGCTGTGTCCTAGGGTGAGGATTGTGAGGGGTGTTGTCTGCTTCGGGCAAGGGGCTGCTATTCAGCAGCTCTTTCTAAAATTCCACAACTGGGACTTGATTCACCTTCAAATCTATCTGGCTAAAATGGGGAGTGTCAATAAAAGAAAAAAGCATTCATGGAAATGCAAACAGTGTATGTGTGAATGTGTTTGTGTGTGTGCCCATGCACAAGCACTGATGTGCACATCCACATAAATATTATGGATCAATACATTTCACATCCACTGCCTACACCTCTCAACTTCCCCCTCCTGTTTCTTGAGCACCTGTGCTACTGTCGTATTTCACCCTGAGAAAGGCTTGCAGCTGAAGCGTGCATAGATAATGCTGTATTGAACCAAGCCATTGTTTGGATTTAGTTGTGGAGTCTGAGTGCCCAATGAAGGATGGTTCTCACCTGGGGTGGATGGTGCCTGAAGAATCTACTTCTTAAGGTATGGCAGGAACCTCACTCTCCGAAGTCCCCCAAACCTACAAACTGACAGGTGACTTACTTAAAAGCAACCCTTGGAGTCATTCTAGGCAGATTTGAATGCCATACGTGGCTGTTTGTTCATTATTCTAATTTAATGATGCAGTCACACCTAATTAATCCATGTCTGGTTTATTCATACACTATGTCTGAGGATCCAAAAGATCTCTCTAGCTAGCTGGCTTCCCTTTACAAGGCCGAATGAGGAGTCTCCCCCGACAAGGGAGTGTGTCTCAGTCCAAACAGGGATGGATTACTGTGGACCAATTTGATAGAGGCACTGTCCCTGACACCACCATCCACACAGGTAGGCAGCAGTCACAGAGATGTAGCAATGATATCTCTATGCCTATGCAACACACATATGTGAACACATGAAGTGTTCTTTTTCCCCCAGAACCCTACTAAGAGGCAACGGGTCACACCCCCGAGTGTAATAAATGACAAGGGCTTGTGGAGTGGCAAGCATTCTCATGACGGTGAGTTTCAACGCAGAAGGTGGAGAGGTTGAGCTGAGTCAACCTCCCCTCTCCAGCCTTAAGAAAGCAGAGCAGGGTTTACCACTGCCACTGTGCAGAGAAAAAGGCTGAGGCTGGGAGCAGCATGCCCTCAAGGACAAGTTTGCAGCATGGCCTTCAGCACACCTCCCCATGGCTAGTTCTGGTCAGACTGCTCCTACAAAGTACTATCTCTTGCCTGACAGGTACATGAGAAAACGAGGAATCAACCTGGTAATATCCTTATAAAACCAAGCCTCCTGCACAAAGTCCTAGGAGACAAGAGGCATCTAAAGATCAAACACTACATCACAGTGTATTTGTAGGAACTCTGATTCTGCTACCTCCCTATAATGCTCTAATTGACTATTTGATCAGCTCTAAAAGGGCCGGTGTTCAGGACAGACTCACGCAAACACATTTGTACACACACTCACGTGCGCACTCTCCTAACATGTGTTCACACACCCACCCATGCATACACACTCACCACACAAGCACTTGTACACAGGCTTTCTCTTGCACTTACCACTGTACTGACCCTAGCTCAACCAACCAGGGTAGATTTTCACAGGAGCTGCTTGAAGGTGAGTGTAAAGCACACACCTAAGGTTGTACATGCCCTTCCAGTAATGGGCTTATCAATACCTCTTAAAGAATTGTGACAGCCAGCCCAGAGTGATTCAGTTGTGTGGACAAAGGTCAGCATATAGATATCTATTATTAATAATATCAATATCTTGGTTGACCAATATAACCAGAAACTGTATCTTGTCGCTGCTGATGGGTGAGGCAGGGAGGACTCCGCGGCAACAGCAGGAAATTATGCCCATGTAAAATTAATCATATTGACTGGTTCTAAGAATATACAGAGAGGCAAAGATGTTGGGAGTGCTCACTGTGGTGGGAGAGGGGGACCTTGTTCCCAGAGGCTTCATGGTCTTGAGCTCCTGCAAGGAGACCAGGGAAATAGAGGTGTCCCTAGGTGACCGATGAGAACACTCTTCCTCATCCGGTCTCTGCTTCCCAGTGGGGTGAGGTGGAGGAGAGGTGTTCTCTGAACAGGAAGAGAAAGAAACAGGATCCCCTAACCATTATCCACCCAACATATCCATCTCTCTCTCTCAAATCAATACTTGGCTTGGTTTGGTCTCACTGGATGAGGCCCAGAGAGCATCCTTGTACCTGCTGTGTAACGAGGTCTGTCTCCAAGGGGGTGGCATGAGCCTGAAGCAACATTCTTAGTTATGTGATAAGATTCTGGCCCCAGGAGATGCCAGTGTGTGCTCTAAAACTTAGGGGTCCCAGGAGGAGAAGCATCTAATCAAATCAGCCACCATTATTGGGTTCTTGGGACCAGCAGAGGCAGCCCCTCAGGGCCCTGCCCCATCATCATTGCTGGTGGGAGCAGGAATATTCTGGACTTCAGAAAACTATCGCTCACTGAGGCTCACCTCCAGTCACAGTGAGTGGGAAAGAAAGGGAAGGCCCTGGGTCCTTGACCTCGGCATTCCCTCCAGACACACCCCTGATCCTTCCCTCCCGTAGCCTCTGAACACTGGGCTCCAGATGTTCCTGAGCCTCTTTGGCAGCCTGGGCAACACCTGTCAGGCTGTTCTGAGAAACAGAGGAAAGGAGAGGACCCCAGTGGCTGGGAGCTTACTCAGAGAAGGAGAGAGGGAAAGCCCAGTAAGCCTTTGAATCATTCCTTTTCCCTGTTCTCAGGGCTTGTTGTGAAGGCAGCTGGAAGGGAGCCTGCCTTAGAGGCCAGGTCCCATGGTGGGGTGATGATGGATGATAGGAGAAGGGCTGCTAAGGTGCAGGGGAGATGCCTTTGACTGTGAAGGAGGGTGAGGAGATGCTGCCTCTGGCTGGCATGTGAGATGAGGCTTCTCAGGGCCGGGTGCCCCCCTTCCCATGGGGAGTGCTTAGGCCTCAGCAAACAGGCCATATCTGATCCTTCCTTACCCTGATCTGCCTCCCCCAACCCCCACCCCCCCACCTCAGGGCTGCCAAGGGGCAAGCTTGTCCCTTCGATTCACTGCACACTCAGAGTCCCCCCACAAGGACTTACAATCAGCCCTCAGGCCAAGAGTCTGGGCCACTTTCTGTGCTCCCTCCAGAGTGACAAAGGCTATCTTCCTAGCTGAGCCCCAGCCCCTGTGACCACCTGGGACAGTTCTCAGATCTCAGAATTTGCTTCCAACAAGTCACAGGCTGGGCATGGCCACGGAGGACACATGGGGAGGGCACATCTGGTGCTGAGGCCACCCTCCCTCCACAGTGCCAGTCGCCTCCGTCCTCAGCCGCAAATCTGGGTCTGAGGAGCACTAGAGCAGCCCCAAAGCCAGGCCCCTCCTCTAGACCTTTTCCTACCCCAGACTGTGAGTGTGGGAGGGCTATCGCCTGCCCTCTGACGGTGACAGGGGGAACTTCCTGCACTCAAGCCAGGGCCCCCGATGCCCAAATGCCGCTCCTGCTGCCGCCCAAGGTAGGCGCCCAGGAGCTGCCGACCAAACCTCTCCCGAACCCCTAGGGGTCAGGGCGGTTCACTCCTCCTCTTCATGGGAGCCCTCCCCCCACCCCCACCCCACTCGAGTGGGCAGCGTGGGACCCTGGGCCACACCCTTCACTGGACAAGTCACCCTGTGCCTGAGCCACTAGCAGAGACCCACAAAACAAGCAATGAGAATCAGAAAATCCAGACTGTATTGTAGTTGCAGTACAAATGTGAGTTTTGTTTCCAAAATGAATAACCAGTGTATGATTTAGTGTTCATTTTATTCTTAATTCCACATATTGGGGCACCAAAATCTTCCACATCTACAACCCTGTGCCTGATGAAACAGACCTGGGCTGGGGACTGATCAGTTAGTGACAAACTGGCACACCCACCCCCCAGTCCAAGCCAGGCCCTCAGGGCAGCGACCTAATCCAGCCAGTCATCAGAAAGAGAGGCACAGAGCAGGAGAGCCACCCTGGCCTCTTTCAAGGCTTCATTTTTTCCAATTAAAAAAAATTAATTAAAACATAAGACCTTCCTTTTTACTCTCCTCTTACATCAATAAGTAAATTATTAGATTTATTTTAGAGTGAACTCTGTTATAATCGTGTTGGGCAAGTTTGAAGAATCCACTGGAATGAGGGGTAAAAGTGAGGCCAGCGACCAGGCAGCTGAGTTGGGTCCCCAGAAAAAGGAGAGCAGCCCACCCTGCAGCGAGTGTCTCAGCAGAGGGGAGCACGCCCTGAGGCTGCAGCGAGTGGCCACTTGGCAAGCCAGGTCGCAGTGGCAGACTGGGAAGGGAGCCAACGGGATCAGGGCCCCCAGCCGCACACAGAGGCTCTCAAGATCCCCCACCCCTTGTCTGTTTCTGACACTTGGGCTGTTTCTCCCTAGTTTCTCAAGTGTCTCAGCAAAACATTAACTCTAAATGTTCTGACTTCTCTCAGTTGAGCCAGCGCTTACCAGGCTGGTGCCCAGGAGAGGCCACACAACAGGGAGGAGAGTATCCCCGTGGCCGGCAGAGGCGGGACCAGAAGCCTGCTGAGCTGCTGCAAGAGCAGCAGCAGCGGCAACCCAGCTGCAGTTGGCTTCTGGGACACCCTCCCCACCAACCCCACATGAAGAGCAGGGTGTGGACTCTGCATCTTCCCACAGAGCGTGGACTCACCCCCATGTGCAGGGCAGGTTTCTGCAAAGCAGAGAATGTGGGTCATTATAGTTTTGGGGAGAAGATGCACCATGCCCCCCGACTGGGAAGCCCTGGGGGTAATAGACAGATAGGGACCTCCCTCAAGGAGTCCCAGGTCCGTGTGCGAGTTCTCTCCTCGTAAGGGGACACCCTCACCACCATGAAATAACCGCCTGTGACAGACAGCAGCAAACCCACAAATATAAAACTATTCAATGCAAATGTCCCATGTGGGGAATGAAGGAACCCCCCAATCAGAGGACTCAGAGAAGGATACAGGCTCCCAGAGAAGGGGCAGGCTGGGGAGGTGGGGCGGGAGCCACAGCGGGCACATGGGAAAGAGCACAGGGAGGCTGGAATGCTGACAAGCCCGGTTGTTTTGTTTCGTTTCATTCCATTATGTTTTGTTTTGTCCCACTGCAGTGAAGTCTTATTCTCAGGCTGGTGGACAAAGGAATGTCTAACTCTGAATAAATCTTGACCCACCACCAGCCTGGCTGAGAAGAGGTGGGGGTCGGGGGTAGGTGAATGGGCTGCAGATATGGCCAAGGAAGTCAGTGGCACAGAACCTGCCAGGGCTGGCCTCACCTGCTTTGGGGCTGCAGTGTCCTTCAGCTGTCCCAACTGCAGCCCACTTGGGCTGAAGAAATTACTCACAGAATATTTAAATCCGTGTCCATGCTCCCTGTCACCCAGGCAGGCATCCGTATTATCCCCACAGGCTCACTCAGCTGAATGTCCCAAGTGATAAACTGTGGGGTTCTGGACATGAGAATGTCCCCACACCCTCTGCCCTTCCTCTGTGCCAGCCCAAGCTCAGGAGGGGCTGGAGGCGGCCAGGCAATGGGGACGAAGCCGGAGCAGTGTTTCCTGGGGTGACACTGGTCTTGCAGCTGGGAGAATCTTGGCAGATCCTAGGAAGAACCGCTCCCAGTGTGGACAATACACCCTGGCAAGGTTGCCAGGCCCCTGGGCAGCCCATTTACTGCAGGGGAGCAGTCGAGGCGTCTCTCCCGTGCCTGGGAGAGGAACCCGGCCCAGAGGAAGGGCAAGAGATGAGCTGAATTTCAGGGCCGCAAACACAGGGTTGTTTGTGGCTGGGTCCTTAGGGGAGGGAGTCGGCCTCCCTCCCCGCCCCTCCCTTCTCCTCGGCCTTCCACAGAGCTTGACCCCCTGGCATCTTCGCAGCCCGGGCTTCCTTCAGGGAGGAGCAGCACTGCTGTGCTGGGGCTGGAGTCACTGCACTCTCGGCAGGGCAGGGGTCCGCGACCCTCCCAGCTCACTGCCACCTAGCCTCCTCTACTCTCCCCACACCATCCTCGGGCTCCACACCCCAAGCCCCCATGCTCCCAGACCTGCCAGCCTTCCCAGGACAACGGCCCCCAACATGGTGACCTCCTTTTCCCTTACTTTCAAAGCCTTGCCCCTTGCTGATCTGACAAATCAAACTGGGCAGATGTGTCCCTGGCGGCTAATGGACATAAATGTGTTACCATTTCTGGTGACACGTGCTTCGTACGGGGACCTTTTAGAGCCCTGGCTGTAACCTGAAGAAACATCTCTGATAGAGGAATTTCCAGCACAGTGAAGCCAGAGGGAGACACCGTGAGGCTGGGAGGCCTCTGGCTACCCAGGGGGCCACGGGCCTGCCTGATCTAAACTGTGCCACTGCGGACACGGAGCTCAACCTCCCAAGCTGCAGGACCAGAGGAACACAGGCAGCTGAGGGCCTGGTCACCCTGCCCATCTATCTCCCAGCATGGCCAGCACACCCGGGAGGTGGCTGTGCCAAAGGTCTAATCAAATATTAAACACGGTCAGTAAACTTAACCCAGTGTCCTATCTGGAGCACCAAGTTCCTCCCCGAGAGCAGCCCAGCGCAGGGGACAGTTCCAATTCAGCCTTGCCTGGGGGCTGGGGTAGGGGCTTCTTGGTCCCTGCCCCAGCGTGGGCAGCAAAAGGGGAGGCACACGGGGACCGTGGCAGGGAGTGAGGTGGTTTTCCGCCTCCTTTCTATTATTCATTTCCTCTGATTTTTATCTAATCTCTCCTGATTGTTCTGGTGAAACTTAATAGACAAAGTGAATTTTTATTACATCATCAATATCATCTCTAGCTAATCAGCAGACACGGGGCCACCACAAGCCCTATAGCTCCTCATCTGGCTTCATAAACAGTAGGGACAATCACCGCGGAGCACGACACCCCCTCCCGAGAGGCCTCTCGGCGGCTCCCCTGCCCCAGACCTATTCTTGGGAGTTCTGCCTTCCCACGGTCCCCCCGCCCAGCGGGCCGCATGGCTGGTCGACGGAGATGTCGTCCCCGTTCGCACGTATTTTTAGTTCTCTCCCTCCCAGCGTCAGCTGTTAAAATCACAAATCTGGAGCTTGTGTTTCGAATGCCAAAATAGCCTAATGTTGACTGATTTTTATTCTACTTCCCTCTGTGCTAGGAATATGATATGTCGTAAGATATTATATAATTCTATGGATCACGGTGCATACTACACACCACATTATGTATCCGGTTACGTACATATGACATACGTAATATGTCATATCACATACCACACCTATATAAACTATGAACTAAGGTGTTTGGGTCATTTAAAGTCAAGCCATTATCTTCTATACTGTATCACAGATGTTATTTACCTGTTCATTTGTATTATAGTATGCCTTCCATTTACACAGCATTTTAATCTGCAAAGTGCTTTCTTGTATATGACCACTTTTATCCCTATTGCAACCAGGTACAGTTTATTCCTTTTTTGTAAAGAAAAGTGGAAAAAGGATCATGAAGGAAAATTACAACCTGGTCCGATCCTGCCAGGACATGAGAGAGCAGCAGCTCAGCTCAGAACGGGCACTGGAGCGCCCGTGGACGGATCCGAGGGTCAGAGTCCTGGCCGCTCACCAGACAGGCAGATTCCTGGGGCTTGGCTTGCTGGGCAGCCCCGGACCAAAGGGCAACCATAATTTAAGAAATGGTTTGTTTGGAGGTGCCCCCCCCCACAAACCTGTTCAAAGTGAAACGTGATTCTGAGTGCACCACCTTGCAAGACATCCCCCTGGGGACGCGAGGCTGTCTTCTCCTCTCCTGTCGGGAGGCCAGGCCGAGCTGCTTGGCAGTGGCTTGGATTTGGGGAAACCAGCGAGCACCACTTAGAGTCAAATGCTATAAATAAAGTGGGTGATGAGGCTAAGGAATCTGGCTTTGTGTGTCCAGACTCTGGACTCTTAGGGGGAAGGAGGAAAGTGCTTCTTGCAGGGGGACCAGAACCGGCTCTGGGAGTGGCTGGGTACCCTTTGTGAAATTACTCTCCCAATTCCTGTGCTAATGAGCTGATTTTGCACATCTGTTCAGCGGATGGTCTGCATGCATCTGGGGGTCATGGGAGGCTCCTCCAGTCTGGGGTGCCTAGATCCTCACAGGGGCCTCTCGGAGTGGGCAATGTTTAATCCCCTGGACACCGTCTGCTACAGTGGCAGCTAGCACACCAGGGATGAGCTGCATCTCATTCAAAGTTGAAGTGGGTCCTCGCCCCGCACTGCCGCCTCATGCACAGTCTCAGCTTTCTCCTCTCTCAAATCTCTGCAATGACACCCGCTCGTTCCACCTCTAGGGTCACAGTGGGACGTCACGATCTGAGAGGAGGGAACACACGGTGTAAAGGTTAAACTCTCCAGGGTCATTGTCATGTATTAACTGCCAGCACCCCCAACAGACCACAGGGAGCTCTGACGGTCCCCCTCACTAAGAAATAGGACACATGGAACATTAGGGCTCCAGGGTGGACCGGAGGAAACACTGGCAAAGCACCTACTGCACAGCACACACAAGGCTCATGCTTCTCATGTCACATCAAGTCCTCATGACAAAACTGGCAGGGATGTCCCAGTGTGCCTTTGAATGCCAAGGGAATGGAAACTCTCAGAGCAGTAACTTGAGGAGGGTTATGTGCCGGGGAGACACTGAGCCAGAATTTGCACCACAATTTGCTCTTTCTCAAAGCCCACCACACGCCCATGACCGCAGCTCCCTTTACGGAAGTAAATAAAAAGGTTGTCTCTTCCATCGCCTTCATGTTACAAATGGGGAAACGCAAGTCCTGCAACATTGTAGCCTAATGTTTTCTGAAATTATTCCATACTGTCTTTTCTGAAGGCTCTGAAAACATGGACACACATAAACACACACTACAGACACAAAAATAACTCACAGACACACCCACATGCAGACATGCATGTACACAGACACACATGGACACTCACAAATCAGTACACACTCATACATATACATGGGAACACACTCCAATATGGACACTCATGCAGATACCCATATACACAAGGCACACACAAAAATATAGACATACACAAACACAATTTATAGACACGTAGTATATGTAGACACACATAGAGATGCACACACAAACACAGAGGCATGTACTCACTCACTCACGCACTACTCCTTAACAAGGCTTAAATAACCACCAGGCCATAGACATAATTTAGCCACAAAACTCTTTAGAAGGAGAAGTCAATAGCTGCCTTGGAGAAAAGGGTGACAGGGACCGAGCTTGGAGGCATCAAGGGGCCACGGTGGGTCTCTCAACTCACCTTTCAGTCCTAGGCCAAAGGCCAGGAGTCCTCTCACTCACACTTGTTTGGCCCGAGCCCCATAACGGCCAAGGCCAAATCTCATTAGATATAAACAAATAAACAGAAGGTGTTTGCTGAGAAGGCTCCCTCTGCAATCTCCCTTCTGCGTCAACCCGCAGGATCCTGGCCAAATTTCTGCTCATCTGACCCAAACCGAAGGCAGGTCCTGGAGAAATCTCGGGCAGACCTTCCAGGGGCCACTCGGTCCCACGCAGTCCCTACGCACGGGCCTCTTACAGACGAAGCCAGGCCTGTGGGCGGAAGAGGTGCCCCCGGGAAGGGGAATGGGAAGGGAGGGAGGAGGGGAGACTCGGAGGTTTACGGCCAGAGTCTGTCCTGGAGGCCAGCGCTCAGACCGCCTCACTCTGTGGCTCAGAGCAAGGTAGGATGCCATTGCACACTGCGTCCCCTGCCTGTGGGACCCCAGCTGCCCATGGGATCGCACTTGACTCAGGCATGGCACAGAATGCGGCCCTGTACATGTGTGTGAAGAGAAAACACACGCACACACAGAACAAAGTGTTAGCAATGGCAAAAAGCTCATCAGAACGGGAAACCTATGGTTTCCTTTTCTTTGGAATAAAATCCTGAGGACCTGAGTTCACTAAATGTCCACCACCTGAAGGCTGAGCAGACCATTCAGAGGTTGACATTTTTGGGAAAATGGGGTAGGCTTGTCTTGTCTCGCATGGATTTGAACCCTGGGCCCCGGGCAGGAGATGCTGCGGGGTGCCACTGGGGTGATGTGCCTGTTGCCGGTCCCCCACGCACACAGTGCTAACGGGCTCTGGGGGGTGCAGCTTCATGGGCAGCGCTGGGGACTGTGGCAGAGAGAGGGTTATGAGTGACTGTGTTTGGCTCATGCTTCCGGCACATGGTGTGTGGATGCATGTTGTCTCCTTATGTTTTGCATTCACACGTGTCCTGTGAGTCTCTGGTGGGCATGCATGAGTGTGTTGCTGTTGCAGGGCTCATGTGCATGTGTCAGCTGTAGGACAGCCGTGTGTTCGGCTCTCATTCTGAAAAGGGGAGGCAGGAACAGTTAGGGCTCTGTTTCCCTCGTTTCAAAGCTCCCTCGTCTGGGACCAGATCTCCAGGCCAGCCCCGCTTTCTCTCACACCCATTTCCTACAGCTCTGCCCCCATCCTAAAGCTCTGGGTAGGAGCAGGGCCCAGGATGTGGAGCCCCTCCCTGCAGCTGCCCTGAGAACAGTGCGTGTGTTTGTGCATAGTGTGCGTGCACGTGCACACACACACCACCTCCACGTGAGCACACGGAAATCTCAGCTGGCGAGGCTCAGGGAGGGAGCGGGGTGGATGTGTGTGCTCATACATGCTGAGTGCAGGCAGCCGTGTGGGAGCTGTAATGGGCTCCCGTGGGCCAGTTTTTAAGTGACAGATTGTGTGTACATCTATGACTAGATTTTCTACCAAGTGCTTGTGTAAAACAGCAGAAAAATGGGTCCAGCGCCCTGGGTGGGCACTCCTGCAGCTCTCCAGTGTGTGGGGTGTGGGTCTTTTTGCACGGTGGTCTCTGGCCAGGCATGGGGGAGGAGTGTGGACAGGTCTGTGGGAAGAGGGTTCTGCACACATGTGGCTGGGGGCAGCCTAGTTGAGGGGGACACTAAGTGAGACGGTGTCCTCCAGGCACCTCCCTGCTTTCCTGTATGCACGGCTGAGCCATCTGTGGCATTTTCTCACATCCTGCCCACAGATTCCCCTGGGAGACTGGAAGAAGAGGGGGTCGGGTCGGCACTCCTCGACTTCCCGGAAGGTAGCTCTGAACACCCAGCTCCCTTTGGAGACAACAGAAAGTGCAGAACCGTGTGTGTGTGTGAGTGTGTGTATGTGTGTGTGTGTGTCAGATACAGAGAGACTGAGGCAGAGACAGAGGGACCTGGGGGGCAGCAGCTATGGGAAGAGAGAGCCCCCCCTCGCCACTGCCTCCATCTGGGTGGGAGCAGATGGTGCTCCAACCTGACCAGCAAGGCCAGAGGCAGCTCTTGGAAGCAACATGTCCTGAGAGAAGGACAGTGCAAAGGGGGCCCCCAGAAAATGCTCTCTGGCTGACTGCGTCTCAGCCCGCCTGGATCTGTCCAGGCACACAGACCCCCTGAGCACAGCCTACACATTCTAGCTACAGGTGCCCCGTTCCTTTGCCTCCTCTCCAGCCACTGGGAGGCTGATCCAGCTCCTGGGTGTGTACACAAAAGGCTGGCCCTCTCTCAGGCCGGCTCAGCTTAATCTCACTGTGTTCCTCGGTGGAGGTGGGAGGAAAGCCAGTCCTACCTGCCCCCAGGGGTCGCAGGGTCTCAGGCACAGATCTAGCATTCACCTCCTTCACTCACCAGGAGGCTCTGCTGCGCTGGCCTCCAAGGTCAGCGCCCTCTGCTTAAACCTGGGTCGTCACTTGTGCTTCGCCTGGAAGTCCCCAGCAGGGAGCCCACAGACACACAGAGCCCGAAGGCGAAGCCCACCTGTGTCCCTGCAGCCTCGGCTGCACCCCAGCTCCCTAGATGTTCCCAGGACACCTGTGTCAGGGTCCTGGAAACCTGGTGAGAAATGCAGATCCTGGCCTCCGCCCAGGACCTTGGAATTCTCTGAAGATGGGCCAGGGACTCCGCAGTTAGGGGACAACTTCGGGGGCCTCCACGCCTCCGAGCGCCTGATTCCCGGGGCTCCCTCGCACTGCCCCCGGCCGCAGCGTCAGTGTCCAGTCCGGATTGTAAGAGCGCCCGGCTTCCTTCTACCTCAGAGCTGGACGCCCTCCCAGTGTCCCCTAGCTTCCTGTGCCTGGCTCGTGGCCCCCTAGGCTCAGTCTTCGTCCCCACGGGAATGACCTCCTGGACCACCAAGACCACATGTTTATAGCATAAAACCCTGCCTTGGGCTGTCTCCATAACTGCCAGAATGGACATATCTTCCCCACCAGAGAGCAGGGGGTCCTGGTCTCCCAACCTCACATTCCTGCCCTCACACACTTCGCTTGAACACACACACACACAGATACAGTCACATAGATACACACAGACACACACAGAGATGCACCAACACACAGATGCACTCGCACATGGATACACTGACACGCTCACATCCACAAATACAGAAGCTGTCACACACACAGCCATGCAGATGCACTCACACACTGACACACACAGACACACGGAAGTGTGCGTCCACACCTATGCTCCACCAACCCCTCTGGTAATAGACTATGTGCAAGTTCTCTGGCACATGGGTCAGGCCATTCTCTTCCCAGCTCCCCACAGCCATCGCCCTGCTCAGCCCCCTCTGTGGCTGCCCAGGCCTCCCCCAGCCATTCAGTGGGGAGCAGACTCGGGGCCCTGGGTGCAACAGGGAGGCTGCCGGGCAGCGTGGAGGTCGAACTCCAGTCTTTCTACCGACAAGCTGAGTGCCCTTGGGCAAGTCACTTTACCTTCGGAGCCAGCCTCAGTTTCCTTGTCTAGCAGATGGAATATATACACTGCCTACGTGGGTGAATTTTGAGTATGAAATACAGTAATCTAGGCAAAGCACTTGGCACGGCGCCTGGAATGTGGTAAGCCCGCGATACATTACAGCTGCAGAAAAATGGGAAAGATAGAGAAGCCAGAAGCCTTTGCCTGCAGACCCCTCTGGCCTTGCTGCCCTTCTCCTCCTGCTTCCCTGCCTGCGAGGTCAGCCCCGTCCCTGCTCCTCCGCTCCGGCCCCTGCCTGGGGCGCCCTCTTCCCTTCGGCTTCCCCCAGACTGGGGCCTGCTCCCCCAGGGAGCCTCTAACCGTGTGGCCTCATCACCTCTGACCCTCCCAGCTTGAACCTCCCCGCACAGGGCCTCGGGCCCCCTGGAGTAAGTCACTGAGCTTCTCTACATCTGCATTTTCTCACCTGGGGACAGACACGAAATTGATCACCTCTAAGAATGCTTACTCTTTCACAGTCTGTCACCCTCTGATGTGAAGTTTGTGCTGGATTTAGAGTCCAGGGTGGCACAATCAGGAACTCCTGGGGGCTGGCGCAGGCATGGGAAGATCTGAGGAGCAGCTCGGAGACCACGGCAAAGGGCCAGAAGTAACCAGGGACAGCACGGCAGTGTCGGGATGAAAGAGTCCGTCACCGGGGCTGCTCATGGGTTAAAGTGGAAGTGGAGTTTGCAGGTTGGCCCTTGTTAGCACCAAATTCCCCCCAAGAACAAGGGAGGCAGCTGCCTTGGGGAGAGCACTGCATCTGGAGTCCACGGGCCTGAGTTTTAATACCCGAGAGCTGGGCAATGACCATGGACATTTTGGTCCCTGGGCTCTGAGCTCTCGCCCATAAATCAGGACCAACAGCACCGACTTCATGGGCTGTTGTGGCAATTAAATGAGAATATGTAAAAGCATCTAGAATAGGCTTGTGTGATGGTAATAACCATAATAGTAAGAGAAGAATGGTTATTGTGTCTGTATCATTTACCATGTGCTCGGCGCAGTACCAAGAATTCTCACGTGCTATCTCATTTAAAACTCACAGTTCACCTAGGAGGAAGGTTCAGTTTCTACCTCTCTTTTGCAAACAAAGAAACAGGCTCAGAGAGTTTAAGGAACTTCCAAGGTCACACAGTAAGGAAATGGCAGAGCCAGGACCCTGAGCAGTGCCTGCCCCCAAGAGCCCTGGGCTCAGGGAAGGGTGCCCATGCCTGCTGTGGCTGAGCCCCTAGTCCAGGGGCAAGGAGGTCTCCATGTGTGTGAACAGTGATGGAAGATCGGGACAGCCGGCTCCCGAAACTCGGCGGATACACAGTAAGCACTCAATAACGAGTGTTTATTTATTGCTTCTGTTTACAGCTTTATTCCCAAAGTGAATTGTTTGTTTAAGTAAGGAGCATTTACCTTTATTACAGTCATTGGTAAATAAAATTATATTTGCATTTCCACAAATATGTATGAGTTTAATTAGTCTTGCAATTCATACACAAGAGCCAGTCCAGGAAACGCATTCATGAACTCACACTTCCACCCCAGGCAAAAAGCCTTCTCAGACAAGCCCCACCAGGGTTAAATAATTCATTCATTCACAAATAGTTATCGATCACCCGCTCTGCGCCAGGCACAAGTATAGTTGCTGAGATACAACAATGACCAAAGAAGATGAACTCCAGTCTCTCCTGGAGCTTCCATTTTCATGAGCAGAATTAGATGATAAATTAAAAATAAAAATCAAGTGCCTGATAGTAAGTGCTGTGCTGAGGGTGTAAACGCATGGATGAGGCATTGAGTGACGGGTGCTGCTCTGCATGCTGTGTGAGCAGGGAGCTGAGATCCAAACCAGAAGCAGAGATGGGGGCAGAGAGCCCTTTGGACGGAGGAAACAGTGGGTGCAAAGGTCCTGTGGCGGGTGCTGTTCAAGAGACAGGAGGAAATCCAGTGTGACGGGAACATTGTTGGGTTATGCTGGGGGGGGGGTGCATTGCTGGATTGTATTCTAAGTACAGTGGGAAACTGTAAGGGGTAGGCTGTTACATTTCACACAGCCTGCCTGGCTGCTGTATGGAGTGCAGGTGTAGAGGCAGGTGGCCAGGGGAGCCGTGATGGGAGTGTGGATTAGGGTGTGCAGAGAAGGAGCAAATAAGAAATGGGCTCAGGATGTGTTGTGGCGAGAAGGGGTCCCAGGACTTGTTGATTGATTGGATGCGAAGGTAAAGAGGGGAGCCCAGAAAGTCTGAGCCAGTCTGGGGCATGTGGTGCCATTTTCTGGGAAGGAGCATGTTTTATGGGTGCAGATCAAAATCCCGGTTTGGCCGTTCTGAGTGCAGAATGCCGGCAGACACCGAGCGGAGAGGTGAGGAAGGCAGGTGGATATATATGCATGAAGACCTGGGCTGGAGGCACAAATGTGGGAGGCATTCACATATTAGGGAATTAACAGTCGTTAATAATAGAACAAATTAAACAAGCCTTCGCAGATGTGATTATTTTTCTTCCTCGTGTGGTCTGAGCATCAGTTAGGTCAGAGACTGCGGTACACTGTGAGTCAGGCATGCATGAAGCCTCAGGCAGGGCCCTGGGAGCCCGCCCCTCCCAGGTCACTGCCCCCACCTCCAGGCAGGTGCTCACCGAGACGCTGGCCACCGCTGACCCTCGTTTTGTCCTTAGGAAATGTAGCAAAGGAGACTGTTCCTCCCACCTGGATCCCACCTCGCACCATCTCCCAGAGCTCAACTTGGTTCTGTCCTTCCCAGGCTCCCACCTGAGTCCCTCCTGCTGTAGTTTCATTCCCTCCGGCTTTTGCCAGAGCCACTGTCCTTCCTTGGAGCATCTCTTTCCCAGGATGCCAAGGTTATATTCCACCCAGAAGGGAGAGTGGGAACTGTCCAGGGGTGAGTCAGCCAGATTCACAGCGGAGATGTAGGTCGCTGAGCCTCCTCCTCCCTGCGCTGCGGCGGCCGAGGCCTCCCCACCCTGCCTGCCCCACCACCTGGGTCCTTGCAGCCTGCACACCCCTACCCGGCTGCCCCGCCGGCCTGACCTCGCCCCAGGCTTCTCTGAACCCCTAGAAGAGGGGTGCCCTACGGGGACTTCTATCTGGCCACCGGAACCACCACCAAATGCCTGAGGCAGACTGCTGGCCCTTTTTTCTCTCTTTTCAAGTTAAAACTAATAAAAACACACAATGAAATAAGCTGATGTTTTACTTACAAATTAGAGATGAAATCATTCACCCAGGCACCTAGGCGACTCCAGCAGGCTGGGCTGGGGCAAGGGAGCCTGTAGGCAAAATGCCCCTGACCAGGGGCCGCAGGACAACCTGCAACTCCCCAACTGCTCTGTCTAGACACCCCAGAGCCCAGGCTCCTTCCTTGTCACCACCTTGGAGACGCCTGGGCAGAGCCACCGACAGGAGAGCAGATGATCTTCCAAAGACCCCTCTGTAAAGAGTGATGGGGAGACAGATGGAAAGGACAGACAGAGATATGGAGACGCGCACACGCAGACGCATGTGCCCTGCCGCTGGCCGGGCAGCAATAGTGAGTGTGCACCTGCTGTTGAGTTCTCTGGCAGAACTGGCTGCTCGGCCCACGGGGCCACACCGCCACACTCCATCCTCCCCACCGTCCCAGGACGCAGCCAGCTGGGCAGCCACCAGCCCCAGGTAGCTATGTACACGTGTGGTTAATTTACTTTGATGTAATTAAAAATGCAGTCCCTCAGTCTTATGGCCATGGTACAAGCATTCAAGAGCCACAGGTATCTATCTAGTGGCCACCGTGTTCAACGGTGCAGACTTAGAATATCGCCTTCATCACAGAGAGTCCCATTAGACAGCACTGCTCTGAACGACTGCAGCCGGTAAGGCGCCAAGAGCATCGTGTGTGCACACACTCTCCCAAGTGGGCAGCTGCGGGCGTCATGGGAGGTTCAGTTGTGCTTAGCCCATGAGCCACGAATTTGGGGAGGGGGGTGTCTGAGAGGTGCCTAATCCTTGTCCACCACCCCAGACACCCTGCTACCCAGAGGAATGGGAGGAACAAGGGCTCCAGATTCAAACTGCCTGTGTTCAGATGCTGGCTCTCCCACTGTCGAGCTGCGTGACCTTACACAGGTGGCCTCACTTCCCTCAGCTCGCTCGTTGTAAAACAACGACAGTGATAGAGCCATGGCAGCGTGTTGTTAGGAACATTCCATGAGACAATGCGTGCAAAGCTCTCAGCGTGGCTTCCGGCACATTGTGAGCTATTAATAAACGTTAGCTCTTACCGATGTTTCCAGGAGGCAACGTGTTTGCTGTGCTGGGGCAGCCTTGGAGGAATCGTGTTCAGGAGAGCGCTGAGAACTCTGATAAGACAGGAGGACCGCCTGGTGCTGAAGCCCGATGTTTAGGGGCTGGGAAAGGGCTGGTGGGAAGCTGCAGGGAACCCCGTCGGCCGCCCCGGGGAAGGGCGCAGTGGCAGAGAGACCCCGTGGGGCAGAGGTGGGAGCTGGGGTGGGGGTGCAGGTGAGGGGAGGTGTGCGGGGAGAACCGGGGCTGGAAATGGAGGAGTTGGGCCCTGGTGTGTTCTTTATAGCTTACATCTTCTGTCTTGCCCTGAAAATGTACTGCTTGGTGAGGGAGAGAAAGAGAACCATGCACATAACTGTTTTACAATGTCAAAATTGCTTTTTCAATTCAGTAAAGCATCAGGACAGTGATTCGCTCACACCTTGCCCTCTGGGATCTAAAGTCTCACCTGGGAGATGAGACCAGCCCACAAGCGACAATTGGAATGAAAAAGAATCAGAGCCGGGGAGGCACCTGAGGGAATTTCTAGTCCAAGGCAGCCATTTTAACACAAATCAATTCAACAGGTATTTGTTGCTATAAAGACAGCCTTACAGGGGATTTGAGACAAAAAAAAAAAAAGAGAGAGAAAAGTTATGAATGAGTCTCTGCTCTCAAGGGATTGTGAGCCTGAGAAAGAGGCCCAAGCCTTGACAGCCAATGGTTAGATGGACATTCCTGGGTGGGTGGGGTTGTGTGGGAAAGCTTGCCAAGTAGGAACCGGCATTGGGAGTGTGCTTTAAAGGATGGGTAAGACCTTATGGAGAACAATTTGAGGTCCATACAAGTCGGGCAGCTTGCCAGGGCCGCAGAGCTAGTCAAGACTAGAAGAACCAGGCATGAGGTCCTTCCACCTCAGGGAGGAGAGGAAAAGAGGATGGATTCCTAGTCGGATGATACAGAGAGCGGGTCCTCAGAGGTGCACACGGGGAGGGAGGAGAGTCATCCTCCACTTGCCAGCCCTGTCTGTCCTGGAAGTCTCCCCAAAGGTCCCACCCAGCTGCAGGCTACAGGCTGCCTGTGTTTTCAGACATGGCCAGCAGAGGGCACCAGGACCACTGCACAGCTGCCCCTGGTTCTGGATTCAGAGCCGGGGCCCAAAGGCAGACTTCTACACCCTCACACACCTGGACGGGGTGCACTTGTTGTCGGACACCAAATGGAGAGTTACCAGGGCAGCCGCCTTGTGGAGGGTGGGGCTCACAGGGGCACACTTGGGTGGGGAAAAGAAATCAGGGCCCTCCCAGAAGCAGGCACATCTGCACTTGGAGTTGAGTAAAAGATTTTTCCCAAGCTGAGCCTGCTCCCAGTGACAGAGAAGGAGTGTACTTTCTGTAGTTTCCATTCAGAGCAGGCAAAGGGAGGAGAGTCTCCCTCGACCATCACCTGCGGGGTTCACCCCCGAATCCCCCGTGGCCAACCAATGGTGTAGAAAGAGCTCCCGAAGGCGATGTGTGCGGAGCCTGGATGGAAAGAGCATCCTGAAACGGTCCCTAAAGAACTGTAGTTTTCATGTCCTTTTGCAGACGTGTGACCTTTCATAGAGAAGCATGGCCTTCCTGCCCTACTGACCACGGCCCCTCTCGGTGGGCACTTGGGTTTCTCCTCTCACAAAGACACCCCCCAGGGGCTTCCCGGGACTCTTTCTATTGAACAGAGGCCCCCTTTGGGCCCAGCAGCCCAGGTCCTCAGAGTGTACACAGGCCCACTCCAGTCCGGCCTGGGCAAGATTTTCTAGACTCCCAAGGACTAGGGTCTGAAATGCAGTTTTTCTTCTTGCTCTGAGACCCAGCACATGTCTGGTTTGGGAGACGACAGCTGGAGACTCGGATGACAGTAATGATGAAGGTGGTGATGACGGAGTGCAGAGCAGGTAGATGCACAGGAGAAAGTGACAGGAGGGTGGAAGAAAGCGCAGGTGAGCGCCAGGCGACCAGAAGGGCTGGGGAACATCAAACTGATGCGGGTGACCAGCTGCATCAGCCAGTCCTGCTGCGGGACAGTGGCAGACTGGCAACGCCTGGGCCACACTGTGCCACATCAGGTCACGTCTGTCCTCACTTGTGTGTGCATGAATCTTGTGAAGTCAGCTAGCCAGAGCACCCTGGCAAGGCAGGCTGCCTCCTCCCTCCCCTCATAGCCCACAACTCCTGCCAGCCAGGAGGTGTCATCCTCATCTTGCTCCAGACCCTGGAGTTTTGCACACAGGAATGTGGTGGGAGATGCAGTGAGCCGGGCAGTGAGCTGTCTGCATGCTCCTGTGGCCTTGTGAGGCTGACGTGCACAGCTGCGGGTCAAGTGCAAGTGGAGAGGGGCTGCCGGGCTCGGGCCGGGCGGGGGCCGGGGTTGGCCCTGTCCCCACCATTCATTAACTCACACTACTGCCTCAAGGATGCCAAAATTTCTTAGGTCTCCTTACCTGCCTAATGCAGATGGTAACCACCGCCTTGCTTACCTCCCATAGATGTTGTGATGCTCAAATTAGGCAAGGAAGTATAGGGAAGGCATTCGCACCACACAGGTGCCCAGCATAGACCTGCAGCTACGGACACCTAGCCCAGGCTGGGAAGACAGCTGTCACTCAGCCAGGTCTTTTAGAGAAGGAGTGGGCAGGACAGACAGTACCTAGAAGAGAGGCTCCAGGGAAGAAAGAGTTCCCTTCCGCTTGTTCAGGGCGCAACCCACCTCTGGTCCCAAAACCTGTCCCCAAGGGATCCTGAAGACTGCCAAGCTCACCCCATAGCCCTGGGGGCTTGTGCAGGTCTCAGTTTCCCTGGGTAACCCTGTTTGCCCCACCCAGACCCCTCCCAACACCCCTCCAGGGAATATCCTCCCACCTCCCCTCATTGCTGCAAACAGCTGTGATTCAGAGACAGAGTCATTTCCAAGGAAACCAAAAAAAAAAAAATACTTTTTTTCTGGGCGTCAGGGGAAATTTCAAGCACAAAGCAAGTGGTTCCAGAGGCGCATTGATGGCACCCAGGACACAGCTTGGGGCTCCCAGCGTTGTCAACACTGTTCTCAGAGGAAGGGACATAAACAGGACATATGTGCAGGGGCATGGGGAGGGAGATGAATGTTTCCCCAAAGTGGAAATTAAAGTTATCAATGACATTCTGTTGTCGCTGGTGTTTAGCCACCGGGCCCTTGCAGCTCAAGGAACCAGAAACAGCAGAGAAAAAGTTAGAAGGGCCTTTCACCAGGGACGAATCTGCCTGTCTGTTTGGCTTGGCCAGGAGGGATTCGGATGGGGCCCCGCGCTGAACCCTGCGAGGTCAGGGCACACTCTGGGTCCTCCCGGGGGGGGGGGGGGGGGGTTGCCCCGCCCTCCAACGGGATGCAGGGCTGGTTTGGATTTCACACACGGGACCTGTGATTTCCTGTTCCCTCAGAGCTCATGGTGCCTATTTGCACTTACACAGTACATGTGTATAGATCATGTATCTCTAACCCACACTTGCACACAAACACGAGTGTGCATCATTGTGGGTGAAGGGACCCGTTAACTTTTCCTGTCACTCTCACCATGCCTCTGTGCTAACAGGACAAAGTGAGCTGGGTTCAGGATCTTACCACACGCAGCCTCGAGTCGCAGGGGGACTGTCCCCTGGATGGGAATGCCACACCTCAGAGCCAGGGGACCAATGCTCTTTGGAGAACAGGAATGATGGCCTTCAGAATTTGGTGCAGGTGGCGGCATCAGCCCTATTTTAACATTTCTGAAATGACTGACTAGGAAAAACAGCCCAAGAGATAAATAAACCCAGTAAAGGACACACTTTCTCCTAGCTTTGAGAGGAAAGCATTGGACTTGGTCTCGTCCAAATCATAGAGATGTTGTTTTTAATTCTAGAATTGTACACGGCAGGCAGGATGTTCCGCAGGGTAGTCTACAGAAGGAGCGGCCGGGTGCAGGGAGGAGGGCCGCAGCAGCAGGGGTCCCAGCACCGGTGGTCCTTGGGATGGCTTCAAGAGCAGAGAAGTGCGGGGGCAGCTTTCTGCCAGCCCGCCATGTAGACAGCTCTGCCTCCCAGAGGCTGCACCTCAGGCTCCCCTTGTTTCACTGAGTGTTGCTGTGAGCGGCCTCAGCCCCTGCGAGAACGGGCTCGGTGAACACCCAGCTTGTCCGCTCTGTGAGGCATGTCCCCTGTCTCCAAGACTGAAACCCTGCAGACAACAGGCCAGCTCTGGAAGTGTCTGCATTCATATTCAGTCCTCTCTGCCTTCTTTCCCTCTCTTCCCCTCCCTCCCCTTCCCCTCTGGCCCTGGGGATGTATTTTGCATCCTTTAAATGATCTTGTTTATTCTATGTGTCGGAATATAGTTATCTGAATATTAATTATGGCTTTAGTGAAGTTCATCGGTTGAATGCAGGAATTGAGAATTCCTCCTTCACTTTCAGCCACCTGCTTTGATTTCTCTGTTTATCTGCTTGACTGAGCTGAAATCAGTTTCTGTAAGTGAAAGTCGGCTGCTTGGAGCAGATGTTAATGCTCAGAAATAGTGTACGGTCTGCTATTAGCATAAGTAGCATGATGCTAATAAATAGAGGTGTGCAGCGCTGGTGGCGGTGGTGGTGGTGGGGACCAAGGGACAGCAGCCTGCCCAGTGGCTGAGCCGGAGCAGGGCCTGGAGGAAGAGGGAGACGCCCGGCCCGGGTGCTGGGCACCTCTCTGCCCAAGCCAGCCCCGCCCTCCCCTGTCCCCAGCACCCCTGTTATGCAGCCGACTGGGGGCCTATGATTAATGACGGCAAGGGCTGTAACCAAATTGTAGTGCCATTAGCACCAAGTCACGACTGACAACTAGATACATCATCTCTGAGGTTTCTATCCAGCTAACTAATTTAACTCCGTGAATACGGGAAATGCTGCACTGGTGCCATAAGGCAAATATTGCCAAAGCCAGGAGCCCGCTGGTAATGAATGAGAGAGGAGGAGCCCAGCAGGGCCCTCGGCCCTGGCTGGGCCAGCCACTCTGTCTGTGCGGCGTTTGTGCTTGGAGGCTGTGGAATAACTCCGCACACGCCCCCTGGAGCTGGCTCAGGGCAGACCTGGCCAGACGAAGCCCCCCCCTCCTGGGCTATCCCTACTCCCTGCTGCCTGACGGGGAGATAACAAGGTCTCCTCCCAAGTCAGAGAAGGATGGATTTGATCTTGGCAATGCCTTCGTCTCTGTCCCCCGAATTTCTCCCTGTCTCTGCAGCTCCCCACTTTCTCCAGGAGAGGGACTTGCAGGAGCTTTGATGGGAAACAGGTGGGCCTCACGCTTCTCACACGAGCTGCTCCTGAAATAGTGATGCAAATCGTTATCTTCTTTTTTGTCATCTTCTTTTTTTTTTACAATGAATCCTATTTGAAATGTGCTGTGTTTGTTCATCAGAAGAGACTTACAAGGAATCCTTTCAGAAATGAAAGAGTCCTCTGCCATGTGAATAGTCACCCTTTAATTCTTCTGGCTTATGAGCTCGGGGGTCCCACAGAACCAAGTTTCTTAACGCCACCTGCTGAATTACCAGGCAGTTTATTCTCTGAACCAGATAACCCCTGATTCTCACTGCCCGCCTCCCGTAGAGGGCAGTGGCCGGGGAGGTCAGGGGGTGGGAACATCAACTCCATGATGGAAACCCGAGAGTCCCAGTCTTCTCACCTGCCCTGCTGCAGGCAGGAAAACAGCCCACGAGCTCTGTGTGGCTCAGCAAAGCCGGACTCCTCTCTGAGGTCCCCTGACTCCCATCCGAGAAATTGGGGGTGAGCTCACAGGATAATGTCTTCGAAAGCAGACGTTTCACGAAACCCAAGCACTCCACCGATCAGAAGACACATCTGTGCATAAGCAAACGTGTGGGTCTGCCTGGAACCTGCAGCCCTCAGCCCTGACCAGGGAGTGGTGGGCCCGGCCTGCTGGCAGGCACTGCAGCCGGCAGTGGCCACCCACACCACAGAGCTCAGAGGAAAGTAACAGCAACCGCCCCGATAATTCTGGGAAATTGTACTTACAAGAGAGATAGCCAGATCATGGAGATGGGAAGAAAGACTTTGGCGCTTGAATAATGGTGCAGTGCCCCTCTTTCCAGAGAATGCACTGAAACAATAACTTTAGGTAACGGATAACTATCTAAATAGGTAACACGCACCTGTCTATAGAGCATTTCTCCTTCTGCAGTTGTCCCTTCACTCTCTCTTTCTCGAGCTTTGTCATTGTCCTGTGAGTGCAGTGAGACAGGAATCATCATCCCAGGTGCAGATGAGAAAACTGAGTTTGAATCCTGTTGTCAAGGAAGGAGGCTCCTTATCTCAATAAGACACACTGTTAGGTCCAGAAAATTAACTGGACTTCTTTTTTATTCCTGCTCTATCTTCCAGATAATAGAAAGTCCGATTCCCAACCCCTGTTCTGCGCTAATCTGTTTATTTTAGGGGCAAAAGCACCCATTTCCTCTGCATCCCTCAGAGAGGCTACTGTCATTTTCCTTAAAGATCTGTTCTTTGCTCTGAAGGCTGTTTCAGATGTAGATGGGGTACAGTCTCTCTCCAAAACAGCATCTCTCTCTCTCCATCCGTTACTCCACACGCTGGACAGGGGTTACAAAAGTGGCTGAGACCCAGTCTCTGCCCGCAAAATACCTTCAAAGAAACAAAGTACAAAGCCGCGTTTTCCCAAACTGCTGCAGGAATACGCATTCAAAGTGCCGGCAACATTCAGAAGAAGAAAGGCTGTGTCCTGAGGGGATCACTTGGGGAGCTGCTGCACAGGGTGTCCTTCGATCTTGGCCTTGATGAATGGATATGATTGTGAAATGCAAAGATCAGCAGAAGTGCCCTCTGCAAGGAGAAAGTAGTTTGAGTAACGATGGAGAGGGGCTGGGGAGAAGAGCCCCGTCGGGCTGGGGAGAAGAGCCCCGTCTGGCTGGGCGGGGGCCAGGCCCCTGCAGGGCCAGGACAGGGAAGATGGTGTGAGAGGTTGAGGGCCTGGAAGCCTGGTCCTTGCCTGAGGAGAATTCCCAGGGTTGGCACACCAGAGACTAAGACCAAAGGTGACAGGAAGGTCCTAAGGAAAGCTGGGAGTGGGCCTCCCTCACGCGCCTACTGGCAGTGGCCGGAGCAGAGCAGTGCTCTGCCCTCAAGGACTCCAGCCGCTCTGGAGTCCAGGGTGCTTCCGCCTGCCCCCGCCAGCCCGCTCGAGGCTGCATTCTGCACCCTAAGAGCCAGGGCCCAGACGAAACACCAAGTCCGCCGTGGGAACCCTCCCCTCCCAACGTCTCACTCCCAAGATCCTCAAAGGGTTCCCTCCCACCCCACCCCGCCGGAGTGCACCACTTTCTTAAAGGTTTTGCCTTTAAAACAAACTGCTGTTATTAAATAAATAATTGATTCCCTCTCCCATTTTTTATTAATCAAAGGCTAATCAGAGCTGCAGATCGGCAGGTGGCAACCAACGTTAGCCACACGGAGTGGTTATGATTCTGGCTAAAAGCAGCGAGGTGCTATTTTTGTTTTCCCCCACGGCGCAGCCTCATCAAGGGGACATGTGCGATTTCCATTAGGCTTTGTGAAATACTGAGACAGAGCTCGGGTTCTGGGACTCCGAGCTGGCAAGCTCGGCTACACAGTCCACACCCTCTAGCGATCCCGGGGCCCGGAAGGAGGCGGTTGGAGGACCAGGAGCCTGCATGGTGCGGTACAGGCTGCTGAGAGACAAGGGTGTCAGGACAGGCAGCCCAGGGTATGGAGGGGCTCTCCGGGCTAAGCTTCAGGGTGCAACCTGCCCTGGACTGAGGCTGAGGCTCCCTAGGCCCTCCCTCAAGCCTGTGACTTCCCCGATTCCCTCTCTGCCCCAGGCATCCCCCAGCCCAGCCCCCAGCGCAGCAGACCAGACAAGAAACCTCCCCAGTGCCCGCAGCCTGCACCACCCTCCAGCTTAAAGGTACCACAGCACCATCGAGGTTCTACTGCCAGGCCAGATCCTTATCAGGCCTTTTTTTTAAAGCCTGCTGACTTTTTTCCTTCCTTTTTTTCCCCTCTCTCTGTACTTATTGATCCCAAACGAGGAAAAAGTCTATTAATCCTAGACCCGGAGAAGATTGGAGATAGGGCCAAAAGGGGTTGTCAGGACAGAGCCACTGGGGCATTATCTCCTGGGAAGGTGACCACGTCACCAGCAGGAAGAGAGAGAGGAACAAAGGAAGTGAAACCAACGCAGCCCCAGTGCAGATGCAGATTCGGCCCCTGGGCCACCTGGCGGAGGAGGAGGATCTGACCTCAGCTTCTCACCCACCTCCCTCCCTGGGAGGTGGGAATTCAGGTGCAGTGGGGAAACAGTGGTGATGGCCACAGTCCCCCGCCACTTGCCTGGCCAGGCAGGGACAGTATCTGCCTTTTCAGGGGGCCAAAGAAAGTTGGACCCCTGCCGGGAGACACCCACCAGAGAAGGCAGTCCTGGGGTCACAGCCCAGGCCCGGCCAATATCGGGGACCCTGGGTCTGCTGGAGTGGCATTTGGCAGGGTCCCCAGAGACTGGGCGACCCACCAAAGACCTTAGACTTTAATGGCTCTCTGCCTCAGTTTCCTTTTCTGTCAAGCGGACACAATAATTGTAAGAACTTAAAGGGTCATTGTGAGACTTCCATGAGGTCATGAGTATGAAGAACTCAAGTGTTAGTCTTATTATTAATAAATAATTATTACTACACCTTTATCCAAAGTTAAGGAAGAGTGTGACCCACTGTTCCCTTTGCAAGATGGAGGAGTGGGGGCGCAGTCTTCAGGGACAATATGAGAGCAAAGCTGTGTCAACACTGATGCCACCCAAAGCATCAGGATCTGTGCAGCAACTGTCAGCCATTCTGTGAGTGAACCACACAGCACACCAGCAGGACCTAGCTCATCCCTTTACTTTTTTTAACCCTCCCATTGCAGCCCCTGGTGATCCAGGCTGCAGCCCTCAGCCCCCTCTGAACTGACAGAATCAGGGTCCTGGGGTGAGGACCAGGCGCACTGGCAGAGTCCTGCCCAAGCTCCCTCCGCCGCTGGCTGGCAGCGAGGTGCTGGTCCCCCTGGGGAATAGAATCGAGGTTCCTGTCCTGTGAGCCGTACCGCACCACAGTCTCCTTCAAAACGGCTGGCGTCCATGCCTGCAGGAAGGCAAGCCAGCAGCTACCTCCCCTATTGGAGCCGCCTTTTCTCCTTCCGGTCCCCGTCTCCATTCCTTCTCAATGTGGGAGCTGGCGCTGGCTGTTTGGACGCGTCCTTTTCCTCATGCAGTGGGTCTGCTGTGCCAGGTCTGGGCTCCCTGAGGTCAGAGACAGTATCTGCTGGCTCAGTATCTGCCCACATTGTCTGGAACGGAGCACTGGACAGACATGTCCTGCTCACCTCTAGGGCCTGGAGCAGGCTCGTTGGACCAGAGGAAGAAGTCAGGGATACCCGTCGGAGACTGACACATGCCTTATGTCACCTGTTCTCCCACAAATACTAGGAGGCTAGAACAATTCCTATCCCCGTTCTGCAGATGAAGAGAGGCACGGAGCACTTTTGAGGGACTTGCCTTGTAAATACTGGACCTGACTGCCTGGTTCTGAGCTCCCTACTCGACCACCGCCACCTGGGGCATCCCACCCCAGGGCCTCCATCCCCTGGGAAAGCAGCAGCGTGGGGGTTAAAGGAAGTGAGGGGTGAGCTAAGAGCATGTGGCCCGTTCCTTGTTTATTCCTTACTTGAAATTATAACAATTAGACTCCCAGTGACTGATTTAGAGGAGAATAAAAGCAAGAGAAGTGGCTTGGTACAGTGGGGGGAGATGCTCAACTGACAGACGGCAGCGTTAACATTTTTAATTATAAAAATAACATATGCACGTGGTAAAAAGTGCAAGGGGGCATGCAGTGGATGCCACTCCCGCTCCAAGCCCCATCCCACTCGCCAGCAGGAGCGGTTTCCTGTGTATTTTTCTAGAAATATGCCAAGTACAGGCAGGCACATGCAAACATACCCATGGACACTGTCTGTTGTGGAAATTGGAATATGCTCCCCACACTAATGTGCACCTTGGTTTTTAAAAAAAAAGATTTGTTTTTTAGAGCGAGGGGAAGGAAAGGGAGAGAAACATCAATGTGTGGTTGCCTCTCACTTATCCCCCACTGGGGACCTGGCCCTCAACCCAGGCATGTGCTCTGACTGGGAATCGAACCAGCGACCCTTTTGGTTCACAGACCAGTGCTCAATCCACTGAGCCACACCAGCCAGGGCGGCACCTTGCTTTTGGACTTTGCGGTATATCTTGGACCTTGGTGTGCCTACGGATCAACTTCATTCTATTTAGTACTTACATAGATATTGGATACAATATCTATTGCACACACGTATTATTCCACCTTTAGAATAAATTCTTACAAGTGAAATTATTTCAGTAGATTTGAGCATTCTATATTTTGATTGATATTTGCTTCCAAAGACATTGCATCAATTTAAGCTCTCATTACATTTTCTTAATTCCCCTTTTGCCCAGCCCCTTACTCAAATCGTGTATACAGGCACACCTCATTTTATTGTGCCTCACTTTATTGCATTTCACAGATGATATGTTTTTTACAAACTGAAGGCAAGGCCCTCCAGCAGCAAAAGATTGCAACTGGCTTTACGGAGGTAGTAGGGAAGTAAATCACAACATGCCTACGATATGAAAATACTTAATATTTGCCAAGACTTGGGTTTCCATTCCTGCCCTGCCACTCACTAGCCATGAGGCCTTGAACAAGTCACTCGGGACTCTAGGCCTCAGTTTCCTCACCTGGAAACTGAAGGTTAGCCTAGCTGATCTGAAAGGATCCAATGATCTCTACGTGTCTATGATTTTGAAGTATCTACCAAGCACTATGTTAAAATTGTGCTGAGGCCTGTGAGTTCTCCTAGCCTAAAGAAACTTAAAATCCAGTTGAGGAGTGGAGCACACTCAGGGAAGATTTAAGGAGCAACTCAGTCTGAAATCAAGTGTAAAGTTGCGCGGTTTCATCTGTGGGCTTATAGAAAGAAGGTCAGGAGTGATCATAGGGGCCACGGCCCTTCTAGCTCCTTATAGGAGGCACAGCTTGCAGAGAGCGAGGAGGAAAATGCACGGAGGTGTCTGATTGGAAATGACAGTGGGAAACATTTCTCCCTCCCCCCACCTAGGGCCCGGAAAGTCAGCCGGCATCCTCTCTCCCCCCCAGACCCCCCCCACGCCTGCTTGTTTTCTCACCACGGATTGAAACCGAGTGAAACATCAGGTTTGTCTCAGCACACGGTTTGACGTTCCAGTTCAGTGAGGATCAGTTCCCATCCCAGCCGTTTCACTAAGTGTTGTGTACTTTCAGAAACATCAGCTCAGTTTGCTGTTCTGGGAGGAAAAGAAGTGCTACATAGAAACCTTGATTAACCCAAGTTCTCAAAAAACGGAGGATTCTGATGGATTCTGTTTTCTGGGTAATGGAGGGTCAAAGGGTTTGGGGGAGGCTTGAGCTCCTCACTGGTGTGGGTCAGCCCAGGCCCACGTGGGACCTGCACACCCGGCCACCTCACAGGCAAGGCTGCCTGTAGCCAGAGGGTTGCAGGTTAAACTGGGCCTGAGGAAGCTGATGTCAGGGAGCTCAGGTGTCATTTCCCAGCTGTCGGACAGTTCTACAAAGCACAGGGTTTGCTCTTTTCTTCCTGACATCTGTGCTCATAAATGGGCAGTTTGGCTCATCTTCCTGAAAAGGGTTTAGGGATATTGCTGTGGGTTGAGGGTTCTGCTAAACTGATGTTATGCTATTTGGGGCTTACATACGTAAACAGTATCAGCCACAGCTTGTCAGCACCAGAGAGGCGCCTAGTTTAACTGCTCAATTGATAGATAAGGAAACTGAAGCCCAGAGGAGTGGCTTGTTTCTGAACTCTCAGATAACCAAGGTGACGACCACACCCTACAAATGGGGCTCCTTGCAGACAGATGGGCTAAGTAACTTGCCGAAGGCCCTACGCAGCCCCACAGGGCCAGAGAGCAGGTTCGAACTGTATCCACTGGACACCGAAGCTTCTCCCGGGAAGGTTCCCAGGCCCTTTGAAGCACCTTCTCCCTGGCTTTGAAAACTGTCTTTGGAGTCTATATTTTTAAGGGCACCTGACATGACCCTGAGTCAGGCTGTCGTTGTGAAAGAGGCTACCATACAAAAAGTGCTTCCAGGGGTCCAATTTTTAAAAAATCAGTCTTAAAGAATCAACCTGCTTTCCCTGCAAATGGCTACGCCCCAAGTCACCACCCTGCCAAGTGCGGCGCACTCTTCAGTGCAGCCTCACAACGCCAGAAGCTCTCTAACCCCTACAGGTCCTAGGCAGACGCACAGACAAGCAAGTGCCAGGCACCTCTGCAGACAAAATATTTACCTAATCATGGGGTGTTTGTGGGATGAAATAAAACACACCCTCCAACACCCCCTTACAGGCTAGGAACTAGTCCCAGACCTGGTCCTGCTACCATGTGGCCACCGAGGGTCTCCGCCACTGTTCCTTCAGAGGTGAAAAGAAGATACACTCATTTCCCCACCACCACCACTTCCCAGAGCAGCTGGGATAATTGAGGTCAGTGGTGCTCAAACCTGAGTGTTCTTCAGACTCCCCTCGAGGGCTTGTTAAACAGCTGGCAGAGCCCCTCCTCAGAGTTTCTGACTCAATAGGTGGGTGAAGCCCAGTAATTTGCATTTCTAAGGATTCCCAGGTGATCACCAGGGGCCCGGTGATCTGTCTGGGGACTTTGAGATGAGAACTGTGACCCAGAGAAATTGTTAAAGGGACCGTTGTTATCATTTTAAATTTTGTCAAATGCAGGATCTTTCTTTAAAGTGGAGAAGGTACCATTTATTCCCTCCAGCACCATATCTGAGAAATGTAATCTTTCGTAAATCCCATTTGCTTGTCTATGGAAGTTTTAGAAAATGTTATAGACCAATTGGCCAGTCACCAAATGAGCCTTCTCTTCTCTCTACCCCCTAAGAATGTCAGCTCAAGAAACCAGAAGGCTCTTTCCAGAAAAAAAGAGAACCTCTTAAATATTTGCTTAAGTCCACAAGCTGCCTGCCCCCACCCCCTTACCTCCAGCAGCACGAAGCTGGTCACAGATTCCCAGAACCCCCACCAACCCCCACGCAGGCCCGGTGGCTCCCGCCCCCGTTCCACACCCGCCTGATACCCAGCAGCAAGAGCACAGCAGGGTTCCTGTCTAGATGTGGGGGGTCCTCTCCTAACACGGGGTTAGAAAGAGCAAATTAAACATGAAAAGGGTTCTAGAAGTCATTAACCCCGAATCAGAAAGGCCTGATGTTGGTTCCTGTAGTTGAAGACATGACCATGGGCATGCAATCCGAAGGGAGGGACAGTGGCAAGGGCAGCTCTCAGCGGCACCCCCCGGGGACAGGAGGCGGCAGCCACCCTGTGGCCAGTCAGGACGCAAGGAGAGGCAGAAAACACAACAGTAGGGTTGTCCAACAAGCCAGAGGAAGGCACCCAGGAAAGAGGAGAGGTTTGTAACAAAGAGAAAGAGGAGGAGGGCAGGATGATAGACAGAGAGAGGGCTGGAAAGCCCGGGGGAGAGGACCGGAGGCGCAGACAAAGCCCAAGAAGCCGAACACCAGAAGGGCCGGAGCGCAGAGACTCCGAGCGCCCCCTTCCCCGCCGGCCGGGCCCCCGGGGCTCCGGATGCCGCGAATGAGGTCACTGATACTGACCGCCGAGGGCCGCTGGACGAACGCACCGGGAGCGAAGCGGGGTCGCAGCTCCGCACCCCCAGGGGGCGATGCCCCGCGCTGGGAGCGCAGTCTTTTTCCGCTCCCGCCCGGCGCCCTGCCCTTAATGGCTCGGTAATTGATTGGCCCAGCGTCCTATTTTCACCGCGGGCGGCGGGCGCCCGAGATCCGCTAATATCAATATTTCCCGCGGCTGCTCCGCGGTCAGATCCTCCTCCTGACCAGCATGCCGGCTGAGAATTTACCTCTGGTTTAACAAGAAGTAGGAGCTGAGTCAGGGATTAAGGCTTGTGAAGTCAAGTCAACACAAATTTTTTTTAAAAGTGGAGGGGGTATGCGGAAGGGGAGAGAAAATCCGTCAACCGGGCAGGCGGGGAGGAGTCAGGACAGCCTGGGGTTAATTGCGGGAAGGAGGAGGAGAGTGAGGAGGAAGTAAAGAGAGGCAAGAAAGGGGAGAGATGAATGAGTTGGAAGAAAGGGATTTTTAAAGCTCATGGAATTCTTACTCCTGGAGTTGGCATTGGAAGCCATCTGTAACCGGCCATTTTCCTTCTTCCAATCCACCTTGTCACCCTGCAGCCACCACCACCACTGGCTCAGGCAGCCCCAGCAGCCTGACCCATTTCCTTACCTCTCCTTCCCCAGTAAGATTATCCGGTCCTACTTAAAGTGGCCTTTCATTCCAACCAGATGTGACTCACTTAACATTTATGCAGGTATTGCTGTGTGCCAGGTGATAATCAAGTATTAGCTCATTTAACCTCCACAGCCTCAGAAGATAGGCTCCACGGGTGCGGGGCAGGGTCTGCTCCGCCAGCCGCAGCCGCAGCACCGGGCCCAGGCCGTGGCTCATGCGCAGTAACAATCTGTTGAAAGGTGGAATGAATGTGCAGATATAAGGCCTAACATGGGGAGGGCAGATATGGCTGCCCAGCCAGCCTGACTCTGTTGCCCAAAACCACACACTCTTTCCTCTTCACCATTCCTCCTCCTCCCATTCCCACCTCCACTTGACTGATTAATTGTAGATGATTGATCGGCGGTTCTTTATGAAAGACAGTGTAGAGACTCAAGTTTCACAATGGGATGAACAAACAGAAGGAATTGTTGGCAAAAGATTTTGTGAGACAAAGGGCAGGGGAGCCAAGAGAGTCCCTGTAAATGGGGCTCTTCTCAGCAGGCCTTGGGGTCTCAGCATCTCTCCCCAAGACCCATCCCACTCACAGCCTGAGCTGCAGGAGTGGGCTGATGAACACCCCGTGATGGGCCTTTTCAGAACTGAGCCTGGGCTTGTCCAGAACTAGCTGGCCCTCCCACCAGTGGTATTCTCCCAATAAGCCTGTCTTCCCAGCTTGAGTCACCAAACTTCTTACCCATGGTCAGGACTGCAGGACCCCAGAGCTGGGGGCAGCCAGGAGTGGGGACATCTGGCAGGCATAGGTGGTAAACAGTAGAGCTTCCTGGGGGACACTGACCACTCCTGGACGGGAAATAGGTATGAATGGATTCCTAACAGAGACCTAGAGGAACATAAGAGTGGATCCGGGTCAGCTCTCAGCTTTCGAGAGATGCCCAACAACTAAACCTCTGCAGACTTCTCCAGATCCACGGGGTCCCCACATCCGCTCCTGCTCTGACGCATGGTGCTGAAGAAAACAGAAAGAGCAAGCAGAGCAGTCTCAGTCTAGTTATGGAGAACAGCCCTGTCCACTGCCCAGCAATGACAGCACAGTGCAAGGAGGTGTGACAAAGACCGTGGCCCTGCGGTTCTTCACATGGGAAATCCTGCAGAGTTCGGAGAGGGAGGCATTCCATGTTGCTGGACTGATGGGATGGGTTCGTGAAGGGGGGTGGACAGGGAAAGGGTGAATGCAGTGCCAGAAACTCGAGGCAGAACAGACTGATGGGGAAACCTGGGAGACATGTCGCCCAGCGGAGTGGGCTCAGAGGCTGGAAAGAAGCCAGTGATCAGAGATATGGCACCAGGGCATCTGTCAGGCCCTGCCACCTTGTCAGCAGGTGTAAAGGGGACTGGGACCACCAAGATGGCTGGAGCTTTCTCAAACGAGCAATCCTGCACCTGTTGAAAATTCCTCCATGCCCCTCCCTCAGTCCTTTTCTCAACCTATTAATGTAAGAAGGGCAATACCTCCTTACATTACAGATTTTTTAAAGATTTTATTTATTTATTTTTAGAGAGAGTAGAAAGGAGAAAGAGAGGGAGAGAAACATCAATGTGTGGTTGCCCCTTACGCACCCCCTACTGGGTATCTGGCCCAAAACCCAGGCATGTGCCCTGACTGGGAATCAAACCAGAGACCCTTTCGTTTGCAGGCCAGCACTCAGTCCGCTGAGTCTCACCAGCCAGGGCAGGACGAGAATGCATTTTACAGGGTCAGTTCATTGCCCTGCTCCAAGCTGGGAAGACACACACACACACAACTATGTTGTCAGACCTGGCAGATTCTCGGGGGAGAGACGGCTAGGTTTCCCCTTGAGGTTGATTCCTGAATCCCAATCTTAGACCATTCCCCATGTTAGCTGCACCAGGGTCCTGGGTCAGGGCTGGGGACCCAGGGAGATGTGTGGTTCCTGCTGTCTGGAGCTCACGTTTTGTGCAGGCCAGAAACAGAGAAGAACCGAGATGGTCACTGTGCTGAGTGGTAGATTCTGTGTGGCAAGGGCAGAAGTATAGGGACAGGAAGGAGTTGCAGAGGTCAGAGGAAGTGAGACTCCTTCAGAAAATAACCTGAGTACTGCCCTTTTTTGAGGCATTGCTGTGTGTGCCGGGCACCTGGCTCCTGTGGTCTCATTCAGTCCTCACCGGGAGGGAGGTGCCATTTATCTCCTTCACTTGGGAATACAGAAGAGGGGATGCGAGGTTAAGAGCAGAGACTAGTGGAAGAGGTGGGGTTTGACCCCAGAGCTATTAACTCAGAAGCCCCAACTCTTAAACTCACTGGGTACTAAGTGATAATAACTTGCCATAACCAGGTGGGTGGAGAGGACAGCAAAAGTCCCTTTGTGACTTAAGAAAAATAAAGAGGGAAGCTGGATTTTCCTGTGTTCCAGAGGTTATGAAGAATGGCGTTGACTGCTCTCTGAGACTGTCACTCCTCAAGCCCCCCTGCCTGCTTGGCAGGTGAAGGACAGGCTTTCACAAGCAGACGGCAGAGGCCAGGGTCACCGCAGGCAATGGCGCACCCAGCACTGCTCCTGCCACCTAGACGGGTGCTCTGATTCTCCTCGAAAATGTCACGCGGAAGACAGGCGAGCTCTGATCTTCAGAGAGCCTCGGTGCATCTGTGATGACATGTGGACATCAAGATTTGCATATTTATTATAGATAAGCTGTCAAAATGTATGTTGTCAATTTCACCTTATACTCTGGATTTAATGGTGCGCGTAAAGGACAGAAAATCTTTAATATTAATATTAATATGATTTTAGATTATAAGACCGCATTGTAGATATCAATCAGCCAACCCTTAAGGACATGTCACTCAAGTTGATATAGTTTATAGAAAATTAATGTAATCCATCCTGTATGATCTATTACAGGGGCACGAAGAGAGAAAAGAGCGTGTGTGTGCTGGGGGGGCCTGGGGGGGGCATCCACTTGCCACAGTTCTCTGTACAGGCTAATTTGTGTTCATGCCCGAAGCATCGGAGGGGGAATTGGAGGATTTTAGCCTTGGCACGGCCCTCAGAGATCACCTGGGCCAACTCTTCCACTGTGCTATAAGAAAAGGAAGGCCCAGAGAGGCGAGTGACAGGGTCACAGTGACTCCTAATTGGTAACAAAGGTGAGCCTGGAGCCCAGGCTTTGGGGAGGCCGGCCCTGCCTCTCTCCCCGCTCGGCGCCACACTTCCCGGGCTCCCTGATACATTCCTGTCCGCCCTCTCATCCCCATTTACAGGAGACCGCTGGGGCAGGTGGCTTCTTCAACTGTTTCAGAGATGCCAGCCACCCCCCATGTGAAGGACTTCTCCCCATGACAGGGGGCTTTGGCGATAGGCAGAGGGGCTTTCCAGGTGACTGCAGAGGTCTAGAAAAGCCCTCACTTCTTACCCCACCTGTGTTCCGGTGCTTAAGTTCTGACACTGACACTCTTCTCACTTAAACCGTGGACTGAACATCTATGGGGATGGCAGTATGGGTGACTGCCAGAAATCATGACATCATAAGACTGTTCCTCTGGGTGGGAAGGGATAGTCCTGAAGACATTTTAGGACCTGGGCTAAAGCCTCTGCCCCACTCCAAGGTGGTGGAGCAGCACTAAGTGGGCCCCAGGAGGGTTGAAATGGGCTCAGTGGAGCTGAACAGGGAGCACCAATAGCTCTGAGAGCAGCGCTGGGAGACCTACTATCCCCTTTACTACCCCTACCACGACTCACCATGCACCCCCAGATTGCTTCAACTATGCAGGGAAAAAGCAACTTTATTTTCCATACAGCCACTCAGCCTTTCACCCTCCCTCCACCAGCCGCTGGCCTTGCCTGAGGGCCCAGGATGTGGGCAGAAAGGAAGGACTGCTCCCAGAGACTTGGGCCAAGGGTCAGGGGCAGCTAACTTGGGTGTCCAGGGCTTGGGGAGAGAGAATACAGACGCAGGACAAGAGGGACAGTATCCGCGATCATCGGGCCTCTCCCTGCTCAGAGGCCTCACTCTCTCTGGAAGCCCCAGTCTTACCCAGGGCACTGGAGGCAGCAATACCCTGGTGTCCGAGTGTCCACAGTGACTTTCTCCGGGGGGTTTTCCAGACCTCAGCAGAACATCTGCTCTCCCACTAGTCTGCCCGCCTGAGAATGTTGCCCCCAGTCCCTGCTTAGGCCCCCTGGCTCTCTCGCTCACTCTCCCTCTGAAGGACAGGAATCGGGCAAGTCCTGGCTGGGAGAATTCATGACCACGGAGCTCGTATACAGCCGCACTTCTTACCTGACTAAGACAAGGCTTGTCAGGGCTCCATAAATCACAGAGGTGGGCAAGGCCCTGACCACTGGTGGGGGCGCTTGCTGCTGGGGCTCCTCCGTGGCCCCAGCGGGCCCAGACAGCCAGAACTGAGCGCTTGGCTGCCTACAGATCTCAGCATCTTATTTACATACTGCTGCAGACTGCCAAACACCTGAAGCATTTTTCATCCTATTCAAACTACAAAAGCCTCCTCAGGTACTTCTGTGTTAGCGCTTCCTTCCAAACAATGGCAAAATGCTGATAGGAGGACTTTTTTTCTTATTTAATCTTTCACCAAAGCCTCTGAGAAAGATGACCCGTGGAAGGGGGAGGAAGGTACAAACAAAGCCAGGCAAAATGAGGAGGGCACACCATCCTTCAGCATGCTGCACTCCCCAGGGAAATGCAGCAAGTCGGGGAGGTGCTCCGTCCAGAGAGTGTGGCCACCCCTGGCACTGCCAGCTCAGAGCCCCACAGGCTGCCCTTGCACCTCCCTCAGGTGCGGCTTCTTCCCAGGTGCTGCTCTGCCTCCCAACCTTCAAAGGATTAAAGCTGGGTGGGTGGTAGCAAACCCAAGTGCACGGGAAGGAAGGAAACTCAGGTGGGGCCAGAGGGGCAGCCCCTGTGGCCAGGCCTTTGGAAGCCTTCACCTCTCTGTGGGCTCTGAGCCCCTCCAGGGGGGAGTGACAGGAGATAGGTCTTAGTCCGGTCCAGACTCCAGGAATCTCAGCCTAATGCTCTCAGTCTCCTGGGGGAGAGGCGGGACCCTAGACCAGTTTTCAGGTGTTCGATGCCCCCTGAAATTGTATGCAAAATTGCCTGTGTGTGTATGTGTTCATGTGTGTGTCGGTGCATTCAGGCATGTGCGTGCACTGGGGACATCGTTCTAGGAAGGATGCCTCTGGTGTCCGTCCAGTTCCCAGAGGGCAAGAGGCTCAGCCTGGGAAGCATTCAGGAACGAGCAACTGGGCGGCCCTGCCAGCTGCCCCGCTGCCCAGCAGCCAAGCACATAGCCCAGAACTCTGTGCTTAGGAAACCAAACTCCATCCAGACTGCCTGGGGAAGGTGGGGAGGCAGGGGAAGTTCTCCAGGCCAGGCAGCAACTGGGGGACAGGGGGACCTCTGCACTGGAAGGAAGGACAGGAGGGTGTGTAAGCTAGCTATGTCTCTGAGCACCTGGGTGCTCTGAATTTCTGGTCCCCGGCCCCTGTGGCCCGCCCGGAGGTTGTTTTCTTTCTCTGACCCTGTCTGTTTATCTCTGCGTCACCAATATCTGTTTTTATGTATTCTTGGGTCTCCTTTCTTTCGTTTCCTCCATTAATACTTCTCGTTCAGGGGAGGATAAACAGGGTCATAATCACGCCATAAAGTGAGCCACGGGCTGCGTGTCGCTTATTGCCCAGGGGTCTGCTAATTGGAATTTATAAAGTTCAATAAAAACTATAATCCAATAAGGGCTGAAACGCTTCTTCATTTATCTTAAGGGTAATATTCCGCCTGCCCGCCCACCCGAATGCCTGCCAGCCAGCAGTGGGAGGCCAGGGAGCAGCCACCAGAAGGCCCTCCCTGGGGCTGCAGAGTTCCTAGGCATGGCTAGCACTGAATCTAGGCCCGGGTGCGCCTGGTTAGCAGACTGGTCCCTGGTTAGCAGAGGGCCTGGTTAGCAGACTGGTCCCTGAGGGACCAGTCCTCAGCTAGCCAGCTATAGTAGGCATAGCTCTGAGGCTTGGGGGGAAGCCCACAGTCCTGGCATTATCTCTTGCACTATTATAGACTCACCTCTGCCCCAGTTACAGGGTACATGTGCAATCACCTCACGCACTAGCCACCCCCCTACCCCCCACCCCATCCCCCACCACCCTAGGAAAACACAGGGCATCAGCTGCAGGGAATCCTGTATAAGGGTGAAGACCCCACACCTAGGACTGAAGGTGCCTTCCCTGGCCCCAGGAGGTTCCACAGAGCAAGGTGTTGCTACATGCTGCCCCCCCCCCACCACAGCTGGAGCCACCTCCACGGCCCAGGCATGCTCCGTCAGGCACCCACCAAGGGCCATTCCCACATGAGACCCCACAGTGAGGAAGGAAGGCAAGGTGGGGAAAGGGGTGCTCCCACAGCCAAACTGAGTAGCTACACCTTGGAGACAGTTAGAGAAATGGGTTAGATGAGATGGGTGACCAACAGTCCTGGTTTTCCTGGGACCGAGAGGTTTCCTGGACACGTGACCTTTTGTGCTGAAACTGAAACAGATGAGTGCAACTGAGGGAACAGCCCAGATGGCCACTGAGTGGTAGAGAAGGCAGGTGGCACTCACTTCTACTAAGCAGCTCCCAGAAGGTGTGCCCACCCCCACCTGGCAGCCATTCTGGGGCAACGTCACTTCCAGCCAAACGACTGCAAAAAGCCTTGGAGTTTCCCATCACCTTCTAGGAAGCCATTCTTTTGAAAATAAAATAAATGCCCTCATCAGGAACGTACCCACTGGCATCCCAATTCCAAATGCAAACTGCTGGCCGCTTGCGGCAATGGTCAAAGCTCAGGCACTCTGAGAGTCCCCGGGGAGACAGGGCAGGGAGCTGAGTCTCCAGTGCCAGCCTTCCATCCAGGACAAGGAGAGGGAGAGATTGGTCCCCACTGGCCCCCCTCCTGGCTCTCTCAGGGCCGAGATGAAGGAGGAGGCCTACAGAGGCAGCTGCCCTCACCAGTCCCCATGCTAGATGAGGTATGTGTATGTGCACACACGTGTGAGGGCATGTAATGCCTGGAGTAGAAGGCACAGTCCCTCGGTCCCTCAGTCTCACACCAAGACAACACAGGCCTTGTTAATGTACTGGCATAGCTCCTGGAGGAGGGAAGTTTGGTCAGGAGGAGAAAGAGGTGGAAAAGCCCAGTGTGGCCCCCGATGTTGAGCTCTCAGGAAAGGAGCGCCCCTCACAGGAGCCCGCCGCCCAGGCCACCCTCTTTGCGCCCAAGGCCCTCATGGTCAGAAGTGCCATGGAAATAGCTGAGACTTCGGAGCCAGACCTGCCTGGTTCGAAATCAGCTTTCTGCCATGTCCACGGTATTTAGTTTAGCCTTGAGTAAGTCATTCACTGTCTTCGATCTTGGCATGAAGAATTGTGCCATAACTTATATGAAATGCTGACCACAATGCCAAATTCACGTATAGTTAATTCTAGTCACTGTTAAAAGTGATTTATACTTTGTGTGAAATGTCCAAGTAGAGTTAAGGCTCAGTCTGTGGCCAGACTGAGGGTTCTGCCTTCCCGGAGTGCCCTTTGCTGGCCAAGAACCAGCTTAGAGCTGGTGTGGAGAAAGAAGATTTAGTGAGAACTAGAGTAATCGGGGGCCCTGACTTGGACTTTGGGGTCAGGAAAGAATTTTAGGAGGAAGCGATGTCTGAAAGTGGTAGGTGGATGCGGACAGAGCCACCCCAGCAGAAGGGACAGCAGGCCTGGAACAGAACAGAGGGCTGGGAGTGGGGCAGGGGGCTCTGTGCTGAGCGTGATGGAAAGTCAGGAAATTATTGATTGATTGATTGATTGATTGATCGATTGCTGGAAGAGGCGGTTTGCCATCTGGAACTGAAGAGGTGTAATGCCCTAAATCCTCCTAATGCATCTCCAGCCTCTCTGCCCCTTTTCCTGCATACCCTCACCATCCGTTCATTCATTCACTCACTCCACAAAAGCACATCAGGTTCCTCCAGGGACCGGGCCATGGAGGGTGGTGGGAACACAGCAGTGACGGAAGCAGACCGGCTCGCTGCTTTCCTGAGGGATGAAGTTCCCTGGACCAGTCTGGGTCCTGTCTCTCTCAGGCTGTTCCTCCCCTCACCATCCCAGAATGCCTTTTCTTTTCTCCACCCAGTCATCTTTCAGGGTCAGGCTGGGGTCCCCCACCCCGTCTTGGAAGCTTCGGGGCAGCACCGCCACTTCTAACACTCTCAGTTTACCGCTGGGGTCCCGACCCAGCACCTGTCTTCCCTGCCACATCCCAGGTGGGTCTGCGCCACCTCCTGGTCAGACTGTGAGCTCCACGAAGGAGGAAACCCTGCCTCCCTCCAGCGCTCCACTCACCGTGCTACCTCTACTCGGTGTGAGGAAAGGAGAGGCTGACCCTGTGTTAGGACCCAGTGGAGGGTGGGTCGAGTCATGCCAATTTCTACAACCTCTGCACAGGAAGCCTTGGTCTACAAGAGGTGAGGAGAAGGGAGAAAGACCGTAACAGGGTGAAATGTTCAAGGAAGGAGGCAAGGCTGGGAAGGAGGGCTGGGGGACAGAGAGAGATAGACATCTGGGGGAGGAAAACTTGTTGCATCAGAGGATGATGAAATGCAATAAGAAAAAAGGAATAAGGAAAGTCATGGGGGAGGCAAGATGGAGTGTAATCTGAACTGCAAATCCACCTCTCTAGGCTCTGTAAGGCTTTTACTGCACTATAAACACCAGCGCCAAACAGCAAGCCTGCTCGATGACAAAGAGAGATAATTGGCTCTTGTGCAGATTTAAGCCCAAAGTTATCAAATAATAATAGCACGCAGAAAGAGACACAGGCAAATGGGCCTGGAGAGCCGGCTTCTTCGAAAAGATGAGGATTTGTTAAAAGTATCTAAATTATGTTCCTGCAATGGAACAGGAAAATGGTGCATTTAAAAAAAATATTTTCTTTTAATGCTTGGATACATTTTTAAAACTTTCTTTATAATTAGGGCTGTAATTTATATAATTTATTTTTAAAATATCCTTTTTTTAATTTCCACCCGGTCCAGTTAAAGTTGAACTGAAAAGCCCACAGTAAATGATTTTTTTAATAAAACCATTTAAAAGAGCCCCAACCTGAAGCAGAATAGATATGTGGATTTTAGAGGAGAGGGGGGAAAATCATATATTGAAAAAATAAATTTCCTAACCCATTTTGCACCCCGGATTTTATTACCAGCGGAAGGTTTTTAAAATTCTAATTCCCTTTGCTTCCCTGAAGCTGTTTGTTTTCCATAGGGGGCTCCTTGGGGGACCAGGAGCTCAATGGGTGGATTTCAGACAAGTGGGCAAGGCATTTCCCTTCCCCACTTTCTCGTGTGATTTGTCTTTCCACACGTGCGTCGTCGGCCTGGCTCTTCAAGTGAACTCGGGGCTCCCTGAGGGAGATGCCATCCATGCCCAAGGAAGAAATGGCCCTTCCCTTCTCCCTAGCATCTAGCATGATGCTATGCATCCAGCAGGTGCTCAATAAATGTTTGCTAGTTTTGTACTATATTGTGGAGAGCCCACCAAACAAGTGGAGACCCTAGGCCAGAAAACATAGCTACCACAACAGGAAACACTCTCTTCCTGGGTGGGAGTAGAGAAGGGGTCACATTTTCACTGCTCGGTCAAGAACCCATCAGGTGAGAGGAAGAGGAGCAAAGACAGATTATCCTGAACACCAGGATAATGATCCTGAACACCAGGCCTAGAGACGTTGGTACCAGAGGTGCTGTGAGCTGGAGAGATTGATGTCACCATCTCTCCAAGGACTTGCCCTGAGCATCTCCTATGTTTGTGGGCTCACAGAGCCATAATCTCAAAGGTGCCCACTCTATACCTGTCCCAAGGTGTGCACACACATGTACACACACACATGCTACCCATATGCAAGGGAGTGCGACAAACTTAGGTTCTCATGAGCCAATCAGAGGACACACTGAGAGGTGGTTAGGGATGTAACTGCTGTAACAAGAAAACAGATAGGAAAGTTCATGACCACTTAGGGAGGCTCTGAGGAGGAGGAGGCCTTTGAACTTGACCTGAAAGCACAGGTCGGATAAAGATAAGCACGAGGACTGCAGAGAGTATTCCAGGGGCTGGGATCACTTGGAATTCCATCACTGGCATCGTGATGGAGATAAGCAGGATGGTCCCAGGAAGAGTAAGAGGAGCTGGTACACCTGAAATTCATATAATGTTATATATAAGTTATGCCTCAACTAAAAACTGAAGAGAGAAGGTGGGTCCAGGTCGGGGAGGGCCTGGAGTGAGTGTGGAAATGGTCCATGCCCTGCGTGGTGAATTGCTTTGGGACATAAAGTTCCCATTGGCTGAAGCCCACCCTGCTGCCCATCCATGAACACTCATTTGCTCAGCGCCTACAGGACCACGAAGGAGCTCATAAGCATGAGTCTTGAGCCCACTCTCAGGCTGCTCTCAGCCTGTATGGGGCACCACCCCACTTCCCAGATGAGACAGGCACTGAATGAGTGAGTGGGCCTGGCAGGCGGCAGAGAAGGACATGCCTGTGTTACAGTTGGCACAACCAGGGAAGGCTTCTTGGAGGAGGGAAGAACAGAGCTTGTCCTTGGAGGATGAAGGGACCTGATTGGGGCAGGGAAGGGAGGGCGTCTGTTCCACTCCCAGTCCGTGGCAGGACCACACACAGCCAGTCCAGGTAGCTAGCAGCTGTGAGTGAGGTAGAAGTTTTCTCTTGTCCTGCAGAACTTCTAGGGGAGTCACTTTTTTCACTTTTGCCTAAGTCCCTGTGCCAGTGAAATCAAACCATACCTGCCCCAGCCTCCAAGACCCCCACATACCTCAGAACTCCCAGTCCCTCAGCTCCCTGCTCCCACAGTACACACCCATGGGCCCCAAGAGACAGGACACTTCTGCAGAGCTCCAGGGAGAAGGGCAGATCCTGAGAAGACAAGGCAGAGGAGGAGGAGGAAGACAGAGACGGCAACCTCCTTAAAGGACACTCTCACGATGGGCTGTCGATGGGTGTCATGGCTTGGTGGGAAGTTGTCTAGGTCTTCACATCCTCTCCATAATGCACCCATCCGTGCTGCCCACAGAGATGTCTGGCTCTTTCTGCCCAGGACATTGGTCGAAAATTATGAACTGCAGCTGAGAGATCAATGGGAAATGCCACTGGTGGCTGGGGAGCGGCTTGAAACCAGCTGCTCTGGAATGCCCCGGGAGAGCGGGAAACAGTCCCTCCTGGCTGTCCCGCAGGCCCAGCCCAGGGAGGCATGGCAGAGCACAGGGCTCCAGACTGCTGCTTTGTTGCCAAGGAGACCACAGTTACCAACTCCATGGTGGTGTGGAGATTTTTTTTTTCCTGCCTTTCTTTCCTTCTTTAAAATTCTGGGCCTGATGAAATGTGTTGGCCTGGCCACCCCTCCTTCACCCCCACCCCTAAGCGCTGACTCTGCATTTAAGGTCAGAGGGCTATAAACAGTTGCTTTCCAAAATGACAGATACCCCAGCTCGAGGTAAGCATGGCGGGAGAGCAACCATTTGTCAAAGTACTTATAAAGTGGGTGGAGATGCTGAAGTTGTATTCCATCCAGGTTAAAAAAAGAAAGAAAGAGAAAAGGCAGAGTGCCACCCGGAAAGGGGTCATCCGGCAGTTCATCTCTGAAGCAACTCTCCTTCCTTAGAAGCTGGAGACAGTCGAGTGCTCAGGACAGCCATGGACATGGAGATGACAAGAGCCACTCCCACCCTCTGGGGGTTCAGAGTTTGGGGAGGCTCACACGTGGGTGGCCAGAGGCGGTGGAAGGAGTGTGAGATGTGTCTGACGGGTATGTGAGACCAACTGTGTCACAGGCTGAGTCACAGAAGGGCCAGCGCGGTGCAGGGGGAGGTGAGCACCAAGAGTACATAGTCTGCGGGGTTGAGAGTGATGGGCTAGAGCCCTGGGCAGGGCCCTGGAAGGGGAGACATGCCTCACCCCAGGGAGCCCCGTGTGCCCGGGGAGTCTGGCCCCGTGCACCCCTCTGCTGGGCAGCACACAGTGGGGCCAGGCCCACACAGTGCCTGGCCCGCAGAGGGTAGCTGGTGCCTGCCTGTGGGGAAAATGGGTGAGTGAGTGACTAGGGAAGCTTGTGGCTCCAGCTTCAATTTGTGGGGACTTCAGGGAAGGGAGAGGCTGGTGAACACCCTTTTTAAAAATTTCTCACTCGCTCATTCTACGAAGAGTTACAGACTATACCTAGGGATTGGGGACCCTGGAGGGAACCCTCCATGACTAGGAGGCGGGACGATGAGTGGTGAGTGGTACCCCTGGGCCAAGTCTTCAACTTCCTATTCACTCGGAGTGAAGGGAACAGAAAGCCAGACTGTCCGGGAAGGCAGAGCCGTCTCCAGGAGGCTGCCCCATTGCACTCTCAGGCACAGCCCCTGGCCTGCTGACTGCTGACAAGTCTTCCTGGCTGTTTCGGCGATGTAATTAGAGGGGTCACGTGCGCACAGGCCAGGTGGGAGCACCTAGAGAACGAGGGAGGACATTTCTGAAGGAGGAGCCGTTGGGCCCAAGCAGAAGTGGGCCCAGGAAGGAGAAATCACTGTGGTGTGATCCCTCAGGGAGGGACCGTGGCAATGTGAAGTCTCCCCTCAGAGCACAGGGCAAACAGAATTCTGTGAGGACAGAGCTTCCATCGTCACCCAGGGAATCTTGGGGCTTTGGAGCATCCTCGTGGGGCAGGGAGCAGGGCAGCTCATAAGGAAGGTCCCTGAAGGAGTGGAGGATGCCTTTTTGGCCAGAGCTTGCTGACGGAGGCTTGCGGGAGTCACCAAGGAAGCCTGGGGGAGTAGGAGAGCCCCAGAGCTGACGCACCCCAAGTGCCCAGATGCATCCCTGGATGGTGGATCCATGCCAGCTTCTGGGCAAGAAGGCCAGTGTCCTGCAGTAGTTTGGCCAGCTGGGCCTCGGCAGTGTGGTGTCGGGTTGGGGCAAGGACACGCGGGGCGAGCGCCGAGGAGCATGCTCTGAGTCTCCCGGCTGGAATACTCAGACCCTGTGGGAGTGGGGAGGGCAAGGCTGATGTGCTTTAGTGCGCTAATTTCCCCCTGATGCTTCCTTTTCTTTTCTCTTCTTTTTTTAATTACCCATTAACCATTTTAAAGTGTACAATTCAGTGGCATTTAGTACAATCACTGTGTTGTATAACCCTCACCCCTATCAAGTTTCAAGCCGTTTTCATCACCCCCAAAGACAGCCCCATCTGCATGAAGCAGCCCCCACTCACGCCTCCTCCCAGGCCCTGGCAACCACTAATTTCCTGCCTCGGTGGATTGTGTATTCTGGATGTTTCATAAAAATGGACTCATGCAATACTTGGCCTTTTGTGTCTGGCTTCTTTCACTGAGCATAATGTTTTCAAGATTCATCCACATTGTACCATGAATCAGAATTTCCTTCCTTTTTGTGGCTGAATAATATTCTATTGTGTGGCTATCTCACGTTTTATTTATTCATTCATCAGCTGATAAAAATTCAGGTTGTTTCCACTTTGGGACCATTATGAACAGTGTTGCTGTGAATATGTGTGAATAAGCATTTATTTGAATACCTGTCTTCAATTCTTCGGGGTGTTTAGCTGATGGGAATTGCTGGATCATGTGACTGATGCCTTTTTCTAAATTTCTGAGCTGATGGGTGTGTCTCAGGGTCTTTAACTTGATTCAGATGAACTCATTGTGTAATGAGTATCTACTACACCATCATGCCCTGGCTAATCTTAGGAGCTACCCTGTCTGAAATTTCTATCCACATTTTACAGATGACAATGCTGACGTTCAGATACATCAGGTCTTGGGTCAATCAACTGAGAGGTAACAGAAACTCAGATGCCATTTCCTGGGTTTTTCCACCACTGTACACATGGCTCTCCTGTGCACCCAGGACACCCAGTGCCTGGATATCCCAGCTTCGTGGTGCTCTTTGCAGAACTCAAGATATCTACATATTTAATTCCATGTGAAATCCATATCCTCCAGATTCCACAATAGACAAGCAGTTGCCAGTGCTATTATTTTTTTCATTTAGAGGGAACAACATAAGATTGATAACATTTTTCCATTAAACTCATTTTGTTTAAGTGACTGGGACAAAGACAAGCTAAAGTCCATTCCGATGGCTGAACCCTTAAGGCCAATCAGTGGGAAGGGAGACTTGTGTATCCCAGAAAAGTCAAGATGGGGCTTTGGGGTAAAGAGACCACATCAGGGAAGGAACAGTGTAAGCAGAAGTCTCAGGGGGCCAAAGAATGGGTAGGGGCAGCAGAAGAGGTGACCCTAAGGGCAGATGAGCTACAGACACATCGATGGCTGTTCTCTCCCCAGGAACAGAGACTTTAATATCAGGGTTGCTGTTGCATGTGCACAGCTGAGATGGCTTAGCTCAGAGGGAAAGGACCCTCCCCAGTTTCCACCCTTGCTTCCCCAGCCAGGAAGAGGTGGTTAGCTAAGCAGACCAACCAGTGGCAGTGTTGGGGCTCTAAGCCCCCAGTCTAGCAGACCATTTGAGCTCACAGCATGACCTTGAACAGCATACATGCAGATGTGATGGGAGCAGCTGGCTTGTGTCCCCTGCGGCTGCACCTGTGGCATCTGTCAGCCTGGAGAACAGGCATGCCCTACCTATGCATACCTAGTGCCATCCATCAGCCCAGCAGGAGGTGTGGGGGGGCCCACCACGCCACACTTACCTCCCTAGCACTCTACCCGACTCCCACTCCACCAAAGACCTCAGCTGCTGAGTGTGTGACAAGACCACAACCCAAGTCCTAGACACCTGCCCTGTAATTCTGTCAGGCAATTAGCACAGCAAATGGGCCCAGAGAGGCCTGCCTCATGGGAGTCGCCCTCCTGACTCCAAATGCTTTCCCTTGGCTCCTCCCAGGTGCTGATTCCAGACTGATGGTACAGGCAGCCTGGTGTTTACCAGCCAGAGTTTCCATTGGCTCCACAGCCTGTAATGCCTTAAGCTGAGCTCCGAGGTGTCTCAGTCTAACCCACCCTCTCTCATCTGCCAGTGCAGATCTCAGCCAAATTAGAGAAAAGAAGTGGGAGAAAGGAGAGGCCTTGTAAGGGCTGCCTAGGGACAATGAGGAGGAGTGGCAGCTCTTAGGAGCCGCAGGAGACACACTCAGCCCATGGTGATAAAGCCTGGACTTAGGCAGGGGATCGCTATAGGGTGGCCAAGGATAAAGCAGGATATAGGACTCTCGTGTTTCTGGCATGATAGCACCAATCACCATTGTTGGAGAACCCAGGAGAATGGGCGGGCATGGGCAAAGTCAAAGTCATGGGTGCCCCTTTGCCTGGGTTGAATGTAAGACATGAGGAGCCCTCTAGGTAGCAATGTGTAGCTGGTAGTGATGCCTCAGGGGGATGGACACTCAGCCACTGTGGCTTAAGGGCCACATGGGAGCCACTGTAATTCCAGATAAAAGCCATGAGGGGAGGGACAACCAAGTATGAATGCAGATAGGCTCTCAATGAGGTGCCTTCTCACCAGGGAGCCAAAGATTTCAAGGAAGAAGCATGATGAAGACCAGTGTCTCAAAGCTGAGAAGTGTGTGCTGATTTTAGAGGGAATAGAAAGTCACAGGAGGTTTCAAAGCAAGGAAGCAACAGATGCAAACCTATCCTTAGGACAGTCACTGTGCTGGCCAGGGACTGGGACACTAGAGGCCAAGGGACAAATCAGGAGGCATTGTAGTGGCTCAGGCAAGAGAAGATGGATGAGGAAATAGCAGGCAGGAGCTTTCAGGGAGAGAGGGAAGATTTCTGTCCTTACAAATAACCTTGTAAATCAGTTCTAGTGCATGTAAACACATATCATCTAAGGGAGAGGGGTACAGGGACACGGAGGCCTCCTCTGCCCCCTGGGCCCAGTTGAGAGTCTGGGGTCTCAGAGACCTCAGGCCTGGGCCCAGGGAACAGAGGAGGCCTCTGTGCTTAATGGGGAGACACCTGGATGCCGTCAGCACCCAAGCCAGTTGTCTAGCCTCATAGTGTGAGAAACGACTGCCCAGCATCAGACCCTGAGCTGCCTTGCTGAGGTGACAGTGATGGTGACTGTGACCATGACCACGGGCAGATTATTTCACCGCTTGAGTCCTTCATTCCCTTTCCTTCAAACCATCCAGAAATGTGGCAGTTTCCTCACTCCTTTTCATCTGTCATCTGGAAACAAGGGTACCTGGCCTCCACCTTCCAGAAAGTGAGGATAATGGGAGAGAGCTTAGGAGTTGGGAAAGTGATCAAGGAGGAAGCAAATTTTTCAAATGGAAAAGGACTGTAGAATGGGAGGCACCGGATGTTTTCCCCATTTCCCAGGGAAGCTTTGCATCGCTGTGAATGCGCCACTGGCTGCACAATGACGTGCAGTGGGCGTCTGTTGGGGCTGGGAAGTCTGAGTGGCAGAGGCAGGCGCGGAAGGCAGAGAAACATTACAGGCCTGCCAGGCACAGGCTGCCACCTGGCAGGCCGCACTTCCAGTTCAGGGAGGTCACCAGGCCCATGTGACCACACAAGGCTCTGCCAGGTGTCTCGGCCTCCCTCCCCACCTGCCTCCATGCTATGTATGGCCTGAGATAGGGGTACAGATGCATTTAGGAAAGTCACCCTGGGCCCAGGAGGGAGGCTTCTCCTGGCAACAGCACATGTCGGCCCCTCTTGGAAGAATGGGTAGAAGAAGGTGGTCCTGAGAAAGGGGGCCGTGACCTCAAGGGAGCTGGTCAGTCTGTCCACATCTCCCTACACAGTGGGTCTTCTTGGTCGGCTGCATTTTCCCCAAACAAGCTTATACAATTAGTTTCTTCTTGTTTCCTAAATTATTTTTGCCACTGCTAATTATTTCACACTCCATATACAAGAGTTATTGGGGTGGGTAATGGGAAGCAAGGGATCGCTTCGCGGGAGCATCGTGGGCTCCAAGACATGCAAGCAAGTTTGATTTGTTTTTCTGCTCAGCTGCCTGCTTGAGGGAAGGAACAGAGAACGCTGAAAGATGGGGGGCGGCACCAGGTGCAGCAGGGTGGGGGACACGCAGATGTGGGCTGAGGCTTTGAGAGGCACAGCCTGCTGCAGCCCAGGAGGGGACACCTGCCAATACGGCCAAGGCCACTGCCCTTCTGACCCATGGAAAGGACATGTCCCAGGGTGGATCTGGGAGGCCTGTGCCACCCAGAGGACACCTTTTCCCAATGGTCTCATGAAAGGGATACATGTGGAGCCTGGCACTGCACTGGAATGTTCACATGTGTCACAACAAGCCTGTGTTGATTCCATCAAACAGTTTGGAACGTGGGACTCAGAGACGTTAAGAAGCTCACCTGAGACCACACAGGCAGGAAATGATGGAGCCCAGAGGAACCCGGGTTTATCTGATGCCGAAGTCCGCACCTCTAATTGCCCTGTTCCCCTGCCTGCTACTGGGCCCTCTTCATTTCCAGGAATGCTCCCAGTGGGTGCTTTCCTGAGAGGAGGGCCTGGACCCAAAAAACCTACTATGCCTGAGCTCCAGCCAGACAGATGTGCCCGTGGCCACATCTCCCCCCAAGGCAGCCCTCATGATGGATGTGCCCCTTTCAGCTTGGCTCTGCTGAAGGGAGGTTAGACGTTTACCAAGGTAGATTAACCAGGAATTCAGGTGGGGGAGCGGTACTAGAAAATATAGCAACTATTGAAAGGAAGGTGTGCGGAGCCCAGGGGCCTTCCCTGACTCTGAGAATCAGACTGGCTGCCCCCTGTCACCAGGCCCAAGGGTCTCAGCCAGGCAAAGCCACTCTGACTTAAGCTGCTGATGGATCTGGCACTGACTAAGTGAGGATCCAGCTTCCTGCTAGGACACAGTTGGCTCCATTCCTCCTTGACCAGGGACCCAAAGGCCTTCCCTCACCTCACCAGGCTCAGCCCTGGTGGCCCTCGGCTGCCTGAGCACAGGTATTCCTGCCAGTCCCCTGGCCTGGGTGTGACCAGCCTCACTTGCCATCAAGGTGTCTGGAGCTCAGGCCTGTCCTCTGTGAGAAGCCCCTCACACCAGCCAGGGGCCAGGAGCTGGCACTTACTCTGTGGACACCACATGGTATCTATAGTTCCAGGCAACACTCTGGTCGCACCTCTCAAGACTCCACATGTCTGTCTGTCTCTCTGTCTGTCTCTCACACACACACACATGCACAAGCAGAATAAGTGGACTAAGTGAGAAAATGTATGCAAGGTACTCAGCAGAGTCTCTGGCACAGAGGAAGTGATTCCTCTGATGGTGCTAATATGACCTATTTACTAGGAGCTCACACCAAATGAGCGTGCCCTTCCTATAACCAGGCGCTGTTCGAGCAACTGGCATGTATGTTCTCATTTAACCTCATCAACCCAGCAAGGTAAATGCTGCTGTTATTCTCCCATTTGGCAGGTGAGAAACTGAGGGAGAAAGAGGTAAGAAACCTGCCACGAGTCACACAGCTAAGAGCCGAGCAGTGCGCCAGCTCCATTCTTATCCACCACCCTGCACTGCCTAAAACTGAAGGGGCCGCAGGGATCAGTTCATCCAGCACCGCTCCCCTCCCTACAGATAAGGCCGCAAGTGCCCAAAGCAGGACGGTGTCTTGACCCTGGGCATAGACCTATGTTCTTGATTTCTCCTTTGAGAGAGGGCTGTTCCTGGGGCTCCTCGCTCTTTACCTCTGGAAGTCACGCTCTTGGCCCTGATGGGAACCTCCCTAAGTCTGGGTGCTCCTCACTGGAGAGGAAAGCAGAGCTCTGGCCTCACTCATCCGCCCTGGAAGGGGGTGGGCACAGCAGAGTCCAGGGTGGGCTTGGAGCAACTCACCTAGAAAAGGGGCCTCTAGAGAGACAACTGACTTCCTGCTGCTATCTCCTTTGATGCCCACACCCACTCCGGTAACGAAGTTGGGGCCTGGTGCCTATTTGATGGAGGGAGAAACTGAGACCCGAAGAGGTGGAAGGACTCTCAAGTCTTTGTGGCAGAAATGGCACTAGACCCCTTTTTCTAACTTTAGGAAAGTGCCCTGTCCTGGGGCATGGGCCTCGTAAAACGGATGTTGAGGTATTTGGGCAAGGTGACATTGAGCTGGTGTCCTGGTGTGGGGTGTCCCTGGGCACACAGCTAGGCACAGGATGCAACAGGGGTCTCCAAAGGGAGGGAGCAGAGCTTCTGCCACTGACACAAGGTTCACACAGCATGTCGTCACCCTCAGCAGGATCTGAGGGCTTTATGGGCTGGAGTGCCGGGACCCAGCCAATGGCCAGGGGTCATAAGCACTTGCTGAGCCTGCCCTGTGCCTTGAGAAATACAGGATGAAATTCTCCTTCCCTCCTGCTGCAAGCACTACTAGAATGGAGGCTGAGTGACCTTTGAGGCAGAGGCGGGCAGAAGCAGGCACCATCCATGCCCATCTCAGGGGAGCCAGGAGGGAGCGTGCCCAGTGTCTGGCCTTTGGACACAGATCTGTGTATTTAAATTTCATTCCTGCCTCTTCCTGGGTAGCAAGTGGCCATTGACATCTTGCCTGATCTCTCTAAGCTCAGGCTTGTCCTCAGCGAAATGGAAGAGAGAGCATCTACCTCTCAAGTGTACACAGTGGGGAACCCAGCGCCATGAGGCCCCATTCGCTCAAGTGCCCAGCCCTTCTTTGGCTACTGATGAGCTGACTCCAAGGGGACAGAACAAGCCCCATTGCGGGGTCTCTGGCTCAGGCCTCTGGAGTTCAGAGTGGAGGGACCAGTGCTGCCTAGAGAGGTCAGGAGGTGCTGCCTGGCAGAGGTGGGTGGTTCCCCAGTCCCTGCCTGAGGACTGGGGGTTCTCCAGGCAGAGAGGTAGAAAGAGGTTCTACTCAGTGGGGCCAGATGGGGTGAGCTAGGCATGGGCCTACAGGGCCAGGAAGGAGACTAAGGTAGGGACGGGGTGCATAAAACCCAGAGAGGCCGGAGGGCTCTGCCTTAGCCTCCCAGCAGTGCCCAGAACTGCAGTGGGGGCTCTGGCCAACTTCAAGCAGACAAAAACAGGTACCAACCTTGAAGGTGGCCTGGCCCCTCCTCCTGGGCCACTGCACCGTCTTATGTGACACCCTATACCACCTTCCCCGAGAAAGCTGATTACACCCTTTCTGCAAAATAAAGAAGGAAGAAAAGAAGCCAAGCCCTCTCCTCCTCCCCTCCCTTCCTCCCACTCCCCGCGTGCCTCCCCTCCTCCCCACCTCCCTTGCTCTCTGTTGCTAAGTAGATGGTAGGTTTATTTGCGGCTGTCGGTTCCCAGTAGAAAAATTTCATCTTGGAGAGCCGCCTGGATGGAAATGGCTTCAGCACCGATTTCATGGAGAAGGTCTGTGCAGTAATTAGTGTTCATGAGGGAGGAACTGGACTGGCAGGCTCCCAAGAAAGCTACTCCCCAAAAGTTAGCGTGAGTCCGGAGGGCTACATGGAATCCAATTCCAGAGTGTGCCTCGCAAGCGCTATATATAGACCCGCAGATGAAAACGGGCAGTGCAGGGGCTCCAAGTCCGTGGGGGGCTGGTCGTGGGAGGCAGGGGCAGCCTGCTGTCCACTGCACCCTGGGCGTCCCCTCCCCTCCCTATCCCACCTTTCCCCCACAGAAACTTGGAGAGGGAGGAAAGAGAAGGAGAGGGGACAGGGAAATGGGGAGAGAAGGACGGGGCCAGCCCCTTGCCAGCCAGTGCTGGAGCGCATTGCTAGAGAGCGCACAGTCTGACTGTAGATGCCCGCTTGGGACCCACAGAGCAACGACCACTCCAGCGAAAGGAACGAGCTTCCCTGCTTCTTGCTCCTTCTCCTCTCTGTCAAGTCCCCAGGGGACACTCTCTGCCCTCTTAGGGACACCTATCACCCATTCTGTCCCTGCTTCTCCAGCCCAAAGTGTCCTTCTGCTCCAGGCTGGTCCTGAGGTTCATTGTCCCATCTCCTCTCCTATCCTTCCCTCCCTCCCCAGGTCAGGTCTGAGCAAAGAGCAGGTACCCAGGACACTTAGTGAAAGAACTGATGGGAGCAGCAGACTCAGAGGCCTGCAGGAGCAGGGAGACCCTACCCTGTCCCACCTGAGCTTTCCAGTTGAAGGAGGAACAAGCAGAAGCAGGATTAAAATCCAGAACTCTGAATCTTTCTTCCCATTTTCTTTCCCAGGGATTTTGCCAGCACCAAACTTCTGCTTAGGTTGGGATTTTACAGACAAGGAAGCCAGTGTTCCCAGAAGGCCAGGGGTTTGCCAGAGGCCAGGGGTTTACCAGAAGGGCCCTGTCCTTGCCTCTGATCCAACACGCTGCTCCAGCCCAGTACCTTTTCACACTTCCATGCCATGGGGCCTTTGCATCTCAGGAATCCTTCTGTCTACATTCCTGTCGCTCCTGCCTTCTGTTCACTCCAGTGCTAGACCCCGTGCTCACAGATAGCCTGGCCCTTCAAACCACTGGGGACCTCCAAGGTCAACACTGCACTTCCTGGGGCATGTAAAGCCAGGGGAGGAGCCCCTGCTCAGCTGCAGGTGAGGGCTGGCACTGCCTGGGAGTGCAGATGCCAGGGAGGAGGCCTGGCAGCCACACCCGTCCACCCCCAGCCCCAGCTTTCCCCTTCTGGGCCTTGGCTCTCCCAGCTGAACTCTTTGGCCATGGGGTACAGTAAGCTCAGACAAGAGAAAGCAAAGGTGTAAAGGAAATGTCTATGAAGGGGAGAGAAATGGTAAAATTTAAGGATACGAGACAGACACGGCCAACCATGCAAGTCAGGCCCATCGCAGAGGTGATAGCCTCAGGCCTCAGGTTGTCCACCTCACACATTTCAGGGAGTCCCAGCCTTGGGTTCCTCATGGAATCCTGTCTCAGCCCACTCCTTCCCACCCCAAACGCTCTCACGGGCAGTGAGAACAGAGATTAGAACCATACACACCTCTAGGACACATGAGCCTTTCAGACCCGTCCCTCCCTCTACACCCCCACTCCAGCTCCGCCGACTGACCATCAGCTTCATGGGCAGAAGCAGGAACACTGAATGGGCTTATGGACTCAGCCCCCTTCTGCTCAAGTGAGGGTGGTCTCCCTGGTCCCTTCCATTTGGTACAAAGGTATGGAGACGCACCTGCCTCTGTTGCCTCAGTCTGCTTCCTGCACACTCCATCCGGGGCCTCCATCTGACCCCCCAGCACCCACTTGCTCTCCCCCACTCAGGCTGCGCCATGCTCCCCAGCTCTCTCCAAGACTTGCTGTCACTCAGCCTGGAAGGCGAGGCAATGGATCCAAACTCTAGTTTTCTCACGGACCAGCCCTGTGCTCTTGTGGTGATTGTGTCACCTTGACCTGCAGATGCAGCCCTTTGCTCCTTGGATAAGCACAGTGCACGTCTCCCGCTCCCTGCCTCCTGCAATGCATCCACATTGTGCCAGGGCTATGCTGGGGACACAGACTCATAGGCAGGGAAATCAAAGCCACTGCACAGAAAACGAAACTGAGGCCCAGAGGGACCTGTTGATTTGCTGGAAGCTGTGGTCTGCCTGTCTAGAGATTGCCTTCGGTGAACATTCTAATGCCAAACATGCCCCCCCCCCCCACGCCGCCGCCGGCTGGTGCTTCCCGCCAGGACTCCAGGCTGTGTCAGGAGCAGGGCATTCCAGGGGCCAGGGAAGATGGGGCCTTGTCATCTCAGAGCTATCAGGGTCCTCTTGAGAAGTCAGTGAGTGACATGGGTCAGAGCACTCAATCCACACCCATCCCCTCCCCACCCTTGTGGCCTCTGTCGCTCCCTCTCAGGCTGTCCCACTATAGTGCTACCGGGGACCTGCACTTCTGTGGGGTTAGGCACCCCCAGCTTTCCTTTCCCCCACCCTCCCAGCCCACATCTCCAGGCCTTGACAATTCCCCTCGCAAAAGAAACAATTGACACAGAGGTGCCTCTTAGGGGAAGCATGAAGCCAGCTCTTTGTCACTCAGGTCCCTGCCAGCTCATTACTGCCTCCTGTCATTAGCATATTAGATACACAAGGTAAACAAAACACAGTTGCATCCTTGACTCTCAATGCAAACCCCCCAGTGGCTCTGAGGCCCCAGTGTGCTAGCCTGTGCTAGGGCAGGACGCTCAGACAGGGTCCCTATCCATGTGGTAATGGATGGGGGTGGATGTAATCAAGTAAATGTGCAGGTCCCATGCTAGGGAAGCAGACAACACCAGATAGTATAAATGCCAAAGCCATTTTTCACACCGCAGGGAACCTTTAGCGTCACATTACAACTGCCGCTCCTGACAAAGGCAACAGTAATCCTCCCATTAATTATACGGCAGGCACCCTGCTGGCCGCCCATGACCCCAGAGGTAAGTGTCCTTATCCCCATTTCCTGGGGAAGGATCCTGAGGGTTATGTAAAGCCAAACTACCCAGGTGCTTCCACAACAAGGCAGAGGCTACTGCAGAACCAGAGCCACTCCCTCCCTGGGGGGAGCCTTTTCCCAGGACTCCAGACATCCGCCTGATTTGCACAAAGAGGACACAGAGTTAAATGGCTCTCCCAGAGGCACCAGCTGGCTGGTGTCAAAAACCAGGGGGTCACATGCGAACCTTGTTTAGGGTTGGAGACAACAGTGCATCCTGGAGCTATCAGGGTGGGACTTAAGTAGGTGGACAAGAAAGAATATGGCAGCCCTGAGACAAAAAAGAAAAGGAAGGAGAAAGGAAGAAAAGATGGAGGAAGAAAGTAAGGAAAGAAAGAAGGAAAATGGAGAAGGAATGAAGTGGTGACAGAAGGGGAGAAGAAGAAAGGAGAGGAGAGGAAGAACAGATGGGGAGAAAGGCAAAGAAAGGCATCGAGGAAGTGTCTGCAGGAGCTCTGAAGGGAACAGGATGGGTTCCAGCCTCTGAACGTGAACTCACCCTGCAGGCCCCATGGCTCTTCACCTTTGTATGTGCAGAGCCCTTTCCCCAGCAATCCTTCCCTTGAGGTCACTCTAGGTTCAAGGCTCACTCAGGGGGCCCGCACCGGTTCTCTCCTTGGGCAGAGTTGAGACTTCTCCACCTTCAGGTGGCAGAGCCCATGGTTAAAGTCATGGACTCTGCAGGCAGCCTGCCTTGATTCATAGCCCAGCCCTACCATGGACCTGGCCACAAGACCTTGGGCAAGACTTTCATTTTTTAGTGCCTCGGCTCCTCATCTATAAAATGGGGATGATAATAGTACTATTTTATAGAGTTATTATATTAAGTGACTCAATACATGTACAGCAGTTAGAAAAATACCTAACCTATAACCAAACATCAGTGGTGTTTGCCGTTGTCATTTGTGCCACTGATGATCCCTGCACAAACTTGAGCTTCGTAGGTACGCTCATTGTGTACAGACCACCTGGTCTTGTAAGTGTGTTTACCTAGGGTCTCCTTTAAAGCAGGGAGCAAATGGTGAACTACCAGTAAATGGTTGCAGATAAATAAATGGACAAATGAATGAAGCATCTTTCACTCCTTCCGCAGATAACAGTACTCCGTCTAATCCCATTCACACAGTTTCAGTCTTGTGTACCAGTCAGTGAATCAATTAGTTCGGTCTTCTGGGTGGGTCTCTGGGAAGAGAAGAAACCAAACTGAATGCCACGCTCTGTCCCCCCTCCCAATAGGTCACCCTCCTCATTAGCCAACTGCCTCTCACCAGCCTGGGATACTCCCAAGGTCAGCGAGGAACGGTGACTATGAGTGGCTCTGGCCCTGCCCAGGATGGGGACATTAAAAAGCCAGAGCCCCTACCACTCCTAAAATGTGAACAATACCTGATATTTCCTATAGGGCCGGGGGAGCTGCAGGGCCTACCTCCTAGAGGTGAGCAGCCCACCACCTTTGCTGACTACTACTTTGCCGTAGCCCTCAGGTTAAATATTGCTAACTGCCTGTGATTGGACCTATCTTATTGATGTTGGGTGAAGCCCAAAGCCCAGCCGGAACAGTGGTGTAAGTGGCCAAGATCATGAGGGAAAGACACCCTCGATGGGAGCTGAACCGTGGCCTGCCAGGGCTGTGTGAGATTGTTTTTCTGCTTTTAAAAAGAAAATCACATTTTCCAAACATTGATCCTGTAATATAGGACTCCTGGCTATTGGTCTTTTCAAAATAACCTGTCTTGGATGCTGAGGTTGGAATTTCTTGGTTGGTGTGCTTCTATTTTTTATTTTATTCTATTTTTTTGTTGTTCTTTAAGTGAGTTAGGGCCTGTTAGAAAGGAGCCAGGAGAGAGGGGTGAGATTAATTCACCTCTCCTGGCAGGTCCTGAGTGTCCAGGGGCAATCAAAGCGGAGCACATGCCCCTGCCCCCTGATTCTGAGCATCTCAACCTCTCCTGTAGGTCCTCGCTGGGGCTCGGTCGGGGATGCCAGAGGGAGGCACAGCCCACAGGCTGTAGTCCAGCCGGAGACACACAGCTACCATCTGTGAAAACCAGTAGATAACTCTGTTTAACCAAGGGCTTATTTGTATGTTTCAGGCCCTTGAACTGGAAGGACTTTTTGGAAGGGGAGTCAGTGAGGGCTGGGAAGCTGGGGAGGGCTCTCCCAGTGGGAGGATCCGGAAGAAGACCTGGGAGCAGCGAAGGCCTCTCGGAGAAGAGCCTGAGCAAAGTGACTTGGAAATGTGCACTGTGGGAGAGTGTGGCTCAGTGTGACTGAGACGTGGATGAAAAGACATTTCAGTCCCCTGTCTTGTGGGTATGACATCCTCTCCTGTCACGGGAGAAAGCAGCCAGAGAGGCAGATCCCCCCACCCTCCTGAGGGCAGTCCCTGTGGCTATGGCAGGGACAGTTTCTGGCTGGGGTGCAGCCTGCAGGGATATGCCCAGGAGGGACTCCATCACACTTCCCACTACTTGGGGAAAGGGATCCTACAGGGAAAATGACACAACCGCTGTTTAGCCAGACCTACCACCACGGAAAGCTCCAGCAAAGGGAATTCTATGCAACTCAAGCATTTACTGAGCTCCCTCTGTGGGCCTAAGGAACACACACAACCTCGCCGTGCCATTCCCATAAGCTGAGGAGCGTGGCACATGTGGCCGGGGATCCGCAGTGTGGCCGAAGTCAGCCGGCCAGACTCTGCAGTTCCAAGCAGACAGGCAAAGAGGGCGGGAGGTGGGCTCCCTCCCAGAAGCTAAGACGCTTTCTCAGAGACACTGCCTGTTGCCCATTTCCCACAGTTCAGCAATGAGTGAGGCTACACCAAGGGAGCCCCTAACTGCCCCTTCCACGGTGGCATTCAGTGAGCCCAGGTCCATTCCAATGGAGTCACGCCCTCCCCGCCCAACCCCTCCCCTCACTTCTCAGCAGGTGCACGCTGTTCTGAGAAAATTCAAAATAGGAAGATCTACACTCCCCGACCAGGTTAATTAAAAAGGAACGTAGTTCCGTTTCTTGGCTCTAGCCTTTATCCCAGCATTCTTGTGAGTAGTGAATGCCCACATGCATTTTAAATTCAACCTGGATACTCAGAGCCCTCTGTGCAGAAGCCTGACTTTGACTGACATTGGACAGGGCACTGGGATAGAGGGAGATCAGGTGCCTGTGGCCCCAGGGACCTCAGCTGACTCCCCCTGGGTTCTTGTAGGATGAGAATCAGGTCATTCCTGAGTCCCTGAATGCAAAGTGCAGGCCCTCAGGTGGGGGTGTGGAGGGAGAACATCTCCCACCCAGGGGCCCCAGGCACTTTGCTGAGAGACTTCCCAGGGCCTCTAGAGGAGGCTGAGGGAAATCAGCCCCAAACCAGCCATCCAGGGGCCCCAGGTGTCTGCTCCACTACCGGGGCAAGTCACACAGGCTCTCCCAGTTGTCAGGCACTGACGACGTGCCCCTGGCCTACTCTAAGGTGAAAGAATGATGAGCTCACGAGCATGACAGCACTTGGACAAGTAGAAATCCTCTGCACAATTGAAGGGAGTGCTTCCCACCATCCTGGGGACGAGCAGGAGCTGCCGGCCGGATCAGGGCGGGGCCGGCCTCCTGGCCGTGGGAACAAGGCCCAGCACACGTGTCAGCCGAACGGGCTTGACCTTTCCCACGGGCTGAGCCTTAGAAAGGCTGACACTTTCCCTGTGCCTCATGGGCCCATCAGCTCCCACCACCGCAGACCAGGAGCCCTTTGCTGAGAAAGGGGAAAGCCCGTCATATGTCACGCCCATTTTTTGCACAGTGCCGTCACGCTGTTGCATGCATCCCAGACACGTAATTCTCCAGCACGGAGGGTGTAAACACGGGCACTGGCAGGGACAGACACTTGGCAGAAGCCTGGCCACAGGTCCTTTTGCTTTTCAGGTGCACTGCCTGCCCCTCGGTCTGGACTAACTGAGCTCCCTGCCCTGCCCTGCACCCAGCAGGAAAGGAGCAACAGGGCTGCATCTGGGGGTTCCCAGTCTAGGTCAGGGCAGATATGGACCCCCACCTTTGCGCCCACCTCTGTCTTGTGGCCGCAAGGGACACGAGGGCTAAGAGATGTCTCGACACATTTGATCACAGTGAGCTGGGTCCAGGTTCCCATTTCCTATACCCTGCTTTCACTCTGAGAAACGCTCCTCTGGAGTTTCTGGTTTAAAGAGAGTTGAGGCAGGGGGCAGTGCTGAGCCCCAAAGTAGGATGCTGGCCAAGGGTGGGGTTTCAGTCCCGGAGCGCCCTGAGGAGGTAAGCAGGCCAGCAGTCCCAATTCGCTGGCTGAGGGTGCCACCCGTCACCCCCTCCTGCTGGCAGCCCCATCATCTCCGCACCCCAGGCCTCCTCTGGGAAGATGGATGGCTCCTGCCACCACCAGGGACATCCCAGACCCTCTCCACAAACCCCAATGTCCCTGAAGCCAGTGACCCCTCCCCAGACACTCAGCTCACTGTCACCCAGCCGGGGGCGGAATGCAATTAGCAACCACTGCACTTAACGGTAGCTGTCACTGCGGAGAGAAGGGGTTCCTGGAGTTAGCAGCTACCGTCCTAGAGTATTTTCACTTGGGCGAGCACACATAAATGTGAGGTAGACAACGATGTGTATTCCAACTGCCAGATGACGGTGGCCATTGCTGAGGGCTTTAAGAGATTTGGGAAGGCTTTCTGGATGAAGGGAGGCTTAGTCACTCCTAGAAGGACGTGAGAGCTCCAGAGGAGGAAGGTTCGGTGAAGGCAGTGGTGGAAAGGCTACTGTTCTTAGGCTTGGGTTCTCTGGTGGAGAGGGAGAGAGAAAGGAAGCCGGAGTCACGTGCTGTGGGTGGGTGATCATTGCCCCTCTCCTAGGGATGGAATGCCAGCAGGGAGCGCTCATGGGAAAAGCAGGGAGAGGGGGAGGAGGGTCCAGGTAGAAAGGACCAGGGGGACTGGAACGGCCAGAGCAGGTCCTGAGAAGATGGCAGGAGGATCACAGGTGTCTGGGCACTGGGGAAGAGAGGCAGGAACAGCGGCAGGGGCCCATGGGTTTCTTCTCTGCTTGTGGCAAGGGCCCATTCTCAAGAAGTTCACAGATCAGAAGTGCAGACCAGGTTCACCCTTGGGGCAGACTAAGGGCAGTGGACAAGGGCATGGCCCCCATAAGAATCCACAGGAAGTGAGACCAAAATGGCTGAGGAAGTTGCTTAGGCCTCACTGAAGAGCAGGAAGGAAGAGGTGAGTCTTGAAGGAGTGCAGACCTCAGGCAAAGTGCTGGGAAGACATTCCCAGAGGAAGGGCGTGGTGTGAAGAAGGCCTCTGCGACTGGTTTACCCACATATGCGTGGAAGGGACATCCACTCCAGAGGCACCAGGGATGCTGTCCCTGACCGCCCAGACCGCGGGGACAGAGCTGGATGAGGGGACAGAAGTGGCTTTAGAACACCAGTATCCCTTTTTCCAGGGAGGCTGGCAGAAGTCCCTGTTTCTCCCTGCTCTCTACCTATACATCTCCCCCCCCACACACATACAGATTCTGCCTCAATTTCTCTGCAGTGGCCCAAATATGTTTTTTTAAGTCCTCAGGTGATTCTCAGGTATAGCCTAGGGTGAGAACCACACAGGAAAGATGCTCTGAGGCACCACGGTAGGTCAATGGGTGGAGATTTGGGGCACAGGGAGGCCTTCCTGGACCCTCCAGGATCACATCGAACAGGGAGCCCCCTTGGACCCGTGGGTCTGGCTGGGTGATGGGTTTCCTGCTCCCTCCCCCGCCCCCTCCTTCCCACACCCCAGCTTCCTCCTACTTCCTTAGGGCCGGAAAAGTGACTGGCCTGGATCTGGCCTGAAGGATCTAATGTTTTATTAAAGTCCAGATCTCCGCATTCTAGAGGCACCTTCCTTTAGCTAATTCTGTAATTCAATTAGTAGGAAGCCAAGGCCCATCTGGGGTGGGAGGAGGGAGCACATGGGAAGCCTTCCCCTCTGTGATTACACCCCAGGCTTCAGCCCTGTTCAGAGTTGGGCAGGAAATTGTACTTCCTTCACTTCACAATGACAAGGGCCTTTTATACGCGCACACAGGGCTTTGTAAATTACTGCCATCTCTGTGCAATTAATTCTGCTGCTTGCTCTGTTCTCCTCTGTGTGAGAGAGGGTGCCCACCCATGTTCTCAGGAATCAGCAGCGCCCCTTGCACCATCATCTGTAGGCTACCCTGCTGGAGAAGGGTGTCTGCCACCGCCTACACCCCAGCCTGTCAACAATCACGCTTCACCTCTCCTGGCCACACCCACCTCTCTTTTTCTTTCCTTCTCTGCACCTAGTGCTTCCTGCTCTCTCTTCAGCTCCCTGATTGTGCGTCTCCTTCTCCTAGTCCCACTGGATTCTCTTGGTCCCCCAGCCCTCAGATACCTGAGCTAGAAGCTCAGCTCTCCATTTACAAGCTCTGTCTCTGCTCTTATGAAGCTGATAGTTTGTTCAGAGACCCAAGACATGAACCTGATAAATAGAAGGGACAAGACTGATGAGTGGAAAAGGTTAAATGGCAGCACAAGGAAATGTGAGTGCAGGCCAGTGTTCAGTGCATATGTAGAACCAAGTAGCAGCATGAAGGCAGGCCTGTGTGGGCCAGAGGGGTGGGCATGGGAGTCCACCTCGTGCAGGGAGCCCAAGTGCAAATACAGAGTTGACTGCGTCAGCTGCTGAGGGCAGCACTGCGGCGTAACTTCATTTGGAGTCTGACATCCCTCATCCCCCAGTCCCGCCCCCGATCGTTTTTAAAGTCCATTCCTGCCCCACCAGGCTGCAGTTTGATTCTGTTCAAGTCCATGATTCAGAAGGGGTTGAGACAAAAAGCACAGGCTCTAAGGGCTGGGAGATTCAGGTGATGAGCTGGAGAGAACCATCGGGACAGAGGTAAGAGAGAGGTGGGAACGCAGGGACAAGGTCATTCCTCACCCAGACTTTCCCGAGTCATTTCTGTGGCTTCTCCCCTCAGATCCTGCCCTCAGTGTCACCCAGCTGGTAGGGCCCAAGAAGAATGGGAGCACGGAGATGGGGAGGCTCTGTGAGCCACTGCGAATCCATTCTCCAAACATCAGCTTCTGGAGCTTTAGGCCATGGACCAAAATGGATGCCATCTGCAGCTTACTGGGCAGAGAGAACCTGCTTCCACTCTCAGAGCTCAAAGGAAGCTTTGAAGCAGGGGCACATCATGACCCACCCATGACAATTTCCCTCACAAAGAAATGGCCAGGAAGCTGATACCCCAGTGATCTTTGTCTGTTCAAAACGAACTATGGGACCTGCCTCCTGTCTGGCTCACGCATTTTCACCCGTCCCCTTTTTATTCCAGCCTCCTTTTCAGCAAAGATATTTTTATCTTTAATTATGCAAGTGATATGTGAATATTCTATGTCCAGATGTGTCCAATAAAAAGAAAAAGAGTTAGTCATGGGAGACATCCCCCAGCCCCTGTACTCCCTGTTTTTAGCTTGGGTGGCCCCCAGACTGCACTGTGGTGGAAAGAGTTGATGACATCTAGAACTCTTAGACTGTGTCTCCACTATGCACATGTCATCCATGGTTTCACGGTCTGCATTTCCCTTCAGACAATGTGTCTTTTCATGTCGGTGCATGTAAGACCATTCCACATTTTAAACTGGTGTGATATAAAAAGCACCCTTGTGCTTTAGGTGGTCTTCAAGTTTGGCTATTCCAAACAGCTACAGCGGACCCTTGCTCTCTCCTCTGTGGGCACAAGGGTGAGAAAAGGCCTGTAGGGCCAGGCCTTGGAAGAAGACCATGGGGCCTGAAGGGAGAGATCTCTGTGCCACGAGCCCCGTCCTCAGAAAGGATGCTTCCTTCTCAGACCTTCTCGGAACTTCAGCTTCAGGGCCTGTGCCAACCTTCTCTTCCACGCAGTCCCACACAGGTACGCAGCTGCTCCCGGAGAGAATCCCATTTTCCAGCTAGACAGCGAGTTCCTGAGGGGCCTCACCAGGCATGTCTCTGGAGACACCTCAGCACGTCCACAGGAGGGTGAGCTTGACAGATGCAGTGAGTGCTCAGCTGTGGCCCCCGCACCCCCCTCACGGCTCAAAGCCCCTCCTCAGCCCCTGTGAGGAACAGCGGTGAGCAACAGGAAGTCAAAGCTAGTTTATCTGGGTGGAGTTCTGTGTGTACTACCCACTGTCCCTACATGAAAAGCCAGTGACAGCCCAATGGGTGGAGCCTGGGCACCCTCTATCCCCTGGATACCCTGAGCCTCCACCTTGGCCTTCACCCCAGGCCCACCATGCTCTGAAACACCCTGTAATGGCAAACTCTCCTCGTGAAGCTACCCCCTCCCCGCCAAGCTGCCACTCCCCCAGGGCTCTGCCTCAGCAAGGGAGCAGATGGAGTCCCTCCATGCATCTGGGAATCAGCAGATAGTAACGGCTTATCCGTAACTGCCTTTTTAAAGAGCCCTAGTGAGACGACTCATCTCTCAGGTAGACTGTCAGACGCAACATCACACTGGCTGAAGAGGTGGTTTGAAAAGGCCAGGGTGTGTTTGCCCCAGGCGGCCCCTGTGTAGGGCTGGTCTTTCCTGGGGAGACAAGGAGGGATTTTTCCTTGCTAAGCTCCCCCTTCACAAGACTGAATTTGTGTGTACATTGCATTCTGCAATTAGAGAGCTCTGCAGAGGTTGTTAATACTCATTTGCAAGTACATCTACCACATGCCACCAAGGGGGATGACTGTACCCACTTATAGATGAGGAAACTGGGTTCACAGAGTGGAATCAGTAAGTGGCCACTGGCAAGTAAGTGTCTGCCTGGGCACAGCTTCCTGTCCAAAGCCACACATCAGCCTGTTCGGGGGATAATCACCTCGAGGAGAGAGCAGGGGAGTGACAGTAACTGCACTGGTAGGCGATGCAAGAATTTCTGGGCTGGAGGAAGCCTTGGGGACAAGAGCCCTCCCAGCCAGTGCCTCTTACCAACTCTCACGGCAACCTCTGTCCCCCACCTCTCTGGTAGCCCTTTGTGCCTCTGTGTCCTCAGAGCCATGGTCAGCTCCCAGCAGCCTCAGGACACCACTTCTGTGTCCTCCCACACCCCCGCCCCGTGCTGGTCCCCTCCAAAGCAGCTGAGGTGTTCAGGACTCAGTGCTCTAGACAAATATGGGTTGAGTTCCTGCCCCTGTTCTGGGTACTGAGCAGGAAGCATGAACAGAACCGCATCTGAGTATGGGGAGACAGCTGATCAAGGAACAAATATACAATATTAATATGTCAGGGGTGAGGGAGCTAAAGAGAAGAGTCCATGTGACAAGGGGTCAGAGAGTATGTGTTGGGGGCAGGTCACTGTGTTAAATGAGGCAGTCAGGAGAGGTATCTGTGGAGGTCGCATCTGAGCAGAAACCCGAGGAAACGGAAGGACTGAGCCACGCAGATCGTTAGTGGGGAGCATTCTGGGAGGAGGACGCGACCAGTGCAAATGTCCTGAGACAGTGTGCCTGACAGGGCTGAGAAACAGGAAGGAGGCCAGGGGGTGAGCGAGGAGCAAAATGAAAGGAGTTGGGGTCAAAGAGAAGTTACACAGGGTCTGGGGGTCTTTTAAAGATTCTAGTTCAACATGCAGCTGTGAGCTCTCTCAACAAAACAAACAAACAACAACAAAAAACTGACAGAAATTCCTGAAAGCCAAACAAAAGCAACAGATTCTATTTGTTTCCAGATTCTTTTTTCTGGAATCCTTTTCTTGTTATCCTAGGCCAGGGAAACAATGTGGTCATTCGCTCCCCTTCTTCCTCCCTCCTCCTCACTCTCCAAACCTGCCCCTGACCTTGTCCCGAGCTGGCTTGCCTGCATGCAGCTAGACAGTGGCCGCCTCCCAGCTGCAGGCAGGCACAGGCGGAGGACAAGGCCAGCGAGGGGACAGGAGGAAAAAGGCCCCCAGAGAGGCAGGCAGCAGCACGAGGGAAGACGTCACGGGGGCCTCTGACCGCTATTCATTTCAGTCCCCCATGTGTCTCCATCAATAACCGTCTGCCATGACCAGGAGGGAGAAATAGGGAGGGGAAGGAGGATGGGTGATCTGGGGTCTGGCTGGGGAGGGGTGAGACGGAGCAGAGCCAGGCTCCTCAGCACTCCCAGCCGCTCCCAGCCCCAGGCAGGAGTTAGAGGTAGGAGGGGAAGGAGCGGAGGGTTTCTGTCTCCCTGCTCTGTCCTCTCATTCCTGTGTCTCCATCACACATGTATTCCCTTCCAAAATCCTCTCTGAAGCTAGGAAGGGAAGGGAGGCAGGACTGATTTCTACATTGGAAGAGCAGGAAAGGGGTTTCACTGGGCGGTGGAGGGGTCCGGAACTGGAGAGAACACTGGGGGCTCTCTGTCTGGGCAAATCAGAGGCCAGAGCAAGCCTGATACAAGTGCTGGTATCGGCACCAGACTGGCACCACCAGCCTACAGACCTCATGACAGGAGGGTCTGGGCCACCAGGCCTGGCACAGAATATGACACGCAATGGGCACTCAGGAAACAGTCGATAAATGGCCATAAGAATGACTAAATGGTCAGTTAAAAAAGGAGGTTGGCTTGAGATGGACTAAATCAGTCAAGAAGGGCTGCCTGGAGAAGGTGGACCTTGGTCCAATTCTTGAAAGATGGGTGAGATCGGGGAAGGTGAAATTGAGGACAGAGGCGTCCCAAGTGAGGAGACTGTGAGAACAAAGGAGAGTGGGGGAGGTGGTGAATACAGGTGGTTGGGAGGTCAGATAAGATGATAAGACAGAAAGTGAAACAAAGGAGGGAAAGAAACTGAAACTAGGGAAGTAGCCAGCCGGCAGGATGCCTTCCCTGGGTCATGGGTAGCATTGGAAAGCCTGAGGCCACGTCCCCATAGGAGTCAAACCTGCTGTTGGCCAGAGTTGGCTTTTTCACTTCCCCTGTGGTCCCCAGTTTTGCAGGCTTCCCAAGTCACAATCAGCCAGGTCTGCGGGCAGAGGAAGAGGCCCCTGACGCTGGGCAGTGTGTGGGACCTTTCAGAAAGACTCCCCCACCAGCAAGCATTCTCTTTGCCTTGTCGTTGTGCCTGAAAAGTCAGCATTAAAAAGTCACCCCTTGAGTTAGACACAGTGCTCTTAAAACCCAAATTTCCTGGTGGAGCATTGTCAGAATCACTCAAGGGGAAAACTAGACTGAGCCTTAGAGACCAACGGGTCAAAACTCTCAGCTGATACACGGGGAGACTGAGGCAGGATAGGAGGTGTGGTTTGCAGGGGTCACCCAGGGAATCAGAGGCAGAGCAAGGGTCAGCCTCAGGTCTAGCCTTGCTCACTGGTGGGCTGGGTAAGCCCAGGAAGCCCAATGACTGGGAGGGGTGTGAAGATCTCACTGCAAATGGGCTAGGGCAGGGACATATGGAGCCCCATTCATTTTATCAGGCCAACCTGGCCTGGGGTCCTCCTTACAGATGGAGCCTTTATTTGGAAGACCAAGAGGGTCTTTCCATCATCCTTGATGAAGCAGCCAGCAGCGTTCCTACAGGAAGTCAGAACAAAAATTCATGGTCAAGTGTGACTAGAGGCACTGGGGGTGATGGGTGAAAGCTGCCCTTGGGAGGTACTGAGACTGAAGCTGAAACAGAACAGTGCCCAGAGGGAGGGATGAAGGGAGGGTGAAAGAGATGTTGAAAGGGAAAGGGCAGAGGCACCTGAGGCACCAGGGGATGGGGAGAGGAAAAGACCCTTGGGGAGAGGGGGCATCGAGAGGGGGGCGGTGCAGGGTAGAGATTTTGCCGAAGGAGCAAAACAGAACGGCAACGCGAAGGACGAGAGCAGACAGGAAAACGCGGAGGAAGGAAGGCTGGAGTATAGAGAGCACAGGAGAGAAAGAGGTGGGGAGAGGGACCAAGAGAAGGGAGGGGCTGGTGACTGAAGGGCGGCGGGAAGGCGCGTCGGCGGCCCGGGGGCGCCCCACTGACCCTCTCGCCGCTTGCTTCCCTCCCTAGGCTGTGCTTTCCTCACCTACTGCGAGCGTGAGTCAGCGCTGAAGGCCCAGAGCGCTCTGCACGAGCAGAAGACCCTGCCCGGGGTAAGTGGCGCCCGCCGAGGCGCGAGCGACAGACGCGCCGACAGGGGGCGACTTCGGGAGACCCGACTGCGAGGCTGCGGGCGTAGGGGGATAGCTGGTCGGGCGTGCAGCCTGCCTCCGATCAGGAGCTCGCGCCTGCTGTAGCGCTCCTAGAAGCTGCGAGGCGCAGAGCGGCGGCTGGCACTCGTGGGCACCGAGCTCAGAGCTCGAAAAACGGCCCCGCATTCCGCCGTCCAGGCCCAGCGGAATTCCGGAGAGGGGCGAACTTGGCCAGGGCCACAATCTTGGGCGGGGCTCCTCCTCTGCTGCTCGGTGTCTCCTCTTCGCACTGCCTATACAGGCTGCCCGAGGCAGGCACGCTGGGTGTTCAGGGCCCCCGGAGCCGGGAGTTGCTTCTGCCCGCCCCAGGGGGCTCCCCGTGGCCGGCCGACAGAATACCAGCGGATCAGCGTCTGACACTGGCTGTTCCAGGGGTGGGGTCCGGGGCAGGAGGGGGCGCCTCCCCATCCAGGCTCAGCGCCGGAGTGAGATCACCGCGTTTATTTAAGGAGCCAGCCCTCGTCTTTGATAAACTATCGCGCCTCAGCCCTGGTTTATTGCTTCTGTGCTGGGGAGAAGAGAATTATTTATGTCCCCCCTAACTGGGTGTGATATCAGCCATGGCTATTATCGAGGCTAGTTCATCACCATAAAATAAGAAGTGTTCCGCGGGTCAAGGGTCTGTGCCGTGTCTCCTGTGGGTTCAGAGAGATGGGGGGGTGGGCGTGGAACGGGAGCTAAGATATACAGCTCACTGAGTATCTAAAACATAAATGGAAAGATGTGCGTGTTTGTGGACATAATTTAAAGAATTTATAAATATACTGTGTTTAAGCTGTATTATACGATGGACACTGCAGGGAATTTCGTGTGTTCTGTATGTGCGCTCGACAATGTTTACACATGCATGTTTACATTCTCACCAAGCCGATAGCATGTCAACACACGTCTCCGTTTCTGCCCCACAGCGGGAAAGGTTAACCAGGTAGACAGAGAGAAAAGCGACTCCAGCAGGGGCAGCCTTTTCTTTGTATCAAAGATCCTTCCTTTCCTGTCTAGAGCTGGGGAGGGCCTTCCATTAAGACAGTCTTTGTATTGTATTTTGCTATTTGTGATTGCAAAGCACGGGCCTGAAGCATCTTAATAATATACCCACGCATGCAAATGTATGGAAATGGTACGACACATCGGTTTGTTTTTATGTGGAGCCTGGCTCTGTCCCGGTGGCCGTTCCCCAGTTGGTTTTTAGTGACACAGCCACATGCACGTATATTATAGTAATTACTTTCTGGGTGCCCTCTGTAAGGTGGCAGAAATACGCTCCACATCACCCCATGTTATACGCGAAGCATAAAGCCATATTGTAAGATAATCAAAGCTTCTGAGGAAGGTTTGTGCTGATTAATAAACTGTTTATGGTACTTTGTTTTGGGGGAGATTGTGATAGATATTTTAGAACCACTGGAATGGAATAGAAAATACCACATTGTTATGGGAGGCCCTTCATCAGCTGGAGAGAGATTGCCGGGGAGTTCTGTGATAGCTAAAAGCCTGGAATTAGATAGGGAAGCAGAGAAAGTGGCAGGGGAGAAGCTTAGGGTTTTGAAGCCGGAGAGGCCCGGGACTGGGGCAATTTCAGTAGCAAGTGTGGATTGTTCAGGATCTCGCATTAACTTGTGGTTGTTTATTTTACATACAACAGAATAGCGAAATGATGGAGTGTATTAGTTCTTTAATAATTTATAGAAATACTTTGATGTTGCAGTAATTACATTAAAGGTCACATATCAAAGGTAATTTGGTTGAGCAGCTGTGATGGTTTCTCAGAAGCAATCAATACCACTGTCCGTGGTGCTGATTTCACTAAGGGGCCTGCCAGATTAAAGAAGGCTTATTACCAGGCAGAAAGGCCCAGGGGAAATCAGGAGCACATTGGAGCGATGTGCCAGCCCCCCTTCCACCAATAATTAACACTGTTCCCCATAATCTGTGCTAATCCTTCATACTGGGAGATCCAGTGGCATTTTTCTGAAATCGCAAAGATGAGTTGGGCAAGTTTGGAAGAAAGAGCAGGAAGAAATGCGAATGTATGTTGGGAGGTGGGAGGGGTGAGGAGAGAGTTCAACAGCAGAGCTAAAACATAGCCCAGAGTTCCCTTGAGGTGCCTGGAATGCCGTCCTTTCCTCAAAGGCCTCACGGGGAGACTCATGGCCTCAAAGACCTCCTCACAATTCTCAGGGCTGGCACAGCCCACAGTGGGGGGGACGGAGAGAAGAGACAGGATTGCAGCTCAAACTTCCCAGGGCATACTGTCCCTGCACAAACTCACACAGAGACAAATGAAAAACAAGATGACAAAAAAAAATGCTTTAAGGTGGAGCCATTTGGATTCCAGAAAGCAGAACTGGTATAGTTATTGTTGGTTGGTTCTCTCTTTTGAGATCAGAGAATGTGTGCTACTAGCAAATGCAAGGACAGGGCCAAGCAAAACCTTCTAAACCAACCAGGTAATAGGTGCTCCTGCTAGCTGAGGCAGGCACAGACCCCAGCAGGTGCCCCAGTGAGCTCACTCTATGTCTGAATAAGGGGAAAGAAATTGAAAAAAAAAAAAAAAAGAACTGGAAAACTGGTAACCTCAGCAATTTAGGCACTTTTCCAGACTTCAAAATCCATTAAAGTCAATCCATTAAAAATCAGCTCTCCATTCTCTCACTGAGGACAGAAGATAGTGCAGGCAGCCCACTCTGTTTCTTTCCCAGCAAGTTACAGAGCCAGCATCCTGTCGGCAGCAAGGAAAACTATGCCGTTGTCGTCATGCATAGACATACTACCACAACCCAAACATCAACAAAGAACCAGAGGCACCTCTCACACATGTTTTCGTTTGGAGGATGAGAGGGAGCCAACATTTCTCTTGGGATAAGCGGAAGCTCAGAAACCAGACCACAGTGGCTGTTGTTACAATTCAGAGGTCAGTGTGCCTGGGAACCAGCTTAGCCCAACTTCTTCGGGTGGCCAGTGGAGTCCTCCCTGGACCAGTGTCTCAAATGGATTCTTGTGGTTGAGTTTAGCATGACTTCAGTAGAATGAAATTGCTAAACCACAAAAACCTCACCAGGGTCCTTTTGACCAGTGTTTTCCAACAGCATCTAGGCCAAGTGATTGCACATTTTCTCTCCACTCTCTGTCTTTACTTCTTCCTCACACTCTGAATCTCTCTCTCTCTCCTGGCCCCTGCCCCTCCCCAGCTCACTTCTTTCATTCCTAACGTTTGTTCCACTATTTATATGGGACAGCCAACATGAGGCAGTTCTCAATCCATCAACAAGTGTTTTCTTAGTGCGTGCTGGGCGTTGTGCACAGAGGCCTGGCAGACACAGGTTTTTTTTTTTTTAAATGCATCCTCTACCCCTCTTAATAATATTTATTATGTAATTCCTATTTGGCAGGCATGATACAAACATACTACTTCCATTGTCTCATTTTACCTCACAACCACCCTATGAGCGAGATATCATGATTATCCCTCATACACAAGGAGACCCAGCTTCAGTGAGATTAAACAATGTGCCCACGGTCATGTAATTAATGAATTGCCAAGCTAGGATCAACATCAGGTCTACTATGAAAACCCAGGATGCCCACTTCTTTTTTGTAGTGCCACCAGTTACTTGAGAGAGGACACAGGTAACTGTAGGGTGCAGACGTTTCTCAAAGGTTTTGTTCATGACATTGGCAAGGTAGAAATAGGAAGTTGGGAGGAAGATGGGCCTATCAGATAGGAGTGCTAGTCTGAGAACCAATGTAGAGACAAGTCACACATGGCAGGTCAGGAGCTGTGAGCTGGGCAGCAGCTATCCACTGAGAACTCTCTGGGGCTGGCTGTACACAGGAAGCCTCTTGGAAAAATTCTTTTCCTTAAAGTAGGTCTCTGCTGCTTAGTCTCAGCTTTCCCCACCTCTGGGACTTTGCAGGGAATTGTCTTCCAGGAAGAACCCATCTGTTTCCAAAGTTAGGAAAGTAGGGTCTCATGGGAAAGACTCTGATTAGAGAAAACCAGGAGACATGGCCAGCAGTGACCAGCACTCTGTGCCCCCGGCAGCAGAAGGAGCTCCTCACCAGGGCTGCTGAGGGGCAGGTCTGGGTCCAGTTAGCAGAAGGCGTGGACACAGAAGAGGGAGCTGGCAGAGGAGAGGGGGGAAGAGCGGGGGAGGAGGGGAAAGTGGGAGATGTATCTGCTTGGTAAACATTAAAGTTCCAATTCAGTAGTTAAAGATTGGCTTTTGTGCCCTCGCTCTGGCAACCTGAGAATACAAAGCAAACCTGCACACTCCTCTGGGCCATCCCCTGCCCCACCCACTCCGTTCAGCCCCGTACACAGGCAACATCGCTGCCCTCACACCTCCTGACTCAGGTCGCTGCAACTCAGGACAGGTCATTTCCATGGACATTCAACGGGACCTTCTTTGAGTTTACCAGGAAAAATGTTAAACTGGAAAATCAAAAAAAAAAAAAAAAAAAACCCTCAATTGAATTTCTGGCTCTGAGGATGTCTCTCCTGTTTTTCTCCCCCTTCTTCACACTTCCATTTTCCTGCATCCTATTTTGTCTTCCTTTCTTCCTCCTTCTCTCTCTTTTCTCTTTATGCTTCTTTTTTCTCTCCCTTCTGGTAATTTTCTGCTTCTGCTTTTCCCTTCTCACGTCCCACCCTTTCTTCTCTTATCCTTTTCACTTGCTTTTTCTGTCTCCTCTCTTCCTCTTTCCGCCCCCTCTCCCTGTCCTGCCCACGCCGCCTCTAATTTGGCATCCATGGGCCTCTAGGGAGACCCCCACCAGCTATCCTGGGGCTTTCCCTGATGGAGCCCATCTCCTTCCTGACAGCCCTGCCATGGAAGGATCCATCTAATTTTATGTACAACTTGTAAAGATGAATGATAAGTAGAAAGGATGCAGGCAAGAACAAGATGAATAAATTATAAAGGGCAAATGATGACAAGACAGGGGTCCCCAGAGACAGTGATATGATAACAGAAACTAAAGACAAATTTATGATGGATGTAGTTAGCATGTACGGAAGCTGTTAATTCTTCAGGGTAGTTTTCCAACTTCTCGCGATTGGAGATGTGCTGTGTTTCCACTTGTCTGTCCTATGGGCACAGTGCTGGCTTTTGTCTTTATATGGCAAATCTGGGTCCCATCAGCATGTGTGTCTTCTCTCCCAGCTCCTGCCACCGTTTGAGTTTCTGCTTCATACGGTGGAGTCACACACCAAACCAGACCCACTTCCTACAGCCTGGTCCTGCTGTTTTTCTTCTTGCTCAGTATATTATTTTGGGGTCTGCTGTAACCAACTACCACAAATTGGGAAGGGGCCTTAGATAACAAGAATTTATCGTCTCACAGTTCTCAGGGTAGACGTCTCATATCAGGGTGTTGGGAAGATTGGTTCCTACTGAGGGCCGTGAGGGAGACTCTGCTTCCTGCCTTTGTCTTCATTTCTGGTAACATCCAGCATTCCTTGGCATATAGATGGTGTTTTTATGTTGTCATAACGTCTTCCCTGCAAGCACGTCTGTCTCTCTGTCCAAATTTCCCCTTTTGATAAGGACCCCCCTCTAATGACATCATCTTAATTTGATCATCTGCAAAGACCCTATAGCAGGGGTTAGGACTTCAATTGCTTTTGGAGGAAACACAGTTGAACCCATAACAGTGAGAAATGGGCAATCCTATTGCTCTTCCACGGCCTGGAGAAAAAAGTTTTCAATGGTGTTTGAGTCCCCAGGGAAGGGTGGGAGGGTGAGGAAAAGCAGTCCCACCAGCCCTTTCTCCGGATCCCTCCCCTGGCCACATGCTTCTTTCCTCCTCTCTTGGGGAAATGACTGACCCATCTTCCTTATTCTCCCATATGCCCTAAAGAGAACTATTCATCTGTCCTTTTAGAACAGACAGTAATTTTGCCTCCCAGTGGACATTTGATGGTGTCCGAGGACACTACTGGCATCTGGTAGGTAGAGACCAGGATGACACTACACATCCAACAACACGCAGGAGAGCCCCAACAGAGAATCCAAAATGTCAATAGTGCTGAATTGAAGAAACCCTGTGCTAAGGCCAAGGGTAGATGGAAAAGGCCCTGGGAGACCCCGGGCAGCAGAAGGGGGCAAAGCTCATGCCCAGGCAATAGAGAACATTACTGTTGGCCAGTCACAAACCCTCATATCTGGGGGCCAGCACTGGACCAAGGCCTGCCAGTTTCAGCACTGACTTACAGCTCACTTCTCTCAGTTTACCCACATGGGATCTGATCCTAGTGAAATGAGCTGAGAATTTGCTTGTGACAGAGCAGGGACCAGAGCCAGGACCTCCACAGCCAGCCCACGTGTGGGGCTTTCAGTCCCTTCCTTCAGAAGAGTCCCCATCCTGACAGGAAAGGGACCTCACAGGCATGTGCCCAGCCTGGCAGTCCCTCAACAAGTGACTGAGAACATACCAAGGTCAGGAGGGCTTGGGTTGCGAGACCAGGGACCTCTGCTGGGCCCATTATATAGAAGGGCACACCAAGGCCCCAAGAAGGAAGTCATAAATGTTTTAAATCCAGAGCCTAGGGCCACATGGGTACAGAGGCTACATGTGGGACACTGTCAGATTTTTCCTCTCCTCTTCCCTGCCCCCGCCTACCCTGGCTGAGGGGGAAGGTGTCCCCATTTTTCAAGCAAGACTCTCAACTCCCACAGAGACCACATCCTCTATGTGGCCCCCAGGACAGAGCGCAGGCCTGGTCGTGGCCTGTATACAGTAAGACCCACGGACCAACTTGTCTGAACCACTCAGAGAGTCCCTGTGTCCACAGCCATCATATCTAACTTGAAAGAAATAAATAAGAGGCCATGTGAGATTATGGACAGAACTTGGCTGAGGGTCAGGGAACCTGGGCTTCAGGTCCAGCCCCAAACAAGACGTGTCCTGAGTAAAGCACTCAGCTTGGAGCCTCCCTGGGCCTTATCCTTCTAGGTAGTGAAAGGAGGCGGGTGCAGATTGCCTCTGGAGTCCCTTCTAGCTCTGACGTTCTTGAAAGTTCTAAGAATAATAGACTTGGCATTACTCGCATTACTTAAGATGACAGAGAGACGAGGGGAAAGTGGGAGGGTGAGGAAGAGTGTCTGCTGCTCGCCACTGCCCGGCTCCGTCTGTAACCAGCGCAGCGGAGCACCCGTCAGCTGTGTCTCTCCATGACGCAGCCCAGCCAGACTGCTGGCCCCTGAGGACCAGTCACGGGGCCGGGCTGCTGTGAAGGACCGGATCCCCCATGGCATGTCCACCCCCCCCCCTCGGCCAAGCTTTTCTCCAGCCCTCGGCTCAAGTCTCTTTCTGATGAAACCAGGCAGACGCTTCACAGCACCCTTCAGCCCTGGTCCCCATGTGGTTTGGGTCACGGTTGCCATCATCCACATGAGCAGCAACAATGTTTATGGATTACCTGCCCCCTGAAGAGTTCTTTTGTGGGAGGTGGGGAGGTTCTTTTGTCTGGCATCAGACAAAAATGGGTGAGACAGCTCGTTGCTGAAGGAGCTTACAGTCAGGTTTGGGAGGAGAGTGTGAAGACAGCTCACGATCCTGAAATATCTTTCGGCGCTGAGAAAGGGTAGTGATGGGAGTTCCCAGGAGTTCAGATGAGAGAGACCTTGTGACAAACTCGAGTGTCCTGAAGGAGCCCACACCACCACGGGAACCCCCTTCCAGACTCTCGCCCCTCTGACGCATCCTTCTTAGGGTGCCCAAGGTGGTCATGAAGATCTGGCCACCTGAACACCCTGCAGGCTTCCTGTCCCCACTAAGAACTGACTGGGTGGCGCACTCCCTCTCCTGGCACAAACTCTCCAAACCCACGGAGCTTGCACGTCACGCTCCTCTTTTTTCATGTCATTCCCTCTGCCTGCAGAGTTTCCAGTCATCCTTGGAGGCCCAAATCCAATATCACTTTCTCTTTAAATATTCTCTGGGCCCCTCCGAAAGCATTCCAGTTCCCTGTGGCACCTGGCACAGCCCCTTGGTCCCACGCGGCTCTGGTTGAGTCTACTTCTCACCTTTCGGTGTCCCTGACCCCAGTGCTTGGCTGTACCTGCTCCTGTGCCTGCAGCTATTCAGAGCTGGTGGAGGCGGGGAGGGCAGCTGGCAGCGGTGGCTTCTCTTTCTGCTCATCAACCTCGCTGGCCTTGTCATCTCCCAGTGGCATTACAGCAGATCCATTCTCATGGCTCTTGTCCCGTCCACATTATCTCCAGGCTTCTCTACCAAGTTTTCAGCTGAGTTCGTGCCGCAGGGTTACATTCAGGAAGATGAGGTCTCACTTGGCAGTTATGCCTGTAGAAAGGAAACTCTGTGTGGAAGGTGCTCTGGCCTGGACAGTCACAGCTGGCCCAGGTGGATGTCTGGGTGGCGGTGACAGGAGTAAGGGGAGCTTTCTTGCACGTGTGATCAGCCAGAGGGGGTGTCCTAGGCTCCTGAAGTGGACATGGCTTCATGAGTCCAGGTGAGGCTTTTAAATGGTCTGTTGACATTTCGCCAGAATACAAAGCTGGGAAGTGGAGTGTCTGCGTGAGTTCCTGCTCCCGGATGGATGTGTTTTAGGATTGGAGGCACTTCTAAAGAGCGTGCACATGGGCAAGCAGAGAGCCAGGCGTCCGTCTATGTTGCTGGCCTGCATCGTTCCTGAATGGCGAACTGTCGTGCCCCATCAACAACGGGCCGCCCTGGGTGATGATGGCAGAAAGCAGTATGGGTCTTTAGCCTTCAATTCTTTATGAAAATAGGTGTTGCAAAGAAAAGTTCAGGAGGATGAGGTCTCTTAGGGCCCCAGATTATTGTGCTTCCAGGGTGTGCTTTGGACAAAGGCATTTGTTGGTGTTCTTGATGAGACCCACAGAGAGTACCAGGCAGGAAGCTTCGTCTCCTGATGAGCCTGGTGTGCCCAACTCTGTGTCAGGACAGAAGAGGTAACATGACACCAAATGCTCCTTGTCCAGGGAGGACACCGACTATCTAGATGACTTGGGACAAGCCACCTGACCTTTCAGGGCCAGGGCCGGTTTCCTAAGTCAGTAATGGAAACCTTATATGTAAATACCATATAGGCTGTGGAGTGCTATAAATAGCCCAGGTATTACTATGAATGACAAAACAATGATGTGAGTGTGGATGACCTCAGGGTCCTTTGCCACAGTCAAATCTGCTGACTCCTAATTCATACATGAAATAATCACAGCACAATGAAAATACAAAATGATCAAATTTGCAATTTGGATGACATGCCCCATTACATTGCAGAACAGGGAGATGACTGTGAGCTAGAGTGACCAGAACAGGCTCTGTAGTGGGGAGACAGAGTCCAGATGTGTGAAAAGAGAGGAAATTCGAAAGGTAATAAGGAGAGAGCTGTGAAAGTCTGAATTTCCTCTCAGAATTAAGGATGAGAACAGAGGCAGTTGGAGGAAGAAGCGGGCCTTTTTCACACTGCTGCCCTTCAGAACCTGCTGCCCCATGCAGCCTGCAGCCCATAGTCAACTCCAGGCCCGCGAGCCACCAACCTCCTGCTCGCTCTGGGCGTGGCTTCAGACCCCAGCAACCCCCGCTTCCCTCCTCCCTGGTCAGGCCTGCCTCCCACTGCCCACCCACTACAGTCCTCCCTGAGCTTCTAGACTTAGCTCCAAGTCCATGCCTTCCTCCACGTAGCTCTCCTAAGCTGCTCTAACTCACATTCATAGCCCCCCTGTCTGAGCAAGGTCAATAGCACCAGAAGTCCAAACGCTAGTGAACTTGGGGACTTGGCACTTCACCATCACCAGAGTGCTTATTAGAAATGCAGTCTCAGACCCCACCCGATGGTCTGAGTCATGTCACTCAGACACACCCACTGCACTTTAATAAGATCCCTGGGACATTCATGTGCACAAAACTGTTTGATGGCCACTGGACTAACTTTAGTCTTGAAAAAAATATTGTTTCAGTTTGAGTGATCCCAGAAGCATTCGAGTGCAGGTGGCTTCTTTGGGTAGTGACCCAGGAGACATGAGGACATAGTGGAAAAGTGCAATAGGGCAGAAAGAAACCAATAAAAGCTGTGTTAGTGAGCAGACCAGCTTCCTCTCTGAGTGGTGCTTAACCCTACTAGTGACTCTAGAGCCATGTGGGTCACAGCCCCCAGTGCCATCATCCACCCAAGGGCAAGGGAGCTGGAATATTTGCTCACCAGTTCCCACCAGTCTTTGGTTGAGGGTGTGTACAGGGATCATTCATTTCCTAGCTCTTCTGGTTTGGGCATGGTTGGCAAAATGGGCTCCAAGCCAGCGAATGCCCTCAAGCAACAAGTGCGGGTGCTGGCAGTTGGAAGTCAGGCCACGGTCACTGCTGGGAGGAGAGCAAGGGGCTCTGGGCAAAGCTCTACCTGCACCTGCTCCAGATCTACACTGACTCCTGACTCTAGGTTCCCAGACAGGAGGGCGGTTAACAGAAAGCCTGTCCCTCTAGCCATGATGATAACTGCTATTCACCAAGTAGCGCTGCACAACTGTTATCCATTTGTCAAGGCGGCATTGCACAGGTGCTCCCAAGGAGATGTCGCCAGCGCTGTCCTGGGGAAGAGGACACTGAGGTGAAGGTGCTTGCTCAGGGCCGCATGGCCGGGAGAAGTCTGGCTCCAGGGCCCGCGCTCCCTCCACTGCAGCCCGTGGCACCAACCTTTTGAAAACCTGAGCTTCACAAGGGCAGGAATGGTGTCGTCTTCCTCAGTCCCTGCCTCCCCAAGGCCAACACAGGCTACTCCCATGGGAGACTCCAGTAAGACAGCCAGGGGCCCTGCAGGTGTCACCACGCAGCAGACCCACCTCATTCTGCAGGGACGGCAGAGTCAGATTCCAGCCCCAGCTCTCCCTGAAGCCTTACCATGTGCCCTTGGGAGCCACTTGACCTCTCTGAATCTACCCTGTCATTTAGAAATACTTTTCACTGCAGTGGCTTCAACAAATAGGGCTTTGGTTTTTTGCATACCACAGAGTCTGGGGTCTGGTGTTGCTTCGACAGCATGACCATGTCATGTCAGTACCAGCATCTCCTCCCCATGGCTATAAAATGGCTGCCTGGGCTCCAGGCATTACCTCTGCATTCAAGCAAAGTCCAGCTTCTTATCAGCAACGCAAAAAGTTTCCCCCAGGAGAGGTCTGTGTGTGTCTCATTGGCTGGAACTGTGTCACATGACCACCCTAGCTGTAAGGGAGGCCGGGGAAGGGGATATGTTGCCAAAGATGAGACACATATCTCTCATGATCCAAACTGTGCTTTAGTTAGTGAAGGAGAAGTAGGGACAGATGATGGGTCGGAGCCATATGTTCCACCGTACCAGCCTCATGGAGAGGCGCAGGGGTCACAGAAGAGCAGGCCGGCAGAGCAGCAGCCCCGCCCCACACACACGCCCTGCTTGCCTTCAGCTCAGTTCACCACCCCGATGCTTGTATGAGGAGGCTGAGTCAGAAAGAGTAGTTTCACAGAGACATTTCTTCAGCTGCTAACTCAGCACATTTATCCAACTACTGACATGGTTGCTAACTCCATGGGATTCATAGCAGGGGGGATGGATTTTTATCATCTGTATCTTTCTTGAAACTTCTGTCCTTCTGTGCCTCTGCATGTGGCTTAAATATTAAAGAATCAAAGGCCACTGTGGCAACAGACAGCTGTCCCATATCACAGGCATTCCATGGCCATTTCCCCACTCATTTTTGGGGGACCACCTCAGTGGGGGTGCATACCTTCTGAAAGTGGCCCAGCCCATTTTCAGGGCCAGCGACATGGTGACAAATTTATTTTTCAGAGACTGAACACAACACTGCTGGCCTGGGTGAGGAGGTGTGAAGTGAGGTGGTGTGCTGTGTGCAAAGCCTGCCTGAGACATGAGAACTGGCCCTGAAAAGCTTCAGCCTGGCTAGACTGAGAACTGGGAAGGAAAGGTCAGAGGCGGCCCCAGGGCTGCCCTGGGCTCTCCTCTGCTCCCCAGGCCCACCAAGCCCTCCCACCCGCAGCAGCATTAGCTGCCCTGAAAGGAACTGAGCCTCTGGTCACAGAAGTGCTCTAGCAAAGTCTGAGTCACTTGGGCGTAGGGCTGAGGACAACACAGCTAGTTCCTCTATTGGACCAAGTCCCTTCTAGGAGGCGAGCCAAGATCCCACGATTTTATCCCCATTTTACTTGTTTCTTTAAATAAAAGGCCCCACAAAACCAATCCAAATGTCAGCACCTCCATCACACCCAGCTGCCCTGCTTTCCACAGCCCTGACACAAGACGAAGTCCTCAACCACTCCAACCCTCCCCCATCCTCTCCCTCTGTGAAGACCCTCAGGACAAAGAGACCAAACCTACCATGCTCCGGGGCACATTCAGGCCACAGCTTCAGCCGACCCAGCTCCACCACTTGGAACTGCGTGACCTTGGGAAGATCACTCCACCTCTCTGTGCCTTAGCTTCCTCTCCTTGACTCTGGATGCCAACAGTGCCTCTAGCCAGGGCTGCTTATACGCAGCATGAATCGACGTGTGCGCAGTGCCGAGCACCCTGTGTACTCGTTGGAAATGGGCAGTGGTCTCTCCACTCCTGCTGCTGTTGCCTCAGCCATTCTTTCTCTCCCCAGAGGAGCAAGTTTTCCTGCCTGGCCCCTTCTGATCCACCCCTGGCCCAGTCTGCCCTGGTCTGGAGGACAACGGACCTACAGCAACAGCAACCCCCCAAGCTGCATGGCCAAGCCCGGGGCTGGCCACATGGGGGGACAGACAAATTCTGCTGAATGGAAGCCAAGTATGGGCTTGGCAGGAACATCCCTAGAGGCCACTGGTCCTCTCCCTGCCAAAGCCTGGCTGTGCTGAAGAAGGGTGGTTTGAGATCACCACTTCATACCCCCGAGAGGGGTGTTGGCTAAGTTTGTCCAAATGGTTTGCACGGTCCCCTCATGAGACTTTCATACCTCCCTCTCCACTTCACGTTCACTCACCCCCACTCCTGGATGCTGGGTGAGGGGAGCCTAGGAAATTTAAAACGCTAACCTGTGAGAGCAACAGCCAAGTCATGCCCTAGCACCCATGCAGTTTGGGGCAGTCCAGGAGGCCCTTCCAGGCAGGGCGACCCAGGGATCTGAGGTGAATATACATTCGGCCTCTCCCAGCAGCCCTGGCAGCTGGCAGCCAACAGCTGGGACTGCTGGGAGCCCGAGAGAAGGTTTGTAATTCAATTGGAAAGTGTTTCCTGAGCCCCCAGCAGGAGCGTGGTCCCGTGCTAGGTGCTGGCTGACAGGTGGAAACCAGGAGAGGCCAAGGACCCTGCTGCCCTGGGGCTTTCCCTCCCACAGAGGAGAAGAGATGTACATGCCAAGCACAGGGGAAAATGGGTTGAGACTTTGGACTGAAACCGAGAGGTCTGAGTAGTGTGGGAGCAGCAAGGCAGCGAGCGTTCACCGAGTGCCTTCCACAAGCACATCACATGGGACACCAGGGGCACTGCTTTTGGAAGGATGGGCAGGATCTGGGTGGACGGGGGAAGGTCTGTGCCAGCCCCAGTGAGAAGCCAGAAGGAATGGAAAATGCAGAGAGTGGAGAGACTTCTGGAATCTCCCTTCACTGAGCAGCCTCAGTGGACAGAGCTGGCACACCTGGGGCCCGGGCTGGCAGAGGCTGCTCGCTCTTGGGAAAGCTGCTGGAGGAAGGTTCAGGGGGAAACTGGCTCCGTCTGGGACGCTGCAGCTGGTGAGGGGAACTTGGCATCCCCCTCCCCTAACTACTGGGAGGACTATTCCCATCTGGAGGAGGTCCTGGAGAAGCTTCTGAACCACCTTATTGGACATCAGAGACACTCTAAGACAGTAGTCCCCAACCTTTTTGGCACCAGGGACCGGTTTCATGAAAGAAAAAATTCCCCAGACCAGGAGGTGGAGGGTGGTTTCAGGTTGATTCAAGGCATTGCATTCAAGCTCACCTTCTGCTGTGTGGCCCAGTTCCTAACAGGCCTGGACCGGTACCTGTCCAAGGCCTGGAGGCTGGGGACCCCTGCTCTAAGACATTCAGATTTGTAGTCCATGCGAAGAAAAGCAGATGTTCAATCTTTGTCCCCCTCTCTCACACACACACACACACACAGAGGCATGAAGACAGGCTGTGGCCTGGGAACTCCTGTCACAAATGCTCCCCCGGTGATTTTGGTACTCCTTCAGCTCCGGGGCCCCAGAAAACCCCACTCTCTGTCCAGTGATGTCAGGAAACCTTGATTCCTTCTCTTGGGCTAGAGGAGTTTGATCCGCAAATGAGACTTCTCTGCCATCATGCCTCCCCCGCTCCCCCAAGAACCAGAGAACCTCAGAAATTAGAGTGGGACAAGGCCTTAGCATCACCTGCTCTGCACCCCCAATTTTGCAAGCGAGACACAGAAGCCCAAAGAAGACACAGCCTGCGAAGGTGCCCAGATGTTGGGCACAGATCTGCTGAGGTGCACACTAGGGTGCTTTCTCGTTTGCAAACACGGCCTTTCTCTTGAAGAGGCTCCTTGACTGAGAAACCTGGTGCAGAAGAGCTGGAGAGAACACCCATTCCCATTAGCATCCATATTATGGGGTGTGCTCGGTGCAGTTTTATTATTTTTGAGTAGACAGTTCAACAGCGCTTCCAAGTTAATGTCCTGCCAAGCTGCTTTAATGAACAGATACAAGGCACGTGCAGTCAGCACAGCGGTGGTGTGACAGAAGTCGTGAGCCACTTGCAAACGCCATCTCCTCTGAGGTAGGCAACGAATTCCTGCAGATGGTAATGTTGTCTACACTGCTTATCTGCTGATCCTGATTTTTCGTGCCATAGATTTTGCCAAGTCTGACTTCTCCGTAAATCCAAATTACCTTCTCCTCTCACTTGCTGGGTTCGAAACTTACAGAATTCAACCAACTCTTTCAGTGGCGAGCATCTCACAGCTGGAGGAAATTTCATAGTGGGTCACAGCCCCTCCACAAAGCCTCCCTTGATGGAGTGAACCCCATTCTCTAACAGGCCCACAGGCTGTCCCTGGGGCTTGTCCTCGTATTATGCGCTGGCAGAGTAGGCTGGGTCCCTCCCACACCCCTCCCTCCTCTCAGACCCTATGTGGCTTTGCGTTGCTTCGTGTGCTTCAGCCCACACCCTGCCTAGGACTCCTCAGACACTTCCCGCCCCTGTTAGATCACCAGGCAAGAACCCGATCCGTCACCCACCAGCCCGTGGAAGCAATCCCCCCACCTGGCCTACCTTCAGCCCTCCCCACCCCCGCTCTGAGGTTCTGGGAAGACAGCGTATACCATCTTCCTCTATTCTTATTAAACGATTTATCCGGGGGAACTTAATATTTTCTTTTAGGATAAACTGAGCTAATACGATGTGCTTGTTTTAATTTGTGAGGTTAACTTATCTAATTATCTGTGGCGTTCAGTTAAATCCTTGTGCCCGGGCCGGCTGCAGGTGTGGGCTTTGAATCCTGCCAACAGGAAATCTCTTAAAACGGGCTGATCTAGCACAGCGGGTCTGCTGGCATGAGGGATTTTCTAATAATGCATGAATTTATTAACAGCCAAAGATAAACAGAGGATGTATTAATATTTACATTAAACACGTTCACGAGGAACAACAGTCTGCTGCTTCCCCGTCCCCCCAACCCGTGTCACAGTCTGTGCCATCCAGGCTGAGTCCAGGGCCACCCTGAGGGGCCCCCTGAAGCCCTAAGTAGATCCCCTGCAGTGAGACACTAGGGGGAGCTGGTCTGGCGGGGGTACAGCCCTGTGGCCAGCAACATCGCACAGGTCCTCAAAGCTGGTGCAGTCTTCGGAGTTGAACAGGCTCCTCCCCTAAGGAAGGCAAGGTATGGGCCCACTGCTTCTAAGCTGGAAATATTGTCCCAGAAATCTTTGTTTAGGCTGAGAACTACAACGCCCAGTGGGGAGGGTCAGGCATGTCCAGGGAGGTGACAAGGGAAAGAGAAGGAAATCCTTCCATCTGAAGCTGGTTGGGTGGATAGTGACATCCAGCTGGAAATGCGAGAGCCTGGAGAGCTGTCACTGGCAGCCACGTCGGGGTAGCAGAAACTTGGGAGGCAGGTAGAGGGGACACAAAGAGTGCCTCCCGCACACAGACTGTGTCACGAGGGGCTCCTGGCTTCCCAACCCTACCCTCTGCCCTGACCCACAAGGAGCTGCCCCACCTCCCGCTGGAAGCTCCAGAAACCTCTCAGAGCTAGGCCCGGGGTGCCAGCACTGTCCAGGGGCTGCGGAATTCTAACTCCAGAAATTCCACATTGTTCGAAAATCCTGAAAATCCCGCTCGCCTGTCTTGTTTGGAAACGTGGTTTTGGCGTCAAGCCAGGCAGCCGCCGCATTTGAGATGCATTTCCCATTACCTGAGGCCCGGGCGTCCTGACAGCCCGAGTCACTCAGCACTGACCTGTTCTCAGCCCATGTCGGGCTCTCTCTCTTCCACACGAACGACCCTGGATGAAGTCGCACTCATAAAGGCTCACGTAAAAGAAGCACACACGTGCAAAATGTACATGTGCACACGTAGATGCAGCCGTGTACACATTTCACACTCAAACACATGTGTGCTCACACCAGGGTCCCATGGCATACATGTGTACCTATACACATACAGGGATACGTGTGTGCATACATAGGAAGACATGTGCACACAGGCACGTGTGACGCACCCACACATGTGCGCACACATACACGCCCATGCACACACTTTCTTCCTCAGGCTCCTCTGGAATTGCAAGAGAATGTAGCTCTACAGGGACAGCTGAAGATAAACTCTTGATTTCTGATTTCCACAGCAGTTCGGACAAGGTCCTCTGAAATGCATTAAAATGCTAATCACAGCATCTGTCTGAACCCTGGCAGCTGTGTGACTTGGGGGGAAATCGAAACAGAATGTATTCAGAAGCCTGGAACTCTTTGACTCTCCTTGCCTGGCTCTCTCCTTTGTCTTTCCGCTGCCCTTCCTCGGCTGCCCCCCACCGCCTCCACAAACACCATCCTCTCTGCACTCGCATCTGCAGCCTGGGCCGCAGTGGCTTTGGCTCTGCCAGACTGGTCCTCCAAGAGCACCATGGCTGCCCAGGGCTAACAAACAAAGCCGCCGCCCTTCTGGCTCTATGCTAAGTTCCCTCCAGTGGAGCTACCCCAGTAGCTCATTGGAAGAATAGCCTCCTGCCAGCTGACCCCACTGCTCCCCAGGGCCCCACAAGGCCTATTGGCTTCAGACCTCTCCCCGCTGGGGAGAGCAGAGAAAGTGCCCGCCTGATTAAGGATGAATGCTGCAAGCATGCTTTCTATTTAACCCCAAGGAAGGGTTAGAATTTCAGACAACCAAAGCAGTCAGGTCAGGCAGACACTTCCTGACACCCCTGGTGACACCGTCCATGGACAAGGGAATGGGCTCAGGAGAGGTCCATGCACCCACCCTCCTGGTGAACACCCCACACTGATTCTCTGCACTGTCAGGTAACATCCAAATCTTCCCTACCTATCCCTGACAGTTAGTCCAGCTTCTCTCCACCACTCCCACCTGACACCAGGATCCAGGACCACCCAGCCTGCCTGACTCGCCCCTCTATGCAGCCTCACACCTCCTGCTTTGCCTCGTTGCTTCCCCTTGCCTGGCATTCTCCTGCATCCCAAGCTCTTTGCCAGTCCAGTCCCTGGTCAACATTCCAAACTCAGCCTAGATGTCACGTTCTCCAGGAAGCCCTCCTCAATCTGACAGCTGGTTAGGATGCCCCTCCCATGTTCCAGAGTCTACTTCAGTTGCCAGAGTTGAATGTGACCTATCAGTCAGCAGCTCCCCATGACTACACACTCTTGGAGGGCAGATCCACCCTATGGACGCTGCAAAGATTGGCTGCTAAATGTATGTGGGTGTGAACCTACTTGGGCCCAGAGCCACTTTGTGGGGCTGCTCAGTGGACATTCTGGAAGTATTTTGCCCTTTCTGCTGGCACCTAGAATGGACGGACTATGGTCAGGCCTGTGTGAGTACAGGCCTCATGTGCCTACACGCCCCACCCCCACCCCAGGAAGATCGAAGTTTCCAGCATACCACAGTTCCATTTTTCTCTTAGGCATCAAACTGTCATTTCACTAAACACCATCTGGAGACTCTGGCTTCAGCCCCTCACTTCTCCCAAACTCTTATTAATGTGACAGGTGTTTATTCCCTCTTCCTCCTCTTCCACTTCCTCCAGAACATCTCAGCTCTGTGGCCGGCAGACACTCATCTTCTGGGAGCTCAGCTCTGCTGGGGAGGGCAGCCATCTCAGGCATGGCTTTGAGCAGCTGACAGTGATTAAGAGCAGACAGAGCAGGAGTGAGGTGTGCTGGGCCTCCCCGAAGCCCAGTCCCCACCATCTGGGAAGGGGGATGGTAGAGGAGACTTGGGGAAGGAACCTTGTAAACTGAAGCCTGCAGTGGCCTTTGACTCTTTATATGGACCCTCCCAGAACCTCAGGACCTCCGTTACTCCCTGGTGCTACCAAACAAAGCCCAGGTTCCAGCCCCAGTCCCTGACAAGGGTGGATTCACAGCTGGGCCCTGTCCTTAGCTGTAGCTCCATAGCTCCTGCCCAGACCCAGGTCTCCGCCTTCAGTGTCCTGCTGTCTGTCCTAGCCTCTGCATCTGCCCGAGCTCCTGGTTCCCCATCTCTGCCACCCCCGCACTGTCTCATCCTTCCTCCCGCTGTCATGCCCTTGTTGTGCCTCTCATCTGAAGGAACTATCCCCCATGTCTTGCTTGTCCTCAGAAAAGGGAGCTTACTCCGTTCTCCTCCAAGACGCCTAAAGTAAAGTGGGTCGACAGCAGTGACCCCACTGAGATGAGCCCCACCACTCGAGGGTGCCTGTTGGCATCCGGGTGCCGGCAGGAGGAGCCCCCCCATCCCAGGCCCCCGCCATGGCCCAGGCTGGCACTCAGAGGCCAGCTCGCTTCCCCTGGTAGAGCATTAAGCTAATGCGTGTTGTGTCTCATTAGCAGCATTCTCTTTGTGCCAGGGCCAGGCAATTTGATGGGTAGTTGATTGGATATTCTGTTTATTTATGGCAAGAAAAGCATTCTTTATTGAGGACCGGGCAGCACATTTCTGTCCCTATGGCACTAAGATCCTCTGGCAATCATGCAATTATAAATTCCGACTAAATAAATAATATATAATAAGCAATAATGACCGCGCGCCTCCATGTAAAAAGCTCCCCTCAAGCAGACCTCAACATCGCCTCACAGCTGGGCCTGGAGACCCAGCAGAACCCCAGTCAGAGACACACCAGCCATCCCAAGTCTTGGACAAGTTCACCAGCAAGGTGAGCATTAACTTCCATGTGCTTCGGTCATAACTCCGACGAGTCAGCGCTTGCACTGACAGAAACCTTCAAGTCTCTGCTGCCATTGATCTCACAAAAGCTTGAGGAAACAAGGGGCAGGCATTATTATCTCTAGCTGAAAGGTGAAGAAAGGAGGCGAGGCCCATGGAGGCTGAGAGACCTTCCCAGAACCGCAGGGAGAGGCAGCCGTGACTAGGACCCCATTGTTCTGCCTTATGCCTCTTAACCTTTCATAGGCCAATCAAGGGCATGAGGTTGGTGTTGCCATCCTTCCTAGGGCAAACTCAGATTCAACTCTCATGTGAGAGAGAAAAGTAAACACCGCAGAGCCACCTCTCCCCACTCATCATCATGCCGGAGCTCTCCCCTCCCCTAAGCCACTCTTCCATCTCGGGATAAAATGGAGTCAGTGAGAGATTGCCACCAGTGTGAGGGCGGGGGAGGCTGCGGGGGTGGGGTGGGCAGAGGGAGAAGGTGGAGACCAGGGTCTGGGCAGGAGCTGTGGAGCTATGGCTGAGGACAGGACACGGCTGTGAATCCACCAAGGCAAAGGCAGGCCCTCTGTGGTGTGGGGTCAGAGAGTACAGCCGAGTGGCTAGAGAGGTCCTAGGGGATGGGGTTTGCCTGTGTCCTGAAGCTCTTGGAAGTGCACATGGCTACCTCGGAGTGCATTAGGTCAGGGTCCTCCTCTGGGCAGGTCGCCCGTGGGAAGTGGGCTGAGTGAGCTGAAGTCTGGAGTCTGAGGTCACACTGTAAGCTCTGGCTCCCTGTTAACCAGCCAGGGCAAGCTGCAGACAGGGCCTTCAATACTCCCCATCTGTTAGACACGTACCCTTATGGGGCTGCTGAGATCAGGGAGTGCCAGGAGCTCTGAAATTCACAAGGGGCTGTGATTCTCAGCCAGCCCATCTGCAAAACGCACCTCCACACCTAGAACACACCAGGCAAGTCCTGAGTTGTGAGTCAGACGTGGGCAAAGCTCAGGTATCTCCCCGAAGGGCCGGGTGCAGTCTGTGGTTCTTCATGCAGCAGCGGCAGCTAGGGCCCTGGAAGGGTCCTCCTGAGTGTCTGGGGTGGGGGTGGGGAGAGCCGGGCTGGGCATCAGTGTGGGGGAGGGTTCTGTTAGCCTGGAGCTGTAGGACTGGAGGCACCAGCAAGGCCCTGCACTGAGGCCGTGCGTGGGGCTGGGCTACACAAACACACCCTGTATTTCACTCAACCCACGCCCCCTCCCACCACCCCCTCCCTGATTTCCCCCACTCCTTCTCTGCTCTTCCTTTTCATCCTCGAAAAAACTAATTGTCTCTCTCACCAGCCTGCGCCTGCCCGGTGCTTTAGAGAGGTTTATGCATGAAACTAATTATGCACCGCTAATTTGGAAGCTAGCAGCTTTCCCGTTAACGTTCATTTGATTTGGGTTGTTCTGCTGAGTGGCATTTCTGTAAATATGCCACAGGGCTGGGGGCCTATCGCGGAGGGTAACCCAGGGGTCAGGAGGAGGAACCTGGGTGTCTCGGAGTGGCTGATGTGGGGGATGGGACAGAAGGCTCCATCAGCATCAGCTAGGGGAGACCTCATTATAGGCCCTGGATGGCCTGGCCAGGAGGGAGGTAGGAATCGGACTGCAAAATGTCACAGTCAGTTGGCATGGAGGCAGCGTAGAAAATGGCCCACCAAGGTAAAGAAGTTCTAGGTTGGCAGGAATGCCCAGTGAGCATGGGTGCTGTGCAGGGCAGCAGTTGGGACCCGCCCAGCCTGATCTCCAGGGGAGTGTTGGGCCAGGCTGGTCTGGAGAGGGCTGGGAAATGGAGCGCTCACCACCCTGAGCAGCTCCCTCCAGGGAAGGACCCCAGCCCCAGTGGGTGATCCCACTGCAGTTGTGGAGGGGAGTGTTCAAAGGTCCGGAGGGAATAGGGCGGACAGGGCTTGGAAGCTGACCTGCTGAGCCAGCCTGGCTTCATGGGCCTGTGCAGCTCAGCCACACAAAGCCCTCTTCTCAGCAGGCCAGGCGCTGGCTTTAATGCTATGCTATGTCACCATCTTGAAATTCCTAATTTTTGAACAGGGGGCTGTGCTTTTTCAATCTGCACCTGCGGATTATGTAACCAGTCCTGTAGGAACCACGGAGGCTCACATGGACCCTGTATTCGTCAAGGATGTCCTCTAGGGCACAGGTGGCAAACACAAGGCCTGCGGGCCAAATCCAGCCCTCCACCTTGTTTTATCCGGCCCAGCACCTTGTTTCTACCTGGCGGCAGTGCCGAGCTCTTGCTTAACTGTTTAGGAGTATTTACACTTATACAGTCCTAAAATAACATCAGCCCTTCAAAGGCAACCGCGAGGCTGACGTGGCCCCGGTGAAAATGAGTTAGACATACTCCAGGGTTTTTCTGTGCATTCATGGTGCCTCCTGGAAAAGGGCTCCCTGAGGGCAGGGGTTGGGTCTTCTGGACTTGTCCCCAGAGTGCAGGCTGGGCTCTGTGTAGCCTACCAGCATTTTACTTGGTTTTCATGCAATGTACACCCCTGGCAAGTGTCTTCCGGCCATCCACTCCCCTGTCCCAGCAAACCTGGGAGCCCCAGCTCCCACCTCAACAGAGAAGGGTGGATGTCAGCGCCTGCCTCAGCATTGGCTTCTGGACACTGACAGCCTCTGTGTCGACTCCAATCTCTGGTGGCCAGGAGCTCGCCAGCCTGGCAGCTCAGCGATCCCTGCATGTCCACAGGGGAGGGATTAGCAGAGAAGGCAGGTGATGCCTGCAGGGCCCGAGGACAGCCAGCCAGACAGGAAGGCCTCCAGGGGAGCACAGGGGAGGGTGGGAGAGGGGGTGTGGCACCAGGGCCAGCAGCGGGAGCCCCAGGTTTCTGCCAGAATAGAAGCAGACACCCCCAAAAGATCAGTGACCTTCGTTTCTTCTTTTTCCTGCCTAAAACCTCCAGGCAATACCAGAGAAGCCTCTCTGGGGCAGGGTAGTCAAAGGGGTACAAAGGGTAACACCCAGATTCACTCCCACCTCAGCTAGGCTGGGAGCTGGGGTGAGGGGGAGTTTCAGGGGTCAAGTGTTCATGGTAAGGCCACAGCTCATCACCTGTCCTGCTCTGTTGTCCACTCTCTGTGGACCAAACATTGTATCACTTAGTTAGTGTTCCTCGGCCACATTTCCTTCGATGGTGGAATGAATCTGGTCCTCTCAGGAGCCCTTTCAGCAGTTACACTGTCACTGCCCCCTCTCAGTCACCCCCAGTTCTGCCTTGTCCTGAATGTCCTCACCCACAGTCAGACATACCTGGGTTCTAATTCCAGCCCAACCAGACCAACTGTGTGGCCTTGGAGCCAGTCTCCTAAGTGCTCTGGGCTTCTGTCTCCTTTCCTGCAAAACGCACACAACGAAGCTTCCTGTGGAAGGGCTGTGGAGAGGAGGTAGAGAGGGCAGGCCCTCTCAAGTAGAAGCGACTACTGTGATGCAGTGACCACTCAGATCACTCAGATGTACGATAACATGGCTTGGCGGAGTGGTTCTGGCGGCCAGAGATACTGCTCTTCTCACCTATGCTAAAACCCACCCATCCTTGACAAGAAACTTCAACCCCTGACTCATCTAGGGGGCCCGATGAACTCCTGTAGTACTCAACAGTGAATCAGCCTCCATGCTTGTTGGGTTAACTCACTTCTGTGGGTGGCCGTTGTCTTACAAGCCACTTATTAGCCTACATCTCCATCCTTGAGTCCTATGCACCCGGGCACATGGTAGAGAGCCAAGGAGGAGATGTTGAATGGAATGTTCATACCTTGTGTCTATACTCTTGGTCTTCCATACATAGAATGTGTTGTATTGTAGGGTATTTGTTGCTGTTTATTTCTTCCCCCGATGGGATCACAATGTCATTCTCCATCAGGCTTATTCCATTTCCACAGCCAGCCTTGGGATACCCAGCTCCCACACTGAAGAAAAACACATGGCTGTTACTTGATGTTGACTTAAGGTTCTATTAGTTTCCAAGACTGCCTGAGAGGCAGGCCTCATGCTGAGCCATATTGACCAGCCGGCTGTGGTAACCAATGCTGAATAATGGTTCAAATGGTAACCAGCATTAGCAAATAGTTCCTGTGATAATTGCAGCCTAATTTGTGTGTGTGCACATGAATTAGCATGCATCTGTATGCCATTAGCACTCTGAATTATCTCCTGAGCAGCAGCACTTGCCTCGGGCCCTGTGGACAAAGCCAATAGTGAAAGGCGTCTAGAGCTCAATTTCTTTTAAGAACAAAGAACAGAAAATGGTTTTAAGGAAGGAAAGATTGTGCCTCAAGCTCACTCCCTACACTCATTCCAGTATGCTGAACTCCAGGCCATCCCAAGGCATGATGGCAGAAAAGTTAGGGAGGTCCAGACCTTACTGCTGTTTGACATCTGTCCAGACCAGGTCCCCAGCTGGGACCTCCCTGGTCTTCCTGGGGAAGAAATGAGGACAATTCAGGAGCCCTAAGCTCGGCTTAAGCTGGATTCCTAATTGGGCTGTTGGAGAGGAGCATGTTCCATTTTAAATGTGTCTGAGGAGTTCTTTGAAGTTTAGTGATCATCTCCTGCCTTGAGTTCTCACTGCACAGACTTGCTGAGAGCAGAAATGTTTTGGGTTAAGATCTCTATACGGGCCCACTTGTGTTAAGACATGGCAAGCCCTGGGTGGTAGTGATACTTTAAAAAATTCCTAAAGAAGCACCGTTGACATCTGGGGTGATTCTGTCTTCTCTATCCCTCTTGGCCAGTATTGTCCATTTAGAATTGAACTGCTAGAATTTTGTAAGAAGTACCTGGAATCATGCCATCCAAACCCTGTCTTTTAAGGTCACGTGTATTTAGAAGACTTGGTATACACACACACACACACACACACACACACACACACACAGCCGTGTTCCTGAATTGGTGTGGTATTAGGAACCAAATGTGTCCAAAGGTGACCTGGATTAATCAGAGTGTGCCAGGTGTGGCCAAGGACAGCCTTGCACAACAAACACCAAGACCCACGCCAGTCCTTGTGGGGCACAAAGACCCACAAGGCAGAGCTGACAGAGATAATCGTGAGTCTTTTCACGCAGTGAGGCCAAAATTCCATGGCTCCCCAGGGCAGAGATTAGAGCTCGCCTGTGACATAAATACCCCTCTCCTGTCTAGTCCTCACTTCTCCCCTGCCAGGACATCATGTCCACAAATTCTGTAAGTATCTGTGCATACAGAAACCTAAGGAACCAAGTTGACCAGAGGACATAAGATCATACTGAGCCACAGGTGAAGAGAATCCAGGTTCCTGACTGGAAGTTCAAGAACACTGAGCAAAGACAATGGGAATTTTGGCTATGTGTACTGTTAGTGCTAGGAAGGCAAGAATGGAGAGCATCTTGGCTTTAGAGAGGAAACTGAGTCTAAGCATTGAGCCAGCACTGTGGGGATACACAGGGACCAGAGGGAACGATGTGGAGACTTCACTCAGCAACTGTCATGGAGAGAATCCAAAGCCATACATGCAAGAAAACACTTCAAAACCCAACGGTGGGGATGCACATCCTTAAAAACTCACCACAAGGCTGATAACCCGGTAGAATTAGAAAGTGTCCAAGGACTCCATCATCAATGATGAACACTGCCAGCAATGTCAGACTTGCAAACAGCCCAGGTTCTCTGACCAAGCGGAGCTTCGCCAGCACTGAAGGTTCAACAAGCAGAGCCACGTTCTGCAGACAGCAATAAGCTTGGTGGGAACTGATGAGTTCAGCCTACAAAGTCAGCATTGTCTAAAGACAATAGATTCAACAAACAGTACCTGGTTCTAAGGCCACTGAAAAAACTCTCCAAACAAGGACTAGCCCTGCAAACGACAGCCTCCACAAACTGTTATGGGCTCTGCAAACTTCAATGAGCTTTGCAAACAATACCAGGATCTGCAGCCCCGAGAAACTTTACAGGTGGAAGCAAGCTTTGTGGCTAATGATGAGTTCTGTGTGCAGTGCCAGGTTCTGCTAATAACAGACTCTACAAACAGCAACAGGCTGTGAAACCAGTGATGAGACCTTCCAGAAACAGCTGACCCTGTAAGCAGCATTAGGCTCTGCAAATGTCACTTGTCAGGAAGGAGCTGGGCAAGTAATACCAGAGGTCCTATGAACTGCACCAAGGCTTTCCATGTTTTAGTCTCCAGAAATAGCATGCTCAGGGAAGTCCTGTCCATGCCAAGAAAGCTCTGTCCATTCCTGGTCATGCGGTGCTCTTTTCGTGTAGGCCCATAGGGTTCTCTCTTCAGCAACACTTAGGTGGGATGGCCAGTCTCCTCCGTGAAGAAGTCTGCTGTAGTGGTGCATCCTAGGGCCAAGAACACCCCCAGATGTGGGAGTTCCAGCATGCACTTTGAAAACTCAGAGGTGGTGCCAGGGATGGGTGCAGAGGTGTTTAGACACTCATACTCTTGGGGAAGAAGATGGACACTAACAGGAGGAAAAGCTGCTTTGGGACAGAGCAGTTCTAGCCATGGGCACAGAAGATGGCCCTCCCCCACTCCATAACCTTAGTGGTCACTGGGAAGGACTCTTGACCAAAATAATCCTGCCACCTAGCTTATCTCCGATGCCTAAAATCCCACCATGAGAGCTTACACTACTCAAGTCAAAGCATGACCCTTGTTAAAATGATATCTCCACCCACCCACCCACTCTCCTAACACCCTCATCCTGCCTCCTCAGTGTGAATCAGCTTGTCATGTCCTCTCCCTGGTGACAGACATCCAAGAGCAGCATCGGAAGGTGTGTGGGAGCCAGCACATGCATGGATCCTTAGAGCATCAGATGTTATGCCAGTGAGGGAGGGGCAGCGCTGGAGCAAGAAGATAATGGGTAGGGTCAGACTTGAAAGCAGAAGGTCAAGGTTACACAATCCTTCTAGGCCAGATCCTCCTGGGAAAGTCGAGGCCAGTCGGTCTCTGAGACACCTGGCATCTCCCAGGTCAGGGCATGCCTGGTAGGAGAAAAGAAGGGGAGGGGAGAGCCAAGCACGGTCTTCTGGCTGCAGGATATGAGGTCTGCTCCCAGGCCGAGCTCCCAGACCTTGTCAATAGCAGGAAGCCTTGCTCGGTTAATTAATGAGTTATTCAGGTTGACCCTTGATCTCTGGAGCAAATCAAGGGCTTTGTGTGGCTCCTATTAACTCCCTGGATTTGTTCAGTGACTGCCTGGGAGGTGGGTTGGAGAAGCCTCCTCCCCCACCCCTCTCCAAGTTTTCTGCACACTGCCAGAAGCCTAACAGGACTCAGCCCTGGGTCTCAGGGTGTGAGGGTCCCAGAAAGAGCTGGCAGAGTATCCTGGGGCGGGGGGGGTTTAGGAGAGAAAACCCCTCAGAAGAGAAGAAGATTCTTTGAGCAGTGGTCCAGGTTGCAGCTAGGAGCCACCATCAGCCATCTGCTGGAGGCAGACTGTGTAGGTGACCAACGTCACATAAAGCCAGCTCCTGACCCCATGAGGAAAACCACAAGCACTAGAGGCCCTCCTATACCTTGGGAGACCGCCTATCTCCTGCAGGGGATCCAGACCCCACCCAGTCACACTGCACCTTCAGGATGGGGGCTAGTGTCAGCAGTTCCCTCAAGAGAGATGCCACCACCCAGGGAGGGATGCTCCCAGAAAGGACCGATGACAGAAGGCCTGGGAGAGGGAGGTCTATGGTCCAGGTCTATGGGACACTGTTGCATCCATGGGTGAGGAAGGGAACAGAAATGGGATGAAGCCGGGATGCTCAAACATGGAGCCCTGGGGTTGGGGGGGATCCCCCAGGTCTGGTCTCAGGCCACACCCTTTGCCTGGTGAGGGCAGTCGCTAGACTGGCAGCCGCGAGAGGGGATGTGGGTCTCTGCCTCCCACCAAGGCATGGCTGTCTGTCGTTCCTCAGGAACAAGCCCCGGTGTGAGAACGCACTGTGGGGCACCATCCTGGTTCTGCTGTTTAAGGCTGTGTGTCACATGTTCACCTGGGCCTCAGTTTCCCCAGCTGTAAATGGGGGCTAAGAAGAACTACCCTGCCTTTGACCCAAGAGAATCCAATCAGAAGGTGGCAGCAGAAGCCCTCTGAGCAGGATGCAGCCCTATAGGGAACAGAGTCACACTCTCAAGGAGCTGGGTGGCCCTGAGCCCTCGGAGGGGATTCCCTTAGGGACCCCACGCTTTCAGAGTGCAGGCAGGACATGGCAGGACAGGGCCAGTCACTAATCCAGGGCCTGGGGCTGTAGAGCCAGAGCCTCAGGCACTTCCTCAGTGTGTCCTTGAGGGGCAGAGCCCCAGGCTGGTAGAGGCAAACTCATTCTTTCCGAAAACCAGTACTACAGGGCCCACCCACACCAAGGCCTCTTTTTGAGTCCTTACCAAGCACCATGATGGAGGTTGAGTTTCAGAATAAGGAGAGGGAGATGAGGCCTCAGAGGAAAATAAAAAAGGCCAGAGCATGTGCCCTGGGGAGGGAGGACGAAAGCCCAGGGACAGCTGGGAGCTGGACGGTGCTGGCACAGAGGCAGGCCCAAGGCTCCGGGGGTCCCTTCTGCCACAGGTCCCCACAGGAAGTCACAGACACTCCAGAGACCTTCAGAACACGAGCAGGAGCTGCAGGGCCTAGAATCGGCCACAAGCACTCACTCATTGCAATTCATGGCCCTGGAGTTGCAAGAGTGGACACAGTATCTGGAGTGGCCCTGGGAGGTCCCCCCTCAAAGCCCTGGGCAGAGAGGCAGCCCTCCTGCGCTCTGAGTTTGTGATCTGCCCTTCTCTGGGGAAGACCCCCTGTGAGGACCCTATCTACAACCCGAGATCCTGTGTCACACGAGTCTGGGTCTGCAGAGACTCACAATCCATCCATCATTGCTATCATGTAGTTACAAATCCTGAGACTCTACCCACAGCTCTGATTCCATGGGATGGGGACAGAGCTGTCTGGGCTCAGACCTGCCAGCTCTGGTTATGGCTCTGGTTATGGATCTTGAAGGCAGCGTTCTCAGTTTTGGGGGACCCCCAGGCACGTTCCATCCCACCAGGACAGTGGCAGTGAGGATGCCAGGTCCCGGCTGTGCTCCCCCAGGACTAGATGAGGAGACAGGGGAGTGAAGGGCAAGGGCTAGAACTGAGGAGGAGGGGAGGGAGAAGAAGAGGCAGAGAAATTTTAACAAGGGGAATCTCATTGTCAAGCACCCTCAGAATGAGCTAAATCTTAAACCTTAAGACAAAGGAAGGGAGGATTTTTTCCCCCAAGTGCAGGATGCTCCACACCCGGTACCTTCACCCTTTGGACGGTGTGAGCAAGTAGGTCTGAGAAATCCACTGCTTTCCACCTGCTCTTCCCGCCTCTAAATGATTAAATCCATCAAACTAAATGAAAGCAGCTGCTGTTTTAAGAAAATAAAAGGCTCTCATATGAAAAAGCCCAGAGATTTTGAGTGGAGAGAGAGAAAAATATATATACATGAATGTAGTTTTTTTCTCCCAAAGTACCACTTAGCAGTGCAGACCCTGGGCAGCCCTGGACAGCGCTCTCCCCAGCAGGGGTGAGGCAAGGCCTCGTCCAGGGACCCAGCCTGTGCCCTCCCACTGCGGCCACAGCGAGGAAGGGGCCGTGGCCGTTAGTTAACTGATGGCCGCTCTCCGCATTAAGGGCCTTAACACATCTATATCCTATTTCCTGGACCTGATAAGGTGGAAACAATGTGTTTAGTTGACGCTTTCATTCCCAAGGTTAATCATGTGATTTTTAAAAACATCTTTAAGTGTGTGGACAGCCCCAATGGAGACAGTTAATTAAAGCATGGCGTTAAGAGAAAAGTCCCCATTTGCAGGCTGGTTCTATTTCTTTTTCTTATTCCTGACAGTCATCTCCACCCTGGACAGCTGTCCACAACATAGCCCTGACTCACGTCTATGTGGTTCCCCCAAACACCTTGCATGTTTCTTGGGTGTGAGCAAGGATGTGGCCGGAAGCAGGGAAGATAAGCCACCACCCTGCCTTCTAGGAGTGTAAGGGCAGAAAATGCACTAGTGAGAACCAGGGAGCGCACATGAGGGGCTAACCATTCTCACGCAGGTGCTAGGGGTGCAGGAATGAGGCCAGCTGAGGGCTGCCGCTCCCCATCCAACCACGAACGGGTCACCAAGGGAGTGAAGTCAGGCGTTCTGACTGGGCGCATCGGAATGGGCGGAGACTCTGAAACCTTGAGGCTTTTCTGTGGGGCAGCGCCTTCAGGGGCAGTGAGAAGCTCCTTCCCACCTGAGGGATGCAAAGTGGGTGTGGTTTGCTTCTCCACTTCCTAATGGACAAATCTTTGCAAAGTTGTTTGCATTTGTGTGCTTTTGGGGTTTTGTTTGTTTCCTTTGTTTGTGTCTGTGTGCACGTGTGTGTTTCTGATAGTTGTTGTTTTGTCTGAATTACAACTTTTCCTTTCCTGATGTGATAGGTTTATCAGGTGGTAAGGAAATAGGTTTGGGGATAAAAAAAAAAAATAGAACAGGGGCCAGGAAAGACTGGGGGAGTATGAGGTGGGGAGATGCTGCCTTCTGCGTCTCCCCAGTCCAACTCCAGGCAAGACCCTAAGGCAGCCTGAGTGGCAGGACCTGGGTTAGACCAGACACGGGTGGAAAAAGGACAGGATGGGGGGAGAAAACCAGCCCTGGTCTTCAGAGACTCCATGATGCCTTCTAGGGAAACAAGCATCTCTCCCTCACCTTATTTATCATTAGGAGAAAAAGAGGGCCAGAAGCTACTCTGGGCATTTTATTTGAAGATAATGTTCCCAGGCTGCCTTGAAGCTCTCTTCAGTCTGTGCATCCTGTTCTCAGCCTGCTTCCCGGCCAGCCAGCCTCCTCGCTAGTCATCCCTGATACACAGTTCCACTTCCTGCTGTTGTTGCTGAGGTCCCTCCACTTGGAATGTCCCCTCTCCATCCAAATCTTTCCTAGTTCAAGTGTCAGCCCCTTCACTAAGCCCTTGTCTGAAATCCCACAGCCCTGAAAGTCTGGACAGCACCCTCCAGCCCAAGTGACGGTTCTGGCAGGGACCAGTTCCTGTTTGGGGAGTGGTACCCAGTAGGATCTCAGTGGATAGATGCTGTCTCCACGAAGAATCCCCTCCTCGTGGGCTGACTGGGGTCTGGTTAGAGAACGTTCATGGCTATTAGCACTGGGCTTAGGGTTTGGAGTGCCCCAGGTCTGCAGCCTGTTTTCTTTGAACTACCCCTTGCTGTTCACCTGTTCATTCAGCAAATAGCAATAGCTCACAGCATAGTGTGGTTGGTTTAGTAAAATGACTGTAGGAGAAGGTAGTGACAAATAAGTCAGACCATGAAGGGAGATGATTTCTGTAGCCAGAGAAAAGGAGGAAAGGTGGTCGGGTAGAGAAAGCATCCAGGTCGAGGGCCAGGGATAGGAAGTGTGTTTGGGAAACTAGAGGAGGTATCGGAGAGTAGGCTAGGGGTCGGTCCTCCTCTGCAGGCTGGAAGGTGACATGATGGCTCAGGCCAGAGCACACTTGCACAGACAGGTGATGTACCAGCCCAGTTTCAGATGCCCTTGGGCTGTGGGGATGAGGAAGGGGCCCAATGCAGCAGGGACCTGGCCACGGACAATGGTGTGGTCTCAGCCGTGCAGAAGGGAAGGAGGTGGAATCCTGTAGCATTTTGGGGTTGAGAAAAGGGAGAAGACAGAGAAGGCCACAAATCAAGTTAAGAAATGTTGTTCTTTGCCTTTTGCACTTATTTAGCAAATGTTTATGGAAAACCCACTAATGGGGGGGTTCTGTGAGTGAGCGAGGCTGATCCCCTGAGCTATGTCCAGTGGACTTGGGGTAAATGGTAAAAGGGTGTGTCAATGATGGGGCACCATTGACAGACTTTCATGGAGAACACCTTCCCCAGCAGCAGCTACTCTGCTTCCAACACTGCAGAAGGTGACATTTTAGCCCCTGGGACTCGTGGCCTTACTACTGCAGGAGGTACTGGGGCCTGAGAGCCCACCAGCCCGCCAGCAAACTGCTCACCAGTGCCTCTGGGTCTACCCCAGAGTCCCATGAGCATGGCCACCAAGAGGAGAGTGCCCTTGGCTGAGGAGAAGACACTGGTCCCCCATCTGTGCAGAGTTCACAGTCCTGACCTCAAACGCTGAGAGAGAACTACACCACGGTGTGTATAGGGTTCCATCATGGCGCCTGGCGCATGCCGGTCCCCTAGTAAGCGATAGCTGTTACTACTAAACTGCTATTATTACTATTATTGTATTACCAAGTGTGGCTCAGAGTAGTGTGCATTCAACTGCCCGTGGAGAGCAGGGCTCTCAAACGTATTCCGATCCGGGAGATCCTGCCCCAAGTCCCCCAGTCCCACCTACCGGCCGTGGGCAGGCAGCACATACCAGCCCAGAAAAAAGGGCAGCGGAGGCAGAGTCCTGGACTTGGGCACAGGTTAGAGGGCAGAGCCTTGCTTCCCCTCCCTTCCACCGCCTGCCTGCCTGGCAAGAGGAGGGCTCAGATGCCGAGCAAAGTGGTGGACAGAAAGTGTTAGAACCCCTGCCCTCGCCTCTAGGTTCCCTTGGAGGGGGAGGGGCCTGGGGAGGCCCCACTCCATTCCAGGCCCCACCAGATGCAGGAGGTGGGATTGGGTCACCCGGCAGGAGTGGGGGATGGCAGCGGAACAGAGCCAGGGACAGGCCTTCTCAGGAAGCTCAGAGCCAGCCCGCTTCCTGCCTGATGGCTCCTGGGGGTGTGCTGACTGGGGCGCTAAGTACGCTGCCCTCCCCGAGACCCTGTCAGGACCCACTGAGCTGTGAACATATACTCGGATGTGGCCCAGCCCGGAGTCCAGAGCAGGGGGCTGTGGAGGGGACTGTGAAGCAGGGGTGGGGGACAGACCACACAAACACATGTACTCACAGCCTCCCCAGCGGCCTGTGTTGGGCTCATATCCCTGGACCACTGTGGACCTCCAGGCACCAGGAAGCAGGTCCCCACTGGGGGTTCCTCAGTGTCCCTCTGCTCCTGAGGTGCCCCTTGGGGTCTCCACCCTCCTTCCCTGCTCCTGTCATCTTTTGCAGTGGGGCTAGAGGCAGCCTGATTCTGCGGTGGTCCCTTGGAGAACTGTGGCACCCTGGGGGGAGGGGGAGGGTCTTGGAGCCCCTCCTTCTACAATGCCCACCTCCTCCCTATACCCAGGGCTTGTTCAAATAGAAACTGCCACAAATGGGCTGTGTTGCGTTGATAAGCCTCGGGCATCCATGGTGGGTGTGGCTGTGGCCGGTCCACAGGTGAGGGGAGGGGGCCCGTAGCACAGAGCTCTGACCTGGGTCCCCTCCCTCCTACTCCCAAAACCTGGGCCTGGGCCCGTGACAGAGGAATGCTTTGTCCTGCCTAGGAGCTTGTGCATTGTTCCAGTAAACCCTGGGATGTCCCAAGGAGTGGGAGAGGCAGGGGGGGGAGGGGAAAGGCACTGGGGGGGACTGTGAGGTGTGGTGAGGTGGCCCCTGCCCCTGCTGCCCTGCCAGGGTGCTGTGTGGGGTCAGCTCCAGGGCCAGCAAGGCTGTGCAGCCCGAGGCCCCAGCAGGGAGTTCGGAGGGCATCATTCCAGCCACGGAGATCATCAGGGATCGCCATGGCAACGGGGGTGCAATTAAGGCCCGTTTCAGCTGGGAGCAGCTGTGCGTACTTTATCTGCCTTGAATAAGGAGTGAGAGAAAAAAAAACCTGGGGAGGGAAAAGGGTGGAGAGGGAGGCAAATCGCAGTCCTTTGCAGGCCTCTTCCTGTTGTGAGAGAGGGGAGCGGGCAGGGAGGAGGGAGACCGAAAGAGACATAGCCCAAGAGGGGGGAGAGAAGGGGTAGCTGAGAGAGAAGCAGAGACAGAGAGAGGCATTTCCAGAGACACACAGACTGACAGAGAGACTCAGGCAGAAACACAGACACAAACAGAGAAGGAAAGAGACAACAAACTCAGCTCCTAACTTGGAAGCAGACACATGGCCAGAACCTCACGACCCCTCTCCTCCTCCCCCACACTCAAAAATCTTCCCAGCCACGGTGGGGTCTCTCAGCCTCCCTCCTCCTCCCAACACACACACACACACACACACACACACACACACACACCCCAGCCTCCAAACCTTTGCTTCTCTCTTGTCCTGCCTCAGTCACTCCAAAGGCCTACACTCCTTGGATTCCTCCTCCCAGAAGCCTTCATGCTTTTCCCGGGACGTCCTGCACCTTGGGCAGGGACTTCACCACGCCCTCACCCCATTTCTCACTGCTGGGGGATGGCATAGGGTCCCTGCTCAGGGCCCGTATGTGAAAGAATGAACCTCAGAGAAAAGAACCTTACCCTAATTTAGGGACACAGCTTGAGGTTAAGAAAACAGGGCCTTTTCTCTTTCATTCCTGGCTGGGTCACAGATTCCAAATTTCATCTTCGTATCACCTTTTAGCAAAGGTGACCCAGCTCTCCTCCTGGTTGAGAGAAGAACCCTACCCACTGGGCACCAGGCACAGGAAGGGGCCATGCATGTTTGAGCAGGCTGTCCCAGGAGGCGAGCTAAGAAACGCCAGTGGGCTCCCTCCTCCCACAGGTTGTAAATGGCTCTTCCTCCAGCTGGCCCAGCACACCTGCCTCGGGAGCCTTGCACATGCCATCCCCTCTGTCTGGGTCACGCTTCTTCCACCTACTCACTTGGTTCATTTCCTCATTGCCTTCAGCTCTCATCTTGGATATCACCTTGTTCAGAGGTGATTTTGTTCTATACAAAATAATTATCCCCTGGCCCCAGAGCCGGCATCCTCTCTCCCTCACACTGCTTCACTGTTTCCATCACCCCCAACCCATTATGCCCTGACTTGCATGTTCATTGCTGGTCTCTTCTCCACGGGACTGTGTGCTTCATGAGGACAAGGACCTTGGTCATTGCTCCACCCCCAGAACCTGGGAAGGACCTGTCACATGGTGCCAAGGGTGAACCCTGCAAGACTAAATCAGTGGGTGACAGAATTTACCCAACCAGCCTGAAGTCACAGAGTCAGCCTCATAGCAGAGTTGAGATTGAGCACCCAGTGTCCCAATGTCCCTTTTCCCTGGTTCCACATGGTCACAGGCTGCCCTCTGTCTTTCCCTGTCCTCCATGAGCCCACCGTCCAGGTCACACTGATCTATCCACTGCCACTTAACAGTAACCCATTCTTCTCCATGTCCTGGGGTGACATCCTTCCTCTTCTTTGAGGGCCTGAATGCCACCCATCCCACAGGGTTTAGGTGCCTCCTTCTCCCCGAAACTCTCCCTCTAACTGTGGATCCCTTTTCCTACGGACAGCTAGGCTAGTGGCTGGGGTAAGGAGGTACAGGTCGGCGGCCAGGTTCTGCTGCTAGCAAACTATGACTCTGGGCAAGTCACCTCATCGCCTTGGCAGTTTCCTGGCTATAAAGCACAAGGATAAAACTCTAAGGGCTCCTGTTTGAACAGATCCTGTGTGGGGCCTGTTAGCCTGCATTGTGCTGTTGCTGAGCAGTCAGTTGTCTCTGCATCCAGGTGACTGACCAGTGGCTGAAGTTTGTCGGCCAAGAGGTGGGCAGGGCAGCATCTGCTGGGCTCAGTTGTGGGAAGGTGGCTGGACACATTCTAAGGAGCCACAACCAGGGGCCAAACTGAGCTTGCACCACTATGGCACCAGCAGCCAGGGCTGAGTGCGCCTTGTGACGTGCACAGAGAGTCTGGAGAAAGGGCATGCTGGGGCTGCCAGACCCACGCAGGCGGTGGGGTGGCCGCATCTATTCCTGGCAGTGCCCTTGAAGGCGGTCAGAGCGGCTGGTGGCAGTTCCCGCCAGCCTCCCAGATGCTGGAGCACTGTTGGGGGCCAGCGCCTGCTCCCACAGCCAGAGCAGGAGAGAAAGGGCATGGGGATGGTGGCCACTCCCATCCTGGCCACTCAACAAATGCCTCTTCACTGGACATCCCCCTGCATGGGCACTGAGCAGAGTCAGGGATATGAGACCCACTCAGCTCTGGGGGGACCGTACGAGGCCATCTGTGGGAGGCAGGGTCAGCCGTGGCTGGGGCCATGGTGGTCAGGGAGGCTTCCAGGGGGAGGTCGGCTGGAGTGTTGCCCCATCCTCCTGAGAAGGACCTGTGACCTCCCAGGAGAAAAAGAAAGGATCCCCAAGACCTGCCCAGGCCTGGGGTTCCAAGGGCCACCATGGACCCCAAGGTCTCTGGTGATGAGAAACTCACTATCTCTGGGTTCAAGGCCGGGAAGTAGATGGGCTGTGATGCCATTTAGATCCTGAAGTTATCTGTACCAGCCGAGCCGTGTTCTGCACAATTGGCCATTTGACCGCCTCGTGATTCTGGCTCATTTTAATGTGGGAAGCACTGAATTCCACCGTGTGCTGGGACTCGGCTTTCCCCAGGGTGGATCTGAGAGGAGACATGCTCCTGTCAGCAGACAGGATTCTGCTGGTGTGTTCTGGGGAGGGGCAGTAAGGTGCTTGTGTGCAGAGCCAAGCGGGAGACACCCTCTGGTGCTGTGCTGGCCATCAGGTCAGCTTGTGAGTGGACAGTGGTGGGACAAGGGGCTGAATAGATGAAGGAGTGTTCCCCCAAAAGACAGTCAGTCAAGAAGTTGGGAACATTGGCCCAAACTTGAAACTGGGGTAGATGCAAATCCCAGAGGAGTGGAGGTTGCTGATACCACCCCCCACCCAAGGGCCTACTTGACAGGCCCCAAGGATGTGCTGGGTGGGCCAGGGCTGCTCAGAGCTCCTGGGGCTGGGGGATGAGCCTGCACATTGAGAAAAACAAAAGCAGCTTCCTCGATCCAGCAGCTGGAGAGGAAGGTCCTGGTGGGCACAGTGGGGCCTGAAGGGAGCCCCTGGGTGTGAGTGAGGCGGGGGTCCTGGTCAGTCGGCTGGGACAGTCAGCGTGGGGAGAATGCGGGGACGTGGCTTCCTTCCCTGTGCCATGTCTGCGGTGACATCAGGGCCTCAGCCCCAACCTGGCTCCCTTCCAGGGCTGTCGAGAGGGTGCAGAGAAAAGACCCACATAAGGCCCTTCACAAGCTTCTACCAGGAGAGTGTGGAGTATAATCAGGGCAAAACCGCTCGCAACGCTCTCCGGACTGTGTAAACTCTGACTCAGTCTGCCTGGCGACTGGTTCCTGGGCTCCGGAGCCCCTTGCCAGCTGGCTGCACAGGCAGCCCCGGGTCACGCACGTCATCAGCCTCACAATAATGGGACTTGGATCTTTCTACTTAAACCCTGTGTTTAGCATCATGGCAGGACTTTGCGGTATTTCCTCACTTCTGCCACTGATCCCACACTGCTAGGTAGCCAGTGAAGGAGCTGTTAATGGTGAGTGAGTGAGTGAATGAGGTCACTGGTATACTTGACGTACTTCTTCCACGTGGCGGAAGCTCCTTGAAGGGAAAAGAAAGGCTGACGTGTCTTGTGCTGATCACAGGGCTGTGCAGCGAGAAAATGCCCAGGAGTGGTGATCTGCGCTCCAGCAATACTGTGCTCATTCCACAGTGGCTCCCAGTCTAGTGGAGATGTGACCCCTAGGAGACCCTCTGAAAGCAGGCTTGATGGGTTGGGGCTAAGAGGCAGAGAAAGGATGGGGAGAAAGAAAGGGGAGCAGTTAAAGGACAATACATAGTTATGTCAATGATTAAAGAAAAGTCAGTGAATATTTACCAAGTACTGGCCAAGTGCCAGAGATTGTGCTGGGTACTTTACATAGATTCTCATTTGTTTGCATGCCTTGGAGGCTGGAACTGTTTTACAGGTGGTGAGGCTGTCACAAGGAGGGGAGGGACCTTATCCAAGAGCACATAGCTCCTTTGTGGTGATTCAGGACTCAGACCTGACCCTGAAGTATCGACAGCCCAAGGTTTCCCTGCCCTTTGTCATGTGGGAGCCTGGCGGTGGGCACCCACAGCCTGCATTTGGGAGTGACGAGACAGCTTCTAACCTCAGTTCCTCCTGGCTTCTTGGCCATGTCTTCCTAGGGGAGCATCTCCAGGAAAGGACCCTAGAGAGCTGGCATTAGTCACCCAGGCCTGGCCTGGACCTTCCAGGCTGGGGTTGGAGTGGGCAGGAGCTGCCTAGCTCACCCAACTTCTCACTCTCCTGGGGGGCCCCTGGCCTACAGTACAAGGTCCTCGCCGTCGTAGTCAGGGTTCAAAGTGACAGATGGATGTAGTATCTGTAGAGTCCCTAGCCCCCTCCTCATCTCACACACACACACACCCCAGTCCCAGCCCATCTGGACAGAACCTCACAGCCCAGGGTGGTCTCTTCCTGCTGAAGCAAACCTTCCGTGTTTGGAAGCTTCTCTGGATCAGCAGCAGCCACAGGTGAGAGGGGAAGATGGTGCTAAGAGCTGGTGCCCTCCGTTCTGGTCCTCCCTGTCCCTTTCCGTGTTTCCCGTGAAGACCTGCCTTGGAGGGCTGCTTGGGGGATGAAGCTGGTGTGCATGTGGTACCTGGCACGGCGTAGTCACTCACAGGGCGGATAGTGATGAGCAGGACGATGGTGGTGGTGGCGACAGAGGATGGACAGGGACCTGGAGGCCAGCAGGCCATGGAGGCTCCCGGCCTCTGCCCCACTGTGCGCCTGTCGGCTCTGCGTGTCTCTCCTCTTTCAGCTCCTCAGGAGAAGCTCCATGGGAGATTTGAGATGAATTAGACTCATCCCTCCTTTTCCTCCCAGACCCCCTTCTTTCTTAGTTCTTGTCCTTGTGTCTGTCCCCTTTCCATGTCTCTCTGTCCCTCTGCCCCTCTCTGTTCTCTTCCCCTTTGTCTGTCACCCCATCGGCAGGGCTGTGTTCATTTCTTGCTCCCTGGTGCCGCGCCCCCCCCCCAACCCGCCACCACTCTCTCTCCTTTGCTTAATCATCTTAATCATTGTGTCCTTGTAACTCAGCCCTGGATGTCTGGCGGTAGCAACACCCCATGAGGTGACAACCCTGAGTCACACACACCTTTGGATGCCAGCATGGTAACTGCCAGACCGTGGACCCCTTCTCAGCAGGCCCCAAGCTCCCCTCTGGGTCTCAGCCTTCTGAAACGCTGGTAGACCCTTCTCGGTGCTATTTCTGTCTAGGAGGGATGGGGTGTGGGATAGAGATGCAGCCGTGGGCACATTCACTGGGACAAGGCGGCCTATTTGCTGGGGTGAGACCAGACCCTGGGGTCTCAGGTTCAGTGTGTGTGGGGGGGTGGAATGAGGGGAGACTGCGTCATACTACTGTCTCACCCAACCTCTTTCAGCCTGTCGTCAGCTACTGCCTGAATCAGCCAGCACTGGAGGCACTGGTTGGAAGACAAGTTCTAGGTTCCCAAGGTCCCACCCTCAGGCACACTGCATTGTAACCAGTGCACCAAAGTTAGAATTGTGTGGCCCCTCCCTCTTCCTGACGTGACGGGCCCCAGCCTCTGCTTCACGGCAGGTTGAGTGCCCGCTGCAGTCCGCACACCCTGGAGCCCTTGTCCCATTCACAGGATGTTCCAACAGCACCCTCTTCTGGAAGCTCTGTTTCTGGAGAGTCAAATTCCCGTTGCTTTTGTTGACTATACTCAGTGTCTCTGAGAGCTGGGCAAGGGAGAGGAGTGAGGGGAAGCAGAAGGGGTGGGGCCTGCCCTGGAGGGGTCATCCTGAGGCTGGTCACAGGCATTGCAGAGAAGCACTCCATGCCCGGGAAGCCGGGGGCGTGGAAACGGCTCCTGCGAGCTCACCCCCACACTTCCTTCTCCCTCTGCCACAGCGTGCCTGTGTGCCTGTGTGTGTGTGTGTGTGCGTGTGTGCCTGTGTGTGCACATTTCTCCTGCAGAAGGGCAGCTTTGTTTATTACGGCTGTAACCTTGACTCTTGCGTGGAGCAGGGCAGTAGGTCTCTCTGGAGCCTGGAGCGAAGAATTTAATATTCATAAGTGACCTCGTCATAAATGGACTGCAGCTCCCCTGAAACACTCATCGATGATGGCGTCCGCCTCCTCTCACCATCACCTCTCTCGGGGAGTCCATCAGAGCCTCAAGCAGCAGCTCCTGACCGACTGACTGCCCACAGTGTCCCCAAACCAGCCCTGGGCTCTGGTCTCCTCCGTGCCTAAATGTGCTTACTCCTGCCCACACAGCGGGTAGCAAGGGAAGCAGGGTGGGGTTCGGGGGCGTTGGCTCAGCATCTCCCCTGAGCTTCACACAGAGGAGAAACTCAGGAAATAACAATGCAGGCAGTTCCGATCTAAGCCCTTACATATATTCACCCACTTCATCATCACCACGACCCATGTTATGGATGAGAACATTGAGGCAGGAAGAAGTTAACTGGCCCCAGGTCACACCAGCAGTGCATGGCAGTGTTATGATTCCAGACTGGCTTTGCAGATCATGAGGGGAACCTTACAGACACACGTGAGATGTATCAGTGGGCCTGAATTCAATTACACGACCCTCTAAATTTTAGCATCTGTTTTACAGCTCTTACTCAGAATAGGCACACGGAATGAATTCAGATGTCTCCGACTTACAATGGTTCAACAAAGGTGTGAAAGTGATACACATAATAGATTATGTGATCAACACTTTATTATAAAATAGGCTTTGTGTTAGACGATTTTGTCCAACTGCTGGCTAATTTAAATGTTCTGAGCACGTTTAAGGTAGGCTAGAATAAGCTATGGTGTTTGGTAGGTTAGGTGTATCAGAGGCATTTTCAACTCATGATGGGTTTATCTGCACGTAACCCCATCCTAAGGTGAGGGTCATCTGTATTGGTTGAATTGACACCTTCTGGGCATTTTGTGGTGGGCAGTAAATATCTGGTAGATGAAGGCTAGATGAATTGGACCCAAAAGAGACTGAGCTTGTGAGTTGAGTAAGAGGCTTACTCCATGTTGGTGAGCCCCATGGCGAGGAAGAGGAAGCCAAGGACCAGGGCACTGTCCCTGCTCTCCTGCACTCATGACTACAGGAGCAGGGAGCCTGGTCCTCTTCCCAAGAAACAGACCATGGCAGCCTCTCCCACCACCCAGTGATGGCACCGCACGCTGGGATCCGGGTGGGGTGGGGCAGGCAGTGCTGGCGTGCGGAGACACTCCCTCTTCTCTTTTGCTAACCCAGAGCCTGTCTCATGCATGTACCTTTAAACAAGCAGAATAATGGTGCCTTTCATTTCTTCCTTCAATTTTCTAAGGAAAGGAAGGGGAGGAAAGAAATCCCAGGAGGCCTAGAAGCAGAGACAAGCAGGGGCTTTGCCCCCTGCAAAGCCCTACAGTCTGGTGCTAATTCACAGGAGAGGGGGCCTCACAACCCACCAGGCTGCCCAAGGGTCACAGGGTGTCACAGAGAAGCAGGGTTCTCGCCCCCTAGGGACCCACTTTAGGGAACACGAGAGCTACTCCCTGGAAACAGAAGCATGCCCAGCATTTGCCACGTGTGCTGTGCAAGTCAGGGAGGCCTTACGGATCGGGCAGCATTTTGGAGCACGGGCAGGACGAGGACGATAACTAACTCAGTACATCAGGGGACAGAGAAGGCATTGTCGTTGGCAGCAGGCATTGTGCAGGAAGGCAGGACACTCTGCAGAGCAGAGAGGGGAGATTATGGAGCCCTGGCTGCGTGCTCCTTGGAGAAGTCTGAGATTCCCAGTCGCCTCTGTTCCTATGCATGTGGCTTCCACCGCCCTGCAGCCATGCAGCCAACTATGCAGCCAGCTGCCCGGCCACTTCTTAACAAGCGTCCAGAGGACAGACCCATCATGATCTGTTTCCTGGTATTTGGAAACGCACTCTCTCCACTGAATCTCCACTGAAAGCCTCCTGTGTCTAGTTTCCTTCTCCTCGGAGTCACCGCCAGGCCTTCTCACAGTGCCATTTGGGTCAATCCTCACTTGGCGGTGCCGGCCATGACCATCACCAGGGCCTCCCCTCTACCGCCCTTCCTGAGATATCAACAAGGCCATCCCTTCTCCCTTCCTAGAGGGGCCTTGGCCCACCCAGCCATTAATTTGCAAATGGGCCATTTTCTACTTCAAAGGGAAGATTTTTTTCTCTTTTCCCTGAAATCTGCAGTTTTTAAGTATTCTCAAATGACTAGCCAAAATCAATCTGAGATCTAAGAGTTTGGTTCATGTTGAGTGTGGATTCTCAACTTCCATCTTTATTTCTTTATGACAAGACCCAGTGAGCTGGCAGATGCAAGAGGAACCCGAGGCTCGGGGCCCCATAGAGGCCGTGTTGCTCATGCTTTTATTTGTTTCGTTAACTGAGCTGCTGCTGCTAATTCTTATGCCTCCCCCTCCATTCATTTTCCCACAGTCCCAGTGTAATTTGTTCTCACTTCGCTGTCTGGTTGGGCCCAGCAGCTTGGCACAGGCGGGGCCCCGCCATGGAGAAGCTCCAGGTGGGGGGTGCTGTGTGGTCAAGGGTCTCTGTCTCTCTCTCTCTGCAGCCTTGGAGATTCAGGGGGTTCCAGAGGGAGCAGGAATGCGAGCTGGAATAGTCAGGAGAGCTTCCCAGGGAGGGGGGCTGAGCTGGGAAGAACAGAAGGCTCCCCAGGGGCCAACACATAATGGTGGGTAGGGGGTGAACTGGGTGTCACCCAGGAGCCCCTGGGTTAATAGGTGCCCCCTTCTGTTTGATTTGCACCTTCCTGTGATACAGCAGGTGGCTACGAGGCAGACAGTCCAGCTCAAGACATTGGCCCCCTGGCTGCTCCATCATCTGTACTGGGTGAACTGGGCTGCCCAGGCAAACCGCCCTGACACATTCTACACTCTCCTTCCTAATTGCCCCATTACTGTAAATAATATCTTCCCATCCAATCAATTTAGCCTCCTGGTTTTGAAGCTCCCAGTTTGTTTTTTTCTGCTTCTGAGGCCCTGACGCTGGGAACACAAACACATCCGGCATCTGCCTGTGGTCACCCTGCAAACAGCCCAGCCAGTGATGTCCTTGCATCCTGCCCCTCCCCCTGGACCTTCCCTGGTTTCTCCCTCCTCCTGTTGCTGAGTTCTCGGAGCTGAGGACTCAGCCAGCTCTGTGTACAGCGTCTGAAACCACAGGAAAACAGGGAGGGGACTGGGCCGCCAGAGTTGCCTCCAGGATCCGCCCCACCTCCAGGGCTGGGAGAGAATCTTAAAGAACACACCTCAGTTCTTCCTCCTGTGGATGTGCAGTCGCTGAACCAAGGAAGGGGAAAGTCAAAAAGTATCTCAGGTCAGGAAGGGTCTAGATGTGAGTGGTGCGGCAGTAATGTGTGACAACGACAATACACCCGCCGTCTGGTATTCGCACTCCTGTACCACTCACTCTACAGGTCATCTTCAGCTCCATCACATCCTGTAGATAAGCTAAGGAGGAGATGGGGAGAATCTTATCTCTACTTGCGACAGGAAACCAAGGCTCCGAGAGTCCACACGGTTTGCCCAAGGTCCTTTGCTTATCCTCAACAATGGAGGGCTAGTTGACCAGTTGGGTGGATGGGGAATTGGGTGGGTAGGTACTGAGAGGGTGTGAGGAAGGCGATTAGGTGGGCGAGTCAGGTGATCAGGTTGACAGAAAGGCCAGATGACTTCCGCCAGTACCCATCTCTCCCCTCAGGCCTCTCAGGGCAGTAATCACCTGCCCCATAGGATGCAGTTAGTTGTGTTTTAAATTAAGCCAGTGCAGCTCACTAATTATTCCCCCAGGGTCTGGCCTCCTCCCTGGAAGAGGAACCAGCTTCTCCTCTGTCTCTCTCATCACTCCCGTGACTGTATTTTTAGAGCTAAAGCTCAGGACATCTGGTCTGATGAGGAGGAAATGCTCCTTAGACTGTAGGAGAAGTGAAATCGGAGCTGCCCCCGGGCTGCAAGGTGAGCTTGGTGACTGCCCCACTGGGTCCCGGACAAACTGGGCACCTGGCCATGGTCAGCAGGGCCTACCGGGGCTGCGCGGGAGGCAAGGACGTGCCTGTCCTTCCTCCACGGTTCTGTAGGATGTCCTCGAAGCTCCGGGGCATGGTGGGGGGCGTGCACAGCCCGGCGTCCTCCTCTCCACCTGGCTGTTGTTCCAGCACGTTGACCCTCACCAAGACCCGCACCCTCCGCCCCCCCGGCCAAGGCTGCCTGAAAAACTGCACCAGGAGCGTGTACAAGACACCTCGGGTCTGATGTAACATTTAATGGCCCGATCTCCTCAGGCCCGGTGTTAATACCAAACTATCTTACTGTTGCGAACCTGACACAGTCATGCTGCCAGTGGCTCCAGGCGCCAGCCAGGCAGAAAGGAGGCATCGAAGGGGGTAGTGGCCACTGACACCTTGTTCCGGCCTTGAGTGGCAGAGAAGGGTCATTCCCAGGGCCCAGGGTCTGCACGGGGCCTCTGAAGGCAGGGCGCTGCAGTGCTCCTCTCTCGGTCTCGGGACTCTGAGACAGGGTCTTACGCGTAGCAGGAATTTAATACGTGGTGGCTGAAGGAACGTGTGAATGAATTGGGCCTCTGTGCTTAAGACTCGGGGGTCTTGGGAACAGATATTTTCCTAGTGACGTGCGGAGTTGGATATATATCTTTCCCCAGGCCCTCGGCACAGGTCAGAAATGACACAATTCTGCCTGGCCAAACTAAACCCTGCCTCTCAGACCTGCCTGAAGGGCTTCATTTGTACCCTGACTTGGAACCTTCAGGGATTTGGGGGAAGGGGGGATCCGGTGGGGGAAAGCTTCTTGGAGAAGCCTGTGAAGATGGGCAGAGGTCCTCAAGTAGCCAGCATGGCCCCAGCCCCCAAGGCCTGTGTAATGATCAGACGGAAAGACTCCTTGAGGAAAGACTGCACAGGACACCAGAGGAAATACAGCCCATGGGACACTATCACAGGCTGTGGGTGTCCACAGGGGAGTGGTGCAGCCCTTGCAGGCTCCCAGTTATTACATACACACATGTGCACACACACATGTACACACACAGATGCATGCATGACTAGGATAAGGCCTCCAGAAATTGTCCGAACTAGGTCCTTCTTTGAGTTTATGGAAACCCTCCTTCCATGGACACCAAGGGACAGGAGGGACTGTTCCCAGGCTAGCCAAGTACTTCCAGGTCCTGTCTATGCCCCTCCACCCTTCTCTTCGCCCTCCCACGCTCCCTGCATCCAGACCCCGGTTCAGCTCTGGCTCAGCCTCTAGCCAGCCATTCAACCTTGCACAAGTCCCTTTGCTTCTCTGAGCCTCAGTTTTCTCATCTGTAAAATGAAGGGCGGGCCCAGAGCGTCCCTCAGGCCCTCTGCAGCTTCAGCATCTGAACAGCAGGGGCTGCTGGGCTCTCAGGTGGAGGCAATTTCCCAGATCACTGAGCCCCACCTGGCCACCGTTGTGCGAGGGCTCCCCTGGGCATCGGCCGTCTGGAAACACCGCCATCCATCTTTGTGAATATCTGGTTAAAACACTCACCTAATCCTAACCTAATCCTTTCAATTTGGGGAGAGAATTGAAGAAAAAAACGCAAGCAGCCTGAAGCCTGCATGCTAACAGATGGGTAAAAAGTATGTATAAATTACACCCGCTGCTGTCAATTCAAGCTCTCCAGATAAAGTGATATGAAAGGTGTTTCATTTATAGGGGAAATTAATTGCCAGCTGTACGACTAGATGGTGTGAAGAAACCACAGCCAGGCGACGTGTCCCATATATTTTCCTGGCTGGGTTGAATACCTTCTGTGCCAAGGGCTCCTGCTTGACTCCAGACCTGAAGGCGGGGGGCACCAGGGTAAACACGACCCTAAACCAACCATTCCCATGTTAGGGTGCCATTTGCACCCCATGCCCCGGTTTCTGTGGGACCTCCCTCACAACCAACCCCACTAAAAGCTTCACCAGATCATGTGATGAGGACGTCTGCATCCCAGAACTACTTCCGAGAAGGGCAGACAGGTGTGGAGGAGTTCCCAGCTCTCAGACCCCATAGTCCGGTCTGTGGATGCTCAGAAATCAGCCCCAGAGCACTGGCCCCCATCCTGAAAGCATGGAGGGGGGCCTCCTCCTGCACATCGAGGCCTCCAGCTTGAGAAAGTGCTCTTTGGTTCTGCTTCCCCACCTTCTCTCTGTCTTCAGCAGGAGGGGGCTGCAGGGAGAGAGCCTGTTCCGGGACCTGCCGGGACCCACGTGTGCCCGCACCCACCTGAGCACGCCCTGGGGTCCCCAGTGCAGACCCCCAGCCCCGTGGCGTGCACCCACCCCACCAGCTTCTCGCCAGGCCTGAGGGGTCTTTGTAATCTGCTGAGGGAACAGGGCGAGGATTTCCATCCTGTGCCCCCCCCAAGCACTTATCAGAACTATTAAGACAATGAGCTAATATTCTATTCAGATTTAAATAATAAATTCATCTGCATTATACTGAGGCAGCCTGAGAGAGACTTAATTATCTGGTACACTTTAGGGTGGAAACGAAGGTTGGGACCGTGCTGGGAATGGACGGTCACCGGCAATCACGCCGAGACAGGCACTCAGGTGCCGGCCCCCGGACAGAGGCAGGGAAGCGCCCCACGTTCCAGCCCAGAGGCTGCCACCAGCTGGGGAAGGGGCTCTGTTTCCAACCATCCCCTCCGGCAGCGATTTCCAGCCTTTTTTTCTCATGGCACTCATAAACCGATGACTAAAATTCTGCGGCACACCAAAAAACAAATTATATTTTTGCCGATCTGACAAAAGAATAGGTATAACTTTGATTCATTCACACCAGATGACTATTGTTGTGTTGGCTGTTGTCATTTTTTATTTGTCTAAGGGCAAAGAGGTCAGCGCCCCGACTAAATAGGCAGGTGTCACATGTTTTAAAAATCTCACAGCACCCGGTTGAAAATCGCTGCCCTCGGGGCAACCGGAACACAGCTCTTCATATCACTTATGCGGGAAGCCGGCAGCAGCCTGCGAGGTGAGGAGTTGGAACTGGAGACTCTTTACAGCCCGAAGTGTTTGCTAGGGTTTTGGGGGGGCAGGAATTACATGGGACTAGGAGAAAGTTCCCTAGAGGGCCTGGGTCAGACAGCCCTGACTCAAGACCCCACCTCACTGCTGTGTGACCTCAGGCAGCCTACTTGACGTCTCTGAGCCTCCGTTTCCACAACTATAAAATGAGGGTGCTAACTACCTGTGTCCAGCGTGGCTGGATGATTCTATACTGTCAGGTGTGCCACTTTTAGCACAGTGCCCACGGGCAGGAGACCCTTGGGAGCCAAGGTGGTACAGACACAGGTCTGAGCATTTGATTTGCACTGAGCTGCTCAGGGTGAGTCTGCGGTTAACCCGTCTTAAACAAATTTGGTGGTAAGTAGGGTTGTGCTGATGCCGTGTTCTTCAGCTAAGCTAGCAAGCGTGGAGGCCGTGGTTAGTTTTTTCTCCTGGCTGGTTCCTGCTGCTCCCTGGGAGCAGCGCTTTTCACACCCCGAGCCGGCCTGCCCAAGAAAGGACTGTTTTCGGCCCGGCGGCCACAGCAACAAAGATGTGAAGTCACTCCCGCTGCCTCCAGCTCACTCCTCCCGCCTGTGCCAGCCCAGGGGAGAGGTCAGTGAGAGGCAAGCAGGCCTGAGGGTCCTGGAGCTCCCCACTCACCCGCTGCCCCTCCACTCTGTGCCCTTGGCACAGCCCCCCTCCCTGGCCCTCCTGGCTCTGTGTCCTCGGATCCACCAGTTTCTCTCCCCTCCCTGTAGGCACTTTTGAGGTGGGGGTGGAGCTCCGCCTGGGAGATCGGGGTCCTCGTGGGTTCTGCCCCTCCGGAGGACCAGGGTGTCAAATGAGGCTGAACCCAAGGGCATGGCTGGGAGCCTCTTTGAACTGGGACGTGGTAGGTGTGTGATGAGGAGGGGGCACCGGATGACACCTGAGTTATGAATCATCGCAGAGAACCCAGGCAAGTGGGTGTTGCTGAGATCCTGAGCTGAGATGAGCTCGATCATTTGTTAAGTTCAAAACCTGTCAGTTGTCGCAGCTCTGCAAGGAAAATTGAGGATTGGAGACCTTCCTGAGGGAGAGAAACCTAGTGGCCAAGGGAGCTGAGATCAGACAAGAGGCAAGCAGGAGCCGCCGCTGGCTGTGGCGGGAAGGGGGCCCCAAACAGGCCCTGGGCCTCCTGCCAGATGTGCCGTCCCTGTGGCTGCTGGGTGCTCATGTCCTGCTCTTGGAGAAAGTTCAGCTGGAAAAATCGCCCTTGTCTCAGCTCAGCTACAAGCAGGGTTTGTCCAAGGCAGCACAGATCCTGAAGGTCTGAGTCCTCAAACGTGGAATGCGGTGAGGGGCAGCATCCCCCCCAGCCCCACCCCCCAGAGTGGGCCCAAGGGAAGCCTACAAGGGCCGGGAGAGGCAGGAGCCGTTAAAACAGGGCAAGGCCTGCTGTGGCCCCTCAACACATCTCCTAGGGTCCCCCTCCCCACCTTTACCACCACCGTCAACTTGCCATCCCCCCCACCCTGGGGTTTGGGAGGAAGTGGTCCAAAGATCTGCATCCTCACCAACACCACCAAGCTGCTGTCTTCCCCCAGAGAAGACAAAAGGCAGCAAAGGGTTAAGGTGTCATTTTCCCTGCTCAAGGCTTCAGCTGGGGTCAGGGGTGGGGTGTTCATGGGTGGATCTGGGGAGCTGCATCCCAAAGCAGGCACTGGGGGCATTTGTGGAACTGGGTGCAGAGACCAGAGTCGCTTCTCCACTCCGTGCCCTGGGACAGGTTGGTGCCAGTAGGTGTTTGTTGATTGCAGCTATGGTCTCCTGCCATCAACAGACCAGCTGGCGGGAAGGGCAGGGAGAGACAAGGCAAAGCCTCTGTTTGGTCAGCCTGTTCTGCCCTTGAGGACAAGAGCCACAGGAGCCTTCCCCCCGCGGCCACACACAATGAAGATGGTGGGTTATAGCACCCCCTCCCCCAGATGAACAGGAGGAGAGACTCTGGGCTTCTGACCACATGGGTTCTCTCAGATGGTCATTGGAAGTCAAATTCCAATAATCGCAACTGCAGTTAATAGACCACAAATTCCTGAAACCAGCCTCCAGACCTTTCTATGAGCCCTGCAGCCAGAAGTGGGTGCTCCCTCCTCCCCAGAGCAACCCGGGGCCTTGTTGTCTATATCCATCATTGGGCAGCTAATAGTGTGCGGCCTTAAAACATCACTTCTCTATTTATTCAGAACTATTAGTTAACTCTTGTATTATTAATTTACTTTTTATGGTTTTAGAGTTTATGTGCAGCTTCCTTCCTCTCCAACAAAACTCGAAATTCGGTGAAGTCAGACTCCAAGCCTGATTTCTCTCTGTCTTACCCTTCACACCCGGCACTCTAAATAACACCCTTCATGGAATGAGAACTCAACTAAGGTTTCTCTATTTTACGCCTTCCAAACTCTGCCTCTGGCAGGCATTTCCAATCCTGAAGGAGCCGGCCCATTTCAAAGACTGCTTTCTACAAAGCAAGCTGTAGTCTCAGACTCCATTTCTCCTTTCATCCTCAGAGTGACAGAATCATAAAACCTTTGAGAGAGAATGAAACGTAGAAATTATGCCGTCCGTCCTCCTACCCACTCTTGGAATTCTTTCCTCGACACGTCTCACAAGTAGACGCGTGGTCTTTGCTCGCACACACCATTCAGCAGGGAACTCCCACTTGCCAGGTGGCCCATTCCATGGTTGGTGGGTGCTTATTAGATGTTTCTAAGACAAGGCTAGTCCTGGCCATAACATGGCATTCTGAGATAATTTCTAAGACCAAAGTTTTGAACAAAAATGGTTCTGATGTTAACCGCAGTATCAGTCGCCCACTGTGTGTGCTGTGTTCCGCTTGACGCCCTAGCAGTACAGGCAGGGTAGGAGATGGGATGCTTGCCTCAAGCAGTATCTGGTCTAGTTTGGGGCCAGTTGTTAGAAAAATGGCCCCCACAGAAGAGAAAAGGCATTAATTGCTACATTGAGTTAGCAAGACCAGAGCATGGGACTGTTGGCCATGCGGTCTCTAGGTCTTGTCCCCATGCTGGGTGGCCTGGAGTGGCTCCTTTCCTATAGAACGTCTCTCGACCTATAGGAAGAAGGGGCAGGCCCAGATGGTCTCTCAAGCCCCTCTGGCTCTCATATTCCTGGGAGCACAGTCACTCCTCAGAGAGAGATCAGCTTAGGGGGCATTGAACATGGCAGGGGAGAGGGGTGGCACCGCAGTGGGACACACCCCGACCACACTGCCTCACTCCCCACTTCCAACAGGCAGTTCACCCAGTTCACCCGCTCCATCAACTGCTTTCACAGAGCGTTGGAAATACGTGCGCCTGGCAGTAGAATTCCCGTGTGTGTCTCTCGTGGGCTGGGACGGGAGCTGGGTATTAGTAAGAAGCTTGGCACTACTTGCAAGCTCAGTGCTAACCAGGAACAGACCAAAAGAGCATAAAATATGAAGACTGTGAAGGTTCTTAGAGGGCGTAGTAAGAAAATCACCAGAGGCAGGAGGTTGATCCAAGAAGACTTCCCGATAGGAGGAGAATGACTGGGAGGGCAGGAAGCAGTAAGTGGGAGGCGTGGCCACGTCTTGGGGACAGAAGAGCCAGTCTCTCCAGGGGGGCCTCATGAAGGTGGCAACACCACACAGGCCTGCATCCTCCAAGGATGGGCGTTCCAGGGTGTCCAGGTCTTGCCTTGAATAATGCCACTAACCCCGAGGCATGAGTGTAAGCGGCCCCTCGTTTCCGGGTGTGGCACTGACCCATAGAGGCACTCTTTATGCTCTTTAGACATTTTCACCAAACCGTAAGTGACAGGAAGTTGTCTTCTAGCATTTTCCACCCTAAACCCGCTTACGCAGCACGTTACAGCTCTCCCCAGCCCCCCCGTGCTGGGTTTCCTCTGCCTGGCGCACTGCGCCCTCACTGCCCCTGGTTTGTCATAGTTTATAAAGTTGGAGGATGGAGTGGTCTGGCATTATCGGTTGTTCTCTTCTTCCTCTGATTTGGACTTTTCAAATAAGTTGCAGAAGAACAAACATACTTTCCCCCACCCCACCTCCCAGCTACCCATTCTGGGCCTAAGTGGGGTAACTAGGAGGGTGGAGACTTTCCTGGGATGGGGCCAGTCAGGGGGACTCTGGAGGCTGTGTCTCCACACCGTCAGGTCCCCACCCTGTGCATCCCCATCCGAGATGAAATGCACAGACAAGAAGGTGGTGTCCACTGAGGGCCAGTGTCCTGCAGTGCTGGCTGCTCCTCAGCCACTGTGACCTGAAGGTCGTGGACCAGCGGGAGAGGACCCAACGAAAGGACCAGGTGGGACCCAAGGCCAAGTGCCTAGTGTCCCAGCCTCCTAGCCTCCCAGCTCTGGCCGACACAGCAACAGATAGGCACTCTTCATGCCCACATCACTTGCAATTAGTGGAAAATTAAATGTTCAAGGTGGGAGACCTATTTCATGCTTTTACAGCTTTTCACAGAACAGAAGCCTAGGACTCAGGGGGCCTAATTTTACGAGCACCAGCTGCCCCGAGGGGCCACAATTTCCCCATCTGTAGATTGGGCAGGATGGTACCTGGCGGACAGCCGTGCAGATGCGTTAGGAGGTGGAGATGAGAGAATGAATAAGACAGCACTTTGAAAGGCATAGCGGGCTGTGCTCACCTGCCAGGGAAGTTAGCACTTTAAGCTTATTGTGGTGACCGTTTTCCCCAGGTTTCACATAACTTAAGGGCGAGAGAGTGGCTGCATAATAACAGAACAAGAACAAATAGGAAGACTTGAGAGCCTGCTAGGAAAAGAAGCACTGGCCCTTGGCATAATAGCTTTTTATCAATCAGTTGGCCGCGTTTCACCCTGCACCTACTTTATGCCAGAGAGTGAGTGAGATGGTGGCAGGTGACGGGTAAGACACAGTCCTGGGAGGGAGCAGTCCCGGGCAGAGCACAGAGAGGCCTCCATTGCCCATGCCACTCCTGGCACACCCAGGATGCCCAGACAAAGCAGATGGGGTCCGGAGTCCTTTCCTTTCTTTGCTCCTGCCAGGACCTCAGCCACACGCAGCTGCACAGCCTTCCAGCAGTCAAGCTCTGAATGTGTTCCCCAGAATCCGGGCTGAGGGAGGAGGCTGGCAATGGAGGGTGTATGGCAGGGAGGCAGCCCTACCCAGAGGCACCTGCAGCTATAAAAAGCTCCTGCCCCCACCTGCAGACCAAGTGAGAGCTGCTGATGTGAGCGCCCTGCCAAGATCCCCAAGGGGTGAGGGGAAGCAATGCATACCTCCCCTAAGGGGTGGGGCAGAGATGGGAGCAGCATGGGCTGGGCACCCTGCAGTGGATGGACACTGGGGCTCAGCCCTGGGAAACCCTTTGCTAAAGCTGGTCTGACACACCACCCCCTTATCCACTGGGAGGGGGCTGAGACCAAGAGGCAATATCCCGGCCAGCCCCCACTCCCTGCTCAGTGCCTCCCTATCACACCACTTCTGGGATTCTTCCCCTACCCCCTCCGCAGCAAACTCTTGATACACAAACTGCTTCTCTCGCTTTTTGTTTGCACACTAGGCCTAAACCATAGTGTCCTGGGTCAGTTTCTGCACTGGCTTGGGTTTTGAGTCTGGCTTTAGGTCTTATTTAAAGCACCCATGGGCTTGAGCTTGTTGTCTGCTGTAATATACACCATCCTCCGTCCTCCCTGGCTCTGAGCCTGCCCACCCCAGGTGTGTGTGGGGTGGCAGTGGGGACCCACTGCAATGCTATTACAGTATTTGCATTTATATGAGGCACAGACCCCCAGTCTCCCGTCTCTGGGTGCTTTTACAACCCTGTGTATACATAATTTATTTTTGTTGCTATTTAATCAGTCTCCGTGTTGAAATGAAAAGTTTCCAAGGGGCCCCAGGTTATTATGCAACTTTCAATTCCAGCAGCATTGACTGAGTGTGTGGGGTGCCCTGCCCATGCTCAGCTGCAAAGTGGGGAACAGGGGACTGACTGGGCAGGAGGCCGCATGGTTCTTGCCCACAAAGCCAGCTTAAGCTGAAGCCAAGTGGCTAGGGGCAGGGTGCGGCCAAAGTCTCCTTCCTGTGAAGAGTGACCAGAAGGGGAGTGGGCACAAAGAGCCAGGGGCCTGGAGGGAGATGCTGAAGGAGGAGGTGTCCCAGGGAAGGGCACTGTCTTGGGAGGAACCAGCTGGCCTGGACTTTTGGTTTTAGAGCTGGGAGACGGGACTGAGCAGGGATGCTAGAACCTAAGGGGGAAGCAGGAACTGCAGGTGGGTGCTGACTCAGGTGACAGAGGGAAAAAGGATGCGCCCCGAGTGTGGTATCTTCAACAGAGGTCAGTCTGAAGAGCAGATGAGGTCTCTCTGGGTTGCTGAAGTGAACCTCAGAGGACAGGCCCCTCGTGCAGCCAGAGGGGAGCCCCAGGCTAACCGAGATCTTCACCTCCGATCATTTGTGGAACGTGGTGGCTTATAAATAAATAACCAAACAAAGAGGCAGCGGTGTGAGCTGAAGTTATTTTTTCTGCCTGCTAGCGCTGTCCCTGGGAAGAGAGCAGTCTTGTGTGGGGCAGCACTGCCTGCTTGGAAGTTCCAGGACTGCAGCATACACATATGGCAACTGCACACACAGACACACTCTAACATGCATGTAGTCTAAGACACAGGCGCACACAGATCTACACGCACAAACATACAAATGGGCGCAAGTGGAGACAAGACAGGCGCACACACACTCACACACCCTCCCAGCCCCCAGGCTCCCTTCTGTGGCTGTCCACACCCGTCCTGTCCTTCTCCCAAGAGAAGGAGAATTCAAGAGTGGGGACTGGGGATGCAAATGCACGTGCTCTCCCAGAGAAAGCGTGTGGCAGGGTGGGGAGTACCGTTTTGAGCAGATACTCAAAGGGTCGCCACCCATGAAGTCTGACCCCCTTGTCCACACGACCTATGCTGACAACAGGTCTTCCCTGGGGTGCAGATTTAAATTTGTACAAAGCAGAGACTTGAGGGAATTCGAGGGTCCTATCTGGAAAAACTAAAATGAGTCCTTCCAAAGGCTTTGTGCCCATCAACTGGGCTGAAGTTGGCCGAGCTCCTCTGGATGTGCGGGCACTGTCCCAGCACGGGGAGCGGGGTGTGACGCCTTGTCCGAAGCCATACCCTGAGGGACACACTCCCAAAGAAAACCTCTGCTCAGCCGCTGAGCCCAGTACCTCCTTCCTCCACGTCAGAAATCTGCTTGAGGACAACCCCAGGCCTCTCCTCTCACGTGCAGGTGGCATCGCCTTCTTTACCCATCCCCGGGCCACCCTTGGTGGCTTCTCATCCGAGCGATGACTGGCCAGGCCCGAGATCCAGATCCACACCACCCCCCCTTTCCCCTCACTCTGCATTCACGAGGATGTAGCCACTGGCCCAAGCTTTTATTTTCCTCTCATCACCCTGATTATTCCCTGTTTAATTAAAATTTGTTTCAGCTAATAGGCCTTAAATTAGTATTTTCAAATATTGACATCTACAGGACCCTCATTCATTATTTTTCGAAAGCTCTGGGGCTAATTGCTTTATCACCCACCAATTAATTACTCGTTCACTAGACAGGTAGCCACTGCCCCCAGAACATGGATGGACATCCTCACAGGTAGATGAAGCCTCATATACAGCAGATGCACATGGGCATGTGTGAGCATGTGTGTGCATGTGCGCACACACGGGCACACACATTGGACATTTTCCCCAGTGGAAGTCAGGCCGAGTAGAGCATGTCTGGGCTTCAGTTGGGAGACTGGGAGAAAAGCGAGGCATCGCACAGGCGGTCCTTGGAGCCCCAACAGCCCCTGTCGTTGTCACAGCAATCCCCCTGCAGAACTGGGGCTCTCTTTACTCTCCCTTCTGTGCCTGGGGAGCGACAACCCTGAGCAGAGATGCCCAGAGCTGAGGAAGTTCTCAAGAATGGCAGCTGGAGCTAGTAACCCAGGACCTTGAGAAGGAAAGGAGACCCTCAAAGGCCAACTAAGGGAGACATGTGGCACAGGAAGGAGGCCACAGGCAAGAGGAGGGGCTGCGGAGGAGGAGGAGCCAAGTCCACGGAACCTGACCCTGGAGGCGTCCAGCATCAGGTCCAGGTTGGCTTCTCTCCTACGGGGAAGGCAACTGTGTGAGGCTCTCAGCTCCACAGAGGGACCCAGCTGGGGACATCGGCAGATCCATCACGGTCTTGTGCCATCCACAGAGCAGCTCCTCATGCAGCCCCGGCAAGAGCTGGGTTTGGGGAATTAAGTGTCTGCCATTGAAGACAGGAAGAAAAGCCCCTCGCTCACAAACACAGTTCCCTGCACTAAATACCACCTCGAGCTACTGAGACCTTAAAAAAAACCAGTCATGTGTTCAGAACGCCACCCCAGCACCCTCATCTCCCACCCTGGCCCATGATTCTGCACAGCCACCTTGGGTTGGAGGGGGTGAGACCAGCTTCCAGAATAAAGATCTTCTCCAGACTTCTGCCAGGAGGTGCTCTGGGCTGCTGGGACTGTGGTTTTACCCAGGTGTGGGGGCTCCCAGCTTCCTCATGTGCCCATATCCCTGCGGCTGCCAGTGCCTGCCAAGGCCGAGCCTCTGTGAGCAGAGTGGGCCAGTCTGGGAGAGGGCTGGTAGGCAGGTCCTCCGCTCCTTGCAGGCAGACTTTTTTTTTTCCCCTCCTTGTAAACAGTCTGGAGTGATTGGGATTAAAGTCTCTTCAAACTGCTAGTATCGTTTTGCTTTTCGGGAGAGCCAAGTAATCCATGGGGATTAAAGAAGCAGCCGTGCTCACCTCCCACAAATGAGTATCTGTCAGAGGCACTGACCTGTTAAAATAATGAATTTCATGTGCAGCAAACCGCACAGGGTGGCGGCGCAACATGGCTTGGCAAATTGTTTTCCATGTGTCCTAATGAGACTCCTAAGGAAACAGGACCCCTGGAAGGGGTGCCCCACCCTCAGCCCTCCGCACCTGGGGAGGTGGCTCAGTGCTGTGGTCACCAGTAAGACCCTATGAGGCCCTGAGCCGCTCTTTAAGTCTCTGTCTATAGACAGTCTGTCCCCCAGGCCGCTGGGCCTGCCCAGCTCTCCCACCCACCACCAAACCCAAGGACCAGAGTTGGGGGCTGGAAAGGCAGGCATCCAGGCCAGCACATTTCTTGTATATAGGGGGAAACTGAGGCCCAGAAAGGCCCACCTTCTGGAACTCTCAGCGCTGCATGAGGCTGTTTCATGGGCTTATGTGTGTTGGGGAGATCCTTTCTACTTGCAGGGCCCACACATTGTTTAGGGACCCGCACATCGTTTGTGGCTGCTCCTATACCTTTCCCAGCCCCAGCAAGCAGCAGAGAAGTGGCTCAGGAAAACGAGGCAGGGGGAGGCACTGCGTGACCTGTGAAGAGCCCAGGAGAGGTTTGGGCAGGGTTCCCTGCGGAAGCTAAGGAGAGCAGGAGCATTTGCGGGTGGTTTCCTCTGGAGAATTAATGCAAGCGAGGACTTAGGAGGCTTTTCCATTGAGAAAATCAGGTGTGGGGGTGGTCTCTGGACGGTTTCCATGGCAAAATATGGCAGGCCTCATTGTGGCCGTGATTATCACCCGAGCAACTGTCAGAGGCAGCGTCCCTTGGACACGAGGCTCTTCCTCACTCCCAATCACACGTGCGCCCACACACAGTCACGCTCACGCTCACACTTGCTCGCTCCCACATGCACCATACACACATTCCCTCTCACGTTCTTCTCCAGGTGCGGCTGCTCCCTCCTCCCAGCTTCAGTCTGCGCTCTGGGCCCCTCACTTATTCCTGATGCTCGCAGGGATGAATTTCCTTTCAAGTGGTGCACTTCGTAAGGGCCAGATCTGGAATCAAAACTGCAAGGAGTAGGCGGGCAGGGGCTGCTGGGAGCCAAGAGCTGCTTTTTCCTCCCTAGCATTTGTTTCACTGGCCGTCTGGCCGGAGCAGGGAGAAGGCAGCTTTCTTTTCTAATGGGCCACAAGGGCTGCCACTGCCTGGCCATCCCAGCAGTGAGTCAGGCCACCATCCCTCCCACCCTACTTCACTCCCAGACGGACAGGGGGATGCTGAAAGTGCCCAGTGGGGCCAGAAGTCTGGCCTCTGCTCAGGCACTAACCCTGTCTGCTCTCTGGGGAAATCACCTGCCGTGTAGACTCAGTTTCCCCACCTGTCTCAGGGTAACAATTTGCCACCCACAGCATAGCAACCGAATGGCGTCTCCTAGAGCAGAGGGATATGAGTTAGACAGGAAGGACTGGCTTCTGAAAATGGGAGTTCTTAAAGGCTAGGATCCAGGAATATCTTTTCTCCGTGTTTGCTCACACTCTGCCACTTTCTAAAAAGACACCAGCGTGGGTGACCGAAGGGAGGTGTGAGGATTGCCTTCCCGGAGAGAATCAGGCCATGCTAATCCGCACTGACTGAGGAAGGCTTACGTTCCCATCGCACAAATTTCATAGGCTGCACGTGACTGTCCTAGGATGGCCTGACAGTGAATGTGCTCCACGGGCCCCTTTCTCTACAGACCAAGCAAAGGTTAGCCTCCATCGCCCTCACACCTGAGTCTCCAAGCCATGTGTCAGTCCGTAGGTCCCGCTGTGTCTCCACTGTGCACTCAGGCTGTGGGGCTTCTGAAGAAGGGAGCACGTGGCCGAGGCGGCAGGCAGCCAGGCCACTGTCTGGCCAGGGAGACATGACTCACACACATGACACAATGGAGAGCAGGGGGTATCCATTAATCAGAGCAGGAGTGGTGGGGTCGGACTCCAGGGGCTGCCTGCTTCATCACAGGCAGAGGTGCGGGGGAGCTGACGTGGTTCGCAAAGAAAGCTTTGTGTGGGCCCAGGGTGACCGTGACGAGGTCCCCTGTATTTCAGGGGCAGAGACCCCGTCATCCCAGAGGCTGGCCAGCCAGAGCCGAGCGGGGTGAAGGAGGCAGGCTATGCAGAAAGAGCTTTGGCCTGGGAGCCAGAGACCTGTGCTCTGGTTACAGCCTTGTTGATTTCACTTCCTGTTCCATCCCCCAAGTTCAGTTTCCTCCTCTACTAACAGGAAGTCCGGGGATCCTGCCACCACCTCGCCTCAGGCTGGGAGACTCTTGGTAGAATGTGGGTGGGCCTGAGAAAAATGGGAGGGAGAAGATGGTCAGAGGTGGGAGAGTCAGGGCCAAAGGTCCCGTAGATCCTACACTGGGATCAAATGGTGAGAAGGAACAAAAAAGAGGGAGTTAGGGCAGGGGGAAACTGGTCAAGGAGACGTGGAGTATCTTCGATTCAACCCACGTCCTTACTCGAGTAGGCCCAGAACAGGGCAGTAAGGCAGCGCATCGGGCTCTTCCTGGGGAGAGGCAAGGCCTTTGGGTCCCTCACAGTCCCAGACAGTTGAGGTAGAACAGGAGGCAGAGCCCTGGAAGATGGGAGCCTCTCGTCCACTGGGGGCGCTAAAGAGTACTTTGCATGGTACTGGTGGATTCCTCTGTCTGGCTGTTTGTGCTCAGAAAGTTCACTTCGTGGGGTTCACGAAGGTTCTACCTGTTTGCTAAAGTAATTACACCACCAAGCGGGCCCCAGTCCTCATGCCCAGGGAGCAAGCATTTGTCCCCTGCTCTCTGTCAGGAGCTAGAGGACCCCGCAACACCCCCAACCTTCGTCCTGCTGGACAGCATCTTCACGCCATCTGCACTGTTGCGGGGAGGGGGAACACATAGAGCCCGCTGCCGTGTTTGCAGCACTGTCCCACCTCCACACTCGGCTCACACACTTCCACACGCTTCTCTCTCTCATCATCCAGTTCGAGTCCCACCTCCTACACAAGCCTTCCCTGAGGATTCCCATCACAGCCAGCCTTCGCCCGGCACTTACTTTCTCAGCGCATCACACTCACGCTTCCATTCACTCCTCCTAACAGCCCTGTGAAGTAAGTGCTGTCACCCCTTTTACCAGATAAGGAAACCGCGGTGCCAAGAAGTGAAGTAGCATCTCAGAGTCATGGGGCTGCTGAGGAGTGGAGCCAGGATTTCAACCCCACCCATCTGGCAACAGGGTCTGCACCCTAACTATGAGGCCACACTGTCTTTCACACTGCTGCCTGCTGGCAGGCTGGGACCCCATATTAGCCACTGCAGCTCCCAAATGAGGGCCAGTGCCCCTCGCTCGTGGCTGGCCTCTTTCAGGCAAGAAAAGGCCTTAAATGTCATCAGTCCACCCTCCCACCCATCCACCCCAAGCCTCCCATCTGGGTGCAGAAACCTGGTAGGCCAATGTGCTTCTGGACCAGAAGAGCAGGCAGCTCACAGGAGTATGAGATGCAGCTGCTGAAGCGGCCGGTCTGTGAGTCCTTCACAGAGAACGGGCCTCCTGCTGCCCCTGTGCTGCCACAGGGCTGACTCCTCCGGGATCCTTCCTGTAAACTAACTGGCCACGCCTGAGGCTGAGGGGCTCAAGAGGAGGAACACATGCACCGGGGAACCCCAGCAGGACTGTTGTTCTCCTTGCCCTTAAAACGATCCTGGAAGGACCCTCCCCATATAGAGTGGATCCCTTTCTCCCCCTGAGTCCTCTACTATTGGTACCTGAGGGTTTTACAGTCTTCCCTCCACCAGATCCACCCTGCCAGGGAGAGGGGGGCCAGGCAGACTTCCTGACCAGCATGGGTAGAACCTAAGTGTTCCAGGCCACGTGGCCACCTCCCTACCCTGACCACACCCTGAGGCAGCTCCTTGGTTGCCTTACCAGTGAGGACCCCAAGCTATCCCAGACTCCTCCCCGCAGGAAGGGTGGAATGAGGGGCTCTAGCTATCTTCCAGGATTTGGTGAGTCCTTCCTAGACTTGGCATCCATTCCAGCTCCTAGAAGCCCAGAGGCAGGGGCCCTGGGTAGGAAGTTTCTCTGGGCTCACAGACCTCAACCCTGGCCCCTCCTCCCCTGCCTCTTGTCCTGACTCATTGAGTACCTGTGGTCCCCAAACAGAACATTCTGGCGTGGCTGACCCCCTCCCCAGGACATCCTTCTTGTGTTTCAACCATGAAGATACTTCTGGAATCATTTTAAAGAAATACAGTTTCATCGCTTAAAAGTGCAATTCATTTGTAAACCCATGTAATCAAATACAGAAAAGTAAAACCAATATTGATTAGCAATTAGCTTATATGTTCCATCACATTGATTGAGCCCTTCCTGGGTACTAGCCCTGCTCTAGGGGCTGAGGAAATAAAAGGAATAGGGCAATGCCCACCCTTGGGGACAATGGGACCCTGCATCCCAGGAAATCATTGCTGGACCCCTGTCCAAGGAGGTGCAGCCATGTCAAAGGACTCCAGCAGGTCCCTTCTATCCGTCCCTCTGCTCTGTGGGCACCAGTTCTACGCTAGACATGAGGTTAGCGTGAAAAGCCAGCTGAGTCTTCCAGAAGGAATTGTCAAGTGCACCTACCCTTTGCTCAGAAAGCCTGCCTCTGAGGAAATCCACATACTCACTAAGAATGGGTGCCCATTCAATGATCTGAGAGGCTGTGCGCCTTTGGCGAGGTACTGAATCTCTCTGGGCATTAATTCTCCTCTAAAAAGACTGTTCAATGGTCTTCTTCCTGTTTGAGGGTGTTTTGCAATATTTTTTAATTATCCTCACAGCAACCCTATGAGACAGGCAGAACATATGTTAAGTATCTCACATTAAGCTTTGGAAAAGAGGAAAATGTAAGAGAAGCGAAGGGTCACACAATGGGAGGAATGGAGCAGACCTCGGCCTTTTCTGCTCTTTCCAGTGTTGGGTTTGATGGTCTTTAAAGTCTCTTTCACTCTGAGAAGTGTATGACTCAAAGGGATTGCGTCAGGGAGTGCACAGAGAGCCCAATCTGGAGAAGCCGGAACTGCAGTTGGAGGCTCAGAGGGGCTTGTGGTCCCGGGGAAGAGAAAACGAGCCACCAAGAGCGTGCGGTCAGGGCAGGATAGGCTGAACGCTCAGGGTTTATGACTCCCCATAAATCAGACCTGCCCGTACTTGAGCAAGGTTGAAACCTCCACAGGGCATAGTAATTAGATTTTTCGACAACAACGTTCCCCCTCTGGTTTATGTATCCAGCAGTAATTACCGCCAGAGGAGCTGGGCACTGGGACTGCTCGCCTTCCCCGAGTGCATGGTTACCATTCTGCATTCCCGCTCCGTGGGGAGGGGACAGAAGGAGAAGTCAGGAGGGGACACAACTGGGTCCTTTGGTCAGACCATTGTGCCTCCAAGGAAAGGAGAAGAGCATTTCCATGATGTTCCTTACTGGTGGAACTTCCATGCATTCGGGCATACCGAGGGCGGGGACAGGTGCCAGCCTTTGAACTGAGGAGTTCAAAGGTACAGGAACTTGGGGCTCAATTGTCCCCCAAACACAATTCAGACGATCCTATCAGCCACACAACTCATATGACCCACTGACATTTCTGACCCCACCCCCTATGGGTCCTGCTCTGAGGCATCTCTACAGGGAGAATGGGAGGCCCAGGGGGCCTGACAATGGCTACAGGATGTTGGGGGGGGGGTTCAGGGGTGGCCAAGATTAGGATCAGATCAGGCATTTTGGTCACCGTGAAGATGGCTTTGTAACCCTGTCCTACTGGCTTTATCTCTCTCCATCTTGTCCTGGTGGGTCCAGGGCAGGACATTTTCCTGAGAGGCTGTTCCAGCTACTGGTCAGACATTGCAAGCAGCACTTCACGAGACAACTGTGGGACCCACCTTCAGGTCTCCACTGGCTTGCTGCACTTCACTAGGTGGGGCCATGGAAAGATGTGGGGAGGGACCTGAACCTGGGGATAAGGAGAATTGGCCATAGGTCAAGTCCTAGAAATAGGCCGGCAAGAAGCATAGAAATACAGGGCGAAATCTAACGTGCATTGTCTCTGGGCCGCTTGACTGTAAAGGAGCTGTGGCCTTGGAGAAGGGAGCAGCTGGAGGTAGCAGCCTGCTCCCACAACCCCACTCGTCATGAGCCACCCCATGGATGGGCTGTTCATTCCCAGAACCAACCTCCAGATGGCCCGGCCTCCTCCCCTGGAACCCTGTCCACAGGTTCTCTGTCCAGAGTCACCTGGAGAGAGCTGGAACACTGCGGGCCCCGTTAATCCTCCAGGGATTAAGGCAGCTTCACGTCACAAGAAGAGGCTTCTCCTTTCTCTTCTCTCTCTCTTCCTTTTCACTTTTCTTTCTTTCTTTCCAACCCTCTTTGCTGCCTTTCTTTCTTTCTTCCATTAATATTTTTCACTCACTTCTTCCTTACTTTCTCTTTTCCTTTCCTCTCTCTCCCCCATTCTTCTCTTCCCATTCCTTCTCATCCCCTTTCCTATCCTCCCCCTTCTTCTCTTTCCTCCCTTCCTTCTTGCCTCTCTTATTCCCCTGGGAGACACCACTGTCCCTAGCATTTCCACCTGCCTCGCTTCTGAGCCCACCTGATTTCAGAACCCTGTGCTTCTCCCTCCTCAGCATTTGTGCAACAGGGGACGTGTGAAGCGAGGAGGGAGAGTGAGGGAAAGGCCGCAGCCTGTTAACACGCTGGAGTCCCACAGCCCCGCAGCCCCTTGAGGGCTCAGCCCTGGGCTTGATGCCTTAGAAGACAGAGGGGCCCCCCAGGCTGGCTTGGCAGTGTCCACCAGGAAACCCTGGGTTCTTTTTTAACAGGCTAGTTCCAAGGCCCCAGCCCCAGAGTTGATTCAGTATGTCTGTGGTGGGGCTCCAGCACCCACCTTTTTTAAGAGCAGAGCAGGTGATATGAAACAGGTCCCAAGACACTTTGAGGAATCTTAGGCTAAGGAGACAAGGCACTCACCTGAAAACTGTGTTCAGTCACTGCGGACTTCCCTCAAGCTGAGGGCTGGGGAATTCAGGATGGGGGTTGGAGCACAGGAGGAACGGGTCCTAGAGGTGGAGCCTTGGAGCTGGGCTCTGACAGTGGAGAGGATTTGCATGGGTTGTTAGAGGTGGGGGAGGATTACAGGCGAGAGCAAATTATTCGAGTCAGACACTTCAAATGGCAGGCAATAAATTGGATGGATGGATGGATGGCCTCAGGTGGCCCCCACAGATTGCTGGGCTGTGCACTACTCTGGTGTCTTGGGAATCTGTGTTTTCAGGCCAAGGCTTTGAGGGGCATGACACACTCCCCCTGACCCGACCCCTTACCCACTGGCCACCACCACCGTTACCTGTCCTTCCACGTTCTCGAAGAGACAAAACAGGGGGACGAGGTTAAATCTGGCTTCTTCCCCTTCCCTGCCCACTCTGGGCCCAACATTCAGAGAAGAGTTAAGTGACAGAGTCTCGTTCTCCTGTATGAATTAATAATTGATTCGGTAACAAATCACTAATATTGCAGTAGTCGTGGTGAATAAGATAATGAATGTGTTCTGTCCAGGGAGTGTCGTGTTGTGAGGATTCAGCTGAAATTATTCATAAATGTGCTACTTTTCCTCATCTCCAACTGCTGCTAGTTTAGCTCCTCTTTTTAATCTTCCCAACCTGTCACATTCAATGGTAGAAATCGTCAGGCTCCATATACAACAGAATATTAAGGGGGAACTGCCAGACATTATGTCAAATTTCCATAGGTAATAGAAACAAACTGCTTGCAGACCCCTTCCCGCTTCTCTTGAAGTAAAAAAATGAGACTTTTTAAAAACTTTTAGGATGGGCTTTGTGTCCCATTGTTGGAAAGTGGACCCCCAGGTGAAGGACTTCAGAGCCTTGAGTCGTGGTCCCTGCTTCGCCACACACTGGCTGTGTGACTTTGAGCCACACACCCAACCATCCTGCACCAAGGCTCCCATCTCTGAGTGGGAGCTGATAGCACCTCCATGCTCATGTCCTGGGGACCGCGAGAATTGCAGCGTGGTGGGAAAGAAAGTGCTCTGGGCCACTGCCGGGTAGTTGGGCTGAATTTCCTGCACACCTGCCCCTGACTTATTCACTGCATGCCAGACAAGTCAGGTGGTTCGCCTTCTCTAAGCATGCCTTCCAGGTGCCTACCACTGGGAGGACCCTTTCTGGTCTTCCTCCTTCACTGTGTGACCCATCCGGCCTTCTGGACTCAGCTCAGCTAGCACCTCACTCAGGAAACCTGTCCCGATTCCTGACACTACCAGACAGACCTGGTCTCTCTCCCTGTAAGACCTCCCCAGAGTACTCTGGCCCTTTTTTACATAGCTCTTCACTTCACATCTTCCTAGTACACCACAAACATCTCAAAAATGGAAGGTGTTTTCTATATGTTTTAATACAATAGAAAAGGAAGAAACATTTGTACAGTGAATCCACTGATATGTGGATGGATGGATGGATGGCCACAAGGGTGGATGGATAGATAGGTATATAGATGCATTGATAGATGGACAGATGGTGGGTGGGTGGATAGGAAACAGGTGAATAGATGCAAGAGTGTGCAGATGAACAGATGAATGGATGGAAGAATAGGTGGATGGATGGAGAAACAAGGAACTTGAAGCTGGCATCATGCTGTTTTCAGCCCATGAGCCAGTGTTTGCTGAGTCCCCACTGTGCACCTCGTCTTGGTGTTTATCTCTGCCGCATCAGGTTGGAAAGCAGAAAAAATGCCAATGACCTGACACTGAGTGTGCCTAAAATAAGATTACTGAGATCAGACTGGAGTGGAGAATGGAAATCATAGCATGACAGCTGACAGACCCTCAGGATGGGCCTTCCGGAGGCCTAACTGTGGCCCCTCACCCTGCAAGGAGACCTGGGGTGCAGAGAGCTTAGGCATTTAGCTTGACTACATAGCTGGCTATGTAGGGTCAGCTCCTGGGCCTCCAGACCACCAGACGATGGTTCCTCCTTCACACCAGAGGGCAACATACAGAAGGGAGGATGACGGGCCCTTCAGAGAGGAGGATGAGGTCTGGTAAGCTGTGGGACTTCAGCGGGAAAGAAACACTTGTCTCAAGGAGTTATGCTGATTCTTCCAAGGCAGGGAGTGGGGTGAAGGTCTCTTCCAGGAGCCTCAGCTGCTGAGGATTGCTCCCACACCTTTCTCATGAGGTCCTCTGGATGGGGAACCAAACTAGAGGGACTGCAGTGGGCGTGGGGATGGGAATTTAAAAAATGATGGCGGGACAAAAACTTTTATACATTAAAAAATGTAAGTAGAAGTTGTCAAGTACAGCAATTTAAAAATTAAAAAAGGGGCTGCAGAAGAGGGAGACCCCCAGATCAGCTGCCATAATGGTGGAGAGGCATGAAGGAGCAGGAGCAAGGATTGTTTTTTTCACCTGTCATGTCCGCCTGTCTCGTCCCTTTATCTGAACACACCCCAATCAAATGAAAGCTTTCCAATACACCCAGCACAGCCGGAACCACAAAGAGAGACACACAGAACAAATGCCGATGCTCCACGCCCACGTACACAGAGATACCCCCTGATGCAGGTAAGACTGCTGTGGACACCCATGCAAACAGACGCAGAAAGGCACCTCCTGAAACACACACATGTGACACGCAGACGTGAAGAAACACACCCACGCGTCCAAGCCTTCATTCTGAGTAAGTTATTAAAAATGTAGACATCACTGGCTCCCAGGGTCAATATGTTGTTTTTAAATTTAAACATGAATTTCCATTTCATTGAGCCTCCAGGGCTAACAAGATGTGCTGTGACAGGAGCAGCTAGCTGGAAAAGGCATGATTGAGGAGCGAGCCAATACTGTGCGCAAAGCCAGGGCTGGGCGGGGAGCCTCCTCTGCCCATCCCCCGTGGCCTGAGACAAGCCATGGGCAGCACTGGGTGTCACTGCTAACGTTCAGCACTGAGTCCTGACTCATGTGACCAACCCATGCTTCCAAAGTACAAGATCAGAGTGTGACAGAAGGAGTGACGTCCATGTGTCCATCCATCCTTCCACCCCTGCAGCCATTCATCCTTACATCCATGTTTCTCTCTTCTATGAAAACCCAGACAGACCCGAACTAAGGGCTATGGAGGTGATGGCAAGAAGAAAAGCGCTTTCCCTGTCCCTGCTCCAGAAGTTTCTACTCTGATTGGGGTAGGACGTATGTTTCCGTGAACTCCAGCCTGGAGAGCTTCCTGGTGCTTCAGCCATCCCTTCTGTGTCTCCAGACAGCACCAGACACGTAGGTTTATAACCGCATTGTTAGCAATTGCCCCCACCAGGCTGTAAGTTCTCTGCAGGAAGGGATCATCCAGCAATGGGCCCTCAGCACCTAACCCACAGTAGGTACTCAGTGAACACCCAATGAACTTGTACGGGGTTGACTTGGAGTTCTCAGAGCAGACCCTGAGGTTTCATGTGGTTCTGCTTTAACTCATGCCCCTGCACCTGGCTGGCACACAGTGCTTATGGTTGATCAGTAGTATAAGAATGAGAGAGTAAGTTAGAAATACTAACACAGAGAATAGAAAGGGGTGCTGAGTGGCAGGACTTACTATGTGGGGGAGGTGCTCTCGCATCACTCCTGGCCACTGGAAGGTGGAGAAACGGTGGTTCAGGGGGAAGGTCATGGGCATTGCTCCTGGCTGGGAGTGAGGCAGTCACTACTGCTGAACTAATCCTGAGGGCGGTGACCCAGACACACGAAAAGCTGTGCCAGCTCCCCAGGCAGCCCCAGCCTCCTCTCTGCCCCTCTGGCCATGCTTCTCAATAAGGTGCTCATCTCTGATTCTGGGGAGAGCTCTGCATCCGTACTGGCTGTTCTCCTGGGTGTCAGAGACCTTCAGTTTGGCTGGACTTGGTAGGCACCGTAGGATTTCAGGAATGTTACATGTCTCGAATGCCCATCAGTTCCCCAAGTTCATCCCCTACCACAGGGGTTAGCGTGAGAAGAAAGGAGCAGCGGCGACCTGCACGGTCAAGTTGCCCCACAGCCTCGTCTCCTGGAGGTGGTTTGACTGAAGCTGGACGGCCTTTCTCCCCTTGTCGGCACACACACAGCCAGGAGCCAGGGGCTAGTACGCATCAGGATCCCCCAAACTCACAGTCTCACATGTGCAGTTACACGCACACAGAAACTCACACATATCTCCCACTCTCTTCTAGATTTTGAACTTGGAATACATTTCAAGACTCTTTCCTTAAAATTCAGGCAACTTGGGTTTCTGCCTCCAGTAAAGCAGCCCCTCTCTTTGCCTCTGGATGTCCAGTAACTCCTGCAGGCCAGCTTCTGTCATGCCAAGAAGCCGCCTCCTTAGCTGAGGCCTTCACGGGCACATGCCCATGTCTGGCCACCTGCACACTCTCCTCCTCTCTGCTCATGTCAGGGAGCAGGCAAGAGTGTGCGAACGCATGCACACCCTAATCTCAAAGTTGTGCCAACACACAGTCACACAAAAGGCAATTGCCAGTCACGCATGGAGCTTTCGCATGTCAGGTCCCTCTGTCCCCGACATGTGCACACGCCCAAGCTGTGTACGGGCCTGTGTGCAGAGATGTGATGGCACAAACGTCTGCGGGTGCCCACACACGCCCAGGAGCCCACTGGGGAGGGGAAGAGGGCAGGGGCTGCCTACACAGACCTTCCTGTGACCAGGAACCGAGGCCTGGGCCTCTGGCCCTTTAAACATCAATTTAAAGTCTCGTCTCTCAAATAATTCAGCGGAGGCATCAGCCAAAAGGGCACACTCTCCTTCCCTTGTCTTCAGGAGCAGGAGAAGGAAGGAGACAGGAGAGAGAGTAGATTAATTGGACCTGGAACAGGAGCCAGAGATTGTGTAAGTCCAGCCTACGGGGGGAGGAGGGGGGCGGGGGGGCACCACTCACTTCTCTTATCGCCTTCTTCTGTCCTTCACTTGTCACACTCTCCCAAGAACCTCACATACATCTTCACAGGCAGGGGCAGCTTCCTTGTCCATTTGACCCTTGAAAATGGCCCTGAGGTCGTCCCTGCCCCCAACACCCTGGTCCGGCTTCCTCATCCCCTGTACTAACCACCAACCAAAACCTTAGGGAGGGAACGACTCTCAGGCTGGGTCTAGGCCACTGTCTCTGCCCAGTGGTGCTCAGGGTCACTCTCTAAAGCACACTCTGTCCTGGCTGCCCAGAGCAAGCCAGGGATGGAAGGTGTTAGGCCTGGGCAGCGAAAAGCGAGAGGAAATTATGTAAACTGCGTCACATCCTCTGGGGTAGGGCTCAGGCGTAGACCCCCAGTGCCTGCTCCTTGTGTCCCCTGCTGGGAACTTCCACAGGGTAGGGAAGGCCTGGCTGCCCAGGGTCGGCTGATGTCACCGCCCACATCTGGCCCTCCCCGGATGCAGCCCCCACCCCAGACCTGCTGACCCTCCATGGCAGGGTCGGGGCTGGGCTCTGCCAGCCAGTTATCAGGGTCTCCTAGAGTGGGCAGGGTGCAGGAGAGACTAGCAGGCAGTTCTGGCTCAGTGTGGAGAGCTTCCTAATAGCAAGGTTGTCCTACCACGCAGGCGGCCTCCTGTGCAGGGACCAGAAGCTCCCAGCCCCAGATGTTTCCCCGAGGGGACTGTGATAACCCCAAGATCCCTCCCAAATCTAACCCTTGGTGAGTCGTCTCCAGGACGCAGTGTGCCCCTCAGTGGGAATCAAAGTGTCACATGAGGCGAGGACCCTCCCCCCAACCACCCACTGCACACCTGCTACCCCAGTTCCTGGGGGCACTCAGCCAGGGGGAAAGAGGTGCTAACACCATTCCGGGTTCATTCTGTCATCTCTGGAAGCCTGTGGGAAAGTGTTTGTTCACGTGGGAAATCACACCTCTGGGGAAAGCCACATTCCCCGACATGAGATATGTAGGTCAAGCTCTGGTTCCTTCTGCATGGCCGCCCCTCGGGTAGCTGAGGACAGTCCACAGGCCAGCCACCACCCCAGCCCCCCCTCAGCCTTCACTTACAGTCGGTCAACCCATGTGCACAGAGCACTGGGTGCAGGGGTCCCATGGGGAATTGGACAGACCTCTCCCCCGGCTGTCTAGGGGGGCTCACACAGGACTCGGACATGACTACTGCAGCTTCAAGAGATGCCCCTCACCCTGCCCCCCGCTATGCACCACCAGCCCCAACTGCCTCCATTCATCCACTCAGAAGAGACAAAAGCCCCTTCTGAGCCCAGCTGAGAGGGTATGGAATGGAGCAGGGGACAGAGACAGCCCAAAGCACCACAGAGCAAGGAGCAATGGGGACCTTGCACTGGGAAGAACTGGACTATGGGATGCCCCCAGCAAGGCCTGTGTTAGGGGAAGAGTATGTCCACCCCAGACTCGTTGGGGGCCTGAATCCAGACTCCTACTTGTTAGCTGTGGCCTGTGGACAGGTGACTCAGGTATGCAGCCCAAACCCCCCGGTTCCTTCAGTGGGAACACTGATGATAACTGCCTGAAGCACAGGCTGAGAGGGTTTGCACTCTGTTACCTATCGCACTGTCTCATACATCGTTGAGACTCAGGAGAGAGGAGCCCAGAAATTCAAAGAAGGGCCAGGGGAAAGGAGTCTGGAATCAGGTCTTCCAAACTCTGCCTCCACGTCTAGAAAAGGGGAGGAATCATAAAGTGAAGTGTGAAGAAGCCTCCAGATTTTCCAAACCTGTGCGGAATCTCTGAGCCCTTCCCCTCACAGGCAGCTCCCTGGAAAGATGACCTTTTCTGAGTTTCCCATTAAAATTAGGGCAGAAGAGAAGCAGCCCGTGTGGAGAGGGCATGTTGAGGATTGAGATTCTTAGGGAATTTGGGCTCAGAGCCCCTTGTGCTGCCCTTTGAGGGGGTCAAGTGCGGTTTCCAGTCTCCCTGAGAGAAAGGCAGCTGCCTGAGTTCAGCATGGGAAGCTCTCAACTCATGGGCACCTTACACATGATTCTTACCTCGCATGAGCTAGCATTTCAATGCATAGTCCTGCTTTCTAATAAAAACAAAAGAGCCATGTGTCTTTCTCTGCGAGCCCATTAGTCAGAGCAGAGACCCTGGAATGGGAGAGAGGAGTGGGGTGGGGTGAGGGAGGTCAGGGTCTTCACCAAATTCCATTTTCTGCCCTCTCGCTGCACCCCAGCCACTGTCCCTCATCGATACTCTGTGCTGGGCAAGTCTGGGTACACACAGGGGTGTCAGTATAACCAGGCCTTTAAAAAAATCCTTTTCTTCCAAATCAATGTAAAAATATTCTGCGGTACAGGGCCGATTTAATTAAAAAGGGAAAAGGTTGCCTGAAATATGCCAAAAAAAAATTGAGCTAATGGGAATCTCATTCATTATTTAATCTCCTGCTTATCAGAACAGGACCAAAATGGAATCTAATATGGCATGTGCGTAGTGTTGTCCTGGAGAGCAGACAGAAGGTAGGGAGCAGTAGGAGGGGAAGATGGATAAAGACTTGCCATTTCACTTAATATATTAAACTGGGCTGCAGGCTTCGAATCAGATTAATAACACAGTGGGCCTCAAAATACCAATAAACTTGTGCGTGCATGTATATACAGATATGCACACGCACACACACATGCATATACATTTATCTGGTATCCATTCTCTGCATTACACTGTAATTCATAAACCGCCATGCTACAGAATTTTATTAAATACAAATAAATGTGTCTCCTCTGGCAGCCGCCCTGGAGACCATGAGAGCATGGCAGGGCCGGGCAGTGCTGTGTCTTGCTCCCTTCTGCCGTGTTGGCAAAACCCACCTGGTTGTAAAGAGGGCCTGGCGGGACTGGAGCAGACACCCTGCGGCGCCCTCTGTGGAGTAACGTTGGGAAGCAGGCCACCATCTGCCGAGAGTCCCCCGCTGTGGAACCAGCTTTATATATATACCCCGTGCCTCTAACCCCCATAGCAACTACAAAGACAGCATCGTCATCCCCATCTTTCAGGTGAGGAAAATGAGGCACAAAGATGTTAGGAAAATGGCCCAGGTCCAAGGAGTAGTCAGTGGCAGATTTCTCCAACCCTAAGATGCCTGTTCTTTGCACTAAACCATATACCTTCCCTGAGGTGGACCAGCATGAGGCCTGACATCCCACTTTTCATGGCCGGATGGACTGAAATGCAGACTAGTAGCCACTCCTCCAAGTTTCTGTTTTGTTCAGACTGGGGTCTCACCACTCCCCTGACGTGTGCACCTCACTCCCCGGCTCACACCACTCTCGCTTCCCACAACACCTTGCCTAACCTCTCTCACTTCCAAAGGCACACTCGAGACCTCCCTCCCCAGCCTGCGGTTCCAGAGGTCCACCTGCTGAGCTCCTGCTGAATAGGAGGCCTGGAGGGCCCTGCACTCAAAGGGCCATAGTCCACATGCTTTGGTGGCTTTTCCTTTTCTTCCACCCTGACCTCCAGTGGAGCTTCTGAGGGGATATTGTTTCCTTTCACAGTGCTTTGTGGCCTAGGTAACAAGTGGATCGGATGTGTTGGGGCAATTTCCCAGCAAACAGTCACCTTCCAAGTTGTCCACCTGGGCATTATTTATCACGCAGATCCCTGGCGGCCCCACTGACAGGCTCCCCAGTGTCCATCTCTCTCTTTCTTCCCAACAGGCCCATAGCACATGCTGGTCAGCCTAGGCTGGAAGAATGGGGGCACAGATGCAAGGCCAAGGATTCTAACTGGAATGGGTGTTTTTGATGCACTGTCGTGTGGGCTTATCCAGGGCATCGCCCCTCCCTCCCTCGGCCCCACTGGCCGAGCACATGTTCGAGTGTGTAGGAAACATGCATGGATACCTTGGGGTAGAGATGGGATGAGCACTGTCATACCTGGGACTCCTTTCCCTTATTTAACACCAACCGGGGACAGCTCTCCTTTACTCTCATCTTCTTGGAAATTCAGATGGAGCTGTAGGAGAGTTTAAAAATAAAAACTGAGCAGGGCACCAAAACACCTACCAAACAACTCAGCCAGGCAGTTTCTCCAGCAAACCCGCGTCTTATATCTTGTGTGACAAAAAGATTTATTGCAATTTTTTATTAAAAAAGAGAGAGAGCTGCAGATAATCAGATCCGAGACGCAGAAATGGCAGCGTGGGGGTGTTCTGCATGTAAGTTATTTTAAAATATATGTTAGGTGCGTGATGGATTTTTCTGTTCCCAGCTGGAGGAGGGCCAAAGCCCCCCAACCCCCACACCACCCATGCCTGGCCTATGGCAATGGAAATGATGTGTGAAAGGGAAGGACAGGGATGGATGGGGGTTTGAGGAGTGCAGGAACTCACCTAGCATTTGGACTTAAAGCTGAGCAAGCCTGCCTGTGTGCGGAGGTCTGAACTAGCAAGGGGTGTGAGGTCATGTTGTGGAACATGCCCTGGCCTGAGTGAACTCCCCCCACACCGGGAGACTTAATCCTGTGCGATTTGTAGGCCACACTATAAAATGACTAGATATTCAGTGGTGAAAATGGATGGTGAGGTCAAGGAGGGTGCATTTGTTGGGATGAATAGAACGCATTTTAGATGGAGCAGAGCGAATAAAAATGCTGAGGCAAGAAAAAACACTGTGCAAGAGATCAGCAATGCTTAACCCCAAAAGTAAATGCTAATGGTGGTATGTCAGCCGCCAAGTCAGACTCACAGGGAAAAGAGTACCCTGTCTTAGTAACAACACTCACAGGTGTGAAGATGCCAGGTCTCCTCATTGGCCTTGGCCATCCTAGTTCTCTGAGCCTTTTCAGGAAACCTCCAATGCTTCTGTAAGCCCAACTCACCAACAACTAGAGCATGTGGGGAAGCAGGATAAATGATGTTGAGGTAAAGGTATCACCAGGTGTAAGAGGCCCCGCTGGGCAGCCAGGTGTGCGCATGCCCTGTTGGGTCGGGTCTGGACTCCTGCTTTCCAGTTGCACTTCCCCATCTCCATGCCCCAGGCCCCATCCAGCCTCTTTGACTGAGAGTTAATAATATGAAAACAAAAGCTTAAATAAGTCTAGAGGCGCCCTACTCAAAGGAGCCCTGGGGTGAGTTCTTAGGGAAAAAGAGGGCTCCTCCTCTGTGGGATGTGGTCCCAAGAGCAGAGACATCTCCCACCCACTATGTGACTGGGACCCTCTGCTTCTCCACGACCTAGCGGACAGGTCACGAGCTGGGCAGAAGTGAGGTGGGTCCACCTGGTGTACCACAGTTACAGCTGTAGCCGTCTCAACCACGAGATAGAGCTGATTACACCCGGCCGTAGGCCTTTGCCGGGGTAACGGACGGGAGGCACGCGGAGACCTGGCCAGGCCCTGGGAGGAAACAAGGCAGGAGTGGAGAGTGGTCTAGATCCCACTTCAGGTGGAAGATGTTGGCTCTGAACCACGCTGGCTGCCTGGTGACGGTTCTGCCTCCTGGACAGATGGCCTCGCAGCAGGGGGCAAGGCCAGGGCAAGGCCAGCCATTGGCATCGAGGCTGTGGTGGGGGAGTGGCCTCTGAGGACAGGAGGTGAGAACTGAGGCCAAAGCTGGGACCGTCTGCTGCTGAGAACATCTCAGGGGATGGGATGGCCTCCTTCTCGGGAGCAGCCCCAGCCCAGAAGGCCCACGCGCTCTGTCGCTGCCACAGTCTGTCTCTCTCGCACACAGGCCCAGCACACATCACTTGAACGTGTGTTTAGGGAAATGCTGACATGTGTGATTCACGCTTCTGCCCAATACCTCCCCTCCGCCAGGTCAGAACACACAGGATATTACCCGCCACCCGGGCCCGTGAGGTCACATGCTGTCTGTCACAAGCTCCATCTCTCAGGCCCACGTCCAGAAGGTGGCACACACTGCAAGTGCGGGCTGTCCCAGCAGCACATGACCCTCCCTCACCACGATCATCCCCGGTCACACGGTGTCGCTCGTTGTCACATGCAAACACTGTTACCCCATCCCTCCACTCTAGCCATTTGTCCCCAGCCTCGCTGTGGGCCTCACTGGACTGGGGGAGGGTTGCGTAGAGCAGCAGGAGAAGGGGTGGCCTCCCTTCATGGAGGGTGACTCCTAGTGTTATTTTTAAACCTTCCCCTCATTTGCTAAATGAGGCTTTCACTCAGGCTCCCTTTGAAGCGGCTGCTTCGAACGGCGGGGGGTGGGGAGCAGTGGCCTGACAGATGCTTAAGAATTTATGGGTGAAACTTGCTGACTCAGACCCAAATTACTTGCTGTCCCAGGACTGTATTTAGTCCAATAAGCACTGCTGGCTGGCTCGCCCCTCCCTCCTCCATTACCTTCGTCGTTCTTTTCCTGCCTCCCTTCCTCCTGCCTGTCTCTCTCCCCTCACTCTGGCTGTCTCAGCCCAAGCATCTTTCTCTACCCTCCTCCTTCTTTCCTGGGTACCCCAGTGCCTCCCAGCACTTCCCCTGGGAGGTGGTGAGCAAGCCCAGTGAGGGAACAAGCCAGTCCTACACGGTCCTGTGTATACATGGTGGGGGGAGGCCAGAGTAAGTTTGCGATTCAGGGTGGAGCTGGGAATAGCTCCACTGAGGAGAGGGGCTTGAGCTAGGCCTGAAACAGACCTTGAACTTGGTAGCTGGTGGAAGGGCAGCCTGGTGCCCTTTCACCACCTACCAGAGGAGGAGCAGCGTCAGGAGTCCCCAGAATGGAAAAAGCTGAGTGAGAGTGTGTGTGTGTGTGTGTGTGTGTGTGTGTGTGTGTGTGTGTGTGCGCGCGCGCGCACGTGGGCATCAGGGTGGGGTTTGGGGGGATGATAAGGGAGCTCTGTTAAAAGGAAGGCTGTTTTGAATTTTACAAGTTCCCTTCGACTTGAACTTTGATTTACTTTCTTGCTTATTTATTGTCTTTCTTCCTCACCTTTTTGCCACCCAGACCCTGACTCTTGGCTGAAATAATGACTGACAAAGACCTTCTCCCCGCACCCTGTCCCATACCCACACCCCGTCTGTGGGAAGGGCGCCCTCCTCAGAGCACAGGAGAGGAGGACAGGCGGCACTGTGTGGCCAGGGCAGGGGCTGGGAGGGGCGGCTGCAGGGGCCTGAAGGAGGTAGGTCACCGAGCATACACCCCGGGGCGATTGTAATAGAAGGAACGTTTGGAAACAGGAAGGAGCATCCTGGGCCCCAAATGCCTCTTTTCCCACGTGGGCAACATTAAAGACAATGGTGGTTAAAAGTAAATGCAAATTTAAATGGTTCACGCCGAACACTTAAAAACTCACTTCTGCAGCCTCCTTACTCATGCCGGCCCCTGCAGGTGGTCCTGGAAATGAAAAAGAAAGGAAAGTCCAGACACAAGGAGTCCAGATGACCGGGGACTGGGTGGAGATGAGGCCCAGCAGGTACAGCGATTTGTCCCAGCCACCAGGGAACTAGTGGCACACGCAGAGTTCGGTTTGAAGGCCAGACAGCCCCAGGGAGGGGGCAGGGCATGGCCAGGGAAGGACACCCCTGGACTGGCTGAAAAAGTAGTGGTCACTGCAGGTCCCCAGTGGGGCCAGCTCAGCTCTTGAAGGGCCACCTTCTCATGTCTTCACCAGGCTAGGCGACAGTTTGCAACCCAGGGAGGTAAGAGGCAGCCTGTGTGAGCAAGGTTGGGTGAGAAGGATACTGGATGGTCACCATCAGTAACACCCCATCGACTACAAGTGCCTTCAAGGCTGGGGGCTTTCCAAGCCACAGCTGGTGCCAGGGAACCCCCAGCTTCGTGTCATGCGGGGTCAGAACCACATCCTGAACTGGGCCGTCTGAGGACCAACTGAGTTCAGGCCTGGACAGCATGTGAGCCGGGATCAGTGGTCAGTCAGCATGAGTTCAGGTTTGTGCCTGCGATGGCCCAGGTCCCACTGAAAGACATTTCCCTGAGTCCTCCCTGACAAATGCAGAGCCCACTGTGTTCTCCGTGATGCTGCTGTACCCGGCAGGAGCCCTGGACGAGGCTTTCACCTCGTAGGTGCTTGCTGAGCTGTGAGCTGCCAGACACAGCCAACCACACAAAAGCAGTAGCCAATGGCCTCGCAGTTCAGTTTGGGTGGAAAGAATGGCCTGGTGGGAGAAAGCAAGCGACAGTGACCATCTTTCCCATTTTCATCTATTTCTTTTCTGATTGGAGAAGACCTGTCTCCAGGGGCCCCAGTAAACCCAGCCTTCCCAGCAGCCTATCAAAGTCCTATTCAGGGCCCCTCCCCACAAACTTGAGAACCAGTGGAGCCCAGCAGAAACAACTGGAAAAGGGTCCCCACTTCCTCCTGCCTGGAGCCAGGCCCGGGACCCCCGCCAGGCCCCGCGCTGCATCAGGACGGCCCAGGACCTGCTGGGATCAAGCTGTTCCAACAATGAAGCACAAATCAGCCGCCCTCGGCCCTGCCATTTGCCAGAACCAAATTCATGAGCCTCTGATAAATAATTCAGGCTTCTCCATCTGTGGAAAAGTTGAATTTGGCCTAATTTCTCTCATAAACAAAGAACATCATCTGCTCAAAACAGTAAAATAGACACCAGTCAAATTTCTTTAAAAAATATATAGCCCAGTGTACCTCATGCATTTGGGGTCTGAGACCCAGGAATCCGGTTGCCTTTTGTGAATCTGGGTGGGCGATGCAAACTGAGACAGCGAGCCTGACCTGAGCATCTGGGGCTGGGTGGGTGGCTCAGTGCAGAAGAGGAAAACATATTTAAGATCGATGGCTGCGCCTAACGGTGAAGGAGTCTCCGTTTACTGAAGTCGGCTGCATGATTTGTTTCTAAGTAGTATTTGCTGAAAGGATATGAAAGCAACAAACACGTTTCTTTGGAAACGTTCTTAAGCCCAGGAGTATCGGACTTCCCTGGAGACAGAGAACCACAGATGTACCTAGACATGCAGACACAGTAAGACATACAAATCATCTATATTTATAGATGTTAAATATATGCATGGTATATATCAATACACATTAAAAGATGTATTTTGAGGAACTGAGCCATGAGGTTGTGACGGGACGGGCAGGTCTGAAATCTGCAGAGCAGGCCAGCAGACTGGAAGTGCTCAGACAGACGTTGATGCTGCCGTCCCATTTGTGTGTAAGGCCCTTCAACTGATTGGATGAGGCCCACCCACATAATCAGGAATTATCTCCTTTACTTAAATCAGTTAAACACATCTTCAAAATGTCATAGCAACACCTACATTAGCATTTCATTGACTAGCTGGGGGCTGTAGCCTAGCCCGCTGATATACAAAATGAACCACCTCTCCAGGTTTACCTTTGTGTTTACTTTGCCTTTGGTGTCTTAGCTGACGACCAGCCTGAATCAATGAGACTCACCTGCAGAAGCAGGAAGCAAAGCATTGGGGATGTCTGAGCCCGGAGTTCTGCGGCCCCAGGGAGAATGTGACTGGGGAAATTGAAGCCAAGAGGCTGAACTGGTTTGCCCAAGGTCACTCAGCTAGTTAGTTGGGCAAGTTAGTTAGATGGCTGGTGGCTGGGCAGGTGTGTTCAAGAGTCAGGGCCACACTATTCTCACCAGCCACCTGGACCCAGCACTTTGCCTGCCTTTGACCCTGGGTAGGGCCACGTGCCTTGGAAGGCACTGGAAGAAACGAGGGCTGCACAGGCGTGTGGCTTTGTTACAAGCCAACTCTGGGAAAGTGGACCCTGACTGGTGGGCCTTGAGCACCTTGTGTTTCTGTGGTTGGGGGGCTTCTAGACTGACCATTGCTCAGTTGTTCGTACAGTCCTTCCCCACCCCGAATACAGAGCATCCCATTGGTGATCGAGTATTTCTAAGTAGCAACAGCCATGAACTGGTCTCCACACACTAATCAGCTTGGTGCCCTGTCATCTGGCAGAGATGGGCCCCACATGCACTGATTTGAAAGAGGGGGCAGGCCTTAACACAGGTGGGACAGTCACACCCGGGACAAAGCACACGTGTGGGGAGGCTGAGCAGTCTGCAAGCCCGGGCCCGCGGTCTCTCTTAACCCTCTGGGTCCCCCAAGGTGACACAGTTGAAGAGCACGGGGAATTGGCAGGAGAAGGGGTCTTCCCGAGATGGTGGCTCTCAGGGCTTCATGGCCAAAGCTCAGGTGACTGCAAGCACAGTGCTCTGCCCACCGAGCCCACCCCTCAGGAATCCCACACCTTGGAGACCAAGGCCGGGGACTCCACGTGGTGTCCATGGCTGGTGTTCATTCCTGGCCCCCTACACCTACTAGTGTCCTTAGGAGGAAGACCCCAGAGAGCTGGGGAAGAGGGGGAGCTGGAGGGAGCTGGTGCAGCCTTGCCTCAGCAGGACGCCCTCTTGGGGAGCCAGCTGCCCCAGTGCCGGGCCACGGCAGCGGCCTCCTCCCACCCATGCTGGGCCAGCTTCTTCCCCAAGACAGACAGCAGTAGGTCTGCTTCCCACCGCCCCTCACAGTCTAGAACCAGGCCATGGAGCAGCCATGTGTGGGGGGCCCTGGCCGAGCAGGGAGGACCCCTTCCCAGCAAAGGTCATCGTCCCAGACAGAAGGCTTCTCGTCTTGATCCAAGTGCTCCAAGCTGTCCGCCCAGGACAGGATTTTTTCAGTGTCATTCCCCCTCTTCGGCACACATTTCCCGGCCCCCAGTCCCTCCTAGCCTCCACACTCCAGAACTTTAAAGAAATTTGGCCAGACTGTTATTGAAAGGGAAGGGGAAGCAGGCCTCATAGGCTATAAAAGCTCTCCCTGCCTCCCAGCCCCGGGGGCTGGCAGTGCCTGCCCCCACCCAGCACATACACGTCCTCCCTGAAGCACCTGCCCTTCACACTCTGGATGGGCCCAGGGCCCCTTTACGGTCCTGCTGCCTGGCCCAGGCCTGGGCAGGGAGGGACGGGAGAGAGGACGCAGCACATAATCAGGATAGAGGGCGGGAGGATGCCCTGCTTCACAGGGCAGAGCCAACCTCGTGTTGGAGCAAAGCACATCCAAGGAGCCTCCAGGTCCGGCACAGGACTTCCAGGAGGGGCAGGGCTCAGAGACACACCTCCATTCCAGCCTCAGTGGTCCCCGTTCCAGCCTCAGTGGTCCCCGTCCCAGTGGGGCTCTGCAGAGCTGGAACTGGACTTCTTCCCTCATAAAAAGCCAGCCATACCTGCCTTGCAGGGCTCTTGGGCTGTCATTACTTACAAACACAGAGAGAGCCATAAACCAGGACGTGTTCCTGGACCAGGCAGTGATGCCCACGCTAGGCCGGTTTCTGGACAGCATGAGCTATGCCACTCAAGAGGAAGTGGTCAGAAGGGGCTCAGAGTCCAGACCCTGCCACACACACACACACACACACACACACACACACACACACACTCCCCAGGGCTCCTCAGTGTACCGTGTGCAGATCCTAAACAATGCCTTCAAGCTGCATGTGTGGAAACAGAAGCCTAGAGGGGGCGGGAGGCCTTCCCAGAGCTACCCTGCCTCAGGCCTCCAATGCCTTCCCCCTCTCCAATTTAGACTGGAAGCTCCAGGAGGGCAGGAGCTGTCCAGCCCAGCATGGAACTGACCACAGAGCCCAGCAAATCTCCCTGAACAGATGAAGAGACAGCCAAGGCTCCCTGTGCACAGATGCACCCAGGCTCTCTAAATGGAGGAGTGGGGGGCTGGGCATACGGGCACTTCAGGGGTTAGGAAATCTAGGGCCACAGCCAGGCATTGAGCCCGAACAGCTGCTGCATTTCACAGAGCTGAAGACCTGCAGGCCTTGTGAGGTTTGGGAGGGGTGAGGGTTGATGGAAAACTGGGGGTGACAGGCCAGTGGGGACGCATATGGCTGAGCTTCGGTGGGTCAGGTCCCCCTCGCTCTCCTCCCCGGCGAGCCCCCTCAGGCCCAGGGTCCAGCTGTAACGCAGGTGGGCGCACCAACGGCAAAACCACAATGAAGACATCCAGACGCAAGGCTGTACCTTCCGAGACGGAATCCTGGCTCTTGCTACTTTAATTAAGAAAAACAAAAGACGTGAGCAGGGGAGCCTGCCGGGGAGATGCCCGGGGGAGGTGGAGAGGATGGTTCTTGGCTTCCTCCAGGAGGGCTGTCTGTGCGGAACGCTTAGCGGTTTGGCTGTGCTGTCAGCAAGGCTGAGGTCACGGGTTCACACCTCACGAGCAAGGAAAAGAACCCAAATTTCTTGTCCCAGACTGACCCCCAACCGCAGCCTCCAAGTGACCAAGCTCTGTGCAGCCCCCTGCCTCGTCCACACTGTCTCTCACCGGGACACTGGCATGATGGGGCCGCTGCATCCCCTCGGCCGTTGTCTGCTGAGCACCTACTAAGCTGGAGCTCGGTGCAGAGGACACTCAGTGCCTTCCGACGTGACTCATCCGCTCTTCCATTTGTTTGTGTTTGTCTGTTTCTAATCCTTCTCAAAGCCTAGTCACATCCACCATCTTGAGGAACATCCTCAACAGCCAAAATTTACAGATGGGAAAAGGGCAGCACAGCTAGGACAAGAATTTGGACTCCAGCCTCGGAGCCACCGGCTCTTGGAGGCTTGTAGCACGCGCTGCATGGGCACAGGGCTGGCGGGCTGCACCCAGGGGGCGACACAAGGGCATCTGAGGCCAGGAGTCCTGGTGGCGTCCAGGAGGTTCGTGGGGTGGGGGCGGTGAGTGGGGTGAGCAGAGAAGCATGCCATAAGTTCGTGCAAATGTGCCTCTGCTGAGTCCATAGGGAAATGTAAGAAGCCAGACATTCTGCACTTGTGGGCTAGATGGAGGGAAAGGTCTCACCCTTACAAATAAGACAGAGCCTGACCTCGGATCGTGGGCCAGATTTACCTAGACAGACAAGAACCAGGAGAGGTATCAGAAGGTGGAATTGTGATGAGCAAAGAGTTTTAGGAAGAGTGAGAGGAAATTGCTGTGTCCGTGAAAGGAACAGGGCAATGGGAGAGCAGGAGGTGTGTTGGTGTCGGGGGCCTTGCACTTTAGGCTGGGAGCCCACACTGGACACTGTGGGCAATGGGAGCACTGAAGGCAGAGTGGCCTGACGCCAGCCCCACACACGGGCTTCAGAATGGGGTCTGGTACTGGGGTGAGCTATTTGGAGTCTTTCTAATCTGGCAGGCAGAGCTGGTCCCAGCCTAGCAAGAGGTCCTCTGGGTAGACTTCAGCACCCCCACTTGCTGAAAGAGTCTTCCCCCAGGCTGGAAACCTCCAGGTAACATAGTCACACTTGGAGGAGGGGACCTTGGCATTCACCCCTCCCTGACCTGACATCTCAGGGAGCCTCATGTTTTACCAGGGTGGCCCAGAGAGGGGCTACTAATTTCAGAATGAATTGCTAGTAGGGAAAACCAAGACACTGAAACACTGTCACTCATTCTCTCAACAAATCTGCAGTGAGCCCCTGGCATGCACAAAGTGTGGGGCACAGTGATGGGACAGGGTGCAGAGCCATCAGCCCAGGCCCTGACTCATGAGATGTAACCAGTCTGCGGTGGCAGTGGGAATCCTCCACTGAACGGAGGTGTGGGAGAGGAAACCGGCAGGTGTGAGCCAGACCCGTTCCAGCCAAGGCCACAGCTGTAAATGCTGCAGGAGAAAGTCAGCTGGAGGCTAGTCACAGGAGGGATTGAGCCCACGTCCCCCTGTGCCAGGATCCACTGGGAAGAGTGGACATTCCCCAGGGGAGGCAACCCAGTGGGGGCGTATTTAGATAGATAGTGGGTGAGACCAGGCAGACGGCCTAACCCTGCGGCCATGGCACTGCAGGGCCACTTTCCACTATGGAGAATATTCCCCATGAAGGGTATTGAAGACTAGAGTTTGGGGATTACTGGGGAGCAGGAGTGGAGACCCCGGGAATAGTGATAGGACTCACTTAGGGCTGCGCCATGGGAATGGCAAGGAGGCTGAGAAGGAGCGAGGGGCCACCAGAGGCTGCTGTGGGAGAGCAAGCACAGCTGGAGGCACTCGACAGGGATCAGAGGACATTCTGGGGTCTGGGGATAGCACACTTTGCTGGGCTGCCACGGGGTGCGCTTTTCAGTCCCCCCACCCCTCTGCACCCCAGTACCAGCCCCTCGGCACCCCTCCATCTACAGTGGAGCTGAGTGGCTGCCATAGGAGGACCCTGGCATAGAGTTATTAAGACATCTGTGTCTCTAATGAAAAGTTACCCGTTGCCGGGCAGGGGAAGACACAAATCATTATGAATCAATTTAGCTCTGGCCAGCCATCTGTCCCCGCCTCACGTGGGGGGAGCCAGATGCTGCGGGGAGATGCCTGCCTGCTCTCCCCTCCCAGCCCAGCCTTTGGGCTGGACGCATTGCCAAGAGGGGACCCATCAGGCGGGGACACTGGACCAAGGGCGGCCTGCACTGTCCCAGGGCCTGCATGGGGCAGAGGCCCCTGGTCACCCTGTAGTGTGCCCCAGGACCTAGGCCAGTTCTAGAGGCAAGGCAGTGACGTGTGAGCCGGAGGCGGGAAAAGCGGCCCAGTTCCGCCCCTCATCCCTCTCCTTGCTGGCCATTCAGCACGCGCCCTCCATCCTGCCCTTCTCGCCTGGTCCCGAGTGGGTGGCAGTGGTTGGCAAGAGCGCTCCAACCCCGCTGTCACGGCTCGGTTGGTATAGAGGCCGGCCCCGCCCACTCCCCCGCTCCGCCCCCCACCCGCCGGTCCCCAGCATCTGCCGCCGCTGGCCCCTCCTGCGGGGCCCTGGAGCCAGAGCTGCCCGGAGGAGAGGAGCGCACCAGTTGTCGCTCGTGCCCCGCGGCCCCCGACAAGCTGGCAATTTGTTGTTGTTTGTTGAGTGCTTTTGTCATGCAAATCCCAGAGCCAGCCGCTGGCGCTGTGCTCTGAGGAGGTGGGGTGTTTTTGCTTTATTTTTTTCTTCCCTTAGCCTTTGCGGTTGCAATTGTTAGCGTTGCTTTTTGAAAAATTGTTTAAGGCAGGTAAAAATATTACTCATTTAATTTCATTTGTGCTTAGCGTTTGTAGCTCCCCAATGCACTCTCACCTCAGACATTGCCAAGGTTGGGGTGGGGGTTGTTGATCAGGAGGTGAAGGACTGTCTAGAGGGACACTCCCATCACCAGGACAGACCCAGGCACCTGGGCTGGGGCCCTGAAGCCCAACTCCAAAGCCAACCCCCTGAGAGTGGAATCCCCTACCCTCACCTCGGTCTCTCGCTCTCTCGGGGCTTGTCCCTTTGAGGAGTTGTGGGGGAGGGTGTATGGGACCTCGGCCTACTGCCAAAGCCGGCAGTCCATGAGGAATGTACTCCCGGCAGCCATGGTCCTGTGCTGCCCACACTCACCTGGGCCTGAGTGTCCAGGGCGCCGGTCTCCTGAGATCTGGTGCACGCTCTCCTTGTGTCTTTGGACAGCCAGCCCTTCCCGGTGGTGTAAGCTGGGCCCCAAAAGGCCATTTTGTGTCAGGTTACTACAGACGGCAGGGAGATAGCTGGTTCTCAGGAGGGATGTTAGTGAATTTCTTCTAGCAAAGAATGTCCCGTTTGTAACATTTACCCCATGTGAGATTTCTTTCCATGGTTCTGGGTGGCTTTGAGCAAGTCCCAGATGTCATCATCGGGGAGGTCTGTGGTCTGGGTAGGCCCTCCCTGCTGGAGGCCAGGCCACACTGGTCATCCCTCGCCCAGGCAGGAGCGAGTAGGAGGGCACCAGGGTCTTCCCAAGAAGACCAGAGCCAACCCCAGTGTCCACTGCAGATGTGGTGCCTTTCCCAGTCAACCCAGCTGCCATAACCGAAAACCACAGTCTGAGTGGCTTAAATAGCAGAAATTCATCTCTCACAATTATAGAGGCTGCTGAAAGTTCAAGATCAAGGTGGCTAGTGGGGTTGGTTCCCTGGTGAGGGCTCTCTTTCTGGGATGCAGACAGCCCCCTTCTTCCTGTCTCCTCGGATGCCGGGGAAAATGAGGAGCGAGCTCTCCCATGTCCCTTCTGGGGCACGGAGCACATCACGGGGCCGGACCCTTACGCCCTCATCTGAACCTAATTACCTTCTAATTACCTTCCTCACCTCTTTGAACCTGGCTCTTTCCTTCTTCAGAAGGTCTCTCAGATGTGTGAGAACAGACCCAGCTCTCTGGCAGCAGAAAACGCAGTGTGTGTGTGTGTGCGCATCACCGGAACAGACAAAACCAGCCCGAGTTTGTGAATTGCAGACTGGGTGTTTGTGCAGTCAGGCCCAGTGCTCTGGGGACCAGGGGTTTCTGGAGAATGGCTCACTGGCCGTGGCCGCCACCTGCCCTGGGCGACTTCTCCAGTCTGCCTGTGAGCACAAAGGAAGTTTCCAAGCGCAGGAAGGAAACAGTCTGCTGTTTTGAGGAAAGCAGAGCCTGGCCCCACAATGGTCTCTCCTCCTCTCTTTTCTCAGCGTAGGTGGGCTCTTAGTGGTCAGCGTGGTCAGCGGTCGGATCTAACATGACGTGTGCAGAGCAGAGGGGACCTCCCTGCGTCGTAGTACACATCACTCGCAGGCTGTGCACGGAAATAGGAAGCATCTCGATGGTGTGTTCAGGGGGTGCCCTTATGCAAAAACAGATGGTCAAGTGCAAACCTGGCCGCTAAAACAAGAGTGACATTCTAGAGCACTTTTGTGTGGGTCCCCTGGGGTGTGGGCCGGCGGGCAACACGGATGAAGGTCCCGTCATAGGTGAGGGACTTGCATCGGACTCAGCTTCCGGCCTGTTCTTCGGAGACCACCTTTCTTTCCCTGCTTCCCCCACCACAGCGATATGCAGATGCGCACTCGGGAAGCTGGATCTTTATCACAGAAGTAATCCTGGTTGAAGGGCCCACAGCCCCTGGGGTCTGAATTCGGTTTCTGTGACCCAGTTGCAGGCAGCATCATTTAACCGTCCACGCTCTCAGCTTCACACACGAAAAGCCACCCTGGGACCAATTGTGCCCTGGATCTGGGCTCTCGGGGTGGGGAAGGCGGGCAGACACGGCAGCTGACAGTGCCCACCTCACTGCCTGCCTCCTGTCTGTGCCCGGCACACCCCCGCCCAGCCCAGCCCTGCCTTTCCACCCCTCTTCCCCCCTCTCCTGCCCCATCCCTGGGTGCCCTGCCCTCCGCTCCCGGCACCCTCCTCATCTGAGACTTGCTACACAAGCCCTTCCGTGTGGCTGGCCCTGTGCAGGGACCAGAGAGGGACTCGGGAGAGAATCCACGAAGCCAATGTCAATGAAGCATCCGATAGGGTCTGCTCACTGAGCCAGGAGTTGCAGGGCTGAGAGGGAGAACTGAGGGACCCATGATGGGGCAGGGGACACAGGCTCCTAAGCAGACCACAGCAATGGCAGAAACATTCCGGGCCCCCCATCCTGGAAGACAGGGCCACTCAAACACAAAGAATGTTCTGGAGCCAGGGACTTTGTCAGGTGCCACTTAGAGGCGGGAGGTGCCCCCAGCGTTCAGAGCAAACAGGACAGGCAGCAGCTGCTATGGGGCTTCAGAGAGGAGAGAGCTGCTGGGCGAGGAGCACCAGGGCGCATCCTGCGGCTGTGGGTGCGGGCGCTGCGCCGTGAGGAGGGCAGATTTGCCTGCGGGTGTGTCCCTGGGCCCTAGGTGACTAGGGAAGGTCTAGGGGTCTCTGGCCCTCTGCCCTGCTTGGGAAACAAGTGGGAATTAAAGCATAGGTGTCTTTTGCCCACAAGCCTCTCTCTCTGTCTGCTCCTTCTGCTTTTACGTTGGGCCACCTACATACAGGCTACGATTTAGTGCCCCCTCCCCAGGCCATCCATCCGCTGCTTCCTCCTTCCCCTGTCCTCTGTCCAGTGGCAGTCCAGCCCGGCTAGACTAGACCAGACATGACTGAGGCAGGCGGCCTCCTCACTCCAGGCTCCTGTGACAGCTGACAATGTTACAAGGACGGGCATCAGGGAGGACGGGTGGCCCGCTCCCTCCAGCGGCTGCCCCTCTGCTCCATTCCATTAGGATTGATCAGGCTGGGTCAGGGGTCCGCTGGGCCCGCACCGGGCTCCTGGAGCTTTCAGGATGACTGATGGCAGCGCCGCCACAGCGGCACCACCCCCTCCGCCAGCCCTCACCTCCACCTAGCTCCTCTCCCTCAGCCCATGCCCAGTTCCCTCCCTCCATGGCTCTTGTTCTAGTTCTTCCTTCCTTCCTTCATCTCTTCCTCCCTTCATTTTTTCCTTCGGTACTTCCCCTCCATCCCCCACCCCAGCTGAAACCGCTGCCCCCACTTGGCCAGGCTCGTCCTCCCCAGTAGCTCCAGGTGCTCTCACTCATGTAGCAGTGGGATCAACAAGGCCTGACTTAGAGAGGCCCCCTTCTCACTTTTAATTGGCCATCAGGCCCTGTGTACCCAGCAGAGGAAGAGAGAGGAGAAAGCACAGTGACTGCCCTTAAAGCGTTTCCCTCTAGGTGAGGTGAAAAGGCCCACCTGCCCAAAACCATTAGAAAAACAAGCCAAGCCTGGGTAGGAGATGTGGGCCAAGACATGGTGTGAGTGACAGGTGGGGGCACCTCCCAACACCCACATCATGGGCTCCCACACATGCCCCCTGCATGCGCCCCCCACATGCAAGGTGGAGCTGGACCATGGCCCCTCGAAGGAAGCACTGAGGCCAGCAGGTCAGGAGGGGGCTGTCCAGGGGACAGCTGCCATTTCCTCTCTCCTGGGTGGGACCCATCAGGCTGGAAGCCTTGAGTCCTGTACAGAAGTGAGCCTGGGCCCCCAGAACCCAGCAGGGGCCCACCCGAAGGACCCACGGATCATGACCATTTCCTGACACTGTCTTCTGCGAGACGGCCAGGGGCGCCTCTCTGCAAGGTGTGGCCGCGGGTGTTTGGGACCAGTGCAGATTCAGTGCGCATGGCCCTGTGTGACAGAGCAGGGCCGGACGGGGCGGAATGTTCGGCTGGCGCACTTGAGGCTCTGTCTGCAAACATGTGTGAGTGTGCAGCATCCCGGTGCGATGGTGTGGCTGCGGCATTCAGGCTCCCAGGTTCAGGGGAGCGACCATGCTTAGTTGACATCTGCTCTCCATTTTCGCCTGGACACTCAGAGGTCCTGCCGGAGTGAGCACGTCAGCTCGACTCCCCCTCCCTCACACACTTCTAATCAATTCGGTGCTTTCTTGTCAAGAAGACAAGCTATTTGCTTCCTGAGGATCAGATGGTGATGGATGAAATATAGGGAATAATTAAATTAGCAGTGTAATGGTGGTGCAAACCTCAATTAAAAAAATATTTCCATTGTCATAAAGTCTAGCCATAAATTCTAGGGGCCCTGCGTTCTTGGGCCTGTGATGCTCAGCAGCTGGACGGGCGCCCTGCAGAGGGGCTTCCGTGCGGTCTGGGAACAGGGCCGGGCTGCCTGGGAGAGACCGAAGCCGCCTCCCCCACGCCATACCCTGTTTGTGCCCCCGTCACTTCTGAACCAGACAGCGTCGGCTTTAGGGCTGTTACTGGTTCCAGCCTAGTGTTTCAGGTATGTCCCCAACTCTCAACCTGCTGACCCCTCTCCCTTCATTTCTTCTCACTTCAATCCGACCATCAGGAACTGTGGGGGGCCGGGCCCCACCCTTTTCACCAGCACAGGCTGCCAGGCCTGTTCATGAGGTGCTGACGCTGCCCCATAAGAGAGTAGGTCAGCCCACACCATCACCGCCCCCCTTCCCTGCCCCGGCCGCGCAGGAAGCTAAGGAAGACCCACTGGGAGAGAGCCACAGCACCTGCACACAGCGGGAAACCCCGTCCTTTGACAGAACGGACCCTGGTCACCTCCAGGGTGCTGGGAAAGGTCTTCTGAGGAGAGAGGGGCCAGGACGGTAAGAGCCGAGGTGCTCAGGCAAAAGCAGAGGGTGAGCAGGGGGTTGGAGAGGGGATTGGAGAAGGGGGCCCTTGGCTGTCTGTGGAGGCCCTGGAGAGGTCCCCCACTCCCGAGTAGGGTTGGCTGCCCCTCCCTCCCACTAGCATTTATGGCAATAACTGCTCACTGTATGGCCCATTATGCTAATGAATTACAGCAACAGACTTCAATGGGTGTGTGTGTATTGCCACCTTGAGCTCATTAGTAACCAAGGAGAGGGCCGGATGCAACAGGAGAGTGGGAGAGAGAACAGTGCAGGGTCAAGTCTGGGCTGGGGCAGTGCTGGTGCCTGGGAGGGAGAGAAGGGGGAGATGGGAGGAGGCTGAGGTGAAGGGGACAGGATGGGGAAAGAGGAGGAGGAGGAGGGAAGAAGAAAGCAGAGGGAAAAGCCTGGGCAGCAGTCAGAGGCCCACGGGTGACCAGTTAGGGGAGGGGGTGGTATTCCCTCCCTGTCGCTTTGTGCAAAGCCTCCAGCTCCTTAAGATCTAGGCTGATAAATGCACCAAGGTTGCCCTTGACCCTCATGCTCACCTGTCTACTTATTCAGAGAAGCCCCCGTTCCACCTCAGGTGGTCCCTCTCCTCTTTCCCCTTAATAAAATCTTCCCCAAGGAAAGGACTTCACTAACTCACACTGCTGTGCCTCCCAGGGGGTGTTGCAGTATAGCAGGGACAAGGACAGTGAAGGCCATTTTGGGAGGCAGAGTGTCACCAGCTGGCGGGAAAGACAAGGGTCTGGGTGGACACCATGGGGGAGCCCCAGGCCAGCGCCACTAGAGCCTGGCTCTGCTGGGTTGTGGGTGCCGGTGCCCTTCGCTCCACTGCCAGGCCTTGGCTTTAGGGAGATGGGGTGTGTGGGCCAGCAGAGGTCTGTGAAGATTGGAGGCAGAAGGAGCAAAGGACTGGGATGGAAAAGCACAGCATGCTGATAATCTGCTCAGGATATTGCTGAAATAGGCCTCAGCCCACAGGCAAACTGCCAGGTGCTAGAAGAACCTGGAGCTTTGGTGAGCCCTGGACTCTCTCACCAGCCTCTCAAGCCCAGAAAAGGACCCAGTTCAGAGTCTTCAGGTTTCTAGTCAGTCTCTAGGTCTTTCCAAAGAGGTTCAGAAGGAGCAAATGAATCTGGTCCCCTGGGTGTGGAGTCTGGCCTGGCTCAGTCCTAACTAAGTCCAGCACTAGGGGAGCTGCATGTCCTAGACTTCCAGGATTGGACACAAGTCGCAACTTGGAGGTGAAGGGAGCAGTTGGCTGGCTGTGGTCCAGGCATCCGGGGCTCAGACCACAGGGCAGAGGCCAGCCACCGCCCAGCAGCAGGTTCTGAGAGCCCCACTGCCAGGTGGGAAGCGGGGCCTGGTGCAGAGGTGTGGGTTCAGCTTCCCTGAGGAAGCCACCCTCTGAGTCCCCTCAGCTTCCTGCAAAGCGGAAACCAATCACCCGCAGGAAAGGAGGGGCAGTGTCCAGGTTTCTGCTGAAGAGCTTTAAGCACAAACAACACACAAGGAACCCAAGGAACTTGGGGATGCTGGGACCTGAGTCTTGGGCAAAGGTTAAAGAAATACTGCACATCCCAAAGTGAGGCCAGCAGGAGTTGGGGAGCCCAGTCACTGCGAACACAGTCCCACGAACTCTGTCTCTGGGGCTACCACTCAGAGCTGAGAAAGTCCCAGATGAGAGATGCATTTTTCTTTCTTCCTTTTTTTCCCCTGCTGGTAGTTTCTTCTCCAGGTCACTGCAAGAGAGTGCAGACGTATAGGAGGCAATAAAACCTTTCCAAAGTGAAAAGAATTCACAGAACCCAACTCTGTACACAGCCTGAGGTGCGAGAGCAAAGTAAGGAGGTGAGCACAAAGTCAAGGGTTTCTTCGGTGAAACCCTGGAGGGGTAACTATTTAGGAAAATAGAAACTATTTAGGACCATAACAGTTAAAGATTATTGAGAAAGGGACTGAATTGTACTTATGTGGTGTTTTCTTTATAGGCTTGTTTTATAAGACTTTCCAATCTCCTGTTTAATGGCGCCATGTTCAAGTTAATTTAATTCAATCAAAAGTTCTATTTTGACTTTTTCTAAGGATAATTAGTGGGAACACGTGTGTCCTCTTTTGGCTAATGGCTTCATCACCTACACTGTCTCCTGATGAGGACAGCTCCTCATTGGTGCAGATTCTGCCTCACCCATCCCTTCTCTCATCAACTGGGCCCCTCTGCGTCACCATCCTCCCTCTCTGCCCGCCATCCTGACCCGGCCGCGCTCCAGCTCAGCTCCCCACCTCCGAAGGCCAGCACTCTCCCCTCTCAGCCCACGGCCCCAGACGCCAAACACTCCTGCAGGTCTCTCTGCGCTCTCCCCCCGCCCCCACCCTTCCCGCCCAAGAGAAATGAAAGAAAGATGTTTCAGACCCATTGCGATCTGGCCCAGGTGCTTCAGCAGCACCTGGGCTCCTGAAGTTCTGGAGATGCTCCGCCGCGAACCTTTTCCTCCCTCCCCTGTTGTGGCCTCTGTGCCTTCTTTTCTCTTTCGGAGAGCCCCTCCCAGCCATGGACACTCACAGTCCCGGCAAACTCTTGTTCTCTCCTTACTTGCCTTCCTCTTTTCCCACCTCGGTGACAGCTTCCCCTTCTTTAAGCTAAGCACTTCTTTCTCTTGAGTGTTCAGAGCACTTGGTTTGTTACGACACACATTACGTGATATTGTCTATTATCCTCTGTGCATCTATCAGAGCAGACACTCTTTTAGGAGACAGGGAGGATATGCCTGGAACACAAGAGCGTGTAAATTAAAGTAGGATAAAGGTAAAAAAATAAATAAATACATTAATTCATGGTCTCTGGAAAACATGCTTAAAGCAAAAAGGATATACATTGTACCAAGGCACATATCACCACCTGGTGGCCATCTTCAGAATTGCAAGTTTAGTTTATTTTCATTAACCAAATGAATCCCTGAATCTAAATTTGTGAGCTAACAATGTATGTCACAGTTGAGCACTATGAGTCTGGTATCTGGACATAACAGCAAAAGGTGTTAGTTGATGAGATTACTTTGGAAAATTGATAAGTATTTGTTGAAATCAAGCTACATATCTTTCCCCGCCAAGTACCATGGAGGAAAGAACTCCCTATGTAGCTAGGGCAACAAGATTCACACATGAAACAATCAGAGAAACATTCAGAACTGCAGGTGGATTGCACGGTGTTTGACAGAAAAGTCATTCTGGACAGGATGTCAGGGAGGGCTTGATACTCAGGGCAGGTTTGAATGATGAATCTAATTAGCACATTAGCACATAGCCAGCCAGCAGGAAGCTGTTGTGGGCTGAGGGGAGAGGGTACATTGCTTCTCATCACTAATGGCCTGTCTGCTTATTCGAGGGTGTGGACCAGCTAAGGTAAGGCTCACTCTTCTCTTGACATCCATCACAGCTACTATCACCACTGCTGAACCTGTTAGAGGTGATCATATCTTCCAAACGAATAATCAGACACAGGTCTGACAAATATAACTGTGTTAATGGGGACAAAGGAAGAGAAGATTTGGAGTGGGGGTTGACCCAATGAATCTGAGGTGTGTAGCTCTGCACTCGTTAGTACAGAATGGGGGGGTCTGAGTCCACTGAGGAGGGCAGGTGGCTGGGGGACAGGCAGAGAGAGACCATCTGTCTGGGTGTGGAGGACAGGCCCTGGTCTGGGACAGAGCAAGTTAGTAAGGAGGGGCTCCTCAGCCATTCCTCCACCCCAAAGTTGTTGCTACTGGGGGGTGAGGGGCGCAACAGCAGCCATTCTGTCCAGCCAAAGTGCCCAGTGATGTCCCATCATTCCGCTATCCCCCTCACTCCACTCTGTCTGTCAGCACCAGCACCTGTCTGGCCTAAGGCCTCTGCAGCCTCCTTTTCTTCGCAGGACTCCCAATGTGGCTCTGGGGACCTCCTCCTGCACCAGTGGGGGCCAGAGGCCAGTGTCCCCATGTGTCTTGACCTAGACTGGACCTGCTGAGCTTCATTGCTTTCCAGTCTCCCACTGCAGGCTGGCTTCGGCTCCTGCCTGCCTTTGCTGGGAGGAGCCACAGGCCCCTTGCAGGGCCCCCTCCACCCTGCCCCACATGCTCCACCCCCCCCAGTCCCCATTCCCAGCCCTACTCCCTCCCTCTCCAGAGCTGAGGCCTGCCTGAAGACAGATATTAATGTGCAAATTAGCACAGCCCGACTGGGTCCAGATTGCCACTTAGAATTTGCATATTAATAAATGTTTTTGTGACAGCATTTAGCAGCTCAGGAAGGACAGAGAGTCTCCCCTCCCCCACACCCATAAGCGAGATAATAAGACTTGAGAAACCAAATTTGTCCCCCTCCCATCACCCAACCTGCACATATTCCTCCCATCAATCTATCGGGCAGTCAATTTGTCCATCTACCTACCTATCTCAGCGTCACCTACCCCTGCTCAGTGCCCCACCTCAAGCATCTCTGCCCGGTCTCACAGTTAGCCATGGAGGGGGCAGGACAAGCTTGGAACTAGGAATGGGAGGTGCAGGGTAGCCAGGGGTACATCCAGTGTGGCCAGGGTATCAGGATAGTCTGCCAGAGGAGGGTGTTTCTACCCCCAAACAGGACAGGCATGGTGGACTGAGAGAGAATACATTCTTTCCATAGACTCTGAGGGTCCCAGTCTTCTTCACCAGTGAGGAGAGGGGCTTTGGAGGCAGAGTGAGCACTGGGCTGGGAGCCAGGACCTGTGGCTCTGTGCAGGTCTCAGCCATAACTCACACAGGAGCCAGCAGCAATGTGGTCCTTTATTTGCTCTTCTGCAAAATAATTGGGTTGATACCTGGCCCCTTGCATCCCAGGACTATCACAGGAATCAGACCAGATAAAGGATGCAGACGTGCCTTGAAAAGGAAGGCGGGGTTTACAGATGCCACATGGCATTTGGCATTGGAGAAAAAAATGCTGGGGCTGTGTATTACAGACTTCTGTATTATACATGAACCATCTGGAAATTAAGGATTATGTATAATAGAGTTTTCAGCTGGCTGAGGATTGCATTCTTCAAGCATCAAAACTTTTAAACTTCCATTTCAACTGCTTGGAGGGAATATCTTTCTAAAATGCATTGCAATGCCCCGTTTTCTTATTCAGGGTAAAAACATCACCGGAAGTCACCCCCTTACCTGAGCTGTCATTTGCAGGGTGGGGGCATCAAGAATGCCAGAGGGGAAACCAGTGCCTGGGCCGTGGGCACCCCCTGCTGCTGAGTTCTCCAGGGCCTTGCTACTCCCAGTGGCGGCGGCTCTGTTCTGCATCTCGGTACTTTTGATGAAATCAGTGGCCAATGAGCTTTGGCGACATAAACCGGAATTACTAAGCTTCACTCACAGGAGTGTGTGTGTGCCAGACTCTATTCCTGGCACAGGAAATAGTAGTGACAGGATCAGGGCGCTTACGCTTTTGAGGAGGGGAGCAGGGAGTACTGGTCCACAGTGTTTATAAACCAGCAGTTAATAGCTCTAGAGCGGGTTTTCTACGGGCAAAGTGCATGGAGTTTTAATACATGGACTGTAAATATTTTACATTTGTCGAATCAATGAAGGGATTAATAAACCTTAGGAGCTTTTATGACCTACTTCCTGGTTCCCTTGTGTTCAGAAGAGTAAGGAAGCTCACTTACTAGTTAGTTGTATTACAGATGGAAAAGTCATTACGTGTGTGCACATGTGTGCACACATGTATGTGTGTGTAAATTCACTGGATCTTTGCCAGCTGGAAGAAGTGAACAGACTTCAGGAAGCAGAGAGCCAGCAGGTGATGCAGCTTCTCTTGTACCTGGAACTGGAGGGAGGGAGAGGAGCCCCAAGTCTGCAGGTGCCATGCATGAGGCGGAGCCTGGATGAGTTATGGACCAGCTTGCGGGGAGGGTGGCCTAAACCTCCCTGGATCTGCATTTCCCGTTCTCTGCAGAAAGCTCCTTCCAAGAGAGATGGAGCAGAAGAGTGCCTGGAGCATTCTCACAGGTCAGATTACACAGGCTTGACTGCCCATACCAGCTCTGTGGGCCTGTGTGAGCTGTCTCACCTCTCTGATCCTCAGCTGTTCCTCCTGTAAAATGGGCTGATGAGAGCCCCCGCCATCTTGTCGTCGTGAGGATAACCTGCAACAGATGCCAAGTGCTTAGAACAGTCAGCGTTGGCACGTGATAAGCTCTAAGTAAATACTGGCTGTTTGTATTTTTGCTTTCACTTCCTTACCAGCTCATTTTAAGGACCACAAGTGTTCATGTAAAGAGTGATCCTTCAGCCCTGGCTGATGTGGCTCAGTGAATTGAGAACCAGTCTGTGAACCAAAGGCTTGCTGGTTCGATTCCTGGTCAGGGCACACGCCTGGGTTGCAGGCCAGGTCCCCAGTTAGGGGTGCATGAGAGGCAACCACACACGGATGTTTCTCTCCCTCTTTTTCTCCTTCCTGTCCCCTCTAAAAATAAATAAATAAAATCTTTAAAAAAAAACAGTGATCCTTCAGTGCTAGTTATTACCACTGGGCCACCTCCCAGGCCTGAGGCTCTAAGGAGCAGGGGGAGGCCTCCTCCACAAGCCCCGGAGCTGCCCCCCTCTCCCCCCCTTGCCCCAGCGGGCCCATCAGTAAATACTCAGTCAGTGCTGATGAGTGGAAGAGGGCTCGGGTTCAAGCTGGGACGGGACAGTGTCTCGCTATGAACTCTTCGTAGATGCAAGAAGAGGGCCAAGCAGGAGGGAGGGCGGGGGCCAACAGGAAGCTGAGCCTTAACCCGGCGGGCAGCTGGAGGTCAGCAAATTAGCTACAAGACACCCTCTGAGTTCTGTTTACAGACTTCAGCTCTGGCTTGAGCAGTAGGAAGAGACAGGGAGGCACAGAGGGCGCCACCCCTGCCGTGGGGAGACCCCGTTCAAACGGCCTCCCATTCTAAGGAAGGGCTCATGGGACGAGGGTCAGCCCCTACCTGGGGCACCTATAAGGCTCCCACCTAAGGAAGCTCACCCGCATTCTGAAGCCCCCGTATGGTATGATCCAGCCATCGGCATTTGGGGATATTGCAGCCCACAGCCAGGGTGCCTGAGCTGAGCCCAGACGGAGGGTGAGGACTTCATCCAACTCTTCTCTAGAGCTCACCTTCCCCAAGAAGCCTTCCCAGATTTTGTGACACAGTTGCCTGATACACTGCCTGCATTCTTTACTCCAGTACGGCTCCTTGAAGAACAAGACCGGCCCTTACCCCAACACCAGGGCAGGGGCTGTGGTCAAGTAGGTTCTCAGTAGTGGTTATTGGGTGGATGGATGGTGGGGAGATGGACAGATGGGTGGACTGACAGGCGGCTGGAACGGATGAATGGATGGCGAGTGGAGGGAGAATGGATAAATTCCCTGTAGACGAGCGGCAGGAGAAGCAGAAGCCAGGGTGGAGAGGAAGACATTAGTGTGTGATTGGGCAAGGCCACTGTGGGGGTTTGCTTGGTGGGAACAGTGGGGAGAGGGAGGTTGTACACGGACCTTCAGCCTGAAGCCAGGAGAAGAGACCACAGCCCCTCAGGGCACCGAGGAAGACAGAATCTTCCCCAGAGGCACAGTGGCAGAGACAGTGGGGAGAGTAGGGAGCGGTGTTTGGCAGGTTGCGAGAGGGAGGGCAGCTGATCTGAGAGGGGGTGAGATCATGGGGGTTTTCTCTCTGCATCTCCGAAATCACAACAGTTTGGGGAGGACCAATCCCATCACCCTTGGGATCAAACAAATACAGGATCGGGCAGGAGGGTGGAGACAATGACCCAAGCTGAAAGGAACCTCAAGTCCACACTGATGTGGAAACCGTGAACTTGAGCCCTAGTCCTGAATCCACAGAGCCCCGGGGCTGCTCAGCCCTTTGAGTGGAAGGGTGGGTCCAGGGGGAAGGGCCTCAGAGCAGAATGGCAGTTTAGCCTGCCTTGCTGAGGCTTCTGGAGAGCCTGACATTGAACCCACCCCTCTGCTTCTCTTTGATACAATGTGCCTTGCACCAAAGGGGAAGAGAAGGGGAGGGCCCGCAGGGGCCAAGGGATCTCTCTTGCCTGCGCTCTCACGGGAGAAGCCTTTCCAGCTGTGTGCATGTCCCAGCATAGGTAGGAAGTCCTTCCCAGAGTCTGACTTCCATCCCGCTTGGTGCAATTATAAATAAAGAAGCAGAGGGAGTCCAATTGGAAATCCTAGAAGACAGTTCTCAGAATTGTCTAGAACTTCACTAGGATGAGGGGACATTGAAAGGCTTTTCTGACCTCCATGGCCCCAGATCTTGCCAGTTCATTTAGGAGCCAAGGACTGTTTTCTCTCTCTCTCTCTCTCTCCCTCTCGGCCTCTTATTTGCTGTGCCAGAGCTGGCCATTATGCAGGTGATTAAATTTAAAGACACTGCCGTAAACTCCAGCCTACAAAAGGCAGCCAGCATCATTACCAGGTAATTGGAAGCTAAGCTTAATGAGGTAAGAGAGAGAAAAATAATATCCGTGATCCCTTTTAGGATGGTCAGTACACCCCAGCTTCCACCTCACTTCCTCAGTGGCACCAGCTACTGAAGTCTGGCCGGAGATGTGCCCCGTGGATAGGACGGGCCACCAGCTGATGGAGCACAGAGTGGCCTGGTTGAGCACAAAGACAGGAAGACCAAGGAGCTGGAAGGGGAGCAGTGGGTTAGTTAGGGTGGGGACAGTGGGGGACTTTTTGGAGGACAGAAGTCAGCCTTAAGAGTGCAGAGGACGAGTTGATGCCATGAAATCGGGTGCATAGGAGGTGCTGGCTGCCTGGGGTCGCCCGCAACCCCTCGTGCTGCCCCCCACGCTGTGTCGACTCTGAGTCCAGTGCACACGCATTTGCAGCAGACCCGAGCGCAGCCAACTGTGGTTTCAGGACCCTTGCAGATCTTCGCAACATGTGTGTTTTCGTAAGACCCTAAAAAACAAAAACATGGCTAACCCCCAAGTGCTGCTTCCCTTTCATTTGGGGTGTGTAATATACACACATTTATTCCGAGGGACTGGCTCTTCACGAGCACCGTCTGATTTATTTCCTCTAGACGCTCTGAGAAGGATGCGGTTGTTAATAACAATAATGCCGCCCAGCTTACAGCACTCTCTGCTTTTCGGGGCATTTTAAAATCCATTATCCTATTTAATAGAATTGTAGACTCACAGGGAAATTGTAAAGTCGGGGGAGTTTGTCCTTGGCCACCCCTCTGGCCTGCCAGTACCTACCCCCACCTCCCTGAACTGGCTGCGCCTCCTGTCCGGCTGCCCCAGCCCAGCAGAGCCACTGAAGCCAGACCCTACCTTCCGAGATCCACGCAAGGGATGGCCAAGAACGCAGGGCCCTTTCATTCCTAGGGGAGGTGTGAGCATTCTGAGGGGTCTTTGGCCAAAACCAGGAGGAGGAAAGCTCATGTACTGGAGAAAGCAGGGCAAACGGGGGAAGTTCTGGTGGCGGCTTTGCCCCACCAGGGGCAGGGTGAGTGGCAGCTGACCTCTCTAGCTTCTTGAGGGTTGTACAGGTTGTGGCTGTCCTCCCCTACCCAGTGCAAGGCTCCAGCAAGCCCAGCCTGTCCACACTTGGGGTGTGCAGAGCAGGGGCACTGCTCCCTCCCAGACCTCACTGTCCTGCTACTTTGGCCTTAGGCCTTTTTAGCGTGCCCCCTCTGGCTCCACATTTCCATCTGTCCGTGGCTGTCACCCCAGCCCTCGGAGCTCCCGGCTGTCCTTCCTGCCCCTCCACTCCCTCTCCTGTGCACACTGCCTAGTCTCCCCTTCCGCGCTGCCCAGCTCCCCAGCCCAACCCGGGACCCTCTCGGATGGGTCTGCCCCTAACGTAGCCCCTGAGGTGCTGAGCCATTCCCCTACAAGCACCCCCGTCTTCTGACAGGCCAGTTCCCAAGCCCGTCTGTGAACATTCATGTCATTTTCTCCATTTTCTCCCTCAGCTATTTCCATGGTGCCCTCCCATCTCTAATCCCTCCAGAAAGGACCCCTCAGCTGCCCCTGCCCACCCCATCCAGTGCTGGCAGGTTAGGGTCCCGGAGGAGCTAAAAACACCCCATGCCCCGGTCCCACATACAGATTCCCACTGAAGTCTTCTGGAGTGGGTGCTTTTTCTTTCTCTTTCCTTTTTCTTTTCTTAAAGCTTGCTGGTGGTCCTCAGTGTAGCCGGGCTGGAGCCCAGTGAGACAGTCCTTTGTGCGGTGCAGACCTCAGAGCCTTCAGTGGCCAGGGCGGGGGCCGGAGGGAGCAGCTCCTGGAGACTAAGTCGGTTGATGGGCCATCGGCAGAATGTTGCCCAAGGCCACCCCAGGGCCAGCAGCCATGTACCCCTCAGTCTCCTGGCCCTGCTCCTCCCACCTGGACCACTCTGCCTTCCTGCTTCTCAGGTCAGCCTTTGTCCACCCTCCCCACTCCCCTGACCCTCCCTACTGCCACCCTGCTGAGAGCAAATGCTCAGTATAAAACCACAGGGGCGCCCATGAGGTAGGCAGGCCCCGACTGCTGCTTTCAAATTTCCACGGCCACCACCATGCACTGAAGTCCAGGTTATGGCCGCCAAGGGAGGCTGGGCCTGTCCTTCCTCTGCATCCTGGGAGGTGAGTCAGGCCACTGTTGCCTGCTTTGCAGGGGCCCCAGGGGCCTGGCCCATTTTCAACCAAGGCAAAGCCAGGCCCCAAGATGCCTGGTCTTCAGCCTAGAGCCCCGGGTTTCCAGGGATGATAAGTCATGCAAAACAGGAGTGGAAAGGGGCTCTATCGCAGCCAAGTCTTCCTCATGGCCTTCCTGGAATTCTCCACTTCCTAGCACAAGACACATGGAAGCCTTGAAGGCCAGAGGAAGACTGTGTTCTGGCCAGAGGGATGGAGAAGTGGGGAGCACACCAGGCAGAGCAGAGTTACAGGAAACACAGCAAGAGGAGGGAGGGGTATGGGGTTTGCAAAGGTGCCCAGGCTGGGCTGCAAGAGGCGGGCACAGCTGGAGAGGGAAGGACAACCAGGCCAGGAGAGGCTTGGGGAGGATCGCGGCAGAAGGAGGGCTGAGCTGATGGCATGGGGGTCGGAGAGCCCTGGGAGCTCCTGAGAGGTAGGTGGCCCCGAGAGGGACGTGGCCTGGAGAAGTGGGAGGCTGCCAGGCCAGGGACAGGCTGGGCTGGGCTTTCCTTGTAGGAAGAGTTGAACACTGGGGAGGAAGAGGAGGCAGAGGCAGAAATGGGGGTGCTCTGGGTGCTTCAGGTACACTCCTCATTAAGAACCTCGTCTCTGCTCCTGGATAACCTGCCCCCGAGTCTGGGCTCAGTAAAGAAAATTGATTACTTTCCATTGCAATTAACATCTGGTCCTGGGTCACGTCATTAGGATAATTTGTTACAGGAAAAGCAAAGGAACTAGCTATCAGGTAATAAAGTTCTTGTGGACCCAATTAAAGAGTCCAGCTTGTGGGGAGAGTCTGGATGGGGCAGACTCCGCCAGGCCACAGCCTAGGACCTGGGAGCCTGGGAGGGTCACCAGAAGCCCATGTCTGGGGTGAAAGAATAGGGAAGTTTAAAGTAGCCCTGGCCCCATCTGCACACACAGGCCTCCAGTCCCTGTCCAGCCCTGGGCAGCAGCTCTGGGTGCTGGTTGCAGCCAGGTCTGGCCTCACTCAGACTCAGGTTTGCCGCCCGAGTTTACTACCTAGGAAGCCGCTTCCCTCTCTGCACCTCAGGGATGAGGAGTACATAAGCGACTGGGAGTGGAGCTCTTTGTCCAGGGCTGAAGCTCAGCGACAGCTAGCTCACAATAGAGTGTTCTGGCATCCAGTTTACGCAGGTGTCCCTCACAGTGCAGTCTGCGGTGGGGGCAGGGGTCTCTCCACGGGGCATGTCCCTCCCTCCTTGCTGAGGGGACCAGCCTGAAGGCCCAGTTTGGATGCTGCCCTGGGACTGGACCCAAGGGCTTCATCATGTTAATGTTCCTTTCCTTCATTCTTCACCCCCATTGCCGAGCACTCTTGCAAACCCCTCCCCACCAAAGTTACCTTTGCAATCCATTTGTTTGCCAGGCGGGCAGATTTATGGCAGGTATCCGTATAAATATTTATACTCTGCGGCAAGGAGGTTTTAGAGGTCACACACACACAAACACACACACAGTCCCTGTGCCGCCCCCTCCCCCTGCCAGACCACCAGCTGTAGCCAGTGGCTGAGTGATGGCCACCCATGCACACACTCAACCTGAAAACATATGTCCAAGGCTGAATAGGTCCACACCACAGACACGTGGTACACCCACATGCAACTGTCACCTGCTGAGCTGGGCCCCGTGCCACCAGCTCCAAGCAGCCACCACAGCTCACTCCACCTCCACCCCGCAGAGGAGAAGCTGAGGCTCGGAGAGACAGGGTGGGGCCCAGGGCTGCACGGCCAGTAAGAAGCAGAGGCAGGTTTGGGGTCAGCGCTGGGCAAGCACTACATTCTTCACTCCTTGCCTTCCACCAGCGAGGGGGGTAGCCTCTGCAGGAGAGGAGACCAGGCAAAAGGGACAGGGCGGCTTCTCTAATCCTTATTCATCAGGATTGAATCAGAGCAATCATTCCTACACCAAGACTTGGGAGCACCTGGTGGGAGAGTGGCCGCGCTGTGGACAGGTGGGGGCAAGAGCCAGGAAAACCCAATTCTGTGCACTGGCCTGTCATGGTCAGGCTTCCGACCTGAGCAGCCCCTAACAGGCCGGGAGCTCCATGGTGGCCAGAGAGGGTGAGGATCCCTGAGGGCAGGGAATGTGGGTGCCACCCCCAGCCATGGAGGTAGGGGCTGGAAGCCAAAGTGCGACAGACCTGATGATGAGACAGATGGCCAGGGCCACGGCTCTGTCACCTGTGCGGGGCAGCACAGGCCCCTGCCTGGCTGGGCCGAGGGTTCACAGCCTAGCCACCTGCTTTCAAGGTTAGTTCACTGAACTAAACATGTAAAAATGCTTCAGATGGTAAGTTTTATGTCATGTATATTTCACCACAATTTTTAGACTTAAAAATAAAATAAAACCCTGCCATTAGGGAACTTAAAACAAAAATTTAAATAAGGAAAGAAAAAAATTAGTCTTGTTGAGCCTGCAAGGGCCTGGCTGAGGGCGTGGGAGATGTGAGGTGGGCCTGCAGGGAGCTCCTGGGCCGAGCTGTGCGGGGAGCTCGGCGGCTCAGCGGTGGGAACAACTGTCTCTCTAGCCTGTGAATTGCTGTAGACTCGGGTAAAATGCACACTCCCAGTTCATTGCTCACTTCCCACGTTTTTACCTCGAATTTTTCAATTGGTGGGAGCTGATGTATGGTGGCTCTTTGCTCCCCAATATTATTGTTCAATTAAAGTAGGCCTTTCACCCCATCTGCAGCTATAGATCATCTACCCGTCTAGAATCCCACAGGCAGCTTGCCTGAGGCTGCAGGGCTGGGAGGGACCTGCCCACCTGGGCCTCTCACGTCCACAGCAGACCGGCAGGAGCACGCGTGCCCAGGACACCTGCATCCCCACACACACACCTGCTGGCAGAGTGCCACCTGGCAGGCCTGCTCAGTTCCTCTCCGCTCCCCTACTCACACTGACATCTCCACCTCCTCCCAGAGACGGCCCTGCCCCCTGGAGGCTGAGCCAGCCTTTCGCCCAGGCGGGGAGGTGTCGGCACAGCTCTGAGGAGGGGTGGTCTTGGGCACATGACTGTGTTACCTGCCTCAGTTTCCTCATCTGTGAAGTGGTGACTCAGTGGCGCTCTCACAGAATGGTGGTGAAAACCCAGGGTGAATACCCAGATCTGCTGATCGCTGGGAATGCTATTCATCACCATTGCTATTTCAGGGCTCTGTGCTCTGACACAGCTCCTCAAGGAGTCAGAGACTCTGTCCTGTGCACGCAGCTCTTCCACATCAGGGGGTGGGGTCTGTGGTCGCTGGGCGGGTAGGTGGGGCGTACAGAGTTCAGTGGCCCTCCTCCACGTGGCTCTGCCACCACTTACCAGGTTTGATCCCATCAGGGCCTGGTCTCTCTGGGTCGCTTTGGTGACCTTTGTAAAATGGGAGGGAACCCCCTTTCCCCTGTGGCTCTTCCTCACCTGTTGTGAGATGTAGAAGCGACAGCGCCCATGAATGGATCTTTGAAGAGTGAGCAGGTGAAGGGGATGTAAAGGGTGTCTATGGTTGGATCCGTCTGGCAGCTGGGACTCCGGTGACCCTGGCATCCCTCACTCCAGCCGTTAACAGGCCACCCCCCACCCCCGCCCCGTGGCTTGCTGAACAGAGTCCAGCCTGCAGAGGGAACGCTTCTCTTTCCAAGGCTCTATTATCTGCACTGTTTTTACCACACTCCCCCTGCACACTGAAAAGGAAAGAAAGAAAAACAAACAATAACACACGCTTGTGAGGGTCTGAACTCTGCCCTGCCCAGGCCAGTCCCGCTAACTCTGGCTCCAGCGTCTAGTTCTCCCTGGGGCCCTGGATCAGTGAAATATCTCAGTCATTGCCACCCGAGAGTACATGGCGTGTGGGCACTTAGAGGAAGAAGCAGTGCTCCCCGGGGCTACCCAGGATGCCAGAGACACCAGGCTGGGCCGTTGGTTTCCTTCGCTGACAGCCGACCTGAGTTGGCTGACCCTCAGCAAGTTTTCATGAGGATCTGTAGACATGGGAGAAAGAAAGGCCTGGATGACAGAATAACCAGGTCCGTAATTGGCTGCAGACCCGTTCCTAAGGCGTTAGGGCAATTAGGAGAGTGTCGACCCAAGGAGGTGTCCCCAGGATCAAGAAGACCGCCACTGGCCTTGGCCCTGCCCTAACCTGTGTTGTTATCAAGACTCAGCTGCAGATTTGTCAGCACCGGATTCTCAGGAGGCTTCAAACTGAGAGGAACGGTGCGTCTATTAGGTGACAGAATAAGGATGCAAAAATACCTCAGCGGATAAAAGTGATACTTGACTCTGACAAGGCGAAGTTCAATAGGGAGAACTTTGGGGCCTTTCACTTGGGGTGGACATTCTAGCTGCAGATGCACAGAGCAGGGATGTGGCAGCTGCTGACAGCTCAATTGGAGTCTCCGGTTTCATACAGCGGCCCTGGCGCCTGACCGCGCCTTACACAGAACGGAGGCACGTGCCGTACCTAGAAAGAGGGCGTACTGGCCCCTCGGCTCCGTGCATTGAGCCAGTTCTGGGACTCGAGGGAGGCTGGTCAACACTAAGTGTCCCCCGATGTGTGCGATAGAATGTGGAAGGCTTTACACGTGTGACGCATGACATGGTTTAAGGGAGAGAGGGCCAGCCGGGACGATGCTCATTCAAGGGTGGCCCCAAGGAACGGGCTTGTTTCCCGTGGCTCCGGAGAAGGAAGGTAGGGCCATGAAGAGAAAGCACCAGAAGTCAGGTTTCGGGTAGATACTGAAAGCACGCCAACTCTCACTGCTGTACAAAGGTTGTGCGGGGACTGTACTGGCTTTCAGGTACTGTATGTAGATGAACTGGGCTCTTCAATGGAGAACGCATGGTCAGGTCACTGACAGGCTGGATGGTCTTCTAGTTCCTTTACAAGTGCTTCCGAGTTCCGTGATTCCTACTGGGTGTGGAGCACCCCCAGGGGCACCTCCACCATGCCTTGCAGGTTCTAAGTCCAGGGGTTCCAGTAATGTCTGAGGCCAAGGTGGGTGGGGCTGGTGGGAATGTGGTACCCCACTCCTGCTTCTGAGCTGCAGGACCAACCATTCGTAACACTACCCTGGGAAGATGGCCCCACCCTGATAAGAGGCAGCCCTCCTCTTCTGCTTTTGTCATGGGCTCTGCAAAGTGGGGGAGCTGGTTCCCCTTCATCCCCCCCGGAGGAGGGATGAAGGGCTCCAGAGGAGCCTACTGGACTGGGGGCTGGCACCGCAGTGGACCCTCAGCTTGTAGGCTATGGGAGTCGGGGTCGGGGTGCCTCGTTTGCTGGTTTTCTCTGTCTTTGCCCATCTGGTTTCAGGCAGTAGGTGCCTCTGCTTTGGGGGAACACTTGACTGAGACAAGCCTGGGCCTCAGACAGGCAAGGGCCTCATGCAAGGGACACGGTGCATGAGTACATTCAAATGTGCTGTAGTGGCAGTGTCCCTCCAAATGTGCTGTGGTGGCTGCGTCCCCAGAGGGTGTAAGTCCATGGCCTGCTCTGGTTGGAGCAGAAGGTGTCAATGGGACTAGAGGAAGCATGAGCCTGCGAGAGCACTGGGACCAGACCGCAGAGGACGACGAATGCCAGACGAGAGTATTTAGAGCTAATCCTTTGGCACTGGGGAGCCATAGTGTGTCTTTGAGCAATTGAGCGGTAGAATCAGGCAGAGGTGTGGGGCAATACGGAGTGGAACTAAGGCAGCAACAGTGAGACTAGAGAGCAGGGGTAAGTAATTCCACAGAGTTTAAAGAACTGCCTGGCCCTCTAGCACAGCAAGGAGACAGAGTGGTTGGGATGCTGCCTGGAGACTCAGAATATTCAGGGTGACTACAGGTTTGGCCAAAAAGTCCATTGTGGTTTATTTTCCATACTATGGCTCCACAGTGTTTAGTTGTCTTTAACTTCATTTGGAACAATTTTGTTAGATTGTTTGGTGACAGCTGTCATGTCAGCATAAGCTTTAAAAAAAACTTCATTTTTATGAATTTTTGTGCAACCATTTTAATATTGAAGATGGAAGAAAATAAACATTTTCAGTGTATTATGCTTTGTTATTTCAAGAAAGGTAAAAACACAACTGAAACACAAAAAATGATTTGTGCAGTGTATGGAGAAGGTGCTGTGACTGATAGAATGTGTCAAAAGTGGTTTGAGAAGTTTCTTGATACTATTGACATTCTGGCCAAATAATTCTTTGCTGTGGGGCTGTCTTATGCACTGGAAGATGTTTAGCAGCAGCCCTGGACTCTACCCACTAGAAGCTAATAGTGGGAGATAACTTACATACTCAAAATATCCAAATCAATAAAGTTATTGGTGAAAATGAAAATGCGTCTTTTATGAAAAAAAAAACATAACAGACTTTTTGGCCAACCCAGTACGTGCATACTGTGAGGAGGGGGGACCTCCCCCACGTCCCTCCCCCACAGTCCCCAGAGGCACTTGTAGGTTCTTTAGAAGGCCCAGAGAGCCAGCCCTCCAGGACATACCGGAACTGTAGTAAACCGGGGCAAGGAGGCTGCAGGGGCGTAGGCACAGCCCTTGGGCAATGGCTGGGTGAGGGTTTGGGTCCCACCAAACCCTGGGACCCAGCCCAGCCCCTCACTGTCTCTTCATGCAGGGCAGTGTTCTGGGAGAGAGTTGCATGTTTACATGTTCCTTTCCGGTGCTGGTGGCCCTGTGGTAGAAGCTGCAGACCAGGGGAAGGCTCAGCCACTGGGAGGGACTGGGGTGCAGGAGGCTGGCATCTCTGTGGAAGCATCACTAAGTGAACCTCACCCCAGCCAGCTCCTTCCTCTCCTCTCCATTCTGGAGTCCACCTTAGTGCTCCCCGGACAAACACACAGCTCCCAGGAGGCAGATGCTGCTGAGGTTTGCAGCGCTCATGGGCTCACGTGTATGGGCTCACGTGTGCAGGCTTGTGTACAGCAGGAACAGGCACGTCCACCCATACATAGGTGCCCAGGTGTTCACCCAGGTCCTCAGGCACCTGCTCATGCTTGCACACAGATGGTGCATGCCCACCTGCACAGCACAAGGCCCAGACTCCACAGGTGCACATGGGCAGCTAAACTGTGTGTGTGTGGCTGCCCCACAAGGACATGGCAGATGCACAGGCCTGAGCTCACGTGCTTGGGTGGGGATGGAAGGGCGCAGCTATCTGCTCCCTCCACCCCAAGGTGGCCCCAAAGCCTGGGGTCAGGCTGGAAAAATGGCTTTGCTGGCTGACAGTGACAGATGCTGGCCACCAACACAGAGAAAGAGGAAGTTTCATGGCAGAACATTGGATTTGAAATCAGACCAGGCCCCGGGAAAGAGGGCCGGTCAGAGACGGCAGTGGTCAGGATGGACAGAGGGAGGACAGGCCACCCAAGGAGAAAGACAGTGCACTTCCCTCCCTCCCTCAGGGCGCCAGGTGCCCCCACTGTCTTACTGTTGGGAGGAGGACTGAGATGCCAGGGCCAGGCAGGTGGCCAGGGCTGAAAGAGAAGTTTCTGCAGACATGAGTACGAGGGTGCAAGGTCAGGAGAAGGAACCGGCAGGGAGGAGGGGAGGAGGCTGGCAGGGAGCTGGGGGCATGAGAAGGTTCCATTCTCACCTGATGGGTTGAGGAATCAGTGAATGGTGTCTGTACCATGGGGCATGTCTAGTGTCTCCACACCCAGGTCACAGACGGAGGCTCCGAGACCCAAACGACCCACGGGCTGTGTTAAGATGGGGACGGAGCCTGGTCTAGGAATCCCCAGCCCGTGTCCCCGGGCTCCCAGCCCACCCCCTCTGCTGCCTCCTCATCAGGCCCACCCTCCCCTGACCCTGCTGGAAGTCAGGCTGGGTGGGGTGGTGGAGTGTTAACACAGCCAAACAATTAACTGAAATTGCACAGAGGGGAAGAAGGGGGAGGCTCTTGGCAACGCCACGGTTGGTGTAGGGAGAGATGGATGAACTTTCCCACTTCGCTGGCGCCTCGGAGCTGACAGTAAATATCAGAGGTAATGATATTGACTTTAAGGTATTATGGCTTCAAATGTCACTTGTGCTCTCCTTTTTCTCTCTCTCAAGGAAAAAGAAAACATTCTCCCCGATTCAATTTCCATTTTTCCTTCCTCTGCTCCCCTGTTCCCAGTGCAGGGAAGATGGAAACAGTCCCGGGCCATGTCCCCAGTGGGCACCCAACACCAGGGCTCCTCCAGAAAAAATCGGATGTGGCTCCCCTGTCCCTTTTGAACCGAGTGACTCATGACAAGGATGACATCCCAGAGCATCCTTTCTTTCCCTCCACCTACCCCCGCCCCAGCTCAGGGGCCCTCTGAAGCCCCCAGGCTGGAAGACTCCAGCTCAGGGCCCGACAGGGGCTGTCCCCAGCTTTCCCCGCTACCTCTCTCCTGCCCACATTTGTCTCCAGTCAGATTGTCCTTTCCTATCATCTCCACCCCCTTTGACTACACTGCTTCCTTCCTCTCAACCTGCTTCATCCTCTTCAACTCTCAGGTCACACCTCCTCCAGGAAGCCCCCATCACTACTACCTGAGCCCCATCTCCCTCACTTCATGCAAACACCCGGCACCTCCATCCCGCGACACGCCTCTGCCACTGGATGGCCTCCCAGGTCTCCCAGGCCTTTCCCCCCAGATCATGTCTCAAAACCCAGGCTAAAGCTTCTGAGAGGCCAGGATCCTAGCATCCCACACGCCTGGATCCTGCAGCACTTAGTATTCTCACTGAGTTTTCAGTAGATGTCTCTTAAATGGGAAACCAGTGAGGAGCCACCCAGAAAAGCTCCAAGGGGAATGGGAGATGGTGGAGTGGGAGTTGGGCACCAGATTCATCTCAGACAGAGAGGATCGGCCATAGCAGGAAGATCAGGGCATGGGAGGTGGACAGGGCAAGGGTTCAGAGACCGCGAGGACACTATGTCCCTCTCCAAACCCAGCCTCCTGGTCTTCCTCTAGGAATATCCGTGCATCCTCCCACTGGCTCTGTCTCCACGGCAACTGAGCCTCAAGTCCCACTGAGTCAGGAGAGGACCAGGCAAGGGGCCTGGACAGCAGTGTAGGGAACACAGGATCAGGGTCATGCCCACTGCAGCCCCCTTCACTCCCACACGAGCTACCCACCTCTGAGCCTCGTTCTTGGTTTGCAGAAGGAGACCTACCCTGCAACCCTTGTGTGGGGGTTTGAGCTGGCAGGCGGACAGCAGGAGCAGAGGGCTTGAGACCCAGCTGAGCTGACACCTGGGCGTGACTTGGGTACCCTTGTGGATGTTCTCAATGACCACGGTGACAGTGAACACTGGCTAGGCTGGTGCTCTCTGCTGGAAGCACTCCTCTGGGGCCTCTCCAGGGTGTTCCTGTCCAAGCCGTATTCTGTCCGGCACCTCAAGATCTGGTTTGGGGGAAAGAGACCGTCCTTCTCCACAGGGCCAATAGCTAGAAAACACAGTGACGGATAATGCGCCCCCACCCAGGCCTCTCCTTCTCAAGCAACTCCAGGGACGGGGAGCACGCGGCCTTTCAAGATGTTCTCTTCCTGGGTCGGGCAGTTTGAAGGGTTAGAAAGTTCTTCAGGCTGAGCCTGTTTCCCTCTAGATTCTGACCAGAATGTCCACGCTGTGCTCCCACGAATCACTGTCAAGAATAGGGGGTCCTGACCACCCAGTTGGTCACCTGGACACAGAGGGAGGATTGTGTATGTCAAGTGTCATTTTTCGCGCGTGGTGTGTCCAGCTGTCGACTTAGTTTTATATTCATCCTACCCCTCTTCAGGGGCTGTGAGGGAAATCCTCTCTTTTCTGCCCTCCTGAACCCTTGGCTCCATCTCACTTACAGGGGCAGGGCTATGCTGCCCCCTTCTAGTGCCGGTTCCTGCCCCAGAGGTAAGGATGGGAGAGGGGTGGGGCAGGAAGCGGCCAGCCACCCTCTCCCTGCCAACTTAAGGGCAATGGAGCCACCTCCCCCCATCCTCCTTGGGCTGAGCCCTTGCTCCACACCCTGCAGTGACTGCCTGTCGCCTTGAGGGCTGAGGCTTTGAGGCCCTTGGTATCCTGGCTCTTCCTCTCTCTTAGGTCCCTTTTGCCCAGGCCTGTGCCCTACTCTAGGGTGATAGTTCTGTGTTCTCTCCCACTCTACCCCACAGATCATGCCTTCAGTAGCCTCCCCCATAGCTGCCAGTTCCCCAGCACGCCCCTCCTTTAGGACCCGGAAGACTGAGCGACTGCTCCATCCTCACTGGCCTTCCTCTTCTCCCATCTCCTCAGGCACCTATTGTCTGACGGTCCTCTGCCTTCTGTCACTGCTACAGTGCCCTCCCCCATCCCCCACACCTCAGTCTGCTGGGGCGGAGGCCCCGCCTCTCATTTCATCTGGTCTTCCTGGACCCAGGGGCTAAAAGACATGGAGTCACCTTAGGAGGGCATCTGAGACTTGTTCTGCCATGAGCGCTCCATTTGTTCCTCGTGCTTATTCCAAGTTACTTAGACCCAACCAGAAATGAGACTGCATCTGGGTTTCAGCACCTCCTCCCTGCAGACACACCAACACCTGGGGCTGGGGAGCAGTGTGTGCTGCTGAGAGCTGCCCAAGAGCGACAGCGCCCCAAGAGCAATGCCACGTGGGCTTGGAGTCACAGCCTGCAGCTTCTGGACCAGGGCCATGGCTCCATCCCAAAGCTCCATCCCTCAACTACTGTCTCAGGTGGGCCCCTGCTGTCCACCCCAGCAGTGGCCTGGGTATCTGACAGTCCAGGGTGGGTCCTGGAGCCCAGGTCGGGGATGGGGCAATTCCCAGGGTGGCTGCTAGAGAAGTGAGAAGACATTTGTCATTTGTCCTGCCCCAAGAAAAGGACCGCAGTTGGGAAACAGCAAAAACCAAGAAGAGTGTGTTTGTGGACATGCTGGCTATAGGGAAGGGCCAAAGAGAGGAGGCAGGAAGCCAGAAGGAGAGGGAGGCTGGCCACAGGGAGGCAGCCCAGTGACCAGGCTCCCTGGAGCTGAGTGTGAGGGGAAGTTCTGCAAAGCTTCCCCAAGCAAATCCTCTGGGAAAATGCCTACTGTGAAGAATCAACATGTACAATTTCATAGAACAAAGAAACCTGCCCTGGGCCAAGAGGCCGCGCCCTCTGACCCCCTTTTCACTCTTCTCACCCAGAGGGGTTTTAGAAGCAGTGTGTTCCGGAGACGGATGACGCATGCAGTCCCTACCCCGACAGTCTTCCCTGCAGTCAGAGAGGCAGCCTGGGGAGGGAGCATTGAATGGGGAGGCTGAGGGCATGAGGCAGGGCTCTGAGTGGAAGCCCAGAAACGCGCAGGGGTGGGAGGGGTCAGCGTGTACAAAGGGGCTGGGCAACTTCCAAGGGTGTTTCCAGGGACAGCCTCAGGGCCTCACACCTCAGTTACCAGAAGCCTTGGGAAGGAATTTACTTTGAACGACCACAGATAACTGAGATCGCTGGTAACTCACACCCGGTTAGCACTAAAACCTTGGGGTCCTTTCCAAGATCCTCCCCATAAAGAGTCTGAGAGCTGACAGTTTCAGCATCTACTGGAGCTCCAGGAACACTCGCCACCCCTCGTACTGTCCTTCCCAAGTTCTTGTGCTCTTGGAATCCAGAATATCAATACTGCTACGATTCTCCCTAAAGTAAGAGTTATAACGCTGTAAGAGAGAGCCTGAGATCTATGAGATGAAAAATGTTTGTACTTATTTTCTTTATGTTGATTTGGGTACCTGGGAAAATGTTTCCTCCTCTCCTATTTCTTGTCTATGTTCTGGTAGGTGATAAATTTCTGTACATGAAAATATTGCCTGGGTGGGAAGTTCTCTTCCTTTTGCACGGCTACTAATGGCTTTTTTTTTCCTTTTGAGTCACAAAAGCATGCTCAGCATCTTGTAACCTCACCCAGCCTTTTGTCCCCCCCTGCCATACCTACTCAAGCACATACCTCCTCAAGGACCCCCCCCACAAAGGCCCAGGGGGACCTGTGCAGCTCCGCGTGGAGCCCTTCAGGCAGCTGCTGAGAGGTGGGGTTCCTCTCTGTGCAGACGCGGAGAGGAGTGATGGTTTCAGAGAGAGTCGAGGAGAACGAGGAAGAAACCAGAGGACCTAGAGAGGACCTACTCTGCGCCAGGCTGTCTCCTGGGCATCTTCTCCTGTCATCTCCCCAGGGGCCCGTGTGCAAATGTCATCTTTATCATCCAGACAGGGAAGCTGCCCAAACCACACCTGAATCCCAAGCTAGTGTGTTTAAATGCACAGAGATTTGTCAGAATGAGACAGGAGGGCCCAGGAAGGCAGGTGAATGGAGAACAAGCAGGTGATAGGCAGGAGACTGAGGGGAAGAGCTGCAGGAGAAGCAGGATAAGGAGGGGCAATTCGTAGAACGCAGGGAGGGCCGGCCTTGAGGAGATGAGGGGTCCAAAGGGCTAGTTCTGACCTGTGGAATGCTCAGATAGGTCCAGGGCAAATCCACTCCAGGCTGAGGCAGCCCTGCGGTCCTTCCTGTGTCTGGCAGTATGCCCTGTGCTCGCTGCCTACACCTCAGCCCTGAGTCCCGGACCCCTACTCATCGGACCCTCACCCACCCTCGCAGTGCCTCTTCCTGTGAGCCCAGAGCCCGCTGGCTGCAGGCCCTGGGTGAACAGGATCTGAAGAATCGCAAGCACCGATCAGGTGGGACTGTTCTCAGCCCTGGCCTTGACCTTCAGTAGCCGCTGGGGAGCTAGAGAGCACAGCTAGGCAACCCTGACTTGATTAACATTTAAATGCCATTTGGTGCGAGGAGGAGGAGCAGCAGTAGAGCTGAAACAAACATGGTCGGAGCTGGAGCTAGAGCAGTGTCCGTGAGGAGGAGCCTGCTCAGCAGACGCCCAATTAAAAGCCTTTCTGGTACCCAGGGTTCGAAGTGGTGATGAGGACTGAAGGGGTATGGCCAGAACCTCTTCCTTCCTCAGGGGCCACCTGGCCCAGCTCTGCCTTGAGCTCCTTGCTCACTTCACCAAGACTGAGGAACAGTGCCCGTCCCGTGCACACACAACACGCAGTTCTTTCTCAGGTGACTAGTCCAGGGGCTCTGACCGCAGGGCTTGCCTGATCCTCCAGCTTCCTGCTCCCAAAGCACGTGCACTAGCCTGGCCTGGCCTGGTCTGGCCTTCATGCCTCAGGACCCCAAGGTTCACATAGACCACCTTCTGAAGATCCCCTTTCCCCCTCCCCGCCCCTGCTGCTTTTCTTCCCCAGCCTTCTTCACCCTCCCCCTGCGCTAGTCCTCCCCACCAGGGCTGCCGCTGGAGCAGCTCTAATGGGCCAGGTAGCTCCCCAGCTGGGTGTCTCCAAGGGGAGTCTTCGAATTGAGACTTGAGCAAAGGCTTTAAAAGCCACTTAAAATGTCCTTGATGAGAGGGAATGACCCCTCAGGAGGAAAAAGGCTAGAATCAAGCTTGGAGCTGTGGGGAGCCACAGGGCAAGCCTTCCTCACCCCCACACCACACTCCCTTGGGCCTGCGGGTGGGGCCCAGGCATCTTTCTTGCACCTCCTCAGAGGCAAGTAGGGGTGTGATTGTAAGCTAAGCAGGCTTCTTTCACAGGTCCCCACAGTTTGATTTGCATATTCAGGAGGAGAGCTGTCCTCGGAAGTCATTAACACAAGAGTCTAAATAACTTTTCACTCAAATCCTGCGTTTCCCTTGGGCTTGCCAGCCTGCAGACAGCCTGGGCCAGTTGGGGCAGCTGCAGTGGAATGAGGGGTTACAGTCCTCGGATAACTAAAAAGCCCACTTAGCAATGTCAAGTCCGGTTGAACTCTACCCTTTAGGTAGATGTGCCTGCAGAGCCAGACTTCAGGCAGGAGTGCAATACTCCCGAAGATCAGCACCCTTGTGGAGATGCAAATGTGCCTGTACAAGCCGCAACTCGCTGTCCTACATGCATGGCCTTCTCTAGTTGAATTGCTCAAGGCTGGTGGTCCAGTTGGAAGCTGATAATAATAACTAGAATTTAGGGAGCACCAGCGATGGGCCAAGCCTGGGCTAGGCCCTGTTTTATATAGCATGTGCCTTTATGAAGCCTCACCCCCCCACCACACCCATCCTGTGGAGACCTCATGGAGACTGAGCTAGGTAGGGTAGGTAGTGTCCTCACAGTCACACAGCTAGCTCTATGATCGGAGCTCAGATTCCACCTCAGGCCCGACTGGCTGCAAAGCCCAGGCAGGCCCCAATCCATCCTCTGGTGCTCCCCTGGAACTTACCCACAGACCTGCAGATGCCCGTCCAGAACCCAGAGGTCAAGCCAGCAGGGAACCTTCCCTCTGGAAGGACATTGGGGTCACTAAGAGCACGGAGCTGCAACAGGGCTGTCTGCCTCCTGGCTAGCTGTACTCTTTGGGCAAGTAATTGCACTTGTCTGGACCTCAGTTTCCTTGTCTGTCCCATGGGGATATTATCAGTAGTCCCACCCTGCTTGTTACATGAAGTGTTTAGAGCAAGGCCTGGCACCCAGTAAGTGCTCACTCCCAGTGTTGACATGAAGCCATGCAGCTCAGCGGTTTCTGTGTGGTTTCTTGGAAGGGGTCCGCAGAAGGCCCTGGTCATAGACTCTGCTCAGCACAGGCCGGCTACTGTGCAGCTGGTGGGTGCCAGAGTCGGGGTGAGGTCCCTGGCCCAGCAGTGATGACTTGGCACTAGCCTGGAGTCCCCAGAGGCTCCATCTCTGGGCCAGAGGCAAAGAGCCTGGGTGACGCTGCCTAGAGATTGGGCAGGGGCCTTGGGCAGGCACAGTGCTGGGGTCCAGACAGCCCTGGGCTGCTCAGGTCCAGGCAGAGCTGGCCACGCACTACCAGGCACTCCTGAGACCCTCCCACATGGGTCACATCTTTCAGGGTACCTGGCCTGGCCAGACCTTTGCTTTCTCCTTGAGGGCCACCCTCCCTTTGTTCATTCAACAGGCTCTTGTTGAGCTCCTACTCTGGGTCAGGCCACACAGCACAGGTCAGGCACACCGTGCCCTCCCGGGGAGGACGATGGTCCACGCGGAAGCTGTGAGCTGAGTTGCCACAGCCTGCAAGATCGTCAGGCAGCGACTGGAGGAAGGGCCTGGAGCCTACCACCCCCACACCTGCATGGCACCACCATGTTCAACCAGGATTCACAGCCAAGCGTAAAGCATACCTGGGCTAACTGAGAAGAGCACAGACAAGACAGGATCATTTGGGGTGACAGGCTCACCCCAGCCCCTCTCTACTCTCCTATTCTGCTCCTGCCTGTTGCACACGCTCCCTCCCCCTCCCCACCTGTGCACTTGCTGTTTCTTCCTCCTCCGCCGCCCATAGACCTTCACCTGCCTGCAGGCTCCAAGCACAGACCTCAGCTCCTCTGCAAAGCTTCGCAGACACCCAGACCCTCCCTGGATGCTCCACTGGGCCTTGCACACACCTCCCTGGTCCTCCTGGGCATTTCAGGCCCAAAACACAGCAGACCACAGAAGTGCACAATGGGATGGAGACAGACGAGTGTCTGGAACACAGGCAGGTGAAAGAATGGGTGAGAGAGGGGCTGGGGCAGAGAAGGCCCGGGCCCTGCAGAAGAGCAGTGTGCAGGCCGGCGAGAGGGGAAGACGAGTGGCAGGGAGGCATGTGGGGAGGCTGGCACGGTCCCTGGAGTGAGTTGTGTGGCGAGGCCAAGCTCAGACAGAGGCCCAGGGGTCCAGAGCAGAGGTGCAGGGCCAGGCGCCCAGTGCCTGACATGAACCAGGACCCCTGCTGGGTCAAGGTCAGTGAGACCAAGGTCAGCGTGGTGGCTTAGCTGGGGACCTGGGCGAGTCACCAAAGCTCACTGCCTTCCGTGTTTTTCTTCTGTAATAGTATCGTGCAGGATTACCGAGAGATTTGGTGAGAACAGTCACAAAATCCGCAGCCGTTTCTGGCACACAGGGCCCATCCACACGCTCAGACGCTGGGCTCGTCTGCGTGCCTGAGGGCCGGGCTCTGTCGCTTCCTCTCTCCTTTCTCTCCACGCCGCTGTCCTTCCTGGCACCTCCTTCCCTGACCTTCTCTGGTACAGAGGCCTCTGGCCTCTGCTCCCTATGCCAGACCCCGTTCTCTTTCCCTTTGCTGCCTCGCTACCTGTCAGTCACCCTCCTTTTAATGACCACAACACAGAACAGAAGAATATTTTACTATTTGTTATACATATTAAGCCAAGTCTTATTTTCCCTGTTTTTCATTTTTAAAATAGAGGAGCGCCACACTCTATTTTTGTATTAAATAGCAAAACCTAGACAGAGTAGCTTGGGTGGCCCCCAGGTGGCTTTGTCCATGGGGCAGTGCTCTGTGAAAGAAAGTGGGAAAGTGGGGGTGTCTCTGAAGCCACCTGATCAGAAAATAAGGGCATCTCAGCACACCCATCGCAGCACTTCCAGAGAGGCCCTGGGCTGGGTGCTCGTGTCGGCAGAGGGAGAGGCTGCAAGCCGACCAGCCGACCAGCAGGGCGGGCAGTTAGAGCCTTTACAGGGGCTCGCTGGAGAATGCTCAGAGGACAGGAGGACTGGAGAGAAGGGGCGGAGGCAGGCCCGAGCAGGCCCTTTCCCTCCTGGAGCCCCTGGCCCTGGGCCTCGGCTCATCCCATAAAGGTCCCACCCCCACCAACTTCTCATGGGCCACAGGGTTAGGAGCCAGGGGATCGGAAGCCAAAATGGGACCCCTTCGTTCCTGAGTTCTCCAGTTTCAGAACCTCACCCAGAGTGGACCAGGGGTTTGCTGAGAGAACAGGTTCACTCTTACCTGCCCACAGGGACCAGAGCCTCCAAGTTTCTGTGCATGTAATCACTAGTGGGCTCACAGAAGCACCCAATGGGGGTGCCCTCAAGTTCCTCCAGGCACCCCCGATTAGGATGGAAATATCTAGACCCTCTGTATCTACTCTTCAATCTGTGGTTCCCCGTTTCCTCTGACAGTGACCTTGGAGGCCAGGCAGCATCAGGGTGAGGCTAGGCTTGTTCTCCGTTACTCTGCATGACCTTGGGAGGTCATTCACCTAGCCTCATTTTGACCCTTTGTAAAACGGGATGACAGCACTTCCTCTCACAGCTGTTGGGAGAGAAAAGGAACTCCTGGTGCACTTCCTAGAATGTAGTAGGTGCTCAACAAAGTTTGATTCCTCCCCTAAGAGTCTAAGTCCGAAGAATAAAATTCCCAACCTTCATCCTCAGGAGTAGTTGCCACCATTCCAGTGGTCCCCCTAGTTCACCACCCCCACCGACTTTCTTATTACTGTCCATGGCATTCCTGCCTTAGACTCCCCTTGAAAGGCTCCTGGTCCCTCCGGCATGCCGACCTGAGCCCCCGTGGTCCTCCCCCTGCTCCACCACTGCCAGCCTGCTGCGCAGGAACGTCCCGCCGGCTCTGCTCATACTCGACGCGTCACCGCAGACCCAGCCCCTAGAGGCAAACTTGTTGCTGCACTGCTGTCTTCCTGGATTTCTCAAGCTGCCCACCTCCCCACCCCGGGAGTTTTACTCCACCTGTAAGACCAGACGAGGTCTGTCCAGAAGGTATCCAGTCATGTACTATGAAAAATAGAGACATTTATTGAAGAAGATACGAGAAACACTGTACACAGAACAATGGTACCTCAGTCCCCTTCAAAGTAGGCACCTTGGGACCTCACACAGTTCTCCCAGTCTCCTTCAGCTGCCCCAACATATTTTCCTGAATCTCACTGATGATATGAAATCTCTTCCTTTTCAAAGGTGATTTTAGTTTGGGGAAAAGCCAGAAGTCACAGGGTGCCAAATTGGGGTAGTAGGGGGGCTGAGTCACCTGGATGATTTGATGTTTCACCAAACTGCATGAGACGCGATGCATGAGCAGGCGCATTGTCGTGATGAAGCTGCCAATCACCAGTGGCCCACAGCTTCAGACTTCTGAATCATCTGAATAGTTTCCACAGAGGAATGTTCAAGCTGAACACAAAATTTGGTGCAGATTCATTGCTTTACTAGCTCAGTCATTTTGAATGTGACGACCACACAGTACACGTGCTCACTCACCAGCAGCTATGGCCCCCCACTGACTTCCTGGTACAGTGAAGTTGTCATTATTCACTCTTGCACATTATCCAGTCCACTCTCCTTGGCTGCCAGGTTACATTGGTATAGCGCAAACAATTCTCGTTATATTAACAATGGCTGGACTTTTCCCAGACAGAACTCATATGTGTGATCTAGTTGACCCCTGGCCCCTTGGTCTCTCAAGAAAGAGTTCTCTCTGGCACATCCTTGTAACCCCAGCCCCTGGCACAGTGCCACACCAATGGCATGGTTCTGTCACTCTGCCTCTGCGTCTCTTTCTCTGAATTCCCTGGTGCACCCTCTCCTCTGAATCTAGCACCCACTCTGTTCCTTTCCTACCTGACCCTCCCCACCCACCTCCAAGTGGAAGCTTCCACCATCTGAGCCAGTGGTCTCCTGCTTCTGATCCAACTTCCACACTCTCAGCTGAATTTGGTTGCTGAAAATGGCAACAAAGGGGCACCAGGACTGGACCCAAGTTGCCCAGGTTTCAGACCAGGCACAATTCTTCTGTGTAGAATGGGGAAGAGGTGACAGGTAGCACACACAGGCAGGGTGGCTGGGTGCAAGCTCTGAGGATGGTCCTAGCACAAGTTGAACACCCAGAACTGGTAGCCGCCTGGTGACTTGCTTGGTGTTCTCGCCCTGGTCTTGCCCACAGCACCTGGGCCCCTGCCCTTGCAGCTGCCAGGACCCTGGTGTTGAACCCAGGACAAGAGTTCACAGCTGGATGTTTGGAACAGAAGGAATGGGACACTGCCAGCCTCACACCGCACACGCTGCTGGTGTAAACGGCGGCTGTTAGCAGAGGTAGAACCTGGTATGTCCAGTCTGCTGGCTGGACTTCACCTGCTGGCCGCTCCTGGAGCCTCCCGGAGCTTCACCTGGGCAGTGAACATTACTCTTGAAATGATTTTTTTCCCAGACATCAACTCAATCTCAGGGAGCATCGGTCCGTTCGTATCAAAGGCAGCTCATTTTGGCAAACGAGGGAGTGGAGGACGATTGGGGAGGAGGACACAGGTGAACCTTTAGGAACATGGGCAGCAGGTCTGGGGCTGGTGGAGCCTGCAGGCTTTCCCGGGCAGGGGCGCAGGCAGGCGGAGAGGGGAGAGGTGCGGTTCTCGGAGAGGAGGCCACATGTACATAATGTGTATAAATGTATATAATAATCATTAGCAGCGATTCAGCTGTCTGCCGCTGGTTTGCAAGATAAATTGCATTAATCAACACGATGCCTTCAGAACTTTTGGCGAGCCGTTTCTTATGCTAATTGGGCCACTTAAAGTAGACTGTCATTGTACCAGGATCCCCGGCTGTCAAGACAATTACTGGCACATGCAGCCCCTCCCTTCCAGCCCCATCCCCTCCATCACCTTTTCTGTTTTTAAATATAACATTAATGGGAAGAGCTATGCTAATTACCTGGCCAAAAATAAAACCTTAAGGGGGGAAATGGGGACAGATGTGACTGACGGCAGACTAGGGTCACCTTAAACACAATATGGAGCTGGACGGGGGCCTGGACGGGGGCCTCCCTGGAGGAGGTGGTAAGGAGGCCCCAAAGACCGGGCCTGGGCAGAGCTCCAGGCCTACAGCAATGCTAGCAGGGCATCCTGATTCATCTTTCCTCCCCTGGTGACCCTCGGGACTCGGGGCACACACACCACGAACCCTGGGACTGGGGATCCCGAATCCTCGGGTCTTGGGTGAGAGAAACCTACAAGTTCAGAACAGGGCATTTCACATCTTTCAGGTGTCCACCTCCTCTCTCCCCACTCCCATGAGGAGAACAGTGGTGGCACCTCTGACCCCCACCCATCGAGCAGGCCCCCACCCTCCATGCCACTCACATGGCTTTCCATCTCTGAGCCTTTGCACCTCTGTCCCTCTGCCCGAATGCCCTTGTCAGCTCATGCTCCTGGCAACTCTGGTCTGCCCTTTAGCGACCTGCCACACCAGCCGCCCTGGAGCAGATCCCTGGCTGCCTTGTGGCACCAAGGCCTGGCCCAAACTGAGAGCTCAGCCCCAGCTCCCCTGCACTGTTCGTTCACAGGCAGGGCCTGTCTTCTTCCAAGTGCAACTTTGGTGTTTGCACAGTGGCTGGTGCACATGTGTGGAGTGAATGCATGCACCTTTCCACTGCCTTTCAGGTTAAAAAAAGAAAGGTATTTTGTTCCCTTAGGCCCATGGTAACAACTTCCGCTTTAATATAGGCCCTGGCGACCTTTGCCAGTTGTCCCTTCCTCCATAAACTATGGTAGGCAGCTGCACCTTCACACAGACAGGCCTCCCAGGCCCCTGACCTTGACCTGGAGCCTCCCAGGTACTCTACCACCTCCAGTCTGCCCCTGTTGGATCCTACATGGACTCCCCAGTGGAGGGCCAGGGCAGCCTCTGTCCTTGATTTAGGCTCAGGGAAGGTGGGCAAGAACAGACACCCTACCCTGGCACTTTCTGACCTGAATTCCATGAAGTGAGTTACCCTCTGACCACGGCCAGCATTGCCCTCTGGCTTCTTGCCACCCCACAATGGCATGGCAGTTTTCTCCCGGGGCTCTCTTCACACACCACAGACATACCTTGTGATTTCTTCACTTAGTCCACCATGGAGAGGTCAGCATGGGTCACCGGGCACTCGCCCACCATCCATTCGGGGCAGGTTTCTCAGAGCCCCGCCCACTGAAACTCTCTCCCCGCAGTATCACTCTGATCCTTCACCTCCCCACCCCAGGGCCTGGGCATCACTGCCCCAGCTCTTCCCAGTGCAGAGGGAAGGGTCTCGCCTTACACAGGTGTGTGATGGTAAACCCTCCTTGAGGAAGAGAAAAAAAGGAAGGAGTGAGGAAGGAATAAAGGAGGGAGAGACTAGGGATGATGCTGGGTTGTTTTGTTGGCTGAGAGGATCCACCAAGATGAAGGCAAAGAGAAACGAATTTTGCCCAGACTTTCAAAGTCCTGGGACCTGTCCCTTGAGCCACAAATCCAGGGAAATGGCAAAAGGGAGATCCACCTGCGGACCCCAAGGCCTGTGGGATGGGGTGCTTCGGGGAGGATAAGGAGGGCCGTGCTCTTCCCTGTGCCTCAAGCCCCTGCTGTGCTGTGGGGACCACAGGATCCAGTGTCAGGAAAAAGTGCAGGGGGGGCACACACTTAGCGGGAGGGAGGGGCTCTGGGGGAGACGCAGACGGGATGGGAGGAAGCCAGGGCGAGCTGGGAGGGGTCCTGCACAGGCCGGTTCTCAGGAGGCTCGTGCGCGCGTTGCAGCTGAGCCCCCCTTCGCCCAGGTGCAAGACGTTCGACCTGGCTCAGCCAACAAGGAAACTGAGGCTGAGAGGGGTCAAATGCCGATGGATTTTTGCAGTCTTTCTACAAAGCTGTTCAGAGAAGGAAGGAGGTGGGGATCCAGAGAGAAGAGCCCAGCAGAAGGCAGAGGGGGCGTGGAGGAGACTGGAGACCCAGGGCCTGGAGTGGGGTGCGCGGGACAGGCAGGAGGCTGGGGGAGAAGCTGCCAGGCTGAGCTCGGGCTCTCCCACCTCAACCACTGCGGGCCCTCCAGCCTCCACCTCAGGCACCTCTCAGCTGAGATTGGACCTAAGCCAAGAGGATTTGAATCAGCTGGAAGAAGAGAGCCCTCAGGGCGGCGTCTACCTGCCCCTGCCCCTGCAGGCCAGGCCACAGAGGGCAGGCTGAGTAGGGCCCAACTCTCCCTGTCAAACTCTTCCAGCCCCCATGCCACGCCAGAGTCGGGGCCCATGCACCCCAAATCCTCCAGACAGACCAGTCTGTTTCCTGTACCTCCCACTGAATCTCCCCTCCCGGCAGAGCCAGGGAGCCCCCACAGGCTGGCACCCAGGTGAGAGGGCGGTGGGCTGGGGCCAGGGAGGAGCCTTGAGCAGAGGGTGTGCAGCTGCCTTGTTTTTGTGTGTGGCGGGCCAGGGTAGGGTGGGGAGAGGGGGCCCGCCCAGGTGGAGAGGGCAGGGGGAGCCTCTGCCGGAGACTTCCCAGGGTGAAAGCAGACCAGTGCTGGGCGGGTTAGGTTAGATTCTCCCAAACTCCTTCTTAATAAATGAGTAATTGGCATAGCAGTTCCCTGATTGACGACCATAGCAGTGCTTTTGCCTATGCCGTGTGAGGTCACGGATGAACCTTCCGTGCATGGTGGTTGTTACCAGCGCCCTTCCTGGGGGGTGATGGGAGACTTTGGGGATTCCAGTGCACCCCTTAGTGCTCTGAGGCGCCCATTTTCTTCACGGCAGTTCCCAGAGCCCACAGGTGTCCCTGCAGCCCCTCATACCTAGTAGGTCCCCCTGGAGTTGCCTCCACAGCCTCTTGCTGCACCTGCAGACACCTTCCTCAGGCTTCACCTCACCTCCTGCAGCCTCACCTCCTGCAACCCCACCTCCTGCAACCCTGCTGGGGTCCTGCAGGCCCCATTTCCAGGTCGCCTCTCACCCCCTTCACCCTCTTCCCTCCTTCTCTCTACTGTGTTCGCCACAGCTCAGGGCAGGCGCTCCGTCCTTCCAACCCACTGATTCACTGCTTGGGACCCCAGGGGCCTGCTGACATTCCCAGCCCAGCCCACACCTGTGCCTGCCCTCCACAGCCACCCTGGCCTTCCTGAAACACCTCACTCCTGTCCCTTCCACACCACCCCATCTCATGGCCACCCCAGGACCTTTGCACAAGCAGCCCCCATCGCCCTGAGGGCTCTCCCCTCCTGCCCCTCTGTCCCTGCCCCTGCAGCCTTTTCACAGTCGGTCATCATTCACACGTGGTCTGCTCATGTGCACAGTGTCCACTGCCTGTCCTGGACTGGATGGTCCATCAGCACAGAGCACCCAGCAGGTGCTCACTAAACCTCAGTCACATGATGACTAGAGCAAGTCAGTTCCAGGATGCTGGTTATGGAATCGGTGCGACTCGGTCACACATTTCCCAGAGTTCACCACCTGCCCCGCCCTGCGGCCCCAGAGACTCGTGCTTCCTGGGCCCCCCCACTGGGGTCTTCCTTCTGCCTCATCATGTTCTGTGCACATCGCCTTCCAAGGGGAGTGCTTTCGGAAGGGGACTTGGAGAAGGACACTGTGACTCATCCAATAGTGTCATGCTCTGCGGGTGTGATACTGGGCACTGGCGGGCCAGTTGGAGGACGTGGACACTGTTCTGTGCCCTGCCACACATAGAAGGTGACTGGGATGCCCCTGCTCCACGCCCCAGGCCTGGCCTCCACGGTGGGCCCAGAGGACAGGCACAGCATGCCTCTCCCCAGGAAGGCGCCATTTGGAGCAATAAGTTTTTTAATTACTAGTAATTAAATGTGTGTAACCTGCCCAGCTGCCACTCCAGAAACTGGGACAGAACTCCTGGGGACCCTGGGGGTCAGGCACGTGCTGGGAGAGGCAGCCCACCCTGGCGCAGAGGGGAGTGAGCATGAGTCCCCAGGTGCCAGAGAGGCAGGGGAGCTGCTGCAGAAACCTCATCTGCCCAGTGGGCTACCTGCACGTCTGTCTCAGGGGTCCCCAGGGGGCCATGTCCAGTTTTCCTTCAGCCTGGAGCAGCAAGATGCCCGCCTGAGTCCTGCCCCAAAAGGCAGGTGCTGCAGGGGGTTCCCACCCTGCTTATTTTTCCTTCCAGCTTCCCAGGAGCCTAGCCACTCCCAAAGGAGTCCTCCTGGTATTGCCCAGGCCACCACCCCCCAGAGCAAAACAACGCCAGCCCGTTCTACACCAAAACACTTCGTTAATTTAAACATCTGTGGGCCCTCTACCAGGCGCTGGCTGCTGCAGCCTCCTCAAGGAGCCCCGCACCTCCCCACCCTCACACCAGGTTACAGTCAGGCTGGGGGGCGACCAGCTGCCGAGTCACACCTGCTCTCAGGTGTGACCCTCTCTTCTACCCCTGGCATCCTCGCCTCTCCCTCTCTCTCTGTGCTGTCTCTTCATCTCTCTCCCGCTCCCCCATTTTATCTCTCATTTAGGGTTTTTTGCAGAATGATTAAAATCAGAGAAAGGCAGCCGCCTTGCTTTCTTGCAGTTCCCCTTTGGGGAATGGGCAGTGGGGCATGCCCCAATGAAATGCAGGTCTGGTGCAGCCTACTGATGCTTTAATTAAACCGGTCCTTATAGGAGCACCACAGTCCTGGGACATCAGCCCCTCCAGAGCCACCCTGGGGGCTCACACCGCTTGGCCTCTTTCCACCCCCTTGTTTCAATTCTCCCTGATCCCCCGCCATGTCCTACATCCTGCACACATCTACCTCTGTAGATTCTGGACAAAGAGGAAGAGGGTCCCAGAGGGTGACGTGGGATCTGGGGCCAGGGGCACTGATGCAATAGGGTCACACTGCCCTGTCAGAGAGTCTCTGAAGTGGGGGGAGAACTCCTGTCTGCATCCCTGGGGGTAAGACCCAGGGGGTCACGAGGCCACTCGCAGGCTGGGCCACCAGGGTGAACCCCCGCCCCCACAGCTGCATGTCCCTCGTCAGTCAAGCGGGATGGTGACAGCTCCTGTCTTCAGGCTCAGGAGCGGCTGCATGCCTGTTTGTCAACGTGTGACACGGGGTCAGTGCGGGCAGAGCAGACACAGCGGAGAAAACAGAAAGCCGTGCAAATATGCACAGCGATTGTGGCTGCTATGAGCTCCCACGGGGGGGAGTTCTCATGCTTCCCTCCAGACCCTCTCCTTGTCTCCACAAGGGCGGGTTCTTCCAGAGTCTAACTGTAGTACATCCTGCTGCAGCCAAGGAATAATAGTGCCTCTTTTCCACACCTAACTGGGAAGCAGATAGCCCACCTTTGGGTCTTAAAAACAGACCCCCGGGAACCACTGTGCCCAGCATTACCTCATTTTCCCTCGGCCCCTCAGCACCCCTGGGCTCAGCCACAGCCTGCTGGGCCTCCAGGAAGTCATTTGTCCTCTGTCCTGGGGGCTGCCTGCAGGGTAGCTAGTCCAACAGCCTGCCCTTGGCACTGGCTCCCTGGGACACTGTGAGACAGGCAGATGGGGAAATGTGCTCCTTGATGACCCGGCTTTTACCTGGCACTTACTCTGGGTGACCAGCCCAGGGCTGAGCACAACCTTGCCCTTGTGGGGTTCAGCCTCTCGGGGGACATTGGGGAATGAACAATCTCAAGCAAGCAGCTGCTAAACATTGCAGCCTGACAAACAGTCCTGAGCAGTGAGTGGTCAGAGAAAGAACAAAATGGGAAGCAGGAGTTAAGGGGTTGATGTTGGGAAGTTATAATGGGCTTTCTAGATAAGGGGGGGGGGGGCTCTTAGAAGTCTTGGAAGAATGGGTAAGAATCGGGTTGGAGGAAGACCATTCCTGCCAGGAGAACAGCATGGGTAAAGGAGGTGGAGGAGAAGCCACCATGAGGGGCAGCCTGGCAGGAGTGAAAAGCGAGGGCCTGGGAAGTGGGGAGGTTGGGTGGGGTCTGCTTCAGCACACACGGCCCCCTACCAGCTTGTTTCCGCACATATTCCGGGAGCTCCAGGGTTTGCAGTTTTCAGGGCATGGGCAGTGCCCAGGTGGACACACACGCACGCGCGCGCGCTCCCCACCCCCACGGGCTGGGGCAGGCTGAACACAAAGCCTGCCTAGTGGGACAACCCACAGCTTTCAACCCTTAGACTACACCTGGGCGCCATCTGGTGGTTGTCTAGAGCACTGCACCGCTGAGGTTTCCGGCTTCCAGGAGCCTTTGGGATGTCACATTGAGAAGTGACATCCCTGGTCCTCACGGGCGGGCACACACACACAGAATCATCGCTGACCAGTCATGACAAGACAACCCCAACCCAAACGCATACAGGGCCTCACAAGAAAACTGCAGCAGACACACACGGACCCAGATCTGGTCATTCCCATTCACACTCCTGCTTACCTCCTCTCACCAAGTAAAATGTGTGGGAAGTTAGGGTAGAAAACACTAGAAAACACTCTTGAAGCTCAGCACAAACGCCACCACAGTGAGCATCTCCAGTGTCTCCCCACTCGGTCTTGCTCTGTCTCCGTGCACCTCTCATCCTCTCTTGTGGTCATACTGCACAGTCTCCAGCTGGTGTGGTTTTAGGACCTTCTCTTTTGATGCGAGAACTGGGATGGTTCTGCAGGCAGCCCCCTGCTGGTGTGCGTGCTCACACACACACACACACACACACACACATACCAGGGACCACACTGAGGACAGTACACTGGGGGCCCATCACATGATCCATCACATGCTGCAACCCAAGGGGCTTCCTCACACTAATAGGAACGGTGAAATTAAACACACTCCCCTGCGCTGGTTTGTCTCGTGAGGCTCACAAGACATCTTTACGTAGACGAGCTCCAACGCCAGCTCTTGCTCTCCTCCATTATCTCCCAGATGAAGGCGCCGAGATTCTCAGGTTAACTCACCCAGGGCCACAGCCAGGAGCTGGCTGCAGGGACCCCAGCTTCCCTTGCCTGTGTTCTGGCCTCTGCTCCCTGGGAACAGCAGGGGCTGCCTGCATAACAGAGGCCCACAGATGACATCTCCAGTCCTGGGAGGGAGGCAGAGTGTGGCTGCAGAGCATGGAGCAATGTAGACGCCCATTCCTCAGTCCTGCTCTTCACTGCCTCCCGGAGGTCTCCCCAGGTCTGGAAGTCAGGGAGGGGCCCTTGCCCACCAAGGCCACCACAACAGGAAACAGAATGTGGGGTCAGTTATTCCAAGAGAGGTGAAGGCCGCCCCTGCAGCCAGCCAGGGGCTGGCCCTTGTGCTCCTCAAGCCAAAGCTGCCCAGAGAAGGTTGCTGTCTTCGAGGGGCCCCAGGGGCAGCTGGCAGGAAGCAGGAAGACGTGGGAGGAGGCAGAGAGGCTGCCATGTGCCTCGGTGTCTATGTCTGTGTTTGTGTGTACACACTGTTATTTTTCCCCAGTCTCAATTCCTATATGGATGCAAAGTAGCCACAGCCCTTCCAGGACACAATAACCAGGGATGGCTCTAGAAGGCGAGGTAGAGGGGGCTGGAGGAGGAAAGAGGCTGGATGTGGCACCTAGGATGAGCTCCAAATGTCCCTCCATTCTTCGATAATGAAACACACGTGCACACACACACTCAGAGCCCCACAGACAATACAGACATCCATTTATGGTAGACCACAAACAAGGAGAGTGTGTGAATGCTAGCAGAGGCCCAGATCAATCAGACAGGGGTGGGATTAATCAGGGCAGACTTCCTGGAGGAGGAGGGTTGAGTCTAGTGCTTTATAAATTCATTAGGGAGATAACTGCTGGCTATGAGGCAAGCATTGTTAGCAGCTTCATGTGAATACGTTGTTTAATACTCGTAGTATCAACCCTTACTTGTAATAATTCTCATTTCCTTTTTATGGATGAGGAAACTGAGACTCGGCAAAGTCCAGTCACCTATTCAAGGTCACACAGCTGCTAAGTGGCAGAGCTGTGATGGAAACCCAAGACTTCTTGGCTCCTAGGAGCACCTGCTTTCATCATCCTACAATCCTAGTGTCAGAGAGAATCTCAGTGGTCCCTGGCCTGTCTGAGCATGCAGGAAGATAGCAGCCCCGCGTTCTGCCAGAGCTCCCTCACAGGACAGGTGGCAGTCCCCACGTGGCAAGGCGGCCTGGGCCTTTGTCCTGACCCCAGAGCTGGGTGCAAACCCTTATAGCCGCCAAGCACTGCTTTCTAGCTCTGCCCCTGCTCATGCCGTCATGTAAGTTGGCTTCCAGACACACACCCATGAAAGGGGGGTCCAGATGCGTTTCTTATCCTCTGTCTCATTACCCTGCATATTTCCCCCCAAACACAGCCTCCCTGAGTGGGCTGTGGCCCAGACTCCCCCTCCTGGCAGCAGCAGTTGGAATCCAGAGCCAGATGTACAGGCGGGTGCTCGAGTCCCCTTCTGCCCTCCAGGGTCTCCAGGGCTAGAGATCTTCCAGAGAGCAGCCAGGCTGTGCTCCCAGCCAGGACCCCCTACAGGCCACGCAGCCATGGGTATTCACACCCGTGGATCCACTCCCTACAGGTTACAGTCCAGTCTCTGAAACCGAGCTTCCTAGCCTGCCTCATCCCACCGAGACCCCATCCGGGGAGTCCCCGCCCACCGGGGTGGTGCTCAGCACTATCCCTACTCTAACCAATTGTCCAGCGGAAGAGAAATTGGGCATTTCCGATGTGAATACACGGGTGCAAAGGGGTGGAAGCTGTAAGCGGCTCGGCCTGAAGCTCGGTATCAGTGAGACTGTGTCTAATATCTCACTCGTGGGTGGAGTGAGCACCCCATCATGGGAGGCATTCAATGTGTGATTCACTCTCACTGTCTTCTCCCTCAGCATGAACACATTCTTCAAGAACCAGGCATGTGTATCACACCCATATGAGAAAACTTGACAGACCTGCTCAGGGCTCTGAGTCTGGTGGTCCCTGGTGTAAGAGGCGAGAAGGCTCCTGGGGTCCACCCTCAGGCCTGTGGGACTGGGGGACAGGACAGGGCACCGGGCTCAGGGACACTTGCTCAATGAATGAATAAGTGAATGAATGAATGGTCGGTCACAAGACCTGCCACATCCTCTGCCCACGTGGAGACTAGCTCCTAACTCAGAGAGGCCACAGGCTCCCCACCCGGATTCCCCCCACCATGGGGCACAGCCCAGAGCCTCAAGATAAATGCTCTGATGTTGCACCAGGGACCCAGTATCTTTGTCACCAGCTGGCAGAGGCATATGTCCAAGAGCTCGGAGACCCATAAACCAGCTCCGCTCCCCAGACGAACGCAGCATTTCTGGGGTCAGAACGATTCTCGGGGCCTGGGGTTGGTAAGAACATGTGTGCTGACACCCACCATGCAACCCCATGGGCCAGCCTGAGGGCTAAGGTGGGCTGTATTGTCTGGGGAGCAATGGGACACACGGGTCCCCGGCAACGCCAGGCCTGGGGACGTGGCGCCGTGGGACGCTCAGAGCAGCCCTTCTCCCTCAGGCTCCCTGCTGCTCCCTCCTGCCCTGTGTTCGTTCCTGGGCAGGAGCATGACCGTGTGGCCACACAAAACGCCCCCCCAGGAAGAAGCCGTCCAAGCCTGTGCACTCACGTGGCTCCATGCATGGGCACGCATGCGTCCACAGCCCCGGGCGCAAGAACCGTGCGGCCGAGGTGAGCGTCCGCCCCCTGCCCGGCAGAAGTCCTCCCTCTCAGTAACGGGATTCAGCTGGGGGACGAGCACTGCCCTCCCCACGCGGAGGGGGTGGCTTGGCAGCAGGGTAGAATTTATCATCATTATCCTAATATCATCTCCAGGCTTGACAGTGGCGGCAGCTAAAGAAAATACCAAGGCTTAACTTGGGGCACGTGGGAGAACGAGGCAGAAGATAGGAAATATGATTTATGATGGAAATCAATGCAATCATCATACTCTGTGCTTGTAAAATTGGGCTGCGCCTTCAGTGCCCACAGGCCCACTTCAGCCCTGCCTGTCAGAGGATTTGGGGGGCCCTGGGAGCTGGTGCCGGGGTAGGCGGAAGGACCCAAATGATCAGGACCCTGCCCATCTGCTTTCCTAGGCTTCTGTGAGGGGCTCAGGGTGCAGAGCATTATCTAAAGAGGAAGACGAAAGGAAGCACATTAACCTATATCAAGCAGGGTCTTGGGCACTTTTGACCACAGGACTTGTTCTGCTCACCACCCTACCTGTGAAGGTAGACGATTCTTTCCTGCATTTTCAAGTCCATTAAACTGTAGCACAGAGAGGTTAAGTGACTAAGTTAAGGTCGCACAGCTAGTCACAGCAGAGCCAGCTGTCCAGGTCCTGTGGTACCACGTGGTTTGCTGGCAGGTGTAGAAAGGCTGTAGGGGGCTGCCACGGTCCTGTGGTACGAGGGGCCCCCAAGAAGGGTAAACCTCACCTGAAACCCCCCCCTTGCCTGTCCCAGCACCCAGAATTCTACCATTGGCCAGTTCCCTTTGAGTTGAGTCATATCTCATTAATTTGTGAAATGTGGTGGTGGTGGTAGTAGTGATGGTGTCAATAACAGTGGTGGTGACAATGGTAGGTGACAGTGGTGGTAACAGTGGTGGTGGTCACAATGGTGATGGTTTTTCAGACACGTTTGTCACTAACAGAGCAGAAAGTCAAAGCAAAATACAGACAGGCATTGCCAGGCATACTGAAGATAAACTTATGTCTACAGTACACATTTTTCTAGATGAACGAGGCAAGAATTCTGCACTGTGGCCCGACAGACCCAGAAATGGGTGGGGCAGCCTCTCTTCCTTGTAGATTTGGACACGAGCGTTCTTTTCCCACCGAGCGGACAATCCCTTCACCCCCTGACAAGCCATTTGTACTCAAGGTGGGGAAGTGGTGATGGGAAAATGACTTCCAAGACCTGCGTCCTGAGCTCCTGCCCACCTGGGGGTAAAGCCGCGGTAACCGAGGCAGCCTCCATTCAGGGGCGTTTTCTCCTGGTCCGCTCTCAGAGCGGGCGGGGTTCCATCCGACGGAGGCCTGGCGGCTTGAGCGGATGCACTCGGTGGTCACCAGCAGGGAGAGAAATCAGACCCCAGTAAAGGCGGCCCAGCAGGAGAGCCGCTCTCTGGGGAGACGGAGGGTGATGGAGAGGGCCTTAAACAGAGTTCGGCCCCAGGGGAAGCTCTGAGGCCTGGACGTCTCAGCAAGGAGCCTTAATTCAGCCTTGAAGGCGGGGAGAATCCCGAGGAGGGGACGTGGGCTCCCCAGTCTCTCCACCAGGTCCTCCTCGCTCCCCAGCCTCCGCGGACACTGGTCCCAGGGAGGCAGTGGGCTGGGGGCCAGGGCCACATCGGCAGTCAGCTTCCCTCCAGCAGCCCAGGGCCCCTGCGGGTACCCTTCATCAGCACCTCTGAGCCACCAAGGAGAACATGGAGACAGAGGCCATGACGCTCCGGGGCGGAAAGGGATGCAGGGAGGAGGAGGACATCAGGTGCCCGGGGCCAGCAACTGCCCCAGCGGAAGGGCAGGGAGCGGTGACGCAGCCAGGGGCCAGGGAGAGGCATGAGGTGGGAGAAATGCAGCCGCACTCCGTGGCAGCTTCGGGGTCACTGGGCGGTCTGGCGGGTCGGCTGGAGGCGGGGGGGTGACAACTCTGGCATTTCGAAGGGCACCAGGGGGCCAGCGCCTGCCCTGATGAGACCTGAGGAGCTGGATAGACTTTCCAAACCTAATTAGTGTTTAATGGTCTGGAGAGATGCCGCATCCGCCGTCACCAGCGGCACCACGACGTCCGCTTCAGATTCCTAATTAACGTTTAAGGAGATGATCCGCTGGTGGCCGCCTCAAAGGCCACGTCCATCCCCTTTGCACGTCGCGCCAGGGTCCTCGGGCGGCCCGGGGGAGAGTCCGAGGATGACTCCAGCCACCCCCTTTAAAGCGGCTTTTCCACAACGCTCCGCTGCACTGGTCCGCACCGAGGCGTTGCTCCAGGCCGGCGAATGGGAGGGGCGGCAGCGCGGAGAACCGCACAGGACAGAGGGAGGAAAGAGGGAGAAACGCAGCCATATGCCCCAGGTTAGGGGGCGCGATTGGCCAGGAGCCCTCCAGTGAACAAGGCCCCCAGGGGTGGAGGGGGGTGCGGTGGATGTAGCCAGAGGGGTGGCCGGTGGCCACCAGACTGAGGGGGACCTGCTCTTCAGCATGCGGGCAGGAGACTCTGAAGGGTTCCTAGCCGGGAATGGTTCAGAAGCCTCCTGCTTCCATCAACGAACATGGGATCAGGCAGGATGAGGAGGCAACCCAGGCACAGGACAGCAACGCCAGGAGTAGGGTTAGATTCCAACCTGCGGGCACAGAAGGTACTGGCAGGTGTAAGCCTGACCACTGGGCAGTGGCAGTGACGTTCCTAAAGCCAGGTAACCCACAGAGAGAGCCAGGCTTGGGGCTGGTGGTCGTGCACACCGGTGGGACAGTCGAGGGGAAATGATGAAGACCGTCCACAATGTGGCAGGGAAAGCGGGTGGAGGTGCAGAAGAGAATTTGGGGATCGCTTCCAGGGAGTGCAATTTGAAGAGAGGGAGCCGGGTGAAGCCCCTGCAGGGAGAGGGTGAGAGGTCAGCAGCCCCTGTGAGAGCCTGGTGTCCCGGGCCCAGGGACAGACAGACAGGAAAGGGCAGGTGACTCGCAAGAAAAGCAGATGGTGAGGACACGGAGGGCGCCCAGCGAGGAGAGCCAACCCAAGCACTCCGGCAATCCAGCCCACGCGCACCACGCCCTGCATGCAACACACGCACATCACACTCACACCTAAGCCTGACACACATGTGGGCAGTGTGACTCAGAGACCCTGGCGTGTTCCGGGAGGAGGGCCATGATCGATGCTTATTAATGAAGCTGCCCAGGAGATGGCTAATTGATGGCGGTGTGCGGCTGTTGTCTGGAATTTAACCTGATTCATCATTTAGCCTGTTGGAGGCTGGAGAGCTGTGTTAATTAATGCCAGGAAAACAGACTTGGACGAGCTGGTGGTGCAGCCTCATATTAAAAAATGGAGAGCAAGGGGCAGAGAGAGAGAGGGAGAAAGAGGTGGGGGTGGGGGGAGAGAGAGAGAGAACGATTAAATCTAAAGCCCAGAGCAAAACAAATTCCAAAAAGCAAATGTCGAGGCCATTTCTAGGATGACTCAGATTTGTGTTTGGCCGGCATCATCCGGCTACGGTGTGAGGATTAAGAGCAATTTCCTCTAGATTTGTCATTTACTTGGTATGGGCTTTGTTCTTTTCTTTAACGTGCCTGGGGACTCCCACCAGGCCTGGTGCTGAGCCCCAGCGAGACAGGGAAGAAGGGTCCTGGGTTGTGGGAGGGTGGAGCGGAGGGAGGGGGGCCCCTCCTGATCAGGGTCTGTGGTCCCAGGGCAGCCTGGTGGGGCTCTGGGGGAGGGTTCGGAGAATCTGACTCAGGGACAAGCTAAAGCAGGAGGGACAGTGGGTAACAAAGGCCAGGGTCTCCGTCCAACCTCAGGGCCGGGCTGCCTGCTCCCCCTCTTGGTCCCACCCGCTCAGCTTCTTAAGAGTCTCTGAGTCTGAGTGGGGAAGGCAGTGGTCCCCTGTGGGCTGAGCAAAGTCAGACCCGCTGGAGAGCCCCGTCCCCGTCCCCATAGTCAGGACCTAGTCGGATGTGTGTTCTCAGGGGAAGGGCCAGAAAGCCTGTCGTGAAGGGAGGGTTGTGCGCATGCTTTTATGGGAGAGACTGATTCTTAAGTCTGTGTGTCTGAGGGCAGCTGTGGAAGATGGGCTCGACTTGCCCTGTGAGGCTTTGGCAGATGAGAGACAATGAGAGGAGATGGGCTCAGGCTAAATGCTGGAGCTGACCAGTGTGGACGCAGGACACCCTGTGCAGGAAGGAGCCCCCACACCCACCCTGAAATATGTGAGCAACTCCTGAGGGGCCACCCTCCAGAGCTAAGGAAGAGACTTCCATGGGAGTGGGTGGCTGGTCCCCAACAAGTACAGGCCTGTGTGGCTGGGCTTCGGGGAATCGGTTACTCTGCCGCACTGAGGGCGGCAGACTCATTGCCTGACCAAGGCCCAGGAAGCGTAGGCTTGAATGTATAGGCAAGGCTCATCTGCAGACTGGATGGAGAGCTCCGGAGGGAAGGGCCAGCCATTCAGCTTTGCTGTGCCATCCTTGTGCCAGAGAACAGGGCCTGGCCTGTTCAATAAGGTGTTGAACACAGGAAGGTGTTCAATAAGCACTGGATGGCTGAATGAGTGAGTGAATGAATGAAAGAACTTTGTGCCGCATCAGAGCAATAGGCTCCTCCAGGACTGGTGGGCCAGGCAGAGAGGGCAGAGCTGGTGCCAATGGAGGAGCAGCTTTGGGGAGATGGGGGAGCCACAAGCCCCTGAGCTCAGGGCGTGCTTGTCTCAGTAGAGCATGGCCGCCCCCAGCCCCCGCCTCCAGGTCTCTGCTCTTCCCCAGAGGCTGTCCAGTCCTTTCAGTTCGGTAGAGTCCCAAAGAAAGTCCCAGTGACGGGGGTGGGAAGGGAAAAAATGAGATGTTAGGTATTTTCTCAAAAATGATGGAAATGCTAAAAGAGGAGGAGAAGAGGAGTGGGGGAGAGGAAGTGGGGGCAGAAGAGGAGAGCACGGCTGGCGCTTGTTTATTGGACACTTACCGACCCCGGCTGGGCACCGTGCGAAGGGCATTGCCGGAGCTATCACATTCAACTCCCTGCACACCCAGGAAGGGGTGACTCTAAAAGGTCGAGGAACTGCCCCAGCTCCTACAAGCAAGTGTACAGCAGAGCCCGGACTGAAATCCAGGCCTCCCAACTAAATCCGGGCTTGTTTCATCAGAATTATCTATCCACTGCTGTTTTTAAAAATACATATATCACACACTGCCCACCCTGAAGAGGGTCAGTAACTCAGGCTGCCCGTGCCGGCTAAAAAGCTTGGTTTCCAGGGAAGCGGATCATAATTAGGACCACAAGGGTCCTCCCACCCTGGCAGGGCAGCCCTGATGTGTTGGTGGGAGCCGGTGAGACAGACATGGACCAAGAAGACAAAGAGACAGGCTGCCCTTGGCCATGCGGACCCAAGGGAGCCCTGCCTGGGAGGCGGAGGTGTGTGAGCCAAACTGCACTGCCTCAGTGACTTCTGACTGTGTCGTCCCATCGACCTCACCTGCAGCAGCCCCGGGAAGCATCTACCCATGTAGATGACCCCCAACCCCAACCCCGTGTCAATGGGGAGGAAGGCAGGGGGGGAGGGACAAGGGAAACCAAAATGCTGAACGGGAGTCTCTCCCTCTGGAAGCCAGCAGAGGAGACCTTTGACTGGCACCCCTGGGGTGGAGGGTGCCTCCTTTGTTTGTGCCAACCCACCCTTGCCCTGTGGAGGAGGGGGAACCTATTCTGTAAACTTAGATTGCAGAAAGCAAGGACAGGGTGGAGATTGGAGAGGAGAAGAGAGAGAAAGGCAGGGAGAAGGGGAGGGGCAGCCCCAGACAGTCCCACCAATAGGCTCCGTCCAGACTTCGCTGTTGCTGGACACTGCAGAGCAGAGCAGCCTGTTGCATAGCAACTGCCAGGGGCCTGTTGGTGGGGGTTAGACCACGGAGGCTGGCGGGCTGCCAGGATGAGGCTCCGTGACCCACCTGCCTCCTCACCACACACACAGAGCTTGACGCCCCACTGTGCTTTGGGTGACAGTCAGCTCAGGCTACACACATCTCCAGAGGGTGTCCTCTCAACCTCGGCCATTTAGTATGCTGGGATTTGGCCACCCTCTCCTCCAGACCCCCTTCCAAGTGAAGGGCACACAAGGCCAGGCTTGGGCTGGGGCCCGGGCTCAGTCTAGAGTCGAGAATGAAAGCCAAACTGAAGACATTTTACTTTGACCCACTGAGCACATTCTATGCACAAGCCCTGGACTTCTGTCTTCCCACAGATGAGGAGGGGACCAGGAACCGAGACAGTGCTAGATGTCCCTGATTTAAATGCTCACCTAGCATTTCTCAGGCAGCTCTGACCTGGTGCCACTGTGCATGTCTCTGAACCCTTGCGCTTCCCGAATGTGCCCTTGTGGAATGTTGTCCCTGCCAAGAACTGGCTGGGGGTGCCAGGGCACACGGCACAAGCTCACACCCTCCTGAGGTCACACTGGGTGCCCTGCCTCCAGCTGACCTACCTGCTCACTCACAGGCTTTGGCACACTGCTGGCCCTTCTCTCAATTCACCCAGGCCTCCTGCCCCTGAATGTGCTCTTCCCCCACCCACCCCCACATCCTACCCACCCATGAGTTTGCTCACCTGGCTAATTTGGCTTCTGAGAGACCAAAGGACTCTCAGTGCAAAGTCTGTGCAACGTCTGGAGCTTGTGGTCAGTGCAAAGTCTGGAGCTTGGGGAGGACTTGGTAACTGTCGCTTGCCACAGTCCCATACTTCCCAGCCCCCCATGCAGACACATGGCTGCAGCCGGGGCAGGTCCTCACCCTTGTGCCCTGACTCTGAGCCAGCAGGCCCAGGCCAGGGCCACGGCCATGTCATTAAGGCAGCCCGGGCCTGTGCTGCTTTTCAGCCCCTTTCCCTCCCTCCTCTGGGGGCCACTTGGACAGCAGGAGGCCAAAATGAGTGCAGGGGTGATGACAACTCACAGAGTGACTTGTGTGACTAGGAGGACCCAATCACAGAAGGCTTGCTGGGGGGAGACACGCAGGCTAGGGCTGTACTCTTTAGACAGATGTGAGAGGAGGCAAAGATGAAGGTAAGACGGGGAAGCGAGAGGGCCTTGCAGCCAGCACGGGGAAGGGGGCAGAGGATGCCGTGGGTGACTCAGAAGCGATCTCAAGTATTTTGCCGAGGGACCGAGGGAGCACCTTGGCTGGCAGCCAGCCCCAGCCAGGGGCAGCAGGGCGCTCGGAGTGAGGAGAGGGGTGAAGAGCGGACAGGGCCTACAAGCCGGCACCTGTCCGACCCGCGAGTGTCAGATGGCTTCCGCAAAGAGGGCAGTGGGAGCAAAACCGGGTTTATTTAAAAATCTTATCTGGAGGGTTTGCATTTCAATGGGCTGTGGGCTTGCATATTTTAACAGGAACCTTGGGTTCTTCTGTCTGGTCTGTGCTCACAGGCTGTCTCCTCTCCTAAGCGATGATCGCTGCTTCAATAAACCCTTCCTAATCCGAAGGTACAACAACAGCACTTTGCTGGAGGAGGGAGGATTAAAGGGCTTCACTCTTTTGGCCGGAAACAGGGCTGTCTGCCTGGCTGCTTCTGGCCTCTGGGCACTCCAGCCACGGGCAAGTGTCTGAGGCAGGAGCCAAACAATGCAGGGAAGGGGCACAATAGAGGATTCAGTCACCCATTCGGTCTGTGTGCATTTCTTGAACACCTACTGCGTGCTGGGCATCACGTCAGGTCTGGGTATACCCCAGGAACGAAATGGGCTGGGCCATTCCTCATAAAAAGGAGGTAAGCAATGAACAAATAAATACACAAATGTGGGACTGGAGTCCTATTGTCCCAGGTGGTGGCAACACACTGAAGCGAAGAATGGGAGGTGGATGGGACACCTCATTTAAAGGGCAAGGCCCCTGGTGAAGCAGAGAGCTGAGGCAGCTTGAGAGGCTGCCAGGCAGAAAAGGGAGCCAAAGCCGCTGCACCTACAGGCAGCCTTGGGATCCGCCCCTCACACCCTGGGAGGGGTCCACCCACGTGGACCGTGGTCAGAGGACGCCAGCGAAGGCAGCCGTCACTCTGCAGTTACCACTGGGCGTGTGCTTGAGTCAGAAGTTCGTGATGGCAACAGGCTGGCCTCCTTGAATTTCTAACCCTTCTCTATGGAATGAACCATATGTGGTTTATTAAGGAGGTAATTAAAACATCAATATATTTACAACAAGCTACAAATAACGTGCACTGCTTCTGCCACTCCCCTGCGGTCCCTTCTCATGAGGGGCCTGGGGCAAAGGTTCATCCCCGCTCCCAGGATTACGGAGGGCCTACTGTGCACAGCACTGGGACGGCAACAGGGCCCAGGAGTCAGAATCTGCTCTCCTGGGGCTTTGACCAAATGATTTCTCTATTAATTAGTCTGTTAATTACAATTTGCTAAGTGCAAAGTCCAGGCAGAGGGCAGAGCTGCTGGAGAGCCGCCCCCCCTGGAGTCTCAGTGGTGAGTTCTCAGTGGTAAGTCCAGATTGGAGGCTGTGTCCTCACCACCAGCCTTTTCCGCCACTGGCTGGAAACTCAGTCTGTTTCCCCAAAACTGTCCAGAGTACATCTTCAGAAGATAAGTCTTGAGTAGCAATCTTTCTACAGCAGAAGCATGTACATGGGGTCCTGAGCAATGCTGAACACACCTGATGCCTGCAGTTGGTGGGTGGGGAGCAACGTCCAGGGTGATGGGGGCCCAGGAAGACCTTGTATTTGGGGCAGTTTCATGGGCCTGCAACCAGCGTCTCATGCTGAGAGGCGTCTCATGCTCGGGCTTCAGGGCTCTGCAGTCGCCATCTTGAAATTTATAAAATTTTGTCTTTGAACTTGTGTTTTGTAAGTGAAGTCATAGGACAAAGGAGCACATGCAGGGGTCCTGAGGCCTCTGCTCATGCACAGTCCCACCTCTCACCGCTTGCCTGATCCAGGCCCACCCTGGGCCCCACCTGCAATCTCCCTGCCCTGAGGCCAGCCAGCAGCAGCGTGGGTGCAGCTTCGGGAGGGCTGGGTCTGCTCGACCGTGCTACAACCTGCAGCGCTGGGGCGTGTCTGGCTGGCTAACAGAGGTCATGTCTTAGTGGGGTCATCCGCTTGCCCCAGGACCTAGAGAGTTCCTGGCATAGCATTTACAACACCTTTGAACACTTCCTGCTCACTGTGGGGCTGCCGTGGGCAGAGGTGAAGTCAGGCTTCCTCCTTAGCTGAGGTGCAATGTGTCAGCCTGTGGGCAGTGGCAGGGGGAACCCAGCAGCCCTCAGGCGCAACCTGCCCCTCAATGTTGCAGGGTGGGGCTCTGGGTACTTGTGAGGGGCCTCCATGCCAGAGGGGATCCTGTCTTCCTCCTTAACATTCCTCGGTCCGACCTGCCTTGGTCTCCTCTGGCCAGTTCAAGGCAGCCTCCAGGTACATGCCATGAAAAACTGAGTGTGCAATTTTGATGACTCTGCATAGTACTTAAATGTTCTGATATTTGCATTTAAGACTGGCATCGCACAAAATGAAGATAAATGGCAGAATCCATGCTAATAATTTGAAATTTATATTTTTCTTTACTTTAAACGACATCAAACAGCAAGTAAAAATACCATGACACGTCAAGAGAGAGACTGTGAAAGAAAGGAAAAGCTTTATATCTTAGTGATTTAACGGTGCTTTTTTCCCTGCCTTTTCAACAAAAAGGCTTGCAAATTATGTCTCCCTTCTCACAGCAGCGATGCTGCCCGGCCTGGGGCTCAGACGCCCCACTGAGCCCCAGACGAGGGGTCTGCTGCTTCACATGTCCCCGACCACCCCATGCGCTGGCTGGGCTGGGGAGCAGACCATCTAAGACCGGGCTTCTTTAGGTCGGGGATGAGGCAAACCAGCAGTGGGGATGGATGAGGACGAGAAGGCAGGCTCCTCACGAGCCCGTACAGGCGTGGGTGGGTGGGCACAAAGATGAGAGCTGCCTCCACTGAAGGCTGCGGGCTTGGACTGGAGGAACATCCGCATCACCACACAACGTCGTGACTTGAGAATATGCAAGTCCTGCTGGTGAGGAGGGAGCTAGGTATCACCAGGCACTCACACATCCCCAAAGGAGCCAGAAAGGACTGCTGGCTTTGAGGTTTAGACACCACCCTGGAATTACATCTGGGGGCTCCGCTGCTGGCTGGAGAGCACTCTGGCTGTCCCCTGACCCAGCATTCCCCCTCCCTCGTCCAGGTCTCCCCAGGGCATTTCTGGACACAGATTGGACAACACTGTGGAGACGGATGCTTGTTGACAGCCTACCATGCAGCAGGCGCTGCATAATTTCCTCCCTTATCTGCTTCAATCCCCAGACTACATGGATTGTTTAAACGTGTCTGTACTGTCACACAAGTACTCTATAAGCATGCACGTGTGTTTGCGTGCCCACACACACATGAGAAACAGAGATGCAGAGAGAGAGAACTGCAGGGCCGAGAGATAACCAGGAGAGTCTCACTGAGGAAGAGCTGGGTTTGGATGGCCAGTGAGGAGTGACGGAGAACTTTACAGGTCCTTTAACTTCTGAGACAGCTCTGGATTAGTGACACGGAGCCAGTGCAAAGCCGAGGGTTCAGGTGCCAGAGAAGACAGGTGGCGGAGGACCCTGAGTGGCCCTGTGGGTGGGGAGGGCTTCACCCCAAGTGAAGAGAGTGAGTTTGAGGGTGGGCATCCAGGAGTTCTCCCCAGCACTGGCTGAGGTAGGTGTTGGGCAGAGGGACAGAGCAGGGCTCAGCCCTCCCCGCTCCCTGCCCAGCCCTCAGGAAGGTGGTAGCAGCAGAAGAGGAGCCAGGTGAAGACAGTCCCTTTCTGATTTGGTGACAGAGCACATCTGGGCTCTCAGGGGCCAGAAAGCCCCCTCCGCAGGCTGGCCCTGCTCTGGTGAGGTGCCCGTTCCAGCCTCTGGGAGCCACACAGACAGAAGCAGGGAGAGGGGAGACACAGAGGGGGACAGGGCTCTCACAGAAGAGCAAGCCCAGGAGCACGGCCTGGTGTCCAGTGGACTGGGGAAGGAGTAACAGGAAGTGCCGGTGAATCGGGACCATCTCCCCTGATGGGGCAGCACCAGCCAGGTGCACCCTGGCTCACAGCGACCTGCAGACACCTGTGGGAGGCAGACGTGGCTGGCTGGGGACAGAGGGCAGGGAGAGGGGGTGGGAGGGAGGGGGGATTTAATCTAAGAGCCGGACTGGCCTGTCTGTCTGTCTGTCTGTCTGCCCACTGGCCACAGGCCTCACCTTCCTCGGGGAGCCACTCTGCATGGCCAGGTGAAGCCACTGGACCAGCTCAATCATCGTATTTATTCTAATTGTATCGTAATCGTCCCCAAGGAGCCTGGTTCAAATGAGCTTGACATTATTAAAATTTTAATGCCCAGTTTTCATAGCTGAATGAATATTTAAAGGGTATGTCCCAGCTTAAGTTATGATGATGAAGAAATTAATGGAATGTCTTGTTTAATGCATGGGTATGTGTTGATGCAAAAAGTGGCAGGGATGGGCTGGGGCGGGACGCCAGAGCCCGAACAGAAGGGGCCGGGAGGGCAGGCGCCACCCACCTTCTGCTGTGGCTGGGAGCAGGGGGGCCTCAAGTCCTGGGCCAGGGCCACTGGCTCTCCACCCCCCAGAACCAGAAACACAGTGGACAAGAGTTAGTGCTCTGTCCCCTGGGGCCTGACCCACGGAAGGTCATCCTGAGTCACCAAACCCCACTCAGGCACCTGGAGGCATGACCCAGGCTGAAAGCCATGGGGGACGTTGGGACACTGATGACACCTCAGAAAGAGAATCAGCTGCTCCTGTACCGCAGCCAGCCCCCAGCCCCAGGCCCTCCGGGAAGGGTGTCACAGTGGCCAAGGGGACAGAGGAGCAAGAAGTGGGGGAAGGGAAAGTCACCATGGAGTGGGCTCAAAGTACAATGTTTTCCTGAAAGGGACATCCTGGGGATGCCCAACTGGCTCTGGTTCATACACCTCTACCTGCCCCTCCTCAGCTGTACTTTCCCCTTTTCCTGGGGGGGGAAGCCTGAACCCCCCCCCCATCTGGCCCTCTGCTCTCCCCTCTTCTGCGCTGACCTCTCCTGGACCATCCCCAACCCTGTCACATCTGGTTCCCAGCATCTCCTGGACATGTAGTCAGGTGTCAAGAGTTCGGGTTCATTTTGTTCTCACCATTTACCATTTGCGTGACCTCAGGCTAGTTTCTTAACCTCTTAAAACTCCATTTCCTTGCTTAAAGTTATGGACAATCTAGTCGCATGCTCTTAGGGGAAGTCATGATAACCCAACAATGTAAAGTGCGTAGCAGCTATTCATGCCCTTCCTGTAGACGGAGCAGTGTTGGGTGCCCGCTGAGGGACCTGAGTTCCTCTTCCTGCCACTCAGTTCCCAGACTTCATGGTGCCTTCTGTGTGGAAAAGAGAATTTTTCAGGAACCCTTTGTGTGGAGTATCAGGAGGGCTTCAAGGTCAAGAGGAGAAGGCTAGTGGAGGTGTGGGAGAGAAGCTTGCAAATCAAGGGAGTGGACTTTGGGGGAGGAAGGTGCTGGGGTGTAGGGAATGGAGGGAGACAAGAGGTGGTCGAGGCCAGAGGCGAGGGGCCTGGCTGAGGAGATTGTATTCGATTTGATGGCCCAAGGAACCTGGCCCCAAACTCCCCTTGCTAGATGGACATTGTCCTCACTGACTTCCTCCCAGAGTAACTGGGGTCAAATAAGATAAAATATGAGCAGGCCGAGCCACTGTGCCTGCCCTTCCCAGCCGAATCCCTGACCCGCCACTCCTTGTAGCTCTGGCTCGTCATTGGCGCCAGAGAGATAACACTCCCTACCTCGGGGAAGTGCACGAATTACGGACGCAGGAGAGCTGCAGAACCATGCCCAAGGGAAGACAGTGGCCAGACCTGGGTCCAGGTCAGCTTTTCCGTAGGAGAAGATAGCAGATTTAGGGGAGGTGAGGAGAAAGGGGTGATCTAGGAGGGAGGGACAGTCCAGGAAAGGCTTGGGTGCTGAGTCCCCTAAAAGCACTGGACAAGAGACCAGGAGCACCCTAGCACCCCGCCCTGAGCCCATCTCCCAAGCCAGATGCCTGCTCAGCCATCTGGACCCTTCACTCAGAAACTGGAGTGGAGGTAGTTTATGGGGGAGCCAGGGGCACCCTGCGCGAAGTCGGGAACTTCGTCATGTCCCTCTTCCTTCTCTCTGTGATCGGAGGTCTCCCTAATGCGACAGCTTCCTCTGCTGGCTGAGCTTACACACAGCACCTCTCTTCGCCTGAGCTCCACAAAGCTTGCCAAGTGGGGACCATGGGCAAACAGTGGGACCCTGACCCCTCTTGGTGGACTGGCCCCAGTGTCCTGTCTTGTCCCCCTGGCCACCTGGCTCCTTTTCCTCTGTTCTGTGCCCTGCCTTCTGCCTCTGTCCTTCCTGGCGGTGAGTCTGCCCTTCCTTGATGTCACCTTGCTGACTCACCAGCACCCGCACTCCCCCACCCAGTTGTCGTGACGCAGCCAAAACTCACTTCGAATCAGAGACCAGAAGGCCTGAGGAAGCTTGTGACTGGCTAGCCCAGCCTCTGGACACGAGGAGAATTGGTAACAATAAGTCACCCAGTGCAGGACAGAATCCCCAAAATAGCCCTGGCAACCCAGGTTTCCAGGCTCACCCTGCCACGGATGGTCCTGCCTCCATTTCCCCATCTATAAAATGGGGGTGTTAGTACCTGCCTGTCTACCTTGCAGGAATTTGTTGAGACAGGTGTGCAAATGTGGTGATAAGGGATAAGGGGGGGTGTCAGGCAAAAGGACTGGCAGACACATAGAATGCAATTCCATTTGTGAGATTCCTACGGTTTTTATTGCTTGAAATATCTTGGGACTTCAGGGCTGGAGAGCCCACCCTGAGCCTCCAGCATCAGGAAGGATGCAAGACAGGCTGCAAGGCTGGGATGCTTGGAGTTCAGAGACCCCTAGTGGCCTGAACAGGGCATCGAGATGGATCCCAGAGACGGATCTGGGAGATGGATCCCGGAGAAGCAGGTGGCCTGGAGCCGTGGGGACTCAGGCTGAGCCCGGGTGTCCACCCAGACTCCACATGAGTCAAGTAACTGTGCCAGCTCCTCACACACTCTCAAGGGGGCAGCCCCAGCTGCAGGCAGAAGCCGCAGCCCTGAGCTCTGCATCAATCAGGAGCTGGGTGGCCCAGAAGCTCAGGCACCCAGGACTCACAGCCCACATCTTTGAGATGGCAGGGGGTCTGGTAAAACTTGCCGACATGTCCTGGCCTGGGCAGGGGACAGTCTTCAGCAAGAGACCAACCAGCTCATTTTGGCAAAGCCAGCTGTGAACGGGGGTTGGCCAGAGGTGCACTGCGGGGCTACCTCAGATTCTGATATCACAGGCCAATCAGAGCTGCTCACAGCTGGGACAGGGACACCACACAGTCTCCAATCCAGAGAAACCCTCCTTCAAACATAGTGCCCTGAGGGCCACGCAGGTGAAGGGAAATGGGTGTGGTTTAGAGAAGACATTCAGATTTGCAGCTGCGTGGGTGTCCGCTTGCACGTATCAGTCGGTGTGGCCTGTGTGCCTATGTACCTGTGCCTCTTTGGGTGTGGGTGGGACTGCCTCCCAGCCCGTGCCCGCTCTAACACTGCCTCCCTGTGCTCTGTTGCAGATGAACCGGCCGATCCAGGTGAAGCCTGCGGACAGCGAGAGCCGAGGAGGTAGTAGCTGCCTGCGCCAGCCCCCTTCACGTGAGGGCCCACTTGTCTCTGCCCCCTCCTCCCCCTCCCCGCCTCCCACTCCCCAATGCAGCAATGCAGCGACTCCTGCAGCCTCCTCCTGCCCTCCCCCCTCAGAGTTGGGATGGGGTTTTGGAGCTCTGGGTGACTGGTGGGGGGGAGACAGTGAAGGGGAGGGAGGGTGACTAGGGTCTGCCGGATGGTGGGGTTCAGTCCTTTCCGTGAGTAAGTAACCACTAGCATGTCCTGGGACACTCTTCTGCTGCCTTTAGGACACTGAAAAGGTGCTCCTCCCACTTCTGTGTCACCAAAGAAAGCCCCACTGTAGCTGGACTTGACCTGTGAAAGGATGCTGGGTTGGGAGGTAGGCAATGGTGGTGGGAAATGGGAGGGTTCAGGCCAAAGCAAGCACGTCTGAGACAGGCCCCCCTGGGGGTGTTGGACTGCTGAGGTCAAGGCCCTGGAGCTCAATTCAGGGGTAGATGCCTGAAAGGACAGAGCAGGAGCGCACAGCCTCATGCTAAACACTGGGCCCCCGTTCTCCGCAAGGAGACTGTCCCCTCCACCAAAGAGGGCCCACCCCTATGCACACAGGGGCTCAACCAGGCCTAAAGTCCCACCCACCAGGGCCCAGCTGGTGTCTTGTTCTTGCTCCCAAGGGGGCCCATGTCCCTCCCTCGGGCCCACTGAGAGCTGCCCATCCCGCTAGCGGCTAGCGGAGAGGGGTCAGTTCAGGGGTCAAGATGGTTTGGGCATGAAGGGCATGACCAGCAGAGCCCACCTGGTTCACGCTGTGCTCCTGCCCCTTTCCTGGGTGTCAGGTTGTTTTGGTTTTGGCCGTACACAGAGCTGCTCAAACACCCAGGGCCAGGCGCCCCAGCCCTGCCGGTGGGAGGAGCACTGTCCGGCCAGGGCCTTACTCAGGCCTTCTCCTCCGTGGCATGGGGCAGAGCTAGGGGCTTCTTCTGCAGACCATCTCTGGGAGGTGGGCCCAGTAGGGCCTCGGCCCCTGTCACCCCGTCATGCAGTGACTCACCTGCAACACCTGTTCACGCAGTAGGATCAGGATGCAGCCAAGAGCCCCATTCCTGGCCAGTAGAGTAAGTGCTGCCTGCTGTCCCAGACAGGGGCCCCCTCAGGCGGGGGCCGGCAGGGGCCTGGGAAGAAGTGGCCTTGAAGGAAGGGAGATTCCATACCTGGAGAAGTCAGCCGCAGGAGAGCCCCCCACCCGGTGTGCAGAGCAGACAGCTCAAAATCCAGCCACTTGCCTCCAGAAGCGGAGCAGGGTGGCGGGAACCCTGCTGCCCAGCGAGGCCATGCTGCGCTCTAACTCCAACCCACTTTCCCTTCCCTTGCCTCCGAGGCAATAGCTCTCTGACTCCAAGTTGCTAACCTCATCTCCTTTCTCCCATACATCTCCTGCCACTGACACTTGCCCCAAACCCGATTAATCAGCTCTTTTATTCTTCCTGCGGTAGAAAGGAGGGAAGCAGAGCCAAACCTAAACATCTATCTATTAATTGCATATTCAATATTAAACAGTGCAATGATCCTGAGTCAGCACTATCACCAAGCTAGTTTTTAAAAAAGCAAAAGTCAGTTTAAAATAATTTAATATCCATTAAATACTTCATCTGGGTGGAGAGGATAGGGAAGAGGTGAGTGTTAAAAGAGAGGAAAGGAATGGGAGCAGGAGAAGGGTCTGGAAGGCAGGGGTGGGAGAGGGAGGAGGAGAAATGCTGTGGGGACATTGAAGGAAAGAGGGGCAGGAGCAGGGAGAGGTAAGAGGCGGGGAAGAGAGGGGGTTGGGGGGTGATGGGAGTGCACTGGGGGCACAGCTGGGAGGAGGAAGGAGGAGGTGGGAAAAGGAAGTGGCCCGGTGGGAGAGGCGGCTTTGCCCCACCTGGTTCCCCTCGTCCCAGCTCCAGAACCCGTTACAGAGGTGACGCAGTGTCCCAGAGGCCCTGAGGACCTGGGACACATGTGTCCTTAGGACCGTCCACCAGCCACACTCTAAGTGCCCACACCTAAGTGCTCAGGAGCAGCACAAAGAGATGTGTGTTCTGCTGAGGGTTTGGGGTGCAGGACCTTGGGCTGGGGGGCCACTGATGTCACATCAGGATTCCAGCTTCTTGCTCCAAATCTCATGCTTCTAGAAGCATCCCATGGCCACACCAGCCTACAGACACACAGGAGGAGTGCGGGACAGATGGGCGTGGGGGTGTGTTGGCAGAAGTTCTGTGGGGGGCGGAGGGGGGCAGCGTTTTGACTCTCAGGGCTGCGGTCTCTCATGAATTGCAAGCTGATGCCAACAGTCTGTTTTCCTATTCGGAATGGTGTGGGGGGGCTCAGTTCTTTTTTCTCTGGGATGGGCTTGGCTCCAACCTTACTGCCAGAGAGGAGGGCGTGGAGATGAGGGATCTATACTGTGCAGAACGCAAGGGAGAGGGCCAGGCTGGGGGCTTGGCTGGGGCTCCCCAGGAAGACTGCAGAACAGCAGTTCTTGTGCGGGTCCGGCTTCCAGTCCCGCCTCTGCCTGGTATCCCCTCTGAGCTTCCACTCCTCGTCCAGTGATGGGCGGGGTCACTACCCAGTAAAGCTGCTGTTTACAAAGCTCCCACTGAGGGCTAAAGTTTTCAACAAAATGTTCAGTCCACAGAACAACTTTGGGAAGTAGAAGTTATTGGCCCCACTTAACGGTGCAAACCAAGTCACAGAGAAGCTACCTAACTTGTTCTAACTCTCACAGCGAGAGGGCAGCAGAGCCAGAATGCAAGCCCTTGCCTGTCAGTCACCCTCCCCAGGTTCTGCATTTCTGACTCCTGGGATAGTAGTCACTCTGACTCGGGGCAGTGGGAAGATACCACAGGCATTTGGCATGCCTCTTGGCCTATTTTAAAGGCAACTGAAGGTAGAGGAGCAGGGTCCCAGATGGGAAGGCAAGACCAGGGTGGACAAGGAGATCAGAGAAGAGAGACCTCATTTTGGCCTGGAACAAGCAGGGAGGGCTTCCTGGAGGAAGTGTGAATTGGACCAAAAGGTGGAGACTTGGCTGAAGGCAGGGAGGGCTAGTAAAAATAGGGCATTCTACACAAGACTGGGGTTGGGCATGCCTTCCTCAGGAACAGGAGCCACCGATCCTGATTGGGGGCGGAAGGGGGACAAGGCAGAGAGAGGGTATCCCAGCTGTAATGTCCTCCGGCAGAAAGAGAGGAGACAGCCCCTGTGACCACCACGAAGAGCCAAGGCTCCAGCTAGGCAGGGGGAAAAAATCAAAAGAGAAACAGCCTCCTCTGCCAGGAGGACCCAGTTAATTTCACAGAGCTCGTGGGGGCAAGTTGTATTTAAACTCAGAGTCACCCCTAAATAAGCAATCCAGTTCATTAGCCAGGAGTCTGAGGCAGGCTGGGGACCGAAATGGTGGAAGGTGGAGGACTGCGGGTATGCCCCGCCCCAGCCATCTCAGAGGTACGGACACTCCCCAGGGCACACACTGTGTTGTCCTTTGCCTCCAAAGGCAGAGGTACCAGCCCCTAGAACTGGTTCATGGTCAGCACTTGAATTGGCTCTCCATGGCAGCAGGGGCCCTGCAGTCACTCAGTTTCACCCTGGGTGGGTGCCCACGGGTGCTGTCCTGCAGGCTGGACCCCCTTGCCATCCTCCCTGGTGTCAGGACAAGGCCCTGACCAGGTGAGGCTCCTGCAGCCTGGTCGTGTGGGCTCCTTTCAGACATTCAGACTCCAAGCGTTTGGGGTCCCCCTGCGCTGAACTGGAAAAGGCCGGGACTGGGAGTGTGGTCACCTGCCTCAAAGGGCCCGAAAAGGTCAGCAGACGGGTAGGAGACCTTGAGGAGGGACGGACTGGCAGAGGCTGGGGCCAGGGGCAGCAGACTCGGGCCTGATCCCACCTCGTCCCACCCCCACCACGGCCAGTCCCACAGCAGCAGAAGCAGCAGGAGTATGCTGCCGCCCTGAGCCTGAGAGAGCCACGCCCCTCCTCTTCCGGTAACCAGCTACCAGCAAGGAGGGCTGGTCTTGCCTCGTCTCCGCTGTGTCTGCAGTCACACACCTCTCATGCCACCATCACTCTCACCGACACGCCAACGCCCACACTGACAAAGGCACCCACAGACACACACCCAATTTCACACACACTCCTGGAAAATGTGCTCCCTGGGGACACAGTGGCTGGGAGTGGGGCACCGACTGGGGCCACCAGGATTTACCTGGTCACCATGAAACCACAGGGGAAAAAAAAACCTAGCAAGACAGCTGACTTAGAAGTTGAAGTTAGAAACCAAGATGGCTCAGGAAGGAGTCAGGGGGAAGAGGGGATTCGAGATTGCCAAGGGGCCGCGTCACTGGAAGGAGCAGGTGTGACACTGGAGAGGAACAGTCTTCCAGGGTCCGCACCATGGCCTTCAGCCTCCATGGGACCCAGAACTGGAAGCCGAACAGGCACAGACACACCCCAACCCATTCCAGGGCCTTTGGCTGGGACGTGTGAGGCCGGGGGGGGGGGGGAGTCACGGCCTGTTAGCGATGGGGGGCCCTACGACTTCCCTCCCCAGCCCATCCAGGTGCATTGTCACAAGGAGACTTCTGTCAGGCAGGGGGAGGAGAGGCAAAGGGGACGGCTGAGACTGCACTACAGGAGCTGCTGGATGCAGGCCCGTGATGGTGGAAAGGCCTCCGCTGGACACGGATGGGAGGGCTGAGCCCCACTTGTTCCCATGCTGGCTGCTGGGCCCGGGGGAGGCCCAGGAGAGGTTAAGGGGAGCGACCCTGAGCTCCAGCCATGAAGGGGGCCCTGGAGAAGTCGCTGCAGTAAGCCACTTTCTGGGGACAGCCAGGGAAGGGGAAGGAGGAGGAACCTCTTTTATGTCTCCCGAAGTCCTTCAAAATTACCTAGGGCTTCCATTCCCTGCTGCCGCCCATCTCCAGACCTGGGACTCTTCCCCACCAGCCCTGGCTCTCTGCCCTCCTGTCTATCTCCGGCAGGACCTGGGCAGGGCCAGGAAGACGTGGAAGGGCTGGGAGCAGGTGTGAGTCATCCCTTTCCACGTGGACCCCCAAGGCAAGTGTGGGCCCAGTCACTTAGCCAAGCAGCATCCCTGCAGCCTTTTGCTGCCCCGTTCATTTAATGGCATCTTCAGGGCACCCGTCCCCCCTCACAGTGGCCGGCACTAGTGTGGCAGCAGAGTCCCGCTGGGCTAGCTAATGAGGTTGGACACCGTGCCTGTGACCGTCGTTCCAAGGTCCTCCCGAGGCCACGTTCCTCGCCATAAAACCGTGGCGGATTCCGTCCTCCCGGCCCCTCCACCATCTGTAGCCCCATTGGTTCCTGCGGCTTTTAAAATCCTATTAAGTTCCTCATTTCTTCTCTGAGCATTGCTTTCTTTGCAGGCACAGACCAGGCACTGTCTGGGAGGCCTTCCGGGGCTGCTGGGGACCAGCTGATGGCTTTGGGCCCCAGGGGCAGCTGCCTGCTCCTGCCGCGTCCTGGGGACCCAGGAGCCCTGTGGTCACACTGTCCCCCCAGATGCTGGGTCTCCCACTTCTGGACTTCTCTAGCTTTTTAGTCCCATACTCTAGGGAGGCAATTTAGTGAGCGAGCATTTAGATGAAATGTATGTGCTGGTCAATCCCACTTTATGAAAATTCAATATACAGAACTTTCAACTTTTCTCTCTTAAAAGGCCACAAATGACTTACTTCACAAAAGCTTCTGGGTGAACAGGAAGCCCTCAGGGCCCAGCTAGGAAGCCTTAAGTCCAGTGGGAGGGGTACGCTAAAACAGAAAGGTGAGGACTACAGTGCACCGAAGGTTAATCTGAAATCACACCGGACAGCAGGAGTTAAAGTTTACTTTGACCGACACCAACGAGGGGAGAAGGGTAGGGAAGGTGTGAGGAAGGGCACGAAGGGCAAGTGTGCACTCCCTGCAGGACGCCCTGGGCGAGGTTCCCTGGCCCATGCGGTGTGGGTGGGCAGGGGCTCAGGCCCCACGAACAGACTCGTTTGTCCCTCCAAGCAAGTTCCACTTCAGGAGTCCAACCGCACTTTGCCCTAGTCCCTCCCCTGAGAGACCCCAGCAAGAGCAGCGCAGAGGGCAGGACCCTGGGCTGAGAAGGGGTCCAGTGACTGAGGCCCCAAAGCAGCTGCCTAAAGGGGAAGGAATCTTCATCTTAGAGCAGAAAACACCCCATTGTCACCTGCCCCTCCTTTTGTGTCCCCACAGAAGCCCCTGGAAGCTGGGCACTGTGCAGGCACCTGTGTGAATGTATGTGTTGGGGTGCATTTCCACTTCACCTCCAGTCAGACCTTGCAGACCCCCAGCATCCTCAACTCATCTAGACAGTGATGTCCCCATTCTTCCTTCCCACAGCCATGGCTGGGCCCTGGGGCCCCTGGCAAGAGGTCATGTCCAACCTTTGGCTGCAGCACAGCTAAGTGCCCTCTTGGCCAGGATGTGGTCATGCCCACCCTCCCCCATGAATCTGCCTCTCACTGAGCCCCTCCCCTTCTTAAAAACTATCAAGAAGGAAAGCAACTCCACCTCCTTCATCAGAGCTCGGGACCCTGTTCATCAACCTGTCCTCCCCTATTCCCACTGGAATTTCTCAAGCTGCAGATTGTAATGTTTTCCCTTGAACACCAGCCCCAAAGCCAAAATCGGAGCAAATCTTCTCTGTACTTGGATCCCTGCTTTGTTTGGGACCAATCATTAAGATAAGCCAAGACCTAGGATTCTGCTTGGGAAGTCCGAGTCAGAGGAAAGGCAGCACAGCCCGGAGGGTACAGGTGCTCAGAGAACAGCCTGGGGCAGGGGCTGCTGAAGGCCAGGCTACCTACGCCCCAGGCAGGTGATCGAGTTTAGGGAGGGGCTGAGCCCGGACTACTCATCAGCTGAGTGGCTCACCGGGGGCTTGACTTCTCTTATGGGCAGGAAGTCCTTCCGCATTTCTGGGCACCATCCGTCCTGCTTTTGTGTAGACATTTGCATCCGTACGGTTCCCAGATCACGGTGCCAGGCTCCCCTACCCTGCAGGCTTTATTCTCCACAATCCATGTTCTTTCTGACCTAAGACTTAAAAGCATCTGTGTCTCTTTTCTTTCCCAATCTCTGTTTAAAAAATTTTAAATCCGTGAAGCTCCTGTAGGTTACACAACTGAACTGAAACAACAGCTGTGTGAAGACAGGTCCTCGTGGTAGGAAGCGGTGGCTGGTGGGAAGGGGCCCCAGGGAGCCCCGGTGCGGGCGCTCGTGGGGCAAACACATTATAAATAGCTCATAACTCCTGCCATAGGTGCGAAATTATAATTAACTGCAAACCTGCTGAGTTTAATGGACTTCCCGTTCTCAGCTGGGGGGAGGGGGTGTTGATTGATCTGCATTTTGGTTTTGAGGTTTTTAAAATCCATTCGGCAAGTTAAGTTGAGATCCTCCGCTTCTTGCCAAATTCCCTCCGGCCCCGGCTAATTTAGCAAAGGATTGTTTCAGGGGAAATGGGATATTAATCATTGCAAATGGGCTCCTGGATGGTATTTAAGAGCTGCCTCCTGTGTGCCCAGGCTGAAGGAGCTGATGACAGGAATAGGAATGACAAAGAGAGGGGGCCATGGCCCTCTGGCTCCCACCCAGTCGCTGCTCCCCGGGTGTCCCATTGCGGCACCGTGGGCCTGCAGGAGCAAGGGCCCCACTGCCTTGGGAGATGGGCAAGATGAGCGTGAGCATGCTTGGTGCTGTGCGGAGTGGGGCCTGAGGAGGGCTCCGTGTCTCCCCTGCCCCGCTGGTCCCTGCTCACCTCACTTGGAACAGCCTGATGACAACCCGGGAGTCGTGAGTTTGTGCGGGGAGCATGGGGGGAGATTGGGAGAAAGCACAAATCAGGGAGATCAGAACAGGTGGCACCTGCTTGGCCTTCAGAGGGGAAAGAATTTGAGAGGAAGGGTCAAGCTTCCCCGGTGGGAAAATCAACCTGAGCCAAGGCAAGTTTGGAGGGTCCCGAGGGGCCAGAAAAAAGGGTCTACTTTGGGATGAGGGTAAGATATGGAAGCACTGATTTCCAAAATGTGCTTTAAATTGATGTGTTTAAGCAAAGGGAAGCCATCTAAGGTTTTGGGGCAAGGAGTGGCATAAGAGTGGCAATTTGGAAAGTGTCTAGGGACACTCAGCAAGGTGGGGGAGGGTGCCAGAGTAGGCCAGCAGGGACAGCGCTGGGTCACCCCCAGGTGCTCCGACCACGAGCATCCCACCCTTTCCACAGTGATGCTTGCCGCCTCCTGTTACAGAGGGGATGATGACACCCCTTTGGAGGTGGAACTCAGTCGGTGAACGATGGGATCCTCCCTGCCCACAGCTGCTGCAGTTATTTTATTCTAGAGTGCAGTCCATGAACAAATAGAGGAGGTGACAGGGGTGAGGACCTCTGACAAGGTGTGACCAACAAAGTACAAATGGAAATCATACTGCCAGAGCTGTATTGAACGTGTGCATTAGGCGGGACAAGGAAGGCTTCCTGGAGGAGGTGATTATTGGAATGACAGGTTTACTAAGAGGTAGCATCTGGGCTAAGCGTTGCAGGCAAAGACATGAAAACAGACAAGAAAAGCAAATGTGTGGCATTTTAAACACCTTTAAAATAACGTAGAAGAATGGACTAGGCTGGAGAGGAGGGCCCACTTTCTGGAAGACCCAGATTAGGTGCACTTGGGTCTCTTTGCTCCTCAAATTCCAGGGCATGCACACCTACGTACACACAATGTCTGAGTCTGGGGTAGCTTTTCTCTTCTCACCCTTCAGTCCAAGTTCACCAGGCCTGCCCCAGAGTCTGGTTCTGTGTGCTACTGCCCAGCCTTCCCACTGCCCTTCCTGCTGTCAGGGAGCCCTGGTCCTTGCCCCTCCCAGCCCAGTGCAGTGCACAGGGGATCTAGGTGATGCCACAGCAGCAACTGCTAAAACCAAGCTAGGGCTCTGGAAGGAAGAGGGGTAGAGACCGTAGGCCCTCAATTCTTCCATGAAGTCACCCAGAGCCTCCAGCAACAGCACCTCGAGCCCTGGGACAGCCCTGCAATGCTGACCGAGCAGCAACCCCACTGGATGGCGAGGGAAGAAAGAGAAGAGGAGAAATGCCCAAGACCAGCCAGTAGTCAGCCTCCAGGCCTTGCTGCCTCCCCACTGGTCTGTGCTGGGGTGCTGGTGCACAGAGAAAGTTCTCTCTGCGTCCCCACCTCCCACTAGACTTCAGGATGGGCTCTCAGCTCCTTGTGGATTGCACTCATGCCCTTTGAGAATGGGGAAGAGGGTGGACAGGGGACTCGGGATGCGCCTATCTGCAGTCTGCCTGAGTGTGTAGGGTCAGCTGGGAGGAGCAGGTGGAAAAATTTCCTGTCTGCTCAGCAGAGGGGAGCCAGCCTAGGTGCTCAGGGCCTTGTCTGTCTGAGCCTGGGAAGGAGGAAGGTTTTACAAGGCTAGAGGTTAGCAGGGACCAGCCGGCATGGGGTTTTGTTCTTTTGGGAGTTGTTTCTTTGGGGCAGGAGCAGTGGCACCATATCAGGCACAGACCTGTGGCCCCACCATCACAGATACCACATCCCAACACTAGACACCTAGCCCAGGAGTCTTAGGAGACTGAAGGTTGAGACAGAGCTGGCCAATTGGAGGGACTCAGAACTGCAGAGAGCTGACCGTGAGAGATGCATGGGGTTCCAGGAGGACGTCCTCAAACCTTTGCTGACCTTCCAGCCTACAGAAGCATCCAGTCTGGTGGGGAGGTCAGGTTACAGCCTCACGGGTACCACCTGAGCAGTGGAGACAGTGAGCCCCAGCTGGCAGCGGGGCCAGCCGCACAGGCCAGGGCAGACAGGGAAGGCTTTCTAGAGGAGGCTGCCTGTTGGAGTGGATTTGGCCCGACAAGCCAGTGGGACGAGGAAAGCAGGACCCACAGCACAGAGCCTCTCCGGGGAAGATGAGACCAGCTGGCCTGAGGAGAGGGTTCCAAAGAGTGCCCAGCTAAAGAGTTGCTGGTTTTCTGGAAGATGCTGAGGAGTCCTGGGGACTGTGGAGGAGGTTGGTGTATGATGGAAGCTAGACCTGTGAAGGCTGGCCACCCGCAGGGAGGATGGGACAGGGTGTCATGGAGACCAAGGAGAGACCTGTGCAGCCTCCAGCTGTGAGAGGATGGGCGGGGCCATGGGAATTAAACCATAAATTCAAGAACCCTATTGTCACATGACAAAGCCCCAAACCATCCCTGCTCTGCCCGATACTTGCAGACTTCACACCTGCAAGTACACAGCTACTTTCAGACAGAGCCCACCCTCGGACAGTCCTCTCTGACCCTTTCCAGCCGCCCAGCTCCACATGGTCAGGGGCCTCGTTAGGGTCCACCCTGCTGGCATGCTTTCTCCAGCCGCTCCTCACTGGTCTTCCCAGCTCAGAAGCTCCTTCCTCTTCTCTGTCTGAGCCATAAAGTTAGGCGTTTGCTATCAGTTTCTCATCTCTTCAAGAAACCATGACCCTCTTCGGGGCAAGCATACAGCCTTCCACAGACCCTGGCTGGGCCCCGGACCCTCCCTCAGTGCCGGCACCATAAGGCCAGCCTCTCACTTCTGCCTCTAAGCAGGAACCTTCTCCTACAAACAGCCCCCTCTTTTGTCTCCCCAACCCCTCCAAAGTCAGGCACACAGGCAGGGGGTGGCGGTGGGCAGCGGGGAGGGTGCCACTGACATTGGCATTCTCCTTGCAGTGCATCTTAATAATTTAATGGCTATTAGCAGGGCCGCAGTGGTGGTGGGGGAGGGGGGCAAGGGGGAAGATTTATAGAGAGAATTCACTCCAGGTTGGGGTTTTGTCTTCCTCTGTTTTCCTGGCATTTATCATGCATGTTTTAATTTGGATCGGAGAGTTGCTACCATCTGGCCATTATCGCAAAGAAATATTCATTTTCACTGAGTGACACAGGCTCCATTCATCATGGAGAGCGCTGATTGCCCCGCAAGTGTGGGGCTACACTTTCTCCTTCATTTGGAATGAACCTTGAGCTGGGAGCAGGTCCCGCTGGCCAGGAGCGGAGGCATGGGGCAGGTGGCTGCCATTGACCTCCCAGCCAGGTGGGCGGGAGGACTCTGGGGACGGGCCGGGGTGGGGCTGGGGGGGCCAGCTCTCTTCTGCCATCACAGCCCATAACCTCTCTGGGGGCATGGGTTATTGGTGGCTCCCACAGTGTCACCTTCAGGGTGGTCCTTAGGCCAGACCACAGAGATGGCAAAGGCGGCCCCTCTGCCTGGCCCCCGGGTCTCCAGCATCGGAAAAATGCCCTGAGCCTGTCTCACCCAGGGCGGAGTTTGCGTAAACAGTCTTTCCCTAACAGAGTATCACTCTAGTGGTGTCATTTCGGGTCAGGGCTGCATGGGGGACAGGAGGGCCACCTCATTCTCCGTTCATCAGTTGTGGGAGCACCATCAGGGCTGGGCCTGTGGGAAGAGATGTGTCTGTCTCCAGCTGGAACATTTCCAGAGCATCTCACCCACAGCTCACCACAACATGACATCGGGGCCACTGAAGGCCTCTGGTAAGCAGGGGGCACAAGACCCAAGAATGAGCCTGGGAAACCAAGGGGGTGTTACAGAACATCCCTGAGTTTGGCTGAGCCCACTTTAAACCTATTCAATAAGCAGGCATCCAGATCTACAAAATACAGAAAAGAGGAGAAAATCTCTTTTTATATATTTGAAATAGTGAGAGAGCACCCAGACTTTGCTGAGCCCTGCCGTGTCTGGCCCACCCACCCCGCGTGTGCACACGCGCACACACACCAGCGGGGGTTCAGACTCACAGCATGAAGATATCAGCTGAGAGTGTCACGACACCCCTCAGCATTAGACACTCCTAGGAGGAGAGTAAATTACAGCCAGAAACGGCTTCATGAGGGAAATGTTTGATTTGCCAAAAAGGCGAAATCAGTCAGGAGGCCTCTCAGTTACAGAGGTTCAAGTCCCCAGGACTTGGCCCGAGTCCAGGAGCCAACCGACTTCCCCGGTTTCTGTCCTGGAAACAGTGGCCAGACTCTGAAATCTGACCTCCTCTGGGACCCAACCTAGATTTGGCCAAGACCCAGGAGGCTGAGGGGTAACGGAGTCCAAGGGGAGGCCCATGGGAGCTCTGTGGACCCTTCCCCAGGAGAGAAGAAAGCCACAGGCGTCCTACGCATTGACAGAGCACTCCACACCCAGAACTTAGGGGCACACCGCCAGGATTCTTGGCTACAGGGGAGTACAGTCTGTCTGGGGCTAGGGTGAAAGCAATGCAGCCATTGGAAGAGACCTCCAGTCGAAGCACTGACTCATCCACCACCGAGGGCGTAAGGTGTAGTACAGGAAACCGACTGACCTTAAAGGCCCCCTGCATGGGCCAGGTCCTTCCCGGGGTCCTTGTGTGTCCTCCCCTTCCTTCATTGTAAAGATGAGGCAACTGAGGCACAGAGGTTAACTAGCTGGGGTCATCAGCCTGCGGCAGTGGGTACATCTGGGAAGAAACCCAGGCCTTTCTGATTCCCAGCACGAGGCTGTGGGTCTGGAAAAGCCATGGGGGACTTTGAGTAAGAGGTGCCTTTTGGCATCTCAATTGGAGACCGTGGCAGCAGCGAAATTCTAGGCAGCAGGATCTGCCTGCCTACCCTCACACTCTGGTTTTTGGTCTAGCACTTACTGAACTAAATTAGCTGTCCTCCACCCGACCCCTCCTCCCTCCTTGGCAGCCCACAGCAGTGGTGGGGTCCCCACTTCCCTGTGGAATGCCCGGACCTGCTGAGCAGCGAAGGGCCCTTCCCTGCCCGCCAGGAATGTGGCACCGCCCCCTCCTCCCTTGGAATTCGTTCCGTGACACTGGCAGCTCTGAAACATCTGCTTCTCCGACCGGGACCCGCAATTTGAATAAATTACCCCGACGTGGCGGCAGCCTGTTATTAATGGCTAGAGTTTTATGAAATGCTTTAGTTAATAACACTGTGGCCTGGCGCTGCGCTTCTCCCAGATATTTTTATATTTCGCCTCTTTCCTTCCTCTTGCCTCCCTCTACCCTACAGCCACCCCCAGGGCTCAGATCTCTGGCCAGAACATCCCTCCCCCACCATCCCCTCCCCTTGTCTTTCTGGCTCCACCCGGAACCTGGGGACCACCTGTGCCCTGTGCCGTTTGTCCTGGCAGCCCAGTCAAACCGCCTCCGTCCGTCCTTCTAAGTGATTCACGTGCACCCACCACAGCTCCATCCGCCTCAAGGCCTAGGGGAAGAGGGGGCACCAGCGGATGGATTGCTCCTCCCCCAAAGAAAACCCAAAAGAACTGGGGTTTCTGCTGGAGACAGCAGCAGAAAATACTGTCTCCAAGCCCCGCTTCTGCAACCCTCACCCTGTCGCAGGGGCTCTGCTGCTTTGCGGGACCCCACAGAAGCCTGGGTAACTGAACCCACTTCTCCGCAGTTGGGCCGACAGTGCCTGCAGCTCGGGAGAGGCCGACGCTTCTTTCTTTACTCGCGGCCCCTGGCTCCTCATTCTTTTGCAGGTTTGAGCCCGGGCACCACACCCCTCCTGCATGAAGCCCTCCCAGGTTACTTTTAGCTCCTTCATCGGACTCTTTTTACACGCCCAGACATACCCCTTCCCCGCTGTCCTCTGGCCTCAGTCGTTTCTCCCCACAGCCCGCCAGCCTGCCTTTTCATGGACCCCCCTGGGGCCAGGCCAGCCCTTCTGGGATATCCCGGAATTGATTAACAGTAGGTTCTCATACAGTGGCTTACTTCAAAAAAGCTTGTGCGTCTATGTGGGCGAGGCTTCTGCAAAGCACCCGCTCACTTCCTGAAAGGGAGTAAAGTGGGCCGGGGGGGGGGGGGGGGGTTGTTCACTGGGATATCAGAAAACACTGAGGTGTGAATAGGTAGCCAGTGCAGTCGTGTCCTCAATCTGTTCCCGAAAATGTAGACCACAGTCACGGTCAAGAAGTGCGGAGAGGCAGGCTCCTTGCAAGTTCGGCCCACAGCTGAGGAAGCAGAGGGTCCAGGCCTGGCAGGGTGGGCTGTGGGCCAGGGGAGCCTTCTCCAGAGCCTCCTCAGGGAGCTAGCTCTCTGGGAGGGGTTGGGGGCCTGCTGCCAGGAAGCCCCAGCGTGTCTGGAAGCGGAAGGAGAGGGCGTGCCTGTGGGAGGGACGGGCCGTAGGAAGGTAGGATGCCCTACATGCAGGTGGAGGCCAGATGCCAGTCTCTGCTCCACGGGAGGGTCCTTGTGAACCCCCGAAGCCCAGATCCAGGGCTCCAGAAGGGGGCTTAGAGAAACTTCTACGCGAGGGCCAAATTTAACTGTGTAGTTCCCTGCTCCTGGGGACCCAATGGTGACCCTGACACGGGCTCTCAAGGGAAAATGTGCCACATCCCCTCCCCCCCCCTCTGCCCTGCCCCACCACGCCCAGTCCCGAGGCTCCAGCAGACCAGGGCGCTCACCACTTCCCATTTGGCCTAACATTACTATGGAGCTCTGCCTTCGCTAAGAGCCCCACCATTATAACATAATTACTGCTGAAAATGACCTTTTAAATATATTTTAAATTCAAAATGTCTTTAAACCCTTCACTGAGCACCATTTTTCAATTTCAACGACTGTTTTCCTTTTGGGGGGTGGTACAGTGAGGAGTGGGGAGGGAGGGAGGGCCCTGGGAGCGGATTTCAAAAGTTAATCCCTCCCTGTGACAGAGAAGGCAGAACGGGCCCAGGTGGCGCCTTGCAGGGGGCCTGGGGGGGGGGACACAGGACAGAGCAGCACCTGCCCTTCCTCAAAGCTCAGTGTCTGGGAACCTCAGGCTCTGCGGGCACCTGCCCACGCCTCTGTCCCCAGCCCCCACCCTTCAATGCCTTCACCCCAGGGTGACCGATTAAAGGAAGTACTAAGGACACTGACAGTCGGAGCCAGCTCCTCATAGCGCTTCTCCCCCAGCTCTGCCTCCCCGTCCGGTCTCCTTCCAGACCCCCAGCGCCACACGATGTCCAGTTCCTGGCCAGCTCAGACCCCTCTAGGGCCCCCAGTTCCTGCGGGATGAGCCTCCCGCCTACTCTGCTCCTACACACGTCCATTTCAGGGCCCCTAAGCCCTGACCTGGCTTTGCCCTGTCCCTCAGACAGCCCACACCCCTTGCCACTTCTACTACATGACAGTGACCGTCCCAAAGGAGAATAGATGAGGTAGAAGAGGGTGGTTTGCTCTTGGCCACTGCCCTGCCCTGCCCTGCTCTCCCAAAGGTCCAACCTGTGGCCACCCTGTCTCCACCCACAACCTCTAGGGAGGCCTGCTGCACCTGCCATCTGGAATGGCTTGTCCCTCTCTGCCGTGTCCCTCCCTCCCACTCACCACCTCCAGGAGACCTGGGCTGGGGAGTCCTGTGCTGCCCGGTGCCACTGCAAGGCTTTCCTGATGTGGTCCTCCACTGTGTGCCCCCTCAGAGGTGTCCTCACAGCTGCCTCCCCATTAGAAGGGGCTCCCAGAGGTTGGAACTTGTCCCTGCCACTAACCCGGGTGATCGTAGGGTGGGTGCCTGCCTCAGTGATGAGACAACAGAGGCTGTGTGAGGCCCGCTAACCCCTTATGCAAGGGGTTACTTTGGGGGGGGCTCCGATCCTGTCATTGGTACTAATACTGACAGGAACTGCACTCTCCCTCTGCACTGGGGACTTAGCCACCCTCAGCAGTAGGAGTGGGAGAGGCGGGGCTGGGGCAGGGGTGCTGATATTGTGGGGGCATTAGGTGGGTAACTCCATCCAGGAAGGAGTGGTCAGTGGGCATCAGGTAGTTCTTCCGGTGTCTTCTTGGGACTCTTCCTACAATGGCCAGGTTCCCACAGCATCCAACTTGTTCACTGCCAAAGTCAACATACATTCCAGTCAAATGGATATGGGTACTGTCCGACCCTTTGGATCACCTGAGTTTTTAGAGTGTCCATAGTTTTGAAAGACCCCTGCCCTGAGCCATGGAAACCAGGACCCTGTGCTGCGCAATCTTGATCGAGGTTTGGGGTATGGCAGCTCCTTGGATTCCCCACAAAAGAGCTCAGGACATGAGGGAGGGGAGGCAGGATACATGCTTCCAGAGCTAAGAAGAGGGGGCCATAGGGATGGTGCAATGAGGTGGCATCCATGACCTAGCTGTGAGCTCAAGTTCAGTCTCAGAGCCCTTGCTGCTGCCTAGCAGAGTTCTGAGAAAGGTGGTTGGTGGCAGGTGGATGAGACCAGAGTGAAATGATGAGACTTCTGCAGAGAATGGAGTGCTAGAAGGGCACAGCAAGGAACAGAGTGGGGTGGGGACACCAGCCACCATCCTGGCCAAGGCATTCTTCAGACCAGCGTGATGCTCCATACCCAAGCTCAGGAGTCCACAGTGTTTTCGTATTTCCTTTGACTGCTTTTCTAGAGTCCCCTCAGTCTGGCCCCAGCTGTCCATTCCCTCTATCATGAGTACAGGGCAAGCATGGGGTTACTTAGGAACAGCCAGTATGAAGAGTTCTGATGCAACCTACCTTGTGTCCAGAATAGAGGAGGTGATGGTTCTACTTATACTGATCTATTACTTGTAAATCCAATTTATAAATGAGAGACTTGAGGTTCAAAAGGACTAAATTACTTGCCCACAGTCACACAAAAATTAAATGGTAATACCTAGATTGGAACCCAGATGTGACTCTGGGATCTTGAGCCTTAGCCCCTCCTTTCTTCATTCCTTCTCTAAATCCTGCCAAGCCATCAAGCCCAGCTTATAGCCTTCCTCCTCCAGAAAGCCTCCCTGGACTGCACCAGCCCTCCCTGTCTTCTCCCAGCCTCCACACAATCCTTTTTGTGTGTGTGAGTTGTGCGTGTCTGTGCTCCTCAGCAAGGTTCCCCAAGGGTCAGAGAGTAGACCCAGCCCCCACACCTTCCTGCACATTCTCTCCAGAAACAGGACCTAGTGGAGGGATGGGGGCAGGTCCACATTCCTATACCAACAGCCTGCCTCCTCCTCTGCCTGTCATAGCCTGGAGCGGGCAGGAGTTCTGGACAGTGGTGGGAAGTCCAGCAGAACAGGAGGAAGGTGGGAAGTGGAGGGCACGCCACTCCAGAGACATCCATGCTCCACGATGTATAGTAACAGAGTATGCACCATTTCCCATACTGTCATAAAAATCATATTTATAATATCAATTAAATGCTCACGACTTAAATCATTTATAATAGAGATACAGCCACTCAGTGAACCATTACCAGAGTCAGCGACTTCTCACTCTTAGCAGGGTCTGACAGAGAGTGATGGATGGGAGAAGGGGTGGCACAGAGCAGGAGCATGGCATTCTCCAGAACCCATCCCGCACCCAGGAGGTACAACTCCAGAGAGGCTGAGCTGGGAGAAACCATGTGGTCATTTGGTCCAACTCCCTGCCCTGCATGAGGCATCCCTCAGTGCCCTGAAATGAAGTGAGAATGCCTGTCCTCAAGGCTCTTTCCAATGCTAGCCCTCAGGGCTGTGGGAGACAGCCATGTGTGCCCTCTGGGAATGCTGTGTTGGGTGCTGTGCTGGGGTGCAGGATGAAATGCAGCAAGCAATCAATGCACATCTACCAGTGCAAGGAAACAGTGCCTGTCTCTGCCTTCTTGTGGAATCAAGTCTGATGGAGCACAGAAAGAACCGGGCAGACCTCTGGACTCCCTGTAGCCCCACCCTATGGCACTTGCACCCTGCTGAGGAGTCAGATGCCTGGGTCAGAGTATAGAGGGCTGAGCAGACTCAGGGGGTACTGGTGACTGAGTTATGTGGCTTTGAGGCAGGGGGGAACTCCCCCCACCCCCTTTCTCATGAACCTGACTAGTACCTACTCCTCATGGGAGATCTGCTAGTCCCATTCTCTGGGCTTCCAGTGGCCCCACCCTCCCAAATCCTAGTAGCTCTGCTCTGCCAAGGTCTGGGTAGAATCCAAGACAGACTGAGTTGTGTGGCTCTGGGGTAGGGGACACTTTCTCCACATTATCCCAAACCTGACTGGCACCTCCCCCTCATAGGACATCTACTAGCCCCATTCTCCTGACTCCCATTGGTCCAGCCCTGCTGAGATAGGGCTCCCAGCAGAATCTGAGACAGACTGAGTTGTGTGCCTCTAGGACAGGGGCCATTTTTCTTTCACACACCCAACCAATGCAGAACCCTCCCTTAAAACGACAAATCTTGGTCTGTTTGGGCTTAATAAACTCTGCTGGCCTCACCCCGATGACTCCCTAAGACCTTGGCCTACCAAAAGGTGTGTGAGGACCCAGTGAGTGGCAGCTAGACTTGATATGCCCTGGGACACTTGCCAAGAAGCCTCAGACCCAGGACTGGTATCAAGTTTGAATCTGTATCAATCTGGTAAACACCACTTGCCCCTACATGGTGACTCACTGAGAACCTACCTCATGCAACTTGAAGGCTCTTTCAGTGGCTGAACCTAACAGGCAGCTGACAGGCAGAGGCAGATCTTGGGATGCCTTGGAAATTTGCTGACCTGTCTCCGCCACAGTACTAATAAATGCTGGCCTTGGTGTGCAACTTGGTCCTTCCTGCTCACAGCCAGGCCCAACAGAGGCAGCCACAAACTGTGGATTGCTTTGTAGCCCCAAACAGATTGCCCAGAGCCAGTCAAAAGCAGCATCTGATATTGGTCTGCACCAGAGTCCCTCCCAAGAGGACCCAGAACCAACACACTAAGTAGCCATCTTCAGACAACAGCAGAGCAGGAGCTAATGAGCTTCACAAGCAGCATATACAAAGGCAGATCTTGAAAGGAACCAGACCCTGCTGAGGTGAATTCCACTTTGTATGGCATGTGTACACAGCAGCCCATAAACTGAGGTATGGGTCAATCCCCACAGTCAGCCAGCCTGAGGGTCAACCCCATGTAAAAACAAGCCAATATAAATCAAGACTCAACTACAACAGGGGGGGCCCAATAACCCACGTGAGGAACATTCCTCAAGTACCCAGCTCAGGTGATCAAGGAAACTGTGCCAATGGCTCTCACAGTGCACCCATTACATAAGAGCATCCTACCAAGACTGGAAGTCATAGAAGAATTACCTAATATATAGAAACAAACATAAAGAAGCAACCAACGTGGAGTGACAAAGAAATATGCCCCAAATGAAATCACAGGAGAAACCTCCAGAAAAAGAGTTCAGTGAAATAGAGGCAAGCAATTTACCAGATTCAGATTTCAAAACAGTGATTATAAGGATGCTCAAGGAACTTAGTGAGCACTTCAAAAAAGAGATAGCAAGCATAAAAAAAACCATAGAAACCATTCAAAAAACCAGTAGGAAATGAATAATACAATACCTGAAATGAAGACAATACTAGAAGGAATCAACAGTAGGTTGGATGAAGCAGAAGATTAAAACAGTGATTTGTAAGACAAGGTAGCAGAAAACACCCATCAGAGCAGCAAAAAATAATAATAATTTTTTTTAAATGAGGTTAGTTTAAGGGACATTTTGGACAACATGAAGCATAACGATATTTGGATCATATGGTTACCAGAAGAAGAAGAGAGCGAGCAAGGGATCAAAAAACTATTTGAAGAAATAATGACCGAAAACTTCCCAAACCTGGTGAAGAAAAAAAGACACTCAAGTCCAGGAAGTCCAGGGAGCCCCCAGCAAGATGAATCCAAGTAGGCCCACACCAAAACACATCATAACTAAAATAAAGGTTAAAAACTAAGGGAAAGTCTTCAAAACAGCAACAGAAAGACAGTTAGTTAACCACAAGGAAGCTCTCATAAGACTGTCAGCTGATTTCTCAATAGAAACAGTTCAGGCCAGAAGGGACTAGCATACCATATTTAAAGTGATGAAAAGCAAGGACTTACATACAACCAAGATTATTTTATCCAGTACGGCTATCAATTACAATTGGAGGAGAAATAAAGAACTTCTCAGACAAGAAAAAAACTAAAGGGGTTTGTTACCACCAAATCAGTATTACAAGAAATGTTAAAGGGTCTTCTTGAAGAAGAAGAGGAAGAAGCGGAAGAAGAAGGTGGAGTCTGAGGAGAAAGATGAGGATGGGCAGGGGAATATAGTTAAAAGAATAAAATGGCAATAAATATATACTTGTCAGATGGGAGTAAAAGACAGAAAACTGTACTTGAACAACAATTAAATTAAAAATATATACTTCTCAATAATCACTTTAAATGCAAATGGCTTAATCACTCTAATTGAAGACACAGGGTAGCTGAATGGATACAAAAATAAGCCCCAAATACATGTTGTTTACAAGACACCCACCTCAGAATGAAAGAGACTCATAGAATAAAAGTAATGGGATAGAAATAGATACTTAATGCAAACAGAAATGAAAAATAGCCCTGGCTGGTATAGCTCAGTGGATTGAGCATGGGCTATGAACCAAAGGGTTGCTAATTTGAATCCCAGTCAGGGCACATGCCTGGGTTGCAGGCCAAGTCCCCAGTGGGGCCCACATGAGAGGCAACCACACATTGATGTTTCTCTCCTTCTCTTTCTCCCTCCTTGCCCTCTCCCTAAAAATAAATAAAATATTTTAAAAAATAAAAAAAGAAATAAAAAATAGCTGGGGTCACCATATTTATTTCTGACAAAATAGATTTTGAGACAAAATAGTAAGAGACAAAGAAACATATTCAAGGAGCAATCCAAGAAGAAGATGTAAGCCTTGTAAGCATTTGTGCACCCAACATACGAGCACCTAAATACATAAAGCAAATCTCGACAGACATAAATGGAGACATTGACAATAATAGTCATAGTAGAGGATTTTAACTCCTCATTGATGTCCATGGGTAGATCCTCCAGACAGAAAGTTAAAGAGGAAACAGTGGCCTTAAATGACACATTAGATCAGATGGATTTAATTGATATCTTCAGAGCATTTAATCCCAGGGCAGCAGAATATAAATTCTTTTCAAGTGTACATGGAATATTTTCTAGGGTAGACCACATGTTAGGCCACAAAACAAATCTCAAAAAAATTAAGAAGATTGGAATCATATCAAGCATCTTCTCTGGCCACAGTGGCATGAAACTAGACATCAATCACAAGAAGAACACTGAAAAACACACAAAAGCATAGAGGCTAAATAACATGTTACTAAGCAATGAATGGATTGACAATGAGTTCAAGGAAGAAATCAAAAGATAATTTGAAACAAATGAAAATGAGAACACAACAGCCCCAAATCTATGGAACACAGCAAAGTAGGCCTAAGAAGGAAATTCACAGAATTACAGTCCTATCTCAAGAAACAAGAAAAATCTCAAATAAACAATCTAACTTTCCCCTTAAAGGAACTACAAAAAGAAAAACAAACAAAAATCAAAGTGAATAGAAGGAAGGAAATAAAGATCAGAAATAAAGTAGATTCTAAAGAAATAATAGAAAAGATCGACGAAACCAAGAGCTTGTTCTTTGAAAAGGTAAACAAGATTGACAAACTTTAACCACACTCATCAAAAAAAAAAAAAGAGAAAGGACCCAAATAAATAAAATTAGAAATAAAAGAGGAGCAACAACTGACAGCAGGGAAATACAAAGGATTGTAAGAAAATATTATGAACAACTATATGCCAACTAATTGGACAGTGTGGACAAAATGAATATATTCCTAGAAACATACAATCTTCCAAAACTGAATCAGGAAGAATCAGAGAATTTGAATAAACTGATTACAAGTAACAAAATTAAAACAGTGACCAAAAAACTCCCAGCAAACAAATGTCCTAGACAATATAGTTTTACAGATGAATTTTACCACACATTCAAAGAAGATATAACACCTATCCTCCTCAAACTATTCCAAAAAAGTTGAAGAATAGAGGAGACTCCCAAGCTCATTTTATGACACTATTATTATCCTAATTCCAAAACCAGATAGACACTACAAAAAAGAAAATTACAGGCCAATATTTCTGATGAACATAGATGCTAAAATCTTCAACAAAATATTAGCAAACCAGATCCAGCAATACATTAAAAAGACAATATACCACGATAAAGTGGGATTTATCCCAGGGATGCAAGGTTGGGACAGTATTTGCAAATGAATAAATGTGATACACTACATAAACAATATAAAGGATAAAAACCATATGATCATAACAAAAAATGAAGAAAAAGATTTTAAAACTCTAGCATCCATTTGTGATAAAAACTCTCAACAAAGCAGGAATAGAGGGAACATACCTCAACGTAATAAAGGCCATAAAAGACAAACCCACAGCCAACGTTATACTCAAGGGGCAAAAACTAAAAGCATTTTCCTTAAGATCGGGAACACAGGGATGTCTGCTTTCACCACTCTTATTCAACACAGCACTGGAAGTTGTAGCCACAGCATTCAGACAAGAAGAAAAAATAAAAGGCATACAAATTGAGATGGAAGAAGTAACACTAACATTATTTGCAGATGACATGATACTCTATATAGAAAACTCTAAAGATTTCACCAAAATAATCAGCTAGCACTAATGAATAAATTCAGTAAAGTATCAAGATAAAAAAATATTTAGGAATCAGTTGCATTTTTATACACCAATAATAAACTATCAGAATTGAAACTAAGAAAACAGTCCCAATTTACAATTACATCAGAAAAATATAAAATGCCCAGGAATAAACTTATACAAGGATATAAACGATCTGTACTCAGAAAATTGTAAGGCACTGAAGAAAGAAAATACAAATAAGTGGAAGTATATACCAAGTCCATGGGTAAGAAGAATTAACACCATTAAAATGTCCATACTACCCAACACTATCTATATAGATTCAACACAATTCCTATCAAGATAACAATGGCATATTTCACAGAACTAGAACAAATATACCAAAATTTTATATGGAACCCCAAAAGACTGTGAATAGCAACAACAATCTTGAGAAAGAAGAATAAAGTTGGAGGAATCACACTACCTTATATCTAACTATACTACAAGGCCATGGTAATCAAAACAGCACAGCACTGGCATAAAAACTTATAGGTCAATGGAACAGAACAGAGATCCCAGAAATAAACTCACATCTTTATGGTTAATTAATATTTGACAAAGGAGGCAAAAACATACAATAAAAGAAAGATAGTCTATTCAATAAATGGTGTTGGAAAAATTGGACAGATACCTGCAAATAAAAGTGAAATTAGACCACCTTCTGACATCATAGACAAGAATAAACTCAAAAAGGATTAAAGACTTAAATGTTAGACCTGAAACTATAAAGACCCTAGAAGAAAACGTAGGCAGTAAAATCTTGGACATTGCTCATAGCAATATTTTTTCTGATATATTGCCTTGGGCAACAACAACAAAATAAACAAATGGGACTGCATCAAACTAATAAGTTTTTACACAGCAAAGGCAACTACCAAAAAATTAAAAGACAACTCACTGAATGGGAGAATATGTTCGCCAATGCTACGTCTGATAAGGGGTTAATATCAAAAGTTTATAAATAATTTAACAAATAATCCCATTAAGAAGTGGGGCGAGGATCTGAATAGACTCTCCTCCAAGGAGGACATACAGATACATGGTCCACAGACATATGTAAAGATGCTCAATGTCACTACTCATCAGAGAAATACAAATTAAAACCACAATGAGGTATCACCTCACACTGGTCAGAATGGCTATCATCAATAAATCAATAAACATGTGTTGTTGAGGCTGTGGAGAAAAGGGAACCCTCATGTACTGCTGGTGCAGCCACTGTTGAAAGCAGTAAGAGTTTCCTCAAAAAATTAAAAATTAAAATTGACCTAGCAATTCCTCTTCTGGGAATTTATCTAAAGAAACCTGAAACACTAGTTCAAAAGAATATATGTGCCCTTATGTTCATGTAGCACAATTTACAGTAGCCAAGATTTAAAGCCATCTAAGTGCCCACCAGTGGACGAGTGGATAAAAACCCTGTGATATGTTTGCACAATGGAATACCACTCAATAGTAAAAGAAGAAAATTTCACCTTTAGTGACACCATGGATCGACCTGGATAACATTATGCTAAGTGAAATAAGCCAGAATAAGACAAATACCATATGACTTCATTTATATGGGGAATCGAATGAACAAAATGAACTAACAAGCCAAATAGAAACAGACTCGTATACACAGTGAACAGACTGACAGCTGTCAGAGTAGAGGGAGGTTGGGGGGCTGAGTGAAAACAGTGAAGGGATTGAGCAAAGAAAAAAAAAACAAACTCATAGGCACAGACAACATTATGGTGATTACCAGAAGGAAAGGGGGATGGATATTTTTTTAAAAAGAAAAGAAAGAATCAGGCAGAGACGAGAGTGTGGGGACACAGGGGCCTGTGGGAGCCCCTGCAGCAGCCCCCTGCTGTAGCCAGGGGCAGTTTTCCTCCACCCTCACCCACTCTGAGCCTCCTCTCTCTCCATGCCCCTTCCTTTCATCGTCTCCACCTCCATGCGCCCTTAGCTCACTTTCGCAACGTGGCCCCATCAGAGTGCGTCTCTACTGCACAACTTCCTGGAGGCTTCTGGTCATCTCACTCAGGTGGAAGTCCAAGGTCCTTACCACCCCTGGTCCTGTTGCTTCCATGACGCTCTCTCCATCTTTTGCTGCAGCCCCTTGCCTCATGGCTATTGTCCAAACATCCCTGCTCCTGCCTTTGCACTAGCTCTTCCCTCTGCCAGCACCTCCCTACACATGCCACTGCTCATCACATCTCAGCATATGCATCCCTCTCACCCCACCCTGTCCTGACTTGCCGACTGAGGTGGTCGCAGCTGCACCACCGGCCACCTTGTTTTCTTTTACTCATGGCACAGACCACTACCTTTTGTTTCTTATTTGTCATCCACCTCTCCCCACTTAAAAGAAGAGCTCCATGCAGATGGGATTCTGTATTTATTCCTCTCTGTGTCTCCACGCCTTGCACAGTGCCTGGCCCAGAGCAGAGGCTTAGAGAGTGAATGGCTGAGTGAACAGAACAGGGACCCACAGGAGCAGTGCTGTGAAAGAGCTGGGGTGTGAGCAGTGTAAATGTCTACAACGCCAGGGTTATATATACCAGGCCCGGGGCCAGCTCCCCAAGGTCAGAGGTGAAGGGGGAAGGCCCCACCTTTGAGGAATCCCCAGAAGCACAGAGGGAGCCTTGTGCTCAGGTCTTCCTTGTGTCCTGGGAAGCTGAGAGAGGTTTCCTGGTGGAGAGGGAGCTTACAATGGATCCATGAAACTGGAGGCTCCAGGTGGTAGAAGAGAGTGGGCTGCCAGCTCTGGGCCCTGGGACAGCCAGGCCAAGCCCCAGCATCCTGGGAGGATGGGCCACAGGAGGTGTGTTTAGAAGGCGAGGGGGGAAGGAAACTGCACAAGGCTGGAAATGCAACTCACTCACCCTGGCCCGCTTCCAGAAAACTCTGTGCAATCAACCAGAGAAACACATTTGAGAAAACAGAATTGTAGACTAACTTTGAAGCCTTGGTTGCCATGGGAACATATCTGTAAATACTTAACTGCAAACATTAAATGACACAGGGGATGGAGTGAGGGAGCAGGAGGCAGCAGTCTCACTGCGGGAGCTGGCCACATCTGCTGGCGTTGTTTCATCCTCAGCCGGAGCCTGCCAACCTCCTCGCTTCCTCCCAGAGTGTCTGGCCTGGGTCCTCTTCCTTTTACCCCTCATTCACTCTTCCTTGTCCACATGAGCTGTGAGTAGGAGGCTTCCAACAGATCCCCCAAACTCTCTTGCTGTCCCAGTTCTGCTTCATCCCTGGTCCCCACACTGGGACCCTTGGACCCTCACTACCATAAGCTTCCCAGCCCAGAGGTGACCCAGCCCCTGGCCATCCTCCCCTGCACCCCACTCCCATCCATGTGCCTGCTAAGGGGTGCGTTTAGTAAAGCAACAAGTAAATCAAGAAAGTCTTTGCAACAAGCATGTTTAAGAGACCCAAATATTTTGTCTTAAGGAACTTAAGGCCTAGATTGCTGACTCAGGACCGGCCCCCTTCCTCTCCACTGTGCCTGCTCTGATCTGCCCTTGCTCAGGGCCGCCTCCCTCTGCTCTCTTCCTGCAGGGCTCTCCTGTGGCCCCGAGGCTGCTTGGGGGCCCAGAGGGAGCTCACCTCTCTGTCTGGCCTACACTGACCTACCTGCTCCGGTCCTGCCTAGAGGATTTTAGTGTTTCTGGGTCACAGACCTGCTCCAGAAACTGAAGGAAGCTTTTAATTTCAACCATTCAATTGTGCCACAGAAGGTTAAAATGAGCCAGGCCCTGTGCTGAGTGTTGGGGGGTCCCTGCCCTCCCAGGTCTTACAAGTGGGGGGGGGGGGGCAGACAGGAAGCAAGAACCCAATCAAAAACTCCATCATGTCAGCTGGTGTTCAAGGTCAGAACAGGGCCCAGGGTGGCTGCAGCGAGCCTTGTGAAGGGATGGAAGCAGGGGTGAACAGCGGATGGGGGGGGCAGATCCTGGGTGAGATCTTGTAGACCATTTTAAAGACTCTGGACTTTAGTCAGAGTAAACGAGGGAGCCCCTGGAAGGCTCTGAGCAAAGAAGGGTCAGGCTCTGCTCGTTCTGGCTGCTGCATGGAAGCAGGCTGCAGAAGGTGAGGTGGGAACGAGGGACGGTGTGGAGGTCACTGCGGTGACAAAGGAGAGACGGATGTGGCTCGGACTGTGGTGAGGAAAACTATGGTCCTTGGGAAAGAGAGCATGTGCTTGGGTTATCTTATGTACATTCTCAACTAGGCAGCCATGGTCCCCCGAGGTCCTGTGGTCCTGGGTTCAGAGCCCGCCCTCTTGGTGCCTCAGCCTACCTGCAGTGGGTACTTCTCCTCCTTGGCCCCTCTGAGGGGCTGCGGTGAGCGGCTCCCTCGATCCCAGGGCAGGCCGGCCGCCCTTCCCTGCTCTCCCAGGAGGAAGACGGTTAGCAGCAGAGCCACTGATGTGGGTGGCAGTGCCTGCACCCCACACCCCGCAGGCTCTGCTGAGCCTGGAGAAGGCAGCAGGGGCATGGATCAGCCAGAGGGCCCTGGGCACCCTGGGCAGCTCCCATGAATCTCACAGACATTATGTTGATGGAGAGAAGCCAGGCGTAAATGAGTATGTTATCTACGAGGTTCTAGAACAGGCTAAAACAAACCGTGCTAAACAAAGTCAGAGCCCTGGGTGCCTTTGAGGGGGTTGGAATGCTTCCCAGAAAGGGTCATGAGAGAACCTTTCCGGGAAGGTGGCAATGTCTGATAACTTGATAGGGGCCTGGGGTACATGGGGATGTGTATTAAATTATACACTTAAGTTGTACACATTTCACTATTGGTAAATATTATCTTTTTAAAAATTAGACCTTAAAAGGACAGTGTGCCCCAAACTAGAAGGGGTCAGCTCCCTGTCTCAGTGGGAAAACCAGTTTCCCTACCCTCGTCAAATGCTCTGAGGCCCCTGCAGGCAGGGGGAACATGTCGAATAAAGGGGGATGCATATTGGATTGTTAAAGGTTCACTACAGGGATGAAGTTTGCATTTTCAAAGAGAATACTAAAGACAGCATACTCACCCCAAAAAGGCGATGCTGTCGTGGTGGGACTCAAGACCCCTTGGCAGGCAGAGGACAGGGGCCTCACAGTGCTCTCGCCCATACATCACACCTCACAGGTGATCTGCTCAGTGAGCATGGTAGGCAGAGAGACAGAGAAAGAAAAGTTTATAATCATCCCTTCCCTTCCAGCTGCTTCTCCATTGTTCCACCCTCTTCCCTCTCACCCCAGCCTCCACCTGGCTGGTCTTCAATTCCCCTGCTCCCCTCTTCTCTCCCCTTGGCTGTTGATATCACCCTAACTGGTCTCTGGCCACAGTCAGAGCTCTCGCAGAGTCCCGTTTCAGGCCGGTGTGTAGAGGCCTGTGGGTCTATGAGAAAAGGCTGGAGGGGATCCTACTCCCTCATGCAGTCCTTGGCTGGAAGTGGAGGGGCCTTTCCATCCACAATGGATTACCCTCCAGCCGCAACCCCCGACCCTGCTCAGACTGACTGAAGAAAGACTCCCTTTAAAAAGTGATGCTGCGCTGCGGGGGGGGGGGGGGGGGGGAATGGGAGAAAAAGATTTAAAAAAATGTACTTGAAAAGTAACTAAATAAAATTTAATATTAAAAAAAAAGAAAGAAAAATCTGGAAAAAAAAAAGTGATGCCGGACCCTGGGTGGGGCCCGAGTCAGGGGCTGTCCCTTGAGTGGGATGTTGGTGTGGGCTGGAGGGGTCAGGGAGAACCTCCAGGGAGGGCCGTGGCTGGGCCTCCACCCCTTCCTGCACTTCCTGGGTTCCTGCTCGTCCTGACTGCCCAGCGGAGCCACTGCCGCCAGGCAGCCCCTGGGTTTGCTGGTGAGAGAGTCACAGGCCACTCAAAGTTAGAAATCCCAACACATCCATCTGAATAAGTTTCATTACAGCCTGCCAGTTTAGACTAATGGCTAATTTGCTGTATAAAATACCAGCAGTATATTTTTTTATTTTGTTAATTAATTTTCTCAAACAAAGGTGAAATTTATAAAGGTGTCCAGAAATGGTGCACATTGTAAAGTCGCCTTGCAGCAGGAGATGAAATTATTACTAATATAGGATCAAATTATTACTGTATTGACTTAGTTACTTTATGACTTTGTAATGGATTTCTTCATTATTTTCTCGGGATTGTAGCATTCATGGCTGTAGTAAAGTCTGTTAATCTATGCAAATATCATTAGGCACCACTAATAACTAAGCAACTTTCCTCCATCCCAGGGAATGTGCTAAGTACTTGGCCCGAGTGGGTCACTTCTGGGCAGCAGAAAGGGAAGAAAGGCAGGCAGTTCCAGAAGCCAGCCCCGCCCAAGGCAGAAGGGGGCAGGGTGGCTTGAAGGTTTTAGGAAGGTCTCACTGTTCACCCCGACCCCCACCACTGTCAGAGGAGGCCAGGAAAGGAGCTCGTCACCACTTACCTCATGCCTCTGGGTAAGGGACCTTGTTAAAATGTGCCAGGCCTAGAAAGAAAGCCTCATTGGCTCAGCATCCACAGTTAGTGATCTAGGACCCACTGGGCGTCCAAGGGGAGCAGAGTGGTCCCTTGCCACGTTGGTCCAAGGGACTGGTCAGTTTTTACAAAGGTTAGAAAGAGGACTGAACCCAATGACGGCTGCTGTCTGAATGGAGCTGGCCAAAACAGGATGTTCTCAGGGACACCTGTGGACCCTGGAAACCTGGGAGGGCCGGCTCCCCTGTGCTGGGGTGGGAGAGATGGGTGAGTAGAGGCAGCTGCCCTGTTAGCTGCCCAAATTCAAAGCAATTGCAAAACCCCATGGCCTCACCCACCTGTCCTTAGGTCAGCCTGCAGCTGCGGGCCCAATTATCCCATTGCCCAACAGCCGCGGTGACACCAGGTGGAGCCCCTTGCCCGATTATAGAGCAGATCACAGCCCCCCACCAGGAAGGCCAAGGCAGAATCCCATTTTGTCTTTGCTGAAGGTAGACCCTGACCACACGAAGGGGTAGGGTGGAGAGTGTCTGTGGATCCAGGCTCCCTTCTCAAACTGAGTGCTCTCAGATGAAACCTCCTACTTAACACGTGGGTTACTGTGAGTCTTCATTCAAACAGCACTTACTGCACATGTGTTATGTGGCGGGCACTCCGCAAGGCAACCCCAACAGCGGACAAACAGCAAGCTCCTTTCCTGGCCTCCACAGAGACACCGACCCTCGGGTTTTAACTGGGTCCTGTTGTGGGACTCGGCCACTCCCGCTCTCCTGGCTGTGTCCAAGGATGACGAGCATGAGGACCAGGCTCAGAGAAGGGCAGGCACCAGGCCCAGGTTGAAGTTTTGGGGGACTCAGAATTAGAAGGAGTTTCCCGATTGCAGGTTAGGGTGCTCCCTGCCCCCCTTTCCGTGATCCTCCCTCTGGTAGGTGACACTGGCCTTACAGGTGAGATGGCGCCAGGCCTAGGATTCGCCAGGGCGGGTTCTGCTCCTGCGGCCCCGCTGCCCACCTGGAGTCAGCATGCCCGGGCTTCTCAAAGTTAAGAGCCATTTTTAACATCAAAACTCCATCAGCACCACCCCTCCCCATAGACGTTTTACTTCGAGTGTCCATTATTCGAGAGAATGCAAAATGGCAATAAGCTACCTAAAATTCAGCAGTGTCTTTAAAGGAATTGCTACTATTTACAGCACAACAGGCATTTGAAAAATAGTCACATCTACCTAGGAATGAAGTGTTTCTGATGCAGTCAGAAAACAAAGCTTGAGGTGTTTGGAACCCCAGGTTCCGATGGCACCCTGGGTTCCGATGGCGCCCTGGGCTATCCACCTGCTGTACACTGAGAGAGAAAAGGGGCGGGCTCCCGCAGGGGCATGGCTGCTGTAGCCCACACTCCCCACTGCCTATCACACATGGCCCCGTATGATGTCCTGTTACCATTACGACAACCACCTCCGCCCCCCAGTGCAACCCAGCCCTCTGTGGCCTCCCAGCTCAGCATCAGCACTGCCCCTCCCTGAGACACCCCCCTACTCCAAGCCCCTCCCCTACCCCCTCAGCCTCTAATCCCTTCCCAGCCCTGTGGCTCCTTTTCCAGCTTCAGGCACTGCAAGCCTGAAAGCTTATCTCCTCCCTTTGATCACTGAAGACATTTTCTGTCAAAATCAGTCCGGCTGAGGTGACAGGAGCCACCACATTTCAAAGGCCGCCTAGAAGAGGGCAGTGCTGAGTCCAAAGGCCTAGAACCCAGAGGATGGAATCCAAGGACCGAGGGCAGGACATATGAGTCATACGCTTACTTTGTACATCAGAGTAGGTGTGACACAGCCAGCCAGATACTAGCATTAATTCCACTGTACTGCTTACTGCCTGGTGAGCTCGAGCCTGTCACTCAGCCTCTCTGAGCCTCAGTTAACTGATCTGTCAAATGGGGGTACAATCGTGTTACATTGAAGCATGGTAGGGAGACGTGGGCAGAGTGTGTGGAAGAGTTCCGCTGGCACAGAACTGGCAGGCAGGACATCCAGAAGGAGGGCAGCCAGCACCATCCCCTGCCAAACCGTCTGGCTGCCCCAGAGCAAGGACGACTGGCAGGAGTGCAACAGCCAAGCAGTGGGTCTCCACCCCCTCCTCCTTCACTCCCTGGCATGCCTGCTCCAGGCAGAGCGGGCCCCTTGTGTGTGTGGTCTCTCCATCCACCCCTCTCCAGGTGGTGGGAGGGTGTGCCTTGCTTTTCAGCAAGACTCTGTAGCTCCTTGTACACAGGCACCAGCGTTGAGTTAAATTCTTTGCATTTCTCCTGTCTCCCACCCCAGGTTTCCTTCCTTATTCCCATCCCTCCCTGCCCAAACCTTCCCAGAAAAGAAGTCAGGGCAGTGTGCTCTCAGAGCCTGTGTCCCCCGCTCGCATGAGGCCCCACCCCGGGCACACTTCACACTCTGCACTCTCCCCCTCTGCCAGGCCCCAGTCTGCTCTGCTCCTCCACAGCTGGGCCACTGCAGCCACAGTTCGGAAGCCCTGTTACTCAGGGATCAGGTCTACTCTTTGTATCTCCCAACCCTATACCTTGCACACAGTTTGTTGAGCAAATGCACGGCTGATCAGTGAATAATAGAAGTGGTACAGAGTTGGCACGAAGGTTTCTGAAACATGGAATTTGCCTCTTGCTGCCACTCTGTAAACTGAACTTCATGGTAACCAAATACTGCCAATCCCTTTGAATGACAAGAGCAGGCTCTCCGGTCAGTCGTTAGCAATGCCAGCCACACACCAACAGTTAATATGCTGCCACCCTGCAAAACAGTTTGTTCTCTCGGGGAAACTGACACTCCCCTCACAATCTCATTAGTCATTAGAAATAATAACATCTTGCAAATTGGGCAGTCCCTTCCAGCTCCCAGAGCCGTGTGCTCCCTTGAGCTCACAAGAGCCTCTCGACCATCTGGTCTGGTGAGCCAAGCAGGGGGTACCTTCTAAATGGTGGAGGAGAGCTCAGAAACCAGGCCACCTGGGTTCAAGTCCTGGTCCTGCTGTGATTAGGTCTGGGACCTCCAGCAAGTTGGAAAACCTCTCTGTGCTTCGGTTTCTTCATCTGTAAAATGGGAGTGACAGCAGTGCCCACCTCATGAAATCACAGCGCTCTGAGCAGTGTTTGTCCTGTGGCGGGCGAGTGTTCAGATGAGTCAGCTCACACTGTCCTCTCTGAGAGCATGGACCCCAACAGAGGGTGTGAACGGATGACTCTGTGTTGCCATATGGGCTGACACCTGCCATCGACCTGCAGGGGCCAGCCCAGCCTATCCCACCCCCAGAACCAGCCTGCTCTGTACAGCTGGAGCGCATGGCCTGCCCATTGAAGAGCATGCACCTACGGGGGAGACGGGCAGGTCTCCACACAGGAGGGGAGGTCCTCAGTAGGCAGAGTTGGGGCTCACAAGGCATCCTGACCTGCTGGCAGGCTCAGGGCAACATCAAAGAGAAACTTCATGAGTCTACACAAATCAGCCCCACAGTATCTCCTACCTTAACCGAAAGCCCACCAGACATGTGGGTGTTCGGGAACCTGAGTTGAAAGAGGAGTAGGTTTAAGATAGGTGTTGAGCAGAGCAGGGTTCCTTGTTCTTCTGAGAGCCAGCACCCCAACAGGAGTGGGAGGCCATGACTAGTTTTCTGACCTTTCGCATTTAGACTTCAGGTATCTGAAGTCCTCAGAAACATCTTGGCCATCCATCCATCTACACTCACCTATCAGTATTTATGTACCATTGATCATAAATCTATCTGCTTCCTGCCATCATTTTTCTCTCATCTGTGTATCATCCAACATTTAATCTGGATATCTAGCATCTATTAATCATGTCTGCCATCCATCTATCTCTGCGTCTACCTGTACTCCCTTATCAGTCATGAGTTAATACAGTGTGTACTTAAGCATGGGCTGTCTTGAGTTCCCTGTGGAAGGGTGGGGGCAGCAGCGACTCCAGGAGGCCGAGGGAGGCTGGAACAAAGATGGATAGGAAGGAAAATGGAGGGCTGATGAAAGAGGAGCCTGGGACTCTTCTCTCAGAGCAGAGCTGGCCCGATGGATGGAGGGGAGAGCGTACAAGTGAGAGAAGGAAGAGGAGGAGGCCTGCAATACCATTCGAGGGGTGAGCCTTGTGCCGACCTAGATAATTCCTTCCCAGGTACCTCTCCGAATTAGGACAATATCTCTCCAGAATGATCCGTGAGAGATGGAGGCCTGTCCAGGCTCAATGTCAGGGCAGAGAAGGTGGGTGCAGAATCCAGCAGTCCAAAGGGCTGAGCTTCTGTGGGCAGGCTGAGGGCTGGAGAGATGGTGCCCAAGGAGAGAGGGCAGGGCAGCCTAGAGAGGACCCGTCATGGATGTTCCCAGCCCTGGCTGTGTATTGGTATCACCCAAATAGCTTTCAAAAAAATTAAAAAACAAAAACAACGCAACCGGTGGCTGTGCTGCCAGCCAGTCAGTATCCTGGGGGCCAGCCCTTGGCGTCTGTGTTTCCAGAAGCCCTCAGGCGACTTTAATAGCACCCAGGACCCAGGACCCAGGACCCAGGACCATCTTCTTACAAGATCCAAGTCTCCGCTGTTGTTCTCAGACGGAGTTCCAAGAAAGAAGGAGCAACCTTTTGTGTTCTAGGGCGGACTTGGGCTCTGGGCAGGGCAGGGCTCTCCAGCGGGCCCCTGAGGCCACCTCCTTCTGTGCTTCCTCGGAGGCTAATGGGGTTTCTGCCAGGGTGTTTAGGAAGTGTCATCCCCACTTTGGGTCAAACTGTAGGAAGCTGGGCCAGGTGGCCTTTGAAGACCTCACCCTCGTGTCCCCAGAAATCCTCACCACAGTGTCTGGGGTTGGGAATAGGCTTGGTCGCTGCAGCCTCTGGGTTCAAGCGTGACTCCTGCTGTGATAGACCAGCAATGTTGGCCCCAAAGAGCGTGGGCTTCCCCAGGTAGACAGGCAGCAAGCTGTTAGGAGCTGGCATGCCACTCTCCACCCTGGTCTCACAAGGAGAAAAGTCTACCACTGCCCCCCACCCAGTGTTAAATATGGGCCATGGGCCAGAGGGGCAGGAGGTCTGCCCGGCTCCCTGGCCCTGCATCCTGTCTCTGACCTGTGACCACCCACTCTCTCCATGAGGCTGTGGGAAGTTGGGCCGCAGCTGGGAGGATCTTCGGCCAACATGAGGGTCAGCCTGTGGCTAGGGCTAGAGTTTGGTCCGTGGCTGGCTCGCTTGCTGCGGGTAGATCCTTATAACCATAGCTCTGCAGTTGCACCGCTCAGCTCAGAAGATCCATGGTTAATAGAGACGAGCTGCTCTAACTGGGTCTTTTATTTCTTCCCTGGTACCGTGGCTGCCTTGACTAGATTCCCTGCTCTGTCAGTGAGATGTGTTTAATGGCATTCCGTGCTCTTTCCTCCTCTTGCGTCCCACCCCTGCCCACCACAGCGGACCACCCTGCAGAATAAAGCTCTGCTTTGTCTATTTCCTTGAGAGCCGAGGACAAACTGGCCATAATTGATGCTCCCGCATAATATAAAGGAAAAAATGCTCCATTGTGCTATAAATTATCCTGTGGTGGGTGAAAGACCGGAGTGTGCAGAAACCCCACTAGACAACAGGGTGTGGCTGCTGAGAAGCCCCCACAGAACCCCGCGCGCCGTGCACCTGGTAAGGACAGAACAGCAGATCACACATATAATCAGTCACCTGGAGAGTCGGCAGAGCACCACTGCCCCTCCGAAAGGTGAATTCTACTAGACCCACAGCCGGATCCCAGGTTCCAGCAGGGAGGCCTCGGGCAGAGTCACCAGCATGAGGGTCAAAGGTCAGAGGCCCAACAGGGAGGCAGACAAGGGTGTGGGTGTGGCCTCTCCAGACCCCTTCTTGTTACGGAGCCTCCAGGGCTCAGCTCTTGCCCAGCTCAGGGCCAGCATGCCTGCAGAGTGCGTGAGATGAGGGTACAGGGGCCATGCATGGCCCCCAAGGTGGTGACAGTGCCAGTCCTGTCTCCCCCAGCATGCTGGGGGCTTGGAGCCACCCCTATGCCCTGGGAAACCAGCAGGGGGCTGCAAGGGTAGGGACAGGTCTTACAGGGGATTTGCCAGCAGGTTGGACTTCCAGTGTAGTGAGCAGAGAAGACGTTGCTGTGTAGGCCCTGGGGAGAGGAAGGCCTGGGGGCTCATCAAGAAAGAGCTTTGTTGGTCGCCCAGGGGACTTCAAGACAGCGGGGTTTTGAGTAGAGGGGTGAACGAGACTGAAAGGGGCCCACGAGGTGCGCCTGGGCTCCCCAGGCACACAGGACTCCACAGGGCCAGGGCCCTCCACAGGGCCTCCACGGAAGCCTCGGCCATTCCCCCTGCTGAGCTCTGAACCAAACCCTGGCGTTGCAGAACAGTGGTGTTGCCCGGCCTTTGCCAGTCGTCTGTGCTGGGCTGCAGGGGTGGAGGGAGGAGAGTGCACACAAAGCCTCCGAGCAGCGCCATCTTCCATCGGGAAGAAGGGTGACCTGAGAGCTCAGCTCGGTTCACCACCCTGGGGCGAATCCTGGCTTCTCCAGTGACAAGCTGTGTATTCTCAGAAAAGGTACTAAACTCTTCTGTGCCTCAGTTTCTTCACTTATACAGTGAAAAGAATAAAGTCACCACTATCCCTGTAAAGTGCTTACCTTGGTGCTGAGGTCCCAGTAAGTGTTCCATAAATGAGAATCATGATGGTTTTTATTATTGCTATTATAACGCCCTCTTGGAGTAAGTGAGACAGAGCCCGGGGTGGGAGTCAGTCTGACTGGTGCCGCCTGGAGGCAGTGGAGATTCTGCGACGTGGGAGCTGTGTCCCACCAGCTGTCATTATGAAGGGGCTGGGGTGACACTGAGAGAGTGGCGCTATGGATTAGGGAGCTAGGCTGAACCAAGGCAAGGCAGGATGGGCAGTGAGAATGGGCACAGGCAAGGAGTCTGGACTCAGGGCCTGAGTCCTAGGCTATGCTTCCAGGGGTCAAAGGCAAGGGTCAAGGCCTTGGACCTTGAGGGACGTGTTTAGAACATGGTGAGTAGGAGAACAAGAAAGAGGAAAGGGGTGTGTGTGTGTGTGTGTGTGTGTGTGTGTGTGTGTGTGCCCTTCACACTACTTGCCCTTTCATACTCCCTGCTCTTGCGCACACTGCTCCCTGACCTGGGACGCCTGCCCCTTGCCGTCCCCACCTGGCAAACCCTGCCCTTCATTCCTCAGGGTCCGGCTCAAGCCTTTAGACCCCTCTCCACCTCACCCCCACCCCCGTGCCCACAGAGCTCGTCATTCAGGCTTTCTGTCCACACTGTGGCTGATGGCTCCTCATCTTCAGGGGACACTCATTTTCTACTTTCTGAGGATATCTGCAGTTCGGTGCCCTGCAGATATCTAAGACGTGATCTCTGAGACAAGAGGAGGCAGAGCAAGTGAAAATGCCCAGGGCGGGGGTGTGCATGGAGTCCTCCTGAGAGAGCAGGGAGACCTACAAGTGTGGAGCAGAGGGATGGAGGGGTTGGTGGGGAAGTGGAGTCAGGGGTGCCTACGTAGCCGCTTGCAGGTCAGTAGAAGAGGGGCTTGTTCTCAGGGAGACAGGAGCCACTGTGGAGTTTGAGCAGGAGATAGATAAGACCTGCCTTGGATTTAACGGACCCTTCTGGCTTCTGGGTGGAAAGCAGAAAGCAGGAGCCTGGGTGGGTGTCAGGAGACAGTGAGGAGGCGACTCTCGTGGCCTGGGCCCAGCCCTGAAGCGTTTGGAAGGCAGAGCTGGCTGTAAGAATGCAAGTGAGGGGAGAAACACGTCTGGTTCTACCAGGGGACGAGATGTGTCCTCCAGTCTCCTGCCTCCTCCCACCCCCAACTTCAAACAGAGACTCTCTGCAGGGAGCTCTGCAGATCAAGGCCTGGCTCCGCCTCCCCTGGGGGCCGGAGCAGCTGAGGGTCCTCATTAGCATTCCTGGTGGAGAGGGAGCCCCATCTCAACCCCCAATGCCTCCACACCCCCAGCAGCCTTTGATCTGGTTTGATGTCTCCTTCAGCCTTCTTCCCCGGCAGGGAGGCTTCTGTCCCTGCTGTGCTCCTGGCTCTGGCTCTGGTCCTGGTTCTGAGATTGTGTGTTGTGGGGACAAAGTGGGGATGTCACTCCTGTACTTACTGTTTCGCTTTGTGACCCATGTCCCAGGTGAAGGAGTGCTCTCAGAAAGGGAGCTGGCCTGACCACAGAGCTGTGGAGGGATTTGAATCCAGGCCCTCTACCCTGGTGTGGATGAACATGCTGGAGACTGCCCAACCCAGCCAGAGAGAGAGCCAACCTCTGGTTCCCAAACACAAGGGGCGGGGCCTGTGGACCCCCAACCCCATCCACTGCTCTCCTACTGGAAAGGCAGGTCTGAGACAGCAGGGAGTGAGGCAGGGCCTGGAGGAGGTGGAGGGGGGGCTCCAGACCCAGGGTGGGGGGCCAGCAACGTGGAAAATGGCACGGATTTAAATTCAGATGATCAGTTTGATTGCTACGGGGCCCTTAGGAGCCGTGGGTGCTTGATGGGTCTGGATCAGGACAAGGTGTGGGAAAGGGCAGTGGGTGGAGCTCTGTGGCTTCAGGGGAAATGTCTCTTGTTTGGGATCAATCCAGGTAGACCTCCTGGAGGAGGGTGGGGAGCATCTCAGTGGGCCTGGGAAGGGCATGACTGTGTTCAGTTCAGTGTCCCTGGGTGTCAGCTCCGCCCCCGGGGGGGCAGGGGGCCAGGTAGGCACCCACATCTACCAGCTGGCACCCCTATGGGTGAACACTAGGAATATCTGTAACCAGCACGATGAGTTGTGAAAACCTCACATACCTCAACTCGTTTAATCCCTCTACAGCCCTAAGAGGGGTGTGTGACTATTCTCCCCTTTTACAGATTTGACACACAGCCTGTTACTGTTTGTAAGACGCCACCTACTTCCACCCACCCCCAGCCCCTCCTGCCCAGTGGGTGTGCCTCTCATCTCCTTCTACTGAAGGTTCTTTCTGAGCCACAGTGAAGTTATGGAGAAGGAACAGGTTCTCCCTAGTCAGGTTCACGGTCTGTGGGCCCTGGGACACCAAGGTCATCTCCAGGGAGAGTAGATGGTCCCTGGATCCAGGAGGTGCCCTGGGAAGTCCCCTAAGACACAGCCGAGGGCCCTGAGAGGCCAGCACTCTGGGCTCCAGGCTCTGCCAGCAGCTGAGGGGCAGAGGTGCGTAGCGCTCCTGAGGTTCTGGGCTCAGGTCCCGTTCTGCCCACCCCAGAGGACAATAGCTCAAAAGCAGGAGAGAAGCCACAGCCCTCAAAGCCATTTATTCCCCATCCTGGTCCCTGGCCTCCGGGTTCTCCTCGCTCAGTTCCCCCACACACCCTCCCTCAGCAGCTGGAGGGGAGAGAACAGTAAAAGTCTATTGCAGCAATAAAAGGCATTAACCATCTGAGCACTCGTCCACTGTGGCCCAGCAGTCGTCTATCCTTAAGCAGGAAATATTGTTCAATGCCGATGGTAATGAGCGAATCAAATTTTGGAAATTAAACCGGAATTTGAGCATTAGCGCCAGGGCGCTGGCATTTGGCAAGTCGAGCAGGGCTGCTGCGCCCCGCCTGCTCCTCTCAGGGGCCCTCTGACCCCGTGCAGCCAGCCCTCAAGATGCTACCTGCCCCGGCGGTGGTGGCGGTGGCGGTGGTGGTGGTGGTGGTGGGTCGGAGATGGGGGAACCCAAGGCACCACCCTGAAGTTTCCCTCGTAGGGCCCATCCCAAACCTGCGGGGGACACCCTGCTTCTCTGTTTTCTGGGCTCTCATTTTCTTTTATTGTTTTAAATCCTCACCCAAGGATGTATTTATTGCTTTTAGAGAGAGAGGAATTTTGATGTGAGAAACATTGATTGGCTACCTCCCATGCACGCCTCAACTGGGGATCAGGGATTGAATCCACAACCTACGTATATACCCTGACCAGGGATCCAACCTACAGCCTTTTGGTGTATGGGGTGAGGCTCTGAACAGCTGAGCCACCTCCGACAGGGCCAGGGTTCTCCTTGTAAAACACAAATCCTTGCAGCCAGAGCACCATTCTGCCCAACAGCCCGAGTGAGGGAGCACAGGACTCTTTCTCCTTCAAGGGAGTAGATCCCACTGCCTGTCATAAGCACCTATGGCTCCCCGGGGGGTGGCGCCCAATGCTATTTATAGATCCGGAAACTGAAGCTCAGAGCTCGACTGGGGTTCTGGCAAAATGAAAGAGTGGAGGCCAGAGGAACAAGATATGTGTATGTTGGTGGGAGAGGGAGCTGGAGAAGCAAAGGTGAACTCCTGCAAGGACCCCTCTTACCAGCTCTGCCACAGGCAGGGGCTGCTTGGGGGCAGGTGAAAAGAGCAGCCGAAGGGGCCCTTCCGCCTTTGGAACCATGTTCTAACTCCTCTGGGAAATCTTCGGGGTATACCCATGTCCCCTCCCTCTCTGCCCCCTGTGGGGCTTTTGCATGTGACAGTCAGGCCTGGCTGTTCCATAATGGGAAGGGGGTAGGGGGCTCTGTGGCAGAGGCTCAGGGGCCAAAGACCGGACTCTCCAGGGATCTGAGAACCATGCACTGCACCCCACACACATGTCCATTGAAAGAGTAACTTCTTCCCCCCCAAAGAAAACCCAGAAGGGCCCCTAAGAAATATCTCAGACTCTGTTCAGCCAAGTTCCAGGCACACAGCAAGTGCTCAATAAATGCTGAAGGCTGACCAGAGGGTAGACACAGGAGGGGTGGCAGGTGCTCTGGTTCAGTCCCCACTCAGGTAGCTATAAACACCTTCATCTGACATAACTGGGTACACTTTCACCCGTTATTTTATTGTCTTCATCCATCCACAGCTCCTTAGTGAGTGGGGGCGGGGGGGAGTGTAGGCTATGCCCACGTAGCAGTGGTGGCAGGACATCTGGGCACAGGAAGCTCAGTTGCCCTCTGCACTCAGGCAGGGCTGGGACGAGTGTGTGCCTTCTGTTGCCCAGCCCTCTGGGGCACCACACTCCTGCACCGGAGCCCCAGGTGTTGCCTCAGCCCTGCAGACACAGGCACTCACAGTTTAAAGGAGCGGGAGGGCAGCAGCAAGCGGTGATAGGATCGGGGAGTCGAGAGACCCTAGGAGACCAGGCTCAGCCTGAATCCCAGAGGTGCGGCCTGGACCTCCCTTTCTGCCCCAACTTCCTTATTTTAAAGGGTGGGGCCACTGGTGTTTTCTGGGGTCCCGCCCAACTCTGCCATTCTGTGGCCTTACTCCCCCTGGGGAGGGCACACCAGTTCCGGGAGCCACCGTGTAGCAGCGCTGCTGGGCTTTGTCTTGTTTGGGAACTTGTTTCTTGTGGATGGCCCGGCCCTCCATCTGGATGTCAGCTCCAGTGAGCAGAGCACCTTTCTTGTCACCGCCTTAGACGCAAGGCTCGGCACAGTGTCTGGACAGAGAAGGTGCTCAGCGAATAGTTGTTCAAAGACTGCAGCAGCCTGACGGCCCGTGATTTCCTCGGCCAGCCACTGGGCTTGGCCCCCCGGAGTCGGAAACCGAGCACAGTGCAGCCTTTTGCCCTCAGCTGGGCTCTCTCGAGGGAGGATACTGGGCTTTAAACCAGCCTCCACTTGCTCACCACATGTCTGGGTCCCGAGAGGCATCAGCAGTCCATCACCCAGGGGCGTCTTCAAAGTCTGGCTCAGAGATCTCTCCTGTCCCCACCTCCCTTCGAGGTGGCCGGCATGGCCCAGTTCCACCAGCACCTGCCTGAGCATCTCCTGGGAGAAGCAGCGACACCCTTACCATCACCCAGGGACACCTGTCACTCAGGCAGGGGGGCTGTGCTCAGAGACTGCTCAGCCCGTCCGAGGAGGGCAGGGTCTGTGTCCATGTTGGAGGGAACGGGAACCAGATGAGGAAACCGAGCCATTCTCTGAGACTCTCGCTAGGCTGGCATCAGGTCCAAGACACCAGCCACATGGTGCCATGGCTCATCTGACACAGCCTGGGGACAGCCCCTTGGGAACAGGCCAGAGGGGGAAGAGGGCCCAGGGGGCGGGAGGGCTGGTCAGCCACAGCCTGAGTCTGGTCCAGCCTGTTACTCCTAGTGCCACCCCGACCCCGACGACCTTGGACTCTGTCTCCTTCTCAGTTTGGGGCAGGGCAAACAGAACCCTGAGTACTGGTTGTCACCATTGCCATTACTGCTGGCCAGGCTCTGTCCCTGCAGCATTTCCAGGAAGGCATGCATCCGCCACGCGAGGAGGCCCTAATTCTTCTAGTTTTACAGATCTAAAATCTGGGGTGGGGAGCCGCTGTGCAGCTGGAACGCAGGGCTGCTGGGGTCTGAGCCAGGGCGCCTGGGCCTGGAGGAGGACATCCGCCATCCGACTCAGGGTCCTTCAGCGCCTGGTCCGAAAGACAAGGCTCAGCATCACCCACCCAGTGACAAAAGCCAACCGGAAATGAAGAGGGCGCAAAATGAATCCACTTGAGGTTTCAGAAACAAACCAACCTGTGCGTCGGGTGGGGTCACCCAAGACCGCCTGGAAGAAGCGAGGCCAGAGCCCGGTTTCTGCAGCTTTCCAGACGGAAGGGCGGCAGTGGTTTCCCGAGGAAACCCAGCCAGGCGGGGAGCGGAACGCCTGGCCCGCTTCACTAGAAAGTTTCCAGGAAGGAAGGGCTCAGGCCTAGAACTGAGAACTGCGTAGTAAAGGGAGATTTCAGGGGAGGGGAAGGAGGAACTGGGAGGGGGAACCTCGCAAAAGAAAAGCGGCTGGAGAGAAAGGCACATGTGGATGAATTTTAATGCAATCAGAAGGCTGTCATAATGATAATAAAGGAATATATTCAGACATCAGGAGAGAAGGCTCCCGCTGCAGTCCCGGCATGTAAATGAGGCTCGGGCTGAGGAGGGGCCTTCTCTTCCCTTCCTTTTTCCTTCCCCTGGGGAACAATTTTTAAGCTGGAGGGCCTGGTATTAGCAGGGGCGGTTTTCGCTTTTTAGTCTTTCTGAATGGGAGCCTTTAAAAGGCACTGGGGTGGGTTTTGGGGTGGGGGAGCCCTGTTCTGAGCCTGGGGAGGAGTTTGAACTACTCTGCTAAAGGCTTTAAAAGCTCCCAGTTCACTTCATGTAAAGTGTTGTTGCTTCTGGGAGTTAAACACAAGCCCTCCCACCTTCTCACCTCCATCTCTGCTCTCTTCTTCTGCTGGTCTCTTTGCTACTTTTTGTTTCAAATTCTTTTCACTCTGTCCATCTTCACCATCTCTCCTCCCTCTCTGCTCCTAACTCTATCTCCTGCCATCCCCCCTCAGCTTCACCCCTTTCCCCTGTCTCTCTTGTGGTTTCCCAGTCTCTGCTCCCTCAGCCCAGAGCCTGGGGTTGGTGAGCCCCGGAGAGAAGGCAGGGCTGTGTCCAGCCCAGCCACGGTCTGGCTAGCCTGGTTGAGCAGCCCAGGCTGGGGCAGGTGGCAGGGTCAGGCCACTAGGCCCAGAGCTTGGCTGACGCCCACCAGTGGTGGGGGTCCAAGCTGGTGTGCCCTGACCCAGAACTGGTAACAGAAACTGGCAATGATGCCCTTCAGGGTATGGAAGGAGTCAGCACCCAGGGCCCTCTCATCACTGCTGACCTGCCCAGTGCGGAGTGCTCTGGTGAGGGGCACCAGCAGAGCAGCAGTTAGGGCTTCCTGAAGAGGGAGACTTTGGGGTGGCTCGTGAAGGAGTGCGGGGGCCCCGAGGTTTCCTCTGCTTCACTCCACACACCAGGACTGCCCCTCAGCTCTATGTGAACTTTCCCAGCAGTGTGGGCTAGGGGAACTCTCTGAGGCAGGAGGTACCCACGATCTTGAGTACAGAGGGACATGTCCCCAGAGTGCCCCTGCCTTCAGAGTAAACCACAAACACGTGAGTGGTCAAAGTTTGGGGCAGGGGTGCATTTCTGCAGCCTTAGCTGCGTGCACCTGTGTGTGCCAGTCCTTCCCAGTCGGCACACACCTAGTGGGCACCTGTGTGCTGTCACCACAGGGCCCTGTTCCAGCTGCTGTGGCTGTGTAATGACTTAGCCCCGCAGTGAGGGGTGTAGTACAACCCTTTATGATGCTCTCAGATTCCGTGGGTCAGGAATTCAGACAGGGCACAGCGTGGAAGGCCTGTCTCTGCTCCAGGATGTCTGGGCCTCAGCTGGAAAACTGAAAGGCTAGGGGCTGGCATTATCTGAGGACTCATTCATGTCCATGTCTGGTGGTTGATGTTGGCTGTCAGCTGGGGGCCTGGGTCCCTTGATGTGCACACTGACAGTAGTGTACGCATCACAACATAGTGTCTGGCTTCTACAGAGCAAGCATCCCCAAAAGAGAGAACTGAATGGAAGCTGATCTTTTTTATGACCTGGACTTGGAAGTCAGCTGGCATCACTTCAGCTCCTCCTGATTGGTTAGAGCAGTCAGGAGCCCCACCCAGATTGAAGGGAAGGGAACGTAGACCCCACCTCTCAGCAGGCATGAAGCCACATTGAAATAAGAGCTTGTGAGGTGGGAGATCTTTTTGAAGCCACAGTTGATACAGATCCACACAAGTCAGTGTGGTCTCTTTCAGCCTAAGCACATAGCTGAGTTACGTCAATAAGCCGCTTGGTACTCAATGTGAGTGTAGGGGAGCTGTGCTGGGAGCCCAGTCCTCAGAAGCAGGCTGTCCAAACGTGCCCAAGGCTGAATTTTGCAGCAAGAACAGATAGGAAGGCCCAACCAAGGAGGTAAAAACATGTGAGGTAGAAAGGAGATGTGTCCCTGGGAATGGCATAGAGCGTGCACTCATTCCAGCACTCTGTCCTGAGGGCCTACTATGTGTCTGGCACTGCTGTTCCGGTAGAGGCCTGGTCTCTTCCCCAGGAGTATAATGGGGTGGGGGAGGGGGGACAGTGGCAGGGAGCTGGGCAGAAGCCAACAATACAGGCAAGGCAGTAAATAATTGTCCTTTGAAATTCAGACTGTGAGAGTGAGGGGCTGAGACAGAGAAAAAGGGGAGGTGGAAGAAGGGGCCTTGATGAGGAAGCAATATTTAAACTGAGACCTGGAAGAAGAAGAGAAGGAATCAGTCTTGTGATGTGGAGGGTGTTCCAGGCAGAGGGTACAGCATAGGCAAAGGCCCTGTGGCACACTTGTTTGTTGTGAGTTCTGGTCTCTGTGATTAAAAGTGGAGGAGGAAGATAGTTTGTGTTTAAGAGGAGGGCAGAGGGGATGGAAGAGTTGCATGAATGACCCTTGTGCTGTAGGTGAGCAGCCAGACCAATGGCCTCACTCCATCACTTTGTGGCCTGCCCTTGAGGCAGGAGCGGGCAGAGTCGCTGCAATCCAGCTCCTTCCCTACGCCAACCCCTCCTCCTGCACCTTCCCCTCTGGCTGTGCTCTCCCTCTCCCCCTAGTCCCACCACGCAATTGTCCCTGCCCAGCTAGCTATGCCCAACCCCAACCCCAACCCCAACCCCAACCCCAACCCACCCTCTCCCTGCTACCCCTCTCCGGCTCCTCCGGGTCTGAGCTCTCGCCCGCGCTTCCGCCCAGCTTCTCCCTCCCTCCTGAAACCCTTCTCCTCCGGCAGGCCCAGCCCTGTTCCCCCGGCCCCGCCCCCCACGCCGCCCAGCCCCTGGCCCGGGTAAGCATCTCCTAATTTTGTTCCAGAAGATAGAAAACTCTTTGTGGGCATGCTCAATAAGCAGCAGTCTGAGGACGACGTGCGCCGCCTCTTTGAGGCCTTCGGGAACATTGAAGAGTGCACCATCCTGCGCGGGCCTGACGGCAACAGCAAGGGTGAGCCAGGGGTGGACAGTTCAGGGAGGGGGGCGGGAAGCGGGCGTGGTAGGGCGGGGCCTCCGGCCCACACCCACTTGAGGGGGGAGTTCTGAGCCGCCTGGAGGTGGCCAGACTGGCAAACCTGGGAGGGATGCTTGAAACCAAAGAGGTGGAACGGAGTATTTCTGTGTGTGTGTGTTTCATGGTGTCTCTCTTTTCTCTCGGTCTTTATATCACCCCCATTCTACTGTCTTCTTGGGTGCGCCCTGTCCCCTGGGCCCCTCCCATGTCCTGCCCGACAGTCCTCATGTTTCTGGGGCCTTCTCTGGGCCCTGGCTCAGCCTTTCCTGTCCCCTCCAGGGTGCGCCTTTGTGAAGTACTCTTCCCACGCTGAGGCGCAAGCTGCCATCAACGCGCTGCATGGCAGCCAGACCATGCCGGTGAGTGCGGCCACCCCTGGGCAGCGGAAGGGCGACACCCCTGACCAACCCAGAGCAGCCGCAGGGCCCCGCCCACCCTTGCACTCAGTCCAAACAGTGGGAAACACTTGCCGTGCTCGCTGCCTCCCTATGAGACAGGAAGGCATTACCACTGTCCCCACACCCCAGACAAGAACACTGAGGCCCAGAGATCTAAGAAACTGGCCCGTGGTCTCCCAGACAGACAATGCCCACAGTTGTGTTAAGACCCCAGACTCCTGGGCGGGTACCTGTGCTCATCCACCCCCCAGCCCACAGTAGCGCCTCATGGAGGAGAGGGAGGGCCTAGGTCAGGGGCACGGACAGCTGGACAGCTGGGAGCAAGCAGCTAGGGCAGGTGGGCCTCACGTGCAGTCCCGGCTGCAGGGAGCCTCATCCAGTCTGGTGGTCAAGTTTGCCGACACTGACAAGGAGCGCACGATGCGGCGAATGCAGCAGATGGCTGGCCAGATGGGCATGTTCAACCCCATGGCCATCCCGTTCGGGGCCTACGGCGCCTACGCACAGGCAGTAAGTGGGGGCACAGGGGGGGTGGGGAGGTCGCACAATGGTTCTCCAGCCAGCTCTGCTCAGAGCCCCAGAGCAGGGGCACCTAACTTTGCTGAGGGGAGCCCTGTTCCTGGTCAAAAAATACTGCCCAGCCTGGGGAATGAGGAGTGGTCAGGAATGAATCCAGGATGCAGAGGAGGTTGAGAGAAGTCTGGTTCCGTCCAGAGTGACTGCCAGAAAGAGGTGATTTGATGTCCTGGTTCTTAAGGGGAGGAGAAGGAGAGAAGGCAGCAAGCTCGCCCGCTAGTCAAATTCTAGAAAGCACCAAGTGGAAGGGATGAGAGTGATTCAGGTGTTTGGTTGTCACAACCCCACTCACAGAAGGGTGTGCTCAGGCCTCTGGTCACTCCTGGCAGGGGTCTGTCAGGTTCCCCAGAACCTATCGCACCAATCCTTCCACTGCAGCCCTCCCACAAGCCCCTGGCCCACCAACTTCTGTCTTGCACCTTGGGGCCTCCTCTGTCAGCATCTCCCCCAAGCTGCCCCCCAGGCTTGTGGCCGCAACCCCCACATGGGTGGCACTGAGGCAGTCCAGGTTCTGGTTCTAACAATGTAAGCTCCCCTCCTCACTCCTTCAGCAGTGCTGGCATTCGGCCAGTTTTACCAACCTGCCCAGTTCCCACCCACCTTTGTGAAAACATTTGGACAGAAGTCCATGCAAAGTTAATTCTACAAAGCCTCATCCGACACATCTCTACAGCTTTGGGCGTCACGTCTCCATGAACAACAGGCCTCCACGGGGCTGAACAGCACCCAGGGGGCAGTCTGTTCCCCTGCCCTTTACAACGACTTGAGTCTCCAAGATTCTACCACTGCTTCTGAGTCACCTCTTAGGGAGCGGTTTCTAATAGCCATTGAGAACTAGGGCAGGAATGGGGGAGACATCAGGGTTCTCTGGGGTGGGGTGGGGTTCAGGGCCTAGGAGTTTTGTGTCCAGGAGCTGAGACCCCTGGTGGGGAGGGCTGCCCCCCCCCCCGGAAGCGCATGATATTTTTTCCACTCCCTCTGCCCCAGCTGATGCAGCAGCAGGCGGCACTAATGGCCTCAGTCGCACAGGGTGGCTACCTGAACCCCATGGCTGCCTTCGCCGCCGCCCAGATGCAGCAGATGGCGGCCCTCAACATGAACGGCTTGGCAGCCGCACCCATGACCCCAACCTCAGGTGAGCCAGCAGCTACCACCACAGGGCCATTCTGCGGCAAACAGTCCATGGCCTCTGGGCCCGAGCAGGCCTCATCCTCTGCCGGTTTGTCTTGAAAATGTTCTCATCCCTGGGACCGAGGGGAAGATGGGTTGTGGGCCTCCTGGGGTCCATCCATGGTGTGATTTCAGGGTGGTAGGAATTTTACTCAAGTTGTTTTGGAAAGAAATTGGCATGAACACATCTCCTTTTGAGGGTCTTAGGGGAGAGGAGCCCTGCCCATGCTGTGGCCTTGTTTGGTCCTTGGCCCAAGCATAGAAGGAGCTGATTTTTAAATTTCCTTTTAACCCAACACAGGCTCACTGGCTTCTCCAGAGAGAACTACACAACATGCAGGAGAGAAACACAGAGCTATTACAAGACAGGGGTTTGCAGACAGCCCTGCTCACAAACTGTGTTTTTAATTGAATCTTGGTTATTATCCAGTTCAATAATTCTCAACTGGGGCAATACTTTCATGTCTCTCCCCCAACCTGGGGATATATGGCAACGTCCTGAGACCTTTCTGGTCGTCACAATCTAACCTAGTAGGAAGAGGCCAAGGATGCTGCCATACATCCAAAAATGCAAAGGACAGCCCCCACAGCAAGCAAATGTCTGACCACAAATGTCAATAGTGTCAAAGTTGAGGAAACCCTGTCTAGTCCCAAGGCTGGCCCAACAGCCCAGGCTTTCATTCACCAGGCTTCCTTGGCTCCCCACACTCAAGTGATAGCAACAGCCTTCCTTACACCCAGGAGCTATTCTTTTCTCATATAAAATCCATAAAAGACTGAGCCATCCTGTGCCCAGCTTGAGTACTACCCCTACTTAGGGGCCCCTACTTCCTGAGCCCAGGCCAGCCTCAGGTTCTCATCCACAGAGAGACCCTCCTTCCTACATGAAGAGGAAAGCCCTTTCCAGCTTTGAGCCCTCAGTACAGCCACTGTGCCAGCCACATCTTGGGTTGCACCCACTTGGCAGAGACGGCACAGTGTACTATCATCTGACCCCAGCTTTGCCCTTGCCATAGTGAGCATCACCATTATCTCAACTGGAGGAGAAGAAGGTGGCAACTGTGTATGAATAGGACTGAGTCTGGACTCTGCAAAGTCCTCTCTCCCTCATTGCAGGGGAACTCCAGAATTAAGACCTCCTCCATCCGAGTAGCAAAACTCCTTCCCGGGGAGGCAGATGAGCCCCTCAGTGACCCAGACAAGAGAGCAGAGCCAGCAACTTAGAAGCCCGGTGGTGGTTAAACAAGGACTAGCCCATCCTGACTTAACTAGGGTGAGCAAGACCACTGAAAGAGACTAAAAGAAGAACGAGTATGATGAAAGTCAAGGGCACTGAGAATAGTCTATGTGCTGCAGTTCCAAGGTTGATTGGTCAGTGGTCAGGGAAATCTTTTGGGAGGAGGTGGGATTTGGACTCTGCCTTGATGAATACAGTTGGAATGAGTGGAATGCTCCAGGCACGGAGATAATCCAAGACATAATTCACAGATAGGATTGAGCTGGTGTGTGAGTTCCAAGTCTATACCCAGGCCCTTGGAGTCAGGAGATGGAGCTCCATGGGCTGGCCTCCCTCACCTTTGTTCTGCTTGCCTTCCCTCCTTCTCTGCCCCTCTCCACCTCTGAAACCAGGTGGCAGCACCCCTCCGGGCATCACTGCACCAGCCGTGCCTAGCATCCCGTCCCCCATTGGGGTGAACGGCTTCACTGGCCTCCCCCCACAGGCCAATGGGCAACCTGCTGCAGAAGCTGTGTTTGCCAATGGCATCCACCCCTATCCAGGTAAGCACATCTAGCAGCCCTTTCTTACCCATGCATCACACTCCTCATCCATTCTGTCCCTGCCCTTGCTGTTATAACAGGGAATGTGTGGCTCCTGCCCTCCATCTGCTCCTTGGTGGAACCCCAAAGGTGATCAGGGAGAACAGCCTCCTGCCTTTGCTCAGTGAACCTTGGGTGGGAGACACTAAATTCCCATCTTTTTTGAAGTATCAGTCCCAGAGGTGAGAAGGAACTGCATTCCTGGGGCTCCCTCAGGGTTAAAAAAAAAAAAAAAAGTAGGTGTAATTGTACAACCAGGTAAAGAGGTTAGTAACTGCAAATTAATTGAGAGTGAATTTGACCTATCAGAAGTAAGGGCATAGAAGCTAAGAGAATAATTACATTTAGTGTGAAGTAAGAAGAGTCTCTTGGGAAGGAAGGGCAGATATATAGGTTGACATTATGGCTAGCACATACCTGTTCCTTTGTGCATGCAAAACCCTGGTCAGCACTTCGGACAGAGGATCAGAACCTCGGACAACTCCCCGGTCTGGCTTTCGCGAATTCAGGTACACAGAAGATCCAGGAGGCCCGTTTCTGATTAACTTTGTTTCTCTCAAACTTAGCATTTCTCCCACGGCGGGACTGTCCATTGACTTGAATCAGCTCGTGTCTCTGGTCTTGAGGATGGACAGGGCAGGAGAGCTGGGCCCGAAGCCCTAGAGTAGACTAGAAAGCGGCAGTGCGTATGAGATGTGCAGAGTGCTGTCCTCCTTCCTGGAGAGCAGGTGACAAGGTTACAGAGTCCCCATAAGTACAAGTGCCCGATCTGTGCTGGATGAAGGGGGGGCCCAGAAGGAGGGCAGGATGTAAGCCTATCAACTGGGAGGTCAAAGTCCAATGAGGAACACAATAGACATGGACAGAATGTTGAAACAATAAGCAGAGTGGAATGTGATCAAGAGTGAATGCTCTCCAATAGGAGATGCTAAAGGATTCAAATGAAGGGAGAGTCTTGTAGGCTGAAGAAGCCCAGTGGAGCTGTCCTGACAGGAGGCTCAGGTTGGACTTTAACAATGGGTAGGCATTGGAGAGGAGAGGACAAACAAGGAGTGCATTTCATGGAGCAGCTATCCTGGAGGCCCAGCGGGGAGAGGGCACCTGTCTGCAGGGGCCAGGGATGGCGAGAAGGCTAGTCTAACTAGGGCAGAGGAGATCAGCCTGGAGTGGGCTGGCAGTGGGGGCCAGAGTAATACTTCCCACTCTGTTTGCCCATCAGAACCCACTGTGTGGCTTGTGAAACCACAGAAGCCCAGAAATTGTGGTTTCAGTGTCTGGAGTGAGGCCCAGACAGTCAGAGAATGTAAAAGTTCCAGCAGCAGCAGCAGCAGCAGCAGGAGAGTACCAGGTTACTCTGCTAGAGAAAAACAGGCGGGAATGTCCTAACTTTGAACTTGGAGTTGTCCTTAGTTTTGTCCTAGCGCTTGCCCCTCAACTCACCTCTCAGTGCATAGAGAAGAGGCCAGGAAAGCCTAGAGTCTGGAGTGTTGTTTCAGGATGAAGACTCCAGGCTGGCGAGGGAGGCAGGGCGGGGGCTTGATGAGCTGGAGGTGGGAGAGAGCCCACCAATCTCAGGTTCCCGGGCTCCTCCTGCCTCCGGCTCATGGGCTGGGAGATACAGTCCCCAGCACATCTGGGTGGTTTCACTCCCCCCCTCCTCCATGCCCACAGGCCCATCTGGAGCTGTGGATTTTGACGAACCTGTTTGTTCCCCACCCCCACAAGCATCTGCGAGCTATTTCCCTCATGGAATTTGGAAATGTTTCTCTCCCCTATTTGTAACAATCTGCCACATCACATAAACAATTCCCTGCCAGAGCAGTAGGGAGGGATGGAGGGAAGGAAAGGAGAAAAGTAGTACATTAAAAAAAATTAATTTACCATCTTTAAATGCGGAGTTTGAAGCTGCTGTAATGAGCGAGATCCTTCAAAACGTTCACTCTTTGGCAGTTACTAATGAGGTCATTAAGCAGGGAAGTAGACAGGGGTCTCAGAAATGCTTTTCTCCACTTTCTAGCCCCAGGTACCTTCTTTTTTCCCTTCTTGCTCATGTTGGAAGAGCAAGATCATGTTGGAAACACACAGTGTGGCCTTTACTGCCACCTAACACCCTTGAAGGGGTGGCTTTTTACATGCTAAAGACCATTCCTTCTTTCCTTATGTCACAGTATTTACTCAGCACGTGCTATGATCCTGGCACTATGCGTGGGGGTTGGGGGGTGACTGTCATGTAAGTTGTGTAGGTTTTATTTTACACGACACCACACTGTGTGCCCAGAGACGGAAACACCTTTCTCCAGTTTGCACGAAGGCGCCATGTGGTGGAGCAGCTGGGGACACCGAGGACAAACTGGATGTGGGTTTCCCTCCGGAGAGCTGAGGCTGGCGGAGGGTCAGGAGAGAGAGCAGGAGGAAGGAGAGGACACCCTTCCAAGCCCCCCACCACGTCCTCAGCCCCGAGAGCTCTGGGTCCCAGTCACAGCCCCCACGGGGGAAACAGAAGCATAGGGACAGGACAGGGGCCCGTCTTCAGCCCCCGCCCCTCGAGCGGGGCCCTGGCCCCGCTCCCCTGCGGCAGCCCCCCCTGTCTTTAAGGATCTCTGCCTCAGGATTTCCCTTGGCTCCCTGGAGGCCCAGGGGCTACTGTTCTAGAGGAGTGTTGCTCAGGTTTGGAAACAACAGCTCAGAAAGGAATTCTGGGAATTCTCAGTCTACAAGGCCCCCAAGGCTGGCACTGCCAGTTAGCTTGGCTGGCCTAGGTCACCAGGCAGGTAAGCTCAGGTGGTTTTCTTGCTTCCTCCCCGTGTTATCCAGTTTGCTCTAAATATACTGTGGCTAGATCTGTGCCCGCTCACCTCCCTGGGCTCCCAGGCCAGCCCACTCCCACAAGCTGTGGTCACCAAAGGCAGTGCCCACCTTGGCCCGTGCACCAGGCTTTTGCCTGAGCTTCTGAAGGCACCGTAGAAACCAATACTTTCCCCAATCCAGCTGGACCCAGTTTCTTGGCAATGTTTCAGCATGAGGGTCCTCTTCTTGCACAGGGCAGTAGACATCCAAGAGTCACAAATTCAGGTCGGAGGAAGGCCCTTGGTGTGCTGGTTCTTCAGGGGCTGTGGGCACTCCTTCTCTTTTAGCCCATGGGATCTCACTTGTGTGGCCAGTCCTAGGAGTGGAAGCCCCTATGCCTTGTGCAAACTCCCTGAGCCTAAAGGAGGGGGTCCCTCTGTCTGAGCAGACATGGGTGGCCCAGGAGGAGAGAGTGGCAGGGGGAGGCCTCCTGCGCCCTTTCTTTTACCCAGCTGTGTTCTGCCCCAACTATGCTGGAGGTGGTGAGGACCAGACCACCGTCCTGACAGCCTCTGGCTCCCTTGACCACTTTTCCACAGCACTTCTCTGGGGCCAAGTCCCTCATGTGTCCCCACTAAACCCCTCCTGGTCGAGCTTCCTCCGGCATCTCCCTCCCAGCTCTGCCCAGCCTTCTGCATGAAGCACCCATATCACTCCATTGCAGCCCACATGCCTCAGGCAGGGTGGGCAACCCTCACCCTACTAAGGGCTCTGGACTGGGGAACAGGGCACCCCAACATGGTCCAGGCACTCAGGGTTCCTCTCTGATGACCTGCCCCAGGGCAGACGCCACTGTGGCTGCGAAGGGCGATAAAGCCACAGTGTTTTCTCCACACGAGTGGTGGGGGAGGGGCTGGTTTGGGTGGGCATCACTGACTTCTGCCCCCTTGGCTCCCCTGCAGCGCAGAGCCCCACCGCCGCGGACCCCCTGCAGCAGGCCTACGCCGGAGTGCAGCAGTATGCAGGTCGTTAGTACCCGCGCGTCCCATGGCTCTCCCCCAGCTTTGCTCGTCTCCCCATGCCTGCCTGGGAACCAGCACTGTGCGGGGGGTGGGGGGCAGCAGGGGAAAGGAGGGAGGGCTCTGCTCCCAGAGACCCCTACTCCAGGTTGCCTTCCCCTCTGCAGGCCCCCTAGCATTCTGGCAGAATTTCCCATGGCTGTTCTTGCAGTGGTGGGTGGTCAGAACTTCAGGCAAGTTGGTGAGCCAGGCTGAAGCACTGGCCTTGCTGTGTAGTTACTCGTCCTTGAGGCTAGATTTCTCTTCCCATGGGGCTGCCAGGACCATTTGTCCAGGAGCCCCAAACCACACAGCAGCACTGGGGGTGAGGCTGGAGCTGGGGTGCCACCCACTGCAGTCCAGGCACTGGCCTGGGAGCTTAGATGCCTGGGTTTGAGGCAAGGAGCAACCCTGGAAGGGAAGCAGTTCCAACCTTCTACCTCCCCCCATCCCTTCCCCAGGGTAAACAGGTGGCAGGAGCTGGCAGGAGCAAGGATGACAGGGAAGGAGGGAGGAGAGGCAGCCAGAGGTAGAAAAAAGGAGGGGTGACAAGAGGCAGCCCTAGGTCCAGTAGGTGGCTTTGGGTCACTAAATGGGAAGCCACTATAGGAAGCCCAAGGCAAGCTGTCAGTATGTTCCTCTCACTCCCACCCCTGGGCTGGGCAACAACCCCCCCCCCACACACACACCCATACACACAAACACGCATACACGCCTGGTCTTTGCCGTGCCGTTTCTCCCTTCCTCCTGAAAGCTGGCTTTACTTTAAGTGGCTGAGCTGAAATGCACTTTTTGGCTGGTCTGCTTTTCTGCCCAACACTGAAATTTCTCTTTCTTCCTGCCTCTCACCCTGTCTCTCTTCCTGTCACTGTCACCGTGTCTTGCTCTCGCCTCTCCTCTTTGGCTCTCCAGCAGCCGCCTACCCTGCTGCCTATGGTCAGATAAGCCAGGCCTTTCCTCAACCACCTCCAATGATCCCCCAGCAACAGAGAGAAGGTGAGTCTGCAAGCGGGCTCCCAGGCCCCTCCCACCCTTTCTCTTGGGCCTTTGGCCGGGTGCTTTGTTGGAAAGATGGCCGTGTCTGTGTGTGGTGTTGAGCATGAGGGAAGAGGGCAGGGTTATGAGATGCGGCGCTTTCCAGTCCAAGCTGGGGGGCGGGCTTCTGGCGGGCAGCTCTGCACACCTCGGTGGTGGAAGGGTCCAAAAATCCCCTCTGCCCCGGGGGGGGGGGGTAGTAGTGATGCTCATGGCTAGGCACAGGGCGGTAGCGAGGCCAGTTTTTCATGGACCAAGGCTGCACCCTCTGGGTGACTGGGAGGGCCAGGCAGCGCTCCCAGGGCAGGTGGGCGTCTGGGGGCAGGGAGGAGATGGGGGTACCCCAGTGCAGGCCTAGTCACAGAGGAAATCCTGAAAAGGCATATCCAGAGGGCCTGGTGTGAACAGGCAAGGCCAGTGGGCCCACGGAGGCTGGGACTCATGAAGACCCCCCAGTGTCCTCATGAGCCCCCCTCAAGTCAGATCAGAGCCCCAAGGGGTGGGGTCCAGCAGTCCCAGCGCTTTCTGTCCCAGACCAAGAACAGAGAGCTGAGACCACAGGTGCTACTACTTTTGTCACTGCACTCCCACCCTGTGGTCAGCACCCTGCGTCTCTCTGGTCTGTGGGCTCAGAGGTCTCTAAAGCCCACCACCCCCATCCCACACACAGCTGGGATCGGCATTGCTCTGACCAACACACACAATAGCCCTTGCCAGTGACCTTAAACTCAGGCCCTCAATCTGCCCCCTGCTCTTCCCTGCCCCCCCACCTCACAGTGTGCACCCCCCTCCATGTCTAGCTCTGAGCTCCTTTTCATACGTTCTCTGCATCTGAGCAGCTTCAGTTCCCCACTGTCATCATGCCTTGTTCCCTAGACCAGACTGTGCGGTCATTCGCCACTGCAGTCTCCCCTCTGGTGAAGGGATGTACCACTAGAGTTCCCATTTTCCCTGAATGTGGTACACAGGATGAGTGACCCTGGGGACCAGGGCAGAGGGAGGGGTGAGATGTGAGACCACGTACCTACAGAGCCATGCTATATACAAGGATGAGCTCATGGCGCTGGGGGCAGGGGTGTCAGGGAAGGCTTTAGAGGTCTTCCGCACACAGAGATGGGGAGACTGGCATTCCAGGCAGGGGAACAGCAGGTGCAAAGCCAAAGGATGAGCTAAGCCTGGAGATGCGGGGCAGGCGGGCTGAGGGTGGGTTGGAGCCAGACCACAGCTGTGTCCACAGCATTGCAGGAGGCATGGGTGAAAAAGAAAGCCGTGTCCCTCTAGCCATGGCCTCTTCACATTATGGTCACTCCCCCTGTGTAATGCCATTGAAATACTGGGACACACTGTTTGCTGGGGCACACTTTCCTTCCAGCTCCTTGTCTTTGATCTGAGCCTGAAAACCAGCAGATGTCTGAGTCCCTCAGAGGCTGTCTGCCCCACGGACAGGCCAAGGTTACTTTCAGGGGTGATCCATTCCTGGCTCTTCCAGGGGCTGCTGAATGACCAGGGGTAGTCACTTTCTGTCTCTGGAGCTCCATTTCATCATTTCTCAGCCGGCTGGGCTGCAGATTGACCTCCAAAGTCCTGCTGGCTATGGATCTGTGAATGAGGAACTAAAGTGAGGGCCCTGGGGCAGCCGGAGTAAGTAAGACAAGGCACAGGCTCCCTGTCGAGGGTGAGGAGAATGGTGGGGCTCAGCTGCTCGCCGTGCTGATGGAACTCAATCTACAGGCCTGGCCCTCAAAGGCTCCTTGTCTCTTTAAAGACAACAGACATAACTTGGAGCATGGGCCCCAAGTTCAAGGCAAGTGTCAGCATGGGTGGAGCAGAGAGGGAAACCCTGAAGAATGGGGAAGGGCAGAGGAGAGAAGGCATGCACTGGGGTTGAGGTCGGGGTCGGGGGTGGTGGGAGATGGACAGGAGGACAGGAGAAGGCACATGCCCCTCCCTCTAGAGAGTGCCCCCTCTGGCTGGAGAGAAAACCCACCGGACATAAAGGAAAAAGAGCCTCAGACTGAACAGCATGGGGTATGGACGCAGGGAGCACTGAGAGGGAGAGGGTGTGGGAGGATCGGGGTGGGGGTCCTAGAAAAGGTGTGGCTTAGATTAGACCTTGGAACTGGTTCCTGCCCCAAGGCAACTCCCATCTAGCTAGGGACCATCCAGGAACACATGCATAGGGCACGAACTAGTGAACAAACACACATGGTTAGAGGTGACGCGGGAGCAGAGGGTGACCAGGGCTTGGGGGATCCCGCACCCAGAACCCCGGAAGTGGGTGAGGGAGCAGGCTCGCGCCGGTTCTGGTTCTGAACGCGCCGTCAGCTGGCAGTTTGTCTGGGAGACAGCGGTCCGGGGGTGAGGGTGGGGGCAAGGACCAAGGAGGTCCGTGGCTCAGAGGGCTGCTTTGGTGGTCGGAGGAGCCTTTGGAGGGAGCAGCCTTTGGAGGGAGGAAGCAGAAAGATGGGAGGAGAAAGGAAGGGAAGAGAAGGGCAGAGAGACTCCAGAGCGAGCTCTCTGCTCCAGGGCGGGGCTACCTGGCGGGGTGGGGCGGGGGGCCCTTCCCAGAGAACCAGGACGGTGGTTCTGGGTCTGAAACCACGTCGGTGCCTTACAGCCTTCACTTTTGAGCTCATGTCTAGTTTCCACCAGCCTCTGATCCGAACCTGAGTTCCTACATGAATCTAACAAATGAAGCTATTCCTTTGCATGTCCTTCATGGGTTGGAAACCATTTCAATGACCACATTTTAAAAGGTTAACTCATATGTGGCATACTATGCTTCAGATGGCAGGAAACATGAAGTATCTTGGAGAGATTTCCATTTCAAAGAGTTAAATTGAGCATTTGGGTTATTTTAAAAGAACAATGTAAATCTTTAGCTACCTGGAAATTTCAGGAACCTGAAGGCCTCAGCTGTGTGCAGAGTTTCTGGGGCATTGAGATTTATGACGGAGAGGCAGAGAGAGAGAAAAGCACAGACGCTAGAATCAGACAGCCTGGGTCTATATCCCGGTTCCACCCCCTATTAGCTGTGTGACTTTTGTCAGGTGACTTAACCTCTCTGGGCCTCAGTTTTCTCATCTGTGAAGTGGAGAGGACAAGCTACAGAAGTGGAGGGACTGTTGTTGCAATGAAGTGGGGAGCCTTTCATTTCAAGAGGCTCATGGCACCCTGGCTAATCGCGGAACCCTGCTGAAGACCCTCCTGCACGCCTAGCCCACTGCAGGAGGCAGGAAAAAAATCTTGATTTCTGCCCTCAAGACCAGGGCTGAGTTTGAGGTTTGAGGCAAGGGAAGGTGAGGTTTTGGGAAACCAGATGGAAAGGAGTGGCCGTAAGGCCAGGGAGAAAAACAGGCTGAGCAGCCACCCATGGGTGCAGGAGGTGAAGTAAAGCTTCTCACCCACCTGAACCAGCATGCCTGGCATGGCTGCCCCCCACCCCATCGGCCAAATCCCTCTTTTCTCCCCTGAGTGGGGCTCTGCAGGAGGGAGGCCCACTAGATCCTCCCAGTTCTCTCTATGGCCACCCCTCCTCAGCACCTGATTTCCATTGCTGATCAGGACTGTGTTTGTTTGACCCTTTTACTCACCACTTCTGCCCTTGGAGCCCAGAGTTACCAGGCAGACACCCTGTTACAGACCCATTTTGCAGAAAAGGCGACTGAGGCACAGAGAGGTTCAGTGACTTGCCCAAGGGCAGAGCGGAGACCAGAGCTCAGACCCTGGGCTCAGCAGCCCCCCACTCTTCTTGGATCTTGGATGAGACCCCCCTTCCTAACCTTGCCCCCACCCCTCCCTGCTGCCGCTGCCTAACTCGCTCACCTCTCCTCTGTCTCTCTCTTCCCCCACCCTGCCATCCCTCCTCCCCCGCCCCACCCCCTCCCCTCACCGCAGGGCCCGAGGGCTGTAACCTGTTCATCTACCATCTGCCCCAGGAGTTTGGGGACGCTGAGCTGATGCAGATGTTCCTCCCTTTCGGTAATGTCATCTCCTCGAAAGTGTTTGTGGATCGGGCGACTAACCAAAGTAAATGCTTTGGTGGGTAAAGATAACAAACCAACTAGCTTCACCTAGGACAGGGCGGTGCTCGCACCAACTTACCGGTGTCCAACTGCTTTTAACCTGCTCCTCCACACAGCTCTCCGCGCCCAGGTGCTCCCTGCGCCCCAGCCCGCAGCCGCCATCTCTCACTCTTTCTCTTCCACTTTTGGCTTCTTGGCTTTCCCTGCTCACTCCCTACCCAGCTTCCCGTCACCCTATCCCCGCTTCCCAGTCCAAGAGATAGGTTCTGCTCCCTGCTCCAAGTCTTAATTCCCACCCACTGAGAAGGGGGAGAGGCCACCTTGGGCAGCGGCGGGAGGGGGCAGCATGCAGAGCCCACCAGCAGCCCTTCTCCTCCCACTGTCAGAGAGGCCCCTGCGTGAAAGCTGGGCATGATCCATGATCCTTGGGGATGGGGTCTGCCCAGCCGAGGCTGCTACCCTGCCTTCCCCTTGGCTTCCTCCGTCCATCTCCGTGTCCCGCCCCCACCCCCTCCTCCGTCTACCCTGCTCTTTGCTCCCCTCCTGCCATCCAATGAACTCCCTTTCCCCGACCCACCCCCTCAGGCCACCAGAGCCACAATGTTGAAGAGTCAGGAAGAGGAAATGGTCCCTGCCCTCAGGAAGCCTCAGATCTTAGCTTAGATGGAAATCACACCTACTCAACAGCAGTGAAATCTGCAAGGCACCAAGTCACAGAGTAATGAGGAAGGCAGGTGGATATCAAGGAAGGAAGGAATGGGCAAGGGTGTGGGGCTGGGATGAGACAAGTCAAGGTCAGCCAGTGGGGAAGCTGGAGGCTTTGGGCAGAAAGGAGGGCTCAGGGCAGACCACGTGTGAGGGAGGGGCTGCCCTGGGGAGGGTTTGACGAGTCAGATGGTGATGTTTCCTGTGGTGCGGCAGGCAGTGGAAGATGGTGGGAGGTCCTTGAGCTGAGAGTAAGAGAATGAGACAGCTTTCAGGAAATTTTCCTGGTGGCAGGGTGTTAGATGGGCTCGGGAGGACTTTGGAGGACTTGGAGGATGGTTGTCAGATAAAATGCAGGATGCCCAGTTATACTGGAATTTCAGATAAACAATGGGTGCATTTCTAGTATAAATATGTCCCAAATGTTACAGTCAGTATGGCCCAAGCAATGTTTGAGATGTACTTACGCCAAACAAATATTCACTGTTTATCTGAAATTCCAATTTAACTGGGCACCCTGTGTTTTAATTTGCTTGAAACTGGAAGTCCTACCTCATCCCCACAGCTCTCCCTTCCCTTCCATTCCATTCCTCCTTAGTCCCTCTCACCTCCTCTTCCACCTCCATCAGCCCTTCCTTCTGGGCCCAGAGCCACTCATGATTCACCAAGGACTGAGGAGTGCAGTCCCCAGAGAGCCACCCATGGAACCTGAGTCTGCCAGGAGCTCAGTACCTCTAGGTTGACCCCCAGAGTCAGGGGCTCTGAGGACAGAATGGGAGCCTGTGCTGGCCAGGGGACCCATGGTGGAGGGAAAAGGTATAAAGGTATAGGAGCATCAGGAAGAGCTGGTTGATGAAGTTTCAGTTTGGGGACCAACTTGCCAGAACCGCGAAGGGCTTGAGGTCTTAGAGCATGTTTGACAGAGCAGTCAAGATCTTTGCTCCATTGTCCCTTCCCCTGGAAATTTGTGGCACTTCAGTGGCACAGAGTTGCCTCAGTAGCTCATTTCTCTTTGAGCCTTGGGAAAACAAAGCCAAAGAAAACGACAGGGCTGCCCCCTGCCCCCTGCTTGAGAAGTATTTCTTCTGATGAGTCATAATTACATATGTAAAAACAACAAATGGGAGATCCTTGCATTTAGTCTTCAAGTGAGCCTGAGATAGTACGTGAAATCAAAGAAGACCCCTAGGAGCCCACAAAGCGCTGAGCACCCAGGGTAGAGCAGGCTTGGTCTCTAGCCACACCCTTGGTGCATCTGTGCTGTCCCGGCTGCCCCTATGTCAGGGCAACACAGCTTTTCAAAGGCATTTCCTTAGAGCCTCCCCAAACACTACCTGGCCATTAGCCCATTTAAATTCTCCAGGACCAAGGTTTTTCCCTACTTGAAAAAAACAATCTTCTGAATACCTCTACTCTGGCTCTTTTCTCTCTTCCTGAGTGAGCTTCTAGTGCTATACGTCCACCATGCTTGAGCCCAGCCCAGCGGTTTCTCCTTAAGCCTCTTGGGTTCTGGTTTGCACCTGAGCCTTCTGCGACTCTCCCAGAGGCCTTTTGTGTGAGAACCAACTGCAGCACTCACTCACGGGCAAGTCATTTCACTCTCTGAGCCTCCGTGGCCACGTGTGTGAGAGATGGGGACTCTAGCTATCTGCCCTCAGAGAAGTTCTGAGGTTATGGGAGATGATGTGTGTGTGACCAGCTTGGCTAAAGTGGACTCTCAAGAAGTGTTAGATCTCTCTATATTCCCCCAAAGACGGGCCGTTTTGTTGTAAATGTGGTACTATGTTCAAGTGAATCTCTCGAAGTTTCCACTTGCTTTTTATAAACATAAACGGAATCTTCCCGAGGCTTTTGTGAGCATATGTGCAGCACAAACTGTTGCTAAAATGAAGAAGGGCTGGGCAAGGACACCAAGGGGAACTCCTGTTCAGGGTCTGGGAGGCAGGCACTTTCTCAACGTGAGAGGAATGGGGAAGCGACTCTGGGGAAGGCAGGGAGTAGCCCTGGGAGAGGGTGCTCAGGGCCCTGCCAGGCAGAGGCAAGCCCCCTGCCCAGATGCTAGCCAGTTAAAATTAGTTGAGGAAGAAAGGTTCTCTCGAGCCTGGAGTCCTTCCCAACCCCCGGGTCTCTGGAGATTCTAGATTCTTCCACCAAGTCTGGCCTTCCCTCCTCCAGGACCTCTCTGCCCTTTCTTCCCCACTCGGTGGCTGCCCCTCCCTTTACACCACAGCACCTCCAGCCCCCTTTGTCCGTCCCCTGTCTCCCCCCTTGCAAAAACAGCAATCAAGTGCAGGTAGCAGGTACTGAGGCAGAGGCAGAGGGAGGGGTGTAACCTGCCACCCACATCCAGGCCCCGCAGGGAGAGAGGCTTTAGTTCACCCCCCTCCCCTTTTTTGGCAGACAGCAGTATAACAGACACATTTCACACATTTGAAAACTGGTCTGCTCTGCTAAGGACTTGACTAGCCATCAGCGGAGATGGGCCAGGAGGGGTGAGAAGAGAAGGTGGGAGGATTATTCACACTAATCTTCAACCACGGATAATCCTAAATCTCTCCTATCTATGTTGGCATATGGACTCATACAGATGTTGGTTAGGTTGCTTTGGGACTGGCTCGGACCAGTTCCATCTGAGCCCACACACCCCTGAGTACGCTCCACAGGCACGCACACCCCCCCCCAACCCGTCTCTGATGGTGCGGTGCTGCAAGAGCAAATATGAGCAAATGCTGGAGGGATGCAAAAGGAAGAGAAAAGAAGCCACATGGGGAAAGTGTCTGGGGCAAGGTAAACAGGGAGAAGCAGCCAGCACAGGGAGAGCGAGGGAGGTGCCAGGGACAGTTAACCGAGAAGACAGCTTCTACTTCAGTGGGTCTATACATCTATCCCTTATATGTCTAATGCTATTCTGGGACAAACACCCCAAATGAGGCAGGTTAGCAGGATGGCCTGGGAACTTTGCCAAGCTTAGTTTCATATATTTTGCAAGGAGACTTTACAGGAGAAATAAATAAAAGGCAGATTTTACAGCAGAAAAGGCCTCTAAGTCAAATAAATTCCAGGAAATACTAAGTTCAACAAAGAGATAAAGTTTTATTTATTGGAGAAGCTGGGGTGGGAGTTGGGTGTTTTTATTTGTGCCTTGAATTGTCCTAGAAGGGCCTGGCTATAAGCTTACCTGACCACAGAAGCCCCTTTCGCAAGGAGCACCTACCAGGGCCATTCTGGGAAGTGCTGATGTAACTTGTAGTCTCTAAGGAGACCACACAGAGTTTCAGAAAGGTGACTTCTAAATGCACCTTGGGAACCTGATCCATCTCCATTCAGGAACTTGGTGTTTCAGAAGGTGACTGGGAACCATGGATGGTTCTATATCCCATCCTGGAATGTTGGGAGGAATGAAAGGGTGAAAAAAAACTTCTGCAGGCTCTCCACTGATTTTTTACTGATAGTGTTAATTTGTACTATTATTGTTATATAATACTATTATTATTGTTATGGGGGGGTTATAGGGGACACATTAACTGGCATATGCTTAGTCCAGGGCAAGGGCACCTGCTCCCTCGGCTTGGAATTGTACTAAATAAGAGGGAGATGCCCGCAGCCCCTGGGCAGGAGGTGGTGGGTGAACCCCAGAGTCCCCCAGGAGCCCGGCGGGGGGCCGCCTCGGCCAGGACCGGGAGCGGGGTGGGGGGCCGCGAGGACTGCCCGCCTCTGCCCTCCCCTGTGGCCGGGCGGCACTCGCGAAGGGGGCGGCCCGAAACCGTTTTCTCCGCGGTGCCTCCCTCCCGCCCCCTCGCACGCCTCTCTCTCCCCAGGCCGGCACCCTGTGCCCTCCCGCTGCCAGGCCCCCTCCTGTCAGGGAGGACAGTGTCCAATAAACTCCACCCTCAGGTGTGTCCGCCCTCTCCCACCCCGCGGCAGGAGAGGGCTCAGGTGCCGGGGCCGGCCGGGGTGGGGGGCGGGCGCCTGTCCGAGCCCCGCCGCGTCGCGGGCTCCCCGCTCGGGGGAGAGGGCGCCGCCCGAAGCCGAGGTGGAGCTGGGAGGCCCGGCAGGGCCCCGCGGGTCTGCGAGGCCGGGAGCCTCGGAAGCTCGCTCCCCGGGAGGGGCCGCGCGCACGCGGGCTGGAGGGGGCGGGGGGAGGCCGGCCGGGGCGGGGCCCTGGGGGAGGAGCTTCGCGCCCCGCCCCGCCCACAGGCGGGCGGGGGGGCGGGGAGGGGCCGCGCTCGGCCCGCAGACCTTCTCCCCACCCACCCCTCCCGGCCCCCGCGGCCCAGTGGAAACCCAGGCCCTCGTCCCTCGTGTCTCGCCAGGCTTCGTGAGCTTCGACAACCCGGCCAGCGCGCAGACCGCCATCCAGGCCATGAACGGCTTCCAGATCGGCATGAAGAGGCTCAAGGTGCAGCTGAAGCGGCCCAAAGACGCCAATCGCCCGTACTGAGCGCCGGCGGGAGCGTCCCCCGGGGGAGACTAGGACTCGCACAGGTAACCGGGGGCTGCCGGGGCGCGGGGACGGGGGGGGTGAGGGAGGGGACACCGGACGGACCCGCCGCCTCCCCGACCTCCGTGGGCTGGACCCTCGGGGCGTGTGCCTTGGACCCGCTGCGCCCGTCTCCACCGGCTCATCGCCCAGTGCCTAGAGGCAGGCGCAGAGCTGTGGTCATCCGGGAGACATGGGCATGGCCATCCCCTGGTCGCAGAGCTAAAAGGAGCTGGGGGTGGAGCGTTCTGAGAAGGTGGGGCGAGGCCTGGGCCTGCGTCTCCGAGGTCCACATTGGCAATCCTCTTTGCCAGGTGGCAAGCTCAGGGCTGGGAGAGTTTGGGGGCAGCAGACTAGGCCCTGCAGAAAGCTGTAGCCCTCTGCTGGGGCCTTCTCCCAGAATCCGTCTCACCCTTCCCCAGCTTTAGACACCTGATCCCCTCGCCCCTCCAATTCCTCAAAGTTCAGTCTGGAGAGGAGGGACAGGACTTTTCAAAGGGAACTTTACCAAAGAACAAAACTGGATAGGGCAGAAGCTGAGCATGTGAAGGTACAGCACTGGGGCCCACTTACCCTGCCTGCTTTACAGAGGCCATGATGAGTGGGCAGTCGTCACCACTTCTGCTCAGTCGGGGTCCTGCCTGGCCACCTGACTTCCAGGCCACCTGTTCCGCTGGGGGAGGCGGCTCCCTGGGAAAGCAGGGAGGGGGGAGCTGCGCCAGGACATGAGAAGTCCACGTTCAGCCTGGTGTGAGCTCCTGCAGGGCCAGCTCATTCTCAGGCCGCAGACAGGCTGCCCAGCCCTCTGCCCCTCTATTCCTTCAGTGTGCTGTGCACCAGGTACAGGCGGGTACTCAGGACTCAGCCAGAGTCGGACCAGTGGGAATCCTTGTCCTAAGCAGAGGAGAGAGAGAATAAACAATGACATGTGATCAAAGAGTAAATGGTACAGGGTGTCAGAGTCGTTGGTTACAGTTAAAATCAGGGAGTCAGGGTAGGTCTTGTCAAGAAAGAGGCATTCAAGCAAAGACTTCAACAAGTGAAGCGGGAGCCCTGTCATTGTCTGCAGGAGTGTGTCTTCCCTTCAAGGGCCCGGTCAGGCCAGGGCAGCAGGTTCGAGGAGATGCAGCAGGCCAAGGTGGTGGGAGGGGAGTAATTACAGGGGTATGGCGAGAGAAGAGGCCCCAGAGGTAAGGAGGGCCACCTCATGGAGGATCCACAGGCCACTATAATGAATTTAGGCCTGTCCTCAGAAATGGGGGGCTGGGTGGCGGGGGCCACTGGAGAGCTCTGAGTGGAGAGTGATGTGATTAACCTGCATTTCAGCAGGACCACTGGCTGCTGTGTTAATAGATCACAGGGCCCAAAGCAGAGGTCTAGTGCCCAGACTGCTCAGCCCAGCTGACAGCAGTTGATGTGGTACGAGGGAGCCAAGTTGTAGACATGCTTGGGAGGCAGAGCCAAGGATGCTGTTTGTAATGAATGAGGGGTGGGTGTGAGAGAAAGAGGAGTCAAGGATGACACTTGGCTCCTGGCCCAAGTGAGTGAAAGAGCAGGGTTGTCATGCCTGGAAATGAAGAGGGGTTGGGAGACAAATCAGGCACGTGGGAGTTAAACATTCAGGGGAGGTTCCGAGTCTGGAGCTGGAGGTCTGCAGTTTCCCATTCTCCCCTCAGACCCCACCACTGCCAGCAGCACACTCTTCATCCAGCCAGGAGCAGCTGCCAGTACTCAGCTTCTACTGAATGGGGTGGCTGAGCCTCTACCCTCTGCAAGGCTGGAAAACCAAACCCACCTCTTGCCTCCTGAGTTCCCACTCCCTGCCCATCTCTGGCTTGTGTGAAGACACAAATACTCATGTTCACTCAGCATGTGGGCCCCTTCCTATGCCAGGCACTGGGCACCATGCGGGGTCACCATCCTGCCCACAAGGAGCCTCTGGCTCTGTGCACACACAGACCTCAGGACGCAGCCAGCAGACGGGTGCATTTCCATAGGAGGGCTGGGGTGGCTCAGCTAAAGCAGCCCGTTCTAGGTCTGAGGCATGACTTGGGTTGGGGTGCTTCCTTTCTTGGGCTTCCACGTTCTTACTAATGAAAGCAAGGTGTTAGAGTCATCGGAGAGTTTTAAAGAGGAGGGTAGTGTCCTGAGGTTGTGCCGGGCCTCTGGGCTCCCAGAAAGCAGCCTGTTTCAGCCTCCTAGACCTCCGTGTAACGAAAACCCAAGCAGGAGTAGAGCCTTTAGGTGGGAGAAATTCCCAGAGGAAGGGATGAGGAAAGCAGATTTGTTATTTGAGACCTGAGGTCAGAAGTGGTCTTCAAGGTAGACCCAGCCGACAGTCATACTTGGGATGGGACTTGAGAGGAGTAGTTTAAACGGCAAAATGGGTTCTTCCACCAGAGAATAGAAAGGCCTGAAAGGTGAAAACCACAGACTTTCTCACAGTTCTTATCACATATTAGGCACCGTTTCTATAGGAAAGAATATAGCTGCAACCACCCAGAAGGTACACAGTGTTATCAGTCCCATTTTACAGAGAGATCACCGGAAGTCCACTTCCCATCAGCTACTGAGCAGTGGCTCCGTGATTTGAAGCTGGGGGCCTCGTTCCGGAGGCTGTGCTCTTAGCCCCTTCGAGGGAGGAGAATGGTAACGCCCACTGCCGTCATCACCCCAGCCTCCCACCACCGAGTGTCCTGAACGTCAGAGGGACATGTGGAGACATCCCACTTCTCAGGGGTCAGATCTCTGACTCCCCCTCCCTACTAACTCTATAATAAAGTTGGCCTTTAACTTCCATGTAGATGGCATTTTAACGTGGTGCTTTCGGGCTTCCCACCCCAAGACAGTCAGAGGCTGTCACAGAAGGAGGAGGCCAAGATAAGGGGCAGGCTTGGGGATTCCAGCAAGAAGTGACGGCTGCGCAGTCGCCAGCCAAAGAGGAAACAGCTGCAAAAGCAGCTAAAAACTGCATAGTTTTACCAGTTAATGAAAGGGGTATTTACAAATGATACGTCCTAGGTGCTCGGAAGGGCAGGGCTAGCCTGAGCGGGGTCCGAGGGGCACACTATCACTAGGAGCGAAGAGGTGACAGGGTCACGGACCTCCAGGCCAAGGTTGGCCACTGCAGTGGTGAAGGCAGAAGGTGCAGCAGGCCTGGTGGCCAGGGCCGAGTCAGAGTGAGAATGTCGCGGTTCTGGGAAAGGAGAGGAGCCCCAGCAGGGCAGCTGTGGGGGGTGTGGCCCGGCTCTGGTTCCCTGAAGTGAGGTTCTGGTGGGTGGAATGGGGTTGGGTCTCCCGAGAGTGTAGATCTCCTTCTTCTTTGGGTTCCTGGCCTTCTCGCTGCCCCTGCTCCTCAGGTTGCTTGAGCTCATTATTTTGTGCTAAGTGAGAGTTTCTCCAAAAAACCTTTACCAGGAATCTAAGAGAAAGAAAACAGGAGAAATGGGCAAAATCGTGGACATGGCCAGGTCTACAGCCATCAGCCAGAACACCCAGGTCCCTTGTCCCGACCTGGCATCTGAATTGGGTCAGCCTGGCCATCATGTCCTCACCCAGGCCGTGAGTTGGAGCCTCCCAGGCCAGATTCAGGCTCCGGCAAGCCTGTCAGTGACCCACTGCAGGGCTGTGCTCTGCGAGGCTCTTCAGGAGGGTGGCCAGTAGGGGTCGCCCAGCAGGAAGAGGCACAGCTGTTCCCTAGTGAACAGAGTAGCCAGTTGTGTGCATGAGGAACGTGGGGGAGGCTCCCTGGGGGTTGAATGAGTGTGAGAGTGTGTTTGTGTGTTGGGACCAAGTGAGTGTGAGAGATGAGTGTATGAGAAAGTTTCCTGGGTTGAGCATTAAGGAAGGGCTGTGTGGGAGGCAGGCTGGACTCCCTGGCACCCAGGACAGTGCCAGGCACTGAAGGGCAAATGGGGGAAAGCTGGAGGCAGAGGAGCACAGCAGAGTGGGGAGGAGTGGGTGTCTGTGAGGTGCTCAGGACTGGGAGCAAGGGAAAGGAGGGGTCCCCAGGGGTCCCTGAGTTGTACTTGCCATTGCCAGCACCTGATGGCATTGCCCTCCTCCATCCTTAGGCCTCTTCTCCCACCCAAAGGGCCCTGCCAACTGGATATCCTGGGTGGGTCTAACGGCTGTCTTTCAGGGGGGTTGGTAAAGCAGGGGAGGGTGGCATGCTGGAAGAGCAAGGGCCCAGCTTGGCCAGGCAGGTCGGGCAGGGGTCTGGGGAGCAAGAGGGGCCGGGAGCTGTTCTGTGAAGGCAGAGCTGAAGGTAGGGTTTGGGCTTAAATAAGTCACCTCTCAACTACTTTGCAGCTTATCCACACTGACCCTTCACCATCCCAGGCTTCCCTTCCACCTTCCCTTGAAGGAAAACAAAGCTGAGAGTGCAAGTTGGCTGCAGCTGGATGTAGAAGCCTGGTGGCCAGAAAGCCCTGCAGTCAGACCTGGTGCCTGAATGCTGCAGCGGAGGGGGAGGGGAGCAAGGTCAAGGGTAACCACGACAAGGGGATAGATCCCTGGCTGGAGGCTAAGGACCGTGAAGCTGTGAGGAGTGCAGAAGACCACTCAAAGTGGCAGTATCTGATGATGCTTCATGGAGCAGGTAGCCTTGGCCACCTAGCGCTGCACCATTAAAGAAGGCAGCAGGGGCCTGTGAGACGGGTCAGCCTAGAAAGCTGTACGTGGGGGGCCGTGGGGAATGGAGAGGGAGAAGGTGGAGTAAGGGAGGTCAGCAGAGCGAAAGTGGCAGCAGCAGAGACTGGAGACCCAGGACCATAGTACACCCCCTCTGGGGGGCTGTCCTGGTTTGTCTTGCCTACCCCGCAGGGAGCCCCGCAGTCTTCCGTATGACCTAACCATGGGTCATGCCTGCAGAGCCTTCTGTATACTCCACGTGCCCAGAAGCAACCTCACTTGGTCTACACAGGCCACCTTGGGAGAAAAGCAAAGGGTGTGAGGTGACTGCGAAGTGAAATCTATAGTACCAGGGTATGTTTATAAATTTCTAGGGACATTGATGTGATTTCCTCTAAATCTGAAAGCCAAACATGTTCATTTGCTGAAGGTTTTTAGGAAAGAGGGTTGAGGCAGAGTGGAAGGGCAGACAATCATAACATCATACAGTGGGTTCTCTTAAAGTGGAGACACCCTTCTCTGGGGATGGTGGCCAAAGGGACCCGAAGGGTGGGAGGGCTGCATTGTTGCCAGTGGGGATTGTACTGTGACAGCAAAGTGCCTCATGGGTGGGCCTCATGGATCCACCAGTCACCTTAGCCAGCCTCTGACCTACCTGGCAAGTCAGGGTCCCCCTGACAGCCCCCACCTGCTGGTCCACAGGCTGAAGCCACAGAAGGCTGGGGAGGTGAGGAGAGCTCGGCGCCCAGGGGAGAGAGAAAGAATCAAGGGTGACAAAAAGCAGAGACGTGCTCCCTGATCTGCTTGCTGGCCAAGGTGGTTCGAGGGGCTGTTCCATTTTTTTCTGGCCCCCTCGCCAAACTGCCCACACCCCCCTCCCCAACGCATGATGGATGCCCACAGTGGCCCTGTGTGAGGTTCTGCTACTGTTCACAGTGTACCATGTGTCTGCATAAACAGCTGTGCGTGTACCTGTGTGTTGGTGTGCCCATGTCGTTTGTCTGCCGGCTTCCTCCACCCTTTGAGTTCTTTTCCGTTCTCTTATGATTTGACTGCTGTTCTCTCATCAGAGCTTTTAGATTGATGCTGTGGTCTGGTGCTGTATAAATATTTTTCCTTTTAATTTTGTTTTAACTTCTTCCGTGCCCTTCTTCGCCCTCTACCCAGCTCCCCCTGCCCTCCCACACTCCCCTCCACCCCGCCCTGCCTCTTCCTCCCCCCTTGCCCACACTCTTGTCCTTTCTCTCTTTCTCTCTCTCTCTACATATATAAATATATATATAAATCTTTTCTTCTTTTGTCATTCAATCAAATTCCAACAACCCAACCAGGGCCAGTCAAATCCACCACAGTCTCGCGCTGAGCTAGGAATAAAGTTCACGTAATCACATGAGAGTGGAGAAAACAGTCCCCCATCCGTAAGTTCAAATCAACTCAAAGTTCACAGTGTGACATGATGGCGTCATGTAACAAGGCTAAGAATCGGTTGCATGACAATTGCCGTCAAGTTTCGTGGAGGTGCTGTGATTGGAGCGTTTTTCTTGGATGTTGTATCAGTCGATGATTGGCCAGTCATGATCACACGTGCATTCTCTTGACCTTTGTGCTGCCACGCCCTTTTTTGCTGTGCTCATTTTTGTTTCGTTCTTGGTGCTTGCAGTGGTTTTACTTTCTGTTGTTTGGTTTTTCTTGTTCAGCGTTTTTTATGCTTCTCTAGATGTCACATAGAGGAAAAAAAACAAAAACGAAAGCACAAAAAAAATAGTAAAAATAAAGATGAATTCCTAAATTATTGAACATGGGATCATTTAACTGTGCAAACCATTATTTTTTTTCTTAAAAGTAACAAAAACATCTTAAAAAATGCGTGGTTGATTTACTTGCACTTGAAAATATTGTGATTTTATTTTTTTCTAGAAATTTGGGGGCCTTTTTCAATTGACACTTTCCTGGGTCTGGTCTTTTTCCAGTTAGGCCATTTTCAATCTCACTTCAAAAGCAAAAACAAAACCAAAAACCAAAAATGAAATCTCTACAGTAACAGAATGATAAAAAAAAAATTTCTAAACCAAAAACGTAGAGTACAAAGCCAGAGGCCTCTGAGAGAGAGCCTGGTATCAATTGTAAGGTTTGTATTGTAGCCACTTCTGCTAAATTAAATGTGGGGCGGGGAGGCCGGGGAATGGGGTTTCGGGAGGGTTTTTCGGTTGGTTTGGAAAAAAACAGTCCTGACAAAAGCAAAATGCACCTTTTTGTTTACAACTGAAAAAGGGTCCTTGACAAGTGTTTTTTGATTTTATTATTATTTTCTTTGGTGTTGTAATTGTTTAGACTGCTGTGTACGGTTTGCTGTTTGTTGAATCAACAGTGTGAAAAACCTGCCAGCATGGATTGATATACGCATGACGTTGTCCCCTCGACTGGGGGCTTGGCAGTTCTAACTCTCCTGATGTAACCAGTCACCCCCATGTATAAGTGGAAGCTGCTTGCTAGAATGGAGATGAGTCTCATTTGTTAATTCACAATGATTAAGCATTCTCCTTCTGATTCTAGTCAGATCATGATTTTTTTCCTTAAAAAAAGCAAAACGAAACACCCAAAAGCCACCATTCAAAAGAAAATTGAGAACTAAGTCTGATGATTAAATCCGTTCTAACTTCTGTTAGGATCTCCCATCCTCCCCCTGGAAGTTCTGAATTTCCTCTAAATTCCCTGGCATGTATGAGAAAAATATTGTGTGTGTGTATGTGTGTATCTATGCATATACATACACACATATCCATGTATATCCACATATGTGCAGGTGAATATCTTCTACACATATATCCAGATATACATATATATACATAGCCTCGCAAATAGTTACTGACTTTGGGAAAGAAGTGGTTGGCTGGAAACTGGGCAAGGATTCAGCAAAATTCACATTAGGGATCTTTCTTCTTTTTGCTCAGTTGGGGAGGGGTGGGCTGGGCTGCTAGATTTTTGCTGTCTCGTTTGCTAGGCTTTTGTATACATATTGTATCTGGGCTAGATCCCTCAGAGATCAGTTTAATTATAAATTCATATGCCACAGTCCCAAATTGTCCCCTTAGACCGAGCCATCCCCCAATTCAGAACTCTAAAGGAACCCAAATCGAGACCCCGCTCCCAACCGCTGTGCTTCAGCCAACAGCCACCGCCACCAGACCTCCCAGAGGTTTCTCACTCTGAACAGAAGAGTCGATTTCTTCCTTACGTATCATGATCATGACTAATTCTCATACTGGTCTCTCCCCTCCCTCCCACCATCCCCCAGAGCTCCCCCCACCCCAACCCCCAGGCAGGCTCCTTTTGGTGTTTGGATGCATTTTGTGTTTCCTCTCTTGGCTTAATCAGCCCTGATTTTCTTCATTTTAGGGCAGGATGCTGAACGGGCTACATTAAAAAACAAACCTCTCTCTCTCTCTATTTATAAATGAGAACTGTTGGATGACACCTTTGACATATCAGCCAATATCAATCAAGCTGAGGACTCCAGACACTCTGTGACTGTAACATTTCTTCAAGGAAAGTATAGCGTCTATGGAGTTCAGAGGGCACGTGCTTGGGGGAAATGACATACGACTTAAAGAAGAAGATGAAGAAAAATGAGAAACACACACACAAAAGGCAACTTTTAAAACAAAATAACCTGAGACCAGATGGGGAGGCTGAAGGGCTGCAAAGAGACGCTGCTTACCGATCCCCGGGGCTTTTCCAGCCCGTGGGCGCCTGAGGCAGGCTGGGGCGAGCGGTGTGGCGGGGCCTGGTCCCCAGGGGGCGGCTGGGAGGCCGCCACTGAGCATCTCTATCTGTCATTCCTTTAGCTATTTAGGGACCAAAGGACCAAACTTTTTATTGCAGATGTGTAGCTCTATGTCAAATAGAGGGGGAATGGAGGGGGACCTCCTTCCTGCCTCCTGGCTGTTCTTGAAACAGCTTAGAGCGATTCTATGAAAAATGTAATAAAAAATTTAAAAAAAAACACAAAAAACTACAAAAAAACACAAAAAAAGAAAAATAATGCTTAAATGCTTTTAAAACAGCAAGATAATAGTTCTTTCATACTTTGAGAGGCGCTTTGATTACCCTCATTCAAGTCTGAGACACTTTCCTATGGTTTTCTGTATTGTATGTCTGGAGGAGCTGTTAAGAAGAACAAATTGGTGGATATTGGGGGAAAGCAACAAAAATATTAAAACTCATTAACCTTGAAGTGTGAGGAAACAAAGAGGGGAAAAAAGGACTTACAAGGCAAGAGAATTGTTGTGAAAAGTCTGTAAATGCTTCTAACTCTTCCCCCCCTCTTAAAAACATAATAGTTGTACAGAATTTTAAAAAGGAGAAGTTTAAAATACCTATATCATAGAAGAAAAATTAGAGGAAAGCAAAAAATAAAAAAAATAAAAAAAGGAAAAAAAAACTTATAGAAGTTAGCGTTACTGCTAAAATCCCAGATGTTGTAGGACTGTACTTTTGTAGAGTTTAGACTGAGCATCAATCCCTTCTCCCCGCGAGTGCTGTCGGATGGCGACACCGTTGACCCCGAGGGCCAGGCTGACTGGCCAGACCTGTGGGCTCCTGGCTGGCCCTGCCGGTGGAGGCCCCGCCCTGGGCAGGAAGGCCCGCCGCAGCTGCAGCCGCCCTCGCCTCGCTTCGCTCCGGAGCTGCGTGCTCGCCCGCTCTCCGCAAGCCCTGGACACCTTCTGCTTCACTCGCCTTCCATGCTTGCTCCAGAGACCTTCCGGGCAAGGGAGACCTGGGAACTTTCATCTTAAAGCAACGAAACAACACACACACACAAAAACCTTAAACAAGAGAGAGAAAAATAAACAATCTTTGAAGAATTTCTGAAACTGTTTACAAGGAATTTTGAAAAACAGGGATGTTTAAATGATGCCGGCTCTGTTTTTCTGTAAATAAATTTGCATATTTTGTAGGACTTTTAATTGTAATGATAGAGAAAAAAAACAAGGAAAACTATTTAATGAAAGCACGATATTTATCTTTGGTAAATGACTTTAGAGCAGTTAAAAAAGACATTGCTTAAAAAAACTCAGAATCAGAAAAAAACACTGATTTATTTAAGAACACATATATTTTAAAGTATAACATATTTATTATAATTTATTTGCACCGTTGGGAAGACTTGCTTTGGCGTTCTGCCTCGGTACCCTCCTCGCATTGACATCCAGTTTGTCTGGAGGCCAGAGGGCTCGCGGACCTGCCATTTTTTTCCCTTTTTTGTTTTAGAAAAACAAGGATCTGGTTCCTCTCGGGCCTCCTGACTTTCCTTTCTTTCTGGTTTGCTGGTTCATTATTTTTAAATTTTTCTTTTTCTTTCTCTTGGCTCCTCCTTTTAGGATGTCCAGATGTTGTAAAAAAACCAACAGCTGCAGTTCAGTACAACTGCTCTTTTCACACTCGACTCCCTAAAACTCCTTGTAACCTTCTGTAACTATTGGATGACGCTTTCTCCAGCTTAGCCCTAAATAAAGCACAGTTTAAAAAAAAGAAGACTCCTTTTCAGTGGTCTGTGCTTCCTGGAATCTGGCCCGCTGTGCCTCGCAGCCCCACGGCGGGCCACGGAAGTAGCTTTGGCTCCTGTCTCCGTGGGATCCGCCTGCAGCGCAGGCGGTGTGAAGGGCTTTGCGGGAGGTGATGGGACCCATCCAAGGAGGCCCTGCTCCACACGTCAAAAACATTTCTCTGCACTGATGTGTCTCTGAAAGTCTTCGCAGCAAACCCGTAGTTTTGGCTCCCTGGCAGGGATGGCCACAGGGCCCACACACAACAGAGAGGCCCCCATTTCTTGCTAACAGGAGGCAACCAGGGCCACCTGGCCTGAGTGCGGGTGAGGGCAAAATGCTGGGAGGTACTGGGGAAGGGAGGCAGCAGAGGCAGGGACCACAGTCAAGGAAGGAGGATGAGGACGTGACCCAAAACTTGCCACCAAGCACTCTGCTTTTGGTCCTCACCTCCCACCGGGTTGCCAGTTTGCGTGGATGGAGGAGACCTAGGATTGGGGTGATGCCCTCAGAGTTGGGGCTCTGGTGGGAGGGAGCGCAGGGGGGGTAGGTTTCTGGGGTGCTGCCCACCTCTCTACACAACAGAGAGAACTCCAAGCCCTGATGCCGGAAGAGGTTTGAGAAGGAGGGCAATGCAGCGTGAGGGGCTCTGGATGAGGAAGGACAGGGCGTGAACCTGGACGGGGGAGGGGAGGTAGAGAAGAGGGAACAGTGTCAGTGTCATTGTCATCGTCTTTGGAGGTGATGCACAATAGCCACAAGCCAGCTCCAGGCCCCATCCTGGCCCATGGCACCCTCTCCCCCACTCCAGCCCCACCCCCGGCCTGCAGACTGCAGTCTGCAGCCTGGTCCAGGCATGGGCAGACTCCCCCCAGGGGTCTCCATCTCCCTGTGTGTACAGGGCAGGGAAGCTGTGTGGACTGAGATGCCTGGTTGGGGAGACAAAGGTCTTTGTCTGTCTGTCTGTCTGTCTGTGCCCTGCTTCTGAGGGAGAGTGGGGAGTGGCTTCTGCCCTCACCTGTCTGCTCTAACGGAGAGTGATGGAGAGCGGAGCTCAGAGCCCCAGCTACAGAGCAACACCTGAGCCCTGTGTCCCCTCTCACCTCTCTTCCCGGGGCTGGGCCCGAGCCCATTTCTCACACTAGCCTGTGAAGTGTTAGCCTGGGGAGAGAAGGCCTTCCCGGGGAATGGGGCGGGCCTTCATGCCAGGACTTGAATGTGGAGGTGGTTTGCAGATGAGAGTCTCCTTGTCCCCTGAACTAACCCACCCTCCTCCTGGCCCCGGGTTCGGTTCCAGTTCCGGTTCCGGCAGCGAGCCCAGATGACAGCCGGCTCTGCCGTTCTGGGAGCCTGCGGGGCTCTGGACTTTTTGGAGGAATTCACACTACAAAGGGCTGGAGGTCAGACTGGGGGTCATGCTGCCATGTGAGGAATGGAAAGGCGTTGTTTAAGGAATTCTTTGAGCTTTAAGCCTCATACTATTCAAAACTGAGGTTTCTATTGGACATTTGCTTCTGAAAGGCAAGGAGTCTGCCAGAGGATGACAAACCTCAACGGCTCCTCTTGTCACTGTCCCAGACTCTAGGGAGCCTTGGGGGCCTCCCCAGGCAGCCCCTGGTTTTTGGTGTCCACCTCCCCGCGGTGGACTGTTCCCTCTGACACAGGCCTCCCCACCTCCACTGCCCCGGAGCTGCCCCCAGAGGCCTGGGGTGCGAAGCAGGTCAACTGAATTCTGCTTTGATCCAGGCATGGTTGACTGAGAGGAGGGATGAAAACACGGGGCCTAGATATGACGAAGTCAGTTCTAGGAAATAAGCCCTCTATTTACAAACCACATTCAAAATAACAAATGGAGGCAGGGCACAATTAAGAGAGAAGACGACTTAAAGCCTCTGGAGGGAAGCCACAGAGTCCTCGAAAACTTGCCGAAAACTATCAGGTCAGTTTGCAGTGTCATGGGCGCAGGTGGGGCCTCGTACCTCATCCCTCTTCCTCGGGTTAAGAATCCCTGGTTTGAGGGGTTAAGAAAACCCAAGACGCAATTCTCATTAACTTACGCTTATATTCTATGGCTTTCATTCCTCTGCTGCGACTCTACCTGCAGTGTGTAATTTCTTTATAACGTCTCTATTTTTAAAAGACTTTTTATTATAAACCCTTTATCTCAAACTTAATGAAAAGTAGATACTTACATACAGAACTTCCAAGTACTCACCCCCTACTGTCAGCATACATCATCAGCTCACGAGTACTTCTCCAGCAAATCCCAGCTATAAAGGCATTCCGTGGTAGATACCTGGGTCTCCCCTCAACGTCTCATTGCCGCATGGATGTTCGCAGGCTGGCTCTGGCCTGTGGGGCCGCTGCGCCCTCACTGTGGCAGCGTCGGGGGGCTGCAGCCTCTCCCACTTACCCGAGGGTGGTCCCTGGCCCCGGTTCCCTCCAGCCTGGTGCAGGGTGGCACTGTCAAAGGCCTTTCTTCTTTTCTCCTGCCCCCTTTGTACTCATCTTCTCTCTCACGTTCTTCTTCTCTCCCTTCTCCTGTGCTTCCTTTGTGACGCTCATCTGAAAAGAAACTGTTTACTGAGACCTTTCGGTGAATAGCTCCCCTCTCCTCGGTTTCTCTAAAGGTCTTTTCCCCTGTCCTGAGCTGAATCTCACTCCCACACAAAGCAGCAGCAGAGCGAGACAGATGTCCCAGGGCTTCCCCACACCCAAGAGCGGCCCCAAGTCCTTGCAGGCAAATCAGCACTCCTCCTGAGGTGGGGTTTGCAGGGCCATCGTGGGAATCACACCTGGATTAAGCCCAAATGAGCATTCTCCTGAGCTCAGGGACCCTGCCCTGCCCAAGGTGACAGCATCAGACTTGCTTGTGAATGTCATTTGTCTGTCTCCCAAAATGGAATCCGCCCCAACTAAACATTTGCGACCACTGATGTCCCCACTTTTGACAGACTGCTCACCCCTGACAGTCAGATCCTCCGTCAGGGCTGATTCACTGCCTGCCTGAATGGGTTCAGGAAGGAGGGAAAGAATAAATGACAGACAACTGAAGGCACGTTCCGAAGAGGCAGGTCTTCTGAAAGTGCTTTTGAAGTGATAATAGCACAGTTGGAATAGGCGCACACCTTCCTGACTCTACTGCCCGTCACTTTTTCTCTAAGCCGTCCTCCCTCTGGTTACCTGCCCTTCTCCCCCACCGCCGTCTCTGCTCTTCAACACCACCAGGTGCCCCCAGGCCTGGCTAGGAAGGGGGTGGAAGGCTGGAGAGCCAGCACAAGACCCCCAGGGCCCTCCTTGTCACTTCCCTTAGGCTAGTCTAACTCCTCATTTCTGCAGGGAACCTCGACCTTCTCCACCTGCTTGCTCCTTCTGTGAAGCTCCAACCAGGATTTGCCCAGACCAGGAGGAGACTGGAGACGAGTGCATCAGAGAGAAGAGGGCATGGGCTCTGATGGCGGGCTGTCATGCAAATCTGAGTGCTCTCAAATACCTTCTGTGCTACTTCAGAAAAGTCACTTGACTTCTCTGAGCCTCGGTTTTCTTCTCTCTAAAATGAGGACAATCACACACACACACAGACCCACCCCAAGAGTTGTGAGGAGTAAATCAGATACAGCCACAGCCAACTACATGCCACCCCAAGGGCTCTCTGAGTTATAAATTTCTTTATAGTACAGACACTCTGAATGAGTAGTCCAGGCCCTGATCCCCTCCTTCTTCCCATTCTTTAGTTCCATCCCATTGACAATTCACATCCCAACCGAAGCAAGCTTGAACTTGACACCAGACGACTTCAAGTCATTTTCTCTTAAGTGCAGTCAGCTTGTGGACTTAAGGAAGTCTCCCAGAGAATTCCTGTGGTGTGGAGGCGCACACGCCTGTCTCTCACTGCTCACACTCTTTCCCAGGAACCCCAGGTAGCTGATGCTCCTATTATGCCCCTTCTCACGTGGACATTTCTTTTTCCCAAAAGCATTCCCAGCACCGCTGCAGCCGTTACTGCCCACAGCCACCTTCCTCTTGGTTCAGTATGGCTTCTGGTTGCATATTAATTTGGCCTTTGCATTTTAAAAAATGTTATCTATTTTCTTGAACAGGTAACATATCCATATATTTTGAAGTTTAAAAACTATGATAAAGTGTACAATGAAAACTCTCCCAGCTTCAAATCCAGCCACCCATTCCAGCAAGTTTTCCACTGTTCTGTTTACCCTGGTCTCTCATGTGCAGATGCGGGGTACACTGGTGTGAGGAGCTCAGCCATCGTCCTTTTCCAACAGGGAGACCCAGCACCAGGCAGTGGCATTCCCAGGCTCCCACAGCTGGACCACGGGGGTCCCAGAACCGAGCCCAAGCCCGGGGATGCTCAGGACCCCACAGGATGGTAGAGGAATCAGGCCCTTCCCATCACTCTCCTATCACTGGGGCTCTTCTCTTATCAGCATGGGGGTAGCTGTCACCCGTGCTTGCTTTGAGCTGGACACTGTGCTGAGAGCTGCTTGATTATAATCTCAACTAATTCTCTGAGGCAGGTGTCATCTGATTGTACAGAAGAGGCAACAGGCTCGGAGAGGTTTAGCCTTTGCTGAGAGGGCTTAGAGTCGGGTTCCAGTCCGGGGCTGGCGCTGCTGCGGAGCTGTGCCCCTTGGGGGAGTGTGTTCTTAGCCCGACTGCTCCCCGCCAACCCCTCGCTCATGTCTCCCCTTTCCCTTCCCTTCTCCATCTCACATTTTTTCCCTCATAATTCCAATTTTACCTTTATGGCATCACTAATATGATTTAGGTACCAGTACTTTTCTTCCCTTCTCTCCTTGATCATCTGGGCTGAAACTGAATTTCTTCAAGGTGAGTGACAAGTTATAAAGCTCATTTCTAATGAGTCCCAGATTCCCCCTGCCTGGTAGCTCTTGCTGGGGGTGGGGACAGGAGAGAGAGCGTGCAAGGAGAGAGCAACAACCCAAAGACCTGCGTAGCTTTTCTTATTAGTGAGGAGAGGAAATTCAATGGAAATAAATGTAATACTTGTTAACATTTTATGCACCTACCTGAAGTTCACACACCTTTCAAGCTGCGTCAGCTCTGTGTCCCCAGAACACTCAAATCTGGAGAAAACTATAAGCAAATTTTTAAGGTCTGCAAACTGGTTCTCCCTAACCAAAATCAAGGGGCAATTTTAACCATTTCTAAAGGTTACCCCTTCAGGTGAGCTAGGGAGGTTCCCCTCATCTCCAGAGTTTTCATGGAGTCGTCATTATCATTGGCCCTGTCTCCCCGCCTCCTCCTCCAGAAGCTGGGGCATTGGGATGGCAGGACATCCAGTGGACCCAGGTGCTGCCAACCTTCCACGCCTCCTGGGGTTCAAAGAAGAGCTGCAGAGCAGGCAGTCACCTTCGCCCTGATTCCCTTTCACCCTGCATGACGGGCAGCCCCCAGGCACTAACACGAGGGCCACGGTGCTAACCCAACACACCTGCCCACTGTGCTCCAGTCCTGCTCAGGGCCTTGGATCCCACGGTCAGGACTTTTTCTTTGGGTTAGGCTTGGGCCTCACTTAGTTTTGCTTTTTAATGAAAATTACCCCAGGAGAGTGAGTGTAAGTATTCCCTAACCTGCTCAGCCGACATTTAGAGTGCACAGGCCAAGTGCTGAGGATGTGGGTGGAATGACCAAGACAGTGCCCAAGCTGCCAACGTCCAGACACAATGCCCGGTGCCTCGCAGGCATTAGCTGCAGTCCTCGATGTAATTCTGCAAGGAGCACCACTCTGCAAGGAAGTAATGAGCCCAGATTAAAGCTGTACCCATTCACCACATGAAGTTCCCTGATTACACAATTGTACACTGAAACCTATATAATTTCATGAGCCAATGTCAATGTTACCCCAACAAATTTAATTAAAAAAAAAAAGAAAAGAAGTCCCCTGGTAAGCAGAAGACCACCACAGGATCATGTGGTGGAACTAGGCAGGGGGCCCAGGAACACCCTGACCAGGGAGGCACGTAGCCCAGACTGGGGGGGGAGGAGACACACGGGCCGAGGACTGGAGGGATAACGGGCTAAACAGAGCCTGAGAGAAAGGGGTGTGGGGGAAGAAGGGACCCCAGACCTTTGGAAGAACCCAAAATGTCTTAGGTAGGCAGGGAATAAGCTCAGGAAGACACTGGCCCACTCGCTGACCACCAGCCACTCACATCATCTCGGGTAAACTCCCCAACACTGGACCCTGTTTTACAGACCAGCTGAAGTGGCGTGCTGAAAGTCACAAGGTGCGGCAGAGCTGGGGGTTGAGCCAGGTCCCTCGATGGCAGGTTCCATGCTTGTAATCACTGTGTTACATCGGAAAGGGTGGTCATACAAAGTGCCTCTTCACTCGGAAGCCTCTTCCCTGCCTCTCTTTTCAAGCCTCAAAGACACACAGTCTGACCACAGGCCAGAGTGGAGACAGGACTGTCCTGGAGAGGCACGGGCCTTTTCGCTTGTCTCCTTCCTGGTACAGTGAGCAGGCACCCTGGGTATTGCAGATTCGGCCCAGCTGGAGCGTGCCGGGGGCTCTCCCTTCAGTGCCGGGAGAGGCAGTGGAGGTGGGAGGAGCCAGAGGGACACTGTCCACCTAGGGCTCTAGGTGAGAGTGGCCCGGACCAGAGAATGCAGCTGTGCTTTACCTACCACCTTCTTCCACCTTCAGCCCAGGCAGAGGACACCTGCCGCCTTGCCTGAGTGCTGGGTGATCTGAAGGGGCCTTTGGGCCCAACGCATTTCCACTGAACCAAGAAATAGGAGCATCTGTGCCTTCAGCACTGAGCTCAACGCCTAGCACATAGTAGGTGCTCAATAATGTGTGCTGAATGAATAAAGAGAGGTGTGGAATGCTTCCCAGGAGCCCCTTCTGAAGCACCCCAGGCCCAGCACACTCTCAGCAAGGGCCCTCTGCACCCCTTGCCCCAACTCTGACCAGGAATCCAAAGAAGCTGGTGGTTCCGGTCTTCTCAGCATCCTGGGGGTTCCTTGGATGACAAGCATTTGGGACAGGGTCTGACAGGGCCCTCGAAAACGGCCTATGGACACAGATTCTCATATTATTCCAGATTTCTGACCATCCCACTCTCCCCATCTTTCGTGCAGGGTCCATCACTCTGGGGGCCCCACCTCACTGGGCCTGTGTCCCCACTGTTCTGCGCCCTGTGAGCGGCCGGCTCCCTCCCCATCTGAAGGCCCCGAGGACAAGAGGTGAACAGTCTCCCTTTCTGATCTCGTTCCTAGCACTGAGCTGGTGAAAGAGGGTAGAGCAAACACAGCACAGGATTAAGGGTTTAAATGGCATGTGCCAAATCATCAACATATGCTGTAACTGGTGGGTGAAAGGTAGACAGGAAACAGTATCTGTGGAGTCTCAGAGTATCCCCCGCCCCAAGGCGCCAACCACGAGACTTGTAAATTACAAAAGCCAAGTTGCTGATTTTACACTGGAGGAACCTGGCAGACGTCACTGAACCAGCTGATCAAAGTTAACATCACCTGGAATGATAGGTGCAGCAGCCATCAGGGGCCTCCGGTATGATTCCCTGAGAAGGCCACAGTGTCACTATTCTTGCTGAAAATGCGCAGCCTGAATTTAATTACAAGAAAACAAATAAACCCACCTGGGTGGGGAGTGGTCTACAAAATAAATGGTTTGTACTCATCTGAAGATACATGTTAACTAAAGCAACTTGTGATCGCAGATTCGATCCTGGGTTAGAATTTACTTCTCTTCTGTTAAAAAGGACATTTGAGGCAAGGAAACATAAAAAGGATGCCTAGCAAAATTGAAGTGAGGTCTGTAAAGTAGATCGTGGCACTGTATTAACGTTCATTTCTTGATTTTGATCACCGTACCACGGTTATATAAGAGAATGTCCTTGTTTTTAGGAAATATAAGTTGAGCTATTAGGGGAAAGGAAGGGAGCATGTCTGGAATTTACTCTCAAATGTTTCAGAAAAAGAAGTGATATGTGTTTATATGTGTGTGAGAATAAGTGGGTGAAGAGTACACACAGATTCTTTGCATGATTTCCAAAACTTTACTGTAAGTCTGACAGCATAATGAAATGTTTGAAAAAACTGAGAGCCCCCCAACGTGGACATGAGAAGTGGGTGTCAAGGGCAGCGTGACAAGACCATGGTGGGGGCCGCATGGCCTTCCGTGAGATGCTGTCTAGCCCTGGCTGGCCTCGGGAGTGGCTGTCCCCACCCCTGAAGCAGCCTGTCTAGCGGAAGGAGAAAACAACATCATCTCCAGTTCTGAAGAGAGAAGGGACGGGTTTGAACGCACTGAGGCGGACAGAGGAGACTGGGTGGGGACGGGGGGTAGGGACGGTGCGGGCGACCCACAGGACCCTTAGGGAGGCAGGTGGGCCGCAGCCCGGGGGTCCCCACTCTGGAACAGCTCTTGGCTTTGCCGCCTCCTGACAGCCCTCAGGCTGGGGTCTGAAGGGTCAGGGCTGTTGAGGTGGAGGTGACAAGCACCCTGCACAGGGGACGAGGTGAAGGCTCTGACACAGTCTCAACTCTTGGGAAGGCAGCCCAGGCTGTCGGGAGAAACAGAGGGGAGGACGTTCTGAAACTGGGGAGGCGTGCACTGGAGTGCCCCCCTGGAGGCCAGCGAGGGCGCGGGGAGCGCTGCCTGAGGTGGGGACTGCAGTGGTAGGCAGCAAGGGCTGGGGGCTGGCAAGCCGAGCTTTGCCTGGCTGGCACAGAAGCCCCAGCTCCCAATGCTTCTGAGGGGCCCCGCTCCTTGCCAGCCTTCAGATCAGTTATAAAAGCACCTGATATGTTTAAAGTGCTTTGCAGTTGTTTACACAGCAGGTGCACGAGCCTCCTTTCACCAGCCCCCCGAGGGGACTGGGCCTGGTAAGGCAGGTGCGCCTACTTGTGCTATCTACATTTTGCAGACACAGGCATGGAGTTTGCACTGGTGGTGAGACTTGCACAGTGTCACACGGCCACGGTGGCAGAGCCTCTGACGGAGCACTAGGGAAGCTAGAAACTTGCCAAGTATTGGATCAGTGCAGGCCTCTTTCCGCTGGGCCCCGCTGCTCCTCCTGGGCTCAACACCGGCCTGTCTGTGCGCTCACTCCCCTGGGGCTCCCGGTCTCCATGCCTTTGACACGTTGTTCCTCTGCCAGGATCGCCCTTCCTCCTGTCTTGGCCCAGCTGAAATGTCCCATCTTCCGAGAAAATTCTGGTTGAAGGCCCCCTCCCAGGGGCTGCACTGGCCTCCGAGAACCCTGCCTGCAGCTCACACAGCTCCAGCTGCTGAGGGACTTTGCCTGGTATTGATACACAATGGACAGTCAAAAAAGTGCTTCGGATTCCTGAACTTTGTGGATTACAGATTCTTGTGAGAATCTGGTGAAAGCTATGAATCCCGGGCCCACGTGGGCATCCAGGTGAGGAGTGAGGTGAGCCAGGGGATGAGAGACAGCTGCGTGCAGGGTGGCTGATGCTTTGGAAGAGATTTCATTTCTCACAGAGCCCCATTCTGACACCTCCTCCTGGGTGGGACCTGACAGAGTCCCCTGGGGTCCCTGGTCCCATTTCTCTGCTCAAAGTTTCTTCTGAAGCTCAGCTGGGACATTTCGAGGGGGGCACGAGCAAGCAGAGAGGCAGGAGAAGTTCCTTGGGGTCAGTGGTCCCAAGTCCTTTTCTCAGATTCATTGCTACTCAACTATTTTTTTCTCCAAAGCAGTAAATCTCCTTCTGTTATTCTCCAAGTTGATATAGTAAGCTGTGTCATTTTGAGAAGAAATACATAATGGTATATTAGAGGAATATCTCCTCATTCATGCTTAGAAAAAATTTATTACAATGTAAGAAAGTCTGAATAGCATGAATTTATTATAATGATTTAACACTGCTGCACTGGAGTTAAGGGTGCCCCTCTATAAATAACTGTCCCCGGAAAACATAGCACATTTACACAGTTTACCGTTTCCCAATGTTATATAAATCCAGCAAGCTTAAATCACCTCCAGCTCCGGGGGAGGGGGAGGGTGCTGAACCTGGGCTGCGAAGTTCACCGTCTCAACTGGCAGCAACAAGAAGGCAGAGAACTCCCCTTCCTCCGGCCCCTCAGAACCTAAAGGGCCAATGTGTGGGGGAGAGAAGGATGAGGAGGAAACAACCAGAGTTTTCACCTGCAGAACAGGTGAAGCCCAGTGGGCCTTGGGCATCCTGGCTGTGATCAGGCCATTGTCTGTGGGGTGGTGGCCAGGAGGGACCAACCAAGGCTGCCCAGCCATGCACTGAAGCGGGGAGGGGGTGGTCAGTGTGGGGGTCCTTTCCGGACCTCAGGCAGAGCCCGGTCTTCTAGTCAACCTTCCACTTTCTCACAAACCCCAACCCTGCTCTTTCCTCCTGGGCCTTCTCTTTCCCCCACGTACAAGAAACCCCCGCAGGCCCCTCTGGTCCCTGGACACCGGCTCAGCCCTGCTTTCGGGGAGAGCTTGGCCTTGTCGCTCTGGTTTTTCCTCCAGGGTTAGGTCAGCATTTGTGGCACCAGACTTGTAAGGCAGGGACTGTCACCTCCATTTTTAGGAATCATTTTATAAATTATCATAGCTGAGGTTAAATGTAACTTGCCTAAAGGTAGGCAGCTCACACATGGCAAGGCTGGGTGGATTCCAAGGTCAGTGTATGTCCTATTTGGGCATGCGGTGTTCTAATGGGGAAGACCACACGCAAGACCACACCGCGCAGTTGCAGGTGGGCTGTAACAGAGGCCCCAGGCAGCACCGCTGGGGCCAGGAGAAGAGAATCTGTAACGATGCCTCAGGAAACGTGGAAGCAGATTCATCCAAAAGACCAGGACATAGGAAAGTCACACAGGCCAAAAAGAGCTGTGTGGCTTTGGGAGATGGCCAGGAGTTGTGAGTTGCAAGCAGAGCAGAGAGGAGAAGGGAGGGTTGACAAGTGCTGACCCCCAGCAGTAGCAATAGTGAGCCAAAGGGAGGATTTTAGAGAGTAGGAAGTGTCCATGAATCCTCACTCTGCTGATGAGAATGTGAAACGGTCAAATTGTTTTAGAAAACAGCCTGGCAGTTTCTCAAAGTTTCCATATGAGCAGCAGACCCAGTTCCGAGTATCTGCTAAGAGGAATGAAAACATATGTCCATGCCCACTGTCCTATAAGGGGAAAGTCCGGGAAAGTGCCGAGGAGCATCCTGGGCCACAAGAAGCCAAACAGATGAGACAGACAGTCCTCTGATGGTCCTGACCCAGGCCATTCCCACTGGACTTTCAGGTACCAACCTGCTGGTTTTACTAGCACAGCCACCACCTCCACTGCCCGAGGTAGGCCTCCTCCTCCTCGTTCTGGCCACTGCATTTCCAGAAGAGGTTAACTACAGCAATAACCACCTTTACTATCTGGAGAAGACAGTCACACTTGTTGTGCTGCTGCACAGGTTTGTCTTTCCCCAGGGATATGGCTTTAGACAGGCTTCCCATGGGCCTCCACGCCCACTGACGCAGAGTCCAGATGGTGGTGCTCGGTCCTGGAGGGTTAAAACCCTACAAGCCCCCCAGGAGCGGACCTGCGACATTCTTCCTCACTTTGGGCCACGTGGCCTGTGAGGGCTCACTTCTGAGATGGTGGTGGAATGAATGGTCAGTCCTCGTGGAAATTCTAAAAGACATTCATCTTGGAACACTGGGCTAAGGCAGTGACGCGCCATGGTGGCAGGACACCAGCCTAGCAGCCAGACCTGCCGCTGCCAGGATGTGGGAGCCCAGACAGGTCACTTTTCTCTGAACTCTCCATCTGTACAATGAAACTGATGAATTATATGGGCAATAAGGTCCAATCCATCCATAGAATTCTGTGACTGTGGGAGGGGGAGAGGTTAGGGTGTCAGTGGGGTAGACGAGGCCCCGAGCATTTTCTGGGTGCCTACCCGGCTCCGAGTGTGTGTGGTGGAGGTGTGCAGGGAGGGGAACAGCTGTGAAGCTGAAGCCTGAGAGGTTAGATGGTCCCGCCCCCGAAAGGAATAATGGAACTCTAGGGGCTTAGAAACAACCCACCATTAACAGCCGCTCTGAGAAACCGTGAAATGGGCAACTGAGTTGTGAAACTGGTTCTCTGGCTGCCAGGACATCCCTTCTCTGAGGACTAGGGTGTCGCCCGCACCCCACTCTCCCCCAGCTTTGTTCCTAAACTCAAGGGTAACCTTTGACAGCTGGAGGAAAACGGATTTCATCTTCAGTTTGGAAGCTGGCTGCGTGGTGACTGTTCCCGCCACCTCTGCCTCTGTGAGGCAGCTGCGCAGTCTCCTTGTTCAGGTGAAGATGCCGGGCTGGCGTGGGGAACCGGGGACAGGTCAGGGTGTCTAGCTGCCTTAGTTGAATCCATAGGTGTGATCTCAGAACTGGCGTTCCATCACTCAAGCCCTCGCCTGCATTCTCTCCACACCTAAAGCCAACCAGGCAGGCCCATTTTCCCATCTGAGATGGCTAAAATAGGGCACCCTTGCTGAGCAGGGAGGGGGACAGGCACATAGAAGGGACTCAGGGGTGTGCACAGAACCTTCTGTGCCAGCAACCACACAACCTAGGAGAGGGGCAGTGCTGGGTGAGGGAGCGTGCCGGAGCTGGCCAGGAGAGCCTGTTCTTTCACCTGTCCGGTTGCCAGGAGCTGCTGCTCTATCAGGGACTGAGGGAAATGCCACTTAGATAACCTGGGGCTCTGCTCTTACTTTCTTTCAAGCTGTACCTACTGAGCTGATGCGGGATATCCAAAGTGCAACTCAGGATCAAAACCACATGGGGAAAATGGCCATAGAGATAATTTACTAACCTAAAATCTCACGCATATATAAACAGTTGCACACATTAAAATAGCATACTCTGAAGTGGGGACTAGTGTAGTCACTTTTGTGTGATTTAATGCCAGTTTCCCAGGGCTGGGGGGTGGTCCCTCCCTCCCTTTAGCCCATTGAGCCCTTTTGGTTACCAGGGGAGCACCTGCCAGGATGATGCCGACTGAGCCTGATTCACACTTGGCCTTCAGTGTTGCTTGTGCCAACAGCAGCCCCAACTCCAACTGCAGTTAAATGACTACAGTTAGAGACAGGCGGTGAGAGAACAGGGTGCAGCGGTAAAGGGTCCCTCTTTATGAAATTGCTTGTTACGAAGAGCTACTTTTAAATTAGAGGGATCTTTCAGTGGGTAGGTTTTCCTTGTGTAAAAAAGAAAGCCAATCTTTTCCAGCAAAATATTGAGAAGGAAATTCTCTCAAAAGGAAGCTGCATATGCAATGGCCCCTGCCATGCAGAGAGCGTCCCACGCTGATGTTCCCATCACTGCTTGGCCTACAGAAGACACTACCCATCTCCCCTGAGTGTGTTTTATCTACTGATTGGTCTGGTCAAAACACCCTGGGTTGTTAGGATGATTTCTGTATTCGATACATAACAGATGCTAGTGAGACAGGGCCCTGTGAAAGGAGAGACACAATTACTTGTGATCAGAAATTTTTAAATCCTAGATCAGTATACTAAAAACCCCACAAGGTTCTGATGGAAATTTTGCAGCAAGTGCTTTGGCATCAAATGAAAAAGATATCTTCCAGAATCTGATTCTCCTCCAGGTCTTCGGGGGTCCTGCCTGCCGCCATCTTGTTCCGGTTTGATTTTAGAGAACTGAGTCGGCAAGGTCTGTGATTCCAGGCCCTGGCTTCTCTGGAGGGTTGGGGCTGAGGTTTAGAAGCAGACTTTGGGCTCAGTGATTGAACCAAATCCAACAGAGATGTCTCATACCTGTAACACACACAACCCAGACAGAAAATGATCAGACCAGCACAACACTGGGGTCCAAGGAGCCCACGGAGGTGGGCTGCCCAGGGCTAGAATCGGATCACAGACCACACTGTGTGCGAGAGGGCCCGCGAGGGAAATGCCAGAGCAGGTGGACACCAGAAGGCCCTGCTGTCCGTCCACAAGCTCTTCCTCTGCTGACTTCTAACATTCCTTTTTTAATCTTTAAAAATGTTTATTAAATTTATTGGGATAACATTGGTTAATAACATTATATCAATTTCAGGTGTACAACTTTATAATATAGCTTACGTGCTCACCACTAGAAGCCTGGTTTCCTTCCATCAGCATATATTTGGCCCCCTTTGGCCTCTTCATTCTTTCCCCCTCCCTCCCTGGTAACCACCATTCTGTTATCTGTGTCTGTGAGTTTGTTCGTATTTTTGTTTTGCTCATTAGTTGCTTTTTGTTTTATACCCCACATGAGTGAAACCATATGGTTCTTGTCCTTTTCCTTCTGACTTATTTCATTTAGCACAATACTCTCATGACCCATCTGTGCTGTCACAAATGGCAGTATTTTGTCCTTTTTATGGCTGAGTAGTATTCCACTGTATATATGCGCCACACCTTCCTTATGCCATCATCTGCCAAAGGACACGTGGGTTATTTATAATGTTGTGGCTATTATACATAAGGCTGCAATGAATATAGGGTACACATATCTTTACAAATAAGTGTTTTCACATTTTGGGGGGTAGATACCCAGGAAAGGGTTTGCTGTTTTTGATTTTTTTAGGACCCTCTGTACTGTTTTTCTTAGTGGCTGCACCAATTTACAACCCACCAGCAGTGCACAAGGGTTCCCTTTACTCCACTTCCTCTCCAACACTTGTTATTTCTTGTCTTATTGTTAAAGCTAATCTAACAGATGAGAGGTAGTTTCATTGTGGTTTTGATTCGCATTTCCCTTTTAGCTAGTGATGTTGAGCACTTTTTTCATGTATCTGTTGGCCATCTCTATGTCTTTCTTGAAAACTATCTGTTCAGGTCCTCTGCACATTTTTTTTTAAAGATTTTATTCATTTATCTTTGGAGGGGAAGGGAAGGAGAGAGGGAGAGAAATATCAATGTATGGTTGCCTCTCATACATCCCCTGCTGGGAACTGGCCTGCAACCCAGGCATATGCCCTGACTGGGAATCAAACCATGAACCACGATTGTCTGGTTTGCAGGCCCACGCTGAATCCACTGAGCTACACCAGCCAGGGCCTTTGCACATTTTTTAATTGGGTTGTTTGTTGATGTTGTTGAGTTGTGTGAATTCTTTATATATTTTGGATATTAGCCCCTTACCGGATGTATTGTTTGCAAATATCTCCTCCCATTACATTGGCTGCCTCTTTGTTTTGTTGATTTCTTTTGCTGTGTAGAATGTTTTTAGTTTGATATAGTCACACTCATTTATTTTTGCTTTTACTTCCCTTGCCTTTGGGGCTTGGATAACTATTCTTCATCCCACTAGATATCAACTGAAGTATCACTACTTCAGAAAGGACTTCCTTAACCTCATTATTGAAAATAGATTGCCCCAATTAATTTTCTTCTCGTAATAATCTGTTTCTTTACTTCATAACACTTATCACAACTTGAAATTATTTATTTATATGGGTTTATTTGTTCAATGTCTTCCTCCTTCACTGCACTGGCAGTAATATGAGGGCAGGAATCACTGTGTCCTTAATGTCAACTCCTCAATGAAGGACGAATGACCCTGCTTTGTCACATTTGTTTTCTTAAATATTTTAAACTTGTTCAGATATAAAAGTGTTCATTATAAAAACTGAAGCACACGGAATTATATAAAGAAAAGTGAAAGTCCTCTCAACACACTATCCTCCAACCAAATGGGAACCCCTTACTTTTCCAAGAGAACACTGAAAACAGTTTAGTATGTGAGGTCTGTCCAGAAGGTATCCAGCCATGTCATGTGAAAAATACAGGACAATGACACCTCAGTTCCCTTCAAAGTAGGACCTCACACAGTTCTCCCAAAATCACCATCAGCTGCCCCATCGTGTTTTCCTAAATCTCATCCACTGTCTGAAATCTCTTCCCTTTTAGTTTTAGGGAAAGCCAGAAGTTTCAGGGTGCCCGATATGGGCTGTAGGGTGGCTGAGTCACATGGAGGATTTGATGTTTCACCAAAAAAACTCTACACGAGATGTGTGTGATGCAGGAGTGGATGCACTGTCGTCATGTATCTGCCAATCACCAGTTGCCCACAGCTGCGGCCTTCTGAATCATCCCAGTGGTTTCTGTGGAGGAATGTTCAAGCCTAATGTAAAATTTGATGCAGATTCATTGCTCTGCTCAGTCATCTTGAATGCGATGGCCATTACACATGCTCAGGCAACAGCGTCCACTGCCCCCACTGACTGGTACACTGAAATCGTCATTGTTACACATGTGCACTCCAGTCCACTTTCCTAGGCTGCCAAATTACATTAAGGTCAGGCAAACTGTTCTTGTTTTTTGGTTTTTTATTTTTAAAATATATTTTATTGATTATGCCATTACAGTTGTCCCATTTCCCCCTTCATTCCCCTCCACCCTGCACACCCCCTCCCCCACCATTACCCCCCTTTAGTTCATTTCCATGTGTCACAAGTTCTTTAGATTCTATATTTCCCGAACTATTCTTCCCCTTCCCCCTGTCTATTTTCTACCTACCGTTTATGCTACTTATTCTCTGTACCTTCTCCCCCCTTCTCCTCCTCCCACTCCCCTGTTGCTAACCCTCCATGTGATCTCCATTTCTGTGGTTCTGTTCCTGTTCTAGTTGTTTGCTTAGTTTGCTTTTGTTTTAGGTATGGTTGTTAATAACTGTGAGTTTGCTGTCCATTCACTGTTCATATTTTTTATCTTCTTTTTCTTAGATAAGTCCCTTTAACATTTCATGTAATAAGGGCTCAGTGATAATGAACTCCTTGAACTTGACCTTATCTGAGAAGCACTTTATCTGCCCTCCCCTTCTAAATGAAAGCTTTGCTGGATAGAGCAATCTTGGATGTAAAATGTCCTTGCATTTCATGACTTGGACTTCTTTCCAGCCCCTTCTTGCCTGTAAGGTCTCTTCTGAGAAATGAGCTGACATTCCGATGGGAACTTCTTTGTAGGTAACTGTCTCCTTATCTCTTGCTGCTTCTAGGATTCTCTCCTTCATTTTAATCTTGGCCAATGTAATTGTGATGTGCCTTGGTGTGTTCCTCTTTGTGTCCAAGTTCTTTGGGACTCTCTGAGCTTCCTGGACTTCATGGAAGTCTATTTCCTTTGCCAGATTGGGGAAGTTCTCCTTTATTATTTGTTCAAATAAGTGTTCCACTTGTGGCTGTTCCTCTTCCCCTTCTGGTACCCCTATAATTTGGATGTTGGAATGTTTAAAGATGTTCTGGAGGTTCCTGAGCCTCTCCTCATTTTTCTGAATTCTTGTTTCTTCATTTTTTTCTGTTTGGTTGTTTCTTTCTTCCTTCTGGTCCATTCCATTGATTTGAGTCCCAGTTTTCTTCCCATCACTATTGGTTCCCTGTGCATTTTGCTTCATTTCACTTAGTGTAGCCTTCATTTTTTCATCTACTTTATGACCAAAGTCAACCAGTTCTGTGAGCATCCTGATGACCAGTGCTTTGAACTGTGCATCTAGGTTGGCTATCTGTTCATCACTTAGATGTATTGGCTCTGGGGCTTTGATCTGTTCTTCTGTTTGAGCCATTTTGGGGGGGGGTCTTATTGTGCCTATTACGTATGAGGGGCAGAGCTTTACATATTCACCAGGGCAGGTCAACCCAGTTGCTGGTTTGTGACCCTGTATGTGGGGTGGGGTCAGAGAGGGAACAATGGCACCTGCTCCGCTCTCTCTTGGATTTCAGTCCCTTCTGCTGCTTCCCACAAGCAAATTGGGCCTTTCTGGTGCCAGTTCCCAGGTGGGTGGGCTTGTATACAGTCTAGGACCCTGTGCATCTCTCCAACAAACTCTCCTGTGAGGCTGCCTCTCCCAGCACCTCAACCCCCACAAGTGTTTTCAATTGGTGCTTTTAAGCTTTATTTCCTACTGCTGGGGCCCTGGGTTGTGTGATCTGTCTCGTTGCCCATTTTTACCTGGTTTATCTGGGCGTGAATGTGTAACTGCGGTCAGCCAGCCACCTTGCACACCTCACTGGGTCTGCTCCTTTCCTCCCCACACCTGGGATCTGCCAACTGCTGCCTGTGAACCTGGGTCTGCCAGCCACGCTTTTTCTTGCTGCTACCCCTCTCTGCCCCTCTTACCGATCTGTATGAAAGGTTGTTGAACTTCTGTACAATTCAATTTTCTGTCAGTTCTGGCTGGTTTTTTTGGTTCTAAATTTTTGTTGTCCTTAATTTTGGTTGTGCAAGGAGGCACAATGTGTCTACCTATGCCTCAATCTTGGCTGTTCTTGTTATATTAACAATAACTAGACTTTTTCTGGATAGACGTTGTATAAGCTTCCAAATCTTTTTTTGTATAGTTACATGCATGCATGTGCAATACAAATGAACACACATGTATTTGAAAACTTAAATTGAGTGATGCTTATATACTGATCTATGATCTGTTTTTTTCACTTAACAGACTGTTTTGGAGATTGTCCCGCAATAATGGGGATAGATCTACCCAATTCCTGCGAACTGCTGCAGGGTTCTGTTTTATGGATGTGCCATTGCTCTAATTTAAAAGAATCCCCATAGTTTTTATTATCTTACGCTAGCTAAATTTTGTATTTAGCATTCCTGTTCTGTTATCTTAAGGGGGAAAATCAGTATTTGGTAATTAGTGTTGATTTAAGGACAATTTGCTCAAAACCATTTCCTTTACAGTACGCTTTTCTTGAATTTCCTTTCTACCACATTCACACAGATAATGTCAACATAACTTGCTCCAATGAACAGAAATAAAATGGGAAGACACAGTGCAGGTTTTACAAAATCTCAGATTAAATAGCTTAATTAGATTTGTCTTTGCCATAAACTAGCCAGGTTCATGGAGATCTAGAATCTATCTTCCTTTCCAAGATAATGAATTCAGATATGCATCAGGGATCCCCAGGTGATAAGAACTTTTTTCTTGCAATCATGCCAACCAGTCCCCGCAGTCCATGAATAAGGCGTGGAGAGCTCGGACATCATTCTGGCACAGGGACCGGAGAAGTTAAGATGTCCTATAAATTCTCTTTTGCCTTCTTAATGTTATTAGTTCTGCAGAGCCGGTTAAACTATAACCCCGTTGGCTTGAAAGTCTGACTCTTATCTCTACGCCAATTTTGCAGCTCCAACCTCCAGATCTACGAAGTCAGTATCATCTATTGTGCTGGGGCTTTAAAAAGTGGACCAAGTTGATGAAGCTGCCACCCTGATAAATCATCACCATCCACACAGAGCTGTAACTAGATACTTTCAGATGAGCTGCATTCGTCTGTACACATATTTTCAATAGATGGCCATCCTGTTGAATGATTTTAAATGGCGTGGGTTTCACACATCAGTGAGAAACAGGTAGTCAGAAAGTGAGCAACTATGGGAGAATCTGGAAATCTTCATTTCTGAAGATTGAATAGTTATTCAAGGATAATAGTATTTTAGTTATCCTTATAGTTCTAATCACAACTCTATTATGGTATCTCTGGTAATAGTTCCAAATTAGTACTCTTGCCTTGGCTGGGTGGCTCAGTTGGTTAGAGCATCATCCCACACACCAAAAGGTTGTGGGTTCAATCCTCAGATAGGGCACAGACCTAGGCTGTGGGTCTGATCCCCGGCTGGGGTGCGTACAGGAGGCATTGGGTTGATGGTTCTCTCTGACTTTGATGCTTCGCTCTCTGTCTCTCCCCCCCTCTGAAATCAATAAAAAACCCATATTCTTGGGTGAGGATTTAAAAAAATCAGTTACGTGAGTAATTATACCTTATAGTGTATCCCATATGGTACATGCATTGGGTTACCTTAAAAAGTTGTGAATTCTGATGCAAATTAAACCACAATGAGAATGACTAGTAAAGCACCTGTCAGAAGGCTATCATCAGTAAATCCACAAATGGCAAGTGTTGGAGAGGATGTGGAGAAAAGGGAACCCTAGTGCACTGTTGGCGGGAATGCAGACTGGTGCAGACACTATGGAAAACAGTATGGAGTTTCCTCAAAATTTAAAATGAACCTGCTTTACAACCCAGTGTTTCCACTTCTGGGGATTTATCTGAAGAACCCTAAAACACTAATTTGAAAGAATATATGCATACCTTTGTTCACTGCAGTTATAACAGTCAAGTTCTGAAAGAAACCCAAGTGCCCATCAACAGATGAATGGATAAAATACCTGTGGTACATACATACAGTGAAATATTACTCAGCCATAAAAAAGAATGAAATCTTATCATTTTTGACAGCATGGATATACCTAAATAGTATTATACTCAGTGAAATGTCTGTCGGAGAAAGAAAAATACCATATGATTTCACAAGTGGAATCTAAAGAACAAAACAAGCAAAAGTGAAACAGATACATAGATACAAAGAACTGGTGATTGCCAGAGGGGTGGGAGGCTTGGGGCACTGAGTGAAAGAGGTGAAGGGACAAAGAAGTACAGATTGGTAGTTATGAAACTGTCATGGGTAAGTACGTGAAGGCTCGGGTTCATGGTCAGTAACTATGTGTGGTGCCAGTTGGGGTACTGGAAATACTGAGGAAACGCTATGTAAAGTATATGATTTTCTGACTCCTAGGCTGGACGCCTGAAACCAATACATAATAATACACAAGATAAAAAAGAATGCATCTATGACATTATAAAAAATTGTGAATTCTGCAATACATTTGGGTCCATGAGTTTGGGATGAGGGTTGGGACCTGTGCCACGTTCTCTCGTGGCTGTCAGTCCAGAGTTCAGTCTTCACCCAAAGATGCCACCACGGACAGAAACAGACTCTGCCAGGTACCCAGGCTTCTTCAGCGACACCTATGGCTCAACATTTGTGTGCTAGCCACTTTTGGCTTTCTATTGTTGTTGCTTGGAAATCTAGATAAAAAAATCACTATGCAAAATTTTTTTATACATGATTTCAGAGATTCTGATCTACAAGGCAAATTTGGACAAATCTGATAACTTGTACAACTATAAAAATAAAGCAATTAAAAATAATTTCTTTTCTGTCATTGTAGAAGAAGCTACACACATAAAAAACTTACCACTTCTCCTCCCTATGCCTGCACTTTAAGTATTGGCAACCTTAAGACAGCTTCATTATTTTCTAGCATCTTAATCATTTTGTGAAATCATGAGGTTAGGTAATGGCCATTTAATATAAAATGTTCTCTTTTCTATGGAATTGTGACTTCCTACTAATTATGAATTAAAGCCTAATTTAGTGTGGCTGGAAGCCAAAACGACAAATGAAATCTATAGATCCCAATGTTGGTTATACTGAGAGAAAAGCACTGTTAGGCAACTTGGAGTCAAAGAACGTTACCTGCCAGGCTCTGGTGGCCGAGGCAGTGAGCTGACTGCTGGGGAACCGCAGCAGAAACCAAAACCTAGAGGGAGGAGAGCTTGCCTTGTAAATTACACCAGGTGGAAGTGATGCTGGGTTACCTGTTTATTAGCATGCACTTTACAAAGTTCAGGGCACATAAGGATATGTTTTCATTCCATTTTAGGTTACACATTATTGGAAACACATTCTATAACATAAATAATTGATCAGTGCGTTGTTTGAAACTTAAGAGTATAAAACTGAACAGTAGTATTCTGTTTTATGACTGTACTTTCAAAGAGAAAGACAATATGGATAGATGGACTTTCTAACCTTTATATGAACCTATTAGGGAGAATGACACAAAAGAAAAGAAACCACCCTGCCCCCTCCACATACTTTCTTGTGTGTGTGCCAATTCTGTTCTCTTCGGGCTCACATGAAACCAGGGGTGAGCGCTGCTGCGGCAGGGGCAGGATGAGCTGCGAACTAAAGTGTCCTGCCTGCGCTCATGCTCAGTTGAGGCTGGGAGACTAGAACTGAATGTGAGCAAGCTGAAACAGGAGTTCTTTGGAAAGAAGAGACCTGAGACTTCCAATTTAAGATAATAATGACCTCTCCATCCTCTCGTCACAAAACAGGTGACACAGGTTGGCAAAGAGTAGAATCAGGAAACAATAGAAATCGGTGGGTATCTAGTTAAAGGGCTTGCCTATGTTGTTGACAGTCTAGATAGTTCCCAGAAGTCATTACTTAAGTGGTTTGTCAGGATGGTTAACTCTGAGACTGTGTCCCTGATTTTTAATATGGCTGCATGGAGAAGCATATTTGGGTTAATGTATGAACCCCACCTGGCTATCGTCTATGAAAATTAGAGATGGGAGAACATCCAGCCTCTTAGGGTGACTCAGGGCAACAACACACAGGGTGTAGCCTGAAAAAGGCAACTGCCCACCCCCCTTATTAAATGCACAGTGGGGCACTGCAGTGGGCACAGCTAATATGCTGTAAGTGCAAGCCCTGTTGGACTGGCACTATGGTCACCAGGACGTTCTCCTACTGAATACACCTCTGACCCAGACCACGATAAAAGATGCAATCAGAGTGCACCTAAAGTTCTCCCATGTTCCTTTGTTACTGGGGACTGGGGTGTGGGAATAACTCCCCTCAGCAGGGAACTATACTGATTTACTGTTCCAACTTCCTTCAATGGGCTTTATTGATTCTAAGAAAATGAGAACAATTCTGTAGAAAGGGATAAAGAAAGTCAAAAGAGGAGAAAACTAGCATAGCCAAATGAAGTGGAAACATTTTGGTTGTTGTAAACACACGGAGTGGAAAAAGCAGAAATCGGCGGGGAAAACAATCAGAGTTTTAACAGAGCATTACCAAGGCTGCCAGGCCCACTGGGCTTCTCCCCATGCTGGCAGTAAGAGAACCCACGCAGATCAACTATCTATCCCAGTTTGGAAGAATTTAGAAAACCAGATGACAAGAAAAAGTCGCATGAATTTGATATTGAAACACAGGAGGTGTCAGTAAGAAGGACTGAATCTGAGGAAGATTGATGGGAAGACCCGGCAGGATCTCCGGCTCATTAGAGTTGGCCCTGGGCCAGCATAGTAATTGAACCTGACATCCCTTGTTTGGGTCAAACTGAATGATAAATGGAAGGAATAAAGTAAAAATAAATAAATGGGTTATGCTAAGGTGAAAATCCAACACTATTCTGTTGTCTGAAGAGAGACTCAGAACAGGAAAAATACTCTTTCTTAGCTCAAGCTCCAGATGCAGTCTGACCCGCCAGTCGCCTCTGCTTCAGAAGCGAACAAAGTAGAATAGAACCAGCAAATCCGAGCACACTCACCAGTAAACGCCTCCGTCTCGCTTTACCCTGAACCAGGAAGAGTCCATGTAATCATTCTTTCCTCTACAAAGAAATTTGATCTAATTGCAAGATTTAACTTTAATACATATTTTTCTCATCTCAAAGAGATGTAGGAGTCATGCTTGGAAAATGTCATCTATTTTATAGCAGTGATTTATACTTCAGATTAAATTTGTATATAGATCCAATAAAGAAAAAAAGGAAAGAAGTTTTATCAGAAACAGAATCACACTGTAGCATTCCTAAGGGAACTTATGAGAGAAACATGTACGTTTTCATTCCAACAATCAACCTTGCTATCAGGCCAATTCAGGCAATTTTATTTAGCACCACCAATTTCCACCTACCTCTTTTTAATTCATTCATGGAATGGTTAATACAAAGAAGAGTTTTTGCTTTTTAAAGTTCCAGCTAGTTTATAATTTAGAAAAAGAACTTAGTCTAAAGAAAGAGCAGTATATAAGAAGCAAAAGAAAAAAGGATTGGAGGGAAGTATACTAAATACTAAAATAGCCCTGGCTGGTGTGGCTCAGTGGATTGAGCACCGGCCTGTGAACCAAAGGGTCGTGGGTTCCATGCCTAGTCAGGGCACAGACCTGGGTTGTGGGCCAGGTCCCCAGTATGGGGTGTGTGAGAGGCAACCACACATTGCTGTCTCTCTCCCTCTCTCTAAAAACAAATAAATAAAATCTTTAAAAAAACTATATTAACAGCAGCATACGTAGTATATACAGTGGATGGAAAATTATAGGTAATTTAAATGTTTCTTTGAATATGTGTAAAACCACTGCAATTGTCCCAAGTAAGCACAAGTACTGAAGTGATTACTGGTATCTGTTTTTAAAAAACATATTAGAAAACAAATTCTTGAAAGGACCCTCCCTAACCCCTATGCACAATCCTCTAAAAAGGATTATGGTTGTTTTTATGAGGGGGTGGAAGCTGGGTGCCCATTTCATAGCACATTAACCTTGTTCAGCAGTTTAAACCTGACTTTGGGACCACAGACTACAAGGGCAGTCGCAAGAAAGTGCATTTGAAATAGTTCATTGAAGCCCTGACTGGCGTGGCTCAGCTGGGTTGCATCATCTTGCAAAGTGAAAGGTCACTGGCTCGATGTTTCTCTCCCTCCCTTCCCCTTTAAAAAGTAAGTAAATAAATATTTTTAAAAAATAAAATGAAATAGTTCATTTTAGGCTACACAGTATTTCATAATTTCTGTAGAATACATGAGCATAGTTCTTAGAAGTTAATGTTAAATAGTTTAAAGTATTAAGTCATAATTCTAATTCTGTGACATCTTTGATCTTTAAACCTCTGATGTGAAAAACTTCCACATGTAAGCTTTTAATGAAAAATTCATTTAAATAAAGTATCCAGTGTCTATAGTGAATTCTGGTTTCTTTCCCCCACGTCTGTGATCAACGTATGCCAGGCTTGTCCTTACTCACAGGTTTCTTCATCACAACACTTTCTTTTCTCTTTCAAATAAACAGTTGTGTGAAGGAGAAATTTTAACTTTTTTTTTTTTTGCCAGCAATGACTGCTTAGAAAAGATCTTGGCTCCAGTCTGTTTTTTATATCCAAACACTTGAGAATATCTTGTGTTTCAATGAGGAAATTAACGATAATCTGTACTAATAAAATTGTACCAGTACCCAATGGTACCAGAGAAGTTTTTTCCATTTTAGAGCCTTGAGGCCACACTCACTCATATGAAAATCCACATCAACGGAAAAGTTTTTTCTCCCTTAGGTAAAAGGGTTTTTTTCTGTCTCTGTTTGGAGATCGCAAGTGGATAAACTTTATTTTTTTCGATCTAAATGAACGTAACACAGGGACTTACCTTTTACACAACAACAGGAGCAGAGAGAACAAAAAACTCTGAGGTCTGCAGGGCGTGAAATTAAAATTTTCACGGTGACACAAAAGACACCAGTGAAGTAATGACACACTACGACCCTAGCGTGAAGCCTTCTGGTTGGAAGAGAAGTCAACGCCATGTGACCGACAGTTTGTACATCAGCGGAAACATTCTGCTGTTCACAGAAGTATTTATATCCAGAGGGAGAAGATAAAAAAATCGGGGCAAGCTGTGGTGAAGCACCGACTCATTGGAAAGGACGGTTCTGGAAACGCTGCGGAGCTCCAGCAGCATGGACAAGGGACAACAGGAAACCGCAGTGGCAGCTGAGGGTGGCTCATCTGTGAGCGTCACAGCAGTCCGCTGACGCCCACTGTCCAGAGAGGCCACTGGTCCCAGCGGTTTCCGGTCAGTTCCCATGTTAGTTCTGCCACTAATTAGCTTATTCCCTCATAAATCAACGTTTGTGTTATAGTTATGATCCGCCGCTGAGATGAAGCAATACTTCCCCAGAATCTGGTTCCTCCACTCTAGTCCACTTCTTTCCAGCCAAAGCCCAGACGATAGGAGCTGGGCGTGGGGTGTATCAGCTCGTCCACAGAGAAGCTTTATTTTAGGAACTGCCCATTTGTCGACATGAGCTGAGGCTGTGAGGACAGCAGACATGGGTGGAGTGAAGGGACAGCGACTGAGGACTCGCCTCTGAGCTAGCGACACCGTACATGCCCCCAAGCACCCACAGAGAAGGGCACCACTTCATACCAGAGAGCATTTAGAAGCATCCTGACGGAAGCCCACACAGAATGTCATTTGTGGTAAAGAGTCTGTTCTTCACCTGGTAGGGCCGGCGCGCCAAGATGAGATACTTCCAGCCTTCATTATGTTATTGGGTTGGCCAAAAGGTTCGTTCAGTTTTAAAGTAAAAGTAAAAGACACATTTTTCATTTTCACCAATAACTTTATTGAACAGCCTATTCACCATTTTGTTCCACTACCTTCTGCCGTCTTTCAGGCAACTTCATATTTCCATTTTCCCAAAACTTTTTGTCTTTTTGAGCAAAGGACTATTGTTCCAGGTGCCTTCTGCAGTGTTCCAAGAACTTGAAATTTTTGCCATTAAGAAAATTTTGTAAAGACCAAATAAATGGAAATGTGAAGGTGCAGTGTCTGGTGAATATGGCGGATGAATCAGAACTTCCCAGCCAAATTGTAACAGTTTTTGTCTGGTCATCAAAGAAACATGCAGTCTTCTGTAACGTTGGGCAGAAGTAATGCCTGCTTGAGTGTGGTTTGTAGGGCAATAATTTATGGTTTTAATTTGAACATTTCACCTAAAATGTCACATGGTGTGTTTGAGTGTGATACTGTTATGTTACAGAATTACACACTTATGATTTTGTAATAAAAGGGGGTGTTTTTTATGCTGGACTCAGTATGTTAGAAGAGGTATATGTGTACACACACAGTCAAATATAGAAATGGTTTCTAAGAATGTGCAGTTGAACTGAAGATACATTAGTCAATGGCCATTTACTACATTTATTCTCTGTTTTCTCCATTATTAGAATTCTTACTGACAAAGTCTTTTTTTTTAAGATTTTATTTATATTTAGAGAGAGGGGAAGGGAGAGAGAAAGAGAGGGAGAGAAACATCAATGTGTGGTTGCTTCTGGCCCGCAAACCAGGCATATGCTCTGACTGGGAATTGAACCTGTGACCCTTTTGTTCGCTGGCTGGCACTCAATCCACTGAGCTACACCAGCCAGGGTCAAAGTCTTTGATTTACGTTCTTGGTTGTATCATGCATAATCCTGACCAGGTTTTTCCCCAAGGCGAAGCATGAAGCCTATAACAATCACCTTTTTCAATACAGCTAATGACCTTTTTTGGACTTCAAGATGCTACCTTTTCTCTGTCTTTCTCCTGGTGTCCTCCATAAAGTAAGAGCCAAACTTCTCCAAACACAATTTCACTCACAGGTAAAAGAGTAAAAACCCTTCAGTGAACACATGCTCACAGAGCATAATAATCTCAGGAAACGTAAATTGTACCCAGTCCTCTGTCAAGTGGGAAGGCCCGAGATTCCCACGGGCCTGCTCTGTGCCTCTCTGCAAACGACGCGCTGCCCAGTGTATCTGCTCACTGTTTCCAAACTACGGGCCAGCACAAAGCCCCAAAGGTCCTGAAGAGAAATTTAAATTGTTGTTGTGAAACCAAATATTTAGTTACTTTGAATAATGTTCACTTTTTTCATAATTTTAGTCTCCAAGTGTGTGAATGTGCAATCAGGAGACAGATGTGTACGTTTCGTTTTATCTCCAAAGGGTAAGGTTCAGACAGATGGGATGGAAGGCTGGGAAACTGAGGTTCTGTGTGGGCAGGGGACTTTGTTAAGGTTTTGCTGCTACTAAGTGGTAGAGGCAGGTACTGATGAATCCAGGTCTTTGGACTTGAATTCTAATGCCCTCTCCTCCAAAGTGATGCCACCTGTCTGCATTGCAAGAATTTTACCTTGAGAAACCAAAGCAACAGACTAGCCACAGGCCAGGGCAGAGGTTTAGAAGCAGCTCCATGGTATGGCAGAACACCTTACTGCTCGTTAGGGAGTTCGGCAGCTACTATTCAGCTTTACACCAGGTCTGTGCTCAGTACTTATGTAAACTATCTTGTGTAGTCATCATGACAAACCTATGAAGGAGGTATTATTACTCCCACTTCATAATTAAAATTAAATGATTTGTTCAAAACCACATAGCAAGCATTCAGACTTTGGCCTATAAACATAGGTGTTATAATTATTACACCTGGGCTCTAAACTCTTCTAAAATGGTCTCTTTGCGCTTTACTTTCTGAAGATTCCAAAGATTTCATTAGGGAACATATACAGAAGAGTTTTTAGAAAAGCATTAAGTCTAGAACGGTAAGTGACAATAAACAGTGTTTCTTTACGTGGACGCTAAGGGAACTTAAAGAACTTGGGCCAAATGAACAACTTTTAAAACATCGGTTCGTGAGGCTAAAAACTGGGACGTGACAGCAGGAACTGGCAATAGGGAACAAATGTCACTGATCACAGTATTTCTCAGTGTTCAGTACCCTGGAGAAGACTCAGCAAGAAAATATAATCCTCGCCTACTGCTGGCTCAACAAAGAAACAACATATTATGTCATATGTTCCAAGGGTAACCTTACGTTTTTTCCAACTATTGGAACTTCAGAGTATGAAATTTTGAAATGGTTTTATGTTTATGAAATATGAGTCCTTTGTTTTCTTTTAAAATATTGTTTTAAAAATTATGTGGGTAATATATCCTTGTTGTAGAACATTTGGAAAATACAGAAAATTGTGAACAATAAAACAGCTTTTATAATCCCTTCACCTACAACTGAGATGTCTTAAACCAAGGACCAGAATTCTACGTGACTGGGAAATACAAGCTGTTGTGTATTTTCCCAGTACAGTATGTTCTTCCTCTGGTAAGAATGTTTTGACAAATTTCCTCAGGCTGAATTCATTTCTTGGAATTATGCTATGTCTCTATTATTTCTACCTACCCCATTTGTTTCTGTTTTCTTCTATAAATAGTGTGTGCAAGAGAAATGGATGATTATATTAATAGCTTTTAACAGTGGGAATTATAACAACAGCCCAGCATCATGGTTTAATTAAAAGCAACATCTTTTAATCAAACACATAAGAATTTCAATGCATTCGACTATTCTTGGTGGTAATGCATTGCTGGCAGGGAATTTCCAATCATTAACCCAACTCAGACAAAACACGTTAGACTGGCTGGGCTCTTCACCCTCCTGATGAAAGATGGAGGACAGAGGGCATGTTTATAACTTCATATTTTCTTTTAACATATTCAACATATTCCTTTCTGAAGTTTTCAGATTATCCCTTTTCATTGTCATCATTTTATGTGCATCATTTCATTAGGATTTGTTCTTGTTTTGTTACTTACAATCTACTCAAGTGGAAAAATATAGCAAATGCTACTTTGACTGTGTATATGTGTACTGTGTAAACCATTACTAGATAGAGCTAAAATGATAGTTCTGGGTCTAGTACCCAGCATTTTAGGAAGCTGTTTGAAAAACCTAAGGAGATATTCTATTTAATATCTTGAAACTGAGTTTTTCATTTTAATTTATCACTTAAAAATTTATTGTGTATTTCTTTCCATTACCATTTATCCCTCTTATACTGCCCCCCAGTGATCACCACACTGTTATCCATGTCCATGAGTCCTTTTTCCTCAACCCCTCCAACCCTTAACTGCCCTGCCCTCACATAGCTGTCATCCTGCTATGAGTCGGTTGCAGCCCAAGTGCCCACCAGTAGATGAGTGGCTAAAACCACTATGGGACATTTACACAATGCATTACTACTTGACCATAAAAAAGAAGAAAATTTTACCCTTCGCCAGATTATGGATGGACCCGGAGAACATTATGCTAAGTGAAATAAGCCAGTCAGAGAAAGACCATATGATTTCACTCATATGAGGAATCTAGTGAAAAAAAAATGAACAGGAGTTTTCATAGTAACGAAAAAGCCCTACAATGATATGTAATTTGTATGAACATCTATTATATGATCTGACACAGTTCCTGATAGACAACAGGCAGTGAGTGAGCATGGTCAGCATCACCATGTGTGGCCACCACTCATTCGCTCTCTGGTACAGAGGCAGTGAGGTCTGCTACTGAACCCTGCCCCATGGACCCAAGTGGTGCTCACGGGCTCTAGTTTGAAGTTAGAGATGTTAGTTTAGCTTCCGTCTCTCTACCTTTGGGAGAATAACACATTGTCATTTCCCATTGGGTACATGAGGGAGTCTGTGGAATACTTAAAATATTTGTGTAAATGTGTATGTGAGATAAAGTCTAATTTTAAAAAAATGTCACTGTTAGGATTCTGGGCACAATGCAAGAAAGCACCACAATCTGGTTGTTGTGTGTAGTTGAAACCACAACACCTACCTTCTCTGAATGGCTAAGATTCTTATCAAGTTATAAAACAAATTCCAACTCTTAAAGTTTGATTCCTACTCTAAACCAGAATTATATCAGCTTAGTGTTGATACCTCAGAACGAAATCCAAGTTTCAGGCAGTATGAAAGAATGAAAAAACTCTGAAATTTGGGACTGGAGCAAAATCCAAGCCTTTTTTTCATCTTCAGTGTTGTGTGACTTGGGTCAGTCACTCAGTTTTTCTCAGCTCTCACTTCCCCATTAGAAGATGTGGTAATGCTACCACTTAGCTCACAGGGCTTTGGTGCAATTTAAATGAGACGATGAATCTTAAAAACATTCTTTCAACTCTAAGGTACTATGCTAAGGATTGTGAAAGATACATAATTTTCAGCATTGTACATTTATTACTAGCATAATAGAAATATGTTTCTTGAATCCCCATGGCTGCTGTTAATCCAGAATTTTGTTGCCAGAGATAAAACAGGTCATTGTTACAATTATTTACATGATTTTTCTTTCTCTGCGATACAAATGGTTACTGGCATTTCTTAAGCTTCCTGTGGGCTAAAGCCTTGGTTTAAGTCACAGACAATGAAGAGGAACAAATTCAGAAATGACTGTCCCTCCTCATGGCACAGCAAAGGACCAAATAGCATCTGTTGTTCTAGCACTTTAAAGATTATATCATCATAACTGGAGCCAGAAGTAACTCGATGTTCATGTCAAGTTACTTAAGGTGGAAATAAAGATAGAAAACACTGTCTTTAAAAAACATTGTATGTATTTAAGGTATGCAACATGATATATGTGTGTGTGTATGCAGTGAAATGATTACTACAGCCAGGCTAATAACATGAATCCTCTCGTGTAGTTCCAATGTGTTTTTGTGGTGACAACACTGGAAATCTCCTCTCTCAGAAAATCTACAATATTCAGGACAGTATTATTAACTGTAGCCATCGTTTCGATTTCTAGATTTCTGGAACTTATTCATCACATGGAACTGCAGCTTCATACCCTGTGACCAACACGTCCTTATCTCCTCTACATCCCACCCCCCCAACCACTGTTCTACTTTCTACTTCTGTGATTTTTAGATGCCGTATATAAGTGAGATCTTGTAGTATTTCTCTTTCTGTGGCTGGCTTATTTTACTTAGCATAATGTTCTTCAGGTTTATCCACCTGGTCACAAACAATAAAGACTCCTTTTTTCAGGCTGAATAATTCCAAAGTCCATTCATCTGTTGACAGACACTTAGGTCCTTTCTGTATGTCGGCCCCTGTGAGTAAGGCTTCAGCGAGCATGAGTGCAGACATCCCTCTGCAGCCCTGACTTTCCATCTTCTTCGGGTACACACCCAGGAGACGCGGTGCTGGATATTATGGTAGTTCTTTTTTTTAATTCTTTGAGGAACTTCCATACTGTTTTCCATAAACACTATACCAAATTTACAGTCCCATTAAGTATACAAAAGTTCCTTTTTCTCCATATCCTCCCCAATAATTGTTATCTTTTACCTTTTTGAAAACACCCATCCTAATAGTTGTGAGATGAGTTCTCACTGTGGTTTGGATTTGTATTTCCCTGAGGATTAGTGATGTTGAGCATCTTTCAGACATCTGTTGGCAATTTGTATGTCTTCTTTGACATAGGGTAACATCCACTCCTGATAAAGACTCTCAACAAAATACAAAAGAATAGAGAAGAATTTCTTCAACACGATAATGGCCATTTATGAAGAGCCCACAGCATTTCCTCTAAGACACGGGACAAGGCAAAGGTGCCACCCTCGTCACTTCTGTGCAGCGAAGTACTGGAAGTCCAGCAAGAACAACGAGGCAAGGCAGAAAAATGAAAGGCATCCAAATAGTTAAGGAAGAAATGCAATTGTTTCTGCAGACAACATGATTCTAAATGTGGAAGACCCTAAAGACACCACAAAAAAACCTGTTACAACCAATAAACAAACTCAGTAAAGCTGCAGGATACAAAATCAATATACAGAAATCGGTTGTGTCTCTTTATACCAAAAGTGTTCTATCTGAAAAGGAAATCAGGGGGAAAATCCCATTTATGGTAGTATGAAAAAAATTAACATACTGGGAAATAAATCTAACCAAGGAGGCGACAGATTAGTACACTGAAAACTGTAAAACATTGATGAAGAGAACTGAAGATGACTCAAATAAATGGAATAATATTCCATGTAAATAGAAAGGTGAACAGTACTCCCTAGAAATAGGCTAACTCCAGCTTCAGTTCCAAAAATTCACTAATCAGGCATGATTTGGTGAGATCTGTCTTTCCATCACACACACACACACACACACACACACACACACAGAGAGAGAGAGAGAGAGAGAGAGAGAGAGAGAGAGAGAGAGAGAGAGTGAGTCAAAGGCTCTGGCCAGTTAGCAGCTTGGTTAAAGCAGTGTATCCCAGTCAGGGCACATACAAGCAGCAGCCAATGAATACATAAATAAGTGCAACAACCAATCAGTGTTTCTCTCTCTCTCTCAAATCAATTTTTAAAAAGAGAAAAAACACTTTAAAAAGGGGGTTGAAAATACCAGTATTAACTCTCATGAGCCAGGGAAGAACAGAGAGAAGAGCCCTTGTGACCTTTTCTTCAGGGACTGAGAATGTAGTCCTCTTGCTGCATGCCTGGCACTTGCTTCTGTGGCTGGTTCGGACTAATCAGTACTGTGTTGTCAGATGACTAAGAGAGAGAAACTCCACTAAGTATTTTAAAAGTGACAAGATATCTGTTTCACTGAATAATCCCAGAAGATACTGTCTTCATTTTTCATGTTAAATGTACAGGTCTACCTACCTGAATAGAAAAAGACAGCAACACACAAAGGACAGACAGCTGCAAGACTGCTTTTCCCAGTCAAATATGAAATACAAGATTTGAAGATCTAAAGCTACATTAATGCAAATATCTGACTATTGCAAGTATATCTTTTGATTAAATTGGTATACATCAAGTACAATCAGAAAGGTTATTTATAATGAAGAAATCCATAATTCTGCATCTTAATGGGGATGACAATTACAGCTTGTGGTGGCTAATTAACATTACTTCTTTTGCTCTGGTGGCCAGATATTTCTTGTGTGATCTTCATTGTTGGCAGTGGACATACCTAATTCTGGAAGGCACAAAAGGTTTAATTATCAGTAACATTTGTGCTCATTACAAATGCGTACGTAACCAGCCCAGGTCTGGCTTCACACTGGAGAACAGGATCAAGTACAATCAGTACACCTGACTTAGTATCACGACAGAAAAAGGACTCAACTGTCTCAGTGAAGAAGCACCTGCCCACTAGGTGTTCAGAAGAACAGGGGGAAAAGGCCTCTCCGGTCCTCTCTCCTGGTGGAGTGATTCGTGGGGTGTTGCCTGTCCCAGCCAAGCGGAAATGCATGGCCCTGCTTAGTTCAGTGGCACCACCCTCTTGTGCCAAGATGACCAGTGTGCTCACTCTCCCAGGCAGCTTGGGGGTGTGACCGACCCTGGAGGCCAGAAGTGAAATGCAGAGACAGGAGCACTATAGCTCCCAGCACAGAAAACTATAAAGCCCTTCTTGCTTGTGTTATAAATTACATATTTATTTTGTTAGCATGAGATAGATGAATATTTCTACATACAAAGGTGCCCAGCTAAAATCAAGATAAGTGATATTAATGTCCTATGGTCAGTATTATTGAACCTCAGAAGCAATAAACTTTATGAGTCAATAAATATTACATTTGCAACATAGTTAACATTCCTTTACTGTCTCGAGCACTTATTACACATGGTAACTGCAAGTGTACAATACATTATTCATATTTGGGGTGTCACCGAGTGATGGATTGCTGTGGGAGAGGCTGTCCTTTAAATAAATCAACAAATAAAAATGCAAATGTTAACATTTTCAGCCACAACTTTTCCACCTTGAATGGGGAATGAAAATTTCACATTATGTTGACAGGCAGCAGAGAGAACAATTAACAGCCTGCACCGTGAATGAGAAAGACGACTTTGCCACGCCTTGTTGTATCACCTGCATGTGGAATGATACGGGGCTCCGCCAGGCATTAGTGCTTTTCAGAGAACAAAGGAAAACCTGTCTCCCACTAGCATATGTCCCACCCACACTCCCTTGCAAGTCTTGAAAATTCTTGGAATTCAGGGTGACCAGGGAAAGGTCTTTTACTCCTGTTTACCTCACTACTACCTTCAAAGGTTTGTTGCGACAAACAATACATTTTTCTTTTGCATCGGGTTTTCCTGTAACTGCAAAGTAGTCTATAAGAAATGCCTTTTCTATGCTTTGAAATAAATATAATTCAAATAATCCTGATTCTGAAATCTGGAAAGTAACCACTGTGCCTTCTCGGTAATTGATTTTCGTAGCACTGAATCTTTTTCAAACTCTGCACTTTGTGGAATAGATGTGTAATATGCCACTGTGCACATTTGAGGGTTATGTGAGCTACACATTGTTTTATTTAGCCAAATGCTCATTATTTAGGAACCTTCTGAAAATCTATATTTGGCTGATTTGCAAGTATTAAGAAATAACAGATAAAGAGTCCTTTTCTTAAGGCCCATAAATATGAGTCTTCACAGCAATTTTAACCAGCCTTGTAAAACTCTACAGAGTTGACATGGTCCATTCAGAAACCGTGTGCAGGATGTTCTACACAATTCTCACTGGGGAAGCATTTTCTTTTCCTTTTTCATGCTTCTCTGTAAACCAAAATGCAATCATCAAATGCACATTAAAGTAGTGTTAAAGATCTCACTTTAACCTTCGACGGCAGGGAAATTCACTAAGACTGAAAATCCAGGTTCTCTCTCCTCTTTACCTGTAACTCTTCCAGAGGGATCTCTCAAGGTGAGTAAGGATAGATCTTCTTTGGGCAATAGGCCCTCAGCCACAGCATTAAGTGGTCCAAGGTGGGAACCCCATCAATATTTCAGAACCACAGTTCACTGTGGGTCTTTGGCAAAACAACAGCAGCATTAAAAGTAAAAAAGGGAGTAATAAACAAAGAATGTGGCAGACTAGTTAAAAATTCTTTTGATTGTGGGTAACCTCCAAAATAGGAAGGTTGTCTTTGTCAACTACAATAATATTTAAGATCTTGGGCTTTTTAGAGTCTGAAATGCTAGTTTGCCTTTTATTGGCCATGTAACCTTAGGCAAGTCAGTCTGTCTGAGCCACGGTTTCCTAATTTTTTAAAATCACAGGGACAGTAGTACCACTTTGTAAGGCTGTGGTGAAGACTGATTTGGATAATGCACATAAAGGACTGGGACTATAGTAGGCGCTTAATAGACGACAGCCACTATTATTATCCTCCGTGTCATTTCCCAAAAAATCTTTACAATTAAAATTGTCTCCAACTTTGTATTCATATGATAACATATCAGGTACTTAAGTGCTAAATTATATTCCCAAGTAAAAATAAGTCAAGCCTTTTTGGTGTTGATATTTATGTATTCAGCATCAAGTATATAAGTAAGAGATAACTTATTAGATATGAGAATTTTAATAACATGTTTCTTTTCCTGATTCCAAAAAAGGCTGATCAAATTATTAACTCTTCATTCAAATTTCTTTGGTATAAGCAAATGTTGACAGACCTTTAACTGTAGTACAAAAGTCTCTATAATTTTCAATATTAATTCAGTTAATTAAACTTACAGTCCAAGTATATAGCCGTTCTATGATAAATTGGAAGGACCTGCTGCTAAGCAGAGTTTTTTCTGATGAAAGATAAGATTAGTTTGTGGTTCTACAGAAATCCTTGACCATTAACATTGTCAAAGAGGGAAAGGTGTGTGTACAGGAAAGGTCTCCATGAGTTCAACCTGGCCAACTCTAGATGCCAAATGAAGGCCTCTCTCCTGAGTGAGAACCATTAAGTATCAAGAATTTTCCACTACTAATTAAACAGAACTCAAAATATATGTTATGCAAATAAAAGGCATCCAAAATGCAAAGAAAGAAATGCAACTGTCACTATTTTGCAGATGACATGATACTATACATAGGAAACACTAAAGATTCCACCAAAAATTATTAGAATAAATGAAATCAGTAAAGTTGCAGGATACAAAATTAACACACAGGAATTAATTGTATTTCTACACACTAATAACACACTATCAGAAAAAGAACTTAAGAAAACAATTTTATTTACAATTGTGTAAAAATACCAAGGAATAAATTGAACCAAGGAGGTAAAAGACCTATACTCTGAAAACTGTAAGACTTTGATGAAAGAAATGATAAATAACACAAATAAATAAAGTAGGCTCATGGATTGGAAAAATTAATATTGTTAAAATGTCCATACTAGCTGAAGCAATCTGCAATCCCTATAGAAATACCAAAAGGTTTTTTTCTTCCACAGAACTAGAAAAAAAATAATCCTAAAATGTATATGCAACCATAAAAGGCTGCAAATAGCCTAAACGATCTTGAGGAAGAAGGATCAAGCTGGAGGTATCATGCTCCCTGACTTTAAACCATACTACAAAGCCACAAAAATCAAAACAGTATGGTACTGGCATGAAAACAGATGCATAGATCAATGAAATAGAATACACTGCCCCAAAATAAACCTATGCATATATAGTCAATTTATTAATGACAAAGGAAGCAAGAATATACAATGGGAAAAGACAGTTTCTTTAATAAGCGGTATTGGGAAAACTAAACAACTACATAGAAAATAATGAAATTAGAGCACTATCTTACATCATATACAAGAATAAATTCACAATGGATTAAAAACTTGAATGTGAGATGTGAAACCATAAAACTCCTAGAAGAAAACACAGGCAGTACACTCTCTGACACTGATTTTAGCAGTATTTTTTTAGACTACTCTGTTCAAGGAAGGGAAACAAAAGCAAAAAGAAACAAATGAAACTATACCAAACTAAAAAGCCTTTGCTGAGCAAAGGAAACCAGCAGCAAAACAGAAGGCAACCTACTATCGAGTGGGAGAAGATGTCTGCAAAGCTTAAATCCAACAAGAGGTTAATATCCAAAAAATATAAAGAACTGATGCAATTTAATACCAAAAACAAAGATTTTAATTAAAAATAGGCAGAGAAGTTTTTCAAAAAAAGATATACAGATGGTCCACAGACACATGAAAAGATGCTCAACATCACTAATCATCAGGGAAATGCAAATTAAAACCTTAATAAGATATAACCTCAAACCCCCCCCAAAACCAAACCAACAAACAAACCCCCAAACCCCAAGTGTTAGGAAGAATCTGGAGAAAAGGGAACCCTCGGGCACTGTTGGTGGGAACGTAAATTAGTGCAGTTATTATGGAAAACAGTGTGGAGGTTTCTCAAAAAATCAAAAATAGAATCGCTATCGGATCTAGCAATTCTAGTTCTGGGTATTTATCATAAGATAATGAAAACACTGATTTGAAGAGATACATGCACCACTGTGTTCACTGCAGCGTTATTTACAACTGCCAAGATAAGGAAGCAACCGAGGTATCCACTGATAGAGGAATGGATAAACAAGAGGTGGTATAAAAATAAGAAATCTTATTACTGTTTGGTTATATTTTGAGCTTTGAAACCCCAGTACATAGTTGTGAGCTCTGTCCAGACGCTGGAGATAAGAGTGCTCGAATAAATTAACTTGTGAAACACACACATACACACACACACAAATATGGTACATATACATAACAGAATATTGGTTATAAAAAAGAATGAAATGCTGCCATTTGCAACAACATAAATGGACTTAAAGGGTGTTACGCTAAGTGCGATAAGTCAGACAGAGATAAACAAATACTGTGTGGTTTCCCTTATACACATCTACGGAATCTGAAACCAAACAGCAAGGAACAAAGGAGAACGAACCCACAGATGCAGAACCCGAGCTGGTGGTCGCCAGAAAGGGGAGGGTGGAGGGAGGGCAGATGAAATAGGCGAAGAGGATTAAGAGTTACAAATTTACAGTTATGACATAAATAAGTCATAAATATATAATGTACAGGATATGGAATACTGTCAATAATATTGTAATAATTTTGTGTGGTGCCAGTTGGTAACTAGATGTACTGTGGGAATCATTTTGTAATGTATATAAATATCAAATCACTATGATGTACACCTGAAATTAATAGCATATTGTATGTCAGTTATATGTCAATACAAAAATTTAAAAAATATTCGTATATGGAGAACGTTAAATTCAGGAATCCCTAGAGCTTACCGGGAAGTGCTGTGTTGGAGTGACGACAGGGCTGTGCTCGCAAGCTCCTTGTGGCTTTCTGTTGTCATCGGAGATGTGGACACATCTTTTCTAACTCCTGTCATTGTCCCTGTATGAACAATAAAGGAAATAATTTGGGCATTCAATAAAAATAAATGACAAGTCCATTCTGAGTAATACATTAGCGATTCTAGAAAACCCTAAGCTTTGAAATTAAGCATTCCCCGCCCCTCCCTGAAATGAAACAATGACAGATGGAAAACTCAGCGGGTTGTTTTGATTCTGTAAACATCAGAGATTTGTAATATCTTGTTTTTAAAAAGTACATTTGTGCAATAACAGACTGACTACAGATTTTTTAAAAGCATGATGCCCTCTCATATTCCTGCCGATTTGGGTTTCCTGTGAAAATGCCCAGGATGGCAGACTGCTTATTTCACTCCCCTGAAGTGTCATAACAAAAGATCATTCTCCTCTTTGAACAAATAGAAAACCCCAGCACTTTGTATCTCCAAAGCCCCCAAATTAAACTATCCTAACTGTAAAACTTTTAAGGCATAAGTGAGCCTTGAGTGTTTCTTTCAAAGAACTCTGCATTGTGCTAAAAGAAGTGTTTTACTGGGAGAGGTTCTCGACTGCCCAGGGCTGATCCGGCCTCTGCTGCTTTCTAACGAGCAATGGTTAGTTGGTCATTTCTTTTCTGAAGTGCTAAATAATAAGAAGACATGGACATAAATATCTGTTATTTTTGTTCGAATCTGTTAGTATTTCTAACAATAACAATTTTCTCCTCTTCCTTCTTAACAACATTTTCCAAACAACACATCCCTGCCTTTTTCCTGGGAGACTATGAGAATCTCATCCACAACTTTTTCCTGGTTCCTGGAAGACTTACCCAGACCACTCAGAGAAGCTACCTGGAGAGATTTGCTCTTCCTTTGAGAAGAGAGTGAATATTCAAATAGCGCAAAGACAACTCTGTGCATCGGGAATGCCAGACCCCAACATGCCAAGAATACAGTAGGCTACCTTCAGGAACGACAGTTTATGTGTGGCCACAGAAAATCAGGACAAGAGAAAGCAAGAGTAATGTCTACAGAGATGAGCACCAAAACCATCACCATGAGCCCTGGTGTTCCAAAGCTGTACTCAGTATTCACTACTCACTGGTACGTGTAGATGGAAACCATCCGCCATCTAAATGCACAATTGTCTTCTCCATGTCCACAGACTTGTGGGACCCTCAACCCAAACCAGTACATTCTCATACCAGAAATAAACTCATCAGTCCATACAGTGTTTTCAGTCAGGAAATATTTCCCTAATGAGAGGCAAGGGCTGGTGAGGAAGTGAAGGAAGGTGTGAGAGTGTTCTGAATAAGCCACTGTGACAGTAACAACAAAAAAAATAATAAAAATTCATAAATTACCCCAGGCAGTATGAAGTAATAACAACAGATACATACAGTATGCTTGGTATGTGCCTCATACCATTCTAAGTCTTTTCCATATACCATATATTCTTTTTTTTTTAAGTTTCACTTAAGTATAATTTGAATACTATAAAATTTAACCATCTTAGGTGTACAGTTTGATAAATAGTAGCAAATCTGTTTGGCTATGAAAGCATGGACACAACTCAGTTTAAAAATTTCTTATCATGGCATTGCTTATGTATTTTTACAATCCAGTTTTACAGTATTCCACACTTCCCAAAACTCCCCGTATGACCCAAAATCCCTTCTTCCTGGCTGGTCTGTTACTATCCCCCTCTAGCTCTATTGCTACAGTTTGGCCTTTCCAGAATTAGTTACATTGATTCTCATAAAAACCCTTTGCAATAGATACTATTTTTTACATCTAATTTACAGAGAAAGCCATAAACCATGAGGGATTTACATGACTCACCCAGGTCACCAAGCTAGTCAGTGATGGAGCCAGCATCCATGTCCAGACAACCTGATCCCAGGTTTCCATCACTGTGCTAGTTACTGCCTTTAAATGATACAAAAAGTCCGAGGAAGTAAGAAGTGAGGAGATCACGTCTGGCTATAGGATTAGGGAAGATTTAATGCAGGAGGTAGAATTTTGATAGGAAGGATTAAGGAGCATGGGACTAGCAAAAGCAGTAAATTAAAAACCTCAAGGCTAAATGTTTAGTATATTCAGGAAATATTTATTGAGCATCATTATGTCCTTGTACCTTGCTAGTCAATTTAAACCACTTTACATGCATTATCTCCTTGTACTTAAATTAATTACTGTCCTCACTTTGCAGATGCGGAAGTGGAAAGTGTGAAAAGGTCAAGCAGCATGTCCAATAGCACAGGGCTGGTAAGCGAGGCTGGGTTTTGAATACAATCAAGGTCTGTGTTGCAAACTCTGAAATACCGTGGTAGTTGGCCTCAACAGCAAAACAAAGCAGCAACAATGACAATCAAATTCACCAAACTGGTCTTTGGAGAGACGACTCTCATGCAGAATTTAGAATAGAGTGAAACAGAGAGAGGAAGCAGGCGAAGCAGTTCACTTCCACTACAACTGTCTGGGTGGAGTCCTGGGGTGGAAGTTCGAGTGGCAAACAGGAGCAGGAACGACTGAGCAGGGCTCGTGGGCGAGGCAAAGGGAAGAGATGCCTGCTAGTGACAGAACAAAGATCTGTTTTAGTCACTATCACATAAGGCTCAAACACTAGTCTTAGTTTGTCTGTTTTGATGCTTATGTCAAAAGTTTGGTCGAGACAATTGACATCCGACAGGAACAACGGAAAGAAGAAATTTCAACAGAGGGTGCAAGGACTTTTGACGGGATCCTTGCATGTGCTTCAGGAATGTGTGAAACCCCCCCCCCCCACTGTGTGCATACATGCTCCTTCACTTTTCTGGGCGAAGAGACCGCAGCTTTCACTGAATGATGAAAGGTGACAGGACTCCAAAAAAGTTAAGAGTGATTGCTCTGAGGCAGGGATCGACTTGATGGAAGCAGATCCTGACTGCACTGCAGGGATGTGTGAATACCACACCTTATAGAAAGTTTGCTCTGTTTGCTAGTTTTCTAAGCTCTGCTCATTAAGTTTCTAGAAAGCTATATATCAGCTTTTAATTATATTCATTCTGTAAAATTTGACTTGAATGTTTACTATGCCAACAGTTACAGTACATCCACCGAACTACACATCCCTCTATATTTACATATGCACACTCAGAGACAATGTACACATTTAAAAATAAAAGTGTTGGTAAGAATATTGTCCATTAGGCTGTTAAATTCTATCTATACGTGCATATGTTTATATACAGATGAATACATGTGAATAGAGTTATGTAAATAAACATGCATTTTTGCATACACAGACAGGATTGAACAGAATAGATCACGTCCTATCTGTACACGGCTGGGTGTGTGTCTGCCTATCCATCAATCAATATCTCAGAAGATGACTTCTTAGAGTTCAGCGTTTATGAAAGCCATTTCTGGGCCCTTCGTTATGTTTTGCCATTTAAAAACAGCCAGGCTATGTCTCACATCCAGTCCATTTTAAAGACTGGTAAAGAACACACCAGCACAGCTCCTCTCCAATCAAGAAACGGTCCTGGCAGCACTGCCCCTGGCGCGTCACCACCAACGTCCATCCACCCCCAGCACTGCCGCTTCTCCCCTCTGAGACCCAGGAGCCAGCCACTGTCCTCACTGTCAGTCCCTTTTGTTCTTCAGTTTTACCATTTAGAGATACACCCCCACAATGTGACACAGGTTTGCCACTTTTGAACTTTATAAAATAGAATATGTATGTATGTATGTATGTATGTATACATATGTATACACACATGTGCATACATTTCTTTTAAGATGTCTTTCACTCAATACTATATTTATGAGATTTATCTGTGTTGATGATTTGCATTTCTGCAGTTTGTTTTCTTTGCTAGGTAGCATTCTGTCTATGCATCCATTCCACTGCGGACGGACGTCTGGAGCGCTGCTGGTCTGGGCCGTTACGAAGGCTGCCGCTATGGCAGAGGAGGGCCGTTGTCCGTTGGAATGCACTCCTTGCCCTCTTCCTGGGTTCACAGCTAGACTGTAGTTTCCAATCCCCTTTGTAATGATGTGTGGTCAGGAGAAAAACCAGTGGATGTCACATGTGCCACTTCAGGATTGTCCCATAAAAACCTCCCACGTGTGCTCTTCCCTTCCCTTCCTGGTCTTCGCTGACCTGCTATGGCAGGACCAACCACAAGTTTCCTGTACAGGGTCAATGGCAAACATACTAGGCTTCGTGAACCATCCAGGTCCTGCTGCAACTCTGCAACTGTGCTGGTATAGCACGAAAGCAGCCACAGACAACACGTAAAAAAATGAAAATGGCTGTGTCCCAATGAAACTTACTTGCAAAAACAAGCAGTGGGCCAGATGTGGCCATGGACCAAGTTTGCCACCCCTGCGTCAGTGCACTGATGAAGGTGACCCTGCAGTGACGAAGGTGACCTTGGAAAGCACAGAAAGATGGCAGCGCCATCATTCTTTGGAGCAGAGCTGCTGTCCAACTAAACTTACCCTGGACTACTGCAAAACAAAGAAACTTCTTGATCTTGAAGCTACTGACTTTTTTTCTGTCCACTTGTTACCAAAGTTTAGCCTACCCTAACTGAATATACAGCTATGAACATATTTGTAATTTAATCACTGTGTGTATGAGATTCTCTGGGTATATATACCCAGAAAGAAATTGCTGGGGTACAGGGTATTTGTTCTTTATCCGCTCTGACCATCTCAGTGGGTACAGAAAAAGTTCTGATAAAATTTTATGCCCACTGCAATAACAACTCTCAGCAAACGAGGTAGGAGCTTTTATAACATGATAGACAGCACCGACAAAAAACCCTAAAATTAAAATCATACATAATGCTGGAAGCGCATCATAGGAAACTATGAAATCAGGAACAAGGCATAAAGTCCACTTTTACCATTTTATTCCACATTCTAATGAAAAGTTCTAGATAGTATAATGAGATAAGAAAAAAATAAAAGGCATAAAAAACAGCAGTCATTATGGACTGGATTACGTCCTCTCCCCTTGCCAAGTTTATGTTCAAGTTCTAACTCCCAGTACACCTCAGAATGTATTTGTAGAGAGGGCCTTTACAGAGGTAATTAAGATTAAACGAGGTCATCTGGAAGGGTTCTAATCCAATATGACTGCTGTCCTCATAAGAAGAGGGAGATACACCAGGGAACCCTGCCCACAGTGAAGGCCTTGTGAGGACACAAGGAGCAGACAGTCATCTGCAAGCCAAGTAGAGAGGCGTCATGGGAGAACCACCGGAAAGAAACCCAAGGGAACTGTCATGAATAAAAGAAATGTACTATATCTTAATCAGGGGTGTTTACGTAGATCTATACACTGTCAAAGTTTCTAAAACTAGACACAACGCATATGCAATTTTATTGTCTATAAATTAAATTGCAATTAGAAGAAAAGAAAATGAAGAAAACCCCATAGTTTTCTTGACTTTCAAGGCAGTGCTATTTTTAAGACTCTACTGTTATCTCTTTGACATTGCCAATCAATCACCATAAGGGACATGCATACGTACTTCTTACATCACTAAATCATTGCCAGTTCTGAGGTCAAAAAGTCTAACTGATTAGATCCTTTTTGTGGAAAAATGGGGCAAGGACACAGAGAGAACAGTCAATGTCCGTACTGTTACTTTAACTCATTCAACAAATACGATGAGCATCTACCACATATTACGTGATGGTTTAGGAGATGGGGATGCAACAGTGGACATGTGGGGTGCTTATATTTTAGTTGAAGAAATATAAAATATAAATAATAACTAAGTAAATTATATGGTATTTTGAGATAGTTCTAGTTATAGAGGATAGAAAATGTAGAGGCTCTGATAAGATTCCACACATAGCAACGTCGACACTCAACACTAGCCTTTTGCATGTGAATTCCTTTTTTGAGTGGACAGGGCGGGACGATTTAGGTCACATGCCTGGTTTTATTCATAGCCCTGTACTGTGCTTGTCTCCTGTGTTCTATTGATAAAGGCACTGACTTTTAACGGATCTATTAGCTCAGCCTTCTGGGAGTCAGAAGTAATATTTTGTGGTACCTTTTCTCATGATTAAACACAATCATAATGATGATGCTACTAATAAACATAAATGGGTGCTCCTTAAGATGGAAACAGTTTGCGCACTTAGGATACTCCAACATGTTTCCTTCTTCAATCATGTCGCCTTTCCACCCATCAGGGACTACGAAGAGCACTCGTCACAGCAAGCACAAGTTCGCTTGGACCAACTAGGAGCTCCAGAAATCAACCCTCCCTTTGGATAAGTCTACAATAATCCTCTTCCAGTTAAAAAAAAATGTGTTTGGAGCCCCTCTGGGAGCTTCAATCAGTGACGGCTGCTGTATATTACACAACCTCAAAAAAACCCCAAAGACGAAATGAAAGGCATGGTCAGTACCATCAGCTAAACTGACCTTACTCTAGGTTCCGCCTTGCTCAAAGTTTAAGGAGACTCAGAGATCAGTGAAAGAGGGACGAAGAGGAGGCAGCTCCAAATGAGGTAGTGGGCTCTGGGGTGGCGGAGGCAGGGTGGGCAGTGACAAGCCCGCAGCCTGGTGTTTCAGTCCCGGAACTTGTGTGCTCAGTGGGCTCGCAGCCGCCGCTAGCACTTGAGCACAAGAGGAAAAAATGCCCTCAGCTTCTCGGGCTCCTTTGAAAGGGAATCAGTGATTGCTCAGAAAGAGAAGGCTTGAGACAAGCTGGGAGAGAATTTTCCTTCCTGTGTAGGAAGGAAAAGAGAGAGAGCGATCTTTTCTCCAGATTTGTGCCTTTGGCTTAGAAGTTCTTGACTCGAGTTCAGATTCCCTTAAGTAATGTCTCCTTTTTGCACATAGTTCATTAAAACCAACTGAATACAACCCTAGTATTGTTGATTGCAAAACAATTTATACCTTAAGTGTAACCTTGACGATACTACACATATTTTTGTGATCACAGGTTGTTTCTTGAGGTAAGAGTCAGGTCCTTTTTTCTTTCTTTTTTTATATGTTTAGTATGTATAAAGTTGACAGAATGGTGAGGGAGACAGGAGAGGTAAAGGAGAAGGAGACTGATAATAAAGATTAATGGCCCTGCAGTAAATGTCCTGTGTAGTGCTTAATAATTACAGGACAGCAAAAGAAAAAAGGATAGAAAACAGAAGAAAAGCATATTTAAAAATTCAGATACAGTAAAGAGGAGCACACGATTAAGGAGATGAAAAACCAAGCAGTGTAACTTAGGCAATGAGCGCTAGGTCACCGGCCTCATGACAAACGTGTCTGGCCCCTCTGCAGCGTGGCTTGGAAAGCCTGTCTCCCGTGGGGTGGGGCACCGGGCAAGTGCTGCTGCAGTAACTTTGCCCCGCACTGGAGTCCGTGTGTAGCAGCTCTGCAGTGAGCAGGATGACTCGAAGTGCCCTCTCTCAATCATCAGGTGTATTATCATTTTGTTAACGTTCCATATTAGAATAAAAGAAAAGAAATGGCCTTTCTTACATATAAAAAAGTTAGTAATTCCTGTGAGTTGAAATGTCTTGAGAGAACTTTTGGAAAGATGAACAAGTTTCTAGTTTTCACTGCAACACTATAACTCCTCCCCCAAAGAGAGGAAGGAAAAAAAAAGTAACGAAAAAGTAAGACCCTAAGTGAAAACTGTTCCTGAAAACTTGCAGAATTGTAACAGCTTTCTCTCTTTAAATTGATTGGTGTAGCAACATTATAAAATGACTATTAGGATTCATTGTGCACAACAGAAAGTGCTGAAATGTCAGCAGACTATACAGCAAAAAGTAATGGGTTCTGAACCCCTGTTAGTCAAAATGATTTTGTTTCAAATTAGAAATTGATTTTTTTTTTTTTGGACACAAGCCCTCTCCAGGCTTCCGGCTTCTGTAGCAGGGCCTGAGAGAGATTAACGTCCACCAAGGCAAGGGCTGGCTAGATGACACCTTTCTCAAAGTCCTGTTCCAACTGGAGCTTTCTAAGGGGCTGTGGTCTTAACCAATCACACAAGCTATTTGTCCCTTTGCTGTTACACTCCGTTTTCCTCTTTTTGCCATTTTATTTTAGTGCTGACACACAACACAAATTGGGTGATGAGTTAAGAGAAGACTACGTTAAGCCTTGCGGTGCAACTGCCACACCAATTTTGACAGGCTCTCCACTCCTGAAAGTGCAGTGACTAAAGAAGAGAGGAAGAAGCCAAGGCAAGAGCCGCCCCTGCCCGAAGGACCGCTAACAGAGGACGTAAGGAAGAGCCCACCTGGGATGCCACGCCTCCTGAATTTCGCTGTTGTTTCTAAGTTGTCCTAAAGCAATGGAAGTCTACTGAACGTCTCCCTTGTGCCAAACAAAACAAGCTTTTGCTTTTGTTTCAAATTTTGGACAGACTCCCCTCTGAAGTTAGGACTAATAATCATCTCTCATTATCTGGGAGGGGATTAAACAACTTCTAGGTTAATCATAATTAAAACCGAAGAAAAAAAAAAGGACGAAGCTGGCTGATGAGGAGGAAAGTCAGGGGCGCTACACCTGTAAGATCCTCTCATGAAGCACTGCACGTGTCTCAAGTAAAGGAGTGAGCCAGTGGTCAGGGAAATTACGAGAGGTCAGCTGCTGAATTCTAGAGATGGGCTGGTGCTAGCAGTTGGAACAGAGGTAAGTCCAAAGGAAAGCAGTGCGCATGGCTGTGAGCACAAGAGGGAGATGTCCGGAGCAGAGGTGTGAGTAGAGGGCACCCGGAGGCCCTTTCCGGCCCTGTGTTCCCTGTGGCTGTCTCTTCCCTACAGAAGCTCAGACCTGTTCCATTCTGCTCCAAACTCCTTCCCTTAATAATTCCAGGACAGATTAAGCCAAAGCCATCCCCAAAACTGGGAATTAAATTTAACTGATTCACTCAACATTTCACACTGTTATTTATAACTGATTTTAAAAAATACCCATGACATATAAAATAGGAAGAATTACTGGTACTTAAAAGACTGCTAGGCAATATATACTTAAAACTTATGAGGTTTTGTTTCAGCCACAATGTAGAATTTATCCATGACCTCTCCTCCACCCTCCCCATATTTCCAGTAAATTGAAGATTAACTGTGGTTGTTAGAGTTTACTTTCTCAGCAGAGATTTATGTTCATTTTCACGTCCTCTTTACTCACTTTGAACATTACTTTGTGTCTGTGACGATACTTACTACTGAATAATTCTTACAGTTTGCTGCTTGCAGAAAGAGGGGCAAGTGGATGGTTTCTCATATGAGTATTCTCAGAGAAACACTGATAAAATTCACTGGTCTAGACGTGCTGCCTATGGCCTTGCAGGTACCTGTCAGTGTGTAACATATTTAACTCTTGCTCAGGTTGCAGGAAATCATCTGGAGTCCATGGCCAGCTGACGCCAGCAACCACCTGCCCCCAACAGGTTCTCATTTTGCTAGGGATGCCACGTCTACCTCTCTGGGGTCGGCACGTCTCTTCCTTCGGGCATGTGCACCGGGCACCCTCTTCCATATGTGACTGAAACCCAACGGTCTTCTTCTCTTTTCTAGTCTCTCCACTGGGGGTGGACTCTTGGTACTTTTTGATGGATGACGATGTTCCAAGCAGCCAGCCATCACCTGCTGACTTCAACAAACTGAAAAAAAGTAAGTATGAATAAGCTGCAGAGAGCACAGAAGGGATATAGATCACACGAAGGCATATAAACTCAGCATGAGTTCAGATACAATTCTTGTAGTAAAAACTTTTTTTCTTTTTTTTTGAGGAATAATTTAAATAATTTATTGAAGATCTATTTTTTAAAATCCTCACCCGAGGACATGTTTCCATTGATTTTAGAGAAGGAGGGATGGGGGAGATGAAGGGGACGAGAAAGGGGTAGAGAGAGAGAGGGAGAGAGACTTGGATGTGAGAGAGGAATATCAATGGGTTGTTTCCTGTAGGCACCCAACCAGGAATTGAACTTGCACTCTAGGTGTGCACCCTGACCGAAATCGGACTGGCAACTTTTGGGAGCATGGGACAACGCTCCAACCAACTGGGACATGTGGCCAGGGCATACTGAAATCGCCTGTGTGCCCTACCACAACAACGTCGGGGAAGAAATGGTCTTTATCCTCCAAAGCCTATGTCTGGAGTTGGAGAAATGAGACTCAGGCCCATCAAACTGCTAATAAAGCCACAGATTATGACTAAGAACTAGAATGTCTGTAGAAGTAAAAAGGTATGCTAAAGCAAGGCCTGCATATGTACAATGTTTCCGAACACTAAAAATGAACATTAGGAATTAAAGTATTACCAATTTGCCTCAAAGTGCATTTGTGTTTCTCATATTCAATTGTTACAGTATTTCTTATGCACCCAGAGTATGAAAGAAGGTGGCACAACATGCATGTGAAAGAACTGACCTCTGTCCTCATATAATTTCATCAAAAATCAACAAGGTGAATATGGAGTAAAAAGAATTTTAATAAAAATAAACATCTGTGCATATGTTTCTCTCTCTCATAAACCGTGCCCCCACCTTACCATATTTCCTCTTCCAACATTTTATTGTTTGGAGAGTAATGATCTAATGATGTATATATATGTCCCTTATTATACTACCAGCTTTTCCTTGTAACTTAAGTTCACCACAGACCCATGACACTTTGTTTTTTTCTTCCGTTTGCCCATAAACAAAGTGAAAATTAAAGTGAGGAAAAAAAGGCTTTACTCAATAAATAAGACCCTAAAAAGCTAAGATGCTCACACTCCCTGGCAGCAGAAATCATCCCTAGACAAGAAAGAACTGACAGAGTATTACTGAGTCCATCGCTAATCACAGGGGGCCCCGGGCCAGAAGTCAAATCACGTAAACTCACGTAAACCCATCAAACCTGCTGGCCTTCTGTGATCAGAATGTTTAGTAATGTTGGTTCACATTGTAATTTATTAATAAAAAAAGAAATTAAATGGCTTCATGCAATATGACTTTATATGGGCATAATGCAATGTATTACATTTATATTCTTTAATTTTTTTTTTTTAACCAGAACCCAGGTATCACTGTCCCATGAGGAACAACAACTAATGGATGTGTATCTCAGCTCATCACTTTCATTCACCATCCGGGAAAACAGGAGAATAAAACGACCTCACTGTGAATGTAAGATAAGTTTACCTCAACCCCGAAGCCCCAAACCCAGGCAATCCAACAACTACATCTCTGCTTGATGATGTGACCATGACTATTGGCTTCCCCCAAATTCATTCATTCTCCACTCAGCTGAGCTCACAATACCAGCCAATTCAGATCAATCGTAACTCTGCTTCCTGCTCCTTTACTGTACCAAACCCCATCCTGGTAAGCCTTTATCTCAACAGGGAACTTAGTTCCTAATTTCCCTGAAATAAAGATGACTGCATAAAAATCTGCTCTTTCATTTGCATTTATTTCCATCTTTATCCATCTACTATTCTTCTCTTAATATCTCTGAAGAAAATTATACCTTTTATTCACACTGTTGATACCATTTTAACCCATGCCCTCTGTGCCTATGGCCTGTCAATCATCTCCTTTTCTTAATACTTACAGACTCCTCCTCCTCTCAGCTGGATTCTTCCCTAGGAGTACAAACAAGATCAAACTTTCCACTAAAAATCAAAACTGAACCTAAAACTAAAACCTCTTTTCTTAAGTGGGGAGTACAACACTCAGTGTCAGTGAGGGTATGCACAACAGTGTTTCAATGCACTGAAGGAACTGCCCATTGGTTATCGCACTCTGTGGATGACATGTCAATACAAATAAAATAAAATAAAAATGCACCCACCCTCCTAATCTAGTTTTAAGATGTTGCCCCACAGAATCATATAAACAATAGCATAGGAACATTTTTTTAAGGATGGTCATGGCAGAATTATTTGTAATAGTGAAAAACTAAAGGCAAATATTTTCTATTGGAGAGTAAGAACATAAACTATGATACACCCATCATAAAGAATGCCATTTAGCCAAAAAAAATAAGCTATATAAGCCCTGGCTGGTATAGCTCAGTGGATTGAGCACAGGCCTGCGAACCAGAGGATCACGGTTCGATTCCCAGTCAGGGCACAGGCCTGGGTTGCAGGCCAGTTCCCAGTGGGGACCCACAAGAGGCAACCATACATTGATGTTTCTCTCCCTCTCTCCTTCCCTTCCTCTCTAAAGATAAATAAATAAAATTTAAAAAATTAAGCTATGTAGTTCTCTATACATAGTTCTGTATATATTGTGGAGAAAGTTCATGATATACTAGAAAGTAAAAAAAAAGCAATTTGCAATAAAAGAATGTATACTGGGATCTTATTTTTGTAGAAACAAAAATATATAAAAATATTTTTAAAGTTTTGGATAAATGCCAAACCAGAAAAGTAAAAATAAAATGGATGAGAGACTTATAATTTAATTTATATACTTCTGAATGTTTCAATTTCTTTCAATAGGCATGTACTTTTGTAAATAAAAAACCAAAACTTTCACCATCTCCTTTATATTACCATCTCCTCTCCCCTTCCTTTCTTTGCAGAACTTGTGGAGACAGTAATTAATTTTAACATACGTACCTAGTAAAGCAATATTTTAAAGGACAAATCTAGTGGCCTCTTCTTTTTCAACCGTATTGCCTGTTACTAGACCACCTCTCAACAATTGGCTCCTTCCTTAGAACTTTTTTCCCCTGCACTTCATAATATATATATATTATATTGATTGTTTTCATGATATTTGTGTTATCTTGACTGTTTTAATAGTTTTAAGAGACTTCTACTCTGATTCTTTTCCTGGAAACTCTTCTACGTCCTCTCCTGAAACGGCAGGCACTCCCGAAGATCCTGTCCTCGTTGTCCTCCTTCATTTCCTCCTTAGCACTTTCTCAGTGATGCTTGCCACACCCTTCTATCCTCAGTTCCGATTTCTAAATGGATCTGTCCAGCCCACAGTCCACAACTGCGGACCTGACCGAGCATCTGTGGGAAAGCTGCAGAGGGATGTCTTGTCATCCTGCCCGAACCAACTCATATTAACGCAGTGCGTAATCTTCATCATGAAACTAGTTCCTCCATCTGTTTCCATTCTCATCCGTTTTCTCTGTCACATGAAAAACTTCAGTTGTCTCAACTTCTGATTTCCTCATTCCTATTCAATAAATTATTAAATCAATCATTTACTTTTCACCAGCTATCTATTGGGGACAGTACTCTATGTCAGGATAATATGCTGTGGGGCTGGTGTAGGCAAACATAGAAATGAATATTAATTGAGTACTTCATATATGCTAGGTACTGCGTATACAAACGCAGACATTCAAGGACCTAGTTCCAGTCCTCAGAGTGATTTTAAAGGTGGAGACGGAGTGGAAAGAGATCATTTAAAACCCGATAAAAGCTGTAATTCAGGAATGTACAAGTTGCTGTGGGAACACACAGACAGGGGCACCTAGTTTTAGCTGCATAACCAAAGAGAAATTCTGACGCATTTAAACTAAATCTTAGCAATTAAGCAGGAGGTAAGGAAGAATGAAGGACTGGAGGAAAAAAACAGTATTAGCAAATATACCAACTAGTAAAATTAATATATTTTAGACAAGTTAAACAGTTTGGTTTTGCTACAGCATCAAGTGTGGGGTTTGGGTGGGGAGAAGAGGCAGGTGGAAGAGGACAGATAAGGGAGTGTCAGGTCATACAAGGTTCGGTTTCCAGTGTCAACGGGCTTGAACTCCGTCTTATAGGCAAGCCAGAGTCATTAAAGGGCTCTACGGGGAAAAATGACATGATCCATCCCAAATTTATGAAAAATTACTCTGGCACTATATAGAGAACAGACTGCAAGAAGCTCATGAGTCAGAAGGTGCTGGAACAGCTCTGATGAGATGATGAGGGTCTGAAATAGAGAGGCAGTAGTAGACATAGTGAGGAGATAGCTTTTAAAACATATTTAGGATTTGAAATTGGCAGAAAATGATGAGTGCTTGAATGTCAAAAGTGAGGGAGAAAAAGGAGGATGATTGGCAGAATTTTGGGTGGATAAGCAATACTGAGAAAATTTGGGAAGGGTGGGAGAAATTAAATGTAGCTTGAGGTGCCTATGAAACATTTGGGAAGATATTTCAAGAAAGCAGTTGGATCAATAACTAGCTTTTTGCTAGCTGGCTGACTTTAGGGTGGTGGGGTTGAGAGAGAGAGGGTTGAGGAAGTACATGCTTCACTTTCAATTTTCTTGGTGAAGGCAAAGGTAAACTCATTCCTTTAAGTGAAAGAAATGGGTACTGAGAGGAGTGAAGGTTTGGTGAATATATTGAAGTAATTCAAGATAAAAACAGCCAAAAACAAGAAACAGACTCCTACAATCTAGAAGACCTAACAGTTAGAAATCATCAATCTGTATCAGGGTTTACATACACATATGTGAAAGCAGAAAGAGAGGGTTGAGAGCCTGCTCCAGGGTTAGGATCCAGGGAGGGCAGCAGACTGAAGGTCAATGCAAGGTTCAAGCTGTGATACCCTGCACCAGTACAGTGCCCAGTACGAAAGCCCTCGCCACCCAGCCCTCCTCTGGGGATCAGGCTCTAACACCCTGTGATCAAATTAATTTTAGGGTGTGATGGAAGATAGGGGTCAAGTTTCATTTTCCCGCCCAGATCTATATCCAGTACCTCCAGCATTATTTGTTAACAAAACTTCCTTTTCCCACAGAATTGCTTGGAACCTTTGTCAAAAGCAATGGAATTTATGGTTGTGTGGGTCTACTTCTGGACTCTATTCTGTTCCACTAACCTAGTTATCTGTCTTCAGATGAATACTAAACCTGTACTGACAACATAATTTTGATTTACATACCTAAAATTAGGCAGCATGCAAATCTTTCAATGTATTCTTCTAAATTGCAAAGACTGTCTTTGCAATTCTAGACCCTTCATGTTTCCATATAAATTTCAGACTCTTTGCCAGTTTCTAAGCAGTATGCTGGAATTCTGACTGAAACTGCACGGAATCTAAGCTTCGATTTGGAAAAAAACTGGTATCTTATTATTGAGTGTTCCAGTCCAAGAACATGGTATATCTTTCTTTCCATTCATTTAAACTTTCTTAAATTTATCTCAGCAGTACTTTGTACTTTTTTTTTGGTTAAATTATTTCTAGGAATTTGATGGTTTGTAATGCTACTGTATACGCTTTCTTTTCAGAATAATTGTTATTTTATATCAATTGCTACAGGATAGTAATTGCTGTATATAGACAAAATGGATTTTTATATGTCAAAATTGAACTTGAATTCTGTGTGTTAAATTTACTTAATAATTTTAGTAGTTGTTTCCACAGCCAGTCATGTTATTTAAAAATAAATATGGTTTTACTTGTTTCTTTCATGGTTGATCATACTAGCTAGGATCTCCAGTACCACGTTCAGTAGAAGTAGTATGAGCAGACATCCTTACCTTGTTCCCAAAAGTGTTCATCATTAAAGAGAATACATCTTTGTTCGTAGCCTCTATGGGATTTCTAATTTGATGCGAGGTCACTGTTTTCCCCCAGTAATGAATGAGCATTGGAAGAGTTAAGTTAAATGCTTTTTCTGCATCGGTTTGAGAATATGTTTTTCTTCTTTATTATGTTAGTATGGAAAACTGACTTTCAAATGTTAAGCCAATTTTGTATTCCTGGGATACACTCTATTTAGATTTAGTCAAGCTGATCATCCTTTATTCCTGGATTTAATTTGCTAGTATTTTGTTAAGAAATGTTTTTTGGGGGGTGGGTAGGGGGATAGGTGAAAAGGTGAAGGGATTATGAAGTACACATTGGTTGTTACAGAACAGTCACGGGATGTAAAGTACAGTGTAGGTAATGCAATCAATGCCATTCTAATAACTGTGCATGGTGTCAAATGGGTACTAGATTTATCAGGATGATCATTTAGTAAGTTATACAATGTCTATTCACATCTGAAACTAATATAATACTGTATGGCAACCATAATTTAAAAATTTAAAAAATTTAAAAATATTTTGTTTTGCATTTGTCTGTCGTTCTCTATTCTTTTAATGCTTTTTATCTTGCACGTCTCACAAAAGGAGTTGGAAAAAGTTCTTTCTCTAGTCCATTGGTTCTCAAGTGGGGTAGAAGGAGAGAATTTTTCCACACAGGGCACATTTAGCAACATCTAAAGAGTTTTGCGATTGACACAATTGGGAGCAGGGAGGGAGGGAGCTCCTAGTAGCCTACATGGGTAGAAGAAAGGGGTGCCTGTCTTACAATGCATAGCCAACAATGCATAGAACAGCACCCCCCCCCCCAAAATGATCTGGTCCAAAATGTCAATAGTGTCAAGGCTGAGAAACCCCACTCTAGTCTCTTAAAGAATCTCTGTAAAATTGATATTTCATTTTTAGAGGACGGGGAAGGGTTCACAAGTTCTATGAGTCTGTACTTCTATTTTTGGGAAGTTTCTTAATGAGAAATTAAATTTCTTTAAGAGATACAGGTTATTCATACGTTCTATTTTTTTGGTATGAATTTTAGTACACTGTCAACCTAAGGGAATTTATATCATTTGAGTTGTCAAATATAACTATAAAAATGATTCATACTGTTCCTTAAGTACTTTAAAATTTTTGTTAAAATCTAGGGTGATATCTTTTTCATTCTTGATATTGATAATTTGTTTTTCTCTCTATAGCATGTTGATCATCTTAAAAAAGTTACTAATTTGACTTACATGTTCAAAATTTCAACTTTTAGCCTTGTAGATTTTCTCTATTGCTTGTTTTCCTTTTCACTGTAAGATTTGTCAAAAAGTGGCTGCTATGTGGTTGAAGGCAGGATAGAAATGTTACAAACTGGAAAACGCTGGGGAAACTGGAGTGCAGGCACAAAATGGAGAGATACGGTTAAGTCCCGGTCTGACAAAGCCCAAAACCAAGTTAGGACAAAATACACAGGGAGGAAGGAGTTTGGAGATGTGTGTCACCAATTTAGAGAGGCTTGGGAAACACCCTGGGTTTTCCAGACATCTGCCTTCACAATAGTATATAACAAACCTATCCAAGTTCAAGGTGATTAGCAAGGTAATTAAATGACTGGGAAGTGTAAAAATCAACACTTTTCAAAGAGCGACAATAAAATCCACTTCTCTAAATGTATCATAATATGCAGGATCCACCCTGACCAGTGTGGCTCAGTTGGTTGGCCATCCTCCCGGAAAGTGAAAGGTCACAGGTTCAACTCCAGGTCAGGACACATGCCTAGGTTGTGGGTTCAGTCCCACTGGGGCACATAGTAGAGGCAACTGATCGGTGTTTCTCTCTTGCATCGATGTTTCTCTCCCTCTACTTCGCCCTCCTTTCCTTCTTTCTAAAAAATAAATAAATTTTTCTTTCTCTTCTAAATATATATTTTATTGATTATGCTATTACAGTTGTCCCATTTTTTCCTCCTCTCTACACCCCTCCACCCTGTACCGCCTGTCCCACCAGCATTCCCCCACCTTAGTTCATGTCCATGAGTTGTACATATAAGTTCTTTGATTTCTCCATCTCCCATACTGTTCTTAACCTACCCATGTCTATTTAGTACCTACCATTTATGCTTATTTCCTGTACCTTTTCCTCCCGTTCTCTCCCCTGTCTCCCTGCTGATAACCCTGCATATGATCTCCATTTCTGTGATTCTGATGCTGTTCCAGTTGTTTGCTTAGTTTGTCTTTGTTTTTTTTAGGTTTGGTTGTTAATAGTTGTGAGTTTGTTGTCATTTTACTGTTCATGGTTTTGATCTTTTTCTTAGATAAGTCCCTTTAACATTTCATATAATGAGTTGGTGATGATGAACTCCTTTAATTTTACCTTGTCTGGGAAGCACTCTACCTTCCCTTCCATTCTAAATGACACCTTTGCTGGATAGAGTGATCTTGGATGTAGGTCCTTGCCCTTCATAACTTTGAATACTTCTTTCCAGCCCCTTCTTGCTTGCAAGGTTTCTTTTGAGAAACCAGCTAACAGTCTATGGAAATTCCTCTGTAGGTAACTGTTTCCTTTTCTCTTGCTGCTCTTAAGATTCTCTACTTATCTTTAATGAGTAAAGTAATTATGATGTGCCTTGGTGTGTGCTTCCTTGGGTTCAACTTGTTTGGGACTCTCTGAGCTTCCTGGACTCCCTGGAAGTCTATTTCCTTTCCCAGATTAGGGAAGTGCTCCTTCATTATTTTTTCAAATGTTTTCAACGTCTTGCTCTTCCTATTCTCCTTCTGGCACCCCTATAATTCAAATGTTGGAATGTTTAAAGTTGTCCTGGCGGTTCCTCAGCCTGTCCTCATTTTTTAAAATTCTTGCTGCTGCTTTCTGTTCTGGTTGAATGTTTATTTCTTCCTTCTATTCCAAACCCTTGATTTGAGTCCCAATTTCCTTCCCATCACTGTTGGTTCCCTATATATTTTCCTTTAGTTCACTTTTCATAGCCTTTACTTCTTCCTCTATCTTGCAACCATACTCAACCACTTCTGTGAGCATTCTGATTACCAGTGTTTTGAACTTCGCATCTGACAGGCTGGCTATCTCTTCATAAACAATTCTGTTTTTGGAGCTTTGATCTGTTCTTTCATTTGGGCCATATTTTTTTTTTTTTGTCTTGGCACAACTGTTACATTGTAAGGGGCAGAGGCTTAGGTATTTGCCATAGTGGGTCAACCTGTATTTCTACATTGTAGTGCTGTATGTGGGGGAGGGGTCTTAGAGGGAACAATGCCACTTGCTTGGCTCTCTACTGGCTTTCAGTCACTTCTCCTGTTACCCACAAGCAAACTGGGCCCTTCTGGTGCTTATTCCCAGGTGCATGGGTTTGTGTATGTTCTAGGACACTGTGGGTCTCTCTAATAAACTCTCCTGTGAGGCTGCGAGTTTATCCCACTGCCATAACCCTGACAGTTTTTTTCAGTCACAGGTTTTGAGGCTTTATTTCACCACAGTGGAACCCTGGGTTGTGTAGTCTGTCTTACTCCCAAGTTGTTCCTCCTGGTTTATCTGCATGCAAATGCGGGACTGCCCAGTCTGCCAGCCACTGCCTTCCCTTGAGTCCTCTTCCTCCAGATGCCTGTCTCCGCCCCTCCTACTGGTCTGGATGAATGTTTCTTTTTTAACTGTTTGTCAGACTTCCATACAGTTCAATTTTCAGGCAGTTCTGGTTATTTTTTGTTCTTAAATTTGAGGTGGTCCTTCTTTCGGTTGTGTGAGGAGGTAAAGTGTATCTACCTATGCCTCCATCTTGGCCAGAAGTCCAAGAAATATTTTAAAAATATGCAGGATACAATACGAATTGCAAGACTCAAGAAGAAAAAAGAAAATGTGACCCATAGTTAAGAAAAAGAAATCATTCACTTAAATCAAAAGATGGCTCAGATGTTGAACTTAGCAGGTAAACGTCACTTAAATCAGCTATTATAAATATGTTGATGGGCATAGAGGAAAAAGCGGTTTTAATGAGTGAACAGACAGGCAGTCTCAGCAGAGAGACAGAAACTCTAATAAAGAACTAGATGGAAATTCTAGAGCTAAAATTTACATTAACTGAAATAAAAATTAGAAAAAGAAGATGAAAGATCAAAGAGTTTTGTGAATTTTCTGGCAGATCAATAAAATTGAGACAATTTGAAGAACAACCCAGTCTCAGGATTGTAGAAACAATATTAAGCTGTCAAATAAAACCGAAATTACAGAAGGAGACAAGACTGAGATTGGGATGGAAAAATTTTTGAAAAAATATTATTTTAAAAAATAATGCCAGATTATTTCCCAAATTTGATAAAAACTTTGACCAACAGATCACAAACTGTTAAAAACCAAAAGTAAAGATAATTCTGAAAAAAAAAAAAAAAAAGATAAAAATGTCAATTACATACAGACAAATAATGATATTTACAGTTAACTTCTCATCAGAAGGCCAGGAGATAGTGGAATAGCATTTTTAAAGGAAGAAAAAACAAAAACAAAAACAGAAAGAAAACTGTTCTATCAGAATTCTGTATCTCACAAAAATATTATTCAGAAATGAAGGAGAAATAAAATTTTCAGATAAAACAGGGAAAATTTGTTGGTAATAGACCTGAATTATAAGAAATAATGTTTTTCAGGTTGAAGGAAAAAGACATCAGATGAAACTGAATCTATAAAAAAAATGAGGAGCATCAGAAATAGTACATATATGAATAAATATGAAAAAGTGTATTTCTTAATGTCATTAAAAGATAGGTGAATGTTTAAAGCAAAAATGGTAACACTGTTTTATGGGATTTATAATGCACTGAGCTGCAATGTATATGACAATAATATTACAAAGAATGGGGAGGTAAATATACCTCTACAATAGAAAGCTTCTGACTTTCTACATAAAATGCTACAATATTAGTACCACATAGACTTTAATAAGTCTGGGAAGCATACTGTAATCCCTGTAGAAATAACTAAACAAAATGCAAAAATATAAATCTAACAAAATAAGAGGAATTCAAACAGAAAAACTAAAAAAAATCCATCTTTCTCCCTCTCACCACCATCCCCTAGAAAAAGTCAAGGAGGGGAAACAGAGGAACAAACAACAGATGGGATAAATGGGAAGAAAGAAAAAAAAGTCAGACCTCAATCCAACAGTATCAACAATTAAATTAAATTGAAATGAATTAAAGACTTAAATCAAATGAAATAAATTGTCAAATTAAAGGAAATTGCAGAACCCAAACCATATGTTGCTTGCAAGTCACACTTTGAATATAAAAGAACAAATAGGTTGACATAAAAGGATAGAAGGAGATATGCCATGCAAGCAGTCCAGATGGAAGGCTGGAGTGGTTATATAATATCAAATAAAGTAGATGTTACAAAGTACTACCAGACATAAAGAGAAATACCTCATTATGATTAAAATACTTCATCATGATTAAAGGGGGAAATCAGCAGATAGACATAATGATCCTAAAAACATATGCATCTAAAACAAAGTTTCAGAATACACATAGCAAAACTGAAGATTAAAGAGAAAAGTGAAGAAATTCACAATCATATCTAAAGATTTTAACATCCCTTTGTTACCAACTGATTGGAGCCAATTCAGTAGGCTACAGAAGAACTGACCAATACCATTCATCAATTTGCTTTAATTGACATATACAGAACATTATACTCAAGGGTACAATACACATTTTTAAAAGTACACTCAGACTATGGACCAAGATAGATAACACATTGAGCCATAAAATAAATTTCAACATATTTCAAAAGAATAAAAACTTACAAAATATTTAATCTGACCAAGATGGAGTTAAGTTTAAAATAAAAAACAAGATATCTAGGAAAATCTCATGTATTTAGAAAATATCAAATATACTTATAAGTAACCCACAGGTCAAAAAGAAATCAAAAGAGAAATTAGTGAATATTTTGAAATGAATGATAAAAACACAACATATCAGACTTTGAGGGCTACAGAAGCAATGCTTAGAGGGAAAATAACAAATGCCTATATATGAAAAGAAGAAAAGTTTAAAAACAATGATATAATATTCCACCTTATGAAGCTACAAAAAGAGCAAACTAGATATAAAGTAAGTAGGTGAAGGAAACAAGAGTAGAAATCAATAAAACAAACAAAGAAATACAAAAGACACTCAATCCTTGGCCATTTGAAAATATTAATAAAATTGATAAACCTATACCAAAACAAACTAAGGTAAAAAGAAAACTCAGTTTACAAATAAAAAGAATGAGAGAGGAGTAACACTACAGATTCCAAAGATACTATAAAAATATTTAGAATATTTCATGAACAACTTCATGTCACTACATAAAGTTACTGAAATGAAATCAAATTTATGCATTTATTGAAAAGTATAACTTGTTAAAACTGGCTCAAGAAGAACCAGATAATATAAATGTCCTCATATATACTAAAGAAATTGAATTCATAACCAAAATATTCTCACAAAGAAAACTAATCAGATGGCTTCACTAGTAAATTTTATCAGATTTAAAGAAGAAATGTTAGCAATCTTACAGAAGCTTTCAGTAAATAGAAGAGGGAACACTGTGACACAGCTTATGTTACTGCATGATAACAAAACCTGACTAAGTTATTATAATATAGAAGTACTACAAACTAGTATCTTTCATGAACATAGACACATGAATTCTCAACAAAATATTAACAAACCAAATCCAGCAATACATAAAATGGTTCTACTTTATAAACAAATGAGTATTTTTCCAAAATGTAATGGTGGCTTAATGTTACAAAAAATACATCCATGTAAATCATCACATTAAAAGAAAAAAGGGGCAAAAACCATAAGATTATATTGTTACCGAACAAGAGGAGGTCCGAGGGAGGGGCAATACAATATTTGGCCCACTTAGGGGTGCCCAAAACTGCTATACAACAGGGGCCCCTCCCGAAAACAAAATACTAAAATCTACTGGGCCCTTCTGTCCGCCACCAATTGGAAAGACATCTCTTAATGCCAGAGATTTGTGAAAAGGAAACAAAATGTTTATTTAATGCTATTCAGGCCTAATGCCACCACTAAAATATCAAAGTCCTTTATGTATACACCTACACCCACACAGCGCTCCCTTCTCCCACTGTCCCAACTCCGGGTACCGTAAATCAGGAAAAGAGCACACTTCTGTGTTGCAGGCCGCTGGCACCGTCAGCTGTGTCACTGTGCAGGATCTCGAGTTAATCCAAAGTACTGTGGTACCCTCTCATGGTCCACTGGCAAGAGTCCTTTGTACCCAGTTCCAGTCAAAGTTTCTCCTGCTTTCCAGGTCACCTGGGCAGTTATCGCCTCATGTCCTGGAGCCCATCTTTTCCAAGCTCCCACCCAGGCCATCTCGCTCAGGAGCGCAGCCCCTAGTTCCCATCTTGAGTCGTCCTAGTTCCATCCTCAGTCCCCTCTAGTTCCATCTTGAGTCCCCCTCCACTACCTTCTCCTTGGCTCCAAACTTGGCCACTGCTATTTAACATATCTATGAAACCAGTTAAAGGTTATAGATATGTTAAATAACCATTCCTCCAGAGGTTAGCTCCAAAACTGTTGCTATGCAAAATAGCTCTCAATGGCCTGGCTCCATTCATCCCTTCCCCCTGGGGGGGGGGCGGCAGTGAGGACATCTTATATGTCTCTCCAATATTTCTATACACTTTGAATTCTGGACACCATTCCAAATCTGTTTTTTGGCCCCCCCCCCCCCGGCTGCACCCTGTATCAATATCAATAAATGTGGAAAAAGCTTTTTACAAAATTCTGACAAAAACTCTCAGCAAACTAGGAATAAAAGTAGATTGAGTACTTCAATCTAATAAAGGGCATCTACCAAAAAACTACATTTAATATGATATTTATTGGTGAATTATTAAATGCCTTTCCATTGAGAACAAAGCAAGGCTGTCTTCTTTAACCACTTCTATTCAGTACTGTATTGGAACTTCTAGCCAATGCGATAAGTTAAGAATAAGAAACAAAAGGCAAGAAATTTGGGAAGGTATAAATAAAGCTGCTGTTATATTCACAGGCAATGTAACTATGAACTTGAAAATCCTGAGTTATCTACCAGAAAAATAACCAAAATCCTGCTAGAATATGTGCATTTTGCAAGATTGCAGTACACAAGGTAAATATTCAAAAATAAATAAATCCGGCCCTGGCTGGGTAGTTCAGTTGATTAGTGCATTGTCCCAATACACTAAGGTTGCGGGTTCAATCCCTGGTCAGAGCACATACAAGAATTCACCAATGAATGCACAAAAACAATAGAACAACAAATCAATGTTTCAAAATAAATCTTTCAATATATATATCAATAAATTCAATAAAGAATGCACGAGACCGTTACATGAAAAACTACACAGTATTACCAAGTTCAATTTTAAAATATCTAAATTAATGTAGAGATATACCATGTTTATGAGCTGGGAAACAATATTTTTAGAATAATTCTTTCAAAATTGACCCGATCATAATTCTGTTTTCTTAATAGAAACTGATAAACTGAATCTAAAATGTAAAGACCCTAGAATACCCAGAAGAGTTTCTCATCAGAAAACAAAGTTGGAAGAGTCATAGGATCTGATTGCAGTGTTTACTGCAAAGCTAAAGCAATCCAGACTATGTGACGCTGGATTAACAACGGACATCTAGACCAATGGGAGAAACCCACAGATGTGCATGTGTGTGTGGCTTTGGAAAGACATCAGACAATTCAATGAGGAAGTGGTTTTTCAACAAATGGTGCTGGAATAGCTGTATATCTGGACAGTAAAAGAATGAACCTTGAGCCCAGCCCCACACGACAAAAGTGTGTTTGAAATGAATTATAGACTTAAATGTGAAAGTTAAAGCCTCTACAACTCCTATAAGAGAACACAGGAAAATATCTTTTTTTAACCTTCATCAATAAAAGTTCTGTTCTTCAAAAACAACTAAAAGTAGAAAGACATTAACCTTTTGTCTTATTGAATTAAAATGCCACAGAAATGCTGATGTAGTCTTGGGAGGGAAAATACTTCTACAAAAAGGCAAGTAGCACACAGAGAAAATATTCACAATACCTGTATCTGATGAAAGTTTTGTATCCAAAATATGATCCTGGATGTTTATAGCAGCTCAGTTTCTTTTTTCCTTCCCAAGTCTGGAAACAATCTACATGTCTATCAACAAATGAACTGGTAGACGTCTTGTGGTATACAATGAATTGCTCAAGAATGAACAGGTAATGAACTAACGAAACATGGAGCAGCGTGCATAGCTCTCTAAAACATACAGTGAGTAAAAGATGCCAGATACAGGTATGCACTATTTCATTTACAAGAAAATTTAGAACAGGCAAAACCATCTTACAGGAGTGAAATCAGATCAATGGTTGCCTGGGCCAGAGGTCTTGGGGTCCGGGGGCAAAGCCGAGTGGTAGTTGAGTGGGTTTCCTGCAAAGTGATGCAAACCACATTCGGGGGCGATAGATACTTTCTACAGTAATTGGGGTGTTAGTTATAAGGTATATACATTAGTCAAAACACATCAAACTTGATGTTTGCATTTTAAGTGTAAATTTCAATAAAGTTGACTGAAAAATAAAGTTCAGTAAAATAGAAAAAACTTTACCAAAAACTTTTAATATACTGACATGTATCAAAAATTAATAAATATGTTATTTCCCAAACTACATACCAGATACTAAACTGAAGAAACATTCACTGACCACACACTTCATACCCATTCATTCACTGTGTGAGGCACCAAAAAGTCAAAACCTAATTGTCAGATGACCAGTGTTTGTTATCACTTCATATACTCCAGATAAAATGTGTGCAAAATTCGCTGAAGAGTTCTGACTAACACAGGGCAACATCATTCACCGATACGATGAAGTTGTTAGGAACAGTTCTGTTATTCTCATTTAGCGTCTGTTGGAGCTGTTAAAATGATGGTGAAATGATCAAAATCAAGACAGCAGAAGAAAAGAGTTTTAAACTCACAGTGCTTAGGACTGCCACATTATTAAATCATTCTTAGGTTATTAAGATTTTATTGAATGATATCTCCATATTTTATTGGATAGAAATGACAAAATACTAGATGGGAAACTTTGAGTAGCCTTGATTTAAAATGGGAAAGAGAAAAACATTTTTGTTCTTTAAATTCCATAAAATTCTAACAATCCAAAGCTCCTTGAACTTTTCTTTCTATTTTGCCCAATCTTATATCGCGATAGTCTGAGCTTGAATGGCAAAATTTAAATGTCATTCAGGACCAATTGAATACCACTTGTATTTGCATTCTTTAAAAAGTAGAAAAACATTAACCTTTTGTTTTATTGAATTAAAATGCCATAGAAATGCTGATGTAGTCTTGGGAGATGAAATACTTTTACAAAGAAGAATAGCTGTCATTTATGAAACACAAAGAACACTTACTTGATAGGATGCCTTCTGACAAAAAGCAGATTGGTATTCTCATCATAGAAAAGGCATTATTAAAAAAATCTAGCCTAGACCTTTGAGATTTGAATAATTTAAAGCTGCATTTGGTGCAATTTGAATTTTTCTTTAGGGAGACAAAGTTAAATACCTTTAATTTGTTCTAATTATTTCAAATTTGCAAGTTAATTATGGCTGATCATTAAATAACAAAAAGGACTATCATCTCCACAGAGTTTTACCTCCTACCCTCTGCATTACTTAAGCTAGATTTTAGTATGCATGAATTAACTTTCTAAATAATCACACGATTTAACTAAATGGCTCAGTAAAATGAGCTCTGATCCTCAGAATAAGCATTAATGGACATTAGAAATACTATTGGGACTCCTGTTACTTACATTGTAAGTATTTTTAATGGGGCCTTATTTACTAATTTTTATGTACTGTTCAAGTCAGAAATACATATGTATATATTGGAGGAAAAGTTCAATCTTTGAGACAACAAAAACAAATATCCATTTAACACCAACTAAATACATTTTGATATTATGCAGGGATGTGGTGATGGATTTTAACTTGTTTTAGCTGTTCATCTTAATGAATCAATCCAGCACAAATGGTCTGCTTGGTCTGTAAATGAAATATTATGGATCCACTGATGTGCTGAGTGATTCAAGTAGCAAAAGGAGGTCCAATAAGCTATTTAACTAAATTTATTATCAACTGAAACAGTTTTAGTTGAGTGATACAGTAGAGGAGGAATGAACTGCAGACGAGGGAGTGAAAGTAGAGACAAAGAGCAGTGTGGTTCAATGGTAAGTCAGAAACAAAGTCAGAAGAATCACTGAGGATATAGAAAAAGAGCCTGAAGATGTGTGAAAAGAGGTACTGACACAGTGAAACTGCGGAGAAAAAAGGAGGGAAATGTGAATGAGGCACTGACACAGGAGACATTGGGTTGGAGATTTCTGCAGGGCCTCTGAGCAGTGATGTCTGATGGGCCCTTTAGAGTAGGAGCTCTGGAGAGAGGTCAGTGCTTCACACGAAGATGTGACCCTCGCCATGTAATTCAAGACTAGGGCAGACCTCACTTTTAGTGAAGGTACACTTTATACTTGAAGATGTCACCAGATCTTAATTTGTTCCTTCACCAAAGGGAATATAGCTGAAATTTCATTAATGATAATATCTTTATTTTAATTCTCCCCAGAAGAAGCAACTGAGGGGGAGTTAAGAAGAAAATGGTGATGAAGCTACTCTGAAAGATAACACCACCAAACCATCCATTTGGAGTTCTGTTGCCCTGATCTTCAGAATTTCTCTATGGTCTTCACAAAGAAAATGGCTCTTTGAAGTCAATTATATTTCAATGTAGAAGGAATGTTTTTAACTTTCTAAAAGTACATAAGAGAAGGTTAACAGTTGGAATGATGAAAATGATAGCTTAATATAAACTAAGAAACACGTATAATGAAAGTATGAATATTGTCCGTTACACAGTTCCAAAGGGCAGATACCATGCCCTATTTTTCTCTGAATCCCCAGCAATGCCTTCCATGGAGATGCAAACAGGGAAGAGGTCCAATATACATCTACTGAGGAAACAATTATGATTTGAAAGGTATTTTGGGGATTAACATAACAGAACTCTGATTAGTTAACTGTTATCTCTTCTTCGCACTGTGGACCTTTCACAGTCACCCCTAGATCTATAATCCATATTTTAATTTCATCAAAGCATGCATGTACGAAGCTTCAAAAATCTGGCATAAGATGAGACATCATGAAGACATGTTTATAGTATGCCAAAAAAATCTTACAAATGAACTGTGACTATGATACCACATTTTAGAATTCAGGCCAATCCAAACCAAGGTATTAGAGACCTGTAAATTTACTGGCAATGTCGGAACACCTTACGGCGGTCAGTTAAGGACTGAGGTCGAAAATCTCCCTAAGAAACTGAAGTCCAGAGGGAATCAGCACAGAGGCAGGATGCCGCTGAAGACATGAGGCGAGGACCGGCCCACGTCTGTGCTGTCTCCAAAGCAGTGGCTCGCAAAGTGTGTCCAAGGATGCAAATGGTATTTTTACAATCGTACAAAGATGAGACTATCTCTTCACTTTCACTTTCTCCAGGAACACACGACATGTGATGCCATAACAGATAGAACGCAGAAGCACATGTGAGAAAACTGCTATCTTCTAACAAGCCAGACATTAAAAAATTAGCAAAAATGTAAAGTAATGATACTCTTCTCACTAAATTTTTTTGTTTTGGAAAATACGGTTTTCATAAAGATATATTATTTATATCAATATGTAATGTGTTTACTATTATTATGAAATAAATACTTAAAATTTTTGTTTTCATATTGACTTAACATAGTAAAAACAAATGAAAATAAACTACATTACATAGACATACACGAAAGCTCTTTGGGGGGAGTAGAAAGGGGCCCTGAGATCACAATGTCTGAGAACTTCCACTGGACATACAATGATGCCATGGGAATAATTACCAGCACGTGTCTGGGAAACTGAATGTGGCCTCAACATGAAAAATTCTAGAGAATCAATGGCAGAAACAATTTTTCTTAAAGGATTATTTTATTCTCACTTGAGAGAGAGAGTGGGGAAAAGGAGGGAGAAGGAGAGGGAGAAATATCGATGTGAGAAGGAACATCAGTTGTTTGCCTCTCACATGTGCCCAGACCGGGGACTGAACCCACAACACAGGCCTGTGCCCTAACTGGGAATTGAACCAGCAACCTTTGCTTGTGGGATGATGCCCAACCAACTGAGCCAGGCTGGTAGGGCACAAATATTTTTTTATTAAACATTTAGTATACAGTAAAAATGACTTTTTCAGTGGGTATATAGTTCTATGAATTTTAACAAATACATAGATTATTTTAAACATCACCACAATAAAAAAACAATATAGTTCCATCATCCTACAAAACCTCCCTCCACGACTCACATCCTCCTCCCAGCCCTAACCTCTGACAGACACTGACATGCTCTCCGTTACTACAGTTTCGTCTTTTCCAGAATGCCATGCAAATGGAATCAAACAGGATTCTGTTTTTCTTTTACGATTGGCTTCCTCCACTCAGCACAGTGTCTATGAGAGCCGTGTGAGTTGCTGCATCCATCAATAGCTCATTCCTTCGTACTGCTGAGTTGTATTCCATTATATTGACTTACCACAGTTTATTATCCATCAATACACAAATGGCATTTGTGTGAGTTTTGGGTTTTGGCAACTGCAAAGGTAAGTTACTAGACATCTCATGTAAGTATAGGAAGCCCCTAGTCAGAGGGTAATGTAAGAAGTCAGGCTCTCACCACTTGATAATGCCATGTTTAAAAAGCAGTCCTTGTTCCTGTATTCTCAACAAAAGTTTTGTGACAAACTTTGAAAATACCATCTAAAGTTCTAGAGATCAGTCTGTGTCATCTATTGTACATTAAGGGGGTGCTTACTGCCTGTTTACTGAAGGAAAATCAACACACCTTCAAGTACACTCCTTGAAAATGCATCAGGAGTTCCAATTCCAATTTGCCCTTCCCTTCTGCCCATTCAAGAGACTCCCATTAACATCTCCTGATCAATCAACAAACATCACAAAAATAACCTATTTACTGGTATTTACAGACTCAAGTGTTTTGAGGTCTGACTACTGAGTAAAACAACAGTAAGAGGCCATATCAAGAGGCTTCCTTGTCTCCTGGGACCCAACAGAGCAGAGGATCTCCCTTTGGGGCTTTGATTATTGTATATGGCACAAGCAAGCTGGTAACCTGAGACGTGGAATCAATAAACTTTCTATAAAAATACCGGGGGGTATCAGCATGCTGTAAGGACTTTTATGTTTTCACACACTCAACATGACCATAAGTATATACACAGCATTGTCTACCATGGGGGCTTCAGAACTGGCTCACAGCCATTCAGAGCAGGCAGCTTTCTATACACGAAGAGCAATCTGGAAATCCATTTTTTTTTTTTGCCAGTAAGTCCTATTCATAGAACCATCATCCACTGAAGTAAGTGAGAATGTAATAGAAAGCTGAGTAAAAAGAAAAGAATAGCATTTTAGATGGATTCGAAGAAAACACTTAAAAAGACTCATAATTAGAGCAGCCAGGTTTGAACTATAAAATTGTGGATTTTTAAAAATAGTTTAGGCCATACCCTGGTACCCATTTGACCCGGAACCCTTCAACAGGATGAAAAGCCCTGAAATATAAGGATAAAATAAAAGCCTTAATTACCCCAGTGTGACAAGTTTGAAAGAAATCAATCATACTACTTAATGTTAATAGTTATATATAATTTACACAAAGACAGTCCTTTGCACGTTTTTCTCATATAAAGTTTGTTGCTATTGGCATTACTGTGTAGTTACTAAATAAGCCATAGTTTTAAAATTTTGCAATTTGAAATTGGTCTCTGTTGAGTTGTGCTGCTTTGAGAAAGGCTTCTGTGCAGTAAGTGTGTTTTAGCAGAGCCCTCACTGCCAGGTGCCACGCTGGATGGCTTGTTGGAGAAAAGGGATGGGTAGGAGCAGGGAGCTGCTAAGTGTGAGTTGGCCATGAAAAACAAGCCATGACAGCGTATTCTTTCTGTTAGTTCATTAATTTACAGATACAAGCTCCTTTTTCTTTCTTCTCCTTCTTCTTCTTCTTTTTTTTTTTTTTTACATTGCCCAAAGGCTCTGCAAACAGCATCGAACAATCAGAAACCAGGATTCAAAAGATTGACTTCAGGTAGCACTGCTTGGACAACTGTGGTGCACACACGCTCTAGAGAGCAAGGACAAGTCTGATACTACCTTCAATCTCCAGAGGCCATAAAAATGTGCAAAAGTTCTTTAACAACAATAACAGTTGTACTATAATAAAATGTTCGCTGAACATCAGTTACATTATAGCAGGATATGCAAGACATTAACTAATTCACACAACAAGCACAATCTGAGCTGGAAAGAATCGTGTCTAGCTGGTTCCCAAACCAGACAGCATCACCTCGGAGCTTTCTGAAAATACAGACTCCTAAGCCTCCTCCATAGAATTGTGATTTAACAGGCTGAAGTTAAACATACTTGTTTTTTCCCATTATTTCCCCTATAACAGATTTCAGTTTCCATAGCTCCATGGACTAAATAATACCCATCTAAACACTATTATCCCCCTAAACACTATTTTAGCTGCATCCCACAGGTTTTTCTAAGTTGTATTTTCATCTTCACTCAGTTCTTTATTTTCAACTTCAACTGTGGAGTCAGTTTACCCTATAAATATGAGGTCTGTTCAGAAAGTATCCAGCCATGCAATAGAAAAAATTTATTTAAGACGATATAAGAGACCTTGTACATCGGACAATGACACCTCAGTCCCCTTCAAAGCAGGCACCTTGAATCTCACACAATTCTCCCAGTCACCATCAGCTGCCCCATTGTATTTTCTTGAATCTCACTGAGGATCTGAAATTTCTTACACTTTCACAGGTGATTTTAGTTCTGGGAAAAACTAGAAGTGGCAGGGTGCCAAATCTGGGCTGTAGTGGGTCTGAGTCTCCTGGTGATTTGATGTTTTGCCAGAAAACTCTGCATGAGACATAATGCATGAGCAGGCACATTGGTGTGATGAAGCTGCCAATCACCAGTTGCCCATAGCTGCAGCCTTCTGAATTGTCCAAATAGTTTCCACGGAGGAATGTTCAAGTGTAACGCAAAATTTGATGTAGATTTGTTGTTCTACTCAGTCATTCTGAGTGTGCACGTGCTCACTCAGGGGCATCTATCACCCCCACTGACTAGTACAGTGAGGTCGTCATTGTTCACGCACGTGCATTCCAGTCCACTCTCCTTGGCTGCCAGGTTACATCAATGTCACACAAACTGTTCTCATTATATTAACAATGGCTGGATTTTTTCCAGACAGACCTTGTACATTTCACTAAATAATGCATTTTGTTATTTTCCTTGCTGCCCTACAAGCATGGATGTTCTCACTCTTTAATTTTTGCCTACATGAAGAATGAGAAATGAGAACTGACTGCTTTTTCCTTAATGAGTAAGAAACCAATCATATTGGTCTTTCAGTTCATATTTAACGAACTGAAAGACCACCATGGCTAGAATATTAGAGCAGAGTGACAGCAGATACAGTGAGGTCAGAATGTGCATGCAAGAGTCACATCATGGAGACTTCGTAAACTGGGTAGTGTTTACATCTATATCTTAAGTATGTTTGGAAGCCATTAGAGAGTTTTGAGTGAAGGACTGACATGGATTTGGACACACCTTTTAAAATGACCTCTCTGACTACTGTGTCAGTGACGGGTTGTGGGCAAGACAAGTAGAAACAGGGATACCCATTAGCAAGTAACTTAATAACTGGATGGAAATGGTGGTGGTTTAGATTGGAGTGGAGCAATGGAAATGGAGGGAAAATGACTGAGTAGATAATTTTGAAAGTAGAGTCCACAGGACTTACTAATGAACTGGACATGGAGATGGAAGGAGGTATATAAATCAAGGGGAGTTTTGCAGTTTTTCACTTGAGCAACAGGGCACAAATCTATTTGAAACGGGTAAAAAAGATATAGGTTTGCATTTTCCAAACATCGTTTCTTTGCACCTTAGTGGTATTCTTGTAGGACAGACTAGTAACCACATATTCTTTCTGAGACCATATATCATCTTAGAATTAAGAATCATGCCCAGAATTAATGTCTAGTTTATTGGTATATAAAATGCAGAATTCACTTTTAAAATTTTTTAAAAGAAATTTATCTATCATCAGTTTCCTGGCACTTCTACAGTTCCCCACAAATCCTCGAGGCTACCAGTAAAGATTCTGTGGCCTTATCTACAGGAACTCTTACTATACTGAGATGTATATGAACTGAGCTGGAAAAACTGAATTTGTGTATCTGTATCTCTGCATACATGTACATGTGTGTGAGTGTACATGTATTTTAAATACATTCTTCACCTATCTTTTGCTTCTGTTTTCTTGTGCAATTGTTCCACTATTTCTAGACCAAAGATTATTTACCTTGAGTAATTGAATAGTGTTTCATTTTTCTTGCCCACGTATTAACACATCTTAGGTCCTAAATAATAAGCCTATCCTGATTTGCCTTTAAGCCTTTTAAACAAAATCAAATAAGCTATTTTAGTCATGAAAATACTTCAGTCCACAGCATGTTTTAAAACCCAAAACCTATTTTGGGCTTTAACATACTTGATAGTATTCTTACTGTTCTCTGAAATGCTGTTATGTCCACCCTTAGATGTGTCTTCCTATTTTTGCAGTTGCAATAGAAAGAATCCTCTCTTAATTCCTCAATAAATTTATTTGCATGGTCAGAATTATACTTTTGATAGTTTCCCAGCTCTGTGGACTCTTACCTTTTTGAGTTTCAGACCAGAAAATCATGGTTCTTTTTCTCTTCCTCAGTTTTGGTTACACATCTAATTATGACTCACTTTTCATCTGTCAGAACTAGGCTGAACGTGACAACTCTGCTGGTTGCCTTCATCTCCTTTTAGCATATGATATGCAAGCAACAGGCAGTCAAGAATTCTCAGAGTGGAATAAGACTTCCACTTTTCATTTCTCTTTCATTTTACCAAAATGCTCTCCAGTATAACAACAAGTGAGAATGCTTTCCTTTTAAGTCTGACAACCACTCCATGAAGTTTTCTTAAGAAAGGCTGGGGAAAATGAGGCTTGGAAGGATAACTTACTTACCCAGGTTCACACAGTTAGTAAGTGGCAGAACTGAGACTTGATACCAGGTCCCATGTATACACTGTCTTGTAATAATACATTCCTAGGATTATGGAATTCCACACTTTGTGCATATTTTCCTCACATACCCCATTATTTCACCATCCTAGGGATCTACTCTCCAAAAAGGCAGTACAAATTCGACATTTCTCATGTCATTTGGACATGCAATGCCACCAGAGGATTTTTCTGTGTTTTCCTGGTCAGCTCTCAAACTCAGTAATTTCAAGTCTCTTACTCTTCAAACCTTCAATCCCACCTTCAATTAGCCTTGTACTTCCTCACCTCCCTTACTACACTCAGGTGGATCACCTCACCTCTTGCTTCCAATGAAAAATTGAGAATACCATACGGGAACATGTCAACTTCTTGCTAACAAACCTACAGACTTAAAAATACTTATCCTTTCCCCACCCCCTCCTGTTACTGTCAAATGCTCCTCCTTTTGACCTAAGTTCATTCTCCCATCTGTGATTCAGATTCTAGTTCTACATTGTTAGGGACTCATTTTATTGATACCCCCCTTTCTTATATTTTCAACCTCTTCATCTTTCCTGCCCACCCACCATCTACATGTAAACAGCTGTTCCTTATCCATTTTAGCAAAACCCTCCTTTGACTCCACGTCTGCTTGCAGCCGTGGCTCCCTGCCTCCTCTCCTTTCATGGCTAAGTCCCTCTGGTATTTCCATCCATCTCCTCACCTTCCACTCAGTCCACGGCCCACCATCTCTTAGCCCTACCAGCTCTGTTGCTAAGTCTGATGGCACATATCCAGCCTTATCACACTTGCTCTTTTAGCATGATACAAAGATCATCAGTCCCCTCCTGAAACACTTTATCCCCTTGATGTGACTCCGATGATGTGACTTTTTGTTTGGTTTTCCACTAGTCTTTATCCCTGTCTCAGCTGCAGGCTCCCGTTCCTTTATTCCCCAAACACTGCTATTTGGGGTTCTGTTTTAGCCTCATGTTATGTCACCCCAATGCATTCTAATTTTAAGTGTTTAAAAACACTTTGCTAACCAAACAATGTATCAGCAGGCTTGACTTGGCCCTGTGGCCACCGGCTTCAGCCTTCTGCTATAATCTCCCTTGGAGATTTGGGTTTCCTTGGTTTCAATGACCATTCATACATTTTACAAACCCACACACATTATCTGGCACACATTTCATTCATTCACCCAAATAACAAATATGAGGTCTGAATCCCTCCAAGAAACTTAAAAGTCCAGTGGAAGTGTTTTCATCATGCTGAACATGTAATACATGTGTGTATTGCTTTCTAACCACCTTCCCAGATAGTTTCTCAGATGAAATAAGAACATTTCCTTTTAGTCTGTTTGTCAAGTCATGTCTACTATTCAAAACAACACGCTTATAGTGTCACCCACTGACCCTCCTGTATTCACCAAAGTTCTCTTGATTAGGACGGCTAGCTCCAAATGGTCTTCCCAACCACCACACTCCACTCACAGCTCAGAAACATTTTTCTCGTTGACAAAGAACATGATTCTACAACTGAAATGTATTTTATAATATGTAGTCATATCATACTTACATGAATAATTACATGTGAAGAGTCTCAACAGGTTCTTTCAAACAATATAGATAGAAGTCCTAATGATAACATACTTTCTTATGAATTATGTGAGGTTTATGCTACATCCAAAAGGGTATAAGAGAATCATCAACTTACCCAATGAACTCCCTTTTTATACAAGAAAACAATAATTTTCTTGATTTTGCTAGAACCTAGAAATATTCTTTACTGTTTTGTGTTTTTGAATTGTTGGACATATGCTTAATGATAACTAATTCTTTTCAAGTTTCTTTACTTAGTTTACACAATGGTAAAATGAGAGAGCTTGATAATGTCTCAACCAGCTCTTTAAGCTCTAAAACTTTAAATACTCATCTCTATATTCTGGTTTTTATTATTCTCACTGTAACTTTTCAGGAAGCACAGTTTCTACTGCATAAGTATGGCAGAACAGAGCTTGTTTTTCCTGTCCTTATACTGTCGCATTTTCCCACTTGCCACCTCTCTGACAGTGCTTTTCCCCTCTTAAGCAAGCTAGAAATTTCTAAAATCTACAAGCTTGCTCAGAATCTTATACTTCTTGATTCCTTTTTATTAGTTTCTTCACTCTTTCTAGAAACTTTCTAATGAGATGAAGTTGGAAAAGATATCTTTTTTCACTTTTCCCTCAAAGACACCTTGGTGTTTGTAAAACACTTATGATGGGAAGACAAGTAGAGCAGAGTTCCTACAACTCATCAAAAGAGTGAGCTCCCTCACCTTCAGACAGAACTGCAGTCTTCTCCAATCCTCCTCTAGAGCTTCTGGGCTGGCTCTCTGCCAGACCTTTGATTTCTTTAGAAAAACTAACCCCCTTTCTTACACCATCCAGCATTTTTGCACCTCACTGTATTAACAAAGTAACACAGATTCCATAACCCTCTTACCAAAGTAAAAGAAATTAGAAGTAATTACTCAAACGTTCTCACCCTCCTTTCTTTGAAGGCAAAGTTGCTTTTTCCCCTCTTCCACCTTAGCCATTTTTTCCAAAGATTTTATTTATTTATTTTTGTGGGGGGAGAGAGGGACAAAGAGAGGGAGAGAAACATCAATGTGTGGTTACCACTCGTGTGCTCCCTACTGGGGACCTGGCCAGCAACCCAGGCATGTGCCCTAGACTGGGAATTGAACCAGCAACCCATTCGTTCATGGGCCGGCACTCAATCCACTGAGCCACACCAGCCAGGGCTAAAGTTTTAGTTCTGGAATAGTTTTAGATTTCCAGGAAAGTTTCAAAGACACCTCAGAGTTTCAATATACTCTTCAATAAGATTACCCTAAAGTTCACCTTTTACAATACTATGGCACACTTCTCAAAACTAAGAAAACAAAACAGGTATATTACTATTAACTAAACTCTAGGCTATTAGGGTTTCATCAGTTTTTACATGTATGCCTTTGTTATTGTTCCAGGATCTATTCCAGGTGACCACACTGCATTCAGGCATTGTGTCTCCCTAGTTCCCATTGGTCTGTGACAGGACCTCAGTCATGTTCCTTGTGTATCATGACTTCACTAACTAGTTTGAAGGAAAACTGGTATTTTGTATAATGTTCCTCAATTTGGAGTTCTCCATTGCTTTCCCATGATTAGTACAATGCTCTGAGTTTCTGGGAAGCATACCGCAAAGGTGAAATTCCCTCTGCACACACATCACATCACGACATCAACATGACTGATCATTGGTGATGTTAACCTTGATCATTTGGTTAAGATAGTGCTCACCAGACTTCTCTACTGTAAAGTATGATTTCCCCTTTCCATATTCTGCTTTTTGAATGTGAGTCACCATGTCTAGCTCACACTCAGAGGGCATGGGAACTAAGCTCTGCTTACTGAAGGGAAAAGTGTTTAGTCATATTATTTAGAATTCTTCCAAAGGAAAATCGGTCCCTTTTCATTCATTCATTCATTCATTCATTCATTCATTCATTCATTCATTTATATAGGTATGGACTTACCTGCATTTATTTTATACTTTGGGTTGTAATCCAGTATCACATTGTTTATTTTGTAACTCAAAGTGTTCTATCTTTGGCCATTAGATGGTCTTTTAGGTTGACTTTTGTGTCCCTGTAACATTTCCTCGTCCTTTCAATTGTTGAGCATTTCCTTGCTTTCTGGATCCAGGCTCACTTTTCATCCTCTTTTCCCTTTCCTTATAATTAGCCATTTCTCTAAGGAGTCCTGGTTTCTTTTATTGGAGAACAGTATTTAGAAACCAAGTCCTGGGTGCTGGGTGTGCTCATTGCTACTGGTTATTACTGTTACTGGGCCTTCTCAGCAGGCAGAGCTAGGAAATGTATATTATGTATATTAACCCATACCTGTATTTATTTGTGTATATATCCATCTGTGTGTATATATAAACACACACAGGCTATGGACTGAATTGTGTCCCCCAAAACTCATATGCGATTTTGAAGCTCTAACAAGTGATGGTATTTTTATTTGGAGATGGGACCTTTGGAAGGTAATTAGGTTTAAATGAGATTATGAGAGTGGAGACCTTATGCTGAGATTAGTGCTGGTATAAGAAATACCAAATAGCTTATTTGCTCTCTTTCTCTCTCCTCAATGAGAAGGTGGCCATCTGCAGGCCAGGAGAGAGTTCTCTCCCGAACTCAAACATGCTGGTCCCTAAACTCACACTTCCAGCCTCCAGAACTGTGAGAAAACAAGTTTCTGTTGCTTAAGCCGCCCAGGCTTTGGTATTTGGTTGGAGCAGCCTGAGCAGACTCAGATAATACATAAACATGAGTATACACTAATGTCTCTGACTCAATCTAGTACTACAGCATTCATTCTAGCCTTATGCCCTTGTTTATATTTAATTCTCTTCTGTCTCTTTTAAACTGACAGACTGTAGGTATCTAGCATTAGTAGCTATTATGAGTCTGAAAATACATCTTACTGAAATAGACATTTAATATGGATATGGATTTACCTTCTGTGTACATAATGCTTCTTTCAAAATTCCCATCTGTGGACCTACAGAATGCCTCATCCACCATCATGGCATTTTATGCAGCATTGTTTCTGATCAAGTAACTTCACAAAAAAATAAAGTATGGCAATGGGCCATGGTCATGGAATTCACTGGTCTTACCACCCACCTGCCATCATCAGCTATCTTGACAGAACAGCAAAATGGCCTTCACAGACCCAGCTAGAGTGCCAGCTAGGTGGCAGTACCTCGTGGGAATGCTCTCAGTCAGTATCTAATATGGGGTGGTTTCTCCCACAGCCAGGACTCAACAGGTCCAATGAAGAAAGGATGAAAATGGGGGTGGCTCCACAATTACCCCAAATGATCCAATAGCAACATATTTGCTTCCCTTCCCCATGACCTTAGGATCTGCTTGGTCTAGAGGTCTCCAAAGGGAGGAATGCTTTCATCAGGAGATACAGTAATGATTCCACTGAACTGAAAGGTGACACTGCCACCTGGCCACTTTGTGCTCCTATACCTCTTAATTAGCAGGCAAAGAAGTGGGTCATTGTACAGGCTGGGGGATTGATCATTATTACCGAAAGGTAGATGGGTTGCTACTGCACAATGGAGGTAAGTAAAGGTGTGCCTGCAATACAGGAGATCCATTAGGGTGTCTCTTAGTACAGTGTCCTAGGATTAGTCAGTGAAAACTATAACAATCTGATTCAGGTATGACTACTAATGCTCCAGGCTGTTCAGGAATTAAAGTTGGGTCACCCCACCAGACAGAGAACAATGACTAGCTTAAGTGGTTGCTGACGGCAAAGTGTAGTAAAATAGGTGGTGGAAGAAAGTTGTTAGAAATACCAACTATGGCCATGTGGCCAGTTGCAGAGATGAGGACTATAACAATTATGAGTATTTTCCTTACTTTATTATGGATATGCCTGCTTATGTATATTAACCAAATATTTTTGGTTTTTTCTTCTCTTATCCCTTTATCACCTAATGTAAGATGCATTAATAGTCGGGGCACATGCCTGGGTTGCGGGGCAGGTCCCCAGTGAGGGACACATGGGAGGCAACCACACATTGATGTTTCTCTCCCACTCCTTCTCCTTCCCTTTCCCCTCTAAAAATAAATAAATAAAATATTTTTAAAAAAGATGCATTAATAACAATTACCTTTATATCACAACATTGAAATCATAGGACATCAATGAGAAGAGTGACTACCACCCAAGGGCTTCACATTCTCTTTTGGGGAATGGGTTAGCACGTTTCAGATGCATGTGGGGTAAGTTGTATTATTTTAGGTGGGAGTGTGCCTTTTTTATTATCTTTACTGAAGATTAAGTATGGTTTACGGAGATGTGTATATGGGTGCTAAGTTGACAAGGGGTGAGCTGTGATAGTCTTTTGATACATCAGCTTGGCTGGGCTACAGTCCCAGTTAACCAAATTCTAATCCAGGTGATGTGTGCGAGTATTTTGCAGGTGTGATTGAAATCCATAAAACCTTAGGTAATCTTGATGGGACTGATTTAATGTCTTGAAAAGTTTTTAAAGGAGAGCTCAGACCTCCCTGAAAAAGAAATCCCCCTGTGGACAGCAGCTTTAGCCTGTACCTGAGATTTCTAGCCTGTTCATCCTGACGTCCTGCTTTATCAATTTCATTTTTGCCTGGCCTAAGCCAATTCCTTGCAATATGTCTCAGAATATATATCTCCTACTGGTTCTGTTCTCTGGTTGACCCTGATTAATAAAATCCTTCACCATGCCACATCATATAAAAAAGAAAAGTTCTTTTTCCATCAAATAGCCCAGGGCTCAGATTCAAGGTTAAAGGATTAAGGCTCACATACACTGCTTACCAAAGAAGAAAATGCCAACTAGCAAAAGCTGCACAAAAATCAATCCTCTGCACCACAGGAGCGATATGAAAAACAAATGAGTTGAGCCCAGTATAAAACTTTCTCTGTAGGATTATCAAAAATTAGTGCTGTTTTATATGTATTATGCAGTTCTTCTCAGACAGGCATCCACCTACAACAAATCATCATGGGCTAATCAGGATCACAACCATATCCTCAGACACTTTAAGATCAAAATACATGCTCAGAAACACAGTCATTATTTCTTTTCATCTTATCTTCAAACACACCTCCAGGTACCTACCCAGGGAGCTCCTACATACATACTACTCCAAATAAAATAATGCGCTTGTTTTTGAAACTTCTATGTTTTTATGTGTTTGTCTTATGTGTATTCAATTGTCCTGAATTCAAAAATAAAAATTTTAAGTATGTTCAGGCAGTTAGATAAGCCATTGAGGCTATTGCTAATTAAAAATAAAAACCCTTTAAAGCATCTAAAAATTTGATATCCTTTCCGAAAGAACCCTTGGGGTGTCTGAAAACAAGAATAAATAAAATAATTAATCTAATAACCACTAGCCCTAATCATGCTGTCTCCACTCTTTTCCATATAAAAGTCTTGTACGCCAATGTGATATTTTGGTAAAATGTTTTTGGCTTCCATCCACTTTGTCTTAGCTCTTACTCCCTCTTCCCACTACAAAACAATATTTAGATGTATAAATAAAACACAGCCATACATTCCTTTTATAGAAATATCTTATGTAGTTGTAGAAAAAAAGAAAAGAATCAAGACCTGGATATATTTTATCAATTAGGCCATAATATCCAGAAACAGTCCGTAGAATTTTACCAAAGATGAGATATGACAACTAAATCCACAGCTGTAGGCTTCAGACTAATCCCTATTTATCGGACTTAACAAAAATGCTAAAAAATAAATGATACTTTTTAACTAGCTGCTACTTCCAAGACTACTGTTCCTCTCTGTCTCCTGGGAAACGATATTCACTGTCCAAGCCGCCACCTCTGCTCCACACTGTGAGGGGAACCCATGTGTTTCAGGTGGGAACAGCAGAGGCGGTCATGGTCCACAAAGAATTCAAACTGCTCTCTCTCCGAATGCACCTGGGAATGAGGGTACCAGAGCGAGCTGACTCAAGTGGCCATGAAACTTCTAATTCCCCAATCTCTAGTATTGTTGGCTGGGAAGAAAATTACTTTCACAAAGACTTGTGTCAGTATACAAGAGTGAGGGGTGGAAACCACCACTATTCAATACATTTGTGTACAGCAGATAAAGCATCAAACTTTATAGCATTTATTGTCCAACTCCCAGTATTTAACCAGGGGTAGCACCAACATGCTTCAGGAAATTTCTCTAATTTCTACAGATGATGCTCTCTGACCCTTAGCCCCATGTATATACACATCAGACCCTGGGAAAATGCTACACAGCCAAGCAATTTAAAATACTGAAAATCTATGAATTAACATCTTAGAAAATATTCATCTCACAAATTCATTATGTATTGACATGATGGATGTGATTAAAAAATTATCCAGAGCCAAAAACATGTAGCTATTATACATGAAGAAGTTAATTCTAAGGATATCACATACAAGGGAATAGTAGGTTTGTCTTTTCCTACATGAGTGCTATCAATTGGCAAAGTTCAGCTTGTGTAGACAATAATTTGGAAGAACCCTAAGCAGTTTTATGTTTCAGTGTATTAGCTACCATCTGAAAACAAGTGCATGTGGCCAGGTAGAGCAGGGAGGTGCCTCAGCATAGAGTGCAAGAATGAAGCTTTGACCTTAAAAACTGTGTAATGCAAGTTAGGCCACAGAAAAAATTGCACTAGACTGGTGATGTGCTAACCATCTTCCCTACTGTTTAAAATAAAAAAATAAAAAAAAAAGAGGCAAAAGTTGATTTTGTAAGTTATACATCACCAATTTATCTTTTAAGAATTGTTGGTTATATCTACTTTTAATTTTATTCTTTTTTCCATATCTGTTTCTATTTTGTTCTTCAGTTTATTTTGTTCATTAGAGTTCACATAAAAGTGAGATCATATAGTATTCGTCTTTTTCTGACTGGCTTATTGCATTTAGCATAATAATCTCCAGGTCTATCCATGCTGTTGTAAAAAGTTATATATAATTTTTCAAAATCAAATGATCATTTCCCAGGACATAGGCCTCATAAATAGAATCTGAATAGTATTTGCTCCTACTTGTCTCATCATTGTATCTGTTATGAATACAGAATGAAACATCATCTTGGAGAATTAAGTTTAAAAAAGCAATTCTCAACTAGAGAAGCAATGTAGTCTGAAAACAAGCAAAACTCTGTACCATTTCTTTTGTTCTTAGTTTAATTTATTTTGAATATTGAACAATACTAGAAATAGAAGAAAAATTTTTTAAGTTTTAGTGGGGTAAATTTATATACTATAAAATTTGCCACTTAAAGTGATTCTTAGTAAGTTTAGAGTTGTGCAACTATAACCAGAATTTAATTTTAGAATAGTTCCAACACTCCAAAAACAAACCTCATTCTCATTTACAGTTGCTCCCCACTCCCACCCTCTGCACTGGGCAGTCACAAACTTATGTCATTTATCTACAGATTTGCCTATTCTGGACATTTCATACATGTGGAAAGATGAACTTCATGGTCTTTTGTGAAAATCTTTCAGTTAACATATTTTCAGGCTCACCCATGTTCTAGCAAGTATTAGCACTTTGTTCCTTTTTATTGCCCAATAGTCCACTGTAGGAATACACTACATTTTGTTTATCCATTTGCTAGGTGCTGGACATTTGGCTAGTTTCCACTTTTGGGGTATCATGAATAATGCTGCCGTAAGCATTCATACAGAGAAGTCTTTGTGTGGATGTATGTTGTTTGGGAATGGATCTGCTGGATGGTATGGTAATTCTGTGTTTAGGTAATGAGTTTTCTATTTATCAAAATGTAAAGAATTTAAAAGTGCTGAAATGTGGTTCTAGAAGAAAGTACTGAAGAGTTTGATAGGACAGGAAGATCACTGCCCCATCTCTCAAAAATTCTGTTATCGAAGCTATGTAATATTCAATTATAGCAAACACTTTTCTCATTTTACTTAAGTTATATTTATACATGATGTCTCTGAGCACAACATTACAATTTTACTGATGATCTCCAGCATGTCTAAGGTGGACAACAGAGATTCCCGACCCATGTTAATCAGTCATGTTGTTAAAGAATTTTGAAAGAGCCCTGGCTGGTGTGGCTCAGTGGATTGAGTGCTAGCCTGCAAACCAAAGGGTCACTGGTTCGATTCCCAGTCAGGGCACACGCTGGGTGTGTGGGCCAGGTCCCTGGTTGGGGGCACACGGGAGGCAACCACATGTGGATGTTTCTCACCCTCTCTTTCTTCCACTCTTTCCCTCTGTCTAAAAATAAATAAATAAAATCTTTAAAGAAATTTAAACAATTAAAAAATAATTTTGAAAGAGAAATTGGAAAAATACTCTTTTTGCAAGAGTAGTTCTTTAGGCCAAAGGTTATCTATGAGTTACATAGAGAAAGGAAATAAGAGAGAAGTTAGAAGGAAGGAAGAGAGATAACTGGAAGGGGAGTTGTTGTGCCAATTATCAATGATAATTAAAAATAACTGTACAATGATACTCTACAGTTGACCACAAAAGTAGCTTTAGCAACTTGCATTCCCATCCGCAGCATAGCAAAGTGCCTGTTTTTCCCCACGTTTGTTAACCTGTGATCTTACTAAGCTTTCCAATTCTGTCAACTGATTTAAGAATGTTATCTTTTTTGTTTTGTTTTAAATACTCTTTTCTTTTTCTTTTTAAAAAATATTTTATTTATTTAGAGGGGAAGGGAAGAAGAAAGAGTAGGAGAGAAACATCAATGTGTGGTTGCCTTTCACGTGTCCCCTACTGGGGACCTGGCCTGCAACCCAGGCGTGTGCCCTGACTGGGAATTGAACTGGTGACTCTTTGCTTCACAGGCCCATGCTCGATCCACTGGGCTACACCAGCCAGGGCAAAACTTATCTTTTTGTTGTTCTTAATTTTTACTTTTCCAAGGTTAGTTTAAGAAGATTTTATATACATATTGGCTGTTTGGGTTACTTTTCCAAGAGTTGCCAGTTTATCAGTTCGAGGGAATTTCTATACTATGAATGCAGTACTTCTTATTGATCATCTTCTGATAACTTATTATACCTTTCCCTGAGGCTATTCTGAGCACCCGCATCCTCTTCCTACATGTTATTGCCACCCTTCTCAGTCAGTGATCTCCCTTCATACTTTACTGAGAGGACTTGAGATTTTAAAAAATCCGTTCCACAAATATCTTATGAGAACCTACTATATATTCTTCATCACACATAGATGTTATAATATATCATATGTGACAAGACAGTTATGATCCTTGCACTCGTGAAGCTTACAGCTGGGCAGTGGTGTGTGGGGCTTGAGTACTGAAACAGGGAGCAATGGAGACACATGCTTTAGGGTGATAAGCATCTTCTTGGCAGATGATAATCTCTCATCTATAGAAATTAACACTAGGAAGGACAGGATTAAAGCTGTTAAAGGCAGCTACAGGTAGGATGCAGCATATACTAGAAAATGAAATACAACCAAGGCCAATGAAGTTGGAACATAGGAAGCAAGGAAAAAAGTGCAAAGTCAAGAGAAGACAACATAAGACCATGGTAAAAATTTAAATTTTAAGTAAAATGGGAGTAGGGGCCACTAAATGTTTAGAAGGAAAGTGGTGTGAGGTAAGAAGAAGCCAGATTTCATGTGCAATGCTCTCTGACAGTCAAGAAGTTCAGGTTTTATTCTACAGGCAGTGAGGAGTCTTGGAAGAGTTTTAGGCAAGGAAGTAAGTAGGCTGCTGTTTTTGAATGATCTTTCCAGTTGTGGGAAATTAATTTTAGGGGGTTAAGGACATAAATAAAGGAAGTAGACCACTTCGGAAACCTTTGCTGAAGTCCAGGCTTAGATGATGGTGGGAGGAGTGCATTCACTTTGGCGACAGAATAGAAACAAAAGGAAAGTGGTTATAAGACTGTTTGGTGGAAGAAAGGAAAGGAAGAAGTCCAGGATACTGTTTTGACTTGAGTGGCTACTACTGAGATGAAGACTGGGATGGAGTGAATGGTGGAAAGAGGAAACAAGATTTGTTTAGGCTTTGTAATCTGTGAGATGTCTGTGAGACCACCTAATTCCCATTCTCTTGTATACATGACAGGATCCATGCATTTAATGACTGGAGGAAAGGTCAGGTCTACAGGGAAAAATTGGAAAGTCATCAGAATATGGATGATATTTAAAGGCAAGGGCCTAGATACCGTCACACAAGGAGAATGTGTAGACAGAACAAAGGAGGGATGGGCCCAGGTACAAGGAAAGAGAAGACATCACAAATAACTGAGACTTTGACAAGTGATTCTTTTCTAGGACTGTGCTCCATCAATTACTCACTTTTGGCAATCTCTTCCTTCACTAGTCACTTCTCCAAGATTATAAAAATATATAGGGCATGCCTATCTTTAAAATTATGCTCCATCAACCACATTTCTTTCCAAGGTGTCGTTCCGTTTTCCTCCTTTGTTTCCATGACATTGCACCAGCCTGCTTCTTTGCCAACTTTTCACACTGCCACTCTTATTCTTTCAGATTCCCATAGGTAGGCATTTTCTAATGTTTTGTTTATATTTCTCTAAACTACTTCTCAGAAATTAATATCCACTCTCACAGGTGCAGCACCAATGCAGATGACTTCCAATGCAGAAATCTAAATTTCTAACTTTGATTTCTCTTAGGACCTTTAGATCCAAAATTCTACTTATATACTAGATAGCTTTGTCTGGAAATCCATCCTGTTTAACAATCACAAACTGTTAAGAGATGGAAGAAATTCTTAGTGAAAATGCATTTTCACTTTCTCATTTACAGGCAAGGAGACTGAGGCACATAGCATTATCTTTAATGACACATTGGCTCATTACTGGAAGAACTAAAACCTGGCCCCTTTGATCCTTATTGATCCAATAATAAAAATCAAATCAATCATCTGCACCACAAAATCACCTTTTCCTTGACTTTTTTATCCTTCCAATCACAAAGGTCCAAAGTCTTTGGCCTGATATTTAAACCCTTTTTATAATCTACCCTAATTTACAAGTTTAATCTTTAGTTTCATATTCTCTTACTCTTCTGATCAAACTAAAGCATGCTCACTGCTGTGCCCCACATACACTGTGTGATTTCCTTCCTTTACTTCAACTCCTTCCAGGTCTTCTCCCACCTGACACATACATACATGCACACAGACACTCCTAACACACCAAAATTTTAGGGCTGATCTCAAATATTACCTCTTTCACAAACATTTTCTTAGTTTATTTGCATTTCTTTGATAGCCCTTATATTGTATATAGATAATAAATATTTGTACATTTGCCATAGTCTTCTATCAGAATTCTCGAGGATAGGGGCTTTCTACATCGCCTGTAGTACTTACAAGCCAGTTTTTTTTTTTCCTTTTCTCTTTTTAAGGGTCATTTTTGCATAGCCAACAAACAAACAACAATTTAACTAACTAAAAAACCAACCAGAGAATCAAAGTTGCTTGTGACTTTCTCAGTCATTACCATCTCTCATGTGATAATTGTCTTCCAATGGTCTGGCTCAGCTGTGCCCTAATGTTTGCTGTTGTTTATCATTAAGGCCCCACACATTGTTCATTCGCGTTCCATAGCTTCTATGCAGGAAGGCAGCAATGTATGCTCCCTTGCCTGTGATTCTTCCCACAGATAATAGAAAATAAATTGCAATTACATTTTGGTAATTGTATATAATTAACTTAAAATGAGCTGTTAATTATAAAAAATATGCTTTTTACTTCCTCATTATCTCATTTATTTTAGTTCCAAATTCTTAATGCCTCACTTGAGTAAGTTTAATACTTTAAATACACAGAGTATTTTTAATATTAAGACAGTTTAGATTTCCAAATAAACAAAATTCAGCTTAAAATTAATTTTTATTTAGGGAGTTCTGGCAAATACTGTCAAACTTCTTCAAATTCTTACAATGTAGATTAACATTTTAAAAGGCCTTTGTCAAAGGAATATTACATAAGATTTTTTGAAAGTGGTTCATAGTTTCATCTCATGGTTCTCATAATTATTTGAATGTAGGACATGCATGCCCAGATGTATGTACTTGAACTTTTAAAGCACATCCATCTTTTAGACTGAAGCACTAGCTTCCAAAGCATTCACTACACTTACCTGAACAGCAATAATGAAAACTTTCACGAACTGCAAGTGGGAGAATGAATTGCTACAACTTTCTGGGACAAAATTAGCACAGACTATTGTAGTTTATAATTATAAAGTATACTGAAATATACTTATGTAAAAATAGCAATTTCATTTTGGAGAATTCACCCTAATAAAACAGTAGAAGTACCAGAACATGAGGATAGGTAGCCATGCTTGTTAGAGCATTGTGTGTAGTGATAAAGAACTTGAAACAATCTGAATATCTAATAATGAAATATCTAATGATGAAAAAGTACTAGCCCCAAATTCTTCAAATTTCAGGGGGGAAAAAAGGATTATTAAGGATAGCTTTGGAGTATAAATAGATTTAACTTCTATGGAAAGCAAGTTATTCATATGCATCGAGAATCTTAAAGGATTCATATATTTGAGACAGCAGTCTACTTAGAGTCATTTATACCAAGAAAATAGGTAGAAATAAAATAATTTACAGAAGAGGTCTTCAAGGCATAATTAATTTATAAGGGCAAAACCCTGTATTATCCAATGTCAGGCTTTTGGATAAATACTGAATAATAGATGTCACATAATAAACAATTGTTGAGTGAATTAATTACTATATTTTCATAAAAATTTATTGACATCAGAAAAAAGTGATAGTGAATAAAGCAAAAAATAAAATTCTTCGTAAGCATAATCCCTGTTACTCAATAGATACTTATTGAGTATAAAAAAAAGATTAAAAAGGTCTCAAAATTTTCTCTGAATGATAGGCATATGAATAATTTTATTTTTCTCTTTACACTTTTCTATATTTCTAAATTTTACAATGAGAATTATTTATTCATATGATCAAAAAACTGGATTCACCAATAAGGAGCTATAACTATATACCAAACATATCCTTAGTATCTGTATTCTATATAATCTTGCCTTGACCCACCACTCAAGTTTACCTTGGTTTAGAGTTACTCCCATTCGTAACCAGGTTGAGCTCTTGGGGCTTAGCAAGTTCTTTATCAGCAACCAATTGTTTCGACTTAAATGCAGCTTGAGTTCTCAACCTGTAAAAAGAAATTTAGAGAATGTCTAATCCTACAGAACCTAAGAAACTGAATGGCATTCCTTGAATGCCATTTCTTTCAAGGACCATCTTCTAGCCACATTACCCAGCGATTATTTTCAAATTAAAACCCCATCTACCAAAAACAAATGAGTTCTCCCTAATACACATAAACACAAAGCAGTTCCACAAGAATTTTAATTTTCTTTACTTATAGAGGAGTGGGGGAAGTCTGAGTTGGTCAGAATATCATTTAAGAAGTCAACATTATAGATGTTTTAGGAGCACTTTAACTCTCTTCTTTAGAAATTTAAAGCTTCTTCACATCCACTACTAACAAGTGTGTTTTGGCCACCAGAGTCCAGATGGAGTTCTAGTAACACTGAGTAAAACCGACCCTGTCCAACACACCTAGAGGTGGCCCTTCTCATACCGACAATTTAAAAAGCTGAGGCTGCATCTCACTAACGAACCACTTTATCTGGGTCACAGAAAAATTCCTCCAGGAAGAAATTTTATCCATCAATGTTAAGTTAGCTCCACTCTCGCTGTATGGAGGAGGGGAAGCAGATGAAGAACTTGGCATGACACCGTTCTAACCAAGAGTTGGAGTGCCAATTATTCACTGGCACCAAACATGTGACCCTTACCACCCATTCTCTTAGTTACCTAGAGATGTTCTCTGGTTCATTTTTAAAAATGAAATCCATAAAACTACATTCCTAAATTATGAAATAAAACCACAAAAGGTAAAAATGTTGTTAAAATAATGTCATTTCCATCACTGTCAAAAGATGTTTACAACTGACACTAAATATGCACAGTGATATACAAAGAGAATCATGTAGATTAACTACCCTATAAAAACTAAGAGTTTAATAAAACAGACCTAACAGACATGCAGGCATTCAATCCAACAGCAAACAGAATACATATTCTTCTCAGGTGTAAACAGAATATTTTCCAGAGTTCATGTTAGGTCACAGAGCAATTCTTACAAATTTAAGGAGACTGAAATCATACCAAGTATTTTTTCCAACCACAATGGTAAGAAACTAGAAATCAGTAACAGAATGAAAACTGGAAAACTCATAAATAAGTAGGAATTAAAAAATACACCCCCAAACAATAAATGAGTAAAAGAATAAGTCAAAAAATAACTTGAAACAAATGAAAATGGAAACACAACATACTAAAACTTCTGGGATGTAGCAAAAGCTGTTCTAAGAGGTAAGTTTAAAGAAATAAATGCCTACATTAAGAGAAAAGGATCTCAAACACAAACAAAAAAAACAACCTAATTTTATAGTATAAAAAACTAGAGGAAACTACAGTCAATATTATTAGAAAGAGAAAAATAACAATAATCAGAGCAGAAATAAATTAGAGGCCAGAAAAACAATGAAAAAGATCAAATAAACTAAGATTTAAAAAAAGATAGACAAAATTGACAAACCTTTAGCAAGACTAAGAAAAAAGAGAGAAGACTCAAAATTGTAAGTGAAAGAGGAGACACTACAACCACAGAAATGCAAAGGATCATGAGAAACTGTTATGAACAGTTACACTTCAAATAATTGGATAACCTAGAAGATATGGTAAGATCCTAGAAACATACAACCTATCAAAACTGAATCATGATGAAATATAAAATGTGAAAACACAAATAATGACTTATTTGAGATTAAATCAGTAACCAAAAAACTCCCAAGAAAAAAAAGTCCAAGACTACATAGATGTTTTCCCTGGTGACTGACTTCTACCAAATGTTTAAAGAAATAATGTCAATCCTTTTAAAATTCTTCCAGCAAATTGAAGAGAAAGAAACTCCCAAACCTATTTTATGAAACCAGCATTACTCCGATACCAAAGCCAGATAAGGAAAATACAAGAAAAGAAAAATACTGGCCAATATTCACAATGATTATAGATGCAAAAATTCTCAATAAAATACTCCAAACTATAGAATGCAAGATAAATATTGTATGATTATTTCAGTAGATGCAGAATAAGCATTTGGCAAAATTCAACATTCTTTCATGAAAAACTCAAGATATTGAGTATAGAAGGAACATAACTCGATTATAACTGATCCACATACGATAAGCCCACTGCTCACATCATAGTAAATGGTAAAAGATTGAAAGCTTTTCCTTTAAGATCGGGAGCAAGACAAGAATGCCCCTTCTCTGCTACTTCTATTCAACATAATACTAAAAGTACTAGCCAAAGCAATTATGCAAGAATAAGAAATAAAGGTATCCACGTTGGAATGCAAAAAGCAAAACTGTCTGTTTGCAGATGACACAATCTTATATATAGAAATCCTGAAGTCTTCATCAAAAAGCTGTTAGAATTAATAAATGAATTCACTAAAATTACACAAATCAGCTGCATTTCTACATAAAACATTGAATTGTCTGAAAAAGAAATAATAACACAATCACATTTACAATTACATAAAAATAATAAAATACTTAAGAAGAAATTTAATCAAGGAAATGTAAGATGTTCATATTAAAAACTCCAAGAAACAGTTGAAAGAAAGAAATTGAGGAAGACACAAATACAAAGAAAATATCTTATGTTTATAAATTGGAAGAAATAATATTGTTAAAATGTCCATATTAACAAAAGAAATCTACAAATTCAATGCAATCCTTATCAATATTTTATTGGCATTTTTCACATAATTAGAAAATTAAGCTTAAAATTTGTCTAGAACCATACAAGACCCCAAATAAACAAAGTAGTCCTGAGAGAGAAGAACAGAGCTGGAGGTATGATGCTTCCTAACTTCAAACTGTATTACAAAGTTGGAGTAAGCAAAAATGGTAATGGCATAAAAACAAATACAAAAACCAATGGAATAGAACAGAAAGCCCAGAGATAAACCCATGCATATATGGTAAAAATCTTTGACCCGGGTACCAAGAACATGTAATGGAGAAAGAACAGTCTCTTCAATAAATGGTGTTGGGAAAACTGGATCTTCATAAGAAAAGAATGAAAGTATCTTATACCGCTTATAAATATTAACTAAAAATTGATTAAAGACTTAAATGTAAGACCTGTAAAGTAAAACTGCTATAGGAAAATAGATGAGGAAGCAGCTACTTGACATTGGTCTTGGCAATACCTTTTGGATACAACACCAAAAACTTGGGCAAAAAAAACAAATAGTGCTAAATTGATCTGAAAAGCTTCTGCACAGCATAGAAAACAATTATTAAAATGAAGTAACCTATGGAATGGGAGAAAATATTTGCAAACCATATATTTGATAAGGGATTAATATCCAAAATATATAAGGAGCTTATACAACTCAATAGCAAAAAACCAAATCAAAACAAAACAAAAAACAAAAACCTGATTGAAAAATGGGCAGAGGATCTGAAAAGATAGTTTTTTTTTCCCCCAAAAAAGACACAGAAATGGTCAACTGGTACATGAAAAGATGCAACATTACCAGGGAAGTGAAAATCAAAACCACCATGAGATGTCACCTCCCACCTGTTAGAATGGCTTTGATCACAGGAACAACAGATAACAAGTGGGGAAAGAATATGGAGAGAAGTGGATCCCTGTACCTTATTGATGGGAATGTAAATTGGTACAGCCATTGCAAGAACAGTATGGTGGTGTCTCAAAAAATTAAAAATATAACTACCATATGATCCAATAATTCCACTTCTGGGTATTCATCTGAAGAAGACAAAATTAGAATCTTGAAAAGATGCCTGCACTCCCAGATTCAATGCAGTATTATTCACGACAGTCAAGGTACAGAATCAACCTAAATGTCTGTCAGCAGATGAATGGATAAAGATTCGATACATGTGACTGTAATTCAGCCATGAGGAAGAAGCAAATACTATACCTAGAGGGCATTTTGCTAACCGAACATCCCAAAATACCAAAATTAGTGAGATATAGTCAAAATAGTTCTGGGAAGGAAATTTATACCACAAAAAACTTCCATTAGAAAACAAGAAAGTCTCAAATCAATAATCTAAGCTCTCATCTTAAGAAATTAGAAAAAAGAAGAGCAAGATAAGTCCAAAGCAAGTGGAAGAAAAAACATTATAAAGAAATGAATGAAATAAATAAGACTAGTATTACCTCGATACTGAAACCAAACACAGTACAAGAAAACCCAGACCTATATTTCTTACCAATATTAATGCAAATATCCTTAATAAAAACATAAATAAAATTTAATAATACATATGAAGTACTGTACACTATGACCAAACAGGGTTTATTTTAGGCATATAAGGCTAGGGTCAACTTTAAAATATCAATTAATATAGTTTATTATATCAGCAGGCTAAATAAGAAAAACAAGATGATCACATCAATTGATGCATAAAAGGGATTTGACAATTCCAACAAACATTTATGATAAAACTACATAAACTACAAGAAAAAAAACTTTACTGTGTGAAAAATCATGTTAAGAGATTGAAAATAAAAAATGAAGACTGCTGGAAAATACCTGCAGCCACATACCTGCTAAAGGACTTGTATCTAGAATGTATAAAGAACTCTCAAAACCAACAGTAAAAAAACCTCAAACAATTCAGTTAGAATATGGGAAAATGCTATTAAAGAGGCAATTTATCCAAGAGGATGGAAACAGAGCAAATAAGCAAATGAAAAGATGTTCAGCACCAATAAACATTAGGAAAATGCAAATTAAGACCACAATGAGATATCACGATGTACATATTGGAAGAGTAAAATAAAAATTTGTGGCAATACTAAATGCCAACAAACGTGGGGAGAAATGTTCTCTCCTGCACTTCCTGAAGAAAGTATTTTAAACTAAGTGTAATATAAGCTAAATTTCAGAAAACTAAATGCAGTTACTATATGATCTAACAATCATAATCTTTCATGTGTAGAAATAAAAACCTTAGTTCACACAAAAACTTGTGTAAAAATGTACATAGCAGTTCTATTTGTAACAGACAAACCTGGAAACTAAGGTGTTCTTCAATAGATGAATGGTTAAACAAGTTATGGTATAACCATATCATGGAATACTACTGAACAGCATCAAAAGGTACAATATATGCAATAACCTAGATAGGTCTCCATGCATTACAATTAGTAGAAAAAAACAGTATCGAAAGTTCATAGACTATAGAGTTGCATTTTATACCATCCTCAAAAGATAAAATTTTAGAAACAGACCAGAGATTAGTGGTTTATAGAAGTTAGGGATGGTGGGGGCAGGGGAGGGTGGGGAAACTCTAATAAGGTAAGTGCAAAGGAAATCTTCGTTCTTTATTTGATTGTGGTGGTGGTTACACACCTCTTCAAATCTGCATCTGTGGTAAATGACACGGAACTACACACACATTGCACTAATGCTGAATTGCCACTTTTGATAGTGTATTTTAGTTCCTGGGGGAAAGTGAGTGCAGGGCACATGGAACCCCGTTGCACTATTTTTACAACTTCCTTTCAATCTATAATTATTTCAAAATAAAGTTTATAAAAATCTCTATAAATATTCTATTTTTGCAATTTATACACACATAAAACTTGCTCAAAAGCTGTATTTCTGAGCTCTCTCACCTATGTGAGTATAATCAAGAAAACACTAAAGACTGTATTATCATTATCCAACATTATTTGAATATACAAGCTATTCAAGTGAACATGACGCATTTTCTAAACCTACCCAATCTCCCCTGCTAGGCTGTGCCCTCTTCACCACATTGGATCCATTTTTCTATCCCAAAGACCTAAAACCACTCCTCACAAGTCACAGGCACTGGATAAATGTTCTTGAGTTCTCAGGAGAGACTATACATTAACTTGAGGATGAACATTTAGGGTCATAAAATTAAAGCAACATCTTAGTCTTTGGTGACAACCTTGTTATAAGTGGCTTAATTTTCACTTATTTGAAAAGCCTCCAGGTTTCAACAACGAAGGATAGAACTGTCTGATCGTAGGAAGAGAAAGAGGAAGATGACTTTTGGTTCCAAGACAGTAAGTACAGTAGCCCCCTTTCCCCGATCCATGGGGAATGCTTTCCAGACAGTTCCCATGTCTGGAGAATGACCCTAATGGAGGCCTAAAACTGCAGATAATACTGAACCCTATGCTGTATACATTTTTCCCTATACATACACACCTTTTCACTTAAAGGAAGCACTTTTGGCTTCTCTTTGGCATGTTTGAACTGCCAGCATCACCTGCTTGTGCTTTGGGGCCAACACTAAGTAAAATAAGGGTGACTTGAACACAGCACTGTGATGCCACGTCAGCTGATCCGATAACCGAGGTGGCTGCCGACTAACAGGTGAGGCACGTGTCCAGCGAAGGTGCACTGGACAAAGGGGTGATTATGCCTTGAGTGGGATGGAGTGAGATGGCAAGAGATTTCATCACCCTCAACCGTGCACAATTTACGAACTGTTTACTTCTGAAATCTTCCATTTCCTATTTCTGGTCTTGAAATTTACTTTTTAAAAAGACATGACACTTCATTGTTTTAAATATGATTGTATCTGATTTACTGCTAATTTTCCTTGAATAAATTAAGATAGTAAGTTTTGTGACTCTGTAAAACTACGCTGACCTATACAACATTAAAATAGCAGTATCGTTTTTGAAGCACTGTTCTTCAGGAAGAATTATTGAGGGAAGGACAGTTTAAATGTGAATAAGTTTATAACAATTGGTTATTGAACAGGAAAAGGTTGAATTTGGTTGAATTTAGAAGGCTCCCATCATGTTATATTTTATACTATAGTGAACAGATATAAATATGGAATGATGACAACTAATCAAACTTCTTTACAACTAGATTCTACACCTTGATGTCTTAAGCTTTTACATAATGCCCACTGTTCTCCACAATGACATCAAACAGCAAAGGATTCTGTGTAATGGTAATATCATTTTAAAATATTATCTCTGGAAACCAGCAAAAACTACACCGGACTGCTCAGAAGTAGACATTTCAGGCTAAGTCTTCCAAAGACAACAGTGGAATTTACTTAGTAGTCACCGTTTGTATGCATCCTGGGAAAGCCAAAATCCCGAGGAACCTCTTCTCCTGCACCTTCGTTACAGTACCGCAGCAGTCACTGCATCCTGTGTTCTCCCAGTTACAGGCACTGCCCAGAGATAGGTAGCACTCACCAATTGTAGTCTAGTCGGGACTGATGAAGCTGCTGCTGTTTTAGGAGAAGCTTTGTCTCTTGCTGGGCCAGCAGGTGCTGAAGGCGCTCCTTTTCAACTTCCAGCTCCATTTTTTGAAGCATAAGTTGCTGCCTTCTGTCTTCTGAGAGTTGCTTTTTGAAATCAGTTTCACTGGGTTGCAGTAGCCCTTGGCTATGCATCAGAGTTGCCCAGGCAAGTCCACAGTAATGGCATGATTCTGGCTGTGTCTTGGAATATTGAGGGGCCATGACTGTAGGATGGCTAACATGAACGTGATGTGCATTCTCAGAAAGCCTATGCCCACAACACAGTCTAGACGGAGTAGGCCTAAGATGCTGACATTCCTTCAATTCCTCTGCTGGAACTTTCTCTGTAGGGACTGCACCTGCTAGTTTTTTCCCTGGGGATCCGTAATCACATGTTCTGGTCTCCGATGGCACCCTGTCTAGATCCTCTTCGGGACAATGAAGGGCTGCTGGTTTCAGAGAATTGTTCCTGAACTCCACAAGGGATTCTAGAGCTGAGTCCTGATCTGCAGGCTTAGGCCTTTGCTTGGTTTGATGGTAGGTCTGTGGGTTGGCTACACTCAGGTAGGAGCCATCCAGTTCCACAGATGAAGACTGTACAGTGCTTTTCCTATTCAATACCTGAAAGGAACCACAAGATCACTTGTCAAACAGGAGCCCAATGAAATGAGTCCTTTGTTTTGGCTTTTCAGAAATCAATAATATATTTTCACCAAAACAAAGCTGTTTTGTCTTCTTAAATAAGAAATGTTAGTATATGCACAACCAAAGTGACATGTACCACAAACCTAACCCATTTTCGAATAACCGAGATTTGAGTAAATCCTTAAGGAGGAGGAAGAAGGAAGTGTTGCTACTGGCCGCTTAAGCAAGATTTCGGGAGTTGCAAATAATGAGGTTCACATAAAATCAACTTTGAGAAGAGGCAAAAGTATTAAATGTTAGTATTTTAAAATGCTTAATTTTAAATACTGAGCCAAAAAATCCATTTAGCCACCTTAAATACTATTTGAAATATCCTGTGATTAGCCATTACACAGCATGAGCTTTGATATAAAACCTTTCACCTAACACTGAATAGGATGTTACTACTAGAAATTTGATGTTTTTATAAATATTTTTACATCACACAGATAAAACTAACACTTTCAACAAAATATGATTCTAATCAAAAGTGGTTATTTAAATACAAAACATTTCATTACAGCTATAAACATAAGTGATTTTTCAATTAAGCTGTTCAAGTGATTATAGTCTGATAAAACTCAGGCAGAAAGGAAACAGTTGCAAATGACCTTGGACAGACCAACAGTGAGCTTTCCTAGTTCGTTAGCCTCAAGCTTGTTCTACCAGGGAGAGCAAAACTTAGTGTAGGTCAGCAATTCTGAAACTACCATGTATCAGAATCACCGGGGTGGCTTGTTAAATGTGAATTGTGGGCTTCATCCCCTGAGCCCCCAATTCAAGAAGCCTAGAGCAGAGCTGAGGAATCTGCATTTGCAATGAGTTGCGTGGTGATGCGGATGCCGCCCTTTGAGAACCACCGGTCCATATCGTGAGATACCTGGCTTCTCTGTCCATCTCTAAGAACTGTTTTGATTAGATTGGGCTCACTGAGGTAATCGTGGGTAATTTCCTTGTCTCAAGATCTTAAACTTAATCACATCTGTAGAGTCTCTTTTCACACAAAGTACTTTATACCATATAAAATGATATTCATAGGTTTGAGGAATTAGGACATGGACATATTTTGGGTGGGGCATTATTCAGTCTACCACAACTGCTTTTTAAGTAACTAATTCATAAACAGTTGCAATGTTCATCTATTCTACAGACATAGAATAATTGAGATCCCTAGCGAAAGGGAGGGGGAATCCCCTAATTTGTTAGCAATAGTTGCAACTGATGAGCTGACTGATAAACTGCCAACTCACAGAGATATACAATGCTCTTACAATGATTGTTCAGATTATGTGTTTCTAAAGCAACGCTGAGGGAGTTCTATTTGGATGAGAACGAGCTGCACCTGGGGAGAGGACCTGGCTGTCTTCAGAGAAGACGCGCAAACTGCCCACTGAGCAGATGCCACTGGCAGGTTACAAGGACAGAAAAGGAGCAAGTCCTCGGGCAAAATTTCTGACAAACTACCTCATAAAATAATTAACCCAACTTTGCCCCTAAAAGGAAGCTCTAGTCTAATTAATCTTTCCTACTATGAACTTTGGTAGCACTTCCTGTCAACATAAATATTTAACATTAATCATCTGTTACTTTGTATGGTAAACTATCTTTTTACAGAATTATTATATTAAAAATGACTTCTTTTTTCTTGGTCCAGAAACTTAAATAAACTATTTTATATTCTCATATATTTTCTGAGACATGTATTATTAATATAACAAGAGATAGCATGCATATATTATTTTAGATTCTGATTTTTGTTCCTTAACATTATTTACATACATGCATTTTTATGTAATGACAGTTGACACTGATTTTAATGTTATTGATTTAAATTATTCATAAATGTCAGGTATTCAGAATATTTCTACAATATTTTTTGATAGAGACCTTATGCTTTTAAGAGGCAGAACTGAATGATTTTGATGCATGCTTTACTCAAAGAGAACACTGCTTTGCCAATTGGCTGATGGGTGACTGTGCATGTTGGTAGGTTCCCACCCTCTCTGTGAGCCCACCCTGTATTATCTCCTCCCCCTGTCTGTGGGTGGACTCGAGAATATGGTGAGATATCAGTCATGTGATCATGTTACATTATACAGCAAAAGGGACTTCCGAGATGTAACTAAGGCTCCTTAATCAGATGTCTGTGAATAATAATAATAATAATAATAATAATAATAAATATAAATATAAAGATTGTCTTGTGTGGGCAAGACCTAATCAGATAAACTCTTTTAAAGAGGTTCAGGTGCCCTCCCCAAGGTCAGAGATTCTCCCACTGGCCTTGAAGAAATAAGCTGTCATGTTGTGGGAGGGCCACTGGAGAAGGGTCAGGTGGCAATGGCCTCTGGAGCAGAAGGCAGCTACCAGCCAACAGCTAGCAAGAAAACAAGAATCTATCATACAGAGGTAAGAAACTAAATTCTGCCAGAAACCGTGTGAGCCTGGAAGAGAACCCGGAGCTCCAGTGGACATCCTGACGGCCACCTTTGAAGACCCTGAGCAGAGGACCCAACTGAGCTGCGCTGGAGTCCATGACCCGTAGAAACGGAGAGATAATAAACGTGCACTGTCTTAAACTGCAGGGCAGTGAGTAAGGTGCAGTAATTTGTTACACAGAAATAAAAAATTAATATAGCACACTACTCAATTTGCCTGACCCTCAGTTTCATTAGTAAAACAGGGATCATAAACAGCATCTACCTCAAAACTGAAGGTGGCAGATGGGCAGTTATCATGGGCACTCATTTATAAGGGTACTAATTTACCAAAGGGGAAAAAAGCCTATGTTTACCCAAATCTCATTCCAGGGAAACATTATGGGGCATGTGTGTGGGGTGGGTGAGGATGGAGGTGAAATGCTCAAGGGGCATGTCCAGTTACAGCAGATTACCTCTAAGCTGCCTTCTGAGAGTAATGAGTTCGGTAATCCACTCTCACTTTGCTACCAGGAGGTTTGCAAGTTGGGCCAGAGTTGAATTGCTTAGATGACAGAAAGGTCCTTCATATAAACGATGTCGGTCTCACCCTAACATCTTGCACTGCCTCTCACAGAGATGATTAGATAATCCATACAACGTGCTTTGGATAGTGTATAATGTAAATTTACCATTTAAAAATGTTCCCTATCATTACTACTACCGTTCATATCCCTGACTTCTCTGCCTACACAAATTTGAAGGAAGGGGCTATGTTAGCCCCTCCGTATATATAGCCCTGGGGCTGGCACGTAGCACGTTCCCAATAACCATGGGCTGACTATCAGCATTGCAGAAAAATCCAAGTTGGGTTACGGGTTGTAGTAACAAAGAAAAGAAAATTAGAATCCACGATTAGGTTGTAAGGAAGAAGAGAGGAGAAACAGAAAACTGCCTGTTAGAACCTAAATATAAGGTATGAAATTATTTTATTAGTAGGGTTTAGACAAATAGTACTTTGTCTTAAAAACGGATGTGTTTTTCTTTCTTGAGCTGCTCCATGCTTTCTCTGGGATATTTACAAGTGTAACTTCTTCTAAGTAAGGCTTAAAGTAACAACAAATCCCAAACTGCTATTTCTGGCATACGGTTTTGATGTGAATTTTTCAAAAACACTAATTGAGAAACCAATAGGTTTTTAAAAAAAACTGGAAGCATAATTTATATATAATACAATGCACCAATCTTAAGTGAGCTTAATAAAATCTCACATTCGCACATCCCATGTAATTATAGAACAGTCCCATCACCTGGAATGTTCCTTGTGCCTTTCTAGTCCACACCACCTCCTCACACTCGTGGGAGCGACCTGACTTCGATGGCCATTTGTTTCTCTACATTGAACTTCGTATGGAATCATAAAGTATGACACTCTTCCGTGCCTGGCTTCTTAGGTTCAACATAATTTTTGAGCTTCCATGTTATTCTATGTTGTGTATCAATAGCTCAGTCTTTTTTATTGCTGCACAGTATTTCATTACATGAATACAGTAAAATTTGTTTATCCATTCTCTCGATGGACTAGATTGTTTCCAGTTTAGAGCTTTTATGAATAAAGCTGCAATGTATATTCTTATACAAGTCTTTTTTAAAGACATATGTACTTATGCCTCTTGGGCAGAAGGTAGGTACATGTTTGACTTTATTAAAGGAGTCAGTCAGTTTTCCAAAGTGGTCATTCTATTCTACATCCTCATCAGCAAAGTAAAGAGGCCCGGGTGTTTCATACTCATTTCCCTTTTCAGACAGGAAAATGACCTATGGATCACAACAAGCACAGAAGTTGAGTTCAAAAGGCTCGCGATGTCAGGCTCTGTCTCACACATGCAGAAGGTCCCACAACCCTCGACATCCTGAAACTCTAGAAGTGGCAGGAATGAAGCCAGTGTAGTCTTTGACAGGGATGTTACGGGATTCAGAGCACAAAAGGAAGATCAGAAAACGGAGGCATTTCTGGCTTGTGACAGTTGGAGCATGTCTCTTAACTTGGATAGATACAGACTGAGTAGAAAAAAGACACCAATGAGGTAAGTATAAGTTTTTTTAAAAAGTGTGAGACTTAGTTTAGACACAATGAAAACTTTTCTGATAGTGAAAGTAAATTTCTGAGTTGGAAGAAGGTCTTAGAATTTGTAAGATTACTTTTTAAAATATGGCATATTTATAAAAGACTTCATAGAAAATAGAGATGTTGATAAACATATATGATTTGATCTTGAATACATGTATGAATGTACACACAGGGGTGTAAACATTATACATGTACATACAAAATCATATGGTAGTCCAGGGTTTTCCCATGTTCTCACACATTATAAATAACAGCTACAGTACTGCTTTGTGAAATAGCAAGAACATATAAGCAGTGATGTTTTATAAGTTTCTGAAAATCATTTTTATAGGCCATTTTGCTTTAGAGCCATAAGGAGAGATGTGAACTAAATTGCAGTTATTATTTCTTACAACAGGTTGTTATTTCCTTTGCGTGAGGAGGAAGTGATTATTTATAATGCACTTATGAGTTGTTAAGCACAGGATTAGTCAATAGTACCAATAGGTCTTGTTGGCATTCATTTCTCTGATGGCAAATAATAATTTACTATCCTGGCAAGCATTCTATTAACAATCCTCATATTCCCAGTGATAGCCTTATAAGAATGAAAATCTCAATTTTGCAATTTCCAAATTGTCCCCCGTGCTCTTCATTTCATTGAGAAGTCAGAAATTCAAGACCTAGATAAATATTTCTAAACCTAAATTACCGTGTGTGGGGCAGGTCATCGCATTACCCAGAACATTTGGAGTTAATGTGAAATAAGGCTCAGAACGACGCGCTGCCTTTTTAAAGGCAGGCTTACCCGAACCAGTTGTCAAGCTGACAGGAGCTCTGTAATGCCACAGCTGCACTGTGTGTTTTGCCAAAGCCTCCTCCCAAATAAATGTTCATTCTCCCCAGTTCAATTAATTCTCCTATACTGGCAGGTTTTGCTAGAAGATCATCAAGGTAGATTACCTTCCAGTGTTATGAACTAAATACTTACAGGTGTTATATCATCAGTTATAACTTACAAACTTTTGCCTTTACCAAGACATCCAGGCAAATGAATCATGTAATTTATGAATTATTTATAAGAAATTCACAGCATGCTCCTGGCGTCATCCATGGCCTTTTCTAGGTCACATGACACCAATTAGAGCTGAATTTTAAATTATTCAATAACCTGAACTCTCTTGTCATTTAACATATAGCTATCAGTGCAGTAAACAAGTTAAATCTAATGGGCCCTGGAGGTCTAAACTTCACTGCTCAGCAGCTGAAGCTGTGGGCCATCCACGGAAGAGAAAGATAACAGAAAGCAGCAGCCAAACACATTTGCGAGGCTCTAATAACTTACTCTAGTTCCCATAGGGACTGCAGCACAACTTAGGAATAGTAAATGTAAAAGACATTAAAGTCAATAATTATGAGTTTTAAAAGAATATAAGCACACAATTATGTTTAAATGACAAAAATCTGACTAGCAACAGATACTACATACAATACCAACGTTTAGGATCTACTTGCATTGCAGGTCTGCCAAAACGTGTAACAGTGGCTACCCACCTCACAGAAGGTTAAAACTGTTCTTTAATCATTACATTTCCTGAAGGTTGGGATTTGTTGAGTTGGTATAGAAATGAAAAAAAAGCATGCAGTAACCGACAGTATTCTTGAATTTAGGTCAAAGACCTTGATTAGAATTCCAGTACTGCTACTTAGGAGCTCTGTTATTTTTGGAAAATCACTTTAGGTCTCTTAGGCGGTTTAGGCATTTCTAAAACAGGGAACTGGGTTTGATGGTCTCTATAGTTTATGTTGTGTTTAAGAGCCAAGAAACCCAGGGATTGGGTTGTTGTAGCCCAAGGAAATGATAGGAAAGAAAAGGGTTAGGTGAGAAATTATGCCAATCAGTAAACGCTCAGCCTTCGACCAACAGACCTATTGTGAAATCTGCCAGTGGCTCCTGGTTCTAGCCCCCTGGCCCGTTCTGCGGTTTACAGCATTACGGCAGCACGTGACTCACATGCTGAAGACCTTAAATCAGCATCTTAATGCATCTGGGTTCTAAATCTAAAAGAGATACAGATGAAGAATGAGTAACATGGATGTAGAGTGGAGGCTAGTCCTAAACATTCTGATGGGATTTGTATATTTTTGATGGGACAGGAAAACCATTCACCACAGTAAAATGGCTACGATTAAAGAGCTGGCCCTTCTCTGGGGCCTCAGGATTCTTCAGAACTCTTAGTCATTGAATTATATAGTGCCAAATCCTGATTTAAAGGACCCTGTTTATTAGCCTGTGTAGTTTACTGGAAAAAAAAGAGAGAGAGAGAGAGAAGAGATTTCATTTAGAAATTAATAGAAAGTGAAAGGAGTGAAGCAATTTGCTAGAAGTCGGATGCCCTAACTTCCTTTCCTAGCCCTCCAAACACCACTCAAGGATCCAAGTCCAGTTTAACACCACTTCCTTCCACTGTGGTTTCCCCACCCCCCAGCTCTGATTGGCTGGGCCTTCTCCTGGAGGCACCCGAGTACTTCGTTCACTCCTTCCTTGTCCTATTTACTAATCCTGCTCCATCAGAGTTACGTGTTAGCTGTTTTCACATGCTATGTTTCCTTCTGGTGTGTAAGTATTTATGCTTTTCCTCTTGAAAACTGTACTCTTATATTTTATTTTTATAATCCTCACGCAAGAGTATGTTTTCATGGATTTTAGAGAGAGAGAGAGGGAGGGAGGGAAGAAGGGAGGTGGAGGGAGAAACATGCAGCAAACGCCTCCTATAAGCATCCTGACTGGGGAGGGAGCCAACAACCTAGGCGTGCGCCCTGACTGGGAGTGGAACTCACAAACTTTTGGTGTATAGGACGATGCTCCAACCAGCTGAGCAACTGGGCCAGGGTGAAACTGAACTCTTTTAGGGTAGAGACCTCAAAAGACAACCACTACTTTTGTTCACTGCTGTACTGCAATAAGAGACAGCAGTTACTCAATAATGGTTTTTGCATATAGTTTGACTCCTCTCCTGTATATTGTTGGAACTTCAGGACTGTGACAATGTTACTTTTACCTTCACATTTCAGTGACACTGGACTTTATAAATAGAAGATACTGAATCAATGAGCGTTTGTTGAATGAACCAATAAGCAGGAACCAGGAACAGCAACAACTAACTGGCCTAACTGGTAACTTATCTTAAAGTGTATTTTAGTTTTTGCAGGACACTTTTTCTGTAAGTATCTTTATTCAATTAGAGTCCTTAAAGCTTGGTAAAATGCTTTAAATGCAGGAAAAACTCCCACTTTATTTTCCATTGCACAGAGGCAATATAAATAGGGAACCAGATGCCTATTTAGCTTGGACCTCTGAAAGAGTAAATTAAAAGGGTACTTTCTGCTTCTGAGATCAGAACTTAAACTTAAAGCAGAACATATTATTTTCCATAGTTTCATGAAAAGTTTTAAAACAAAAGACTCTATTATATTAAAAGACCACAAAATGTGTGGCATCAACCTGGACCAGGCACAGGCAAACAGGTTATGAAACATTGCACCTCAGTAACAGGCAACTGCCTTAGGACTCCTACTTGGAGTTACTTAAAAAAATCAGCCTTAACGTAATTGACTCTCATATCATAAATAAGACTGGCATATTTTGAGAAAGTCAACATTAAGTTTGGAAGAAAGATTTATGGAAATTTGGGACAATCAGTGCTTTTAAAACTTTCAATAGTGTTTTCCTGCAAATCCTTTTTTAGTTAATGGTGTCGTTCAGTGTGTAAAAAGATATTCCCAAACTAATACAGTCCTGGAACTATTAAAATGTAATTAAAACAAACTTGTTTCCCTCTATCCCATGCTTTAGGGTGCTGCTCTGGTGTTAAATATGAGAAGAAAGGTTTAGGATGATAGACATTTTGAGAGAGATAATTAATTTTTAAGTCACTGAATAGAAAAACATAGAAATGGACACATCTTCTATAGCTAAAAGACAAATCTTGTATAGTTGTTTAACAATAGAAAAAGTATATGTAAACAAAATACTATGAATATATACATTCAGCATCTTCTTCCCACTCCATAATTTTGCCTAAAAGTATAGGTTGCCGCCTTGGAATGGACGGGCAAGATGGAGATCTGGAAGTTATCTTCCAGATACTGTCCTGGCTGCCAGGAATACAAAGCTTAATAAGACAAAGTCCCAATCATTATGGCCCTCCAAGTTTGGACAGGAAGGAAAACATCTTATGTGATCAGGCCTATAAGGAGCTGAAGAGTATTAGTGAGATGAGTCTTGCCTTTCGCAGGAGTAGGGAAGAAGCTGGGAAGTCTTTGCAGTAGAGGAGACATTCAAGCTAAACTCTGGAAGACAGATTGGAATTTATTAGTGATGAAGGTATGTGTGAGGGCATGTACCATGTGCAGGACAGAGCATTTCAGGTAAAAGGAGAATTACCAGTAGAGAAGAGAGACTGTGAAAATAAGTATGGATGGTGAACTCCAAGTAGTCCAGAGCATTGAGGACAGTGTGATGGAGATGGATAAAGTTATAATGTTAAGCAGATGCCACAGCACAAATGGTATAATGCTATGTAAAAGAAGTTTTACTTTAAATTTCTTAGGCCCACCCAATATAGGAGATAGCCAGTTAGCCAAATGGTGCACAGTTGGAAGAACATAAAATAATCAAAGGCAAGATAATCTGCACTCAGTATCTGAAGGGATCCAGACATAGAATTTATATGGGGAAATGGGACAAGGCAAGGAAAGGCGTACCACAGGCCAAAGCACTGACAAACTAATTTGAAATGACATAATTAAAACTAAAGCACTCAGATCTACACATTCCACCGAATGATCTTCAGAAAGCAGGGGAGCTGGGCAGAGAGGGCAGATGCTTCGCCAAGGCATAAAAGGAGAGTACAGCAAGAGGAAGGCACCAACAACCTTTCCACGGCTTGTTGATTAAGTGCTCTAGAATTCCTTTCAGGTCCATTCTCAAAAAGGCTGGTCAGAATCCACCAAGAATTAGTATTTCTGTCAACCTCCCTTCATGAATAACTATGAAGACAAAATATTTTTAAAAATCTGTTTAAAAGAACTGAAGTGTTACTAAGGTGGTGGGAACATGAAAGGGGCCGAGATCCCAGACAGCAGGCTGACAAGAAAAGACGGCTTGACACTCGCTGTCACATTCCTGTCGAAGACAGTCTAAATTGGGAAGTGCTGGCTGAGAAGAACTTCAAGCCATCTCACAGGCCTGGAGACAAAATTTGAATTTCTGAGCCTGCCAAAAAAGAGAGGTCCTGTCAAAAACCCCAGGCTTTCAATTAAGACCCCAGAAAAGTACATAGTAAGAATGAAGTAGAAATAGAAAAACCCATGTACGCAATAAAGCTGAACGCAGTCTGGGGCTGGGTTAACGGCATCTGAATCAATGCTAACAACCTGCAGGAGGAAAAAGCAAATTCTTCCTTCAGAAAGACAACATCAAACAGAGATCCATATTATATCCAGCTTTTTTCATAGACAATCTCTAACACTCAATAAAAATATGTAAGCAAACAAAAAAGTAAAAACAGTTACAAGGAAAAAAAACAACAGAAATAGAACCACATGAGATTTAGATATTGGCACTATTTCAAACATGGACTTTAAAGTAATTGCTGTTTATGTGATTAAAAAATTAAATAGTATAGTATGATAGAGAATACTGTAAAGAAAAAAACTAGAAAAAATAAAATGGGAAATTTAAGACTGAAGATACAATAAGTAAAATTGAAAATACAGCAGATTATATATATCCGAGGAGACAATTAGTGAACTGCAATGAACATCACCAGAGAATATCTAGACTAGTATGAAGAGATGGGTATGAAAGAATGCAATATATAAAAGAATGTGACATTGGGGCATGATGACAAAAACCTCAAATACATATTATATTATTATAAATATGTTGAAAAATACCATTGAAAACATAATGAGGAGGGACATGCAAAATATACACTTTAAACATGGAATTTCTGAAGAAGAGAAATATAGTACCTACAAATCTCACTTTATAAGATTTATATAATTTTATGAGTATATCAGACATCACCAGAAGAAAAGATCAGTAATCATAAAGATATAAAATGACAAATTATCCAAAATACAGAGAAAAAAGATAACCTTTGTAAAGTATCAAACAATCTAACCTTTATGTATGTGTGTATCTATATTATACATGCACATTTGCATACATACATGTACACATACATAATGCCAGAAGGAAACCATGGGTGGGGGACAGGAAAGCATAAAAACACTTGAAAAAATAATGGCCTATATTTTTCAACTTTGTTGAAGCTACTCAATAAAAGCCATGAGGGAAAAAACAAAGAAGACCACACTAATGTACATCATAATAAAATAGCAAAACACTAGTAATAAGAAAAAACTCTCAACAGTAATCAGAGAAATGGAAACATCACATACAGAAAACAAGGGACTATGGCAGATTTCTTATCAGAGACTGCAAGCCAAAAGATGATGTCAAGGCATCTTTAAAGAGCTAAAAGAATTGTCAACCTACAATTCTATATCCAATACAAATACCCTTTAGAAATGATGAGATAACCTTTTGTTTCCTCAGAAAAATAAAAGCTAAGATAATTCACTGACAGCAAACTGGAACTGTAACAAATGTCAAAGAAGTTGTCCAGACACCAGGAAACAACACCCACACGGAAAGGAAACCTGGAGCTACTGAAAAACAAGTGCTACAAATGCTGCAACTTAGTTACAAATGATAACTCAGTAGCTAAATATAAAAGGCTTTTGTCTCATTATTTAATCTCTTTAAAAGCTGATTACTTAATGTAGTAATAATATAAATGTATTTCCAATATCTAGAAGCAAAACGACAACAAGAGCACAAAGGATACACATTACATGTAATAAGTGTGTTGTATTAACACTTTTAATTCTCAATCCAGACTACATTTAAATTCTGATATTATAGTATTAGCTAAATTATAAAAATATACTTATTTAAAAATTTAATTTGTATGCAGTGAAACAAGTTTCGCTAAACTTTTTGGTCAGGAAAAGACACCCTTTTTCTGAATGCAGAAACAGTTTACCAAATGGTGATGGCGGAAGTGAAACTTGTTGGCGGAAATCATTTTCTCAGATTTCATTCTGAGAAATGAAAACCAAGAATTGAAAATAAGTAACTAGCTTTACGTCATACTAGTTTTACTGTAAAGTGTGATCCCTCATACACTGAATTGTTTTGTGGCCATAAGTGGAGGTAGACTGATAAAACCATAGCATGTTATTTACTGAGGTATTCCCATTAAAAAAAAAGCAATGAAATTATCGAAACTTAAGTAGTACTTACATACATACATACATAAAAACGAGTTAAAAAACAGAGAACTTTTGAAGAAAGAGTACTGAGCCAAAAGAAGCAGTGTATAATATTTACATACAAACATTAGTGTTTTGTGGGCTTATGAGGTAGTTATGTGGTTTGCTAAGAACTCAGAAACCATATACAATTTTAACATTAGTGAAAGACTGCTTCAAAGCAGTCTTGCATGCTGTTGGGGGAATCAGTAGAAAAAAGGGTAGCTCAAGTATCATTTTTTATGACATCCTAGGAGATGTGCAGGAACTGGTTAATAATATGGAAAAGAAATTCACGGGATAAAACTAGTGAAGTATTTTTCATTGGAAACAGAACGATGTACACATACTGCTAACACGGCATTTTTTATGGTACACGTGCAATTCAAACATCGTAATGATATGAAGAAAGAAGAGCATTTCTCGGCTTCCTTGCTGGCAAACATAACGAACTGTGAGCAGTATAAAACCATGATGGCTCACACTACCCAAGAATGTGGTGTGACAGCGCAGCAGTGACAGGGAACACTGTGGGTCATGCATCGAGTTATTAGAAAGCGGATTAATTCCTTCATCTTGAAAGTTTTATTATGAAAAACGAGGCGACTTAAATGGTGCTTAGTAACATGTCAAAAATATGGACTTACAGAGGCAATGCATAAAATTTGAGATTATACTATTTATTTCTCCTAATATAAAGGCAACCTGTATCAACTATTATTATATCCTGGGGCATGATGGGGAAAAGTTCTGTTCAGAATTTGGAACAAACCTTATGTGTTTCTGCCACATAAGAAACTAATTTGGTCACAGCTTTTAAAAGGAATGAACTAGAGAACCAACCTAGCTTATTTGTCTGATTATCTTTGGCATTTGTACTGATAGTCATGCAAAGTAGAAATCCAACATGGTCTTCAATGGCAGACCATATCGAAGAGCAAAAAGGAACAGTGACACTTGGGGAGAGTAGCAGCTCCAGAGATTATGTTGTAATCAATTATTTCAATGAAGTAAATGATGAAAAATTACCATTGAACTCCTTTCATATATAATGTTTCAGATTTTATTTTTCATTCAAAGTCCATTTCTTTCACCAAAAGAATAAATTACTGAAACTGATTAATGATAAGAATTGGGGACAAATTTTGAAAACACACTATCATTTCCTTCATTTTGGACAAAAAGTTAAAAGAATGAATGTTCCAAGCCTATGAAATTGCTTTGGAGTTTCTTCCATTCCTAGCAATATACTACGATAAAGAGATTTTTCTAATATGAGTGTTAATAAAAGAAAACAGAAAGTAGTTTAAATATATATTGCCTGTGAATATCATTATCACCAATCCAAGCAACTCTGCGTAGACTACCAATGAGGCAGCAGGCTCATGTATCGTATTAAAAACGTTCAGTATGGACACACCCATTGCTACTGATATCCTTGGTGCTCACTCGAAGTGTGCAGTTAAAGGTGTTTATTATGATGGAATTGAGATTTCACATACACATTTTTTCAGTTATGATTGCAAACATCGAAAAGTTATGTGAGTAATGGTCATTCTCTGTTTTATTTGTATGTACACTTAGAATGAAGGTTTTTTATAATTCTCTTTCTACTATGTTGCATTTGTTCAGATTATGTTTACTGAAATACAAGTCGCAAATATTAAAGCTATTATTTAATAAAATTATCCATTGATTTAATTTTCTAGTATTTCATTTTTAATGAAATATACAAAGCTTTGGTCCATGGAGATGGACAAAAAAAAAAATCAAATCTGGCCCTTTACCACAGACAGTGTAGTTTAGAAAGCCCTGTTTAGTTCAGCTCTGACCTATATCATTTAGAACATAGTCCACCTAATATAACACTATTTTGAAAGGTGGATTTGTCCCAACAAGACTTACATAGTAGGGAATAATCAGGACATAATGCAGATTTCTTGTTTGCTGAGGCAGAGTTCTCACTGTGGAACACACTGAGGGAGCCTGGACACTGCTCTCAGCTGGACCGAGCCACGTGGGGGCACACACAGCACACACGTGCACACCCCTGAGACCACCACCAGTCATACGAGTTCCCTGTTTGTGTACCACTGAAGGTTGTACTTGGCTATCCTTTCACACTGTAAACTTTTTGACATAAGAAAATAATTATCATCTCTATATGCACTGGTAAAAAAACCATCAAGCACCTACAGAGTTTCAATTATCAAGGAAAATCTTAAAATAATAAAGTACAATGAAAGAAACAAGAGAATGTGCCGTATCCTGAGTAACAAGCATAAACAAAAAATCACACTGAGGACCATCATAGACAATCTGCAAAAAAAAAAAAAAAAAAGTCTACTGCTGATATAACTCCAAGTGCTGTAAATAAGAACAATAAAACACAGCCTACAGATAACAGTAAGAGCAATAAGAACATGGCCTAAAGAACTAAAACAAATGAAAGGATTGGTGAGCGTTTGGATTGAAGACCAAAAAACAAAATAACTTAGAACAACCTTTTTCACAAAGAGAAAGCACTATCTTACAATAACCTTACATGTAAATCTCCAAATCCTGCAGAAGTGGCTCTTTTCATGCCAGTTACAGCTTGCTCAGTGCTCTCAAACATCATGTCAGCTGTTGCACAAAGCTGTGAGTGTGGATGAGAACTTGCAAAAGAATTTCAGGCAGTGATTTAGGAATTAACTGAAGAAAGCTACATACTGGATTGAATTTTCAGTTTTGACGAAGCACTCATCTATTATAATGGCTTGCCTCAAAAGACATATAGCTCAAATGCAGAAAGACATGCTCCAGGATTTAAGGCCAAAAGATTATTTAATTGGATGTTTGCTGCCAACTCTTAACCTAGGTCCATAAACCATACCCTTCCATATCTAGTAGTACAACTTTTCTCCTTGTTTTGGATAACTCTACTTCCAAGCTGAGACTTTTACAACACCAAATTCAACAAGCAAATTCAGGTTTGTTTTAAAGTAAAGCACTCTATTTACTATATAATCTATACATTTTAAGCATCTAACGTGCACGCCTGTGCTACTATTTTTATTGGGTCCCTATTTTATTTTTAAACTACAGTTTGCATTCAACACTATTTTTGTATTAGTACAAAAATGCAGGTGCCCACCTGGCACCCTACACAGTTATTACAATACTATTGGCTATGTTCCCTATGCTGTGCTTACATCCCCAAGCCTGTTCTGTGACTACCAATTAGGACTTCTTACTCCCATCACCTTATTGCATTCCTATTTTTTAAAGTTATAGTTTGAAGTTTAAAAAAAGATTCCATTTCCCGCAAACACCTTGTATTTTCTACTGTGTGCTTTTGAATTGCATGGTTATTTTTTTAAATGTATATATGCCATATGATAGACTGCATGTACTCTCCTCCGGAATTTTTCTGGCATCTCTAAATCCCAATAAAGGAAGGGAAATGATGAATAAGACCCATAGTTAGTGTCTTTGGAAAAGTATTTGCATTCTCCATAATTCCAGGGACTACTGCTACACAATTTTAAAGAAGACGAAAAGGCATACTTTGTAACTAAATAACCAATCTGTTTGAGAATTCCCTCAAACCCAAAAAAGTGAATGCTAAACAGAGATTTAAATAAAGCTTGGGAGCAAAATGCCTGAAATGTTATAGTGCATGATTTATAAAATGAAAGTTCAAAACTATTACCCTTGATGTTTGACTTCTGATATGTCTTGAAATATGGTACTTGCTTCCTAATTTGAAATAGTCACCTACGCAGTCAAGCATATGAAATCAACAAGGTTGACATTTTGTCTGTCATGGGTAGCTTAATTTTTTAAAATTTTACATTACTAGCTTAGAAAACAGCAACATCTACAAAGCTCTCTAAGATACAGCTCCTATTTGCTGTTATGTAGCAAAATAATGTTACTTAGTAAATACACATAATTTGAGCTCAAACTAAAGATTCAGGTGCATACTTCAGAATTTAAAGATTCCAGAATGACAATATCATTCCAGAATGACAATATCTTTAAAATAACCCATTTAGCATTTACAAATTTATAAAAGTCAATCATGTTTAGTATTTAATTCTTGTCTAGCAACCTAAATGTCACCAACAATGAATATTCTCTTTGTGGGTTTTTAAATGCAGTATTTATCAACATCAGGCTCCTCTGTGAATACAGAAGCTAAAATAATCCGGGAGTCTAGGAGTCTAAAGAGAAGCAAACAGCAGATTCTTACCTAGGAGCCATCTCTGTATGTCCAATGTATATAATAGAAAAAGGACATTTTTTTCTTTTTTAGAACATTCTCATGGCGCTATCACAATTTACTCAGAACATGAACATGAGGTATAAAATTAAAGATCTAGCTCTTGAAATTGTGTAGTAATTGATTTACATCATGAAGTTCTTAATATGTTCATATACTTAATAAAAATTACAAACTAATCATATTATAAGTAAAAAACAGGTACAATACACCAAGAGAAAAAAAGCTTCTAACATTAAGAAACAAATACTAAAAGTTACAGGTATTCAAACATTGTAATTACAATTAACTTCAATTTATTTAAAACTCCTAGAAACTTGTACTATTCGTAGGAATTAGCTGCTTTGCTCTATTAGTGGCTTGGAGAAGGAAGGAGTGTAACACGGGCATATAAAACACGCAGTGACACACATACACACAGCACACATGCCAACAGAGACTCGTTTCTGTCTAAAGTCAATTTCCCTCCTACTCTGTGGACTTTAAATCCATAGAATTACATAGTACAAGTGGGCTGGGTTTCAATTTTCCATCCCCTTGCTCCTTCTAGAAATGGATAGAAGGCAGAAAACCATCCCTTCTAGAAAACACAGTCATGTAAGAAATCCTATCCCCAGCAAAAGGCAGTTATTTGTATATAACTTTAAATGTCTTGCATGTTGCAAGGAAACTCCTATAAAATGGACAAAATATAATTTTGAAAGAATCAAATATATATTTTAAAGTTTAGCTGTATTAAAATATATTATAGTTTTAAGAAAAATAGCCCTATTATAGTTTCAGCAAACTAACTTGGTTTGAAAATGGTATTTTAGTGATACAGTAACTTCCTTTCCCCTTTTGTTTTATGCTAACTGTACTGGTTCTTGATTGTTTTACTTATATAAATTCCTGGGGAAAACATCTAGTTCCTGATGTAGGAAAACAATCAAAAGCAGAAAACCTAACAGTGGGAATTCTGAAATGGCAGAGTAAAAAGCTCAATAAATCTTCTCCCTCTAAAAGCAATGAGAAAATCATGCAAAACCATGAAAAACAACCATTTCAGGACTGTGGGAATTGAACAAAGACATCCAACAAATTAAAGAAGCATTTATTCAAACTTAGCATTGGGTAAGAATAGAAAAAGACTGGTATTTTAGCTTGTGTCTGTGAAAAGTAGATCTACGAGGGTGGGACAAGCCCTGAAAACTAGCAGTGTGACTACAGGATTCTAAATTGATTTGCAGTGAGGTATGGAAAATGGCCACACCCCTCATAGTTGGGGAGACAAGTGACCTTGGTGGCAATGAGGATGACTAATGCTGCAGCTGGCCTGAGGTTCCAATTCTGCTGGGGCAAGCCACTGACTGGTAGAGCAGTTAGAAATTTAACCAGGAGACTGGGGAATGAAACCACAGCATAGAGCCTTAATAAGCTCCCTGTAAATGGGGTGCTATGGAAAGTAGTATGCTGTGTGCACACTCGGCAAAGACTAGACAGGGCCTTTAACTATCTGCCTATTTGTCTGAATGTGAGATCTTGTGCTCTTGCAGAGAAGACATAAGGCACAGTAGAAAGTGTAGGCATTCTTCAACCCACAAAACAAATCCATTGCCAAAGGTTAGAATCCACAGTGACTCAAGACGCTAGAGCACAACCTATCACCAATCATTAGCAGTTTGCTAATTAAGTTATACGGACCCAGGACTGTCCCTCATGAAATCAGACTTAAGAAGAAAACAAGAAAAAACAAGAGGGGTGGAGGGACTGAGCAAAAAGAAAAAGGACTCATGGACAATACTGTGGTGATTGCTGAGGGCAGGGGGGCAGAAGGGGACTAAAAGGCAATGGAAAAATACAACGAAAATAAAAATAAATATAAAAATAAAATGCTTGAGTAGGGACATCAGTAACGACACATTGCAGGAGAAACAAACTCAATAGAATTAATCCTGTCAAGCCACTAAACAAACAAATGACAGCAACAGCAGTCACCTTCAAGAGAAGGAATCAGCCAGAGCCACAATATAAAATGTCCAGCTTTCCATAAAAATTATAAAAATTGTAAAAGAATATAAAAGGGTGACCCATGTTAAGAAGAAAACACTAATCAACTCTCTGTGAATGGGTCCAAATATTAGACATACAAGGGTTTCAAAGGAGCTATTATAAATATGTTAAAAGGCCTAAAGAAAAAAAACATTTTTAAAGAAATAAAGGAAAGTATGGTATTTTACATAAGTTGAAAACGTTCAATAAAGAGATAGGTAATATATACACATATAAATAAGTTGAGTGGAGGGGCTCCTCGGAAGATGTGAAATGCCAGAAGAAGAAGCCAGGGAACTTAAAATTGGATCAATGGAGATGATCTCAAACGAAGAGCTGAAAACCAACCAAGGGGACACCAGAGCCCGTACCTCACACCACACATACAAAATAACTCCAAGTGGGTCAAAATCAGAATGCAAGAACTAGAAATATTAAAATTCTATTAAAGTTATAGAAGAAAACATAGAAGAAAATCTTTCTGACTGGGCTAGGTAAAGATTTAAAAAATATAACACCAAAGTATAATCCATAGAAAAAATATTGATACATTTTAGTTTATCTAAAATCTTTCATACTTTAAAAGATACCATTAAAATGAAAAGATAGCCCTGGCTGGTGTAGCTCAGTGGATTGAGTGCAGGCCTGTGAACCACACAATCGCGGTTCGATTCCCAGTCAGGGCACATGCCTGGGTTGCAGGCCAGTTCCCACGAGACTGCAGGGGACTCACGAGAAGCAACCATACATTGATATTTCTCTCCTTCTCTCCTCCCCTCCCCCTCTAAAGATAAATAAATTTAAAAAAATGAAAAGATAATCCAATACTGGGATAAAATATTTGCAAAACATAGTTCTGATAAAGGAATTGTACTCAGATTATATATAACTCATAATTCAAAAATAGTAAGAAAAATAACCCATTTAAAAATGGGTCAATAAATGGACAAAATGTACAGATATCTCACCAACGAAGATGTACAAATGAATAGTGAGTAAGCAACAGAAAAGATGCTCATCATCATAATCATCAGGAAAATGAAACTGAATAGCATTTTAAATCCAGAAAGAGTACCTCATATCCATTATAGTGGTGATAATTAAAAACACAGAAAATGAGGATTCAGAGAACTAAAATTCACACACATTGCTGATGAAAACGTAAAGTGGTATGTTCGTTTTGTAAAAACAGCCTAGCAATTTCTTCAAAAATTAAGCATAAGATTGGCACACCATCCAGCAATTTATCTCCTGTGTATCTAAGAGAGATAAAAACACATGTCCACACACAGAGTTATACACAAACATTCACAGCATCACTATTCATAATAGCCAAGAACTGAAAACCAACTGAATATCTATTAACTGGTGAACTGGTGAACAAAATGTGGGATATCTATAAAGTGAAATACTATTCACCAATAAAAAGAACAAATTATTGATACATGGTGCAACAAATGAACCTCAAAAACGTGATGCCGTGGGAAAGAAACCAACGCAAACAGCCATCTATTGTATGACCCCAAATATGTAAAAAGTCCAGGAAAGTCAAGTCTCCAGAGACAAACGGCAAATTAGTAGTTGCTGAGGGCTGAGGGTAGGAAGTAAAAGGAATGAATGTAACTGGGCATGAAGGATCCTTCGGCAGGCATAGCCCTTAATGGGTCAACACAGGTCAAAATGTTATAAAACTGGACTGTAGCACTGGTTGCAGAACTCTATAAATTCACCAAAAGCATTGAGTTGTACACTTAAAATGGGTGAAGTTTATTTAAAAAAACACAACATTTATCCACTAATACTTATTGAATGAATGATCACTATGTATAAAGTACTGTTTCTAGATACTGCGGACTCCTCAGTGAATTCAAAGAGCCTGCTCTAACAAAAACTTCTATTCTAGTGGAAACAAACATGTAAACAAATAGTTATCAGATCATTTGTAAGTGGTATAAAGACAATAGAAATAAAGCTATTGGATGAAGAATAATTGGGATGAATGACAGAGACTAAAGCAGGGGTGTCAAACTCATTTTCACAGGGGGTCACATCAGCCTCATGGTTGCCTTCCAAGGGCTGAATGTAACTTTAGGACTGTATAAATGTAACTATACCCTGGCTGTTAAGGAGTTGAAATTATATTTGGTCCTTTGAAGGCAACCAACCACAAGGCTGATATGGCCCCCGGTGAAAATAAGTTCGACGCCCCTGGGCTAAAGGAACACTTTCCACCTCTTTCACTTGTCCCTGGCTTTCTGCCATCTTTACAAGCCCCCTTCTGCGTGACAGGCAGTGTGAGCGTGTGGGGGATCTCTCTTCAACTTTCCCTTGTTTCAGATGGGTCTTTAGAGCCTACTGGCTGAAAATTAATTTGATTTAAGGAGAGATTTACTGCCTGGAGCCGTATATACTAGTGGCAATACATAAGTAGTGAACAAATACAGTTTGTAGAAAAGAGGTGTAAAGGGATAAAGGAAACTACAACAAGAACAGCAAATTCAAGCATTTCAAATAGTGGCCAGATGTTGCTTTCTTCATTACTATTGAGTGATGATGAAAATTCAAATGAAAAATTACTGCAACAATATTTATAATATATGGCTTCTTTAGGGTCTGGAAATCATTATGAGGTATTGTACACTGTATAATTTTGGGACATATTTTAGCTGTAGTCATGATTTGGAAGATTATTTCTTGCAACAGCCTAAAAGCACAAAATAATTAGTTCTTTAATCCAGATTAAATCTAGAAAGTAAGAGAGTCCTGCTCACAGCAGACTGTCCTAAAACACTGCAGTGGTGGGGAGGGGTGGGTTTTGTGCGGAAACAACATCAACCTGAATTCTTATGGCACTTTTCATACAGGAAGGAGGAAAGTGGACTCGGGCTTTTAAAGCAGAAGGCTGGCCCCAGCGATGACTCCAAACCGGAAGAGCAGGTGCCTGTGGGCACAGACTGGTGTGCTGGAAATGCAACAGTCTTCACGTTTCTGTGTGTCTCAACATGAACTAATCTACTCAAACTGTGTGGAATGTCTGTGCACGTCAAAATGTCAACATCTGTTCAGCATAGTTGATGTGTCCAAATGAATTCTATGTAAAGGGCTCCAACAAATCAGTGTCACCTACGAAGAGTGGCACAGCTTCAGAGTGGGCATAGACAGCATCCAGGGTCTATCAGGCTTATTAGCTAAGTCCCAATCAAGACATTTAAATGACACCACAATCAGTGGGCTTGTGATTAATTTGTGAACAAAAACTTTCTCTCACAGAAGGACAGGGCAACCTGCTTCGTCCTGAGAAGTACCTGAACCTGGAGGTTTTGACTCACTAATATTACTTCTATAATCATTGTTAGAATTTCTACAGTCAGTACTTTGCAGGTTGGTACAATGGGTGTCCAGTCTACAGTATGGATGCTAATTCATAAGTGACCCGATATACTTTTTGAAAATATAAACAGCTGTAAATGCCTACTGACTTGGATATGAAAGACTGCTAAGTCAGCCTGCTTCAGTGCGCAGGAAAGGAAGTTTCCTTGTTAGAAACAATGTCGCCCTTTAACACCCTCCAGAAACCACTCTGACCAAGTGTGGGTCTCTCACAGATCAGCTTTCTGAACAGTTTCTAGGCAGCACCAAGGAATTAAATACTTACAAAACAGGGTGACAATTTTTCTGGGGGCCATTACTGGGGAAACAGCAGCCATTAAAATCAGACCTTCCTAATATTTGTAAACCCAAATCTGGCTCTAAACATAGAATCTCTTCTCTGAAGGCACACTTGAGGGAAAGACAGGAGGAGAAAGCTGCAGTATCATGGAGAAGCAGAGAGGCAAGCAGTGAGGAGTAGAGGAAAAGGAGCAACACTAAAGCCAGTTAGAGGTCACAGGACCCAAGGCTCCACGAACTGAGTCACACCGGCTAGGGCAGGAAAAGCTGTATTTAAAAAAATCACTTCAGTACATATCAAACTGGTCTTTAAAAACTATTTTAAGCTTTAAGGACCCTACTTTGTGCTAAAATAACTTAGCTGATTATCTCGCTCTAAACGAATATTACTTTAAATCTTTTTATCAACACAAAAAAATTACACAAAAAGCACATCATGTAAGAATGGATAAAAGTGACAACAAAGAAAGAGACTTGTAGGAGATGAATACCGTTTGTTTTCTATCTTATAGACTCTGTGGTTTTCTAGCATCTGTGTGATTTAGCACACTGATCATTTCTTCAGATATAAAATACTTCTAACAGATCTGTACCAGGAAGATAATTTGGGGAAATTTATTTATAAAACTCTGCAGGTGAGCGGACTCACCAGCAGCTTGATCAACAACTTGACGTCTATTTTCTGTTACACTAGCACAAGGTTCCCACTTTAGTGTTCATGGGAGTCACCTGGAGAGCTTACTAAAACAGACCCTGGGCCCCACTGCCATGGTTTCTAAATCAGCAGGTGTGGGCTGGGGCCTGAGGATCTGCACTTTTAAAAAAGTGCCTCGGCGATTGTGGTGCTCCGGATCTAGGGGACACGGTGTGAGAACCACTCACTGCACTGGCGAACGGCTCCAGACTTCAGGGATGGATTGCATCTGGCTGTGAGACGTCAGCGTTCAGTTCCGATGTTTTCACTTCCTTACCTCATAAAATAGATTGCACGTAATTTCTGTCCCTGCTCCGGCCTCCTCCCTTATGACTGGTCTATACCTAAGCATCTATCACTGACTCTCCTTTTGTAAATACTGGAACATATACTTCTATCCCATTAAAGAAAGTACCTCCTGTCCATAATTTATCTTTTCCTTAAAGGTCTCCATGTGGTCTATATGTAACTAACAAAAGGAAAATACATTTGGCGTTCTTTTCTCTTTTTTTGCTCTCCCCTTTATTCATATTTTATATCCATTACTTTTCAACACATCTTTTAATCCTGCACATTGCCAGTTGTACCTCATTCAGCTTTTTCGTTCAACAGTGTTGATTAAATTTTCTACTTCTCAGTTTATCTGAGATTGCTTTCATTTTAAGACTAAATATATTTATGACAAGAGCTCACATAAACTTTTGAGATGCAGAGGATTATTAATCTATCACTAACTTCATTTAATTTCTCTATCCTTTCAGAGTATGAACATATTTTCCACAACACACTGTATAATAAAGAAAGCACATAAGATATATCTGGTAAGAGCATCTTTTATTGTGTGAAGTCAACCTTTATTTTTATTAAAAGTTAAATCTAATTCATATAAGAAAATGTTAATAAAGCTAGAAGACACGTCCAAAGCAACAGAATTGAGGCCCAAAACCATGGAGTTTGGTTCCCAGCTTGAAAGCCAACACTCCAGGAAATATTTCTATTTCTGTAGTCATTAATTAAATCTTTACTTCCTTTTTATCACAATACTTTGGTCCCTTGAAATAAGTACTTGTAAGATTCCTATTATACATCAATTTAAGCTTTCTTAAATTTTCTTAATTAAGTTTTTTTTGGCCCATGAGGTTATATTTCACCCTTTCTAAAAAGAGCAAAAAAAACCCCCCAATACTGTATTTCCTGCAAGTTTTTGTTACTGTGCATTTGTTATATTCATGATACAATTTCTCCCTCTATGCAGCCTCTTTGTTTTCCTAAAAATGCCTATATTTGTGTGCTAAAATCTTAAGAACTCAATTTAACAGAGAGCTTCAATGAGAATTTCCACTTTGGGGTACTTGTCCACTGTAAACTAGACAAACTATATATTTTTTAAAAAAACTGTTTTCAGGTATATGATCTCTGGAAGAAGGCAAGCAAATGAGCTAGGCCCCACAACGGCCCTGGATTTCTGTTTCAACAAACATTCCAGACAGCGGTGCAGAGAGGGTGGTCTAAGCAGAACACAGAAGTCGGGGTGAATTATGGAGACAGAGATCAGAGTTCAGGGAGGCTGAGTGGCCACAAGTTACAGGTCGGTTCTCGGAGAAGAGAGACTTCGCAAGTCAAACAGCTATGTAATCTATACACAGGCCCGTTTGAGTTTTTACTGAATGTTAAGACTGCACATGTATAGAGTGAAACCACAGTGACCTGGGAAAAGACCCACTAAGGAGCTGTAAATAAAGTAACTCTGAGAAGTCACACAGGACAGAGAGATGTACGGGTTCTGACCAGCCAGAATGAGAGTCATGAGTGATCCTCGGGCATTCAGTCCTACAGAGAACCCAGAAAGAGCTAAATGGTTGCTAGGGAAGAGACTAGCCTACAGACTAGTTCTAGCAAAGCTTAAAAATAAGTTTCAAATGTTCAAGCTGCTCTAACAATAACTTAAATGCCTGCTAGGACTCTGTAAAGAGAGACAACAAAATCTAAATGAGCATCCAATACAAAAATTACAAGATATATGATTAAATTTGACTAGTCAATTAGTGTAAAAACACCCAGAGATGACAAATGAGGAATTAGCACATAAGGATTTTAAAATGTTGATTATAAATAAGCTCAGCATATTAAAAATTTAAAGGCAAACATACACATAATGATAAAAAACCCAAATGATCTTCAATAGATAAATTGTAAATCTGAAATATTAATCTCATTTAGTAAAAGTTTTAGGAGATAAGATACTGTCTAAAACAAGATCAAGGAACCTGACTGAAGTTACCATATAACAAAACCTGTTTAAAATGGAACGTCTAGACAAAAAAGATTAAGACTGCAACAAAGCCCCATGATTTAACATACTTATAGGAGTGACAGAGACAGGAAGACAGAAAAAAGAATATGATGAAATAATAATTTAAAATGTTAAATTTTAATAAAAGCTATAAACCCATGCATTCAAGAAGGCCAATAAAACTCAAGCAGAGCAGACAAAGGACACTAAGTGGCATCACTACCAAATTGCTAAAAACTAGGATAGAAAGCTCTTGAGAGCAGAAAGGCTAAAAAAGACATCACATACAAAGGGATAAATTAAAAACAACAGCAGAATTTCATTTTTAAAAAGAACACGCAAACTATATATCTTTGGGCCCTCTGTGTGTCCTGCTTGGAGAAGTGTATGTTAAGGTCCCTTGCCCATTTTTTTATTGGATTGTATGTTTTTCTTCTGTTGAGTTGTATGAGTTCTTTATATATTTTGGAGATCAAACCCTTATCTGAGATATCATTGGCAAATATGCTTTCCCATACAGTTGGTTTCCTTTTCATTTTGTTGATGTACATTTACACAATGGAGTACTATGCAGCAAAAAGACGGAAGGAAGGAACTCCTACCCTTTGTGACAGCATGGATGGAACTGGAGAGTATTATGGGAACTGAAGTAAGCCAGGTGGTAGAAGACAAATACCATATGATCTCACCTATAAGTGGAACCTAGTGGACAAATCGAACAAACAAATGAGCAAAACAGAACCAGAGGCATGGAAACAAGGAACAGACTGACAGTGACCAGAGGGAGGATGTAGGGGGTAATGAGGGAAGGAAGGGGAAGGGACTAGTCAAAAAGCATGTATGAAGGACCCACTGACATGGACAACAGTGTGGGGCTGACTATGGGAGTCGGGCTGGGCTGGGTGGAGGAGGGCAAAAAGGGAAAATTGGGACAACTGTAATAGAATAATAGTAATAATTAAAAATTATATAGAAAATAGACAATAGAGAAAATCTAATAAAATTGTTTTAATGAAAAGATCAATAACAGTGATCAAGAAAAGAGAAGGTACAAATCATCAAAACCAAAAATGAAAAAGGAACACACAAATAGATGCCACAGACATTACCAATAAAGGAATAATATGAATAACTTCTATATCAACTTCTATATCAACTTTTCATTGATATAGAACAACTTCTATATCAATGAAAGAAATTGAAGTAGTAATCAAAAACATCATCACAAAGAAAATTCCATCCATGATGACATGAGTAGTAAATTCTATCAATCATCAAATAATTAATAATAATATAGATAACAGAAAAAGGAAAAACAATTTCCAATACATTTAATGAAGCCAGAATCACCAGTATTACCTTAATACCAAGACCAGATAAAACTACTACTAGAAAAAAAACCTATAGATAAATAACCCTAATAAACATAGATTATATTAAAATGTTAGGAAAAAGAAGAAAAATAAAAACATTGCAAAGATAACCAAATGGTCTGTTGCTCTTTGTCACCCCCTGGAAAATTTTCCATATACAATCATTGTCAGCTGTAGAACAACTGAGCTATGAACCCAGTGGCTCGTAGACTAATAGAAAAATGAATCTTTCTTTAGAAGTGTAATATATAAAACTATGAGGTAGAACTAAGAAAGATAAAAACTGCAATCACGCCTTGGCTGATTGGCTCAGTTTTTGGAGCACCACCCTGTAGAACAAAGGGTTGTGGGTTTGATCCCAGTTGGAGCATGTAAGGGAGGCAACTGATCAATGTTTCTCTCACAAGGATATGTCTCTCTCTCTCTCTCTCTCTCTCTCTCAAATCAATTTTTTAAAAAAATTCTTGGGTGAGCATTATAAAAAACCCTCAGGTTTACTGCTATTTTATGCTTCACTCCAATGCAATTTCAGATTTTAAGCAATGTCCCACTGGTGTGAAAAAATATGACAATCATTTGCATTTAAATTTCTGGAGGAGGAAGCGTGACTTTAGAAAACGTTAGCAGCGGTGTTCTGTGAGTGCGGAGCTCACTTGGTTGCCGCTGGAGCTGTGCAGCAATATGCTCAAATCATTTACCTGATGGCTATGGAAGCTTTGTCCTAAGCCAGCAGAATATGGATGATGGCTTGGATTTTCATAAATATTTTTTCATTTTAACATAATGCTCATCTCCCAAAGCAATAGTTTCTTAACAATTTGATGGGAACAAAACCACAGTAAGACCACATTTCTATTTCTTACATTCAGAGTAAACATACAAACAGGCAGAAGTAACACAGTAAAGTTGGGACTCTGACAAGTCTCCAGAATCCTTAACTGCCATGTGTTGACAATGCCATGTATCAAGAAAAAGTATGTATAAAGCGTTTTTGAAGAGTTCTCCGCTGGAAAATGTATGTAACATCTGAAACTCTTTGGCTTCCACACTGTATTATTAAGTAGCAGCCTTATTTAAAGGCACTTTGCTTTGCTATCTAAATTGCAACTTAAACAACCTTCAGCCCTGCTCAGTGGGGGCCTCTAAGACTGTAATATCATCATGAGACTTCAGCCGCCTTTAATTTGAAAACCATTACTCTAAACTCTCAGTTGGGAATTCAGTGAGTGGTGGAGGGTCTAAATCAGGGCTCTACCCCAGGGAAATTCTCACTACATGAGTTTTGAATATTAAAATCTATATCATCCTTACCTGGATACTTCATTAAGAAGTTTAACCAGAAATTCTATGGGATCTGAAGACAAATTGTCAATTCTTAGGCTCCTAAGTGTCAACAGAGGCTCTCCCTTTCTTAAAACCTTCTGTGATCTCAATTTCATTGAAGCACGCATTTGGGGCCCTGCCAGGTGAAGTACCAACTAAATTCTTCAGCCAGGCTTGAACTGCTGTGAGGTAGCAGTTCCAGGAACTATTTTAACACTGAAAGAAAAACGCAGAAATCTTAGCAAATAGTTTTTAGAAGCTGTGAAATGCCATCTCCAGAGTAAGAGCTTGGCAGTTGTGCTAAGGACATTTTTCCTTCTGAAAAAGAAAAGTTTCTTATACAACAGGTTTCATTACAGAAACGTATTGACTGAAACTAGTTTCATTGCCACTAACGTTCCGCTTAATTTTAAAGATAACATAATATTGAACAGAATAATGTGTTCTATTAATAACATTTTATTGGAATAGTAAACTGATTTATTGCATTTGTTTGTCCAAATAGGCAACCAGATCATTTGCCATAAATCTTCTTGAGTCTAAACAGAAGGCTGAGATGCAACTTGATAAAAATAAAAAGTTATCATAAGACATAATGAAAAATCCAATTTGAAAATTAAACACTGCACTGCCCAGCTTCATGCTTTATTTAGGGTCTAAAGCTTGCAATGAAGATAAAAGAGCTACTCTAGTTTACTTAAAATGGCTATTGTGAGTCTTCATTTGGGAAAAACTATAAAAATCATTAAAATTTGTTAGAGGAAGTCTGGCTATTTAGCTTCTCAGGCAATTCACTCTAATCTCGTTGCTTGCACACTTTAAACTAGCTTATTTTTTTGTTTAAAAATACTTCTTAAATTGAACTTGATTTTGTGAGGGCGAGAGAGGACAGAACTTGACACAAGACTTGTGTTCAAAACTAAAAGACTTGTCCCCGGTGCTCTGGAATCCAATCAGTCTACTCAAACCCATTCCTGTGCGTGTTAAGAGCTCGAACACACTCAAACTCTTTCTAGCCCGTACTACCTGAAACGATGCCACGAGGCATTTCCTCTAAGAAAGGTGACCCATATACTCTTTGAAAGGCAACATTTGGACTTCATGGCCAAGAGATAAGGTTATGCCTGCCCTACTACATATTTGCCACTGATTCCAAAGAAACTTGGTCCTTTTGTCCTGACTGGTGTGGCTCAGAGGGTTGGGTTTCACCCAACAAATGGAAGGGTCGCTGTTTTGATCCCCAGTCAGGGCACATGCCTGGATTGTGGGCCAGTTCCTCAGTTGGAGTGTGCAAGAGGCAGCTGACCAATGTTTCTCCGGCACATCTATTTTATCTCCCTTTCTTTCTCCCTCCCTTGTCCTCTCTCTAAAAATAAATAAATATAATATTCAAACAATAAAAATAAACTTAAGTCACTTATCTGTAGCTGATTTCTGTACATAGAAAATTGTTAAAGATCTGTTATATTATTTACCACTTAAAAATTTGTTTTCTAAAGTTCTGTATGGTATTCTAGATGTCTGGAAGTCTAATATGTGCTGTAACCTTTCAAATTAATTTTGAAAATGAGAAGTTATTTAAATATTTTCAAGAAATACCAATGTTTGCAGCACAAATTTAGAAGCAGTGTTACAGAAACTGCAATACAGATATGGGCTTTGGTACAGGCTAGATTTAAGAGGCAAACATTTAAATTATCAAGTTTACTAACCAACACTCAAGCCTGCAGTCACAATCCAGCCAATGGAATACCTAGCACTTGGGTAAATACTTCATCTGCTCTATCACATACTGTAATTTATTCAATTCCCTTCTTGATGGAAATTCCCACCCTCCTATTTATAAAATTATAAAATTAGGGAAGCTACATATCACCTATTCTGGACTCCCGTGCTGCCAGGGCTCTGGGTGTCAATTAAGTTCTGCTTATTCCACATGATTTTGGAGCTCTAGTTTTGCTCATCTCTGCTTGCAAGGACAATGGTGAAACCTGGGCCTTCTCTCTGGCATAACATCCCAGGGAACACTTTTCAATTTTCTGGGTTAGAAGCGGTAGTTGTGACAGTAGCAGCAGCACCAATGACTTGTTGATCCGGCTCCCTAACCCCATGACTTCAGTAACGGGAGCCTGCCCTCCAATTTCCTGGGTACCCCGAGACTGCTGCGTCAGCCACAGATGCATTGCTCCTGATTCCAGCACAGCTCCGGCGATGGGCTCAGGCATTCCCCCAAGTGCATTCGTTCTGTATTGTTCTGAAGTCGCTACTGTGAGTCCAACATAAAACTTGCTTTGTCAGCCCTTTCAAATCTTTTATTCCTAGCATTAAGCTCCTCCTGCTTAAAATACAAACCTTGAGTGGCTTCAAATGTTTCCCATGCTGACCCTTAACTAAGTCTTTTGTTATTAACAATGCATCCACTTTCCTGCTATATTACACACAACAGGATTCACACCTGTTATTTTACTGAATTTATTGGGGTGACATGGTTAATAAAATTATATAGGTTTCAGGTATACAATTTTATAATATACCTTCTGTACACTGCATTGTGTGTTCACCACCCCAAGTCAAATGTCCTTCCATCACCACTTATCCCCACTTACTCTCTTCTACCCCCCCCCACCCCCTTTCCCTCTGGTAATCACCATACCGCCATCTGTGTCTCTGAGGGTTTTTTGTTTGTTTGGTTTTTGCTCACTCCCTTCACCTTTTTCATCCAGGCTCCCTGACCCCTCTCCCTTCTGACAGTTCTCAGTCTGTTCTCTGCATCCATGAATCTGTTTCTACTTTGTTTATTAGTTTATTTTGTTCATTAGATTCCACATATGAGTGAAATGATACGGTACTTGACTTTCTGACTGCCTTATGTCGCTTAGCATAATACTCTCCAGGTCCATCCACACTGTCACAAAGGGTAAGATTTCCTTCTTTTTATGGTTGAATAGTATTCCATTTTATAAATGTACCACAGCTTTCTTATACACTCATCTACTAATGGGCACTGGAGCTGCTTTCAAATCTTGGCTACTGTAAATCATGCTGCAATGAACAAAGAGGTGCGTATATTCTTTTGAAATACTGTTTCAGGTTTCTTTGAGTCTATTCCCAGAAGAGGAATCACTGGGTTATAAGGCGGTTCCATTTTTAATTTGTTGAGGTAACTCAATACAGCCTTCCACAGTGGCTGCACTTATCTGCAAGATTCATCCTTCTTCAGTATACATTTCTTCAAGTTTTCAAAAATTTTTCATACAGTCAGGTAATAATTGAGGTAGTTCCATCACACTAAAAAACCCCCAATCCTTTGTAGTCAATCTCTCCTCCAACCTCTGCCCCTGATTTGTTCCTCTCTTCTGTAGCTTTTCAGGAACGTCAGATAAATGGACTCATACAGCATGTCACCTTTTGAGTCTGATTCTTTCATTGCAGAATGCATTTGAAATTCATGTATGTAGTGTGCATATCGATAGTCTGTTACTTCTCTTGCCAAATAAAGCCACTGTGAACGCTCAGCCAGAGGTTTCCATGTGAATACAGACTTACATTTTACTTGGGTAAAAATGTAGGAGGTAATCCACGTGAAAGGTGAACTGGACAAAGGTGGAAGCAGTGAAGGTGGAAAGAAATGGTAGGAGTTGAAATGTATTTAGAAGGAAGAACAGCTAGATTTGATGATGATTTGGATCTGGGGGTGAGATGGAGAAAGGGATATGTCAGTTTATGTCAGTTACGACTCTAAAGGTTGTTTCTTGAGAAACATGAAGAATGGGACTGCCATCCACATACCGAGCTGGACAAATGAGGGAGTTATGGGTTTGGAAGGGAAATCAAGAGTTTTAGCCATGCTAAATTTGAGATGTTCGTGAACAGATCAAGTGTATGTTTACTGTTAGTTTCAACAGATTAAAACCCTTCAGTGCTTTTTATAGGGTAGAGTCTGTATCTTTTACTAATATATGACTTCCTACAATAGTAAAAGAATGGGTTAGAAGATTTAGGAGTGTTTTCCACCCCTAAAATTCTGCACCGAGAATCAGGCTGTCACAGGTACAAATTTACAAGTACACTAAGATTCTTATATTCCACAAATGCCTGCTTGCAGGGTACCTATAATTTAGGTGAATATGGCATTGCTCTGTGACAGCTGGAACCGGCATGTATATATAGCAGAGAAATATCACTTTCTTGAGAGCATAAGGCAATTTCATGGTTAGGGAATTTTTTATGTTGAATTTTTCATTTTTTGTTCCCATTAATTATTGCTATACCACTACCCTCTTAGGTCAGAACAGGCAGCTTAATATCCTTACATCATAGCATGACATAATCTCAAATGACGGCATCATTTTAATTGAGTTCCAAGAGTGGACATGGTATTTCAGCTTTGATGTTGTCCTCATAACCAGAGAAGGATCCCAACGAGCTCAAGCAACATTACTTATTCTTCTAGTGTGTACACCGCTTACCTCCATTACTCTCCCTTTAGTGGATCTGCAGTCCCAGGTAATGGAGACTAAGACAGTTAAGTCCCTGTGTGACCCAAGATCACTGCAGATCTAGTGGAAGATGAAGTGACCAAATTCTGGCACCAGATGAAATACATTACAGTAGACTAGAAAAGTGCCTCATTTAAGAAACCCACAAAAGGGTGCACTCCTTCGCAGGTACCTCAGTCTTTCAACACCAGCAAATGTGTGAGTGGCCCAGCAATTCTCATGTTCTGTCAGGTTTTATGTTCCTCTACACACCTAGTATGTGTTCCACATAATTCTTCCTTGCACAGATGCGTACATTCATATCGTCGTGAGCTTTTCCTTATTCTTTCCAATGCCTAAGACCTCTTCATGGCTATTTATATTTTAGCTGCCCTAATTTTAATGGCTAACAATTTCTAAATAAATACTCTATCAACTACAAAATGTGTTAGGGGAGAGAAATCCATTAAAGCTTAAATAGATCAGGAGCTTTCTTTTTCTTACAATGAGATATCTGGACGCACGGAGTCTAGGGCTGTTACAGTGCCAGTGTTGTCATGAACTTCAGTTCCTTCTATCTTTCTGTTCAGGCAAGGACTTGCTGTTCCACCTCCAAGATCAGCTCAGCATGCCAGAGAGCAAGGCTTCCCGTTTTAGCCTATTGACACTCAAATGAGATAATTTTTTATTGTGTGGACTGTCCTGTACACTGTATGATGTTTAGCAATATCCATGGCCTTAGTACCTCCTTGATGATAGTAGCAGCTCCCCAGAAATGTCTCCAGATGATGCCCAGTTTCCCTTGGGGTCAAAATCGCCCCTGGTTGAGAAATGCTGCCATATTGGAAAAAGAAAATGAACAAAAGGAAAGCAAAAAAGATGAATAAACACAAGCGCATTCCCCAACAGACATTGTTGGTTTTCACCAGAACCCATTTATGATCTTGATAAAAATCAATTATAACAATAACAATGATAACAATCTGGAGGCTGTTACTTACTGCATGTGGCGTACAGTTCTACTTCTTTTACATTTACTCATTCAATCGCATCAGACACCCTGGGAGGTATACTCATTACCCCCATTTTGCCAATGAGGAAACTGAGGCTCACTGGAGTTACATAACTTGCTCCAGGACACAGAAAGTGGTAGAGCTTCCTATGGAGGAACCCAAACATTCTAGCTCCAAAGTTCATGCTCTTAGCATGGCATTCACAAGGAATCTGTGAGGAATCAGCAGAAAAATATCTTGTCCGCCAAACAGCAGACTCTGGAGCAAGACTATCGTTATAAATCAATACCCTCAAATATGGCTTACAAAGGTAGAACGCTGTAGCTTGTCAAATCGTCACTTATAAAACCTTTTAAACACACACACACAATATTTAAAAACCACGAACTGCATTCTAGGATACAGCCAAATGCCTAACATTTCTAACCCATGGTGATAGTTATCAGTATACTGGTCAGGAAGGCAGTAATTTATTGTGGGTAAACCGATGAAGTGTGCATAATATCTAGCTATATCTTTTTAACAAGCATGGCAAAAAAGAATTGAAACATGAAGATTCCAGGTTTTACAGCTGCTTCTTCAATCTATATTCACTTATACAAAAATGCCATAGTTAAGAGCATTTAAAAGTCAAATTATTTGGAGAAAAATTCATATAAAATTTATTTTCAAAAACGGATGCTCAGCCTATTGCCATCAGAGTTGTTTGCTCTTATATGTAAACATCATTCAAGTTTCTGCAGGTTTGAAAATACAGACTGACATTTACAGTCTGTATGTGTTATTAGAGAAAAATTAAAATGGGAACATTTCCACTTTGTCAGAAATGTATAATTTGTTAGGATAATGGCAATACTAACTGCTTACAAGTTTCTTTTGTGAGTATTAAATACATCATATATTGCTAAATATATTACAGGGGAAAGAGTGCCGAACTAAGGCTGGAGAATTCGCTCGGATCACAATAAGGCCAGGGGACTAGAACCTTAGAGGAAGATCATGGCTTTTTTGAGACAACTATTGAGGTATAACTGAGATGCAGTAAACTGGACACATTTCAGTTGTACAAGCTGGTAAGTCCTGGTGTATGTAAAGGCCCAGAAATCACCACTATTACCAAGATAATGAGCACACCCATCATCTCCCAATCTCTCATGTCCGTCTGTCATCCTGCCCATTCACTCCCGTCCTCCCGCAGCTGCCCAACCAGACAAGTACTAATCCACTGCCATCAGAGATGACTTCATTTTTTCTAGATTTTTGTAAATGGAATCATACAATATGTTGTCTTTTAAGCCTGGATTCTTTAACTCAGTTGAGTTATTCTGACATTTATCCATGTTGTTGCACATACCAGCAGTTCTTTTTCATTGCTGAGTAGTGTTCCATTGTGCAGATAAACCACAAGGTATCAGTTCACCAGCTAGTAACATTTGGGTTGTTTCCACTTTGAAGCTATAGAAAATAAGCTGCTATGAAGATTAGTATGTGGATATATACTTTCATTTGTCTTGGGTAAATACCTAGGTAAATGAATAATAATATAGTAGGTATACAACAATTTCTTAAAAAGTTAAACTGCTTTGTAAAGTGGCTGTACAATATGCCATTCCCATCAGTAGTGCATGCCAGTTCCAGCTCCTCGACATCTTTGACAGGGAGAGTCTTTTTAATTTTGCCAACTGCCCAATTTCTAATAGATGTGTAGTGGTATATTCTTGTGGGTTTTATGTTCATTTCCCTAAGTATTAATGCTGTTGAGCATCTTTTCAAATGCTTATTTGCCATCTATACATCACCTCTTATAAAGTGTCTGTCCAGACCCTTTACCTATTGTTTTAGTTTAATCTTAATGTAAATGGTTTCTACAAATTGAGAAGCATATTGCTAGGTATTTGCGTAACCTTCTTTCAGGCAATACTAGCTTGTAGCTTTGAGGGAGAAAGAAATCTGTGGTTACAGACTCAAATGCAACTATGAGACCATACTCTTGAAGAACTGGGCAAAGCAAATCTAAAAAGAAACAACAGTGGAAAAGATTAAGAGAAAGAAGATTTAGTCCTCTAACCTACAAGAAATGGAATCAGCCCCATTAGCAAAAGAGTAGGTGTATAATACACTCTTTTTCTATTAATCTCTAATTGATAATAATGATCAACAAAAAAGACTGTATAGAGACTAGACACAAAGAAAGTGCCAAGTTGCAAGTCTGAATGTTGACTGAGGCATATCCAGATGCAGAAAAGAATTAACATAGCATGACTGAAATTGCTATCTTTAGAAAAACATGCTTGTAAGGTTGGCTGGCATTATGGGAATTTGGATCTTGGGAGTATTCCCACCATTCTCTAACTCATAAGGGTATTTTACAATATCTAAATGGTTTATGAAAACAATATGGTTTACGCTAAATGTGTGCCTTCCTTCTGGGAATATGGAAATTGATACATACTAGACAGAGGGCAAAACATGACTAGCTTCCAATAAGAACCCTGGGCACTGAGTCTCTAATGAGCTTCCCCGGTAAAGAATACTTCACATACATTGTCATAATTAGATGCTGGAGGAATTAAATGCACCCCATGTGATTCCACGTGAACAAGATTCTTAAAAGATTGTATCTGGTTTCTTCCTGATTTTACCCTAGGTACCTTTTTCCGTTGGTTGGTTTTGCTTTGTATTCTTTCACTATAATAAATCTTAGCTGGGAGTATGACTATTTGTGATAATCTAGTAAATCAACAAACCTGGGCATAGTCTTGGAAACCCTGTTACACCCAGTTTCTGGATTTACTAGATTAATATAGTCCCTTCTTTTAAAAAGTGAGGTGAAGGCATCACACAGTTACAGTTAGGTGTCCTTCTCTATGAGAAGGTACCAAGGTACCAAGCAAAACTCATTTATGTAACAGCATAAGGGCAGAGAGAAAAATGGCAGTCACTCAACCTGTCAAGCAGGCAGGTTTTTATCAAACTCTTATTTCATGCCCAAAGCAGAGCAAAATGCTTAAGCCTCTATGTCTTTTGAAAGCTCTGAACACTGCACAAAGGTGTAAGCTAAAAAGAGAAGTAGCTTTATGAATCAACAGAGGATAAACTCAAAACGTTACTGTGTCTTGAGTCAGTCTGGAAGAATTGAAGCTAACCAACTGGAATAGTAATACCCCCCAATGCCAAAGACAGGCCTCAAGTGCACAGTGAAAGATGAAGGGACAATGAACTGAGGCTTCAAGTTAGTCCTTTTGTTCATCACTGCTAAGCAGTGCTGTATTTAGAGAGACACACAAATTACCTTTTATGTTTATACTTCCTTCTAGCTTATTCTCTTAACTTGCCTCCATAAGGAGGATATTTATAGCTGGTGGAATAAAAAGCATGGTTATCACTCTTACAAAAGTTATTAAAGTAACCAGAATGATACCACATTCTATGGAATATTTTACCGGAGCTTTCTTTAATCGATGCTCCATTCGAAATGAAATAAATTTACTTGGCAAAACAGAAATCACTCATATGGCTTGGGAGATTAAGATCATATAACAACACAAGTCACACACTGAACTCCAAATCTTAAATTAATCTGACTGCAGTACTCTCAGAGATGTCCTCCCGCTCAGTATTCTTAAAATTTAGCATCATAAAAGTTAGAGCTGTAAAGAACCTTAGATAACATCAAGTCTATTCACATTTCACAAGAGACTTACTGTACCCCTCCTGCAGCATTTAGAATGAGTATCTTGCAGTCTTCTTAATCCATCCAGCCATGCATCCTCCCTTCCCTTCTGCCCTCCTCCTCCTTCCCACATGTCCATTGTGTCTCTAATCAGAAGTCACTAAAAAGGAAGCCCCACAACTACTTTGGGTTTTTGGTAAATAGTGTAACATGCAAAAAGGCCTGCATTAATTATATTTCATTACGACACTGAACTTTTCATTAGATTTGGTTCGCTATTATTCAACAATAAAATGTTCACCCAATGAATAGGTGGAAACATGTGCTATGAATCACAGATTCTTTCTGACAAGGGCAGATCTCACCTACACTAACTTGCCGAGTCACAAGCGGTTCATCTCTTGAAACTGTCACCTTCCTGACTGTTGGAACTCACACACTTTTCATACCCGGGCATTAATCACCACTCCAGAACTGCACTGCCCAATATGGTAGTCCCCAGACATGGGAAGTTACTAAGATGTAAGTAGTGAAGGTCAAACTAAAAATTCAGTCTTGTTAGCCGCATTTCCAGTGCTAACCAGCACCGGCGTCGTTCTCCAGTGTGGACAGTGCACACCCAGCGCGGCTCGACTAGGCCGCAGAGCTCCTGGAGACGGTCCGACACGGTAGCTGGAGTCACACGGGTTTCTGAGTATCTTTCTCTGTTTTTGCCTTTTTCCATAACATGCCCAATCCAGAGGATTTCCACCATGCAAAGAGTAAGCATATATCAAAGACACATAGAAAGTAGAGTAATTAAAGTAGCCACATGGTAGGACTTCAAAATTATTTTTCTAAAAGACAGATTTGGCCATTAATTATACTTGAGGGGGACAAAAGCTTTAATTACTCTTATTTTCTTATTTGAAAAAGTTATTTAAAAATAAAATCAACAATAATAAAGTATATTATCATTCATATTCACTATAGCCAGATTTACCTATTGTTTACATTATACCCTACTTTATCACTACCACATTCAGACATTGACGCATATACAAATATGTACATTTTTCTGAAGTATTTGGGGGTAACTTTACATACCTCATCACCCTTTATCCCTAAATATTTCAGTGAGCATTTCTTACAAATAGGAATATTCTCTTACATAACCACAGTACAGTTATTCATTTCAAAAATTTTCCCTAATCCATCATCCACATTCTGATTTTATCAACTGACCTAATAATATTCTTTACAGTAGAGTCCTCCAAACATTACAGGATATGTAGTCTGGGGTCAGATACTGCATTTAGTTCTCATATTTCTTAATTCCCCTTTAATCTAGAATATTTCCAGAGACTTTCTCTTTTATGACATTTTCATTTTTGAAGTATGCAGTCTCCTCTGTCCTTTAATTAGTAAAAGGTTTGTCATTTTATGTTTGTCTGATGTTTCCTCGAGATTTGGATTCAGGTTACGTGTTCTCAGCTGGAATGCTGAATAGGTAACCTGTTATGATGTATGTGTACATGTATGGACAATGTATGCATATATGTATCACTAATACAGATTCATGAATTTCTATTCTCTCCCTAATAGTGTATAATTCATTAAATCAGTACTGTTCTTAATTATTAAAGTTCTTTAATAAGATAGTTCCTGTACTTGGTGACATTATTTAAATGCAAAACGATGACTGGGTTAACACAACTCCCTGTCAGCTGGAAATATTAGGCCTGATGCCTGATGACACAAAAGTGGGCAAGGGGGAAGTGAGGAGGAGGGGACACAGGAGGGTGGATGGCGTGGAAGTGTTCTCCTATGGATATCGGACCTACTAACAAAGAGTACCCACGAGAAACCAGCCACAGGCTTTCCAGCCATACCTCGTAGCTACAAATGGAAATGTCTTATTCTCTGTCTAGAAAATCAACTTCTACTTAAAGAAAAACATATTGTTAATGAGTTAAGTTTCTTTACGAGAAAATTCCTGAGAAATCATGAAGCACAGCAAAATGAGGTTAGAGTTTGGGGAGAAGAGTGAGCAGAGCGGCAGCATTAGCTGACCGCGGACGGAATCAGGACCACAGTTCCATACAGAGGGACAGTCAGAGCTAGTCCTGGAATTCAGCAGCTTCACAGTTATTCATTGTGTTCCTCATCAAAACTAAAATCTACGCAGTCGCCTTATATCCTCACCCCCACTATGTAATTCAATCAGTGCTCAAATGTTCTGAAGAAATGTGATTTTTTCCACAGTTAATCTAGATTTGCAGAAAAGGGCGGACTTGTCATTAAATACCCCCGAAAAGGAGAAACCTCATGAACTCTAAAAGAGTAAGAAAATTGTTTTTGTGTGTCAAAATTTAGAATTAAGTTTTCTTGCTGAGCATGTTCGAGGTGGTAATCACAAAAGTTCATTTCAGTTTCAGAGTATGCTGTGCTTCAGGGATGGAGAAAGGGGAACCTGAGTGACAACCCTGCTTGGGAAGCAGGGACACAGGGCTCCAGCAGCAAGGAGAGCTGACCGGGAAATCCTGAGAGGGCTTCTGAGATACACGCGTCCCTTGGTAGAGACAACTTTTCGGTGAATTAACCTTCAGACAAAAGGAGAGTTCACTGGTGATTAAAAAAAGGGGTGGAGAAGAAGGCCAAGCAAGGGGTGGGGGGAAGAAGAAGGAAAATGGAGTAAGGAAAGAAGGGAAAGTTAGATCAGGAAGGACCTTTTACGTGTTCTCTTTCCCTCTATGGTCTCATTTTCTATCTCTCAAAATAATGGAAGATCAGAAAAAATAAATGACTTATCCAAGTGAACACAACTGAATTATCAGAAGAGCAAAAAAATAAGAACCCCGAACTTGTTTTCAACCAAGCAACTGAAGTATAATAGGAAGAGCACTGACCCTGGATCACAAAGTCTGCGTTTGAATTGTTACTGTCACTAGGTATGGGCAAAAGTCGACATTTCATGGATACTTTGAAAGAAACTGGCAGTCTAAGAAAAGTGAGTTAACAGAGGTTTCTGTGAGTGGAGACTAGGGTAGCATTAACGCTATTAAGTTCATGTTGAGAAGTTCCAAAGAAGAACTCCAAAATGTAGGTGGTGAGACCTATACAAATCAGAGAGAATATGACCTCATGGACATAAAGAGATAAAATTTCAAATAGTACTGAGGGTATAAACAGGGTAAATGAAAAAAATACGTGTGCATTAGCTTCCCTGTTCCTCTCCACTCCAAAGTCTTTGAAACTCAGCAACAGAAACCTAAAAGCAGAAAGGGGCTTGTTATTCTTCTTGAGTTTTTAAAGTTCTTCTTATATTTTGAATATAAGCTTATCATTTATGTGAATTATAAATATTTTCCCACAGCCTGGGATTTGAATTTTCATTCTCACAGCACTGTTTTCAGCAAACTAGTTCTTAATTTTGATAAAGTGCAATGATCAATTTTCCTTTTGCAAGTCATGCCTGTGGTGTTGATTCTAATTCCTTTTCCTTAATCAAGGTAAAAAGATTTTTTAAATGTTTTTTTCTAGAATTTTTATAGCTTTAGGCTTTAGAATTTAGTTTAGGTGTAACTGATTATAAATGAGTAGGTCTAATTCTGGGTACTGTATTCTGTTCCATTGACTTATCTATCTTTATATTACCCCAGTCTGAATTATTGGTAGTTTTAAAGTGTTCGGTTTGATCCTTTGCATTTTAATATAAATTTCAGAATCAGCTGTCAATTCCTTTTTTTAAAAAAGGCCTATTGGAATCAGCTGGTATTGTGTTGAGTCTATAGATCAATTTTAGGAGAACTAATATATTAACAGTATTGGCTTTAAGATCCATAAACATGGTACATCTTTCCATGTATTTAAGTGTTTTAAAAATTTTTTTGCAGAGCAGTTGTCCAAGTACAAGTCACATTTACCCCTAAACATTTTATAAATTTTGATGCTATTATAAAATGGTATTTTAAAAATTTAACAATTTAAAATGTTTTTTAGGTTTCAACACCTTACTTTGTTACTAGTATATATTGTACAAATGATTAAAACCATTTTATTGTGCTAATATACACATAAATTTTGCCATCTTAATCATTTTAAGTGCATTAACACATTCACAATGCTGTGCAACCATCACCTTCATCTATCTCCATACTTCTGTCATCTTGTAAAACTCAAACTCCACACCCCTTGAACAGCCACTCCCCATTCCCCACACCACAGTCCCTGGCAACAGCAAAACCACTTTCTGTCTCTATGATTTTGACTACTGTTAGTACCTCATAGAAATGTTATACAATCGATTTTTGTAAATTGTTCCTGCGTCTTGCAACCTTCCTCAATTCACATAATTTCTAGTAGTTTTGGTAATTACACAAAAAGTCTGTGGAGACTTTTATTTTATGTGGATTTACATTTTGATCATGTCGTCTTAAAATAAGACAGCTTTAGTCCTTTTCCAATTTGTATATCTTTTATTTCTTTTTCATGACTTAATGCACTGGCTAAAACCTCCAATACAATGTTGAATAAAAGAATTGACCAGAAAATAACCTTGCCTTATTCTTGCTCTTTCACCATTAAAAGTGTTGGAAGATTACCATAAGTCACCATTATAAGTAACTTATGCTACCTATAAGTTATTCTGAGATGCCCTTACTTGGGTTAAAGACATTCTCTTCTGTTCTTATTTTTTGGAGCTTTTTATCCTGAATGGATATGGGTTTTTTAAATTTTTTTGCATTATTTTGAGATGAGTATATATTTTATTATTTTTAGCCTGCTAATATGGTCAATACTAATTGATTTGCAAATGTTAAACCAACCTCACATTCCTGAGATAAACACCACCTAGTCATAATTTAATATTTTATATTATTGGATACAAATGGTTAAAATTGTGCTAGTTTTTGCATCTATAGTCATGAGAAATATTGATCTCTAGTGTTCCTTTCCTACAATGTTATCTGGTTTTGTATCAGAGTAATGCTGGCCCCATGTAATGAGCTGAGATTTTTTTTGAAATTGTCTAGAAAATATATGTAGAATTAGTATTACTTATTTATATTTAAAAATTGAGGTATACTTAACACATTATGAATTTGAAGCAAGGTGTACAACATCATTCTATATTTGCATACATTGGGAAATGATTGCCACATTAAGTCTAGTTAACATATGTCTCTATACATAGTTATGAAAATTTTTTCCTTGTGAGAAGAACTTTTAAGATCTACTCTCTTAGCAACTTCAAATATGCAATACAGTATTATTTAAGGTATATAAATAAATAATATAAGGTATATAAATAAATAATAATATTTGGGAGAATTTACCAGTAACACCACCTGAATCTAATATTTTCTTTGTGGGAAAGCTTTTGGCTACAAATTCAATCATTATTATAGGGTTATTTAAGTTATCTATTTCTTCTTAAGTAAGCTTTAGTAGTTTGTGTATTTCAAGGAAATCTGTCCTTTATATAAGTTGTCAAATTTATCACAAAAAACTGTTCATTATGCATCTTTATTTTCCTTTAGATAGTAATATTGGTTATTATCACCTTTTTTCTTTTTTTCCTGTTCAGCCTGCTTACAGCCTTATCAAATATATTGGTCTTCTCACAGAATCAGGTATTGGTTTCACTGACTCTCATTCTCTTTTTAGTTTTCTATTTCATTAATTCCCACTCCATCCAATGTGTACTATTTCTTATCTCCTGCTTCCTTTAGGGATGAATTTAAGGGACTTCATTATTATGAAATAGCCTTATTTTTCTGGAAATATTCTTTGCTCTGGAATACACTGTCTGATATTAACACAGCCACTCCAGCTCTCTTTTTATTAATGTTAGTATGGCATATCTTTTTTCCATTCTTTTACTTTTCTATAATTTATTTTTACTGAATTTATTGGGTTGACAATGGTCAGTAAAATTATATATATAGTCTACAATACATCATCTGTATATTGTATTGTGTGTGTAGCACTCCAAATCAAGTCTCCCCCGCATTCCTTAATTGTCTTCTGTGTTTACTTTTTTTCTTCTTCTGCCTTCTTTTGGGTTATTTTTCGTGATTCCAACTGATCTACTCATTGGCTTAATAGCTATAACTTTTTGTGATATTATTTTGGAGACTTATTTAGAGTTGATAGCATATCTTTACTTATTAGAGTCTACCCTCAGGAGATACACACCATTACAGATCTAAGAACCGTACAACAGTATAACTTAATTATCCTCTCTCAGGCTTTGTAGCATTGTTACGCATTTTGTTTCTACATATTATAAATCCCATATTATTTTTCTTAAAAATTAAATTGTTTTAGTTTTAAACAGACTTCAATAATATGAAGAAAATTTTGTATTTACTCACAGTCACCATTTCTAGTGTTCATTACTTTGTGTTTATCCATATTTTTATTTAGAATCATTTACTTCTATATGAATGACTTCTTTTAACATTTCTTGTAAGTTTGTGAGGAAGTAATTCTTTCAGCCTTTGTGGTCTGAAAAATTCTTTATTTCACCTTCATTTTTGAAAGATATTTTTTGCCCAGTATAAAATTCAAGGTTGACAATGTTTTTCTTTTAGTACTTTATTGTTCCACTGTTTTCTCATGGACATTGTTTGACCCCCAAAAATCTACTTTTATTTTTATTTTTATCTCTCTTTATGTATGTTTTTTCCTCTGGCTGCTTAAAAATTTTTTTCTTTATCATTGTTTAGTTTTAAGTTATTTGCTTATAACATGCCTTGATAGTGTTTCATGTTTCTTATGCTTTTAATTCACTGATCTGCTTAGACCTATAGGTTTATAGTTTTCATCATTCTGTAAAAATCAAGGTTCATTATTTCTTCAAATATTTCTATTCTACCTCCCTCCCTTTATATTTGGGGACTTCAATTATACATGTCAGGCTGTCGGAAGTCATTCTATAGCTCACTTATAGTCTGTTCCTTTTATTTCTCTGTGTATGTGTGTGTGTGTGTGTAGCCAAAGTATTAGTAAAATGGGGACAGAGCAGTAAATACTGTCCAAAATGAAACACTGAGTGTTTCATTTTGGACAGTATTTACTGCTCTGTCCCCATTTTACTAATACTTTCTTCTATAATCTTAAGTTTGCTGTGAGTCCCTTCTAGTGTATTTTTACCACAGACATTCTAGTTTTAGTCTCCACAAATCTAATTTGAGACTTTTACAATATTTTTTGTTTCTACTTGCTCATCTTTCCTGTAACTTCTTGAAAATATGCAAATTGTTAAAATAACTTATTTATTATCTTTGTCTACTAATTCTATCACTGATTTTGATTCAGTTCATCTCATTTTGGGTCATATTTTACTCCTTGGTAATTTCTGATTGGATATCAAACATTGTGAATTTTATCTTTTTGGTGCTGGACTTTTAAAAAATTTATACTTAGGCTATAAAAATGATTGTGCTTTGTTTGGATGCAGTAAATTACTCTGAAACAAGTCCTATCAGGTATTCCCTTTAAGTTCTGTTAGAGCCAGAGCACCTTTCTTAAAAAGGGTTGTCCTTGTGCCTCTGTGAGGCGATACCCTTCTGAGTACTGTTCCTGATGCTGATCTGGCTGGCACAAACAGGGCCTATTCCCAACCAAGGTAAGTTGCAAGGACTGTTTCCTCTTTTGGTACTTCTTTTCCCCAGACTCATTAAATATTCTAATATTTACGCTTGATCATTAACTAGTTTAAAATTTGAGGAGAGAGTCTCTGCTGCTCTCTGGAGTACCCCTTATTGCAGCTCTCCCCTCACTGGTTTTCAGCTCTGCAGTCTCATACCAAGTTGGTCTCCTCAAACTCCCAGCCCCATCTTTTCGCCTCATGGAGACCACCAGTCTCTACACGGGCTCCTCTGTCTAGGTAGCATCATCCCCAGACAACTGCATGGCTCATGGAGTGGTTCTCCTCTTTCAGGGATCACTCTCCTTCACTGTTTGATGTCCATTCCCTATTAAACCTTTGTATAATACAATTTGTCCAGTTTTTCATTTGTTTAGGTAGGTGCATATATCTAGTTCCACGTACTCCATTATCTCTGGAAGTAGAAATCCTGTCTGGAACATTGTTAAACCAAGAATGAAAATAAGTTTTGTGCCAACTCAGATACTCTAAAAGTAGTCATTGGGACTGTGATAAAGATTAGAGGGAAAGCTTTATGTGACAGGTGAACAGCAGCACGTACACCAGCTGTTTACTTACAGGTCTGAATTGCACCAGAGTAGTCCTTAAATTCTGTGATTACATAAGTGGATATGGCAAATGACGATCAACTAAAGAGAACTAAAAAAATATTAACAAATTGCAGGGACTGCAGGCCCAAGACTGTGTGCAATGGATAGTAGCATTGGAAGTAATGAGACAAATATTTAAGTAATTTTAGCATAATCACAGGTGAAGACCTTTACTTAGGAAGTTTTCCATGCTCAGGTGATGGTAAATAATGCAAGCTTCTCTAAGTAGAAGGACAGAAAGACAGTGGGAATTAAAGCCAGAGAGAGGAATTAGAGCTTGAAAAGCATCTAGACACTTGGAGGGAAATATGGAGAGGAATGAAACAGAAAAAGAGAAACAAAAGGAAATAATGAGCAGTAACAGAAAAGGTTTAGCAAGGGACTAAACCGTTGCTCAGAGGTTTGCCCATTGCTCAAAAGTGATAATGACTTAGTCCCTTTTATACTGAATAAGAAAGGGAGAAATCTCAATAGGATTCCAAATCCACCCATGTACATTTACTTACTATAAACATAAAGAGTTAAGAGAAATAGTAAGTTAGGTTTGAATACCAACATTTAGAAATACAGCGGGAAAAGCTACTTAAATGCCACCTAGGCTTTATCTTAATGTAAGGAGTACTGAGGAGAAACTGTAACATATCGGCAATGATACAGCTTATTAAATAAGACTGAAATAGAAATTATAAGCACCACAGTCTGAGGTGACATTGTTTAAGTTCAGGTTCACAGGTTCATAACATTCAATTATGATAAAAAAAGTTACATTCTAAAATGTACATTGGTCAAAACTGGTTACTAGATCCTCCCATGTCCAAGACCAATGTTATACCAAGTACTGTTCTTAAGATAAGGACAACTCATCAGTGAACTACCGCAATCTAAACAGAACAAGTGAAAAACCTTTATAGAATATGCCATGAAAAACTTGTAATGCTTTCCAAAATGAATGTAGAAATGCATTTTTCTTTGAGGCAAAACAAGAAAGAGAATGGAGGGAACTGAGGAAAAAATTCACCCTGTAAGTGGAGCAATTTCTTTTCAGGGAAATGGCAGAAGTTGCAAAGGAAAATCATAAGCCAGGACATTCTTCAGAAGAACTGTGGATTTAATATAACTATAAGCAACACCTATAATATGCAATTTGAGCCAGATGGCAACCAGTGCAAAGAAGAAACAGAACAAGTCTCTCAAAGTCAAACGAATGCCTCACGAAGACTGAGCTGCCGCTATCCCTCTCACAACATCTGGAAATGAGTTTTTAAAAAAACTTATTTTGAGAGCAAATAAAATTTTATGTTTACTTGACATTGTGGCTACTCATAAGAAAAGCAAATAATCTCCCAACATCTCTACCATATTTGTGCTCTAGTCCTTAAAAACCTGTATGTCAATTTAAGAGCCTCCAAGGGTTAGTTATAGAAACAAAGACACTAAAGTAAACATTTTTTTTCCAGCTATCTCAAGTTTTTCTTCCTTCAAGAAACTATGGAGCCAGATTCGTTAGCTGTATGACCAGGGCAAGCCACTCATTCTACCTAGGGTCCCTCCTCCATGAAATTGGGATAATAACCTCATTGGGTTTTAGTGAGAACTACATGATTTAATATATATGTTCAGGGCTTAGAACAGTACATAGCACACAGTATGTATCATATATGTATGATATATGTGTATGATATATATATCATACATATATTTTTGTTACAAAATTTTTTTAAAAATTCATTCACTACACTACTGATGGACATTTGGGCTGCTTCTAAATCTTGGCAATGGCAAATAATGCTGCAATGAACACATAAGTGCATATATTCTTTTCTTTTGAAGTCACAACATTTATAAAAATGGTCAAAGCATGAATGGTTTATTTGTATTCTAATCTGAAATACTTTCTTTTGTTCTGTTTTCTGAAAACCTAGGCTATAAAATGATGCAGAGCAAGGCTGACATTTAATCTTGATTGTTTATCTGGGTTTTTCCTGCCACTTCAACAATGGCAGGTTAAAGAATTAGTGTTTCAGGTTTCTTCTGGTGTGGGTGTGGAGAACTTGAGCAAAAAGAGAAAAAAAAAAGGAAAAACTCATGGACAACTGTGTGGTAATTGCCAGGGAAGGTGGGGAGGAGGGGTGGAGGACAGGATAGGGGGGTGAGTGGTGATGAATCAGAGCAAAAAAATAAAAAAGCAAATCATTGATGTACTTGTTATTAAAAAATATTTATTAAGCCAAACCCTACACTAGGCTGTCAGTGTACAAAGACCAATATATCCAGATGCCTGTTTTCAAAAGAGCTTGGTGAGGAGATGAATGAATAAACACTCATTACAGAAGGACAAGAGAGTTGCCAGAACAGAGATAAGCACAGCCCACTTGGAAGCACACAAAGAGGACATTTAACTTAATTATGTCCTTATTTAGGTCTTCACAATGATGCTCTTCCTAACTGGAATTAGACTTGGCCAAATTTATCCAATTCCCAGAGGAAAGTAGAGAAGATGCTTACCTTTGCTCAGCATCAAGAAGCCTATCACAGACCAAATCAGATACCTCATCAGGAGGTGAGGTGTGACTCTCTACTAGGTATTCAAGATGAAACCTACTTTCCCTTTCTGGGTTCAAATGGCAGAGCCTACAAGTGGCCTTTAACTCTCAATTTCATTTTCATTGTATATAAAACATAATCAGAAACTTGACCAGCAGCTACTTCTTGAAAATACGGTTTTAAATTTTTCTCATCATTAAGTTAAAATAAAAATTCAAAAGTACTTTTTTTAAGTGTATACAATTGTCTACTTGGCCAACATTTTACTTCTAGTTTTTGTGAGATTTTATATATACAGTATATAACGTATAATAATAATTATATATAATAATATATACTATATATTATAGATATTACATATAATAATTTATTTATTTATTTTTGTTTTGTCCCTCAAAATTAAGGTTAAGAAAGGAAGCATTAACTGTGATTTGGTCTCCAGCAAAACATCTAAGATTCACTAGATTAATCAAAACACTAATACCTGAGAAAGTGTTCTTTCCTTCCAGTTTTAGTAGATAGATAAAGGGTCAGACCTCCTTATCTAGCTATCTTTAGAGCCCCCTAGTGACGGTTTCTGGACTCTGTCTATATCTTTAAGGTCGTAAGATTATACTACACTAGCCATTGAAAGGTCCTCTGCCTCTCCTCACACACCCTTGACAATGCACTGCCCTTCATTTTTGTGCCCTCTAATACACCTATGTTGTGCAAAGGAAGAAAGTGAAAATTCAAAAACAAAGGTCAAAATCTGATCTTCATGCTACAGTTTTCTCTAGCCTACTCTAGACCACCTTAAAAACTGACTGTCATTAAAGTGGTGGGGAAAATACAGATAAACAATCAAGATTAACTGTCATCTTGCTCTGCATCATTTTATAGTCTAGGTTTTCAGAAAACAGAACAAAAAAATATTTCAAATTAGAATACAAATAACCCATTCATGCTTTGGCCATTTTTTATAAATGTTGTGACTTCAAAAAAAGCGTATTAAAAAATCTGAGCTTTACCACATTCCATCAAAATTATTTCTTTATTAAAAAAACTTTTCCGTGTGTCCTAACTTCAGGTTCAAAACTGGAGTTTTCTTGGCCAAATCTCCTAACCCACCTGACACAGCCGTCTCCGGGCTGCAGGACAATGGTGCTCTTTAGAAGATTGCAGATGACTCTACTCGAAGGGGAGGACAGCACTTGGGGACATGTCCTGTGCCTTAATCCTTAATATGAATGACTGACTCTACTACAGTTTTTTCCCTAAAATGTTTTCATATATCAAGCCTATCTCCATCTATCTGAAGATTTAAACTCAGGTGGATATAAAAATGAGATCAAGTATCACTTGCTCAAGGGCAAATGAGAGGCAACTGGCAAGGTTCTGAACATTCATCTAATTGTATACTATACACCATGTGGTGACATGTCTGTGAATGTTATCTACAAACACTCTCATATGTGTATTTGCAATTAATACGTATATACACAAAATCATGCAAAATATTTTATCCAATTAAAGCTTCTGTGAGTTACCAAGCCACTTTTATTATTCTAAAAATGTAAGCATGAGTTAGGAAAGACTCAGTGTTTTCCATACGGACAATGAGTAACAAACAGCCCACCTGACCTTCATTAAGCAACAGGGCAGCGAGTTTCTCTGCTGCTCCTGCTGTGCTTCCTCCACACAACCGGGAGCTTCCTCAGAGACCCAACACCCTGCTTCAAGTGATCATTCCTGACCTCGGGGTCCCAGGAACAGGAGAGGAAAGGGGGAGAGGGAAGGGAGAGAGGGAAGGGAAAGAGGGAAGGGAAAGACACCAGCTCAAGCACATACTGTATTTCCATGTTTTAAAACAACATGGGGCAAAAGTGGGATTTCAGCTGAGTACCTGAAACAGAGTTTATTCTTATTATTTATTATTGTATTATTTTCCATATAAACACCTGTAAATCTACTTTGCCTCACCCTGCATATACTGTGAGATGAAGTAAAAGGCAAATGACTCTTCTGACACCTTGATGAGCCATTAAAAACAAGAAAAGGTGAGGATAAAGATGCTTACCTGTTGTTCCTGCATTCTCGCAGCACCAAGTTCTGAGAGAGACATGGTGAGCTTCTCCTGCTGTTCTGATAGGTATTTCTGATAGAGGCTTAGAAGTTCTTGGCATTCTCTGTACTGCAGCTGAAGAGGTGAGATTGCAAATTAAGGAAAAAAACTCTGAATAAATGAATCCAAAGTGCACCTGTGAGTGCTGCTTTTCAGATTCCAATAAACAGAATAGAGACAGATATGGAACCATATTTGGTGAGAGTGCAGGTAAGTAGTCTTCAGATGAACACAGTAAATGTATTTTCATTTGAATGTATCACATTTAAAGAGATATTTCTCTCTAAACATTTAAATTTGAATAAAAACAAATGCGAATACACGCGAAAAAAGGAGGTTGGATCCCTACCATACGTAATATACAAAACTAACTCAAAATGAACCATTGGCCTAAATGTAAAAGCTGAAACTATGCAATTCATAAAAGTAAATCTTTGTGATCTTGGATTAGGTAATAGTTACTTAAAATAGTAATGAAAAAATAAAGAAATTTGACTTCAAACTTTAAAAATTTGTGCTTCAAAAAAAGAAACTGAAAAGACAGCCTATAGGATGAGAGAAAATATTCACAAATCACATATATAAGGGACTGTTATCAGAATACAGTGACACCTTATATGAGTCAGCAATAAAAACTATTAACTTAATTCAAAAATGGGAAAAAGACTTGAATATGTCCCAAAAGAAAATATACAAACAGCCCAGCAGCACTAGAGAAGAGGCTGGACATCATTAACCATTAGGAAAATACAAATCAAAACTACAATGTAGATGCAAATGTTGCATCTACAAAGGTGACTATTATAAAAAAGACTGCCAATAATACACACTGACAAAAATATGGAAATGTTAAAACTGTCCTACATAGCTGATGGGAAGATTAAACGGTACTACTGCTTCGGAAAATAATTTAGCAGTGCTTCAAAAAGTCAGACACGTAGCTACCATGTGACCCAGCAATTCCACTTCCAGATATATATACCCAAGAGAATTAACAACGTATGCCCATGTAAAGCTGCGTACATGCATATTCAGAGCAGCATCATTCATACAGTAAAAAAGTGAAAACATCTAACTGTCCACCAAGTGATAAAAGGATAAACAAAATGTGGTATATCTACACCAAGGAGTCTTATTCAGCTGTAAAAAGAAACAAAGTAGGGCTACATGCTACTGTATGAATGAATCTTGAATTTTGCTAAAGAAGCCAGACACAAAATATTACATATTAAATGATTCCACTCATATAAAGCACAAAACATTACATATTATATTATTTCATTTATATAAAGCTGTTTTTCTTTATCTTTTTTAAATATATCTTCCAATGAGCCAAGGGAAAGAATACTCAGTTCTAAGTAAACCGATCACAAATAAGAGTTACATTCATTCACGCTCACTTTCTATTCTCTGCTCCAATTTCCTTAAGTACCTATTATGGGGAAAGCAGAAGAAAAACAAACAAACAAACAAACAAACAGAAATGTCCAGGGTAGGCAAAGCCATACAAACAGGAAGTGCATTAGCGGTTGTGAGTGTCTGGGGGAGGGAAAGAGGAAGCAGCTGCCAATGGTTATGGGTTTTAGGAGGGAGGGAATAAACATGCTCTGGAACCAGACGGTGCCTTTGCACAGCTTTAGGAATAGAGTAAAAAACACAATCATATACTTCAGAAAGTGAATGTTATTATATATGAATTTTATCTCAATAAACCTGTTATCAACCCCCCATAGTCTTCAGATGAATATAGTAAATGTATTTTCATTTGAATGTATCTCATTTGAAGAGACATTTCTCTCTAAACAGTTAAATTTCAATGAAAACAAATGCAAACACATGCAATAAAAGGAGGTTGGATCCCTACCCCCCACCCCAAAAAACAGAAAGATAAATGCAGGGTAGAAGCTATGGTACAGTTCTGGTAAAAATAATTACTACCTGATTTACAAAGTTATGACTATATTAAACACAAAGAGGCATAATTAGATTTTTGTCTTGTTTGTTTTTGCAAAATGTTAGTTAAGGCGGTGTTTTAGCAATAAAACCATCATAACAACAGTGTCCGTCCGTATACCTCCTTCTATTTTTTATAGTCTAGTAGGAAGAATACAGCAGCCTAACCTGGGCTACCCTCTCCAACGGCTCCTCAAACTTGCAAAGTGCTGAAGGTGAAGACAATAAATGGAAAAGGTCACCTAACTATGTAGGTCAGGTGTCTGGGAGACAGACAGTTCTACTTAAGAGAGTTCTGCTCCTCATTTCTCACTGTGGTCATTTCCTCCCCAGGCCCATTTTTCTCTCAGATCACTTCTGAATCTCCCCCTTATACTTAATTATGTATGCTTTTGGTATAAAAATTATTGCCCAATGAGATTATTCTGCATAAATACTTTTATAACAGGCCATCATGATTAAAGTGGGAATAGTATTTCTTAAATGTCAAAAATGGTGATTGGTTTCAGTATTCTATAACATTTTTATAACCTAGTCATTGCTTCTAGGCAGATTCCTGTTCTAATAACCTTTGTCAATCATGGCAGCACAAATAACCATTTGCTTCATTATTCTCATTATTAATCTCTAACAAAGAAAGAGCCAGAGATGGCTTATAGAAGAGAAACTGGTTCATAAAGAAAGAAGAGACTACTAATCTCAAAGAATACATTAATTAGAAGAGCTTACCGAATAAACAGCATCTTAAAAAAATAACAACAGAATGAACGGTGGTCTAAATAAGCTAATGTTCTCAAAGTCAGCTTATATCAGACAGGGCTTGTTTTATGTTTCTAAGCTTTTGTCAGCAAGCTCTGAAAGACAGGGTGATTTGAGGTGGTCCCAGGAGTCCCTGCCAGCTGTAACGTATATAAAAAGATTTTTTTCATTCTGCCTGTTATCATAGGCAGTAATGTTTATAGTAGACAAACATATCGGCCTGGACGCAGAATATGATTTTCACTGTTTAAAAAAGTAGCACAATTAAACAGCCTAAGAGGTAGATGTTAGCATTTAAAGACAAATTACAGGCACATCTCATTTCCTGTGCCTCACTTTATTGTGCGTTTTACAAACTGAAGGTTTGAGGCAACCCTGGGTTGAGCAAGACTATCGGTGCCATTTTTTCCCCACAGCATTTGCTCACTTTATGTCTCTTTGTCACATTTTGGTAATTCTCACAAGATTTAAAATTTTTTCGTTATTATATTTCTTGTGGTGATATGTGAGCAGTGATCTATAATGTTACTATTGTAATGTTTAAGGGCACCATGAACTGTGCCCAAGTATGAAGGCAAACTCACTTGATAAACTGTGAGTTCTGAGTGCCCCAGTTACCAGTGGTTCTCCTGTCTTTCTCCTTCTCTTTGGGCTTCCTTATTCTCTAAGACAAAACATATTAAAATTAGGCCAATTAATAGCCTTACAATGGCTTCTAAGTGTTCAGGTAAAGGAAAACTTGCATATCTCTCACTTTATGTCAAAAGCTAGAAATGATTAAACTTAGCGAGGAAGGCATGTCGTAAGTTGAGATAGGCTGAAAGCTAGGCATCTTATACCAGAGTCAAGTTGTGAATGCAAAGGAAAGTTCTTGAAGGAACTTTCTACTATAATGGACACACGAATGGTAAGAAAGTGAAACAGCCATCCTGCTGGTCTGGATAGATAGATAACCAAGGCAGCAACAACATTCCCTTAAGCCCAAGCCTAACCCAGACCCAGGCCCTAACTCTCTACAGGGCTGAGAGAGCGAAGCAAACTGCAGAAGAAACAGTGGAAGCTAGCAGAGATTTGGTCTTGAGGTTTAGGAAAAGAAGATGTCTCCTTAACATTAAAGTATAAAGTGAAACAGCAAATACTGGTGTAGAAGCTGCAGCAAGCTGTTTAGAAGATCTGGCTAAGAAAATTAATGAAAGTGCCTACACTAAGTAACAGATTTTCAGTGTAGACAAACAGCCTTAAATTATTGGAAGATGCCATTCAGGACTTTCACAGGTACAGAGAAGTAAATGCCTGGCTTCAAAATTTCAAAGGATGGGCTGACTGTTTTGTTAGGGACTAATATAGCTGGTGACTTTAAGTTGAAGACAATTTTCTCTTACCATTCTGAAACCCTAGGGTCCTTAAGAAGATGAGAAAACAACTGATGTATCCTTCAATAGATGACTGGATAAAGAAGATGTGGTACATATGAGGTCTGTCCAGAAGGTATCCAGCCATGTAAGATGGAAAATAAAGACATTTATTGAAGAGGACACAAGATACAAGAAACATTTTACAAAGGACAATGAAGCTTCAGTCCCCTTCAAAGTAGGCACCTGGAGACAGTTCTCACACAGTTCTCTCAGTCGCCATCAGCTGCCCTGTCATATTTTTCTGAATCTAATCGATGATCTGAAATCTCTTCCTTTTCTAAGGTGATTTTAATTTTGGAAAAAGGCAGGAGTCACAGGGTGCCAAATCTGGGCTGTAGATGAGCTGAATCACCCGGAAGATTTGTTGTTTCACAAAAAAACTCTGCATGAGACATGATGCATCAGTGGGAGCATTGTCACAATGAAGCTGCCAATCACAGGTGGTCCGTAGCTGTGGCCTTCTGAAACATCTGAATAGTTTCCCTGGAGGAATGTTCAAGCCTAACACAAAATTTGATGCAGATTCATTGTTCTACTAGCTCAGCTATTTTGAATGTATGGCCACACAGTACACATGTTCACTCAATAGCATCTATCACCCCCATTGACTAGAACAGTGAAGTCATCATTGTTCATACATGAACATTCCAGTCCACTCCCCTTGGCTGCCAGGTTACATCGATGTTGTGCAAACCATTCTCATTATGTTAACAGTGGCTGGACTTTTTCCAGACAGACCTCATATGCACAATGGAATACTATAAGATGAAATACTGCCATTTGTGACAACATAGATGGACCTTGACAACATCATGCTAAGTGAAATAAGTCAGACCGAAAAAGTAAAGGATCATATGAATATATGTTGGATATAAAACTGAAAGCAACAAAGGAACACACAAGAAAAATAAACAAAAATGCACAGACACAGACAGCTATGTAGTGGCTACCAGAGGGAAGGCAGGTTGGCAGGTAGTGAAGGATAAAGGATAAAGTGTCAGGTCATGATGACAGAAGAGCATTGTGTTCTTTGAGAGCACAGTGCAATATACATATCATGGATCAAAGTAATGTATACCTGAAACCTATATAATCTTATTAACCAATGTCACCCCAATACATTGAATAAAACAAGAATTATGCTACATCTACTCTGCTTATTCTCCATAAATAAAACCACAAAGCCTAGATTACAACGGATCTGTTTACAACATAGTGTACTGAACATTTTAAGCCCACTGTTGAGGGAAGAAAAAAGGTTTCCTTTCATAATATTATTGTTCATTGACAATGCACCTGGTCACCCAAGAGCTCTGATGGAGATGTACAAGGAGAATAAGGTATTTTTCATCACTGCGAACATAACATCCATTCTGAAGCTCAAGGATCAAGGAGCAATTCTGCCTTTCATGTCTTATTATTTAAGAAATATATTTTGTAAGGCCATAGCTGCTGTAGACAGTGATTCCTCTGATGTATATGAGCGATGTCAACTGAAAACCTTCTAGAGAGAATTAATCATTCTAGATGCCATTGAAAACCATTTGTGATTCATGGGAAGAGGTCAAAATACCAATATTAACAGGGGTTCAAAAGAAGTTGGTTCTAAGTCTTTGAGGAGTTCAAGACTGCATGGGAGAAAGTATCTGCAGATGTGCTGAAAACAGCAAGAGAATCCCATGTGGAGACTGAGAAATGACTGAACTGTGAAATCTCATGATAAAACTAACAGACAGATGAGGAGTTGCTTCTTAGGGATAAGCAAAGAAAGCAGTTTCTTAAGATGGAACCCACTTCTCCTGAAGATGCTCTGAAGAAGGCTGAAATGACAAAAATGATTTAGAGTGTGACAGTTAGTTGTTAAAGTGGCAGCGGGATTTGAGAGGACTGATTCCAATATTGAAAGTTCTACTGTGGGTAAAACGTTATCAAAGAGCATCACATGCTACAGACAAATCATTCATAAAAAGAAGAGTCAATCAATGGGGCAAACTTCACTGTTGTCTTATTTTAAGAAATTGCAACAGCCACTCCAACCCTCAGGCACTCACGCCCTGGTCGGTCACACAGGACCTTTCGCCAGCAAAAAGAGTATGAACCGCTGAAGACTCAGACGATGGTTACCAGTTTTAGTAACAACTTTTTATTATGTATAGTACTTTTTTTTGACATAATGCTATTGCACATTCAACAGAGTATAGTATAGTGCAAATGTAACTTTTATGTGCACTGTGAAACCAAAAACATTGAGTGACTTGCTTTACTGTGAAATTTGATTTATTCCTGGAACTGAATGGAACTGAATCCACAAAATCTCTGAGGTATGCCTGTACAGGCAAATTCATTTAAACATATGCCAGGTGGCAGAATATAAAAACACGCAGTCCTACTTTATCAATGTTTTATCTATATTATTCACCAAATTTTGAAATGCCCTCATGTTCCTGGAAAATCCAAAATATGTGTCCACACAAAACAATAATTTTCCTTTCTCCCCAGCATGAGAGTTTAATCCTCTATCTGAAGAGAAGGGTTTATGTTAGGAAGATGTGGGTAAAATGCTTTCTGAATTGATTGATTTGGGGGAGGGAGTGTGGCAAGAAGGCATGTTTAACTCAGTCCTGGCCAACTGATAGAAAAGAACACAACGAGTGTGGAGAACTGAATGTAAGTGGAGGTGTGCACCGAAACACGGACGTGACCCCAGCACAGCGGTGTGGACAGCCTGGCGGTCAGCCCAGCCACCACTTCAGCACTGAAAGAAATAGGAGTCGTCATGACCTCATCAAAGGAAAAACTTTTCATAAGACAACATAACGTAAATTAATAGGGCAGATCACATCAAAACATATGCATCAAATCAACTAGTTGAAACGGATGCTAGAAATGGTCCTTTTACAAAGTTTAAAGCCTTAACTTCAATATGCATTGGAGTAGTACCTCTTTTCTGTGGTTTTGCTTTCTGCAGTTTGTTACCCACTCTCAACCTCATTTCAAAAATATTAAATGAAAATTCCAGAAATAAACAATTCATAAGTCTTAAATTGCAGGCCATTCTGAGTAACTCGCTGGAACCTGGCACAATCCGGCTCCATCCCGCCCTGGATGTGGACTGTCCCTCTGTCCCGAGCATACGTGCTCTGTGCGCTCCCTGCCTGTGGGCCACGTACTAGCTGTCTCAGTCATCCACTGCTGTGGCATCACAGTGCCTGGGTTCAAGCAACCCTTATTTTACTTCACAAATGGCCTGAAAGCGCCAAAGTAGTGGTGCTGGCAAGTCAGATGTGCCAAAGAGAAGCTGTAAAGTGCTTCCTTTAAGTGAAAAAGTGAATATGACCCATGACCAAGCAATTCCTCTCCTGAGTATCCACCTGAAAAAGTTGAAAACATTTATTTGTAAAGATATATGCACCCGTCTGTTCACCGTAGCACTATTCGCAATGGCTAAGACATGAAAACAACTCACGTATCCTTCTACAGATGATTGGATAAAGAAAATGAGGCACATATGTACAATGGAATACTACTCCGTCATAAGATGAAATAGCCATTTGCAACAACATGCGTGGATCTTGAGAATATCATGCTACAAGTGAAATAAGTTAGGTGGAAAAAGTAAAAAACATATTATTTCAAGCATATGTGGCTATAAAGCTGACAGCAGCAAGCAAACCAAATGAACAGAAACTCACAGACGCAGACTCAGTATGGTAGTTGCCAGAGGGAAGGGGTGTCAGTGTCAAATACACGGTGACAGAAGACGAACTTGTGGGTGGAGATCACACAACGCAATATACAGATGATGTGTTATAGAATTGCAAACTTAAAACCTACAGAATTTTATTAACCAATGTCACACCAATAAATTTAATAAAATTCAAAAAATTTGCAAAAAAAGAAAATGTGAGTATAATACAATAAGAGTTTGTGGGACATTTACATAGTTTTTATTAAAGTATATCTTTGTAATTGTACTATTTGATTATTGTTGTTCTTAATCTCTTACTGTTCCTAATTTATAAATTAAGCATTTTTATAGATATGTATGTATAGGAAAAAACAGTATTTATAGGATTGAGGGTTCAGTACTATCTACAGTTTTAGCATCTACTGGGGGGCTGGAACATATCCCCATGAATAAAGGGGGGTGACTATATACAGAAAAATAAAACTAAAGATCAAAGCAGAATAAATAGTGAGGATAAAAACTCTGTATGAGAGAAAGCCAAAGGTGAAGGAAGAAGGACCAGAAAAGGATACAGTACTGTATCCTTTACAGTGTAATAACTTTACAATGTATACGATGTATCAAATCATACTGTATACCTCCAAACTTACACAATGTTGTATGTCAAAAATATCTGAATAAAGCTGAGGGAAAAAAATCAAGAGACTTAGAAAAAGATTTAACCAAATAAGGACAACATCTTCTAGGGGAGTTATTTAAACCCAGGGTACAGTGGAAATTCTAAAATATAAAGGTGAGTGGCCACTTTGACCATACTGCAGGGAAGTCAAGAAAGGCTCCAGAGAAGATGTGACCCCAGAAATGAATTCTGGAAAAGAACTACATAGATGAATGCATAGGTGTGGTGGGAGCCCCCTCAGCCTCAGGAACAAGGGCGTGGATAGACAGGGCATTAAGGGCACAGCAAGGGTGCAGAACGAGTCATGAACTGGCCTTGAGTAAGGAGTATGAGTGAATGATAAACACAGGCCAGATCTCAAGTGTTACATGGAGTTGTTTGGATTTTATTTCCCTCTGAGATCATTAATGTCTTACAGCCAATTTGCATTTTTAAAAGGCACCTTTCATAGGAATGTGAAGGCTTAATAGAAGAGTTCCATTTCCTGTAATGTTTGCAGGGCTTAAGACTAGGATCAAAGCGACCAGATAGAACACTACTACAACAGTCTAAGCAAAGGATGAGAGGGGCCTCATTTGAAGTAGCATGGTAGGAATTAGGGGGTAGAGGGATTATGAAGACAAATTTAAGACACTGTCAACTTATGAGGAGGGTGACAAGATGTATGACCAATGAACAGTTCCATTTACCAAGACAGAGAATGCAGAATAAATACGAGGTATGGGTGGAGGTGCACCTTCAGACACACTGAGTCTGAGATGCTTGGGAAGCATTTAGTCGAGATGGTCAATAGGGGACATTTATATCCCTGGACCTGGAATTCAGAAAAGAGGTCTCAGTGAAAACAGAAAATTGGAAGTTGGTCACTTTGTATGTGGTAGCCGAAGACATCAGAGTGTAACATTTCCAGGAAGAGTGTAGTTTTGTTCACTCATTCACTCATTAAGTCTTTTATTCATTCAACAAATGAGTTCCAGAGGGCAGGAACGTTTGTTTTGTTTGCTGCTGAATTCCTAGGCCTATATAATAGGTGCTCGGTAACTATTTACTAAATAGATACACGAACAACTGGGACTGTGCTAGATGCTGGACCTCCAATGATGAGTAAGATCAATATTGTCTCCCACAGTGAGCTTACCATCCAGCAGAGAGGGCAGGTAATGAAACACAGTAACGGGTGATGAAAGCAGGGGCAGGAGCATTAAGCAGTGCTGTGCCAACACTTCCCACAAGGACTTCAAATGACTTAGGAACCACAGAAAACCTCTCGTAGAAAGAAATGTTTAAACTGAAAGGAGAGGACCCAGGTACTGATCACATGTAAAGGGCAGGCAAAGAAAAAGGAATCAATAGAAAGATGTCGTCAACTGTGTGCAATGCTGCAGAGGCCACTCCGGTTAAAGACAGAGTTGAGGAGGCCACAGCGACCTTCACCAAAACACAAGTGTGACATTACTCAGGTGCTGACCATTTCCCCCGCTGTTTCAGTAGACAGAAGTTATGCTACTTTCACATCAAACACAGAAGCTGCTGCACAAAGAGATGTTTTATTCAGGGTCTGGCCACGAGGCTGCAATTCTAATGCAGTCCACTAGTCACAGCCTCCCAGGGAAATGCAGAGTTCCAAGATTTTCTCTATGGCAGGTACTCCCTTTACTCTGAACATCTACATACTACATAATATATAAAGATAGCATATATTGTATATTCTACTTAGAATATTTTGCCTGGCCCCAATGTGACGAAATTCCTATTTATCCTCTCAAACGTGCTTTTACATCATCTCTTCCTCCAAGCTTTCACTGGCCTCCCAGATAGAGCTAAGCACCTTATTATGGTATATGGTATACAGTTAAAATTATTACTGTCACTTGAAGTGGCCTGTGTGTTTCCAGAAATCACAGCATATTAATCTTGATATCTCTCTACCATACATCAAGAACATTAGAGGAATGAACAAAGGATTAAAGGTAAAGGAGTGCCTATTAAACTTCATGTGAGCTTTGAGCTTAGAACTGAAACAACATAGATGAACCATGTGGTTTTTAAACTAGCCAAGAGGATGGCTAAAAACACTGACTCATTAAAAATTTTAAAATGTTTCAATCTCACAAGATTTTCCCATCTGAAGCAAACATGCTTTCCGACCACATCATCCATTCCTCACATTCATTTCCTTTTCTCCCCTTTCAAAAAACCGTACATGTCTTCTGACACGAACACTCAGATCCGAATAACACATCCAGTTTGGGACTCGATGACAATACACACAGCTGAAACGGACAGCTGGTACAATAAAAACTGATACTGAGCTGGGCTGGTTAGCAGAGACGGACGGGAATTTCACATGAATGCTCACACTCTTACCCAGTCGTGATCTCTGCTGGACATGACCCACCGATACAAGGCTGCAATTTTCTCGTTAATTAAAAGAGAAATGTGTGGCAAATTCAGTGCAAAGCTACAGTGTTTTCCAACGTCCTGATGATAGTAAGCATTGGGGAGGAGGGAAATCTCTAACACAAATAGGAAAACTCAGTGCTCTGGACACTGACAAAGGGAAAGAAGAGTCAAATGCCTCATGCCCAGTTTCTTATGAACTCAGTCAGTTTGAACAACAGCAACAAAAACATGAGCCATAGAAAGATATCTAGTTAGAGTAAGCGACGGTTTTTTTTTTTTTTTTAGAGTTTTCTGTGCATTACACTCTCTAGGTTGTTTCCTGCAGTTTCCAGACAAGATGGGTAGAGACAGACTTGGACCTAAGATAATTTAGATTATCTTTTGCTCAGATCATTAGACACTGAGGTTTTTCAGGAAACCAATTACACAGTAAAGACCCAAGGTTTACTTACCCAACGTTAACAGTAAGGACACCAATTTAAAGGTTCACATTCAGATATCCTAAAAAGCAGGCTATCAACGTGCCAGGCTGATCATAATTCGATTTCTTTAGAGTTTCTTTTTCACATAATACTCTATGCATGTACACTTTCAAGCATTCATGGTAGATGTTAAAGACATGTGGCAAAAACATTTCTATTGAAAACCATGCATTTTCTCTTGCTTCTAACCTGCTTAAAAATTTATCTTTTATTTAAAGGTTCCATATTTCAGCCAGACCCAAAGGAGAAGTATTTTTTTCCACTTGGAAGGCTGCTTTAAATCAATTCAGCCTTTTTGAGTTACAGGAACTGGCCCAGAACTGTAGGGGCGGTGGGGGCGGTGGTTGCGGAAGGCTGTTATCACACCCCCACCCCAACCAGACATCACTTTATAAGGTGAACTGCAGCAACAGTGATTAAACACTAGACAATTTCTAATTTCAGAATGAATAAACTCCTGACCATACAGACCACTGAAAACAGTCTGTACACTAAGCCCTCTAGACTCTGACAGTGAAGTTGCATGTGTAAAGCAGAGCTAAACATACCAAGCTGGGGCCTCCTAGCTCCAGCCACGAGGAACAGGTTTAAAGCTTCTCAGAGGGAAGTCATCTCATTCTGCTCCCTATCTTCAAGCAGAAGAGCTTCGTTCTTGTCATTAAATTAAAACTCGCCACGGACTATCAATATCAATATGTATGATACTTCCGTCTCTTCAGACCTCTGTATTTGTCTACTTGAACTATTTATGCTGCTATGTAAGAACATTCATCTCTGAGTGGGAATGTAAACTGAATTTAAGAGGTCCCTTAATCTTCTCTTTGCCAAACTACGTAAGCCAGTGGCACTATGTTTTCCTCATATAGTTCATCCTACAGCTCTTATAATTTTTGTTCTTGTCATCGTGCCTTTCTTCGGCTTTCTCATTCGAGTTCTCTTATTAGAGTCAGATAATACCATGGCCTATTGCACAATGAATACCTATCACCAGGAATGGGCATTTGAATCAGCGTATCTGGGGATGACTCAGCACAACCTCTACATGGGGATGGGACACTCCGAGGTGCTTTAACAATATTATCATATTTGATTTTCATCAAATGAAAAATAAACACGAAGGACTATTTAGTGTCCTTTTACAAGTAACTCTGCGGCATAGAATGGTTAACAACTTACCCAAGGTTACTTTGCCAGTGAGCTGAGATTTAAATTTAAAGTAAAGTCCTAGAACTGCTAGAGATCGGTGTTTCTTAAAAAGTAATGTACACAGGAAGCATCTGTGAATCTTGTCAGACAGCAGATACTGATTCAGTAGATCTGAGGAAGGGCCTCAGATTCCACATTTCTAACAAGCTTCTCAGTGATGCTGATTGCTGGTCCAGGACCTGCAGCATCTTTGAGTGTGCACAGCATCTCTCAGTACCCTTCCTCCTCCGCATCCGTGGGAGGAAACCCATCCTCCTCCTTTACGGTGAACTGTGACACATTATCGGGCTCCTGTCCTTACTCCCTTTAATCCATCCTTAGAATATGGCGTTGCTTTTTCTCTTTGGTCACCTCCATTTGTTTTGGAAAGAAGCATACAGAAAATAAAAAATGAGATGTGAAGTAACCCATTTTCCCCTTTAGAAGGAAGGCATAGTCTAGATTTCCAGGGCAGTATAACACTTCTATTGTGCCTTGCCACTGAAGTAATAACAATTAGCAAATATTACCTGTAGGGCTTGAGAATTTATATTGGGGGAAGAACCCATAGAAAAATATAAACAACCACATTTTTCCTCTTCTACTTTCAAATAGATAGCCATTCTCTACCTTGCCCGAGCACACTTTTAAGCCTAAGTTTACAATATAGCTTATGAATTAAGTTTAACATAGCCAGACCATTAACTATGGCCTTAGGGAACAGTATTCTCACCAGAATTGCATGCACTTTTTAATGCGGTTGGAAAACTCGACCTGATATAATAATTCTCAGAAAAATTGGACAATTTCCATAACATAATATTCATTACTAGAGTGAAAAAGGAGAGTTCTTATAGAATGGGATTGCATCTAACATTTTAAGGTTAAATTAGAAAAACTAGTAGGAATATATCATTTCTTGCCTCTTTGCAAATGACTGAGGCTACTGCTCTCAAATGTAAATTACTGCTCAGAGAAAAAATTAAGTAACTCCTATGTGCAGGTTTATTATCTAAACTCAGCAAATGCTATGACGACTGAAGGCAATAAAGCATTTTATGAAGAACTTCACTTCAGTGGTTGGTAATAATTGAGCTTTTGTGGACTGTTTAGCACAATGATATTTTAAAAACTGGTAAAGAACCAGATTATTTGTTTGACCCTCCATCAAGAAACACTACAGAGAAACAGCCCCAAACACTAAAGAAGAAAAGTTTGACAGTGTCATTATAATCAAGGAGTTAGGTTTTTGTCTTACTATTTTAGACATTATTGATTGCTAAATAAATTAATCCAAAAGGCTACATTAACAAAAATCCCTGAGACCCAGGTTTTTATCTATAGATGCTTAACAAGAGAGAACTGGACCTGTTCTAAAAGTCGAAAGTAATGAAGAGAATAATGCTAATGATTTCTGCATTATTTTTCTGTTTTAAGCAATTCCACTAGGAAGCACAAATTTTCTTTATTTAGTCTCTGTCTAGTGGTGATGTTGCCGGAAAACCTGCTCACCCGGATCTGCACCGGGAGGGAAGAACACCCTCTTCTGGACTAACATAGACGTACAACTAAGCAGGGTAGTAAGTTCAGGAAACTGAGTCAATGCTAGTAGCCAGAAAAAAAAACTTTTAAGAAAAAATAAGTACAGTGTGACTTCTGGTTCCAGACAAGACATAATCACATATAAAACAAATATAAGATGATTCAGAGAGAAGGTGAGAGATTGCTAGAGAAACCCAGGGAACAACACAATGGTGAGTTGCTTAGTTTTGTTTTTGCCTTGCATACCCTGCACTGGGTGTTGGAGAAGTCAATAACCCAGGAGTGCCAATGGACACAGGAAAAAAATCTAAGAGCAGCCTGCTCTTGCTAGCCAACAGAAGAGAAAAGGGTATCTTGCCCAGCAAAACAAGAAAATGTTTAAACAAGAACTGCTTTACCCTAGCCAAACACCACAGAAAACAGCGCAAGCCCACCCCACCTCCATCGGCTAAGGCTAAGACTCCCAGTGTCCCTCCGCCCTGCCCCCTTTCCGGATGAGATGACATCAGAGAAGACTGAGTGGGGAGCCAGTACCCTATCCCCTATCTGATGGTGATGACTTGGTTTTCCACATCCTTCGCCCTCCTGATTATCAGTAGAGGCCTCGTAGGGAGCCTGCACCTCCAGGCTTATTAGCTTTCATTAGGTGTCCCGCCTTGCTGTGGTGGTGTCAGAAGAATCTGTATAAAGCAAAGGATTTCACAACATATCAGCAGTAACACTGGAGACCATTTGGGAAGCTCCTGCCCTTCAGCCAGGGTGGTATCAGCAGAGGTCTAGCAGGGAGCGGAATTCTCCCCTCACCTCCCTACAGTAGTAATGAGGTAACCAACTCTCCTAGGTGTCAAAGGAGTCGGAGCGTCCTTTTCCCTACTGATATGATGTCAGAAAAGGTCTACTACAAGATGTGACTTAAATAAAACTGTACCATAACACCCAAATGTCTCCAACACAACTAAAACTAACTTGTCATAGCAAGACCCAGAATAACCTCAACTTGAATGAGAAAACACAATGGACAGATGCCAATACTGAAATGACACAGATGCTGGAATTACCTGACAAGAATTTTAAAGTGGCCATCATGAAACGCTTTAATGAGCAATGACAAACATACCTAAAACAAATTTAAAAAGTCTCAGCAAACAAATACAAAATATAAAGAACAATCAAATGAAAATTTCAGAACTAAAAAATAAGATAACCAGAATAAAAAAACCCTTCCTGGATGGGCTCCACAACAGAATACACAGGACATAAGAAAGAATTAGTGAACCTGGAAACAGAACAAAACACATCATCCACTCTGACAACGAAGAGAAAATGGACTGAGAGAGAAAATGAACAGAGCCTCAGGCACTTGTGGAACTGTAACAAAAGAGCCAGCACCTGTGTCACTGGAGTCCCAGAAAGAGAGTGGGAGGAGGGCAGATGGAAACATACAGGAGGAACTAATCCCTGAAAATTTCCCAAGTTGGGCAAGAAACATAAACCTACAGAATGAAGAAGTTGAGTAAACCCCAACAAGATAAACTCAATGAAATCCATGCCAAGACACATCATATTATAGTTCTGAAAACTAAAGACAGGAAAATTTTGAAGGCAAGAGAGAAGCAACACCTTATTTAAATGGGGGCAAATACAATGACAATAGATTTTAATCGGAAAAAAATGGCAGGGCTGGGGAGGGAAGGAAGTGGCCCATTTTCTAAAATGCTGAGAGAAAAGACCTGCCAACCCGAGGGTTCTATATCCAGCAAAGATATCCTTCAAAAAATACAGGAGAAATCAAGAAATTCTCAGATGAAGGACAACTATGAGAATTTAGATTTATTCTACAAAAATGGCTAAAGATTATCTAAATAGGAAGGAAAGAATTAAGAAATTCTGGACATCAAAAAGGAAGAAAGAACAGAAAGAGTACAAATATGAATAAAAAAACTTCCCCTCTTGAGTTTTCTAAATTATGTTTGACAGTTGAAACATTAATTATAATGTTGTCTGATGTGAATAAGGAAAAAAACTGAGAACTGAATAACTAGGGAGTAACTGCTTAAGCAACTGCATCTGGAAGTAAAAACCTCACTCATTTTGAAGTGCGTCCTATTTCACTGAAAAGGCAGACGGCCAACATGACCTGGTTGAACATGCCCCACTTCCTCACAACTCCCCTCTCCACACATCATCCCCTCACGTTTTGACATTCAGTAAATGCTGAATAAATGAGTGAATAAATGAACGTTTTTGAAGACAAAATTCTCCATCTATGCTCCTGACTTACCCTCTTCCATATCATTTAGTCACTGTCCTATAAATTATTCTCTCTTTCTCACGATCTCAATAGCATCTGGCTCCATCCCATAAGCCTTCGACTAAACACACCATAAGAAAAGCCCTCACCGAAGACTTTCTTTTTAAGTGGCCTACATCTCTCTCTCCTCCCCGCCATTAGCAAAACACTGAATGATTAATCTATACTCAGTGTCTCCAATTTAAGTTTTGGCCCAACACAGTATGTTTCCCTGCCCTGTTACTTTACATTGCTTTCCTGACATATTCAGAGGTGTCTAACCTTTCGGCATCTCTTGGCCACGCTGGAAGAAGAAGAGTTGTCCTGGGCCACACATTAAATACACAAACACTAATGAAAACCAAAAAGTCTTATAATATTTTAAGTAAATTTACAATATTGCGTTGGGCCGCATTCAGAGCCATCCTGGGCTGCGGGTTGGACACCCCTGCATGATCTATTAGTCGTTAAATACAAAACCTGATTTGGGGGCCCTGGCTGGTGTAGCTCAGTGGACTGAGTGTGGGCCTGCGAACCACACGATCACAGTTCGATTCCCAGTCAGGGCACATGTCTGGGTTGCAGGCCGGTCCCCTGCAGGCCAGTTCCCAGCAGGGGATGCACGAAAGGCAACCAAACATTAATGTTTCTCTCCCTCTCTCCTTCCCTTCCCCTCTAAAGAAATAAAAAATAAAATCTTAAAAAAAAAACAACCCTGATTTGGGGTTTTACCCTCCTTGCTAGTCACTCTCTCCCTCTTCAAATGATCTCTCCTCCCGAGCTCCTGGCCCACTGTGCTTTCCCCTTACAGACTGCTCCTTTTCAACCCCCCTCCACTGACTTTCCCTTCCTTTACCATTAAATGCAGATATTCCCTCAGATAATGTCCTAGAACCTATTCTGTTTTCACTAGCTCCTTCTATAACATTACATTCTCCTATAGCTTCCAATCTAACAGGTGCGCCAGTGGTCCCCAAACTTCCATTTCTTAGTGTTGGAGAAAAGCAGTGTGGCGTGTGGCTCCCTGGCTGCCCCGCGTTACCAGCGTGGTTATTACCCAGCAGAGCACGTGCACACATTAGGCCCCGTATGGCTTATAAAGTGTAGGTAAAGCAATCGGTAAACCTCCAATTTCTCAAATCATCTTCAGCACTTTCAAATCACAATGTTAGATTTTTATATTAAAATAACAAAAGTTAATGCTCCAGAAAAGTTTTAACACCTTACTACTCTTTACAGCACCATCAAAATGTTGTTGAACAACATCACTTTATTATTTAAAAAGTGCTAATATATACCATTTTCATCTGAAGAAAACACAGAATTTACTTTACTGAAGAATAATATTGCACTATTAGTTCCTGACTTGATTACCCTTTGAAGTGAATTCAAAATGACATATGGTATATAACACAGATGGATTCAGTCAGGGTTACCTGTATACAGTAAGAAAGAAATCCCATTGAATAAAATTAAGAACTATGTTATCCATCAGAATAAAATTTCTTCTTTTTCTCCAACTGGCATCAATAAGATTATAGCAATATACAGTTTTCTAATACCCAAATGAATTGTTTTCCAGTTCCACCTATACCACTTGTGCCATAATGGTTGAAAAATGGCTTAAAAGCAATGCAAAACTGCCAAATCCCTCCCCGAATTGGTAAAATCATTAATACGACCTATTTATACCAACAGACTAAAGACTACAGGTACTACCGAGTAACGGTGCTGACATATATAAACCATGCAAAAATGACAGACTGTGTTTTAAGATTTGCAGACTGCCATACAGCCATCAACAGGTATAGATGCTGAACACAGTCATGGAAATATGTCAGGAAAACTTAATAATGAAAGTAGTTTTGTGCTTAAATAAATACTGCAAATGAAATTTTAGGCCCCTTATTCAAGACAAATCTTTTATGATAAACATGTATTTACAGTTGAATTATAGTCCCATTCATATAAGTGTTAGGCACCAGTTATCTGACACTCTCTTTGAACATACAAGGACCAAACAAATGTATCAGGCACTCTGTCCACCTTTCCCCTGGCACACTGTTAGCTGCTTCAATTTTAAAATACGGTTTTACGGCCCTGGCTGGTGTGGCTCAGTGGATTGAGTGCTGGCCTGCAAACCACAGGCTCACCTGTTAGATTTCCAGTCAGGGCACATGCCTGGGTTGTGGGCTAGTTCCCCTGATTGGGGTGTGCACAAGAGGCAACTACGCATTGATGTTTCTCTCCCTTTCTCCCTCCCTTCCCCTTTCTCTAAAAATAAATAAATAAAATCTTTATAACAAAATAAAAATAAAAGCAGGGCTTTATGTACAGATGCCAACAGGCCATGACGCAGGCACCCAGCGAGCAGTCTGTGAACAAATCCTGACAGGGCTCAGGGAAATAAATTTGCTCTGGCATTAGTTCTAAGAATGCCTCATGGAATAAAATTTGAAATTGTTCTGTCTCCAGGAACTAGGAGAGGATTTTTAACTTTATGTTTTTGTCAATCCAATTGCCAGTGAAATCTCCCTTTTAATAAGTAGTAGGAGTCACAATAATGTTGCTGAAAACATTCACTCCCCAGAATACAGACATAATCTCTCAGCTATATGCTCCAATTTCTATCATACACAAGAGATCGATTACAAATAAAATGCAAGCTCCACTGGGTGGCACAAGACTAAACCACAGGAAGGGTTACTTACTCCTACTACTAAAAATTATTCTGCCTTTTGTTTTCTCATTTAAAAATATATTTAGATTACAAAATTAAAACAAATAAAAGTAACACTGCATAATTTAACTGTCGTTTTCTACCAAATTGCTTATAACTGTATCCATAAAATGATAATAATCTACCATATGTGCAACTGCAAAACTAAAAAGCACTGGTCAGTGCTGTTGCGAAATGTGAACCTACTACTCCCCCTGGTGCCCGTGCAACTGAATTGCAATAAAATAAAAGTTTCATTTCTCCAAGAAAGTGTGGAATTTCATACACTGTACTGTCAGTTCTGCTACAATGCCTGCTTTGAAAACATAAATTTGTTTGAGTAAGTTCAATGTGTTAAGAAATAATTTGAACAAAAAGTGGAATTTGACCCACGAGAAACATTAGATGCAAGCAGAAAACGGCACTCAGCTGATCCAAGCCCAGTGGGAACACACAACACACACCCACTCCCTCATATCTCAGACCTTTACCAGCTACGGTGGTTCCCCTGTGCCTAATGTTAAACTTTCCACCCAACCCCAGTAACTGGTCTACCAGTTCACAATAACTCACAAACTGCAACCCTTCAAATGCCCATTTCCACAAGCGTACTTAAGGTATGTTCAAGAAAAAAGTGCTTTATTTATTACAGTATTTATATATTTCTTAATTATTTAATGTATGAAACTATGCTATCATTTTTACTAAGTTAGTTTTTAAAAAATGTTTCACTAATGAAGTTTTTTGAGTGTTGGCCCCTAAGCCCATTGGGGGCTTTTTTTTTTTGGCATGATATCGCATGTAGTGATTTTTAAGGAACACACACGTCTCCTTATAGCAGAACTAACTGTATGGTAAACAGTAAAATTAAAATGCTTCCACAATATTTGTGTATAGGACAAGAGTGATTACAAAGAATTGTGGAAATTTTATAACTTTAAAAAATGTATTTTATCTATTTCCATGAAAATATTACTGACTTTTTCTATCTATCTCCTTTTAGAAGCTTCTCTCTTCAGTTATAGACCTTTATAATATTTCAGGAGGGAAACATTTTATATATATCCCCACTTTTCCCATTCAAGCTATTAATCATGCCAAATAGTTTGTGCCACTGCTCTGATTTGACAACCAAATTCTTTCCACAAGTCTGAGGTGAAAAAAGGTCCAACTAACCCATAGAACAGTCAGGATGACTCCTTGTTTTAAGTTCATATGTCGTTCAAAAGTGGAAGCGGTCAGAAAGTTGCATAAGAAAAACGAGCAACCCATTAAGGAGACCAGGTTCACGGGAACACAAACAGCCCAAAGAGCTGTTCTCACAGATGATAAATGCAGTGATTTATAAGCCTTCCATTTTTCTGAAAAATACCAGCACAGCATTCAGACAAAAGGGCAGTGAGAATAAAACATTTAGGAAATCATAGGCCTTCACCTAGTTGACACTCTTGATTATACTTAGAGCTTCACTGTCACACAGCTCCCTTGTCAAAGTACACTTTGGTATTAGCTGTTTGTCTACATTGGGCTTAACCTTTCCACATTATCAACCTGCTCTAAATGGAGTAACACTTACTGTCAGGCAGGAAGTCTGAAAGTGTGGTCTGTGAACAGTGGCCTCAGTACCCCCTGAGAGCTGTAAGAATGCACAGTCCTGGAACACCCCCCCACCAGATACTGGCCAGAGTCTGCATTTTCTCGAGCTGACCAGGTGACCAATGTAGTCTAAGGAGCACTGGTCTAAACTATGACAAACTTCCAGGCTCCACTTATACCCATATTACACTTCTACAGAGTTAAGAAAAGCAGTTTTCCTGTTGCCATAGTCATGGCTTTCACAGTATATTAACTGGAATTGCTCGTTTTAAAAAACTCGCTGCTATTTTGTTAGGCTTTTGAATCTTGTTATAATGCTATCTGTTTGGATCATATAAATAATGAAAAAACAAATCACCAAAGATGCTGGAATAAAATTGATTAAATATGACTAAATATTGATCCCTAAGTAGGCAGAGTTTCATAATATATTTAAAACATAAAACACATTTTTGCCCCAGCTGGTGTGGCTCAGTTGGTTGGAGCATCCTCCCGTAACCAAAAGGCTATGGATGTGATTCGGGTGTGTACAGGAGGCAGTCAATCGATGCTTCTCTCTCGCACAATATTTCTCTCTATTACTTCCTCTTCCCCCTCTTCTCTCTCTCTAAAAATAATTTAAAAATGCCCTTGGGTGAGAATAAAAATTAAAACACATTTTTTTCCTATGTACATGCAAACCAGTAGATATTTGTGCGGTAAAACACCCTAGCAACTCACGCTTAGATCACATGCCTAGGACACATTTCATTAATTAGGTAAAGAGCTTCCAAAACTACACAGCATTCATGTTTTCTCCCTCAACTAGACGTAAAAGTCCCAAACTGACTCTTAGTTACAATAAATTAAAATATAAAGAAGAAAAGGTTTAATAATGGTACCTTTATAAGATTTGGTGTGATGGGACATTTTTTTGTTTCCTTTTATTTTTTTAGAGTTCATGGCTGAATATATTCCCTTAGATTGCTGAATATTCCAATGTATGGATATACCAGTTTGATTATCCATTCACCTATCTGTGGATATTTTGGTTGTTTCCAGTTGTTGGCTATTAAAATTTAAGCAGCAAGAATGTTATATACAAGTCTTAGCATGAACATATACTTTCATTTTGATTGATTACCTAGGAGTAGAGTAGGTAGGTCTTTCGGTTAAATTTTTAGACAAAAGCGGAAATATTTTCCAAAGTTGCTGAACCATTTTATACTTGCATCAGCAGTATAGGAATGTTCCAATTTCTCTACATATTTGTCAACACTTGGATTGGTTGGTCATTTTAATTTTAGACATTCTAATAGATGGGTAGTCATGTATAGTGGTGGTTTTAATTTATGATTACCTGAGATTTTAATACCTCATCATATGTTTATTGACCAATTTTTTTACTGCTTTTTAAAAATATATTTTATTGATTATGCTATTACAGTTATCCCACTTTCCCCCCTTTGCTACCCTCCACCCAAAATCCTCATATCATCCAGCAATCCCCCCTTACTTCATGTCCATGGGTTGTACATATAAGTTCTTAGGCTACTCCATTTCCTATACTGTTCTTAACACCCCCCTGTCTGTTCTGTACCTACCAAATTGTACTTAATCCCTGCAACTTTCCCCCAAACTCCCCCTTCCCCCTCCCAGTTGGTAATCATCCAAATGATCTCCATATCTACAATTCTGTTTCTGTTCTTGTTGGCTTAGTTTGTTTTTTAGATTCAATTGTTGATAGCTGTAAATTTACTGCCATTTTAATATTCATAGTTTTGATCTTCTTTTTCTTAAATAAGTCCCTTTAACATTTCATATAATAATGGCTTGGTGATGATGAACTCCTTTAGCTTTACTGTGTCTGGGAAGCACTTTATCTGCCCTTTCTTTCTAAATGATAGCTTTGCTGGATAGAGTAATCTAGGTTGTAGGTCCTTGCTTTTCATCACTTTCAATACTTTTTGCAACTCCCTTCTTGCCTACAAAGTTTCTTTTGAGAAATCAGCTGACAGTCTTATGGGAACTCCTTTGTGGGTAACTATCTGCTTTTTTCTTGCTGCTTTTAAGATTCTCTCTTCATCTTTAACCTTTGGCATTTTAATTATGATGTGTTTTGGTGTGGTCCTCTTTGCGTCCATCTTGCTTGGGGCTCTCTGTGCTTCATGGACCTGTATGTCTACTTCCTTCACCAAATTAGGGAATTTTTCTTTCATTATTTTTTCAAATAAGTTTTCAATTTCTTGTGTTTTCTCCTCTCTTTCTGGCACCCCTATGATTCAAATATTGGTATGCTTGAGGTTGTACAATAACCTTCCTACCCCATCTTCATTTTTTTCTATTCTTTTTTCTTATTGCTGTTCTGATTGAATGTTTTATTTTCTTCCTTGTGTTTCAAATCATTGATCTAATCTCCAGCTTCATTCAATCCACTGTTGATCCCCTATAAATTTTTCCTTACTTCATTTAGTATAACCTTTATTTCTTCCTAAGTCTTTTTTATGCTGTTGCAGCACCCAATGAGTTCCTTGAGAATCCTAATAAGCAGTGTTTTGAACTCAGTATCTGATAGACTGCTTATCTCCATTTTGTTTAGTTCCTTCTCTGGAGTTTTGTTCTGTTTTTTTCACTTGGGCCATAATACTTTGTATCCTCATTTTGGCAGCCTCCCTTTCTTAACAGGGTGGCCTAACGTAGAAAAGCACACCTGTAAGTTGGATGGGGTAGAGCCTCAGGTAATTGCCTGGGTGGGGCAACCCATGTCAACCAGGTTGATGGAGTCTCAGATATAGTGCCATGACTCTGTGGCTCTGTGGGGGAGAGGGATGAGGAGGAGGAGGACAATGGCTGCTACCTGACATGTGGAGTTTTGTCTGGGAGAAAGCTGTTCCCTAGCACTCATCCTGATGCCAAACACTTCAGTTTCTCCCCATAAGCCACTGGTGCTCTTCCAGCTGCTGTCCCAGTGCTGGAACCCAGAGAGAATGAGTCTGCCTAAGTCCTAAGTCTGTTGGGGACCCTTTAAGAGGAGACACCTGAGAATCCCAGTTGCTTACACTGCCCCACTCCCCACTGGTTTTTATAGCCAGAAGTCATGGGGACTTATCTTCTTGGCACTAGAACCCTGGGCTGGATGGTCTGGTGTGGGCTTGGGATCCCTGACTCCTGAGATATCCCTCCCAATTTTACCCACCACATGTGGGTGTGGGACCACCCATTTGGCATCTCTGCCCGTCCTACCCATCTGAATGAATGTGACTTTAATTTCTTGGCTGTTAAACTTCCATATAGCCTGATTTTCTGACAATTCTGGGTGATAGCTATTTTGTAATTTTTGCTGAGGTTGTGTGAGGAGGCAAACTGTGTTTACCTACACCTCCATCTTGACTGGAAGTCATTTATAGGGTATTTTATCACAGAATTCTCCAGAAAACCTTGTCTGGGAAGCACTTCTCACAGTAACTAAGAAATTCTGCTGTGTCTTTCTTTCTTATCCTTAATTTTTGACTGAGTTCCTAATGCTCTACCATTGAGATCTACAAATCTGTCATCTGAAAACCTCAGACTGTACAGAACACCTCAGATTCTTTGTTTCTTACCACAGGATAAATGACTCAAAACATGCTATGGTACTAGATTCCCACATCTACTGTTGAATTTCATTTCTTTTTCATGACTTTTAAGTAAGTAGTGTAAATGTTAGTTATAGACATTTCAAACTTTTTTCTAATGCAAACTGAAGGACTGATTATTGTAAATATTTATGGTCATTGAGGTTTATAATATGGTTTGTGTTATAAAGACAATAACAGGAGCACCATAAGCTTACTTTGAATAAAAACTTCTTTAGCTCATATTATATATATTTTTCTCCATGTTCCCTTGAAGATGTAAAATAAATTGAGAGAATAGGTTGGATCATGAATAGAAAGTAGGAAAAAGATCAGTACATTTAAATGTATAGGATTTAAATATTTTATAACTGATTTTGTTAAATTATATATCACACTTTCTATGTAATATACTATGCAAGATAGAATTCTATGAAGCAAACACATCTTATAAAGAATACAAAATTATAAATAAACTGTTAAAGGTTAAGATAAATACAACTAAAACTTAGAAAGATAAAAGCGCTAAACTTGGTAATCTTAAGATTTATATCACAGCATATATTCCCTAAAGCAAAGAACTGCAAAAACATTGCAAAATAGCAAATTATTGACCACTTTCTTTCTGGTTTAATAATCTGGAGTATAATCTAATATTTCACAATCCTAAAATCAGAAAAAAAGCAAATCTTCAAGTACATGACAGATAAGCTACCTCATGAGTGAGGCCAACTAAAACCAGAAGTCCTCTCACTACTTACAAAAGAAAAAGGTCAGGAATATGAACTGTTTTTATAAATCCAACTCCTAACCCAAGACTTCCTTATCACTTGGGGTTTTGGCCCATTTCTTTTTCCTCCTTTTTGCCTTTTTCTTAGGTTGATATTGGATAAAAGAAAAATTCATGGTGACAGTCTTAGTGACTTCCTTGATTTTGGAATATGTACAACCAATGGGGAAATATACTGAACGACATAAAGACATTATTAGGCAGCAAAAACTAGTAACTATAGTAAAGTATAGGGTCCTGACCTTGGAAAGAAATTATTTTTACTTTAATACAATTATTGTAAATTGCTATGGAATTATATGAAATTGTTACAGCATTTAGGTTGTATCATAATATTCAGATTCATTTTGAATGGCATACTCTATTCATCCTATCTTTAAAATGGAAGAAGAATTAGGGCAAAAATGAGTAGCCAATGCTTTTATTTGATTTAATCAAATGGTAGCACTAATTATAAAGTGGATTCTACAACTAAATGCAGAGTACAAGAGGAGATTCACTCTTCTAATATCACAGAATCAAGGCATCTTGATGCACAACTAATCTCACTGCATAGCACACCTTATCCCTTTGTAGATATTCAAAATGCCTATTAAAGACTATGCTCCTATCCATTCATTTCAGCATTGCTACTGTTATTTTTTAAATACTTTAAAACCTACTGCTACTAGATACAAAATTAGAAAAGGCAGCATATATGTGAAGTATTCCTTTTTAGAACTATTTAACTCATGTATAAAAGACATATGATGAGAAGGGCGGTGTACCTAGCTTAAAATGCAAAAAGTCACTACAGAATGCTGCTGTTACACCAACAATAAGAAAAAGCCAGATAATCTGTAGAATATAACTTCTTAGGCCCATCAGAATTCAAGACACAAGATAATCAGATGAGCTGAATTCTGAAGGGTGACAATCTCCACTGAAAGGAGACAGGACACAGAACCCAAAACAGAGTACGGTCATTATAGAAAGCATACAAGAGGAAAACACAATTTTTAACAAATTATTAAAGGCTGAGTATAGACTAGTGCGACAGCTTACACATCCCTGGGAGCACCAGACACAAGACGAGTAAGCACTCACTCACTGGATCTTTTTCACAGGCCCCAACCCAGGGCTCGTAAGAAATAATGGGGGTGCAGCAAGAGACCTAAGAGAGTCCTTGTCAGTGGTGCATGTGCACAACACTCTGCCCGTGTCTTGGATCCTTATCAAACACTCCTGCCGTACCTACACCCAGGGACCAGGAAAACCTGTCAGTACTCCAGAAATCCACACTGAGCACAAGTCACCAGAAGCCCATCACTAGGAAAATGTAATCTCCAGTGAACTGAAGATAACCACAGTGACAATAGAGCCCAAATCTGATTCAACTATTGATGAGAATGACTCAGATTGCACACTCACTGCATGCCTGGTAGAAAAAAAGAGGTGCTCATTTCTGAATATAAGTACTATTTATTTAGGTCTCTACTGTTCTTTAACACACAATGTCAGGTATTAAATAAAAATATAGAATTATTTTGATGGACTTATGGGTACAGTACAGGAATTAAATAACTTGAAAAAAAGGTAGCAGAAATAAAATGCAAAGATAAAAAAAAGCACCCTAAATCTCTGATACCACCATATCAGATATGTGTGACCAGAATCGTAGAGAGAGACACGAGAGAGAAGGAGCTAGAAGGAATATTTGAAGAGATATTCAATGGTCAAAAGCTTTGCAAAATTAAACAAAACCACAGACTAAAGAAGCCAAAAGAACTCCAAGCAGGAAAAACACGCACACACAGACACACCTAGACACATAACAGTCAAATAGCTAAAAACCAAAGCCAAAAAGAAAATCATGAAGAGATTAGAAGAATTTTTGAAGTACTGAAATAAAAGTATATCACAAGAGCAACAATACTCCACATTTGTAACTTGAGAATTACAAATAATAAAAGCAACAGGTATACCTGAGCACTTAATACATGTCAGACACAGTTCTGAGTGTTACAAAACTCTTTAAGGTACAATTAACATTTTATTTCATAGACGAAGAAACTGACATATTGTACAAATAAGTTAAGTAAATTGCTGTGGATCACACAGAATCACACATCCCAGCAGTGTGGCACCAGTCCATGCTCTTAATCATCGCATGTTCTCCGTTGGTCAAGATCTTTATCTCCACCCCATTACGGTCCTATAAACAACTGGCAACCCCCCACCCCAAACCTGCTCCATCTGTGCTTCTAAAAGAGCAGCAACTTCAATGTAAGGAAGAACAGAACCTTCTCTGTCCCTGCTGGGGTTCGCAGTGAATGCTAGCACAGTTTTCACATTCCTTTAAAGTTAAGCATTTCTCAACAACAGGAAACCTGAACTTGAACTGTACTCTATGAATGTATTTTTTATGCTGAATTGCATTTACTTGTTCTTATCAGGGAACTCCCATTAGAAACCACTTCTCTCCTTTCTCTCCTTTGAAGGACAGTGAAAATAATTATATCAAGAAAGTTATTACTATTTTTAAATTGTGTCTGCTCACTGTAGGCATAACACTGTGACAAAACTGTTGTCACAGTGTTATGATTAATTTATTTTTTGTAAGTGTTTTATTTTAGAATAATCTTAGATTTTCAGAAAAAATTGCAAAGCTACACTACAGAGAGTTCCTATATACCTCCCATCTAGTCCTCCTCATTATTTTTATCTTACATTACAATGGTACACTTGTCACATCTAAGAAACCAACATTGTTGCATTACTGTTAACTAAAATCTAGACTTTATTCAGATTTCAATTTTCCATTAATATCCTTTTTTTCTGTTCCACAATCCCATTGAGAGTACATTTAACTGTCATGTTTCCTTAGTCCCCTCTAGCCCACGACAGTTTCTTAATCTTTCCTTGTTTTTTACGACCCTAGTTATTTAGAGAAACAACGGCCAGGTACTTTTGTCTAATGTTCTCAATTTGGGCTTCTCTGATGGCTTTCTCACGTCTAGAGAGGGGTTATGGATCTGGGGGGAGAATAGCACAGAGGTACAGTGCCATTCTCATCACATCATAGCAGGGGTACAGAATGTTACACTTGACCACTTGGTTAAGGTAGTGTGTGCCAGGTCTCCACTGTGAAGTTATTATTCTCCCCTTCCACACTCTAGTCTACGAGTGTGAGTAAGTGAATGTAGCCTGCCTTCAAGAGTGGAGGATGGGAATTAAGCACCACCACCTAAAAGAGAGTTACCTACATTTATTATCTGAAATTCTATAGGAAAGAGTTGCGTCTTCTCCCTCATTTGACTAAATTATGTTTAAGTTATTGTTTAATATGAGATGGGCACAAAAGGATCAGATGTAGTACATGTTAACAGCTGAGATTTCATTCTTTAAAGCCAAAGAACAAGCCCACATCTCACTTTTAGCCCAACACTACCAAAAAAGAACCAAATTTAAAGTATCACAGCTGAGTAAACAGTTTTGCCCAGGGCACCTGTATACATTAACATTAGGAAGGAAGCAAAGCTCATCCAAGGTGTGCTTTGAATGGAGGAACATGGAACAGGACTGTTCTTCAAATTGCTGTGAATCATTCCTATTTTCTTTCTCTCTCTTGCCCCCCACCCCCACCTTCCCTCCCTCTCTCCCTTTGGGGGTGGAGGGTGACTAGGATGGAAGGAAGAAAAGGAAAAGAGCAAAATTGGTGCTCCCCTTTCCTATTAATAACACAAAGATACCTGGTGCTGCCATCCGCTATTAGGAATTACATTTCTAGAGGCCAAGGAAGGCATGATAACCAAGTATGTTAAAACGAGAATCTCAAATTATTCTTGATTAGGCTATAAATAATTTCTCATTTCCAATTAATCCATCCTTCATCCAATTAGACCCCAGGGAACTAAACCCCTTGAGCAAAATGCTCACTTCATAGTAAAATCAATATGAAGATGCTTAGGAAACCCCATATCCAGAAGACCTGCTCTCAGAAGCTGCAAAAGCTGAGGGTTTCAAACAACAACAAAAACAACTACTAGAGGAAAACGTTCAGAGAACTCCTAAAAGAGGAAAAAAATCAAAGGGGAAAAAGAGAGGAGAAAGGAGAAGAAAACTAGATGAAATGAATGTTACCTGCAAAACTAACCATTTCAAACATATTATTTCCAAGAAATATACAAGAGTCAATTATTTTTTGTCAAGGCTAAACTGTTCCTAATCAGTTTGAACACTTCTGAGGAACAGTGATATGTATGTACAGTATAAAATACGGCTCCAAACTGTTTAGTATATTCTATATTTTCCCAGAAAGGTGTTTAACCAGTGATCTGTAAAACACCACTATTCTATTTCTCTTCCTCATCCTTCTATTTCTCATCCAGCCCAGTCCTTCCTCTTTCTTGGCTCATTACCTCCACGGTTCATACAATTTCAATGTTCCTCTACAATCTCTAATATTCTACCAAGATATGTCTTTATGTCTACTGCCTTTATTTACTTAAAATCATCCCTCCAATCCCCTTACCTTAAATTTAAATTAAACACAGATTTTGCCTAAAAGTAATCATAGTTCTATAAACTTTAACATGAATTAACAACATACTTTTTCTTGTAATCCCTCACTGATCTTAATAGCAACACCATGCGATATTATCATCTTACAAACAGAGGAAGGGGAACTTACATGACTGAGGGCCAACAGCTCTTTACAAATTCACCTCAAATGAAGAGCTGAATTCACTTGATGGTTGAGCATCTGCAGTTCATTAAGGTCCCCAATGAATCCTGTTTGATGAATACTTTATGGTTCTCTTACATGCCTTCTGTGGATCAGTAACTCTGTGCAACTGCTATCTTCTTTTGGAAATTTTTGGCACAATTCAACACTATTCCTTTTTCTCTATCTATTCCTTCTCATTCAAAGGCCCTATCTTTTTACACCTAATAAATGTTAGATGGATCCTGTCCTTGGCTTCTCTCTTTATAATGTATGTTCTTCCTGGGCAATCTCACCCAAACTCTAAGCTTTGAAAGCCTATTATACAAGGTCTGTCCAGAAGGTATTCAGCCATGTAATATGAAAAATAAAGACATTTATTGAAGAAGATACAAGAAACACTGTACATAGGACAATGTACAGTATAAAATAGGACAATGTACAGTATATAGGACATGCCTCCATGTCCTATAATGGAGTACAGTATAATGAATGCCTCCATTCCCTTCAAAGTAGGCACCTTGGGATCTCACACAGTTCTCCCAATTGCCATCAGCTGTCCCATTGTATTTTCCTGAATCTCATTAACAGTCTGCAATCTCTTCCCTTTCAAAGGTGACTGTAGTTTTGGGAAAAGCCATAAGTTACTGGGCGCCAAATCTGGGCTATAGGGAGGCTGTCAGTTGAGTGATTTGATGTTTCACCAAAAAACTCTGCATAAAATGTGATGCATGAGCAGGTGCATTATTGTGATGAAGCTACCCATCACCAGTTGCCCGTAGCTACGGTGTTCTGAATCACCTGAATAGTTTCCAGTGGAGAAATGTTCAAGCTTAATGCAAAATTTGATGCAGGTTCGTTGCTCTATTTACGCAGTCATTTTGAATGCGATGGCCACATAGTACACAGTACATGTGCTCACTCAAGGTTGTCTAGCACCCCCACTGACTAGTACAGTGAAATCATCATTGTTCACACATGCACATTCCAGTTCGATTGCCTTGGCTGCCAGGTTACATCAATGTTGTGCAAACCATTCTCATTACATTAACAATGACTGGACTTTTTCTGGACAGACCTCGTATTCTGATGACTCCCAAAAGCATATAGTTGGTGCTGAATTTTATTCTCAAATCCACATTCTTATATTCATCTAATTGAGCTTATCTTCAAAGTTAATGTGGCCAAAATCAAATTCATAATCTTTTCTCCCTGTTTAAAAACTTTTCCCCCACATATGCCTATCCACCTACCTCAATGCCCAATCCAGAAATCAAGGTCACCAATTATGCTGGCTCCCACAACAAATCCTCATACCCATTCTAAATAGCTGTCAAGTCTGTCCTGTGTTTTCTACCTTCACACCTCTGCTGCAGCTCAGCCTTCAGCACCTCTCTCACTTGGACTACTCAATTACTGTACAGTAAGTGTCTGAACACTAATCTCTCTCTTGCAATCTATTCCTTACACAGCGTCCAGAAAAAATTCTGTTAAAACACCAATCAATGTGTTGACCCCCTATCTTCAATAATCAAAATCAAACACCTACCACCTACCTCCTACCACCTACCTCAGCTGATGTCCCACAGGGTGAGTCCCAATGCTGTTGCCATTCAAAGCACTCAATGATTTGGACTCGACTTACCCTTCCACCATCCTTTCCCTCCACCTTGCCTTTACAACCCACCTCCTCACCACCACAACTTATATTTTCAGTGAACCAAACTCCTGAAACAAGTTCCTAAACACACTGTGAAAGTGCTGCCCAAAAGAGCTTTCTCTGATGACGTAATGTTCTATATCTGTTCTGTACAGTGCCAGTCACATGTGGGTAACGGAACTTAAAATGTGGCAAGTGTGACAAAGGTAATGATTTTTTAATTTTATTCAACTCTAATTAATTTAAATTTAAACTATGACATGCAGCTAGTGGCTACCATACGACACAGTGCAGGTCTGTGCTCTCTCTGTCTATGTTGGGATATGTGCCTCTGCCCAGAATGTTCCTTTCTTCACCCCTCACTTGTTGGCATGGTAATTTTCTATTCGTCCTTCAAGTCTCAACTCAATGACTGTTTTATAAAAAGTCTTCTTGCTCCTATCAACTCCCATAACAGTTTATGCTAAAAAAAAATAATAAAACAATGAGGTACCATTTATCATATTATACCATGTTATTCTTTCAAGACATTTATAGTGTTTGCTATATGTGAAATGCTGTGCATGACACTGACATCACAAAGTGTAAGTCACAATTTTGTAATAATTTATTGCTTACAAAAAATATATTTTGTGTCACTATTTATTGGTTATTAGGACAAAGAAGTGCCAAACTACATGAGAGGCACTATGTGGGAAGTACCTGTGTATGCTGATCTTTGGGCAACCCTTTTCGTATCTTCATTTTCACGTGCTTTCCTTTAGTCCAGCACTCCCTCCTTGGCCTTCTCTACCTAACTAATTTCTTTGTGCTTTAAGATTCAGAGCAAGAGTCACTTCCTCTGGGAAGTCTCCCTTGATCCCTCTTAGCCTGTAGTCTGCTCTCTGAAGCCACTCCCTGAAAATATCTTCACACTGAACTGCAGTATCTTGTTTGTCACCTGCACAGTCCATAAGACAGTGCCTACGACACAGCTGGCACCCAAAAACCATTAGCAAAATGTATGTCTACATACTGAGTAAAAGACAGATTACCAAGTAACATTATTCCTACTTTCACTTCTGCGAATAAAATACAAAACTCTGAGCTTTCACTGAGCCTTATAACACAGATTTATATCTTTGGTAAATGGGCATATTCTGAAAGACCTACAAGTCAGGTCAAGCTGAACATATCCAAAACTTATTTAACTTACCAAAAAAAAACCCAAAACCCAAAACTACCTGAATCTTGCCTTGAGTCCCTCCCTGCCTTTTCAGGGGACCAATACCTACAAGGAAAAAGGGTTTTAAGCATTTGAAACCAAGTACAAGTGGCCCATTTTTACTCAAAACACTACAATCACCTATCGCTATTTTCATCTTACACCACTTTTCTTCAAGAGTCAAGGTGAACAACCTAAGAACTGCACAATGGCCATTTTATAGTTTTGGTTGTATATACTCAGAAGAGCCTTAAACCCAAAAGATAGTAATAGCTTTGAAAAAGTTTCAAAGAGCAAAACCAAAATTACTAAAAAGCTTCTAATATACCACTTCTTATTCTTTTTTCTCACGTTCTGCCTAATTCCTATACATTAAACAAATGATAGGTAACAAAACAACAGGAAAAAAACCTTAGGGACAATAAAAGAGTCCCACTAAAAAACAAGTATTTTTTGCACTGAATTAGTAAAAGTTATATTTATGCATGAAAGTAAAGAGTCATGAATCAACTTAAAATGATGTGGAGTTCTACTTTCAACTGCTAGCCTTATTTCTTAAGTAGAAAAGTATACAGTCTTCCCATTGAAGTATAAGTGAAAATTTTTCATAAATGCCTTACAACAGACTGAGAAATTCTATTTTATTTCTAGTTGTCAGAGATACTTATAAGGGATGTTGTATTTCATCATTTTTTTCATCTACTGAGATAATCACACTGTTTTCTTTCTTTTGGTTAAAATGGAGAATTACACTGACTGATTTTTGAATGGTAAACCAATCTTGCACTTTAGAAAACATTTGGTCATATATATTATAGAATTTTTTATACTGTTGGATTTGATTTGCAAATGTTCTGTTGAGAACTATCCTCTTCTCTTCAATTTTCAGAAATAGTTTGTGGAGGACTGTGTGCAGGGAAGAGGCCTGTTCTATGACTGGCCCTTGGCTGGCTCTTGGGAACTGAACTCTTAGAATGTTCCGATAAAAGCTATTTTGCACATTTGGAGCTTTGAACTGAACTGTACCAATCTAATTGTTTAGATAGTTTATGGAAACGATGTGATTTATAGTGAACACCTGCTTTTGGTAACAACACTCAGTCATGCTGGCACTGGGTAACTGGACCCCAGTGAAGGCCTTGGGGGAGGTGAAAGAATCACTGGAAAGCAGAAGGCTGAGCAACCGCCAGAGCTCACACGGGGGGGGCGGGGATAAAAACGCACAGCCTTCCCGTCGTCACCACAGCAGAGAAACTACGTATTACACAAGTATCTGACAGGGTCCTCAGAGAAGTCACACTCAACATGGGGCTAACGTGGCCCTAAAATAAAGGCTGATGTGGATACACTGTAATAATGCCTAAAAACAAGATTCAAAAGACACGACTTGATTCCGAATAATTTCTTTTAGTGTGTGAATAACAACCCAAACTTTTTATAATCTACAATGAGTAAAACAAATTAAGGTTCACAGGGTGAATGCTATATAATACTTTGCAAAGTTCCTTTAACAAGGAGTAGTACAGTATTAACTCAAAGTATATTTTTATAAAGTGTGTATTGTAACCCTGGAACAACCAATAACCAATAATGCAAAGTGGCAAAACAAAATTTCAATAGAGGAATCAGTATAATATTCTGAATATTCAACTGAAAAAAACAAGGCAGGAAAGGAGCCTTGGGAAACATGAAATACAGTAAACCAACAGTTTAAAGGAAGACATGACATATAATGAGCCAACAGTTTACCAACAGTAAAGGAAGACCTAAATCCAACCATAAAAAAAGTACGTGCAATAGACTAAGCACTCATGATAAAACAAACCAGCTACAAACTGTATACAAGAGATGCACTGTAAAAAAAGACCAACAAATAGGCTGTAAGTATAAAGGATGGAAGAAGACAAGTCATGCAAAGAGTAAGAAAAGAGAGTTGTTGTGATCATATTAACATCAAAATAGACGTCAAGATTAGAAGTATTACCACAGACACAGAGGAAAATTTCACAATATTCAATAAATAAATCAAGCACATAATATATACTGTATTTTTTGGACTATAAGATGCACCCTCCTCTTGCATTTGGGAGGAATAATGGCTGTTAATGCTGCTGTTGAGTTGTTTACATTTATACTGGTGAAATATTATGTTATTTATGTTATTAAATATTTTACCACGTTTTTTGCTTCAAAACTTTTCCCCCTATTTTCCTCTTCTAAAACCTAGGTATGTCTTACGGTCCCCAAAACATGGTGTGTATATATATATATATATGTGTGTGTGTGTGTGTGTGTGTGTGGTGTGTGTGTATAAAATAGCATTGCTTTAAATGATACCACCAAGCACCTTGATCCAATTATGATTATAATCTAGAAAACACTACTCTGAACAGCTATAAAATATATACAGGGTCCAGCAGAAGTAACTCCTGCTTGAGTGTGGTTGGCAGGCTACTAATATGGGTATAACAATTTATAGTTTTAATTTGAACATTTCACCTAAAATGTCATATGATGTGCTCGAGTGTAATACTGTTATGGTACAGGATTACTTCTGATTTTGTCATAGAAGATTCTGTAATAAAAAAGGAGTGTTATTTGTGCCAGACCCTGTATATTCTTTTCTTCCCAGACCAGTGTGGGTCACATGGTTGAGCTTCGCAAAGGGAAGGGTTGCCAGTTTGATTTCCGGTCAGAGCTCCTGTCTGGGTTGTGGATTCAGTTCCTGGTCAGGGTGTGCACCAGAGGCAACTCTGACCAATGTTTCTCTCACACACTGATGTTTCCCCCTCTTTCTCCCTCCCTCCTCCTCTCTTTAGAATTAAATAAAATCTTTTAGAATTAAAATAAATAAATAAATAAATATAAATAAAAATAGATGCATATTCTTTTCAGTTGGATGTAGAATATTCATTAAGATATACCACATACTGGGCTGTAATACAAGTCTCATTAAATTTTAAAGGGCAAAATTATACAGAGTATGTTCTCTAAGCATGAAGTAATTAAGTTAGAAATCAATAACAATCTACTTCTAAATAACTCATGCATTAAAAAGGAAATTTTAAAAAATTAAAAAATATTTCAAATTGAAAGATAATACAAAATATTTCAGAATTTGTGGAATGCAACTAAATCAGAGTTTAAACTGATATTTATATTTTTAATGCTTATGTAAAAATTGAAAGTCTTAACAAAATTAATCTCAATTTCCACCCTAAGATGCTAGAAGATGATTAGCAAATTAAGTCCAAAGTAAGTAGAAGGAAAGAACACATATAAGAACAGAATTCAGGAAAACAGAAAACAAATATGATGGAAAATTATGAATGCCCAAAGTAGGTTTCTTGAACACTAATAAAACTAATACTACCATTACAGAAAAGAAGAAAAATACTAATTGCCAATATCGTGGAAAAAAGAGGAGGTATCACTAAATATATTACACAAATCAAAAGGAAAATAAAGGGAATCCCACTTCCTGCAATGATGAAATAGTTTATTTTTCTGAAATAGTGTTTTGAACCAATCCTTCCATAGATAACAATTTTAAGCTCTAGACATAAAAACTCTACATATGAAAAAACAATGATCTCAAGGCACTAAAAGTTAACCAGAAGCAGGAAAAATGGGAGGGGAATTGCAAACTGGAAGAAAGAAGCACTGGGTTAGTTTCCTGTTTATATGGCTTTTCCCCAGAGCGCAAGCCCCATAGCAAAGAACCCCCTTCCCTAACTGAGGTCACTGTTGTACCTTTGTCAGAGGCCACTGGCCGTACTTGTCCAGTCCCAGTTCTGGAGTCTCCTCCACTCTGTTGCAATAATCTATGGGCCTGTCCTTTTGCCAGTGCTGCACTAGATTATTCTAGCTAAACTTGGGAGGGGGAGTCCCCCAACTTTTTTCTTCCTGTGAAAAATTCTTTTAGATATTCTAGCTCCTTTAACTCTCTACATAAATTTTAGAATCACCTTGTCCATATCTACAAAATGTTGCTGGGAGTTTGATAGGAACTAACAATTTCAGAATAATTAACATCTTTACTATTTTGAATCACCCACTCCATGAACACAGTTGTTCTGTTTATTTAGGTATTCATGATTTTTTTCATTAGCAGTTTGTAGCTTTTAACATACAGATCCTATGTATATTTAATACCTAACTGTTTTATTTGTGCGGGGAGATACTGTTAAATGGTGCTGTATTTAAAATTTTAGTTTGTAATTGTTCCTTGTGATACATAGTTGTATGTTTTTAACTTTTTAAATATTTCTAGGAGTATGGCTCTTTTTTAAAAAGATTCATTGGAATTTTTATGAAAACAAGCAAAGTGGTTGAGCTCATTATCTCTCTCTTGAGTGTGCTCAAGCTCTCTCTCTCTCTCCCCTTCCCCACTTCCATCTCTATAGAAGCAATGAAAAAAATGTCCTCAGGTAAGGATAAGAAAAATCCCCAAAGATGAAACTACAGAGCAATTAAGTAATTCATAGCAAAAAATTTAGTAACTATACAACAAAATACCATAAGTGAGAATCAGCAAAAAAACAGAGCAGACACAGGCTTACAAAGGAATCCTATTTGGGAATTATCCATCACATAAAGCAACTATGGTTAATATGCCTACTGACAGAAAAAAGAAATATGAAGAAAAGGAGCAAAGGACAGAAAACGATAAAAAATGTCCAAATAGATTTGAGATCCAAAAAAAAACTTTTTTAGCCATAAAAATACTATGAAATGTAAAATTTCAATAAATGTATTTAACTCAGCACTTAGACTGTAATAAAAGAGAAACAGATTATAAAAGAGATCTGCAAAGGTTAGCCAGAATGCTGCATGGAGAAATGAAGAGATGAAATAAAAAAAGAGTTGAGAAGACAGAAAGGACAGAGTGAAGCGAAGTAAAATATATCTAGAGTTTCCTGAAGGCAAAGACTGAAAGAATGGGCCACAGCAATGTACACAGAAATAATAACTACAAATTTCTCACTAGCAATGAAAGACAAATCAACAGTGATTCAAGATAACAAATGAATCTCGAGCAGGGTAAACAGAAGAAAATTCATTCTTAGAGTCATTACAATGAAACCACAGAACAAAACAGATAATGAAAGGACTGAAAATTATTTAAAAAGATCGCTCTCTGAGCACAAAACTGGAAGCCTTAAAATAGCAAAATGATATATTCAGTGAATTGGCAAATGTAACTATCAACTTAGAATTTTAAGAAAGAAGATTAAATAAGAACATTTTTAGACAGAAATATAGAAGAACACCAGGAAATCCTCACAAAAAGAAATGCTAAAAAAGGTACTTGAAACAGAAGCTAAATGATGCCAGCCAGGTAGAAGGTCTGAGACGTAGAAGTAACTTGTGGGTTTCTTTAAGGATAAAACTAAAAAAAGCTTAAAAAAAAAAAAAGCCTGTGATTCAAATATATAACAATGACAACATATAAACTGAATAGCAGTTAATAGAAGTAAGGTGTTCTATGGGTAAAAAATAAAGATGTTAAGTTTAGACTTTTGATAAGTCAAATATTCCCGTGAAAATTTATTGAGGAACCAGTAAAAAATATATATACATATAAAGACAATGTACAGACATTTTCTCAGGCAAAAAGTATACACAATGAACTATAAATATTTATAAGAAATTAATAAACAATTTTAAAATAAGGGCAAGAACATCTCCCAATAGTGTGAGTTAAGGAAGATTAATTTCTTTAGCCAGCAGTGGAGACTTAGCTTGATGGAGGATAGAATCTGCTGTAGCGTGAAAAATAGACAACAACTGAATAAATAAAAGGAAAGGATGTTGTCGCACTACAGAGAAAAGTTGCTTTAAATAAGATGGCTGTATAACATGGAGTCAACAAGTGCAAAGATAAACTGCTAGACTGAGCATAAATAAAAATAAGACAATAAAGTATTTGAAACCGCAAAACTGACTTTTATGCTCTTAGAAGTACTATTTGTATATAAAGGAAATATAAAATCTGTGGCTTTCACATAGCAAAGACTGCCACTTAAACATTAATCTCTGTAGTTATATCAGAAATTAGAGGAAACTGTCCTTAAACATTATTTTTGAGGCATGAAAAACAAAATATGTATACATATATTTATAGCCAATTACACCACCCTATTTTAATACAATACATAAAATATGTGATCTTTTACATTTTTCATCTCAAAACCAACTGCTTCTTTTATGAAGTGTTTGGCTAACAGAAAAGAGCTGGAACTTCAGGGGCAAGTGTTGGATCCAAACCCAGCTGGAATACTTACTAACTGATTGACATTAGGCAAGTTACATAACCTCTGTTATTTTCTGTCTTCTATACTGTTAACACAGCTAAAGTGAGGAGTCACTATTCTTTTCAACCAGCCATTATTTATTCTTATCACTACAGGTAATCTTGATACACAGCTATAAAAAGAGCCTTATTTTCTTCTATTTCTCAAAGTTATATCATAGGAATAATTAAATTTATTAGATGTTATCAGACCAAGGAGGAAAAAGACCAAGGAGTCGCACGCAGTGTTTATGATCATTAAACTGATGAATAAATTAATTCCTAACTCAGTGGGTACAAAACTAAAAAACTGTTCTTAAAGTCTGTAGTTCTAATATATGTCTCCAAAGAAAATCAAATAATCAGTGAGGTACAACTTTATCTCACTCCTTATAAAGTGTCACAACTCCCGCCAAAATCACCGCAGTGAACACGCACTGCTAGAAGTAATTTGTTATTTCAAAATAAGAGTTAGGGCTGAAAATGTATTAAATGCTAAAAAGAGATTAAATGCTAAAAGTGTATTTCATTGTTGGTAAAACATGTTTTTAAATTTGAAAAGAAAAAAACCCTAAAATTTCCCAGTACTGAAAAACAAAAATGCAGCAGGGAAAAAAAAAACAAAAAACTGACTTCAAAAGACCAATTGGGAAGCTTTAGAATGAATAACTGGCAGTATTTTTGCATTATCTCATAAAATTTTAGAAAATAACATTAGATGAAGATTAGATAAATTAAAAATGATTTCAAACTAGGTATAAAAGTGTGAGTGTATCAGTGAGAATTTATTCTGTAGATTGCAGTACCACATAAAGCAAAAAGAAACTTAAATTGAAAGATGTGAAAATGACATTTTAAACTCAAGACCCAAAAATGCAGTTAAATATAAATCACATGCATATTAAATGTTAATCACTTATAAAAATATTTTAAAGATAATGTAAATCCATACATAAATGCCATAAGAAATGAGAAATAAACCTTTTATTTTGTATTATTTTGAGCAGAGAAGTCGCTCCATTATGTAAAAAACAAATGTAATTGACCAGAAGCTCAAAAGAATACATCAAAACTGCTCTACTGAATAACTGTTACTACAACATGACTTAATTGCAAATATATATATATATATATATATATATATATATACACACATGTGTTATTAGACACATACCTGAAATTTTAAAAAAGTGATTTGAAAAACAATAATAATATGGTAGGTATAATAATACCCCATCATCACAAAGATGTCCATGTCCTAATCCTTGACACCTGTGACTATATTAAACACCAAAGGGGATTCTGCCCAAAGACAGGTCTGGGCAACCTTTTGGTAGCACCTTGGGAGGGTGAAAAAGTCACAGTATTGCGTCACACAAAGGGATCTTAGAAGTGAGTAGGCATGTGACTTGTGGACACCTTCAACCCAGGTTAGAGATGGGATCATTCAGGAGATAATGTGGAGGTCACTGTTGTCTAACAAAATCAATCCCTAAATTGTACATTAAAAAACCCACAAGATTCCTGAGAATGTTATATGAGGAGAAACACTGCCAACTTGGACTTTAAAAAAAAAAAAAAAGTGAGGACAAAATAAAAGAAGGTTCTGGACTCCCAAAATACCATAGACTAAAATTACCCAGCGGCAAATATGCCTTCACAAAAAAGGAAGGATGACCCCAAGGGCAGAGTCACGACTCCACAAGGGCAGAGCCTCAAATCAAAGAGGATTTTTTCCAGGCACCGAAATCCGACAACAGCTTGTCAGGCTACATTTCAAAATTGTCTGAAGTGGTAACCCCATTTTCCCCTCAATTTTCTCCCTTCTAGAATAAAAAATTTTACAGTTTTTATCTAATGCCTGTTCCACCACTGTTTTAGGTGGGAAGCAAAACACCTGTTTCTAGAGTTTCACAAATCCATGCAGATGGGTAGGAATTGTATCTTAGGACAAATTACACCCAGAGCCTCACCCATGCCTAATTTAGATGTTTTGGGTGATGAGATTTGAACTTTGGAGCTGGTGAGATTTAGGAGAGACTCTGGACCTTGAGTTGATGCTTTAATGGGTTAAAACTTCTGAGAATGTTGGGATAAGGTGCGCATATTTTGCATATTGGGCAAGATATAAACACCAGCAAAATCAACCTCATGACACATTTAGAGCCAGCAAAATCATTACCCTCTTGGGGGCCAGCAGGATAATGGTATTCCCAATGATTTCAATGTCTTTTTTTTTTTTTTAGTATTATTTTAATTGCTGTTCAAGTACTGTTTTCTTTTACTCTCATCCCAGTCCACCCCCCCCCCGCCCTCCCAGATTTCAATGACTTAATCCCATAAACCTGTAAGTTATATATACCCTGAAAAAGGTGATTTGCAGATATGATTAAATTATCCTTAATTTGAGATGAGAAGATTCCCCTGGATTATTTGGATGTGTCCAAGGTAATCACAGGGGATCTTGTGAGAAGCAGGGAAGAGTCAGTCAGAGGAAGAGATCTGATGACAGAGGAAGAGGCTGGAGTGAGGCTGGAAGCCAAGGGATGCTGGCAGGCTCCGGAAGATGGAAAAGAAGAAAAATGGGTTCACCCAACCCTGGAATCTACAGAAGGCTCTCGGCCCCACTGACACTGTGACTTGTGCCTACTGAGACTGATTATGAATTCTGACCTCTGAAATAGCAGCAATAGAAAACGAGTAAGACTACTGTGAAGAATTCATAAACACAGAAAACTTAAAATATGAACAGAGGTTTGAAGGAAGAAAGTATTTCAAGGTCTTAGCAGTAATCTACTACAAGATAGTAAATTCTACAATGTATACAGCAATGAAAGAAAAAGAAATATTTCTATAAGGCCTTCAAAAATTGCTTAGATTTTCCTGTGCCCAGTAAAATATTTAATAGTAATTAATAATAACAGTAATAAAATTAATAACATCATCAAGGAGCTCTTTCTGAATGCTCACAACACTCCAGACACTGTACTAAGCCTTTACATGTATTTTTTATTACATATAACCCTCTCAGTAACCATATGAGATAGAATTCATTATATATCCACAGACTACAGAGAGAGGTAAGAGCACTTAAAAATTAATTTGATCAAATGTATGTGGCTAAGATGGAATATTTCCTTGTGCTGAATCCAAATATGTCCTCTGTCATTTCCCAACCACTGTACTACAGAGCTTTGTGTCATTTCTTTGAGTCTAGGTTTCTTGCCTAGATGCTTTAGAGAGCAGGTGGCTTGCTCTGCAAGAAAATAAAGCAATGTAAAAAAGCAAATATAGTACTCTACATTTATGCTCTGGTACAAGGTCACACAGAGTCAAATTTAAAGAGAGAATGGGAATTCTGGTTGACAAGTGATCAAAGCCTTTTTTGGTTTGAACATTCATTAACAGTTTTAATAAAAATTAAAAGTCTTCTCTCCTGCCTTGGTAAGCAAATCACTGTGAAAGGAGAACGTCATATCTGCTTGATGGATCTGCTTACAAAGATTCATGGTCACAATTCTAATTCCTAATTACAGTAGTGTTATGGAAGATGCAGAATGACAGGCTAAAAATGCCAAGATCTTAGGAAATACACTGTAAATTGATTCTAGTAATTTTTATAAACTACACTAAAGCATTGTTTTACTGTTGCATAAAGAATCTTCTGAAGATAAGCTATAGTACAAAACCAGCAGAGCGCTTAGTAGACCTTGGAAGCTTCAAACATAAGGCTAATTTTCACCCAAGGTTTCTGCCCAGCACTAGGGATGTACAAGGCAAGATGGTTAAAAGCAATTTAAGGTTAAAAGTCAGGAAGGCCACCCCTGGGGGATGGTAGTGATTGGAAGGAACCACAAGAGGGAGCTTTTGGGGTGCTCATAAGGTATGACACAAGCACACTGGGCTGTCAGAAGAGGATTGGTCCCCCTAAACATGTTTCTCATGACAGTGACAGAAATGCAAGAGGGAAAGTAAAAACACTCAAGGCCCTTGTTTTAATGCTCAGGATTGAAAATGGTGTACTACACTATCTTTCACTTCTGCTCATTCTATTTGGCTATAGTAACATGATTATACCCTAAGTCAACAGGAAGGTAAATACATACAACTGCAAATCACACAGAAGGTGGATACAGGAAGGGGAAATGAACTGGGGCCAGGCCTACCACATGGACTCTGGTTCAATTCTGTCACCAGTCAGTTAGCCTACATGGAAAATAAAGCGTACACCAATATGGCTATGGAAATAGGGATTCTTCTGTGAACTTGTGCTAACAAAACAGTTCCTTTTCACAATGTATGTATTATAAAAAGGAGGAGCTACTCAATTTATATGTAATATATTATTGTGAAAAATTGGCAACATTTATTTTTAATCAGTAATTAACATACAGACTGGATTCACACAGCTGCAAATTCTCTGTCTTGCAATCCCATGTAAATATATTCACACCTGACACAGTCTCCCAAGTTAGTTTGTAAAATTACAATCAGAATTAGCTATAAGAAATCTTTATGGGGGACTTCTAGTCAAGATGGAGACATAAATAGACACGCTTTGCCTCCTTGTGCAACCACAGAGAGAATTACAACTATATCTCAAAACAAATAGCAACCAGAACTGTTAGAAAATCAAGGTGTATGAAAGTCTGACAATCAAGGATTTAAAGAAGCCACATTCATCCAGACCAGTGCCTTTACTAAGACAGTGAGTCAAATCAGCTCTACCTAATATACAGAAACAAACACAGGGAGGCTGCCAAATTGAGAAGACAAAGAAATATGGCTCAAATGAAAAAACAGCACAAAACCCCAGAAAAAGAACTAAAAGAAACAGAGATACCCAATCTACCAGATATAGTGTTCAAAACAGTGTCAATCAGGATGCTCAAAGAACTCACTGAGAAGTACAGCAAAAATACAAGGGAACAAATGAAGGTTTCACTAAGTGAAATAAAGAAAAATCTACAGGGAATCAACAGTGGAAAGGATGAAGCTGAGAATCAAATCAATTATTTGAAACACAAGGAAGAAAGAAAACATTCAATCAGAACAGCAGTAAGAAAAAAGAATCCTAAAAATGAGGATTGGGTAAGGAGTTTATGATACAACTTCAAATGTCCCAATATTTGAATCATAGGTGTGCCAGAAGAAAAGGAGAAAACACAAGAAATTGAAAACTTATTTGAAAAAAGAATGAAAGAAAAATTCCCTAATTTGCTGAAGGAAAAAGACATACAAGTCCAGGAAGCACAGAGAGTCCCAAACAAACTGGACCCAAAGAGAACCACACCAAGATGCATCATACTTGAAATGCCAAAGGTTAAAAATAAAGAGAAAAGCAGAGCATTACCTACAAAGGAGTTCCAATAAGACTATCACACAATTTCTCAAAAGAAACTTTGCAGGCAAGAAACAACTGGCAAGAAGTATTCAAAGTGATAAAAGCAAGGACCTACAAACCAGACTACCCTATCCACCAAAGCTACCATTTAGAACAGAAGGACAGATAAAGTGCATCCTGGACAAGGTAAAGCTAAAGGAGTTCATCGTCACCAAGCCATTATCACATGAAATGTTAAATGGACTTATTTAAGGAAAAGAAGATCAAAACCATGAACACTAAAAAGGCAACAAATTTACAACTATCAGCAAATGCACAACTATCAACAACTAAATCTAAAAAAACCCCACAAACTAATCAAACAACCAGAACAGGAACAGAATCACAGATATGGAGATTATTTAGAGGGTTATCAGCTGGGAGGGGGAAAAGAAAGAATGGGGGGAAAAGGTGCAAGGATTAAGAAGCATAATTGATAGATACAAAATAGACAGAAGTATGTCAAGAATAGTATAGGATATGGAGAAACCAAAGAACTTATATGCATGATCCATGGACATGAACGGGGGTGGGGGGGGTGGGGGGGTGGCAAATTGCTGGAGGGGAGTATCAGGCAGAGGTGGGCAAAGGGGGAAAAATTGTACAAATGTAATAACATAATCAATAAAATATAATAAAAGAATCTTTATGGGATCCAGACATACTGTCTGTAAGCTGATAAACTAAATGAAAACAAATTACACTGGTGTCTTAATAAAAACTGTGTCCCTCAATTAACTATTAGGCTTAAGATCAAGAATATCCTCCATAAAAAGGAAATAAACACTTTACACTTCTTTTTAAGTATATGTATTCAAAAGGAAGAAAAAATTGCTTCTATTCCAAATTAGTTAAAATATAATTTAAGAAACTGATTTTTTAACTCCCAAATTACTATACTACTCCAACTTTTAACACATAAATTTGAAAACATAGATGAGATGGACAAATTCTTTAAAAGACAGACATTGCCAAAGCTTACTTAAGAAGAAACAGATAACCAGAACGACACTGTATTGATTAAACCTGAATTTAATTTGTAGTAAAAAATGTTTCCATAAAAAAGGGAGAACAAACCAAACAAATGAAGTCACTCCAGAGTCAGGCAGCTTCAGTGAATAGCTATTAGATGGCTTCAGATGGCGTTAGTGAATTTTAATACAAATTTAAGGAAAAGAATTTAAACCCGTTCTGTTTACCCTTACAGGAAATTTAGGAGGAGACATGCTTCCCAACTCCTTCTGTGAGGCTAGTGTCACCCTGATACAAAACCAAATAAAGACATTAGAAGAAGAAAAAAAAAAAAAAACCCTACAGACCGATATCTCTCATTCAGCAAAAATCCTGAACAAAATATTAACTAATGAAATCCAGCAACATATAAAAAGTACAACACATTACACTAAAGTGGGGTTCAACCCCAAAATGCAAGGCTGGCTCAACATTCAAAATCACCCCGTGTGACTTACCACATTAGTAGAGTAAATAAACAACACCATATGGTCAATTGAGACAGAAATAGCTTCTAACAAAACTTAGTATCCATTTGTCATAAGAACTGTGAGCAAACGAGGAATAGAAGTAACTTAACCTAATAAAGGGTATCTACATAAAACACATAGTTAAAATCATAATTAATGGTGAGACTAAATGCTTCCCCACCAAGATCTGGACAAGGCAACAATGTCCTCTGGCACCATTTAATCCACTATCATATCAGAAGTTCTAGTTAGTGCACGAAGGAAAGAAAAGAAACCAGATTGGAAAGACAGAAAACTGTCTTACTTTCAGACAACATGATTGGCTGTACAAAAAATTCCAAAGAATCTACAAAAAAAACCTTTATAAAACTGGTAAGTTTCATAGTCACAGAACCCAAGATCAACTACTAAAGTCAACTCCACTCTTGTATACCAGCAATGAAAAATTAAAATCTGAAAAATTAAAAAAATTAACACCAATTAGTACCAAAAAAATCAATTAGGTAAAATCTAACCAAATATGTGCAAGACTGTAGGCAGAAATCTACAAAATACTCATAGAAAAAATATTTAAGATCAAAATGAACTGGAAGATTCAATACTGGTAAAATGCTGACTTTCTCCAGTCTTATATTTTCGTTTAACACGATCCCAATCAAAATCCCAGTACACTTTTTGTAGATATCAAGAAGCTATGCTAAACTGATATTTTTAAAAAAGGAACTAGAATATTCAAAGCAATTCTGAAAAGGAAGGACAAAGTGGGAGGACTCATTACAGGATCTCAATACTTCCTGTAAAACTCAGTGTTCAACACATGTGGTCAGTGAGGGAAGAGACATGAATCAGTAGAACAAACAGAAAGAGAGCCCAGAAACAGACTGACACAAATAGTCAACTTATTTCTGATAAAGGGGCCAAGGTAATTCACTAGCGAAAAGGTGGCCTTCTCAACAAATGGTGCTGAAACAAGTTGATGTTCATAGGAAAAAAAAAATTGAATGAAGACAGAGACTTTATACCTTACAAAAGTAAACTCAAAATAGGTTATAAACTCAACTTTATACAAAAGTGATATAACTTTTCAAAGAAACCATATAAGCAGATACGTACAACCTTGGGTTTGATGGTAAGTTTTTAAATACAACATGAAAAGAAAGCATGAACAATGAAGAAATGATAAAAGATTTTATCAAAATTAAAAACTTTTGATTCATAAAGGACACAATTAAGGGAATAAAAAACAACCATGAACTGGGTAAAAATATCTGCAAGTCATATCTGATAAAGAACTTGTATCTAGAGCATGTGTAAAATTCTTAAAACTCAACGATAAGAAAAACACTCTAATTTTTAAAAATAGGCAAAAGATATGAATAAACACCTACCAAAGAACAGACAGGTGGCAAATTAGCACACGAAAACACAATAAAACTCAAATGTCACTAGGGAAAGGCAAATGAGCTGCATACACCTATAGAATGGCGAAAGTGCCAAACACTGAAAATAACATCTGCTGGTAAGAATGCAGGGCCAGAGGAGTTCTCAGCTCATTGCAGGGGGGGATGCAAAATGGTGCAGCCACTGTGGAAGAGAATTTGGTATTATTTTACAAATCTAAACAGTTTTACCATATAATTCCGCAATCATTCTTTTAGGTATTTACATAGGTGGTTTGAAAATTTATGTCCATATAAAAACTTTCATGTGAATACTTATTAGTAGCTTTTTTCAGATTCTCCAAAAACCCAAAAGCAACCAAAATACCTTTTACTGAATGAAGAGATCAAGAAACTGTGATACATCTGTATAATGGGGTACTACTATAGTAAGTGATACAATATAATAAAGTATTAGGCCCTGCAAAAACACAGATGATTACTTATCAACAATGATGAGACATTATCCAATAGTTTGCAGACATGGGAGCCAGTGAATCAGCTGTGCCTAGATACGAAAAGGAAAGTGGTCAGTAAATCAAAGGGTAAGCTTTGTTCACTGGTAGAAATGACAGTGTGATGGCCACAGAGCAACCTATTTAAGGTACTGAAGAAAAAATCTTAAAAAATGAGGGCAAAATTCAAAAGTTCTACTGTAAATTCAGAAACAAAGACTTCACATCCACAATAACTGTTCGTGGAAGTCTGTTAGGCAGAAGAAAGTGGTAACAGAAACATGGACTACATAAAAGCACTGAACTGGTAACTACATGGGTAAACACACAAGATATTTTTGTTATTTAAATCTCCTTAAAGATTATTGATTGCTTAACAATAAGTGTGAATATAAAATTAACATGTACCTCAACAATGGCACAAAGATCAGAAGTGAGAAATGGTGATACACTATTGTAATACGGCTACAGTGGTATAATCTGTTACTGTTATTAATTAAAAGTGTATAAGAATACTTTACAGCGGCCAGTAAATGACAAAAAAGAACAAAGTGACAGCAAATAAGCCAACAAAAAAATAAAATAAAAAATTTAAATATTACATTAATCTAAAAGAAGGCAGAAACAAGGGAAAGAAGAAGGAACAAAAATCAAATGGGATAAATTGCAAAATGATGAACTCAGACCTAACTCTATCAAGAATCACATAAAATATAAAGGGTCTAAATACCATTATTAAAAGGCAGTAATATTAGATTGGATTAAAAATAAAAAGCACAACTCATCTATCTGCTGGGTATAAAAAATGTGCTTTAAATATACAGACACAATTAGGTTAAAAGTTAAAGGATAAAAAAAGATATACCACACTAACACTAATCAAAGGCAGCTAGAGTAGCTCTGTAAACAAGAGGTAATGTAGATTTTAGAGCAAAGAATATTACTAGAAATAAAGAAGGTAATTTCATAATGCTAAAGGGATCAATTCATCAGGAAGAGATCATCTCAAACTTTTATGCACCTAAAAACAGATCTTCAAAATACCTGAGCAAAAATGAGTAAAACTGCAAGAAGAAGTGGAGAAATCCATGATTATACATCAAGATTTCAACCCTCCTTCCTCCCTCATTTATAGAACAAGTGGATAACAAATCATTATGCACAGAGGAGCTTTGCACCACACGTCCGACACTCGTAGAATAATCCACATAACAGCAGCAGAGTCAAGTTAGAATACACTCCACTCACACTCGCTTCCCAACATGACCAATGGTTTCAAATGGAAAGTGAGAACATAGAAGAGAGTTAAAGCTTGTATTTCTCCACTGCTCATATCCTTACACAAAACATTCCTATTGCAAGAAATTAGCACAAACTGGGCTTTAATATACAGAGATCTTGTTAAAATGCAGATTCTGAAAAAATTTAGTCTAGCATGAGGCCTGTGATTTTGCGTTTCTAACTATCGCCCAGGTGTTGCAGTGATCTTGACATTACAAATCTGAGGGGTGCACTTGGAGTAGAAGGGACCAGAAGAGGAGAGGAAATAAATAAGGAAGCTAGGGTCACTTTTTCTTTGCCTGCTTCTAGAAAGTCAATGACAGACAGACAGGGAGGGAGGGAGGGAGGGAGGGAGGGAGGGAGGGAGGGAGGGAGGGAGGGAGGGAGGGAGGGAGGGAGGGAAAGGAAGAAAAGAAAGAAAAGAAAAAGAAAAGAAGAAAGGAAGAACATTTTAAAGTGAATCTCATGTGGTTAGTCACTGGCACAAAGCATTTCATATGCACTATTTCATTTCATCTTTAAAACAACCCTTTCAAGTAAATAACTATTATTATGTACATTTTCCAGAGAAGGAACCTGAAGTTTTGGAGAGGTCAGGCACCCACACACATCACAGAGCTACCTCGTTGCCTGACTAAGCAAAGCACAGGAGTTCTGAGCATCACTAAATGAGCTCCACTGAAATTTTGTTTTTTCAACATTTTCTCCAAAATCCCATTAACTTCAGATTTCTCTTTCTTTTGAGTCCTTCCTCCCCATCCTCTCTGGGAAGACCAAAACATAACCACAAAACAGAGCAGAGAACTTTTACAAATATCATTACACTGAACTGGCAAGTATTACTATAAATCTATGCCAATAAACATCTTTTGTTTGACTTTTCTGTTGTGTTTAAAAGAGATGCTTAATATTTTACCTTACATAAAATATAATTAACGGACACAAAATTAAAGGCAAGAAATCTGAAAAATTCTAGCGTTCACTGTGATGTCAGATTAGACCTACATATGTATCCCCACTGAGAAGATTAAATGACGACCTGGGAAAACATGAACATGCTGTACACTGAGGATTTAGGGAATGAAGAAGTTCTCTGCATTATTTGTAAACATCCTATAATGTGCATTTACTGTTTTTAAAATCAGGAAAAAGTAGATTAAATTTTTAAAAATTAAGTGAGGCATTATTAACTATTCCCTAGGCTCCTCCTATGTCTTCGAATACTAGCACTCATCATGGAGTTGAAGGATGATTGACAGATACATTTGTAAACACTGCCAGAGGTTAAAGAATTCTATGAGTACTTACTGTCCTGGCTATCAATGGAAAAAAAAAATATGCGGTGAAAAATCAAGGACCCTAAATTAAAGGTTGCTTAAACAGGTGCAACGCAGTGGGTGGCTCAGAGTGGCCGCAGGTTTGCAGAACAGGTGGCGCTCAGGCATCTCACAATGCTTCAGGCTTATTTCTAAGTACTTTCCGTCATCTCTAGAAGGGAGGTGGTAATTGTGTTCCCCTAGCTATAGAAGAGAAAATAAGTATAACCAAACAAGTAAGTCCTCCTAACTGGCTGGCACTTTATAGATAAAACCTGAATTTCTCTAGAATTTTTAAATTTACAGGAAATCTACAAACTGTCCTAAAATATAGAATTATTTTACCATCTGAAGTTCGGGCTAGGAAACCAGTCACATAGCACTTCAAAAACACCCCCTTTGCTGCCTTAAAGGTAATAAAATTCTATAGCAACAGAGATATTCAGGGGCAAGTTGTAAGATTAAATACCATGGCACTGAGTATTTAAAACTGAATAGGAAAATGAAAATTTCATTTAGATGTTAAATCTCTTTCCAGAAAAGGAAGAAACGTGTACAGGGAGGAGAAAGATAAACGGTGGTTTTTGGTAACAGATTGTTTCTCTAGGTTTGTGATTCTACACCCCACAAAAAAATGTCAATGAGGAATGCAAGGACAAATAGCTTTATAAGTAACTGAAAGTAACTGCCCTGCTTACACATCAGGCTAAATTTTCAGAACTTTACATTTTTTTCACAAACGATGCCTATCTGGCAATAAGGTAGGCTCCATTTTTCACTAGCTAGCAGGACACGATCAATGTTTTTGGTCTGGTGGTTCAGAAGATCCCATCACTGTGAGAAGTACTAACCTCAGGCTACTTTAAGAGATGATATAGAAAATTCATGAAAAAGTTGGGGTAAAAATAACTAGCTATGAAACTCCAACTCTATCGTAGTATCTATTGAAGACATATAAGGGTAGTCACAACCCTTACATGTCTTCCCTGGCAATTCCCCAAAACACAGAAGTCCTTGCAAAAATTTCAGTTGCCTCCTGACCTGCTAAGCCAAATAACATTTGTATCAAGATAATCCTTTTATGCCGTATCAGTTTTATACTATATCAGTTCTAACATATTTTTAGCAAGTAATTTGGGGCAAGAACTCCTCTTAAAGCTGCTTCTCTACTCTGTCTTGCCAGACTGCCAACCCTGTGTTGATTCAAACTTTGCAGAGTCAGCTCTGGCACGGCAGGTCCACTAAGAGCCAACAGAAAAACACTGCCCGGGCTATCAGCACACACAGAGAGAAGGGGCCCGGAAGTGCGAGTGTCTTCGTAGTGGGTGTCAAAAATACCTGCATCGACTCCAAAACAATTCTTTACTTGGTTGCTCCTGTTTAAAATTTCCCAGCCATCTGATTGACAGCATTCACAAAAGCACCCACAAATGTTAGAGAACAAAAGCTGACGGAACACATAGATATCCAAGAGGCAAAGGGTTTTCCATAAAACCTATCCTTCCGTATTAGTTCTGCTACCTCACTGTCATGCTCTTGGCCTCCCATCTTGCACCCTTCCCCCGCTAACGGACTCATTTTTTACACTGAACATTTTCTAAATGCACACACGGTTTAGATGCCCAAGGGTATTAACATAACATCTTCTGCCATGAGGTATTACAACCCAGGTTAAGGAACTAAAGGAACAAAAATATAGAGAATACTTCTAGAAGTAGCACTGTGGCCTGATATATGAAAAGGCACTAAAAAACGTGGCATCTCAAGATCAACAATTTAGAAGCTGAATTCTAAATATTCATAAGCAATAAGATCTTTACTAAGACTCATCTCCTCATTCAAGATAACAAAACCAACCCTAGTCAGGTAAATAGCTATTCATAATGAAGTTTTTCTAAGGGAAAACCAGATTATAACATTTAACCCTGGAAGTTTTATTTCATAAACCTATTTATATGAAGACAGACTCTATATCTAAAAGTGCAGTTTTTTAAAATTTTCTTTGCCATTTGGGGGGTGGAAAAGCATCCCTGATTTGTATATTAAAGCGCAAGCATCTGTCCTACTGATGATATTCTAGGGAAGCACATTAGCATAAAATTTAACGATGTCAAATAGTGGATGTGAAATAGGGACTGCGTAAAGACACTATTTCCAAGGCTGACAGAAACATCACTGTTTAGAAATGCAAATGAAACCATTATGTTCAATAATTATATGAAAATATGAACAGTTCAGCATGTTTTCCAGCCCTGATGGCGGTTAATGGGATGTACGCTTATGTAAATAACTACTATTAAAGCTAATGCTGAAAAAAACTAATAAATTCATACTAAAGCAACTGATTTAGTATGCTTTTAAACCCCAGCAGTGCTCACTTATTAGAAAAGAGTGCATTATTATGTTTAGAACTCATTACTGCTACAAGTCACTGCAACTCCATCAATTACCATGCATTAATGAAAATGGGACACATACAAAAAAAATTATTGCCTCTCAGCAGTTTTCTTTAAAGACAAAATCTAGGGGTATTACCATCATGGGCCCTTGTGGGGAACTTATCCACACTCTAATCTTTATTACAAACATGGTCCTCCCAACACCATCACCCTAGGGCATTTTGACCATAAGAAGGGCTAACCTTTATGTAAAAAATATCAACGTTTTATGAGACTGACCACTGAACATCGATAAAACATTTTTAATATTTGAATTGCATTAAAAAAACTTTTATTAACATATATGTGGCAGACGGTCCATGTTTGTAAAAGGGAGGGTAGGAAATGGAAATACACAGAGGGAACACACCAGTACAGAGATTGGATGGTTTTGTTCTAAAACGCTGCCTCATACAGTACATAAACCTCACCCAGCTCCACATTTAAGTGTCAGTGAATTCTGTACAACTGAGGGACTGGGTTTTTAAGAACAAACTTAAAATTTTCTTCTTGGCCACAAGATGGACTTTCTTGCAATGTATTAAATATTTAGTATAAGACATTTAGAGACTGAAAAATCCTTGTTTAAAATTCAAGTTCCGCTAGTACCTAACAGCAAAGAAATGCTGATGGAGCAGGAATGCAAATACAGAAATACCTTTGCTCTCACTCTATTTGTATCAACTTTCACACAATTTATTCTGTTTCCTTAACATATATAATTAAACTGATTCTTCATTCTTTTCTAGCATCCAGGAAAACAGAAAGCTCTTCCGCACCTATTACACATGAAAAATATTTGCTAAACTTCACAGTCTCATTATATACAGTAAGTATATGTTTATTTAGAAATTATAACTGTCATATCAGTCCAATCATTTGCAGTTTTGGTTCTCATGCATTTATCATCTCCCAAGAAGTTTTTCCTGCAATTTAGATATACTAACACCAGGTGGTGATAGAGTGCAATGATGTGCAACTCTAAAAGTGAAATGCAAGTTTTCTCTCAAGAATCAGATGTTCTCTGACCAAGCAAGAGCCATTTAACAATTCATTCATGTAACAGGTATTTTTTGAGTATGTACTGAGTACTAGATATTGTTTCAGTTTCTCAGTGTACAATAGTACACAGACAGTAAATAATGTCCCACGAGGGAAACAAACATTAAACAAATGTATAATAGAATGTCAAGTGCTCTCAATAATCAAAGCCCATTCATAGCTATTTTAAAAAAAACCTTAGCAAACTAAAATAAAAGTTCTTCAGTGTGACAAAAGACACCTACCAAAAGTCCATAACAAACATCAGTCTTAAAGATGCAATACACACTTGCCCTAAAACATAGAACAAGATAAGGGTGTTCTTGTTCATCTTTCTTATGCAATACCTACCTGGAGGTATTGCAATAAGACAAGAAAAAGAAACAAACAGCTTACATATCCGAAAGAAAGAACTAAAATTGTTTTTATTTACCATTGATATAATTGTTTGCACATAAAACCCTAAGGATTAAAATTAACAAGTGAGAATTTAGCAAGATCGAATGTAAAATCAATATAAAAATTAACTGTTTTTCTAAGCACAACAATTAAAAACTTAAATTAACACTAAATTGAGAACAAATTAACAGACCCCTTCTTGCTGACTGAAATATGCACATGATGGTTGAAGGCTGGAATGCCAAGACAAAAAAGGTGTGGTCCTCATCAGACCTGCCTCATGCCAAGACTCAAATGTCTTTCACAATAAAAGGAAATAAACATGTATCTTGCTTTTATTACTGTTATTTTGGCATTTCATGTTATACACAAGAAAGCTTAATCCTGACAGATTCCTAAAACACCCCTAATAGGTCCCATCCAATCCCAGCCTCTTCAGCTTTGTTTCTGCATTCTTTTCCTTAAGATCGGCTCTACGCCTCGTCAGAGCAGCATACAGTGAGAGATTCCTTAGTGTTTCCTACCTGACTTCCTTAGCAGCGAGCTTTCTTAAACTGCTTTAAAAGTTTTTTCAAGGATGCTCCCTCATAAATCAAAAATCTTTTTGCTTTAAAACTATACTGTCTCCTCAAAAACTGTTACTCTTTGAGCAACAGAAATCTGAATAAGGGCTCTAAATGAAAAAAGAATTTCAAATGAAAGAGAGCACCTATAATAAAAAATAATATGAGATATACTAAATATATCTCTACATCTACTTTGTATGTTATACTTTTATTAGGGCAAGAAATTATTTTGTAGACCTCAAATTTTTATAGAACCCCAAAGACTTGAAAAATTTGCATATTTAAGCTCATTGGATTACCTCATGTGGTAAATAGTTCAGATATTAACATGTTATGAGATTCAGACTTGCAGGTTAGTTTATCTAAGGTCACATAGCTAGTTAAAATGCAAACTTAAGACTTCAAGTTTTATAATTCCATTGCTCTTTACAAAATACTACAGTATTCTTGTTATATTACACATTGAGATAAGTTATATTTGAGAACGTATACAAAAAAATCTCTTTGCATAATTAGTATTTTGATTTTATAAGGATAAAAGCTGTCATAGCAGCATAAAGCACTTTTCTGCCATCTCAAATCACTATGTAATGCCATATGAAGAATATACTAGTAAATGCTGTGATATCTCTAAATCACTACACTTACCATCGTATGAGAACCTCCTCTCCCTTCGCCTCTAGTCCACTTAACGTGTCCTGGTGCTGTCAGCCCAGCACTCTGATGCCTTGGGGTTGTCAACCTGAGACAGAAGCGGATGCTTGGCAACTTTTTCCTGCACCCTACTAACATCTACTCCCTTTTGTTGCAGTATTACAGGCTCCGTTCTCTACTGTCAGACTTTTTCTAATGCAAATTTCTCAACTAGGGCAACTACCTACTTTTAACCTTCTTTTCTATGGGTTTCACCTTTTTCTTTATTTTCTCCTTTGTCTCCTGCTACTTTTCCAGTGTTCATTAGCTTCTGTGTGGAAAAGGTCTGATGGGTATAGCCCCAAAATAAAGCGCACACATCATAACAACTATTAGAAGAACTGACCAACTGGAATGCAAGTAACATGTTTAAATATCTGAATTTTCCAGGTTACATTTCTTTAGAAATTCAAGGATTGCTTAGGACTGTTTTGATAGGAAGAATTCCTTCTCCATTTGGCTCTGCTCTTCACTGCCTGAGGATTCAGGAAAACAAGATACTCAATAGCTTGGGACTTTTGTAGTAACAAAGAATGAAACTGGGAGAAAGTGACAATCCTTGCCATCTTACTGATGGGGGGATCCATTTCAGATAGTCAGTTAACTTCTGATCATTAATGACTATGTAATAATTAGATTTAGTACTTCTGAAAAATTACAGAGCTTAGAAATGCAGAATCTTGGGCAAAACTATAAAAATAAAAAGGAAGCACGATTGTATAAGTCTCTAGCTGAAGTGAGAATATTAACATCTGAATCATTTAACTATTCGTAAGTGAAGGCCATACTAAGGTTAAGAACACTATGACAACTGTATTACTGATAAATAATAAAGTCTTTCATTATATTCTTCAAATCTACAGCAATTACAAGCTGTGGTATGCAATTGAGCTTAGCTTTAGCAATTGTACTGATCTTAAAGAAGATCAGTAATGGAAAAGGCTAAACAATATAATGAACTCTCTTGAACAATAATTATTATAAGATTGATTTACTGAAAGTCTATTTCTTTATGCGAAAACTGTTGAAACTTTCCAAAATAATTTTAAATGATGCTAAACAGATTTAGTGCTATTTCCCTAGTACAAAATTTTCACTGAAAAAGTTTTAAATTACTTAAAGAGAGATATAAAACATACATGTTTTTATGGCCTTCTATATATGTTCTTTGAATTTTAGTTCGTTAAGCTTATCTACATGTGTGCATCGAGAACAAACAAAGCCCTTGGGCAGGGGGCCTCTGTAGAAGCCCAGATCCACCCCTACCGGAATCCCAGTGTCACTCATCATAAAGCAACAAAGGGTAGTACCCGGGTTCTCTGGGGGATGCTAAGGCTCCCAATCTAGAGCGTTCACACGCCAAAGAAATCAAAACACCACTAAAATCAAACCTGAAAAGTAAAATTATTTGTTTTACTATAAATGGATATACAGCAGATAGTAAAAAGATCTGAGACAAAAGGCAGGGAAATCCCTAAAGCAAATCTCATAAAAAATAATACTGTACCAAATAATACTAAAAAAATACTGTTCAAACTGCATTAGTACCCAAACAAGAGAATAAAAATAAGGAAAAATGATCAGAGAATAACATCTGAAAACTCACTGCTGTTTAGAAACACAATTCTTCTTACAGATACGCTGAACAGCCTTTTCACCTTATACTTAGAATAAAAATACCAAAAAACTAAGTGCATGTTAAGTACTGTCTAAATCTGCTGAGGATGTCATCACAAAGTAGCACAGACGGGCGGCTTAAACAGCAGAAATTTATCTTCTGGAAGCTGAAAAGTCCGTCGTTAAGGCCCCACAGGGTTGGTTTCTGTGAGGACTCTCCTACCTAGTAGTTGTGTCCTCCCCCGGGGTGAGCGAGGATGGGGAGGGGGGGAGAGGCAGATGAAGAGGGAGGGAGATCTCTCCTCTAGACTTAGAAGGCCACAGTCCAATTGGATTAGGGCCCCACCCTTAGGCCCTAATTTAATCTTAATTACCTCTTAAAACCCCTATCTCCAGATACAGTCACATTCACAAAGTTTAGTTCATAGCAAACAGTAAAATAACAAATACATACATACAAAAACAGATGAACCTTGCTAAGCCCAGAATAAAAGGCAAAGGGGATGAAAAGCACTATCTCCTACCTCAACACTCCAAAGCATGCAAGTTTAGCAGATAAATTTGAGATTTCTTTGCGGCTTGTTCAATTTTCACAGAAGAAAATCTGAAAATCAGAAAAGGTGGTATAAAATAGAAAGCAGATTTTAATCATTTGCTGGCACATTTATTTCAACATACACTGATGCTCGAAATTTTCTTCCAGCCTTAAATCAATTCACATTCCTTTAAATATAGATTCTCCTTTGATGAGACAATAACTCCTTCTCTTCACAGCCCTCACTTCCTCACCCCTACTCAAGTCCAGAACTACTGCAATTTGGCTTACTTTTCTAGAATGCCATCAAAATGCTCCTGCATTCCCTGACTTTAAAGTCACAAATGTACCAAGCAGCTGATCCAAGGCTCTGATGTAAGCACCTTTCTTAGCCAAAGCCAGCGCTGCTGCGAGAACACCACAGCTGCCCAAAGAAGCACGAGACAGACACACAAGTTAGGGCAGTTGGTATAGGTATGAGTGCTTGAAGAACTCTAAAAGCCTAATACTATTTTTTTTTATTATCACAGAAAACACCTTAAAGAAGCCTTGAAGAAGCAAACTAGTAAAAGGAACAATGACAAAGAAATAAACTGTAATGAGGAGGAAAACCCAATGAGTATTCCTACTGAGGAGGCAGGGGCCAGGAAGGGAGTCTGAAAATTAAGGTCGAGTATGTCACATGATACCAGAAACGAAGGGCTTGAACGTCAAAATTAAGAACATGCACTTGATACTTTAGGCCATAAGAAGCCACAGGAAAACACTAAAAAGCCCCGTGATGTATTAAAAATAATCCTCAAGAAGGATTAATCTGGCAGCAGTGATGGAATCAAGTCAATCAAAGGATATTTGGAGAAAACGGAGGCAGGGACAAAAGGATCCTTACCATACAGCAATGCAGTGATGCAAGAATGCAGTCAAGTGTCAGCGAAAACAGCAAAACGAATGGACTCAGTAATATTTCAGAGGGAAAATGATAAAAACTTGGTGGCTGAAAAGTCAAAGTACAAGAAAATCTCTAAAACATTTTACATATTTGATTTCTGGATAACCAAAATAACCAACTTTGGATAAAAAGCACAGAAAAAAATTACAAATTTTTATAAAATTGTGCTTTAAATCGGGCTAGAAAATAAAGCTCGTTGATATTTGTATAACTCACTGCTGTGGAAATGACTGCTGATCTCGGTGTTTGCTGCTGTGGAAATGTGTTGAAAGACCGCACTGTTAACTCTGCAGTGCGCTGCCTCAGTGACCTCTCCACATCTGTATCTGTAGAAGGAGAGTAACAGTATCTGCCTAAACTTAACTAGGCAATTATGAAGATTAAAAAGTGTAAGTGAAAGTGCTCTGTAAATAGAAAACCAATATACAATGTAGGCTGCGTTACTAATACAAGTATTAAAAAGTAACAGGAGATAGGAAACATTTAACATTATTTTGATGCCTCAGAATCATCATTATGAAGGTTAACTACTGCATTGCATTTAACATATGATGACCTAAGATGTATCTAGGTGGGTAGAGTTCTTGACTATTGTAGATTTTTAGTTCTTATGTAGTTTTGAAGTTTTTCTGTCAATTGCTCTGCCAGTTTCAATATCCTCACTGCAGTTCAATTTCTTACTTCGGTCTGCTTCTAATCTGCAAAGGCTAATGAACTAGACACCAGATAAAGACTTTATTATTATCCACATAATAGACTCAGGAACTCTCATATAAGAAAACTGTATCCATAGGGGACCAGGGCAGGTTGAGGAGTACTTCTTTTTATTCTTATTCTTAGAGGAGTTCCAGAAAACAAAGTGTAAATATAGCTCAATACCACAGAGTAACTTAACCTCTAAGAGTTTATTAAAATGAAATTAGTATATGGATAAAACTGTATAATTTTTTAACTTTCTGCAAACATTTATTATCAATTCTTCCCTGTAGTTAGCATTAATACCTAAATATTTTTAAAGATTTTATTTATTTATCTTTAGAGGGGCAGGGAAGGAAAGAGGGAGAGAAATATCAATGTGTGGTTGCCTCTCATGCGTCCCCTGCCGGGAACTGGCTTGTGCCCTGCAGGGGACACACGGCATGTGCCCTTACTGGGAATTGAACCAAGGCTGTTTGGTTCAAAGACCTGTGCTCAATCCACTGAGGTACACCAGCCAGGGCAATACCTAAATATTCTTAAGAGAACAAACAATCTTTGAGAATGCTTTAGGCAACAATACTAGTAATAAGCTGTTCTTTGCTTAAGCATGCTTATGTCTCTAATTCACATGAAAAGGTATTTAATCTGCTGTTATGATTTAAAATGGCATCCCAGGACAATATACAATAATAATAACCCCAAACTGCTGAAGTTATACAGCATCACCAAGAAATAAAATAGCCTCAAGCAGTACAACTTCTACATTGTTAGAGATAATTATTTGATTAGCAAAAGGACATTATCCAGGGCTTTTTAAATGGAATAAACTGACTTTATCCAAGTACACAAAATATATTCTGTCACCACAGAATTCAATTTGTAAACATAAAAAACAAAAACCTAATGTTTATTCAAAACAAAAAAGCAAGATTACCCTGGCTGGGCGGCTCAGTTGGTTGGAGCATCAGCATGTGCACCAAAAAGTTGCCGCTTTGATTCCAGGTCAGGGCACATACCTAGGTTGCAGGTTTGATACCCAGTCAGGGCACATACAGCAGACATCTGATCAATGTTTCTCTCTCATATCAATGTTTTTCTCTCTCTCTCTCTCTCCCTCCCCCATCTCTCTAAAATCAATAAACATAGCCTTAACTGAGAATTTTTTTAAAGGCAAGATTCATTAAAGCTGATAAGGTAACATGCCTTGCTATACTGTTGGTTGTCTTCATTTTAAGAAGTTTAATTGTTTTTTAAAGATTTTATTTATTTATTTTTAGAGGGAAAGGGGAAGAGAGGGAGAGAAACGTCAATGTGTGGTTGCCCCTCAAGGGCCTCCGACTGGGGACCTGGACCGCAACCCAGGCATATTCCCTGCCTGGGAATTGAACTAGAGACCCCTCGCTTCATAGGCCAGCACTCAATCCTTGGAGCTACGCCAGCCAGGGCAGAAGTATAATTTTTTAATTCTTCCCAAACTATTTCCAAGACTAGAGAAATCTGCCTCTTCTTATAAAGTGCCAGAAAACTTAGAAGAGACTTATCCTTTCTTTTGAACCTTACTTCCTTTTTCATGAAACTTCTACTATCCTTCCCCACACTCCATACCCATCCAACACCATTCCACTCAGATTTATGATAGTTTGTACAGTATGGTTTCTATCTGTTGCAAAAATCTAACAGATCATGGCAGTCTGGCTCCTTAGCAGAGATGTATAATTAAATGGAAAGCTTAGAATACCTCTGGAATATCACTATTATTCAAACCAATGATTTCTTTTTACATAATTAGATAAAGTTCTTGTGAATCTTCTCTACTCTATTTTCAGACATGGTGAGACCTTTGGCTCATTTTAAAACATTCCTCAAAAAGGTTAAAGTTAGTTTCTTTAAAATTCTTTCTTCCTAGAGCAAGGTAAGCACCTCTAAACCTCTTCAGTTGACTAAGTTGCAATCAGAGAGATCATGAAAACAGATCATTTCCTTCCTTCCACTCACTCTGGGCTGTTGGTTGTTGCTCCTCTAGTTCTTGTAGACGTCGGGTTAGGGTGTTCATGTGAGATTTTTCTATCTTATTTAAGCAGGTCTGCATGGCTATGAACTTCCCTCTCAGTGCTGCCTTCACCATGTCCCACAGGTTTCGGGTCATTGTGTGCTCATTTTCACTTGTTCCCCAATACTTTTTAATTTATTCCTTGATTTCATTGTTGACCCATTCACTATTCAATAACATATTGTTCAGTCTCCATGTATATGAATGTTTTTTAGTTTTTTTCCTTTAGGTTGGTTTCTGATTTCAATCCATTGTGATCTGAGAACATGCTTGATATTATTTCAATTTTCTTGCATTTGTTGAGACTTGTTTTGTGTCCTACCATGTGGTCTATCTTTGAAAATGTTCCACGTGCATTTGAAAAGAATGTATATTTTGCTTCTTTGGGGTGAAAGGTTCTATATGTATCAGTTAAGTCCATTTGATCTAGAGTGTCATTCAGTGCCACAATATCCTTGTTGATTCTTTGTTCAGAAGATCTATCCTATGTTGACAGTGGGGTATATAAAAATCCCCTATGATGACTGGATATTCTAGTCACAGTGATAAGACAAGAAATAGAAATAAAGGCACCCAAACTGGAAAGGAGGAAGTAAAACTGTCCTTATTTGCAGACAACATGATAGTGCACATAGAAAACTCTATGGTGTCCACCAAGAAGTTACCTGACCTAATAAGAAAATTTGGTAAAATAGCAAGATACAAAGTCAATATTCAGAAATCAATGACGATTTTATATATCAACAATGAGATATCAGAGAGAGAAACCAGGAAAAAAAAATCTCATTTACTATAGCAACAAGAAGAACAAAGTACCTAGGAATAAATTTAACCAAGGAGGTAAAAGACCTATACTTGGAAAACTATAGAACACTGAAGAAAGATATTAAGGAAGATACAAATGAATGGAAGCATATACCATGTTCATAGATTAGAAGAATTAACACTATTAAAATTTCCATACTGCCCAAAGCAATTTATAGATTCAACACAATTCCTATTAAAATACTGATAGCATATTTCAAAGATATAAAAAAGATATTCCAAAAATGTATATGGAACCAAAAGAACCCAAATAGCCTCAACAATCTTGAGAAAGAAGAATAAAGTTGGAGGGATTGCAATACCTGATATCAAACTATACTACAAGGCCACTGCAATCAAAACAGGCTGATACTGGCATGAGAACAGACACATAGATCAATGGAACAAAATAGAGAGCCCAGAAATAAACCTATATCTTTATGGTCAATTAATATTTGACAAAAGGGGCACAAACATACAATGGAGTAAAAACAGTCTCTTCAGTAGTGCTGGGAGAACTGGACCAATATGTGCAAAAAAATGAAACTAGACCATCGGCATACACCATACATCAAAATAAACTCAAAATGGATAAAAGATTTAAATATAAGTCATGACACCATAGAAGTCCCAGTGGAAAACATAGAAAGGAAAATGTCAGATATCCCACGTAGCAATTATTTTTGCTAATATATATCCTAGGACAAGGGAAATAAGGGAAGTAATAAACAAATGAGACTAGATCAAATTCAAAAGCTTATGTATGGCTAAAGAAACCATCAGCAAAATGAAAAGGGAACTGACTGTAACAGAACATATTTGCCAATGATACACTGGACAAGGGTTTACTCTCCAAAATATATAAAAAACTCATCCACCCAACACCAGGAAGACAAATAATCCAATTAAAAAATAGGCAAAGGACCTGAATAGTCAGTTCTCTAAGGAGGACACACAGAAGGCCCATAGACATATGAAGACATGCTGAACATCACTAGCCACCAGAGAGATGCAAATTGAAACCACAATGAGATACCACTTCATACCTGTCAGAATGGCCATCATTAGTAAGTCAATAAACAACTGCTGGCAAAGATGCAGACAAAAGGGAACCCTCATGCACTATTGGTGGGAATGCAGATAGGTATAGCCACTGTGGAAAACAGTATGGAATTTCTTCAGAAATCTAAAAATGAAACTGTATTTTGACCTGTCAATTCCACTGGTAGGATTATATCCTCAGAATCCTAAAACACCAATTCAAAAGATTCTATGAACATCAAAGTTCATAGCAGCAGAAATTACTATAGCCAATTGTTGGATGCAACCTAAGTCCCTGCCCATCATCAGTAAATGAGTGGATCAAAAAACCATGATACATTCATACAATGAAATACTATGCAGCAGAAAGAAAGAGGGAGCTCCTACCTTTTGTGACAGCATGGATGGAACTGGAGAATATTATGCTAAATGAAATAAGCCAGTCAGTGGGAGACAAATACCATATGATCTCACTATAAGAATTTAATGAACAAAATATACTGATGAACAAAATAGAACCATGAGCATAGACACATGGAACAGACTGACAGTGACCAAAGGGGTGGAGGTAGAGGGATAATAGTGGAAAGAAGGGAAAGGCACTAGTCAAAGAACATGTATGAATGACCCACAGACATGGACAACGGTGTGGGAATTGACTGTGGGGATGGGGGTTGGGCTGGGTGCAGGAGGGCAAAGGGGAAAAATGGGACAACTCTAATAGAATAACAATTAAAAAGTTAAAAAAATAAAAATAAATAAACATTTAAAAAAAGAAAGAAAACAGATTAGTAGGATTAACACACACACACACACACGCACACACACACACTTCTGTCAGTCTGGTTTCTGGGACAGGAATACCTGGTTTCTTCCCAATGAGCACTCAACAGGCATATGTAGTACAGAGAGGCTTCTCCCTTCATAGAAATTAGAAGATAAAGCCGAGAACATATCAATTTCATTCTATTACTCGGCCTTCTAAGCAGTGTAAGCATTTGCATAACCTAATGAAAATCAACCCACAGTGAAGAAAGGCCCAAAAATGAGAAACAGAGGAGCTGGTCATCTCATCCCTCATTCCTATGAGTCAAAGTAATAAGGAGAATTGCTATCTTTCTTCTAGTACCTACTACATACAAGACACTGCTAGGTTGAGTACACACACAATGAAGAGAAAATCACATTTTGGCAGGCCTGCAGAAAAGGCATTATCAGCTATCCACATATGACAGATGAAAAGAGAGACCCCAAGAAGTTCAGTAGCTTTCCCGAGGGCAGAGAGGTAGTCAGCCCTAGAACAAAACTTACACCGTAAAGCCCACAGTGCTTGCTTCTCTATCACTTCTCCTGCTGTGTCTGTTCAAATGGCGAAGTCAGCGAACATCAGACTTCACTTTCCTTCTGTAAGCTTTTGATATCATCCTGACCTAAGATATATGTTCTAGAAATACAACTAGCTCAAATATTAATCAACTTTTCTAATGACTACATCCTGTCTCACACTATACACGCTAATATATTTCAGAATTATTTCTATTGGAACAGTATACATATTTCTCTTTTGAAGTTTCAGATTTACCTCTCCTTTCAAACTCATTTAGCTATGCAAAAATATACAATGTTCATCAGACTGCTTGACTTTGTAAATGGCACATTCATTTACACAGTTAAATTCTCAGAAAATAAGCTTTCTCTGTGCAAAGACTGAAAATCACCAAGAATTTTTAACTTTTAGTAATAGTTCTCTATCTGCTGTAAGAACAAATCCTTCAAAGGCCTGATCCAAATGCAAACATGTAAAATATCTTTTCTCATATTTTTACTAAGGGACTGATCTGTGTTTGTATAATAGATCAACATATGAAGTTATTAGAACTTTTAAAATGGAGACCCATAAATTTAGTATAACACATCCTTAAAATGCCAAAAATCAGAATTCATATCGTTCCTCATACAGAAATAGACATTAAAAATGACCTGAAATGATCAGATTTCATGTATATTAAAGAGTCTGAATCATTCATGATAGGTAATGTATCTGTAGTTAAAATTATATTGTTTTAAATTATAACCTTGTGTTATGTTTCTAAGTTTTATAGTTTCATGTACTGTAAAATCATCTAGATTAACCTTTGACAGGTTTGTGCTGGTAAAGGAGATTTATACCTGAGCAATGTACTTGGAGTAAAAACCTCAGTTGTCATTGTTTTTAGTATCTTCCTTTCTCTCTGACAAATTCCACAAATACCACCTATCTTGTTGACCAAAAAAAAAATCTTAAACTAATTATGTTAACTAAACCATTTCAGTTATTGATAATGGTCTAACATTTAGTCCCATCTTCATCCACAATAATCAAAAAGGCTGAAGTCAAATCCCCTCAAACCATGTGAAAATAGGTCTACATCACATGGCTTAAGTCTTTGGCTTTACTGACATGCCTCTTCCTTTCCCCTTTAGCTTATATGATAGAGCAGGGGTCAGCAAGCTTTTCTGGAGGTGGGTATATAGTAAATACTGTAGGCTAGGTAGGCCACAGGGCCTTTGTTGCAACTATTCAACCTGCAGTTGCAGTGCCAAAGCAGCCATAGACAATACACAAATGAGGAGATCTGGCTGGATTTAGCTGGCACCCTACTGGATTAGGCTCACAGCAGCAGTATGATGACCCCTGAGCTAAGTCATGGGGGAAAGAGGAAAAACTGTCTCACTACGATCACCTGGGGCATCTCAATATTTAGCTGGGCAGGAAGAAACCATTCATGGCCATACTGATTTTAAATTGCTTCAGCACTAAATGCAATTAATCTTGACCCAGAGAGTACTAAATGCAATAGTCCACCAAAATTAGACTCTACTTTTCCAGATAACCATATATTTTTATTAAGTATATCACCAGATAAACACAGCCCCACTCCACACCAGGGTTTCTAAATTGTTTGCTCCCTCCCTCTCTCACCTTATTTCCATAACTCACTCCCATTCCACTGGACATAATAATAATTTTTTTTTTTTTTCGCTCAGGAAGGTCAAGGTAACACCACTTCCACCCTATGTAAAAAGTGGTTTTTATTTCCCCTACTTCTGCTACCAGACAGAGTTGGAGGCTGCCTTCATTCTTAACCACCTCCTCGCTTGCTGCTTTCTAGTGTATCAATCGGACATGGTAAATGCTCCCTCTTCTCAGCCTCTCTTGCAGCTTAGCATGGCCAAGTAATAAAGTTTAGGACAATAAATATCTCATGAAAGACTGCGGGGGGTATGGAGGTGGAGAAAGATTATATGTTTTTTTTAAAAAGTAGAGAGTTACAAATTCCAGAATCTCTTCCTCCCCCTTTCTTCCTACCTTCATGCAAACGTGATACCTGGAATGGGAGCAGCCCAGAATTCTGCCCCATTAGAAGGGCTAAGGGAAATGTACAGGTCCCGCACTGAAAACTATACGCCAGTGAACCCACGCTAGAAGCCACATATCTCCAGAGTCATCGTATGGGGAATAAACAGAACCCTGTAAAGCAAACGTTTGTTACAGTAAAAGCATTCCTAATCCACCTTTTATGAAAGAGCTACGGCCCTAAGATACTACTCCTCTTGAGAAGTGAAAAGACCAAACTGGCGGAGCACAGTCTGTAGTGAACTGACTGAATAGCACTACTTTAACCTAGAGAGAAAAGTAGCAGGAAGAGGGTCTGGCCTGAGGTTGACAACCTGGGCAATAAAGCCAATGAGGGCAAAGAAGAGAGAAGGCTCAAAAAGAGTATTCAAGTGCCAAAGAGATCTAGGAAAAAAATAATTGAAAAAGTACTCCTTTAGAATTGTGGGGCCAGTAAGCCTTCAGAATGTTCTACTCAGCCAATCAAATCTGAGAATTCTGATTTATATTACCATCATGTACTCCTACTTTTTGAAAAATACAAATTCATAAGTCATTTTTATATTTATATTTTATATTTTTAAGCTGATCGATTTACCTTTATGCTTCTATTTTTCTAGTACTAAGAAAGGTATAGTTACTTTCAATATATGATCATTTTTTGGCACTTGAAGAACCTTTGAAATAATTAATAACAATCATGTTAATGGTGATACTGACATCTATAAGAACAAAAGATTTCTCAAGCACACTGTTTATCTGGCAGATCCATCACCCTAACTTTAGGGACAGTCACTTCTCTTTTTATATCAATGCCACTACAAAAAACATGAAAAAATAAGTAATGCTACCCAGTCAAAAGAAACTTCAGAAATGATTATTTTAACACACATATCCCTTAAAATATAATTCTTAAGTTATAATACCAGTTTTTGTTTTACTTTCTTAAAATTATATATGAAGGGGGAACCCCTGCAAAAATGGAATTATCTTCTGGAGGGTGAGCACCTTGTGGTACAGGATTCCCCTGTTGGATTAATGTTCTAGGAACCCATCTGTAGCAGTGCACCAGCTGGCTTTGTTGAGAGGCTGTGTTCAGCTTCAGTGACTTTTCTGGAAGACTCAACACGCTTGCCCATTTCATGATGGGTGAGTTAGGAGCACACCTGCCCACAGAGCGCTGAGTGTTCAGTTTTTGACCAAAAATGGCATGACCGCTATGCCCCACCCCCTCTGTTCATCTGCTCTTGCCCTGAAGAGACTTTTTTTTGTTTTCCCAGATGAAAAAATCCTCAAAGAGAAACATTTTACTGATGGGAAAAGGGTGAAACAAAAAAATGGCAGAAACATTAAAAGGCATCAAAATAGATGAGTTCAAAACTGTTTTTAGCAATGGAAAAAAGTCTCCATAAGTGTTAATAACTGAGAGTACTTAGAAGATGACTGAAGTTTAAACATGTAAAAATAAGCACACAATTTTAATAAATAAATTCTTTTGGAGTCCCCCTCACATATGTATATACAAACATGTGTGTATATATATAGCCATGCACCACTTAATTTGCACCTAGTGGTGCAAGAACTGCTTCATGAGGCGATTTCTCTGTGTGTGAGCATCATAGAGTGCACTTACACGAACCTAGGTGGTGCAGCCTAACGCACACCTACATCACAAGCTTGTACAACATGTCACCGCACAAAACAGCATGAGATTAAATCAAGCACATGGGAAAATGATGCGATCGAGGGACGCGGTAAACACAGATGTGTGAGGCTGCTGTTTGTGTAACATGGCACACTGACAGCATGACTTTTTTTAAGTAGAAAGAATACACTGTAAAATAAAAATAAAAAGTGTAGTACAGCAAATACATTAATCAGTAATAGTCGTTTACTATCATTTCCCAGTATGATGTACTGTACATAACTGTATGTGCTGCACTTTTGTAGGGCCAGCGGCGCAGTAGTTTCGTCTACACCGGCACCACCACAAACACAGGAGCAATGCATTCCACTATGACATGAGGGTGGCTGTGACATCACTAGATGACAGGACTTTTTCAGCCCCATGATAATCTTGTGGGGCCATGTTTGTGTATTAGGTACATCACTAACCAAAACGCTACGTGGTGCATGACTGTATGAACACACACTCATTCACACACACACACCCCTCCCTAGTTCCAATGCCAATAGTTTTCTCCTCCATGAGAATAGTTTGGGGCGTCTTGCTGCAGTGTAAAACACTTATCAATTACAACACCTATAAATCACCACAGACTTTTTAAAATGTTTATGATTTCAGAGTAGAATTACTTAGGACTGTCAAAAGTTTAGCTGGAAAGAATACCAAATACAAAGAGGTCTCAGGCTCAACTGTAGTAGTGGAATGGAAGAATTTAATAAAGTTCCAGCACTACATTTTAGTGCCCAAATTTCTTACTGTCTTTCTTCGTTGACAAATGGATGCTCCACAGCAGAACAGCGGCCACAGCATAGCTGGGTGGCGAACCACGCACAAAGGAGGCAACGGCACATGCTGCCCAGCGTCCTCCTGCCTGCCTAGGAACGGCAGCCCACGTAGACTCATTCTGTTGTAAATCAGAGCAATTATTTATTTCTCTGGTGTTTACATTTTCTTCATAAAAGGGTCAAACTTCCTGCATGTTAAAAAACAGAACTTTCAAAAAGGATATCTTCCCTTTCTTTGATGATCAGTTCATTCTGTTCTTCCAGCTGCTTGATCTTCCTCTCAAATGACTCCTGCTCAGCTCTGAGTCGCTCTTCAGTCACCTCCTTTTCCTCACTCACTCTGCGAGAAAAAAAGGAAAGAAAATGCCTCTGAGAATGAAGTAGAGCATGTGCCTAGAGCTGCAGTTTACCAAAACTAGACTTCTTCCAGAGGAATGCTTACCTCTTTCACAGGTTTCTTCAGGGGTACTCTATGTATTTTTTTCATTTTTTAAGTATATTTATTGATTCTGCTATTACAGTTTCCCAACTTCTCCCCTTTGCCCCTTCCATCCAGTGCTCCCTTTCCCTCCAGTAATCCCCCCCCATTAGTTCATGTCCACCTTTTATAAGGCAATCTTTCACACCTTTGCAATAAAATATGGATGTGAGTTTAAAATCAAGAAAGTTCTCAGAAGTATCTTAAATATGCAAAGTTCAACTTGAGACATAGTTTCCCAATTATAATGTAGGACAGAAAAGTATCTGATTTTTAAAATATTAGGTTTCATTTCTTCATTTGCAAAATAGACAGTCAAATTATTTTATTTTACATATATTTTATACTTAAAAAAAGATTTTATTTATTTATTTTTAGAGCAAGGGGAAAGGAGGGAGAAAGAGGGGGAGAAACATCAGTGTGTGGCTGTCTTGCATATGCCCTAAACCAGGGACCTGGCCCACAACCCAGGTATGTGCCCCGACTGGGAATCGAACCAGCAACCCCCTGGCCTACAGGCCTAAGCTCAATCCACTGAGCCGCACCAGTCAGGGTTAGATATTTTTATACTTTTACTTAAATACTGTCAATGACATAAACATACAAACCACTTAAACGTGTCACTAAATATACAGAGGAATTTTACTCTGTTCTTCAGGTTCTGATATCCTGCATTCCTCAGTGACATACAAATGACTAGGCTAGAGTAAAAACATGGCATGAACATAAAAATTTTACACTACATTTATTCTTAATCCAAAAGAATTTTAAAGTTAAAAATGCTAACTCCAAATTTTTGATTCTTTAATGTCTAATTCTGAAAAGCATTCAATTCGATCCTACCAAAAAGGGGTGGTCCTTAACAAGAACAATAAAGGAATACAAATCGCTTTAAAACCCCCCAGAGAAACAACTAAACAACATTCAAACTTATTTAAAATGAGAACCCTGATTTTCACGATACCCTGTGCACTCAGATGTTCGCCCTGAGTTTCTGTTACTCGTGCTTGTTTCCCCAGAGAGAGCACCACACATTTATCCTACAGGTTCGCACAGGGATGCGTGTAAGTGAAATCCACAGGGAATCCAAACCTTTCCTTTGAGCTCCTAAAGTTGTTTCTCCCAGAATCCTCTTCTACCAGAACAATTTCTGAATGACACGAACTCTATAGCTTTTCCTTTCTTGCTAGCCTTCTGGTGGAAATATTGAAATCAATGATGTCAATAAAACAGAATAAAAATTAGAATTTTAGAGTGTTTAAGAGTTGACTGCATTTTCTTTGAAATAATTTGTGTGAAATGCATGGCACACAGCAGTGTTAATAAAATAAGTTTATTTCTTCTCGCTTATCCTGACATTCAAATCATTTTCTCAACCCTATTATTTATGATTAGCATAATATTAGACCGATGAATAGAACTGAGGCCCTTCTTTCTAAGAAGGTAATCTCTAAAACTGATATAATTACAAGGAATCCAGACAACTAAACAAACAACAAATATATCTATATGCAGAGGATTTATGCTCCTGCCTTGTAGACTGTCAAATTTCCCTTAACACTGCACTCAACACAGAGGCTATCTCGAGAGCCGGGCAGGTCAGAGCACAAAGGTGCACCCCAACATTTACTCAGTCCCTTTGTCCAAACTGAAAGAGCTCCATGGGAACTCTAGGGCGCTGGGCACAACTGCCTGTACACACATCCCACAATGCCAGAGTCTGTGAGGAGCTTTTCCGGACACTTAAACTGCTCTATCCAGAAAAATTATCACTACCCTATTTAAACGGGGGTTTTTTTGGTCTTTTCTGTTACGCTGCTGTGATTAGACTACCCTTTAGCAATTATTATGCTCTGGAAGGCTATAAAATTAACAAGCTATGATGGGTACACAGTGCAACACAGTGCAACTTACAGGGCTTCTTTGTGGCCCATTAAAATAGTTAATATAAGCAAGTATATTAATACAGCTTTTGAATGCAGAGAACTTGCCAATAAAATCACCTCAAGATTTGACATTCACTATGAAATCTGTCTTCTTGTTTAATTTATGTTCAATAATATTTCCCATGAGGTATGTGTTAGAGAAAATATCTGGTATTGTAATCTACATTTTTCATTCAAAGCATTCTCCGACCACAAAGTAGCATAAAAAGACTTAATCCTCTATCTCATTTAAAGTATAGCAACAAGTTAATTAACAAAATGAGAAGCTAAGTATAAAAAAGGGAAATATTTAACTAATAGGACAAAAAAGTCAAAACTGACAAAAGGATATTCCCAGAGATGGTTTATTAATTATTTACAAAGAGGACAACAGCCTATTCATAAAGTAAGATTGTTAGCATTTATTTAATGCCTCTGAGTATTTCTCAAAAACTTCCACAAAATGTACTGTTATCTAACAAAAACAGAGAATCTATACCCTCATAATTGGGTGGTTGGGCTGAAAATTGTGCTGAAAATACTGAATTTCTTTGAAATCTTATGGTTTAGCTCAAATATCCCTGAATATTTTATATTTTTCTCCATACAACGATCTTTTCTGTTTCTAAAAGTTTTCCCAGACCCATGTATTCTAAATTTTTTAGTAAAACTAATGTTCTAGAAAGAGATTTATTATGTGGCTATGCAAACCCCTGATGTTCTTTTAGATACTCCAGGAAAGGGTACTCACACACTAATGTGAAAGACAAGGTCAAGTCCGCAAAACGTCTATCCCGAAGAGAATTACAGCTCACCCAGGGGTCAACTCAATTAATTTCTTCCCTTATTTAACATCTTGCATTTGAGAGCTGGATAATTCTGGCTGCATTTTATTAATCCTGAATATCAGTTTAGTGGGTAAGAATTGGAGAAGGAAAAAACAGATTTCATCGGACATGCAGCACAGAAAGGGCCATATTGTTTTCAAGCAAAAGTAAGTGGCCCTGGCTGGGTGGCTTCTTTGGTTGGAGTGTTGTCCCACACAACATAAGGCTGCAGGTTCAATTCCTGCTCAGGGCGCACACCTAGGTTGTGGGTTTGATCCTCAGTTGGAGCCCATATGTCAGGTAACTGACTGATGTTTCTCCCTCACATTGATGTCCGTCTTGTCTGTCTCTCGCTCTCCTTCCTCTCTCTCTAAAAATCAACTAACATAATCTCAGGTGAGGATTTTTTAAAAAGTAAACGCGTAATAAAAAGAATGGCTTTCATCATTAAAAAACATTTCTGTGAAATCACCTTGATATCCTCTTTACAAATTTTAACATTTGGCCATTGTTTAAAATGTACTGTCTAAAGGAACAGAGGTGCTTTAAGAAATCACAGACAGCAATCGACGTGAAAAGGGTTCTAAGAACTACGGAGTAATACTGAATGAATGTAGATGTAAAAATCCTCAACCAAATACTACCAAACAGAATTCAGCAGCATAAAAAAGGATAAAATACCACAACCAGCTAGGATTTATTCCAGAAATGAAAAGTTGGTTTAATACTCAAGTATCAATTAATATATCGATAATACAATATATCAAGAAAATAAAGGACAAAAACCACATGATCATCTAAATGAATATAGAAGAGAGTTTGAAAAAACCCAATGATTCAAAATTAAAAAAAAAAAAAATAGGAAGGTAAAATGTTCCTCAACCTGAAAAAGGCCATCTACAAAAAACCTACATGTAATACCGTATTAATGTTAAGTCTGAATTCTTTCCTCCTATGATCATGACCAGAACAAGGATATCTGCTCTCACCACTTCGATTCAACACTGCACTGGAGATTATAATCAGGGTAATAAGGTAGGAAAAAACAAATGAAAGGCATCTAAATTTTAAAGGAAGAAGTAAAACCATCTCTATATCAGGACATGATTTTGGACACAGAAAATCTCAGAAATCTACTAGAAAACTATTACAACTAATGAAAGAGTTCATTAAGATTTCAGGATACAGGTCGATATACAAAAATCAATTGTTTATACACTAGCAGTGAACAAACTCCCCCAACCCAAATTAAGGAAACATTTACATTTAAATGCAGTTAAATTTACATTTGCATGAAGAGAAATAAAATACACAGGAATAAATTCAACAGAAGCAATACTTATATACTGAAAATTAGAAAGCACTGTTGAAAGAAACTAAAGATCTAAGTAGATGGAAAGACATTCCACGTTCATGACTAGAAGACAGCATGACAAGGATGGCAGTACTACACTGATCTTCGGATTTGACTCAATCTCTATCAAAATCTCAGCTGGTTTATTTGCAGAAATTGACAAGACTGTCTAATCTGAAAATTCTTATGAAAATGAAAGGGACTCAACCCTGGCTGGTTGTAGCTCACTGGATTGAGTGCAGGCCTGCAAACCAAACAATCGCGGTTTGATTCCCAGTCAGGGCACACATCTGGGTTGCAGGCCAGTTCCCAGCAGGGGATGCACGAAAGGCAAGCATACATTGGTATTTCTCTCCCTCTCTCCTTCCCTTCTCCTCTAAAGATAAATAAATAAAATCTTTTAAAAAAATGAAAGGGACTCAACTATACCTTGAAAAAGATGAAGGACTCACATTTTCCAGTTTCAAAGCTTACTAGAAAATGACAGTTATCAAGACAGTGTGGTACTGGTGTAAGGACAGACATACAGATCAGTGGAACAAACATAAACACTCACATTTACAGCAAACTCATTTTACAACCAGGTACCAAGAAAACCAAAGGGAAAGAATAGCCTTTCCAACTAATGGTGACGAGAGGACTTGCTATCCACATGCAAAAATCTAAAACTAAACTCAGTCCTCTCCCTACTTTACCCTATACACAAAAATTAACTGCAAATGAATCAAAGACCAAAATGTAAGAGCTAATACTATAAATTCTTGAAAAAAAAACACAGGTATAAATCTTTATGACCTTGGATTAGGCAATGGTTTCTCAGATATGACACCAAAAACCCAAGTCATAAAAAAGTAGACAAATTGGACTTCATCAAAATTAAATACTTTGGGGCTTCAAATTACACCATCAAGAAAAAAGAAAGTAAAATACAATATGCAGAATGAGACCAAATTTTTGCACACAATTTATTTGATAAGGGACTTATAAATACAGTACATAAAGAACTCTGAGAACTCAACAACAAAAAGACAAAAAAAAACAACTCAATTTGTAAGGACTGAATGAATAGACTTTTCTCCAAAGAAGATATGCAAATACCAACAAGCACATGAAAAGATGCTCAATATCATTAGTCATTAGGAATGTATATCAAAACCACAATTAAATGCCACTTTATACCAAATAAAATGGTACAATCAAAAAGACAGATAATAAATGTTAGAAAAGCTGTGGAGAAATTGGAACCCTCATATACTGCTGGTGGGAATGTAAAATGGTGCCCACACCCTGACAGTCAGGTGGTTCCTACACAGGTTAAACATAGAGTTACTATATGACTTAGCAATTCCATTCCTAGGTATATACCCAAGAAATAAAACATCCACATAAGAACTTGCGAAAAATGCATAATCTGACTCTAATCAAGAGAAAGTACCAGATAAATCCATATCCAGATGGATAAATCCAGAACATTAAGGAACATTCTACAAAATATCTGACTAGTGTCAAGGTTATAAAAGAATGAAAAACTATCACAGATTATAAAAGACTAAGAAGAACTGACAACTAAACACAATGACTGAACTGGATTTCAGATCAGAAAAAGTGACGTTGGTGAAATGTGAATAAAGTCTATAGTTAGGTATAGTACTGCACCACTATTAATTTCTCAATTTTGATAATTGTACTACAGTTATACAAAATGTTAACAGTATGGAAAGCTGAGTGAAGTAAATATGAAAATTCTAACTTTGTAAATTTTTTATTCTAAAATTATTTCAAAGTAAAATGTTAAAAAAAAAATTCCACCCAAATGTAAATAGCACACATATAAGAAAGTAAGGGTGGAAAGGAGTGGAATGTTAGAGTGATTTTACTTTTATCTGTGATTTTATTTTTTGAATAAGATGATGGTTTTAATATTTGTATAATTACAAGTATGCTAAAATTAGCGGGGGGAATAAGCTATAGAGTGACTAAAGATGTCATTTTTCTGGGCTCTAGTAGAGCTAGTATAATATTGAATAATCGAATATTGATAACATTGAATAAAATGTTCAATATTATTCAGTTCTCTTTGTTATATCTTGAATTAATCAATTACTTTAAAAACTACTAGCAAAAAATTTGGCATAACATAAAATGACAAAAAGTTATTATGTCTTCCACAAATATTTTGCAAAAGTAGATTATCTTGCAGTAAATGATCTAATTGTTTTTCAAGTAAAAGCTGATAATTAATATAAGAATAAACACTTTCAGTTATAAAGCACTAACTTGAGAATAATCAAGTCTGAAATGTCAAATGTTCCAATTTTGAGACAGCAACCTAGATAAGTAGTTTTATAAAAATTTCTGGTAACCTCTGCTCTTAACTCTTCCCTTAGGTCAATGAGTCTTCCTTTCTCTTGTTGATTTCAGGTTTAAGAAATCTGAATCCATTATAATAAGTATTTAAAAAATAAACTATGAAAGAGACTAATAATCATAGAAAGGCCAAGGCTAAAAACAAAGACAGACAGAAAGCTGCCTGAGAAATGAATGAAAAGCTATTGTATACACAAGGTCTGTCCAGAAAAAGTCCTGCCATTGGTAATATAACAAGAATGGTCTGCACAAAATCACATAACCTGGCAGCCAAGGACAGTGGACTGGACTGCACATGTGTGGACAATAACAACTTCATTGTATTAGTCAGTGGGGGGTGGTAGACTCTGATGAGTGAACACGTGTACTGTGTGGCTGTCACATTCAAAATGAACAAGTAGAGCCACGAATCTGCATCAGATTTTGCATTCAGCTTGAACACTCCTCCATGGAAACTATTCAAATGATTCAGAAGGGCCCAGCAACTGCTGATTGGCAGCTTCATCACGACAATGTGAGCACTTACTGCATCACATCTCATGCAGAGTTTTTTGCTGAAACATCAAATCACCCAGGTGACTCAGCTCCCCTACAGCCCAGATTTGGCACCCTGAAACTTCTGGCTTTTCCCAAAACTAAAATCACCTTTGAAGGAAAAGAGATTTCAGATTGTCAATGAGATTTAAGAAAATATAGCAGGGCAGCTGATGGTGACTGCAAGAACTGTGTGAGGTGCCAACTCTGAAATGGACTGAGGTGTCTGTCTACTTTGAAGGGGACTGAGGTGTCACTGTTCTATGTACCATGTTTCTTATATCTTTTATGTTCTTCTACTGTATCTATCTTGTATCTATTTTTCATAGTACATGGCTGGATACCTTATGGACAGATCTTGTACTTGTGTATCACACGTGCCTACAGTTGTGCTCTTTCAACTTTTCAGAATCAAAATATGGCCCATGCATGACTCTAAGTAGACCCAGCAGAATACTCTGAGTAGACCTAGCAAGCTCAAGGAGACTGTTCACATCCATACAGCGCTGTACATGTTTCTAGAAGCCATGAGGAAAGGGAAGAAAATACAACAGAGCAGTTAACCTCTTTTAGCAAGTAATATCTGGCCAGAACTAAGAGAAAGATTATTGAGTACATATGAGTTACTCCCAAAATATTCTTTGAATTATAGAATTCTTAGAATGGACAATATGAAAATAAATTTTGGCATACTAACTATTCTACAGTGTCGACATAAACTGAAGTTCAGAGTATGCTTTGCACCTAAAACAGATGAAAAATTCCTTATTTTTTCTTGAAATGTTCTATATAATCTGTTATAAATACCATTTACACAAAAAATTCCACAAGGCTTCAAAAGGGAACTAAATCACTGAAAAATTAAAGTCCTAATATTTTATTGCACTGCAATGTACATTCAATTATAACAAAAAAGTTATGATTAGTTTAAAAAAACTAAAAGAGTAGAATAAACATATAATAATGATCTACCCATTTTTCTATGGGAGACTAATGGTGCTACACTTCCAATTTTTCTTCTGAGAAATGTCAAGTAGTACCAGCAAACTGTCCTTTGGGAAATATCAGTATCCGAGCCTCCAAAAGAAGCCTGTCTTCAAATGAGTCAGTGGACCAGTATTCCCCGGGGAACCATGCATGCTTTGACAATGCAGGCACAGGACAAGAAATAGGAGAAAATTTTTTAGAATTTTTTGAATATGGCTCATATACATCAAAAAAATGCAGTGTGGCCAAGATTATTTAAAACTTTTTTCTTTTAAAAACTAAGCTATAGTCCAGTTTGTTTATTACTCTATGGCAGCAATTTTCCACCGTTTTCTTCTCAAGGCGCACACAAACTAATTACTAAAAGTCTGCGGCACACTGGAAATATATTTTATTTCTTGCCCGTATGAAAAAAAATAGGCATAATTTTGATTCATTCACAACAGACAGCTATTGTCATGTTGGCTGTTGTCTTTTTTAAAATTTGATAATCTATAGAAAAGAGGTTAGTGCCCCCAACCAAATAGCCAGATATTGGAAACCGCTGCTCTAGGGTGTTCTCCCCCATCTTAAAAAAATCTCAGTTAAAAAAAAAAAAAAAACAAATGCAAATGCATGCATAAGGAAGTTATCATCTCTCAGCACAAACTACAATATTTTGCAAAGCCAATCATTTTTCAAGTCCCCATAAATGACAGTTTTTACCATCTATGCAAACAATGCATTAATTTTACTGTAAAAGACTTGCTGAGGTCACTTAATTCAGCAATCTTGAACAAAAAGAAATCTCTCTAGCCTTATACCTCTGAAAAAGATCAATATTTCACTCATCCTTCTGTAAATGTAAATCAAATACTAGACGCCTCAGCAAAATGCCCTCATTTACTCAAAACCCATATATCAAGTCACCTCTTCCACTAACTAAATAATTCAAAAATCTCTGGTATCTATTCTCTATTAGCCTATTAATTTGTATGTGTATTCCATTATTTTATTAGTGTGCTTATCACAGGTAAGAAAAGTTCCCTGATTATATGCAAATTATTAGAAGGCATTTGCACATTATTAAAAAGTCATACTAGGTTTTTTAAATTAAATGTACATATTTGGTCTCTAGCCAAATAGCACAGTACTGCTTGCTCATGCTCAGGTTAAATTTACCTATGAACCATACATATTCTTTTAATACACTATGCCTAACCAGTAAGTCCTTCTCTAAAATGAATTTCTAATTTAGTTTTATTCTTCAGCACATAATCACCTGCACTTGTCACTACTGTCTTATATACTGTTTAATGAATGCATGTCTCCAACCTGTTATGCCAGTTCTAAATGTTATTTATATCTTCTAATATTTGTTTTTGTTTAAAAACATCAATAAGCCCTATACGCTTCGTTCTGATACTTGCACACACAGTACCAACACAGATTACTGACTGAAAAGGACCTCGGGGCTAGATTCTCAATAGAGCCCTCCAAGACTGGCTTGGCTGTACTGAATTTTCTCTATTTTTCTGTTTTCAATTTTATTGATTTTTTTTGCTCTTATCTCTGTTATTTCTGTTCTTCTGTTGCTCTGGATTTACTTTGTTCTTTTCCGTGTTTCTTAAGTGAGCATTCTTTAATGTGAGCAGTTAATGCTATAAACTTTCTCATTACTGTTTCATTGTAAGTTGGTCTTGGAATTCAGACATGCCCACTTTTCCCATTGACACTGTTAAAGTTGAGGCCATGTTTTCATTTTAAAACATGGCCTCATTTTAACCAGTTAAAAACAAAAAGTTAATGCTTTGGTAAGAATGCTTTTCACCTCAAAGACACTGTTAAAAAGAAGTTACAGTTTTCACTTTGCTTTTATAGTGCATTTCCGTTTTGGGTGCTAAGTGCTCTCTGTGACCTTTCCCCTAAGATAATGTTGGTGAATCTTCCCTGCAGCTGAAATTCTTTTAAATTTGCTACACTTGAATATGTCGTAGGAATACATAAAGATTTTTCAATTTTCTGACACTTTCCCCATTGGGTTTAACCTTTATCACAAACAAAGCAACCTTCAATTTTCATACCTCATTTTTACTGAAAGACATGAATGAAAACAACTTTTAAAACTTCAGCCTCCTAGTACTCTTCTGTTAATACTTTTTCATTATTCTCTATTTATTCAAAAGTCTATTACTTTAAAAAGCCATATACCAGGCAAAGTAAGCAGAACACAAAGAAAGCCAAGTTTCTGTCCTATTTTAAATGACAAGATTTGGAAAGCAAAGTATTTAAATATAAAACAATGTGTTCATGAAAGGGAAATACATCTAAATGCCCTTTACTCAAAGAGAAAACCTTTTTCTCTTCTAAAATAAAAGTTAAACTTTTATTTCCTCTTTGTCTTCTTCATTTTCTACTTTTCCTTTTTTTCTTGAACAAGTAAGTCCTAAAACCATGACAGGGCACAGTTGCTATCAGTGTGAGACCAAGAGGGCGTGTGACCAGATTTGTCTAGTGGGACAGCAGCGACCAAGCAGGTTGAGAAGGGCATCAACACTCAGGGGTATCTGGCACAGGTACTGAGATGAGAAGAGTGTCCATCTACATGGAAGAGGATGGGTATCATTAGTTCCTTGAGCACTCGGTGTGGGTATCCTTGCAAAGGTTGTGGGAGTGAGCTGGCATGGAGATTCAGAGCCCAAGTACAGGAGACTGTTCTGCATGGCGTAGGCCCAACTCTTACTCGGAAATGCCAGTGGAAAGCGAAGTCCGAAGCACAGGACCTACACCCACAGATAGGTTCTCCTGTGAGGAATCAGGCCTTCATTGTACCTAGGCTGCTATGAGACTTGCTTTTGCTAAAACTCCCTCACCCTGAATTGAGGCACAAGTGCTTACTGTAATTTCCTAAAGTCTGTCATAAACCTCCCAAGTGTAGAGTGTGACCAGTTCCACCACTTTTTCCCCTGATTTGCAACATCCTTCTCTTTGGAGTAATTAGCAACATTCTTTCCTTGTTTTCTGTAAAAGGCAACCACCTGAAGTGATCCTGTGCATAGTAAATAAGGACCATCCTCAATGTAATATGCCCAGAAAAGCAATAAAAGCTTGTCAAGGCAAGGGTCAGCACGCTCTCCTCTTGAGAGAGTGGCCATGCTATCCCTTTTCCTCCACAGGACTTGGTAGTCCGTGTGAATTTGTCTTCTCTCATCTATAAAGCTGCGGACCCCAAGAGCTGGGGTCCGTGTCACCCAAGTACAGTGAGGAGGGGTCTATGCAAGGGTTGGGAGCGGGTACTGGTATAGAGGAGCCACAAAGAGTGAAGAAAGCAACCACACAAAGGGCTAACTTGAAGCCGGTCCTCAGAGCCCCAGGAGGACAAAGAGGATGTAAACTCAACAGGCAACCCTGTGTGCAGTACCAGAGCCCAGGCAAAGGGAGAAGGGTTATCCTCAAGAAGGCACAGGCTGGTAAAAAGTTAGAACCTAAGGTGAGTGAGGAGGGAATCAGCACAGGAGAGAACAACATGTGGTGCCCAGAGGCAGAAAAAGGTACAGAGGACATACTGCAAAGGGTAGCCTGGTGTAGGGGGTTGCAGCCTAAGCAGAGGAAGGAGCACCACTGGACGTGAAGAGTCAGAAGCAGAGTGCGGGGAGAAGGGCATCTGGGCAGAACATGGCCTGGACTGCTGCGTGGGAGGGCAGGGAGAAGAGGACAGTTGCGGTGCGGGGGGACGGAGGGCTGACACGGAGGGTCAGAGTTCTAGCAGGAGAAGGGAGGCTTTCGTGCAGGAGAGGGAGCAGCAGTAGTGAGTGAGGGGGGATTAGTTACATGCAGGATGATTACATCAAAATGTAAATATGTTAAAGATCATATATACCAACTTTTTCGGTGTCAGCCAGGAGAGTTACAATTATAAACATTTTTTAGCTCTCATGAGCATTTACCAAAATCAACCATATTTTAGGCCATAAAACAAACCTCCGAAAAATGTAAAAGCTGTTCTCTGGCCATTATAGAACCAAACTAGAAATCAATAATCGGAAGACAAGAGGAGTATCTCTAAACTTGGAAATTATACAAGAAAGTTCTACATAAATAATACACGGGTCATAGAGAAAGCCTCAAAGGAAATTTTTAAAAATACATGGAACTGAATGAAAATGAAAATACAACAAATCAAATATCTGGGAAGCACTGAAAACAGTAATTAGAAAAGTTTATAGCACTAAACGCTCACATGCAAAGAGGGATGGTCTCTAAGTTCCCCTTTAAGAAAGGAGAAAAACAACAAAACAAATCCAAAGCAACAGAAGGAAATAAGAGAAATAAGAGTAAAAATCAATAAAATTGAAAACAAAAAAAGGAAAAAATCAATAAAAAGCTAGTTCTTTGAAAAATCAATAATACAATTGATAAACCTAACAAAACTGACAAAAATAAAAAAGGGAGAAAGTACGAATCAATAATATCATAATGAGGCACTATAGATCCTGTAGTCATTAAGAAGATAATAAGAGAACACCATGGAAAACTTTATGTTCATAAATTTGACAACTTAGAAAAATGGAAAATTCTCAAAAACTACAAACTACCAAAACTCCATCAAGACAAATAGATAACTCGAATAATTTTATAACTATTAAAAAAACTGAATTGGTAATTTAAAAACTCTTTAAAAGGAATCTCCAGGCCCAGATTATTTCACTGGAGAAATCTATTAAATATTTAGAGAAGAATTAACCAATTTTATACAGTTTCTTCTATAAAACAGAAAAGAGAACACTTCCTAACTCATTTTATAAGGCTAATATTATCAGGCTAATAAAACCAGAATAAGGAAGGAAGGAAGGAAGGAAGGAAGGAAGGAAAGGTCAATGAATCCAAGAGCTGGTTCTTTGAAAAGGTAAACGAGACTGACAAACCTTTAACCAGACACACTAAGAAAAAAAAGGAGAGGACCCAAATAAATAAAATCAGAAAGAAAGACAAAGGATTACATGAAAATCTCATTAACAACTACATGCCAACAAACTGAACAACAGGAGAAAGTCTTTAGGCACTAAGACCACACAAGAGTTCTTAGCTTGATAATCGAAGCACAAAGCATAAAATGAAAAATTGATAAACTGAACCTCATTAAAATTAAAAACTTTTGCTCTATGAAAGACTGTATAAAGGGGATAAAAAGGCAAGCTACAGAGTAGAAAAAAGTATTTGCAAATTATATATGTATCCAATAAAATATTTGTATATAAAACACAAAGAACTCTCAAAACTCATTAATCAATAAAATCAAACATTTCAATAGGAAATGAGCAAAAAAGATGAACAGTCATTTCGCTGAGGAAGATACTGATGGCAGATAAGCCTGTGAAACATCATCCAACATCACTGGCTATTGTAGAAATGCCAATTAAAATCACAATGTGGTAACACTAAACATCTGTCAGAACGGCTAAAATAAAAAACAATGATAACATTAGCAAAAATGCAGAGCACCTAGATTGCTCTTGCATTACTGTGAGAATGCAAAGTGATAAACCACTTTCAAGAATAGCTCAGTAATTTCTTAATGCAACTGAGCATGCATTTGACACCATATCCCAAGGAAATGACAATGTTATATTCACACAAAAACCTATACATACATTCATAGCAATTCCATTTGTAGCAGTCAAAAACTGGAAACAATCAAAATAACCTTCAACAGGTGAATGGTTAAATAAACCGCGGTACATTCTTTATGCAGAACCCTATTCATCGATAAAAGGAACAAACTATTAATACACACAACAACTTCGAAAGATCCAAAAAGAATTACGCTGAGTTGGGGGGAGGGGGAGTCAATCTGAAAAGGCTGCACCAGGGGTATGACTCCATTTACGGACCATTGTTGAGATGACAAAATTGGAGGAAGAATAGAGCAGTGGCTGCCAGGGAGCAGGGAGGGGTAGGAAGGGAAGTGGTTACATCTATAAAAGGGCAGGACGGTGTCCTTGTGACAGACCTGTTTTGTGTCTGTGTGACGGCACACAGATCTACATGGGTGACAAAACTGCACAGAATTAATTATACACACAAATGAGTACATGTGACATCTACATAATGTTGATGAATTTCATCAAATATCCTGATTGTGATATTGTACTGTATAGTTAATCAAAACACTCCCAGTTGTGAAAACTGGGTAAAGGGACATGGGTTCTCCCTCTCTATTAATTCTTGCAGGTAAACCTCAAAATAAAAAAAATTTTTAAATGTCCCTTAGTCTGCTACTAATAAAAAATAAATACTGAAATACATAATAAACAAAAGTAAGTAGGGCAGAAGGTATAGCTCACCTTTAAACAATAATTCCAAGTAATAAATGCAAAATAAACAGGGGAAATACAAAGTCACCATTAGGACATCACAGCTACACAGCTGTCCCAGACAAGTCCCTTCGATGGAAACAATGCTTATAATAGTGGGTAAGAGCCCAGGACAAACAATGGTGTATTTGAATAGTCTTCATGAACCTCCTCATGATATTCATAAATCACACAGAAAAATATAACTTTTCAGGAGAAAAACCTCGTACTCTCTACATTAACCAAGTTATCATACTTAAAATCACCAGTACCAACATTTCAACATTATCCCCCCTAATATAACACATCATATTGCAACACTGTTATCACATGCACCCTGAAAATCCCAAATTGAAAGAAATACTGCAAAAAAGCTGACCACGTTCTTCAAAAGCATCAAAGCTATGGAAGGCAAGGCTAGGGAACTGCCACCCATGGGAGAAGACTAAGGAAATAGGCAGACTGAGTACAAAATAGGATCCTGGAACAGAAAAATATGTCAGTGAAAAAACCGGTGAAATCCGACAGCTCCGTAGCTAGTGAACACTACATTGTACCAATGTTAATTTCTGACCAGTGCAGTATGGTTTCTGACAATTCAGAGAAAGTTATGTAAAAGGTATGAGACCCTCTATACCAATTTTTAAGAGCTCTATTGAGATATATTTACATATAATAATGTTCAACCACTAGAGGGTATAATTCAATGGCTTTTAGTATATTTAGAGTTCTGCAAACATCACCATAATATAATTTTAGAACATTTTCGTCTTCCCACAAAGAAACCTTATACTCATTAGCAGTCACTACCTGTTCCTCATTCCTCCAATGTTTTTGCAATTTTTCTATAAGCCTAAAATTATTTCAAAATAATACAAAAAAGTAATAATTATATTACATTGAATTAAAACATATAAATATAGGTTTTGACACACTATATGACATATAACCAAGAGAGGAAAATGAAACTCATGTGTTTTCAAGTTCTTGAATTTTCTCTCTTATATCATAATGCATTTCATGTAAGGTTTTGTCTCACCTGGCTAGTTCTTTAATTAAATTTGCAATGCGTCTTTTGTCTTCAAGACATAAATCCTTCAATGATGCACTCTTTATTCCTCCCTTGCAGAAATTCTAAAACAAAAAAGAAACTTTTGGTTAACTTCTGCTAAAAACAATTTTTAAGACTCTTCAAGAAATTTCTTAAAATAAGCACAGGAGGTGAAACTTCTTAAATATCTTTTACCCTGTGGAAACATTACTAGCTTGTTTCATTTAAAATTTACTGTGAACTCAACACAGGGTAAGGAACCGTCTGCCCACTGGGGACATCATGAAACTTCCATAGAAAAGCAGACAGAAAGAACTCAAAGGCAGAAATGACCACGCTCAAACACCAGGGAATATATAAAGAAAAAAAGTCTTTCCCTTGGTGAATGTCACAGAAACATCTAATGAAAGAGAGTGAGGACCTTTCTTACACCATAGCCCTGCTTACATGTATACCAAGGTCAGCAGCAGATGCACCTGTTCCAACCTCTCCATGATGTGAGGTTCACTCCAAAGGGCACTAGACCAAACAGCAGTAATAACAGCTAACACATATCTAGGGCTTACTGCATACTAGGAATATTCTGAGTGCTTTACACGTACTAATCCATCTCATTTTCTCAACAATGCCACTAGATAGGTATTGCTCCTATTTTAAAGTGAGGATACATATCTTGCCTGGGTTTATAGCAGTTAGGTAGCAGGATCAAGACTGGGTTCCAGAATTTGTGCTTTAACCACCGCACTATCTTATCTCCTGTCCTTGAGGACTTACACTGTTGAATGGTCTTTAAATTATAGGTGAAGTGGGAAAATATCCTTTGAAAATAGGCTGTGATAAATTAAAAATGTATACTGTAATCCCCAAAGCCAGTGAAATAGCCCAACAAAACTTATAGCTAATAAGCTAATAGAATCATTTAAAAAGTATGGACTTAATTCAAAAGGTTACAGTTGAATATAAAACAATTTTAATTAAAAAACTTCAGCCCTAGCTAGGTAGATCAGTTGGTTAGAGTGTCACCCTGATACATCAAGGCCTTTGTTCAGTCCCCAGTCAGGGCATATACAAGAAGCAACCAATGAGCATCAATAAGCGGAGAACATACAGATGTTTCTCTCTCTCTCTCCATTCCCCCCTCTCTCTAAAAATAAAAAAATAAAAATTTAAAAAATAAAAAATGTCAAATTTTGATTAGAACTTGCAAATTCAACTGTCACATCCCAGTGTGAAGACAGTACATGGGGGATACACATAACACAAGTAGCCTACAGTTAAATCCTGCAGCCTACTCAATGTAATCACTAGTAACAAACTAGACAGTGGAAATGCCCTCAAGAACATAAACCAGGGATTGAGAACTTTTTCTATAAAGGGTTCACCAGTAAATGTTCTTGGTTTTGTGGTCATACAGTCTCTGTAGCAAATCTACTACTGAACATAAAAGAGCCATAAATATTAAAAGAATAAGTGTGGTTATATTCAAATAAAACTTTATTTATAAGAGGTGGCAAACAGATTTGGCCTGCAGGTCACAGATTGCTAAAGCATGACTAAAACTTTGCTTGGGAAGTCAAAACATAGCAAAAAGTAAAATAAGCCACTCAGGACATGTGTCAAAGGAATGTGGAGGCACTATTGTTCAGGCAAAAATGAAGGAGAGATCAATGATTGGGCCAGAAAAAGGAAGGGTCTTTAGGATATTATTTTCCGAGTGAAGGAAATAATTAATAATTAATAATAATAATAATAATGATAATAATGTAGGCTAATTTTCTTTTAATGAAAATACCTTTCTTATATTTAAGGGTTTATTCATCTCAACCAAAAAATTCAAACGAACAAAAATCATAAAAGATACCTACTATAAAAAAGAGTCAGGAGTTTGATACTAACTCCACACAGATCAGAAGGTAGGCCTTTTTTTTTTTTTTAAGATTTTATTTATTTTTAGAGAGAGGAGAAGGGAGAAAAAGAGAGGAACATCAATGTGAGATGAGAGAGAGACACTGATTGGATGCCTCTTGCCGGGGAGAGAACCTGCAACCCAGGCAAGTGCCCTGACCAGGAACCTTTCACTTTGCAGTACAGCACCCAACCAACTGAGCCACAATGGTGAGAGCCAGAATGCAGGTCTTTGAGACATACCAAGATAATAAATTTTCTTAACCAAGTCTTAAAGCCCAGATATTTTGGAGCTAAACACTTTATATTCATACCAAGCATCATCAAAGCATCCTAAAATCCTCTGTATTTGTATCTTTTCAGAATGCTTATAGATCATCTAAATGTTCTTGCAATGACTCTTCTACCCATGTATACGATACCAGTTATTGGTCATGTGGACCCTGAGAAAGAAGATACCCTACTAAGAAGGGATCATAATGGCTTCACTGGGTTTAAATTAAAAATCACAAACAAACACACACACAGAAAAAACAGAGCCTAGCAGTAATAGAGGCCTCTCACACAAATCACACTTCAGGGAGAAGCCTACATTAGGCTGCCTGTCTCCTGCACTGAATTGCTTCCCTGCACTGTGTTTCTGACACCTGAGCCATCCCTTATACAAAGAGGAGTTTCTGGAATTCTGTTTCAACCAATGGGGCTGAGGCTTTGCCATCAACATCTTCACCAACCAATCAGAGAAGCTCCATTCTGATCAAGCAGAACAGTGCTTTTTAAGCCAATAAAACTGCAAGAATTTGGAGTCCTCATTTGCATGAGCACAGGCCAACCAGGACCTTGGACAGGGACTTCTGTCTTGTTAAGTTAGCTCCCCTTTGGCTGTAGGAACACACTTTCCTTTTCCATGGAAGAGTGAGACTACATTTTCCCACCTGGAAGTGAATTCCTAAAGATGGCTGACAAGAATAGAGGAGTGGAGTGGAGATGACTGGCTCAGAGGCAGACCTGTGCAGAGGCAGATCAGCACAAAGCGAAAGGGACCTAAGCAGGTGGCAAATACAGAGCAGAGCTGCCTAACCTAAGAGGGTTTCAGCCCAGTGCCTCTTCATAGCTGGGCTGCTTCTAACTGACCTGTAACACTACTGAGCTGTTCCACAACCTCACTGTTTTCACAGCCGGGCTCTATCACAACTGAGCTGTTTGCACTGAATAAAGTTTCCTTCCTCACCACACTCCAAATTGGGAATTTTTGTTGGCATTGAATTGGCACCAATAGCCATCAACTGACAATTGGCAAAAAAAAAAAAATCAGTTTCTGGTCAGTGTTCGTTAAAAACTGAAGAATAAGAAAAAAACAAATACGAAATTACTGACCTGTTCATTTACGGAATCTCCTGCACCTTTTAAAGAATCCATGGAGATCGAATCAGCAGCCCCCCTGGAAGTCTTGAATTTAACATTAGCTTTTGGGCTCATCAACTTGTGTCTTGATCTGATATTTCCTTCTGCAGAAATTCCTAAGGATTTGCATCATATTAGACTTTAAAATTATATTTTCTCATTCTCTTTGGCCCTCCCCATATCAACCCCTCTGTTGATACCCTCTGCTTTATAGGACCTGATAGGAAAACACTTCATTTTAAAGCTCTCTGAATAAATAATGAATCATGAAAAGATTATTTTGAGTACATTAAAGATTCAACTGCAATATTCTTAAAAGGTGCTGGCATGTTCATAAGTCATATTAAAACCAGTAAGTTACAACATGCCACACACCCTAACTCAGGGGAAATTAAAGGTCTGATTTGTCACATAATTGGGGTACTTTTGATAGTTCAATAAACTTTAGAGTCTATTGCATAAACTCTGTATCAAGAAGTTTTCACACTTGTCTTTGAAATATTAAATTTAGGCTATTACTTATAATATAAAAACAATAAAAATCTCTTACTCCTTAATACATAAAGTATTTTTAACCTTAATAGGGTCATACTATTTTTTTTTAACTGTAGGATCTAATGAACTGTTCCACATCTAGTTACACCTGCAAATTCATCCTAATGTTTTACCTTTCTTCTAAGCAAAGGAACCTTACCAAATTAACATAGAAAATCATACCTGGAACATATACTACTGATTGTTCTTCATCAGAAACTATGCAGGAAGACATGAAGGAAAATACTAGGAAAGATGATCCAATATCCAAGTGCTGCCCCTCTTCTGTACTTTTCTTACAATTTATAATTTCCATTGGCCTTGGAATATATAAGTAGCTTTTTAAAACAAAACTTTGAAGCAAAGTAAGTGACTTAACTTTGCTAAGTTATTATTCTTTTAAAGTTCATTTTTATATAGTCACAACTATATATTTTGTGAAATTTTTGGAAGGCCTAGTTCTGTAAAACTTTCATCCAACTTATTCCCAAGTGAGATGTCCTATACTATAAATTCTGATGTTAGGATCCTTTCATTTCATCTCCTTTTGTGAGCCAAGAGTTCAGTGCTCCAGTTTGCTCATTACTGGAAAATTGACAAGTTACTTTAGGCATGAATATAAATAATTTCAAAATGAGCTTTATCTTTGAAAAACAAACACTGTTTGAGGGCAAGTCAATCATGCAAACACAAAGGCATTTTTTTCTTTGTAGTGCATATGTGAAATGTCCCAAGAAGCCCTATTTAACAAATGGAAGGAATTTAAGACAAAAAAGAACTATAGCATTTTGAATTTCAAAAGGAGAAATTTAGAAAGGCTACTAAAATCATAATGCTGCTTTAGAAAAAGAACCAATACAATAAGAAAGCATCTTTTCCAGAAAAAAAATTTTATTCAGAAACATATCTAAACCCAGATATGTCCACAGTTTGATAACATTTGCAAGACGGAAGCATCTGAAAATTTTATTCCAAAGATGTAGAACATTCCAAAGTCATCTGTTTTTTGACAAAATGTTTTCTTTTCCAAGATTTCCAGACAATCAATTATGAACTATTTCCCTCCAGGAAAGGGATGGAGTAAAACGGGGGATTTAATAATATGTTCAAAAAGTCCATGTATTTCAGCTCATGATCAGCCTTCCTAATGGAGTCTTTCTGGGAAAGGTTGACTAGATGTGCATAGAATTCCTACAGGAATTTGGGAAGACAAAGGTTACAGACCATGTCCACTGTCTGAGCCACCAGCCAGTTTCCAAGAACTTTCTGGAGCAGCACATACACTATCACAGCTTCAAGATTTTGGCTGATAACTAGTGCCTCTAAACTGTAAATCCCCTCAAATATCAGAAATGGAGGTGGTATTTTAGAAGGAACATAAGACAGTAATACAAAAAATTAGAAAGTAACTAACACAGCAGTAGACAATTTCTAAATTCATGGACATCTAAGATTTTTTTAAAAACCTTACAAAATTAAATTGTGCAGACTCCATTTAACAGCAAAAGCTTTTTCATTTTTTATATTTCTTGGGACTAACACACACAGTAGGTGTGTGTACATGGGTACACATGTATACACATGATTAATTATTTGCTTCTGGAAACATACATATGGAATAAAGGACCCAGTGGAAAAAAATCCAAGATGATTCAGGATATGCTCCAATTAGACGGTACAGTAATAATGAATTTGTGGAATATTCTCCAAGGATGAACTATGGACAAACATAACAGAGTCCTGGAAAAAATTCTACACTACCTTAGACTATTCACATAGAAGCTTGCTCACAACTGAAAAAACCAGCTACTGGGTACCTTAATCTGAAAGCTCACCAAGTATATTATAGTTTCTCCTCTTTTTCAAACTTGACACCATTTCCTCATTGTTATGTCACCTAATAACTTTGTTTCCTATTTCTTAAAAAAACTGTAGAGATTTTCCAGAAGCTTTCATTTGCAAATGACATATTATAAGAGAAAACCCTAAAGACTCCACCTTAAAAACTGTTAAAACTAATCAACAAAACCAGTAAAATTGCAGGATACAAAATCAATATACAAAAAGCTGTTATATTTCCATACACTAATAATGAAATACTGCAGAAATTAAGAAAACAATCCCATTTACAACTGCCTCAAAAAGAATAAAATACTAAGGAATAGATTCTACCAAGGAGGTGGAAAACCTATACAATGAAAATTATAAGACATTGATAAAAGAAATTAAAGAAGACACAAATAACTGGAAAAGTATTTCATGCTCAAGGATTGGAAGAATATTGTTAAGATGTCCATACCCAAAGCCACCTGTAGATTTAACGCAATCCCTGTCAAATTCCAATGGCATTTTAACAGACATAGCATCAATGATCCTAAAACTTGCATGAAAACTCGAAGGCCCTGAATAGCCACAACCCTGAGAAAAAAAGAACAAAGCTAGTGGCATTACACCTTCTGACTTTAAACTATATTACAAAAGTTATAATAATCAAAACAGCATGGTATTGGCCTAAAAACAGAGACAAAAGACCCCCATGATAGCTACTCCTTTCCATAGCACTTATAATCATTGGACATATATTTTACTTATTCACAGCCCCATCTCATGTCACTAAAATGGAAGCACCAAGTGGGTAAAAACTTCCATCTTGTGTTGTTCAATTTGTACCTTCACATATCAAATGCCTGGCTCACAGCAAAGAATAAAACTGATATTTAATTTCATGAGGCACTGTTCAACAAGCTTCAGTGTTATTTTTCTTTAGCTCATTTAAAATGTGCAGGTAAAACCTGTTAGCTACATCCATGTTAAATTTCTTTTCAACATAAAAACCATTAAATCAACTGACCTGAACAAAACTTTTTACAAATAAGACTAAACAGGCCCCAGCAGATAACTCAGCTTGTTGGAGCATCACCCCAACACACCGGGGTGGAGGGTTCCATCCTGGGTCAGGGCACATACAAGTAGCAGCCAATGACTACATAAGCAGGTGGGACAAATGTGTCTCTGTCTGTCTGTCTGTCTGTCTCTCTTTCTCCGTTCCCCACTTCTTCTCTCTGAGATCCATTTAAAAAAAGAATAAACACATTTGAAATTGCCTCCATCCAACCTATCCTTTCTAATCAATCTTCTTCTTGTTATCTTAGGAACCCAAATATTTACCTTCTTCAAATGCAGAGATTCCCAACAAGTGTGTATTTCACGCGACAGTCAAAGAGATACGATGTATACCAAACTAATATTGGACCTCTTATTTTTTCTATGTGCCACCTTAGTTCTATTTTGGTTTCTTTGGAAGCATCTCAATAAGACGAATACAAGTTAAAAAGCATCCTTAATGCTGATACTAACTACCCAAACCCCAGAATTAAAGTAGTAATTAGAAATCCAATTAGAAATGGCAGAGAGGGAAAAGCATGCCTACCCCAGGTCCCTGGGACCTGAAGAAAATGAACTTAGTACGGCCCACTCTACTCTAACCTTTTGAGCTGTAATCACTAACCAGCAATACATGTGTACATATGTAATGATTATTGACCACAGTGACTTTCCTGGTAAGTACAGGCATATCTCACTTTACTGCGTCTTACTTTATTGTGCTTCACAGATGCTGCATTTTTTTTTTTATAAATTGAAGGTAAGACCCTCCACCAGAAAGATTATGACTGGCTTTATTGCAATACTCAGTGGTCTAGAATCGAACCCACAATATCTTCAAGGTATGCCTCTATATTATTTTAAGAGTAAACATTAAGCTTTTGTCTAGTTTTTATTGAAAAGTCAATGGCAGACATTATAGCTCTAGCAATGTTTTGATTGGGTCCCTCATAATTCATATTTATTATTATCAAGTTGCTAACACTGTTAATGATAATACACAAGAACATTTAAAGCAATCAAATTTCAATACTGTAGAAACACTAACTTCTGATATTACCAGGAACTATAACAAAGCAGGAAAGCAGGTTATAGCTGAAGGGTCTTAATTCTACTCGCAGATTTAACCCATAAAATGATAGCATGGTATATCTATTGTTTATACATTAGGTACAAAGACATAACTTGTACAAAACAGCACTGCTGAATCATACTGTGCAGGTGATGCATTAACTCAACAGTAAAAAAAAAAATGACATTCAGTCACAGATGACCTATCCTCATATGATGGAAATATCTAGGATGGGAAATCTCTCAATTCCATTTCTCTAATTGTTCAGGGGAAGCACTGACCAACCTTTCTTTCAATAGTGCGAAAATAATACCAGATTACAGATAGATACTTTTTGGTCTTCTTCTAGAGAAAGTTCTACCAAAACTCTTTGGGGTGGTCCGGGAAGTCATCATTATGGCGAGAAGAGATCAAGATCCAAAGATGCATGACTAAACCAAATGATTCATAAGTATCATTATGCTTTTTTATTGAAAACCAGCAATAAGTTCACCTTTCACATTGCTTTTAAGTCCTATGGACATGTAAAATGAAGATATCTGAGGCTAAATGTTGGAAAAGCTGGGGAAACAGGTAATGCTAGTAAACTTGCAATTCCTTTCAATCATCTGCATTTCTGTAGAATGTAGTCACCACAGTTTTCCTCATATAACCTCAATTCCTCACTTTCAATGGGTAGGTGAGTATTTCATATAAATTTCTAGAGTAAGAGAATTTAAGAGAACAGGGACAATGTGTAACTTCTATATGAGATAGGGCGTGCTGGCATGACATGAATTAAGTGCAAGTAGAGGACTGCTGAGCCCGAGAAGGTAGATTCAGTTCACATGCCTCCTAACTGAATCAATACCGCTGTAACAGATTGTCTCCCCTCCCCCAAACCATTTATTCTATATCAGAAGTATATCGCTGGCCATATGTGGTTATGAAAATGATCCAAAGAAGCATGTTATAAGTTAATATAACCTTCAACTATCTCCTCTTTCACAAAATTGTCATTGCAGAGGCAGTGTTTCAGGAGAAGACTCATCACAATTTCCTGACTTAGCTCAGGTGTTCCCAATGCACATATTCTCTAAAGGAAAAAATACTTAATTTCCACAGTGCACTAGTTTGCTTTTATCCAGTGTATGTATATGATTTCGCTCACCAACCTACTAGAGACGAGTGGTGATTATGTTTAGAAAGTATATAGCACCAAACACTGAACAGCACGAAATGGGAAAATATCCCTCTCTCCATGGCATGACACTTTAATTCTAGTAACTCAAATGAGTGAAACTGATCATATAATTTTGTAAGTTTCACTGGGAATTAAGTAGAAGTGTGCAAAGAATACACAAAGTTAACAGCAATGCCTCAAACAATGCCATCACCATTCCGAGCAAACGGACAAAACGACTCACCTCACCTGGCACCCAATATACTATTGCCCTGCTTTCCTGTAACACTCCTCCAACGGACACGGGAGTGAATTATCAGGACAAAAGCTCATGCTGGTACAGTGTAACTAACCCAGGGAAAGAACCACTTACGTCACTCATCACAGATATTGAACTGAGAAGCCCACCACCACAGTAAAAGAGCTCTACAGTTTCTCCAACCCAAAAGAATCCAAGCACTTTTATCCTGCCGGAGGTGACCAGCAAACTCCATGTAAATCTACACTACATCCAAGCACGATGATCTGCAGCTTATTCAATAGCCGGCGCCACAAGACCAAATCCCCGTGAAAGCAAGCCCCACGCTTACATCTCAGTATGAAAATAAATCATCACTACCAGGCCTTCGAGGTCCAACAAGATCCTGACATCCTCCTCAACAGCGCAGACCAAGGGCACTCCAAGCCAACACGAAAATGCTCCCAGATCACCCGCACCCTTCTCTCCTCCACAAGCTCATTTTGCCCGGCAGCCCGGATGTCACCAAGGGCAGCCCCAGGCTGGGCCACGAGTGTAGGTCATCTTTCCAGAGCTCACCGCCAAAGAGGTCTAGGAAACATCTGCGTTCAGTCCCACACCTGGAACCCCAGCCTGGAGACAGTATCAGGCGCTCTGCCGCCTAATACCCAAGCAAGGCGAATAGCCCGGCTCCTGGACGGCCGCGGGACAGAACGGCCCCGCCCACGGGGTCAGCAGCACGCTCCTCTCGCCGCCGAGTCCCACGCGACCGCACGCTCGCCGCTCGCCGCTCGCCGCCCCGGGGAAGGCGCCGGCGCCCCCTGCCAGGCGGGCAAAGGATACAGTCCCGGGTCCAGAACGCCGCGCCGCCCGGGCGGGCGGGGCGAGAGGGACCCGCCACGTCCGCCATCTTGAAACAACCGCCACTCGGGACGCCTAGCCGCGGCCGCCCCGCCCTGGACTCCAGGCCCCGTCCCCATTGGCCGCTCTGCGCAGAGGCCCGCCCCCGCCTGGGCGGCCGGACACGGTGGGGCGGGAGTGTCAGGGCGGAGGCGTCGCTGTGTCCCGCCGGCAGGGGCCGCGGCCGCGGCCGCGGCCGCGGGAACGAGCTCACCGCGTAACTGCTGCCAGACCAGCCCGGGATCCTCATCGCATCCCAGCCTCGGTCTCAGGCGGTGAGCACTACAACTCCCGGCATGCCGTGAACTTGATGGCCGAGGCTCGGGGGCGGTGTCCAACGCTGCGGCCCACCCAGCTCTCCCGTGTCGTCCCCTCTGCTGCCCCGGCCGCGCGCGGAGCGGGGACGCGAGCCATGGAGGAGCTGCCGCCCCCGCCTGTGGGCTCCAGCAAGCCGCACCTGGAGAAGATGACCCTGGGGATCACCCGCATCCTAGGTGAGTGGGGACGGAAGCCTGAGGGGCGACTGTGGGGCGAGGCGGCGTGCACTAGAAGCGCAGAGTGGCGGGGCGACGGTGTACCTTGAGTGCCAGTGGGCATCCTTGCTGCGACTTCCGTTGTTAAGGAAGAAAGGGGGGAGCTTTGTCGGGAGTGTTGGAACACAGAGCTGGGACTCCTGAAGGTTCTCCCCACTCTAGGTCCCGCCGCAGGGGCCGGTAAGCGTGAGCAAAAACGTGCAAAGGAGAGACAGCAGGCACCTGACAGTTGGGAATTTGGGTCCGAGTTGCATTATTGGCCAATGGAGCGTCCTTGAAGTCTTTCCTCTGGTGACAGAATGAGCTGGGAGAGGGATGCGGCCAACCTTCCTAGGCAACAACACCCACGCACCTCCGTGTTATAGTCCAAAAGAGTTTAGTCTTGCACTACTGAATGGGCGTTTTCCCTGTATCGTACCTTTTACTTATCACCTACCGTTATGTTAGACTCTGGAACTACAAAGATGTGGGGCGGGGAATCAACGCGTGAAAAAATCAAAAGACCAGGTCCCCAGAAGTGTGAGAGGAAGTCAGTAATCTATTGTTGGTCTGAAGCAGCACACAGGAGGTGGTGATTGACCTAATCTGGAGAGTTAAGGAGTATACCCCACACATGGTGCTAGATTTTGAAGGACAAATGGGAGTTAGCCTGATAACCAAGAAGAAAGGCAGACTAAGCTGGCTGAATAGTAGGCTTGGATACCCTACCATCACATTTACAATGAAATCCAAATGCTGTACCATAACTCTTACAGTCTGCCCTTATCTTTCATTGTGTTTTTGCCACAGGGTGTCCGTGTTGTATCATAAATATATTAACCTTTGCAGTTTGCTAGACCCTTCACTGAAATTACTTTCCTCTAACTCTCCCTCATTTCATTCAGCTCCCTGAATGAATATCACCACTTCAGAGAAGTCTTCCCTGATTATATATAACTCCCTTTATCACTCTTAGCTTACATTTTTTATCGTTATGGCTTTATTACTACTTGAAATTATTTATTAAGACAAGTTTTATTTATTTGGTTGCTTTTTAAGTTTGTCTTTTTTTTATGTAATAGAAATCCATGAGCATAGGAATTTTGTCTTGTTCTCACCTGTATTTCCCAGTGTCTAAAACAGTAAATGAGACATGAAACACTATGATGTGGTTGGGAGAAGCGATACATTTTAGAAATGAAGTTACAGAGCTGGGCAAGGAGAGATCTCATCAAGACCACCTATATCCTATCTCTTAAATTCTTATCCAGACTTCTGCTCTGTTACTTCTGGGCCTATACTCCTGGGTTTAGTCGAATAGGCCTCACTATTTTACAGGCTTGCTTCATTATTCTCTTTATAAGTCTAGCGATTTTTCTGCAAATAAATTATTTTCTTCTGAGTAATGTTGAAACTACTCAAGTCAAGCCAACAAAATTCCCCGTAAACTGTCAGTTTGATTTAAAAACCTGAATAATTAAATGACTGTAAACATTTTAAATTCCATATATACTTTTCATATATTCTATTACACATTTCAGATGTTTGGCAAATTGGTGACACTTCGAGGGAAAACCTACCTAAGGAATTAAATGACTGTACATTAAACACATAGTGACTTTACTGTCCTGTTAAACATTCTCTTTATAAAATCAGACCTTGTAATTTCCAGTTAATACTCACAAATTGAAAATCAATTATATATATATTTTTTACATTTGTATTTTGTTTTGAAAGGATAATATGTTAAGAGGATTTTTTTAAATGAGGTAGCAGAAGTCAGTGGTAGGTGTGTGGTAAGCAAACTCCCAAAATCTCCTTCCTAAAAGATATGAAATAACTTCACAACTGCAAATTTCTGTCCAAAACCAAACATTTAAAAATCCTCAACAAAATACTATGAAACCAAATTCACCAACATGAAAGAGATTACCAAGTGTGATTTAGCACAGGAATTTGCAATTTGTTGAACATATGATATCAATTAACGTAATGCACCTTGTTAATAGAATAAAGGACAAAAACCACATAATCATGCCAATAGTTGTAGAGAAAGCACTTGACAAAATCCAACACTGTTTCAGGATTTAAAAAAAACATTCAACAAACTAGAAAGTATATAGAATACAAATCAAGTTTCCTCAACCTGATAATGGGCAGCTGAAAAACCCCCGGCTAGCACCATACTTAAATGGTGAAAAATCGGATGCTTTCCCATTAAGATCAAAATCAAGACAAATGTTTGGTGATTCCCAAGACCACACCAGGTTCGATGGTTTACTAGGAGGACTACAGCCATGGGAGATAGTCATGCTGCGATTTATCATAGCAAATGCAAAGGGCAAGGTGCACGTGGGGGAGTCAGGGAAAGCAGGTGCAAGTTTTCAGTCGCCCTCACAGTGTAATCACCTGGGAAACACTTAATTTTTCCAGCACCATGACAACTTGTCCACATTGTCTGCTAGGGAGGCTTACCTGCACTTAGGAGTCCAGGCCTTTCAGTGTAAATCAGTCACCTACACACCTTCTACTTAGTGTGCTCCAAATTCCAGACTCCCAGGAAGGAAGCAGGTGTTGAGCATGAAGGATGTTGTTTGCACTAACATTTAGGCAAAGTGAGGCCCTGGCAAACATTCTTACCGGGAAGGTGGGTGTGGGAAGCAGGTGTTGAGCATGAAGGATGTTGTTTGCACTAACATTTAGGCAAAGTGAGGCCCTGGCAAACATTCTTACCAGGGAAAGGTGGGAACCCTCCTGAAATCCAAGTTCTCAGATGCCAGCCAGGGCCAACCTTACAAGCAGGACTTTCTAAAGCTTATAATGGGAGGCCTACTATCTTTACTTGTTTCTTTTTTTAAATATTTTATTTATTTATCTTTAGAGGGGAAGGGAGGAGAGAGGGAGAGAAATATCAATGTATGGTTGCCTCTCGTGCATCCCCTGCTGGGAACTGGCCTGCAACCCAGGCATATGCCCTGACTGGGAACCGAACCTTGATACTCTGGTTCACAGGCCCGCACTCAATCCACTGAGCTACACCAGCCAGGGCTACTTGTTTCTTTACATTGAGAATTCTCCTCTTAACACTTGTATTTAACATTATATTAGATGATCAAATCAGAGCAATTAGCCAAGAAAATAAAGACAAATTGGAGAAGAAAATAAACTGTTGCTATTTGCAGATGTTATGATCTCATGCGTTTTAAAAAATTCCTAAGAAATCCTTGCCCTGGCTGGTGTAGCTCAGTGGATTGAGCATGGGCCTGGGAACCAAAAGATCGCTGTTTGATTCCCCGTCAGGGCACATGCCTTGGTTGCAGGCCAGTTCCCAGCAGGGGATGCACCAGAAGCAACCATACATTGATATTTCTCTCCTTCCCTTCCCTTCTAAAGATAAATAAATTAAATTAAAAAAACAAAAACTTCCTAAGAAATCCACAAGAACAAACAAACAAAAAATCCCTGCACATTAAGTGTAAATTTGTCTGGCTCTGTGGCTACGGTTTAAGCCCCGTAAATGTCCACTTTCTCTGGTCTGAGCACACCCACCTGTCTGTGGTAGCAATGTGTGAAAGCAGGCGAATCACAGTGCTACAGACCCTTTGTTCCTCTTTCAGAATCATCCCCAGGTGTGACAGAGGTGACCATCAGAGAAAAGCCACCTGCTGAACGTCATATGATTTCTTCATGGGAACAAGTAAGTGTTGCCCTGTTCAATTCTCACCTCCCAAAAAAGTGAAGTCAATTTAAATACCCCCGAGAAGGAAGGATTAGGGCAGGAAACCTATTCTTATCTCAGTCCACAGCTGCCTTCATGGTAGAGTTCACCCTTTGCCCTATTCCAGTTCAAGACACGTAATACCCTCTCCCATCCCACACCATTTCCCCAGCGTGGATCGTCTCCTGTGAGCCTGTCCCGTGGAGGCAGTGGAACGTTCAGCACTGTGTACAACATAACTAAAAACCAAGCAAGGAAAGGAAAAATTGAATGTTAATAAGCATGTCGGGCAGAACATGGTTACGTGTTGCAGAGAAGTACTAATCGGATTAGGAGGTAGTGTTTTCCAACCCTCCTCTGAACTTCCCATTCATTTTTTCAGCACAAGTTTTAAACTTCTTAAATGGGCCAGGCATTGCCCTTGGTGTTGAGTCCGGAAGAATCAGTGACAATCAAAAAAAGGGCACCGTTTCTTACCTTTTTATGTCACTATCTAAGACATAGTGTAAATTACTGCAGGTGTAACTACAAACCAGATTGAGTGCTGTCAAAGAGAGGTGACGGGAGTATTGTGAGGAGGCTTGACTTAGTCCAGAGGGTGAGAAAGGTTTTCCTCAAAGGAGTTAAGTTATGAGAAGTTTTTAACCAGGCAGATGAGATCCGGAAGAAGGGGCTTTCAACCTGAGTGAGGGCTTTGAGCTGGGAAGGATTACATTTTCCCAGAGCATAAGGAAGGCCCATGTGGCTGGAGCACAGGAGAGCAAGGCAGGGAGGTTGACCAGGTCCCCAGACGTGTAAAACTTCTTAGGTCATCAGGAATTTGCTCTTTATCTTGGACATAAAGGGGAGCCATTGAAATGTTTTAAATGGGGAATTGGGAAGTCAGATTTCTGCTTTGGAAAAATCATTGCAGCTAAATAGCAGCCAATGGATTTGACTAAGAAGCTAGAAATCACCCATTTATATAAGGAGTGCCTGCTAACCCATATCACATAAGTTATTTCATTTAATCCTCATGATAACCCTGCAAGGTAGGTATTGATATCTCCGTGTTATAGGTGAAAAAACTGAGGCTTGGAGAGGTGTAGGCATTTGTCCTGGGCTACCAAGTAGGAGAGCCTAAACTTGACCTCTCTTTGCTGCCTATCCATTCTGCTCTGCCAGACTGCTCCTCTGCTGGTGGACAGTGCTGTGCTGGTCTTGTCTTCAGCAGCTGTGCAGGTGAAGGGTAGGTGGGTTTATTGCACGTGTGCATGTTCAGTCCTTGCAAGCAGGGCTCACCCTCCCTGGGCTTGAGCCAGCAGCAGCTTCTGTGGCAGCGTAGTAAGTGGGAGTTGATATTTCTCTGCGTGACCTCAGCCCAGTAGCTCCCCAGCCTTTCTCATGGGCTTACTCAGCCCCCACACCCATTTCTGCTCACAGCCCATAAAAGAAAAGGGAATTCCCAAACAGTGTCTATCTGTTGAACTCTTACTGGCTTGTCAGTCAGCCGCTCGTGGTGAGGCTGTGGCTGTGCCAGCCTGGCCTCATGGACATGGTTTATGACATCCCTCCTGATCCTCAGCCCTTTAGAGAAAATTGCCTTGGGGCTTCTTTGTGCTAAATAGGAGACTCCTGGCTTGGAAACTCAAGGTCATAGACCTGGCGGGAGGATGAGAGGGCAGGAATGCCTTGTCTGGGGTGGGCACCATTAAGGCTGTATCATATTATGTCACTTATGTATTGAAGTAATTTCTGAGGCATATTTCTTTCTGTGTCTTATACCAGATATTCCCCAGAACTCACTAAGGTGACTTTACCCATCTGTTCCAATATTTCTTATTATCCTGTAGTTTATTCATTGGAGCATCCCTTCCCTGGCTGCTTGTCAGGGTAAGAGTCTGTGTCTGATCTCAGTGGGATCTAATCTGCCTCCTGGACAATGCAGCTTTATTGGGACTGACAGTTAGCTTAAACTGACATTTAAGGGAAGACAGTTCTTGAACTGGATAAATGGCCATTGGAGATATGAAAGAATTAAAGGGTAAGCATGAGAGAAAAAGATTTTTAACTTACGGAGATGGTCAGTGAACATTTTCTTCAGACATACTTATTTGGGGGAATTTTTATGAAAGCACCTTGAGTAATGAGATACATTGATTTGGAATTGTCCATCAAAGACCTAAATAGTAAAATATGCCTTATCAAAGAATAAGCATTATTAGGATCAGTAACATAAAGGATCATTCACTTGAGCAGTTGGTGTGTTTGAGCTCTTTGAAGGCCTGTGGGGTGCTTCTAAGCTAATGTATGAATGCAGATGATGGAAGGAGTCAGGGATGTGTATTTTTAAGGTTCATTTTAAACACTTTTTTGTGGTTATGCTAAACAAAACATGGTTACCACAGAAAATTTGGAAACTACAAAAAGGGATTAAAAAATGAAAAGCCCTCTAGGTGTTTACCACTTAGATCCACTGTTAGAATGGTTCCAGTTGCGGAGACAGGATGGGCAGTGGGAGCGGCCCAGGACACCCGAGGAGCCCTCGAAGGGGCAGTGACCCGTAGACTCCTCGGACCACGTGTCAGATTTACGAAGTAGGTACATTGTGCTACAGGAAGATTTCTTCAGATTCGGAAAGGGGTTGGTAACCCCCAAAGGCTTAACAGCAGGTTTTTGTATAATTTTTTTCATTCAAAACAGATACGATCCTCTCTGTGCTGTCCAAGTGCCTACTTTTATCACCTGAGCGATGGAGGGCGGAAGTTTTGGGCTGGTCTGAAACACCCCCGCTCCCCTGCCTCGCCCAAAGGGTTGCTGAGGAGCACGTTTCCACAGGAGAAAGTGTGGCAGGGCTCTCCACTAGCGCCTGCTCCTGAAAGTGTCTGTGCCAGGGGACCAGGGTGCGGGGGGTCCCACGGGGCTGGTCAGGTCCACTTCTCTAGGGGACTGGCCCAGCGCACGGCCACCATGCGGTGCACCTGTGTCCACAGCTGCATGAATGTAGCCAAGTCCCACGGCCCTCCAAGAAGAGGCCCACCGCCTCTTCCTGCCCCTCTCTGCAGATGCAGCCCTCGGTGCTCCGGTGGAGATGCGTTGTTGTGTAGGCGCTGGTGGGAGGCAACCGGAGAAGGAGCCTTATGCCCACTCCAGGCCCTGGGCTAAATAACGTGACTCACCCAGGCCTCACGGCTCACGGGTCTCATGGTCAGCGTCTGTAAGACAGAGGCCTGAAGTCAGTTTTACTGAGGGACTCATCCAGTTCTATTATTTTATGATTCTTTGGTGCAAAGGCAGGAAGAAAAGGTTAAAACTAAAACCTAAATGACCATGTACCTGCTGCCGTCTCATACAGTTAGAGGAAAAAGTGAAAAACCTCTTTCTCTTTTAATGTGTTTCACCCTGCTTTGTTCTTTAAAAAGCCATTTCAGTCTGCATGGTTTTGTGCAGTTGTAATTCATGTTCACTGTGCCTGCTACCTGCCTTTTGTAATGACGGTAGTTAGTAAGACATAATGTCTACACTGAGCTTTTCATCTTTCGAACACCATGAAAGCGTCTGCCTCTTAATTCTCTCAGCACTCTGGTGTCAGAAGAGTTCTATCATTATTAAGCATTTCAGTGACATTTTATAGCTGCAGAGTGCTATACAATTCTTGATTGGTTAGACTTTCCAATATACAGGTAAAAATTCAATTTACTGATGGTGAAACCGTGGCCCACAGAGACCAAACGATTTGGCAAAATATCCCCACTCCTTTTGGCCTCTCTCTTTCTAGACTGCACAGAACAGGTTCTGAACCCTCTTACAGACCTGTCCGTCACAAGCCCCTGCTGTGCATTTATCCCAAGCATCCCTGGCGGGAGGGAGACAGCAGCCCGCGACGCCTCGTCACTAGGAAGCCCTCAGCACGTGCTCTCACTCTACCCTGGCGGCTCCTCTGTGTTCTTCACGGGTCAGTCCCTCTCTCCCCATCCCAGTGCCTCACTTCTTCCCTGCACACTGGCAGCTCCTCCAGAGGGTCTTTCCTGTCTTTTCATAATGAAGACAAAAACTTCAGCCTTAAGTCTCCCTCTGACTGTTGAGTCATTTGTTCCTTTCACAGCCACGCATGTAGAAAAATGGCCTAAGTTAGGGGACAGCAAATGATCTTCGTCTCCTCTGTGCCATCACAGCGCTGAAAGCAGCTGTGGACAGTGTGGCAATGCATGGGCATGGCTGGGCTCCAGCAAACCTTACTTACAGAAGCATGTGGCAAGGCCCAGCTGTCCAGTGGGCTCTAGTTTGTTGACCCTGGTCTACATTACATCCCCTTGCTTCACTTCACAGTTACCCATCATCCTCTGTCGCCTCTCTTTTTCTACCACCCACCAGTGGGTACCACTCTGTCAACAACCATTGCTAAATGACCTCTTCATTGCTACAGCATCTCCATCTCACTGAACATCCCGCTGTTTCTCACTGCTAACTGATCCCTTCTGCCCCTGGCTCTGTACTTCACTTGGATTCTGTGGCACTGCCGTCTTAGATTCTTCTGCTCCTTCCTGGTTGTCTCTACCCCTATAGTGCCACTACCACTTACTGTTGTGTGTTTGTCTCTGTGTAAATTAGGAATATATTTAGCTCAAAGAAATATAACAATAAACTAAGAATAGCTTAAACAAATGGGAATTGCTCTTCCTTGCATAACAAGACCTAAGGTAGACAGTTGAGGTTGGTTCATTGGCCCTGAGAACATCAAGCCCTTGTCTCTAATTCTTTCAGCTTTTTCCTCTGTGGCAGCCAAATGACTGCTGTGGTCCCACCTATCACCTCCAAGTTCAAGGCAGGAAGAAGAGTTTACATTTTAACATCTAGCACTGGTTGCAGAGGAGGTTTCAAAAGTATTAAACTGGGCACATCCCATCTCAAACAAAGTCTGGGTTCTGTCCAGGAGGAAGGAGAAAACAATGGATTTGAACAGCAGCCCGGGATCTGCCGCAGCCTCCTCTGCACCTCGCCTCACTCCTGTTTGTAGTGCGCAGCGCAGTGCTTCTTCTGTAGCAGACACTTGATAAATAAATGTTGGATGAATGAGTGCATTAGACCCAACACAAAAGTCGGAAAGTGTGTAGAACATTTCCAAGGTCACTAAGCTCCTTTTCCAGAAGCAGCCCTTAATTCCAGCCTGGAGAGTGAGGCTACCACAGCCGCCATCTCTGAAGTGAGGAGGCTGCAGCCGCAGAAGCTCCGCGTTGATCCCCCTCCAGCGTAGAATTCTGAGAACCCCTTAGGCCTGGGGGCACTGCTGGTTTGAAGGTTGTCTTGGCTGATGTCCGCCATCTACAGTGTCACAAGACACGTGGTGCCCCAGGCAGAGTGATATTACGTCGTTTCCTCCTGCATTTTTTGGGGGGGGAGCGGTTTGAGGAAGAGTATGCTGCCTCTCCGCAGGTGGGAGTTTAAGAACATACTTGAGAACTCTCCTGGGTGTCTCATCCCGTCCCTGCACAGCCCATCCAGCTTTTCCTCTCACTACAGGGGCCCTCCTCCCTGAACTGTGACAGATTCCCTTGTCCTCTGGGCCTCATGTTTCCAGTAGGTTTTCCTGCTCCTCCTTGATGGGCATCCTGGGCACATGGAGAGCCTGCCCGGTGTGGACTAGCACCTGTGAAACATGGATTTCTATGCGATGGCCCCTTTGCCGGCCGGATCCTGTATCTGCTGCCCAGTCCCCTTCCCTGGAGAAGCGGGGAAGGTGATCACGAGGCAGCAGATGGCCCGAGCCCTTTGAGGTTCAGGCCGTGCTCAGCAGGCTTCTGGGAATCAAGCTGACAGCTCCCAAAACGTCAGAGGGGCTCAGGCCCCTCAACTGGTGAAGTGGTAACACAGTTTGTGGTGGACTCTTTCCAGTGTAGTATAGAGAAACTGTTGTAGACAGCCTCCTCTTGAGAAGAAAAAAGGAGAAAATTGGAAATTGTATGAAAGAACCGTCATCAGGTCCACAGACTGCAGCACCGTGTCAGGGCCGCACTGTTATTTCAGACACTGGTAAGCACTGTCCCGCCCTTCCTCAGCTCTCCCTAGGTCCCCTCTCTAGTCCCTGTAGCCTCCCTTTCTGCAAGTCGTCATCTTCCTTTCCTCTTCACACCCACAAACCATAGAGACTGAGCAGGGACCTGGGTGTGTGTGTGGGGGGGGTCGTCCTCTGCTGGGGACAGACTGCTGGGGAGAAGTGAAAGGCCAGTCACTGAGTCACTGGCCAGGGCAGAGGAGTGACATGAAAGTGTCCCCTGACAGCCGCACTCACAAGGCAGGGGCTGAAGTGCGCAGCAGGGCCAGTCGCAGCCCCACTGCTGGGCCATGAGGTCTGTGGCAAGGAGGCAGCAGAGCCGGAGCGCCAGTGATTTATGTGGAAACGGTGCAGGCTAGGTGTTCTTTTCATAAACTTGGTTTACCCGACATGTTGCGTTTTATATTACTATTTGGAATGTATTGAATATTAACTTTACTCATTTGTTTTCTGTATTTATAATCCAAATAATTCTTTAAAATACTAGCATAAAATAATGCCATTTTTTTCCTTCAGTGAAATCAATTCCATAAATAAATTTTATAATCACAGGTCTCATAGACTCCAACTTAGGAAAAGTTCACAGTTAGGTGCTTCCTTGGGTGCACCACTAGATGGCACTAATGATCAAAATCTCAGAGCCAGTGCCGGCCTTTGGACTTGACAGGAGGACCAAGAACTCTGTCAGAACAGAGATAACTGTGTGCTTCCTGTGCTAGGGTCTGGGGGAGGGAGAGAGGCATTCTGCGTGCACACTTCTCCTCTCTAAAGGCACAGACGATGCGCCATACAGCAGGCACTAGCAGCAAGCCCTAAAGTCCAAATAACATACTAAGTAGGAAAATACAGGGTGGGGCAAAAGTAGGTTTACAGTGTTTTGTATAGAAAATAATACAATAATTAATAGTCATACAAGAATAAAACTGCGTTTTGCATACTCACAACTGTAAACCCGCTTTTGCCCCACCCTGTGTGTGTTAGCTCAAGGAGTCAGAGAAACTTCAGTTCTGCGATATTGACAGCTACATAATGGTAAAAGGTAAGACAAAAATTGATCAGAATGCATATTTTAGTTCTTTAAAGAAGATGAAAAATCCCTTTCATTAAAGCAATAGCTGTTGTCCATTTAATAATACAAAAACACAGCTGAAAATTATTTGCAAGCTTGAAATTTGCTTCTCACTTGTAGTTCTTAAAGATGCTATGCTCTAAAATCCTAATTACTTGGTCTTCTCTCTTTCTGCCAAGCTCACACTCCCTTGCACCTCCAGTGTTTTATAGACTCCATCGTAGAGATTATTCCTGAAACTGCATTCACAGAGTTTAAGTGACTCTCAAGGTCACTTGGCTAGTGGCAGAATTGGGGAGTGAATTCAGATCATCCTGCTGCACTCTAATTTTCCCACACGTTGGGTACCTGGAACAAGCTGGCAGCATGACCTACAGCAAACGTGGCACAGCAGCGTTCTGCATCACATGTCACAGGTGTCCAGTTATCCAGAAGTGTGGATGCAGTTTCTAACATGTTGCCCCTCTGCCCGTATGGACATAGAAGTCCATCTAAGATGCCCAGGAAAGGAATTAGAGACTCATCATCTTGTGCTCTCCGGGGGTGTGATTGGCCAGAGACGACTGGTCAGGCCTGTGCACAGATCCGAGTTACTTAGGACTTAGGGCATGTTCCTGAAAGGATCCTGAGCTCTCTGTTCCTTTCCACCACCGTTTTGGATGATGTGCTATCCACATAAAATATTTGTATCCTACTGTACTTTAAAAATAATTTTTAAGGAACTTTCATACTGCTTTCCATATCCTCACCAACACTTGTTATTTTCTTGTCTTTTTGATAATAGACATTTTGATAGATGTGAGTTGATATCTCACTGTGGTTTGATTTGCGTTTTCCTGATGATTAGTGATGTTGAGCACCTTTTTATGAACCTGTTGGCCAGTTGTATGGCTTCTTCAGGGAAGCAGCTATTGAGTTTCTCTATTTCTTAATGATCATTTATTTTCTAGTGAGTTGTATTCTTTGTATGTTGGAAGGAATATTATATTCTTTATATGTTAGATATTAATCCTTTATCAGATGTATGATTTGTGAATATTCTACTCTGTAGATTGTCTTTTCATTTTGTTGATTATTTACTATATAGAAGCTCTTCGGTTTGTTTTTGTTTTTTGGTCTGTTTTATTTCTTTTATTGATTGTCTTCGCTTTTGGTGTGAAATCCAAAAAATCATTGCCAAGGCAATGTTAAGGAGCTTATTACCCTCTTAATTGTCTTCCAGGAATTTTATGGTTTCAGGTCTTATGTTCAAGTCTTAGTTTAATCCATTTTGAGGTGGGAGGTTTTGGTTACTGATTTAGTCTCTTCACTTGTAACTGGTTTGTTCAAATTTTCTGTTTCTTCATGATTCAGTCTTCGTTGGTTTTGTTTCTAGGAATTTATCCGTTACTTCTAGGTTATCCAGTATGCTGGTGTATAATTGTTTACAGTTGTCTCTTATGATCTTTTGTCTTTCTGTAGTAGTGGTTGTCATGGCACCTCTATAATTTCTGGTGTTATTTCAGGACTCTCTTTTTCTCAGTGAGGCTAGCTAAAGGTTTGTCTCTTTCATTTATCTTTTCAGAAAACCAGCTCTTAGTGTCATTGATCTTTTCTGTTTTCTCTTTTGTCTGTATTTCATTTATTTCCACTATGATCTTTGGTATTTTCTTCCTTTCACTAATTGTGGGCTTAGTTTGTTCCTTTTCTAGTTCCTTGAGGTATAAATTTAGGTTGTTTAAGAACTTTCTTATTTCTTGATGTAGGTATTTATCACTATGAACCTCCTCTTAGGACTGTTTTCAAAGCATCCCATAAGTTTTGATACGTTGTACTACATTTTTCATTTGTTGTAAGACTTAACTTCTTTTTTGATTTCTTTGCTCAAATAGTTGTTCAGTAGCACTTTGTTTAATCACATACTTGCGAATATTCTGTTTTCTTTTAGTAATTGCTTTCTAGTTTTATACCATTGGGGCCCCAAATGATGCTTGATATGATTTCAGTCTTAAGTTTATTGATACTTCTGTTGTGGCATAATATATGATCTTCCCTGAAGAATGTTTTATGCACACTTTAAAAGAATGTATATTCTGCTGACTTTGGATGACGTTTGGTTAATATCTCTTAAGTCCATCTGATGTAATGTGTCATTTAAGTTCAGCATTTCCTTACTGATTTTCTGTCTGGATGATCTATCGTTGATGAAAGCAGAAAATTGAAGTTCCCACTGTAACTGTGTAACTATCTATTTCTCCCTTTAGGTCTGTTAATATTTGCTTCATATATCTAGGTGCTTCTATGTTAGATGTGTAATTATTTATACATTGTTATAACCTCTTGTTGGATTGAGCCCTGATCATTATGTAATGACCTTCTTTGTTTCTTATTAGTCTTTGTCTTATGTAAGTATAGCTACCTCACCTTTCTTTGATTCCCACTGGAATAGAAAATCTTTTTCCATTCCTTCACTTTCAGTTCTGTGTGTCCTTACATCTGAAGTGAGTTTTGTAGGAAACATGGGATTAGGTCTTTTAATCTTTCAGCCACTTCTTGTCTTTTGATTGGAGAATTTAGTCCATTTATGTTTAAAGAAATTATTGGTGTACATGGACTTATTGCCATTTTGTTCATTGATCTCTGGCTGTTTTATAATTCCCTTGTACCTTTCCTGTTCTCTTGCTCTCTTCCTTTGTGATTTGATTATTTTCTGTAGTGGTATGCTTAGATTGCTTTCTCTTTATTTTTCATGTGTCCGCCATAGGTTTTTGTTTTGTGGGGACCATGAGGTTTACATAAAACAACTTAGAGTTATTACAGTCTATTTTAAGTTGATAATAACTTATGTTTGAATACATTCTAAAGCTCTACATTCTTATTTTTACTCTCCTTCCTTGCCACACATTAAAAAGATCTCAACATTTATATCTTTATCATATGTACCCATTATCAAATTATTGTGGGCTATAGTTATTTTTAATACTTTTGTCTTTCAACATTTATACTTGATTTATAAGTGGTCAGCCTACCACCATGACATTATTCTTAATTTAAGTATAAATTTATCTTGCCTGTGAGATGTATACTTTCCTGTGTTTTCCTGTTACTGATTAGTGCCCTTTTATTTCAGCTTAAAGAAGTCTTTTTAACATTTCTCGTAAAGCCGGTCTAGTGGTGAATACTTCAGTTCTTGCGTGTTTGGAAAGCTTTTATTTCTCCTTCAGTTCTGAAGGACAGCTTTGCCAGGGAGAGTGTTCCTGTTTGGCCTTTTGTTTTCCTTTCCACACTTTGAATATATTGTGCTGTTCTCTGCAGGCCTGTCGGGTTCTGCCTAAAAACCTCCTGAGGGTCATATGGGGGCTCCCTTGTTTGTAACAAGTATTTTTCTTTTGCTGCTTTTGAGATTTTCTCCTTGTCTTTAACTCTTAATCTAATTATAATGTCTCTTTGGATTCATCTTTTTTTTTTTTTTTGAAATTCTAAGCTTTCTGTATTGAGATGTCTGTTTCCTACCCTGTTTAGGGAACTTTTCAGTCATTATTTCTTCAGATAAGCTTTCTGCCACTTTCTCCATTTCTTCTTTGGGGACCCCTATGATGCAAAGGGTCAGCTTGGTGTCCCGTGAGTTTCTTAAGCTATTTCTACTGCTTCTCATTCTTTTTTTTCTTTGGGCCGATCTGATTGGATGAGTTGCATTACCCTGTCTTCTGGTTTGCTGATCCTTTCTTCTGTTTCATCTGGTCTGCTATTGAAACCTCTGTTGATTTTTTTTTTTACTTATTGTATTCTGCACCTCTGTAATTTCTGTTTGGTACTAATATTTTCTGTTTGTTGAAATATTCATTCTGTTCATATATTGTTCTCCTGAACTCGGTTGGCATTTTTATGACCATTATTTTGAGTTCTTTATTAGGTAAATCACTTTTTTTCTGTTTTATTAGGGTCTTTTCCTGGGGTTTTACCTTGTTCTTTCGTTTGGAACATATTCCTCTAATTCTTCCTTTTTTTGACTCTATGTGTTGGTTTTCTGTGGATTAGATAAAATAGCCACCCCTTCCAGTCCTGAAGGAGTGGCTTCATGTAAGGGATGAACCTTATTTTTCAACCCTGTCCTAGCTCTTAGTTTTCTCTCAGGTGTTTGTGATTGTCCAGCTTATGTCATGCATAGTGGCTCCCAGCAGGTGAGGGTGGGCCAAGTCCTATCAGTGTCCCCAAGGGGAGGATTTCAGTGAGCACCTAGGTGCAGCTGAATGAAAACTGTTTTTCAGACTATGCAAATACTTTGTAAATACTCTGTCAGAGTAAGACTGGGAGGTAGACTTTTCTCTCTATTTCCTCTGCACCAAGCCCTGAGTGGGTAACCATTGAAGAACTGTTCCCTTGTTTGCTATAATTCCATTGACCGTGTGAACACCAGCCCCACTGGCCACCAGAGCCGGGCTATCATCAGAGGTGTCCTCCGGGCAGTGGCCACGAGAGCTGGGGCACCAGGTATGCGCACAAGCTCCATTCCCAGACACCAGCGACCTGGGGTGGGGCAGAGACAGAATGTGACTATGGCATCTGCTGTCCTCCCCATCTCTGGAGAGGATTGCAGTCGTCCCTACATGTTGTTAAATTATAAGCCTGACCTGCAGGCTGCATCCTTTATGATCTATAAATAGGCCTCTTTCAAGGAAAGACTGAGCTTTCATTCTGCTGCTTCTGAGCTATGCCTTGTGGGTCTAGCTCATTAGGAACTGTTACTCTGTTTGTTACAGTCCTGGGAGACCCAGAAAAATAAGCACGGCTGGCCACCAGCACCAGTCAGTCAAGGGCTGTGCTCCCTGAGCAGCAGCTGCAAAAGCCAGGGTATCAGACATGCGCAAGCCCCTTTCCCAGAGATACCAGCAACCTGGAATGAGACAGAGGAAAGCATGAAGATCAGGCCTGCTGGCCTCCTTGGTCTCTGTATGGTATTGCAGTGGCATCTGAATTAGAAGCCTATTCCTTAGGCAGAGCATTTTAAGATAAGTAAATAGGCCTCTCTCAGCACAAGACTTCTGATTTCAGCCTCCTCTGCACAGAGCCCTGGGAGGACAGCCATGTGAGTCCGTGCGAGCCCCTTACGAACCACATCTTAGTGCACTACAGCTTTGTGAGTCTCTGGGGCCCAAGCCCCTTTGGCTTTCAGAGATATGTTTTGGGGATCTATGTCTCAAGTAGAAGTCTTAAAAGCTGAGGTGTCAGACGTGGAGTCCCAACTCCTTGCTTCTCTGTAAGAGTCTGGGAGCAGTGAGAGCCTCTCTGGGTGTGTCACCCACCCCCCCATCCCAGGTCGGTTTTACGGTGAGTGTGTAGTCAGCCTCTCCTACCTATTTTGGTGTGAGTTTTTTCTCGTTTGCCTCACAGGTAGGTAGGGGTCATTCAGCTAATTTATGGATTTCTTTCAAAGGGAATGTTCGATATGTAGCTGTACATTTGGGTGCATATGGGAGGAAGTGAGTTGAGGAGTCTACTCTGTTGCCACTTTGACCCTGAACTCTCTAATAAAGTTTTGTAGATACTTGTCACAGTCTTCCTATTTGGGGCACGGTAAAAGGTGCTCCCAGCGGCTTTGAGGCATAGTCCTGTGCTCTCTTTCCCAGCCCTGACCTGACAGCTGCCTTGTGATTCCAGAAAAATAACTGCGTGCTGCCTGAGGATGTGAAGAACTTTTACCTGATGACCAATGGGTTCCAGATGACGTGGAGCGTGAAGCTGGACGGTGAGTCGGGCTCTCGCTGTAGGGGGGCATCTCCCTGCCTGAGAGGTTAGACGAAACAACTTGGAGGGCCTCTTTGACTTTTGCACCTTTGAATCTGGGCAGTTTTCATGGGTTCTTTTTTTTTTTTTTTTTTTTAGATTTTATTTATTTATCTTTAGAGGGGAAGGGAAGGGGAGAGGGAGAGAAGTATCAATGTATGGTTGCTTCTTGTGCATCCCCTGCTGAGAACTGGCCTGCAACCCAGGCATGTGCCCTGATGGGGAATCGAACCTCGAACCTTTGGTTCGCAGGCCAGTGCTCATTCCACTGACCTACACCGGCCAGGGCTCATGGGTTCTTCTGAAGTGCAGTGTCCAGAAGCTGTAACCAAAGCTAAACTATGCCGTCATTTCTTCACTCCTGACCCCCGTGCTGGAGTCTAGCCTGGACTTAACTGGAAGCCTATTGTGCAGGTTTCCTGTTGAAATGAGGTGGAGGAAAAAATAAGCACTACACAAAACCCCCGAGCCACCTCACATTTAAAGCCACCGATGCCACCTCAGAGCAGCCTCCTCGGGTGGCTGCGGTGACAGCTCTGGTGGTCAGGTGAGGGGCTCCTTCCGTCACTCCCTGCACAGTGAAGATCTCAGGGCTCTAGCCCTCGGACCAGAGCCTGTTCTGCTCTCGCTTACACCTCTCAGCCGGAGTCACCAGCCACCGCGGTGCTAAATGTGTCCAGGACAGACTTCCGTGTTACAGATGTGGGGGCCCATGCAGCACATCAGAGACTCAAGTCCCATGTGGATGTGAAGGGCTGTGCTGCACATTTAGGTGCAGACTAGTAAAATTCCAGAGGCTGGGAAGTCCTGGTCTCGGCCCTGGAGTCCAGCCCGTTCTTGGCACAGACCTCCCTGTCCCCGGGAGGCCTTTATTGCCTCCAGACTCCAGCCACATCCCCACGTCTCCCTCGGTCCTTGGGAAGCACCCTGTTCTCTCCATGCAGAGACTTCTATTGCACAGCACAATAAATTGGCAGAACCGACTTCTCTCCTTCACTGCCCTTGCCTCCTGACTTACCCTTTTTGGTGATTTCCAAAGCCTTCCTGTCTCTCTCTCACAGATGAGCAGGGGCACTTTTATAGTTTACTACTAAGCATTTAACGTGAACTTTCCACTTAAAATACTGCCCCCAAATGTCCTAGGAACCATTCTAGTCACCAGTATCAGAGCATGCCTTCATAGCATGGCCATGGGCTGTGGAGTTTAGAGCAGCAGAGAGAGGGGACAGAATCTAGACTGTCAGAATCTCCCTTGCCCATGTCATGGAAATAGGTTAGTCTCTTCACAAGCCTGCTTCAGAAAAGGAACGGTTCATGAAGCATTTATGAATGAGTCCCTCTTCATTGTTACTATACCTTCTCTAATTTAATCCTCCCAACTCCTGTTCCCATCCTTGTCCCCATTACCTTACCCATATTTTTACTGGATAGCTAAAGTCAGGGACAGAAAAGCCAGCAGAGGCAGCTTCTAACATTCACCTCTTTAGTGGTGTTTTCTTCTGGGACGGTCCGTGGTCTGTACCCCAGCTGCTCTAATGGCCTCAGTGCTTCCAGTTTTCAGCAGGCAGATGTCCGAGTCTGTGTGCCGTCCTGTGTCCCGCCTCCTATATTGCGAAGGTTCTGTATGTTGGGTAAGGAAAATATGCTGCCTGCGTGTTTCTTATTTCCACCCTAACCACAGAAGACTGGAACCAAGCAAGAGTCCTGCTAAGTTTTCTCCACTGAATAAGGAAAAATGAAGTAGAGGGTGAGATATTTTCCATTGTGAAAGCTTAAAACTAGAAGAGTAAAAAAAAAGTCAGGTATGCAGTCCAAGCTATTTCTCCTTCGAAGAGTACATATAACTCTTAATGCCAGGGAAAGAAGGAGCAAAATCCTTTAAGTCTGTTTGCTCTTCAAACGGAACTCCTGCCTTACATTTTCCAGTTCCTCTTGTGTATTCCTTTTTAAAATTTTCTTCAGTACTCTGCCCTTATACATGCCATGGGGACCTGTGGCCCCAGTTGCTTTTTTGCATGAAAGGCAGGTGCTTTAGAGCATGTAGTTCATTGATTCTCTTCTTTCCACTTTTATCAGATAGCCTCAGCCCTAGGATCAAACAATAGGCAGGCTTAGGTTACTTAAGCAGAAGTCCTGCTGATAACCATGTTACTAGGCTGTTACTCCATGTAATGCTTTTTCATGTTCCCATAGAGCACACCATTCCATTGGGCAGCATGGAAATTAACAGTATCACAAAACTGACTCAACTCAACCAGTCTTCCATGTACTCACTTCCTAATGCACCCACTCTGGCTGATCTGGAGGATGATACACAAGAAGGTACTGGGGGGACTTCTGCTCCATATTGATTAGCCTGCTTGTTTCCCTGGGGTAATGTTGAAAACTGTGGGAAGATGATGTGGCATTGCGATGTGTTCCCCCAAGCCCTTTCCAGCTGTGGCTTCTCAGGACCATAGAGTGAGATAGAAACAGCCTGCATCAAAGGAAATGTCCATGAAGCAATGCCAGGGTTGGGATCTTTTTCTGTCTCTAGCACACACTTCAGTGTCTGGCCCATTGTAGATACTTAATGAATACTTGGTAAATGAATGAATGTTACAGATTAAACTCCACTCAGCACTTCAATGTCACGAGGTTGCTGGGAACCTGGGAGTCTAAATGCAGCTCCCTTCCTCCCTCCAGTCTCTTTGCCACTTCTGATTGAAATGCCTCATAATTCAAACAGCTACTAAAAGCTTTGAGCAAGTCTGAGAAGTGGGGACTTCATCAGTCAGAATTGTGTTTGGCTGCGTATAACAGAGACCCAGTTACAATGTCTAAACAGATTCTGGTTTTTAACAAGAACTCGGAATCAGAATACGATAAAGTCTCCCTTTGGCTGCCTGGTGCACCACCCTTAGGTATGGTTTTCATCCCCGTGGTGAGAATTGCAGGCTCTGCCTCCAAGCTTCAAATCTGTTTCAGGCAGGAGAAAGAGGAAAGAGCAAAAAGAAAACCTGTCTCTCGGCAGAATCTTTTCCTTCTTAATCAGGAAAGCAAAGCAGTAGTTCTCTCACAAGCCCCTCCCGGTAGCCATTGGCCAGAACAAAGTCAGAAGGTTACCCTACCAGGGAATGTGAGAAGGTGTGTTTCACTGTGCAGTATTGATTGCCTCGTCAAGCAGAATTGGGATTTAAATAAGAGAAATAAGAGAACAGAAAAGAAAAGAGAATGAGTATTGAGTAGACAACTAGCATCTCGAGTACTAAGGCCTTGGGGTGCATTGAAGTCTTGACAGAAAGAACTGATACAAGGCGTTCTCCTTCAACTGGACAGTGATGGACCCTGGGAAAAGCCTGTCACTCAGAGATATGTAGAATTCTCCAAGATGGGGAAAAAGTTCCACTGACTTCATCTGCATGTGCTGGGGCCCACTAACCTCTCGAAGACAAAGTCAGTAAATAGGCAGACTGGGTCTTCCTGCTCTTGAGGCTGGAAGAGTTGAGGTAGACAAGACACCAGAGAAGATTGCAAGGGGCCTCAGCAGAGGACTGAGCTGCAGTAGAGACCACATTGCCCTACATACTCATGGGGATAAAGGCCACTGGGACTCTTGGCATCTGGGTTTATGGTTTTTAAGTAGTCCAACAGCTAGACCTAAGTCTCATTCAAGCCAAGGAGAAAAGTACTGACTTTTGTCAGGGAAATCAGCAGTCAGAAATCAATAAGGAAGAAATATATCAGAGTACACACCCAGAGAAATAAAACTGCTGAAGGACACAGATGAAAAGCTAAAGAAGGACACTTAAGAACATTTAAGACAAAACAAAGACTTTCTGTAGAAAAAAACATTTTTTGATTAAACAACTGACTAGATGAATTGAAGACTATAAACACTGAGACCTGAGTTGTCTGAAAAATGAAGTGCAAAAAATATCTAAAAACACAAATGAAAAAATTTAAAAGGGGAAAAGTAGTAAGGTAAGACACATAGAAAATAGATTCAGGAGACCTTCTATTGAAATTATAGGTGCTTGAGAAAAAGAATAGACGGAAAGGCAATAATGAACACTTATAAGAGAAAATTTGTCTGCAGATTGGAATGGTTCTTCTAGATTCAAACTGAATTCATGGGAAAACAGACAGGCATTGCACGATATGGAAAAAAATTACATATCTTCTAAGATATAGCTTTTTACATAGCTTCTAAGTAAAAATAACAACTTACTTGTGAAAGAACAGTAATCAGACTTCTCGCCTGCAACTGTGGGAACTAGAAGATAGTGAAAGAGCACACAGGCTACCAACAGAGAAGAAGTGAAAATCCAGCGTCCTGAATATACAGATCAAACAAAACACACTTCACACACAGGTTATAAGGCTTATTAAAGAATATGTTAAACTTCAGGGACATAAATTTTAACCAGAAGACAAATGAAACGGAATGGACATCTCAAGATGTGGATACATAGAGAGGAAAGGAAACGGATTAGTGAATCTCCTCAAAGAGAATGTATGTACACGTGTATTTAAAATCGAATTCTGGTCAAGACGGCAGAGCAGGTAAACGCTGTGCTCGCCTCCTCCCACAACCACATCAAACTGCAACTAAAATGATAGAACCACCATCACTGAGAACCGCCTAAAGACCAGATGAACAGAAGCCCTATAACTAAGGAGATAGAGCAGCAGCCACACAAGACTGGGGTGGGGATGTGAAACGGGCATGTCCCACACCCACAGTGCAGTGATTAAGAATCAGGAGGGATATCTGAGCTGGTTGCTGAGGGTCCCCCCTGAGGAGTGAGCATTCACGGCCCCAGTGCAGGGAACCAGCATAGGGAAGCGGCGTCCCCATAACATCTAGCTGTGAAAACCAGGGAGGTTGTCTGCAAGTGAGACAGAGGCCTGCCAGAGACCCAGGAGCTCCTCTGCAGGGGCCCACAGATGGCCCTTCTTGTGCACAAACTCGCTCACTCTAACTGGCGGTGCTGGGGCAGCAGCTCAAAAGTCAGCAGAGACATAGGGGAACTAAATTGACTAGCTTCAGGGCAAGAACCCGAAGGGCAGGGTTGGGGCAGCTCTCTTCTGGGATGAAAGTGCTGACAAGGACCATCATTCCCTTGTCGAGCCCTCCCCGCCAGCCAGTGTGGCACAGGTGGGCACCAAGTCTGTGGTCCGCGTTAATCTGGCGAACACTGCCCACCGTGCCCTGGTGATTTCCCGAGACCCCTTCCTACCCAGCTCGTGAGCTATGCCCAAGCCACTCCCAGGGGCTTTCCCACAGGAGCCACCTCAATGGGCTCATGCTGCAAACCTTCCTAAAATCACTCACGCCACAAACCCCAGGCCAGCAGCAACTGACGTCAGCGTGCCCTGTACGTCTTGCTAAGCAGCTCCAAGTGTGGCACAAGTGACGACTCATCTCAGCTTACATTGTAACTCCCATCAAGTGTCCCAAACCTGACCTTGGTGGCATCCGGTCCTGGCTTAGAACATAACTGCAACTAAGCAGCCACAAGCTTGGCTCATGTGATGGTTATACAAGGTGTATGTAGCGAGGAGTGGGAATCTTAGACTTCTGCATATCACACTCGGTTAGGGAAATAATAGTACATTGGTACCAAATGAGGGTGGAGTCATATGTATCCAGTCATGCAAGGAGACCGATGAAAAGGAAGATAACTGCTAAAGGAATTGTAAACACTTCATTAAAATTGCTAACCTAACAAGGGGAATGTTAAATCACATGAGTAAAAAGAAAAAGGGAAAGGAAGAAACAACATTATAAAATAACAAAGCATTAAGAGGAAACAGTGCAATCATTGCATTAAATACGCTGAAACTGACTTTGCAAAACAGATTGTCAGATTGACACAAAAAGCTCGTCTGTGTCCTTTTTGGGACCGAACTGAAACTGGAAGAGAGACTTCCTCTTCCGGTAAATGGCAGACAGGTGAGTCAGAGCAGCCTTCGGGCTGAAGACAGCTGAGGGCTCGGGGCAGAATATAAAGATCGTCTAAAAACATCAAAGAGCGAACAAGGTGATGGGGTAGTAGTGGGTCAACAGCCAGAAGAAAACAGAAATCCAGGGAAGAGGCTCAACATTTAGGGCTGCTTTTGCCTGGGGTACACTGTCCTTTTCGAAAGAGACAAGAGGCTGCTGCAAAGCTGAGAATCTGGCCCATGTGGGAGATGAGGGGTGGGGTCCAAGAACTACACGAGGCGGCACCCATAACACCGCTGTCCTTCGGGTTGGCATCACCTTAGCTGACAGAACGAACCAGAAGTAACCACTCTCATGTGGACTGAAGTCACTGCGTGTAAGTGTAAGTCACTGCATGTCCCAGAAAATGCTAAATCCCCAAACTGGACTAAATTGATCCCAGGTTACTAGTCGTTCACTAGTCACCTCGGGGGCCTGGCAGCAAAGAACAGAAGCTAATTCTCGAGAAACGCTCTAAAATTGATGGTGTCCGTGGCTGCACGGCTCTGTGAACACACTAGAGACCATTGAATCGCACGCTGCGAGTGAGTGCATTACGGTAGGTGAGTCATAGCGCAAAAGAAAGCTCCGCTGTCAAAAGGAAATTCTCAGAGGAAGAGAGTGTCAGTCTAGGCCTCAACTTGTTTTTATCACTGATTTTTCAAAAGATAATTTCTATTGAGTAACCAGGGACATACAAAATCACACCATGAACAACAGCCAGCACAAATAACAGATAACAGACCCACTGGTGCCCCCCAGGGTGAAATGATTAGGTACAGACAATATACTAATGGAGATAAAACCAAACAAATTTTATTGAGGAACTAGTAACAGTGACATTGCAGATGTTTTAAGAAAATTAAATGTTAACCTCCTGCTTTTAGTCATGATGGTCTACTACCTTTTATCAGATCAAGACTTACGCCAGTTAATACTCTAAAGTCTGGGGAAAAATTGCAACAGGTAAAAGGGCTGGAGAGTAAGCAAAACCAAGCAGCAACTGGAGTAGAATCTACAGGTGGCAGAAGGGAACCGCCCTGAGTGAGTTTGCTGTCCATTCAAAGTTTACACCGGAGGGCAGGCCTGCTGCAACCTGGTGGGACCCTACAGTGTGGACTGTGATTGCATCCACGATGCAGGAGCAGACTAGATGTACCCTCCAACCTGGAACAACAGCAGGGACAGGATATCTGTTATCTGTGACAGTGGGTTTCAAGACACATCAGGCAACAAGGGACAATGAGCTGAGAGATGAGAAACAAACGAAGTGAAACCCAGCTCATGGCGTGAACTTCCCATCTGTGGCACAGTGAGGGGGACCCCAGCAGAGCCTCCCGCACCCCTGAGCCACACCAGCCAGGAGAAAATAGAAATATGTATACATTTATATTGAATTGATATAAATATGTATATGTACATATATAACTCAAAATGCTATGTTTATATTCTTTGTTGTATCCAATTTCTACTAGGTTTGTAAACTCCCTCCACCCCAGTTACTAATACTCACCTTTACTGTACATTAGCTGTAATGAAAGAAGCAGCAGAGAGGGTTTTGGGTACTGGCATTTCTAAGAATTTATTTTTTCTGCTACTCCATAATATTTGATTTCTAGGTGGGTATTTCTCACTTGAGCCAGACTTAGTATTAATCATAACATAGTTAATGATAACATAATTAAATTTTTTATTCTAGACTGAGAGCAGGGGATTCTAATCAAAAGATCATAAAATGTCATAAATAAGGGGAAAGCAGTTATGTGGGAAAAGAAAACGCTATGTCGACATCAAGCCATGCAGATTTCTCTGCCTTTGTGCAGTCCCAGGCCCAAGGAGTTCAGTTTGTTTTCCTCGTGTCCCCATTGCCTGGATGTGTGACTCTGTCCATTGGTAATGGGGAGCCCAGACGAAAGGCCCAGGGATGTCCAGCCTTTCAGCATGTGTGGGCCACCCTGGAAGAAGAAGAGTTGTCTTGAGCCACACACTAAATACAGTGTGACACATAATCACAAAAAAATCTCATACTGTTTTAGGCAAATTTATGATTTTGTTTTGGGCCTCATTCACAGCCATCCTGGGCCACGTGTGGCCTGCGGGCTGCAAGTTGGACCACCCTAGTAAGGTCCAGAGCATTCAGAGTAGAGAATTCATTTGGCCCACATTTGAAAGCAATATTTAAGAATATGTCTAGGATAGGATAGCTAAGCTTTTGGCCCGGTTTTTTGTTTTTGTTTTTTTAACCCTAGCTAAGCTGGATGAGTATGTGTTGGTGTTGAGTATGTTTGAACATTACCGTTACCTTCTGGGTTTGCAGCCTGTGAGAACCAGCCCGAGAAGCCTCACTTTGATTCTCGCAGTGTGATATTTGAGCTGGATCCTTGCAATGGGAATGGGAAGGTTTGCCTTGTCTACAAAAACGGGAAACCAGGTAAGAGCCACTGACAAGCATGGCCCTGTAGTTCGGTGTATCCTTGGCTGACCTAGCTCTCCAGCCATCACCCAAAAGGCCCATTTCTCCCTGGCCTCCTGAGACACACCACCAGGTGTCTTAGAGGTGCCAAGACCTCTCTTGGTGTCCCCTTCCAGGCCAATACTAGACTCTTTTAAGCTATCATAATTTGTGAGTTATTGTAAAATAATAGGATTGGAATAGTAAGTGAATAAAAACGGAAAGAAATTGTCATTCTGTTCATAACTCCTCCAGCAGAGCAGGCTCAAGTGATCGGAAAGCATCCAGGAAAAACATGACCCTTCTTCTTTATGTAGGCCAATGAACAGCAATAGAAACTTGTATTATCACTAAAGGCTCTGGCCCCTTGAGCAGGGGCCACTACCTGGCTGCTGTCACCAAATTGGGCCCTGGCCTAGGGACCATGAAACCGCAAAGCTGGACAATGTCCAGCCATCTTCAAGTAGCTGTCTGCCTAGTAGGGCTTAGGGAATACACCAGGATTTTCCTTATCTCTGGAGAGAGAAAGATGGTCTTCAGCTGTAGGAATCTTTGTGAAATCGCTTTTGAGCTGCATCTTGAATTATGGGTAGGAGTGAGACATTTGGTGGAATGAAATGGGCATTCAAGCTAAGAGATATGAGTAAAAGCCATGCCATAGGAAAAGAGCCACTTACTGTGGGCAAATGACAAAAAATTCACTGGACCCCCAAGGTTCATCTTGTGGGTGAAGAGGCAGTGAAGCCAGAGGGCCAGTGGTTCCTGTCCGTGTGAAGTTTTGAAAGCCCAGTGAAGGAGTGTAGAACTAACTTAGAACAGAGTAGGGACTTGACAATGCTCCGGAGAGTGGCAGGATTCAAGTGCAAATGTCTGAGACCACAAGCAGTTTGGGAAGAGGAAGAGAGGGGAGGATGGAGGCGCCTTAGGGAATGTTACGGCCATTAGGAGATGAACCGGGGAGGCCCACCAGGAGTAAAAGGTGACCTCACCTTGTAAGGTGAGAAGCAAGTGCGAGGCAGGCCCTGGAACAGCCGAGCCTAACCAGGACAGGACACGTCAGCACAGGCAGGATTCCCAGGATGGGCAGCGGGTCTGGGCTCCTCCAAGGTGGCTTTTCATGGCGCTTGTAATTCCTGACAGAGACACCTTCAGGAAGCCAGAGCCATTCAGAGTTTCCCTCCATCGGGAAGGCCAAGACCACTGAGTGTCCCCGCTGGGGGAGGGGCACTGCTACTTGCACACAGAAAAGGGTGCTGCTTAGGTCACTTGGTGCACAGAGGGCAGAAGCCCAGCAGGTAGGTCAGTGGACTGGTCAAGAATTTGTTAAAGCATACCAAAGGAGCTAACAGCGGCCACTGGGAATGGGACTGGAGGTTGGAAGAGAAAAATGGAAACTTTTACGTATGTTTTACCATCCCCTCTACTGTTTGGATTTTTGAAAACCATGAGTATATATTGACCTTACAGATAAAAGGAAAACATTGAAGCTGTCCCTTCATTCATTTCCTTTGCTGTTTCAGCATTAGCGAAAGACACCGAGATCTGGTTCCTGGACAGAGCGCTATACTGGCATTTTCTCACGGAGACCTTCACCGCCTACTACCGCCTGCTCATCACGCACCTGGGCCTGCCCCAGTGGCAGTATGCCTTCACCCACTATGGCGTTAGCCCGCAGGCCAAGGTAAGGACCACCTGTCATCTCCAACTGGAGAACGTATCGGGATCTTCTGAGGAAATGCCTGAACTGCAGATTCTCAGCTTCCCCATCTGATTCAGGAGATCTGGGATGGATCCCAGAGACCTGCATTTTCAATAAGCAAGGCAGGTGATTCCACCTCACTGTATATAATCTAATCACGTGGTTCCCAAACTTGGCTGTGCCTCCCTCGGGGGAGTGTTTTCCTATTAAATTCTGTCGGGGCCTTAGTCTGACTGTGGGTTTTGGACAGGCAGCACACGCACACAGGAACGGTGAGAAGTCGGTTCTGTCCCCACTCTCCAGCCCCCAGTGCACTTCCCCATAGGCAGTCACTGTTCAGAGTTTCTCGTGTGCCCTTAGCAAGACAGTCTGCTGCATATGAGTTTTGGCTCCTTTTTTCTAATTCACAAGTGCAACATACTACTCACATTGTTGTGCCCCTTCTTTCCACTCCGCACTCCGTCTTGGCGCTCATTCTGTATCACACAGAGGGAGCCGTCCTTTTTAATGATACAGGGTATTCCAAAGTATGCATGTGCCTCACTTATATTGCAGGTCCTATCAAACCTACCTGATGGGCAGTGGCTGGTTCGAAGGCAGAACAACTGGAAGGACACTGTCCCCTGGAGATTTGGGACCTAGCATCCCAGGCTCAGGGCTCACTAGGTTAGAAGGAAGGAAGTTTACTCAGATTCTTACTCTTCATGCCGCATTTACTTTAAAGGTTACAAGACCCCATAAAGTAATGTGTGTGTCATCACTTTCACTGGAAGAGCTAAGCTTTGAAGAGTTTTTCATTAAAACCTACTCTTTGCCTCACCTTGCCAGCTCTCTATCCTGGATCCCCCCTATAGAACATAAACAAGGACATTTCTCCTTTTGACTGTGACCCTCTCCCATTTCTGCCTTACAGCAATGGTTCAACATGTATAAGCCCATCACCTACAACACAGACCTGCTCTCCGAAGAGACTGACTGCTTTGTGAACAGGCTGGATCCTAGCAAAGTGTTCAAGAGCAAGAACAAGGTCTTAATCCCCAAAAAGAAAGGGCCTGTCCAGCCGGCAGGTGGCCAGAAAGGGCCCTCAGCTCCTCCCTCCACGCCTAAATCCTCCTCTGGCTCTGGAAACCCTGCCCGGAAATGACCACCCCCGCCTCCAGCTCCCTGCCAGCCCCACAGGGATGATTTCCATGCACAGATGCCCCCGGCAGCCCCAGCCTGAGCGCCTCCTCTGGTCCGAGTGAACAACATCCCAGGCCCTTTACTCCCATTAGCGTGAGCCGGGAGTGAGATGGGCACACTCAGTTCTCCCGGGCTCCTCAGGAGTCGCCCTCTCGTTCCCCTCACAGCAGGTTATGTCACCCTTGCCTCCAGAGGCTGGGGAGGGTTTCGGATCTCGCTGAAGTGGCCACACCTGTTGGGAGCTTCCTCTCTGCCCAGCCACTGCCCCCCACCATTCAGCAGTGATTAGAGAAGTCCCCCAAGAAACTGCTGGTTTTGACCCATGAGGCATTAGAACTGCAATGTTCAATTGGTGGCCACTAGTCACATGAGGCTATTTAAATTACACTAAAAATTCATGTCCCCATTGTATGTATTGCATTATAGCCACATTGTGGATATTCACGTGACTAGCAGGTTCCATACGGACAGTGCAGAGATAAGGGGACATCGCGTCCACCACAGCCTCACATTCGCACTGCTCCTCGGGTCAGTTAACTTGTTAGAGATGTTGATACCTTAATCTGATGAGTGTAACCCTCCGTGTAAACTCTTGAAATTATATTTGAATGTTCTTTATATCCTTCACCACGAACAAATGTCCCTCTGCTCATTTCGTTTTCAGTTTCTTATAGTTTCTTGCTTCCAGTTTTGTGTTTGCACTTGTACGCAAACTATTTTTCTCAGTTGTTTGGGTTTTGGGGGGGAGGGATTCTGCTGTACTGCAACCATTTCAAAACAAACTCCAGAGAGCCGTTTTGCAGGACTGCCTGCTCATAAGGAGCTTGGATGAAGCCAGTCCCTGTGGACAGAGCGCTCCGCCTGCTCAGCCTGCTCCCAGCTGCTCAGCCGTCCCTGGAGTGACTGAAAGGCAGATGGGGAACAGGTTACCAAGGGCAGCAGCTGGAGTTTAGACTTCCAGAAGTTTTTGTTGTTGGTCTTTTTTTGTTTCTTTGGTTTGGTTTGGTTTGTCCTGTGGGGTCTGATCAAATCAAAGGGAGAACCAGCACCAGATAAGAGATTCCAGCCTCTGGCTGCTCCTCCAAGACAAGTCCAGCTTAGGGGGCACTGAGAAGTCACATCACCTTCCAGGGTGGTGGACGCCCTTCATCTAGTACTTGTGCAGAATTACTTTAGTTCTGATTTAGTCCTAGGTTTTAACAGCAAAGGAGCAGAGGGGCCACGAGAGCAATGGTGCCCTTCGAAGTGGTGGTAGTCAGTGGGGGTCCTCAAAGGGCTGTGGACAGAAGGGGGTTCTAATGAGGAAAGGCTCTGGAGCTGCTCAGAAGGGGCCGAGCCAGCTGCCTGACACACAGGACCCAGTGCGAAGTGAGGGTGGAGGTCTCTGGGTCAAGCGTCCGGAAACTGTCAGGAAAGTTACTGAAACGTTTTCCTCTCTCCCGTGGTCTCTTCACAGCTTGTTAACAGCAGTTTTTGCTCCTTAATGCTGTTCTAAGTAAAACTAAAATTTTGAACTATCAGCATTAATTTTATTATCTTTATATTGTCCAATTCCAGTCCTAACTGCAAACATAAAACAACTCATGCAGAATCATCAAAATTACATCATTTGTATTTCATAGCTTATGTATACATATTGTGTGTACATGTATGCTTACCACAACCATGGAAACACTGCATAAACCTAGCTCAGTGTTGTTATTTCACTTCTTGATATGTACACAGTCTAGCAATACTTTCAAATTACTGATGAATAAGGAAGTTCTGGAGGGAAAAACTGAGCTCCTGTACGTTTTTCTTTTCTGTGTCATCTCCAGCATCAGTGGTTGGCTAACACAGAAAGTGACACCAGTAAGAAAGAACGGGTTAGGGTTCCACGGTCGTCCATGCTCCTTAGAATGCCATCGCCTGCCTTGTGCTCACATCAGTTCTGATTCAAGTAAAAAGCAAGGCCTTTGGGGGCTCCCAGTGCCCCCACTTACCCCATTTTATTCATAACATGCTAAAATGTTAGGAAGCAGTTCTGTGTGGCGTGGGCCCAGCTCCTACTTGGAGATGCACAGGACCCTCACCCATGGATAGGTTCTCCCATGGGGAATCAGGCCTGCAATGTGCCTAGGCCGCTTTGAGTCTTGCTTTGTGCTAAAAACTCTAGTACCTGGATTTGTGGCAAATAAAGGCTGGTCATGGCCGAGGGCCGAGGCTTTTGCTCCCCTTGAGAGAAAAGCCATGCTGTCCCTTTTCCTCCACAGGACTCGGTAGTCCGTGTGAATGTCTCATTTCATCCATAATGACGTGGACACTGCGGGCTGGTGTCTGCATCAGCTGGGGCACAATCGGCAATGATTTAAACAAAAAGTACCTGATTGAAAAACAGAAGCGTTCACTCTTGGGTTATTGGTCATTCAAAGGGTAAAGCAATAACCAAGAATTATTACTCCCCAGTCTCACCTCCTATACTCAGAGCGAGGGCAAGTACAATCTCCTACCAAAACCAAAATAGTCTCCTCTCTTGTTTACGGTGGCTAGACCCACAGAAAGCTCTGGACAAAATGGGTTGTTCATGTACAGACGACCTGGGGCTTTCACATGGCCTTCGGGGATGTTACCTGAGGGGAGGTCCTGGGAGTGGTTTCTGAAAACCCTTCCTCCGTTCTCCCCATTACCCCCTCCTCCCTCCCCTCTGGTTACTGTCAGATTGTTCGATGTCTCTGGTTATATTTTGTAGGAGACCATTCTGCGTGGCATGGGCCCAGCTCCCACTCAGAGATGCACAGGACCCACACCCACGGATAGGTTCTCCCATGGGGAATCGGGCCTGCAGTGTGCCTAGGCTGCTTTGAATCTTGCTTTTTGCTAAAAACTCCCTCGCCCAGATTTGTGACAAATGTTTACGGCAAATTAACTTCCTAAAATCCATGCTAAACCTTCCAAGGATGAGTGTAACCTGCTCAACAACTTTTGCCTTTTCATTTGCAAATATTCTTCTTCTGTGTTGTGATTAGCAGCATTGGCTCCTTTGTTTTCTGTAAAAAGTAACCACCTAAAGCAACCTGTGCACAGTAGATGAGGACCATCAGGTAGTGTGCTGGAAAACCCAATAAAGGCCAGTCACGGTGAGGGCCAAGGCTTTTGCTCCCCTTGGGAGAAAAGCCGTGCTGCCCCTTTTCCTCCACAGGACTCGGTAGTCTGTGTGAGTCATTTCATCCATAATGACTCGGACACTGTGGGCCGGTGTCCGCATCAACATGCTAACCTGTCCTCTGAATCTTGGAACATTCACATAAGGTGCCCACAGGAGTTATGTGCTCGCGGGCTTCACAAAGGCTCTGAGTGAAAATGGACGGTGAGAACCGTGGACGTACATCTTGCACATTTCTCCTCAAGTGTATGCTCCTTTGCCTCATCAGACTTCATTTAAAAACCGCAAATTCAAAGATAAAGTCCACAAAATAGTGACAGGGGCATGACACCCACACAGCTGGCCCTGGGGATGGACGAGGAGCACTCCTGGAGGAAGGCCGCCAACAGACTGTAGGCTGAGTGGGTTGCACAGGCAAACACTCACCAGTGAGATGGATGTCTAGACAGTAAAACAATTAAAATGGCAAGAGGCTACATCATAAGTCAACTGTCTCCCAAAAAGACTTGGCTGGAATCACAAAATGGCAAGAAGTGGCAGAATGCCCCCGGAGAGAAGGGTGCGTTTTGACAGCACCCGACGTCAATCACAGAATTCCCCTTTGAGGGCAAGAACTCCCAAGGCTCAGAATTGCCTAGGCAGGGAGTGGACACTGCTAGTTCTTGATGGAGTAAATGGTAGTCTAAAGCAATTTTATACACAACTTTCACACAAAAATCTATATGTAAAATGAATAAACACCAACAAAGTGCATACAAAGGTGTGTTCTCAGATCTGGGCAAATAACCACAAGTGGCCACTGAAACTAAAAAATTCTCCGTCTGTTCGCATTTCCAGTGTTCAGCAGTCACACAGGCTTCATGGCTACCATGTTGAAGAGCACACACACACACACAACATTTCTGGCGCCATAGAAAGTTCCACTGGGCAGCCCTCTCAGACCACCCTGCACTGTTTTTTCACTACAACTCTCAGAATAAGTCTGCTGTAAAGCCTTTTCCCACAATGTTATACTCAACAAAGAATAGAGACGTTTACCTGATTTAAGACATGTTTCTTCAACACACCATCCTTTCCTACTTTATATGTTTTTACAACTCCTGGCTTACAGGGAAAAAGCCAGGCATGAGATGAGTCAGCACCATGCTGCTCACCATGAGAAACCGGCCTCGTCCCGACTGCAGAGTGCACTGCGTGGAGTCCGCACTCTGTCCATGCGGCGATCAGAGTCACCAAAGCAGCTCGGCCTCTCGGCCTCCACATGTCTCCAGTGGCGAAAGCTGACAGAGATGAGGGGACAGGTTTGCATCTTAAAGCAGCTCATCTCTGCCCTCCCGAGGAGCAGGTGAACCTGGCTTTGAGGACACCTGAGCTCAGAAAGGATCACTCCAGAAACGACATTTCTCACCCTGGCTGGTGTAGCTCAGTAGATGGAGCGCAGGCTGCAAACCAAAGGGTCGCAGGTTGATTCCCAGTCATGGCACATGCCTGGGTTGTGGGACAGGTCCCCAGTGGGGTCCATGCAAGAGGCAACCACACACTGATATTTCTCTCCCTCTTCTTCCCTCCCTTCCTCTCTCTCTAAATAAATAATAAAATCTTAAAAAAAAACAAAAGAAATGACATTTCTCAAAGTACAAGATACTCCTCTAGAAACTATTACTTCTTTTTTCCCCACAGATAAAGAGTGGCTAAAAATATCTTGTAGACCAACCAGGACAGGAACACAAACAGCCCTCAAAATAGTTCTCACCCAGCTAAGAGACCTCATCCCTCAAGCAAACTCTGTATCGGACACACCACTGAGGACAAGGTTAATACGATGGGAAAGCAGCTTACCTTTCCCAAGTCTCCAGTTCCCAACTTTACCCTTTAAACTTTATTCGTAAATGAGGTTATCCCTTGGGGCACAGGTGGGTATAGATGGCTCCTGAGGGGCCTGCACTGATGAAGTGCCTGCTGCTTCCCGAGGCACAGCTCCCACTGGTGGCTCCGCCCCGCCCCACAGGTTCCAGAGCAGCGTTAGGGTTCCAGAATGGAGGCTTGCCGAGCAAGTTAGTAAGAAACTATTTTTCTTTAAATATTTGATTCTAAGACAGACTGCTGTTGCTTTAATTATTGTCTTCACAACTCATGTTTTAGGCCATTGAAAAAATGAGAAATCGCTTTCAATATTATAAAATCGAAAGTAAAATTCTTCTTGATTGAAGAATTCAATCAAGCACAAGACATTCAAAAATCGGCCTTACCAAAGTACTGAGACTGAGCCAATGAAGGCCCTGGAATATTTTTTTTAATCCTCATCCAAGGACATGTATTGATCTGAGAGAGTGAAACAATCGGGTGCCTCCCACACATGCTCCGCCTGGGGATGGAACCCACCTTGCTTGGTGCACGATGGCGCTCCAACCAACTGAGCCACCCGGCCAGGGCTGAAGGCCTTGGTTTTTCTGTGGGTTATACAACAAAAACTACCCTTATGTTGTCATGAAAAATACATTTGTTTATTAACACAAGTTTATAACGTTTAATGCAACAGTGAACCTCTGTGTACATACGTTTATTTGGGAGGTTGTCTAAATTTGCACAACCCTGACCATTTCAGGACAGTTTTTCTTTCAAAAAAGGATGTTATTTTTTCATACCTGCAGAGAGGGGCTGCTGGATTAGAATCCCATTTCCTCCCATTGAGGATGGGTGATGCTGGGAATGGACTCCCTTATTCCCTTACTACCTCCAGTCTTTTGCCTCATCTTTAAATGAAGAAGGGCTCTGATGCTGATTGAACTGAAGAAGAGCCCTGATGTTAGTTGCTCAAGTCTACCCCTGGCTGCTGTGTGCTGAGTCCCACTAAAAATGACCTTGTCTAAATCAGTGTATCACCAAGGACCCTTTTTTTCAGGAACTGGATAGAGCATCTACAAAAATGTCCCCAGGCAGCCAGCTTAACTTATATGAAAGTTGGAGTTTACCAGAATATAATTATTCCATTGAGTACACAACTCAGGTGTTTTTGGACAAGGTAACTGCTTCATTTTCCCAGCCCACTCCCTGCCCAGAAGTATCTGGCTGTCCCTCGGTGGACCCCCCTCCCAGAGAGCAGTGCAGCTGCAACAGCACTTACAGGCGGACACTATTAAGAGTCCAGGGCTCTCTCTAAAGGAAAATGAGCTTTCTGGTTTATTTTCTGAAAGAGCAAAAGCCAATGCCTCTGCTTAGCTGGGTGAGCCAAACTGTCCGAGCACTGCAGTGCTATTACAAAGGAGCAGTGGGTACCTACTTACCTTGTGGTTGATGTAATGCATGTGTGTAACATGCTGTGCAGGTCCTCCATGGAATATCCTTTACATCTGACCAAAATCCGTTTCCTCCTGTTTCCACCGAAACCAGGTAACCTAAAGTTTCTATCAAAAGCAATAGATGAAAATGTGTTAAATAGAAACTGGTTGTCCAGCCCCTCCAGTGGGAGATGAGGAGGTGAGGGTGCTGGAGTCTCTGAAGACCTGGGGCCCGGCACATGCAAACCTCTCTTCCCCACTGGCCACGATCAAGCAGCCTGCAGCACGGAGCCCTGGAGGCGTGGTGGGTCCAGCACCCACGGATCCTACATGGTCCTGATGAACTGTGGTGTCACAGTCACTCATTGGTAATGGTCGGGATGTGCTCTCTTTCATTCTCAGGCGTTGCATCGATTATCCATCCAACTTATTTTCCTATATATGTAAGTGCTCTACTTACAAATCATTAAACATTCCAGAAACAAATCTTTGTTGCTGGTCCAGTGGTTAGGAATAATTTCTATGTCGACAGCTGAAATGGGGCTTGAATTACAAAATCATAAATCTGTACTTCAGGTGAATCTTCTTAAAAATTCTTTTTAAAGATAATAATTAAGTAGTGTTCATTAGAGAATATAAACGCTTGGCCCTCCCTTGGTTTCCCATCAGCAACCCACATGATCTCTAGCCCTATCCTCTCACCTGTCAGAGTGGGGATCATTCCGTCATAAAGTCACAGAGGATGGCTTTGAGCTTCTGAACCTTTCCTGCTTGTGCTGGATGTGGATGGATAGATGGGTGGGTGGATGAAGAGAATGTCAGTGATTAATAGTTGATTTGAAATTTATGCATACTTATCAAGAGAAACTTAGACGGTGCTGCCTGTTGTACCCACTCGGGCCCCAGGACTTGCCTTGGTCAGGGTGGGACTGACTGGCTCCCACCCACCAGGCCCATCACAGATCAGTCTGTCCTGCATGTTTGGGCCAGAAACACAGCTGAGTGTCAAACTAACAAGCCATCTTAAAGCAGTGAGACAAGCCAGGACATATCACTCCCTGTATCACGTCCTTGGGGAAAGGTACTTAGCATCTCTCATCCTCAGTTTCTTCCTATGCGAAATAAAAATGCAGAGTGGCTGTAAGGGCTATATAAAATAATACATAACAAATACCCACATAGAGATGCCTTTAATAAATACTTTAACTATTTAAAAAATCATTCAGGAAGTCCAATTTCCCCTCCCTGAATTGCCTAGCAAACACAACAGATTTTTCTACAAATTAAACTTTTTTTTAAACAAAATTGATAAGATATTTTAACATTATGGACCTTCATTGCAATTGCAAAGATACTGTGTCCCTTATCCTAGGCAACTGGGTGCTTTTGAGTGTTACTTACCTCTCTGATAAAATGCATATGTAGCTGCAAGTGGCTGATTAAACTAAATTTTAATTTTACTTGACAACCACCTCTCATGGCCCCAGGTATGTTCCCTAAGGGAAAGGATCACGACTTTCCTTGCCCCAGCGAGTCCCTTGCCCCTGGCATAGGACACCTGCATCACAGGCCCTTGGGGCATATTTGTGACTGGTGTTATATTATTTTTCTAGAGCTGCCATAACACATTACCACAGATGGGGTGGCTTAAGACAACAGAAATTTATTCCCTGATAGCTCTGGAGGCCAGAAGTTCAACATCAGTTTCAACAGTGTCACTGGACCAAACTCAAAGTGTCACTGGGGCGCTGCACCAGGGACTCCAGGGAGAGCTTGTTCTTCACCTCCTCCCAACTTCTGGTGGCCACTGGCATCCCTTGGCTTGTGGCCACATCACTTTAGTCTCTGCCTCTGTCTCCTAACTACTTCTCCTCTTTCATGTGTATCAAATCTTCCTCTGCCTCTCTCTGACAATGACACTTACAACTGGATTAGGGCCCACCTACAAAACCCAGGATAACCTCCCCGAGTCTAAGCCCTTAACTTAGTCACATCTGCAAAGACCCTTTCTTATAAAGTAACACAGAGGTTCCCACAGTTGGGACCTGCTGTGGTTGGGTGGCCCTTAACTACAGTGGTACCTAGTGACACCATGCCAGGACTGTGGACTTGGGAGCAGAGCGGTGCACAGTGAGGCAGACACCTGCGGGTTAGGGCTTTGGAAACCAGGCCTCCTGTAACCCCCACTTTCCCCGCTGAACTGTGTTCAATTACAGACTTAGAAGAAAACAAAACAAGGTCTTCAGCGCTCCAAGGTCTTCAGCGCTAGTGTCCTGTGCAACCTGCCCTCTATCCCCAAATCCCTAAGTTATTTTTTAAATACAAAAAAAAAAAAACCCTTAAGATTCCAAACAAACCCAAACCCAGGCATCTTTAACAGAAAAGCATTTGTCTTTCTTTACCAGCAGCAATTGCAACCCAAATTAAGAATGAGGCACAAGAATATCTATAGTGATGATCAGCAAGATTAAAAATAGCATCTCATAGGTGTAAAGTACCTTTCACTTTAATGCTTCTCAAAGGTTCTTTAGAGAAATTTAACCTCCTGGGTCAAACAAGGCTCACAGAGGAAGCCAGAGTGAGCAGCAGCAAGGAGAGTGGCAATGAGCAACAGGAAAAATCCTAGTTTCACTAAAAAGTACTAAACCGAGTTCCCAATAAAAAGAAACCCTATTTACTTAGCTGTAACCAAGAAATTAGTTTAGCGTGTTGCTTACTCTGAGACTTTAATTCTTAAAATAAAATTATCATTAGATTTATTCAGTCACTTCCTTCCAATTGCGACCTTTTGTTCTAAAGCAGTAATTCAGCAGAACACCTAGGGACCCTATAAGGGCATCAAAAATATATGTTCATTAAACTGCAGGAAAAATGTGACTTCCTTTTATTTGTACATCATGATCCCCAATGATACAGATTTTCTGTGTCTGTATTCAGTGCCAAGGCAAATAAATACTCCCAAACCACTAAACCATATGCAGAATATTACATTATTTAGAACCATAAAGAAATAAACATTAATACCTAATGCCTTTTAAGAAAGTGATGAAATAAACTCAATTGTCTGTAACATACAGACCTAACTCGTGCAGGTCCCCGGTTCTCCTGGGGTGCTCACACTCATCATGCATTTCTTGACAAATGCCTGCTGGAAAGAGCTCCCTGTTGCTCAGTAAGTGAGGATGCAGAAAGCAGCTGGAGAGACACAGTCACAGAGGCCTGTAAGGCGAGTCTGTGCTCCTTGGCTGTTTAGACAATACAGCTGCATCTTGCCTAGAAATCACGCCCAGATTCAGCAATACAGAGTCACAGAGGCACTGAAAGTAAGGCCAAGGTACAATCAGTGACGCAATGATCTTTCGACCCCCCACATACCTGCTGCAGCGGTTTTCCTTGCTCTGTCTTCAGAGGCAGAGTTTCTTCACAGGGAGCCATGTGACCTTGGACCAAGTGACCTTCAGTGAAGGGCTCAGCTTCCACGTGGGCAGCGGCCACTTCACTGTGGCTCTGCCATTGCTAAGAGCCCCTCACCGCATCTCCCACTCTGGATACCTTAGCTTCTGATGACCTGTACTGTATGCCAAGGACTATACTTGTCATTCTCTGTAGTTAAAAGGTTCAATTTCCATTTTGTTTTGGGACTTGGTAAACCTTTTGAGAAAATGAATTTTTACAGAAAGAGGTAAGTGCGTGAGTTGCAGAATAGTTCAGATCTTTGAAATGCTACACTAATTTTTGCTTCCACATTGCAATGAAGCAAAACAAAGCATGCGCATAAGGTTATTGCTAGCTGGTCCTGCAACAAACCCCAATGTCTAATTCATCCGTAGTTACAAAGAGCATCTCATCAGAGCTTCTCATCCTATTAAAAAAACAAAAACCCACAAGGTCTGGAAACCGTTCTGAGCCAGGGTCCTTCTGATGAATCTGAGAATAGGTTTTGCTGAACCTGAAGCCTGTGGAGCTGTTTAAGGTCCTCCAGCCAAGAGAACAAAAGTTTCTGGTTATGACATTAAACTCTTTATTTAGTATTTGAAACATGGTGTACATTTATGAGTTCATATAAACATTTAGTACATCTAAAATCCACAACTGGTAAACAATCTGTGCTTTCTTTTGTGTACAACTTTGGAGTTTACATCTGGATATTTTGGTGTTGTGGAGAGACCCAGTCTGTGAATCTAATCCAATTGCCTCAAAATGACCATAATAACTGTGATAGAAGTGATTTGCTCCTTAAAAGGGCTGTTCCTTGCACAGAAAATGTGTCACACTTTGGAACTACTAAACCAGGTACCATGGAAACAAGAGGAACACAGCTGACACAATGAAGAAAGTACGTGAAGGAGGCTCCCACAGATCCGTGTCGGTGCACGGCGTGCAACACAGCCACACGGTGACGCTGAGAAATGGGCGCTCCCTTTCAGAGCCTCCAGATGTTCCCATGGAGTCTCTCTACCCCACAGGGGGGACTCTGTCCTGCAGGAGCACGCAGTCTGCTCAGGCACACTCCTCAGGGTGCCCACGGTGTTACAGCTGCAACTCCGAGGTGCCCACCAGGCCCAGGGCTCTGGCTTCTTCTGGAGTCAGGCCGCTCTTCAGGGTCCGCCGCACTGCGATAGAGCGAGCAGGTCACAAAGGGAGGAGAGGAGAAGGAGGTGTTAGCAGACAGGCACAAGGATTTTGGCTCGGCAGCCTCCGCTCCCCCAGGGACTCCCAGAGGAGGAGTCACAGGGCTCAGAGAGGCCAGGGCCCCGTCCTCCTGCTGCAGTGCCTTGGCCATCTATCTGCCAGGGCAGGAAAACTCTTGGGGCTGCAAGAAACTGACCTGAAAATGCCACAGGCACTGACCCAGAGAGCTGAGCGGAGGAGGCACCTTGTAAGGGAAGAAGGGAGAAGAGGCCCGTCCTTACAGAGTCTCTGAGAAACGGGCCCAGGCTGCAGAAGTGCACAGGGCACATGGAAAGCCCTGCCTATGACCAGGGCAAGGATTGGGTCAAAGGCGGGAAAGTGATCACAGGGAATCACAAGTGAGTTCCAGTGACACAAGTCAGGTGTAAGATAACCCCACGAAGGGGGACAGAACAAAGAACCCGTGGCCTGGGACGGCAAGATGTTAAGAAAACCCAGGGCAGAGAGACGACAGTCAGGGTGGGTCTGTGAGCATCGTGGGTCTCCGTCTCAATGCATCAAAGGGCCTCTAGTGGGAATGACCAGGGACTCCTTGCGGACTGGATGCCAAGTGGCAAACTGCCAAACTTCTGGGTGGATCTGGTGGATATTCTCTGCAACACACACAAGGCTCAGGAAGGACCAATGACCCCTTCACTGGGGCTTACAACTGGCCATTGGAAGAACACTCATATTTCACTGACTTAGTACTGGCTTCTGCATAGCCTGGCATTGTGGATTTTCTCATTGCTCAGGGTTGATCAGTTTTGATGTCCAAATAAAGGCTCGATAAGGGTGAATAAGGAGACAGCTGCCTCTTCCAAGGCAAGGCCCTTCCTTTGAAAGCTTGCCTAATTACATTCCCCTTAATCTATAAATTGTATTTGGTGTATCCTATATGTAAGGTCATATAGAGTTTGGGGTATCGCTTATATTTTCAGAAAAGGCATGGTACAGATCTACCTTCCATACTAAATCCTAAATCAGCCGAAATCCCTGAGATGATCAGAACCCAGAGAAAGTAAAGCTCACCCTTAGTATCTTCCCATCTTCCCTTGCCAGACCCAACTCCCTGAATCTGCTCTGTGCCCAGGGACCTGTATTTTCTGAGGCCTCCCCAGAGGCCAGGGCTGCACCTTATATGTCTTTAGGCCAACACCCAACACTCCATGTCTCTCCATCACCCCATCACCCCCTGGGAAAAGGCCCACTTAGCCTGTGGACAGAGGATCTGAGAGCCCCACGCCCATCGCAGAATGAACAGGGGCCAATATCTACTAATAAATAGTTTCTTCTCTCCCGGGAATCAGCACTTTGAACCGGGGCCAACACCTAATCCATCAACTGGTCAATCAACAAATACTTTATGGAGAACTGACTGCGTGCTCAGCACCTCACTCAAAGAACCAACACACTTCTGGAAGGCTCACAGACACCAAGTGTAGGTTTTCATAGAGATACAAAAACCTGCACATGCCCCCCACACATACTACTTTATTCCCGAGCCTAGTGCTGGGCCCCTGAGCTGCCCGTCTGCAGCTGCTCCTGCACTAGCTCGCCCTCCCCCATCCCCGCCCCCTGGGCTCCCAGACTGAGTGTCTAACTCATGCAGACAGAATGCTTGGCTCCAGAGCCTTGGCTGGAGGCAGATCACTTTTAACTGAGTAATGGAATTTGTTCTATGGGGCCGCAATAAAAATACTAGTTTGTAATATTCTTTTATGTCCTTTAAATACTCCTTCAAGTGTTTCTTGAAGAAAGATAATTTTAATGGCAGAAAATAAGATAAAATGTTTCTCATTCTTCACAAGGACTACTAGGACCTCCTACCCAAGACGCAAAGTTCTGCCCACGCCACCCCAGCAGGACATCTTAAATTTCACCGGCTGCAGAAGGCGGCATGGGCATGGGTCTCCGAACCACAACCTTTGTGCATTTAGGTGAACGTGCTTGGCCAAATGATGACAGAAGACTCCCTAAAATGCCCTTACCCATAAGGCATTTAAAACTCTGCTTTACCACTTCGGGTCACACACTGGCTTTACTCCTGTAACTGTAGTGTTTGGTTCAGGCAAATACTCGAGTAAGAACTCTGGCACCTTATAGCACATGCATTAACCTCCTAATAGATGTGGGCCGTGGGCCAGCCTCTCTGGGACAGGCTGAGAGAACACAACAAAGGCGCTGCACCGGCCTTACTGACTGACGACCCAGAGACCCTGTCTCTGGCATCACGGTCCACTCAAAGTTTCCATGTGCCAGACCCCTTGGGATCTGCCTGCGCATCTTCCGCATGGACTTATGTGTTCTCCGCTTCAAGGAAAACCAGTGTAGGCCAAGGTCCCTTTGCTTGCCAGATGTGTTCCTGAAAACTGAGTCTTCCTAGAAAAGTCTGTCCCATCTACAGAATCCTAACTTCTGTAGGCCTCAGATTCTCTTGCAACAAATACAATAGTAAATATAACAACCCCATAATAAACATGCATGCATTAGCCTCCCAAAAGAATATGAATTCTTCTTTTGTGAAAGAGTTAATTCACATTAACACTTAAAGGTGGTGTGAAATGAAGTAATCAGTTGAAATTGGTTTTGCATCCCAATTCAAATTACGCAAGGAAAGGGCTCTTTGGGTGTCTGTACATCCATCTGCCTGCTCATCAGTTCACTCAGTCATTCGGCAAATGTTGCTTGAGCCAATATTGCCGTCAGAGAGACGGAGGGCTGACTGGGACATGCTGTGAAGAATTTGCAGACCCTGTCCAGACAGGGAGCTGGCTCTCACTCCCAAAAGCAAAGGACAGCTGGGAACACGAGAGAATGAGGGGACCAGCAAATGGAGTCTGGTGGAACGTGGGACCTGTACAACAGAAACAAGTCTCCCATCACACAGAGAGGATGTCTCAAGTGCCAGGGGTAGGGCGGCTGGCTTACATCTGATAAGATAACGTCTGGGCCCCTCTCCACTCCCCATTCCCACTGCAATGCTCTGGCCGAGCTCCCCAGCCTGTCACATGCGACTGCCTCCCCTCCCCTCCCCACGGCCGCTTAACAGAGCCCAGGCGGTGGAAATGTTTATCCCTGTCTGCCTTGCAGCTCCTCCATAGACGGCGTGGGTCCCTTCGCTGGCACCCGCGGCCACTCTGCACCAGGCGCTGTGGCGGCTCTCATGCATCAGTGACAGCAGTGGAATCTGACACAGGGGCGCCTCTGCGTCAACATGCAGCACAGGGTGACTGCGGACTCGTACAAAACCTAAGTTGTTCTTCTCATTTCCCACCTCCCTTGGAAATAAAAACAAACTTGAATCCTACAAAGTGCTCTCACATGACTTTTTGCTAACATGAGTTGAGTCTGAGAATAATGGCAATGGCGGCCAGTTTGCTGAGCCGGAACATGGATTATTCCCTCGATCTTTGTCAAAAGCCTATGAAATGGGTATCTCCCCAGTTAGTGAATAAATAGCAGAGATTGAGTCCCCGGCCCGAGCATACACAATAAGCAGTGGAGAAGTTGAGCCGGGGTGTTAGACTCAGCCCAGCCTGGAAACAGCCGTGCCCTGCCAAAGCCTGGGAGGGCACCATCTGCCCATCTTCAATGGATGCAAAATGCACCAAGTTTTACTTCTGGGTCACAGAAATCCATTTTTTGCCACCTTTCACCTTTGGCTCACTGACAGATTGCTTTTCATTTTTCGCATGTAGTATCAAACAATGGAAATAAGTTGTTTTTCTGTAATTTCTAAGATTCTGAGGATTTTCTACCACATACATTGCGAGCGGTGTGTCTAAGATAAGAGCAACTAATATCGGAACTTCAGAGTCTTACACACGTGGGTCTTGTGGTTGGGAGGTAACTGGCCCTCCTGCTATTCAAACCTGTGCATTTATGCGCCCCCTGCTCCTCCCGGGACCCAGCTGCTGAGGGGGAAAAGGCCGGGTCCAGGCGCGCCCTTTGGACTTAAATGTAGGAAATTGTCTTCAGGTGTATAGTCCTTAGTGAGTCAATGTTCAATTTTCTGTGGGGTTTGGGTTTTTGTCAAACTCAATTATTTAACCATCTGAGGTTTTTTTTTTCTTTATTTCCACCCTGCATCTCTCTCTCTCTCTCTCTGGACTCATAAAATCCTATACATTAAAAGCACAGGTTTCCTAAATTGACGGGCATTCCACAAGATGGACCAGCACTTTTCAAAAGTGTCAAGGTCATGAAATGACCTGATGCCTCCATGCGGTGTGAGGCCCTGGGCGGGGTCATGGAGCAGAGAGAGGACTTTGGTGGGGAAACTGGCCAAAGCCGAATCAAGCCTCCCTGTGAAAAGGACTGTGCTGATGTTCATTCCTTAGGTTTGATAAACTTCCCTGTACTGTGCAAGGTGTTAACAGTAGGGCAACCTGGGGAAAGGCTATAAGGCAACTCTCTGTGCTATTTTTGCAACATTTCTGTAAGTATACTTTTTTTCAAATAAAAAGTTTAAAAAGTAAGACTTGAACAACAAACCAAAGTTCTCAAACTTCACTGTGCCCTACTTGACTTCTTAGACTCAGCCCAGGCACACAGAATGAAGGTCTCAGGGAGAGGCCCGCACACTGCTTTTCAACCTTCCCGGGAGAACCGAATGGCCAGCTAGGTTTGGGGTCCCTGACTTCAATCACTGCCATGTGACCAAGAAGCGGACCCTCAGGAAGGCAGTGGCCCCTGTGGGGACAGGGCTGCAGCCTCGGAGCCCTGTGGAACCCCGAATTAAGTTCACTCATGCTGAGATTAATCTTGGAAATGCTTAAGGTATCAGGTGTGTCTTATCACCCCTAGTCTCGCCAGTCTTGGCTTCCATCACACTTCCCTCCTACCCCCGTGGCTGCATTCACATGCAGGACTCCCCAATAATTGCTTTGGTTCCTAGGTGGGCACTGGAACAGAGAGCAACCATTAAAATGCAAAAGCAGGCTGCCTCCTGTCAGCCCTGCGATGGGTGAGGGGAGGGAGAGGGTGGAGTGTGGCCTGAGAGGAAAGAAGTTGAACAAGTTCTCTCCATCCGTTCTGGGGAGAAGCCACATCAACCTGGGAGGTCTACAGATAAGAAGGAAGGGCGGCTCAGGCTCTCCAGACTCAGAGTTTTCAGCATTATTTCAAGTGCTAGGCAAGAGAGAACTGCCTTCCCCCTTCCTGGGGAAGTCCAGGCCACCAGTCCTCCCTCTCACCACAATACTGGACGGGGACGTGCTTACAGTGCAGCCTCCGGGGCACAGGTGCAAGCCCATGAAGCCAGCATCACGCAGGTAAAACAGAAGGTGAGTGCGGGTCTGGGCTACAAGTTAAAGCAGCCCAGTGAAGGGGACAGTGGTGGGTGGGGTCAGGTGGAGGGAGGTAGCAGAGTGCTGACTGGGTAGGGGCGGTGTCTGTGCGCACGCTCTCCTGTGACTCCCACACAGCGGCCCCCAAGTACCTGCAGGCAGCTTCGCAGGCCCCCCAGGTTCAGGTCCTTTGAGCAGCAACGTCACAGAATGTGGGAGGGAGGGAGGGAGGGAGGGAGGTGGGAGCCTGTCACAGGTGCCTCATTTAACCCTTGCAACTGTCCTGGGAGGCTGGCTCTGCTGACCTAATGGCATCAAAGAAGACGGGTTCAGCCCTGGCTGGAGTGGCTCAGTGGATTGAGCACCAGCCTGCTAACCAGAGTTGCAGTTTGATTCTCAGTCTAGGGCACATGCCTGGGTTGCAGGCCAGGTCCCCAGAAGGGGGCACGTGAGAGGCAACCACACAATGATGCTTTTCTCCCTGTCTTTCTCCCTTCCTTCCCCTCTTCTAAAAATAAAGAAATCTTAAAAAAAAAAAAAAAAGAAGATAACAGGTTTAGTGAGGCCAAGTAATTATGGAAACCCAGTCTCCTCCTCTGTTGCCTGAAACTCCAAGCTTGGAAATTGCTTTTGAACTTGGCAGCAAAGGCAACAGAAATACCACATAACCTTCTGTTGGTAAGGTGCTTGGCTTTCCAAAGCACTCTCAAGGGACTCCCCTGCTTTTCCCTCAGAACAGCTCTCGGAGGAGGAAAGACAGATGGGTACCTGATACACAGACAGATGCAGTGGAGAGCACCTGAGCCAGCCTTGTCTCAGTGTCCTCCAGTATGGGAGGGTGGGAGGGTGAATTATTTGAAAACAAAACAAACAGAAAGCTATTCAGTGCAGTGAGACTTGCAAAATTCTTCCTATATCAGCTCTCTAACCCTGAGGCTTCTGACTCAGATTCTTGCGACATCAGAGTCCTGGCCTCTGGCCTGGCCCTGCCCTGGGGTAGGGGGCTGCTCCCACCCCCCATGGGCTCAGAAGCAAGGCCTGTATACCCGTGTTGGACCTGCTCCCAGGGCCCTGGTACACGCAGGTCTGTTTGCAGTTTTGATAGCGCCTGCTCTGGTTTGGGCCTCACTTCTCTCCCCAGTTCCCAGACTCTGATTGCGCCCCCATCACCCCCTCCTCCTTCCAAGTCCCTTTCCTGCATCCCTGCACCCCTGCCTCCAAGGCCCTCCCAATGCAGAGCAGGGGCTGCAAATGCCTCCCTCACCTCCCCATCTTTCTCTTCTAGGGAAAAGGTTTTGAGACCCACTACAGGCTTCAAGCCCCCCGGGGAATCAGAGCGCTGTCAGCCCATCCTGTCCCGGCCCCTCCGCACCTGCAGCCTGAGGGACCCTGGTGGTGGCACTCTGCCCAGCACACACAAAATGGAGCGGCTCTCCACCTGGTGCTTTCGAGGACCCATCTGTTTATCTTCCTGTCCTGTGTCCTGTTCGCTGGGTGGGCACCCTCAGCTGTCTTCGGCTGGGGGATCTGAGTGCTCTAATGAGTTCGGAGACTAATTAGGTGCTGAGTAAACAGCAATGACTCGATTGTTGAGGAGACAAAAGTTGGACTGAAGAGGCTTTAGCTCTTTCCAACAGCTCATTTGACTGTTTCCCAAGAGCATTTGTTTTAAAGCCTCTGGGCTATCGCCATTGTTGTCTTGACCTATAAATATAAATGTTATATAAATATAAAATTGGTTCACAGTAATTAAGGAAGAAAATTTAACTAAAATGCAGAGAAAACTTTAAAAATGGGATTAGTGAGACAGTTCCTGGGTATTTTCAATGACCGCTTTGGAAGAGTAGATACAATGGAAGTAAACTGTGCACTGATCAGGTCTAGGGCTGAATCTAGTATTTTGTAAGACATAAACCGTGTTTTCCCCAAAAAGACTCAATCATTTTTTCAGATTCAATCATTTTCTTGCTCCATGAAATTTGACTTAATACATAGCAGGGCACCCCTCCATATTTTGCAAGAGAAGTAAAATAAGGTTGTCGTTACATCAAATCCATGTAAAATATGCCACATGCCTTTCAAGAAGAGTACCAAAGCTTCCGGAGAGACACACAAAGAGGAAGCCCTGGTGTGAGGGGAGGAGACTCAGGACGGAAATCAGATCAGCTCTGCGTTCCTTTCCCAACGGGCCCTGGAATTGAACTTCTGGCTCTGCCCACTGAGGAACTTCTTGTGAGGGTACCCAATCTTACAATCCTAACTGGCTAAGAAATTGGTCGATGACTTGTAGGTCACATCAAAGAGATCCCGTCTTTAGAGAAATATAGCCCTGAGCCCCAAACCCCACAGTCACGTCACAGGTGGGGCCCAACTCTCCCTGGGAGGGAAACTCAGCAGAGAAGCGGCATCTGCTTCTCTCAACTATGGCAAGGCCCTGGGGAAAAGAGAAAGGCAGACCGTGAGTCCCTAGTCCCCACTCTGTTCCATGATCATCTGGTCTGGTGGCCACATGCAGGTGGCCAGCTGGGTGCAAACCCTCTTCTCAAGATGGGTCCAAGAGAAAAGGGCACCAGGGAGGGGGTCTCCTCTCCATCCCAGCCACTGGGGCCCATCCTGCAGAATCGTACCCATATCTCACATGCTGGCCGGCATCAGGGTTTTCTAGAAAAGGCCAGCATGCCAGAGGTCTGAGAGGACAAACAGCCCTGGGACAAAACACCTGCCCCAATATGATGAAAAGACAAAGCCAAAGTAAAAAAATAAAAATGAAAGCTTGAAGAATGGTCCCCTTTGGTCAGGTGCACCAGCCAATTGGAGAGCTGTGGCTAGACCCTGTGGGGGCACATGCGGTATTAGATCAGCCCTTCCACAGGCTGGAACCCAACCGGACGATTCGGAACCTTCCACTTAAAGAGACCCTAATGACACCAGCTGGAAAAGCGACAGAGCCAAGGGAACCTGCAAATCGGTAAAGATGTCCTTGCTATGTCCCAACTGGCTATATTTGTTAGGCTTTAGCAGGACATTTGCTCTGTGTAGGCCTGGCCATCAGCACCAAATAGGAAAGCAGACATTTAATTTTCTCAAGAGAATTCTCAAGTGGCTTGCAGGTCATAAATTCCTAGGTTATGGGATGGATTCTGTTTAGTTTCCTGCAATAGCTAGACTATTATTGTCTTTGGCCAAATGAGTTACAGCCCAAATATGCTGGTCATTCATTATCCCCTTGCCTTCCTGCAACCATTAAACCATCCAATAAAATACAGTGTGGTTTTAGGGTGGGGCCCAAAAGGCGAAACTTCATGTTGATTTTGCGAATTATTTTTTTCTTATTCTTTTAACCTCTTGTGAAAAGCTGAAGTTTATCACCCTTTAAATGGAAATCAAAGTTAACTTCCCCTATCTTAAATTTCTGTGGATCGTGCCATTGGTAATAAATTAAACCTGTCACGGATAAACATTTACATACATGGAGTGTTATATTTGTTGTAGTAACTGCATCACAGGATGAAATGTGTTTGGCTAAATAAAAAGAATATACGGCTGTTTTGTATAAGACTGGAATGGAAATTATACCGAAGGATGTTATTCTGTGTCAACAACAGAAACAGAAAAAACATCTCTCTGGCCAGATGGAAGCGGAAACTTAATCACATCTGTGCGGCTGTTCCCATTGACTTTATGTGTCTCTGTAAGAACCTGGTCCTCTCTGGACCAGAAGGCAGGGTCGGCGCTCACTGCCAACACACGTAACCTGCAGGAGGAGAGCAAACCCTGGGACCCTGGGGACTGGCCAGGCCACTGTCACATGTGGCCTCTTTTTCCTGGCCCAAACCTGCCCACCTTCGTGAGGGTACCCCCTGGCCTGGCATCCTTTCTCTACTCTTCTCCTTTGGTTGTCGCCCCCCACCCCAAACACCACACACACATGCTTTCCCCAGACCTTTCCAAGGGGGGATTCTTGCACTGAGGTTCCTCATTACAGCAAGACCAGGAGTGATCAGGTACAAGGTTTCTGCCATTTGGTTTCCAGCTTTTTGAAATAACTAGTAAGAGGGCAATAAAGGGCAAACACTGAAGATAATCTACATTAGACCTTCATGAACCTTTTATGAATTTCATTTAAAAATCTATTTAAGAAATAGACTTCTTATCATGAAAAGGAGCAAGAGAAAAATAGACAAACAGAATGTACAAGCCACCCCCAAAAGAAGACATTCAAATGGCAAGAGACTCAATTCAATCTTTCAGTGTGCAGGGCAGAGTCAGTTAAAACCACCAGGAAACGCCATTTCAACTCCCTCAGCCAGGCCGAAAGGGGGCGCTGCTTCGGCCTGAAGCAACTGAGGTCCCGCTCGCAGGAAGGGGAAGAGTGTGGACGAGCCCGTCTTTGGAGAAGAGTTCTCCATGGAAGATGCGCACACCGGAGGCCCCTACAATTCCACCACAGGCGTCGATACCTGAGTGCTGCTCCACGTTACCAGGCCTGGGTGTCCCCTGGTTCGTTGCAGAATCTCTCAATGTGCATTTCTCACCAGCCTCTGGGAGGTTCCCGTGGTGTCTGAGGACCCACCCTGTGTAGCAAGCCTTGGCCGAGTTCTCACGCGGGAGCATTGGCAGACTGGCAAAGACTCCACAGCAGCACCAGAAAATAGCAAAATGCTGGGAAAACTACACGTTAAGGCCTCAGATATTGATGTTGGAGTTCATAAACATATTCTTGAAGATGTGAAAAGACAGTCCCCCTGAATGATAGTTTTCCACTTTAAAAAATGGAGGGAATGTGCAGGGGACACACAGATTGGAGGGAAAGGCCTCTTTCTAATGCCACTCATCACCCAAGGGGCAGGGGCGGGGCCGAAGAGACTCCGATGTAGTAGTCGGCCTCTGAGTGGTGCAGACTGCGCAATGCCCAACACCCTGTGGAAGTCTCCCATGTGCGGCCGTGGCTGAGAGCCACAGCTCAGCAGCCTGGTTACTTGAAGTGAGTACCCAGCCTCATCCAGGAGCATGGGCAAAACAGACTGTCAGCCACCCATCTTACTGAATGAAAATTGTATTCCACTCCCCGGCCACCCCCAACTCTAGTTGGAGAAGCCCTGCTTCCCTCTGGCGTAGTTGTCAAGTGTTACTTTCCTTTCTGGAGAAAACGTCTCCATCAGAGATGAAAACACAGCGTATAAAAGGAATGGCGTCCATTGGCAGCCATTTGGTTTAGCGTTCTTTACCCTGGAAACAAGCGTGTCAATGGGTCATGCAAAATCACAGGGTTCGAGTATGCAGCCCAAACCCCAATCGCCTACCATGTGAACCTCAAGGGTGGCACTACTGGGGCTCTCCGAGTCTAACTGAACTCCCTGCCTACTTGGAGTCACTCTCCTGTCACTTCTGGGAGCCGGGACATGAGGAGACGACGAGCCTTCCTTCCTGTGAAAAGTCATAAATCCCCTTCCTAGTTACCACCCCTTATTCTAGGAAGCAGAGCCAGTGAAGACACAAGCTGCCACCTGTGTGCCCAGCAGTGGGCCAAAGCTTGGGGGCTGAGCTCTCTTGACACACACAAAGGCCACAGCAAATGCAAGTGGTATCAAAGGATGAGAGGAACCCTGCTTCTCCACTGAGAGTGGTCTCTGGGAGGCTTGGCACCATGCCCCGGGGCAACTCCACACCTGCCACTTGGGGAAAAAGAAAGCATCAGGTGCCAACCAAAGGAGGAAATCAGCTGCTTTGATATAGTTGAATCTTCTATTTGGTAGGAAAAGAAGAAAACAGACTAGTCAACCTTGGCTAACATTAAATATTTTAAGCATCCTAAAAACCATAAAAGCACTGGTTTTCACCTTGAACATGCTCAAAGGCTGTAGCATAGCCCTGGGGGAACCATCTCCAACCCAGAACGCCGCCCTTGATGCTGGGAGAGGGATAGAAATACAGCCTCCAGCAAAGCACCCAGGGCTGTACCTGACATGGGCCCCCGAAGGCCACCTCTGCATGCCACAGCACATAGGGGCCTTTCAGACCTTCCTAGGGACAAAATGTGAATAGAGGGAGGCCTGGCTACAAAGGACAAACACACCAGACAGGGGTAACTGCAGCACCCCTCCTCTACCACCCAACGCCGATTGCCAAGTGTGAGAGCACAGGTGGGCGCTGACAATTCACTGGAGCCCACCTCTGAGTCCCTGCCCTTCTGGGGTCATACAGAACTGGAGGGATGCACCTGCGGGGTGGGTGCCTCACCCCAAGTCAAGGCACTTACGGGATTTCCGGTTGGCCCGGGAGCGTTTCCTCTCCCGAGGCACCACTCGCTGACTGGGCACTTGGGTGGCTGACTTGACGATGCGGTCCATGATCTCATCAGCTGCGTCATCCGTGACATTAGGGGAGTCATCGGTGCCCACAGTCCACGAACTAGTGGATCCTGATGAGTTAAACAGAGAATGCAATGTACTTGGAGAGAAGGAAAATACCAAAGGAAATGCACAGCATTGCTTGTCCCACAGCAGAGCCCTGTCAGCAATGAACAGGTGAGCCAAACCTGTCGCCACTGCAGGGTCCCCACTGTGACCACCACCCTCCAGGCTCTGAACTCCCACAAACCTGCACTTAGGGCTCTCTTATCCTAATACCTGGTACCAAAGCTGTGTTCTTGTCTCTCACTCTCCACATTTGCATGTGTAGCCTCCACCTGCCAGGTCCTGCGATCACAGGAGGGCAGACCCCTGCCCTCCCACCCCCACCAGACGGTGATGTGAGCATCACAGACCTCCAGCCGTGTGTACCCAGTGATGTCCAGAGGCATTTGTTAAGGCAGCTGTCTGTCCATGGTTGTATGTGCCAAGTGAATGTTAACTAACCCCAACTTTCTCATTCAGTGAAATAGAAATCAAAGGGTTTTGAAACATAGTTCGTCTTTGCAACAGCTAGCTGTTTGGTATAAGACTGTCCTCTGCAATCAGCGAAGGAAAAGTTGAAATAAATTGTCTTGGTGCATTCCTCTGCCCCTGCCCAGAAAAATACATTTATTCATAACTATACATTAAGACAGTCAAAGTCTGGCATTGAGGCATCTGCCCCTAGGCAAGTGAGAAGAAAGCACAGCAAAAACATGGGTCCCCAAGTCATGTTAAACTGTTAGAAATTCATGCTCTTTTAATGTATCAAGAACTGTGCCTTTGTGGTCGATCAACTCCCTGGCGAAATCTATAAGATGGGAAATATGCTTCTCTAAGAAAGATACACAAATGTGCTCAAAATGGTGAATTTCTTTTACCTATACTTCCTTTGTAACAAACACACAACCCCAAAAGCCTATAGGTGGGTGTTCTCAAACTCTAAGCTAAATGGAACACAGGCACCCTGAGGCTGACTAGGTCCAGCCAAAGAACAGCCGGCTTTTTCCCAAATCACAGGGGAAAAAAGGTTAATAAATCTATAGCTTAACATTTTGAGTTCTCCCATAGCAATTTTTGAAAACTTATGGTGTTTGGATATTGATGGAAATAGCTGGGAATAGTTGATCACAGTCTGGTGAACTGATTTTCATGGACAGGTGGTGAAATGTTACCACCAATATATTATATGCTATGATGATGCAGTCACAATTTCTGCTAGTAAAATTGATATGACAGAGTTAAACACATAAGTAACTCCCACTTTGCAGAGGAGGACCAGGACTGCAGGGGCGCCATCCCCTGCACGCATTTGACACCTGTGGCTGCTGGATGTTGACATTTCCCTGGGACAAGGTATTTTGTCATCGGTGATGCCATTCTGAAATTTTGCCTTGTTTTGTTAATGTGAGCACACCAACAACCCTGGCATATACAAAACCAGTAAACTGTTCTTTGTTTAAATCAAGGGCATGGACCTCCTTGCTTCCATCAGAACACTAGTCTGTTTTAGCGTCATGAAACCCTTTCGCAGTAGGCTCTGCTCAGAAATATTTGAAACTGCGGCTGAGTTTTCCTCAGGATGGTCCAGTGTTCTGACTGGAGGTAGGAGTCCCCACAGAGGCACTGCTTTCACAGGGGTCTCTCCAGAGCCTCTGAACAACAGCCGCTCAGAGCAGAGCAATCAGCGGTGCAACTGCGCTGTGCCCAGCAATTTACTGTTTTCCTCTTACCTACTGATGTACAATTCTGCCTCGTCCCAAAATGCCAAAGGCCCCTTTCAGAAACACACCACACTCAATTGGAATTCTAGTTGGCAAAGTCTTCTTTCCTTGCACAGTTCTTGGATGTCTTTTAAAGAAAGCTTTTGTCATTTTTACAAACGTCTGGTGGCTGTAGCAGGAGTGGTGGCTTGCCACTCCCTACAACATGCCACCTGGAAGCAGACGTCTCTGAACATGCAGAGCAACTGAACAGCCCTCCTTTCTAATCCCTTTTCCCAGTTAGTGAAAAGGAGCAAACCCAGAAAAAACAAAACAAAAACATCTTTTTCCCTTTGTCTTTTCAGGTCAGGAGCAGCTAGTTTCTTTTCTTAAATGAGCACAGCCTGTTCCATCCCCATACAGATACGGACTTCCCGGGATGGCTTCCCCCTACTAACCTTCCTTCCCATGAGGTACAGGGCTCAAAATCCCTGGTGGCCAGGGTCACCACGGCACAGGCATTAGTGCTCTCCTTGGTCTTCCGGGTGGCCACATTTAGTCTAGCACACAAACTCCACAAGGGCTGCCAGGCACAGAGAGACTCATGCCTGGGAGATCACAGGCCTTTTGGGTACCACAGGGTATAAGCAGTACCCACTCCTTTCCTCAAAACCCATAACACTGCAAAGCTGCTTAGTTTTGTTTTATTCTTATCCTCGTTTTACAGTTCATTCTAGACTGACAGTCTCTTCTGCTCAGCATTTAATGATAGTATTTTCTTCACCTTCTGACTTTCCCCACTTTCTTCTCTTATATTCTTTCTTGTTTATATACTTTCTATCCTGCCATTTCTTGGCTCTTCTGAGAAATGGAGGCCTTTAATAGACATAAGAAGTAATACTTTTCTAATTGTCATCTGTCTCAGAGGGTCTGAGACAGACCCTCTTCTGGCATATTCTTAGCTGCATATGAAAATAAAAGCCGTGTTAAAGGGTCAAGATCAAAGTCTAGAGTGAAAGAGCAGCCCTACAAGTCAGGGGTGTGGAGGAGGTGGACTCTGGAGATACATGGGGCCTGGACAAACTGAGACAATGGGGACAGCATTGGCAATAGGGGGGTCGGGACACAGACTGTGCCCACAGCGTGGGGGATGAGCGGGTCCCAAATTTGGGAGAAAAGAATGGAGTGCAGAGGGCTTCAGACGACAGCATGGGCAATGTGGGCCTCCCCTGCAGACAGTGAGGAAACTCGGGAAGGTCACTGTGGAATCACACTCGTCAACATTCTCAGATTAAAGCTGCATCTTATCTCTTAATTAAAATTAATAAAATCCCTTCCAAGTTATGATACAAATCTGGACACTCCTGTGTATCTTTACCATGTTTAACTTGTAGTTTCCTGCATGCCTCTAGGGATTTCAAGAGGCAAGTGGGGGCAGTGCTTTAATCCGAGGGTCAGCAGCCTTGTCCTGTGCAGAGCCAGGCAGTTAAAGCTTGAGGCTCCCCGGGCCCTGCAGTCTCATCCCAACTACACCGCTCTGCCTCTACAGTGGAAAAGCACCACAGACCATAAAGCGAATAACTATGGCAGGGTTCCATAGACCTTATTTACAAAACAGCGGCCAGCCAAAATTGGCCTCGGACTGTGTTTGCTAATGCTAACCAAGAGAATTCATTCACAGTAATAATTCCTCCTATGTGAAGTTACATTTTAGGGACTATTATTTCTGCGATGAGGCTACTGAAGGGAGGTCAGGAAGGTGTGAGTAGAGAAAAGTGTGTGGTTAGCCAGCACTGGGGAGTTCTGACTGCCCTTAGCAGCCACTGCCTGGGCACAGCAGTCTGTACCCTGTGATGCGGACCAGACCCCCACTGGTGGCTAACTGGGAAGATGTGTCCTGCCCAGCCCGGAGTTACCTCGGCTCATTCGGCTGCGTGTGCGGACGCCCAGCACTGGGGTGGCGTCCTCCATGGCAGGGGACGAGGTTTTCAGCACAGCCTTCATGTTCTCGTGCTCAGCGGCGTCTTCGGCGTAGCTCAGGCCCTGTGGTGGACTCGAAGGTGCTGGAGGACTGCTGGAGAACTTGCCAGACTGCAAAACCAAAGGGGGGATGATGGCGCGAGCTGGCTTCCCACAAGCCAACTCAAGCTTATAAAACGTTTAGTGGAGGAAATCCCTCGCTTCTCTGTCTGTCTTTTCAGTTTATGTGTATTCTGCAGGCACATTCTTGATGACAGTCACTGATTCTTGTGGATGAACTAATGACAAAACGTCTGCGCACACAGGAAGTTCTTTTATCAGGAAGAAAAACCCTGGATGCTGGAGGACCACACCCACCCCGCCCTGCGGCAGGTCTCTGGGCTCACTGCAAAGGGTGCCTACAAGGGGCAACCAAAATCGATGCTGGGAAGAACTCAGAAACCAAATCCGTCCCTGACACCAAAGCCTGATGTGAGCATCAAAATATGCCCTGTTAATTAGAGATATGAAGACTTAATTTTTTTAAACTTAGTGTCAAAAAGCAGTTAAAACTTCCTGATGTATCACTTATGATGGCAGAGTTTTAAAAGTGGGGTTCGGTCACAGAATCAGAGAATGTTAAGAGCTGGGGAGAATTTTTCCAGATCTAGTCCACCTCACTCTACCAAGAAGGAAACTGAGGCCCTCCAAGATGGAGTGACTAGCCAAAGTCCCCAAACAGGGGGTTTGTTTCAGGGACCAAATCAGAACATGACTCAGAAATTCATGCTGAGACTGAGTTTGGCAACACTTACTATTTCTCATGGTGTCAAAAATTTAGTCGTTTTCACAAGCATTGCATGCACCCAGTACTCTTTAATTCCAGCTGAACAGAGTCGGGACATTGATGTTCTACAAGAGGTATAGCAAGAACATCAGCTGTGTGCACACAGTGCCCAACATCTGGATGAGATAGGAAGAGTCTGTTAGCTTTACATTTGCTCAGAGGAGCTCCAGAGACTCCAGGCTTCCTCTTCTCATCCAGTGTCACGGCCACAGCAACAGACAGCTCGGGACACATCTGTGGCTTGTACGTCTGTACTGCTCCTTCCTCATCTCCCAGGGCGATGAGCTCTGACTTGGACTCCGGCTCCACCAGGACCAGGAGGAGGAGTCTCCGCAACCCCACCCCTCCCACGCTGATCCCACCAGATCCAGTGGACGCCAATAGAGGAAACGCGAGCCAGTCAGAGGCTGCCCACAGTTGGTGACCGCTTCTCCAGCCTGGCTCTCAGCCGCTGCCCCACTTCCTCTTTCATTTTAGGGTGCTTGTTGTGGTTGGTCTAGAATCCAGTTCTCATACTTGTATTGCCAAAAGGCTCAGACAGGGCTGGAGGGAAAATTCTCTGCCCACTGTCCTAACGGTAAGGAAAGGTCTGCCGAAGCTGCCACTCTTGACAGGGCCTGGGACTCAGGGACAGTTTGGAAAATGCAGTTAACCCTTCGGCCCCTGGCAGACACAGCATGATAAGAACCCAGGTAAGGAGGTTAGTGACCACACAGAAACCAACCAGAACACATCCATGCATAGTTTAAGTCTCTCAACGGTGCTAATGTTAGGTTAGACTCTACAGCACGCCTGGGAAGGTCAAACATGGCATTCTTCATGTTTATAAGGAGTCATACCTCAACTTCATCCTCTTCATCGGTCTACCCAAGAGGACAGATCAGGATGGAAAAGACAGAAAGGATTCTTAGAAGGCACAGAAGTCAGCAAAGGTGAGATAACCTCCACGTCATGTCAAATTCCAAATAAAGAAAGTGACCCCCACGGCGGGGCACACCCTCTGAATTTGGGAGAGATGCCAGGCCCTGCTTACGTCGACCTCCTGCTTTCAACTGGACATTCCCCGTGTACATGGGCCCCAAGCTCCATCCTGACCAAAGTCAGAAGGGGTTTACTGGTCTCCAGGCCGATCTCCCAAGGCTGCCCATGAGGCTGAAAGCCAGCTTACCTGGTTCCCTGGCCACTGCAGACCTCACTCCCTGCTCTGCGCTGCCACTTGACTGGCCACATTCTGTGGAACCCACACCACCTGCCCGCCACCGGGGCCTCAGTGAGCAGACTGGTCTCCATCTGCCTGGCTCTTCCTATCAGTTGCTATCTCCCCTCTCATCCTAAGTGCTGAACACCACCCTCTCCCGGCTGCTGGGTCTGGTCCTCCGAGAATCTTCCACACACAGGCCAGACAGGACAAGAGGAATAAGCACCCGAGAAGAATGGATCACACTCCTCTCTCCTCGGAAACAGGACACTAAGTTCTCTTTCAAATCTGACCTGTCCCTCCGGGAGGCTGTCAGAACCGGCATTGCTACGCTTTGCTTCTCACCAGATAAACTTCCTCAAATAACTTTAAAAAATCCGTTTTCTTTAAAAAAAAAAAGTGAGGGTGAAAGTCATCTCAGTCTCTTAATTTTAAATTGAATACACCCTCAATTTAACTTGTGTGTGTTTCCATAGAGGTAGCAAAACAAGAACTGATTCAACTTCTGGAAGCTGAAATGACACACTGCTTCCAGTTCATCACGTTCCACACCACCCCTGGCCAAACGGCATGGCTTCAAGAGGTAACTGTCCTGCTGTGCTGTTTCGGTTCTTGTTTTTAATCTAAGAGCTTATTTATTTAACCAGGGTTTTGGTGTTTTGTTTTGTTCTTCAGGAATTAGCACACATGCAAGATGATGATATACAAAATCTTAAGCCCTCTCAGTAGCCGCCAAAGTAAGCAGCATTCCATTTTCACAGAAGAGGAAGCTGGGTTAGAGAGAAGGCCAGGGCCTCGCCCAGCACCACCGGTGCCCCTGGTGTGACAGGCCTGGGAGGTGAGGCCTGGGTTCTCACAGCCTGTCCAGAGCACAGTGACAGCAGACAGGGCCACGGCTGCCTTGTGTCGCGTAGTCTATGTCACCACTTTGTCCAGCACCCATTTGGGATACACGGGTGAGGAATTACTTAGTTTCTCATTGATCCTTCCCTGGGGGGTGCCTGGACTACAAGAAAGGCTCTCTGCATATTCGGAAACAGAAAGAAGGGGAAAGACCAGCACAAAGGAGCAGATGGGGCTCACTCTGCAAATGTAGGCTCTTCAGATTTAGCCCAGGCTTCTCTGTATCTTAGAAAACAACACCTTTTCTAAAATCATCTGTTTAACTGCTACCACTCCCATCCTCACTATTTGGTATCTATATGAAAAGGGCCTTACTACAAAGCTTTCTCCCAAAGTCGCTTTCAGCTCTGATGTGCAGGGGTTCTGTGATTCTGCATCGATTGCTGGGTTTTGTTTTCAGTGGTTTAAGTTGTAGATATGAGTTTTCCAACCAGACTATGACATCCTTAGGATTTAAGTTCATCTTTTTTGTACCCACAGCTTCCTCAGTGCCTCAGGCCACGGTGGGCACGCTGTGGAGGCTTGCTGATTTGGGAGCTGGGAAAACATTGAATCTGTATACTTTGCCTTAAGGGACAATATACTAATTTTCCAGCAGATGGCAACCTTTCTACACAAATGCCCACTATCTATGTTGAGGATAAACCCTGAAGAAGCCAGATTTTAATGGGAATTTAAATATTTTTTAGTCAAACCCTAGAAAAATTTACCCCTGCTTATAAATTAAACACTGAATGTCTTCAGAGGAGGACAGAATTCTAAAATTAGTGAAATCTGTAAAAAAAATCTCAAGAACTTGGCAAGAAATTTTCATGTGTTTTCATAATTTTAAGCATATTGGGCTTGCATTTTCCACCCTCCAATGTGTCTGAATTCCATAAAAATTAAGCACTCCTGTTTTACAACTTTTAAAAATAACACTTTGGAATGAAATGTGGGACATAGCTCGTTTGGCCAAGTGCATTCGGTTTGCGGTCCCCCAGAAGGTGAGCGGTCCTCCTGAACCCAGATTCCAGGAGAGGCGCAGCTGAGGGCCCTGGGCTGGGACCTCCAGGTGGTTGCTGAAAGGGCACCTTCTGCAGAAAAGCCAGCTGAGCGCTCTCTAAGGACCCAGAAAATTCCAAGGAAACAAGAGGTCTGAGTAGGAGGAGATGAAGAGGGGATCAGTCCCTAGTTCTCCTCAGACTTATTTTAAAATTTCTAAGATAGTGTGTAGGGTCTCCACGGAAAGGTGAGACCCCTTAAGAATGTGGACAGTAACTCTGTGCACTCTGCTTCTCCTACTATGTGAACAGCCATCTGGGCACAAAAGGCAGCCTCATTGAGACCTTCTTCATGGATTTTGTTCCTCCCCAAAGAAATCTGCCTGACTTGAGTCCAGCTGAGACATGCTTATCTGTTGGTGATGGCTTATCCGTTTACCTGTCTCAATCCCCAGACCACCAAGAGCCAAGGTGCATCTCAAATATACTTATAGACATGGCAAGTTTCACAAAGGCACATCGGAAGGAGGCACCTGTGCTATGTATGTGTCTTTGTATCTCACATCTTCACGCTTCCCTTCCCCAGCATCTCCCATCTGAATGCCTACAACACTCAGGGCCTAGCGGGCTCGGGGGTGACATGGGAGAGATGGAGGAAGAGCCCAGGACTCAGAGAGACACGTAAGTGTGCAGGGACCCGCACGGCACCGCCTGCTAGATTCACTGTCCTTTGGGAACCCTCCCCACTCTGATAATCTCTGACTGAAGGGACTGCCAAGAGCCCATCTGATCGTGACTTTGAGCAACCACATCAATTATTCCTCAGATGCCTTGCAGGTGTGATGCATGTGTCTGCTGATTGGGTTATACAGCTTTGTTATGATGATTAAAATCCTGAATCTATTCCCAAGTAGGTGGAAACAAGGTGGAAACAAGCCTTTGATGTCATCAGCACCACACAACACACCCACACAGGTTACCGGTCCCTCCTCCGGCCACACATCCTTGACTCACACATCCCAGTTCCTTGTTCATTATATAGCAGATTGTTTTAAAGAAAGAAAAAAAGCAGAGCCCCCAAACTGTGGGACATTTTACGGTTGATTATATTTTCAAAATAAATGACCTAAAGAAGCTGATTTCACACTTACATCGGTGATCATCTTCCCTCTGGTCTTATTTCTCTCTCTGTGGTTGGCCCGCTTTTGCTTCTGCTGCAAAACCCTTTCCCTGGTGGTGCGATATTCCAGAGCAAACTCACTGATGATCCTGCAGAACTTGTTTATGTTGACCTCCCGAACTGCATACGGTGGGTGCCCCATGAAGAGCAAAAAGGAATGGAATCTGCAAGGAAAAACGACAGTGGTGATGACTTCAGTTTTAAGGAATAAGAATCAGTTATTTATACACCTTCAGTGAGGAACCAATCAGCCAAAGACATTGTTCTTTGTTCCTGGGACTTCAGGTGGAAGGTCTTCTGAAGTGAAAGTGAGACCTGAAGTCAAGTTCAGTTCACTTTCTCACTGAGGAAGTCTATGTCTCGGGGACAGGATTTCAGATTAACCACATTTTTCCTTTTGCTCATCTGTGTTCCAGTGACTCCTAAAGTCGATATGCGAACCTTTGTGAGAAAAATAAATACTGCGGTTTCCAGATTACATAAAAATTGAATAAGAGATAAAGAAATGTTGCTTAGCAACTTCTTTGGAACTTGTCCCAAGGCATACTTGGAAAAGACATGAACATATTATGAATTATATGTAAACGGGTGGTTTATAAAAAGATTCTTATAAAGTTCTGAGTAAATATTTTGAATATTCTCTTGCAATATTGCATACAATCTTAATTTAATTAGAACACACTGGATGAGTAGCACAAAATAACTTTATCTCAGCTATTTAAAACAAACGAAAAATTATTGGATTTTATTTACTTAAATTTTTTGTAAAAGAAATCAAATGAGCAAACGAGTGTCAATTTTTAGTTCTCAGGAAATGAGAAAAAAGATACTAGGAGTCAGAATGAAATGTTTATGTAGAACAAACAGTATTATATAAATGATACCCGTATTTGTAGACGAAAACTTTTGTGTTTGATCACTCTAACTTATGGAGTTGGAATAAGGTTTGGTTTACCTTTCAAATGAGGGATACTGGCTTATTCTTCTTCTGAAGAACAAGAAAGTAAAGTACAACATGAATTTGTGGTAAAGGGGCTGAAAGATGCTGTTTAAAACTGAAGATGCTTGCTTCTAGACCTCGAAGTATAAAACTCTCAGAAGAAAATGTAAATTTTATGACTTTAGATTAGGAAATAATTCCTTAGCTATGATACCAAAACCATAAGCACCCAAAGAAGAAATAGATAAATTCAACTTCATGAAAATTAAACATCTTTTGTGCTTCAGAGGATCCAAAGATACTATTAAGAGTGAAAAAACAACCCACAAAATGGGAGAAAACATTTCATATGTCTGATAAGGAGTTTGTATCCGGAATATATAAAGAACTCTTACAACTCAACACTAAAAAGACAAAAAACAGACCCAGGATTTGAACAGATATTTAAAAACAAAAAAGATATGCAAATAGCCAATATGCACATGAAAAGATGCTCAACACCATTAGTCATTAGGGGAATGCAAATCAAAACCACAGTGAGATACAGGTCACACTCACCAGGATGGCTATAAGCAGTAAGACAGACAAGTGCTGGTGAGAATGTGCAGAAATGGGAACCCTCATACAGCACTGGTGAGACCACGAAAACCGTTCAGCAGCTGTGGCCAAGTCTGGCACTTCCTCGAGTTAAAATGGAGTTACTCTATGACCTAGCAATTCCATTCCCATGTATATGCCCCAAGAAAATGAATATATGTGTCCACACAAAACTTTCTACACAACTGTTTATAGAAGCATTACTCAAAACAGCCGAAAAGCAGGAACACCACCAGTATCCACCAACAGATGAACAAACAATACGTGGTCTTGCCATACAAGGTCTTGCAGAGCTGACCCGCCACCTCTCTGACCTTGTCTACTCTGACTCCAGCCACACTGGAATCTTCCTGATTCTTGAACAAGCCCACCTCTGGGCCTCAGGCCCTCCGTGTGGTATACAGGGGACCCTAAGGGTCACAGCTAAGCAGGGAGCCTGCAGGGACCCAGGGAAGGGCAGGGAGGCCACTCCACTGGGAGGAGCATAGGCCCTGACAAAGTGTCCAGTACCAGCTGTTCCCAATGACATTTACACCACAGCCAGGTGCACAGACAGCTGTCTCTCACTCCACAGGTCATACAGCACGTCTTCAGAGAAGCCTCCCCGAACCACCCAGTGTAAAACAGTACCTCTTGCCACTCCCCATCCCGTTTATACTCATAATTTTTCTTCCTGGCTTATTACCACCTGACATGACATATTAGAGATATGACATGAATATTAGGATAGGACAGTATAATATCCTGCATACATTGCCACTTCTCACTACTCAAGACCTGTGTGCAAGACAAATCAAGGGGAGGATCAAATAGCCAACAGGTGAGTCCTCTTTTATAGGTTAAGTACAACCCAAGAGTCTTTATCCTCCACTTTCTAGAACATTGCTTTTTGTACTACAGGGGATCAAAACTTAACATAAGTAAAAAACAGAATTCACATATATATTTTGCAAAAAAAGCAAGTGAAATGCAACTTTGAAGAAAGGATTCCAGTGTATATTTGACAGGAAAGAGACTACGACATTCCTGTAGAAGGAAAAGGGGTATGGCTTCCAGGGAGTAAAATGTTTAAAGGATCTTTGTTAGTTGAGCTTGTCACTTTCAGTACATGTGACATGAAGGTCTATGGTCATGGAGGCTGGTCCTCTTCATCGGTATCCTGAATAGACTTCTTTGCTCTGTCCCATCGTCTGTCCTTTTCTTCCTGGGTACCAGAGTGGGGTGCATGCCCAGAAAGGGGCACATGGATTTGGGGGTGCTGGGAAGCCAGTGTGGGTGCTCCGTTGTCTTCTGCCTGTCTCTCCCCGTGGAATGCCAGCCCCCTGCCATGGTTCCCCACACCTGCTGGGAAGGCCTTCCTCCCCACCTGGCACCCCCTCTCCAGTGCCTGCCCAGTGTAACAGCGGCCTCATGAGTCTACGGAGTGAGTGGGTGGGTTTGCACATCCACAGAGTGGATTTAGGCCATCAGTGCAGCAGCGTAAAAGAACGTGTAGATTCAGACATCCAAAACGAGATTTTCTTAGCCAGACAACAGTTTGCAAAGCCAGGTTTTGCCTAAAGAGGATTGCCTAAGTTCTTTTGTCTGCTCCTTTATCAAGAAGGGACCCACTGGAATAACTAATGGAGGGCCCATCAGATAATAAAGGGAGGTGGGTGGCAAGATGTTTGTCCTCATCTCCTTTTTGCAAGGACGCCCTGGAGTGGGGAGAAGTCTGTTGAGAGGCCAGGGGATGCTGAGGTGGAGGGACTCTTTTCCCATTAGGAGGCTCCCATGCAGAACAGCAGTTCTAGGTCAAAGTGGAGCAGTCCAGTGGACTGCTGGGAAACTTGGAGGGTGCTGAGGAAGGAACTGTAGGATCTGGGGGCATGGGTAGAGCAGATGGAAAGACCTGATGACTTGTCCCTTAAGCTGCCAATCAAGCAGGAGGTGCTAGCAAGGGCTGAGCAAACCCAGTCCTGGGCTGTTCATATGGGAGACTAGTGACGTTCCTGACGGCCCCACCCAGATGAGAACCTGTTTCCTCTCCCACCAGTGAGGTACAGAAGTTACAGTTCTTCAGGGAATAGTGTCTCCATCTAAACCCAGGGTCATGTGGTTTAGGTGCTGTGGCTTGGCCACCACCTGGACCCCCAGTAGCCAGGCCCCTTTTACCTCCCACATACAATGAAATCCTGGCTCATGCTGGTCAACCCCAAATAGTGAAGAGACAGGGATCCAGGTCGCACAACAGCAACCGATTATCCGGGCGACCAGCTTACCAGGGTGACCATATACACACACACACAAATTTTATTTTTATCTATATACTGTATAAATAAATTTTATATAAATATATCACAAATTATATACTATAATGATCAATCATACTAGTACTAGTACCATCAATTATTGTTTATAATTATTAATTATATATTATCAGTTATATAAAATATATTTATATGTATAAGTAAATTATATATATATAAGTTCTGTCTGCAAAAACTCCAACCATTATTAACGGGAATGGTTTCCATGACATCGATTTAACCTGGCAGCCAAGGAGAGTGGACTGGAATGTTCATGCACAAACAATGACAACTTCACTGTACTAGTCGGAGGGAGGTGGTAGATGCCATTGACTGACCATGTGTACTGTGTGGTTGTCAAATTCAAAATGACTGAGCGAGTAGAACAACAAATCTGCATCATATTTTGCATTAAGCTTGACCATTGCTCTGTGGAAACTCTTCAGATAGGCAATAGCTATGGGCAACTGGTGATTGGCAGCTTCTTCATGACGGTGTGCCTGCTGTCACATCTCATGCAGTTTTTTTGCAAAACATCAAATCACCCACATGACTCAGCACCTCTACAGCCCAGATTTCGTGCCCTGTGACTTCTGGCTTTTCCCAAAACTAAAATCATCTTTGAAAGGGAAGAAATTTCAGACTGTTGATGAGATTCAGGAAAATATGATGGAGCAGCTGATGGCGATTGGGAGAACTGTGTGAGGTCCCAAGGTGCCTCCTTTGAAGGGAACTGAGGTGTCATTGTCCTGTGTACCGTGTTTCTTGTATCTTGTACCTTCTTGAATAAATGTCTCTGTTTTTCATGTTACATGACCGGATACCTTCTGGACAGACCTCATACATAAGTACACACGTGTGTGCATTATAGCTTAAGGAATACATACATCATTGAATTTTTATCTGTCCAGGATAAAATGGTTATTGTGACCAGGCGTAACAGCTGTACAAGACTTTCATAAAATTGCTCCAGTTTCATGACATTCTAAATGGAAACTATTTGTTTATTTGAGTAGTTTTAAGTGAGAAAATGCTTGTATCATACAAAGTGTGCAGGGCCAGCACAGCTCCCATTCCCTGCCTCCCCTTTGTAACTATGTTAAAAGCACGGTGTGCTCTGATTTCAGTGAGAAATCCGACAAAACTTCGGATGAGACCTGCCCACCTAGAGGGCAGCTCTGAGGCCTGGATGGAGTACAGTGAGGGCGATTTAGAGTCGGACAAGCAAATTCCAAAAGCACTGAGTCGTGCATAGTTGTCAACCCGGAGGGGAGAGTCTGTTCCTTATTCTTGTTTCTAACATTTAAAGATTGCTGGCACCCCCACCCCTGCCCAGCCCCAAACAGTCTGGATCAAGACCCAGGAGGCGTGATTACCAAAGCAGCAAATGGCATAAGCTGGGAGAGGGTTTACGGGCAGACAAGAGAATTCGGGGTTTAAATATGGTCACAGGGATTAACATGCAGCATAGAGAGTCTAGTAAATAATATTGTAATAACTGCGGATGGTGTCAGGTGGGTTCTAGACTTACTGGGTGATCGCTCTGTAAGGTATATAAATGTCTAGTCACTATGCAGCACACCTGAAACTAATATCATACTGTGCACCAACTCTATTAGGAAGAAAACATTCTATATAACTTCAAGGGAGGTGAAGGAAAGGAGAAAGGAAGGCAGGAGGGAAGAGGGAAAAACAGGCTATAAAATGTACATGGATAAATGAAAATACCACACATCTGTTCTAAAAGATTATCAAGTGCTCACACAGCCCGGGGAGTGTGCCGGAGGAGCAGACCCCCGGGACAGCCTGCAGCTCGATGGCCCCGAGGGAAGGGTCCTTAACAGAACTGCAGTGAAGCCTGCTTCAGAGGCCCTGCCCTCCAAGCTCCTGCTCCAGGCAGACCCTGAGCTACAGGTCTGCAAAGCTGCACATTTGCTTGCCAAGGTGGAAGGCCCAGGATGGAGCACTCGGACCCTGAAGGCCAGAGTAAGCCCCCATGGCTTTCTTCTTCGATGAAGCAAAGGAAGAGAAAGTGGTGGTGCATGATAGGCAACGCCCTGGCCCAGGACACTGGAAGACCCAGGTTCTGGTCCAGGAGCTGCCTCCACTTCATGGCCAGCCATGGAGCCATCCTAGACCCCAGCCAGCCTTGTTGTAGGCAAGCAAGGCCTGCCACATCCCTGCTGTGTCTCCCAGAGTCCTCCTGGGTCCTGTGACTCTGAGGAAGGCTGGCCACAGGATGGCATGCATGGTGAGGCCCCAGCCTCGACCAGGCAGACTGCAGCATCAGGCAACCATCGGATACTCAACGAGGAAGGTCTCGGAGGGCAAACCATGGATCATATAAAGAAGGAAGTTTTCTAACAAGTCAATCTGCCCTACAAAGTGTGTGTGCTCTTTAGCAGAAGTGTTGAAACAGATGCAGCGATTCAGGGGTCAGCTTGTCGAGACATTACAGATTCAATTCCTGATCAAGGAGAAATTTTGAATGACATCTCTGAGATTCTTCCCAACCTCAGGGTGTACTGGCATTATACCACATCGCTGTGTGTGTGTGTGAGTGTGTGTAGGAAAAATTAAGTGCCCATGAAACAAACATGGACATCGTAGGTGCACTGGCCACATACGAAGAATTTATAGTGTGATTACTGTAAATTGAACCTGCAGATCCTGGTCTGCAGAACATTTTCAACAGGCCACTCTACTGGTGTCTCCATTCGTTCCTCCATCCGCTTACCTGTTAATTATTCTTCTATGGACAATCTTTAAAATTATAATTCGCTCTGCGCAGTCTTTGAGGAACTCTGACATTCGTTGTTTTAAAACTGGTTTCATTTCATGCTTTGCAATTGCCTTGAGGTGATCCCATGAAGCTTTGCATCTTCTCTCCATCTGACATAAATTATCCTGAAGCTGATCGAAGTCGACCTGAAAATCAGAGAGAGAAACCCTGAAACGCACCAAAACCACTGGACCCCAACCTGGCCCAGGAAACCAAACTGCCTCCAGGAAGAAGCAAACATCAAAACCAAATTTACGTCTTGAAATACAAACACATTTATGGCCCCCAAATTATCCACATGTGTATCTGCCGTTATCTCGGCATCCAGTTATTTAGTGATAAAACTGCTCTCCCTGTGACCCCAGCACAAGTGGCACTTGTTCTTCTTTTGCCACATTAGGAAAGAAGTTGTGGGCAAGTCTTTGTAAATTAGAACACGGTATCAACCCAGTACAGGATGAACTGAGCAGATGTACCGTTAAAACTGTCAGAGCCTCTTGTTCCTCAGAGATGATATTTCACTTAATGTTGGAGGAATGCGCCATAGTCACACATGGATGGCTCTGACATGCTGGGGCCAGCTAAGGGGAGGCCAGCTTCTCTTCACAGTGGTCTCCTTTACACTGTGACGAATTACTTTATTTATCTGCCCATTCACTCAGTCAACCATCAATTATGGAGAAACTGGTGTATGCCTGTCCCCCAGCCAGGCACCAAGGTCACAAAGACAAATGCTGAATGAGACCAAAGAGGCTTACTGTATAGACAGACACATGGTACCAAACACCAAGGATGTACAGAACCCACCAGGCATGCGTGTGCATGTATGCATGTGTGTGTTGTGTGAGGACATGTGTTCTTTCCAGGAGATGTAAGCCACGTGTGTAAGGAACAGATGTCACATAGCACTGGTGAGCTCGTCAGGAAAGTGGGAAGTCTGGGTTTTCTGAAGTGACCTGAGACGAGGCTTTGTAAAGTAATGTTTTCATAGAACATCTAGACTAGAAATTTTCTAAATCAGTCAGCCATGAAAAAATGCACATGAGTGCCTTTAATGGAGATGTGGGATAGGGGAAAGGAAACTAAGAAGGCTAGGAGGAGAGGAAGACACAGACAAACAGGTGAGCTGAGGGGAGGGACTGGCGGGATGAAGGTACATGTAGGGTGAGAGACCTGGGAAAGGCCAGCAGCCCGGAAACCAGAGTCAGAAGGAGAAAGGAAACTTGGGCAGAGCCCACAGATTCAGGTAAGCAGGGGGTTCGTGGGACTTTGAGGGAAATGATTTTCTGAAACCAAAGAAATACTGGGTCCAGATTTAAAAATGCTTCACTTTCCCATAATCCTGTGGAGCTGTGAAAAACAAAAAACTGGCATTCGGCTGGAAGAAAAAGATAGGAAGATTCAGAAATGAAGGGCCGAGTAGTTCAAAGAATAAGTCTAGGAAAGGGTCCAGATGACCTGGGGTTGACAAGTAAGATCTAGGAGGACCAGGCGGCTTTAAGCCAGTGGTAACAGTCCTGACCATAACTCTGCATATCTGTCCTCATTTGTACCTGGCAGCTCCCTCGACACACAATAAAGCAACCTCAGTTCAGCTCAGACATGTGCCCCTAGCCCTGTACTACCAACATGGCAGTGGGTACCGGGCAGGCGGCAGACATGGGGGTGGGAGATGATTTTCGGGGAGGAGAGTCCACTGGGAGCCTTTAAGGTGGTGGCAAAAGAAAATAACCTCACTGCCAATAGAAGCCAGATGGAGAGTCTTTTGATGAAAAAAGCAGTTGGAGGGTTGAGCTTCACGTAGGTCTTTTGAGGCGCGTTGGAAGGCTACCCCAGCTGGCTGCCCTCCTGGGCTGAAGCAGCCAGCACGCACAGTCTGAGTCTTCCCAGTGACTGCATGACCTCAGATTCTGTTCCAAGCTCTGCTTCACAGGGGAGAAACTGGTGCGCAGGGAGGTTGGGGAACTTGTGAGAGGCTGCACAGCTGAGAATGGGTGGAAGTGGGATTTGAGGCCAAATCTCCCTGGCTCCAGAGTGGAAGTTCTCAGCGAACCTGCCGTAAGCCTAGGTGTGCCCCTAAAAATATTCCACCGCAGGGAGAGGTGGCCTGGACTTCTATTTTGTGAAGGACCTAAGGACAGCTTCGTACAGGCCACTTTCTCCGCGCGGGAAGATGCGTGAGCTGCGCTGTGAAGCAGTCAAGTCTTACCAAGTCGGTCTGGAGTGCTATGGGAGAACCAAGGAACACAGCTCCCTGACAGACGCCAGAGCAACTTGCGCCTCTGGACCTGTGGCGGTGAGGCCAGTGAGTGACACATAAGGGGGCAGAATGAGTGCCCCTAGGGCTGGGGCTTCCTGAAGCCCGTTTTCTGCCTGTCCACACAGGAAGGCCCCTCAACACCCGAGACTTTGGAAGCAAAGGCTGAGCAATGGTGGCACCTGCCCTTGCTGGGGTCAGCCTGGGGTCAGGACCCCCAGGCCAGGGCGGTTTTGGTGACAAGCAGGCTCCACCTAGAGGCAGGCCCTGGGGAAGAACAAAGGACCATGTCGAAAAAGGGAACTGATTTGTTCTGGAAACGGGACCCAGGTGAATCCAAACAGACAGACTTTGTCTCAAACAGAGTTACTTAACAAACTGCCTTCTGGGACAGGACAGAGCCCACAGACGGGTGGGCCGGAGCAGCCATTGGCAGACCCAGGTTGGGATCCGCAGAGGGGCTTTTTGTCTTGGTTAGGATGTTGAAGTGATATTTGTAAAGACTCCGGAGCAGTGCCTGGCACAGAGTAAGCACAGTGCTGGTGCCTGTGAGGTGGTCTGTTTTCTGAGAAACGTTTTGTTAGCCCTCAGAGCTGGGGTCGCTGGCCACTCCCACTTCTGCCTCAAGGCAGGTCCATGGTCAGGCTGGCTCAGGGACCACCTGCTCAGTGTACCTAGCAGTTGCCAGCCTGCTATTCTTGAAGCAGGTAATGGAGAGTCCCAGTCCCTGGGTCCCCACAAGCCAGTTCTGTGGGAGAGGACAGAGAGGACAAACTCCATGGGGGGAACTTAGCAGAGCCCGCTCCCCCTTTCCTCCCCCTTCTGCCCACCACTCTCTCCTCTTATACTAGATTCCAATGTGTCCCAGAGCTAAAGGTGATTCTGCTTTCAGCTCCTTAGCCTGGGCTGTGTTTCTGGGAGTTTCCACCACACTCCTCCCCAGGATCTTCCTGTTGCCCCCAAGACGCTCCCATCTCCCAGCTCTGCTGTGTTTGAGATTCCTCTGGGGTTGCTCCACCTCAGTGATGCTCCTGAAGGTTGAACAGTTAGTTGTTGGGGGCAGCTGGGCGTCCAGCTATTGCAACTGTCTCTTTTCTATAAACCATACGTTTGTGAAGGTCTTTACTCAGTGCTAAATTCAAGAACTTGCAGGGGAGGAGCCAATACTATATACACAATGGCAGCCCTATAAACCATTCCCTCCGTGGAAGCTCACAGGCACGGTCAGTCTGTGGGAGCAAGGGGCCAGGCACAGCCTATTTCCTAGCCTAAGACCTCACTGCCAGGTCCTATGGAAGTCTTGGGGGAGCCAGATTACATCTTTCTGACATTCCTGCCCACCTAACACAGGTGGGGGGGGTAATGCTTCAGAATCCAGCCTGGTGAGTAATACGGCTCCACAGTGGACACAGCAGTTAGCATTGGGGTGGCAGGCTCACCTCACATACCTCAGTAGGAAAAAATCTGATGGAGAACCAGGGATGGGAAAAGGATCTTTAAAGTCCACTGGAAAAGGCATGAAACGAGTCATATTCACCAACTCTAGAGGAGAGGCAAGCAGCCCTTGGTGTTTTACTTAACAGAGACTGTGTTCCTCAGGGATGACTGACAAAGACCCAGCCGAGAAGATATGACCTACCCCTCTGTGGCCATGCACGTACCTTGGCTGACCTGGTGACGGCCCCGATCTCCGAGTAGAGATCAGAGCTGTCTGGGAAGTTCTCCACCACCATGGTGCACACGTGGTAAAGGAGCGACTGCTTGTGCACGGTGTCTTTGACTTCTGGAACCTTCTCGAGGTAGCTTAACTCAAACGCTTTGGCCTGTTAGGGGGACATTAAATAAAAGGCAGGAAGGACAAGTTTTACACGAGTTCTTAGAATGGCATGAATGGTTAGAACCAATGCCCTGTGGGAGCAGCCCAATATTTAGATTTAGCTCCTTTGTGACTGATGCTTCTCAGGCCACATGCTCTGTCATGTGATTTTTCTTAGCTGATCACACACGGGTGAGCCACGGCGAGAATGAAACGAGCCTCCAGCCCTTCTCCACCATGGTTGTCAGCCACAAGCTGCCTCAATGTGTACCCCTAAAAATCAAGGTGCTCCGAGGTTCAGTCTCTGCCACCTGGGTATCCACAGACTTCTTCTCCCTTTGCTTACTACTGCTATCCTGCTTTGGGGCCAAATATAGGCCATTTTTTTAAAGTTTGTTTATAATGCTTAGACACATCAGACAAAAACAAAAATAAAAACAGCCTAGAAGAAAATATCTCCACTGTCAATTTTGAGAGTAGCCAAGCTTCAAAGGGAAAGTATGCTTGTTTTTCTAAGTTTTCTTGTTTATAGCAAGATACAGATTCACCTTGGCTGGGAGGCTCAGCTGGTTGGAGGATCATCCCATGCACCAAAGGCTGTGAGTTCGGTCCTCGTTCAAGGCACACACCTGGATCACAGGTTTGATTCTCGATCAGGTGCACAAGGGAGACAACTAATCAGTGTTTCCCTCTCACATCCATGTCTCTCTTTGTCCCCCCTTCTTCTCTCTCTAAAATTCATAAGTATATCCTTGAGTGAGGACTTAAATATATAAGTGAGGACTTACATATTTAAGTCCTCACTCAAGGATATATCATATATAAATCTATATTTTAAACATACATATATTTAAATACATATTTGAAGAACAAATTTCTCCTAGAGTTTCAGCAAAAAAGACAAAAGTTGTTTTTTAATTGTGCTTTGGGGAACCAGAGGTATGAACTCCGCCAGCAAGTGAAGGGCAGGAACTTTCCAACAAGGGAAGCAGGAGCAGATAGGTGATGTGGAAGACTTACATTAGTTCCATTTAGAAAGTTCCCAATGGCTAAGAGAGTGGACAGGATAAAGCCCAAGGTTTTGTTGTTCTCCAACTGGTCTATTCCTTCCTTCAGGTCCAAAAGTGGTTCTGCCACTTCCTTTTAATTAAAAAAATTGAAGATGATAAAGAATGGTCAGTTTGGCTTTACTTGGTTCTTTCTAGTCTTTGTACAAGGTAACAAGTGGAGTTTTCCTTGGTGTCAGGCAATCCCACACGACCTACTCATGTGCCTTATTGTGGAAAAAACATTGACAGGCAGCAGGGAGCAAGTCTATTCCTGAAAGTCTCCCCAGGGGGACCAGGTGGGTACCTGAGGCTGACAGGAGCTCACGTGGGGGTGCTGAACCATCTCTCTTCCTGCCCACCTTCCAAGGCCCTCGTTCACAACCCCATCCTTCTCTCATTGCCCCATGGCTGACTTCTATGATGCTCCCCCTTCGCATGTTCCAAAGCAGAGAACTTTGCCTTTCTCCTACTGGGCAGATGGCCCTGGACCTCCCAGGTCTCCTGACCTCACCTCTAGGCACTCTGGCTGGCCCCTCTCAGCCTGGTTACTCCCCAGAAGACCACCACCCATGTTAGTCCCACAGCCTTCATAACTCCCACCCTTTCAGACTTGTGGTGAGTGCCCTGTGTCCTCACGGCCTTGGGCCCTTTCTGCCACTGTGTGATCCCCTCTCCCAAGTTCTTACTGAGCCTCTCCTCTCACCTGTATCCCAAAGCCAGAAGGTTCGGCTTCATTCTCTCCATCCCAGGTTTTTCCCTATCCCCAACCAAACCTAGACCCAATTGTCTGTCTTCTCCAGGACTTTACCCCACTTTGCTAAAGAAAGTCACTCAAACATGCTGACTGGTTTTGTCATCAGGTCATGCCAAGTCACATTAGCAGCCCCAGGTTGCTTCATTCCTGCTGGATTCCCACCTGAACTCAAATATAGCTGTTTCCTCCTGAAGCCCCTTCCCCAACCCCAGCCCAGGCCCCACCCACTGCTGACTATCTGGCCCCGAGTATAGGACAGTGCTCTCTCTTTCCTTTGCAGCTTCCCCACCTGTGCTTTGAATCTTTCTCCTCTGGGCACTTCCTCTCAGTTAAACTCACCTCCAGCTTAGTGTCTACCTCTCTCCTTCCCTGTCCACCAGTTCCCTTTGCTCAGCTGGCAAAAACAGTCACACTGCCCAAGGCCTGAGAGGACTCCTGCTTCCTTTCCTTTCCACTCAAGATGAGTCCCCCCCCTCAGCCTTTACTGCCCAGGCCCCTTTCCTCCTCTTCCCCTCTCGGCTCCTTGCAATCTATTTTGACTTCAACTGTCTTCAACTTTCTTCCGAGATATGCTCTCAAAGGGCCCCCAGGCCCTGCCAATGGCCATAGTCAACAGCAGTTTAGGTGATTATCATCAAGTGGATAGATTACATAGCACCTGCTATACTGCACTTTCCTGTATTGTCCAAATTTTCCACCATGAGCATATAGTGTCAGGAAAAAATTAATAGGTTTTTTTAGAAACCCACAATCATGTGTCTGAGACAGGTGCCAGGCGGATGCTTTAGAATGGCGCTTCACTGGCCGGCTGCTGACCACTTAGTACAGCCACAGCCAGTCACTGCCAACTCAGACCCTCTCTTAAGGAGGAAGCTCCACCACCTTCACCAGTGCAAAACTGACGTCCTCAACCCTGGGGACACAGAACTGGCCACCTGTCTCCCTCGGTGCTTACCTTTTCTGTCGTTTCATAATCCATTTTGAATGCCCAGAGGTGGAGCCGAGCCGAGAGCTCACTGATGGAGGAGAGCGTGAGGAGGAACTGCTCTGCGCTGCCCAGCGGCGCCTCGGGGTTGGCCAGCTGAGCCTCCTGGATCTTCTGCTTCTCTTCTTCAGTGGGGATCATGGTTAGGATTTTCTGAAAAGATGGTAACAATACAGTATGTTCTCTCTTAGTGATGGAACCTATCCTGCCCCTTCGATGTTTCCAAATTCATATTGAAATGTTCCAACCAGGTAGTAGAGATGTTCTGTTCCAGTGTTCTTACCATATACAGGTGTTACATTGCTTACGTCAAGTACACTTTAGAGAAAAGCCCCAGTGGCATCTAAACTTACATTCATTTGTTTTAAACTTCCCTCTTTCCCACTCTCCTTTAATCTGTTTCATAAGCAACTTGCCCCAGATGTTCTGGGTCTTATACAAGAAGGACATTCTAGGCAAGAAGTGAGGATGAAGAGGAGAGAAAAGTGACAGAGTAAGGAGATTACAGGACAGCTCCCTGTTACCTAGGAAACCAAGTAAAGCCTGTTAAGAATACATGCTTTCTAGTACATCTCATGGATTCCTTTTAAAGCTCACAAAACCAGATCGCTTTCAAAGATTTCAGATTGACTTGTACATAGGACATAAGTTTACATGTTTGAAACCAAATATTTAAACCAAATTTATACAGAAATGAAAACACTGTAAATAATATCAAACACAAGGCTGATTGAGGAAAAATGATTTTGATATTAATAAAGAACAATGCCCACCTACTAATAAAAAAGTGTATCTTTACGCTTCTATTTGACTCTGGGTAAAGTCAATTGTGGGAGGCAGAGAAGGCAAAAGGTCACACAAGGATTACGATTCTTTCAGATTCTTACTCCTCACCGATGACATGCTGATAGTAGAGAACGGCTCCCATCACATGACACAGCACAGACAGCATTGTTTACAATGTGGTGCCATCATTTTTCTCTCATTTCTCCCTCTGTAGCATCAGCGCAAAGAAACACTCTGTGCTACACTTTCTGTAACTTGCATTGAATTGTTAATTCTAAGTGGCCTTGGTTACGCTCTGTACAGCAAGCCTCTGGATAACAAGGGGGAAGGAGCTCTGGTTCCGGTGAGATGGAGCGGCATGGGCTGCCCTGTCTGCCCAGCGAAGACAACTGTCCACCCTGCATGGCATGCGTGGAGCAGATATCTGAAGACTCTACAGAACACAAAAAGTGGCAGGCAGACTGCAGAAGAAGACTAGAACTGGAAGTTCGACTGAATAGGGAATGCGTGAGGTGACCATTTTTCCTCTGCCGTTCCACAGCCTTGGCAGTCGGAAGGCCCCAAGTAGCCTGAAGCCTGGAAGAGGAACCAGGTGCAGGGAGAGTAAACCCTGCATCTGATTTCTCTTCCAGGTAAACCCTCTAGTCCTGACTAGAGGAGCAGAGAAGGGATCCATCTCCTAGCAGTGGGAGCACGAGATGGGAGACGCCTAAAACTCCGAGGGAGGGAACCTTCTTCTTTGATCAGTGATGCTGTGGTCCCTTCTGCTTTTCTCCTCTGTCCTCTCTCGGCTGGACCCCAGACATAAGCACAGTCACCGAAGGTGGAAGGCAAAATAAGGTAACCAAAGCCCCAGCTTTCAGCTGGAAGACCAGTGCCCAGGGCACTGGAAAGTAATAGAGATCACGGAAAATAAAGATTGTGGCAGAGCAAGTGTATAAATTTGCTCAAGAACTTCTGGGCTCATCCCTGAGCTGCTCGTATAGGAATCTTGGAGGCCTGCACTAGCCTTGGGAGACTTTGAAATTGAGCTGATATTGGAACCACAGGCCCCAAGATGTAGGTCAGAACCTGTGGCCTGAGCCCAAACAAGAAAGGGCTAGTTTTCAATTCTGTATGTGAGACCAGAATTATCCTGACATAAGAACTAGACAAAGATGGTACAAGAAAAGAAAGCTAGAGGCTAGTATTCTTGATGAAACTAGATGCAAAAATCCTTAACACTGTATTTTAAAATATATACATAAAGGTCAGTATGTTAAGCTATGTTAACACATTATATTTTACATAGCAATATAATAAAAATAATAATCACAAGGTTGGTTCAATATACAACAATCCATCAATATAATTAATCTACCAGATTAACAGTCTGAACAAAAAATTCACAAAATCATTTCAATTGATACAAAATTTGATAATACCCAATATTCATTCATGACAAAAACAAAAAAACAAACGCCTCTCAGCAATCCTGCGGTAGGAGCAATTTCCCACATCTGTTCAGTGACGTATAAAACCCTGCAGCTCCTGTCACGCTCAGCGGTGGCAGAACGCCCGCCTTCTCTCTGAGACTGGGACCAACTCAGGAGGCATTTGAAAAAAAAAAAAAGCCATACATATTGGAAAGAAAAAATTTAAACTGTTCCTGTCATACATGGTATAATTGTTTACACAGAAAATTGTGAAGAATATAAAAAAATTAAAAATGAGTTTATTAATGCTGTATAAGGTCACTACACAGAAAAATTCACTTTATTTCTATATATTGATAGCAAAAAATTACAAACTAAAATTTAAGAAAAATGCTTTTTACAATGAAATATTTCAGTATAATTTGAACAGACCATGCTTGGGAGCAGAAAATGATGATGGAAATGATCAAACATGATTTAAATAAATGAGGAGTATACTGTGTTCATGGACTGAAAGACAGCAGAGTCACATACTAATTTTCCTCAAATTCTTCTATAAATTTGACTTAATTCCATTAAAAATACCGGCATGACTCTGTGTGTGTGTGTGTGTGTGTGTGTGTGTGTATGGCTACAGACAAGTTGGTTCTAAAGTTACAGGGCAGATGAGCCAAACCAACTATAACAACTCTGAAAAAGAAGCAACTTGGCCCTGGCCAGGTAGCTCTGCTGGTTAGAGCATCATCTCCATACACAAAGTTGCAGGTTCAATTCCCTGTCAGGGTACATGCAAGAAGCAACCAAAAAGTGCATAAATAGGTGGACAATAAAACCAATGTTTCTTGCATGTGCGCGCGTGCACGCGCACACACACACACACACACACACACACATACTCTCTCTTTCTCTCTCAAATCAATTTTTAAAAATTTAAAAAAAAACAACCTTCACACCATCTGACTTTAAAATCTACTACGGGGTATTAGTAATAAGACAGTGTGGTAGGGCAATAGGACAGACATATGGACCAATGGGACAAAACAGGGAGATCTGGAATAGACCACACCAATGTGGCCCACAGATTGTGATGGAGAGGCAAAAACAGTTCAGTGGAGAAAAGACAGTATTTCCAAAATACGGTTTTAGAACAATTGAAATTCTTATCCAAAAAAAGAACCTCAACTTAAACCGTAACACTTTACACATGAACTAACGTAAAAGAAATCACAAATCCAGGGTAAAATGTAACACTGCAAAACTTTTAGAAAGAAACATAGGAAAAAATCTTTGTGGCTCATGTTAGGCAATGAACGCTTAGACATGAGACCAAAAAAGAGCAGGTTGATAAACTCAACTTCATCCAATTTAAAACCTTTTTCTCTGTGAAAGACACTGTTAAGAGAATGAAAAGACAAGTTCTTGTCCCTCAAAAGGCTGAAACGCAGAGTTACTATTTGACCCAGCAATTCCACTGGTAAGTTTGTACCCTAGAAACTTCTGCTTACACAAAAAATTGAACACAAACACTTATAGCGGCTTTATCCAAATTCTAACAGCCAGACCAAGTTACATATTCTTCAGCAGATGAATCAAGTTACTCGGCAATGAAGAGGGACAGACTCCAGGGACGTAGTAAAACTAAGATGACTCTGAGAGGCGTCAACCATGCTTGAGTGACAGAAGCCAGTTACTCGCAGTATGATTCCACTCATGTGACAGTCTCCAGAAGACAAGCCTCGGCGAGGAGAACAGATCAGTGGTACCAGGTGCCAGAGGGGAGCTGAGGGAGCGACTAGACAGGGGCAGGACAAGAGCGCAGTTCTGGGGAGAGACGGGGCTGTTGCGAATCTTGACTGCAGTTGCAGTGCAGGAATTTATGCATACTTTGAGACTCTTAGAATTGCATACCAAAATGTTGAATTTTACTCTTTATTATTGCAAAAAATTAAAAATAAATAACAAAATTTTTAAAAAATCAGACCCCTGACACCATCATCAGCAAACATGCAGGTGTTCACAGGACTGTGACTCAGGACATGTGTGGCCCAGGGAGAAGGCATCTGGTCTGGTGACAGTGTGTGTTATCGAAGAACTTGGTCTCGGGGTTCAGTGTGCGCTGCGTGCTGCAGTCAGAGTGGGGCCACAGAAGGTTCGCCCTCGGTTACCCCTCTTCCCACACTACCATCTTCATGGCCCCAGATACTGAGATGACTCGGGGGAACATGAGCATCAGGGGTGACACTCAGCGACAGTGCTCCTTGCTCTCCCTGGGCTCCTGCTTTCACCCCTCTGTCCACACAGATGGCATCAGCAACACCCGGCACAACCGGAGCACGTCACTTCTTTGAAAACACCCAGGATCTGAACTCGAGCCATTGTCCAAATGAAAACTTAAAATTTGTATTTTCTTCATGTTCAAATAGTGTTCGGCATGTACAAGAATTCCAAGATAAAAAATTGTCAACGCTTTTCCCCCTTCTTCAGAAGGCATTTTCCTGCCCTGATTTTAGTTGACTTTTTTCCTTTGGGAAAGTAATCAGACACTCTTACTTTTGTTTTTCACTTCTCTGACTAATTTAAACCATTTGTTCACTGTCGAAGATTTATGAGGTTGCCATCTGCCAGTTTGTTTTATTTTTTTTACACATCACCGACAATAAAAATAGCCAAAAGACAGCGGAATGGCAGGTCAAAGCCGCCTCCTATGAGGTGAGGGCCGTTTTTTTCCATGAGCAGATGAAAGGAGATGAGCAGGGGGGAACCTCTAATTTGCTCTTCTACCCTGTTGGGAGATTTATGGATGATTTTATGATCGCCATTTGTGTTCCACAGGGGGAAAAACATCAAACAAGACCACTACGCAATCATCTCAGCATTTTTTGCTCTTTATTTTCTCCCAGACGATGTTTCTCCAGCACTTCTTTAAGACTACTTGCTTTTGTATCCGGAAAGCCATGTTTCAGAGAAAAATGCACAAGTCTTGCTTTTTATGGACCTGAACATTTTGGGGTGTGGCCAGCTCATTCACCTGCAGATGAGGCCGTGCTGAGTGATTATCCTGCCTTGTGAGTTTTGAGCAGAACCAGGGCTGCAGCCCTGGATGAGAATCTAACACAAGGATCTGGGTGAGAGCAGCAGAGCGCTGGAGCCCCTGGAGCCAGGCCTGGTTTGTGCACAACTTGCATATGCTCATGAGACAGTGGTTTTCTACTTAAGTATTTATTCTCATGGACATAGAGGAACCTTTTTTTTAAAATTTCTCAAGGGATCCTGATAGTATCTTCCTTTGTTGCTGTGACTATTCGGTGAAACACATGGGGCAGAAATTACTGCATCAAATTTGCAGATGAAGTGACTTGCCCGGAGCCATGACCAACCGGGCGGAGCCAAAGAACCACCGAGGGGCTATTCCTGGTTTCCCAGCACCAGCTCCACATTCACAGCAATTCAGACAAAAACTCGAAGTGATGGTGCAGCAAAGATGCCCAGCCGTGAGGATGCTCGGGTTCCCTGGCACTGCCAACCAGTTGCGGTGCCTGAGCTCAGGCTCACTTGGGTGCGCCCGGCACCCACTGGGGCACCTGTGGATGGGGGTGGCACAGCGTGGAGTGCTTGAAAAGGTGCTACCTGTGGCCAAAGGGAACTTCTGCCTTTAGGATGATGACAGGCCTGGCAGCCAACTGGGCCAAGTTAAATGTCATTTGGGACCATTCCATTGTGCTACCCTCCGAGTAGACACAGATTATAAAAATTAGAAATGCAAGAAAAAGCGGAAACCTTTTCATATTTCCATTTGTGATACATTAAGGACATTGTACTTGGGAAAATATCATGACTACTACTTAGAAACAGCCCCAAATTAATGTTCTAAAGTTTAATCTTCTCATGAAAACTAACTTCCTTAATCGAATTAGTTAACTACTCCCTCAGGTTTACACAACAGACCGGATGCACAGCACTGGGTTGCTAAGCAAAGCCACAGGATGTCCTCTAATACATCCTAATCACATTTAGGTGCACAGAGGTTTCAAATGGCCCTATTAAGCCATGGTGCCATGCTACCACTGTGCCTGCGTCCCGGAAGCAGACAGTGTGGCGGGGGGCTCTTGCGTGCAAGCTAGAAATCTTATTAGTAAAGATCTGTAAGGACACAACTTCCATCTCTTCTCAGTACTGACTTAATTGTTGAACAACAAGCCTAGGAAAGAGACTCTGGGTAACCTGCTTAACACGTGGGTGTAGACACGCAAGCCCCTTGGGTCCCTGAGACCAGTGGTCAGAGACAGCAGGGACTGCCGGACAGTGCCTGCATTCTCCAAGAGAACTGGTGCTTGCTGGCCTCTCCTCGGTCATGACTGATGAGAGTTACGTGTATATAAATACACACACAAACACTTTCTGGACTCACACAAACCGCCTTAAATCAGGGGTTCTCAATCCAGGAACCTGCAGGATTTTGCTCCCAGGAAACATTTGACAAAGTCTGGAGACATTTTTGTTTATCACCACTGGGGTGGAACCACTGGCTTGTAGGTAGAGGTCAGGGGTGTCACTCAATACCCCACAATGCTCAGGGCAGCTCCCACAGTGGAGAACTGTCCAGCCCAGAGCGTCAACAGTGCCGCCAATGAGAAACCCTGCTTGAGGTGAAAACTGTGATGAAATGTGTGCCTCCGTGTTGCTGTGAGTAAACACAGACTGGCTGAGGTCTCACGACACGGTAAGCTCTCAGCGAAGGAGTACAGTGTTCTCCCCGCTGCGTCCTCCTGCTCTGCGTCATTCCATGCGTCCGCTCCTCCCGGTAGCAAGCCACGGGCAGCACTGGGAAGTGGACCGTGTGGCCTCGTGAGTCTTCTCACTTCCCAGAGTCCTTCTTCATCTTTCCGCATCCGTGGGCCCTCCCAGGCCACCTGTCCCCAGGGCCATGCTCTGTACTTCAGACTCAGAGTCTAGAACTCATATTTCAGCTTGGCCTCTCACTGGCTCATGTACTTGGGCACGGACTAAAGTTGGGACTCGCTCTCTTTATCTTTCAGATGGGAAACGTAACACTATGCGCCTCGTGAGGTTCTGATGAGCATCTGGTAAAGCACCTACCTGTGCCTGGCCCACAGGGAGGAACCTGTGGAAGTCGGTCTCTGTGCTATGTTGCTATTCCTACATCCATCATCATTACTGTTGCTATCACTAGTCCTTCCTGGATCAAAAAGGTACTCAGCTGGAAACCAGTCAGAATAGGGAAAAGTAATTTGATTCATTCTAAAATCTAAGTAACCCATTGTATCTGAAACTTTCCTCACCCAGGGAGATCTACATTTCAAGAAAGAACAAAGGCAAAGCCCCAAGGAATCAATCTCTCCTAATGGACTTTCAAGTCGTCAGGACAAGAAAGGGGAAATATTTTTAAAGGAGGAAGTTGTCATTTCCCCCCTTTAATCAGGCTGGCTTTGGCTGCATTTGAAGCCTCTCTTTGCACAAATCTGAAGCTTTTGCCCTCTCTAAAATACACTGTTTTGTAAATAAGATGGTCAGAATGTGCACCGGGGCCCACCACACTGTTCATCCTAGGTGAAAGACACTTTGCACTTGGTCTGTCCAGGTTGGCAGCTCCCACCTGCTTAATGGCAAGCCAATGCCCTTGTCCTGCCTTCCCCCTTGGGAGTCCCCTAGTGGGGCTGCCTCACACTGAGGCCTGGCTTACCCCCTTCTTCCTTCTGGCAGTGTCCCTGTCTGTACATACCTGCTGTCACTGGCTTTTTCCTTTATACCTCCTGGCCAAGCTGGCCATGGGCCTCTCACTCCCTAGCTGCCCACCTGGACATGCTGACCTGCTCTGCTGCCTGGCCCAACTCTATAGCTTGGGGCTCAATTTCCTCTCCAGCCAGAAGAAAATGCATTTCAATCCTTCTACCTGCTCTGTGGAACACACTGAGGACGTGTTTCTCAGAGTAGAGTTGCTTAGGCCTGTACTGGTTTCCTGGGGTTGCCATAACCACCAATTGGGTGGTCTGAAACACAGAAACGTAGTCTCGCACAGTTTGAAAGATGAGAGTTGGCTACCCAGGAGTGGGCAGGGCCATGTTCTGACTGAAGGCTCTCGGGGAGGATGCTGTCTTGAGTCTGGTGTCTGGTGGTTGTGGGCAATCCTTGGCATTCCTTGACCTGTAAACACATTCACTCCAGTCTCTGCCTCCGCCATCACATGTTCCATGTGTCTCCCTGAGTTTTTCTGTCTTCACACAACATTCTCCTCTCTGTGTCAATGTCCAAATTTCCCTCTTATAAGGATATCAGTCATTGGAGTGGGGCCCACCCTAATCCAGTATGACTTTATCTTAACTTCATCACATCTGCAAAGACTATCTCCAAATATGGTCAGATTCTGAGGTTCTGGATGGGCATAGATTTTGAAGACACACTGTTCAGCCCTGTACAAACCTCTGGGAACACAGTGTTTCCTGGGGAGGCCTCTTCTTTTCAGAGCACAAAAGCACGCCTGCCCCGCTGGGTTCAGATGCTACCACATGCCCCACTGCTCCCTCCCACACTCAGGGCCAGGGTCAAGTATGGCACCATGGCCTGAGCTGTTCCTCATGTTTGACTCTTTTGTCAAGGACTTGCTTTCCCTCTCTGTAGTCAGTCCTCATTTGTCCCCTCTACTCTCAAGTCTTTCACATAAGACTGTTTATGAATGAATCCCAACTATGGAAGAATATTAAAGGAATCCAGAGCCTCCTGCTACCAGAAGGCTGGGATGGGTGCCGCCCAGTGCCATGAAGCAGTGTCCTAGCCCCACTCCGAGCCCCAGGCTCTATCATCTGTCTTCACGAACCTGTGGGCTGGGCCATTGACTCTCCTCACTCTGCTTCCATGGTCAGAATGGGAGACTGAACTCGCCGAAAACTGGCACCAGCCCACAGGGAAGGGAGAACAGGCCCTGGGGGAAGAGCTCTGAACCCTGCTGAGCAGAGCAGCTGGGCTGTGACTCCAGCAAGGCCACCTACCAGTCATGTAGTCACAGCCAAGTCACCCAACCTCTTTCCACTTTTACCATGTAGATTGGCAAATACTCAAGACTCAGTTGGCAAGTGAAACATATCTCTCTGTACCCTATCGAGTGCAAAGAGAGAAAGAAAGTCATTTACATGGATGTGGGCACACATGGAAACCCCTACTTTTGAAACTGCTCATTCAACATACTTGGTTTGAAATGATGTGAACCAAGACCCTAGCAGCCTCCCCTAAGGAGGTGATGTTCTTCTTCCAGGTTGAGGTAGGCAGAGTGTGGTCAGAAGGAAGCCCGTGAATGAACCAGAGTGAGGATCTCTGAACTTCGTTGGTAAAAGGGGACTTACTTCCCTAGGCCCCAGAAGTTTAAAAAATGTGAGAATTATTAACGTTATTCAGAGTCTGTCTGAGACAGAAAAATGACAAGCCATTCTATGGAGAAAGTCATACTGAACGTGGTAATGCTTTACATATGTGACTCATTACAGAATACAAATAATGCTTGATAGAGCTCCTCTTACCTCAATTCCTTCTTTGTTTAAGGCATATTCGTCAAAATTCAAAATGGCTATCTTAATCGTTCTTGGCGGGGGTAGTACGGTCAGCCCAATATTAATAGCATTGCTCCGCTTGGAATCCAGGACGATGATCTCTTGCCTTTTTCCATCTGCAGCCGTTTTCTTGGTAACAAAGAAAGGAGAATCTAAGATTAATGCATCATCTTTGGTCCTTTCTGTGTTTTATTATTTAGTATAAACTCACTGCTTATTTAGAAAACAAGTGGCCCCAACTCCGCTCGGGAAGGACTGGCTACTGCTCAGCACAGAAAAAAGAGATCAGGGACTAGCTATGAGAAGCTGCCAAGCTCAGGTCAGCAATGGAACTTCACAAGTCAGACACATTACAAAATAAAATAGATTTTCCTTCAATTGGGAAAAATGTGATATTTTGCAAGAAAGGAAAAAAAAACTTTTTTCCCCATAGACGCAGTGGAAACAAAACTGAAACCTTGCAGAGCTCCCTTCCTGTGTCTGCAAGGTGCTGGCGTGTGCTCTGGTTGACCCTAGTGCACACAGCGTGTGCCTGGAGACGGAGACAGTTGGTACACATGCTGAGAAGACAGGTGTGACAGGGACAATCTGCCATCTCTGGCCGGTCAGCCCTGTGGGCCCCTGGCCACCTAGTTTTGACTAGGTGCCCCCTGGGCCTCCCACTCCAGAGCACCTGCCACACTCAGACAGCTGGGCAGCTGCCGCTGGTCAGTGAAGAGGGACCTGCTGAGGAAGGAAAACCAAAGGGCACATGCTGGTGAAGGGGAATGAGAGGCGAATGGCCTAGAGGCCGAGGAGGGGAGCAGGGGGACAGGTGTCCAGATATCCTCATAGAGCCTTGTGTGTGTGGCTTCTCTGCTGGTCTGAGTGCTCCTTGGGGGCAGGCCCTGGGTGTGAGGTACTGAGCCAACACTTGCCTAGAGAGGGGATGACAAGGCCTCCAGCATCTCCCGAGCTCGAGGGAAGTTAAATGCACATGGCCATGGGGACAAGTGGAGGAGGTCTGGCTCAGCAAGCCCCCTGACCGGGTCCAGGTTGCCCTTCAGGCAAACAGGGAGGTGGGAGAATGACTATTCTTATTCAGGTAACAAGCCTATATGACAATGATGAATTGGGCACAGTGGACCTCCTGAAGGAAAAGATGGGGGTATATTTACCATGTGAGGGGGCTCAGCAGTGGGGTAATCAACTCATCTAGTGTATGGGGGGGGCAGGGTCTGAAGGAGCTGACACTTAAGTTTGGCCCTAAAGAATGTCTAGGATCTAGTCTGGAGCTGAGAGAAGATAAGGAGATGAGAAGTGGCTTTGTCTAGGTTGCTGGGAATTGCCAGAGAAGAAGCTAGAAGTTTGAGGGAGGGTGCACATTCAGGGGACCTCAGGAGCCAGCCGCTCTGACTCCACAGCAGGCAGGCCCTAGCAGAGTAGCTGACTGCTGCTCTCCAGGGGGTCTCTGCACAGAGGCCTGCCCTCCTGGCTGGGGCTGGGAGCTGCTGAACTGTAGAGGAGGTTGGCCTGCTGCAACATGAGATGCTGGAGGCTGGCAAGGAGAAATGGACCGTGGTCCCTTAAGTCCTACTGAGCTCTTCCAAACTCAATTACTAAAACTCTATTTTAGATCCTCAAATATGCATTTGGGAATAAATTAAAATTTCTTCACGAGGAAAATAATTGAAAGCATCCCAGCCGTTCTGGGGCCTGGTGGCCAGGAGGAGCAGTTCCTGTGGATGTGGCCATCAGCTTTGAACAGTGGGCTTCCTGGGGTATGTGGCATGCAGAAGCATCCTCAGTCTGCAGGGCAAGCTTGTCTTTGATTTATTTGACCAAGGTAGCCTATTGGGAACCCCTGAAATTTAAACCTAATTAAAACTTATTTGGTGTGTGAAATGCTAAGAAGGAATGTAAAAAGATTTGACAAAATGCCAACAACAGGCAATGCCCACACTGGGGTGCTGGGGTGCCCACTCACCCAGGCACTGCAGGGCACCTACCCAACATCCACTCCCTCTTCCCTACTCACCAATCAGACCTTGACTTTTCTCAGGTTGGCAATGTGTCAGTTACAACGGTCATCTTGCTGGACCCTTTGCAGCTGAAGCTGGCCCTGTGACTTAGTTCTGGCTTTTGTTTTCTGATTAAAAAGGGATAGACCCAGAGGGCCATGCCTTTTGCCCTCCCTCCTCCTTCCCATCTAGAGTGAAGATGTGAGGCCTGGAGAGGACTTGGACAGTAAAACACCACACAAGATGGCAGCATGGAAGGCAGAAGGCGCTTCAGGCCTGGCACTGGACAGCCAGTTGCCCAGAGCCCGGCCCGGTGCAGGAGGCATTTATCAGAAGGCAGGGATTCCCTGGAAATCATGGGCCCCTGGCCCCTCACCCATATAGTCCCCTGAGCTCTTGGGGCCTGGAAAGAGGCCTTGGCAGGCCCAGCCCGACCACAGCCTTTGTGCAAATGAGAAAAAGATGCCCTGCTCTGGGGAGACACAGCCCCAAGGCAAACAAACAGCTTGAGAAGAAAGCGCCTCTCAGATTTCAGCCCTTCCCGCTCAGCCGGTATCCATGTGTAAAACAATAGGCACAAACCTATATAATGGCTCTGAGCCTGGCATGTCCTTGTCCCCATTCTCAAGAGAATTCAGTTTACACCTTGGACACACCCGCGTGGTCCCCTGTAAGTCTGGGAGAAGCCTCCAAGCATCCTGGGATAATGGGGAGAACTGTCCCTAGAGATGACTCAACATGTCTTCAGAGCACTTGCACCCACTTCATGAAGAAATAAGAATTAAAGTAATGTCTGAAATGGAATTATTCGATCTCTGGATTTTATCCAAGAAGTGTTTTAAATGCTGTTCTTCCTAATTAAAAGAGATTGCCCTGGACACTACTGAGCACACGGTGCCTTGGGGTCCATCTTGCCTGAGATGAGGCAGCGGGTCATGTAGGGCCGTCCATCTCTCTCACCTCTCTGCTGCCCTCCCACAGTAACCTGGAGAAGCACCTGCACGACCACAGTTCTCAGTGCCCAGGAGCTCATGTCCACGTCTAAGAGTTAGCAGGCATCGGTTCTGACCCATTTCAATCATCTTTTTGGGTTCAAATTCCTAGATCAGCAAGTGTGACCTTTACTGCATCCTTCACCTGGTCCAGGGACATAGTAACCATCATTCATCCTCTTCTTCAAAGCCTCTCATGCCTTCCCATCCTTCATTCCCACCACCTGCACCCTTGGCCTCTCACCACTTGCCTCCTGCCTCTAGTCTCTTCTCTTCCCCAACTCACTCATCACACTCTTGCTGACAGCCTTTCTCAGTCACCCATTTCCTCACTACACTTCTTTGACTAGAAAGTCAGTGACAGTTCATGGTTTGAAATTAGAAAAACAAAAAATTGGTTGATGATGCAAAGAGGATGTAAAGCAAAAGCCAAAGGAGAAAGAGTGTTCCTTGTAAAGAAGACTAGGAAATGCTACGTGCCCTTCTAACAGCATTTAGAACAAAGAGGCAAGATGATGGGGCAAAGGTGGAACAGGACTTGGGAAGATGATGGGGGCGCAACTTCTAGGCAGGAAATCAGGAAGCTGTTCCACATCTGATAGGCGACCAGACACATCCTCAAAAGCAACACCCAGACAAGGAGACAACAGACAAAAACCTCTTGACATACCAATACCAGGCCAACATGAAGGAAATGGCAGGATTGTCTTGAGAGTAATAAAAGATGTGAATAAATGAAAAACATAATATTCTTGGATAGGAGTCTAAATGTTATGAGGAGGCCCATTATTTCTCACCTACTATATACATTTGAAGTAACTCTAATAAAAATCCAACAAGATCTGTCTTTGGAATTAAGAAATATTCTGAAGTTACTATAAAAGGCTGTATGTGTAAAAAATTGATAGTTATATGTAATATTTACCTAATTAGCTATAAAAACATTATAAAACTGATAGAACTAAAATGTATAGAACAGAATAGCTAGAATGGTAGAAGAGAATAAAATGATAGTATAGAAAAAGCTCTTATACAATGGTCCAGAGCATTCCAACAAAGCCACTAAGATTATTGAGTCATGATTAATTACGAAACAGTGTGATTTCCAAAATGGAACTGAAGAAAGTCACCTGAGGTCCAAAAAGGCAATCCGACAGGTTAACATCGTGACACACAGACGGACTGACATCTTCATTCTTAAGAAGAGAGAAAGCAAGAGAACAGGCTCGGGTATGATGGGAGTCTGTCGCAGCCTCTTGGCTGACTGGAGTCTCAAGACATGATTAGTGATGGTCCATGACAGCAAACCCAGAGGAGACAAGGCCAAGTCCTCCAACAGTCTCTTTCTGATTGGCTGAGTGTGTCTGCAGATTGAGTTGTTGCCTCTCTTTGATATAGATTCCATTTCTTTAAATGAGTATTTCCTGGGTGTCTGTGAGGTGCCTACTACTGAATGGGGCCATTTCTACCTGGACCTAAATCCAATCTTTGATGCAGAGACAGATGAAAACATGACACACATGGAGGAGACAGGAAGTCAGGTTTTGGAACAGAACACAGTATTTCCTCCAAGAGTGAGTACATTAGAATTTGCAAGTAAAGAAAAACTATTCTGAATGGTTATGGGGGGTGACTAACCACCATGTAAGTGTGATCAGAACCTTATTTGATTCAACGTCCTGATGAAACAGAAAAGACCATAATTCCCCCTCATAATCATTCAATATAATAATCTGAGTTTTGGGGTGGGGTGAGCATTCAGGCAGCAGTTAGGAAAAGGTAGAAAAGGAAAATTTAAATGCTAAATAGTAGTCATTAAGGATAGAGACTAATCTAAAATTTCACATTGGAATCTCAGGGAAGTCAGGTGCCAAGGTTAAGCCAATCAATAGTATAAACAACGATAGGCCTGTTAACACACCTACATGGCTGTGTGCGGCACACAGCACACTTATCCCTGTTGCACTAGATTCAGTCACAACCCCAGGAGGTCAGGCATAGAGACGGGATCAGGCTTAGGGAAGTGGACAGACTTGCTCAAGGACACACAGAGGCAGAGTCCAGACCAAATGAAATTCAAAATTGCAATACCAAAGCATAGAGGTCATTGCAGGTGGGGTGGAGGGGGAAAGTCTTTTAAAATGGCAAGATCTACAAATCCCCAAGGGAAGAGTATGAGAAGTGTTCACAGATGAACTTAAAATTCCTGGAATGAAATGGAATCCAGGGACCATGTAGACAGACTCAGGATCCTTGAAAGGTAACAAAATATCCATAAGAATAAGTCATCCAGATGGGTCAGCTCGGGTATGACCCATCCATGGCTCTGTGACCTTGACAAGTCACTGAATGTCTCTGTGCCTCAGATTCTCCTGCAAGGTTTGTGGTGAGGATGAAATGAGACAACGGATGTGCACCAGTGAGGACAGTGTGTAGCCCATGGTAACACTGTACAAGTGCCTGCTGGACTACTGGACTAATCCTACTGGTAATACCTGCAAAGTACTTATGACAAAGCCTGGATCACAGTGCTTTCTGAGAATCAGCTCTTAGCTATTTTCACCACCAGTGACTCCTTTTTATCATTTTTATTCTACTAATATTGCGTTTTAAAATTATTTGGTCTACCAATGTATATTTTTCATAACTAATACATCTGCCACACTTATTGATCAAAGGCACTTACATACATAGTAATGGCAGATCAGTCAGTGTCCCCATCCAGAACAGGGCAAAGTGTGGAGACTTGTCACTCAACTTAGCCTGAAGAGCGGCTTCCCAGGGCCTTGGACGGTGTGAGGCTTCATGAATAACTGTCACAAAAATGACTGACAATGTCTCCCGGATGCTCATTAGAGTCCATGCAGGCCCCTGAACACCTGGAATCCCGGAATGGAAAACAGATGCAAAAACATGAGCCTGCCTTGGGTGGAACTGGAGATCTCCTCACAAAGAGAATGTCTTAGTTTCTATTTTTAATGAGGAGAATATCATGGTGATTTCTATATGCTCAGCTCTCTTCTGAGGCTGACAGGCTGGCCTCCAGGTGAATGGTAAGGGGGGTTCTGGAGGAAGATCAGGAGATTCTCCCTCTTTGCTAGGAGACATGGCTCCCCCACGACTGAGGGCAGAACGGTGAACATGAAGTCACCACCACTAACTGGGAACTCAACACCATTTATCTGAGGTGGAAACAGGTCTGATCAACTCCCCTACACTCTCCGAAGGAAAAACCAGAAAATGTAGTTTATTTACAGCAGTGCTTTACAACTTAGAGTGCACAAGAGAATCTTTAGGGGTACCCTTAAACCACAGTGATACTGGGGCCCCCTCCTTAGAGATCCTGATCTCTTCCATCTGGGTGGGGCACAGGGTCACAGCTGTTTAAAAGATCTCTCCTGCAACCAGACTCTCTGACTTAGACTTTCAAAAGTCTAAACTTGGCTTTGAGGAGGGATTGTTGGGTGAGTAGAAAGTTGTTCTTTCAAGAAGAGGAAAAAGTTTAAAAATAAGAAACACAAGGCAGGGGTAAGAGAACATTTCTTAGGACAGAATGACAGTAACAGGGTCCTCATCTAGTTTCTATGAATGACAGGGAATAAAGTTCTCCCGGCTATACACAACGCAGGAAGTTTTTTATCGATGTTAAAATCAGCCTGCTGTACCCAGAAAATGTCAAGCTCCTCCTGGTGCTGAGAGCTGAGCCACCAGGTCCTCCCCTACGCAGGGTAAAGCACGCAGCTCTGGTGGCTCAGGGGCTGGGTGTGGCAGACCCCAAAGACGCAGTCACACATTCTGCCACACAAGCAAACCATGGAGGTGGTTCTTGAAAGCAGAACAGAACACCCTGCTCCACCAGTCCTGCAGCTTCTGTCTGTGATACCGAATGATTAGGAGATCCACGGTCCAGAGAAGGGCCAAGGTGAAGGCTGCACCGTGCTCATGAGGGGACGGAATGGTAAGGAGGGGCTGCGATCAGAGCTCATGCAGGCAGGCGGTCTGGGCAGGGGAACAGGGCTCATCTTCCAGATGCTCCTGAACCACTGCCACAAAGGGGCACCCCTGTGAATTTTTAAAGAGTAATTTGACGAGAAGTAAAAAAAAAAAAGCATACTCTAGAAGTAGACACTCAGCACACAGACCTTGTCGCCCCAGAGGGTGCCGTGACTAAAAATAGAAACAGGCTAAGGACATGATTTATGAAGGGGACGCTGTGAGTCTTGGAGAATACCACTTCCATGAAAGGCGACTGACTGTTCAAGGCCACGAGCAGCACTGCCACAGACCTGGGTCTGGCCCAGAGACGCCAGCTCTAGAAATGGCAAGTCGTTCCTCCGAACGCCCCAAAGGGTGACACCACTGTGTGTTTCCAAGCTGTTTACTGAGACGATGGTAATGACAATGATGCCACGATGCAGGTGTCAGAAAGATGGGACAACGACAGAACTTTCCTAAGTTCTCTAACAAGGGAGCAGGCAATGGACGTGGGAGAGCATTAGGCAAACAAAACAACAACAACAAAAAACCAAAAACCCACTACATCTAAATAAGGGCTGAAACACCTTTAGTTAGGAGTAAAGTTTCCGAGGAACTTGCCCCAAATAGGTTTCCCTTCTTCTTTTTTTGGATCCTCACCTGAGGATGTGTTTATTGATTTTAGAAACAGGAAGTGGAGGAGAGAGACGTTCATCACTTGCCTCCCGTACCTGCCCACACTGGGGACTGAACCTGCAATCCAGGCAGGTGCCATGACCCAGGATCAAACCCATAACATTCTGGTGTACGGGACGGTTCTCCAACCAACCGAGCCACCTGGCCAGGGCAGGCTTGCCTTGTTCTTAAGTTTAGGAGAAAAAGTATTAATTTTCCATACTTGTCCTTTGAGTCTTCTACAGCAGAGGCCAACTGTAAAACTGTCACATTTCCAATGTTAATGGAGTTTATCTAGTACCCTAACCTGGACAGCATCAGCTGAATTTTCTTAAAATGTCGCAGCTCACAGATTCTGATACCATTAGAATCTTCAGGGTAAACAAAGTTGAACAAATTTCTGCAGATCCATTCTAGAGCCTCCTCTCTATGATAAACCTAACAAGCCCAAGGTAAGGCAGCACCGAGTTCCCAGGGAAAAGCCAAATCCCCGAGGGAAAGCCGAGTCCCCTTCTTCATTCTGGTCTCCAGTTGCCCCCATACCTGTCTTGGTCTGCCTGTAATGTGGGACATAAAAGCTCCCTTTGGAAGGAGAAGGGACTTTGCTGACCTCCATTAGGCACGCGGGTCAGAAGGACACTTCCTAGGGCTCCTGGGGATGATGTCAACTCATGGAGGGAAAGTCCCCAGACATCCAAGGGCTTTCTGCCCTTACATCTTTCTCTGGGGTCGCTTTTTTTCCTCTGTGATTCTCTACATCTCAGACCAACAGTAGGAACACAACATGATGAAATTTAGCATGGAATTTCTGTCTTTCTCCACATAAACATAATTAAAGTCATTTTACTAAAAAGCTATATATATTTCCTACTGAGAGGGAGAGGAAAGTAGATCCAGTTGCAGAAACTATTTGGAAAGGAAACCAAAAAGCACATCTTTCTGTTCCTATCATTTCCATCCAGCAGTGGCCCAGCCTTGGCTCCAGCACATGCGCCCTTGTTGGGGGGGTGACTAGCATGGCCATGACCATGACCATGCCCTGTTATGACTCCGGTCTCGTGTGCGTCTTCTGACGGAAACTGAACAGATTGCCTTTGCTTTGTGCTGTCTTGTAAAATTGACTTCATTTTATTTTTGTTATACTCTATTGTGCTTAATGAAAAACTTCTCGTGAACCAGAATTCGGAAGTGGCTGCTTACAGCTGTGTTTCATAAAAATCACAGTCATGGATTAGAAACAGAAGTGAAATTGGTTATATTTACACTGGTAACATACACATAATGGATTCAACTCTCCAGGGTATTATGTTTTAATCCTAATTTGCATTCTCATCTTTGTAAGTTAGACCCTGCTCACATTTCCAACCCCCCAAAGCAAAGGTATGGGCTCCTGGGTCTTGTAGAAAATTCTGGAATTGGTTTGGTAAATTGTTCAATATACTACTTTCCTCTTATGCTCTCATTTTATAAAGACTAGGCAAACATTTGTCTTTTTTTTCTAGGCAATACAGTCTCTTAGGAGGTCACCACCTACTTTAAGGAAGAATGAAACCTTGGGCTGCAGAAAGGGCACCAACTAGACTTCTCGCTGACTCAGTGGGACCAAGAGAAGCAGGGAGGTAGGGGAACCGTCCATTTGGGTCTTCTCAAGGAAGCTCCCAATTTTACAATTTCCTTTGCAAAAATGAAATCAGAAGTGCCTTTACTGCCAAACTGTGACTCCCTTTTACTCCTCTTATGCAGAATCAAGGCCCAGCCTCTTCCCAGCAACTCTGAGGGTGATAAGCAACCAGGAGAGGCCCAGGGGATACAGCCAGATGAGCTGGGGGTGGGGCAGGAGGAGGACGGAGATGGGCCAACTAGATCTGCGATTGGAGGGTGGAATGAGTGAGGTTAAGTGCTGGGTAATTCCTGGCAATCAGAGGCCACTGTTTTAATCCAGCCGGGCCAGTCTTCTCTAAATGCCAGGCCTGACCTTAAGAACTGAAGGGGACATACAGGGGTTCAGTCCTGGGAAAGTCGGGACACAGAGACACTGAGAGTGAGTGCCCAGCATCACTTTCTTAGGTGTCATTTTCTGGAGAGGTCAAAGGGGGGCAACTTTCAGCTGAAGGAGAGGGATGGTTTTCTGTACTGGGTCCTAGTGGTTTGGATTTATAAACAAGAGAAAGCTTTGATTCTGACTTGGGGGCATTTCCAAGCCTGGAGATGATTCCCATTCACATCCTCCCTGAGAATGGGCAGAATCCGACACCACACCGCTGTAGAGGCCAACTCAGGAAGAGCAGCAGGTACCGTTCCAGACCCCTCTCTCGCCCTAACAACATGACTCTGTTAACAGAAAGTCGGCCAATTATGGCTCCCCTGCCTGGCTTGTCAGCAAAACACAGAGGTGACAGGCACTAACTGTAACTGGACTCCTTGTCTGGAGGGCACTCTTGTCCTGAGGATGCTGCGTACACTTTCTGATTCGGAAGAGGTGCCCGACTGATGGGCCAGGGAGTCTGACTCAGGCAGCTTTGTACTCACTCAAAACGAGGACCAACGGAGAGACACGTGGAGCTAGAATTAATTCATGAGACTACATTCTTGAATGTCCACTCTAAATTACAGTTCACCAATTATTTTCTTATACCCCCCGACCCTGAGAAGAGAGTCTTAAACCTATTTTAAAACTGTAACACACCCAGATTCACAAGTGTATTTGTTTTTTTAAAAGCCCTTCTTTAAGGTACCTAAAGAAGACCTTATTGATGCGGCGCATCATTAGACATAAAATCTGTGATCCAGTATGCTGCAGCTTCTTTGTTGGGATTCTTTAACCCATTACCTTACTGTCAATGTCCAGTGACTTCATGTACACCCCCTTCTATTTATAAAAGTAGATATGACACCTCTATTAAAAATACCACAGCAGCAAGGCCTACAGAATTCTCACACATTCATGAAAAATAAGAAATCTAGATGGATATGTGGTATTTACAGGATGCTAACTCTATGGCTATTTGGAAACCTCTTGGTAGCTGCATCATGCTGATTCAGCCAGGGATTATCCAAAGGAATGCCACCTGAAATACAAACTCTGCAAAAACACTGCAGGGTTACAGCTAAGGTTCCAACCAGTACTGAGGTCAGAGTAATTAAACACATCTCCAGGACACAGCCCCCATGTCTGGTAAGTCAGCAAGTCTACTTGCCTCTGGCTGAGGGCAGCACCTGCTGCTGGGCTATGCAAATATTCCTGCGTTAATCTTTTTGTTATTTTCTCCAGGTTATTTGGGTCTTTGAAAGCTACTTTGCCTAACGATGCCAGTTAGCCTCTGTCTGTTAGCTATGAAGGCCCTGTACTCACTTAGCTTACACCTAGGATGTAGCTCAAACAGTAATTAACATATTAAAGGTCATGTTTTTATACTAATCACCTTTTAAAAAAATCAAATATCAGAAGCAACACTGCCAGACACAGAATTTTATATACAACAAATCTCTCAGTCCTACTCAAGAGCAGAAAATAGCTCTGCAAATCAAGAAGCATGCTGGAAGCTATTGGTACCTTTGAGACGGACAATTCCTTAGATTTAGACTCGAACAGGTGCTCCAGCCTCGAAGTATCCACCTTAATAGGTTCCAGTTTTGACCAAAGAAATTCTCTGCAGCGGCGGTTGTTCTTACACGGCCACTCAAAAGGCCGCACTTCATTCCAGAACAGACGGATGGTCTTCTTTTTCTTGGTGAATGCCGGCTGACCCCTGGGTATCTGGGGCCACCCTAAGCCCTGAGGAGCATTGAACACTGGAGGAGGAGCCAATAAATTACCGGGGACTGGAGGGGGAGGCACACTGTCCAACAAGGGTGGAGGGGGCGGGGGCGGCAAACCCAGGAAGGTAGGTGGGGGTGGGGGAGGCGGCCCAGGGGCCTCCCCGTGACCCAAGTCCACGTCTAGGACGTCAATGTCATCCTCCTCCCCTAGGTCAGTGAAATCCATGTCTTGGATTCTGAGCTCCCTTGGATTGGCCATGAGCTGGTCCCAGATGTAGTCAGATTCCGTCTTAAGCTGGGCAGATGCTTTCTCCGGGACCTTGTCATTGGGCTCCGTGTCCGAGGAGGTGGACCCTCTCCCCAGGTCCCCGCTGTTAAACTTCTCCGCAAAGGCTTTCACGCTGCCCCGATTGTCCAGGCAGCTAACGTCCACCTTCCTGACGCTCTCGTCCTGGGCCAGAGAGTTGGCCTGCAGGGTGGATATCCTGCTGGCCAGGCTGGCCACCGCCTCCGCCCCCTGTTCAGTCCCTGCAGGCTCGCCCTCGCCCTTCTCCTCATCATCGGTGGGCTTTCTGTTATGGGCATACAGCATGTCCAGCATGAACCGTTTGTTGGTGAGGATGTCGCCACACTGTTCATTTACACTAGCATCCTGGACACCCGCAGACCACAAACCTGAAAGCATACAAGGGAGAAAAATGAGAAAGTGGCAGGGGACTGAAGTGCCATGAGAAAACCAATGAGGTAAGAGGTGGGTTTTCCACACAAAAATGAGGCAGTTGAAGGGGAAGGTGGTCATGGCTGACAAAATGCTCTTGAGCAGGTGGAGATGCTGCCATCTAACTCCCAATGACCTACTCCTGGACCCGAGAGCCTTGTCAAGTGTGACTCTCCTTGCGGCTCCTGCCCAGGCGCTTGGGAGAAATTGCCCTGCCCTTCCTACTCACCCATGACAGCTGGTCAGGCAACCCAGGGGCTTTCGCCCTAACCAGACACAGGGAGGCAAGGAAGATGCTCTTTCCCCAACAGGGGTGTTGGAGAGGCTGTAGAGTTATTTCCACTTCTCCCCTAACTCCACGTCTGCACCAGAGCAGCTCAAATCATCTGGAGAAATGCACAAACCATGCCATTGGTTGCACTTTAAGTTCACAGTCACTAGTCTTTGGGAGACTCTTAAAGCTGCCTGGCAGTCTCATCCAAGACCTCTCCCAGATGAGCCTGCAAGCCCCTCCTCTCTCCATCTCATCCTCACATAAGCATGCCATTGCGTCCTCGTTCAGCAATGTAACAAAGTCAGAAGAGACCTTCCAGTGTGTTCATTCTGCCTCCACCCAGCCCCCTGCACCTGAACACCAACCACAACCCCCTTCCTGTGACTGCTGGTAAACCATCCCTCTTAGTGGGAGTCAATAGTTCTGCTGGTGCATTTGGAAACCACTCCAGCAATTCTCTCTCCTCATCTCCCATGCTCTTACCACTACACTTTCCTACTGGCAGGTGAACATGGTACAATTTCACCCATCTTAAAAAAGAAACAGCCCTGGCTGGTGTGGCTCAGTGGGTTGAGTACCAGCTTGCAAACCAAAGGGTCATCTGTTCAATTCCCAGTCAGGGAACATGCTTGGGTTGTGGGCCAGGTCCCCAGTAGGGGGCACATGAGAGGCAACCACACATTGATATTTCTCTCTCTCTCTCTTTCTCCTCGTTTATTTCTCCCTCCCTTCCCCTCTCTAAAAAGAAATAAATAAAATCTTTAAAAAAATAAAAGGAAACAAACAAGCAAAAAAACTAAAAACAAAACCATTAACTCCACTTAACCCTCCTGCTAAAATGCAAATTTCTCCTTTCCTTTGAAGATGCCTATTATAAGGTTTCTTCCGGCCCCTCACTGTCTCCAATTTCTCCCTATTTTCTCTTGAACCAGACTCAGGAAGTTTTTGCTCCTACCTTCTTTCAAAGCTGTTCCTTTCCAGGTGACCAATGGCTTGCCTGTTGTACTAGCCCCAGCCAATCCCACTCTCCTCCCTTATTCACACCCTTCAGTTGGATGCCTGGATGTTGCACTCAGCTGGTTTGCTTCTTTCTTCTGGCTGCTCCTTCTCGGTGTCCTGTGCTGGTTCTTCCTTATCTTTACCCTTGAAATGTCCCTGGATCTCTTCTTTCCCTCTGTACCACTCTCTTAGTCGCCTCATCCAGTCTCAGGGCCTTAAACACTGACTCCTGCCCTCACGCCCATTCCCTTCACTGAACCTGCTTCTCCCACAATTGTTTCCGGTCTGAAGTATGGGAACTTTATCCATCTTTCTGACAATTCCAAAACAAACTTGGACTCATTCCTGACTCCTCCTCTTCGTTTTAGCCCACACATCCAGCACAGCAGGGCATCCCGTTAGCCAAATCGTCATGTTTTATCCAGCATCCATCCACTTTTCTTACTACCTCCCCTGTCACAACCCAGGCTGAGCCAGCGTGGTTTCTTGCCTTCAACACCAAAAGTTCTTACTGGTCTCAGCTTCAGCTCTTGCCCCTCTACTGTCAGTTCTGCATCTGTATGATAGCCATGTGATGTGTTAAAAGATATGATCATATCTTTTTGCTCAAAGTCTTCTAATGGTGCCACATTTCACTGAGAGAAAAATGCAATAACCTTGCAATGTTCACAAGCCTTATGGGGTCTCACCCTAATTTTCTTTTATCTACTGCCACCACCCCAGATGTGCACACATGAACCCCTTTCAGCTACAGTAGCTCCTTGACATTCCCAGAACTCAGCAGGCATGACCGGGCCTCAGGGCCTTTCCCCCTCCGAGAAAAACTGCACCCAGTTAATCACGATTTGCTTCTCAGCCTCCTTCGTGTCTTTGCACAAATACTATCTTCTCAGTGAAGTCTTCCCCAACCACCTTATTTAAAATTGGACAACTCCTCTCTCTCCCTAACCCTGTTTAGCACCCTTTCCTGCTTTTATTTCACCAGAGCACTTAATACTATCTAATCTTCCATACAAAGGTATTGCTGTCTTTGTCTCATTACTGAAACAATTATAATTACTTGCTCAACTATCCTCTTCATTGGAATGTAAACTCTACAAGAGCAGGGATTTGGGTGTGTTTTATGCACAATTGTATCCCCAGCATCTAGCATGAATGAATGAATGTGTGAATGAATGGTCAGGACCCTATTCCTCTGAGTTTGCTTCCTAAGGGCCAGCAGGACTGCAGGTGGGCATTTCGGGATGTGAGTTCCATTAGGTATCTAGGTGTCCATAAATACTTGTGTTGGGAGGTGGGAGAAGACCTAGGCCCTGGACGCGAGCATCAGGAGCTTTCACACTACCAAAGGAGAAGAGCCCGATCAGACATGCTGGTCCCTCCCACAGGTCTCTGCCTTGCTCTTAGATGAGGCGTGTAGTGGGAAGCACGAAGGCCCTTTTGTGGTCTGTTCCTTCCGGTGTGGCTCTGTCCTCTGTGCTCTGCTGTAACAGTGGCCTAGCCTCTCCAAGAGACCAACACCAGAACGAGAAGCTGTTGGGCCCTCTGGTAGGTTCCACAAATAAAAAAACACTTAGGAGGTGACCATCGATGAGACAGGAGATGGTATTTGAGCACGTGACAGAAAAATCTGGTTATCTGGAGTCCCAACCACTGGTCACGCAGTCCTGTAAACAGGGAGGCTGCTCTGGCACCAGGAGTTGGTGGCGGATAAAGTGGCCCAGTCCCTCCCACCAGATTGCCTCACTCTTTCTCCACTTATTGGCAAATGTTGAGTATTTCTTATTTTGGCTTTCCCATTTTAGCTAGATGCCTCTTCATTTGTTTGTCCACAGTGCTTTTGTGAGCCTCTACTAGGCTCTGAACACCCAGCTAGGAAGTGTAAACTCACAATGAACAGGAAAAGCAGCATAATAAGGTAACATTTCCAATGCTGGTTTTCTCACTTACTCTCTTCATTCTTTCAGGTCCTCGTATATCCTTATGTAGCATGTGTCTTATTTAGTCTTAGTTTTGCCCTTTGCTCTGAACTCTACTTTATCTGATATTAATAGAACTACTCCTGCTTTTCCTCATTAATGTTGACATGTTATCTCTTTTTCCAGCTTTAATGTTTCATCTCCCCATGTCACTATTTGAAATGAGTTTTGTATGCACAGCATAGAGTCAGGTTGTGTTTTCATCCACTATGCAAATCTGTCTTTTAATTTCAAGTAATTATTGATACGTTAGTGCTTGAGTCTGCCATTGTATTTGTGTCATTTTTTTCCCTTTGTGTCAGTTCCTCTTTCCCCCTTCTTGGCTGCAGTGGCTTGCTTGAACATTTTTTAGAATCTCAGTTTATTTGTCGTGCTTTGCAGTACGTTGCCTCATATAAATTTCCTAGCAGTTGCTCTAGTTACTACAATACCTACACCAATTCATTAGTCTACTGGTATTGATGTTTTACTACTTTGAAGTGTAGAAAACTTACTTGCATTTAAATCCCTTTACTTTTCCCAGTTTTGAAATATAGTTGTCATATTTCCTCTACATATATTGAATACAACATCAAATATAATTTTTGCTTCCACCATCAATATAACTTAATAATAAACTCACAAGAAAAAGGTACCCTTTTTAATTTACCCCTGTATTATCCAATTTTTCCTTTCTGAAATTTCAAGTCTTCTCTTGTCTTTTCTCTCTGTTCAGAAAACTCTCCTTACCCATTATTTAAGAGCAGATCTGCTAGTGATAAATTCTTAGTTTTTCTTTAACTGTATTTATTTCCCCTTCATTCTTAAATGTTACTTTTGCTGGGTGCAGAATTCATGGTTGATGCATCTGGTTATTTGGAAGCTATAGCATCAGGGGCCAAGGGTAGAACAGCAACAAGTTTTCCATTGGGGTTTGTCTAGGGCAGGGAATGTATTAATAGCCAAACAGATTTTCTGTTCTGTTAGCAATGCCCTCCCCAATGCTTTGGCTAGAGGAATGAGCTGCACTTGGTGCTTCATTGCCACATCATTGAAGTCTGAATGTCCCTAGGCAGTCAGTCTGCCTTCTTCTTTCCCCTTATCAGAGTCTTCCTATGACTGGCTGCTCTGCTATGCCCAGTATGCTTATTATTTTAGTTGTGAGAGGGAGAACCTAGGAGCAATGGAGCTTTCCCATTTTAGCTAGATGCCTCTTCATTTGTTTGTCCACAGTGCTTTTGTGAGCCTCTACTAGGCTCTGAACACCCAGCTAGGAAGTGTAAACTCACAATGAACAAGACAGACATCCCCATCTTCCCAAAGCTTACATTCAAGTGGAGACCAAGGACAGTTATGTAATTACAACAAAGCGTCATGAATGCTATGATAATGCCTCTTTACACGACTTTGCATGGAACAGAACACATGAAACAAAGAAAGAACTACTCAGCCTAGAATAAGTTGAATCTCTTTCAAGCCTCACACGTTCATTTTCAAATAATAGACACAATCATTAGAATATGATTGGAAATCATTTTGATTGACTTTGTGATTTAGCTGAGAACATCCTGAAAAGTAAGAGCTATGCTGAGAGAGTGGTCTTGACCCCACAACTGCCAATGGTGTCTAAGAACAGTGGGATTTTTTTGGAACCGAAGAGCTACCACCTGTAAACATGGCCACATCTCTTGGAAGCACCAGACTGAAGCAGAAAAAGTCACTGCAAGGCCCTAATTCCTGAGTGTACACACTCAGACACCACCAGCTCTTGTTAGAAAGTCAGTGGCCCTTCACTGGGAACAGAGTCTCCCTTTTGGAAAGTTGTCTTTATTGGAAGAACTTTGGACAATCTGATCTAAGAAAGTTCTGTTCCTTGGCTTATTTTTTTTTAAGATTTTTATTTATTTATCTTTAGAGGGGAAGGTAAGGAGAGAGGGAGAGAAACATCAATGTATGGTTGCCTTCATGCATCCCCTGCTGGGAACTGGCCTGCAGGAAACTGGCCTGCAACCCTGGTATGTGCCCTGACTGGGAATCGAACCACAATTGTCTTGTTCGCAGGCCCGCGCTCAATGTTCCTTGGCTTATTTTTACTAAGCCAACTTGTCAATATGTGTCAGGCCTGCTAAACCTAGTCATGACAAATCATTCTGAAAGTTATTCAAAATGAATAAAACTGATTTTAAGGACTAACTGATCAAGAAGAATTACCCAACACCTTGTACTCTGACCATAATTACATTAAGTGTGAATAAACAAGTAGATTGTGGGAGACTAACTGTCTGACTTTGAAGGAAATTAAGTATTAATATATTTAATACCTCTTAGCACATACACCTTCCACCAGACACAAGATTTTCAATGCAATATTTCCTCAGATGTAAACTCATAAAATCTTTCTGTCCTTTTTCTTAAACTGTATCATAATGACTAGTATCATAGAGAATAAAATCTAATATATTGTAGGTGAAAACTCAACTATTAACTATTTTAGACTAAGCCATTGATTGACAGGTCTCGTGGGAGTCCTTATGGCTCCATTCATTCATTCAATCTTCATCCACTCACCCATGCTTCAGAGACAATGTTTTCTAAATCTGTGACTTAACAGGGCAGGCACGGGCTTCCTGCCCAAGTCCCTGTGGAGGACTAACATTTCATTTAATCCCTAATCACAAAGTCACCTTTATATAGGTGAACTAAATATTAAATACAATGCCAAAAAGATATGATTCCGTAAGAAAAGGCATGTACTTTATACCAGAGAAAAACATGGCCCTGAGTATATTGTAGAAAATTACTTAAGCTCTGTCTGTTCCAGTAAAGTACATCAATGGACCTCAGCACACTGGGAACTACCACCTTTTGGAAGTCCTCATTTGATCCTTTGTAAACAAATTGGCACTGGTCTGAAAAGTTCAGTCATACCTTCATTTAAAAAACTCTTTCAAGTGAGTAGATAAACAATATGACATGTCTCTAAATTTAAATCAGAAAGCTACACTTTCTTTTTTTTTAATTTTTAAAGATTTTACTTATTCATATTCAGAGAGAGGTGAAGAGAAGGAGAACGAGAGGGAGAGGACTGCCAATGTGTGGTTGCCTCTTGTGCACCCTGTACCAGGGACCTGGCCTGCAACCCAGGCATGTGCCCTGACTGGGAATTGAACTGGCAACCCCTTGGTTCGCAGCCCACACTCAATCCACTGAGCTACACCAGCCAGGGCGAAGCTACACTTTCTATAAACAAGTAGAAGGAAATGAGGAATTTGGGGCTGACTCCTCAGAAAAAGTCCTCTGTCGCCTCTAACATGGGGCCCTTTCCCACCCATGGAGGTGATGACATAACAGTGTGGCAGAGGGTGTGGGGATGCCCCACTCCCCACTCCCCGCTACTATGGTGCAGGAAGCTGCTGGCTGGCTAACTGGCTGACGGTGTGGTCACATTCCTCACCTCCTGAGCCTGGGTGACACAGCCCTGAGAGTGAGCTGAGCCAGCAAGTCACCTCAGAGGCCAGCATAGAAGGTCCCCTGCCCCAGGGTTCCATGGGATGTTTATGGAGAACAGAAGCTTCCTTACCAGTTCCCCTGTCCCTGGAGAGCGTGTCCTCCTTCTCCTCCCTCTCTAAGGTGCTGCTGGACGAAGAGATGCTGGAGGCAGAGCAGTTGTCCCTCTCGTTCACCTCCTCGTTCCGCCTTTCTTTCTCACTGAGGGAGGCTCGCTCTTCTGGCTCCTGCTCCACTTCACTCTCGGTCCCCACGTGGGCAGGGGCTACTTCCTGGTTGGCCTCATCTGCCACCTGCCCTTCCTCTGCCTCTGGATCCGGTTCTGCCTCTGGTTCGGTCGCAGGATCCCCGGTGCTCGCTGGTGGAGACAGCAATGGAGATACAATCACAACAGGAATTTCTCAGAAGTGTATCAAGTGAGGTGTAATATTGGATGCAAGGCTGATTTCTCTGCTATGCGTGGTAGGCAGAATTCTATAGATGGTCCCGAAGACTCCTGTCCCCTGTTCGGGTCAATCAAAGACACGTCAAGGCACTGCTAGGAAGGGATTGTGCAGCTAATGTCCAAGTCTCAAGTCGGCTGACATCTAGGTGGGGCTGCTCCAGTCCCAGGAGCCTTCTGAAATAGGATGTTGGCTGAGTAGCAGCAGAAAAGGACATCAAAGAGATCACAACCAGGAGAAGGATTTGACACAACACTGCTGGCTTTAAAGGTAGAGGGACCATGTTGATGAGGAGTGAACTCTAAGCTGACAGTGACTCCTGGGTGACTGAAAACGAGGAACAGAGACCCTGGTTTTACAAGCACAAGAAACTGAATTCTGCCAACAACCTGAATGAACCTGAAGGTGGAATCTTCTCAGGGCCTCCCCGTAAGAGCCCATCTATCACAACCTTGACCATGGTCTTGCAATATGCAAGGCCAAGAACACAGCTGAGCCATGCTGGACTTCTGAGATAATAAATGGGGGCCATTTTGCTTCACTATTTTTGTGTCAATTTGTTATCAGCAACAGAAAACTGATACATGATCCTTCTGTCTCTTCAGGCGAAGGGGGAAAATCCACTATGAATCAAGCCAGTAAGCAAGTAGCCTGATGTTCTATCAGCGGCTACACCAGTGAGGCCTGTCACCCTTTGCTTGATGTGTTTGCTCATATTGTAAATTCATCCATCATTTTGGAAGCTATGTAGAAAAATCCTCATGGGCACAGAACTATGTGTAAACCTATCAAGACTGGAGACCCACTGCTTGCACCAAGGTAAAACACTCTTGCTCCTGTGAGCCATCCTCTAGGGAGGGGACATGGCACAGTGTGGCTTCCTTTGCATGTTTTTGCTGCAAAACATTCTCAGCTGTGAGCTGTGGATAAGTAGCTGAAGGACTGGGAATACAAAAACACTCTGAGCCCACTGCCATATTAAAGGCCAGAAGAGTTAGACAGGTCAGCCCTGAGGGTCTTTGACCAATGTGGGCACAGCCGCGCTGCTGGAATCCTGGCAGTGTGCCCCAGGAGTTCCAGGAACACACAAGTTCAGAAGAGATTTACATGTGGCAGGAACTGTGAGAGACCTGCCCAGACCCCATAAGAACAAGCAGACCAGAGAGCTCTCTCTGGGGGAATCTTGCCCTGCCAGCTCAGGTGAGCAGGGATGGCTGGCAAAGGGGTATGCACAGCAAGCCCCCCACAGGCCAAGCAGTGGCATTACGATGGGAGAGAAAGGCTCAGCCCTCGCTGGGCAGGGTGCCTTGCTGCCCTCTCCAGCAAGAAGTCATTCTGTCTGCTCTCAGCCTGCCTTCTCCTGAGAATGTGTCAGGAAATTTGGGAGGGAGGCAGGCAGTGGGAAGGATGAGATGCCAGCCTCTCCTATTCCTGAGTAACTCCCAACCACTGCAGGGAAAAAAAATACTCCTTGGTGGGCCCCCTGCCCCAAGTGCCCTTCAGGTAAAAAAAAAAATGGCTGTAGAGGATGGAGGGCCTCCCCCTTCTGCTGCCTGTGGCTTGATGGCTCGTTGTGCATCTTCTGCTGGGGACTCTAGCCTAACACAGGAGTCTGCTCTCCGTGGAGCCTGGAGCCTGGAGGAAGGGAGGCCGGGGGCAGCAAAGGCCCCTGCTGTCTACTGGCTGTCTGTACTGCATGTCTCCAAGAGTGATGGTTACAGGACCTGGCGATATGATGGCCAAGTTTCCGGGCAGAGACACACTGGCTGGCAGCAGCAGGAGGAAACCATGGGGCATGACCATGAACGTGAACCCACATGCCTAAGAATGAGCGTGTCACGCACTTTTCCTTAAAAGCAGAAGCCTGGGCTGGTACAGGGAAAGAGTGATCATGCCTTTGAAAAACATTCCCTTTGGTGTTGAAGGAACTTTTATGGTAATTTCTTTTTCATCTGATAATAGAGTATTTAGCAAAGAGATACAAAATGCTCTCCATTTCACAAGCAAAAGCATAGTTTTAGCAATAGCAGTGCCATCATTTGGTCGACAGAAAGCATCTGCTCTCGCACACATTAACTTCAGAATAGCCACATCAAAACGAAAATGTGTTCCCAACAGCCTAGCATGTGGCGTGCATTTGAGGTTTAATTGGTGAGCATATGGCGCAAAACAGTGAGGATGCCTCCACGCAGCTTTATCACTGACAGGGAGACGGGCATAGTTGGTTGCTGTAAGTCTGTCTACTCACCATCCCCAGGAGACGGGGCAGACAAAGGAGGAAGGATCCAGGATTTGGTGGCTGCTTGACTCCAGCCTACCTGCACCCCACTGCCTTGTTTCCTTCCCCTAAGCAGCGACTCTGCCCTCTGGTTAGACAGAGAGCTAGCAGCTGCCCGGAGAGCCGTGGTAATGAGCACGCAAACTCTAGAAAGCCATGCACTCTTGGGAATAAACAGTACAGTGGCACCCCCCATAGCAGGGCCTAACTTTGAGGCATCAGATGTTTCTATCTGCAATCTGACCATTGGGGTGGTTTCTCGTTTCCATCACTACCAGGAGGCAGTCATCTGATTGGAGCGCAGCCTCAGTGCCCACAAAGTCTGACAGCGAATTGTGGTATGCAAGGTCGTCCTAATGATGAACAAATTAAATAATACCCACATACATTCAAGGCAAGCAAACCACCAAGGACGGAGAAAGTGGAGGCAGAGAGCCAACACACAGTTGCTCACTCCTGACAATCTCTGTGCGATCAATGTACACACCACGCAACACCTGTGGCATCGACATGGCACACATCTCCACTTTCAAAGGGTTCACACTTGGCTAGGGACACAGGGCATTAACAACCCATCGACAGGTCACAGTGGTATGGGGCTGGGCACCTAAGTGAGGGCACTAGGTGACAAGTGACAGGAGTCCCTGGAAGGAGTGGCCAGGATCCACAGCAGAACCCTTCTTGTGCCATATCCAGGAAATACAGGAACAAGGGCAGAAGGTCCCTGAGGGCCAAACCCACAGTTTCCTCACATCCAAGAGCCCCCAGCAAGGCCCAGGGCCGGCATCTGCTCACAGCGTCATCGCTGACAGGAAGTACCCTGTGAGGACACAGTAAATTCCAGAACACTTCTGTTCCCCCTTCCCTTTATCTTTCACCCAGGACTCCTCCATCAAAACCCCCTTTCTCTCTCTCTCTCTCTCTCTCTCTCACACACACACACACAAATTTCCTTTGAGTTACTGCCCAAAGCCAGGCTGGCCATTCTCTGGGCAGACACAGGGATAAGTATTACCTGTATTCCCCGAGTCCCCAGGAAATAGGAGGAACTAGGCTAGTCTGTAGGGAAAGTCCTCAAGAGAACTGGGGTAACTGCCAACACCCTGGGGTGGGGGGAACTGCTCACAGCTTCCCACTACGGCTAGTCCCAGTGTTTATGAGTCTTTCTCTGGCCCAACAATCGTGTTGGTGGGGAGGGAGACAGTAACACACAGGACAGACCTGGCTCTTGTTGTCATGGAAGTTACAGAGCAACAGACTCCCCCGCCACAGCCTCTGCATGGCAAAGGTGGGCCAGTACTACTGCCAATGGACGCAGGGAACGTCCAGCCCTCAGCTCCCACTAGACATGATGAAAAATATTTATAAATGTTATGGCTGTTCTAAGAGCAAAAGCATGGAGCCCTGGCAGGTATGGCAAGAGTCTTTGGCAAGGTCTGGGAAGGGATGTATGTCTCTGTACTCAAATGACATTGAAGGACAGTCTCCAAAATGAAAAGGAGGGAGAACGTGGATCTGAGAGTATTCTGGCAGAGGGAAGAGCACGTGCAGAGACTTGGGCACAGGACGTGCTGCAGGAATGGATGCTGTCCAGTGTCAGGGACCAGGGCACGGGCCTTGTAAGGCAAGGTAAGGATCTGGAACTTTACTCAAGGGCAGTGGGAGCTGCTTCAGGTAGAGACAGGCCATGTTTCATTGTGTGTCATAGGACCCTCACTTACATCCGCATCACAGACTACACGTACTTCCCTCTGGGACCACTGAGGCATGCCTGCAGCTACAAGTGACACTCCTGGTCTGTGTGGAGTAAACAGAGCAGGAGGCAAACACTGCACGAGGAGACGGAGAAGGAGGAGCTGAGGGCCAGTCAGCAGGGATCAAGAGCGGAATGGACAGACAGCACCACTGGAAGAACATGTGGGCAAGTGACTAAGATTCTGGACAGTGGGCAGAAGTTTTCCACCCTGGAGTCCCTGCTGCGGGGCTGCTGGCTCCCTCTGAGGCACTGCACACTGCACTGTCGGGAGGTCTCTCATTACCCGGAGAGCCAAGGCCGTGAGGAAACAGGGAAGGCTCAGGATAAGGTGCTGGCAGGAAGGGAGGGGCAAGACACCTGCTCCCAAGCACACACCTGCAAGGACCCTGAAGCCCTGTCTTCAAGTCCGGCTCAGAAGTGATTACGATAAAACCAAACCTGCAAGTGGGGGCTGCCAGGGGTCCCCACACCCGTCCATACCCACCCTTCTAATGGAGGAAGGACACAGAGATCTGACGGTATCTCTGGGGCTGGGCAAAGGAAGGGGGAACTATGAGCATTCGGGCCAGGTGCCTGAACAGCCCTTCTCCTCATAGGGCGGGTGCGGGGGGTGAGTTTGGAAACAAAAGGAGGACATGGCAAGAAGTGGCTGGCAACATAGAAGGTGTCCAAACCTGGGATCTGTCTTTCTGGACCACATCCTGAGAGAGCAGATTGATGGGATGTCGGCATTGCCAGAAAGCACTTAGCAAAGGCCAGAAAAATGCATTTGGCCAGAGCCCACAGTGACCTGATTCCGAGGACTTTAAATGAAATTTTAAGGTCAGAGTGGGGTTGGGGCAAGCAGGGAATATAAGGAAGGAGAAAGACATCAAAATTAAACTGCATAAAGGGATACTGCAATGGATAATTTATGTAACATGGAAGAAATAATACAAAAGAAGATGTTAACAGTGTATTCAGAAGGAAGTAACAAGGAACCCAGTTACTGCCATCCTGTAGCAAGGACCCAGTACCAGAAAATGGTCACTTGTGGGGATTCTTGATCCAAAGGAAAGAGACATGACAGGAGAGAGAGGCTGGGAAGGATGGGAACATCAGTAGGAGAACCGCGTAGAAAGGGAAATCTTGAGTGTTTTTGTTGAGAGGATATAAGAGGGTACCCAGTCTGGTAACTGGTTCTTCCCTCATGCAGATCACAGAAGCAGGAGAGAGATGAGAGCAGGCCAGGCCTTGAGGATTTCAGGAGCTCAGTCCCTGTTCCAAGTTAACCAGGGAAGGTATAGACTCATTCTAGCTAGTCCTCTTTTTCCCTCCAAAATCCCAGCATCCATGCCTCATCAGGCCCAGCTTGGCCTTGAAGTGAAGTAGAGATGAAAGTGACTACATACCAAGTATCTCCTCTTCACCAGGGCAATTCTAGATACCATGGCCACATCACCTTATTTGTCTCACACCAACAACATGAAGGTTAGTGTCCCAGGTGAGGAACAAGGAAACAAGTTCAGAGAAGTTAAGAGATTTGTCCTGGGCTACACAGTGGGCTGAACACTCTCAGTCTGCTCCTCCAGACCCATTCTCTGCTCTGTTCTGTGCCCTGAGAGGCTGGCCTCTATGGAGAGCTCCTGCATTTGCATTCTGTCTCCCTTTCGGATGGGCTGGCACCTGGGAGGGACCACCAAAGGTGAGCAGAAGGAGAGGCTGGAGTATTTATGCCCCTGCTCTCTGCAGATGGGGTCACAATGTGGCAGAAGTCCTCAGGCCACCGTTTCTGTCTCACGGGCTCCTTCCCAAGGCTACAAAGGTCTCACCAAGTCCAAGCCACTCACCAAGTTCTTCAAGGCCTCAAGGTGGGCGGTGTCGATGTTTTCCCACTGATGCTAGTTTCTGAATACTTCCCCACCTTCTGACATGTGCCACCTCCTTCCAAAGGACTCACGGACAAGCAGAGCAAGTGCTAGCAGAACTGGGGTTTGAACTTCAAATGGCCTTACTGAAAAGCTAGGGCTGTGAATCACAATGTTCCTGTGTGGTGAGCGACTTAAGCCTTCACAGAGAATACTATAATCATTTCTTCAAAAAAAGAAAGTATAGTGGGCATAAATGTTCCAGTTCTGCTTTCAGCCATGTCCCTGACAGCCGAGCCCGGAGTGTCCAACTGGAATCTCTTGTCGTGCAATTTTTCTTTGAAGAGATAAATTGCTGGTAGAAAGATCTGAATTTAATAAGTCTTTGGGTGGCTTCAATTGATTTCAATCTGCGATGGTGTTTCGATGACTTTGCCAGGACTTGGCTTTCTGGCGGGTCTTATAAAACCAAGGGCCAGGCCAGCCAGCTTTATAAATGTTGCTCCAAACCGTGTAGATTCCAGGGACCTCCCCAGTTCATAGCTAATAACTAACACTATCGACTTTAAACTGTGGTTGAATCACATAAATATGAAAAAGGTCCCAAGAGAAAAAGCTTAGAACTTTGAAAATTCTTTAGCCTTTGCTTTTGGTGTTGGGCCAGTTCTTTCTAAGCTCTTCACTCAGATTCACTCCACAGCAGGGTTCCTTACCCTCAATACTATGGATGCTTGAGTTGAATAATTCTTTGTGGTAGGTGGCTATCCGTGCAGCGTAGGATATTCAGCAGCATTCCTAGGCTTCTACCCACTAGAAGTCAATAGTGCTTCCTCCCCAGTTATGACAACCAAAAATATCTCGGGACACTGCAAAAAGTCCCCTAAGGGAAAAATCACCCCTGGTTGAGAATCACTGCTTAGGTTTTGCAAAAGAACTACGTTATGACCTGAAAATCGCTGATTTCATCAGTCCAGTGTACTTGTATGCCTTCGAAATTAAGCCCAGCTTTGTTCTCAAAGTTCAGAGCTGGATTTTCTAAACCATTCCAGCCAAAGTCACCTCTTTAGATGAAAACCATACATGGTCAGAACTACTATCAGAAGTCCTTCTGGAAGATGCCACTTTATAAATCCCATGCCCACCCTCATAGTTCCATCAAAGGTTTTCATTTAGCTTCAGCAGAATGCTATAAGAAATACTGAGCTCTTCATCACAGACCATATTATCTCTAAATACACATCCTTAAACTCAAAAATCACATTTGATATGGCAAGTCATTCATACTATAAGAGGCTCTTGAAAGTCAGAAAGAGCTAAAAAAACCCCAACAACAAACCCATATTTGTGGCCTTCATGCTGTGCTCACATGGTGACGTACCACTGAGTTGGATGTTGGGCAGGATTACACTGTTAAATTGTAATTTCCATATGCCCCATGCCTCTCGGATTGAGTTCCCTTGGTTAAACGTGTGTGATACAACCCCACTCTAGTATTATATAGGACAAAAAAGAAGCCAGTTTTAGGTCCAATTATTCTAATATTGTTTACCAATAGATTCTACTTCACACTATAAACAGAAAATTAAGAGCAATTTAAGATTACTGTATTGTTTATTGCTCTAACTTCAAACATCAGCCCCCAATTACAAAGGCCTCTTTTGACCTTGCGTAAATTTCTCTTCTAAAGTCAGACAGGTCTTGTCTTGGTTCAAACAGAGTCAAACAGGATCAGCTCCACTATTTGTTTGTCCTTTCATGCCCAGGAGGGCGGGTGGAGCTCCTGGGTTACCTACCTGCCCATTTGCTCATAAGAGCAAATAGGAAGACAAGCCTTTCCTCGAAGAGGACGTTGAAGATGCTGATTGGCAGTGCGTGTCAACAGCACCTGTAGCCCTTTTCAAGTCCCAGGTGGACACATCAGTAGCATGAAAACAAACCACTTTGTAAGGGATACACTAGCATCAAAATGGGTAGTCCTAACTAATAACAGCAAATAAACTGATTGAATTTAAGGTGTTTTTTTTTAGCTAATTCATTTTTTCAAGCTCAGCAAGACAGAGTTATTCTTAATTAGATGTATTAATGTGATTAGTAGCAACTTCATTCATTACATAAATATTTATTTAGACCTCTCGTGGGCACGGCACTATGCAAGGCACAAAGAAGTCGGATGTGAAAAAATGTCTTCCTTATAACATTTTTCTTAAGTCTAAATGCTTTCTTAAGTCATAGCCAATAGATATTATAATATCCAAACAACCAATATCTAAGGAAAATAGTACCTCTTTTTATTGGTAGAGTATGACCAACCCTAGGCAGAGGCAGCTAGCCTGAGATTGGGTACAATTCGAAATTCCAATTTTAAATTCTCATTCCAAAAGGTTGAGTTTTTCTCACATCTATTCACTGATGGATATGGCTTTCCACTGAATCAGTGATTTAGTTTATTTGTGCTTGTTAACAAATTCATTCACAAAGAGATGGAGAAAAATTCAGTTAAAATAAGGCATATTTTGAAATGCAGTTGAATAAATGTCTTAATTATAAACTTGTTAATTAAGAATCATTCTCTGAATTTTCTCTTTTAGAGTTCGACCTCAGAGTTCGGCCATTGCATATTATGTCGTCTCTTTGTAAAAGTTTCCTTTCTGTACTAGGCCACCATCACTTCTTTAGTTATTACAGGGTGGTCCACATCGTCAAAGATGTGTCCTCTCATGAAGAGATGCTCAATATCGTTAGCTATCAGAGAGATGCAAATTAAAACCACAATGAGATACCACTTTACACCAGTCAGGATGGCTATAATAGACAATGCAACAAACAACAAATGTTGGAGAGGGTGTGGGGAAAAGGGGACCTTAGTTCACTGTTGGTGGGATTGCAGACTGGTACAACCATTATGGAAAACAGTATGGAATTTTCTCAGAAAAATAAAAAATTGACCTGCCTTTTGACCCAGCAATTCCACTGCTAGGATTATACCCCAAGAATCCTAAAACATCAATTTCAAAGAACCTATGCACCACAATGTTCATAGCAGCACAATTTACAATAGCCAAGAGTTGGAAGCAACCTAGGTGCCCATCAGTAAATGAATGGATCAAAAAATTGTGGTACATATACACCATGGAATTCTATGCAGCAGAGAGAAAGAAGGAGCTACTACCTTTTGCAACAACATGGATGGAACTGGAAAGCATTATGCTGAGTGAAATAGGCCAGGCATTGAAGGACAAATACCATATGATCTCACCTTTGACAGGAAGCTAAAGAATAAAACAAACAAGCAAACAGAATAAAAACAAAGACGCTGAAATAGAGAACAAGTGGGCAGCGACCAGAGGGGAGAGGGAAGGGAACTTAAGGGGAAAAAGGGGGAGGGATTTTGAGGAACAAGTATGAAAGACACAGAGATGAGGACTGGGGGGGGGGGGAATGGGAGGGAGGGGGGAGACCGGGTGGGGGGGGTGGGATGGGAGAAATAGATAAAAAAAATGTACTTGAAAAGTAACTAAATAAAATTTAAAAAAAAAATGTGTCCTCTATCGTGGCCTGGTAATAAATATCTGGGCACAGCGGCCTGTGCATATTAATGTGTCTGCTTTCTTTTTTCACGTTGTTTACTCATTCATGAGCTCCTAAGGCATTTACTAAATGCCCATTCTGCTCTGAGCATTGGGCAATAACAAAGGTGAGTGCACATACCAGTGAGGAGGGGAATGATTGCGTATGGAGTGAGATAAACCTGTATCTCAGGTACATGCAAGCCAAAGGGAAATGCAAGAGAGAAAACAAAGGTTTCAAAGAAGAGAAGATGCTTTAACTAGAGAACTAAAAGTCCAGTGGGCACCCAGGGCAAGACTGTAGTCAGACACCGTGGCATACCTGAGAGAAGATGGTCCCTCTCAGGCACTGATGGAACATAGCATGTGGGGACCATTGTGGTGGTAACAGACTGGTTGTAGTGACCAGATAACCAAGGGTCTTGAGTGTCATGTAAGATCTTAACTTTATGTTGAAAATAGTGGAGAGCTACTAGAAGAATTTAAGAACAAAGTATAGATAATAACTGCTTTGGTTGGGTTGCTAAGAAGAATCTGGAAGGTGTAAGACCTATTAGAACCAGACCAGGTATGGCTAAGACTAGGACTAAGGCATTGGTGATAGAAAGACAAGGAAGAGGGCTGATTTGAGAGGAAGAAACACATAAACACTTGGAGACTGACTGGACATAGGGAAGAACACTGAGGGAAGTGTCAAAACTTGTATGTATGCTTCCAGCTTAAATGACTAGGCCAAGAAAATGGTCTCAGCCAGGTGAGGACTAGAAGATACAAGCAGTTTGAGGGTAGGAGTTTTATGGGTGAGAGATGGGTGACGCCTCCCATCTGAATTTCTGGTACCTATTAGATCTGAAGTGTCTGAGGAGCATCCAGGTGGTGATGCCCAAAAAGGCTGGATACATGTGTCCTGAGCTCAAGAAGGCCACGTCTGGAGATACCCAGCAGTTTTTAGCACATGGTAGGTAGTCACGAATCACAGGTAGGCGTGTGAGGGCACAGCCAGAGGGTGTGTCATGAAGACAGAAGGTTTCTGGAGATGAAACCTTGGGGAAAAACCTTACACTTAGGGGTCAGGAAGAAAAAGAATAAGAAGATTGAAACCAAATGACAGAAAATATTGAAGAAAAATTATGAGAAAATAATGATGAAAAATGCAGAAGATATGAAAGCCAAATAACACGATTTGTGTGTTAGATCAACTAGAGGTATTCACAGGGATCCAGAGATGCTGGATCTAGAAAGTCAACAAAAATCTACTGAAACTTCTCGATGTATCTTGGACATTCCAGCATCACAAGACTCCAGAGATGCAGCCATGTTTAGAGGCAGATAAAATGCATTCCAGGGTCACTGACTCAGGAATTCTGTTGAAAAAGCATACTTTTAGGGACTGGGAAACCAATGTGTGATTGTCTTGCCCCACACTGAAGGCATGTATCATCTCATAGAACTACATTATGGAGGTTGTGAGCGAAAGGCAGGGATACTAGAGGGAAAAAAGGAGTGGCAGTGAAGGAAGAGTGACGATCAAGGCCCTGTACACACATAAGGATGCTAGAAGGAGCCAGAAAGTTGTTGTTATTTTTGCTACTTCCCAGTTTCAGTCATTTACTCTAGAAATTCAAACTACCACACTGATTGAAGAATGCTCATTGCCCCTACCTATGGAAGCCTTCTCACTGAACCCGGAACATTTACCCAAGGCCCTCACCTGGAATTCAAGGCACTGATGTCTTTCAAGATTCCCTGTTAGCACCTTTAGATGCAGAAACACTCATTGACCCCCAGGGCCTGCTGCAGGTTGGGTCTTGCAGCTCCTGCTCATCTTTTGCTGTGTCAAGAACAAACAAGCTAATTACTGTCCAAAACCTATTTTTGTTTACATGAAAAAAATTTTAGGATGCAAAACTGATTATAAAGGTTGGTTCACAACCACTATCATCCAATGCTCAGAAAGCATTCTCCAAGGGCCTTTTGTGTTCTGGAGTCGCACAAAGCAGAGGCACCAAGAGCCTTTGTTCTGGACTATCTTTCTAAGGATGTATGCAAACAGCCTTGGAAGACAGAGGCAGTGCCTCCTTGTAGAGCAAAGAACTGGACAACTTATTGCACACAGTGTTAAAAATAATGCCTTTCTCTGGCAGCTATAAGAGATTTGGGATCCCTAAGCTCAGGGTTTCTCTGTGTGTGCATTCAGGTATCACTTGGGCTTATTCATATCACCTTGTAGGAACCGGGGCTTGGAGAAATGGCACAAGTGTTGATACTCTGGCTACTACTATTGTTATAAGTAATGAAGTCCTTTGTCTCTGAACCAGGAGTTTCATATCTTCTGCCAACATCCATGAAATTGTGGCAGGTTAACTTTCTAGCTTACTAAGTATGGTAAAGTCTTAGATACTTCACAGATTTTAATACCTAACTGCTATCTGTGAAGTTATCATGTTGATTACATAACAACTTTTTTTTAACAACTTTCCCAATGCCCATTATTTGCCTTGTCTTTACTTAAATGTACTTAAGTAAGATTCATACTTTGTCTACATCCAAAGGATTCAAGACTATTTAATGGTTTAAAACATGGTGCAAGAAAACACACTGTAGGCAAATGTCAATCTCCATAGGAGAAAAAAGGGAAAGTTTTGCTTTCTTCCATTTTTAGAGACAGCAAAATGGTGAATCAAAAAAAAAAAACCTAATGATTTTCAAAGGTTCTCAAAAAATAAAAATACTCCATAGCAGGTGTAGCAGACAGGGCGTTGACCTTGGGTAGAGTTCCTGAGAGGTTCTGTTTAATTGACCAAGTGGCACCAAGTAGAAGCAGTCAGATGAGGTATGGTGAGGTGGAGCAAGCCCGGAGTCACAGAGCCGCAAGGAATCTAGTTTCCTGCCAATTCATGAAATACGGGACTGGAGGTGTCCAAAAGCTTTATGCAAGGGAACCAGTATGCATTAGGCTGATGATTGATGATATTCTACTGCTACTGTGCCAGCTGGAAATAGGATACCAGATGTTTCTGATTTCTGCCATGTGGATGAAGTAACCTAGCATAGAGTCTATACCTGAAGGAGACTCAAAACATGCAACACGACAAAGGTGACAAAGATGCTCAATGACTGGTAACAACTGCCATGATGATAAATGATGCCTACATGAAAAATGATTATTCATTTAAACAAAGTGAGCATTTCATGATATAATTATATGTCTATATTTTAGTCCCAGGTGTGAGGGTCAGGAGGCTAGAGGAACTGTCATATTCACCAGTATTTTAAATGCTTGAATATCTAAGAGAAACTATCAGTGCACCATGCTGACGGTCTCTCTAAATGACTCATGGTGGATGCTGCTGGCCATACAGGCCACAGCTTCTATCTCCAGAGCTGAACAAAGAGATATGTGGAAATAACTAGGAATCCAATGTTAGGTAGGGAAAAAAATCACTGTTAAACATAATTTTCCCTGACGTAAAATTAATATAGGGTAGTAAAATTTACAAATGCATCTCTAAAATATTCTATGCTCAATATGTGGGTGGGGCAGAAGTAGATTTGTAGGTATTCATTTGGAAAATAATAGAGTAATTGATAAATATTAATAAAATTGTTTTGCATATTCATAACTGTAAACCTACTTTTGCCCAACCCTTCAGAGCACTAAACTAAAAATAAGAAAAATAATCCAGCCATTATATGCCCTTTTACAGTGTCAGTAGTAGGTGAAAGATACTTATAAACCCTTGATGGCAGTTTTCTTCTAGCAGAAAAGGCCATCTGTCTCCGTGTAGCCTCAGGAGGAACTTGGGTATGTAAGCCAAGGAGCAAGGAAGGAACACAGTTCTAGCCTCCAAGGAAGGTAATTCAACCCTGCATACTCTGCAGAGACCACTGTCAATACCTGGTTTTATGAAGGGCAGTTTTCTCCACTTTGTTTTCATGAAATAGATATGACACCCTCTGGGATGGTAGGTTACCTTGCTATATGGATTTCAAGAATCATATCAAAGAATTCTACCCCAAGAAGAACATTCTCTGGTTTGTAAGAACAATTTATTTGTTTCTGGTATCATCTGCAAGGTTTTTTTAAATAAAGGGAAATAAACTTATTAGATAGATATTCAGATGTGCACCATCAGAGCTGAGTGAAAATAAGGAAAAAATAATTAAACCAATGGGTGAAAAGACAGGCCCTCCCACATCTACCTAAATTCAGGGCTGATTGTCTTTGTTAATTACAACACAGTGCAAATGAGGACACATGTAAATATACATTTGTCCTCACTTGAGCTTGGTAGTTTCATGTGGAGAGAAAGTATTCAGACCATCAGCACTAAGACCCGGCAGTACTGGGACAAACATCTGTCATGAGCCCCCAGAGGACCAGATGGGAAAATAATCCAAGCACACACTGACTTGATGGGGGGGGCGGTAGGTAGAGGTGTAATTCATACATTGTTACCGCAGATTCAGCCGGGAAGGTTTGGGCTCAAAAGTATCACTAGACGGCACACAATGTTGTGGCTACTTTACCACTAGCCCTTCCCCCTTTTAAAGTGTCTTTTCCAAGAGAAAAAGTAAAGAAGCTTTTGATGTTTTCATATCTTCTGCTGTTGAAATATCTCCAGAAGCTGAATAAGGAGTTTTAATAACAAAAGAACCCAGGTGAGGTACATAGAATTCAATAACAAATATATCTAGTTTTCCTTTTTATGTAAATATACTTCTGAAACGCAGGCCTCAATTTTGCAGATACCGGGGAGAAGGTATGGCATTGATGTGAACATCACCCCAAGTACTGGGGTACCATGATGCCCTGAGAAATGGCTGGGCTGAGTCCAAACACTGGCTGTCCTCCCAGCAGGGAGCCAAGAAGATCTGAAGCAAACCTTCCCATCTCTTTGAGACTGTGAAATACAGACACTAGCATCCCCCTACTTACTCAGATGCACAACAAGGTATTAAATACTAGCACTGGAAGGAAGGGGCAGAGCACGACAGTAATGTGGAATGGGTAATTATCACACGACTCTACAAGGAGAAAGAATGAAAAAGGGAGTGCAACCCCGCACATTTGGACGACATAATGCCAGGTGTTTGGTGCAAGACAAACATCTGGATGTGCGATTATATTTTTTATTCTTCCTCCAGATGCTGGGATATTGTAAATGTTAGGAATAAGGAAAAAAATTAGTTTGAGCATTTGAAAATAGAGCCTGGTAAAAGGAATAGGCTATTAACTGGAAGCTAGTAGAATGTTTTAAATAACAGGAGCAAACCAGGCTGAGGGAAATCTTTGTCCTACCAACTTCAGATTTCTGTCAAAGGGCGGAGACCCCCCCATTCAGAAAAAGCCTCAGCAGTTCTAACTGAGACCATTTTCTAATAGCATTTCTTCTCACACACTTGTAATGTGCAGTTGTATAACTCAGTCATGTATTAGGGCAAGGACGTTAGAAAACTTCACTGCTCCCTATCGACTTGGTTGACAATTACTTAACACATGATGGACAGCTCTTCTAGAGCCACGGGTTTCTTTCCCAGAAAACAGCAAACATCAGACAATGCTATGTTATCAATCTGTAACTGTGTATAAGTTCAAGTTCCATATTCCTTTCTTAGAGGCAGAGATCACTCACTCATTGTGTGATTTCAATCAAATATCTGCTCAGTCTCTATCAATTCCTCCTTTGTAGGGGACACTGATGTTTGCTATTTATCTTTCTGAAAACATACTGAAATAACTTTATTTTCTCCAAATGCATATTGTATATACTCAACTATGTTCTGTGTTCTTACTGAAGTTTAAATTGTTCTTTTTAGTTGGCTAAAACAGCTTCAAGTTTGACTGTACCTGGACAAAATGCTTGAGGAACTCTTTTTGCTATAAACAGACATAAATAGATTTTTTAAATTGAGGACAAAGAATTTACAGATACTGACAACTCCCTCTCAGCCTGGGGCCACTCTGTACTTCACAGTCGAGACAACCATTCAGCAAGCTTCTGAGGTACAACAGTTAGAATTAAAAGGCCCAAGATTAAGTGCTGTACTCATTTGCAGGAAAATGTTTTTCATACTGCCTTTGGAAATACCACAACTCAGAGCAGTGATATCAGGCAAGCTTTGGAAAGCACAGAGTTGTTACAGACCAGTCTTTTTCCCCTGATCCTCAGAGTCTCAGTATTTCAAGAGGGCCATTACTCATCTACAACCGAGCCATCTACCAGAGACAGTCTTCCACAGCTGGGGGACCCAGGGAAACTGGATGTGACGGAAAGCCACGGTGCAGCCAGCCTGCTCCTGCAGAATGAGCCCCGAGGCTTGGAGAGCCAGCAAAGAATTGGACAGCCAGTTTTGTTCCGTTACATCCAGTTCTGCTGAGGTCATGGAGTCCTGCCTTGTTTAAATTAAACTGTATGCCAGACTTAGTCAGCCCTCCTAGAGTTAAAAGTTTAGTGTCTCTTCAGTTGGCTAAGTCTGCGTCGGGCTGCAAGCCATAACACTCAACTAAACCCAGCAGTGTGAGCTGCAGGGTCCTCACACACTGTGGAGTCACCGGTGCCCAAGGACCATCCTCTCTGTTAACGTGAAAGAAAATGGGCCCACCACTGTCAGAGCAATCAGGAAAACAGCTGATCCTCCAAGGCTGCAGTGTACAATATCCTTGTTTTCAGCTAAGGCGACGGGGAATTTTTCCAGGGAGAGCCTGTCTGCCCACGCACAAGCACCTCCACCCATACATACCGTGTGTCAGTAATCTTTACTATTTTCAAATTTTTTCTTCCTCAACATTGACCTCCTATTTGCACTAGGTCCACATTTTTCTTTGCTTGCACTGATTAATTTTATCCTCCATCAGCTTAATTTAAACCAGACCCACAATTCCTAGGGTAAGAACATTTCAAAGTAGCCACTTTGTGGGGCAGATCCAATAAGTAAATAATATCCAAATTATAGAGGACTAAGTTAAAACCCTGTGATTTAAGATTAGATGTCAAAGTAAATCTTATTTTTAGTATTCTTTTTCAATGACCATACACTGACAATCTTTCCAAGTAATTTTGCTTTAATATTTTATTTGCAGCAGTGCAGGTTGCAGTCAGCCCACTAAGCTTGTGCATAGTTGGCTGACAGTATTAGTTTGAACATAGGAATGGTTACAACAGCCCAGAGAGAGCCTTGTCTGGTGTTAATGAACCCACCAGCTTCCCCTGCCTGTCCCGGCACTCACCTTGGGGATGCTGAGGTGTTCCCGGGGAGGAGGATGCTCCCGTGAGAGCCTCTTGTGTGTCTAGAGATGAGGGGCTTGCACTCAGAGGGGCGGGGGAGGCAGGGGCTGCCGGTGAGGTCAGGTCCAAGGAGAGGTCAGCTCTGCCCCCGCTCACGCTCCGGCTTCTCAGTTCCTTCTCGTGCGCCTCAGCTGCCAACTGCTCCAAGTATTTGTATCTGAAAGTTAAATTCCAAAGGGTTTCCGTAAAAAGAAAGAGGAGCCTGTGGCTGATGCTTGTTTATGGACGAAACACCTGCAGAGTGAGCTGCTTTCCTGATGCACAGAGCACAGCGCAGGGCTGGCTGGAGGGCCCGGTTGCCAGAAACACCCAGCAAAGCCAAGATGCTAATGATTAAAAATCCTGCATCATGCATAACCAAACAAATTGGGGGGAATGGCCACATCACACAGTCTCCAGATACTGGATCACTGCTGCAGAATCCTAGTTCGCTCTTTCAGGGAACATTTGCACAAATAAGCAAAACGACAACAATGACCATCAAAAAGGCCCGGCAGTGGCAGCTGAAAACCACACACCCTCCGAGCTCACAGCTGTGAAATGGGAAGGTGCCCTTGTACGGCAGAAAGAAACAGTGCTTCCCAAATGCCAAAAGGGGGTGTTGGAGAAAGGCCTCCCTGAATTTCTGAACCTGCCTCAATGCTAACAGCAATGTGACTGGAATTCACTTTGTTCTCCTGGTGTCGACCATGGAAACTTTTTTATATACTAAAATATTTCTGAGTCGGACTCAGACACCCAATAGCTTGGACCTGACGTCACATATAGTTTATTCATCAAAGTCAGTTTAAAAGAACAAAGATACATCTGTTTTGCATTTCAGGCAGGCAGAACCCACTAACTGTTTATTAAGACCAGCTACCAATCATATTCCTCGTGGTGCGCTTTATAGATCAGACCAAAATAACTTTGAAATATGTGCCTCTTCCAGATGTCTGCTAATTTTACCCACCATTATTTGTTCAGAAATAAATTTACGAACCCAGCTGTAGCTGGGTTGTGACTATCTTACCCACCACTAAACTTTGGAACAGCTTATTCAAGACCCTGACGCACGTCCATCCAGATTCACTGCTTCAGTTCCTCCCGGTGAGCAAGCCCTCAACTCTGCCCATCACAGCCCCCATATGACACTCCTAATTCACCCAGATAACAATGGTGGGGCCCCTACAAAAATCCTTTTAAAATGCATTCAAAAAGCATGCACTTCTTCATTTACCCTTCAGGTGGGTGTGGCTCCCCCACATCTGTGATCAGCAGCCCTTCTCCCTGCAGGACAGGCTCTGCTGCACATCTCCCCCCGTGAGGCCTGCCTTGACCACCACAGCTGGAAGTGATCTTGGCCCTGCCTCTGAATTTATGTCGGATATGTAGTCCATTCAACTCAGATGGCATTTTACATTTACTGCCTGGCATATTTAGTCATCTTTTCACATGTGTATGTCTGTTTTCAACAAGCAGATAATAGGATTTTTGAGAACAGGAAGATCGCCCTCCTTTGTTCTTTCCCTCGGCACCTGGCACTTCAGCTGGAGCGAAACAAGCAGAGTGTGCAGCGAGAGCCTGCAGGGCGGCACCCCACCTGCAGAGGTCCCCCTGAAGCACAGGGTGCCAATGGGGCAAATGCACCCTATTTCGCTTTCCTGGAGAGTGAGTTTACTCACACTGTGAGTCTCTGAAATGAGATGTGCGCTGGCTGGGTCCGCACAGGTACAGACATCTGTGATTGGCTTCCCGAACAGTGGCCTCCCAGGGGGAGGATGAAGATGCTACCCCCAGAGAGAACGCTTTAGATGCCCTGGGCTTTTCTTGCTGACATCACCTCTCAAAAGGTAGGAGAGGTGCCTAAAGAAAAGTGTTTCTGAACTTAATTCTGACCAGCAAGGAAAAATTCTGGCACGGAAAAGCCCTTTCTTCTGACGGGAATCTTGGAAGAAAGTGATCCTGAGGGTCGGAGCCTGTAAGAGGCATAGTTTTGATGCAATAGTGGCAAACTCAAGGCCGGATAGGCTACAAACCCAGGATGAGTCTGTGAGCACTAATATCCCCGCATTGAGTCCAAGCCTTCTGGGAAAAGAGAAAGGGACGGGCAAGGAATGACATGCAAATAAGGGGACCTGCACTGTCCAGGAGACTGGGATCCTGGAGCAGGAAGGAGCTCAGCGACGTCAGCAGAGTGCAGGGAGGACAGGAACAAAGCCAGGAGGACAACTCACTTATGACCTTCATTTCGGTTGGCCCGGCCCTGGTCCTGGCCTCTCCGTGCCCCACCGTACGGGCAGTTAGGCTGGCAGGCATGTTAGCAGCCAAAGGATTCACCCCATTTTGGGGGGAATCCAGGGCTTTCTCCCCCAGAGTCTGGGTGAACGTGACTCACAGACTAGTCCTGTGCACCCCTAGTCTCGAGGATGCCATCCTCGAGGATCCGGGAGGCACGGGGCCAGTCCCAGGTTTAATCTGAATTGTCCCAAGGGTGGTTATGTGCTAAACAAAATTGCAGGGGAGGGGACGTGGGGGCTGGTTTAAGGGGTAGAAAGTTTCAGTTTTACAAAATGAGAAGCTTCTGGGGATTGCTTGCACAGCGGTGTGGATGTACTGAACATCACTGATTTGCGTACTTAAAGAGATGATTAAAATGGTAAATTTTATGGTACATATGTTTTGCCTCATTTAAAGACTTTCAAAAGTGGCAAGTGCAGGGAGACCCAGAGGTCAAGAACCACTAATTCTTTCTAAAATGGGAGTGGCAGTGTTCCAGCCCGGCAACGGGCTGGAGTGGGGAGTGGGGAGGATGGACTAATGTGCCTGGGGAGGACTGGGCCACATGGCACTCGGTGACTTCTCCTGGCCCATGTGCACCTCCAGCTGTCCCGGGGGGGGGGGGGTAATGAACCAACAGCATGACCTTCCCTTGCACAGTCACTCTCAGTGCTACCACCTGGGGACCCAACAGTACTTGATCCAGGAAGCCCACCAGCCCATGCAGTGACTGTCACAAGTCCCTGCTGCCTAGTGGTGACACAAGCCCCAACCCACAGACTCTGATGAAGCCTCGTGCCTGCAAAGCACTGGTTTTCTACCCACAGTCCCATGAAAAGGCTTTTCACCTTTGCTGCCTTCATCTAAACATCCACATTTTTCTTCCCTCTGGAAGAAAGATAAGGAAAATTTTCTTCCCTATCTTATACTTATTCATCCATCTTTTCATTATTTAATGAACTTTTTTTGAGTGCCTGTCATGTGCTAACAATTGCAGGAGCTATTAGAGATTTAATAATAAAGAGGAACCCCCCCCCCCCCCCCACACACATCGGGGACCTCACAGGTCAGTGAAAAAGACACTCAAACACAACTTTGGGATAAACTCAACATCCACCACGGGCACAGGCAGCAGGGCTGGTAGCAGCCAAGAGAACGTTCTCAGGCCCAGTCTATCTTTACAGGGCCCTGTGGAAACCCTCCTTGACTGTAGATTAACCTGATCCTACTTACTGATGACTTTTCCTGCCACCCTCCTACTCAGAAATTCCCTTTTGTGTTAACCCCAAATCTGGCTCCAATTTCTCCTCTGTTCTCATACCTGTTAAGCAGTGCTCAGGGGCCTGTCTTCCTGCTTCACTGACCACTGCACGCATCATTTCCAGGTCCTGGCCTAGTCCCGGCCTTTCCCCTGTACTCCGTTCCCACAACCCTGTTTGCCATGGGCATTCCCTCTCCGTACCCTGCCATCCCCTCGGACTAACTCCCACCCTGCCCCCTGCCCCGACAAGCCCCCTAGCCTGCATCTTATTGCTTACTACTCCCTTAAAAAAATCATTCATGAACGTCACTTAAATCAATCATTGTCATAATGATTATGACAATATTTCTTCTAATATTTTCTAATACTTTTCTTCTAATATTTAAAAAAGTTAGAAGTAGCAGCTCAACAGAAACTTACTCTGAGTCTGCACCATGTCAGTGAAACAGTTTGCCTGAAATTATGGGATGAGGTGATATGAAATAAAATCAGTCAAAATCGAGTGTGTCTGGATGGCCAATCCAACTCAAAATAGGAAGTGACATTCATCTTGTTACACTAGATGTTACAAACCTCAACCCCACGCCCCCTGCTCTGACTCTGGCCATCTTTTTCTGGGTCGTTGCATTAAGAGTAAGAGACAGGGAACTCCCCACACATGCCCGGCTCTGTCATGAAGAGTTAGTAGATGGGGTCTTTTTCCTTGTTGTGGTCACAGTCTCTTTCCACCTGTGATCTCCAGCAGTTTCCTCATCTATTTCTGAAGCCCACCTTACTTGGAAGTTATCTTTTCCTGGCTTACCCCCAACAGTTCTCCAGAAAGGGAGGCAAGTATGCCCCTCATTCCCATCTTTACCAGCTAATTCATGACACAAACCAACCAAGAAAAGTGGCTGGTCTGAACCAGAGGAAGATGCCCGATGCTCCCCCAAACCTCTGTGCACCCGGAGAGTGGGCTATAAGGAAAGACCCCGCGTGAGGCCATGAGGAGCCCACCCCTGCCCTGGCTAAGAAGGCCCAGGCAGATGCCCAGCATGGAGGCAAGGACTGAGGTCAGCACGAGAGGAGCGGCAAACTCCTCTGCACAAGTTTTCCAGGCGCAAGTGATATTCTGCTTTGGGAAAAAGAACAGTAAATAGTACTCCAAAAGAGGAAGCCTTTTGGTGGTTTGGAAAATTTTGAGGTCAGCCTGAGCCAGTTCAGACCTTACGTCTCCCCGAGAGCTTCCAAGCCTTCCCTGTGCCAACATTACCTGACAGTCAGGTTGTCAGAAGCTCAAGAAAGTGCAAAATCTGGAGGAAAAGCCCAAACAAAATAAACAGGTCATACTGGACTTCTTAAGCTTGGGCACAAGACAAGAGCATTTTTAGTACAAGTATATGTCACGTCCACCAATGTCCAAAAAATGGTATGAATTAGAGAAACAGGAGTTTCTTGTTTCTTTACTGGTATCTTTCACTGTAAATTTGCTGGCCACCCTGGTTATTAGGATGGCAATAACTGAACATGTCGGAATTAAAGCAATGCCTTAGTGTTGTTTATGGGACTGACCTAAGCATCTAATTTTTAAATTGAACACAGGCAGACTCCACTCCTCCATGCCTCAGACTGTCTTGATCTATTTAGCTGATGGTGTCTAAAAACATTAGCTTCACTTTTTTATTGGCCTAGACCAGAGATTGTTAGGCTCCCAATTGGCTCTGGTATAAAATCAGTCTTTCCATCTCTCCAGACAGTAACCCCATCTGGTGGTAGAGGGAGTAACTGCAGTACTAGGCAGTACTAGGGTCTAAAAATTTGTCTTGCACTGTTCTTCTACCCCAAACAGTTTCTTTCCTTTGTTCATTGATCAGATATCAAATACATTAACTTTGTGCCTTTTCACAGGATTCAAAGCCTATCACCACTGAAATTTTAAGAACTGGTTTACAGTTTGAATATTTGAAATAAAGCTGTTGGTTCACTACCTCATTGATTTCATACATCTTTCCTAAGTGTCTAGTAGGTACCAAGAACTGGGGGATGCGCTGGGACAACCAAGGACAACCAGGCATGGCTCCTGCCACCACGGAACTGAGTGCAGTTCAGTAGGGAGACAGGTAAGCGATGAGGCACAGTCAGCGTTGCAGGTGGGCGTGGCAGCCCAGCCAATGCCGTGCACAGCGCGTGCACTCAAATATTTGTTGCGGGAAGGCTGCAACCTGGAAGCATGCAGTAGGGACACCCGACCCAGGCTCAGTAGTGGTGGGGCAGGGTATTGAAAACACGTACCATATGTCGATATACTAAATGTGCTCATTTACAGAAGAATCTTGGAGACAGACACACATCTCACACCGTGATGGCACTAACCAATAAACCTGTACTTCCTTGGAAAATTTAGATAACCAGGATACTCTATTCTGCAAAATGCCAATTACCAAAAAGTCTTAGGTCTCTGAAGCAAAGCTATTATATTACAATTAACACAGTCTCCACTGCATGCTTGGTTAGAGGTGCCAAGTCACATGCCATTTGGTTACATGGGGAAGAAGAGATATACAAACCTTTCTTCTCTCGCTTGCCTTTGCTCCTCTCTTTTGTCTAAATACTCTCGGCTAATGGAAATATAAGGAAGAAAAACATAGCAAGAAAGAGAACAGAATTATATGCTCGTAAAATTGCCAAGAAATTATTAACAGTACATAATCGAAGCCCACTATTGCCTCAGAAATGGAAAGTGGTTGTAGTTGAACTTTTAAAAACCAAGGATAAAGTCTGTACTTTAAAGTCCTAAGTATAATGAATTTTCTATAAAATCACAAGGAATCCCAAAACATGGGATTATTGGATGCACTCAGAGACATGACCAACTACTCTTTAGAAAGAAGAATGCAAACATATGAGCAAAAGAGAGAAGAAAAAAGTTTTTAAAGAGTGAAATAATACATAAATAAAGCATGGAACCGACAAGCAAGCAACAGCTTTCCGAGGTGATCCACCGTCGGTCCAGCTCTGGTAGCGCCACGGCTCTCCTCTCAGGAACCGAGAGGCTCCGAGGGTCCTGGCCATTTTGTGCTGCGCTCTTCAGTGTGGACACTGCCCCCACAGCCCAGGGTTTGTTTTCTGCGTCCCTCACATCTGCTTCTCTGCAGGGACCACAGGAAGCTCCTGCTTCATGCATTCTCCTTCATGTGTACCCATGAGATGCCCAATTTTGTCCAATTTTAATGTTCTGTTCCTGCTGCTGAGGTTCCGACATGAACCTAGAGTAAAGCCTGTGATCAGTCACCTCTTGATAGACCGTTTCTTTTACCGGGAAATTCGGACCTGATGGTTTTCTACATTGGGCCTGATGTGGTGTAGGCATTCCGCCCCTCACTGCACTGGTAACTGGATGTAAAGGAGCAGTCAGTGAGAGCAACGAAAACAAGTTAGGGGAGGGAGAAAACAGCAACAAAGACTCAAATCTGTCATCACTTACAAACATCCATCCTTATCACTCTCCATACTAGAAGTAAAGTTTTCCATAAACCAAGAAGTTTAAGAACATACTCAACAAAAACAGCAGGTAAGGAAAAACCTTTAGGTAGTGTGTGAAGAAAAAAACAGAAGGAGCGTCAAGAACTTTAATCAGTGTAATGGGTGACGAAAGGTCAGCCATTTGGTGGCCCCAGGGGCTACTTTATACATCTTTCCCTATCTCCTTTGTCGAATGTCTTTTCAGGCACATCCTCAGACTTTTAGAAAGAAACTGCCATCATTGTAATTAATAGTTATGTGTGGTCTGTCCTGCTGATCAGCATTCCTTCCTGGACAAGGTTTATTTTAATGTCTGTGTGTCTGTCTATCTATCTATCTATCTATCTATCTATCTATCTATCAACAAAGTGAGGATTAGACCCAGGCAACCCATCTTCAGACACCATTCTCATAACTGTCTGGTATTTGCTCTTGCTACCAAATGGATCTCATTTGTCATTAAAGAGCCCAGAGAGATTCTGGTTATCATATATGCTCTTTGTTATATGTCATATATATCCCATGTTCTTAAACCAAGAAGTTTATATCCCATATATATGACATACATATTATAACACAGTGACTAAGTATACATTGCAATGCACCATGCACTCTTGTTCTATTATTCTGGGACTCCAGTGGCATGACTGGCAGACATTTAGGTACTGTTCTAAGGGTCCCTGAGGAATTGCTCATTTTTTTTCAATGTTTTGTTTTAGTTTTCAGATTGGATAATTTCCACGGTTCTGTCTTAAAGTCCATGGTTCTTTTCTCATCTTCATTCAGCTACAGAGCCCACCCAATGCAATTTTTTATTTTGGTTGTTGTATTTTTCAGTTCCATATATATTTCTCTTTATATTTTCTATGTTTTTGCAGAGACTTAGCTTTCCATTTGTCTCAAAATTATCTGCCCTCACTTCTCAGAACCTGTTTATAATAAATGCTTTAAAGTCTTTGTTTGATAAAGACAACATCCTTTTGTGGTACTACATTTTGATTCTCTTTTTCTTCTGACTTAAGATTGTCCTGGCTCTTTGGATGACAAGTCATTTTGGATTGCATTCTGTCTATTTTAAAATATTTTTCAAAGAGACTTTGGATCTTATTTAAATTCTATGAAGAACCTGGATTGTTTTCTTTTGTTTTCCTTTAGAAGGCAAAGAACTAAGTTAGGTTCAGCCTGCAAGTTCTATCTTCTTTTATTGGTTCCAATATTAGCTCAGTTTTCAGATATTTTTAGTGCTATTGCACTCAAGCCATGTGTGTACCACCTAGTGGCCAGTCTGGGGCCTAAGTGGTGGTCCATCTGCCTGTCCTGACTTCTCCTAGTCTGTGGTTTGCTCTTTAGGTTCTAGGCCATTCTTGCACTAATCATTACTCTCTTGAATTCTCTACTCTTCTCTACTACTTCCTGGCTTCCTTGGGTTTTCCCTTCCTGGTCCTTCCTGGCCCTCTAGCCAGAGCGCTTGGGCTTTGTTTTTCCTGCCCTGGGGCATACTTTCAGTAACTCCATCTGCACCCAGCGCAGCACAGCAGGAGGACACAGAGAGAAAAATGGTGACATGCCCAGTGCTCTTGGGGTCATAGGTCTTCCAATCAGAGGAAGGGCCCCTGCCCTCAGAGTTTAGGCAGCGGCCTGGACACTGCCGCCATCACTGTGCTTCTACAATGGTAGTGCTTGGAGGCTGGGGGTAGGAGAGATGGAAAAAATATGGGGGAAAAAAACAACCAGGAGATTTTCTCTACTCTCTGACCCTCAGAAATTCCTCTTACTGCTTTTTAGCCCAAAAGGAGAGGCCTTCTCTTACAGCTCTTTGAGTGCACACTTGGTACGCACGTTTGGGTTGTAGGGTGTCTGAGTTACGAGCCTGGTGATTATTGGAAGAAAAAAATGGTAGACGTCCACTGAGTAGGTGGGATGTTGAACGCAAGTCTCCTTCCCAAGTTCCCCCACTCCTCTAACACCACAGAGTGTTTGGAGCTCAGTGCACCTGGCCCATGATTTATGGGGCATGTGGTGATGCAGAAGAGACAGAAGGGACCATGCTGACTCCATCTTACTCAGAACCACTGCCCTGTTCTCAGAGTTTTCAACCAAAACCTTTAGATGTGTAAGCTAATTTCTGAATTTCCAGGTGTTTCAGTCAGGTTCTCTGCTGCTATTTGGTGGTAAAATATGCAAATCTCCCAGAAAGCCCCACCACAGGAAGCATTTAGCCTGTTCCATGGGTTTTTACAAATTGGTCTTTCCAAGAGTGACAACTTCCAGAACTACGTCATGAGAGATGGTGCATACAGGGCTGGCATTTCCAGGTATCGTTTGGTAGAAATCTCACAGCTCAGGGTATGCCACCCAGCCACAGTGGGGACTGACGCTGGTCCACTTCCTGCAGCCCATTAACCCAGTCTTACAACAGCCAGGATTAGCATTTCAACACAGACTTGGGATATTTGCTTTCACATGGTAGTGAGTTACAGTTACAGCAACTATACAACTCTGCTCATGTTTTGATCATTTCTACAATTATACTTACTCTTCCTGGCTGCTGAAAAAAAGTTATTGAATCTGTGAATCTTCATGGACAATGTTTTACATTCTTTGTACATTTAACTGGAAATAATTGGTGGGAATATTATTTGCCAAAGGAAATGAATTGGGGAAACAGGAAATGGAAATAGAGAGAGAAATGAAAAGAAGACAAAAATGCAGAAACTATAGGAAAGATGATTGGGAAGATGAAGAAGGGAGAGATAAGGAGAAGAAACTAGGAAGGTGAGGAAAGAAACAGGGAAGAAAGGCTGACCAGAAGGAATGAAATGTGTGAGGAAAGACCTAGCAAGTGTTTTGCATTCCAGGAAGCACCATGCAGCATGAAGCCCAGGGGAGGGGAGAGGGTACAGGTGAGGATGGAGAGAACAAGAGAACTCGCTGAAAAGAAACAGAGCAACACTGGACTCAGTGTGGGGGGGGAGGGGCAGACAGGTTCAGACATGGAACCTGGTGTGGGCCACAGGCAGGAACATTTTCGTGGTGCAGAGCGGACACCAGGAGGTTAGGGGACAATGAGTGGGGAGTACTCAGCACACTGACTTTTCTTCCCCCCGTAGGAGGACAGGTTATTGTTTTAAAGAAAATATTGAAGATTGCTACAGGCAACAAGTAGCAAACCAGAAAGTGAGAAAAGCATTTCTTTTAAGCATCCAACAGAATATGAATAAAACATGAGTAACTTTAGGGGGAACAGCAAATTACATTAAGACAGTTAGGTTCTCCATCTTTAGAGAGACCTGGGAAGACCATTTTAGAAAATGGAGGGCTCAGAAGACACAAATCCTTCATTGTATTTGGCTTGTCGGCTCTGCTTCCTGCCATATGGTTAGAGGTGGGGAAAGGCCGCAACCCACCAGCTCTATCGTACTGCAAGTATGTCTTGCTCTTCCTTGAAAATAGAGACAAAATCCAAAGAAAATGCAAACTTCCTAATCCTATAACCCCATTATTAATAATACAGAGCTGTGAAGCCGCGTGCTTTAATTCCAATTAATTACTTTAAAAATTTGAAAATCCTTCTTACCTGAATTTGTTCCTTTCTTCCCGTTCTATTCTCTGCAACCTTTCTTCTCTCTCCTGTCGCCGCCTCTCTCTCTCGGCTGCCAGGGACTCTTGGTGCTGCCTAAAGGATGATGTGAGAAGACCACTCAGTGATGACCTAGAGATATAATGAGTTAATGTTTTAGTGGCTTGGCCTACAGTTCAAACGACTGAAGTGGGAATCAATTGGCCCTTGGTTAGAACTGAGGGTCTGCTGGTACAAAGGTAGCGCTTGGGAAAAACAACTGAGGGTCTCAGGTCTTCTGTTTCAGGATCTTCAGCTCTAAATGGAGATAAGTAACCTGCTACACACACTGGGAGGACAAAAAGGTGTACTGCATATAAACTACGAAGCATTCTGCACAGTGAAGGAAACCTTCCACAAAAAGACAAACTAGAAAATGGGAGAAAATATTTGTAAATCAACTGATCATCAGAGAAATGCAAAAATTAAAACTACAATTAGATATCACCTCACACCTGTCAGAATGGCTATCATCAATAAATCAGTGAGTGCTGTGTAGGATGTGGCGAAGAGGGAACTCTCATGCAGTGTTAGTGAGAATGCAGTTTGGTGCAACCGCGATGAAAAAGTATATGGAGTTTCCTCAAAAAAATTAAAAATGGAACTTCCTTATGACAATTCCACGTTTGAGTACATAATCAAAGAAACCCAAAACACGAATTTGAAAGAATATATGCACCCCCATACATATAGCATTATTTAATAGCCAAGGTATGGAGCAACCTAAGTGCCCATCAATAGATGAGTGGATAAAATAGTGGCAGTTCATATATAAAATGGAATATTACTCAGCTGTAAAAAAAAAGAATAAAATCTTACTATTTGTGACAGCATGAATGGACCTGGAGGGTAGGATGCTAAGCGAAATTAAGTCATTCAGAGAAAGACAAATACCACATGATGTCACTTACATATGGAATCTAGAGAACAAAATAAACAAATAAACAAAATTGAAACAGACTCACAGATACACAGAATACACTAGTGATTTCCAGAGGGGTGGGGTTTGGGGACTGGGTGAAAAATATGAAGGGGTTAAGAAGCACAAATCTGTAGTTACAAAATACTGATGGGGATATAAAGTAAAGCACATTTTATACAGTCAATAGTATTGTAATAACTATACATGGTGCCAGGTGGGTAATAGAAATATTGAGGCACACACTTTGTAAAATATATAATTATCTGGTACACCTGAAACTAAAACAGAATAATATGGAATGTAAACTGTAATGAAAAAATAAAATTAAAAAAATATGTAACTCTTGTATCTTGTATAACTCTCGTATACGCATTTTGCCATAAGTCTCTCTAGAAAAGGTGAGTCACCCCTGGTTATTAGTCAGAGGTGATAGGAGAAAGGAGGGAAGAACCTCCACCCCCAATAGCTGCAGGGAGGGAGTAAACAAGTCCTACGATCCAGGGAGGAAGCTACTACATCAGCTCTGGACACTTAGGCATAGGCAGGGTTGTATTTATCTTTCACATAAATGAAGTCTAGACTATCCTGTATGATTTCTATCTTGTTTAAGCTATGTTATATATATATTTTTTCTGTTATGTGTAGCCAAATCTAAATCACAGTCAGAGAGGAGCGAGGCTTCCTATACTTCTCCAATAGTGTTCCAAAGAAAGTACAGATATAAAAGATTTGTTTAACCTGGTAAGTTTTATCTTACAGGTGCACATACATAACCTTGTAGGGGACCAGTTTGTTTTGGCCTGGAAAATGTGACTCAGCTCTGTATGGAAAATCTGCAGAAGCGAAGTGGTGGGCAGAACCCAGACCTTCAAACCAAGTTTTCCCATGGGAATCAGGCCTAGAAAGTGCATACAGACTGTTATGACTTGCTCTTGCTAAAACTCCATCACCCTGGTCTAAAACAACAAATGTGTATTGTCTATCTTCAAGGTAATTTCCAAAGCCTGTATGAGTTCTCCCAAGGACAGAGCTAATCAGCTCATCGCCATTCCCCTCTGCATGTTATTTTTATTTCCTTGATTGTACCTAAAATGTAGACAATAATGTTCTATATGATAGATAATAAATCTTTCTCTGATGTAAGACCCCAAGAAAACAATAAAAGCCTGTCTAGGCAAGGGTCGGGGTGCTCTCCTCTTGAGGGAGTGGCCGGGGCATCCATAGGCACTCTCCCCTTGAGAGAGTAGTCGTGCTGTTCCCTTTTTCTCCACAGGATTGTTGTAGCCTGTGCATTCATTCTCACCGTCAGCCACGACAGGTGGACTCTGCTGGACAGGGTCCGCCACATAACCTGGTGCCCCAAATTAGAGAAAACACTTTCTCAAATATACAGGGACTATTCAAAAGCTAACTATCAATTTCGCCACAATGCTCACAAATGAATGCCAAGAATTGGTTTTATACGGGCTACCTTCCCCATCACAATACAACTGAGTTGAAAATAAGTAACAAGAAGATAAATGTGAAAAATCCATATCATTGGAAATTTTTTAACTTTTCTAATTAACTCAGGTAAAAAAAATACAGAAAATTAGAACACAATAAAAAAGTACTATAATAAAAAAAATACCAAGATTTGTAGGATGCTTCTAAAGTAGCATTATGAGGAAATTTATTGCCTTAAGTGTTTATATATTTAAAAAAGAGTGAAAATTTATGAGTGGTCAACTCCACAATTTGAAAAGAAGCAATGGAATAAATTCAAAGAAGACAAAGGAAGGAAATAAACATAGAAACAAAAACTAATGAAATAGGAAAATAAAGATTTATTAAAAATCAATGAAACAAGAACCTGGCTTATAATTTTTTGAAATAACTAATAAACAGACAAATTTTGTCAAAATTGTTTAAGAAAAAAAGATGTAAAGAAGCAATATTCGAGAATGACATGCAGGTAAAATTATAGATAGAGCAGAAATTAAAAAATGATGAGAAAGTGAGGGAAATTTTATGACATTTTAAGACTTCAAAAATGGATGATTTTTATAAAAATATATAACATCAAATCTGATTCAGAAAAAATAGAAATTTTGGTTAGCCCTATTAATGATTAAAGAAAAATCAATTAATCATCGATGCAGCCACATACACCAAAAAAGAAACAAACAAAAACAAAAAGTCCCTCTAGGCTCAGATTTTTCTAAAGTGATTCTACCACTCGGGAAGGAGTTCATCTTAATTAAATACAAAGTTTGAGAAAACAAATCAAAGGAAAGGTCTCCGACTCAACTTATGTGATTACTGTTACCATGTCACAAAACCCAGATGAGAAATAGCATGAGGGCAGAAATTCCTGTACTGATTGCAGTTAGGAAAACCACTGCAAAACTCAAACAAAATCCTGTGGGCTTGTCCAATGAATGCAAGGATATTTTAAGAGAGGACATCAGTGAGTGTCACTTACCATAGGCATAGACTGTAAGAGAAAATCCACGACTACCTCGGCAGGTGCAGAGAAAGCTTTTAACTCAATACCCATTTTTTTATAAGATTTTATTTATTTATCTTTAGAGGGGAAGGAGAAAAGGAGAGAAACATCAATGTATGGTTGCCTTTCATGCATCCCCTACTGGGAACTGGCCTGCAGGGAACCAGCCGGCAACCCAGGCATGTGCCCTGACTGGGAATCGAACTGCGATTCTCTGGTTCGCAGACCTGTGCTTAAGCCACTAAGCTACACCAGCCAGGGCCAATACCCATTTGTTATCAAAAAACAAACACATACACTTTTATCAAGCTTGGAAATAGAAGAGAGCTTTCTTCACCTGACAGTGGGTATTCAGTAAAGAAATTTTCTAAAACTATGGTAAGCACCTTCTGGACGCTGAAACATTCTGGGCAGCTTTAATATTAGAAATGATATAAGGATGCCCTACCATTGCTTATATCTGATGTCATTCTGGAGGCCTTAGTACACAAAGATAAGAAAAATACATACATTAACATCATTTCCTTACTTAACATGAGAATGCTAGAGCTTGTTTGAAATTACAAGAGTATTAGAGCTGGAGAAAGTGAACACTGTCCAGTCTTCTCAGGTGGATACTGTCACTTCTCCATGGACGCCTCTGGAAAGCGCAGTGCAGACCGCCCCCTGCCCACGTGGACCTGGCAAGGGCGGATCTCATGCGGGCTCTGAGGCCAGTGCACACCAGCGAACACACCTGCTCGCAGCACTGAGGACACGTGGAAGCGCTTTTCTCAGTGACTCCAGTTCTGAAAGAACTGCCAGCTCAAAGCACTGAGAAAAGGTTCTTCTTTTCCTGAAATAAAGCAAAATGCCTGGAGCAATTCAAGATCCACTCTCTTGGGCCCCCTAACACAGATCCCTGAAGCAAGAAGAGAGAAGTAAAGGGCTCCTCAGGGCTTATCTGTCCTGGATGCACATAAGCTGCTCTGGTTATACCAGAATCGAAGGGTATACATATAATGTTAATAAATTAAAGTTCCCTAGGTCTCCTGCTACCTAGATAAGCCCAACCTGTGAGAGCAAAAACCCTGGTCCTATAACTCCTGTTTCTGGAAATGAGCCCCCACCTATAACACCAATGGCAGAATGCATTCAAACCATACCAAGGGGGTATCCCAAATCATAACTTAAAAAAACCCAAATACCACCCTGGCTGGTGTAGCTCAGTGGATTGAGCACGGGCCTGCGAACCACACGATCGTGGTTCGATTCCCAGTCAGGGCACATGCCTAGGTTGCAGGCCAGTTCCCAGCAGGGGATGCACGAGAGGCAACCATACATTGATATTTCTCTCCCTCTCTCCTTCCCTTCCTCTCTAAAAGATAAATTAAAAAAAAAAAACCCAAATACCAATTTCAAACTAGCATAGTGAATTCTTCTCCTCATAAAGGCATCTTTAACAGATTTTTATCTTTCATGTTAAGTTTTCCAGGAAAATCCCTACAGTGATTGGAAGTTGCTTCACTATTTCTCTTGGCTCATCTGAGGACCAGCTATGATGTAAAGTAATGAGCAGAGGGTTTGGAACGAGAAAACCTGAGTGTGGCCACTCGCTTACCTTCTGAGGCTCTATTTACTTGTTTGTAAAAATGAAGATATTAAGATTCCCAACTCATGAAGGACCGTAAGATTTAAATGAGAGGTATGTGTGAGTTTGCTTGGAACATTTTCTTGGCCACAGTAGGCACTTGGGTTGGGAGTCTAGAGTCTGTAGATGCAGAGGAAGGCTGAAACGGCAGTCCCCAAGGCCAGATCTGGAATACGTCGCTGGTAGTTCCCAGCCTGAGAAACTAGAGTGGGTTGGGAGTTTGATTTGAACCTTCCCAACGGGGCCACCAGCTGGATCATCAGGACTGCATGCCACCCCAGAAGGCACCTGGACAGCTGAAGTCAGGTATGTTATATGCAAGGCAGCTGAAACCAAGTGAAGCCACAGAAGAATGCAGGTGGTGAGAGGCCAGAGGGTTTGCAAGGGAGGGATGATATACTCTGAGCGAGAACTGCAGTATTTATTCTTGGCCAGACCAGGCTCCAGGATCCACCCCAGAAATCCCATCTGGCGAGAGCTACTCTCTCTGGGACATCTGGAAGAGAAACTTGATTTCACTGAAATATGGTTGGTAATAAGAGTTAATATTTGTGGAGACAATATGGTGTGCCAATTATTTTAGATGAGAATGGCTCTGTTAATCCCTAAACCTCTTATACTAAGTCCTATTATTATCCTCTTGACAGATGAGAGGGACAGAGAACTTGCATTTAGAATGTATCTGGGCTTTTAAACAGGTGTGTCAGACCAGAGGCAGAGTATTGATCAGTGTCCTGCAGGAAGCTGAAGAGGAAGGAGTACATTTCATCTCCTTTAATGAGCTCAGCATTACTCTCATAAACCCCCATATTGGAAGACAGTTTGGCAGTTTTTTTTTTAAAGCTAAATATGCACCTACAATAGAACCTAGCCATTTTATTTGTGGGTATTTATTTAAGAGAACTGAAATTACATTTCCATACGAAGACTTGTACCCAAATGCTCATTGCCCAAAACTGGAAGCAACTCAAATGTCCACCAACAAGACAACAGATAAATTACAGTATATTTAGACAATGGAGCACTACTCAGCAATAAAAAGGAATGAATTGCGGAAATTTACAACAGAATGGATGAAGCTCAAAACCACTGTGCTCATTGGAAGAAGCCAATGCTTCTACAAGAGCACGCACTGCACGGTTACATTTATACAAAACTCTTAACCACAAATGTAAACTAATCTGTAATGATGGAGAACAGCATGAGGAGATGCTTGGGGTTGATGAACATGCACATCCTCTTGACTGTGGTAATGTTCACTGGCATCTACCACATTTTGCCGTGTATAATGTGTACTTTTTGCCCAAGTTTTTGAGGGGAAAAAAAAAGGATGCACCTTATACATGGGTAGTACCTGAAATAGCTTGTATCTATTCTTGTATTTTGTAATTATTTGTTACATAATTTCTTGTACCATAATGTGTTCAGAAATAAATGCTAAAATTCCTTTATGATACAAAGGACAAGTATCTAAATATAAATAAATAAATGATTGAATTAAAAAAAATTAAAACAAAAGATTTCTTTCCTGCAAGTTTGGGCCAAAAATGGTGGGTGCACATTCTACATGGCAAAACATAGTACATCAAAACCAATGTGTTCTTTGTATGACAAGTCTACTGGAAGAGCTGTTTTAAAATATGTGCTCCCTTGGTAGATCTGGATTAAGCAAAATCTTATTTGTAAAGGGAACAAATCTTCAGCATTTCTTATTTTAAAAAAATAAATTATAGTCTCTGGTTACATATTAGCAGAAGCCACACTAATTTCACAAGTTACCTGATATTCGAAACGATCACTTAACTCACAAATAGGTGACTTAATCTGAAGACCTAGAGTCAACAATAATAATGAAGTGGCCATATCCTCACAGCATGGCTTTGAAAGTGGCGTCACCTGATCTGTTGCTCGCAGAAGTGGTAACTGGGGGTTATGCCCAACTGAAATACGATAATGTCAGAATCTTCCTTCGCACCTTCGGGGCCATGTCCCAGCTCTCAGGAGGAAATGAGAAAACCCCAAGAAACAGGCCGCTTTCCTCCATCCCCACCGCTACAACCCTGGAGACATCTGCCATCAAAAACAGGCGTGTGGACTTGAGGCTTCCTTTTGCTTTCTCTCCAGCCCATCGCACACTGCTTCAGTGAAGAACTGAACCTCCCCACCATGGGAGGGCACAGCACGGCTCTCATGCAGCGGCTGGGAGACTGGTCCCATATGCCAATTTGCGTTCCTGTGCTAGCTCACGCATGAAGCATGGAGCCATTCTTCCGGCTTGGCGGGCCACACACTTTGGCCTGTCCACTGGCCCTTTTGCAGGCTCCGACCCTGGGCACAAGGCAGTTCTTGCCCGCTCCCTGTTACTTTCCACCCTCCAGTCCAAGACCAAGTGAGTCCTCCAGCCAGAAGGAGGTCAGTCCTCCCCTGTCAGAGTTCCAGGTCCACCCCATTTGGCTTCACATTTAAACCACTCTCCTGGCAGCTTCCAAAAGCACTGATTGCACCAGCACCTCCTGTGTTCCGTGGTTTCCAGGCCTGACTGGCCCAGACTAAGGCCCATCCTTTCCATCTCCTCACTTCCTCCCCACTCCAAGCCAACTCACCCCTTCACTGCACACTTACCTCTTCTGTAAACCATGCTTCTTCCAAACACATTCTCCCAACCCTTTCAGATCTTGGGATCATGTTTTAAAGAAAGACGTGAACTCACCCTATTTTCTCATCTCCCTCTGTGCCTTCCCTCCCGCACAGACCCTCACCTTCCTGGTGGGCAAACCTAGAGGTGAACCGCAGTTTGTCCCCCATTAGAGACTATGTACCCCAGGCATCTCACCAGAGGTGCCCCTCGTGAGGAGAGACCACCCGTGCCAGGCTCCCCTCTCTCTAGCTTTTCTAGGAAGCTTCACTTTCTTCAAATGTTTGCTGCAGTGGAAACTCTATATATAGCTGATGGTGTGCTTATCTTCTGCTCCTGCCACTAAAATGTAATCCTGATGGATGAAGTTCGGGTTAGGGTTGGAATTGGTCTGTGTTGGATTCCCACGCCAAGCACAAGGTTGGAATATTGTGAGAGCTCAGTAAGTATGTGCTGAATGAAATACATGAGTATGTAATATTTGTGAGTGTGTGTGCACGCAGCCCCAATAGCCAGGTTTCCTGTTGTCACTGGCTACGATGGTTTCGCACTGGGATTGTATACAGATTACTGAACGAAAAAGGGTAAGAGCAGGTACCTATCTTACAGTCTATGTGTGTGTCTGTCTATACACCAAATTTCTTCCAAATTCGGTCCCTTCCATGAGTAAAGCTTCTCACTGACGGCTGTGATTTGAGGCAAGGAGTGGGAAAATAGCATGAGAGAATAACTACATTTTTTGAAGGAAGAAGTCTCCCCCCACCTTCCTCTTTTTGCTGTGTAATCTTTATTCAATGTCAGTGCGGAGACCACTGCAGCCAATGACAATTGGAAAGCTGGCCATCGGGGGCTGTGACACAGCAGGGGAGATGGCACGTGGCTCACTTTACACCAGATAACTGTGATGTCTCCAGCTCTGTGGGTGTAAAAATTCCATCTGCACTCTGATCTGCAGTATTTGCACTTGTTACAGATCTCACCTAATTCTAACATTACATAGCACTGTTCTCACTTCCAAACAGAATTACCATACACGCCTCTCAACGTTTTGCTATGTACAACACTTATGTAAACAAGGGTGAGAGAACTGTCTAATTTAAACAAGAAATCTACTGGAATTTTACTTTCCAAAAGAAGAAACAGGATTTGGACAGGTTAGACCAACACTCGTGTGTTTGTTTCCCTGGTTATCAGACAAAGAGTGCAGGACGCAGGGGTAGGGAGGAGGCTGCGGAATCTCGTGCAAGAGACACAGAACTGGCTGTGGCCTGACAGTGAGGAAGCCCTACATTAGACAGAAGACAAGAAACATGGGAGCAGCACAAAGCGCTCCCTGTGAGAACAAAACACATCTTTACAATTCATGTGAGCATGGAGTCACCTAGGCAAAGACCTGCTTGTCTTAATAAAGATTTTCCCACAATATTTTAATAAAACGTCCAGTCCAGAAAGATGAACCATCTTCACCCTGTGGCTTTGTGGCACCCAGGTTCACTGCCATGTGCCACTGTAGGGTTGTGAGCCCCAATTTAGAAACAAGTGGATAGACTCGTAATGGTTCAAAGGGCTGAGAGCTGAAATAGCGGGATATGAATCTAAGAGGATGTTAGAATTAATTTTGTCCAAAGAAGTCAGAGGACTCCTACAGGACAGATGTTATCTATTTGGGTCTTAGAGGATGTGAAAGAATCGACTAAATGAAGAAAGGAGGAAGCTACACAAGGGGCAGAGCAAATAAGAAAGAAGGGGCCTCGGGAGAGCATGGTATGTCCGTGTGACATTCCTGTCAGGTTAAAGTACAGGAAGGATGGGGAGAAAGCTGGAAGATGCATACAGGACCCAAACGTGAGAGATCCTACAGGCGATGGAAATCAGGCTGGGCTGCATCAAGAGGCAGCTAGAGTCATTCAAGGTTTCTAAGCAGAAAAGGCCACCTGCTCAGATCTATATTTCAGAAAAGGATAGAAGACATATGCCACTGTGCTATATAGTCCAGGCATGACGTAGATCTTGAACTAAATCTATGGTAGAGGGAATGATGTGGAGGAGTCAGATTCAAAACATATGTGGGAGAAAGGATCTCTAGCATCTGCTGAGGACCCAGAGTCTGTCCCTCCTCCCTTCAACGGCCCCCGCCCCCGCCCCCGCCACACACACAAGGCAGAGGGCTGACACAGAGCCCAGGTTCCCTGAGGCCCACGGTTGTTTCATAAAACTGCCATCAGGGAGGCAAACCCTAACGGTGAGTTTACAAACTCGCTCTGTGGACTGACCGGTGCTTCTCCTCTGCACTTTGGATGTAACACCATCGGTTAATCAGGACCACATTGTGTCTTACAGGAACTCATCTTCTGTAGTGAGATTGCTATCAGGAAATAGCAGCAGGCAAGGAGGAAGTCCGATTGCTCCAGCGGTGGCAGCTGCTGAGTACAAGCAGCTCATGGCTTCCTTGTTTGAACGGTAGGGAATTGTTTGCGTAGGTACCCTTTACTTCCTCCTGGCAGTTGTGAACTGGACCATTAACTGTGATTACATAAAAAGACATGCCTTTTATCCCATTTTACATGCTGTTCAGGATTTTCTTGGTGATTTTTTAACAATCTACTTTGATCAATTTAAATGTAAAATTAAAAAAAAATTAACTACAGCCCCATTGGACAGTGGTGCTCCTGACTCCACTGACGCAAAATTTAAAGACTGCTTCGTAGATTGAGCACCAGAACACAGCCAGCAAGTGTTTGGGGTCCAGACAAGCACATGAGTCACACATTCAAAAGAAAGCAGTGATTTGAAAACCAGACAAGTAGAATCTCGATGCACAGGGAGATAGATACTAGTAAAGGCGAGAAATAAAACAGCCAAAGTCAACTAGAATGGGAAAACATGAGTACTCGGATTTGTACACAACAGACGGGTCCATGGGGGAGGAAAGCAGGGTGAGGGAGACAGGGATGGCCGCAAAGGACGTCATAGCCAGCAGTCCTGCCACGCAAGTAAGAACTACAAAAGCTAACGTAACTGAAAACAGGCAGAAATGCATGAAAATAGCAACCATCATTCCAAGGGCAGGGTGACTACACCAGTGGCAGACACAGCATTGATGGGGGTCACAGGAAGTGAGAGCCCACCAGGGGGAGTGCGAGCTGGGAGGAGAAGCCACCACTTAGCATGGTAGGCTCCCCCTCTCCCGGTCCTAGCTTCCTGGTCCGGTTTCCTGAAACATTTCCGGGCTCTTTATTCCAGCACGGTCTACATCCTATGAAACTCCGCAACAGCAGAGGACCAAATAGCAGGTCTGTTTCAAGGCAGCACACGATCTAGTCTTACTCCAAAGACCAGTAACTGAATGGGACGGACGAGTGCTGGGAGGAAGGAGAGCTCCTGGTGGCTAGAGTGGTGGCCCGGAAGGTGGACCCCAGGGAGAGAGGAGACATGTTCTCAAGGAAATGGCCTGAACACACAGACACCCAAACACATCCTTATTCCTGTTGGTATATAATAAGTCGGTAGGGAAAGGATGGCTTATTCAACAAACGATATACAAAGTGAAGAAACTGAAGTTGGATCTTTGCCTCACACCATAAGCCAAAATAACTGCCAGGTAGAAAGAATATTTAAATGTGAAAATTGTAGCTATGTACATATTACAAGGAATGATGGGAGAAAAGGCTTTCTTCAGGAAGAACACAAACCCCAGAGGACAGAAACATTAACACATTTAATTCCTCAAACTGACATTTTCTGCATGGCAAAAACAACATGAACGAAGTAAAAAGACCCACGGCCGCAGAACATCAGCGCTGCTCCTACAGCAGCCTGTGAAGAATCTCTCTACAGCAGCAAGGAATAGACAACGCCTTGACCGTGAACCAAAATCTCACAGAGCAGCCACCCCTGAAGGCTGCTTTAGTGACATGCTTCAGTGGTCCACTGCTTCAGTGGACATGTGAAAACCTGCTCAGTCCACTCACAGCAAGAGAAATGAAAATGTGAACTGTAACGACACACAGCTCTTCAGGTGAGCGAGGGCTGACATGCTGGGTGACCCCCTGGCGCAGCCGATGGTGGGCGTTCTCGCACACTGCGGCGGAGAATCAAAACTGGCACAATTGTCAGAGAGAGCAGTTTGGCGAAAGTCCATCAAAATTTGAAATACACAAACACATGGCTTACTAAACTGGTGTCTAGGAATTTATCCTAGAGATAGTCACACACGTGTAAAATGACACAGACAAGAATCACACTGCGGTACCATCTGTACTGGCAAAAGACTGGGGCCTATCAGTGTGGGACTTGGTGTACCAGATAGCACCCAGACAAAAAGGGGTGATGAGGCTATTAAAAAAATGCAACCGCTAGCAGTACTTCTATGGAAAGAACAAAGATACATATTTTAAGTGGAGGAGCAGGACGCAGAATAGCTTGTGAAGTTGCTACTATCTGTGTAAAGATATGACAACCAGGTACATCAGGGGGGCCCAAACTTTTGGCGTCTCTGGGCCATACTGAAGAAGAGTTGCCTTCGGCCACATATTAAATGCATTATGACATGCGATCATTAAAAAATCTCATAATGTTTTAAGTAAATTTATGGTTTTGTATGGGGCCGAGTTCCTAGCTGTCCCAAGCTGCATGCAGCCCAGGGGCCACAGGTTAGACGCCCCTGAGTTTTACATGTGCTTCTGTGAACATAAGATATCTCTGGAAGTTTACGTAAGAAACTGCTAAGATCAATTGCCTCTGGGAAGGGTAGCTGGGTAGAAGGGAGCTCCACTTTTACTCTTTCTCATCTTTTAAATGTTATACTGTGTGTACAGGCAAAGCCTATGTAAAGATTCATAAAATGCAATTTAAAGTTTCACCCTCTGTTCACCCTTTATGACTCCCAAGGGGAAGTGTCATTACTTTTATCTGGCCTCACAGTCTTCCAAGAAGTAGGAAAAACTCCACTCACATGACTAGTCAAGGCAGCCAACTTCCAAACTCTTTAAAGGGCTCTTGACATTAATCCATAAAACAGGTGACTGTCACTGACAGTGAACAGTGGCACTATTATAAATAGAGGAGAACAGAATCAATGCATAAGGCACATACTGGTCCTTCAGATTTCCACACAGCATATCCCCGAGGAAGCCTGGCCCCCTAATATCTAAGCCTGAGGTTCTGTCAATGTGCTCCCACTGAGCACTCAGCATGGTCACCTGCTCACGTCCCCCTCTCACTGTGCGGGATGGGCCTCATTCCCGGTGTACTCTCAAGCCCCTCACAAAGACTGACTGCCCCAAGCACCTTCAGTCCCAGGCACAGACTTACTGTCCCCTCACAGTCACTCTCTAACTGCTGTCACAACAGCCAACAAGCATCCAGCTGCCTCTCTGCGAAGGCCCACAAGATGAAGATGTCCCCGCAGGGATGGGAAGGGAAGGCCAACTGCCCTTCCCAACTTCCCAGAACCACATGTGGTGTGATTACTGTTCATGTGGTATATTTACTGTTTGCTTGTCTATTTGTTTCATTTGAATACTTGAGCATGAATGGGCAACTATTCCTGTAATTATGTTTTCCTTTAAAGAGGAAATATTTAGAACTTTTCCACTCAAAAAGCACATTTCTCGAAATTGAATCATTTAAAAAGCCTGCTTTCATGACACAGTTGCATCTTGTATTCCTGAGGGCCTTTGCAAATAATTCTGGTTTTTCTGCTTTGTTTTGGCACAAGTCAAGTTCCAATGTCATGAACATCAATGCCACATTCGCTGTTTCTAAAAGAGAACACAATAAACGAAGCTGTAACAGGAGACATGGGATGGATTCTTTTTAATTCCCCTGTTTTGACTTAATTTTGTATACTCTTTCTTCAGTTCTTTTCTTGGTCAGTTTATCATTCCAAGTGTTACTAACATCCGACGCACTAACATGCTTGGGGAAGTCTGGAGAACTCTAGTTCACACTGATGCTCAGCAGTAATGTCAAAGTGGCCGACCTGCCCAAAGGTGTGTTTTCGTTGGCCTGGTTTTCCTAGAACTTCTGAGAAGTGAGCCTCATTTGCAAACCAAGGGAACGAGGTTCTACAGCTCCTGAGCACTGCATGGTGCCCTGGTGCTCTATTTGGCAGTCAGGGATACACTGGCTGAGGATCTGAGTTCTCCTTGCAAAAATGCAACTATTGTTCATAATAGTTCCATGTCTTTCCTAAGGGAAAAAGGTTTTTCTTCTTGGTTTCAATAAAAGGTGGATATTGTATAACATTTAAACAATAAATGTTACATATTCTACTAAAGTACATACCTCAGTAAAAATAATTATGTAATTTAAGTGAGCAGAAAACACTTGCAAATGTGGAAGTAGACTATGGGTGACAACCAAAGAATTCAGTTGTCAAAGATGAAAAGAAAAAATTAAACTGTACAAAAGCATATTATCATAAATGCACCTGGCATTATATGCTTGGGCGACAGAGTAAAAACATGATTTGGAGGTGAGAACCCTCTTACTCTTCTTTTCTAGAACAGTCCCAAAGCATAAGCTAGCAGGGTGTGGGTATGCAGGGGCGATGCAGCCAGGCCTGGTAGCTTCCTGGTCTGCATGCTGAAACTGCACATCTAGAGCTTCCCATGATTCATTATATGGTTTTTCAAACCCAGGGGCATGATAGTTGAAAAAACATGCAAATGGAAAAAAAGCAATAGACTCTTCGAAGCTGCTTTACTCACTAGCGGATACAGGGGATGGCCAAGGAGATGAACTTCCTGCGGCAGAAGTGCACTGTGAGAGGGGACAGGCAGCTGAGAAGAGCCTGGTGGCATTGCGGTTCCCTGGTGACCAGGTCTCAGTGCACAGAGCTCCCCCAGAGGGCTTTCCTCCGTGCCTCCTTCAAGCCGAGGACAGCCAAGTCCGCATGTCCCCACGAGTAATACAGATCCCTCCTCACACCTTGCATGCCCCAAGATGAACATCTCCACCCTCAGTTTGCTTTTCTTGCAGTATCTTCTGTCTCAGTTCCTTGCTTCTAACATCCACATACAAACCTGACCCCTCACTCCCTCCTCCGCTTCCCCTGCTCCGACCCTCCTGGCGGCAGCCAAGCCTGCCCGAATCCACTTCTCCCCTCAAGCACCTGGGTCACTGGCCTTCTTGGGCACGGTCATCCCTCTTGGACTCAGAGGCAGCTTCTGGTGGCCCCTGCCCCTGCTGCCTCACCCCCCTAGGTCCTCTTCATTGATGCGTCGAGGACATCACCAGCTGCTTTAAAACCCATACAGTCCTGGGCTCACAGGATGAAGACCAGCCTCCTCCCCGGGACACTTCAAGTGCTCCTGGGCCCAGCCCCACTCCTCCTCCTCTAATTTCTCCCCCAGGAGACACTCAGCCAGACCAAGAAGGGAAGGAGCCACAGATGGGAGTCCTTCAGGAGCCTGTACTCCTGGACCTTCCAGCTTAAGCCTGGACCTAGGTTTCTAGGAGTTGGGAAGAGGGTGGAGGCTGGGGTTTTGCCTTTAGGACCTGGGAGGAACTTCCCCCTAAGCCCAGGACTTCAGAAACTCACAGGCCTCCTATCCTTGTAACTTCTCACCTCCAGAGGCCTCCAAACTGTTCCCCAACCAATAACTGTTCCCCACCCCAGTGCTCACCGCAGCTCTGCCATGTCCAGAGTTGGGCATTGGGGAGGACGCAGCCAGAGGCGGAGCCTACTTCCCTCTCCCGAGGAGCTGGCAGCCCCACAAGTATGAGATGTCTGATATAGTTAGTATTGGTCACACCCTAACATTCCTCACTTTAGCCCCAAAGCCTCCATCCCATATGACAAGGATCTTCTTTATTAGTGACATCTCTGGGAACACAGGCAACCTCAGCTGACCCCAAGAAGAGGTGCCCTAGCGTAGAGGACAGAGGGTGTCTTCAGGGTAACCACCTCGTCACCTCATTACCAAGACCTGAGCCTGAACATGCCAAGCCAGGGCCACCCTGGGCAGTGGAACCTGCAAGTTTGACACAATGGGCCTTACACAGCATCTTAGAAATTAAGAGTGGTGGGTGGCCAGGCAGTCCACGTTGGACAGCCCTCTGCCCGGGCTGCGAGGTCTTGCCTGCCGCACACCCTCACCAAATCTCTCATCACCAGCAGCACTCAGCCACACACTTTCCAATTCATGGGAGAGGATCGGCATGCAGAGTGAAGAGCAGATTTGTTTTCAATTCAGGATCTGAGGCAAATGCTCCCTGGGAATTGCTTATGTCTAGATGGCTGATCAGTTACGAGATCCAGGATATTACGTTCATCATCATACACCATCACTTTCCACATGGTGGGGTTCACGCCGCACTTTTATGCACACCCCTCATCTGCTCATCAAAACCACCCTCTAAGGTAAGTGTTGGCATAATTGACATTTTACCCTCTTGGATGAAATAACTTCCTAGTGAGTTGGAACCCTAGCCAGGCTTCTCTAACTCAGCACTCTTGCCATATAAGGGTAGCTGTTCTTAATTGTTCTAAAATTACAGGTCTTACCTTTTCTTCTTGTAAACACATCCTTGGCAATCACTCGCTTCTAGGAGTAACAGTAAGTTAATTTCTGGTGGTCTAACACTCTTGCCAAGTTAAATTTCTTCCATGGACCGTATCATTCTTTCCTCTTCTGGTAGGTCCTGGATCACACCTTAAAGGGCCCACTACCTACTGATTTACATAGAGTTAATCATTTAAAGGTGAAAACTGATGTGTATAAGAACAGTTGCAGAGCTTATGCTAGATCTAAAACATTTTTTTGAGGGGTGAACCAAAACATTCACATTTAAATGTTTGAGGAAAATATTCTTATACTTCCTATTGAAAGTGGGTAGAAAGATGAAACAATAATAAAATACCTTTAATGCAATATTTACTTACTAAATAGTGTGAAAGAAAGAAAACAGTCTTGCCTTTGGGCTATGTTCTGTGATGGAACATACATCAGATTCTACTTTCATCTATACTTTTCCTTTAGGTACCGTAAGCACACAGATACCCTTTACTTGAGGACCGTGGAGCCACCAGAATGCTTCTTATGACACCCACCTTTCCGGCCTGGCCTCCTGTGGGGGTGAAGCAGATGATGCGCAAGTGGTAGGCAAGGCGGATCCAGACGAAGGCCTTGGAGAGTGAGAAGAGTGGTTGCCAAAGTTGTTGTATCTAAAAGGGGATTTGATTGGGGGGGGGGGGAGTGAGGGGAACAGAAATGAGTACGAGTCAGCAAACAAGTACCAGCAAATTACCTTAATTTTTGCAAGAAAAACGGGTCTGCAAACACTAACATCATTAGTGATTGTGCTAACTTAAAGAAATTCAATAACTGCTCTGTTTTGATTATTTCTCTGTAGAGAAGGTTCCCAAAGTCTCGTATCATTAGGCAGCAGGATTTATGACAAAGGGTTTAAATAAGATGCTCATATTTCCAGTCTTTTAAAATGTAGTCAAGCTGTTTGCTAGCATAAATTAGAATCCAAATTATTTTCATTTGAGTCATGATTTTTCTTGCCTCTCCTGGTGGTATAATTAGCATTAAATCCAGCAAAGATATGTAGAAAATGCTAGATGATTGGCTAAAGAAACATCTTATTAAAAATTCTGCTTTAGATATTTCTGAATCAATTTAATTCATTAAATATAATCTTATTGTGGGGCTGGCAATCAAGAGTAAAATGTTCCCAGGCCTTCTGGATTAGCCTGCTGTGCAGAGGTGCAAGTATCCATGGGTTTATTCAGTGTTTGCTCAGTAAAATTACAGCTTTTATCATTTGCTTCTCCGACAAGATTCAAGATTTGTAAAATTCTGGAGTTTTCTTTCTTTTTCAGAATAAATGTCCTTTAGCAGTTTTATTCAGCCATGTTCACTCAGAGTATTCCCAGGAAACAAATCACTATTTGAGCCCCTGCCTGGAGGTGGACACTGGTGATGAATTACGAATAACAAGCTTTGGGGAACTTTGCGTCTGAGTCTGCTCAGCCACAGGGCAGGCCAGCTGCTTCCCCTGCACTAGTCAGGGGTGTTGTGTCTGGGACCCCGGGACCTCCAGGGTCACTATGGCACAACTGCCCCAAAACCTTCCTGCATATGGTGGCTCCAGTCCAAACTCCTGTCAACAGAAATCAGTACTCACCATTCTGGGAAGCAGTTTGACCTCAAAATGGAGCCGTCCTTTGATAGAGTAAGTCTACTTTGGGGAAGTTATCATGACTTTATGGTTATTTATATACAGAACATGTCATGCGGGAAGATACTCACTGGAGCATTATTCAGGTCACAGTGAAAAACTGTAAACTACCCAATCAGCTAACATATAAGAACGGAATATTACGCCATTAGAAATCATTGCCAGTTTTGTAACTGATAATGCGGAAAATGTTTATTTTATATCCCAATGTTTTAATTCAGCATACATTTATATATGCTGAATACCTATATGTTTGCTGAATTAAAACATCGGGATGTAATAATATATACCAAGTTTGATCACAACTGTATAAAAAAACTTTTAAAGGTCAAACATTATGTGTAGGAAAAGAATATACAAAACAGATCTATGTTTAAAAAGTGGAACAGAGAGAGAATGTCAGTTTTCCTTAATAGATTACATTACTATCATGAGAAATAGGATATTCACATTTCCCCGAGTCTATCCTGTGGTGTTAAGTCTCCTGTGCCGGGCTGTGTCTCTATTTGTTTGGTATCACACGTGAGGCCTGCGCTTGGCACCAGGCCCTCCGCCAAGCGGATGGGGACCCAGACCACGCAATGTGACGCCATCATCCTTCCCTGTGACCACGCCACCTTTGTGGGACTTGGTTCCTGGCAATCATTCTCTCTTTTCTTTAAAAGCCCAACACTCTATGTGTCCAATTGGTTAACTGTTTCTCTGAGTGTTGGTTTGATTTTTCGAGAAGATGCCCCAACCACAGGCCACGGAGAAGGCAGGGAAGCGAAGGGCGAGAAGAACATGGGAAGGAAGGGAGACACAAAGGAGGATGAAGAACAGCTCAGGGGTGAAGAAGAAGGAGAGAAGCACGGAGGCCGCCAGCAGGAGCCGGGTCCTCAGGCTTCCCCCTGCAGCCCAGCAGCCTGGACTCTCATCTCGTTATTTGACGCCACTGAATCAATTCCCTTCCAACCAAAAGTGCGCATCTAGTGGAATGTTATAGTAGGAGCACTTTACCAAAATCATGTTTAAATGATGCTGTGGAAATAAGACAAGCACAGTGCTGTTTTTCCCTCCCTGGGCTTTTTTTTATTTGTTTTTTTTTTTTAATAAATGTGTGGTTGCCTCTCATGTGTCCCCTACTGGGGACCTGGCCTGCAACCCAGGCATGTGCCCTGACTGGGAATCTAACCAGCGATCCTTTGCTTCACAGGCCTGTGCTCAAACCACTGAGCTACACCAGCCAGGGCCTCCCTTGGCTTTTCTATAAGCTAAGCAATTAATTCAAATACTACATATTCCATCATTTTGCTTCTCAATTTCAGAGAAACTAACTGGATCATGCAATTCTCTATTCAGTTGTTTTATTATTATTATTATTATTATTATTATTATTATTGATTAACCAGTTGATCTCTAGAACAATCCCTTTAATTGTCGTCATCCATGGATCAGTCAAATCTGTGGCAGGACAGGCCCACAAAAACCACAGTGAGTGGCCATCAGAAAATTAATGGGAACAAGCAATATTTAAACCGTATTCAAATTCCTGTCAAATATTTAAAAATCGTAAACTTTTCTCAGTTAAATCTAAGCCAATCCTCATTCACAAACATGTGCCTATCTTTTGCAATTTCTACATATATTCATTTCAGCGATTCATATGCTTCTACTGCTCCCATCCCCCAAGAGCTATTGGTAGTTGTGAAACCTAGAGACCAAGTTTGAGGAATCCAGGTCCCATGAAAGCCCCATCAGAGGCTGTGAGACCATCACCAGAAAGTCCTGGATTGCTCTCACGAGCTACCACCCCCCTGCTGGGGAAGATGAGGTTATCGAGATAATTCTGTCCCAATGAAGTAGACATCTCTTAACTTGTGCATAGAGGCTATTCCTAGAGGGCACCAGAGCCAGGTTGGAGGTAACCGACAAAAATAGTGGGAAAGACCACAGCAATCCCAGAATTTCAATCTGGAAGAGAATGGCAGAGTACTTACACCTCACAGACTCCGGGAGGTACACAAGGCCGGTCTGGAAACAGGAAGACGTGACTTTTCAGATCCTTGAGTTCATATCTGCTTTTTAAAATGGATCTGCCATGGCCATCCTAGGGTCTCCCAATTTTCCTTTCCTGCTTTCCCTTCCACAAGTGCCTTCCACTCTCAGGGGGTAAAAATGAACATTTTCACCAAGGCTACATCTGTGTGGGACACCACTCTGAGCTGTAAAATCTCTAGGGTGCCAGGCAAAGGAATAATACAGGAAAGCATCACTTCAGAGCAAATGACTTAAGACACACTGAGGCGGGAGAATGCGGTGCTCTGTTCACCCAGAGACAAGCTCAGAGCCGGGTCTCAGGCACCGTCCACTCGCCCGCCTGCCTGTCGGTCGGACCCCAGAGGGAGATGGTTGGCAAAGGGAGCACAGTGGCTTGTTTGAACTGAAACACGAAGTCAGACATTTTCTGAGTCTCAGTAGGCATATGGAAGTGTCTTCCATGATTTAATCAGTTAAATCCAAAGCCCTGCAGTTTTGACAAAAATTAATTTAGAGCACATATATAATAGACAAATTACACCCTTTACAACTATGTAAGCTTATGGTAAAACAAACAAACAAACAAAAAAACCCTTGACAGGCTACTTAGAACTTTGAGGGAGTTTCAAACTTCTTTTAGGTTGAATGTAAACAAAAACGGTTGATGGCCACAGCTCTGAATTCATTCTTCTATTTGCCAGATGGACAGTCTGATACCCACTGGACTGGGCGTTTTGTGGTGTGAAAGAACTGCCCCCCAAGCCCTGGTCCTATAAGGCTTCACTCAAAATGATGTATAACATCGGGCTAGACCCCCATGCTGAGGGTCCCCCAGGAAGTCTTACTGACCAGGACTTCCTGGAAGAACCCCTGGCAGGCAGCAGCCGGGGCCTGGGATCAGGACTCACTGTGTTCATGCGTCCACGCAGGAGAGAGACTGACAGACGGCCCCAGAGAGAGGCCTATGCAAGGTGCAGGTTAGGACTGGACTTTGGAGCAGGCTGCCCAGGTGGAACTCACGCCCCACTCACCCACCCTTGCTTTGCCTCAGTTTCCTCTTCCGGAAATAAGGGTGAGTAATAGAATCTACTTCCTAAGGGTTAAATGATATTTTAAAGCACTAGTTTCATGGACAGTACAAGGGCCTGGCTCTTAATACATGCTCCATAAATGTTAGCGGTTATTTTTACTCTAAGATGGGAGTGGCCATCAGTGTTAACAGTTATTGCTTTTAGACAATTGATTGCTCAAAATATACACCCCTCTGTTCCCCATTCCTGGCTCTGCGGAAATTTCTAATCCAGGCAATAGCCAAGCACTGCTGAGAATTCTCTGTGCTGTTCTGATTTACACACCTCCCTCGCCCTGCCCTCCTCTCCAAGTTTTCTAAGAATTATTGAAGTGTTCACACTTGAAATAATGTAACTGAATTAATGTCCATGGAGTGATTCACACGGCAACTGTTTGGCATCTTGTGGGAAGCTGTGAGCAATCTTTGAAGGAAAAATCCATGCATTAGAATAAAAACAGGAAGCTATAGACAGACAAGGGGGAAAAAAATAAAGACACCCACCTATTAGAAGAGAAAGACCGGAAGTTGTAAGGCTCGGAGGCAGAATATGCACTCAAATGGAGGGAATCAGAACAACTGTTAAAGCAAGAAACACCCACTCAAAACGTGGCAGGGAAAGGCCACTAAGCACTCTGCTTAGTTCTGCAGGTCAGAAAACACCCTGTGCCAGACAGATGGGTGCGAGATGTATAAATTATGTCAGACCATGCAAATTTTTAAAACCTAACACTTAAAATCCATTTTTAGTAATTGTATTATAACCAAAAAGCCCCTTAATTCAAGGAGATGACAGTTTCCTTGTGCATCTTGCCTAACTCCTGGTAAATATTTGGTCAGTGGTCAGAGAGTTAGTTGAAGCCACAACCAGACTCTGCTCTCCCTGGAATCCACTCACACAGCAGAAGACCAGACAGTCAATGCAGTGAACAGGCTGCATTGCCTTCCCCCGGTTAACCTCACACAGGCCTCCCTGTGCGCTGGATCTACCTGTTTTCCTTCTGGGCCTCGGCTTCCTTCTCCTTGGTGGATAAGGGCGAATCCTCAAAGTCATAGGAGAAGAGGTGGAAAGGGCTGTGGGGCACATAAGGAAGCTTTTCTATGGTCCTTGATGCCTTCGGGCGGCTGGATGTGGTGGAAGAGGTCCGAGCGGCCGAAGCAGGGGTGGGGTTGGGCAGCAGGGCCGGTCTGGAGGACCCACTGCCCCAGGGGCTCCCCCCTGCAGTGCTGGCTGGAAGCTGCTTCCCCTGCGAGGTGGCACTGGAGGCAGAGAGCAAGGTTGGACTCCCCTGTCCAATGGGGTTCTGCTCTAAGGCAGGCCTGGCCTCACCGCTGGTCCAGCAGGAAAAAGAGTTGAAGGGAAGGGAAGAGGGAAGGAGGGGAAGGAAAAAGATTCAGAAGGGAGGGAGCAAAGATTAGGAAAGAGGAAAAAACATGTGAAAACCCACTACTGTTATGGCCACTTAGTTCAGAATCCAGCTGTGCTTCTTGAGGTGCAGCCTAGAAGCCCACTGCCAGAAGCTTTGGTTTGCCCAACAGTCCTGGTGCCCAGGGCTTGCCAATCTGGGAGGTAAGACCCACCTGGCCTGTGGGCATCCCAAGGCCTTTGGGAGGGGATTTAATGGAACTCCAAAGGGTCTTCTGCACCCGCCCTTCGGCCCCCTGGGTTTCTCCCCACTGGCTGTGTGGGCACTGGAATCTCGATGATTTGGACTTCACTTCCTTGTCTAAGTCAAACACAATATCTGTCTTCTTCCTAAAAAGTCCAGCTTTGAGGAAATGACATCCCACAGCCCAATACTCACTGCTTTCGGTCCTTTCTTTTTACGTTGTTTAACTACAGTTGTCCCCATTTCACCCCCACCACTCTCCCCCACCCCACCCACCCCTACCTCCCACACTCAATCCTACCTACCCCCCACCCCAGCAACTGTCTTTGATAAGAGAAAAGGAACAGAGATGCCAGCAAGGAATTCGAAGAGCCAGGCAGGAGGGTCCAGCCTAAGGAGAACACGTCTGACCCTTTTCACACTTCCCCAGGCCTCCTCTACCCTTGGGCCCTGGCTATCTCCTGCAGACCAGCCTCATGCTGCCACGGTGCCAGTTATAAAAATACGCCACCCTCAGAGGACTGGATTCCGACCACTTTGATACTTTGATGCACGCCTTTATAACCTGAGAATTCATGTGAAACTCTGGATTTTTCAAAACCAAGGCCCCTCTCCCAGAGAACCCAACTCCCAGCCATGCCCCTTTGGGGATGGGATGTGAGCTTTTTCTTTCTTACCTCACATTCCAAGCTCCACCCACATATAAGGGCAGGGACACACACTTTCCCGGCCTGATGGGAGATGAGACCACACTGACATGCTTAGTGCAGGCCTGGCACACGTGGTGAGCACACATGGCAGGTGCACATGGTAGGTCTACACAGTGGGCACACACGAGGAAGCAGCCAGTAGGAGGGCAGGAACAGAAAACACCAAACCCACAAAGTAAGCAGAACCTTTCCTATCACTTGAAAGTCAAATGGGTTTACACCAGGGAACCAATAACATCCAGATCGATGTTAATGGGTACTGCGGGTACTGCTGAGATCGAGCCCTGTGGTTGAGAATGCACGCCTTCATTTCCTAAAACTGAAAAACCTGACGTAGGCTCTGATCAAGAGCAGCCTCCAGCATGAGTCATGTAGCCAGAAATACCCCAGAGGGTAGCACTGCCACCATCTACCTGTGGGCAGAGATGGCACCATGTCGGTAGGGATGCCTTTCAAAGCTGCCCATTCCAGTTGGACTCTTCCATCTGGTCCACAGGTGCTGAACTATGTGAGTCGCTGAGGGGTGAAGGGCTTGTGTGTATGGGGGAGCAGTGGGGGGCAGAACGTGAACATCTCAGCACCTGTGGAGCCATGTCCGTGTATTTATCGAGGGTCTCCATAATTTCCTGTGGCTAATTTTCCACTGCAGGTGGGACTGTCAATTAAACCTCCACCCTCCCCAGAGCACCCCCGACTAAGACATCACTACCCCAAGCGGGGCTCTCAGGATGGGCAAGAAGCCTGGTGAATGCCGACCTTTCTCGCCCTCTCATTCTGAACTGTGTGGCTCACTCTGTGGCCTCAGCATTCCTTTCCACTCTCCGTATCTGCTGGCTTCTTCCCAGAGACTTCCAAAGCGGGGAAGCAATCACTAGTCTGTCAGTTCAGAGAGGACCCCCTGACCCCTGGGAGTGGTGGGCATCTCAGCGTGTCAAATCAGCCTATTTGAGGGCTTTGACTTGTGCGGGTGACCTGGAGACTGAGGCCACAGCAGCAAAGAATCACATTGACTTTGAGCTTGGTAAAAAAGATTTTTACCTTAATTCATCCTTTTGATGAATGAGTCTTTTGACGTTGCTTATTTGTGGGAAAAACTAACAGTAAAAATGTCAGTGTGCAGTGCAATCAATCAAGTGGAGGGAACCAATTTAGAGTTATTTTTGAATATCAGAAAGTTGTATTCAGAAATAATCAGAAAGTAGCCATGATCGGTTTTTACTCTTCATATAGACATTGTCTGGGGAAAATGCACACGAAATTTAAAGCCATCTGCAAGGTGCCTGTGTCTGTTCCACTGTCTGAGGCAGAAACTGGGTGCCCCTCAGAGAGGGGGCAGAGAACAGAGAACTCTCCAAAGGGCCATAAAGCTATGTTAGTTGTTCTGGCCATAAAAATAAATACAGGGAATTTTTTCTACGCTGTAGGGGGTAAAAAGCGTTCTTGCCCATTTGAATAAAAAACAAACAAACTTGCATATTTGCACAGTAGTTACCCACACAGTTTAGCTGATATTACACAAGTAAAATTAGTAGAAAGAAGGACACACGCACAATCACTCTCACTAAAGGGCTGAAAGGGTTAAAACTTTCCATCAGTCTGACTGAACCGAAGTACTTAGTGAAGGAGGGAATGGTGCAAGGAAAAACCAACTGGGTGAGTTTTCCATAAAGCATGGTTAGAAAGGCAGCGTTTGAGTAAAACATCAAGTTCTCTAATGAAAATGTGCTCAGTGATTCCTACAAATTAATCATTCTGTGGCTGCGTGTATAGGGTCCGTACAGGTTTGCCAGTGGGAGCTAGTGAGGAAGGGAGGAGACTCTGGGAGGTGGCTGCAAACTACTCATTAGGAAGGAGCCTTGGGCTTTTAGTGGGGGCCTGGGTGGATCCAGCCCTCGGTACCTGTCCTTGCCCTGACAGGGGGCATCGTCCTCTCTCTCTTCCTCTGAATTGGGCTCCGTGACTGGCTGCTCCTCTTCCTCCTCCACCTCCTCCTCCTCATCCCTGAGATAAGGCCAAGAAAAGAGAAATGCACAGAGACAAGATGGAGAAGCAAGATAAGCGTTACAGACAAACAGGAAGACGGAGAAAAAAAAAAATCCAGCTGGCTGAAATGAAGAGCACATTCAATCTGTTAGGAGAAAGGAAGACAGTTCTGAGATGGGGAAATTTAAATGTGGGGTGCAGATGCAATAACCCAGCACAGGCCAAATTTCTTCGTCAATTTGGCTGGATGCTGCTGCCTTGTCCCCACCCGGGACTCCGAGCAGCTTCTGGCCCTGGGCAGGACTCTCATGTGGTTTTCCTCCTCCACACACAGTCATGCAGTGAATGCTGGGTGACGCCCAGCTCCTGCAGCAGGCAGGGTCCTCACCTCCTCACCGCACCGCTGTTGGTTAGAAGCCACTGAGGTTCAGGCCATAGGGCACTGACTTCCACAGTGGACACAAGGTTTTTGTGTGCCGCTTTCTCGTTCTCAGTGAACGTGATTCACAGAGCAGGGAAGGGAGGCTGAGCCACCTCCACTGCAAGGGTGTGCTCATGATCTGGGTGGAGTTGACCCATGTCGCCTCTGGGGTTTCAGGAGTAGCTGTAGCTGTAAGGCCACCCTGAGTCCGGAGCCTAGTGGGAAGGCTGCCTGTGAGTGACACCGACTGGACAAAGGCAGAGCTGAAAAGGGGCAGGGAAGCAGTCCCCATGACAATTTCAAAACCTGGATCCAGTACTTTTAAGGTTCCATTCTAGCCTTTTACTAATGGAAGGTGATAAATTCCCATTTTTGCTAAAGATAGCTTAACTTGGGCCTTGCCCTAGCAGTGAAAACATTACAGACTTTAATAACTGAATCATTACCCGCCTTTGGCCTCTAAATCCTGCCAACATCTGATTTATGTCACTCCCCACATGAGATACCTACCCAAGGCCACGTGCGCTTCCAAATGCCCTGACAAAACAGTCGAGACACTTGAACTCCAGTGATGTTTACCTTTTTTCATTTCGGTCCCTCACACATTAGTCCTCCTCGCCATGATGCAGAACTAGCCCGCCTTGGAAATCTTACATCCAGACTTCCTACCCCTGACCGTGAGCCCCCACACACCGAAATGTCTTCTGCGACCTCATGCTGTCCATCCTCTACTTTCTGAACGTCCACCAGCTCCCTCTTCCCTTCAGTCCTTAGGAACCCACCAAGTTCACCTTGTCCAGATTTTTAACTTTTTGTCTCATTGATCATCAGTGGCAATTTTTCTTTTTACTGACGTATAAAATAATGGAAAAGTCCACACATCACTGAAGCTTCACAAAACAGATTCATCCGTGGAAAGAGCATCCCTTTACCCTCCCTTCCAACTGCTTCCCTCCCCTACTTCGAAGAGCATCGGTTAGCTTTGCACGTGTTTCTTCCCCATCTAAAATGAATTACACCATGTCCAGCTTCTTTTGTTTAATGTCACATTTGTGAGATTCGGCTACACCGTTGTATGTACTTGAAGATCATTTGCTCTCATTGCTGTATAGCATTCACTTATATAAATATACTACAATTTAGTTATCCAGTCTACTGTTGATGGTAATCAGGTACTGTTCAGTTAAAAACGACGCCCACAACCTTCAGCCTGAGGCCATGTTCCCTCGGCTTGATCTGGAATTTGCCGATGTTATTACTCTCGGTCTACTCAGAACCCTCAGATCTCCACCCTGCCATCCAACAGGTCTCTCCTCTTTAAAACAAAACACTGAGCCTCTCCCTCCAAAATGACTTGACTCACTTGCTTCCCCCAGGTGGTCGAGTCGGGAGCAAAGTCCACTGGAGAGGAGACGCTTGGAGCCAGGCTGCTGGGTTGCACTCCAGCTCCATCACCTACTAGCAGTGCCACCCTGAGCCTTACCTCCCTCACCTCAAACAGGGTGCCAGCAGTGCCCCCCCTCCTAGGAGACGTGCTTACTATGTAAAGTGCTTTGAAAAAGTGTGATCCACAGTGAACAAATCAGCTTGTTTCATCTGTTAGTGACCACTATCATCACGGTCTTTTAGGCCCTCTTACGAAAATCTCTAACATCTCCACCAGTGGCTACTTAGAACGCCGCTTGGTTGGTTAAGGAAGGGGACACAGTACCACGGGCCCAGCAGCAACACTGCCCTTTTACAACTTCCCCCTGTGGAAGCTCGTCTTTTTGATCCCCTTCCCTTGCACGTATAGTTGTCCCACAGATGTTTGAAGGCAGCAATCCTGAGCTACATCCCAACCTGTTTCCTCTTTAGGCTCAACATCTGATCCTGCATTAAATCTTCCCGTGGCCCGTGTGTATCATAGCTCTGCTCTCATGAGTGGTGGGGCAGGACCAAGGGCAGGACCAAGGGCAGGCTGGGAGGGGCCTCTTCCGGCATGCCCTACGGTCATAGCACTGGCCTTGTCCTACCACCCAAATGCGTAGAGAAGGAAATACCCTTCTGAAGGGTACAGGACTTTCTATGCTGGATTTTACTTAGTTTCATCCTCTGATGAAATTAGTCAAACAGGATGATATTTTATGTGATAATATTTAAAAGTAAATAATTAGTTCAGATAATTTTGCTTTTTCCCTAGTTGAATTTTCTCTTAAAGTATAACTTAACCTTGTTTATATTTATGCAAAGGAATTCTGGGATCTTTGACATCTGACTTTCAAATACTTCTGGGGGTATCTGGCTGGTTTTGAACGATAAAGACTTATGCTAGGACATAGGCCCATTCTGAACTCATCAGGTGTTTTCCTCTTCTCAACACACAGTCCCAAACTGGAGGCCACACTTTTCATGTTGGAACAGCAAGCGGTGCACAGGCTGCCGACTCAGATGCTGTGGCCCACAGGGCAAAAGACAGCCCTCCATGGCAAAGAAGCACTTGGCCCAAAATGTCACCAGCACCCAAGCTGAGAAACCCTGCCTAGAAATACCGCAGCACGTGTGTGCCGGGATAGAAGTCTAGGAATACTTGCAGAAGCAACCTAACTGTCAAAAAACTGGATGCAACCCCAATGTGCACCAACAGGATAAAGAAATAGATCGTGGTGTTCCAAGCAGTGAAAATGGATGACCTTTAGCTTCATGTGACAATACGGGTGAATGTTAGAAGCATGATGTGAAATGAAGAAAACAAGTGTAGGAAAAATACTATATACTTTTCATAAAGTTCAAAAAGGAAAAATTGTATAATACGGTGTTAGGTTGTACAAATATGTCTGATAATACTAAAAACAAATAATAAACCAATAAATTAATGATAATTAATATTTAAGAGTGCTGGTTACCCAGGTCCAGAGATGGGAGAGTTGGAAGTACACAGATAAAGGTTACTTAGGGGTAATAGTCTGGGTTTTTTAGCTAGGCCACAGTCTCACTGATGTTCTTTATATTAATATGTAAATTTTATATAAAGATCTATAAATAAAGACAGGACCAATGATGACAACGTATCATAAACCAAGGATTATGATTAATCTAATTCTGAACGATTAGAATTTTTAAAATAGATTTTATTTTTTAGGGAAGATTTAGGTTCCCAGTGAAGTTGAGCAGAAGGTGCAGAGATCTCCCATAGAGAGTAACAAAACAAAATTGAAAAGCAAAGAGGTGCAACCATGGGACAAGAGCCCTCTCTCTCCCTTTAGCTACAAATATTTATTGGGCATTTATTATGTGCCAGATGCTTGGGTATAGTGTTTAAAAGAGGTTCCCACCCTGGGAGTTCACAGGTCCACGAGAGAGAAAGATGTTAACCAAGTAATTGCGCCAGGAAATAATTTGACTGAGGAAGACATCCACAGCGCTGGTGGACCAAACTCAGCAGGCCAAACGGAGATCGACCAGAGAGGACCGGGTGGGATTGGCACGACACTCCCTGGCTCACATACATCTACTAACCTTGGGATCAAGTCCAATTTGCCTACATAGCACTCTAACCGCATCGGCTCTCCAACTTCACATCCCACTCTCCCTTCGTGAAGCTCCACACCCAGTCTTCACGGTTTATTGATCTATCTAAGCAACAGCAAGCGCATTCAGCTCCGGTCCTTGCAGGACTCCTTCTCCCTGCTGGTCTGATTCCTCCTCCTCTGTTTCTCCACTGGCCAACCCCCTGCCCCACCCTAGGACATCAGTAAGTACTTGCTGCCTGTTTCCGTCCTTCGGTGCTGAGGATCCAGCACGGTCTTCATCATGGAGAAATTTGCATGGATGATCAAAGAGCAAGACTGGCAAGAACTGAGAGATGACCTCAGAGATCTCCTCACATACAGGAAGGACGAGGTCCAGAGAGGGCAAGGTCACATAACTTGCCGGTGAGAATCCTGGTCTGCTCATGTCCAGGCCTGCATCCTTTCCACCATGCAGGCTACCCCATGAAACAGAAGCAGACTCTAAACTGGTTTTATCACAGTGTCATCACTGCACTGCTCCTTCTAAGCAATAGTCCCCCGAACCCTGCTTCTCACTCCTCCTCTCACACAGCATAGACAACAAAATGCCATCTGCACGGCCTGCTGTGGAAGAAAAGACAAAGCTGTATGTGGCTCCCAGGAGACCTGTCCAGGGCCCCTGTCACTCCAGACCTGCCTGGTGGTCCTGCGCTAATCAGTCTCAACACAGGCAACTACCAGTAGCTAGAAAGTTCTGTGTTAGGGTTTAGATAAGATCCACACATTTTAAATGCTCCATTTAGTTCTGTAAAACACATAGAATGGATCATAATGAGATGAAAAAAAACATTCCATAGAAATCTTTTGTTAAACTTATGACAGAGAACGTGCCCCTTTGGGCTTCATCGACATCATTGGGCGTTAGAGGGCACTTGACCTGGAGTTTGAACTTGTCCTCACAGTGACTCACAATTTCTGTTGGCTTTAAGGAAGTTTTTAGGTTACCAAGGGTCCAAGGTGAGATTTAAAAATTTCCAATTAGTGATCTTAATCACTTAAGACACATATCTGACCAACTGAAGCAGTGACTTCATTCGAAAATACAGTTTTGTTATCCACCAAAGAAAATGTTTCCCTCCAAAGAGTTTTGCCAGCCAAGAGAATGAAAAGACATCTAACGCAGCCCAGCTGTTGCTCAGACGTTTCCATGGTGAGAACCCAAAGTTAGACAGGAAAGTATTTATTGTCCCTGCAGCACGCAAATTTTAGGAGGAGCATGAAGTTCAGGCCGTGGATACTAAATATACCCAAGAACAGAACTTTAATAAATAAGCCATTATTTTGCTATTTTGTTTTAGAATGGAATACTAATGGATCCAGCACATTCTTTCTGCTGAGAACATGGAGTAGTTTAATACAGAATTCCAGTCTGTGGATATAAACATCAATGGGTGGGGGGGGGGCGCCACAATTTGTAGTCAATTTGCAGATTTATACATGTGTAAAACAAATCAACCCAGTGATAGCTAAGGACCGTGCGAGGTCTCACTACTTTCTTCTGTATGTACTTTGATTTTATGTTTTAAAAAAATCTTTATTCTAAGCCAGAGATACTAGTAAACCAGTGTAAGCGTCCCTGAGAGGTCTCCGAGAGTGGAACAGAAACTAGGATGGACGTGCACTGGAATGCTCTGTGAACTTGGGGAAACAGCAAGGATGCCAAGGGCAGTCCCAGGCTGCTGGTCTGCGACAGCTGAAGAAACAAACCGTGTGACGTTGGCCCAGCGCTCCCGTCTCTAGAAGTTGTTCAATCACTTGTCTAACACGTTGTCCAATAAGCTCATCTCTAAGTGTTTCAAATCATGGCACTTCTTACACACGTTCTGTCTTATGTTGTCACAAATGGGAAGGGAAAGATACTAAAGAGGGAAGGATTCCTGGTTAGAAAGAGACATAATATGTATGTGTTTAAGCAGCGCATATCAAATGTGCCCCGCCATGAGGAAGCCAGCCGTGTTTCAGAGTCTTAGTGTGCAGTGATATCTTCCTAACTCGTGACTCAGTTTGATTCTAAAACTCTAATTGCCTTTTCTGATGCCTAGGACTGCGATACACCACAGTCAATTCTTAATATGGTAATAAAGTACAGATAATTGACACCTAGAAATAAACCCCAAATCTTATATTTCAGCCAGGGTTCTTCCCAACAACCTCACTTTCTATTTTCTACCCCTCAAGTCATGCTCCGACTTACCAACAGTAATCACATGGACTTGGTTGGGTAGCTTTTGCTTTCTACTTCATTGACCATCTCCTGGTGTAGATGCCAGTGAAGAATGAATTCTACAAAATGGACATGATTGGCAGGCGGGGGAAAGCAGCAGAGAGCCAGGACTGTCTACAGAGACCACCACCAAAGGAACAGGGCACACATCACAGGCCCACGTGTTGCCCGGCACACTTGCACCATTTCCAGTGTCCCAAAGAGTTTGGGGCTCAGCCCGGTCCAGGAAGGTGGGCCTGGGAGACCCAGTGACAAGTCCTGCTGACTTTCCAATGCATGCCTGAAACTCTCCACATTATTCCACAGTCAACAGCACCCTCCAGCCTAATTAACCACCCTCACCCTTGTGATACATTATTTGAAAATGTGAATGCTTAGACCCTACCCTCAGAAACTGTATTCAGCTATCTTGGAATGTGGACTAAGTTATTTTACGTGCTCCCCAGGGTTGAGAATAACTGCCCTAGTCCGAGCTACCACTGTTTGTCAGTAGTTTGAAATCAATAGCAACCAACAAGTATTCCCATTTCTACTCTCCTTCACCTACACTCTGATCCCTGCCAGGCAGACGGGCATCCGTTCAGATACGCACAGCCCAGAACAGCACACCAAACAACAGCCAGACTCTGTGCTACAGTTTCCAAGACCCTGCATGACTTGACCTGCTTACCGTATAACCTCATCTCATCTGTGTTCCACCTCTATGTACCCCTCCACACGCTGTCACCTTGACTCTTGAGAAACCGGTGAATCGGGTGGGTACATCATGCCTTCTCCTCCCTCTGCCACTGCCCAAGGCTCTCCAACAGCCCAGGCAGCTCCGATCATTCTTTAGGACTCCTGGGAAGCCTCCCTGGATTGCCCCCATCCCACTAGCCTCTTTTCTAAAGAATCTTTTTAAATTAATATTTAACTATGAGAATCCACACTCCCTTTGAAAAAAGGTGTAATACTACTGATAAAAACTAAGTCTCCTTTTACTGAAGGTAACCACTGTTATAAGTTTGGTGGATACATTTCCAGGTTAAAAAAGGCAGACATACTATCCTGCAATCTTTTACTGTAGCAATTGATGGGACAAGTACGTTGGTACTTCTGATATCGTGCATTTCTTAATGCTGGTGGCTTTCCATCATGTGGCTAGCCCATGTTCTACCTTATGGAGCCATTCCCCAGTTTTTTGCTGTTACAAGTGATGCTGCAATGACAGTCCCCCCACATGTCCTTGGCACATCTTCACGTTCTCCTCAAGGGCGTGTCTTTGCATCCCTGTTACTCTCTGCCATGCAGCCCTGTTTGCTCCCTTCTAAAGTACTCTTCCAAAGCTATACCTGCTTACTTGCTACAATATTAATGTGTGCACTGTCTCACGAGGCTGGAAGCTTCATAAGGTCGTGTTTACCACTGTATCCTAGAACCTAGAATGTGGCAGGCACGAGACAATATAAGTTGGATGACTAATGAATGAATATGATTTTGTTCTCCTTTAGCTCATGAGCTAGTATTTGTGCCTCAATAAATGCAGCGCAGAGATCATTATATCCGGGTCCATAAAAGGCCAATACTAAGTAGTCTATCAGTGTAAGCTTCTGCGAAGCGACATGCCCAGTACTGGGCTTGTCTTCTAGAAATGTGCAGGCCTGCTCGTTCACGGACAGACACCACGGCTGGGCTCCCGAGTCTCAGCCATGTTTTTACAAACGAAGGCATTTCACCTTTGTTTCACAATTTTTCCTAATTCCTGATCAAAATCATTTACCCTTATAATTCAAAGGCAGTTTTACAAAACTTGTTTTGGTGAAAAATATATAAACAAAGAAAGATATCTGCTCGAGTCAAGTTACATTGCCTTCATTTGGGAAGGCCTGCGTTGGCACGCAGCCACGAAACCCTGCCCCCTCGGCCCGCCCCTCCCCAGACCTTTGGGGGGAAATGCCTGCGCACAGCAGGTCCTGACTGGCCACTTCCTTGGGAGGACCCATCTCTTGTTAATTGTTAATCTCATGTTTATAAAGCCAGAACCACAGAGCTGGAAAAATAAAACCTCAGGAATGAAATTATTTCTCTGGGGCAATGTGCATATTGTAATTGAGTATTCCTGAGGTGTGATATAATTGCCCCTGAATTCCTCACTGAGTTTTGTACTTCGGGGAAGCATGCTGTATCAGGATGATTAAAAGGCATTTAGGTCGCAGATACCTGTCCCAAATGTGCCCAGGCTTCCCCGAGTTCTGCAGGGCACTTTCTGAGGGCAAGGGGCAGGCTTTGCTCTTCTTTGCTGGGCTCTGCCTCCCAAGGGTCTCTGCAGGAAAAGCAGGCTCTACTGGGAGGCCTGCAGTCACCCATTTATTTAACAAACTCTGTGCCGGGGACTCTGATGTTAAGCACTTTACATGGTTCACTCCTTTTATCTTCATAGGAACTGCTAAGGTAGGTACTATGATTACCCACTTCACTGAAGAGGAATTGAAGCACAGAGAGGTTAAGCAATTCTCCCAGAGTCACACAGCTAGTAAGCCAGGATTTGAACCCAGGTGATCCAACTCAGCATTCAAGCTCCTAACCACCATGCTCTGCTACCTTTGCTAAGATCATTTCTTTGTGGCTGGAAAAAGAAAATGTCTTTTCTACTTAAGAGCTGAAAGAAGCCATTAATTCTTCCTCCTTTCAGATTCTTTCCTGAGTGCATCTATGTCTCTTTGCACTGTATTCTCATGCACAGGGAGCCTACCAGCTCTCACCCCCCGCCCATTCCACCGAGGTCCCATTCCACTAGAAGGACAGTCGATGACAAATCATAGTAGAATGGTGACTGTAGCCCGTGTTAAGTCTCATCAGTTTCTGAACCATAAACATTACCCCACTCGGGAATGAATAGTTTTTCGGCGTGGATTCGATGCTTCTATGACCACTGTTGGCTTGCCCAGCTCATGGTGTGAGACGAGACGAGACCGACGTTTGGCCCAGGCTCTCCCTTCTTGCCTTTCTTCTTCCATTTCTAGAGCCTAGTCCCAAAGGGCTCCCTTGCAAGATGCTTTCCCAGCATCACTTCTGCCAGTCTTCCTTTTTCACCCTGTCAGATTTGGCCTCTTCAACCTAAAATTTTCAGGGTTTTATTCCCCTGTTCATTCAACCTGCCTCAGGGAAGAGTTACTACCAGGCTCCCCCCACAGACTCTAGTCAAACACAAATAATCCCACTGCTTGTTCCGTGACTGGATTCAATCTGCTCAGCTTAGTAATCATTTCAAAGCCTCTGCTCCGTTTCCAAAGGGATTCTGGGAATTGCAGGGGAAGTAAAGAGAGAGGCTCACTCTCCAGAAATGCCTGTATCTTCAAGAACTGCCCAGTTAAACCAAAGTCTTCCAGGAGGGACTGGGAGCCTTCAGAGCACAGATGGAAAGGTGTGCGTTGTAAGAAGTGTGGCCTGTGCACTGGTAAGAGCAGATGGGCTTGACCCTGAAGAGAAGACTTAGCTGGAAATAAGAACCTTTCCTTCTCTTTGAAGGGTGTCCACCAGCCCTCCCACCGTGCATGGCTTGTCTCTTCCCGAAACATCACACTAAGGAAGGCCGCTCTAGCTCCAGAAACATCCACACTTGCAGACAACCAATTTCAAGGTTCACTGACCTGGAAAATAAGTGAACTTCTTGGTTTCAGCATTTCACAAGATGATGATTCTACACTTTCCTTTCTAGGGCCTATCAGTTTGTTTTCCCTGGGTTATGGCCTCTAAGCCAAGGCTTCGACCCTCACCTACATGTACCTGAGTTCCAGAAGTGCCTATCCAATGACCAGAGACACCTCAAACTTAAAATGCCCACAGCTTTGCTGAGTGGCCTTACAGCCGCCCCATGACGCTGGGACGGTGGCTGCGTGGGAATCTCCTAGACTCCTGTCTCTTTCTCACCATACAATCCAGTCACCGTCCTGCAAATGTCGTCAATCTCATCACCCGCCCCCACTTGTCATCCTCCCACGTTGGGCCCTCCCCACCTCTCCCTGGACTGTTTGCCGCCTGCTCTCTCCAATGCACTCGACACGCTGCTCCCAGAGTGGTCCTGCTGAAACACAAACCTGACCTCACCCCCTCACTTAAATTAATCGGTACCCCGGTTAAGTTTTAAGGATAAAATTTGCCCTTTTCTTCAAAATCTAGAAAGATCCTCAAATTCAATTCAGCAAATTCCAAACCCTACTCCCCACCCCACCAAGAAATGTGCGATCTGGTCACAGTGAAATCTTTGAGAGACCAGGAGTCCTGCCCCAGAAATGAGACGAGGCTCTACAAAGTGACTTCCTCCACATGCCTCAATGCCACTGCCTTTGTGTGGTGGAGGCCTTCCATGTCCCAGGCTCACTCCCCTTTGTCCCCCGGCCCTCTCCCCCTCTATCCCTTCCTTATTCAATACTCAGAGAAGCAGAGCTTCTTGGCCACTAAATGATACATATGAACCGCTGGCTGTATTCCAATCACACCTGCCTCAGGAGGTCATATCCCTTGCGGGAGAATCCATTTATAATGAATCATTTACCATCAGATAAATCTTCCCAAGTAGCTACTTGTCGCTCATGGTGCTGCTGGTTGTTAATCTGGTGGTTGTGAAATCCTCTATGTGTTTGTGCCAGTGCACAGCCTCTCCTCTCCAGGTTCTCTCTGTAGTTATTTAACAATTACCTTCTTTATTAGAACAATATCCGGGAGAGCTCCAGGGCATGGAGCAACGGTAATAACAACACTGAGCTAAGCAGTCATTTGGGCTGCCTCTCTTAACCCGCCTCCCCTTATTAAAGAGGCACCGTCAGCCTGAATTTTCAGTGGAGGCGCCTGACGCCCAGGCCCAGCCTGGCAAGGAAGAGGGACTTTGGCTGTGAAGACCATGCCTGTACTGTCAGTGACCTCAGCTGCTCTACTGCATTTGGCCAAACCTCCAGGAGCCAATACTGAGCAGGTCACCCGAGTCACAGATTTTGCAGGTTAACACCAATTATGTAACACCTACTAGTCTCACAACGGTTTCTGCTTGTAAATCCATTTCTCATTGCCAGCTGCTTCCAAGGCAGAGCTAGGGGGTCTCTATTTCTGCTATAGACCCTGCAGCTAACAGGCAAATGAATTCCATGACCCCTGGCAATGAAGTCCCATGGACAAGATCTGAGACAGACCACAGAGTAATGCACTGCCTAAACTCAGCATCCAAACTTGCCTCCTTCCTGTCAAGATTCAGGAAAATGAGCTCACCCGCACCACACCGGCCCATGACGAGGCCGCCCCAATTGCCCACTGGTTCCTGCGGCTGGTGGAGAGGTGCCAACCCCTTTTCCTCTCCCTGCAGGGAAACAGAAACACCACGCTCTCCAATCACCTTCCTCCAGCTCCCACCCCTAAGGCTTCACCAACCCTCAGGCTTGGCTCCCCGCTTTCCACCACCCACTGGGCCACTAATTGGTATGCACCACATGTGTGCCTCCTGAAGGTGAGGGCAGCGTGGCCTCCTGCAACTGATAGTAGCTGCAGCTTCCAGTCAACCCGAAGTTTCTGTCTGCACACCTTCGTTCCTTACCCCACCACCGAGACCATGGCTGGTTTGTTAGGATTAACGGGGAAGGCTTGTTCCAATGTGGCAATTATTGCTCTGGCATTTTCAGAGCTCCTCTTTAGGAACTGTCTGCGGTGCCAATTTATGAGAAAAACAAGCAAATCAGGATGATTAATTCGGGATAGGAATCAAACAGTGACTGTACACAACACAGCTCATTAGGATTACCAAACTCCAGTAAACATTCACTCTGAATGATGCTTTGCTTTCTCAACAAATCTAATTCATCCCCAAAAGAGAAAAACTTGTTATGACTGAAAATATTCCACAGGTTCAGAGACTGGCTCCAAGAAAGTGTGGTTCTGAGTGCCAGCTCTGGGCCGGGACTGTCTGGGTTCGAATCAAGCTGGGCCATTCCCCACCTTTGAGGTTCAAGGCAAGTTCTTTAACCTCTCTGTGCCTCAGTTTCCTCATCTATAAATTGGGGAAGAGACTACCACCTATTTCATGTAAAACTGCTGAGCACAAGAGCCAGCACGAAGTAAATGCTCCAGAACTACCGGCTCCTGCTGTCACTAGTGCTCCAACTACTTGTCTCCGAGATACCGAGAGAAGAATTGCAAAGCCTTCTCCGAGGACACCACGGAGAGGTGGCAGTTAGAAAGAGGACACACTGTCCTGAGAGAGCACGACACCTTAAAGCCACACAGGAAAAACTCACAAATTTGACACTGTAGCAATACAGTTTATGCATACCTCAAAAGATACCCTAAATTAAGTTAAAAGATATTTGGAAAACAGGGAGAAAATATTTGTGACATAGTTGTCAATATTTATGTTCTCTCTGCTTTTATATCTGAAATTTTCAATATTAAAAACAAAGAATGGCCAGCAGTAAAAAGTGCAAATTAAAATGCCGAGGCCCATTTCACTTTTCAGAATCACAAAACGTTTGAAAAACTCTAACCACCCAGTGTGGGTGCTGGTGTGGGAAAATGGTCAGTCATGCCGACGGTGGGACAGCAAACCGGATTAGCCTTTTCAGAGAGCAGAGTGGTGATACCAGTATTCAACATGTCTGGGTCCTCTGATCTATAACTCTGTTTCTAAGACTCCTAAGAGGATGCTACCATGTGCACGAATGTGTGTGTGTTCACTACAGCAAGTTTGGTACCAAGAAAAACTGGAATCCAGCCATAACAAACTGAATGAAGGTATTTCCGTACAGCGGGATACTAGCAATAATTTTTTAATGTACTGACATAGAAAATCTAAAATTAATAATATAAAAAGTTGGCAATATGCATTTACAAATTACTTACTAATGCCAAGTCACAGTATGTTTTTTTATATCTACAGAATCACAGGGGTGAAAAAATAGGCCGTTTAATAAAATGGTGAAGGACAGGGACCATCTGAATTCTAAAGCCAGCTCCGCCATGTATTAGCTGTGGGCCTCTGGACAAGTTACTTTAAGTCCCCATGCTTCAGTTTCCTCTTCTGTCATATGGAGATAAGAGAACCTATCACAGGGGGTAATGGTGCAAAATGGATTTAGTATTCTGAAGTTCCTAGTATAATGCCTGGAAAATACTTCAGTGCCCAGTAGAGGTAGCTGCTGTTATAGCTGTTGTATCTTCCTCTTCGAATTGTATGACTCAGTGATTTCCATTTTATGTCAAAGAGTTGATCCCACATCCTTAAATCTTATATTGTTTTCATTTGAAAATATAAAATGTTGCTATTGATTCAATGCATGCTCTGTGCCAGAGGCCATCTCTAAGTTGACACACAGCTACTGGGGCGAAGCCAGGCACCCTCGCCCACACTCCAACACCCCTTCTATGTCCCACGCCACAGGGGCTCCAGTGGCCACGCTGGTGAGGACTTGTGCAAGTCGAGTGCCCCTTTGCTCCCCAGGATCCATGGCCTGTTCTTCCAGCTGGCACAGACCAGGCTTCTGAGGCTGGTGTCTGCATTCCACCCCCACACCAAACCCTGCCAGGCACACTCCTTGTCCCTGCAGCAGAGGTGGGCTGGCTGTCACCTACCTGGTCGGTACCCATAGCCTGCAGCTTACCCAGGCACGGTCCCTCCTGGTTTTCCCTTCTCTAGGTCCAGCTGGGGCCAGACCACATCTTCTCTCTGCTGCTGAAGAGATGGCTATTCTGGGTCAAACTACTGTGTCCAGTCCCTTCCAAATGCAAGTTCAGTCCTTGCCTCCCTGTCATCCTGTTTACTTCCTTATCACGTTCAATTCATTAGAAGGGATATTTCTGTGTTAACATACAGTAAACCTTTTCCCCCTTATTTGTATCCCCAATCTAACTAAAATACCTGGGCCTGAATTTAACATTTCTACTTCTTGACCACCAGCTGACAATACCACCAGCCAAGAAGAGAATGTCCATCATCCTTTCTCAATTCCACTCGATCATCTGTGACCACTGGGTGGACAGAGGTGGCTCTAATGAGCTTGTCCTTGTGTCCCTATTCCTCCAAACAGGTGCCTGAGCCTGGCTGTAGAAGAGCACGCCATTGGCCATATAACCATTGTTCTACATGCCATTTTGTTTCATGCTGGTGTCACAGTCCGTTATCAATTTATGGAATGTGATGAAAGTGAAGCTGATTGGGACGATATGCGGGGGCATCTGGGTTCCTGAGAAAAGCATGAGTTCAGTCAAGCCTTTGGTTCCCCAAGAGAGTTCAGCATATTTCCTGAGAATTTCCATTGCAAAACTTCACTAAATGGAGTTAAAACAAAAACAAAAGGACCTACTGTACTATCCATGTAGTAGCCTAGAAATTTGAAAATTATATTCTCTGAAAAGTTAAGTACATTTTGACTCAGAAACATGAGCATTTAAGGTAGACCCACATGCTTGTAAGAAAGCTACCCTCCTTCCAATAGCCCAAACACTCCCAATCTTGGCATCATCCTAAGGAGAAGGTAAAAATTACAACCAATTACCTGCCTGCCCTTAAGGCAGGCTTCCCAGAGTCAGTGTTACTGACAGTTTTAGAACAGATTATCCTTTGTTGCGGGGGCTGTCCCATGCAGTGCAGAATGCTTATTAGCACCCCTGGACTCCAGCAACCAGAGGCCAATAGCACTCCCGGCCCCTATTACAACAACCAAGAATGTGTGGAGACACTGCCAGGCATCTCCTGGGGGACAAAATTACCTGTGGTCCCAAACCCCTGCCTTACAGGGTCCCTGGGACTCATCCCAGCCTGCATCCAACTCCCCGAGCAGCTCAACCCTTCCCAGCATCACAACCAAACCCACTTTCTCCCAATTGGCTCTGTAAGTCCCCTCGTCTGACTCATCTCCTGCCTTCTCCAACCCCCTCGAAATTCCACTGTGTGGGGGGAACTCATGAGCAGCCATCAGCAAAACCCCCTGTAGTCAGGCTCTCTTCATTGACTATTCCTTGTTCTAACCCCGAACTTAAGGACGCTGTTCTCTACCGCCCTCTCACATGGCGCGATGGGTTCTTCTCTCAGACCCCACCTGCTCCCCTTTGCCAATTCCAGACCATTTTTCTCCTAACTTCCCTCAAGCAGCCCAGCCGTTCAGGACAGGGGTTGGCAAACTACAGCCTGAAGGCCAAACCTGGCCCACCACCTGCTTGTATACAGTCTGGCAGCTCAGGATGGTTTTCACATTTTGAAATGGTTGGGGAAAAATTTGAAAGAACATTTCATGACCTGTAATGTTCCAGTCTCAGCGCCCGTAAAGTAAGTCGCGCTGGAATGCAGTCGTGCTCGTTCACGTGCCTGCTGACTCCGGCCTCTCTCCTGCTACAGAGGCAAGATTCAGCTGAGGAGTGGCAGCAGACACTGTCTGGCCGGCAAAGTTTGACACATTTACTGCCTGGCCCTTGACGGAGGCAGTTTCCGACCCTTGCCTTTGAGGCACAAGGCAGCGGCGTGCACCGTCCAGTCCCAACCCGTTGTCATCAGATGCAGCCTGCCAGGCCGCTCTCCCGTGGGTCAGAAACACACACGGCTGAACACCAGATGGCACGGCTGCTAACATCAGTGAACGAATGAAGCTCGAAGTTACCTCCACAGGCTGGAATGTTGTGTGGAAATCAACAGGACGAAATTTAAAGTTCACCTGTTAAGTCCCAGGAAATGCTCATTCGCAGACAGACTGACACCAGAGCAGGAACAAGGCCTAGTGTGTGTTGACAGAGGTAAGAACCAGGATAAGTAGGAAGACATTACGGGAAAACATAATAGAATGTTAAGTCAATAACAGAGCTATCACATTATGGAGCAACTTGAGGTCAGTTCCTAATGAGCAGGAATGCACGAGGATAGAATGGGGCGCCTCGGGGAGAAGAGCACCGGAGCCTGGAGGGCACAGAAGGGCGCCTGCTCGGGGCTACTTGACCCTGAAGACTTGTCAGTCCTGAGACGACATACTATTACAACGTAAGCCAGAGACACTGGTTCTTCTGCTGATTAGATGCTAAGAATAAGTTTCCTTGGGAAAAAAAGGAAAGTGCCAACATTTTTTTTCCTTCCAACTAAATCTGTAAATTTAAGTACAAAGATGAAACCCACATAGTCACAAAGACGCTTTTAGGTGGCAGATGACCAATAAACCCCTTTCTTATTTGGTAAGTGCTTGCTGAGACTTGGTTTCTATTTCTTCAGTAGCCAAAGCAAAGCAATAGGAGTGTAGTCTTATCAGTCCTTAGAATCAAAGCACATAGCCCAGTGGGCCTAAGTCTATATAGAGACTTAGAGATCGTCAGCATTTCAACTCTTTGAATTTTTATATTTATCCTCAATAGAAACACATCTACATGGTGATTAAGTCAAATTCTCTCTAAAAAAAGTCAAGTGTAAATCTTATTCAATGACTATATTTAGGAATGATAGGTTGGGAAGTGGTTTTGTCTAATTCAGGCATTGAAAAGCAAAGGCCACAGGCTTGAATTTAATCTGCAACTCGGCCGCCTAGTTCTGTGGTTTGTCTCCAGGCAGCAACCCCCACCCCCACTCTCCCACCCCCCATCTGTCTGTTCACTTCTGGAATGCGGACAATGACACTTGTCCTGCCTGGATCCTATGGAAGAACAATGTGAGAGTTAAAAGATGTCACGGCCAAATGATGTAGAAGGGCCATCTGAGGGTGGAGTGCCATATACATTTTAGGACATCATGAATCTTTTTCTAGACTCTAACATTTTTATCTTCTTTTCGAAGATACCAACATTAGCTGGGTTACAGAGCTATAAAACCCAGCCTGAAATTCCTCCTGTGTGGCGTATACGGGCATGTTGCTACAAGTCAGCAGTAACTCGGGCCAGAACATTCAGGTAGGTGAAGAGTAATCTAGGTCAGGCGTGCCCCTGTGTCTTTCTGGGTCTACGGGGAATCTAACACGGCGAATTACATAATACTAAGGTAACGTTTAGAGGCACAGATGTCGAGCAGGTGACTGAGCTATGCGTGCGCAGATTGTTTCCAATTTTGCTTCTCGTCTCCCTTTCCCTCTGTCCCACTCCCAGCTCTGCCGAAATTGTCCTCTTGTTTCAGGGCCATCAGGCAAAATCTCCCCAACAGGCCTTATGGATGAAGCCACTTCATAGTCGTCAACCTGTAAGACCTAATCTGCCTTTACAAGCTGGAAACTGTATTTTTCTCAAACAAATGCTACAAAATTTACATGAAAGGCATAACTTCGGTAAAAGGAAAAGCCAGCGCTGTCTGAAAGGACTGAGAGAGCAGACCCGGAGCGGCGCCTGGGGCCTCCCTGTTCCAGGTCCCACCCAGCCCGGCGCCTAGGAACTGTGAGCTGGGCCAGGGACGGTGCACTGCACTGCCGTTACCTACCAGGAGGCACTGACACCTGAACTCGCAACACAGGGACCTCTAAAAAGTGTAGTGACAAGAAATAAAACAGAAACAAACATGACACAAGTCAGAGCAAAAGATCACAGAGAGCTGTGACAAGGCCTCCCACCTCCTACCCTCAGCATCTTCGCTGGTTTTAAATAGACTTTTTGGCCCATTGTACACACTTTCCACAAGCCTTTCCATGTTAATTTTTCAAGCATTAGCTGGATGCGGTGCTGGAGAAAGCTTCAAGGGTGTTTGAGCACCGCCTGAGTTCCCTGAAGATCTTAGATCACAAAGTGCAATGTCCATGGTAGGTGTTGTCGTTCACCAATCTGTTCAGAAGTTTTGGTCTTCTTTTCACTAAAATGGAGCTTGTTGTACACAGGCCTCAGAAACAGAAACCTCTGCACCTAGAGGCCTACATGGTGAAGAAGGGCGTCGACATGGATGGCCTTGCGCATCACTCTCAGGCCAATGCTCTCCTCTCCCTGCGACAGAAGGCACCCAAGGCCTGGGCTGGGTCACACATTAGTGATTCCAAGAATATCAGGCCACTCAGGGCACTTCTCAGTAGCAGTGGGGGAGGGCAGTCCCTTAGGAATGGAGAGGAAGGAACGTATCTTGATCGCTCACGTAAGGTTATCCAACTTATTCCAAGTCCCGTTCTTCTTCGCCATGCAGCCCCCTGGCCTACATCTGGCTCCGGGGGGAGCTCCATGACGGGGGAAATGCTCCAGCCGAAGGAGGGGAGCAGGGCTTCGACCCAGTGGACAGCAGGAGGTGGTGCACCGGCAATTGTATCAGTCAGCCTGGTGGACCTGTTGGCGTGGACTGGTCCGCATCTCCCGAGTAAACTGACAGTGTCGGGAACGCAGAACCGGCCCCGATCCCACACATGGCGTGGCCGCGCTTCTGCTGCACCTGCGTTTTGTGGCACTGCTTCTGAGTTCCCTTCGATTTTGTCAAACTTCATCTTTTTAATACGTGTAATTTCTCACAGGATTGTTAACCCATCTATTTCTTCCTATCTACTTTCCTCAGTTTTACTTTCTTCTCCCAACCCAGATTTGAAGTTCCTGAGGGCAGAGATCAAACCTTTTCCATTTACCTGTCTTCATGCCTCAGACAGTCCTGGCCTATAACAGACACTCAGTGAAAGTCAAAACGCTTGCTGCGTGGCTGACTACATACATGATCACATTTGTGCTTACTGAAACTTTATATGTATATAAAATCATATAGCTTATATTCATGTGTGTATGATTTGAAACTCATACAGATTTGTTCTATTTAACACAACATCAACTACGTATTGTCAGGAATATCTCCAGACTCTCGCAAGCTCACATTTATGCGGTGGCAAACATTTATTTCTAGACCAAGGCTTTGTGTTTTGCATTCTTTACCACTTGATAAAGCACAGCTTTTCTAAACAGATGTTCAATGAGATAGGAAATAATATAAACACACAGGTGGGTGGAGAAGAGTTCATGGGGTGAATAAGAACAAATCTGTGCTTATCACCAGGGCCATCTTGCCCTAGGTAGCTCCCTGGGAATTTCTGGTGCTGTTTTAAAGGTAGAGAGGAGGCAGGAGGGGTGGGGATGGTGGTGGGCACCCGTGGTGGGCACCTGGCTATGCCACGGAGGGGAGTTCCCCTCCATGGGGTAGGGATCTCCCTCTCTACTAGTCTTGTGCCCCTCCCCACCACCGGGAGAATGCTTACTTTTCACGGAGATCTCGCACTTGACAGGGCGGGAAGCCGGGAGCTGACTGGGAGCAGGGACTGGTGGGAGGCGACAGAGGACTCCTGATGTTCTGTACTGAGTGCCTGCGGCTCCGCCTGCGGTCCAGGCCCCGGTGCTCACCCCCGCTGCCACCAGAACACATGCTGGCCCTCCTCCGGTCCCGGCGCCCAATGAGGGGGGGCTCAGCTGTCTCGTCACCATCCTCATGCCGGAGTGCCACCTGCAAAAGCAGAGAAAGCCCAGTGCAAGGTCAGACTGACATCCTTTCCTAGCCCCAAGGAGGACCGTGCACATCCAGCTCACCCCATGCTGTAGCCTCAGCGTCTCTGCAAGGTCTTCACGGCCACATCGACCCAAAGCACAGTCTGCAAACTGAAAGATGCTCGCCACTGTGTATTTACCCAGTCAAATGCACAGGGAAAGGACAAACACGATCCTGAATAGTTCTAACAAGTGTTTTGTAATTGCATGGCATTCGCCCTGGAGCCCAGCTCTGCCATTTCTCTGGGCCGCCCTTGCTCTTTTCTGGTCCAGGAGTCAGAGGCCCTCCTGAAGCCCAGTGGCAGGAAGCCCTCAAGCTCCTGATGGTTCCTGAGCTTGTTTTCCCGACAAGGAAGCTAAGAAGAGGACAGCAAAGATTCTGGTCCGAGGTAAGAACCACAAGACCCAGGTGAGGGGGACTAGCCCTATCCACAGGTCTGTTTGAGAGGTCCAGTGCTGCAGGCAGCACTACACCTGGCTGCAGAATCTCACACACCTCTGCTGCGAGCAGCTGCCCTTGGCAGCACAGTCTTAGCATTGGGGGGTGGAGCCTATGGTTAAACTAGACAGCTTGCATGCATGAGTCATCAAAATAGATACCAGAAATAGATGTGACCTCCAGAATAAAATTTTATACAAATCTCCTCTTAAAAGGGATGCATATTTGTGGAGAAGAACAACTGGCTTACACTTTGTCACTTAGGCTATGATGTGGAAACCTGAGCCAACTGCCACCATACCCGCGCCCCCCTTCCCTCTTCCAGGGGGTATTTGGTCCTGCCCTTAGTTGGTGCCCTTCCAGAGGCCCGGTTTGACCATCCCTAACCTCGCTCTATCCTGGATCCCATCCCATAGCTTGCTTACCTCACCATCGACACCAACTATCTGAGCTCTGCATAGCTCTGCTCCTTTTCCAAACTCACTGTTCCCAGCCATGGGCTAACTCATCTTTATCTCCAGCTTCTTTAATTTTTTAAGCCTACCTTCTCTAAAACTGGACAGTAAGAACAGTAGGAGTTGTCACTGACAACTTATATGCAAGCTGGCTATGCCATGAACAAACCTGGTATGACCTACAGCAAGTCACCTGCCTTCTTTCCAGCTTGCCAAATGAGGAAAATAAGTATTGTGTGTGTAGGTTCACCTCAAATAACTTATATGAGGGTAATTTATGTAAAGCAGCAAGAGTACAGCCTCTCCTGTGGCTCATAGTCAATAATAACTATCCTCCCCAAGTCCATGCCCTTAGAGAAAGGGCCACAGGATGCCCACAAATTCTTCTATCACACAGAATTGGGGAGTCAGCCACCTTGAAGCCCAGGTAAGCCAGGCTTCACCAAGTCCAGCAGCCTCTCTGACTTGGCAACCACGGAGACCCACAGTCTCATGTCCCCAAAGGTGCACAGGATCCAGCCTTTGGGTGTGCCCAGTCACTTCTCACAACTTAGTCCTGATCTAAGAATGGAGAAGTAATATAAAGACACAGAGATAATCACAGCATATGGCCTTTATATCATGTAACTATCTCCAGAAAAATCTGGCTACCGCAAAATCAAAGATCCCCTATGTCCAAAATTTCAGCAGCAATGTTTGTCAAGCAAGGCAAGCTGGGCCGAGTCAAGGCCAGGTTGGCCACTGTCCTGCTGGCCCAGAGGGATGAGCACCTGAGACATGTGGCCTATTTCACGAGAGAGCGTCCACACTTTATCTGCCCCATCTCCAGTTTCCTCCAGCTTTTGCTGTTAGAGAAGATTGATTAAGTGAAAACTCTTCTGTCTCTGTGCCAGATACATTTTATAACAAACTCTCAGACACATAAAGGCCATTCAATATTATTTTGACTATTTTGTGGATCTGAATTTACTAACCAGACATAATTTGGGGAGGTTTGAGGTAAGAGTTGATATGAGTTCAGAAAAGGCTCTATTGTTATAAAATCTCACTGGAAAGCCTGTTTCCTAGGACTCCCCTCTCCAGTCTAAATGCAAAAACTAAGAAATTATGCATTTGGTTAATCACATTCACCATCTCCACTTTAACCCATTAAATGGCATTTTCTAAGGAAAGTTTGAGAATGACTATGTACCTAACCAATATTTTCAATACTTCTAGACAACTGCTTTTTTTCATTTTGAGATATAAAAATTCTAGACCATTCGAACTTATTCTGACCTGAAGCATAGATTCTGCTTCTTATTAAGCACACATTTGCAATTACAAGATAGGGGCTAAAGTAGAGATTGGATAGTTCTAATTCAGAGACCCAAGGATCGAGTGCCATTCTGCTCACAGTTCCTTTCAGACTCGTACACACTGTGTACACTGTGAAATCCACTTTAACTGCCTTTTGTCAAGGACAACAGAGACAATCAGAGAGTTGAAATGAAAAGAAAAATCTAGAAAACTTACCAACGCAACACCATAAAATGGAATTCAACGGGGGACTTCCTAGTGTTCAGCTCCCCAACAGAACATCTATTCACTTCAAACAAGAAAAGTGTGCATGGCGGGTGAGAGAGGCACGGAATCCCAGCTGAGCCAAGGGCAGCCTCAGGCTTGGCAGGCAGGGAGCGTCTGACGTGAAACTTGGGGCTGGTGTTCACTCGTGGTTTTGTTTTCATAAGACAGACCCTAGATTCAGACCCTAGGGAGTTAGCAGTGTCTGCTGATGGCAGGAAGAGAGACCCCACTTTCACATCAGGGCTACGGTGGCAGTTCCAAATTCTTCCGATTCTAGGGAGCCCTACAGATGAAAAGCAAGACCCCCAAGGGATGGAAAACACCTGGAGAGACCCGAACCCACTATAAGTCCAGCCATCGGATGACTGCGGCCACATGTGAATCTCTAGCTGAACCAGGTCCGAACCTCCAACCCCAGAATCATCATCGATACTTGGTATTTCGGGCCACTGAGTTTTTTGCATATTTGTTATTGCCAAGGGCTAACGGATCACATTTTTATCACCTATGACAAAAAAGGATCCTAAGAGATGAGACCTATTAGTGAATTATTTCTAAAATGACCAATTACCGCTCACACCCAAAGTCTCTAGCCTTAAGATGCCTTCCCCATTATTAGGACTACATTGTGAGAATCAAAAGTTAGAACACATAATCTGACAAAAGATTTTTTGTTTTGATTTGTGAATTTACATATTTATAAAATGATATGCAACTGTAAAAATTGAAATGAACGAAACTTAGATTAAGTCACCTTTCTGAAATGGAATTAAATTACATGGACTTGGGCCTGTCCCCAGAAAGTCCAGGACATATGGTCACCAGACGTCCTCTACTATGAAGAATTTTAGAAGCCCAACCAAGTTTTTTTCAAATGCTTAAAAATGTTCATAGAGGAAAATGTTGGCTTTGTTTATAGGCTTCCTTGCTGCCCCTGTGTATCCTGAACTTAGTTGTCCTGTGGCAAAAAATATTATTTTGAAACTGCATTAGCTTTCAGAACAAAAGAAAAATCTTGGCTTTGCCTGATACATAAAGCACTCAGTTGTCACCTGGAGTTACTACTCAGGGCATCTTCCCTCTAAGATTAGCTGCTTTCTGATTAAACCATGCTCTTCCCTCCGCCCAGCATCTGGCACTGTCATAAAACATGTGATATTAAAAGAGATCTTCATTTGAGCACTTACTGAAGTGCTCTGGGCAGGTGCACTGCTGGGCACTGGGGCCAGAGAGAGGAATGAGACACATGACGTAGAGTAGCCCAAAGGGAAACAGACCAACAAGTATGTCCGAAGGACTGTTCAGTCCAAGGTACAGACATAAGCAAGTGCTCTTCCATGGATAACGAACCAAGTGCAGGGGACAAGCAGCAGGAGCTCCTTTTACCTGGCCAAGAAAGACCCCGTGGATGAGGGCCCCCTGAAGTAACCCCTGCAGGAGGAGTAGGAATGTGCTAACTTGAGAACTGGAAGGAGGAGTATTCCAGGCAAAGAAAAGAGAATGGATAAAGGAAAGCTCAAAGACCTGCCTTTCACATTCAAGACACAGCAGATGTTAAATGCGGCTGAATCTTCAGAGACATCTTAGGAATGACTAGAGAAAAGGTCACAGGGGTATGAGGCCACACACTGTGTAAACCCTTGTACTAACTCAAGGAGTTTGGGCTATATCCTGCTTGCCATGAAAAAGGTTTTTCATTCATTCATTCATTCATTCATATAATCATTCACTCACTCACTATTACTTGTTTTCGTCAACAAAGAAATGGCATAGTCAGATCTGACTTTCAGGAGGATCCCCTTGGTTTTAGTTGCAGGGAGTTAGGAAGGAGGAAAGAACAGAGAAGGCCCCAGGGGATGGAGCACGATCAGGAAGCCAGCTTCACCAGGCCCCACTTCTGCAGCTCTCCCAACCCTATTCCCCTCCAGTCACCCCTCCAGTCACACTCCTTTCGACCCTTCTCCCCTGCTGGGCTGGAGCTCCTCCCTGCTGTTCTTTAAGTCACTGTCTTCAGGCCGTTGTCTCAGATGGGCCTTCCTCATCTACACCGGTTTCTAACCCCACTTCATCCTCTTTTCTTCACAGACATGCTTGCAATCTCAGATTCTCACCTTATTCATGTACTTTGTCACTGTGTGCACCCCATTAGAATGTGCGCTCCTTTAGGACAGTGTCCTTGTCTGTCTAGGTAGCTGCCATGTCCAGGGACATACGGCACTGTGTGGCACATAGTATGAGCTCAATAAAATTCTGTTGCATGAACCAACTCATAGAAGAACAAATGTATGGAAAGATATTCCTATAATCCAGCCAAGAAACAATGAGGGCCAAAACTAGGGGAATGGAGAAGAAAGTACAGTGTTCGGTAACCGGATTCCTATGTGTAGGGATGGAGGAAAGAAGAAAGTCCAGGACAGCTCCAGGTTTGTAACTAGAGAGACTCTGTTTTTTATAGAGGTGGAGAAAGGAACAGATGGTACAGTGTTTTTGTGTCTGTCATATGAGAAAAGCAAAGGATTTATTTAGGGCGGGTAGCGTGTCATGTGCAGCTTCCAGGTGGCTATGTCCCATATAGTCAGAGCTCCCCGCACCTTCTGTGTCCCCAGAACTGTTACATTTAGCTGCTGGGGGAATAAGCTACCTGACTGTCTTAGACTACAGAATGGAAGTTCCTTGGGGCAGGGACAGAACTTCTATCTCTGTATTTTCAGACCCAGCAGAGTATGTGGACCGCATAGAATGGACCTCAAATGAATGTATGTAACACAAGAAGACAAGCAGGCACAGGGGCAGGCAGCCATGGACCTTGGCTGAAAGCGCGGGGTCAAGATCAGTCATCACCCTCCAGGCCTGCTAAATCCGCTGTGTAAGTCATAGGACAGTCCATGTAGACTGAGAAAGGAGGTCTCATCAGGTAACCTCAACACTGAAAGGGAGGGGACAGAGATGAAGGATTCAGGGAACGTGCCCTGGAGTCAACCCACAGACACAACACTAGGAGTACACTGTCCAGGAGCAATGCGTAAAAGAGGTGTTGTGAGTACCACCATCATTTTTTATGATGCTAGCATAATAGTACTGCCCCAACGGATGTAGACAGCAAACAAAAAGGAGGAGAGGAAGGCAGGGGAAGAATGAAAAGGAGACCAATCTTACTTATGAACACTTGTGTACAAACCCTAGATAAATGAGTATCTAACAGAATTCCAACAGCACATTTTTAAAAAGAACACATCATGACCAAGAGGGTTATATTCCAGGAAGGCAAGGATGGTTAAAGGATGCAAAGGAATGAGTTAAATATACAATTTAAAAACCTAGGAAAAATTAACAAACTAAAATAAGAACGTATTGAGTCACAATACAGAAAAGCACTATAAATCATACATAAATCAACAGTATTATTGGAAAAAACCCAATGAAATAGACAAACCACTAGTTGATCCAGAGGAAAAAAAAAAGGAAGAAATAACAAACATAAAAAGTGAAAAGTGAAAAATAACAAGGGAAAATCCTGCTGACACAGAAAAAATCAAAAACATTTATTAAGAGTCCTGGCTAGTGTAGCTCAGTGGATTGAGCGCGGGCCTGCAAACCAAACAACCGCAGTTCAATTCCCAGTCAGGGCAAATGCCTGGGTTGCAGGACAGTTCCCAGCAGGGGACATACCAGAGGCAACCATACATTGATGTTTCTCTCCCTCTCTCCTTCCCTTTCCCTCTAAAAATAAATAAATAAAATCTTTTTAAAAACATTTATAAGAGACTATTTATATATTTCTTTGGTAATGAACTTAAAAATCTAGATGAAATGAATTTTCTAGAAAATATAATTTACCAAAATTGATCCAAGTAAAGGCAGAAAATTTAAACAGACCAATTTCCATAAGAAAAGAAATATAGTTATCAGAAATGTCCTCTTACCCTCAACACCCACATGTGTGCACACATGCACACGCACACACTTTCCCCAGGGAATTCCATCAAACCCTAAAAGACCAGGGAGAAGAAAAGATAGAAAAACAACTTCTACACAGTTTTACAAAGTAAGAATGAAACGAATACCTGTGAGAAGTCCTGTGTGAGTGTGCACACACACACACACACACTGACACACACACAGCATAAGAACACTCGTGGTAGCACTGTTGTCACAACAAAACTGTCAACCAGCCGACCTCCATCAAGAGAAGACCAGATAAGAAAACTGTGATATTTTTACCAGCCGTGAAAACACATGAACTAGAAAAGCCACATAACGACATGGGTCGGTCTCGAAGACATCGAGCAAAAGAGAAACTCAGAGAAAGGTACAAATGGCATGATTCCTGCTTCAAAACAGACAAAATTAAACAACATGGTGCTCAGGGATATAGACTCGGATGAAGGGGTTAAAACAGCGGGCCCATGACACCTCACTCCTCTTACAGCAGAGATGCTTCTGGGGAAAGAAAGAAGCTAGTGACCCCATCTAATCCCTTGTAAACATGCTAATAACTAGACTACCTAATAAACAGACTAATGATATCTACTAAAATGAGAGTTCTTGTTTCTGGAATGCCCTTAGCAAGATGTCCCTTGCTAAGGATTACTTACAGTAAATAGATCCAGAATTTATGTCTACTACATAGCCCTGACTCTCTGGGCTATGTAGTAGACATGTTTCATCACTACATACTATTCACTGGGTGAGGAGACCTGTGAACCTCACTTGGAGACTTTGTCTATGGTTCTGAGCCAGAGAGCACATGTCTGATGCAGAGAGAAAGGACCTAGGGGGTCACAGGGGATGACCACACTCTGCTTCTCCACACGGCTACTGCCTCATTCTCAAAATTATTAGCATAGGTAGATACTGGGTAATATCTCTGCTTTTTCGCTTCTGATTTGGTCATCTGATCCTTTGTGTTAGCTCACAGAGTAAGCTGTTTTCAGGTTAAATTACAAAGAAAAGCAAGATGATAGTGCCAGAGAGCATGGGAGACCACTAGAAAGAGCTACGAAGGATAATTCCAAGTTACTGTGAATAAAACTGATCAGTTAGATCATTAGTAGAGCAGTACAACTCCTAGAATAGGCAAAAAGATATTAAATTTTATATCTGGTAAGGATCTAGTATCCGGAATATCTAAATAATTATTACAACTCAATAGTAATAAAAAAAACAATTTAAAAATGAGCAAAGGGAATGAATAGTCACTTCTCCACAGAAGACGTACTAATGGCCAACAGGCACATTGGAACATGCCCAACATCATTAGTCGCCAGAGAAATGCAAAGCAAATCAAAATGTGTACCACTTCGTGCCAACTGGGATGGCTAGAATTCAAAAAGATGGACAGTGATAAGCGTCAAGGAGGATGTAGAAAAACTGGAACCCTCACTATACTCCTGATGGGAAGGTAAAATGGTGCAGCCATTTCGGAAAACAGTCTGGCTGCTCCTCAAATAGCCAAACGGTTACCATATGACCAGCAATTTCACTGTTAGGTATGTACCCAAGAGAACTGAAAGTGTATCATACATAACTGTCCTTAGCAACATTACTTACAATAGCCAAAAGATGGGAATGACCCAAATGTCCATCAGATGGTAAATGGATAAACAGAATGCGACTATGTATCTGGACAACAGACTATGAGCACAAAAAGGAACCAAGTGACTTGTAGCACGAATCGGTACATGTTGTAGTGTGCATGCACACTGTAGCATGTATGTATGTTGTAACATGTACTGATACGTGCTATGACATGGACACATCCTAACATGTTATGTGACTGCTAGTCGCACAGACCACACATGGGTTCCATTTATATGAAATGTTTATTTATATGAAATCAAAGACATCTGAACAGAGAGAGACTAGATTAGTGGTTTGGGGTATGAGGTGTCGGGGACAGAGATGAATGGACAGTGTCTGCTAATAGGTGTGTGGTTTCTTCTGGGGGTGGTGAAAACTTCTGGAATATGACAGTGATGATAAGTATGCAATCTGGTGAATGTATTAAAACCCATTCAATTTTATACTTTAAAATAGTCAATTTTTTGGTATGAGAATGATATCTGGGAGAAATGTGAAAAAAAAAAAGTAAAACACCACTGATAGGATGTCCTGGGGGACAGCCTGGTTCGCTCCGTTCTTATGGGTAAGTTGGGGCCTGAGGGAATAGGTTTCCCTGTTCGAAATCACAGCAGCCAAGAGGAAACATGCCCCCAGATTCTGTCCCCCACTAGTCACGAAAGGAAACCGGGATGATGAGGCTTAGTAAGAAGGAATGTAATTTGCTATTCACAAAATGTGCTCTAACCTTCATTTGGAGTTCAGACAATAGTCACATCAGATCAATATCAATAACTTTAATAACAAGTGGGCATTTGACCTGAAATTAACCCACTAGGAGCAGTTAGAACTCAACAGGCCATTCAGCTCTGATGTGTCACCAAAGCAGTGTCCCTGCTTCATGGGTATGCGCCCTCTGCAACCATACAGGGCTCCGTTCTCACGCTCAGCAGGGCTCTGTGCTTGTCTCAGTGCTCTGCTTTCACCATCTTGAAATTCTTGTTAATTTTAACTTCAAACTGGTGTTCTACAAGTGAAGTCCAAAGGGCCCAGGGAGCATGTGCAGGCATAGAGGAAGTAGGTGTAATACACACGTCTGCCACTCCTTGCACCCAGGAGCACAGAGTTCTATCAGCCCATGGTACAAGGGAGTTCAGTGGGAATGGAAGAGAGGAGTACCAGGTGGGTAGTACCCAGGTATGTTACACCTGGGACTGGCTGAGCAGAGTCACGGACAACCTGGGAGGCCACGCTTTCCGGGCAAACCAGAACTTGCTTTCCATGAAGAGAGATGGCAACCCAAGGGTCCCATCCCAGCCTTTCTCAACAGTGTTACCTTTTCACTGTGTTAGCCAACCACTTAGGCTGAAATCATGACATAGGAAAAATGAGAAGATAGGACAGCCCACAGTTCCTGCTCCTTTTAGCCTTCCTTACTCATCAGTAAGTTGAAGGTAGAGTGTTGACAGATTGAACACATATCAAGAAGTGAAGTAAAAATAGCCGAGTTAGTTTTGAATAGTGTTTCCACTATTCTGGTAAGAACAAAATACCTGTGTATACAGGACTGACAAACTACCAAATTTTGCTAATTCTGCATACAGGTTAAATGCTCTTATAACTGCATTTTAAACTGGCATTGCACAATATAAATAGGGGCAGTAAAATTCCTGCTAATACTTTTAAATGCTAACATTTCTTTCCTTACAATGACAAAACATTGTAACAAGGTGAGAGAGACTGGGGAAGGAAGTAAAAAGATGTTTAGTATCTTAGCAGCAGTTCTTCCCATTTTATTTTGCCCTACGAATTGTGTAGCAGGCCCTGCCTGAAGTTTCATCCCTACCAGCATGAGAAACAGGACCTCTGTCTGCCTGTCTGTCTTTGTTTCTCTGTCTCTGACTCTCTCTCTCAGCCTGAATATAAGTACTGCTGGTAGAAAGCACGTTCTTTAAATTAAAGTAGCAATAAACAAATAAATGAGCAAGCAAGCTACCAAGTTTCTGCTAGATCAGTGCTTCTCCCACTGGAGTGCACATCGCAATCACCAGCAGGTTTGTACAGCACAGAGTGCCGGGCCCACCCACAGAGTTTCTGATTCAACAGGTCTGGGCTGGGGCCTGAGCACTTGCATTTGGAAAAGCTCCCAGGTGTTGCGAGTGCTGCTACACTGCACCCAGAAGCACAGGTCTAGAGTACGTTTCCCTGGGCCTTTGACATTTGCCCAAGCTGTGAGATGCCTTACAAAAGGCACGTTCTGTTTGTTACCTCGTAAATGTTCAACTGCTCCACCAAGTCCAGGTCAGTCCCTTTCTTGTTCAAGTGCCGCTGAGACACAGCTGCGATGCCCAGCTCCTCCAGGCAGTCCACCACGTCGTAGAAGGTGTCTTGGTCTGGCAATCCGGACAACGTCTAGACAAAGAAAGAATAGGGCACAGACGTGTCTTAGGGATCTGTCTCAAGCCTCACAAGGCATTTTTATTTTTTTGCATAGTAGCCAGTGGCCATGATTATAACAATGTGGAACAAAGCAAGACAGAGGACAAGCTCATTTGACAAAAGAGTTGTTTAGCAAGAGCAGAACGAAGCCCAAGATCTCACCTCATAAGGTGCCGTGTACTCCCCTCCCCTTGAGTGTAGGCAGAACACTCCCATGACTAGGTTACAGTCTATGGCAAGGGTGGAGAGATTTTACAGTTGTCATTAAGGTCCCAAGTCAGTTGATCTTGAGCTAATCAAAGGGGAGACTACCCTGGGTGGGCCTGACCTAATCAGGTGAGCCATTTAAAACTGGGCTGAGGTCTTTCCTGAACTCAGACACTCAAGAATGGTTCTCCTGCTGGCCCCAAAGCAGCAGCAAGCCACCATGAGTTGTACAGCTGCAAGGAAATGAGCTCTGCCAACAACCACAAAAGCCTGGAAGAGGACCCTGGGCCTCTGCTGAGCCTCCAGCCCCAGTCAACACCTTGTGAGACTCCAGGCAGAGGACCCGGCTAGGCAGTGCTGGACACCAGCCCGTGGAAACTGTGAGATGATAAATCTGTGCTGTTTTAAGCTGCTAAGTTTGTGGTAATTGGTTACATGGCAATAGAAAACCAACATAGTCGGTGATCAGAAACTCCTGTTAAGATCCATCTACCAACAGCTGGAGTGATAACAATTTAATGATTCCCTTTTCTTTCCATTTGGTAGGTCTTCCCCTTGGTCTGTGAAATTTAGGAAAATGTGAGAAATGTCAAAGCAGCACCTCAGAGACAAAAAAAATAATAATAATCTAATAAAAGAAAAGGCTGACTTCTCTTTGTTACAGAAAGAAGGATCTCAGATCAAGCCTCTAGTCAGAACTGGAAGGACCTTTAGGTGATTTACTATAAGTCTCTTATCTTATAAATGAGGGAGAAGAAGGCTGGGAGGGAAGGAATTTGCCTGAGGTAACAGAAGTTACTGCGGACTTGGAATGAACCCTGGGCTCAGAGCAGCTATTCCAGTCTCCTCTCCTCACACACTCACCCCCCCTCTGTGCTAATTATTCTGACCTTCAATTTCAGACACAGACCTTGAGTCCCTATTTATTTCCCTAGCTTTGCACTTCTAAGAACCCTGCATACATATTTCAAAATCGCTGTAAACATGGTGACTTGCCTTGGAAGAGAAAAACACCAATACTTTCCCAACAATCAGTTCGCAGCTCTAACACTTCTATTTTGGGGCTGTTCATATCAGAAAGAATGTCTTTATTCGTAACGAAAACAATGCCCTTTTCCTTTCTAGGTGGAGCCAAGAGGGTACAACTCCCTGTTATTTAGATCAGAGATGATGAAAAATCACCGGGATCCAGCAGTTTGATGAGTTGGGGCACCAGCAGGGACACAGAACAGGGGGCTAGGAACCAGCTGACGCTGTAATAAATGGGGCACACGCCTTAAGTGGCCAAGTGTGCAAGTGCAAATGCGTGCACGTCTACAGGCACCAGGCCAGGTGGTCAGTCACCAAGGCATTAGCAGGCACGACAGTCCGCCAAACTGCCCCCAGCTCCCAAATTAATGGAAGAAGTAGGCACCCGTTCAAAGATGGCTATCATCAGAACAAGCCTATCCTTTGGTCTTAGTCTCTACCACTTGGTTAAAAGATGAGGAGAGGGAAAAGGCGACATGTAGGCCAGGGAAGGGCTAACAGCTGGAAGTGCCCCAAACTGACTGCTGACTCCGCCCAACACCAAAGGCGCAATAATGATGTTTGGTGCTAGATTTAAAGCTTTCTGCACCGCAGTGCAGGGGCTGGGATGTGGCACAGACACAGGCCACTGGCAATCTCCTCACCTCTCAGTTCCCCTCCTCCTTTCCTTTTTTCCCTGCTGAGTTCTTTTTCTCAGAAGTTTCCAGGGGGTTCAATTCCTATATCTAATCTCCATCACTTTCGTAAGCCCAACCATGACTGGCCGGGAGGGTTACCACTAAATAATTAAACAAATAGGTCTGTAGAACCAAACAGACTCACGGAGCCTTTGCTCAAAAACAGGCCTCGAATCGAGTGGAGTACGAGGTCATTTGTCATTTCCACTGTGAAAATTTGTGCTTGAACCAAGCCCTTGTTCCCTCACCTTTCCTGTCCTTCGCCACAAATACGGCTTCTCCCTCACCTGCACAGGGAGGGGACTACACATCCTAGAAACACATTCAGCTTTTTTCAGCCACTCTCTCCCATGCCCGGCCACCCTGCCACAGTCCCGCCTCTACCCGGGCCCTGTCCTCCTGTTTCCACCCTGACACCTCCCCGCCACGGTGCCCACTTCTGCTAAGGGGGGCGGCTATTCCAGAAGAGTCTGGGAGGCAAATGTCTCCTGACACCTTGACTCTCAAATGATCCCTCACAACCTGCTTCCTGCTACCTCTCAGACCTCATCCTGCCAGACCTGGTGGCAAGTAAATCTTCCACAAGGGAAGAAATCTCTGTGCTAAAGCACATTTCCATTTCCTCTCCCTGGGTTTCACGGATTCCATCAAACCAGCGCAGCCAAGGCCTGAACGTGATGCCCGTGGCAGCATTATATGCGAAAACCAGAAGCTCTGAACACTCCAGCTTCCTTCAGTGGGTGAAGAGGCAGCAAACTGGGGTGTGATCTACACGGGGCCGGGCACCACAGCAGAGAGGGGTGAACTGTTAATGCGCCTGGTAACAGAGATGAATCTCTTCCCCTAAGAGAAGCTAACCTCGAAGGGACACATCCTATATGATTCCATGTGACATTCTTAGACAGCAACACCACAGTGATAGAGAATAAATCAGTGGTTGTCAGGGCAGGAAGAGGGGATTGGGATGTCATTATAACAAGAGAGACATTTGGGGGGAGATGTTCTGTATCCTAATTATGAAGGTTATCCTTAACTACATGTGTACTAAAACTTACATAGCTAAAAACCAAAGGAAAAAAGTCAATTTTTGCTATATAGTAATTAAAAAACAATAAAATGAAATATAAAAACAAAGGCAAATACTAAGCACGAATTCCATCCGGGTTGCTTACTCCTTGGCCCTGCTGGAGCAACGTCCCTCCCTGGGGCTCCCTGGAACCCTCCTTCCCTGAACTTGCCAGCCAGCTCCTCGGTAACACCCGTCACTCATCTCCCCACCTGCCGCATCTTATTCTATGAGACAGTCAATGGATGACCCCCGCCCCGCCGTCGAGTGGGGGAGTCCCACTGCGGGAATTTCAGCCGGATCAAGACGAGGCACTATCTAACTTCAGCTTCCATAGCAAGAGGTTGTTTCTGAAACTCCCTCAGACCTTCTGATGACTTGGGGCTGGGGATGGGGGCAAGGATGGAGGTGGGGATTAGTCTGGGTCTTGGAAACCCCCCATTAATGTCCCTGTTTAACGAAGGCACATTTCAGCCTCAGAAAGAACATGAGCAGCCTAGAACTCAGTCCCCTTGTGCTGTCACAAAAATGTTAAATTTTTGAATTCTATATTTATTAGGACCTCTTTTATTATGTTGAAACAAAAGTTAGAAAAGCAATAAAATAATTTCCTAGATTTCGGAGTCTATATTTTTTGCGGACTCACAGAACACTTCCCTTCAGCATCTCGTTTGGATCTCAGAGGACTGTCCTCACTGAGGCGATAAGCACAGCTAGGATTCAACAAGAGATACCGCAGCCGCGGTGGGCCCCAGCAGCGTGCTGGCTTTTTTGAGGAAGAGATGGCATTTGCAGTGGTGTCCTCAGGACCTGCCTGGACTCCCCCTGGACCAGAACTAACAAAAGATTGGTCAGAACTGCCAGAGAGAAAGAGTAAGTGAGGAATCCCTGGACATTAAATGCCACACAAGGCCAAGGAAAGTAAGACATGCAGCGGATCCTTGCCAGGGACTGGTGGTAGGACGGCCACAGCACGCCGATGCTGCCAGGGCCATGAGGGCCGCTGAGCACGGCCTCTGCCCATGAAAGGGGCAGCACTACAATGGAAAACACAGGGCAAGGGAGAAAATTCCATTTTTGCTGAATTCAGTGTTCTCCAAAACGATGCCAGTGACTGAAGATGACAGGAAATTGATGACCTTAACCTTAAAAAAACCAAGAGAAAATTGCTTTAAAATTGCATGGTAAAATAAACTCGTGGATTTTTAAATAAATGCGAAATTATCATCCACAAAACAGCGGTGTTCGCTGGCCACCAGGACTGCAGTAGATTTTCCCGCGTCCTCACCAACAAACGCCTTCTGTTACAGAGCATCCGCTGCTGGCAAGGCCGGGGGAGATGTCGTGTTCTTTTACTGTGTATTTCTTTTATTCCTAACAGATCTAAGGTTATTCATTTTTTCACTGGGTTCTCAATATATTTAAAATAGTATCATTTTCTGTCTTATTTTTTGCAAATAATTTCCCAGTTTGTCACTTGCCTTTAGCTTTTATTTGTGGTTTTCATTTTTACAAATAAAACCTAAGCATTTTATGCACTGAGATATTTAAGTTCTTTCCTTTGGAAATTTTCTTGACTGGTTTTATTATTAAAGTAACCGTTTACCTACCAGAGACCAACTAATCTTCACATAGAGTTATTTCTCATTTTTTATCTATTACACTGAACTCTTTAATTGATTTGACATTTATTTTGGTATATGGTCAAAGTATGTTTTTGTTTATTTCCATGGAAAGCCAGACCTCCCCGATTGTGAACGAAGCTAGCCCATCCCCCTTGATTCGGTGGCAGTACGAGAAGTTCTGGGTACCAAGGTCTGTGTCAGCGTTCCTCGGCTCCCTCATCTTTGTGCTGAGCAGAGAGCCAGACCGTCCTGTTTTAATCCTTAGAGCGTGCATATTTTCATATCTAGTGGAAGTTACTCCTTACAGTTATGCTGCCCTCTCCTCTTTTTCCCCAGTTCATGAGGGAAAACTTTTCTCCAGTTCCGTTGCAGGAAGAGGTTCTGGGTGTTGCCCACAAGCCTACACCCGGCAGCCCGTGGCGTGCACAGGAAGGCCCATGGTGGGTTGGTGTGGGGCCTGGGGTCCGGGGTGCAGTGATCTGCAAGAAATAACGACCTGACCCAGCCCCAGGTCTTAAGGAGGAAAGGATGCAGGCCCTGCCTGGAGGGAACACTGGTCCCAAAAGTGAGCTGTCCCAGGCCAGCATGGGACCAACCCACTGTCAGAGCAGCATCTCTGAGGGTGAACACTGAAGACCACAGCACCCTTCTAGGTGGTGACTAGGGAGGGACGTGACCACCTAGAAGGTGAGGAGGGTGAGAGCAAAGGGAGTCGTCACCACCATACAAGGAGGATGAGACTGGACCCACCCCCAGGAATTTTTCATTCAGCCCCTAGCAGTCGGAATTTAATAAGCAGTGGGCTAAGAGCCCTTTCATCTCTTCCTGACTGTGTACTACGTGTAAAGCAAAACTGGCTAATTAATTTCTGAAAGAAAAATGTTTTTAAGGGGCATCTTCATAGGAAATGTTGTCATAAAATTCTCTCTGTCACAGTTCTGATTTTATTGGGAAAGACCAAAGCACGGGAAGCAAGCAGACACTCACAGGGCTTCGCACGTGTGTGTGCACCAACATGCTGGCACACATGCCACGCGTGAGTGTCAAGGGTTTTCTCCTGCAGGGAAGCACACCACAGCCATGGTTCCCACCACGGTGATGGGGTCCCCAGGATGTGTGACATTTGATCAGAAAGGCAAATTCTAAGTTTTCACACTGTATTAGTTCCCCAGGGCTGCTGTAACTAATTACCATGACAGAGTGCCTTAAAACAACAGAACTTACCCTCTCAAAGTGGGAGAGGACAGAAGTCTGATAACAAGGTGTCACAGGGTCATGCTCTCTCCAAAGGCCCTCAGGGCGGGTTCTTCCTTGCCTCAACCTGGACTGGCTGCTGGAAACCCTTGGCTTTCTCTTTAGCACCATTTGGCTTATAGGTTTATCACCCCAATCTCCACCCCTAGCTTCACGTGGCTGTCTTCCTCATGGACATGTGTACACATTGTCTTCCCTCTAGGTCTGTCTCCTTTCCTGTCCTCACAGGGACACCAGTCTTACTGGATTAGGGCCACCCTAATGACTTCATGTTAACTCGACTACATGACACTGTATTTTCCAATAAGGCCTCATTCATAGGTCCTGGGGATCAGGACTTCAACATGGCTTTTGGGGGAAACAATGCAACCCGTAACGAACATTGACCAACCTTGTTCACTAAAGTCATTGCATAAACTAGCAGCTCTGTGTCGACCCCGTCTTTCTCCTCCAGGATTTCCATGATATTTGACCAGGGTATGACTCCTAGGAGAAAAACAAAAATCATTAGGAAGAACAATTCCACATTCCTTATTTAACTCCCCTCGGAGTGTATCTACAGCCTCTTCACCCAATGATGGCAGTGTCTCTTAGTCTCCAAATATCAAAGCGTGACACATGCTTCAAATGAGGTGACAATATACCCCACTATCCTTGTCCACTTGAAAAGGCATATTCTTCAGTGTCAGGAGGCCTATCAATTTGCTTGGAAGGTCCCTTTATTTTAATTATGTGACTTTCAAAAAGTGTTTTACACCAAGTTTTAGGCCAGGTGTTTCCCTCCCCAAGTACAGAAACCCTTGACAAGCTCTCTCTGTGCATCAGCACGCTATGCTCTGACCTCCTGCAAGGGAAGGGGATGCGGGAGGCATTTACACTCGTGCTAACAGTGGGCTCCAGGAATGCATAGTGAAACTTGCATCTAGCAAACATTCCAAGAACAGAAGTACCATATATTATCTGTATTTAATCAAGGCACAACTACTGTCCAACCATAAACCAGGTACAAGGAACTGGGTCTAGCTGGAGGCTGCCCTAGAGAGTTTCGGCATCTAATGGAGCAGTTAGGTCTGAGCACCAGAACACTTGTCAGCACAGAGTGAAAGCACTCAAGAGGCAAAAGCACTTGTCAACGCCTGCCACTCAGCCAGGGAGGTCTCGGTGCAGAGGTGGTTCCTAAGTGGGGCTCTGCAGGTACAGGCTCATGGGTGGTTATCCCCCCACTCCAGGAGGAAGTAGGAAGACCCTGCACATCAACACTGCCAAGGTCATGGCCGCAAAAGGGACACAGCACCCTGACACATTTCCTGTCCCTGAGACAAATATTTGAAGTGTGGCCCTGTCCCTGGTGTGGCTGTTTGGAACACGAAGCTCTTTCCTGCATTCTCTATAAAGATCTCAAGGTTATTGCTTATTTTTTGCTGATGAAAGTAATTTCTAAATGAACCTAAAACCAGTGGCTTCTAAGTACTAGTTCTTGGATGGATTGTGTTGGAGCTGAAACATCTGCTGAAAGGAAATGGAGATCCCTGAGAAGGCATAACGTGGATTAAACTGGGACAGTTTAGGACCAGCAGGTACATGCCCACAGTAAGAAAAGGAGAGAAGACAGAGTACTTTTAAAAAGGAACAGGCACCTACTATGCATGAGAAAGACAGAGATGTAGTTTGATGCAGAGATCTGCTGGCTCTCCAGCAAATGAACGGAAAGCCTTTGTCTTGAGCCAAGTTATCCAGTTGGTCAGAATGAGACAAGCTTCCATACCCTTTCAGACCCTGAACACAAAAGCATGAGCCTTTGCCTATTGACTGCTGAATTATCTTCTTGCTGACACTTACTCTCAGACTATATGGAAATCCTCACATGTTCTTGAAACCCCACCCAAGTAGCCACTTCTGCCCCCAGGACAGTCAATCAGTGTGGTTTTTAGGCTTTGGGTCTCACTGTCCAGGGGTAGTTGACGCACTTGAAGGGCCCATGCTTGTGTTTATAACAGTAACACAGGCAACTTCTATTATTCACACTCGGCACCCAACCTCAGCAGATAACACGCGCCTGTGTGTGGTTAAAGGGGAGACTGTGCAGGAGAGAAAGCACTGAAGCTAGGAATATTAGTGGTGCTGGTGGGCCCAGTCTGCATCTTGATTGCACACATTGGAGCCAAAGGTGCCAAACAGAGCAAGGGAGGAAAGGCCAAGAAGCAAAGGCAAGCACCTTGTAAAGAGGGAAGTAGCCAGATTACGTCCTCTCTCTTCCGACGTGTAGACAGACACACCTGGGCGCCATTTTCTCCTTTGTGATGAAAACACTCAAACCCTAGCTTGATTTAATTGAAAAACATGTTCTTCAGCTAAGATATCTGATTCTCCCATTACTAGTTAAGGATTTCAAGTCTGTAAACTAGAATATATTCACATACTGTTGGGATGAAAGTTCATCCCATTCTACTTTGATTGTTTAGGGCCCAGAAAATGGGAAATATTTAGAAGAATAAAGGTGGAGGAGAGAAAACATTTTGGTCCAACACAAATGGCCTTGGTCAGGCTCGTGCTGGCTGAGGTCAGGCACCGGCAGCTGCAACCTTCCCACTAGTGGCCATTGGCTGGGCCCATACAGTGATTATGTATGTATGTATGTATGTATGTATGTGTGTGTGTGTAGGGGGAGAGGTTCTGTTTCAGAATCAGAAACCATACAGTCTTACTCCTTCACATACCAGAGAAAGAAACTAAGCTCTGGAATCGTGGAATGAATGGTGGCTCAGGAAATGCATCTGAATCGATGGAATCAGCCATAGGATTGCTCTGAGGTGCCATAGAGATCAAGCGCTTCACCTTTCTGCCTTAGCACTGGCGAAGCAGTACAGAAAGACAATAACCTACTCAATCAGGATCCTCGATCCCTCTCTGACTCCGCCCCCAGTCTCTGGAGTGAGTGTAGGCTCCAGGAGAGCCTGGTTTTTTTTTCCTCTGATGTTTCAAGCACACAGCTGGCATTTAAATATTTACCAAAAATATAAAAAATTCTTACATGGAAAATTCTTAGCATAGTATCTGTTACACGGTAGGCACGAGAATATCAGTAGCTGTAATTGTCATGGTGGTCGGGGCGGGGTGACACCCCCAGAGGGCAGACTCCCAGGCCAGTCCCCTCTTGCCACCAAACCACAGTGTCTCTCCTCAACCCAGAATAAATTGCTCAGTACTTTCCTCCCTGGTCTCTGTATTAAATCCCAAAGGAAATAATACAATTAGCACAATGCCTTGTACAAGAGTTGCTCTAACACTGACACAGATGGTCCTCACAGTACGTTCCATGTCTTTCAGCACGACCAAGGAACACACGTAACGTACATACTTCAGCCATAAATACTAATGGAGACAGAGCTCGAGTTGTCAACCCCTGACTTCCGCCGAGCCCTGTGCGTTCTTCACAGATCAGCACACCCTCCAGCAGAAGCCAGACGTGGGGCAGCTTGAAAGGAAGGCTGGGTATTTTCCCCCGTTAATCATGTGAGGAACAAATGTTCAAGAGTTATGTCATATCTCATCACCTCGCATGCAAGTGAGAAATGGAACTTCTTCAAAAGCAGCACCAAAAAAAAAAGCAGTACTGAACCAAATCAGTGCTGACTCACAATTTATGGCTGAAATTTCAAAACAGGTTACCCAGGGGGGCCACGTGCTCCACCCCCTGTCTGAGGGGCAAACCCCAAGAGTCAGCGGGAAGGGCACCCCCGGCCTGAGGGCTGCAGAGGCTTCTCCGCCAGTTCCCTGGGGATCGCCAGAGGAATTTGCAAGGAAGGGGAGTCCCTGTCATGGCAGAGTGAGGAAGCAAGTCCCCCTCGAGGGCCTGCATATGCGCTTCACTGCCTTCCCGTCTTTTGGCCAGGCCCCGTCTGCTGGGAAGAGAAAGTGACTTGAAGATCCAACCCAAACAGAAGATGATTCAACAGCCTGAGCAGACATGTACGTCTGCTTTAAAGAATTTATTTTTTACAAATTGAGGAAAGATGGCCACCGCTTTGTCTTAGGGGAGAGACTAAAGACAGTGCAGAGCCTCTGTTCATGCCCCAGAGGTCACCTGAGACTCACCTTTCATTTCAGCCCCAGAGTAAAAGTGCCAATTGCCTGTCTCAACCTGGGCATTTTTATTTTTCATTGTCATAAATACGTATTTGTCCCTATGTAGGACTGAGACCCCTCTGCTTTTTTGTGGGCTCCCTAACTGGATCACGCGTGACTGAAGGGCAAACTGTCTGCACTCACACAATGAGCCCTTCTGGTTGACTCACGAGTAACATTCATAAAGCCCCTAGGGGAATGTATTCTGGGACAACTCCACTTGTTGTTGGTGGAAGTAATTTTTGAGGACTTGTAGATTATTTGTTGGTTTTCTTTTTTGATCCTTTGAATCTGATTGTTTTCATCACCCAAAAGAATTCCTTTCTATTAAAACGAACCAGTCTATACTTTAACATACCCATTCTCCACCCTGTCTCCCCAGAGGAATGTGTCTAAAGCCACTAGAGGAGTAAAATTTATGCTTAAACGTGCGCACAGTGGACATGCCTGGTTGGCCCTTGGTCACCGCTGGCACCTCTGTCCTCTCACCCAGCTGAGAAGGAAGCGGGCAGCTGCTTCTAGACCTGCTGGTGGAAACACACCTGGGAGGCATGTTACTCTCTGCAAACATCACGATATATTTATATGTTTAATTCCACCGTGGGACTCAGGAATGCTTTTCCTAGCAGTAAAATAGGATGATGTTATATGCACGCATTATAAAATTATATCCAAGACCACACATGTCCATAGAGAAACATGCTGTTGAAAGACATGTGATAAGCAAAGTCTTGATTTTTTTCCATTACTGATATTCCTTCCCCCGCCCCCACAGCTGCTAGTGCTCAGTAGTAGAGAGATAATGGTAGTTGCCCAAAACTTAAGAAATTTTACAGGACCTCCTCAAAAAATAAAGTAAATAATCTATTAGCGTCTTTAATTGTTTTTTTTTTTTAACAAATTGGAGAAAGATGGTCATCATTTTGTCTCAGAGGAGAAACTGAGTACAGCACAGAGCATCTGGCTGGGACAGTAGATGGAGTCTTGAATGTGGGTGCCATGCCCTGGGTGGGTCTCGGGATCAATCCCCTAGCCCACAACACCCCTTTTACGAAACGCAAAGCCCAAGGAAGGAAGCTCTGAGCTCCCAAGTCTAAAAAGTAAGAGCGCAACCCCAAGGTCATAAGAAAACTGGCCCCTTCTAACATGGCCCCCAAGACAAGGGGGCTCAGGGTTACCTGAAATTTAGGACAGGAAAATGAAGAGTCCATTCATTCTAAAGTAACCTCCAGAGCCGGGGAATAGAGTATGAATCCTCTAAGTGTGAATGAAAAGATCTGCCTCGCTCTCTTCCCAAACACCCAGCTTTGGCCCTAAATCTCATTCGTTGGCCTTGCAAACACTAACTCTAGTTTCTGAGCCATGGGCAGTCTTCATAATGGTTTCAGAGCTGGCCCTATGACCCGCTTTTGGCCATAAGGAATTTCAGATCTAATAGCAGATGGCAACATGTTATAGGAGAAAGAAACGCACAGGCCGGCCCTGGTCTGGAGCCCATCTTCCGGACTCACAGCCCCTGCCCATGCACTGGGGTTTGTCTCTGTCACACACATCCACACAGAGGCCCAGAGTGGGCCCTGGCCTGCATCTACCACATAGGAAGCCGGCATCTGCCTGTGCATTCAGGGAAAAAGTATGGGAGCCCAATGTATGGCTCGGGAGGGTTTTCATTCACTTATACTCCAATTTTCAAAGTAACCAGTGATCAATCTACTTCCACCTTTAAATTTTGCCCTGGAAGGGGGTCTTAGAGCAACACTGAGTCACAGACACAAATGACTTGAATCCAAGAGGGCTATTTAGACCCCTGGTTCCCTTTTGACAGTTGTATCTCAGCTGATTTGTGTGTGAGCATGTGCACCAACACACACATGAAACCATAAGGAAACACATCACCATGTTAACACTATTTCTGTCTGGTGAGATTAAAGATGATTTTCCTATTGTCTTCTTTACACTGCTGTTGTTGTTTTGCCAATTTTTTACATAGGGTATTACTGTTATAGTCATAAAAATAAACACTATCAAGTTTTTGTTCTTTGAGTTTTGCTGGGAGGAGGATGATGATGATATGAAGAAATCTTACTAGGGAGGAAAATCAAAGGTTGTCTTTTGTTTTTAAAAGAACCAAACAAAAGAAAAAGGCCAAACTCTTAGTTTCGGGCTTCACAATGTTACAGGGGCTGCAGCATGGTACACACTAAACCAAATGCAAAGCCAACTCTTCAGCGGGTGTGTAAGGCAGACCAACTAGGGGCCGGGACACCAATGGGCAGCCGGGGAGCCGGGCAGCCTGTCCTCAGGCAGGGCACACACTCAGGGGGGACAGGCCACGAAAATGACACAGCAGAGAAGAGGGCCACATGGAGCTTTGAGAGCACATGGCCATCTGACCCAGGGCAGGGAGGGTGTGGTGCAGGCCAGCGGGGAGATGGGTGGCAGGGGGACAGGGGCTGGACGGCACAGGTCAGATGAAGAACTTTGACCTAATCCTGGTGGCACTGGGAGCCACTGGCAGGTATTGGGTGGCAAATGATGTGACCAAATTTGTATTTTAGAAGAATCTTCCAGTGGCAAAGGCTGGGGTAGCACTTTGGGGAGGTAAGGATGGTCAGAGATGGTGAGGGTCCCCAGTAGGGAAGGGACATTGGGGGAAGAAGAGGAACAATCAGGGTTCGGGCCAATAAAGCATGCATGAAAGGAGGGGAGGAAGGAGCCAAGATAAGCAGGAAAAGATGGGAAAAGAGGAGAAACAGCTGCTCCTGTGTGTTCAGTGGCAGGGGCTGGGGACAGAGGGTAAAGATGAGGTCAGGGTCAGGCCCGTCCTGGGTGTGCCTGTGAGTGCTGCCAAACCTCATTCTGTTTCTAATCTTCATGTCCTTACTGTCCCCCCAAAATATGTTTCCTGCAGTGTGTGGTCCACACTAAGGGAATACTATTTATTCCTAATGCCGTTTTGAACATGTGAAAAAGTAGAAGACATCCTACACCAGATATTTTTACCTTGATGAAATGAGGGGGCCGGGACCACTCACCTCGCTTCGTGTCGACGGCAGAGACAGCCTGGACCAGAAGAGGCGCATTGGACTCCGAGTACTCCACGAAGACAAGCAGCAGCTTCAGGGCTGTCTTCACCACCAGCCGGAACTGCGCAGGAAAGAAACCATCATGCAGGGGCAGACGCAGCCCTGTGCACCCAAAGGCCTCAGCTCCTAACAGCAGCTGGTGCCCAGAGCTAGCTGCAGGCCAGGTGCTCTCTTCAACTTACACGTGATTCTTCACTGGTGCCTCGGGAGGCAGCACCAGAATTTGAAGCCAGGGCCTTTGGCCCCAGAGCTCACACCCCATGGTCTCTCGATATCCCAGGTAGGGGCTGCTGAAGCAGTTACAGTAGTTCCCCCACATCCACGGGGTGCACTCCAAGATCCCAAGTAGATGCCTGAACCCACAGATGATACCAAACCCTTTATAATATGTTTTTCTTTTACATATAAATGTGCAATAAAGTTTAATTTATAAATCAGGCAAAGTAAGAGATTAACAATAATAACTTATCATTAGAAGAACACCTATAGCAACATACTGTCATGAGTTGCATGTGAAGATGGTCTCTCTCTCTTACTGTTCTGTGCTCGTGCTCCTGTTTGTGATGATGTGAGATAACAGAAGGCTAGTCTACGTGATGAGACAAAGTGAGGCGCACAGTGCACACCTCAGGATGTAGTGTCAGGCTGCTGTAAGGGTGACCAGAACACAAGCACTGCAACACTGTGACCGTCGTTCTGATAAACCAAGATGGCTATTAAGTGACTACCCGGCAGGGTGAGCACGTACAGTGTGGGTACCGTGGACAAAGGGGTGATTTCGATTCATATCCCAGGGGGATGTAGCAGGACAGCACACGATTTCACCATGCGACTCAGACACCATGGCAAGCAATTTAAAAGTCATGAATTGCTTGATTCTGGAATTTTCCATTTAATATTTTCAGACCACAGCTGACTGTGGGTAACTAGAACCACAGAAGGCAAAACCACAGATGAGGGGGAGGGGAAATTACTGTACTTGGCTTTTTTAAGACCAGAATATTGTAAAGAAGGAATGATCACAATTCACATTTTTCTGGGAGGACACAGGGACCAGGGGGTTCAGTGCCTTGTCCAACGTCAGGACAGCCAGCTCATGTGAGCAGGATTGGAACCACTGCCCGTTGTTAAACCTGAGCAAAGAAGGCCGTCCGGCGCCTCAAACCCACACTTGCTGGGCTCAGGGCACAGCATTCGTGAGGAGCCACCGAGAGCCCAGGGTCCCTCCTGTCCTGTGCTCATACTCCTGCAGGGCCTGGAATGGCATTTGGCACAGAGTGGGCTCGGCGATGTTTCCTCAATGAACGAATGAGTCGATTGACCCTCACCTCCACCACTGTGGGTATGGAGAATCGGCTCCAGGCTGTTACACAGGTCACAGGTGACTCACCCAGAGAAATCCCCAAACTGCCCACGTCCAGTGCAGCCAGCCCTGGCCTTGGAGGACTTCAGGTCAGCTCAGTCCCTGTCCCCCAAGACGCTGCTACAACCTTCACCCACCATCTGTCTCCTTGCCTAGCCCTACTTCCTTCCTAGAACCTCTGCCTCAGGACACTCGCATACTAACCATCTACCGTAAATGGGTTCAAGTCGTGCTCTAAGAAACAAGCCCACCTAGCCTGCTCGCCCCACCCCCAGCAGTTTGTCTGTCAGTGCCCCATTCCCCACAGGCAGCTACCCCGTACAGGGCAGAGGGGCTTATTTGCACTGTGTCTGCAGAGCCTGGAATGGCATTTGGCACGGAGTGGGCTCGGCGATGTTTCCTCAATGGACGAATGAGTCGATTAATGGCCCTCACCTCCACCACCGTGGGTATTGAGAATCAGCTCCAGGCTCTCCACTTGCAGCCCAAGGAAGACCCAGGCCCTCCTGCAGGCATCTTCTTATATCAAAATACTAGGGTCACGTGGAGACTTTACACAGAACCCGGAGCACTGTGCTCTCCCCACGGGTAACAAAAGTCGCACCCACCCTAAGTTGTTTCTCCAAAATCATGCAAGCACCTCCATTCCACTGTCCTTGTCTCCTCCGTCACACCTCCCTAGTAAACCTCTGTCTTTTCCTTGAATCCACAACTCTCTCCAGCCAGTCCTGTGGTTCTCAGCTCCCCTTCATAGGGAAACTTCTCAAAAGAGCTGTCACACTCTGCTTCCACTTCTTCACTTCCCAGTGACTCCTCAGCCGAATCCAGCATGGCTTCTATCACCACCACGGCTTCTATCACCACCACGCACATTAAATTACTCTTGTTAAGGTTGCCCATGGCCTCCATGCAGTCGAACCCAATGGTCTCTTCTCTGTGCTCCTTTTAGAAAATGAATTGCCCTCTCCAGAAACAATATCCTCCTACCACAGCTGACCCAGGCTCCTACCTGAATGGCCTGGCCACCAGTCTGCTGGCTCCTTCGATGGTGCTCAGTCAACCTCTAGGTGAGAAGAGGCCCCTGAGTGCACCCCTGTGCCTTTTCCTTCTCTTTCCTCACAGTCTCTCAGTTTGAAGTCCCACCTGTGACTCAGTGCTAACTGCTGCTTCCCGGGCTGGACCAAACTCCTGGTCCAGGTGACTACACACTCACCTGACCCGACACCCCCACTCAGATGCTAACAGGCACCTCATATGCAATGTGGCCAAAAGAGAACTCTCGATTTTTATTCACGCTCACTCCATTCCACCTACCACTCCCAGCCTGTTCCTTGCACAGTCCCCATCTCATTCCAAGGACCCACCACTCCCTGAGTGGCAGGTGAGAGTCACCCTGAACTTCATGCACCCTGTTCTCACAACAGATCCATTGGCCAGTGTGACAGACCTTGCTTCGAGAGCTGCCTTGGCACCATCCACCTCTCTACCTTCTTGTCTGCCCTGGACCACTGTGACAACCTCCTAAGTATATACATCCAGCCTTGTCCCCTGCAATCCTGTCACCAAACAGGAGCCAGACCACCACACTCTCAACCCCCCACCAGCTCTGCAGCGCCCTCATGAGACAACCCACTCTTGCAGGGCTTAGGTCCTGTCCCTCTCCCTCCTGCCCAGTTTGCCCCCACCTTTCTTTAGTCGTGTGACTCTATGTTTTCAACGTGCTGAGCGTGTTTATGGTTACAGTCTTCTTGTTGGCTATTCCCTACCTGGTCACCATGGAGCAATTTCCCCTCAGGGGAGACGTCTTCCTGACTCCTTCATCTACAGGAGCCCCCAGCCACTCTCACATCCCCAATGTGCTCCACATCCCTTACTACGACCCGAAATCGCTGCACACACATTTGTTCACCTGATACTCCTCTGTGGCCCTCGACTAGAACATTAGCCCCCATGGCAGAGGTGTTTAATGAGACACTGGAAATAGCATCTGTGCCCCAGAGTTGCTCAGTCAGCACCGCACGGGAAGGCAGGCCCTTCCCACAGCGCCTTCGTCTGCAAGTCCGCCCCCCTTATACTGTGTGAAGCAAGTCACCCGGGCCTCGGGTCCCATTTCCTCGCCCTGTCACAGACCCCAGCAAAGCCGAGGCCCCTACACAATTACTCTGAAGACAAGCAGCACCTTGAACTACATGGTTATGTCCTTCCCGTGCTGGGGATTAAGTTCTTTGGAGGGCTTTCAGCTCTTAAGGGCACTTCACCTTCAGAACCTGAGTCTTGCATTTGGTCCTCTGTTGCCTGAGAAGAAATAAACTAAATTCCACAGTGTTTTTCTCACCAACTACAAGGTTGGGGGCAAGAAGAGAAGGCATGGAATAATGAACTGCACTATCTTTGTACATTTAGAGCCGAAGAAATCTCTTCAAGTAAATAAAACACCCAGCAAGTCCAGGCTTGGTGACTTCCTCAGTGGGCGGACTGTCATTATGTGGTTTAAGCCTTCTCAGTGCCTTCCTGGGAAAGAACCTGGCCGCTGCCCAACCCGGCTCCCCCATTAGGGGCTCTCAGCAGGGGCCCTCACACCGTCTCATCAGACTTTCTTTTGACCATCTCTGTGGTCACGGGGCCCTGGCCGACATGGTCCCAGGACCCAGGGCCTCTGAGCCACCCTCCGTACCTAGGCTCTCCAATGAAGAAACCACTGTTTTCTAGCAAATCTTTTTCTGTTGGTCCCAACATGCCTATTCATGTGTCTTCTTCTCCTTGGCTGCGAAGAATCTGTGGGGAGCTTTATTTTTTTTGCCACTGTAATTAAAAAAATGGGAGAGTGTGAATCCTCAAATTCTTCTGATTCACGATTGCAGATTCCTATGCGTTTGACTTCAGTTGAGTCTAAGTTTATGTTTATATGTGTTTGGAAGACTTACTATATAAAATTAGTAATAAACATATTAGACAGTTAAACTACGTCAGGAAACAGAGGGCGTTGGAATATTATCATCAAAATACATCCAGCAGGCCTCCTCCTCAGAAATACCTTATTAGCATTATTGCTTGCACTTGATAGTAATAAAAGTGCATTACTTCAAAAAATCTCTGCATCGCTCCCTCATTTATCCAGAAAGCACTCAATTTGATGCCCTTGAGAATGTGGAATGCAATGAAAACCCTCCAATGCCTTGCAACAGCCACACACCCGTTCCTCCAAGTCCACAGACATTGCTCGTCTCAGAGCTCTTAAACATCCACACTCAGGTCCACTTGCACTCATCTTAGACACTCTAATGGGAGTGGCTACTGAGACTCTCAGCCCACATCCCCTGAAAGGGGCGGAGCAGAGCCCAGTGACAGGCCGGGTAAGGCAGGTCCACTGCGGCACCAACAGTGAGCATCACGAAGGTGGAGGCTGGGAAGGAGCCGCATGGCTGCCGGCGTACACACCACCGCGTGGCTCAGACACTGGAGGCTTCTCTGCAGGAGGTGGCAGTGTCACTTCAGTCTGAATCGCCTCCTTTTCAGCTCTGCCTGGTGCTCCTTCATGGTCTAATGAACAGTCTCCTTGAAATGACTTAGAAGCTCAAACACATGCTCATATGTCTAGCACCAAGGGAAAATCAGTCAGAATTGATTCTCATTCTTATGGATGATCGATTGCTCAGAAAGATAAAGCAGCCAGTCATTAAAGAGTCAGCCTCAGAAGCAGGGCTGATGCCGGGAGTGCAAATTCCTGCATTTGGAGGTTGTGAGTGGCTGCTCACCAAGGTCATTGCTGAAGGAATTCAGAGCCTGGATGGGGGTGGACTGTGTGCACCATTTAAGGTCCCTTCCAGTCCAAAGATGCTCTGTTTCTTCTTTCAATACCTTCTGCACCTTCCACGTGCTCAGCACCCAAGGAGGTGCTGAGAGGGCGTTACAAAGCCATGGCCCTGCCTTGAAGGACGTGGTCATCCCACTACTGAGAGAGGACCCAGAGCACCTCCACGCCTACACAATGGAGAGTGCTGCCCATACTAGACGCCCTCAGGGCTACGTCTCTGAGGACAGGAAGCCCTTCCCAGCAGACGGCCATTACAGTGAGGAGGAAAGTCGGCCAGAGAGACTCAGAACTGATCTGGCCACCTTCTGGGTTTTCCTGGAGTGGAAAAGCTACGTGATGGCCTTTGAATTCCTGCTCATGCAAATGACTCCACCCCCTTGGGGCTGGAGGAGACACTGAGGATCTAGATTCAGCCTTTGGGCCACACGTAACTTACTTTTTATATAACTGCCTTCTAGGTAATCCTAGTGTTCTAGTTTAACACTGTCCATTCTAGTAAACTATGCTTTACTGCTTAAAACACACGACTAAATGACAGTATATAACAGGAATCAGAGACAAGCCCTTCGTGGGGGAGCAGCGAGGGCAGCGGAACACAGCAGCTGAGAAGTGTTGTGCTTCTTATGTGTTTTGGCACATTTGGGGTTGACTGGACTGAGCCCTCCTTTCCACTGCAGCTCTCAATTCTCCCTCTCTGGTCCTACTCATCACAAAACAGAGCCCATGCCTCCTCGGAGGGACAGACAGTCCTCTAACCAGGGATGTGCCATTCGTCAGGCCTCAGTCAGGGGACTGTGACTCGACTGTATAAGCAACTCGGGGCTCCGGCGTCACGTCCCTGCCAGGGAGGCTGGGATGGAAGGGAGCAGGATGATGTCGATATGGTTCTTGGCTGTTTGGGGGTATTTTTTCCCACTTTCTGAGTCAGCCCATAGGGAGGGGTATGGAGTCAGCCTGTACATAACCCAGGTGTCCAGGTTTTAGATGAAATGTAACCACCAGATGTATGGAAAAGGAATAAAAGGCAATTTTCCTCAATAATTTTGCACTTGAAAGCGAACTGAAACTCCCTGAATGTTTTATTGTACTTAGAGAAACCCAAGAACTATACTTAGCTGGTCAAATATGCTGCTTATTAAGTAGAAATAAAAGTATTCCAAAAAATCTCTGAATTCCTACTCCTTTTCTAAAAATTCAACAACCATAAAAAGAGAACAATTTCCAAACTTCAGGATTGAAATTACAAAGAGTTAGAAAAACATGCTTCATTCTATTTGTTTCATTTCCACTTAAAATAGCATAAATACGTGTTATAGAAGCGGATGCTGGTTATTAAAACTGAATTCAAAATTGGTGAGATAACTTGACCTACAAAGCATTGCCACTGTTTACAAGCTTACCAGAAGGAACTAAGAATGTCTAAGCATTTTACAACAACAGAAAAATTCAAGTGACTCACTTATCTTTAAGAACTTCTTAATTAAATACTTCATTCCAATGACATATACTTAAGCTCAGAAGTAAGAAAATCTCAGATGAGGCCTAAAGTCTTTGTACCTGGTATTTAACAGTCCGACAGATACCCCAGACTCCATAGCTTCCCCCTTCAAAGATGCTGTCAACAAAATAGGTGGGTCTTGTCAGAAATAAAGTGTATGCCCAAATGTGTCTCCTGAGCACAGAGCTCTGGGCCTTGGCTTTCAGGCGTCTCTGAAGGATCAGTGTAGACACCAGGGCTGGCACACCCGCCAGGACAGGAAGTCACCTGGACCAAATCCATGTGCTGGCCTCAGGGCCTGATGACAGATTTGCTTAAGAACCAGCTTTGTGATGAATGTCAAAGGCCAAGTGCAAGGCTGGGGCCCCCTTAAGATTTTACTCGTTAGTAGGTAGGAAATCCTGCAGAATGTTAAATACAGCAGATTGTTCAAAAATAATTAAGACAAATGTCAAAATGATAAACAGTGCTACCAATGAACTTTTTTTCTATGAAGATAAATTCTGGGGCTTAGCTGGAGGATTTTTGTTTTGTTTTTTAAAGAATAATGACTAAAAGTGGACAAGACCAGAAAACCTCCACGTTGCTAATTTTTCCTTAGGATATTCATTGTAATTATGAAGAGTTAGGGACCACAGGTACCACAGGTAATATAAATCCATTCTGTTATTGCTAACTAAGGAGTACTGAAACTGCACTAAAATAGAGCCTTAAGGAGCAACTTGAAGAAGGGAAAGCAACAGGCCTGGCTTCTTTTCCAGGCAGTGACATCTCTATTTTCAGATGCAAAAATCTCATATTCTAGGATGCTATGTAACTTGTCACAAAGCTAATTTCTGGAAGAAATAAAAAAAAAAAAGCATTGGCCAATCTGATTCTTTCTACTCTAGTATGGAAACCCTGTTTTTCCTCTTTATGCAAAAATGTAAGCCTTGGGGAAATGTGACATTCTTTTCTAAACAATAATCAAGGTTAAAGAACTTTAAGTAAATACCAGCCCTGGAATCATGGTAGTAGACAAGAACTGAGCCTCAGTTAGGTGAATGTGCTATTAGTAAGAGTTTGGCAACCAACTCCCATCTCCTTAGAATGGATGGGGGAGGGTGGACAGGTGAGTGCTGGCAGGTAGAGAGGTGCACGGGGATGGTGGTCAGCAGCATGGCTAAGGCAAACCTGAGCCCGCAAGCCACTTTGGGATGGCTCCCAGAAGCCTCTATTTCTTCTGGTCCTACCCTGTGGCTGGAGACCCATCCTGGACCCTGGGGTCCCCATGACATGCTAGTCCCTATAAAGTTGGCCTGAATCCCTGGTCTCTTTCTCTGACACCTTCCTAAAATAATGACTAGTAAAATTCTCCCCTCTTCTTTTTTCTTCTACTGGGGTTATCCTCATATGAGGAGCATCCAAGAAATCAGATAAGTGAGAATTACTTTTCTCGGTGTAACAGTCAAATAGCCAGCAGAATGGCCATCAACAGTTCCAAAGGGAAGCTGGCTCTTCGCCCCCATAATGTCCCTAACACAAATATTATATGAATATGCCATTAACACTTGAGGAGTTTCAAAATTTTTACCTAATGAAGCATTGATACATGTGGAAAAAATCAAACACAGCCTCATTCACTAAATATGTTTTCATAAAATTAGAACCAATGAAGCTCTTTAAATATTGCACAGAATCAGAAACAATTTGATTATTTAAATATGAGGACAAGTCAGATGAATTACAATACATTCGCATGACTGAATATTATGTACATATTAAATATGTTTTTAAAATATTATAATGAAAGATAAACATGCTTCAAATATATTTTTAGTAGCAATGTGAGAAAAATTTAAAGAAAAATCAGAATACAATGTATAAACTTAACAATTTTTATAGCTATGTAGTACTTCAGGTGAGTTTTACTTTACTTTTTTTTGTAATTCTAAAGTTTTGTATGAGAGAGTATATTACTCTTATAATCATTAAAAAAATCAGTAAAAGTTTTAAAGGATTATTTTTAATAACAGATTTCACATTATACCAATGAACTGTAGCTGTTTTTCTCCTCAATCTGTTATCATTTACTACATCATAAAAATTACTTTTACTCTAAATTTCTAAGAATAATATACATCATTCAAATAATTTAGAAAGATTAAACTAAAAAATGCAATAAAATTCATTAATAGAGCAGATTTCATGGTACTGAATATATTTAATGTGTTTTTAAATCTATAAAATTAGACCTCTGGCTTCTACTTAGAAAACCGCAAGGAATGTCACTCCAAACCTAACAATAAGAAAAGCCAAATAATCACTGAAATCATAACTTTCCTTGAGTCCATTAGAAAGCTGGCGTTTTATGGCAACCAAGTAGCCTGGACTCTAAGGAGGCACAGCTTTCCTCCTACCAGGTGAGGGTGGGACACCAGCAATAGCCCTTTGGAGGAAGAGTAAGGAAGGAAGATGGAGCCTCCATACCAAGCAGGAAGAAAAACCCAGGTAACAGTTTTAGCAAATTGCTAAAGGCCAAGCATGGACCATCGTAAGAGTATAGAACCCCTGGGAGCTACAGACACTAAGGAAATTGGCATCCACTCACTGGCACTCTCCCATGACCTTGATGCCACTCATGAAGAGGATTGAGGGGTGAGTCAGAGACCTAAGAACGTCTCCCCATAGTGCAGATTTGGGTGTGCACAGTCAAATAACCAGAACAGCAACAACCCCCGGAGCAGCCACCTCGCCACCTAGAAAGGTAGACAACCAGGCACAGAGCTTTCAACCAAAAACTACAAGACATACAACAAAGCAAGAAATCTCTAAATTTTCCGCCCTGTTGTATAAAAGCAGAGGAATGAACAGAACCAGACTCAAATGTGACTCAATGTTGGAAGTCTACGATTCCATAATTACCACGTTAATGACTCCATTGGAAAGGTGGACGGCATGCATAAACAGATGAGAAGTTTCAGCAGAGGGAAACTATAAGAAAGAGTCGATGGAATGCTAGAAATACAAAGCATGATAAAAGCAATGAAGAATTTGTTGCCTAAGTCCATCGGAAAAACCACACCACGGAGCAAAGAATCAGTAAATTTAATACGTTGACCTAAATTGCACCCCCCCACAAAAAAAACACAACGAGGAAAAAGGAGTGAATATAAAAGTTTTACCCACACAAAACATATTTACTATGTCAGTCACTGGAAACATTTTAAAGCCTAAAAGTTTCCTTTCCTGGGCAGCAGCCAGATGCAAAATCTTAACACGCGTTCTACAGAAGGTGAAATGATTCTAATGAAGGCACGTGGTGTCTGCTTCCCGGTGTGAAGACCCAAAGGGGCAGAGAGTGTAAGCCTCGGGTGGCGATGTGACTTCAGTGGGACTCACTTCAGTGAGACCACAACTGTCGGCCACCACAGTGAGAACAGGAGTTCCCACCGTCATGCTTATCGAAACAGAAATGGCATTTCACTGTTCACATTGAGACACATCAGTTAAAAAAATCCTTCATAATACTATGAAGAATCACCGAGCATGATATTTGATGCTCTGAGAATTTACAATGCAGACACCTCAAACACGGCAAAGTTGAAATTATTAAATCTTAAGACCACAGACAGCAGGGAGAAAACAGAAGACTTGGTAAAAGTCTATCAAGTGTTAACTACCCTGATTTTCCCAAAAGAATTAAAGACAAAGTCCAAAAATCATACCCTCCACTTCACCAAATCCACTATTCGTCCCTGTCAACACATTGCGGAGGATCTGGGGACAAATGTCTCCTCAGCATTCAGGAAGGGGAGGAGAACACTGGGCCCATCCGTTTGCAAGTGAGCAGGTCCCGCAAACCGAGTCATCTTTCTTTTTAACAGTCAAGAAGCTGGTGGATTTGTGGAAAAATAGTAGTCCACTCAAAACACTGGGCACTTTTGTGCAGGAAAAATGCTCATTGTTTTACATATTCTTCACTATCATTATTCCATTTTATAGACTACTATAAATAGTCCACCCAAAGGCCCACACAAGTGTATTTGATGCTAAAGCTCCATTTACTGCCAAAGGCAGCAAAACATGACTTTGTCAACTCAAGGAAGAAAGGAGGCTGAATGGCTGTACAGTGTGGTGTCTTCTCACTGGCTGCACCAAAGTGACCCTTACAGGCCCAGACTCACCCGTGTCACTGCACGCTGCACTGGCGTGAGCATCCCACACCTCTGTTCACATTTTGGTCAATGACACACAAGCTCTGCTTATTACATGAATGTCAAATCAAACCAAGACTAACAGATTAATATGATGAATGGCCAAAGCAAAATTCATAATTATCTTGAGGTTGGAACTCTAGCAGGAAATCGATGGGGAAATTTGCAAAGCCCTGCCTTTAGGTGTGAAATGACCCCAGAGACAAGACTGGAGGAAACTGGCAAACACGGAGGCGTGAACAAAACCTGGGGGGATTAGTGGATTACCAGCTTGATTTGTGCCAGCACCCAGAGCAGCTAGTGAATCAGCGGTGGGATTTGTGGAAGAGAGACACTGTGTCCCAGGAGACTGCCACATTACTAAGTGTTCATACAAGATGGGCAGAGAAGGTGGTAACTTGTAGGATGAGGAATTGCAAACTGTGCCCTCTGGACTACCTGTGGAAATCATCATGTATAGCTTGCACAGGACGACATGAGTGCCTTTAAAAACTCCACTTCCATGGAGAAGTGAGTGTGTGGCTTCAGAAAGCAGTGCACAGCCTTTGGGTAACAGCAGAGACATGAATGCAAGTCCTCAGGAGGAAGGCTCTCCCTGGTTCCAGTGTCCCACAACGGCTGCGGGAAGTATCGGGAATGTGGCTGGTGAATGTCGGGAGCATCTTTAACAAGACCTGGCCACTTCTTCAAGACAGGATTTTGTGATTTTCTATTGTTTAACCCAAAAAGCACTCCAGCTCTCACCCACATGTGGGTCATCTGAGTATCTCCCATGGCAGTGACATGCCAGTGACTGAGATCAGAGAGCTCACCGGTCAGCACTCGCTGGAGCACCAGGCATCTCGGCAACACTCAGATCTCCTTGGGGACACTGCCTTCATCTCAAAACTAGTGTGTTGAAGCTTTCCTGCCAAGGAACCCCGATTTCCAACTTCTCTCTTCTCACCAGAAGCAATGCTATATTCCTAGCTGCCCAGATTCAAAACTGTGACCCCCTTTTTGATTCCGTATCTAGAAACCCAACCCTAGGAAGCTGTTCCTCAGCCACCCTATTTTATATACCACATGTCACTTACCATCATCCTTTCACTGTCCTAATGAGAAACTTTAGCAGTGTGTCCTGTGTGTGTATGACTACGTGTGTGTGTGAGAGAGAGAGAGAAAGAACATGGCTCTCTCATATGTTTAAGAGACTGCATGTGTGTGGAAGGGGGCTGTGGCCAGGACTCCCCTCAGGAAGTTGAGGGCCCCTGGATCTGCCCCGTGAGCCAGAAGGGGATCCATGCAGACAGAGAGAGACATGCACTGTTAGAGTGATGAAGGTGAGGCTATATAAGCTGAGTCATCCTACCCCGGTTACTCAGACTTCCAAATGTATGAAGAAAAAAAATGCCTCCCATGTGAGAAGCCACGGGGTGAGCATCTGCTTCTTACCTCTGACCGTGGAGTTTAGAGATGGACTTTGGTGAACAGAATAAAGCACTTTATCGAAAATAACTTTTCTTTCTTTTAAAAAGTAATTATTTGGCGGCAAATACATCATTTTGTCCTCTGACTATGAGCTCAAATATCTGCAAATGTGCATTGCATAATAACCTGCGGGCAGGCTGCAAAATCGCATCTTATTGCCTTTCATGGAAGGAAAAATGAAGAATTACAAAGACAGAATGACAAGGCTTTTCTAACCCAGAATCTCATCATCAACTGTGTCTGTTTAAGGCAAAAACCATGGCATCTTCAGGTAAACCTTTTAGGTTCTGAGAAATCTGACTCTTAGTCCAAAAAAAAAAAAAAGCCCTCAGGGCCCCTGGCTTTTCCAGCTCCTTAATTTTATTTGAACTGGGAAAACCTCTTGTGGCCATATCGCCCAATTTATATGGTTAAGGAAGGAACGAAGGCTTCCTCTTCAAAACCTAGGAGTTTTAGGTTGGTGCATCCTTTCTACCTGTAGGCTCCTCACTACCCAGGCAGGAGGGGAGGGGACTGTCAGGGGACACTGCACTGGTTTTGTAAATAAGAGGCGATCTCATTAGAAATGCACTGAAAACAAACTTGGTGCTGCTGCCATTGCTGACTTTGGCCACTAGCCTGAAACTGAGCCCAACCCACAGGGTCACCTGACATCACAGTGAGTGAACTCGGGCCACAGGGCATCACCCATGGTCCCCTTTCTAACACCATAAGCTACAAGGCTTAGCCTGGCCATAGTGACCGGCCCAGTGTTAAACACAGCAGCCGGAGACTGTCAGGGACCTTCCTTTGGAAAAATGAAAGATGGAGAACAAATCCAGCACTGACCCGGTGCTGAAGCCCCAAGTGAGGAAGCAAACACCCCAGCCGGACACAGGCTCAGGGAACAGAGAGATGCTGGGGTCCTGAATGTTGCATGTGCTTCACAGGAAAAGGAGGCTGCGAAGCAGAATCCCTTCATGCTCGTTCTTGAGGGCTTTTAATTTGATGATTTCTCCATGGTATTTAGAAATGCAACAAGTACTTTCCTGTGTATTCCTTTTTTGGTTGGTGGTTTTTCTAACAGAATGATTCCAAAGAAAAAAATCGACAGGATGCTGTTGCAATACCAATGGCTGGGAGTCTTCCTCCCACTCCTGAGCAGACCTGTGCATTCCTGGGAGGGCTCTTTCCTTTCGCTCCTCTCTCTTCTTTTCTTTCCTTTCCCTGTGGTCACTCCTCACACCTATTCCCATCTCCCCGTCTTCCCTCCTTTGTGTCTTTCCACCCCATCCCTTTTCTTCCCCTCTCATCATGGGTGAGCAGCTAAAAGACTGCCGTTTTTCCTACTGCAAGCATGCTAATCTTTCTTTCCTATTAAAAATAGGGCTGGCTGTTGGTGTTTTATCATGACCATAACAAAGCTATAAAGGTTTCTTAATTCGGCCATGACATTGCCAAAAGTCCATTTTTATTGCAAAATCTCCCTCATTTCCCTAGTTTTTGGGGTCCCAAGACCATCCAGAAAGCCCTGGGGAGGGAGCAGCTCCAACAGAACATGGAGGTCAGGGAAGGCTCCCAGCTGAAGGAAGGAAAAGACATAAAACACTGAGACAGGATGAGACATATAAATCTCTCCTCAGCCTGGCCGAGTCTACCTCATGGCCCAGTGCTCCCCTCAGCTTCTGAGGTCACCTACAGCAGTTTGCAAATAGAGCAATTCCCATTTCCCACAGAAAACAAAGCCAAATAACAAGGAAGGAGGAAAGGTTTTCAGTCTCTTGAGAAAAACCATGGCTGTTTCTGTTACGAAATGGGGAAAATATTCTATCAGTAATACTAGGAAAAGAACACAGAGAGGAAGGTGTAAGGGTTAACCTGGGGCCCAGTGGGGACTGACACCTCTGGCATAGAGGGAAGGCCCTCCCACCCACAGAGGGTGCAGTCGCCAGGACTACAGAAGTCTGAAAGGAAGGGACAGCCTCACACTGGATCTGCTCCCCAGAGGAAGAAAGATCAGGGTCAAGCCCTCCACATTTACTGAAGAAGACACAAGACACAGAAACATTGTACATAGGACAATGACACCTCAGTCCCCTTCGAAGTAGGCACCTTGGGACCTCACACAGTTCTCCAAATTGCCATCAGCTGCTCCATCATATTTTCCTAAATCTCACTGATGGTCTGAAATCTCTTCCCTTTCAAAGGTGATTTTAGTTTGGGGAAAAGCCAGAAGTCACATGGCACTAACTCTGGGCTGTAGGGTGGCTGAGTCACCTGAGTGCTTTGAAGTTTTGCCAAAAAGGTCTGCATGAAACATGATACATGAGCAGATATGTTTTCATGATGAAGCTGCCAACCACCAGTTGCCCAGAGCCAGGGCCTTCTGAATCATCGAAACAGTTTCCGTAGAGGAATGTTCAAGCTTCACATAAAATCTGGTGCAGATACATTGCTCTACTTGCTCATTTTAAACGTGACAGCCACACAGTACACATGCTCACTCAGCACCATTTACTGCCCCCGCTGACTAGTACAGTGAAGTCGTCATTGTTCACACGTGTGCATTCCAGTCCACTCTCCTCTCCTGGGCTGCCAGGTTAGATCGGTGCCAGGCAAATCATTCTCATTATATTAACAATGGCTGGACATTTTCTGGACAGACTGCTTATACCTTATATTGGCCTCAAGTGAATTAAAGGAGATGATGTCTGCAAAGCAACCTACTATGGTGTCTGTTGCCTAGCAAATCTTTAATAAATGTGGGTAACTTTCATAACAAATGGTAGAGTTGAAAGTCAGCCTCAAAGTTTTCCATCTATATATAGGAGCATGTATATGTATCTGTATAACACATACATATGAACATGAAATACAGCAGGTAAAATTTGTACTCATCTGTGGTATAATTTTTCAGTTAAACACAAAACTAGAGGTTATTAAAGCATTTAAAATAGGGAAACAAAATGCATTAGAATCATAAACCCTTGTAATCTGAGTATATTTTAAATCTATAAAATAGGAGTCCTCGCTTGTGCTATGACAAGACTGGAACCAAGCTAAAAAGGATTATCCTCCAAAACCATTTCAGACAGGGTAACAGGAAGAAAGGTCTATGATACTGAAACTGAGTAAGATGTTCGAGTAAAACCTTCTCTTACCTTTGACCCGATGAGAGTGTACAGCCACTGAATGGTTTCATTGTGGTTTATTACTCCGTTCATCCCATCCACATACAACATAATCTGGCCCAAAGCTACAGAAGACAGGAGAAAAAGAAGCAAGGAGATATTATGGTTTCACATGTAAACAATTTTCAACGGTCATCATGTCAGTTGAGATTTTCATGCTTTAAGTACACAGTATATTAAGAACCAAATGGGAAGAGAATGCCTGGGCTCTGAAATTTGCAAAATCCCATTTCAGAGAGGAACGTGCTGACCACAGCAGAAGAAACAAGAGCTATTCCTGGTGTCTGGAAGATGCAATTAAGTCCCTGAATCCAACGATTGCTGTTCCTCTGTGTCTTGATGTATAAGTGCATGTTTTTGCATTTCTATATCTGTGTGCAGTCCTAGACAGGCACAGGTCCCCTGGAGACAGTGTCTGAGTTGCGGCCTCCTGCTGGGGTCAAGGGGACAGACGGATGAAGCTTCCGACTGGAACCTGTCTCATTGCCCCGCCTGTGATCAGGCAGGTCCCAGAGGCTGGGGAACCATCTGAATCCTTTAGATAAGGGATATATATCTATTTAAACACTGTAGTTTCTTTGAAAGATTTTCAGATTTTAAAATGTCAGAAATCATGAAAAATATAATTTTTCAGATACAAAGTCCTAAATTTATAGTTAAGGAAAATATGGTCACCACATGTTGCCATTATTCAAAAGGAAAATCCAAGCCATGCTATTACCTTTTAAATATATATAAACTATTTTTTCAGCTCCCTAATATCAAAATAATTTGGACTCTAGATAATGAACAGAAGTTACAGACCCTAAACAAGCAAGCACCCTGAAAAATCATGTCTGACCTCCTAAATCTCACTTCACCCACAATTAATTGGCATGGCACTGCCATTTTTATGGTAACAGTGGAACATTGCATTTTAGAAAACTGGAAAACACAGAGCAGTAAAGTGAAAATAATTCATAATCCCATAACTGAAGTTAATCATTCTCAATATATGAATGAATTTTTCTCACACTCTTTTCTTAGCATTACACCCACACACAAGTTCATACAGAGGTTGTCAGAAACAGTCTGTATTAAATGGTGTTGGTTGAAAAAAGTAAAACACAAAATAGTGATATTGGAAAGCCATTACTATCCTACCCAGCAAAAGATCAAATAACACAACCACATGATCATTCTAAAAAAAATCATGCTCCTAAATATGTAAAAGCTCAAAATTTAAAAAGAATAATTAAACATATCCTTGATACAATAAACAGCATATTTTGGGAGTAACTGGTTCATATTCCACTTAATGGTGAGGCACAGCAGCGAGTCCTATTAAAATCAGGAATCATTTAAAAGTGATGCCCACTGACACCAGGATTATTTAACACCACCCTAGAGTTTTGGGAAACTTTAATGACGTGAAAGTAACAAGATGTAGGATGGCTAGGAATGAATACATAACACTGCCGCTTTTGCAAGGGGTATCATAGGGTCAGTAAAATATTCATCTACAGCGTTCATAGTGAAGGGATCATGACCATGGCCACTTTCTCATCTGAGTGAGGAGCATGTTACATTCACAGAAAATCAAAGTCGGATATAAAGAGATAATACTAGATAAAAGGACCCATGACAGCACATATGACAGAGGTTTAAATAATGTCTTCTCTAAACACTTCAGGCCGACTGATAAGGAAACCCTCAACGCCAACCACAGCAACCACAGCCGTTCACAGCAGAGACAAGCTGGTTCATAATAACATGCAAAGCTGTTCGTCCTCATTGTAATAAAAAAAAATGCAATGCAAAAAAAAAAAAACAGTGAGGTAACTTTTCTTACTTAAATTATCAGAGGTAATTTTTAAAGAAATTATTAGGCTATTAATTGCTAATGAGGTTAAACAAGTAACTTCATACATTACTGGTGGCAGGGGGTATTGATAAAAATCTTGCAATAAGACTATTTAGTGCTGCAATTGTTTTTAAAATAGTTACTGTATATTTGGTGCCTACTTTGTGCAATCCTCTGAGAGGGGACTTTATACATATTATTAACACAATAGCCCTACTGTGCAGTAGATATTATTACCCCACCAGACACAGGAAAAATCTGAGGCTCCAAGAAGTGAGGGAATGTGCCCCAAACCCATCACTACCAAGTGGTGGGGTCCACCTCCAGCCAGAGAGAGCAGGCTCCCTTTCCCAGGTCTGTCCTCGCAGCCTGAAAGCCCTCTCAAGGCTCTCTCCCCAAGTCACTGTGATTTCGGGGATCCAGTCTAAGGATATGCCCTGCGTTAAAGGGGAACAAGGATGAAGCGATACTCACTGAAGTATCCTGACATCAAAATATCCTATCATAGTTCTAGAGCTCAGCATACACAGTAATTTACCAAAGCTATTCCTGACCTGTAAAATGTCTACAATAAAATAATTAAAATGCAGAAAATCATGACTACATATCACATAACTTAATTAAACACTAAAATCTTCATGCATGGAAGAAAGGAAAAACTCATACTATATAAGCATTACAATTGTGTTTATGTTCTTTTTTCCCTGTTTTCCCACTTTTCCACTATGAGCATCTATTGTAACTTCTATAATAGAAAAATAAACCAATACATAAAAAATAAGACTACATAATATAAAATACTAGGTGCTTTTAAAAAAGACTGTAGTTAGTTATTTTAGAGAGAGAGAGAGAAGGGAGAGAGAGAGAGAGGGAGAGAAACATTGATGAGGGAGAGAAATATCATCGGTTGCTTCTTACATGCCCCCAAGCCGGGGACTGAACCCCAACCAGGATGAACGCCCCACCCAGGCATGTGCCTTGACTGGGAAGAGAATCAGCGACCCTTTGCTTTGCAGGACAGCACCTAACCGACTTAGCCCCATGGGTCAAGGCCAGGTGCTTTTTTGTTTTTAGAATTTTTTTTTGCCAGCAGTGCACCCCTCCCGCCTCCACCTCAGGGAGGAACTCTGAGGATTCAGCACATCTTGCCCCACTTTCCCCTTCTCCTCCTCCTTCCCTTCTCTCCCGCCCAAAACAGGCTGGCAAATGTCCAAGGAAGGGGACTCTGCACCACCATCCTTTTTCCCAGTTGTGGAAGAAGGTGGGTACTGAGAATAGTGGGGGGAGCGCTCTATGAAGTATATGATTGTCTAACCACTATGCAATACACCTGAAACTACTATAAAATAGTATTGATTGTAAACTGTAATTGAAAACCATTAAATTAAAAAGAAAGCAAATCTGGATGCAGATTTTAGCAGCATCTTCTAAATCATCCTAATAGCACAGGGGAAACGATACAGAATCTTCAGCCTCTGGCAGGTGCATCCCCTGAGCCCTTCCCAACCCTCCCAGGCTGCAAAGGTGGAATGAAGGTCTCCATCCTCACCTCTCAGGGCCTCTGGGACTGCAGAAAGCCCAGGAAGCCAAGACACTGCTACAAAAATACAAAAAAAAAAAAAAAAAAAAAAAAGGAAGGCAAAGTGAGATTTAAAAGCCAACTTGAATTTTTATGTTTTCTCTTTATGATCTGATTCCCTCCCAGATCTATTAACTGATCACACTGCAGGAGGAAAGTCACCAGAAATTCCGCTTCTAGTAGAATTCAAGTTTCTGACACACTGACTTGTGATAATATTTGGCTAATCAAAACCTTGCCCACTGGATCTTTTTGTTCCTGGTGCTAAAACACAGCTTTCTGTAACACCCACTACAGACACGAGATGGCGCTAAATAGATTCAAGTGGGTTAACACTGCTCTTCAACAGAAAAAAAAAAACACACCAATTTAAATGTGGGCTTATGAGTAAAACTGACACAGGAAAAAACAAACAAAGTAGATGGTCTGGGTCACAGGAGTCATGAATATTACTGACTTGCATTTTCAAGTAGGACAAGGAGGATGAGATGTCAGAGGAGAGTGGTGGACAACAGCCCAGTCCAATGAGAGGCTGCCCAGGGCTTTTGTTGTGCTGTGGCTCATGGCATGTACCCTGGGGCTCTTCATGAACTTTTCCATGCTTCAGTATCCTCATCTCAAAAGTGAGATAGTACCATAGCACTGTAGTCCCTGTTTTTTAGGGCTGTTGTAGGGATGGAGAGCAATCTCTGACTCAGAGTAACTGCTCAGCAAGTGTTAGTCATGAAGACTATCTATCTCCCTGAAGTCAAACATCAATTATCTACTGAATAGAACACTCGTTGGAAGAATCTCAAAGACACAAAGTGGGGGAGTGGGCCCTCTGCCTAAGCCAAAGTCACAAGAATGTTCTTTGTTTTCTTCTATAATTTTTAGATACATGATCCATTTTGATACAACTTTAGTATCAACTGTAAGATTTAGATTGAGGTTCTTTTTTTATAAAGATGTCCAACTGACCTGTCATCATCTGTTGAAGAGATTATCCTTTATATAATTGCTCTTGCGAATCTGCCAAAATAATCCATTGGCTATGCTTGTGTGGATCTATTTCTAAATTCTCTATGTCGCTGTATTGATCTGTCTGTCCCTTTGCTAGTGCCACACTATCTCGATTACCGAAGCTTCGTAGTAAGTCTTGAAATCAGGTAGCATGATTCCTAAAATCTTCCATTTCATCCCATTCTTCCTTTTCAAAATTGTTTTGGCTATTCTTGTTCTTTGTCCTTTTCATATAAATTTTGGAAGCACCTTGCCTAAATCTACAAAAAAAAATCTTTTCTGGAAGTATTATGGGAAATGCATGAAATCTATAAATAAATTATGAGAGAATTGATCTATGTTGAATCTTCTAACCATGAACTTATTATGTCTATGAATTTAGATCTTCTGATTATTTTCATCAGTGATTAGTCATTTTTAACTTCGGATCTTGTGTATAATTTTTTTCCAAATTTGTAGTATTTCACATTTTTGGAGTTACTGGGAATGATATTTTTAAAACTTTTCCATTCCCAATTGTGTATTGCTAGCATATAGAAGTAAAATAGATTTTTGTGTGTTGACTTTGTATCCTGTAACTTTGTTAAATGTATTAATTCTAGAAGTTTTCTAGGTTTCATTTTTGTAGATTTTCTGATATTTCTATATAGATGATAACACTGTCTGTAACACAGAACAATTTTATTGCTTCCTTCTCAATCTATATCTACCCTTCCCCTTCTCCCTCTTTGTCTCACTACACTTCTGAGCATTATCCTTTGGGTATAACATTCAACAGGTGTGCTAAGAGTGGACACCCCTGCCTGGTTCTCAATATTTAGGAGAAGGCATTTAGTCTTTCCCCATTATGTTAGGTGCAGGTTTTGCACATTGCCCCTTTATCAAGGTGAGGAAACCCCCCTACCCCACAATTTCTAGTTTGCTAAGAAATATATATATAATTAAATGGATGCTGAATTTTGTCAAATGCTTTTTCTACTTCAGTTGATATTATGCACCTTTTCTTCACACCATTAATGTGGTGGGTTACACAGAGTGGATTTCAAATTAACATTTGAAATTAATACACCAGCCTTGCGTTTCCTCTTGGCCATGGCACATTGTTCTTTTCTGGTATTGCTGGACTTGCTAATGTTCTGCTGAGGATTTTTGCATCCTGGTTCATGAGAGAGATTGGTCTATAGTGTCCTGTCTTTGTTTCATTTCATATCATGGTAATACTGGCCTTATAAAACGAGTTGTGGGGTATTCCATTTTCTGGAAGAGATTGTATAAGATTGGCTTTATTGTGTCTTTTTGGTAGAAGTCACCAGGAAACCATCTGGACCTGGAAATTCCTTTTTTTGAGGGTTAACTCCAAATTAAATGTATTTAATAGTCATAGTTAATATCAGTAATAGTAATGGGCCTAGACAGGTTATCTACTTAATTTGGGGTGAGTTTAATTGTGGTAGTCTGTGGTTTTTAAGGACTTGGTCCATTTCGAGTAGAGTACCAACTTTATGTGCTTAGAATGACCCACAGAATCCTCTCACTATTCGCGGAATGCCTGCAGAGTCTGTCATAACACCCCCTCTTCGTTCCACATGTTGGCAATTAGTGTCTTTTTTTCTTTGTCAGCACTGCTTATTATTTTCCTTTTCAAAAGTTTTCTTTTTGTTTCACTGATTTTCCCTATTGTTTGTCCGTTTTCAATTTCATTATTTTCTACTCTTTATTATTTTCTTCCTTCTACTTGTTGGCTTTATTTTTCTTTTTCTATCCTAATTTCTTAAGGTGGGTGTTTATATTATTAGAGTTTTTCTTTCTAATTTAAGCATGTAATGCTACAAATTCCCCTCCATGTATTACTGCAACCACATCCCAGAAACTGTGGTATTTTATATTTTCATTTTCATTTAGTTCAAGCTACTCTCCAATTTCCACTGAGAAACTTTCTTCAATATATGAATTATTTAGAAGTATGTTGTTTAATGTCCAAGTATTTGGAGATAATCCTGTTACCCCTCTGTTACAGAATTATAGTTTAATTCTATTATGATGAGAAAACATGCCATTTTAATTCTTTTAAAGGGGGGTATGACCTAGGATACCAGGATGTGGTCTGTCTCCGTGAGCGACCCCTTAGAAGGAAGGGCGCACATGCTGGCACACACCATTGCGGCTGCACTGGGCAGACCGCTCTCAGGATGCCCGTGAGAGCGGCAGCGGGGTGGTGCTGGTCACACCCTCACGGCCTCGCTGATTTCCAGTCTGCCGGGTCTACTGGTTCCCAAGGAGAAGTGTGTCGAAGTCTCCAACTGTCACTGAGCATTTCCTGTTTCTTATTTTAGGTCTTTCCATTTTCAACTTCGGTGTTCTGAAGTTCTATAGGTTTTCCATTTCTGAGTGAATTTAATTAACCCTTTTTATTATGATAATGTCCTTCTTTATCCCTTGCTATTTTCTTAATTCTGAAGTCTACTTTCTCTAATGTTAATATAGCCTTTTGGTTAGCGCTTGATAATCATTTATTTGTCCACCTTGCTTTAAACTATCTATATACAGCATTACATGGGTTTCTTGTAGGCAGCACATAGTTGGGTCTTGCTCTGTTTACTCATTCTGTTCATGTCTTTAATTATCGTGATTAGGCCGGTTACATTTAATATAATTATTGGTGCATTCGAATTTAGGTCTATTATTTCCAATTTTTTACTGAGACCATTTAGTGAGCTTTTATTGTGCTTATTACATTTTTTGTTTCTAACTTTTCCATTTGGTTTGTCTTTATACTGTCTATATCTTTCTTTCCTGAGACAATCTTTCCATTATGGCACGGTGTCACCCCTACTTCCTGAAGCATTTCTGTACTAGCTGCTTTACAGGATTTGACAAATCTCAATAGCTGTGTCACCTTGGCACTGGGGTCTGTTGTTTTGTGTTTTCCCATGGACGTCAAGATTTTCCCAATTCATCGTATGCCAAGTAATTCTGGCTTATACCTTGGACATTTTGAAGGTGATGCTATAAGACTCTAGATTTCATTTAAGTATTACAGAAAATGTTGGCATTTCTGTTTAAGCCAGCAATGAACCTGGTTCAGTTCAAGCCGCATGCCTCGCATGGGCTGTGGTTCCAATGCCAGTCGGTTTTCGAAGCCCTTGCCACGCCCTTCATCTTGGGACTGCATGTGTACCCAGTGGTCGGTCTGGCACCTGGGCAGTAATCTACCTTGTTATGCCATATGCGGTTGAGGGTCAGATTCACACACAGTTTGCAGTGAGCCCAGGGCTTCACCAAAAAACTCCGCAGGTCACTTTCTTGAACTCCTCCTCCATTTTCCCCCTGACACTTTTAGGTTCCCTGGGGCTCCCCTTCTTAATCCTTCAACCAGAAAGCTGGTGCATTATTTACCCTTTTCTGCCACACTCACAGCCTCAGGTCCAGCTTCCATGGTCTCTTCTGGGTGATAGCAACTGCTGATCATAGCTCGTGTCCCTACCTTGATTCCCACTCCTTTTCTAATCCATTGCAGACGTTACCACTGAATTTTCCAAATGTCAGCTGAAGCAGGCAAGCCTTCTGGCTCACTTCTGCCCCAGGATGAGGCCCAGGGCTCCGCATGTCCCCACCCGACCCCCTCTTTCAGCTTCTTGCCCACCCTGTCTGGGCTGCTGCGTCTCTGAAAACTTCTGCTACCATCTGAGCCTATCGGTTGTAAATTAGTTACATGTACCTTACACTTAAGAGAGGTCCTTACATATAAAACATTCATCCATCCTACAACCCAGAGGCAGATGCATTTTTTTAGAAAACAATCCCAAACCAGTTATTTGCCTGCTTGTTCATGTCCTGTCATTTGACCAAAGATGCCAAAAATGCTGGGGAGGAAGGTGAAGGTAATTCCTTCCCGGCAGAGTCATCTGCCTTTCTAAACCAAGAGCTCTTAACACCGCTGCCCTGTGTGGTCTTTCACGAGCCCCCACCCACCCTTCCCCTCACTGGGCATCGTGGCAGTGAAATCACAGCTCACCGCACGCTGTACAGGGGCCCACCTTCTAACAGGGCTAACCCATTTAGACCCAGGGATTTTTAATGCAATGCGGGTTGTTTCATTTTTTTAAAAGCACTGTTATAACTATAGGTATATCACATTTTATTACAAATTAGCCCTTTTTACAATACCAGAGAAGGCTTTCGTTTGTAAACTATGTAACCACTTGCACGTTTGACCCTACAGTCCCTAACAAACAAAAAGTCCTCCCCCTGAAATCTGAGTGCTTCAGTTTGTCTTTCTACAGCCTCTTCCCGCTAATTTTCCTTTTCCATTTGGGGGTGACTTTTAATTTTGAGATAATTTCAAAGTTACCAAAAAGTTGCCGAAATACCATCAGAACTCTTTTTTGTCCATACGCATTTTACCCAGATTCACTAATTGTCTACATTAGGTATGATTTACCTCCTTTACCATTCTCTCTCCTTTCCTAAACTTTTAAAAACATTTTTAAATAACAACTGCATGTACCGAAGGTGCGCAACACGAGGATTTGATGGGCACATGCGCAGAGCGAAGCAGTGGCTGCCGACAGGGTGATTGACACCTCACCTCCCCACCCAGGCCCCTTTTCCGTGTGTGATGAGGCCCAGGACCCACTCTCTCTGCAGCCTCAGGACCTCAGTGCAGCGCCACTAAGCGTGCTCTTCGTGCCTGTGCAACAGGTCACTACACTTGTCATCCCGCTGGCCCGCTCTTCCCTCGACTCTCTTTTCACCCCAGCCGCGGGAAGGAAAGCCCATTCCACAGCCCTTTCATAAGATCAGCTATTTCACCGCTTGGAAATGTGGCTAAAAACAACTCCTATTTATTTCAACCCAAAGTGTAGGAAAAGAGATGGATTATATAAAAACTTGAAGAAGAACGGTCTCCCTAAAAGCAATTTTCTGAAAACAATTGCCAATGGTCACGAAGGTGTTTTTCTTTGACGGGGGCGGGGTGATGACTGGCCTGTGGCTGGTGCATTAGGGGCACAGACGGGGGTTGTCAGGCTGTTGGATGGAGTCAGTTGGTTCTTTCTGGCTGGAGGCTGACGCTGCTTCCTTCAGCTGGAGCACTGTGGGGCTCACACAGCCACTGAGGGTTCTTAAATCAACGTTATCTCCAGAGAAGGAAAAACCATTACTACCACTAAAACCTTATCTTCTGGGAAGGGCTAATTCATCTTAAAGATGGGATTCCATCTTATTTTAATCAGGCCATTAAAACTTACTCTTTTTAACTCAGAAATGGATTTGTCAACCCCCAATTTCCATTATTCACCAAAGCCCGCTGTAAATATTGAAAAGAGGTTGATAATGTTGACATTCTTGGAACTAAATGGAGACCTTGGAGTCTGCATTATTATTATTCTCTCTCCCACTTAACTGTCTGCCCTAAATAACAAGCCCAGACCCAGCCATCCCCAAGGGCAACTGTCAAAGAAGTATTCTTTCAGCACTGATTACTGCATGAAAATTAAGGAGAAGAAGCTGCCAATTCTAGACTGAAGACAAGAATGTGATCAGCACGAAGAGCTCCAGCAAGGTGTCAGAGTTGCAAGTCCCCTGCTGATACTAGCAGTATTTGCAATGCAAATTTTCAGAAGCATTCTTAGAAAAATTACTACTCTCCACACCCCAGGATTCCTGTTTCCTAAAAAAAAAAAAAAGAGTGCCCAAGATAATTTTTAAAATAAAGCAGGTATGTGGGCTTCTCTTCAATGCTTGCGAGTTTAATCAGCAACTCCCAGAAGACAGAGGAGTCTCTACCAGGACCCCTAAGACAGAATCACTGCAGTGGTTCTTCCTGACTCACCTTCCCACCAGGACATTATGCAGCCAAGCTCTCGGAGTCCTCTTCTCCCATCAACTGCCATTCACGGGACTGATTTATTCCTGGACTATTCCTTCACCTTCCTATCAGCAGTAGAGTTTAAACCCCAGATTCCCACTCTAAAGGTTAGAGGTAGGCCCTCACCCACCACCAGTTCAGAACGGCCTCAGTGTGGCGCCTGTACACTGATGCTCCATGGCCTCTCTCAGACTCTCCCATTCCATAGTCCCCCATGTTTTAGATAAGGAGAAAGCAAAGGCATGAAGAAAGGCTGAGTAAATTAGCAGGTTTTGAGCTTCTAAAAAATGTTGGCAGAGTCCTAATTTCTCTAAGAAAAGAAAACAGTCATCTTCATGATCTGTTCTATAATGATCTTTCAGGACTTACATCCAGTGAAATACCAGAGGAAGCACACAGCCTTCCCAAGGCAACTCCAAGGCAGAGGTGAAATGAACCAGAAACAGACTCCAGGCTCAGCAGCGATCAGACCATCTGATCATCTCATGGGCTCAGTCTAACCCTGCTCTTCCCACAGGGCCCAGGTGGCATCATGACTCAGTGACAAGGGCTCATGGACAGGGACCCTGGGAGAAGCAGCTCCTCGCCTGGCCTAGGGAAGAGATGCACAAAAAGCATACACATGGGGCATCCCTTCCAAATGCCATACTTGTATCCTGGGGTGACAGAGGCAAGAGGCATGAAGCTTGAGAGATCAATTAAGCCCAAGCAGAGTGGGCTGGTGTGCATAAACACCCCAATTCAGAGAAGGGTGGGGTTGGTATGAAGCTGAGTTAATTAGAGATGGTTTCATAAAAAAGGACAATAGAGCCATGACTTAAAAAACGAGGCTGTGAAAAGATGGATGAGCTTCCAGGGCGCGAGACAAGGGAAGCTGCACCAGTGCTTCCCCTCATTTCTGCTGTCAGCCCAGAGCAGCCCCCAGCTCCAAAATTCTGCAATCCCATAATATTACAAGTCCAAGGCCATTTGTGCAGATGGAATGTGAAATGTTCAGCACTAGGGAGAGCACTTCTAATAGGTGTCCGTACCTGCAATCCCAGGCGTCCCAGATGAGGCCTCATTAAAACCAGAAATATACTTTTGGTCTACGGCCATACCACCCTGAATGCACCCTATCTCGTCTGATCTCGGAAGCTAAGCAGGGTCGGGCCTGGTCAGTACTTGGATGGGAGAAATATACTTTTGGGCGTTATTTAAAGCAATCAGAGTATTTTCCAATATGTTAATTCTGCATTTCTATTTAATATTGCAAAATCTTTATAATTTCAACTTACTAAATTTCCTAATTTACTATACTTCTCAAAATTCTACCAACTGTTAGTGAATCTGTATCACAAGGGGACTCACTGCTGGCACTCTTCGGGTGCCCCTCTCCGGACCCCTGAAAAGGATCTGTGTCCTGGGGTCACCTTGGCGGCCAGCATCCCAGGCAGACCCTGCTCAGGCCTCTCAGGCTGGGCTGCAGAAGATAAACTGTTGCCTCCGAAGCCTTAAACCCCAGTTCCCACCCTCTTTGGGCCTGCCCCCAGCACTCGGCATCAACAGTCTACTTGTGTTTGTCCAAGTTCCACAGGTGATTCTCTCGTGCAGCTAGAGATATGAACCACTGGGCCCTGATAAACCAAACCATCACCTAAGAACTCTGCTGGGTTAGGGCTCTCTCGCATCTCACTATCAGTACCTGCTTCTAACCAAAACCAACCCGAAAAGCTAAGTTCCACGCTCCCTGGGAGGCAGAAGACTGTGGATACGCACCAGGCAGGCGATGTTGGCTCCCATTGGCCCAGCTGCTTACTCCCACCCCAACTCCAAATCGCCAGCAGTGCCTCCCAGCCTTCCTCATGTTTGACAGACAGTTTTAAAGTTTCAACTTTTAAACATTATTTTAAAGTCATAACATCATGCAATGCAGTGAATGATGTTGTGGAATAAAGCAACACTCAGTGTGGACCTCCATAGTGGCATCATGGGGCTTGTTAACTACGTGGACCCAGTTGGTAGTCACCCATCTATGACTTAGTTAAACCTAAATTCTTTAGAAGTATTACCAGCTTGACAAGTGTAGTTTATGATATTATTTTATGACCTAGGACAAAACCAACACATGCATAATAGGCAAAGAATTGGAAACCTTCCTTTTGTGACTCATTCATACCTATTGGCTCTGAATCAGTGATATTCAAAGAAAGAAGATGAAGAAGAATGAAACGTCCTTTAAAAAGAGAAAAACAACAATCAAATCTGTCTTGATTGTGCATGTCCACTTATTATCTGCATTCCAACAGACTGAAATATGTATGAATACATTTAACACATAAATACATTTAAAGTCATATCAAATACATGCTTGAACATGGATGAATCCTGAACAAAGAATCATGCTAAGTAGAATAAACCAGTCACAAAAGGGCAATATTGGATAATTGCACTCTACAATATGAAATACCTACGACAAGCAAATTCATAAAGACAGACAAGGGGTTGGAAGAGCAGAGAAAGAAGTTATTGCTTAATGGGCAGAGTTTCTGTTTGGGGTGATCAAATGTTTTGAAAATAAATGGTGGTTGCGGTACAACATTGTAAAGGTAATGAATGCCACTGGATTATACAGTTAAAAGGTGTTAGCGTGGCAAATTTTAGGTTATATGTATTTTACCACGATAACATAAGCAGAAATAAAACCGTATCGAAATACTACTTGGCTAAAAACCAGTGGATATTATCTCTGCTAATACCCACAGCAGACAGTCCTCAAAGCAACTAAGACAACACCTCCAGAGCCAGGCAGCCCGGCCTCCCAACCGGGTGTCCATGGTCTCTAACAGTTCTGGGGGTGTCACCTGTGTACAAAGAGGTGCAAGACCAGTCCAGCTCTTGCCGACCAGGACTGTGAGCCCAGGGACTTCACCGTCACCCATCCTGGCTCCTTGGCCAACGCTCTAGACTCCTATTTATTTAACAGCTGTTCCCTGGCAATGATAATCACATGTTCATTAGAACCAAGCTGTTTTGCCATGCTAATAGCCATTACAGCTGTCAATGGTGAGCACTTTGTTTGCAGTTCTATAAACACATGAGCAATTCTCCTGTCATCAGCTACTTCGATTGAGTGAATAAATGCTTTAGACCAGGTATTCTCAGTGGGAGCAAGAACCAAGAAAACTGGTACTTGGGTGGAAAAATACCTTAGATATTACAACGGTTTGTGGTCCTCTACAGAAAGACAGTCTATGAGAGATATACAGTATGTCTTTGGCATTGAAATTTAATCAGGGGGAAGGTGGTTAAGAAAAAATTAAGGCCCTGGCTGAGTAGCTAAGTTGAGGTTACAGTAGCATCCCCATATGCCAAGGTTACAGGTTCAATCCCCAGTCGGCACGCAACAATCAACCAACAAAAGCATCAATAGGTGGAACAACGAAATTGATGCTTCTGTTTCTCTCTCTCTCTCAAATCAATAAATAAACATTATTTTAAAAAATGATTAAAAGTCTCCCTAGGAGGATGATAATGTGGAAAAAGTTTGACAAATATTGTTTTATACCCTTTAATCTTTAATTAAAGTATTTTATTAAACCAAAAAAAAAAGAAAGAAAGAAAAAGAAAAACAAGCCATTCTTCACAATAAAAAAGAAAGAAAGAAAACACCTATGAAAAAAAGTTTTGAAGAGAGACCAGTGTATGGCTTTGCTGCAGGCCATCCCCAGTCTTCCCAGCATATTGCACAGCATCTGTGAGGGGCCCGACCTCCATTGGCCCAAACTCTCTCTGTTTTTCCCGAGACTGACATATGCATTCACTCATACAAGGAGTCACCAGCATTAGTTAAACGCCAGGCACTCTGCTAGTCCCATTTGGCAGGACTGGCCTTGTCTAAATGGACAGAACCCTGCAGCTGCCAGGAATGGAGAATGCCTTGACACCTCGCTCCTCCACAGCCTTGAAGGGAAGAAACAGGGGGTAGGCCAGGGAAGTAGCTGTACACATGGGCTCTGAAGCCAAGAAACCTGGGTTTGAGATCAGGTAGCACTGGTTCTTATCAAGCAAGCAACTTGGTCCAAGTGATTTGACCTCTGCAAAAAAAGAGATGGTGATGTTTCTTACAGGGATGAAGTGAGAATCAAGAAAGAGATGACCACAGATGTTTGTCCCTTGCAAACTCAAGAAACTACGGGTAATGTCTTATCAAGTGAAATAATAGAACAATGAGAAAGTACACAGATTTCCATCAGTGGATACTGTGTACCAACACCGTCATCCTCCTGCTAGGGCCCTGCGACTATCTCAGAGATTGAGCTCTAGCTTCAAGGTTAGCTGACAGGAGAATGGGCTCCAGCAGGTTGGATGCCAAGCCCAGCCTGGAACACCAGGGGAGAGACAGGAACTGCAGCAGGCATGGTTTCCAAGTCCATGAGGAATTCCAGCAATGTGCATTCTTCTTTTCTATGCTAATCTGTCGAACCAAGAAGAGGCGGCTCACTCTGGGTGCCCAAGGACATAGTGAAAGGACACACTGAGTTCACTTCCCACAAACATGAACTGATAAGCAGGCATTTCAGGGGCCCCAGAAGAAACAGGCCTTTGAAAAGCATGACTCTCTCCCCCCCGTCTTGCTGCAACTTTCTTTTCCAGTGAATACATGCTTCCATTCCACAGAGGAAGGTATGGTTTAAACACACATCCCCTGGGACAGAGGTGCTAACAAAGCTTACACTCCAGAGCCCCTCACTCCTGCAGGCCCCTTTCCCAGACCTTGGGAGGGGCCCTAGCAATGTGTTCTCAGAGTCCTATGTTTTCATGCAATTTGCAAAGGGAAGACACTATCACAGCAATCACTGAAGATCACAGTCCCTTCCACTCTGGTTCCCCTCGCACTTTCCTGTGCAGCAGCTGGTAGGATGATCATGGGCATTTGGGGGATCCGGTAGGAAAGTGAAGTGGGGGGTTAGTGAGATGTATTTACATGCTTTCCCATCTTTTTGGTGTGCTGTTAGGTTTTTCCTGGTTGTCCTGATGAAAGAAAGATTCCGCAGACTACTCTGGCTGCCCAATGCAACAACTCACCAACTGTGCAGTCTCGGGGAGGCCCAGAGATCACACTGCAATATAAGCATGTCCTAAATGTGAAGCAAGTATGTGAGCAGGAGGAAAACCAGCACTTCAGATGCAACGGGCAAGAAGCTTGCCTGTGGTTATATACTTCCAAGACTTATGAAAGAAATCTAACAAAGGTTCCCTTCTCCATGAAAAAAAATCCTAGACATTTCTAAGAGATTACCCTGAGTGAGCTGTGAAGATAAAAGGAACAATCTAGTTCTGGTTGTTATGGCTCAGTGGATTGAGCACTGGCTCGTGAACCTACCAAAGGGTTGCCAGTTTGATTCCCAGTCAGGAATCATGCCCGGGTTGCAGGTCAGGGCCCCAGTAGGGGGTGCACAAAAGATAACCGCACATTGATATTTCTCACCCGGTCCTTCCCCTCTCTCTAAAAATAAATAACTAAAAATCTTGAATGAATGAAAGAAAGAAAGAGAGAGAGAGAGAAAGAAAGGAAGAAAGTCTAAAGCAAGGGTTGGCAAATTATGTTTCAATCAATGACAGCCAGTTGGCTAAATCTGGTCAACTCCCTGTTTTTATAAATAAAGCTTTACGGAGACACAGCCACACCCATCATTTACATATTGCCAAGGGCTGCTTTTGCCCACAAAAACAGAGTTGATTAGTTGTTACACAGGCCATGTGGCTCCCAAGGCCTAAAATATTTATTACCTGACCCTTTACAGAAAATGTCTGCTCATCCCTGCTCTAAACTATTAATAACACAAAGTAAATTCTGATAAGTCTTACCAGAACAGACTGAATTATCATCCTTTCTCTATAGGAAATGCTGCCAAATCATTGTAACATTAAGAGAAGAGCAAGCATGCTGACAAAATATGCAGAAAAAATTGTATTTAAGGCATATTAGTTTGTTGACTAACAGAAATATTAAGATTTTTTGAGTTTTGAGATGATCACATTATCTGTCAACCTTTTATAATCTATTATTTGTTGATATTCATCTTCTCATTTTAAAATATTCACTTTTGTGTCCCAAGTCATACGACTCTTGGGCCATACAAAAGCTGGATTCACACCAACTAATGTATGAAAAATGGCACCCAGTCATTGCCGTGGCCCCCATCACCCCCATGCAGAGCTCTCCTTGACTTTTTTCTGGGGGGTGAAGGAGGGGAGGGCAAGGTGGCGGTAAACTCTGATAGGATGGAAAAGGCATATAGAGGAAGCAACTAACTGGACACAAGGGAGCTGAGAGTAAGACAGTGATGTAACCGAAATAGACACATGCCCTCAGGAAGCAGCATCCTTCCATAAGGACAAGTCCCAGTGCTGCTTAATGTTTGAGTGTGTTCTGTCCAAACAAGGTGCTAAAATGAAGTGCAGGCTAGGGCACAAAGAAGGCAGAGGTACTGGTAGTGGTGCAGCTGAATGCTATGTAATTAGTTTAAAAAAAAAATCACATGTAAATTGTAGCTCATTAGAAAGGAGGAAAGGGTAAAGTCAGCTAGTTTCATTTTAAAAGCTTCCTTCTGAGTGGAGGAAGGAAGCCTTCGTTCTCTCTTCCTGCTGAGCCAAGAGAAGCAGTAGAGGCAGGGACCCCTGGAGGCCAAACAAGGCTGTGGGGTAGGTGGTCTTGCGACAGTGAGGTGATCGAAGGGGGAAAATTTGGAAACCACATGGCTTGTCTACAGCACCCTGCCCTAAAATGCTGAGCAAGTCCCAGGAGTTTCCAACTCCAAGAAATGGTCAAGGAGCATTGGGAAGCGATGACCGGCTGTGGTCCAGGGAGGTCAGAGGAGAGGAGACAGTACTTTCCAAAAGGTGAAGATGAGCGAGGTGGCTGAAGTCAGGGGATTCTTCCTGTGCTGAGGAAACACTGGTGGCAACAGGACGGGTGGCCAGAGGAGTCAGGACGCAGCACGGCACACGGGCCCCGGTGTGAATGTCGGCACGGACCAGACACAGTGCACTCTACGGGGCGGCAGCCAAGGTGGTTTAGCCTCAGGTGGGTCCAGCAGCAACACCAAGGCTCACTGTGCAGTGTCTTTACGTGGGAGTTATCACTTGTGAATGCTGCCAAAAGAGAGTGCAATTCCAAGAGACCCCCGAATTCTAAATAACTAAGGCACAGCTACATGGATTAACCAAAAGCTTCCAGATTGTCATTTAAATTTCAGTTAATCTGATTAATAATGCAATTTATGGTGCCTTTGTTTAATAAAGAATCACATAAAAATGTTTTTAATATGTACGTGGAGATGTAAACCGCCCCCCTTCTTCCAGAGAACAGGTAAAACAGGAGAGGTTACAAAGCTGAGCTCCATAAAACATTATGACCAACCTCACAAGCCTGTAACTTCTCTCATACTGAAGTGCTCGGTCTGGCCTAGAGAAACACACACCTGCACAAGGAGACATGCACGAGAGTTTTCGTAACATCAAGGTCAGTAACAGTGAGAAACTGCGGCAGTGTCAATGACCACCCGCGGAAGAGGGCCCGTGAAAGTGAGCCCATACACAGACAGGCCCCTCTCCGATAAGAACGAACGCACAGGATCAGCCTTTCTCCTTACCGAGCCACAGAAAAATACAGCTATAAAAACTCTGCAAAACACACACCCAGTACCGTGGAAGAATCAGAGATGAACGCACACGTAGTCAGGATAGTGGAGAGGGAGGAGAAAGACGCAACCAGGAGCTCTGTGCAAGGGAGCTTCAGCTGTACTGTTGATTTTGATGTCATAAGGTGAATAGTATGTCCACAGGTATTTACATATCTCGTTTTTCTTTACACCTCTTTGTATGCTTTTAATATTTTATAATAAATTTAAAATGAAAATTATCAAATGAATTCCAAATTGACAGATTCTAATACAACGTAGAAGTAGAAGAAGCTACTCAATTCAATCTTCCTAAAATGCTCTGCCTTTTGAGTCTTTATCCAAATAAATGTTTTATGAGGTTGTGATAATATACTATGAAATATTAAATATTAAACATTTTTAATATTGAAAATCTTTGAAACTGACATTTAAAATAATCCCCAAATATTTCATCACATAAATGTGCCTTGATTTTAACCTCTCTCCTTTTCTTAAACACAGATTTCTTCTCATTCTCCATCACAAATAATGTGATACGTAATATTTTTGTGTGCGTAATACCTATTTTAATTTTCAGAATTACTTAAGACATGTTCCCAGAGGTAGGATTATAGGTCAAAAAGTTTGATCATTTTTTGTGAGTCTTTGTACATTGTCAATGCATTTTAAATACAAATGGTTGCAGGACTACGGTTTCCAGCCAAAATTAAAGAAGAGACATCAGATTTCCCCTTCTGCTTAAAATATGTTAAACCCCAGTTTACTGCCTTAAGAAAACTTCCAGGCCTTGACCCAGGCAACGAGACCCAGGGGAGGGTCATCAGACTCCCTGAGTTGGGAGACTCGGGAAAACAAGACTGACAGAATTTTCAGGACCGAATACGAGACAGAGCTGCCTGCAGAAGGAACGTGGAAATCTACAGAGGGTCCCCTTTGAGTACTCAGCAGGGGACTAACCAGTGCATACAAGTACCTGAAGCCAGGGAAAGAGCTGCTAGAAAAGATTAGAAGGAACAGTACTTAGTGCTCACACAGGGCTAGTTCCCCAGCCAGACCAGAAAACCTCCTAATTCATGGAACATTGGGTACAGCACTCAGAGGATCCTGTCTTAGCTGAGGGAAATAACTAGCCCTCCAGTAAGTGCTTCTCTGATGCCACCTAACTAATCTTAAAAGCAAAACCCAAAAGGATCAAACTATTTCCAAGTAACTTAACTGTGTCCCAGAACGAGCTTTATAAATGTTCACAAGAATACAAAAATATCAGCGTGCAGCGAGGTAAAATTCAGTGTCAGGAATTCAATTAAAAACTATCAGGCATCCAAAGAAGCAGGAAAAGATGTCCCTAGTCTGAAGACAAATTAATCAAAACTAAACAGAACAGACACAGATTTTATTATCTTAAATAAGGACATTAAAACAGGCCAGAATTCAGTCTGTCCGCAGGCACGTGAGGAGAATGTGCATTCTGATGTGGTTGACTGGAATGTTCTATAAATGTCGGTTGGGTCAAGCTGATGGATAGTGTTGTTTCATGTTCTATATTCTTACTGATTTTTTTTGTCTACTCGTTCTATAGACTACTGCAAGAGCAGTGTTAACGTTCTCAAATCTAATTGTGGGTTTTTCTCTCTCGCCTTTCACTTCTGTCCATTTTTGCTTCAGGGACTTTGAAGCTCTGTCATGACATGTAGAAACATTTAGGACTGTTATTTCAACTTGATAGATCGGCCACTTTATTGTTCTGAAATGGCTTCTTCATCCCTGGCAATATTCATTTATCTTACATCTATCTTGTCTGACATTCACATAGTCTTTGGATTAGAATTAGCATGGCTTATCTTTTTTCCATCCTTTCACCTTTATCCTACTTTTTATCTTCATAAAAAAAATTGGGTCTTACTTTAAAAAAACATAATCTGAATTTAAATTATTGAGTGTTTAGAATGATTATATTTAATGTGCTGAATTATACGTTTAGGTTTTAACTTATTATTTTGCTACTTTCTCTTTGTTCTAACTGTGCTTTATTACATTTTTCTCTTTTTCTTCTGCTTGTTTGGGATTATTTATTTTCTTAGACTTTTAAAATCTTTTTTTATTGTTTTATCTACATATAACTCTTATTTTTGTAATTGCTTTAAAAAATTACAGTATACATATTTAATCCATTACAGACTTTCTTCAAGTGATATACCATTTTAACTACATTGCAATAAACTTACAGCAACAATGTCATTTTCTCCCCTACCACACTTTGATAATTCTTTTTTTTTAAGATTTTATTTGTTTATCTTTAGAGGGCAAGGGAAGGAGAGAGGGAAAGAAACATCAATGTATGGTTGCCTTCGTGCATCCCCTGCTGGGAACTGGCCTGCAGGGAACCAGCCTGCAACCCAGGCATGTGCCCTGACTGGGAATCGAACCGCGATTGTCTGGTTCGCAGGCCCGCGCTCAATCCACTGAGCTATACCAGCCAGGGCTTGATAATTCTCTTAAAAAATTTATTCTAAAATATTAAAAGCATACAAAGAGGTATAAAGAAAAACAGATAAATACCCGTGGACATATTATTAACCTTAAGAAATCAAAATCAACAGTATATAGCTGAAGCTCCTCTGCAGAGCGCTCAGCACTTATGTCTTTTTCCTCCTGCCAGAGGTAACACCTCTTATGACGATACACGTTAACCTCTGACGCTTACACAGTACTGTGTGTGTGTGGTTTTTTTCAACAAATGGTATGGGAACCATTATTCATACATGGGGGGGAAAAACTTTGATCCATTCCATATACAAACATTCACTCAAAATAGATTATAGATACAAACTTAAAATCTAAAATTATAAACCTAAAAGAACATATGGGAGTAAATCTTTGTGACCTTGAATTAGGTGAAGATTCCTTAGACATGACACGGAATGCACAGTCAACGTAAGGAAAAGTTGGATAAGTCAACTCTTCAAAATTAAAGATGTCTGCCCTTTGAAGGACACCACTGAGAAAAGACAAGCCACAGACTCGGGAGAATACCTGCAGATAACGTACCTGATAAAAGACCTGTATCTGAAATATATAAAGAACTCTCAAAACTCAAAAAAACAAAAATAAGTACAAAAACAAAATAAATATAAAATAGTAAGAAACAGACAGTCCCACTTAAAATTTGGCAAAAGATTTGAACAAACACTTCAGCTAAAGAAAATAGATGGACAGCAAATAAGCACATAGAAAAAGATGTTCGACGCCATTAATCATTAGGCAAATGCAAGTTAAAACCCCAGTGAGTTACCACCAGTCACCATTACACTGGCTAAAATTGAACAGACTAACCACACCAAATGTTGGAAAGATGTATATGAACTGGACGCTCCTACAGTAGTGGTGGGGGTATAAAATCATATAACTACTTTGAGAAAGTCTGTTTTAAAAAGAAATCAACCTACATCTACCTAATGGTTCAACAATTCCCTCTTAGGTACTTTCCACAGAAAAATGAAAGTATATGTGTACAGAAATACTTGTACACTAATGTTTAGAGCAGCTTTATTTTGAATAGTCTAAAACTGGAACCCCCCAGATGTCCAGTGATACATTGATACACTTAAATAAATTGTGGTTTATCCATTCAATAGGATGTCACTCAGCACAAAAAGGAATGAACTATTAATAGCATGCTATACAGGTCAATTTCAAAATAATTATACTGAGTGAAAGAAGCCAGACAATAACAGAATGCATTCTACATGCTTCAACTTATGTCATGTTTAAGGAACACAAACTAATCTGTGAGTAGAGCAGAGGAAGGGACATGTGGGGTTGGGGATGAGAGGAACTACAAAGGAACACAAGGATAATGGCTTCACCACTGTATACCCACCTCAAAACATGTGTACACTTTTAACATGTACACACTTTAAACATGTACAGGTTATCATAGGTCAATTCCACCTCAAAAGCATTTTGAAAAATTAATGGTGGCCCCTAACAAAATAAGAACATATTCTATGGAATGAAAAACAAAACAACAACATAACAAATACACTCTCCTTAGCAAATCAGCGTGAAGCTTCTTGCAACCTCACCCAGGAATCGCTGCACTCCCAGAGCTAAACACAGTACCTGGCCGGCTGTCAACTTGCAATTGATGGTTTGCTCAGTGAATGAAGGAACTGCAGCATTAGACACTCATCAACCCTACATTTCACTCTTCCCTTTCAGCCCTTTCTTGCTCCACAGCCTAGCCCAGAACAAGCTGCTTCGTGAAAGAACTGGCCCAGCAGGTACCCCCACAGGGGCTCAAGCTGAGCCTGACAGTCCCCACAGGGAGGAAAGAAGCAGAATGCATAAAGCTAATCAGCAGGGGGACCAGCTCCCACAAATCTCACTTCTCTTTCTTAATTTTTCTAAGGTTTCTGCCCTCCCATGTTCTTTCTCTCTCTGCCCTTTTGTCTTCCTGTATTTGTTGAAGTCTGTGTATAAGGTCTTTGTCCTTGGTCTTCAAAGTAGGTGGTTTTAACCTTTTATGAATCTACCTCACAGCAAAAAAAAAACAAAACAAAATGGTATCTTCTTCTCTTTGGTTGTTCCCCTGCATGTCTTGGCTCTCACTCTTTGAAACGATCAGCTTCAAGAGAGCGAAGAGAACGGGGAGGCTCTCCGGCCCCAGCCGGTGCATCAGACCTAGGGCTTTGTCCAGGCAACAGACCTGCCCTGGGGGCTTGGCTTTCCCTCCTCCATGCTCTCTGGCCCACAGGGTCATCACTCCCCCCAGGAATAGGGGCTGGAAAAGGCTCTCCTCAGAGACAGGCTCAGGGTAGGAAGGATCAGCTCCGTGAGACCACCTGAATCTGCGACACATTAGTCTAGAGTCCATGTGTCATGAGTAGAACTGACTTTAAAGTCCCTAGATCACATGTCTTGCTTTGAGCTTCTATACTAACTTTCCCTGAATAAAAAAATAATAATAATAAATCATTTTAAAAAGAAGAAAAACAGAGGGTTTGAAGGAGCCAGCATTCGACATTCAAAGAGAAGCACTAAGCAAGTATTTTGCAAGAAGTTAACTCTACTGCTAACTTCTTCACTCTATACAAGCTTGTGTCTCCTGCAACCCTCAATAAATGTGACACTGAAATGCACTGCGTGTAGGGGAGATACCTGTGCACAGGCAAATACACTCATCCATGTCCATGCACTTGAGATCTTAATGTCCAAGCCAAGAGAAGAACCTACAATCTCCTTAATGGCCATTCCAGCCTGTCCCTCTCTTTTCCTGTTTCTTGATATGAACACGGGGAACTTCCTAGAGTTGCTCATTAATGCCACTGTCTCTGAAGAAAACAATAGGCCAACATCTGAAAAACTGCTATGCTCCTGAGAGACCAATTGCCTGTTGACTGGAGGCAACCTCCGCCCACAGGTTTAAAATCGCTTTTGGGTTGCCTGGGTCAATTCTTTCACGAAATGTCAAAACCAGAAGCACAAATGACACAAACTTGTAAAACAAAACGTAAAAAATGTGAGTCATAAATATACAAACATGGAATACGTACAGCCAAAATGCCACTAAGAATCAGAGCAGTATATCCTAGGGATGGTAAGCAATCCCAGTTTACAGTAACACTAAAAACAGAATTGCAGAAAACACCAAAAGGTGGAGTACAGTAGGATGACTGCCTAAGGAGGAGCACCCTGAAAGGGATTTCTTCTTAAACCTACAAATCAGGGCTTATTGTGCAGTTAGCTCTGGCACTTACTGCTCCAGGGGGAAAACCAGCCATGGCACACACGCAATTCACGACAGGGTCCACAGGGGTTGCACTCCCAGAGGCAAGCCCACGTCGAACATGGAGGGTCCTTCTGGGAGAGTGGTTTCCCAGACAGCCCTCCGCCACTCCTCCCAAGCAGCCAGCTCTGTACCCAGCTGTTCTCACAGTGGTAGAGGCATAAAACTGGTTTTAAACAGGATTTTTTAATACCAAAGTAGCAGATATTTTTAAGAGACAAAGAGATATGTCAAGTTTTTACCTATTTCCACACATCAAAGAAGCGACGATTCAATAGTTCCTCTCAGCTTCCACTAAGAGGAGAAGACACTAGCGCCACCCTGTCCTCTGCCTTCTAAATTCTTCCAAATCTTGCTGAGCACGTCGTTCAATGGTGTCTTTGGAAGGTTAAAACTTAACTCACACCAAGGGAAAGGCACTCTCCCTACACATCAAAAACACAACCAGTACACACACACAGACACAGAAATTGTTCCCAGAACCAAAAAGCGTTTTGTGATAAACATCTGGGCCAATGAGTTATCTGTAACATTGTTGGTACCTGAGGACTCAGGAAACTACTTCAGCCAACTCTTCAAACCTGGGATGTAGATTAAACTCCAGCTCACCCTCTTTCAGTGAAATATCACCTTTTCCCAGAGGCCTTCCTTATCCGCCCCATATAAAATGGGGTGCCCTCCTCACACCCAATGGCCTCCGTCCCTGTGGGGGATGCCCCGCTTTATTTTCTCTCACAGCACTTATCACCACCTGTCATTATTACATATGCCCTTTATATGTTCATGCCTATTTGCCTTGGCTAAAATGGAAAGTTCCAAGAGGCAGGACCATGTCTGCCTTGTTCACCATTGTCTGTTCTGGTCCTGGTTCACTGAGCACAAAATACATTTTTGTTGACCAAGATGGGAGAGAAAAGGGGGATGCTGAGCAGAGATAAATTTTACATTCTGAAGCCTCAAAGTTTACATTACTATGTCTAATATTGGGTTAGTATACATAACACTGAGATCATGGACAAGCACTGCTTGTCAATGACAGCATTAGGTAGACAGTACTATTAGCCTAGTTGTAGAAATGAAAAAACTAGACTTAGCACATTTAAATTGTTTGCCTAAGACTTTAAGGAATTCCAACTTCCGAAGATAGGCTGGGTTTTATTAAATTTTTTTAAGTTAAAATCATCTGCAAAATTTCTCTGTTCAGAGGTTCATAGACAGCTTGAAAAATACCCATTACTCTGCTTGAAGAAAATGCCTGGGCAGATGTGAAGGAAGGAAGCGAGACATGTGAGAGGCCGAGCAAGAAAGGGGTGGATGCGCTTAGCTGCCAAGCCTGCCTTGCCCACCGACACTCACCTGGTTTTCAGGTTTCCTCCAAAACACATTTGCTGCTCCACAACTCTGGCTGGTTTTCCTTGTCTTTTCCAATCTGTAGACAACTTTTCAGCTCACCAAAACTTTTTAAGGCCAGAGGCACTGGGATAGCTGGTTACTGTGACCATGATGGGCACAATGGCGTCTGTAGCCACCCAGGCTCTGAGTGACTCAGGTGCCCAGACACCTCACAGCAAGAGCTGACTCGAGACGCAACCTGATTCATCAGGTCCAGAGGATGCCTGGGCTTCCGCCCCAACCAATAAAGCATTTACCCACAGACTGGATGCAATGAGATGGGAAACAAACAAGGTGAAGTGAAAAGGAAAGTCAAAACACGGTGAGCAAACAGCGTATGCTCTCCATCATCAACAACCCACGGGTGAGCGGAGTGTAGCACAGCAACGAGGAGTGTGTGCGGGGATGTGGGGCAGGGAACCTGGGCCAGCAAACCTCTCTCTCCTCAGAGAAGAGTCTGGTCAGGCTCGCCTTTCTTCACAGGTAGCACCCTCCTGCTCTAATATTCAAGGACAACACCACAGAAATCAATACATGGATCTATCTCTCTAGGGAACAGCCAGAGAATTTCTTATTTACTTGGCATACTTAATGAATACCTGCTAGGTGCCAGAAGCCTATAAAAAAGACTTTAAAATGATTTTATGTTTTGCATGGAGATTTAATTTGCTACAGCTCTAGTCAAACCCCTCCCCCCACCCCAGACAACTCCTCTGGGTTTTGAGCATAAAGTGCCCAGCTTCCATCAGGGATAACTGAGATTAAAAGTATGCTCATTGTCCATAAAGGCTTCTATTTTAAGAAGTAGACTGTTTTTGAAACACTAAGCACTGGCAATATCACCAAATACTATTTAAAGAGTAGAGAGAGCAAACACACTTGGGTGCCTTGCTCCACAGCACTCGGCCAGACCTCACCTTAATTCCAGCACATTAGACCTGCTCCTTCACCTCCACCAGTCTTCCCAGAGGGCGGCAGAGCTCCTAGGTCTTCAGAACCTTAGCCAGCATGGCTTCCAAAGCTTTCAGTATGTGGAAAGTTCAAGAATGTTCTCTTCTGTTCATCCTAGGTAGATGAACAGATTCAAGTTTCTCCTTGGAGGGATGATGTTCCCCCAGAGTGCCCTGACCTTTCCTCCCCAGACAGAGCAGGATTAGAGTGCACATGTTATGGTGTAGAGTCCAACCAGGTGATCAAGGAAAATGCCACATGATTTAACTTCTTGATCACAGATTTCCCTGCTGGCGGATTTCTCTAAAAAGGGGATGTATTAGTCAGAGTTCTCCTGAGAAACCCAACAGAAGGAAGATGGATGGATGGATGGATGAATGAATGGATGAATGGATTTTAAGGAACTGGCTCATGCAGTTATGGAGTCTGGCAAATCCAAGCCTGCAAGGTGAGCTGGCAAACTGCAGACCCAAGAAGAGCCAATGCTACAGTTCAAATCCAAAGGCCATCTGCTAGGGAATTGCCTCTTGTTTGAGGAAGATCAGTCTCTGGGTCTATCCAAACCTGTGGCCAATTGGGTGAGGCCCACCCACATTATGAAGAGAAATCTGCTTTCTCAAAGTGTACTGACTTAAGTGTTAATCTCATCCAAAAACATCCTCACAGAACCATCCAGAATGGTGTTTGACCACACATCTGGACTCTGTGGTTCTGCTAAGCTGACACATAAAATTAACCAGCACAGGGAGCTAATGCTTTCCCTCTTCCCCCTCCTCATGTTTTTAACATTTACAAATACACTAAATGTTATTTAAATATAATGACATCTCTTAGCCACGCAGGTGGCCCTAGAAACGTCAAAGCTTCATAAACTATCTTCGACAACTAAAATTTATTTCCTTTACAAAGGTTGTCACACATCTCAAGCTTAAGATTGTTTTTCTAAATATGCCGTTCTACTTGGAGATAAAAAGGTAAAATTTTTGTAAGTAGAAAAAGGAGTATTTTAAGACAGAGTGGATATTTTTCCAATATAATTCCTTTTCAGCAAATTGATTCTAGAAAAATAATAATTCAGGGATCACCATATGTATTTAGCAGGGAAAAGGATAGATGCCAAAGCCAAGAGTAATAGAGAATTCTCACTGAAACTGTTTTTATTTATGTTTTTGTTTTTATTTTTAGAAAATATTAATGTGAGCCTTTGCCTATTATTTTTCTCAGAATTTACCAAAAAATGAAGCTAATTTTTTTAAATCCTTAAAAATGCAAATAAACTGAAGAAACTTGAGTCCATAAAAGAGATAAAGACACCGCCACCCTTACCACCCGTGAGATTAAAAGTGCAGTAACCACGAAAATCAGGCTGGGCTGTACTTCCTGTTTGGGTGCCAGCCCTGATCCATCGAATTTTCACAGGGCATCCAGCATCATAAAAGGACAAGGATGGTACTAACTCTACAAAGAGCTGTGGGGAAACCCATTAAAGCCTTCCTCAGTATAAATAGCTCCATCCTTAGTAGGCTGGCCTTTTAAATCCAGCATCGTAAACTGGGAGCCAAGATCCCATTTGAGAAACAGCTTTGATGTTGGGCCGGTAAGGACTGGACGGGTGAGGAGTACTTCCTGGGAGCCTTGAGATGCCTGCACACGCCTTCCACCCCTCCCTCAGGCTAGCGTCCCAGCGAAGGGTACTTTATAAGCACAGGGTATTGTTACCTGAGGATCCCTGAGTACTTACAAGAAAGGGTATTAATTTCTCAGAATTCTCAAGAGGGATAGCCTAGAAATCTAGCTCAGTTCAATTCTGAGTTTCAATTCTAATTTTGTCCCACAAAGAGACACAGTAGATTAAATGTCAACTTTAAAAGGATTGTAGGAAATTTTGGGCCCAGAACCTGGACTGTGAACACCTTCCCTGTTATCCTAATGTCCTGTGGCTAGTTCTACATTTTACTGACTACTTGATTAACATCCCGCTTTATTTGGAAGGAGTAATAAAATGTAAAAACAATGAAAAACTGGAAAAGCGCAGACATCTGAATTACGTTTCGGATTTCTGATTGCTGAAATTGAAAGAAAAAAATAAAAACAAATTTACAGTGACACGTCTTTCATGATCTCCCTTTGAAAAGCGACATTAATAGGAAGAGAAACAACATGGAACCAAACCCCTCCTGAGGACAAGCCCGCCTGGAGACAAGGGCTAGAGGAAGTGAGCCCAAGTGATGTCCTTGGACCTGGCTGCGCTCCCCTCCGCAACAGAGGGCCTGGACTCGGGGCTGCCTCGCAGTTACCACGGGCTGGGGCTGGGATGGGGCGCTTCCAGAGCTTCCTTGAAAGCTGCTTTCGAACAAAGCAGCCCTTCCCGCCCTCACTTTATGGAACTCTGCCTTCTCCTATATGCCTCCAGCCCACCGTCTCTCCAATGCCTGCTTAAATCACTGGGTACCACTCAGTAAAAAGGACTTGGTTAGGCGAGCACAGGCTGAACACAGCAGCACTGTGAAACACATTACTGCAAATGCATCAATGTTATGTACTTGGCAAGACCCCCACTGTCTCTAGGTCACATTGGTCACCATGAGCACCCTTCTCCCAGCTGTATCTTCAAACTGCCTATGAAAGCCCTGGCGTGGGTGACCCCAATTTCTGGTCACAAGGGTGCCTAATAGGGCAGCAAATGATCTCTGTTCTACACTACCTAAATTTTTAGTTGAGAATTAGTCCAAAAAGAAGAAACATTGTTGGAATCTTACTTAGCTGCTCTGCATGCGGACAAATATAAAGTAAACAATCAGTTACCATTGGCCATGACACTCGACCTTAGCACCATAACTGGAATCTGGCCAAACCTGGCCATGTGCACATGAAATGCAGAATTCCTCCCTTTCTTAAAGGCCCTACGATCCTGCTAACATTTTTCGCCAACTGTACCCCATGCCTGCATTTCCACGTGCGTCGTTGAGAAGTCTGCTTTCATCTGCAGAAAGCATGTTTGCTGAAGCAACACAGTGGGAAGGGTTGTTTCTTAAATTCAGGCTACATGAAGCCAGGGGCAGCAGAGAACATTCTACAGGGCCTCTCTTGGTTTGAGTCCGAGGCTTCGCAGAGATGTGTAGAGTTGCACCCCAACTGCTCCATCAGAACTAGGCCTCTCCCCAGACCCACCATTCTGATTCACCCCTGCTCTCCATTCTAGGGGGCTACAGTGGTCACGCCATCCCCAAATCCTGCCATCACTACCCTGGAACTAGTATTCTACTGAAACCAAAATAATCCCAGAAAAAGTATTCTTCAATTTTAATTTTGTCAAAATAGTGAAGGTTGAGACATGGTCCACTTTAAGGTTCTGCCACTACAGACTCCACCCACCTAGTGTTGGATTTCCTTAATCACAACTTGGCCAATGGCCTCGGCATGCTTTTGAAAGGTGCCCGTGGAATCCCCAGTCCTGCCACTGCAGTCACCACCTGGACCAGATGCCTGACAGGCGGCACTGAACCTGCTCACTACTTCAAGTGTGCTTCAGCGATGGTAGAGCCAAGACCTGTTGACCTCTCTGGACATTGGCCAGGTTTCCTTATACTGAGGCCCAGTCTCATTCCGGATACTTTCCATCCACTGGCCCTGGTTTGGGCCTGGGAAATGCACATGGCATCACTGATGTCTTCTTTATCTGTGAACTATTCAAACAGTTAAATTCATCTCATGCCCTCCATGGCAAGTCTTGCTCAGTGTCCCTCAACTATGTGGTGTCCTGGATTCCAGCCAGCCTGGCCCACAGAGCCCAAAGTGCACACGAGACTCAAGATGAGTCTAATCAGCAAGCGCAGCATGCGGACTATGCTGTCCCTTCACTGGACACAACAAATCCATCAATGCAGCCCATGCTACTTGTAGAGATTTTTGGTCAGGGTGGGGGCAGTTTCACAGCTGCTAAGTGACAGACAATGACCACTGATCTTTTTTTCCTTTAACTTTTAAATTTGAAATATAAATATGCAGGAAATTACAAAGGCAGAACAGAGAGGTCCCAGGTCCTCTCCACCAGTTTCCTCCAAAGGTTGCACCGGACGCAGCTCTCGTGCGGCATCGAAACTGAGAACTTCACACTGGCGTACCATGCGTGGGTGGCCCCCTATCATTTTATTATGAGTGCAGATTTGTGTAGCAACACCACGGGTGGGGTGAAAACACCCCATCACCACAAAGGTCCCCGGCTGCTACCCCCCTTCACAGACACACCCACATAACAAACCACCACCTTCATCTCTAACTCCCAGTAACACATTTTTCACTGTAGTGTTGTTTTACGAATGTTATATAAATGGAATCATACAGTACGTGACCCCGAGGGACTGGCTTTTTACAATCAGCAAAATCCCGTTGAGATCCATCCAAGTTGCATGTGCTAAATGGCTCATTTTTTTTCTTGCTAAGTAGTATTCTTGATATGAATGCCTCACAGTTTAACCATTTACCTATCGAGAGACAATTGGTTCATGGCCTTGAAAGTAGTTGTCAGATTTCTGTGTATAAGTTGTTTGTAGGCAACTCTTCCACTTCACAGGACACTATAGGGTGTGTAGGGAAACCCCTTCTTTCCTTTGTGATGCTGGTAATTGTGTCTTCTCTCTCATTTGCATTATCGTTCCTGCTGGAGATGTACCAATTTAATTGATCTTTTCGAATAACCAGTTTTTTGTTTCATTGATTTTTTTCTATTGTCATCCCATTTTTAACCTCATTAGCTTTTGTTCTTATCTCGATTGTTCCCTTCCTTTTGTTTGTTATGGGTTTATTTTGCTCTACTTTCTCCAGTTTCTGGAGGGGGAAGCTTAGATTATTCATTTGAGGCTATTTTTATTTTCTAATCCCAACATTTAGATCTATAAATATCCCTCTCAGCATTGTTTTTAGTGTAGTAAATATGTTCCACAAGTTTTGTTGTGTTGTTTTTCATTTTCATTCATATATATATGAACATATATATGGGGGGGAGAGAGAGAGAGAGAATTTTCCCCTTGAGCCTTCTCCTTTGATTCATTGGTTATGTAGAAAGGTAGAGTTTAGTTTCCAAGGGTTTGAAGATTTTCCTGTTGTCTCTCTGTCATCGATTTCTAGTTCGAATCCCTTGTGGTTAGAAAACACATTCTACATGATTTCAGTTCTTTTAAATTTATTAGGTTTCTTTTATGATCCCTGTATGTGGTGCATTTTGGTATATACCCCAAAGGCCTTTGAAAAGGTTGTGTATTCTGCTGTTATTGTCTGGAGCCTTCTATAAATGTTTGATAGTGATGATGAATTCTTCTATACCCTTGCAGTTCTCTGTCTAATTGTTAAGAGAGGGGTACTGAAGTCTCGAACCATAACTGTGCACTTGTCCATCTCTCCCTTCGGCTTCATCAGTTCTGCTTCACATAATTTGCAGCTCGGTTGTTTCACGCGTCTACATTTCCTACTGTTGTGCCTTCTCGGGAGACTGACCTTCCCATCACTATATAATGCCCTTCTCTGTCTCCGGCAATTTTTTTGCCTTGTTTCAACTGAGCAGTAGTAGAAGCTCTGGCTGTCCACCTGGCCTTCTCTGACACCAGCCCAGCAAAGAAAAGGAAGGGAACCTCACAGCCACCAGGGAGGGGGAGGTACATATCCAATTCCCCACGGGCTCCAGAGACGATGAACATCCCCCATCTGACAATAGCACTGAGAACTGTGAGGAGACCAGAGGGGTTAGTGGAGAAACCCAGAGCAACAGCTTGACATCACAGTGACAAATGGGGATCCAAAGAAAGCTAGAAAACTTGGGGTCTGCGGTCCGTGGCCCATGGCAAGTGCGAATGATGGAGAGTCTCCAAGGACCCCACAGGCCAGAGGCCACAGAAGTAAAAGATGGTCATGGTGGGAGAGTTGGTGTTGTGTCCACAGTGTAGACAGGCCAGCCTGACTACCCAGCGCACCAGCGGCAACCTGGGATCTAAACGTCACGCTGTGGGCAGGCAGTGCAGGCAGAAGCCTTGGCTTTCAAACAGGAAGGCAAGTGGGGAAGGAGGCCTGTACTCAGGGGAAACCAAGGCCATGTCAGATTTTAGTCAGGTTAGAATGTTTTCATCAAACTCTGATTCTGAAAAGCTACCTTTCTCACATTTGTTTTTCTTTCCTTTTATATTGTTAGTTCCAGAAAATGTTCCTTTTGAAAAACTGCACTATTTTAGCTGAACTAAGGGGGAAAGGGGAGTATTTCCCAGGCATTTGTATTGGGGCCGGAATTTCTCAAAGAATTAGCGCATCCCGACTGGACGGGGGTGCTGCAGCCTCGGGGCAGCAGAAGGAGACAGGAGTGTGGGAACCCGGCCTTCCCTCCTCCTCCCTGCAGGGAATCTGTGCCCAGGGCAGCTTCTCCGGCAGGTGGCCCCTGTCACAGAGGCAGGGCAGAGTCACTGGCACATATGCAGGACCAGCACGGGACCTAGATGGAGGAAACACAGGGAGCCAACCGTGCGCATGGCGGAAGGGTTAAGAGGGCGACGCTGTCTCAGCTGATCCTGGACCGCCTAAGTGGGCTCCATGGGGCACCAACTCCCTTACATCCGTTTTTTGTTAATGACAGGAAGTCACGCAAACGTATTTGTAAAATCATACGAACACAGAACAATGATTTAAAATCAAGGGGGTCACAAAGTTCACAAGCATTAAGAGACCATGAAGTTAGGTAAAACTGTATTTGTGTGAGACCAGACAGACAGACACCTTGGCCCCGTTTGTGGGAGGAGGGGTGAGTTTTTCAAGCTAATCATTTGTATAAATCAGGAGTCGACAAACCACGGCCCGTGGGCCAAATCTGGGTCCCTGCTTGTTTCTGTGCAGCGTGCGAACTAAGAACGGTTTTCTACAGGTAGGTATTTGCGGCCAATTTGAAGATAGAAAATACTCATTTTGAACCTCAATTAAATGAAATGTTATCTGCCCCCAGCAAAATTTCAGTCATATTATTAGTAAACCTGCATTATAAAACCATTGTACTCACTTATTATTATATTTTGAACCCAGTCTATAAAAAGTCTGCAAGCTTGCTTTGTCTCTCATCATAGAAATCCCTACTCAATATCTCAATTTTGCCTCTTAGTCCAAAATGCCTAAAATAGTTCATCCCTGGTCCTTTACAGAGAAAAGTTTGTTGAATTCTGGTACAAATCAATAATTTAAAGTGGCAAAAAATAATAATTTTTGAGATAAATGTTGTTAAAGCATTCAGAGAAATAAAATATGTGAACTTTAAATAATTGTCTGCTCATTAAAGCACAATTCAGCAGCACTCAATTTACGCAGGTGATTCTGTAACTTAAAACAGGCGCATGTATTTTAAACTATTCTCAGTCTAAGGGTGCTTCTGTCTTCAGGCAAAATAAAGTAATGTGGGACCTGAGTGAAGGGATTCCTACTAACTGCTTCCCTCCCTGACTCAGTGTTTTACTTTTGATGACTTTCAAGTGTTCAGACCTCAAATTAACCCTTTACCTCTCCCCAGTGCAACTCGGAAGTGACTGTCGGAGGCAGAAGGATGAAGTGTGGGGAGGGACAGGGACCCGAGGACAGGGGAGTGGGCTTCTGCCAGTCGGGCACCAGTTGGGGCCCCACCCTGGATCTGCTGATCTGGGATGAAGTTATCCATCTAGAGACTTCACTCTTGGAGAGTGAAAAACGCACATTGAACTTGAGAGCCCACCAACCCATTGAGTCTACATATTCGCTCACAGCCCAATATCACAGGTAGCATCGTTTTGGTAATGCTAAGTTTTGGGGGTTTTGTAACGTATTTTTAATCATAAAAAAATGACTTTCCTATGGAAGCAGTGGGATGGAGTTTGAAGGAACAAATGGGGCAAGTTAGTAAAACAAGAAACACAAGAAGAAAAACATTATAAAGACATCAAAGTGGCCCGGAGCGGCCCAGTAGGGTCTCCCTGCCACGCTGCCCCCGTAGCAGGGTCAACTTTCACAGATGGCCCTGAGTGTTTTGAATAGCCTTCTAAAGATAACAAATTTATACAAATGGAAGCTAGACCTGGGGCTTGCAAGTTAGCACCAGGGAAACCACCCCTCTCTAGCATGGATTGGGGGAGGGGGCATTCCCAGAGCCTTGAAAAACAGGGAAAAGGTGAAAACAAGCAGGCAACTCAGTTCCTGCGCATCTTTTGAAGGTACTTGGGATATCCTCAAAGGTACTGATGGACAGTAATGACCCAAGATGATTAGATACGCAGATGTTGAACTTATGAGCCACACTAATAAAATTCCATCTCTGACAGTCACCCTGGGTGGGACCAGTTCCTCCCAAGACCGGCTGCAGGGACGTCTCTTCCTCTCTGTCACCCCGTGCTCTGGGGCCCACCCTGTCTCATCCACAGCTGGCCCTGAGAGGCCACCGCCTCTCTCACTACAGGAAACCCAGCACAGTGTTAGCAGGGACAGGCGGGGGCCACGTCCTGACTTAACTGTGGATCTGTCTTCTCCTAAACCCCAGAGAACAGGCGGCAGGACTGCGACCATGGTCTTTAGCTGTCTCAAGGTCTGTTACTGGAGTGAGAATTAGAGCTGCTGCATGTCCCACAACCAGGGACAAGAGGAGGGTGTTATAGTGGTACAGATTCCTGGAAGGACTTAAGTTAGTCAGAAGTGTCCAAAGATGGGATTGGCCACCACTCCGGGGAAAGTGACACTTTGAGGTAGGAGACCCAGCCATCATGGGTGGGAAATTAGTCCGAATGATTCTCTAATTCTGGCATTCCTAATACTAATGGGAAAACATTTCTCAACAATACTCAAGCATTTTACATAACATATCACATCGTTCAGTTTCCTGTTCCCCACTCCCGTCCTGCACACATGCGCACACACACACGCACACGCTCTGGGAGCCTCTAGTGTCGGAGGTTCTTACAATTTCTGTGTGAGCCCTGAAGGGCGGGGCAGGCTGTGCCATGCCTTCAACAACTAAGACATTAGGTCACCTTCCCACCTGATCTTCGTGAGGTGGCCTTTCACCACGATGTAGCCAAGAACCACCCACCAAGTCCGCAGTCCCCCTGGTTTTCACAGTGGTCACCATGTCCATTCTTTGTGAGCCTATCCAGAGACCACCAACAAGGCCCTCAGGCCTTGCAAGAGCCTCATCCTGTGCCACCCTGCAGAGCCATAACCAACAGTGCACTTTGAAGATGGGCACTTCCAGACAGCACCTGTTTCGGCAGCCTGCCCCTCAGAGAGCAGGTGCTCAGTAACTCTCCGAGGAAGGCGAGTTCACCTTCAGGGCCCGACCAGAGTCCCCTCCTCCACCCCCGGCCTGTCTTCTTCCAGACGTGCCCACTGCAGAGTGAGCATCTGCACAGCCCTCACTGAGATCGTGGTGGGACCTATCTCCCCGCATGCGTTCACTCATTCAATCCTGCAGGCTGCCAAGGGGATACTTGCATTATCCCGTTTACAAATGAGGACGTGCCCTTGAGAATTGCTGCTTCCTGGTACTAAAACCTGGCTGTTATCTTCTATAAGTGGCCCGAATCAAGTTCTAAGGGCCTCCAGAGCTTTTGGTTTCCACCGATGAAGGAAGCACCAGTGTTCCTGCCTGACCTGTGACTTGAGCACTCGGAGTGCGGGCCCACTATAGTCTGCAGCCTGGGCCCCTGAGGGTCTGGCCTCGGGTTGCTGGGGCTTCACCCTGCCTCCCTGTTTACTTCCTGCCCCCTTGTGGCTGCTGGTTCCTTCCTCTGCCCCTGCAGGCTCCAGTCACCAAGCTGCGCCCTCACCCCTGCTTCTCAGTGTTGAGTGCCAGACACATGGTTCCTGCCCGCCTTGGGCCCGATACTGATTTCGGGGGGCCCTGTGCTAAATCAGCCACACCCCATCATGCCAATCATCAGGACACAGAGGCGGCACAGCCCACCAAAGTCTGGCGCCCCGGCTGGCAGGGCCAGAGCCACCCTCAAGGGCCACAGCCTGCCTCTCTGTCACCTGGAGGACCTTGATGCTGCCCAAACCCTGTGGAACCTGTTCCGACCTCCTTCTTGAGTTTTAGGCTCACGTCTCCAACTACCTGCTGACATTTCCACACAAAAGTCCACAAGCCTCCATCCACTCAAACGCACCCCTCTCTCTGCCTCCCTTAGTGATGTCACTGAGTACCTTGACTCGGGCTTGGCACCTGTTAGTCACCTGATGCCTCTCTTGCCCTCAAGCCACGCACCAGCAGACAAGGACGCTTTTACCACTCAGCTGGGATGCAGAGTGTCCTTTATCCCATAGCTGCAGTCAGGGCCTTCCCGCCTCTCACCCACTGCCACACTTGCTCCCCCCACTTTACTGCCACAGTCCCGGAGCGATCGCTCTGGACAGATCTGGACCATGGCCGACCCTCCCAGACCCTCTGAACACCCTGCCCTCCACCCCACACCTGAGTTCTAGCTGCTCTACAGGACGCCCAACACCCAGCACCATGAGGCCCTCCCTGCCCCCAGCCCCGGTGTGCCTCACGCCTGCTCTGACCACCCAGCCGCTGGGGGAGGCACCATGCTGTCCCTTGCCCTTGCACCTTTATTCTCCTGTCCCTTTGCCAATCACAATCACATAAGCCTCCTGCCCTTAACTCATACCCTCCATCCTCACTTGTCACCACCTCTTCCCTGCCCCCTCCTAGCCCCTAGCTGGGTTAGTTGCCACCACTTGGGGCCCACAGCACCCCCAGGTATTCTGCTATTCCAACACTGACCCCTCAAGGACAAGAGGGTGCCCTTTTGCTTGATCTGTTTCCCCAGCCAGACTTTATCTTACTTCTTTATCTCTAGGCCCAGCCCTCAGCAGACTCTCAACAAATATTTGTGAATGAATATTGTGAATTTGATCACTGCAGTGCTTTGCCTAGAAGCTTCCGCATTGCCTAGTTCCTTTAGGTCAGATGTTTTTCAACGCACTCCACCCCACCTGTTGGGGTGGAACCCTCATCTGCCTCCTGTGGCAGAGAATTGCTTCCTCACTCTAGGAACCCAAGGCTGCCTGAAGAAGACGCTACATGCGTGAACCAATGGCAGAATAGATGAGGTCAAGCAACAGAACCGCCTCTTTAATTCTCTTTCTGCAACTAGCCACACAACTGAAACACAACTTACACCGTGCTTACACCTAAAAACACAACTTTCCCCTCTCATACATCCCCTTTCCGGCCCTTCTCTATTCCTCTGGCACTGGGAGCACGTGGACATGAAGACCAAACACACAGGCCCCTGGGTAACCCCAGAGAGTAATGGTAACATGGAGGCAGAGAGGGGCCGCCCACATGGGGGCTGCTTCAGGGATGTACATGGCAACTCCGCTCCGAAGCCAGGAGCCAGGGGCCAGGGGCCGGTCTCTTGAAATGGAGAAATCAGGGAAGGTCCTTACAGGGGCGACAACAATGACTGCCCCAGAACCCAGGGACCCACAGGCATGGACTGCAATCCTGACGACAGTACTTGGCCTGGAGGCACAGCACTGTGCAGAGGACATACTGGGCAGCATCACGGGGGGTGGGGTCCTCACAAAGCCCCCACCAAGGAAAGCCAGGTCCCCTAGGCAGCAACTGTCGCGGAGGGTCCCGAACCACAGGGTGAGATACTGTATTTCATCTCATGTAACAGTGGTTTCTGACCTTTCAGTGTCTTACCAACAGAACCTTTTTCGCAACCTTATGCACAAGCCCAGAACATAAAACAGCCCAAAGGAGAGGCTCTGAGGCTGACATGGGGGTGAGCCCTGTGGGGTCTCACGGGAAGACCAGGGTTTGTAGAGTAACGCGTGGAAGCCTCTGGTTTCTTCCACGTGTGGGGGCGGAAGCAGCTCTGCGGACGACTCACCGGGGTCCTGGGGTGAGCTGGGTTTCCAGCACCCCACCAGCAGCAGAGCAGGCGATAGCTGCACAGGTGTTTCTGGTCAGGAGCAAAACCCCGAGGCGCCTGTGCCGAACTGAGAACAAGGCCAGTAGCTGCAGCAGCTCCTACCACCAGCCATGACACCCCAAAGATGCCTCAGCTGGTCACCCTCACACCCAGAGCCTATAGAGGCCACTGTGGTGGCGCCCCCTTTGTACCTTCTGCCTTCCAGGGACGTGGGACTGCAGGCAAATGGTTGGGGGAAGGGGAGGGTGAGCGGAGGCCCAGGAGCTTCCCAAATATGCAGACCAAGACTACAGACGTTCTGAATCGTGGCAATCTCTGCTATATGTGCACTGAACTGAGAAATGAAACTCCATACTTTAGCATTCTTTGAGCCTTAAAATTACAGAGCCTCACTGGTGTCCCAAATTATAGTTATAGAGAAAAACAGCAAGGGCGAGATTTGGGGCATGGGAGGACCTCAGGGTTTCCTCCAATGACGTCACCCAAGCCGCACAGTAGGGAGGTTTCTCCGGGGGCAGATGAAAGCAGGCCGGCAGCTAGACTGAGGGTGGGCATAGAGCAGAGGGTGGGGACGAGACCCTCCTCAACAAGAAGGTGCGAGAGCTAGTGAAAGGACACAGACAGTGTGAATGAGCCAGGCAGGGCAGGGCAGCCCTCAATGCCCGGGAAAACCTGCGAGGAGCCAGCCATGGGCTGCAGACAGCTGAAGGTGGGGGTCAGGGCTGCGCCAACAGTCACCCTCAGAGATTTCCACTTTGGAGATATTTTTCCAGACTTCCATGGATATATGATCTGTTCCTCTAAGTTCTGTGGCAGCCACAGGGTATTCAAAGCACAATTTTAACGTATCAATCCTGCTCCTTTAAACCAAGGAATTCCTGTAATCTGCAGGACTGCAAAGGACTCCTGCAGACATCTGTCCCTCCGGATGTGACAAGAAGTGCCTTTTAGCGGTTCAGGAAAAGAGGGGGGATGGGCCAGCTAGGGAGAACATAGGAGGGGTGAGGGCCCCGATGACCGGAGTGTCACAGAGCTGTAATGGCTGTGACTGCTGAAACAGGAGTCACTGCTGAAAGGAAAAGCAAAAAGGCCAACGGCGTCAGCAATAGGAAACGAAAAGCTTCCCCCAAGGGGAAGGAGTAAGGAGTGGCTGTGACAGCTGCAAGGCCCTGGAGATGTCCCTTCAGCCCTCCCAGCCCCCCTTTTTCTGTGAGAAGCCCAATGAGGAGTCCCCTGAGGCACCATCTGGCACTAACACTCAGTTCAGCCAGGGGGACAGCCACTGGATGGGGCACTGAACTTAGATGGTCACAGAGGCAAGGCCCTGAGGGCTGGTGGAAACGAGCCAAGGAAAAGTCTCTTCCCAGCCCAAAGACTCCAGGACTAGGGTCACCAGCCACCCCAGTCACATGCCACTCACCACAGGGACCTCAGGGAGAACAGGACTCGGAATCCAAGCTCCATACAAAGAAGCAACCTGATGGCCGTGTCTAGAAGCAGCGGCTCTGACTCGGGTTGGGAAACACCCAGCACGTTGTAGAATAAACGTGAAAACTCCCTGGGCCCAGCCACTCACTGCTCTGTGTACACCCTAGAAAGATCTTCATGTGTGTCCAAGGAAACAACAAGAATGCACATGTTAGCAATGTCTCCAGTTCCAAGACACTGGACACAACCCAAATGTGGACCAACCTGAGAGCCATTCAATAATTGCAATAGGCTCTCCAGCAGTGGAAAGGGAGGAGCAGGGCCACATTAGCCAATGGATGACTCTCACATCGTTATGTCCACTCGTCCTTTCAAAACCACGCACAAGGACAAGACTCTGTGCCGAACAAAGTGGATGAAGCCCTGTCCTGGTAGGGGGACAGAGGAAAGAAACGCCTGCTGAGCAATACACATGGTATGACAGACTGTGCCACCCCCTGTACCAAGCGAGGAAGATTGAGTGGGGTACAGAGAGGGTGCTATTGGGCACAAACATCAAGGAAGGCCAAATTGTGCCTGGTGATGCTTGTCTTAAGTTGCATGTGGGTTGTTTTTATTATACCTTATGCCTTTATAAGTCCAATATATTTCAAAATAATTTTAATTACAGCTATGACTGATGAGAGAATAAACAGATGAGAGTATGTCTCCCACCTCAGACTGAAATGCATCCCATCCTCATCATGCTGAATCATCTGTCCCCACCCCCAACAGCCCCTGCTCCCCACACAGTTGGCCTAATGCTCGCTGCAGGTAGGGGAGCCATACCCTGGCAGGGGCACCCCTGGAGTCCCCGTGCCTTTGGTTGGTGCAGGCACAGACCCTGCAGGCTGCTGTTCCTGTCTCCCACCCCCACGTGAGCAAACATCCCATCCATGGCGGCTGGTGCCTCTCCAGAAGCAAAGGCTCTAGAAGTCGAAAGCAGTGCTCCTACAGTCTAGCCAATACTCATGGTGCCTGCTGCTGCAGAGCCCGCCGGGGAACCGCGGCGGGGACGTGACTCTGTTGTTAGCCATGGATTTCTGCTCCAAATTACATAGGCTTTTCGGGATTTCCAGGCTTTAGACCACCTTAGCCCTTTCATGTATTTTAAATACATATGATAGGAAAATACTCCCCCCAAACCTATATCTCTTTAGCGTCTTGTGTTGAAAAGAACAAACAGAAAGCAAAATGCACTCATTCAGTGAAGGTGCTCTCCCACTGAAAACCAAGTGGCCAAAAGAGTCTGCTCCCAAATCTGAACCAGGGAGGAGAATACATGACCTCTGCCTCACTGGAGTACCAGCAGTCAGCTAAACAAAAAGCAGCAGACAGAGGCTGTTAAGGAGTCCGAATTTAAACCCATCTGTCCTTGAACGCTGCCACGTTTCCAGAACAACCACAGGAAACTCCTACCAACAGGATTTTCAGAGCTCAACATTCTGGTGTTTAGCTCCATCCAGAGAAGCAACATCCAAAGCCAGCCTGCGTATCACCAACAGCTACATCTATTTATAAAACTCCAAGTAAGCCATCTGCCTCCACACACCCTCTTTATAACAAATGATGGTGATGTCTGCTTGGGGTCAGAATCCCCCCAGAGAGTATGTGGGGTTCCCCTCGATGTGCAGCTTTCTGCCCAGCTGACACCAATCCATCAGCGGGCCCTCAAGTGTGTCCGAAGCAAGGTGAGTGGTGATTTGGCATGGCCCACTGGCACAGAGGCAGGTGTGGAAATAGGTGATGTAATGTACACAAGACCAGGTTTCTAAAGGAGCAGAAGCTGTGCAATGAAGTCAACTTTTTCTCAACACCAAACACCTCCAAGGCATAATCCAACAAAACAGCCATGTTCTCTTCTCTAGTTAACAAAGAAAGCCAAAGGCATTCGGCTGTGCACAAGGTACTGGCTTTGAATAAACACTTTGCAAATGAGATCGCCCAGCCCCCAGAGGACCATGGGGTGAACTCTCCACACAACCTGAGGCTTAAAGGGGAAGCCAGAGACACAGGAGACACCAGCTTAGATACCCAGCCCAGGGTGCTCATGACCTCAAAGGGGAGTAAGCCAGGATACTCTGCACTGTCCTTGGGCTCTCTCAGCACAATGCCTTTGCTCAAGGAAGAAGAGAGAGTAACAGAAGGACAGACTTCATTTCTGAGAAACACGGGGGCTCCAATCCGGAATGCAGAGCACTCTGTCCTGATCAATCCATTCAAAAAGCCCAGAATGGGGCTAATCATTGCAGGCTCACAAACCCTAATACGGCAGCCTGAATGGGACAAGCCACGTGTGCTGAGGTACCATATCATATGCATGGGCATGGCTTTGGCTATGATCACGGTCATCTCTTGTGAGTTTTTCCTCCTGTTTTTCTAGCCTTTAATTCTGAGCCTTCTCCACCTTGTCCTTGTTGCATGGGTCCGTTGTCTCCCTGACATCCCCTGGACAACAGTTACTGCTTGATTCTTTTATTGAAGGGCCTGGTGAGCACCAGGCACATGACGTGCCTGCTCAAAGTGGGGCACAGGGGATCCAGGTGCAGATAAGAATGTCTGATCATCAAGAAGGTCTTGGCCTAGTCAGGGAGAAGGACAAGGGGACAAATGGTCACACATATGCTGTGACGTGGGAAGGCCACACTCCCAGAGGGCTTTAGCAAGGGCTCCCCAGATTGCCTCATGGGAAGGGTATCACAAAGGGTAAAGAGAGACCCTACAGTGAGCCGAGGAGGAGGAGGCAGAAGGGTCAGCATGGATAAAGCAAAGCAGTCAAGTGCACAGTGGATCAGACACGTCCGCTCAGCTGTTTTATGTGCACCCCAACATAGAGCCAGAGGGGAGGCTGTCTCACCCCCTTGGTGATGTAAATATGTCTTCCCAGTTCCACTAACACAAGCCAAGACATGCCCTGTAGCTGGTCTATACACGGAGGCCAAAGGGGTTCAGAGAGTAACTGTCAGGAGACACCACAGCACTCAGGGGATATAAAATCCACAAGGTGACAGAGACAGTGGGCTTGGGAAGGTCATGTATGCCCTCCACCTTTCCTGTCAACCCCATGGGGAAAAACAGCCCAAAACCATTTCCTCCTACACTGTCCGACCACCAATGAACCCGCAAAAACAGTAGAAAGAGAAGCATTATTTTATTCAGGGAATCTGTTAGGTTACGAGACAAGTTCCATCACTTCCATCTCTCAAGATCTGGCAGTAGAGGGAACACGCAGAGCACCTGCAGTACCTTTTAAATCAATCCCTTTCTGTGAGGAAGTAAGAGGTCTGTCCAGAAAGCATCCAGCCATGTAATATGAAAAATAGAGACATTTACTGAAGAAGATAAAAGGAACATTGTACACTGGACACCTTAGTCCCCTTCAAAGCAGGCACCTTGGGACTTCACGCGAATTCTCCCAATCACCATCAGCTGCCCCATCGTACTTTCCCAAATCTCATGATGGCCTGAAATCTCTTCCCTTTCAGAGCTGATTTTAGTTTGGGGAAAAGCCAGAAGTCACAGGGCATCAAATCTGGGCTGTAGAGGGACTGAATCACCTGGGTGATTTGATATTTTGCCAGAAACTACACGAGATGTGATGCTTGAGCAGGCGCCTGGTCCTGATGAAGCTGCCCATCACCAGTGGCCTGTGGCTGCGGCCTTCTGAATCATGCAAATAGTTGCTGCTGAGGAATGTTTAAGCTTAACACAAAATGTGATGCAGATTCATTGCTCTACTGGCTTGGTCATTGTAAATGCGATAGTCACACAGTGCACATGCTCATTCAATGGTGTCTACCGCCCCCACTGACTAGTACAGTGAAGTCATCACTATTCACACATGTGCACTCCAGTCCACTCTCCTTGGCTGCCAGGTTACATCAGCATTGTGCAAGCCACTCTCATTACATTAACAATGGCTGGACTTTTTCCGGGCAGGCCTTTTATACTTATTTCTCAGTGCAGGACTAGTCAGAAGACCTTAAAAAGGACAACAGCACACCTTGCTCAGACGTCGACTAGGCACAGCTCCCAGGGGAACAATCAAAAGGGACTTAGCCTGCAAACTGCTCTCAGGAACCCTCCACCAGGTAACAAAGAGCAGCAGTAGCCACTGTTCCCTTTCCCAGTGCACAGCACCCAGATGCAGCCTTCGCGGAATATCTGCTTGTCCAACCAGGTGGGGAACAGACGGTGCTTCCTGACAGGTCAGGAAGGTTACTACTGTTTCAACCGTAATTTATACAAGGGTCAGCCCTTCTCAGTTCCGAGCAACTTTCACATTAGGACTTCAACTGAGGTAACAGGAATTTGGTAATCCACGTGGAATTCAGAAACAAAACCATAAAATTACATATTTCCTTTCTTTGCAAGCCTGATAATGCCTAGAAACCTTTGTGCTGTTTTTTGCCTACATGAGAATGAACAGTTGATTCAAATACCACATTTCATGTTTTATGAAATTCCCATGAAACGTGATACATTAAGCTGATTCTATAAAAAGGAAAAGCTGAATTATGAAAAGCAAACATCTTGAATGACTGAGCAAAGAGCAAATAAAATAGCTTCCCATGCCTTTGAAATGGATGATATAGGATTGAACTACTTAAAATGTATCAGCCACCTTTGGGAACATAATGCTGATGCAAGCAATTAGAGAGGAAAAAAACAGGACTTAAGGATTTTCATCCAAAACCTAACTTAATACAGTGTTTTTCTGTATATCCATCTTTGCTTGATGGCTCCTATCCTAGGGTCACTGCCAAGTTCCTTGTGGTGAGAGGCCTCAGCTCGAGCCCTCCCACCGCAATTCTCTGCATAAGGCGCGTGCTGGATGCATGAGCAGGTGAAGGAGTGGATGGTAGGGATGCAAAGAAAGAGTAGCAAAATGCATCTCTGAAGAGGATCACGACTTGCCGCAGAGCCCTTGTGCCCCAGTTGCCCATCTCTAATTCATGGGTAAGATCATCCGTCTTTATAGGTGGTGACCCAGTCCTTATAGGACTGCCATGTTCTCTCCTGACACTGGCATACCAGAAATCCCAAATTTTCTTTTGAATCACCTTCTCCTTTAGTTACTAATTGGGGTGTAGGAAAGAGCCCTTTAATTGAGTGACACAGATGTCACCAAAGTCTTTGAGAGAACCAAATGAGTAACCACCACTGGAGTGAGGGGTCTAAGCAGACTGCCTGAAAGGCTCACACAAGAAACGGCAGGGACATGGAGGGAAATTCAGTGTAGATGGATGGCACATGGTTGCCTAGGAAACCCGGGAAGAAAATAAGAAGTTGCTGCCTGCATGAAATCTCCTAACATCCTTCCAAAGACCTCTGCCTCTTCTGAGGTCACAGAGTATTTTGCAACAATTTTTGCATGCCCAGATGGCTTTGTATTACAACTTTTATATTAACTGCATTTGTTTTTCATTGCTATATAACAAATTGCCACAAACTCAGCAGCTTAGAACAACACATATTATCTCACAATTTCCATGAGGCAGGAGTCCAGGCACAGCTTAGCCGGGTCCTCTGCTCAGGGTCTCACAAGGCTGCAATCAAGGTGTCAGATGGGGCTGTGGTCCCATCTGAGGCTTGGGGTCCCCTTCCAAGCCTGTGTGGTTGTTGGCAGCATTCATTTCCTTGCAGCTGTAGAACTCATGGCAACTCGCTTCTTCAAAGTCAGCAGAAGAAAGTGTCTATGACTTGTAGACTCTCTTTTAAGGGTTCACCTGTTCAGGCCTGTCCCACACAGGGTAACTGCCCTTTTATCTAACTCAAATTCAACTGATTTGAGACTTTATTTACATCTTCAGAATCCTTTCATCTTTGCCAAATAATGTGACCTAATCATGGCTCCATGATATTCACAGATCCATCATGATCACAGATCTCACCCACACCAGAGAGGCGAGGACTACACAGGATGTGCAGCAGGGGGCAGGAGTCTTTTGAGTCACCTTAGAATTCTGTCCACCACAGCACTCATGTCACTTCCCCTGCTATAGTCAAAGCTCCCTAAAGCTCTGGAGGAGCAGCAAACCCACCACTGTCTCCAGACCTCAACATGGACATATGAATTCCTGGATATAAACCAACAGTCACTCTGCCAAATCTTCAAATTCTGCAGATCAACATGAATAGCAGCCCCTTAGTGACTAAGAGAAGCTCACCTTCCTTTTCAATGAGTTGGCTGGGCTCTATGTCGTGTAACCAAATGGCCTTCTTCGAAGCTAAAACAGGGCAATATATGCTTGAGGAGAGCCTGTGGATCCTACAGCAACTAAGACAGAACATGTATGAAGAAGGAGAGCCAGACAACTCTGACTTCATCACTTTTGATTTTTCTATTTTACTCAGAAACACAGAACCTAGAGTTGGAAGGGATCTAAGAGGTCATCCCTCTGTTCCTCATCCCAAGTCTCATGGCCCTAATAGGTCATCTGGTCCCTGCTGGTTCCAATACAAAGTTTTGTAATTAGAAAATTAATTGTCACACACCTGTCTGAAATCAACTCAACAAGCATTCTTAAAATGCCTAATATTCCCCAGAATAAACAAACACCATATATAGTATTCCTGCTCTCACTCCCCACTCCCCGGCTGCTGACAGACATCAAGAATTGGTTGTGGCACTCTTTCCTGCTGATGCTGGATGTGGCTTCAGAATCCTCAACAGAATGCTCCAGAAAGTCACCACTGATCAGTTTACGTTGGCAAAAAAAACAAACTAGTTTTCCAACTCTGTTCTAGCAGCTTGTCTTCAGTTAAAAAACCACTTTCCTATAACTCCTACTCATTGCTCCTAACCTTCCTTTAAAAGCAACACGTTTGTCCTTTCCTCCAAAAACAACCCTATAGCTAACTACATCTAAACTTATTCCCCATTTAAACACTTGTGGGCTCAAGTCGAGTCTCAAGGACAGGGTGACCTGGGCAAGTAAAGACTGGAGCTCTAATTCTGGGATAATTAGGATGCCCTGGTAGTGTTTCAGGGAAGCCTGGAGCCATGGAGGCCCTGGGGGAGGCAAGTGTGTACAGCGGGGCCATGGAACAGTTCTCCCTGCAGGAACTGGCTCAAGAAACATCAGGTCAACCTGGCACCAGTGTATCTTTGGGGGAAATCAGTTTTGTGTAGCAGAGAGGAGAGGAGAGGCAGGGAAAGGGAAGTAAGAGATAACATGATTGAGATCATGAGGATACTGAAAACTAAATCAAATGAAAATGCTCCCCATCACTTATCTTCCCACATCTCCCCATTCTGCATCTTCTGATCGTGCACACCCATCTCCCAGTGTAAAGTATGTGCTTACCCACCATCGCTCACTCACAAAGTACTACATAAGAACAAGACAGCTCTGTGGCATGGCCCTGGGTATTCCCCTCCCACTCACTCATTCATTTAGTTGCTTTAATCAAATAGCTGTTAAGTATCTGAGGCAATAGAATCAGGCTGGAGCTGGGACCATGAAGGCTATGACAACACTCTTCCTGCCACCAAGGAATTCATAATCCATCTATTTCAGAGACAGGTAGATAACTCCCTGAGATACAAAACAGGTTATGTGGTATGCTCCATTTTTGAACAGATTTGATCTTCAGAAACCATGCTATTTAAAATCAACATATATGCTATCTTGATCTACTGAACAAGCAAAATTATCGAAACATAATTCAATATTTTAGCATTTTTTTCTAAGTACCAAAAACAAATCAACATGTGCTATCGTGCCTCAGAAATCAAACAATCTGGTGAGCTAAAGCTTCAGATTAGCAAATCCAAGTCCTCCCAAATCCTAAGTATAAACCAGTAGCTCCCTCAGGGACCATGGGTTCTCTTCCTGGCAGACATTCTATCCTTCACCTAGTCTCTCCTCTAGCCAATTTTCACTGAGCTCCTAAAATGTGCCCAACATCAAGCACAGAAACTGGCATGCACTCAGGTAGCCAAGTGTAGTAGAGCAAATTAGCCTAGGTTCTCTGGCCTATAGTGTATTTGCAACAAATATTTGTTTTTTTATTATGTGAGGTAATTTATTACATGAGGTAAGTGTCAATACCAGGGTATGCAGAGAGGGCCCAAATATTGGGGTACAAGAGAAGATCTGCTGGGAAATATGGCATCTTAGCCCCATCCTGAACACGAGCAGGAAGCAAAGGATAAAGTATGAACCAGGTGAGGAAGGGTCTCATAGGCAGTACCAAGGCCAGAGAGAAAGCTGAAATGGCCTGGGCTGATACACTAGCCACACAGACATTCTGCCAACGTGGAAAGAGCAGGACTTCTTCCTGAGGATGAGAGGAGCCACTGAAGGGTCTACACCCAGAACGGAGGAGGCCAGCCCTGTTGGCCTGCTGCCTGGGTATAAAATGGACCAAAGGGAAGCAGAAATGAAGTCAGAGAGACTAATTAGCTCATAGAGAACATTAGGAAGAAAAAAAATGATGGTCTGAACTCAAAAACTACAATTGGAAATGAAGAGATGAAAGGACTTGAAAGGGAGGGGTAGAGAAGCCTGAATTTGGTGGTGGATGATTACTGACAGTGAGTGAGAGAGGGGGGTTGAGAGGACCCAGGTAGCTGACTTAAATGTGATGGAGGACTGTGTCCTTCACAGGGATGCTGAATCAAGCAGCAGTGGGAGCACTGACTGGCATGCAACGATGCAGTGTTGAGGTATGGACATGGGGCCTTGGGGATACCTGGGTCATGGCTGGCTCTGCACATCTGAGACACCACAGAGTGACTTGAGCTGGGGTCTTGTGCATATCAATGGCAAGGAAGCCACATTATCAGGACAAAGAGTGGCAACCTGCAGGCAGGCTGGCCCAGTCTACCAAGGACCCCCAACACTCCAAAATGCAGTGTATGAACATAGCAACTGACATGCCCCGGCAAATTCCAGGCAAGAAAATAGTTTTAATCCATGTTTAGGGTTGGGTTTAAAATTTGCTTAAGACCTTCTGTTCTATCATGAACTTGGATTTATAAGTACAGCCCTACAAGAGAAGACCATGAGAGACAGTTAATAGCAGGAGAGGTAATGACTGTGATTAAGGGCACATCCAGTTGGCTATTCCTCTGTATACATCTACCAAGCAAGCAGAGAAGGATGGCATGAGAGGCGCACCTTCAGTATGAATAAAGTGGAAAGATTCCTAAAGAACACACGACAGTGAGATTCAGCCGTAGACAGTTCCACGCATCGGAATAACTGGGTTTCTTTCTTCTTTCTTTTCTCATGGGAAAGGAAGAAGACAAAGGCTTCCAGTGGAGATGAAAATGCTGAAGAAATCTCTTTGGCTGAGACTGGCTAGGAATGGCTCTTTATGTTGAAGTGCTCGGAGACATGACCACACAAAATTACAAGGTGTTGTTTGGGGGGCGGGGAGAGTGCAGTTGTGTGCAAACTGGCCTACATGTGACTTTATACAGATTGTAAGGTAAAATTTAAAGAGACAAAGTAATCAGTCTAAGAAAGAGGTTGAGATTAAATTATTATAATTTAAGTTAAACCATTTCACTTTGCCATTTCTGCAAGGAAAAATGGTCAAATGTCAGCAATGTCACATGATTTGGTCTAATGATGCTCCAGGCTGGAGATAACATTCACCAGGTAGACCTACTGTGTACTGCTTTATAAAGACTGAGCTACAGGAAATATTTCTGTTACTACTTAATGCTCACTATATTCCAGAGTATTAATAATTAATAATTCATTTTTACTTTAGAAAAATTAAAACTTAAAAGCCTTATGAATCATAGAGCAAAGTTACCAAGAGAAAAGCATTTTCAAATTATAGGGGGAAAATACTTTGAAAGGGGGTAAGAAAAGAACAAACAACCAAACAAACACAACACCAAAATCATGTTTAAAGCTGGAAGTATCCACCTAGAGTTACAGACTGAGGGCAAATATCCTTCTTGCTGTCAAATGTGGTGAGGGGCTCAGGGCCATGCATGCCACCTATCTCTCCAGGGTCTGGCCCAGCACATTCCTGCCTCACCTGAGAACCCAGAGGAAAAACAAGAAGCAGGTTGCCCCCTTCAGAGGTCTGGACAGGCTCTGGCCTTCCTTTGCTTCCTCAGGCAGGGGACCCCTCGCCCACCTGGCCCACCGAGTTCCTGCATATGGCACTGAGGACTGAAGGTGTGCTGGGGCACAGACTGCACACAAGGCTGACTCAGATCATTTGGCACTTCCAGAAAAAAATGCAGTGCGACAGAAGCCTTCAAACCACCATCCAACCAATCTACCCAAAGGAGCCATGGGAAGCACAAGTAAAGAAAAAATCCCATGAGCCCTGAGGCTGGGGGTAGCAGCCTCACAGCACTGACTTTGAGGGGTCCATCTAGATACACCAGTGATGACAACTTCCTCTCCTGGGAAATGGAGGGCTGTAGAAAGTAATCACAAAAGTCCAGCAAACCGAGAATATGCTGAGGTCTGGGCAGGCCAGCGGGAGACATGAACTCTCCAAGAGGAACTGCCTAGAAGGTGAGGGATACAAGTGGAGCTCTCAGCTATTCTCTGACCCAGGTTTTTAAAAGGGGAGCAGGCCTGATTTGAAGCGGGGATGGAGGGGGTGACGAGAGGGGCCAAAGATGGGACGTTCAGGGGTGTCATTTCTGTCACCATGCACTAAGAGCAGCAGCAAGAGTGACTCAGCCTCCCTCCCTAAGTAGAGAGGGCTGCTGCTTTCCTGCCCCCGACCAAACCCTTCCACAGGTTTGCGGCTGGCTCAACCTGGTAGCCACATCCCTACTAGTGTGCCAAGTGGTTAAGCCAAAAGGTCAGGCCGAGGTCAGACACTCCAGGGCATGGAGAATATCAGATGCCAAAAGCAGAAGTTTCAAACAAACAAGCAAAATGCGAAGACCACATCCCCTGCTCATGAGTGGTCCAGCTTCTCAGCCCACAAGCCACAGGTGGTGAATGCCTGGAACCTGCAGACCAAGTCTCCGGCCAGCATGCCGCTGGTGTAAGGGCTCAAAGGAAGAGTTTCAAACTGGTAACCACAGAGGAAGAGGAGGCTAACTGTGCCTCAGAAATGGGTCTTCACACGAGATTGACTGTATTGGCCAAGCCTCTGCCACAACTGAAGAAGCCAGCCCCAGACACAGAGCTCCAGAAGGCAGCACAACACACCCGAGGAGGGTGAGGAAGGCCCTGCTTAGCGGACGGCACGCCCAAGCCAAAATGAGTAAATAAGGAAAAATCAATACAAAAACACCATGGGGATATGCACAGAACCCTGTAACGAAAGAGAAGGAAACAGACACCACGCACAACAGTTAGACGGGGACTGTGTTCCTGAAAGCGTTTGTCCCAGGACCTGGAAGTATATGTAAGCAATGGTGTGAAACTTTCAAAGACAGTTGTCAATTCTTCCCAAAGTAACTGACACATGTAACCCAATGATAACCAAAGCTACATACTACTTTACAAAAATGACTACAAAGTCCACTGGTAGGAATAAACGTGCCCTGAATCGTCAGGAATGACAGAGACCACGAAGACTGATCACCCAGGCCTGGGGTAGAGTCTGAGGCTCACAGGTCTGAGACAAAAGCCTTGCTGTTACCACATTACAAGTTCTACCACATTACGAGTTCAACCAATGCAGCAAGTTTCCAACGGGGAACTTTGTCCACAAACTCTCATCTCAGCCAGTGGCTCTGCCTACTCTCAGCTTCCATCTCCAGAGCCAGGCTCTTCAGACTCCGGGTTACCTCTGGCCACACAGGGCAGGGCATATCCTCCTGTCTCACTGTGTCCTCAGAACATCACCCGAGGGCTGAGTGGGGGCGAGGCAGAAGACAGTGCTGAGCTTTGCATGTATTCAGAAATGCCAGAGGTAATGGGTAGGGGGATTAAAAAATATTCGTGTTGGACTGGAGAGCCAAGTTCGCAAAGTTGTGATGACATCACAGCTTATGTCCAACTATAATACGGTCGGGCTTTTCCCCTTTAGATAACTGTAAGTCTCATTTCACCGACTGTGATGTCATTAGTCGGAGGCCTTGCATATGTCTATGAGGCACAGAGGAAACGAAATAAGTGGAGCAATCCCGGTGCACACAAGAGGGAGTGGTAGGGACTGTGGTAAACAGAGCCCACATGCCTGAGTCAAGGGCGCAGCTACTCTGGACTCCAGCTAACTGTGGCCGTGGAATGAGGGCCCGGTGCTGGCTCACATGTTCAGTTTCTCAAGAGAAGCCAGAAATCTGTGTTGTTAGGTCAAATCTCACAATTCTAAAGTATTCATGATTATTTTAAAATATTTTAACGTGCTAGACTGGGCAAACAAAGTATCTACAGGTTCAATTCAGTCCCACGGGCTGCCAATTTGTGCCAGCTGACCTGACTCCCTCCTGGGAACAGCCTCCACTACACCAAACGGCAAAAGGAGAGGCATCAAGTGCGGAGAGACTTCATCCTCCCCACTGGCCTCAGCCCCAGGGGCTGGAGCCAGGCACCAGCAGGCCAGTTGTGCAGCTGTGTCACCGAACCTGGGCCATGTGGCTGCCCCAAGTCATCCCTGACATCTGACTAAGCACACAAAGCTCACAGCAAGAGGAAGAAGAGAAGGCCCTTCTGGCCTGGTGGCTTGGTTGGTTAGAGTGTCATCCTGTACATCAAAAGGGTTGTAGATTCAATTCCCAGTTGGGGCGCATGTGAAAGGCAGTCGATCCGTGTTTCTCTCACATCGATGTTTCTCACTACGTTCATTCTCTCACACACCCTTTCTCTCTTCCTCCCTCTCTCTTCTCTCTCTCCTTCCCTTCCTCTCTTTGTGAAGTCAATGAGAAAATATCCTCAGGTGAGAATTTAAAAAAAAAAAGCCCTGGCTGGTGTGGCTCAGTGGATTGACTGCCAGACCGGGAACCTAAGGGCTGCCAGCTCAATTCCAGTCAGGGCACGGCCTGGGCTGTGGGCCAGGCCCCAGCTGGGGGTGTGTTGAGAGGCAACTGATTGATGGATCTCTCAAATGTTTCTCTCCCTTTCTCCCTCCTTTTCCCTCTCTCTAAAAAATAAATAAAATCTTTTAATTAAAAAAAAAGGCAGGGGGTGGGCTGGGATGGGAGTGAAAAACAGAAAACTATACATGAACAACAATTAAAATAAATAAATAAAAACTGGGCCCTGGCTGGTGTAGCTCAGTGGACTGAGCACGGGCCTGGGATATAGACAATCGCAGTTCAATTCCCAGTCAGGGCACATGCCTGGGTTGCAGGCCAGTTCCCTGCAGGCCAATTCCCAGCAGGGGACGCACGAAAGGCGACCATACATTGATGTTTCTCTCCCTCTCTCCTTCCCTTCCCCTCTAAAGATAAATAAATAAAAAATATTTTTAAAAAACTGGAAAAAAAAAAAAGGCAGGAGCAAAATGTCCCTCAAGCCTGCAGATGTGCCCAGGACTACAGCCAGGGGACATGGGCCAGCCAGGCCGGGCTGTTCAGCGGGGACCCCGGCAGCCAAGCATCCGCCCCCAGTTCAGGGAGGAAGCAGCTCCCCTCTGGCTCCCGAGTCCTCCCCTTGGGACCACTTTGAGCTCGTCCACAACCACTGTGGACAGTGTGAACCAGACCTTCACTCTCCTCCTTTGCTCTGAAATGCCGAAACACAGCACTTCAGTTTTTTGAGATGGAGGACATTGATTTAATGACTACTTGATCATTTTGTGCCTCTCCTTGTAACATCATAGTCTCTTCCTACGCCATCTGTAATATTTCTGTTCCTGGTGATGCAGATGCCACAGAAATCAAGCGTCCAGAAGTCCTGACCCTCGTTAAGAGATCCCCTAGGAATCAAGGCATTTTTTTCCTGTAGTACAATATAATTAAGTGACATTTGGCAAGGTCCTAGAGTTCTCAGGTTGTCGTTTTTGCAAAAAAAAAAAAAATCTAAAATCTGGACTAAATATCTCATTTTTAATATTGGCAACCATTAAAACATTTCTTAAAAACACACTCTTGAGGCAAACAAAATATCTGCAGTGTTCTCCTACAATGAAAGGACTGGACTAAAGAAGCTCTAAGATCTTATCCAGCTCCAATCATGGCTGAGGCGGTGTTTTATGCTTAGCGAGGAGTTTGCTTTAGGATAAAATCAAATTTCTCCATGTAAAACTAGACCCCTTCTTGGGTTCTCCCTCGTGGTACAGCTGGAAAAGTGGCCGGTCTCGCTGCAGCCACTTGCCTCTGTCCTCTCTTCTCTCCCAAAGCGCGTCACTTGTATGCAGTCTCTCAACATTTCGGACAGATGTGATACAACACATAAAACGGGCCACGCACAGCCCCTCCCAGGAGCTTTCCCAGGTTGGGAAACCGTATTCTGGTTTCCTTGTCCTGTCCCCAGGGCCGACATGGCCCACAGCTGAAGGCTCAGGACGTGTGTGGAAAGTTTAAGTTCCCAGGAATATACCACTAGGTCCTACTACTTCAATAAGAATAATTGTGAGGTACAAATTCCACAGTAGATTTATATTAAACACTGGCTATCACAAAAAAAAACTTTAGATCATTAGCTATAACCATCCAAGAATAATAAGCCAGATAAATATTATTTCTACATGTTGTACATTTAAGACCTATTCCCAGCAGCCGGCTCACATTTTTTGGAGAACACTTGGCTACACCGTAATTCAAAACCTATCTTTACTTCTCAGCAGATACATCCTCTGCGAAAAGCAACGGATTCCTGGGCCTTAAAAGAGGAGCTGACAGAGGGCTGAGTGCAAAAAGAAAGATAAATTAAACGAGTTCTAAAAGCAGATGTGGAAAGTGCTGGGTTCTCCAAGTGCGCTTGTTGCCTTTGGATCTGGGGACTCGCACATGGTCTCACGGATGGAGCTCCGGAGGTAAGTAACTTCACGAAGGCCACGCTCCTCCACGGCCCGGTGACAGTCACCCCGCCTTGTGGTTTGTAATATCATCCTTTGTGTTTTGTTTTTTTAATTATATTTTATTGTTCATGCTTTTAGCCTTGTCCCAATTTTTCTCCCTTTGCCCTCATCCGCCTAGCCCCACCCACTCCCTCCGGTGATCCCCACACCATTGTCCAAGTCCACAGATCTTGCACATATGTTCTTTGGCTGCTCTGGTCCCTGTGCTGTACTAATAGCATCTTTTTAATGCCCTCTTGACCCAGGGTTTAGGCTCTGGGGCTCTGACACTCCAGGCCATGACTTTCCCACCCTAATCCATCACCCAGGGCCAAGTAACACAACCAAGGACAGCCCTAAACTCCAGAGCCCACTGAAACTATTCCAACTAGCCAATCCTAAACCTGCTTCCTCCACACCACCATGAAGTCACAACAAAGGTGCTGCCTCATGAGGACTCTGTGCCCCTCCTGGGTAGCATGCTGTGTTCTCCCCAGGAACCTGTGAGTTACAAAACTAGAACTCTTTCCAGTGTCTCTTGATCTGCACCTGAGGTAATATGGTCAAAATACAGTTGGGGGAATAAAGAGGCAATCCAAAGGTCATCCTTGATTGCGAATGTCTACTGGCAGCCAGCAGCTGATCACAACCTACAAAAAAACCTACATGCGAAGTTTTCCAAAGTCAGGAAGGGGTGACTCAACATGTGGCCTAGGAAAAATGATAGTTTCTTTGTATAAAAACACAAAAGTCACACCCCAAGAAACCTGTCATTTACAGCCCTCAGAAGGTACTTTCCTGGTATGAGTTTCGGTCAAATACATCAAAATGTGCTGATGTTTGCAGTGGTGACCCGGCATCTTCGGAGACTTAGCTGAAGTGGAGCAGGAGTGCAAATGCAGCTCCCTGTGTGGAAAACAGGGTGCCTTGTCACAGCGCGAACAGGAGTGAGCACGTGCTCATTTCCCAGGAAACACAGGGTAAATCTTCTGACCTCCAGTAAACGGACGCTGCCACCAGGTGATGGCAACGGAGATGTGGAGTCTCCTCACACATTAGGAAGAGCTGACCACAATGAGGCATTTTCTGCACAGCCAGAGGAGCAGCAGGTCGTTGACAGGGTTCTCCCCTGGTTGTGCTGGGGCACTCTGACTCTTAAACATTTGGAAACTGCCTTTGGCACCTTTCCGGGACAGGTCAGAACACTGCAAATTAATAAAACACTGCAAGCTTAATGATAAGCGTTCACTAAGGTAGAGAGCCTAGCTCAGGTACTCTGTGTCAACACCATCTTCATTCCCAGGAAGGACAATTCACACAGTTCACCATTTAGGACCTTGTGCAGACATTATGCTTAGTCTGCCCTCTGTACAACCAACCATTTCCTCAGCATCAGGGAGGCCTTCACTACCTCCAACCAGGCCACCACATGGCTGCCTTCTAGAAGGCCTTCTCAGTTGGGCTGAGTTTTTTCTTCCTAATTCCCTCTATGTGGCAGGCACTGCTAACCCTCAGGTCTAAAGCCATGCTTTATTCTCTTGCTGCTACCCCTTAAAGTCCAGGAAACCAAATACAGCAGGTCCTAGAGTGACACTGTTTCATTCAACAGCATTCTGTTATAACATTCATGAGATGCCATAGGAATGTTACTCTTGTTTATATCAATCACCTATGGTTTTGTTATCTCATTTCATCATAGTTCCAAGATCCTATAGACACACTGAGGACTTACTATACTCACTTTGCCAGCCTCCCTTGCAGCTACGATGATCATGTGACCCAGTTTTAATCCATGGAAGGTCTGCAGGGAGCTTCTGACAAGAATTTGACCTTCCTGATAAAAGGAGACTGACTACAGGTGGCAGAGTCCTCCCTGTCACACCAGCCTTGAATGTAGCTATTAACACTAATGATTACTCAATAAAAATAAACATATACACTCCTAGATAAGAGTCTGAAAAACACATATCGGGGTGTCCAACCTGCAACCCATGTGGCTCAGAATGGCTATGAATGCAACCAAACACAAAATCATAAATTTACTTAAAACATGGGGTTTTTTTTTGTGATTACATGTTGCAATGTATTTAATGTGTGGCCCAAGACAACTCTTCTTCATCCATTGTGGCCCAGAGACGTGAAAAGGTTGGACACTCCTGAAGATGGTTTTAATATTAATTATGTAGAGGTGCATGTGCATGCACACTCACACAAGCACTCACTAGAGAAGATTTTTCTTTGTAAAGTTAAAGCATACTTTAAACATAATAAAAATATATTTATTGTTAATGTGGACCCCCTATTCAGATCAGGCCATTTTAGGTATATTTCCTTCAATGTGGTTCAACTTCTGAATATCCATATGAGAGGTGAGTTGGACAATTAACAGGAAGAAGCTCTCCCACCCTGATTCCTGTGCCTTCCCCCATTTGAGGTGTTGGACAGTGCAAACGGAACATGAGGCTGAGAAGGTTTGCACTGTCTCTTCAGACACAGAGGCAGTTGCATTGGAAGGCAACACGGCAGGACAAAGTTTCTGGATCATCTGTCTACACATACCAGGCAAGTTCCCATACAAATGTTTAATCATACTGAGGATAGAAATGATAAGATTCACCAATAGAGCCTCTCTGACAACCTGCAATGAAGGTCTATCACACACCCAGGGAAAAACTGGAGGTTGAGAAAGGGAAACAACTGCTTCGCCTCACAAACACCGCGGACTATAAAAACCAGAGTCTGAGGAACTCTCTTTCACACACACACTTGGCATTTATCAAAATTTATGGAAACAACGAACACTGACTTGAAAATACAGCCTTAAAATTTTTTTTAGTGAACACTAAGTTTCCTCCTTTGCTTTTGCCTTTTGTTACAGTGGCTCTCCAGGAGCAGAGAAAAGGGAGGACTCGAAGTTCAACGTGCTGGGGAACAACACGGAACATAAGGAAACTTCTCAGGGTAAAACGCAACAGGAACTGTAGCAGACCGTTTCATTTTGCCTGTCTCCAACTAACCATGGACACTTGACATTAAATCACACGTGTCATGTATTTTTCCTTCACTGGGGGAAAGGAGCTGTGGGGTTATGGGCATGCATGCAGGAGCAGGGACAGGACCTTGATCAGCTGTGACGTGCCCCGTGTCCGGGCCCAGCCCCTGCCCGACCACACACTAGAGAAACTGACTTTATTAGGCAAACGTTCCACCTCAGACATTCGAATTTTTCAGCTACAAAATGGAGATATTAAACTATATCGAATTTCCCCTTTTATAGATCAAAACTGTTGATAGCACTGATTTCATAGGGTTCAACCTAATAATTCCTGCCCTGCTGTTCATAGGTTTTTTAATAGGATCAAATGAGTATTTATATAAAGATGCACAAACAAAAAACCTATAACTATGAAAAGATCATTAACTTTATGAACTGGAACAGTCAGCAGTGCTTCAAACTCCCCAGTGTGTTGCTTTATAAAAAATAAAATTGCGGAGGTAGATATCAGAATCAGTCTTTATAATGCAAGTTCCTGGGTGCGCCTCCTGAGTCAGGAACAGAAGGACCTGTCTGTTGGGGAACAGGCACTTCTGACACATGTCCCCAGTGATAACTCAAGTTGGAGAAAATACTCTTCTTAGAAGTAAGTTACCTTCTTTGGTTTGGGGTGGCTTTCTGCTGAAGTGCAGGCTTTACCCAAGCCCACTCAGTATGCCCTTTCCTTCACCAAATAAGAGAGATTTTAAAGAACCCGGTTCATAGCGCATTCTTTTTCTTAGTAACCGGAAGAGACTTCATGTTCAGTCAGTAACAGCAGCTCAGTCACTAATGGCTAAAATTTGATAAAACCTAATGGAGGTGTCATCTTTTGCTACAGGATGGCTTTATCACCTTACTGCTTAGTCAAATGTCTTGTAAAAAGCTGTGAGTACTGAACTTCCTGCAGAGGACCCAGACCTAGCAGCAGGGGTTGGCCACTGCACAGCCTTCTGTAACTTACCCCTCAGGATGTAGTTCTGGTAGTTCTGGTCTGCCTCAGCTCCCACCTTGATCAAACAGGTCAGACCCTCAGCCACCACAAATTCATGCACCAAATCCTTGTCATCCTGGCAGGAGAGGGGAAGAAAAAAGAAAAAGACTTCAAATACTGTTGAGGTCCATCCTGCATCCAGACCGTGCTGTTAAAACGACAGACAAGCCTTTGAGGCCAGACCAAACCCTAAAGATCATTTTGCTCTATTCAAATGAAGCATCTCAATGGTTGCCAGAGGAATTTTACAACCAGTCTTCACATTGTTGTTTGCCAAAGACCAATTATTGCCTTCTGGGCAATCTAATAAAGATAAAGCAAACGTGTCTCCTGACTGTCAGGAATATTTATAGTCTTCTGTTTCTCATTCTTCAAAAATCGCCAGCCTCCCCACCCCCCAAAGGTCCCTAGGGACAGGCCCCATGAGCTCGCTAAGCTTCAACAACAGGGAGCATTCCGCAGCAGCAGAGACCATCAAGTGAAGGGTCCAAAGCCCCCGGTGTGTTCCAAAAGACAGTCCCTGTGGACGGTGGTTCCAAAGGTCTTGGAAATGGTACCAGAATGTAAGGAAGCAGCATCTCCACCCTGAGTTAAGCGCTGTCCGCACAGCAGGAGGCAGAGCACAAAGCCTGGGGAGTGCCTGGCACAGCTCGCCGCCCCTGGAAAGGGCCGCTGTGGCGGGTTGGCCTGCAGACCTGATCACAGAAGGCAAGACATGGGAGGAACCTCAGACAGCAGGAGTGATACCTGGCAACTTGCTACAAATGCCAACACCTGACCCACCCCTGACTTGTAGATAGGAAAGTCTACAGTGGGACCCAGAGACGTGGGCTTACCAAGCCCTACAGGTGAATCAGACATGCTCAGATGGGCCTCAGCCACCCAGATGTTCAGATAGGCTTCGGCCCTGACTCCTTCACGTGAGGATCATCTGGGAGCTTTAACAAGGAAGAGGAAGCAGGACCCTTCCAGGATGGACTTAATCAGAATTTCTGGGAGCGAGACCCAACCTTTGCTATTAAATTCCCCAGGCAATCCCAAAGGCCACCAGTCCAAGAACCACTGATCTAATCCTACCTTCTCTTTACAGGTAAAGGCTGAGGAGTGGCCGACTTTGGCCAAGACCTCCTGTGCCCGACCAGCCCCCGAGTGTACTCATTGTCCCTCAGTTCCCCTTCTATGGACATCTAGGAGAGGAGTTTTTCTACTACCATCTCAGGAGATGTCCTCACTGGGACAGCACCTTGTCTCCAGTGCAACCGGGATGAGGCAGGAACATGCCTCTTCAATTATAACAACGGGGCAAAAATAAAAAACCTCAGTGATGTAAATAGTAGAAAGCGTAATGGAATAATGAAAGGTTATTCTCATAGGAATGGTCAGCAACCAGGGTTTATCTCCAAAAGAGAAAAAATAATTTAGACGAACTGGCATGATTCTCCAGTCTCTATGTTAAATCAGCTCCTCATTTTGATTTTATGGCATTTTCCAATTATATGGATGGAGGACTTGAGCTAAATGTGGGCAGGCCAGGCAGAGGCTTCCTTTGAACCCAGCACTGGCCCTCACTGCTCCGGGGGCACTGGGGGGTGGGGGTGGGGAGCCAGGCCTGTGCCCTGGAGGTAATGAGAGACAGCTGTGTTAACTCAGACTTGAAGATAATCACGGCTTTGGAAAGCAAGAGAAAATGGGACAATATCATGAGTTTTTGGAAAATTACTTTACACTCCTATGTATAAAGGAAATAGAAAATAATTCTCTCTCCATCCATATCCTTTTCCACCAGCATATGTGAAAAATGAACATTTAGATGAGCTCATGTCTAGTCAGAAAGTTTTTCCAAGCATGTAACAAATGTTTATTACTTTAACTAAAACTAGATTCACACATGACTTCATGGTGAAAAAGTGAGAACAAGCTCTCAAGAAACCACTCAAGCTAATCACTAATATTAATATAGCGTAGAGTTGACTGACTGCCTGGTAATGGTGCTCAGAAAAAAAACCTGGACAGTGGAGACGGTGTTTAGAAAAATAATTCAGAACCCCAACTAAAATGTATGCTCAAATGCAGATAAGGCACTTAGGAAACAGCAATTTATGGCTAATAAATGTGAACAATACTTTCCAAATTGGCAATGTACTACAATATATAGACACTAACAAGTGTTTGTTGAAACACTAACGGGTTTCTGACCAAAATGAAATCAAAATATCACCGCTAACTGGTAAATGACTAGCACTGCATTTCAGAATTTTCTATAATAGCCATGCATTAATCTGTGATCATTTTTTAATGCTGATTAGTCAAGGAATATTCAACTCAATCAAAATGACCAATGGCTCTAGTTTTTCATTGTTGTTGTGTTTCATTTCGCCCCCCTCTCCGCCACCTTGCCCCACAGAAGCCTGGTTCCAAAAAGAACCTCCACATCGGAAAACAGAGATGACGGAGAGGCAGGGTCACAGTGTGAGCAGGAATCCGGTCCCAGAGAGCTCGCAGCCTGGGAACCCATCCCGCCCCCAATGCCTCCCTGCTCTGTGGTTTACAGCTGCTCCACGCAGGCGTGGGTGGTCTTCCGGACAGGGTATAAACTTCTGATAGCAAGCACCGTCCTCCTTGCCTATGGAGTGTGGACAAAGGCTTCTCGAAGATATTTGTTGGGTGAATAAGCAGTAGAAATAGAGTCTCTGAGAATTCAAAGAGCCAATGCTGCAGAGCACGTCTGGTGAGAGGATGTGCGACAAGACCCAAAACATGTGAGTTTTATTTTTAAACATATACAAAAGAGACAGCATAACTCAGTGAACCCCTGGTGCCAATCAAGTCACACCAATCCTGTTTCAGCTGTCATCCCCGTCTGCTGTCGTGTTAGTGCGAAGCCAAGCCCAGACACCACATCATGTAATCCATAAGTATTTCAATATGTATCTCCAAAGTAAGGACTCTTCTTAATATTATGTACACAAACTAAAAAATTCACACTTTCCTATGTTATCAAATATCCAGTCAGCAATCACATTTCTGTCTCATGAATACTGTTTTCTTACAATTTGTCTTAGGATCCAAATAAGATCCACAGGTGGCAATTAGTTGATGCAACTTTTAAATGTCTTCATTCATTATTTCTTCTTTTCCTTGAAAGTTATGTGTTGAAGAAACTAGGTCACATGCCCACAGTCCGCGTTCTGTTGATTATATTCCTGTGGTATGGTTCAACATGGACTTCAGTCCGAGGTCACCTATACACTGGTTATTGCTTACAGAGGCATGATCAGCCCCAAGTTGGGTTTGGTTGGCTGGACCTCATCATTGACTATGGTATGTGTTTCCCTGAGGACACATTTAATAGCTGGTGTATCTCATTTCTGTCACATCAGCAGCTCTTGGTGATCAGGACCTACATCCACTAATTCACTAGGGGTTGCAAGACCGTGATATTCCAATTCTGTCACCCCTTAGCTGGATTTTTTTATATACAAAACTTCACCTCAACTACTGTTTGATTATCCTACACTTCACATCAGAGGCAAGATAAATATGGATTCTGAAACAGGAGTGTCAAACTCATTTTCACCAGGGGCCACATCAGCCTCAAGGTTGCCTTCAAAGGGCTCAATGTAATCTTAGGACTGCATAAATGTAACTACTCCTTAACTAGGGGCAAGGAGCTCGGCACTTCCTCAGGGTAGAAACAAGGTGCTGAGCCAGATAAAACAAGGTGGAAGACTGGATTCAGTCTTGAGGCCTTGTGTTTGCCACCTGTGTTCTAAAACTTTACCCATTTTCAAAATAAGGTGCTGGGCATTAGCATTTTCCAATGACAAGCAATCTGTTGGGTTTATTTTTTTTCTAGTATCACGATGAACTCATTAATACAAATACTTGATGTGTTTCAGTTCATTGCCATTATCATCCATATTGATGCTTATATTGTCCCATCTTTGGCCAGCCAGTGGGAGACTCTTCAACATGCTTTTCAGTTCTTTTGGCAATAATCCAAGTAGTATACGATAGCTTCCTTGCTATCTCTATAAGAGGTTCCAAGTTTATTTTACCCATTTCCTACTCCAAACTTAGAATCAGCTATTTCTCCAAAGAGCTCTGGTTCCTTTCAATATTTAAAGACCACAGTCTTGCTGCCTTTGATGCAATTTTGCTAATGGTTGATCATTGCTCCTAGTCCTTTTCCATAAACAGAGCTAGAAATATACTTATTTGCTTGTTTGTTAAAATAATATACAACATGGGTTCGGTCTGATTCTTCTAACTCAGGAATACAGAGTTTTTAACTTAACCTCTTCTACCTTCCCATCTTCTTTCTCCCACATATTAAGAATCCTAATCCCTGAGAACTCCAAGAATGACAAATTGGAATGACACACACACACACACACACACACACACACACACACACACACTCAAACATACACACAGTCTCGGAATAGTAATCCCAACACTACCACTGCCGACATGATTATTGTAAACATGTAAACAGTTCATTTGTGTGTGTGTGGTTTGAGATGCACAAATTACAGTGTTTTAAAGTCACTTAGAATAGCGCTCCTCTGTGTGGTTCTGCCACCCACTGCATACTCAACAAGGTGAACACAGGGTTTGAAAGGAGGCAAAGCTGACCACCAGAAGCAGCAGGCAGGCAGAGGGACTAAATGAGTTAGGGTGAGGAGCATCGTGCACGTGGCCCTCTGGTGGCACAGTGACAGTTTGGCCCTCCTGCAGTCAGGTATCCGAGTTGGCGAGGAGGACGTAATGAAGGGGGAAGAAGTTTAGCTTCGTCCACCTAAGGAAAAGGGATACACAGATGGATACGTGGAGAGTGGAACTTTGGGACAAGTAATTAGCCAGTGAAGCACTGATTAAATCAGAGACAAGAAGGACTGAAGACAGATGTCTGGTAGACCATTCAGTCCACCCAGCCCATTCATCTGTTGCTTATGTGGCACCGGGGACTGTGCAAGGCCCCAAAGACCCAGTGGTAGAACCCAGGGATCTCCCAGGTGACTAGACTCAACAAGTGCCCTGATGTTTCCTAAGTTCTGTATTTGATGTAAGCACAGAGAACATCAGAAGTACTTGGAGGGACCATGACTACAGTGAGGGGTCATTTACTTAAGGGAGAGGCTCTTTGACAGAAGGAGAGACTAGGAGGGAAATGGAGAGACATGGAGAGTGGATGTGGGGTGGCAATGCATTCTGGGATAAAAGGAATAGGCCCAGCGGCACAGGTGCAGAGGAGAGAAGGCACAGCTTGCTCCCGGAATGCAATCATAGGTGGAACTTAGGATGCAGCCAAGGACAGCAAGGTGTGCACAGAAGACAGATTCAGAGGGGCCTGAATGCTATACTGAGAAGTCCAGAAGTAATCCAGAAGGCTATGAGGATCCAGCAACAGACTGACTTCCTCAAACCCCTCTGGTGGGAAGCAGAGAAATGGACTGAGCTGGGAGGACCAAAGGCAGGCAGTGCCCATGGGCAGCTGTTGTCATTTCCCCAGAAGAAACAGCCTGACCAAGGTGCACCCCAACCCCCAGGGGGATTTTCCTGAGACATGCACCCCAAAGGCAAGGACATGACAGGTGTACACTGAGACGAAATGACACTGAGAGGGGACTGTGGGTAAAAGTACAAGGGTGCGGCTGAGCAAGTCTGAGGAAGAACAGGAGATCGCGTGGATGGGACAGACTGCTGACCCGCCTTCTCGTCTATTCCCTCTCGGACAAGAGGATGCCTGTGAAGAGGACTGCCATTCTAGCTCAAACAATCACTGGCAAAAAAAAAAATCCTTTTATCAAGTGGATAAGATGAGAACTGAAGAGAAGTGGACTTTACCCTGGAGTCCAAAATTGTAAAGGACAGATGATAAACCCAGAGACACAGGTCATTGCAAATGCCATCTCCTCCATGAAGCCGTCTCCAGGTCCTGCCCAGGCCTCGCAGCCTCGTTCTCCTCCCCTGGCATCGTCTCTCTCCTCTGCCCTGTCCCGTGGGGGACAGCCTTGGAGCTCATCTGCACACCTGTCCCAGCTCTCTGCACTAAGCTTGTGACTTTGTCCAGGCAGAGACCTAGGGAAGGCTCAGGGGAGAAGGATGAGATGGGCGCAGAGAGACACTGGCACATGAAAAGGGGGCATGTCACGGCCATGGGGTTTTATCACAGCAAAACACTGGACATGGGCCAAACCATCTGCCAACAGAAGAGTGAACAAGCAACTTGTACCTCATTCATACAACGCGGTATTCGCTGCGCCAGTCATACCTACACCATCCCACTCTCAGCAAGTAAGACGAAGTGTGGTTTGTGCGCCGTGATAACAGAGAAATAAAATTAATACAGCAGAATACGACAACATTGCTGGTGAAGAGTCACCGTTAGTCCAGAAACACACAGGTGCGTGGTATAATTTAACAATCAGCAGATAGGGACCCAGGGTGGGGTGGGGTGGGGAGAAGATGGTTGGTATTCGGGATCAGAACACCAGACTTCGATTAATCTGTGGTAGGTTTTTCTTTTAAAAAATCTGAAGTATGGAAAAATATGACTTAATAAAATTGTCTTTACTTATTATGTTTGAAATAGCTGATGTGGTCAAAATAGTCTCAACTGGTATTTTGACCTAATTTACGTTATCATCCAATGAGACCTTTCTGTAATCAATGAAAGGTATGACCTTGTCTCTGCCTCCTTCCACAGCAACTCGGAAACAGAACCTAAGAATGCTTTTTTCTTCTCTTACCTGAAATATCTGCTTCAGGGAGAAAAGGGCCCTTCTTAAATCTCGTCCACTGGAGTTGTACAGTTTTTCTGAAATAAAGAAACAACACATAAAATTAATTAAATGGACTCAGCAGATGGCAAAAACACAGGGAGGATCTGAACGATCACAGAACCTCCACTGGAAAGGTGAGTACGCCAAACCCGTTTCATTTAGGATGCAGGCCTCGCCTTCAACAGCGCAAAAAATAATCTGGGCCGTTACAGGGGCAGGCAGTGTGGGGGGAGCAGGTGAGTTACACACAACGGTGCCCTCATGTGCACCTCGGCCGCCACCCTCCCTCTCTCCAGATCTCAGTGGCCAGCTATCCACAGACCATTACCCTGGACGGTGCACTATATAAAGAGAGTCCACCCTCCCACCACCCTCTTCCTTGGCTCACAGCCGCTGTGCCGCCACACTCTCTGTGCCTGGGCTAAGGAAGCCTTGCAGAGGCTCCCTTTCCCTGGGGTCTGAGGGCCATTTCAAGTGACCCAAGGGAAGCACAGTGGCTCCGAGGTCTGACTGTCTCCTTCGATGACAGGAACCCATCCTCGGCTCTCGTTGTACCTGAGCCCTCACTTGAGGATGGGGCCTGACTCAGAGCAAGGCGGCCGGAGGAGCCCTGGCTCAATACTCTCTGGCTCAAGGCTCCTGCCAACGGATACAACCCCACTATTCGTGGACCACATATAACACTTACTAGTTAGGCCAGGCCTGTGTGACTAACTTGACCCAGGACCCATTCTCCAGCCATCACAGTGCAGCAGGATAAAGAGATGAGTAATTCACAATTACTCGTTGGCTCACAAAGTGCTGGGGGTGCGCAGGAGGAAGGGAAAAGCCTGGTTCTCCTGGAGTATGCAGGACGTCTGGGAGCACGGATTCAGCTCAGCTTCCCAGAACCCAAGCGCGGCCCTGACTCAGGTGGCTCGGGGGCCTAGGGTTGGGCTCCTGACACAGGGTGCCACACTGCCCCGTCACCAATCAGCCAGCACACTTCCTGAGCACCTGCCAGGCACTATTCTCAGCACTGGGGGTAGAGTGATGAAGAGTGCACTGAAGTAACAGCAAAGACTAGGCAATCAGATGGCCTGCATTTCAAAGCCAGTGTTACTACCTACTAGGTATATGACCATGGACCAGTACTTCACCACTTTAAGCCTTGGATTACCCAACTGTAAAATCTGAATAGATAACAATAGATTTAGAGGAAAATGGTTTTTGTATTACATCAAATACTGATGTGATGGAGTGGAATGCAAAATCCTTTTGAATATTTAGATGGAATATAAGAGTTCAGAGCAATGCCATGCTGGTAGCCAGCCACCCTCTGTGGGATAATGGGCAGAGCCACAGGCGAGTGGCATTGAACATGAGTGGAAGGGCATCGAGCACGCAGATCTAAAAGAGTTGACAGAGACTGGTCAGGAGGAGGATATGCCCACTTTGCACAGCGCCTCCGGAAGTGAACAAGGTCCCATATGAAAGATTCGACATCATATAAGGTAGGTGGTGCTCAGCATATGCATGGCAAGGTGTTCTCAAAGATATGCTCATGGACATTTTTCCCTCTTCCTATCCACTCTCCAGACCAAGGCTATAAGGGTTGGGTGGAAATGACCCCCCGGTGATGCCACTGCTCCCATTTAAACCCTTCAGTGGCTGCTGGCTGCACTGAGAATGAAATCCACAATCCTCTGCGTGGCCCATCCAGCCCCTGGCCGTGCAGCCCTGTGCCCGCCCCCGCTGTGCTGCAGACTCTCTGGTGCTCTCTCCACGCCTTGGGCAGCCGGCCCTCCGGACTCAGTGTGCATGCAGCTGGTGAGTGGCAGGTGCAGGATTCTGAGGGGGGTGGTGTCTCCCCACAAGCCCTCCTTAATGTTGAGCCACCATGGAATCCACCACCTCTAAACATGATATACAGCTCACAATCCCTTGTTAATTATGAAGTTTCAATTAAGAGAGAATATATTGCCTTCCTGACAACAAGCAGCTAAGAAAACTCCAAAAGAATCAACCACCCGCAAACTGAACATCCGATTCATTGGGGACCCTAAGGAAGGAGGCCTGAGTGACTCAAGCTGACTCCTAAAGTCTGTGCATGGCCTCGAAATACATGAGTAATGAGTAAACAGAGTGAACTACATGCACCCCTGTCAGAACCCAGGATTCCAGGGATGATCACTTCCTCCAGTTTCCAGGGCTAACATCTCAGAATTCTCAAATCTCAGGGAAACACGCTTTGGTTTTGGTTAGTAGCACTACTAATAAATGAGAATAAAGCTATCCGGAGCAAGCATGGGGCTACATATACCCTGAAAAAAAGGCAGATTTTTTTCTTTTGCAGGAGGAACATTATTAGGAGAGAGCACCTTTGTATAAAGCAACAAGGCTCGCATTAGGCTTTCCTGCTGTGCACCACCAGACACGCACAAATCTGTCTTAAATGGATTTGCAGGATCACCTTTAGTTACTAACACTCTGTCATGGCTCCTGATTCATGGGAATGATGGTTAATTGTGTTCTCATTGTTAAGGTTTTAATACTTGCTGCTATAGTTGAAACAATCAGTTTTTTAAAACAGGATTAAGTATTATTAGAAAATAAAAACCTGGGAATGACTTAATTTTTCGTGAGGGTTTTTGCATCTATATTCATGAGGCATATTGATCGGTAGTTTTCTTGTAATGAGGTTGACACTGAGGCAATGCCGACCTCAAGTTGGAAGCATTCCCTCCTTTTCCACTTTCGGAATGAGTTTGTGTAACTTGGTATCACTTCCTCCTTAAATGTCTGGCAGAATGCCACAGTGAAGCCACCTGGGCCTGGAATTTTTTGCTGTTGTTGGAGGTTTTTGACTATAAATTCAGTTTCTTCAATCAAGATAAGGCTTTTCCAATGATCTGTTTCTTCTTGAATGAGCTTTGGTAATTTGTGTGTTTCAAAGAATTTCTCTATTTCCCCTAAGTTATTAAATGCATGGGCATAGAGCTGTTCATAATATTCCCCATCATCCTTTTTACTGACTGTAGCAATTTCTTCTCTTGTCTCTGATATTGGTAATCTGTGTCTTTTTCTTTTCATTTGGTCAATTTGGCTAGAGATGTGTCAATTTTTTGATCTTTTCAAAGGATCAGCTTTTGATTTCACTGTTTTTTCTATTACTTTTCTGATTTCTAGTTCACTGATTATTTTTCTCCTTCTGCTTGCTTCTAGCTTAATTTATCCTTTTCCCAAGTTTCCTAAGATGGAAACTTAAATAATTGATGTAGACCTTCCTTCTTTTCTAATACAATACTTAGTGCTATAAATTTCTCAGCACTACTTTAGCTACATTCCACAAATTTTGATATATTGTGTTTTCATTTTCATTCGGTTTAAAATTAAATGAACGCTGAATATTTCATTTACTTCAAAAGGGAATAACTTCATCTTGTGACTTTTTTTGAACTATGGTTTATTGAGAAGTACTGTATTGCTTAACTTCCAAATATGTGGGGATTTCCCAGATAACTCTTTTTTTAATCGTTGTTCAAGTACAGTCTCCACCTTCCTGCCACCACTTTCCCCCACCACCCCCCCTCAATCCTTCCCCGGGTTGGCTTTGTCCATGGTCCTTTATACATGTTCCTTGATGACCCTTCCCCTTCTCCCCCCACCCCCATTATTCCCCCTCCCCCTTTCCTCTGGTTACTGTTAGTTTATTCTTTATTTTAATGTCTCTGGTTATATCCAAATAGCTTTCTGTTACTGATTTTTTTAGTTTAATTTCTCTATTGCTAAGAACATATACTTTATATATCAACTATTTGATATATAAAGGCAAGGTCATCTCATGAACCAGTTTTTTTTTATCTTGGTGAATGTCTAATGTACACATAAAAATAAATGTATATTCTACCATTATTGAGTGGAGTGTGCCATAAATACCCAGTAGGTCAAGTTGAGTGACAGTGTTATTAAAATCTTCTATCCTTACTGAATTTCTGTTTACCTATTCTACACTTTACTATGAGAGGAGTGTCGAAATCAACTTATTGTGGATGTGCCTATTTCTTCTTTCAGTTTTATGAGTTTTGCTTTAGGTCCTTCCAAGTTCTGTCATTAGCTGCGCTCACAATTAAGGTTGCTATGGTTTTCAGGTGAATTGACCTTTATCATATGCGATGTCTGCCTCCACCCCTGGCACTGTTCCTGGTTTTAAAGCCTACTTTTCTAATATTTTCTAATATTGACATGGTCAGTTCGTGTGCGGTTAGTGTTTTCAGAGTGTATCTTTTTCCATCCTTTTATATTTAACCTGTCTATGTAGAGTTTCTTGTAGATATGGTTGCAACTTGCTTTTATCCCATCTGACTCTGTCTACCTTTTGACTGGTCTGCGTGCACTGTTTCAACACCTATGACATCACAAACGACGCCTCTGTGGCACTGAGCAGAAGGCCCTCGGGGAGAGCTGACAATGTCGCTCCCTTTGATGAAAAACATCAAATGCCTTGTACAAATGCCGACATCTTGGAGGGGAACCAAAAAACTCTCCCCCTTCTTTTTTGCCATGATTTTGAATTAAAACAAAGTAGAATTTCTATTCAAGGAGTAAGTACTTTGCATTCCAATTGTCTTTAATTTAAAAAACAAAACAAAACTTTGTATTCACCCTGGCTGGGTGGCTGGATTAGATGGAGCGGCACTCTGTTGATTCTGTTGATTCAAAAGGTCGTGGGTTCTATCCCCAGTCAGAGCATGTGCCTGAGTTGTGGGTTTGACCCCCAGTCAGGATGCAGACGGGAGGCAGCCAATGACATTTCCCTCACACACAGATTCTCTACCTCTCCCCACTTCCTCTCTCTTTCTCTAAAATCAATGAAATACATCCTTAGGTGAGGTAAAAAAATACTTATTATTTATTATTTAAATAATTGTTTATTCAAAACAATGCTGGATAATAAAACAGTCTGGTTCCCAAATAATAATTATTTCTTTTATGCAAGAAAATTATCACTACAGACCTGAGAGATTCACAAATTTTAATGCAGTTTTGTTTTTATAATATAAAAGCTTATAAGTTCGGCCAATCTATATAAGAATTTATGACTTCCTGCTAAAATGACATGTAAAACACTTTGGTTTTTAAGTCCATGGACCATTAAGCACTAGGCAAGGATTAGATCAGAAATTTTCCCATCAGGGGAGATTACTGAGTAGAGTGTTCCATAAATACCCAGTAGGTCAAGGCGCATCTAGGTGGTAGCTTTTTTTTTCACCTATCATAAAACTGATGCGCAGTGAAGTTTCATTTTTATGGACCAAGACACCCTCTCCCAAAGCGCGTGAGCCTTCCTTTTCCTGGGCGATCACAACACTAACAAATGTCACTAGCTGGTCCCTACCCTATGTGAGAACAATACTGGAGTCTCCCCCACTGCAGATAAAATTTCCATAACCAAATACTCAAAGAGATATTACTCTAGAAGATTTTTGAAAAAGATAATTGTAAAATGAAACCATGGTATTTAATTAAAACAAAATTGCCACGTATTTTAAAAACACAGTGGTACCAAAAAGCCTCTATAGCCTACCTGACTTGTTCTGTTGATTCCAATTTTTATTTATTTTTGAATTATAGTTGACAAGCAACACTGCATTAGTTTCAGGTGTACGGCATAGTGATCAGGTGTTTATGTACCTTAGAAAGTGAATCACCAGGATAAGTCCAATAATAACCATCTGTCACGTACATCGGGGTTACAACATTGCTGACTACATTCCCTCTGCTACACAGGACATCCCTATGACTACGTTTGTAACCGACAATTTCTCCTCCTTAATCCCCTTTTTGCTCCTCCCCCTCCATGCCATCTGACAACCATCAGCTTGTCTTCTGTATCTCTGAGATTATTTCTGTTTTGCTTCGTTTATTCATTTGTTTTTTGTTTTTTGTTTTTAGATTTCCCATGTAAATGAAATCACAGCATTTGTCTTTCTCTGTATGACTGATTTCACTTAGATTCATCCATCGCAAATGGCAAGGTTTCCTTCTTGTTTGGTTGAGTAATATTCCACATCTTATTTACCCATTCATCTATCAATGAACAGTGAAGTTGCCTCCATATCTTGACTATTATAAACAATGCTGCAATAAACACAGGGGTCCGTGTATCTTTTTAAATTAGTGGTTTTGTTTTCTTCAGATAAATACCCAGAAGTGGGATTGCTGAGTCATATGGTAGTTCCCCGTTTAATTTTTTGAGGAATCTCCATACTACTTTCCATAGCAGCGACCAGCAGTGCCTGAGGGTTCTCTGGTTCTCCACATCCTTGCCCGCACTTATTCTTTGTAGTCTTTTTGATAACAGACATTCTGGCACACTGAGATCTCATTGTGGTTTCAATTTGTGTTTCCCTGATGATGAGTAATGCTGAGCCTCTTTTCACATGTCTGTTGGCTGTCTGTATGTCTTGTTCTATTGATTCTAACATGCATTTTAAGAGACACCACTGTTTCCCAAGGGGTTAGGAAGAATTAGAGATGAAGGATGTTTGTAAATAACATGTAATTTGTCATTTTATGAGAGGGACAATTCCTGCTGGTCAAAAAGGACCAGCAGAAGTTTCACCATGTCAGATATCACAATCAAACCAAAGACTACTGAGAGCCCTTTGATGTGGCCCAAGAGCAGCCTGCATAGACCAGAGGAGAAGCACTCCCTCCCCCCACAGCCTTGGTCTTAGCTTCCTCCGTGTGGGGCTAGCTACACCATAGGTTTAGTAGTCTGCAGCTGCCACTCCTTGGGGATACGCTGAGCCAAGGAACTGAGTGCTCCATTTGTATGGCATCCTGGCTCACCAAACAGAAAGTCAGACTTACCATGGTTGCGTGGCCCTCCCTTTCAACTTAGACTAGCGTGTGAAGGGCTCACCTAGGAACAGAGTGTGGACTGCCAACTTCTGAAGAATATGCTTGATATCACTCATGGACGCATTTCCTATTGAACACCAATCACTGCTTTTTTAGAAGCAGCCTGACGATGCAAGATTCGGGTATGATTCTCAGTCCTGTGCTATAGGATGCATCTAAGGCTTCCCAAATGCAGGATGACTGATAACCTTGCTGCTACCTTGTTCTACCATCAGTGGCTACAAACCCTGCTCTCTCTCCCTGTGGGTCTTACATGTACACATCTGTGGGCCTGTGTGTACAGACACAGGTGCACACTGGGCTTCAGCCTGTGGACGACGGAGCAGAGCTCGGAGGTCCTCTGACCCTCCACCGACACCCGACACGCTGTGTAGACAGTGCTAATGGGTCCTACGTGCCAACGGGGGGAAATTCCATGTGTGCACATTGTCTGAAAACCAGGCAATGCAGAAGAAAAAAGACCCACATGCAGAGGAGGAGGAGGGGCCTGGAGCCCACCAATCAGCAAAAGGGCAGCTCCAGAGACTTCGCCTGTATGTGAACTTCACACTCCTCCCAGGAGCTCAGATATTCTCCCTCCTCTTCTTTGTCCACCTCAGGTGTGAACACATGCCAGTGAGGTTGCTGCAGCTCCTCCCAGGGGACAATGCAGGGAGAAAGGGGTTCCAGCCGCCCCAGGCTCAGCTCAAGCACACGAAGAGCATCAGGGAAAAAGGTGCCTGAGTGAAACTTGGGCCCCTTCCTGGTGAATATCCAAAAAGCACAACAGCAAAACCCAAAGCAGCGTCCTCTTGTGTAAAGGCGGGGGCGGAGCGGGCAGAGGTAAAGGGATTGAGAAGGACAGATTAGTAGTTACAGAATGCTCATGGGATTGTAAATACAGCATAGGGGATGAAGTCAGTAATATTGTAATAAGTACGTATGCTTCCAGGTGGGTACTGAAAATACAGGGGGAACACTTTGTAAAGTATATACCTGAAACTAATACAATATAATATTGAATGTAAAAAAAAAAGTGGGGCTAGGATCAGGTCGAAGTCCCCAAAGGTTTGTCATTGCCTGAAGCTTTGAGACTTCCAGGTGCAAAGGTATGTAAAGAAGGCCCCCCCTCCCACCAGCACATCCCCCAGGGAGTAGCTAATAGCTCAGGCCATGGAAGACCCTTGAAAGAGGCTGGGCCAGCACCTGGGGAGAGGCTGTGGGGGAGGGGGGTCGATGATACATCCAGCACAGCTTGTGCTTGGGAAATAAATGAATGTGTGTATTTATCCTCCTACCCCTTTCCAAGTTGAACTTACCTTAAGTACAATCATTTGCATGGCATTAGCCTTTGAGTAAAGGGCAATTAAGAACGTACATTTTGTGGGGAAAAGAGATGTAATCACATCATTTGTTAAAGTCTTCATAACTGCCCTCCCATATTTTCTCTCCATGGTTCTTGCCTTTTAAAATGACACATGGTCCTTTAAGAGATGCGATTAATGTATTACACTCTAAACTAGCTTATAACAATGTGGAATAGAGGGCAAATTAGTTAAAGGCCACTGGGACCCATTCCCACTCTGTCTTTAGGGAGGAAACCTGCATGGTCCGCAAACATCAGCACTGAAAAGCCAGGGCAGTCCCGGCCCCCTGCTCAGCCAAGAGTGCAATGAAGAAAACCTCCGCATGTGGAGAAAGAAAGTCCATAACACTGCAAGGAACCAGTGAAAAAATCAGGACCATTTTACATCAGCAAAAGAATATGGAAGGGAGGAACCCAAGGCATCTGTGAGCGTATCAAGGGAAGTAGGAGAGTGAAAGATACATCTAGAATAACATGTTTTCAGGCCGTTAAATCACTGGCTTTTTAAGATAAACCATTACAACACCCCTCTCTCACCAAATGTCACACACATTAACCAAGTGAACTTGAACCGAGACCCTGGGGACCCTCCTCTGCACTGGGAGATACTAACTTTCCTTTTACCCTTGGGCTGCTATGAAAGACATCCCACTGAGGACGGGGATTTATTCCTAAGCAAAACGCCCATGCGCATATTTAAAAATCTGTTTGCACCAGTTGCAGACAATATAACCACTGTGAATCTTCAGGTGCAGCCACGAGATGTGAATGTCTCCTTTGCCAGGATATAGCCACATGACATTTGTTTTTCAGACTCATCAGTGAGAGACAGCTGGTGAGGACCAGCTCTGTGGAATGTGACAAAAGACAGCCTGCAGAAAATCGGTGGCCGAACGTGGGTTATGCTCCTTTCCCTGCCAGGAAGCCCACAGCCCAAGTTACTGTCAGCACAAAGTCAAAAGAATTCCACTCTGGAAACTCTCCCCACGAATTCAGATGTGCCACATGACACCCGGGGGACTGGGCAGCAAGCCCGTTGCAACCTGCAGCTGCTGATTCGATAGTAAATGTTGGTACTTTAAAGGGAAAAAAGGGGCCCGGGAGGAATTTTATTTTCCACTGAAAACACTCCTTGGTTGGATTTTGGAAATCAGCCCTCTCCATTGATTTTTTAAGCTTCTGGAGTCACAGATTCACTTGAAAGTCATAAACAAGCCATATAATGATGCTCAGACACACAAAATGTTCATATTCCCCGTGGGCTCTCAGGAGAGTCACGAAGAACCCTTTGTCTACTCCAACACCTTTGATTCACAGGGAAAGTGCGAAGGTCAGAGAAGGGACATGGCTGCTGGCCGCAGTGCTGACATTAGAGGATGGGGGGGCGGGGAGTAACTGAGAAACACTAGTGGAAATGGAGCTGTCCATATGCTCTGACTGTACAACAAAAATGATCACACGTCCACAGAGGGTCGCTCATATCCGAAGCAAAACCCTGATGTCCCCACGCAAATTCAGAGAGAAAACGCACACACAGACGAGCAAGAGCCTTTGCTCTGAAGACCTGGTGAGAAGCAGGGGTGATGACGAGCAGAACTGAAGGTAGCCCTGCCCCCCATATAGCCAAGAGGCAACCCATGACGACAAGCCCGTGAGACCTGATGAGACAAGCCTGCTTCAGAAGACCTTATTTAAACCCAAATTCTCTTGGAGTACCATCGCACTTGGAATATTTATTTGTAACATAATCCTTATAATAGTCCTTTATTGATTACTTACTAAGTAGGTATTATGTTGAGCGCTAGGGTTACAAGGGCAAATGAAGCCAGTCTCGGTCATCAAAAGGCCAATGGGGGAGGCAGACGTGTCCTCAAATAATGTCAGTGCCACGTGAGATGGTAACACCCTGGGGCCGCAGAGGAAGGCGTGGAAGAACCTGGGAGCCTGGGCCTGAGAGTGGAGAGCCAGACGAGGCAACGTGGAATGGAGCTCAGAGGCGGAGTAAAAATGAGCCGCAGTGAGCAGCGCTGTGCAGAGGGGAGGCTGAGGAAGAGAAGAGAGCGGTACGCAGCCTGAGCAGCAGCAGAGGGAAGTGGAGTGTGCAGAGAGGACGGCCACTTCAGCATGGCCATGCACCAGCAGGTCGTGGCAGCCACAGCATCGGGCTGGGGACACGGGGAGCGTCTACACAGGGACGGGGTCAGGCTGCCATGCCATTGAGTCTCCACCTTCTGTCTCACAGGCAGTGACAGAGGGTTCTGAGGGATGTTAAGCAGGGATCTCATGAGACAGGGTTTTATCCACTTCACTGCCAGCATGGCCAGCCAGGGCAGGTGGATTGGAAGATGAGTGGGTAGGGGTAGGAAATCAGTTAGGAGGCCTTTGGAACCATCGCCACAAGGGACGACAGGTCTGTGCAAGAATAGTGGTGGTGGGCGGGGGGTGATCCTAGACAGATTTAGGGATAGAGCTGACTGTGGGAATGGGGTGGGAAGGACCCCAGAGTTCCAGCTTGCTGACTGGACTTGTGGGCAGCCCACTCCCTGAGGGATGGAACACGGGGAAACACGGGCGGTGCATGCCCTGAAATGGACCCCTACGAGTATGCCTGATTACTACATACAAAGAGGAAGTTGAACACTGAAGAAGAATGACACAGAAAAAAAAAAAGATTTGAAATACAGTGACAGAGGAGAGCTCTACAGACCCTCTGAACCACCAGAAAGACAAACAAGTGGGTCCCAGAGCAAATTAAGCCTACAACATCGCGGGAGGTGGGCACGGCAAAACTGAAGCAGCCCAAGGTTCGTCGGAAAAGACAGTAATGCTGGCAAAACACAGAAGACAGTGGGGAAAAAGGAAGGCCAAATATGAGACAGATGGACTCCATAAAAGAAGCCATAGGCATGAGTCTACAGGGGCAGAGCAGAGCTGGTGAGGGCAGGACCTCACTCATTCATAGTGCCACCAGGAGTTGGAGCCAACTCAGTAACACATAATACCCACAGAAGAGCTAAATGCCACCCTTGAATCTCTGGGGTCAGAAGAAATCTCGTGCCCCAGGCTGGAACAGGGTTTCCCCCTTCTCCCGCCAGGCCCCTGCCTGGGTGCCCAGTCAGCTTCTCCTGGAGATGCCCTGCAGCCGCTCAAGCCTCCCTGAGGAGCCCCAGTTCTCACCCACATGGGTACACTCGTCACACAGGGCAGGAACGAGTTCTGATGATGGCACTGTCTAGTGTTTTAGTGTCCATTTTCTCACCTGACAAATCAGCCAATATTCTTCATTTTTTATACAGTGTTTCTCTAAATATTCCCAACTTGTAATGATTCTTTTGCATGTAATGATTCTTGTAGCCTCACTAAACTGTAAGCTCCTTACTGTCAGGACCCGTGAATAACTTATCTTTCTAACCTCAGTGCCTAATATTGACTGATTAATAACTAATTGATTGACTGATTAACCACGTTGACTATGAGACGGGGAAATAAAACCTGGGAGGATCACACCCTCTCCAGGCTCCTACTAACCCCTACACCTGGCCTGGTCACAACTTTACGGATTAACCAAACCTAAGAACATTCTAGAGTATCTCCTCCTGTGAATGGGCCCAGCCCCCAAAGTCACAGCCCACTCTGCCATGTCCCTTTGTCCATGCTGCCAAAGAAGACATGAAAATCATATCATACTCATGACTGCCAACACTTGGAAACTACCAAGATGTCATCAAACTGGTGAATGAATGAACAAAATGTGGTATCACTCAATGGAACACTCCAGCAACAAAAAGAAATGAGTTACCAAGTCACAGAAAGATGTGGAGGAACCTTAACTGTTTATTATTAAGTGGAAGAAGCCAATCTGAAAAGACTGCATACTGTGGGGTTCCAACGAGATGACATTTTGAAAAAGGCACAACCACGCAGACGGCAGAAGGATCAGTGGTTGCCAGGGGACCAGAGGCAGAGAGGGAAGGATGAACAGGTGGGGATGGGGGTTGGGGGTGGGCAGTGAAACTATCCTATGTGATGCTATAGTGGTGGATACATGTGACTATATATTTGTCCAAACCCATAGAATGTACCACACACACACACACACACACAAAACCCTAATGTAAAGTGTAGACTTCTTAATGATGATGTATCAGTATTGGCTCATCGATCATAACAATGTGTCATCATGTTCATGCACGATATTAACCTCAGGGTGAGGGGTTGGGAGAGGCTGGAAAGGTAAAGGGAAACTTACCTTCCGCTCAGTTTTTTTCTGTAAAATTAAAACTGCCTCCCCTCATAAAGTCTACTTTAAAAATTCGTCTCCGAAGGTGAGCCCACAGGAGGTGAGAGGCCGTGAGCTTGCAGATGATGAAGGGCGCTGGTCTCTTTACAACCCCCTCCGCACCCATGTGGCCCCTGGCCTGAGACTTTCCCTTACGACATGTCCCCCATCAGAGCCAACTCTCATCCACGGCGTTTTCTCCAGCCCCTGGCAGAACTGGGCACGTGACCAGTGCTCAGTACATGGCTGATGGACACACAAAGATGTGTTCTACTGCCTGAGTCCAGGAACCTGGGAATCCCCAAAAAAAGTCCATGGGTGGGTTTGGGGTACGTTTGCACATATGTTGAAAGCACAGGCCTGTGGCTTTCTCTGACTTTCAAAGGGCACGAAGAACTTCTAGGACCCTGGACATTCCAGGATGTTTCTTCATATCCCTCAGCAGACAACTCTGGCTCTTCCCTTCTTTCCTGCCTTCACTCACTCACTCACCACTTGTTGGGTTCCAGAGGCCAAGCCAGGCAGGGGGGTAAGAAAAGACACAGAAGGCATGACTGGTTTCACAAAGCTCAAAGTGGGTGGAGCAAACAACGTGTTGGCTGAGGACAGCAGGCACTACAGGCACTGCGATCCAGAGGCACACCGGAGAACAGGGTGGTGACAGAATGCAGGTGCCACCCCCACCCTCCCCCAGAGTGGCAAACAACCTCCCAGGTGCTGTCGATCAGGAGGCTGCACCAGGCTTGAAATTATAGAAATTTGAGTGCGGTTGCTTGTCTGTCATCACCATCTTGCTGAGCCGCACCCAGCTTCCCGGTTTGTTGCCTTGGAAACCACTCTGGCCCACTCCTGTCTTCACTGAGGAGAGCAGCCCAGGCAGAGCCCTGTACCTCTGGGTCTGAATTCATTCGTAGGTAACGTTTTCCCTGTTCCAGGGAGCTGCTCGGCTTCGGCCCCAGCAAAGTGCTCTTCCATCTGCTCCCATCTTTGCTAGAACAAAAGCATCCCTTCTCAGAGGCCAGGGGCTGGGGTCATCCAGTGCAGGACACTGAGTGAATTGAAATTCTGTTTAAAACATGCCTTCTTTTTTCCAGGGATCAAAGAACGGTAAAGAAGGGTCCTCAGAGACCATCTAGTCCTGCCGCCTTCCTCTGCGGAAAAGCGGACCCTCTGACCCAACCCTCAGAGGCCCTGCACATGCGCCAAGGGAGGTCAGCTCTCTGGCGCTGCCCCTCGGAAAAGGCTGCTGACCCGGGAATCGGGTCATTAGCATCTGAAAAGCAGAGGAACCACTCAGAGGCAGCCGGTGGTGTGAGCAACAGGTGTGGGGACCTTTTACTGCAGATGAACTGCGGCAGAACTCTGCTCCTCTCTCTCCCGCCCCCGCACCCACCCGCGTCAGTGCCGTGGCCACCTGCCCTCCTCCCTCTCCTCTGTACAGTTTCTTCTTCCTTTGTTCTGTCTCCCCTGACTAGGAATCCAGAGAACCTCAAAATATTTACTTATGGGCTTTTATCATCACTTTCTCTATTTTAGAATTAAGTTAAAACATTTAAATGTACGGTTTTTTCCCCCCAAAATTACATATATTTCTCTTCCTAGTCCTCTAAACAACAACAAAGAAACCGCACTGCCTGCAAGCTTGCTGGAGGGCAGGGTGTTTTTTTTCCCCGGAGGTGGCCACTGAGCCATGGCCGACCACTGCCTGCTACTCAGCCCTTCTCACCCCTGCTGGCAGGGCTCCAAGAGAGGTTTTCTGAGCAAACTGGCTCCTTTTCTCTTCTCTCAGCAGTTCTGGAAGCACCCAAAGTCCCAGGTGGTGTCCACAGGAGACCATCCCTCCCGGCAAGGTAGGAGGCCCAACTCTGCTTTTCCCTCCAGGGCAAAAATTTAAGAGAAGAGAACCATCCCAGCAGCAGGGCTAAAGATCAAGTACCCACCCACCAGTCCCTGAGGACACACTGAAACTACACAACCTCTTGCCTGGGCACTGACCGTAGCCAGGACTTGCTTAGTCTTGGCCTCAGCAAAGCTCCCCACTCTCCCAAGCCTCAGCTCCCAGAGGCTGCCACCCTCAGGCCCCTGGTCGCCTCTCCTGTCCGCCACTGGGGGCACTGTGCCCCTTCACCTGCCCTGTTCTGCACTCCCAGCTGGCAAGGTTCTCAGCCTGCTCAACACACTGCCCCGGTTTGCACTTGGCCTTCTGCATCACACTCCGCCATCACCTTGGACAATACTGGCATCCAGACTCCTAAATTGATGCTTGCTTTTCAAAAGAGATTCCTCTCTGTGCCTCCATTTCCTCATCGGTAAAACAGGATTGAAGACGCACAGTCCAACATTCTGAAGTGATGTGATAATGAACACCACAATGTTGGTAAAGCATTTGGCACAGTTTGTGCTCAATAAAGAGTCTTTTTCCTTCTCTCTCCAACCCCAGAGGCTTCCATGACTTTTTTTTAATCCCCACCTGAGGACATACTTAGAGAGTGGAGGGGAGGGAGGGAAACATTGATGTGAGAGAGAAACATCCACTGGCCGCCTCGTCCACGCACCCCACGCAGGGACTGAACTGCAACCCAGGAATGTGCCCCAACTGGGAATCAAACCTGCAACCTTTTGGTCTATGGGACGACACTCCTACCAACGGGGCCACACTGGCCAGGGCTCCGAGACATTCCTAAAAATTAGCCAAGGCCCTTCACGTAGGAGCGAGTCGGGCCTTGCATGGGCACTTCACTCCTGGCTGGCAGGGCACCTCTTGTCATCTGTCAGGTCCTTCCAACTGTGCTGAGAAGGTCACCTGAGCTCACAGGCCTGGCTGGGCTCTGGGGGTTCCTCTCCAGGGCGTGGCCACTCCCTGCAAGAGACGGCCTCTTCCTTCCTGGGGTCAATGACTCTGACAGGGAAAATGTTCACCATCCCTGACCTAAACACTCTGAGAAAAAAGAAGTGACGGTCTAATCCCTGGAGAGAAGATAAGGATCATTAGCTGGGGTCAAAAGGGAACAGTTAGACATCAATCATGTCACTGAGCCGAGAAGGCAGAACTCGGTGGTTCACCTGACCCACCCCGTGGGGCAGGGCTCTCCCAGCAAGTGTTTTTCAAGATGGAAACAGCCATTAACCCACAGAGAGTAGCCTCGGATGCACATAGAACTGCATCAGAGACAAAGATTTTTAAAAAAACTCTGGCTAAAGTCTATTCACCAATCAAGGAGAGGGGTTACATCAGTAAAAGAATAGAGGGTGGCATTTTTACAGCTAAGTGCAGCAGATCCGAAATATTGGTTTTCCCTTGTAACGAATTCACATCTGAACTGAGCGTTTCTGCACATCAGAAAGACAATCTGAATCCCGATTCTCTCCGACCTCCGGACACTTTCCCTCCGGGTTTATTACCAGGTTGTGCCAAAGAGAGCCAAACCCAGGCTGCCACGGACTGTGGCAAGTGGTCACAGTGAAAATGCAAGATGACCCGACCGTGACTGCTCATCTCCTCTGTGCTAACAGCTAGGTGACTCCAACATGTTGGGTGTGGCAGACTTCCATTACAAGGAAGAGGACCAGAAAACCCAGGGTTAGAAGCCTCAGTGACATCAGGACAGTGCCCTCCCCCCCACCTAATGCTCGGGGGATAAATTCCAAAAACCTCCGGTGGGTGCCTGCACCGTGGAGAGTGCCAACCCTATACATACATATACTTTACGACATCTTTTGGGCACATCTGAATTGTCAGCATCCCCACTCTTGTGTTTTGGAGCCATAATTAAGTAAAATAAGGGTGACTCGGACACAGACACTGCAATACCACACTGGTCTGTCTGATGACCAGCACAGCTGTGACCAACATGGCTAAGTGACCAGTGGAGGGCATTGTGCACAGAGCAGATACTCTGGACAAAGGGATGATTCACGTCCCAGTCGGGACGGAGCTGGACGCTACTCAGAACAGCGTGTGATCTTAAATGTATGAATGGTTTATTTCTGAATTTTTCCACCTCGGGTAACCAACACTGCAGATAAGGGGGCACATTACTGTCTTCCCGAGCAGAGTATTTTACCACTTTTTCCTAATGAGATGGACGATTTGCCTCTCTATATCTTCTCCCACTGAATAATGAACCTGCAGGAGAACAGTATAGAGAGAAGGGGGCTTGTGACTCTGAGTCACTTGTGGGCAGTTACTTTATTAAGAGGCACTGCATCCAGGCCTCAGAGATGAACAAACACAGCACCCCCACGAGGAACTTAGAGTCTAATAGGAGAGACCCACCAGGAGATACATTCGGTTTACGCAGGAAGCAATGAAACAGGAGGGCCAAAGAGGGACTGCCCGTCCATCTAAAGAGTTTGGGGAGGCTTCCAGAAGCCCAGGATCCCCGGGCAGACTCTGGGAGGATGACTCGGAGTTATTCTGGTAAACAAAGGCAGGCAGATCTTTCCAGGCTGAGGGCACAGAGGCAACAGATCCCAAAAAGTGAGAGTGCCCGGTGCTGTTGGGGAAGCTTCATGGTCTTGTGATACTAAGGACAGGAGCCATGAACGGACAGCATCCCTTTATTTCTATCAGATGCAGGCTGATTCCCAGAACAGACGTCAGTCCAGTTTGCGGTACGTTCGCCGAGCACTGCTTTCTGATATTTACCCAACCAACACTGTGCCACCAGCTCTAAGTTTCAGGTTCACTGAATGTGGATGGTGTCTTGTGATAGTAGTGCCTTTGTTAGCAAGTTCAGGCACTCCACCAGTGCTCCCCCCACCTGCCTGCAAGGCCACTTCTCTGGTGTGGCTGCCTCTGACTTCCTTTCCCCTCCAGGGTCTCTGCCTCCAGAAAAGCAGCTCCACACTGGATCCACCTGCTTCACTGGAGTCCGTTCATAGGCAAAGCCCCGGGGCAGCCCTGGATTTTCAAGCAGTGGTGAGGAGCAAGGGCCAGGAGCTGCTCAAGTGCGGACCATGGACCATGATCAGAACACAGGTGGGTGCTCTCTCGGTGCCCCCACCACCAAGTCAGCTGCGGGCTGAGCCAAGGGAGCCTTTAAAAGGAGGAGTCATAGCCACTGGCCATTGCCACGGACACGCCCTTCTAACACTGCAACACAGTCATCAAATCTTTGTGAATCAAGGCAGGGATAGTGAGTGAGCTTCTGACGAGTACAGGACAATGGCAAGGACATGTACGTGGGGATGGGGGTTAAAGTACCTTTGCAAGAGGAGAGCCCTCTTCGGCTGCAGCGATCTCCCACCCATTCCCCACAGCCCCTCCTTCCCAAGGGTAGATGTATCTCCCACAGAAATGCACGTGAGTGAGAAAGGCAGATGGAGGAGGGGCTGGCTCAGCCACACCCTCCGTGTGATCAGGGCTGTGAGGGGGCAGCACTTAGTGACACAACCAGGAATGGGAAGCTGCCCAGGGTGGCTCCGTGCGGTGCCCCCCCAGTGTGGTCTCCCTGGGGCTCTGCCCTCGCTGCACACAGACGACCAGAGCCGCAGGCACGGAGAATGCCCTCAGTAATCTCTGCGGTCGGACAGCAGGGCCCCAGCCTTCACCACACCCCCCGGGGGGCCGGAGCCCTTTCCTCAGGAAAGGGACATGAACACCCGTCATTATACCACACTTAGAGGCTCCCTCAAACACTGGCTGCCAATGAAGGTGCCATTAGAACAAAACCAAGCTGCTTGCTGAGCCCAGACTGTTGCTTTGCACTGCAGGGAAGCAGAGCGTTGGTTCATTTTCTCCGAGCCTGAAAAATGTGAGGAGGCCTGTTTTTATATTCTCACTGGGACCTAAGACTGGAGTTTTAGCATTGTTTCACCACTTAATACCCCCCTTTAGAGTACATTGAAGCAAAGTCAGCGTGTAAGTGAGGGAGGCATTTTTAACATCTTTAAGAATCAAATCATTTAAAGAGTGACCCTTCCACGTCCAGTCCCACATGTGGCATGTCAGGGAAGGGTACGGCCATATGCAACCTTCTGCTGCAAAGCAAATCATCAGAAACATGGGCCACACGTTTTCTGTGATGTATATTATAGGGACTGGACAATAGAACAGAAAAAGACTTCCGGAAATCAGCAACAAAAGGGAAGGGATGAGAGACACAGATGGCCTATATGAGAGGAACGCTCGTGACTAAGAATTATCCACAGTTGCCATTGTCACAAGACACGGTTTATTTTAAGATAGACCAGTACTGTTGGAGTGCCATAAGATTTTCCCAAGCACTGGAGGGCACATTGGAGTAAAAAAATGCTACTTTGGTGTTACATAAAAATTAAATTGTTTTTAAAGTTCAAAAAATGCCATCAACATATAGGGCAAAACTTTGGAAGGAAATGCTCCAAAAACGTCACCACAAGTCCAAGCGGAGGAATGTAGGAGAGTTTTACTTTCTTCTGTGTGATGTTCTATAGTGTTTGATTTGTTTGTGTTTTTTTTTACCGAACTTTTTTTCCCTGATAACACTGAATTTTTGAAAACCGATTTATTGATCATTTGCACGTCTAATTTTGAGACTTGTTTATTCATGCCATCTACCCATTTATATAGTGGGATCTTAATGTTTTTCTTATGAGTGGTAAGAGTTCTATTTTATTTTTTAAAATAGTTTGCTAGTTTCTTCCACTTTAATTTCTTTATGTCAAATTTCTTTTCAAAATGATTTGTGGGGCCTTTAATCTTTTCACGCTTGGATGTGCTCGGAAATCACCTGCCTGAGGAGTTGTACAATACAGATGTGGGTGCGGTCGACCTGAAGTAAAGCTGCATTTCCACCAAGCTCACGGGTCCAGGACCACACTGGGAGAGCCGTGGACCTTGGGGCGTTGATTTAATGCCTTCAGACTGTGGTGTCCAACCTTTGGCATCTCTAAACCACACTGGAGGAAGAAGAGTTGTCTTGGGCCACACATTAAATACACAAACACTAATGAAAACTGATAGGCAAAAAAAAAAAAAAGATCTGTGCATAATTTTTGTGATATCTACTACCAGCGATAAGCACAAAAGTCCTCCCATAATAACCCTAATTATGCAGAAGCCTTTTATATAAGCTTTTAAAATTGTCCAGCAGGTCCCAAGTTTGTGATCACTGATATAGAAAATGTACATATCTAAGTTATAAAACTTAGTAATAAAACTAAGGAATGTCTTAAGTAAATTTACGATTTTGTGTCGGGCCGCATTCAGAGCCATCCTGGGGACGGACACCCCTGCCCTAAGAGTCTGAAGAAGAGGCCAACCACCAGGGAGAACCAGTTAGAATTTGAAGGAGCCCACGCCAAGGGTGCTCCTAACGCTCCTCTCTAAACCCGCTCCCCAGAGCACATACTCCACCACCAGGGATGAAACACACTTCTTCAATGGCAAAATGTTCTGGTATTGAAGGTATGTCACCACCGGCAAGAAAGGCTGAGGCACCTCCGCCTCTTCCCTGCAGTTAATCTCCCTGCCAATCCATCACTAGAAAAACAGGGGAACTTAAAACCTGCCCTGCTCCTGTGAAAATACTTGGTAATGTATTTTACCAGCATTAATTATGACTTTTTTCCACCTGGGAATAAAGCAAAGCAAGCCAGTGGGGCGTGAACTCCTCTGACACATGTGATTTTCACACTCAGTAAATAGATTAACTAATCTATTAAAACACACACACAAATGACAGGCTGGAGGAGTAAAGAGCAGCTGCAAACTCACTGGCACTTCTTTCTCACTTTAAAGAGACTGGTTGGCTGTGCTGAGTGGAGCCGTAGGTGGAGCCCAGTTCACATCTGGGAGCTTTGTTCACATCTGGCTGTGCTGACCCAGACTGCTCCTGTCTGTCCATCAGCCACACTGCTGGCTTGTCCTGGGGTTGGGAAACACTGAGCACCCTGGGTCCTTTTCAGTGACTGGCATTCAAACCACAGATCATACTACCTGGCAAAGTCCTACATTCTTTCAATCCCCCTTTCCCAAAGCACAGGCTCTCAGGCCACTCTGGACCGGGGGGGGGGGGGGGGGGGGGGGGGGGGGGGGGGACGCCTGGGAAGATGGCATCTGAAGTGAAGCCCTGCCTCTCTTCCCTGTATGCTGAGCTGGTGCATCTGTTTCTGGGGAATGAGTGCATCGAGGTGGCTCAGAGACAAGTCCATTTGGGGCACTTGGCTGTCACTGTTACCTTGAGTGGAGTGATGCATTCTAAACCTGGGAGGTATTCTACAATGTCCTGTGTCTCTTAAATGTTGATCTTAGAACAGTCAATTCAGTTCCAGCCAACATGAGTCCTTACTGGACTCCCTGAGGTGTGAAAGGAGAATAAAAAAGGAGTCCACTTGCTCCCAGAGAGCTTGTAAACTAAGTGGGGAAGCAATCACACAAAGTCCAATATAAAACAGGGCAAACTGAAAGTCTCAGGGGACTGCTACAGAGACCCACGGAGGGACCAGGGCTCTGCATCCAATGCCCAGGCTACAGCCAGTGGCCAGGCTCCCCGCTTCTCTCTCCTACACCCACAGTCTCATCTGGCAAGACTCCCTCCAGCCCATTCTTCCCACCTCACTGCTACACCCTGGTCCATGCCGTCATCCCTCCCCTGGGTCAAGCAGTGGTCTCCTCTCTGGACCCTGTTTTTTCCTTTGTCCTTATTTGATTCACAGCTTCAACTCTTCAGAAAACACCCCCTTTTGGGTACAATCATCCTGGCTATTTCAAATCTCTGACATGCGCTCAAATACACACAGTCCAGAACCACTTGCCTGTTGTTCTTCCCCTAGCATTCACCACTGTCACGCTGTACTTCCCGCGTTCACCCTGCTTACTGTCTCCCCCACTGCAACGGAAGCCCCGCGAGGGCGGCCAGCTGCACCGCTCTCTGCATTGCTTACAGCGCTGGAGGGCTGACCGACACACAATGGGTGCAGAACACATTTTTAAGGAGTGAATGAAAAAACCCGTACCCTCCTCCCTCTCCCTTTTATCTTGTGAATAGGGTGTGAGAAGCCTGTTTCCACCCCCCTTCTTTTTTAAAATAATTTCTGAGAGCTTAGAATAACTCTCCGGATCTTTTAAGTGTCAGATGAACCCACATTCTGCCGAACTCCTTAAAACTCCAGCCCAGGGGGTGGGCTGGGATGGGAGTAAAAGACAGAAAACTGTATTTGAACAACAATTAAAATAAATAAATTATAAAAAAACCTTTAACCCAGATCCTAGTATAAAATGGTAATGAGCTTCCTTCATGTCATTGTTTGGAATGAAGGAAACACGAATTAATTTGTTCTTCCTTTCAGCTAAATTAACCGTAGAAGCTGCAGGTTCGGAAAAAGTGCCTCTGACTTCGGAGTGTAAGAACGTTTTCTTTAGTGAGCAGGAGGGGAAGGAATGCTGTTTAAAATGCCAGCCACGGGATAAAAATACGTACATCTTCGGTGGTTAATATAAAAATTGTTTTCCTGATTTCCAACATTACTGTCCATGTTAATTGACTTGGGAAGCAGTAATAAAACTGAAATTTTTATCACACGCATTTCAAGTTTATTTTGAGGTACATCATAATTCAAAATAGGAAGTTTTGCATCTGTCCATGGTACCAGCGGAACACAAATGCCCCAGTTTTCAGAACCATCTGAAAAAACCTTCCCCAGCTAGGGTGGGGAGGGGGTGAAAGAAAAACAAAACAAAACAAAACAAAACAGAAGAGAGTAGGGGGTGGTGAATGCTGCCTCTCAAAACAGCAGGTTCTTCCTTTTTCCCAGCCACCTTTTACAACTTCAGGAAATTTTGTAATCTCAATAGAAGGACCTCGTGGTAAGACACACTCCCTTTCTCTCCATTGTTTCCTCCCAAACCCTGCAGCCCTGGAGTGTCCTGGCTCCCTTGAAGAGCTCCTCCAAAAGGAGGCCTTTCAAGAGTAGATTACAGCTGATTGCAGAGATTCCTGAGGCAGTTCACCGTGAAAAGAGACGCAGAGAGCAGACGCAGCACCCACGTGACTCCCCCACTGCCCTCCGTCCTCAGCCCCCTTCCATTTCTCCTTCAGTGGGAGAAAGGGGCTAAGGGGAATGAAGGTTTATTTCCAACACCAGCTGGGGAATGCTATAAAAAGGAAAAAAAAAAGAGTTACCCTCTTCAAAAGCAAAAAGACTCCCCATACCTGCAGCACAAGAAAAACGATGTTTGGGAATGGCTGGTTTCCAGAGAAGTCTGAATGCCTCCTGATGCCAGGGAAGGAATGAGAGAAAAAAACGGGCTGGCGCCCCAACTTGCACAAAAAGGCAGAACGGGTACATGGAGGCGAGTCGTGGTGCGATGACCCTTAATTGCGATCATCACTGATGGCTGCTTGTGGGTGTGAAATGCAAATTATTCACTAACACTGCAGTTGGTCTGTTCCACTGAACTATTGCTATGAAGATACAGATCGGGACCAATGGCTGTTGCGTCGCTACCATTTGTTCTGCACATGATACTCCGTCAGTCTAGTGACCAAGTTGACTAAAGTGATTCTCCCACTTTTCTAGAGCCTTATGGAAACTGCAAACCTCCTGCAAACCTTTGAATAGCTAAACTATTTGTCAGTAGTGATCGTGCCCTCAACACCACAGGTAAGAGCCTCGTGCTGAACACCCGTAGGCCAGAGGGACCTAATTCAGTGTGTAGCCCCTCGCCTGAATGGACATTTCTGCTACTGCCCCCGATTTTTCACTATGGAAAATGTCCCTTCGATGGACATTTGACCATGGATACCTCCACGCACGTGTGTATCTCTCTACGGAATTAAATCGAATTTTGTCCATGATTCTCACGTGACTAGTGTTGGAACACAGCAAGGCAGAAACAGTACATGAAGTGAGGGGTGGGGGGTGGGAAGCTGAGGGAGTGTCTGGAGCAGCACTAAAGAACAGAAGCCATGTGGTTGGTGGCCTCAGAACTGCCTGAGGCTCAGGGAAGAGCCATCTCCCACTGGGCCACCAAGGTGCCCCCTCGTGGAAACAGACCAATTTGCCCAAAGTCCATTTGTCTAAACCCACTTTGCAGAATTTACTTGTTTCTCTTATTATTTAGGAAGTTTTAGCAGTTTGTTTGGATGTGCTGGTTTTAAAAGCTAATTGTGCCTGGTTCTGAGTGAGCAGTTCTGAGGAATGGTTGGTTTGTTTCTGCCCCGGCCCCCTGCAGCTACAGCTGGGAGGAGCGGGACACCAGCTTTGCCTACTGGATGGTCCACTGAGGGAGCAGCCACGGGGCAGCGGGAAGGTGTGGTGGGTGGGAGAGGGGGGCCATTTGACATTCATACATCCATACTTTGATTAGAGGCACTGCCTCCCAGTAGAAATATTCTCCAAGTATAGAAATACAGTCATTCTACTGCACACAGTAAAAAAGTTATTTAAAACATATGCTGAAGAATAGTGAATGTTTATATTCATTAAATACATTCCAGAAATCATATATTCCTAAAGTAACCTTATATGACCTGACCGACTGAATATTCCTTAAAATGATGCTATCAGGACAGAGGCAGGCCAACTAATACATAGCAGAGATTTTCCAGAGCCGTAAACTTCATGACAGAACCAACACGAGTGGCCATGAACTTTACAAACATTAAGGAAACAAGTGAATCTGGAAAACTGATTAATGGGCAAAAAGAACCAAAGTATTATAACACATACTAAGACCTGAGGTTCATTCTAATGACAAAGAAAGGGTTAAATTAGGAGTAAGTGCAGCCTCCTTTACTTAACAAAAAGGTATAAAAAATGAAATGTGCAGTATCTGTCAGATTTACACCAAAATCAAACTTCTCTGATTCTTTATATTTAAGGAATAAGATTTAGTCTTTTAAAAATTGTTTCATATATAAAGCTCATTCCTATCTCTGTAAACTTTATCTGTAATAACACGTATGAGCAACTGGACCGAAGGAAGACACCCAGGGATGGCCACCGACAGGGAGTCCGCAGGACGTGAAAAGGTACAAGATCCCATCTTGCATATTATTTGAACTTCACCGATGGTCAGAACTTCATAGAAGTCCTTCAAAACTGGTCTTTCTGAATGCGGTATAAAGATATAATCAAATCTTTCTTTGATAATGCTGTTCGAATTTAAAAAATACAACATAAAACCTCGAGTCCTAGTCCGGAAGAGCAGAACGGCGCAGTGCCCAGTCTGAAGGAGTGGAGGGGTAGGGGCGGAGCCAGAGTGAAGCATGGGAGGTTCTCAGGAACATCACAGCCCAGACCAGTGAGTGATACAAAGGAAGATAAAGGTAACAAAAGCCAGCCAGCAGAGTTAAGTAGAGAATGGAGACACAATGCGATGTAGCTACATTCAGTGTGGAGAACCATCTGGAGGGATGTAAGATACTTGATAAATGTTTGTTGAGCAGGCACAAGGATAGGAAATCTGTTAAGCTGCTATATTCATCAAAAATGAGGTAACTGGTCTGGCTGATGTAGCTCTGTGGATTGAGCACAGGCTTCAAACCAAAGGGTTGCCAGTTCGATTCCCAATCTGGGTACATGCCTGGGTTGTGGGCCAGGACCCCAGTAGGGGGTGCACGAGAGGCAACCACACATTGATATTCCTCTCTATTTCTCCTCCCCTTCCCCTCTTTCTAAAAATAAATAAATAAAATCTTTTTTTTTTAAATGAGGTAACATGCATGGCTTGAACTGATGAAGTACTTTGCTAACACTACAGGTGACAGGTAGACCAAGAAAAGTATCATTAAAAATCTTTCAATCTTTCTTTAACATATCAGCTTTAGAAACTACCAATGACTCCTCACCTTCCAGAACCTTCTGCTCAATGACCTTTACCCATTCACTGCTGCCAGGACAGACCTTACGTCCTCCTATTTTATGCTTTGTCTCCTGGGGTCCTGTGGTCTCCCTCGCCCTTCCCAGAGCCTCTGTTCTTCAATCTGCCCAAATCTGCCCATGTGTCAAGACCCGTGAAGCTAGTCTGTTGGGCCCAAGGATCTCCACAGGCCCCGCAGCCCTGGCATCCAGGGTTCTTGTCTTCCTGGACTACTCCAGTCCGGGAGGCTCCTGTTTTTACTCTCATTTCCTGTGCCAGAACCACACCCGGCCACTCCAGCTCATCATCTCTATGTGTGCGGCCGACTCCTCACGCATTTGTGCCTTTTCCTTGGATGGTGAGACTCTGGGGGGCTGCCAGGGATTTACGACAGTCACATGCCTCCCCCGATACCTAGCACAATGCCTAATGCACCCCTATTCAACACACACACACCTGGTAATATACATGCATTTTGACTGTTTTTATGTCAAAGGAAAAAAATCACTTGACCTCTTAGATCTCAGTTACCTCTTCTACAAATAAAGAGCTTCAGTTTAATGATCTCTTGGTCATTTATGGTCCTAAGATTCAATGAAAAGTAATTAATATTCAAAACGAATCAAATAATCTCCTTTAGTATCCATTTCACCAGGTTATTCCCACTTCAAAAAATTACCATGAACTCCATTGCGAACCTCACCAAATCACACGACTCCAGCCGGGCCTTTCTGAGCCCTCTTGCAGGCTTCAGCCTCGGCCTGTGCAGACTGGAACAAACACCAACGCAGTTTCTAACAGCCCCAGGCTGCACCCCCAGGACAACCCCATGGCCCTTAAAGTGTGTGCCTGAGAACACCCAAGGCCGCTGAGAGAATTTGCTGTTTGTTCCAGCAGACACCTGAAGACCGGGCCTCTGTCTCCCAGCTGCAGCGGGAGGGTAGGAACCTGTCTTTGATAATTTCCAGTTAGCAAACTCAGATGGGGCTCCCATGGACCAACCTCTCCGCTCACTGGCTATAATGTTCCACTTCCCTGACTCTGCGGAGCCCTGCTCAGCCCTCTCAGTTCCCTCACTCACTCTCAAAACTGCCCCTCTGTACCGATTGACATTGAGCACAGTTTATGCTGGACTCTTCTCCCTCCAGCGGCGGTACTGGACTGACTAAACTCTGCCCTTACCACTTTAACTAGTGCCCAGCCTTGTTTTTCTTTGACATTCCATCCAGTTTAGGGACCCATCTTTAATGGGGGCCACTCCAGCCAGCCAGCCTCAACCTCCTCCCCAGCCCAATGGAGAAGCTGCGTTTGAGCATCCTCACGCACACCCCCTGCTTCCCCCTCCTTCCTCACCTTCTCCTGGAGCATCCCATCCTCCTGTCTCACCAACTCCACATGCCTGCACAGACTAAGACCCATCCTCACCAGACAACTCCGCCACGACGGCTACTTCTCGTCTTTGACCACACCATACCACCCAATTCGCCATTTAGTCGGACACTCCGTGAAAGTGGTGCAGCATGCAGTTCTTGCTTCCCCAACCAAGGGTAGGCAGTTTTCTGACAAAACCCTCATCCTGTGCTTCTTCCATACCCTGGCAGCTGCAGGAACATTCCTTGGTGAAGAAAGTGTTCAACAAGCCCTTTGGTTTCACTGACCTGCACTCCCCCACAATGAAATGCTGTATCCAGCTTGGCTCTTTCCACTTAGGAACCATTGCTTTTGGAAGGAAGAAAGGTCAAGAGACTGAATTATACATCAAAGAAAAACAATTTGCTTCCAGATTCCTAATTTTTCCCGCAACTTGCTTTGAAGTGGCTGAAGGATGTGAAATTACTCTTTGATCATGGGGATTCAGTGACTCAAACGGGCTTAAAGATCTGACTGAAACGCCAAGTATTGTACAGCCCTTGCCTGGGTACCCGGCGGGTCAGCGGGGGAGGCCAAAAGACAGACTCTGCCCTGAGCAACATCTTGGAAAGTAGGGAATTCAAATCCTTTCATCTTTGGTCTCGGAGGACTCTGAGAAAAGGGCACTCAGGAAACGAGACGTGGCTGTGCCATCTCTCATGAAGAAATCGCCTCATCTATGGCCTCTTCATCACTCTAGGCAGGCAGCCCAGACTCCGAGCCTGCATGCCCTCCCCAGGCACACGCAGGTCTTAGTGCTGTGGGAAAAGGGGTCCCCTCTGGGGCCACCTGCCCTGGCCTCCGGCTCACTCCGCCGCACCCTGCCAGTGGCGTGGCCTCCACCATGCCCGGTCTGGCTATCAGTGATTCACACAACATCAAGGCTTCACTACCTCGTCAGTCTCGAGGCTCCCCCTGAGAGTTAGAACTCACGCCTACGGGCCTCTGGTCCGGAGGGAGGTAAGCCATACAGCCCCGATCTGGACAAACAGGGATGTTCAATATAATCACATTATAATTAGGTCATTTTATCTGGCCCAAAGTCCTCATGAGTCCTTTTCCCCTACAGGTCACGAACCCATAAACAAACATAATGAATGATGAAGAAAAATTTGCTTTCTTTCCTGTAATGAGGGGTTTTTCAGAGGGAAAAGAGGAAAAATATATGTGGCATATCTGTATTTTCAATAGAGAATAAGAGCCTTCAGGTTACTCAGTAAAATATGGCAAATTACAGAACATGACATTTCAATATCAGTGACAACTAGGGGCGAGTGGAGGGGCAAGGCGGGATTCGATCAACAGAAATAGAGGAGAATCAGGGAGAGACAGAGGGGCAACAGAAGAGAAAGCTAAGAGCACCCCTCCCATTTCACCATTCCCAGACCTCCCATGGGGGCCAAGATTCCCCAGATCCAGCCCTTTCACAGCTACCCATTCGGAGGAGCCCTCCTTGGATGAAGGCAGCTCCGTGAGCTCTCCTCCCTCCCCCGGGAGCCAGCCCAGTTTACCAGTGAGGGAAGCCACAGCACTAACCACTCCCTCGCTCACGTGGGCTGAGCTCTCCCACTCTGTCTGGTTGCACCGCCTGGCCTTTTCTGCCAGAGCACGTGAAGCTTGCCCTGTGTGGCCTTAACAGGCTTCATCCACAGTCCTGGTTCATCCAGGCCAACAGGGCACCCAGGGGTGGTGACGGGGATTCCCTCCGGTCCGCCTGATGGCATCGCCTTTCCCACCCCCGGCAGAGATGAACGTGCTTTCGTGCCCCCACCTCACCCCCGCCCTGCCCCGGCAGCCTGTGCAGATGTTCCTCAACCAGCAGCACCCAGTGGAAACGGGGCTGGTGCTCCCAGCAAAACTGCACTGTGGGCATCAGTCCAGACATGCTCATCACTGTGACAGACAAGTACCCGGGCTCAGTAAAGGGCTGGCAGGTGGACAGATGGGCCCCATAAGTGAATGAACCAACAAACTACATGAACTATAAATCACTGTATTAGTGAAATGCTTTTAAAAATAAATTTCTCTTGACCACTCTTTGGGTAATGTTTTTTCTAACATACCCAGTAAACTGTAAATTCTCTCAATCACATTGTTTCAACTCATAGGTTTTAGATAATATTACCTAGGCCCTTATTATCTTTTAAAATGTGTATATTTTCTCTGGTTATAAACCATATTCCCAATGTGAAAAAAACACTGCAGTTATACACACACACACACACACACACACACAAATCAAACACTATAATTATTTTTCTATATGTGAGAAAAAGTCTCCTGTAACCCCACCCTGTCGATTTCTTATGTATTCCTCCAGATTTGTTAAACAATAGAGGAACGTCATATATGCATTTAGGCAGCATAAATAATAGTTTCTGCATGTAATTATGTCAGGGAACCTTTCTAAGAAATGGCTTTGTTGGTCTGTATCGCGATGGCTGGTCCGTCCCTTCATGTTCCCTCACCCCTCTCTGAGATGAGACCTGCTTGACTTAACTATTTAAAATGTCCTCTGCGGTGGCCAGTGAGGAAAGTCAGCCACAGTCCTCACCACCCTCTCCCCTCCCTGATGTCTCTGCACGGACCTCAAGGCAGCGTGGTGGCTGAGAATGCCAGCCATCCAAACCACCAGCGTCCTGAGGGACACCGAGTCTGGGTGTGGCTGGGGCCCAGAGGCTGCACAGAGCTGCCAAAGGCTCCAAGATAGGTGAGCACTCAGGTTCATCAAAACGGAGGGCACAGCCACAGGTGGGTGAAGAAAGGAGATGAAGCCCCTGGGGGCCTGGCCCAGGCAAGGGAAATGCTGTCGTCATGGAAGCACATCTCGCACCCTCCCGGTAGGTGAGAACGAGGTCCAGGTCAAAGGAACGGATGCAGAAGTAGACCCACGGCCATCTGTCCTTCGAGTACAAGGGATGAACCTTGGTTTTGGGTTTGTTTTATTGAGAATCCTTTCATTTTTGCCTGGTTACCAGGCAAGGATAAGTATTGAAAAATACATTTAAGATAAAATTCACTCTTTTAAACTGCGTAACTAGATGGTTTTCAGTATATTCACAAAGTTGGGCAACTATCACCACTAATTATGAACATTTATGTAACCCTTAGAATAAACCCTATATCCACCAGCAGCCACTTCCCAATGGCCCTCCTCCCAACCTCAAATGACAACGAATTTACTTTGTCTTATGCATTTGCCTATTCTGGGCAATTCACATAAATGGAAATCATATAGTATGTGGCTTTCATTGGTTGTTTAGTTTCTTTTATTTAACCCAATGTTTTCAATGTTGTATCACGTATCAGTACTTCAGCACTTTTAATGGCTGAATAATATTCCAGTGTTTGGATATACCACATTTTACTTATCCATCACCAAGTTGATGAATGCTTGGGTTGTTTCCATCTTTTACTCTTATGAATAGTGCTGTTATGAGCATTTGTATGTAAGTTTTTGTGTGGACATGCATTTTCAATTCTCTTGGGCATACAGGAGCAGGCGAAAGTAGGTTAATAATGATACCAAATAATACAATAATTATTAAATAAACAATAGTACAAGAATAAACTGTTTCACATACTCACAACTGTAAACCTACTTTTTCCCACTCCTGTATATCTAGGGGTAGACTGGCTGCCCATATGGTAACTCCATGCTTCTGAAACCCTGGTTTTTGATGAATGACTTTTCTCCTCCAGTCTCTCCCCACCACGCCCCACCCACACACGCACATTTTGTATTTCAGTGGCTGCAGCACACAAGACACACATGCTCTGCAACACACAAAATGTAGAGCATGTGAAATGCCCAGAGGCCTTGAGCCCTGGAACGGTCTTATTCTATCCCTACCCTCCTGAAAGCCACAGGATATACGACCTCCTCAAAAAACTGTGAAGACCGAGCTGAGCCCAAAACTAACCAAGAATGGCCAGCTCTGACCTCAGCTTAAAGGAAAAGTGGCTGCGCATTCCAACATCCAGAGGACGCAGCCTGCCAGAGGACCACAGGCCTCAGGAATCTGCTCTGGGCCAGAGAGGGCAACTGGTCTCCTGGCTTCATGAGCCTCTCCCTCCCCAGTGGCTCGGAACAGCCCTGAGGCAGAGGCAGTCTAGAAAGCATTACTGGGACCACTGAACCAGACCCGAGCCTCCTTTAGGCTATCACACATTCCCACGACATTCCCTGGGGTCTCTATGGCTTGCCCCACCCCCACCCCCATTCTCCAACCACTGCTCCTTGGGTACCAGCTGCCAGCGACAGGAAAACAGCCCCTGCGCTCAGTTTGAAGTCTGCCTTGTACCCTAAAACTCAGCCTCCACTTATAAGAACATGGTGCCAGTGGTGGCCAGGATGCAACACAAACCGTCTTTGAGGTATTTGCCAAAACCTATGGAAGGAACATCGATGTCTCAACCCTATTTCCCTCCCTCCCAGTCCACGTTCCCATCACCACCACCGACTGCACCCCTCCTGTAGGAGCCAAACTAACTTAGGAACGAAGCAAGGGAGCCATGTTCCCTCGGACATAGTGGGCCCAGTAAAATAACACAGTAAACCTTCTGGAGGACAAGTTTTCCTGTTTGATAAGATTAACCAAAATTTAAGATAGTTCCTTAGGGATATCTAAGTGCCTTTCATGGTCTTTTTATTATTCTATGTTGCACAGATACTAGAAGACATGTGATTCCCTAAACTCCATCTTTACTTAACCATCCAGGGTTAATGGAAGAAGAAATTAGATGTAAAGGAACCAACTACTTAAATAGAAAACCTGGACATCACAACTGTATGACGGTAACACAGAGGAACGGTGGGAAGTGGGATCAACTATTGGGGCACAATGTTTCCCAAAATAGGTTCCAAGTTGTGGTGATGAATTTTACGTGTCAACTTGACTGGGCCGAGGGATGACAGGCAGCCAGTGAGACACTATTTCTGGGCATATCTGGAAGGGTGCTTCCGGAAGAGATCAGCATTCAAATCGGTAGACTGAGTTAAGAAGATCGCCCGCCCTCATGAATGCACTGGGCACTGTCCAATCCATTAAGGGACTGAATAGAACAAAACAGCGAAGGGAAAGCGAAGCTGTTCTCCTTATGCCTGAGCAGGGACATCCATCCCCTCTCACCCTGGGCCATCAGCACCCCCAGTTCTTAGACCTACGAACTTGGACCAGGACTCACGCCATCAGCTCCACTGGTTCCCATTGCCTTCGAATTCAGAACAAGTTATACCACTGACTTTCCTGGTTCTCCAGCTTATAGATGGCATGTGTTGGGATGGCTTGTTCTCCATAATTGTGTGAGGCAATTCCTATAATAAATCCCCCTTTTTATATGCATGTACATTCTACTGGTTCTCTTTCTCTGGAAAACCCAGACTAATACACAAGTATTACTTATACTCATGGATGTTTCTCAAAACATGTGTTCTGGAGAAAAGAGCTTTCTGTATCAAGGGATTCTCAGGGCCACTGACACACTCCTGGAACAGACATCTTGCAGAGGGAGGTTAGATATGGCGGGCCCAGGTGACTGAAGGGATTAGCAATACCCTCTGAAAATGATGAAGCGTGAGGCGAAAGTATCTTCCTTTAGGTTTCACCTCTTCCACTGAGTCAGTGCTGTTGGTTTCTCCACATTCCAATTCTTGATTAAGTGAGAAATTGCTAATATTTTATAGAACAATACATTCTGAAAATGTTCTAGGGAGTGGAGATCCTTCTGAACCGGGACCTGGAAACTCACAGCTCTGGCCCCAGCTCCATGTGGCCCAGCAGTGCTCTCCAACTTTCTTGAGCAGGGGCTGTGTGAGAATGCAGGTTCTGAGTGGGCAGGTTTGGGTGGGGTCTGAGAGTCCGCGTTTCTGCCCTGCTCCCAGAAGCAGCTGGTGCTGCTGGTCCAAGGACCACACTTTGAGTAGCCAAGGTTAGAGCATCATGTTTCATTCCCCCGGGCTGGTGTCCTACTCTCAAATGAAGGAAACTCAGAATTGGATCTGACCATCTCTAAGGACTCTGCCTGTTGTGAAATCCTATTTTCTTTGGAAGAGATGGAAAGTATTATTGACAACCACACTCAGATAGCAGAGTTATGGAAGGCCAGGTTCAACTTCTAGCTCCTTAAACCCACACGATGCTCACAGCAGTATTTTTTAGACTAATCAAAAAGTGGTTACAACCAAAATGTTCATCAACTGATAAGTGGATAAATAAAATATGGTACATACATACAATAGAATATTATTTGGCAACAAAAAGAATGAGGCAGTAATAGGTGTTAACAACATGGTGAAGTTCAAAAACATTAAGCTAAGTGAAAGAAGTCCATTGCAAAGACCAACTATTATATCATTCCATTATATAAAGAGGCAAACGCACAGAGACAGAAAGTACATTAGTGGTTACCTCCCTAGGGTCGTGGAAGGGAACACAGGGAATGAGCAGTGACTGCTAATGAATAAGAGGTTCCCTTTGGAGTGATGGAAATGTTCTGGAATTCGACTCTGGGGATGGTTGCACAACTTTGTGAATATACCCAAATCCATTAAATTGTACACTTTAACAGGGTGACTTTTATGATACTAAATTTTATCTCAAGGAAGCTGTATTTTAAAAATCTAGCTCCTTCCCTTACAGAATCTGCAAGCTTGGGCAAGTTGTTTTGGTTTTTTTTTTTTCCATCCATAAAACAGGAATGATAAGAGTAGCCCACACTAACTTGCTGCAAAGCTGGCAGCCATTATACTGATACCAGCAAGCCCCAACCTTCTCAGAGAATGCCTTCAGCAGCATTGGTCAAAAACACTGCCAGGCACTGCTCCATGCTTGATGGTTCATGAAAGCTGCATCCCTAACGGGAAGCATGTAGGACAAGTAATACACAAGAGAGCAGTAGAATTTGCATTTACTACTCTTCATTTTTTATGAGAGACTCCCTTTTTTTTAAGCAACATCATTACTTGAATTTGACAATTTCCTCCTCTCAACCATTATTTGCTGAGGCCCTGGCAACCCTGGGCGCTAAAATAATTAGAAACAGCTATTGACTCTCTACCTGGTTTGATTCTTTCACAGCTATTTTATTACTGTCCACAAAAATCTCTGAAAATCATTATGCATATCATCTAGTTTATGTAAAACTCCCTGGGGTGGAAACAAAATTGTACTGTGGAATTTATGTCCCTAAAGCAAATAACCTCCCATGTGCTGCAAAGAAAATATCCCTTATACTGTGGACAGACAGACAAGCAATTGTGGGAGTAGCAGAAAAACAACCACCTTTAAACGGGGCCACTTTCCCACGGGGAAGCTCTCGTTTACTGTCTTTGCCCGAATGATTCTAATTTCCTACAGCAAAACCTCAAGTAGAACTTTCCAAAGTCAGCAATCTGGACAAAAGGAGCGTTTACTTGGAGAAGTGCTCAATAGACCATTGTTTGGATCCTAACTGCATGGACTACTCTTTGTCCTGAATGAGGCCAGTGCTTGGGAGGAGCCTAGTGGCCACTAGCACAGGGCAGTCGCTGACGACCACATGCAATGAATATAGGAAGACTGAAGGAAGCATAAGGGGATGGTTCCACGCATGATAACCTTACAGCCATCGAGGAGAAGATGTGACCACATGAGTCCTGGAGAGAGCACATCGCCTCCTGGGGCAGGATGCAAGCCAGCTGGGCAGGCAGGAATGAGCGCTGGGGCAAGGGGCTGTGGGGTGAGACTTCACCAGGAAGCAGGCTGGTTTTCCCCAGCTCATGACATTTGTGATAGTGTCCACAGGGCACAAGCTCATTGTCCTCTGACTCCTGGGGCTGGATGGAGAATGAGGGACAGGGTCCTCAAGTTCCCAAAGCCACCCCCTCAAAAAAGTGCACACCCTCTGCCCTTTTAGTTTTAATGGAAGAAATGCATCAGCACTGTTAACTCCAGGATGCTGCAATACCTAATTCCCTTGTATATCACAAAGGAATAGTGGTGGGCATTCAAAGCCATGACTGAAAGCCTTCAGGTCTCTGCTCACAGGGGCAAAGAGGCCTCCTGTACCACCCACCACTGACTCTCCATGGGAGGGTACCATTAGCCCACGGGTGAAGCTGCTGGTTAGTCAGCACTCACTGTATGCCTACCACCCGCCAGCCCTTCACCTGTCAGTTCATTTCCAACCACATCATCATTTTATCCCTTGGCCATTTTATCTTTCATTGCCAGTGAGAACATTAATGTCCAGAGGACCTGGACATTCCACCGAACAGTCCAGAGCTAAATGAGAATCTGGTTACCCTGGTCTGCTTGCCCCCCTCTGGAGGCAGGGCACTGCTCTCATGCTGCTCACATAGAAAGTCATTGAGTGGATCCACTGTCTGCACAGATCACTGAGAACCATCCTTGTTAAATCTCTCTTGAAATAATGAACTTCAAATATATTAATGACATGTAATTACAGAACTATATGGGCTTTAGAGAGGAACAAGGACACAAGAGAGTCTCATCGGGGAAGGCTCACCCTGCCACCATTCCCCTGACCTTGCCTCAGAAACGGCTCCACCAGGCTCTTCTGTCCTACATGACAGTTGTCACAGGTGTGAACCATAAAACCCTTTGCCATCTCTGAGCCAATCCTGGCTGTGTTTGGCCTGAAGAAAGTGAGGGCAGGGAGACTCTGGGATGCTCTTGGGTATCACTAATATTTAATGAGCGTCTACTATGTGCCAGGCTACTGTTGAGCATGGAGGAGACAATTGTGGGCCAAAAGGGGGCACAGTTCCTTCCCGGTGGCAGAACAGAAACCCCATCCACAGGTCTAACTGCCGCTCCATGATCTCACATATTCTTTGTGCAATGTGTTCTGCACATGAACTTTGCCAGGGTCCTGAGGGACTCAGCAATGCAGACAAGGCCCCTGCCTTGAGGCACCCCACCCTCTCCTACCATCTGGAGTTCCTGTCGGGTCTCCACTGCAGAATTTCCTCATGAACCAATTTCCTAAACTTTTAGGTCGGCCTCTTGACAAAGAACAGGGACTCACTTTCCAAAGGCTCCGTCCCACACACATGCATTCCGTAATTACATAGATCAGGACACAGGGGAAATGTGCATGAAAACGGCTGGATTTGTGGAAACAATAATGCTTATTCTGGCTCCGCCACAGAACCCTGGAGCTTTCCCCACAGACCCACTGCCACCCAGTAACCTCCAGCGACTTCCCTGGGGGCCTGTGAAAGCCCACTCTCGGGAACGTTCAAACACCCCGCGAACCTGGGCAGCACCAACTGGCTTCACAGTATGAGCAAACCGAACACCACGAGGCCTTGCAACCCCTTATCAAACCTGACATTTTCCTGCGAGTTACTTGCACGTGGGCATCAGCTGCCTGGTGGGCGGGCGGGCGGGCGATGGCTGTGTAGGAAGGGTTTGATTTCTGGGAGCTCAGAAGCAGTTTGGTTTTCGTGTCCTACACATACCATTGTGTACCCCCACAACCGGGGTGGGTACCCCCACAAGGTGGTGGATACCATGCGTGGCTACACCTTGGCCAGCCCGCAGGGTGTGGGGCCAACCGCCCGCCTCCCAGTGGCAGTGCTAGGCTGGACGGTTGCCTGCGCTGCTGTCAACCGAGGTTGTCATCGAGGCCCAGGGATCTCTGAGTGTGGTTTGCACAGGCCCCTTCATCTGCACCCAAATCCACAGAACCTAACCATGGGGAAGCATCTCCTTAAGTTTCATAGAGACGGAGTAAACAGTGATCATCCAGCCCCATGCGGGTCAGCACTCTCTGTGTGCAGCTCTGAGCCTGGCGCCAGGCTGGGAGCTGGGGTGGGGACCACGGGCACGTGTCAGACAGAAAATTTTACCCCAGGTCTCAGGAAGCCTCAGGGTGGTCACAATTCTAAAAGGAAAGATCCCCACGTCCAGCGACGCCAAAGTCTCGAGGCAGGAACTGACTCAGTCCCAGGGTACCGGCTCAGCTTCCCAGCACTGGCCACGACCCGAACCCGGCATCATCAACAATGTGTCGTCTGTCCTCCCTTCTCCCCCCAGCTCCAGGAAGGCACAGGCCTGGCCTGTTACATTCCCCATTACGTGCCCAGCGAAAAGGCCCGGACATACAGCCCAGAAGTTCCTCGGTGTTTATCAGTGAGATACATAAGGCCTGCACTCTTGGCCCCCCCACCTGGAAATGCTCCGAGTTGCAGAGTGGCACAGAGACCAGTGGCCACAGGGGTGTGTGGTCTGGCAGTGGGAGAAGCCCTGCACGGGAGCCAGAGGCGCTGGGGTAGATGCAGCTCTGCCACCAGCCCCTCTGCCACCAACCTTGATGTGATGCCTTCACGAGCCACAGACTAGTGATCCCTAAAACCCTGCTGCCTCTGAAATGCCGCGACTGCTCAGTCCGCCAGTGCACCCTCCTTTGCACGGGCCTGCCCAGAAGGGTGCTGGGCCGCTCCCTCTCCCACAGCTGTTGGGGTACCCTGTCGACAGCATGCTCCCACAGCCGTCTCCAGAGCCCCAGCTGTGCATTACTGTGTCTCGGTCCCTATCTTATCACCCTGTTCTTTCCCCACCACCTCCGCCTTCCCTGTCCCCAGCTGACGTCCTGACCATCTGGGTCCTTATCACCTTGTCTGGCTGGCTATTCTTAGTACCGCGTTTTCCCCTTGCGGCCCTGAACTCCCAGCCCAGTGTGGGCCTGTCTGCGGCACTGCCCAGATCAGGGCAGGGGCACCGCTATGGGTACGGCTGCAGTATTGCGGGGTCTTTAGGGTGGAAGAGACCCCAGAGACAATCTGGCCAGACCTGGGCCCTGTGAATGATGAATTTGGCTGCTACTGAGTTAGATTCTCATTCTGTTGTCCACCCCCCCCCCCATAGAACCCTCACACTGAGCTGCCGATGCACAGCGGGAGTCCAGGGGCCACCCAAACTGTCCAGCTCAGGACAGACTATGCGCTGCCTGCAGACTGTGGAAATTCTCTCTCAGGGTTTCTTGCCACTGGAATTTGTTTTTAAAGCTGTCTCCTTCTCCGCCGGATCTGCAGTGCGGGCGCCCTCGCCATACTGGTGCCTGGGGTCATCTCACCACCTTGTCTGAAACACGAGTCTTATCAGCACTCATGGGACATGAAAAAGCGCAGCGTGTCTCTGAGGACAGGGACATCGTTCACTCTGTGACACGAAGCCAGCACTGAGCATGCCTAAGATGCTGGGTGTTGTAACAAGCACTTTACACAGGCTCTTAATGGATCCTCACAACAGCCTGGTGAGGAGGAAATGGTGTTTTCTGTTTTGTAAATGAGCAAACTGAGAATAGAAAAGTCACATGACCTCCTCCTTCCAACCCCCCCCCCACCACACTATAAACTGAGGAGCTGGGCTGTGAATCCAGGCAGAGTCCCGAAGCCTCTGCCCTAGACCTCCCTCGCTCTGTCCTGGCCATCCTGTGGGGATCAGGCTGGGCTACCCTGTGCCTCTGCCCCGGCTGGGGAGCACTGAGGGGCAGCCACGGGTGGTGGTACTGCCTCCCCACCTGTGTGGAGTTCCTCTCTCTCAGGAACACAGAGCACACGACAAAGAGCATTTGTAGCTTTAAATGTTGAAGACACTTTTCATACAATGACTTTCTAACCACCCCAGAAAAAAGAAACTATTCTGCGGGGTGTTGCAAATCTGTCAAATTACTAAGAGGTCACTGGAGGAGCAAAACAAAAAGCCGGAGGGTACTTCAGCCTCCTAAGACAAAGGTGAAGGTGAGGTGTGCCCAGGAGAGGCCGGGACTTGCAACTCTTACCTTCCGAGGGTCTCCCACCCCCAGAACACAATGTCTTCTCAACAACTTTTAGAGGCTGGACTCGCTGTCAGCATGAATGAACAAGGGTCGCGGGGAAGAGCAGCCCAGGTGGCCAAACCCAGACAAGGGCTCGTGCTGGGCTTGATGGTAAATTCAGCCATTCATAGTGATCCCCATCTGTGTGAGGTAGCCTGAGAGTCTCCCTCGCCCTGGGGAAAACGGGGACCACAGTAATTCACTGAGGGGCATGGCAGCTCTCTGCCAGGGAGCTGGCACATCTTCGTTTCTTTGTGAAGTTGGAACTATGGGGGATGGGGAGAAGGCAGGGGAAAGAGCCATGCAAGAGGGTGAGAGAGCCTGACTGGCCAAAAGCAACTGACAAGCATTATCTACTTTGAGGACTTGCTCTAATTTTCTGTGTTAGAATTGAGGTCAGATCCGACCTTACTCTCAGGCAAACCGTGTATAACACATGGATAAGAGAGGAAGGAAAATCTAAGCTTAATGGGATTTAGAAGGCTTTAGATTAGAAAAGGAAAAAGAATCCACACCTCTCTCCACTATCTTCGTGGCAGGTACCCCTTAACTGAACTCACTGAGCACAGACACAGCCTCAGAATCACCCTGAACACAGCATGCTGAGAATTCCAAATCAACCGCTGGGTGTTGTCTCTGGGGATAAAAGTTACTTGGGAACACTGTTTAAATCAGCGTGTGGATGACCAACCTCTAACAGATGTTTGGTGAACCTAGACACATGAGGAGGGTATTGGCCATGCCTTCTCCCACTGCATCCCAGCATGACTGTGTTGGGACAGATCAGTGTGCTAGAAGGCCCTCCACGGGCCAGGAAGGCAGTGCTGAACGCCTGTGCTAACCCTTGGCTCCCACCCCAGAACTCTGCAGAAGCCAGCCCAGACTACAGTGTCCCCCAGTCAGGCCTCATGTCATCTGAAGTCACTTCTGGACCCACAGTTACAGGCAGGAGGCCACGACATCACTGCATGATCCACTGAAGTTCTGATTTCCACATCTGTCCATTGTTTACGTAAAACTGCCATGCCACTTCCATTATACATTACGCTTTTATTTTTATTTTAAAAGTTTCCAACATTTCATGGTAGCTTGTCTGCATTTGTTCTGCGCATCTGTGTGTGCATTTGTGTGTGGGAGTTGGGGGGCAGCGAGCCTGTGTGTGCTCAGGGCCAACAGTACCGAAGAAAGGAGGGAGGGAAAGAGAGATAACTCGAGGACAAAGAAAGGGTCTGAGAGATGGGTCTTTGTTCCTGCTCCCATGACCAAAACACCACCGCCCACTCCGCAGGGGGCCTCCCTTCCCATCTCTGCCCCGCCCTGGGCCTCCCGCCCCTCGGGTCCCATCCGCATCTCCCTCCCTGACTCGGTGTCTCTGGCACGCGCTCTCTTTCTCCACTTGCATGCAGATCCTTTCCACTTTGCAAGTTATCGCACTGGCAGTCTCCAAAGGAAAAGAAATGCAATGTCTCTTAACTGTGAGTTGATGGAATTTTTACCTTCTCAACCCAAGTTTCCCTGGCTCGGCCTGACTCACCCCTCAGGAGCTAATCTGCCCCCGGCCAGAGCCTCCTGGGTGCCGGGACGCAGGCTGCACCACACAGCACAGTGCCTGCCGAACCCCTGGAGGTCCCCAGAGGTCAGCCTCACGTCACGGCACATGGCAAACAGTGGCAAGCGCGCTGCTTCCATTCAGAGCCTTTCCTGGAAGAATTTTAAGAGCAGCAAAATGTGCTTCAGGAACCATTTGAACATTATTCATGAAAGGAATGTTTATTGCTCTGTAACTGACTTGTACTTTACTAATCCTTTCCCCAGATATCTTTTATCAGAGAGGCACGCAGTTCATTTCTTTGACACGTCAATATTGACACAATCATCGGAAAACTCAAGTAGAGTGGCATGTTTCCCAAGAGAATTATCAACCTGGCCACGGATACGGTCCAAGTCAAATGCCAGCTACTGAAAACATAAGGCTCTTCTGTCTGAATAAAATTAAAGACGGTTCCTTTCTCCTATTTCATCACATTGCAAAAACTACCTGTTCTATCACTAAGTGAAAATATTTCCATCAAAAACTGTACTTTTCTTTTTTAGGTTAACCCATTTTCCAGCTGAATTTTATGTCCCTGGGTATCTTATCAGAAATTGGACCCAAACAAGGAATGAAATACTCTTTTAAAAAGGCAATGATTATAGTTTCAATCTATCCATTGATGGAACACTTTCAAGAAATTACTGGATTTAATTTTCCCAACTTCCAACTATCTCCTATACCTAAAAACACAAGACAATACTGAGAACGTTTATATCTTCCGCAGGTAAGTTGGCACTTGGGCTCACAGCATGTCGCAGCCTGCAAGAGACTATCAGAAAGGAATTCCTGGGTTTGCAATCCTGACAGTACAAAGATAATGAAAACCAAAGACAACCACCCAACTAATTTGGGTTTTACTCAAATTGTTTAACTCGGGAGATTGAAATTAGCTTATCTCTGGAGATAAAAATTCCCCATCAACGAAGCTGTCAATCTTTTAAAAAACATCCAGCAACCCTGTGAACCGGAGTTGCCACGGGCTGGTTTACAACAAAGAGAACACTGTTGCTACCTTTGAGCTGCTGGGAAGCTTCCAGAGTCGGGAAAGGGTAATCTGAAATAATCTGATTTTTAGCCATTGAATAATACATCAAAGATGAGGGAACTCAGAGAAGGCAGCTGGAGGGGAATCTCCTTGCATGCACACACAGCTTCACCAAAGCCACGGGGAGGTGCGTTGCCCTCTTTTTGTATAGCACAGTGAGCAATCCCATGGGCCAGGGCAGAGGAACAGCCAAGGCAGACTGGGGCTCTCTACTGGAAAAGAAAATGACAAAGTAATAAAAGCAGGTGGGATAAAAATCACCTAAAAGTTACCATAACTACTTTCACCTTTGCATGTTATTCTATGGGGAGCAGAAGTTCCTAGATCTCAAAGGGGTCTTTAAGATCTTCCAGTCCAACATGACTTTACTGAAAGAGGAATGAAAAGCCCAAGCTTAGATGGAACTGGCTCAGGTTCCCAGTAATTTGTGACAGAGCCGTGACTACAGCAGAGGTCTTGCCACTCCTAGGGCAGTGCTCTTTCCACTGCATTACCCATGCCTTGCTGGAATCCTGCTGCTTCTTACACAACACACAGGCAGAACCCCAAGTCTGCACGGCGAACGACTTACCTTCCAAGAAGTGAATGACTTACCTTCCAAGAACTTATTGGTAAATTAGTTACTTGAATTAAGAAGAAATTTCCCAATGAAAACGATGTTGCCCGTGTTGGATGAGTTCCCAGGCCAGCCCACACAAGCAAACTGAGAAGCTATGAGAAGCTAAAGTGGGTAATCCTTGGGACTTCTGAGATTCCTTAAGTCTTCAAATACCTCTAATCGAGGCTCCAATACCCAGTAAGCACTGAATCATAAGCCAAGTCACTGTCAAACCATGAGGGCAAAGTGGGTAAAAACAAAGTTTGGAATGAGACCAGCCCAAGTTCAAAGTCAGGTTCACCCAACCTTATCGGACAGTTACTGACTTTATTCTCTTAGTAAAAATCTAATGGAAAAAGAGGACAATGGGAGCAGGAAATCTCTTTTTACTCTCCTTGTGTGTACTCTCTGCGTTGGTCGGTTAGAAATGAAAATAGTTGCTCTCCCTGCAGGAGCAAGTGAAGAGACAGAGTGGTGAGAAGATACTGTCCCCCAGAGGAAGGCGAGAAACCCTGCTCAGAAGGACTGGATGGTGGCAAAGGAGAGGAAGTGGGCCACCGACCACAGAGCAGAGGTAGAAGCAGGGGAGCATCTGAGGACTTGCACAGAGGCACCTTCCAAGCCCTGCCCTCTCCTACTCTGCAGGGAAACTCCTGCCACGAGCTACTGTGTCTCTCCCTCTCAATGCCCACCCTGTGCACCTCCCCAGTTTTCACCATTTCCAACAACTCATCTGCTATGACCCAGGAGTCACCACCTGCAACTCAGAGTCCAGGGAGATGTCACCTTCCTTGAACCGCAAGTGAAGGGATGAAATACAGCCATGTGGGGAATTTAATACCATCTGCTCCATGGCGGGCCCTTCACGCACCTCTTCATGCACGTGCCACAACAACCCTCTGAGGCAGATCTTAATGTCCTGAGCTGACCGAACAGACAGCGATGCTCAGAGAGGTTTAGTTAGTTGCCCAAGGTTACATGGTAAGCAAACCAGGATTCAAATCTACAACTGAGTGATCGTATGGGACAAGTGGGAGATGTGGCACTGCCATCAGCTGGCACTCTGAACACACAGCCCTGCAGGCCACTGCACACAACAGTTAGGAGCTACTCAGCTCCACTGTCCACATGGCGTGTTGCACAGGCTGCTGGGCCTCTTCCAGAAACAGCGTCTAGAAATGCCTGATGGGAAAGTGACCTCCAGATTAACACAATGATTATATCCATACCTCATATAGTAACCTGTGGCTTGCAAAACCCCTGCTCTGCTCCAAAGTAATACTGAATTATAATCCAAAGTATAAAATATCCATGAGTCTATACTGATATAAATGACTGAATAAATAAATGCAAGGCGAAGAACTGAGCAACAGGAAAGCAATCTCCCTACCCCTTGCGTACAGACTCCATGTAGTGACATCCTTCCAAAGAGGGCAGTATGGGAGGGGAGGGAAGAGCTTCCCAGTGAAGAAGCCAGACCAACCCGGCCTTGGCCAGGTGATCAAGGACAGGTGCAGGTGTAATAACATGGCTCAAGAACAGGCCAAGTTCCATAGACAGATGGATTTTTTTTAACCTAGAAAATACTAAAATATATTTGAGAATTAAGAGGGGCAAAAAAGGAGGCGGGAGGATACACGAAAACTCATTTGGCTGCGTCATCCAAATGGTTCAACTGAGCCATTTTAGCATTTTTCATGGGGGAAAAGTTTGACTTTCCGCCAAAGAAAAATGAATGTGCTTAGTGAAAAGGCTTGAGATCGTCCCAGCTCCCCTCCCTGTGGCTGAAGGTCAGAGGGGATAGAGGCAGGGAATGAAGACTTCTCTTCATTCAGAGACAGTCCCATCCTTGACTCTGGTTTCAACCTTCTCTGCCGCGCCCCGTCACGTTCAGACGCATCATCCGAAAGGTGATGAGCAGTAGGCAGGTGCTGGGAAGCTGCAGGTCACCAAAGGCACTTTCTCAGGCTGTTCAGCTCTCTTTTGTTTCACTCCTTCCAGAATTATAAAGGGTAACAGGGTGAAATTGCCCCTGAAAATGCAGCCAGAAGGGAGATCCACCCTCCTCACCTCCACTGCCCACCCCGACCACTAAGTCCTCACCTCCATCCTTCCTTCTCCGCTGCACCAGCCAAGAGTCATTCTGGTGAGTTGGCAGGTTTTCTTCGAGCCTCCAAATACTTGCAGAGAGAATTCCATCAACTGATCATTCACCCCTCACAAGCGACTGCTTTAATTCAGTCTCTCAGATGAAGAAGCTTTTGTAGAGGATGTGGGAAAAGATGGACGAGGGGAAGTGAAGTGGCTCTCTAATCCTCTCATTTCTCCCTCCTTTCTCACACTTTTATGGATTCTAGAGTGTTCTCCGAGAGGACTCTAGACCCCACCCCTCGGAAGAGCTCAGAACTTCCTGTGTCATCCAAATGTTAAGAATGGTTAAGATTTTAATGAGATAAACGGCACACAGATTCTGAAGCTATCATTTTTTCTACTTAGATCTATGTTTACTTTATCTCATACCATGAAGCAGAAACGAAATTCTGTCTTTTAACTATCCCGAAGCTGTGACGTCCAGAGCTAAGTTAGCTGTGCTGCACTCTGGAGACTTCTTTCCGAGAAATCAAGAAAGGGTCGGAAGCGACTCGAGGAAACACGCCTCAAAAGCAGGCACATCCCTGTCCACCTGCTGCAGGAGCTGAGTGGCTTTCTTCTTCCTCATCCCATCGCGCAAGACTGTCAAACTCGATAGAATCCACTTCAGCTCTGCCAAGTGCACTAATAAAAGCAAGCTACAAAAGCTGCCCCACGTTTTTCTGAAGATTCTGCCTTTTTACTCCTGGATCCAGATACCTCAGCATTTGAATTTAAGCCAAAATACTTGTAAAAACCAGATGTTCTGTACAGAAGCTTGGGCTTACCACAGAGTTTTCTACCACATCTGAAGATGCTCTTCCTAGCAGACAATCCACCAGAGTGGATGGCTACAACTTTCACTGACCAGGAGGTCTGCGTGATGAGCCATCACAGGAGGACCCTGACCGAGCTCAATGACTCACACAGCTGTGCCTCAGCATGGCACCAAATTCATTAAAAATGCAAGTCCAACACCACAGCAACCCTCAGTGGCTTTTTAAACCCATGTGGAAATCTGTTGAATAGACATCAGCACACAGCAAAACACCCTCAACATTTTCTTCACCTGTCTCTCTTCCCCTTGTCATAGACATCTTGGCAACTGTTCCCTTAAAACCTCTCTCTTCCCAAAGCTTTCTGGCCCTGCGTCTCACTTGCCACTTCCCCACCTGCTGGACCGAACCTGTAGCTCTGCGTTCCATCCAGCCGTTCTCACGTCTCTCCAGTGCTTCTCTTCACTGTCCCACAAAAACAACGGTGCAGGCGCAACTGTTGGGAAACACGAGCCTCCTCAGAAAGGAGGTCCCTTTAAAGGCAAAGACTGACATTCCAGCGTCTTCCTTCTAGGACTTACAGTCATTAGCACTAGGTGGTGCTGTGACAAGTCACCCCAGGACAGGGCATTTTGTGGTCCTGCCTCACACGACCGGCGAGAGCTGGGGCATGTACGCAGCCCTGGACTTCGAGCAGGGCTCTCCCAGGAAGTGTGGTGGAGCTCAGAGAGCTCGACACACAAAGGCGGTGGAAAGGGCCCCTCTCTGGCCCCATCACTGACACTGTCAGCCCTGGGAGGCCCGCAGGCTGGAAACACTTCCCCATTCCTTCCAGCAGCACCTCCCTCCCCAAGGAACACTGAAGGCCTCACTGAACGACTCAAAAACTACAGCCTTATTTTGCTATACCATCCTGATCAATGACATAATAACACATCTGTTTTTTACAAGAAGTGACCACGTCTTTTCAAAATACCTCCTAATACATTACAATGAACTGCCTTTTCTTTCTCTCTCAAGAGGAAAAGGAAAACCGTCAGCGTGTCCAACCCACACTGAACTCCTGAGCTGGTGCAGCTGATACAGTGTACAGCCTGAACCCCAGTTCAAGGGCAACATTCTGCATTTGTCGGAAAACTACCACTTTCCTATTATTGTCAAAGGTTGATTCATCACAGGCTGTCAGAGGTCTTGCAAAGATGGAAAATCATGCATAGCTAAAGGATTTGTTTGAGGCCTGCAGTTAATTATAACTGCACCGAGGGCCCGAGCCGGACTCACCTGTCACTGTTCACTGCTCCAGACAAAAGGAGTTGGGCAGGAACAGAGCCCCATTAACTCCACAGGGGGTCTGGAAAACAGCGGAAAAGTACAGGCCCTCGGGGAAGGCAGATCCAAATGCCAGTGACACACTGGGGCTGCACGGGGACTTGAAAGTATTTACATGCAGGGCTTCTGAGCTTGGGTGCAGCACCCAGAAGATGCTCATGTCTGGCAGGTGGCTCCAGCCATTAACACACCAAGTGGAGAGTGACAGAGAAGAAAGGGTAGAGCCAAGCCGCAGATGAAGAGACATGGCTTGGCCACTCTCCTAAGGCCGCAGACCCATGTGTCTGTTCCTACCATCTCTCTGAATGGTAGCTACAGCCGAGATCAAGACATGTGCAGGCAACACAGAAATGTGCATGGTAAACATTGACATGCGTGTGCCAATGATGGCTGACTCGTCTCAGAGCCTCTGGGAAGCAGCAAGACCCACAATAGGGTTTATATGTTTATCTATTTTTTTAAAAAGCCTTTGGCTCTTTCTCATATGAAAGGCATTTATGTACCTGTGATCCCTTATAGCTTAAAAAAGAAAATGGGAGTTTCACCATATTGGCAGCACCCATCCACATAGAAAACAAATCTCTTGTAATAAAATTGTATTTAAAAGTTTTTCCTTGAAAAGAACCCCGAGAGACTACCATCATATAGACAGGATCAAAGCAAAAGTTCTGCTGCGAATCCCTAAAAATGCTTTCCTCTTACTCTTCCCACTTCATCCCAAGGTGCTTCCATTACCATGTTTGTTCTCAAACCCAAACAACCCCCGACAGCAGACTCTTCCCAGATGAAGTCTGACATGGCTGGATGTTAATGAGCACCTCAGGTAGGGTCCACATCAGAAGCTGGGAGAGAAACTTGCTGCAGGAGCTCTACCTATGGGAAGGTTCTGGAACAGCTACTGCAAGCCATAAACTGGGAAAATAGGGAAGAAACCAAAGTGACTTCCAGTTCAACATGGCAGCCCGCATAGTTGAGGTCCAGGTTTAGAAATACGCCCGGCCCCCTGCTCTACTGCCATTTCCTCTCCAGTTTTCTTCGTTCCTGTGGGTTTATGCCTTTGTTACTTAGAGAGTAAACCTCATATTGGCGGGTTTGAGGAGGAAACAGGGACATGTGGGCCTGCGTTGGAAGTCTGCAGACTGGAGCGCAAGCTGAAGCCTGGAGGGGGGGGGGGCGGGGAGCAAGCCGCAGCAGGTCAGTTCCTGCGGCAGACAGCTAGATGCGGGTTAGAGCGGCAAAAAGGAAAAAAGGACGGGGTGAAAGTTTTAAAAGCAGCCGTTAGATGCTGGGACAGCCTTTGCCATGTCAAAGACCCATGAAACCACCAACTACCCCAATCGTAAGCCCACAAAGGTGGGGAGGGTGGGGAGCCATGGAGGCAGGACAGAGAGACTGGAGAAATGGGATCCAGGATAAAAGTCAAGAAAAGACTTGAACTGATGGAATTTCTGGTGCATTCAGATTGAGAAAAAATGTTTTAGTGCTGTCGGGATTCAGGGACAAATTCACAATAGATACACAGAAACGCAAAGCAGGATGGTCTACGTTCTGACATCCCGTGACCCCCAGCTCCAGCCCTGTCCAGCCCTGTCCAGCCCTGTGCTCTGAACGCCATCTGAAGGCTGTGGGCAATTAACACATGAGGTGACCCTCATGTTCCCACAGGGCTGTATGCTTCGTGAGAGCAAAAGCCAGGTGTAATGCTTCTACAAGAGGCCCTTCGTGGGGACACCGAGGAAGCACACACCCTCTACCAGAGCAGAGTGCAGTGGGAGACTGAACCTGAAAGCAGGGGGCAGTTCCCGGGACATTTGTGAAACCCAGCCCCCCTTTCTCACTAGCCCTGTGTCCCCAGAACTGACCCTCCTCTGAGCCTCTTTTCCCCACTTCTTACCTGACCCACCTGTCAGGGGATCAAATCATCATGTAAATGAAAACGCTCCCCACACAAAAGGCATTGTATTACCCAGAGGCACATAAAGCTGACTCCTTGATCCCGAAGTCTCCAGGGCGTGTGCCCCGCCACAGAAAGCTAATGGAAAATGATATGTCCCGGGCAACACCAGGCCAGACAGACTAGAGCTTAACCAAGAAGAACTCCGGCAAAAGTATGTAGTCTGTACTTTCAGTTTTTTGAGAAACCTCCATCCATACTATTTTTCATAGCAGCTGCATCATTTTGTCTAACAATCCCATTTCTGGGAATTTATCTAAAAGAAATAAAATAAGAATCTCAAAAAGATGTCTGCATTCTCATATTCTTTGCAGCATTATTTACAATAGCCAAGACACGCAAAAAACCAAAGTGTCCATCAATGGATAAGTGGATAAAGAAAATGTTGCACATACATACACAAGGGAATTCAGCCTTTAAAAAAAGGAAATCCTGCAATATGTGAAAACATGGGTGAAGCTGGAGGATATTATGCTAAGTGAAATAAAACAGTCACAGAAGGACAAATATTGTATGATTCCACTTAAATGAGGTATCTAAAATAGTCCATCTCATAGAAGCAAATAACGGAATGGTAGTTGCTAGGGGCTTAAGGGATAGGGTAGGGGAGAATGGGGAGTTACCAATCAGTGGGCTTAAAGTTTCAGTTAAGCAAGATGAGTAAGTGCTAGAGATCTGCTGGACTACACTGTGTCTGCACTTAACAACAGTGTGTGCTTAACAATAGTGTACACTTAAAAATTGTTGAAAGGACTGATCTCATGTTAAAGGTTCTTACTACAATAAAAAAATGTAGTAGAGATGCAAGATGGCTACCTCCGGTTTTCTTTTGACTTCTCAAATTCTTTGGGCTTCTTTCCTTGACTGACGCAGACAACCAATGGTGAATAATTCCAAACCACACAAGCCTGCTTCGTGGATTCTCCTACTGTCCGGTCCTACAGCTCTGGAAAGGTGGTACGAAACCTGAAAAGGCTCAGGAGATGCCATTAAGATCAAGGCCTTAATGTCCTCAGAATTTATGGCACAAAAATGCCAACAGGCTTTCTCATAATTCTCCTAATTCCTGGTGACAATGAGCTGCAATCACAGTTTGATGGTGGCCAGTCACTCAGAGGCCACCTGAGTGACCCTGAGCCTGGCTGGAAGCAACTTGCAAGCAAATGAGGCTGCTGGTCATGGAGGAACAGACGAGACGCTCACAGGAGCAAAGCGGGGAGAAGGACTCGCGGGCAGGAGAGAAAGGAACTGGGAGAGCGGGTGCTTTCACATCTGGGCTGAGCAACATCGGTGGCCAATTTCGTTTTTACTCAGACAAGTTCACTCTGAATACACGACACCTCTGACAAACGGGTGCTACCTGAGGGTGGGTCAGGACTGTTAGCCTGCAACCTGGAACTCTCCCTTCCCTCACAGAGAACACAGGTTTTGCCCTGAGGAGGGCTGGGCTCCTTCTGGGCAGCTTCCTGAATCTGGGTGTGCAGAATCCGGGATACAGGGAGGAGGAGAAAGAAGGGCGAGGCAAAAAAGTCTGAGGGATTACTCAACTGGCGAGGTCAGTCTACTTCCCAAAGTGCTGAAGGAGAAAGGGAAGCGGTAAGACGGTGCTGGGTGGGGAGGAAGGGCAAGTGTTTTGTATTTTCCGCCCCTGGCAGCTTTGAGTTCTGACAGACACAGACAGGAGAGAAAGGGGTGCCTGAATTCACCTGGAAGAAAGCAGGGAGCCAGCTTTAGCTCTTGTGAAATGACTTTTGGAGGCTGGATCCTTTCTGTCCCATGGTGCCACTCCCAGACGGGACCCTCTGAGGGCAGCTTCACAGGTAACACACGACCCTGGGTCATCACCTCTGAGCCCTGAGACCTTAGCTGTGGATTTTAGCTTCACATGTAAACTGCTTTTCTCTTTCCTCTGCCCATCACATTACTATGAGTGATGGCCACAGGACCGTGAAATGTGTGTTAGAGTAACTTGGGATGGCACACCGGAGTTGTCATGATTTTCTTTTTCAGTTGATTGGGGTGTTTTCTGTTTTCCTCTGGAAGGAAGGAAAGAAATGCAAGTGACATGCTAAGAAAATTCGTAATGTAAATGTGGGTATGTTTACCTTGTAAAAAGAAACTAAATTGAAAGATTATTACAGTGGGAACAAGTTAATGAATGAAAATGATTACAAATTATTCCTATGGAAGACTCCAGATTTTGGAAGCCAAGGTCACCTTTTCTGAGTTCATTGCTCATTAAGCAGTTACTTTACATACCTAAAGTTTATTAAAAATTTAAAAATAATGGTAAATCCATATTTTATAAATATCCTATAAGTCAGTGATTTTCCTTCAAAATTAGTTATGAATAATACCAGTCCAGTCACTCTTCCATTTTAAGCACTGCACCTCACACCACCGCAATGGCCCTCAGTCGCCCCCAGCCTCCCCAAAACCCCCACTGGCTGCTTTCTCTCCCCCGTCAATTCTGCTCTTGGATTTACCACTAGCTATTTGTGAAATGTGCAGTGTTCTTTCCTTTATGAAACTGTAATAAAAACATGAATCCAAACACAAAAAACAGACGGTCATTTTCATCATCATTATCATCATATAAAACCTCAGTGCTGATTTCCCCACTCTGGGTACCAGTCAATAATGAATCAGTAATGAAATTAGACTTAGAAAAGCATTTTTCCCTACATAATTCTTATTTTAAAATATATGCATCAAGAAAATTTTACTGGACAAACTTATTATTATGTACAGCAGAACAAGCAGAAAGAATTGTCTTTTTTTTTTAATTTCAAGAATTCTAGCCAAACATAAAATTGAAAGGTTTTTTTAGGTTTTAAATTATGTGGCTATTTTACAACGCCTTTAATTACCTCCTGTGGTAAGTCTGTGGAACGAGTTGGGGAAGGAGAGAGTAAAAGTGAGGAAAACAGTTAACAGAGTAACTGAAGTTCTGGGGTCAGATGAACTTGAGTTTCATCCTGCTTTCTGGCTCTGAGATACTAAGCAAATACATTAAGCCCTAGCGTCTCCACGCGCTACCTATAACACTGAGGTAGCAAGGGCATATAATGCATAATGCAGTGGAGATGTAAAGAAAATTAAGAATTTAGTAATACTGAAAATTATCCAAGCTATATAGAGATTTTTTGCCCTCTTTGTATGTTTTAGCTTATAAACATAATAAAAACTTAGAATGTATGTTTACTGTTCCCCTTCAGTTATCTAGCAGTCAAGCCCAGCGACAGAACTGCCTTTAAACACAGGAAATGTGGGCAGCTTCTAAGGGGTGGTGACTTGAGGGCCACTGAAAGGAATTCAGCGCTCCTAACTACCTCCAGCATGCCCTTGCTATACAACCTGAAATTCTACCATTAGGGATTAACTGCTTTGGTTAAATTACTGTACTTTTCGACCATCTGATAAATGCAAATACCTCCATGAGGACTCCATGAGTAAAAGGAATTCTTCCCACCACTCTGAGAAAAGAGAAATGGCTATCTCGAATGTGCAAGGGAGCCAGGGAGGGTGGGGGCAGGACAGATAGAGGCTGTATGTCTGGTCACAGAGAGTGCCAGGAGGGAAGGCCTCAGAGGGGTGAGAGGGCACAACAAGGAAAGGTACCCGGGACAGGTTTCCTGGCTGCAAACCAGCTATGGTTAGCCCCCAGGGATGGCCAGAGGTCACATGCAGGCTTGCTTTCCAGGGTGCTGGCGGGCACCCCCGCCGAGTCATCCCACACAGCGTGCCTAGAGCTTGACTGGGCCCAGCGAGAGGGGAAGGAGAAACAGTGATCTGAGGTCCTGTCCCCCAGAATGGATCACCAGAGCTGCGGGGGCAGAGTGCTGTCGAAACAAAACACTCCCTTGTGCAGAGGGAGTAAGGGAATCTTGTGTATAAAACGCATGGGAAACCAGGTCAGCCAGCCCCCAGTGGACCACGTGGGGAGAGGCGCAGTCCACCACTGTCCACCTCAGGCCTCAGCACGGGCCTGAAGCCAACCACCAAGGGGCTGAGCAGGGCTCCTGAAGTCTACAGAATAGGCTTGGTTATAATAAAAACAAGTCTTCATTATTATAGTAAATGTGTAGCTCTGAAACAAATGAAAACTCAATCCAAATTTCCGACCAAGTTATTGCTAACGCCCACTTATCTATAAAATGGCTGCTACCCGCCCACTCCCCCACCCCCACCCTGAGGCACCAGCACAGAAAACGCAGGGTGCTCTGTCTGCTTGCTCCAACGCCTCCGCAGTTCCAGAGAACTTCCTGACACATACGCACTCATCCTGCTCCTTTAATTCAATATCATCATAATTACTACTTTTTAAATCATTATAAGAAACCTGAAGTAGAATGAAAACATTCCTCATAGCACCACTTACTACAACTACTCTCCTCCTGTGCTGTATTTCCTTTCATTTTTCCCCACATTTCTCTCTTCCTTTTGTTATTTTTTTAAAAATGTAAAAGTCAAAAGGCACAAGCACCCATGTAATCAATATACTCCCTCTGGTCCCACCAGCTACCCGGTCCCCTTTCTCAAAGGCAGCTGGAAAGCTTCTCCATTCATCATTTACATATCATGTTAATGTGTTTATAAACCAAGTTTGAAACCTGCTTTTATTTAGCTTAACCCTTTTCTGGGTCACTGCCCTAAAAATTATGTTAATGACTATAAGAAATTCCATCAAGTCACTAATTTGTTTAAATATATCCTGCTGCAATTAAATAATAAGGTTGCTTTCAGGTTTTCATTATAATTAAGGCTACAGTAGCCACCTTGAGACACAGGCTAGCTTTTGCCATATTTTGAGTACTTCCAGAGGCTGGAGCACCCCCGCCCCCCTCCCCACCACCCCTTTGGATAGCCACACTGAAGGGCAAGAGAAGCATGTGGTCCACACCACACAGAGCTCTACAGTCCCCAGTCCACACCAGTCTTGTCATCCTATGGGAGAGGACCAGCTCGTGTGGGGGAAAAAAATCCATCAAATTAGGCAAGGTCAACCTGGTGATACCCAGACATGGTTATCACACACCAAGGCCAAGCTCAAACCATGTCCCCATACTGAGCACAAAGTCATGGGAATGACGGCACCTTGAGAGACACTCTGGTCTGGGCCTCTCAAACACATGCTCACACCCCTGGGGTCCCACAGGATGTGTTTCGTCCTGAGCATCGCTCTTACTCAAAGGTCTGGGAAATGAGATATCACATTTCTATTCATCAAGATACCTTAGAAAGCAGGAGGCACAATTCAAATGAGTTTCTAAAGTAAAGCTCAGAAAATAAGAAGAAATCTCAACAATGTTCTGGTACAGGCGGGCGGTGAAGATGCTCCCACACTCCCCCCAGGACACCCCTTACATGACCGCTGGGGGGTGAAGACACTGGTCTTGGATAGAAATTCATCATCTCACATCCGGAAGAGAAGGAGCTGCCCCAGGTGCCATGTGGAAATGCCTTTTCGGTGATCGCAGCAGGTCCAGGGCAAAGATCTGAGGGCTCCCTCTCTGCCACACACGCTGCCTCTCCAGCCAAAGTACAAGGTGGCCTTTCCCCTCCCTACCTGAACCCAGTCTTCATTCTCTTACTTGATCAGTTCATACCGAGGAAGGCTACCGGCCACACACACACTAGATAAATGGATGAGTAAGACCTCTGTTCTGGTGGAGGGGGATGGAGCCAGCTAACAACTTTTAGGCACTGATGTACAATAAGCACCAACAGGGAGCACACGGGTGGGGGGGAGGCAGGGTAACAGGAATGCAAACAGAGCGTGTGTAAGAACTGGCCGGGGTGAACCGGGCAGCTTTCCTCCAGGACTGACCTTGGACAGGATATGATTTCATAGCCTCTCCGACCAGGGCACCTCTCTCAGCTCTCTCTACTTCCTTGCAGATCTTTACTGACTTGCAAAGCCTTTGCATTTAAAAAGGGTTCAAGTTGGGACATGTGGATTAAAGTGAGACAAAACCCGCCAATGAGGCATTATCCCAGGACCTCTCCAGGGAGCAATCTCCAATTCTGATGAGACAGGGTGTTGGAAAAGGAAAATGCCCACAGAGGCTTAGGCCGCTGAGTAGGAGAAATCAATCCATAGATTTAAAGCCGTTGAAAGACAGCCTGATTCTGTTGCAGGCTTCTCGGGTTGCTGGTGGTTTCGGTCTGTCACTAACCACGACCCTTCATTCTGATAACCCCCAGGGACCTTCTGGGCTGCAGCGAGACTAGGTGCTCGATGCTCTGAATTCCCATGGGTCAGCCTCGAGTGACAGCTGCATGTTTGGAGGTCTGGTTTTCAAACACTTTGCCCACGTAGATCAGTCCTGTATTTGCAGCAGGATCAACTGTGGGCAACTCTTCAGCCATTCTAAACCCTTTAATATCTGCTGTCCTAGCAACACATTCCTGTCCTCCAAAGCCTACCCCAGTGGAGGAGCCAGGACATCAGCTCACCAACAGGAGCCTGCAGGAAGGCTTCCTTGCTTGGGATGAAACAAAAAGCACTGGAGACCCCTGGAATAGGGTCGAGCACTTTTATTAAACGATTTAGAAGACATGTGCAACTCCGGTTCCAACCTGAATTCTATTAAGATCCAGAAGACTACCATCACCATTGCTGTGGCTAATCAGATGAAGCCTCAGTGGTCACTACCTGGAAACACCCAGGATTCTTGGAACTCGCCAACTGGGCATCCTCAGCTGGAAAGAGGGAACCCGAGATGGGGCAGAGGCCCAAACCCTCACACCCATGCTGTTAGCCAGACAGTCAGATATTAAAGTGAAACAAAGCTTATTTTCATAGAAATTTTAAAGACAGCCTCATGGTCAGTCAGTGGAATGATTTAGTGTTCCCCCTTCTTCCCTCAAATAAATTGAACAGGACTGGAGAGTGGAGAAGGGAAATAACTTTCACTGTGGACCACTCCATTTGTGATTTATTTGCCCCTCAGACGAGCCGTGTCCACCCTACCAGACACCATGAAATGTACTTTCCATACATTAGTATTTATTATTCTCATTTTTCAGGGAGGTTCAATAAAACGCCTGCTTAGGAGCCATACCACTAAAACTCAAGGTAGGACTCAAACCCAGAAGTGTTTAAGCTACCTCCCATCCCCCACCCCACACTTTTTTTCTGAAATAAGAGATCATCTCATTCCCCACCACAAGCAACAGCCCGTGTATCCCCCAGGTGGCCTGGAAAAGCATGGGTTACCGAAATCCTGAGCTGGCCTCCATCCTCATTCTTCTGTATTGCACCGATGCCTCAAAAGCTGGAGGGGCGGAAGAACCGTCTTGAGCACGGGGTCAAGTTCCCATCCAAGAGAACCACCCACATCCATCTCTAGGTCTACTGAATGTCACCACAGCCAGCATCTTTGGACACACACCGGTCAGTCTGCTGAGCTTGTCCTATGTAAATTACCCTGTGGAGGGTAACTGGGCAACATCTAAACTGGACAGGCACTTCAGTTTTGGACTTACCTTTCACTTCTAGGAATTTACCCTGACCGTACACCCCCACCACAAAAATTCCCATGCGTGAGGTTATTCATTGCAGCACGTTAAAGCCAACCGGCGGGCCTACACGCACAGAGTAGTTGAATAAACTGTGGTGCATCCGCATGATAGAACATAATGCAGCTGCAAAGAAGAATGAGGAAGATCTTCATGAACTGATAGGAAGAGATTTCCAGGACATTTTGTGAAATAAAATAAGCAAAGTACAAGAGTATCTATAGTACGCTACCCTTCATGTAAGAAAAGGGAGGTAAGAAAATATTCATGTATCTGCTCATTTATGCAACCTGAAGTACAGAATGATGAATGAGAAATGAAAGACACTGGTTATCTACAGGACGGGACAGGAACAAGGTGGAAAGGGGGGGCAGTGGGAACATCAGAGCGAGAAAAGGAGGAAGTAACTCTTCTGAGTACGCCTTTTCATATAGTTTTGATTTGTTTAAATTGTACCTATGTTCCTCACATACTCAAAACATAAACAAAATCAACCAGGACATGAGAAGGACCCAAAAAGGAGCACAAAAACCAGCGAAGGAATCTAACTATTCCCCGAAGGAATCACATGAGCACACTGAAGGGTATGAGGAAAGAAAAGAACCTAAGCAACCTTGAAAACCAGTATCTTGACTAGACACTCTAAGGCTAAAGATAAAAAGGACTGTGCAATAATTATCATATTCTAGTTAGTTTTTTTCCACAGGCACAGGGGTTAACAATTCAGAAACTACTCTACTTTATTCTAAGACTAAGTAAGCAAGTAAGCATGTTGCGGACAACCGGAGCCAGCTTTCTCTTTAATGGAGAAAGGAGTTACAAATAAGAGAAGGGGGAAGAATAGTGTGAGCCCTGTGAGGGTAGATTAAAACAGGTCATATCAAAGTTTGTGATAGAAGGAGATGAGATAGAGATAGAGATAGAGATAGAGATAGAGATAGAGATAGAGATAGAGATAGAGATAGAGATAGAGATAGAGATAGAGATAGAGATAGAGATAGAGATAGAGAGAGATAGAAATAGAGATAGGAAGCATGTGTGTCTATGGTTTCTAGGTCTGTGCCCTGAAAAGGTGTAAAACCGATAACACTTCGATCTCAATGAACACGTCTCACCTCTAAGATCTTGGTTTCCCAACACCAATCTCCACTAAAAGGGAACAAGGCTCCTTGGCGAACTGGCTGCTTCGAGGACTGGGCAGGGCAAGTATAAGATAGGCATAAAACATCTTGAGGTGCCAAAAATTAAAAAGTCCCAAAATATACGAGGAGGAATTACTTAAAAGATATGGGACTGAACCAGCAAGATCTCCCGATGGTCAAATCTGGAAGAATCTGAGCAACAAAATCAATGATGACAGTAATGGTTTATAACCAACAGAATGAAGCAAATATCCACCAGTCCATACAGATGTTAGCAAGTAAATTAATAAATAAAGAGAGAAGGGCAGCTGTTCCTTACGGTAGAATTCCAATTTGTAAATGCGTATGGAATGAGGGCAAGAGAAAATGACCACTTGGCGAACGCCACAGTAAAGATGATCACCTGTGATCACAGAAGTACCCAGAGATTTGAACGTGTGATGAGAAGCAGGAGAGTTACATAATCTCAAAGCACTTCCTGACAAGATGTTTACTTGTTACAACAGGCAAACAGGAACTTTTTAGTGGAGAAAGCTTGCAGCTAGCACCTTCCCCGAGTGAGCAGGTTATCAGCAGCACCACCGAAACCTCTCCTCACAGGATGAACTGAAGGGGACGGGATGTTCCCGTGGTATTTTTGCCACATATGCGCAGCTTGAATTGAGTCATGAGGAAACATCAAACAAACACATTTTGAGGGGCTTTCTACAAAATTAACTGGCCAGTTCTCCTCAGAGCTGCCAAGGTCATGAAAGCGAGAACGACGTGGGAGACATGACAACTGAGATGAAATGTGTGATCCCAGGCTGGATGCTCAGTCAGTCAGACCCTGGAACTGGGGGGGAGACAGTCGTGGGACAACTGACGAAATCCGAACGAAGCATACAGAACAGTTACTCTAATAGTCGCAATACGAATTTCCTGGTTTTGATGCTAGCACGACAGTTTATAGCACAGTTAACTGGATGTTAACATCTGGGGATGCTGGTGAAGGACATACAGAAAGTCAATGAATGCACTGTTTTTGTAATTTTGGAGGGAGGTCCGTAATTATTTTTAAATGAAAAGTTGAAATATTTTAAAAAATTTAGAAAACAAAATGTTCCCACCAAATTCTCATTTCTTGGAAAGTTGCCTGTAGTTTCTCTATACAAACACACGAGGTGAGACAGAGTAACAGACTGCATGAAAAATAAGCATAGCAATGTATGAAGTCTAAACAGCAACATAAGAAAATCATCTGATGAAAGAAATCTAGTAGAGAAAACCCATTTTTAAGAGATGAGAAACAGCCCTGGTTGATGTGGCTCAGTGGACTGAGTGCAGGCCTATGAACCAAAGTGTCTCCAGTTCGATTCCCAGTCAGGGCACATGCCTGGGTTGCAGGCTGGATCCCCAGTAGGGGGTGCACGAGAGTTGCTGAATACTCAGCAACTTCCTGGAATACTTGGTAATCCCACCTTTAGGTGATGCTTAGTGACATTCTTCTAAGCATGTGATTAGAGGATGTTTCTCTCCTTCTCTTCTTCCCTCCCCCTCCTTAAAAGTAAATAAAATCTTTTTTAAAAAACAGATAAGAAACAAAATCCTCTAGGAATTTTAAAAGAGGAAAATATAACTCTTGTCAGCTAAACATAGAAATATACTTCTGTGTATGATAAACATATTATCTTGACTACACCTTGAAAGAAAGAAAAAAAACCTGTTGGCCTCAACAGGCCACTTTCAGCTCTAAGAATGGCACATGCTTAGAAGAATGTTCAAAGCACATGCTGCAAAACGCATCACCTGAGACAGAGGGAACAGGAACGGGGCGTGGGGAATGACAGCAGGGACAGGGCCTTCCCAGAACCCGTGAAACGTCCAGGGTCTGGAAGTTGCTGAGTATGCAGTCCCTGGCAACGACAGTTCGAAATTGTGAAAAATACTGACACTCACTTACACCATGACTCATAGAGCAAACTCTCTGTAATCAGTAATTTATTATTCTATTCCTCAGCTTTGTTCATTGACTCCCATGAACTGGAGTAAAAAATCCTAAATTAGCGTTAACGTGGCTTGGCCTTTCGGATTTGGGAAGGGATAAGAGGAGGGACTTTTTCCCCATTAAGCAACATGTCACTGTAACTTGACCAAGGTTCTAGCTCAACCAAACAAATTCAGTGAGTGCACAACTCTACAAGAAGGTACATTCTGATCCACAGGGCAGCACTGCGTCTACAATGTGACAGTGCCATCTATAATTAAGGCACACAAAAGCAACTGTTGAGCCTACCTGCGTGAGTGATGGTCTCCCCATGTACCACCTCTGCAATGGCCGCAGACATCAAAATCCAAGATCCCCCAGCAAACACAAAGCAGAGCAGAGCCTGCCAGTGAGAGCTCTGCCCTCCACAGCAGCTCAGACACCTGGCCCGCGCCAAGGCCAGTGCACACACTGGAGCTGTCCAGACCTCGATTTAGGCCTCCCTGCCGCCAGGTGGGCTTCCTTCAGGCTTCCACCCTCAGCCTGGTCCTCCTCCATGTTCCCATAGAACCCTGAGCTTCCGCACTGCCGCTGGCACTTCAAGCAGTAAATACAATTGGCCGTCTCCTTTCCTCTCTCCCAGCTGGACTTGATCTACGAAAGGCAAGGTCCAGGCACACCCTTCCACACCCCACCAGGGTCTGACATGGGCTTGTGCAGGGACCCAGTGCATGTTGATGGGCAGGTGGAGCTGTGGGAGACACATCTGACAGTGATGCAAGTCCAACTATGGAGCACGTGTTCATTCACATGACCTACTTGACAGCGCTCCTGTGTGCCAGGCAGTGTCCTGGGTGCGGAGAACACTGCAATGACAAAGACAGGTGAGGGGTACCCCTGGAATCAAGAATCTGGTGGGGGAGACTGACCTTAAACAGATAACTGTGCAAATGATTTGATTACAAGTGGGAAAAACATTTTTAAAAAATTAGTAGTAGAGCAGGGCTGTAAGATCACATAACTAGATGACCTGATCACAGGAGCTCCCAATTTTAACAGATCACCCAAAGCAATAATGCGATTTAGGGGGTGAGAGTGGAAAAAAATCTGGAGATGAGCCAAGGGCCAGCCTCAGGGGAATGACCACACATGGCCTTATCCCAACAACCCGAGGGACTGTAACCACTGAGCCATTTAAAAATGACAAATATGTGAACTATGCTGATATGTGGAAAGATATTAATAGAGTTTCTATGGATTGGATTTTTTCTAGCATAAAGGTGCTTGGGTTCATTAACAAAAATTTCGGAACTTGGCCTCAACGACTCCTGCCTCAAGATAACCCACATCCCTGAAGTCTGGCAGCTAAGGTGACCCTCAGGATTTGGTGACAGAAGAGTAGCACCAGGAGGACTTGGAGACCATTCGGGAGAAACTCTGGTTTTCCAGATGCAGACCCAGAGGCAGCTGGTCAGAGCACTCATGTCCTGATGTCCTTTGACCCCATGTATGACCCTCTCACAGGGTTCCTTAAAAAAGGAAGGGAGGTTGGAGATGAGGCAGGGGTGACCACACCCTCCATTGGGAAGAATATACTTTCCCCCAGGAGGATGTGCAGAGGTTTCCTGAAATGCCCTGGAGCCCATCCTCACAGCACGTGGAACTGGCTGGAACTAAATGTCCTACTATTTTTGTAAGGCTAATGGTTTAATCCTTAGCTACTTAAGTGTGGAGCCTGGACCAGAAGCACTGACATCACCTGGGAGCTTGTCGGAAGCATAGAGCCTTGGTCCTACTCAGGCCTACTGTCGCACCGTCTGCACTTGAACGTTCAAGATCGCCAGAAAAGTCACGTGCACAGTAAGACCTAAGAAGCACTGATTCAGTCCTCAAGCAGAGAGGATTCCTTCATTCCTTCCTCAAGCCATCACTGACTTCTCTGCTAAATCCTGGGGCAGATCCAAAGATCTGACAGGCGCCTTCAGGGTCCTCTGCAAGAGCCAGCCAGCTGAGCAAGTGATGCAGCGGCTTTCTGCAACCCAGGGAGAGAAAATCCGTGGCTGAAACACTTAAGATATTTTGAGACAGAAGCCAGAGGGTCTGAGGTTGGGGATGAATCTATCGAAGTCTGTAGAAAAACTACCTGTGAAAGTACAATGAAGGAGCACTCAGTAAAACCATCAAGGGCCTGTTACATGGCTTCCATGAGTCAGTAAGCCATCGTGCTGTTCTTTCTGTCCAGCATCCTCCGCTGGCTAGAAGCGTTCCCATTCTCTCGTGACCAAAGTTTCCTTGAGATGCTGCTAGACTAATGTTGTTTTGTTGTACACCACATGGATCCTAAATGGCCCGTATCAGCCTTTGGCTACATTCGGCATGACCTGAAGTTCAAGGCTGACGCAGAGCCGTCCAAAGTGAGACAAGACATTTATCAGCTTAGGGATTCTCACACAAGTAATATAAATCAAACTCCAAACCCAAGTGAGGGCAGGCCTCTAGTTACAAATCCCTCCACCCCAGCCCCAAGCCCGAGTGGTAAACTGCCTGGTGATCTCCCCAGTCTGATGGGCATATATTCTGTTGTCCATTCTTCACCAATCATGTGGTCCTGAGGGGCCTGGCTTTATCTAGGGACCTCCATCCCTCCTTGGGCCTAAGGTCTCATCTTACATCCCCTCCCCACTGGATGCCCCTTGGCCATCAACGCTGGACCACTTTCCCAGGGCTGTTCTAGCATCAGCTCCCACAGTTCTCACTTGTGAAAAGGCTTTTGGATGCTGGGGATTTCCTGTTATTTCTTGTTATTTCCACCACACATTTAAAAGGATACTTAACATTTATAACCAGCAGTACTAAGTGTTCTGTAGGATGAGGGTCTTCGGGTATCCCACTCTGCATACTTCCAGGAACAGCAGTTCCAGGGTACATAATCAGTGAGTATGAGATATTTTAAATCAAGCATTTTTTCCTTACACAAGCTGTGCGTGTACAATAACTTAAATCCCATCTAATCTAGCCTCTCATCCATAAAAGATCCAATCTGGATCCCGTGGCCCAATAGCTTCCTGAACAAGTCAAATAAACATATTTAACAAGAAGCTGAAAATGCAGAGAAGTAGAAAGAGGAAATAACAGCAATCCCCCTACTATTAGATACATAGTTTTATGGTATTTATCATTAAAACACATTATTACAAATAATGCTTTAAAATGAACGTGTTTATGTTTTGCATTTTATAAGATTTCCTTAGAATTCATTCCTGGAAGTTTAATTACAGGGACAAAGAGGATAAACTTGTAAAGATCTTTTCTAAGCAATAAAAACAAAAGCAAAACACATGTTGCTTAATTGCTTTTCTGAAAGAACTCCACTTCCACAGCAGAGCTTGAGAACATCCAGTTAACAGTGTCCTACCAGGTCTGAGTTATAGACGTGATTTTGTTCAACACTCAGTGAGAGGAGCAACTGAAGTCAAATGGGAAAAGAAAGATAAGCTTAGTTTCAAACTAAACTGAAAAGGCTGAGAACAAAAAAAGTAGAAAACTAAGGCCATTCTCTGACCCCGGCCCCCACCAAAGAATACAGCCCAGACATACAGTAAAGAGCAGTGAAAAAGTCAAGACAGTCATTCTTATTATACGAGTTAAGCATTTGCTTCTCAAAAGCAGCAAGAAGGTGCCATTTACTGCCTTCTGCGGGTTGACAGGGACCCACAGGGTGAGCACTGGCCTGGTCCCGCCCGCCTGCCTGCCTTCCTCCCACCCTTCCATACGCAACCCTGACGTGCCCAGAGGACAGGCAGAGCTGGGCACCCAGCACACACTCCGAGGTACCCTGAGAACACAACTTCCCAGGCTGTAATCAGAACACTAATTCCAGAAACCCACTGGTCCTTCCTTCATCTATGTCAGATGAAGTTGGCAGAGGTATTCCCACCCCTTTTCTAGGGGCAAAAAAGAAAGAAAGAAAGAAAAAAGAAAAAAATCTTTAACATAAATCTTAAACTGGTGATTTTGTTTTCAATCTCCCTGTGCACTGAAGTTACGGAAACCGAAAGACACATCTTACCAATTTCTAAACAGCAAAACACCCAAATTGATAGTCCTATTTAAAATTTTAAAACTAGAGAAAGACTTTAAACTGACGTCCAGCTGGCGCTCTGTAGACTCTTTGTATAGTGGATTTTAAATTACAGATGAGAGTAAAACAACATGAGCAAAAATAAAGAGTAATCAGGGTCTCTTTCTGCAAAACATCTCGAGGACAGCCGTGGCCCCGCCGGTCTCCGGCCACCCATGCCAGCTGTAATGACTGCTCTGCAAAAGCCAGCTCTGCGAGAGGCAGGGCTTTCTCGGCAAATCAAAGCTATGATTACTGGAAAGCGGAAATGCTCACAAAGAATCGCCAAAGGGAGGTTTTGAAATCACCAAAGGATTTTGAAAAATCTTCAGATTTCTCAAATGGAGGTCAACCTTTACTCCTTAAACACAAAATGTATTTTGGGGACGTGTCCCATATGCTCACGTTTCCTGCACTCTTGCTAGCCCCTGTGTATTTTTCCAAGTAACAAGTTTATTTTAGCATCACAATTCCATTCAACAAAACTCGCTCTCTGCAAGAACACTCATGGTCTCCCTTGCTTCTCGGAGAGCTTCCTTGAGCCGTCCCACTTAAAGGACAGTCATATCACAGTTTCCTTTTATAGTATCACACAGCCCAAATTATAACGATAAACCCATCCCTAAACCATATGTTAGCAGCTCTGAAATTAAACCAAAATGTAGACTGTCCGGTACTGCAGAATCTCAGATTTGGAAGGAACCTCAGGGGGCCCCAACTCTACTCTCCACCCACTGAAGACACACCCTGACCTCGCCAGCAAGCTTGCTCAACCTGAGTCCAAATTGTCCACCAGTGACCTCTACCCACAGAGGGGACGCCGTCCTCAGGAGCCACCCAGGACAGGCCTGACCATCAGGAAGAGGCTTTCCAGGCCAGGCCTCCTGAAGCCGGACACCCTTTGAGGAGTCGGAGCCCCTGCTGAGATACTGCTCACTGAGCACTGCAGCTGGAGGCCTTTACATCCCTTTAACAGAATATAAAACTTTATAGGCCATGTCAGCTTATAAAATTTTATATTCTGTAAAGGTAGTCAACTAAAACCCATGGGTCATCTTTTATAGAAACACTGTTTTCCCAGTTTCTTTCTATATTTTCATAATAAAATTTTTAACCCTAGAGGCAAGACAGGCATTTCAATTACACTTCACTTTTTTAGTTGATTTCAACCTTGAGACCTCAACTTTGTTGTATAACAGATTAGGTATTCCTATCAGCTGTCTGTCACTGTCAAGTGACATCATTGTGAGTATGTCCTCCTTATACAGAACATTGATTTTTTAATTTATTTTTCAATTTCAGTGGACATACAGTATTGCAGTGGTCTCAGGTGTATACTATAGTGATCAGACATTTACATAACTTACAAAGTGATTCCTCCACTAAGTCTAGTACCCATCTGACACTATATACACAGTTATTACAGTATTATTGACTAAATTCCCTATGCTGCAATTTTCGTCCCCATGAGTCTTTTATACCTGGCAATTTGGTGGAAAAGTAGTGAAAGGCACTGATTTTTTTAAATGACAACATGACAGCCTATGGTGTCCAGTGGGTCTGCCTGTTCCATTTGAATGACAAAAAAAACCAAGATTGTTTTTCTTTTACATTATTTTTTATTGTATTTTTTCCATTACCATTGATTGCCCCATCCCCTCTCTACCTCCACCCACTTCTCTCCCCCGCAATCACCACACTGTTGTCATTGTCCACGAGTTCAACAAGATGGTTTTTAAACAAATAGTCACTTCATCTAACAGTCACCTCTAGTCTGCAAGGATATTACAAGAATCTTTACCAAACCTATTCACCAAATAGGACCTACCAGCTCGATGCTATCTCCTATCTGAGGTTGGTTTAGCATTATTCTCTCCTCACTAACCCACACTGGTTCCTAGTAATTCTGAAATCATTTTGAAATGCTCATAATATATTTATGAATTTGCCCCCAAATGTCACTCTTATTAAGTCAATAAAAAAATTCTAATTATGTATTATGAACTGGGCGGTATAGATTTCACCTCCAGTTGCTGTCAGACTGCTAGGAGTCAAACATTTGACCTTGCTTATGTCCCATTTTTACAAACTGGCTTTATTTGCTCAACCCCAGTCTTCTAGCAAATGAACACCATCCACAAAATAAAATAACCTATAATTTAGATCAATGCCAATGAACTGTCAAAGTCCCATACCCTTGTTCTCTTTCAAATAATAGTCTTTCCATTCCTAGAAAAAATAAGAGTATTTCTTTGTTCCGAGGTCCTTCAGCTTTACACCCTCAGCCTCGAGGTCTCTGCAGATAAACCCAGAGGGAATGGTGCCTGCCCAAGGCAACAGGCACTCATTTCCATCAGCGAGCTGTTCGCCCCATCATAAGAACCACATAAGACTGCCAGCAGGTCAGCTCTCCAAATGGCCCGCACCTCACCTTTTCTTGCTGCAAAGCCACAAGACACCTCCCCAATGCTGGCTTGTCATGCTACTTCCTGACTGTTCTGGCTGTTCCAGGCAACCCTAGGCAGTTCCTCACATTGTCAAGTAGCCCCACTGGCTGCTTCTTCCACCCTCAGTTCTGCTCTGCCCTCCTCCCTGCTCTCTGGGTGGTATTTCCCTCCAGTCAAGCTTTAGACCCCTTTTTGCCTTGACCCCTGATTATTTATTTCTTCACTCCTAAAAATGTCATAATCTGGGCACACAAGCTAAAGGAAGAGAGACATTTTTTAAAACCATTTGTTTCCCCGGAGCAAAGAAATAAATTTCATCAATAAGATAAAATGGGTAATAGTAAAAAGACAGTATGGTGGCCACCCTGCAGCATTTTGGTTGTTTATGAGAATCGAGTCTGTTGTGGCTCCCCCCGGTCCTGACATAGAAAACTGGTGTGTTCATCTATTTTGGCAGGGCTCTGAATCTTGTCAGTTATAAGTGTTCTTGGTTCTTCAGCTCCCCTTTCCCACTGAAGTTTGCTAATCTTTTAAGATTGGTAGCAATTATGCTAGGCAAGGTATCACTCCCATCCCCTTCCCACAACAGACAGAGCAGACACACTCAACACCCCAAGAAGCCCGAGGCCTCGCAGCTCTGCTTCTCACAGCAGCATAAGCCACCTACAGGACACTCTGAAAATCACCACCGACACCCATGTCAGGGAGCTTTTCTCCCTGTATTTCCTTCTAGGAGTTTCATGGTTTCCAGTCTCACACCTGTCTTTGAGTTAAATTTTGTGAGTGATATAAGATAGAGGTCAAGTTTCTTCCCCTCCTTCTCCTTCTTCTCCTCCTTTTTTTCTCCCCCTCCCCCTCCTCCTTACATCTAAATATCCATTTCTTCCGGCACCATTTATTTAAGAGACTCCCTTTTCTCTGTTGAGTATTCTTGGTCCCCTTGTCAAATATTAGTTGACTGCCACACTTGGGTTTAGTTCTGGACTCTCAGTTCTATTCCATTGGTCTACGTCTCTGTTTTTAAGCCAGTACCATACTGTTCTCATGACTACAGCTTTAGAGTAGAGCTTGAAGTGTGAAAGTGTGATGCCTCCTACTTTGTTCTCCTTTCTCAGGATTTCTTTGGCTACTCCAGGTCTTCTCTGGTGCCATATAAATTTTAGGAGTGTGTTTTTGTATTTCTTTAAAAATAACATTGGATTCTTGGAAGGGATTGCACTGAATCTACAAATGGCTTTTAGTAGTAGTGACATTTTAACAACATTAATCCAGCCGATCCACGAACACAGAATAGCTTTCCCTTTATTTGTGTTTTCTTTGATTTCTTTCATCAGTGTTCCATGGGGGTCTCGTTGTTTGTTGTTGTTGTTGTTGTTGTTGTTGTTTTTAATCCTCACCTGATGTTTACTGATTTTAGAAAGAAGAAGAGAAAGGGGTGGGTGGGGAGAGAGAAAGGAGCATCAGTGTGACAGAGAAACATCAGCTGACTGCCTGCCATATGCACCCTGAACAGGGATTAGACCCTCGATATTTTGGTGTGCAGGACAACGCTCCAGCCAACTGAGCCACCTGGCCAGGACAGCCCTGTAGTTTTCAGTGTACAGGTCTTTCATCGCCTTGGTTAAATTCATTCCTAAGTATTTTGTTTTTGACACTATTGTAAGTGGAATCTTTTTAAATTTCTTTTGCAGAAAGTTCATTGTTGGCATGTGGGAACACTACTGGTTTTTGTACATGCCAGTCACAGCTTGCCATGCTAGTTTGTCAGACTTCCTGGTGGCTGGAACTTCTGGGAAAAAAACAATCTTCAGTTTCTAATTAAACCTCAAAACCCTTCACGCTGAAACATATTTAAGTTCAGTTCACTAGAGAAACTTGGCATGCCCAGCATGCCTACCCTGCCTTTTGATGATGTGTTCTCACACCCCTGCTTGAAAATGTCGACACCCAGGGGCCACAGCTGACTGGACCAGTGAAGTACACCTGACCTAGGGAGCCCATCGAGTTCCTGCTTTGAAAAATTTATACTGTAACTCAAAGTGCCACGTGGTCCTTTGAGGAGCCATTCTGCTGCCATGTTCAAAGAGCAAATAAAAAAGGTCCAGCAAGCACAAAAAAATCAAAAGGGTGGGGCACTGGGCCCAGGAAAAGGAGGGGGGAAAGACCACTGACAAGACAGACAGACATTGGTTTGCCTGCTCCTGAGGGCCCCCATTACCTACACCTCTCCCACTGCTCTTCTTGCTCTTCTGTTGCATGAGACCCCCTGTATCCCTAGAGCAGACCCCTGTACTGAAGCGGGCCTGAGTGGGGCTCTGGATCTCTCAAGTAAGCGTAAACCAAGAATGGAGGAAGGGGTGTTCTGCAAATTTCCAAGACAAAATAAAAGGTCAATGGACTCAACAGCAATTTCTTCAATGCTCACCACAGACAGGTACCACTTAAGACACGTCGGGAGGTCTACGGCCATACCACCCTGAACATGCCCGATCTCGTCTGATCTCGGAAGCTAAGCCAGGGTCGGGCCTGGTTAGTACTTGGATGGGAGACATGTGGGGGGTGGGGGGGAGGAGAAGTGTAGTGCCTGCCCTCTAAACATTTATCATCTGGTTGGGAAATCAAGAGTTACCCAAGGCAGAATTAATAAAAAAATTAAGTCATGATGTATACCTTTGAGGTGACCTATAGAATATCTTACAACTACTCCTGTAAATAGGTTCCCCTAAGATGCTGGGCAAGAGAGGGCAGAGCAGGTGAGCAGGGAGCTGTTCACAGCTCAGAGTTTACCTGGAACCTAGAAGGATGGCCAGGATTTAGAAAGGTAGGAAAGCGAAAGCCCACAATTTTAAGATTTCTAATTGTGATCCACTGAAAGATACCTATCTTTAACATGCCTTGTTCAAAATCTATTTTGCATCCTAAGTTCTGAGAATGATTATTTTTCAGAAATGATGAAAAAATCAGTACTTCCACTGAGCACGGATCAACAATGCATCCAGTGATCGTGGCTGCAATAGTTCCTAATTTAGAATAACTTATTAACCATGGGTCACACTTTTATGGCATAATTCATGCATTTTTCCATTCATTCATCCATCCATCCACCCACCCATCCCACCAGCACTAGCTGAGTGCACCAGCCTGGGTCAGGCACCAGGAGCATGACCATGGATAAGAGATAGCCTTTCCATGAAAATCCTTGAACCGTTTGGAGAGCCGGCCAATGGCTACAAACCAGTGTGCTGAATTCCTGAGTGAGATCAACAAAGATCTGGGTAACAGAAAAATGAAACAGCTATATTTTGCCTGAGGGATTTGGAGAAGTCTTCCCCAAGATAATAAATCCTGAACTAGATTTTGCAAGAAAGAGGTAGTGCCTTTTGGGAACAGAGGAGAGCTTAACTGAATTATTATATGAAAACACAGAGACAGCATTCAGGCGTAGAGAGAGGAGCACTGGTGTGAGTTGCCTGGGGAGTGGCAAGAAACCGACCATGACATTGCACATCTGAAAATCACCCTCTGCAGACAAAGGGAACCAGGAATAGTCACTGTGTTCACAGGACAGAAAGGAGAGCAGATCTGGTTTTGAGAGGATTATCCTCGTCTCAGTGTTACCAGATTTTAAACTGTGTCTCTGTAAACTGTGGCAACTTGATGATTTTTTTCATCTAAATATGATAGTCACTATTCTAAGCACACATTTAATTTTATTAAGCTTTGTAGAAAAGCACTTCTGTCTCAGATCTCCTCCCATACCTGTTCTAGAAGCACACCTCAACTCAACATCGGCCTTATTTATCAAATCAAAAGCTGTGAAGGCAGACCTGAGTTCAAATCCTAACTGTACTACTTCTTCACTGTGTCCTCATTTCTTTCTTTTAAATGTACTTTTATTAGATTTATAGAGGTGACACTGGTGAATAAAATTATATAGGTTTCAAGTGTGTAAGTCTATGATACATTTTCTGTATAATTAATCGTGTGCCCAGCACTGAAAGTCAGATCTTCATCCATCACCACATACTCAACACCCCCTACCATTCACTAACCCCCCCCCTTCCCTCTGGCACACGCCGTATTGCTGTGTCTATGAGTTTTTGTTTGCCTTGCTTGTTCATCTGTTGCTTCCAGTTTTATGTCCCACATGTGAGTGAAATCATACAGTTTTTAACTTTTTCTGTCTGACTTATTCCATGCAGCATGACATTCTCCAGACCCACCCATGTTGTTGCAAACGAAGTATTTCTTCTTTTCTTATGGCTGATTCCTACCTCACTGATTGGTGAATATGGACAACACAGAGCCACTTTCTGTGTGATTTGGGGCACATTCTTTGCCTTTTATAGAAAATGAAGATAGGAGAACCTACTTCGGGGGTAAAGATTAAATTAGAACAAGTAAAAGCGCTTATCGCAAAGTCCAGATCCAAAGTCATTAGTTACTAATACAATGTATAAAAATCAACTAGTCCAGTGCTTAGAACAATATAGGAATCAGATAAATGTTCATTCCTCCTTTGTGTACATGTCTATGCTTTTTCTTTGGGTATTTGTTGGTGCCTTTCAATGTAGAGGGCACCTTCCAAAGCACCTAGTCAGCGGACAGGGACCCTACCACATGAAGCAATTAGGCATCTGTGTTGGGAACCACCCTGCCTGGTTTCAGGAGTTGTAACTGCCCCCCATGGCTAAGGCCGAGTGAGCGACCTCCAGAATGCGAGCCACTAAGGAGACAAAGCTTGTCTCCGGCAGCAAGTGCTGCTTCTGCTTCTTCCCCTGCCCCCAATGCTTGGTCAGTTAGTCTATGACGGGTACAACCCCTCATGGGGGGGAGCAACCTAAGCCAGACATAATCACTTGGGAGGCCATCATGGAAGGACTTGGGGGGCTGCAAGAAAGAGGGAGTGATGGACCCTCAACCCCCTGGCTATTCTAACATAGCCCCAGTTCCCATTTCTGTCTGGGAGAAGTACTTCTTGGCTCTAATCCACTTAAGCCTAAAAACCTATGATGGGGGAGACAGTGCAGCCCCTTGCCTTGCTAGAGTGGAATCCGGGGTGATCGGGCATAAGAAAGAATTCACAAAGTCCTGTGAAGCCTACTTTGCTAAGAGTGCTTTCATTCATATGATAAGGGTCTGAGCAGGAAATGAGCATGTCTCCCAAAGTTTCTGCAACCCCCTTACTTGACAGACACTGACTCAGACTAAGCCCTCAGATTTCTTTGAAATGCTATCTACTGTTTGATCCTTGCCACCTATATTCCTGTGTATTAAAACCCAATAAAAACCATTGAGGAAGGGGATCCTGGCCTTTCTCCTCTAGAGATTGGTCACCTCTCCTTCCCAAGCATATCCTGTCTTAGTTTCACTTTCATCTGTGGCAGACAGGGGCACTTTGCGGGCAAAGTTGCCCCCACACACCTGCTCCCTGACCTCCACCCCACAATTCCACAGGCTTTGCTTCACATGGGTAGCAATGGCACTTATTTTTTTGATTACATCTCCATCTCCTCCTCCTGGAGAGCAAGAGACAAGTTTCCTTAACTGGAATCACTGGGACCAAATCACTGAGACATGGAGGCATGGGCTCTGTATCCCAAATCCCAAAGCCCCAGGTCCACAGCTCACCATCTGCATCGTTCCCACTAAGTTACTTCGCCGCCCTGCTGGGCACTCAGTTTCCTCATGTGAAAGATGAGAAAATAACAGCACCTACCCCATGAAGCCCCCGTGAGGGTGGAGTGAAATCACACACACATAGCGCTGCCCACAGCTGCAGCACAAAACTCTGCATTGTTTTGATACAGAGGGTCAGCTCTGTACCTATGATCCAGCTAACAGTTTTGCAGGCATGCTCAGTTCATGTACATGGGCACTGGTATGTATATGAGCACCAACCAGGTACCTATTTTAAATATACTGGACAGGTGCTAAAGCAAGGGTGCAATGATGTAAGTATTTCAGTTTTATAGAAAACAACCTGGATCCTTCTTAACAACCAATCAAAAATATCATTTTTCTGGATTAAAAAAAGATCCTTCATTTACTAAATTCCCTTTTAGTCAAACACCATCATTAGGATCGCTTCTTTGGCACTATTTTTACTGAGCGAACATAACCCTTTTTGTGGGTCTGGCCGCTTTTGCTAATACTCTGATTGTTCCCACTTTAGTTGACCTTGAGTATATTGTTTGAATGTTCCTTCTCAGACTTGAACACTATAAAGCTGTGTGGCCAATACCCCACACTTCCATTCCTGCCCTCCCCTGATAAAGCTACATCAGCCAAAGGGTCAGGCGTGTCTGCCAAACTCAATGGTTCTATTATATTCCTTACCTGTAATAATCCTTTTGCTAATACAACCACTAATTTGCAGCAGAATGTGGCTAAAATGCTATTTCCAGTAAACAATCTGATGATTCATTCATTCGCCAAATATTTACTGAATGACTGCTCTGTGCCAGACACCGAAAAGGTGCTGGGGACACAACCGTGAGCAAATCATCAAAAGGCTCCACTCCCCATGAACTGACAAGCAGGAAGGGGGACACAAAGAGACAAGACCCTGAACAGCAAACACAGTAAGGCAACTGTGCTCCTGCCGTCCGCTTTGCTGTAACACCGCGTGCATGTTCCTAAAAAATCGCCATGCTGTGCAAAAATCACACACTAAAACCCAAAGGACATAGGAGGGGCAGACAGGAACCTAATAAAAACTGGAGCTCGATTTTGTGTGTCCACAATGGTTAAGAAATACGTGAATGCTACAATCGGTATGGCACTGGACAAGGCAAAAACCTGAAGTGCTTGTGGAAGTGGGCGTCAGAAGAACCGCAGCTCACAATTGCGGAGCAGGATGACTGCCAGAAATCAGAGAGAATGTCGTAACGCCACATGCGGACAGAGTGTGCCTCATAAAACAAGACATTAACAAGGCAGATGGCAGATGTTGGAGGTGTGTGCATGCGTGTGTTTCATGTATTCCCGTGTGGCTTGGCGCGGTTGGATGCAACTTTCTGGGCTCATCTACTGCTTTGGCAAAGAAAATCACACATAAGCAAATGTAAAACCAGTATTATGCTGAAACTGTTCCCTAACATATCAATCATGTTAGAACAGATAAGTGTTTTAAAAACATGTGCTATACAGAATTGAGTGTATTAGATGATAATTGCCGTGAAACACTATTTCAGGACAAAGGAAACTGAGAAGGGAGGTTTTGTTTAATTTTGTAATGTACTATTCTATACCACTGTATTCATTCTATACCAATTGTTAATAAAAGGCTATGTTACAGTCATGGGGATGTAAATGCAGCATAGAAAATATAATCAATAATATTGGAATACCACACACAGTGCCAGGTGGGTTCTGGAAATATCTGGGGGACACTTTGTAAAGTATATAACTGTCTTAACCACTGTGCTGTCCACCTGATAATATTACAAAATAGTGAATGTAAACTCTACTTGGAAAAGAAGAAGAAAATGGAATTGTCATTTAAATGGAAATAAAAGTGCTTTTACTGCAAAGGAATAAGTAAACGAAAACCTGTGTGTGCACTGCATTTATGGACAAGCCTGCAGGCGTGATGGGGCTTCTCCTGCCTTCTGCAGCGCGTGCTGTCGTCATGGAAGCTCTGCTCAAAGCCCGTCGCTGGGGCCTTGAAGTACTTTCCTACTATTATCCACTATTATGAGGCAATATGACTTGATGCATTGAACTGACAGCAAGGCTTTTCCAAATCAGCTCCCCTGTGTGACTAGTGACCCCGACCACATTCTCAGCATCCGCCATCATTCTGTTCTCACTGGGTGTTCAGAAACCCTCATCAGATTCACCCGGGGAAAATGCTGGTTAGACGCCTTTCTCTCTACGCTTTCCCAGCCATCAAAGATGCATGGAGATGATTTCAGCTGCTCCACGTACTTTCAGATCTTCACCCAAATTCAGTTTACCCCATTTCCAGCCTCCTTTTGCACACCGGTCCATTCCTTATTCTAACCCAATCTAATCTCTAACAAGATTGCAAAATTGTAATCACAGCTTTAAATCATAAACATTGTAAATTTTCTGTCACCAATGTGTCTAGATGCTCCTCAACTTATAATAGGATTATGCCCTGATAAACTTATCATAAATTGAAAATATAATTAGTGAGAAATGCATTTACTACACCTAAACTACTGAGCATCTGAGCTTAGCCTAGCTAGCCCCTTTCTACTGAGCGCATATCACTTTGCACCATTGTAAAATCAAAAATCCTAAGTCAAACCACCCTAAGTCTGTATTGCATTTACTATCAGAAAAAGTTGTCTTAATTTTAAAATTCATAGTGGAATGAGGAATTGGACACAAAGCTTCAGGGGGTGAAAAAGCAGGCAGGGGAACAGGGGAGCGTGTGTCCAGCAAACCCCTGGGAGGCTGACCCCGTAGCAAGGAATGATGGGGAAGCTGGGCAGAAGGGTCCCTTGGGCTCAATTTCCCAACCTACAATCCCTTGCTTGGTGGTTTTGCATCTCGTGTTAAAAATGATGGAAACGTTAACTCCTTTCTGCTCAGTGTCAAAAACACTACAAGTGTAAGCTTGTTGTTCATCTGCCTGATACACCCTCCCTACGCATCCGATAAAGACGCTCTAGTCCCTGTTTAACTCAGATTAAATTGATCAAAAACCTACTCCAGGACACTACGTTTTCTAATCTGAGTTGGATCCTTTTTGTTTCCCTAAAGGCTTTTCCAGCCAGGGCTGGTGCTGGGCAGCCTGGAGGGCGAGCTGGATTTGGGCCCGTTCCCACTCCACTGGGCAGGGGCCCTTGGGCAGCCTACAACAAGCGCTGGGTGGCATGTCCAGGGTGGGCCTGTCTTACATGAAATCAGGACTCAGTGGGCCCCCTGCACTGTTGGGAAGCACTGTCACATTTCTGATACTGCTGTCGGCCCTGCACACAAAATAGGCTTTTTGCATCAAGAGGTATCCCAACATTTTGAATTGGTCAAACTCAAATTACTGGTGGGAAAGAAAATTAGAACAAGTCCCATGGAAGGAAATTTGGCAAAGTCTATCAAAAATTGTAAGTGCACAAACCATTTGACCCAGCCACTCCACCCCCTGAAATTTATCCTACAGATAAATTTACACATGTGCAAAATGTCACATAAACAGTTATTCACTGCAGCGTTGGTTACAATGGCCAAGAAGATACAACAGGCCAACTGTTCGTGGGTAGGAGACAGATTAACTAAAGTTGTCTTCGTACCTGTAATGTAATATTATGCAGCTACTAAAAAGACACAGAAAACTATTTGCTAACATGGAAAGAGCCTCAGGAAAGATTAAGTGAAAAAAGACACCATGTTTGATATACTACCTTTTTTGCTTTAAAAGGGGGTAAATTACTTTTTCCTTCATGCATAAAAACACAGGGAATTAGTAACAGTGATTACATGTGGTGATGAATTGGTGAGTTTGGAGGATGGGAGTAAAAACATAGCTCGTGGTAAGAACGTAGGACTTTTACTCTATATCATTCAAAGTTGCAGCCATGGGAATGTGCTGCTTTTTCAAAAAATAGTTTAATCATTAAAAAATTAGAGCTTTTAAAAATTAGAACTGAACCAAAAGGAAAAGGCACTCGTGGACATGGATAACAGTGCCGTGATTGTGGGGGTGTGGTATAAGTGGACTAAACGGTAAGGAAAAAAATAAGTAACAAAAAAATAGAATAAAGCTGATACATCTTGTTGCAATGCCTTCCTCACTCCAAAAATGATGGCTATCAGGCAGTGGAGGAAGGAGGCTTTGGGGTTCCTGGGACCCAAGGGACCCTGCTCTCCCCGTCCCGTCTCCGCTCTGGCCCTCAGCCTCCCCACCGGGTCCTACAGTGGCTCCCCCACAGTTCTCTCTATTCAGGTGGCACACCCCCTCCCTCGCTGTAGCACCAACCACACAGGGGCTGGCCCTGGCCCCAGATCACCACTGGCGTTCACCGATGGATACCGAGGCTGCGTGCTGCCACTGTATTTTGTTGACTGCTGATTCTGGGGAATTATTACAAAAGGTCTGCCAGCAACCCCAAAGGACTCAGAGCCGCACTTAGTACACGTTTATTGCTCTGAAAGGTTTTCTAATGGGAGAAAACAATTAAGCCAGTCACCACTTTAACCCATGCAAAAAATGAATTATATACAATGTCAGTCTTAGTTTAGGTTGCAACATCGAAGACCTTTGAATGATCAACTCCACAAACTCTTGATTCAGCTGAAGTCAAGTTTTTGGGGCCAACTGACTTTAAATATTAATGAGAAAAGTCTTACGAAAGAAGCTAGCCAACACCCTCTTTGGTTACTGCTTGAAAAAAATTAAAATTCAAAAGCATCTCTCCCGTTATCCAAGCATGAAAGTTAGACGTAGTTCAACTGTGTTTCCTCACACACAAAGGTCACATGGCAAGTCAACCTAATCTATATTTTTATTCTAATTTTTGAAACATGCCCAGGAGTACGTTATTATTTTATTAGCAAAATATGTTCTGGTAAGAGCTAATCAAAACCTTAGTGAAACGCAAGAACAGTTGGCCCTGGCCTGGGCAGTTGGTTAGAATGTCCTCCGGTACACCAAAAGGTCACGGGTTCAATTCCCGGTCAGGGCACATACTTAGGTTGCGGATTCAATCCTCAGTCATGACGCATGCAGGATGCACCCAATTACTATTTCTCTCAAATCAATGTCTCTTTGTCTGTCTGTCTGTCTGTCTGTCTCTGTCCCTCTCCCCACTTCCTCTCTCTAAAACATATCCTAAGGTGAGGATAAAAAAAAAGAACAGTTGAAGGGCCTACTTGCCTACTTGCCACTTCTAACGAGACCCATGACCATGGCTCTGTCTTTCCTGATGGCCACTGCTGGGCTTCGGCTGGACATCAGCTGAGTCATGGCCATGTTTAACCTCACCATGCGTCTTCTGGGTCAGGAAAAACGTGGGGGTGAAGGGGACAGTGATAAATGTCTGGCCCCAGCACTATGGTGGCTCACCAGTTGAAGTGAAAGTCTAGAGAGACATGTCTCCGAGTGCTACATGAATATGACTTCCTATTTGTCATCCTGAGCTGCCGCCAGTCACACCCCGAAGGTCACAGACCTGCCAGGATGGGAAAGAATTTACGGAGCACCTCAGCTGATAACAGATAAGCTAAAGGACACCCTCCAAATACTAGGGCTAGTTTCCGACTTGTCCCCAGAAGCCGGTTCTTGCTTTGGGAGACACTGCTCTTTCAAAAATCCTGAAGTGTGGGGGTGAGAAATATTTAACACCAAATCTCCAGCCGGCGTCTGCTAAGCACTTGTAATGCAATCCAGGGTCGTATGTGAGCTGGGACCAACCACAGGTAACAAGGACTGTGAGCTGTTTGACAGACCTGCTCCCAGGCCCCACACAGCCACCAACGGGAGACAGCACACACAGGCCCCGGGTCCCCTGCCGGGTGTGAGCATACTGGTCCTGACAAGTTCGGTCACGCTGGGAGGAAGGGGCAGTACCACACCAGGTGGCAAGCAAGAGATGCAATTCTAGATCAGCCCTGATGTACCATCCACTCCCTTAAGCGTTTGCAGCTGGTTCAGGACTCACAGGCTGTAAATCTCAGTCCCCGTGACACCTGACTGTGTTTGACAGCCACAGACTACATCCTCAAATTGTAGCTAGCCTGCTTACAAGTGTGCACCATCAATAATCCAACAGTGACATGTGCCTGGCACTGTCACTTAGGCCAAAAGGGTGCAGACAGACTGGTATAAATCCACAACTGTAAGGAATGTGCAGGGACCACATGCTCCCCTTCCACCCTCTACACTCAGAGAGAAGCTCCGTGTCATAAAACAGGGAGCCCAGGAGAGTAGAGAAAAGGCCATCTAGTGTAACTTAACATGCAATCCGGGGGGGAGCTTCCTGACACTCCCAAAGGTCACACAGGCCACTGTCTTCTTCAAGAAAAGGGGCAAAGCCTTCCTCGGCCTTATTTTTAGGCTTTCCCAGTATCCTGTGCCCCAGAGCTAACACGCCAGGCTAATTCCACGATTCGAGCATCTGCCCTTCTGGATTTGGAATGAAAGGCAAAACAGAATGCACCCTCTTCGCCTTGCCCGTGTTCCTCCCCGGCCACATGGGACAATGCTGGCCCCAGGAAGCCCTCCGGTCTCTGAGGTCCATCAGACACACTAACCCGCTATTTATAGACGCCCCGTTCACCCATTACTCAGGCACTTAAAAGAGTGTGGGTTACTTCTAATCCAGTGTCAGCACAGATGCAGGTTTGCTTTCAGCATTTGCTCTGACGGTAAACCTAAAAATTACAAGCAACAAGCCGCTACAGGGTAACTATTGAGTATCAGCATTCTTTCCTTCCATGGTTTATGTCAATTTGTGAAAACATGTGTGAAGCATCTGCCTTTTTATTTAAACAGAAAGCCAGAGCTCAGATTGCTGTGCTCTGGCATTCTCTGCACAAACCCAACAGCTAAATTGGGAGCACCGTCCCTGGGAGGGGCACACTTGAGGTGGGTCACCACAGCTGCCTTGGCCACCAGCTGCCCAGGAGGCCTCCACTTGAACCAAAGTGGGGACAGTCAACAACAGAGTGAGGCCAAATATTTAGAGGAAAAAAAGGCACTAGTCCTGCACAGCTAGAAAGTCAGATTCCAAAGTACTCCTGACTGTCTAGCAAATTATAATTATTTTAAAGTTCCTTTGACTGCATCCAGCATTATTTCGCAACATTTTCCTTGAATTTGATACTAGTAAGAATTTAATGTGTTTATGGCCAGACATATTATAAAATTTATAAACCTTAATTTTAACATTATGACTGCTTCTTAGAGCCCTACACTTTTTCCACCCCTCGCCTCTCACTAACACTGAGAATCTTCTCCCAGACCGCTGTTTTAGTCCTATCAACAAAAATTAAAATTCCCATTTAGCCAGAGAATGCAGATTCTGACAAAACGGTCTGATTTGTGTCACACCATGAGAACAAGGCAGCCAGAGTGGACACTTCACTGAACCCTGGTCCTGCAAAGAAGTTTGCAGGAGCCTCCGAAAACCTCAACCCCTCCGCTGCCCGCTACCTCAGCTCCACAGTGGTGGTCTCAGACCCCCACCAGTCTCACTCCTGTGTCCAAAGCATTCAAACTAATGGGGACTATCTTCAAACTCCTTTCACAAAGGCAACATGAGTGCTTTCTAAAAAAAAAAATGCAACTGACAATACAGCATTTTATGCAATCTTTCTGCCTGTCCAGTCTTCACTTGGAATTAGACAAACATTCTAAATGTTAAATGCCATGACATTGCTTCACAGAGTACATGACCACGTGACCCCTATGACCACCTATGCTCTGAAACGGCCACCCCCCCTCTGAACCTGGTCAGGAATGACTGTCTAAATGAATGGAAGGTGCAGCATTTCCAACTTCCAAAGGCCAACCCACCGACAGGAGCAAGAGTGTCAGCGAATCACTGAGGTGAAAACTGACAAGTCTCGTTTTTGGTGGGAAAAAACAAGACATATGTCTGCATCTGAAATATGCATAAATGTATGCATTAATATGCCTAATGCTTTTCCTTTTTTAAAAGTTTTCCAGCCTAAATTTCTTGAATCAGTGTTAAGCATTAATTATTAAAAAACAACCTCTGTAAACCAAAAAGTTTTCCAAGACACTCAAGGAAATGGAAAGTCAGTAAAAGATACGAAAGACAACATTACAATCTTCTGTAAAGCAGTCCATTTGCTGACTGGCTTGTTTTCCAAATGTCTGGGGAGGGAATGTCATAGAAAGTTCCATCTCTGTCTTCTTCCTCTCCCAACAGTCCCTTGCTGGCTCCGAAATATATGCAACAACAATAAAAGACAGTGTGGTTACAGAAAGAGGTTCCTGAGGTATACAATCTCATAAACTAAAGGCGTGGGTGTGTATATATCCTGGTTACTCAAGTACTTTTCACCCAGGAGGGGAGAAATTGAAACAGAAATTAAGAAGTAGATGTCTTCAGTTTAAACTGCTTCTTGACAAATGCCCTGGCCAGGTGACTCAGTTAGCTGGAGCACTGTTCCATAGGCGGAAGGGTTGCCGGTTCAATTCCCAGTCAGGGCACATGCCTAGGTTGTAGGTTCAATTCCCAGTCAGGACACATACAGGAAGCAACCTATTAAATGTTTCCCCTCACAATGATGTTTGTCTATCTACCTTCCCTTCCTTTCTCTCTAAAAAAAAAAAATCAATGGAAATATGTCCTCAGATGAGGATAAAGAAAATAAATAATAATAATAATAATATTAACCTGATTCTTGACAAGCAAGAGAAAGACAACAAAGGAAGCAGGAGGTGGCACAAACTGCCACCGCTGGCAGAGGGAAGGGCACTGGGGGAGAGGACTCGGGGCAGGCGGGACGCGGTGCTTGGACACTGCTCTAAGGGGCACGAAAACGTCCCAGGGCAAGGCTAGGTGCTGGCCAATGTCCAGGTCAGATCTGCATTTCAGGAAAATCACCTGCAGAACATGTGGAGGGAGAGCTGGCTGAGCTCCCAGAGGAGAGAAACCACAGGGAGACCGTCCCAAAAGTCCAACACGGAGGAGTCAAGAGCCCAAGGTACCGTCATAGGGACTGGAATGGGGAGAGAAGGCTCGTGGGAACAACTTTACAAGTAAGAATTATAGATTCTTAATAAGTAGAAAATGGGAATCAAACCAAGTAGTTGTACAGGGAGTGCGCACTCATGAGAAGGTTCTGGCTCACTCAGTCCCCTCTGTCAGCCACAGGCCACGCCTCCCTGATGTGAACTAAGATGCCCAGGATGAGGGTTACGGACTCGTCAGACTCCCCAGGTGACATCTGACCCATCTTTTCATATTTTAGTGCAGTGACATACAGTTAAGAAAGGAAGCCCATGTCTATGTTTCAGATGTTTCTGAAAAACAAATCTACTTCTGCTGATGTGGAAATTAAGCAGTGGAAGGCAAAGACATCATCTGACGATCATTTGGTCAGATATCAAAGTTCATCGCAGTGGCACGCAGAGGAGAAATACCATCCTTATTTTGTGGTCTTGGAAAAAGAATCACTTGTTGGTACAAGATTGTCTGAAATGAAGAAAATATTGGGCTGGCCAAAAAGTCCATTTAGTTTTTTCCATAAAAATAAAAGACACATTTTTCATTTTCACCAATCACTTTATTGATTTGGATGTTTGGAGTATGCTATCTCCCACTATTGGCTTCTAGTGGGTAGAGGACAGGGGTGCTGCTAAGCATCTTCCAATGTATAAGGCAGCCCCACAGCAAAGAATTATTTGGCCAAATGTCAATGGTACCAAGAAACTTTGCAAACCACTTTTGACACATTCAATCAGTCATAGCACCTTCTCTATACTGCATAAATCTTTATTTTTTGCATAATATGCTAAAAATGTTGCGTATCTTCTTTCATCTTCAAAAGTAAAATGGTTGCACAAAAATTCACCAATTATGATGAATTTTTTAATGCACGCTGATATGACAGCTGTCACCATACAATCTAGCAAAATTGTTTCAAACGAAGTTAAAGACAACTAAGCGCTACTAGACCCATTATACAGAAAAAAACAAACCAACTTTTCGACCACCCCAACACAACTGAATATATCCCAGAATTTGGTATTTTTTTAGGGTGTGAGAAACACGCTGATCATTTTAATCCTATTGGAAATGACTTACAATGTTGCTGGGGTTTATGCTAAATATAGATTTACTGCAGCCTGGTAAACTTTAAAACATCAGCAATTAACTGTTTATTGCCTGAATGAAACAGTTCAAATGAAACAGAGGTGGTAAGGGACCAATTGTCCTCAGTGACAAATTGAATTATATAACTTAAATTTTAATGATATATGAATAAATCTATACACACTAAGACATTTCTAAAAAGCCAAAATGTTATTTTTAATCTTTTCTTCCCCTTTTACTGACAACCTCATCAGTTCTAATCCCAACCCCGCGGTGCCAGGTTCCCAGGCTCCCAGCTTGAACTCACCCCACTTCCTACTTTTTCAGTCACGGGAAAAAATAAAAAAAAATCTCTAGTAAGTGGCCACAGCCTCACAGGGGTCTTTGCATGTGCCTTGAGGGTGGTTCTGAACATGGGAAATACAGAGTTGCTCACCTGAGAAATAAGAACCCTTCCCTCTGGGCAAGCAGGACATTCCTAGCCACCCATCACCAAGACACCTTCTTTCTTTTTTTTAAGATTTTTTATTTATCTTTAGAAGGGAAGGGAAGGGAAAGAGAGAGGAAGAGAATATCAGTGTATGGTTGCCTCTAGTGCATCCCCTGCTGGGAACTGGCCTGCAACCCAGGCATGTGCCCTGACTGGGAATCGAACCACGATGCTTTGGTTCACAGGCCCAAGCTCAATCCACTGAGCTACACCAGCCAGAGCGAGACACCTTTTCTTAAGGTCTCTTTCTCCACACTCAACTTGACAGCGTTTGACTTATGTTGGAACGTGTGCAAAACAGTCAACCTTTCTGAAATGTTTCTGATGAGTATTGCTGAAAACTGCAGTGTCTAAGTTATACAACTGCGTTTCTGGGAAAGGCACAGTCTGGCCCTGCCCATCACTGGCTCTTCTGGCGTGTGTTCCGTGCAACAATGGATCCGCATGTGCCCGTGGTGGGCCATTGCCCCAGCCAGCCCCCGGGAACACTCAAGCTGTCTGGGACATGTGCCCTGGAGGAGAAAATTCTCATATAATTTGTTCTCTCTTACAAATTTGCTTTTTATTCCCTTTTCAATATTAGACTTTCATGCTTAATCAATATTTCTAACCTTCATTTTTTTCAGTAGTGAATGTTCTCTAATCCAAAAAGAAACTGAAGTGACTGTGGCAAAAGTATTTCTACTTTTATGAAATTGCCTAAGAGCAAACTCTTCTCCCTACCTTAAGTCTTGCTATAGGGAGAATGAGTTGATCTGGGCAGCTCTTCTCCAGAATCTCACTTACTTTCACATGGCAAAAATGTCATGATAACCTTCCAAGACATAGGCAGCTTTCCCAGCTGTACAAGAATAAATCCAGTTTTGTTCCTTGTCACTTGTCAATCACCCTGATTTTAAATTATATGCATTTAAGCAACATTTTTTAAGAAAATCAGCCTTTCCCCTTCACATGAGCTTTATTTCTGTAAGTTTGGGGTTAATTTTAAATAGTAGAACCGAAGTACTTTGTATTTACTTGGTAAGTAGCTTTATTTCAAATTGCTATTAAAATGCATTTGTCAACACCCAGGGAAGGCCCTCTGTTCACAAAGGGCTGTTCTAAAAGTGCTAAAGAAAAGGAGCTGTGGGAGCAGCCCCATCCCCACCACCCTCCCCCCAAGGCAGTGGCCCTGAGCACTATTAACATCCTCCCACTCGCTGCCTATGTGGGGCGGGGTTGGGGACATAGTCCTGGTCATAATTAAACAAAACAGAACATACTGTATACAAAGGGCTCAAATCCTACTCCAGTGCTCCGTTTGTCGCCCTGCAGATGGCCCACCTGGGCTCTCCCTATTTTAGGAGTGTCTGAGTGGGGCTGAGAGAGGAGAGGCCACTGCCTGGAGCAGGGGCTGCTCAAAGGAGAAAAGGCAGCAGGCAGGCCAATCTCCCAGTGACTGAATGGTGGCCTTGGTTTAGAGTCAGAAGCAGAAGAGGGCCAAACAGCCTAGAATAAGCCATGTGCTCTCATTTTGGGAGGAAGGATTGAATCTCGGTTCCTCTCTAACAAGCACAGCGTTCTCCTGTGACAGGCCAGGTTGAAACAAATCCATGGAAGTACGTGCTCTACTCTCTGCTCCAAGCATTTTACAAGTGGGTGCTCTATATTGTACTAACAAAAGCAGGGGAAAAAAAGCAAATAATCATAGAAAGCAAATGGTGAAATGGTGAATAAGATGAAACACAACCACTGAAAAATAGAACAAGACAGGTGCCCGGAGGCCAGACCTTTGTGTCCTTTAAGAACTAGAATCCAATGATTCACTGTTCTCTTGAAAATGTTAGTTTCAAGTATAGACAGACAGATATGAAATCATTAAGGATCATATAATGATTAACGTTGCCTTTTGAGAAGTTACATTATTTTAATAACTTCCTTATAACAGATCCCAAGGACATTTTAAAAAGCACTTAAAAGTTATAGAAGTAAAATTTTAAATATTTATTAATTCATCAAAGATGTATGAGGATAATCTTTTCAACAAATGATGCTAGAGCTGGAGGTGAACGTGCAAAAGAATTAAGTTGGACTCCACCTCACGCCCTTTTACAAAAACTGACTCAAAAATGGATGAAAGACCTGAATGCTCAATGTGACAGTTGGAATGATAGATCTCTTAGAGGAAAACATAGAAGGCAACCTCTTTGAGTTTGGATTAGGCAGTGGTTTCTTACCTAGGACACCAAAACCATAAGCAAAAAAAACCAGGTAAATTAGACTTTATCAAAATTGAAAATGAGCCTAAATGGGCAACAAGAAACTAAAAAAAGGAACCCACAGATAGGGAGAAAATATTTGCAAATCATCTGATAAGCAACTTGTATCCAAGATATATAAAAAACTCTTACAACTCAACAATATAAAAGACAACCCAATTTTTTAAGTAACCGAGGATTAGAAAAACTTTTCTCCAAAGATAATATACAAATGCCTAATAAGCATATGAAGGGATGCTCAATACTACCAACACAAACCCAACTCACAGTGAGGCACCACTTCACACGCACTGAAATGATGATAACCAAAGAGACAGACGATAACAGTGCTGGCAAGAATAACAAGAAACTGCCCTGGATGGTGTAGCTCAGTGGACTGAGCATGGGCCTGTGAACCAAAGCATCACGGTTTGACTCCCAGTCAGGGCACATGCCTGGGATGCAGGCCAGTTCCCAGAAGGGGACACATGAGAGGCAACCATACATTGATATTTCTCTCCCTCTTTCCTTCCCTTCCCCTCTAAAGGTAATTTTTTTAATCTTAAAAAAAAAGAATTACATTCTTAAAATTAAAAACAAAAAGAATAACAAGAAACCACAACCCTCATAGATTGCTGGGAGGAATGTAAAATGGTACAGCCACTTTGGAAAACACTTTGGCAGTTCCTTAAAATGCTAAACATGGAGTGCCTGTATGATCTAACAATTCTACTCTGGACACATACCCAGGAGAGATGAAAACATATGTCCACACAGAAACCTATACCTGAATGTTGAAACAGCATTAGTCATAACAGAGAAAAAGTAGAAACAACCCAAATGTCTATCAGCTGATGAATGAATAAATCAAATGTGGTCTCCCTATGCAATGCGACGTCTGTCGGCTACAAAGAAGAGTGAAGTACAGGTAATTCTCACAGCAGGGCTGTATCTTGAAAACATTATGCTAAGTGAAGGAAGACAGATCCGAAAGGCCGCATATTGGATCATTCTACTCACAGTGAAATGCCTAAAATAGGTAAACCCAGAGAGATAGAAGGCAGGTTAGTGGTTAGAAAGCAGGGGCTGGGGAGGTTGGGGGGACATGAAAAGTGACCGCTAATGGATGTGACATTTCTCTTCAGGGTGATGAACTGTCCTAGAAGTGTGGGAATGGTTGCACAACTCTGTCTTGTACTTACTAAAAATTACTGAATTGTATACCTTGAGTGGATTATTGCTCATTAGTCCCCCTCTACCCCCCGCCAAAAGAGGAAGAGGTTATACTGCTGGTAGGTTAATGGCACCATGACTAGGGCAGTAGGTGGCAGAGCCTCTGGGTAACATGCCTTTCCCCTGATCATCTCCTTCCTCGCAGGCATTGTTGCCCTGACTGCTATCTTTCTCCAGGCCTTCGGGGTAGAAAGGACACTGGATTTTGAGGTTTGGGTAAGAGCAGGACAAGCCACCACCAAGCCACCTTCTTCCTCGAGCTGCCCCTGTAGCATCCAGAGCAGCCCCACCAGACCACACCAGCAGAGTTGAGATAAACACCAAACTTTGGCTCCATCTAGCAGCTGAAAGTCTGTGTCCAACAGTCAACACTGGAGACTGAGACCAACCGCCAACTACATCCACTTTATTCATTCACTCATTCAGTCAGCACTTACTGAACACCTACTGCAAAGTGGACCCTGAAATAGGCACAGTACTTGGCACTTAAAACACAGAAATGAGAGACTATGTCAAAGAGTTCTGAGCCCAGCAAAGGGGAAAACATTAACCATAACACAGGAGAGGACCTGGGAACACAGATGTGGGGCACCCAGACAAGACGGATGAAAGAAGGAAAGTTTTCTGGGCAAGCAAGCACTAAGTGGAACAGTGAAAGCAACTAGGGGCTCACCGGGGGAAGAAGGTGGGAAGGGGTGATCAGCGCCGAGCACACATGACATCCAACAGCGTAGATGAAGAGCATTTACAGACTCCTGAATTGCCAGCCTTGTGTTACCATCAGTCCTTACAACAGTCACTCTTGCCTAAGAATCTCACACCTGCACGTTGCAAGACAAGCAAGAGGAGATTAGCATGTGCCTCAGCCACACTTAGGAGGAGTTGCTCCCAAGATGGTTTCCCATGGAGAATGGTGATTCGGGTGGTCTGCACTGGGAGGGGAAGGAATTTGCCAGGCCGAAAGTCTCAGCTCCATGGGAAACACTGGATTGAGGCCACAGCACAAGTCTTTGCCCTGCTCTCAACTGGTTGTGTCACCTCGGCCCATCCCCAAAGCTCTGGGGCTTGGTTCTCAGCAGGGAGAGAGAGCAGGGTCTCAGGAGTCCCTCCCACAACAAATAATGACACCATGACCTGGTCAAGTCACCTGTGTTTCAACCATTTACCTCAGTCATTTCTTATAACTAACTGTGTCACTTAGACATCCCATTGGTGTGTCCCTCTAAGAGCAGATCCTGAGGCCTGCCCTTTCCAAGGAGATGATCCACCACACCCCAGGGCTTGGCTCCAGGGCCCTGGTCTTCCTCGTGATGGACACCCTCCAGCCCAGGCCAGACTGCAGTGTCTCTACCCCTGGCTTCTTCCTGACAGCTCCCTGCTCACGCCCATCCCTGGCTCTAGGGAACAGTTGGCACTACATCCCAGATATCAGCCAACTCAGCCTGGTGGTCTTCAAACTCATTCTGTGGTGATGCTGCTGCCTCTGCCTGCCAAGAAGTCTCTGAGAGGTGTCTTCCCACTTGCTGCCATCAGAGCTCCCTTCTTGATGCCCTGCCCCCACACCCCCATACCTCTTGCTCAGCAATGCTCAGGCTCAGCCACCTTGGAACACCTGTCAGCCCTCCCCACACCCCTTCCACCCGGACAGGTGAACCCCTTACCTTCCCAACCTGCCCCTGCTTGGGCACAGAGGACCACCCACTGATGCAGGCCTGCCTTGCACATCCCACTAGCTAACACTGAGCTTCACCAGTATGATGTGCGTATTTCTTCTTCATGACCAGGGCCACCTTCAGAATTCCACATTTATATGCCCCAAGTTTCGTAAGTCATCTTGTTCTTTTCTTCCTTCTACAGCTGACCACAACAATAAACAAGCACATTCTCTATTATAGATTTTAAAGGTAGGTAAATGGACAGGACAGAGGATTACCCTGGTGAAGATGTCATCCAGCACAGCCCCAAGGGCTCTGCAAGGTGGTCTCGGGGCCACAGGGACAGCTCTCACAGAGGTTTGAACAGCCAAGCCCTCACGCTCCTCACCCAAACAGTACCCCCATCATTGGCTTTCCATCTTTGTTCACTCATGAGATATGTAAAGGATTGTCTGCTTTAAAAAATTTGACAGTTACTGATCATGTACCAGCCCCCACTCAGTATACAACAACCTGCAAGATACGCATTATTATCATCCTTTCACAGATGAGGATGATGAGGGACAAGGTAAATAGATGTTCAAGGTCCCAACCAAGAAGTGGCAGGGCCAGGATTCAAATCCAGAGTGCACACTCTGAATCCCACCCTGCACGGGATGTGAATTAATGTAGGGCGTCCACAAAGCTCAAAGCAGAATTTAGGGAAGCAGCCTGACACGTGAAAGAAACATGGCCTTGGAGTCAGAACTCAATTCAAATTCTTGCTCTACCGCTTACACCCATGTCTTTGGCAGCCCAGGAGACTTTTAGAGCTCCAGTTTTCTTATCTGTTAAATGAGGATGACAATGCCCATTTTGCAAGGCTCTTGGACTAGGATTAGACTGAAACAATGAATGTGAGGTTCCCAGAACAGTACAGACAGCCTGCAGCAGAAGTGCTACCAAAGCATGAGGACTGCTACCATCATCAGTGCCCATGAGCACAGACAATGGGAAATGCAAAATTAGGGAGGGTCCATGAACTGCTGGAAACTAGAGCAAAATTTCTGTAAAATAGTAATTCTTAATTTGACTTCACATTGGAATCACCCAGAAAGCTCCGTGGCCTTACAAAAGCCCTCTTGGGTCTTCTCTACACCTGCCAACTCTTTTGCAGTTCTCTCATTCAATCTACCCCTGCCCAACACTACAGTGGGCACTATAATCCCTGATTTACAGATGAGGAAGGGGAGACCTGGAAGGGTTTAACTCAGGTCACAGAGCAACAAGAGGCCATGGCCATGAACCAGTGCGAGGCCCTAGACCCTGCTACTTCCATCCCAGTAGGTATGTCATCAACAGCCCCCCAAAATCCACAGACGTTTCTAGATCACGCTCCTGCACAACTGGAGAGAAGGAAGATGAGATGTGCTTGGAAAGGAGGAGGAAAACCAGAGGATGGCAGACAAATCCTCATCACTGTGTGATCCAGTCAGACCATGAGCTTACACTTCACATCAATGGGCCCTGAGGGCCTACTGTGTGCAAGGCCATGGACTCATACATGAACGCATCCTTCAATAATCACAAAAACATGTGTGTCTAGCAAATGTTTGCAGGTGGGTGTGTGGTGGGTGGCTGGGTGGGTGATGTGACAATCCAGAATGAGAACTCATGTGTGCCCTGACATCACCCTGTGAGTGCCCTGCGGTTGGAGGGGACCTACTATTAACACACAGCCTACCGCCAACAGCCACTCTGCTGACCACTCCATCTAAATGGTTTATAGACTGTTCTAACTCTCAAGCTGCTAGCCAGAGCATGCAACATCATGACTCCAAAATTCCCTCAAAACACTTCAAAAATAAGAGTGCCCAGGCCCAATGGGAGCTGATCTCAGGTAAAAGGCAAACAACCAGATCAAATGTGCTCATTCCAAGGCGAGAATGACTGACTAGGGAGGGCAAATTTTCAAAAACAAGAGTTTGCACGTCTCAGTGTCACACATAAGAAGCGTCCTTCTCTCCTCACCTGCCCCACCACTCGTCCTCTGCCAGAAGGTCCTGACACCAACCTGCCGCCCTCATCCCCATGCATGTCCGAGGCCACACTTTCGGGCACACACAGAAACTCGCAGGAAGGACAGCACTTACGAAGGTATAGAATTCAGCACTCAAAATCAAGAGAGCACTAGAATGAGGCAGGAGGATGGGTCGGTTTGCGAGCCATCCAGCTCAGGGAACCCAACTCCACACCTGTGTGGAAGGTCACGTGTCAGCACGTCCACTGGCAGCAGCAGTGTCCGCCCCAGGCCGTGTGCAGCCGGCACGCGAGCCAGTGCCAGCCCACAAGCAGCCCACGAAGCCAGCACTCACGTCCCATCACTTCTGAAAGCGTTTGCAGGGGCCATCCTGCTTCAAAAACCAGACAGGGCCATAATGTGAAACCACGGCAGATCAAAGTCCATCAAAATCCACACTCCTGGAGTGAATTTGTCATCGAGCCACTGTCAAGAACCTACTATGCACTTAGTGATGCTGGGCACGGACCCCTGCACCGTTGGTCCGACTTCTGGAACCCATGGGCAAACCTGACATGGGTACATGTTTTAAACAGAAATGGAGCACAATCTCGTTTAACCCGCAAACAGGGAGACGAAGGAAAATAAAGATTATACAACTCCCAGCACACATGAACTTCACAGCCACAAAAAAGAGTGATTCCTCCACATGGACAAGAAGCTCATCTGTTCCATATTTTCACATGTTCATTGTCACATTAAAACGTCCTCATCGCTGGCTCCTCAGGAGCCTAATGTAGACACGTTTTTTGTTCATCCTCAGTTCTCTGAATGTTAGTCCTGAGTTTTTACTCCTCTTTGGTTTTTGATGATCCTACTTTGGCCCGCGTTTTATGTATTCAAGAAATCCTTCATTAAGATGTCAGACGTCCATCCAGTAATGTCGGCAAAAAAATAAAACGTTTCAGATTTAAATTGCATGCTGCGAGCAATTCATGCCCATCAATTTGGCTCCTAACATAACACCTCCCTCCAAAGAAAGCAGAGGGGATAAGAAAGAGGAACAGCTCCAGAGATTTGAAACTGTTTTCATTTTTGAACTAAATCCTTCTGCAAACTGAAACTTTTTTCCTTAATATATAATTAGACATAATGGTGGGATCCGAGCCTCCTGATCATTTTCCTTTAACAACCCAGTGCGGTTGGGCCCATTTCACAGATGCAGAAGTGGAGAGCCAGAGAAGTCCAGGGAAGCAGCTACTGAACGGCAGAGCCAGGAATTAAACTCTGAACTTTCCACTCCATGTCTACTTCTTGTTCTACTTGATGGGAGTTAATGTCTTATAAATAAGAAATGAACAGTAATGACTTCTCAAAGGCAAAAACTGAAAAAGAGCCTTAGATGCACTATGATCTAGAAGTCCATTGGTTTTATATCAAAGTATAAACATATATTTGATTTTATAATTCTTCCAGTAATTGGGCGCCAAAAGGACTACAAAACATTCCAGACTAAAGCTGGAAGCACTTGTAGCCACGCCAGAAGAGCAGCACGGCGGCCCTCAGGCCCGGGAATGGGACGAACCGTACTGTGAACACACTACTCAGCTCGAGCCACGGTTATGTCTCAGCACCCTGCCAGCCACTGGGTTGGGTGCACGAGAATCCCAGAAGCTACTGACTCACGCCTTGGCATCACCTAGCAACCTGTCAGAAACGCAGGATCCCAGGCCCTGCACCAGACCTACTAATCCATGTTCCCAGGGATACCTGAGCACGCTGAAGGTAGCGAAGCTGCCCTCCAGGCATCTGGACCTCAGAAGGGGTCAAGCCACAACACACACAGCCCATGTCCTCCTTGTGCATCAGCCATCACCTGAGTCCTTCACACTTCTATCTCATTTAATTCCCCTACGAACCCTGTAAAAAAGGTACTACAATCCCTGGTTTACGGGTGAGGAAATGGAGACCTGGAGAGGTTAAATGAGGTCACAGAACAGCAAGAGGCCAGGTCATAGGCCAATGCCAACCTCCAGACCCTGCGGCTTCCATCCCAGGAGGTATGTCACCAACCATCCAAGTAGACAACACCTTAGCGTCTCCCTGACCTGGGGCTGCCTCTCCAATGGGCTCACTCAATGAGACAGTTCCCAAAGGAGGGCTCAGCAGGAGGCGGTACAGCCCTGGGAGAGAGGCCGGCCTGGGCTGGGGCCAGCACTGCCCAAACTTTCAGGGCGCAGCCAGGAGGTGGACGGGTCTTAAGTTACTCAGCCGGAGAAGCTCAGTTTCAGCTTCTGTGTAGAAGGGATAAGGGAACCTCCCTACTAATGAGGCAGAAATGTGATCCCCTAAGTAGAGGGCTCAGGACAGGTGGAGCTCAGAGCAAGGCTGGCTATAGTTACCCCAAGGGCACTGGGGCGTGAGCTAGCGCCAGTGTGACTCACCTGGGGAAGCATCTAAAGGACACCCGGGTGCTCCTGGTCCCACCCCCAGAGTCAGATCCCAGGGGGCTGCAGCGCGGTCCAGGCGCCAGTTTGTTTTACAAGTTGCTCAGGTATCCCAAAACGGTTACAATGCTTCTACCTCAAGTCCACGTGTCTTTGATGGACAGGGGCTGGGAAAACTTAAGGACAATTCACAAAGTGGATTATCTGAATGAAATCTGGAATTATTTTGCTAAGGTCTTCTTGTAACTTTTTACAAACCTCTCCAGTGTTTTTTATGATGACTCTGTTAAAACTCTTTTCTGGGCATACCGTCCATTATAAAGATGAACAGTGAGGTCCCTAAATGCTAAGTTCCACGTTGGGAGCATGTGTCTGTACAAATGCCCGGCCCACAGGAGCATTTCTAAGGTCCCAGTCAGCCTCTGGTGGGAGGCACAAAAGGAAGACTTGCCATTTATCCCCCAGATAACCTGAGACCTTTGGTTTTTAAAGGGGGAAGAGAATCATGGGGTCTTGTGAACTGACTGGGAGTCTTCTTTTTACACTGACACACCCTTAGGTACATGTCGCTGTAATTGGTGTCCTACTCCTTCCTGCCCATCTCATTCCAAAAGGGCGGGCTCCAGAGGACAGAAGACACCCTGTCCAGCCCCTGGAGGAGACAGGAGGAGGACCGCCTGAGAGCCCACTCCCAGCCCCTCCACCTGCCCAGGCCTTTCTAGCTCTGGCCTTGGAGGACTGGCACCGGACAGCTCACGAAGAGCCCAGGACCCTGCACCACCACAGCGCCCTCCCAACAAAACTCTCCTTGCAGACTTTCACTTCACTGTCACGATCAGCAAAGTCTACCAAGGAGATCTTTCCTCACGCGTCTAACCAGCTTGAGTTTCTAACTTGCGTCACTGTTGGCCACCGCTTTGGACCAGGCAGACATGCCTCTCGGCAGATGTGAAACAGAAGATGCCGCTTTGTGTAAACGGTGGCTTTTCTGCAGCTGATGGAAACTCACTGTGGTTCTAGTTCAGATACTCTGAAAACTGCAACATAGTTGTGAAGGCCTTAATATGCAGAAAGATACAAAATTACTCTGCGCAAAGCCATGTCCCTTTCAGACATAAAGAAAGGGAACGATGGTGCAAAGGGGTCCCACAGCGTCACACCAAAGGAGAAGCAGTGAATCTCAGGGAATGTCTACAGTCAGAGAAAAGTAATCCCGGCCTCACCAGCTGCTGGCTGTGTGGCCTCGGAGAAGCCACCTCTCCTCTCGGGGGCATTTTCACGTTAGCCTAGAGATCGGTCAGGATGAGCGCTCAGGTTCTTTGCCATCCTCAAAGTTTACGAACCACGACTCAGGAAGGCCTCTTTCCTGACACACGGAAGGAAGAGGAGGAGATGACGGGCTGCCTGCGCCCTGGAGATTTATCAGGTTTTCTGCCTTTTTTAAAACAATTAATTTTCTTTTATTTAGAAAAGGAAATAATGAAAACACAATCAAAATGTGTTCAGTTTCAAGACAGTTGGGCTTTAATAAGATCACTTCTTTAACAACTAATGTGGTTGCCTTGGGTATATAAATGGAAAAACCATGGGCTGAACAGGCATGGAAAGCCCACACGATGGCTTACTACTTGAGAGACTTCAAGCAAGGCATTTAACCATGAGTATCAGATTCCTAACCCAATCTGTTTATTTTTAAAAAATAAGGAAAAATGGTCGGTTCTTCTTTTCTTCTACAAGGCTTAAAGGCCTACACCCAGCCAACCCTGTTCTCTAATCCTGTCCTGGCGGTCCCTGTCAGTTTCTCCTGTTCTCAGGACTATAAAGGAACAATCACAACTTCAGCAGTGCTATGTTTAAAGGGTTCCTGCCTAAAGAAGTCAGTGGATTTCTAAATGAATTTTCAGAGAAATAGATGCAAGCGAACTGAAAACATATGTCCACATAAACATTTGTACGTGAATGTTCATAGCAGCATCATTCGTAATGATGGAAAGAACCCAGAAGTCCGTCAACTGGGCAAAGGATAAGCAAAACGCAGTTGGTCCGTACCAGGAAATATTATTCACCTGTGGAAAGGAATGAGACACTGATCCGTGCTCCAACATGGATGAAGCTTGAGAGCATTACGCTGAATGGGAGAAACCAGACACTAAAGGCCACCTATCATGATTCCATTGATATAAAACTTTCAGAGTAGACAGATCCACAGAGACAGAAAGCAGATTAGTGTTGCCAAGGACTTGGGGAGGGGACTGGGGAGTAACTTCTAATGGGTGCAAGGTTTATTCTTGGGGGGGGGGGCAATGAAAACGCTCTGGAATTAGAAAGAGGTGATGTTTGCACAACTTGGTGAATATATTTAAAACCAGGTGAATATATTGAATGCTTTTTTTAAAAAGGGGGAGTGATTTTTTTTATACTATGTGAATTATACCTCAATAGAATGGTTATGAAAAACTGAGTATAAGCACCGAAGTGCATGGGAGGCTGGTGTGAAAATCTTCACAATGCTGCTGGCAGCATCACTGCGGTGAAACTTGTCCTGCCTCATGGCCTCCGCCCCCAGTGAGACAGGCTGCCCACACTGGCTACAGCTCGGACACCATCATGCAACTAAGAAACCTCCCCCCTCACACCCAGCCGCACTGCAGCGCCCAGCCAGCAGACCTGCAAGGAGAGAGGTAAGCTGGCCACGTCTATGTGAGCACCCGTCCTGTACAACTAACATAGTCCTACTTGTAAATCCGTAAAATGGCAACATGGACATTCAGGTTTGCTAGCCAATCATGGCTGCCCCAGGGGGTGGACCACATGAGACTTCCTGCGTGAGGTGCTTCATTCACAGAAATTAAGATTTCTAGCACTATTTTTTTGAATTCTTGTTTCTTCATATTTTTCTGTTTGGTCATTGTTTTCTTCCTTCTTGTCCGCTCCCTTGATTTGAGTCCCAGTTTCCTTTCCATCACTATTGCTTTCCTGTGCATTTCCCTTCATTTCAATTAGTTTAGCCTTCATATGTTCCTCTAATTTGTGACTAAAATCTACCAGTTCTGTGAGCATCCTGATCACCAGTGTTGTGAACTGTGCCTCAGACCCAAAAAGGAACATACCAAGGCACATCATACTTACATTAGCCAAGATTAAAATGAAGGCGAGAATCCTAGAAGCAGCAAGAGCTAAGGGGACAGTCACCTACAAAGGAGTTCCCATCAGACTGTCAGCGGATTTCTCAAAAGAGACCTTACAGGCAAGAAGGGGCTGCAAAGAAGTTTTCCAAGTCATGAAATCCAAAGACCTACAACCAAGATTGCTCTATCCAGCAAAGCTTTCATTTAGAATGGAAGGGCAGATAAAGTGCTTCTCAGATAAGATCAAGTTCAAGGAGTTCATCATCACCAAGCCATTATTATATGAAATGTTAAAGGGACTTACCTAAGAAAAAGAAGATAAAAAACATGAACAGTGAAAGGACAGCAAACTCACAGTTATTAAGAACCACACCTAAAACAAAAGCAAACTAAGAGGACAGCTAGATCAGGAGCAGAACCATAGAAATGAAGATCACATGGAGGGTTAGCAACAGGGGAGTGGGAGGAGGAGAATGGGGGAGCAGGTACAGAAAATAAGTAGCATAGACTGTAGATAGAAAATAGATAGGGGGAAGGGTAAGGATAGTAGGGGAAATATAGAATCTAAAGAACTTGAGACACGTGTTCATGAACTAAAGGAGGGGTGTGCAAGGTGGAGGGGAATGAAGGGGGGAAATAGAACAACTGTAAGGGCATAATCAATAAAATATAGTTTAAATAAATAAATAAATAAATAAAAAGATTTCTATCACTAAACTTTTACTCCCTTTATCACATCTGATCCTCACAAAAGCATAGAGAGCATAGGATGTCATTGCGCTCATTTTGTAGATAGGGAAACTGAGGATCACAGAGGCACCACGATCCAACCAAAGTCACCTACTAGCAGGAAATGGTGCACAAGGCGGGAACCTGGGGACCCAACCTCCTGACCTGGCACTCTCTTGAAGACACCTGCCTGCCCCTCCTCCCCATGCTGAAAGGCATCCTTGTCAATGATGGGCCATGTATCACATCCTCCAAAATGCTTCCTTCTTCACGCCTATTATCCAGTGACTCACCTCTCACGCAGCTGCCCCGCCCCAGAGCAAGAGACCTGTCAAACTCCCACCTGTGTATCTGTGACACAGAGAGACAGATGCTCCTGGCCCAGACACTTTCCTCTGTTTTTCTTCCTTAAACCTCCACCCTCAACGTCAAGTGTCTTCACAACCCTGCTCTTTTTTTTCTGACCACTGACTTTGCTTCTGGGCTACATCCTCTCCTTCTCTGACCGTTGAGAGAAAAGAGAGATTCCATCCCCCAGGAGAGGGTGGCAGGAATTCACTTCCTGGTCACACGAGGTTGGACCTCTGCCTGCCCACCCTCGCAATCCCAGGGCTGGCCCTGCTCTCAGCTCCGAGGACCTGCTGAGTGAGGAGAGCACTGTGTCCCTCCCTGAGGCCCCACAGCCCCGTCCCCCCAGAGGTCTCCCTGGCAAACCAGCCTGAGTGGCACTTCTCAGGCCCGAATGAGCTCACCATTCACCCAGGGATGGAGAGAAAATGCAGACTCTGAATGGGGCCTGTGATGCTGCCTTCTAACCGGGTGACACTGATGCTGCTGGCCTGAGGCCACACCTGGAGTAACAAGGTCCTGGGACAAGTGAGCAGGACATTAAGTTGGGCTGGGCCCAGGACCACGCAGGGAAGAAGCACATGACCTGTATCTTCCTTCCAGTGCTCCATAAATGGCATTTGGAACCTCAAAGCCAAGCCATGTGTTGGACCTGTTTTCAGAACAGCAACACCCCCTTCCTATAATGCTGAGGTCCCTCTGTTTGCTTGGTGTCAGACACAAGGCCCTCAGACTCTCCTAGAATCCTGGAAAAGAAGCAACTTTGGACAATCAAATCCTGGGTCATAAAAATCCCAGCCTCCCAAAAGCTGGTCTCAAATGAAATCAAAGCAAAAGCCAAAAGACCCAAACATTCCCACATACCAGAGTCCTCCTCCAATCTCCACCTCTGTGCTGCGCTTCCCTGCTCCCATCACACTCAGCACTCCCCTTCCCAGTGGCCACAAGGACCCAGGTGCACAGCGTGCCTTCCTTGTACAAAAACAGTCAGGCTTACGTAAACTGGTAGGGACTTGGAGCTAAGGTTGATGAGGATACAACCTTTGAAGAGTGGAATTACAGGGGCCACTGCCTTAAGTTCTGGCCACCTGAGGCCTTCACATGCTCGCTCATTCACCAAGGACACAGAGGGTGCTGACTGTGCATGGCACCCCTTTGCCCCAGGTTGCTCCTGAAGCCCCACCACCTTAATGGAGCAGCCATTCGACTCAGCCACAGACTTCATGCCAGCTCCACCGCCCTCGGGCTCCTCATGCAACCAAAATCCAAACCAATATGCAACCAACTCAAACCAATATGAACCAAAACCCACCTGGGCAACCAAAATCCAAATCTATATTGGGCGGCTGCATTTTCTTTCTCCAAAGACAATAGTTATAGAATTACTATGTGACTCAGCAAATCCACTCCTGGGCATATTCCCAAAATAATCTCAGAGATCATTGTACACCCATGTTCATAATAGCACTATTCCCAATAGCAGGGGGAAGGGAGGGAGGGAAGGAGGGAGGAAGGATCCAAATGTCCACAGATGGATGAACAGGTAAACAAACTGTGGTGTATACTTACAATGCAATGTTATTTAGCTGTAGAAAGGAAGGAAATTGACACATGCTACAACATGGATGAACCGTGAAGGCATTATGCTAATTGAAATAGGAGTGTCATCAAAAGACAAATATTGAAGTGATTTCGCTTTTATGAGGACCCTAGAGTAATCACATTCACAGAGACAGAAAGTAGAATGGTAGTTGTCAGGGAATGGCGGCAGGGTGAGGGAGGGAAAAACAGGGAGTTAGTCTTTATGGGTATGGAGTTTCAGTTTTGCAAAATGAGAAGAGGTCTGGAAATGGATAGTGGTGATGGTTGCACAACAATGTGAACACAACACCACTGAACCATACACTTAAAGATGGTTAAGAGGGTACATTTCGTGTGTGCATAGTTTACCACAATTTTTCAAAGCAGTGGTTAAAGGGAGAAACGGTCAATAACTTGCTCGCAAACAAGCATGGCTTGAAACAATCTTGCAAACAACTGTGGCTTAAAGGGGGATATTTCATAATGCAGAGATTCTGAACAAAGGGGGAGCTGGCAAGACACAGCGCAAGGGAAAATGACAAAACGGCAGAAACAGTGGGGAAACTGAGAGCCAAGACCAATTGTTTCATTACAGATAAACTGACTACTCGAGTAAGAATGCCAAACATCCTCTAGAAGATTCTGGATGTTTCTGACCTGAAGATTTCATTTGTGTTGCTGCTGACCTAACACCTCCTGCTAAAATGACAACAGGACATTACTTCCATCACAGCTTTCATTGGGAGAACATCAGATATGGGTAGCTGCAATATTCAGAGCTTAGCATCTCTCCTAAGGAAGCAGATTTTTTACTTGAAAGATGGCAAATAATTTTGAAGTAATAACAAGACCTTTTTTGCATTAAAAAAAAGTTGCCAAAAATGTCCCCCCTATGCCTTTGGAGATGTTATTAAAAGGCAATTTTTTTTAGCCTTTGTGCTTCTAAGATACACACACACACATGCACACACACAATCTGGCCCCACAGTACAACTGTAATGAGGTGACAGTTGCAGTGTAAGAATTGAGCAAACTATTCAGTACAACAATTATGCTCCATGAAGTTCAGAGGAAGCTTCTTTCAGCCCAGGCAGCAGCACCCGGGCCACCTGAAAACCCATAATATTCCAAAACAATGCCCATGTATCACATAAAGAATGCCCTAGGATTTCTCCTTTAACGACAAGGAAGCTAAAGATTCAAAAATATAAGGGCAGAAACTGAAATCAAAACCACAATGAAACATCACCACACACTCACTAGAATTGCTGCAATAACAAAACAACAAGTGCTGGCGAGGATGTGGGGAGACTGGACCACTCATGTCTTTGTTGGCGGGGATGGAAAGCGGCGCAGCGCTGTGGAAACCAGCAGGGCGGCTCCTCAAGAAATGAAAAGTAGAATGTAGGATGTAGCCACACCATTCGCGAGTATATGCCGGAAATAATTGAAACCAGGACCTCAAAGAGATATCTGTGCCTATGAGCATGTACACATACCTGGGGTGACAGTATTCATGACAGCCAGCACACACACAATGGGCAACAGCGGTCACTCCTCATGACCCCAGCCCCTGAAAACCATTCCCAGATCCTCACATTTTACTCAACAGAGCGCCCAACACAAATTCTTCCAGCTGAACATGAGATTTGGATTCTGCCAAATTCTTTGACTCTTGTAAATCAGGGAGCTACAGCCTCATGAGGATATCTCGATTCCTGTATGAAAGTAGAAAAGTTATCCACTGCCCCTTCCTTCTCCCCATAGTACAATGTTTCAAAGACTATCCAGATAATTAATCTATCCTTGGCTAAAGTTAAGAAGCCACCTGGTTGGTGTAGCTCAGTGGATTGAGCACAGGCCTGCGAACCAGAGGATCACAGTTTGATTCCCAATCAGGGCATATTCCTGGGTTATACAGACCAGTTCCCTGCAGGCCAGTCCCCAGCAGGGGATGCACGAAATGTAACAACACATTTATGTTTCTCTCCCTCTCTCCTTCCCCTCTAAAGATAAATAAATAAAATCTTTTTTTTTAATCTTAAATTTTTTAAAAAAAGAAGAGCTAAAGAACCCTTTATACCTACAGTCACCACAGCCTGGATGCACGTAGGGGTCGGCACCGTTACCGCACTAAAAAGACAGTGACTCGGGAAGTACTAGAGACAGGCAGAAAGGAGAGCTGCTTCTCCCCTCCACCACTGAGCCGAGGGAGTCAAAATCTGCACAGACCGGATGCCATCAGCATCTGAGCTATGTGCAAAAAGGTTAATTCATAGGACTGAATTGTTTTCATTTGCAGAACGGCATAAATTTAATAAGAAAAATATGTTAAGATTAAGATCATACTCAGAATGGCCTTTTAACTTCCTACATATTTGTTCACTTTTTGTAAGTTTGTGTTCAAACACATAGCAGGGGAAATCCATTTGTTTCTGAGTTGCCTATCCCGAGATCCACACTCCCATTCCTACCATTGAAAGAACCCCAGTTTTACTTAAGGTGGTCAAGCAGCTACAAGAACGCATCTCCGGACTCCTTAGCAGCCACCTGCGTCTACAGTACTAAATTCCGGCCAATTCAACAAGGGCAGAAACTTCCATAAAATCTCAGAAGAGCACAGGAGGAACTCTTCAAGCCCTTCCTCCTCTCTGCTGCCTAGAAAACAGAAGTGATGATGAGATCTCCAACAGTCATCCAGGACTGGGAGGAGATGTGCTGACCATGACACAGCAACGAGAGAGAAAACCACAACTCTGAGTCTTGGCAATGCCACACGAGCCCTGGAGTGCATTCCCCAGACTTGTACATGATAGGGAAGGAAACTGCTACCCTTGAACCACACACTGTTATTGTTGGGTTTGGTGGCGGGGGTTATTTTACAAAGGTGAGCTGAATACTAAGTAAACATTTAAAGTAAATCCTTTGAAGAATCACCAGTGGGGAGAGGAGTCTACGAAGATGGAGGCAGTGACAGAGGAGAAGTTTTTGAATCTTCTAAAACCCCAGATAAAGAGAGAAAACCAATGACTGATGAATATATGGGATCTCTCTGTATAATTCTTCACAACTGCATATGAATCTACAATTGTCTTAAAACACTGTTTTAATTTCTAAAATCTATCTTTACGTAGTGGCATAATCAACAAAATATAACTAAAAAATTAATAATTAAAAAAGCAACCAGATAGCAAAACAAAAACCCCATCAACAATGTTTATAATAAAATGTCAAATACCAGTGGGTGAGCAGAAAATTCCACCAGCATGTGAGTGGGTGAGGATGAAGCCCCAACCCCCACGAGGCATGTGCTGTCCCCTGTGCAACAGAAAACAGAGGGAAGCAGGAGGCGTCTGACAGGTGTGAGCGTGAGAATCCGGAATGGCGGGCAGGTACTCAGTGGAAAGCATGAGAGGCCCATCTGGGGAAGGCAGCTGAACCCGAGAGGGGGACTGAGCAATCCCATAGCAGACAAGTCAATGATTTCATGGTTGGGACGGAGCAGTCTGGAGTAGACCCTGTGAATTCTTAAACTGGCCCCCAGGGCACCCTTCCAAGATAGGAGAAACTGCTGGGAGTGGAATCAAAATTGAGCAAGACAGAAACAATAATACAAAGGAAAGAGATGGTCCAATTAAAAATGAGAGACAGGAACAGAGCCCAGAAATTTCAAAATGCAACCAGTCGTGTTTCTGAACACTACAGTAAAATAGAGGAGAAAGCTCTGTGAAGTTTGAAAAACAACTCTGAAGCAAAACTGTTTCTAACAGTTCAGGAAAACAAATCTCAGAGAAAAGTGAGCAACATAAAGTATAAAGATTGAGTTACATGCAGTTATTAGAGGGAAAAAGTGAATGAGGAGCTGAGTAATATCCTCACAGACAATGAAAGCCTGCCATAAAGACATAGCTAAAGGTCAGCTCTGCAGCCTACTGCATAAAAAATGGAATGAAAGATACAGGGAGCCCTGACTGGTGTGACTCGGTCAGTTGGGTGTCGTTCTGCGAAGCAAAAGGTCACCAGTTTGTTTCCTGGTCAGGGCACATGCCTGGGTTGCAGGTTGGGGCACATGCAAGAGGCAACCGACTGATGTTTCTCACATTGGTATTTCTCTCCCACTCTTCCTCCCTCCCTTCCCCTCTAAAAATAAATAAAATCTTTAAAATAGTTGTAAAAAGAGAAATAGAGAAATGATATAAGACAAGAAAGAACAATATAAACAACCCTTAGGAAAACACAAATGAAACAACACAACATGGGTATTTGAATGAAAATCATTTCAGAAATCAACATTAAACCAAAAGGAACACAAAAGTGAGCCAGCACAACAGACAATGTTTAAGAACATGTGACAGTTAAATGGGGACTTTTTAATTTAAAAATGGAAAAAGAAAAGGATTCAATAGAAAGTGAATTACTGCAGATAGGCAAAAAAAAAGATCTAATATGCAGAAAATAGGAGTCCCTGAGGAAAACATGGGAACAGAACCAATATGAAAAAGTATTACACAAGAAAACTTTCCTAAAGTTAAATATATATATATATATATATATATATATATATATACACACACACACACACATATGTATGGATATGTGTGTGAAAATATATATGAAATACATACATTTGCATTTTGTGTGTGTGTATGTATGTGTGTGTGTGTATATATATATATACATATATATATATATATATATATATATATGAAATACATATTGAGAGAGCACATTGTACCTGAGAATACTGGTCCAGAGTGACCTATGGTGAGACACAGTCTAATACTGAACTTTACAGAAAAAAAAAATCCTCTAAATGTCTAAGCAGAAACAAGTGACTTACAAGGGAAAGAAAGTAGATAATCAACAGACCTTTTAAAGCAACACTTTATATAGAAGAAAATGGAGAAACAAGGAAATGTGAGCCGGGGACGTACCATATAGCAAAATATTTAAGTATAAAGTATATCCAAAAAGTGTTAACAATGAGCAAAACCTTAAAGCCCTTCCTGAATAATCTACCAGAATAAGGATCCTTAAATATTTTATCTTCAACTCCTTACACTCTTCAAATTATTGAGGACCCCAGAAAACTTTGTGTTGGCAATATCTACATAATTCACCTGGCATTTGAAACATAAATTTTTAAATATTTTATTAGTTAATCAAAAATAAATCCATTATATGTTAACATAAACAACAAATTTTAGGAAAAATAACCATTTTCCCCAACAAAAATAATGAGTGTGAAGCACAGCATTGTTTTTAATCTCCGTAAATCTAACACCTTTCAATACATGACAGCTGGACCCGCCTCCCGACTCACACTCTCCGTCCACTGGGCCATCACAGCACAGCCCCTCAGGAGACCTCTGCTGCAGGCGCGTGGGAGCATGAGGGTGGGGAAGACAGGAAAATTACGTCTTAGAAGTATCATGAAAGCAGTTTTGACCCCGAGGACTCCCTAACTAGAGAAAGAGCTTCAGACACTCAAAATGATTGGAAAGATATCAACATCAGAACTAAGAGTGAATGAGGACTAAACGAAGACAGGATAGTCTGAAATGGCCATTCATTCTGACAATGTTGTTATAGAACTATAAAATGAGGACAGAGAATGCCCCCAAAAAATATGAACTCATTCTTGATTTGTACTGTTGTATAATTGTATAGTTATTCTGGCACTCCTGTGAGTGTCATGCAATGTAAATGGGTAAGTATGGGATGCTCTGACTCTACCCACTGCTGTATTTATGAGCATCGGCCAAAGCACCCCTGAACTCATAACCCAACTCTCCCCTCTCACATGCCTCCAGTACCATCTTTCTCAGCAAGGTATCTGTCCTTTTCCCAAACATAACCTGCCCAAAACTGAACTCATGATTTCTCCCCACAAATCAGCCGCCCCTCCCAGGTCCTCCCATTTCTTTTAAGGTTTGCAATTGTCCTCTCTCGGTGCTGGGTTAGAAACTGCCTTTAGGCACTCACTCAAAGTTTATGGATCCTCTTCCTCTACAACCCACTATCACTGTGTGGAGTCATGAGGGGAGGGGCAAGTAAATCACTGCATGCCGAGCAGTCAAGCACTCTGCGTGCATCTGTGTGCCACGCTGGCTCCCACACACTGAGACCCTCCCTGCAGAGACACCCAGGAAACTGGTGACAAGGACAGGCTGGAGCAACCAGGCAGGGAGGGGAGGGAGGCTGTTCACCCTTCGTCCTTTACCCCTTTTAATTTTCAAATTGTTGTATCAACTATGCAAGAGAATAAAATTATTAAACTATAATTTTATTCTCTTGCATAGTTGATACCATTTGAAAATCAAACCAATTTGTATTAAATGTGAAGACCCTACATACATAAAGAATAAGTTAATAATAGGGAAGCTCAATTTATAAATATGACCCAACTAAAAGAGAGAACCAGTTTCCAGTGGCTGGAAAAAAACCAAGTGCGTGAATCCCACTTCATCGAAATGCCAGGCCTGTCCTCAAGGTTCTGTTCCCCTGGGTTCTAATTCGCCTGGGGTGGCAGTAACTCCCAGCTGATAAAAGATGCCCTGCCACAGCCCACACGGAGAGATGGGCACATGTATTCACTCTTCCTCGACACTTCTCTGAGCCCTCCTTGGGTCTCTGCAAACTCAAACATGAGCTCGGTTCCCTGCAGAATTCAGCCTATATGAAGTTCAACAAAATACACCTGTACACAGGTATCATATGAGCCCCACAACACTCAGGGGCCCTGCAAGATCCCAGAACCCCAGGGCAGCCATGCTCCACTGGGCACCAGCTGAGCCTCAAAAAGGGTTTGGCAAAAATGGAAATGACATCAATTAGGCCAAGGAGGCAGCATTTTTAAATGTGCCTCCATTTTTTCAAAGCGGTTAAAGATAAATGCCCATTTTAACAAGGTTGGGGTGGTTTGTTTTTAACTTATAGCTAAAGGCATATTCTGCCCCTACGTGTGATAGTCTGAATCAGAGATAAGCACTGGCCCCTTCCTCCAGACTATCTCAAATGGAGGTCCCCACCAAAGAGACACTCCTAGGCTCTGCAGGAGCCGTCTCCCTTTTCAACTAAACCACCAGGAAGTTAAGTGCGAACTTCAAATGACCCACTGCAGTAACTAATTTGTCCTGGAACCCTGGTGATACCCATTTCTTCATTCTTTGTAATTTATCATGACCCTTATTTGTTTGTGTAACATACTGTCCTGCGCTGTTTCAATACTGCACACCGCTTCCAATCCTTTTGGAAAGCAGGAGAAGTCTAAGGGCAGTCAGTTATCACGGAATCAGGGCCAAGCACTGCCTTCCCCAACCACACATCTCAGTCAGAACTCAGGAGACCCTCCCCACCACTTGGACCCCCTCTAGCACTCTGGTGATGGGGGAAGCTCGCCAGCCACACCAGTCTCCTCTGCCCTGACTTCTTGGCTTTTTCCCATCCAATGCAACCTAGATACCATTTCCAGAATATCCTTCCTTAAACTCTAGTCCATCCTACTCTCCTCCTGCTCGAAATTTGATTTCAGTGATTCCTTTATTTTCTATTTAGTAACTTGAAAATCTCATTGTCTGTTTGTAAAGAGTCCCCACACAAAGACCCTAATAGTAACTATTCTGTGGGCAGCCCAATATTTAAGCTGATATTATCTTATTTGAACCTGACAATGAACCCATGAAGCAGAGAGCATCCTCTCCAGGTGACAGCTCAGAAAACCCAGATATTTCTCTGCCTGATATTACACACACACACACACACACACACACACACACAGTTTCCAGCCTTGATCTTCTGTCCAAGGAGCTTGGATTTGGTCTGCTGCCAAGGTCACTCCACTCCTGCTCAGTCCCATCAATGTGTCATTTCCCCAGTCACTCCTTCAGCCTCCTCCCTGTTACCTATATGAATCCTTCCAGGCTTTACTCAGACCACTCACCTCCGATCATCTTTCCTAAGGCCAGTTTATCTACAGACCCCACACCTGTGTACACAGGTGGACTAGCTCTCTGCCCTCATATACGATACCATCAGAACCTAGATTTTTTCCAAAGGTTGGAGCCATTGTATCAGCCCAGTAGGGAGTTAGGAAAAAATCCAACCTACAGTTAGTACAGTTGAAGGGGAAGCCTCCTGCCCTCACTAAAACACCCATTTTCTTCAACTTCTTACAGAGCTAGGGTCATTACCACTCACTTCCGCATTCTTTGGGTCTAACACAGTAGCAGGCACACAATGGAGCATCCAGATGACTGGTTTCCGGAGCGAATGAATCACCACTTGTCTATCTGTGGATGAGTCTGATCAGACTCCTCTCTCGACACGCAGCGCTACTGTGAGGATGCGCAGAGCTCCTTGGTCCCTCTGCAGCTCTCTCGGGAAATGCGCCAGAGCCCTGGTTTCCACCTAGGGCCAGCTCTGCACCCCAAGGGACATTTGGCAACTGGGGGGATTGCTACAGGCATCTGGTAGGTAGAGGCCAGGGATGCTAAACATACCTGCAACGCACAGGATAACCCATAATAAACTAGCATTCGGCCCAAATGTCAACACAGCCAAGGTAGAGAAATCCTGCCCTGGAGGGAACAAAACAAGAGAAGAGAAAGTGCCCGAAGACCTAGGCCTCCAGAGGAAGCAGTGGAAACATGGCAGCATCGGGTGCCAGCCCCAGAGCTATCATAAATGCTTTCGACCTTACGTGTAACTGTTGAACTCCAAAATAAAGCAGCCCCGCCTCCTGCCCTGCAGCCGTCCCAGAGCCACGTGGCAGGCATGGCAGACGCTGCGGAATGACCACATCACAGACTCGGTGCAGGCTGACGGGCTTCTGCCTACTAATTTTAATCTCTCTTTCTCAAAGGTCAGGCATATTTTCAGACCTCTCAGCACAAGCATATGATGGGCAGAGTTGATGTATGTTGCTTCCAGTTGGCAAAGCACTTGATTTGCCAGCACCCAGGGCTGAGTTACAGGCTTAACCTTGTCCCTGTCACTGTCCCAGAGACTTTAATCCATTATCCTAATTGGCAAATGATATGTAAGTACCAGGAGGCCGTGTGCCTGCAATTATATTGATATTGAAGGCTTAATCTCTGAAAGAAAACAGTAATTCATTAAAACCCGCACATCCCAGCTGCCGTTTGCAGCAAAAGGTAAAGAAGCCACTCCATGGTGAGGCACAAATCAGCTGCTGAGCAGGAAACACAGGCAAGGCCAGATGAAGGAGAGGCTGGAGATGCAACCTGCTTGGTACCAGCAAAGTTTTGCCCTTGTTCCACACGACCTTGCTGCATCCCTGGGAAGGGGCGGGGGTGGGGTGGGGGAGCAGACCAGCATTGAGGATCAGGGCCTGGGAGGGCAGGCAGCAGCCCTTCCTCTGCCCCTGGGCAGGGCGGGCTGCTTTTAGCAAACACTTCGGCCCTGGCCACTGCATCTTACCAGCATCTCAGGAAAAGTTGAGAGGCTTTCAGGAAGGAAGATGACTCCATGGTCTGATACTTCAGCTCAACTCTCACCATAACTCCAAAGTCTGCTGCCCTCATTGTTCATGTGGATATGTAACTCCCACCAGGCGGAGCAGCCTGTTACAGGTAGTCTAGCTCCAAAGCCCACCCTCCTACACAGTGACCGGTGCTACCACAGCAGGACAACCAGCACTCACCATGTGCATGCCAGGGGCTGTGACAAACACTTGATGTGCCCATCATCTCATCTGTGGGGGACACAGAAGGCCGTATGTTGCTTCCCCTGTTGTCTGACTGCAAATCTGAACAGAGCCCCAAAACCTGAGTAGGAGTCAGGAGTGGTTGTGCTCCAAAACAAAGCTGCGGGGCCACTTGGCCCGTCTGGGAAGCCCCCAGCAGTCCTCCAGCAGAGAGGAAGCTGGAGGGGCAAGAAGTGTTCTGTCATTTTACCCAGGCCCCTGACCCACCCTGTGAGGGGCACACAGTGACCAACCTCTCCTTTTGAAGAGTCACCTGCGCAAGGCTGCCCCAACCTCCCAGGGGGATCTCCACCTGGACTCCAAGGTGCTGCCCGGGCACTCGCAAGCACCCCTTCAGATACAGACCCCGGTGCTGATGCAGGAAAGGGGCCAACACTTGGCGAAATGGCCCGAGCCCTCCCCCTTTTTAAGTGGGTGCACTCTGCCCCCAGGTGCCAAGTTCCCTGTGGTCCTCACACCCTAGTCTGCAGCAAGGCTGTAAGCCTTGGCACACTGCGAAGCACCCCCTCCCAGAAGGGTTGGCAGCACCGGGTGAAACCAAGCCTTGTGCTTACAAGAAGGTGCTCCAGCAGCAAAAACAGAATCCTGACTCATGGCGACAATTCCAGCTCTTGGGCTCTCCATCCCTCAGTCCCGATTTCCCAATGCATGGGCAACAATCTGGTGAATATTTATGGACCATCTTTTGTGGGCGGGAGGAGAGAAAGCTAAGGCAGTGTCATTTCCTGTCCATGGAGGTGAATTCAGTCTTTCCAAGTCAGTTTCATGCATGAATTATGTTGTTATTCACATAGTTCGGTCATTATTTACCCCCAAATTTAGCAGTCAGCCCTTCCATAAATTCTATTGCACAATTATGCCAGATCCCAGAGTTTAATAGTTTAATAACTTCCTACTTCCCCTCCAAACGCTCTGAGTGGAGAATCACGTGGGGGCATAACCACCATCCCCAGCAAAAGTGCGTCCTCTTTCACATACTCAGGTAGGGACTTTTTATATATTTTAAATCATTTTTTCAATTAAAGTTGACATTCAATATTATATTAGTTTCAGCATATTATGTCAGCATAGTGGTCTGACATATAATTTATGAAGTGATCTACCTGACAAGTCCAGTTGGTACCCACTGGCACCATACAGAGTTGTTACAATATTACTGACCATATTCCATATAGAAACTTTTCTGAAGCAAACTTGCTGCAAATGCGCTCATCTGAAACCACGTCTTGTTCCCATCTTGATACACCAAGCAAGGTTGGAGTGTGATGTTATTTCAGACTCACTCCCTCTCTTTAACCTCAGATACTCCAGCCCTAAAAAGAACAAAGCCCAGGGCACTTCCAGTTTTAATTTAGCCTGGCACAGCCACGCCGCTCCAAACTAGAATTGCTGCAGAGGGAAGAAAGGCAGGAGCAGCTGCCCGTCATCTCCCTCCAGACACGTCACCCCTTTCTGCTGTGCACACAACTCATCCCTCTAAGCTTGTTGACCATGCATCCCCATGCCTCCAGGAGAGTTAGAACTGAAGCCCGCACATCCCACCTTCTGAGCACAGTGTGTGGACAGCCTCTGTGTGGAGCCGCAGGGTCTGCAGAAACACTGTGGTCTTCGCTCCTGAGCACAGAAGCACAGGGGAGAAGAGGCATGCCAGGCAGACTGAGGGAGGCTTACCCCCCGATGCAGCTCAGGAGAGAACCGGCCTCACATCTGTGGCCAGACAGGCTACCAAACAGTTCAGGGCATGACCACTGGCCCCACAAGGGACCCTCACGGAGAGTCCTGAGAATGGGACATTTCCAAGAAGTGAGAGAGCATGAGCCTCACATGCTCCCTGCCTTCTCCCAAAGCCCCCATCTTTCCTCAGAACGAAGGAGGAGCGGTGGAAAGCCACAGACTTCTTAGGGAGCTGAGAAGAAGTCCCTGCCCTATGGAAAGAGGAGGAGTGGGCCATAGGATTCCCCTGAGATGTACCCACGGAGGGAAATGGAAATTCACGCCACATCCTCGTCGAGTCTGCATAGACAGGGAGCACATTTTAAAAGTCGGTGCTGCCCTGGCTGGTGTGGCTCAGTTGGCTGGCATCATTCTGCAAAGCGTGGGGCTGCTTGTTCAATGACCCAGTCAGGGCACATGTCTGGGTTGCAGGTTGGGTCCCTGGTTGGGGTGCAAGTGAGAGGCAGTCCATCAGTATTTCTCTCCCTGTCTTTCTTTCTCCATTCCCCTGTCTCTAAAAATAAAAAATAAATAAAAATAAAAATCAATGCTCCAAGAGGGTCATGGAGGATGGAAAGTATAGCGCAGGGAATATAGTCAGTAATATTATAATAACTATGGATGGTGCCAGGTGGGTACTAGAATGATGGGGTGATCATCTCATAAGTTAGATAAATAACTAATCACTATGTTGTTCATCTGAAACTAATATATCATATTTTGCCACATATAATGCACACTTTTTTGCCCAAATTTTTGAGGAAAAAATAAGACTGTGTATTATACATGGGTAGTGCTAATTCTATATCTATATAAATGTTTTTAAATCTTTTATTTCTGCTTATGCATTAAAAGTGCAGCTCTAAAAATGATAACAATATCCATATGCAAAGTAGTACACTGGAATACAATAATTGGTTTTAATCTAAATATTAATTAATTAACTTAAAAAATCAAAATGAAAGATTTTTTTCCTGAAAGTTTGGGCTAAAACGTGGTGCATACTGACACATGGAAAAATACAGTAATATTGTATGTCAACTGTAATTGAAAAATGAAGTGAAAATCAGTGCTCCAGGAAAGGACAATAACCAGTAATTATGTACATAAGTTGATTTTGAAATAAGGAGGTGAACTCTTCAATTCTTGGGTCTGGAAGTGAGGCTCTCCTAAGGGATAAGGAAGGAAAAAAGAAACATTCCTTGTAGGAAGAGTCTGGTGGGGGGCTGCCTGCCCCCCTTGACATCTGGACTTCTCACGGGACTCACTTGCAATCCTAAGAACACATTCTGTCCATTTCTGTTTATATCCAAGAAACAACAGACCTAAGGAGTCACTTGGGGGCTCCGGGATTTGGTTTGTTCTGTCTGCTCAGCTTGGTCTTTACATCTGGTCCAATTTAAAAATCAGGGCAAAGTCAGACAGACATGGGACAGTGCAGAATCAGAAAGAGAGAAATGAAGAGGATACATAATTAGAATCTTATGAGCAAATACCTTTGGAGAAAAACACACACAAAGAAAAACAGAAAAACTCAACAAAAAGCCCAATGTAACCACTAGGCAAGATAATAAGAAGCTAGTAAAATTCCTTGGCAAGTAGAATGGGGAAACTGAGACAAGATAATTAAATAAGGCCAAACAATTTGACCAATTTACAGCCAGCTAGTGAATTGCAAGATCTCGTTTTCCCTAACCAAGGATACTTGAGAGCAAATGGTTTATGCCTCTCCTCCCTGACCAGAGAACACACAGCTTAAATCACCCTGGTGAGGAAAATAGGTAGGAGACCCAATCAATGCCGTTTGTGCCAGCCAAACCCAAGGAGAGATGAAGTCAGAGGAACAAATAGCAAAAATTAAAGCCAGACAGACCCTAGATAAAAGTAAAACAGTGACGCTGACCAGAGAATAATCCCAAACTCCCCCATAAGCTCATTTTGATTTATCAGCATAGTAAAAACACGACTGGAAAGCTGATGAATATTCTGCTGAAACCTTCCCTAAGATTCTCTTCTGCAGAAGAGAAATAAAAACTCTCAAGACAAAAGATGCCAGGGCAGGCTCTCTCAGGAGCACACCCATGCCTTTTTTCGGGCATGGACTTTTTAGTCTCCTCCTCCCAAACTCTAAGGGTCCCCCTGAGACTTGCAACCAGGGGAGCAGCAGGCGGCAGCAGCTCATCCTGGGCTTACCTCCCAACCTGTCCCCAAGGCTCCCTTTTCTCTGACTTTCAGATGAGTTACAAGCAGCCCCGCCTTGGCTCACTTCTTTCCTTTAATGTTTCTAGGGAGCCAAAGCAGCCCCTTCTAGGCTGTTTCCTATTGCTTCTTCTACCCCAGGTTCCTCCTTTGTTTCACTGTCTCCAGCTTTAATAAATGTACTCTCAAAATCAGCTGGATTCACACTGTGAAATCTTTCCTGAATGAAGTCAAGAACCTATACACTACAGACTGGCCCGAGGCAGACCTGCTCCAGGCCCAGTTCCTGTCTAGTGACGACCACACTGTTAAAGAGGTAAAAACACTACAAACGTATACAAAGAATTCTCTGATGTTTAAACAAACTCTCCCCAAGTTCAGGCGTGGAAATTGAGACTCAGGACAGTTCTGATTGGCTCCTAGAAACCTCAAACTCCTCCCTCCTTTCAGACCCCGTTATCCCTCCACTCTCCCTTAACAGTCACAGAGTGTTACTGGGATACAGGACATAAAATTCTCACACACAACTGCAGAAGCAAAAGGGGAATGGTCACAGTGTGGGGCTAACAGTACTGGAGGCGTGCGAGGTGCGTGGCAGCAGCCCTTCTGATGGGGAGGGGGCGGGGTTATGGGAGATGGACGTGGGATGAGGTTCAGGTGCCCAGTGAACACAGCACACGTCTCAATGACAGATCCAGAACTCAGGGGTGAGTTGGAAACTTCAGGCGCGCAGCTTCTAAATAGACTCGCGAGAGTGGCTAGAACTGCTTCATATTTGTATTGTATTTACTTATATGCCTGTTTATTCCCTTTATAGCACTAGACACAGTGGTTGTACCCAGTAGACATTTCATAAAGGTTGATGAGCTGTTCCTAAGTCTGGTGTCAATCTGGACGTTTCCCACACTATAGTAACATAAAGTGATACTGATGTGTTCAAGCCCATAGGACATGTTGAATCTCGACAGCAGCAGCAGCAAAGCGCACATTTGTGGAAATCCTGCAGGACCGCCAGACCCCAGGTTCTCCACCTAAGACCTCCTTACGACTCACCAGTCCTTTCCACAGCTCCTAAGGGCAGCGTGAGGTCCCCACTGAGGGAAAGGTCAGTGCCGTGTTGCAGGGCTACCTGCTTGACTACACAGCTTCCAGATGTCATAGCTTCCCACTGCTCTTCCCTTGCCCACCATCTGCCCTCAACTAGGACACTCCTGAAGAGAGCCCAACAGTCTTAGTGACAGTATGGGCCTCCATACCTTACCGGGACCTCTACCAGGACCTCTCTAGGGCCCCACTTTTTAAATGTTTAACTTTTGTTTTGCCTTCTAAGCCACTTATACAGGAAAATGAAGACATGCCAGATGGTGGTTAGTTTAAAAATTAGTATGTTTTGAATATTTCATTTTGGAGGTGACATCACAAGTCCTTCTCACAAGGCCCAAGTCAGAGGTCTCCTGCTGCACCCAGGAGTGGGGTGCTTGACTCAGAACCCCACCTTCCCCAAGCGCCCCTGAGCAGGATGCCACAGCCTGGTGCCCCCTAAGGGTCCTGGCCAAGGCTGGGCCTTGAGTCATACCCTGGAAATGACTGCACCCCAAACCTTCAGGACAGTCAAGGGGAAGCAGGGCTGCAACTAGAGGCCCAAGTCCATGCCGGCTTCTGAGGATCACTGTCCCGATGCCCGCAGTGGGGACAGACCAGCAGCCCCGCCCTCCAGGAGCCTGGCCTGAGCTGGCAGGCCCTCTCAACAAACACATCTCTCCTGTGATGTCCCCACTAAACTCCACCACAGAAAATCCACAGCACAGACCTCATCAGTGACTCACAGTGGCCTGGGCGATTCCCAGCCAGCACAGCTTTGTGGAGCTGTCCTTTTCCAAGTCCCTAATGGGCTGGTAATTGTTTTTATGGCTTTCTAATGAAGTGCAAAGTGCTCCATGGCACTGTGCATTGCTTCCAGAAGCCTCTGAGACTGTGGAGCCAATGCCTGGTGGAGGGGACAAGTGCCTGATCAGCCCATCCTTGGCCACCCATGTCAACCTCATCAACCCCTAGACCCAGACCCCATGCCCAGGGTGCCCTGAGCTGCCAGCTCACTGCAGGGAAATGAGGTGGAGGAGAAACCACCGTACATAATGAGAGAGCCTTTTTAGGTGCCCTGGGCCAAACAAATTTTTAAAAGAATCCTCCAGATACTGAATCAGATGCTGAAATTACTGTTACTTGTGTAGTGAGAGTTCACTGTCGCTAATGAGGCTGTTGTTGGCTGAACATACATGTAGACTCTATCTTTAGGTGTGATTTGAACAGGTTACCCATTTGAGCATTTTGTAAATATCAACTCATACAGACTACTTTGACTACTTTTATAGTGTTTTAGAGCATAATTTTTCAACTTTAAAATTATTGTTCAATATAACTAGTAGTTAGTTTTATGTTATGGTCTTTACATGCTTCTCCATGCATATGACCATCTTGTTTAAGGTCTGAGCACATGTACTCAGGAGCTCAATTATTCCCCATGTCAGCAGACCCTTCTCTGAGAACAGTGATGGGGACAACAGCATCCCACCCCATGCCCCACAAGCACTGCCCCTCAAGGCAGTCTTTAATCAGGTTGTTAGGCCAAGCCACCACTGTCTTAACCTCTAACCTCAGGACCAAGATTTATTCTCTCAGATCCACAGAGGCCCCGGACCACCCAGGGTGGGGGCAGCAAGTGGTCCCCAAGTGCCCACTCATCGCTCTGCCCAGCACACACACAAGCCACCCAGACCGTGAACACTCAGAGACCAGGCAATTCCAGAGTCACACAATACCCTGAAGAACCAAAGAACCTAGAGCCCTTTCTCCTGGAAACACCCTTGAAAATGACATCCCACCCACTTCCTCAGCTTTGTTATTTCCTGTTTACTGCCTTTTATTCTTCTTCCTGAGATAATACCAAAGAAATTAATTTATGAAGTCAATGAATTAAACATTCATCTGTACCATGACCTTTCTGGCATCTTTCTTTAATCAACAAATAATTTGGGGTCTCCTTTTGTGAGTGGGGCACAAAACAGTCTACCTGCAAAAGCTCGAGACTAGCTGCTACCTGACACAGAATCCCTACTTCATAGATCTTCCTAAAACAGACCAGAGGGACTTAACCCCTCCAGCACAGAACCCATCTGTTCCTTTTGGGCAGCTTGTAAAGCTAAAAGCAACAGCGTACAGTCTCATCAGTTAAGAGTCTTCATTTCCAGGGACTTGCCAGCACTAAGTCCGAAATGCAAGGCTGTATGTCCACAGGCTCAGGATGGAAGCCTGGGAGAAACATGGATGTACCAGCCCCAGGTATCACAGCCCAGCTGGGAAGAAGGCTTTTAACTGCCTTCCTAAATGTATGCAGCTCTTGAAGGGTGAAATCCAGTTTTTTGGGCTGACTTACTTTCCCCTCCCCAAAGGCAATCTGTGAACTACACCCAGCTTGGCTGGAAAACCATCCTTTGAAGCCTGGTGAAACTGTTTCAAAAAACATTTTAGCTGTTTTGGCAGCATCTCTCAGACTCTTCAAACCAAAAGGGATGCATCGGTTTCTAGTCACTTATCTAGAAGAGGGCTTAAGACTACATAAAGTGGCCTGAAAGGAGAAGTAGCAGATCAACGAGACGAGCACTACTCAAGAACCCAGAGCTTCAAGGCTTAATCCTGCCACCTCCCAGGACTTCAAGCCTTAGTCCTCCCACCTCCCATGTGGCTGGTAGGAAAATGCCCACCCCCTGGGGCCTCACCGTTCTTAGCATCTCCAGTTGCTCAGGAAGGGCAGTGAGGGTCCATGAAACTGTGGATGGGAACAGACAACACTGCAAAGGCAAGTCACGTGGTGAATATGGTCCACGTTACTTTAAACGGTCAAGATAAACAATCAGGATTTCTTTCCTTCTTTCTTTTTTTAGTTTTTTTAGTTTGAAAGTTCGTCTCAAACTAATTCTTTATAGCATCTTACAACTTTTAAAATACTTGTAGATACATTATCTGATTTTAAGAGTATTAAGTTGATCGTTGAATCTAAAGCAGAATCTTTTTTAGAGGTTAAGAAATGACTGAAGGCCAAGGGACCTCTGGAACATCTTCAAACATAACAACATTCAAATCATAGGAGTGCCAGAAGGAGAAGAGAAAGGCAAGAAGTTGAAAACTTATTTGAAAAAATAGTGAAAGAAAACTTCCCTAATTTGGTGAAAGAAATAGACATACAAGTCCAGAGAAGCACAGAGAATTCCAAACAAGATGGACACTAAGAGGACCACACTAAGACACATCTTAATTAAAATGTCAAAGGTTAAAGACAGAGAATCTTAAAAGCAGTGAGAAAAAAGCAAATAGTTACCTACAAATGAGTTTCCATAAGACTGACAGCTGATTTCTCAAAAGAAACATTGCAAGCTAGAAGGAACTGGCAAGAAGTATTCAAAGTGATGAAAAGTAAGGACCTATAACCTAGATTACTCCATCCAACAAAGCAATCATTTAGAATGGAAGGCCAGATAAAGTGCTTCCCAGACAAAGCAAAGCTAAAGGAGTTCATCATCACCAAACCATTATTATATGACATGTTAAATTGAATTACATAAGAAAAAGATCAAAACTATAAACATTAAAATGGCAATAAATTCACAACTATCAGCAATCGAATCTAAAAAACAAACTAAGCAAACAAGCCGAACAGAAACAGAATCATGGATATGGAGATCATTTGGAAGGTTATGAGCTAGGAGGGGAAAGGAGGAGAGTGGGAAAAAGAGTGCAGGGATTAAGAAGTGCAGATTGGTAGGTACGGAATAGGGATATTAAAAACAGTACAGGAATGGAGAAGCCAAAGAACTTATATGCACGACCCATGGACATGAACAAAGGGGGGAGGATTGCTGTAGGGAATGGGGGTACCAGAAGGAGGGGGCGAAAGGGGGAAAAATTGGGACCACTGTAATAGCATAATCAATAAATACATTTTTAAAGAAGAAATGACCACAGCATACACTGCATGCCTCACACTGCACCTTGTTTCACAAACCTGAAATGGACCCTCCCCCACCCACACGGCCACAGTCCAGTTACTGGGATGCAGGCAGGCATCACCTCTGGGTACAATTAACAACAGAATTGTTCTTTTTCCCAGTGATGATAACATTTCACTATCCTAGCCTATTTAATTTTCTCCTTTGCTATTCTACTGCTCTTACTTTAGTACAAAAACTTGAGACTACAGAACTTGTAACAAGTTCCCTAACACCTTTTTTTTTCTTGAATTAAATCTTGAACTGGTTGCAAATTTTGCTGAACTACTGAGGCTTTCCAAAGTGTTTTTTTTTCCCAAGTCAAAATACTTCCCATTAGGTGTTTCTAACACAACAGAAATCAGCAAAACACCCCAAGAATCACCCTCCCCAGAAATCTGCTCTGAGTCCCTCAGTGAGGCCTGAAACACATATGGCTGCACACCTAGTCCTTAAAGAGCCTCCATTTGGCAAGACGCCTGGGAGCCATCCACCCCCTTTCCAGCAGGCAGGCCCTCTATACATCCAAATGTCTATTTACACGACAGAGTGTTTTGTTTCCCAACGTAAACTTTGTTCAGGCAAAAGTGAAGCTGTCTCCTCACAGGAACAGCCGTGGGCACAGAGTGCCAGGCACTAGGGTTTGCATCACACACCTACTAGCAGGTCAGACCTGGGGTGGGGTGTGGTGGGGAGAAGTGCAGGGAAACTTTTGTAGAGACACAGGTGGAAGCAGGTGGGCAGGGCAGGGGGAAGTGGTGGCGGGAAAACGGGGACAGCTGTGCTTGAACAAAATTTAAAAATGCAAAAAAATTTAAAATTTTTAGAAAACAAAAATAAATAAATAATTCCGAAATAAAAAAAGAAATCATTCAAAAGCACAGTGGTTTCCTTACCCAAGGCCACTTTCTGGACACGTAAGTAAAGGTTCTGCTGGACGGCAACTGTGGGGCCTAATCACCAGCTCAAGGTTTCAACCAGTCTCATATTAGCTACTACAGGCGTCCTCACCAGTACAACTATGCTCTCCACGGTCTTGTTTATTTTTTGGCCAGAATTTCACATTCATTGGTAAGGATTTCACATTCGTTGGTAAGGATATAAGCAATGATCAGGCCAGGGCAAAGCAAACACACATGCTCACATTCTATCATCCAACATCTAGAGATCCTTAGACATGAAGGGTAAAATCCTAGAGACAATGAATAAGCAGTTTAAGTAAGAGAGTACAGCTGTGAAATAACGCTGCTACAAGAGACCCTGAGGTACCTGCTGTGCTCTCCTGTGGTTCAATTCACATCTGTTCACATTCTTATTTCCTTTCTCCATACCTCTGATTCCCACAGCTCATCTCTATCTGGAAGGTTCTCATGCTAACTTTCTCATAGGTGTGTGTCTTTATTTTTTTATCCACCCACCCCTTTTATGTTTATTTGCATATCTATAGACGGTAGGGCCATTCTTTAAATTCTCTAGTTTCTCTTTCCATTTGTGGTGAGAAATCATTCCTGAGCTATATACTCTAAGATCATAGCATTTGCACACAGATACGGGACAGAACTGAATGTCCTCCAGCATTTCAACACTAGACTCTCACGCAGTTGAACACACCTGGCGGTTGTTTTACAACCTTCCCATACCCTCGCTGCATTCCTTTCTTGGTGGGTGGGGGTGGCGAGGGAGGTGGCACATCTGTCAATCACTGTTTGATGGGAAGGCACCTTAGACATTGCCACCTACAGGGTGGCTGACCTGCCCCAACCCAGACCCAACGTGGACATTCTGTGGGTTCTGCCTCCTGGGAGCTGAGGCAGGTTAATAGGAAACAGGTGATGGGAGGCATTTATCTGATTAACCCACAGAGCTTGTTTTTACCCCGAGAACAGAACCCTGGGCAAAAATGGGTCACAGACTTGATGGGGTATAAAACGGAGGAGATTTTTTTTTTTAATGCAGGCACAAGTCTCCTACTGCAAAGGGAGACTCAGGATTTCTAACCCCAGCTGCTGCATGCCAAGGCGGCAGCCAGCCACTCTGGCGACTCTGCAGGAGACCATGGGGGTGGGAGATGGGCTTCGGGACTTCTGGAGAACCAGATCTCGGCACCAAAGACAGAGAATAGGAAATGTGACTAAATGCACATAACACCACTGGGGAAGGGTATGATACGGCCAGGACACTGTTAGCTTGGTCAGTGTGACGTCTGACAGGAAGAGAAGGAACACCATCCCCCAACCAAGGCTGCAATGGCAGAGACAGGACAGGAGCAAACGCAGCCTCAGTGGGGATGCAGGAAAGAGTCAGGTCAAGTCCAGGGGTCAGAGAGAGCAGGGCAGGGGGACCAAGAGGAGACAGAATGGCTTTATGGGGGTCTCCTGATCAGAGAACAGCCTATTCTACTGTTCTGCAGTCACGCAGTGGACAGTGCGGGAGCACCTGCCATACAAACGTGACAGAGGATGAGCAGCAGCTGTGTGGGCCCCACAGTGCCCAGAGGAGCTGGACGCCCAAGCTAACAGAGGTCTCTGCACGGGTCCCCTTTAGCACCGCAGTGCTAAAGGTTTAGCCATCTCATCATCTCATAGTTTTGGGGGACATACCTCTGAAGACCCTTTATGCCAGGTTATCTTCACAGCTACTAGCATAAATTACACTTTGGAGTCTTCAGCCCATTTTTTATCCTTTTGTTTAAGCGAATTGACAGTGTCACTGGGCCCAGAAAAATCGTCAGCTTGTTTCCTGGGAAAACACGGTCGGCTTCAGCAACTGAAGCACAAGGGTTTGAAGCCAAACAAAATGCCTTCAAAGTCAGCCAGTGGAAACCATTCAGACATTCACTTTAGAATCCTGATGATTTCAAACCTTTTTAAAAAAATTTTCGGTTCCATTCCTCACCCACAGTTCTTCTGCTCCATTTCTCTTCATGGTGCGAGTTAGTCATCCCAGCCAGTTGGCCCTCCGAGCATTCTTCTGGTGTCTGGAAATAGGATCACTTGCAGGGACCAAAAAATTTATTTTCTCCAGCTAACCTCATAAAATACTGGCTTCTCACGCCTACCATAGCCTTTTTTTTCAGATCTGTAACTTCACATTCATGGTGTGACCATCCTTTTTTGGAGGGACTGAAGCTTGTTAGGGAGGCAAGTCACGGTTTATTGGCTATGCAGTATTACATCAAGGGGTCATACTAAAAATGTGCAGAGAAATAAAAAGCACAGTGGAGAGGATAGAGGTGCAAAAAGCTAGGGAGGGGAGCATCCCTCCATACCAAAATCTCATTCCAACCTCCTGCCAAATGCTTCAGCTCTACTGTGATATCAGGAAAACCTATCTAGGCTGCTAACTCTGATCATCAAAGCAGCGCCCCTGCGGCCTTCATTTGCATGAGGTTTGCTCAGTTGCTAACCACGAAGACTCCACTCCGCTCTTGTCCCAACTGGCACAGAGCTCCAAAGTGAACACGGAGGGTGCCAAAGGCGTGTCGCCTCTGGTTCACCAACGCGCAGTCCTTGCACTTGATAAAACAGGTACGAAGGAGGAGAGAATGCAGGGTGAGGAAAACATTATTTTGGAGAAATTTATTTGATAGCATTCTACCCCCGTGAGCCAAAGCTGATCTTAGATCCTTTCTTCCAACTGTGAGGTGGGAAGGAAGCTCGCCGGGGAAGCTGCCTATGGCGGCAGGTCTCGGACAGTGTCCTTTGCCCAATGCCTGTCACAACTCAGCTATTTATTTCACTGGGAGGAGGGAAAATAACCTGGAAAAGAAACAAGGACTCAAGCAACCGATGTGAAAGGTTTTTGTCTGCCCCATTGTTTTCCTTTGTCATTTTGACTGAAGATCATGCCAGGTTTGGGTTTTTGTTTTTTTTTTAATCCCAAAGAAATCTCACCTGTACTGCCATTCAGAAACAGAATATGTCACAATGGAAGCTGGTACTTCATACACATGATGCATACATTCCATTTTCTGTACGTAACCAAAGAATAATAATATGTAGTGCTATTATAATAAATCTATCCCACATATTTCAAATAATAGGAAAAGGGACTTTTTAATATGAAGGTAAACTTTGCCCTTTTGGGGTGCTGATGTATATTTATACAGTCAAAAACCCACATCTGACATCCTCAGACCTAATTAGTGGTGAAAGCTGATTAAAGCAGAAAATCCTTTACAAAATAATACATATACACCTTAAAACTTTATTTTAACCTGCAGCTATTGAGACTGACCATCCTGATTTGCCTGCGAGGAGGCACCACTGGTCACCCGGTTTTGAGCACAGGACACACACCTGCACTCCCTGTCCTGGCCCAAGACCTTCCCTTGAATAAGGGACGGGCCGCTGCTAGGAGTTCTGTGCAGACCTGCTTTCGTGAACCACTCCAATAACACGGCCTGTGATTTCCAACCTCAGGTTCTTTGAAGTCAGGCAAGAGCAAAGACACTTGTGAAGGCCAGAAGCTACAATTTTACAACATTCTCTCACCTCTCAGTGTTGTCACAACCCACTGATGCTGACAGAAAGGCTTTGTACTCATTTTAAATCTTTTCCAAAATAGTCAATGAATTTTCAAAGCAAGGACTTTTTAGACTCATATTTAAACAGTTTATAAAATGTTCGTGTTACCATTTCATTAAATGACAAATTTCCAGTAACAAGTGCAATTGGTTTAGGAGGTTTGGGAACAAATGCAGTGACCCCCAGGAGCACCCGGTTCACCCCCTCGATCAGGACGTCCTGTGTGTCCTGGGAAAGAGAGGGCTGGGCTGGCTAGAGGTGCTCCGCAGGCCACGGGGATACGATACGAGCTTTACGTGGATTACATAGGGCTGGATAATACATATAAATTCATGCAGTGAGTCCCTAACATGGTAGCTAATTAGAAAACTTTCTATACTAAAAGAGTTAAGCACATACTACAAAAGAGTAAATTTTCTTGAAAGGCCCTAGCTCGTTAAGATTTTGAACCAGCCCATGTTACTGTAAATCTGCTTTCCAGTGCCTTACTATTCCTGGGACACGCCAATTTATACTCATGCCCCAAATCCTACTGGTTATCAACTGTATTTCTGCCAATATGGACCTTGAACAACTGCACATTATGGGCCTGAATTTACTCTAGATCCAGCATGGAGTGCGGGGAGTTTATCCAAAAGAATCTCAGGCCTTGTCTTCAGGCACACATGATTTACGCATATGAAATAACTGGAAAAAAATGTAAGGAAGAAAATTAAAAAGTAACCAATTAAATCTAACCAAGTGCACATACACGGTTTATGGTCACTCAGTGCACAGGCAGCCGAGAAGCAAACACGGTTAATGTCAGCTGACAGCCCTACAGGTAAATCTCATTTTGCTTCCACCAAGTTCACAAACCCGCCTGACACCTTGACCTTCTAGCTCCAGAGGTGTATGAGTCTGCCACACAGTTACTCCCAGCCAGAGTTAGACAACGGCGGTCCCTCAGGCACTTGCTGCCTCGCCATACCTAACCCAGATGAAGTAAAATGACACGGATTTCCCTGCACGTCCGGCTGCTCTCTCACCGCCTCCCCCGGGTCTCCAGCAGGGAAGCAGGAAGGAGAAAGGACCGGAAACAATTCCTTCCACTGCACCCACTGTCACAGAGCTCCAGATGCCGCGTCGGGCCTCCACAGGATGATTTATGCTCTCCTAATGCGAGGCCTGAATTAAGACCACCACGTATAGCAAGTGAAAGCAAAATTACCCTGATAGGAAAAACTTCTTTGCATAAAGTGAAATTTGGTTACTTTTTTCTTTTTATATTACATACTTGCCTCAATTTGGCCCAATGCCAGGATGAAACCAAGCCAGTTTTAGAAACGCTTTACATAGAGATTGCCTACTTTGCATAAATAATTCTTTCATTGCCAGTCAATCCATGTATATTGGTTGGGAAACCAGTGGGCCCAGAAAAAAAAAGTCAAGGGCTTCAGGAATGGCCCCCACAGGGTTCCTGAATCACTGCAGGAAAGCCATTCTGAGCCACAAATGTATCTGTTCAACACCATATTGCTCAGTATCCATGTGCCCCAGCCTGTACTGACCTAAAATTTCCCTTTCAGTCACCTGGCCAGAAACCAGAGCCTCAGACCTCACTTCCCCGCAGGTAACTTTGCAGACCCACCAGGAAGCGCAGGGGGTCACTTCACCTGGCCGCAGATTCACAGTGGCACAGCCTGGGGAGAGCCTCATGTCTCCCAGCATTACCGAAACGAACCTCATCACTGATGTCCTACCTCCAGCTCTATTCCCTAACCAGACAACAAAGGAAGTCAGGTGAAACAGGGCTTCAGAAACTATTGCTGGAAATCACTTCACTAAAAACTCTAACAATGCACTGATAGAGGCTAACCCAAGTAGGTAGCGTAACAGTGACAAACGTGTTCCCATGAGTGGCATTTGTCATCACGTGTTTCATCACTGAGGGCAGATGGCAAGCATCCCCTTCTACAGATGTTACTCACCGATACAGGCATGGACCCTCACGGACAGTTGTGTCCTTAGGATGATGCTGTGCTTCTTGCCCCGCCTAATGGAGAGAACATGGGAGAAAAAACATACATGGACATCAGAGGGGTTGACAAGAATCAGCCTAGAGGCTGTCGATCAACTTGAAGGTTCTGACAAACCCACCTGAACCTGACAGAGGCTCCAGGTAAGCAGGGACCCAATCAGGACAAGGATCAATCCTGAAATAATGTGATATTACAGGGCTTTACAGACAACATAATAACAAAGTTGGACTCTCTTGGATTGACACACACGCACTATTGGCAAACCTGGACAACTCATTCCATCCACAGAGTTTGCTTGTACTTGCTTGACCATGTTGGGAAAACTTTAAAATCTGTGCGCATAAAGTGAAATCCCAGGAATGTAACAACACGAATCTGGTTGATCCTTCCCATGGCTATTGTTACACTTTCCTGGGTATAAGAAAGGGGGGCGCATAGCACGAGAATCAGAAAGAGCTGCTCTGCTCTGTATCTGTTCAAGATTGCTCGGGGTTTCCATCTGTTACAGGAAGACCGGAGTCCACCGCAGAGCTTATAGGCTATTTAGTACCAGGAACAGCACTTTGTACAACTTGCTCCACCTTTGTTTTCTTCTCACTTCGTTTCTTATGAGGAGGAAAGAAGGTGGTCCTCTCCCCAGTTCTGTTTCTACTAGGGCTCATCCTGCTTTATGCAAAGTGGGACCAAAGCAGTTGACAGAGAAAATGATAGAAGGGAGGAAACAGGAGTCCTGGCCACCTGGGGTAACAAAGGCTTTGAGATTTGGAGAAAGGGGAAGCCAGTGGACAAAGGTAAAATGAAACCAGCCAACCAGCACGGCAGCAGATAACCAACCCACGGGGGCCCTCGGTGGCTGAATCCCCCTTCCTATGGCCCTTCTGGCCACTCTCAACTCTGCCCATCAGGGCTTTGTTTACAATGTGGGCAGCGCTTTGCTGCTTCCTGGTTTTAGGGTTGGGTTGGAGGGGAAGGGAACACGCATCTCACCAGATGACACTGTTAGTGGAATCATGAATTCACAGTCATCACTACAACAATATATTTTTATTCTTGAGACCAGATAAGAGGGGAAAGTGTGCTTTCAAAAGGGTTTTTTTTTTGTTTTGTTTTTTAATGGTTTTAACTATTATTTTTCTTAATAATTTTATTTAGTTATTTTTCAAGTACAGTTTTTTGTCTATTTTTCCCATCCCAGCCCCCCTCCCCGCCCCGTGCTCCCCACCTCCCTCCCATTTCCACCCACCTTAGTTCTCGTCCCTGTGTCCTTCATATTTGTTCCTCCAAATCCCTCCCCTTTTTCCCCCTTAAATTCCCTTCCCTCTCCCCTCTGGTCACTGTCCCCTTGTTCTCTATTTCAGTGTCTTTGTTGTTATTCTGCTTGTTTGTTTTGTTGTTTAGGGTTTTTTTTTAATTCTTTAAAGGAGAAAGAAAAGCCAGTTGCAGAGATCTACAAAAGCATGCATAGCCTCCTGCCCTGCCTGCAGGTAAAGAACCTGCTTTCAGTCCCTTCAAATCCCCAGGAGCCCCTCCTCCTTACTCCATTCATCTGGTTGTTTTGCATTTGCTGTGCACAGGTGCCAGTCTCAAGGAGCTCACAACAGAAACCCAACACTCGGCCCATCTTCAGAAGACAAGCTTGAGATTCCTATAAGCACAGACTTCTTCAAAACTTTCTTCACACACACACACACACACACACACATATCTTTCTCAATAATCCTGATGTTGTCACTCCTTCAATTCCTGTGATCATACTGGGAAGAAAGTTTCAGGTAGGTGCACCGAGCTGAATTACTGAACGGCCTTTGTTGAGAACGACCGGGAAAGGTGTTCTGGGGTGTAGGCAGCCACCACTGAGTGAGGAGCCTTGCCCAGAGATGGGAGCAGAAATGGTGGGACCTCTGACAGTAGCCAGGCCCTGACTATGAGGAACAGCAAACCTGAAGTCCTCAGATCTGAGCACTGCCTGTAACTCATGTTATCAGCAGTATAAGTCAATAATAAATACCAAACAGTGATCCCAAAGGACATGCTTTAGATGCCCAGAGTGGGGAAGCATGCATGCATAGCCAGGGGAAAGACTTCAGAATAGCTCACGTTCTGGAGAAGTTCAAAGGGCCCCTACTTTAACCTTTGAACAACTGCAAAGTCACATTTGGAGGAAATGCTTAAGTTTTCCCACAGAATTCCCCAGCCCCAAAGGGAGTGTATGGGCAGTCACTCTAGGACTCTGGGCACCTTCATGAAAACTAGGACAGTCTTTCCAAGGAAGTCCTGGTAGAACAGCCATTTTGTGGTGCCATGTTTTCCATGTTGCCCGCTGAGAAACCAGGAAAGCCATCGGACTGGCTAAGCGAAACCCTAGTGGAACTTAAGAGACCACAGAACAAAGAAGGTCTACTTCGTAGTACTTTTATCTCCTATCGTTCCAATGTTATACCTCCTTCCCTGCCTGCCCCATACACAAAACACCTTCGGGAGAAATCTGTGTGGAAGTTCTGTGTGGAGCCAAGGGCTGTGGAAGCTGTCTAATGGGATGAGGCCCCAAATCCCAGGAGTTACGGGCAGAGGAGAGAACCGACCAGCGAGAGACAAGTGGTGGTGAATGCAGCCAGGTCCACAGAAGGTGTCCTCCATCTCCCACCCCTTCCCTCACCCACCCCCACTTGCTCCCACCTTAGATGTGGGTACCCATTGCTGTGTCCATTTTACAGATGAAAAAAGCAAAGCTTGTAGAAATAACTTCCATGAAGTCAGAGGACTGGTGGAAATGGCATCAGGCCTGAAAACATAGCATCTGAGTCCGCAGTCACCAGCGGCATCCGGCCTTTTGCTGTACCACTGCCTCGCTACAGCTGCTCCAGGACTCACGAAGGACGTTGGGCTGGCCAAAAAGTCTGTCACGTTTTTCCCGTGCTATGGCTCTGGTAGCCCTTAGTTGTTTTTAACTTTATTCAAAACAATTTTGTTAGAATGCATTGTGACAGCTGTCATGTCAGCATGCATTTAGAAAAAATTTATCAAAATTGGTGAATTTTGGAGAATGCAGATTGGTGTAGCCACTGTGGAAAGCAGTATGGAGATACCTCAAAAAATTAAAAATGGATCTGCCTTTCAACCCAGTAATCCCACTTCTGGGAATATATCTGAAGGAACCCTAAACACTAATTCAAAAGAACGTAAGCACCCCTAAGTTCATTGCTGCATTATTTACAATCAACTAAGATATGGAAGCAGCCCAAGTGTCCATCAGTAGCTGAGTGGATAAAACAATTATGGGACATTTACACAATGGAATACTACTTGGCCGCAAAAAAATAATAAAATTTTACTCTTTGCAACTGGCATGTATGGACATGGAGAACATTATGCTAAGTGAAATAAGCCATTTGGAGAAAGACAAACACCATATAATTTCACTCATATGTGGAATCTAATGAACAAACTCAACTAACAAGCAAAACAGAGACATACTCATAGATGGAGAGCAGGCTAACAGCTCTGGGAGGGGGATTAGGGGCTGGAGGGATTGAGCAAAAAGAAAAAAGGATTCATGGACAACAGTGCGGTGGTTGTCGGCGGGGCATGGTCTGAAGTGTAAGGGGACTAAATGGTAATGGAAAAAATAGAATAATAATTTTTTTATTTTTATTTATTTATCTTTAGAAGAGAAGGGAAGGGAAGAGGGAAAGAAATATTAATGTATGGTTGTTTCTCATGTGTGTCCTGCTGGGAACTGGCCCCTGCTAGGAACTGGCCTGCAACCCAGGCATGTGCCCTGACTGGGAATCGAACCATCATCTTTTGGTTCACAGGCCTGTGCTCAATCCACTGAGCTACACCAGCTAGGTAGAATAATAAATTTTTTAAATGACAAATTTTTGTGCAGCCATTTTAATATTGAAGCAGGAAGAAGATATGCAACATTTTCAGCATATTATGTGTTATTTCAAGAAAGGTAAAAATGCAACTGAAATACACACAAAAATATTTGTGGAGTGTATAGAGAAGGTGCTGTGACTGACTGAACATGTCCAAAGTGTTTTGAAAAGTTTCTTGGTACTATTCACATTCTGGCCAAATAATTCTTGCTGTGGGGCTGTCTTATGCATTGGAAGATGTTTAGCAGCACCCTGGCCTCTACACACTATAAGCCAATAGCAGGAAATTGCCAATGTACTCAAAATAGCCAACTTAATAAAGTTATTGGTGAAAATGAAAAACTGTCTTTTATTTTACAGGGAAAAAACACAACAAACTTTTTGGCCAACGCAGTACAGAGTCTCTGCTTTTTTTTTGGTTTAACCTCAACACTAAAATCTAACAAAGAAGACACACATAAAAAATTAGGATGCGGGGGGGCTGGGATGGGAGAAATAGACAAAAAAATGTACTTGAAAAATAACTAAATAAAATTAAAAAATAAAAAAAATTAGGATGCAAAATCTAAGAGAATATTGGCAAATCGAATTATGAAAATAATGTAACAGGACCAAATAAGGTTTATCCCAAGAATTCATTGATATCACATATTAATGTATAGAGGACACCCTGTAGAAGGACATCATAAAACCCCTTTGCTCTGATGCTGATGTAGTGGAGAAAGGTTGATACTTAGGTATTCCCTTTGTATATGGCCATCTCACTGCTATTATTGACTCTAAAAATCTTTTAGCTAATTTTTTTGGCTTCTTTTAGGGAGACAATCATATCATCTACATAAAAATAATCATCTCATCCCCACTTTCATAGTAAACATGCCCTTGTCTTCTGTTCCTGTCTCCCGACTAAAACTTTCAGAGGAAAATTAAATAATCGTGGGTATACTTTTCCCTGCCCTGAGTGGGATATGGTGTCAGATTGGGTTTGGAAAATAATAATCATAACAGTTGTTAACATTTATGGAATGCTTATCATGTGCCAGACAAGATTCTAAGTCCTTTATACAGATTTGATCTTCACAAAATTCCTATAAAATAGGTAACAGTACTGCCATTTGTAACATAAGGAAATCAGGGCCCAGAAGGGTTAAGCAACACAGCTGAAGTCACATCACTAGAAAGTGACAGAACTCAGATTCAAAACGTCAGTTCTCGCAGGAATTCCCAGCCTGCTGACCCAATCTGCAGATTTCGGACTTGTCAGTCCCAGCAATGGAAGGAGTCAATTATCAACACTTGAAATAAATCTCTCTAGATAGACTCAGTAGACCAGATGGATCAGATTAGATACATTAGGTAGATAGGTGGATAGACAGATACCTTACTGGTTCTATTTCTCTGGAGAACCCTAATACAAACTTTGGTATCTACCTTCATGGAGCTTCCATGTCAAAAAAAAAAAAAATCAATGCGAGGCTGTCCATGTGGACTCAGCATAAACACTTTAGCATCCTCTCCTCCCTGCCCCTGACGTGCTGTATTGGTTTCACAGCTGCCACTCCTTCTGAATCTGCCTGTTGGCTGCAGGATGACCGTGGGGCAAAAGCAACTTAATTTGACCTGAAACTCCCCAGGGAGACTCCAATTCCATTCCTATCAGCACAGACACTGCCAGGGAAACATCACCGGCTTTGGAGACCAGCCACCATCAATCGGGTGCCCAGACCTGCGGCCAGTGCTACCCAAGTGACAAGAGAGCCATCTAAAATAGAGGCACAGTTCAAGGGGACTCCAATCGAGGCAAACATGCCAGGCACATGAGGGGACTGCTGATAAAGGAACTTTCCAAAACTTCCTGGCTCCTCAGAATACACAAGTTTCTCCTACAATAATCCCTATAGCCTTGGGCCAGTGGAGGATCGGGGTAGTATCTGGTTTAAGCAAGCAAGTCACGCCAAAACCCATGTGTTTCAGTTCTGCCTCCGTCTCTCAAGAGAATATTTTTTATAAGAATAACATATAAACTCTTTTTGTGACAGTAACAACAAGTGCATTCGTTAATTTATTAAGTGGCATAGAGCCAAAGGCTTGATGACTTTTCCTTGCAGCCAACACAATTAACACCCCCCAAATATTCCTCCACTCAAATTAGAACTAAACTGTGATTTCAATCAAGAGTAGAAAACACATGTTTGACCATGTGGCAGAAGAAGAAACCAGGGGCCCCTCAGCAGTTGCCCTAGGAATACGAGCTTCTGGAGCTGGGACTGAGCCAGCGCTCTGCCTGAGGCATGAGAAGGATTGGAACTAGTCATCAGCAAGCGAAAAGACAGTGTCACCTAAGATCACTTGGCTTGAAAGCTCCAAGTCCAAGAGAGCCAGCTGCTACTACCTTCATCTCCAGACACCTGCTGGTTTGCCCCAGTAGACAGCACAGAGAAAAGCATAGGCTCCAAAGCCAGCTGTGTGATCTTGAACAAGTTACTCAGCCTCTTTGAGCCCCTGCTTCCTTGTCTGTAAAATGGGATGATAATATTTGGCATTCAGTGTCATACCTAAGAAATGAAGGCTTAACTCCTATTTTCTTCAGGTGCCTCTAATGAGGAAGAAAGCTTGGCTGAACCTGCTCACAACTTCCAGTCCGGTGGGACCCAGGGCCTCTCCTTCTGCCCTCTAGTCTCTCCTCCACCACTTTTCTGCTCCCTCTCTCCCCGAGGACACCCTAAATTCTCCTCCTCGTGACGCCTTGCCTTGGTCCTCACAACTTGGTTTCTCCGTGCGTGGTGTTCACCGCCCTCCCTGTGGAGTTTTCTCTCCTTGCTGAGGCACACGCTGCGGGTCACCCACCCAACACCCATGCCCCTCTTTTGTCTTACAAAGAAGAACCCAATTCTGTTTGAGGTGACAATGCACCCAACTTAAAAACTGCATTCTCCAGGCTCCTTGGCCCCCATGGGTGGCGGTGTGACACAGTCCTCTTCAGTGAACTGTATGTGGAAGGTGCTGGTGGTGCTTCTGAAGAAGCTCTAATGGGCCGACCTAACGGACACCAACACTTGCCCTTCACCGACTTGGGCAGAGACCGCTGTATGCCCACAGTAACAGCACTAGAGGGCTCACAGGACACAAGCCCAGACTCATGGCGTGAGCCCTTACACAAGAAAGAAATGAACTTCTATCTTCCTAAAACGCCAATTCTGGACTCTTCACTACAACAGAGAAGCTGTACCCCAGCCAACGCACCCCTCCCTGCCTCCACGCGATGCTGGAGGAAGAGCAGCCAAACTCTTCACTATGATGAAGCACCAGAGACAAAGCCGCACCCTAAGCCTAGGTTTCTAAGAGCATCCTGTAACCAACACAGTGTCCTTGAAACAGCCTAAGTATCCATTTTTTAAAGACAGACTTAATTTTTTAAAGAAGTTTTAGGTTCATAACTTTCTTCCTGCAACTGATCACTCCACCATCTCTCTGCTCCTTGATGCTTCTCACCTGGGTCCCAGGCCGATATCCCTCACCTGGCCCCCTCCCACCTTGAACGTGGCTGCCATAACCTCAGACTAACCAGTATAAACCTCCTCTCCCCTCCCCAAGTTGCCCCCACCCCACAACCTCACTACTTCTCGAAGCAGCCCACCATCTATCTGTACGCTATCCATCTCCTTTCACGTGTCCATTTTATTCTCTCGTCCCCTCTACTCAACCAGGACCACACCTTCAGATTCACGGCTCTCTCCCCGTCTCCATCCGGTGCAGACCCCACTCCACCTGCCTGCCTCGGGCACCAGGCCCAGCGGGTGACTCCCCACGGTGAACCACACCTGACCAGAGCCGCGCTGCTCGAAGTTCTGCCCACTCCCCCAGCCTCCCTCTTACTCGAGGAGCTCCATGACAGCTCCCTCTCTGCAGGTCAGTTCTCTCCTGTCTGACCCCAACCCACGCTACACAGCCAGCGTCTACCTGGGCGCCCCCACTCCTACCTGCTGCTGTCTTCATCCCACCGTGTACCCCGGCATTTGAAGGCTTTTAGGGCCTATCGAATTCCACTGTCCACGCAGCCCCGGAGTTCATTCTCTCTTGTCTGACCCACTGCAGCCCTTGCAGGAATAGGCTCCCTCGTGTAGGGGAATCACCTGGTGGAGCCTTAAAAAGCCTGAGCCCAGCTCCAAGGTCTGTTTTCATTGGTCTGGGGCTGGGTGTGGGAGGGAAGTTGGTAAAGTTCCTCAGGGGTTGCAATATTCTCCAGGATCCAGAGCCTATGCTGTACGTTCCCACCCCAGCAGCCAACTACCTTGGGAGCTTTTTAAAAGATACAATTCTCAGACTCAGGCCAAACCTCCTGAAGCAGGCACCTAGAAACCAGCATTTCTAAAGAGCTTTCTCCCGTGGTACGCAGAGGCAGCCACCTCAGTTAGCACTGGTCCAGAGCTGGCTCTGCTTATTCCTTCAAACTTGACATTTTGGGATGCAAAAGCACTCTTTGGAAATCTGATAAAAGGCTGCTGAAACCCCTCCCCATCCAAAAACCCTGTACACCCACCAACTGCGCGGAGGGATTCATGGACACCACACACACACACACACACACACACACACACACACACGGATCCTTGGGGCAGTTGGATGTCTAGAAGTCCAACCAGAGATCACCCAAACCTGTTCACCCCTCTGAACATGTCCACTGCAAAGCTGGCCCGATCAAGCCCACATGCCCCTAAAGACCCCACCTTCTTCATTTCTGAGCTTCAAGCCTCACACTGCCAGGCTCTCCCTGTCCCCACACAAGCCTTGGGGACAGGAGTGGGGGTGATGTATTTACCAGCCTCCGTGTCAGATGAACAAACCGAGAGATAAGCAGCAGCTGTGTTTAGGGGTCAAGCCGAGAAAGATGGAAAGGCTTCGAGTTACTTAAGGAGAGGAGCACCTGGGGATGCTTATGCCACATCTGGCAACCACACTGGTCCCTACAGAGTCCCCAAAGCACCGAGCTTCTCAGGCCCACTCTTAGCACTGCCACGCTCCCACCTACTGCCCCCTCCACCCCACCTTCTCTGGGAGAGCACCCAGCGGGCCTCAGCTGGCACTAGTTCCACCAGGGGCAGGAATGAGCAAAAAGGGCGACCGGCTCTGGCCCAGCTCTGCCCTGTGGGCAAGGCTGCAGCTTTGGCTTTCTGAAAGAGAGAAAGTGGGAGGGAGGGGAGGGAGGAAGGAAGAAAGGAGAGGAAGGAAGGAAGGAGAGAAAGGAGGGAGGAAGGAAGGAAGCAAGAAAGAGGGGAAAAAAGAAAAAGGAAAAAAGAAAAAATGCATAAGCCTTTCCGAGTCTAAAATCCAATGATTTCCATTTCAAAGTATCATCTTCTCAAATTCTGACTGTAATTATAACAAGGGCTACTCGTGTTGACTGTTTTATATGCAAGAAACTAGCTTACTATTTTAGATACATCATCACATTTTGCCTCACAACAACCGAAGGAGGCAGTATTGTAATTATATCATCTCCACTTAAAGGCAGCTGGGGTTCAGAGAGATGAAGTAACATTCCCATGGTCACACACCTAGAGACTAACCACTCAGCCCGTGCCCCTAACCACTAAGCTCGCGCCCTGCACTGCACCCTCCCCAGATGCCAGAGACCCTGTTGGAATCCTGCTGATACACGGAGGGAGCAGGGTTAAGTAATACTGTCCTCACTTTAGAAATAAATTTTATTAACTCTTATCAGAGGTAAAGTGGCTTGCCCAAAGTCATACCGTGGCAGGGGCAGGCATAATGATCCAGAAGCTTCGGGGCTTCTGTTTCCGCTGCTAATTTCCCCGGCCTTGGAAGCCAGTAAACAGACCTGGCTCCATTTTTCTAGCATAATAATTGCTTTGTCCTTCCTCTTTTGAAGGTCTTTTGCCCTCTTCTCTGATTAGCTATAGCCTGAGAGATAATTCTAAACAAGGGTTGAGTTAATTTTTAGTCCTGGGAAAAAAGAGCAGGGCAATGAACAAAAACAAAGAAACGAACTCCTCCAGCAAGGAAAATTCACTCGGAACACACCGTACGAGAAACCCTGTCCTTTTCACATAGTCCGCCCCACAGCTTCGTCAGATGGTCGCCACGTTAGGAGATATTTTGCTGTGATTTACACAAACAAATCAAGACAAGAATGGTATTTCATTTGACCTCTTCATGCCTAAAATGGGCAATTGTTAACTAGGAAGAAATTATATTTTAACTCCCATTCGTGGGAGACGTGAGTTCTCAGGCACCCAGACGTTGCCAAATGCCATGCTTCCAGGAGAGAACCTAGGAGGGATGCACAGTGTGGTGATGCTGCAAATGTGCCCAGACACCCTGCACCTGGGCAGGACGGCTCAGCCTGCAGGCTGCTTCCTGCCAACTCTGCCAGCACTCAGTGTGGTAAATACCCAGGGAATAACTGTGGTGCCTGGCAACACCAGGACAGTCTGATCCTGGCATGTCTTCTGCAGTCCGGGCCAGGGACAGAGGGACTTGCCCACTGAAGACCAGTAAAGGTGGCTTCTTCATGCTCTTCTGGACAAATAGAGGGTCATCCTGAGTGCATTCCAGGGGACCAGGGGTGGGTCACTGCAAACAAAGGCTATTTCAAAAATATAAACCCCACATCTAGGGTGAGTTTGGGGCACACCTGTCAAATGTGCAGCTGCCCAACAGTTTTGGGCTGCCTTTCCCTGTTGGCAGTTGCCCACGTCGTCAGCCCTGCCTTCTCGCCATCATTTACTTCCCCAGCATCGCATGCTGCTGGGGGACAGAAACGTGGACAAGGACCATGGGCCCAGGGCCAGGTGATGGTGATTCAGAAGGGAACAGAGCAAGAAAGTAAGCCCAGGATCTCCTCTGGTGACCTTGCAGCAGGGCCCCTGGCTCTTGAAAAACAGCAGGAAAGAAACTGCCAGCACCTGGATGCTGGTGTTGACGGTGTGAGCTGTAGTGTCGGGGCCAGATGATGACAGAAATGTGTCTTCCCTGCAGCCAACCTGCAGTATGGCAGGGGGCGGTTTCACCTGCAGGCAGTGAGTGGTGTAGCCTGGGACGGAAGATGTCCTTGCATGAACCAACCTTGTGTCACCAAAGGTTCAAATGTACATCCTGAGTAGACCTAAAGGGCCTTTGCCCAGGTGCTCCTGGGGTGGTGGAGGAGCACACACGTACCTGGGAGACAAGTGCCAGACCACGGCAACACAGCGAGCCTCGCAATAAAGCAAGTCTCCCAACAAAGCGAGTTGCGATCTTCTTCTGGAGGAGGGCCTTGCCTTCGATTTGTAAAATAAGGCAACATCCGTGAGGCACAATAAAGTGAAGCACAGTAAAGCGAGATATGCCTGTACGGACCCGGGAACTGGTCACCCCTGTGTTCAGACTTGGCTCCACCATCCACTGGCTCTGCAGGCCTATCTGTGTAGTTGAACTTCTTACCCCCAGTTGTTTCCAATGAAAAGCAGCAACAATGAAATCCAGCCACAGGACTGTTAGAAGAATAAGCTATTAAACAAACATACCCTCAATAAGGTGTCTAGCACAGTGGCTGGCATGGCCGGTGCCCCATAAAAATCATTTTCTTCACGGTTCTTAATTCTTGATATTGTTGACTGATACATTAACACTTGTTTTTTCTAAGCTGCTATCTCTCAATCATTCAACTTTTGATATGGGAGAAAAAGTCCAACAGGACATGGTCTTCAAGCATAACACCACTAGAGACATTTTTCAGGTTGACAATGATTTACTCATAACTCTCCTGGATTGATGAGCCATAAAGTCACTCAATTAGACGGTCAGCCAGCCTGCATTATGGCATCTTATGTATCAGGATAGCATGTCAGATATTTCGCAAAAACTATAGCGATGGAATTTCCTCAAATCTATTGGTCTAGTAATAGTCATTTTAAAAATGATGATGAGCAGAATCCGATGGGACTTACTAATGACACCCTCACGTGTAATGACACCCTCACAGGTGCACAGCCAGTGACAGTGTCCAGGTCTTTCCCCTGCACTGTTGGTGTGGTCCGTGGAGCCACTCAGGACACAGGAAGGGCATCCGCACAGAGCTCTGCTGGGTCCTACCAAGGACCTGGTTTTCTTGGAGCTCAGGGTCATGACATTCATGGATCCATTCTGGGGTCCTCTCATTTACCTGGCCACCAACATTCACGAAGTGCCTATAAGGTGCTGAGAAAAAGCTAGGCACTGGATATTCAGACAGGTCTAGTTCTGACCTAGTAGAGTTTTAGCAGCAGAGAAAACAGATAATTAAGAGGAAATGGACCACAAATTGTGATGGGTGATAAAGCAAGGGGAATCTGGGAATTTATCAGTACACAGTGGAGTCAGGAAGGAAATTAACACTAACAAGGCTTCCCCCACTTTTTTTTTTTAGCCATCCATGAAAAAATCAGTCTCCTCAGATAATATTCATCTGATTATAATATATTTTTAACTCAAGCAAGGTAATGCCCAAACCACTCTGGGGGAGGTCCCCAACCACCAGATTGCGATAACTAAGCATTATTTGGAAAGCAACCAGGAGCCCCTGAAGTTTCCTAAGGAAGAAGGTGATAAAAATCAGAGATACACTTGGCTCTAGACAGGTGAGGGATGGAGAGGGAGGCAGGGGCCTCATAAATCAATATAGGAATGGCTGGTTATATGGGCATATTCCTACAGAGATTTTACTTTCTCTACATGTCTTTGCTTTTGTATGTGTATTATTTTATTCAGACTCAGCAATCAGAAGTATTAAGCAATTCTAAATGCAGGCTAAAAGTGACTTGATGTTAATTAACATAATTAATCATTGTTTTCAAGTGCAATGAGTTCAAAAGATGGTATAGTATAAAATGACTACTAGGGCATCTGCTAAAAAAAACTAAATATCCAGTAACTTACCATTAAAAACAATGTTTGAAACAGCTGTCAATCCACTAAAATCTTCATAATATTAATTTAATTATATTTGGCTTTTACCAACAAGGAAACAGGATATAAATGCCACAGACTGGATTAAACTACACCAGGAATGTTCTGACCCCCGAGGAGCCCCATGGAGAAGAGCGACTCAAGTACATGGTATCGGGTGGGCGCTAGACTCACCTGGGGGGTCACCTCGTGAGTCCCGTCGATGCCCACCCGCTGTGCTGCACCCTGAAGCTACTGTAATGCTGAATGCCAACTGTAACTGAATTTTTTAAAACAACAGTTATTCAAAATGCAAAAGGGTCTGCAGTGCCTACAGGGGTCACTGGCATCTCCCTTGTTTTTTGTGTGACTGTGAGTGAAGGGAAGGCCAAAGCTATGGTTTCCCCGAAACGTTTTCAGGCCTCCATGTGCCCCTATCTCTTGGAAGGTCAGGACCGGGTGGCAGTGACGATTGCGGCTCTTACCCAGCGTCATCCTGGAAGCCTTCCAGCTCATCCCGCTGCTCGGCCAGGGTGGCCTCCAGGTCCAGGTAGGCGCCGCTGTGGGACAGCTGCAGTGTGCAGTCATCAAGCTGCGGGAGAAAGAGCCTGTTAAGCCAGCCTGCTCCAGGGTGGGGGCTCTGTGCAGGGAAACCACTTCATGTTGCCCTCGTGTGGTTTTTCAAATCAAGCATTACTCCGAAATTCAGCTCATAATCGGAAGAGGTAGTGTGCTCATGTAAATAGATGGGGAACACACTGCTTACCGACTGGACAGCTGGGACACCAGTATGGGAGGGGCACCGACAGGGCCCAGAGATGCAGGTGGGGGAGGGGGGGAGGAGGAGCCCTTCGGGCGCCCGGCCAGTGCCACTTTCCACTCTGAGGGGCCCCAGAGAATCTATGGGTCTGGGGGGTGGAAATCAAAATCACAATGCTGACGTGAACATGGATTACAAGTCGCGGGGTTTAAAAGGCAAATTTGGTGGGGAAAACACAGTTTCCTTTGATTCAGTGAGAAGCCTACTTACCCAAATTCTTTCCTACTTGACACATTGCAATTAATAGTTGCTCAATAAACACTGCATGTCAAAAAGAGACATGCAGTCTCTTTTGTTATCGGTCTCAGTTTTTAAAAATGTAGTTAACAAATACTTATTCATTACGTTCCATGTAAGCATTTTGCATATGTTACTTCATTTGGTCCTCACATGAACCTTAGTTAAGTTCTGTTGTTATCCCCACTGTACAGGTGAAAAAAAACTGAGGCACAGAGAGAGAGACTAAGTTATTTGCCTAATGTCCCATCTGGTAAATGATGGAGCTGGGATTTGGATACCAGCAGTTTGCCTCAAGATCCCGCTCACCACTAAGCTCTGATCCTCTCTGTGGCCTGAGACCTACAAAGGACTTAAAAACACCAACCCTGCAGCATGCAGCTTATGGCATCTGAGTGTGCCGGTGTGGCCAAGGTGACGCCATGTGCATGTCAACCCCCTTCTCTTTCCCTGCTGGACACACAGACCTCATGTCCCAGCTGTATAATTGGGCTTTGACCATGTAACTGAGTACCAGCCAGTGGAACGTGAGCGAAAGTGAACAAGGCTCCCAACAGGCCTGACCACTAACACCCCTGTACAACCTTCCACTTCTCTTCTCTTGCCTGAGGCAAATGCAGAGGAGCCAGCAGAGGACTCCAAGTTCTAGAAGGCACCAGAGCCCTGCTGGAGGAGCTCGGGTTCCCAAATCACCGCACGGAGCGGAGCCGTCCCTACCCACCCTGCACTGGGCAGCGTGGAGAACAAGACGCAGGCCTCTGCAGCAGTGAGTCGATAGTTACAACAGCACCGCATGACATTTAGAATGAACAACATACATAAAAATGAAGGAAAATCATTTCACCAAAGATTAAAATTGACATGGTGAGGAAATCGTGTATAATTTCACACTTGATTTCTTGGGCTATAGGGTGGCTCGTACTCACCTACTTGCTGAGTTAAGTTTCTTGTTTCAAAAATGACAGAAGACTGGGGCTAATGTCGAGCAAATACGTGGCTCCTTTAAAACATCTAAATGGACACTTGGTGATACTTCCGAAGTGAGACTTCAGACAAGGAATTAGTCTCTTTCGGTAAAAAAAAAGTTTTGCTTATTCAACTCAGCAAGAGAACTGGAGACTGTTATCTCCTCTAGAATCAGCATTTATAAGAGGAGGCTGATTCTTTCTTATCTTGTAAAATCAACTGTATTGAAATAGAACTTCCATTAAATTGCACAGATTTTAAGGGTACAGTTTGATGAGATTTTTTTTGTCAATTAGAGACCTCACGGGTCTGTGTTTCTGGTTATCCTCAACAGAATGAAAGGAATTTGTTCTATTATTTGTAAGAAACGCCTAGTTAAACTGTTTGAAGGGGTTAATCCTATTTGATTCACTCGTTTTATTTTTCTAATAACAAACTGTTCCTCTAAGGACGTGCTGCTGAAGTTCAGCATTCTTGACTGGCACTTGCAGATGGATCATCTGATCTGAGACAACGGTACTTGAACAATGATAAAAAAAATTAAAATTAAAATTAAACAGGGCATTTAAACCCAGGAATCAAATGGGCCCAACCCGTGGTACTGTGGCGTCAGAGGTGCACCCGTGGCTTAGGGGAACACTCAGGGGCGCTGCCTCCCCCAACCCGCAGAGCCGGCAGACAGGGGGATGATCTCCTGCAGAAGGCGTCCCCTGAGCCAAGGTCCCCTGAGGACCGAAATCAGACTCTATCATTTCTAGGTGCAAAATTCCATTAGAAACTGGACCTGTTAACATGTACGCTGGACCCCATGTAGAGCTGGACTCAATGCAGCTCGTTCTAGCTTTTAACTCCTCCAGGTGTTGCTAACTAATAAAAGCTCACTTGGCCTGTTCTGTAGATAACGTCAGCACATTTGCTTATTTTTAAACCCACAAATAGTCAACAGCATGGAAGATGGGGATAATGTGAACGCTTCAAGTCATAACAGTTTCTTGGGCGTCAGCCCCTGGAAACAGGTGAGCCTGGAGAAAGAAGCTCGTGGGTGGAGAGTTTCTGCTTTCCCCGGAAGTGGGGGAAGCGGAGTCGTTCTGAGGCTGTGGTCCACACGGGGCCTGATGAGAAAACCCGATGAGAGAGGACACACTGTTCTGGTGTGGGGAGGGGCAGAACATACACGTGCCTGTGGTATAAATACTCCCGCCATGGCCGACGCCAAGCTAACGACGTGATGTCACCCAACTCGGAGCTGCAAAAGATACGCAGCAGCTCAATGGTCTAGAGTATGATTACCATACAGATATAAGAGATGTCAGTCAAATGTAATAAAACAATTAGAAAGTGCCATCTTTGCAGTTACTATTATCTTTATGTTTTGGTTGTTTTCATTAAAGTATTGCAGACATACAATGCTATATTTGTTTCAATTGTACAGCATAGTGATTGGACATTAATATACCACAGGATGTGATCACCACAATAAGTCTAGTGAAAGCATATGTCACTGTACAAAGCTATTACAATATTACTGACTATATTCCCTGAGCTGTACAACACGCCCCAGTGACTCAGTTACTTTATAACTGGAAGTTTGTACCTTATTATATTTGTTGTAATATAACTTATTAATTGCACATTTATATCATTAAGTTTTTAATAATAGCTATGTTGAGCAACTGGCTCACAAAGCCCCCAAGAATATCCATCAGCCTTCTGAAGCCCCCAGGCCTAGAGTGGAGATTGTAGGGGGTGGGTGCAAGGCCGAGAGACCCTGCCCTGGGCTTCCAGCCCTCACCGCCCCACCCAGCCCTCGGCTGCTCTTGGTCAGGGCGAAAGCAGGGATTCCAAGCGACCACCAGATTCAGCCCTTATTGGTGACTGTGGCTATTTTGCACGTCCTCTCTACCCAATACCTTCTGACTTTATTCCCAGCAGCCCAATGTGAATATCTGGTTTTCCTCAGCTCTCACCCTGGCCCACCAAGTGTCTGTCTGAACGTGACCCCAGCCAGCCCTGAACCACAACAGGAAGCCCTGCCCCTCCCCGGCCTTCTGACAGCAGAATCCCAAACGCTTAGCAGAACTGCCTGTTCTCATCCTTCCCCTCCTCTCATTCGGGGCATCATGAACGATCGACTTTTCCAAGGTTTGATCTGAACAAAATTATAGGTCAGGCACGGGCTGTGCACCAAGCAACACATAAACACTCCCTTCCCTCAAAAATCATTTTATTGAGTAAGTATGACATTCAAACAGAACACAGAAGAGAATAAAAAGCCATTTAAACCAACTGTCAAATGTGTGGAAGTTCACCCTCAGTTGTATTCCTTCTCTATAATTAGCAGCCACAGCCTCCGAGACCCAGGCTTCCTCCATAGAACTGACCCAGTCCCTCTTCCCAGAGAAAGGCTGCCACTACTTCCTAAGCCAGTGACGCTGCTCCCCCTGCCTAATAGTTTAGCCATTTGTGCTATCGAGTCCTTCAAACAAAACAGAAACAATGAATATGTGGCTTTTAATTTCTTAAGCAGTGTGTGTGGAGTCTTCACAGTAGGAATACAGTAGGGCTACAGCAAGGGGGCAAGGTCAGACACCACCGCCCGTAGTGAGCCAGGACACGCAGGCATCATAGCAGTCTCAACAGCACAGGCTGCCTGTGAAGACACCAAACGAATCAGCACACACTGCCCACCCCAGCCCTCAACACAAACCCCACCTCATCGTCACCCCTGAGACGCACGAGATTAATATTTAAACCATCCCATGAGCCAAGGAGTAAGAATACAGGGCTTCTCTGCTGGGCTGGCACCTTGAAACAATATGTCAATATGTAGATATCCTTTTTACAAACCGGCTGACAGGTACAGTAAATGAATTCTTCAGTTTTTTCAGGGATACCTAAGTAGCAGCTAAGAAAGAACACAACAGCGTGAAGAGGCAGGGAGTGGAGGCTCATTCCAATCTGGTTATTATAAAGATTCAGACGGAAATATCCAGACTTCGCCTACAGAGCGAAGGACTCAGACACCTCCTTGCCAGACCAGCTCCTGACGGGAACCTCAGTTCCTACTGACGCGGAGGCAACATGATCCCTTCCCTTGGCCTCTCATGTCAACTGTCTTCCCGAATGACTTAAGGGCCCTGGAATTTCCTGACTCCGACAGTTTTCATGTCAACCCTTATCCCCTGGCAGCATGTCCCCTGTACTCCTTTCTTGGCTCCAGGCTCAGTGGCCAGGACACTGCCGGGCACTTCAGGACATAAGACAAAGCCGGGGGGAGCCATGTGGGAAGATAACGTTTCAGGGCTATTATAGAAGTGCGGGCGTTGGGAAGTTCAGGGGCAGGGACGGTGGCAGAGCAGGAAGACGTCCGATCGGGTTGCAGGCTGGAAACCAGTGGCCAGGATTCTGCTGGGGGTGGGGTGTTCAGGAGGGAATCGGTCACAGACCTGCAAGAAGGAACCCCTGCAAATATTCTGGAATTTTGTGCCATTCCTCCCAGGTCAAAGCAAAGCATGCAAATGGGCCCTCAATCTCCAAGGACGTGGAAAGAGCCCCCCACTCCTTGCAGACAGGTTGTACAAGTCATTCTGGGGTTCTTTAGGCCATTCCTACAAAGACACTGCATTCAAAAAGAAAGGGCAGACTCACCACCCTGGGGGAAAAAAACATCTAAAACAAGGCTGATGTCACGTCTGAATTTATATTCTTTTCTTTCCTTCATCCAGTGAAGCGGTGTGTTACTAGGGTGGTTTAATGATTACCTTGGTTTGGCAGCAGGTCTACAGTGAGCCTTAGTCTAAGCGATAAAATGTATTGTAACCCTGAAATAGGTTTACAGGGGACCATTCTACAAACACATGAGGACTATCCTTTAAGCTAATTTTGCTAATAGTTCAGGAATGGCAAAATATATGCTGATTGTTAAAAAGAAAAAAAGAAAAGCTAAAAGAATTATCATTTGCTTGTGTCATTTAATTGGCTCCTCCTGTCTGTCCCTGAATGTACATCCTTTGCGATATGATTTTGCAGCTCCTTCCATCAAGAGGTGGATCTTTCTCTACTCCTGGAATCTAGACTGGCCTGTGTCTTGCTTTGGCCAACAAGGTAGCCAAATGTGACAGAGCAGAGACTTGAAAGATGCTTGCTCACTGAGGCGGGCTGTCCTTTCTCGCTGTTCTTGGACCTCTGCCACCATGTGAAGAAGCCTGACTGCGCCTGCTACCCCCTCTGACAGCCAGCCAACTGCCATCTACTGAGTAAGCCAGGCTGGGTCAGCAAGCCTCCAGGTGACCCTTTAGCTGACAACAGACACAGGACAGAGCCCAGCAGAGATTGGTCCAACTGGCCCCAACCAGAAGAACTTCCCAGCAGACCACAAACTTGTAAGAAGTCCACTTTCTCTTCCCACAAGCAAAGACACACAGCAAATAGGCAGCTGGCAGGGGTTGCGATTTCACACTCAAAGTGCTTGGTGCCTAGATCAGAAGTGTGTGAGAGGCTCGCCCCTCCAAGGTGCCCTCTGAGTGTGCCATGACAATGCCAGCTCAAGGCAGGAATGCCACCACCCTGCCCAGCCCTTGGATGCCACAGAGCATACACGCCTGCTCCTCCCAGAGCCCAAGCCCATCTGCAGACAAAGGACAGCAGCAGTTGCTGGGTGGGAATGCTCAGCACACATAGGAGTAGGGAAGCAGTCAGCTGAGAACCCCTCCTGGGGAGGGCAGGAGGGTGAGTGGCGGCTCCGCACCCCCAGAGCACATTTCATCCTCCCGTTGTACCTCACTTACATGTGCACATCCAAAGGTAAAAGTAGGAGGACTTTCCAGATGCACCCACGAAGCCAGCCCTGCTCCTAGCTGAGAAGTGAAGCGCCGCTGTGGCCTCGTCGCTCCAGGGCCAGGTTTCCTGCGAGCCCTCCGAGTGCCCCACTTAAGGCTCATCCCAGCTCTAGGAGCTGGGCAAAGGCAGTCAGCATGGGTCCATCCATCAGCTGTAAGAGAGCTACACCCATTTTCCCCATAGACATTGCTGCTGCTGTTGGGCAGCCATGAAGCCTGTGCCTCCCTCAACTTTCTGGTTCCTTCTAAAGGCAGCAGAGATAAGAAACTGGACTTCGACGACCAGCAAAAGAATTTAGGAGAGAGAGCCCTCCAGCAAGCAGAGCCGCACTGCCCCTTGGATTCTGGGTGATACCTACATGAGACCCTGGCTCGGCCATTCGAGCTTCTGTGGGCTATGGCACTCCCCGACCCATAACGGCCACCTCGGAGGGACAAGGTAGAGGGCACACACGTGCAGCTGCCCTCTGTCGTTCCTAAGACAGGCAGTGGGGACATGGCAGTCACTTCATTGTCCTTCAATCTAGACACGTGCTTCAGGTTTATTCCTTTGTGCACACAACACACTTCCCAACAGAAAAGGATTCCTTTATACAAAGAGGTCATTTTCCATATACAAAAAATACACATAACACTTGGACAGTTTTCTTAAGAAAAGAGCAAATGAACCTATTTCACACGCTATCAGAAGAAAATAGGTCCTGCTGGCTAATCCCAGCAAATCACATTCACAGTTTGAAATCCCTATGGGCCCATTTGGAACAGCACATACTTCACAGGTACTTGCGTAAATGTTCTAGGGTGAAGTATGAGGATATTTAGAAAGATTCAGCATACATGGATGATGAAACAATATGAATGTATTTACCCTAAAAGCGGTGGGATTTTAGTTCCTGAGAAACCTGAATAAGTTATGTTATCGGTGGCCACCCACCCCAGTGGGAGAAGCGATGTCCTGAAATTGATCTAGGCAGTTTCCGAATCAAGCTCCAAATTTCTATGTGAGTCAATAAAATTGCACAGCTCACCAACCAAAGGCAAGGGTCTCTGCCAAGTTCTGCAAGACAGACAAAGGCCAGATTTCTCCCATTAAAAGCTTAAGCTGAGGGGGTGTGATAATCTGGTAAATATTTGAATTCTTTTCAAAGACCTTCCTATCATTAAATAAATAACCAGCAATGCATTAAACTTCTCTGTTGAAAAAGGCTGGAGTGTATTTACTCATCTTTACAGGTACCTTTTTCCATTTTGTTTCACTTCAGTCAAGATGAAAAATAATGTCATCACTAAGATTCAGGATTCTTATTGACCCTTTATCATTCATTCACTCACTCATTCAAATTACTAACCCTTTCCCAGGCTCCTCCTCTGGTCCAGGCACTGTGCCATGTCCCAGGGACCCGGCCAGGGGCATGACAGGCTGGGTCCCAGGGCACTCAGGGCTGTGGATGGGAAAGACCACCAGTAGCCGGTGGGAGATCAGGAAAATGAGGAGGACAATGAGTCAGTTACCCTCTTGCTTCTGTCCCTGTTTTCATTGGTGGAAAAGCGTAGGGCACAGGGAACTGAAGTAGGATTGGTGCGAAAGCCCGGAGGAAGGCTGAGGGCTCCAGAGTGGGAACGTTATGGTCCCAGTAGATTTTAGACTTGATTCTAGGGCAAGAAGAAGCAGTGAAATGGTTGCACACAGGTGCATGCAGGACCAGCTTTGCAAGTTGGGGAAGGAAGCTGTAGGCAAGTTAAGAAACCACTGCTGGAATTGGGAGCAATTTCAAGGTGGCTGGGACGATCATGGAAGCAATGGAAATGAAGAGAGGAGAAGAGAGAGCAGTGATACAGAGAGGGGGAAAGGAAAAGTCAGAGCAACCTGGTGATCAGTCGAAGTGGAGGTATCCAACAGAGAGAAGCAAAATCTTGGGTTTCTTTCCTGGGCAAATTAATAAATAGTGGCACCTTCCACAAACATGGGAAACACTGGACAAAAAGCTACTGGGGGCAGAAAGATAGGATAAAATTGGGATTTTGGGTTCTTACATGTTCATGCCTAAAGCAAGTGGAGACATTGAGTAGAACAGTTGGTTTTGAGGATTGGCATGAATAAAAATACACAGTTGAAATCCCACAAGTGCTCTGAGGTGCCTAAAGATAATGGCAAACGTTTTGTGTCTTAAAGATCTGCAGGGGTGTCCCCTTTTTCATTCCTGATATTGGTGATCGGTGCTTCCCCATTTTTTTCTCTGATCATTTAGGATCAGCTCTTTATTCATTTATTAGTCTTTTGAAAGAACCAAGTTTTTTTTTAAGACTTTACTTACTTATTTTTAGAGAGAAGGGAAGGGAAAAACAAAGAAAGGAGAGAAACATCAGTTTGAGAGAGAAACTGATTGCTTGCACCCCAGCCAGGGACCGAGCCCACCACCTGCGCATGTGCCCTGGCCTGGAATTAAGCTGGCCATCCCTTGCTTTGCGGGACAACACCCAACCAACTGAGCCACACCAGTCAGGGCTGAAAGAACCAACTTTTGATTACACTGGTTTTCCATTAAGTTTGTTTTCTATCTCATTAATTTTTTTACCTTTATTATTTCCTTCCTTCTACATTCTTTGTGTTTACTATGCTGGTGTTTTTCTAATATCTAAAATCTCATGATTTTCCATTTTTCATCTTTTGAATCTTGTACATTTAAGACTAGAGTTTTCTTCTAACTAGGGTTTAGCTACAGCCCACAAGATCTGATATGGCATATACTCACCATCTTCCATCCAAAATACTTTCTCAATTCCACTGGAATTTCTTCTTTGACCCGTGGGTTATTTAGAACTATATTACATAGTTTCCAAATAGCCAGGAATTTTCTAATCTCTTTTTTATTGTGGATTTCTAGCTGAATTTATGGCCAGAAAATCTACCCTGTATGATAGCAACTCCGTAAGATTTCTCAAAGCGTATTCTGTGACTCGGTGGGAAGCATGCGTGCTCCGCAGCGGCACTGCTTGTGCGGTGTGACTCCCAGTCTCCCCCGCCCTTACTGCTACTCCTCAGCTTGTTCCATAGAGAGGTATATACGGCTCCCACTGCGCCATTTGTCTATTCTTCCTTTCAATTCTGTCAATATTTATTTGTCTGTTTGTTTATAGTTCCCAGTGGACCGATTCTTTTAGCACTAGGAGATTTCCTCCTTACCTCTAGCAAAGTTTCTCACCTTAAAGATGATGTCATCGGTTGCTACTACAGTTACACCACTTTCTTTTGCTTAGTGCTCTCCGTGTGGCCTCTTCAGTCTTGTACTGGCAACACTGGGCACCCACATATTCAGGATGTGTCTCTTGTAAGTAGAATGTAGTTTTTCTGAATTCCATCTCACAAACTTGGTTTTTAAATAAAAGTATTCCATTGAAGTCTATTAATCTAAAGTACTTTCTGATGTTCGAGCTCATATCTACATTTTTCCAAAGACATATGCACCCCCCTGCTCATTATTCATGGTGGCCAAGACCTGGAGACAACCCGAGCGCCCTTTGATAGAAGACATAGAAGACTGGGGAAAGAGGACGCGGTACATGTCTACTACTCGGCCATCAGAAAAGACGAAACACTGCCATTTGTGACAACATAGATGGATCTTGAGAATCTTATGCTAAGCAAAATAAGTCAGAAAAATCTAAGAAGATCTGATTTCACTCATATGTGAGATATAAAACTGAAACTCATAGACATAGACGGCAGTTGGTGGTTACCAGAGGGATGGGGTGAGGGTGGAATAGAAAGTAAGGGAGGCCAATAGACGGTGATGGAAGATAATTCGACTTCGGGTGATGGGTACAATGCAATATGAATATTATGTATCTTAGAAATGTATGCTAGTAAAAAAAACAATAAAAAAGCAAATCTATATTTTAGCATTTGATCTACTTGCTCTAGTTCCTTTTTCCTCCTTGCTTGTCACCTTTTGGTTAATCTGTCATTTTTATTATTCCATATTTCCTTTCCGTTATTCTATTTATTCCTAGTTATATATTTTTTCATTAACTTTTTAGTACTTCACCATATATATAATCACATGGCTTCCTGACTCAGCAGAGCCTACTGTAAATGAGTATCACTTTCCAGATGATTTAAGGGCACGAGGCCACTTTAATACAGTCCGTACCTTTGGAGACACTGAAAAATGTTTTGCACCCCAATGCATAGTACAGTTCTTGACAGTCAATACTCATTCAAATTTACCCAATTTTTACCTTGCCTCTTGCACATCGTTCCTTCCTGCACATCTGGGCTTTTATCTGTGATCATTTCCTTCTTTAGTGAGAGTCTGCTGGCAACAAATTTCAGCAGTTCCTGTTTTCTAGAAATTCATTTCACCTCCGTTTCTCTGGTGCCAGCTTTATTGAGATAGATCCCACATGCTATACAACTCCCGCTCAGAACATACACTTCTCTGGCTGGCAGCATGTTCACAGAGCGGTGCATCATACAGTCAACCGTAGGACATTTCCACCCCCGAAAGGGGCCATGTATCCGTCTGCAGTGACTCCTTCTTCCTGCAAACACACCACCTCTGGCTCCCAGAAATCACTACTCCAATTTCCCTGTTTATACATTTTTCCTATTCTAGACATTTCATATAAACGGAATCAGACATGGTCTTTTGTGACTGGCTTCTTTCACTTAGTATGGTGATTTTCAACCAGTGTGCCGCAAGAGTTTTTTTGTATATATTTTATTGATTATGCCATTACAGTTGTTCTATTTCCCCCCTTCATTCCCCTCCACCCTGCACACCCCCTCTCCCACCATTCCCCCCCTTTAGTTTATGACCATGTGTCTCAAGTTCTTTAGATTCTATATTTCCCGTACTATTCTTGCCCTCCCCCTATCTATTTTCTACCTACCGTCTATACTACTTATTTTCTCTATCTGCTCCCCACTTCTCCTTCTCCCACTCCCCTGTTGCTAACCCTCCATGTGATCTTCATTTCTGTGGTTCACTCCTGATCTAGCTGTCCTCTTAGTTTGCTTTTGTTTTAGGTGTGGTTCTTAATAACTGTGAGTTTGCTGTCCTTTCACTGTTCATCTTTTTTATCTTCTTTTTCTTAGGTAAGTCCCTTTAACATTTCATATAATAAGGGCTTGGTGATGATGAACTCCATGAATTTGATCTTATCTGAGAAGCACTTTATCTGTCCTTCCATTTTAAATGAAAGCTTTGCTGGATAGATCAGTCTTGGATGTAGGTCTTTGGATTTCAAGACTTGGAAAACTTCTTTGCAGCCCCTTCTTGCCTGTAAGGTCTCTTTTGAGAAATCTGCTGACAGTCTGATGGGAACTCCTTTGTAGGTGACAGTCCCCTTATCTCTTGCTGCTTCTAGGATTCTCTCCTTCATTTTCATCTTGGCTAATGTAAGTATGATGTGCCTTGGTGTGTTCCTTCTTGGGTTCAACTTCTTTGGGACTCTCTGAGCTTCCTGGATTTCCTGGAAGTCCATTTCCTTTGCCAGATTGGGGATGTTCTCCTTTATTATTTGTTCAAATAAGTTTTTCACTTGTCGCTCTTCCTCTTCCCCCTCTGGTTCCTATAATTCAGATATTGGAATGTTTAAAAATGTCCTGGAGGTTCCTAAGCCTCTCCTCGTTTTTTTTTTGAATTCTTGTTTCCTCATCCTTTTCTGTTTGGTCATTTTTTTCTTCCTTCTGGTCCACTCCCTTGATTTGAGTCCCAGTTTCCTTTCCATTATTATTGGTTTCCTGTGCATTTCCCTTCATTTCAATTAGTTTAGCCTTCATATGTTCCTCTAATTTGTGACTAAAATCAACCAGTTCTGTGAGCATCCTGATCACCAGTGTTTTGAACTGTGCATCTGATAGGTTGGCAATTTCTTGGTCGCTTAGAGTTATCAGCTCCAGGGGTTTGAATTCTTCTTGAGCTGTGTTTTGGTCTGTTTGCGCCTGTTACATATGAGGAGGGAAGTCTTAGGTGTTCACCAGGGTGGGGCCACCCAGGTCACTGGTTTGTGACGCTGTATGTTGGGGTGGGGTCAGAAAGGGAGCAATGAGTTTTTAACACATGCAATACCTGGCTGGTCAGGGACACTGACCTCTTTTCCCTTAGACTGTTAAATTAAAAAGATGACAACCACCAACACAACAATTGCTGTACAGTATGAATGAATCAAAATTATACGTATTTTTTTGTCAGATTGGCAAAAATATAATATATTTTTTAATTTAACCTCCTGGGGATTGTGTGTAATAGGGAAACTTCCCAGTCAAAACCCAATACTCTTATTCTGAGGGCGTGGGTGGTAGGGGCTCAGGACACTGCTCATTTCCCACCATCCCCATTTGGTCTGATGCAGGGGTCCAGGGCCTGCTCTGAGAACAAAGATGCCTGACTTTAACTCCCATGGGTGAGTTAAAGACTCCCATGGTAAGTCTCAGGTTAGGCTGAGGTCTGAGAGCTGAAACCTGGGTGGATAGAGAGTGGGGTTGTCTGAATCTCTTTGGAGCTTTTCCCTCTTCACTCAGACCACAGCTCCTTCTTCGTACCCTCCACACCTGTGCACAGTGCTCTTCATGCTAAGCAGGTCTGTCTTGGGGTCCACATGTGTGGGGGTTAACCCAACACCCAAGGAAGATCTACCAATATTCTAAGAAAACACACAAGTGGCCAAGAACCCAGCTCCCCTGGCATGTGTGACTTGAACACCCGGGAGCAGAAGCCACACCTCAGGGGAAGTCCAGCTGGCCATGACCGTGGACTTCTAGGAAGAGTTTTCAGGAACACTACACAGTGAGCAGCCATCCAGCCAGAAAACCCTGAACTTCCACATCACTCCAGGGCTTGCCCAGGAATGGCCCTTGGGAAGAGAAGTAAACTAGCCTCACATGCAAGAGGCTGGGCCTCCATGCCTCAGGCTGCCATCAGGCCAGTGGCAGAACGCCCCACCAGCTGGTTCTCATATCCAAAGAATGAGGGACCCCAGCAGACACCCAGGGGCAAGCTGCCAGCTAACTGATGCCCTCAGTTTGGCCTGTGTGGCATTTTGAAATACTTTTGATTTGTTGCCAAAACTTAGAAGAGATTTTACATAAAAGTCCAGGTTTCCAGTTTCTTTTGAAGAATGGGAAGATTCAGGAACCCTGGACCATCCCTTCTGGGCCAGGGGAAGCAGGGCTGAGCAGCACCAACCCTTTATGTGGGGCACATGCCGTCCAGGTCCCCTGGGCTACCACCTACCTGGCTCATTTACACGGCTGTCTGGACCCTGGCTCAGGTAACTCAAAGGCCCTTTTCCCTCAAATGCTCTCTGATTTGATGTTCCATTTCATTTCAACCATTTATAACACCAGTGTTCTTCTCAATAACCAGAGGATTTCAAAATCAGCAGCACGAAATTAGCAAATATTTTACTCCTTGCCTCGCTCTATTCCCTCAGTAATGCATGAACTCTATGTACAGACTGCCCTACATTAGTGATCCGCTGAAACCCCTCAGCAAAACATTCTATTCTTTAGTACCTCCCTGAGGTTCAGGCCATCTTTAAGATCACCAGCATCCCGGGACCCCAAGTCCGCATCTGCCGTCCCACTCCGTACCCTCTCTCCGTCACCATAGCAGACAGAGAGCCCGTCATGAGATGCCTGACGCCCTGCTCCCTGGTGGTGCCTCCCCCCCACTTGGCATGAGAAAACACAGGGCTGGGGAGGGCTGCAGTTAAAGACTGGTCTCTGTTCTCCTCGCCACAGCTTTTTAAATCCAATTTAAAAATCCACAGGCATCCATGTATTTCTAAATTACAACTTGTCCATTTTTAATAGAAAAAAAACCCCTGCTGCCCTTGCTCCTGAGCAGAAGACCACACATCCCTTGGACAGGTCTCCCCCGGAGCTGCCAGGCGTCAAGGAGCAGGCTTCCAAAGAGCCACACGCGGAAGACAGCAAAAGTGGAAAAACTTCCATTTAGGACGCCATGGGCTCCAAGTACATATTCCTTGAAAAACCACAAACATATTCTCATCTTTTAAGTCGTGTTTGATAAATGTTTGGAAAGAAAAAGTCATGACCTCTTCTGGGATTATTCACATTACACAGCAGCTGGGAACAGAGCTACCACTGCACCCAGGTCTGCGGGGTTTGAGATCTCATTCATAATGCAAGATGTGCATTTCTGTAGCCAAAAATCAATACTGTCGGTACATGACCCTAGGTCTGCTCTGCACTGGTGCATTTGAGAATCTGGAGAATTTGACCTTTGATACAAAAATAACTTTCAGTCTAAGATTGTTGAGGATCAAGTTTTTGGTATCAAAGAAAACAGTATATTTTCTGGTGAGTGAAAATCCACCATGAGATTTTGAGTTTATAGATTATTGCTGTGAGATTCAGATCAGCCATCACTCATCATCTCTTGGGGTCTAGAGATGTTACAGCTAAAAAGTCTGCTACAACACAATGTTGGCTTTAAAGAAAGACAGCATCGGGGGATCCAAGATGGCGGCGGAGTAGGTGAAAGTTACACTCACCTCCTCCCAGGACCAAACTGGATTTATAACTAAAGTATAGAACAATCAATGGTCAAACAGAAGTCTTATAACCAAGGTTTTACAGAAGCCACATCGATACCGGTGGGAAGGACTGAGCTACAAAAAGAGCTGGCCTGCCTCAATGGATGGTGGTGGAGATTCCAGAAGGACATCTCAGCTACAAGGCTCCCCTGCGAAAAATGGGGTCTCAACCCTAAGCTGGGCTCCCAGCCCAAGAAGAGGCACCCATATAACATCTGACTGAAAATCGGAGGAGTTCCACAAGAGAGAGATGGTAGTCTGCCAGAGGCACAGATGTGCTTTTAAAGGACCAGCCCACAAAATCTTGTTTGTAGCCACTCACTTTGGCGGAGTGAGGGCAGAGTGGACCAGAGTCATGTGAGAAAAGATTGAGGTCTGTGGCTCTGGGGAGAGAACTGAAGGATCCCTGTGCTGAGTCCCTCTCCCACACCATACGTGCCATCTTTCTTGGGTGGAGCAATCCCCTCCATAGGACATCCACCTGGAAAGCTATAGCCCCACCATCTGGAATCCCTGCCTCCCCACCCTGTGGACCTCTCGCCCTGCTAAGGAGTCAGCTGCCTGAGTCAGGGGGTAGAGGTCTAGGCAGACTCAGGTAGTGTGAATGACTGAGTTGTGTGGCTTTTGGGCAGGGACCTTTCCCCCCACTTTCCCATGAATCTGATGGGCACCTCCCTCTCATGAGAGATCCAATAGCTCCACCGTCCAGGCTCCAGCAAGACGCCCAGACCATCATGTGCAGAAACACACCTTGTTCTCACACACCTTTGTGCCTGCTCAGAGAGAGTGATGGCAGAAGGGGCTAGAGCCATTCACACTTCAGATCCCCTGTGCTGGCACCTCAGAGCCACCACTCCGTGCCACAGAAGGGGCACAGTAGCACCCCAGTTTCTGCTCATTTGGAGGCTGAGAGCAGCGATGTTCATAGGAGCATCCATACAACAGAGCAGGCAGCCGCCCCTGGCACTTACCAAGGATGAAAATAGCTCTAGCAAAGCTGGACAAAGGGGACAGGTCTAGGACCCTGAGGTTATAACTCCAAGGTCAGAGTTATTTCCACGAGGTGACTCCCATGTGCATCCATGAACCCAGACCAGGCTCTGGGAACTTGCAGCTGCTCCCAAGGCCAGTGAGGGTGGGAACAGACCCCGGGCACAGCTCAGGCCTCAGGCCCAAAAGGCAGGGGCACACGGCCAGGGATGCTGGGCTGAATGGGCTAAAGGTGGACTCTGGAACGCTTCAGAATGTCTCTCACCAGCTGCTGGGATCCTTACTGGATTAATTAAATTGGTCCCTAGGCTGTGAGCCACAGTGGCAGGTGAAACGATCCCCTCCCCCCACCTCCCACTCATTCACGTTGGAGAATTCTAGTAAAACATGCAACCATGTTACCAGCTGCAGTTCTCAGAGTGGATCAGAAAGTGGGTTTCTTGGTACAGGGCATCTCGACCATGACTGAGAGCCGTGTGCAGCGTGTTCTCACCAAACTTCCCTGTCCCGCAGGAAAGCCAACCGTGGAGGTTTCAGACTGAGGGCATTCTGGTCACTACCCACAACTCAGCAGCCACGAAAAAGCTTAGCCTGCCTCTACAGTAGCACAGAATGCTTGAATTCCCTCCTTTCTGTCCTCAAAAAGTTATTGAGCGCCTCCTTCATGCGAGACGTGGTGCTAGCTGTTGTTTCATGCACGATGCCTGTCTCAGAAACAGGCCAACTGAACAGCGCCCCTGCTAGAGCCAAGGTGGGCAGGCACGTGAATGCTGACTCCCCGGGAATCGGCTCACGTCAGTGCCAACCTCTGGGCTTCTCTGTATTTCCCATTTATTTCTAATGAATAAGCATTGGTTAAAATGTAATCAGTAAAAAATATTTATTCCTTTTAGTACACTTCAGTGATCTGATTGGTGCTTCTCCTAACCTTTCAATTGGCTAGAAATCACCTCCAGATTTTGCGAATGCAGACTGCGCTCAGTAGGTGGGGCAGGGCCAGGATTCTGCATTCCTAACGAGAGCCAGTGATGCTGGTGTGGCCCTGAGGGGACCACATGCAGCGAAGGTGTAAGTGTGGGGTGGGCGGGAAAGCACACACCATCGGGGAGGGAGAAGGCACCTGTTGGGGGGGCGGGGGGGCTAGGAAGGGAGTGGCATCTGACTTTAGACAGGAATATGGATGTTACTTCAAAAGGCACACATGAAGAAAGGGAAGACGGGTAGGAATAAAATCTTCAAAGTTAAAAAGAAAAAAGAAAGGTCAAGCTGGACTCGTGGGGCACTATGGCATCCATACCATTGGCTCTGACTGTTGGGCAGGGCAACAGCTCTCAAGTATGGGTATCAGTCACCTGGGGGTTTCTTATGATACCACATGCTGGGCCCACCCCCAGAGTGGCTGAATCAATCGGGGAGAGGTATTCAAATTTCTAACAAGTACCCAGGGGATGCTGAAAATGCTGGTCCAGGGACCACACTTTGAGAAATGCTGCACTAGGGTTTGCCAAACAAAGACAAAGAACTCTCCCCACCCCCAGCCCCAGCACATTCCAGGGAGGACAAGGGGACTGTCTAAAAGAGGGGCACTGTGCACATCTGGAAACAGTCCTGACAGCTCGTGTTAGAGTCTGCCCAGGCAAAAATGGCTGTAAACCCAAAAGGGCAAAACCGTACATTCCTCTGGATTAGCTTCACAGTGGTTTGAATCCATCTCACTGAATTAGGTGGGGAGAACGTGGGATCCTCTCAGATTGTAAACGAACTCCTGGAGAAGAATTCAAATTGACAAATTACCACTCCTACAGGGCAGAAGGTCAAGTGTTCCAAGTCAAGGCTGGCCAGTGGACATTGTCTTTGCTGCACAGCCATCCTCACCAGGACTGAGCTTCCTCACTCCCTCCTTTGGCACACAGAGGTAACAACTGGACTCTAAGAAAGTCTAGAAAGTGAGGTCTCACAAGTGGAAGCTAAGCTCCTGGGGCTGACTCTGAGCTACACCTGCAAGTACCCGAAACTCCACGGATTCCACCCCAAGGGCTGGGCGATGCAGTGCATGTTCTGCAGAGGCTGCCACTGGCAGAGCACGGTGTTTGGGTCAGATACACGGAGAGGATGGAGAGACCTCTGCTTTCAAAACGCTCACAGGCAATAATCAAGAGACACAAACAAGTAATCAGAGGAGTGCAAGAGCTAAGTGGTGCCCCCACCCCAGTAGGCAGAGACGGCTCAAACCAGCCACACAGCCGGGGGGGGCGGGGGGGGGCATAAAGCATCAATATGCCAGAGGCCCACCTCAGATCAATTCGGTCAGAACCTCCAGGAGCCGGGACCCAGGCAGCGGGATACTGAAGGCCTCATCCCTTCCAAACCTAAACCTGGCACCTATCCCTACGGGCATGTCCACCCACCCCAACAGAGCCTGAGAGCTGGTCCAGCCCTCACAGCAACAGGCACAGAACCTGCCCTTGTGCCTGGAGTGTGCTGATAAAGAAACCCTTTTTCCAGGACCACAGAGACACATGTCCCCCAACAGGCTGGCACATCCAGGTGGCTTGAAGAGAGAGGAAGAGAGAAAAGCTCCCTCTGTGAGCTCAGAGATACCACTCTGCCAACCAGAGCGCCTCAAGTTCAAGTCGGGAAGCACACCTCTCTGACAGGAGTGCTGGCTGGCAGCAGCGCTGTCCTTGACATGCACATCCGTCCAATGAGCTAGCCGTTCAGCAGGCTTGGGGGAGGGTCATGATCCACCTCCACCTCTGTCCTCAGCGGCCCCAGCTGCCAAAGGGTAAGCTGTGGTCTTACAAGAAGAGCCAGCTCCTCTGTGAGCCAGTCTTGAGACACAAACGGGGCAGCCCAGAGAAAGGGGACACCCTACATTCTCACAGATGTCCTGTGGCCACAGGTGCTGCAGGAAAGAGGGACCCAAGGATGCCAGTTATGAGTGTATTTCTCTCCCAGCTCCAGACTCACCCTTCAGTGTATGGTCTGCAATAATAAAAGGAATTCCTTCAAGAGCTTCTGTTTTACAGCAGCACGATGTTAAGCTTTCTCAGCAGAGGGAGGCTGAAGGGACCTGGAGGAGAAGGGTTCAGGAGGAGGGGGTGGTGTGGGCTGAGGACATCGGCGGGCTCTGCCCCAGCCCCACACCCAGATGTGCTGTCTCCCAGCGCCCTCACAGCCCGGCTCAGCCCTCTCAGTACAGGCGCTGGGCCCCAGGCCTCCTGCCCACACTGGCACCTGGAGGCCCTCTGTTCACTCATTGCCTCCCCTCCAGGTTTGTCTCCTGGGGTCCCCCTGATAGTACAGCCTTCTGGACAGAGACCCTTGTGTGCCTGTCCAGGCCTTCCGCCTGCCCGGGCACCCCATGCCCACTGCATGCCCGCAGCAGCACCCAGCAGCTTGCCTGCCCCACCTGAACCCTGGAGCTCAGCCCAGTGACTCCAGACCAGCTAAACCGACAAACTTCTCTGCATCCAGTGCAGTCAACTGCACCTCCAACAAGGTCTGAAGCCCTTCCAAGGTTGTCCTTCCTTGGGTCCCTGTCCTCAGCCTTGGGGTCCCATAGAGAATTGTCATATATCCTACGATTACTCTTTCATCCTAGTTTAATAATTCTTCATAGTAAACTTCCCTTGCTTAAATCGCCCTGTGGTTTCGGCCTCTTGATTAGATCCAGACCACTGCGCCAGAAGGACGGCCCCTGGCGGGCACCCCAGAGAAGCCCTGCGGGTGGCACAGGCCGGCAAATCCTGAGTCGTTCACTGGATGGCATCGATGTACTCAGAGGAGCAGAAGCCCCTAAAAAGTAGACAGACTAACGTCCAGTGCAGTTTGTGACAATCAGCCCTGTCTCTTTGTCAGCTGAGCCCAGCCTACAGAAGCCAAAAACAATGGCTCAAACCCGCCTCTTGGAGATTCGTAGGTTTTCCGTCAACCCCAAAGTTAACTGGGATGCTAACTGAGGATGATATTCCATAGCTTGTTCCTATCAACCTCCAGCAGGGAAATAATTTGTACTTTATTGGTGAGAACTTTTCACCTCTTTAATAAAAGGAAATAATTGGATATACACCTTTTTGGAATAAATCGAAAGAACAAAGTCTTGCAGGGAGACTGATACTCAAAGCATTTTGTGATCTGGATGGAGTGAGATCTGCAAGGGCAGTGGAGGGACTGGGGAGGGGGCAGAGTCAGGGTCGTGCCGGCCCAAAGTGGGCTCAGTCGGGGCCTGCTGATGTTCAGGAGCCACCTCCTGGCTCCGACTCCACACTCACTGTCCTGGTGGTACCGAGCATCCAGCGGACTGGGATGGAAAGAAATACACACTCCCATCTGCATTCACCACGACCCTCCCAACACTGACGTGGCTTCCCAAGGAGGCCTCCTTGCTGGGAGGAAAACACGCCCATGCACAGCGGGCTGCCCGGCAGGCCCAACATTTGCAGTGACTAGGTGGCCTCCGCACATGAAGCCAATTTGCACAAGCACCAGAGGCCACAGCCAACTTTTCATGGAGCCGAAGCCCTACTTGATAAACTGGCCATCAAAACGATGGACAACGGGCCCTGCAAGGCCAAAGGGCCTCACCTTCACCTGCCATTACTAGCAAGCAATTTATCCACACCAGGCAAAGCTCCTCCTCAGAGGGTGTCTGCAGGTTCCAAGAGCAGGTACTTATATAGGAAGGAAGAGTACTAAACGAAGTCTGTTCTGTAATTGTTAGCATTACGGCTGAGCTGGTTTTCCTCAAGCAATGCAGAATAATAAGTCCTTACATTTATAGAGCACTTTACGGTGCTTGAACTGCTTTCACAAACGTTCTTTCCCTTTAGTGAAGGAATCCCTTACCACTCTGATTATTTTTTCTTAGACACTTTGTTTTTACTCCTTTAGAAGCTTCTGTGTAATTCATTCCATAATGTAAAACACAGACCACAATGACGCTAAGGGTCACCTCCAAAGAATAAGAAGAAAACCTGTGACTTTCTATAAAAAACGCTACGGATTTAGTTAGTCTGCACGTCAGTTGGTTAATTTCACACCAAATCCAACTCTGTAGGTGTCTGGTTCACGCAGCACAAACCCCACCGGCGTGCGGGGAATGCCGAGCAGCCCGGCAGTCCACACAGTCCTCAGGCAGCTCAGAACCAGGACCAGAAAGGCAAACCCACCCCTGCAAACTCCTGGGTAGACAAGGCTAGTGGATTACTGCACTCTTGCTTCTGAGACCTGACCTCAAGGCTGCACTCCGGGTAGGCATTCCCAGTCAATCTTGGCATAAGTAAGAGGAAAAGGACTCACCCTGCCTCAGTCTCTGCCCATTGGGGGTGGGCCCAGCAGTGCCCTGGGCACCCTGCCGAAGTTCTGCTGTTGGGATGTGGCCCGTGGGTCCACCCAGGCATCCCCTAAGACGCCCGCAGCAATCTGGGACCCTGCTCACCCCGGGGCAGGCCTCACCCCTACTTCAGTCCTATTCTCCTCCTTCAGTTAAAACTTGACTCCCTTACCTACTCCCTCTTTTTGTGTCTCCCTAATACGACCCTGCATTACTAAACTACCCTGCCCCCCAACACAGCAGCCACCAGACTGCGAGGCCACAGCAGGCCTCTGGCCAACACCTTCCTTATCACAGGTCTTCACACTACAACGATTTACCTCTCTCTAGAGTCTCCTCATGTCTGCAGCACAGAGGCTACCTGTAGATTACACAGTGTTGTGTGAGGGCGTGGTTTGTCTGCATGGGAAGAACCACGGGGACTCGGCAGGTAGACAGAGCAACAGAACTTCACTCTGCTTTGCTTGTGTGCGCGGTGAGGGTGAACGGTGGGACATGGAGAGGGCAGAGGGCAGGTCAGAGCCGACTGCGTAGGTCAGAGGGCCCACGGTCCTTGGCGGGCTTTGCAGAGGCACCAGAAGTTGCAGAGGGCAGGAACACGGCTGGCGACGGCCTCCAGCTGAGCCCACCCTTTCCTCTGCACTCACTCCCTGGGCAATCCCAGCCAGCTCATGGCTTTGAAGATCACTTATCCTTTGCTGACTCCTGACTGTGTAGCCCCAACTTAAACTCCAGATGAAAATCCACTGTCTACTCGACACCTGAGTTTGAATATCCAACAGACAGCCCCGACATAATACATTCCCACTGAGCCCCTCACCTTCCCCACAAACCTGCTCTCCTGTAGCCCTCCCATCTCAGCAAGGGCAGCTTTGACCTTCCAGTTGCTCTGGCCAAAACCTGGAGTCAGCTCTGATCCCTCTCTTCCCCCCACATCCCACTGAAATCCACTGGGAAAGCATGTGGCTCCAACTTCATAACGTATTCAGAATCTCTGGGCTTCTTCCACTGTCATCCTCCTAGTGAGGCTCCCAGCATCTGCCCCCACTCGCCCTACAGCCTGGCTTCACCCAGCAGCCAGAGAGTCTTTGTAGTGCATGTGTCAGATCATGAAACCAAAACCTCTCAGAGGCTAACCACTGTAAAGTTCTAGGGTGACCTACGAGGCTACATGAACCGCCCCTTCGCAGTCTGTCCCTCTCCCACCACGGTTGCTCACTCACTGCCTTCCAGCCGTGCTGGGTTCCTGAATGTTCCTCAAACATTCCAGGCACACACCTGCCTCAGGGTGTACTGCTGTTCTGTCTGCCTGGAACACTCTCCCTCCAGACAGACGCCTGTGTATGTAGATAAAGCAGTACCGAGACGCAGACACACGCATTGGTTTAGGTCCTTACTGCCTATGGTGCGAGCCGCAGCAAAAGAGGGGGGTAGTGACAACGGAGACTGTATGACCCGCAGACATAGACCACCATCTGGCCCTTTGTCGAAAACTGCTGGTCAACCTCTTGCATAAAGCAGTATTCTTCAAACTAAAAAATCATAGAAAACGCCCCACAAAAACTTCCCAAATTTTCTGGAAGGCTCAGACTCCAGTTTGAGAAACAGTCATAGACAAAAGATGGGGGTGGTGGAGAAAGACCTGGATTTAGTCCCCAGCGCTTCCCCTCAGTGGCTGTGTGACCTTAAATTAATTACTTAGCTTCTCTGAGGACCTTCCTTATCAATAAAACAGGAAACACTACCGTGCGGAATTACTGTGAAAAGTCAAGGTTTTGTATGTCTAGCGTGTAGCAGTGACTAGCTAGCTCTCCACACCACTAACCATTTTCCGGGAATTCACTGTACTCCAAGCACAGTCTAGATGCTACACGTGTATTAACTCACCCAATCCTCACAAAAACTCCGCTAGGGCTGTGCCACCGCTACAGTGGATTTTACTTCCCTGTAATGAATACAAATGGTTAAAAATATTTGTTTAAATAAAAGTGTTGGAGCCCACAGTTTCTGCACTGCTGTGGAAAGAGACATTGCTGTGGCTTTGAGGAAGCGGAGACCCCCTGGGCTGGGTGACAGGGCCCTCTCCCAGTCTGCTCAGCTACTTCCCAAATTAGCCGGAAAATCTCCCAATCTGAAGAAACCCTCGTGACATACTTCGCAGAGATGCCATGGAAAGTAACTGATTCTGTGCCTATTTTTGGCTGGCTAGCAGATAACAGGCCGCTGCAGCGGCAAACTCTTGAATGGCGGGAGGAAAACCACGCGTCCCAGAGCAGAGAGAGTAGAGTGCGGGAGGCACTGACGCGCTTCTAGCTTTTTCACAAACTAGATAATTCCGCATTATTTTCTCAAGAAGCAGAGCAATTTGAATTCCTTTATTAGTGTGAAATATGTGGAGGGAAGTCTACACCACTGAAACATACGGCCTGTTACACCATGGAGAAGAATGTTCAACTCTGACCTGACACATGAGAAGCTGCACTAATTAAGGATCAAGAGAAAATTATTTTACAACATTTTCAGGCGTTAATGGGGTTTTTAACTAATTCGGTTAGATGAACAGCAAGCAGAATTTAAAGGGAAACCCTGACTTTGGAAGTCAACCTAATTTTGGCACTGGCATGCATACTTGGAATCTCTCAGTTCCCATAAACTCAAGTGTTTCTCGTTTCTGTCCTTGACTTTCCCACCTCCCAGATGGGGCCAGACTGAAACTCCGGTGCGCACGCAGGTCATTTTTCATTTCCACTTGACCACCATTTCACAAAAGACGGACGCACCTGGGCTGCTGAGTGGCCCAGCCAATGGCATGCCACCAACGCCCTCGGGGACAAGGCGACTGCGCTCCAGGTTGCAGGGTCAGAGCTGTTAAACCCGGTGAAATTGATTTCCCTGTCTCAGCTCAGGCTGCTGTGACAGCACAGCAGTGGACGGCAACAACGCACACCCTCACACCGGCTAGGAAGCCCGAGATCAACAGGCCGGCAGACTGGGTTCTTTGTGAGGGTCCTCTCCCCCAACCTCACCACGCGCTCACGTGGTTCTCCCTTGGTGGGTGGGTGCGTGCCTGTGTGTGTGCAGAAAGGGACTTCTTGTGCCACTTCCTCTTCTTATAAGGGCCCAAGGTCCCTGTGAAGTAGATATAAGGGCACTACACCCATAATGGAGCCACACGCACCCTATGACCTCACCTAAATCTAATTACTCCCCAGAGACCTCACCTCCAAGTACCTTCATCACAGGAAGGTGAGAGCTTTGACATGTGAATGGGGAAGGGGGAAGGACACAGCATTCAGCCCCTAACGTTCCCTGTGTAAAGTTTTTAAAACATCTTTTCATTCAGCTGCTAAAAAAATAGAATTCTTGCCTTCTCAAAGAAGCCCTCTCTGCTGCCCACGAAGTCTAAGTTCTACTGCATTATGAAATCTTAGCATTTGTGTCTCCGTCACAAAATCCTAATTTACATCTGTCCTTTTTTAAAAATAAGTGTCCTTCTGTCTTTTTATCTGTGGGTGTGGGCTCCCCAGAAAGAATTCCGACTGTCTGCAGCAACATAGGAAAAGACAGGGGGAGAGAAAGAATGAAGGAAAGCTGCCTTGGCTTTGCTTCCTGCTGCCCACGGCACTCGGCACACTGCCAGCATCATCCGCTACGGACAGGCAGACACAGTGGAGCTCTCAGGTCTCCAAGGGCAAGAAAAGGACACAGAAATGGCTCTATTGCCGCTTTCTGGTCCTTGGAGACCACAATGCTGAAGCACTCACTGCGCTCAGAGGTGGGGGTAAATCTGCCACTGGACAATCTTGACACCAGAGTACCTGAAAAACATTTGGGATGTTAGAGTCACCTCCCTCTTTTCCACACAACCAATTCCCAAATGGCAAAAGCCAAGAAACTCTATACCAATTGCTTCCATCCTCTGCCTTTTTCTAAATAAATTAAGTATTATTTAAGTATATAACACGTAGAAAAGTGCACCAAGCAATAAATTTTCACAGTGAACACGCCCATGTAACCACCACTCAGATAAGAAAATAGAACATTACTGGCAATTCAAAGGCCCCAGTCGGCCACCAAAACCCCCTTCTCACCAAAGGTTACTGCTATCTTAGCTTATAAAATTATAAACTAGCTTTCCTTGTAATTGAACTTGATATAAATTACAGCAGGTACTCTCTCGTGACTAGCTTCTTTCACTCAACGATATGCTTGTAAAATTCATCCATGTTATTACGTGGGTGTAATAGTACATTCATTTTCAGTGCTGCATAATATTCTATTATAGGAATATGATTATCTGCTCCATTGTGGCTGAATGGTGCATTCTTTTAGTTTTTGCTGTCACCAAGACCACTACTGTGAACATTGTTACTATGTCTCTTAGGGCATGTATGTATACATACCTTTGTGTGTCTAGTTAGGTATGGGATTGCTGGGTGTGTCTAGTTAGGTATAGAAAGCATGCAAATGTTCAGCTTTGCAGCTATGAAAGAATATTTAGAAGTGCATACGTGAGTGTTCCTTTGGCTCCACGTCTTTGCCAACACTTAGTATCATCATACTTTTCAATTTTAACCATTCTGGTGTGTGTGCAGTAGTATCTCTATGGTTCCGATTTGTATTCCAGATGAATAAAGGCTATCAGCCATTTGAATACCATCTTAAGAGTTCCTGTTCTTTTGCCTATCCTTCTATTAGATTGTCTTTCCTTATTTTACTTAGGAGAAGTAGGGGCTCTTCATATATTTTGAATGAGTCCTTTGTTGAATACACACACACATACATACAGATAGAACACAAATATCTTCTCCCATTGTGTCACTTGCCTTTTCACTTGTATTGTGTCTTTTGATGAACAGAAGATCTTAATTATAATGTACTCCAAATTATCTCATTTATTCTTTTATGACTAGGGCTTTTTGTGTCTCGTCTAAAAACCTTTGCCTATACAAAGTTGTGGACATATTTTTCTTTGTTATCTTCCAAGGGCTTTATTGTTTTACCTCTCACCATTAGGTCTGTGATCCATAGAGAACTGAGTTTTGAATGCGGGGTAAGGCTCATTCATTTCCATGCGGATGTCCAGTTAATGTGGCACTGTCTGCTGAAAGGACTAACGTGTCCCCACTGCACTGCAGCAACACCTCTGTCTTCACCAGCGTGTGTGGGGGTTTGTTTCTGGGTCCTGTGCTCTTCCAATGACCCAGTTTCCTGTGTGGGCACCAATACCGCCATGTTTCTAGTACCGTAACTTTAAAACAAGTCTTGATATCCGGCAGTGTGAATCCTCCAATTTTGCTCCTGGCCCAGTGACTGGCATTAACCGACAAAGTGAAGGGAAAGCAACATTTCTACATATCCCAGAAGCATAATGCGTATTAATGAGGATTAGCAGTAGTCCCATTATCAGAAAGCCCTGAGCCAGGAGAGAAAAGACGGAGAAAATACTCCACAGCCTCCTTATCCACAAGCTGTGGAGGCTGAGCTGTGGCCCAAGAAGACAGTAAGACCTGGGTCCATCCAGCCTCCCTGGCCTCTCCAGACCCCTCTGCACAGGCCTCACGCAGCTCAGCAAAACCCACCACAGCAGGAATGGATTCTGGCCTCGCCCTGAGTAGGCTACGGAGCCGCACCACTGCCCACTGGAAACCTGGAGAAACCTGGCGACGCCCACTGTCGCCAAAGAGAACAATGACACAGAACCACACTGTTAGAAAGAGTCCTATGTTCTTACAAAGAATACCTGCAGGTAAGAAAGACAACTGAATCTCCTTATGAAGCAATGTCAAAAGTTCATACAGAGATCTAGAGAAGAGAAGAAGGAACAAATGCTGGGGTCTGGCCCACTTTTCCCATTTTGCAGGTGAAGAAACTGAGGTCAAAGAGACCAGCATGGATCACCTCCTAACACACAATGCACCGGCTATTTTATTTTAGTTACTATCTCCCTCTGCATCTCTCCCACTGAGATATAAGCTCCATGTGGGTCAGGATTTTTGCCTGTTTTGTTCACTGTTGCTCCTCCAGTACTTCAAACAGAGCCTGGCACATAGCAGACACTCAATAAAAATGCATTGAGTGAACACATAAATGACTAACACAGCTAATTACCCAGGTTCATGAGCGACGGACTCTGAGAACATTACGCAGATTCTCATACACTTGCCAGTGTTGATCCCAGATGTGTAAACAGCAGCCTCACCTGAAAATGTGAACCCCACACCCTAGAAGGAATGGGGCCCCCAGTAATGATGGGTCACTGGGACAAGGCAGGTAGTTGGCCTGATCAGTTCAGTCCTCAGTTCACTGGTTCCTCTGAGCCTTGAATAAACTGATCGGCAACTATTAAAACACTACTGATACCTAAGGCCTTTCAATCAGCAAGGACTGACAGTGTGACCAAAATATACACAGACAGCTCTGTAAGTCCAAAGAGCTGGCCCGCTCCCCGCCACATGGGTTTGGAGCCCAGAGGCCCATGCAGGTGAATTGGTGCAACCCCACTTTTGAGGGGGAACAACTTGAACATGGCAGAGCCCTTGTGAGGGGCTCCAATCCTGCCCCACACGCACGAGAAAGTGGAAGCACAGCACGGTCCTGGGCGTGCAGCGGGCAAGGCCTCCCTCTGCCCCCTTGCAGATTCCTCCTGCTTTGGCAAACTCTAGTCACCAGACAAACACTGCCCAGAATAATGAAATTTAAACTGTTTAGACTTTACAGAACTGCGAATGTTCATTTAATGGAGCTGGCATGCTCTGCTTCAGTGACCAAGCAGGCTGAGGAACTTCTGCAAAAATGAAAGCGGGAGAGTGGGGGAAGAAAAGACGCTTAAAGACACCAGAGCTCTGAGACACAAAGAACCCTCGGCCCCTCCCCTGCCCTCCTGCTCCCAGCCTAGGATTAGCTCTCTTCTTACTCAGGACTGTCTCACCAGCAGCCTGGCGTATGCAGCCACAGCAGGCAGACAGCTGCCACTCCAGGGCCTGGCAAGTCAGAGCACCAGGGGACAGTGCACAGAGGAGGAGACAGGGGACACACACACCAAATCAGGAACTGAAATCATGTTTCCAAAATCGGGTGAAGGCCAACGCGATGGGGAATTTTCCCAGCTGAGCCCTGCTGAAAGTCCATTGGGACATGGCAGATTGGGGGGCTTCTCTCCAGGCCAGGCACAAGGCAGGAACTAATGAGGTGCACATGTTAGCACAGACGGGGCCTGGGCTTTCATCTGAGTCCTCCTTCACTGCTGATGTGAGGCTGGGCCTTCAACCAAATGGCTGCTCACAGTCTAACGTTACAAGTGAAGGTCAAAGTCTCAGGATGCACCAGAGGCCCCCACACCCCCTCTGCAGGAGCCCCAACTTTTATCCCCCAGAGAACCTGGCAAGCTTCTGCGCACTGGGTGAGCGAGAGAACCAAGAGGCTCAGACTTAGGTTGAGATTTCAGAGAGGAAGACGGGTCACAGGTGGCAGAATCTGGAAAACGGGGCTCTTGAGTAGCCCAAGACATGGGCAGAGACCAGGAAACACACACACACACACAGACTTTTCAGGGAGGCAGATACGGGGCACTGCCCTTAACATCTTTACACACACTGAAGGGTCTACTGAAACTCAGCTGCACGTGGGCGTCAGTTTTCTGCATGAGCACCGTCCCCAACTTGCACACGAGTGGCATTTAAAAGTTCACTATGACTTGGTTGTCCATGTCCAGAACTCCCAATGCATTTTTCATAGACATAAAGTGATACCTTTGGCTAGAATATCAGCCCGTGTGTCACATGGCCTGTGAGATCTTGGCAAGAAGGCCCATCCATGCTTTACTCTTCCTGGATTTCCAAGTCCACGGCGGAGAACGTAACCAAGACCAAGAACTCCACCTACATGGGCTGAGTGAGGACTTCAGCAGGGGTCAGGTGTGATTCCACATTTCACTCCCTTGTGTGTGCCTAGAAGTCACAGGGGCCGACATCCTCGGTTCTTCAGGGCACGTGGAATGGTGAACGGAACTCCCCCTTTAAACCTTTGGCCTAATTTGTGTATTATGATATCCTGAGGAAAGTAAGTACCCGGACAACCCCGTAGAATGGGAAGGGAGTTAAAGGAGGGCTCCGCTCATGCCTTCCAGGCAGGTCCCCGGGCAGGGAGCCGCATCCAGCCAAGCACAGATGGAACTCGCGAGAAGCCCTGATGAAGGCATTCTCTACTGAGGGCCACCCTGAGGCCTGGCAACCTCTGCACACTGAGCTTTCCTTTGTAAAGAGAAGGTCGAACTCCTTCAAAAGCCAGATCTTTAATATTGTAGCCTCTGAGTTTAAACATTTCGCCCCCTCCCATAGTTCCCACTGCCTCCTTCACTTTGGATCTGTCCTCTGACTTGACAAAGGAAGAGGACTACGGCCTTCGGGCCACACACCCCCCACGACTGCTTACTTCATCTCCACGCCCAACGATCAAAGTGCATTTTTCATACACTAGCCTTCTCCAGTGCTGCTTGCTGCTTCATTTATTTGTGGCATTTTGCCACCGGACAGAATTTCTGATGACCTGTGCTCCGTGAGGTCTGAAAAATCATTCCCACACGGCTCTATCGCAGGCCCTGTCCCTCTGCAAGGTTGTGGAAGGAGGGTGTCGAGTGAGTGCTGGGTGACACCAGGGACACCCAAGGCTTCTCCTCACCCTTCCCAATTCATCCACAAAAGGGCCTCCAAAGGCCGAAGAACAAAGAAGAGTCAAATAAACCAACAGCAATTGTTAAATGAATGGTCCTTTCTGTGGGCAATGTTTTAGAAGGTGCTTATACTCTGAAGCCCAAAGCCTCGAGTAACGAATTCCTCTGACACAGGGTAATTTGCCTAATAAGTAGAAACCTCCTGATAGGCCGGCTCAGGGGAGTGCCAAGGAATTCTCCGCCAGAGAGCAATCTCACTTCGAGGTATTTATCCTAGAAAAATGAAAACTTATGTTCACACAAAATCTCTACGCAAATGGGGATGGGAGAAAAGGGGATGACATAGTGGCTAAGAGATGCAGCCTTGAGGTCAAATGTTTACAGCAGCTTTATTTGTAATCGCCCCAAACCAGAAAGAACACAAATGCCCTTCACGGAGTGGACGGATCAATGAACTGGCACAGCCATAGCATGTACTCAGCTTTGAAAAGGAATGGACCACTGATGCACGCAACGGCTTAGATGGATCTCGGGGGCATTATTCACAGTGAAAGAAGCAGGTCTCTAAAGACTGCATACTGAGTGATTCTATTTATATGGCATTCTGGGGGAAAAAGCAGCGCCATAAGGAGAGAGAACAGATCCCTGGTTGCCAGGGAATGTCTGGCTACAAAGGGGTAGCCCTAGGGAATTCTTCAGGTTGCTGGAATGTCTCTGTATCTTGTGATACAGCAGGCCATCAAATACTGTCATTTCGTTCAACATCCTCTTGTTTTAAAGTTGATGAAGAAAAAAACCAATTCTTGGCTGGACCTTTGTCTGTGCGGAGTTTGCATGTTTTCTCCACATCGGCGTGGGTTTCCTCTCACGTCCCAGAAATGTGTGGGTTACGTCACCTGGCAAGTCTGCCTGTCCCAGTCCGAGTGTGGGGTGCGGGCCACGGGCCCTCCACTGCGCAGGTATCTGCCCAGCGCAGGCTCCTGCCTCGGGCCCTGAGGTGCTGGGATCAGCTACAGCCATCCCAGCCCTGACCTGGAAAAATGGATTGGGAAAGAATTCTCTCGTTGTTAAGCTTTCTTACGTGTACGTGTAGCTCACATTTATCTCGATGTTTACTACTAGAAGTGTTCTGGGTCTTAGAAATTTGATGATGTTTCTGTGACCAGAAATACGCCATGGGAATGTCACTCTTGCTAGTATCAGTTAGCCTCTGGTAACACTGGTTTCACTGTACGTAGTTTCACTTAAAGTTACAGTTTCCAAGAACCTATCAACAACATTAAGTGAGGACTTCACTGTAGTCACAAGGACCTATATATCTGTTAAAACTCATAGTTTTGATCTCACCCATGTGTGGAATCTAATGAACAAAATAAACTGACGAACAAAACAGGACCAGAGGCATGAACAGATCCATGAAACAGACTGACAGGTCTCAGAGGGGAGGGGGAGGGGAGACTAGAAGAGATTAGCCGCAGAACATATGTGCACAATGCAAAGCCCACAGACACAGACGACAACACGGTGGAGGAGGAGAGTGGGGTGGGCGGGGGCTGCGTGGAGGGGGAACGGGGGGGAGAAAATGGGGGACATCGGTAAAAGTGTCAACAATAAAAAAGCACATAGGTTTGTACACCAAAAATAAAAGAAGTTTACTGTATATAAATTTCTTTTTCTAAAGTTCACAAGTCCTTTGACTGTCCTTCCATGAAGCAACGGTGTCTAATCCCCGTGCCCTTGAACATGGGCCAGCCATGCTGACCTGCTTCTAATGAGCACAGTGCAGCAAGAGTGATGGTTAGAAAAGGTGACATGGGGTCCCCATGGCCCTCTCTCTTTGGAGCCCTGAGCTGCAGTGGAGGAAGTCTAGTTACCCGAACCCACCATGCTAGAGACACCGTGTGCAGAGACCACGGAGAGAGTAAGAGGTGCCCGAGGAGCTCCCGGCTGTTTGCCAGCCCAGACACCAGACTTGTGACTGCCGGAGCCTCTGCAATGGTCTGGGCCCAGCCACGGTCTGGGCTCAGCCACAGTCTGGCTGCAACTTCATGAGAGACTCTGAGCCAGCACCACCTCAAGCTGCTCCCAACTTCCTGGCCCCAAGAAACCGTGGGAGGTCATAAAAATGCTTTAAGCAGCTATGCTTCAGAGTGATGCGTTCACCGCCATGGATAACTGTGAAATGGGTATGTTTTCTGAGCAACTGCCATGTCACAGGCACTTTCTCACATGTTGCCTTGTTTATTTTTCATCCATTTCATCATTTACCGAGCACTTTCTATATGCCAAGCACTACACAAGGAATGGGGAGAAAAGGGCTGAGAGGCAGCAGAATCACCAGACTGTGAGGGCTGAGAGGTGGGGGTCAGAGGCAGGGAGAGGCTCTTGGTTTGGGCAGCGGGCTGGACGCTGGCGTTTCTGAGGCAGCACGTGTCTGCAGGAAGGTGAGATCCGATCTAGACACCGAGCATGTTCGCCGTCTGTGGGCCATCCGAAAGGATCTGTCTCGGGGGTGACCGAAAGCCCTCAAAGCCACGCTGGAAAGGAAGATAACTGTGAGAAGAAGCCATGGTCTTGGGACAGGGCATGAGGAAGGCCGACATTCAAAGGGCAGGAGGGCGCAGAAAGACTGAGAAGGAAGATGAATCTCTCACCGTCCATCTTAGAAGAGCAAGCATGCGTCCCAAGGGGACAACCCGAAATGGCAACTGCTGCCAAGAGATGAAACAAGATCAAGATGGAAGGTAACTACTGCACTGAAGACAAGTACCTTCGGAAGAGCAGTTTCACTGTGGGAACAGGAGGGAGAGACAGGTGAGGGAGCGGAGCACACACAAGGAGGGTGAAGGAAGCACCGGGCCCTGGGGGCCAGGGAGGAGGAGTTCTCAGGGTGAAAGAGGTTTCAGCCCATCACGATGCTATAGGACGGGCCCCGAGGGAAACTGATGTTGCAGGTACAGTGGAAAGAGGCCTGGTCACGGCCGGGAGAAGGGACATCCCTGCGCCTGTCATGTGTGGGAGCAGGCGAACAGGCAGGAGGGGGCCGGGTCTGCACCTGAAGGTTCTGCTCTGTCTCTGCAGTCACAGGCGTGGCGGGCAGAGGAGGGGCCGGCAAACAGGAGCACGGCAGACGCATGCCCCTGGGCAGCTGGGGCCGGAGGCCACGTGAGCCGAGCGGCGGATCCCCGTGACATGTAAAGGCAGGATTCTTTTTCATTTTTGCTCACAGCAGCCCCGCCAGCGAGATGCTGTTGTTCAAGGTTGTAGAAGAGGGAGTGTGGAGCGCACAGGTGGGGCCCGAGCTGCAGCCCTCCGCCACTCCTCGGACCCTTGGTTTCTTTTATCGTGGTGGCTGTGCTGTCCCTAACAGAGTGTGACGCTGAGCAGACACCCCATAAGCATTGTGAAGGAGGGGAAGGAGGGGGAGTCCCTGAAAAGGGTCACATCTTAAGCCCTCACTGGCTGACACCTCCGCTCACCAGGAGCCAGCAGTGACCGGCCCTGTCGGCGGGAGACCCTGCCTGCCCCACACAGCCCTGGGCCGTCTGGTCCAGGACTCTCCTCCTCTTCACCTGTCCTTCCGAAGACTTTTCAGGGACTCCCTGTGCACGGCTCTTTTCTTCTTTTTCCCCGTTTCTCTTTTCCTCCTCTTGTCTCGGTGATTATTTTCTTCCCAAAGTCCTGTTTTTCTCTCCTCTCCCCTTCCTTTTCCTTGTGTCCCCACTACATGGAATGGAAGTAACTTCCGGACTGGTTAGTGCACCCTGACCACAGTCAGGTGCACCAGCCCAGCCCGCAGCTCACAGCTGGGAGTCACCGCCTTCCAGGGCCCTTGTCACCCACCCGGACCCCCCAGGCATGGCCCTGACTCCCGGGTCCCGTCCCACCTGCCTGGAAGGCCCTTCACGGCTCAGACCCACTGGCTCGCTCCCTGCGGTCCACTCGGATTTTTCCCACTCCTGACATTTCTGTAGCCTGGGCTGCCCACACCACACTTAGTCAGGAGTCACATGCTGCCTTCGTCGTTGCTTCACTTTTACGTTGTAACTTCTTTCCCCAGCGAATCATAACGTGATAGTTTTCATGTCCTGGGATCTGTGGCTCTGCTGCCCAGCCTCATACAAATCATCACCATGTGCTTACATATGATGTCCATGAACTCAGCTGAAGTTCTCCCCGACTGTGTTCACCCCACAAACTTCTCTGGGTGTCAGTAAGTGCTCCTTGTGCTTATCTCTGACAGACGGAAGCAGGGAGCCTCAGATGGAAAGAAGGCTCCAGGAAGCCTCCTTTGCAGGGAGCCTCGGTGCCTGGAGCTGGGGCCCGGAGGTCAGAGGCCGGAAGCCCAGGTTCTCACCCCACCGTCCTCTGCGGGGCGACTGCTGCTCAGCAGCCGTGAAAGCGACCTGCTTCAGTTTCCTTGCCTTGGATGCGGGACCCACGTGCCCCACCTCACCCCGGTTCAGGGTTGTGTGGGGGCCTCCAGGGAGCCTCCGCCCCAGTCCTCATAAACTGCACAGACATGCCGTGGTTCTGCTGCTGGCATGTCCTGTGATGAATCACTGTCCACAAAAATGCACCCTGCTCTGGGAACCCAAAGCCACTCATACCCTTGACTGTGGTTCTAGACAGGGTACCAGATACACAGGGCTACTGAACTTGAATGGAGGACCCCCAGGAAGGTAACCTCTCCCACCTCTGGGGACTGGCCACTCAGACCCTCACCACTTGGGTACTGCCAGGCCCTGCAGAAGCCAGAGGGCTGGTGACTTACAGAAGCTGTCACCAGGAGCCAGTCAGAGCGCTCCCGCAGCCTGAAGCTGTGGTGCAGGGGTGATAAAACCCTCTTAGGTGGGTGCCATCGCCTAAAGTAAAATCCACCCTGAGCCGCTGAGGCTGGCAAAGGGCTGAATCTCCCAGGGAAGGAAGAAGGGCACGTGGGCTCTGCAGGCACCGCTCCAGTCTCCCAGACCCACCTTCTCTTGGAATTTCCCACTAATGACAGATGCCGCTGCCTCCCCGGCCCCAGGGATCCTGCCTCTCACAAAAGCTCACAGCTGTCCTCACTCTCCCCACGGCTCAGCAGTAACCAAGGTGGGGCAGAAGGCTCAAGAACAACAAGGCCAGTGGGGACAGCTGGCACGCCAGGCGGTGCTTCCGGATCTTGCGCTGCAGGTCTCAGTTCTGGCCCATGGAGGCAGCCTCACTACCTGCATCCAGGAAAGCCCCAGGGCATTTGTACGCCCCTCCAAACTCACAGGAAATAGGGATGACTGGACAGTGGGGCTTCTCTTATTAAACTGAGGCTTCCTGCCCAAGGACCTAGCACGGACCTAGTGTAGAAGAGGCCAGAACAAGATTTTGATATATTGAAGAGCTGGTTCTGCCTCACTCACTCAACTGCAGTTTGTGGGGAAATTATAACACCCAGGTCACACCTACAGATTAGGGATCTGACAAAGGTCAAAGGATATCAACTTTTGAAGGTTAGACATATGCAAGTATCATGCATATAAATATCTGCTGCACTTAACATTATTGCAACTATTCATAAATTATTTATTAGGGCTTATTCTGTATCCTAGATCCTAGGAAGTCAGAACCAAAAGGTGAGTTAAATGCACTTCCTGCTACTGGGGATTCACACCTGGTCGAGAGATGGTGGCATGGGCTGTAATGAGCACCAGAGTGCCATAGGCGAGAAGGTACACAGAGGGTGCACCACACAGGTCTGGAGGAGGGCCTGGAAAGCCCAGCAAAGGTGACCCTTAGACCCAGGCTTAGGTTTTAATACTCTTCTCTGAATACAACCTGGAATTCAAATGCCACTCTCAGCTGTGACGCCATCTGCTCACGAAAGGAGGTCGAACTATGCTTCACAACTTGGCCCTACGTTGACTTAGGGTCCATCTCACCAGCCACCTCCAATGCTTAAAATGAGGGAAATGGTCGTCATCCAAGCTGGATTTTTTACCCTTGTACTCAGCAATTAAACATTTAGGAATTCATCTTAATAAAACAATCAGATATGAGGACAAAGACTTGTTTTCTGTGAGTATACAGCATTATCCATATTTTTTCATTGGCAACCACCTAAACATCAAAGGCTTGTTCATGCATGCATCCGCTTAATGAATATTTATTGAGTACAAAGCATGAGACAAAGGAACACTTTAGAAGGCAGAGCCCTTCCCTCCCAAAGCATGGGAGCAATGTTTGCCGGGACCATGGCACGTGCACGCACGGCATTACCACACTGTCCTCACAGATGAGATGCTCCACGAATATTTAGTGACTTGGGGAAGTATTCAGATAAAATGTTATATTTTAATATGCACCAAAGTAAAATTCTGGTGAGATGCAAAAGTGTTAAGAGAGGTTCCCTTTGGGTGGTGAGAAAAGTGATTTCTATTTCCTCAGAGTGCTTTCCAGTAGTCTCCAAATTTACAACAAAGTTTGTCTGGAAAAAGGCCAGCCATTGTTAATAATGAGAACGGTTTGCATGACCTCCATGTAACCTGGCAGCCAAGGAGTGGACTGGAATGCACATGTGTGAACAATGATGACTTCCTTATACCAGTGAGTAGGGGCAGTAGATGTCATTGAGTGAGCATGTGTACTGTGTGGCCGTCACATTCAAAATGACTGGGTGAGTAGAGCAACAAATCTATAACAGATTTTGCATTAAGCTTGAACATTCCTCCATGGAAACTATTCAGATGATTCAAGAGGCTGCAGCTGTGGGCCACTGGTGATTGGCAGCTTCATCGCAACAACCTGCCCACTCCTGCATCACATCTGATGCAGAGCTTTCTGGTGAAACATCAAATCACCTAGGTGACTCAGCTCCCCTACAGCCCAGGTTTGGTGCCCTGCAACTGTCTTTTCTAAAAACTGAAATCACCTTTGAAAGGGAAGAGATGTCAGAACATTGATGAGATTCATGAAAATGCAATGGGGCAGCTGATGGCAACTGAGAGAACTGTGTGAGGTCCCCAGATGCCTACTTTGGAGGCGATAGACATGTCATTGTCCTCTGTACAATATTTCTTGTATGTTGTATCTTCCTCAATAAGTGCTTATTTTTTATGTTATGTGCCTGGATACCTTCTGGACAGACTACGTGCTCATTCACAGTGGGAGCAGATGCTTTGTTTGTTGTATGAGGTTAGACCCCTTGCCTCTTGACCCTTCTCTGAATCTAGCTGTTAGTGGTGACATGTCCCAGCAATGTCACCCCAATTCCACACACACGGCCTGAGTTCTCAGCTAAATGGAACTGAAAGTGTTGAAGGTGCTTCAGTGTACCAGACATATTCACATCAGTATACACACACACACATATATGTACAGGTTTGAGTAACAAAAACGTAGCTCTCACACAAGAAGAAAGGAGCTTTCTAATTTTACCACCACGGGAAAAACAAAAACAACCGGTTTGATTCAGGAACCCCCTGGAAGCACCATCCGTAGGTCACAGGTCACAGGTCACTCCACTTACCAAACCCTGGGATCGAGTTTCCTCTGGCGTATCCCTCATGTTCCCATTCCCTTGGGCACAGTCAACTAATTAATTGTCCAGACCCATATCCATCCCCATCAGGGGAGACAGGAGGATCCACCTCTTCAAGTGAAAATTGGAGAGAAATAAAGAATAAATTCTATGAACAAAGTTTAAAAATGGAAAAGGCCACTCTTGAAGAAAGGGGGAGACCACTCACTGTCACACATGAAGAAGCAACTAGAACATTGTTGACCAGAGACTTTACAAGAGAGCTTTCTGTGTAGAACACAGTTTGTAAGAAGAGACCGGTGCCCTTATCTCCAACTCTAAACTTTACGATAATTCACTTACTCAAATACTATGAACTGCACACACACTCTGTGCGGGGTGCTGTTCTAAGCTCTGAAGCTACATCTGTAAACCAAACAGACCATAAAACCAACCAACCAACCCACCCGCCTCACAGAGCAGTGGGCCAACCACTCCACTCCAGGGCTTTGGAGTTGCCCCAGAATCTCAGGGGGACTGAGCGAAGTCTGGAGCAGGACAGTGACATGATCTCACTCTCCCTCTACTCCTTACAGCCAAACATACATGCCTGGTTCCCCAAGCTGTGTGTGTCTCAGTCCCCTGAATGGACCCTCTCTGAGCCTCTCTTGCCTTTTTCTTGTTTCCTATTAATGGCTATGCTCCAAGGCAAAGAGGGCACGTCCACCCCAATGGACATCAAGACTTACGGTAAACTGCAGTCAGTAAGACAGTGGGGTGTTAGCACCAGAACATACTGCTAGATAATGGAGCAGAGGGACCTGAAACACACCCCAGAGGCTGTGGACATGATGTGTGTCAGGGCCGAACGGAAGACTGGGCTCCCAGCCCTCCACACTCCGGACAACTTGGACATCGCCCGACCTCTGGTCTTCAGTCGGCTGCTTGCGCTCAATCTGAATGCAGCCTGTGGGATAAAATCAGAGGACCAGACAAGAGTCTCCTCACAACTGTTCACAAGGGTTGAGAGCTCAGCTTGCAGGATGTAGCATGCGTAGCAGTATTAAATTGTGCTTTCATCTACTAAAACTATGGGGAAGGGCATTCTTAAAGCCGTTGTCTCAACCCTAGTACCACAACACACTCGTGTTTTCATGAGTAGTAAGTGATGTTACCATTGACTGCCAGTCACTGTATTTTGTCATGTATACTGCACACTTTTTGCCCAAATTTTTTAAGAAAAATAAGGATGCACATTACACATGGGTAGTACTAACTCCATATCTGTGTAAATGTTTTTAATTCCTTTACTTATGCTTATGCATTAAAAGTATAACTCTAAAAAGCAATAATGGTATCCATGTGCAAAATAATACCCTGGAATATGGTAATCAGTTTTGTTTCTAAATATTAATTAATTAATTAATAATTGAATTAAAATTTTTAAACGAAAGATTTTTTTTCTGAAAGTTTGGGCCAAAAATGTGGGTGCACTTTCCACACAGCAAAATATGGCACTAATTATCCTGGGCGGGGTGGGAGGGTGAGAGAAGGTAAAGCTTGAATCACAGATAAAATGTGGGCTGAGGTGGTATGAAACGTAATTGGTATAAATTAGTCAAAACCACGGCCAAACTGGGCCAGCCCAGTGATTGGCTCAGTGCCATTTGTGACTTTGGCTCAGTGAAGGACACAGCGCTGCGTGTGACCCTGGTTTAGCCAGAAGGACCCTCCTCCTCCTTCTCTCCTCCAAGTGTCCACTGGGCAGCCTCCAACCTGCTGTGAGCACGTCAGTGTCTCGCCACGCAGCAGCGTTTGCCCATCAGCTCATTTGCTGTGAACCCCAACCCCCTCTTGGGGTCTGACGAGCCCATCAGAAGACGCGTCACTCTCCTTCTCTTCTGAGAACGTCAAAATAATGTTTGGCTTGTCCCGTGACCTCACATTAAGACCCTAACATTTCATTCCCTGCCACAACGCCAGTGAAGGATGAGTCCGGGTCACCTAAGCAATACCAGAAGCCTCTCCTGGGTGTTCTTCCTCCCCAGAACGCTCAAGATATTCGATGAAATGATCAACAGACCAATTTTTCTGTGTCCTTTTTGCCAAATTCATAAGCATCATTCAATACTGAACTGCCAGATGTTTAAAATTCTCTTTTTTTAACATGTTCAACAACTTTGAGATTTTTTTTCCCCCTAACATGTAGCTCCAAACATTTTCCCCTGCAGGCCATCCAGCATTTCAATTTCTAGGCTACAAATCTAAGTGGTGAAGAGGAGGTATGTTTGCCCATGGTAAGTAGACACAGTATAGATTCTACTTGTCACTATGTGGCTCTAAAGATAAAATTCTGGGTGTACAGATAATGTGGCTGATACGTGGTAACTTAATTTTTTTAATGAACTATCTTCACCTTAATCACAAATGAGTTAATCTGTATATAGAAATCAAAAGTTCCCTATTATAGTAAGAGTGCTGAGGTATTATAATCAATTCACTATTTTCATTAAATTTATTGGGGTGACACTGGTTAATAGTTATCTAGGTTTCAGATGTACAATTTTATAATGCATTCCCTGCATATTGTATTGTGTGTTCACCACCTCAAGTCAAGTCTCCTTCCATCGCCATTTATCCCCCCTTTATGCACTTCTACTGGCCCCTCTGGTAATCACACACCATTGTCCATGTCTATGAGCTATGTTTTGTTTTGCTTAATCCCTTCACCTTCCTCACCCAGCCCCCAAACCCACTTTTCTTCTGACACCTGTCAGTCTGTCCTCTGTATCTATGAGTCCATTTCTATTTTAGTAGTTTATTTTGTTTATTAGATTCTCCATGTATATGAAATCATATGGTATTTGTCTTTCTCTAACTAGCTTACTTCACTTAGCACAATATTCTCCAGGTTCATCGTGCTGTTATAAAAAGTTAAATTTCCTTCTTTTTTTATTTTTTTTATTTTATTGATTATGCCATTACAGTTGTTCTATTCCCCCCTTCATTCCCTTCCACCCTGCACCCCCTGCCCCGATCTTTCTCCCCCTTTAGTTTATGACCATGTGTCTCAAGTTCTTTAGATTCTGTATTTCCCCTACTATTCTTGTCCCCCCCTATCTATTTTCTACCTACCATCTATGCTACTTATTTTCTGTACCTTCTCCCCCCTTCTCCTTCTCCCACTCCCCTGTTGCTAACCGTCCATGAGATCTTCATTTCTATGTTTCCACTCCTGATCTAGCTGTCCTCTTAGTTTGCTTTTGTTTTAGGTGTGGTTGTTAATAACTGTGAGTTTGCTGTCCTTTCACTGTTCATCTTTTTTTATCTTCCTTTTCTTAGATAAGTCCCTTTAACATTTCATATAATAAGGGCTTGGTGATGATGAACTCCGTGAATTTGATCTTATCTGAGAAGCACTTTATCTGCCCTTCCATTCTAAATGAAAGCTTTGCTGGATAGAGCAATCTTGGTTGTAGGTCTTTGGATTTCATGACTTGGAATACCTCTTTCCAGCCCCTTCTTGCCTGTAAGGTCTCTTTTGAGAAATCTGCTGACAGTCTGATGGGAACTCCTTTGTAGGTGATTGTCCCCTTAGCTCTTGCTGCTTCTAGGATTCTCTCCTTCATTTTAATCTTGGCTAATGTAAGTATGATGTGCCTTGGTGTGTTTCTTCTTGGGTCCAACTTCTTTGGGACTCTGAGCTTCCTGGATTTCCTGGAAGTCTATTTCTTTTGCCAGATTGGGGAAATTCTCCTTTATTATTTGTTCAAAGAAGTTTTCCACTGGTGACTGTTCTTTTCCCCCTTTTAGGACCCCTATAATTCGGATGTTGGAGCATTTAAAGATGTCCTGGAGGTTCCTAAGCCTCTCCTCATTTTTTTGAATTCTTGTTTCTTCATATTTTCCTGTTTGGTAATTTTTTCTTCCTTCTGGTTCACTCCCTTGATTTGAGTCCCAGTTTCCTTTTCATCACTATTGGTTTCCTGTGCAATTCCCTTCATTTCAATTAGTTTAGCCTTCATATGTTCCTCTAATTTGTGACTAAAATCATCCAGCTCTGTGAGCATCCTGATCACCAGTGTTTTAAACTGTGCATCTGAAAGTTTTGCTATTTCTTCATTGCTTAGAGTTGTGGGCTCTGGGGCTTTGAGATCTTCTTGAGCTATTTTTGGTCCGTCCGCGCCGGTTAAGCATGAGGAGCAGAGCCTTAGGTGTTCACCAGGGTGGAGCCGCCAGGTCTCAGGGTTGTGACGCTGTATGTGGGGGCAGGGTCAGAGTAGGGAAATGGCAGCCCCCTCTACTGCCACTTGCAGCTGGGGCCTGCTCCATCCAGTCTCACCGCCCACTCCCTTGCTGGTCTATCTGCACACAAATGCCAGACCACAGTCAACTCGCCGCCCTGCGGCGCCCTCGCTGGGTCCGCTGGTCACTCACTGGGTCCGCCCTTTGCAACCCCATGCCTGGGATCCACACACCTGAGTCCGTCTGACCGAGTTTTCCTGTGCAACCCCACTCCACCAGCTGCTGGCTTCACCCCTCTTACCGGTCACACTGAAGAATTCGTTGTTATCAGAATTCTAAGAAGTTCAATTTTCTGTGTTCTGGCTGTGTTTTCTGTTGCTAATATCTTGTTGTCTCTAAACTTGGTTGTGTGAGAAAGCACGGCGTCTCCACCTATGCCTCCATCTTGGCAGAAGTCCAGATTTCCTTCTTTTTACAGCTGAGAAGTATTCCATTATGTATATGCAGTGGTTTTTTTTATTCAGTCATACACTGATGGGCACTTGCGCTGCTTCCAAATCTTGGCTACTGTAAATAGCACTGCTATGAACATAGAGAAGCATATATTGTTTTGAATCAATGTTTCAGGTTTTTTCAGATACATTCCCAGAAATAGTATCACTGGGTCACAAGGCAGTTCCATTTTTAATTTTTTGAGGAAACTCCATGCTATTTTCCACAGTGGCTGCACCAGTCTGCATTCCCACCAATCATATGCTAGGGTTCCCTTTTCTCTTCCACCTCACCAGCACTTCTTTGATTATTGACATTCTGACAGATGTGAGGTGACATCTCATTGTGGTTTTAACTTGCATTTCTCTAACAGTTAGTGACATTGAGCATCTTTTCATGTCTACTGGCCATCTATATGTCCTCTTTGGAGAACTGTCTATTCATGTCTTTTGCCTACTTTTTAATTGGATTGTTTGAGGGTTTTTTGGTGTTGAGTTATTTAAGTCCTTTATAAATTTTAGATGTTAACATCTTCTGAGATGCATCATTGGTGAATTTGTTCTCCCATTTAGTGGGCTGCCTTTTCATTTTGTTGATGATTTGCTTTGCTTTGGGAAAACTTTTTAACTTAATTTAATCAAATTTATTTATTTTTCCTTTGCTTCCCTTGCCCAAAGAGATTTATCAGAAAGTATATTGTTATGTTAAATGTTCAAAGCTTTACTGCCTATGTTGTGGTCTAGGATTTTTATTGTTCCAAGTCTTATACTTAAGTCTTTAATCCATTTTGAGTTTATTCTTGCGTATGGTGTAAGAAGGTGGTCTAGGTTTTTTCTTGTTGTTATTGCAGGGGGAGGTGGGAGACACATATCTGTCCAATATTCCCAACACCACTTATTGAATAGACTGTCTTTACCCCATTGTATGTTTTTGCCCCCTTTGCCAAATATTAACTGACCATAAAGATATGGGTTTATTTCTGGGTCCTCTATTCTGTTCCACTGATCAATATGTCTGTTTTTATGCTAGTACTATGATGTTTTATTACTCTGGCCTTGTAGTATAGTTTGATATCAGGTATTGTGATTCCTCCAACTTGGTTCTTCTTTCTTGATGTCAAGATTGCTATGGCTGTTTGGGGTTTTTTGTGGTGTCATATAAAGTTTTGGAATATTTGTTCTAAGTCTGTGAAATATACCATTGGTATCTTGATAAGAATAGTGTTAAACCTATAGATTGCTTTGGTGGTATGAACATTTTACTGATGTTAAAACTTCTTATCCATGAACACAAAATATGCTTCCACTTATTTCTTCCTTCTTTGATTTTTTTTCTTCAGTGTCTTATAATTTTCTGAGTATGGGTCTTTTACATCCTTGGTTAAACTTATTCTTAGGTATTTTATCTGTATCGATGCAACTTTCATTAGAAATGTTTTCTCAGTTTCCCATTCTGATAGTTCATTATTGGCGCATTAAAATGCAACTGTTTTCTGGATATTTATTTTGTATCCTGCTACTTTACTGAACTTATTTATGAGTTCTAATGAGTTTTGCTAGAATCTCGAGCATTCTCTATATATGGTATCATGTCATCTCCAAAAGGAACAATTTTACTTCTTCCTTTCCAATTGCATACCTTTTATTTCTTCTTCTTGTCTGATTGCTGTGACTAGGACTTCCAGTACTGTGTTGAATAAAAGTGGTGAAAGTGGACATCCCTGTCTTGTTTCTCCCCTTAAAGGAAACAGTTTTAATTTTGTCCATAGAGTATGATGTTAGCTGTGGGTTTGTTATATGTGCCCTTTATTATAATGAAGTATGTTTTTTTTCTATTCCCACTTTGCTGATAGTTTTTACCATAAATAAAATAGCAAACTGGTGAATTTTATAAAATGCTTTCTGCATCCATTGATATGATCATGTAATTTTAATCCTTCCTTTGTGTATGTAGTGTTTCTAACTTACTGATTTACAGATAATTGTACCAACCTTACATCCCTGGAATAAATCTTACTTGATCATGGGGTATAATCTTTTTAATGTATTGCTAGATCTGGTTTGCTATTATATTGCTGAGGATTTTATCACCTATGTTCATCAAGAATATTGGCTTATAACTTTCTTTTCTAGTGTCATTACTTGGTTTTGGAATTAGGGTAATGCCATCCTCCTCTTAAATATTTTGGGATAGTTTGAGAAGAGTAAGTTTCTGTTCTTCTTTGAGTGTTCAGTAGAATTCACCTGTGAAGCCATCTGGTCCAGGACTTTTGCTTATTTGTAGTTTTCTGATTACTACTTCAATTCCATTAGTTGTAATCTGTCTATTCAGATTTTCTGATTCTTCCTGAATCAATTTTGGAAGTTTATATATTTCTAGTAATTTACCCACTTCATTTAGATTGCCCAATTGGTTGGCATATACTTGTTTGTAATATTTTCTTACAATCCTCTGTATTTCTTTGATATCCATTGTTACTTGTCATTTTACATTTCTGCTTTTATTTATTTGGGCCCTCCCTGTTTTTCTTGATGAGTCCATTTAAAGATCTGTCAATCATATTTATCTTTTCAAAGAACCAGCTATTGGTTTCACTGATCCTTGTATCTTGTACTCAACTTTGTTTATTTCTATTCTGATCTTTATTATTTCCTTTCTTCTACTTACTTTAGGCTTTGTGGTTCTTCTTCTAGTTTCTTTAAGTTCAAAGTTAGATTGTTTATTTGGGACTTTTCTTGTTTCTTGAGGTGGCCTATAATGCCATGGATTTTTCTCCTAGGACTGCAACATCTCAGTTTAGTGATGAAATTGAGGTATGTCCACCGAAGCGCCATGTATAACACCCCCACTTCACCCTTTTCAACCAGACCAACAGTTTGTGTAACTGATGATGGCTGACTTTATCATGGGAACTGACTGAGCCTAGACAGACACCCTGAACTCTGAAAGACTGATGCCCTATGCTTGTCTGTCAAAGTCCCTACGGAGAACACAACCATCAGGCGGGAAGAAACATTGTCAGAGGGGGCACAGCAAAACACTGGCTGGCGACAGGCCCCCTCACCCAGAGCAAATGCACGGTGATACTTAATGGAAGGACTCCAATCTCTAAGGGAGCATTGGAACAGGTAATCTAATTTTTAAGCTCTTTTATTTAAAAAAACGCTCAACATATGCAGAAGTGTAGAGAGTAGTACAATGACCTCCCTCCCCCCCATACCCATAATCCAGCTTCAACTCAGCAGCTGTCTGGTTCCATCCACACACACACCCACTCACTTGCCCCTAATCCAGGATTATTTTGAGCAACTTCCAGGTATCACATAATTTCACCTGCAAATATTTCAGTATGAATCTCTGAAAGACTGCAAACTTTTCTTTTAAAGATTTTATTTATTTATTTATTTATTTATTTATTTATTTATTTATTTATTTATCTTTAGAGGGGAAGGAGAGAGGGAGAGAAACATCAGTGTATGGTTGCCTTTCATGCGTCCCCTGCTGGGAACTGGCCTGCAGGGAAGCAACCTGCAACCCAGGCATGTGCCCTGAGTGGGAATCGAACCGTGATCCTTTGATTCGGAGGCCCGCGTTCTATCCACTGAGCTACACCAGCCAGGGCGCAAACTTTTCTATAAATATCACAATGCTATTATCAGCCTTTAATAATTTTATTATCAAATCTCTATTTTATCAATTTAACTTTAATCATTTTAATAGCAAAGAGTCACTATTCGAGCTTCCCCAGTGATCTCAAATGTTTATCCACAGCATGTTTGCTTGAATCAGTAACCAATTAGAACTGCGCATTGCTATTGGTTGACAAATCTCTTAAATCTCTTTTAATCTAAAGTTTCCTTCCACTTCTCTTATCTTTGCAGTTTATTTGTTAAAGAAACTATAATTTCCCACAATCGGGATTTTGCTGATTACATCTCTGTGGTGAGGTTTAACATCCATTGTAACTTAATTTTGCTCATTCTTTCTTACTTAGTTCAGAACAAGGCACAGAAACACTTCCCAATAAAATAGCTTAAAAATAAAGTAAAACCAAACAAAAAGCAGTCTGATTGTCTCTGTAAAGCAGCAGATGCTGACGAACCCAAGACTCTGAAAATATCCCACAAAAGTGGAACCAGCTATGCAGATTAGAGAGCCAAATTTATAATTTTTTATAGTTTACATTCAATATAGAAAGCCAGATTTAAATCAGGGACATTCCTGAGCCAGCCACAGCCAACAGAGGCATCAACTGGAGATGAGTTTGCCAAGAGTGGTGGCCGTCTTCCCTCTGAGGGCAGAAAAGTTCCCAAGTGGTTCCAAAGTTTCGTCTTTCGAGAGAAATGAACCATGGAGGACAGAGGAGGCTGGGGGAGGGGTGTTCCTGCACTGGCCTTAGCATGTTAATCAGTTTTAAATCTGCTGCCATTAAGAACTAACATTTCTGAGTCTGGAGGGGGCAGGGCGAAGGCAGTCCCCTGTTGTTTTCCACAAGGACACAGGTTGTACTCTGAGGACAAAAGGCACAGACTCGCAGAGCTTCGACACTGGCAAGACTTACCAGGGCACGACCATTGAAGTCCCAGCCCTGTGACGGGCAGGGCAGCCGCATGCAAAGGCAATGCAGTCTGTCCCCGCCCCCTCCACACACCTCCTGCACAGAGAACTCGTGCTCTGCTGGTTTTCTAATAATGGGGCACAGTTGGCTACGGGCTTTGGAGTAAAAAAAGACTCAACTTTAAATCTCAGCTTCTTCACTGGAAAGCCGGGCAGACTCAGAAAACCTGCAAACCCCCCTGTCTGGGTTTGCTCATCTGTGGCCTGGGGAACCACTGTCTGCCTGCTAGTTAGGAGAATAAATGAAGTTATGTGTGGCAGCCAGCACAGACTCATTATATGTCAGCCCTGTCCCCCCAAAGATTTCCACCAGTCCATCGCAACCCAGGTCCTCTCTGGAAGCCATGACAGCACCTGCTGGACATCCGGCGGGGTTGCTGATGCGGACAGTGGCCGTGCATGAAGCAAAGCCAAATGACCCATAAAGGGTTCAACCCCATGATCCTGATCTCAATAGCACAGCTCCAACCAACCGAGCTAATTACGGTAGAGTCAGATTCATCTCAGCTTGCACAGAGATGCTCTCAGCGGTTTGTACGACATTCTTACAGAGTTTTGTCCTAAGACGCTATGTGACACACCACATTTGCCAACTTTACTAATGATCTCATCTTTTAAAAATCTTAATGTAATGTAGCAAACAGATGTGTCCCTTAAGAGGATTAAGGTGGAAATTCATTAGAGCAATAATGCCAGTGGATTTGTGTTCTAAAACTAACAGCAGTCAATCAGCTTGGGGTACACTCCACCTTAGCGCTGCTCGGCTTGCAGGAGAGCCACGGAGAACTGGACAGCCCGTCTTCACCCTCAAGGAAGTTATCTGAGAACTGGGGAGACAGTGATAACCCCCACACACTGAGACCTGACCTGAATGGCTTTTAATCCATCCACACGGTTCAGACTGCGGTGTGCATAGGAATCACCAAGGCATCTTGGGAAAAATGCACTTTCCGGTTTAGTGGGAGAAGCAGGAGGCCTGAGAGCATTTCTGTTGAGAGCCCAGGTGAGGCCCGGGCCAGACTCGGATCCCCAAGGCTCTCTTTTACAGGTGGGATAGCTGAGGCAGCAAGGCAACCTTGAAAACAAAGGTAGTGAGAGAGAAACACACACGTACAGTCAAGGCTGATCCAATCAGAAGACAGAACTTGACGCGGTGGACAGGCTGCCTGGAAGGAGGTACAGAAGTAGAGTCATTAAGAGCTCGGACCTGGGGTCAAATTCCAATTCTGGAACTTCCCCCTCACACTTCCCTCTTGCTGACTTCCTTCTGCTCTGGGTCTCTTCTGCTGTGAGAGGTACCAGTACCAGTCCCTGAGCCATGGGAAGGTCAAGAGCGTGGAGAGATGGCGGGTGTCTAGGACACAACAGCTCCTATTACTCCCCTTTCTGGACCATGGCAGGCACCCAAACATTTCCTGAATCAATCACTGAGTCATCCTTGCCATTTTGACACATAACTTACTCATTTTCTCCATAAAAATCACAGTTTTCTCTATCAAAATGGAACATGAATCCTTACAGCCTCAATCAATATAAACAAATCATTTAAGCTTTGAAAGGTCTATGAGTCTATTAATTCTATTGCATAGTTTTTTCTACACTAGAAGTCCTATAATTACAACTTTCGTCTTTTAAAACACTACACTAGAAATAGACACCTGTTTATACAGCATCTGAAAACAAAAGGCCACACACCTAGTCCAGTCAAAACACATAATCACCCAAAATGAGCATCTCCCCAAGTGAGACTACAGCACCTGCTTTGAACTTTTTATCAAACTAATCATTTATTGAACCATCTTCCCCGGGACTACTATAAAAAGCTGCGGGGGGTTGTGGGGTGGTCTCCAATCCACCAGTTTGAAAAAAGAAGAGATAGAGACTAAGTACAGAACACTGTTCTGTCTGAGACAGTGGTTTGGGGAAAGGAGTAGCTCACTCACTTCTAACGGAGTCAGCAGACATGAGCTAAATAAATACGTCCTCCTGTTACGAAAAGATGCACAGATGCAAGTTTTGGCTGGGAAGGACCTGCGAGGCTATCCGGTTCAAAGGCTCCCAGCGCAGGAGAATCCCTGGGGGACTTGACAAATTAGGACCCTCTGCTGGGGCCTTCCAAGGGCTGGTTACACAGGTGTGTTCACTTAGTGAAATTTCATCCAGCTGCTCACTTACGCCTTGTGCACGTTTCTGTATGTGCAAGCTACTTCACGTGACAGTTTTCTCCCTAGGGATTTGAATGTTCGGGGCAGCTAAGAACACCGAGTGTGCCCTACATGTTCTGCAGTCATGCTTCTCCCCTTTTTCTGCCACTCAGAATGCCCCCCCACCCACCCAGGAATTTCTCCTCTGCCAGGCTGGGCTCAATGGGACCTGGCGGAAGCTTTTCCAGTGGCCAGGAAAGCTATCTCCACGGCAGGGTCTGGGATGACAGCTTGCCCACTCATTCACCACTAGCTTGTTCACAGCCGGCTCAGTAACTGTTTACTTCCACCTCTGACAGTGAACTCTACCAGGCCAGGAATTCTACCTCAAGGCTCTTACTCATGCTTGTAACATTCATTTACTCTGGGCCAAAAACTGCAATACCTAGCACAGGAAGGTGAGTAGGTGAATTCCCCAACTTAATGGAACAGAAGCCTCAGGTGGTGTGGCTTCTGCCCACAGCCACACAGCAGGTCCAGGGGCAGAACAGCCCGGGGGTCTCAAGTCACGCAGGCCTGCTTCTCAGCACCCCACTAATATAAAAGAAACTGCTTCAGTTTCTTCATCTGTAAAATGGGATATGAAAGGCTCCACTTCCCAGGGGTGGGTGGTTTTAAATGAGATCATGCACTGGTACCCCCCCACCCCGTAGAACATGCATCAACATGCCAGTGCTCAGAATGTCCTAGCTCTTTCAATCACAGGTGGATCAATTTTAAGACTCCCTGTTGGAAATTAACCATCATTTTAAAAGATGAAAGTCCGCCTAGCATATAAACACCCTGAATTCTGCTTTACAGAACCCCAGCTAACAGAATCAACCACTCACTCAGCTCTACACGCAAAAAACAAACGGCAAACACCCGAATATACCTCATCAGTGTTTGGGCAAAAGACTCGGAGGCTGAGGCCGGCTGGCCCCCAGGACAAGGGATCAAGGGTCTCCGTAGGGTGTCTCCTGGGGTTTTATCCCACAAGGGACAGCACAGAAAGTTCTGTGTGAGTTAGTGCAACTGCGGTGCTGTGTGTTCTAAGGTGGAGGGGGGCACGGTGCTGGGGAACAATGCTGAGGCATGGGGACTTCCTCCTACCAGGACAGGGACACTGAGTCACAATTGTGGGGCTATTCCATGGAATCATGAAAAGGTATTTCAGCCTCCAGCTGGAAAGGTCAACCATGCATATAGGGTTTGAAATCCAAGAAAACCACTTCAAGGTCATAGGACCACAATTATGTCTTCTGCGGTTTCAACAAAAGATCACAGCAATCAGAGACCATAATGAATGGCATATCGTAATGCTGAAGAAGCCTTTCCAAGCCTTCAGTTTAACCCATTGACTGAGAAGAACCAAATAGTTTACAAAAGTGACAGATAAGCTGACTGCACGATACATCATTCTGTCCATCTCCCAATCCAACCTACTTTATGGCCAGGGAGGTTCCCAGGAATGGGGACTGTATCCCTCCCGCACCGACGAGGACAGAATGAGCCAGAGCTGCCCCATTCCCCATCCCTGAAAGCGGGTTACTGACTCGGGGCAGGGGAATCCCTGGGACACTGCGAACAGAGGGAGGAAAAGCCACTGCCAAAGTTCACCGGTTTCCACACACAGCCACCTCTGCTTCCAAGGCAGGTGAACATCGTACAGAAATCTAAAGAATTTTTAAAGTCAATTTTGTTATTTTTGGTATCACGGGTTATCTCTTTGAAGCAGTTTTCAGTGTTTAAAATATTTATCAGGATCCTCAAAGAATAAATCATCTCCAACCTTCGCTATGGACCCTAAGCAAAAAAAAAAAGTACCGGGGGAGTAATTCTCTCCAAGCTGCAGCCAATCTGCTTAAGTAGGAGGAAGGGTTCTCCCGGCTAAGTGGTTAGCTTTCAATGCTAGCTCTTTGCAACACACACTTTCCAAGACGCCTGTCCCCCTGCAAAGGGTTAAAAAGAAAACTCTATCGGGTGGACTGAGAAGCCATTCTTCCCAGGGGACACTGATTTGGGGCTGCGAGCCTCCGGCTTTGTGCGCGCCCCCGCCCCTCCTCCCACGGGGACTGCTCCCCCAAGGTTCCCAAGGCCACCTGCTTCTCCGAAGAAAAGGGGCCACACCCGGCGCTACCGCCGCGCGCAGTCTGCGTCTCAGGCGGTGCCCCCGGGGGACGAGGGGGAGGAGGAGGTGCCCGGGGAAGCACGCTTTGTCGCGAGGGTCCCGCTACCGCCCGCCGCTGCACCGGAGGCCTGAGAGGTTTTTGTCCGGGGCGTCGCTCAGGGCTTTCCTCCGAGGGACCTGAGTCCCCCAGGGCCCGGGTTCTGTCCGCGCCCGGCCAAGCCCCCGCCCGGGCACCGAGGCCGACGGCCGGCGTCCGAGCCGCACCCCGCCCACCCGTCGGAGCTAACGGCGCGGCGTCCGCAACCCTCTCCATCCCGCCGCCGGCCGGCGCGGCACCTGCTCAGCCCCGCCCGCCCCGGGCTCCGGCCGTCCTCCTCGTTAGCCCCCGAGATCCCGCGCCAGCTGCCGGGTGCAAGCGGCCACTCTGCCTCACGGGCGCGGGGAGGTCTGCCTGCGGGCGCCGGTCGCCGGGGACCGCGCCGCGCCCCGCCGGCCCGCCGCGCCCCAACGCCGGCGCTCCCGAGGCAGGGGCAGCGTCCTGGGGGCCCGGCCCACCCCGCCGGGCTGTACCTTGTGCGGCGCCCGCAGCAGCCGGTGGAGCCCGGCCAGCTGGGTGCCGAGCGCGAGGTCCTCGCGGAACGTGAACAGCGGCGGCCGGCTGGGCTCGGGGAAGTTGGTGCTGTTGAAAGGGTCTGTGTCGTCCAAGAACTGCACCCGGCAAGCCAGCGTGGCCATGATGCATCCCTGCTCCGGGGGACGCGCGCCCCGGAATCGGCGGGGCCGCAGGCCGGGACGCCGGGGTCACTGTGGGCCGGGGAGGCGGCGGCCGCTGCTCGCTGGCTCGCGGGCTCGCAGGCTCCGGCTCTGCCGGCTGCAGCCCGGGCTCCGGCCGCAGGGGGGCGGGGCGGGGGCGGGGCCGGCGGGCCGCGGGAGCCCCGTGCTCCGGCTCCTCCCCTTCGGCGTCCCCCAGCGGCAGGCCCGGCTGCCCCCGCCGACCCGACCCGCCGCCGGGAACGGGAAGGAGAGAACTGGTCGCGCGGCATCCGCAGCCCAGCGCCAAGGCCGCCGGCGGTGGCGGGCACCACCCCCCTCAGCGGCAGTCGCCACGGGGGCCGCCGGCTGCACGTGCGTCTCGCGGCCTGGGGAGCCCGGGCCGAGCTACACCACTACGAGCTCCGCAAATCGGGGCAGGGGGCGGAGGTGGGTGGCTGCCCTCTGGCTTTTTACACCTTTGGGAGAGGGCTTAACCCTTTCCAGATCGAGTCAGCGGGCTGCCGCCGGGATTCGGAAAACCCCAGCTGGGCACCAGGAGGTGACGGAACCGGCCCCGACAGCAAGCGTGGTAGTGTCAGCACCTGGAGCCCAGGCGAGGTTTTCCTGGGGGAGAAGGAAGCGAAGAAAAAGGAGGGTTAGCCGGGGAACCTAGGCAGGTCTTAAGAGACTATCCTAGGGGGCGCCAGGTTACAGGCCCAGGGGGTGCGAGACTCGGCTCCAGGCCCCCAGCGCCAGGCCTGGCACAGGGTTTGCCTGGTATGTGCTGGTTGACCTCTGCATCACCTCGGCCTCTTATCCACTGAGGTCTCTGAAAGCCCTAACGGGACCTTGCGGGGCCGCGGGGGCCGCTTCCACGAGGTCGCCGAATCGCTGGGGGGCAGAGGAGAGCTAGAGACACGCCGTAACTTGGAGGGAAGGTTTGCAGTTTGCCGGCCCGGCCAAGCGGGAGCCGGGAGAATCCTCTGCTTCCCACCGCTCTCCACGCTGCTCGCTGGCGACCCCGCTCGTTTCCAATAAAAATTAACGGTTTTCTGCATTCCAACCCAACTTCTCGGTTCTTCAGACCTCATGTAGGTCACACATATAATACCAATGGCTCTTAACATCTACCTCTTCACAACACGACTCTATAATATGGCCTTTCCCGTTCTCCTGGTTTCAAGGAGGAGGTCAGGGAGCCTGTGCCATACTGAGCCCCTTCACAGGCCCCTTTAACCTTCCGTCTCTATGGACTCTCCTTGTCACACGTGCACACCTGTGCCTGATCTTAAAATAACAGTGATCCGTGACACTTCTGCTCATTGCAGCAGAACTTCTAGCTCTCCTTATGTTTGCCGTTTAACTCTGAATGTGCCCTCGAGACCTGAGACACCAATTTCACCATCAGTGCATGGCCAGAGTACAAAACCCACAAGTTTGGCTCCTTTGACCCAGGCCCTCTACTCTCCCACTTTCGTCCCCAACCCCCTCCCCACTGAGCAAGCCCTCCAGTCTTCCTGGACACCCCGCTTCTCACTGCTGTCCTAACACGAATCCCGTGTCATCTCCAGGGACTCCTGGCCACAAGGCTGCCTCAGCCTCACTTGCTCCTGCCCCATCTGCCAAGTGCCTGTTGGCAGCGGGGCCACTGGCAATGACCCATCCACCCCCCCACCCAGGCTCCTCAGCCCTGCTCGGGGCGGCCTTCCACTGCCATCATGCTGCCACAGACTTCTGTCACCTTTCTCCATCTACAGGATACTCAATAAAGAAAAGCATCTTTCCAGCATGAAGTCCTCCCCTTCCAGCACACCTCCCCCTGGTATTTCCTATCTCCCCCCCCCACCCCAGCTTAGGAGCTTACCAATGCCCTGTTTTTTTCTTTCTCTCCCTCCATCTGGACCTTCTCTTCCAAGTTGCTCTGGGACCAGGCTCTGATCCAGCCCCAGTCTGTCCTCCCTGGGCTCCTTCCCTGAGAATCTGGGCTGTGGTTCTGGGGGAAAACCTGTAGTGTCCCACAAGGCCCCACACTTCTAACAGCCCCAGCCTGGTTCCACGCTCTGCCGATGCGGACTTAAATTTCTTAATAATTTAACAAGAAAAAAAAATAATGGAACAAGAGGCTCCACATTTTCACTGTGCCCTGGATTCCACAAGTTGTATACCTAGTCCTGAGGGGAATAAATACTCATGTTTTCCATCTTAAAAGCTACATCTTTATGAAGCCCACCTCTCATTGGCTTGTCTCTTTTTTAATTCCTGACCAGTTTGTAAAAATGGTGTTGTATTATTTTCTCAGCATCCTCACCATGTCTTTGCTCCACACACGACTTGTGGTAGGCAATGTCCCTGCTGTTCCGAGATCATCGGTGCCGTCCAGGGGGCACATCCTGCCTGCTTCCCACTTGCTGGGCAGCGTTTGTCACTGTGGTGCCCTCCTGTCCCAAACTCTTTCCCTCAGCTTCGTAGTTTTGCCCACTCGGGATTCACCTTCTTCCTCTTTGACAGCTTCCTCTCTAGTCCATCTGGGCTCTGTTCTCCTCTTGAAAATAGAGCATCGCAGATAGAGTTACTTGTTCATTTATTCTCTGTGTTTCCATTAAATTGAAAGCTCCTCCAGGGTAGGAACTATGCTGTGTTTAACCCCAAGCCCACGCAGTGACTGGCAGGGTTTCTGGTAAAATCACACAATGAATGTTTTATGGCTGAGTGAGCATCAGAGTCATCTGCGAATCCTGTATTTTGCATTTGGCAACTATGACCTGGCGCTGAATCAGCCTCTGAAAGCTTTCTCAACTCTTCCCTCCTGTCTAGCCCTCCCTTCCTATGCTGGTCATCTAAAAGTCTCCCTTCCCCAGTCTTCCGTCCTGCACTTGATCTTACCCTGGAGATCGCCCCAAGCTGTGCATTTCATGTGTCGCACCTCAGGGTAAAATCCTGACCTGCCAAGCCCCTCAGCAGGACTCACAAGACTCCGATCTGCCCCAGTCTGCCACTCCACGCTCGTCCCTGGTCATTCCCCACTTTACATCCTGTTTCAAATCACCCCAGATTTATTACCCTTTTCCTAAACAGGCTGAGATTTGTCACAACTGGAGGTGAGCTTCTCGGACTGGAACGTTCTTCCCTCTCTACTTGGCCAGCTAAACCCCTTACCCTTTGACACTCATTTTTAGGGTGGGCTCTTCCAGAGAGCCACCTCTCGCTGAACCCCTGACAAGGACCGTCTCCTTTTTCTCTGCGTCTCATTGTACTGGTGACATGTCCCTATTCACACAGCGCTTTTCATGTTGCGTTGCAAATCCATGCTTACCTGTGTGCCTACCCGACTAAACTGTGAGACTTTCCGGATTGGAATTTGCCTTACTCGGCTGAAGTCTTAAAACTTCACATGGTGACTAGCATGTAAGTTAATATTAATCCTCTAAGTTTTTTAATCCTATAGGTTATTCTTGATTCTTTTATGGGCTTTTGCCCTGATAACTCCCTTGAAACTGCTCTCAGCAATAATTTTTCCCCTAATAACCAAAGTTCTTCTCAAACTATTTTTGAAATCATTCCTTTTTAGTAATGTAATACTACCTCTTTGTTTAAAAGGCCAAGAGTAATAAAATGTTACAACAAGGAAACCAGCCCCTACTTTACGACCCCCACCCCATCGTACCACACTTCTCAGGGCCGCTCGCCTCTCGGTAACTCGAGCTCAGCACTTCGACCTGTGGGCTGCAGACAACGCACTGACTTTCTCTCGTGCTGCGTGAGGGTTTCAGCCGCATTACAGACCACGGCCCCTGCTCAATCTTCCCATAGTTTCATCGCAATTTTAGTTAAAATCTTGCTCAGTGATTTTTTAAATGATGATTATGTTAATATTGTTCACTTTTGTGCCAAGTACTGCACATGGTTACGTGACCTTTCTTACCCAACCTTTTATTTTTCCTGATGTTAATATTTGCCTCAATTTTTTCCCATTGCTTATTTTTTTTTCCTGGACAGCTAGTTTTCTTCTGATATTCCACCACATCCCTGAAAATGCCTCTTTCCCTACTTTCAAATGATTTCTCGGGGCTGTCCTTTCCCCTCAGTCATCCCTCTGAGAGGCCCCCTCTGGGGGTCCCGCATCTTCCTGTTCCAGCCTGGAACATGGCCCCTTCAGCTGTATCCTCCTGGAGATTTCCTGAGCGTCTCTCTTGCGGGAGAGTTCCTGGTTCCTAGACCACTTGACTTATCCTTTTCTGGTTTATGCTCTCAATTTTTGTAAGTATATTTCCTAGTTGCTTCCAGAGAAAAGATAAGTTTTCAAGAATTTTATGTCTGAAGGGGTCTTTATTATCCTCACACTTGCTTCGGTGTGGTAGTTTTATTGGTAACAATGGCCACAGTAATTCTTCCTACCCCTTTTATGCCCACCACTTTGTAACATGACCTTGCCTCTTCTCCCATCAAGAGATAGAGTTTATTTCCCCACTCCTTGATGGGAATAGCTTTGTGACTTGCTTCGACAAATAGAACGTATTGGAAGTCGCATTGTGTGACTTCTGAAACCAGGCCTCAACGCCCTTGGATGCTGACCTGAGACGGCCGCGTGAAGAAGCCAGACCAGCCTAGGAACAGTGGTGAGAAAAATCACCACTGGAGCCTGGGGGCATGGTTACCTGAGTTACGTAGCCATGAAATAATTGGCGCAACAATTGCCTGTGGTAATTCGGAAGTAGAAAATATACGTGGCAGGTCGGTGGACTTGGCAAAGGAGACCTGGGCAGTGTGATGAAAATGTGTGTCAGGTGTTTCTAGAAGCATGTAGTAAGGGGCCCGGTTAGCAAGTAGAACTTAGAGAAATATAGAGGGCTAAAGGCTTGTTGGGTTATAAAATAAAATGATCTCCTTCCCCAGTCTGCTCAACTAGCAAAGGACCAATTTTAAACGTTGCCGTAAGGCCCTTTGTGAAGGTATCGGGGTATATGGGGGGATGTAGCAGATCCCTTCCCTGAGGCTAAGGGGCTTCTAAGAATCTTACAGGTGTTGTTCTGCAGCAGCCTGGCAGGCCCAAGTGAAAAAGAATTATGGATGTAGTTTTTGGAATAAGGAATAAACCCCAGTAAGATTCACGGAAAATCCACAACGTGTTTAATTTTCTCGAAGAAAAAGGTGACAGAATATTCAAAATAAAAAGAGACCTCTGGACTCCAACTTGCAATGGATAAGAAGCAGGCTAAGAACACTATTTGTCTGTAAAATGTAATCACTTAACACTACAGGGTCCAGCATGAATAACGCCCCTTTGTATTACAAAATCTTTTATTACAAAATCATAAGCATATAATTCTGTAAGATAACAATATCACACTCAAGCATACATACTGTATGACATTTTAGGTGAAATGTTCAAATTAAAATTATAAATTATTACACCCATATTATTACTCTACCAACCACACTCGAGCCTGTGTTACTTCTGCCAGACCCTGTGTTTTATCTGCCCTCAGTTCTGTGGGTCAGCAGTTCAGACCGGGCTCATCTGGGGCCACTCATGCAGCTGCAAGTATCTGGAAGTTTGACTGGGGCTGGTTGGACTAAAACAGCCTCTGTCCGTGTGTGGCTAAGTATGCTGGCTGCCCCGGGGATGGCCCATCTCTCCTCCTTGTGGCTTCTCATCCAGTAAGGTAGACCCGGCTTCTTCCCATTGGCAGTCTTAGGGTAGCATTCTAAGGGTCAAGAGCAAAAGCTTCAAGGTCCCTTGTGCCTCAGGCTCAATTTATGCTGTGCCACTTTTGCCACTTTAGTTTAAGTCAAATCAAGTCAAGGCCAGCCTAGATTCAAGAGGCAGGGAAATAAATTCCACTTCCTGATGGAGGGAGAAACATGAGCCCCAAATATGAGTAACTGTTGCCATCAATTTTTCCACAATGTAATACACATAATATACAATTCTAAGTTAAAAATTATTTTCAACACTTGTTATTACCTGTGTTGTTAGTAATAGCCATTCTAACAGGTGTGAGGTGGTATCTCACTGTAGTTTTAATTTGCATCTCCCTAATAGCTACTGAAGTTGAGCATCTTTTAGCATGATATCCAACCGATACCCAAATATTGGTCGGATATTATGCTAAGTGAAATAAGTCAGCCAGAAAAGCTAGGAACTGTAGATTTCACCCATACGTGGGATATAAACCTGAAACTTGTGGACACGGACAGCAGTGTGGAGGGTTACCGTGAGGAAGGGGGAGGGAGGGGGAGGGGTGGAGGGGGCCTAATCATGGTGACAGAAGATGGTTTTACTCTGGGTGGTGGGCACGCAGTGCAATATGCAAATCTTGTATCATAGAATCGTACACTGGAAACCTACATGATCCTACTAACCAATGTCACCCCCTTAATTTAATGAAAACTCGAAAAAACATTTTCACTTGGAATTTTGAGGCATTGCTTCATTTTTGCCCCTGAGATCTGTGGTGTGGCAATTATTGACTTTGTATGTAACTTTTCTTTTCCCTCTCTCTGGAAGATTTGGACCCTTCTGGTTATTTACAATATACTGACGTTTCCTGATGAGGTTCGCCGCTGTGAGTTCATTCATCATGTTGACATTCCATTGGTATTTTTGACCTAGAGATCTTCCTGTTCTTTGATCTGTGGGAATGCTCTTATATTATTTCCTCTCCACAGTTTTCTCTACTTGCTTTTTCTAGAACTCCTATTATGTTGATGTTGGACCACTAAACAGATTCTATAATTTTCTTAACTTTTCCACTCTGTTAACCTCTGATTATTTTGTTATACTTTCTGAGAAATTTCTTCAAGTATATGTTTCTCCTCTTTTACTGAATTTTTAATTTCCACATCCATGTTTTTAATCTTCAATAACTCTTTCTTTTCTCTGACTTTTTAAAAAGATACCTTATTCTTGTTTCCAGGATTTTCCTGTATTATTAATTGTATTTTCTTTGAAGTTTTCACCTCATTGAGCTGTTTCTGTGTTCTTCAAGGTTTTTGTTTCTTTTTTTCAGTTTTGTTCTTTTATTGTAGAGGTTGATCTCCCATCTTTGTGGCCCTTGGCTGTCCACTCACATTAAAAGCTGACTGTCAGTTCAGGGGTATAACAGGGGCGCATCGCCTGCTGGGCTTCACTACAGATCAAGCCAGAGGGCGAAAGGCTTTTTCCCTGAGTATCTGTAGGTCCTCTCTCTAGGGAGGTTCACTTGACCCAGGAAAGTCCTTCCCAGGATTGCCCTGGAGCAAGAGGGGCCCCTGCCTTCTGCTCTGTGCTTTCACCCCTGCTCAAAGCACAAGGAGTCCACAGGACCAAGAGGTCATGCTCACCTTGGACCCAAGCTGCTCTCTCTTGATCGTTCTCCCAGCATCTGGATCACAGGCACCGCTGCCTGAATGACTCGTATCTCCAAGGCCTGTGTGTGCTTTCCCCAGATGGTCCTTTAAGAGTGGCCCCCGCTGCACCCTAGGCCGGAGGAGAAGCTAAGAAGGGTCTGTTTGCTGCGGAGTATCGGAGTATCAAGGGAGTGGAGACAATCAGTTTCTAGCCACAGGTGGAAGATAAAAGACCAGGTCAGGTCTTTTATGTGTGTGTGGCCCGTTTATTTTAGAAAATGAAAAATAAATGTGGTTTATTCTGAAAACTGCAAAAAGCAGGAACAGGAAAGGAGAACAGCAAGAAAAACAGGCAAAAGTAGATTTGTGGCAAAAATAGCAAGGCTTAGCATCAGAACCTCTCACTTGTACAGACCTCCTCTAAAGCCCTTTCTTTTCTCATGCAAGTAAATGTTTGTTTTTGTACCTAATTTTTATTTTGTATTATTTTCCTTAAAGATGGTTTTAAAATTGCATAAGCTTCACAGCAACAAAACCTGGATATGCCGCTGAGACCAGGGACTATATATTAAAACTTGGGGGGCGGGGGGCAGGGAATGAGACAGGGACAGAGATGCTACCTGGCAAAACAGCTGATTCAAAGCAGCATACTTTAAAAAAAAAAAAAAAAATCCTAGAGGACTCCAAAAGAATGGTTCAAGCAATGTAGTGTGAAAATTAATCTGGCCAAGAAATAATTCAGGAACTAACATTTAAAGGACCCTGGCTTCAACAAGGAAAATTTCCAGCATCGGTCTATTAAGGAAGCAGGCGGAGAGAGGTGCCCTGGTGTCTGCTACCCTTTAGGCTGTGCTGACCCTGAAGTCGGTTTTCAGCCTCCGGGACTAACAAAATCTGCACTTACCCAATGCTTCCACTAGGTGGCAGACATGGCTTACTCAAAAAATGATTTTGCCTCACTGCCAAAACAAAAAGTCTCATTTGGTTCTCAATTTTATAGGTTAAGTACTGTGGTTTTCATCGCTTTTCAGATGAGCCTAAGCGATGTTCAATAATTTGCTCAGATACAATGACGTTCGCCACGATTTCAACTTGGAGATTTGCAAGGTGAGATACATTAGAGTTAATTTTGTCAGCACGAGGCAGGGAACTGGGCAAAGGCACACTAGAAAGTGTCTGTCAGCTTTCCTTCTCTGTCCAGCTGTGCCTTGAACTATCCCCGACTGCACATGGCATACAGTATGTCTGGGACATTCTGCTCACACCTATTTATTAGTCTGTCTTTCCCCTCTTAGTGTGATCCCCAAAGTGAGATTCTGAAATGCAGGTGCTGTCTCTTTCATTTCTGTAGTCCTACAACCTGTTCAGCACATACTGAATGGAAAGGGAGTCTTTCAGCGGGAGGAAGGAATCACCACCGCCCTTCCCTACCCACCAAGGCTGAGGAGGGGCGAGGTTGAGTCTCAATGTGAAGAAGTCAGCACCACCACCCTCCCCGAAGGAGTCTTGGCACTCACCCTAAGGCATGCAAAAGAGACCCTCTCCCCCAGCTCCCAGAATGGAAGGGAACACCCAGAAAGACATGGTGATGTCGCCTGTACTGGGGACTTGAAAACACCACAATGTCACTCTCGGTGACTGTGACTTGGTGTTAGAAGTAGTTTCAAGGGATGTGACAGTACCCTTGGTTTTCCTATTCTTTTAGAACCGTGTGGGGCCAGTCTTCAGGAGGTGGGAACCAAGGAAGGGACCCGAATCCCAAATGCACAGGGAGTCTGAATATGAAACCACCCACAGACTATAGAAAACGCGTTTTTAGCTGAAGCCTCTGTGAGAAGTAGTACGTTTCAGAAAGGTGGTGGATGAGGACAGACACACATACAGGATGCAGTAGTGCTGGGTCGTAGAAGAGGCCCAATTTTTAACAAATAGCGTGAAACAATGAAACGCCCACAGACCCTCAGTTGCCTCCTCCTTCACTGACCTCAGAAACCACCCTCTGAGTGCAGGGCCAGCCCTCACACTCAATTCTGCGAGCCAGGGGACAGACTGCAAGACAGGCCTCCTCCTCGACCACCCTCGGGAACAGAGCCACGCCTCCTCTTCCAAATCGCACCGAGAGCTGGAAGCAATATAATGTCCTGCAAATAAGATGACAAATCGACTCCTAATTCCTGGGGACTCTGATCAGATCAGACGCAGACGCCTGGGCAAGATGCACTAAGCAGTTAAGCAGCAGAGAAATGGGAGCACACTAGCTTTAGGAAGAGGCTATGGGCAGTGGGGGACAGGGGGTGGAGAAAGAGGAGTGATGGACACGTGAACAATCCAGGTGGATGGGTCTGAAGGCCTGGCCAGTGACCTGGGGTTCTCACCTGGGCTCCAGGCTTCAGCAGGACCCCGACAGAGTGGAGGTGGGAGTGTATAAGCTCGTTCCATGTTGTTCCAGATGACGGGTTAGGCCCATGGCCAGGAGGCACAGGGAGGCGGATACAGCTCAGGCTAGGAGGACGTTCTGAGCAACTCGGTGGGACAGTAACTTCATCAGAGAGTGAGTTTTCCATCACTGGACCTGTGCAACTGGCGACTGCAGCAACACTGGTCATAAATGGCACAGACCATTGCCTCAGCCTGCAACGTTCCTCCTGATGGTGATTTGAAGGCACTGGGGTGGATGGACCAACACTAGCCAGTGGGCTGTGCAGGGGAGCACAGTGATTCCAATACCACCACCCGCACTGAGTATGACTACAGGCCCATGAGGGGTCCTTGTGCATTACCTCAGAGGGGGAGAGGAGTGGTGGGCGGGGACAGGAAGCAAGAGGAAAGGGGCTGATGGCCTGAGCCTTTGCTCAACCCATAAATGCCCTGGTCAAAGTGTTCCTGGGGAAGCGGCCACAAGTTGCACCCTGGACCCACCTCCTCTACGTACGTACATGGAAGGTGTGGGCACATTCTCACTCCTGCAAGATTAGACTCCCTTTCTCCATACAAGGGGCTGAAGAGCAACGTTTCTTTCTGAAGACAAAGGAACAGCGTGGGGGACGTAGCAAAACAGAGGAGGTTAAATGTTCCCAGTGAGCTTCAGTGCAAAGCTCATCTAATTAAAACTACCTTACGTCCAGTCCACGTGGAAGCCTTCCCAGCGTGGGCGCAGCATTCACACTGAATCTGCCTCACAGAAAGCAAGGGGGACTTGGAACTGCCCTCCCGGGCAGGCGGTGCACAGGAGGAGAGGCAGGAGTTAGGCGGAGGAGGGGGCCAACAGCACTGTCCACCCCCAAAAGGAAAAGAACTCTCCTAGTTCAAAAGACCAACTTCTACTGAACCACGTGCTGATCTTAATAAGAGCAGAGATAGTTGTAAAAGACTAATTTTAATTTATGCTGAAAAATAACTTTAGAAGATAACATCCGGACGTTTCTCGGAGGCAGGTAAATTGGGACATTCGATATTTCCTTTCAACACCGGGAACACCTGAGAGCCTACAGACAGGAAACTTGGAGAAGACAAATCCAAAGCCATGTGCATCAGGTACACGCCAAAGTTCACCTGTGAACAAAACGGCAGCAAGAAGCCAGATGAGTGGGCAGTTGAAATCATTTTGCAAACGGTAATATTGAACTAAAACTAAGTCAGATCTTCCGAGGCAGGCGCTGAGACTCCATAGTCCTGTCACGCAGTAAAGCGGAGTGGAAACCAAGGAGGACCTCACTGTGAACACAGACTCTCGCTCTAGGGTGAGCTTCCCGACAGTCACCCCGTCCCTCTTCGGTGCTGGGCTCGTCCCTTTTCCTCCTTCCCTGTCTGCCATGCATTTTCCTTGAGAACATGTGATGCCAGTTAGGTTCCCCAAATTCTCCAGGATAAAGACAAAAGGTCCTAAACGAAGTCTACTCAAGGTCTGCCATCAATGCCAGTGAGCCGGCAGGAACCTCTGGAGCGTGTGACGTGTCCCAGATCCGTCCATTCCTGTGACATCACCATGTTCCAGGCACCAGACCCGGGGCCGGGATTGAGGGAATTCCTAAACACGTGGACACATGTGCGTGAAGAGTACACACGAACTCTCAGCACTGTCTTTGTAATTCTTCTGTAAATCTAAAAATATTCAAAAAAGTTTGAACGTAGTAAAAGATGTGTACACATGAGAACTGCAGTGATGCTCTGATGTACGACAGCATGTGTGCCCAGCCATGCCCTCTCCGGCATGGTGCAGGCTCCAGGTCCCCATGCCACCGGGTGACGCAGCCTGCCTCAGCGAGCAGGTGGACGTGTTGGTGTCACGCTCCAGTGCAACACCTGTGAAGGTCACATCTACCCTGTATCTGCAGAGAGACCATGTCAATCAAATTCTGTGAACCAAAACTCTGGTTCTGGAGAAACATGGAAAACCGTGCAGAACACTGTACCCTGATTTAACCTGCCAATTTATTATCGGAGTGAGATTATGTATTTGCACTAATTCAGTCAGTTTTCAAGAACTGCTCCATGCAGCCTAACTCCTTACTTGACTTCCTAGAATTCTTTGCAAACAAAAAGTCCTACTAGATAGCGATCCTGAAACCAAACCTCCCTAACAAATCGGTCTGTCAGAGGGTCAGCCTTTCCAGTCTGGACTCCACGTCCACAGCACTTCGTCACTTCGTCACAAGCTTAGTGAAGTGACATTTACTGTGTTTCTAGGAAACCACTCTATTCGCCATAAGGCATTGTACACTGCATGAGAATTCTGCAGAGAAGAAAATAATACAGAGTTGCCTTCCTTATCTACTCCTTATTTATACACTCCCTGTCTCTTCAACAAGATTAGGGGGCATCAGAAGCACACATAATAAAAGCCCCATGGAAGTGAAAGTACGAATAAAAACCAAAGATCAGGTAGAGCCACACAGGAAGTCAGAAACTTAATGGTACCCATCAGCTTTTGACTGTTTCCCTCCCGGCTTCTAAAAATTACTGGGCACTTCTAGGGATATCGTTCTGGGTAGATAACACGCCAGGATCTTAAAATGGAATGTCATACTCTGTATTCATGCTTACCTTTCGCTCTCGATATTCAGAAAGCTTTTGGAAAACATCTTGGTTTCGTTGCCCAGTTTGCTGGTCAATGCAAATCATCTGGCACCTGTGACAAGGCCCCAAAACCTGGGAGGTGAGGACAGAAAAGACAGTGTTGAATGAAAACGACCAGACTCTCCGACTCTGCAGGGAGGACTCTGCATCCAGCAGGGTTTGGGTTGGCCTAGACTGTCCCCTTGCCAGTTTCAAACTTACACACAAATGCTCAATAATCAACTCTTAACCGTAATGAGCCAGAGGGTGGCGCCTCTTCACAATGCCACTAGGGAATCATTCCTGCTTGTTTATCAGCGGGAAAGGCTGTGCTTCGGGGCTTTACAGAGAAACAGGAGTGGTTGCGACTCTCACACGATCACCGATCACCGGGAGGCAGTGGGGAGTCTCCAGGAAAAAAAGATCTGGCTGATGCGGACGGAGAGGAGGAGATGAGCAGCCCCTCACAGACTCTCTGGGAGGAGGCACCAGAGAGCCCCCAAGAGTGTCCCTGTCCTCTGGCCCAGCAATTCCAGCACCAGGAATTCAACCCAAGAAAAGAATCTGAAGTGCACACACAGATTCAAGTACAAGGGCATTTCTCACATCATTTCTAATAGGGAAAATCTGGTAGTATCTTGAACACCATATAGCAGAGAACGGTTAAGCCAACCTTGCTACACCCATATGGCATGTCATGCAGGTTTTAAATTTTATCTATAAAGGGCTTTAAGTAAAATGGAAAGTGTTTATTTTTACAAGCAAAATAAGCAGGAAGCAAACTTACACGTGCATTACTGTATATGTGTGCGCATATGCATACACTCGTACACACATGCACACACTCCAAAGACACAGCACACAGCTTCCTACCAGGGGTCCTACTGGCACTTCTGTTCTGGATGGTCCGCCATGAGCATGACTTGCTTTTATAGGAAGAAAAGTCCCCCATAAATGTTAACATAAAAAAGGAAAGAATGCTGTTCAGCAGTGACAAGATTTTTTTTATTGCACACAAAAAAGAGGCAAAGGCACTTGACTTTCTCATGACCACTTTCCCCTCTGCTCACACACAGGCAAGCACAGAGGAAGCACTGGAATAGAAATACCAGCACTCAACCAAACCTGGATGCATCTCGGCCTCTGCCTGTCGCCCGTGTTCTGGCTGTGGGGCATTACACCACAGGAAACATAACCTCACTGTGGTGCCCACCTTCAGATTCCAGCCTCCTCATAAGCAGCTGCCATGCCGTAAAGGAGCTCTGCCCAGCATTCATGGTGGGGCGCTCCATAGACCCATGACCTCTGCCGGCCTTGTTTCCCCATCCAGCTCCTTGGCTGGGTTTGGTAAGGAGTCCAGATGCTATTTCTGAGAAGCCCAGCTCAGGCTTGGCCCTTAGGCACGCTCACACATGGAAACTGTCATGTTAGGAACATGAGAAGCCCTGAGATGGTTTATTCAACTGGCTAATAACACAACTATTGTTAGAGTGATTTCTTGCCCCACTGAAGAACCAGGCACATTCTGTGCAGACGAGCATCCCTCTGCCTCTAGCTTCTCCTTAGCTTTCCTGTCCATTCATTCCCACCACAATGACAGAGCAAGGACTCTGTGCCAGGACTGTTCTGGGCCCCAGAGGTACAGAAGGGACACGACAGACCTGGTCCCCATCCTTGTCTGTCCTGAGCAAATGAGCAGGTGCTGTGCAGAACCTGACTGTGTACTGGGTCAGAAACATCCTTTCCAAGAAGGTAACACACGAGCTGAGGCCATGAAGTAGCTGCTGAAAGGCTGTGCCAAGTAGAAGAGGCAGCAAGGGCAAAGGCCCTGGGGCAGGAAGCCTGGCTCCATTAAGGAAGAGAGAGAAGGTGGATATGACAGGCAGAGGGGACAGGGTGGTGAGTTTGGAGAGGCTGGTGGCTTAGGAGAAGATGGCAGGCTCAGGTCTGGAGGACGCCTGGGGGGGGCCTCCCAAGCCTTGGAGAAGGGGTACCTAGTGGCTTTGCCTCTGGCTGCAATCTCCTCCCCAGCAAGCCAAGAGGCTGGAGCATGGGGAGAAGGTGCAGCAGCCATTGCAGGGAAGGGCCACTAGGCATCTGAGGTCCTGCTCCATGAGCTTCAGACAGCCAGAAAGTCCAGCAACTCCAGCTGGACAAACTTCTCTTGGACACAAGCATCCCCAGAAAACAGAACTAAGCCTAGACATAAGGACAAGGTGGAGGAAGCACCGAGCCCTCCGTCACCTGTACGGGTGCATTCGCTCTTCCTCATGTGAAACTCACTGCTGCCACGGTTGTGGGGAACCAGGGACGGGTCATTGCCAGGGGCGCTGCAGGATGCAGATGTCACACACCCTCCTGCTGAGGCTTCCTAGGTAAGAGTCAAAGACTAGGAGAGATTCCCACCTGCCACCACCCTGGACTAAGCTTCAGCCTCCATTAGCAGCCCTTAAGGAAGGATAACAGAACTTCCCAGAACTCACCTGGAAATGCAGGGAACCAATTAAAATCTCATCCCACTTCTCTTCTTCAAAAGCTTTTGTTCCACTAGTGATAATGTTGGCTCGGAAACGTGAGATGATATCCTTCATCGGGAATAATTCCTCCTTTCCATTCTCATCACTGTTTAAGACATATCAAAAAGGGAAAGGGGGAGGGGTGGATAATTACCCTGTTATAACAATTCAATGTTTCTGCTGTTTAAAACCTGACTTCATCAACTGTACTCTGCCCTGAGGCCTAGGTGACTGGAACAAGGTTTCACCGTGAGGCCCAGCGGCACCATGGGCGAGACAGACCTCTGTGGCCTCCTTCGGGATGTGGGCCCAGGTCTGGGGAGAGGCCCACAAGGGGCAGTGCAAAAGGTGAGTAGACTCTTCTAAAGGTCTTAATTTAAGACATGAACGATTTCGGAAACCAGGAGACTAGAAGCCAAGTGAATAAACTTCTGAGAAAATACCTGTTCTACATGGTACGTCAGGATAAAGCATTTAAAGAGTTTCTAGCTTCGCTACCAAGGCGTCACACTCTTTGGGGGATATTAAAACATCATAAACAATACGGAGTATATTTGGGAGGTGATATTTACTTCCTAGCTCCCATTCTGTTTGCAATTTGTGAATGCGTATGCTACTTTTATAATTCTTGTTTAAAGTTTGCGTTGACAGCCATGAGGTCCTATGAGGCGGCTCTCTGCACCCCCAAGGGAAAGAGCATTAGAAAAGCATCTGAAAATGTAACGAAAGGGCACAATGCTGTATATCGCTACGTTGAGTGTAAGAACAGGTGGAACTCCCCGCGGTGAAAGCAGTGGGAACCTGCAGTGGGGTTCACGAGAGGAGGCAGAGGGAGGCTTCTGAGTACTAGAAATGCTCTCCACTTGACCTGGGTGCTGCTCACGTAAGTACACACGTCTGTCAAGTTCACTGAGCTGTGGACTTGATGATGTTTGTGCTTTGTTGTACTTCAACAAAAATACTGAAAAAAATTGTTTAAGTTGGGAGAAAGCGTTGCGTATGGCAGGGGTTTTCCCTGGAGACAGAGCTCAAGGGCACTGGGGGGGAAGGGGCCCATCCACAGCTGTGTCCAGTCCCCTTCTCAACAGTGAGTGGAGTGAGGGGCTGGGAGCAGGAGGCTAAGTCTGGCTTTGCCTCCCACTGTGGGACTCCCATGACCTTAAGAACTACAACTTCCTAACCAGGGAAGCGTTAGCACCTTCCAGGCCTAAAATCCTTTGATTATAGATTTACCCTCCAGGTCATAACCCTTCCTTCTATGCTTTATTCAAGGGACAGTTTTGTGTCCAAAAGCTGTTATGGCCAACATGTATAGGATGGCAGTTGGCAAATCTGAAAACAACACAAAGATACATCAACCAGGGCCCCCAGGGACTGTCACTGTGTATGAGCCGTGGGACCATTTCTCTTACCTTTGGGCACCTGTCCCACCCATCCCGGGGTTTGTCAGCCTTGCACCAACTGGCTGGAAACGTGGCCCCCTCCTGGTGGGAACCAGGGTTGCATTGCAGCAAGCCTGTCTGTACCTCCTACCTCCCACACCACACCTCCCAGAGACCGCAGACCTGCTCTCTCCAGGGCTCTGGGCACCTGAGGAGGAGGGTCGCTCCATGCCGCTCAAACTCAGTGAACACTCAGGGACCCAGCAGCCACGCCCACTTTGCTCCCAAGAAGGCTGAGCTGGGCCAGGGCCAGGGAGCAATAGTATATGTTCTTGCTAGTGACTATAAACAGGAATTACTACGAACAGCCTCTTTGTCACATTTATTAAGCTGTACTCGTGTATCTTTCGAGTGTGTGCACAAACACACAGGACTCTGGGGCCTGTGCGAGTCATAGGATGCCTGGCTCATGGAGCTGACAGTGGGGACTCTCTGTCCCCTGGACTAGGAACAAGCAGTCCGGCTCTCGCACACAGTGATTTTTTCCCTAATTGTCTGATGACCTTGGGACAGCAATTTCCTCTAGAGTGATGAGGGAGACTGGACCGGCCAAGGCCCTTTCCGAGCTGACCTCATCACTGTCAGGGCCCTTGAGAGAGCACTGGGTGGGACCGAACAGGCAGGGTGCTGGTTCTGAAGAATGATACAGACAAGTGATATCTACAACTTTAAAACCTTTCATAATGCCTCTTCTTTCCCCTCAAAAGGACTGTGGAAGTAGAGCAAGGCTCCTAGGGCAGAGAAGACAGCAGGAAGGTGGGCGACGTAATTAAATCACATTAGTGGCGATCCCATTAAAGCAGGTGTTCAGAAATGGAATGATTAAAAAATGAGAATTGGGGTTCTCTACCAAGCATCTTGAGGGCATGAAGGTCGTTGGAAAATAAAAGAGAGCTCTCAGAAAGGTAAGTGGGAACTAACCTGAAGGGCTTTGTAATTTTTCTCAGTCTCAGTCTCTTCACAAACAGTCTGGACCCCATGACTCAGGAACTGTCCCCACAGATTGGTGCCAGGCTCACTTGCAGGGCAAGTGGTTACACTTGCATGTCACTTGTCAGGTAAACAGCAAATAGGAAAAGGATCTCTCTTACCTGGCGGTTAACTGCTGCTGAAGTTCCAAAACACTGGGTCTATTCACCAGCAGATACTGGGCCTCATTAACCAGGGAAAGGGTGGCTGTTGCACCAGCAGACTGACCTAAAAGTGATGGCATATTTAAAGAGACATGGAAACAACCTTACAGTTCACTGACGGATGACTAAATAAAGAACATGTGACGTATATATATACACATATACATATCTCTCTCTCTCTGAGGTCTGTCTGGAAGAAGTCCAGCCATTGTTAATATAGCAATGGTTTGTGAGACATTGATGTAAACCGGAAGCCATGGGGAGTGGACTGCAATGCACATGTGTGAACAATGACGACTTCACTGTACTAGTTGCAGGGCGGGGTGGCGGGGGCCAGTGTAGTTGACACTAGTAAGTGAGCAGCATGTGTACTGTGTGGCCCCCGAATTCAAAACAACTGAGAGATTAGGGCAACAAATCTGCATCGAATTTTGTGTTAAGCTTGAACATTCCTCCACGGAAACTATTCAGATGATTCAGAAGACCACAGCTACGGACAATTGGTCATTGGCAGCTTCATCACGACAATGTGCCCCCTCGTGCATGCAGAGTTTTTTTGGCAAAACATCAAATCACCCAGGTGACTCAGCTCCCCTACAGCCTAGATTGGTGTCCTGTGACTTCTGGCTTTTCCCAGAACTAAAATCACCTTTGAAAGGGACGAGATTTTAGAACTCGATGTCTAAAATCCTTCCTTTAGAATTGATGAGATTCAGGAAAATACAACAGGGCAGCTGATGACAATTGGGAGAACTGTGAGGTCCCAAGGTGCCTATGTTGAAGGGGACGGATGTGTCATTGTCCTACGTACAGTGTTTCTTGTCTCTCATCTCTTCTTCAATAAGTGTCTCTATTTTTTATATTACATGGCCGGATACCTTCTGGACAGACCATAATATTTTTCAGCCATAAAAAGGAGGAAATCTTGCTATTGGAACAGCACAGATGGACCTGGAGACTGTTATGCTAAGTGAAATAACTCAGACAGAAAAAGACAAACACCATATGATGTCACTTATATGTGAAACCCAAAGAACACAAACTAAAGCAACCTCACAGACGCAGAGAACAAACTGGGGGTTGCCAGAGGCAAGGGGGGGTGGGTAAGCAAAATGGGGGGAGGAGGTCGAAACTGACTATAGTAAATAATATTGTATTTCATATTTGAAGTTGCTAAAAGAGCAAGTTTTAGAAGTACTTATTACAAGAAAAAAATGTAACTACGTGTGGTGATGGGTGTAAACTAGATTTAGTGTGGTGATAATTTTATAATATATATAAACATCAAATCCATTGTGCTGCATACCTGAAACTAATATAATAGTTTACATATATAATGTTATATGTCAATTATACCTCAAAATTTTAATACACTTAATTTTTAAATGTTAAAAATAAAATAAAAGAAGAGTTGCTTTCTTGGAAGGCAAATGTATTGTGCTCCATTGACTTGCATGTTTTAAAAACAGAGCCTATTTCTACAAGGGAAAAATATGGTACCCTGGAAATAATAAAAATGTCTCAGGCATGGCTTCAACCTCTCAAAAACCAAAAGAAAATGAGCTCCTAGAATAGTCTGTTAGTAATCTGAAAAGAAGAGTAATAGAATGCTGAAGTGAGGCTGTTCCAGTGGAGAAGCCTCGGAGCTGACTTTGCAGAGAGGAGAGATGGGCAGTGGGGCGGAGCCAGGTGCTTCCTGGGACAGCAGGGAAGAGGCCCCGTATGAGGGCCTCAGGCCCAGGAAGGCCTTCCGAATAGTTGGAAAGAAGCTGGTTTTTGTCCTTGGGCAAGTGGGAAATACTGACTTTAGAAATAAATAATACACGCTTTAAAACTATTGAAAGGGACCAAACAGTGAAAGAAAATACCAAATGTGTCCAGTACTGCTGGCAGCCTGGGACCTGGCTTCCATCTCCCCTGTGTGGGGCCAACCAACATCACGTCTTTAACCATGACGGTGATGAAAAGGATTGGCTGGACCGGAACCTAGTGAGCCCCAAACCAGGTTTGAGGACCCCGGAATACATGTGAATGGATACTTCTAAGAGAATCACTTTCCAGATCCTCCCCTTCCAAATGTCCTCTCTGCTGAAATGGCTCTGTCAGAGAAGGGGTTGAAAGGGCTGTCAGGAAGACGGTGCCATCCCAGCCCCTTCCACAAAGGGACTTTCTCCAACTTTCCAGAGGGAAGGCTGGACCTCTCCCTGGGCACACCGCCCCTGGCGGCTAAAAATCTTCAGGGTGGAAAACAAAGGCCCCATTCAAAGCCGGGGTTTGTGCTGAGATAACAAAAGTCTCTACAGCTTGGTGAATGACCCTCCTGTAGGTCAGAGGGGTTCCAATTCTTCACTCTCCACAAAACTGCCACACCTAATTAAGTTGTCAAGTGACATGATTAAAGTCATCTTAATGTTAGATCCCTGGGACTCAGAAGAAAGCTTTGAGTGACAGTAGGTCAACCATATTTCTTTCATCCCAAGCTTTTTATTGACTGAAAAAAGATTTTTCAGAAGAGAACCAAGGCTGAGCACCAGCTATTCTGATCATAAGTGAGAGTTGTTGGTCAATATAAGAATTAATGAAGGGAAGCCCAGCCATCTCATTAAGAGATTCGCTTCCAAAAATGTTTTCACTGTCTTTTGAAATCTATAATATACTTTTGTTGCTTTGATCCACCATATATTGTGAAAAATTATGATAACTCAACTTAGAAGAAATTTCCTAACACTTAGACTCTTATGATGACAGTTAATTCTAAACATGTTTATACTTTCCAACTTACATAGAATTTTAGTTTCAGATAAATATAATGTGGTGCTCAAAGAAAGGTTTTCAAGCATAAAATATAGAACACTAAGATAAAATCCCATTAAAGAAGTAGAATGGAAATGAAAGTTGAAGAAGAAAAAGGAAAGAAAATATCTGATGATTAAAAGACGTGTATATATTTAATAAATAGTCATGGGAACCAAATCACTGAAATATTGAGATTCCACTGGCTAATGTTTAAAAGGATGATCTACAAGTTTTAATTTAAAATGACTATATTTATAATATACTAGAAATCATATCCTTTACAATTATTTAAACTACTTTTTTGTTTGTTTTTTTAGTTTTTATTAAATTTACTCTGATGACATTGGTTAATAAAATTATATAGGTTTCAAGTTTACAATTCTATAATACATCATTTGTATATTGTATTGTGTGTTTGACACCCAAAGTCAAGTCTCTTCCTGTCACGGTTTACCCCCCCTTCATCTTCTTCTACCCCCCTCCAACCCCTCTTTCCCTCTGGCAATCATCTTACTATTCTCTGCGTCTGCAAGATTTATTATTTTTTTTGCTTAATCCCTTCACCTTTTTCACCCAGCCCCCAGACTCACCTCCCCTATGGCAGCTGTCAATCTGATCTCCATATCTTTGATTCTGTTTCTATTTGCTTGCCAGTTTATTTTGTTCATTAGATTCCACGTATAACTGAAATCATATGGTAGTTGTCTTTCTCTGACTGGCTTATTCACTTAGCATAATACTTTCTAGGTCCAGCCATGCTGTCACGAAAAGTTAGATTCCCTTCATTTTTGTGACCAAGTAGTAGTCCATTGTGTAGATGCACCACAACTTCTTTATTCACTCATCTACTAATGGACACTTGGACTGCTTCCATATTTTGGCCACTATAAATAACACTGCGATGAACATAGGGGTACATATATTCTTTAGAATCAGTATTTTGGGCTTCTTTGGATATATTACCAGAAGTAGAATCACTGGGCCATAAATAGTTCCATTTTTAACTTTTTGAGGAAACTCCATACTGTTTTCCACAGTGGCTGCCCTAATCTGCATTTCCACCAACAGTGTGCTGAGGGTTGCCCATTCCCCACATCCTCACCAACACTTCTTGTTTGTTGATTTATTGATGATAGCCATTCTGACAGGTATGAGCTTTTAATTTGCATTTTTCTGATGAGTACGGACATTGAGCATCTTTTCATATGTACACTGACCATCTGCATGTCCTCTTTGCATAAGTGTTTTATTCATGTTCTTTTCCCATTTTTAAATTGGGATGTTTGGCTTTTAGTTGAATTGTATGAGTTCTTTATAAATTTTGGATATTAACCCCCTATCAGATGTACCATTGGTGAATATGTTCTCCCACTCATTCTGTTGAAGGTTTCCTTTGCTGTGCAGAAACTTTTTAGTCTGAGGTTGTCCCATTTGTTTACTTCTTGTTTATTTTTCATGCCTGAGGAGATTTGTCAGAAAATACATTGCTATGAGAAATGTCTGAGATTTTACTGCCAATGTTGTCTTCTAGGATTTTCATGGTTTCAAGTCTAACATTTAAGCCTTTAATCCATTTTGAGTTCATTCTTATGTAAGGTATAAGGTGGTCTTATACCTTTAATTTTTTGTGCATATATGTCCAATTTTTTGTACATATGAGTCCAATTTTTCCCAACACCAAATATTGAATAGACTGTCTTTACCCCATTGTATGATCTTGCTTCCTCTGTCAAATATTTATTGACCATAAAGGTATAGGTTTATTTCTGGGCTCTCTATTCTGTTCCATTGACCTGTATGTCTGTTTTTATGCCATTGCCATGTTGTTTTTATTACTATGGCTTTGTGATACATTTTCATATCAGGTCACATGATTTCTCCAACTTTGTTCTTCTTTCTCAAGATTGCTGTGGCTATTTTTTTGTGTGTGTGGTTCCACATAAATTTTTGGAATATATGTTCTAGTGCCGTGAAATGTGCCATTGCTAATCTTTATAATAATTGTGTTTAATCTATAGATTGCTTTGGGTAGTATGGACATTTTAATATTAATTCTTCCTCTCCACAAACATGGTATATGCTTCCACTTATTTGTATATTCTTCAGTATCTTTCTTCAGTGTCTTATAATTTTCTGAGTATAAGTGCTTTACCTCATCTGTTAAATTTATTCCTGGGGGGGGGGAGAGAGAAAAAAAATGTACTTGAAAAGTAACTAAATAAAATTTAAAAAAATATTATTCCTAGGCATATTTTTTATGCAATTTTTTTTAAGCAATGGGATTGTTTTCTTAGTCCATTTCCGATAGTTCATTATTGGTGTAAAAAAAATGCAAACAATTTGTCTTTACTGGTCTGGCTCAGTTGGTTGAGTGACATTCTGCAAAGGAAAGGTCACTGGTTTGATTCCTAGTCAGGGCACATGCCTGCATTGTGGGTTCAGTCCCTGGGTCAGGGCATATCCCAGGCAACCAATCGATGTTTCTCTCTCATGTCAATGCTTCTTTTCTTCTCTTTCTCCCTCCCTCTCCCCTCTCTAAATAAAATCTCTTTTTTTAATGCAACTAATTTATGGATATTTATTTTGTACTCTGCTACTTTACTGAATTCATCTATCAGTTCTAGTAGTTTTTTGGTGGAATCATTAGGGTTATTTATGTACAGTATAATGTCATGTGCAAATAATGACAGCATCCATGTCTTTGTGTGTTTTTCGTTTTTTTCTCATGATTGATTTCTAGTTTCATACCATTGTTGTTAGAGATGCATGATATGATTTCAATCTTCTTGAATTTACTGAGACTTGTTTTCTCTCCTAACCTGTAGTCTATCCTAGAATATGTTCCATGTGCAGGTGAAAAGAATGTATATTCTGTTGCTTTGGGGTGAAATGCTCTGAAGATACCAGTTAAATCCGTCTGATCTAGTGTGTCATTTAAGGCTGCTATTTCCTTGTTGATTTTCTGTCTCAAATATTTATGCATTGACATCAGCCTGGTGCTAAAACACTGTACTGCCACTGGTCTCTCCCTTTATGTTCACCAAGATTTGCATTATATATTCAGGTACTCCTATGTCAGGCACATAAATATTATAAGGGTTATACTGTCTTGTTGGATTGCTCCCTTTATCATTATTAAGTGTCTTCTTTGTCTCTTCCTATACCCTTTGTTTTAAAGTCTTACTTGACCCTTTGTTTTAAAGCTACCCCACCTTTTTTTTTCATTTCCATTTGTATGAAATGTCTCTTTCCACCTTTTTATTCTTAGTTTGTGTGTATCTTTAATTCAGAGGTGGTTCTCTCACAGACAGCACATATATGGGTCTTGTTTTCTACCCATTCCACTACTCTATGTCTTTTGAATGGAGCATTTAAGCCATTTACATTTAAAGTAATTACTGATAGGTATGTATTTGTTGCCATTTTATTCTTTATAACTATGTTCTTCTGGTTTTTTTCTTCTTCTTTTTAAATAAGACCCTTAAAAGTTCCTGTAATCCTGGTTTGGTGGCAATGAACTCCTGTTAAAATGCAGCTCCAAATTCACCTCTTCCCTAAAGCTCTTCATAACTCTCTGCAGGTGTAGAGGATGCTTCCCCCATGCTCATGCCTTTTGCCCAGACCTTTACTACAGAGCTGCTATCAGCTGGTGAGTCATTGCCTCTAACCTGAGATGCAGATGGAAGATGGTTCAACTTTAGTTGGTGGGCTATACAGCGCAGTATACAGATCTAGTGTTACAGAGACATACACATGACACCTATGTGGTGCTGTTAACCAACGTCACCCAATAAACTTAATGAAAAGTATATCAAAAATAAAAATATTTTTCCCCAAAATAAACTAAACTGAGATCCTAAAGAACCGTGACTATTGCTCAATAACCTTGGCCAGCCTCCTGAGGACCCAACTAAGCCCCAGGCAAGTAGGAGGCCTTGTGAATAATTGGAACACATTCAATAAGATCATTTAAAGGGTATCACTGGTCCTGAAGAATCCCACTCCTTGTGTGTCTCTACTTGTGAAAATGTTCATTTCTCCCTCCCATCTAATCATGCCTCTAAGCTAACCCATGCCCAAACACTACAAGTTTACCTCCTCACTAATATGAGCAGATATCAAATTTCTCCCTCTCCATCACGTAGCAACTCAAATTTTTAAACAGTTCATGACATGAAAAATTGTCAGAACTTGTAAAAGTCAAAGTAGATTCCATCCTTTGATTCCTCTCTCTGACACACATTATCAGGGAGTCACAGGTTCACCTGTGCAGGTCCCAAGACCCCCATTACTGGTCCCCATATGATCAAAATGCTATTGGGATTCACAAGCCAGTCTCTCTGAGAGCCGATCATGAGGACAGGTCATGCCTGCACCAACCAGTAATGGAGCAATGATCCATACCTTCATTCATCTAGTATTTACTGAGCAACTACTAGTTGCCAGGTGCTGTTCTAAGCATGGAGAATGCAGCACTGAACAAAGCAGACAAAAATCCCTGCCCTCACAGAGCTCACGCTCTAGCAGACGGAAGGCGGGGCATATGCAGGATAACAGTCACATGCGTGCCCCATAGGATGTGAACAGTGCCACACAGAAAGATAACACAGGACAGCGAGCTGGGGAAGTTCCAGAGACGACTTCAGTTCTTCGGCGAGAAGTCAGCCAAGGCTTCCCTGAGAAGACAACACTGAAACAGACACCCGAGAACAACCTGTTCTTTCTCTACGGCGCTATTAACTTTCGAGGACTTTCTTCTCTACTGCCTCACTTCGTCCTACAAACAGCTTACAGCAGAAAAGCTGTCACGATGTGTCAAAGTCTAATTACTTGAGGTCAACAGAAGTGGAGGCAGCAAGGAATTGCCAAGGTCTCATGCCATTTGGAGACAGAGCCAAGACTAGAAGCCCAGATTTTCTTAGGACTTAGCAAACTGTCAATGTTCTTATTTAACCAAACAAAATAGTGCTTCTGAATATGCATGGCTGAGGCCAAGGGCTTGAGCAGAGGTGAGGCAGCTGTCTGGGAGCCCACCCCACCTCTCAGGTTCTCCTGGAGGCCACGCATGGGTCCCGCTGACCCAGACCACCAGGCACGTTTTCACGGAAGGCAGACCACCACTTTCTGGACGCGCACAGTTGCCCTAGAACTCCACCTCACAGGTTCACTCTGGTGCGTGCCCTGCTAAGCCCAAGCGCCTGTGCCCAAGAACCAGTCTGAAGTGGGATACCTTGGTGCTGTTTCTTCTTGGCGTTCCTTTGGAAGCTCGAACTTTGTTTGATCAAATGGCATGGACGGCCCAAAAACTTTGACAACCAGCTTGAAATTTTTTCTCCACAATCGTAAGTATTTACCCTGACCAAAAAAAAAGAAAAGAAAGGAGGGATGGTGAATGTTATACAGTATTTAAGTAACAATGGCATAAAGGAAATATATAATATAATATAATATAATATAATATAATATAATATAATATAATATAATATAATATAATATAATTTAAACCATTGAGCCCCCAGCCAGAGGAAAGCCTAAAGTGACAGGGGACTTAGGAAGCTGCAGGGAGACTTCCAAGTGCAGGAAGACCTGAGATAAGGGGTTGTGCAAAGCTTTAAGTGCAGATAAAAGGATTTAGAAGTTCCTCTTGAAAGACCTTGTTTATGTAAATTATGGCCACTGAGAAAACAAACCTTGGAATTCTAGACTTCCCAGGCCATTACCGTGATTTAAGGAGCCCCTGTGCAGACGCGTGTCTTGGTTTTGTTGTGTGGGCCTGACTGTAACATTGGCTCTCACAGCCACACCACATGTACCGACAGGTTTGGCTTGTTAAACATTAAACTAACAAACAACAACGACAACAAAACACTCTATACCTATATATTCCCGAGGGAAGTACATTTATTGATCTGGTTTTAAAACTCTGCAATCTTCTAGAATTTTTAAATGGAATTTCATATTTAAAATTTTTTAAAGCTGTACATCAGTAGAAGTTACATGAGAAATTTCTAATACCTTGCATTGAAATTGTAAGACAGATATAATTGCACATCTATTTTATCCTTAATTTTTACTGAAAAAACAAAGCTGCCTTTCTTTTCTGGAAAGGGAAGAGGAGAAATGAAACCTCACTTCAAGAAGTGCCTTTTTGTACCACATTCTCTCCAGTGCTTTGCACCAAGTTCCGTTTTCATTGTATTAAGCACTCGTGGTTCCGAGCGTAAGAAGCCTACCCTCTAGCTACCCAAAAAGCTTTATTAACCAGAAAAATGGCAACCCTCTCAGGTGCACCCAGATGAACAGCACAACCAGGGGGAGCCTGGTAAGTAACCACAGGAATTCCTAAATGTCTCTGCTTTTCTCAGTGAGTAGCTTTACAATGGTGACAGGCAAAAATGTTTACCCGAGCCCCCTGCCCTGGTTTGGTGGGCTGCCGTGAGTGTGTACTGGCACAGGTGCTGGTGAAAAGATGCTCAGCTCCCGCCCAGCATGGCCCAGTGTCCGTGATGCTCAGACAGACCCAGCAGGACCTGTCCCTTCACACCTTTCCTGAGGGGTAACCCTTCATCACCCCACTGAAACCCAGGGACCCCAAAATCTGAGTCCAGTGTAGATACAGCGTTAGTGTCTAACATGTCATCTCACAACATGTATGACGTGAGGCAGAGCAGAAGTGAATGCACTCGGATCCCTCACTGTGCAAATCCCGTCTCCTGAGCACACACGCCCTTCCTTACAAGTTCATTGTGGTAACTAATGAGCAGTCAGTGTTCTAAAACCTTCCATACAGAAATCTGCAGTGAGCTGTTACAGTGAACTGTTTCGGTTTGGGGGAGTACACTGGTTGGAGTGTTAGACGGGCTAGTTCCCGCAGTCAGAAAAGAGGTCATTTCACATGTTTTGGGGTCCAGATTAGATTTAGATAAAAAAGAATGTAGGTGTTCAATATATTCGATAAATAGTTTTATAAACATTCGCAATCGGGAAATAAAGTAGAAATGCTGTTATTACATTCGACCTCACTTTCTACATTTCCTAGAATTCAGCAGATGTTTTATCAGTAACTCAGATTAGGCAATAGTCCACAACTTTATGAAATGTAATTTATGGTTTATTACCTGAAAATCATACAACCTGAGAAACATGACACCCCCCTCACCCTCAGCCTCCACATCCAATCCATCAGCTGGTTCAGGAGAGTCTACCTCCAGAATACATGCCTGACTCCCACCTGATCTTCTCCCTGACCCTGGCCCACGCCTCTGTCTTGACTCAGCTGGCCTTCCCACTGCCACCCTGACCCCCTCCCGACTACGTACACCCACAAGCCTGTCCTTTCAGTCCGGTCCCTACCCTCACCACTCTATGGCAGCCACCCACCAGGCTCCAGCAGGCCTGCTCTGAACCGTTCCTCTCTCACCCTACCTCCCCTGCACTGTTGCAGGCTCCGCAGGCAGCACGTGGATGGAGTCCTGCTCTCTCAGTCCTTCTGGCAGACATTCGAGTGGGAGGGACTGAAGGTAAGTGCTGGGGAAACCGTAAATGCAAAGGAGAAGAATGCACGCAGCAGGACAGCAGAGAGGGAAGGGCTGATTCTGCGGGACATGGGGGGGGGGGCGCCTCTGAGAAAGTGGCTTTTCAGCAGAGACCTGATGGAAGTGGGACTGATGGAGGTGAGGGAGCGAGCCCCGTGAAGGTATAAACAGGGGAAGAGCAAGTGCAAAGTCCTGAGAAGGGAGCATGACGGTAGGTTTGAAGAAGAGCGAGGAGCCAGTGTGGTGAGGGCAGAGTGTGCAGGCGGGGTGGGGAGGAGGAAAGGAGTGGCAGCAGACGGATGGAGGGCTCAGCAGAGGACTGTTCCCGCTCTTGCCCCGCTGCAGATGGACCTGAGATTTTCACCTGCTGCACTCTCACCTGTCCGCACAGACCTTGCTGTGGCAAATCTGAGCCCGTTCACCATTCTCCTCAAGAGGCACTTCTATCGGCTCCATTCCTGATGGACAAAGGTCAGAGACAAACTTGTCATCGCGCAAAAAGAGCAGCTGTGGAAGTCAAAGTCCATTGTTGTAAAATATACAAGAATCTTAATGACCCTGGAAATGGGTTGCATCAAGTAAGTGTCTGGGTCTTGGAAGTCTCTTGGTAACACAGAGATTCTCCTCCGCACGCCCAGCACCACCAACAGCACGAGCATCCAGCCGCTCTGTCCGGGAACGCCCTGCGGTGGCCCGTCACATCCACAGTCCCTGGAGCGCTACGAATTCCTCTGGACGCTTTCTCCACCTCTGGATGAGTCCACATCCCGAGGTCATTGTTCTCTACGCTGCCTACAGTTCTTTAGAAATAGACAGGCAGCTGTGAAGACTCATTCTGTAAAGATATCAGCGTAGAGTGTCAACTCTCAGTAGCCAGCATTGAAGTGGATTCCTGCACCAATCGTCATAATCTCCTCAAATCTGTTACTGTGTCAGTGGAGTTGGGAAGCTGTTTTTAAATTGTTACACACACACACACACACACACACACACACACACAGGAGTATATTGTACTTGTAAGTAACACGTTAAAAAATAATAACGTTCACCCACTACTCGGCTAAAGCGGGATTCATTCTTTAAACAAAATTAGAGTAAAATGTGTGGATAGAACTAAAAGAAACGGAGTGGGTGCCAATAGCGGGTGGAAGACCCCGGATAAAGGCTGGAACTGGGAGTCCCTCTGCCACTCGGCTCTCCTTCTCCTCCTCCCTGAGTCATCTAAAGTACAGGGGAAAGGCGCGAAGCCAAGCCGAGACACCTGAGCATAATTTGCGGAAGCCATTTACTCTGTGGACAAAGGAAGTGGGACCTCGCCCTGAGGGGCCCACCTGTATCCCCCAGCCCCCTCCATGGGGCTGCCAGCCACACTGCCTGGCAGCATGACTCGCACTGTCCCTCAGGTAGGCACATGGTAGGCACACCCGCATCCCTGCTTATCTTGATCCTGGCTCACCACACAGAGCACAGCCAACTCCTACACCCTTGTACTCACACTTAAGGTCACACCCACTGCCCAGGTGTGTGCCCATCAAAACAGGCTTCTTACCACCCCAGACAGCGAAGCAAAATCTGTGTAGCAGATACTCCGTGAACTGTGTCCCCTGCTTCCTCGCATCTTACACACGCATAGCCAGCCCACACTCCTGTCCCTGCATGGGGAGGGCCAGAGGTAGAACTAACCCAGAATCCTGCAGAAGCTTTGAGAAGGCAGTGCTGTGCCGAGTGATTATAGATGCTGCCATGTCAAAAGGGTGTGCGTGGAAGAATGAGACTGTGCCAGGCATGTACCCACCCCAGGGAGCAGCAAAGTGAGCCTGGAACCGCAGTTATGAGGAAGTAAGGGACAGCAGAAGGGACAGCACGTGGACAAGTGCCGTGGCAGAAACTCACCCTTGGGCAGCCAGCAGGAGGCCTCTGCTCAGTCTCTTTCTGCCCTTACCCAAAACTCTGCATAAATCATATAAGGTCATAAATATGGCCCTCAGATGCCATGGAAAGGTCATCACAGACATCTCGCTAAGGCAACAAAATCTGGGATCCCTACATGCACTGAACTCAGGGAGCCCCCAACAAGGTTCCACAGTACCAAGTTTATTCCATATGTACTAAGCCCTCAGAGATACAAATACAATGAAAGAGCCCAACCTCTGGACTCAAGATGCCTAAAATTTTTGAGAGCAACAAGTCCCATACATAAAACCATTATAACACCTGTTTTACTGTTTATTATTTAGTTTGTCCTACAGGCATTGCCAAAGAATGCTATCACCCTGCCCACAGTGCCGGAAGCCCCACGTGAGCAGAATATCTGATGCGTGTGGGGGACACCACACCACCTCACAAAGTGCTGATGCTTGGGGTAGAAGACATTTGAGTATTTGGGGTTTTCTTTCTCTCTTCCTTTTCTTACATTCTGGGAAAACCTCTACTCAGTTATAATACACATTTTTATGCTTCAGAGAATAGAAATGATCCACTCAGCTGTTTTGTATGTTATTACCCTGGGCACTTGAACTTGAATAAGAAAAGTACAATAAAAGGTGACATATCAATCTTACTAATTAAAAAATAGTTACAAAATTATTAAACAAAATATCAGTAAACCAAATGTATCAACAACTCACAACCAAGTAGTGTTTTCTTTCCCCCAGGATTGCAAGGATAGTTCAGTACTAGACAATCTGCTAATGTAAGACATCACATTAATAGAATATGGCAGGAAATATGATAACCCACAGGTACAGAAAAAGCATTCAGTAAGAATTGACTATTATTCCTGAGTGCTCATCAGTAAGTGAGTGGCTCAAAAGACTGTGGTACATTTACACAACAGAATACTACACAGCAGAAAGAAAGAAGGACTCGTACCTTTTCCCAACAGCACGGATAGAACTGGAGAGCACTATGCTAAGTGAAGTCACTTAGATTTAAGTGGCAGTAAAAGACAAACGCCATATGATCTCAGCTACAAGTGGAACCTAGTCAACAAACAAACAAATGAGCAAAGTAGAACTAGAAGCATGGAAATGAGGAACAGACTGAAAATGACCAGAGGGGAGGGGGGAGGAAATAAGGGAGGGAAAGAAGGGGAAAGGTCTAGTCAAGGGACAAGTGTAAATGACCCATGGACATGAACGACAGGGTGGGAATGGACTATGGGGGGGGGGGCGGAGAGCGGGCAGGGGAGAGTAACAGGAGGAAAATTGGGACAACTGTAATAGAACAATTTTTAAAAAGAACTATTATTCATGGTAAAGCTTTCAGCTAAATAAGAAAAGGACTACTTAACCTGGTAAATCAAATCCATCAAATACCTACAGTAAACATCATCCTCATTTTTGAGACTTTAGAACCATTCTATTCAAATCAGTAACAAGGAAGGATATCTTCCATCACTGTTCCAACATTATACAAAAAAAGTCTAGCAAATGAAATAAGATTAAAAAGAGAGAGAAATAAAAATTAGAGAGGAAGGTATGAAGCTATGATTATTAGATGATATGCCTATTTTACACAGAACACGCAGGAAAATCTTCAGATCAACTAATAAAACTAACAGGAATTCAAAAAATTACTGGGTAAAACACCGATATATAAAAATCAAGTGTTTCTATATGGCATTTATAACCAATTAAAACATTTAATAGGAAAAAATAGTATTTGAAATACTCAAACTATTCTATAACCAAAGAAGGTGCAAAAATGTTTTGGAAACTATTATTAAAATTTGAAGTAATTAAAGAAGTTTTCAATCAAGAGAAATACTATTTACATATAAAAGATTTAACATTATACCACATAAATTCTCCTGCAATGAATATATGGCATTACAATCAAAGTATAACTACAAATATATAATTTAAAAATACATGCTTTTGTACTCAAAATCCCAACAGGACGCACCAATGAAAATACAGAGATTGTCAGAATGGATAAAGAGCACGAGCCAGCCATATGCTGGGTACAGCCACTCACTTCAAATTTAATGGTACAGGCAGATTCAAGGTCAAATGGAGCCATCAAGAAGAGGAAAAGACAACCTACAGAATAAGAGAAAATATTTGAAAATCTTAGATTTGAAAAGGGACTCGTATTGGAATGTATAAAGAACTCTTACAATTCAGTCATTCAAAAGTAAATAAGCCAAGAATTTGAATAGATCTTTTTCTGAAGAATATGTACAAGTGTCCAATGAACACACGAAAAGGTGGTCAACACCATTATCATCAGGGAGATGCAAATCAAAGTGACCTGAGGGACCACCGCACACCCACCAGGGTGGCTGCTCAAAACCAGCAGGAGAAAATAACGAGTGTTGGGGAAAATGTGGACAAATTAGAACCTTTATGCTTTGCTAGTGGGAATGTAAAATGGTGATGCAGCCACTTTGGAAATGCTAAAAATAGAGTTACCATATGGCCCATCAGTTTCACTGGGGGCCTAGGTATACACCCCAAGATAATTTGCACACACACATCCACAACAGTATTATTCCTAATGGCCAAGAGTGGAAACTATTTAAAATATCCATAAACTGATAAGTGGATTAAAATATGGCATACCCATACAATAAAATATCATTCAACAATATGAATGACCCTCGAAAACACATTGCTAAATGAAAGAATCCAGTTACACACTGTATGATTCCATTTATGTGAAACATCCAGAGTAGGCAAGTCCATAGAAACAAAGTAGATTAGTGGTTGCCAAGGGCTGGGCATGAGGTTGGAAGTGGGAAGTGACTGTTAATGGGATGGAGCTTCCCCTTGAGGGTGACACAAATGCTCTAAGATTCACTGTGGTGATGGTTGAACAACCTTGTGAATAAAAAAAAAAAAACCATTGAACTGTATACTCTAAACAGAAACATTTTATGGTATGTTAAATAAATATCAATGATACAAAAAAAACAGAGAAAAGGGTGAAAAATAATACACCTTGCAAGCACTGATAACAAAAAGAGAGTGGAATGGCTATATCAATATTTAACAAAGAATTTCATGCTTCATAAAAAATAATTACCATGTATAAAGAGGGACATTACTTAAAGAAAGAACAACTCACCAGGAAGACATACTACTACTACTAATAATAATAACAATAATTGAAGCAAAAACCAACAGCAGTAGAAGAGAAATTTAGACAAATACACAATTACAGCTGAGAACTTCAACACTTTCAGTAATAAACAGAACTAGTAGTCAGAAAAAATCAGCAAGTATATAGGAAAACAGCAAAATGGGCATTCCAGAAAATGGTTTGGCAGTTTCTTTTAAAGGTAAACATACATTTACCATAGGAGTCAGCAATCCACTCCTAAGTAATTATTCTAGAGAAATGAAAACTTTTATTTACCCAAAAACTTGCATGTGAATGCTTACAGCAGCTCTATTCATAATTACTCAAAACCAGAAACAATCCAAATATCCATCAACAGACGAGTAGATAAACATACTCTAATATACCCACACAGTGGAATACTACTCATCAATGAACAATGAACTATTGATACATGTAATAACTTGGATCACAAAGGCATCATGCTGAGTGAAAGAAACCAATCTCAAAATATCATATACTTTATGATTTTATTTATATAGTATTCTCAAAAATAAAACTATAGTATTCTCAAAAATGATAAAGAGAGAGAACAGATATCTGATTACCAGGTGTTAAGGGTGAGGAGAAGAGAGACCACTAACGGATGGCATGACAGAATTTTCTGGGGTTATGGAACTGTTCTGTATCTTGATTGCAGGAATGGCTATACAAGTCTATGCATGAGTTAAAATTCACACAGGAAAATAAAAGGCCAAGGAAGAGCCAAGACAATTTGGAAGGATGAAGTAGAAGAATGTGCTCTACCAGATATTAAGTCTCCTTTTATAGCCCTAGTAATAACACTGACCTAGTGGTTCAAGGAAAAATAAACCACTGGAACAGAATAGAATACCTACAGCCAAGAAATACAATTGTGAATCTATGGAAATGTGATACATACAAAAGTCCAGCTATGAGTTAGGAGAGACATTGAAATAGTCTACAAAGGGTAGGTGGGCTGCCAAAGAAGGAAGAGTGAGACCAGGGAAAAGTACACAGGGAATCTCAGCTATATCTGTAATGCTTTTTAAGGATTTTATTTATCTATTTATTTATTTAAGATTTTATTTATTTATTTTTAGAGAGAAGGGAATGGAAGGAGAAAGAGGGAAACATCAATGTATGGTCACCTTCTTCGTGCTTTCTAATGGGGGGGACCTCGCCCACAACCCAGGCATGCACCCCAACTGGGAATCAAACTGGAGACCCTTTGGCTCACAGCCCACGCCCAATCCACTGAGCTACACCGGCCAGGGCTGTAATGTTTATTTCTTAAAAGAAAGAAGAGGAAGGGCACTGGCTGATGTAACTCAGTGGATTGAGCACAGGTCTGCAAACCGCACGACCGCGGTTCGATTCCCAGTCAGGGCACATGCCTGGGTTGCAGGCCAGTTCCCAGCAGGGGATGCACAAGAGGCAACCACACATTGATGTTTCTCTCCTTCTCTCCTTCCCTTCCTCTCTAAAAATAAATAAATAAAATCTTTTAAAAAAAAAGAAAGAAGGAAGATGAAGAGGAGGAGAAGAAGAAGAAAGTTGGATGGGAAAAGGAGAGGAGGAATCTGAAGCAAATGTGGCCAAATATAAAGTTGTTAAAATTGGATGCTCTCTTATGTCCCCAGGACAGGAAATTACTGGAAAACAAGAACAGAACGAACTGTTCCCTACAGCCACAGGCAGGAGATAGCATTGGAACAAACTGCCGTCTCCTGCTACAATGCCCCAATGCCCAGGGCCCACACAATGGCACCCCCACCCTTTCTTAATCCAATTATAATCCAATAAAAGCTCAAAGCCCCCGCCCTTCAACGCTGGTGTATCTCTCCACACCATGCCCCTCTCCTTGGAGAGTGAATAAGAACTTCATTCTCTATTTAAAAAGTTGGATGCTCTAATTGTATATCATGTTCTTCTCTATCCCTGTGCTGTCCAACACTATAGCCACTGGCCACATGTAATAATTTAAATTAATCAAAATTAAATAAAATTTAAAATTCAGTTCTGGAGTCTCACTAGCCACATTTCAAGTGCTCAGTTGCCACAAGTGACTGCTGGCTACCAAACCGGACAAATAGATAGTGAGCATTTCCACCATCACAGAAAGTTGCAGTGGATAAGGTTGGTCCATACTTTCACATATGTTAGATTGTTTGTAATAAGTCAGCATGGAAGAATTAAAGCTTGCGGTACATACAGGGGTGGACAAAAGTGTGTTTGTACTCAACCATCTCAGGAGGCAGTGGGACTAACCCGAGCGGGTCACTAAAATTCAGGTTTGCTTACTGATTTTCAAAGACTACAAGGAATGTGTAAATAACAAAGGCCAGCAATTTGAGCACTTACAAGATTATACCTAAATGCACTGTGTCATTGTGACATTCTTTTGAGTTAACAAAGGTATTGTAATAATTATAAACTGTCCCCAGATGGGCAGCTCAGTTGGCTGGAGCGTTATCTGGATACACCAAGGCTGCAGGTTTGATCCCCAGCCAGAGCACATGCAGGAATTGGTTCAGTCCCCAATCAGGGCACATACAATGAAAAAGTGGAACAACAAATTTATGTCTACTCTCTCCCATCTTCTCTCTCTAAAACTGATAAAATTTTAAAAATCATAACCTGTACGTCTTTTCATATGAACAACTATAAACCTACTTTTGCCCACCCCTGTATTATGATGACTGAAGGAAATAAAAAGAATGTAAGTGAAAATCACATCATATAATCTCAAAAGTTATGCTTCTTTACTTTCTGATTGGATCACTAGATCTTAACCTTTCGCCAGAAAATTCCCATAACAAAACAGGAACAAATTTTTTGTTGTCTCTTCTAGATATCATTTCACTTTCAGAATATTTTAATATTTGGTAGAAGAAAAGCATTATTACTTTCATGTGAGTATAGAAGCTGCTCCTGACAGGTGTGTTGTGAAAATGAACCCAGTTTTCATACCTTTGGCTTTAATGACCATGATCCTTTGCTGCAGGTCAATGAAGGGCTGGATCAGGCAGAGCCGGGGCTCCTGCTTCTGACTCAGGCAAATGCCATTGTGATTTACAACCATCCAGCTCCGGTCATACTGCAGCCCTTGATTTCCTACAGGCCACTTGGTCACCTAAACAAAAATGTAAGCACATTTTAGGTCAGCGTGCCTCAAAACTGACCTTCACTTTTTATTGCACAGTGCCTGCACAAATACAGACTGACTTCAGAAACATAGCACATACTCTTGAAGGAAGAAAGGGAGGAAGAGAATAAAGTAAAACAATAAAGGGAGGAAGAGAATAAAGACACTGCAAAGGAGACAGTGCTGGACCCAGATACCTTGCATTCACCCTACAGATCCACTTTCCACTTCAACCTGTTTTTTAAGTTAGATAATGGTGTGGTACAACATTCAGAAGGAGCAAGGGGGTGCCATGACTGGTGTAACTCAGTTGGTTGGGTGTCATCCCAAAAAGCAAAAGGTCGCCAGTTCAATTCCTGGGCACGTGCCTGGGTAGTGGGTTCAGTCCCTGGTCAGGGTGCGTACAAGAGGCAACCAACTGATGTTTTTCTCTCACATCGATGCTTGTCTCCTTCTTCCTCTCCCTCCCTTCCCCTCTCTATAAAAATAAATAAAATATTGAGAAGAAGAAGGAAGGAAGGAAGGAAGGAAGGAAGGAAGGAAGGAAGGAAGGAAGGAAGGAAGGAAGGAAGGAAGGAAGGAAGGAAGGAAAGAAAGAGAAAGAAAGAAAGAAAGAAAGAAAGAAAGAAAGAAAGAAAGAAAGAAAGAAAGAAAGAAAGAAAGAAAGAAAGAAAAAGAGAAAGAGAGAGAGAGAGAGAGAGGGAGGGAGGGAGGGAGGGAGGGAGGGAGAGAGAGAGAGAGAGAGAGAGAGAGAGAGAAAGAAAGAAAGAAAGAAAGAAAGAAAGAAAGAAAGAAAGAAAGAAAGAAAGAAAGAAAAAGGGAAGAGAAAGGGTGCACATGAAAAGTTAAGTCTCCACCCACCCAGCCTCCCAGCTCCCCTCCCCATGGTCTCCGTCACTCCTGCTTTCTGTATTCCTGCCACAGAGGTGGATGCCTGGCCAGGCAGATCCTAAGTAGAGACATATTTCTTGCACAACTTGTAGCTCAATTGGAACAGTCACTGATTTGATCCACGTAAGTGTGAAAGTTTTGGGTCATCCTTCATATTTCTACAAAATTAAAATATAAATTATACCCAGTGTCCAGATCTAGCATTCTAATACCATTCTTCAATAAAAAGAACCAGAGTTCAAGCAAGAATAAAGTTAGACTAATAAAAATATATGCAACATTTTAAATTTGGAAAAAAATGAATAAATAATCAAATAATTTATGAATAAATTTTTAATTTAAATAATAAATAAAATAATTAGAACCTCTTGGAAAAATAGGTGATGCTAGGGGTGTGGCAGGGAATATATGAGATGAGTCAGGAGCACCTTATAGTACCAGAGAAGTAAGGTAGTGCTAAAAAAATGTCAAAGGGATACAGGAGTCAACCCAAAGCCCGCCTAATGGTCAAAATGGGAACAACCTGAAAATAATAACAACAATGTAGTGTTGAATTATAACCCAAAGTATAAAATAAATATCTATGAGTCCACCTTGATAAATAAGTAATTTACTAAATAAATAAATAAAGGAGAAAAGTCTCATACAAAGACTCATATAGAAGAATCCCAAAATAATCAAGCTGATACTTCCCCCTCTAGAAGGTGGAGCATAACTCCCTACCCCTTAAGGATGGGCTACACTTAGTGACTTGCTTCCAAAGACTACAGTATGGAAGTGGATGAAGGGGAAATTTCACAGTGAAGAAACCTGGCAAACACTTTCTCAACCATGTGGTCCAGCATCAATCCTGACAAGTCACGCTGATAGTGTGCACCCTGATTTCGTATGCTGAGAATAGCAACTTATCTCTGTGGTCCTTCCCCCAAAAACCACAACCCCAGTCTAATCATGAGAAAGATACCAGACAAACCCAAATGGAGGAACATTGCAAAATGCCTGATCAGTACTCCTTGAAACTACCAAGTACCATGGATCTTTAGGGGGACACCCCTGTACCCACACCGGGGTGCCTGCTGCCTTGAATGGGATGAGGGCCATGATACCCACAACTCTCCTCTCCTGGTCTGAGGGAGACAGCTAGGACAAGTATTCACAGCTCCCTCTGATGTCTGTGAATTGGCCAAAATCACGGGCCTCAGACCAAGATTCAGGCCCAGTCCAGGCCAACTCAGGCTGGCACCCATGTCTCAGCTCCTCCTCATCGATAGCATCCCGGTCCAGCTGTCAGAGGAAGCCAGAGACAATGGCCTCTTTTCGTTCCTCATCCTTTTCAGCAGCATTAGACAAGTAACCTGCTCCCTCACTTCCTGACACCCTGACTCCTTTCCCTCCCAGGGCTCCACCTCAGTGCTGCTCCTCCTCTCTCCCAACTTGCAAAGGTTAGGCCGCCTCGGGGCTCAGTCGAGGCCCTTTCTGCTCTGCGTTCTCTCTGTGTGTCAAATCATTCATTCCCCAGACCAGTCGCTCCAAATGCTGACAACTGCCTGGTTTCTCACTCCAGCCCAGCCCTCCCTCTGAGTGTCAGACTCACGCACCTGGACTTGCCCTGTGCAGCACCGACTCCTGACGGCCCCCAGGCCTGCCCCTCCCCCGGCCTTCCCCACTTCACCAGCAACATCACCGTGGCCCCAACAGCTCCAGCCCTCCTACACCCCTTCTTCACCCTCACATCCCATAGCCAACCCATCGACTCTGCTCTCAAGACATTTCTTCACGTTTTTATTTCTTCTCATCTCTGCTGCCACCACATCATTCCAGGGGTCAGCAAACTGTGGCCCACAGAGCACATTCAACCCGCTGCCCGTTTTTTATAAAGCTCTATGAACCACAGCCGTGCTCACTCACTAATGCATAGCCCACGACTGCTCTCATGCTACAACCTCAGAGCCGAGCAGTTACCAGAGAGACTGCACAGCCTGCAAAGTCTAGAACAGTCTCTGGGCCCCTCGCCACTGTGTGGTATCGGCTTCAATATGACCCACTGTCATCTCTCGCCTGCGCTACCGGTAAGATCTTTCTAAAACAAAAACGAAATCAAGTAACTCCCTTGCTGAAACCCCTTCAATAGCTTCCTATTCCATTTAGAATAAAATTGCCAAATTATACAGCCCTGTGTAATCTAATCTCTGTCTAGCACATCTCACGATGCCCACCCTCCCCATCACTCCCCACTCTTTGGCCACAGGTCTTTCAGTTCCTCCAATGGACCAGGCTCTTTCTCCCCTCAGGTGTCCTCACATGCTGAAGCATGGCCCTCCTCCCTGACTCCCAAGTCTCAGATTAAATGTCCCCACCTCAAGAAGCCTTTCCTGCCTCCTCCAAATACAATGCAAGTGCCCCCAGCAACAGACTAAATGTTTGTGTCCTAAAAATTCATTTGTCAAAATTCTAACCCCCAATGTGAAATGAGTAGAAGGGTCAGGTCCTGAGGGTGGAGCCCTTGTGAATGGTATTAGTGCTCTTATAAAAGAGACTGGGAGAGATCCCTTACCCTCCCGCCACGGGAGGTCACAGCAAGAGACAGGCACCTGTGAACCAGGCACCATATCTGCCAGTGCCTTGACGTAAAAGATTTGCAGCCTCCAGACTGTGAGAAGTAATTCCTGTTGTCTGGTAGTCGTCCAGTTGACAGTACTTTGCTACAGCAGCCTGAACGGACTAAGACACCACCCATCTGGGCTCTCTCTGCCACACCCTACCTTTGCCTTCTAGGCCTTTATCTGCAGCGTGTGATTCCATTTGCCCGGGGAGGTGTTCGGTCTTGTGCTTGCTTCCCTTCTGGGATGTCACCCTCCCCGAGGAAGGAGCCATTTCCACTTTGCTCATCACTGTACACCAGGCTCAGGCCCACAGCCTGGCAGGTAGAAGGTGTTCAGTACGTAATTTTTAAGTGAGCGGATGGATGGAATGCCTTCAGCAATCAATGTATGAAACCCTGCTGAGACTCAGTGTCCTCATCTGTTAAACAGAACGCTAGTTCCTGCCCGTGCGACCGGTGCAGTGTAGCTGTCCTATGGAACATGACCCGTCTGTGAAAATAGTCCTGATACACAAGGGAAACATGAGTTCTTTGCCTGCCTGCCTTTGGAAGTGGAGGTGAACTTGCTTGTTTACAGCCTCAGACTAGAGGACAGGCTTCTGTGGGACCACCCTGAAATGCAGGTTACAGACAGCCCTGACCGTGGTATGTCTGACCAAGAGCCAGAGAGCATGTCGTCCAAGAGGCTCAGGAGTCTGGGACCTTCGCCTGGGACACACGTAGATTATAAAGAGAGCCTTGCTTTGACCACAGCAGGGTGATGCCAAGACAGGTACTCCCACCTCCCAGTTCGAGTGACCTCCAGGGCAGCACGTTTTAAAACATAACATAGTTCACCCTGACTGGTGTGGTTCAGTGCGTTAGAGGTTGTCCCAGAAACTGAAAGGCTGTAGGTTCAATTCCCAGTCAGAGCACATGCCCGGGTTGTGGGCCAGGTCCCCAGATGGGAGCATGCGTGAGAGGCAACAGATTGATGTTGCTCACACATTGATGTTTCTCTCCTTCTCTGTCTCCCTCCCTTCCTCTCTCTCTAAAAATAAATAAATAAAATCTTTTTTAAAACAGCCCTGGCTGGTTTGGCTTAGTGGATTGAGTGCCAGCCTGAGAACCAAAGAGTCACCGGTTTGATTCCCAGTCAGGGCATAAGCCTGGGTTGTGGGCCAGGTCCCCAGTAGAGGGCACAGGAGAGACAACCACACATTGATGTTTCTCTTTTCCCCTCCTCCTCTCTAAAAATAAATAAATAAAAGCTTTTTAAAAGCTTTAAAATATAACATAGTTCACTTCCACATGGAGGGCTGAGCAGAACCAATCACATAAGAGTATAGACCCAAAGGGTCAGCAGACGTGGGCTCAAAGCCGTACTGTCATTTATTAGCATGTGATCTGCATAAAGTGCTTAATCTCAGTGGCTCTCAGGCTCCATATTTATAAAATGGGGATGGTATCACCATGTACCTCATATTATTGTTTTAAGAACCAAATAAAACAAAGCATATAAAATGCTTTGGTAGGGAGCCAGCCCATGCATTCAGTGAAAGTGATATCCACAGTCATGAACAGTAACCAGATGTTCACCACCCAGGGACAGGGTTCTCTCAAGGGCCCCCACAAGCAGAGCCTTGTTCTTAAGTCAGCCCAAACCAGAAAAAGCAGCGTATGAATGGCTCTACATATGTCAAAATACTCTGAACTTGAGTATGAACTTTTTCTGCAGTTCTTCTTTACTTTCTGCACTTTACTTTTTTCTTCAATTTACCAAAAAAAAAAAACCATAATAAACAAAAAAGAAGCACTGTCTGTTCTGCTGTTAAGACCCTTATCTTACCCTGGCCATGTGTTTCAGTTGGTTGGGTGTTATCCCATAACCCAAACTGTGGGGGTTCGATTGCTGGTCAGGGCACGTGCCTGCATTGAGGGTTTGGTCTTTGGTTGGGGTGCATATGAGAGGCAACCAATTGATGTTTCTCTCTCACAATGATGTTTCTCTCCCTCTCTCTCTCTTCTGCCTCCCTCTCCCTCCCTCTAAAGTCAATAACATGTCCTCGTGTAAAGAGAAAACACCCTTACCTCAAACGCGGCACAGGATTTGATTGGATAGAGGTAAAGGTTGGTGATGACATGTGGCCCAAGGTCTCCATTCGGGACGCCTGCAGCTTTTTCTGAAGGGGTCTCCCAGGCCCCAGTGGCCCCTGGCAGAGGTGGGTGCGAATGCACAGCAGGGGGCAAGTCACCCTGAAGCCTGGGGTCTGCGGGGGTGTCTTCCTGAGGTGGGGGACAGCATCCGCCCGCGGTGGCTGACACGGTCTTCTGAGGCTCAGTCTCTGCTGGGGGGGCACCAGCCTCCCCAGGGGCGGGCTGAGGGAGAGGCTGGCTACTTGGTGGGCGCAGTCGGGTTGCTATGATGAACTTGAGAAAGGCTTGGGCATCCTCAAGAGTAGACATGTATCCAAATGAAATCCTCACAGACCCTGTAGGCTGCCCGTCTACAAGGTCCACGTCGTCTCCGCACACATGACCTGCCTGGAAGAAAAGGCAAACGGGTCAGCCGCTCCTCACAGATAAATTGGAAAGTTTTGTAAAACAAATTTTGTTCATTTTGTGAAATCGAATTGCCCCAGAAAGCAGAATCGCAACTCTAACGTGCTAGGAGCCTGAGACAGTTTCACAAGAGCAGCGGGCTCAATTTCTAGACCGCACTTTGCTGAAGTGTAAAATGGGGTCAATGCCAATCCCAAGGGGTCACTAAAAGCTTAACAGAAATACTTTATGGAGAGCATTTCCCCCGAGCTGCACACAGAGAGAGGAACTGAAAGACGGACCAAAGCTTCAGAGGCACTGAGGGATGAATCTCATGGTCTGCACAGGACTGAGGTGGGAGACAACGCCCGCTGACCACTCCCTTTAGCCTCATCAGAACCAAAGTGAGACCTGTACCCCTGAGAGCTGCTCTTTGAACACAGGGCAAGACGGAGATGCTGCCCCTGAGAACTGCCATCCTGAGGCCACTGCGAACGCCGAAGGAAATTTGAGTATCCCGGCTGGGCGGTGGGGAACGAAAGGCAGGGGGGTCCCCATGTCCCTCCACGCTCAGCTACACAGTGCTGGTCACTGCCCAGGACTCCCTCCTCCCCCAGCACTAAATCCAGGTTGGTCATCGGAAGAGATGGGGTCACGGTGTCCCACGGGGTCAGAAAAACGGAAACTTCAGTTGTCTGTGTTCTGAGTTCTGCTCTCTCTTTTTAAAATAAGGCCCAGTACATGGTTGGTTGAGATCTAGTCTGTACGACATTTAGTGGCAACCAAAAGAAATGCAAGTTAGAAACCCTTTGGAAATAAATAAGGGCTCTCTGCCACTCAAACTGTCTTTATGACACGGTTTGAAAGGGGCTGTGCATTGAAGGGAAACACCTCGCCCAGGAAAGGCGGGGGAGGAAGGGACTGGGAGAGAGGCAGAGGCCCCCAGGAGGGCTCCTCTCCCCCCGCCCCAGCCCAGAGAGGAGCTAACTGCAGCATGGAGACTCTCACCCTTGTAGGACTGAACTAATTAAGGGCGTTCTGCACATATGAGCACATTCCCATGCATGTCTGCCCCGTGTTAAAACCTCTCTTCAGCCTTTAAATTTTTGCCTTCAAAGTAAAAAATTACCTTCATGGAGAGATACTCTCTTGAAACATTTTCTCTATTTTTGTTAACCACTTTCCCGTTGCATATCCACAGGGTTGGCTAAGAAAAAGAAACCAGCCCCCACCTTAGACAAGTGACCAGCCTCCAGTATTGTTGCAGGCACCCCATTGAGTGTGGCTGACGAGCGTTTGGGCCACAGGGCCTGATACCAACCTGGAGATGCTTCTTGACCATCTCATCACTTATCCCCAGGTGCCTCTGGCAGGCCCCAGTGTTACAGAAGCAGCCCGTTCGCACCTGGATGTTGTAAAGACTGGCCATTTTCTCCACCTGCAGGTTTAACAGTGACACGGAACCGCCGTTAGGAACGTCCAGTTTTACTCGGATTGTCACAGATCAATATTTGGACCTTTCTTTCCTAACAATAAAATGAAAGTATGAGCCTGCAATTTGGCTCCAAAGTGCCATACTCCATCACAAGGTTGCTAAATACATTTTGTGAGATGTCACTGATAATTATCCCGTTTGGGCTGTAGATGTGTTCCAAGTTAGGGCCCACACACTGTAAGTGAGATTAATAAGCGCAAAACCAGAGTGCGGCTCGGCGGGCAGCCATGTGGCGTGTTCTGCTGCAGGTTGATCACAGAGCAGGCCCCGTGAGCCACCCGTGTAGGGTGAATGGAGTCAGTCTGGCTTCCTCACCCAGACACCTGGGAACTAGGATAAGCAGTGTTCCCATAGCCTGGAGCGGGCTCGCATGCGCAGAATCTTGCTGTGTTATACAACGTATCCTGATACCGGACAGGTTTTGGGTGCTTGTAGTTCCCGCTGAATGCCACACAGGGACATGCAGTGTGACACGCAGGGTGACACATAATGACATGCAGGGGGACATGTGGCTTGCAGCATGTGTGGCTTGCCTGCCAGTGAATAAAGGCCTGTCAGGCATCCCTGCGGCTCCGAGCCTTCTTCTCTCTCCCCCAACTCTGCGAACCTGTCCCTCGAACCTGTCCCTTTAACAGCTGGGACACAGCCATTCAGAGCGGCCCCACCTGGGCTCACGGCCTGGACTGCAGGCACTACATGTGGACACTGCATTACCAATTTGCTTTTCATAATGTCCCTAACTCTGGGGCTGGATCTCAGGATTGCTGTTCAGCCCAGAAGTTCTAAGCCTCTTCCCGGTCCCCTGGGAGCTCTGGGAGGTGATTCATATTCACTCCAGAGCAGAGGCAGGATTAGCCTGGGGGATACGTGTCCCAGCTCATCTGGCTGTGCGTCCAGAGCTCCATTTCCCAGAGGCCATGAGGGGCCTCAGCGCCAGTGGCTCAGGTTAAACTCAGGGGAGTCACCTAACTGCATTCAGAGAAACAAAGAAGCCCCGCTGGGTAAGGCTTTGAAACTTCTCTCCCTGTGAAGTCACATGTGGGGTGGCCAGAGACTGCCCTGAAGATACAGCACCCTCTGCAGACCACAGGTCCCCACAAGGTCAGCCTGGGCCCTGGCTGGGCTGTGGATGGCAATGGTGCCTCCCTGGTCAAGACCACAGCTGCCTGCCCTGGACTGTCAGAATGAGGAGCTATTCTCTGGGCTGAACTAAGAGGCCCCTGGCAAACAGCCCTGCTCCTGTATCCTTGGCGAACAGCTCAGTGATAAGGAGATCTGATAATGAAATCTCAAGAGCCCCAGGCTCTCTGAGATGAGACCTGGCAGCACCACTGGGTCTGGCCAACTCCACGTCCAGAGGCAGGTGGTCTCCATTCAGAGGGCGGCACCTGCGGAATTCTCTTACTCCCCCGCTCCAACTCCTGCCAAGCTGAATTAGAAGACTCCTAAGACACCCTTCTCCCCACCCGCTCCTAGTTATCAGTGCTGTGAAACAAGCCACCCACATTTGGCGGAATAAAACAACAACCATTTTATTTGGCTCCCCCCACGCCCTGCTGGTTATGGTGAGTCTGTGATTCAGAAAGGGCACTGAGGAGACGACTTGACTCTGATCCATGAAGCCTCAGTCTTGGCTGGGAGGACTCAGAGGCTGGGCGTGGTGTGGCCTCTGGGGTTGGAATCATCTGGAGACTGGCTTATTCATGTGTGTGTCTGGCCTACCCTGCCAGGCCGGCCCCAAACAGTCCTGCCACCATAGTGCCTGCACTTGGCCTCTCCCTGTGGCTTGGCCTCCTATGCAGTGACAGCCTCGGGGTAGAACATGTTACATGGTAACTCAGGACTCCAAAAGTGAGTGACCCAAGCAACAATGCCAACCAGCCTCCAAAGCCATGCAATGTCACCTGTGGCATTTTACTGATCATGAGGAAGTCACAAACCCACCAAGATTCAAAGGGAGGAGACAGGGCCCCACCTAGAAAATGTAGGTAGAAGGTGCTGTTTTGGTCACCTTTTTTTTCATCCTAATTTTCCATCACGACTGAATTTCCCATCACTCTGAACCCTGCTGAGTCCCGCACAGGCCTGGCCTCTGCCCAGCCAGGTGAAGGAGTCGGTTGCTGTGACTGGAAGAGCCCTGTGTCCAGGGAAGGTGAGGACCCAGCCCCAACCACAGGGCAGCACCAGAGACTTCTCACCCAGGAGCATTTGTGCTCAGTGCTTATTGAGCACTTGCTTTGTGCTAGGCCCTGTGCTAAGGGGTTGTAATGTTGTATCTCATTTAATCCTCCTAACAACACAATCAGCAAGGTGCGTTGTTATCCTCACTTCATATAAACTTGGAAGTTTAAATTAACTTGCTCAAGCTCACAGAGCCAGCAAGAGGCAGTCAGAATCAGAATGCATACTCTTAACCACTGGGTAGAGTGATTCCACCGGAGGGAGAAAGGAATTAGGAGGCCTGAGTATCAACAGCAAGAACCCAAAGGCTTCTTGTAGAAGGCTAAATTCTTTTACATATCGCCTGAAAGAGACAGCCACACCCAGCCATGACACCATCTGGGTGTGTCCCCACTCACTCTGAGAAGCTCCCTTAGCCCAGGAGAATACAGCTGGATGTTCCTGAACCAGCACGTCTGGCCAAGCCTTGGCCCTGGGATCCACGCATGTGACCAGCTTCCTCTACAAATGCACAAAGGGAGACATGAATCCTGTGGAAATGACTTTCCTGAGGAAGTCAGTGAGGCACCTAGACAGGCACCTCTTTCTCCCTGGTGGTTCTGCTTATTTGTAGCTTCTCTGAGCAAATGAGAAATTCTTTCCCCCCTCTGCCTGCCACAGCACACTGTGTAGTCTGCCTTCCTCTATCCCCCAGGAAGCACAAATTTATTTTAGGTTTAAGAATAAAACTTACATTGTCCTGGCTGGCCTGCAAACCAAACGGTCCCTAGTTGAATTCCCAGTCAGGGCACATGCCTGGGTTATGAGGCAGGTCCCCAGTAGGGGGCACTTAAGAGGCAACCACGCATTAATGTTTCTCTCCCTCCCTCCCTTTCTCTCTATAAATAAACAAACAAATAAATAAATAAAATCTTTTTTAAAAATTAAAAAGAGGACTAAAACTTATTTTACCTCTGACCTAGAATAATGTATTTAAGAAGGCAAACCTTTTGTCTTGATGCATATTCCACACACGCATCCCCCACCAAAAACCCAAATGCGTGCTTCTGGGCGCACTGGGGCTGCTTCTGCAGGTGCACAACTAAGGGGCCTCAGGGGTCTGCAGCCAACCCACCCAGCGACAATGTCAGTGAAAACTGACATTGCCCCCAGAAGAATATTTCTCAAGACTATTCCTGAGAAAGCTTAGGGCTATTCAGAAGAGAGGGAAGTGATTCCTCCAGAAATGGATTTGGTTTGAGAAATTCAGAGTTTAACGAAGGTGTTAACCATCTTCCAAACTTATCTGATGATCAGATCTGCTGCTCACAGAGCAGCTGGAGGAACGCAGGCTCTGGGAGAGACCATGGGGTCCCACACCCGGTCCGTGCCACTCCATTAGATGACCACCCGCCGCCATGCCTGAGTGCTTGGTGTCACTGTGGACTTTGTAAAGGACTGGACAGTGACCAGCTTACTCACCTGTGGCAAGAATGCAAGCAGTTCCCAACCTACAAACCAATGTGAGCACTATTTTCCTGAGAAAATAGATACAAAAAATATATCTGCAGAAACCAGCTTACAACCAACCTACCAGATCCTTTGAACTCATAATATGCATGAACTGTGGCAAAAATAGGGCTTTTGTACTACTAAGAACATCACTTCTGCTTGCCATTAAAAAAAAATGTTCTGCTTTCCAAGCAACATGCAAAGTTGGAAACAGGCCCACAATTTTGGGTGACGGTGTGATTTGGTCTCATGTATCATCGGGCCAACCAGGCTGTCTGTACGTAAAACAACCTCAGACATGGTGTCCAGTCTACACGGCTTTTCTGTCTACACAACTTCAGGGTGTTTTTCCCTTGCTAGCAGACCTCATCTGTCCCTCTCCACCACTATCAGAGACTCAGCCTCTCTCTTCCCATTTGAAATGGACTATTTTTGCCTGAATAAAGAGGGCTAGAGATCTGAAAAGCCATGCTTGTTCAAACTGTGTGTACATGACATCAAGGGCCCCTTAGGAAGGGCCAGGAGCCTCTGCCATGACACATGGCCTTTGCCACAGCTACTGCAAAGGTCCAGAGGCCCTGACCCCACACTTCAGGGTTGGAAAGGCTGCAGAGTTCCAGACAAGAGCAATTCTGTCGTGAACAGGTGAGCGCAATGCACAGGAAACACACCTGGGAGTAGCCAATGACGATGCCCTGGTCATCGAGCACATTAAAGTTGATGATGGGACCTTGCACCTCGGGGCTGCTGAACTCAGAGTCGCTGTAAATCCGCACCACGGGGGCTCCGCTGGGGTACCGCAGCGACGACAGGGCAGTGTAGGTGTACTGGGCCAGGGCAAAGGTGTGCTGCTTTACATTCTCCATCCCACCTCCAAAACAATTGTGAAATGTGGTTACTAAGGACATCATTGCTCCTTGTCGTAAGAAAAGAAATCTGGGTTCCAAGCATTAACTTTACACACAATTATTAACTTTCTATGTAACTTTGTATATGAGCATTAACTTTATATCAAATTCACTCACTCATTTTTAAGTAAACAAAATCATTATAACTGGCAAACTTGGACCTGATAGTAATGATTTTAAGCACTTGTAAATATTTGGCACTGCCCCGCCCTAGTTGGTGCGGCTCAGTGGATTGAGTGCCGGCCTGAGAACTGAAAGGTCGCAGGTTCAATTCCCAGTCGGGGCACATTCCTGGGTTGCAGGCCAGACCCCTGGTTGGGGCCTGTAAAAATCTGATGTTTCTCTCCCTCTCTTTCTCCCTCCTCCTTTTTCTCTAAAAATAAGTAAATAAAATCTTTAAAAAATATATTTGGTACTGCCCCTATGATAAATGTTTAGGTCTCTAGTACTAAACAAGAGTTTACCATCACTGAATTGTTCCACAACAATTCATGTCATCCTCTTTTTTAAAAATATATAATGTTACTTAGGTATTCAGATCATTTAGACCTGTTAGCAACAGATAGTAATAAGTGTACAATTTTGTTTTAAGTATATCATTCTTTTGCTGTTTATTTCTGTTAATGTTTAAATCACTTTAGTATAATATGAAGCAACTAAGGATATATGCTACAACATGATTAATCATTTAAAACTTTGTGCTAAGTGAACTAAGAGGGGGAAAAGGACAAATATTGTATTATCCCCCTTACATCGGGTACCTAGAGTAGGCAATGTCCAGAGACAGAAAGGGGAACCGAGGTCACCAGGGCTGGAAGGAGGGCAGTGGGGATTCGTTGTTTGATGGGGAGTTTGGGGGGGGGGAGACGAAACAGCCCTGGAGATGGAGGGGGGGCAGCTGTGCAGCGACGTGAGCACGCTCAGTGCCACTGAGCTGTGCACTTAGAAGTGGCTACACCGGTGATCACATACATCCATCTCACCAGCTAACAAAAGAACAACTAAGTTGGAAAAACCAGGGTCTGCCTTATCGGAAAACCAATATTGTCGATCTGCTTTCAAGCGTGCCCTGGCCCGGTCAGACCCTGCCACTTGTGTTTTGGGTCCCATGGTAATATCTTTCCTTGGAAGTGCTCATTTCCCAATGTCTGTCTTGATTATCTCCTCTTTTCCCTGGATGATGCCCACTCACTTCCCTGCAGGGCAACCCTGTCCCCCCAGGAATCCTGTCCACCCCCAGTGCTGGGCTAAGGCTGTGGACCTGCAGGGTCCCATTACCGAGACTAAAGAGAAAGAGAAAGGACTGGCTAACCACTAAGCCACACCCCTGGTTCACCACAGTACCACCCCATAAGGATGGTAGGAGCAGTACCACCCCGTCCTAGAAGCTCAGCCTCTACCTAGAAGGAGCACCCAGGAGCACAGCAGGATGGCGGGCGTCTGGCTCATGAGACAGGGGTTCTTCTCGTCATGTACCTGTGTCAGCCCCCATAAATGGAAGTGGCATCTGTGTGTCAGCGTACCATCTGCCCACACACCCAAAGTGCTCGTCAGGAAGGAAATGTGCATCGTTGCCAAGGCCAGAGTCAGACACAGTGGTTGGAGGCTCGGGGTTAGGTGTCACTGTGTCCTGGGCTTACATACCAGCCCTCGAAATTACGAGCTCCCTGACCCCGGGCATTAACCTCTCTGAGCATAAGCCCCTTCGTGGATCAAGTAGGCTCAGCATCTAGCCCCCCAGTGCGGCTGCAGCAAGAATCCCACAAGGTAAGAGCTGAAAATGGCCTCAGGACCTGTAACCAAGCCAGGATCCCAGGTTGTCTCCTCTGGTTCTGTGAAGCTATTAATCCCCTAATTCAGGATGTCTCTTACCTGTTAAAACCTTCTCTTAACAGAAAAAAAACCAAAAGCCCCAGTCTCCTGCTTTTGTCCCAGAAGTCATGGTGAAGTTCTTTGGAATCAGCCTGAACTGCACTGATTGTCCAGCTGCATGTGCCAGTCCCTGGCACAGACCCTCCTTCCTCTGAATTGCACCCCTGCTGGGCCCCCTCGAGGACATTGGTCACGGGAGCAAAGTAGGCAGGGACAAATGTCCCCCTACCTGTGAGGCGCTCTAGGGCATCAAATCCATGTTTCAGCGCTATCACGTCAAGGAACGAGATGGTACCGTCTTCAAACCTGTAACCAGAGTGAGGAGAACAGGGTCAAGCTGTGGCCCTTGTCTCCATGTGCATTTTGCAGTACGAAACCAGGTTTCAATTCTCGGCTTAGCCATAATCTATGAGAACCTTCCCTCGGCTGCCTTGGAAATCATTGCTGTCTCCCCCTCTCAGGACCGAGGGCTTTGCACAACAAGCCCCGTAGGGCTGCCTCTGTCCCGGACCCCCTCTGCAACTTTCTCAGGATGACTGGAGGCAGAGACAGAAGCCCCTAAAAGTCACCATCTTCAGACATTAACAAGCAGAGAGACGCTTTGCTGCCCCAGGAAGACTTTAGACTTGACAAAACCTCAGGTGCTGTGGGCTTTGAAATGCTGCACTTGACCCCAAGAGAGCATGACTGACAGGTCATCGGTTCAGGGTGATCAACCATGCAGCTCTGGGGCGTCTTAACCACAGTCCGTGATTCCAAAGAACCACAGGCTTTGGTAAATAAATAAATAAAATAAAAAGTAAAAAAAAATTATGAGGCTCTCAATAGAGCAGATGTACCTCCTCCAGACTATCAAGGTGTTCATATGTTGGCATTTTACAACTATTCATTCAGTCCAAATATTCACCAAGTCTTTATTGGGCTGGACACTGCTCTAGGTGCTAAGGATGCGGCAGTGAACATGATGGGTGAAGCTCCTGCCCTCACAGAGCTTCCATTCTCCCGAGGGCACAGAAATGAGAAATAATGAGCAACACACATGCAGAGAGAGACCAAATAAGCAACGAGCCAGGTAGCGACAACTGCAACAAAGATGAGTAAACTGGAGGGCTGGCGGCTGCTTCAGATGAAACGGTTAGGTGAGTTCCTCCCCAAGAGAGATCATTTGAGCAGAAACAGAGTAGAAGTAAGAGAGTGGGGGAAACCGCCCATTCTGAAGCACTGAAGTTCCCAGTTTCAGAGGAAACAGCATTCCAGAGAGAGGGTGAGCAAACACCCTGAGCAAGCAGAGCCCGACTCAGTCACAGAACAGCAAGGAGGTCGATGGGGCCTGGGGAGGTGGGGGAGCAGGCGAGGTAGAGAGTGGTAGGACCCACAGTCAGAGAACTTCCACCCTGCGTGGGATAATAGAGGCTCAGGGCTCTAAGCAGGGAGGAGTGACAAGATGGGACCTCGACTTTGACAAGACACCTCTGGCTGCTGCAGAAGCGATAGGGAAAAAGAGACATGAGGCAGTTTCAGCAAGAACAAAGGATGGCGGCCAACGGCTACCTGGTACACGTTGAAGCCTGTAATGGGAATACTGTGTTTTGTATTCTAATAGTTTAAGGATAAGGTTTGCTCCAAATATTGTTACTGCTAAGTTAATGGTAATTAATAGACATACAGAATTAATAATGAATCTATAATGAATAAGCTACTAATTGACCACTAATGAATTAGTACATAATCTTTAATAAATTAAACATTATTAGCTAATAATAACTTGTTATTAATTGCTCGATAATAATTATTTATTAATCAATAATTAATAGACTCTTAGCAGGAATGGAAGGTTGTTTGTCCCCATCAAAGTTTATCAAATAGAAGAAATTAACACATGGCCCAGGTAAAATGTTTAAAAATGTTTAGATTGCATGTTAAATTTCTTGAGTTCTAGTCCTAAGTTCACAAGAAAAGAATTAGGCTTCTAACTGCAAATAAAGACCTTCAGGTTTCTGGGAACCTTGGAGTGGCACCTGTTGTATGTGAGGCAGCCCACCCAAACTGAAGGAAAGTGGCCCAGCCCAGCCCACCAACACTCTGCCTGAATGAACCGCCCACTTCCCTCTACCCTCACCCATCCTATTGGCTCAGTAAAGTTGGGTTGTCGCCCTGGCCTGTGTGGCTCAGTTGGTTGGAGTGTCATCCCAAAGCCAAAAGGTTGCGGGTTTGACCCCCGGTCTGGGTGTGAGCATGTGCAACCCCTGGTGGTCGAATGATCCCGAGTCCAGGAGGGAATGGGAGGCGACCAGTGTTCCTCTCCCACATTGACGTTTCCCTCTCTCCCTTCCTCTCTCTCTAAACACAATGAAAAAAAATGTCCTTGGGTGAGGATTACAAAGAAAAATTGGGGTTGTCATTCTGCTCTGCCTTTAATTTATATGTTGTGCCTATCTTTCTAATTCTCACTTAGTCATATTACATGCTATATTATCATATCACACTTGAATTCAAAACATTTTACATGAGTGTTCCTGGTTTTGCATCCCCCACCTATGGAGAAGTTCTGAATTTAAAAAGGTATTAAATAGCCTCACCACGTATTGATGCCAACTCCATCTTGCTGCTTCACCTATATTAGCTCTAAAAAACTGTACCCTTTTAGAGGCCCACTTTACGGGAAAGACAAGAGGGGCAGAGATCAAGTCGCACGCCCCCGTCCCCACAGCTGGTGTGCGCTGAGGCCAGGGTTCACTCTCCAGCAGCACACCAGCCTTGGGGCCTCCACACTTAACCAGTAACTCCGCTGTCAAAGCCACACCAACCCCTGCAGGACCCTTGAGCCTGCATCTGGGTGACCCACTTTTCTGCCCAGGCCTTGGGCCTTCTCAGACACCAGCAGGTGACCCAACCTGTCCCAACCTCATGAAATCCCTCCTGTTGGAAGCAGCAGAACCCTGATTCAGCTTCCATTTTCATCCTCTCCCATACTCAATCGTGTAGGTACCACCCATAGCCTTCTGGGAAATTCCCGAACATAGCCCACATCACCTGGCCCCTGGCCTGAGAAAATCACATACTCCATCAGAGGTCTGTGCCATTTGATAACAAGTAGCTGCCGACCTTCCAGTGTCCTCTGTAACTCACAGCGGGGCTCACAGAGGCTGCTGTCAACAGCGCCCCACAACCCTGGTGGCTCTAGTTTAACTGATTCCTCTTATTTACTAGGGCCAAGTCGTGCTGATTCTAACAGCTGTAAACCAGCTAAAGGATCTTCAGATCCTTTCACCCCTTCCGCTTGCAGCCTTTTCCCGCCGGCTCTTATCCTCCCACAGCTGGGAAGGAGTGGGCAGAAGCAGAGTTCACCCAGCCACGGACCTCTGCCTCCCACCTCTGAGCCCAGCTGCCAGCAAAGGACAACTCCCCTGACCCCAGTGGCCCAGCCTGGTCCCCTGCACAACCCTGCAGGGGGCCCAGGGCAGATGCCAGACTTGCTGAACTCTGCCCAAGCCACACTCACGGTGAGGTTACCTTTCTGCCACCGACTGTCTCGGGACATAGAAGTCTTCTCCTGCAAGGTAGGCAGCGGCAGTGCCTCCTCCAAAGTAGGTTTTCCTCAGCAGGGGAGCCACCCGGTTATGCACCAGCAGAGCACCCAGGCCAGTGGGGAAGCCGAAGATCTTGTAGAAGGAGAGGGGGACGAAATCAGCCTGGTGAGCCGACAGGTCCAAAGGGGAGGTGCTCACGTAGGAGGCTGCGTCCAGCAGCACGTACCACTTCCCCGGCATGCCCACAGGGCACGTCTGCCCGGACTTGACCTCTCCGATCCAGGACAGAGGGTATCTGGTCCCGGAAAAGTTACTCTGAGCTGGATAACAGAAGAGATGCACAAGCTGGCAGTCGGGATCGCTGGTGGCGGCTCCGCGCTTCTCCACCAAGTACATATCCTTGGGCCTGATCGACATGAAAGTGACGTTCTTGGCTCTGGCGATGGTCCTCATGCCCACCACGGAGGTGTGGTTGTCGGTGAGGTAACAGAACAAGCTCCCGCGGCTCTCCGGGCCCAGGGACACCCAGGGGAAGGCCTCTGCCACCAGTTTCAGGGCGGCCGTGCTCCCGGCTGTGAAGACCACACTGTAGTCGTCCGGGGAGGTGCGGAAGTGCGCCAAGATCCTGGAGGAAGCACAGCGGTGAGACAACCACTCGGTCTCGCTCCAGGGTCCAGTGTTTGGAGTTAGTTGCATTTCTACTGAATATGACATCTCTGTACCTCAATAGCCAGACAACAGACAGACAAACACACACACACCCAGATAGGCTCTGCCACCACTGCGAAGTTAGGGCGGGTACAGAGGCAGTTGTGGGAAGAGGTGGCACATGCATTCAAACTCGCAAAATCACCTTGCACCCCCCACCCCCAGGAGAAGACGGTTCCACAACCACATTCGCTTTAGTTGAAAACAGCCCCCACCCACACACCGGCCTACTACATGGCTCTATCATAACAAGTTTTAAGTCGTCAACTTGTTTCACGCTGCTTTTAATATTGGCAACCCAGTATCCTTTTCGGATTGAAAATAATTTTATATTGTACCAATTCAACTAGCTTTAGGTACCACCTGAAAATTATTTACCAAAAACTAATTATTACATATGGAAAACTATAAAGCTTTTTCTAAAAGATTTTTTTTTAGACGGAGGGGAAGGGAGGGAGAAAGAGAGGGAGAGAAACATCAGTATGTGGTTGCCTCTCACATGCCCCTTCCTGGGAACCTGGTCCACAATTCAGGCAAGTGCCCTGACTGGGAATCGAACCGGCAACCCTTTGGTTTGCAGGCCAGCACTGAATCCACTGAGCCACACCAGCCAGGCTAAAGAGCTGTTTAATGTGCAACTATTATTTTTAAAAAGAGGGGATGAATAAAACAAGATACCTAAGGAAACATGAAAAGTAAAACCAGAGAAACTGTTTCTCTTCTCTCTAAAAACAAGACTTACGCCCTGAGTCACTCCTCATCACTCCTTCCCAGGAGCCGTGGCACCAGCCTGGGGCCTCGCCCACTGCGGTGCACGCTTCAGAGCTGCCTACCTGCACCCCGGGTCTTTCCCTCTTGGAACCTACTCACTCTCACCTTCCTGCCCTCTGACCCTGATCTTCATATCACTGTGCGTGTGGCCATTTAGCTGAAAGTTGTGTTTCTGAAACCAATTCGGAACCTCTGCAGGACCCAGGCGAGCAGTGGGAAGGAAGCCCACACACCTGGGAGTGCCCGCTCGGCCTGGCGCCCCTGCCACTCACCTGTAGCGCACCTGCTCCACGGTGTCGTGGGTGAGTTTGCTGCTGATGTTCTGGCTGTGAGGATTACCTGGCAGATTACAAAGACAAAGCCGTCAAGTCACTCGCCACTTGTGTTCCTCCAAAACCCTGTCCCTCGGTTTCCCAAAAAGTTAAGCATAAAACTATCACATGCCCCAGAGACTTCGTTCCTATGTACTGAAGAGACATGAAAACAAGTCCACACACAGAGCCATGCACATGAATGTTTGTAGCAGCTCTATCTGTAAAGAACATAAATGTCCATCAGCTGGAGAATAGAGAGATAAAAGGTAATATGTCCATACAATGGAAAATGATTTGTTGGTAAAAAAGAACAAACTACTGACTATGTCACGCATGAATCTCAAAACCATGCTAAGTACAAGATGCCAGATATGGAGATCACGTGTTGTATGATTCTATTTATAATCTCCAGCAAAGGCAACTGTATAGAGAGGCAGAAAACAGTAGGTCAGTGCTGGCTTGGGCTGAGGGTGAAGGAATGGAGGGTGGGGGTTGAAGAGGCAGGGGAGCAACAGAGATCAACTGTGAATGGGCATCAGAGACCTTACTGTGGGAATGAAAATATTCTAAATGATTTATAGTGATGCTTGCACCACTCGGTAAAGTTACTAAAAATCATTAAATTGTATTCTTGAAATAGACAAATTTTATTAATATAAAATATAACTCAAGAAAGCTGTTAAGCAAACAAACAAACAAAACAAACCCTTCTCGTCACTAGGAAAACAAGACAGGATCTAGGAAGAGCATTTTGGACCTGGGAGTCAGCTCAGAGGCAGCCAGGCCAACCCCAGAGGCTTTTCTGCAGATTTCCCCACAGGTGCCCTGCACTGTTCTGCTCCTGGACTCCAGGGAGAAATGCCTACACACTCAGGAGGCTGCCCTTTCCCCTACCCACGGGACGGAGCCATGACAGTACACAACCTCGGTCCCCATCTGTCACCTGCACCTACTCACCCTGCTACTGGCACTGTGTCTGCAGAAACACATACGTCTCCTCCTCCAAATGTCTGGAGGGGGGCCATTACCACTCCCCGGAGCCACCCCTTCTCAGGGCGAAAGGCTCGCCCAATTTCACCTTTCCCTTGTTGATTTCTAGTTTTTCTCCCTGGACCTGGTATGGCCCCTGCGTCTGTCCCAGAGTATCTCCTTCAAAACACAGCCCCCAGATGGTAACACAGACCTTTCTGAGGACCTGTCCTTCAGGGCCTGGTCACCGGCATTCCCAGGAGCAAGACCACATGTTCAGGTTAAGGCAAATCTTGTGATTTTCTGTTTGGGGGTTTTTGTTTCCTCAAAGTACACTGGATGTTTGGGCATTGAAGCTACCAATGTTCCTTTTCCATGTCAGCCAGTAACCTGCAACTTGCCCGGGTTGCCTTTCATCACCTTGGTTTGTAGCCCCGTGCCATTAGGACCACCTGCATCATCTCTCCGGGCAGCCCCTTCCCCACCACTACGACTCTTACACAGGTCCAGGAAAGAGAACTGCAGGTCTCTTTGAGAACCATGGGTTAAAGTCAAGATAAAGTGCCTGTTGGGCATCTTCCCTGGAGGCTGTTCCCCACATGTAAGTATCTGCTGGCTACCAGAGCCTTAGTGTGGCAGGTCACAATGTCGTGACCTGGGGCACCTGGTGGAGGCTATGGGCTTGCACTCTGGAGCCAAACTGCCTAGAGACTCAGCCCCCCATCTCCTTCCAGCTGAGGGTAATTACCTGCTCTCTTGGGGGCCAGTTTCTTCACATGTACAACAGGGGTGATAACAGAACCTATACCCTAGCTTGTCGGGAGACTGGAGAGGTAACACAGTTGAAGCACTGGAACAGGACCGGAAGTGCCAGGAGTGCTCAGTATAGTTATATGCATTGCTACTATCATCACCGCTGTTGTAGCTGCTACTACTGGTATTTCAAACTCCGTTTCCAAAGTTACCTCCTGATCCCATTACGCTGCTGATTAACGCCATCGGTGACTGGCCCTGGTTTCTAGAATAAAGATCAAACTCTACAGGGCACCTATCAGGTACCACCAAACCTCTCCATTCATATTCCACTGCTCCCTCCCCCTCCCTCTGAGTTCCTGGGCTGGTTCCTGAAACCACAGCAGGGGCTTGGCTCATGCTGTTCCCTCTGCCTGGAATGCCCTTCTCCCCACTCTTTTCCCAGTGAGTGCTGGCATCGACCCCACTTTTAAGGAAATCTCCCTGACACGCACTGCCACCCCACTGTCACTCTGCAGATCCAGACCCCCATGGCACCGAAGGCCTTCATGGAGTTGGTAATCTACATTTATTTAGAGATCACTTCATTAAGGTCTTGCCTTGACTTGACCAGAGTCCAAAGTCCATGAAGGCAGGGATTTTGTTGCCATGTGTACCATGCCCCAACACCAGAGTGGCTGAACAAATATTTACAGAGTGTTCCTCCTGTTGTCCCACTCTCTGCGCGGTGCCAGTCATACAGAGTCATCACACCACCAGATACAGCACCTCGTACCTTGGTGCCCTTCTTGACGCTGACTCCTTCTCCCAGAAGTCACCCATGTGTCCTTGAGCCAGTTCTCCCACCCTAGCAGCATGCGTGTTATGGGGAATGACATGTGTTTGCCTAGCCCCCTCTTCATCGTGCTTATTCAGCTTTGGGTGTCAGGCATAGTCCTATTCTATCAACTGGGCATTTATTAAGCAGAGCTATATTAGCTGAATGTAGTCGGCTAATATTCAATGCAGAAAACAGTGATGGTGTTTTGCTTTACCATAAACATTTTCCGTGAGATCCCGAGTGAAGCTAGTGAGCTGGCTCTGGGCGAACAATGTGGCTCCTGCGTGGTCAAGGTAGACGGTTCCTGAAAGAAGGCACAAAATAAAGCTGTGGTTCATTTTCAGAGGTTTACCGGGCATTTTACCTAGTGCTGGTTTGTGTGAGCTCGGGCAGTGCCCATTGGATGCATTTAGACATGACACCATGCCAATCATACCTCCCAGTCTCTTGACATGTGCTTCTTAATCCAAATGTAGACATGAGCAATGGAAAAACTACTATTGAACGACCTTTAGAGCCTCGAGAGAGCCTTCCTGATGAACCAGCTCTCTTATGAACCTGGAAGAGCATCTCACGTGAGGAGGAGCCCAACGGACATCTGTGATCAATGATGGGGAAGCTAAGTCACCTGTGACTCACACCCTCTTCTGCCAGCTCCCCTGGTGGGCAAGCCCTGATTTTGCTTTCCCAGGTGAATTCTACACCTTTTGGAGGCTTTGACAACTTCAGAAAATACTAGTGCATCATTTCAATGATCCTTTCAGCTTCTCTCACAAACCAAGAAAGTCAACTTTAGATGAGAGTAAGATATGGAGGGTTACCCATGAGGGGGCCAAGATCAAAAGGGCGATAAGTCACTGCGTGAGTGAGGGTGTGGGGAAACAGGCCTGATGGTATATGGCTGGGAGGAGGGCAAATTGGTACAACTTCTTCATGGACAGCAATTGGGCAATATTGGTATCACTTTAAAATGCAAACTCTCTTCGACCCAGCAATTATTCTTCTGGGAACCAATCTTATAGACAACTGTGCTTTTGTGAAATGGCCTTTCTATGAGGATATTCAATGCAGCACTGTCAACCATAGCAAAAAATCAGAAATAGATTGACTGATCATCACTGTGCATCTAGAATGAAGAATTATTGCACACCTGGGGGGACTTCTGCCAAGATGGAGGTGTAGGTGGAAACACCTTGCATCCTCGCACAACCAAATCTAAAAACAATAAAGTTTTAACAACAATAAATGCAACCAAACCACACAGAAAATCAACAATACGGAGTCCGAAAACAACGAAATGCTCAGCTAAACCGGTAAGAGGGGCAAAGCCAGCAGCGGAGTGGGTTGGCCAAAAAGATCCCCCACCGGGGTTGTGTGCAAGCAGTGGAAGGCGCAGCTGGCTGTCTGTGGTTGGTCGAGCATTTGCGTGCAGATAAACCAGTAAAGAGGTGAGCATTGAGACCGCACAGCGCAGGGCGGCGGGCTCGCACATTTCCACTCAGATAAACAGGCCGGGGCGAGCGGTGGGATGGACTAGGCAAGCTGAGAGGATCGCCATTGCTCCCTCTCTGACCCCACCCCCACACACAGTGTCACAAACCAGAGACCTGGGTGGCCCGGCCCTGGTAAACAACTAAGGCTCCGCTCCTCATATGTAACAGGCACAAACAGATAAAAACATGGCTCAAGAACAACTCAGAGCCCCAGAGCCGATAAATCTAAGTGATGAAGAAATAGCCAAACTTTCAGATGCACAGTTCAAAACACTAGTGATCAGGATCCTCACAGAACTGGTTGACTTTAGTCACAAATTAGAGGAACATATGAAGGCTAAACTAATTGAAATGAATGGTAATGCACAGGAAACCAATAGTAATGGAAAGGAAATTGGGACTCAAATCAAGGGAGTAGACCAGAAGGAAGGAAAAAAATGACCAAACAGAAAAAGATGAAGAAACAAGAATTCAAAAAAATGAGGAGAGGCTTAGGAACCTCCAGGACATCTTTAAATGTTCCAACATTCAAATTATAGGGGTACCGGAAGGGGAAGAAGAACAGTCATGAGTGGAAACCTTATTTGAACAAATAATAAAAGAGAACTTCCCTGTTCTGGCAAAGGAAATAGACTTCCAGGAAATCCTTAGAGAGTCCCAAAGAAGTTGGACCCAAGAAGAAACACACTAAGGCACATCATCATTACATTAGCCAAGATTAAAATGAAGGAGAGAATCCTAGAAGCAGCAAGAGATAAGGGGACTGTCACCTACAAAGGAGTTCCCATCAGACTGTCGGCTGATTTCTCAAAAGAGACCTTACAGGCAAGAAGGGGCTGGAAAGAGGTATTCCAAGTCATGAAAACCAAAGACCTACAACCAAGATTGCTCTATCCAGCAAAGTTTTCATTTAGAATGGAAGGACAGATAAAGTGCTTCTCAGATAAGACCAAATCCAAGGAGTTCATCATCACCAAGCCCTTATTATATGAAATGTTAAAGGGACTTACCTAAGAAAAAAGAAGATAAAAAAAGATGAACAGTGAAAGGACAGCAAACTCACAGTTATCAACAACCACACCTAAAACAAAAGCAAATTAAGAGGACAGCTAGATCAGGAGTGAACCATAGAAATGAAGATCACATGGAGGGTTAGCAACAGGGGAGTGGGAGAAGGAGAAGTTACAGAAAATAAGTAGCATAGACAGTAGATAGAAAATAGATGGGGGGAGGGTAAGAATAGTAGGGGAAATACAGAATCTAAAGAACTTGAGATACGTGTTCATGAACTAAAGGGGGGGAATGGTGGGGGAGGGGTGTGCAGGGTGGAGGGGAATGTAGGGGGGAATAGAACAAAATGTGTAATGTGTAATGGCATAATCAATAAAAAAATTTTTAATTAAAAAAAAGAATTATTGCACACCTGTCTGGCACTGTCAAAGTACTGCCATGAATGGAGCAAACTCAGAGGTAGATTTTCAAGAACATACAAGGTAAATAGATTTATTCATTCTTTCCTTCACTTAACAAATATTTTTTTCTCTGCAGGATGGGCTGTTTGTTTTGTGACAGCTTCATTGAGATATTATTCCCATAGCATACAATTCACCATTTTAAAGTATACAGTTTAGTGGTTTTAGTATATTCATAAACTTGTGCAAGCATCAAAACTAATTTTAGAAATTTTCTTTCATTCCCAAAAGAGACCCTATACGCACTACCAATTACTCCCAGTTCCAGCCCCAGCAATCACTAATCTACTTTGTGTCTCCATATTTGTCAATTCTAGACATTTTATATGAATGAAATCATATAAAATATTGTCTTTGGGGTCTATTTTCTTTCCCTTAGCATAATATTTTCCTGGTGCATCCATATTCAAGCCCGTATCAGAACTTCATTCCTTTTTATGACTGAATAGTATGCCATTGTATGAACATAGTATTTTTGTTTATCCATTCATTGGCTGATGAATATTTGGGTTCTTCCCACTTTTTTCTCTATTATAAATAATGCCGCTATGACTATTTGTGCACAACTTTTCTCCCAATCACTGGGGTGTCATTTCATTTTTTTTAATGTACCCATTGAAGCACTGAAGTTTTAATATTGATGGAGTACAGTTTGTTTTTGTTGTTATTGTTGCTTACACTTTTGGTGTCATGAGAAACCATGGCCTAATCCAAGGTCCTGACGATGTATTTAATTATCCAGAGCCACCACTTACCCAGACAAATACACAAACCTGCAGAAAATCTATGAAGTGAGGGAGAAGGAAGAGGAATTAAAAGTTATGTTGTTTTGTATCTCCCTGCTCTATGACGGGAAAAAGAGTGGATATGTTCCAAGGTGCCTGGCAGTAGGAGGGGTGAGTTTAGTCCATGAATGCCTACTTCAACCATAATATAGAGAACGCATTGGGAACTTACATGAAATAGATCAATAAGGATGCATGCAACACAACCACAGGGACAACCCTCAACTTTTGATGGCTTGACTTATAATTTTTTGAAAACCATACACATTCAGCAGAAAGTGTCCTTGAATTTTGGTTTTTTTTCGTGGTCTAACAATACATAGTACGATCTTCTCTTGTGATACTCAGCATGGGCAGCAAGCCACGGCTCCCAGACAGCCATGCCTTCATGAGGGTAAACACGGATGCTCCAGTGTACTCAATGTGTTAGGTGATTTTGCCCCACCTAACACTTGGTTAATGCAAGTGTTTGGAACACAGTTAAGGTAGGCCAGGCTGAGCTATGATGTGTGGTAGGGGGATTTAATGTATTTTTGACTTAGGATATTTACAGTTTACGATGTGTTTATCCAGAAGTAACCCCATGGTAAGAGGAGGAACATCTGTAGTGGTAGATGTTAAAGAGGACCTGAAGCCCAGCCCGAAATCCTGGCTGTCACATCCAAATTATACGTTGCAGAGGAAAGGTGCTGCTCTTTAAAGCATAAGAGTGAAACAAGGAGGTGCCCAGGGAACACAGCTGTACTTTCCCAGGGGGGTGTTGAGGGTTCGGCCAATCGTGGTGTGAGGGATCAGAGCTGGAGGGGATTAGGGGACCAAGGTGCTAAAATAATTATGGCCTAGATGATTACAGCTTCTGGGACTTGCTTCAGGAGAATAGGAAACCTCCCTCCCTCCTTCTGCACCTGTGGGTGTTCGTCGTATCTATTTCTGTGGGTGGGAAATCTCCACAATAAAATAGTTCCGAGAGAGAACGTGGAGACAGAGGGACAAGGGCTGCCTCCTGCAGGTGAATGTGCCACTGTGAAGAACGGGGTAAAGCAGCCAACCTGAAGGGGCAATCCTCCTGAAACTCCCCACCTAACCACAGACAGGGGACACCCAAAGAGGAGGCCACAGCCCTCAAAGCCACTCAGAAAGGGTCACTACCTGAAACATAAGGAAATGGTCCAAAGAGCTGGAATCAGCTACCTGATTAATGACCTGTAAATTATGGTTGCTGTTCTGCCACCAGCAGGGAGCAGTCACCAATCACCGTATATCTTGCACTTATTTTTCCCTCAAAATTTTGGGCAAAAAATGCATGCACTCTACATGGGTAGCACTAATTCCATTCTATACGTTTTTCATTCTTCTATTTACGTTTGTGAGTTAAAAGTGTAACTCTAGAAAGTAATAATGATATCCATATGTAAACTAATACCCTGGAATATGGCATCAGTTTTGTTTCTAAATATAAATAAATAAATAAAACTTAAAAATTAAAATGAAAGATATTTTTCCCTGAAAGTTTGGGCCCAAAACGTGCGTGTGCATTATACAAGGGAGCTCATTATACACAGCGAAGTACGGTCATTGTTCATGAAGAAAATAAATGCACTTCAAATCCAGGTGTCCGCACCGTGACCTGCCACTTGAGGACTGTCCCCTCTCTAGGCACGCTGTTCTTAAGGCTCATGGAAGCTCCTCTGTGCGGGGCGGGGGCGGCGGGGCGGGGTGGGGCGGGGCTCCCGCCTTGCATTAATGGGCTGAGAATCGCCACAGGGCCAGATCCAGCTCGATTTCAAAGTTAATTGAACTATTCCACATTTCGGAACTTAGAGTCACTACGTGATCGATCCCCATATTCATGTCCAATGGACAGGCTCACCTTGTACTCAACGCTCAATTTGTTCAATTTACAATTTGCTAATTCTTCGAGTGCCCAGCGAGCTAGAGTTCAGAGACATTGTTTTAAAACGAGAAAAAATGAGGTTTCGAACATAAAAGTTGCTGCTGGTCAGCCCTCTCAGCAGCCCGGAACGCAGTCTTGGGGGCGGGGCGGGCCGGGGCTAGGGGGCGGGTGCTGGGCCCTGCCTCGTGGCCTTAGCCGGGTCGCTCCCGCAGCGCTGATCGCCTACACACCACTGCTGCGTCCAGACGAGCAACAACACAGCCAGGGCCACTGGACATTCTTGCATTTTACAACCCCAGTCCCAGCTGGACCTTTAGAGTCGGCACTCTCGAAGGCAGAATTTTAAGCCCTGTTTGCAGAGGACGAGGGCAGGTAAAAAAAAAAAAGTCTAGGTTGGTCCTATGGCACTGGGAAGTCTCGGGCTGCAGGTGAGACCTCGGGGAGTCATATCCACGAATCGGAGGCGTGAGCACGTCCCTCCAGATCTTCCCATTCAAAATGAGCCCCAAATGAAGTAACATCTTTCCCTTCTGGGGCAGAAAGCTCCTTAGGAACCGCACGCCCCCCACGCTGCCCGGCCAGCCCTGCGCAGGTGCCCCGCGGCTCTCACCTGCCAGGCGGCTGAATTCTCGCGCCCGCAGCTCGCTCAGGCTGAGCGGGCCATAGCTGTAGGCGAGTGGCTGCGTGCTCGAGTGTGAGAACGGAGAAAAAGCCGGCAGTTCGGGCCCCGGCTGCTTCTCCTCTCCAGCCATGACCCAGGCCTGCCTGCCGCGCTGTCCCCGGCCTGGCCGGAGTGAAAGCCGGCCCACACACACTCCGCCTCACCACGCCCGCCCGGGTCACGCCTCCCCGCCCGCAATGACACAGGCCCACGGCCCAGGGGCGGCGCATTTGGAAACCTGCTGAGTTAGCCTGGGCTGCGCCTGCGCGCGCGAGATATTACACAGAGTTTCACTTCTTCTTCTTTTTTAGATTTTGAGGGGGGAGGGAGAAAGAGAGGGAGAAAACACCAATGTGCAAGAGATACATCAACTGGTGGCCTCTCACGCGCCCCCTACTGGGGACCTGGCCAGAGACTCAAGAATGTGCCCTGACTCAGAATCGAACCAGCCACCTCTCACTTCTTTCCTGCCCCCTTTTCCACCTGGGATCGGGGAAGAGAGTGCCCGTTTGTGTTGTTGCTTGGAACAGCTGCCCCACAGAGCCCACTCAGATGCCCCGGAACACTTGGAATGCTAAGTTCTTCTATATCTGTGGTCCCGTGGAGAGACTGGTTGAAGCAACAAATTGCATTTTTCTGCTCTGCATCCTCTGGCAAGCCTCACTGCCCTACTCTCCTGGGTGCAGCTCCTCTCAGCTCCTGGGACCGTCACTCCCCGTGGTGGGACCCTAGTGTGCGGGGCAGGGCGTTTGCAAAGAAGACTCCTCCCGTTGGCGCTCCCTGGACAAGCGTGTGCTCAGCGTTTCTGAGAATGCAGCTGAGCAAAAATGGAGGAAGAAAAAAATTGGGGATTCAAGAGGTTAGTTGATAAAATTTCAACGGCTGCGCACCGTGTGAGCCCAGTAGCTAGGAGGCGACCGGGACGAGAGTGCTGTTCTGTTTCGCCCTTGCGCCTACATCCGGGATGCTGGGGAAGGGGAAGGTGCCGGGCAGAGTAACTCTGTCCCCGGACACCACTGCGTCAAGTAGGGAGGGGCAGGCCAAACCCCTGTTCCGAAAGTGCTGTGCCGGGCCCAGGGGCTGTGGGAGAGGTGCAAGAAATGGGGCCCAGGTATAAAGTAGGGGACCCTCAGATGCTATCCTAGGTACCGGACCCGCCTACGGGAGTCGAGTGAAAGGGACCAGGTACTGGGGATCCTGACGAGGTGCACGATGTGGAATCAAGTGAGGAAAGAATGTCCTAAGTAAGGGATTCAGATGTGGGCTACGTGGGGGAAACCAAGTTTCTTGAACCATACTGTGGTGGTACCAGGTGGAAAGGGCACCCACCTCAAAATAAAAAAAAGAAAAAAAGAAAAAACCTCATCGCATACACTGCAGCCGGGTCCGCGGTGGTTCTGTGCGTGGGCCACATGTGCAGTGGAATGAGAGACGTTAGCATGCCTGTGGCAGAATCCTCTGCCTGAATGAAGAGCGCCCAGAGGACTCTTGACATTTGGTGGCCCATCGCGAGAGCCTTGAAGGACTGTCAACAGCCTTACCGCCCCTGGCCCAGCCCCCCACCTCGCATACCAGGTCTGAAAAAGGGTGCTTTGGGGGCTACCCTCCTAGAGCTGGTATCCGGGCACCCCTGGGCCTCTGTCCCAGCTTCTCTGTCTAATCCCCAGGAAGCCCTGCATCCTGGGGGGCAGGGCGGGGGGTGGTGGTGAAGCTAAGGCAAAGACGGTAACTCTCTCAATGGCACACAGAGTAGATGAGCTTGTACCTGTAAAGTCAGTCCACAGAGCCCAACCAGGTGTATCCAGCAACCTCGGCGGCCACTGTGGTTCTCAGGGCCTGTTTCCCCATCCCTAAATCGGGGAAGGGGCAGGGCTAGCCCCTCCCAAGATCCTGGTTACTGTGTGTGCCCCCAACCCCTCATTTTAATGCTCAACTTCCCAGAGACACTTTCCTCTAGGCCAGGCTTTTCCAGTACTAACTTGCACAAATCACCTGGAAGTTTACTAAAATGCAGATTCTGATTCTTTCAGTTTGGGATGGGGCCTGAGGTTCTGTGTTTCTAACTAACCTGGGTGATGTAGACTCGCGGGTCCATGAACTGCGCTCTGAATGAGGGCCTAGGTCATTTTCCTGGGCAAGTAGGGTACTTATGTAACAAACCCCAAATCCACAGGGTGCCACTTTAGGACAAGCTCACCTAGTGAACAATCTGAATGGGCCAAGTCAGAATTCTAATTTTAAATGTTTAATTGTGGTAAAACATACTATCATAAAATTTACTATCTTAGCCATTTTTAAGCACACAGAGCTCAGTGGTGTTAGGCACCTTCACGCTGATGTGAGGCCAATCTCTAGAACCCTTTCCATCTTGCGACTCCTCCTCTTCCCCTCCGCGGCCTTTGGCAACCACCATTGTTTTCTGTACCTACAAATTTGGCTTCTCTAGGTACCTCTTACAAGTAGAACCATGCCATATATATATATATCTTTTTTGTAATTGCTTTAGTTCATTTAGCGTAATGTCTTCTAGGTTCATCCATGTTGTAGCATGTGACAGGATTTCTCTTCTTTTCAAGCTAATATCTTATTGTTGAGCCACTCTCCCACTAATGAACACTTGGGGGGTTAATTCTGCCTCCTGGCTATTATGACCAACGCTGCCATGAATGTGGATGTACAAATATCTCTCAGTTCTTTTGGGGGGATGCCAGAAATGGGACTGCTGGATTATATAACAATTCTATTTTTAATTTTTGTGGGACTGCCATACTGTTTTCCATAGCTGTACCATTTCACAGTCGCACCAACAAAGTACAAGGAAATCGATTTCTCCAAACTCTTACTCTCTTTCTGTTTGACAGGAACTACCTTACTGGGTGTGAGGTGGCATATCTCACTTTGTTTGATTTTCATTTCCCTAATGTTACTGATGTTGAGCATCTTTTCCTGCACTTAATGGCCATTTGCACATCTTTGGAGAAATGCCTGTTCAAGTTCTTTTCCTATTTTTCCAGTTTTTTTAAATTGTTGAGTTGGACAAGTTCTTAATGCATTTTAGATAACTTCTCATCGGATGTAAGATTTGCAATATTCCCCCATTCTGTCAATTGCCTTTTCACTGTTGTGTCCTTTGATGATAGTACAAAACTCTTGAAAATCATTTAAAAATAATCACTGAGCTACAATTCATTCAAGAAATATCTAAGCCCCTGGCTCTACCCAAAAGGGTGTAAAGATACTGGCCAACAGCCATGTAGGGAAATAAACAACTGAACATCCAGCCATAAGGCCACGTGGGCTGAGTGCCCTACCACGGCTTCAGGATGTGGGTGAGTATTGCGTAAGAGAGGGAGTTACTTCTGACCCAGAGAAGTACCCCAAAGGAGGAAGCCTTCAACTGAGGCCACAGCAGTGAGCCTATGAAAAGGGGGAGACCAACCGTCTCAGCCTGTAATTGGCACCATGATTCCCTGGGCCTCTTCTGCCAGAAAGAGCCTGTCAGGAGTCAGATGGCTTGCTCTCACCCTGCCTGAAGTAGAACCTCCAGCACCCACCAATGAATGTCTTACATGTGTTCATCACTCAATGAGCTCTGGTGTCCTGTGCTAAAGAACAGCCACTGTCTCATCTCACCTAGACCAGCTGCTGGGCCTGGGTCTCAGAAGGGCCTGAGCTGGTCCATGCTTAGGTCCCAGGCAACTAGTTTCTGCACCCAAAGTCTACAGCTTTGTAAGGAAGCAGCTCTTCAGCTCCTACTTACAACCCCGTCTTACTTGAGTTTTCATAGAACCATGAAAACTGTGTGCCCAGGGTCCAGATAGGAGAGTCAGCCCTGTTTTCTACTTCAGATCCCTTCCCCTTAGTGAGGCTTCATCCCTGTCCCAATCCACTGAGCCTGGTTCCATACTCAGAATGGTGTGTCTCCTAGCAATGGGCTCCGTTTATGAGAATCTCCCTATACATAAGTCATTCATTCATGTATTTTCATTCATTCACTCTCTTGGCAAAAGTTCATTGAGTGTCTCTTGAGTTAGGCTGTGCTGGTCAAGGAAGAAAGCGGGGCAGCTTTGGGGGCAGGCTTTGAAAGGCTTTTAAGCCAGGCTTAGCTAAGGGACTGGATTTTTATTCTAAAAAATAAGCAAGTAGATATTGGGACAGAACTGTCTAACAGGCCTGAGCAGGCTGGGTGAGGTTGGGAGAAGTGAGGGCACAGAAACCAGCTACAACCTCTGGCAACTGCCCAACCCTGAATCACTAAAGATGAAAACCAGCCTTGTCAGGGGTATTCATTCAGCATTCACTGGGCAGCTTCTCCCTGCCAGGGACATGGGAATTGCTGGAACACAACCGTCCATAAGGCAGCCTCTGGGCCTGAGAAGCACCCAGGACATGAAGGAGATGGGAGATCACCCCTCTACACTGCAGAGTGCAGCAGAAGGGGCCGTTCAGCAAAGGTTGAAGCTGAGAGGGGTGAAAGCCTCCCCTACTTGGATTTCCAGAGGGTCCTGAAGAAAAGGTGGGGCAGTGGGGAGGGCAGCACCCACGTGCAAAGGCCTGGAGGTACAAAATTCTCAGAAAATCCCAGAAGCAAAACTTCAAAGAGGCAGGAATGCAGGCTGTGGTCTCGTGGGAATGAAGAGTAGGGAATGAGGCCGACCGCAGTGCAGGAAGACTCCAGTGGCTGTGTCAGCCTTGTGTCTGGTGCCCCTGGTGGGTGTGGGGAGGCTGCAGGCAGCACTGACCACCAGAAGCCAGGCAGGAGGCCTGGTGAAGAGCAGTGAGGGCCTGGTCAGAGCCCCAGATGGTGCAGAAGTGATGGAATTCAGCAACAAAGGGCAACTGATGTGATGGGTACTGGCTCAGGGTGACAGGGTGGATGCAGGGAAACAGGAAGCTCTGGCATAGGGAGACAGTGTGAAGCTCAAATCAGGATGTCTCAGTGGAGATTCAGCCCCAGGTCTCAGGAAGGACAGCATTCACAGTTGCAGACACAACTTAGGGGAGTAGTCAACCCAGGAGTTCTGGAGTATTCAGAGAGAGGGCAGAGCCAGGGAGTGTTGTGACATTTAAGGGGCACATACCTCCATGCCCCACCAATGGGAGAGAGGGTACAGAGGTGGGAGAAGAACCAGAAAAAAGTGTCTTGGCAGTACCTAAGGCTGAAAGAAATTAAGATTATTGAACTTGCCAGTTAGGTGGTATCTCAGTGGAGTTAACAGTCCACTGTAATGGCCAGGTCTTAAAAAGTAAGGAACAATAGAGGTGTTCCCACTGGCTTAAGCCCCCAGGCCTCGTGCTCACGGAGGTGGCTGGGGGGTGCAATTATGCTGCATCAAATTTCCCACCCAGTAGTTGGAACGGGAGGTGGGTGTTTCCGAGGAGGCTGCATTTGGCTTGGATAACAAAATTAACTTAGTACTTCCTGCTAGGGGGAAATGAATACCTTCCTAACAATGACAATCTGCTGACCAAGATATTCTGGTAGCTGAGAAATCAGAAGAGGGCCTGCCCAGCAGGAGGTAATGAGAGACAGCAATAGAGTCGGGTTTTTCTCCAAAGCCTGGCAGAGTACAATCTCTGGTAGCAACAACTCAAGGGCAGTGGAAAGAAAGATGAGAAACCCCAGAACACTCCCTCCCCTAGAGTGACAGGAGACCTTTTCTGTGAATAGAAGCCCAAAGGGCAGCTCGGAATCACGACATGGTGGGGAACAAGGCTCCACTGTATCTAAACTTGTAATGTTCAAAACAACAAAACCCCGCCAGTACTAGGCAGAACGCAGAAGAGGTGGGTGGGCCCAGAGCAGGACCTTCCTGAGTGTTTTTCTGGGGGATCGGCTTCTCCCTGTGTTCATTCAGAAGCTCCTCTGGGCCAGGCCGCCTTCTTCTGGGTCCCTTGTGATTGACTCCTTCCTCCTGCTCTTTGCCCCCTGCCCCTTTATGCCACCAAGGCAGGGAAAGGATCGGACAATCATTCTATTTACTGACTGGTGGATTACACCAGAGAATGCTTTCTCCACCAGCCAGCCTTCTATATTGTCAAACTTATCCTTGAATTCACGCTGAGCTAGATGCTGTGGAGAACAAATCTGATGCCCCGATGTTTAGGGTTTAGTAAGACTGTATAGTGTGGGCTTTCGTGTGTTGCCTGCTCTTGATCTTGCTTTGGAAAAACACCGTATGTGGAGCAGCAATGTGGTTGCAGTGCGAAGGACCTTGCCTCCAGCTCTGTAACAGTCTCATGGATGTTGCTACTGCTACATCGGATGGGCATTCCACATGTGGTTTTCTCCTTCCCACCATGATCAGTTCAGGACATTCAGGTCAGAGTAATGCTAGGGACTTGAATGGTATGAGAGAGGAAATGTGTCACCTCAGGGGCTGCTTTCATCCGTGAAGGAGGGCAGCCTTGGAGGAAAGCTGACCCATGGAGAGAGCAAGGCTGAGAGAATCAGAGAAAGGGCAACAGTGCCCCAATCAAACAATACCTGAACTTTGACCTGCCACTGAATTTTTTTCAGTTATGTGAGTCAATAATTCCTCATATCGCTTTGAGACAAACTTTCTTACCACAAAAGGCATCTAATCAACACAGTTTAAGAGATACACAGATAAAAGACAGGAATAAGAAATGCCATAAAAGAAAATGAGAATAAAATACTATGGAATTCAAAGAAAGGAAACAATACTTGAAAAAGGGATTAAGAAAGGCCCTAGGAAGGCAACATGAGCTGAGCTTTCATTGTAAAATAACCACTATCAATTAATAGCACCTATATATATCCAAGCCCTGGGCTAGTGTTTTTCATGTATTGGCTCATTTATTCCTCACAAAAACCCTAAGAGGTGGTTATTTTTTGCAAAATGAGACTAACATTTGTTCTATTTTCCAGAATAAAGCACCTCACTTTCTAGCCGAGCACATGATGACCTGCAATTGTATTTATTTCATTTCCCTGCTTCTCTTGAGATAGGGCCACAATATTAAACTTTGGCCATGGAGAATAAGCAGAACTGTGTGGACTTCCAAGTTTTCTTGAAGCTGGGGGCAAGCCTTTTCCTGCCTTCCTTCTTGGCTACAGAAATCATGGCAAGAGGCCAAGCTGCCCCCCTGGACAGTGAGGAAATCACACACTGATGATCGCGGCAGCAAGGAAAAAAACCTGAGTCCACTGGTCACACTGAGAAGTCTCCCTACCTTGATTCCTTTTGAGAGAGAAAACATCCATCCTGCATACACCAGAAAGAACATTCTGCATCTTCGTCAGACGGAACTACTAATTTTATCTCCATTTACAAAGATGAAGGGTAAAGCTTACACTCAGGTATAGTCAGTGTGAGCCAGGATTCAAACACATTTCTGATTCCTTAAGGCCAGGTTGCATCCCTCATCTAGCCCGCCTTGAGAAATACATAAAATTGATACAAAAGTTGGTGTAGAAGCCCTTGCACTACTGTTTCAGACAGCCCAGGATTTCTCATTTAAGAGAGAGTGATTCTGCCCTTTTATTTCATTCCTGAATTTGCAGTCTCCCTCTAATTCCCACATTCACCCCTTGGCATCAATAACCAACACTGCTTCCCAAGGTTCTTGGGAAGATAGTGATTTGACTCCTTGCTGTCCAAGGTAAACATGTACTCAGAACAGCAGCCCAACCACCTCTCCTACATGTAGGTAAGTTGTATAGGACAGAAGACAACTGCTCAGGCTGGCACTTGGCATCAATCTGAACTTTGTGCTGTGAACCAAGCAGTGAAATGAGATAGCAGGGACAATGGGGAAGGGCAGCTTGCAGATTGTAAAATATTCCTCAGCTCCTCTGGAGCAAAGGTCTAAGAATTCCTTTTTGTTTTAGATATCACAAATGACTACACTATGGTTCAAAGGGTGCTCCGTCAGCAAATTATGACCTGCATGTGTAAAATTACAAGGTGCACTAATAAACTGCCGTTCAGACTGCCCAAGACCTCTGAACACTTACTGAACTACCCAGGTGTCCGAGGAAGATGCTTTAGGACAAACTGGGACAGCTGTCTGTCTATAAACTCAACTAACAACAATAACTAACCATGAACCCAGTTTCTCCAAGACTAGGCCTGCTTTCAGGGAAACTTCAGGGGTTGAGTTCTGTGCTGGAGGGGCTCTAAAGGACTAAGCCCACTGAATCTGCTCTAGAATCCAGCATACATGGGATGAAGAAATCCCTGTGTGCCAATGGGGTTAAAGACCCCCAGCTCCTGCAGCTGATGTCCAAGGAAGTAGTAGTTTGGGGCATCCTGATGTCTGAGGTTGGGCAGCTCGGATATTCACTGCCTTGGTGCGTGCATGCACACACACGCCTGAAAAACAAGTTTATACAGACTCGATCATCCAGAACTACAAATATGACAGCCACTAGCCACATGTGACTACAGAGCACCTAAAATATGGCCAGTCGAAGTTAAGATGGGCTATAAATGTGTAATATGAAGGAGCACCCCCCAAAAATCCTGGAATTTTCTGGAGGGCGACCTCCTTGTAGTATAGGCTTACCCCGCTAGGTGAGTGTTCTAGAAACCCATCTGTATCAGTGTACCTGCTGGCATTGTTGTGAGAGGCTGCATTCAGCTTCAGTTAATTTTTTTTGAAGACTCTTTCAATGCATTTGCCCATTCCATACTGGGTTACTTAGGAGCACACCTGCCAACACTGCACTGAGTGTTCAGCAGTTTTTGACCTAAAATGGCATGACCCCCATGCTCCACCCTCCCTATTAACCTGATGTCATCCCAAATAACCTTTTTTTAGGTTTCCTCGGGTGAAAAAAATCCTAAAAAAAAAAAAAAAAGATTTTGTCAATGTGAAAGATGTGAAACAAAAAACGACAGAAGCACTAAAAGGCATCAACACTGACAAGTGCAAAAATTGTTTCGAGCAGTGGAAAAAACATCTCGATAGGTGTAATGCATCAAATGGAGAGGACTTTGAAGGTGACTGAAGTTTAAACATGTAAGAACACACAATTTTTTACAAATAAATTCTGGGGTTTTTTTGGGTCCCCCCTGTATATGCACTTTATATTGTCAAAAATATAATTAAAATATAAACAAATATAAGAAAAAATCTTTTACAGTGATATGCTGAAATGTCTCCTTTGGATATATTGGGTTAAAACAAATATGTCATTAAAATAAATTTTACCTAGGAGGTGTAGGTAGATACACTGTGCCTCCTCATACAACCAAAAGAAGGACAACAACAAATTTAAAAACAAAAGATAACCAGAATGGACAGAAAATTGAACTGTATGGCACTCCAACAACCAAAGAGTTAAAGAAGAAACATTCATCCAGACCCATAGGAGGGGCGGACAGGACTCGTGGCAAGGTAGCAGCTGGGGGACCAGTCAAGGGGGCAGCTGGTGGAGCGGATGGTCCAACATTCCCATGCAGATAAACCAGGAGGAACAACTGGGGAGCAACCCAGGGTCCCAGCACAGGGAAATAAAGTCTCAAAGCCTTTGACTAAAAACACCTGTGGGGGTTGAGGCAGTAGTGGGAGAAACTCTCAGCCTCACAGGAGAGTTCATTGGAGAGATCCACAGGGTCCTAGAACACACACAAACCTACCTACTCTGGAATCAGCACCAGAAGGGCCCAATTTGATTGTGGGTAGTGGGAGAAGTGACTGAAAACTGGCAGAGAGTGGAGCAAACAGCACTGTTCTTGCTAACCCCTCCCCACATACAGTGTCACAACACAGCCATGCGGCTTGCCAGCCCTGGTGAACACCTAGGGCTCTGTTGCTTACTATATAACAGGCCCTTGAGACCAAAAAAAAAAAACAACTAAATGACAAAGAGCCAACCTATCAGATGCACAGTTCAAAACACTGGTTATCAGGATGTTCCCGTAACTCACTGGGTACTTCAACAGCATAAAAAAGACCCAGGCAGCAACGAAGGTCACGTGTTAAATACAGAAAAATCTACAGGTAACCAACAGTGATGGGAAGGAAACCAGAACTCAAATCAAGGATCTGGAGCAGAAGGAAGAAACATTCAACCAGAACAGAATAAAGAAACAAGAATTCAAAAAAATGAGGAGAGGCTTAGAAACCTCCAGGACATCTTTAAATGTTCCAACATCTGAATCATAGGGGTGCCAGAAGAAGAATAGGAAGACCAAGAAATTGAAAACTTATTTGAAAAAATAATGAAGGAGAACTTCCCCAATCTGGCAAAAGAAATAGACTTCCAGGAAGTCCAGGAAGCTCAGAGAGTCCCAAAGAAATTGGACCCAAGGAGGAACAAACCAAGGCACATCATCATTACATTAGCCAAGGTTAAAATGAAGCAGAGAATCCTAGAAGCAGCAACAGAAAAGGAAACAGTTACCTAGAAAGGAGTGCCCATAAAACTAAGGAGTGCCCATAAAACTGATTTCTCAGAAGAAACCTTGAAGGCAAGAAAGGGCTGAAAAGAAGTATTTAAAGTCATAAAAAGCAAGGACCTACATCCAAGATTACTCCATCCAGCAAAGCTATCATTTAGAATGGAAGGACAGATAAAGTGCTTCCCAGATAAGGTCAAGTTAAAGGAGTTCATCATCACCAAGCCTTATCATATGAAATGTTAAAGAGACTTACCTAAGAAAGAGAAGATTAAAAATATGAACAGTAAAATGACAACAAACTCACAGTTATTAACAACTAAACCTAAAACTAAAAAAAAAGCAAACTAAGCAAACAACTAGAACAGGAACAGAATCACAGAAATGGAGATTGCGTGGAGGGTTATCAGTGGGGGAAAGGGAGGGGGAGAGAGTGGGAAAAGGTACAGAGAATAAGTAGCATAAATGGTAAGTAGAAAATAGACAGTGGGAGGTTAAGAACAGTATAGGAAATGTAGAAGCCAAAGAACTTACATGTGCGACCCATGGACATGAACTAAAGGGGGGGAATTCAGGTGGGAAGGGGTGTGCAAGGTAGAGGGGAATAAAGGGGGGGGAAATGGGACAACTGTAATAGCATAATCAACAAAATATATTTTTAAAAAATAAATAAATGATTTTTACCTGATCATGTTTACTTTTATCATATGGCTACTAGAAATTTTTAAATCACAAATGCAGGTCACATTATAGTTCTATTGGACTAAGAAATTCTGGATAGCACTTATCTAAAAATCTCAGTTTAGACAAAACACTTAACTTTTTTTGGAAGCAGGATGTCATGTTAGATAATGGCATGAACTCACACTAGGAAAGTCCTCATTTCCAATCTTTTAGCACATTTATTACGTACAGTATTCATTTAACTACCAATTTGCCAGATGACTCCATGTTCTAAGAGGGTCGGGGCAAACCTCCTCTCTCACACCAATCTTTGCAGTACTACCTCTCACACCCCCTCTTACCCCCTCTACCCAATTCTTGTGCCCACCTCCCAAACCTCACCTGGTACAGCCAACATTCTGTTTCTAGCACCTTCTTCCCTCTGCTTCTACTATTCATTCCTCCTGCAGGACATCCTTTACTTATTCATGACTTATTTATAACTTCACATAAAATCACATGATTTCAAACTCGGAATTCTCAGCTCCCACATCTCTCAAATTAAAGCCACACCCTAAAAGAAGAATCCAAGTATTTTTAACAAATGAAAGAAATGGCTGACAGCAGTTCAAAGTCCCAAATGCCTGCCAAATTCCTAAAAAGGTTCATGTGTACTGGGAAGAAGGAGTCAAGACTACACTTTGTGTGTGGTCTGTCTGTTTATACAAAAACTGTTCAAATACAAATTGAGTAATCTGGCTTTTATCTCTTTCCATTTTCTATGTCCTCCCTTTGACGAAGGTAATAAATAATGAAATGTCCCAAAGAGGGTCATATGAAAAGAGAAGGCCCCCAAAGCACAAATTAGGCAAGTTTGGTCATAAAGAAAGAGCGGAGGTTCTTCTTTGGAACACATGGATGCAGGTCTGAATTCCTGAAAGCATGGGCATCGTTCTGAGTGTCCGCATATATAACTATACTGAAATGAAGAGTCTGAAGCTTTCATCATATTTCAGGGTCTGTGACCCACATTAATACTACTCCTATAGAACGTACAAATAAAACCAATGAAATTATGAAGACAGGTTATCTATGACAAATATTTTAAGACACCAGTGTTACATGTTTGTAGTTATTGAGTCCATTACAGTGCACCTCTGTTTACTTTGTGTATCTTCACAGTATGATCTTCACCGCAACTTGCAAAATGTAACCACTCAATGCCTTCGGCTTCCTCCTGTTCAGTTTTTCCATTACAATTCTTCCAGCATAATTTTCTGATAGCAAGTGTATGGCTTTGACTAAAACAGACATAGAAAAAGCATGAAATGAATGTATGCTATGACTATAAAGTATTTTACTAGGTGCTCACCTATGTATCTATTTAACCATTAATATTGTTAACATAAACCAAAGTCAAAACCTGAAAAGTCGGAATGTACATATTCTAAAATAGCATCACTAATATTACAGCAATTTTATTCTAGCCTTGAAAACATCTTTTATTTATAACTGTCAAATCATTTACTAACCAAGGATACCACCAAATTTTAATCATCAATGGAACGCATGACACAGCTATTAAATTAGACTTTAAGACAATTAATTGTAGATTATTTTACTCTTCAGACATCCCTACGTCATGGGAGGACTCTTAGATTTTTACTGCTGGGTAAGGAAAGACAGTGAAAGATTTAGTCAACTGCCCAGGGAAAGAATCTTGGTCTCCAATGTGATCTTCAACTGCATTACCTTGAACAAGAAACTCATATTAATGCCCATCCTCTCCCCCACAACAGACCTACAACGCTCCCAAACATAGATTATTGATAATTCTCTATGAAAATAGAGTACCCGCTATAAATTTATCCAGCAAATTAGACATCTAAACCAAAAAGTAATAAAGTAAAAAACTTAGATTTTAAGGCAGTAAACACTGAAAGCAATACCACAGCACAAATTATACCGTCAAATGCTGAGAACATGTGTTACCAGATGTACCCTCAGGTTCAAAGGTAGGACTAAAGTATAATCTTGAAGTATGAAACACATTTTTAAATTAGCACTCCCGTACCGACTGCAAACCCTTGCAAGTGGCTGGGAGGTTACGCACATTCCCTCAGTGCTGCCGGGCCTCCGTGCTTCCCGAAACTCTTCTAAAGGAAATGCTTCCATATTATGACCTGAGTATATCACTGATACTCTATCAATTATTGTTCATCTTTGTGTGAGGATGAATCCGATTACTAAAAACAGTTAAGTCATTTGGAGATGCACTTTAAATAAAGCAATCAAAATGAGTAGAACTATAAAAGGCATTATAACTCCTTGCATCTGGTAAGCTAGTTCTGAATGCAGTTCCTAAGCAGAAGTTCGAAGAACGATCTGAAGCACTGACGTCACTGAAATGACTGAGCGTATGTAGTACACCGCGCCCCAGGGAAGCTGCTCTGAGAGACCCTACTTATTTGCCTGCACAAACGTTGAGAAGGAGGGTTTCTTTTTTTCTATAGTATTCTTTAAATCCAGCATTTACCACATCTGACATTTAGAACACGGGAGTGGGGGGAACAAACCTAAAGAAAGTCTTTGCTTACCACCTATCTTTGTGTCTCATTACTAGCAAAAAGTTTGCTAGTAATCCCTTGAAAGGTACTTGAAATTTGGTAATTGAAACGGAATCCAATTAATATAATGTGTTAAGTCAAGAAGTCAGGAATTAGTCCTTATAAATCCAAAATCACCATAACGACTTAAAAAAACCTTACAGTGAAAAACTCAAATTTTGTACATGTCACCTGCCTGTGCTTTCTAAGGGACTTTCTGCCAGTATCCCTCCCACACTGAGGCCATGGAAGGGTCTGGGTACCAGGCAAAGGCAGATACAACATGGTGGGCAGGCAAGGGGAAAGGAAGGAGACGAAAAGGGAGGGGAAGCCAGGAAGAAAGATTTCAAATGCCTACAATACAGAATTTCATTGGAATACTTCCCTCTTCAGCAAGCCAATTGCATGAGCTAACTGCAGCACCAGAGAGGCAGGAGAGAAGCCAGGAGGGCAGCAGTAATAAAGGCAGATTCATTTTAACAAATACAGTTATAATGAGCACTAACACACTTTGTGGGCAAGGAGACAAGTTCCCCAGGACGAAACATCATGTAAGAGACATGCTTGCAAGTTTCCTTCGAGCCAATCATCTCATCATGAAATGCTATTTAGAACCGTTTTTGAAATTTTATTCTGAACAGTTCAGATATATGAAAGTTGGAGAATCCTACGAAAATCTGTATCAGACACTGGTGACCTTTCTAAAAGTTTAGATGGTTTTAAGAAGTAAAATGTGCAAAAAAGGATAAGATTAAAAAATGATCCCTACTCTCTGGGCAGGTGGAGGTGGGGAGGATGTTCTAATGAGCAAATCCTCTAAACCAGCTCGTGTGGCAAAGGCCCATGGCCAGGGTGTGAGGCCGGGGGACAGGTTAGTCTCAGGGCTTTGAGGGGCACTTGACAGTTTGCTCCATTGTGGGACCTGAGCTGAAGTGTTCAAATGCCACCAAAACCAATCAATATTTCAAAAAATCACCAACATTTTAAATCAATTTTATCAAATTCTAAAATATATCATTATGAAAATCAAGCCCTGGCTGGTGTAGCTCAGTGGATTGAGCGTGGGCCTGTGAACCACACGATCGCGGTTCAATTCCCAGTCAGGGCACATGCCTGGGTTGCAGGCCAGTTCCCAGCAGGGGACGCATGAGAGGCAACCATACATTGATATTTCTCTCCCTCTCTCCTTCCCTTACTCTCTACAGATAAATAAATAAAATCTTTAAAAAATAAAAATAATAAAATACATCATTATGAAAATCAATTTTCTCAAATGTGTTATCTGTAAATATATTATGCAAATAAGCAATCTAGTCGAGCAAACTTTTAAAAACCAAGAGCCATTTGGCAACAAACACCAGTTTTAAGAAATTATACCAAAGAACACAAGGGGACCATTTAATGGAGGGTACCATAAACACAGATTTCTGTCCTTCTCCACGCAAATGTGACATAAAATTTGCTCCTAAAGTTATTTCAATCTAGTCTGATGGAAGCAAGAACAGGAAGAAAATACCTCTGACTTGTTTCTATAGAGTGAGTCCAGTCATTTACTTCTGGAATTTGATCGGTCTTTTTCCAGGTGTATAAACAAATCTTTCCACACTCTAATCCTACGGCAACAACGTATCTGTTTTTAAGGAGGGGAGGAAGGCAGTTAATAACGCGGCATGAATTTCCATCATCTCCATCATCACACTAAAGTAGCTGTTCAGTGTTCCCAAATGCCCCAAGCTTACGAAGGCCTCTGTTTAAAACCACCAGCCCAGAACACGGTGCACTGCTGCACTGTGCCCTCAAGGAGCCTTCTCTCCATCGAGGGGACCCACAGTTTTCCCTCTGTCCTCCACTGGCAAAGCCCCAGTGCTTCCCTAGCTGCCTGCACAGAGGCCCTTGTTCTGCTGAAGACACTTATTTCACAGAAAGCACCACAGTCCCATATTTGGTGAAGTAAGAACCTTTCAGCTACACTCCCAATCTCCCTTCACCACTTGGAATATCATCAAGTTCTATCAATTTACAAATTCTTATGAGAAACACAAGCATTATGAAAAAAATTGTAGTTCAGAAGCTAAGAGAACCCATGAATGAAAGTGTAAGTGGGCTACACATTGACAAACCCAGTGGTCTTCTAGGAAACATAAAAGGAAGCCCCACACAGAGACTAACCGCTGGGAAAGGTTAAGCACGGGGCAGACGCTGACAGCCGTCACAGACCCACCCACGTCCAGGATGGAGGAGCAGGGGCCAACGCTGTGCTCGATGGAATCATCGCTGGAGTCGCATTCCCCCCAGACCACCACCTAGCAAAAAAAGATCAAATTCTGTAAAGCTTTCCCTTGGCAAGGCTTCCAGCAGTGCATTAGAGAGTTGCAGTGACAGAGACAATGCAAAATACCTGCTCTAGCATTCAAAAATATTCAGCACTTAAATTTGTGTTCCAGGACTTAAAGAGCACTTTAAGCATCACAGAGAAGCCACAGTGTAGCCGACACAAGTCTCTGAGACCTCAACTACCTAAGTATGCCAGCCTAGACAGACTGTTCCTGTCAGAGGGGCCTTCGCACTCAGGAAACCTGTTCTGATCCAGCGAGATTCAATTGATCATGTGCTCACTGAAGGGCTCATGCACCTGCCCAAGAAATTACCACAAATATATGAGGACCAATCAAGTCCCTGGTTCCCTCTCTAAACCATCCACTGCTCAGGGCATCAGCTCAGTTGTCAAGAGGCCCTGGCCTTGAGGAGACCCCATATAAGACATAAGGCTTCCCTGGAAGCTCATGCCTCAAGCCAGTGTGACTGGTCACAAAGAAATGGACAGGGAAGTATAGTAGACAATAATTTCAAAATGCAGGACCAAAGCAGGATTCCAAGCAGAGGGCTCTGCCCAAGCAAGTGGAAGAGCGTTTCGGATCACGTGCAGTTGATGGTGCTGTGCCGTTTCAACCCTGATGTATCCCTGACAGCCACAGCTGGGCATCTGCTACTGGGAATGACTGTGGTGGACAGACACAATCCTGCTTCCTTGGCAGCAAACAGAGGTTACACCAGGGGAGATAAATGCCAGGGAACAACTAAACAGGGACATGAAAAGAAGTGAAGGTCTGAGGACAAGCGTTTTAGGACTAGCATTTCAGTGTCTTACTGAGTGACAACATCCCCAGGCTGGCCCTTTGCCTCAGTAATTTGTATCATGGCCAGGCAGAAAGAGGAAAGGAAACTGCCTTACCACCTCTGGTCTGCAGTAAAAGGAAATCAAGAGTACAAAAACAAAGGAAAGACCAGAAGCCAGGTGAACATTTCCCAGAGAACAAGGACAAGGGGTCATGGTCAAGACACTACTGCTAGCTAACTTGTTCTGGATTTTGGAAAGCTTGAATCACACACACACACACACACACACACACACACACCCCACTGAATGAAAAGGTAATAATCATTCATTATAGAAACAAAAATTCACTCATAAAAGTATGAAAAAGAAAGTAGAAACTGTAATCCCCCTTAGGCGCGTTGCCCTGCTCCTGCTCTCCTACTTTCTTAGTCTTGATCCATTTCATTTACTACTTTTCTCCCACTTGGGCCATTTGATTCAGGTCATGTGTTTAAAAAGTCTTCTTATATTTGAGATTTCAAAGAAATGTACTTATAGAATTTAACAAAAAATACTTTTTATGTATGTATATGAAAAACAAGAGGAAATACATAAATTGGTTTTTAAAAGTTGTATCAGCAAGTCAGGATTATGTGATTTCTATTCAAACATACCTGTAATAACATCATTTTCCATTTGAAAAAATATTAAAATTTTCCAACATTACCTTTCTGTCCCGACTTCCAGTAAAGAAAAACTTGCTGTCAGGACTCCAATCACAGGACCAAATAATTCTGCTGTGCACAGCAGTGACTTTGTTGGTGAAGGCAAAGAGACTGAAGAACGGGTCTGAAAGAAACACACGGGGACTACTCACAAGGCAGAGGGAGCTGTTTCGGCCTTTTTTTGCCTGTTAGAAAGCTGTTTAAGTGCCAATTCAATTTATATATGCTGACTTTTGCGACAGACCAAGACTATGCAAATAACCCCTCACCAGAGGTTATGGGAACACAGTCATTGTTCTAGTAGAAAACGATTTCATATCGACTAGTCACTCTCTAGTGACTAATGACAAACATCTTCTGGGCACACAGCTAATGGTTCGATTTATGCCTAGGATAGAAACCTCAAGCAATTTACCTTACTCAGGAAATAGCCAAATTTGCTTATTAAGCTATGGAAAAAGATTAATATTCCCTTAAATAATGTTTAAAAAAAAAAACCAAACTTCAAAAAAATCTATTCCTTTGTAAGATTTAAATGTAAGGTAACTTATAGCCCTTATATGGACTAAACCTAAAACACATAACTGCTTGTGAGGAGGGAAGAAGAAGGCATCTATTAATCTATAATCCATAAAGATAAAGCAAATTAATGAATGCTACTAGTATCACTTCACTATTTTAAAGAGTAAAGGTTGCATGTCAGAAAATCACTAGTTAATTGCAAGCAAAAGTCTCTTCTAACACATAATGCCGAGCGAGTACATGTCACAGTATTCTCTAAAAGACAAGAAACTAAGGGTTTAGAAATATCACAAGATCAAAATAAATGCAGGTTGTTATCAATGGAAAATTAAAAATAGGAGTAAACAGCACAGAGATACTTTAAACACTCTCTAGATTTTACCCAAAGGAACTGGGGGAACAGGAATGGCCACTGTGGATACAAAACGAAGCTTTTTTCCTTTCTCTCTCTTTTTTTAAACTTCTGCCAGGCTCAGCATAGAATGCAGGTAGGAGTGTTAACATCTTGCCCAGGGGTTTTAAACAGATGGATGCCTAAAGCACCCTTCCCTATTATCAAAGTGACAGGACTGGGTAGGAAATGAATAAAGATAGTTGTCTTCTAAGTTTTTATCTTTATTATTCCTCTCCCATAAATCCCTAGATTGGAATATGCCATCCACATTTGGTTTTATGGTAGCATTCTATAACCATTAGCAAACACCAAATTTTCTACATATAGGTTTTTATGTTTCTTTAACTGAGATGTCTGGATACGTGCCATCCTGACTACATAATCACAAAGAAGTCAACTCCAAGACCACCTCCATTGAAATCTTACAAGGAAGGTCAAGTCTTCCTCAATTATAACAGAATTTTGAAAGACCTCACAACAGTGAGACTCTGTCATTCACCTGTTACCATTTTTGCTTCTCTTCACTCAATGGCTGCTCAAGGCGGACAAAATGGATATAACTATCTAATAATCCACCTAATCAGAAACTGTTTTTACCTAACTCAGGTGAGATAGTGTCCTGCCTTTTCCATAGTGACCAGGTCCGATCTCTGGAAACAGCCAGTAAGAACTTGTCATTAGGTGAGAAGGCCATCTGTGTGACAGTCAAAGTGTGGAAAACTAAGTTCTGCACCTGTTTCCAAGATGTAGTGTTCCAAAGAATGATGGCTGCATGCTCTTTCTTAGTTGCCTGCAGGAGAGAAATGAAACAATAGTTTAAAGACCTTCACTTCACCCTGGGTGGTGTGGCTCAGTGGACTGGGTGCTCACCTACAAACTGAAAAGTTGCAGGTTTGATTCCCAGTCAGGGCACGTGCCTGGGTTGCAGACCAGGCCCCCACCTGGTGGCGTGCGAGAGGCAAGAGATCCATGTATCTCTATCTGTCACATATCAATGTTTCTCCCCCTCTCTTTCTCCCTTCCCCTTCTACAATTAAATAAATAAAATCTTTTTAAAAAGACATTCACTTCTAGTCCATATGAAATAACAGGATCAAATTTTACTCTCTTGTGCAAGAAAACTAAAAATCCAGACAAAATACATAAAAATGATGGCACATCAAAACTGAGATATCTGTAAACAAATAACATTGATTTTTGAGAGACAAAATAAATCAGAGTAAGGAGAGAAAAAAAAAAAAGAGTATCATCAAACTCTATGACGATTTCAAGTGGTTAAATATAGGTGTAACCAGAGTCCCCAGAAAGGATGAGGAGACAAAAATACTTAAAAAAATTAATGGCTGAAAATTTTCCAAATTTGATGAAAATAATACCTATGGATCCATGGAGTTCAACAAAACCCAAGCACAAGGAACATGAAGAAAACTGTACCAACAACACTCAGATTGTTTAAAACCAATAGTAAATATGAAACTGCAGTTGGAGGCAACAAATCCATTACTGAGGAACAAAGACAAAATACAGCAGACTCATGAGAAATAATGCCACGTCCAAAGAAGATGCAGCAATGGTTTAATACACAAAGAGGAAACTAACAATCCTTTCCTCACCACAAATATCATTCAAAAAATGAAGAAATGGTTTTCAGGCTAACAAGTCTGAAAAAAATTCATGACTAGCAGAATCACATTACAAAAAATGTAAAAGAATATTCTTAGGCAGAAGGAAAATGGTATCTGATGGGAATTTTATTATTACTTAAATCTCTAAAAGATAATTGATGGGTTAAATAAAAAATAACAATATGTTATGGGATTTCTATGACTAAGTAAAATATACAACAATACCACAAAGTAGGGGAAAACAAAAGTATACTTCTGTAGAGTTCTTAAATTATACATAAAATAGTGCAATATTACTTGAAGGCAGACTATGGTAAATTAAAGATGTATACTATGAAATTGTAAAACAGCCAATAAGATAACACAACAAAAATGTATCTACTGACCAAACAGAAGAGATAAAGTAAAATCATAAGAAGTAATTAATTAATCCAATCTAAGTAAAATGGACCAAAGAACAGATGGATCAAGTAGAAAGCAAATAGCAAGATGACATATTTCTATCTAACCATATCAATTATGATATTAAAGGTAAATGGTTTAATAAAACCCCTATTAAAATCAAAGATTAACAAGATAAATAAAAAAGCAAGACCCAACTCCATGCTGCCCCTCTAAAACCCACTGGAAATTAAAAAAAACAAATAGCTTAAAAGTAAAATTATGAGAAAAGATATATAATTCAAGCACTACTGAAAAAAAAACTCGAGTGGCTATATTAACAGCAAAGTACATTTCAAAGTATAAAATATTATCAGAAATTAAAGAGGGTCGATTAATCAAGAAAATATGACAATGAAAAATGTTTTAACAACAGACTTCAAAATACATAAAGTAGAAACTGACTGACTCGCAAGGACTAAAAGACAGCTCCACTATAGCTGAGACTTCAAAATAACACTCTCAATAGAACTGGAAGGACAAAGACTTTAACAGTGCTACCAACCAATCAGACATGGTTCATATTTTCAGAACACTCCACCCAGCAGAAATAGAATCCATACTTTTTGATGTGAACATGGAAATTTACCAAGATTAAATTTTAAAAGATTCAAATCATATTTGTTCTCTGACCACAATGAAATTAAATTAGAAGTCAATAACAGAAAGATAACTAGAAAACACTCAAAATAAGGAAACTAATACATTTCAAAATAAACTACAGTTTAAATATAAAGTCAAAATAACATCAGAAGTGTTTTTGCCCTGGCTGGTGTAGCTCAGTGGATTGAGCGCGGGCCTGTGAACCAGACGATCGTGGTTCAATTCCCAGTCAGGGCACATGCCTGGGTTGCAGGCCATTCCCAGTGGGGGACACATGAAAGGCAACCATACATTGATATTTCTCTCCCTCTCTCCTTCCTGTCCTCTCTAAAAATAAATGAATAAAATCTTAAAAAAAAAAAAGAAGTCTTTTTAATTCAATGAAAATGAAAATTTGCACAAAGCCTCAAAAACTATGCTTAGGGGGAAATCTACAGTAGTAAACATCTGCATTACAACAAACAAACAAAAAAACAAAAATACGAAAAAACTGGTAAATAGAATTCACCAAATCATACAACTTCTGCTCTTTGAACAACACTCTTAGGAAAATGAGAAGAAAAGCCACTGGGAATAATTATCTACACAGCATATATCTGATAGCTGATCCAGTGTACATAAGGAACTTTTTGAAATTCAGCAATAAAACAATCTAATAAGGAAATGAGCAAAATACTTGAAGATATTTCATTAAAGAAGATATATAAATGGACAACTGGCACATTAAGCAAAAGCAACTAGAACCACAATGAAATATTGCACACCTGTTAGAATGGTTGAAAACAGTGACCACGTCAAGTGTTAGTGAGGGTGTGGAGCAACCAGAACTCTAATATATTGCTTGTAAAATGGTATAACCACTTTGGAAAAGACTGCCAGTTTCTCAAAAATGTAAATATCCATCTACCAAACCACCTAGCAATTCCACTCTTAGGTATTTACTCAAAAGAAATAAAAGCATATACCCATGCAAACTTGTACACAAATACTCATAATGGCTTTATCAGTAAAAGCCAAAAATTTTGTAAACAATTCAAATGTCCATTAAAAAGTGACTGGATCAACAAGTCGCAATGTATCTATAAAAGGAAAAACTATTCAGCAATAAAAAACGAATGAAGTATTGATACATGCAACATGAATGAAAAAAACCACACCCTCCCCCCTCAAAAGAGTACATACTGTATGATTCCAATTATATAAAATTTTAGAAAATGCAAAGTACTCTATCATGACAAAAAGCAGATTAGTGGTCTTCTATGCAAAGAGGCTGGAGAGGGTAAGAAGGGGTTGGAAAAAATTGCCATGGGGCAGATAAAATTCGGGGGATTGATGGAAGTGTATATTGTCTTGAGTTTGCTAATAATTTCACAGGTATAAACATTTGTTAAAACTTACTAAATTTTTCACTTTCAACATGCAACTTATAGAACACTAATGGCATCTAAATAAAGCTGTTAAAAACATTAGTTTAAAATAAAGATGCATCTAATCATTTGCTTTACCAGTCAAAACAAAATGTTGGCTGGCACCTTCCTTAGGAAACCCAGCTACCTTCAGGTTGGTGCCGAGAGGATCAAGCTACTAGGAGTTTCCATGGGTCCTCCTATTGAGCAGGTGAGTTTACACAAACATTCAGATTTGAACTTCCCAAACTACATTATCGACCACGTCTCTTTTCCAATGTACTAAAATATAAAACACAGAGGAAAAAGTACACAAATTAAAAAAACAAAAGTTAGTTACACATGCTTGCTACCAGTGAGCCAACTTGAAAAAATAATCGCTTATATGATTAACAGTGCCTTAAGCAAAAAATGAATTAGCTGCTCAGGAGAAGCACACCTATGCCTGCTACAAAGCTCCATTCTTCCCACCGGCCCCTGTAAGAGAAGGAAGTACTCTCAGTACCATCCTCACAGAGGGGAAAACAAGCAGGGTAGGGTGGGTGGAGGAGGAGGGCACAGCAATCTCTCTTACAATGTCTCTCAATACAGGCCAGTGGCAAGAAGCCGCAGCAGAAGCAGGGACAGTGGACCATACAGATTGACAGCTCTCATCACCATGCTTCAATCAAGCAGATTAACTTTAGAAAATGTAGAGGACTGTGTAGGTGTCAGATCCTTCACACAATCCTTTATAAATATCATTTCACTCTACAGCACATGAATAAATACTAAATAGTTCCAAATAAGTCTCCCTGGCCAGTGTGTGAAGGGCACTATTCTGTAGTTTCATGCTGGTGGCTAACTGAGCAGGCCACCCCCCTGCCTCACCCTGGCATGGGTGGAGTAGGTCCGTACCAAGAGTGTCCTCAAGAAACCTCCAATGGCATGCCCTCTGAGTTCCACCTTCTCACTCCTCTGTGTCTCCAGGATACCAATTATTTTAAATGTATCATATTTTCAGGTCTCATTTTTAAGACACCTGATTAATTTTTGCGTAGAGGCATAAATCAGTTCAAATCAAGTATTTAGGAATAAAAATGTGCAGGTGAAATAGATTTTTTAAAATATTGTATTTATTTTAAAAAGAGGATAAGGGAAGGAAAAAGAAAGGGAGAGAAACATCAATGTGAGAGAGAAGCATCGATCAGTAGCCTCTTGCACACTCCCACCAGGGGGCCTGGCTGCAACCCAGGCCTGTGCCCTGACTGGGAATCAAACCAGCAACCTTTTGGTTGCAGATGATGCCCAACCACTGAGCCACACCAGTCAGGGCAACTGCTGAAACAGATGTAAATGCAACTGCAAGCTTTTGATGGAACAGATAATAAGCGACTAGGAAAGCAAGACTCAGAAAAAGCAGGCACCAGAGACTGTTCATATAGTGTTCTGACTAAACTGCTACCAAAACTCGCAGGAGCCTGATGACTCAACCTATGACCAATAAAATAAAAAAGCAAAATTCCCTACCTTACAAGCCGAGGCAAGCAGAGTCTTCGAATTGTTACAAGCAACACAAAATAATTCGTAACCATGTCCATATCTAAAATTTAAAAGGAGAAAATGCATGATTCCTGTATTAGTAAATATCCTCATGCTACAAAATTTTTAAATGTGAAAAGAATAACATCGATCTCTCTAGCTAACATACAGTCATTGCAGGGAACATTAAATTTCTGTCTAGGCAAGCATTTGGGGGAAAAATAAAGAGACTGGAGAAAAATGCCAGTTTTCTAGAAGTAATACAATTTTATCCATATAATTAGATTAAAATACAAGTTTTTAGCCCCAGTCAGCCAGTACAACAAGAAATAAACCACGGCAAGGTTTATAATGGGAAAACAATAAAAGAAATCCAAACAGAATAACAAAACTTAAAAGTCTCTTAAAAGAGATGGGGAGAATGTATATGTATGCACATATATGTGTGTATATACATATGTATATACATATTTATGCTTCTCTACTTTAAAAATTAAGACCGATAAACAAGCCTAGTAAATATAAGACATAGTAACATAAAAACCTATGTAAAATTTGACCCTCCCCCCTCATGAAAACCATTAAAAATGTAGTGGTTTTAGAGCAGGGCAGGAAATGTAGGTAAGAGGAAAAAGCAAAGGAAAAAAATCAAGTTGTGGAGGAGAGTCACAAGTTATGACAGAATCAGACTAAACTGCTACAAGTTTAACTTACAGCTTTTGAACTTCAGGCCACAAAGTATTCTGCAGAAGCTGATCTTCAGTGGGAGGTTCTACAATAAATTTACAGCACTGCAATTAATTTTTTTCTATTTCCATACAAACAATAGAAGTAAATGGCAGAGCATTTACTAAGGTCAGCAGTGACAAATGTAAGTACTTAATAATGCTATTAAATCATCTTTTAAAAATTTCTTACCAGTAAGTATGGAGGGTTGAAAGGTCCCCTGGTGGTCCTCGAAACCTGTACTAGTTAACAGCTCTTCTTCCTCAGAAGGCTGAGAAGCTATATCTCCTGGTTCAAAAGAAACACATCATGACTGCAGTCACCACACCTTTATGTCTCCTACACACGTGCTAACATTAAGGCTATCAGTTAGGAAGCAGTGGCACTTAAAAGTAGTGTAACTCAAGCCATATCCACATGATTCCAAAGATACCGTTATTTCTACTACTCCAGTGTTTTACCAATGTGCTCATAGGAGCACCAGTCAATTATATAGGGACTCCTTCCTTTTCTATGACCTAGTATTTCCCAAACTTTTAAATCTATGGAACATTCTTTAGGCACCCCTATTAGCATTCATGGTTGTAGTTCTCCATGACACACTTTGTGAAAGCTGCACCCACCTCAAGGTCAATACAGAGTACTGATCACAAAATATGTGATAAAGACAGATGCATGTATCACGATATTTTTTAAAAGACTGGCTGTAAGGAATATTAAGTACATGCTGTACAAGTGTGTAAGTAGGTTTTACGTACACTATGGGTTCAGTAATTTTGGAGGCTCAAGTCTTACCCTGAAAGACAGCTTTATTTGATAATCCCAAAGCAGGGACAGTAGCACCTTCTGGAAGTTCACCATCTTGCTGGAATAGAAAGTATGATGTATGTTTCAGACGCTAAAAGTTACTGTTACCTCGAGCACTACAAAAATGTCATGCTCATAAGTGCTGAGAAGCAGCTTAAAGATGACCTTTGTGTGGGTGTCTGCATTCTGCATGTACTTCCATTTCCTGAACCAGCTGGTACAATGCTAAGCAAACACTCTCCAACAGACAGGCTCCAGCTAGACCCCCAACCCTCTGCCCAATCCAGAAAGTTGGGCATCTTCTCATCCATAGGCTCATCAAACCCTAACAGCTCACTGGGTTTCAGAGTCTGACAGGAAATGCACGGGGCAGGCTTCTAGCAAAGAGGGAGCTGAAAATGTAAGGCCCGGAGCCCTACTCCCAAGATAGTCTCACGGGTTCATCCCTAATGATGCTCATGCAAACACAGTTGCTTCCCAGAAAGGCAGGCATCATATTTTCATTAAACATATTTTAATAATCAAATATTTAAAAAATGTTTCACAGAGTGCCATCTGAAATGCCAATAATTTGCTCAAACTCTGCAATTTATATCGATCAAATTATCTCATATGAAACTACATGCTAACTATCAAACCAGCATGGCGATAATATATAGTATTCATACCTTAATTTAACAGTTACATTTTTTAGTGTCTTGGGCCAATTTGTTACAAAATCTCTGGTTTTGATAGCAAATATTTAATATTTAAATTACTGCATACCACAGTTCACACAAAAGTTCGTCAAGCCAATAATAAACTGACTTAACTTCCTTTCTACCCATAGACTCTATTGACAGCCCGAAGCAAAATCTTTAAAAATTGAAATGAATGCCCTGGCTGGTGTGGCTTAGTGAACTGAGTGCCAGCCTGTGAACCAAAGGGTCACCAGTTCAATTCCCAGTCAGGGAACATGCCTTGGTTGTGGGCCAGGTCCCCACTGGGGGTGCGCAAGAGGCAACCACACATTCCTGTCTCTCTCCCTTTCTCCCTCCCTTCCTCTAGCTCTAAAAATAAATAAATAAATAAAATCTTTACAAAAAGAATAAGACTTCTTAAAAAAATTAAAATTAAAATGAAGTGACTAAATCTAGTTAAAACATTTAGAAAGATACTCACATTATGAAGCACATGATTCAGAGACTGGCCTGTAATGGCACAAAAATTTTCCACAAAATTCCGTGGTGCAGAAAATACTCGAAGAACTTTCTCATCTGCTCCAGATACAAACTGAAATCGGTTAATCATTGCCAAACATCTCAGGTCATATCCATGTATCTGAGGCCGTGCAATTTCATGCCAAGTCACCTGGGTATTAAAACAGAATAAACAGAAACAATCATACGTTTCAAGAAATCGAATTCTTTTCAACAAGAAAAAACATATAAGGCACAAAATCATTATGCCAGTGATTTTCAACCTTTTTTATTCTCATGGCACACATAAGCTAATTTCTAAAATTCTGCCCACACCAAAAAACCCCACATTTTTTTGACAATCTGAGAAGAAGAAAATAGGTATAATTTTGATTTGTTCACTGATGGCTACTGTTGTGTTGGCTGCTGTCATTATTTTCATGAAATTAAACAATCTAGTGAGAAGAGGTCAGTGCCCCTTTTTTAAATTAAATAGTCAAGTATTGCATATTTTAACAGTTCTTGTGACACACAAGTTGAAAATCACTCTAATGTGCTGTGGAGATATGACCATGGGGCAGATTTATCCATGATGTTGTATTTATAGTGTTCTATCCTTTTCACTGCTGAGTAGTATTTCCTTGTGTGACTATACCAGTACTTGTGGATCCCTTCACCTACTGATAAGACATCTGGGTCGTTTCCATTTGTTGTCATTTACTTAAAAAGCAGGCGTACAAATTTGTACACAAGTCTTTGCATGGGTGTAAGCTTCTTTATCTCTTGAGTAAACAATACCTATAAGTAGCACTGCTGGATGATATGGGAGATGTGTATTTAAATATTTAAGAATCTGCCCAAGTATTTTCCAAAGCAGTTATACATTTACCAGCAGTATATGGGAGTTCCAGTTGCCCACTCCCTCATCAACACTGGTCTAGTCAGTCTTTTACCTTTAATCACCCCAATATGTGTGCAATGGTATTTCACTGTAGCTTTAACTTGCATTTCCCCATTTCCCTAATGACTAATGGTGTTGAGAATCTTTTCCTGTTCTTACTTTCTAGCCATATGTATTCCTTGACAAAATATCTGTTCAAATCCTTTTTTATTTTTGAACTGGACTGTTTGTTTCCCTATTACTGACTTCTGAAAAGTTTTATAAGTATTCTGGATATAAGTTCTTCTCAGATATATAAATACTTTCTCCTAATTTATGACTCCTCATTTTCCAGTCAGTCAAAGAGCAAAAATTTTACATTTTTGTTATGTCTAATTTATCAATTTTTTTAACAGACTATAAATAAAAAACTGAGCTATATCGGTAACAAATCAGCAAAAGGAACAGAAAAATCAGTCCAAATCATTTGCCTTGTTTTTCAATTGACCATAATATTACTCCATATGCCTTCAAGTCTATTAACTTGAATCTACTATGTGCTACTGAAGCAATAATGTCAGTGGCAAATTCCATTAGCTCTCATTAACTGACCCACATTCGGGCCCCATAAACTTTTGTCAAAAACTGAAGCTGAAGCCCTGGCTGGTGTAGCTCAGTGGATTGAGCACGGGCCTGTGAACCAGACAATCGCGGTTCAATTCCCAGTCAGGGCACATGCCAGGGTTGCAGGCAGGTTCCCTGCAGGCCAGTTCCCAGCAGGGGACGCACGAAAGGCAACCACACATTGATGTTTCTCTCCCTCTCTCCTTCCCTTCCCCTCTAAAGATAAATAAATAAAATCTTAAAAAAAAAAAACAAAAACTGAAGCTGAGTATACTGGCTTTCTCTACTGCAGAGCACAGTTCGAATAAAAATACAGCTTTATTATTTTGTTGAGCTCAGGGCCAAGACTGAAAGTTTCCTGAACACACACCACCCTCACCCTCTATTATCTAACACTGTATGACTTTAGAAAGTAGTTTGTACTGTAGACTTGGTAGAGTTTCCCAATTAAATCACAAGTCATAGCAGAACTTTTGTGTGGAACTGAAGTAAATAAATTTGGATGATAACATTTGAATTATTTGAACTATAAAGAGTACATATATGTTTAAGATTTTAAGAAAATATCAAACTGTTTTCCAGAGTGCTTGTATCTTTTTACACCTCCACTAACAATGATGAAGGTGCCGGTAGCTCTGTATCCTCGTCACCACCCGTTACTGTATTTTTCACTTCAGGCTTTCTAGGGGGTGTGCAGTAACTCGTCACAGTTTTACTTTGCATTTCCCTAATGGCTAATGATGTGGCCCCACTTTTCAAATGCTCATGGACATATTTTAAAGTGGATCAGTCAAGTAGGCTGACGTTTTACCTGTGAATGGCCTTTTCTATTCCATGGAGCAAAAAGTCGAGTTGTCTGGTCGGTGCCAACAGTGATGATAAATTCTCCTTCCGGATCCCACATGAGGTCTTGGACACCATCAAAGTGTCCTGAAATGACAATCTCTGGAGTCCACTCTCTCTGTAATGAAAGTGCTCATGTCACATCAAAATAATCAAAGTCCACCACCACTCAAAATAATGCCTTCAGCCCTAAGGTCTTTTGTAACTGGGAAAGACGGAAGTCCCCCAAGCAAGGTAATAAAGTAAGTAAACAAGATGAGCTATTAAAATTATAGAATCTGTTTTCCAGTCAAGCATATTAGAATTTAAACATTTAAATGTGTGCTGTGTCCTTTAAAGCAGGAACTTTAGGAAATTCCCCTCCATTCATTATTTTAAATTTTTATTTGTTTATTTTTAGACAGAGGAGCAGGGAAGGAGGAAGGAAGAAGGGGAGAAAAACATCAATGTGAGAAACAGTGATTGGTTGCCTTCCATTCACGGCCCAGGTGGAGACCAAACCCACAACCCAGGCATGTGGCCTGACATGGAATCAAACCGGCAACCTTCCATTTTGCAGGAGGACACCCAACCAACTGAACCACATCAGCCAGGGCCCCTCCATTCATTATTTAATAAGTGCCTGTTAGAAGCCAAACACTACTCAATCTTTCTGTGCCTAAATTAACTCCTTTATAAAATTACCTAATTCATAGAATCAATATGAGAATAAAATGAGTTTATATTTGTAAACCACACAGAACAATGGCAATACATACTAGGAACCACCTATTTCTTATTCTAAATAAGGAAAGAGTACCATGTAAAATGAGTTAGTATGTTCTGAGAGTGTGTCTCAATCGCTTTCTTTACAAAGTAAAAGGAACTGTAGGTGTAGAAGACAGAAGGATGAATAAAATCTAGTTGGTCCACTTATTGAGGAAGTCTATACCAGCCATAATATAAACAAACAGTGACTCAGTTGGCTGAGTATTGTCCTGCAAACCAAAAGGTCATCAGTTTGATTCCTGGTTAGGGAACACGCCTGGGCTGCGGACCTGGTCCCCATTTGGGGCATGTGCAAAACGAATTGATGTTTCTCTCAAACATTAATGTTTCTCTCCCTCTCTTTCTCCCTCCCTTCCCTCTCTCTAAAAATAAATAAATACAATCTTAAAAAAATGAACAGTGACAATGACATACAGAAGTCTTATGCTTGGTCCACGAAGCATCTTTTTAAACCAGCCTTAAGTGGTGGTAAAATTTGTTTTAAGAGGAAAATTAAACGTGTAAATACCTACCAGGTCATTCAAAGCCAAGCCTGATGAATGGGGTTAGTGATTAAGCTAAGTTATATTATTTCTGGTCAAAAATATTAAAAAATGCTTTGGCCAGGTAGCTCAGTTGGTTAGAGCATTGTCCTGATATGTCATGGTTATAGATTCTATCTCCATTCTGGGCACACATGAGAAGCAACCAACGAATGTATAAATGGGTGGAAAAACAAATCGATGCTTCTCTCTCTCTCTCTAAAAATCCATTCAAAATAAATAAATAATAATATAAAGAGGCTTTGACAAAGAAATGCTATTCCTTTCCTCTGTCACATAAAACTGACCCTAAAGTTAGCACTCATGAAAGGTTCCAAAAAGTTCTGAACAAAGAGCAGCACTTTTGGAATTAGTACAGTCTTCCACTGTAAGTCTTAAAGGGCAGTGTTTGTTTTTAAAAATCACTCTTGAGCCCTGGCTGGTATGGCTCAGTGGACTGAGCACCAGCCTGAGAATCACGGAGTCGCCCGTTCGATTCCCAGTCAGGGCACATGCCTGGGTTTCAGGCCAGGTCTCCAGCAGGGGGGTGTGCGAGAGGCAACCATCCACTGATGTTTCTCTCCCTCTCTTTCTCACTCCCTTCCTCTGTCTACAAATAAATAAATAAAAATAAAAATCACTCTTGATTGTAACAAATGTATCTCTCCGGTTTGGGATGTTGACAGTGCAGAAAATTCTCTGTGTGGGGGGGGAGGGGCAATATCTGTGAACCTTTCACGCTTTCTGCTCAATTTTTCTTCAAATGTAAAACTGCTCTAAAAAATGAATTACAAAAAAAATCACCCTCTATACTTTTAAGTAGCTATGATAAATTTGAAGCCAAATTAAAGCATAAGTACAGTGAAATTCTGTCTTCTGGCTTGAGTTTCTCCTTACCCATCTGATGCTTTCTTCTAGGAAGGCTCTCAAAGACCTGAAATATGGCTCAAAGGAGCTCTGAGTTAAGAATGAAATTAAATTTACCCCCTCAAATATTTCTTATTTAAAAGTGTCATATGCCAGGCCCTGTTTTTTAACACTGTAGAAATATTAACTCATTTAAGCATTATAAAAATTATAAAAATATTATGAGTGGGTGCCCTTACTCTCCACATTTTACAAATGAGGAGCCTGAGACAGGGCTTACGCAACGTCCTCGAGGACATACAGCTGGTAAGTAAGTGCCTGTGCTTTTAGCCACTATGTTCCTATTTCATTTGCCCAAGCAGCACATAAGAAGCAAATTAGAAAGTAAGAGATCGAATAATGTTGAGCATGATTAAAGGATAATTACTCTTCTTTAAGAAAAGACAAAAATTATAAGAAAAAGCTAAATTAGCTTGCTATTTGGAGGGCTATGTAGAATTACACATATTAACAGCCCCTGAGAGTATCAATATATTCTATCACAAAATAACAGGCTCTTAGAATGCCATTTTGTCAGTCATTCATTCAATAATTATCTGCCATTCCATAAGAAACAATGGAGGTCATGACAACAATGGAGTACCGACCATTCAACGAGAAAATATCAAACTATATTACCTTCTTTAAGACAGGGAAGTTATGCATTTTAGGAAAAACTCCCATAAAATAATTTTATAGCTTAAAAGGAGAACTTTACATTTATGTAGTTTAAAGTTCACTTATGTAGAAAACAGACCTATGTGTAAATTTCAAAGTGTCAACGAATTCTGGAAAAATGCTTTAAATTTTAGAAAAACATAAGCTTGTTACCTACTAAACTACAGTACAACGTTCACAAAAAGAAGTGATGTCATTTGAACTTAAATGCCTCTACTATGTTTCTGTAGAGCGTTACAAGAAAAACAACACTGTTAACCTAAGTTTCATTCAGGAACCACTCTGCTTGATCACAAATGATTCAGAAGTGTTTTTCTTACTGGGTTAGCTGTATTCCGTTTCCAAAGGTGCAACGCTCCATGGAAAGCATGAGCGATTATCATAGAGCCATCTTCATTAAACTGGCAGTCATAAAATCCCAGAGTATTTCCACCTACTTCACCTACTCGAACCTATGCAATAAGAGATAGAAAACAATTTGTAATCAATAGTCCACATTTCTCACAATAGAAACCACCGATTCCAGAGATTCCATTCTCAGTTAATAAACATATACAAAGAGTGAACACTGGCTGCTCTATTAAATATTCAGTTTCAGATCCAATTTTCTATTTCTTAAACATTCCTATTTTTACCTGTTCTAGCCAAACTCCTGACTCTTCATCTGGAGCCCAGAGAATCATGGTTTTATCCATTGAGGCAGACAACAATCTCATTGGCTGCTGTAGAACACCATCTAAAAAATATAAATTAGTTTCTTTAGGTTTTCAACAGCCATTGTGTTTACAGAGTACCGGAAAAAAAAAACACCACAGATAACTGCAAAATGTTCACTTCAGCAATGCAATAGCAAAATGCTGGCATCAACACAAATATCGACAACCATCAGGAAAACAGGTAAACAAGCTGTGGTATATTTAGACAGTGGAATACTGAACTGCAATAAAAATAAACTAGAGCTACATGAATCAACATGCACACAACTTCAAATCTTTAGTATGTTAAGCTAAAAAGGCAAGTCATAACAGGATAAGTACACTATCATTTTAATAGCTATAAAGCTATTGTTTATGGCTGCATAAATGTGTACTTAAGTACAAAACCATGCATAGGAATGGGAATGCTAATGCCCTGAATTCAGTACTCTAGATGCCTCTAGGGAAGGATGGAGAGGCAAGGGTTCAGGAAAAAATACACAGGGGTCCTCAGTCTCTATAATATCTAGTTCTTTTCTAACTGCAGCACATAAGGCATAATATAATAACAGCTGAATGGTGGTTACCTGAACATTATTGATATTCTCTATATTGTGTTGGGGAAGGGGCTGTGGGAAGAACGTGAGGTGTGCCTTATTCAGCTCTATACCCAAGCACCAGCTTGAGCATGCATCAGGCCATAAATAGAGGTTAAGGGCAAAGGAAGAGGGGGGTAGTCTTATTTTTTTCAGAAATTATGTGTGTCATTATTACCAACTTTGTATTGCCAAAGGTAAAAATTCCAGTGAGGTTTCTCTGAAAGTCAAATTCTCTTAAATCTCATAAAGACTAGTCTAATACTTGTCAGAAAAAAGTTAATAAACAAGGTGATTTCAACATCATGGCAGGAATCATCCTTTTCCTACTCAGGAGTACGACTATCTTTTCTTTTTGCTTATTAAGTTTATTGTGGTGACATTGGTTAAGAAGACCATACAGGTTTCAAGTGTGTATTTCTATGACACATGATCTGTACACTACATTGTGTGCCCAGCACCCACAGTCAAACAGTCTTCCTGTCACCATGTATTTAACCAAATATATGGGTACAGTTTTTAGTGAAATTGAGTGTCCAGAAAAACAGGACTGCAGTATTACACACTGTCAACTTAAAAATGTTTTACATTTGAGATTTCTAATCACACTCAAAAATATCCTCCATTTTATTTGGTCAGCTTAAAATTCTGTATATGAGAATTAACTGTAATGAAGGATAAGTGTATGTGGTTCTTCCTACCTTTGTAAAATGAAGGCTGCCAATGAACTGCATTTACCCAGTTTTCGTGACCAGCCAGCACAGTCTCCAGAGTAACTGCAAATGCTGTTTTAGTACCTATAACAAAAGCAATGAAGAAGTACTTTCTTCAAAGCTCTTTCAAAAGGAACATTTTCATAACCATTCAGGTGTACATTTATAGCCAGAAAAAAAAAACAGAAAACATGATTTATCAAAGTCAACCAAAAGAACACACATTCTAAATTTCATTAACTTCACCCATTATTCAAAATTACAGGAGAAAAGGTCTAGAGATAGATAAATTTTTCTCAACCTTGGTCTCTTCCCAGTCAAAAATAAATACTAAGCAATATGCTCTATTTTCTGAGATAGCTACTGTTACACTACAATTTAAAAGCAAACACAAACACGCCAGCCCCCTAGCTATGCTCACTAATCATCCCAGTATAATAACCTAGAATACTATTTTTTAAAAATTAAGATAAATGATACCCTGGCTGATGTGGCTCAGTGGATTGAGTGCTGGCCTGCAAACCAAAGGGTTGCCTGTTTAATTCCCAGTCACGGCACATGCCTGGGTTGCGGGCCAGGTCCCCAGTGTGGGGGCATACAAGAGGCAACCATACATTGATGTTTCTCTCCCTCTCTTTCTCCCTTCCCCACTCTAAAACTAAATTAATAAAATCTTTTAAAAAATTATGATACATGCATAAGAAAGTAAAACAAGTATCACGATCTTTCAAACAAAACAGTTAATAAAAATATCAAAAAATTTCAAGTTTGGGCCCTGGCTGGTATAGCTCAGTGGACTGAGCACAGGCTTCGAACCAAAGGGTCGCCAGTTCAATTTCCAATCAGGGTACATGCCTGGGTTATGAGCCAGGTCCCTAGCAAGGGGTGGGAGAGAGGCAACCACACATTGGTATTTCTCTCCCTCTCTCCCCCCTCCCCTCTCTGAAAATGAATAAATAAAATCTTAAAAAACAAAATTCAAATTTGGGAATAGCTACTCATAACATGCTGGTTATAGTATTTCTTGATTCTCCCCCATAAAACTATTACCAGTATCTCAGCTCTTATAGGTTTTATAACCAAGAAGAGAAAAACAACAAAGAGAATTCCTGGGAGAACAATGCTCACTGAGAACTAACTTTACAATTTAGATACACATCCAAAAATACCTTCTTCAAAACCAAACAAAAATTTTAAAGAAATAACGCCTTCAAATACAATTATTTCAACAGAATCAAGACCTCACACAGGAGCACTGTTCTGATGCAAGACAATAAGAATATCAGAATTATATACTACTCAAATGTAGGAATTTAGCTTGTCTCATAAAATATTTTCCTACAAAGGTACAAATAATTAACATTATTTCTTTAGATCTTCCTATGCTAAAATTACAAATTCAGCAACATTATACAAATTAATTTACTGAGAAAACATAAAAAATATTTTCAGTTGCCCTGGCCAGATGGCTCAATTGGTTGGAGTGTTGCCCAGTACACCAAAAGGTTGTGGGTTCGATTCTCGGTGGGAGCATGTACAAGAGGCAACCAATTGATGTTTCTTTCTCTAATTAATCTTCTTCTCTCTCTCTCAAAAATCAATAAACATACCCTCAGGTGAAGGTTAAAATATATATATTTTCAGCCAATTTTTAAAAACTCTCACTAATATGGTTTTGAAGAAAAATAAGTTTCTTATATGAAAAACAGCTCATCATTCCACATAAATAAAAAAAGGAAAAATGCATAATATCAAGTTTCATGTACGGCTCTGATACTCCTGAAAAACTAATCTTCGCATCGGTATAAAGTAAAACATGAATGAATCAACTAGGAGACCTAAGTATTAGTATATTAATATTTTCATTATTACTCACTTTCATTTTCTACAGTAAAAGTACTTTCCTTCAGTCTTATATTATCATCTTCCTTAGTTTCTAATGATGTCGATTTTACACACAGCCTCCATACTCGTATCAGGCAATCTTGTGAACAGCTTGCTAGGAAAAGATCTTTACCTAATTAAAAAACAAAATTTATTATTTTTCTAGCATTATATTCTTAATGTATAAGACTTTCTTCTCTACAATATGCACATTTCTAGATTTTTTTTTTTAAATTAGACTTTGCTTCCTTACCCTTCACTCATCTGACCTAAATTCAGTTTTACTAACACTGACAAACGAGTATACAATGCTAATAAATGGTTGCAGCATGTGGTCTTCCTATACTCAGGCCACTAAGATCTACAAGGAGCTTCTCATAATGTCTGCATGTGGAATAGTTGGCTCTTGTCCTCTTTTAAATATCAACTTGTTTCACCTTCTACTACCCCAATCAATAGTTCATAGATAGTTAAAAGAGGGTAAGTGTCCTCTTTTCTAACTGGGACTACAGAAAAATATTACATACAAAGAAAGTTTAAAATTAAAACATAGGAGACTGCTTTCTTGGAAGTTACACACACTTGTCCCCATCACATGTATTTCAGCAAAATTTCATACTAACCAAAGGCTGCCCATTCCACGCCTCTTAACCAATCCTCATGTCCACCGAGAGAAAGCACTTTCTGAAACTAGTAAGATAAAAATCATCAAGCTTGGTGTAAGAATTTGATATTTTCATGCATATCATATCACTGATTTCATTTGGTCTTAGCCAGTCCCTGCTGAATCTTTTTTTTTTTAAAGCTGGAAGCATTATCTGATTAGATGTAAGACAGAGGTCTCAGATGAAAAATCTCATAATCATCTAATTGAGCAATGCTTGTTAGATAATATCTGTAGACATCAAACACTGTAAATGTTAACATAACAGAATGACATATGATATGTAACAGATAAAAATTGGGTAATTGGACCGTCACAACCATTTTAAACTGTCTTACCAAATGCAAAGAAATGAGTATCTCCATTATTATTTAATAAATTAGCCTAGTTATAACCAACCCTCTTTCTAGAAATTCCCTCCCCTAGTTTAACCACTCAAAGTGTACATAAGGCTCAGAAGGACAAAAACAAACAAACAAAAAAAAACCAAAACGCTATACCTGTTTTAAAGAAAAAACACTACCACCGTATCGTCCTTCTCTCCTTCCCCCTAAGGGGGAAGGTCCCAAGGACCTGTTTCCTCCTAACAGCTCTGCACCGATAGTCAAGGCAGTAGTTGTTTGGGGTTCAGATGGTATGAACTGTAAAAAAACTACACCTCTTGATTTATTTTGGTTTAGATGAGAACATTCCTAAAATTCTATAATCTTGAAATAGTCTGTATTAAGAAATGTAATTAAGCAGAAGCTAATGCCAGTCCCTTAATGAGCATCATTAATTACCTGGTCATTTTGTTGAACAAATAAGTGGATTTTGCAGTCATCATCGCCACATGCTAATATTGGCACTGGGGGGGAAAAAAGAGACTTTCACTGTTAAGTATTCCATCATATGCTACGATTATCACCTGTGCTGTATTCTAAACTCTAAAGAACTTTGACTTCTATTTCTCACATCAATGAACAAATAAACTGCAAGTGCTCAATACATATCTACTGGCATCAAGTGAACACTCTAAAATGTTCTGTTAAATGGTTACTTGGCAAAAAATGACTACTGATAGAGAGTATTTTTCTCCATTAGATGTATTTTATGATAGACAGGGCAGGGAAAAGAGAAGCTTGAGGGCAAGTTGAGGTCATTTTCACTGTCGGCCAGACAACTAACATGAAGAGTTAGCTGAAATGAATAATAAAATGGAAGAGCTACCATAAGCCTGGCATCATGATAACTGCACAAAAGTGTAATGGTATGTTTGTTACTTTAAGAACCTTACATTTTGTTTGAGAATTCAACAGTAAAACAAAATTCCTGAAGCAATTCTAGACCCATATAAAAGAGTATGTAAGTAAATATGTGGTTAAAAAGCTATGAAAGGTGCAACTATAAAATGAGATTTCTCTAATAGCACAAAAATGTAATAGACATTGCCAAAGGATAGCTCTAATGACTGTGGAGCAGAATAAAATAGGAACTCTTTTTCTAAGAAAACACCTTGCAACCAAGTGGGTTTTTCAAAGATTTTCAACCTTAAATACACTAAAAACAAAAATAACAAACTCCAGTTACTTGGCCTTAATGTATATGGAAAAAATTTTAATCCTGTTATGAAACCAGAATGTATGAGTTCCTCCTCCAAGGGAGCCCTCACACAAAGCAGGAGCACCACATAAACCATAAAATTGCAGCTCCTGCACCAAAAGGCAAGAGGCTGGTGGCTTCCAGACCCTGCCTCTCTCCACCAGGCCTGTCCTCCAGGTTACTGAGGAGGCAAAGAGAGAGACTGACTCACACTGGCCATCATCTTTGTGAAGGACAATCAAAGAGAGGGACAGATGGGTTTCCCAGCAAAAGGAAAAATTTTCTGTTTGGAGATTTTAAGTGGTCTTAGACAAAAAATGTCATCATGCAGATGTAAGGGTGCTGTTCTGAAAGAAATGCTCATGGTCCATCAATACTTTTTCAACTTATCCCAGACCTTCACCTTCTGAAGACTTAGACAATTTTCCTAAATTGGATCTACATACATTGGCAATATACACGGTCCAGAAAAAATAATGCCCCCCTTTTATTACAAAATCATAAGCATGTAATTCTGTAACATAACACTATCACACTCAAGCACACCATATGACATTTTAGGTGAAATGTTCAAATTAAAACTATAAATTATTATATTCATATTATCCTACCAACCACACTCAAGCAGGCCTTACTTCAGCTGTGCTCTGTCTATGATAAATAGCAATATTGATCTTGATTTCACATTAAGTCATTTAATCTTTTCCCCTTTTTATTGAATTTATTGGGGTAAATTTTAAACAGCTGCCAAAATTCTGAACAGCTTCCCTTACTCTTATATTCTATGCTTAGATAATTTGAATGATGAAAACAAAAGTGTATTAGCTAGGTCTCAACCTGTTTCATGAAAAAATGTGGATACATATTGAGATTCAATGTTTCTTTCAGGTTCTGTCATACGAAAAATAAAAACATATATTGTTCTTTTAATATGAACTTAACAGGATACTCACCATCAGTATTAGGCAAAAAAGATAGGCAGACAGTCAGAGTGAATCCATTTTCCAAGTTCAAGGTCTGAAGGCACGTTACTAAAAAATAATGAAACACACCATGAATGACTAACTCAGAGCTTATCCACCTAGAGAGGTTGCGTAGCATCATCACATTGGCAGGGAGATGACAGACTTCAATCCTGAGCCCCTACCTACCATGTGAATTTAAATGGTCAATGTTGAACAACATTAGAGAACAAAATTATTTATATGCAAAGGTGCAGGGGTATCCAACCTTTTGGCAGCTCTAGGCCACATTGGAAGAAGAGTTGTTGTCTTGGGCTACACATTAAATACACACACATGAATAAAAACTGATGAGCAAAAAAAAAAAGGTTTTTAGTAAATTTACAATTTTGTGTGAGGCTGCATTCATAATCTTCCTGGGCCACATGCAGCCTGCAGGTTGCGGACTGGACACCCCTGGCAGAGGAAATTCACATTAACAAATCATATGATATAAGGAATTTGGAAAAAGTGGAAAAAACACAAACATTTGGATGAAAGCTGCTTTTTAAAGCTGTTCTTAAAGCTGCTTGAAAGACTAAAAAAAGTATATCTTTGCTCTTCTGGTTGTCATTCATTTGATAATTACTATTTCATTGGTTTGGATTATAATGTCTCTAAACATACCTTGTGAACCTTCTTTAGACCAGACTCGAACAGTGGAATCCGAAGCTGCAGAAACTATCAGTGTACGGAATGAAACATCTGATGCCCCCCTCTGGTAAACAGCGTGCACTGCATAAACAGGTCCCTCATGGCCAAAAAGATGGACAGATTTTAAAAGCTGAATGAGAAAAAAATGACAAAAACATTATGATAAAAAAGGAATTATCAGTTTCAACTTTATTTAACTAGAATCATAAGATTAATGGTACTGTTAAAATGTGTGACCCAGAAATATGTCCTTTCAGTTGAAGAAAATGTAATCTAATGTAATCTTTGGAGAAGTTTGTCTGACCATATTATTGACACTGAAATGGTGCATACCCTTGACACAGCAATCTCACACCTAAGAATCTACTCTGAGACACTAACGTCAAGACTGTAACAAATAATAAAAGGATATTCATCACACTTTTTTTTGGTGGAGGATGCAGGCATGGATCACACACTCTTTACAATATTAAAAAAATATCAACCAAGAATTAATAGGGAACTGATTAAATTATTGTAGGCATACACGTTAGCTAATAAAAAGGATAATATAGATAAATGTATGATTATTACCATGGAAAGACATCCACGACATTGAGATTTTTGAAGAACACAGGTCAGCTTTGTGGAACGTTCCTTTTGGAATTAGTCTCATGTTTTGTCATGAACAGATTTAGGATATAAATTCTGACATCATTACTACTTAAATGCATAACATTACAAGGTATCAGTCTGTCCCAATTTTAGTGAAGTTAACCTTGACATCGTAGTAAAGGTATTGTCTGCTGAATTTTTTCACTGTGAAGTTCATTTTTTTTGGTTGATAATATAGATTACACTCTGGGGCTGAGTAAACATTCTATTCTCCATCAAACCACCACCAAGTATTTTCAGCATCCCCTCATGACACTTGCCTGAATCATGGCTACAAAATGGAAAAAATGGCACACAGAACCAGTAATCCGTTTGCTTGCCATGCGAGATTCTTCACCATGGCATCATTTCTGCTATTTTAGGTGTATAGCGTAGAGCTCCAAAATGTGTGAAATTGCACCACTTCCTTTGAGAGGCAGCTTCCATAAATTGTCTTTTGAAATAGAGGTGTCCCTTAAGTGTCTCCTCAGCTGTTTTCCCATTACTTAGGCAGAACTCTGCCACTCCAGAAAGTAATTAATAGTTACATGTAAGGGTCTACACACTAACGTCCTTTCATCATTAACCTTTGGCTTCTTCGAAAAAACATTTTAAATAACTTAAATACAGTATATATAATTGTACATATACTAGAGACCTGAGACAATGTTCATCAGAATGTTAACTCTGTTAAGATTTTGTATATAGGTTTTTCTTCTTTATATTTTTCTATATTTAAACTTTTTTATATGATTCTTTATCATCACGGCTTAAAAAATTAAATCTATTGAAAATATTTCACATCTTTAAGCAGGATGGTATTTCAACCATCAAAAAATTTAAGAAACTCAACAGAAATCTCTCAAGTTCACCAGCTTTTTTAAAAAAACAATGCTCACTGTTCAAAAACTTGAACCTCTCATTATACCAGCTTAGAATTATTTCCGTAAGTCAAGGTGTGTTGAGCACCTGTGTACTGGAAATGCCTATGGAAAAGAACCTTTAAGCCCCTAAGGTTACAATATGTGGCCCCTTCTCCTAAATGCTCTTATTCCCTCATCTCTCCTTCTGCCATTGATCTGCCTCTCCTCCCTGTTTGGTTTCACATTCTCTCCTCTGGCCTCTCTCAAGCTAAGTTTGCTGTCCGCCCAGGTACTTGCTTAGCCTGCAGTTCCCTCTACTGGCAGAAGTTTGGGGGAGCACAGAGAAAAAGAGTCTTGCTAAGTCTCACCTCAAGGTTTCAAAAGTGAATGCTAAAATTGTTTCTCTGAATTTTCCTGCCAAAATCATTCTGAACAGGAGTTAAGTTTGCTACACATCTTTTTGCTCTCAATCAAGTCTACGTGGTTCCCAAATCCCTACCTCCAGGCTGCAGAGGGCAAGGCTGGGTGCCTGGTCAGTAATTTAAATGACATGTCTACAACTGAAATCTATATCTTCCCTCCTACTAGCCTACTTTCCTTTGCAGAAGTTCCTTTCTCCAGGAGCCCTAAGACACAACCCCACTGTTTTTGATTACTCGCTCCCCTCATAGCCAGCTCCCGACTCCTTCATTAACCATGTAATATATACCAAAATCATTTTTCCTTCAAAAATACATCCCATTTCCCTTCCTTCACATTTTTCCAATTTTAATTTGTCATGTGGCAGTCAGATTAATCTTCTGATATTCATACTCTTCTTCTTAAAAATCATCAGACTTCGAAATGCCTAGTAATAAAGAATAAACTCTTAAAGCAAGTGTTCAAATTCTTCCCATAGGACTGTCTGTATTCTGTTTCTCAAGTATTACTGCCCACATGTACTATCTAGAAACATTCCCAAAACTGTGTTCCTGAAAGTTACAACAGCTGCTAAGAGATTTAAAAGAAAAAAGTTCAGACTTGAAACAATTTTGAGAAATGTAAGGTAAACAAAGATAAGCAGGTTCATTCATGAAAGAACTTTTCAGAGCCCTCTCTAGGCTCACGTGCATTGGGATTCTCTAAGAGACACACGTATAGGATATGCAGTGTTTCCCAAACTTGATTGATCAGAGATTCCATTCCTGTTTTCATGGAACTTCTTAAGAGAATAATTCTCTGAACACACTTTAGAAAGCCCTAAATGCATCTTAGGCTTTGCTTAAAACCAGATACTCCTGACCAGGTACTCTGTTTTCTCACCTGAGCTTTTATTTATGCTATTTTTCCTACCAAGAATTCTTACCCCTTTAACTCCTCCCAAGGAAATCATCTCACACTTTACAAACCAACTCAAAGGTCGCCTCTTAAAAATCTCTTCTGAACTCACTGTACCATGGTTGGGGGACGGTAAGTTAGAGCACCTACCTTGTACTGCACTTTATTCAAGTACATTCAGCCTTCAAACTATGAACATAGTTTCATGAACAGGATTTTGCCTCATCTCCATCTTCAGCATGGCAGATGTACAAATATTCAGTGCACTAATTTTTCACTTTTAATCTTTTCTTACAACTAGAAATGACCTAAATATCCATCAAGAGGTCCATCCATAATCAGCACTGCATATGATAACATCACTCAGAGTTACGTAAATCTACATCCACATGGCAACAGTTATCCTATGAACAGAGCAGAATTAATTTTTGCTACTAATCTGAACACAGATCAAACAGCCCATGTAAGAAGAGCTTGAAAATTACTTCAAAATAATGGGAAGTTCACAAAATGACTGACAGCATGTGAATGTGGGGGCAAATCTTAGAGGGAAGGGACCTGAAGTACGGAAAAATAAAGGATCTGAATTACTGATAAGCAAAAATGAGGCAACTTCATAACGAAAGAATAAAATAGAAAGGAGAAAAAAATTAAAAATAAAAGTACACATAACAGTCATTTCCACTATAAACTATAGTAGAACATATATTTATGTTTAAATGTTTATAAACTATACACATGTCTACTCACCTGATTGTTCTCTATTTCCCAGTGAATCACTTGACTATCAGATCCTCCAGAAACTAATTCAGTAGAAGGAGCTGCAAAAAAATTGTATCTCAGTAAACATTTTTATTTTTTTTATCAGCTACTTTGAAAACTTTCAAAGCTATAGAAAAGATATGAGAAAACTCATATACCTAGATTCGCCAACTGTTAATATTTTGCCATATTTGATAAATAGCTTGTTCTCTCTCTATATGCACAGGGTGGGCAAAAGTAGGTTTACAGTTGTTTGCATGGAAAAATAATACAATAATTAATAAATAATACAAAAGTATGTTTTACATACTCAGAACTATAAACCTACTTTGCCACACCCAGTGTACACACAGACCCCTTTTTGTTTCTGACAACTACTTAGAAATAAGTTACAGACATCAAATAAGTTACAGAATCCTCAAATACTTTGCTACGGATAGCATAAGAAATGGAACATTCCCCTACATTACCACAATACTATTACCACATTCAAGAATTTCAGCAGCGATACAGTATTATTACATAATACACACAAAATTTCTCCAAACTGTCCTAGTAATGTCTTTTATAATTCTTTTTTTTAACTTTTTTATTGATTATGCCATTACATTTGTTCTATTCCCCCCCTCCATTCCCCTCCACCCTGCATACCCCTCCCCCACCATTTCCCCCTTTAGTTCATGAACACGTGTCTCAAATTCTTTAGATTCTGTATTTCCCCTACTATTCTTACCCTCTCCCCTATTTTCTATCTACTGTCTATGCTACTTATTCCCTGTACCTTCTCCCCCCTTCTCCTCCTCCCACTCCCCTGTTGCTAACCCTCCATGTGATCTTCATTTCTATGGTTCTGCTCCTGATCTAGCTGTCCTCTTAGTTTGCTTTTGTTTTAGGTGTGGTTCTTAATAACTGTGAGTTTGCTGCCCTTTCACTGTTCATCTTTTTTATCTTCTTTTTCTTAGGTAAGTCCCTTTAACATTTCATATAGTAAGGGTTTGGTGATGATGAACTCCTTGAATTTGGTCTTATCTGAGAAGCACTTTATCTGTCCTTCCATTCTAAATGAAAACTTTGCTGGGTAGAGCAATCTTGGTTGTAGGTCTTTGGTTTTCATGACTTGGAATACCTCTTTCCAGCCCCTTCTTGCCTGTAAGGTCTCTTGAGAAATCAGCTGACAGTCTGATGGGAACTCCTTTGTAGGTGACTGTCCCCTTAGCTCTTGCTGCTTCTAGGATTCTCTCCTTCATTTTAATCTTGGCTAATGTAATGATGACGTGCCTTGGTGTGTTTCTTCTTGGGTCCAACTTCTTTGGGACTCTCTGAGCTTCCTGGATTTCCTGGAAGTCTATTTCCTCTGCCAGAATGGGGAAGTCCTCTTTTATTATTTGTTCAAAAAAGGTTTCCACTCGTGACTCTTCCCCTTCTGGTACCCCTATAATTCGAATGTTGGAACGTTTAAAGATGTCCTGGAGGTTCCTAAGCTTCTCCTCATTTTTTTGAATTCTTGTTTCTTCATTCTTTTCTGTTTGATCATTTTTTTCTTCCTTCTGGTCCACTCCATTGATTTGAGTCCCAATCTCCTTTCCATTACTATTGGTTTCCTTTGTATTACCATTCATTTCAATTAGTTTAGCTTGCATGTGTTTCTCTAATTTGTGACTAAAATCAACCAGTTCTGTAAGGATCCTGATAACCAGTGTTTTGAACTGTGCATCTGAAAGATTGGCTATTTCTTCATCACTTAGATCGATCGGTTCTGGGGCTCTGAGTTGTTCTTGAGCCATTTTTGGTCTATTCGCGCCATTAAGTAAGTGGAGCGAAGCCTTAGTTGTTTACCAGGACGGGGCGACCCAGGTCGCTGGTTTGTGACGCTGTGTGTGGGGGCGTGGTCAGAGAGGGAGCAATGGCGGTCCTCTCCGCTAGCCCAGTCCGTCCAGTCACACCACTCGCTTATCCGATCGGAATTATGCGAGCCTGCTGCCCCGAGCAGGCTCCCCTCCTCACTGGTTTATCCGCACGCAGCTGCGCGACCAACCGCAGACAGTCCGCCGCGCCTCTTCCCTGTGTGCTCCCGTAGCTAGCCCGTGACCTGCGCCTTCGGCTGCTCCCGCACCACCTGTTTGCGCACCACCCGTTCGGGGATTTTTTTCTTGCCAACCTGCTCCGCTGCTGGCTTCGCTCCTCTTACCGGTTTAGCTGAGCATTTAGTTGTCTTTGGACTCCATATTATCGATTTTCTGTCTGGCTTGGTTGTGTTTATTGTTGTTAAAAATAGTTGTTCTTAGATTTGGTTGTGCACAGAGGCAAGGTGGTTCCACCTACACCTCCATCTTGGCGGAAGTCTATAATTCTTTTTAAATTCAGAATATAAAGACTACACACTGTGTTTAGTTGTCATGTTTTTCAGTCTTTCACATAGAAGAGCATCCCTTCTTTTTGTGTGATAATGAACATCCCAGCCAGTTGTTTTACAGAATGTCCCTCAACCTCGAATAACTTTTGTTTGGATTTGCCATTTATATGTTTCTTTTGGCCTATGTGCTAGACATTTAGAAGCAGCAGCTGGGAACTGTCTGAAGAACATCAGATAAGGACTCAGAAGTCCCAGGTTCTTGTCCTAACCCTGCTGTCAGCCAGCTAGGACCTTGGGATTTAATTTCTTTATGCATCGGAGAAATTAAGCTATTTACCTAACTACAAGATTCTGAGAATTACTATAAGGTACCTGATACAGGGCTTAAAAAGAATAGCTAAATTATCTGGTGGTAGAGCCCTCGTCTCAGAGGAAATAAATCCTAATAGTTAAAAATTAGTGATGTCAAGCCCTGGCTGGTGTAGCTCAGTGGATTGAGCACGAGCCTGTGAAGCAGATGGTTGCCAGTTCAATTCCCAGTCAGGGCACATGCCTGGGTTGCAAGCCAGGTCCCCAGCAGGGGACACATGAGAGGCAACCACACACTGATGTTCCTCTCCCGCTCTTTCTCCTTCCCTTCTCTTCCCCTCTCTCTAAAAATAAATTTAAAAAAAATATTTTTAAAAAAAATTAGTGATGTCAAGCAATTTGCTTTATATAACCTCACTTTTAAAGGGAAGATAAAATATACAAGCCCAATTAATGTTTTATAATGAATCCCTACACTGATATTTAAGTAGTCTGTGATATCATTTGTCACAGATATCATAGTCTGTGGCAATTCATAAAATTACAATTGTGCTTTAATGTCTGCGCTAACGGCCACTCTTTCTACTATTTAATGGTTTTCACTGACCTAATGTGACTAATACTGCATTACTAACTGAAATAAGTAGCTTATTTAACTTTTTCTAATGTCACAGATAAAATCATACCATAGTCTCACTAATTCGGAAAATTCTCCACTTGTGCCTGGCTCAGGATGCTCTTAATAAATGTTTATGGGGACTTCTAGTCAAGATGGAGGCATAGGTAACCACGCCTCACCTTGCACAATCACTGCAAAAATTACAACTAAACTACAAAACAACTATCACCCAGATTCATCAGAAAATTGACCTGTATGGAAGTCTGACAACCAGGGAATTAAGGAAGTCACGTTCATCCAAATAGGTAGGAGGGTTAGAAACTCGGAGACACAGAAAGGACAGTCCCATGTCCACATGTGGTAGATAAAAATCAGAAGGGATACCTCAGGAACCAGTCCCTACCCCAAACCACACTAACCAGCACAGGGTTCCAGTGCCAGGAAATAAGTCCCCCAACTTCCTTTTTTAAAAACCAGTGGAAGTTAGAGCAGTGGAAGAAACTGCAGGATTCTCAGGAGTCTTCTCTTGAAGGGCCTGCAACAGACTTAGGTCTGATGCAGACTTACTCCCTCTGGGCTCCAGCAGCACAGCAGTAGCGGGCAGGGCAACAGTAGCATATGGGGAGAAACTGAAGTGTCTAGCATCAGGGTGAGTGATGGGGAACAGCCTCCTCCTGAACAAAACTCCAGAGGCCAAGCAGCAGCACTGACCCCTTTCTGAGCCCTCCCCCACACAGAGCCACACTGCATCAGAGACTCCAACAACCTGGTTCACTCAGGTTGCCCTGCCCTAGCAATTAACTAAAGCTCCACTCCAGCCAACTTGCCCCTGAGCAATTTCTGCAATAGGTCATGTTACTAAGACAGGAAGTCAAAGCAGCTCTATCTAATTCCTAGAAACAAAGGGAGGCTTGCCAAAGCCAGGAGACAAAGAAACATAGTGCAAATGAAAGAACAGAACAAAACTCCAGAAAAGAACTAAACAAAATGGAGATAAGCACTATCAGTTGCAGAGTTCAAAACACTGGTTATTAGGATGCTCAAGGAACTCACTGGACACTTCAGCAACATAAAAAAGATCCAGACAGAAATGAAGTTACACTAAGTGAAATAAAGAAAAATCTGCAGGGAACAATGGAGTAGATGAAGCCTAGAATCAAATCAATGATTTGGAACATAAGGAAGAAAAAAAATTCCATTAGGACAGCAAGAAGAAAAAAGAATCCCCCCCAAAAAGGATAGAATAAAGAGCCTCTGGAACAATTTTAAACATACCAACATTCGCATAATAGGGGTGCCAGAAGGAGAAGAGAAAGAGCAAGAAATTGAAAACTTATTTGAAAAAACAATGAAAGAAAACCTCCCTAATTTATTGAAGGAAATAAACATACAAATCCAGGAAGACCAAAAGAGTCCCAAACAAATGGATGCAAAGAGGATCACACCAAGACATATCATCATTGAAATACCAAAACCTAAAAATAAAGAGAGAATCTTAAAAGCAGCAAGAGAAAAGCAGATAGTTACCTACAAAGGAGTTCCCATAAGACTGTCAGCTGATTTCTCCAAAGAAACTTTGTAGGCTAAAAGTGATAGGCAAGAATTATTCAAAGTGATGAAAAGCAAAGACCCACATCCAAGACTGCTCTATTCAGCAAAGCTATCATTTAGAATTGAAGGACAGATAAAGTTCTTCCCAGACACAGTAAAGCTAAAAGAGTTTGTCATCACCAAATGATTACTATATGAAATGCTAAATCAGATTATGTACAAAAAAGATTAAAATGACGAAGATTAAAATGGCAATAAATTCACAACTATTAGCAACTGAATCTAAAAAACAGACTAAGCAAAAAAGCAGAACAGAAACAGATTCATAGATATGGAGATCATTTGGAGGGTTATCAGTTGGGAAGAAGAAGGGGAAGAATGGGAAAAAGGTACAGGGATTAAGAAACATAATTGGTATGTACAGAATAGACAAGGGGATGTTAAGAATAGTATAGGAGATGGAGTAGCCAAAGAACTTATGTGCATGACCCATGGACATGAACTAAGGGTGGGGGAAATTGCCAGAGGGAGTGGGGGTACTGGTGGAGGAGGGGCGAAAGGGGGAAAAACTGGGACAACTGTAATAGTATAATCAATAAAGTAATTTAAAATATTTATGGAATAAAAAAATTATTTCGAAGTCCATAAGAAAACTACAGTAGGTATATTTAAGACATTTGGGGAAATTCCATAGGATTTTGGTGGTACCTTCTAAAAGGAATATGTTAATTAAACATTCTGGAATCAAAGAACTTTAGAAATAAGAGACCTAGAGATGATCTAGCCGAGGAAATTTCAAATTGTTTGGTGTCAGGACTCCTTTACACACTTAAAAAATTTTGAGGACCCACACTGGCTGGCGTGGCTCAGTGGATTGAGTACCAGCCTGCGAACCAAAGAGTTGCGGGTTCAATTCCCTGTCTAGGGCACACGCTCGGGTTGCAAGCCAGGTCCCCAGTGGTGGGGGGCACAAGAGAGGCAACCACACACTGATGTTTCTCTCCCTCTTTCTCCCTCCTTTCCCCTCTCTAAAAATAAATAAAATCTTTAAAAAAAATTTTTGAGGACCCCATAAAGCTTTTGTTTATGTGGATTGACTATATGTACCAACACTAAACACACTAGAATTTTCAACTGAGAAACTTGAAAACTGCTTGCTTATCAGTTTATTTAAAAATACTAAACTCCAATACATGTTACCAAATATAACATTTTATGGTGAGGAAAACCCTTTATTTTCCAAAACAAAAAAATTAATGAGTGGCCCTATTTCACATTTCTAAAAATCTCTTGAACATCTAATTTTATTAAACTACAGCTAGATTTTCATATCTATTTCTGTATTTAATCTATTAAAGTACTACATATAACAAACCTCCTGGAAAGTACCACTGTATGACTGTAACGGAATGAGAATGAAAGCAGTGAATAACCTCTTAGTATTTTTTCTGAAAATAATTTTGACCTCCCAGGTGTCACAGACCTCTAAGGGTCCCCTGTACCAGTCTAAGCCTCCACTTTTCATATGTTACAAAGGTGCAAACTGGGGTAAACAAAAAATGCAATGTCCTGCCTAGAGAGCAGTAGCTTCTCTGTGGCAGAAAGAGCCCCACAAGCCAAATTTTCAGAATCCAAGCCTGGGCCTAACATGGGTCCTGCTTACAGGCTTTGAGTAGAAACTAAGCAATGGTGGGGATCTTGCCATAGTCAGAGGCTGCCTCTACCCTCATCCTAAGCATGCTGTGTTACCTATGCTTTAATTGCTACAAAGTAAAAGTACAGGTCAGATATTTCACTGGCCATACCATTTTTCTTCTATTTTCCAATTGCAGGGTATCAGATAAGCTAGTGGTAAAGTAATAGAAGTGATGAAAATATGACTAATCATACTTTATCAGAAGACAACTGAGATCAATTTTAACAATCAGATTGATACTTACAGCCATCTTGTTTACAAATCCACTGTATGCAATTGACCCGAGCACTGTGGCCATTCAGGTTGGTAATAACAACCCTTTTCTTTAACAAAGAAAACACCAGTTAGTAAGTTAGAATCTATCCCACAGAGGAATTTAAAAAATCAGATTTCAGTAGTTTTGATACAAAAATGTTCAGGATTATTTCAAACAGAATCATCTTCCTTAACTCATAAACTTAAAACAGTAGCTTCACTGTCTGTTCACTCTAACTCATTCTTTTTTGTCACTCCACATTCCCAGAGTCATGTGTTCTCATCACACTGAGCTCTCAGGTCTTCATCTGCCTAACTCCTGCTCACCACCCCCACCCATCCCACCCCAGTCCTCATCCAGGGATCCTGTCTTGACACCCCAGACTAAATAAGGAACATGCTTGCACCAATTTGAGTGTTTTGTTGACCAAACAAAACGAAAAAAAACTTTTAATAGAGGAATTCATATTTAATGGATACCAATTCATGGATCATTTTGTGCATCATGGCTAATCAGGTGTTGCCCATCATGGCTAATTAGGGTTCTTGAACCCTAATGACACAAGGTCACCACCAGGCCACAACTATGAAGGTCCTCAGACATCAGATTTCTTCAGACTGTTTGCTTTCACCAACATCACTCCTCTTAGGCTCTCTCTACTTCACTCACTGCTCTTACTTCACCCACTGCTCTGAGTTAGTGAAGACACAAACTCTGTGACTACAGTGCCTTTCTCTTTACAGACCCTTTATTTATTGCCAACTGCACAGGCTTATATGCCAACTAGAATTCTCATGGCTGAGAAAAAGGTATACGGAGGTAAGTATACATTAATTATTTCACACGGATTATTTGAGGCTGGGAAATGATTATAATACTTCGTTTTCTCTCTCACTAGATTGAGAATTCCTTAATGAGCAGGAGTTATTTTTCACACATTATCTTTGCGTCCCTACCACTCAGTCCAGGGCCAGGCCATGGAGGGTCCTCAAAAATTTGCTGAATGAACATCATCCCGAAAACTTTGTTTTAGCACCTCCATGCTCTTATTCCCACATTTAATTAAATGTCCAACTAGCAAAAATGTAACAAAACAAAGTACTTTTTAGGCTCAATATATTTTTTGATAGGTTAAAAATCTCCTAACAGGGCCACCAGATTATCACTAAAAATAAAAATGTGATGTAATGGTACAAATCCATTAAATAGCTGCAAAAAGAGAGGTTCCCACAGCTGGGTGGGTTCCACTGTAAACTTTACCCTTGGTTTTATGTGCTTTCTCTTGCCAGTTAAGAGTGCAGAGCTATAAGAAACAGAAACTAGAATAAGGCAAGTTCAAGATACATTAAGCTAATACAACTATTTCCTAAATAAGTTGGAATCTGCAAAGGGTGTGAGAATAATGGTATTTTTAATCAAATAAAGCAGTACAAGAAATAGAGAAAGCTAGCTCCTGCACTGCACTTTAATTTCCAGCACTTTACTTTTTATACTGAGGCTCTTTTTAAGAAGCAACATTAATTATATTGTCCAAAATTAACCAGTGGGAATGGGGGCAAAACGAACTCTGGCAAGCATGCAAAAAACTAGCCATTTGAGAAATTTGGTAGGGAAAGAGCCAAAAAATAAAATCAACTGACTGGGTGAAGTTCAGAGAATGGGTTAAATCCTGCCTCATAACTAATGCTCAGGATTCCCAACCCCTATGACCTTTCCCCCAATGGCACTTCCTTTAAAATGTCCCATTCCAAAGCTAATATATAAAATACAAGTGATACACTTTTTAAAGCAATGCAAGTTTATAAAATACGCAGGAAACACAGAAATGGGAAAGAAACTGTGATAATGGATTTGATCCATACCTAAATCGCAAATCTTTCAAAACCCAAACTAAATCTTTAACAGTACTATATACAGTTAGTTGCCACAGAAGACTTCAGAAAAGGTTATCATCACTCAGGTATCTACGAGAGGTTAACAGGTCCCTGGTGGGACTTGGGGACCCCAGGCTGACGAAGCGCCCAAGATCTCGAGGAGCGAGTCTGGCGTGCAAACAGGAGAGTCCTCGCGTAGACACCCTCCCCCAAGCGGACCAGCGCGCACACCCAGCTTCCTCGCTCGGGCGCAGCGTCTACAGAGTGTCCAGACGGCGCTTAGCACATTGAGCCCCACGGGGTCAGACGCTGGGCCACCTCTCTTACCCAAGGATCATAGATCACCACAGAACAGGACGTTCCGAAGGCCAGAAGTCCTCCCGGCCCGGAGCTCCAGCTCAGGGCTCCCCGCACCCTGTTTGGGCAGCAAAATACGTGAGACGTCTCCAGCAAAGATGCCACCATGTTGCTGGCTGGTCAGCGGCCGAGACCTGGGCGCACACTTCCGCCCCCTGAGCGGAACTACTCGCGAAGCCACTTCCCAGGCTGGCTGATTCCTCACCGCGTTTCAGAGGCTGCCGGCGTCGCGGGGCGGCAACCGCCCCGCCCCCTGGCCCTGGGTCTAGTGAGCCTCAGTGCCGGACGGCCACTGCCAGCTCTCGTGTCCTGGACTGTGGTCCAGCGAACGCACGCGGCCTCCGACCCACGGACCAAGACCGGCCGGAGTAGTTCCAGACGTTCTGGAAAAACGCACGGCTAAAGTGCGGGGCAACGTCCCACTGCCCCTCACGCCCGGGTTCCCTGCAACGGACGGGGTTGGGCCGGGCGAGAGCCTCGGCAAGAGAGTCTCGGGTCTCCGTGGCTCAGGGGTGCAGAGGGCTCGCAGAAAGGGTATCCAATTAGTCTCCACGCTTTCAGTCCGCTCGCGCCGCGCTTTCGCCCCCTCCTTTCCAGCCCGATCGCGGTAGCGGCGATCGGTCGTCGGAACGGATCCACTGGCGGTGGATGGGGATCTGAGCCGCACTGCGCATGTCCTGCAGTCCGGACTGGCGGAGGCGTTGGTTCCCGGCCGCGCGCTGCGCGCGGCGGTAATTAGTAATTGTCCTGCTCCGGCGAGGCGAGGGCGCGTGAGGCGCGGATTCTCCGTGGCTGTCCTGCGGTCCCCGGACGGAGGGACGTCCCGGCCGCTGAGGTCGCCGCTTCATTGTGCCTTGTAGAGTTTCGAGAGAGAAAAGCATTGGCCGGTGCCGAGCCCTCCCGACCGCCTGCGGGACCTGAACCTGTACGCCGGGCTGGGCCGTGGGACTGCGAGGCCGCGTAGAGGTGAGTCCCGCGGGGCCGGGCGGGGGCTGCAGGGAGGGGAGCCCCGCGGGCCTTCGAGGCTGGTCTTCCCAGTTCGGGGTGCACAGATAGGCTTCAGACTTCAGAGGAGGACTTTGTGAAGAAACGGCATTATTCATCTCCTATCTGAAGGTAGAGTCGTGTTCAACATTCAACAGCAGTGTGCCCTCTTTCCCCTTTTCTTCACTCGCCGTTTTCTCCACGCTCGCTCTTTAGGCTTTGTTTCCCAACAGTGCCCGCAGACTTACCGGGAAGGAGCTCCGCCCGCGGGTCCGCGACAGCGTTAAGCATCCTTCCTGGAGGAAGGCACGGAGCATTGCTTCTGTGCTTGTCCCAAGCCTTCCAGCTCTTTGCCTCTCTCTCCTGCGAATAATGTCTTAATGGTCTCGTTTACCTATTAAAACTTCAGGGGCCAGAGATTGCTTTTTCAGGAGTCTAGCCCTATGGCACTTAACTTATTTCCATTTTCACTTCTCCGGGTATGGTACACAGCAGCTGTGCAACACTGCCGACACTGTTTGGAGCACACCATATATGCCGGTCCTGTAGTAGTGTCTTCAGTCACCTGTAAATAGATATTGCCAGCTTTTCTTGGCGCAAGGAAGAACAGCTGAAAGTGGTAGAGCTAGGTTGCCTCATGCCCTCGCGCTCTCGCTCCAGAAACAAAACCTCTGTTTCTTTCTCTGGAGGCAGGTGAGTTTGGTGACGACTGGACATTTGGGTCCTGAGATATCTGTCTATCCACGTATCTGGACTATACCTTCCTCGGTCTAACTGAATTCTGCTTTTCCTAACTCCAAACACCATTGTCTAGGTAAGTGCTGCTCAGTGATAAAATTTTCACTGATTTGTAGCAACATGAGAATGATAGTTTTTTTATGAAGTTTAATTTACTTAAGGAACGATTATCATGCAGTCATTCAAAAGCATGAAATCAGCTTATATGTACTGATGTGGAAAGATGTCATTTTTGAGTAGGGAAAAAGATCCCATCTGTGTGGTTTACATACCTCTACTTGAATATGCATAGAAAATATACTGAGGCATATGCAAACTGGCAAAATTGGGTGACTTTGAAGAGTGGTATAGGGGAAAAGAAGCCTTAAATTGATTTGTATGTAGTTTAAGAAAAATTTTCAATGAATTATCTGAGATTGCCATATTTACTCCTTTTGATGTTAAAAGTGTTTTTATGAAATGACATGATGGTGCTAGAGGTAAGTTTTGTTTTAAATCATTGTTCTCAACACAATATGAAGTCAGCGTGGTTGTAGCCACATGGACCTCTCCAGTGTCTGAATTATTATTGCTATTTTAGTGCTAATTCCAGACTCTCTTAACACTCAACAGTTCTCCATTTGTTTCACCTGTTTTAGCAATGCAAGTGTAGCGCCTAGGACTCTAGTTTCTGTACTTTCACAGTACCTTACACTGCATTGGTCACACTCAGTGATGCACTCTCTGTAAACCTTGATTATTTGATTAGACATCAGTGTGCAGCATGAGATTTCTTAATTCAAATTATTTTAAAAGTGAAGGCAACATTTCTTTTTCTGTCTTCTCTAGGAAGGTGCTATGGCGAGGACTTTAACTGTAATCTTCATCCTGACCTTCACTCTGTCAGCCACAAATCCCCTTCGTGAAGTAGAATCAGCGACTACTTTCCCTCACACCACTGAGAAAATTATTCCAAACTGGGAGTCGGGCATTAATGTTGATTTGGCAGTTACCACACAGCGACATCATCTACAGCAGCTTTTCCATCGCTATGGAGAAAATAATTCCTTGTCAGTTGAAGGGTTCAGAAAGCTGCTGCAGAATATAGGCATAGATAAGATTAAAAGAGTTCATATACACCATGACCACGAGCATCACTCTGAGCACGAGCATCACTCTGACCATGACCATCACTCTGACCATGACCATCACTCTCACCATAATCATGCTGCTTCTGGTAAAAATAATCGGAAGGCTCTTTGCCCAGACCATGACTCTGGTAGCTCTGGAAAAGACTCTAGAAACAACCAGGGGAAAGGATCTCACCGATCAGAACACGCCAATAGTAGAAGGAACATTTTATTCAAGGATGGTGTTGGTGCTAGTGAAGTGACCTCAACTGTGTATAATGCTGTCTCTGAAGGAACTCACTTTCTAGAGACAATAGAAACTCCAAAACCTGGAAAACTTCTCCCCAAAGATGTGAGCAGTTCTACTCCCCCCAGTATCATGGAAAAGAGCCAGGTGAGCTGGCTGGCTAGGAGGAAAACAAATGAATCTGTGAGTGAACCCAGAAAAGACTTTATGTATTCCATAAACACAAATGGAAATACTCAGGAGGTAAGCTAAATGCTATTCTTATTTCAATCAATATGCCTGCTTGTCTATTCTGTTAATTGCTATTCCATCTCTAGTTGTTAGGAGTTTAAGGTACAAATAAAATGGTGAAGTTATTGAAAAGGGAATTTCTGCCCTGGCTGGTGTGGCTCAGTGGATTGAGCGTTGGCCTGTGAACCAAAGGGTTGCTGGTTCAATTCCTAGTCTGGGCACATGCCTGGGTTGTAGGTGCACAGAGAGGTGACCACACAATGATGTTTCTCTCCCTCTCTCTCTCTCCCTTTCTCTAAAAAATAAGTAAAATGTTTTTTTCAAAAAGAAAAGAGAATTTCTACTTTCTCAGCAAGCCACTTGGCCCAAAGTATCTCTACCCTATTGTAATCATTTCTGAAAAAACTCAGAAGATAATAAGAATAGCACTGCCTGCCAAAAACATTTTATAGTACAGAATTTAAGTATAGAAAGCAGATATCAAAGTTATTTTTGGAGAAAGTCTTTAAAGGTGAATATTATTATTAAAACATAGAAAACAGGAGGTTGAAAATGCAGGAGTTAGAGTCCATGTTTTAGGGAAAGGTGTGGTTGAAGGGGCTGAAGGATGCAAGGATAGTATTACTTCCTTGGCAGAGGGACTATAATGATTTGTGGAGTGACTGATATTGGAACTGCCAACAGGAGTGACATGTTGGGCAATGTCTGGGCAGTGAGGTTCTCAGTTCATGTGTGTTTTCTAGACCAGTCTTCCAGACTATACTCAGTTTGCCTTGCCTGAAAGATGTCAAGAGCAAAGAATTAGTTGATACATGTTTAATAAGTAAAACTTAAGTGCTTCATTCAAACCATCATATGACTGTACTAGTTCTGGGATAGTCCTACTAGTGGTTGTTCCCATAGCGACACTGGTAATAAAGTTTGTTCTGAGTAGAACTAGCCAAGAATTGGTCAAGTTTAAAATAACTTTACAGAAGATGAGAAATATGTACTACCACCAATTCTAGGGGTATAGAGGGGCTGAGATTACTCAGAAGATTCTCTTCAAACTAGTCATCTAATTAAATTGTTGAAACAGCTGCCTGCCAGTACAGGTTTGTTTTATTACCAACTTTGCCCTGCTCGAGGGTGATGTGCATACTTTAATATTCTCCTGTAGAGCATTATTTGCCAGGTATGTAGTCAGAGCAGAGCTCAGTTTTCCAAGTATGGTCATTGCTGAAAGAGTGAGGTGTTTGGGGTTTGTTTAGGCCCAGTAGGGTAGTGTTGGTACTAAAACAACATATGTTCCAATCTCTAATGAATCCCTTCTCAAAATTAAAACTCATTTCCTTAATAGGTTTTTACAATGAGTTAACAGGCTTGTGAATGTTCATTTATCCTCAGGCTTATTGCACTTGAGGCTTTCTCTCTAGGTAACTAGTGATGTGACTGTTTCTACTAAGAAGTAGGCAGACAAGTGGGATAACACTATTGTGACATAGTATCTCCAGGCAGTTTGAGGCAAATTCCAAAGTACTCAAAGCAAAAGTTGATATGACTTAGTGTAAACTTAAAAAAAAATTTAAGAAATAGCTTCAGTAAGGAAAGGGTGTTGTGTCATCAAACAATGTTTTTGGAGTATCTAATGGGAATGCTTTTTGGTGATTTTCACTGCTTCATTTTCTTTAGTGTTTCAATGCGTCCAAGCTGCTTACATCTCATGGCATGGGCCTCCAGGTGCCGCTGAACGCATCCGAGTTCAACTATCTCTGCCCAGCCATCATCAATCAGATTGATGCCAGATCATGTTTGAGTCATACCACGAGTGAAAAGAAAGCTGACATCCCTCCAAAGACCTATTCTTTACAAATAGGTATAATTGTGCTTTTTTTTTTGCGAAAATAATCTTCAATAGATGCATTTATGTTGTAATTTTCTTTATATTTACAAAAACCTATTCATTTTTCAGCATAATTTCACATATACCATCTTAATTGTCCTCTGCCCTGAATGTGAAGAAAGCAAGTTTGTTAGTCTTACACTTAAAAAAGAAAACTTAGATGGTAACTTGTCTGTGTTAGCCTTATCTTTAAAAATAAAATGAAATAAAACATAACTTGTAACTTGCCTAAGGCCATTCCACAGGAAGTGTCAGGGTTATCCAAAATTTGGGCTTTTTCTTTGCAGTGACACTGTTTGGGAAGAAGGGGCAGAGTTAATCTCTGTTGTTTAAGAACTTAATTCTTGTCTGTTATTACTATAAATGAAAATGGATAAGCTCTGCTATAGTGTAGAGTTTCAGTGGTCACAAACTATAATGAAAAAATCTCCCTGGCCGGTATGGCTCCGTTGGTGGGAACATTGTCATGTAACCGGAAGGTTGCAGGTTCAGTCCCTGGTTTAGGCAAGTATGAGAGGCATGCCTCACTCATCAATGTTCTCCCTTTGTCCCTTCCCTTCTCCCTTCCTATCTTTAAAAAGAGCCATGAAAAAAAATGTCCTTAGATGAGGATTTAAAAAAAAAACTACAGTGAAGAAATAATTGCTGTCCTGGCTGCTGTGGCCCAGTGGATTAAGTGCCTGCCTGTGAATAGGTCCTGTGAACCAAAGTGTTGCCAGTTTGATTCCTGATCAGGGCCTGGGTTGTTCCCCGGGCCCAGGTCCCTAGTTGGGGGCTTGCCTGGGTTGCAGGCCAGGTGCCCCGGTTGGGGGCTTGTGGGAGGCAACTAACCAAGGTGTTTCTCTCCCTCTCTTTTTCTTTCCCTTCCCCTCTCTCTAAAAATAAATAAATAAAATCTTTTAAAATAAATAATTGTTCAAAAAAATAGACAAGAGCCCTAGCTGGTGTAGCTCAGTGGATTGAGCACAGGCCTGGGAAGCAAAGGGTTGCCAGTTCGATTCCCAGTCAGGGCACATGCCTAGGTTGCAGGCCAGTTCCCAGTGGGTGACACATGAGAGGCATCCACACATTGATGTTTCTCTACCACTCTTTCTCCTTCTCTTCCCCTCTCTCTAAAAATAAATAAGTAAAATATTTTTAAAAATAGACACAGTTGCTTTGTTTACTGAGGAACTATTTCATTCCTGGTTTTCTTTCTTTTCCTTTCACTCAGTCACTTTTTTTTTTTTTTTTTTTTACAAAACTTTTTCCTCTTCTCTTTCCTGGTTTAGGTCTTACGGGAGTGAAAATTCAGCTCCCAAATGAGCTAGAGTTAATTCTTCTTTATCATTTTCCCCCTTCTTTCACTGCCAGGTGAAGAATTTTCCACCAGGTTTAAGCTCTTCACCTGGAGAGTTCAGTCAAATTGTTAATTTGAGCCCATTTGTTGGTTATTGCTCTGTTATCAGTCTTACGCTACTGAGTTTACATTTCTTTAAGATTTCCATACTGTTACAAGTTATTTTATGCTACTTCAAAGTGCCTCTTTTATATCAATTGTGTGTTTTTCCTTTGCTCCCTTGTGCTTGACAGCCTGGCTTGGCGGCTTTGTGGCCATTTCCATCATCAGTTTCCTGTCTTTGCTGGGCGTTATCTTAGTGCCGCTCATGAATCGGGTGTTTTTCAAGTTTCTCCTGAGTTTTCTTGTGGCATTGGCTGTTGGGACATTAAGTGGTGATGCTTTTTTACATCTCCTTCCACATGTAAGTATGGTAATTTGTCCTATTAGTGTAGCATATTATTCAGCATTGAAAAAATATATATCTATAGTTTATACTAGAATTCTTTGTATTGTTATATATAAAGGTTGGAGATTTGGTTTAGAGGAGTTGACTTTAAAATATATTTGGTAACAAAAGCTGCATTTTCGTGTTCGACCTTAATACATTATTTTGCTTTTCTTTTTAAAGATAGTTAAGTATAAACTCATTTAACTTTTTGGAACCCAGTGAATAAAAGGAGGCAGATTCTACTCATATTATTACTGTGACAGACTGCAATAGTGTGAATTATATGCCTACATGTTAATGTAATTGTTACAGAAATAAAAAATGTGACTCCTTGTGCCCAGGAAACTTAAAGGTTTTCTTCAGAAATGAATTTATGTGTGTATTTAGAGGCTTACACTTTGTGACACAAGTGAATTCTTAACCAAAGCAAGTTTAGTAAAGTAAGTTTACTTTTCCATTAAATATTTGGGATAGGTGCACAGGCAGAAAATAATTTGGATCTCATTTTCTAAGTTTCCCTTAGAGGTTTGCAGGTAAGTGTGCAGGGGTAGGGGGAAGGAATTATTCCTGAAGTAATACATATGTCATCATGCTTTACCCAGCAGTGAGAGACAACTGTTTTGCTGTGACAAACTCCCTATCCATCAGATGGCAGGTGTGTTCAGAAATACCTGCTACACAAAGTGACGTGTGCATGGGATACATACTCTCTGACACCACCACCCCCAGACTCAGCTCTGTGTGTGCGCCACACCCTGTTCCTAACGTGCAGGAGCAGTGGTTCCTGCTGCACTCAGCTGTCGGCCACTGAGGCAGTGCCTCTGGAGGTGCCTGCCAGGGCTCGCTGCACAGACCAGGCTTCTTGTAAGCACACCAATGACAGTGCTGTGAGCTTTCCAGCCAGGAGTATAAGCAGTGAACACTATAGGCATGTTAAATCTGGCTATTTCCTGTTGCTCGTGTCCATGATAACTTGTCAAACATTGAAAATACCCACTACCGATGTATCATGAGGACCATTGGGGAATGTATCCTTACACTGAACAGATCAAATCTGTTAACTGTCGTAGTACATTATATGCATTAAGCTCTAGATAGTTGTCTGCTTATTGCTCATTTTATTTTTAATATCCTAAACTTCCCCTCATTTCACAGTATCCCATTAATTGCCTAATTCTCAATGATTTCAAGTTTTACCTTAGCCAATTTTTCAGATGTGTGAAACTGATGAATTTATAAAATACATGTTGTTTTGCCTTTAGTCTCATGCAAGTCACCACCATAGTCACAGCCATGAAGAAACAACAATGGGAACGAAGAGAGGGCCACTGTTCAGTCATCTCTCTTCTCAAAACATAGAAGAAAGTACCTATTTTGATTCCACATGGAAGGGCCTAACAGCCCTGGGAGGCTTGTATTTCATGTTTCTTGTTGAACATGTACTCACTTTGATCAAACAATTTAAAGATAAAAAGAAAAAGGTAAGAGAAAGTATATTGAGTACTTCTTATGCATCAGATATTTATTTAGAGTAGTATTCTTTTTTTTTTTTTAAGATTTTATTCATTTATCCTTAGAGAGGAAGGGAAGGAGAGAGGGATCATCAATTGAAACATACATTGAAACATCAGTGTATGGTTGCCTCTCGTGTGCCCTCTGCTGGAAACTGGCCTGCAACCCAGGCATGTGCCCTGACTGGGAATTGAACCGCGATTGTGTGGTTCGCAGGCCTGCGCTCAATCCACTGAGCTACACCAGCCAGGGCCCTAGTACTTCTTTATCTGTTGATCAGCAGTTCTGTATCTACATCATTAGTGTTCTCTCCCTAGAACACAGTGGCTGAAATACTATCTGCATTTCGTGCAGAGCCATGTCCCACAGGAGTTTTGCGGACTTTGTCGTCTTCCTTTTTAGAATACGTCGAGGGTCTTTTTTCAAGGGCATCCATATCTTAGTTTTTCATCTCATTTGGTTCCTCAAAAAGTATAATAATGATTTCTTACATGGTAAGTGTTGAGAGCTCTTTTCACCCAGAACAGGACATTTTACCTAGGATTTTTCCTTACGTTATCCATCCTGTGCCTGTGTATACCATAGTTTTAGATCACTTGCCATCTTTGTAAATCTGAAATCTCCGTATTTAAATAAGGGTTATATCTCATACTTGACATAGTTAGACCCTTACATTAGTTCAGTGTCAAACTTTCTACCAGTAAAGGTTATTGATCATGCTGGAAACCTGAGAATCACCTGTGACATCTCCATCCTTACATTTAACCTAGTTTTATTAAATATATTTAGAGTTTTTCCATTTCTCTCCATCTTCCTTACTATTCTAGCCCATACCACCCTTATCTCCCACCTAGGTGACAGTAGTTGCCTCCTAAATGACCTGTCTACATTATTTTTGTCTTCCAATCCAGGCAGAGTGGTTTGTTTAAATGAAATCTGATGAGGTTAGACTCCACTACTTAAAATCCTTCCTTTAGTGATTTCTCATGGCTTTTAGGGCAAAGCCACAGCTCTTCACAAGTCTGCATTGTCTGGTCTCCTCCAGCTGCCTGGCCTTATCTCTAGCCACCCTGTCTGACGTACTAGGCCCCAACCACATTGTCCTTTCTATTCCAGATGGGACTGGCTCCTCTCTGGGCCTCCTACATGCCATTCTTCCTGCCTGGAGCACTGCCTCTCTTTCCTTTCCCTGACAAACCCCTGCTCATCCTTAGGTCTTGGTATAAATATCACTTTCTCATGGAAGCCTGTCCTGGTACTTATTTTTTTTTGTTTTGCTGTTGTATGCTCTCATAGCACTCTGATTTTTCTTTGTAAATGTATCGAAAATTGCAGTCAGAGAATTGTATATAATTATTATCTGTGTAAGGACTCCCTCCCTGTTGATAATAAGCTCCGTGAGAACATAGACCCTTTGTGTCTTGTTTTACATTGCATTGCCAGTACATGGCCTAAGGAACATTCTCGGTACCTAATGCTTAAGGAACAAAAGACTTCATTAAAATGTGTAAGTTCGAGAGAGTCATTGCCCAACAAGAAATAAAGCATTAAGTAAAGTGATTTAAAATACCTGAATTTATTTATATTCACAAATATTTAAATATTTTCTCTGAGAAAATTCTTATAACCTGTTGATGTAAGGACATCCAAAGCTGTAGAAAATTTTTATGAGTTTATTAGAATTCATCTGTGCCACACGGGACATGCCCGGAAGCAAGATCTCAACAAACTGGGAACAATGCTCCCCAAGATGGCAGTTTGCCATTTTTATGCATTTGGAACTAAGAAGGGAATGTAAGATTTCATGGAGAGAAAACGAGGCAGGGAAATCTCTATGAACTATGCTTGGATTACAAGATAGTTAACAAGATTATATGCTCTTTAAACAAATTTTTTTTTATTTGTTGATTTTTAGAGAAATGTTGATTTGTTGTTCTACTTACTTATGCATTCATTGGTTTCTTCTTGTATGTGCCCTTAGCGGAGATTAAACTGAGCGGAAACCCCAACCTTGGGGTTTCTGGACAATGCTCTAACCAGCCATGCTACCAGGCCAACGCCAATTCTGTGTTCCTCTCTGGGGGTGGTTATGATTCCATTACAAGGGGTCTGAAAAAGAGACATTTCAAAGGTGTGCTAACATAGCTGCACAGAAACAATGGACAGGGCTTACTTAGGGTGACAGTAACCTTTTACTGGGGAAGTTGCAGGCCTGAGGGGTGACTACACACTGCCCAGTTCGAAATTGATGGTCAGGTGACCCTGTGAGGTTACTTTCAGTCACCTGCATTTGTCAGATTTATTATAGAGCCCCTTTTTTGTCCACAACCCTAAGAATGTACTGATATTATATACACTGTTAGAACTAGAAGAAATCTTAAGTCATATTCAAAGGTACTACAAGTATAATTTTTGTGTGACATTTTAAAATATTTTTAATGTTCTCTTTTATGTAAGTAGATAATATACAGGCACCGTTTTCAAACAGTGACCTTTATGCTTGGATTCAGAGATGGGAACAATATCTCAAGTATGTTGCTTAAAAACTCCAATTATAAATTCAAGGCTAACTAATAGCGGTTTAAAAAGAGAAAGTTTGTTAATGATGTTTTACTATAGGAAAAGCATTTAAGTTATAATAACATATATCTTAGTGTCACAGTATAGTTTTGATAAGGGAACTCAAAAATTAAAGGTTTCAGTCATAGTCGGTAGGCTTAACTGATTAAATGCAAGAGGAAAGCTATTGCAGGAACTGGAATGTGTGACCTTGGGACTCCAGGAAGTGGACAAGCAATTCAACTTTTGTGCAATAGAGATGGTCTGAGTTGTTGATCAACAGATAAAGAAGTACTGGGAACTTCTTATCTGATTAACCTTTTTGCCAAACCCCTTACCTACCCTTTTTTCTCTTCGCTAAAAGTCTCTACCCTTTTAACATCTCTTCTCTTGAGATGAAATGTTAAAATGGTTTCTGAGGGTATATAACCCGCTGTCTGAATAAAGCACTCATATGGATTCAATCCTCGACTCTACTTACTAGTTCTGTTCATGACAGACAGCACAAATGCTGACATTTCTGGTTTCAGTTTTAGGATGTGTGAAGTATGGAAAGCATGGGTTTTCAGCATACAAAGAACAGATAGAAAAAACTAAGCAATTGGTTAGCAGATTACTAAGTGCCTGAAGAAAATGCTCCTGGTTGGTTTTAAATGGGTGGCCTGAGGCAGAGCTAAATTTTAATGTGTATGTGAATCACCCCAAGATCTAGTTAAAATCCCCATCCAATTCATTAGGCCAGGGTGTGGCCTGAGATTGTGCATTTCTGACAAGCTCCCTGGGGATGCTGTGCTGTTTAGGTACGACCACACTTAGAGTAGATGACCTAGGGGACATTCAGAAGGGTGAATGCCATTTTTCTGCATCTTATGTTACTGAGGCATTGATTCTTCACATTCGGACGGGTTACCATGCCTAGGACACCGCTAGGAGCTGTGCAAGCTGAGGACAGGCCCTTCGGTGGCTTTATTCCACCGGAGGTCTGTTACTCTGCAGTCTTTTTCTGTGTTTTCTGCTTAAGTGTTTATTCAAAGCTGTGCACATAAACAAAGCAACTATTTTAAAGTATTGTTTACCCTTGCTCTTTTAGAATCAGAAAAAAAACGAAAATGATGATGACATGGAGATCAAGAAGCAACTGTCCAAGTACGACTCTCACCTCTCACCACAGGAGGAGAAAGCAGATGCCGACGACCGTAAGTCCTGTGGATCTGAGGGCTGCTGGGGCTCATCGCTCTGCTGGGACTACATGGAGAAGGGGAGACCATGTCCCTTTCTTTTTTAAACTCATACTTTTTTAATTACCAGTCAGAGGTTATTTTTATGTATATTTATATTTCTTTAAATTTTTTATTTTGCGGTGACTTCAGACTTACAGAAAATTTTTGAGATACAAATAATTCCTATATCCCTTTCCTGTTTTCCCCAGTTATTTTACCTACATTTCTCATCTCTTTCTCTGTGTGCACATGTACACATTTTCTCTAAACCATTTTAAAGTAAGTTACAGACATGATTTTTTTTTCTTTTCTTGTATTGGTTCTAGAGAGAGGGGAAGGGAGTGATAAGGAGGAGAAAAACATCTATTGGTTGACTCTTGCACCAATCGGGGACCAAACCCGCAACCCAGGATTGTGCCCTGACCAGGAATCGAACTGGCTACCTTTCAGTTTGCAGGACAGTGCCCAACCAAAGAACCCACATTGGCCAGGGCAGACAGGATGTTTCTTTACTTCTAAATACTTTCCCATATGTTTACTAAGGAAGGGAACATTCTCTTGTGTAACATACTTTGGATATTTTAATCAGGAAATTAATATTGATACAATGCAACTATCTAGTCCATAGACCTCACATGTGTTTTTCTAACTTTTTAAAATTCTTTTATACTCCCTTCTCCCCCCTAAAGAAGAAAAAGATCTAGAGTACAGTTTGGTCAGATGTTGAGTCTAATGTTTTTTTTATTAAGATTGATCAGTGTTAGCAGCAGTACCACAAAGTGGTATCATGTTTTTTTTGAGTCACATAATGTGCCACCTGGTCCAATGCTCTTTGTCACACATGGGGAGTATGAATTTTGAGCACCTGGCTAAGGTTATATTTACCATGGTTTTTCACTGTAAAGTTATTATTTTTCCTGTTACTTGAGTGTTAGCTTGGCATTCTGCATTGAATTAAGATTAAAATTTTATTTATTATTTTTAAGATTAAAATTTTAAACCAGCCCTGGCTGGTGTAGCTCAGTGGATTGAGCGCAGGCCTGCAAACTGGAGGATCTCGGTTCTGTTCCCAGTCAGGGCACATTCCTGGATTGCAGGCCAGTTCCCAGCAAGGGGTGCACAAGAGGAAACATACATTGATATTTCTCTCTCTCTCTCTCTCTCCTTCCCTTACCCTCTAAAGATAAATAAATTAATTTAAAAATAAATAAAATAAAATTTTAAACCAAACTCTTCATCGTGACTTTCAGGGTTTTAACCTGCCCTCTATTCTCCCCCATTGTTCTCTGTCCAGCCTGCTGGTGTTCTTAACCTGTAAGCGCACCAGGTTCATCTCAGAGCCTTGCATTTACTGTACCTTCTTGGAAGCCTCTTATTCCAGATCTTCACATGAATTCCTTCTCCTATTGTTTGGTCTCCACTCAGGTATCTTCTCGGAGGCCTTCCCTGGATCACCCAAATACAGAGGTTTTCCATTCACTGTCTATCATATTCCCCTTTTCTATTTTCTCCCCATGCTTTCCAGTGCCTCGAATTACCTTACATATCTGGAGCTCCTTGCTCTTTGGCTTTCTTCCTACAACAGCATAAGTTTCTTGAAGACAGAGGGATTGTCATGCTCCATTCTATCACCAGTGCCTGACCCAGAGTAGGTTCTCAGGAGGTAGTTGCTGACTGAGGAGAGAGAAAAACTTCTTTGTTGCTACTGCCTTTTTGTATTTGTCCACTCTTTGTTTTCCAACATGCTGTTTTTCTCTAAAGAGCAAGTAAGTGCTCTTGTTCGTCTTCCTGTACCTATTCTAACTTTTTTAGTGAATTCTAATGAAATATATAACAATGAGAAGAAATAGCTACTTTACAGTTGGACCACAGTGTCAGGAATGCTTCTGGGAAAAGTGACACTAGTGAACAGGACAAAGTAAAGCAAAATTTTATTTGTTGCATTTACTTCTCTTTCTACAAAGAGAGAAAAAACGGTTCTTGGTGATGATGATGGTATTTCTGATTCTTCTGTTTTTCCTTGAAGTTTTCCATCAAAAAAGAGGAAGTCAGACAACAGAATTGTATATGTTCTTTTATTTCCAATTTAATATTTTTCTTAAATATTTTCCCAAAATATTGCTTCTCAGCCTTTTGGCTAAGATCAAGTGTAGTATCTGTTCTTACCAGTTTAAAATAAGTATCTGCTTCTTTTAAATCAAAAAAGTAATCTTTAAAAATGTAAGGAGGTAGAAGAAATTAAGGGAGGATCTAGGGGGTAATTATTGAAAGTTAATATATAAAATCCGTTCTTAATATATGAGACCATTTTCTAAAATTCATTAAAACCTATTGTTTTTCATCAGTAATACTCTGATGTTTATTTCTTCAGGCATGTGTGAGAGAGTTGCTCCACTTTAAGATCTTTATTGACCTTAATTGTCAGTAGAATGTTTGAATATGTCTAAGCTTATTAACAAAGCCTTCTGACTCTCCCAACATCCTTTCTGTTTGTGCCCAGGACCTGAAAGCTATTTACGAGCCGACTCACAAGAGCCCTCCCACTTCGATTCTCAGCAGCCAGCAATCTTGGAAGAAGAAGAGGTCATGATAGCTCATGCTCATCCACAAGAAGTGTATAATGAATATGTACCCAGAGGTTGCAAGAATAAATGCCATTCGCATTTCCACGATACGCTGGGCCAGTCAGATGATCTCATTCACCACCATCATGACTACCATCATATTCTGCATCACCACCACCACCAAAACCACCACCCCCACAGTCACAGTCAGCGCTACTCCCGGGAGGAGCTGAAAGATGCCGGCATCGCCACCTTGGCATGGATGGTGATAATGGGCGATGGCCTGCACAATTTCAGCGATGGCCTAGCGATTGGTATACATCTACATATGTGCTCTTTATTGGTTGATTATCAAAATGTTTCTTCTTTGGCTACTTGGACAGTGAAATATTCAGTAAAGTGAAAGGAACTGTGCCTAGCCCATTACCTAAATGGTTAACTACCAAAAGTTGTTTTAATTTGTAAGGTCTTAAGATCAGGCTCCATTGTGTTTGAAACATGTGTGAGTTTTTCCCCCTAGACATTTAGGTTCTCTTATCTGCAATATAAACAGTATTAATTAAGGTAAAAGACTCTAATCATTTTTTTCTTTCATGCTATAAAAGAATCTTTGCATATATGATGAGTCTGTTGCCAATCCCTATCTAAAGAACTAGAGTTGTTGCTATTAAATTGTTATACCACAATTAGGAGATAATAGGATACTTATGAATTTTAGTAACTTAGTGCTAAAAGGGACCTTGGAAATAATTATAGATTAGGCAGCTGAGGCCTGGCAGGGTAAACAGTTGCTCAAGGAGACAACAGTTGCTTTGTTGCCCAGCTAAGATGAGCCCAGGCGTTGGCTCCCCCGTGAGAGCCTGGTGCCTTTCCTCCTCTCTGTCCTGGGCACAGCAGCAGCAACGAAGGAGAGTATTCAAATGCCAAGTCATGATTTATACATGATCAGTTGTGTAACATGTTAGCTTTTAAAAGAAAAGGATCTTAGACTCTTCTTATGAGACAGTAAAAGAATGAACGTAACAAGTCTGATATCGTAGTGAACTCCTCTAAAGCCAGTGAAACAATTTGTACTCTTGACTGCTGAGTGGTTATTTTTTTCCCCTAAACCTTTTAAGTCATTTTATTTCATATTTTTAAATGTGTTTTATGGGGGAGCAGTTACTTCTCAGGTTTGTGTAAGATCATGCAATCACTGTTAAGGCATAGTAGAACCTTCCCTTCTTTTTTTTTTTAAGATTTTATTTATTTATTTTTAGACAGAGGGGAAGGGAGGGAGGGAGAGAAACATTGTATGGTTACCTCTAGCACTTCCTTCACTGGGGACCTGGCCTATCCGGCAACCCAGGCATGTGCCCTGACTGGGAATCGAACCAGCAACCCTCATGGTTTGCAAGCCTGCACTCAATCCACTGAGCCACACCAGCCAGGGCAGAACCTTCCCTTCTTAATACCAGCTTGTGTTCCACTGGGAAATTTAAACCTAATTGAATGTAATCTGAGATTACTTACAAAGAAGATACAGAATGCACTTGGGAAAGTTCTTTTTATTCACAACCAGAATATAGTTTATTTCTTTTACCTCACTTTGTATGCTGGTAAAATTTTTTAAAAACACACCCACAAAATAATGTCAGTCTTTTTCTGATTGATTTTTACACAGGTGCTGCTTTCACTGAGGGTTTATCAAGTGGTTTAAGTACTTCTGTGGCTGTGTTCTGTCACGAGTTGCCTCATGAATTAGGTAAGAGAATCATATAAACGGTGTTTTCCAGGTGGTTGACATGTCTAAGTGCCACTAGCTTTTGCTAGTGATAGTTCCAGCAAGCTTCCTCATAACTGTTATGCCTTCTTACAAGTCTGCTAACCTAGTTAGCTTTCTTTTCTTAGTGAACGTAGGTTTGTTTCCAACCACAGTTCTGACCATATAAGTCCATTTACACAATTGTGTATGTGGGGTTGCCAAAGAGATACCTTTGTTCACTCTCTTCCCCTACTAAATATTTTCTTATGCCAACATTCTGCTGACCTCAGTGATCATTATCTTCATACACACAATATGAATTAGACCACAGGAATCAAATGAATCATCTTCCATTAACAGAGAATCTCACTGGAGCTGATAAAAAACCTTCCCAGAGTTGCTCTGGATCCTAGTTCATGTCCTTGGGGTTTTTTTGTTCCTTTGGTTTTTGTTGTGTTTTTTTATAGGCACATATTGCACACAACCATGACACCATTTTCACTTTTGTTCCTTGGCATGTGCCTGCCATTCAGAAGGCTTTCCATCTGCCTCCTTAATGGTTATGTTTAACATAAGTGTATGTTCTCCATTCTGGATCCTTCAGACTCCATGAACCCTTAACTAATCCCATAACTAATCCTTGTTATGTTATGTTCTCTTATAAGGAGAACATTAGAATCTAGCTCTGAATTATAAATTGCCTTTATAATCTGCTGATCATTTCGTGAGTGTTCACCACTCTCCTCCTCTTTGTAGCCAATTATGAGCTTCTTGAAGACAGTGCAAGAGCATAATAGTAGGTTTGTGGTATTTATCACTCATTAACAAAGTGTGAGCCTTGAGAAAAACTTTGAATTAAAAAAAAAACTTAGTTTATAGAGCTGTTAGGTTTACACTTTTGCTTTTCTCTCCCTCTTAAAAAACAAAAAACTAGAGAATTCCTTAAATCTGTGACATCTCTTGGGTATGTATTTTAAAAATGGTTTTTCAATTGCTTTATCCTTTGTTTTGTTTTCTGTTAAAGGTGACTTTGCTGTGTTACTAAAGGCAGGCATGACTGTTAAGCAGGCTGTTCTTTATAATGCTTTGTCAGCCATGCTGGCATATCTTGGAATGGCAACAGGAATTTTCATTGGTCATTATGCTGAAAATGTTTCTATGTGGATATTTGCACTTACTGCTGGCTTATTCATGTATGTTGCACTGGTTGATATGGTAAGTTTTTAAGACGTCAAATTACAACATTGACTAACAATAAAATAGAGATAATGTTTAATGAAACCTTATTTTTAAAAAGGCTTTAGATTAAGTGCAATAGTGATAAGTCATTCTGTACTCAGCAAAGTACTATATAAAGTATAGTACCTTTAGGGTTTATCATTTTGGATTGTTGATCACATGCACATCTTTATCCTGTCTAAGGATACAGAGAAGTATTTACCCCTCTGTATGTACCCCTTTGTGAGAGTAGAATCTCAGCAGTCATGCTTTGAATTGTGTATAGATTTGTAGGAAGCCCAGCACAAGCCACATATTATTGGCATGCTATGTGTACTTCCAATGCTTAAAAGTTCCTTATTAATAAACAAAGCAGTCACATCTCTGTCATCAAAGAACTTTGACTTGCTAAGCAGATAGTAAATAATCATTGTTAATTAAACTACTAGGAAATGCTATGTTATGTTACTAGCTAAAATCAATATGTATATGGTCATGTTTTAAGGAATTAATCAATATATCCAGCTATATATAATATGAATATGCTGTCTTGCTAAGGCTTGTAAAAACTAATCTGTAGTCTTGAAACCTTAAAGGTTGCTCTTTTTTTCTTTTTCTAAGGTACCTGAGATGCTACACAATGATGCTAGTGACCATGGATGTAGCCGCTGGGGATATTTCCTTTTACAGAATGCTGGGATGCTGTTAGGATTTGGAATTATGTTGCTTATTTCCATATTTGAACACAAAATTGTGTTTCGTATAAATTTCTAATTAGGGAATAAATGATAGAGTAGCTTAAAAAACTGCTGTCTATAGTTTGAATAGGTCATAGGAAGATGAGAGTATATGCTGTGTTAGGCAGTATTTAAGGTTAGTGTTTTTGTGATTTTTGTATTGAATATTGCCATTTGTTATGCTTATAAGGTCACTTATGGTGGAAACATAAAGGTACGTTTTAATATTTAAGTTATTCTACTTTTGGAATATAAACTGTATGTGCAATTTACCAGTTTTACCAGTCCATTGTATAAACAAGAGATTTGGCGTAATATGTTCTGTATATTTCAAGAAAAATATCATCAGTGTTTTTCTAGAACTAATTTAATACAGTAATTCCTGTGCTGGATTTTAGGCCTCTGAAGAACTGCTGGTGTTTAGGACTAAGAATACACATGAAGCTTAAGATACCAATCAATAAAGCTTGTACTGAATTTAAGCTAAGAAACAAGAAAAAATATGTACAATTAAGAAGGCATAAATTTCTTACCAAAAAAAATCACAAAAGTGGTTACAAAATAGAAGGAAAATTTAGATTTAAATTTAAAAGGCAATATTAGTAAAGTATAGAGTACATTCATAAACATTTTTGTCACAGTATTAATGTTCCCATAAAACCATAATGAGCACTTTTACTAATTTAGTTGTACACTTAACTTTGTATAATAGAAACATCTAAATATATTTAAATTCAAACACTGTATCACTTGACCAAGAAATTTGAATTTTAAAGTATTTGTGTGGAGATATACCAGATGACTATGAGACTTTCTATATTCCCAGGAGACTTAGATACCACCACGTTTATGTATTGCTCAAAGTTATATTTGGGTGGTTATCTGGTTCATTAAATGTAAGTATATTATAACTTTGAAAAAAGGATATTAAAACCATATTGAGTATAATTTGACTTCTGGATTAGGAAGTCCTTTGGTATCTTCCAGTGCTTCAGTGTTGTCATTATGAGCAATTTTCCTGTTTGTACACAGTACTTTAGATATACTAGGGCTGTCTGTGGCATTCTCTTAGATGTTGTTTTTCTACAAAATAAAATCCCATGTCAACTTGATATTAGATGTCTTTCTTTTTTAACCATGTTACCCATTTTTAAGTGTACAGTTCAGTAATTTTAAGTGTATTCACACTGCTGTACAGTGAATCTCAAGACTTTTTACTTTCCAGAACTGAAACTCTGCCCATTAAACAACTTATTTCTTCCTCCCATAGTCCCTGGTAGCCACCATTCTACTTTCCATTCCTATGAATATGAGAGATCAGATCTTCTTCAGTATAATCCAGGTGATAGTATACTTATCAGTTCATTTCTATTATTGTATTGTGTGGCCTTATTCAATTTTAAATTCTTTATCCACAATTTGTTCCACACTATCCCTAATTGTTTAATAACGAGAATGTTAAGCTAAAGGAGAAGCATTCATACCCTACACTCTAAAGAGAATCAGAAGTAATTGGATGAGACCCTACACCCCACCTAGGGCCTACTGAAGGACAGCTGGACTAGCATTCTGTTCCCCAAACCAAATGAAAGGGATCGGAGTGGGGGGTGCCTGAAGGATGAGATGAAGCACCTTCTCTGGCTGGCTGATTACTCTGCTGCCGAAGTCAACAGACCTGCCCTAGTGCCACTGCCAGATCAGTGCAAGGCAAGGGAGTTCTGGAACACCTGGAAATGTTCCTCGAGTCTGGGGAACACAGAGTTTGTATCTACTCCTTTCACAGAGATTCTCAAGATGGAAGGTGTGCTAGATCAGCCCACAAAATAGGATGAATAGGAATGATAGCTCCTACTCCAGTTTGAACTTATTAGTGGACATGTAGAAGATTTAAGTAATACTTAGTTCCCATGGTTCCGTGTTGGGGAAAATGGAGATTAGAGAAAAAGGCAGATTAAAATATAGACCAAAAGCTTATCCTTGAGGAGATGGGTTGGGGGCTCAGACTGATAGAAAAGGCATAAAAAGAAATATCTTCAATGAAAAAGGAGGCATAAATAAAGATACAAGGTAGGACCCCCCCCCCAAGGAAAACCAGAATCATCTCCTGGAGGGTGGGCCCCATTGTGGTACTGGCTTCCCCCACTAGACCTGTGCTCTAGGAACCTGTCCATCAGTGTACCCGCTGGTGTGAGAGGCTGTTTAGCTTCAGTGAAATTTTTTTAAGACTTCCAACATAGTTGCCTATGTCATGATGGGTGATCTTTGAATACACCTGCCAATACCACTCTGAGTGTTTAGCAGTTTTTGACCAAAATCAGCATGACATCCATGCCCCATTCTCCCTAGTCACCTGATATCATCCCTAGCGAATTTTTGTTGTTTCCCCAGAATAAAAAAAAAAAAACCTCAAAGAGAAATGTTTTGCCAATATGAAGAGATGAAACATTTTGTAAATAAATTCTGTTTTGGGGGTCTCCCCTCATACACAATAGTATTGAATAGATTCAAGAAATCCTAAAAGCAGACTATGTATTTGAGAATTTTATGGATTAATTTTCACTTTGAAAAAAAGTCTTTGAGTGTTAACATGATCACAATACCAAACTTCTCCCCTCCTTCCTCCAAAACAAAGCATTGTTTGCATTGTTTACCAAAACTTCAACACATAAATCCCTAGCTTCTAGAAATATTGTCTTGGATTAGAGAAAGAACATTCATTGTGTTCATTGAGGTTAGTGTTATCTTCATATAAAATGATGAAAAAGACAGTCTAGCTAGGACTCAAGACTCCCTACACATTTTTGCTAGCTATGTCTAGCTGTCGGGGCCATTTATCAGTGAATGACCTTGAAGAATGAGGTCTGAGACAAGGATCAGGCCTTGTGTAACAGGTGAGTTCTGCAAAGCTCAGCTGCCTCACAAACTTGTGCTGCATCCACCTGAGATCTTTTATTCTGCTTTGGTGGGACTTGCGGGGAGGCACTGAAGAGGTCCTGATGCAAAGGATGCTCGCACTACTTGCTATACTGTGAGCCAAAGTCCTCTGTCCCAGGAGTCTCATGTCTTCTGCCATTACCCGTGAAATAGTAACAGCTAACTTTCAGCTTTAAGTTGGATAAAATCCCAGAACCTCAAGAAATCTAACAGGATACAAATGAAAAGTGAAAGTGAGTATAGATACAAGAATCCTAAATAGCAAATCAAACTCAACAGTATGTGATATGTTATGATCAAGGTGTTCCTAGGGATGCAAGAACAGTTCATTAGAAAACCCATTACTATAATAGACCATGCCAACAGATTAAAGAAAAAACTTAAAATCACAATTAAATCAGAAATAAAATAATTCAGGCCTAAAGAAAAAACACTTTGGCATAATATTAAAAATAGAAAATGTTTACAATTCAGGAAGTCTATTTAAAACTTTGTCTTCTTGCCCTGGCTGGCATAGCTCAGTGGATTGAGCACGGGCTGCAAACCAAAGGGTTGCAGGTTCAATTCCTAGTCAGGGCACGTGTCTGGGTTGCAGGCCAGGTCCCCAGTGGGGGCCACATGAGAGGCAACCACACACTGATGTTTCCCTCTCTCTCTTGCTCTCTCCTCTCTAAAAATAAATAAATAATCTTTTTAATAAATAAATATAAATATCTCACAGCAAATGAATGAATAAATGAATAAATAAATAAATAAATAGATTGTCTTGAATATCCCCATCCTATAAAGTCAAGAGTTTAAGAAAAGCAGTAGGAAGGGATAAAGTGCAGAGAGAGGAACTTATGTAGACCAGAAAGAGAAACTACAACTCCAAACATGGAGTGATCTTGGACGCCCCATATAATACTATGAAAAGTATAATGAAAATTAAAAGAGGTAGCAAAATTGCCATAATTCCATAGATTTGGTAAAATACACATAACATAAAATTTACCATTTAACCATTATTATATGTACAATTCAGTGGCATTACATACATTTATGTGTGCAACCATCACCACAGTCTATCTCCAGAACTTCATCATCCCGTAGCGACTCTGTCCCAGTGAACAATAATTCCTCATTCTCCCCACCTCCAGTCCCTGGTAGCCAGAATTCTACTTTCTGTTTCTATGTATGTAACTATTCTAGATACGTCATATAAGTGGAAGTGTATGATAGTTTTCCTTTTGAGTCTGGCTCATCCACTTAGTATAATGTCTGTAAGTTTCATCTGTTTGTGGCATGTATCAGAATCTCCTTCCTAGTTAAGGAGGCTGAACAGTATTTCATTGTATGCACATACCACATTCTATTTACCAATTATTCCATTGATTAGGAAGGGTTTCTCCCAACTTTTGGCTATTGTGAATAATGCTGCTATGAACATGGGTGTGCAGATATCTGTCTGAGTCTCTGCTTCAGTTCTTTAAACTACATATCCTGAAGTGGAATTGCTGAATCATATACATATTTATACTTTGAATATTTTGAGAAACTACCATACCATTTTCTATAGCATCTGCACCATTTTAGATTCCCACTGTTGTGTTTTTTTAAAAGCCCAAAACAAAGACATTTGCATTTGGAAAAGAATTATATTATTAAATAAATTATTTCTTAAGTTTGCTTTAAATGTAAAATTCTGTAATTCTGTTACAACTAATGGTAAGATTTTTGAACTGATTTATAAAATTAACCATCATTTGTAAAGCTGTTTCTAGGAAAGAATACCTCATAGATTTCTCATGTTGGCTTAGAAAGTTTTTATACTTTGCAACGCCAATACTAGGAATATCTAGAACGTGTTTAAATCAGTAGAGTAACCCAGATCTAGTGGAACCAGTCTGCCGCCTTGTGGAACTTTAATGAAATTTCCAATTTTACAAATTGGAAGGATGACTGTAACTTAGAAATGAAGTCACTTGTGTTCAACTATTAGTTTTTTCTTTTAATGTCAACTTAAAAAAGTTTTATTTAACATATCTATGCAAGATCTCTATAAGGACAACCAAAATGCTGCTACTGGACACAAATATTTGAATAAACGTAAAGGTATTTCTGTTCTTGGCTAGGAGGCATGCACCAAAGATATGAATCCCATGGTCATGAAGAAGTATGTTTTGCAGGATTTCTCACTCATAAGAAAAATTCTATTTAAAAATATAACTGTCTACAATATAGATGAATCTTGAAAACATTAAGTGAAATAAGCCAGCCACAAAAGATCAAAAATATCATTGATTGTATTTTATTGTATGGTGTTACCATAAACTTTTTACTTTCATTGTATCTTAGGTGAAAACATTTGGCAAATGAGAGGGGTTATAAAGTAAGAATAATAGTATTTATTAAAGTCTGTTGTAGACCTCTATACCAGCAATTTTCAACAGGCATGCTGCAAGAATTTTTAAAATATGCAATACCTGACTATTTAGCCAGGGGCACTGACCTTTTTTCCTAGATTGTAAAATTAAAAAATGGCAGCAGCCAACACAATAATAGCTGTCATCTGGTGTAAATGTCCTGTATCGAATCATAAATATATAGGTCATATGACAGAGTTGCATCTGATTGGTTAATTCTTTGTAACCAGAAATCCTTATGTACATGTATAGGCACCTGATTTTTTTTTTCAAGTCACTCTGGAGCAAAAAGGGTAGGTAATTACTCTTTTTTTTTGCAAATCAATAAAAATTATACCTATTTTTTGTCAGATTTGCCAGAAATATTTTTTGTGTGCTGCAGAATTTCATTAATTAGTTGATATGTGCCATGAGATGAAAAATGTTGAAAATTGCTGCTCTACATAATTCTCTCAATCCACAGGACAACCCTGCAATATAGATTTTATTGGTTACATATTATTGATGAGGAAACTAAAACTCAGTAAAATGAACCAGTTTGACAAAGGTCCCAGAGCTAGTTCATGCCACAAAAGAGCTTTAAACTGTCTGCTGGTCTCCAAAACCAAAAAAAATGTGAGTTCGGGTTGGGTATACCCCATCTTAAAAGATTTTCCAGTGTGATATCTTATCTCCATTTCCTTTGAAACAAATGATTCCACCATTAGAATCTCAAGATCTGTGATCCTGTCTCATTGAGTAATGGTGATTTTTTTCCTACTAAACAGGCTGGGCTAGCTTGGACTGCATCATGATATGCCAGGCTTTCACCAAAGGAGAACCATCCAGTATTCCAGGACTTGGCTAGAACATACTCTATAATAGTTTTAGAGAAACCCTGCCAAATGGGCATGTTCATAGATGTCAGACCAACATAGCCATGGCACTGAAAACCATTCACTAGACAAATACTGAGCTTTTACAATGATCAGACACTGTTCTATGTAATATTTTGCAAATTAGAAAAATAGATAAAAATCCCTGCCCTGATAGAGTTTCATGTTTGTAAGAATAGGCAGACAATAAGATAAAAAGGTAAATTATATAGTGCATTAGAAAGTGATATGTTAATTTAAAAAATTACAAAATCAGGAGCTTCTCCTGAAAAGGCCCAAGGAAGACATAGGTAAATCTAACAGACAATTCTCATCCTCATCTTGTGTGAAGGAGCTTTGCCCACAGAGCCCCACCCACCGTCCGCAGTGGATGAGAATAAATCTACCAAGACATGATCTGCCTGGGGAGGAAAGGTGGCCGTTCTCTCAAAGGATAAGGACCAAAAGCCTTTTCCTCAATGGGTTTTTATTGGGTTCATTTTGCACAGGAATACAGGTAAAGTTCAGTAATCATTGTCAGGCAGTAAGGATCAAACAATAGCATACTGAGAACTACAAGGGCTTATTCTGAGTCTGAGTCTGTTAGCTAAGGGGCTACAAAACTTTGGGAAACAAACTCATTTCCTGCTCTGACCCTTATCATTTAATTGAGAACATTCTTACCAAGCAGGTTTCACAGGATTTTATGCAGTCTTTATTAGGCCTGATCGCCCCAGGAACCCACCCTCTCCAGCATAGGGAGGTACCACCCTCTGTCATTGTTTCAGGCTGAAGTCAGGCAGGGGAACTAAGGCAGTCAAGAGATTAGGAGACAGAATGAGGACTCAGGCTATGTCAAAGCCAAGGAGTGAGGGTCCATCACCCCCTTTGGCTTATAGCCCCCCAAGTCCGTCCCTGGGGGCCCCCCATGATTGTGCCTGTCTAAGGCCATTGGCTAACCTATCATGCATTGGGGGCCAAGCAGGGTGAAGTAAAAGGGGCAGAGGTGACGCCCCTGGCAGGGAGATAAGCTTTGTCTCTTTAGTGGCTTATGGTCTGAAGGTTGCTCACTCAGCCTTTGCCGTGGGCAGGGGGTGTGGGGGTGGATTACAGCTTCTGAAACCAGGCAGGGCGTTTCCCAACCGTCTTGGTTTGTTACCAGCATTTGACATCAATGATCATTTCCTCCTTCAGATGTGCGTTCTTTGGGGTTCCAGGTTGCCATACTACTGGTTTCCTACTAACTCAATGGCTATTCCTTTGGATATTTTTAGCTTATTTCGTCTTATTTCCCCAACTTCTAAACATAGGAGTGCCCTTAACTCAGTCTTTCATCTTTTCTGCCAGTCTGCACTCCCCTGCTTGGTGATCTCATTCAGTCTCAAGATTTTAAATATTGTCTATAGTCAAAAGATATAATGCCAGCTGAGACATCTCCTCTAAATTGTAGGCTATTCAATTACCCAACAGTTCCACTTATAACTGCAAATTTAATATGAATTCTTGTTCTTTCCTCCACCCCCCAAAACCTGTTCTCCCACTGTCCTCCCTGTCTCAGTTAATGACAACTTCAGCCTTCCAACTTTAGCTCGGGCTGAAAACTGAAAACCTTAATGTCTTCCTTTAGTTTTCTTTGACCCCTGTCTCCCCACTAGTAAATCTGGCATGTTCTGCTTTCCAAATATATCCAGAATCCGCCTGCTTTTCACTTCCTGTGTTTCCAACCTAGTTCGAATCATCATTTCTTGCTGGGTTGTGACAAGCACCTTGTCTCCCTGCTTCCTCCTCTGCCCTCACTTGCCCAGTCTCTTCTCAACATAGCAGCTGGATTATTTGTTTTTTAATTAAAAAGTAAACAAGACCATGTGATTTTTCTGTCAACACTTCCCCAAAACTCTCCATCTCAGAGTAAAATCTGAAGTCCTAGTAGTGGTTTACAAGGTACTGTATGATCATTCCCTCCTCTACCTCATCTGATTCTCCAGCTCCTGTTGCTCTTCCTCTGATTGCCCCAGTCCAGCCATATGTGTTCTCCTTGCTGTTTCTTAAGCCACACAAGGCACACTACTGTCTCATAAACCTTTGTGTTTGCTGCTCCTCTGCTTGGAGCACCGTGAAACAGCTGCATGGCTCATGCTTGCCTTCCTTTTGATCTTAGAATGTCATCCCAGTAAGACTTTCCCTGGCTACCCTCTACTCCCTCCCCATTTGCTTTTCTTCATGGCACTTAACCTAACATGACAGGTATTGCACTTAAATACATGGTTTATTTCTCACCACCATATAATTTGTACAAGTGGCAGGGATTTTTTTTGTATGTTTTATTTTCATTGCTGTATCTTCAGTACCCAGTTCATATTAACTGTTCAGAGTGTTAATGCCATCCCGCCTGAGACCACCAGGAACACACCTGCAGTTGAACAAATTGGGTTTTTGGCTTTATTGCAATGAGGGAAACTGTACACCAGGGGGAACCATGCAGCGGCTCTAGGAAGGGGGTCTTGGCAAGAACACGGAGCATTTAGGCCTGTGTTAGGTGATTTGGGGACAGTTTCAAGGAAATGGGTCTTTGCACTGGATTGGATGCTGCCAGGAAGCAGAAATAATTGTCTTATTGGTTATCTTAATGAATTTATTCTACACAAAAGGGGAGAAGAATGTGAAGTTAAAACTAATTGGTAAAGAAGTCACAGTTTCAGGCTGGTTTGTTATGCTTCAAGAGATAACCAGAGCACAATGAATTGAAAATGGCTTGCATCTCTCTGACAGATTTAAATCCAAGGATCAACACATTGGAATTTTACTGTTATGTAAATTGAAAACAGCACTTGCTAAGGTCTGTTCATTGACGTTATTCTCCAATCTCCAGCAGAACCTTAAAAGTTCTGGGTTTAAGATCAGGTAGAAGGTGATTAGGTGGCTGATAAGGATATTGGCAGTTCACACCTATTAGCAATTAGACTAAACAGCTTTCCATAACTTACTATATTTAGTACCATTATCAGAACAGAGGATTTATTTATAATTGTCCTAAGAGTATTAAAAACATCTCCGGTGCCTTTAACTTAGTCTATAAGCAATAGTATATTATACATACCATGTAGTTACAAGAATATTTAAACCTGGAAACCAATAAGTAAAATCTTTAGTAGGTTGCACATAAACATTGCTACCCTTCTTAAACCTGAGAAGTGCAACATCATTGAAACATATGCATATTATAAGTTTACTTATACATAATTTAACTTAGAAAGATTGAACTTATTTTTTAGCTTAAAATTTTTTATCCTAAGTTTGATAAGCATAAAAGCCCCTATGGATGAATTAAAATATGGAGAATGTGAAATAAATTTAATTACTCTTATTAGACTTACCTTTTTTGTACTGAGGTAAAATGCACATACCATAGAATTAACCATTTTAAAGTGTACCATTTAGTGGGATTTAGTACTTCTACAGTGTGTTGTAACCATCACTTCTATATTTATTTTCAAAACATTGTAATCACCCCAAAAGAAAATCCCCATTAAACAGTCATGCCCCCCACCCCCACCCCCTAGCAACTACTTTTTGTCTCTGGATTTACTATTCTGGATATTTCATATAAATGGTGAAAATTTATGGTGAAAAATATAAAATGATATTTCATATATTGTGTCTGTCTTCTTTCATGTGGCATAATGTTTTTGAGGTTCATCTATCTTCTACCATGTATTACTACTTCATTCCTTTCTACAGCTGAATAATATGCCACACCGTTGTGATTATTGTAGCTTTGTATGAAGTTTTCAAATCAGGAACTCTGAGTTCTCCAACTTTGCTTTTCATTTACAAGTTTGTTTTGGTTATTCAGTGTCCTTCTCAATTTCATATAAATTTTAGAATCAGCTTTTCCATTTTGGCCCAAAAGGCCATTGGCATTTCAATACGGATTGCACTGCATCTGAAGATTGCTTTGGGTAGTATATCATATTAACAATATGTCTTTTAATCCATGTCTTTCCACTTACTTAGGTCTTCTTTGATTTCTCTCAATGATGCTTTGTAGTTTTCGGTGTATACCTCAAAATCTTGGTTAAATTTATTCCTGAGGGCAAAAAATAATAAAAATAAATAAATAAATGAGTCTATTCCTAAGTATTTATTATTTTTTATGCTATTGTAAATGAGATTGCTTTCCCAATATCATTTTCAAATTGTTGGTTACTAGTATATAGAAATACAACAGATTTTTGGTTTGTGTTCGTTACATGTCTTTTATTATGTTGAGAAAGTTCCTCACTATTCCTACATTCATGAGTTTCTGTCTTATAATGAAAGGGTGCTGGATTTTGTCAAATGATTTTTTTTTGCACCAGTTGAGATGATCATGTGTTTTTTCTTTATTCTATCAATATAATGTATTATATTAATTTTTGTGTTTGAACCACCTTTGCATTCTTGGGATAAATCCCATTTAGTCATGATGTATAATACTCTTAATATGATACTGGATTTGGTTTGCTAGTATTCTGTTAAGGATTTTTGCATCAATATTCATTAACAATATTGACATAAAGTCTCTTCTTGTGATAGCCTTCCTTTATTTTTTTAGTTGTTACTTGGTAGTCATTCCAGGAAAGTCAAAGATTGTTTATGGAAAAAAAAAAGCATTATTCTGACTTGAGACCTATATATATGGGAAGACAAAATTAAGAAGTATAATCAGAATGTATAAGATATGAAAATGTCATAATTATCCAAGGGCATGAACCATTACAGTCACTATTTTGAAAACACAGCAATAAGTAACAATGTCAATAAATACAGATCTAACAGCCCAGTGTGGAAATGCATGGTATAGTCATATACAGAATACTATGTGAGTCCATAGCAGGGGCAGCCAACTTAGACCAAGGACCAAGAAAGACAGAAGACTCGGTGCTTTGGCTCAGTCACTGAGAGCAAAACTTAGCTGGAGAGAGAAGACATGTAATAATTATAAATAACATAGGCTACTAGTGTAAGTGCTAAATAAGGCATTCAAGTCAGTAAGTGACACAGGAAGTAACTTCTTACATGCATTAAAATAGTTGGGAAAGAAAAGAAGGTAGAATTTAAGGTGGTTTATAAAGTTCAGGTAGAACTGAGATAGAAAAGGGAGTGGGAAGAATTGGAGTCTCAGGTGAAGACACAATTTGGGAGATGATATGTAGAAATCTTGGTGGCTGTGGATCATGGAAGGGAATAATGTTGATACATTTAGGAAGACCGGTTAGACTCTGACTAAGTTAAGGTTGAAAATTAGGCTGAGTAGATCATATAAATAAAAGAATGAACAATAAGGGAAAGAAAGGAGTGTGGAGACAGAAATACATATTGGCCTGAGAGGAAGAGACAGGAAAATTACTTGAGGTATCTCCAAACCTTAAGTTGTAGTGACATTAGAAATAGGAAAGATAAACCAAACTTGTAATCAAACAAGTAAATAAATAAACATATTTGATGCCTACTTGATGCAGAGTTCTTGAACGGTGCTTCTCAAAACATGGTTTTGGAATTCCTGTGGTTTCTTATGTGTCTTTCTGGAAGTTTCCTGTATTAATATTTAGAAGTTTTCTTTATTAATATTTAGGTTTCCTATATTAATATTTAGAATATTTAGACAGTAACTATGTGTTCTTCTGTAAATATTGTAGACAAGTATGATGTCAAAATGTGCTGGATTCATTGAGATTATTTTTTAATTGTGTGATACATAACTATGTTCTTGTTAAAAAATGGAGACAATACAGACACAGCTTAGACTCCAATTCTGATCCTCTGACACCACTATTGATATACTGTATATTCTAGACCTTTTGCCATGCATTTACAATACTTAAGAATTCATAATATTTTATAAAGTATACTTTTATAAAACAAATGCAATTATCCTTCTGCAATTAAAAAAAAACCCTATCCACCACTGGATTGATTAATCTTTTAAGCTCCTCATAAGCACCACAATTAATTCAGCCATGTACCTGCTCTGAATGCCCCAACTCGTGACTGTGACTGAGCTGGACAGAACTAGTACATAAAGAGCTCCTAGTGCAAACATGCTGGTGTTTCCTTAGCATCGACAGCAATTAATGGAATTGCAGGGCCACAGGAAGGGGTATTTTAAAATATATCATTCCACGTAATCTTTAAAATGCCTGAATCAATTTACACGCCTATGTAGAGATTTTTTATCACTCCTTTCTCGGTACTGACAATTTCCCTCCACTGAGAGCTCCTGGCCAGGTAAACCCCGCCCAACCGCCCCGCTCAAACTCGGCACGCCCGAGCCCACCCCGCTGGCGCCTGATTCGCCCCTCCGGCTACACTCGGAAGTCCCGCCTCTCGGGCTTGCCTCTTCCGTGGGTGGACCGTGACGTCACTGCCGGCCGGACGCCATCTTGCTGGCTTGCGGCGGGGCTTGGATGTAGAGGCGGCGGTGGCGAGGGCGTGGGGAAGGGTGGGGTGAGGGGGCGAGGCTGCAGCTAGTGCGGCGAAACTCTCCTCCCCTCTGCCCCACAGCGTGGGACGGCGTGAACCGGTGTTGGAGGCATGTCCGCCTTCTCTGAGGCGGCGCTGGAGAAGAAGCTGTCGGAGTTGAGCAACTCGCAGCAGAGCGTGCAGACCTTGTCCCTGTGGCTCATCCACCACCGCAAGCACTCGCGCCCTATCGTGACCGTGTGGGAGCGGGAGCTACGTAAAGGTGAGTCGCCCGGGACCCCCACCCCACGTCCTCGGAAGCCCCATTCCCCCAGTGACCCCAGCTCCCGGCCGCCTGCCACTCCCCTATCCGGTCCCCCCGGGCTCCCTGGCTCCGGTGTCCTGGGGGTTTGGAAGAGCAGCGTGTACTGCGCTTCCCGCAAAGTCGGCACTTTGTAGGTATCGCTGAATAAAGGAGCGAAAGATTAAAAAAGAGCTATTGATTAAACACAGAAATAGTAACCAGGGCCTCAGGACTCCGCACCTAATTAGGGCCAGAAATTCAGGCAGTCAGGTATTTTTTTTTTTTTTTCATTCTGCACGTCAATAATGGAGGCTGGATAAGGAGAAAGGTAGGGAAGTGTGGAAAGGAAAAGATTGGTGTGGGGTTGGGAGTTACTGCCCTCATTTCTGTAACATATCAACTCAATCTTGTAAAATCAATAAAAGGATCGGAGTTTTAGAACTGGGGAGTGTACAATAAGATGTGTAATGCAATGGAAAGACTCCTGGATTTATAGATTTTAGAGGACTTGGATTGGGCAGATTTCTTAATTCCGGTATTGCATTTTGCCTCACCTGAATATGAGAGTTGGATTAAGTGATCTAAGGTCCTTTCTCGCTCAGTGATTATATGTGAGTATGGGGCAGTGCCTTAGTTTGCAGAACCTTGAATAATGCTTCTGTAGATGAAGTTAACTTTTGAGCAGTAGTCTGCTGTCACTAAACCATCCAGAATCGTTTCACTTCTGCACCTTTATCTGTAAGAACTGATTGTATGTTAATAAGTCTGAAATTTTTAAAAATTCATTTGTTTAGTCTGGGTTTTTACCTTCTTAATTCATTGGGTAGGCAGAGTGTGCACTCTTTATTGCTGGTTCAGACATTCTGATGTAGGGAAAAGATGGCTATTTATTAACTATGGGGTTTAATAAACCTTTATTAATCAAAACATGCCCGTTCATGGCCTATGTGAAAGGTATGTGACATATTAATATGAGAGCCAGTGTAGCATTGGTTATATAGACTGGAGACAAATTATCCTTCTCTAATGTGATTGCTTGTGGTTGATTCAGTAGAAGAAATTGATTTAGAGGTCCATTTTTTAGTTCATATATATGTGCATGTGTATTGGCTCTCAGGGAGAAATTTATCTTCTGTAAGTAGCCAAAAAGGTTTGAGAAATCTGGATATAAAGATCTGGAAAATAGCTGTGAAATTGGAGAAGGCAGGAATTATCTTTGCTTTTATACCTCACTAGATTTCAAAATCAACAACAGGCTTATCCTCTTTTGAGGGCGGGGTAGAGCATTTAGAAACGTATATAATCAGTAACGATTGATACCAGATTATTTTGAGAACTGCCACAAATCAACAGAAAAATGGTGTCAGTAGAAACGTGGCAGTTCTGTTAAAGGCACTTCACGTAATAGGAAACTTGAGAGGCCAATAAGCGATACTCAGTTTATTCAGAAAAAAATTAAAGCAGTGAGGTACCACTTTATATTCTTTAGCTTGCAAAATTTAAAAGTATGACAATACCAGGAGTTGGTGAGAGTGAGGAGAAACAAACTTCTTTACTCTGCTGGTTGGAATGTAAAAAGATCAGCTTAACAACCTCTAAGTTGAACGTAATATATCCTTTGACCCAGCAGTTTTACTTGTTTTCTTTCTAGGAATAATATCCTAGAAGTTAGTACTTGTGCTCAAGGAATTATGTTTATTGCAGTCCGTTAATAACTAAATTAGTTAAAGCATGGACAAATAAACATACCGTGATATTCATACAATCTAGTACTGTCCAGCAATTTTCATGAATGAATTAGAGCTACGTGAAACATGGTGGCTTAAAAAACAACAATAAACAAACAAAATGTTGAGCTGAGAAAGCAAAAGTGCAGACTGTATTCCATTTAGTAGTTTGAAACATGTGGAAAAACACTATAGTTTTCAGATATCTGTAGTCTCAATTACATGCATACTAAGGATTAACACTATATTCTAAGATAGTGGTGTTGACAGAAACATACAAACCTGTACAGAATTTTAAAAAATTTTTTGTTTATTTACTTTTTATAGAGAGAGGGGAAAGTATGGAGAGAGAGAGGTAGAGAAACATCAGTGTGCAAGAGATACATCCATCAGTTGCCTTTCGCTGGCCAACCAGGGACCTGGCCCTCAACTCAGGCATGTGCCCTGACTGGGAATTAAACTGATGACCTCAATCCACTGAGTCACACTAGCCAGGGCCTTTTAGAGAATTTTTATTAAAGTTTATTTTAACCGAACTGATGACATAGGGCAGAGGGCAAGATCTAAAATGCTCTGGATAATAATAGTTTTACAGCTTTCGTGCATTTGAAATTCTTGAGGGGAAAACAAGGCAGGAATTGGATTACTGGATAGTTAACAAGATTATGTGTTCTCTTGAGAATACCCTTTTGGGGGTATTCTGATATTTGAAAGATTTGTTAATTTAGATGCATTAAGTACAATGGGCAGGGCTGGCTTAAAAAACCTTCCACTAAAGAAGTTACAGGCCTGGGGCAGGACTACCCACCCTGACCTGCCCAGTTAGGAATTTATAATGAGATCACCCTGTGAGGTTACTTTCCATAGAACCCCTTTCATTTGTCCATAGTGGTTAGAAGAAATGAAAATGAATTCATGTTATCTTATATTTCATATAATTTTTTAAAAAATTGATACAAATGTCAGAATGATAAGCTATGTTATTTATCTGTTTGTTGATGTTTTCATTATGTATAAATGCCCATAATTAGAAAAATTAAAGACATGTAAATAGATGCTTTAGGAGGAGAATGATGTTGGGTGATGCTGGTAGTGATGGTGATGGTGGCGAAGGTCATGATGCTGTGAGTGCAGTTCTCAGTTCTGGGATTATCTGCCGAGGGCTTCCTGTCTTGATTCATGACTATGTCTTTGTAGGCGTGGCCTTTTCATCCTCACCCCTCTCTCCAGTTTTTCCAGTCATTTTAGGATTCTCCATCTCCTGTGGCTTAATGATAATGGCAGTAATTTACTGACTACAACATACTGTTTTAGCCATTTTAATGTGGTATCTTGAATGCTCATGTTATATCTGCAAAATGAATATTTATGAAAGGAATAGATCAAAGTTGAAATAAATCAAGAAATAAACTAAGGAAAATTGGTTGAACATTTTATATTAAGTTAGACACTCTTTAGTTGCTCAGAGTGTTCAAAGAAGACAAAGATGTGACATTGGTAGGAAAAATTACTGTTTAAAATATAAGAATGAATATGTAAAATATGTCAGACATGGTACTCCTTCAATTATGAAGATTTCCCCTCTTTTTCTACCTGCTCTATCTTTGTCTCCTGAAAGAATTTCTGTTTGGAGGGATATACCAAGGCCTTTATGAAGACCACGTAGCTGTACTTTCCCTGACAAATGCAATAGAGTGTGATCAGAATTGTAAGTGACCATTTTGTTGTTATGTAATGGCTTTATTGAGATATAATGAACATGCCACACAATTCACCCTTTTAAAATATACAGCTCAGGGGTTGTAAAACCGTCACCACAATCAATTTTAGAACATTTTTATCATCAAAAAGAAACTCCATGCTTTTTAGCCATCATCCCTTAACCTCTCTCCCCACCTTCCCTAGCCTTAGGCAGCCACCAGTTTACCTTATTTTACCATGTATAATTCGCACCCATGTTTTTGGCCCAAACTTTCAGGGAAAAAAGTCTTTAGTTCTATTTTTTTTAACTCAATTTTTATTTATTTATATTAAGAAACAAAACCAATTATCATATTCCAGGGTATTGTTTTGCATACAGATTTCATTATTGCTTTCTAGAGTTACACTTTTAATGCATAAGCATGAATAAAAGAATTAAAAACATTTATATAGATACAGAATTAGTATTGCCCATCTATGATACGCATCCTCATTTTCCCTCAAAATTTGGGCTGTAGTGCACATTACACATGGCAAAATATGGTACTTTGTCTGTGTAGATTTGCCTCTTCTTAGCATTTCATTAAATAGAATCATGCTATGTGTGGTCTTTTGTGCCTGGCTTCCTTTGGTTGACATGTTTTCCAGACTCATCCATGTTGTAGCATGTATCAGTGCTTCATTCCTTTTTATGGCGATATTATAACCCATTGTATAAATTTTTCTTTTTATCCGTTGATAGACATTGCATTTTTTAAAAATTTTTCATTTATTTATTTTTAGAGAGGAAGGGTAGGAGAGGAGAGAAATATCAATGTATGGTTGCTTCTCGTGAGTCCCCTGCCGGGAACTGGCCTGCAACCCAGGCATGTGCCTTGACTGGGAATCAATCCGCGATCGTGTGGAGGCCCATGCTCAATCCACCGAGCTACACCAGCCAGGGCGACATTGGATTGTTTTCACTTCAAAGATGTTAAAAATAATATTGCTGTGAGCATTTGCACACAGGTTATTGTGTGTATTTGTTTTCATTTTTCTTAGATACCTAGGAGTAGAAAAATTAGGTCATCATATAGAAACTACATACAACCTTTTGAGGAACTGCCAGACTATTTTCCACAGTGACTTCATTATATGTTTCTAATAATGGTGCATGAGGATGCAATTTCTCCACATCTCTGCGAACACTTATTGTCTCTCTCTTTTTTAAAAAATATTTTATTTATTTATTTTTAGAGAGAGGGAAGGGAAGGAGAAAGAGTGGGAGAGAAACATCAGTGTCTTGTTGCCTCTCATGTGTCCTTTACTGGGGACCTGGCCTGCAACCCAGGCATGTGCCCTGACTGGGAGTCGAACCGGCGACCCTTTGCTTCCCAGACCCGTGTTCAATCCACTGAGCTACACCAACCAGGGTGTCTCTCTTTTTTTATTATAGCCCCCTCCTTGGGTATAAAGTGGTATCTTGTGATTTTGATTTGCCTTTCCATGATGACTAAAGATTTTGAGCATATTTTCATGTGCTTGTTGGCCTTTTGAATGCAGTCTTTTGTAAGTGTTCTTGTAAGTATTCTACGTACAAGTTACTTGCTGCATCTGTGACTTAGAAAGATTTTCTCCCATTCAGTAGGTAGTCTTTTCACTTTCAGAGCAGCAGTCCCCAACCTTTTTGGCACCAGGAACCTGTTTCATGGAAGACAATTTTTCATCGGCTAGGGTTGTGGGGGTGGTTTGGGAATGATTCAAATACATTACATTTATTGTGCACTTTATTATTATTACATTGTAATAGATAGTGAAATAATTATATAACTAACTCAACCACATGCTACGGTTAGTATGTGGGCTTACCAAAACTGTGACTGAGACAAGTGTGCAGTTCAGGAAAGAGACACAGGCAGAAGTGGTAAATAAAATAATAAGTGGGCCACGAGCAGACTGAAGTGTTAGATTATGACTTAAAGCCAGCTACCATGGCAGCAGTACAATTGAAGTACATCAGCTCACCTGCCATTGTGAAGTCTGCAAGCAATGGATTTATTCTGGCCTCTGCAGTCAAACCTGTCTGCTAAAGATAATCTGTATATGCAGCCCCTCCCCAGCACTAGTACCACTACCTCAGCTCCACCCCAGATCACTAGGTAGGCATTGGATTCTGGTAAGGAGCAGGCACCCTAGGTCCCTCGCATGCTTAGTTCACAGCAGGGTTCCCATTCCTGTGAGACTAATGCTGCAGCTGATCTGACAGGCTGATCTGACAGGAGACAGAACTCAGGAGGTAACGTGAGTGATGGGGAGGGTCTATAAATACAGACAAAGCTTTGATGCTGTCTGGTCCTTAGCCTGGGGGTTGGGGACCCCTGCTTTAGAGAATATTAATTCACTCTATTTATTATGTTCTTTGTGTCAGGCATTAGATATTGCACTGATAAAGAAAACAAAGTTTTATGTCATATATTTCAATAAAAAAATAACAAGGAAAGCAGGTTTGTTCCTGCCTTTATAGAACTTATGGGGAGGGCAAAAACCAAATTTTTCATTAAGTCCATTTAAGGAGGAAAACCCTAAGTAGTAAAGATGGTGAGGGGAAATTATCTCTATAGACTGAGTTTTATTAAAAAACAAAACAAAAACCTTTCTGACCCAGCTGTTCCATAAGGAAAAGGGGCATTCAGCCAACTGGGAATATATGAAAATGCTGAGGTGAATGTTCAGCCTTTGAATGTTTGTTACTGTTTTTCTCCCAGTTGGCAACTAAATGTTAGATTATTTAAGGTGACATTTTTCCTTGTATTGTAATTATTTGTTAAAATCAGCACTTTGTTTTCAGTAACACTATATTAGACATTTTCACAGAACTAATTATCACTTTTTAAAATTGGTTTTTAGAGAAAGAGGGAGAGAGAGAGAGAAATCGATTTTGTTCTACTTGTTTATGCATTCATTGGTTGAATCTTGTATGTGCCCTGAGCAGGGATGGAATCCCCAGCCATGATGTATGGAGTCAACAGTTTAACCAACTGAGCTATCCAGCCAGGGCCCTAATGATCACTTTATTGCATTATTGGTAACAGGGTTATGTGTTGGTTAGCAGTAGAGAGTGGGCCCCTTCAAATAGTGGTTTTCCTTTTTCAGTTTTTAGCCTCCATACCCCAGCCTATTGCCTTTGGTGAAGTTCTTAAATATGTTGAATTAACATTTATATTAATGAATATGGTTCGAGGTTTGTAAAATAATTACTGTGGTTTGAGGTTTGAAATAATTACTGTGCATTCTTAACTTATTTGCTTTAAGAAATTTATTTTTAATTTATTTGGTTTTAGAAAAACAGAAAAGGCAAAGAACATTTTTGATATGTTTTAAAAATGTAGCAGTATAAATCCTTAAAATGAAGGGATTCTATTTCAAATTGACAATTCATTGGCCTTTAATACTGTCTGGTACTGTTACTTGCTTCTCTTTTAGAGTTAGAATTGAACAGGTAGATGGAGTTTATATTTCCCCAGTTCTTAAACCTGAAAGTGTTTGGGGTGCTCGAACTGCACGGCTCTCATGAACGCCCATGTGGTCATTGCCCAGCTTCAACTCTTTGTTAACAACCAAACAAAAGTTAATTTCTTAAAATGTCATTAAATGTCCAGCCAGTATATCTTTCCTTGATTGTCTCCCGTTTTTTTTCTTTTTTAGCCATTTGTTTGTATCAGGATCCAAGTAGAGTTCATTTATTGCATTTGATAATTGTATTTCTTAAGTCCCATTACATCTGTGGAACCCTTTCTTTCATTTTAACTTATTATTTGAAAAAACAAATTGATTGTTCTACAGGAATTCTCAGTCTAGAGCAGGGATTCTTAGACTGTATGATTTAAGGAGTTTTACTCTCAAATATTATTGAGGACCCCAAATCTTTTATTTATGTGAGTTATGTCTATCTGTAGTTACATTAGAAATTAAGATGTTTAAAAATATTTACTTATTTTAAATTTACAATACTGAATTGATTTTATGTTAAAATTATATTTTTAGTGAAAAATAGCTTTTCTAAAAATTATTAGAGAAATGAGTGATTATGTTACATTTTGCAAATCTTTATGTGTCTTAGTTGAAGAGAGCTGGATTCTTATGTCTGCCTTCACATTGTCTTGCTCTATTATGTATCACATGACCTCACTGTGTGCATGTGAGAGAATGCAATGTTGTGAAAATAGTTCTGATTTCATGCACCCTGTGAAAGGGTCTTGAGGACCCCAGGGATCCACAGACCCTATACTGAAAACTAGGCACTTTCCTATAAAGTGGTAGAAATTGGTAGATCAAGAGGTTAGGACACATTGCTTTGCAAGTTAATGTTTTCATACTGGTTTTGCTGCTGCAAATTTAAGCAATTTTCCTAACATTTCTAATAAAAATAAAGGTATGCTCCTTCATTAAACAAACATAATTTGATAATCCATAATTGTGCAGGTATATTTTGAATAAAATGAATTTTTCGTTTGAAATCTATAAAGAAGAGTTTCTGTTGGTTTGCATTGTTCAGCAAGTACGGATTGAGTTCCTGCTCTGTTCTAGGTCAAGGATGATTCAGTAGGTGAGAGACACAGCTGTCTTCTTGGAGCTTACATATCAGTCAGGGAAATGGACTCTACTAAACTAGTAACTGCACAGTGATACACAAGAGAAATATAACTAAGAAACTAACCATGTTAGGAATTAGGGAAGGCATCTTTGATTTGAGATTTGAAGTATGAGTAAAATTTACTAGGATCTGTATAAAGTACATAGACATAGTTTTCACTGTTGCTTTAATTGTTCAAGTGTGGTCTTATGTACAACAGCTGTGTTTGACATTTTAAATATAATATTTCAGTTCACAACCCGTTTTTGGAATTAGGCAGGATAAACTTAATGTATGTTTATGCTACTAAATATTCTAGTTATTTTATTAATGGTTTCAGCTAGTGATTTAAGAGACCCTATTGATAGAAATGGTAGGTGTTAATTTATCACAGCCTTTTTTTAAAAGTTCATTATTACCCCCACCTATTTGAAATGGGTTCTTATCATATAAATTTAGATATTTGCTGTATTTCTAGACTTATCGTTCTGTTCCATTAGTCTATTTGTACCGCTGTATTCTGTATTATGTTTTCACATCTGGTAGGACATTTCTCCTCCGCCCCCATTCCTACTCTGCCCCCTGCAGATTGCTCTTTTTTCCCCCTTGTGTATTTTTTTATTTGTTTTTCCATGTAAACTCTAGAATTGGCTTGTCAAAAATCAGTATTTTTGGAGTTACCACTTCAATTTACACATTAGCTTAAAGTGAATTCACATTTTTATTTTGGCTAGTATTAGGCTGAGAATTAAGTCTTACTCTAAATGTATTTATTGTACTTATTATTTAAATAGTAATTACAGTGAATATTTATTGTAATAAATAATGGCTTTCAAACTTGTTCAGATGTCAGTTCATGATATCTTGCAAAGCTCTGTAAAGACGATGATGAAATGTACACTTAAGATTAAAATAACTGTTTAACTTTGCATCTGTCTAGTACAGGCTTACTAGAAGGAAGTGTCAAAGGATTATGCTAAAAGACCTAAAACTGAAAATGTGCAATTTTAATGTATTTATTTAGTAATTTAGTGATGTGATTTGCATTGGTGATTTTTGTAATGAATACTTTGGTCCTGCTCAAGGAGCATCATTTTGGTTCAAGAGCATGGTTTAAAACTTGAATCTATTTAACAGATTTTGTCTACATCTTTAGTGGTTTTTTTTTAAGATTTTATTTATTTATCTTTATATAGGGGGAGGGAAGGAGAGAGGGAAAGAAATATCAATGTGTGGTTGCCTCTTGTGTGTCCCCTGTTGGGAACTGGCCTGCAACCTAGGCATGTGCCCTGACTGGGAATCGAACCGCGGTTGCTTGATTCCCAGGCTCGCACTCAATCCACTGAGCTATACCAGCCAGGGCTACATCTTTAGTGTTTTGATTGCTCTTTAAAACAAGTGAAATATGCATAATCAAGGACCATATTTTTGCTGCCTTATTATGAAAAAATTTAGTTTTCTTAGTGGAGTATAAAGAAGAGTGTATCGAGAAAATGAGTTATTTTCTTAAACAGTACTTAATGATGGTTAATATTATATATCAAATTGACTGGGCAGTCAGGTGGCTAGATATTTGGTCCAGCAGTATTCTGGGTATGTCTGTGAAGATGTTTCTGGCTGAGTTTTGAAGATTTTATTTATTTTCAGAGGGAGGGGAGAGAGAGAGGGAGAGAAACACTGATTGGTTGCCTCTTGCAGGCCTCCAGCATGCTCCCAACCAGGGACCTAGCCCGGCCGCACAGCCCAGGCATATGCCCTGATAGGGAATCAAACCTGTGAACCAGGTGCTTTGCAGACTGGTCCTCATTCCACGGCTCTGGCTGTTTTAGCATTTGAACCTGTGGACTGAGTAAAGTACATTACCTTGCCTCTGTAAGTTGAAGGCCTCAATAGAACAAAGAGGCTGACCCTCCCGTGAGTAAGAGGTGAGTTAAGTCTTCCTGCCTGACTGCTTTCTTTCTTGCCTTTGGACTCAAACTGAATGGATGTTTTTACTGGGTGTTGAGCCTGCTGACGTTTGGACTGGAACTACACTGTCAGCTCTTCTGGTCCCCAGCTTGGGAGTTGGCGGCATCCATGATCACAAGAGCCAGTTCCTTATAGCATTATAATCTCTTTATATGTACATATAAACCTTATTGGTTCTGTTTCCCTGGAGAAAGAACCCTAAGTAATATAGTGCTTTATCTAGATTTACTATAGTTTAATTAGTAAATTAATATTTATGATTTCATTAAATTATTTGAGAATTAAAAATGGAGTTGATATGCTATAACTAGCACATAAAAGATACTTAATGGTTAAAATAATTTTATGTACTTATGGTTTGATGCTTTAGATTTTACTTCTACCATCCATATTTTGATGGCTCAGTGATCCTTTTTTTAGCCTTAGGTTCTATCACCGAATTGTATTTCTTGAGCATCTCAAATTCAACTGTGCAAAGCAACTCTTTATGTTATTTTTACCCACTCCATTTCACTTCCATTACTCTTTCTGTCTTTGCTAGTTCAGTGAAAGGCATTACTGTGTACGGATTCATAACTTCAGAATCATCTTGACCTCTAATACATAACTCACCTTCTGCTTTTTTATTGATATTTTAGCAACATCTCCTTTCCCATCCATCACCTAGGTCCTCATTTTTCACTATCACTTGTAGTAGCCTCTCATCTGATCCTGTGTCTAGTATCATTCACCAACCAGTTATCCTCCTTACTTTAATGTTAACATAGTCTTGTCATATGACCCAGGAATTCCACTATTAGGTGTATATTCAAAAGAACTAAAAGCAAGTATTTAAACAAATACTGTATAAGAATGCCCATAGCATTGCTATTCACAATACCCAAAAGGTGGAAACAGCCTCAGTGTCCATCAACATATGTGGTATATCCATGCAGTAGAATATGATTCAAACATAAAGAGGAATGAAGTACTGATTCTTGCTATAATGTGGATGAAGCTCAAAAACGTGCCAAGTGAAGAAATCAGACACAAAAGATCGCATATTGTATGATTTCATTAATATGAAGTATTCAGAATAGATTGATCCACAGAGCAGAAAGTGGTTGCTAGGGACTGGGGGAGGGGAGGACTGGGGAATGAATGACTGTTACAGGAGATAGTTGTACACTTTTGATAGATGAATGCAGTAAATACCCCTGAATTATACACTTCAACATGGGTAATTTTGTTATGTGAATTTCTGCCCAATAAAAAGGATATAAACACCTTGCACTTTTATGTGTCCGTCTGTTTTTATATACCTTTTCCCTTTTCGTATCTACTCTCTTCCGTAGCCTTCAAGCTCCGGTGTCAGCTCCTCTCTGCAGCTTTCCCTAGTCTCTCTAGAATTAATTATTCATATTCATCAATCCGTAGTCCCTAATCCTGTTTTAGGGAATAATTTTTTTCTTTTGAATTCCAGTTAACATCTTAAATTTATAAAAATCTAATTTGAATTGATACCAACAGTAGCATGCAAAAAAAAATTACAGCTTTCTCCCCCCTTTCTGTTATTGTCACATTATATCTTTATATGTTGTGTGCCCATTAACAGACTTATAATTATTGTTTTATGTATTTGTCTTTTAAATCAGATAAGAAACAAAAAGGAGTCACAACCAAAAATATAGTTAATACTTGCTTTTATATTTCCTTTTATAGTTAGCTTTACTGATATTCTTTATTTCTTTAAATGGCTTCTAGTTACTATCTAGTGTCCTTTCATTTCAGCCTGAAGGACTTCCTTTAGCATTTCTTGTAGGACAGGTCAGCTAGCAACAAACTTCTCAGCTTTTGCTTAGCTCGAAATGTCTTAATTTCTCCTTCATTATAGAAGGATAGTTTTGCTGGCTATACAATACTAAGTGGACAGGGCTTTTTGTTTGTTTGTTTTTTTCTTTCAGTGGTTCAAGTATGGTATCTCACTGCCTTATGACCTTCACATTTCTGGTGAGAAATTGGCTGTTGATCTTATTGAGGCTCCCTTGTACATGACATGTCACTTCTTACTATTTTCAAAATTATGTCTTTTGATAAGTTTGATTATAATTGATCTCAGCGTGGGTTTCTGAGTTCATACTTGGTGTTCATTGAGCTTCTTGGATTTGTAGATTCCTGTCTTTCCTTAAGATATGGGGAGTTTTTTTACCATTATTTTTTTAGATATTCTTTATGCATGCACCTCTCTCTGGGACTCTTAAAATGTGTATGTTTGTCAGCTTGCTGGTGTTCTACAGGTCCCTTAGGCTCTGTTCACTGTTCTTAATTCTTTTTATTTTTGCTCTCTCCAGACTCCATATCAGTGGTGTTGTCTTCAAATTTGATGATTCTCCATACTCTGACATTCTCCATGGTGCTACCTCCCAAGTACTTTTAACTGCTATTACTATAGCATTTATTATACTATATTTTAATGGTTCTGCACTGAGTTTATTATTAATGAAGGACTGGGCCTATTCCTTTGTTCCCTCAGAAGCCAGCTCACATTAAATATATTCAATAAAAGTATTGAAAGAGTTATTGCATGAATTTTGAAAATAGGTTAGAATCTGAGACTTTTAGAGGTGAAAGAAGTATTGCAGAGTATTTTGCTGTTTCTCCTAAAGATTTGCCTGATTTTAGGACCTTCTGATGTCTTTTTCAAGTAATAAACTGTAGTTATAAGCATTTCCTTGTTAAGAAGGACTTTACAGTTTTTCAGCTGTTTCAGTCAGTTTCCATATTTATTCTCAGAGAAAGGGTTCTAAGTGTGGTCAGCAGATCCCCTGGTGGGTCACCAAGAAGACCCTTTAGAGTTTGTATGGGTCCACAAGATAAAAATTATTTTCATAATACTACTAAGAGGTCCCCTGCCCCTATACCTTCACTGTTGACATACACTTTGATGGTGAAAAAGCAAAGGTGGGTAAAAACTGGTAGTGTTTAATTAAAGCAAAGGTAATAAACTATACTAATAGTCATGGTATTTTTCATACTACATACTCACAGCCAAAATATGTTTTGTTACTTTTCTGACTGTGCTCATCAAAGCAGTTCAAATTATTAAATTTTATTAAATCTAGACTTTTGAGTACATGTCTTTTTTAAGCATGTTTTTCATCGTGGTAAATTATATACAACATAAAGTTTAACAATTAACCTTTTATCTCTTCTCCCTTGTAACCATTTATATTCTAAAGTTCAGTGTCATTAAGTCCATTCATTTTTTGTGACATCTCCAGAACTTTTTTCATTTTCCCAAACTGAAACACCATACCCACTAAACAATTTCTCAACTTCACACCCATTAAATGGTAACCCCCCATCCCCTCTTTCCCAGTCCCTGGCAACCAGCCTTCTACTCTATGAGTTTGACTACACTGGGTAACTCTGATAAGTGAAATTATACAATTTGTTCTTTTGTGACTAGCTTATTTAATTTAGCATGAGGTCTTCAGGGTTTATCTGTGTTGTAGGGTGTGTTAGCCTATTTAAGGTGACACCAGGATTGTTTCCACATTGTGTCTATTGTGATTAATGCTGCTGTGAAAATGGCTATGCAGAAATCTGAGTCCCTTCTTCAGGTCTTTTGAGTATGCACCCAGAAGTGGAATTGCTGGATCACATGGTAATTCTGTTTAACTTTTATACCGATCACAGTGGCTGTAATATTTTATATTCCCACTTGTAGTGTATACCAGGGTCCCATTTTTTGCACATGCTTGTTTTGTTTTTTGAAAAAAGCCACCCTAGGACTTCTGCCAAGATGGAGGTGTAGGTGGAACCACCTTGCCTCTCTGCACAACCAAATCTAAGAACAACTATTTATAACAACAATAAACACAACCAAGCCAGACAGAAAATCGACAATACGGAGTCCAAAGACAACTAAATGCTCAGCTAAACCGGTAAGAGGAGTGAAGCCAGCAGCGGAGCAGGTTAGCAAGAAAAAATTCCCGGGTGGTGCGCGGAGCGCAAGCAGCCGAAGGCGCTGATCGTGAGCTAGCGAGCTAGCTACGGGAGCGCACAGGGAAGAGGCGCGGCAGGCTGTCTGCGGTCGGTCGCGCATCTGCGTGTGGAGAAACCAGTGAGAAGGGAAGCCTGCGCGGGGCAGCAGGCTCGCACAATTCTGATCAGATAGACAAGATCGGGGCGAGTGGTGTGACTGGACGGACTGGGCTAGCAGAGAGGACCACCATTGCTCCCTCTCTGACCACGCCCCCACACACAGCGTCACAAACCAGCGACCTGGGTCGTCCCATCCTGGTAAACAACTAAGGCTTCGCTCCGCTTACTTAACAGCACGAATAGACCAAAAATGGCTCTAGGACAACTCAGAGCCCCAGAACCGATAGATCTAAGCGATGAGGAAATAGCCAATCTTTCAGATGCACAATTCAAAACACTGGTTATCAGGATCCTTACAGAACTGGTTGATTTTAGTCACAAATTAGAGAAACATATGGAAGCTAAACTAATTGAAATGAATGGTAATACAAAGGAAACCAATAGTAATGGAAAGGAGATTGGGACTCAAATCAATGGAGTGGACCAGAAGGAAGAAAAAAATGATCAAACAGAAAAGAATGAAGAAACAAGAATTCAAAAAAATGAGGAGAAGCTTAGGAACCTCCAGGACATCTTTAAACGTTCCAACATTCGAATTATAGGGGTACCAGAAGGGGGAAGAGTCACGAGTGGAAACCTTATTTGAACAAATAATAAAAGAGAACTTCCCCATTCTGGCAGAGGAAATAGACTTCCAGGAAATCCAGGAAGCTCAGAGAGTCCCAAAGAAGTTGGACCCAAGAAGAAACACACCAAGGCACATCATCATTACATTATCCAAGATTAAAATGAAGGAGAGAATCCTAGAAGCAGTAAGAGCTAAGGGGACAGTCACCTACAAAGGAGAATCTATATGAATTTTAGGGTGGATTTTTCTTTTTCTACAAAAATGCCATTTGTAGTTTGATACTACATTTACTCTTCCAATTCATAAACATGGGATGTATTTCAGTTTATTTCTATCTTTCATTTCTTTCAACAATATTTTGTAGTTTTCGGTGTACAAGCCTTGACTGAATTCATTCCTAAGTATTTTATTGCTTTTGTGTAACTGTATATGCAGTTATTTTCTTAGTTTCTTTTCGGATTGTTCATTTTTTAATTTAAGAGTACAATGTTGATTTTGTATCTTGCAACTATGCTGCATATGTTTTCGTAGCTCTGAAAGTTTTTATTGTGAAATCTGGAGGGTTTTCTGAAAGTAAGATTATGTCATCTGTGAACAGAGATCATTTTACCTCTTTTTTTTTTCTTTTTGTCTAGTTACTATATAGAACTTCCAATAACAGGTTGAATAAAAGTTGTGAAATTGGACATCCTTCTCTTGTTCCTGAATAATAGGGGGCAAGCTTTCAATCTTTGCTTTTAAATATGGTGTTAGATGTGAGTGCATATCTTTTTAATAATCTGTATAAGAAAACAGGAAAGACACATGTGTAAAGTACTGTGTACTGAACATTCTGTAGAAAATACACTTTTGTGATTGTTAGTTTTGAGTGAAAGCAACTGCTTTTTTCATGGAGCACCATTTTTATTTGGGGGGAGGAAAAAGATTGACAGCCCTGGTCCGGTGGTTAGTTGGTTGGAGCGTCATGCTTTACACCTAAAGGTTGCAGGTTTGGTTCCTGGTCATGGCACATACCTGGGTTGTGGGTTTGATCCCTGGTCGGGGCATGTGCAGGAGGCAGCCAATTGATGGTTCTCTTTCATATCGATGTTTTTCTCTCCTTCTCTTCCTGTTTCTCTCACTAAAATCAATAAAACATATGTCCTCAAGTGAGGATTAAAAAAAAGACAGGACTTGTTATTCAGACTTGGGTATTTGGCAGGTGTTTTCTTGAAAGTGAATGTAGTGAGGCCATTTTGTTGAGGAAGAAAACTGACAGTACTTGTTTCCTGTTATGAAATTCAAGGTTTCAAGCAAAAGTTCAAATTTTGGAAAATCTGTATCTGTTACCATGAGCATGAAACCTTTCCAATACTTTTTAACTCTCTGCCAGTGAAAGTGATAGTGATATTTACAAATGTGATTTTTGATACTGCCTAATATAATGTTTCAACAATTGGAATGTCTCTATAACTGGGAACCATTTTTCAGAGGACCAATGCATGGTGTTACAAAATTATGTGTGAGTGAAAGATCTATTCAAAGAGCATGGTAGGCTAAAGGATTTTAATGTGACAGTGTGTTTTAAAGTTTGTTGATGTGTTTTCAGATTTCACATTATGATTTAGAATCTTAAAAACCACAATGTGCCCTGGCTGGTGTAGCTCGGTGGACTGAGCGCGGGCTTGCAAACCAAAAGGATCGCCGTTAGATTCCCAGTCAGGGCACATGCCTCGGTTGCAGGCCAGTTCCCAGCAGGGGACCCACAAGAGAGGCAACCCTACATTGATATTTCTCTCCCTCTCTCCTTCCCTTCCCCTCTAAAAAATAAATAAATAAAATCTTTAAAAAAAAAAGCAACCCACAATGTATTGGGTTTTGGTGTAGTTTCAGAGAAGGACATCCACAATTATATGTGGAGGCTATTAAAGTACTTTCCTCTTGACTGGGTATATATCTGGGTAAGGCTTGCTTGTTTATTTTTTCCATGACATCCACCAAAACAGTACATTGTGGGTAAGTTTTAGAAATTTATTTGTTTAACAAATGTTATTCATGTTAATGTAATATTTTTCTGTTGTTGCTTTTGAATGAGCTAAGACATATTTTAAAATATCCAATTTAAAATTTCCAATAAGTTAGGTGTGGTAGGTATAGCCTATGTGAACAAAAGCTCTTTGGAGTTCTCAATAATTGTAGGAGTATGAAGGGGTAATGAGACCAGAAAATTTGAGAAGTACTATCAGATTAAGAGAACGCATGAATGGTTTACATTAATTTTGTTTATATAATCTTAACCTTGCCTAATTTATTGTAGTAACTGTTTCAGTTTTTAAAACTTTAGCTTTTGGATCTTTTAGTTAATGCAGTGAAATGACTATTGATAATCTAAAAATAGATAATGTCTGGAGTTTTTTCGAACCACCCTCTTCTGGGAGTGTATACATAGTGATTCTTTAGCCCTAAAACTAGAGATCTTAATGTGAAATTTTTTAAAAATACTGTTTGTTTTTAGATAATTGCAGGTTCACATTAAGTTGTAAGAAACAATAGAGAGCATGTGTACTCTTTGCCAACTTCTTCCAGTGGAAACATCATGCAAAGCTAGTTTTCTACTATAATTTTTAAAACTAGATATTGCCAAACAACACCACAGCTGTGATATTGACCTTGATATATGCAAGGTATAGAACATTTTCATCATCACAGGGAGCCCTTATGTTGCCTTTTCATAGCCACATCCACTTCATTTCTGGCACACCTCCTACTTATCCTTGGTTTGCCAAATATTTTTCTTTCTTTTTTAAAAAGTATTTTGTTGAAGTATGTGTGTGTGTGTGTGTGTGTTTGTTTTAAGATTCCATTTTTTAATTTTTAGAGAGGGGGGAAGGTAGGAAAAGAGAGCAAACATCGATGTGAGAGAGAAACATTGATCAGTTGCCTGGTGCACACAGCCCCACAACCCAGGCATGTTTCCTGAACCTGCAACCCCTTGGTTGGCAGGCCACACTCAGTCCACTGAGCCCTACCAGCCAGGGCTGGGTGTTAACTAAACTAACCGCAGCAGTCACTTCACAATCTATGTAATCACTTCATCATTATGCTGCACACCTTGCATTTGTACAGTGATGTTTGCCAATTATATCTCGATAGAACTGGTGGGGGGAGCAGCTTTTTTAAATTGATTTTTTCTTCTCTTTTGTTTTCAATTTTATTGATTTCTGCTTTTACTTGTTATTTCTTCCTTGTGTTTGCTTGGATTTTGTCCTTATTCCATGTCCTTTAGGTGGGGACTCAGATTATCGATTTGAGATTTATCTCTTGTTTCTCAGGACTGCTTCAGCTTTATCCCGCACATTTTGATACGTTTATATCCGCACACTTTGATATATGTTGTGTTTTCAACATATTTGTATATGCTAGTTGAAGTGTATTTATGAAGGTTGCCTTAAAATCTTGGTCAGATTATTCTACCATCTCTGCCATCTTCAAGTTTACATCTGTTCATTGTTTTTTAAAATTCGCTTTGAAATCCTCCTGTTTCTTGGTATAATGAGTCATTTTTAATTGACCTATAGTTTTGGGGTTTTTTTGGTATTGTTATGAGACAGTGCATCTTATTTAATCTTGTTTAGCTGTATTCTCTAACACTACCCCATCAAGGGACGGAGATGCTTATTATATTGATGTGTACAAGTGGGAGCTGCCATTCCCCAGTAGACCTCCTTTGGTGCCACAGCGTGGGGGGAAGGAATGGAGAGCCCCAGCACTGTTGGGCCATGTGAGGGTCTTAGCTCACCACTGGGCCTTCTGCCGCTCTGGGAAATGCCTCCTGCTGTTGGGTGGGGGTGGAAGCCCAGGCTCTCTGCTTTGCCATCTCTGACACCATTCTGGAGAGGTCTTGGGGCCCACATTTATAGCCTTGCTTTCCATTTAGCCTGTGCTGGTGTGGATATGAGTGTTTAGCTGGAGTTGATTAGTTATTGTCTTAAGTTTTCCATCTTGCTAGGCTGCCGTTTTCCTGGTCTTTTGGCTAGACTGAAAAGGTTTTTCTGTTACACGTTTTTATGTCTGCACCTGTTAAAATTTGTGGGTTGCTGGCTTCTTCGACTCCCAGTCTGAGATAATAGGGCAAAAATAAAACCCAGGGGACTTAATTTGTGTTGTTCCTTTGCTCCCAAGGCCCCTAGCCAATGTACCTTCTTTTTTCGTCTAATTTTATTTATAATGCCCACAATTTGTAATTGTACTTTGTAGAAATACCAGGGAAAAGTACGTCTGCTTTATATTCCTGGAAGCAGAATTCCCTACAAACGAGTCTTTTTATTGGAATTGGGACACATCATTTGGAACTTGTAGACCAGTGTTTTCCAATAGTATTTACTTGTCTTCAATATTATAGGATACTTTCTGGTTCTCATGTTGTATTACCATTTTAACAAGCTTACTTTAGCCCTGGGTGGTGTAGCTCAGTGGAATGAGTGCGGGCCTGGGAACCACACGATTGAGGTTCGATTCCCAGTCGGGGCATATGCCTGGGTTGCAGGCCAGTTCCCAGCAGGGGACTCACGAGAGGCAACCATACATTGATATTTCTCTCCCTCTCTCCTTCCCTTCCCCTCTGAAGATAAATAAATAAAATCTTTGAAAAGGAAAAAAAAAGTTAAAAAAAAAGCTTACTGTAACATAACCGTGCTAAACACTAACTTTCTGTTGGTTTAAAATATGCATTTGTTGTGAAATTTAACATAGAACAGTAGTATATAAAATTGCTAAGTAAACAGTTCATTGCAAAGGGATAATTTATCCTTCTGTAAATTCAGGGCAATCTATAAGGAATTTTGTTTTGTTTTTATTTTTTAACAAAACTTTAAAGCTAATTCTAAAGATTACTGGGAAAGGTAAATGTGGGAAAGAGCCAAGGCTATTTTTATCTGTGAATTTTGACAGTTTTGAAGGGAAAACAGTAATAAAGGTAGTGTGCCCTTTTAGGTTATCATGCACACTGCAAAGACTAAAATCAGAACATCCCTGACTGGTGTAGTTCAGTAGATTGAGCACAGGCCTGTGAACCAAAGGATCGTGGTTTGATTCCCAGTCAGGGCACATGCCTGGGTTGCAGGCCAGTTCCCAGCAGGGGAACACACAAGAGGCAACCATACACTGATATTTCTCTTCCTCTCCTTCCCTTCCCTTCTAAAGATAAATAAAATCTAAAAAAATAAAAAAAATTTTTTTAATTAAAAAAATAAAATAAAATTAGAACAGTATGGTGTGTTGACTCAGGAATAGGAATACATGAGAAAGGATTTATGAGGAGACCCATTTTATATGGACATGTGGTAAACCAGGTACTTTAAATTCATGAGAGAAGGGATGAAATATTAGTAAATGCATCTTAGATTCCTACCTAATACCAAATATAAAGTTAATCCAATTGAATTAAAGATATAACTGAAAAAATTAACTTTGAGATTATATAAAATGTATTAGACATTTATAATTATTTCTAGTCTTGGATTTTGAAAAGACTTTCTAGAGATGCAGGTCAGGAATCATGTAGGAAATACGTAGATTTGGCTACAAAATCCTGAATGTAGAAAATACCAAATTTCTATGTAAACAACAAATTGAGAGAAAATATACACAATGTACAACAAGGAAAAAAGAGAATATTCATAACTTATAAAATAGTCCTATGAATTCATAAGAAAAAGCAAACAGCATTGTGGAGAAATAGGCGACATGATAGAAACAGGCAGTTCACATACGATGGACTATAAATTACTAAGAAATCAGCTTCAGTAATAGGGATTTTTAAATAAAAACAATCATTTTACTCCGAAGAGATTGGCAAGAAGTTTAAATGTTAATAGTATTGTGTTGATGATGATACCAGGAAATGAGCATTTTCATGTTGTAGTTCAAACTACCTTTTTGGCAGGCAACTTGACGATGTTCATTTATATTTAAATTGCATACCTTTTAACCCATCTTAGAATCTATTCTGTAGAAACACTTGCTCAGGTTTAAAAGTATAAAAAGTGTTTAAGATTTGGAACAGTTTATATATTATGTGACTAAGTCACTACTAAAAGGCATGAGTCTTAAAAAGAGTTTGGTAAAAAATCTATTTATGAATACAAAAATGTCTTGGATATAGGAAGTATAAAGAAAGGTGTGAAACACTATGGGAAGCAGGATCTCACTCATAAAAAAAATCTAATATGTGTATCTGTGTAGATGTAGTAAATAAGTATGTAATAGTTGCAAAGTACATAAAATGATCCAAAAAGGATATACTCATTAAATAATTAACTCATTTATAATGAGGAGATGGAGATGAAAGATTTTGCTGTTTATTTATGCTAAATTTTTACTTGTTTTTAAATTAACTTTTTATTTTAGACTTCTAAAATTATACACAGAAGTAAAGACAACAAGATACTGAACTTTCGTGAACCCATCACCCAGATACAGTGTTATTAACATCTCATCATTCTGGTTTCACCTAAATCTTCCCCACTCTGACACCTCCTTTTTCCCCAGATTAGTTAAAGCAGATACTGGACCTCAATTTTAATAACCACATAAATCAATATATTTATAATAGGTAAGTCCTGTATTAAAAATTTAATGTACATGGTCTATTAAACCTAACAGTTGCCTTTGATTACTGATTATTTTAAACCAAGTTCACATTCAGTATGCTGGATTTCCTTAAAGGTTTCTCATTATAGATAGTATTCAAAGTACAGTCCAGCTAGGTCCACTCATGATATCTGTTTAACAGGTCTCCTAAACTTGTGAAGCCCCCCCCCCATTTTTTTCATGCAGTTTATTTGTTGAGGAGATTGTGTCACGTAAACTGTAGAATTTTCCTCCTTATGCATTTGGCTGGTTCCATCCTAACAGTGTCATTCCCTTTGGAAGGGTTGTGCACCTAAGAGATGCATCACACGCACTTGCTTTATGTTTAAGGGTAAGATTGAGCAATGGGTTCGTTATGAATCCATTATAAAATTCCCTATCACCTTTCACCCAGTGATTTTAGCAGCCACTGATTATGGTTGGTTTGACTCTTTATTTTATCAGGGGTCACCAAACTGTGAATTTCTAATTGTTCTTTCTGGTTCATTATCCAGAATTCTTCTATAGCAGAGGTTCTCAAGAGTGTGGACCCCAGGCTATAGCATTAGTATTACCTGATAATTTGTTGGAAATGCAAATTCATGGGTTATATTCTAGACCTACATCAGAAATTGTATATATAGGAACCAGTAATCTATGTTTTTTTTTTAATTGTTTTTTTTAATATATTTTATTTATTTATTTTTAGGGAGAGGATGGGAAGGAGAAAGAGTGGGAGAGAAACATATCAATGTGTGGTTGCCTCTCATGTGTCCCCCACTGGGGGCCTGGCCTGCAACCCAGGCATGTGCCCTGACTGGGAATCCAACCGGCGACCCTTTGCTTCACAGGCCCGCACTCAGTCCACTGAGCTACACCAGCCAGGACCTATTTTTATAAATTAATTCTTTTAATTGATTTGAGAGAGTAAGGGAAGGAGAAAGAGAGGGAGAGAAACATCAGTTGGTTGCCTCTTAAAAGTGCCCTGACTGGGGGACCAAACCTACAATCCAGGCATGTGCCCTGGCCAGGCATTGAACCAGCGGCCTTTGGGTTTGCATGATAGTACCCAACCAACTGAGCCACACTGGCCAGAGCACTAATCTATGTTTTAACAAGTTCTCCAAGTGATTCTGAAGCACACTGAAGTTTGAGGATTTGTTGTGTAAGAACTTTCCTCAACCATTGGTAATTCTGAAATATAGTTCATACAGGCAAAGTACAATAAATGCTTAATTTTTCCCCTTTGTCAACTGGATTATTCCTTGAGCAACCTTTTAAAAGTATTCTTAAAATGTTTTCTAGAGATATTTATTTATTTTCAGAGAGAGGGAAAGGGAGGGAGGAAACATAGTTGAGCAAGAGAAACAATTTGTTTCCTCTCACAAGCCCCCAACTGGGGACCATGGCGGCCTGCAGCCCAAGTACGTATCCTGACCAGGAATCCCAACAGGCAGTGTTTCAATTCACAGGCCCTTGCTCCATGCACTGAGCCACGCCAGCCAGGGCTAAAGTATTTTTTTAAAAGATTTTATTTATTTAGTTTTAGAGAGAGGGGAGGCGGGTGAAGAGGGAGAGAAACATTGATTGGCTACCTCACATGGCCCCAACCAGGGATCCAGCCCAACCCAGGCATGTGCCCCAACAGGGAATTTAACTAAGGACTTTACCTTGCAGATTAGTACTCAATCCACTGAGCCACACCAGCCAGGACTTTATGAATTTGTGGATTTTTGTATGTTTGCATTTCAGAACATTGGAGTCATTATTTTTAATGCTCTTTGTCCAGTGCCAGCCTCTTGGAGGGTTGCTTGTGTCCTTTGGATACAAGGCCAGTAGTGTTTGTTTTTTTTTAAAGGTTTCACTTACTTATTTTTAGAGAGAGGGGAAGGAAAGGAGAAAGAGAGGGAGAGAAGCATTGATGTGGGAGAGAAACATCAATTGGTTGCCTCTTAAACATGCCCCATCTGGGCACTGGGGCCTCAACCCAGGTACATGCCCTGACCAGGAATCAAACCTGTGACTTCACTTTGGCAGGGACGATGCCCAACCAACTGAGTCACACAGGTCAGGGCACAATGCCAGTAGTTTCAATAATTGTTTTATTGGTAACTGGGGATAACAACTTACCTTATAAAGTTTTTTAAAAAATAGAGTTTTAGAGAGGAAGGGAGAGAGAAATACCAGTTTCTTGTTCTGCTTATTTATACATTCGTTGGCTGGTTCTTACATATGCCCTGACCAGGGTTTGAACCCACACCCTTGGCATACTAGGACGACACTGTAACCAACTGAGCTACTCCGCCAGGGCTGTATGGTTGTTTTAAAGATTGAATGAGGCACATAGACTTTTAGAACAGGCCATATTTCATTTAAAAATTAGTCAATATTATTTTAAAAATATTCTTCAAAGCACAAAATGTTTTTGTCTTGATCCTACTCTAGAAGCACGATGTGAATAAACAGTGCAGTGTATTCATACAGAACTCAGAGTTGACATTGCCTTCTATAGTATTCTGGTTTAGGATGAAGTTTGTTCTCTTCAAGATTTTAAAAATTAATTTGTCGCATATATCAATGTATGGTTGCCTCTCATGCATCCCCTGCTGGGAACTGGCCTGCAACCCAGGCACGTGCCCTGACTAGGAATCGAACCACCATCCATCCTCTGGTTCCCAGGCCTGTGCTCAATCCACTGAGCTACACCAGCCAGGGCTCAAGAGGGTTCTTATATTTATATATGACACAGTAAAGTTTTAGCTATTTATTCTATTTATAAGTTTTTCCATCTACTGTGGTTCTAAATTTCAGTCTCTGTGGGAAAATGGGGAATTAAGTTAGATTTTTAATATCTGCATTATGTCAAAATGAGTAGGCGTATGGTCCGTACAATTTAAGAAATAAGTAATGAACTTGCCACTTCCCGATTATGAATAAATAAGCCTAGATTATAAACTGATCATGAATTAGTGAAATTAGATGCCATTTCTGTAATCCTGATTGATTGTTTCATATTGTTTATGTAGTATCCCTGACTCTGCTTTATGAAGCCTTGTAATTGATCTTTTATTTGAATTACTTGTGAATTACTTTTAAAAGGCTGGATTTCATATAGTGCTTACAAGTTTTAATGAAATTGTGTACAGGATAGAGTCACAGAGATGTGTCTTTGCATAGACATGAGGATCTCAGTGTATACAAGTATTAGTTTGGGGATAGCAATAAGGCGAGCAATCATGGAAAAGTAGTTTAGATGTCTTGGTAAAATTGCAAGGAAACAGAAAGATGTCTTATTGACTACCTCTGCTGCCTCTTCTCTTTTTTCCTCACACAATTGACCTCCAGAAATCACAGAGAAATTATCCTGGTGAGTTGAAGAATAGTGACTTGATTTTGGTTGTAGAACGAGAAGCTAGGGTTGAACATGATAAATAATGGTTAATAGGTTTATCGTAATTCTCAAACTGCTTAATGGAGGTGTTGAGAGAGTTTGTCCAAGTTAAGTGAGGATGTTTTAAGTAGATTTTTAATTTTTTTTATTTTTCAGCCAAACCAAACAGGAAGCTTACTTTTCTCTACCTAGCCAATGATGTCATTCAGAACAGCAAAAGGAAGGGGCCAGAGTTTACAAAAGATTTTGCACCGGTTATAGTGGAGGCTTTTAAACATGTTTCAAGGTATGATCATTGTTTTGGGTACTAGGTAATCTGTTTTAAATGTATAATATGCCCTTTTGCAAAAATTGCCTTATACCTTTAAAATCCAGGGAATGTTTTTCTTTGAAGTTTTCATTTGAAAAGACTTACCTATAAATGGCATTTGTAAATGTGTTACGTATTTTCTGTGAAGGAAGTCTTTTGGGAACTATTGCTAAGGTGAGCATTTGGAATACTTGAATTACAGTTTTCTTTAAACAGACAAAGCAATTTAGTGGAATGAACTTTGTTTTAAAAACAAAAAAATGAACATGTTGAACTGAAAATTTGTGTGCTTAAAAAGCTATCAGTCTTCCAGCTAATATTTCTGGAGAAACTTAGTATGTTTTCTCCTCATATTGTTTGTGATTCTAAGGGTTTCTTGTGTGTGGGTGTATATATGTCTTAACATTGTTAAATGATTTGGAAATAGAGTATTTAAAATCATTAACCTGTTGAAAAATTTTGCCACAGAAAGACTCTGAGAGTAGGAGTCTACTTTGGCTTATGCTCTTTTTAAATTCTTATTTTCAAACATGCAAATATTTGGTAGATTGCTGGGTAAACATTATTGGGTTAGGCTATCAAATCAGTTCAAATTATAGAATTCAGTGGTGAATGATGATTTGTGTTTGAATGATTTAAAGTGAACATATACTCACCATATGTCCTACTGTTTTAGTCAGTTAAATTGGATGCATTTTTTAAAAAAATTATGGAACGAAATACTGTTATATCTTGCTCTCTTAAATAATTATTATTTATCTGTCAGAAAGATATCTTCTTTTACCATCATTTTGTATGTTGGTATTTAAATCTTAAGAGTTCAGTCCTAGACCCTCCTCTGGGGTCATATTCTTCACTTGCCCTCTGGATGATTTCATACACTGCATCTACTTAGTTATTCTCCACACCCTAATAATTCACAATCTTATGCTTCAGTGCAGATAGTTTTTCTTTTAGACTTGTATGTCCAATTCCCTACTGAATTTCTAGTTGCATGCCTCCAAACAGTTCAGACTCACTGTGTCTGACACTGAATTCATTATGTCCTTGCTCCTGGTCAGACTGCCTCTCCCCTAGGTTTCACTCTCAGTAAATGGTAATTCTGTTTTTTCAGATACCCATGTGAGAAATTAGGTGTCATCTTTAACTCTCTGTGATACTGTGATTTATAATATATCATGCTCTCCTTTCTCCTCCTACCCCATATACCACATATAGTTCCCTCAGTTCTTAAGATTGCTTTCCATTTCAATTAATCATATTGTCATTTCTTTCTAATTGCAGTAGCTTCCAATATTGTTGAATCCATTTAGGAAATTGTAGCCAGAGTTGCAGAGCTTATCATAACACTCCCTTGCCTGGTAGTGATTTCTCATTTGTCTGAGAGATCAAGTCAGATGTTGTGAGCCCTGTCTACCTCTTCAGACTGCTCTCTCACATATCTTCCACGCACATAATGTATAGTTTGCAGTTTAAGCTAAGCAAACCTCTCATTTCTTTTTATATTGTATCTCCTTAGAATTTAATAAAGTATTTATTGACTGCTTATTATGTCACTGTTTAGGAGGGAAGGGTTCTAAGTAGAGGGATTACGTGGCAGAAACAGTAATAGAGCTGTGTGCTGGGTATGTTTGAGGTTTGTGTGGGAGAAGATATTTAGGGACTGTGGAGTGAGAGGTAGCCAGAAAGCAGAGCATGTTCATCCTGTGGCCCAGGATAAGGATTTTGGCATTATTCTCGGTAGGGTTGGCCCCTCTTAGAAGATTCAGAGCAGTGTGATCTGATTTACATTGGTAGAGAATAGTAAGAGAGTAGAGTCTGGGAGACCAATGAGAAGATTTAAAAAATCCAGGCGGGAGATAATCGTGGCTCAGTCTACAGTGGTAGTGATGAAGGCTATAGGAAGTAGCTCTGAGTAGTGTTTGCTACTTCCCCGTGTATCCAGTCTTTAGATCTTAGATTAAATATCACTTCCTGATACACCCTTCCCGATCTCTCTGGAACTGAGCCAGGTCTGTCACACTTTGTTCTCTTTCTTGACACTTAACAAAAACAGCTGCTAGAAAGCCCCATTTGTCTCTCCTGAGTCAAAGATAGTGCCTTGATCAATAAATATTCCTTTAGTAAATTTCGGAATCACTGTTAGAAATCTTTCTTAGCCTCATGTTCAGCGCCCATTAGGTTAGGGGCATCGTCTTTATAAATCCCTAGCAGCCAGTACTAACACATTTGCCTTATTTGTAATTTTTTGTTTAACAATACGTTGATGAACCTTTTAAATGAAGTGAGAAGTATGTCTGCCTTCATCATTGCACTCCTGAATTGCTGGTTAAATGGTGATGCTCAGTAAACATTTGGACAGGTTTTTCAGGGAATGTCTGGTTTTATTTAAAATCACCATTATGTTTTCAATAGTACAACGCATTGTTACCATTATTATTTTTTTTCTTTAGTGAAACTGATGAGAGTTGTAAGAAGCACCTTGGAAGAGTGTTATCTATTTGGGAAGAAAGGTCTGTTTATGAAAATGATGTATTAGAACAACTTAAGCAAGCTTTGTGTAAGTATATAATCTTTTATTATAATCTCTTCATTAAAATGTATTCTTTCACCCTGGCTGTTGTGGCTCAGTGGATTGAGTGCCAACCTGCAAGCCAAAGGGTCGCTGGTTCAATTCCCAGTCGGGGCACATGCCTGGGTTGTGTGTCAGGTTCCTGGTTGGGGGTGCACAAGAGGCAACCACAGATTGCTGTTTCTTTCCCTCTCTTTCACCCTCCCTTCCCTCTCCAACAATAAATAAACGAATAAAATCTTTTACAAAAAGAAAAATGATTGTAGACTTGATTACCTCTAGCTTGTGGGCTCAGTCCCAGTAGGAGTGTGTACGGAAGGCAGCCCACTGATGTATCTCACCTTGCTGTTTCTCTCTCGCTCAAATCAATAAACATATCCTTAGGCTTGGGTTTAAAAAATGCACTCTTTCATTAAAACTTAAATTTTCTTAAAATTCAGATGGCGATAAGAAGGCTAGGAAGCGACCCTACGAACAGATAAAGGTAGATGACAACGAAAACTGTTCCTCCCTGGGCTCTCCAAGTGAACCACCACAGGTAGAGGTTCCTGTCTGTTGGGGGAGTCACACGAATCACTGTTACTTCATGTGGCCACCACACTTTATTACTTTCAGTGTTCTACTGTTGTAAATGGATTTTTTTATTTTTATTTTTTTTACTTTTGGGTATAAGACTCTACATGAAAATCGCATTTTCTGATTAACAGGTTGCTTATATTTTAATATGTATTGTATATTAGGGCAATCATTTTGTTTAGAAAGGGGATTTCTGATTGGTTAGTATGATTAGGTTTGGTTCGATATCCACGATTTAAACAGTTTCTTAAATAAAACATATAAAACTGTTTATTTGTATGACTTAAGTACACTAAAAATTCCATTTCTAGAGATGACACTGCCCTTTGAAGTATTTTTGCTTTGAAACATGCAAAAATGAGTGTTAAAGTAACAAGTATGTATTCATATAGTTCTAGGTAACTATGATAGGACAGTGTAGTTCCATAGTAAGAAAGATGGATTAGACTTAATATTCCACGTCCTTTCAGGCTGGTATAGTATAGCACTTCTTACCCATTAGATGATTCCAGAAAGACATTTTTAACTTTTAATTATGTGGGCATTGATTCTTAAAGCTTCCTCCTTCTATGTTTCAAATATATAGGAGGGGCAGATAAAATTTAAAAGGAGAAAATGAAGACATAGCCATACTCTTAAAACAAGGTAATTATCATGGTGGGCTAGAATTGTTACAGAAACATAACTCAGTATATGAGCTACAGTCTTTCTCCTGTTGAGCATTGATCTGGAGGCAGACATGGGTTGCCAGAAATTTGTATCCTAGAGCATAGCAAGAACTCGCAGTGCTCCGTGGGAGTTGGAGGACTGGACCTGAACTTACTACATAAAACCAGAGGCTGAGTGGGAGCTCTTTCCTCTGAGACAGGAGCTTGAAAGAAAGATACAGTTAATTACTTCCTAGAACTGTGGATTGATGTCAGTGTTAGTCATACTAGGGAGGCGGAAAGAATTTGACCAAGGTACTCAACTAGGACCGGAGCCAAGTTACCTGTTGATTCAGTGACAGGAATGCGGAAGCCCATTTAGTCACGATGGATAAGAGCTTGATAGAAAAGTAAGAAGAACATAACATTTGAAACAGCCAAATACTAAGGTTTATATGTCTTTCCATTTGGTAATAACACAGAATCGCTTTGTGTTAAGAGCTTTTTTTGATTACATGAATAGTATGTATCCAAGTTCTAGGCAGAGAGTCTGGTCTTCTACTCTCCCTGATGAAACAGTAGCCTCGTTGTACTTCTTACAAGTATCTTTGAGCAACCACCGGATTCTTTTCTAGTAGTATATAAATGTTGTTTTTATATTGACCACTTTCAGATTCCTTGTACTGCTTAATTCTCGATGGTTCAGTTTTGTGGACACCACTTTATTTATAAGTCATTCTTATAAAGAATGACCAAAATTTTCTTTGTAGGATCCAGTCAAACACATTTCATTCTCTTCTGTTAGAAAGTCCTAGGCTAGTGTTGATTCAGACAGCTTTGCTCTCTTCTCTCATCCATGACCCAGCATTGGGAACCAAGAATTAACTCATATAGGAATGTGAAGATGTGATGGGAATTAGTTGTGGTTAAAACATGCATGCATTGTCAAGACCATAAAGCCAGGCTTCTTCTTAGAACTCTAGAAAATTTTAGAACTTCCTAAGGATGGTGGAAAATTTTTATACATGTCAATTGGGGTATGATGAGAAACAAGCTTCCTGTTAATCGTCATTGCTATTAAGCTTATTCTAATTGTAGAAAGAATATATCTTATAATGAAATTATTTTTTTAGCATTGGAACTTGTAACATATAGTAATGAATTAAAAGTACACTCGGGATAGTATATTTCTTACTGGGTTCCAATTATTCTCATGATGTTTAATCACTTAGTATTTGCTAGACCCCAATAATAGCTTTTTTGGGGGGGGTAAGGGAATAGCTTAAGAAAAAATAAGTAACTGGCTGTCAGTATGGTCTTACTATGTATAAAATTGGTAATTCCCTAGATTTTTCTATTATGTGTATAATTACCTAGTGACCCAGGATTTACTTTTAGACATTTAGGAAAAAGAAAAGAAAGTATGTGAGATAGGATGGGGACAAGTAAAAAGAAAGTTTAATCATTTTTCTTTGGAATAAATTTATAGACATTGTGAATTGTGAAATCACTGGGAAAGATTTCCCTTCTCTCCTAATTATAGCTGGTATGTGAAACAGTGCAACTAAAATATTCAGATAAAATAATTTTTATACTGGTTAAGCATTATATAAATATTAGTCATCAGTTATATGGAATTTTGTAATATTTTGATGACCTATTAAACTATAGAATAGTCGAAGGCACCATGTTAAACATATTCCAAAGCTACATTTTTCATGTGCTTTAACTTAGAAATAGTGTTGAAGACTCTTCTATGTTGTGATAGAAGATAATTTGTATCCCCTGCTCCCAAAATTCAATTTCATATTAAAAAATTCTTCTCATGTACAATGACAATGTAATGAATATATCATACATGAAACTTGTATTCTCCAGGTTTAAATTATAGCCTGTCTTCTCTTTTACTACTGTGTGTATTTGGCTTACAAACTAGTCACATCAATTTATTGTGAGATAATTATTTTTACACTGTCTCCACCACTGGAATATGAGTTCCCGGTGGCTAAGGGCCATGTCTCAGTTATATGTTTCCAATTTACGTATTTCCAGTACCTGTCATAGTGTAGCTGCTTTTTCTTAATGTATAAAATAAATGGAGTGTCTTCTAAAGTAGTTTATATTTGAAGCTTTGAACTAGTAAGTATAGCTCATAAGGATTAAGAAATATGAAATAAATTTTGTCTTGTTATTTGTTTAAGCTTCATTTATTTTTGGTTCTAAAGTTGTATAATTTTTTAGACTCTAGATCTTGTTAGAGCATTACAAGATTTAGAAAATGCTGCTTCCGGTGATGCAGCAGTTCATCAGAGGATAGCTTCTTTACCTGTTGAAGTCCAAGAAGTGTCCCTACTAGATAAGATAACAGGTGAGACATTCTAAATGTGACCTGAATTTGAGGGGGGCGTTTGGGTGAGTGAACAGTATATGGCATTGTTTTTGTTTTGTGATAATTTTATTATGTGCTTTTCTTAGATAAAGAATCTGGAGAAAGGCTTTCTAAAATGGTAGAGGATGCTTGTATGTTGCTGGCAGATTACAATGGCAGATTGGCAGCTGAAATAGATGATAGGAAGCAACTCACTCGAATGTTAGCAGATTTTCTTCGTTGTCAAAAGGAAGCCCTTGCAGAGAAAGAGCATAAATTGGAAGTGCGTAACCTTTTCCTTCTTTAGTGTTTATTTAATTTATTTTGGTAGGAATTTTTAAATATCTTGATGTTCTTGCACATTTTGCTTTTTTTTTTTTAACATAGACCTTTTTTAGACGGTGGCCCAGGTAAGCTACTACGTGCATTAATGGGTTTCTTTTTACTTGAATCAAATCAACCTGCCTAAGTAAACTTAGAGATTTTAATTAGAAGAGTTGGTTGCATTTAAAAATTTCTCATTTAAATGAGATTCCAGTTATAATAATTTACTTTATGAGTTTAAATCCTTATTTGCAAGGACAAAAGTAATGGGAAAATAGCATATGTTATAAATCTCATGTCATGTACAGTGAGTTATGGTTGGATGTATTTAATTCCTGTTCTGAATACATGTGGTCTTTTGGGTATACAATTAATAAATAAGACTTTGAGTCATAGACTTTGTTGTGGGTATGCTAGTTCTCAGTCTCTTTGTTCTTGAACATCAGTTTTGCCCAGGAAGGTCATCTTCATGTTACTCCTTTGTTCTATCCCTGCTTAACATATTACAACCCTACACACGCCCGCCCCAGCTCATACACACCCTTAGGTAGAGAGTCATTACTTCTTTAAATTGAATGATGGTTGATAATGATGAGAAGCTTGGAGGTGCAGCATTTTTAAAAAAAGGCACTCCCATGTTTTGGTTTTTTGTTGTTTTTTTTTTTAGCAGGGTAGCCATGGTCAGAAATGGATGAGCCAGATTTGGTTTTATAAAGAATTTTTCATCTGATTTGTTCTTGTTTAAATTGTTTACCATCTAGCAATTTCTTATTCTAATAATACATAGGAAAATTTCAAATTTGTCTGGATTCCTTTATTTAGAGCTCATTCTCCGCAAATTTGTAGTTATGATACTACTTTTCTTCACTTTTATTTATTAGTGCCACCCATTTGGGGGTGTCAAGACCATATGTGTATAATTGCAGTATTTCTATAAGGTTTAGTTCTTGTTTCAGCGTACTTACAACTGTGCCAAAGATAGTTGCATTTCTACATGTGAGAGCATTGTATTTGATAAAGTACTAGCAGCAATGCTCTCACCCCCCAATTTCTTAGCTTTTAATTTAGCATTACCCCTTTGCAATCTGTTCTTTCTCTGTTCACATACACACTCTCAGAACATAGTTGTTGACACCGTGCACTACCTTTAGAGATGTTGTCTAGTGCTCCAGAGAAAGGAAAAGGGAATTTTTTTAAACCATACTTTCAGTAGTTAACTTACCAGTTTTTGGTCTTGTAATGGAACTTCAACCTTAAACATATTGTTACTTGTTCTGTTGTAAGCAGAATTAAGGGTAAGTCATGTCATACAGTTTTTGTCTCCAGTCTTTCGGCATGCTTTCCTTAACTTCTGTTGAGCTTCTGTTGCAGGTATTGGACATGGCCTGTCTTCTAATGATGTCATCACCATTAGCATATTCTTCCTGCTAAAAATAAATATCAAACTCCAAAGTCTGTATTGTCTCATGATTTTGAAAATTGAAGAGAAGACTGAAACTTTGTTATTCTGCTTTATACTGCTTTCTCACTTATGTTGGTTATTTATTACTGGTTACAAAATAGAATTTATGTTTGTTTCAAATGTAAATGTAGAAAATAGAACAGATACTACCGCTCACCCTCTTTCTCCAGTGTGATGAAGCTGATGATGATAATAATAATAATAATAACAGTAACATTTACCATATATATCAGATACTATTCTAAGCACTCCATATATATCAATTCATTTAATCCTATATAGCAGGAATTACTATTATCCCCATTTTACAGGTAAGGTAACTGAGGCACAAGGATATTAAATAACTTCCCCAAGGTCACAATCAGGTAGTGAATTATTTAGAACCCAGGGAATCTGCCAACAAAAAGACATATTTGCTTTTAAGTTTTACTTACATGTAAAATTACAGCAAAACTAAGTCCCATCTCTGCAACTGTTTCTGCTTCCTTGAACTTCCTCACAGGTAATCACTGTCTTGAAATAAAGTCTTCTAGGAGCTCTTTTGTTTTGCTTTGTTTTTCAGCATGAAGTTTTATATTCGGAAGAAACCACAGGGTGTCCAACCTGTGGCCCACAGGCCGCAGCAGCCCAGGGTGGCTCTGAATGCAGCCCAACACAAAATCATAAATTTACTTAAAACGTTACGATATTTTTTGTGATTATGTGTCTTAATATATGGCCCAAGACAGTCTTCTTTTAGGGGGACCCAGAGATGCCAAAAGGTTGGACATTCCTGAATGATGTTAAACACTTTTTTACAAGTGAAGAAATATTTAGTTTTCTAATAAACTAGGAGGTTGTTCCACAGAACTTTTTGTAAATTATCACTTATAATTGATTCCTTTGTCATAAAGTAGGAAAATGATGAGATAGACATTTTTTTGTACTAAGAAGATACCACTTTAAAGTTGAGACTGAGAGGTCAAGATTTATACTTAAAAATCAGCTGTGATATAATCGGCTTTAAGTTACCTGTTTTTGAGCAACAGCTGTGATTCACCAGATAGTGGTGTGTCGTTAATTATTCTTTTTTTTTTAATGGACATCTAAAGTGAAACTTCAGGAGTTGGCTTTATCATATTCTTAAGGAGGCCATTATTAAAGCATTTGTTAAGAATGAAAACAAGTGGTTTGTTTTTTAATTTTAGAAATTATGAATTGTTATTTTTGAAATTTATGGCTAACTTTAGCTGGTTATTAAGTAGATAGCAAAATAGACTATTGATTAATTTGTAGATTGCTATGGGAATCATTTCAGCATTCAGAAGTTGCAGTTATTGCATAAATTACATTCACTAAGCTTGAAGGCATTCATGGATTAGGGGACTTAGAATGACATTTTGATTTTTGTGTTTTTGGAGAGGAAGCAATATATAGATCAGAAATTCTTTCATACATAATGAAATAGTTTTTACTCAGTTTTGAATACTTTTTTCATAGTGTACATCATATAATAAGAAAGCATGCTTTTAGAAAATCCCTATGTATCTCATAGTACATTGATCTAGTTAGTTTAAATTGCTAGGCTTCCATAGAAAATTGGAAATCACCATTTGATGATTCTTAAAAGGAAAAAATTGCTCAGTTCCAAGAGGACAGTGTTTGTTTTGCAGTTTTACATCAGTATATTCAGATTTAACTCATTAAAATGAGGGTATAGTATTTATTGTATGAATGTTTGTTTAGTTTCTGTCCCTAATGGTGTCAGAATGCATCCACTGAGTTGCATATTTTAGTCTGTGCTTTATATGTCATACTGTAGAGAACTGATGACAGGTTTGTGTGGTTGGGCAAGAATATCTGCAGGACTCATTCTCAGAAGTAGAATAGAATAACTAGGTCAAAGGGAATGTGTGTTTTCAGTATTGATAGTATACTCAAGTCCTGTAAAACCTATGCCTTTTTAAATTCGTCGAAGTATGAGTGCATCTTCTCTTTTACAACCTTGTCCACTCTGCCAGTGATCTTTTAAATTTTTCTATTTTGATAGGTCTGGTTTTTCTGTGTTTATTCATGTTGATCATCTTAATTTTTTCCCCTTTATTTTTATTGTTGACGCTAATCCAGATGTCCCCATGTCCACCCCTTTCGTTGTCCATTCCCCCATCTGGCCATCATCACACTTGTTGTCTGTATGAGTTATGGGTAGATGTTCTTTGGCTAATCCTTCACCTACTTTTATCCAGTTCCATTTTGATCATCTTTTTAAAATATTTATTAGCCATTTTATTTCTGCTGTTAATTTTCTATGTTCTTTGCATACTTTTCTGTTTGTTTCTCAGTTTGTATATTAATATTTGCCTCTTGCTTTTATAGATTCTGGGCTTTCTGGATATAATTAAAATGGCTTTCTCAATTCATAACTATAAAAATACTATGCTAGTTTTTGTAGTTTTTTTCCTAATTCTATTTTCTAGGGGTTTTTTTCCCCTGGTTTGTATAATGTCAGGATATAACTAGTAATTTATAAGTGATAGTAGATGTCTCCTCATCAATTAATGATTAATGATTTCATTAATGGCTCAGTTTATCTTTTACTATGTTGTGAAGTGCCATTTATGTTATACTTAATTCCAGTATCTATACGTGGGAATGTAGTACTTACTCTGTTCTACTGGTCCATTCTCTCACCCGTCTTTTAAATTATACAGTAGACTTTTGTTTGTGTTACTTTTTGGTATTGTTTGTATTATAGTTTTACTTAATTATGATTGTGTACATGATTTTTACTTTCTTTCCATTTGTTTTATACATACTTGCCTATATAATATTTTAAATGACAACATTTGCTAAGTAGACATTTTTTATTAAGTTATTTTTCAGTTATGGTTTAGAGTTAAGTGGACTTAATTTACTTGGTTTTGCTGTTTTTGGACATACTGTTTACTTTAGTTTGTCCCTCTATCTGCTAGGCAGTATATTCCAGGTTTTCGAAGAGTGCTTACTTTCATAAAGCTTTGTTTTTCAAAACATTCAGTTTCCATTTTTTTAAATGCTTAAGATAAATTTTGTTTTGCCCAAGATATTTAATGATTAGAAATTTCTGTTGTGATACTCTTAATGTAGAAAATAAGAATGTCTTAGTATATATAGCACTGAAAATGCAAATTTAAAAATCTATTGCACCCTGGCTGTGTGGCTCAATTGGTTGGAGCATAGTCCTGTACACCAAAACTTTGCAGGTTCCATTCCGGATCAGGGCACAAACCTCGGTTGTGGGTTTGATCCCTGGCGCCTATGGAAGGCAACTGACTAATGTCCTCTCTTACTGCCCTCTCCGTCTCGCTTGCTCTCATCGCATTTCATCTCATCCTCATCTCTCAACTCTCTTCCTCCCTCTCTCCTCTCCTTCCCCGCCTCCTCACTCTAAAATCCATAAACATGTCCTTGAGTATGGATTTCTTAAAAACCTATTTCATGGTAGCTTTTTGATGGTTATTGACTTATCACTGTACCAATATTATTCAAGGGCATAGTAGTAAGAATATGGGAATTGATTATGGAGTCTTTCATCTGTGATTCAGTTATTTTTATCTTAACTGTTTTTCCATCGAAATCACAGATTAGATTCAGAAATAATTTAGTAAGATGGAACTTAGTGAATTTCTCAAAAAAAAACTTCTTAATGGCTCCTTATATTATTTTTGACACCTAAATATTATTACACATAAATTTTTAATGGTTGATTTATTGATCTTCAAAGAATTATGTAATCAACTATTATTTTTATCATAGGAAGAAAGCCACCTAAGAAAAAGGCTTAGCACTGTGTACTAGCTCTGTGTGTTGTTTTACATACTGTCCTTTTCATGTAATTTACTATATGCATCTTATATCAGTGTTTTCCTTTTTAATATATGGTCATATCCTAATTTGGTGTATGTTTTTTACGATCAAGCGTTTCCATTGCTCTGATATTATAAACAGTATTGCAGTGAATAACTTCAGTTAACTTCTTACCCATATATGAGTATATCGCCTGTAATGAATTCCTAAAGATGAAATTGCTGATTCACATTAAAGACTCAAGACATGTTATCAACATGACTTTCAGTAAGATGGTACCAGGTCATTGTCTTTGATGATCCCCAAATATCATCATCTGTAGGTCTTCTCCTGTGCCATTTTATTTTCTCCAGAGAAAATAAAATACTTCAGGTTTGCCAGGTAGGTGACATAAGTCATCTGTCTTCAGAGTAGTACATTAGCTCTCATTTCTGTGTTTAAATTTCCAAGTACAGATTTCTGGCTTGGTTTCTTATCCTACATCTTTTGGATCTGTGGGATAAGAGTTTTAATAGACTGATACAAAGATTTTTCAGTTAACCCTTATTGTCACCCTTAAGACTCACCATTACATTTCATGGAGCTTTGGTACCTCAAAGTCATAAGCCTCTCTACCTATCCACAGTTTCTCAGGATGAATTATCTTACTTTTAGTCATTATACCTTCCTTCAGTTTTTTCCATCTTCTCTTTCAAGTTTCTTGACATCTTTGTTACTGTGGTTCTCTCTTCATCCTTGTGGGTTTCTGTTTTATAAATTGATTTATTAATTTAGTGGCATTTTTGGAGGGAGCTAAGCATGGGTTCAGTTTGTTATATAAATGGAAGCCCTTCTGTGTTTTATTAAATGTAACTACAGTTGACTCTCAGCACAGATTTGAATCATGTGGGTCTCCTTATAGGACTTGGTGGGGGTCAGAAGTTACATGCAGATTTTTGATTGTGGGAGTTGTCGGCGCCATTAATGCCCATGTTGTTGAAGTGTCGACTGTGTAACGTGTCTTTCGTAACTCTGCCAAACCACCCTAAGTGGTGGTTGTACACTGCCTGGATATTAACAACTGGTCTTCCTGTCCCTCTCTTAACTTTATACATCACTGCAGCTAGATGGATCTTTTAAGAAGAAATCGGGTCTCGTCTTACCCCTATTCAAAACCCTTCAGTGTTTCCCATTACATGTTTGGATCTTCCTTTAAACCCAGTAGCCATGTAGGTCTATGGGATTACAGGTCATGATTCTTCATTCAACCTTATCTTATTGTGCAGGCTCCCAGACATCCATTTTGGTCTTCAAGCAGATGAAGCATGTTTTCATCTCAGGGTTTTTCTTTTCAGATGGTTAACAGAATGACTGGAATGCTTTCTACTGATCTTCACTGGTTCCTTTTTCATTCAGTTTTATGTTCCCCTTTCACCTCTGCATAGTCCTTTTTTACCCCTTTATTTGGTCAGCATAGCCCTTCTCTTGCCCCCCCTTTTCCTCCCACTGTATTACATTGTCATTTTGGTTTTTATTTTTCTTTCATGCTACTTACACTATATACACAAAATGTTTAACATTTATATTCTTAGCATCTGTACCTGACACTAGAATGTGAGGTGTCTGTGAGAGAAAGAACTTTGTGTTTCGCATGCTGGGTCCTATGGTGATTCTATTTTCAGTTGTAAAGAAACCGCCACAGTGTGCCATACCATCCGTAGTGGCTGCACCGTTTTACATTCCCAACAGTGCACCGGGTTTCAATTTCTCCACGGCCTTGCCGAAACTCGTTTTCTACTTCTATACATTTCTGTGTGTGCACGTACACACATTCCTACATCGGGGGAGATGTGGAAAACACCAAGTCCAGAATAGACTAGAACCACCACCTACTATTAATATTGAAAGTACATCATTTGAAATAATAGCGTCTTTGAGTTCCTCTCTTCCCTTCCTCCTTACAAGTTTTCTTTATAGAATGTTAAGCCATTTTTGTAATTGTTTGATTGCCATTATTCATGTATCACTTATCATTAAGAAGGTTACTTGAAAAGCTGTTTTAGTCATCTGCATCAAAATAAAGGACAGCTATACAGGTCATAAACTGTAACAAAAGTAGTACAAGTCTTTGCATGTCTGAGAACAGCTTTAATTTCTGCTCACCCATGACCTTTGTGTGTGTGTCTACTGTACTTTTTTCCTTCTACATATTTAATAAAACTTTGGCACATACCTAGGATATTGATCTCTCATTAAGTTTGCTTGGTATTTGTGGTGCCCTTTTATTGGGAAGACCTAAGTTGCTTTTTATTTTTGTTTCTTAGGGGTTTTTTATAGTTTCTGCTTAAATTTTATTACATACATACTGACTTTTCTGAATCTACTCCATGTTACTCATCTTTTCTCATCATTTTTGCCTCATTTCTATTATTTTCCTGTAATATTTCCCATGGGCTTTTGTTGATTTTTTTTTAATAGCATGCTTGCCTAATGTTGGGAGTGGAGATTGCTTTGTCAGATTTTTATGAGTCTTGTTGAAAAAAGGGACTTACTGCAGATTTTCTACTTGGCTAGTCCACAGATCTACAGTTCAGGGCCGGTTGACAGGGAGTCAGAGTGAGGTGTTAGTGCTAGAGTTCTGTGAGCTTGCAGAGTCAGTTCAGACCTGATTGGAACCTTGCTTCTAGTCTGCCCCCACAGCAGCCAAACTGCTCAGTACCCCTGTAGTTATGGTGGTGCCTGGACCTTGCCCATGCTGCTGGGGTCTAGCAGGTGCAGGTGGCCTTGCTATAGTGGCTCATGGGAGAATTGATAATGTAAATGTCCATAAAGACTGTAAAATAGTCATGCCTCCAAAGCTTGGTGAAGTGCACAGGAGTGCTGAATCCTATTTAACGTTTAGTTACTTACTCTCTATTTTTTATAAACCTTAATATGTGTTTCTTTGTTGGTCAGCTGCTTATGTTTTTTATTGCTGGCAATGAGTGTTCAAAGCATTTTCAGTTCCAGCTTTCATTTTTTCTAATCAATGAACTTAGGAGTTATACAAGTAAATGTTTGAAAGTATATGTTTGAAGTATGGGCTCTGAAGAAGGATCTAAGGATTCTTTCAATAAGAAAAGTACAAGTAAAACATGAGTCTTTATATTTTTTATTCCTCAATACGTACCACAGAGAACATCTTTGTGACGGTGTAGCATTGGCTTTTTTTTTTTTTGCTTATGTTAATGTTGGGAGTACTTTGACCCTGTTTTTTTCCCTAAACTATGGTCATTCTTGGATTCGTTCATCAGATTCTTATATAACTAACTTTTAAATACTTATTTTTATTGAATACTTATTTTTATCTCATTGAGTCTGTTCCAGCCTGTAGAGTTTTCTAAAGAGTTGCCATTTCTTAGTGCACTCTCCCTCTCAGGAGCACGCCATCGCCTTTATCCCCCTCAGGTGTGCATCTCCTAAAGGGTCCCCACAAGATGTGCAACCAGGGGAGCAGTAGGTAGCAACAGCTCTTCCTGGGCTAACCCTGAACTTGTTTCCAGGCCCCCCTTTTCTCTGCATGTCAGTGGCCAGAGCAGCCCTGCCTAGGCTCTTGTTGCATCTTGTATCCTTAAGCCCTTCCTTTTTTCACTGTCCCCAGCTTTAATAAACGTACTCTCAAAAATAAAAAATAAAAAAAGACTTGTTTTCTTTTGACTCTCTTGGCTTTGCGTCTTCAAATTTCTTAAGGATGTATTCTAAGTTATAGGTAAAAATATGTTTTATGTGTTGAAGAGATAAGGCCAGAAACACAGACCTGTGGTTAAAAATTTTGCTGGTTGACTGTGGTCTTAGGTCAGTAAACACTTAAGGAACAGTTGGGCTTTGTGGTGAGGGGCCAGGAGCTCTGCAGCTGGATTGCCTGAATGGAAGTTCTGGCTTTGCCACTTAACTTCCTCAGTGACATTAGGCAAAAGTAAGTACTTCTGAAGCTCCAGCCCTAAGAAGACTTGAAGGTTTTCTGGCTAGCACCTTTTAACCAGTGAATTTGGTGTTTTATTTATAGGGACACTCCAAAAGGAGTGTAAGATCCTGCAATATTTTAATAGCTATAGTGTTCTCACAAGGAAAATGCTTATATTCTTAGCATCACCATGATTGCACCTGGATCCCCAAGTTCTTTAAAGAATACGTTAATCCTTTTTTGAGATTCTGACTTACCTGCATCAGGCCCATTTGTATGTTATTTATGGGGTCTGCCTCTTCAAGATTAGTTACAGTACTTGTTGTCGTTCACCTTTTTCATAGTTCTTCATGATTTCTTGGAAGTAATTGTCTTAGAGTTCAAGTTAGTCTAAAGTATTTCCTACCTTTCACCCCAGGATCCTGGAGTGTAATGGATTATGTTAAGAGACTTGGGTTTCATTAAAGTGTGGTGTTCACATCATTTCTGGCCTGATTTAGACTTTTCACTCTATTCTGGAGAGAAAACAAAAGCAGAATAGATTCTGACCTTAGATGCTTTCTCAGTCTTACACACTCTTCCCTTGACTTCCATTTTAAGATGTTAGACTAAGTGGCAGTTTTTCCCTCTTAGAACTTACAGAAAATGTATACTAAAATATAATAAAACGTAGAATAGTTTGTATCATCTGTGTAATAAGGATGTGTATATTATGTTACATATTTGTTGCATTAATCTATAAAGACAACAATAGGATAAAAAGAGGAGATGAAATGGGGAGAGGTGAGACAGGAGGGGTTGAGGTGAAGTGTAGAGATACAGAGCTGCAGTGTTCAATAGGCAGCCACTGGCTGCCTATTTAATTATTTAATTTAATTAAAATTTAAGTTCTCAGCTATATTTTGAATGTTCAGTAGTCATGTGTGGTTCTTGGCTACTGTATTGAGTAGTACAGATACAGGACATTACCATTGTCACAGTAAGGTCTATTCATAATGATTGATAAGACCACTTAAAGAGGTGTAAATACAATAGATATATAGGAAATGAAATTATATTTACTGTATGAGATGTATGTAACTGCTCTAATAAGAGAAAGAGTGCTGTGGGTTCCCCCCACATGGCTGTATTCTTAGACGATGGATTACTGACAAATGGAAAGAAATCCCATTGTGGCATGTACCTCCCGAAAGGTGGGGGCGCACTTACTCAAATACTCTGTGCCCAGAAGTGGAATACCTTGAAGCAGGAGACCAAAACAACACGCAGTGACTAAGGGTACAGCAGTAGAAACAGGGTCAACCCCTGTGCATTCCTCCCTCTTGGGCCAGGTAGCAGTGATGAGAAGTCTGTCTATCTGCAGCTGAGAGCAGAGGAAAGATGCAATGTGCCCTCCAGGCTGGTGAGGCCCAGCAGTGATGACAACCATCTGTATCTGGAAGCCAATTGCTAGTCTGATCTGTGTTGGGTCCTGTCCCTGCAAGCAGGTAGTGCCTGCAGTCAGTCACTAGTTACATGAAGTTAACATCCCTGGAACCACCATGCATTTTCAGAAAGTTAATAAGACAGCACACTCAGAGGGAAGAACTTTGCTTCTAGAAGATCATAGAAAAACAGCAAAGTAATGTAAAGTACTGAAAAAAATGCCTAAATACCTTGAGATCTCACCCCTAATTCGTATCCATGAGAAAACATGGTGTTCTCAGAACCACATTATGAAGAGCTTTTTACTTTTGTTTCAATAACAGTTTGCATTGGATTATTTGTATTAGTTTCCATTGTATAGCCCTATACTTTAAAAAATATTTTTAATCTTCACCTGAGGACATGCTTATTGATTTTAGAGAGGGAAAGGGAAGGAGGAAAAGATCTGTTGGTTGCCTCTCATGTGCCATGAATGGGGACAGAACCTGCAAGCTAGGTATGTGTCCTGACTGCATACAGTAGAACCAGTGACCTTTTGGTTTACAGGGGGATTCTCCATCCGAATGAGTCACGTAGGTGAGGGCTGTACTTGTACTCTGATTAATGGAGGAATGTTGAGTTCTAGGCTGTAATTGAGGAAGCAACGTAAGCAATGTAAGCAATGGCATCGAAGCCATAAAGGTCATAAAATGAGAGCAGATGAGGTACATTTGAGATTTTGGGAAACTGTGCTGGCGAAGTTTAAACAATATAGTAAGTCAGTATTCCATCTTTGCACATGATGCATTTCTAAAACAAAAGAAATGCTAAATTTTAGCAATAAAATCATATATAGAACAATTTTCCCCAGAGAGATTTTATTTACAAAATTTCTTACTATAGTTTTTAATGATTTTTAAGCCCTCTGTGTTGAGGTGTAAAATTAGGACATAGTTTTTCTTTAATTTTATTTATTTTTAGACAGGAAGGGAGGGAGGAAGAAAGGGAGAGAAACATCAATGTGTGGTTGCCTTGTGCATCCCCCCAGTGGGGACTTGGCTTGCAGTTCAGGCATGTGCCCTGACTGGAAATCAAACTGGCAACCCCTTGGTTCATAGGCCAGCACTCAGTCCACTGAACCACACCAGCCAGGGTGACATAATTAACTATAAACAATGTAATTTTAAAATGACAGCCTTCTCTTGGGTAAAAAGAAATACTGTTTAATAGGAGGTATTGATCTTCAAGATGAGAATGGAGTTTTCAGTGAACTGAACTGGAGATTGGAATGCTAATTTTGGTAGCCCTGTCAACTCAATCTGTCAAGCAAAAGATCTGTAACGAAATCTTGTGTGGTTTTTTTTTTTCCATGAAGTGAACAGAAACTGCCCTTGTATTTGGGTTGCTGAATATTTTTTTGCATTTGGAATACTGGAATTTTTTGATGCTGAATTCCATCCAGTTTAGTGTTACAATCACAGTCTGTTCTCATTTTTCTTTGGTAGGGAACATACAGTCTACCAGCTGAAGACTAGGGAGTATTTGAGTGAACCTAAACATTTGCCACTCTTAGCATGTCTTATTTCTGCCCTTGTTACTTAACCACAAACATAAGTACAGACTGCTCTACAAAACTGAAATACTCACTGTAGCATCACCATGGGGTAGCTTTGACCTGTTTGCTAACTAGTATGTGACAGCCTGAATTTGGTGTCCAAAAAAAGCTGTTCAGGATTATCTGTATGTAGTGTATATACATAGTGTATATTAGATACATTAGTGTACAGTGTACATACATTTCACACAAGACAAACTGATCATTGGGCATATCCTGTAGATAACGCAGAACTGAGAATTTTGCAGTACAGTTGTAAATGAGAATGTTAAGAGTTTCCTTTGACTATAGGATATAGGATGCAACCAGGAGACAAAAAGTAAAGGGGAAGTGGACAGAAGGGAAACTGGGAAAGGAAAGGAGGATCGCTCTCTCCGTGCCTGACCAAATTTACTCTTGTGTCCCAATCCAGCAGCTGGCATTGCCCTATTTTTTAGACTAGAAGATGCACCCCCCCAAATTTGGGAGGTGCAGTGGTGGTTTGTTGAGTTCTGTTTACATTTACATTGGTGAAATATTATTTATGTTATAAAATATATTACTACCTATTTTTTGCTTTAAAAATTTTTTCCTATTTTCCTCTAACACCTAGGTGTGTCTTATAGTATGAAAACTATGGTAGGTATGTCAGATGACTCCTTTTTCTCAGCTACCTATCTACCCAGACCTGTCCTAAGAGAATTGATCATCCTCAGGGAGGAGCAGAGTGTCTGGATTCCTAATCCTAGTAAGGTGTCTTGAATTCTAGGATGTCAGCTTGGGCTCTCCTACTAAATTTTATTCTGTAGCAATCCCATTTTATGGCCTCTTTCTGACTAATCATTGAGTACCATATCCCTTATTTGAGCTTGTGTAGTGAAAGTGAAAAAACAAAAACAAAAAAACTTCATCAAGAAACTGCTTTTGAAGCCTCTAGTAGCTTCTTAGTGTCTAGGTTCTCAGAATTCTTCAGTCTCTTGGATAAAATCTCCCAATACTACATACAGGAAATATTTCCATACATTATACAGATGAAAAGTTACCACTGCTTTATAACTATTCTGAAACCTGGCTATTGTACTTAAACTTCATAGTAGGAGAGAGAATTTAAAATTTATGTCATACAGTAGTAACTAGTACTTAGTGGTTACTCTGTGCCACAGTAGCGCTCTAAGTACTAATTTTATTTGCCACCCCGAGAGGTGGATACTATTATACATCTTTTATGAATGAGAAATTAATAGATTCAAAGGAAGTTTGAAAAAATTAAATGAATTTATTAACATCACTTAGCTCCCCGATAACAGTTTGATACATTTCCTTTAGTCTTTAAAAAAAAAAAAAAATCATGCAAGCCCCGGCTGGTTTAGCTCAGTGATTGAGCACGGTCCTGCGAACCAAACAACCGCAGTTCAATTCTCAGGGCATATGCCTGGGTTGCAGGCCAGTACCCAGCAGGAGACGCATGAGAGGCAGCCATAACGTTGATAATTCTCTCCCTCCCTCCTCTTCCCCTCTAAAGATAAATAAAATCTTTTAAAAAGTCATGCATTAACCATTTAAATAGTTACTAGAAGTGTTTAAAAACTTGCAGTGATACCAGATGTACAGATCTAGATCCTACTTGGATCTCTATCTTGGCTAGGCTCCTGTGAGTGTGGAGTATGGATTAGAATAATGAACTGGGAATTAGGTTCTAGAACCTACTGTGTGAACTTGAAGAAATTGTGTGGTAACAAGCCCATTTTTTCATCTTCCAAATGTAGATATTAAACCTAATTTGTATCTGTATAAGCTCCAAGAGTAACTTTTTCCCTATTTCTTCTAGTTGGGAACTTCTAAGTACTTTAGTTTAATTCAGCTTATAAAAGCAATATGCAGACTTCAAAATTTTCCTTGCCTTTCTCTTCCAAACTCTACCTACATAAAAACAATGCATGTTTATAATGGGTAACTGAAAAAGCAAAAAAAAAAAAGTTACTCAAGTTTACATTAATCACTGAAAACAACCATTAATATTTTGGTGTATTTTGTTCCACACTTGTCGTTTTATATAGTTCTATATATTCACCTTTTATCATTTTAAAAGGGTTAATTTTTTAACATTTTAGCTAACCAGCATTCATTGTGTATTTTGTTTCCTTTATTACTGGACCTATTGAAGGAAGGAAGTATATGTGACAAATTAGTGGAGGATTTTTACTGTCAAGAATATTGGGCATAATTTAATAAAAGCTCTTATGCCTCTCGTCTAGTTCCTTCAGGGTGACATTTTAATTTATTGGAGGGGGGAATATTATTGGTAACTACCACGTAATTGATTTATCTGCTTATCACTTTTGAAGTAAGATTTGTGTCAGAACTACAAATTGTCTTCATATCTGCACACACCAGGTTTGTTCAAGCAAAATGTGAACCTCTTATGTAGTTAAACCAATGAAAAATTTAAGGAGAGCTTTATGTCATCTGTCAGGCTAACTTCCTAAGGCAAGTGTTCTTTGTAAAGCATTTCTCAGATCTGGTTTTGTTTAGACCAGGTCATGGAGAAAGTCACTGCTTCAGAAAGAAGCCTGTTTTATTCTTGGGATCTTTCTAAGAGCCAGTCATCTTATGCCAATATAAAGTAAATTGGGCATTTTTTAGTACTAATGAACTTGATACAATTTAAAATTGAGATAATTTTACAATAATACACTAAAATGAGCAAATACTAAGGTATCTTCAGTAAAGTTGATAAATTTTGATAAATTATTAGATGTTAGACAAATTATACTACAACAGTATGTTTTAAATTCTAATTCCTAATGAGGTTTTAGTTGCCTTTTGACTTGGGAATATGTATAGCTAAATGTTTGGTTTTAAAATGTGTGTGTTCATGAAGCATCAGAAAGATTATTGAATATGAGAAGACTGTGGGCATCCTTTTTTTTTTTTTTTAGAGAGAGAAGAAGGGAGGGAGAAAGGGAGAGAAACATCAGTGTGTGGCTGCCTCTCCTACTCCCACCCCCCTTCTGGGGACCTGGCCTGCACCCCAGGCATGTTCCCTGATTAGGAATTGAACCAGTGACTCTGGTTTGCAGGCCGGGGCTCAAGCCACTGAGCCATACCAGTCAGAGTGACCGTGGGCATTCTTAACCTTTGAATTGCAACAGCTTTGAGGAATGCACATATGCACACATTTGCTTACGACTTCATTTGAACTAGGGCTGTCTCTGATACCATGGCTCACAGATTGACCTGTTGGTTGATAACTAGTGCAAATAGAATTGGATCAGTGTTGTCTTCTTTCTTTGCTGAAAAACTTCCCACTGTCAATTACTACATTTAGATTCGCCCAACTGCATTAGTGTGGTCAGGACTCAACTAGGCATCACTTCACAGGAGAAAGCATTGGTCATTTAGCTATTACCATGGTGACATAGCTGGTATAAACGGTGTTAAGCTATCCTAGGTGTTCATTGAATGCTGGTTAAACCACACCTGGATTTTCATATTCAACTCTGAATTCCACATTACTAAAAGGAATCAATTTACCATGGAGTATCCAGAGGCAAGGGCCAGGATGGCTAAAGGAGTGGAAACAGAATGCCTTGAACAGTTAAAGGAAATGGGGATATTAGAGATCAGACTTGGAGATAGTCGTAAGTTATGTGCTCTCTGTCTTCAGATTCTTTGGAAGCTATCAGAAGCGGAGGTTGGGTTACATAAGGGCAGAGGGAACAGTGGATGTATTACATACGACAAGACCATTCTGCCACTTAGAACTGCCTAATGTGAAAGGACTATTTAAGAAAGTAATGAGTTTCAGCCTCTTGACATCTATATCTACAACAAAGCTTAAATACAGCCCAACTCCACAGATTAACATAAAGCCTCACAGAACCTATTTACCTCAGTTCCTATGACCTGACAGTCCTTTTCAGCTTTTGAAAAAATGATAATGCATACTAAAAAGCAAGAAACAGTCTGCAGATATTTTTTATGTAAAAAAGACTCATGTGACACAAAGTTTGGAATTACCAGACCAGAATCTAACTGATGAGTATGTTAACTCTAATATAAAAGTAAACCCCATGCAAAACTAGACAAAAGCTAAAAATAAAAAAACACCAACAAATGAAGAGTACCTTTGAGCGTCACCTCAATAGATTGGACACTGCTGGGGAAGATCTCTGAGGTTCGTGATAGGTCAGTAGAAACTTCCCAAACTGAAATGCAAAAATGAACAACAAAAAACCCCAAAATATTAAAGAAATGTGGGACAGTTTGGAAAGGTGTAGCACACAGGTACTTGGATACCAGGAGAACAGATCAAACAGAAGAAATATTTGAAACAATGGCCAAGCATTTCCAAAATGAATGACAACATCAAACCACCGATTGAGAAACTCAGAACACTAGGCAGGATACCAAAAAATCTTCAGTCTACTCTAAGGCATGTTCAAAGTGCAGAAAACTAAAAACAAAGGGAAAAACTTTAAGGAAGCCAGAGGGGAAAAAACATCTTACCTATAGGATAAAAATTACAGTGGACTACCAGCAGGATCATGATTAGAGCAAATTAGAGTGGGGTGAAAAATGTTGAATGAAAACCACCAACCTAGAATTCTACAGTATGTCCACTCATACATAAGTGAAGAATAAAATACTGAATTTGTTATCGTTGGGGGTAGTCGAGAAGAAGTTCAATGACAATATTAGGACTAATGTTTACCTAACTGTATTCCTTACATAAACTATTAACTCAGAGATGATAATGTGTATTTAAGCGATTTTTGAGGAATGTTAATAACAAGATCCCACTCCTGCAGCTTCCCTGTGGATATGAGCACATTGAGGACTAGAGCAGGCAGGTAGCAAAGAAACTCATTTTTGCCCCCAAACAGCCAAGAACCTCTGATTTATGGCCTGTGGAGTGTTTCATGAGCCACCCAATTTGGGAAATACCAGCCTCGCTGACCTTTATGACCCTGAGATGGTGTGATTCTTTAGAAACTAGATAATGTATGATAAAGGAGTGAGCGTTAAAGGCCACACAAAAAAGTGAAAGCAATTTAAGGACAGCACCATGAAAGCAGAAATGTGAATTTTGATTGTTCCAGGATTCCATGTAGAATATCACATTACGTTTGTCTGTCATTCCTCCTTAGATTTCTTGACTGTGGCACTTCGTACTTTCCATGTGTTTTATGACCTTGATAATTATGGGAATACATCTCAGGGATTTTGTAGCATGTCCTGCTATTAAGATTTGTCTGATGTTTTTCTCACTGACTGGAGTTACATGTTTTGGGAAGGAATCCCAGAGGGAAAGTGCCATTTTCATCACATTTTGTTAAGGGTACATTCTATCGACAAGACTTGCCGGTGTTGATGTGCCCTTGGTCAGCTGTCTCGGGTAGTGTTTGTCAGCTTCCCTATTGTACAGTTCACCTGTTGTCCCCTTTTCATACTCTGGAAATAAGTTGCCATGTGCAGTTCACATGTAAGGCATGGAGATCCATGAAATTTTCAAATATGAAATGCTTTAAGTGAAACTTTCAAATGTCAAATTATAGTCAATCTTTAATTCTCTTACAAGTATTTGGAGAGCAGATACTCTTAAGTTGGTTGAGGATAGGAACTGAGTTATTCAGGTAATGGATGTAAACAGTATTGTTCTCAACGGATTGGATTATAGTCACAGCACCCAAAATATCTGTTGAGAAAGGTAGTATTTTCCCAAGGAAAACGTTCAAATTTTCCAAATATATACTCACTACTTTTTTCTGGGTTTTTTTTCCCCATTTCTTAACACTGGGGACATTTCTGCATTCTCCCCTTACCCTACTTCTCTTCCTTCCCGAATGATTCCCAACCAGAGAGGGAGGGAGGGAACTCACCATCTTCTTGCGTACATTGGAGTCATGGATGTGGTGTACCATTGTGGTAACTCAGAAAATTACATTTGATACTAATGTATTTTTTTAAATACATTTCACTTTTATTTACAAGTTAATTTCAAAAACAAATAAACATGATCAGACAACCAAATATATTTCTTCTGAAACCACAGAAAACAAAGTTTGACAAAATTGTGTCTGATGGTTGGCGTGCAGAAAAGTGGAGTAAGAAGGCAAGATGGTTGAAAATGAAGGAGAAACACTGCCAAATTAGCTCATACATGTTCAGGGTTTTAGATAGACTGCTCGTGATAAATCCCATGCTTTTATTTCCACCCGAGAATGCTAGAACCACATTTCCAAGTGCCTGAAAGTCCTAGGAATAACACTCAATTTCTATGCTGGAAGCCACTGTTCCCAAACTCCTTTGGAGTTTCTCCCGTCTTTGCTATCCCAGATAATAGCACCTCCATTCAATCATTCATTGAGCCTGAAGCCTCTTCATATAACCACAACCAAGTCCTACTGATCTTTCTTGCTATACATTGTTTTCGTCTTTTGAATGAAGGTATTAATGTATACAATACAGTTTATGAAGTACTGTATTACTCCTCTCTCACTTTGGGCTGTACTGGTTTCTTAGTTGCGATAAACCAGCTGGGTTTCTTTCTAAGGTATATTCTGTATTAGATCCACATGAATCCTCTCACAACTTAAAAGTGACCATATTTGACAAGGAAATTTACTTTGCACTGTGCACTATGATAGTGAGTTGCCATACACGTACTGTTCTCACTGCTGTTTTATCTTGCTGTTGCATTGGCCTATTGTGTTCTTCCCTCTTCTCGCCTTTGAAACCCTTCCCTGAACCCCATCCTCCAATTTTTGTGTGTCATAGAAAGCAGTTTTTGCTTCTGATGGAACACAGCATACTTATAACTAATTTGCTTGCCCATTCAGTTGTATATTCTGTGTAAGGCCTATGATTCATCTTTGTATTTCCAGCACAGTGACTGGCACATACTCGTAATCAATGCTCACATGTTTGCTGACTGGTTTTTGAACTCGGTTGAGACCTTCAAGCTCCGTATCAAATAACAGGATGCTGTACTTTAAAAATGAAAAAAAATACACAGTAAAAGCTAGAATTTCAGAAGACTCAAACTGACATCTAAAATGTTGGTATGTGAATAAAGAGGTGCTATGTTACATGCAGGTGACATATGCAAAGCAGTTATAAGCTTTATTTTCTTCAGAATTGCTTTTGACCCCCTCGCCCAACACATACGCTCATCACTGGGACTGTAATATTTGCGTTAACAGATGTCAAATTGGTCTTTCCAGAAAACCCGGTTAGGGTTGGGTGGAGAGTATTGTGTGAGCTTGGTATTTACTGCATCTGGAAAGACCAGTTCACTTTCTCCTTTATCCATGTGAGTCTTATTTTTAAAGTGAATTTCTTACCAAAGTAGCAGAACTTGGAGTCTATTTTTCCATTATAAAAAATACTATTTGTGGTATTTCAGTTCTCAGACTAACTCACAAAGCCTTCCCCCCACCCCTCTTAACAGTTTTATTGAGGTGTAATTCACTTACCATGTAACTTGCCCACTTAGACATTTTTTCCTTTAGTGTATTCACAGGATTTTGCAACCATCACTACAGTCTAGTAATTTTAGAACATTTTTATCTACCCTAAAGGGAACCTCTTACCTATTTCTACACCACCCTACCTCAAGCCCTTTGTCTCATTTCTGTTTCTATAAATTTTTCTATTCTGGACATTTGATATAAATGGAGCCACATGGTATATATGGTCTGTTTGGCTTATTTCATTCAGTCTGTTTTCCGGGGTCTTCCATGTTACAGTGTATCAGTACTTCATTTCTCTTTATGGCCAAATGATATTACATTGTAGGGATATACCACATTTTGTTTCTCTCTTATCAGTTGGTGGATATTTGGATCTTACTTTTTGGTGCTTATCAAGTATATTGCTATGAACATTCATGTATGAATTTTTGTGTGGCCATACATTTTTGGTTCTCCTTTGTATATTCCTAAAATAATTGTTGGTCATATAGAACTCTCTGACTTTTTGAGGCACTACCTAACTGTTCCCCACCTTGGTTAGAACTTTGTACATATCTACCAGTGACACAATGTAACATTTTTAGGACTGTGACTTGATTTGTACAGTCAGGTAGTTACCAGGTTTCATCCAGTTTCGTCTTCAGGCCAACCAAGCTGGTTAGCTTGGTAAACATGAAGCAGTTTACCAGCTATTTAAATCTGTCTTCAAGATGAAAGTAGTAGAAAGCTTTTCATTGCTACTTTTGATCCTAATGTGGGAAAGTATGATTTCATAGGCTTATGAAAGATAATCTCTCTTCTCAGGATTATTGAGAGTAGTGAGGTCATATTTTAATGCCTAGAATATAAGAGATTTCATAAATTGCAAATTTCATTTGTCTTTTTTTCGTGTGTGTACAGTGTATACAAATTGGCTGAAGGCTTTTAATTGCCACAATTTTAATTGAAGGATTATTAGAAATCTGAATTGAAGAATAGCTTATCTGGACACTAGAAATTGGGGTGGGCAGTAATGACCACAAAAGACATATATGACATGTGTTTCTCAAAACACTTGGCCTCAAGAGAAGGCAGAGAACAATTGCTTTTAGCACATTTGAATAGCATCTGAGTATTTTCTGCTTACTCCAGAGTGCTTATTCAAAAGTGATTCAGCTAAGAACAGTGAGATGGGTGGAGATGTGTCTTCTGAGGAAGAAAGGTGCTAAATGTGGAGATGTGTAATGAGATCCAACTGAGAAGTCTGCATCTATCATGTGAAACGCCCTGGTGTTTATCTTTTATATGCCACTTGGACCTACTATGCTGGAACCTACCTGGTGTTCTAGTGTGTACCACTGATGAAGGGGAAAAGAGGAAAACCATGTCTTAAGATTATAGATTCCCCATTAAACTATTTTATTGATACTTTGTTGAACATCATGATAGATGAGAAATGCAGCTATGTGTAAGACATGGCAGGAATTCACACCTCCCTTATGTACCCAAAGTTATCCTTGACTTACCCAGCTGTTTGTCGATTTTGCCTGCTTTGTCTGCCAGTACCCAGTTCTCCATGTGCCAGAAGCCTTTTTTCCCTCATTCTCTTAGAGCAGTTGGGCTATAGATACTCCCACTACAGGGAATGGGCCATTCCTTGTAAGGCAAATTTGTACAATAATATGTACTTCTATGTTGATGCACTAAGTAACATTGAATGGTTGGTCTAATAATGACCATAATTTTAAAGCAGTGATAAACGTAAACACTATTTCAAGATAGCTGTAAAACACTGTAATGTAATCTGGAAGCAACTGGTGTGTATTACAGACAAATTCACAGGTACTGATAATACTCCTGTGGTGGTTGTCAACATTCAAAATAAAAAACAATGTTAATTTTCAGTTTAGGTTTGTGAAAGTAAATATGTAATATATCTTATCCAAGCTGAGGGGCACCTGAAAATCTTAATATGCCGAGGTTAAGAATATTACACGTATGAAACAACAGCTTATGGTTGTGGTGTTTCATAAGAATAATAGGGTGTACATAGTTGTGTATTTCCAAAGTCCCTCTTTTGATCCTAAAACTCATATTGTAATCATCTTTTCTTATTCAACATTAACTGAATGTAGAATTGGAATTTATGCAGAGCATTAGCTAAATAGCACTTTTTTGAACTGCCAGAATTCTAATGAAAATTCTTTGGTATTACAGGAATACAAGTGCAAGTTAGCCAGAGTTTCTCTGGTGCGCAAAGAACTCAGGTCCCGGATCCAGAGCCTGCCGGACTTATCTCGATTGCCCAATGTCACTGGCAGCCACATGCACCTGCCCTTTGCAGGGGACATCTACAGTGAAGATTGATGACCAGTCTCTTTCTATGGCCCAGGACTTAGCAGGAGATGGAGACAGGTTAGGTGGATAGTCCTGTAGTGTTATTTTTGTATATTGTTGAGAGTGACACTAACAACAACAAAAATGACAAGTAATTTATAAAATTGTTTAAAATGTTGGTTTGTTTACTATTTTATTGGTAAGTTAACATGACTTGGTTTAAACAAAGTGATGATCTCTGTGTATTAATAAGCTCACAAATAGTGATTATTTTCAAAAGATCTTTTGTAAATTTTTTTGATCCAGGGCCTTGTGAGAAATTCCATGTTTCTATTTCTTCATGTATTTTTAAATGCTTTTCTTTATTTTCATCAATAATCACTGTATAGTATGTAATTTCTAAAGGGTAAGAGCTAATCAGGAGTTGGTTGAGACTCGATTATGGTATAGTTAGGACTTGATTGTAGAAGAGATTAAATGTTTCAACTTAATCTTCACCCTTCTCCCTGACCAAAATATCAGTTCTGTGCCTCTCAATACCTTTGATTCCTTATTCCTTAGAGGCCAGTAATTTAACACTAAACATGGATGTCATTTTTAGAGTCAGATCAGAGCTTAGAGAATGTTGCCACAATAGCACGATAGGGGTCCCTTCCAACTGCCAGAGTAGAACAAGAGGAGCGTTAAATAGGGACTCCCTTGATTAAACTGTTAAAGACAGTTGATTCGATTAATATGGAATGCTTGGGAAATGTTATAAATTTTGACATTCTTCCAAGAGGACAACTTTCATTCTAGAACTGATTTCTGTCTGTCAGATCAGTCTCCTTTTAACATAAGTGAATCCCTTTAACATAATGCCATCTATGGGACTGAGAGAAACAAAATAATGATACTTTTATTATTCCCATAGTCTTTACCTTTAAGAACTATGACATTTTTAGCTCTAACATCTCAAGGACACAACGTTCATTAATGTCCAGTGAAGTAGCCTGGAACATTTGTAATGTTTCCTTAAGGTTTGAAAGACTGTGTATTTGGAGATCAGGCAGTGCTGCACTACAGGGTAGATCTGGTAAATACTCTTATTTGTACATTTAGAATTACCAAGACATTGTACTTTTACCTTTTTTAACCCTGTGTGTTAGAGCAGTTGCATGCTCTCCTGCTTTCTTCTTAAATCACATTGTTAAGCTATGGATTTGAACTCAGTGATGACTTAGGATAAACTTTTTTTTATTAATTACATATTAGACATTTTTCTTTTCATTGTAAGCAGATTCAAATTAGATAGTCAATAAAACATCTCTAAATCCCACAAGCCAGTATGTCTCACTAGTCTAAATGGCTTTACTCTTTCTTCCTCGGTATTTAAGATTATAGTTAAAATGAATTTATATGTGAAGGAGAATGCAAATATTTATTTTTAATAGCTAATAGTTCTGGAAACAGTGCTTTTTAACAATGTGACCTCTCTCCAAAACAGACACATATAAATGGTTCCCGCTCATATACGGCTTATAGTCCAAAGTTTTTTAGTCATCTTTCGGGAGCTGAGGCACCTTTCCTTGCAGAGACAATTGTGGTTAGGTTCCCTGCACACGCTGCCACAGGACGCTCACCTGGGAAGCTGATGCACTTAACCATGGACGTAGTTCATGTGGACAGACTAGTGGACACATCATTAATAGTAGTTAACAGTAGATCCTGACCAGCATTTGTAACGTTCTAACAGCACTCCACCTGAGCAAGTGGTGTGCAGCAGCCAGACCCACACATCGGGGAGTGTGTCTGGTGAACTCTGTCCATTGGCGTAGGATATGTAAGAAAAAGATTCAGCTTGGCGGGTGTGTAAGAAGTGCACAACTATACAAACCTTGTTATACCTATTACAGAAGTATATCATGTAAGTTTTTTTTGTTAAAGGGAAAGCAAAAACTTGTATATTAATTTATTTTCAACATCTTGACCTATTTATGATATGCTAAAATGGTGATTTATTCATTCAAACTATTTTTTTCCATTTAAAACTAATTTATAAACTGTACTCCTGGGAGGATTTGAACTCTATTAGAAGTTTGTTGAAATATTTTCACCATTTAAGACAGACTTCTGACTTAGATACTGATTTTAATGCCAGTATCTGCTCTAAATATTTATTATAAAAATGCATTATTTTTTTAAAGAGCTTGATGCAGTTTGTGAGAAGTGATTAATACTCAGCCTGAATCCTACCCCCAACCCCACCCCTTGACCAGTCCTCCTCAAACCTTTGGTTGGTTAATCCACTAACTGTGAACACAAATGATACGGTGTGGTTTAAAAGTTACATTTTCAGCCTTATGATACTTAACATGGTAAGCCTTAGCAGTAAATAGTCTTCTTCTCTAAAAGGTAGAGTACTTCTCAAGAAATGGGGTTAGGTGCGGGTATTGTAATACCAAATTCTAAATCATGAGCATTTTCTCCGCTGTGCATGTGAGGCAAACCATGCATCTGAGTGCAGTTTGGCCTGGCCCCTCAAAAGAAAAGCATATCAACCACACCTGCAGTAGGGATGCTGTGGCTTGAATGGACACCATCACTCTTTTCTCCACAAACAGTGCAGAGAGCTGTCTGGAGCGGCAGTTTGAACAGATCCCCTGGCATTCCCTCTGCTCCTTCCGTCACTGCAGTAAGTAAAAGAACCACATGGGGGAACCTGGGAGTCTGAGAAAATCAGCTGTGCTCAGCAGCCAGCCTCCCCTCTAGGAAAACTAGCCCAGACACAGCTATTTTGGTACCTTTCCTCACATGCACTCTGAATCAGGGTTTTTCTATAAGAAATCCTTCAGAATCAGCAAAAGCTGGGGGACCCGGTCATCTTGGTTTGCAAAATTAAAAGAACAAAACTTGGTTGTCAGTTGTCACTGTAGATGAGCAACTCATCTGTTAGTTATTGAACTGGTCCTAAGAAATCTTTAGAATGAAAAAACTCAAATACTTATTAATTGGGAAAGTTAGAATGTCCTTTCTGAGATTTCTATCAATTGTAGAAATTGATATATGAAATAACATAAGCTACTAAACTGCTTTGTATTCTATTAACAAATAGCTCCTAAAGGTATACTCTTGTTTCATAGCTGTTGCACTATATGAAAGCTTTTTTTTTAAGTGTAAACCCAGTTCTCTGTGTAGAAAGAGAACATTGAGTTACCTACTGAATTTATTTGTACAGAGCATTTGTTGCCCTCTGTAATTCCAGCCATCCACATGTGAGTCTGTTCTGAGGGGGCAATAGCACATGGAAGATGAAGTCTCCCTGTTTCTTTACCCTTTTTTGTTTGGCTGTATCTGATGACAATATAAGATGTTCTTAATAAAGTTTTATGTTCTTTTTGAAATGTGTAGATTATTTTGGTGAATCTGATTAATTGGATATAGGATGGGGAAGGGAGGAAAGTATTGGAAGTATTCAGCGATATTATGGTGGAGAAATGGCTGAAGATTCCTTTTGCTTGGCCAGTGGTTCCCAGACTTGAGGGAACCTTGGAATCACCTGGAGAGCCTATTAAACAACAGACGGCTGGGCCCCACCCCAGAGCTTTGGGGTTAAGGCCTGATAGTTTACAGCTCTAACAATTTGATGCTGATGTCACTGGGTTTAGGGACCACAGTTTGACAACCTGCTGTAGACCAACTTTTGAAGTCTGTGACTTGCTTCATGATTTAAAATTTTAGGCAATTCCAGGTGACAAGGTAATGAAGTATGCTAATTAACTATATATAAAGTTCATTATATATAGCAGGTTCCTTAGAGGCAGAGAACAAGACTAAAGCTTCTGTGACTTAGTAGTGCTTAAGTGCTTCTGCGTGAACAGTTCACCTAGTACCTCAAACTCCTTTGGAGAACAAGTCCTCTCACCAGACCTTGAATTTAAAGTAGAATTGGGGAATACTAGAAATCTGGGAATCTCTGGCAGTGTCTGCCAAACTCCCTGCATAAGACTCACTTGGGACATTTGCAGAAGGGCACATACCAACTGAATCAGAACTTTCTGATTCTTATCATCTAGAAATTCTGGGAGATTCAGTCCGCTGACCATTGCTCTGGTTCTTCATTCCTGGATGGGTGGATTACTTAGCTCTATACCCTGTAAATGTAATTTCAAAATATTGAAAGAAAAACCCAAAACATGGATACTTAGCTCCATTACCCAATCTTCACACAAGCTTGTGTGATCTTTCCCTAAGTTCAGAATGAAATGGTGAAACAACTAATCTGAAATGACCAAGATCTAATGATTTCTCTGTAGAGTTTATATATTTAAAAGTTAAGGATTCAAAGATATACTTTGAGTATTATAAATTATATGTATATTTAATATATATGTGTATATAAATAATGTGTATTTAATGTATATATATGAAGTCTAGTTTATCTAGTTTTTCTTTTGTTGCTTGTGCTTTTGGTATTATGTCTAAACTATTGCTTTATCCAAGGTTATGAAGATGTAGTTCTATGTTTTCTTCAAAGAGTTTTATGTCCACACTATAATTTTAATATTCATTTAGAGATGCCCAAAGATCCTTCTGCCAAACAGAAAATAAAGTCAAGACACATGGTGTCCTTCCTTTGAATTGAGATAATATAAGCAGCTCCCACATAGGGGTTCCTACTTTTACTACTACTTATTTATGTCCTTATCATGTGGCCGGAAAGGATGTTAGTTCTAAATCTAACTAGTGTGAACTAATAGGCTAAGGAATTTGAATTTACAGAGCTTGAACTAGGTACTGGGGGCATACCTAAGATCACCCAGACATGCAGACAGCTTATCAGCAGTTAGGGACACAGTCAGAAACAGTAAACTACAGGGTCACTGGCACTGTAATTGAAGAGTGGTCTTCAGATTGCAGTGGGGTTGGAGTAGACAGCATTTGCCAAAAGCGTTGGAAAGACCTAACGCTGGCAAGAAGATGGCATGGCATGTTCTGAGGACTACAAAGGGCTGACTGGCTAAGTGAACAGAAAGAGTTCAAGAGGAACACATGTTCCAGTGAGAGGTTAGCCAGAGAGCTAAAGTAGCTATTGTGACTAAAATTGGGCTAGATGCTGTGGACATAAAGAGAAGGCCCAGCTCCCGCAGCTTGTGGTTCAGTTGGAAGTTCAGAATGATGACCCTTGTCATACCTCTTTGAGGCTGACCCTAAGTGTAATTCTGCTTCACACAATTACAAGACCAACTTGTTAATGAACTTGGCCTCTCACAGTTTACCATGCCCTAATAGAAGAAAGATAAGTTTTTAAACTTGTAGCAGCAGAGAGACTAGGCAACAGATTATAAAGTATCTAAATTATTTACTTAAAGTTTTTAAAAGATAGGCTGAATACAATTCTTGTCTGTCATTTAAAAAAAGTATATCTGTGTTCCAGAGAAAATTTAAGATAGCTAAACTATTATACTATGTTGTAGTATAAATTTTAGGCCTAGAATAAATTTTAGACTTTAGAGTGAATGAAAGGTCATGTATGGTGAATTATTACTAAAGGAATGACAGAAAGTTGTAAAAACCAAAAATTCTGTATCTGACTGAATCATCTACAATCAAGAATGTTTACTTTTGCCCTGGCTGGTGTAGCTCAGTAGATTGAGTGCGGGCCTGTGAACCACATGATCGCTGTTCGATTCCCAGTCAGGGCACATGCCTGGGTTGCAGGCCGGTTCCCTGCAGGCCAGTTCCCAGCAGGGGACGCACAAAAGGCAACCATACATTGATGTTTCTCTCCCTCTCTCCTTCCCCCTTTCCCTTCTAAAGATAAATAAATAAAATCTTTAAAAAAAAAAGAATATTTACTTTTGCATGCAAAATATGAATAATGGTCAAATTTTATTAATACACAGTTATTGCAGATGATTGTGGGAAAATAAGAACACCTATGCTTGATCGTTTTTCCAAATTAGCATTATAGACAACTTAAAAAGCAGATCCTCTCAGACAGGTCTGATATCCCTTATGAAAGAAAATAACAGGGCCCTGGCTGGTGTAGCTCAGTGGATTGAGCACAGGCCTGGGAACCAAGCAACCATGGTTCGATTCCCAGTCAGGGCACGTGCCTGGGTTGCAGGCTAGGTCCCAGCAGGGGACACACCAGAGGCAACCATACATTGATATTTCTCTCCCTCTCTCCTTCCTTTCCCCTCTAAAGATAAATAAATAAAATCTTAAAAAAAAAAAAAAAGAAAGAAAATGACAAATAATGAGAGCTTGATTAAGGGAGAAAACAATACAACCACTCGATGTCCATATATAATACCTTTACTACTTACAAGGACCTTTCATCTATTTGTGATTCTTAGAACTACCTTGTGAGGCAGGCATGCTTTATTCATTCTAGTGAAGTATTTTCTCCATAAACATTGAAGAATACCAAGAAGAGTTTGCTTTTGGATCCTAGTTTTCGTGTATTTAAAGAAGAAAAACAAAAGTTTTTAAAAAGCTGTTTTTCTAACTTTAGTTTCAAAAACTGCATTAGACGTTTCTTAGTCCATCACTCACAAAGAAGATAAGAAATTTCTAAAGTCCACCTTTGAATTCTTTTTGGATTCACTCTGACTAAGCAACATTTTTAGTTGAGAGAAGTGCTTCTTTGTTTTGGTCACATTTTTTGAGGAGCAAGTGGGTGTTGATTGTCCAGATGTAGGTGTTCTGAAAAGAAACATAAAACCACACTCAGGAATACCGACAAATGGTAGTTTAAAGTGTTCTTCCTGCTTATCCTGAATTGCCGCTACTGGAAACATTTTCTACTCTTCTTCATTATGGCCGTGTAGGAGCAGTAGCTCTTCCCAGCAGCCATTCCCCCAAACCTCCACACTGAATGGGCTACACACAACATTCAGTTAGTCTGTTGGGGGGTTCTGGAAGCTTCTATCACACCTGAAGGAGAAGGCTAAAGTAAAGTGCCATCAGGTTTGAGTTCCCTTTTAAGTCTGACATCAAGATTCATGACAGTGCTAAGCAAGGACTCTGAAAACACATTTCTTCACAGATCAAGACCACTTGCTTTCTTAAAAGTGAAGAATCCACCCTGGCTGGTGTGGCTCAGTGGATTGAGTACTGGCCTGCAAACCAAACACTGGTTCGATTCCGAGTCAGGGCACATGCCTGGGTTGTGGGCCAGGTCCACAATATAGGGTGTGGGAAAGGAGACCATACACTGATGTTTCTCTCCCTCTTTAAAAAAGAAAAGAATAAAATGCCAACCTACACATGTAGGTGCCATTCCATTGTGTCTTCCCCCTAGAAAGTAAATTCCACAGGATAAGCACTTTGTACTGTTAATTGCATAATCCAGTGCTTTTTAACAGGGCCGGGCACAGAGGAGCCCTCTAAATATGTCCACTTAATAAATGGTTCTCCATCTGGTATGTGTATATTTATGCCTCGTTCTATTTTATTCTCTCCAATTGGGCTCCATCCTCCAAACCCCTATTTGGGGTAAGCCTAACTCCTCTTCTGCCTCCCCATCTATAAGATAAGTGTCAATATCTTTCTCATCCCTGCATATGTCTAAGCAGCACCCTGGTCTAAATGCAAACAAATTGTTTTAAATACTTCAAATTTTCTTTTACCTACTTTTATCCAATAAGTAGAAACATCAATGATGAATTCCTACCATACCAAATATCAAAACAATTAAATCAAGAATATAGAGAAAACTGGACTTGAAATTTTAATTCTTAACCAGTAAATCCAATACTTAAAAAATCAACTCAGTAAGCAGAGATAATACAGTCCTTCCCGAATTTTGTTATTTATGTTCAAGAAACTATAAGACTCGGTTTCTCCTTTGTAACAAATGTTCAAAAACTCCTTTCACAGTTTCTATGGAATTAAATGTATTGACTATAATAGTAACTCAGCATCAAGCATCACTAAAAATAAAACAAGTGCCCATATTTACTTTGGTTATCACTTGACAAATCCCTATTTAGTTAGATTCCCATAGGCATTTCTGTTAGAGGAAACAGCAAGAACAAAGGAGCAGGAAAGTAAATTGTGAGCTGTTCGGTTTTGCTGACACAGGATAAATTAAGGCAAAGTAAGATAAGCAGACAGACTGGTCCCAGACTCTGAGCTAGAAAGCCCAGCTGCAGCATTTGGACCACAGGGAACAGAGTGAGGTGCTTCTAATCAGAGCTGTGCTTCGGGAAAAGACTAGTCTAGAAAGGTTTAGACGGAGACTCAAGGAAAGGTGAGTAAAGACCTGAACAGATAGCAGCAGCAGGGAGAAAAAGGAGAGCAGATGTAAACACCACAAAGGCAGGGTTGCTAGAAACTAGCGGCTAACTGGACAAGGACCACGGCAGTAGTGTTCAACTGTACTTGCCATTTCAGGCCAGAGTTTCTAGAAGGGCATGTTTATTCATTAAATAAGGAACTTAGGGAGGATGGGCAGGTTTGAGTAGTTAGCTGTATAGGTGGATAAAGAAGTTATATTTAGCAGGCAGCTGGGAACAAGGAGAGGTTGGAAGTAGAGGAATATACCTGAAAGGCATGCGGAGGTGAGAATGAGAGACACGGGAGCATATGATACTAGAGAAAAAAAGGGTATGGAGAAAAAAGAACCAAGACACTGAACTGCATGGCAAGTTTATGGAGTGTATGTAACAGAGGAAATGAGAATACTCGGGAGTTAACATTGGCAGTTCAAATAAGTTAATGAATTAAGATACCTGAAAATCAATGTTGGGCTCTTGCCTTTGGAACCAGACAGTCTATGATTCAAGTTTGCAGAACCGAGAGTCTTTCTTTCTGGTGTCTTCAGGCTGGGTTTACTCGCAGGAGTGGTAGGATTGCTCTTCAATGCCGACAGAAAGCTTCTACTTTTACCATGATGTTTAACTGTTTTGTTGCATGTTTTACAAGTAATCAACTACCATAGGAAGAAGAAATATTTGGCATGATTCCTCTTATAATTTACTCCAATAAAGTACATGTTCATCAATCCCTGTATTTAAGGGAGTACACCAGGTACTACAGGGTAAGTGACAGGCTGATCTCGGGGAGCTTGTGATCTAGCAGCAGGAATCAGACAAAACACCAATTTAAAATGAGAAAACCTCCAGTAAAAAATGAATGGCTAAACATTTGTATTTCACTTAAAATGGCTTTTAGAGATAACAGAGTCTCTCCTTTCCCAGAGTATAGCCATGTTGAGGGGCAATGTTGAAGGAGACTGGGAACGATACCCTTTGACACCTGGATGGTGCTTCGTAATAGCAGTAGACATTCAACATTTTTTGCAGATGAACTTTCCAAGAAAGCATGGCAAAGTATTACTGAAAATGTGACTCCTTCAAATCCTTAGTGGTTCTGTAAATATAGGTCTAAAGTAACTTATAAAACCCATCAAATCAATTTTCACATTCCCATACTTCATTAGCTCTACAGGTTGGTTTCTCTTCAGGGTTCATTTTTCAAGAAGTGGTCCATTTTCTAGTTACAGTAAATGCCTTTGTGCGTGCCTGACTCATAATGCTCAGGATTCAGCACAGGCCTCAGTGAGATGACGACAAACTAGCTTAGCTGAGAAGTACTCTGATGTTCACGAGCAGATGAAAATGAAAATGAAAATGGAAGATCTGCATGTATCAAAGGTCTATGTAAGTTGCTTTATATTCTTCGAAGAGGCTGGATATAGATTAAATAGTTGATTTTATGACAAAGCAAAATGCATTTACTGGTCCAATACTGGTAAACTCCTAAGTATGGCAGTTCCAGTCCAAGTTATCATTAATTGGAATCTTGGGCCAGACATTAGCTGTCATAATGCCCAGAGCCCAGCACAGTGCTTGGTAATGATGTATCTGATACTGGTTTCTCTGTAATAAACCACAAGTAATTTGATTTGGGTATTTTATTCCATTTTTATATCCCTAGTACTTAGCATCATTTGGCCTCAGTAAAGGTTTACTGGATGAACGTAAGATATATTTACTGTTGGACTTAAATACATACTCTGACATGGAGGAGGGGATGACCAGAGAAGTAACACTGGTACCTAACAAATAAGGTACTGTTGGAGAAAAAGACCATGAACTGAAAAAATAATTTAGTGGTAGCTGCAGGTCAGGTGATGCAGGTCACATCAGTCAGCTCAAGAAACCCTCAAATTTATAAGAATAATTGTGCCCTGGCTGGTTTAGCTCAGTGGATTGAGTGTGGGCCTGCAGACCAAACAACCGCAGTTCGATTCCCAGTCAGGGAACATGCCTGGGTTGCAGGCCAGTTCCCAGCAGGGGATGCATGAGAGGCAACCACACCTTGATATTTCTCTCCCTCTCTCCTTCCCTTCCCCTCTAAAAATGAATAAATAAAATCTTTAAAAAAAAGAAGAATTGTGCTCAGCAATGAGATCTGAGAACAAATGAGAGCTCATGATACTTGGTTTTCAGTAACTGAAAAAAATAGGCTGTACTCTTGCTGAAACAGTGATCACTAGGAAAAAATTAGGTATATATTTTGACAGTCTCAATACACTACTACAAATTTCTGAGTAATGTTCAGACTGATTCTTAACCTCATTTTAAGTGAAAGAAAAAAAATCTCATTTAAGAATTGAAATCTTACCAATATACTTTTTGAGTTTTTGTACTTTTCCAAAAGTTTGGCTTCTTTAAAACTGAGTGTATAATGTCTTGCTTCTCGATTAAGAAGTTTCTGTATTCTGGGTGTCAGTTTGGGTTTGGGTTTGAGGCGCACCCGAGAATTATCCAGAACCAGCAACTGGAAACAGTATGGACATGTTCCTTCAAATGTGCTTTTAGCATCTAAAATTATACAAATGAAATTCATGATTCAACGAATTAGAATATTTTCTTACCTCAGACACACTGCCAACATTATAAATGTAAAAAGGGGTATATATTTAATATAAGCAGATACACATTATCCTTAAGCAAACTAAAAGTATAAGAATTTATTAAAAGATAAATGGCAATAATTTGTTTTGCAAAATACTATAACTATCCATTCATTCTTATCACTTGTACTAAGCTAAAAAAGGCTGTATGCATCACCTATTTTACAAACACATTTATCACAAAATAACAAAATCACTGTGATTTTGTGTCTTTTTTAAATAGACCAATTTTGTAGTTTGTGGGCTGGGCTTTGACTGCAATTATGCTGTTATTGAGTCAAGAATGACCCCAAGGTTTGGAGCTGATTAATTCTGAAGAGGAGTTTTTATTTGCTGAAATGGGAAGAACTGTGGTATGGGGTAAAGCTCAGGTTTTGGCCTAATAGGTATTCAAAAGTTGCCCAGAAGGCATCTGAGTTTCAGTCTAGAATTCGGGGGAGAGGACTGGACTGGGGATATAGACTTGGAAACCCTTAGCATACAGAATTTAAAGGCCATGAGACTGAATGAAAAACTGTCACCAAGGAAGTGAGTGCAGTTAGAAAAGAAGAGGTCCACGGGTGGAGTCCTGGGACACTCCAGCATTTACAGAGACGGGAATTTAGGAGGAACGAGTAAAGCAGACCAAGACATATTGGCTAAAGAGGTAAGAGATGACCTGAAGTCAAGTAAGGAAACCATTTCGAGAAGACTGATCAATGTGTCAAACGCCTCTAACACGTCAGGCAAGTTAAGGCACATTCAGCTCTACGCGGGGCTTATGAGGGTAGTGGGTCGATCAGGTTTCTCCTTTGGATCATCCTGAGTGCTATGCGATGAGAGGTGTGGGGCGGTGAGAACCTGACCCACGACCGACGGGTGTTCCCCCTACCGTGTGACGAACTGTAGGCCCAGCTGTAAAAGAGAAAGAGACTCGTGAGGAACGAGGGGACACCTCGCTGCTGGGCCCCGCTCCCCCTCCCGCTCCCGGCCGGGTCTTACAGGAGATAGCGGGCCTGGCCGGGACAGCAGTCTTGCAGTTTCCGCGCCGCGGCCTCAAGGTAGTGCTTCTGCCTCATCTCCACCACCGACCCCACGCCGTAAAGACTTGGAGAAAACAGGAGACTCCGGAAGCTGGGTTCCGGGCAGAGCGGACTTTGACGTCCGGATCCCAGTTCCCTCCGGAAACGGGCGCTCTAGAAGAGAAGTTCCGGTTTCTTTAGCGTCCGCCCCGCCCCCGGCCTCGCCCCACCCCATCCCCGCCCCGGTCCCGCCCCCGTCCCAGCCAGAGTTCTCCGACCGAGCCTCGGCGGAACCGCTCGACCCTGCAGTGGTAGCGATGTAACGAGCAGTGTATCCCACCGGTTCCTCTGTCTTTTTCTCCCGATATTCCCTTCTCTGACACCCCTGTTGTCTTTTCCTCAACCCATGTCGCTTTCTAGATTCGCGAGCTGGGGTATTGACTTTGACCCAGGCCGGGGGATGCAGGGCCGCAAGGAGACCTCTGGTCCAGCGGGCTCTAGGCCGGTGCACAGAGAGTTTCCTGCCAACCCCCTATCCGTTTTTAATTGAAGTGAAATTCGCCAAATATAAAAAGTTAACCGTTTTATTGTGAAAAATTCAGTAGTATTTAGTACATTTACAATGTTTTGCAAATACCAATGTTACCCTGTGCCTAAACATTTCTAACCCTTAAGAGAAACGCCACGCCCATTTAGCTGTTGCTCCTCCCCATTCTCCGCTCCCTCCAACTCCTGGCAACCACTAGTCTGCCTTCTGTCTCTGTGGATGTACCTGTTCTGGACATTTCACGTACTTTTAATCTTTTCTGTCTGGCCTCTTCCACTTGTAATGTTTTTGAGGTCCTTCACCTTGTAACATATATTAGAACTTCGTTTTTATGGCTGAATAATATTACATTGTATGTATATACCACGTGTTGTTTATCCATTCATTTGATGGACTTTTGAGTTTTTTCTATCTATTGGCCATTGCAAATTGTGCTACTCTAAACACATCAACACTTATTGTCTTGTTTCTGTTTTTTTTAATTCTAACCATCCTAGTGGTTGTCAAGTGGCCTCTCATTGTGGTTTTGATTTGCATTTCCCGAATGACATTCAACATCTTTTCATGTATTTTGTTGGTAATTTGTGTATCTTAGGAGAAATGTCTGTTTCAGTCCTTTTTAAATTGTGTTGTTTGCCTTTTGTGATTAAGAGGTTTTTTAAAATGTAATCTAGATACTAGATCTATGTTTATCCTTCGTTTTTAATTTCAGAAAGGAGTCGAATAACACAAAGGTTTGTAAAGAGAAAGTATATATTGATATCTATATAGACATTTTAATTTTTCAAACGAACAGTTAGTGTGCCTGCTCCTCCCACCTTTCCATATTACTTCTCTGAGGGGATCAACATTAGCAGTTGGGTATCTTCTCTGTCTATGTCCTTGCACACGTAAGTACATGTATGAATGTATTAATGCTGCGATTCACCACACACAGGCACCAAAAAACAAAGCATACACAATATACCAAAACCAAAGTGTTAGGATCTTACTACATAACTTGCCTTATTTAGTTTTTTTAAACATTTTTATTGTTGTTCAAGTACAGTTTTTCTGCCTTTCCTCCCCATCCCCTGCCTTGTTTTCTTAATAACAGACCACAGACATCTTTCCAGGTCAGTATAGATAGTTCCCATACGTGCTTTTTAACAGCTGACATTACAAAATGTCATCAATTTATTTGACCATTTTCCTATTTATGGACATTCAACATTTTTTTTATTGCTTTGCTAGTTCAAACAGTGTGGCAGCAAACATCTTGTATATACTGGTGCTTTTATTTCTTTTGTCCGAATTCTTAGGAGAGATATTACCGAGTGAAATGATATGCACACCTTTTATTTGCCAGATCATTCAGAGAAAAGGTTGTAACAATTCATGATCCCAGCAAAAATGTCTGAGAAATCTGGGTCAAATTGGATGGATAAAAGGTAAAGGCTATTGGTTCACCTAAGTATTGGTGAGATAAAGCCTCCTTTCATGTATTTCTTGATGGTTTGTGTCTTCTCTTGTGAAGAGAAATCCGTTGGGCTATTTATCAATTTCTAGGAGATCTTTGTATCTTGGGGGAAATCACCTCCTGCATGTCATATATAATACAATATTTACTTACCTCTTACTTATCTTTAGCACGGTTTATAGCATTTTCTGCCATACAGAATTTTGTATGTGGTCAAAATCTTTTCATTATTGGGTATGGGTTATCTGTGGAGCTTAATAAAGGCCTCATTTATCCCAAGGCTAGACAACTATTTATCCAGATGTTTTTCTCATACTTTTCTAGCTTGATTTATTCCATGCACATCTTTAATCGATATGAAATGCGTTTTCACTTAAATATAAGGTAGAGCATCTAAATGGCTTTTTTCAGACAGCAAGTTATGCAAAGACCTCTTACTAGGTAAATTTGTCTGTTTCCATTGGAATTGAAGTTAAAAAAGAAGCAACAAACACTGAATGTGTGCCATGCACTTTTCTAAGCATCTTACTTTTATTAATTCATGTAATTCTCAGTTATAGTATGTCAGCTTTTTAAAAAAACATAGTTGCATCTGTCTTTATATTCTTTACCAATAAAGCAGAAAAGGGGAATGCATATTATGTGCATGCACAAGTGTTCCCCTTGCCCCTCAGCGCATTTTCCTCCAGCTGTTCCTCCTCTCTCTGAGCACCACACTCCTACACTCAGATGCCTTCTAAGCATCTCTGTTTGCATCCCAACTCCTCTTCTCAGACTCAGTGGGGCCAAAATAGCACTCTTCATTTCTCCCCACCAACCTGCTATGTGGTCCAGTGTCTTCCACCTCCACCTGACCAGGTCTCATTCCTGCTCTCTCTCTTGCTCCTTATAGCTGGTTCCCCACCAGAAGCAGATCAAAACTCTGCCCACTTTTCTTCACTCCTTGGTCACCATGCTCTTTGTCCTGTACCATGGCCCCCTGAATTATTTTTAGGTTTCCTCACTTGGCTGCTTTCTCTCTCCCAGTCTGTTCTTCAGAGGGCAAAGTGGCCTTCTTAAAATTTAAGTCATTTTTGGGGACATAGAATGTCCTTGCTCGTTGTCCTCTCCAGGCTCGTCATTAATTTGGAACATAAAGTTCCTGGTCGTGCTCTCTAGAGCCCTGCATGGCTGGCCACTGTGTCACCCCAAACCTCACCTTGTCACAGCTGCCCACCCTCCCCCTGCTCCTGCTGCACTGGCCTCCATGACTTCACCAGCAAATGCAGCTACAAAACCTGGACTGAATGAATAGAGCACCCAGAAGACAACTGGCAAGTAAATAGTAGCAGTCTGATTGGAGAAGACTTGGAGAACTAAAGGTGAGTTTATCATTTTTGTTGCTTTGGTATCTGCTGGCCTGGATGCAGTGCAGCCTGAAGCCCAGAGGATGGCATGCAATGTGTGCAGACAGCTCCAGGAAAAGCCCTTCCGTTCTGGCTAACAGGAAGCTCCTAACACCCAGAGACAGAGTATAGAATTCTGCATGTTTTTTTCCCTTTCTCTATTTTCTTGAACCACAGCCCCCAAGCCATTTCATAGTGGCAGCAGCAAAGGCCACAGCGGAACCCAGCAAGGTGCAAAAACTCTGAAGAAGGGTAACATTCCACTCCAACCGACCAATCTTTATTGCTTTTCCCCCCTTTTTATCTCTTCCACCACTTGGCCAAAGATAGGAGCAGTCCGAAAAGTGTACAACGGTGGAAAAACTTTCTGACCCCAACTTTCTGCCCATAAAAACTGAAAAGGGTAATTGTGGGGAACTGGAAAGTACTGGGGAGAGAATGGAGAGAGAGACACTCTTCCATAACTTTATGGGGAAAATCCCATAAAATTGAATATGAACTTCTGGGCTCACCACCAAGCTGTGCACACACGGATCTGATCAGTATACCAGTGACTTTAAGAACCCAGCTAACAGACCATCAGCCAGGTCCCACATGACCACCAACAGTACATATTCTGGATCTATCCAAATGGCACTGCAAGAGCTTTGACAACTGAACTTACATTTGAACCACAGCTTGCTGGAGGCAGGTTGAATCTGCAGCCTGAACCTAAGTGGGTCTATTGCCTAAAACAAAAAAGTACATGCTACATAGGATTTAAACAAGACCTAGAGTCTCATTATATAATATTTAACTTTTTAAATCCTCACCTGAGGGTACGTTTATTGATTTTAGAGGTAGAGGGAGAGGCAGATGGTGAAACATCAGTGTGAGAGAGAAACATAGATCGGTGCACACCCCAACAGGGGATCAAACTTGCAACTTAGTTATACAGCCTGACCAGGAATCAAAACGGCAACTTTTTAAAAAAAATATTTTATTTACTTATTTTTAAAGAGAGGGGAAGGGAAGGAGAAAGAGTGGGAGAGAAACATCAATATGTGGTTGCCTCTCATGTGTCCTTTACTGAAGACTTAGCCTGCAACCCAGGCATGTGCCCTGACTGGGAATTGAACCAGCGACCCTTTGCTTCACAGGCCCACACTCAATCCACTGAGCCACACTAGCCAGGGCTCAACCCACAACTTTTTGATGGATGGGATGATGCTCCAACCAGCTGAGCCACCCAGCCAGGGCTCATACATAATATTTAAAAGTTCCAGGAGACAGTTCAAAATTACTTGGTGTATGAGAAAATAAGAACATAATCAACTCACTTGAGGAAAATTAATTGACACTAACGACCAGATTGACACAGACATTGGAATTATCTTTCAAAGACTCTGAAGGAGCTATTTATGAATGCTCCAACAAGCAATCACAAACACTCTCGAAATGGGTTCAAAGTTAGCAAAATTTCACCTGAGGGGCTCTGTAGCAAAATATTTTAGGCTTTTAGAGCCATATGGTCTCCATTGCATCTACTCAATTTGGTGAAAGCAGCCACAGGGAGCCAGAGACAGTACATAAACAAATGGGTGTTTTCTAAGAGAACTTCATTTGTGGGATTTGGCACGTATGCTATAGTTCACCAAGCCCTGGATTCTACTGTTGTCTAGAGAGTCCGTATATTTATTGATTTTTTAAAATTCTAATTGTTCTGCCAATTATCAAGAGCAGGGTCTTAAAATCTTTCACTGTGATTGTGGGTTTGCTTATTTCTCCCCTTAGTTTGGTTAGTTTTTCTTAAGGTATTTTGAAGCTCTGATATTAGGTACAAAACACTTATAATTATTTTGTACTTAATATATCGATTCTCTTATCACTATGAAATTTTTCTCTTTGTCTGTAGTAGTATCCTATTTTGCCAAATATTAATATAGCCACTTAGATTTCTTTTTTGTGGTAAAAAAACACATAACAGTAAATTTACCATCTTAACCATTTTTAAGCATAGAGTTCAATAGTGTTAATTATATTTACTTTGTTGTGCTACAGATCTTTAGAATAGTTTCATCTTGGAGAACTGAAACCCTATACCCATCACACACTAATCCCCTCCCCGGTGCCCTTGGTAGTTACCTTTCTACTTTCTGTTTCTATGAATTGGACTAGTGTAGATGCTTCATCTGAGTGGAATCATACAGTGTTTGTCCTCTTTTTGACTGATTTATTTTACTTAGCAGTGTCCTTGAGGTTTATCCATGTTGTATCCTGTGACAGGATTTCCTTCTTGTTAAGTGCTACGCAATATTCTATTGTACGTATATACCAGATTTTCTTTATCTGTTCGCCTGTCAGTGGACATTTGGGTTGCCTCCATATCTTGACTACTTTGAATAACGGTGCAGTGGACATGGGTGTGCAGGTATCTCTTTGAGATCCTGCTTTGCCTTCTTTTGGATAAGTGCCCAGAAGTGGAATTGTGGATCATACGGTATCTGTTTTTAACCTTTGGAGGCACCTCCATGCTGTTTTCCATAGTGGTTGCACCATTTTATAGTCCTACCAACAGGGCAGAAGCACTTTCATTTCTCCATGCCCTCACAACGTTTGTTATTATCTTTTCTTTTTAATAGCAGCCATCTTAATGAATGTGAAATAATGTCTCACTGTGGTTTTGATTTGTATTTCTCTTATGATAAGTGATGGTGAGCATCTTTTCATATGCTCATTGGCCACTTCGGATTTCTTATTCTTTCTCTTGCATAGTATAATTCTTTTTATATTTTTTACTTTCAAACTATTTGTGTCTTTGTACTTAAAGATTATTTTACATAGTATATAATTTGGTCTTGCTTTTTTTTGTTTTGTTTTGAATCCAATCTGACAATCTCTGTTTAAATGGCATGCCTGGTACAGTAATATTTAATGTAGTTATTGATATATAGAGTGTGACATCTTTGAGGGATCAGAGAGCATACTCTGATAGGCAGCACAATGGCCCCCTGAAAATGTCCATGTCCTAATTCCTGAACCTGTGTATATGTTACTTTAAGAGGACAAGAGAGATTTTGCAGATGTGGTTAAATTCACTGACCTTAAAATAGGAAGGTTATTGTGGATAATCTGGGTGGACCCAATCTAATCACATGATTCCTTAAAATCCAAGATCCTGTCCAGGCTGGGTCAGAGTTGAGGCCGATTTGAAGGAAGAACACAGATTTGAAACATGAAAGGAATCCCACCCAAAGTTACCAAAGTTACTGGCCTTGAAAATGGACGAAGGAAGCCTCGAGTCATGGAATGAATGCAGCAGTGGGTGCGGGTGCTGGGAATGACCCCCAGCTGACAGCCAGCAAGAAGGCAGGAAGTTTGGTACTGGCACCACAAGGAACTGCATTCCGTCAACAACCTGAAGGAGCAGGAAATGGGTTCTCCTCTACAGCCGTGTAGGGGAGCCTGCCAACATTAATTCTGGGCCAGAGAGGCCTACACAGGACTTCTGACCTGCAGAACTGAAAGATAATAGTTTTAACCACTCGGCTGGTGATAAGTTGTTATGGCAGTATTAGAAAACTAGTCCAACACACATTTCAGGGTTCATTCTCTCCAGGGATTTCTCCCTGGATTCTGCGCCCCCCTAACTTTTCAATTCTACTGGCCTCAGACTTTTCTCTTCCATTCAAACCAGTTGGGTTGTGACTCTCTGCAGCTGGAGCTGCTCATGGATTGCAACTGCCCTCAGATGTCAAGTCACCAACTCACAAATCTCAACAATTTCTATTCATCTTTCAAGGGCCATTTCTCCAGTTTCTGCCTTCTTTTGGTCAATCTCCAAAGCCTTCAAATAATTTTTTTAATGTTTTACTCAGATTTGATAATTGTTATCTGAGGGAAGGTTAGTCCACCGTTGTCAAAAGCTAGAGCCTCACTATATTCTTCTGCATACTTGCAAATCTGCAATTTTCCATAATTTTAAACGGAAAAATAGGGGGGAAAGGTTGTGTGTTTCAAATGTTCTCATTTTCATTAATCTGGAGGCTAAAAGTGAGTTTCCCTCCTTTAATATGGCATTTAAAAAGTGAAATGAATAAAACGGAAAGTTTTCAAAACTTTTGATGTCGGGGTTGGGGGAAGAACCCCAACCTCAGCTGAGAGGAAGGAAACCTTTGTTACAGGTTTGGTCCACCACATGCAGTTCCCCACAATCATCAGCAGGGGGAAAAAGTAGTTTTCTATTTCCGATGGGCCCCCGTGCCTCGCTGCGAATTCCCCAACCAAAGGGAAAGAAGGAAAGAGCGCCTTGGAGATCTCGTGAGGGTACGGAGGGAAAACTGGCCTAGAGGGGTCCTTCGGATCGCCAAGACCCGGTGTAAGAGAGTACACCTAGTCCCGGCAGCCGTCCCTTTCCTGGAACGCCGGATAACTTGGCCGTAACTCCCTGCTGACCTCAGCCTCGCGCACGGCTGCAGCAGCTCAGAGCCTCCTCCAGAGCGGCCGCAGCGGCGCAGGCACACGGGGCAAACCCAGGTGGGCTCCGCCGGTGACCAGGTGAGCCCGTGCCCGAGTCCCGGCGTGGTCCGCGTGAGTTGTACGCCCGAGTGCACGAGTGACCAGGTGAGCCCGTGTCCGGATTTGCGACCGAACCAGGTGAGCCCCGTGTCCAGCCGCTCTAGCATCTTGGTCGGAGTCAGGTCACAGGACTCAAGCAGTCAGTGGGCAAAATGGGTTGAAGCGGAGCGCGAAGCCGGCTGGTGATTTAGCACACGGGCCTGGGTGCAACTGTGTCTTTCAGGGCTGGGGTCGGGAGATCAGAAAGGACCTCCTTCCAGGCGTGTTCATAGTATTACCAGCCTTAAAAATAAGTCATGCTGATGAGATGAAATGTGTGGGAGGGGCGGGAGAGTGCTTATTTCCTTAGTGCTGAACATTAATCATTTTCTGGAGGTCCTTGGCTAAACCGTTTATTTTGTAGCCAATGGTAGAGCTTGTGTCTGTGCCCCTGAGTTTTGACTAACTGCGTGATTAAATGATGAGCGGCAGACGGGAATAGCCAGCACTTCAGGGGTGTTTTAAGATTGAGTCAGTGGATGATGAAGCAGTAAGAGAGATTGGAAATGGGAAGCAAAGAACGGAAAGATATGGAAATTTTTAAAAAGAAAAAAACCGCATGGACACAGAGTCCGGTGGATCCCACAGCTCGGCGGGGTGCACGGGTTAGGGGCAGAGCTCTGTGCGGGGTGACGTCTGTGTGTGGCGGTGGGGGTGGGGGTGGGGGCGGAAGGAGGAGGAGCATGACCCCGAACAGATCACTGGAATCAAAGGAGGTCATTGGTTAAGAATCCATTGGCTATCGCTGAAATTGTAAGGTTATCGTGGTTGGAATAAAAAAGTATGCAACATGTAGGTAACGTGTTTTCCTCCGACAAATGATTAGGTATAAACATTTAATTGAGTTAGGAAATAAGTTGCAAGGAGCTGTGATTTTCTACCCTGATGAACATTCAAAGAGGATTCTCTAGGAAAGCATTTGGCGTAAGTAATTAGACTTTAAAATTAAAGTGTTGCAAAACAGCACAACAAATTATTACTCTCTCTTAATAATACTGTCTATAGCAGCAGTAGTGCTCCAGTTATACAGGGGTGGCAAAAGTAGGTTCACAGTTCTGAGTGTGTGTGTTTATTCTTCTTTTTATTAATGATTGTATTGTTTATTTGTGTTACCAATGTAAACCTACTTTTGCCCACCCCTGTACTTAAGTATATCTTAAGTGTCCAGCCCGGGCTGGTGTAGCTCAGTGGATTGAGCCCGGGCCTTAAAGCAAAAGTTTGCGGTTCAATTCCCAGTCAGGGCACATGCCTAGGTTGCAGGCCAGTTCCCAGGAGGGGACACATGAGAGGCAACCATATATTGATATTCTCCCTCTCTGCTTCCCTTCCCCTCTAAAGATAAATAAATAAAATCTTTAAGAAATATTTTTTAAAAAGAATGTGTCCATTTGTTTTAGGTAGCTAATTACTAGTTTAAAATAAACAGGAATATACAATACTCCAGTAACTTGAAATCTATGCAAAAGTCTAATAAAATACTGCCAAGCCCTACACAAAAATGAGTGAAGTAATAACATAGCCAAGCTCGGCTCCTTTTCAAATGTACTCCGATGCCGCCATTTCCCCTGTTCTTGCACTTGCTGCCCAGAGGGGCAGTGGGTCACTGTGTGTGTGCCCTCCCCCCCGCACACCTGAGTGGCCTAGAGTTCTGTGGACACCTGTAAAAATCCTATTCTTTGTTTTAAAAATTGCCTATTTACTTGGTGTTTTAAAAATTTGGAATGGAGCTCTGGCTGGGTGGCTCAGTTGGTTGGAGTGCTGTTCCCGTTCACCAAAAGGTTTCGGTTTGATTTCGGTCAGGGCACCTACCTGGGGTGCAGGTTTGATCCCTGGCCAGCACATGTGGGAGTTTCCCTTTTTCCCCTTTTTTTCCTCTCAAATCAATAAAAGCATATCCTTGGGTGAGGATTTTTAAAAAATTGGAATAGGGAAGAAAATGAAAGCCACATTTCCATAAATCAGACATGGCAACAAAACTTCACCTATCAAGAGGGGTTGTTAATTGAATGGGAAATAAGAAACTGAGGAGAAGAATATGGTGCCCCCTTGGCTCTCTGTGCACTATTTCTTCCTAAATGGCGGGGAGTTCAGAACAGACAGTCAATCTTATTTTTGGCTAAAAAAATTAGAAGTGTTCTTCTCAGGAGGTATTTTAGACAGAAGTATTAAGTAGCCTCTTAACAATTTCTCCTAGGCCCAGGGGCTGACTTCCAGCATCTTAGAGGCAAAGTACTTGTTGCTAAATCTTTACCTTAAATCTTGCTTTAGTATATTTTATATGGCTCGAACAGAACTTAATCAGAACGTGTGCTATTAGTTATATTTTTAAAAAACAGGAAATGTCATGTTGTTGGCTATGCAATTTCTTCTGTTGTTCACATTTTAGCCTGGAACACTGGAAAAAACAAATAACCATTGCTTAAGTAAGATAGAGGTGTTTGTTTTTGTTTTTGTTTTGTTTTTAATAATATGTAAACACTCTGGAAGTAGGCAGTCCCTGGCCAGTATAGCAGCCACTCTGTCTTCCCAAGAACCTAATTTTCCTCTTTTTTTTGCTGTTCTCAGTGTGTAGTTTACATCTTCCAGGTTGCCTCATGGTGCAGTATGACTGCTGAAATTCTAGTCATTGCACCCACATTCTAGGCAGGAACAAGAAGGAAAGGGACATGGTAGTTGAGTAAGATTTAAAAACTTCCCCTTATGTTTTATGGTAGATTATCTGCCAAGATAGCTGTTAATAATTTTTGTATGTTCATGTCACTTTTTCTATCGGGCAGTGGAGTCTATTACTTTTATCTTTGAGTCAGGCTGGCCCTGTGACTTGTGACTGATAGAATGCACTAGAAAACATTACTAGGCCTTGCTACTTCTGTTTTCACCCTCCAGGGGTAATCTAGTCCCCAGCTACTCCAGCTGCACCTGCTGAGGTGTCAGTCATGTGCATGAAGGCATCTTGCATCTTCCAGCCCCACATGAGCGCTCATTGATTCCATGTGGAACACAAGACCCAGCCAGCTAAGCCCTGCAAACGTAGAGTTGTCAGAAATAATAAATCATTGCTGAATTGCACTGAAACACAATCATTTGCCCCCCTGCTTCAAAATGCCAGGATGGCCAAGAAGTAAGGTTCATTAGTTGGACCTTTGGCTTTATTGGACATGGTAGAATACCATCCTTCCTCTGTTACCATAGAAGAAAGGGATGGATATCCTGGGAGAAGAAGGGAGGTAACAGTTTTCCTTAGCCACCAGTCATCCGGTAGCAGCTCAGAACAGAAAAGGCATCTCTAGGACCTCAGGAGCAAGGTTGTGTGGGATCATTACTCTTGCCCTTTGGCATCAATGAGATTGGACCATTCACAGAGCTCCTGTGGCCCCTTCTCCCTCTGCTCCTAAGAGTCTGTGCCTGCATGACCTCAGGCTGCCTCAGGCCCCCTCTCTGGGCACATTGGGAGCTTGCAAGTCCCTGGTGCTGTCAGGTCACCTAGCTCCTGTTCTCAGAGAAGAAGTCTAATTGGATCAGCTCACTGTCCAGCCAGGCCACTGCAAGGTCATTGCTGTGTTCTGAACTGGGTGCATATCCCTTATGCCTTATATCCAGTCAGCCCCATCCAGAATGAGACATGGCCCTTGAGCTGTTGAAGAACTGGATCAAGGCCTCACTACACCTCTTCCTGGCTGTGACCTTGAGCAGGCTTTGCTCTTTGCCTCAGTTTTCTCATCTATAAAATTGTGCTAATGGTATCTACTTTGCAGGGTGATTGTGAAGGTTAAAGAGAGTGTCTGTGAACAGTAATATGTGCCCAATAAATCGAAGCCATGATTGTTACTGTTTTATTTTAACTTAAAGAAGCAACTGTGTGCTTTCTTTGTAGAATTGATGATCAATCAGTCAAAAGATACTTTCTTATAGATGTCTGTCATAAAATGAGAATTCTTTTCCACTGAAAAGCTTTTCACTGATGTTACTACCTTTAAAAAGCTTCTTTTAAAATTCTGTAAAACTGTTTTCAAAATCATGAATTGAGAGGAACATTATCTTATTATGTTGGCTGCAAAATGGCACCAGAATGTTACTGGTGATGGGACCCTTGGTTCATCAACCTCGGTACTTAAGTTCTGGCTAAGAAAGGATTCAGAGCCAAGACTCAAACAGAAGCAAAATTTTATGTAGCAAGTCACAGAGGTAGAAGAAGTGAGCCAGCCGGGTTGCATGGGCTCAGGAAGCAAGTTACAGAGGCAAAAGAAAGGCCCTTGAAACTTAGGAGAAAGAAAGCAAGGATATATCTATGTGCCTGGGGGAAGGAGAGGGTGAAAGGCTCCACAAGCTTCAGAGAGAGCACACAGGAGGGAAAGAAGGGGGTGGGGAAAGGTACTGCTGTGCAAGAGGGGAGGTCCCAGGGGAGGACCTCAACAGAATATTCATCAGCTTTCTAGGTGTGTCCTTTCAGGATTGTGGTCTCCACTGACTGGTCAGCACTAAAGTAGGGGGTCCTTAGGCTTTGCATATATAATCCTGAGGCAACCATGGCATTGGCCAGCCTGGCTTTGCTACTTTTCTGGGGCTGGAGCTGAAACAAAACTGAGACCTAGATGTTATCTCTGCTTTGACCCAAAATCTGTCTCTGTGGTAAGTAGACCTAAGGCCTTGTTCCTAAGATTATCTGATGCAGGTCAGAACCTCATTGTCCTGGGGTCTTAATGCTTAAGAGAGTGGTCGTGCAAGGGTTTGTATGGGAGTCCTATGAGGCTATTCTCCAGCCCCCTTGTCTCTCCTCTAAGGAGGTCTACCACATGACTGGCAATGTGAGAGTTTAGGGGTCTAAACCACATGACCAGTGATATGATGAGAGAGGAAAGGTCACCTTGGGGGCGAGGTCCCACCCCACAATTGTCTGATGGGCACCCAGGGCTTTCTGCCCTGGTGATCTGTACCTGGCCTGTTGGTCCTACTTGGTTCATGCCTAGCCACCTACTACAGTCATATACAAAGGGTAACTAAAAGTCTCCCCATGTTGTTTGTACCTGGTTTTGCTGTGTCTGGGCTGAGTGGGAGGTTGGGAGCAGTGGGTGTTTCCCTGTGTTCCCCACATGATTCCTCAACGCTGCTTTGGGTAGGATTAGACAGCTGCCCTGTAATGATGGCAGCTTGGGGGAAACACACATGACATTCCGGTGTTTTTGAAGACACACTTATTTGTTCTAGGCTGTGCCTTGACCAAAGGTGTATGTATTTGTCCGTGTGGGAAGGCTTTTGAAAATTTTGTTAAGTGTATTCTTTCATAATTGCTTATTTAATAGCTATGGGCAATGGTGTTACAAGTTGTCAATGCATTAATTTGATACTTTTTGTAGGTGTTTATAGTGAGGACAGGTTTGCCATTCTGCTTATGATGTGCCTTTAAAAGTACTGCTTGCATTATATATTACTTCCATAAAGACAGATTTTTCACAGAGGACTTTTTGCCCTTCCTAGACCATAAAGCAGTCTGTGAATGTAGGCATCACAATAATTCTTTAAGTTGGACACACCTTTACTTGGTTATGACATACCTTCCGAAGGGGGCAGGTGGTGCTGCATGATGATTGATTTTGTGAGCCTGAGGCTGACACAAGCTTTATAACCACTGGTCAGAGTAAATGCTCACATATCAGTGCAGTCTGTTCGTATGAGGCAAGGGGGAAAATTGCCTTTCCTAAAACGATTAGTTTTTTACTTATTTATAAGCTAATCTCTACCCTCATAAGGTTCAGGTAGGATAGGAGGGTATGCGACCTCCCTTCTACCCCAAAGAGGTGGACCACCACTGCTCAGAGCCTCCCACCCTCCTAGCAGCAATTTTCTGTGCATTAACCAACACACGTGCAATGCTTTGTTTCTGTTTTAAGTGAAATGATGTCACACTGTATGTATTGTTGTGGTGCATTTTTTTTTACATATCTCTAGGTCTGGAATGTATTTCTATTGCAGCATGTAGAGCTCCATTTCATTCTTTTTAACTCTTCCATAGCATCCCTTGAATGGCAGGACCATGATTGACTAATCCCATATGACAATCATTTCCAAATAGGCTATATCTAAAACTAAAAACTCTACTAGAATTATTTATCCATTTCTTTATTTTTTTAGAGTACCTGTATTAAAGCTGAGGACAGTGAAACAAGGAAGGGCTTAGGATAGAAGAGGCAACAGGAGAGAGCCCTTGGGGGCTTCTTTGGCTCCCTGGAAAGTCAGGGAAAAGGTGGGTATTAGAGACAGACAGGTTCAGGGGGTGAGCTCGGAATGAGCTGCCGCTGCCACTGCTCTCCTGGTTGCAAGTCTCGTGGGGACCCTTTGAGTTTAGGAGATATACACTGGAGAGGAAGAAAGGCACAGGCGTGCCCCCAGTAGGAAGAGCACCTCTACTAAAAATTTTCAGAGTTATTCAACCTTTACAAATAAACGATTTGGGGGATAATTTTAGATTCGCAGCAAAACTGAGCAAAAAATGCAGAAATTTCCCATATAACCTCCCGCCCCCACACATGTACAACATCCCTCATTATGAATATCTCTCACCAGAGTAAGGTATTTGTTGTAATTAATGAACCCACATTGAGCCCTGGCCAATGTGGCTTAGTTGGTTGGACTGTTGTCTGGTAACTGAAAGGTTGCAGGTTCAATTCCTGGTCTGGGCCTATCCCTGGGTTGCAGGTTCAGTCCCTGGTGCCGGCACCTACTATCCCGGGTCTGGGCATATGATCCCCAGTACGGGTGTGTACAGGAGGCAACTAATCAGTGCATCTCTCTCACATCAAAGTTTCTTTCTCTCCCTTCTTGTCTTCCTTCTTCTCTCTCTAAAAAGCAGTGAAAAAATGTTCTTGTGTAAGGCTTAAAAGAACTAAAAAGAACCTACACTGAGACACCATTATTACCCAAAGTTCATAGTTTACCATAGGCTCACTCTTGGTGTTGCACATTTTATGGGTTTTGACAAATAGATAATAACAAATATCCACCATTATCATATCATGCAGAGTGGTTTCCCTGCCCTAAAAATCCTCTATGTTCCACCTATTCCTTTTCCTACTGCCCTGGAAACCACTGATCTTTTTACTGTTTTCATAGTTTTACCTTTTCCAGGATATCATATTGTGTAATTCTACAGTACATAGCCTTTCAAATAGGCTTCTTTCACTTAGTTATATGCATTTAAGTTTCTTCCATGTCTCTTCATGGCTTGATAGCTCATTTCTCTTTAGTGCTGAATAACATTCCATCACTTGGATGTACCACAGTTTATTTATTCATTCACCTACCGAAAGACATCTTGATTGTTTCCAAAGTTTAGTTGTTATTGTTGTTGTTATTACTATTATTTTGCTCCATAAAGCTTTATAATAAAAACAGTATTTCCACTTGGTTCAATGCATGGGAGAGGGTTCCAGGGTCATTAAAAGGGTGACTAGTGGTTTCAGGAGAGGCTCAAGCAAAAGCCAGATGCCAGGGAAATGCAGAGGGGCCCCTCAGAGGCCTCTGGGCTCCAAAGGCTTTCTTAGTTGTGCTTGAGGGTGAGCCTCATGAAGAGACACTCGCCCATCCCAGCCTGGGGGCCGCCAGCCTGTGGATGTTAGTCAGGTGGTCACCCATCTTCTTGATGAGTTTCACTTTCTCAGCCAGGAAATAGTTCCCCAAGAAGTCACAGAAGTGAGGGTCTGTGCAGGCAGAACCCAGGGCATGCCGATCCAAATGGGCCTGGTTCAGGCTCTTCTCCAAGATCTAGGCGACTTCCTTGCATCCAGAGTTTGAACTCATGCATCTTGGGAAGGCTTCAGCACATCTCGGAAGAGAATGCAGTCATAGTGCTGGTTTTGCAGTTTCAACAGATGCTTGGCACCCTCATGCTTCTCCTCGGCCAACTCTCGGAACAAGTGGCCCATGTCCTGCAGAGCCACATCGTCGTGGTTCAAATAGAAGCCCAGGGAGAGGTAGGCGTAGGAAGCCTGCAGATGCAGGTTGGCCAGGTGGTTGATGGCAGCCTCTACCTTGTTGGAATAGTTCTGATGAATTTGGGAGCTCATGGTTTTTCAGCAGTGAAGAACTAAGGTCATAAAAAGGTTTGACTAGTCTTGGAGGCTGAGGATGGCTGAGATGGTTCCAAAGGTGGCGACTAGAAAACAGATTGGAGGGTAGTTGGAAAGAAGGGGCGCCCCTAGGTCTGTTCCATCCAAACCCTGTTGAAGCAAGAGACAGATCCCAGGACTGCTAAGGGCACTATCCGAAGTTTAGCAATTATGGATAAAGCTGGTATAAACATCCATGTGCAGCTTTTTGTATGGACATAGTCTTCAACTCCTTTGGGTAAACAGCAAAGAGTATGATTGCTAGATCATATGGTAAGTGTGTATTTAGTTTTGTAAGAAACTGCCAAACTGTTTTCCATTAGTGGCTGTACCATTTTGCACTCCTACCAACAATGAATGAATGTTTCTATTGCCCCACCTGCTTGTCAACTCTTGGCATTGTTGGTGGTTTGGATTATGGCCACTCTAATAAGTTTCAGGGTATCTTGTTTTAATTTGAAATTTTCTAATGACATGCGATGTGGAACATTTTTCATATGCTCATATTTCATCTCTGTATCTTCTTTAGTGAGGTATCTGTTTACATCTTTTTCTTATTTTTTAATTTTTTTAATTGGGTTGTTTGGTTTTTTTTTTCATTTTAAGAGTTCTCTTTAACATTCTTATATCAGATATATCTTTGACAAATATTCTAGTCTGTGGCTTGTCTTCTCATTCTCTTGACTAGAATTTTTTAATTACTGAAAAAGTTATGTTTACCACAACAAATGCCTAGAAATATATGAAGAAAAATGCAATAATTCTCTCTTTGCCTCTAATTGTAGTCTTTGAGGTAACTAATCTAAACAATATGATTTATAACTTTTGGCATCTTTCTCTCTGCTCAAATGTGTGGGTGTTTTCCTTAGATTTTTGTTTAAGAATAAGCTTTTCCTCTACACATTTCTCCATAATTGTTCTTTATCTCCTCTCTCTAAATAATACATCACGGGTATATTTCTAGGCAAATATAAGTAAATGAAACTTATTCTTTTTTATGGGTGTATAATATTCCTTGGTAGAGATATCATACTTTTGCCATCATTCCTCTATTGTGGATATTTAGGATGTTTCCAGTTTTATTTTTATTTGACATTGTAAATAAAACTGTTGCTTTAATTCATAGAGGAGAAATTCCCCAAAGTGATACTCATAGGTCAAAAGTGATGTGTATTTCTTTTTTGTATTTTATTTTTTAACTTTAATATATAATCTTTATTACATTTTTTGTTACCCCATCCCCAGCAATCACTACCCTGTTGCCCATGACCATGAGTCTTTTTTCTTTTTTGCTCCATCACTCCACCCCCTCGCTCTCCCCCACCACTAGCTGTCATCTGTTCTCCATCTATGAGTCTGTCTCTGTTTTGCAAGTTATTTTGGTTTGTTTGTTAGATTCCACACATGAGTAAAACTGTAAAGATTCATACCCTCACCAGAAATGTATGAAAAGTGCCTTTCCCTACATCCTCATCAGTGTTGGATGTTGGCAGTCTTTAAAACTATTGGTATTGTTTTTATTTGCACTGTTTTTACAACTAGTGGCACTAGGTATTTCTTCATAGGCATGTGGCTTGGTTGTTCATAGCCTTTGTCCATGTGTCTAGTAGGATTGAGTGTGGTATCCTTTAAAAGACTAGGGTAGGACACAGTACGATGGAGCAGATAGTGCAAGCACCAGATTTAGGGTGGATGGGGTCCCATCCTGCCATCATCACAATAGGATGATGATGGCCACCATTAGCACATCCTGTACCCATCTGGGTGTTCATAGGTCACATCCAGGACCTCTGGGAGGTACAACTCAAGGGCATGTTCACATAGCGAAGGGACAATGCAGGGAGGAGTGAGATTCCCACAGACTCCCACAACTGTTCCCCCTAGAGTTGTGTGTTGCCTTTGTCCTGCTTTGGTGATAGTACTTAGAGAGCTGCAGTATAACCTGTGTGTCTGTTTGCCATTTTTTCAGACCCTGAGCTTACTAAACTTGAATCCTCAGTGCCTAGTATAATGCCCATCCCATAACTGGGCCTCCAAAATATTGACTAATTGAATGACTCAAAGTGTTGTCAAGAGCTGGCAGGCCCCAGAAGGAGGTAGTGGTGGTGGTATGTGTGTCTGTGTGTAAGTGTCAGGCGTTGGGGCTGGATTTTGTGTGGGGCTGATGACAGGAAGCTCAGCCTGAGCGGGGAGGAGAGGGCCCAGCAGCCGGAGCTTCCTTCTACTTCCCTCCACCCCCTTCCTTCTAAGGCCTCTTTCTGCCATCCCCTCTCTCTCTGACTTTATGTCGGAATCACTGTCCTTTCCTGAGCACTCACACCTACCCACAGCTTGAGGGGCCTTTCCACACAAAGGCCCAGGGACTGTGTGAGATAGAGACAATTATTCCCCAGAATACTCCTCCCATGGAACGTGGGGTCTGCAGACTAACCATTGAGTTGTGTGTGGTTCAAAAGGAATTGGCCAAATCCCAAAGGCATAGTTCAGAAAAATCCTGACTGGCTATTAATGATTGAAGAAGCTAATTGTATGTGTGTGTGGGGGTGCAAGGTGAATAGGGTAGGGAAAAGAAATTGAATGGGCAACAAGAGCTAGACAGAATAACATTTTAGGCTCTGGCCGGGTAGCTCAGTTGGTTAGAGCGTCATCCGTATGCACCAAGGTCGTGGGTTTGTTCCCTGGTCAGGGCACTTACAAGAATCAACCAATGAATGTGTGAATAGGTGGAACGACAAATTGGTGTTCCTCTCGCTCTCCCTGTCAAAATCAATAATAAAAGGAAAATTATAAAAAAAATAAATTTTATTCATTTATTAATTTTCTTCCATTTATCATGTAACAGATTTTAGACAGGTTCAGGATTCACAACTCTTTGAGGTCAAGAAATTCTCTAAGAAGCTGATGAAAATAGTAGACTTCTCTCACAAAAGCTGGTTCATTTGCCCAAACGTCTTGCATACAATTTGAGGGCTTCACCAGTGACCTGACAGGTCGAAGTTCCTTGGTTCCTTGTCTGAAGAGGCAGAGGAGGAAAGATATCCTAGAGGTATCTGACGTCTTCAAAGACTATTACCACATTATAATTACTTTTTTCCCCAAAAGCTAATTGAAGCACCCACAAAGCATTGAAATTTTCTTAGTTGGGTTAAGTAACAATGGATAGAAGTGTTTGTTGCCAGAAGCACAGGAATGCCAGGTGAAGATTAGAAAAACCTTCTAAGAAAGATGAAAGACATGGTTTTCACTTTGAACTTGAAAAACATTCACTGTGCACAGAAGCAAGTGGCCAAAGCTAAAAACGACAAAAACGAACAACAGAGTTCAGAACTGGAGTCCTAGGCAGCGAGAGCTGTGATGGAGTTTAGAACGTGTGTTATGCATGTACCCTCTGGCATTCTTGTACATTTATTCCATAATCTTGTTACATTTTCTTATCTCAAACCTAAATCTCCTCTTATCATCATTTGATAGGAAAAGGCTATGTACAGTCCGCATACCAGAGGCACGAACCCCTCGGGTGCTGCAGCTGAGGCAGGGGTTGGTGCAGCCGCAGGCCCGGCAAGGAGGTGGGGGAAGGTAGGGAGGGCCTTTTTCTCCTTGGAGGGGCTGGGATTTTCACCCTGAGGTTTCAAAAAGTCCTCTTCCTCCCAGGCATTACCTGTGAGTGCAAATCTTCTCACAGAGTCCATTTTTCTAGGATTTTGCCGACTTTTCTCAACTCTCAGGAACCCCTTGACTATTCAGGGTCTTTGAATGTAAATTTTCTGGATTAGTAAGTGTCAATCCACATGTCCCGTGTCTTTGAACAGAAATCATTCCACTTTACTATGTTTTTGACCTTACTCAACTGAATGGATAATTTTGGGGGGAGCTCGGGGAGTGGCCCAAGGATTGCCGTGGGTCAGCACTTTGGGAGGGGCCCATGTGGGCCCCAAGCATCAGCCAGCTTTCAGTTCCAGAACAGTTCCAAGCATCAGCCAGCTTTCCTCCTTCTCACAGGATGCAAAGAACAGGGGTCTGCAGACCTGCGGGCAGTTTAATGTGCTGGTTTCTTCAACATGAATAAGTCACATGCAGACACAATCTTTTCAGACAATGCACAACACTTTCTTAAATGCCATAAAAACTCTACCTTTCCTCCTTCTCTGCCATTATCCACATCCTTTCATTTTTCCAGTAGTATTCAAACATCATCTGTTGTTTGTACATCTCTAACACAATACATTTCTGCAGCCTGCCCTTGTACCTGGTTGATAACGCAAGTTGCTAAAATAAGTAGGCGCTGCATCCCTCATCATCTCCAGTAGTTATCGAAAGCTCACCTGTGAGCTGAGAGCACTTTCGATGATATAATGGAAGGCAACAGTTCCTCCGTAGCTTCCCTGATGTTTCACTTTTTCACTGAATTGCAAGCACAGGAAATATTTGAGAATTAGAGCTTTAGTATTCTGAGGATGATAATCTTGTGGAGTGTTACGTCAGTCACTAAGCTGTTGTCTCAGCTTGCAGACTCCTGTTCTCTGCGGTGCTGGGGCTGGGATGCTGCAAACTGCATTTTTGCTTTTCAGGCTGATACCCAGTAGGCTCTACCAATAGGGAGCACTAGATGGGAACTACAAAGCTGCAGGGGGAAGGGACTTTCTCCAGACCCCCTCCCCCACTCGCACTTCCTGTGGGCATCTCTCCAACACTGGTTCCTCACACTGGCGGTGACAGTTCCTCCCATGGAGGCAGCTGGATCTTCATTGTAGTTTTTGCAACATTCGCAAAGCCAGCTTCATCCTGCCCCTCTGAGAGAGACTCCAGCAGCAGCTACCCCAGTACCTATTCCTAGAGCTCTGAGCTCTAGGCACACTGGGCCTCCATCCAAGCTCAGGGACCCCAGCACCGACTGGCCAGCATGCCCTCCTCAGGGCTCTGGATCCCGTCTTTCTGTGTGCAGCTAAGAAACACCAGCATCGGTGGAAGCTCTCACTCTCTTGAGTCTGAGGAAACTTGGCTTCCTTTGCTGGAGAACTGTCTCATTAAATGTACCATGAAATGAAATTCTTTAATAGCATATTATTTTCTGAATAATGTCTTGTACCATAAGTTGAATCATTGAGGTAAGAGTGATAGATAGAAAATCAAAATAATCTTAGACTTTCCTTGCTCAGGCGGAGCCCCCGCGTCTTGTCTGGCAGTAGACTCATTTGCCATCCTCAGATAAACCCCTGTTCTGTAGTGACCGCCAGATGCAGCTGCACAAATAACAGCGCAGTCCTGAAAGGTCTCTTTCTCTGTGCATTGTTGCACACTTTGCAGACAGCTGGTAAAAAATGTGACACCTTTGAGACCTTGGAGAAGATTAGATTTCCTCCAAGGCACCAAAGGTTCTATTTTATGTATGTATGTATGCATGCATGCATGTACTTAATGGGTGCCTGTAGCCTTAGAATATGCAAAAGAAAGAGTCAGCCATGCCCTGTTTTTCCTGCTTCAGATCAACAGCCTGTGCTCCACTAGGAGGGAAGGGGCAAGTAGCCCAGCAAAGCCCCATTTCATCAGCCTTTTGTATATGGCTGCCCAAGAGAAAGTGCACCTTGAAATGCATTTACTGAGAACTTCACACATGGTCCCAACAGCTCTAGGGTCTGGTGACCCCTGCCATGACATTTTTGGAAACAGACAAGTCAACCTTCAGAAAATACACAGTTTGGTCAGACGTTTGTCCAATGAAATCTTTGCCTTTGGCCAAGCGCAGATCCCATCTTTCCCTGGAAACCACTCGCTCCTCTGCAGCCTCACTCTCCAGATGGAGCGGCGTGGTGGTCAGTGACTTTAACAAAAAGAACCTGAATCTGCTGAGAATTCGGTAAGGGGTCTTTCTGATCTCCGACATCCCTTTGCCGAGGCCTTCTCTTGGTTCATTTTGCTTTCTCTAGAGCCAGAGACAAGGGTTTTGCTGCAGGCAGTGTATTTGGGAGAAGATTGCAGGAGCAAGGAGAGTGAAGCAGGGAGAAGAAGAGGCGAGTGTGCATGTGGAGGTGAGCCCTCTGGGTGGCTGACTCACTCTGTCGGGCACGGGAAGCATGCGGGCGGCCTCCCAGAGCTCTCTGCCCCTCAGAGCCGTCTGCCCCTCAGAGCTCTCTGCCCCTCAGAGCCGTCTGCCCGAGGCCAGGGCCTGGAGCGTTCCTCTTCTGGCTCCTGTGGCCTGTTGGTTGAAGGCTACCAGGAGCTCTTCACTGTTTTGTGCTTCTGGGCTGCAGAGAGAGTAGGATAGTGTGGGAATGAGTGAAGGTACGGCACCAGCTGAAGGGGCTGTCACAGCTCACATGGGACTGTCCCTTGCTGCTGCCTGGGATGGACATGGGTGAGCAGTGGGCTCTGCAGCCACTGCAGATCAGACCCCTAGCCCCATCACTGATTGGCTGTGGGATGGATCTCTGTCAGAAAACTAAGCACCATGTTCCTCATCAGATATTATTCTCCTCATGGGGATAATAACAGTACATTACCTCACAGTGTGTCATGCTTGGTAAAGATTAGCAATGGTTACCCAACAACAGGCTCCTAGTCCGGATTGTGTCCAGGGCTTCCTTTTCTCCTTCAAGGTGAACCCAGCTTCTCTGTGCCCACATAGGGGAAAGTGGAGCCGTGTGTCAGCAACACCAATGAAAGACACTTTCTCCTTCCTGCTGCATACATCAGGGTGCTGCAACTTAGTTGCCCCTCTGAGGGCTCCCACATGGTCTCCCTTCTGCTTCTCCATCCCTCTGCTTCTCCACCTGCCTGCCCTGTTTGTCCTCTGGGCGCAGAGGGGCTGCGGAGCTCAAGCCCTCAGTGTGCCCTCTTGTCCCCTGCTGCTGCTAGCTGCAGCCCTGAAGTGCTGGTGTCACGTTGTACTTTCTTCAAAAAGTCACTACAGCCCACTGTACTTTCTTGCAAGTGCTGACAAAACATTTCTCTGACAAAATCTGGTAACATTCTAACACTGCCAATACTTAGATTAATGTTGACACTTTTGTTGACCCTCTAAATACAGATAAGCTGAAGTGGTTCAGCTATGTCAGCATTCAGGGGCCTAAACTTTCCAAACTGACTACAACCACTCCGGAGCTCGCTTGCTGCTGGAAAAGGGTGTCATATCATCTGCCAGACAGGGAAGTTTTTCTTTTTCAGATAAGAGTTATGTAAAAATTAAGCTACTCTTTTTTTTTCCACCTTGGCTACTTGGATGCTCTGTACATTCCAGTTTAGCAATTATATTTCACAGTTGTTTTTTGTTCCGTTCATCTCTTCTCCTGGATATTTCTTATTTTAATGATGCGAATACATAGGTCCTTCTATTGTGAGCTGACTCAAATCCTCTTAGAAACTGTGTAAACAGAAAATGGTGCATGGATTATTAGAGGGGTCACTGCCCTGTGAACATACACAGTTCCTCTTGGTGGTTCTGTCTTCCTGAGTCTGACACCTCTCGCAGCCAGGATTTCTAAAGCCTCTTCTACAAGATGGCAGTTGTTTCCGATCTATTAATTGTTTAACAGTTCTGAAGACAAGTTAGGATGTTTTGGGTGCAGGCTACCGCAAATCCCTTCTAGTGCACAGGCTCAATCAGCAGACCCAAGTGCTTCATGGACTCCAGGCGTGATCTGACCACGTTCCTGCCTCTGGCTCTGTTCCCCTTAGCTCCTGCTAGCTGGGCTTCTCCTCTGTGTCAGGTTTTTCCTAAGCCTGCTTTCCTCAGCAGGGGCAGGGACTGCCAGTGGCCCCTGATGAAGGCCATGTGCTTTGCTCCGTTTGGGCCGCACTCCACAGGAGCCTGTCCCTGAACCGGACACCACAGCCAGGGGAAGGGGGTGCTCAGACTGCCTGCAGCTGTGAGCCCTGCACAGGAGAGTGGGGTGGGGTGGAGTGGGAAGCAGGGGGGAGATTTATTGCTCTCTCCATTTGACTGGTGAAAAAGGACACGGGAAGGACTTCGCCCTACCATGAGGAGGACTGCTGTAAAGCTGTGTGTATGTGCGCTTGTTTGGGGTGGACATGCCAGGTTGTGCCTTGATGGGCCTGGTAAGTTCTGCCAAAATACTCATTCTTTTGTTTGCCTCCAGGAAGAATTTGCCTTGGGATGCCTCTAGAATGGGCAGGTGGGATGCTTCCTGCAACTGTATTCCTCGTACGTACCGTTTCTCCACCATAAGTTTGTTGTTTTGTAGCCCTTCAACCAGCTGACAGCCGATTTGGAATGTGAATTCCATGCATCAGAGAAGGAGAGTTTAGTTCCACATGCCCAGAGAGCAGATTGGTGCTTGACTCAGTGTAGCCACTGATTGCTTTACTCCAGAAAGATCCTTAAAGGTATGAATATACTTCTGCGGAGAGTGCTTGGAGGGGCTTCTGGACATATTTTCCTCTTAATTAGCCAAGGAATAGCCAAATTCTTTTAAGAAAATACACTTTTATTCAGCTTTTATATTTTCTGCTACCCGGCTGTCATTTATGTGTGAAGGAAGCCGTTAACAGAGGGCTGTCAGAATGTAGGGGACAGAAGAAACCCAGTGTGCATGCACACACAGACAGCTGTTTCCTCACCGCCGGCATGTTTGTCCCCACTGGACTGAAGGTGGGAAGGACAATGGCCTCTGTTAGATGCCCTTCTTTTGGAGGAACACTGTGGCCTTCAAGTTCCCTTGCACAGCTGTGGCCTGGCTGTGTGCCACAGCATAGGCGGCGTTGGGTTCGCAAGTAAATGACCCAGGGTGGAAGAAGGGGCATACTGGCTGGCTGAGGATGGGACGTGCCCCAGGAGACAACCGTTGCTGTTTCTGAGCCCAGACTCAGGTGTCTTGAGAGACTGTCTGCTGCTGGCTGAGGCCAGGGTCCCTGTGTCTTCACCAGGATTTGGAGCAAAGTATAAACTTTGGTGGCTTTGTCTTCAGTGAGGAAAACCAGGCCAAGGTGCCCGAAGCTCTCTGTAACGGGAAGGGTGCTGTGTACTCTGGGTGGTGGTGTTGTGGTCATTTCAGGAGTTACTGTCAACTGCTGAACACCTCTCCCCACCTGTCTTCACTTCCCCCTGATAAAAGCAGGGAGGGGGAGATCAAAAGGCCATTTGTTGACTCTTTTGTGTTTCTGGTGATGGGACATGACAGCAGAGTGAACCAGGATTGTTTCTTGCCCTGAGAAATGCTGTTGCATGCCCATGCCAGTAAATGGAAGTCCCACCCAGAAGGAGCTGGTTGGTGGAAATGTGGGCAGACGCTTATGTGAGCTGAGTCACAGGGCTGCCAAGGAGGACGAGGGGAGTGCGGGAAAGGTGAGTGGGGGCTGGGGAACCAGACCAACTAGGGGCTGCCCCTTAAAGGGACTGGTCGACCATTCAAACTGTGATGTTCTAAGGGTTGTGGATTGTTTGGTTCAAAAGCTCTGCACTGGTCTGGCTGGGACGTGAATTGACTCCAGGTTGAAGCTGCAGTTCTTGGGCGCCAGGGTGTTGATCAGGGCCCTGAGGCAGAAGCCCCATCCTATGAATGTCGTGAACCCCGGAATTTCTAGAAAAACCCTCAAGTAGGCAGATCTGCCTGGAAGAGCAATTGCAAATATACGCAGTCTGGTCTTTAGCAGAAGCCTGGAAGACGACCGAAAAAGGCTGTGGAACCCATCCGACTGGGCCCAGAGTCCTGCAGGACTGCTTTCACCTAACTGCCGTCTCAAGGTCAGGCCATCACCCTGATGTTGATGAGGACATTCATTATGTGACACTGGCTTTGCTTTACCGGAACCCTCAGGAGAAATGTGACCTACTTGAGGAACAGGAAACTGGCACTTCTTAGTGTGAGACTTATTTTTATCTTAAGGACACTGTGGACCTGGTTAAGTGTTTTCTCTCAGTGTTGGAAGTTTCTTAAAGCCAAATTTCAGTATTAAGCCCAGGTATAGGGCTTTATAATATTCATTTTTATATTTATGAACTCCTGGCTCGATTTTCCCCCCTGCCCTCTATTCATGTCTCATTCCTTCCTTCTCACCTCCTTTTTGATTATGTTATGGTGATGCATTTGATGTACACTTTTAGATTGCCTTTCAGTGGTGTGCTAGAAACTTTGTGTTTGTTAAATATTCAGGAATTTTGTGAATCTCTTACTAGAGAGTTGACAGCTTCAGATCAGCCACAAAGAGCATTTACACCATGGATATAGGCAGACACTACAAAATAGGTCTTTTTTTTTCCTTCCAGAGAGCTAGTCTCCCAGCACACCATTGTTTAAATCCTTTCCGGGAAAAGTGGAAAAGGTGGAGTCTTGATATGTAAAAATATGAAATTATCTACCTTATTTAATTATGATGTATAGTTTTAAATCTTAAGAGCAGTAGTACTGTTTTGAATCTAAACATGTTTCAAGAGTAAATAAATTTATAAAATTGTGTTTCATTGGTGGCAGGGAAAAAACAAGTTTTATCTAAAGTGTGCCTTCTGGTCAGCTTGGCTGCCATGAAGCTGTTTTGCATGTACAGATGTGATGACAACTATTTACACTTCTGCTGATCACATTTTAAGTGGTGCTGTGGTAGAGCTAAGATTCTGGTACATGTAGCAGTGTTAGAAGCAGGTTGATATTCTATTCAACGTGGGATGGTTGCTAAGGGACCAGTCAATGCAAATTAGAAGTAATAATAGCACCTGTTTAAAAGGGCAAAGATTTAGGGCTGGGAAGGGAAAATGACGCCCGACAGAGGACAGGGTTTTTGCAGTGACGAGTGTGGATGCTTGCTACACTGCTCTCCTTTCTGCTTCTGCCTTGGGCCAGAGAGCCAATGAGGAGTGGGGACAGAACAGAAGATGGCAGAGCTGCAGCCACCACAGGCTGCTCTGGCTTCGGCTTGCCCTGGAAGAAGTTCAGAGAGCCACAGAAAGGAAGTTTGTTATCCAGAGTTGGCAACCCTACAGTCGTAAACTTTGGTAACAACAGGAAAGAGAAACAAAAAAAAATCTCTGACAGTCAAATAGCAATTTCTGGGCCACAAACAACGATACTGAAGAGAGCTGGGAGGTGCCCCCAACCTGAAGATCCTCAGAGGCATTGCAACGGTCTGGTTCACTGACCATGGAAGAGCTAATGGTTGTTGCATGTACGGCCTAAAAATAAAGTGCTAATAAACACTGCCCTTGGTTTAACCCATTTAATTCTCACAACAGAAGAAGAAACTGAAGCATGGATGGGTCTGCTCTGCTTTCAACTGCTCAGGTCAAACAGGAAGCAGGATTTGTGCGGATGGTGATGGTGTGAAACGCAGTCATCCGGCAAGGGTAAGTGAAGAGTACGGATGTAAGTGGCATGAGGGGTGGGGACAGGACAGGGTCCAGTTCAGGAGACCTACAGCCTTGAACCAGAAAGAGACAAAACCCTAGAAAACCTAGACAATCTGCCATTTACTGGCCAAATAGCACCATATATTCAGGCCACTGCTGAGTCTCCACACTGTTAACAGCAGCGACCACTGCGGGTTTGAGGGGTTGAGGAATTAGTGGAAAAGCTGGCCAAGGCCTGCCTCTTCTTTCCTGAAGTTAGTAGTTCTGTGTTCAGGGAGAGCCCATGCTGGTTTAGGGCAGTTTCTTGAGGAGACCATGCTGAGCTACCTTTTGAGAGTAGTGAGTGACCTCAATCCAAGGGGCAGATTATCATCACATAGGGGATCCTATTGGACAGTGGGCTGGGACAGAGATTTCAAATTCCTGAGACAGTCAGGAGCAAATCCTAAAACCACTACGCTAACCCTTAAAGGAGAAAGGGGAATCTGTGGAACTGGAACAGGATGAATGCTGAAAATTTGGGTGGATGAGCACAGCCTTGGTTCTTCCTCGTGAACTCCATCTATTTATTCCTGAAGATTGTAACTAATTGTCAAGAGCACCAGCACCACCACATTCTTTATTAGCCAATAAAAATCTCTGTGGATTGATGGCCAAGTACGGCAGGTCCTTGAATAACATTATTTCATTCAATGTCATTTCCTTATAATGTCTGTGAGATGCCTTAGGAACTTAACTCTTGTTTATATCAATTAGCCTATGGTAAAATTGTTTTATTATAGTCGTTTAGCTTAAAGTCACAGAAGGTATCGACGATGCGAAGTGAGGACTTACTGTAATTATAGATGAAACCACCACATAAACACACCAGGTCCAGACCTTGCTTTGTTGGAGGAGCTCGTGGCTGCTCAGTAGGTGGAGCCCTGACTTCTGCTGGGTGACTTTGGTGTTTCCAGATTTAACAGCACAGGAAAGCAAGCTCTGGCGTCTGTGAAGTGAACTGGAGGTGGCAGCCTCCTTCCCTGCCCCGCCCCCTCCCCCACATCCTCCCACACAACCCAGGTCTTCACCAGTGTTCTCTCCCTTTTTAAAAGAACAGTTTTATGAGATGTAATTTCCATTCCATAAAATTGTATGGTTTAAGTGTACGCATAATTCAATGTTTTCTTGTATATTTTGTACATATATGACAAATCTAATTTTAGAACATTTCCATCACCCCAAAAAGGAACCTCTTTGCCCATTTGTATTCATAGCCCATTCTTACCTGTAGGTCCAGGCAGCCCCTAATCTACTTTCTGTCTGAACAATTTTATGTGCTAGTGAATGAAACAGGGGATGTTTTGCAAACACAGCATCTGCTCTGTACCCGGGGTGGAGCAAACATAGAAAAATTGACTACTTTTTGCACGAGCTGATGTTCATTGCCATAAAATTAAAAATTGATAATTTCACAAAATAAATGTGTTCAAAGATGTAATTAATTACCTATTGCTTATCATCTTTGAATATATTCTGTGAAAGATAAAAGTCATTGGCTGACTTACAGGTCCAAACTTTTATTTTGCTAGATGACTGCAGAGCTGCCCATGAAAAGTAGGGGGAGTGTCTTGTTTGTTTGTTTGTTTACCCATCTTTTCCCCTCTGAAATTCCATGTTGTTGATGTAACTTCTACCCTTGGGTGCTCCTCAGGATATGAGCTGCTATTACAAAGCAGACTTTGTGGGGAAATTGGTCCAATGTTAGAACTCCTCTGAATGTCACAGATACATTTGAGTCTTGCTTATAGTATTCGATGGCCGGGTGTGGACTGCTTCCTCTGCTCTCTCGGATGGAGCCCTTGCTCCTGCAGTTCTCTCCATTCTCTCCTGTGCTGTCAAGTTTTCCCTCTCCACTGGACTGTTTGCATCAGGGCGCATGCTTTTTGCAATTACTGCTATTTACACAAACCCTCTCTTTGACCTGACTACCCCCCTGAATGTTGCCCATTATCCCTGATTCCCTTTTCAGAAAATTCTGTGATAGAATTAATTGTCTCTGGTCGCTGTTGCTCCCTCTTCTTCAGTTCCCTCTTGAACCCACTCTGGGCAGGGCTCTGTAGATACAGAGCTCATCCACCAAAATGGCCAACAGTGCTGTTGCCAGGGACCTCCACGTGGTCAATCCAGTAGTCGACCCTAAGCCTCTCGTAGCTTAACCGCTGCATTCCACGTGTCGATCATTCTTGCTGGGAACACTTTCTTCTGGCCTCTGCAACAGCAATGTCTGTTGCTCTTCATCCCTCTCACTGCTCCTTATTCAGCCTGTTGAGCTGGCTGCTGCAGATCACATCTCTAACACATTTAAATGTTGGAAAGACAAGTCTTGCTTCCCCACCTGTTCTCTCTTCTGCCTGAGGCATCCTCCAGGTGATCTCACACAGGTCAGTGGATATATTAAATACTGTCTCTGCGGACTTCCAGATTTGTGTCTCCAACCCAACCCACCCTCAGACAATGGAAGTTCAAGAGAATTGTTCTTGGAGATGCTAGAAATGTTAGAGAGCCCTATGGGCTCTGGTCTCGGACCTCTTCTCTCCTTTCTCCGCACTTTCTCCCTTGGTGATCTTATCCAGTCTCACAGCTTAATTTTAATGAAGTCCAGCATATCAGTTGTTCTTTCATAGATTGAGTTCTCCCAGCCAAGTACTAACCAGGCCTGATCCTGCTTAGCTTCCAAGATCAGACAAGATCAGGAGTATTCAGGGCGGTATGGCTGTAGACGGGACTGTGTTCTTGGTGTTGCAACTGAAAATTCATCATTGAACCCAAGGAAAAAGATTTTCTCCTAGAAATGTTATGGTTTTTTATTTTATTACATATTGGTCTGTGATCTGTTTTGAGTTAATTTTTATGAAAGATATAAGAAGTCTATGTCTAAGTTCATTTTTTAAAAATATGGACATCCAGTTGTTCCAGCACTATTTGTTAAAAAGACTATCTTTCTCGACGTAATTGACTTTACTTCTTTGTCAAACATCAATTGACTATATATGTGTGGGCCTATTTCTGGGCTCTTTATTCTGTTCCATGTTCCATGGCTTTTAAAACCTATGGCTCTTTAACTTATACGTCTAAGCTGACCTCTCCCTTGACACTCATACACATATACCCACTGGTTCCCTGGTATCTCCACTTGGATGTCTAATAGACATCTCAGACTGAACACATCCAAACTTAGCATGCTCCCCCTACCCCTACCCAATCTGCTCCTCCTCCTCCCATCTTAGTTAATGGCAACTCTGTCTTTCATGTTCCTCAGCTCAAAAATCTTGACTTCTCTCACTCCCCCACTTCTCAACAAATAGGGCAGAAAATTCTGTTGGGTGTACTTCAATATACATCAAGAATCCAACCATTTCTCACCATCTACATTGCTACCCTGCTGGTGAAAGCCACCAGCATCCCTTGCCTGGGTCACTCAGCAGCTGCCTAACTGGTCTCTGCTTCTGCCCTTGCTTCCACATAGTCTGTGTGGTGGAGCAGCTAGAGGGATCCTGTCAAGGTCATATCACATCACTCTTCTCCCTCCAGTGTCTTCCCACTGAATTCAGAGACTTTCTGGTAGCCTATATGGTCCTTTATCCCTTTTTCTACCCTCTGACCTCTCCAACTTCACCTCTTACTGTTCCTCTTGTTTACTCTGCCCCAACCACCCAAGCCTCCTCACTGTTCTTCAAACATCCTACACAAGCTCCTGCCTCAGGGCCTTTGCATCAGCTCCCTCTGCCCTGCACATTCTTCTCCAAGGTATCCACCCGCCTACCTCTTCACCTTTGTAGAGTCTTTGCTCAGATCTCACCTTTGTGAGGCCTTCGAAGAACTACTCATTTTATCCCTTGCCACCGGCACTTTTTATTGCAGTTACCTTACTCAATCACTTCTCCCCTTCCCTTTGAATATATCATTTACTTATTTGTAAGTTCCACAAGAGTAGGATTGTATGTGTTTTCTATACTCCCAGGACCTCAATGTTGGTCAGTGATATATGTTTGCTGAGTGAATGAATGATTGGAAGAAAAGATGACTGGCATGTCATTCTCTGCTCTGGTGCTCACATATGCAACATGCTTGTTGGGTAGGAGGCTGAGAACCTATGAGAGCTGCCGTGGTAAAGAATGGAGCAGCCTGAAGGCCTGCTCTTCCTTGCGGCCAAAATGGTGGAAGTTCCCCTGGGTTGTGGTCATTGAGTTGCTTACTGACCCAGGCAGTTAGAAACGAGGAAGACCATGGAGGCTGGAGCTGGGGTGAGGTGGGAAGAGACTGAGCACTGGCAGGCTTGCCACATTCCCAGGTGAGAGAAGAGCATAGTGGGGAGGTCCTGCAAGCCCGAAGGAAGCTCGTCTAAGTTCCTGGAGACAGCCAGCATTTGTTTAAGCCCCTTCGATGATACTAACAGCAGAGTTGCCCTTGAGGCACTGAACAGGGGAGCCGTCTTGTCCAGCTCCTTTCAGCCCATTCTACATCACCCACCCCTTGCCCCCATGTGGAGACCCAGCAGCGGGAAGGAGGAGAAGCAGGTGCTCTAAGCAGACCCTTCCACACTCCTGACGCCCGAAAGGAGCCTGGTCAGATAGGAGGAGGGAACCTTGCTGGAGGCTGAAAAATGGACCATGGTGAGATAGGTCTGAGCTCTGCTAGAATATCACTGAGGGAGGGAAAGGGGACATTCCACTGAGCATGGCTGGTGGCAAAGATTATGGAGGATGACAATGTGTTATGTGAGCTAAGTGAAGCATCTGAGAGAAAATAAACAATATTTAGAGGGCTGAATTTATAAATCTCAATCCAGGAAGAACTGCTTTTGCTTTAAGAGTTTCATTCAAGTAAAGAGGAATAAAAAAGCAGAAAACATAATTCCCTAAAAATATTTCAGATGTTGCCCTGGTTTTCTTCAGAGTAAAATGTAATGCACTAGGTTAATCTGGGCAGGGAAACACTCTGGGGGCTGCAAGCCCTGGGCTCAGCCCCACGCTGTGTGGCTCCCCCAGGGCTGTCCCTGCCACGGCCAGAGATATCGCTTGAATTGAGTTCCCTTCTCACCCAAAGGATGCTGGGTCACAGAATCATAGAATCTAAGAGCTGAAAGGCATAAATTAGTCCAATTCTCCATAATACACACAGCGAGGCAGGCTCAGAGAGGTAGATGGTTTGGTCAGGGCCACACGGCAAACTAGGGGTTGTGATAAGCAGAAAATGGCCCCCCAAATAGCCACATTCTGATCCCCAGAACCTTCTAATAGGCTCCCTTATATGGCAAAAGGGGCTTTTCAGATGTTACTAAGTTAAGGATTTTGAGAAGGGGAGATTATCTTGGGTTATTCATGCAGTCACAGGGTCTTCATAAGAAGGAGGCAAGAGGGCCAGAGTTAAAGAGGAAGCTGTGACAGCAGACGTCAATGATGCAGCCATGAGCTGAGGAATGCAGGTGACTTCCAGAAGCTGAAAAAGACAAGGAAACAAATTCACCCCTGGAACTGACAGAGGAAATGCAGCTCCACCAGTACTTGGATTTTAGCTCCATAAGATTCGTGTTGAAGTTCTTATTTCCAGAACTGAAAGAAAATAAATCTGTGTTGTTTGAAGTCATTAAGTTAGTGGTATTTTGTCAACAGCAGCAACAGGAAACAAACCATTGGCGAAGGTAGCATGAAAGCGCCCGGCTCCTTATTCCAGTTCCCCCGGCCTTTCTGCCATTGTTCTGAACCCAGGATGAAGCACAGTGATTCCTTGAGTAGGTCAGAAGTCCCAGGTCCTGGCATGAGCCCTGTGCTGTGACAGAGGTCTGGCAGGTGAGAGAATATCTACCAGGCAGTGAAGCCTCTCTCTAAAATGTGTGGCCAGCTCAGATGTGATTCAGACAAGGACAGCTGCCAGCGTTTAGAGATCTAGTATCTAGGGTGGTGAGTGCTCAGACACCAGGGGAGGCCACTAAGGGCTCTCTGCCCAAATGTTAATGGGACCCTGGACTTGGAGTCAAGAGACCCTCTGGAACAGAAGCAGCAGGACCTCTGCCATGGAACATTACCCATGGGCCAGAACCAGAGCAGGAGTAAGTGGGGTGCCTGGGTGTGGAGGGCTGGCCATGTGGGCATGAGAGTTTTGTGACAGTCACTGGCATTAAAGGCAGTGAATGAGACTTGGGGGCACGCAGTCATCAGCCACGGCTACTCAGCTCGGAGCAGAGTGTGGAGGCTGGGTGACTGGAATCACTTCCCCGTCCAATTTGGACTGCTGAGGTGGGGTTGGTAGGGGTGGAGGGAGGAAACATCAGTGAAGGCAGCTTAGGGAAGCTGAACAAGACAGAGGCAGCTGAAATGAGGTGAAGGCTGATATTTCCCACCATTCTCAGAGCTGAATTTTAACAGTCACGACAAGGAACTGGTAACGCAAAGTCCCGCTGCCACTGGACTATGGCTTATGGCTGTAAGATAAGGTCATGTCTCATTTTAAATGCCCAAATTCCAATAGCTCAGCAGATTTTTTTTAAAGGTTTTATTTATTTATCTTTAGAGGGGAAGGGAAGGAGAGAGGGAGAGAAATATCAATGTATGGTTGCTTCTGTTGCATCCCCTGCTGGGAACTGGCCCCTGCTGGGAACTGGCCTGCAACCCACGAATGTGCCCTGTCTGGGAATCGAACCGCGATCGTCTGGTTTGCAGGTCCACGCTCAATCCACTGAGCTACACCAGCCAGGGCTCCAATAGCTCAGCAGATTTTTAACCATGGCTGGGTACTGGAATGGCCGGGAGGGTGTAGCGCCCCAGCAAGGGTCCTACCCCTGAGCTGACTTGTCTGAAAGCAGCCCGGGCACTAGGATCTGTAGAAGCCCTACCAGCTTCTTGCACGTACATTGGATCTCTCCGACTATCTTACAGCTGAGCCTGGGGGGCCCGCGGCACGTGCTCACTTGAGCTTGGGGCAGAACCCTCCACAGGCCTTGGAACAGCCTCCTGGCCATGGCACTGGGTCCCCACCTCCCACTCTGGGAAGATCTGGCCTCAGGAGACACTGCTTTCCTTAAGCTGCAGGCCTCAAGCATAAGGCAGCCCTGGTGTGAGACCCCACAGAACAGCTGACATGGGGCAGTGCAGCCCAGGCCTTCCTGAGGTCCTGGGCCAGCGCGGGGAAGTGCCCCCGACGGCAGCTGGCAAGTCCGAAGGATGAGGTAGCTCACAGGGCTCACAGGGCCAGGACTGTCCTCAAGAACCCACACAGGCCACTCACTGCCCCGCCAGGCTGTCCCCTGCCCAGCACACCCCAGCACTCCAGGTGGCTGTCCCTCATGTTTTTCTCACCCAGCTCTAAGATCTCGGCTGAGGCCCCATTTCCAGCCCCAGGCTGATCAATAATGGGAAGGATCTCTATCCTATTCTACAGAGAGAATAGAAAGAAAATATTATTTGGCATCATTTCAAACGAGCATAATTTCCTTTTGCATGATTGATCACAATTTCCTTCATCTGGAACCACAGACCTCATCAGGACAAGATGTGTTAGCTGTATCGAAGTGGGATCTGATATGCTGGGGCCCAGAAAACACTCAACACAGGGACACGCTCCGTGTGGGTAGTATTTTCCAGGTTTATGTCTCACAAACACCGAGAGGCTGATAAAAATTGATCAAAAAAGAGAAAGAGTGTGGTACATTTGTAATCGTGTGAGCTTCATTGTCAAGACTATTCCTGATGAGGGAATGTTTGTTCTGATGAGGGTCGATGAGAACTGAAGCCCCTGCTTCCAATTTTACATCTCTGGTGATTCCAGGAATTTTCCAAAGACCAGCTACTGGCTCCGTGCGTTTCAAACCTTGTTTCCCCTTCTAACCACATACTGCTGTTGCTGGGAGCCCTAAGACATGTTCATGCGGCAATGCAGCCGTGGCTCCTTAACCTTTACGGCCAGGCCAGGGGAGCCTGCCCAGAGATGGCGGGAATGTTCCTGAGAGGCATTCCTGTACTGAGGCAGCCGGCAGCCACTGACCTACACAGGGAAGTGACCGCAGACCCACCAAATGGTCATCAACCTTATTTCCCTTGTTCGACTCCCCTAAATGTCATGGCCATTCCACCATCACCTGGCCCGAAGGGGTGTGACACAGGGGAGTCTGGAATGGACATAGTCAATGGTCTTAGTCAATGGTGGCTAAGATAGCATACTTCTAGATGTTTTACAGAAATATGTGGCCATGAGTTCAGGGTCTGCGAAGTGACCTGGCCAGAGAGGTCCCAAAGCCGGGGCTGCAGAGGTGGGTGCAGACTGAAAGGCACATTCCGCAGACAGAGCCACGCTTCCCTCCTGCTCTTCGCCTGCACGGCTACTTCTAGAGGTGGGTCGACCTCCCAACCTGAGGAAGTGGGGACTGGCTCTACACTTGAATAGCCAAAGGCCACTGAGAATGTGCTTCCTATAAGGGGCACTGCCTCAAAATTCAAGACTCCATCCACCCTTTGGGAGGCAGAAGATTCCTTGAAACTGTTAAGTTTTTCCAGTATCTATTCATTAAGAGTTCATTTTTTTTTTTTTTTTTTGCCCATCCACAACTAGTCACTCCCTTTTTTATATCTTCAAGGACACCTAGCTGATTTTTTAATTATCTGGTGTCAGTCGCCAAATTGGTGGTTTGCAAACTGGAGTCCACAGTTCCTGGTGACAATTTTTATATGTTATATTGAGTGAAATGGTGCTGGTGCTCTGGAAAAGTTTGGCAGTTTCTTATAAAACAAAACATACAATTACCTTATTACTCAACACTCTCACTCTTAGGCATTCATCCCCAAGAAATAAAAATTATTGTTTACACAAAAACCTGTATACAAATGTTCATAGAAGATTAATTTTAATAGCCCCAAACTTGAAACAATCCAGATGTGCTTCAACAGGTGTGTGGTTAAGCGAAGTGTAGCACAGCCAAAACACGGAATACTACTCAGCAATAAAAAAGAACAAACTGTTGATACACACTATACTTTGGATGGGTCATTTAGGGAATTATATGAGTATAAAAGCCAATCCCACAAAGATACTGTAATTCACATAACAGTTTTGAAATGGCCAAACTATAAAGATGGAGAATGGGTGAGTGGGTGTCAGGAGCTTGGGGGTGGGCACGGCACAGAAGGAGGTGTGTGCATTGTGGTTACAAAAGGGTGTCCCAGGGATCCTTGTCGTGATGGAGTTGGTGTAGACCTTGACTGCAGAGTTGGAAACTACACGTGATAAAATCGCATAGAATACAACACATACACAAACACACACACAAATACGAATGTCAAGTGCGTGTCAAACTGATAAAGTAGAAGACAGGTTTTGTCGTGGATGTTGTCAACGTCCATTTCATGGGTAGTCGTATTGTTATGCTGCAATATTGTCTCTCAGTGCAGTTCACCACTGGGGAACCCAGATGGGGGTACATGAGTATCTTTGCATTATATCTTGTAACTGCATGCCAGTCTACAGTTACCTCAGAGTAATTTTTTTTTAAGTTACATGGACATTTTGATGGCAATTTAAAAAAAAAATCAATATATTCTGAATGATCTGTGTGACCCCTTTATAGACTTTAACGTAGTTCCCTTGTGGCCCATTAGTGCTTTGTTTGGCGTGAATGCTTATTGCCAGTCACTTTGCATCAATAACAACCACTAGGCAAGAAGAGAGTCAAGGACAGGCCTCCCCAATGAGCAGGTCAGGTGACAGGCACGTGGTAGAAAGCAAAGAAGACTTTGCAAGGCAAGAACGAGAAAAATTTTTGTGAATTTCCAGTTTGGCTTTATTATTATAATGCTACTTAAATACATATAAGCTCATTTACAGCTATAAAGCCAAAACAAATTTCCAACTGAATATAATAAAATCTACAAAACCCATAAAATTCAAATTAGTGGCATTAATTTAGTGCAATGAATGATGCTGTTGTGCTGAAACCAAATTGCTGATCACAAAGCACAGATGATACACTGCTACAGAGCTTGCCTATCATCTTCATTTGGAACTGGGATTTCTTTGGGTACAGCTGGAACTTTCTCAGGAGCCAGAAAGCAAGTAGGAAAGCCCTCAGACCTTCTAGAATAAAGGGAGCAAGGACCCCTAGCTCTCTACTTTAATGACATGCATCTTGCCCTGGCAGAGCCCTGACCACCTTGGTTAGTTTTCTGGCCTTTGCAGGTAGGTACTGGGCCAGGGGGCAGGGCACTTCCACAGGTTCTCTGTTCCCTGGTGACCGCAGAGAATCTGAGAGTTGCACTGAGACTGGAAAATTATGAAAAGCAAATATGGAAACAGGTATTTTTAACAATTGAGAGGGGAAGACACAGAGCTTCCGAGAAAACCTCAGTGTGACTATACAACACAATAACTAATGTTCATGATGGTGACCCTGAGCAGTGAATGAAGTGTTGAATTAGGTTGAGAATCTCAGGCTTAGGAAATAACATCCATCTGATCTTTGTGTATTTTTGAGTCCTGGTCCTTGAATGAGCAAGCCGACTTCAGTTAGCTCTAGACCTGCGCAATTGGGGGACCCTCCCTCTCAGCAGGGAGAGTGTGTGTGTGTGTGTGCTGGGATGAGGGAGGGAGAGGGAGTTCTCTGACATTCAGAACAAATAGCCTCCTCACACATGATTAACTGTGCCCCCAACACCCCCTGAACTCAAGGCTGCTGCTAATTGCCCCCCATTTCAGGATCTGGAGGCGGCACATCCGACCTTCTGAGCTTTCACCTGCACACCTCTTCATGCCTCTTCTGACAGATAATTATGGCTGAGTGTGAGCATCAACAGGAAAGCAGACCTCTTATCTTCATGCTGGGCACTTAAATGGGCATTTAAGGCAAATTATTAATAGCTGTGCTCAAGAAAATGACATCAGCAGAAGCTTCTGAGATACTGACATATTGTGACTGTGGAAGAAAAAGGACATTTTCACGAGAAACAGAGAGACTTTTATGAAGTAATTAAATATTAATTTATCCAACAAATATTTATTGCATACCCTTAATATTCAAAATATCTTATTAGGAACCTCAGGGTACCCAAAACCATACATGATTCAGTTCCTAATCTAATGGAATTTGCAACCAGGAGTTTGTAAAAAAAGATTTATTATTTAAAAGACCTGCAGTATAAAGAAGTGTCAAAAATGTAGTTCAATCTTAATACTTGAGGAGGTGAGACATGGGGATGTCTAAGGAGAAAGGACCCCTGAGCTGCCCCTGGAAGGGTGGGTGGAGCAGTGATGGGCAAGAACAGGCAAGAGGGCCTGCCCCATGGAGGGGGTGGTCTCCACAAAGCTGTGGGGGAAGGAAGTGATGGCAGCAGTCCGGACTATGAAATACTGATGGAGTAGTAGCTGGAGACAAGCAGAGACAAGACTGGAAAGCATTTTCAAGTGCCAGGCTAAGGAGTTCAGCTTTACTCTTGGGGAAGTGGAGTGTATGTAATAGAGGTGTGTGAGGGGCGCCAGTTAGAAAAGGTTAGAATGGCCTCCAACTAGGAGGCCTGTGCAGGCGAGAGGCCTGGAGAGGGGAAGTGGAGATCCTTTAGTTTCAGGAGCCTGGCAAGACCGTGCCCAGTAAAATCTGGAGGAAGGTGAGTTTCCCCGTTGGTCAGACGAGAGCAAGGCAGAAAATGGCAGTGTTTGACAAAGTTTTATGGGTTACAGTAAGGAAGGGGAACTCAGCCTCCAAGACATGCTCTGCCCCAAAGGGCTTCCCCAACTTCAGTGTTTTGACATTAATCTACAAATTCTATCTTATCTGCAGGTTGACATTTTGCAATTTTGAGCTGATGCCATAACCATGTGATTTCACAGGTTATGCTTTGAATCTCTCCAGAAGTTAACCCACACCTGGCAGTGAGTCCCAAGCCTACTGCTACAGTTACACTTCTCACAGGCTCAGAGTGCAACTGTCACCCAGTACACACAGCAAATGCAGAAGTTTGTAACTGTGGTTTCCACGAAAGGCCTAGCTCAGGTCGGACCTTCACTTACTGGTTTGTTTATTCGGCTGAGTGTGGTGAGCCCTGCTGTGTGCAAGGAGCCAGGCCGCCTCAGTGTCCACCAGCCACAGTGACTTTTCTGTTCTCTGAAATCCTGCTCTCGGAAGCACGTGTGGTGCATCCTGTTTTACTTCACCGGCAAGTCTGTCCTTCCAAAAGTGGAGGCAGTAGAGGTTCACCTGTTGGGCGAGACCCAGACAAACCACCCGGGGGGAGTGGATTGAGGGTCACCCTTGTGGGGAGCCTGGGGATAAGCCATCCTGTCACCTCTAAATGTGTCACCGTGAAGAAAACAGCATTGCTAGTGCATATGGCAGCAACGGTAGCTAGGACTTGCTGGGTGCTCCATCTGTGGCTGTCACTCCTTTAAAGACAGAGAAACTTGCTTTCACAGGGTCCATGTAATGTTTCCCAGCTTACATAGATCATAAACTTCATTTGAACCCACAACAATTGGGCTCCAAAGCTTAGGCCCTTTAGATATGAAGGAGGATTGCATTTGGCAGGGTTCACTGCCTTATTTCCAATGCTTAGCACAAGGCCAGGCACACGTTAAATGATGATGAAGTAATGATGTGAAAAGAATGTTAAATGAATTCAATATGTTAAATGAATACAGAAGTGAATACTTTCCTTAAGTAATGATTCCGTTGATAACTTGCATGAATTTTAACAATCTTGTGGTTAGCGCTCCCTCGGGTAGTAACAGAGCTCAGGGGTAACAGAGGAGACCCCATGCTTTTCTACCTGTGAACACAATTCTGTGCAGAGGGCAGAATAGGCTTTCCTATTCCCATTTGGCAGAGGAGGAAACTGAGGCATACAAATCTAAATGATTTGTCTGAAGTCCCAGAGTAAGGGCATCGCTGTGTAGAATTCAAAAGCCTTTTTTCCTGACTTTGAGGTGAGTATCCCTTCTCCATTACTATGGCTCTTTCTCTAAATAGGATGGTAGAAGCTAAGGGGCATACTCTTTCTTCTCTCATTAGCATTCTTTCCAAAATAGATGTAGAAATTTTACCAATGGGTGGTTCTATTAAGTGTCATAAACTACCAGCTCCCACCCTTTACTTCCCATGTAGTCTTCCCTCCTGCTTTGGAAAGCATCTGGGAGCCTCGCATTCTGAAAGCAAGGGGAGAAAACGTATTAAGTTCTCTAATATGATAATAACATAAAAGAAATATATGGTGCCCCAGAGGGAGAGAATTACAAATGGATAAAAAGTGCCTATGTAATGTAGAGGACTTTTTTCTTTCTTTTTTTTTTTTTAGGATGTAAAAATAAATAGAAGAAAAGAGTGCAAATAGCATCTGCAGCAAATGGAAGCCAATGGACCTGTTTCATTGGCACTTGCACGGCAGTGTGACATCATTTTTAACATTCCCTATTTTGCCATTTGTCAGGTAGCCCTGCAGTCTCTTGCTTGCTTGCCAGTCTTCAGATTTCTGGAGCTGCCAGTGAATGAGGAGGGCCTTTGGCCAAGTCTTTCCTGCCTGTACTCCTGCAGGCTGTCCTCACCACCTCCCTCAAGGTTCTCGGTTGTTCCCTGAAGTCAGACCGTGGGCTGGGCAGAGATGGGCGGTGGCCGAGGCCATGCTTCCCAGTGTTCTCTCCACTGAGACCACCAGGCCTGTGTGCCAACCTGGGGAACATGGTGAGGGGCAGGGAGGCGTCGGGAAGCTGACCTCCCAAGGAAGCCAGACCTTTGCTGGCACACAGGCCAGGCTTCTTCTTGGGCTCTGGTCTCGGGCACAGCTCTTTTCTATCCCAAACTCCCATGCACGTTCCCCTGAAGGAACACCCTAGATGCACCGTCTGTGAGGGACTCTGCCCACTGGCCTCTTACTGCTGGTCGCAGTCTGCCCTCCTGGCTCCACCCCAGCCCTGCCCAGCAGGTGAGCTACCAGCTGTTCCATGTAGCCCATCTCTGCCCTGAAACCCAGCTGCACTTCCTCCAAGGCTACTGGCCATTCAGGATGTAAATTCTCCTCTTGTTTCTCCCAAGTCTTACCCCATTCCAGACTTCACTGTTCCTATTTTAAAAAGTTTTACTTATTTACTTTTAGAGAGAGGGGAAAGAAGGGAGAAAGAGAGGGTGAGAAACATCTATGTGAGAGAGGAACATCTACTGGTTACCTCTCATGCATGCCCCAACCAGGAACCAGGCCCGCAACCCCGGCATGTGCGGTGACCAGTAATCAACTGGCGACCTTTTGCTATTCGGGACTACACCCAACCAACTGAGCCACACCGGTCAGGGAGAGATCTCACTGTTCTTGAAGAGGCCCCTGTGCCTATCCCAGTCTCCACCAGGTACAGACACTCTTGGACTTAATTACTGAGCAGCTTTTCTCCGCTGTCCTTGGACTGTGGCCCTCCCGGCAGGTAAGCTTTGAATTTTATTCTAAGTTTTTCTTTCTGATTCCCATTCTATCTTTACTCTTACCTTTTTGTGTGTGTGGTCATTGGCATGAACAGGCCAGGCAGTCCTTCTCAGCGTGGGCATGAAGGAGACAATAGGTTTCCTCCAAGACCACGAGGGTTGGGATTGAGGGCGAAAGGACCCAGGCAGTGAGCGGGGACAGGAGGCTTGTCCTCACCATCCTGCAACACTGCCCTCTATCCACTGCTCAGACCCTGGCCCTGCTTGTGTGGGACTCTCCTTCCATTCCGGCTGGGCCCACCTCCTCTTGGGCCCCTGCTTCCCCCTTCTCAGGGGTTGCAGACCACCCATGACTGCCCCTTTGCTCTTTCCACCAAATGCCTCATGTGGGCCAGGCTGTGACTGGGGTTAAAGGCCTGGCCCACAGCACCCAGAGGATGTGCCACAGGGCAGATGCAGGAGGGCCCCTGCCTGGCCCCCACTTCCACTGCTGGTTCCTGGGGGTGCTGGGAATCAACCAGCTCTCCTAGCAAGCAGGCAAGGCGTGCATGCAGCCAGTCTGTTTCTGGGGCTCGCTCACTGTGGCCTCTCCCTCTGCTGCTCTGGCCGGGACGAGTCTGAGTCTCCCTGCCCTCGCCTCACCATGGTGCTTTCTCCTCAGTGTCCTGACTGCCTCTGTGCCCCTCAGTTTCTCAAAACACATTTCAGGACTCCACACATGCTCACACTGGAAGTGCTGACAAGCAAGGGACACCTTCACTTTCTTGGAGCAGAGCTCAGTGACATAAACTCACCTCTGCTGTTTTTCAAAGGCAAGGCCACCCTGTGCAGAACTGCGGTTTCTTCTGAGTTCAGTCACACGGAGCCAGGCCTCTGAGCCTGGCTGCTCAGGCACACGGAGAACATCGGTGTCTGCGTTTTCTAAGCAGAGGGCCCGGGAAGTGGGGGTCCCGCCTCTCCCAACTCTGGTGGCTCTGTGACAGGTTCTCCTTTCTCAGAGGTCCTGTCCTGGGCCTCTCTTTTTTAAAGATATTTATTTATTTTTAAAGAGAGGAAAAGGGAAGGAGAAAGAGGGAGAGAAACATCAATGCATGGTTGCCTCTTGTACGCCCCTTACTGGGGACCTGGCCCGCAGCCCGGGCATGTGCTCTCACTGGGAATCAAACCGGCAACCCTTTCGTTTGGAGCCCATGCTCAATCCACTGAGCTACACCAGCCAGAGCCTAAGTCTGAAAAAGTGAATGATGTCCAGGAGAGACAAGACAAAAGAGCCCAGAGACCCCAGAAAGCTCATGCATAAGCTAGAGGGCTGACACTACAGTGCTCCAGGAGCTTATGGAGGGCAAACTCGGGAGAATCAGGAGCTTCTTGGAGGACGCGAGCAGAGAGCAGAGCAAGCCTTCCACTGTGGGCATGGGTGTGAGGACAGGGGCCCCTGGCCTGTTAAAGCCATGTGGTCCGTTTTCTGTTCTGTGCAACCAGTGCACTTTAAGTTAACATACAAGAGGCAGAAGACAAGGCACTAACCCTTTTTGTCTCCACTGCTACCCACTGATTTTGTTTTTTCTCAAGCCTGCAATATTGAAGCGACTTGCTCTTTTCTCTCCGCTTCCCTCCCTCCGTGGCAGGTGTCACATGGTCTGTGCCCCATCTGCCTTCGGATCGTCTCAGGTCACCTACTTGCAATGTTTTCCCTGCAACACTCATGCCCTGCACTTCCTGCCCCCTTGTTCTGCTTTTTTTCTCCCAAGCACTTCTCCCGTTCCATCATATATTTGCATTTTCTTTCATATCTAATCTGTCTCCCCCAGAATGTGACCTTTATAAGGACTGGGGTCTTTGTTTGCTTTGCTCCTGCTGTGTCCTCGGTGTCTAGAGGAATGCAAGCTACAGGAGCTGCTGTGGTAATATCCCCTGAAGGGATCCTTGGATGTGACTAATAGGCAATTTGGAGGCGGAAGGTAGGGCTGGTTCAAGGTCCATCAAGGACCCAGGCTCCTTCTTCCTCATGCTCACAAGATGGCTTCCAGACAGCACACCCTCTTTGGGGCAGAAAGAAGGTGAAAGTCAGAGGCCAAAATTCATGTGCCTACTGTTGCCAGTGCCCATGACAACAGAAGAAGAATAGCTTAAATACATCATGGTTAGAACTGGGTTATGGGCCACCAGCTGCAAGGAATGCTGAGACATGGCCACTTGGAACCCATCAGGTTCTGCTGGAGAGCAAGAAGCAGGAACGAGAAGCAGAATGGCAACCGGCAGTGCCTGGACCCCCCTGTGTCCTCTATTGCTTCTCCCACAGTCTGATGTTTTAACCAAATGCAGGTCCAGCTGCCTGCCACTACAGAAACCAATGCTGGAGAGGAAGGTTGGTGCTGATGTAAAGGAAAGTGGTCTATTTTCAGGTCCTAGCCACCTAGAAGATGGGGGACTCATGTCTCAAAGCCTATCTCCTCATCTTGTGGTGGCAGAGGTTTGTATGAGAAGGGAGAAAAGAACAGAACAAAGAGATAAGGGAGGGGGTTGAAAAGTTCTTTATGTGCAAACCAGCACAGTCCATGCTGATGAGGACAGTGATGGGCTGGTGTGCGTCATCCTGGTTTAATCACCTTGAATTCACGTCATCGTGACTTTATGTCATCCTGGCTCCATGGATGAAGGTCAGCAAATCTCTCTAGGATGGGATGCCTGAAGGTTGGAGTCTTTTAAAGTTAGTTTTCCCAGGAATCTTATACAAACATGCTGTTCATCTATAAGCTACATATTAGTCAGAGTCAGCACTTACAGAAACAATGTCAAAAGAATGGTGGAGTTGGTTCCAATTTCCCAGATACAATTTTCCACTGTTACAATGTGGTTCTGGATAAGGATCGCCTGGCTTACGAAAGGACTTTGCGGGATAAAAATCTTATTGCACACACTCAGATACAATGGTGAGTATCTAGGTCATCAGGGAAGAACCCTCATAAATCTTTTTGAACATATAGGCAGGAGAAAGGATTTTTTCCTCTTCAAAACTCTTTTAAAGTTTCTGTATAATGTGGGCATGATACAAATGTACCTCATTTTATTGTTTCACTTTATTGCAGTTCACAGATGTTGCCTATTTACAAATGGAAGGCAAGACTCTCCACCAGCAAAACGATCACACCTGGCTTTACTGCAGTGGTCCGAAATGAGGCCCGTGGCACCTCCGAGCTGTGCCTGCATCCTTCCCTCTCTTCCTGCCGCTTGGTGACTCTGGAATTCTTGCCGTCTTTCATTGGTAGAAAACCATGTGATATTTAATTTCTGCACTTGGACTTAATGCCTAATCTGTGCTCAAGCTTTCTTGAAAAATGGGTGGAACAAAACTGAGGGGAGTTAGAAGTCAGCCGTGAAGCCCATGATTTCCGCAAAGAGCCCAGCCCAGAGGGACTCTGGAGGAGAAATTTCAGTAGGTCAACTTTTTTACATGTTTACATTCTGGACCTACTTCATTTTATTTTGTAAGAAAAGCCAGAAATGACTCGCCAAAGAGAATCCACATAAAAAAATGATATGTAGGAACTTTTGAATAAAAATCAGCCATAAATAAGCAATAAATCCTCCATAGGCCCATTGGAAATGGATAGCAATAATGTTGTGTTTACTGCTTTACTCCCAAAGTGTAGATATTTATTATGATTCAGGGCAATTCATTGTCCTAGTCTAGCATTTATAAAATTCTCATCACAGTATTAGAGTAAGAACCCATTTCCTAGGAAGCATTGTTATAATAAACTGTAATTAGTGGCTTGTAGACAGCCGTAATTCTTTTTTTTTTCCTTTAAGTCCTATGGACAGCTAAATATTTGCGTGGCTATGCGCTCTCGGAGCATTTCCGTCAGGCCTGGCAGCTCACCTGCAGCGCAAGGTACCCACGCTACTCCGGGCGGGGCCCCCACGGATACCACTGCTGTTTCCTGTGTGGCACCAGGACAGTGCCAGTCTCAGCACCCAACCCCGGTACCAGCCTGTTGTTTCACAGTGCGCTGGTCCGGATGCCCAGGAAGCCCGCTTCCCCAGGCCGAACCCGGGCGTCCCACCAGGACGAGGAAGCGGGCCCGGCGCCCACAGGCCGGGCTCACCTTGACATGGTGTGAGACCTCGGGCTACAACACGGGACCCGGGCGCTGCTCCGACCCCTCGTGTCTTGTGTTGCAGCCGGAGGGACGCAGGTCAGCAGCAGCAGAGCCTGCTCCGTCGTCACCCCGGGACTCGACGCAGCGGGACCCCGCGGGAAAAGCCCGGCCCGGGCGCAAGGTGGGTGCAGTGCCCCAAAGAGTGGCCGTGGGCAGCTCGGGCCGCCCAGACCCTCCTTGGTGTGCGATCCGTGTCGGTGCAGGGTTTGGCCGCACCTGTAGTTCGCTTCGGGCAGCTTGCGCCGGCTGCCTGGTGGCGCAGCTTTGAGGACACCTTTACTCCTCACGCCCTCGCCCCCAATCGGGTGGCTGAGGCAGCTGCTCCCCAAACATCTCTCCCACTGGTGGGAAAACCCACCATGAGGCCTGCGTTTGTGACAACAAGCTTTGCACTTCTAGACGTTGTCAATTACACTGGGAGTGTTTTCTGCAAGGTCGTAGATTAGGTCGCTATAGGCATCAGCTGGGTTGCGTTGATTGCATTGCTTCCCAATGTGCAGGGATTCAGAGGGAAGTGAAATCAGATGGGAATTTCAACGGGGAGCAAGTTCCAAGGGAGGACCCTCCAGCCGGAGGTGGGAGGCTGAAAGGCGAGCTTCCCTCACCATTCCTCAGTCACAGCACTGGGGCGCGAGCTGGGGACACCCAGTGAGGGGCCCGGCCTTCACCCCCGCATCTGTGGGTTGCATCTGCGGAGTGTCTGCCACCCGGCAGTGTCGTCCGTCAGACCCGAATCAACCCGGCGCCTCACCGCCTCCTCAGGTGCAGCTCTTCCACACCTGCCCTGGGTGGTTTATTTCCTCTCCTTCCGGCAGCCTGTGGTGTTCTCAGACTCTCGTCTTTTAGGAGGGGTTTACTAGTTTTTCAGTGAGACTAGTTTTTCAGTGTGATCCGTTTAGCGTTTTTCCTCTTTTTGGATGATTTGGAGGGGAGTGGAATAAAATCAGACTGATATCAATGTTTAACTGAAATTGCCAGGGAGCCAATGGGGTGGCCTGCAGCTGGTACTGGAATTCTGGGGCAACCGCCTTTATTTAGGAAAATGCCTCAGGATGGAAAGTGAGATTCTGGAGGTGTGGTTTGGTACATGTCACCAAATCAACACAAACATCTGGATTGCTTTTGATTAAAAACGAGCAATAACTTTGGGGTAGAGGAGAACAGAAAGAAAGGGAGAGAGAGAAGAGTGGGTCAAAATGGCAGGGGTTTTATTGCACAATCTGAAGTCGTTGGTGCTGCTGAAAAAACGCATCCTGTCTCTCCAGCATTCACTAAAGTCTGTCACTGCCACGTAGGCCCGCCTGCATGAACGGGCTCTGTTGGTTTCTTGGTTTTGGTGGACCTTGGTGGGGGGGACTGAATTCCTCACTAACCGCACATATGAAGTAGCATGATGATTCACAAACTGAGCTAATTTAGAAGAAATCATGGTGGAGAGATCTGGTAGTTAATTTAATGGGTCCACTCAGCGGGGCTGCAGTGCCCAAATGTTTGCTCAAACATTATTCTGGATGTTTTTGTGAAGGTGTCTTTTTGATGAGATAAACATCTAAGCAGGTGGACTGAGTAAAGCGGGTTGCCCTCCTTAGTGTGGGTGGGCCTAATAATCTATTACTCAAAGGCCTTAATAGTACAAAGACTGACTTCAGAGCAAGAAGGACTCCACCAGTGGTCTGTCTGCCTTGGGGCCCAAACTGCAGCTCCGCACAGCCTCTCTGGTTTGCTGGCCCATCCTGCAGACTTAGACTTATCAAGGCTTCACAATTGCACGAGCCAATTCCTTAAGTCAATCAACACTCTCTCTCTCTCTCTCTCCATGTAGATATAGATGTAAATTCCATATTTACCTATCTGTGTCTGGATGTCCCTATTAGTTCTGTTTCTGTGCAGAGCCCTGACTAATACAGGAGAGGATATCAGATATTCATAGAGTAGAGAATGAGGATTTGAGACCATCTTACCAAAACTATTTGAGTCAAAGAGACTCTGCAGACATAAAAGTGAAAACTTATTTTTAAAAATTGATTTCTAGTTTAATTCCAGTGTGGTTAGAGACCCTATTCTGTATGCTTGCCATTCTTTAATTTTATTGACTTGTTTAATGTCCCCAGATATGATCTATATTAGTGATTATTTCATGTACACTTGGAAAGAATGTGTATTCTGTTATTGCTAGGAAGGTGGTATTCTATAAATTAAATAAAGTTGGCAGATAGTGTTGTTCAAATTTTCTATATCTTTACTAATATTTCTGTGTGCTCATCTAGAAATTACTGAGAAGAGTGTTAAAATATCTAAATAAATAAGATGTAGGATTCGTTTGGTTGTATCAGTGTTTGCTTTGTACATTTGCATGTGAAGGCATGTTATTGAATGTGTGTGTTTAGTGTTGTCATGCCCCATTGAATTGAGACTTTTATCGCTATGAAGTATCCCTCCCTTACTGGCGGTGATTCTTGTCTGGACATTTACTTTCTCTGGTATTCACACAGCCACCCCAGTTTTGCCATGATCGGTGTTCGTGAACTGTATCTCTTTCAAAGTTTTTCCTTCCAAGTATGTCCTTACATTTAATTTGTATCTCTTATAAATAACATATAGTTGGTTCTTTAAAAAAACAACAACAACCCTGGCTGGTGTAGCTCAGTGAAATGAGGAGGGGGTGTGAACCAAAGGGTCACTGGTTCAATTCCCAGTCAGGGCACTTGCCTGGGTTGCGAGCCAGGTCCCCAGTAAGGGACACATGAGAGGCAACCATACACTGATATTTCTCTCCCTCTCTTCTCCCCTTCCTTCTCTCTGAAAATAAATAAATAAAATGTAAAAATAAAAAGAACCTCAAATGACAATATTTTTTATTGGCATGTCTAGTCCATTTACAGTTACCATTATTCGTGATATGGTTCAGTTAAATCATTTTTCTTATTTCTACTTGTCCCCTGTTTTGGGTCCTTGTTGCATGCTTTCTCTTGGATTAATCAGGCATTTCTTAGTATTCCATCTTTTCTCTTCTCTTTGCTGATCAGCTATATGCTTAGATAGGTAGATAGATAGACGATAGATATTTGATGGCTGCTCAAGGGCTTATACTATGCATCCTTAAGATCACAATCAACCTTGAATTCATATTATACTATTGCACAAACAATACAAGAATCTTACAACTGTATTTAACTCCATTTCTGTGCAATTTATGTGGTATATTTTATTTCTATGTTTGTTGTAACCCCCTCCATAAGTTATTATTGCTTTTGCTTTAAACATTCAATCATTTTTTGCCCTGACCAGTGTAGCTCAGTTGGTTGGGCTCCAACCCACAAAGTGAAAAGCTGCTGGTTGTACGTCCTGTCAGGGCACATGCCTAGGGGGCGGGACTGGGCCCCGGATGAGGTACGTGCAAGGAAGTGGATAGATGTTTCTCTCTCACATTGATGTTTCTCTCCCTCCCTTTCCCTATCTCTAAAAGTAAATAGATAAAATCTTTTAAAAATGCAATAGTTTTTGAAATCTTTTGCATTTGAAATAATTTCAGACTCCCAGGAAGTTGCAAAATTAGGACAGAGGGTCCTGCGTACCTTTCACCCATCTTCCTCCAGTGATAACATCTTACTAACTGGAGTACAACACCAGAACCAGGAAATTGATTTCGGTACAATCACACTAATTGTGCCCTATTCCGATTTCACCAGTTTTCACAGATGAGTGTGTGTGTGTGTAGAACTATGCAAACTTGCCATAGGTATAAATTAATGTAACTACACAATCAAGATACACGAGCAATATCAAGGAATTCCCTTTTGCTACCTACCCTTTTACACTTACTCTCTCTCACCCCTCAAACAAACTCGTGTCCTCTGGCGAACATTAACTTGTCCTTCATCTCTATCATTCTGCCATTTTGAGAATGTTACATAAATGAAGTCATACAGTATGTAATCTTTTTAGGCTGGCTTTCTTCACTCAGAATAATGCCCTTGCGATCCATGCAATCCGTGTCATGAATCACTAGTTTGTTCCTTTTTATGGTTGAGTCATATTCCATTCTATTGTGTCACAGATCATTCATCCATTCACCCATCCGTTGTTCACTGAGGGACATCTGGGCTGTTCCATATCTGGCTATAATGAATAAAGCTGCTGCGAACATTCACACAAAGGGTTTTTTTTAAGCATACATTTTCATTTATCTGGGAGAAACTCCCAGTTGTGTGAGTGTTGGATCAAATGGTAAGCATATATTTAGTTTATAAGAAACTGCCAAACTGTTTTCCAGATTGGTTGTCCCATGTTACGTTCCCACCAGTAACATGAGAGGTTCAGTTTCTCCACATTCTCACCAGAATTTGTTGTTATTATTTTTTTACTTTAGTCGTTCTAATAGATTCAGGATGATAGTTCATTGTAGTTATAATTTGCGTCTCTCTTATGGCTAATGAGGTTGAACAGCTTCTCTTATGTTTATTTACCATCCATATATCCGCCTCAGTGAAACATCTGTTCATGTCTTTTGCTCCTTTTCTAGTTGGATTGCTTGGGTTTTTTTACTGTTGACTTTGTGAGTTCTTTCTATATTTTACATACAAGTCCTTTGTCAGACACATAGCTTGCAAATATTTTCTCCCAGTCTGTGGCTTGTCCTTTCATTCTCTTATGGTCTTTCGCAGAGCATAAACACGCTCTTCATTTTGCTGAAATTTAATCTATTAATATGTTATTTTAGGAGCTATATTTTTGTTGTCATAGTTAATGACTAGTGATGTTGAACTAATCTTAGGTTCCAAAGATTTTCTTCTCTTTTTTTCTTCTAAAAGTCTTACCATTTTAGATTTAAGTCTGTGGTTCATTATCAATAACTTTGGGTCAAAGTTTTTCATTTTTGTCTTGGCCGGTCACTCCAGCATTGTTTGCTGACTAGACTATCCTTCCTCCAATGCATTGCTCTTGTACATTAGCCAAAACCCGATTTGTCCTGTTTGTGTGGGTCTCTTTCTGCATTCTCTGTTCTGTTTCATGGATCTATGTGTCTGTTCTGTCCCCAGTACCACACTGTCTTGATTACTGTAACTGTATATATTAGAACTATAGGTGAAATATGTTGTTATGAAGTAACTTTCTTGCCAGGAATTCTCTGAACTTTAAATAAATAGTCTCATGAATTTATATACCAGAAAAGGCCAGGTATATAAACAACTTTCTTCATGTTGAAGAAAAGCTCAGTCCATGGCGCATGGATCCGAAAGGCAGAGGTGCTAGAAGAAATATTTGTCACCCCAGCCACTTGAGATTCAAACAATTTCAGATCATTTAGTTCTGGTGACAGTGCTGAGAACTAAGGACAGAGGTTTTCAGAAGTCTGGCCTGCTCTGAAACTGTTATGCTCCGCTGTTCATTTGCAGGCAATTCCCTGTACCAACTCAGAGACCAGCCAAAGCAAAAATACTTAACTCACTTCAACCATTGCTATGTTGCCTTTCTTAGGCAACATAGTGAGCAAAAAATAAAAGTAGGAAGTGCTTGCTGTATGCCAAGTTATGTGCCAAATGCTTCGATTATACTCAACCTTTACGGCAACTTAGTAGGCTCTGTATTACCACCCCCACTTTACAGATAGGACACTGAGGATCTGTACAAGCCCAGCACAGTGACAAGAGCATAAAATAAAAAAGAGATCTCTTCCTTATGATATTTGTGCTGATGCCAATTGAGCTACGCAGTTCAAAATTCTCACAACCCGCCTTGACCAGTGTGGCTCAGTGGGTTGGGCATCCTCCCATAAACTGAAATGTCGTCGGTTGGATTTCCAGTCAGGGCACGTGCCTGGGCTGCAGGCTGCTTCCCCAGTTGGTGGCACACAAGTGGCAACCAATTTATGTTTCTCCCCCTCTTTCTTCCTCCCTTCCCCTCTCTTGAAAGCAAATCAAATAAAATCTTTAAAAAGAAACTTTCACAACCCAGCAGGCGTGGCAGCAACAGAAAGCTATTTTGCCCTGGCCAGGTGGCTCAGTTAGTTGGAGTGTCGTCCATACACCAAAATGTTGCAGGTTTGATTCCTGGTCAGGGCACATACCTAGGCTGTGGCTTCAGTCCCCAGTTGGGGTGCATACGGGAGGCAGTCAATCGATGTTTCTCTCTATCTCCCCCGCCTCTCTTCCTCTCTCTGAAATCAATAAAAACGTATCATCAAGTGAAAAAAATTTTTTTAAAGGAAGAAAAGAAAGTTATCTTGATGCCCAACCATCAAGAAGCATCATGGAAAGGCATAAACATATTAACATTTTTAGAATAAAGTCTTTCTCAATTAGAGAAAATGGCAAATTCTTGCCTAAAGAAAATTCTTAAGAAATAAAGAGAAAATTACTAGAAATATTCAGCCCAAAGTTGACAGGGCTTCCATAACATTTGGAATTTAGGTCTGATTGCAAGTTAAGTTGCAAGGGGTGACAAATTCTAAACGAGTAGCTTGAAACCAAATAAACAGTTGTTTCATCCTACTCCCCAGTAGTTAATTATAGCAAGAACCTTGCTTCCTGGGAAGTATTGTTATAATAAATTATAATTAGTGGTTTGAAGCAGATACTTTTTTCCTTTAAAAAATGTGTGTACCACAGTAAAAAGCTTTGTCGGAGCTCTTCTGTTTGCATTAGAAAAGAGCTACGGTAGAAAATTGGTTATTCTTTTGGCAGCTGAGAAAAGCTGTCTGTCAGTCAAAACTGTGAGTCAAGAGCCCCGAATATTATTCAAACAGGAGAGAAAGAAGGTTGTATTGTAGAATGATCAGGTGTGGAGAGGCCCTTGGAGCCTTGGAAAATGTTCTGCATTGCTTAATGCCAAATGCTAATTGATGGATCTCTGCTGATTGCTGTCGGTTTTAAAGCTGCATTCAGATTAGGCTTTCTCTGCCTCAGAAAATGTGGCAATTAAAAAGTGCTTTAATATAACCGACGATGGGCCCAGGAGCAGCACGATGGCTCCGTGAGCTCATCCAGAAGAACAGCAGATGTGGGGCTGTCGGAGGCGCTCAACGTGTTAGGTAAACAGCTCCATGCTCCGATTTTTAAATGAAGGCTCAGAGCTTAGTTTGACAGCAGAGAGCTTCCCGCACTCTGCTCTTCTGTTACCTCCCGACCCTGCCTTTTCTCTGTCTGTTGCCTTTCTTTTTCCCTTTTCTCTCGGAGCTTCCTTCCATTGCTGTCAGAGCCCTGGGTTCTAGTTACAATGATGGGAACTTTCTGTGGCTGCCATCCCTGCAAAGAGCTTCACCATATCCACTTTTCTAGAACTATGGGAAAATAGACTAAACCTGAGTGGGTAGGGGCTGGAAATTCTGTTTGCACCACCCCTCCCTCCCACTCTGTGCCTCTGAAGGGACACTTCTGTGGACTGCATCAGCTGGGTGTTCTTGCTGTCTGGATTCTGATTAGAACAGCCAGTGAGAGGCACTAGCCATAGATCAGAGGCCAACGTTAAAGAAAAGAGGTGGGGACATCGATTCTCCACCCCTGTGCCCAGCCTGTCTGCACAGTAATCCGAGAAGATCCTTTCCTGCAGGTCCCACTAGATTCCAGCCACAGCTCCCCAACCCCTGTGCTTTCAGGGGTAAGGCTTTGATGACTTCCTTCTATACCCCTTGGTGCTTTCTCTGTCTCCTTTACCTCACCCACCCTTATGTAAATAGTCCCTTCTTTAAACTCTCTTCAGTGACCCTCTGGAGCTGCTGAGACTGCCTAACTGATACAGGCAGCAGCTTAGGTCCTTTCTGCAGAAGTGATTAAGACAAGCGTCAGGCGCCATGAATGTGTGGGAAGGCCTCTTGTCACCTGGGCCGTTGGGTAGCTGTCCTCTTTCCTGCTATGCTTAGGTTCAGAGTTGACAGTGAACCTGTCATCCAGCAGCATTCCCAGGTTCCAAGTTTAATATGTTGTGAGGCCATGATCTTGGGAGGTCAAAAGGAACAAACAGTTGGGGTAAAAGGCTCTTGCTACAGTCTGTTTTTCCCCCCTTTCTGTAGGCTTCTGGACTGGAAGCAGGGCTCACCAGACCTTGGTTTTCTTGCTTCCTTTTCAGTCCTTATCTCTGTCCCATTATATTACTCTCAAAATCTCTCTAATGAAGTTAGTTGCTTTTTTAAAGTCACCAAGTTCCAGGTCACAGAATCCAGGTGAAACAGCCTCCTTAAAGCTGGTCTTTACTCCCCATTCCTGTGCTCTGGATAACTTACATCCTGAACTCCCAATCCCTGACCAACTGTTTGTGTCTGAGTGTGAGTGTGTGTATATAAATGTGTGCATGCATGTTGTGTGTGTAAAGATCGGGAGGTCCATGTTCTCTGCACTCAATTTTCACTTCCTTTGGGGCACAATAAGGCCCCAGCACAGTTTCTTATACACAGTAAGAATCTCACTCAGTGTTCATTGAGCTCTGTGTCAGACAGAATAATGGCCCCTGAAAGATGTGCATATTCTAATCCTAGGAACCTGTGAATATATTATGTTATATGGCAAAGGAGAAATAAGGTTGATGGAATTAAAATGGCTAATTAGGTGACCTTAACATTGGGAGAATGTGATGAATTATCCTTGTGGACCCAATGTAATCACAAGTGTCCTTAAAAGTGGAAGAGGGTGGTGGAAGAGAAGGTCAGAGTAATGTGATACAGGAAGGAATCAGCCTCTTTTACTGACTTGGAAGATGGAGAAAGTGGGATACCAGCCAAGGATTGCAGCAGCCTCTGGGAGCTGGAAAGGGCAAGGAAACCATTCTCCTCTAGAGCTTCCAGAAAGGAGCACAGCTCTGTTGACACCGTGACTTTGACCTAGGGAAAACTGAATTAGCCTCAGAACTCACAGACCTGTAAAATCATCAACTTGTTTTTTTTTAAGTCACTAAGTTTATGATAATTTGTTATTGGAGTAAAAATCAAAATGACTCCACAATGGACTAGGTTTAAGGTGAGCTGTACCCCATGCAGCAATGAGACTCAATTTACCCAAGGGTTATGGCCAGAAAACCAAAGGGTAGAAAGTTTGGAGGTCCTTAGACAGGGGTTGAAATCCCTCCCCCAAATTATGCTTTTCCCTGAGGGGAACGTCACAGTGGATGAGCTGTGGTCTGTGCATGTGAGCAGGCAGGGGCGAGTATATGGGGGTAGGTACGCTATACTGGGAGGGCCATTCCTCAGGATGACTACTGCACCATGGTACCTGTGAGGACACCTGCTTCACTGGCTCCAAATGATGTCGCACACACATACCCATACGCCCCTCCTCCTAACTATGGCTGAGCAGACAGGGAGGGCACCTGGCCAGCAGTTTGCAGGCGGTCAATAGCTCTGGTGTGATTTGACATAGGGAGAGGAACTGGACTTCCTAGACTTTCTTTCACAATAATCTGAACTAAGAAAGATGAGGGAATAGGGTAATGAGCCACAGAGGAAGGTGAGGCTGTGGAAAGCTAAAGTAATGTGCAAGCCAAAGAGGGAGTTTACACCACGAGGCAGCTTACCCCCAAGGCCGTTGGTAATGAACGGAGTAGGGGCCATATGGTCCCGAGGGAGAGCTGCAAACAGTTCCTCAGCTGCCCCAGGACCTGTCGGCCCCCACCTCCGCTCCCACGATGCCCACCGCACTGCAGGATTTGCTCTTAACTTCCCATGCAATCACTTTTCCATTATGTGCCAACTGTACTCTAACAGTGGCAGACCCTTCCAGGTCAATATTGTGTAGGTCTCTTGTCTTTACCAAGCCTGGATACTCTGTTTCTCTTCAGATCGTACAAATCTTTCACCTTTTAAAAACAAGCCTGGAGAAATATGGGAATTATGGGAAAATGTGTGTGGGCCCCAAAGTTGACAGCACCCTCTACTTGGGACCTGGTACCAAGCAGACCAGTAGCCGGTGTCAAATGCCTGGAGAGAGAATGGAGGAAGAGAAGGAAGGATGAGGAAGAAGTTCCCCGGCTCCTACCCCTTTTCCATTCTCTTGTCCACGGTTTCCAAAATGAGGCCCAGCTGTCCTCGGTCCTTATCCCTTTGGATGTAGCAGGTCTACAAAGTCTGATGCTTACAGGATGCGGTACAGTGTCATGCTTTAGGGTGATGGTTCTAGGGTCAGCCTGCCTGTGTCTTAATCCTAAATCTTTAAACTACTAGCTGTGACATCTTGAGCAAGTTACTTAGCCTCTAGCTTACCTTCAGTTTTCTCATTTCTAAGTGGGTGAGATAATAGCACCTATCACAGCGCTGTGGTGAGCCCTAAATAACTAATCCATGGAAGTGGTTCAGCACAGCTGCTGGCACACGGCAAGCGATCATGTAGTGCGTCGGACTGGAAACCAGTTTGGCAGCTTTTCCAAAAGTTAAACATAGGGATACTGTGTGACCTAGCAGTACATACCCCAGAGAAATGAAAACAGACGTCTCCACAAAAATTTGAACCTGAATGTTCATCACCAAAATGTGGGAACAACCCAGATGTCCATCAGCTGATAAAAAGAAAAACGAAAGATGGTATAGCCATCTAATCAGATGTATCTATATTAGCACAATTTAGAATGAGATCTGGATTTGAATGCCGGTTCATCTAATTAATAGGTGCATGACCCTGGGCCTGCCAGATGTACTCCTGAAGCCTCAGTTTTCTCAACTGTAAAATGAAGACCACATATCGTATGATTCCGTTTATATAAAATACCCAAATAAGGCAGGTCCGTAGAAACAAAAAGGTAGATTATTTGCCTAAGTCAGAGGGGTTTGAGATGATGAAAATATTTAAAATTAGCCCTGGTTGGTGTGCCTCAGTTGGTTGGGTACCATCCCACAAACCAAAATGTTGTCACTTCAGTTCCCAGTCAGGGCATATTCCTGGGTTGTGGATTCGGTCCCCAGTCGGAGCACGTGCAAGAGGCAACTGATCCATGTTCTCTCTCACATGAATGATTTTCATCCTCTCTTTCTCCCTCCTTTCCCCTGTCTCTGGAATCAGTAAAAGAAAAAAAAAAAAGAAAACATTCCACATTGTTTGTGGTCATGGTTGAACAACTGTGAATATATTAAAAAACACTGAAATGTATACTTTAAGAGAGTAAATTGTATGGTATGTGAATTATATTTTTAAAAAGCTGTTACACAAATAAATACAAAAAGATTTATAAGGAGAAGTTGATAAAATGCAGATAAATACAGATAAAAAGCAATTGTAACAGAGTTGTTCATCACATACGCACAGTACCTTATTCTGTGGAGCATTGGAAATGCCCACCTACGTTCACTGGAGCTGGCGAGGGACCCAGCCTCTGCAGCTCTAATACAGCTCCACCGGGTGTAGTGCAAAGGCCGTGGCGCCCACCCCAGACTCTGATGCCAGCTTACTTGGGGCCAGGGCGGGCCGCCTCTCTAGGACTGTCTCTTCACCTGTGTGAAGGCCGTGTGAGCACATCCCTTGAGGACCTGGGTTTCCCTCAATGTGCTGTTTCTAATGAACTCTGCAACAGACACAAGCCCGGCGTCTGCTCTCAGGTAGGAGTTAGCGCCCCATACAGTCCACGGCTGGCACCTGAACCAGACCGTGCGAAGAGGAGAGACAGAGTGCACGTTCGTTTCACGCTGCGGAGGCCGTGGCCAATCTGGACCTGGGTCTGTTTCAGGGGTTAAAAGATATTATTTTGTCTTCTATTTAAGGCAGCGTGTTTGTATTTCTTTGCAAGAAATTTGACTCTTATGAATATTTATTTGCACTTTTCCTTTCTAGGAATTCCATGAGTTCTTTCAATAAATTTAAGGTAGAAAACCAATGAGGGAATTTGCTGCTCTGCATTTAGTTCTGATGAACCAGATGGAAATAGGGTGGACAGGTGGAAATGGGGGTGGGGTGGGAATGAGCTGGAAAGTCAGCATCGTGCCCTAATGGAGAGAATGTGCAGTTCAGAATCATATCTGGATTTGAATCTTGGTTCATCTAATTAACAGATGCATGCCTTGAGCTTGCCAAATAACCTCTCTGAGCCTCAGTTTTCATAACTGTAAACCGAAGACAGAATGTGTTACCTTATAGAATCATTGTAAGAATTAGAGATAATAGCAGTAAACATTATCATTTGCAACCACTAAATGCAGGAACCATTTTACAACAGCTAGTTGCTGTCAGACTCCCTGTGCTGGGGGAGCTCAGTGCAGTGTGGAGAACTGTGTTGTGAATACATGTGATTGCTAAAATTTTATCCTTGGACTGAACTGGAATATTCCCCCCTTTAACTTCCCATCTGTTGCCCTGGTTTTATTGTTTGAATTGTTGTCGTCCTCTTGATAGACTTTATACCCTGCACCATGTCCCACCCAGAGTGTCAAATATTCCCCTTGACTAAGTACTCCCCCTTGCCTTAATTCTTCCTTACAAGACAAGGTTTCCAGATTCTCCGGTATCCTGGATATCAGCTTGGTGACAGCCACTGCGATCTACAGTTGGGACCCATGGTCTGGACATGGTCTGATTAACTGAAAAAACATTGAGGCTGTTTGCTCCCTCGATAATTCTAATGGAGCCTGGAGTGTCGTTAGCTTGTTTAGCAGCCCGGTCACATCTCTAGTTCCTGTCGGATTTGTACTCAGTCGAAACCTGCAGACTTTTTCAAGTGGACTATTTTCAGAGTCAGATCCCTGGTCCTTTTCATTCTACAGTTGTGTATACATTTAAAATGTGCGTGTGTGTATGTGTGTGTGTACACAGAACACACACACACTGACTTTGCACTCCATTCTTAGATGAGTAAACACAGTGAATACCTTGTGCAAATGCATATATTTCTAAACTTATATCTATGTTTGTTTACATGAAGAGTTTCAGAAAGTACTAAACACAGTGTGCAAATAATATCTAACATCTGTTAAAAATTTGCTGTGAGCTGTCACTGGCTTTTTTTTTTAACCGGATTTTCAGGTGATGAAACAGAGGGGTTAAATAGCTTGTGCACATTTCACAGCATCTGTGCCTTCTTGGGGACAGATGCTGAGTGACAGACGCAGGGCCAGAGCTTATCCTCTTGCCCACTGCTCTATGCCGATCCCAGATGGGCACCAAACACAAGGCCCCCACGGCCCCAGGTCCATCAGACTTGGGGAAGGCTGAAATTCAAATCTTAATTAAGTAAGAGTCTCTCTGGGCCCCTGTGTCCTTATCTGTACAGTGACTGGTTGGCCTAGATTATTTCTATGTTTCTCAGCCTCAGGATTCTGCATAAATCCACCAAGACTCTAATCAAAGTGCAGTAGAGAAGTTAAATGTTGGATTTCCTTTCTCAAGGGTTCTGCTTGCCCTTGAGCGTGCATGCAGACCTCACATTTGCCCCTGCTGAATTCCATCTTCCCAGATGTCTTGGGGTGATCAGAGCTTCGGCAGGCAGCTGCTCTGCTGTCCCTCCTACTCAGTGGCGGGCTCTGCAGGCTGGTGCTCAGATCTTCTAGGTTGCTGGCCGTGCGCAGCAGCTGAACCTGGGCCTGCAGGGCCCTTGCACAGCCACTAGGAATGTTTCTAGGACATGGGGCAACTTTACACACTGCTGTCTCCAGAACTCTTTAAAAGATGGACCCCAAGTTGGTCTTTCCCGGAATAGTCAGTCATCCGTGGTGCAAGCTGAGATGAATCATGACCATGGTCTCTGGGTCAGTATGTGACTCTGAGCAAGTCGCTTAACTGGCTGGCCATGGCCAGTGAGGTCAGCTTCAAGGAAACCCTGTGAGCTCCTGGGTAGGGGTGGGCATACTGAGCAGACACTGAGAAGCTTGCTCACACCCCACTCCCCTGTCATGTCCCCTGCAAGTTCAATTCCACAGTGGTCCTGTGGGTCACTTTGCCTTCTTTGAAGAGCCTCTTGTCATTTTCATAAGATCAAAAGCTTTACTTTTGGCAAGAAGAAAATTGGTCTTTCATTTCTGGCCATCTTTTTTCTCACCCCCAAACCTAAACAAGAACCTTGTCTTGTCTTGGTCGATACACATCGCTTGTTTCCAAGAAAAAGAATTCTTTTCATCATTGGCCATGCCCTGCCTCTGGAATGCAAGCACAGACCAAGTTGGTGCTACACCTGCTAGAGAACTCGAGCACTATTTTGGGGAACCTTGGGAGAAAAATCTTCTTTTGGTGATGGAGATTTTTTTTTTCTCTTTGGCAGCAGGTAGGATGAATAGAACAATTGTCTTTTTCTTAAATGACTGTACAGTGATGAATGTGCTCCTGTCCCGAGACATAAACTCTATCTGCAGCAAGGAAAGTATGTGTGGTTTTGCACATTTCCGGTTTATGTTCCCTCTTTGTTTAGAAAGTATGCTTGCTTGTTGAAAAACGTTTGTAGTCAGGAAGAGAGGGCCCTGGCTGGTGTGGCGCAGTGGACTGAGTGCTGGCCTGTGAACCAAAGGGTTGCCTGTTCTATTCCCAGTCAGGGCACATGCCTGGGTCGGGCCAGGTCCCCACTGGGGGGGCACAGGAGAGGCAACCACACATCAATGTTCCTCTCCCTCTCTTTTCCCTCCCTCACCCTCTCTCTAAAAATAAATAAATAAAGTCTTTAAAAATAGACTAGGGAGAGGCATGTCTGACTATGTCCCAACATGAGGGAAGAGCGTTCCGATTACATGTCACCTTTCGTCCAGAAACTGTGCCCCAAAGAAAGAATTAGAAACAAGTTGGGATCCTTTGCCCCCAGGAAAGGTGGCTGAGATACAACTTCCGTTGTAGCCCTCTGTTTTTCTGCTGCCAGAGACAAACCAATGAAGAAGGCTCAGGGGCATTTGATCAGGTGTAGAATGTCACATTCAGGCAGGAAGTTGCAACCAGATACTGTGTGGATTTTATAGGACTTGCCCTTCATAGGGTGGAAAATATGGAGGAGACTTCGAGTCTGAAGTCCTAGCTTTCTATCACCACACGCTAAAAAGGACGAGAGTATGACGTGGCTCAGACAGGGGTGGTATCACCAGTTCTGACAGGTTTTAAAGTAAACACCAAGAGTCTAAGTGCCTTAACCAGAGTCACCAACACCCAGGTCACCTCCTGACTAGATCCAAAGATCTTTCCACTTCCTCACAAGGGCCAGGCTTCCTTGGGGTGTAGAGCAGACACATGCCACCCAGGAGAGTCTTCCTAATGGGCGACCACTGACCCGAAGTTTCCTCTCTTGCCTGGGAGCCGAGCTTCAAGGGCTCCAGGGAAGGAGATAAAAGAGAAAGACATTTCTGCCACACTTGCCAACCTGGAGCACAAGATAAGCAATGGAGCTTCTGCTCTTGGAGAAAAGAAGACGGGACCCGAGGCCCCTCCAGGCCCCGTTACTGTGAGTGGCCTGAGTTCAAGCAGACAGCAGATTGCATTCCAGCCCAGTGAACTGTGGTGACAGCAGTTACTCTCGTTTTCTTGCTCTCCTTGGTTCATTTCTCCTGTTGATTGATCTGTCTTTCATCGCTGGACCTTCCTTGGCCACATCTCCCTCTTGGCCTGGCCAGTGGACCATGGCCATCATGAGAGAGTCAGCTTCCAGGCCTCTGGGGGTGCCCACCCCTCCTGCTGACCCATCACGTGGGCATCTTCCCCTTTCCTGGCTCTGTCCACCCCACAGACATTACCGCCACACGTGCTGTTTGATTAAGAGGGCCCCTAACGAAGCATCTGGAAGCCCCGGAGAGGCCCCAGGGCAGGGGGGCATCCTGAGACCAGAGTGCAGTACCCAGCCTGTCTCGCTGCTGCAGTGGGCCATCGGCCCCGGAGCCCATTTTCCTGGTGACAGTGACACTGGCACACGATGGCTCCCTCGAGTGCTGTTTCAGGTATAATAACAGGTGTTCCTAGTGTCAACCTAAAAATAAAAAGCTCTTCCAAAGTGAGGGGCAAACGAGTGTTTATTTGAGATCGATAAGAACAGCTGTTTGGAAATCATTAATTCAGGTAGAAGCCCAAATTATGTTTCCATTAGGAAGTAAAGGTGATGGGTATTTATGGGAAAGGGAACAATTACATCAATAAAAGGAAAGCCTTTCTATTGGTGCAGATAATGGCAATGATGTTGTTTCTACACAGTCTTTAATTTTCAGTCCTGTGGTCATAAAAACTGTGTCCTTGTTATCTCTTCAAACAGTTCTTTTGGAAACGAGGTTGCTTAGGCTCAGTCCTGGGGTCGTCTTGCCCTGTTTTGAACATTCCAGGGTGTGAGGTGTGAGTTCCCCGGGATGGCAGCTTCAGCTGTTTTTTGTGTATTATTGTTTACACTAAACTGCTTGCCATTTGTGCTGCAGATCTGCAGGGGCTATACCTTGGACCAAAAACAAATTGTTTCCTCTGCTTGACCTTAGATTCTACGATAAACACAACCCTGGTGAGAGACTGACAATCCAAGCAGAGAGTGGCCAGACAGCCTATGACAATGAAACTCTGACCCACCCCCTCTTGCAGGTAGCAGTCCCAGAAGGGTCGGCACTTGAGCTTTGCCTACAGTGTCTCTTCTTTTTTTTTTTAATCCGCTCCCCCCACCACCTCAGGACTGACCAGAGAAAGCCAAAGAAGCTCCCCAAACCAACCCCATAGGATGTCCCTACTTCTAATGAGCCTGCCTCCAGTGACCCCATGTCAACAAGCTCCAGTCTCAGCACACCTGAAGCCTTCCCCTTTCCCACTATAAAGCCTTCCGACTCCCCTGCCTGCCTTTGAGTCTCTGCCAAGCACAAGTGATGGTGGCTGACTGACTCCCTCCCCTTAGCAGCTCTGAATAAATAGCCTCTGCCTGTTCCCCTTCGGGAAGTCTGTTTATTTCCACACTGGATAAGTCATAACAGCCCTTCAGCTCCCGCTGCCTCCTCCCCAGAACTGCTCAAAGGGAAAATATCCTCCGTAATGGAAAGAGAGTTGTGTTATGGTGATGGGCTCTATTTCCTTTAAAAGAATACACTAAAGTGACAGCAGAGAAACAGATAAGTAGCATTTTTTTTCTTAGTGCTTGGCGTGGTCTCTGCATTACCTGCACAGATGTTGAAGGAACGGGGCCACCCTGGGGCTGAGGCTGCACTATGAAGGGAAAACTCAAAATCTGCGAGAGAATCAGGCACGAAGGGTTCTGAAATCAGTGCCCCTTCGTATTTATGGCTGAGTCGTCAGCCCGCCCCCCTCATTTTCTCTTTGGACACTCTCCTGCAGGGGATTTACACCCAAGAATAGCTCCTTGGTCACACTGGAACCTCTGATTAGCAGCAATTAAAAAAAAAGGTCTTCTGCAAGTTGACACTTTTTGAAATGCTAATTGGCGCTAAGCAGAGCGATCGGGCTGTCTTTCACAGTCGCTGCCCCGGGCTCTTTTGCATATTTCAATCAATACGTTTCTAAACCAAGGGTGGGTGAGCAGTGGAAGTCCTCCCCCTGCCCTAGCTGAGATGGGTGGGCCCAGGAGACTCTCTTGGCACCCCAGGGTCCACAGTGTTTTTGACCACATGTTAACTCGTCTGTAGGCAGATGCTCAGCTCATCCCGGGAGTGGCCGCTATTAGAGCTTTGTGGGAGTATTTGCATAAACTGGTTGGCAAACACTTGTTCAAATCTGTTGCCTAAGCAATTAAATGTTTTAAAATGAAACCAGTGTATCTGGCCAGTGAAAAGAAAGAATTGCAGAGAATTGCTTAAGAGGTACAGAAATAAATTGTGTCTACAGGCAAGAAAACCATAACCACTGGATGGAAACCATTTACAATGTATCAGTTGTATATAAGTCAATATTTAATATCACAATATGATCAGAATTCGACAGTATGTTAATGATATGTCAGACTAGGCTACATTTCTCTGGAGCTTCAAATGACCTTATCAGACAGTGATCCAGTATGAGTTTAAAGGGCCATGCAGTAATCATTTGCTTTCATTTTGAATACTTTCAGAGGTTTTCCTGAAAGATAGCAGAATGCCACCCCAAAATAGGCCTTTTGGCATAAGGAGTATTCTGAGCTGAAAATGTAACCAGGCTGAGCAAGTGGGCTCATTGCCTACTGTAGAAGACAGAGACCAAATAACAAGGCAGTGGTCTTTTGCAGACAAGAGAATTTTTTTGGAAGGCAGCCAGACAAGGAGACAGGAAACAAAACTCAAATTTCTTTCCCAGATCTAAAGCTTGAGATAAGTTTTAAGAGGTGAGGTTAAGAAAAGGTCATACATATTCATAAATTCTAATTTGGGAGGGTCTGATTGGATGGTTCTGGAACACAGCCAGCTAAGGTAAGGTACAGGAAGATCAGGAGGAAGTGCAAAGGGATTTCAGTTTGGCGGGGGTTTGATTGGTTGAAGTCATGCATTCCTGACAACACTGGTTTTCCTTGTGAATGGGCAAGTTTCAGGTACCCCCTCACTTGGGGAATGGGTCCTCAAGAACGCGTTAGTTCTGTAAGAGAGTGGAATTTCATTCCACCAAGCTCTCACAGTCACATCAGAGTCACATCATGTTGGAGTTGCTCACTTGCTAATTTGCAGAGACTCAGTTTGACTAGACTGGTTCCAGCAGTTGATATAAGAAACATCCAAACCTGTAAAGAATTTTGATGAGTTTTTTTGAGCCAAACTGACGATGCATGCTGGGGAGCAAGAAAGATCTCAAATGCTCCCTAGAATGACAGTTTCACAGTTTCTTTTATGCATTTGAAATTAAGGAGGGAACTTAAGGAAAGTTACATGACCTGAGAGAAAGCAAGGTGGGGGTTGGTTTACAGGATGGTTAACTCCACTGTGCACTCTCGCGAGGGTGGTCACAGCTTATTTGGAAGGTTTGTTAGCCTAGATGCACATGAATCCTGAACAGGCTGGCTTATAACTTCCACTAAAGAAGTTACAGGCCTGGAGCAGGACTACCCACCATGACCTGCCTGGTTAGGAATTTGTGATTGGATCACTCTGTGAGGTTACGTTCCATAGAGCCCCCTTTTTTCTGTCCACACTGCTGACGTTAGTGTGTCGTAGTTGACCCTGGGGAAGGGCCAGGGGGCCACCTCCTGTTGTGTTCTGTGAGATACTTTAAAAAACCTCGTGATCAAGGAAACGCAGAGGTGATTAGTGTGTCTGGTTAGTGTCTGGTTTCAATTATTCCTAAGAAAAAGCAGACAGAGGAGAAGCTCTAAAAACAGCAGCATTTACTGTTTTGTAAGGAAAATTTACAATCTATAAGGCAAAATCTCCATTCGTAAGGGTGTCTCTCTGTACCAGGAGGAGAAGGGTGACTCTAAATCATAAGGAACTCTCATTAGTGTATTGCTGGTGGAAACGGGGCTCTTCCATGGGGTTACAAGAAAAGCATTTCGAGGTGCATGGCAGGTTGAAGTTTCACGGTGAGAAATATTGAAGAAGCAGGAGCTAACACTCAGGACTGTCCCGGTTGCGCTCCGGCATCTCATCTCTGTTCATCCTGCCATGGAAAAAGTCTAGTCTTGTCTTCATCAAGCCCAGTGCAAAGGTGAAGGTCCAAAGGTTCTGTGCCATTGGCGCAGGTCAGTGTCTGTCCCCATCCGGCTAGCTTAGCTTACGCTCCTGGCTGTGCTGCAGCTGGCTGTGCCCAGGACCATGCTTGGAGTCCACGTGGCTGCCAGGAACACATGACTGCTATGGAGAGTAAGCACACAAGCGAGTGGGCAACACATGTTACTGAGAGAGAGAGCCACAAGATGTTTGTTAGGCTTGAATTATATTATCTTAGGTTTGGGAAGGACCAGGCGCCCCTTCAGACTAACGAATCTACTCCTTAGTCCTTCACAGTCTCCATTGGGTCCTCCCCCTGACCAATCCATTTCCTAGGTCTTCCAGGGTTCTGTGTCCCTTATCCAATCTGATCCTTTTCCCAGGCTGGACTGACAGGCCTTTATTGTTGCCCTTTTGGCTCCTACTGCACGTGCCTCAGAGTGGAAGTACCTCCCTCTGCGTCATCTTGACTCTCCCTGGGCATGTGCCCAGTAGAGGAGGTTCCCCCTTATTGTCCTCTTCCTCCCCCAAGTAATCTACGGGGAATAGACCTGTGGTTCCCTGGGGAGTGTGTAAAGCTGTAGCTTCCTAAAGAAGCAGGCCCATTACTGGATTCAGCTTTCCAGTTTATTATACTTCTTAATGTCTGATTCCTTTTGCTCCCTTCCTTTATTAATATCTAGCTACCTACACTAACAAGTGCACCAAACGTAAATCTGCACGTTAGCCTGTTTACAGTGCTTTTCTTGATAACCTCTCTCCTGGCTTGGCTCCCCACCCACCAACATCTTTCTTTGGTCTTTAGCTGAGGAAGGATTTAAGGCAGTGGCTCGGGCCATTCAGAGGAAATTTGTATATAAGAGGTATACAATTTACTAAGCCTCTGTTTTAATTTTGCCTATCTCTCTCTCATTGCAGGGTGGAGTTCTTCCACAGAACCTAGAAAGGCAGAGGAACCATTATTTTTCCTCCCCTACATCGCACAGCCCCAGGGCAGCCCCAACACCTCCCCAGGGCTGCTCTCATCCAAACATTTCCTTGCAGTTGATTTTGCCCTCTCACAGCAGAAACCAGAGGCTCCTCTCTGCTGGACCTTCTTGTCCCAGGCCATAATTTGGGCAGCTCTTCCAACAAAGACTCTCCCCTTCACTAAACTTTATTTAGGTGCCTGTGAGCCCTGTTCTTGACGAGGCCTTGATCTTGGCCTTCTGTGTCCATCCTCACTGAGTCCCGGCGTTAGTATGAATCTTGCTAAGTCAGTTTAGAAAAAAATATCCACCCTTTATATCTGATCAGGTTTTTCATCCCCTACCTTTGATGTGTAAGCCCTTTGGGTCTGTTTGCCTGCAAGCATCAAAGCCCAGACAAACATGAGCAGGAGTTTGCAGCCAGGAAAGCATGGGTTTATTAATTGAGGAAATGGCACCAAGCCCAGGGTCACAGGTAAGCTAGTGCTGAAAGACCTGACTCCCCAAAGGCTTCCAGGGGGTGGGTTGTATAGGGGGAAAAAATCAATCATCATGGTGGCTAAGGGAGTTGGGATTGTGGGCTCTGCTGACTGGCTGGGGCCAGGGCAAGGAGTAGTTGATCATTGTGTTAGGTCCTGACGCCAGCGTGGCTGTGTTCTGTCTGGTTCCTGAGGGTGTGATGGTCCGTAGGGTCAGGTTGTTCACGGCCCGGGGCTGAAGCACAGCTAAAGTCAAGGTGTTATTGTTACCGAACAACAGGTCTGGGGAGGGGGCAATATTTGGCCCACCTAGGGATGCCAAAAACTGCTACAGAACAGGGGCCCCTCCCAAGGACAGAATACTAATATCTACTGGGCTCTTCTGTCCGCCGCCAATTGGAAAGACATCTCTCAATGCCAGAGATTTGTGAAAAGGAAACAAAATGTTTATTTGATGCTATTTAGGCCTAACGCCTCCACTAAAATATCAAAGTCCTTTAGGGTATACACCTACACCCACACAGCTCCCGCTTCTCCCACTGTCCCAACTCTGGGTACCGTAAATCAGGAAAAGAGCACACGTCTGTGTTGCAGGCTGCTGGCACCGTCAGCTGTGTCACTGTGCAGGATCTCGAGTTAATCCAAAGTCATGTGGCACCTTCTCATGGTCCACTGGCAAGAGTCCTTTGTACCCAGTTCCAGTCAAAGTCTCTCCTGCTTTCCAGGCCACGTGGCCAAAGGGGGCACCCCAAAGCCGCGTGAGCCTCTTCTACCAAAGCTGCAGGGGTCAGCACTCCACCAAAAGCATGTGGCTTTCTTCTTCACCTGGCTGCAGGCATCTCCAGCTGAAACCACGTGGCTCTCCCCTACATGACTGGAGGGGTCCTCACTCTGCTGAAACTGTGTGGCTCACCCTTCAATGGCTGCCACGTCTCCATTCTGCCCCAAACCGCATGGCCCTCTCCTCACCCGGGCAGTTATCCCCTCATATCCTGGAGCCCAGCTTTTCCAAGCTCTCTCGCAGGCACCCTCACTCAGGGACGCAGCCCCTAGTTTTATCCTGGGTAGAAGCTACTCCCTTCTCCCTGGCTCAAAGCATGGCCACAGCTATTTAACATATCTATGAAACCAGTTAAAGGTTATAGATGTGTTAAATAATCATTCCAGAGGTTAGCTGCAAAACTGCTGCTATGCAAAACAGCTCTCAATGGCCCTGGCTCTATTTGTCTCTTCCCCCTGGGTTGAAGTGAGGACATCTTATATGTCTCTCCAGTATTCTTATACACTTTGAATTCTGGACACCATTCGAAATCTTTTTTGGGGGGCCCCCCTTGGCTGCACCCTGTATCATTATCTTTAGCTTGACTGAAACTCTGTTTCTGTGGTCTTAAAACACACTCCTTCTTAAGACAGTTTGATACTGACTGGAATCCAGTGTCCTAAGGGCCTAATGATTAAGAAAGGGGGTAGACAGACAGGGGACAGAGTCACATTAAAGAAATGGAGTTTCTGCATGGTAACACTTTTAACAATGTTTTGTGTTTGTTTTGGGGAGGCAGCAAAAGTTATACTCAGACACTGACTCTTTTTGACAGCAATTTATTTAGCACAGGTTCCCTGTGGGAATGATAATTTCACAAGCCAGTAGCATACAGGATAATATCTCTTAATAAACTAAATAAAGAAATAACATACTCCAAGCCAATGACAGGTTACTCACTCTGGTGTTCCAGGCAAGGGGAGATGAAGAAATAAAGTCCAAATTTAATATGAGGTGTACTTCTTTATATAAGCAAGCACTCAGGAGAGGCAACGTCCAACCAAGAGCTGATTTACTGGTCCAGCACAGAAGTAGAAGTCCCCTGTTGCTGGAGCGCGCTGCTCTGGAGCCAGGATGCCAGAGCTGGCCGGCAGGCTGACTTCCTTCATGCAGCTGCCGCGTGGCTTCTTGCCACTGCCCACCAAGGAGTCGCCATGGCTATGACAGAAGCTCAACAATCCAGAGGTCTTTGGAGAGCTCTTAGGTTAGCAAAGAGTCGCTTTACCCAAACAGAAACTTTCAAATAGTTCTCACAACTTGTCAGTATTTATAGCCTAAACGTCCCCCTGCCATAGTTGCTTCTCCACATGTTCTTATCCACAAGCCCCCACCAGGGCCCCTCAGCAGCTGGGCTGCTGATGGCTTAGCAACCGCAGCAGCTGTAGAGTGATGACTCCCTGGCACAACTTCCTTCATTTTTGTTTTTTTTTTTTTACTTTTTTTATTGATTATGCCATTACATTTGCTCTATTCCCCCCCTCCATTCCCCTCCACCCTGCATACCCCTCCCCCACCATTTCCCCCCTTTAGTTCATGAGCACGTGTCTCAAATTCTTTAGATTCTGTATTTCCCCTACTATTCTTACCCTCCCCCCTATCTATTTTCTATCTACTGTCTATGCTACTTATTTTCTGTACCTTCTCCCCCTTCCCCTCCTCCCACTCCCCTGTTGCTAACCCTCCATGAGATCTTCATTTCTATGGTTCTGCTCCTGATCTAGCTGTCCTCTTAGTTTGCTTTTGTTTTAGGTGTGGTTCTTAATAACTGTGAGTTTGCTGTCCTTTCACTGTTCAACTTTTTTATCTTCTTTTTCTTAGGTAAGTCTCTTTAACATTTCATATAATAAGGGCTTGGTGATGATGAACTCCTTGAATTTGGTCTTATCTGAGAAGCACTTTATCTGTCCTTCCATTCTAAATGAAAACTTTGCTGGGTAGAGCAATCTTGGTTGTAGATCTTTGGTTTTCATGACTTGGAATACCTCTTTCCAGCCCCTTCTTGCCTGTAAGGTCTCTTTTGAGAAATCAGCTGACAGTCTGATGGGAACTCCTTTGTAGGTGACTGTCCCCTTAGCTCTTGCTGCTTCTAGGATTCTCTCCTTCATTTGAATCTTGGCTAATGTAATGATAATGTGCCTTGGTGTGTTCCTTCTTGGGTCCAACTTCTTTGGGACTCTCTGAGCTTCCTGGATTTCTTGGAAGTCTATTTCCTTTGCTAGCTTGGGGAAATTCTCCTTTATTATCTGTACAAATAAGTTTTCCACTGGTGGCTGTGCCTTTCCCCCTTCTGGTACCCCTATAATTCGGATGTTGGAACGTTTAAAGATGTCCTGGAGGTTCCTAAGCTTCTCCTCACTTTTCTGAATTCTTATTTCTTCATTTTTTTCTGTTTGATCATTTTTTTCTTCCTTCTGGTCCACTCCCTTGATTTGAGTCCCAATTTTCTTTCCATTACTATTGGCTTCCTTTGTATCACCATTCATTTCAATTAGTTTAGCTTCCATATGTTTCTCTAATTTGTGACTAAAATCAACCAGTTCTGTAAGGATCCTGATAACCAGTGTTTTGAACTGTGCATCTGAAAGACTGGCTATTTCTTCATCGCTTAGATCTATCGGTTCTGGGGCTCTGAGTTGTCCTAGAGCCATTTTTGGTCTATTCGAGCTGTTAAGTAAGCAGAGCGAAGCCTTAGTTGTTTACCAGGACGGGGCAACCCAGGTCACTGGTTTGTGACGCTGTGTGTGGGGGCGTGGTCAGAGAGGGAGCAATGGCGGTCCTCTCCGCTAGCCCAGCCCGTCCAGTCACTCCACGCGCCTGGGGCTTGTTTATCCGATCGGAATTGTGCAAGCCTGCTGCCCCGCGCAGGCTTCCCTTCTCACTGGTTTCTCCGCACGTAAATGCACACGACTGACCGACCGCAGCGCCTCTTCCCTGTGCGCTCCGGCAGCCAGCTCGCTCGCGATCAGCGCCCTCGGTTGCCTGTGCGCACAGCGCACCACCCCTGGAATTTTTTCTTGCTAACCTGCTCCGCTGCTGGCCTTGCTCCTCGTACTGGTCCAGCTGAGTATCTAGTTGTCCTCTGGACTCCGTATTGTCGATTTTCCGTGTGGCTTGGTTGTGACTGCTGTTAAAAATAGTTGTTCTTAGATTTGGTTGTGCACAGAGGCAAGGTGGTTACTCCACCTACGTCCCCATCTTGGCGGAAGTCTCATTTTTGTATCAAAGCAACTTTTTTCATCTATGTCATAAACAAGCAGATTAAAACAAGTTCACTTAAGTCATCAGTGGATTTGAAATCATAGTAAACCCATACACAGCAAGAAAAGTTCCTGGTAGGTCAGCTTAGCAAAAATCTTCCTGCCCTTGATGTCTCCTCTTAGTAATTTTCCATCCACTGGCCGCTCACCCTGCTCTATAAATAAATCCCCACTGTCTTTGCTCTATTCGGAGTTGAGCCCAATTACTTTCCTCTGTTGCCATAGCCTTGAATAAGGTCTTCCTCACCAGTTTAACAAGTGTCAGAATAGTTTTTCCTTTAACACTTCCACAGGGCATGTCTTCTGCCAGGACCTGGAATCGCCGAGGTCTGGAGCTCATAGAAGCGGTGTGCAGCAGGCCCACTGAGGTGGAGAATGATGGAGCTGTTGTCTTTGGCCCGCACAGCCTCCCCTCCGTGCGCTTTTGGTAGTACCAGCCCTCTCCTTGGCTGCAGGTGGGAGCAGGAGTGAAGCCTGGGCCCTTCCCTGGACACAGGCTGGTCCACTTGTGCTGGGCCTGATCCACAGACAGTGACATAAAGATAGGTGTCTTCAGTAGGGATTGCCAAGATGGGGAGATGTTAAACTGGGTCTTTGCTCCCAATGCCCAGTGGAGGAATCCCTCCCGCATTTAGCCAGAATAAAGCAAAGATGCACAGGGCAGTAGGGCACAAGAGAGAAGCATCCTGAATATATCCCAGAGACTGCAGCTGGTCTAGGTCCCTCCCAAAGCCAGGACATTCCCTTTGGGTTTGAGTTGAGATTTCTGTCCATTGCAGCTGAGACCTACCAGCACTGCAGGTCGAGGGTACAACCACCCTCTCATCCATTCCCAGAACAACCCTCCCACACCAGACCCACAGCCCCCAAACACCTTCTTATGCCATTCCCAGTCCCTCCTCTGGAGCGGCACTTGTACGGAGCATGTCTGATCCAGGTCTGGTTTTCCCTTTCTCTTTACAGCTCCTCTCCAAAGTCTGCCAGACAATACATTAAAGCAGTGTTTTTCAAATTTGAGCAAAGAACAGACCCTATTCAAAGACAAAAAAAAATTAGCAAACCCCCTGTGTGAATTCAAATTATTTTTATATTAAGTGCAAACATATAACATATGCCCTAGGCTATAGAAAGCCAAAATAAATTTCAGCTATAAAACCAACAAAACTCAAATGAAAAACAATAATTTAATGACAGATTATGTTTTGCTAAAGCCACATTGCTGACATTTAGTTTATTATTAGAAAAATCTCTACTTAATTCGTTCTAAAATGATAAGGAATAGACGGCGGAGGAAGCCTCAGGCCAGTTTCTGTTCCCCAGCTCCCTGACCTTCCCATGTCACTGGGACCTTCCACAGGAGGCCAGCACGTCTGGCTCTGAGAGGGGCGCTGACCTCTGGGCTTCCCCTTAGTCTCTGAGAGCCTGGGTTGGAAACCGTAGATTGTAAGGTCCTGGGGGGCTCTAGGAGCCCCTGTTCAGGTCCCTGGCCTTGAGCACAATGGGAGAGACCTGTCAGAAGGCACGTGGCCTCGGGCTCTTAAAACACCTGCTTCTCTGGGTTTTGGTCCCTAGCAGGCCGGTGTAAATGCCTCCCCTCACAGGGGAGGCCGCCCCTGTGGAGAGCAACAGAGTTCTTGTAATAGTCAAACACTCTCAGCATTTTGAAGGGTAATGGAATAATAGGAATGTATTCGAAAGATAATGTGAAATAATGGCAAAACAGGACAATGCTTTTGTTCTAGGGAACATTTTTTAAAAGGCATTTTGAGAAGAAACTGAGGCCTGAGGTCCTGGGTAGGGGAGCTGGGTGCAGAACGCAGTCACCCCAGGGCCCCAGGGCCCAGCCTCGACTCCTCAGCCTAGTACCCCAACCCCAGAGCCCCACCGCCCAGGACTCATCCTCAGCAGCCAGCACCCCTATTTCATTCCAGTTTCCCAATAACTTTATCCTATTATAAAATACTTAAGCTTCACTCATCACCAGAAAGTTAAAAACTTTTTCCATGACTATAATGCCTGCTTTGATTTTTTTTGAAAGCAAATAATTAAAGTAGCACTTCAGAATTGCATTTCTTACCTCTTCTGTGTTTAGTAGGTGCTTGCCAAAATTTATAATTTGTAAAGTGATATTTTGATAAAATATATGTGTAATAGTAAAAAGTATAATCTTTATTCTATCCAGAAAAAATTTAATTTAATTTAATTAAGAAATATTTTAATACTTGGAATATGGCATTCACAGGAAACTGTTCAAAGTTTTAAATGCCAATTATTTGGTGCTATATTCCTTTGTGAGTTTTGGCATAAAATTGGAAGAAGTTCAAAGAGTTGGGTGAAGTGTAACAAATCTCCCAGTTCTCATATTTACATAAATAAGGGTACTCCATACTTACAGCAGCGAAAATGAAAAATAGGGATAGAATCTTTGCTGAACTCTGTCTCATTCTAGTAATAAGTACTATCTAGACACGAATGCATGAACTACTTTTTTAAAACCAGCATGGAAGGGAGGCTGGTTGGGGCTGGCTGAGGTGGGCTCTCTTATCAGGGGTAAGTTCAAACACGCCTTGGGGCCTCTTCTCTCCCCTCCTCTCCATAGAGTTATATTGCCCTTTAAAATTCAATGAACATTCAATGTTTACATTATTATAACTGAGTGAATATTATTCATGGCTAAAGCAGCCATGGACTATGCTTATATTTCTTACTCTTCTACACTGTTTTCACCAAGTTAGTCCTAAACTCAGCTATAGAATTGAAAGTCTACTCTCAGTATGATTAAACGCATCCGGTAAAACAACAATTTCAGGTTTGATTTTTTTTCTTGGAGACAGACTCCCTGGAGCGCCTGGTCCAGGCTGGACTCTGCTCCCTGCGTCTGCTACACTGCTGTCACCTGAGACTCTCTCGCTGCCCCATCAGCTGGGGGGCTTCCCTGCCTCTCTCCCGAGCTGGATTCAGGTCTTTGGTCCCCAGCCTTGGTTTCAGTGGAACACATCCACAATGGCTTCCTGGGAAGCGTGACAAGGGAAGTTTTTGTTCTCATCTAAGCCCAGATCCTAATATTCAGGACCTAGACCAGAGGGAGATATTAACATCACGGAGATACAGCCAACGAAATAATGTAGAACATGGGCAGTGTTCCAGGTCACACTCCCAGTTTCTCTGGTAAGTGCACTTCAGGGGGAAAGAAAGCATTTGCAAATGATAATAATAATAATAATAATTATTATTATTCTTTGCAAGATAGAGGAAACCATAGATTAAAAGATTTAGAAAGCAAAATATGTACAACGTGTGGATCTCAGATGGACCCTGATTTAAACAATGTATATATTTTTTAAAAGCGTGCAGCATTCATGAAACAACTGAAAATTTGAACACTGGACATCTGAAGATGATATTCCATCTTATTTTAGATGTAATAATAGCATATTTTTATACTTTTATGCCCTTACTTTTAGAGACACACTGATAGGATGGGAGGGGAGTGTGGTCCGGCAGTGATGGAGCAAAGCTGGCTGTGATCTGGTAACTGCTGGACCTGGACACGTGGTCTGTGGGTCTTCATTATGCTGTCGTCTCTACTTTTAAACATGTTTGAACTTTGCGCTGTGAACAGATTCTTTAAAAATTTAAGAAAGCAACAAAAAGTCACTGTTGTTTTCCCGTATTTAAGTGATACTTCAGCTGGATGTGATTCAGAAGGTCAAAGTTTCCTTTCCTCAGAATTCTGAAGGGGTCTCTCCCCTGATGTCTTGCATTTCACGGTGAGGCCAGTTTCTGGGAGCACCGGTGCTTTTCCAAGTCCTGCTCCTTGGCTGTATGAAGGCCTGTTTTTCTCCCTCCCTGTAAGTTGTTAAGAGCTTCCTTTTAATTACTTTTGTTCTATAATTTCTTAATCAAATGCTTTGGCGTGGGCCTTTTTACTTTTCTTCACTTATTGTACAGAGAATTCAAAGAGCCTTTCAATCTGGAATGTTTTGTGTAAGAAATTGCATTTTCCTATGATCATTTCTTCCTACCATTTTCTTTGTTCTTTCTGAAATGCCTGTTACTTGGATGTTGAACTGATGCTATTTTTGCTGGGATCCCATTAAATTTGTAGATAAAGTTAGAGACAATTGACACCTTTAATATGGTAGATTTTCTTATTTTGAACAGGATATGCCTTCCATTTATTCAGCTGTCCTCTCAGTTTTGGCAATAGACTTTAAAATTCTTTATGCTGCACATTTTTAATATTATTCCTAGTGACTTTACTTTGTTTTTGAAACAGAATCTTTTATTCTGTTATGTTTTCTGTCTAATTATTGTTGCATGTAGGAAAGCTACTGATGTCCCCTTATTTATTAATTTTTTAAACCAGTTTGCTAAATATTCTTATTTCTCATAGTTTTTGTTGATTATCTTGGCTTTTTCAGGTATATGTCTATATCATTTCCAAAGGAAGTTAATTTTGACTGTTCTGTTTTTTGCTTTGTAACCTTTTCTTTCACTGTATTCTTTAAAAATAGATAGTGGAGTGCCATGACTGGTGTAGCTCAGTGGATTGAATGCGGGCCTTCGAACCACACGATCGTGGTTTGATTCCCAGTCAGGGCACATGCCTGGGTTGCAGGCCAGTTCCCAGCAGGGCACACATGAAAGGCAACCATACATTGATATTTCTCTCCTTCCCTTCCCCTCTAAATATAAACTAAATCTTTTTTTTTAAAGTTATTTAAAAAAATCCTACAAAGTTAAAAAAATAGATAGTGGAGCATTACTTTTTCTGTGTGTTCTAACATTCTCTTTCCTAGTATTTCATTATGAAGGTTTGTTTTCACTATTCATGGTGATATTGACTTCTGCTGGTTGTGGCATTGGGCATGTTCCTCTGTCTTCTATATTTGCTACACATTGACGGCTCATGCCAGAAGAGGGACCCGACTCAAGTTTAAGTCCTTTGGCAAGAGTACAGGAGGTACACATAGCCAGCTGCTCTCCCTTCACATGACCTTGGCAGTCCTGATGCCTAATGTCTGTATTCCTTCCTTGTGCAATTGTAAAATGATGATATTGTAACATTTCTTTTAAAAATATTTATTTATTTTTAAAGCATTTTAAAAATTATTGTTCAAGTACAGTTTTCTGTCTTTTACTCCCATCCCAGCCCACCCCCTCCCACTGCTCCCCACCTCCCTCCCATTTCCACCCCCCTTAGTTATTGTCCCTGTGTCCTTTATACTTGTTCCTCTAAATCCCTCCCCCTTTTCCCCTTAAATTCCCTCCCCTTTCTCCTCTGGTCACTGTCCCCCTATTCTCTATTTTAGTGTCTTTGTTTTTATTTTGCTTGCTAATTTGTTTTGTTGGTAGCTTCCTGTTAAAGGTGAGATCATATTGTATTTGTCTTTCAACACCTGTCCTATTTCACTCACCATAATGCTTTCCAGTTCCATCCATGCTGTTGCAAAGGATAGTAGCTCCTTCTTTCTCTCTGCTACACAGAATTCCATTGTGTAAATGTACCATAATTTTTTGATCCATTCATTTACTGATGGGCACCTAGGTTGCTTCCAACTCTTGACTATTGTAAATTGTGCTGCTATGAACACTGGGGTGCATAGATTCTTTTGGATTGGTGTTTTAGGGTTCTTAGGATATAATCCTAACAGTGAAATTGCTGGGTCAAAAGGCAGATTCATTTTTAGTTTTCTGAGAAAATCCCATACTGTTTTCCATAATGGTTGTACCAGTCTGCAGTCCCACCAACAGTGAACTAGGGTCCCCTTTTCCTCACAACTTCTCCAACATTTGTTGTTTGTTGCTTTGTTTAAAAATATATTCAAATAAGCACTTTATTTGAGAAGAGTTGTAGATTTACGAAAAGTCTGGAGAGGAGGTCAGGAGAACTCGGGGTGCTCCCCGTGCTGTTTCCCGTTGTTAACATCTGATGCCCTTGTCCCCGCTGCCGAGCCCAGGCAGGTGCATGTTAACTACAGTTCACACTGTCTTCAGATTTCCTTAGTTTCTGCCTAATCTTCTCTTCATGTTACAAGACCCACCCAGAATACCACGGCATGTTTCGTTTTGTCTCATTGATTGCTATAGTGAGCGTGAAAAATGGTTCAGCCACCTGGCAGAGAGTCCAGCAGTTTCCTGCAAAACTAAACAAGGCTCACCACATGATCCAGTGATTGCACTTCTTGATATTTACCCAAATGAGTAAAAAAAATATCTACACCAAACCTACATGTAAATGTTTGTAGTAGGTTTATTCATGGTGCCAAACATTGGAAGCACCCAACATATCCTTTAATAAGTTAAGTGGATAAACAAATGGCATATCCATACAATGGAATATTATTCAGTAGTGAAAAGAAATGAGCTATCCAGTCATCAGGAGACATGTGAGAACAAGCCCTGACCAGTGTGGCTCAGTTAGTTGGACATGGTCCCACAAAGCAGTAGGTTGTGGGTTCAATTCCTGGTCAGGGTACGTGCTTGGGTTGCGGGTTCAGTGTCTGGTCAGAGTGTGTATGGGAGTCAACTGATTGATGTTTCTCTCTCATATCTGTTTCCTTCCCTCTCTTTCTCCTGCCCGTCCCCTCTCTCTATAAGCAAAGAAAATCTTCAGGGAAAAAAATACATGGAGGAACTTTAAATGTGTATCACCAAGTAGAAAAAACCTGTCCGTGAAGACTAAGCACTGTATGTTTCCAGCTGTATTACATTCAGGAAAAGGCAAAGTAGGGAGGCAGTAGAAAGACCAGCGGTGGCCAGGGTTCCGAGGGACGGAGGAAGGGTGAATAAGTCACGCAGGAGATTTTTAGGGCACTGAAACCGTTCTGCATGATACTGTGATGGGGGTCACACATGATTGTGCGTTTGTCAAAACCCACAGAATGTACAACACAGAGCGAACTCTAATGGTAAACTATGGACTTCTGTCAATAACATTGATATTTCTTTATATATTTTATTTTTTAAAGATTTTATTTATTTTTAGACAGGGAAAGGGAGGGAGAGAGTTAGAGAAACATCAGTGTGTGGTTGCCTCCTACATGGCCCCCACTGGGGACCTGGCCTGCAACCCAGGCATGTGCCCTGACTGGGAATCGAACTAGTGACCCTTTGGTTCGCAGCCCGGGCTCAATCCACTGAGCTACACCAGCCAGGGCTTCTTTATATATTTTAAACAAACATAAGATGCTAATGCAAGATGTTACTAGTAAGAGAAACTCTGTGTGTATATGTGTGAATGTGTGTGTGTTTGAGAGAGAAAGAGAGATGGGAACTATATTTTCTGTAAACTTAAAATGACCCTAAAACATAAAGTCTATTAATTTAAAAATATTACTAAGTTTATTGGAGCGACATTGGTTAATAAAATGATATAGGTTTCAGGTGTACGATTCTGTAATACATCATCTGTATATTGTATTGTGTGTTCACCACCCCAAGTCAAGTCTCCTTCCATCACTGTTCATCCCCCCTTTACCCTCTTCCACCTCCCCCATCCCCGCTCCCTCTGATAATTACCATACTGTTCTCTGTGTCTATGATTTTTATTTTTATGTTTTTGCTTTGCTTTATCCTTTCACCTTTTTCACCCAGCCCCTCAAATTACCTCCTCTGACCACTGTCAGTCTGTTCTTCGTATCTATAAGTCTGTTTCTGTTTTGCTTATTGGTTTATTTTGTTCATTGGATTCCACACACGAGTGAGATCTCATGGTACTTGTCATTCTCTGACTGGCTTATTTCACTAAGTGTAATGTTCTCCAGGTCTATTCATGCTGCCACAAAAGGAAAGAAAATCTTATTTCTCATCATGACCTCAATTTAGTTGATTAACAAATGATTTATATCTGGAAGGATTAATAGATTCTTATTTTGTCTTTGGGGCTATAACCCATTATCACTAAGAAAGAACAAGGCAGCCCCTGCAAACTCGGTGCTGGCCCAACACAGCGAGGCAGCAGCACTCGAAGCGGGCCCGGCCCTCACGAGCAGGCTGGGTGTGTGTTCTTCTGCTGGATGCAAATCATCTCACGGAGCACCCACATTCCATTCGGTCACTCTGAGACCATGACACTTTGACACGAAGTTAGGCTACTTCATAATCTTATCTAGCACAGACAAGCACAAGATGCAACCCACAAAATACCAAACACCCATCCCTCCTGGCTAATGTGAGTGGCTGCTGCGTGTTACCACCCCAGCTTCACCCGCGATCTAATCTGCCCTCCCTGTAGATAACGTTTATTATTCCAGTCATAGGAACGTCTCCACTTTCTGACAGTGTGAAATCTAGAGGGAACCCCATGGGTCTAGACTCTCCCCAACCCTCCCAAACCAAAGCCCAGTTCTATAATAGTTCCTTTCTGACGCCCTCTTACTGAGACAGTCCAGGGTTCCATACGGTGTGTGTTTGCCCTCAGGAAATGAGTAATAAACCCACCTGATTCAATTACTGCATTTTGATGCTGAAATTGCCTCAGATTTGGCGTGTAGGCCAGAGCCCTTTTGACATATCCCCATTGTTCTCTGAGTACTTTCCTACTTTCTGGCAAAACAAAACGTCCCAGGCTCATTTTGTACGTTCGCTGTCCCAACCCTGGCATCAGCCGTTTCTCTAAGGGACCTTAGTTTCTTTTAATGGGAAATGCTGTTTAAAAGCCAACATCTGGGAGCTAAGTGTGCTCATTGCTGTTAGGGTGCCACTGCTCCTGGGTGTGGCCACAGCTAGGGAACACACACACACACACACACACACACACGAGAACGTGAGTTCGCACTGACACTGTCAGTACCAATCCAGCACCACAGGATTCGTTGTTTCTCCTTTCTTATCTGTAGCTCTCTCTCTTTTTTTTGTCAGCAAGGAACTCAGCTTTCACCCCCTTCATATAGCTATGCATGTGGCTGACCCCCTGGATGCAGCCCGTCTCCCACCTCAGGCCCCGCACGCCCGCCCTCCCCGCACCTGGGCTCTGAAACGCGGCCCTGGGCAGCCCTTCACCAGATGCCCTCCTCGCCTGCTGGGCCCTGACACCCTGCGCGGAGCCAGCACCTCGCTCTGGCCCACATATGGGCTTTAAGACTGAACTGAGAGGAAGGGAATAAGGAAGAGGAAGAGGAGAAAAGGTTTTCTGTATTTCCTTAAAAATTTTTCTTGTAGAGAAGAAAGTGCAGAGAATAAAGTTTTTATTCACCCTTCAAGAAAGGAGAGGAGCACACTGTGGAGAGATATACCAGCGGAAAAGAAATTTTTAAATTATGCCAGCCAGGTTGGTCTAGGCAAAAAATCTGCCTAAGGAAATATTCATGGCTGCTTGAATTTTATTTTATTTAACAGTGTTTTATTGCAGCATATGTTTATATCTGAGTGCGCCTTTGAGGACCAGTTTTAGTAGTCTTACAGCACAGAACACATTTCAGGCCAGCACCCAGTTTGCAGTGTGTACCATGGAGACGGGCTCACCCGCAGTGGCACTACCCTGACGGCTCTCAGGTGCTGAGGCTTCCTTATCTGTCCTTAAGCTGGTCCTGCATCTGCTGGGGCTGCACCAAGCTGGGGGCCTCCCATGGGAGCCACGAGTGGGAGGGGCAGGGAAGTGAGTCCGTTTGTGGCTGGTGGTCCTATTAAGGGAAAGATTATTTATGACACCCACTGGAGATGGTAAGGCAGACCTTATTCCGGGCCATCACAATAGGATAGGGGCTGTTGCAGTGGGATCCTACAATGGGGGAGCGAGATGGGACTCAACTTTAGGTACACGGGTGAGCAAAAGTGACTGCACTGTGCTGATGTGACATTGTTTGGAGTTAAGCCTAATGGTAGTAATCACAACCTGCGTGCCTTTTCCCATACGAACAACTGTAAACCTGTCTTTACCACCACTGTATATATACCACAGGCAAAGTACCGACCAGGAGCGGGGTGGGGGCGGTGCCTGGGATACTGCTGAGAGGAAACATTGGGGGTGGGGGTTCTGGCTAAACTGACCCAACAGGATCCTTGCAGAGAGCAGCCAGGGTGATCAGATATGCCCTGGGCCTGGTGGGGTATGAGGAACTGATCAGATATCTTGCTGAAACTGGATCTTACAACCACGTGCTCATATGGGCCTGGGAGGAGGCTCGGGAGCCTGGCTGACGTTTGGTCAAACAGAGAAGCTGGGTCAGTCCTCACAGCATGAGGCTGACTCGTGAGCCCTGCTGTAACTGTGCAAACGGGGGCTCAGCCACGTGGTGCCTTGAATCTACATGGCCCAACAATTAGTGTTGAAGGACCCAGGTTTTTATTAACAGGGTTCCAACCTTGCAGGGGCTGAGAGTGCTCCTGACCTGAGCCCTTCTCTCCCATGAGACCCAGAACTCACCTTGCTTCCCCAAACCATGCCCAGAAGTTCCCCATTTTCTTATCTGTCCTTAAGCTGGTCATGCAAACAGATCTCCATCCTCTCTGGAATGTGCAGTTGTGGGTTTCAGAGTTGCCATCTCTCAGGATCTGGGGTGCGCTGTTCTCAGTCTCCATAAGGCCGTCCAGAAACTGTGTGCCGTGTTGCACTGCCCCAGAGGCTGGAGCCCAGGAAGGCCCACATTTCTGGTGGGCCCCTGCTTCCAGGAGTGGGGTCCCATCCTCTGTGGGGTCTAAGCCCCTAGTGGGGCTTGCATCTCCTGGTACCACGACCACTCCCATCCATGCAGGGAACAGGGCCAGAGGCCAAGAACATCCAAATGCCAAAATCCCAGAGGGAGAGAGCTCACACCAAGCTCGGAAAGTCCCGTACCAAGAGCCTCCATACCAAGAAAGCAACTTCTCCAAACGTCCTCCAGAAAAGCAAAAGTCTGCAGCTCAGCATTCCAGGTCACAGTTCAGCTCCAAGCATCTGCCGCGTGTCTGTGTGCTCATCCAGGCAGGTCCCCGCAGCTCCACCAGCTTGGCCACCATCTTTGCATGACCTCCAGGCAGACCTCCAGGCCTCCCGGCCTCATGGCAGACTTCACTTTGACCTCATGTTACTTAGCCTTCTCCACTTTAAATGCTTGGCTCAGGACTTCCTCTGGCACCAAACATCTGGCTCTTCCTATGGTGCATCAGTGTCCGCCATTTCTGTCAGCTCCCCAGTGCCTCTGACCCTCTTCCGGCTGCCATCGTTAGTCAGGGCAAGTGTGCTCAGTGACACAGCATCCAGGGTGGACATCTGTCCCTGCAGCTCATTGCAGGCGCCCCCTGGCTATGTCACCAGTCACTCTGCTGAGTCACTCTGGCCAGCACATTTTCACACACATACACAATTTTGCCAGGGCAGTAGCCTTCTTCCCTTCAGGAAAGTATAGGCTGTTAATCTGCCTTTGTTACGCCATGTGCCTCAAACTCTGTGCCTCCTACTGTTCCCTGCCCCGCTCCTGCCTTTTGCAGGATTGGGGGTTTCCCTACTTTCAGGGGACTGATGCTCTGTCACCCCCTCTGAGCCTGTCACAGGGACTGTCCTCCAGGGGTCCTGCTCCTGAGCCAGCATGGTCCCTCCTGGCAGAGAACACCTGGGAGTCACCCTCTGACTGTTCACTCAGCCAGATGAGGCTCGGATTCTTCTCCTCCGCCCCCCAAATTCAGTAAAGTAAATACTGATAAAGTATGCATTGGTGTGTTACACGTTAACATTAGGATAACACATACCCACTGACAGAAGTGCCCACCCCCGACACCCCCGCACACCATTCCAGACACACCAGAGACACTCACTGTGTCCAAACATGCTTTGTGGTCCCACCTCTGGCCCTTTGCTGAAGCTCTGTCCCCCCCGGAATGTGTGTCAGGCTCACCCCAAGACTCTACCTAAGCCCCTCCTTGACCAAGATGCTCACCAGAATTGAGCAGAATTGCCCTCTCTCTCCCAGGCTCCACCTCGTCCCCTGCCTCCTTTGTCTCTGTGTGCTGTGTGCCATGCCCCTCCACGACAGTAGCTGACCACTTGCTCAGCCACCTCCGCCCTTCCCAAGGTCACCCCATTCCAGTGAGGCCCTGCCTGCTCCTTCGCTGCCTACAGAGGACAGACAAGGGCCATGGGACATTCAGAGATGTCGATTCATTACCACAGGCCCGTGGACTGCACCTCCACCCCTACCCAGCGGGTACCCATCCTCCAGGGTGCCAGCCCCTGGACCACGGCCAACCTCCTCCACATTTTCCCTATCTCCACGGGGGTCTTCGCTTTTTTCCAATATAACCAGATTTTCACGGGCATCTGAAGGCTGTGAAATTTGCCACAAACAGACATTCTTCCGACCTTGTTTGCTTTCTTGACTGGCTGTGATTTGCGGGGGGCACTAAGGAGCCACAGGCTGGCGAGGCGATTTGATCCGTTCAGTCCTTTATCACCCAGCAGTAAAGGCAGGTGGCAAGGAGGCTGTTCTTTGCTGTGTGTTCTCGTTAGCCCGGGCTGCACATCGGAGCACCCTGGCGTCCCGGCTGATGGGTAGTCCTGTCCAAGCCATGAAAGGATTTTCTCACCTGCACACCAGTCCCTCTGTTAGTTTAGCGTTTTCTGGGAGCCGGGCCCTGTGCTAAGTGCTGCACTGCTCAGTTCATTGGCTCATGTAATCCTCACAACAGCTCTGTGAGGCAGGTGTTAGCAACCCCATCTTCCGAAAAAGGAAACTGAAAGGTGAGGGAAAGAGTCCATGGCTGTGACAGTGAGCTAGCTGCCAAGTCCCCCTGGTGCTCTCAGAAGCACACCCACCACTGACCTGGTGAAGTGCAAAGACACTTTATTAGAATGTAAAGCATTAGTGGTTCAAATGACAACTGAGCTTTCTGATTCAGGGGCATGATACAGTGACAGAATCACCTGTATACAGCTGAAGCCTCGTTTAATTTTTTTTTCCTTTGCTGTATGATGGACCACCTCCAGCTCAGGCCCCTTAAGGGAATTGGAGGGTTTGGTGTATGTTCTCACCGACTCCTGCAGCTGGCCAAGGCACCCCAACCTGCCGACTCCGGAACAGCTCCATCTTTAGGAGCCACCGGAGCAAATACATTTCTTTCCTCATCTCAGTCCTTGCACTCGGATCTCCCCAAGTCTTTCTGTGATCTTCTCTTTTCCACGTCTAAGCACATTCTTGCTCCTCCCTTCAAGGATGTGATGGTGCCAGACAAGCTAGGCTGGAGTTTATTACGGGACGTACGGCAAACCGAGTGACCTTGGTTTTCGTCTTCCTGGTCTGGAAACTCAGACAGAAGGGGAGTCTGACTGCCCAGTATGCCTCAGATTCACTCCAGCCCTCCCTCTGCGCTCCTTTCGATCCTAGAAAACTACGTGTCCCAGGCTCCTTGACTCGATGGCTTCTGCTGGGCATGGCCAGTGGGAGGCCTGGTGGAAAACTGGAGGGAAGGAAATTCTCATGTGCTTTACTCCCCATCTCTGCTTCTTGCATTTCAGCAGTGACTGGGTTTTTTTCACGGATTCAGCTTCTGACAGAGAGCCCTGCCCTCGTGGTCCCAGCTCCCACCTGGGCCTTCTCACCACAGTTTCAGCATCTGCAGGAACCCCCAGTCTGGACCCCGGTACACCCTTTGCTCCCACTAGTCCTCCTGTACCCTGGTGGGTTAGTGGCTTCCTGCTATAGCTAATCCTTGCTTTTCCCACTGTCTGGTGTTGAATTCTTCAGCACTCCTGCCACTAGTTCAACCATCTCCCTGTACCAAATTCCTCTATTCAAAGACCTAGAGGGATTTCCTTTCTCCCGAAAGACCCCAACTCTCACCAAGGGCTTGGCTACTGTACTGCCTAGACAACGGGAAGAGGCTCTTTCTCCTCTGACCCTCCCTCCATCTGTTCATGAGGAAAGCCCTGAGCGGCAGCCGCAGTGAGACCCTCCACTGCGGGACCAGTATCCTTGTGCCCCAGATTGTCAGCTCCTGCACAAGGGGGTCAGGTGAACATCTGCAGCCTTTGCACACATTACTCCCAGATGACCGCAGCCGTGTGCTGAGAGCCAGGCGGCAAGTCCTTCCTGGTGAGGTCATGGCCCAAAGCTTCACCAGGCCTGAGCCTGGAAATGTGGAAACGCGAAAACAGCCCTGGTGGCAGGATCTGTGAGCACGCCAAATCCTGCCTGGGAACATGCAAATGCTACTCGCCAGGACGAACTTTGTCTAGCAGGGAACCAGGAGCGCGGCAGTGGAGGGCTGTTGCAGAGAAGAGCAGGAGGCTGATACAAACCCACCCTGTAAACCTGGGGACCCACGCTCTTGAACAGTTCTGCGAACACTAAGGCCTTCTTCCCTCTGTGTTACATTTACTTCTTCTAATGTGTTCGTATGTGACACTCCAGTTGTTATGCTTTGTCAAAGTTAAAAAAAAAAGGACTATTACATTTGCAGGGGAAAATCCAGCCAGTTCTCCAGTGGAAGGGGAGTGAAGAATGATGTTGGCAGCAGAAAATCTCCACTTAAAATTTGGCAGGTGCTTTGAAGGGGGCTGCCCCGATATTACTGCAATGCTTCTTTCCTCATGCCTGGTGAAGGGAATTGAGATATTCCAGTTCTTTCATTCTTTGTGTCAGAGGAATATGCGCTAATTAAAAAATATCATTCAATATACTCTCTGTTGAAGGATGACAGCCGCTGTGTTTTTCTCTCCTCAAAATGCAGAAGCGACCCATCGTTTCACTCCCTAGTCCTGGCTGTGTAACCGTCTTCCCTAGCGTGCACATTCTGGGCGCTAACTGGTGTGTTTTTTAGGGCAACTTCCCTTTCATAAAACTTGTGCAAATAGTGGACAATATATCCTCCCCCTTTAAGGAAGTGACACACAGCAGAAAGAGGTAGCCAGCGCTGGAAGAGCCCCCTTCCTGCCATGCGACCCTGAGACTGATTCCTGAGCACGGTAACCCCACTCAGGAGTCTTTAAAAAGTGGAGGGGTGAGAGAAGCCACCATCCCAAGCACTGCAGTCTGGCCCAAGGGAAAGATCTTGTATTTCAAGGCCCTGACCCAGAGTTTGTAAACTAAGCCTCTCAGCTACTTGATAATGGAAAGAAAGAGCCCCTTCCTCTGTACCTCTCTGTGACCTGGAAAGGGGAAGATGGACCGAGGGCTCGGCTAGCCCCCAAGACAGTAACGAAAAGGGCCAAGGAAAACAGCTCTCCCTTTCCGTTGCCATGCTGTTTAGCTTCTGGACTTATTATCATTGGGATATGTGTAGGTGTTGGGCGGGGGGCATCACTGCCCAAGATTACTGATCCTGAGGCGGCACTAGTGTGGGTGGCGGGCAGCCATCCCCGAATTCTAAGTGGCGGTAAGCAGTGGAGGTGCTGAAGGCTATGGGAGCTGAGAGCCACAAAATGAGGCATCAGCAACATGTCTGGGGCAGTCCCGGGGGGAGACCAGCACCTCTTTTCTCAAAACATGGCAGAAAATGAGCTCTGATGTACGTACAATGGTGCAGGGTTTAATGAAGGACTGTGTCTCCAGGGTTTAATGTAGGGCTGTTCTAGATGTACCCACTGGTTCTGGTCCTCAGCAGGTATTCCCCCCCACCCCACCCCAAAACCCATGCTACTAAAAAGTGAGCCTATGTAAGTAACTACAGTACTTGAAATAGAAATTGTTAGAAGTGCAGGAGAGACAGAGGCGGGAACAGCTGGATGATCTGATCAAGTTCCTTTATTTGAGGCTGCACTTGCAGGTGGGCTGAGTCTGCACCGACTGCAGCCCCCGAAGAGAGGCAGGAATGGTGTTTTTAAAAGAAAAATCATGGGGTTTGTGGGGGGATAGGGGAAGGGTTCGTCTCTTGTTCTTCTGGGTGGTGGCCTCAGATTTTCAGGATGTGAGCCGGGACAAAGGTTAGGTAAAGAGCCGGGCCGTTTCCAGGTACAGGAGGGTCGGTCTGACCACTGGCCATTGTGGCTGGGCCAGGTGTCTATTGTGGGAGGTGGGAGAGAGTTTCGATTAAGCCGAGGGCTACCAAGCCAGTCAGGACAATTGAGTCATGGGCAGTCCAGCAGGTTGGGAAACTGGCCTGACCCTTTCAGAAATACCCAAACTCATGCTATTAAGAAAACTAGTTACTTAGAAACAGAAAGTAGACTAGTGGTTGCCAGAGGTGGGAATGAGGGGGAATGGGAGAGGTTGGGCAAAGGGTATAAACTTCCAGTAATAAGATGAGTAAGTTCTCAGGATGCCATGTACAGCATGGTGGTTTTAGTTAACAGTATTGTTTTATGTACTTGAAAGTTGCTGAGAGAATAGATTTTAAATGTTCCCACAACACACACAAAAGGCAATTATGTGAGGTCATGCAGGTGTTAATTAACCTTACATGGTAGTCAATTCACAGTATGTACACGTATGAAATCATCACTATGTATACATGAAACTTACACAATGTTATATGTCATTATCTCAACAAAGCTAGGGGAGAAAGGAAATGAGTTAATCAATAACAAATCCCTCAACCTAGGCTATTAAGAAAATGAGTTTATATAAATGAGTAACTACTTGAGGGAAAATCTTCACCCCAAATGTGGCAACTCATTATGTGGAAATTTTGTAGGATGGTGAAGAAAAGAAACTTAACAACAAAAATTAAAGCCTTAAGAAATCTCAAGTTATGATGTTATATCTCGAAGGGGTTTTATCCTATGAGTTAGGAAATACAACACATTTAAATCTCATTCATGGGATTTATTAGCAATCTTGTCCTATGATCAATAGCCTAAAAGTAGCCCAGTAATAAAATGTCACCCACCCAAGCAAGAAGGACATTCCAAATGTCTCGCAATTGAGTGGCAGCTCTGGAGTCAGCTGCTTAGGCTGCTTGTCAGCACAGACTGCTGTGCCAGACGATCACCCATCAGTTTCTGGTTACAGAAATGACTGAGGGTTTTTCAGGAAGACAAGAATCAAGGCAGAGGACAAAGTGGGTACTTGAGGAGCTCAGAGACAGGGCTCTTTATCAACCAAAGTGGAAGTATTTATCGTGACTTCCTGAATGCCCATACTGTTGCATCCCACCTTGGCCTTGCATTCATATGTTTAATCATCCACCCACCCATCCACCCATCCACTCACTCATTCGTTTGTCCACTCAGTATTCCATCTATCCGACAAACATATAAGGTCTTTCTGGAAAAATCAGCTATTGTACATATCATGACCAACAGTTTGCAGACATCTATATAACCTGGCAGCCAAGGAGAGTGGACTGGAATGCACATGTGTGAACAATGACAACTTCACTGTATTAGTCAGTGGGGGTGGTAGATGCTGCTGAGTGAGCACGTGTACTGGGTGGCTGCACATTCAAAATGATGGAGTGAGTAGAGCAATGAATCTGCATCCAATTTTGCATTAAAGCTTGGACATTTCTCCATGGAAACTAATCAGATGAGTCAGAGGCTGCAGCTACAGGCAACTGGTGACTGGCAGCTGCAACACAACAATGCGCCTGCTCACGTATCACGTCTTGTACAGAGTGTTTTGGTGAAACATCAAATCACCAGGTGACTCAGTCCCCCTTCTGCCCAGATTTGGCACCCTGTGACTTATGGCTTTTTCTAAAACTAAAATCACCTTTGAAAGTTTAAAGATTTTAGACCATCAATAAAATTCAAGAAATACTGATGGTGATTGGGAGAACTGTGTAAGGTCCCAAGGTGCCTATTTTGAAGGGGACTGAGGCATTGTAATATGCCTCAGTACACAAATCATTGTCCTGTGTACAGTGTTTATTATATCTTGTTTCTTCAATGAATTTTTCGTAGCGCCTGGCTGGATACTTTCCGGACAGCCCTCGTGTAACGGGGATGTCTCCCTGGGGGGTGCGCGTCGCAGAGGGTGAGCCGGAATGGCTCTTCTCCTTGAGGAGCTCACAAACTGTTCTCGTTACTTGTGGGAAGGATGTGTTTTAGTTGCCGCCTTTTATCCTACTGTGATAGAATTATGGTGAGATGTCATGGAACAACTAATTTATAACATTTCACAGAGGAAATGTTTATTGTTTTATATTTCTCAAAGAAATTCTGCGTTTTCTCGCTTGTTCTTCATGATACCCCTGTGAGGTGGGTAGAAGCCCATCGTAGAGAGTCACTGAGGTGCAGAAGCCTACGTGACAGAGAGAGGGGGCAGAGCCGGGCGTCTGACCGGTGGTCTTCTCATCAGGGGCGGAAACATCTTGCTGAGGGATTGTGGCTTTGAAGTTTGGGTTTTGTCCCATTCTTGACATTGGCATTGTCCCACAAATTGCAGAGTGAGGAGTGGATCTCCCCGACAATCTAGTCTGCCGTGGCTGAGCTGCCGCTCTGAGTCCGCAGTTGGCCAATGTTTGGCTCTGCTGGTGAGACAGAGTAAGCAGGAAGGAAGTGTCCATTGAAATTCAAACGTTCCCTGTGATTGGAATAATACATTTTCATATAAAATACAACTCAACACCCTCAAATGGAGCAGGTGCTTCTCATTTTCTTTCAAGAACCTACTGAACCAAGACAGTGAGATTCCCAGTGTCCCTAATAGGATTTATTTTCTTCTTTTTTGAGAAGTCAGTATGAACGGTTACTTTTCAGTCATCTCCATCTTTCTGTACCTGACTTTTTGACAGACTCTGATAAATAAAGTGACTGCCTTTGGCTTTGAGGGTAAATTGAATAAAAGAATACCTCCCCAAAATTGATTAAATTTGAGTTCATTTTTAACCCTTCAGTAGGAAACAGCTTATAGAGTATTCATAAGAGGAAAATAGGATTTACTGTCCTTCCCTCTACCCTGAACTTCACTAAAGGTTTTGGCTAGAGAAGAAGTAATTGCAAGAAGCATGACCTATCCTCAGGAGATTTGTGGCTGGGTGTAGGAGACTGTTCTGCATGGCGAGGGCCCAGCTCCCATTCAGAGATGCACAGGACCCACGCCCACAGGTAGGTTCTCCTGTGGGGAATCAGGCCTGCAATGTGCTTACGCCGCTTTAAGTCTTGCTTTTTGCTAAAAACTCCCTCACCCGGATTTGTGGCAAACATTTACTGTAAAATAACTTCCTAAAATCCATGCTAAACCTTCCAAGGATGAGTGTAACCTGTTCAACCACTTTTTCCTTTGCATTTACAAATATCCTTCTTCTGTGATGTGATTAGTGGCATCGGCACCTTTGTTTTCTGTAAAATGTAACCACCTAAAGCAACCTGTGCATAGTAAATGAGGACCATCAGGTAATGTGCAGAGAAACCCAATAAAGGCTGGTCACAGCGAGGGCCGAGGCTTTTGCTCCCCTTGAGAGAAAAGCCATGCTGTCCCTTTTCCTCCACCAGACTTGGCAGTCCATGTGAATGTCTCATTTCATCCATAATGACGTGGACACTGCGGGCTGGCAATGATTTGAACAAAAAGTACCTGATTGAAAAACAGAAGCGTTCACTCTTGGGTTATTGGTCATTCAAAGGGTAAAGCAATAACCAGGAATTATTACTCCCCAGTCTCACCTCCTAGAAATGGGTCAGCTCCTCCTATACTCAGAGTGAGGGCAAGTATAGTCTGCTACCAAAACCAAAATAGTCTCCTCTCTTGTTTATGGTGGCTAAACCCACAGAAAGCTCTGGACAGAATGGGTCGTTCATGCACAGACGACCTGAGGCTGTCACATGGCCTTCGGGGATGTTACCTGAGGGGAGGTCCTGGGGAGTCTGCCCTTACCCTGCTGCCCCTCGAGGCAGGAGTAGACCCTGAAAGAGGGGTGGGCTGGGTAAGAAAGATAAAAAACCAAGGTCTGGTCCACCGGTGGCAAACGCAAGCCCCATAGGCCAAATCCCACCCTCCACCTTGTTTTATCCAGCCCAGCACCTTGTTTCTACCCAGCAGCAGTGCCGAGCTCTGACTTCACTGTTAAGGAACAGTTACATTTATACAGTCCTAAAATTACATTCAGCCCTTTGAAAGCAACCAGGGGGCTCGTGCAGCCCCCAGTGACAATGAGTTTGACACCCCTGGTCTAGTCCTTGGAGGCAGCATCTGAAAGAGGCAGAACCAGACTCAAAGAGGGGGTGGTTAAACAAGCCCTGTCTGCTGCATGTATGTGACCACCTCAGGTCTCTAAGGTCCCTACCTATTCTTTGTCCTTGGCACATCCTGCTTGCCTCCTCCACTTGGAATCCTGTGAAGTTGGGGCTTTGTGCACATGTAACCCCAAAAGGAATCAAAGAGCCTGTACAGCAAGCACTTTAGGCATTACAAAGAGGTCAGATCAGTTATGATATGTGACATGGGCACCGGCCTGCAGTGTCTGTGGCGTCATGGGTAAGACATGAGACAAATTCACACAGATTACTGAGTCCTGTGGAGGAAAAGGAACTACATGACTACTTTCTCAAGGGGAGAGTGCCTCAGAGGGGGTTTGCCACCCTCTCAAGGGGAGAGAGCCTGACCCTTGCCTAGACAGGCTTTTATTGGGTTTAATTTGTACAGGAATACAGGTACAGCTCATTAATCATTGTCAGGCAGTAAGGATCAAACAGTAAGTAGCATACAAAGAACTATTAGGGCTTCTTCTGAGTCAGGGTCTATCAGCTAAAAGACTACAAAACTTTGGGAAACAAACTAATTTCTTGCTGGGACCTTTATCATTTAACTAAGAGCATTCTTAGCAAAGCAGGCTTCACGGGATTTTACATATCCTTTCTCAGGCCTGATCTCCAGGGAAGCCTGCCCTGTCCAGCACAGGGTTGCACCACACTCTGTTGTTGTTTCAGGCTTAAGTCAGGCAGAGGAGGCAGATAGCCAAGGAGTTAGGAGAAATGACTCAGGCTTGTCAAAGCCAAGGGGTGAGGATCCATCACTCCCTTTCTCCATAGCCCCCCAAGTCCTTCCCTGGGGCCTCCGCGTGATCATGCCTGTCTTAGGTTGTTCCTCCCTTGGGGAATCTTACCTGTCATTGGCTAATTGATCATGCATTGGGGGTCAGTTATGAAAAAAGGAGCAGAAGCGGTGCTCCTGCCAGGGAGATAAGCTTTGTCTCCTTAGTGGCTTATGGTCTGAAGGTCACTCACTCAGCCTTAGCCATGGGGGGTTTACAGCTCCTGAAACCAGGCAGGGCGGCTCCCAACATTCCTGAATTAAAAAACATCCCAAATCTTAGAGGCTTAGTACAACTGTGTCATTTGCTCATGATTCTGTCTAAGAAAGTAAAAAATGCCTCAACAGCCGGAGGATGTAGTGCTCCTGAATGTGTATGATCAATTTTCCCTGCATATAAACAATGCTCAGACAAGGCCATTCTTTGACCATGATGAAATAAGACACAGACGAGACTATTTTGTCTGAAACAGTCAGAAACTATATAGAGACATGGACATTCTATATATCAAAAATAATTAAACCTCATGCCAGAAGCTATATAGAGACAAGGACATTCTATATATCAAAAATAATTAAACCTCTTCCTCTTCTAGCAAATAAGAGTTACCACCGATGTTAGTCCCACTTTAACCCTCCTGCCTCATATATAAAAACTACCAAGAGATCCAGTCACCAACTTGCCCCTGCGTTCTGAAAACATCCCATCAAAAACAGGCTCCTGCTTCCTTAAACCCTTTACGGAATCACCCAGGAAATACCCGAATTTTATAACAACCCCTCCCATTCCCCCTTTGTGATCTCTCTGGTGTACAGACTTCCTTGCTGCACCACTTTAAAGCTAATTTTGCTTGACTATGAGTGTGTTCCTAGTGTCTTGGAAGTGTAGGTCAGTAATTTGGGCTGGGCTCATCTGGCTGGTTCTTCTGCACCTGGAGTCTCTGATATGGCTGCAGTCATCTGGCAGCTGAACTGCGATAGAATGGTCTAAGGCAGCATCACTCACATGGCTGGTGGCTGGGTGGCTGACAGCTGACTGACATGTCTCCAGCAGGCTAGCTCAGGCATTTTTACTTGGTAAAAGGTGGTGTGGTATAAGGAGGCAAGCCCCAAATGCACAGTATGTTAAGCCTCTGATCGAATTGTTTGCTAATGTGTCACTGGTCAAAGCAAGTCACGTGGTTAATCCCAGAATCAATGAGGAAGGGGACCATCAAGGGTGGACATATAGGAAGAAGTTATCTCCACCCTTGATGGGGATTCATTTCTATAACAAACTACCATAGCTCTGAACACACACAGTCTCATTCAATCCTCACAAATGAAGACACTGTTATCCTAGTGTTTCTGATGAGAAAATTCAAGTTTAGAGAAATCTGAGTCTTGGCTCAGGTTATACAGCTAATAAATGCCAGTACCAAAGCCCAGGATCAGATTACTGAGTCTTACTTCAGAGTTCCTCTCCCCTGGGCCCTCAGTGCAGATTTGCCATTTGGGTGTAGATGCATTGTCACTTTGGTTCCACAGGGCACTTCTAGCACCTTTGGAGACTGCTGTAATTTAGCATAATGTCTTCGGGGTCATCCCTTCTTTTTTATGGCCCAATAATATTTCATCATGTGGTTATGCCATATTTTGTTTACCTGTTCATCAGGTAATGGACATTTGGGTCAAAGCCCCAAGAAGGAGGAGGATCAGCCAGTTAAATGATGAACTTTATATAACAAAGTCATGCCAACCCACTTATGCATTTTACTGGGGCATTTGGATAGTGAGGCTTAAACATCTCAATCAGTAATGTGCCTTCTCTCCTTTGAGTCAAGGAGGGAACGCGAACCCCAGGAGGCAAGGATAGTGAGTGGGGGGGGGTCAGGGTCATGAAGGGCCCCATGCTCTGGGCCTCTCACAAGGGCGTTTGAAGCAGTCTTGCTCCCATGTTGAGGGGTTTCCTACAGGACCCCACCCAGCCTGGCCCTTGTATTCTATTCAAGGGCCCAATTCTATTGCTGGGACATCTAGACACGGCACATTTTATCAGAAATTTCTTCTGCCACCAGATCACTGACTACAGCCCTAATACAGCTAGGAAAAGATCCCCTGAAAATATAAATTTGACCAATTTCTGACTCCTTTTTCTTTTCTTTTCTTTTTAGGTAAACAGTAAAAGCCTAGGTTGGTGGGGGGGAGGGTGAGAAGGAGAGGAAATAATCTCCTTCCCAAAGCTACTCCTCTGCAGACAGCGGGAAGTGTCAGGTGTCTGCGAGAACTGGCAGGGCTCCATAAGCTAAGAGCCCCTGGAAATGCCCAAAACTTGAGTTGGTTCTTTAAAAAAGACCATACAAAACAGAACAGTGGTGCACCAAGAAAACACGTTGCTAGGATTAATTGTAAAAGCAGAGATGGAAGTTGCTTTCAGGACAAGCTCCGAGACCTCCTTGCTGAACTGCTCTCCAGTTGCAGGGGTCCCTGGCATAGAGCTGCCCCGCAGGTTCCCCAGGGGCACTGAAGGAACCCCCCAAATACACACTCTTAACAGGGCTTTGAGTGGCTTGAGCACCCCATTTTCAGAAACACTGTCCCAGAGGACACTTTAGTCTTCCTTCTTCTGGTTACGATGGTCATTCGTGAAGGTGGAAGTCACAGGAGAAAGGAAAAACGCTTTCGAGTCTTTGGGAGTGAAATGGGTTAGTCCTCGGCTAACTGGAAATTTAATTGACCAGCACGTTCCACTTAACTCCCATGCCTGCTTCAGGTCAGTGAAAGGAATGTTTTAATATCGGTTCAACTTGTTTAATTAAGTTGAGAAGTTCTCTGGGGAGGCAGAGCCATGCCATTTCTACAGAAAATGAATAGATAAGCGCAGGTGGACTAGGCTATGTTGTATTAGTCAGAGTTCTCCTGAGAAACAGAACCAGTAGAATGCATATGTAAAGAGATTTATTATAAGGAATTGGCTCATGTAATTGCGGAGGCAGTTCAAGTCTGCAGCACAGGAGCCGGTGCTGTGTAACTTCCAGTCCAAGCCCGAATCCAAAGGCGGGAGAGGACCAAGGTCCCTCCCAGCTCAGAGACTGGCAGAGGGAGTGGATTCTCCCTCAGCCAGCCTTTTTGTTCTATTCTGGCCTTAATTGGATTGCATGAGGCCCACCCACATTGTGGAGGGCAACCTGGTTTACTGGATCTGCTGATTCAATGTTAATCTCATCCAGAAACACCCTTGCGGACACACCTGGAATAATACAGGGTCCGGCAGAAGTAACGCCCGCTGGAGTGTGGGTGGTAGGGTAATAATATGGCTGTAATGATTTATAGTTTTATTTTGAACATTTCACCTAGAATGTCATATGGTGTGCTTGAGTGCGATATTGTTATGTTACAGAATTTCATGCTTATGATTTTGTAATAAAAGATTTTGTGATACAAAGGGGTGTTATTTGTGTCAGACCTGATATTTAACCTAAAAGCTAGGCATTCCATGTCCTAGATGACATATAAAATTAACTCTCACAGGTGTTATTTTATATTTAAAAAAAATTTTATTTATTTATTTTTAGAGAGAGGAGAAGAGAGGGAGAAAGAGAGGAAGAGAAATGTTTATGTGTGGTTGCCTTTTGCATGTCCCCCACCAGGGACCTGGCCTGCAACCCAGGCCTGTGCCCTGAGTGGGAATTCAACTGGCGACACTGGTGACACTTTGGTTCACAGGATGTCACTCAGTCCACTGAACCACTCAAGCCTGGGTTGTTAATTTTACATTTTAAAAGAAAGGGATCTAACTGTGTTATATTACTCTTAATTTAATTAAATCTGGTACAGGACCAAGAGGTGATTTATTTATTTACTATTTTATTTTATTTATTAAAAACTTTTTTTATGTATTTACTTTTAGAGAGAGGGGAAGGGAGGGAGAAATAGAGGGAAAGAAACATCGATGTGTGATTGCCTCTTATGTAGCCCCTCACTGGGGACCTGGCCTGCAACTCAGGCATGTGCCCTGACTAGGAATCAAACTGGTGACCCTTTGGTTTGCAGCCCATGCTCAATTCACTGAGCTACACCAGCTAGGGTTATTTACTATTTTAGATTAGATTTATTTATTTTTAGAGAGAGGGGTAGGGAGAGAGATGGAGGGAGAGAAACATCAATCAGTTGCCTCTTGCAGGTACTCCCCCAACGAGGCACCTGGCCCACAACCCAGGCATGTGCCCTGACTGGGAATCAAACCTGTGACCCTTTGGTCTGCAGGCCAGCACTCAATCCATTGAGCCACACCCGTCAGGGCCCAAGAGATCTTTTAAAAGATACCTTGAAACTGTGTTTTTCTCAGATTAGCTGGCTGGTGCTCCTCCCCTCCCCTCTCCTGCTGTCATTACCCTGCGCTGTAACACTATGGCTTCACATGTATGTCTCCACCATTGGACTGTAGGTTCCCAAAGCCAAGACCCTGGACTATGTTGTTTACCCAGCACCGCCAGCCCAGGATGGTGACTGCCACGTAGAAGGTGCTCAATAAGCTTTAAAAAAATTTGTACGTGTCGCTTTGTCAATGATACTGGTATTATTAGCAGCAGTGAACGGTACCAGGAGTTCCCTATGAGTTAGGCTGGGCTTCAGTTCAGCAACTGGGGTACTTGAGTTCTGGCTAGGAAAGAATTCAGATCCAGAACTCAAACTATAAGGGAAAATTTATTTAGAAAGTTAGAGGTAGCCCTGGCTGGCATGGCTCAATGGATTGAGCACGGGCCTGAGAATCAAGGAATCGCTGGTTTGATTCCCAGTCTAGGGCACATGCCTGGGTTGCAGGCCAGGTCCTCAGTAAGAGGCATGTCAGAGGCAACCACACATTAATGTTTCTCTCCCTCTCTTTCTCCTTCCTTTCCTGTCTGTCTAAAAATAAATAAATAAACTCTTTTAAAAAAACCTTAGAGTTAGAGGGCCCTTGGAGCTTAGAAGAAAGAAGGCAGAGACAGAGGTATGCTGTGAGGGACAAAAAAAGAAGGAGAGGCTCTGGGAGGTCAGAAGACAGCATACCCTGGGGAAAGAACGGGGTGGGAGAACATGATGGTGTGTCCCGTAGGGAGAGTGGGGCCGGGTTCTCCATCCTCAGAGATTTTTACTGGGAGGTCTCAGAGGAGGCTCTCAATAGCTTGTTCATCAGCTTTTCCAGCTGCGTCTCTTCAGGGTCCTCATTTCCACTGATTGCTAGGCGCAGGAGCAAGGGGAGTGGTCATCAGCTGGCGCTGACGGACACGGCATCACTCCACCTGGTTTTGTGCTTCTCTGGGCCAGCAGCTGAAATACAACTGAGGCCGAGATGTCATCCTAGGGGTTAATGCTTAGGGCAGTGGTCTTAGGGGCTTGTAGCTTTGTCCTTTGCTGGGCACCTGGGGCTCCTCCACCCTGTGACCCTCTATCCCTGGCCCCGCGATCCTGCTCCACTCAAGCCTGACAGCCTGTTACGCTGTGTGAGGTGACTTCCCCACCACGTCTCAGGCAGAACGGGTTTATGGCATTGCATGAGCTTGGTTTGACAAATTAATATGAAATACTAAGAGAAATTATTGACATTTTATGATAGAGAAAGTATTAGGATGAAATGAGACTATAAAATACAATTGTTACAAATGACTAATAAAGAAGGGGCTCAAGTTAATAAACAATCTTTCTATAACTGGTTTCATTCCAGTGAGCTGTATCAGCCGTTGCAGATTTATGACAGGCTGATTCTGACCAGTTGAGCTCAGCTTGTGATAAAAAATGTAACTCAATGTTGGATACAAAGTACAGTTCTTTTTTTTTTTTTTTGGTACCGAATGTCTTTGAGGCATTCAGGAAAATGTTAAAATACCTTTCACAGATGATTTTTCTCCAGCAAATTTTAATTACGCCAAATATGCAATAAACAAAATGCAGTTATTTCCTCTGTAATTAAATTGAGGGAATTCACAAGTTCATCACATTAATGAAAATAGCATTCACCCAGTTGTAAAATTACAAATAGCTTGCTATCTCTTGGGCTTCACATGGTGGCTTTTATTAGTTCATACATTTAAACATATATAGGCTATCATTTCCCCTAAACTGGTTCAGATTTCTTAATTTTGCAACAAATCCTATGTTATAAAAAATGAAAATTCAAGTGTAATCTGGCCGTTCACCTAAGCTCACAATTAAACCTGGTGCAGCATTTTTTCAGTTAGAGGCCAGCTCGGTCCCTATAAATAAAGCCAGCTGCCAACTTCAAAGTAAGAGATAACCTTGAACTTTCAGAGAAAAAGTATATTTATTTTAGCCCATTTAAGCTTGAGTATAAATAATTTTTAGGGCATAATGTTGAAAAAGCCCAACACTCCCCAACACGGATAATGTTTGCCTCTAAAGACACAAGGATAATACAACATAATTAAACTCAGGGGGCAGAAATGTCTTTGAAATACGTGATCTTTGGGGCCGATTAAGAGAAAAGAAATAAGATTTCGTTTTTTTCTTTTAGATGGGATTTTAAGAATGTAAATCTGGTTTTGAAATGTTTGGTGAAATCATTCCCTTATCTCTCTCTCAAATCCCACAAGAAATTCCTTTCCTCAGAATTGGGTTTGGAAGTTCTCGAGTCTAATTCCTGACTCAGGGCCAGCATCTCCTTCTTGTGGTTCTGATCTGTGCAGCCCCTCCAGGCAGCTGTTTTTTGTACCTGAAAGGCTGATTGCCGGAAGCACCTTCCTGATGCTGTTAGTGCCTTAAGCCACATCCCCGCAGTGTCCAGCATCATCAGTTCTCTCACCTCTAAAAATGTCCCAAATCCCACAACTGTTGCTCCCATTAAACATTTTTCAAACGTCTCCCCATTCTGGATGCTATAACCTAGCTGATTCAAATATGTCAATACCAGTTTTAAAATATAATTTATAAATTTGATTCTACAAAATTTATTGAACACAGTGTGCTAGGTACATGGTAGGAAATGGGTATTATAAATAATTAATTTATAAGTGTATAAAACGATAGCCCCTATGAGGAGGAGGGAAGAGGAAAAGCATGGTACAGGCATTCTTGGGACCCTATGTCTAATTCAACCAGGTAAACACCAGAGCTCCACCCAGAAATCCTGACACTCATGAATCAGACATGATTTTTAAAACCATCCATAAAAGGAGAACAGAAAGATCGAGTTTCATGGGTGAGAAATGAGGGGTGAGGAGGAGATGGTAAGGCAAGTTACAAAAGGACTGAAGCTTTCAGCAGGTGCAGCTGAAGACTATGGAGGGAGATGGCATCCCACGAGGGTGTAGGGGAAACCGGAATATATTCTGGGGACGGGAAGATCTCACAATTGGTTCAAATGTGTAGAAGAGAGCGGGGAGAAGAATGCTGGAAAGAGAAGCTGGCCAAGATATGGAGAGCTCTGACTACCAAGCCAAGGTTTTACACATGACTTGGTAGAAGATGAGGAGTTGCTAACGGTTGGGCACAGGGGTGTGGAAGTGGTCCTTGTACACACAATGATGGAGCTGTCTGTAAGGGCAAAGGAGGACGAAAAAGAGGGCTAGTGTTACTGGACTGAAGTGGTCTGTTTGCCTGTGTGCATCAAGCCCAGTGAGACACGAACAGGAGTTTGTAGCCAAGAAAGTAAAAACTTATTAAGGAGGTGGCGCCATGCCCAGAGTCACAGGTGTGTTAATGCTCAGAGACCTGGTTCCCCAATGGCTTCCAGGAGATGGATTATATAGGGAAAAAATTCATTAATCATGGTGACTAAAGGAGTTTGGGTGGTGGTCTCTGCTAATAGGTTGGGGCCAGGGTAGGGGGAAATTGATCATTGTATCTGGCCCTGACATCAGCTATGGAGTTGTTCTGACTTTGCAAAGCTATGTTCAGTGGGATTGCTTTACTTCCTGGGTCTAGAGCTAAAACACAACTGAGGCCTAGATGTTATCTTTAGTTTGACTGAAAATTCTGTCTCTGTAGTCACTAGACCCAGGATCTTCTTCCTAAGACTACCGGATGCTGAGCAGAGCCTCACTTTCTTGAGGACTAAATGATTAAGCAAGAGAGAGGGATGTGGGTGGGTCAGGGTGCTAGATAAGGCTGGCTTTAGTCAAAGGGGAAAAAAATCAAAAGAAAAGTCCAGATTCAAGAAAATAAGATTTCTGAGTGATTATACTGGCACTGCTGGACCAGTGAGGAGACTCAAGCATAACACCCAGACACAGTGGTCCGTGGAGAGGGCTATGCAGCCTGATTTCCTGCTCTCTGGAAAGGATTGATTCAAACCCAGGTTGGACTTATTTGTTTAGCTGCTACATCAAATGCTTTGTTGACATTGGGCCTGGTGTTCAACAGGTCTTCTGCCGCCCCACCCCACCCCCCACCACAGGAATTCTTCAGACCTCCCCACACTCACAATTTACAAGTGCTTTGGAGGATAACCTGTGTAAAGCCTGACCTTCACCTTTGTGCAAATCAATCATTTGTTAGTGTTTATTTGACATTTTTGACTCCCAAGATAATTGTAAATCTTCACTTTATTGCCTATCATTTTATCTCTTTTTCCCAGCTCTGTTTTGTCATAAATGGAATACCATCAAAGTGATTGCAAAAAAATGTTGACAAGAGTGAAGACAGACCCCTAGAGCTCTAATTAAAAGACCCACTAATAGCATTAAAGCCATTGTTAACAGACTGCAGAAACATTGTTTCCCTGGAGGCAAACCTACCCTTCAGTCTTTCTGTGCCCCTCAGAATTAATCATTTTATTCCATTTAGACCTCATAGTGACATCAAAGACTTTAAACTTTCCCAGCCTCAGTCTCTCTAGAACCAGCAAGATGGGAAGGAGATTCATGGGACACTAGTGTTCTGCTACTTTTTCATAGACTGCTTTTTCTTACTTTTACTTTAAAGATATTTTTATTGTACAGTGAAAGGACAGCAAACTCACAGTTATTAACAACCACACCTAAAACAAAAGCAAACTAAGAGGACAGCTAGATCAGGGGTGGAAACATAGAAATGAAGATCTCATGGAGGGTTAGCAACAGGGGAGTGGGAGGAGGAGAAGGAGGGAGAAGGTACAGAAAATAAGTAGCATAGATGGTAGGTAGAAAATAGATAGGGGGGAGGGCAAGAATAGTAGGGGAAATATAGAATCTAAAGAACTTGAGACACATGGTCATAAACTAAAGGGGGGAATGGTGGGGGTAAGGGGGTGCAGGGTGGAGGGGAATGAAGGGGGAATAGAACAACCGTAATGGCATAATCAATAAAATAAAAAATAATAAAAAAGTAAAAAAATTGTATTATACAAATACAAGAGGAGAAATTACTGGATTGTATAGTAGTTTTTCATAGTGGCTACATCAATTTATGTTCCCACCAACAGTGCACAGAATTCTCTTTTCCCCAAATTTTCACAAACATTTGTTATCTTTTGTCTTTTTGATAACTTCCATTCTAACAGGTGTGAGGCTATATCTCACCATGATTTTAATTTGCATTTCCCTGATGATTAGCACCTTTTCGTGGCTTGTGGGTTTTGTTTTTTGTGCTTTTTGATTTTTATCGGTTGTTGTTTTTGCCATTGAGTTATGTGAGTTCTTTATGTATGTTGGCTATTAACCCCTTATCAGAGTAATGATTTGCAAATATTTTCTTCTGTCCTATGGGCTGCCTTTTCATTTTGTTGATGATTGCCTTTGCTGTGCAGAAACTTTTTAGTTTGATGCAGCCCTATTTATTTACTTTTGCCTTTGTTGTCTTTGCTTTTGGTATCATATTAAAAGAAATCACTGCCAATTCCAATGACAAGGGGCTTAACCTTCTAGGAGTTTTATGGTTTCAGATCTTATGTTCAAGTCTTTAATCCATTTTGAGTTAATTTTTGTGTGGTGTAAGAGAGTGGTCCAGGTTCATTCTTCTGCATATCCAGTTTTCAAAGCACATTTATTGGTTTACTTTGGGACTCTCAGTTGTGTTCCACTGATCTGTATATCTATTTTTATTCCAATACCATGTTGCTTTGATTACTATTGCTTTGTAATATACTATGAAATCAGAAAGTGGGATGCCTCCAGCTTTGTTCTTCTATCTCAAGATTGCTTTGACTGGCTATTGAAGTCTTTTGTGGTTCCACATAAATTTTAGAGTTTTTTTTGTTCTACTTTGATGAAAAATACCATTGGAATTTTTATAAGGATTGCATTGAATCTGTAGTTTTCTTTGGGTATTAGAAACATTTAAAAATATTTGTTTTTTCAATCAATGCTCATGAAATATCTTTCCATTTATTTGTTTTCTTCATTTTTTTATATTAGCATCTTATAGTTTTCAGTATATAGATTTTCACCTCCTTGGTTAAATGTAATTCTAGGTATTTTATTCTTTTTGGTGCAATTGTAAATGGGATTGCTTTCTTAATTTCTCTTTTTGATAGTTTTTTATAAACATAAAGAAATGTAACTAACTTTTGTATATTGATTTAGTATGATGAATTGGTTTTTTAGTTCTAACAGTTTTTTGGTGGAGTCTTTAGGGTTTTCTATACATAATTTATTAATTATAAATTTCCTCTATTATATATAATGTATTTTATTATTATTAAAGAAATTTAAAAGCATACTCTGTAGACAGAATTCTAAGACAGTCCTATGATCTCTCCACCCTTTTATTCTGTGCCCATGATTCAGTTTAATTATATGGCAAAGATGAAGGTATTTTGCAAATGTAGTTATGCCTTAAGTTAAGGAAAAGAGAGATTTACTTGAATAGGCATGATGTGATCAGGCAAGCTCTTCACAGAAACTCAAAGCAATAGAGACTCTCATCCACTGGCCCAGATGAAACCAACAGCCATGCTGTGAACTGCCCAAGGAGAGTGGCAGCCAATAGGAACATGGACCTCAGCCCCACAATAGCAGGGAACTTCTTTTGCCAGCAACGTCAGTGAACTTGGAAGTTCATTCTTCCCTAGTTGAGCCTCCAGCTGGAAATGCTTTACTGTCATGTTGTGAGACCCTGAGCAGAAAACCCAGCTAAGTATCTCTGGACTCCTCACCTATAAAAACTGTGAAACCATAGACATAGGCTGTTTTAAGCCACTGAATTTGTAGTAATTCGTTATGCAGTAATAGAAAACAGATACACAAAAGCAGAGTAAATAGCACAAAGCTGTTCAAACAATAGTCCATAGATCCATGGTATCCCCAATATGTATGTTTGTTTCTTTTTTTATTAAGATTTTATTTATCTATTTTTAGAAAGAGGGGAAGGGAGGGAGACAGAGAGGGAAAGGAAAATCAATGTGTGGTTGCCTCTCACGTGGCCCCCACTGGGGACCTGGCCTGCAACCCAGGCATGTGCCCTGACTGGGAATCGAACTGGCGACCCTTTGGTTCTCAGCCTATACACTCAATCCACTGAGCTACACCAGCCAGGGCATGTATGTTTGTTTCTGATCATGAAGAGTTAAGTACAGAAATTCAGAGTAAACATCAAGAAACTTTCATAGCATTTTGACATTGCCACGACCCCTACGTGCACACCACTGGACTCGTCTCAAGGAGCAGGATGTACCCATCTTGGATTTGCTAAATTTATATGATTAGTTGTGTATGGTATGATTTGTGTACTGGATACAAATTACAACATGTACAATTTTAAGTTTAGTTTGGCAACTGAAATCCAAAAGTATAAAAATACAAGAAATGCAAGTATTTACTTATTTTTATATCTTGTTATTTTTAGTAAAGCATGCTTGTTTTTAATTTAGCAAATTATTAGCTAAATTAGGGGAAAATCCAATGGTTTAATTTTAACCCTATTTTATTTTAACTGCATGTTTCAACAACCATAGCATGATGTAGTTGGGAACTTCCTGGTTATATAGAAAACCAACTCACAGAACAAATAAAGCCTGTAAAGAATTTTGCATTGTAGCTTAAAAAGTGTGCAAATTTGTTAATGTGGCAATTCTAGTATGTGTGCAGTTTGAATGTGACAGTGATATGAAGAGTTCTTTTTAACATAAAATCATGAAAGAATACGTTATCAAGAAATGTGCTTTGGAGCTCAGGGTTTGTGTAGGGGGTTGTGTTCTCAGAGCAGAGCCGCAACGTTGGGGTGAAATTCTGGGGCAGTCACCTGGACCAAGGGGCTTGTGAATTAGTGCCCTGCTTCCCTCATTGACAAAATCTTGCTACAGAAAAAAAAAAATCAGGTGGACAAATAGTGTACTTAGTGATTAATTAAAAATCTGTGAATTACCTAAAGGCACATGCATTAGATTAAGGACCATTCTGCACCTTTGTGATGTGGAGTGCCGTCACCTCTTGCTGCGTGGTGAGGCACAGTGCTTGTTCGGGGAGAATTCTGTTGCTATAAAATGCAGAACAAACTCATGTTTCTAGCAAGATAAGAAATCATTTTGATCCAATATTTAAAGGTGTGAACTGGACATCCATACTTGCTGCTTTGTCTAATATCATAGATATCTTTAATGATGCTAAAACTTCCACATAAGGAAGCAATGCAACAAGATAAAAAAAAACGGCAAAGAAAAAAAGTTGATATTTCTACAGATTTTTATGACCTGCCTCAACAACAGTCAGGAATGTGGGTGGTAGCCTATTACCGTACACTTACACCTATGACTTTGGATTTGATTTCCAAAATCAAATCATCACCTTTGATTTGGTAATGCACCTGTAAGAAATCTATGGCTGTGGAATCTATTATTGGATCAAAAGATACGAATAATTCAAGTAGAACTACAACTTTACAAAATAAATCGATGGCACTGGCTACTGATCAAGGACTGAAGATGAATTTTGAAAATATAGCAGTATTTACTTCACCGTGAATGGAAGTTAAAAATGAGTATTCTAAGCTCGCAGAAACTACTTTAAAGTCTCTTCTGCTATTCCAGTCGACACACCACTGGCAGGCTGCTTTCTCCCCTACCAGTGTCGTGACAAGGAGACAAAGAAAAATTTATCTCCCGTGAGCAGTGTTGTCACAATCCACACTAGGTTAGATCAATTAACAAGCAAGAAGCAAGTTCATTTGTCACATTAAAAGCTTTAAATATTGATGTACATGGCTTTTCGTTCAAACTGTGCACAGAGGCATTTAATACGGGAAATCACTCTTACCACATCTCCCGGATGAGTTATGATTGTGGAATGACAAAAAGTTACAAATGTAACAGCAATTATCCATATTCATCGCTTATAGACACACATTCAAAGCCACATATGGCTTTAAAATTATTTTCCCTTCCTGTAGGATATGTTTGTTCTGATTATATTTATTGAAATATAATTTTATGTGCTGAATCCATTAAAATTGGATTATATGTTGTATGTCTGGGTTTTTATCATTTAATTTTTTGGCAATTCACTTTTATTGTATTTTACTAAAATATTTGTGTACAATAAGTTGGAAATTTTAAAAAAATCAAATCAGTCCTCTCTCCCAGATACAGAAGCAGCTACCAGGATATAAAACTTCAGTGGCCAAGTTCTCCTCCACGAAGACCTACCATTCAGCATTCTTGCCTCTACTGTTCTCCCACTTCTGTTTTTGCTGGAGTGAATCTCAGATACCATATAATTTTACATGCAAATACTTCAGTACTTATCTCTAAAGTAATGACTTGAAAATGCTAACCACAGGATCATCACATTCAACAAAATAAGTAATTTCTTGTAAGATTCAAAACCTGGTTTATATTTATTTTTCCCCCGATTATCTCAAAAATATATTTTGATAGTTGGTTTGTTCAAATCAGGATGCAGAGAAATGCCACCCAGGGCGTTTGGTTGTGATTCTGACCTCTACGTTCATCTGACAGTGGCCTTTCTTTCTTTAAAGCATCGTTTGTTGAAACTGCGGCATTTGTCCTGTGGAATTTTCCACATTTTTGAATTTGACTTATTGCTACCTAGAACAAACTGTTAACCTGTGGGGCCTTTAAATGAGAGATGAGAGCGGAAGCTCCCCAGACATCTGCCCTGGGCTCCACGTGTTCTAGCCCTGCCCCTTGCCCCAAGAAGGGCCTGGGAAAGTCTACTGAGGTGCACCCAGGGCCATAGAGGATGCTGGAATTAAACCTCCTGTTTCTGAAATGCATTTGCCACTGTACAGGTTAAGCAAAATAATAAGGAAAAAGGAAAAGTGCACTTGAAAACAGGTCAGGTATGAACGCAGCACAGTGTCAGGTCCTGGCTACTCACTGATGCTTGCATTCCAAGGGCTGGCTGGGCTCCTTCTTGGGGTTCACTGTGGCACCACCCTTATCGTCTCCCTCCTTGTCTACCTCTAATTCCTCTTCCTCTCCTTCCTCGCCTCCTTCAAAATTGTCATTATTTTCTGTGGCCTCCCCATTGAAGTCTGGCCGCTGGTGGAAGAAGTGTCCGATCCGAAGTGAGAGGCTCTGGTGAACTCAGAATCTTCACCCAGTGAGTCTCCATCACCAGATGCTTCCAACAGACTGAAGACGCTGAAAAACGAATCACTGGGGACTTGCTTAGTAATTGTTCTGACGGTGCCTCAACCCTTGTGTTTCTGCTTTTTCTGGATCGTTTTGACTGTAACACTCCTTGCCCCACCCCCCAGTCAACCCATGAGGTCAACTATTTTCAGAACCTTCTAAGGAAAAGGGATAGTAGGCTTATCTAGTTCTGACTTCATCTCGCACGTTTTTGTCAGGACTGAATTGGTAAAGTAGCCATTGGGTTCAAAGTGGAGCTCTAATAGGCCGTCCAGGGTCTGAAAACTTCACTTTGACACCCTGTAGGTGTTTCAAGATGGGCTCATCATTTTCCAGGACTAACTTAGCATAGCCATGATTCTAAAGATGGTGAGCCATGGTCCTGGCCAGGTAGCTCAGTTGGTTAGAGCATCATCCCGTATACCAAGGTTTTGGACTGCATCCCCAGTCAGGGCACACACAAGAGTCAACCAATGAATGTGCAAATAAGCAGAACAACAAATTAATGTCTCTCTCTCAAAAAAAATCAATAAAAAATTTGGGGGGGGGGCGAGAAAAAGAAGATGGTGAACCAGACTCCAAAATTCCTTTGGGGTTTGGCTCTTCTGCTGACGCTAGAACTAGTTTATCTTGCATGGCTCCAGCCAGTTTGTCCTCCCCTTCATTCTCACTGTGAGGTTCCAATTCGGAGTCTGTTGGCTCCGCATCACCTAACACTTCTCGTGTCGGTGAGAGGCTGGTACAGTGCCTAGACTTCCTCTCCTCTTTATAGATCTTGGCTTCTCTGTGAGCACACTTCACCTGAAGTTGTTTCAATGTGTTGATTCTTTTTTTATTCTTTTTTCTTTTTTTACTTCCTTGGACAAAGTCTTGATGTAGCTGGGAGTAGTGTGGGAGCCACTGTCAAGCAGGTCCTGCTAGGCTACCGGAGCTCGAGGGCTCTGCATCACCTGACCTGTGAGCTTCTTTGTAATACTTGTGGTGTCTTCAGCAGCTTCCAAGGAATCTGAAGGAACCCCGTCTGAAAAGCTGTTGGTATCTGCCATATGAATGTTTTTTTTAATCTCCTCATGCCTCCTGTGGCAGTAGCGGCCAAAAATAACTTTTCCAATTCCGGAAGTCATGGGTCTTTATTGCAGAACACATGAAAAGCACGCAGAGGGGGAAAAAAACCCAAAACACAGAACAAAATAAAGTTAAAACAAAGCAGAAGCAATCTGCTATCGGGCCACTCAGAATTAACCTTTGTCATACGGCAGTTGGTATCTTTCCGTTCTTTGTAGAACATGCAGCCCAGCTGTGAGTTCCGGACCTTGCTTCCCCACTTGCAGACGTGGTCTTCCGTGGCTGCGGCGAGGTCTAGCTTTCATCCGCTCCATGCTTTTCTGTGCGAGGAGTTTTTTGCTGAGCTACAGCTCGCGCCTGCTGACTTTAAGTGTTTCTTTAGATTTAGGGGTCATGCCCAGAGTACTCTGTGTCCCCATCTTTGTCTCCAGCGGACATGCTGCTGGGTCCTACCATTTTCATGTTCACTTCCCCAATCAGTTCTTGCTTCTTGGTCAGACAGAGGTGACAAGGAGTATCCCCACTGTCACCATTTCTTCCTTGTGCCAAGGGTGAGGGGGTTGCGGGCAGCGGAGAGGAGGCAAGCAATGTTTCACAAGCAACTGTGGAGCCAGAACTTAACCAGTCCTTCTTAAAGAAAGGATTTGTTTTAGTGCAAAGTGACATTTTCCTTGACTGAGCTGGCGTCTGTGGGTTGCATTATTACAGAGGCCCTGGTCATTTGGTCAGTCTCACCCCCAGTTACCTGAACACTCGCATATGTCAAATACTCTTCACAGATTTAAGCACATGGGGAGAAAAGCCCCAAGTGAGAACAAACAGGTATCAGGTGTTAGGATTGCAATAGATCTTTCTTGGGGAAACAATTCAGTACACAATAGGGACCTCGATACTAACAAAAATATCTTAGTATTTTTGAGAGGCAGTGTAACATGGTGTTTAGGAAAATGATTCTGATATCAGAGTGTCTAGATTCAACCCCTGGTTTTGCCACTTCTTAGCTGTGTGGTCTTGGGAGAGATAATAGGCATCCCGTACCTTAGTTTCTGCATCTGTAAAATGGGGATGATGCTAATAAAAGTACGGGCCTTCTGTCCTGGCTGGTGTGGTTCCATGGGGTGAGTGCCAACCTGTGAATGGATAGGTCGCTGGTTCAATTCCCAGTCGGGGCACATGCCTGGGTTGTGGGCCAGGTCCCCAGTTGAGGCCATGTGAGAGATAACCACACATTGATGTTTCTCTCCCTCTTTTTCTCTCTCCCTTCCGCTCTCTCTAAAAATAAATAAATAAAATATTTTAAAAAGATTTTTACAAAATTAGATGAATGTTGGTATGATCTTACAAAATGTACAAAAAATATATAATGTAAAAAAGTACTGGCCTTTCCATGGTCGTAAGAGGATCCTGCGAGTTGGCATGTGTCCAGCACTCAGCACGGTGCCGGCCCATAGCAGGTGCTCACCGTGGCGGTAGCTGTGTTTATTGACCTGAGCTTTTCATGCATATTAAACTTTTTATTTTTTAGAGAGATTTCATTTATTTTCCATTTAGAGAGGGGAAGGGAGAGAGAAAGAGAGAGAGAGAGAAACATCAGTGTATGAGACATAATTGATCAGTTGTCTCTCATTCACCCCCAACTGGGGACCTGGCCTGCAACCCAGGCATGTGCCCTGACTGGGAATCGAACCAGCGACCTTTGATTTGCAGGCTGGCACTCACTCCACTGAGCCACACCAACCAGGGCCAACTTTCTTAATCTACAAAACAACCCAGTCCTATGTGGACTGCTGTCACTTCCATGTTACAGAGGGTTGAACAGGCACAGACTGGTGGATAACTAGCCCAAGGCCACACTCTGGAAACAGGCACAGCTGCGTCCAAACCCGGGCAGTGGGTGGGCCGCAGCCCAGAGCCTGCTCCTCATGGTGACATCTGATATCGCCACCCTCTGCTTAATCCAGCAGAGCTTCTCCAGACCCAAGGAGACTGTTTCTTTTCCATGCTTCCTCTTCCTTGAATCTTTGACTCAAGTATGAATGTGGACGTGCTCCTGAGTTTGAAACGAGGCTTTCTGTGCTCCCTCAGCCCTCTGCGGCTTGGCCCCTTGTCCTGTGCCATCTTTACTCCTTCGGCTGGGCAGAACTTGGACCTTCGTGACAAACTGGACCCTTCCTGCCTTTGCTTACTGACAGGGAGCTGCTGCCAGGCAGAATTCAGTTACCAAATGTGTCCTTATGCAGAGGGTTGTCCTCACGGTCCACCTGCCGTCTCTAGATCTTCGCTTCTCCTCTGTTTTATTCCTTTTTTTGAAAAACGCTCAGCCCCAGTGCTAGTCCCTTCATACTTCATTTGTATGTATAAGTGAATGGCCCCTTTCAGAGTTCTGAGCTCAGGTGCCTATGTGCACGAGCCTGGGGACCACACAGTGACAGAGGGACGGCAATGCTCGGCGACAAAGGAAGGGGTGTGGCTTGGCATGGGGTTCATTGTGGAAGGATTTACCAGACACTGCTTTGGGCTGGGACTAGGAACACGTAAGGAAGTTCCCAGCCTGCTTTTGTGGTCTAACAACAGGGGCAGATGCCTAGCAGGTCCCAGGACACAACAGCGGAGCATGGGGTGTGGAGGTCAAAGGCTTCCGGAGGAGGAGGCCCTGAGCTGAGCCAGACCAAGGGGCGTGGGTCCAGGCTGGTCTCGCCCTAACTGTGCGACATTGTCAGCCTCTCTGGCCTTTTTCCTCCCGGTAAAATGGGGTTGCTGTGAAAATGGAACATGCAGCACATGCAGCACACGAGAGTCGCCCTGGGAATCATAGGGGGAAGTGTGATTGCTGGCATTATACCCGCTGCTGACAGCAAGGGTGCTCCTGAACAACACGCCCTCTTCATATTGTCATATTCACTTCCAGGAGCAAATCCCAGCTTACGTGTAAATACAGCTCTTTAGAAATACAATTATTTAGATGATTACTTGACTTAGTGTGGGTATATAAATGTCAAATCACTAGGTTGTACACCGGAAACTAATATAGTATTGTGTGCCAACTATACTTTGATAAAATACTGTTTAAAAAATAAAAATACAATGCCACATAGAAGAACCAGGTTCCTAAAAGGTGTTAGGAGTGGATTTCACGGCAGACGGCTCCTGCATCAGCCGCCTCCCTCATTCCACTTGACTCGTCCGCCACGAGCCCCAGGAAACGTTTGGTGGTTTGCAGAGCTGGAACCAGATTTTCCATCCCCAACGCTGTGTTCTTTCTTGAGTGACAGCAGCAAAGATGTTTCCTTCACATTTAACACAGGGCCAGGGATGTGTAATTACGACTGCGGAGGAACCCTCTCGGCTCCCTGGGGTCACATCTGAGCAATGCTTCCTTTGGAATATTGCCCTTATTTCTCCATGGAGTACAACTGAGCGAAGCCAAGTTGCTGAGACAAATGACATAAGTGTGACATTGCATTAAATGGACATTTCCCCCGTGGCCTTTAACAAGTTCTACTTTAAAGAAGACAAGTAGCTGTCCAGCTGGCTAATTAAAAGTACCGGGTTGCACAGGTGAGGGGTGCAGAGCTCTTATTAAAGTGTCCGTTTGCTACCTTGATGGCTCCTAAGGAGCAAATATGTCTACTGCTCCAGATATAAAGAAATAAAGTGACTCAGCCGTGGGAAACCCACGCTGGAGAACAAAGGAATCCAGGATGACACAGCCCTCGGCACTGTGTCAACAAACGAATCGGAGGGCGAGGCAAAGTGCCTGCTGCAGGCTCTTTGCAGCTCTAGTCAGCTGCAGCTCCCCTCCAGGAGGGGACCCTCTGGACCCCGTATCAACCTGTGGCCCACACGTCTCCCCCCGTTTATCAAGGAGGGGGTTCGTAGGGCATAAGTGCCAGGTGTCCCCTCACTAAGGCCAGGGCACCCCACTGAAGAGCAGCTCTTGAACAAAGTGTCCCAGGTGAAAGCCAGTGACATGTGCTGTGGGGTTACAGTCACCAGCCTTGGCTCTCTCCCCACAGTCCTCTGAATGACAGTAAAGGGACAAAACCAAAACCGAAAGGCATGAGTCTCCAGGGGTAAAGAGAGTAACCAGGCAAGAGGACACAGCGCAGAGAGAAGACATGCAGGAATTCGGAAATCAGGTCTCTGAGCCACTGACCTAGCAAGACAGCTGAGAAGCCAGCCGGCATGTGAGCCCAGAGCCTGCAGACACCAGAGGCATCAGTCACATCGCGAGGCTGAGAACAGGTGCAGACAGGACCTGAGAGAACAAAAAGCAGGCCCTGGTGGCTGAGAGCTGGCCTGAGACTGACAGCCAGGCCACAGTGCTCCTCACTGAACAGAGGCAGCTACAAAGAACACCTACAGGAGACAAGGCCCCTCGGTGATGTGAGGGACAGGGAAAAACAAGACCATTCCATGAGCGGCCTGAGTACCGACGAGTGCAGGAATGCTGCCCAGAGCCCGGGCTCTGTAGTTCAGTTGGTTAGAGCATCTACCCGATACACCAAGGTTGCAGGTTTGATCCCCAGACAGGGGGCATACAAGAAGCAACCAATGAATGCATAAATAAATGGAACAAATCAATGTATCTATCCCCTCCCTTCTCTCTCACTTCCACTCTCTAAAATAAATAAGAATAAAAAAATTAAAAAAAAGAAGAAAAATGCTGCTCGGACCTGAAGAATGGCCCAGAGACCCCCTTTTTTGGACCAAGGCTCCTTTACTGATTATAGCGTTAATCACTTTATTTTTCTTAAATCCTACATGAGATTAAGTCATCACAGGATCGGTCCTCATTTCTAGACAGCACCCAATCCAGAGCAAAACACCCCTTCCCTGAACCCCCTCCAAATCACCTAATTCAAGTGCAAATCATACTCTCAGTTCTTCCCAATGATCTGCCAGCGCACCCACAGTTGTCCACGACATTGGCCTCTCTCTCTGCAACAGAACGAAAAACCCAACTTTGTTTGACTACGGCTGTGTTCCTGGTGGGCTGTGACTGATGAACAGCGGCAGGCCCAGACCACCCCCCACTTCACCCCTGTTTAGACGGCCAGGGGTGGCAGGGTACCCCGGAGAGAGTGGTCCCTGGGGACTGAGGCAGGAGGCACCAGAGCCTCCTGGAGGAAAGGGTGAGTTCTCCAGGGGTGGGTGGTAAGTGAATGGCAGCACCACAGGGGAATGGAGACTCCCTCCCCCCACCCCAGCTAGCTCCCAGAAAAGACAAAGAATAAACAAGAATCTTACAGGAAGCAGAGACAATGGCTAGAGATGAAGAGAATGTCTAAATCTGAAGCATAGTCTCAACAAATAACAAGAAAAAAGAGTTGGAAGGAAAATTACACATTAAAAGAGACTTAGAGCTTTATTAACTACTAGCAAAGTGTAGACCTTATTGGATTTGGATTTAAACACACCATAAAAATAAAACCACTTATGAAACTATCAGAGAAAGATTAAGAATATTGCTTGCACATTTGATGATATGAGGGAATTATCATTAAAATTTTTTTAGGTGTTGATAGGGGAGCTCAAGAGTTGGGAAATTTTAGTTTAAGGTGATAGTTCATAAGCCTCATAGGTAATGCATGTGAAAAGCTATTGTTTTAGGAACTGAGGGTAGGTCCCACCCTGACTCCAGGAGACCACAAGTGATTGACCTCTGTGCTCCGGAAGAGACCCTAAGCAATCACGGTGGTATCCAAGCCATTGTGCTCCAAGGAGAGACAGTCGGCTGCCCAGGATACAGATAAAATCGTCCAGGACACGGGACACAGATAAAGAAAATCACTGGTCAGTGGATGAAAGGATTTCAGGGAAATTGCCGAACTGCAGGTTTCTGCAGGTTTTATCTGATTAACCTCTTTCCTGAATTCCAAATGCTTTACCTACACTTTTCCCCCTTGAATTCCAAACCCCTTACCTACACTTCACCCCCTTATAAAAAAGGCTGGCTTGAAAAGAAATGTAAGAGTGTCTGTAAGGATACAAACCCTCTGTCTTCTCAGATCGCTGGCCATCCAAATAAAGTGCCCATAGTCAGTCCCTGTCTCTGCTTTTTGGGTCTGGTAGGTGACAGGCAGCATGAACACTGGCTTTTCTGGTTTCAGTCTAATCATTGTATTGTGGTTACATTTACATAAAAGATTTCTCATCTTTCAGAGATCCGCGTGGGAATGTTTATAGGTGAAATGCTTTGAATTCTGGAATTTGCTTCAAAAGAATCCTCTGGGGGCTAGGGTAAAGGGAAACCAGAACTGGAACTGTCCAAGTTGAGGTGGGGGGATCTAGAGGCTTATCGTTCTATTAGCTCATTGTTGCCTATATTTAAAATTTTTCACAATGGAAAGTGAAAAAAAAAAAAGAAAAACAAGCCAAAAACAAAACAAAACCCTTCTGTCAAACAAAACCCTTGGAACTGAAAACTGTTCTGAAAGAAAGGCTTTACTGAGCCACGTAGCCAGAGGAAGGACTGGGTCCTGGGGTGGTCGGTCTGAACCACCGGCGGACCCCCCAGGCACAGAAGACAAGTATGTCCTCCACCCTGGGGCTGCTGGGGCTGCTCTGTGCAATGAGTTAGTTGTTCTGCATTAACATTCCCTGTTGGATGGGGCCTGGGAGTGGTGGGGTGGAAGGCAAAGCAGGGAAAGGTGCTTCTGGGACTTGGGTCTGGACTGGTTGTGGGCAGCAGCCCAGAAGCTTCCGCATAAGTGGGGTGGGTGGTGGCGTCTGGTAGCTGGCTATTCTTTCTGGATAATTTGCTCAAATAGCTGCCTGGAAATTGATTCAAAGTTTCAACATACATTCGAATAGGAATGTAATCAGTCTGTTTGCTGATTAACTCTCCTGGTCTCTTCCTCTCACCCTCCAGCCTGCTGTAATTTGATTTAGAACATCTCAGCATTTTTTTCCCTTATCACTTCCACAGCTTAACTTTGTTTGACCTCCCCAAAATAACCTCAGCTTGCTCAGACCTGCCCCTGACCCCAAGCCAGGAAGAGGTCAGGGCAGCCTGACCTCAGAGACTGCAGGCACGGAGATAGAGCTTTAGACAGCAGTTTGGAAATGGTGCAAACCTTGTATCAAGGATCACAAAGCAGGGAGGTAAGGGACAGCTGCAGGCACAGTTCAGTGCTGTCTCTCCTCTCCCTAACGTTTTCTCCGCCCCTGCCCAGGGAATCTGCCCACGAGGCCCCTTCCACACCCCAGGAATCACTTCTCTGGGCAGCTCCACTGGTGGTGGGGGCCGTCTGGAGGACAAAATGCAGGTGGTAGCTATGGGGTCAGATTTGGCCCTGGGGAAGGAAGAGAGGTGGCTTGCCTTTGAGGAGAGGGAGGGGCTGTGAATGCCCTCCATGACCTGGGTGATGGTGGGAGGTGGACGTCAAAATTGGAGGGGACTTTGAGGTACCTGAGTTGTTGACAGAATGGAGGGTGCGGGTGGGATCTGACTCCTGGGGGCAAGGAGCTGGAGCTCTGTGGGGGTTTGTAGGGGATGCTGCTTCAGAGGCTGTGACTTCTAACCGTCCGCTCTGCAATGCTAATCCGGGAGGAGAAATCCTGCATCTTAGACTGAGGAAAGTGCACTTGGAGACCCAGCAGCAGCTTCAAATGGAGCATGTTCTTTTTTTCTTTACCAAGAAATTCCCAAGGACTCTCCTGCTTTTGAGCAACTTATCTAGTTTTTCATATGGCTTGAGACTTGTTTTTGACCTTATCGGAGTACAAAGAAAACATATTTTTCCATCTTTGTAACAGAAAATACATTTGTCCTTTACACCATAAGGGTTTTCTCCACCTGCATGGAACCGGGGATTCATTTAATGATGGTTAGATGGAAGTCTGTGGCTAACACAGAGCTGTTCTCTAAAAATAGACTGTGATCAGTGCAGCTGATGATTCACCAGACGAGGGCGTATCGGAACCGTCCTGGGAAATGGGCACAGGCCAGGGCCGCGTGCCCTGACCTCTCTGGGGTACTGCAGCCCTTTGAGAGTCTAATGGAAGATGTCAACGCCGCCCAGGGCTGGTGCACACACATTCTGCATATGATTTCAGAGGGTTCACTGAACCCTCCTGAGCAAGAACAACAAAGAGCTGGAAGGAAGCGATGGCCATTTACATTACAAAAGGATTCTTTGCTCTAAATAAAGAGGATTTACTAACGCTCCAAAATGCCTTTCCAGTAAATTCCAGTTGGTTTATTTGATTTGCAAATGTTCTATTTCTGTAGAACTTTACAGCTGAGACCGTGTTTAATCATTTCAAGGCTAGTCCCTACACAAATCCATTAATGAAACTACAAATGCTTATTGTACCTCATCTCTGTGCTGGCCAGACCTGGGGGCAGCAGAACAGATGCAGTTTCCGTTGTGCAGTGGACGGTTGGCTGAGCAGGACAGCCGGGCAGGTTGTTCCTGGCTGCGTCTCCAGCACCTAGGACAGTTCCCACCACTAGCGATTGGATCAGCGTAGGAGGGGATGAAAAGTAAGCTGAGTACTCAGTGCTGGTAGGAAAGCGGAGCGCTGCGAACTCAGAGGGTGAAGGGGGAAATCTCCATGGAAGGGGTTTGGGGAGTCAGGGAAGATGTCCCCAGGGAGGAGAGATTGAAGCTGTGCCCTGAGGGATGAGTCCTGGGAAAAAAGCATTTTAGAAGGAAGACCAGTGTGCCCCAAATCCCCAGGTCCAGAGAGGCGTGTGCCCTGGTGAGGACACAGGATGCTTCCAGAGTGCGGAAGGCACCAGACACAGGGCCTTCCAGGCCAGGGGAAAGAGCTGCTTCTTTAATTCTGGATACTATGGGAAGCACTTGGAAGGTTTAAGCGATGGAGTGAGATAATTTGATCTATATTTTCAGAAAAATTTCTCTGGCTGCTGCATAAAGAGTAAACTGTTGGGAGTGGAGGACAAAGAGGACCACCAAAGCTGGTCATCTGGACAGGAGATAACAGTGACTGCTCGCAGGAGTGTGGGGGGTGGTGAGTTAGGTGTGGAGAAATGGCTGGGTACGAGTGACCCCGGGAGGAAAGCCAGCCAGGTGCGGCAATAAATTGGAGCTCCCTGACCTCTGGTTGCAGGGATGAGAGGTTAGACGGAGATGAGGAAAATGAAAGAACAGGTATCGGGGGAGCAACCCTGAGCTCAGAGTTGGATGTGCCGAGTTAAGAAGTTGATTGGGATGGAGTATGAACTGGGTGTGGGCACAGCATAGGGGGCATCAATTTCTAGAGAGGCAGGGTCGCAGTTACCTGGGGAGGCTGGGACAGGAGCGCAGGCAGTGGGAGGGCAGTGGGGAGGCAGGGCTCTGACGGGCCCCCAGCGCCTTCGCCGACTGGCCCCTCGGTGTCTCAGCCAGGCTGCTGGGGCCTCTGAGGCTGGAACACACTCTTCCTCCTAGAGTCTTGACAGTTGTTCTCTGCTCCTCATGCCTAGAATGCCCTTCCATAGCTTCTAGACTTTTCTTAACTCCACTGACCCTTTAAAACTCAGCTGACTCTCCCTTGGAGTCACCATGGGGGCAAGGGTCCTATCCCCCGCCTCCACTCTGCTGTGCACCAAAGGCCGAGGGCCCACCAGCAGGCGTCACACACCATGGCGCTCCCCAAACCCCCAAGAACACGATGAAGCGTTCAAGTGTCCCGCCGAAGCCCTCTCTGCGTTTGAGGTGGAGGGGACACCCCTCCCAATGCCCACTCTAGGTCCTTTGTGCCCCAGAGGAGGTTGTGGGTGGAGCAATCCCAGGGCTTTTGGACAGGTCCTGCGTCATGGGCTTGTATCCCATCCTGGAACACGGCAGATTACAGTTGGTATCCTAACAGTCTTTTACACACCCCATTATTTGTGTATTTATGACCCTTTGTTTATAAAGGGATATGGGACTGAGGGTGGTGACCGGAAGAAGGGACAGGATTTAGAAAGTGAGGTGGAGGCACCCAGGGCAACAGGGAAGGACAGATGCCTGTGGGCAGAAGGCTCAGGGAATTGGGATCTGGACCATTTCAGTGACCCCCTTTCGACAAAAAGGATGCTTTGCCTTGATCATGTCAGACTGGGCAAATGTTCCTTTTTTTTTGAAAACCAACTAACATGAGCAAAGGTGGTTTTTGTTTTAAAGATTTTATTTATTTCTAGACAGAAGGGAAGGGAGGCAGAAAGAGAGGAAGAGAAACATTAATGTGTGGTTGCCTCTTATGTGCTCCCCCCACACTGGGGACTTGGCCCACAACCTAGACATGTGCCCCTAGACATGTGCCCCGACTGGGAATCAAACCAGTGACCCTTTGGTTCGCAGACCAGCACTCAACCCACTGTGCCACACCAGCCAGGGCATACAAAGGTGGTTTTTATTCCCCTTCTTGGAGCCTCATTCAGGGCAGGTGGTACCCTGAGAGCCAGAGAGGGGAGCTGGTGATGGCTGTCTGGGGAGTAGGGAGCCAGTGTAGGTTCTAGAGGAGAGGGCGACATCACAAGAGCCCCATTAGGTGACAATCCGGCAGGCTGGGGAGGGGCCAGAGGCTGAGAAGTCTGGGATAATGCTGCTGCTGCCACCATCCGGGTGGGAGGCAGGAACTCTGGGCAACCTCGGGAGGACCTGCTGGGTTTGAAGCCTCCCTGTCTCCCCGGAGAGGTGGATACAGGGCTGATGAGAGGCTGGGGCGAAGGTCCCTTTGGGGAGTTTTCCTAGAGGGAGACAGGAAGTACACAGGCAATAGGGCTCTTCTGGGGCCGCATCAAGAGAACTATCACACAGCCCTTTGGCACCGGCCGAACCACCTCTGCGCGCTGAGGGCTGCCGTCTCGGAGGGCCTGCCCGCCCACTGCCATCCTGCCAGGGCTGATGTACGAGATGGAAAGCAGGCCCACGGTGGCTCTGGCTTGTGCCCACTGTTAGCAGCGGTGGGCTGGCACACAGCTAGCAAACTGCCTCTCTGAATAAAGTTGGGGGCTGGTTTGTAAATGCTCCTGGGGGGGGGGCCCATATCAAGCCTCCAGCTGAACCTCATGGAACATCATTATGTAACCTTTCCACCTCCGATGTGAATGACTCAGGGGCATAGACAGCAATAAAACAGTAATGAAGAATGAGTTTTGAGTATTCTTTACCTTCGCTTTTAATATAATTTGTTTCCTTGTAAGTCTACATAATTTAATTTTTAATAATGACTGTTGAAGAACTGGCTTGGAAAATTCCTGCAAATTTAATAAGCAGCTCTTGAGAGGTGGCAGAGCCCGTTCCAGGAGACCACTGGCTGGGGCCAAGGACAGGTTCAGGCTCTGGGACCCGCGGCCTCTCCCGCAGCTGCTGGGAGGCCTCATTCCCAGCCAAGGAAACCGTGCAGGGTGGGACACAGGGCTGGCTGACATTTTTTCCCAGGGTATAATTATGTATTCTGTTTTTTAAAAATGTATTACAGTGCAGCTGGCATACACCATTGTATTAGCGTCAGGCGTACCAGATAGTCATTCAACATTCATACATTGTACGGTGTGGTCAGCACAGTAAGGCTAGTGGCCGTCCCTCACCGTGTGAGTTTAGGATGTACCGACTGCATGGCCTGTGTGATGTGCTGCTGCCAAGGAGGAGCTCCGAGCTGGGACGGCTGAGTCCACCTGCGCGACGGCAGCTTTCCTGTTAACTTGGGGCAGGGATGGTCTGCTTCTTTACCCAAAAGGAAGAAAAAAACATTTAAAACTTGCATTGACGAGCATTATCCGAGCTGGAGTGGCTATAATAAGACAATGTATCAGTGTTAAAGTGAAAATTAAGCACCCGCCACTCTATCAGTCAGCATTTTTAAGGCTTTATTGTTGTGAAATTCAGAAAGAGAGTTAAAGAATCTATTTAAATGCAAATGTGCCATAAAACCGACTAAGAGCAATGCGTCTTCCAAGTGCTCTCAGCCCTCTTTTCAGAGGCTCTGCTCATAATAATGTTGCTGTGCTTTCAGCTTAGAGACTACGTCTGAGAAACCGGTGTCACTGGGGTGCAGCTGGCGTGGTTCCCTGGGGTGGGGAGGTACTGCACATGGGGGCATAGCTGGGGCTTCTTCTGGGGCAGGACCCGCACGTGAGCCCTTGTCCGTCTGGGGCTGGCTGAGCAGGAGCCCAAGCATCTCCTGGGCAGGACTTTGGGCCGAGGGGCAGTTGTCCTCTGCCCGGAGTTGTCCTTCCATGGCCCATCTGGTGGCAGTGCCCCCGAGGAGCTGAAACGAACCTTGCTCAGAGACCAGGTTCACAGACCTTGTTCACAAACTCTCAGTGTGGCTTCCTGCCCCAAGGACTGAATGAGGCAGTCCTCAAACGGAGGCAAACAGGGCCCCTGACTGAGAGGACAGCACCTGCCAGTGCTCGCCATTGAAACCTCCCGCCTTGTGCAGGAGGAGGCGGGGAGGTCACCATCGCTTTCTGAGCCCCTCTGATGTGCCAGGTGCCAGTGTCACCCAACAATGGCCCCGAGGAGGGAGTACAGGGTCCTGCAGATGTAAGGCCTGCTTAAGTGTGGTTGGTAGGGTAATAATATGGGTGTGATGATTTATAGTTTTAATTTGAACATTTCACCTAAAATGTCATATGGTGCGCTTGAGTGCGATGTTGTTACGTGACAGAATTACATGCTTACGATTTTGTAATAAAAAGGGGCATTATTTGTGCCGGACCCTGTAGTGTTGCCCTGACTTGATGGAGAGGTTGGGAGAGGGGACGTGGAGGAGTGGGTGACTGTCACCCCCAGGGCTCTGTCAGAGGAAGGCGGACCCCACCCCCAAGTCAGTGGGTGGAGAGAACTGGGCAGTGGGCAGCTGGGGCAGCGTGTGGCAGCGAGCCTGGCCTGGTGCGGGGAGAAGCAGCCACTTCTCAGAGGCCTCGGGTCTCCGTCCCCACCCAGGCCAGGCCTGCTCTGGGAGTGTTCAAAGCCCCACAGGCACCCGTGGGCCCATGCCCTTGACTAAGAGACTGCGGGCTTGCAAACCCGCAAACACACAGTACAGTCTGAGAACCCACTTGGAGCCAGGTGCACTCCCTCAGGGAGCAGACAAGCCCACGCTGCACGGCTCGCCTCATCCCTGTGCCCGAGGGTCAGGCCACGTCCCAGGAGCAGGGCCCAGCACGGGAGAGAGCAACAAATATGCTGAGTTTTTGGAAACTACTCCGTAGGTATGTAACAGGTACCAGAGCAGAATTTCTATTTGAAATTTTATATATTAAAATTTTAAATATAGTCCTGGCTGGTGTAGCTCAGTGGCTTGAGCATGGGCCTGGGAACCAAAGGGTCGCTGGTTGGAGTCCCAGTCACGACACATGTCTGGGTTGCAGGCCAGGTCCCCAGTAGCGGGCGCATGAAAGGCAACCACACATTGATGTTTCTGTCCCTCCTCCTCCCTTCCTTTCCCTTTCTCTAAAAATAAATAAAGTCTTTAAAGAATTTTAAATATAAAGTTAACGTATATGTAGCTCTTTTGACTTCCGTTTATTCGGAGCCATTCAGAATTTGCTTTGAAGGACTCTCCTAAGGTGGGTTTCCCTCCCCTACCTACCCCCAGCCCCTCCTCACAGAGCCCCTCCCCTCAGGACTCACACATGGAGGCCCCACCCTCAGAAGAAAAAAATCCCAGGTTGTAAAAACCTCCACTTTTCTTCTTCTTTCTCTATTTTGGGGTCCCCATGGGTGTGGGAACATTTTGGGTCTGGGGTTGCTCTCTGCCTGGGAGAAGGGCCTGGGGCCAGTGCCTGGGATGGGGCTGAAAGAGGCGCTCAGGGCGTCCGTCAGCTGGTTCAGGCAGGGCAGCCTCACGCAGCCCCTCTCCCGGGAGGACTAACTGCAGGGCACGGGGCCACCTCTGGGAGCCGGAGAGAGCAGGGGGAGTGAGACACGCTGTCACACGGGGGGAGCTCACCAAGAACCAGACGTGTGCACCATCTTATGTGATTGTCCCTCAAACTATCTGTTTATAGCTGCATGAGCTTTTAAAAATCAGTTACTTTTTACTGGAGTAACATTGGTTACTAACATTCTATAAGTTTCAGGTACACAACATTATAATTTGATATCTGTACACGCTATTGCAGGCTCACCACCAAAAGTCTAGTTTCCATTCAATACCATGTACTTGACCTTCCTGACCCCCTTTTGCCCTCTCCCACCCTTCTTCCCTGTTGGTCACCACCATTCCGTTGTATCTGCGGGTTTGTTTTTATTTTGTTTTGTTCATCTGTTACTTTTCTGTTTGCTATCCCATATGTGAAAGTAATTACATGCTTTTTGTCCTTTTGCTCTGATTTATTTCATTAGCATAATACTCTCAAGATCCATCCATGTTGTAGCAAACAGCAGTATTTCATTCTTTTCATGGCAGAGTAGTATTCTGTGTGTGTGTGTGTGTGTGTGTGTGTGTGTGTGAACAGATGATTGGCTAAAGATGTGACACGTACATCCGATCATCCAATACTGTTTCCCGTAGTGGCCGTACCAGTTTACGTTCCCACCGGCAGTGCAAGATGCTTCCCTGTTCTCCGCATGTGCTCCAACACTTCTTTTTTGTCTTTTTTATGGCAGCCGTTCTGACAGGTGTGAGGCGGCAACCCGCCGTGGTTTTGACTCACATTTTCCCAATAATCAGTGATGCTGAACACCTTTTCATGCGCCTGTTGGCTGCACGTATGTCTCCCCTTGAAACCTGTTTGTTCCAGACCCTCTGCCTGCTTTTTCATCCAGTTCTCTTGTTTTGTTATTGTTGGTTTTAAGTTGCATTCTTTCATATCTTGGATATTAACCCCTTCCCAGTTGTATCATGTCCAAATATCTTCTATTTGGTTGGTTGCCTTTCTTTTTTAAAGTTTATTTCTTTATGTAGCTTACATGTCAATCGATACTTCATTTTTTAAAATATTTTATTTATTTAAGCCCTGGCTGGTGTAGCTCAGTGGATTGAGCATGGGCTTGTAAAGCAAAGGGTTGCTGGTTTGATTCCCAGTCAGGGCACATGCCTGGGTTGCAGGCCAGGTCCCCAGTAGGGGTCACATGAGAGGCAACCATACACTGATCTTTCTCTCCCTCTCTATTTCCTTACTGTTCCTTCTCTCTAAAAATAAATAAATAAAATATTTAAAATTTTTTATTTATTTATCTTTAGAAGGGAAGGGAAGGAGAGAGGGAGAGAAATATTAATATATGGTTGCCTCTCACGTGTCCCCTACTGGGGACCTGGCCTGCAACCCAGGCATGTGCACTGACTGGGAATCAAACCAGCAACCCTTTGCTTCACAAGCCCGTGCTCAATCCACTGAGCTACACCAGCCAGGTCCACCCCTTTGTTTTGTTGATGGTTTCCTTTGCTGTGCAGAAGCTTCCTACTTCAATGTAGTCCCATTTGTTAGTTTTTGGCTTTGTTTCCCTTGCCTTAGAGTCAAATGTGCAAAAAACCACTGTGACTCGTGCAGATAGTATGATCTTGAACAAAAAACAGCCCTAGGATGCACTAAAAATATTAAAACTAATAAGTGTAGACAGCAAAGTTACAGAAAACTAGGTTAATATACAAAAATATATAAATTATACATACAGTACAACAAAAAAGTAGTTTCATACACTTGCAGTAAATAATTCAAAAGTGAAGTTAAGAAAATAATTCTACTTATAATAGCATCAGAATGATAAAACAGGCCCTGGCTGGCATAGCTCAGTGGATTGAGCACAGGCCTGCAAACTAAGGGATTGTGGTTCGGTTCCCAGTCAGGGCACATGCCTGGGTTGCAGGCCAGTTCCCAGTAAGGGACACACGAGGGGCAACCACACATTGATAATTTCTCTCCCTTTTTCCTTCCCTTCCCCTCTGAAGATAAATGAATAAAATCTTTAAAAAAAAAAGAATGATAATACAGGACTAAATTTACCTTAAAAAATACAGTCTTAAATACTGAAATCAATAAAACATTGTTGAAAAAAGTTAAAGAAGACCTAAATAAACAAAGGCAATTCATGTTCATAGGTTGGAAGATAATGTTTGAAGATGGCAACACTCCCTAGTTAATAGATGGATTTGGCAAAATCTCTATAAAATCCCAAGTGCCTTTGGACTGAAATCAACAATATTTTTTTTATGAATACGAATATCAGTGCATTTATTTTCATACAGGTAATTTTTCTACTGCTTCAACATTTTCCTTTTGAAAATGAAAGAACAAAAGAATCCCAAAGCTTAGAACTGGATCACTTGGCCCTTTCTCTTCTTATCTCCTCCCTGTTCAAAATGCTCCCATTTCTTAATGGCCAGCATCCCCTTGGATCTGCACTTGGGCTCAACACTATCAAGCTTTGGCACAATCTCTGTGGTTTTAGCCTTCTTCCAGAAAATCAGGTTTGTCTGCCCACCGTGGCCACTCTGCTTCCTGTCACCGCGCCTTTTTCCCTGGGCGTACAGGGATCCTGGCCCTTCTTATACTGGGTCACTTTGTGAGGCTGATGCTTTCCACGTTTCTTACAGAAAGTCCTCTGGGTTTTAAGCACATTGACCGTCTTTGCAGTAAAGCTGTTGGGAAACTCAGCATCCGCACTCTTTGTCTCTCTCTGCCTGCACCTAACAGGGTTGAAATGGACAATATTTATATTCATTTAAATTGAATTTATTGGGATGACATTAGTTAATAAAATTATATAGATTTCAGGGGTACCATTCTAGGCAATATTTATATTCTTTTAAAAAATATTTATTTATTTTTAGAGAGTGTGAAGGGAGGAAGAAAGAGTGGGAAAGAAACATCAATATGCGGTTGCCTCTCATGTGTCCCCTACTGGGGACCTGGCCTGCAACCCAGGCATGTGCCCTGACTGGGAATCGAACTGGCGACCCTTTGATTCGCAGCCCGTGCTCTATCCACTGAGCTACACCAGCCAGGGCTTACAATACTTATATTCTTAATTTCATATGGAAATTCAAGGAACTCAGAATAGCCAAAACAATCTTGAAAAAGAAGAAGAGAGTTGGAGGACGTGCACTGCCCTTTCCACATTAACTACAAAGCAGCAGCACTGAGAAAGGGTGGCACTGGCACAAGAGTGGACAAATAGATCAATAAAAAGGGACTGGAGTCCGGAAATAAACGATTGTGTTTTCAGTCAACTGATTTTCAACAAGGAGGGCAAGACAATTCAGTAGGGAAAGAATAACCTTCTCAACAAATGGTGCTGAGACAAATGGATCTTCACATACAAAACATCCTTTCTTCAAAACGTTCATAACAATTAATGCTAATGGATCCTAAACCTAAATGTTACAGCCAGAACTATAAAACTCATATTAAAAAATGTAGACATAAACATTTATAACCTTGGGTTAGAACAAGCATCCTTAGACACAATACCAAATGCATAAGCAACAAGAACAAAAAAGTATAAAATGGATGTCATTGACATCAGACACTTTTGTGCTTTGAAGGATTCCAATGAGAAAAGTGAAAAGACAATTACAGAGTAGGAGAAAATATTTCCAAATCATGTATCTGATCAGGGACTTGTATCTAGAATAAATAAAGAAAACTTTATGTCAATAATATAAATCAATAATAAAAAATCAGTAATAAAAAGTTAAATCAATAATAAAAAAGACCATCATAATTTGAAAATAAGCAAAGGATCTGAATAGATTCTTCCCAAAGAGGATATACAAATGGCTAATAAGCAGATGAAAAGAGGCCTCAACATCACTAGTAATTAGAGAAATGCAAATTAAAGCCATGATGAGCCCCAGCCAGCTGGCATGGCTCAGTTGGTTGGGCATCATCCCAAAAACCAAAGTCACCAGTTTGATTCCTGGTTGGAGCACATGCCTGAGTTGCAGGTCTGGTTCCAGGTTGGGCACATACAGAAGGCAACTGATCAATGTTTCTCTCTCATACTGATGTTTCTCTCCCTCTCTTTCTTCCTCCCTTCCCCTCTCTCTTATAAAAAAAAAAAAAAACCCATCCATGATGAGACATTATATCATACTCAGTAGGATGGCTAGAATTTTCTTAAAAAACAAATAACAACACCTGTTATATATCTTTAAAAAAAACCTCTCATACACTGGTAGTGAGAATGTAAATGGCAGATCTGCTTTGGAAATTTCCTCAGAACGATCTCATAGAGTTACCCCTCCCACTCCTGCTCCTCCCAGCAACCCCCCTCCTAAGGGTACGCCCAAGAGAAGTGAAAACGCTAAGTCCATGTTAAGACTTGTACGCAAATGTTTATGTGGCTGTATTATGCCACAGAGTGGAGACAGCCCCAATATCTATCAACTGATAAATGGATCCGTTAGAGGTGCTGTACCCCTCCATGTAATATGATTGGACCATAAAAAAAGTAACTGAGGCATGCAACAACATGGAGGAACTTTGAAAATATTACAGTAAGAGAAATGAACCAATCACAAAGACCACATATTGTATTATCCCACTCATGTGAAATGTCCAGAACAGGCAAATCCCTGGAGGTGGGGGATGAGCAACCCAGGGCTGAGCAGGTGGGGGACAACAGGGAGTGGCTGCTGACGGACACAGCATTTCTCTCTGGGGTGATAAAATGTTCTAAAATGGATTATGGTGATGCCTGCCCAACTCTGAACGTATAAAAATGATGTGTGTGTGGTATGTGAATTACATCCCAACAATGCTGTTCCACTAAAAAGCATTTGTCAACAAAAGCATTAAGACTTGGAGATTTTGGGACTTCCGCCAAGACGGAGGCGCAGGTGGAAGCACTGTGCCTTCTCCCACAACTAAGTTTAAAAACATAAAGTTTTAGCAACAAAAACACAGCCAAACCACAGAAAATCGAACTACATGGAAGTCTGACAACAACGAACCCTTCAGACAAACCGGTAAGAGGGGCAGAGCCAGCAGCAGAGCAGGGTCAGGCAGGAAAGATCCACCAGACCTACCAGGGCTTGAGACCCAAGCCCGCCAGCAGCCGTGGGTGGATCCCAGGTGTGGAGTAGCGGGCGGACCCACTGAGGGCTAATCTCAATCACTCATTCGCGTGCAGATAAACCAGTGAGGGAGCCAGCAGTGAGACTGACCAAGCAGGCCCCAGCAGCAGGAAGCGGCAGAGGGAACCGCCATTGTTCTTCTCTGATCCCTCCCCCACATACAGTGTCACAAACCAGTGACCTGGGTGGCCCCGCCCTGGTGAACATATAAGGCTCCGCTCCTTGTACGTAACAGGCACAAACAGATCAAAACATGGCTCAAGAACAACTCAGACCCCCAGAGCCCATAAATCTAAGCGATGAAGAAATAGCCAAACTTTCAGATGCACAGTTCAAAACACTGGTGATCAGGATGCTCACAGAACTGGTTGATTTTAGTCACAAATTAGAGGAACATATGAAGGCTAAACTAATTGAAATGAATGGAAATACACAGGAAACCAATAGTAATGGAAAGGAAACTGGGACTCAAAGGAGTGGACCAGAAAGAGGAAAAAAATGACCAAACAGAAAAGAGTGAAGAAGCAAGAATTCAAAAAATGAGGAGAGTCTTAGGAACCTCCAGGACATCTTTAAATGCTCCAAATTATAGGTGTACCAGAAGGGGGAAAGGAACAGCCACCAGTGGAAAACTTATTTGAACAAATAATAAAGGAGAATTTCCCCAATCTGGCAAAGGAAATAGACTTCCAGAAAATCCAGGGAGCTCAGAGAGTCCCAAAGAACTTGGACCCAAGAAGAAACACACCAAGGCACATCATCATTACATTAGCCAAGATTAAAATGAAGGAGAGAATCCTAGAAGCAGCAAGAGCTAAGGGGACAGTCACCTACAAAGGAGTTCCCATCAGACTGTCAGCACATTTCTCAAAAGAGACCTTACAGGCAAGAAGGGGCTGGAAAGAAGTATTCCAAGTCATGAAATCCAAAGACCTACATCCAAGATTGCTCTATCCAGCAAAGCTTTCATTTAGAATGGAAGAGCAGATAAAGTGCTTCTCAGATAAGATCAAATTCTAGGAGTTCATCATCACCAAGTCCTTATTATATGAAATGTTAAAGGGACTTATCTAAGAAAAAGAAGATAAAAAAGATGAACAGTGAAAGGACAGCAAACTCACAGTTAGTCAGAACCACATCTAAAACAAAAGCAAACTAAGAGGACAGCTAGATCAGGAGCAGAACCATAGAAATGAAGATCACATGGAGGGTTAGCAACAGGGGAGTGGGAGAAGGGGGGAGAAGATATAGAAGATAAGTAGCATAGACGGTAGGTAGAAAATAGATAGGGGGAGGGCAAGAATAGTATGGAAAATATAGAATCTAAAGAACTTGAGACATGTGGTCATAAACTAAAGGGGGGAATGGTGAGGGAGGGGGTGTGCAGGGTGGAGGGGAATGAAGAGGGGAAATAGAACAACTGTAATGGCATAATTAAAACATATTTAAAAAAGACTTGGAGATTTTTAAAGTAGAGTTTTAAACTACAAATTCAGTTTTTAAAATTATTGTAGGACTATCTGAGTTATTTATTTCACACTGAGTGAACTTTGATATTTTGTGAATTTTGGAGATTCGGTCCATTTCGTTTGCAAGCGGATGCTATTATTGTTTCAATGCCTGTGAGATCTGTAGTTATACCCTCTTTGCAGTCCTGATTCAGACATTTGTCTTCTCTTTCTATTGGTCAGTCTGACTACAGGTGCATCAGGTGCGTTGGTCTTTCAAAAAACCACCTTTTGGGTTCATTCATTTTCTGTTTTTCTATTTTCAATTTCATTAACAACCATTATTTATTACTTTCTTCCTCCTAACTGTCCAGGTTTATTTCATGTCCCTTCCCCACCCCAGTGCCCTCGGTGTCTCAGGGGGGAGCTTCGATGCGGCTTTGAGACATTTCTCACTTAATGCAGTCAGTTTCCCTCCCACTTTCGCCACATCCCACAAATTTAAATATGTCATATATTAATTGTCTTTCATTTTAATACATTTGAAAACTTCCTTTCAGATTTCCTTTTTAAAAGTGTGGTTTTTCCTAGTGTTTGCAGATTCTTCGGTTATTCTTCTGTTGCTGATTTTTAGTTTAATTCCATTATAGTCAGAAAATGTTATGTGATTTCAACCCTTTTAAATTTGTTAAGATTTAATTTGTGATTCATGATATGGTCTATCTTGGTAAATGTTCCATGTACATTTGAAAAGAATGTGTAGTCTGCTGTTGTGTGGAACGTTCTATAAATATAAATTAATTCAAGTTAGTTGATGGTGTTGTTCAGTTCTGTCCTTGCTAATTTCTGCCAGCTATTTCTGTATGTTACATAGAGAAGAAGGTTTCAGCATCCAAGTGTAATGGTGAAAATATCTCTTCCTTTTCTGCTCTGACAATTTTTTCCTTCTTGTATTTTAAACCTCTGTGCTCAGGTGCTTATACATTCAGGGTTGCCGAGCCTCTCTCTCTCTAACTGTGGCGATTTTCTTTGCTCTGAAATTTACTTTGATGTTAATGTCACTCTTGCCTTGGTTTGTTAGGGCTTCCATGATATAGTTTATATATATATATATATATAAGAATATATATATGAAAAAACATATATATTTTTTACTCTACCTATATCATAATATTTGAAGAGAGTTTCTTGTAGACAGTATGTACTGGGTCATTTAAAAAAATCCACTCTGCCAATCTTTATCTTTTAACTGGTGTGTCTATTTTGATCACATTTAATGTAATTGATGATATGTTGGGATACAGGCCTCCCATTTTATTTTTGTCTTCCAGTTGTTCCCTTGATGTTTCATTTCTATGTCCCCTTTCCTGCTTTTGCATTAAACTTTTAAAAAGTATCCCATTTTAAGTCATCTAATATATTTTTGACCTTTTCTCTGTGTAGTTTTTTTCCGTGTTGGGAGAGACAGTTACCAGATTTCTTGCTTTCCTCCCTCTCCTGCTGTGTGTGCCGAGTCTGCAAAGCCCAGAGCACTCTGTCTAGGCTGTTTCTCAGCGCTGGGCGTGAGTTGGGGGGTGCCCAGAGCAGGGGGGACTGCAGGTTGAAAGGCGGCCACCTGTGTAGAGGAATACAGATGCCCCCGGGCTCATACACCAGACACTGGGAGGAAGAAATGCCCACACTCATGTATGGACCCGGGAGGAAGGGAGGGAACCAGCTGACATTAAGTTTCCTTCCTGCTCCTGCTGCTGCTGCAACTGTCCCTTGTCCTCCCGGAGCCCCCCCGCAGGGGGATTACGTGGTCTCCTGGTGTCTGGGACTAACACCACTGTAGTCCCCCACCTGTGTGCATGTTAGCATCCTTGGTTCCTGTGCTCATGGAGAAAAAGGGCTCCTGAATTCAGCTGATGGGGTTTGGTAAAGTTTGCAGAGGGAGGGAGTCCAGAGTGGCCTTGTGGGCGGGGCCCAACGGGCAGATTCACTGTCTTGCAGGTGTGGCTTCCACTGCTGACCAAAGAGTGAGAACTAATGTGCTCACCCTCTGCACTTCCCGTCCCGTAAGTGTCAGAGGGGATTCTCCCATCTGGGATCGCTGCATATCCAGAAGTTCTGAGGTGCGTGTAGGCTGCAACCTCCCTTTTATACTTTTCTTTCTGAATCAACCCTGGTGGTCCAGCAGAAACACAGAATTCTAGCGAGAGAAAGAGAAATCCCATTTAGGTAAAAATTTAATGGCTGCCTGGCTATGCAGAGGCATTGCCTAGTGTCCTAGCGTCACCTGCTGGGCAAGCCACCAAGCACACTTTTTTGTTTGTTCTGAGGAAGGTAAATACCAAGCACTTGCTGAAACTGCGTGCCTGACCAGGGATGCCTTGTGACTCTTTCCCCGTTGGGGTGGGTCCGCTCAGACTCAGTGACTAATGGACTAGAAAGAGCCCAACAACCCACTGCTCAAGAGGAAGTGGCCTGGCCCTACCAGCATCTCAGCTTAAGGTGAACAAGTGACAGCAACCCCTTTAGGGGAAGCAGCACACTCACCATGCCCCCTAGAGCAAAGCCACCGATTCAGCAGGGTCCTCCATTCACAAAGGCTCCCCTAAACTCCTGGGCCTGGTGCACTACGGGTTTAGCAAGTTTGATGACGTTGATGACACTGTTGCGGAAAGTGACCGTGATTATCTGCTCGGGACACAGCTCACCCCAGTCCTAATCACCGTGACCAGTGCTCCCTTTGACGAACCTGGCTACATCTGGCCTGCTGTGGGGAAGACCCTGGACTGACAGATTACAGGCTCCACCCTGTGAGGCACAAATGGCCACTGCTGATGGGACAGTTGTGTCACTGATGCAGGTGCTCAGTATGAATTCTCTTGATAAGGCCAACTGGAATCAAACTGCTAATCAAGCTGTCACTGCCCAGACCACAGCCTTGACCACCCTGGATCCATCCCCTTGCAGACCCCAGGCTGGCGGAAGCCCAGGCAGGAAAATGTGGGAGAACAAACACGGGGAGCTCTCTGCTTGTGCTGGCCTGATTGCAAATCCGCTCTTCCTCCCCGCCCACCTGCGACTGCGCACTTCCCAGTCCTGAGAGCTGCTCCATGCACGCTGTTCGGGGTGCACAGACCCATCCTGTGCCTTCTCCACCTCACCCAGAACCAGGGCTGGAGGGAGAGTTTGAACAGGTGGAAATGGGAGCAAAGGGCAGTCCTGGGCAAAGGCACAGGGCTGGGGTATAGCATCGGCTCTGGGGACAAGAGCAGCTCAACCGTCTGGGTCCTGAGCTCTAGAGGTGAGCAGGAGAGAAATCTGTCAGAAGGGCTTGGCTTGAGAAGGGTCCCAGGAGAGGAGTGGGGCTTTGCTGGGCCGTGGCCTTGGGGCATCACCGAGAGGATGTGGGGGGCGGGTGTAGAGAGAGAGCAGGAGCGCTGCGATGACTGCTGTGCTTTGGGCCCTGTACATACTGCTCCCTCTGCCAGGAACGTTTCTTCTGCTCACTATCCAGCCACCTCTTTCTCATTCTTCAGGTCTCAGCTTAAATCTCACCTCCTCAGAGAAGCCTGTCGGACCACTCCCACCCACACAGCTCAGACCGTGGCTCCCACAGAATTCTGTACTTCTCCCTCCTTAATTGTTAACTTAGTCATTGGCAGTGGTTTAATGCACGCCAGTTTACCCCGCCAGTCTGTGAGAATATGAGGGCAGTATCCCCATACAGCTTGTTCATTGCTACGGTTAGTCAGTCAGTCAGCAAACTTGGAGGGAGAGTATGCTCTGTGCCCACGACTGCACTGGGCTCCAACAGCTTAAGCCCAAGGTGTAGACCTTGCCCACTGTTTCCTGCTTGTTGCCTGCACAAGTGCTGGAGCCCAGTGGTAACTGCCTGCCTGCAGAAGGGTGGCTCCGGCTGCCAGGAGTGTGTGTGGCAGGGAGGGAGAGGGGGCAGGTGGCAGAGAGGCCAGGCCCGGATCGGCTATAATGGCCGAAAGGAACCCCAACCTGGCTCCAGTCAGGCCGTCATGGGCAGGGCTGGATTCAAGAGTGAAAGCGGACACTTCCCAGACCGTTTTGAGGCCCTGGGACCAGGGAGTCCTAACACGGGACCCACCGCCTGCAGGCTGCAGGGAGCCAGGCTGCTGCAGGTGTTCTCCGGCAACCCCCACACTGTCCAGGCGGGTGGGAGGAAGGGTGCTGAGCAGCTCCTGCGCCGGGCCCACAGCCAAGGCTCCACATCATTGTTGCCAGGACTGTGGCAGATGAGGCTCCAGCCCAGAGAGCCCCAAGCTTCCTCGGAGGCCCCTGACTGGGGGGACCGAAAGGGCCAGGACAGGGAACCTGGGCTGGTCGGCTTCGAGGCCCCTTAACCTCTGCGCTCCTCAGGGACCACTGGGGGAAGGGGCGCCTGGAGGGGAAGACCCCCTCAGTCTCAGCCAGCTCCTTCATCATCCTCTGTCTTCCACACTCAAACTTCCTCAGGCTGTGGCCTTGAGACAAAGGAATCCACAGTGAAAACGGGGGCTGACGAGCACCTGGCCGTGTCCCAGGTGGCCTCCTCCAGCCACCGCCCTGCACAGCACTCACCTGCACGGGAGTTGCCTGGGGCTCCCTGGGGGGCGGACCCCTGCTGGGGCTCTGCACCAGCAGTCCCTCCAACTCCAAGGGCGCTGGACAAGGTTCTGGATCCCCAGAGACACAGCGGGCAGGTAGGAGAAGGCCCCTCCCTCCCTCTTCCAGGATCAGGGGATTGTTCACAGGTTAGGGGGACCCCAGTGAGCTTCTCAACCTCCCTGGAGTCTCAGGGGCCTAATCATTTTTAGGAAACATTGTCTTTGTTAACAGCTTTATTGAGGTATAATCTACATGCCACAACATTAATCCATTTTAAGTGCACAGGTCAATGGTTCTGAGTAAATGTAAAGCCGAGCAGCCGTCGCTACAATCCGGTTTGAGGGAGTTTCCGTGACCCCGAGAGCTCCTGTGCTAACTGAATTTAAATTTTTTTGTATTGATACTTTTCTTCTCTTTTTACAAAAATAAGACAAAGTCACTTTAGAGAATTTAGAAAATATATGAAACAGGAAGAAAGTAAAAATGATCTTCATTCCACAACCCTTGCTATTTTGTCATAGATTTAAATCTCTATTTATTTGCCTCTTTATGTCTGTCCTAGAAGGGAAGGGACTACGTTGGGTTTGCTGAGGAGTCGATGAGGTCTGGGCAGCTACACAGCAGCTACATATTAATCATTTTAAGATGGAAAGGAAGATCTCTTTCATCATAGTAATTCTAAAGAACATGATTACATTTTTGATTCCTGAATCAGGGTCCTAATGTTGAAAGGAGGGGTTTGGCTTGGCAGGGGTGTCCAACCTTCTGGCGTCTCTGGGTCACACTGGAAGAAGAAGAAGAGTTGTCTTGGGCCACCCATTAAATACACAAACACTAACAAAAACTGATGAGCAAAATAAAAGGCGTTAAGTAAACTTACAATTTTGTGTTGGGCGGTATTCATAGCCATCCTGGGCTTCGTGTTGGACACCCCCAGTAAACAAACATGCCCTGTTGCATCCCTAGGTGTTTCCGCCAGAGGGCGCTCTGCTCACAGGATGCGGGACCGCCCTGATTGCATCCCAGGCTGGAGACACCTGTGGGGAGAAAGCAAAACAAAAGACTCGTCTACTTTCGTCTACCATCCGGTTCCCCAGACCTCCGTAACCGGGGTATCTATTTTCCACAGAGCACCTTTTAGGATTCCGTGGAACCCACACTGCGAAACTCCTAGGTGACCCATTTCCCCTTTGGCCTTGTGTGTAGTAGGTGCTCAATATTTATGTTTACTAAACAAACGGAGGTTTGAATGGGGCCGTGCCCCTCCCTCCACGCACCATCTTGGCCTCTCCGGGCCCAGAGACCTCCCCTCCCACCCCGTCTTACCCCGGCTCTGACTCCGAAGTGCCCGCTCCTATGGGACCTACAGGCTGCCCTGGGCCCGACTGTAGGGACCTTCCCAGGAGCCCACATCGGCTGCTGTCGTTAAGCTAAGGTTTAAAGGGGAGGTGGGAAGTCCAATTTCATAAGCGTGGGGCATAGCAAACGCCATCGGGACTGCTTAGACATATTTCTTGGGGAACTACTGTGTGCCAGGCACTGTGTGGTCAGTTTGGGGCACGTTTTCTGCTCTAAGAAGTTCTCAGTGCTGCCCCGGCCAGTGTGGCTCAGTGGCCTGGGCAGTGTCCTGCAGACCGAGAGGGGGCTGGTTCCATTCCTGGTCAGGGCACGTGCCTGGGTTGTGGCTCTGCGCTCAGTCCCGTGTCACATGTGCTACGGAGGACAACCAGTCAGTGTTTCTCTCTCACACTGATGTTTCTCTCTTTCTCTTTCTCCCTCCTTTCCCCTCTCTCTAGAATAAAATAAAACTATTTTTTAAAAAAGAGCTTCTCAGTGCTTTGGTGAGTGGGGGTACATTATTTGATCCAGGAATGGCATTGGCCCCCATCTGCTTGCCGTTTCTGTAGACACATTGCACCTGGGCCTCACCTCCCGGCTCCTCCCACCCTGCTCAGTGCAGGTGCGGCTCCTGTGAACTGCACAAACTTTAATGCATCAGAGCCGACCCCAGAACTTCTCACACCTGAGCCTGGGCTGGAGCCCCAGAATTTGATTTCTAACAAGTACATGGGTCACACTTTAAGAACTCTGCTTCAAGCTTTCTCCAGGGGCATCCCTGGGCGGTGACAAAGCTCAGGTGGGGTATCTAACCCTGAGGCATGAAGGCAAGGTGCCTTCCAGGACCCCATGGAGACTCCAGAGACCCACAAAAAGCAGCCCAGGTTGGGGACAGAGAGGTCACGGGGCCATCACGGTGTCCCCAGTGCCTGCCACACACAAGGTGGCCTGGCTATGTGCTTTCATCTGTGTGCAACCACCACTGTGCCCTTAGAGCAGGGGTGTTCCGAGGTGGACATGTGGCCCAGGAAGCGTGGGTGAGTCGGGACGCCCCCCGGCTGCCTCCCCAGGATGCTCTTCCTCTTCCTCAGGACGGTGCCAGCTGCCATGCAGCCCTCCCTGGGGCCAGGGGGGACATGGTCTATTGGGCTGGTCTCTGGGATCTGGGACCCTGGGAGGGGCGGGGAGGTATCACGGTGGCACCCTGTTAGTAGGTGAGGCGTTAATGAGAACTGGTGTCACAGGTGGGCAAAGGTAACCAGGTTCTTGGTGATTGTGGACAAAGAATTGAACCGAACACACAGAGTTTATAGCAGAAAGAGAGAAGTTTATTAAGCAATAGTACACTCCACAGAACATGGGAGTGGGCCAACTCTGAGCAGAGACTGACCTCAGGGGCTGGAGGGATTCTATTCTTATAAGGTGGATATTTCCTGGCTAGTTTTGGTGGGCTTTTATTGCGTGTGTACAAGTAGTTACATTACTTTAAAGCTACTGCACATGTGGTCTCCTATGATTTTCCTCAATTGGCCACAGGGGAAGGGGGCCACGCAATGTTAACTTATTATACTGCTATTATAACAAAGCAGGGGTCACGTAGCATTTTCTTTGCAGGTGTGTTCATGATTCGCCATGATTTACCGCTTTTCCAGAAAGCAGAACAACTGGCCTTAGAACAGGGTCTCTGTCCTGTATCAGTGTTCTTTATCTTAGCCATGGGGTACCTCTGGAATTTCCTCCTTCTGGACTATCTCCTGCCTCATTGGGGTTTGGCTGATTTGGGGTTTGATTGAGAGGTGGTGTGAACCAGACTCTGTAAGGACAGTCGGCGAGAAGGGGCCTCGGCACCTGGGGAACTCAGGTGTTTCTCATCCCGGACTCCCTTCCTAGCTCCCGTAGATCTCCTGAGAGCCCTTGAGCTTCCTGGAGATTCCACGAGATTTGGCTTTCTTGGGGAAGAAGGGTGAGGCAGCAACTCCTGCAGCCTGAGTCTGCCCTTCCCTGAGCCTCTCTGACACCCTGCACTGGGTGGAGAGACAGAGTGGTGCCCTGAGATGTCTGGGGGGAAAAGGTGCAAGGAGCTGGCGGCAGTGGTCTCCTAGGACGAGTCTGAGACCCCTCTCGGCTGCCCGAAGAAACAGCTGGCCCAGGCATGTGTGAGTACGTGGGGTTTTATGTGTGTGTTTGTGAGTGAGGCAATGTGGTGGATTTGCGCTCCCATGTTTGCTTCTCTTCCCCTCCCTAAATCCAACTGCATACAGTGCAGTCGGTTGACCCAGCACTCGCTCACTGTGGATGCGTATGGTCCAAGGTGCATTTGTACCAGCTGTGGCCTGTGTGCTAGTTGGACGCCTTGGGCTCCGGGTTTGTTGTTTTGGTTCCTTGTTTCTAACCTAGCTTGTGCCGTGATCAAGAGGCAACCGGTTGTGGTGAAAGGTGTCCCAGGCTGACGGCACTGGGTATTATCCAGTGGGCTCCCATTCAGTTCCTCTGCTGACGACACATTTTCTGATTTGGGAATGTAACCTTGCTGTGGCCTTTGACCTTGCCGGATGTAGGCTTGGCGCCCCCGGAGCTGTGCGGGTATTTTGGGGCTTTGGTCCCCAGGGCTGTGTGCATCCAGGAAAGGGACAGACTCCCGGCGCTCACAGGAGAGGTTCTCCCCGCTGAGGGAGCCTCGGATGGCCCCATCCTTGCCCCTCCTTTGGGACAGAACCTGGTCCTTCACTGCTTGCCAGGTCCCTGGGGTGTGCCTCAAGCCTTGCAGGTTCCTTGGAGGAGCCACTGCCGCAATGTTGGGTTAGAGGAAGTTACAAAGAGGCTTTGGGTTTGTTCGACAGGTGGCAAGAACAAGGCTCTGTACTGAGGAGTCCGGGTCAAGGCCGCAGAACACCTGGTTGACTAGCTGTCCATTGGGACTGTCCCGTGATTAGCTTCTTGCTTTGAGATGCCAGGCTGAGAGGTCGTCTTGTTGACATGGTTGTGGTGAAATTGCTCCAATACGGTCTCTCAAGATTCACAGGCGTGTGTGTGGGTGGGAAGACAAGGATGGGAGGGCTGTGGGGCCTGTTCGGAGGGGACGGAAGCAGCCCAAGTGGGCACACGGGCTTCCAACAGTGAGATTCGTTATTTGAGTGGGATGAGGGCATGGTCCTTAGGTTTATAGAGAAATACGGATTATTATAATTATTATATAAGTATTTATTTACACATATAAACTAGAACCTTAAATATAAAACATAGACACTCACAAATTACACATTTATGTAAAAAAATAGAAACATGTAAGCAATTAAAAAAATGGGAAAAATTACCCAACCAAAACAAAAGACTAAAAACAGGTTAAAAAATAAGAGCAACTGATAGAACAATTAGAAAATTAGCAAGGATATAGAATCCGACATCATTATCAACCAATGGAATCTAATTAGTGTTTTTAGAACAGTCTACCCAATCACAGCAGATGTACTTTCTTTTCAAGTGACCAGGTAACATTTGCTGAGATAGATCATATCCTGGATCACAAAGTATACCTCAAGAAGTTTAAAAGAATGGAAGTCATAGTGATGGTTTTTTTGTTTTTTGTTTTTAACTACAGTGGATTCAAACTAGAAACCAGTAACAGAAAATAAAAAGTCTGCAAACACTCGGAAACTAAACAACACACTTCTAAACAGTCCGTAAGTCAAAAAGGAAGTCTCAAATGTAATTAAAAATTAATGAACTACATGGCAGTGAAAATCAAACGTCAAAATGTGAGACACAGGTCACACACATGTGTCAACACATGTCAAGCACAGCCAAGGCAATGCTGAGAGGGAAATTTGTAGCATGGGACAGGTGTAAAAAGAAAGAAAGAATGTTTAAATCAACGTAAACTCCCACCTCGAGGAACTTGACCAAAATAAACTCAAAGCAGAACAAAGGAAATAGAGAGGGCAAACATCATTGAATCTGAAAACAGAACAGTAATAGAAAAGAATCAGTGAAACCAAAACAGATTCTTTGAGAAGATTGATAATATTGACAAACCTCTAGCAAGATGGACACACTTTCAAAAAGAGAGAGAGAAGGAAAATTAACCAATATCAGGAATAAAACAGAAAATATCACTGCAGACCCTGCACACAGCAAAAGGGTGGCAAGGAAGTAACACCCACCACTCTGTACCCCAAAGTTTGACAACTGAGCTGGATGAAGGGAACCAAGCCCTCGGAAAGTACAAGCTACCAAATCCCCAATGTGAAAGAGACAAGTAGCCTTAGAACTGTTAAAGAGATTGAATCTGTAGTTTAAAATCCCATAAAAGAAATGTCCAGATCGAAATGGCTTAACTGGATAATTCTGCCAAACAGCTGAAGAATTCTGTTCTAATGCTGTGCAGTCTCTTCCAGGAACATGTCTCAGCCCTTCTTACGAAGTCGGCATCATCCTGCCACTGAACTACACGATGACAGTGCAAAAAAGACATCTACAGAGCAGCATCTCTCATGAATACAGATGCAAAACTCCTAACCCTATGTTAGCAAGCAGAATGCATCAGTCTCTGAAGTAATTACACAGCACGACTCACTGGGGCTCTTTGCACGCAGTGCTAGTGCGTTACTAGCAAATAAATCAATGTCACAACAGAAAGTGGCTGCTGTAACAAGTTAACAAACTAGCAGCTTAAAAACACAGATTTATTATCTTAGCATTCTGGAGGTCTGAAGCTTACAATGGGGTTCACTGGCCTAAAATCGAAGCGTCAGTAGGGCTGTGATCCTTTTGGGAGATTTTAGAGGGTAATTGGCTTTCTGGGGCTTGTGGCCCCCTGTCATCTCCAGAGCCAGCTGTGGCCACTTGAGTCTTTCTTATGTCACATCGTTCTAACATGACTCCCCTGCCTTTCTCTTTCCCATGTAAGGACACTGGTGATTGCGTTGGAACCGCCCCCCCACCCCCAATAATCCAGGATCATTTCCCCCTCTCAAGGTCAGAGGATTAGCAACCTTATTGTCATCAGCAACCTTAATTCTTCTTTGCCAAGTAACCTAATATATTAATAAGTCCCAGGGATCAGGAGGTGGCCACCTTCAGAGCCATTATTCTGCCCGTAACATCTGACCCCTGGCCTGCTTCCCAATCCCGTCTTAGGTCCTTTCCCTCCCCCAGCTATTCCCTGGCCACACTGCCTCCTGGCAGGTCAGCTTGCTGACCTTGTGTCTGCCCCAGGGCCTTTGCTCGTGCTGCGTCCCCACCTGGAACACTGCCCAGTTGCCCCGTGGCCTGCTTTTTTGTACCTTTCAGGCTCTGGTCAAGTACCCCCTCCTTAGGTAGGCTGTCCCCCTGCTGTGGAATGGCTTCCTCCCCTCTTTGTCACTTTGTCAGCTGCGTTAGTTTTCTCCAAGGCACATTCTTTATTGTTTACTTGTGTGTTTTTTAAATCTGTCTCTTTGCCCCTGCCCCCCTCCTTCCGAGTCCTTGAATGGCGTGGGACACAGAGGAGGCTCTTAGTGCACAGTTGGTGAACTAGTGAACGAATACACGGCTACCATCTGCAAAGAATGGCAGCGAATTGTTCCTGGTGGCTCGTTTTTGCCTCTCCTTTCCGGTCCGTGTCCTGATGCATCCCCAGCACTTCCTGAGCACCGCTCAGGGGCAGCGGTGCTCGCAGGCATCCTTGTTTTGTTTGTTTTAAATAGCATGGTCTCTAGGGTTTTACCTTTAAGTAAAGCTTTTGCTTTTGGTTTGAAATATTAAAGTACAAGAGTACTTTTAAAAGATATATATTAAGGACACGCTTTTGCAATAAGTTTTCACTGCTAATGTTTTACCAAACATCTGCCAGTCCAATACAGTCATAGATTTTTCTACTGAAACTTGGTTACATTTTGAGACAATCCCAACTTGGTTGCAGTGAATATTATTTTATTTTTATTTTAAAAATATTGTATTTATTTATTGTTAGAGAGGTGGTAGGGAGAAAGAGGAAGAGAAACATTGATGTGTGAGAGAAACATTGATCAGTCACCTCCTACACACCCCCAACTGGGGACCTGGCCCACAGCCCAGGCATGTGCCCTGACTGGGAATCAAACTGGCAACCTTTTGGTCCACAGGCTGGTGCTCAGTCCATTGAATCACTCTAGCCAGGGCTAGTGAATTATACGTTTAATATGAAATTGAATTCTATTAGTATTGTACCTAGGGGTCTTGAGTCTGCAGTCATGAGGGACACTGTGACGTTTCTCTGCTGAGTTCCTGTCTCCAGCCAGCTCTGTGTTCCCTCCGCTGCCTGTGGCCTGCTGACCAGCCTTCCTTGGGAGGCCCTGTGCTTGGGGTGCAGGTGGGCTGGGCTGGGTGACAGTGGGCGTGTTGAAGAGTAAGACCAGGTCACACACAAGAAAGGACCAGATTTACGTTCCTCTGAGCAGAATCTTCTAGCTGCCCAGCAGCAGAGGCGCCTTGGTCTGGCCTGGTGCCCAGCGGCACCCCATGGCAAGCATCCCCACCACCCCTCCTGCAGCCTAGGCAAGTGAGAAAACAGCAGGAGGGGAAATCGTTTGTTAACGCCATCTGTCCAGGTGTTACAGCTCCCCAAAGAGGCAGGCGTGCACGTTAGAAACGACCAGTCAGGGCCCAGAGAGGTTACGGGCCTTGCTAAAGATGTCCCGGCTGGCAAGTGTGTCTGTGCGCTGCCGTCTGACCTCAAGGCCTGAGCTCGCTCCACAGTGGCCTGGCCCTCACTCTGGCCTGGCTGTCTCCTCGCAGAGCTGGCCCCTCCCTCCCTCTGGCTGTTCAGACGGCACGGTTAAGAACAAAGGCTCGCTACCCCCCACCTCCCCCACAGGATGTGCAGCTCAGAGCTGCCGCTGTCCTGAAATCTGGCAAAGGCCCAAAGCTGGGGACGGAAAGTGAAGGCTCTTTCTTGCCTCAACTGCTTGCTGCCTTCAGGCCCCATGGTTTTAACACGGAGGCGTGGGGGACGGGGGAGAGAGACCAGCCCTTCCGAAGAAGGGCAGCCTCTCCCCTTCTCCAGGGTGTGTCCCCACTCAGTGGAAAGGGGTGCCTGCCTAGCACGGGGGCGGGGGAGCCTGGCACTGTGCACCCTGTTTATCTGCCTGGCGGTGGTGCTTGCTGGGGTGCCCTCTACCACCTGGGCAGCAGGGGGAGAGAGTGCACAGTGAGAGCTGCCTGGGGAGGGATCCCCAGTTCCTAAGAGTCGGGAGAAAGATGGCAAAGGAGTCCACAGCCTGGGAGCTGGCCTCAGGGGGGAGTTCCCACCCCGCCCTGGAGGGCAGGTGCAGGGAAGGGCGGCGTGGAGCTGACTGGAGGACTCTCCAACTGCCTCCGCCTCCACCAGAAACACTGTAGAAGGAGAACAGGAGTGAGTTTTAACGGAAGCTCAAGATGGAATATCAGAATGAAACAGAGCAAGTGGCTAAAGAGTTGTGGAATTGGGCCAAAGCATTCTTAAGGGACCCCGTTCCAAATGCAGGAGGCCCCTCGAAACACGGCTTGTGGACAGGCATGGGAACAAGCAAAGCCATTTCAGGGGAAGACTCTTCAGTAAATGGGTTCCACGCTTTTGTGTGAGCGGATTCCTGACCCCCCACCCCCGCCCACTACCACCACCACCACCACCACCTCCTCCTCCTCCAAGGGGAATCCTAGACTCCACAGGCATTTCGGGGAATAGATGCTCCCTCACTTACTTGAAACACTGTTCAGTTTCTTTCTTTTGCTGTCGTCCCTTAGCTCAAACAAACAGCCTTCCCATTAAGCCCCCCTGCAGCCCCTGACCTTTGCCACTGGGCCAGAGCCTCCCAATGGACCAGGGCTCTTCTTCATGGTGAACCTTGCTGAGCACATGATTCTACTTTATAACCAATGAGCGTTTAAAGTGTCTGCTGAGAAGAAATGATGAAATATGGAAAAGGGGGAAGTAAAGACAGGAAATTCGATGAAGGCAAAGAAATATTGTCCGCACATGTGATTCCTCCCGAGGGTCCTTCCTGTGTTGTGGCCGGAGGAGGACTGCAGGTGGAGCGTGGGAGTGCCAGCAGTCGGGAGAGAGGGCACTCCACTGGCGTCTGTGCAGCTGGCAGATCCAGTGCTCACCAAGAGGGGAGACTGGAGGGAGGTGCCAGTGCAGATCCGGATAAAGAGGATGCTGGGTGGCACGGGGAACAGCAGCTGGGGGTCGTGGTTGGGGTGGCTTTCTCAGCACCCATTTCACCTGCAAGGATGAGGCTGAATCTCTCAGTGCATTTTCAACCCCCGTGTTGGCAGTGGCTGGGTGATGCCCAAGTGTCCCAAGCCAGGTGATGCTAGGAGGGAAGTTCTAGAAAAGGCTTTCTTGCCCCTAAGAGATGGACTTTGTCTCCCTGAATGTGGTCTGCAGTGGGGGTGAGGTGGGGAGCGGTTGGGGGCGGGGATGAGCTTCTACAGAAAGGTGGAGGGTGAGGCCAGTGAAGCAGAGCTAGACTCTTCTGTGAGATGATAAAGCCTTTGCTTTTAAGGTCCTTCAAAGTGGGGTTTACGTTATGTGGAGCTGGAAGCACGGAGTCTTCTCATGGTTAAGCATGGTTTATCTCTACTCTTTGGATCTTACTTAATTTCTCTTTGTTGTGCTTTGTAATTATTAGCATAAATGTCTTGAGTATATTTTATTAAACTTATTTCTCTTTTGTGAATTTGTTGCTGTTGGACACATTTCTCATTCTTAGTGCTCTTTGTTCCTTTTTGTAGATTTGAATGTTTATCTGCTACATTTCCTTTCAGTATGAAGAACTTTTTAGCATTTCTTAGAGTTCAGGACTGTTGGCAAAAGAGGCTCTCAGGTTTCATTGCCACGAAAATGTCTTTATTTCACCTTCGATTTTTGTTAACTGGCTTATTTACATTTTAAAGCATTACGATTCAGTGGCTGTTACAATTCAATGCTATATTCACAGTTTGCTCCGCTATCTAACTGCAGAACATTCCTATCATCTCTCAGATAAACCCGCGGCCTGTCAGGCGCTCCCCAGTCCCTCCTCCTCAAGGCCCGCCAACCGCTCGCCCATTTTCTGTGTCTACGGAAGACTGATGAGAACATTTCTAATGTCAATGGAGTCATAAAATATGTGTCTTTCATGTCTGGCTTCTTCCTTACAGTATATTCCCATGGTGCATCCATGTTGCAGCTTTATTAGTATTTCATTCCCTTTTTTAAAACAATTAAAAAAAATTTTTATTGTTCAAGTGCAGTTGTCTCCGCCTCCCTTTCACTCCCCCTCCCACCCATCGCCACCTCCCACCTTCCATCCTACCCACCCTTTGCCTTTCTCCATGTGTCCTTTATACATGTGCTTTGACAATCCTTCCCCCGTCTTTCCTACATTATGCCCCTCCTCTCTTCCCTCTGGTCACTGTCACTTTGCTCTTTATTTCAATATCTCCAGTTATATTTTGCATGCTTGTTTGTTTTGTTGATTAGGTTCCACTTGTAGGTGCAATCCTATGGTATTTGTTAAGACAATTTTCTAAGAGCAGTTTTTATATTCACAATAAAATTGGGAAGAAGGCTCTCCCATTACGAGCATCACTCACTGGAGTGGTGCATTTGTTACTGAGGATGAACCCACATTGAGCGACACACCATTACCACCCAAAGTCCATGGTTTACCGTATGTTCATCCTTGGCCTGGCATATCCTGTGGGTTAGAACTGATATATGCCCATTATTATATTACCATTCAGAGCATTTCACTGCCATAAACATTCTCGGTGCTCTGCTTATTTATCCCCTCATCTCACGGCGACCACTGACCATTTTATTGTCTCCATCATTTTGTCTTTTCCAGAATGCCAAAGAGTTGAAATCCTACAGTAGGTAGCCTTTTCAGATTGGCTTCTTTTACTTCATAACATGCATTTAAGGTTCTTCCATGTGCTTTCATGGCTTGATAGCTCATTTCTCTTTTGCACTTTAGCCCATTGTCTGGTTGTACTATGCTTATGGGTCCATTCACTTACTTAAGAACATCTCAGTTGCTTCTAGGTTTGGGCAATTATGGCTGAAGATGCTATAAAGATCTTTGTGCAGGTTTCTGTGTGGACATATGTTTTCAACTCCTTTGGGTTGTAAGGAGTGTAATTGCTGCATCATGTGGTAAGAGTATGTTTAGTTTTGTAAGAAACTGCCAAACTGTCTTCCAAAGGGCTGTGCCGTGGCGCATGCTTATCAGCAATGTGTGAAAGTTCCTGTTTCCCCAGGTTCTCTCCACCATTTGGTGGAATCCTTTTTTAATTGTGACAAAAGACCCATAATATTTACCATTTTAACTGCACAGTACAGTGGTATTAAGTATATTCTCACTGTTGGGAAAATACCCATCAAACAGCAACTCCATTTTCTCCCTTCCCCCTGCTCTGGTAAACTACAATTCTATTTCTACTTTAATGAATTTGACTATAGATACCTAATCTAAGTGGAAACATGTATTTGTCACTTTGCGGCTGTTGTATTTCACTTAGCACAACGTCCTCAAGGTTCATCTCTGTTGTAGCATGTGACAGGATTTCCTTTTCAAGGCTGAATAATCTTCCACACCTCTTGGCTGTTGTGTGTAGTGCTGCTATAAGTGGGTGCACAAATATCTCCTTGAGAACCTGCTTTCAGTTCTTTGGAATATATACCTAGAAGTGGGTATAATTGCTGAATCATATGGTAGTTCTATTTTTTAATTTTTTGATGGAACTCCATACTGTTTTTCATAATGGTTGCAAATAATTGTATAATCCCATCAACAGTGCACGAGTTCCAATTTCTCTACATCCCCATCAACACTTTTGTTTTTTAAAATATTATTTATACTAATGGATGAAAGGTGATATGTAATTATGATTTTATTTTGCCTTTTCCTGATGCTTAGTGATGTTGAGCATCTTTTTTATATGGCTGTTGGCTGTTTGTATGCCATCTGAAGAGAAATGTCTACGTAAGTCTTGTGCCCATTTTTAAATTGAATTATTTGATTTTTTTGTTGATTTGTAGGATTTTTCATACCCTGGGTATTAACCTCTATTGTCAGATGTAATTTGAAAACATATTCTCCCATTCTGTGGGCTGCCAGTTCACTCTTCTGTGTCCTTTGACACACATAGGTTTTGAGTTGGATGTAGTTCCATTTGTGTATGTTTTCTTCTGTTGCCTGTACTTTTGATGTCATAGCTAAGAAATCATTGCTAAGTCCAATATTGTGAAGATTTTTCACCTATGTTTTCTTCTATGAGTTTTACAGTTTTAGGTTGAATATTTGGATCTTTAAACCATTTTCAGCTAATCTTTGTATATGGTGTAAGATAAGGGTCAAAGTTTATTCTTTTGCATGTGGATATTGCTTTTCCGACAATTTTTGGAAGGGATTGTTTTTTCTCTATTGAGTGATCTTAGCACCCCTTTTGAAAATGACTTGAACATCCATATGAGCATTTATTTCTGTGCTTTCCATTCTATTCCACTGGTCTATTTGCTTTATGCCAGTACCATACTGTCTTGATTATTGTAGTTTTTTAATGTGTTTTGAAACCAGGAAGTGTGAGTCCTCCAACTTTGTTCTTTTTTAAAATTGTCTTGGTTATTCAATGTCCCTTAAGACTCCATATGAATTTTTCTATTTCTGCCAAAAAAGGCTGTTGGAATTTTGATAGATATTGTGTTGAACTTAAAGATTGTTTTGAGGAGTATAAACATCTTAATGATATTAAATTGTCAAATTCATAAACATAGGATATTTTTCCACTTAACCGTGTTTCTTTAATTTCTTCCCAAGATGTGTTATAGTTTTCAGTATAATATGTCTTTTATCTCCTAGGTTTGGTTTATTCCTAAGGCTTTGTTCTTTTTGATGTTATAAATAGAATTGTTTTCTTAATTTCCTTTTCAGATTGTTCATTTTCAATGTATAGAAATGTTACCATTTTGTGTGTTTTGTATCCAGCAGTTTCACTGGATTTTTAAATTACTTCTAGTAGGGGTGTGTATGGGTGTGTGTGTGTGTATAATCTTTAGGAGTTTCTACTTACAATATCATGTCATCTGCAAACACAGATAATTTTACTTCTCACATTCTTATTTGGACTTTTTTTTTTTTTTGCCTAAGTGTTCTAAGACTTCCAGTACTTTATTGAACAGAAATGGCAAGAGAAGGCATCCTAGAATGTGTCTTGGTGTGGTTTGCTTTGGATTTATCCTAGCTGGAGTTTTTTTAACTTCTTAAATCTGTATGTCTATTTCTTTCCTCAGATTTGAGAAGCTTTTAGCTGATCTTTCTTCAAATAATCTCTCTGACCCATTCTGTCTCTTCCATTGAGTTCCCTTAATGTTTGTATTGGTGCCCCTGTTAGTGTCCAGTAAGTCCCATAGGCTCTCCTTGTTTTTTTTCTATTTGCTTCTCTGACTCAGTAATTTCAAATGACCCGTTTTTATGTTTGCTTGCCACGCCTCTTTTAAATTTTTTAGTTCAGTTATTGTATTTTTCAGCTCCAGAATTTGCTTCTTTTTAATAGTTCCTGTCTTTGTTGATACTATGATCTCATTCATGCTTCACTTTCCTAATTAATTTAGTCATTTCTCTTTTAGCTCTCTGAGCACTTTTATTTATAACAGTTATTTTAAATTCTTTGTCAGGCAGCTCATAGATCTGCATTCTTTAGGGTTGATTTGTAGTTTTATTTTGTTCTTTTGTTTGGGCTATATTTTCATTTCTTTGTATTGCTTGGTTTTTTGTCCCCTGGAATTTGGGCATTTAAGGGGGAAAAAAAGCCACCTCTCGCACTTTTTGCATACTGGCTTTGTGTGGGGAAGACCTTCACCAATCAGCTTAGCTGTAGGTTCTAAGACCTCTCAGTTTGTTTTAAACCTGTTGCTCCCTTTGGTGTCTGCCTGCAGATGTGCTGCTCTGGTCTGCTGCTTGCCTCTGTTTGCAGCAGCTTACAAACTCTGGTACTGATCACATCAGTGCCCAGAGTCAGGCAGAGCAGAAGCCAGTACCTCAAATTGCCTCCAGATAAACCAGAATATTGGATAGAGTCTTCTCTGTTGTTCCTATCCTGAGGGAGGAGTAGGGATTTCTCTTAGTTGCTCTACCATTCCACATGGAAGGAGGGCATGAACAGGTGCACCAAATGTGAATTTTCTTTCCCCTTTTGCTGGAATTCCTTCTTGTTTTTAGAATGGCCTGGGTACTGTAGCTTCTCAGTTGGTCTCTACTATTCTTACAAAGGTTTCCTGGTTTGTATATTGTTGTTAACTCAGCGTCTTTGTGGGGGAAGGATGTAACTTCCTACACCACTATCTTGCTGATGTACTCCCCAATAGTTCTTTCTTCTTTATGGCCAAATATTTCATTGTATGGAGATATCAGATTTTACTCATTCATTCATCAGTTGACTGACATTGGGTTGTTTTTACTCTCTATTATGAATAATGCTGTTATACCTGCTTGTGAACAAAATTTTTATGTAGATATGTTTTCAGTTCTCTTGGATATAAACCTGGGGGTGAGATTACTGTCTTATTTAATCCTTGTATATTTAACTTTTTATGGCAGCTGTCAACCTACTTCCCAAAGTAGCCACACCATTTTACATATTGAAACCTGCGATGTATGAAGGTTTTGACTTATCTATATCCTCATCAAAGCTTAACTTATTGCCTTTTAAAAAATTATAGCCATCCTAGTGGGTGTGAAATGGTATCACATTGTGGTTTTTGATGTGCATTTCCCTGTTGGCTAATGATGTTGAGCATCTTTTCCTATTCATTGGATATCTGTATACCTTCTTCAGAGAGATGTTTATTCAAATCCTTTGTCCATTATTTAACTGGGTTGTCTTTTTACTGTTGAGTTGTAAGAGCTTTTCATATATTCTGCATATAAGTCCCTTATTGGATATATAATTAACCAATATTTTTGTTCCATTCTGTGGGTTGCCTTTTCACTTCCTTGATGGTTGCCTTTGAAGCACAAATATTTAGTTTTGATGCGTTCCAATTTGTGTATTTTAAACAATTTTTCTGGTGCTTTTGGTTTCATGTCTAAGAGATCATTGCCCAATTCAAGGTTCAGAAGATTATGCCTATGATCTTTTCAGAAAGTTTTATAGTTTTTTGCTGTCAGGTTTTTGATCCATTTTAAGACAGTTTTTTATGTGGTATGATACAGAGGTCCAACTTCTTTTGCTTGTAGATGTCCAGCTGACCCATTGCCATTTGTCGAAAAGACTATTCTTTCCATTAAAATTTCTTGGCACACTTGTTGAGAATGAACTGGCCATAAATGTAAGAAGTTATTTATGGGCTCATAATTCTAGTTCATTGATCTATACATCTATCCATATGCCTGTACAACACTTGACTACTATAGCTATGTAGTAAGACTGGAAATCAGTAAGTTTAGTTACTCCATTTTTACCCCAAGACTATTTGGATGTTCTGGGCCTCCTGAATTTCCATATGAACTTTAGGATCAGCTTTTCAATTTCTGAGGGGGAAATAAAGGCATCAGACTCAGTTTGGGAAATGTTATCTTAACAATATTAAGTCTTTTGATTCATGAACATGTGATACTTGTTTATGTCTTTTAGAATTTCAGTAATTTTTTGTTTACTTTTCAATGTTTAAGTCATATTTTTTGTTAAACTTATTCCTAAGTATTTTATTTTTGATGCTATTTTAAATGAATTTTTAAAAAATATTTTTGAATTATTCATTTCTAGGGTATAGACATACATCCAAGTTTTGTGTATTGATTTGTATCCTGACGACTTGCTGAACTCATTTAGCAGTTCCTATAGTTTTTTAGTAGACTCCTTAGGACTTGTTATATACAAGATGATGTCACTGCAAATAGACATGGTTTTATTTCCTCCTTCTCAATCTGGTTATTTTTTCTTGCCTAATTGCCTTGGCTAGAACCTCTAGGGAAGTGGTGTATAGACACGGCAAGCATGGGCATCCTGGTTGTGTTCCTGATCTTAGGGGAACGTATCCAGTCTTTCACCATTAAATATGATGGAACTGTGAATTTTTCAGAGGCCCTTCATTAGATTGAGGAAGTTCCCTTCTATTCCCAGTTTGTTATCTTGAAAAGGGTATTGTATTTTGTCAAATACTTTTACTGCATCTATTTAAATGACTGTGATTTTTGTCCTTGAATCTATGTGTATTGCATGAATTTCATATGTAGTACCAACCTTGCATTTCTAGGATAAATTTCACTTCGTGGTGCTTTGTAATTTTTAAATACCGCTGAATTTGGTTTACTTGTATTTTGTTAAAGATATTTGCATATATGATCATCAAGGATATCTGTATTTAGTTTAGTTTTTTCTTTTTTTTTATGATATCTTTGTCTGGCTTTGGTATAAGGTAACATCGGCCCCATAAAATGAATCGAGGTTTTCCTTCTTTTTCTTTTATGGAAGAGTTTGCGAAGAATTATTGTTCATTTTTCTTTAAATGTTTAGTAGACCTACTGGTTTAAATAGTGTTTTGCCCCAATTTATGTTTATTTAGAACCTGAGAATGGGACTTAATTTTGAAATAAGATCTGCATTAAGTTTCTGGAGCTGCCTTAACAAAGGACCACACACTGAGTGGCTTAAATGACAGAAATTCATTGTTTGGGACACTAGAAATTTTGTTTTTTTACTTCTAGTTGGCAGAGTTGGTTCCTTTTGAGGGCTGTGAGAGAGAACCTGTTCCATTTTTTCCTCCTAGCTTTTGGTAGCCTCAGGCGTTTCTTGGCTCGTAGATGACATTCTCTGTCTTATCATCTTCCCTCTTTATGTATCTGTCTCTGTGCCCCCAATTCCCCTATTTATAAGGACATCAGTCATTGGAATAGGGGCCACCCTACTGATCTCACTGTAACTTGATTACCTCTGTAAAGACCCTATTTCCAAATAAGATCACCTTCTGAGTTCCTGAAGATTCAGACTTTAACATACCATTGTTGGGTGGACACAATTCAACCTGTAAGTTTCTTTGCAGATGTAGTTAGTTAAGAGGAAGTCAGACTAGACTAGGTTAGGGTGGGCCTAATCCAATATAAATAGTGGCCTTATAAGAAGATACAGACATATAGAGAACATAATGCCATGTGTACACAAACGCAGAAATTAGAGTGATATATTCACGAGTTAAGGATGGTTAACAACCATGGAAATCGGGAGAGATGCATGAAATAAATTTTTCCTCAGAGCCTCTGTCCTATATCTTACTCCTTCCTGGGTCTCAAATGCATGTGTTTGATCATCAAGACTGTTTTTTCCCTAATCCTTTTCTCTGTGGTTCACTTGGGGAATTTCTTGACTGACTTTTAGGTTCAATGATCTATTTTTGTCCAATTTGCTGTTAATCATATTCAATAAAATTTTTGATATTTTTCAATTTTAGGATTCTTACTCTTCTTTTTTCTAGTTTCTAAATCTCTTCTGATAGTTCTAAATTTTTTTTAGTATTGATGAATTTGCTAATTCCATTATCTGGGTTACCAGTGTGTTTTTATTGACTATTTTTTTAAAAGTCACCTTTTTGCCCTGGCTGGTGTAGCTCAGTGGATTGAGTGCGGGCCTGCGGACCAAACAACTACGGTTCGATTCCCAGTCAGGGCACATGCCTGGGCTGCAGGCTGGTTCCCGGCAGGGGACGCACAAGAGTCAACCACACATTGATATTTCTCTCCCTCTCTCCTTCCCTTCCCCTCTGAAGATAAATAAATAAAATGTTTTTTAAAAAGTCACTTTTTCTTTATTTTTCATTATGTACTAGACCTTGTGATTGTTACACTGAAAAGATTCTGTGTTCTGTTATCTTCCTCAGAAGACTGTTGAGTTTTAACCAAGATGGCAGTTAAATTATTGGCAGATCAACCTGATGTTACAGAAGCTTGGTTTTACTCTAAAAAACAAGTCAGGTATTGTTTTTTCCTTTGTTCCTAGGAACGGCTCTAAATTGTTAAATGGTTCATATTCCTATGTACATAAAGTCTAAAGCGTTTAGCAAGCGTCTCCAAATTGGAAGACTGTAAACTCAAAACTGCATTTTGGTACCAGGCAACTGCTAAGATCTCTGCTGAGATATTTCTGCCTTCCAGTTGTTTTCCCCTGGGCTTCTTGGAGTCTCACCCTGTGCACACTTAGTCAAATCAGCCAAGGATTTGAGAAAAGTTTCGTATGTAGATTTGGGGGGTCCTTTGACTCCCTGTTTGGGATTTCCTCTGTCAATTTCTAGCCACTGTTTGCTCCTTAATAACACTGCAGACTCCTCAGCCTGAGACAAGTCACTGGGAGAGAAACATCTATGTGTTGTTGCCTCTCAAGCGCCCCCTACTGGGGACCTGGCCTGCAACCCAGGCATGTGCCCTGACTGGGAATCAAACTAGGGACCCTTTGGTTCTCAGGCTGGTGCTCAATCCACTGAGCCACATCAGCCAGGGCTGGCCTTGAAATATTCTTTTTTTTTTTACTTTTATTTTTTATTGATTATGCCATTACATTTGCTCTATTCCTCCCCTCCATTCCCCTCCACCCTGCATACACCTCCCCCACCATTTCCCCCTTTAGTTCATGAACATGTGTCTCAAATTCTTTAGATTCTGTATTTCCCCTACTATTCTTACCCTCCCCCATCTATGTTCTATCTACTGTCTATGCTACTTATTTTCTGTACCTTCTCCCCCCTTCTCCTCCTCCCACTCCCCTGTTGCTAACCCTCCATGAGATCTTCATTTCTATGGTTCTGCTCCTGATCTAGCTGTCCTCTTAGTTTGCTTTTGTTTTGGGTGTGGCTCTGAATAACTGAGTTTGCTGTCCTTTCACTGTTCATCTTTTTATCTTCTTTTTCTTAGGTAAGTCCCTTTAACATTTCATATAATAAGGGCTTGGTGATGATGAACTCCTTGAATTTGGTCTTATCTGAAAAGCACTTTATCTGTCCTTCCATTCTAAATGAAAACTTTGCTGGGTAGAGCAATCTTGGTTGTAGGTCTTTGGTTTTCATGACTTGGAATACCTCTTTCCAGCCCCTTCTTGCCTGTAAGGTCTCTTGAGAAATCAGCTGACAGTCTGATGGGAACTCCTTGGTAGGTGACTGTCCCCTTAGCTCTTGCTGCTTCTAGGATTCTCTCCTTCATTTTAATCTTGGCTAATGTAATGATGATGTGCCTTGATGTGTTCCTTCTTGGGTCCAACTTCTTTGGGACTCTCTGAGCTTCCTGGATTTCCTGGAAGTCTATTTCCTTTGCCAGATTGGGAAAATTTTCCTTTATTATTTGTTCAAATAAGTTTTCCACTGGTGGCTGTGCCTTTCCCCCTTCTGGTACCCCTATAATTCGGATGTTGGAACGTTTAAAGATGTCCTGGAGGTTCCTAAGCTTCTCCTCATTTTTTTGAATTCTTGCTTCTTCACTCTTTTCTGTTTGGTCATTTTTTTCCTCTTTCTGGTCCACTCCTTTGATTTGAGTCCCAATTTCCTTTTCATTGCTATTGGTGTCCTGTGCAATTCCATTCATTTCAATTAGTTTAGCTTCCATATGTTTCTCTAATTTGTGACTAAAATCAACCAGTTCTGTAAGGATCCTGATAACCAGTGTTTTGAACTGTGCATCTGAAAGACTGGCTATTTCTTCATCGCTTAGATCTATCGGTTCTGGGGCTCTGAGTTATCCTAGAGCCATTTTTGGTCTATTCGTGCTGTTAAGTAAGCGGAGCGAAGCCTTAGTTGTTTACCAGGACGGGGCGACCCAGGTCGCTGGTTTGTGACGCTGTGTGTGGGGGCGTGGTCAGAGAGGGAGCAATGGCGGTCCTCTCCGCTAGCCCAGCCCGTCCAGTCACACCACTCGCCACGGGATTGTTTATCCGATCGGAATTGTGCGAGCCTGCTGCCCCACACAGGCTTCCCTTCTCACTGGTTTCTCCGCACACAGATGCCCGCCGACCGAGACAGCCCGCCGAGCCTCTTCCCTGTGTGCTCCCGTAGCTAGCCCGCGATCAGCGCCTTCGGCTGCTCGCTGCACCGCGCACCACCCGGGGATTTTTTCTTGCTAACCTGCTCTGCTACTGGTTTTGCTTCTCTTACCGGTTTAGCTGAGCATTTAGTTGTCCTCTGGACTCCGTATTGTCGATTTTCCATGTGGCTTGGTTGTGATTGTTGTTAAAAATAGTTGTTCTTAGATTTGGTTGTGCACAGAGGCAAGGTGGTTCCTCCACCTACGTCTCCATCTTGGCGGAAGTCCGAAATATTCTTTAAAAAAATTGTTTTCCAGGGTTATTAACTTAGTGGCAGAAGGTTTAATCTCACTTTGTCAGAGCTTTTAAAAATTCACATTGGGGGCTCATTTCCTATTTTTTTAATTCTTCTAATTCTTATTTATTTATTTTTAGAGGGGAAGGGAGGGAGAGAGGGAGAGAACTATCAATGGTTGCCTCTCGTGCATCCCTGTTGGGAACTGGCCTGCAACCCAGGCATGTGCCCTGACCGGGAATTGATCCACAGTCATTTGGTTTACAGGCCCGGGCTCAATCCACTGAGCTACACCAGCCAGGGCTCATTTCCTCTTTTTGATAGTGATTTTGTCATTTAAGTTGTGGGTATGTAGGGGCTTATTTTCCGTCAAAAAGACAGGTATTCTAATGATTTTCAGCAAGTGCCATAAATCTAGACTCACTTTTTCTCCATCTGCAGACTTCACAACTCTGATTTAAATCCTTGATCTATCTATGGTGGAATCAGACTTTATGATTACAGGGTGGTATTGTTACTATCATTTACTACCTGGAAAAGGGGCAAAGTTGTATTGCTCCTTGGTTTCCCTTCCAAGGTGGCAGACTCTCCTACCCACCCCTTTCCTTGTAAGCAGAACTCCTCTGACCACCCAGCTTTGTGCAGGGATCTTCGAGTGTCCAACCCTGTTCAGACACATAGCCTAAGCGCTCGATCCCCCTCTGGTTATTTTTATTCACAGGCCAAGAAGGGTGGTCATATTTAATAGTTAACTTCTGTGGCTTATGTTTATGTATCCTTTCTTCCCCTCGGACTTCAGGGATTTTCCATATTTTCTTGTAAGATCAGTATCCCCCTTAGAAGTATGTTTGTTGCGATTTGTTCAGCCTTTGAGTGTTTTGTAGCAGTGGAAAACTTTTTTGAAAACCTTGATGCCAAAAGGGTAACTATTTTCCTTATTTCCCCCCAGCATTTTATGAGTATAATTTACATACAATAAAAAGCCTATATTCTAAGTATACAAATCAATACATTTTAAATAATATACAAGGTCTGTCCAGAAAAAGTCCAGCCATTGTTATTTAGTAAGTTTGTGTGACACATGTAACCTGGTAGCCAGGTGGACTGGAGTGGACTGGAATGTGCATGTGTGAATGACAACTTCATTGTACTGGTCAGTGGGGGCAGTAGATGCCACTGAGTGAGCCTGTGTGCTGTGTGGCCATTACGATCAAAATGACAGAGCAGAGCAATGAATGTGCATCAGATTTTGCATTAAGCTTGAACATTCCTCCACGGAAACTATTCAAATGATTCAGAAAGCTGCCGTTATGGGCAACTGGTGATAGGCAGCTTCATCACAACAAAATGCCTGCTCATGCATCACGTCTTGTAGTTTTTTGGCAAAACATCAAATCACTCAAGGTGACTCAGTTCCCCCACAGCCCAGATTTGGCCCTGTGACTTCTGGCTTTTCCCCAAAATAAAACCACCTTTGAAAGGGAAGAGATTTCAGACCATCAGTAAAATTTGGGAAAATATGACAGGGCAGCTGATGGTTATTGGAACTGTGTGAGGTCCCAAGGTGCCTACTTTGAAGGGGACTGAGGCATCATTGTCCTATGTACAATGTTTCTTGTATCATCTTCAATAAATGTCTATTTTTCATATTACATGACTGGATACATTCTGGACATTGTAGATGCACGTTACATTATCTAAATGAATTTTTAAGGTTATTTATCTTTAGATGGTGGGGGAGAGACGGAGAGTGGGAGGGAATATCAACGTGTGGTTGCCTTGCATGTGCACCCTACTGGGGACCTGGCCTGCAACCCAGGCATGTGCCCTGACTGGGAACTGAACTGGTGACCCTTTGGTTCACAGGCCGGCACTGGATCCACTGAGCCGCACCAGGCAGGGCCGTTATCTAAATCAATTGATAGAATACTTACATTATTCCAGAATGCCCTTTCCAGTCTACACTCACCCAGAGGTTATCACCCTAGGTTTGTTTTGCCCGATTTAGAGACTGATATAAATGTGACATCTAGTTCTTCTCGTTCAGTATTTTTCACATTTATCCCCCTGTGCGCAATTTGTTTATTAAGATTGCAGATTAGTATTCCAATATGCCATTATTTGATTATCCACTAACTTGGTGGTAGACATGAGTGGTTTCCATTTGGGGGCATTGTAAATAAGGCTGCTATGATTATTCTTGTACAAATCTTATTGTGGGCGTACATGCTACTTTCTCTTGCTTGTATCTCGGGAAGTGGAATCAGTGAAACACAGGGTAGGCATATATTTACCTTTATGAGACTGACAGGCTGTCTCCCAAGGCAGTTATACCAATGTACACTCCTAACAGTTGCTCATATTCTCAGTGGTATTTCCCTGTGGTTTTATTTTGCATTCCTTGACAGCTGATGTTGAGCACCTTTTCAGCACCTTTCCCTATGCCAATTGTGTATCCGGATAGCTTCTGTGAATTGTGTATTTAGTCATTTATTTTTATATACTGTTGCTTTTGTAATGGCTTTTCAGTTGTTTTTCCCAATAGGGCTCCTTTGTTCATCAGTTACATGTTTAGCAAATATAGGGTCCGGCACAAATAATGCCCCCCTTTTTTATTACAAAATCCCAAGCTTGTAATTCTGTAACATAGCACTATCACACTCAAGCACACCATGTGACATTTCAGGTGAAATGTTGAATTAAAACTCTGTAACAAATTATTACACTGTTACCCTCTCGACCACACTCAGGCAGGTGTGACTTCTGCAGGACCCTGTCGTTTCTTCCTGGCTGCGGCTTGCCATTTCACTTGAACAGTATCTTTTTTAGGAAAAGGGTTTTAATGTTGGTGAGATCTATTTTTTTTCTGTTATGGTTAATGTCTTTTGTGTCTTAAAGCCATCTTTGCCTGCCCCAAGAGTCGTGAAGACATTGTGTTCTTCTAGATTTATTGTTTTGCCTTCCGCATTTAGATCTGTGGTCAATTTTGAATAAATTGTACATTGTATGAAAGCACCAATTAAAAAAGATACATATCCAGTTAATCCAGCTTTAACTTAAAAACAAAAACCCTTTCCTTTCCCCACTGAACTGTTGGTGTTTTGGTGAAAGCCAGTGACCATATACATGCGTGCAGGCGGGTCTGTTGCTGGGCCCTCCCATCCCCTGACCTGTCTGCCCTCATGCTAGTGCCACACTCTCTTAATTCCCACAGCTTTAAAGCAAGTCCTGAACTTGAGTAGTGTAACTCCCCCATTTTTTCCCTTCTTCAACATTATCTCGACTCTTCTGGGCCTATTGCTTTTCCACAGGTACTTGCCAATTTATTTAAGAGCGCCTCATAAAATTTTGATTTCATTGAAACTGTAGATTTGTACAAAACCGAGATCTTCACATTGTTCAGTCTTTTAGTCCATGAGCATATGTTTATTGAAGTGTCCCATGATCTCGCTCAGCAACATTTTATATAGTTTTCATGGTAGATGTCTTGTACATCTTATTAACTCTTAGGTATTTGACTTATATGGTGTTATTGTAAATAGTATTTTAAAACTAAATTTTTAATTGTTTTTGCTAGTGTACAAATAGAACCACTAGAGTTTTGTCTCATATCCTGCAGAATTTTTAGTTCTAGCGGATTTATAAAGCAAACACTTGGTAACCCCAGAGAATGGGCGCAGTGTCACTGGGAATAACACTGTGTCAATGGGAATGCATCTAATTTTCCAAACGGGGTGAAAAGGGATTCAGTCTGTACTCCTCCTCTTACAGTTTTCATCTCAGAAACACTATCTCCTGTTTTTCTTTTTCCTTTGAAGAACATGTGATCTTCGAGTCAAACCTACTCTTGCAGTACTTACCGGGGGAAGGGAGGTACCACGTCTTTGCAGAGGGACCCCCGGTTTTCAGCTGAATGGGGAGGAGATGGGAGCACAGCCTACATGCTGCCCTGTGTTGTGTTGTGGTGAGCAATGTCCGGTTTTTCAAGAACGCCAACAAGAACAGAAAAACATATTAAAATGGACTGGAGTTAAAGGAGAGTGGATAGGTTTGCGATTTTTCAATTATTCTCGTTACATTTATGAATTCTTCACTGGTCAAATAATAGTCCCATCTTTTCATTCATTCTCCCCCCCCAACTTGTTTTACAACAGAACGATTAGCATACCCTCTAATCTACAAATGGATATAATGAACAGGGGCCCATTTTAACTTCAAATAACACCAATGTAAGGCACAACTATTCAGGAATATTTTATATTTTCAAAGTATTTAGGAATTCTTTAATTAGAAAAATAAAGGCAATGGGATTATCTATCAGGTTCTAAAGGTACCCACGAATTAAATCACTCACATCCCCCTCTTAAAAAACAAAAAACAAAACAAAACCTTAAATCACAATGCTATTAAGCTTTCTTACAGTAAGGAGTAAGACCAAGCTATGCTGGAGTACAAAACCTGAAATTCTGAGCATGAAAATAATTTATTGACTAGACATCTGGTTTATTCAAGCATTAGGCCTACCGAAGACAGAACTGACACAGCTCATGGAGCAGGAATAATATCCACCCAGCACTGCTTAATTTCAAATTTCCTGGGGACGCAGTCTCTGCCTTCTGTACTACAGACTCACCTTCAGGCATCCACATGTGCTGATATTAACCTGACTGGGATGTGAGAACTTTCTGCACAGTCAATTCGGCAGGCGCCAGTGCACCTGTCAGAGGCATTCTTAGGCACACACGACAAATAGCACGGCCTGCAGTAAAAGTCTCTGATGATCAAAGAAAAGAATATCACTTAAATACAATATTACAAATAGAAAGAAAAATACATGCATTTTTGCTAATGGACTGCTTTACATATCAGGAAAAATGTTACAATGAGATTTTTCTTTCTATGAAAATAAAACTTACTTGATATTCAACTTTTAATCAATGCTCAGGTTATTTTGTAGTACTGGAAATGAAGCAAAAAAATGATTTAACTTAAATTTAGAGAAGTGCAGGATTAATAATATGGAGTAAGAGTTGCACTTCTTTGACTAACTCATTAAAAAATGCCAATTAAACATTTTCAGTTAAATTTTATTTTCTTAAAAAAAGCAGCAGATCAACATTACAATTCAAGAACCTAAACTAAATACATACTTGACAGTGAAGCACACCTTGAGTATGGAGCGAAAACAGTTTAAAAAAAATCAAATGTATCATCTCCAAATACCCAAATAATAAATCACTTCTGCAGGCCTTTTGTTGAGTGGAATCAGAAACAAAAAACTGAAGATTTATTGCTGTAAAAACATACCTGTAGTACAGTAGTATGAATCTTGGGTATTAAGCATTATCAGTTGAATCAAGTTAAGAAGTTGAAAATCTCATAAGAAATTCGCGTGTGTGTGAAAGTCTAGGAGCCAGTCGACCCAAGAGCAACTGACAAGTCTAACTGTGCAGTGAGCCCAGACATTGTTTAAATCTCCATTTCTGGAAGGCAATTAAAAATTACAATTCCAACAGCCCACAAATCATATTTTAAAAACTGTAGAAAGCAATTAAAACTATGTCCAAAGAGCCTGTTTTCCCAGCTCCATTTCAGCACCCCAAGGAGAAATAAAAAAGCATCCATGACTGTCACAGATGAAAGTAATGAATGTGGTTGGAGTCAGTTATTCTTCCCACTGAGGTATAAAATCTATTAGAAATTTGATACTATACTATAACAAACTGTACTTCTCATAGTTCTGTTTTAATTTCCTTTAAACCCTGTTTTATATAGTTTTTAATTGTAAAAATGTTGCTTTCATGATTCTGAATCTGGTTCCAGTTCTTTTCATATATCTTTATATCAATATTTAATATACTGGCTACCAGTTCTAACCAGAAAAAAATCTCAGAAATCTCTTCACTATGACAGCATGTCCAGCAGAAATTACTGATGTGCAAGCAAACCCTAAAAGGCCCGGCTTTCCGGAGCGCACATTTTGTTGACTGTTTCACTGTCTGAATACTCTTTACAATGATTCTCGATGAAAGACTCTCTCAGTCTTGTAAACATCAGTGTGCACAGCCTGGCCACACAGCGGTCGCACGTGCTCGGAAAGGAGGGCTGGTCCACAGCTCGTGAGAAGCGCGGTCTCCGCTGTGATGGCTGCTGCACCCTTCATCCTGCAGGAGGAAGCACTTGTCCACGTTTGCTGCTTAAGAATGTGGCAGAAATGTATGCTGAGGTAGCCCAGTCAATCCTTATTTTTTTCTTTTTTCGTGTAAATTTGGTCTCAGAATATTTCTGGAAGGGTGACGTTTCGAAGGAGCCATTGCTGGGACCGGCTCCCAGTGCAGTCTCTGATGCTGGGCACCTGGCTGTCGTCTTCGGTAGCTTTGTCCAGGCACTGGTTACTGTTCACATGCTGCAGGGTTAGCTTCTGAAACGGCAGAGGGGAGTTTTAACGTGAACGGGGAAAACCAAACCGGAGCACCCCAACCCTCGTTCTGGTGTGTAGTTAAGTTCCTCAGGAGAAGGGGATTTTCGGTTTGTTCTGTGGTACGAATTACCAAAGAACCAGGGAGCCGAGGTGCCTCTGTAAGGACAACAGGAGGAGGTGTGCGGGAAGGGGGAAGGCGCTGGGGGCGGTGGGCCCCACTGCACCTGCGGCACGAGGACCTGAATTCTAAGCCCACTTCTGCCATAAGCTTCGTGAGAAATTTTACTTTTTTCTGCTTTAGTTTCCTAAAAATACAATAGGATTAGTGGTTCCTAATTTAGGATCCTCAACCTATTTTTAAAGAGCTATTTCAAAATTGCTTCATTTCCCTATGATAAAGCTTTTCAAATGAATTTTGTGATTCCACACCTCAAGTGCTCAGAAACTCAAGTCCTTTTGAAGACTCAAACTCACAATATTTACAAAACTGCCCTTAACAAATAAATGGCTAACACATGCAACTATACTGCTCCTGTCTACCTGTTTATATTCTAAATGGTCATGTTGATATTTAGGATCATTTTCAAAGGAGAGGACAGATGACAATTAATAGGTACATGATGACCCGCACTGATGAATCTGATACCCCGCACTGGTCGGGTTCAGGACAACAAAGCCACTGTGTAGGAATCGTCATTAAGCACTACCCTGTAGGTGTATGTATCTCTAAGGAAATGTGAAATCGGTTTGTTAGTGATACACATTTATTGCACTTTTTGCTTATGGCTCTGTTTTAATGTAATTAATTTACGTGGAACATTTCATTTTCATAAGGCCTTGTCTGGTACACATCTGACCTAAAAATGAAACCCAGTGATTGTATACAATGTAATGTTTTAGCTTTCAGTCACCTATCCTATATTGTACTTGAGGAAACTGGCAAAAGGCAGTACACGTTTGCTACCGACAACTGACTTTAGGTTCAGTATTATATATGTTAATTCTTAAAAATGCAAAATGTCAACCATGCAGGATGGCAGCATGGTTGTGGTTGTTTTTTACTCAGATGCTTTGTAGTTTACTTGCTGAGAGCAAGGGCTTTGCAGTCAGACACTTCTAGAATACATTCCAGATCTGTCACATAACAACCACAGCCATGCACTGCTTAGCGGTGGAAATACAACCCGAGGAACACCTCATTACGCACAGCATCATTGTGTGAACATCACAGGGCGCACTTACTTACACAGAGCTGGATGGTACAGCCCACTACACACCTAGGTTGCATGGTACAGCCCACTGCTCCTAGGCTACAGGCCTGCACAGCATGATGCTGCACAAAACCACCTGAGGTCAACTCCAGCACAAGAGAAAATGATGCAGTGAACACGAGATGTGTGAGGCTGCTGCCAGTTTAACACAGCATACTGTTTTACAGCATACTTGTTTTTGTTTTTAGGTAGAAAGAGTAGACTCCACTATACTTTGTTATTTTTAAATAACGTGCTGCACTTTGTATCACTTGGCAAGGCAGTAGCTGTGCTTACACCAACATCCCCACAAACACTGAGTCTTGTGTTACGGGGGCTATGTCACCAGCAGTAGGACTTGTCCGGCTCCATTACAATCTGACGGGACCACCATTTTTGTGGGCTGCCGTTGATGGAAACATTATGTGGCACACGACTATACATGCCCTGAGCAAAGAAACCTGAGCCACCAGTTCCTCATCTATAAAATTGACAAAAATAATTAAAATTGTTATGAGGAACCCTGACTGGTGTGGCTCAGTGGGATGGGAGCCGTCCTGCAAACTGAAAGGTCACTGGCTCAATTCCCGGTCAGAGCACATGCCTGGGTTTCAGGCCAGGTCCCCAGTCACAGAGTGCGAGAGGCAACCGATCTGTTTCTCTGGAACACTGATGTTTTTCTCCCTGTCTTTCTCCCTCCCTTCTCTCTAAAAGAAAGAAATAAATAGTTATGAGGAAAGATCGAAGATAATGCACAGAAAGTGCTGCCTAGCTCGGAGCCTGTTCTTGACACACGGCACTCACTGCTGGGAAACTCCACCCTAGCAGCACCCGAAGCAGCCAGGCCCACAACCTGGCAGGGCGGAGGGCTGAAGGTCCCCACGCACACTGCCTGCTGCCAAGGCCTTCACTTACATGTAGCACCCAAACCCTCAGGGATTCCAGAAGGCTCTGAGGAGCTTCTCTGAGCCTCAGCCTTTATCAGGCCCAGGGTCAGCATTAATAAAAACTACATACAACAAAAAGTTGAGTTGGGGAGTTGGTCCTTTTTCATTCTCATTTCTAAAAATATTTCATTTATTTAGATTCATTAAAATAAACTAACAAAGACATAGGCACTGTTCCACACTTGCTATTTGCTCAAAATTAAAGCGAATCCCCACAATTTTAGGAAGCCAACTTCCACTGTGGAGGGACCCTGCTCTGGCTGCTGACAGTAGGTGCAGGGCTCGGTGGCGCTCGGCACCGGGAAGGTCCTCACTGTGCTCAGCGCCGCACCTGCTCAGCACTGCCTAGTTTCCACACAGAAAAGGCTTATTACCCAAGGCAACTGGACAGATACGTGACAGAGCTACTTGTAACCTTTGAAGAGCAAGAGAAAAGCTATAATTATCATGGCATAAAAGTTTACCTGCAACCTAAAAAAAATAGTTTGCCACCTCCTGCCCCAAATCTCTAGATTGAACTGGGTCAAAATCTACATTTTTGTTGCAGAATGACCAACTACAATTAGTCAAAACAAAGGAGCTTGGTATCATAAACTCTATGTAAAATGTAATATAAATAAGACAGAGATATAAGCATACACAAATTTAATCAAACACAGTATTGTACTGTGCAGGCAATCTTGAGCCGAGAATCCCATGTCTGCCTGAGATCTGCTGACACCATTTACATGCTCTGTGACCTTGAGTAGTTCATTTCCATTCTGGGCCTCAATAGCCATCGGCACAAAACGAAGTCCTGGATTCATTTCTAGGGTGCCTCTGAAATCGGAGACTTCATGATTTCAAGCTTGTATTACGGATTACTGACAGAACTATTTTATTTTTCCAGATTGCTCTGTTTCTGACCGACGGAGGCAGGACAATTCTGACCTTTCCAAAGGTCCCTGTAGCTCAGGCTGTGGGGCCTGCACTGCAGCCTGACTTCTGCCTCCACCCAGTTCTGTCCTCTCCCTTCCCTTCTCACAGTGTTGATCCGAGAAGACTTCTAGTAAACGTCCTGAACACTAATCTTATATCAAAGTTTGTTTCTGGGGGAGCCCAGCCTGCAATACTGAAGTTTTATCTTAGGAAAAACACTTTGCAAAGTGCTCCAGAAGTTTTCAGATTTTATACTCATAACTGATTCTTTCTAAATACCCTAAACCACCTCTACCTCCCTAAATTTGCAATCATTTACTTTTTAAAAAGTGTGTGTGTGTACAATTTTTAGAGAGAGGGGAAGGGGGGAGGAAGAGAGGGTGAGAAACATGGATGGGTTGCCTCTCGCACACCCCCAAACGGGGACCTGGCCTGCAACCCAGGCGTGTGCCCTGACAGGGAATCAAACCAGCAACCTTTCAGTTCGAAGGTTGGAGCTCAATCCATTGAGCCAACCTGCCAGGGTTAATCATTTACTTTCAAATAACAGTTATGACAGATTTTGTAGGTCTCTGTCTTCTAGCTTTTTAATTTTTTTGAAAAGATTTTATTTATTTTTAGAGAGAGGAGAAGGGAGGGAGAAAGACAGGGAGAGAAACAATGTGTGGTTGCCTCTCATGCGCCCCCTACTGGGGACTTGGTCTGCAACTTAGGCCAGTGCCCCGACTGGGAATCAAATTCGTGACCCTTCGGTTTACAGGCCAGCACTCAATGCACTGAGCCACACCAGCCAGGGCACATTTCTAAGGAACATATTTTGGTTGTGACAGTGACAGGGGTATGCCACTGGCATTTACTGTCTGGAGCCAGGGACTGCGCATCCTGCAGTACGTGGGATCACCGTACCCGAAACGGCAGTAGCACGTACCATGGAAAACTCAGGGACAGAATGATCAAGCCATTTCCAATGGTTATTTTAACTGAGCTATTACTATATCTAACATTATTTTTTGCTGTAGTTTGACACAGTGAAGGGAAAACCAGGAGTGAGAAAACCTGGTGTTTGCCCTCTAGGATCTAATTATCTATAGTGGAGAAAAGACTGGTATATTAAAAAACAAACAAACAAAAACTACAGAGAAGTACAGCATGGGGGGGTGGTCCACAGACAAGTATAATTAAAGTAGCACCAAGAGCTAATCTCTTGCTGGGGTTCATGGAAATGATGTCAAAGGTGGGCCCTTTAGAATGGGTAGGATTTGTTAGATAGAGGGAACTGTGTCATCTTAAATTTCTTTTAATTTTTAATTTATTTTAGTGAAAGGGGAATGGAGAAGGAGGGAGAGAAATATAGTGTGGTTACCTTCCATACACTCCCCAATGGGGACTGAACCTGCAACAGACATGTGCCTTGACCTGAAATCGAATCGGCAACCTTTCAGTTTGTAGGACATTGCCCAACCAACTGAGCCACGATGGCTGGAGCAGGAAGTGAATGATCATAAATGCGAAGTGAGAAGGTACAGGGTAATTTCAGGAAACAATAGGTCGATGATTAAAGTAGACTAGGGTTTGTATATGACAAAATATATAGGTAGAAAAGATGGCCAAAGTCGTAACTCTGGACATCTCCATTTAAGGAGTAAAATGAAAAAGCAGAGGGACAGCACACAAAAGGAACAGAGAGAAAGCTAAGAACAGAAACTAAGCAGTAGTGCATCTAAAGCAGATGGATAAGAGGATTTAAAGTATCATCAGCTCAGCAACAGTAAATACTATGAGAAGTTAAGGAAAAAGAGGCAGGGATGTTCCTGGCTCTGTATCCAGGAGCTGTTTCCGTAGGATGAAGCAGATACAGGAGCCAGGGTTGGACAATCAGAGGCTCGAGTGCTGGCCATTCACTCGCCACCCAATGATGCAGGAGAAAAGCAGGATGGCAAGTAAAGAGTAAAGTAGGAACAAAAGCCTTTCCTTACATAAAGAACACTTGTGCTTCTAACCAGAGAAAGACGAAGATGTTCGTGCTGGTTCCAGAACCATAGGGCAAAAATACAAGTTGGGACAGGAGGTAAGGGAAAGAGGTTTCCTGAAGATGCTTCGAACTACCACCTTTGAAGTACCTCTATGTGAGTGAGTACAACATACACGTGGGGAAAGAGGGAGAAGTTCTGCACGAGAGCAAAAAGAAATACAAAAAGTTTTAGCTGTGGCTTAGTAGACTGAGAGACAGCCTGCGAACTGAGAGGTCGTCAGTTTGATTCCCGATCAGGGCACATGCCTGGGTTGTGGACCAGGTCCCCAGATGGGGGCGGGCGAAAGGCAACAGATCCAGGTATCTTTTGCACATTGTAGTTTCTCTCTACCACTTTCCCCCTCCCTTCCCCTCTCTCTAAAAGTAAATAAATTAAAGTTTTATTGTATGTCACTGAATATCATATGAGCAAGAGAATTTCATTAATTGAAGCTCACTTTTCACCTAAATGTTTAATTCAGTAACGAAAAATCCTACTTTTTACTCCATTTCTCCTATGCAACCACAGAGGCTGAGGGCACACAAATGGGACAGTGGCTACTTAGTGACAAGGACCCAGAGACTAGAAGCAAAACTAATTTAATTACTGGGGAGATTAAAACAAACTTGACTCATACTGTTTTTCCCATCTGTCCACTTTTCGAATATAAGAACAATTTGATCTATAGTCAAACTCCCCAAGAATTCATTTTTTTAGCGCTAAAGTCTATAAATATATCCAACAACACATACAATTTTATACATCTTATCCTGTATGGAAATGACTCCCTTACCACGGGATCATACTCCCAAAGCTGATTGCCTTTCAGGTGGTGGCATTTGAGCATGGTGACCGGGCCGTTAAGTTTGGAGACATCCAGACAAAGGTCGTCCGTTCTGATTTCCTTGTTGGCAGTGTAGGAGAAAACCTGAAAGACAGAAGTGCACGCACACAAGCTCTAGCGGTAACATCGGTCACATTTCATGTGCCATTAAACTGGGAGGGGGAAAAACAAGTAATTCAAGATACACAATTTTGAACTTTATTACTGTATTAACCGTGAATAACTGACTCAGAAGAGCTACCACAGATGCTACACAGAGGAGAGGAAAAGGTCTCTCTACACAGTGCACTGTCAAGGGCTGCCATCTGTGAGAATGAAGAAGGCAAAGTCAGTCTCACGCACAGCAACATAAACACAGCTCCCACGAGGAGCCTTTTACAAACGCTTCATTTAGACTGAAGGCTCCCTTCTCCTAAAAGTCTTTATTATTTTTCTTTAAAGGTAGGAAACTATTCCTGAGTGACCTCACAAGATAAAAAGGACAGAAAAATCCAAAAATTATCCCTTTTACTAAAATACTCACCTGATTACCTCCCATACCATGACAGTTAAAAATTCCAACTTTTTCATTTTCTTTTCTAGCCATGTTATCCAGACACTGATTTGTTTCCACATTTCGTATCTGTGGGACAATGAACAATGGAAACATCAGGAGTTAAAGAGATTAACCAGACACAGATGTACACACATTAAAATCAACCTAAATTTTCCACTATCATGCAAGAACTTCAGATGCTTGACAAGGTAAGGCCTTTGAGTTAGGGTCAAGTTTACTGTCTGGCTATCACAAATCCTGCAGTTTAGAAAGGTCTTAGTATTTGTATTATATAACTTTTGTGTTTCGGTGAAAAAATCCTTGAAATTCTTTTTTTTAAAGACTTTATTTAATTTTAGACAGAGGGGAAAGGTAGGAGAGAGGGAGAGAAACATCAATGTGTGGTTGTCTCTTGTGCGCCCCCTACTGGGGACCTTACCTCACCTGTGCCCTGACTGGGAATCAAACTGGTGACACTTTGGTTCATGGGCTGGCACTCAATCCACTGAGCTACCAGCCAGGGCCAAAATTCTTAATTATTTCATTTTTTCCAACCTGTTCTTTTAGGTTTTGTATTTGGTTCAGTCAACTCTTTTTGCCTAATAATTTAAAGCAATTTAACAACTTCCTGTGGGCAATGTTAACCACCAAGTTAAGGGGTATTACTTTTACTACTCTGATGACTTCTTAGGTGACACAAGGTAGATATTTTGTAATCAGAGTCTGGAGCGTGGCTTAACTGGGAGCCTAAGCATGCTATGGTGCGAACACATGCTTTTGTTAGATAATTGCCAATTAAGTAAAAGGAATCTAATCAGTCATCAAAATTAAGAATATTTTAAGCAATGCACCTTGATATTTTGTTTCCTCTGAATTACTGCAGTTTAAAAGCATATTGTAAACTAATAGCTGAAAGTTCTAAATATGTCCCCACGGACAGTACTGTTAGCAGCTAAGCCAAAGGGGATGCGTGACAAACCACACCTGTCACGTCATGTAGACAGAAAGGAAAATGTAACAAACTTTGTGTGGTAGATAAAATGGAGGGAAAGTTGAAACCACAAATAAGCCATTTGTTTTTATAAACATGCACAGTCTGTATATTATTCCAATATCTTATAAGACACTAACAAGCCCAGATGCATTTTTTTCTTACTTACAAAGACAACGGTGTGAAAGACTGTATTACGAACAGGCTGTCAGGAATAGGAACTGGGGTTTATGCCGAAGTGAGACCCAGGTTTAAATCCAAATGACCCAAACTTTGTGAGATCAACTTCCTAACAGTAACTGGGAGATAACGCTGGTTCTATGCTGGGGTTAGGTAAGGTTTCCACTTACTAATTCGGAGTCTAGCACTCGAGGTGAGCATGGAAATACTAACAATCTGAATTGCCACCTTATTGCTACTTACCTCCAACTTGCTATTCCATCAACCTCAAACTCACTCCTTACAATACAGGATTCTTCAACTGTATAATGCTAATACTTTCTCATCTCAATATTTTAAAATGTCCCTGCCATTCCACCCCTGACCTTGAGAATTACTATCTAAAACAAACTTCACTATCAATCCTCCAAAAGATTCTCTCTCCTCCTGACACCCTGTTTATTAATAATCCCATCATTTGTTTAATTATTTAAGATGGAAATCTCAGGGTCCCTTTCTTTTCTGGGTCCAACACATCATATCATATTCAGGAATTCATTTACCATGTGATTCACATTATCTTTTTCTGCCCATTATTTTCATTGAGAAACCTATTACCTCAGAGTTTGACAGGTGTTATAATTGGATACAAATGTGCATACAACATATCTTTCTGCTCTGCAGTGAGCAGTCAATCAGTACTCGATGATCACGGCTACCTCGCTTGAAAAAGAATTCAGTGATTATTTCCTTGTACTTTTCTTCTTCTTCTTTTTTTAGATTTTATTTATTTATCTTTAGAGGGGAAGGGAAGGATAGAGAGAGAGAAATATCAATGTATGGTTGCTTCTCGTGTGCCCCCTGCTGGGAACTGGCCTATAACCCAGGCATGTGCCCTGACTAGGAATCGAACCTCAATCCTTTGGTTTGCAGGTCCGTTCTCAATCCACTGAGCTACACCAGCCAGGGCTCCTTGTACTTTAAAAAAAAAAGTATAAACTCTCCATTCCTCTTTCTCAATTTTTCCTTACAAATACCGACGGAAAGGTTGCTGAAGGAAGGTAATAAATGCACAGGAAACATTAGAGAGGACCGATGTTATCCTTGGCTTCTCTTTTTCAGATGGAATGGCCTTTTGGTTAAATAGTTGATTCTTTTTTACCAAACTCAAAATTAATACAATTCTCCAAACTCCAAATGTAGTAAGGTGTTCCATTACTCTGTAACTATCTTATAATAAATCAACATTGGTTGTTTTGTTTCCACAATAGATGTTCCTAACGATAATAAGTAAATCGCCCTTACTGTGTGCTAGGTATTGTTTTGTGAGTTTTGTATACCATCCTTACAACTTTCCTATGAATAATTCAGAGTTGTTTTCTGACATGAGAAATCTAAGTCTCTATCCCTTGAGGTTACTGCTGATTATGAAATACTAAAGGTATAGTTTCTTCAAGGATTGGAAACCATTGCTTTCTGCCAATTGTTAGAGTGACATAAATCTTGATCAGCAAGATGTGGTCAGGGAGGCCCAGTGTAGATGGGTGATCAGGGGCTCGTCTGTGGGCCTCTCGGGGGACCTGACAGCACTCCCCTGAAATGCAGGGGAGTACTAGAGTGATGCCCCCACACATTCGAGATGAAGTGGGAACTTCTGTCGGCGGGCAGCCATTCAGGTTTGGGTCCCTGGGTGGCTTTGCCGGTAGAAGGCAGAGAGGGTTCTGTTTGGCCCCACAACTAGGCCATGTCTTAGTAGCTGAAGGGGACATTTCTCCAGGCTGGCTCTGCTACACACTGGGTAGCTAGAGAAGACAGTTTTCAGAGAGTATCCTCCTTTCCCTGGTAGGAATACATGTGGTGCACTTCACCTGTGGGGGTTGTAAAATGATTTGTTGAGGATTCAAAAAACGAGAATGACTAGAGGCTGAGCCATGGGAATGTTCTGCCCTTTAGAATACCGGTTCATAGGTCTGGTAGGACTTAACTTGGAAAAGTCTTTGGAGAAGAAAAGCATTAGGAACCAACATCAGGGATCAGATGTTCAAAACTGGAATTTCAAATAGCTTTAAGGCGATGGAACCAATTGCCAGCTCTCTAGTGAGGCACGGTAGGTAGAAGAGGCGGCGATGCAAACAGGTACTAGAATTGGTTGTCCAACATCTGGCACTTAGGTCATTGGGAAAAAACAGCACTTGGGAAATACAGAATGACATAAAATGTATAGGCATGTTATTAGGGAGAAGAGAAATTACAGGAAAGAATTTAAGACTGGTTAATAAAAAGACGTTCTAGTCAAATGTCTCCTTTGTTGGACTTCCTTAAAAAAGAGAGGAGGACAAAAACAAACAAAGAATGACAAGTTAGGGAGTGCTCCGAAACACGGTCTAAGGGACGCTGGGCTACGGCCGGGGCTCGCCTACTCGGGAGGACTCCGTCCCATCTCGGTGGACGCGATGGACATGCGGTGCGGGCTGGCAAAGAGTGCTCAGTAGTTTCTGTGCACTGTGAATTCCGTCTGGTTTATTTGTGTTCCAGTTGTATCTTGGTGACTCCCCCCCTTGGTCGGTTACATAGTACTTGGTGATTATCAGAAGTTGAGATTCTTAACTAAAAGATGGATTTGATGTGGAAAAAGAAGGGTGCTTTTCCTCACTGGAGTAGATACTTCTGAATATAAATGTGATCTTGGTGTTCTCCTTAAGGGAGCAGGAAAACAACTACTGACAGGATGGTTTGGGAATCTGATATAATCCATCCCTATGAAAGCTGTTTTAGGATGTACATACTCTACATTACTTGAGAGTAAAGATGATTACAAAAGATATACAGTAATTACTAATTTTAAAAACACTGGGTTTGACAAGCAAATATGAACACCTCAACTTCAGGGCCTGGGCAGGGAGAAATCTGGGAAAAATTTGTGGACTAATGACAAGACAGATGGATACCCTGCTGCACTGGCTATTGTGTTAATGTCTCCAGAATTGTTCAATAGAATTTTCTAAGGTGACGGCAATGTTTTACATCTGTGCCATCCAATACAGCAGCCACTAGCCATACGTGGCTAGTGTGGCTGAGGAACTGAATGTGGATTTTATTGAATTTTAATTACCTTAAATAACCACATGCGGCTCCTGGCTCCCACACTGGACGTATAGGACTAGGGGCTGACGCATGGAAACAAGTCCTCTGCCTTCTGCGAGGGCTACTTGTCGGTGACGAGAAACAGTGCGCCAACTGCTAGCGGAGCTGTAACCACACACTCGGCACCGGGAGAGGCACGTGCAGGTGCCCATGTTTGGCTAGTACTTTCTGGAACTAGGTGATGTCCCAGGGGATCTAAATGATTTCAAAGGGGAAGGTTTGTACACTAATGGTCCTTTGGGTAGGATTTCTTTATGACTAAATAACATTTCTCCTTACAGAACCAGAATTGCCAATGAACCAAACCAAAATGACCATAAACACCATGTACAACTAACTGTGAGACTGCCAGAGGGTGAGGGGTTGTCGGAAGCAGGAAGTTTCTATGTGAATCACAGCAATACCTCAGCCGTGGTGGTTGGGGAAACAGCCACACTCCAAGGAGTCCGGAGGCAGACGGGCAGGAGTGGGAGCAGGTCTGAGGACACGCGGGCCTGAGCCTCACTCCCGACTCCAGTGACGAGCCCCGGGACCTTGGTGGGTCAGTATGCTAAGACAGTGACTCCCCAAACCGCCCTCTGAACAACAGTCAGGTGTGGTTACATGGCCAGGTGTGGTTACATGAGCCATCAGAAGGGGGGTTTGTGATCACATATGTTTAGGAAACACCAGGTTTCACAAATTGAAATAGGTTTCTTTACTGAAGGACTCCTCGAAGCCTTTCACATGCTGTGACTCTTGGTATGTGTAAGGGCTGGCAGTGGAGGAAGATACAAAAAGCATCATTTCCCAAACATTTCTGGCCACAAAATCCATTCCCTCCTCCCTTACTTACTCCCTGTCCTTTTAACTGAGGGAGCACCTCGAGGGACATCAGACACCAGCATTCTTTACACAATGACTCGCAAATGCTGGTGTGAGAACCTCCTTTTCTCATCTCTAAAACAAGGGTACCATCTCAGGTTCGCTCAGATCTCTCAGTGAGGCCTAGCAGAAACTGACACACAGTAGGCCCACGACCACTGTCAGCTTCCCTTTCTTATCCACAGATCCAGCAAAGCTCCTTCTGAAGTAGCAACTTACATGTACACAACTGAACTTTTTTTTTTTTTTTTTTAACCTCAGGAGCTGAGAATAATTGTGAATGCACTCATTCTTCGGAAATAGGCAAGAAATTAGAGTAAGTTAGTTAATTTCTGCTATGGCCTCCTCCAGAATCTTGGTGTCTCCACTAGGGTAGCCAATGTAAGCTGTTAAAGGATTTCTGGAATCTAGCGAAATGGAACCTGCAGTCACTATTTTGCTCCTTGCAATAAGGTAAATGTCTAGATACGAGGAGTATGGGTATTAGTGGTTAAGAGCACAAACTCTTGAGCCAGACTGCCTGTGTTCAAATCCTCTGTCTTCATTTTGTGGCTGTTACCCAAGCCATGTTGTTTGCACTTACTTATGCCTCATGGTACTTACCATGAAGTGGAGACAGCACCTGAATCTGTGTGAATGTGAGGGTAAATGGAGTGGGTATTTGGAAAGCATCCAGATGGTGCTCATCAAATCTTAGGATTTTCAGATCTGCCTGGAGAAGCAACTGGTCAGTCCATAGACTGGCTAAACCATCAAAGGTCTGTATTATTTGCCTTCCGTGGTGGTATTTTTTCAGAATATTCATCTCCTGGATTAACAACTACTAGATACCACAATGAAACACATTTACTCGGTTCCAGGTCCTTATGGGAGTTGGACTCAGTGAAACCAGAGACTAAATCTCTATCTTTTAATTTCCCTTTCCACTCTAAAATCCTGTGATTCCAGGCTTCTCTAGGCCCTGAAGTATGACAAAAGGTCCTTGGGAGTCTAAATTCCAGTCTGTGGTGAAGGAAGGCTCACAGAGGTGGAGCTATGATATCAATCTTGAGACCCACACGGCCCAGGAAATCAGAGCCTTCATCTGCAGAGTGCAGCCTGCTACAAGGGCAGACAAGCTGCTTACTTAAGAACAAGCAGGCCACAGAGGGTTAAGTCTGTTCTTTATGCAGAAAGCCAGCTGGCAAGAAGCAGGTAAAAGGCAGTTTGCCTTGGCAGTCATCTAACATGGGTTAGACAAGTGGGTCTTTGTAATATGCCTATATTCTGGCCCAGCTAACAATGACTAGGTGTTGTCCAAAACTGGGTCAGTTCAAAGGAAAAAAACACCTTTTCACTCTCTATTCTAAAGACAAGTTATAGGAACAACTGCTATAAATCTTCCCATGGTGCACCACCTTCTCCCGGCTTTTCTCGAATGGAACGATGCTACAGCAAAGGGAACAGATGCTTGTTAATGAGCCAAGAAACTTGTTTGAGGGTAAATCCCTTAAATCACAACAAAGTTCAGAGGCAGGGAATTTGCAGGCCTGAAGCAGCCTCAGTAACTAGTGAGGATGAACATGGGAGGCTGCCTGCCCTGGCTCGGGAGCAACACGCCCAGCAGAATGGTTCCCCTCTAACACGCCATCATCCGGCTCCCTCTGTGGTCCACTTGCTCCCCATGTCCTGTTTCTAAGTTACAGCTTCTCCTCCTTCCCCAACCCCATCACCGCCCCCTAACCCAAACCACCTCTTCACTCTTACCTTAGGAAACCGAAGTCATTAGAGAGCTTCCTCACACTTCCACCACAAACTACCAGCTTCTTTCCCCAAATCTACCACCGAGCCGCACTAGTCCCATTCCCTCCCCTTCCCCACCACTTCCTCCCCTCTGCCTCCCATGAGACTCCAGCAATCAGTAGCTTGCTTTTAACATACTCACATTTTCTTTTTCGGGTAATTTGCATTAGCACACAGTTTCATCATAGCAAAAATTAACAAAAAATCCGTCTTTAACCCCATACTCTCCTCCAGCTAACTCCCATTTCTCTGGCCTTTTTGTAACAAAATTTCTCCCAAGACACGTCCACTCACGATCTCCACTGTCTTTTCTCCCCAGGTCTCTTAAAGCCACCAGGGGTTGTGTCCCCACCACTCTGCACAGAAGATGGGGCATGCCGACAACCTCTCCCTTGCCCGTCCAACGGCCAGTTCTCAGTACCGTCTTACTTCTCTCAAGTGTTTAACGGTCAGTCACTTTCTCTTTCTTGAAACAAGTCTCAGTCTCTGGGACATCACTGTCTTGGTCTCTCCTGCTTCAGTGGTCACTCTTTCTTAATCTTTCTAACAGATTCCTTCTCATCTTCACCTAGTGTCTAAATTGTGGAGTTTACTGTGGCTCGGTCCTTAGCCCTCTCCTCTTTCCACCTGTGTTCAGTCCTCCCAAGGTGATCTCAGGAAGTTTTGTGGGTTAAAAAACCCCTTACATGGTGACAACCTCTAATGTTAGACTTCCATCCCCAATGCCTCATCCAAGCTGCAGATTTTATTTATCTTTAGAGGGGAAGGGAAGGAGAGAGGAAGAGAAGTATCAATGTATGGTTGCCTCTCATGCGTCCCCTGCTGGGAACTGGCCTGCAACCCAGGCATGTGCCCTGACTGGGAATTGAACTGCGATCCTTTCGTTCGCAGGCCTGTGCTCAATCCACCGAGCTACACCAGCCAGAGCCAAGCTGCAGATTTTAAAATGCAACTCACTGCCCACCCAATACCTTTGCCTGGATCAATCAACACGTCCCCAACCGCACTGCCGAATGCCTCTGCACCCGCTGTACAGGCTTCCCCATTTCAGTCACGCCAACTTCTCTGCCAGGTTCCCAGGCTACCTAACTCTGAATATAAGCCTTGACTATTTTTTTCCTTTCACCTATATACCAGCTCTATTCTTGTTCTCATATAGTTTTGCTTGACATAGCAGACAATGTGATCATTTTCCAATGAAAGTATGCTAAAGCCTCTCTATGGCTTCTCATCTATTCAGAATAAAACCCAACTTCTTTACCATGGCCTACAAGCTCCATGTGATTTGACCTGCACTACTTAAAGTCTTGACCTTACTGTCTACTACCCTCCCCCTGGTTCACTCCATTCTAGACAACTGGTTTCTTTGCCTGTTTGTGGAATGTGCCAAAGTACACTCTTCTCTTAGGGCCTTTGTACTTGTGTTTCTCTGTGCCTAGACTACTCTTTCCCCCGAAATTTACATACATGTCTTGCTCACTCACTTCCTTCAGATCCCTGCTCTAAAACTACATTATCTGAGAGGTCTTTTTCAATTACCTACATAAAGCAGCACCACTACTCATGCCCGCTAGTCAATCTCTATCCCCTTTGCCCTTACAACCACCTGACATATTTTATATTAAAAAAACTGTCTTCCTCCAGAGACTGTAAGACCTACAGAAGCACTGCTCTCTTCCCAGTACTTCTGACAGTACCTTTCGCATAGTGGGTACTCAATTTGTTGGCTAAATGAAAGGAACGGAGAGGTGACAAGCTCCTACAAAGTGAGGGGGTGGTGGCAGTTACTTTTCCTAAGTGTCAGTAAGATTCGGCCCTGAGAAGGGGCCTGGTTGTGGCCCTGTCCACACAAGTCATTAGTTGCTGCCGTGACTTACAAAAGGAAATTTGCCAATTTCTGTCACAGAAGGTTGTATTATTTTTCCTATTTGGCTTCATATGCTTTTTAAAAGTTAATTTTACCATTAAGAGTTTATAAAGACTTACAATGAATTGCAGGTTGACCCAGTAAAACAAAACTCCTTTCTATAAGCAATGTACTTTCATATATTCTCTGGACTATTAAAACAAATGGTGGTCATAAGCAGCTAAAGTGATTTATAAGCCACTACTCAGTTGTGAAAATTACTGCCTTGACCTAGTAAAAAAGCGGGACCTTGGGGATTTAGAAGCGAGCAGACCTAGAATCTGCGCGGCCCACTGACTTGGGGTATTATTCTGTAGTGCAGAGGAGAGAGATGCTGCTCGGTGGGGCAGAGCGGCACACGTCTTCTGCTCCAGTATCCAGGGGGAAAACAGGGAAATTATAAAGGCCTTATTTTTCAGGCTGTGGAAACAAAACGAGATGAACTATACTTTCAGAGAGGGAAGAGCCTGTGCTGCAGGAGTGCTGACAACCACCAGCTGTCTGCCTCTGCAAGGGCATTTGCAAAAGGTTCAGGCTGAGGACTGGGCGTGGCCTGAAAAAGTGCCTTTTCCTGGGGAAAGAGCACAGCAGTGTTTTGGTTGTGTGAGGCTGGCAGGACCAATCAACACTAGAGGAGTCCCAGATACAAGGCCATTTGCCCAATGGGACATCTGCTGAGTCCTAGATGGGGAGGAAGCTGGGACTGGAAAAGCAGAAAATTTTGCACAATCTTCTGATGCTTAGCAGACAAATTCCTGCTAGAAAGAAGACCCACAAAAAAACCCACAAAAAACTGGTCTCCCCACTCGGTAAGGTGGGAGGGTAAAGTACTGCCTTCAAACAAAGTTTTGCCTTTCTGTGGAAAGCAAAATTTTCAGGGATGAGGAGCTAAAGATACTTCCTGAAGGGCCAGATCCAAGAAACATACACAACCTGGAAGTGAACTGAGGTTTTCTAAAACTGTAACCCAGGCCTACATAGTTAAATCCTTGTTATAGGTTGAACTGTGGCCCCTAAAACTCATGCGTTGCCCTCTGAACCCCTGGTACTTTAGAATGTAATGTGATTTGGAGACAGTGTTTTTACTGAGGTCATCAGGATAGGCCCTAGTCCATGTGTCCTTGTGAAAAGGGAAAATCTGGAAACAAACGAGCAGTCAGGAGAATGCCATGTGAAGGCAGAGACACCACACTGCCAGCAAGCCACCAAAAGCTAGGCAGAGCCAGAGAAGCATTCTTCCTACAGCTCTCAGAATGAACGAAGCCTGCCCATACCTTGATCTCAGATTTCTAGTGAGACAATAAATTTCTGTTGTGTAAGCTGCTCAGTTTGTGGTACTTTACTATGGCAGCCCTGGGAAACCAGCATAGTCCTTGACTTGATCAGATCCCTGAGCTAAAGAGAAGGACCTATTTGGATTCTCTACAGACAGAGCACAGTCTTAGCTGGGAGGTATAACAGGGGGCTAGCCCATTCCTGGACTGACAGTCTAGGAATAATGTGGAATACAGCACAAGACGTGGTTTCTTGTGACCATCCTGGTAATTAAACCAGAAGGTGAGAAGATAAGTCTCTCTATGCCATGGGCACCCATAAAGATGCAAAGGCCAAACTCCCAAGCACAACTAACTGTGTTAACTAATCATAAGCATTAATTCTCACATTATTTCAGGTTTCAAGAAAATTGGCTGCTGCATTCTAAAAGCAATTACCAAAGGCATCATCAGAAATGAAACAAACCGCTTACCAATGTTTTCCATCCTCCTCACCCAAAATGAGATTTAGAACTAAGGGGAAAAAAACGAGTGCTAAAAGTATAATTAATTATAAATAGTCTTGCAAGTTTCCTTGCCAGGTTTTCACAATTTACTTTGAGGTTCTTCAAGCTTTGATTCGGGTTAATTAACACTAGGACATTAGCTTTAATAGTGTATGGTTTCAAACAAATGGGTCTGTTTGTTAAAATAAGTCTGTGGAAGACACTAATATATTGTAACAAGAGTTCATTATGAAAGGCTAGGGGAAGAGTATTCTTATTTAAACAAAATATAACATGATAAAAAGTTGATGAGATTTTAAGTTATGAGGTAGACTGTGTCGACTAACAGGAATTTTCCCACACTGTGGTTATGTAATTTCAATATGGAGAGTCAGCCCCTTGTGAAAAGTTTCACCTCTACTGATTCTGATATATAAGTGAGAATGCAATAATCACACAGAATGCATTTTCATTTACCTCTCCCAAAGAGAAATAGTGACGTGGAATCTGAGAGTCGGGATAAATATTCTCTAGGTACCAAGAGAAAGGGTTGCACTGGAGTTTGTGTCTTAGACCAACTCTTGATGCTATATCTCCATAATCTACCTTCGTAACACCTGTTAAAAGAAATGGGTGGCATTATTAATGTTCTACTGGGTAATACATTTCTACTTATTACATCTAAGCAAGAGGAATGGGAAAATGGTGATGTGTGACTATGTAAGTGATATACCATAAATGTACTTCCCAAAGTATAAAACAAGATCAAGATTTATTTTACCCAGTTATTAAACAAGTCAACTAGAACAACTGTTTCTAGTAAGGTCTCTCTCACACAACACATGGAATTGTGTACCCTGCCACCTGACAGTCTTGTGACAATTAAAAACTGAGGATGGAATGATGAACACTGTAAGACACCTATTCCCGCAGAGTTCCCCAAGAGCAGCCCCTTGAGGCACACCACAGGCTCTGACTGGCCTCCAGTACTCAGCAATCGCACATCAGGGGTGAATGTTTCGGTTAGGTTAATACACACGCACGCACACACAACACCTGGACTAACAGTAATTTCTACAATGCCAACCTGGATAATTTATTGTTATTGCTAGTAATGGATTATACCAGGCATTCTGCTATGAGCTTTTTATACTGTGTGTCAGTTCATTTATTTCTTACAATGTCTTAAGATGCAAGTAAGTGTTTCACCTTTGCTCAAAGCTTCTTTCTTCCTCCTCTTACATCTCCTCAGAAGGCATTAGGATTAGGGACAAGAAAATCAGTCTTGTATTTCTAATGCAAAATAATGCTAACCTGGAGAAATGATGTAGAAGAAATTCTTGAATTCATCCATCCACACTTCTGCAAGTCGTCTGTTATTTTTATTAATAATCTGCCCTGTGCCTCCTGGGAATGTGTAGGGTGTAGCTTTCCGAAACACGTGTCCCACATGGGAGCAGGTGACAATCTCCAAAGTTCCTCCACACTGCCAAATCTGAGAACAACAACAAAGAAGACTCGTTTTAAACACTGGACAGAAAGAAATCCGCTCACGTTTATCGAGTTTCACAGATGGGGTTTCATAGAAGCAAGGGCATACAGTAGAGCTCCTGTTGTATGTATGGTCATAAAACCAGTGCTGCTTCAGGAGCAAACCTTTCTCTAATTTTGGTTCTGATTAAACCAGAAGTTGAAGGTGAAATTAAAAAAACAGAAAAGACGCAGGGTCCAGAAGCAGCATTTTCCTAACCGCAGACCGTGACTCATAAAAGGATCACAAATTCAAATTTGATGAATTGCAACCAGTACTTGCTAACAGAGACATACTGTTTAATGAATGTTTATGTTTTGAACATAATGTGTTCATTAATACGGTTCACGGTAAAAAAACTCTGGCCACGGAGTGAGTATCCAGCCGGAGCCCTACCTGCTGCTCCTCCTGCAAACTGTGCCACAGCCTGCACATGGCACAGAAGCGGGGGCTCTCGCGAGTCCCTCAGTGAGACAGTGGCAGCGCGCTCTGCCGTCTCGGGAAGCACAGAAACGAAATGGGGGGAGAAGGTGGAGCCGGTATGTTTCACACCTTCATCTAATGAACGTATCCTTATGCTCCTTTCAAAATACATTTTTCAGTAAGTTAAAAATCTACCCACTGCTTACAGTGAAAACACTTTGAAAAGTTTTGATTTCATTAAATATTCAGTGTTTTCCTAGGATCATAAAATGATAAAGCTGGACGGGACCTCCAGATGACCCAGAGTCCAAACCTCTCCTTTCGTAAGAGGGCGAAGATGCCCACCCGGAGCACAGTGAGCTGGCTGGTTTGGATCACGGTGCGGGTCACTGTGGTTTCCACTAGAAGATGTGTGTCTAAAATTATTTCAGGAATACACAATCTCATGTAAATATGATTATTTTTAGAGCCTGAATTATTACCTTAAAAATAACAGAAATCAAAAACAAATAGGAAATCTTGTATAAGTTTTATAGGCAGACTATTAAGATAACTAAATTTATTTGCTTAAAATAGTTTATTATGAACCCTTAATAGTATCACCACCTTTTTTATGGACTGGAGGTTCTGAATTCTGGTTAAACTCATTTTTAAAAAAATTTAGAGAATAACATGAATAATTAAAGCACATCCATACTTGAGAACAGAAGGTTGCTTTTTTTCAAAGGGAACTTACCCTAAAGGAAATTTCTAGGTTTTCTCCTCCCCAAATATCCATTCCAGCATCATATGTTCCAATTTCTTGAAAGTAATCTCTGTCTATTGAAAAAAGGCCTCCTGCCATTGTAGGTGTTCTGAAATTCAATCATAATACTCTACTGTTAATTTTAACAATTTAAAATTTTAGTTATTGTTTTTAAAAGTCATTTTGTAACTGTTAACAACTACAGAATAAATGCTTATTCTCACACTCTTCAGCAACTGTCGCAGCCCTTTGGGGCTTCCTTTGTTACTATGTTACGTCAGTAGGTTCAGACATGACCTACGCCCTGGCCCTACTGTCACAGCTTCTGCCTGAACATCCTCTCCAGTCCCAAGAGCTCCTCCTGTCCTCAGCAGCTTTCTCGGTCCTCAGGCCCTGACTGAGCATCCACCCTGAAACTCCTCTCCAGCTGAGAGTGTGCCTACTCCACAGTTCCTAACAACCATGAAAGCAGCTGACAATGCTCACCAGTTAGACTCACGTTAGCAACCCTAACACCCCAGGCTTTAAAGGGTGGCAAGTATTCAAAGAAATAAGATTAAATAGGATGAAAACAATGTGGCCCTTTCCCTAAACACAGTGGGAACTTTTAAGGAAAGAAGGGGATGGAGTACAGAATACAATCTATACATCCTTCTAAGGCAGTGGTTTTCAACCACAAGAGGTACACAGGTGTGCCATAAGAATTTTAAAAACATGTAATACCTATTTAGTCGGGGACACTGACCCCTTCCCCCTTAGACTGCCAACACAACAGCAGCTTTCTGGTGTGAATGAATTAAAACTATATGTATTTTCTGTCAGATCAGCAAAAACCATTTTTTTGGTGTGCTGCAGGACTTCACTAATTGGCTTATGTGCCATCAGATGAAAAAGGCTAAAAACCGCTGTCCTAGGGGGATCATCCTGACCAAGGACGTCACACTCTCTGCCTAAGAGGAGCCCAGTTCAGCAGAACATGGCCCTCGCACACAGAGGGGTGGGAATAGGCGGAATTAAGCAGAGAAGTGACAATGAAGGAGGTTTAACTAAATAAATACCAAACATTTCATTTCCTTGAACAATGAGTGTGAAGAAAAAACAGACTCAAGTAGGAGGAAAAAACTGAGTTTCAGGGAAGAAGACACTATGCAGACTGTATTCTAAGACTAACTGGGCCTCCTCAGTAGATCTAGAATGTTCTTGTCACAAGCTCTGGTGATGGCGGTATATCTGCTTTTTCCCGTAGAAATAGTTGTTTCCACAAAGAAGTTAGGACCTATTTTGATTTTAGAAGAGAAAAAGAAAGTCTAATATCATTGGAGTCAAAAGAAATAGGCCAATGCCCAGAGTTATTATTTAGTATAGGGGTTTTTTGACCTGGGTTTTGGGGTATCTATTTCCTAGAATTATACATATGCTCTATCAGGGGTGGGTGTCAAACTCATTTTCACCCAGGGGCCACATCAGCCTCACGGTTGCATTCAAAGGGCCAGAAGTAACTTTAGGACTGGATACATGTAACTACTCCGTAACAGTGAAGTGAGATGTCTCAGCACTGCTGCTGGGTAGACGGGTTTGCCACCAGTGTGCTATGTCTTCTGTTCGCACATATGCACCCTCCTCCTTAGAGGGGACATAGCTTTTATCAGACTTTTCAAATAAGTACATCATTTATGAAATGTTTAGGAACCCGTGGCTTTGTTGGTGATCCGACCTGTTAGCAAAATAGTGGAAAAATCCCTTCACTAAATAAAAACTTAAGTTGGCTGGGGAAAAAGATAATTTTTGAAACCTCTCTTGTACTTTGCGGGAACAGAACTCGAATTCACAGGAAGGCAGATCTGAGAAGCCCAGGACAGGAGAAAGCTGCATAGCCTGGTTCCGAAGGAACTCTCAACGACTATGGAAATAGGCTTGCTCAACTGGAGTAAAATAGGATGGGCCTAGAAAGCTCACGGTCTCCATTTAAAGATTCTGAATAGCAGGAAGATTTTTATCCTGTTCTGAAAAAATCTCTATATGATCAAATGTAGAACAAAAGAAAACTCAGAAGTGCATTATTGAAAAATCTTTCTTACACATTTGTTGATTCTAGTTATTTTTATATTTCAAACGAACTCCCTTAACCTTACCAGCTGGTAACTATCATCCAGATGGTACAAGTCTGGGTATACAATCTCATATTTTGATTCAAGGACCCAATTTTAAGTAATATTTTAACATATTAACACTTTAATTAAGCCGTAGTTTGATTCAAGTTCAACGTTACTCTTAACAACTGAATTAAAACACAAATCCGACTTAGAGATTTATACAATGTTATTCACATAAGAATGAAAAAATGTATGTACGTCACAATTTCTCACATGCACTAGATTTACATAAACAAAAAGTTCTAATTTTATTAATTGATCAGGGGTAAAATCTGTCTTTAGAGTAATGATATATGTGAAAGATGACTCTTAAGTACATATATGGTATCCACATGCTTCTCAAATTATACTTATAATCCTTATGATTCCCAAAGCTTCACAATTACCTGCCAATAACACTTGAAAGAAAATGTCTCACAAGTTACCTGACGGGAAGAGTCCGATCACCTTTCCTTCTGTCCATTTCTCTTTGGGGAACAGGGTACCAGCGGAAATTGAGCTTCCAGTTGAATCCACCATAGGTCATATCAGAACCTGCCATGTACTCAAAAGTATCATCACTGATCACATCAATGATAGGACATACCACTGTTTTCCTAAAAATCATAAAAGCAAATTAAAAAATCTCTTAAAACTTTCCTTTTTGAGGCCTACTATAACAACTGTACACTAAGTGTTTTAAAAATAAAAATACATTCTATAATGAGTTAAAGCCAATGGTGAAAAAATTTCCTGTGATAGCCTACAAAGCTAACACCATAATTATTTATCGTATTCATAACTTTCTGATAACCTTCCGTCCCTTGTTCACTCTGCCACAAAACCGCCACTATATCTGGGTATTTTTGCTGTAAGTATTGCCAAAACAGCTTCGCCTCAGGCATTCTTAATGTATAACTAATTGGCTATAACAAAAAAATAACAACAAATGACATTAAAACTAAGACATAATGAAACATGACAATGTAAATGACATTTTAAAAAACTTTATTTAAAATGTGTGTAGCTTCATGGCAGCACTGCAAATAACTGATTTTATACTGTGGGTTTTACCTCTGGGAAACGGGGGTTCGATTTTGCAACTCAAAGAAGGGCTCTCAGCCTCTCTTTCTCCTCCCAAAGTAGTGGTTTCGAAAAAAGAAACCAACTGCTGGGGCACATCACTGTCATCTGAAGGAAATGCCGACTGTCACTGTGTGAAGACCACCGCCATGCCTGCTCTCACTGGCTAGATCACTGAGGGCCCGCTAAGATTTATATGTAATATAAAAATGGGAGTAACTGCAACAAGTTTGTCAATGGGAAAGTGAAACCAAACTGACAACCAACCAAACCAAAACTGTTAACCAGTTTATCTTTTCTGCTACAGTTGATTGATTTGTCAATGGAGAAATAAAATCAAACCAAACCCCCCCCCCCAAACTATCAACTCCTTACTTAACCTTTCTTACGGAAATCTGCCTTACAACCAGTTAGTTATTCAACAAATGCTTGTGGCAAAGACATTACAGGCAAAGTACCTAGAACCATTTGGAACATGTAAAAATACTTCAAATATTTCTACAGTTTAAAAAAGATAACTTTTACTGAAGGCACATTAAATCATTTTAAGATAATAATTTTCTTAGCAATTCTTAAACATCTGTGTTCCTTACAGTTTTTTGCTATTAAGTTATCCTGTGAACTTGTTCATATACATTTTTCACTTCTGCTTTAAGTGGAGACTGCTGAATAAAAAAACTTTTTCTTTTTTAAAATATATTTTATTGATTATGCTATTACAGTTGTTCTATTTCCCCCCTTCATTCCCCTTCACCCTGCACACCCCTCTCCCACATTCCCCCCCTTTAGTTTATGACCATGTGTCTCAAGTTCTTTAGATTCTATATTTCCCATACTATCCTTGCCCTCCCCCTATCTATTTTCTACCTACCGTCTATGCTACTTATTTTCTGTACCTTCTCCCCCCTTCTCCTCCTCCTACTCCCCTGTTGCTAACGCTCCATGTGATCTTCATTTCTATGGTTCACTCCTGATCTAGCTGTCCTCTTAGATTGCTTTTGTTTTAGGTGTGGTTGTTACTAACTGTGAGTTTGCTGTCCTTTCACTGTTCATCTTTTTTATCTTCTTTTTCTTAGGTAAGTCCCTTTAACATTTTGTATAATAAGGGCTTGGTGATGATGAACTCCTTGAATTTGATCTTATCTGAGAAGCACTTTATCTGCCCTTCCATTCTAAATGAAAGCTTTGCTGGACAGAGCAATCTTGGATGTAGGTCTTTGGATTTCATGACTTGGAATACCTCTTTCCAGCCCCTTCTTGCCTGGAAGGTCTCTTTTGAGAAATCTGCTGACAGTCTGATGGGGACTCCTTTGTAGGTGACTGTCCCCTTAGCTCTTGCTGCTTCTAGGATTCTCTCCTTCATTTTAATCTTGGCTAATGTAATGATGATGTGCCTTGGTGTGTTTCTTCTTGGGTCCAACTTCTTTGGGACTCTCTGAGCTTCCTGGATTTCCTGGAAGTCTCTTTCCTTTGCCAGAACGGGGAAGTTCTCCTTTATTATTTGTTCAAATAAGGTTTCCACTGGTGGCTGTTCCTCTTCCCCTTCTGGTACCCCTATAATTCAGATGTTGGAGCGTTTAAAGATGTCCTGGAGGTTCCTAAGACTCTCCTCATTTTTTTGAATTCTTGTTTCTTCATATTTTCCCGTTTGGTCATTTTTTTGCTTCCTTCTTGTTCGCTCCCTTGATTTGAGTCCCAGTTTCCTTTCCATTACTATTGGTTTCCTGTGCATTTCCCTTCACTTCAATTAGTTTAGCCTTCATGTGTTCCTCTAATTTGTGACTAAGATCGACCAGTTCTGTGAGCATCCTGATCACCAGTGTTTTGAACTGTGCATCTGACAGGTTGGCAATTTTTTTGTTGCTTAGATTTATGGGGTCTGAGGCTTTGAGTGCTTCTTGAGCCATGTTTTGATCTATTCGTGCCTGTTACATATGAGGAGCGGAGCCTTAGATGTTCACCAGGGCGGGGCCACCCAGGTCGCTGTTTTGTGACACTGTATGTGGGGGCGGGATCAGAAAGGGGCAATAGTGGTCCCCTTTGCTGCTTCCCGCCACTGCGGCCTGTGCGGTCTGTCTCAATGCTTACTCCTTTGCTGGTTTATCTGTGCACGAATGTGTGACCGAGGTCAGCCTGCCACCTTGCACCCTCACTGGGTCCGCCCGTTGCTACCCCACACCTGGGATCTGCCCTCACCTGCCTGCGCGCCTGGGTCAGGGGATCTTTCCTGCCCAACCCTGGTCCACCACTGACTCCTCCCCTCTTACAGGTCTGGCTGAATGGTTTATTGTCAGACTTCCATATAGTTCAATTTTCTGTGTTTTGGCTGCGTTTTTGTTGCTGAAAATTTGTTGTTTTTAAACTTGGTTGTGGGAGAAGGCACAGTGTTTCCACCTATGCCTCCATCTTGGTGGAAGTCCTAGAAAAAACTTTTTCTTAAAAAATTTTGTTTTTAGAGAGAGGGGAAGGGAGGGATAAAAAGAGGGAGAGAACATCGATGTGACAGAGAAACACTGATGGTGGCCTCTCATACGCACCCCCGGCCAGCGACCGAACCTGCAACCTAGACATGTGCCCTGATCGGGAATCGAACCGGCAACCTTTTACTTTGTGGGATGACAAAGTGATCCCACACTTGGGCTCAATGAAGCCACACTGGTGACAGCTCTTTCTTTGTTTTATGTTATATTTTCTAAACATTTCTTGCTGGTGTAGTGAAGGCAACTGCCTTGTCCTTTACGATCTTATGTTTGGCAACACTGATAAATGGTTTCTCTTATTTTGTATATATGATCTTTACAGAAAGAACACATCATCAGCAACTGACAGCACCTGTTCTTTTCTCCCTTCTGATCTTTATACTCTTTTATTTATTTCTTATATGATTATAATACCTAGGACTTCAATAATCCTAAGTAACAGCAGTAATTCGAGGTATCCTTATCTTGCTCCATATCCTTTAAAAAACACTTTTGCCCTGAACGGTGTGGCTCAGCTGGCTGGGTGTTGTGCTGCAGAGCAAAAGGTGGCCGGTTCAATTCCCAATCAGAGCACACCCTGGTCAGGGTCAGGGTCGGGGTGCACACGGCAGGTAACTGAGAGCTGTTTCTCTCCCTCCCTTTCGCCTAAAAATAAATAAAATCTTTAAAAAATATACCTTCAATATGTCTCCTTTATATGATGTTTGCTTGCTGAGGTTTTGTTTTGGCTTTTCTTTTAGCTGTCTTTTCTCGGATTAGTAAATTTTCATTCTATAACAGTTCACTAAGTATTCTTAATTGTAAATAGATCCTTTTTCTGTATCTACTGAAGTGATCAGAGTTTTAATGATAATCACAGATTCAGAAATATGTTAATGGTGTATTATGTGAATGAGTTTTATATTAAACTAAACCAACTGGTCATGAGATATATATATATATATATATATATATGTATATATATATATGTGTGTGTGTATATATGTATTATATACCTACATACATGCATACACACATACGTGTATATATATTATATATACAATTACCCCCTTCCATTGGACTCAGTTTGGGAGTACTGTGACATTTTTGTATTAGCATTCACGAGTGGGTTTGAATAATTTTCCATGAACATTTTTCCTAGTTTTCCTATCAGGATTATACCAGTCTCATAAAAAAGGTGAGTTGGTTCTCTATTTTTCTATATTCTGTTCATAAATCCTTAGGAGAGATTTGTTTCCGTCCCACCACCTCATACCAAGGTTGAAACAGGCAAGTTTTCTTTGAGGTGCTGAGATTTCTCTGTCCTTCTCACTCACACTGCAACCCAGACGTCAGGGTCCCAGCTTTACACAGGGGCCTGCCCCTCGTCTGCCCACTTTATGCAGGGCCTAGGCCTTTTCTCCTATCCTCTCAACTATGTGTCTTTCAAGGCAAAGTCTCAGTGTCCAAGTTCAGCAAAAACCAAAAACTGGCTTTAGTGTTTGAACTGGTCACTTGTTCTCAGTTCGTTTTGAGATCTGCAAAATTTCTTACTTTGGTGCCAAGTCAGTGGTACATTTAAAACCATTTTTTTATATTTTAGCCAGCAAGCTTTCCAGCTGGAAAAGTTATTCAGGATCCCTAATCTACCCTACAGCCCAAACTGGAATCCACTGTGGTTGTTATTTCAGCCAATGCCCCCTTCGTATTTCTGTTGTCACCTTACATTGCTTCTCTCCACAGGTTCAGGCGTCTGCTCCATAAAGGTTGTATGTTGTCTTCACACAAGCAAATGTTTATTTCCTACATCAGTTACTTTATGGAAAACAATTCACAGAGATATTCTGTCCCTTCTTTGGGCAACATTCTTCTTAAAGCTGCATCTTCTCATTGCCCCAAGGCTGGGTTTTCCTATTATTCATCTTTGAATGGGGAGACTGAAGTCCAGGAATGGCTGGCAAACAGGATGGGTGTAGGGGCTTTGATTTGCTCCACTTGACTAGTAAAAGTTTAGCTAAAATCTAAGCCTCAATGTTAAGTTGACACAGACAGCCCCAGCTCAAACTGCAATTATAAGCAGAAATGCAACTCACTGAGATCTGTCGATCTGTATCAGGAGAGCTGCTCTCCTGATACACAGGAACCAAGCCAGAGCCTAGCAGTAGGTTGTTCTTTTAAAAACATGCATTATGAAAGACTGCAGCCGTGGGCACCCCCGGCTCCTGGTGTTCTTCCTGTATTATCTAAGATCGTAGTGTTTTTCAGTACGCAATTAGATTTCAGGATGTAATACCTATCTCCCATCCCCTTCTACTTCTTGCTGTACTACAGTTCCAGCAAGGATGTAGATGGAGATGGGATGACCTGCCAGCCCTAGTGTTAGCTGTACAGAGTAGGGACAAGTAAAGAGCTTATTCTACCTTCCCTGAGCTGTCTCTCTGTTCTGCTTCCATTCAGTGAACAGAGTTTATACAGGGTGTACTTAAGAACAAGCCTACAAATCCATGCTCACTAACGAGACAGTGTGCAAACATACCTTCCAGACTTGAGAATATGGTCTTCTTCATGATTACTTTAAAGTGCTCTTCATGGGTATTTTAAAGGAAACTCCAAAGGACATTATTTTTGTACTTATTTACAAATACAGAATTTTGCAACTTACCATACAGTTCAGGAAACAAATTTATAGATTCCAGAAAATTACCTGTCTTGTTTGATCCTGGCTAAGAGAGGCTCCAGCCATCCCACCGTACACTCGCAGTGGGCGTCTAAGAAAGTGATCACTTGGCCTTTAGACACAGAAGCGCCTTTTAATCTTGCTCTGATCAATCCAGAACGTTGTTCCATTCGAATTACATGAACTGGTACTTTTAATTTTTTCACATAATTCTCTAGAGGTCTTTTCAAAAAGTCTGAAAAATTAACAAAACAAAAATAACATGAAAAAACGGTGACCTGGCATTATCCAGATGCAAAGCAATTTTGATCTGCAATATTCATTCAACACATTTTTAACTGAGCACTTTTAGCAAAGCTCCCTGACACACAAAGCCATCTTGCTATAGGGAGCCTTATATTTCCTGAGAGAAAAGCACAAGGGCTGCCCCTACCTTATTATACCAGGAATTAGGAGAGCCCCTGGGATCAAGCTCAATTAGAGATAGGCATGTCCCACATTTCTCTAAGCAACTCTTTGTCAGGCTCAATTTTGCTTTTTCTAATCATGCTTTAGGATAGTTCAAGAGCATTAAATTCAGACCACAATAGAGAAAAGGAACAGAGTATGCAGTAGCTGTTAGAGTTCAGAAAATTATAGTAGTTCTTCAAAGGCAGAAACTAATTGTCTTATTGATTACACAGTCATTGACTACACAGTTCTTTTATCAGGAGGTAGAAGTGAGGGAAAGCTCAGAAGAGAAATATTGGATTTTAATTGCAAGACCAAACAGAGATCCTTAACAGACAAGTACTTCTAAGTAAAAATAGTTTTAGAGGAAAGGGAAAGGACGAGGAAGTGGGCATGTGAAATTGATAGCTATCCTGGAGCTGTGCGGATAGAGGTTATGACCCTGAGCTAAGGATGTGCTGCTGCCAAAGTAGATAATTGACTTTAAAAAGCAGAAAGGGCTCAGCGTCATCAAAGCAGAGAGAAAGAATTCTTCAGATCAGGCCATTTCATGGCACTTATGCCAGAGAAGCTACTGCTGGCGGCATGGCCAAAGGTCTTGCCAACTAGTCCCCACACAACAGGTGGGAGGACACTCTCTCCAGGGAGAACTTGAGATGGAACGAGTGCGGCCCCAATGACCAGCTTTGTCCTGCAGGACTCTGATAATGGGAAGGTCATGTGTAAATCACGGTATATGTATTACCGGGCTCTTTGAGTCCTGTAAGTGGGGAACCAAAAAACTTCCTATATAGTGGAGAAGGAAGGACAGACAGGAGAGACACGGTTCTCTGTTCAACTGGTCAGACCAGAATAATATGAAGACTGGGAAGGAGAAAGGGCCTCTGGGTCCCACTACACCAAAACAGACATCATTTCCATTGTTGCTCATATATTTCCTAATATACTGGGGCTTAAACATTATTTGAGAAACACCTGGAATAGAACTCCTGCCTGGATCACCACTGTGATTTTATGAACCAAATCTCTGGGTCAGAAAGATATAATTTGAGTCTAAAAAGATAAGGGTAGTGCCAATCCCAGAGAAAAGCAACACTGTGCAACACTAGCTATCATTTTGTGTCTGTTTAGCACAATGGTAGGCTCTTTACATATTTGAATTCATTTAATACAACAATATGAGACTGTCACATATTTTAGAAAAATCTAAGGCTCATAATATTAAATGAACTGATCAGGGTGGCCCATCTTGTTAAGGGGTTAATCCAAGGTTCAAAGCCATGTCTGCCTGACTTTGAAGCTTGACTCTTCATCCATAGCAAGAAATCCTAGCAGGAAACTGCAGAGAGAACAATTCAGGGCTGCGAAATTACCTGGTCTGACACACACGAAATGACGTTAACTCCAGAGTTCAACAGAACCTCATGTTACCCCCAGTCAAGGCTGGGTGTGCCATCAACAATGTCTTCCAGGAAGTTTTCTCCAAAATATTAGAGCACTTAAAGTGCTTCTTAAGAATCAAATCAATCTAATTCCTGAATCTCACATCTTTGAAAGCTATAACATTCTGTCCTGTCTATAAATGAAATGAAAAATGCATGATTCTTTGGTAGTTCAAAAAACTGACTATTCCACAAGTTTTCTTAACATCTTAGTTTGACATGTTTGTGGCTTCCATGCAATAAAGCTAAGAAACAGGTGTCTTCCTAACAGTTGATAGAGAATTATGGAATCAGGGCTGGGTGAGAGACTGGTTAACTATTCAAGCCTCATTTTACAAAAAATGAGCATGGGGCAGGGTGAAGGGAGGAGTTAAGTGATTATGATTAGAAGTGACTATGTCATTTCACAATAAGAGAATCTTGTTTATTAGAATATCTCTAAAGCTCTTAGACTATAAATGGATACCTAAGCATCTCTCCATCAGAGAGTGTGAAGTCGTCAGAGAATGGAAGTGTCAGAAAAAGCTTCACTGCTCATAGCAACATTTGAGAAATCTTAGCCAGAACTCTAAAAAACTGAAGAGCGAGCAAGGAATTTAGTATTTAATAAATGTGACTCCTAATCCTTACTAAGTAAGAACCCCTGTTTCCTTTTGTGTAAAACGAGAAAAACCAGTTGTCTTGGATTAGGAACATTCTGTCAATTCTAAATTGCAAGATAACCTGAGACGACAGTTACATAATTTCTGACATGAACTAGGGATTCACCCACTGTTCCATCAGAGCCCCTGCTAGAGTCAGGTTACAACCGACAGCAGTGTGCAGAGCAGTTAAGAGGTCAAGCCCTTGGTTTATGCTAAGCCTCGTTTTCCTCATCAATAAAATAGCAATAATTACAGCACGTACTGCACACTTCTTTAATAAATGGAGATGCTGACAACTCAGCAGGTTAACTGTGAGATCAAGTATTCTGAGGCCATGAGCAGACTGAGCATGCTACACAACCTAATTAAGATGCATGTGTAGACAAAGAAGTGAAAGCAAGGCTTAACTGACTGGTAGATTAGTCAGTCATTCATGAAATAATTCTGTTTATTAGTAACAGGCACTGTGGGCACTGAGGAGATAATGGTGAGCAAGGAGACCTGATGGAGTGTGGAGTCTAACTGGGGGGGTCAGGTGGGGGGACACGGGGAGGCAGATGGGAGAGTCATAAACAGATAAGTAAACAATTAAATCTCTGTTAAGAGCAGTCAAGGGGGATCCAGAGTTCTGAGATGTGTTCAGAGAGATGTAGCCTGACCTTGGGAGGTCAAGGAAAGGCTCTATAAATATAACTTGATTCTGAGTAAACATCTGAGCTGAGCTGTGGGGATGGGGTGGGCAAGGGAATAGTTCAAGATATGACTGACGAAGCAGGAAGAAGCCAGGATACGTAGGCCTTTCCTCTAAGGCAGGGGTGTCAAACTCATTTTCACCAGGGACCACATCAGCCTCTCAGTCGCCTTCAAAGGGCTGAATGTAATTTTAGGACTGTATAAATGTAACTACTCCTTAACTAGGGGCAAGGAGCTTAGAGCTGCCTCCAGGTAGAAACAAGGTTCTGGGGGGTGGAGGGCCAGATTCTGCCTGAGGGCCTTGCGTTTGTCACCTGTACTCTAAGACTTCTAGGAAAGACTTTAACCAGAGAAGTGACATGATCAGATTTGCATGCTTAAAGGATCTTGAGGTGGGGTAAGTGTGTATGTGAGAAGACTAGTCTATTTCACCATTTGAGGTGAGAAGTGTTTGTGCATTGGATGTGTCCCATGAAGAGGAAACAGACTTAGAGTTACTTGAAAATAAAAAGTTTGCTCTGGTTCCTATTCCTAGGCCCAAAAGTTACCACCTAAACAAAAGAGGCGAACAAAACTGTATTAGATAATTCTCAGTCTGGATAGCAAGACAATTACAACCACAAAAACACCGCCTGTAGGTTTCCAAAGAGCAGAAACGGTGGCCTAAGCTCCTGAGGCTTTCTGGGCAGAAGATAGTGGAGCAGCAGACCCCAGACTCAGGGACCTCGCTTAGTGACTAAGAGCCCCAAGTGGAGCAGTGAAGCAGATGTCTGCCTGCATGTTTTCTCTTACAGATGAGGAAGGGGAAAACTCCCTAGTAAATGTGACTCTGTCGCTTTAGAGTTGTGGGCACATGTGTCTTTCTAATGAGGCCACATCCTACGAAAGAGTATTCCACACAGCCTTCTCCGGCACCCAGCAAAATAATAGTGAAACCAGAGGAAGAAATGGAAACATAATTCATTTCATCTGAAGAAAAATATCTCCCCTTAAGGAACATTTGATATGGCAAATATCAGCATTTGAGTAAACCAAACACAAGCCACTTGCAGTGTAGATGTCTGTACAGATTGCTGCTTAAAAGAACTTAATTTCCTTAAAGGATTAATTAACTCCTAGCAAAAAATTATCAACATGAGGTTTATACTCCTATTGTCAACAGTAATTAAGTGTATTCTTAATTTATAACAGCTCTCTAATTTTGACATTAATCACATTATACAATTATTTTATTTTTTACATGATTATCAACTGTTTTATTAAGTAAATCAGGGAGATAAACTATAAGGTACATTAGAAAGTAGGACTGTAACTTATTCTTCATTTATACCTCTGTAATCTGGCAAAGTAATAAGACTTAAATTCTTATTAATGTGCAAATTGTTCCCAATATTATATGAAATGATTACATATTTAGTGTCGGCACAGGAAGGAGAAGGTATAAGACTTGACCAAACTATCCTAGAAGATGCAGTAAGAGATTAGGCAAGGGACTTGAAGATACTAGCAAAGGGGATCGACATGAGGGGTCGAGAAGTTTAAAGCTGATTATCGAAGGAAGGGAGAGCCATTTTCTGTGCTTCCCTCCAAATTGTTCTCATGTAAGCTCAGGAATGTTGGGGAAATACCTGGTACCAATGATCCTGAACAGAATCGCCTTGGGGGTGGCAGGGAGCCTGGGAAATGCTGTGTAACTCAGAATTTAACAGGTTTCTTTACTGACGGACTAACCAGAGCCTTTTCTACATCACCCTGCAGTGTGAAATCTCCAAGAAACATTCAGAATAAATTAAGTTAGATGGCGGTACTTTTAATTAATATATTTTTCCAAAAGAGTACTTCATGAAACAGTTTGAGAGATTTTAAGCTCATGAAAAGTTCTGAGACTCTTGGACGAATATTTCTTAGGACAAGAGTCACTGTAGAGATTTATTATGAGATCAGAGTCACATTATAAACCATTTTTTCTTAACTTCCTTCCTCATCCTATTATGCCCCCAGCTATAGAGCATTCCTGAATTTAGAAGTGGAGTAAAATGGGAAAACATAAGAAGAACCTGGAGAACTAAGGCTCACCGGCTTAGGCCTCGTTCTGCTGTCAGAGATCCTTCCTCCCACTGGATATGCAACTAAAGTTCTCCATTTGTGGCTCTAAATAAGATCCAGTCTCTCTCCAATAACTCAGAGCTGCAGCTTCCCACAGAGAAAGTCCTAATAAAATTGTGTGGATTTATTCACTATTCTGCATACATATAAATATTCATTTTATAAAGCATTACTTCTTTTTAAAAACAAGATTAAGAAGAGACACAAATTAAAAGCTAATTAAAGTAATATTTTAAGTTTCATAGTGTCTAATTGTTTTGCAAATGTGAATGAGTCCAAATGCCACAAATATTTTTAGGATAAATTAGAAGTTTGTATAAAGTTATTGGGTTAAAAATGATAGCAACTATTTTTTTTAATCATTAATGACAAAAGGTGTAGCACATTATTGGTGTTACAATTTAAAGTTTACCTCTTTCACTGGCATCATCTACTAGAACAATTTCTTCTAGCATGTGTCTTGGTGAGCGATTAATGACACTATGGACAGTTCGCAGAAGTGTGCTCCAAGCCTCATTGTGGAAAACAATCACCACACTTGTTGTAGGAAGGTTATCTGGATACACCTTTGTTTTACACCTAGAGACAAAGCAAATGCCTTTACAAAAAGGGACTGTTAGGACAGCACAATGAATGAATCCAGATTAGAAAGGGTAAGAAAACCATAAAAACAGTTTGCTCTCATGGTGGGACTCTTGGTAACTTCTCATTTATTTAAGTTTTGGTTAATGTTACATGTTTAATAAATAGTATCTTTAAAGTTATGTGTTTAAGTTAAAATTATTTTAAAGAGGTCAGTTCTTTAAAATTAGGCACTTCTTCCTGATGAATGTTTTCTGTGGATTCAATTTAACGGAGAATGTACTAAGGCTTTATCATCAACCCCAAACTGAACTTATCTCAAGGATCCAGCTGGACAAAGAAGTTCAGAACCACCAGAATCTACACAACTTAATAATCTAAACAAAAACGTACCTCCCACAGAGGAAGAGAACTAATATCACCAGTGTCTGTGGTTTACTAGGCGATCAGGCTTCCTAATAATTCTCTGAGGAACTTGGAGCCACATTTCATAGATGGAAGCTGAGGACGGAGAGAGCAAAGGCAAGGGGTGGCAAGGCCTGACTGAGGACCTCACGGTCCACGCCCTGCCGACCAAGCTCCTAATGTGGCTCCTCTGTACTGAAATATCAACACGCATCTTGTTTAGTAAAGCAGTGTCTAGAAATACAATCATCAAAAGACCAAACACACTAAAAAATAATGCACACGGAAAGAACATATTAACTGTATGTTTCTAGCACTTTGTTTTAGGCTACATGGTCTCTTTCAATCTTGTCAGACAAAACTACTACATAGAAGGCTAGCAGAGAACAACACCAGTAGTAAGTAGGCAGATATCAAGGGATGTGCTTTAGAACATAAACACTCCTAAAGTGCACATATAACCCTTTCTGGTATCCCAAATTCTAACTGCCGCTCTAGCCTTTTCTTTTCATTTTCTCCCCTGCTCTCTAGCAACCTCCAATCTTGTTACTACCTGTCAGTGGCAGTGAAGAAGGGAGGAGGAGGAAGAAATGAGAAAAACACCAATGGACCCCCTCTTCAGAAGCTGCCACAACCACCATACATACTGAAAGTGCCACTCTAGGGCTGCTAGTTGGCAGTGGAAAGAAAAAGAAAATGGAAGGAAAAAAGTTGACAAGGTCAAGGGGTTGAATAAAGGAGAAATGGGAAAAAGAGTTCACTATAGGGGCTCCATCAGCCCCTTTCTCTCTCCAAGGAGAACAAAGAGCTTCCATTGTCCTCTTCATCAAATCCAGTTCCAGCCCCTCCCATCCTCTCTACTATTCCCGAGACTCTTTCACAGTAGGATCTCCATCTCCTATTGTTAGTAACCTCACTATCTATTTATTCACGGACCTGAAAGACCTATAGCCTCATTTGCATGGCTCCGTCCACCCCTTTCTCCCTCTATGTTCACTCCAAGATCCACTAGAAGGCCACCACAGTCTGCCACCCTGTCTACACCTCCCTGCCCACAAGTCTGGCATACAGAGGTGGGACCAAAAGACTAGTTACGTAGGTTATGGAGTCATGTGTCCCTAGCACTCCAAATAATACTTCTGAAAATAGTTTTCCATTAAAACTATTGTGTCATAAATGGTGCAGATATGTGTGTGTTTATGTGTATTAGTACTTTGCTTTAGGTACATCATAGGGAACAAGCTAAGATACTCATGTTTTTATGGTTAGACGCATCCTGAAAGCCTGACTCACAGCCTACATGAATGGGATGGTGAAATCAGGAATGGCCTGGATATGATTGAGAAAAAGTTTCTGGTATTATTTAACTGATTCATATTAAGTCATATAAGATCTCTATTCCTAAATGAATCCTATTTAGTATAGGAGAATTGGGAAGCAGAAAATAGCCAAGGTGACTACAAAGCTGCTAGCGTACCAAAACAACAAGAAGAACAAAACTGAGTGAGACCGAGAAGGTGACTAGGAAATGCACAGTACACAGTGTCGTTAGCCACGTGCATGGCTGGGAAGCAACAGGAAGAAAACACAAACATCTGAGAGGGCAGGCTCTGCAGAAGAGAAATGGTAAGCCAGATTTATTTCTTGTATAATGTATTAAATAAATAAAGTCTGGAGTTGTATGGAAAGGCAGAACACTAGAAACGAAGAGACTAAAATGTAAATCATTCATAATAGGATGGAAGAACTAAAGAAGCAAAGCAAATATTAGGATTCTAAGAAAAAAATTAATTGCCTAAGTCAAACGGTTAAATATCATCATTCAGAAAACATAACAAATTCACAAATATTCTCTGAAGGCAAAACAGAAAACACATAAAGAAAACAAGGGGAAAAGCGTAACAGATTTCAGAACAGATAAACACACACATACCCGCCCTCTACCGGGAAAGCCATAAAACACTTGAGAAGACCCAGAGACCTTGTCGGCATCCCGGTTGAGCTTTTCCCATGGAGTGGGGGGCCCAGAGCTGAGGATGAGCAGGAAGGCCACAGGCAGTGTTATGAAGCAGCTTTCGCCCACCGAGTCCCAAGTGAAACATCCTCAGGAATGCCAATCAGCCAGGATAAGGTTGTACTACGTTTTAAAATTGATTATGCTATTATTAGTAGTCCCAATTTTTTCCCCTTTGCCCCCTTCACCTGATACCCCCACTCCCTCCAGAAATGCCCCATCTTAGTTCACGTCCTTGAGTCATACATATACATTCTTTGGCCTCTCCATTCCCTATAACGTTCTTAACATGCCCCTGTCTGCCTTGTACCTACCACTGATGCTCCTTAATCCCTGTACCTTTTTCCCTATTCTCCCCCATTCTCCATATGATCTCCATATCTATGACTCTGCTTCTGTTCTAGTTGTTTACTTAGTTTGTTTTTTAGATTCAGTTGTTGATAGCTGTGAATTTCTTGCCATTTTAATGTTCATAGTTTTGATCTTTTTCTCAAATAAGTCCCTTTAACATTTCATATAATAATGGTTTGGTGATGATGAACTCCTTTAGCTTTACCTTGTCTGGGAAGCACTTTATCTGCCCTTCCATTCTAAATGGTAGCTTTTCTGGATAGAGTAATCTAGGTTGTAGGTCCTTGCTTTTCATCACTTTGAGTATTTCTTGCCAGTCCCTTCTAGCCTGCAAGATTTATTTTGAGAAATCAGCTGACAGTCTTATGGGAACCCCTTTGTAGGTAACTATGTGCTTTTAAGATTCTCTCTTTATCCTTTACCTTTTGCATTTTAATTATGGTGTGTCTTGGTGTGGTCCTTTTTGGATCCAACTTTTTTGGGACTCTCTGTGCTTCCTAGACTTGTAGGTCTATTTCCTTCACCAGATTAGAGAAGTTTTCTTTTATTATTTTTTCAAATAAGTTTTCAATTTCTTGCTCTTCCTCTTCTTCTGCCATCCCTGATTTAGATGTTGGTACATTTGGAATTGTCCCAGAGGCCCCTTATAGTAGCCTCGTTTTGGTTTGTTTGTTGTTGTTTAGATTTTTTGAATTCTTTTCTCTTCTTGCTGTTCTGGTTGATGTTTATATCTTCCTTATGTTCCAAATTGTTGATTTGAATCTTGGCATCATCCCATCCATTGTTTGTTCCCTGTAGATGTTTTTTTATTTCATGTGACAATGTTAATTTCTTCTCGTCTTTTTTATGCTGTTGTTGTACTCAATGAGTTCTTTAAGCATCCTGATAAACACTGTTCTGAACTCTGCATCTGATTAAGTTGGTTCTCTCTGTTTTTAGTTCTTTTTCTGGGGTTTTGTTCTGTTCTTCCATCTGGGCCATATTTCCTTGTCTCCTCAATTCGGCAGCATCTATGTGCTTGTTTCTATGTATTAGGTAGAACTGCTTTGACTCTCTGTCTTAATGGTGTAGCCTATTGTAGAAAAAACACGTGTAAATTGTGTGGGGCGGAGACTTAGGTAATTGCCAGGCTGGGGCAACCCATTCACTGCTTTGTGGCTCTGTGTGATGGGGAGGGCTCAGAGAAGGGACAATACCAGGGACAGTGCTGTTGCCTGGCTTCTGGAAGTTGCCCAGCACTTGCCCTGTTTCTAGTCACTTCGCTTACTCCCTGTGACTAGTGCCCTTCCAGCTGTTGCCCTAGTGCTGAATCACAGAATGGGTGGGTCTGTGGGCCCTTTAAGTGGAGTCTCCTGAAAATCCGATAGTTTCTTCTGCCACCCTAACCCTGATTGGTTTTTACAGCCAGAAGATATGGAATTTATCTTCCTGGTGCTGAAACCCTGAGCTGTGTGGTCTGGCCTGAGGCTGGGATCCCTCGCTCACTCACTCCCGAGGTATTCCTCCCCATTTTGATCCAGCACATGTGTACATGGGACAGCTTGTTCTGCCGCCTCTCCCTGATACAGCACATCTCTGGTTTCTCATTCTTCTGGATGAATGCAGCTTCTTTAAATTCTTGCTTGTCAGACTTGCATTCAGCTCAAGTTTCTGACGATTCTGGGTATTACTTGTTTTGAAGTCTGGTTGTAATTTTTTTCTGTAGTTGTGTGAGGAAGCAAAGTGTGTTTATCTATGCCTCCATCTTGACTGGAAGTCCTAACTGGACTTTAAAAAAAAGTCCTAATTGTGATTTGAAAAAAAATGATTGTCTTCATCTTGGAATCCTCGCTCTATGACAGCACAGACCATGAAATTTTTGCTCACTATTCAATCTTTAGTGTCAGGAAGAGTGCTTGGCACACAGCTGGCAATGAAGAAATATTTGTTGAATAAGTGAAGACAAGGCACCCTGCGTAGCCGTGGGCACAGCGTGGGATGAAAGCCCGAGCCTGTGGGCAGTGGGCAAGGCTGGAGCTACTTTTTTTTAAAGTTATGTAAAACTTTGTGGGTTAGAAAGAGGGAAAAGAGCATTTTTAACGTTCTATTAAAATGTACTGATACATATAAGAAAGCTGATGAATCACAAGTATGTACCTGAATAAATTCCCACAAAACAAATGTGTCAAGCAGTCGGCACTCGGTGAAGAAACAGGCCGCCGGCAGTACCCAGAGGCATCCTCCGTGCCCACCAGGAATGTATGAGAGTTCCAAATGTCCTGCGCTTTGTCAGCACTTGGCACTGTCAGCAATCTTTATTTTAGCTACTTATACAGGCATAAAGTGCTATCTCATGATAGTTTTAATTGGCACTTCCCCAATGGCTAATGTCTTCTTATGTACTCATTTGCCATCCATGTAGCAACTTGAGTGAAGTGTCAAGTTTTTTTGTAACTTTACTGCATGCAATTTTTTAAAAAGTGGGTGGTATATTTTGAGAGTTCTTTATACATTCTAGATAAAATTCCTTTATTGAAAGTATGATTTGAAAATAATTTCCTCCAAGTCTGTAGCTTGTCATTCCTTCTTCTTAACAGTGTTTTTAGCAGAGTGTGAAAGTTTTAAAATTTGATGAAGTTCAAATTACTCTTTTTTTTTCTTTTATGAAATCATGCTTTTGGTGTCATGTCTAAATACTCTCTAATGTCAGGTCTGATTATTTTCCCTAAAAGTTACAAACTCTGAGGTTTTAGAATTAGATCTATGATCCAGTTTGAGTTAATTTTCATATAACATGAGATTTAGGTCTAAATTAATGTTTTCCCATATGAATAATTGTTCAAACACCATTTGTTAAAAAGTTCATCTTTTTTCTGCTGAGTAGCTGTAGCACCTCTGTCAAAAACCGAACAGCTGCATCTGTGAGGGTCTGTCTACTCCTGAGCCTTCTGCTCGGCCCCACTGATCTGTGTGTCTGTCTCTCTGACAACACCGTGTGTCCTGACTACTGTAGCCTTATAATAAGTCTTTAAACTAGTTACTGTATATCTTCCAACTTTATTCTTTTTTGAAGTTATTTTGGCTGCTCTGCCTTTCCATACACACTTTTAATCCCCTTGTTGGGCTTCTGGATGGAACTGCATTAAATCTGTACAGCTATTGGGGAGAACTGACATCTTTTATATTAAGTGTCCCAGCATAGCTAAAACCGGAGGCTTTAGTTTCCTTGCTCTGCAGCAACTTTCCTATGACTGTGTCTGTGTTCTTGGTCTCGCAGAGGAGACAGAAAAAGAAAAGCGATGGATTCTACCCATGTGCTGGAGGCCAGAGATCCTCTGGTCAGACAGCAGATGGCTCCTCCTTCAGAGTTTTAGTTGCTTGCCTGGCTCCTACTCCTGTGAATTGCTGTGTTGGCAATATTGCCTAGAGGCTGGACTAATACAGACTGGGAAAAAAAGCAAGGGGTGGGGGAAAGAAAAAACAGGGAGATCTCTCCCTTTTCTTGTTCCTCAGACCGGGAAGAGAGGGTGTCTCTTGGGGCTCCCTTTCTGCACTCAGTGTGTACTTCAGGTTTTGGGGAGCCTTCAGTTACAATGCTGAACAGCAGTGGAGAGCAGGCACCCTTTCCTTGTTTCTTACCTTAGGGAGAAAGCTTTGAGCCTTGCACCATTAAGTTTGGTATGGCACTAAACGCACAGTTCATAAAGAAACAAGGGAAACTGGACTTCATCAAAATGTAATAAAAATTTTGTGCTTCAAAAGGTACCATTAAGGAAATAAAAAGACAAGCCACGAACTAGGAAAAAATATTTGGATATTATATATCTGCTAAAAGATTTATATTTAGAATATATAAAGAACTGTTACAAGTCAATAAAAGGAAGAGAAATAATCTAATTAGAAACGAGCAAAAGATTTAGAGACATTTCAAAGATATAAGAATGTAAGTACATGAAAAGATCCCCAAGATCATTTAGTCATTAGGGGAAAGCAAATTAAAATCACAATGCGAGACCACTTCACACCCAGCAAAATGGCTATAATAAAAAAAGGCAGTAAAAAGAAGTCTTGGTGAGGACATACAGAAATGAGAACTCTCATACACTGCTAGTGGGAACGTAAATGGTACAGCCGCCTTAGGGAAAAAACGTCTGACAATTTCTTACAGTTATACCATTATTACCATATGACCCAGCAATTAGGAACCTACCCAAGAAAAATGAAAACATATATTCACACAAACACTTGTGCACAAATGTTCTTAGCAACACTATTCATAATAGCCAAAGAATGGAAACAACCCAAATATTCATCAACTGGTAACAGGAGAAATAAATGTGTATATCCATACAATCGAATTAAGACTAGGCAACAGAAAAGAACAGGGACGCAGATGCTACAACATGGATAAATCCCAGACAAATTATACTCAAAGAATCCAAACATAAAAGGCTATACACAGGGCCCAGCACAAATAATGCCTCTCTCTCTCTCTCTCTTTTACAAAATCATAAGCATGTAATTCTGCAACAACAATATCACACTCAAGAATACCATGTGACATTTTAGGTGAAATGTTCCAATTAAAACTATAAATCATTACACCCATATTATTACCCTACCAACCACATTCAAGCAGGCATTACTTCTGCTGGACCCTGTATTTATGATTCCATTTACATGAAATGTCTAGAAAAGGCAAATCCATCCAGATTGAGTTCAACAGTGATAACTTAACCCTGGGGCTGACACTGGGAAGAAGAGTGAGTACAAATTAACACCAGAGATCTTTGGGGTGATGGAAATTTTCTAAAAGTGGTAATGCTTGCATAACTCTACAAATTTATTGCAAATCATTGAACTCAATCACTTTGAATGAGTACTTCCTGCTTCCGTGAAAGATGGAGTAAGCACACTCCACTCTCATCTCTCCCAGCGACTGGCACTATAAATCCTGGACGGAATGCACGGAACATCTATCTGAGGGGACTCTGAAATGTAAACGGTGGCAGAATCTGAAGTTCCATCAAAGCAGTGGTGAATTTTCCATTTTCCTCCCTCTGGCATTAGCCAGCCTGCAGTCCAAGGCAGTGCCCAGAGTAAAAGTGTGCAGTGGATGCACAAAGAGCCCCAAGAGAAGCTCTCCTTCTAGTCTGAGAAACTAGAAAAGAGTGTCCTAAGGGAGAATAGAGATACCCGCCACCCTCACCCCACGCCCTCTCTCCCTCTTCTCCCAGCCTGGCAAGTCTGAGAAACACTAGATTAGCGCAGTCAGTCTCCTGGTAGTCAGTAGTCTGTAGAGATGAAAATTAACTGAGCAACTTTTTTCTCATTTTTTAGTTGATCAATGGACATGTACATAGTTTAAAAAATAAACAACTGTCCAAAGCATGTTAAAGAAAAAAAAGCTATTGCCTCACTTCTGCCATTTTCCCTTTCCCGTAAGTATGCAAACCACCTTCAATTCTTTTACCTATTTCTCTTGGTATTTCCTTCCATAATTCTAAGTAGTGTATCTGTATTTTTACTTGCTGTTTTTTTCTAGTTCTAGGTATTGCATATCTAGAACATATTGACTCTTTACTACAGAATAGGAGGGTTTATTTCACTTCTATCCCCATCCCAACTTATATACTTGTGGTCCCTCCGTCTCCCAATGTATATGTTTGGTTGCAACATTACTTAATGTTTAATTAGGACTATGTAAAATGTTATTCATACCTGATTTGCATATTATAAGTACTTTTCCTTTACTGCATAGCATCCCCCTCCACTTCACCCTGAGTTATTTTCTTTTCCTTTTTCTTATTTTTTGTCACTAATTCAAAACCAAACTCTCAAATTTGTCACTAGCTCAAACTCAGACTCTCTACAAATTGTCTAAATAGATCCTTATGATGTTCAAAAGTGCTGCTGTGATATCAATGAAATCTCCTTAAAGAAATCTCTCCCAAAATTTTCTGGGCCGGTTGCCTCTGTGCCTGCACCGCTGTCATCAGGGGTTTGCCCTTCCCCACTCCCTTGGGGGTCCTAATTACCCCTCTTACACAGTGGATCTCCTGTTTTCCTCTTTTTACTTTACTCCTTTGTTTTGATTGCGGGCACAGGCTGAAAAAGAATAAAAGGAGAAAGGTACATTTTCAAACTACACCATCACTACCATAGTGGGCTGATGGTATTAATGGGAGTGAGTTATATTAATGGGAGTGAGTTATATAAAAACAGTGATGGAAAATCACTGAGTCAAACAATGAGTCAAAACACAAGTGGTTTCACTTATGTCCCGTAAGTACAACATTAATTAAAAGATGGCCTATATAATAAGCACTTTTGTTATGTGCAAATGAAAGGATTACTGAATAAACTCTAATGCATGAAATTCACTATATGCTCTGGGAGTTGGGTTGAGTGCCTGCTTCAGTGAGTCACAGATGTTTCAGGAAATAGAGATTAGTAAATTTCCTTAAGGTGGTGTTCACTTTAGCAAGACTGGGCTGAAGAGAATCCATGAGAATGCCTAACAACTCAGGAATGTAGGACAGAAGTCCCTAGATATATTTTTTCTATTATTTTTCAACTGTTAAAAGTTCCACTCTACTTACCCTAACCTTCTGACAGCCTGAAATGGCATTAAGAGTTTTATATGCATTATCCCACTTTATCCTTATAACAACACTAAGACAGAGGTATTATTACCCCAATATCACAGATGAGGAAATAGGTTTAGTGAAGTGAGTATGCACATTCCATCCAATCCTCTTCTCCATTTCCCTTTGAGCTGTGATTTTCTAGGTATTCTTTGTCATCCACTAAATTTAGCCTGTCACTACCATTTACCAATGACAATCTATATTTTTGGTAAAGTGACATAATTTCTCCTCTGTGTATACTCAGTCAGGCAAGGTCAGTGAAGATCTAACCAAAAAAGTGATGGCAAAGTACAATGATTAAGATTACATGTTTTTTCATTGACAAATTTCACTTGGGTCGCTTACTACCCATCCTTGGCACAAATCATACCTCCCAAAGTCTAAGTTTCCCCACTGATAAACTGGACATACTAATGCTGTTTTGCTCAACTGCTTAGATATGATCATGTATATAGTGCCAGAACATAATAAACACTCAATAAATGGTACTATCACTTTTTAAGCATCTAAGACTTACTATATTAAATAAAATGGCCATATTAGGTGACTTGGAATTTGTCTTAAACCTACTTCTCTAAGATCACACATTACAAAACTCATTCTTTGATTGTTAACTTCTATTTACTGCTTCTTGACACTGGAACAATGTTATTACTCTTTCTTCCAGTCTCCTCCAGGAAATGTGCCTCTGGAGATCCTAAAAGGCAGTAAGGGTTCTTGGCAAGCACAAGGTGGTCTAGATACTGCCAGCTGTACCGCCAGTCCAGCTCCTGACCTAGAATAAGCAAGGCTTTTCTGGATTCAGAAAAGGCGGTGAAAAAGCTGCATTTTAGTGGGTGTCCACACTACTTATCCTTCCACCTCTGGGAACTGGTCTGAAAAAGACCTCCTGGCCTGCCCGCTCTGTCCAGCTTTAGTATGGGGATAGTTACATATTAATCTTATATTTCTAATTTAACATTTCATTGTGAATACACTTCAGAAGCCACATAGTGATTAGTAAAAGAGGGTGGAGATGGAAAAGCATGCTTGGACTTGGCTTTTCCTGAGGACTGCCTGGGACCTACAGTTCACTCCCTGAATGGAGGCCTCTCTCCTAGGTGCCAGGAAGGATTTAAAGCACTACAAATACTCAGAGCAACCCTTGTTATTTACAGATAAGGATCCTCATTGTACAGATAAGGATTATACCGTAGAGAAAAGTCAAGCAACTTGTTCAAAGCCACAAAGCCAATATACGGCAGAGTCAGACCTGGACTTCACCGGTATCAAGATATTAATGAGAAATCCATCTAGACACAATTCATGAAGGGAGGAAAAAAAAAACAGTATGGCTTGAGAAGCTCTGGCATCGACACATGAGTAGTTCCAGATGAACAGATCGTAAAAAAACAGTGACTCAGCAATATCTGAAATTACTGCTAGAAATGTCCTAGGATTAAATAATATGCACACTCAGATCAAAAGTACCATATATGCACTGAGCACGCAGGTGAACGTAAATCCACACCTTGACAATTACAAGTCTTACTACAAAAGGCACAGAAATAAGATGTACAGGTTCCAAACCAAGGCAGAAAAACATGAATACTAAAAATTTTATCAGCTGAATCAATTAGCAAAATGAGAAATTAAAAAGGTGGTAAACAGAAAATAAGATTTATGGGGTTGAATTTTATGAAACCATCATTTCATAGGTCAAAAATGGAAAATGTCAATTTCACATGGTTCAACCTAAAAGAAGTAAAAATATATCAAGTCACAAAATTACAGTTATGAATCAAACCCAACACATTAAGAACAAAGATTATTAGAGTGAATTAAAAGTATAAAATCCAGCTATTTAGTAAAGATACATCTAAAACAAAATCATACAGATGGGTGAAAGTAAAGAAATAGAAAAAAAAAAGAAACAGACATGCCAGAAAAATGTTAAACAGACTAAAAGTGGTACAGTATTATCAAAACCGAGAGGGAAAGGTTAATAAAGGTACAGCAAACACTGCATTAAAGGAAGAAAAACCATGAATTGTCCTAAATGCATCAAATGATACAGGCTTGAAAAATAAGCTAACAGAATGAGTTAGGAGAGAAACTGTCAAATCCACAATCATATTTTTCTTTTAATGCAACTTCATCATAATGTAATAGAACAAACACACTAAAAACACAAGTAACAGACTGCACAATGGGAGTAATCTCTGTTGCTGTCTGAAGCCAACTACGCTCCTCACTTACTCAAGGTCAATGCTCTTGCTGTAATACTCCCCTTGGATTTTCCCTCAAGGGGATTATTCCCATCAACACACAGCCATACTATACCATATACCATCTAAAAAAAGAAAAAGAAAATGTCTCCCTCGATTGCATCATCTCCCCAGCTAACACCCTATCTCTCCGTTTTCCAACTACACTTGCTGTCTCCACTGTTTCCCCTCCCACTTTCCCCTCAATTTGATTTTATTTGAAGTCTAACAGAGTTCAAAAACATAAATTGAGTGCTCATCGAGTTACCACACAGTAAATGCCCATGTAACCACCATTTAGGTGAAGAAAGAACAGTGCCAGCACTTCCAAGTTCCCCTTGTTCCCTCACCTCTTCTTTTCTCTACAAAAGTTTTGCCTGTTTTGACCTTCCCAGAAGCAGCCATTTCTCTACATATATATTCTTGTGGGACTTTTTGCTCAGTGTTAACAGGGAGATTCATCCATGCTGTAGCATGTAGCTCTGGTTCCTTTTCACTGCCACACAGCAGTCTATTGTATGACTATGCCACGCTCTACTGCTGACAGACACTTCGGTTACTTGTGGTTTGGAGCCAGTACAAATAGTACTGCTATCAACTCTTGTTTTATCTCCTGATATATATGTGCATGTACCTCTGTTAAGAGACTGGGTCTGCTGGGTCATGAATTATGTTAATAATCATTTTAGTAAACACGACATATTTTTCAATGTCAATGTGCTCCCAGTGCATTTTTCAACTCCCAGTGTCTGACATGGTTATTTCATTGTGGTTTTGTGTTTTCTTGATTACAAATGAGGTTAAGCATCTTGTCAATGTTTATTGGTCACTCAGGTAATCTCTTCTTTGAAGTTCAAGTCTCACTCATTTTTCTGTTGGATTGTCAGTCTTTTCTTACTGATATGTAGGAGGAGTTTATGTATTCTGGATCTGAGCACTTTGCTGGTTATGAGTATGATAAATATATTCTGTGACTTGCCTTCTCAATATATTTCTTTTCACTTTTTAAAAAAAGATTTTATTCATTTATCTTTAGTGGGGAAGGGAAGGAGAGAAATATCAATGTATGGTTGCCTCTCATGCATCCCCTGCTGGGAACTGGCCCTGCAACCCAGGCATGTGCCCTGACTGGGAATCGAACCACGATCCTCTGGTTCCCAGGCCCACGCTCAATCCACTAAGCTACACCAGCCAGAGCTCTTTTCACTTTTTAAAAAGTGAACAGAAAGTCTTTAATGTAGTCCTATTTATATCCAAGTTTCCCTTCATGTTTGGGTGATTTTTATGTGCCATTGAAGAAATTTTTCCCTATTCCAAGATCATAAAAAACTCCTTATGTGATCCTCTAAGAGCTTTGTTGCTCTGCCTTCATATCTACATCTGTAACAGGAAGCTGGTTTCTCTGTATGGTATGAGAGAAAGGTACAGTTTCAGTTTTGACGTTAATATTTCAGATTGACCCAGCAGTTTGCTTTTCTCTTAAGATCACCTTCTCCTGCTGCTAGGCAGCGCTGCCTTCTCCTAAACCAAGGGTTCTAGTGGTGTGGGAATACTTATGAACTCCCTGTTGTTTTGCTGATCTGCTTATCACAACAACAATACTACACTATCTTAATTATTATAGTTTTCTAAGAAGTCTTGGTAACTTTAATTTAAAATCCTTAATCTTATTCTTCTATAAAAATGTGTGTCTGGTTCTTCTGGGTCTTTGCATTTCCAGTTACCTTTGTGAACCAATCTGTCAATTTACATATACATGTATTTGTACACACACATGTGTTTGGGAACACAGCAATCTATAAATTAACTTGAGGAGAACCAACATTTTTATAATACTGAGTCCTTCACCCATGAACATGGGGAATTTCTCCATTTATTTAGGTCTTTAATTTCTCTCAGTATTTTAGAATTTTCTTTAAAGAGTTTCCTATATTTGATATTTTCAGATTGATTTTTTAAAGAGGGCATTTAAATTTTTTTTTCTGTTGTTGGAAAACTGACACAGAAATACAGTAGATTTTTTAAATAAATATTTGCCTTAAAGTCATCAATCTTGCTAAACAGCTTATTGATTCTAATCTCTTACCGGTAATTCTTTTGAACTTTCATTATACATGATTATGTCAACTGCAAGTACATGTGCTAAGTTTTAATTCTCTTTTCCAACCCACATAGCCATATTTTCTTGCCTGAATAGAAGCAGTGCTAATGGGCAGCTGTGTCATATTCCAGATCTCAAAGGAAAAGTTTTCAAAATTATTATTAAATGTGAGTATTTGTTGTAAGGCTTTGTTTTATTTTTTAGATACCTTCTATTCTTTTATCAGGGAATTCTACGATTTTTATGATGACTGGTGACAATTTTTTAATCAAATCCTTTTTATTTACTAAAACAACTATGTGACATCTCCTTTTTTCCTGTTAATGTGGTGAATTTAAATAATGATTTTCAAATATGCTTTCTGCCTTGAATTCTACTTTAGCTGATAGTAACATAGGTCAGGTGTATTTCTGTTCACTTCTTTTACCCTGAATGTTCCTATATCTGTATTTTTTTATATCTAACTCTTGTAACAATATATAATTCTCATTTTAAAATGCAATCTAGCAGTCTTTGTCTTTTAAGCGATACCTTTAATCCATTTAATGTAACTACTGATATATTGTAGTTTAAATCTCTTTCCTTATTTTAGATTTATTATTTTCTAATCTGTTTTCCCTACTCTACTAATATTCACTTTCTTCTCATGGTTACCTTAAGATTACAACATCTAGCCTTGATTTATTAAAGTCTAGTACTCTTATTTTTACTTACTTAACAACACACAAAGATCTTACTAATGTTTAACTGCATCTCCCCACCCAAAGAAAATGCTTTGTTCTAGATTTTAATTTTATAGATATTTTATATCCCATAAAATATTATTTTAAAGTTGACATTAATTTATCTACCATTTACCATATTTACCACTTTATTGCTCTTCATTTCTATTCTAAGTATTCCAATGGGATTTTTTTTCCTGCCTAGAGAATGTTCATTAGTAGTTTTTAGTGCAGATAATAAATTAACTCACTTGTTTATCTTAAATTTTTTTTTAATTTTTAAAGGATATTTGTTGGAAATAGATTTTAGGCTTGTGGTTATCTCTCAGCCTTTAAAAGATGTCATGCCATAATTTTTTGGCTCCCCCACCCCTTTCTTTCTCTAAAGAAGTCAGCTGTCAAACTTACTATTGGGGCTCTGAAGGTAATATCTTCCCTGCCGCATTCACCTCCTCTGTAAAACAATTCTCCTCTCTGGTTCTGGTTGGCAATGTTGTGTTAAGATGTGGCCCCGTATGACGTGGCAGGTGTCCTGCTCAGTGTTCACTGCACTGACAGATTCTGTGCCTTACTGTCTTTCATCTGTTTTGGAAAATTCTTGGCCTTTATACTTTCAAATATTGCTTCTGCTCTATTCTCTTTCTTGCTCTGTGATTTACAATATGTTGTTAGTTAATTTTAGACCTTTCACTGTTTCTCTCATAGCTCTTACTATCTTGCCTTTACTTTCCATACTTCCAACTCTCCATGCTTCATTCTGGATATTTACTTCTGATCTATAATTTAGTTCACTCATTCTCTTCAGCTAGTATAATCTGCTAAACCATCCACTGTGTTTTTAATTTTTATTATTGTACTTTCTCAGTTCTAAAATTTCCATTTGGTTCTTTTCTAATAGATTACAGTTTTCTCCTGAAATTCTTAATATTGTTTTTAACCTCCTTGAACACATCAATATTATGTACAATCGTTCAAAAGTCTGTACCTGGTAACTTCATTATCTGGAATACATTTTGGTCTATTTCCATTGTCCATTGTTTGTTTCCTTTCGTGTTGTCTTGTTTCCTCACGTGCCTGCTCTTTTTTGAATGCAAGCCAGGCAGTTACTTCTAAAGGAGCTAGAGGCCCTAATCACCTTAATTCAGTTTCGTACATTGAGATGATTTGAAGTTCAGCTTCAAGAGCTTATCTCCTTTAATTCTATCATTATTATGGGAGCCTAAAACTAAACCATTCGGGAAGGAAAAGGGGCTATCGCACCCTCCCTCCACAGGCACTTGGTAGGTTCTAGGCTCTAGTTTTTATTCCCTACCATCAAGACTGTTAAAAGCACTGTTAAGTTTTTAAATATATACCTGGATTCAGCAGAACCACTGAGGCAAAAAGGGGCCTCCAAATTCTAGGCTCAGTTCTCTGGGTTTCCATCTTCTCTCATATTTTGGCTTGGAATTCTTCACTGCCTTCTAATCTCTGGATGTTTTCAAGCAGATGATTTTTGTAAATTTTTTTCTCTAACTTTCTAGGTGAACTCAACTGAGGAGTTGGTACAGATCACTAAGGCCACAATTATAAAAAGTGGAAGTCTTCCCTATTTTTTTCTTTTTTATATATATTTTAACCAAATCTTCCCTCCCTTGCTTTCACACCCCCCCCCCCAGGTTTTGACCATGTGTCCTTTATAGTAGTTCCTGAAAACCCTCCTCCCTACTGGCTATTGTTAGATTGTTCTTAACTTCAATGTCTCCAGTTATATTTTGTTTGCTTTTTTCTTTTGTTGATTATGTTCCAGTTAAAGGTGAGATGATATGGTATTTGTCCCTTACTGCCTGGCTTATTTCACTTACCATAATGCTCTCCAGTTCCACCCAAGCTCTCACAAAAGATAGGAGCTCCTTTTTTCTCCCTGGTGTGTAAAATGCCATTATGTAAATGTACCATAGTTTTTTGATCCACTCATTTACTGATGGGCACTTAGGTTGCTTCCAGCACTTGGCTATTGTAAATTGTGCTGCTATGAACATTGGGGTGCATAAGTTTTTTGGACTGGTGTTTCAGGGCTCTTAGGATTTAATCCCAGGAATGGAATTGCCTGGCACTTCCATTTTTAGTTTTCTGAGGAAATTCCATACTGTTTTCCACAGTGGCTGCACCAGTCTGCATTCCCACCAACAGTGCAATAAAGTTCCCTTTACTCCAAATCCTCTCCAACACTTGTTTGTTGATTTGTTTATGATGGCCATTCTGACTGCTGTGAGCTGGTATCTCACTATGGTTTTAATTTGCATCTCTCTGATGGCTAGTGATGCTGAGCATCTTTTCATATGTCTAAAAATACGGAACGCTTCATGAATTTGCATGTCATCCTTGCGCAGGGGCCATGCTAATCTTCTCTGTATGATTCCAATTTTAGTATATGTGCTATTGAAGCAAGCATTTCCTTATTTTTTTTTTTAAATCAAAGTTTCATTCCCATCATTTTGGAAACAATTTTGTACAAATTCCAACAACCTCTACACACTGAAATCTATTGGTCAATTTGGAGACATCAATTTACTTTATCTGTGAGCAGCAGTCAACATAGGTGACCATTTCCTGCTGGAAAAATGTGCTTGGCTTCTTTGGCACTGTATACTTTCCCCCTCATCACATCTTGTGTTTCTCAGACTCTTGCTAGAAGTTCCTCCTCTTCTCAGTCACCTCTTTTCATCTCGCCTACTCCGAAAGCCATCTCAAACAGTCCCGTGTCTTTCAATTCTCTTGTCTCTGATGACTACAATTTCCACCTTTTCCCAGCACTACAGGATTTTATAAATATGTGTATCTCTATTTTTCCTCTTTCCATCTTAGCAAGTATTACTATAATTCCAATAGCCTGCATTCTCAACTCCTCCTTTTCTCTTCTGTTCCACATCCAACCCATCAGCATTCTGTTGGTTCCCTCTTAAAAACGCAATCAGAATCGAAAACTTCTTCACATGTGCCAGCCTCATCCAGCCCGCTGTTGTGTCTCACTGGTGCCCCATCACGCTCTGCAGGAATATTGGAGAAACGTCTCTCACTCACTGTGGCTGGGAAGTATAAATTGGTAAAACCACTATGGGAGCACTTAAAAAAATCAAATGAATAAAAAAACCACATATCTTTTAGCATAGTAGTTTCACATGTAAGGTCTTTCTGACTATAACCCATAGTAACAAATACATTTTATGTTAACCCAGCACATACACACTGGAACAGTGATTAATGAAAAAATATCTTTACCACATGAGACATACTCTGACATCTCCTAGTCTAGTTCACTAATTAAAATACTCACTAAATTGGTTTCATGGTCCATTAGTGACTAAAAGATAGATACATACACATAAAATCAAACAATAGTAAATAAATTATGTTACGTTCATAAAGTAGACTTCTGCAAAGCAACTAAAATGAATGACCTAGAAGTACATGTATTGACATGGATAAATCTCAAAATTGATGCCTAAACAAAAACAATTTTTAAAAGTCGCAGAAGGATATGTACATATGCTGTACTAGTATCTGTCAAGTTAAAAAAAGGAACGTAGGCCTGATTTTTGCATTTATTACTTTTAAAACTTGCCAAGCAATGATAAATGCAAAACCAGACCTATGGCTAGAGCAAAGCAGACTAGAACTGGGGAAGAGTATACAAAAAGCTTTAACCGTAGCTATAAAGATTTACTGTTAAAAATAAAACATGAAAAAATACAGTAACTTACTAAGATTTGATAAAGCTGGTAGTTGGTACAAAGGTTTGTTATCTCTTCCAGCTTTCTGAATATTTATACTAGAATATCCAGCTTTCTAGAATATTTTTGGTCACAAACTAATTGATAAAATAGGAAAAGAGAAGGCTTTTTCCATAATAAAATAAAATTTCTGATAGATCACTAGTAAAAAATGCATAATAAACACTTTAAGACAAATATTTGAAAGCACATTTTTAAACTACAAATCATCACATGTATCTTTGAAGTGGTAAATAAAAACAACAAAAGAAGTCAGGAAATTCACTAGATTTTGTATCATAAAAGTTTACATTTCATAATAAGGCAGAAAACAAACTACAAGATGATAAATACAAGTACGAAAAAGTAATATGTTAGAATATTTTGTTTGCAAAATTTTATTTAACTGAAACAAAATATATATATATATTAGCCTTAAGAACTACCAAGTAGTCTTTATAGAATAATATCAAAGTTACTGAAAGCACCTGAAAAAAATACAAAACTCTAAGGCTTATTTAAACAATTATAAATAGCAACTTCCATAATTTCATCAAAATCATCTAGATACATTTATCTGATATAAAAAAATTTTAAAATTCTACTAAATGCATGAATTTTTAATGTTTCTAGAATTTCATGCAGTATTAAAAGGAATAATTCTACAAATGAGAGAAAATAACTTGCGGCAATTAGGTGGAGAAAGAATGGACTCAAGAGTCAGAGGCCCTGGGTTCAAACCCCACTTAATTATCCTGGGCTGCAGTGATCTCTCTCAAGTATGTTAACAGCAGCCTGCCTCATGGGACTGTTATTTTTTAAACCAAAGTTAAAATTACTCTAAAAACTACAATGATTAAAATGCTACTGGTATGCCGAATATCTCACAAATATTTATATGTATAAAAATGGTGTACTACAGCTTTTCTGTCCATATTTTTTTAAAGTCAGGCAATGATAAAGACTTAGTAATAAAAAATTCAAGAAAGTACCTGAAAGAGTCTGGGATTTCTCCCTGGAAGTAAAGAGAGACAAAGACAGAGAGAGAAAAGGCAAAAATATGAGACTACGGGCATCGATTCCAGCTGTCCAAAGCCTGGCCACCAGCAGTTCCCCAAAGAGAACCAAACGGGATGGGACAGATAATAGGCGTGTCCAACGGTGATGCACATGACGGACCAGGTTTCAGGCCTTTTCTACCCCATGCACACAATTTATTAGCTTCAAAGATATCAGTACAAAACATCTTTAACCTACCACTCCACAGGAAAGAGGGAACAGAGGAACACAATCAATGACACCACAACCAATCGATGATGCAGTTAGCAAAATGCAGGCTGAGGAAAGACACAAGACACTCTACCTGGTCTTTAAATAATAAACTGTAAGGGGAAAAAAGAGAGAGAGGGAGCCTGCAGGCTAAAAAAAGGTTTAAGAGACATATCTACAGGTTGCAGTGTGCAGACCTTATTTGGATCCTGATACAAACACTATTTTTTTAAAAAAGAGAAAAATACATGACATGACTAGGGAAACTTGAACACTGACTGGGTATTTCATGTTAGTAAGGAATCACTGTTAATATTTCTTAGGTATGAAAATGGTCCCATGATTTTTCTTAATGAGTCCTTATCTTTCAAAACATACTGTGATATTACAATTGCTGTGTCTTTGCCTAGGACTGGGGAATCTGCTTCTAATCTCACTCACCTGATTGATCACAAGAGACAATAAACCATAGGGATGCTCCTGTCATACCGGCTAATTCAGCCTAGAGCTAAAGATTGAAGTGAGAGTAAAAAACCAAACTGGAAACCACAGTGTATTTTATAACCTAATCCTGAAAGTGACACTCATCACTTGTACTGTGTTCTACTGGCTCTACCGACCAACCCTAACACAACACAGGAACAGACCACACAGAGGTATGGCCACCAGAAGATGCAGACTGTAGAAGGACATCTCGGTGTAATACAAATCTGTTAGGAATTGTTGGAGCAGGTGATGAATACATGAGGGTTCATGATACTATTTTCTCTATTTTTGTATGCATTTGATATTTTCCATAATAGATGTTTTTTTTTAAAGGGTACCAGCATAGAGATGGAACAAGAAGGTATAAGAAGGCTACTCAGAGGTAGCAGTAACTTTGTGCCCCCTTCTCTGTCACAAGAAGCCCAGTTCCACAAAAGCCCAGCGGTTGGCCAGAAGGACTATGTAGGGGCAGTTTGCAAAAAACAGAGTTTGTCCAAGTATGAGGAGCCCTCACCAAGCCCAAAACCCAGTGTGCAAGCACATGTACCACACCATTTAAACACTGCTCTCTACATCATGACGTCATTCATGGTCCAAAAGCTGGCGACTTCTAATACACCTAAAGGCTATTAATTAATAACAGTATCTTCAAGAGATGCATAAAAGATTTAAAAAAACTTAATAAAATGTGTTGAGAGTGGCTATGTGCTCATGGGAATTACTAAAATTACCAAAATAACTCTATAAGAAAAAATAATAGTTGAGGCTCTTTTTAACATAGATGTTATTAAAATATTCCCTGAAGATTCCAGCTTTCTTCAATAATTTCTAAATTGTTCAGGAAAGTATACATAGCTTGCAAAATCTAAGGGTACAGTGAAGCTTCTCTTTTGACTGATCACCACTTAACTAATTTGCTGAACAGACACTCTCCATGCCCTCAGTTTAATTTTTATAGGCACAATATTCAATGGTTACTTTATTGTGACTCACTCACTGCTCTGCTGTGCTGGAAGCTATGGTTATTTTTACTTTCTCTGAACAACTTTTAAAAGCTTTCCCTGGAGTTAATGATTGTGTTAAGTTTTTTCCTTGGTATGGTTTTCTATGCACTTATTAGTAATTCAATCCCACACTCTCCACCAAGTGTGCAAATCTCTTCTAAAGACATTCAGCTCTCTGAAGTATGATGTCAGCATCTCAAAGCTCTACAGCATCTCAAAGCTCGAGTGTGTGTTTTAACCCACTTCTGTCTGGGCAGGCTGCCTTTCTGCCCACGCAACTCTCGCCCAGGGCTCTCCCCACATCTCTCACACGGGTTGGGTCTCCTGTCTTCCACATCCAAAAGGTTGTGTCCTCCTTTTCCTTGGTTTATATCATTATTTGGTACAGCACACTCTCCAGGAACTTCCCGAGGAAAGATGGGTGGCAGTTCCGTGTTTTGAGACCTTGCATTTCCAAAAAAGTCCTTATTTAACCTGTGCATTTGACTGTAAGTTTAAATGGGTATAAAATTCTAGGCTGGAAAACATTTTCCTTTAGAATTTTGCTCCTTTGCTTCCAGAGCTGTTGCTAAGTTGGAAGACATTCTGATTAAAGATTCTTTGATTGTGACCTGCTTTCTTCTCTAGAAAAACCTATAGTTTCTCTACTAAAAATCTAAGTTATAGGTCTTTTGGGTAGGAGGATCCCCAGTGTTCTAAAATTCACAGTACCTTGGGCACCGTTTGTTTTCATCTGCTGTCCTGAAAACATGACAGGCTCTGTCACTCTGAAAACCAGGATTGTCCAGGTCTGGAAAATTTTGTAATAAATACCGCCCCCCTCCCCCACACACATTTTGTTGTTGTTCTCTTTGAGACTCCTATTCATCGAATACTAGTCCTCCTTCATTGTCCCTTGAATTTCATTTGCTTTTACTATTGCCCATCGTTTTGTTTCTCTGGCCCATCTTCATGGAAAATTTCTCCAACTTGCTACTGAGTTTTTGCTGCTACTTTAAAAAAAAATCTCCAAAAGCTCTAGTTGGTTCTCTCAGTGTAGCCTTTTTAATAGTATCCTATTCTTGTTTTATGGTTGTAATATGTATTCTTGTGTCACTGGGACTATTATTTCTTTATAAGTAGCCTTTTCCCTCAATAATCTTTGGTTTCTTCAAGTTGCTGTTTCTGTTTGCGTTAAACTATACTTTTCATTTTTGAGGGTTTCCTGTGATGCCTAGTATTTCTTGATTACCTGTTTTGTTAGACACATGGATGATCAAAAAGCTGAATATAAGCTCTGAATGTAAGAGTGAGGCTACTAGACTATGATTTTCTATCAGGGTAATTAGTCTGTGCCATAAACTGCAGAATTTCCTACGTTGGTGTCTGTGTTTTCTTCTCCAGGGCTAGTCCAATTCTGTTAAGACCCTCCAGTCTCCTGCCTAGATGGGAAGGCACAGACCTCGCATTGATGGGAGCCATAGGTGGCACGGTAGTTAGGGGTCTCGGCAATGTATAACCTCACTTAACCCACCAGTGTCTTCCACAGTTCCCTTGCCTTTTTGTAAACTGTGCCTGTTGTCCTCTAGTCCAGATACTTTGTATTACCTTCTTCGTATGGAGCAGTGTATTGCTGGTAGAAGTGTAAATTGGTACAACCATCTTGGAAAAGTGTTTGGCAGCATGTACTAATCTACAGAAACACATAAGCCATTTCTTCCCCACAATACATACCAAACAGAAATGCAGCTTAAGTCCTGATGTATTAAGTCCCCCAATACATACCAAAAGAGACACACAAAAATGTCACAAGAACTTAATTCATAACAGTCGAAAAATGGGAACAACCCAAATATCTATCAATGTTCAAATAAACCTCTGATACATGCAACAACACATGTTTCAAAGACACAAAAGAATATAATCTGTATGGATCCACCTATAAAATGTTTTTAAAAAGGACAAAGCTCATCTATGGCTAAGAAAGTCGAAACCAAGGCAACCTCTCGGGGTGGGAACACCGACTGAGAAGGGATTGGAGCGAAGTCTCGGGGCTGATGGAAGTGTTCCGCATCCTGATTTGGATGATGGGTACATACGTATGTAAAGATGTAGTAATCTGTACTTATAACTGCATACTTAACTGTTTTCAGTTACAGAAAACTCAAAAGAATCTTTTGTAAAAAGTAGATAATATGATGTTTTGGTAATAATAATGAAGTTTAAAACCTCCTATCACCTTAACCTATTAAGACAAATAATTACTTTCCGGAGCCTGAAATACATAGTCCTAATGATCCATAGTAACTTGAGGTATTACTGTATCACCATTTAATTATTTTTCAGTGGGGATAAGTAGTAAATCAGTGATACAACATTAACTTCAGGAAGAGTTAAGACTAACATGCAATTATTAGGAATTCAGAACATACTTTTCATTTAGATGAAACACTATTAGGACCACACTAAGTACTTACCCTTCTAACCGAACATCTGGTAAAGACCTGTTGAGGGCAATCATCTCACTTGCCATTAAATTGAACTGATTGATTTTAAACATTTCTTTCATCTTTTCTTGATCCTCTTTAGGAATGACAACTGGTTTCCCCATTTCTCCAGGACCTTCGTGAGGCTTCTGTACTGGCTCTAGAACTAAAAATAAGGAGAAAACTTAACTAACAATTTTATAGGAATTGAGTCGTATTTCTGTTTAATAACATGAGTTTAAACCATGTCAGCAACGAGCCATTTCTGAGCCCCTCCTCTCCCCGCCTCTAACGCCTCCAGGAGCCACCCTGTCCTCCACTCCCGTCAGTGTCGTGACTTACAACCTTCTCACCTGGCACCACTCACCCGAGTCACTGCATTGCCTCGGTACACCCATCTCAAATGCTGTTACCACATTAACCTCCCTGGAAGCAAGGCTTCCTTATGTTATTTTCACAGTCTCCAAAAGTCTAATCTCTTCAATTTGAAATTTAACCTAATTTGCCAAACAAGCCACCTGCTGTGCTAGGCTCTCAACATCCCCTTCCCCTAATTCATCCTCCGTCAAATAGCAACTCACTACTGTCCCCACAGTCGGTGCCTTGCTTCTGGTGCCATAGTTGGTGTACCACATTCTTGCTTTGGTGCTGTGCCTCACACAGGTCCCCTCCCTTGGCATCTCCTTCCCACTCCCAGCTCTGCAATACCAAACACTGATTAGTCTTTCAAGGCCCAGCTAAAATGGTTTCTCTTGCCTGTACCTTTCCTCAATCTGTCCATTTACTAGTCTTGACTACCACATCATTTCATCTACAGTTCCTATATCTGTAATCAATTGCTATTTTCTTTTTGAGAGTACATTTATTAAAGGTAGGGACAGTGAAACAAGGACCAGCTTAGGACAGACGAAGCAAAAGGAGAGAGCCTGGGTGCGGTTACGCTGGCTCTTCAGAAACAACTCAGGAACGAAGTGAGCCCTGGGGGGCTGCTGTCGGCCCACTGAGAAGAAAAGGGGGGCCTTGGAGACAGGTTCGGGAGGGTTGACCTGAGACAGGTGCCACTGCCTTCCTGGCTGCATGTTTTGTGTGGACCCTCAGAGTTTAGGAGAAAATAAAGATGTACGACTGAGAGGGAAGAAAGGCGTGGGCACGCTCCCAAGGAGGAGAGTACCCAACTGCTATTTCCTACTATAATGATTATCGCTAAAGCTGTCTTACCATAACCCTCCCTTAGGCTATGAGCTCTTTTTAGCTGGGGTTTTATGTACCTTCTGTGGAGTTTAGCAGTGTTGTACATGAGTTTTATAACTATATGCTGAACTAATATGTAACAGTACTATTGAAAGTAAATAAAGCCCTGGCTGGTGTGGCTCACTGGATTGAGTGCCAGTCTTTGAACCAAAGGGTCATGGGTTGGATTCCTGGTCACGACACGTGCCTGGGTTTTGGGCAAGGTCCCCAGTGGGGGGCATGTGGGAGGCAACCACACATTAATGTTTATTTCATTCTTTTTCTCCCTCCCTTCCCCTCTCTCTAAAAAAAAACAAGTAAAAAATCTTTAAAAAGAAAGTAAGTAGAAATGAAATTCTAGAATTGGTAACAGTGGATGTTATAATAAGCATCATGTGAGGTGGAGCTTCATGAAAGACAGTTCTGATCAGAAGTAACGTTATACCCTGATATATACATAAAGAGTAGTATTCCAGATCAGCAATTCCCAAATCTTTTTTGTTATATGCTTCTGAGATATTAAAAACATTCCAAGAAAAACAGGGTTTAGGATGGACTAAACTGGGACAAAAGTGTGTTAAACTTCCCATCTAAAAAGAATGGATACACTATGAGGTGAGGACAACAATGGGAAAAAAGCATGTTTGGGACATTACTTTTTTTTAACTGAAAGCTCTATTTTCCTGCAGTTTTTCTTTAGGCATCCCCCCAAATCTCTGCACAACATGGGAGACATCAAGGCAACAAAGAAACCACCTCTCTTCCTCAGGCTTCATCTGCCCAACAGCAACACTGGCTGGTGCAGCCGGCCCACAGGAGGACTGTTTCACATGGAGGACAAAACCACCTGCCAGCACAAAAGCTGCAGCACCACTGTGTCTTTAACGCTGTCTACAATACACCACACCAATCTATTTCAGAGAGCCATCAAGAAGCATACATATAAAATAATTTTCCCCATTCCTGGAATAAACTGAGAGGTGTGAAAATATTAGGAAATAACTTAAAAATTATAGAAAACCCATGTAAGACAGTTTTCAAAAACAAATTCTGCCTGATGTTCTTTAAATAGAAGCATTGGCAGATTTTTAAAAATACTCTCAATGACAAGTATAATTAAAACTATATGACATGTATCAGAAGTACAATGCCCATACAAGCTTTTAAAAGTTTAAAAATTATAAAACTCTTAGAATCAATTCTACTTATTTGTCTCTGAAAATAAAGAGCAATCAACAGATTTGGGGGCTGGGCTGCTGAGGAGTCAATAGAAGGCAGCACAATTCTGAAAGTGACAATGCCATGGCACAGGTAACATACAGATGGGAGACATCCAGTGGCCCTGACTGGAAACACCCTTTGGCCATCTGTGTCCTGTTTGAGCATAAGATGGCTCTTTAAAGAAAAGTTAAATGGAAACACCATCATGCGGCTCAGTTCTGGAGGGTTAAGTTACACAGAATAGCACCTATGATCTGTTTTAAATAAGAATATATTTTTCTTATGGAAGTAGAACAAAAATGTATGAAGTTATACAATACTCTTTTCAAGAAAAGAAAATACCAATAAAAGGCTAAAATCATTTCTCCCAAAGAATTTTCCTACCTTATTACACAACTATCATCTTTACTGTTGTTATGCACTATATTTCACCTCTTCTGAAATGTTTTCTTCTTTTGCTATTTATACATATTTTAATATCTGATTAGAGTGTGGCTTACAACAGTAACTAGAATGTGCCTGCTTTTTTAGTGGTATGTAAAATAATATCTATAAACAAAGATATGTAAGATCTGACATAACATAGCAAATTACCTGATTAAAAACAACCCAAAATATTATATATAACAAACTGAAAACTTTCTGCTACCTCAACATCCTTGTCAGTTTCAACCATCATTCCAATTTCATGTTTAATTTATTCATAATGTGTTTGGTATACAAAGCTCTAAAGATGTAAAAAAAATTGTAATAAGGAGTTTCTGAAAGCATTTCAGAACATTTTTAAGTTTTTAATCATTAAGTTTCTTCTATAAACTATGTTCTCATAGGGTTTTCTAATGTTTGACAGTTGAAATAAGTCTAGCATATGCACACAAAAATCTGATTCATCAACATTTTAATCTGAAAATCAAGTATAATATTCCCTAGGATATAAAATACAAGTATAAAATTATGAGAATGACTCAGAAAAACAAAAACCAACACTTCTATAATCACCAAAGACAGATATGGTGTAGTACTTGAAGTAGGCGAGTAAGTAAATGTAAGAATCCTAAAAACTTGTTAAGTATATTAATAACTGTAAGAGGCCTCTAGCATTATCATAAGGATAATCAGTCTATTCTACTGGGTTGGCCAAAAAGTTTGTTTGTGCCCCCCCCAAGATGGCTCCAGGAACACTTAGTTTTCTACTTCAGTTGAAACAATTTTGTTATATTCATTATGACAGCTGTCATATCAGCATGCACTTAAAAATTTTATCAAAGTTGGTAAATTTTTGTGTAGCCATTTTAATATTGAAGATGGAAGAAAACATGCAACACTTTTGGCATATTATGCTTTATTATTTCAAGAAAGGTAAAAATGCAACCGAAACATAAAAATGATCTGTTCAGTGTATGGAGAGGGTGCTGTGACTGATCCAATGTGTCAAAAGTGGTTTGACAAGTTTCATGCTGGAGATTCCTCACTGGATGATGCTCCATGGTCAGGTGGACCAGTTAAAGTTGATGGTGATCAAATTGAGACATTAATTGAGAACAATCAATGTTATATCAAGCAGGAGATAGCCGACATACTAAAAATATCCAAATCAATAAAATTATTGGTGGAAATGGAAAAAAAACGTGTCCTTTATTTTATGGAAAAAAAACCCCACAAAACCATACAGACTTTTTAGTCAACCCAATACTTTAAAGTAGAACACCTTTATTCACAATGTCCAGAACATACTATGGTAAATTTCACCAAATTGGCACTGTAAAACAGTTCAAAGAATGTTCAGAAATGAGATCCTTATGATACTGAAATAATTACTATGGGGTGTTATATCTGCTCATTGTTTTTTTGTTTTGGTTTGGTTTTTCAAATGCCATAGAAAATGAAGATCCTGGAGACCTTATGTATTGTACTTCTAGGTCACTGAGTGTACTTGCTAATTCCACTAAGGTTCAAATCCTTATTGCCATTACCTAGCCACTCTCTCCCAACACCTTCAGTGAAAGATCCCTTCGGAGGTACCTCCGCAACCTCATCTGTTGAGATCCTTAATAATTTCAGTGCCCTGAAGTTACTGGGGACCCCTCAGCCTCCACTGCACTGAAACCTCACAGAAGAGCAGACTTTTCAGCCTGTTTTTCCTTAGCACCAACTGTCCCCCTATCCCAAGTCATTTCCCCCCTTTTTCCTGTCAATCCCTCAAGGCTAAGTCACAAGCTGCAAGCATGCTCTAAGGCCCCATCTGGAACTGCTAGTCTCTCAAACCCTTTCTTGCTTAGCTGTTTGCTTAGCCCTTCTCTCATCTTCTCACTATAGACATCCTTCTGGTCTGTTCTATAAGCATCCTGACACCCCCAGGCTATTACAAAGCTTCTTTATGTCCTATCTCCTTATCTACACTCGAGACTTAACTCTAATCACCTTTTCTGTGAAAACTGTTCATTCTTCTTTCCTCAGAGGTAATGATGCTATCTTACGGCTCCCCTTTATTACTTCCAGACGATCCCTCCTTTACTTTGCACTTTGTATAAAAACTACCCCTTTTCTTTGATACTCCTTACACTACTAGTTTTCAATCTGTACTAACCTTAGAACCCTGTTTCAGGATAATCCTCTTTTTATGATTTTGATACCACAGTCTCATCTGCTGGATATTTGCTCTTTCAAGTGTTACTTTTTTCCTTATATTTTAAATCTCTTTAAACTTATATTAAAAAAAAATACATACATACACAGAGAACCAACCCTGGCTCCATTCCTTTCTTTTAACTATTTACTATCCCTTTCTCTTCCTGTCAAAGCTTCCTAAAGGAATAAGCTACACATCACCACTCCTCACTGGCACCTCAAATCTGCTGGTACTGAACTGGCACTTCCCAAGGTCAGAAGCTACCCTGCTCCAAACATCAGAAACACCTGGTCTTTGTTTCGGGTACAATCTCTGAACAAACACCACTCCTGGGTTTCCTTGACCGTACTCACTCTGGCTTCTCCTTCTACCTCTGAGCTCCTAAGAGGCCACTCTTCTTTCCCTGAGGGTCTCCAAAACTGGGTCAGTCTCTTCTAACTCTGCATATGCTCCCAGTGCGATCACACGAACAGATAAGACTTAACCCACTATTACCTATGTGCCTACCCTCAACACCCCTTTGGTCACAGAACATCGCTGCCAGCACCTCAGAGTGAAATATCCCAAACCCAACACATCCAGCCACCTTGCCATCAAAGCTGCTGAACCTCTGGGGTCCCCGCCTCATATGAAGTCATCCAAACAGGAAGACTGAAGAGTCATCTGGGACCTATACTCAATGGCTCACTACATTTGTAAACACCACTATTTACATACTTTTCATATGTTTTATTTCCTTTCTACCTCTAGTATTGTTTCAGTGCAGGTGCCAAGAACTTCTCCAAATTTTCACAACTACCTCACAATCGACCTCTGCTGTCTCATTCTCTTCCAGTACATCAGTCACATGACCACCAAACTTATTCTGAAAGTCCAAATCCCACCGGGTTACTTACTCCCTTGTTTAAGATTCTTCAATGGCATTCCAAGGCCTACAGATAAAAGTCTAAAACCCTCAGCATGCCATAAAGACCTTTTGTGGTTTGGCCTGCTAACCCTCCAAGCTCATCTGCACCTCCCTCACATTCTCCTATCCATCAACTCCGTTCTCACACTTGCTGATCTTGCACATGCTTCCTTCCTTTGCTTGGAAGGTGTTCTGCTTTCCCATCAAACCTAATGAACATCTGTTCAACCTGATACTAGTCAGCTTCAACAAATTTCCGTTCTGCACCAGATGCCCCAAGGCATTCCTTCCTTTCTGCTTCTCTGCAAATCTCTGCTATGCTATTTATGTCAGTATTTCACTACTATTCTTTCTCTCCTATTGGACTGCAAGTTCCCCAAAGGGAGAAATTTTGTATTTTTGTTGTTACTGTTGAATAGGGGTCTATTATTAGCCCCTATTACATGCCCTGCAAAAATCAGTTTTAAAACATTTACCAAGTGGATCTTTGTGGACTGAAGGTCCCATTCTTTCTTACTTCCATGCTTTCGAACGTAAGCTAGAACACCATGAACTCCCACTGTAAATAACAGCGAATTAAGGTGAGGTGAAGGGAAAGTTAATCTGTTCTCTTAGGGAAAAAATATCCTAGTTTTTTACTGGTGAATGATAATACCTGCCCTTTAATTTAAATGTAGACGGGGAGTTCCAGTTCAGGAAGCAGCACTTTATTATTCAATGAAGTCACTAAACAACAGGACCACAAAGTAAACCAGGGAAGTCAACAAACAGGATGACTTTGAATAAAAATGTATTTTATTAAAACGTATGGGGAAAGTGAAATTTAAAAGTTAGGGATTAGCTTAGGACTGGAGTCCAGTGCTAGTAACTGATCCTGTTTTTAGGCAAGTGCTCCAAAATGAAATAAACAGAACTGGTCAGACAGTTCCATCCATAAATATTACAGTGAGCAAGCACACTTACCAACACAAATAAATAATTTTGGATTATAAATTTTAGAGATATTTAAACGTGGCTGCTCAAATAAAATCTATGTTAAAACAGTAATCATTTATACAAAATTCCTAAAAATAGAATTACTGTAGAGCCAGATATTCTGTAACTAATCAAGGTTCAGAGCTAAGAATAGCTGAATTACTGACTCACAATGCAAAGTCATTTTCATTATTTAAAAAATAAATAAAGGCAGCATTTGTTTGCTAAACACAAGGAATTTAAACTGAGTTTTTCTAGTGTCCTCTGCCAAAAACGTCAGCACATCTTGCCTAGACCCTTCATGTTTGTTTCCTGTCTCTCCCACAGCAGGTACTGTAGTGTTCTCATGGCAGCCCTTATTCTATAGCCTTTTTTTCTTAAAAGCCCTCCCTAAAAGTGTTACCTGGAGCTATGCACAGCATTATTATTCCTCCTTTCACCAAGAAAATTCCCCAGGCCACATCTATCCATGACTTCTCCCCTTATCTTTTGATACATGATAATATAATTTTAATGCTCCATTCGGCATTATGGCGTTGGACCAATCTGTACAATTTTGATAGTTCCAATTATGAGATATATTATTTGGTAATATAATATAAATTCCAGAAAATTAACTACATTGAACATTGAACACGAAAATTGAATTTAGCAATTCTATACATAATACTTTAATAATTTTAACCGTGTGGAAGAACCCACTAGAGAATTTTTGGAAATGTGATCATCATATATAGGAAAACAGGGATTAGCATTAACTTAGAAATGTTAAAATTTTACACTATTCGAATTAGTTAACAACAGCAACAATGAAAAAACCCAGTGAAATACTTATCAAATGGATGGTTTCACAATAAAGTGTCACTCACCATCCCCAGCAGGAAGTCCTCGCTCCTTTTTTTCATCACATTTGTTGCACTCACTGAAGTAGAGCAGCAGGAACATGTCCAAGAGTACCCAAATCAAGGAGGTGGCTAGGACCACCTTGCAATATGCAAATTTTCTCATGGCACTTTAAGTCAAATGCAAAATTTTAAAATATATATATATAAATATACAAAGATCATGAAAATATTTCCAATCCAGTTTCATCAGAAATCACATTCATAACCTATAGAGAGAAAAAAAATAACATTAATTAAAAATTCAGAATATAGAAAATCGTAAGAATAATATGCCTATGAAATTTTACTATGGAGAATATGTTTATAAATCAGACTTAGAAAAATATTTGTAAAATACATAAAAATTAATAATATCAAGAATATACAAATAACTCCTACAAATCAATATATAACAACCCGACAGGAAAATAAGTAAAGGCACTTGGCAGAAAATTAACCTCACTAGCCAGTAAACATGTAGAAAAGTGCTCCACTCACTGTAATTAGGAAAATGCAAATTAAAACAGCAAGCTACTATCTCCTATCCATCAAACACAAGAGACTTAACTGTCTTCTAGTCAATTACTGCAGTAAATGCTAAGGCAGAGCTAAGCCAAATACTGCCACAGGAGTTTAAGAAACCAGTGATTCCCAGTCCCTTCGATTTATCTACATTCAATTCCCAAGGCCCAAAGATCTTTTAAAAAGATTTACTTATTTCTAGAGAGGGGAAAGGAGAAAGAGAGGGAGAGAAACATCACTGTGTGGTTGTCTCCTACCATGGACCTGGCCCACAACCAGGCATGTGCCCTAAACTGGGAATCCAACCAGTGACCACACCAGCCAGGGCCCAAAGCCCAAAGATTAGTATCTGTTCTCTTAGGCACAGGTATTATAGCAGTTTATTGGGCTAATTCTTGTCCCTGTGTCTCACTGAATCCCATTTCAAAAATGCTAGTCACCAGCCACTCAGAAACAGACTCATGGAAATTACACTAAAAATAAAAAGAGTATCATTAAGATCTGAGACCCAGTGTTGGCTCTGACAGTAATTTTATAGACTTCCCTGATCTTTAGTTTCTATTTCCCACCCACATCCCACACCCCCATCTATTAAAATAATAAGAAAATGACTCGAGGAACTATCACCAAATTTGCAAAGTCATTTGGGATAGTTTGACTAGAAACATTTCTGGCACAGGAGTTTATCCTGGGAAACTCTGAGGCCATCTGGGAGTCCTCACTGACTCAACCACTGAGCAGCTGAGCGCAAGGCTCAAAGGCCCGTGTCACTGCTGATTAGGAGGAGACCGGCCAAGCACATTCAGATGAAGTGAGCATTCAGAGGAGGCGGACAGAGGAAACACACGCTCTGCACACATGACCAACATGGAAGCCACACGATCATGTGCTTGGAAGGACCTTGCTGACGTTCAATGCTGCAGCCCCTTACAAGGGCAACTTTATGTAGCAAGTTCCATGGCAGGCAGCACTGATGTGTTTACCTGAACAATTCAGGACAGGCCAGAGAATTTATCTACAAAAAGTCAAAGTGGAGAAATGGGAACTCTCATGCACTGTTGGTGGGACTGCAAACTGGCACTGCCACTATGGGAAATAGTATGGTGGTTCCTCAAAAAATTAAAAACATAGCTGCTTTATGACCCAGTACTTCCACTTCTGGGTACATATTCGGAGAAACCCAGGCCACTAAATCGAAAAGAGGTATGCACCCCTACATTCACCGCAGTGTTATTTTGAAGAGCCAAGACATGAAAGCAACCCAACTGCCCATCGACAGATAAGTGGGTAAAAAGGTTGTGGTACATATATACAATGGAATACAACTCAGCCATAAAAAATGAAATGTTACCATTTGTCACACTATGAATGGACCCAGAGGGTATTGTGCTAAGTGAAATAAATCAGATAAAGACAAATAACATGATTTCACTTAAATACAGAATCTAAAGAATAAAAGAAATGAACAAACAAAACAGAAACAGACTCATAGATACAAAAACCAAACTGATGGTTGCCAGAAGGGAGGGGGGTTCAGAGGTTGGGTGATAAGGGTGAAAGGATTCAATACAATTGGTGGTTACACAACAGTCACGGGATGTATAAACTATAGCATAGACTATCGTCAATAATATTGTAATAACTTAATGTGGTGCCAGGTAGGTACTTGAAGTATCAGTGGGATCACTTTGTAAATTGACTGCTAACCGCACACATAAAAAGATGTCCCAAGGTTGGTACACAGCAATGTGGAAAACACCCCCCAAAATACCAAGGGAGCCCTGGCCGGTTGCTCAGGTGGTTGGAGTGTCATCGTGCGGCAGAAAGGGTGCCGACTCGATTTCCGCTTCAGGTCAGAGGCCACTGACTGCTGTTTCTTTCTCACATCAATGTTTCTCTCTTTCTCTATCTCTCTGAAATCAATGAGCATGGCCTCTGGTGAGGATTAAACAAGAAATACTAAGGGATACTTAAAATCTAAAGTATTATTTATGCTCATCTCTCTGGGCACTTTGGTCTCTTGCCTCTACTCCTCTTCATCAAACCTATATTCCCTGACTGCACAGTGACAGCAGCGATGCTATCATACTTTTGCTTCAAAATCAAACTTACTCAACATCTGATATTGTGTCATGCACGATGATCAACTACTGATAACCATGGTAACTGTGGTAAAGGGAGACTCAAAATCGGAGTGCACAGTGTCGAGGAGCAACAGCTCTCTCCAGAGAAGCTAGATATGTATGTACAGATTTATATTTTGAGCTACTTCATAGGAAAGCTTCCTCATGATCATTGGCAAAGCAAACAGACTGATTGCCAGTTCAATATTTGGGATTCAAATGAGGTTTTCTTTATCTTCTCTAAAATCTGCTATGTGCTTTTTTAAAAAAAATGCTTACAGGCCAGAATATTTAAATGTAAACCTTTATACTCTGCACACACTCCTATTTAATTTTTCTAAGATTCTAAAGTTGAAGGTGAAATGCAGTGGGGGTGTGGGTGTTTGAGAGAGGAGGGATATGGAGGACGCAGGAGGTATACAGGAAAAAGTAAAGGAGACAGCAAAAACTTTAGAGACCTTGGGTTAGGCAAAGATTCCTCAGATAGCAAAAACCCAACGAACTGTAAAAAGATTGATACAACAACCTTTATAATTAAAAGCTTCTGCTCTTCAAAAGACACCGTTATGAATATAAAAGAAATTCATAACAGTTTTAAAGAAAATATTTACAAAGTACATGTCTAATAAATGACATACCTAAAGTACATAACTTTCAAAGTAAAAAAAATTCCAAAAAATGGGAAAAAAGTTTAAACCGAAAGAGCAATGCCGATGCAAAATGAGGCCACAGCATGTTCAAAATCATTAACTATTCAAAACTGCAAATTAAAGCCATCATGAAACACCACTATGCACTGATGTAAATACCTAACAGAAAAAAGAAAAATATCAGGTGCCGACAAGGAACCGGAGCATCAGGAACTCCAACACATCGCAGAGCGAATGCAAAGTGGTACGGCCACCCTGGAAACCAGTCTGCAGTTTCTGCCCTGAGACATCAGCAATCCTGTTCTTAGCTTTTATTGAAAAGAAAGATACGTGTCTACACAAAGACCCGCACAACTCTTTATAGCAGCTTAATCATAATCTTTAATATGTGGAAATATTCCAAATGCCCATCACCTGAATGAACAAACTGTGGTGTGTCTGCACAGTGAACTACTCCCCAGCAAACCAGCAATTAAAAAGAACAAACTCTTGATTGGCATGCAATACTATAGATGAATCTCACAAGTGAAAGTACTCAGTCACAAAGGGCTGCATACCACATTGTATGATTCCATTCGTGTGACATCCTGGAAAAGGCAAAGCCATGCAAATGCCAATCAGATCAGTAGTTACCTGGGGCTGGGAAGAAAGTAGAGGATTGTACACAGAGGCATGAAGGAATTTGTGATGGTGAAAACATTCCACATCTTGTTTGTGGTGGTATGACTATGTCCATTTGTCCAAACATGGAAAACTATACCTAAAAAGCTGAATTTTACAGTATACAAATTCAACCTCAATATACTAAAAAACAGATAAATATGGGGGTGGGAAAAACTGTATATTTTCTCAAATGACACATTCTCTAATTTATCTTGGAAGTCACTAAAAGTTTTGTTTTGTCACAACCACAATAGATTAAAAGCGTCCATTTGAAATGCATTTAACTGTTAATTTAAGTTATAAAAGTCAGAATTAATGTCAAAATACAGTGATTAATTAAATCAGCAAACTTCTGACCCTACTTACATGTGATATGCCAAGTTTTTCCAAAGATTTTTCTAGGGCTGAATGATGATTTTCTCCTACCCTTCATACTTCTAGCCAAGGCTCTCCATAAATTGCAAGCCCTAACAAGAAGGGTCTCAGCTCACCATTAAAAAAGACTCTAGGGTACATCAAGGAGCTCACCTCCACTCTCCTAAGAACACAGCACTCTGGAGGGTCCACACTTTCCACCTTCCAGCCCAGAGGGCAGATGGGTACACACGGTACTCTCATCCCACAACCACATCAAAATTACAACTGAACTACAGAACCATCATTCAAGAACGACTGAAATCTTGGTGAACAGAAGTCTATAACTAAGGATACAAGGCAGCAGCAGCCACGGAGTGACCAATTATACATGACTGGTAGGAGGGGTGGAGACACGAAACAAATGGGTCCTATGCCCATAGGACATAGTGCAGAAAATAAAAATCAGGTGTATCTTGGCTGCAAGGCTCCACACTGAGGAGCAAGGGGTCCTAGTCCAACATCAGTGCTCCCAGGCCCAGGGTTCCAGTCCCAGAAAGAGAAGTTCCCGTGACTTCTGGCTGTGAAAACCAGTGTGGGTTACAGTTGAGCGAGGAGGGCGACTTTTGGAGTCCCAGGCATTCCTCTTAAAGGGCCCATGCATGGACTTAAATGCACTCACTTTGAGCCCCAGAGCTGGGGTAGCAGCTTGAAAGATGCCAGGAACATATGAGGAGGAACTAAATTATTTGATTCTGAGTACGGGCTAGAGGGGCAGCTTTCTCTTAGAAGCCTTTGATCCTTTAAAAAATTTTTTTAATTTATTTTAATTGTTGTTCAAGTACAGTTTTCTGTTTTTCACTCCCATCCCAGCCCACCCCCCAGTGCTCCCCACCTCCCTCCCATTTCTACCACCCTTAGTTTTTGTCCATGTGTCCTTTGTACTTGGTTCCTGTAAACCCTTCCGCTTTTCCCCTGAAATTCCCTCCTCTCTCCCCTCTGGTCACTGTCATCCTGTTCTGTATTTCAATGTCTTTGGTCATATTTTGCTTGCTTATTTGTTTTGTTGTTTAGATTCCTGTTAAAGGTGAGATCATATGGTATTTGTCTTTCACCGCCTGGCTTATTTCACTCAGCATAATGCTTTCCAGTTCCATCCATGCTCTTGCAAAGGGTTGGAGCTCCTTCTTTCTTTCTGCTGCTTAGAATTTCATTGTATAAATGTACCATAGTTTTTGGATCCATTCATTTACTGATGGGCACCTACCTATGTTGCTTCCAACAATAGCCAAGTGTCAGAAGCCTTTGATCCTTTGCTGAGCCCACCCCTCAGACAGACAGGTGCCATATCTGAGTCTCCATCAACCTGGTTAACACTGTCCACCCTGCCCTGTGATTCCCTGATACCCCACCCCACTGAACTTCCAGGCCCACCCAAGCCATTTCCGGTCGAATACCCAAACAAATGGCCTGTCTTGCCTCATACTCACACTTTGCTAAAATCTCTCAAAGGTTCACAAGTCCCAAACAAGCAGCATCTTGTTTTACCCAACTTCTATCTGATACAACATGGATAGACAGATATACCATGTTTTGGGAAACAAATCAGCTTCTTCCCCAAATTAATATATAAATTTGATACAACTTTTTCTATTGAGGTAAAACTATAAATTAATATAATTCTAACCTACACACAAACGAGGCTTTGGGAAATGGTTTTATTTTAAAGCAGAAGCACCTAAAGCCCTGTGGCACTCAGAAGCAAACCCACACTTGTGTGGGAGGCTGGACAGGCACTACAAGAAGTCAGAGTTGCAAACTGATACAGGGACAAATAAATGCCTTTCCACATGGTAAAACACAGTTAGATTTCACCTCATACCAATACCAAAAGTAAATCTGTAAACCGAACAGAACTGAAGCCACAGTTGTTAAAACAAAGTAGCAACTATTTTGGGCCCATTACCTAGTGGCTATGGTAAGAATGGCCACCATACCTTAAGTTTCAATATTATAGTCTCCACTTCCTATAAAGTATTTAGGCCAACGTTTCTGCCACTGCCTTTGCGTCAAGTGATTATTTTTAGCACTGAGAAGATTCATTCACTAGCAAAACCCAATTTTCAGGTATTTGTATATTCTTATTTTACCCGAGTTAATGACAAAAATTTAATAAAAACCAATGCAAAACCCCCACACGAAATGATGTTCACATTCCATATAAATGTGGATCTTCTCTAACTCTATTTCTCAAGTGTTACCCTCAGTTCAGGTGTCAGCGGGACAGTCTTATCATTTGGGATACTAATGGTATTGACTCCTATAAAATTTATTGGCACAAATATTTCAATGCAGAGCATTCAATGTTCGGTATCCTAAGTGGAGTGCCGCTTTCTAAAGTAATAAGCTGACTTAATTTCTAGCAATACCTTTAAAAGGTTTATATATTTTTCTAGTTATAAAGTACAATTATATATGCTCAGTGCAAAGAACCTGGCAAGCACAGAAGATGCAAAATCATCTATAAACCCTACTAGTTAAACACTCCTACTACCAATGGGTTAAGTGTTCTTTCATTCAGAATAGATCGTAGAAATGCAAATCTGTAATATCTACTTTGCCTCATTTATTGTCTTACATGTACTTATCAGGAAGAAAAAGGATGGGTGTGATCATAAACGGTTAGTGGAGGAGGGAGATCTTCATGGTGATGCTATATTTTGATTTTTTTTAAAGTAATATGCTCAACAGACCTTTCTAACCCTCTTCCTACCCCAACCACTGAGCATCATGTCTTAGGTAGTATCAAATGTCTTAAAGTTCACTTCAGAATAGCCTTGATATTCATAAAACTATGTGAAAATGCCACATAGTGTTTTACACATTTAAAGAAAAGACAGAAAATGGATACAAACTAAGGTGGCTTCCTGCCTCATGATGCGGACTTTTGCTCTCCCTGCCTTCCCCAAAGGGCTTTTCTGGTAAGAGACTCAGCCCCCCAGCCACAGCAGTCAGATGGCCCAGCCAGGACAACCACAGGGCCTTATCCTGTGGTTTCTTGAGTCACAGAGCTGGAGGCCTGTGCATCTAGGACTGCAGTTCAACACTGCCCGACACACAAAGCCCACCTTAAGTCCAAGAGAATGAGGACAAGCAGAGACATACAGAACAAGAGGCAGAGAGAGGGTCCTGATGGTGACCAAATCACTGACTCTTTCTTGGTTTTTGTGAGCACTCAGGAATCCTCCTATTAATCCCCTTTTCTGCATAAGAGAGTTTTAGTGGGTTCCTGAGACGACCAGAATGCCTGGGGCAGCAGCGGTGGGAAGTGGAACTTGTAGGTCATGGCTGTCAAACTCATTTTCACCAGGGGCCACATCAGCCTCACAGTGGCCTTCAAAGAGTGGAATATAATTTTAGATCTGTATAAATGTAACCACTCCTTAACTAGGGGCAAGGAGCTCAGTGCTGTCACCAGGCAGAAATAAGGTGCCGGGCTGGATAAAACAAGGTGGAGGGTGGGATTCAGCCCTTGGGCTTTGTGTTTGCTGCCTGTGTTGCAGGTAAATTACACAGGTTCCGGTCCACTGATGAGACTCCCCTCTACTAGTCATAAGCAATTATACATAATAAGACAGACTACATTACTTGAAAAGATGCCTTTTATGCCGTAAACTATAAAACATATCAAATATCATATGTATAAAACTCACCACAGAAATAAAGGACCAGCCCTGACTGGTGTGGCTCAGTAGATTGAGTGCTGTTCTGTGAACCACTGGTTCGATTCCCTTTCAGGGAACATGCCTGCTTGTGGGCCAGGTACTCAGTAGGGGGGGCACATGAGAGGCAACCAGACACTGATGTTTCTTTCCCTCTCTCTCTCCTCCCTTCCCCTCTCTAAAAATAAATAAAATCCTTAAAAAAAAAAAAAGGATCGCAACACAACACATATCTACCACCCAGTGAAGAATAAAGAACATTACCTTTCATGTTCCCTCCCCAATCCATTTCTTCCCCAGCTCTCCAATGGCAACCTCTATTCTAGAACTTACTCTACGTTTTCCTGATGGTTTTACCTCACTGGTATCCTTAACAACACCTTGTTTACATTTGTTTCTGAAGTGCTTATAAATACAAAAATCTGGCACTTGCTATTTTCCCCTAACACTGTGTTCCTGAGATCCACCCATAGGTTTCATATAGTTGTAGTTAATTCGTTTTCACTACCGAATACTATTCTACTGGCTAAGCATACCAACTGTTTATCCGTTCTACTCTTAATGGGTATTTGGTTCATTATAGGCTTCTGTTATCACAAGCAGTACTGCTGTGAATATTCCTGAACATGTTTCCTGGTACACACGCAAAGACAGTGGTACCTCGGTACTCATCATTAATTTGTCCTGGAACTCGAGATGAGTGCCGAAACTGATGAACACCAAAACCGACTCACACAAGTTCTAGCAAGTGCCGTAAGTTCCGAGCAAGCACAGAGTGCTGAAACATTTTTTCCTTGTCAAAATGCAATGGAGTAGAGGGCTTGACAAGTTCTGAAGCCGATGAGTACCGAGGTATAACTGTATATTTATTTATGTCAGAGGACGGTAAATTTCTTCTGGGAAAGGTCAGATGGTAAATATTTTAGGCTCTGTGGGGCATCTCTGTTGCAACCACTGAACTCTGGTACCACGTAAGCAGTGTAAATGATGTGTGAACAAGTTAATGTAACAGTATTTCAATAGAACTTTATAGGCTCTGAAATTTGATTGTCACATAATTTTTATATCACAAATTATAAAATATTACTCTAATTTTTTAACCATTTAAAAATTTAAAAAACCTTAGCTATGAGCCCTGATTTAGAGTATATCCTTAGGGGTATTAGGTCACAGTGTATGCATATTTTAAACGTGACTAATTATGACCAGTTTGTTTTCCCAGGTGGTTGAAGTAAAACAAAAGGCAAAATGAGAGCTCTGGATGTGTTATGTCCGTGGCAACACTTAATGATGTCAAACTTCTCTATCCCTCTACACTCCAGCCCTGCTTAATGCACTTTAATTTTCACTTCCCCACCATCTCTGACCTTACTGGCCATTCTATTTATTCTGCCTATTTAAGTCTAGTTCACTTTTCTATTGGGTGAGTTGTTTTGTCTTTTCCCTATTAGTTTGAAAAGCTTTCTCTACAATCTGGATTATAATCTTGTATACCTATCTTTTCCCAATTTAAAGCTTCTCTTCCTAACAAGATCTGTCCTTTATGGTTCACATTTTCTAAGCCTTAGATTCTTCTCTATCTAGGAACTATTTTAAAGTTTTACACTTCAGCTTTAAGTGGAGATTCAACATCATTTTCTCCTATGTGGATAACCACTGTTGCAGTACTATTTACGGATAGTTCATCCTTTCTCTGATGGCATGCAATGCCAGCTTCGTCACAGATGGGGTTTCCAGGATTCTGTATTTAGTTCCACAGGTCTATCTATCTCCACACCACATTGAGGTCAACTATTAGAGCTTTACAGTAATTCTTGATATAAGGTAAAGCAAGCCTTTTCACCTTTCTCTACTTCTTGAGGAAGGCCTTGGCTACTCTTAACCTACTTGCCTTCCTTAGCAATAATGACCATTTAAAAGTGACCATTGCAAAAGAAATTAGTAGTTGAAACTGTCTACTATGACAATGGTGGCCAATTCTTCTATTCTGAGAATATAAATTTAAAAAATCAGAAGGATCGTTTTTGAAGAGCTGGTAATAATGAAAGAATTAAACTCAATCTTAATAGTTAAGTTCAAAAAATGTTTTTCAAAACAACATCGTTTACAAAATAACTTCTTATGTCTACTATATTATGTTCCTTAAAAAAAGTTTCAGTACTTTGGAGTCACGACTAATTCCGGTCTCTCTGGATTACGTACTGAGTCCTGGCCAACTGTGTACTTGATACCAAGTCAGATACTGTGCGTGGCACAAGCATAAAGCCAATGATCCACACAACGGAAGCTCTTATCACACCATTAATCACCAGTCTGAGACACGCCATTCACATTATGAGAGAAATATCAATTCAGGAAACTTGGCAGGAAGAAGACATCCAGATAGGGAAGTTTCTAAATAGGTTTTATCAGAAGGCACTGTAAGATACAAAACTCTGTGCAAGGTTTTCTGTAGAGTAATTTCTTTCTATGGTTGTTTTCTGTCTCCCCTCTACCTAAAACCCTTGATGGCTTCCCCTTGTCCCTCCGTCTTAAGAACCAGGTTTGAGTTCACTGCAGGACTCAAACCTGGGTGTGCTCGCTGAAGAGAGTCTGTGCTGAAGTAAGTCAGGGGGGTGCTGTACGCTCTCCTTGCCCTGGAAGATTCATACTGTCTATCATCGCGGTGAAGCTTCTATGAAGTTCTGCAATATGAAACCTATTTAACTGTATTAATGCCAAGCTTCTCATTTTCAAGCATGGAACTTTCCCCATATACATCATCTTTCTTTTTTGTCTGACATAAAGCAGGTTTCACATGGCAAAAAAAGAAAGTGGTAGAAATTGGTTTCGAATCCCGAAATCAGGCAGTTTTAAACTATAGGTTATTTTCTTTTTGCAAAACTGGTATGTCTGTAAATCTGCAAATTCTGTAAAAAAGAGATTCCATTCTGTTTAAAAGTCCCTCACCAGGAAGGTTTTCATGAAGTGAAGGTTAATTCTAGTATCTTGATCTGTTTTAAGTTCACATTTCTGTTTTGTTCCTTAACATAACATATACCAGGATAGAACACAAACAGTTTTGGACGAAAATGGGAAATCCCAAAGTCACCATTATATAAATCCCTAAAAGAAAATAATCTACAAACTCCCCCCTTAGAGAAGTGAAATTTGTCAACTATTTCTACTATCACTTATTTTTCTAAGTTTAGAATATCACATTCTAAAGAATACATCAGCACTAAATACTGCACTGAGTGCACCACTATTTCATGTAGGATACTGTGAGGAAGGAGTTAACACAGCAGGTCTCTTTTACTCGGTCCTTGCTAATCTCTGGGAGAATGCCTGGAGCCATAGCAACGACCCCTGGCCAAACCCTGAGAACTAAACTCCCATGTTCACAGTCACTGGTTAAGGATATCAGACGTAGTGGGTCAGGATGGACCAGGATGTCAGCATGTAATCATCAAGACTTATGATGTGTACCTGGCATCTGTTCTGGGTTCTAAGTTGCAGTTACTGGGACTGGCCATATTGCAGAAATGTGCCTACGTGACCCACTTCCTATAAACACTCATGTGCTTCTATAGGGAGAGACATCTTGTATGTGTCTCTATCATTCCCAGCTAGAGAGGAAACTGGGTCCATGCAATTCTTGTGGTGGAAAGACTTAGAAGTCTATGCTAGATTTCTCTAGCATTCACCTATACATATCTTTTTCCTGCTGTTCCTACATTGTAATCTTTGCTGTAATAAACCTTCACCTTGATTACACTGAGTTGTGTGAGTCCTTCCAGCAAATCAAACTAGTGGGCAATCATAGGATCTGCAAAACAAACACCATTAAAGAATTTTGTTGGCCATTACCTACTTCTCATTTTTCAGAAGCTAAATGATCATAATTGTAATCTCTTTAAATGAGTAAATCAATATATAGGATAAAAGTTAACACAGGCCCTGGCTGCCTATCTTAGTTGGTTAGAGCATTGTCCCAATTTGCCAAGGCTGCAGGTTCGATCCCCAGTCAGGACACGTACAAGAATCAACCACTGAAGGCATAAATAAGTGGAACAACAAACTGGCCTCTCTCTCTTAAAATAAAAGTTAACACAGTAGACCTGAGACTGCTATCTTCAGAAAGACTTGGTTGCAAGGTTGGCCCTTGACTGACATCTGGGAACTTGAATAATCAACAGTTCCCAATATTGATATAAAACTTACCCTAAATGGTAAGTGTGCCTCATCGCGTGCCTAAACTGTCTGTACAAACAGTATAATATATGCAAACACCAGCTTTTCTTCTTGGAGCCTGAAATTTTTTTACATGTTAGGCAGAGGATGCCTCCATCATGAACCCTATAAAAACACTGGCAAGGAGTCTAATGACTCTCCCTAGTCGATGACACTAGACATGTGCTGTCACAATTCAGGGCTGGAGGACTTCAGCCCGTCCTCAGTGGCTCCACTGGGAGAGGACTCTTTGGAAGCTTGTGCCTGGTTTCCTCCAGTCTTCACCTCCATCCCTTTTTCCTTTGTTAATACTGCTTTGCTTCCTTTTGATGTAATAAACCTTAACCATTATTATCACTAGAGCCAATCACTGAACCTGAGGGCTCGACCTTGGGAAGCCCCTACAACAATCAACATATTGAAACAGAAGTGGGTGTCTATTAGGTCAAATGCTGAAATTAAAATTTGGGTTCAAATTTCAATTCCGACACATATTAGTTACGTGACCCTATAAACACGGGCCTTTTTATTCTTCTAAATGAAAAAACATGCCCACTTTACAGTCAGTCCCATTACACAAAATTAAATGGATAATGTACAATGCACTCAGATGGCATAGTACACAGTAATATTAAATAGTATTTCTAGAGGTGCTTTCTTAGATGAAATAAAAATTTGGGAACCTTTTATATTTGTACTGATGCAGTGAGAACTCAACCAGCCGATTGGAGTACTGAAGAGACACGGTCGGAGACAAACTTCAACCACGTGTCTTCGACACTGGCTCTGTGAGTGATCACTAGTCCATGAGACAGGATTACTACTGGATGCAGTCAAGCAGGTCAAACCCTGTATAACCAGTCTCTCTTTATTTCTAAACCTGTTCTTCATTTAACCTTCAAATTAACCTCTGTAATGAGAAGTAAATGCACTAATTAATTAGTACTGGGCTATGCTTGGTAGTTGAATTTCTCAAATTACTAAAGTGGAATTTTGGGACAAGCCATTTTCTTGTGTGTACATGAGGCATAAAGTCCAATCAACAAAAATTTGAAACCTCTGGAGCTGTAAGAACAAACCCCAATGTAAAAAGAAGTGGAACCCGAAGTTATTCATTCCTGGCTATCAACTTACCCCAAAGAGGTTTTTCAAATGAATTCATATCCCAAATCCTTATGTCCCACATCTCCTGTTGAAAAATAAATTTCCTATAATCAGATTTTACAGAATAACTATCCTCCCCCCTTACCTCAGCCCCCTACCCCACTGGACCACAGGACAAATGCCACCACCCAGTGCTGCACACACATGGTACCTGGCGCACCACGTGTTCAGTTCATGTTTGTTTATGAATGAGTGAGTCAATGAATAAGTATTACCGGAACCAACACCAAGCTCAATGGGAACTGAGCCTCCTCTTATAAGTCTATGAGGATAGCCCTGGCTGGTGTGGCTCAGTGGATTGAGCACTGGACCATGAAACTAAAGACTGCTGGTTTGATTCCCAGTCAGGGCACATGCCTGGGTTGCTGGCCAGATCCCTCATTGGGGATATGCGAGTGGCAATGGATGAATGTATCTGTCACACATTGATGTTTCTCTCCCTCTCTTTCCCTCCTCCCTTCCCCTTGCTCCAAAAGTAAAGAAATAAAATATTTTTTAAAAGCTATGAAGATGTTAACTTGGCAGATTAGCAAGCCAAAGACATATAAATAGCAGGTGTGGCAGATAGTGTTTGTTCCTTATCCCACCCTCAGACGCTATGCTTTTCAAGGCATTAGACCTCCAAATGAATCCAAATGATCATTCTTCTTGCCAATGCACATGACCAAATTCAACCAATGAACCTAAGGGGATGTCTGCTGGGAAGCATTCAGGAAAAGTTATGCTCCTCAGAGAGATGCTGAAGGAGGAACTAGACTTTTCCACCTCTGGATATTGTGTGTGTAAGATACATAAGAAATACTGCGGCCACCCTGAGGCCATGAGAGAAACTCATGCTGAGGCTGGCCAACTGGAAACGTGGAAAGCACATGGGGCCCTGATGGTATCACAGAGTCACTGAGCACACAAACCTTGAAATCTCCTATTGTCTGTACTTCTTGTTAGGTGAGTTGAGACAGCCCGCATTGTTTAACTAGTTAATTCTGCTACTGTAGTGGTGTATTGCATCCCAATACACCACTCTGCAACCTACCATTACTGATTTAGATAGGCATGTACTCTGAAGAAAACAAATAATTTGTGAATCAGTGGAGAATCTAAATTAAGGAGTCTACTTTTAGTGGAGATATGCAAAGAACGAGAATTTCAATGAAAATTTAACAGCTACAAACTAGAACTTGGCATGTAACATGCCCATCTTAGACACAGCATTGATCTATCACAATCCCATATCCCTACTTCATTCAAACTTTAAATAGCACACATGTGCAAGACACTATGCCAAGTACTCTGATGTACATAAATATGAAACAGACCTAGGTCCCTGTCGAAACAGACCTAGGTCCCTGTCCTCAACAAGCTTGCAGTTTAGAGGGAGAGATGACAAGGCAAGTTTGTGTGGCACTTTACAATTTAAAAAGTGCTTTTGTATCTTTGCACCAGGTGCTAAGTTGTAAGAAGCTGTGTGCACAGAGGATAGAAGGTGGTAGCAAGAGTGACCGGGGAACTCATCTGAGTTATAAAAAGGCAAACGGACATTTCGAGTGGACAAAACTGTGTGAGCTCAAATAAGGAGGCAGGAAAGTGCAGGAACTGTCGAGGAGACAGCAAACAGAAAACCTGAGAGATAGGGTTGAGGGGGTGAGTTCGGAACAGGGCGAATCTCGACTACCAGGCTAAGAAGTTTAAAGAGCAATGGTCACAGGAAGTTAACCCATGTTTTTACTTTTCTCGCTTCAATATAAATGCCAAATCATCGCAACAGAATACCGTGGTTTCGTTATTCAGACACTAGGAAATATATTGCCACCATCCACAATGGAAAACCCAGGGAACCTGGGGAGCAGCTTCTGGCACGAAAAGCAACAGGAAGGAACCTCTTCAAGGCCAGGGGCCTGTGCTATTTTCTGGCCTCAGAACCCCCCACGTCTCCAAGTCTTTGTTCTGTTTTTTCCCCCCCAAAACACCAACTTTGGCCCTGAGTTCCAATGCCCCCTCTTCCCCTCAAATTATCACTCTCCTCTTTCTTTTACCACCTTCTGAACAAATAGTCTTATTCTGTTTGTAATTTCTCAACTCCTCAACCCAGTGTAGTCTGGTTTCACTTCACAGAAACCACTGTGATGTCCCACCTGCCAACACCAATCTTTCTCAGGCTCTTTCTATTTGATTTCTCAGCCTAAATTATTTTTGAAATATGCATGCTATAAATAAAATATAACTTTGTCTTGGCTCATAGGATCATTTCCTGTCCTTAACTTCTCTGACCAGGCGCCAGTCTTCTCCACCAGCTCATCCCACTCTGCCCCGGACCTGCTCCAGGTGCCTGACACTCCACACACCCTCCGCAGGAATCTGCCCGTTGTGAAGCTTCACCGGCCACAGCCCCTGGCTCCCATATCTGCGTCTTCCTCCTGGGACTCTCTGGTTGGACTACAAGCGCCTCCAGCAGGGGAATTGTATTTTTCATACCTGAGCCCTAAAAGTCTAGGAAGTAGCTGAAGATAGAAGAAACATAAGCAAAATAGGATCTCCACTGCAACATCATTCTTTATAGTTTCCTAATGTTTACTTTCTATTCTAATACCAAACACTAATTTATACCATAATGTATGTTAATCAGTTTACTATCTTGTAAGCTTCATGAGTGCACAGACGTTATTTTGTTTAATTCTATTACAACAACACCTGGGATGGTACCTGACATATGGCAGAAGAGTTTAAAAATTATTTGTTAAATGAATTAAAGTACCAGAAAACACCACCATGTAAGAGGGAATAAAGGTAATTGAAATTAAAGCATTTTAAGGTGGTTGGATTTAGGTATAGGGTAGAAATACTTACGTTAGATCTTTTAAGATAAAATATTATTAAAAAATTAAAGGAATGACAATGTGAAATTTGAGTTAAATGTAAAGAAATGAGTTAAAAACTTATGTCCAATGTGAAATTGCCTTTACTTAATTGAAAAAAAGGAGTTGAAAAAAGGAGGAATAAAAAAATCAATCAATTCAAAAGGAAATAAGAAGGAAACTGAAACTCAGAAAAACTCCGTATAGAAAGCACAAAAAAAAAGGGTAGGACTAAATTTCAAAACATAATTTAAAAAAAGACTAAATGTATCCATTAAAAGATAAAATGTCAGACTGAATCTTTTAAAGTAAAAGCTATATGCTATTTATGCGATAAACACTAAACACATAAGGATTCAGAAAAGTTAAAAGTGACATCAACCTCACCAAGGAAAATACACAGATGGCAAATAAGCATATGACAAGACACTCCATGTCATATGTCATGAGGAAAATGCAGATTAAAACAATAAAATACCATTACACACCTATCAGAACAGCCAAACCCGGAACAGTGACAATACCAAGGGTTGTGAGGAGCTGTCTCTCCCCCACTGCTGGTGAGAATACAGATGGGACAGGTGCCTGGAAGACAGCTTGGCAGTTCCTCGCAAACACACACATGTGCTGACCATACCACCAGCAACAAGCTCCTTGACATCTACCCCAGGGAGTCAAAAACTTATGGCCACGTAAAAACCTGCACATGGATGTTTACAGTAACTTTATTCTTTTTTTAAAGATTTTATTTGTATTTATATTTAGAGAGAGAAGAAGGGAAGGAGAGAATCATCAATGTGTGCTTGCCTCTAATGTGCCCCCAAATGGGGACTTGGCCTGCCACCCAGGCATGTGCCCTGACTGAGAATCGAACCAGCGACACTTTGGTTCGCAGCCCACACTCAATCCACTGAGCTACACCAGTCAGGCAAAGTTTTTTTTTAAATTAATTAGTTAATAATTTATTTTTAGAGAGAGGCAAAGGGAAGGAAAAAGAGTGGGAGAAAAACATCAATGTGCGGTTGCCTCTCATGTGTCCCCTACTGGGGACCTGGCCTGCAAACCTGCAACCCAGGCATGTGCCCTGACTGGGAATCAAACCAGCAACCCTTTGCTTCACAGGCCTGTGCTTAATCCACTGAGCTACACCTACCAGGGCTAGTAACTTTATTCTTACTGCCAAAACTTGGAAGCAACAAAGGAGTCCTTCAGTAGGTGAATGGATAGACTGTGGTACATCCAGACAATGAAATATTATTCAGCATTAAAAGGAAATGAACTATGCCCTAATCAGTGTCGCTTGGTTGGTTGGGCAGGTCTGGTCCCCAATTGGGGCACATGCAGGAGGCAACCAATCGATAGGAACTGTAAATGCATAAGTGAAAAGAAGCCAATCTGGAAAGGCTACATACTGTATGATCCCAACTATATGACGCTCTAGAAAGGGCACGACTATGGTAACAATAAAAAGATCAGTGGTGGCCAGGGGTAGTGGTCAGGATAAATAAGCAAAGCAAAGAGGGTTTTTAGAGCAGTGAAAACACACTGTATGGTATTATAATGATGGCTGTATGTCATTACACATTGGTTTAAACCCAATGAATGTGCAACACCAAGAGTGACCTCGGAAAAACGATGGGCTGTGAGTGATTATGATGTGCCATTCCAGGATTATCCTTAATTTAAAAAAAAAAGTGCTACTCTGGTGAGTAATGCTTATAATGGCAGTGGCTATGCATGTGTGGGGACAAAAAGTATACGGGAAATCTCTGTACCTTACGATTTTATTCTAAAGAACGGTCTGTTTAAAAAGTGAAAGCATGGGAGACTTACACATAAGTGGACTAGCCTATGCTGGACTAACCCACCTATGAATAATGATTGCAAACTCTGGCCAAAATATAAACACAGTTATTTGAGAGCAATGAAGAGCAACCAAAAGGCAGAAACTAGAGAGAAGCCAGCCGTTGAAAGAGTGGAACTGTACTAGGTGAGATTGACCTGTACATAGTTGCTTGCTGAGGGTAGGTACCAGCCTGAATTGTTCAGTGTAGCTGAAACTCAAGAAGGAAGTCATAATCTCATTGGACTGAGACACCAAAGGACGAAATTTGGAGTTAGCAAACAGAAAATGCGGAGGGAAATCCTAGAAAATAGGAAACTCCAAAATATACGTTTATAAACTCTACTACAGTCCTTAGCTGAGCTTCAAAGCATGTAACAAAGGACAGAGTCCAGAGGCCCTAAAGAAAGGCAGTAGCTAGATGCCTGACAGAACAGAGCAAAGATATCAGCTGTTGCCCAAGTGCAGGGAAGACAGAGTTTGGAGTTTAAGTCTAATGAGGTAACTGCCTGCTAGAACAACAAAGAATCAACACACTTTAGGAGAAAACAGAATCGTATGTCTCAAAAACATATCTACTGCAGTTTCCAGGTTACCATAAAAAATTACTAGACATGCAAACAAACAGGAAAATGAGATCCACAGTCAAGGAAAAAAGCAATCAACACACACCGAACACAAGATGGTCCGGACACTGGAATTAGTTGAGGGCGACAAAGCAGCTACTATTCATGCATTCAAGAATTTTACTGAGGAAGAGAGGGAGCGCTTATTGGCCAAATAAAAACTATAAAAAGGAACCATATAAAAAGGACCAGGCACAACACAAAAATACACAGTCTGAAGTGAAAATTTCACCTGGCAGGTTTAACAGCAGATTACAGACCACTTAAAAACTGATCAAAAACAAATGATCCAATCTGGAGAGCTCATGGAAAAGAAAAAATTTTCAATGAACAGAGAGCCTCAGTGAGCGATGATACAATACCATTAAGTTTAATACCTGGGAAATTGGGGTCCCAAAAGGAGAGCAAAGGAACTTACGCAGCAAAGTACATGTAAAAATAACAGCTGGAAATGTCCATTAATTAAGAAAAAAATAAAACTGCAAATCTAATAGTCTATTGAAGCCTAAGCAAGATAAATACAAAAAAATCACACCTAGAGCACATCATTATTCAAACTGCTGAACACTAAAGATACAGAGAAAAGCATGAAAACAACATATAATATGTAGAGAAAAATGGCTGACTTCTCATTACCTAAAACAAAGACATGTTCAGGTAAAGCAACTCATCTTGCACAGGCCTGTGCTAAAAGAAAGGCTAAAGGAAGTTATTCAGACAGAAGGGAAAATGACACCAGACGAAAATTCAGATCTGTGAAAAGAAACGAAGATTTCAATGATACTAAATATATGAATAAATATAAAGGGTTGTCTTTCTCTTTTAATTTTTTAAAAGAACTGATTAAAACAAAAATTATAATTTTGTGAGGTAAAGTTTATTAATATAAAAATGTGATACGTAGTTGCAAGGGACTTAAATTTTATGTGAAATAGTACAACCCAGAGCCCATTAATGATAATTAAAACAAAAACAAAAGAATTCCTGGCCAACTAGAAATAGAAATGAACTTGGTTAACATGCAAAGGATATATGCCTTAAATCAACAGTAAACAAAATATTATACATACTGCTGACGCATCGGAAGTGTAAGTACATGACCAGTTCAAAGACCTATCCTGTTTCTAAGAGTTGCCTTTCAGAGGCAACAGACCAAAACCTCAAGTGAACAAAGCATGGGCAGAGGAGAGAATGCTGACCTCCAACTGCCTCAGGAACCAAAGTTTAGTCACTACCCCACCCCCACCCCCACTCCATCCCTCCCTGTCATGGAACCAAACAACCAGGACCGAAACTTGAACACCAGAACCCTTTCAGAAGTGAAGGGTCCCTGATGCAGGAAGATATGGTCCTAAAGCCCCTTATCATGTCTCACCATAAATGGCCAAGTTCAAAAGCTATCCAATCAAAAACCGGATAGGCAGTGCTTCCACGTGCCAGCCTGCTCCCCCTAACTCTGAATCTTTGCCTTTAAAAAAACCTTGCTTAAAGCTATCAGGAGACTTGGGTTTTAAGCAATAGCTTCCTTGGTGCTCTGCAAATACAATACCGGGTAGTTTTAATTTCTTCACTGCAAACCTCCGAGCTTAGTGCATCAGGCAGGTGGATCCTGGTTCAGTTTGGTGACTAAAGTATTCCCTTTAAAGTTTAAAAAAAGAAAAAAAATGCCTTCCTGTCAAGGATGTACTAGAAGCCCTACGCAGAACAGTAAACAAGAAACAAATTTTAAGAACCAAAAAAGAAAAAGAAAGAAAGAATAGAAAACTCAATAAAATAAAGACAATCAGAACTAATGAGAAATTTTAGTGAGGATGCTGGATACAAGATCAACATACAAAATTCAATGGAATTCTTTTCCTACAGTAAAGAAGCAAATTCTCTCAATATTAATCTACCTTAACAACGCAGTTCCAATCAAAATCTCAATGTACATTTTTATTGAACATAAAGTCTTATAGAACTTAAAGCAGATCCTACAAATCACATGTAAGAGCAAAGCCCGGAAACCCAGTATAATTTTGAACAACAAGGTGAAAGAACTGTGCCTACCACACATCAAGTTTGGTAACCACGTCAGTGTGACAAACGGGCAAAGACAGATTAAAAGACCGAGGAAACTGAGCATCCAGAGTCAGACCCGGAAGAATATGTGACAGATGTGGTGCTACCAATCAGTGTGAAGAGGAGGGGCTGCTTACAAAATGTTTATCCATATGGAAAAGTAAAATAAAATTCCTACTTCACACCACACAAAACACCAACTCCAGGTGGATTAAGATTCATGGATATATATCTCTAAAATTTTTAAGTACGAGATAGGTAAATATCTTTGAGGGAAGAATTTCTAAAATAATCAAAATGCACAAACCATAAAGAAAAAAATGAGAAATTTCCAGTTAATTGAAAATTAAAAATTTTAATACAAGCAAAGACATCACAGAGTTAAATGATACGCCAAACACTCGAGGAAATGATCCACAACAGAAATAATTAACAAAAGATTAGTATCAGAATGTATAAAAACTTCTCCAAATTAAATAAGAACATACACAAAAAATGACCAAAAGGTATGAATGGACAAATCACAAACAGCCAATGAAAATATAAAAAATGCTCAACCTCTGTAGGACTCGGGAAAATGAAGTTGACCTCATCAGACTGGCAAGACACACAAGTGTAAGAAATAAACAAATAAGACATTTATATAATGTTCCAAATATAATTTGACACAGCCACTTTGGAGAGCAACCTGGCAACATCTAGTAGTAAAGGGGAAGGAAGCACTACCCTGTCACTCAGCAGTTCTATTTCTAAGTACATAACCGGAGAAACTGCCTTGGAAGTATGTATACAGAGACGTGTACAAAGACTGCAGCATTGTTTATAATGGCAAAAAAAAAAAGCAATAACTTAAAGGTACCTCAAGAGGAAAATGGATATGTAACGAAATACTATTTGGCAGTTATAATTTAACTAGAACTATGTGTATCAATATGGTTAAACAATGTGGAATAAAAAACAAATATGCAGGATGCATGAAGTATGTTCCATTATACGGTTTTAAAGCATATGAAAATCAGGCATATTATTCATGGACACAAACATAGATAGAAAACATGCATGAGAATAATATACCAAATTCATATCATTTCTGTTATTTCTAAGGAGGGAGGAGAAGGCTTCAGCTATGTTGGAACTTTTAAACGTGTAAGTTATCTAAATTGTGGCAGACTGCTAGTTGCTCACTTAGTATCTATTTTCCCTTTCTTATAAATCAAACTACTGTACTACTAAGACTCACAATTTGCACATCCTGGCCTGCCTTACAGATTAAGGTGGCCAGTAAGATAAAAAAAAAAAAAAAAAATCACTGGGTGGCCAGTGTAGCTCAGTGGATTGAGTGCAGGCTGGAAACCAAAGGGTCTCCGGTTTGATTCCCGGTCAGAGCACTTGCGTAGGTTGTAGACTGGGTCCCCAGTGGGGGCCACGTGAGAGGCAGCCACACATCAATGTTTGTTTCCCTCTGTCTCCCTCCCTTCCCCTCTCTCTAAAAATAAATAAATAAGTCTTTAAAAAAAATCACTGGCTGGAGCCATGGGGAAAGTACTGAAGGGAACTGGCTTCTCTGGGCCTTGGGCCCCGTGGCCTTCCTCCTGCCTGGAATGTGAACACAAAGGATGGAGCTGTGAGGAGGACCTTTTCTGCAACCATGAGATGACCCTGAGAAAGGAAAGGTACAAGTTAGGGACTGCAAAGCAGAAACATAAAAAGACAAGGTCCTTGATGACCACATAGCGGCCATATCGTTAGAGGAAAAAATTCTCTTTAAAGCACTTTTTTGGGGGGAAGTTGGGGTGCAGGGATCTTTTATTTGATAACTGACACCGAAGCAAATAGAGAAAGTATTACGATAAGACAGGGGGGAGAGCTGGCTTGCAAACTGAAAAGGTCACCAGTTCAATTCCCAGTCAGGGCACATGGTACATGGTCCCCAGCTGGGGGCATGTGAGAGGCAACAGATCAGAGATTGATGTTTCTCTCCCTCTCTTTCTTCTTCCCCCCTCTAAAAATAAAAAAAATCTTTTTAAAAAGACATGGGGGAAACAGGTTCACGAGTGTTCTTTATCTTCTGCTACTATACTTTGATAATATGTTTAAATTTCTTCATTAAAAAAATGTCTCTGACTTCCGCCAAGACGGAGGCATAGGTGGAGACGCCGTGCTTTCTCATACAACCAAGTTTAGAGACAACAAAATATTAGCAACAGAAAACACAGCCAGAACACAGAAAATTGAACTTTTCAGAAGTCTGATAACAATGAATGCTTCAGCTTGACCGGTAAGAGGGGCGAAGCTAGCAGCTGACGGAGCAGGGTTGCACAGGAAAACTCGGTCAAACGGACTCAGGCGTGTGGAATCCAGGTGTGGGGTGGCAAAGGGCTGACCCAGTGAGCGACCGGTGGATCCGGCGAGGGTGAAGGGCAGGGGGTTGACTGTGCTGGCGCATTCCTGCGCAGATAGACCAGCGAGGGAGTGCGCAGTGAGACGGGACCAAGTGGGTCCCAGCGACAGGACGCAGCAGAGACAGCCGCCATTTCCTGGCTCTGACCCTGCCACCACATACAGCGTCACAAACCAGCGACCCCGCCCTGGAGGCCCTGCCCTGCCCCTAAGGCTCCACTCCTCATACTTAATGGGCGCGAACAGACCAAAAATGGCTCAAGAAGATCTCAAAGCCCCAGAGCCCATAAATCTAAGTGACGAAGAAATAGCAAAACTTTCAGATGCACAGTTCAAAACACTGGTGATCAGGATGCCACAGAACTGGTTAATTTTAGTCACAAATTAGAGGAACATATGAAGGCTAAACTAATTGAAATGAATGGCAATACACAGGAAACCAATAGTAATAGAAAGAAAACTTGGACTCAAATCAAAGGAGTGGACCAGAAGGAGGATAAAAATGACCAACCAGAAAAGAATGAAGAAACAAGAATTCCAAAAAATGAGGAGAGACTTAGGAACCTCCAGGACATCTTTAAACATTCCAACATCCAAATTATAGGGGTACCAGAAGGGGGAAAGGAACAGCCACAAGTGGAAAACTTATTTGAACAAATAATAAAGGAGAATTTCCCCATTCTGGCAAAGGAAATAGACTTCCAGGAAATCTAGGAAGCTCAGAGAGTCCCAAAGAAGTTGGACCCAAGAAGGAACACACCAAGGCACATCATCATTACATTAGCCAAGATTAAAATGAAGGAGAGAATCCTAGAAGCAGCAAGAGATAAGGGGACAGTCACCCACAAAGGAGTTCCCATCAGACTGTCAGCAGATTTCTCAAAAGAGACCTTACAGGCAAGAAGGGGCTGGAAAGAAGTATTCCAAGTCATGAAATCCAAAGACCTACATCCAAGATTGCTCTATCCAGCAAAACTTTCATTTAGAATGGAAGGGCAGATAAAGTGCTTCTCAGATAAGACCAAATTCAAGGAGTTCATTATCACCAAGCCCTTACTATATGAAATGTTAAAGGGACTTACCTAAGAAAGAGAAGATAAAAAGGATGAACAATGAAAGGACAGCAAACTCACAGTTATTAAGAACCACACCTAAAACAAAAGCAAATTAAGAGGACAGCTAGATCAGGAGTGAACCATAGAAATGAAGATCACATGAAGCATGAAGGGTTAGCAACAGGGGAGTGGGAAAAGGAGAAGGGGGGAGAAGGTACAGGAAATAAGTAGCATAGACAGTAGATAGAAAATAGGGGGAAGGGTAAGAATAATATGGGAAATATAGAATCTAAAGAACTTGAGACACATGGTCATGAACTAAAGGAGAATGGTAGGGGTGGGGGGTGCAGGGTGGAAGGGAATGAAGGGGGGAATAGAACAACTGTAATGGCATAATCAATAAAAAAATAAAAATTAAAAAAATATATGTGTCTAATTTCAAACATTCTCAAATGTTACCAACAGATAATTGTTAACCAACAGATAAAGCTAAAATACAAAGGCAACATATATACTTCATGAGGTGGCCAACCAGAGTAGATATTCATGAGTGAGAAGAACCAAAGTTTGCCACCCCAAAATATGACTTTTGGAATATTAATTTTAAACTGGTTATTAAAACACCAAAAACGCAGACAGAACATTTGATCTTCCACTCTTACCTGCCTAAAGGAATTCAGAAAAGGGAGAAAGCATCATTTAAATGCAGCAGATGGAGAAATCTAGCAAAGCCTGTTTGTTGCATTCCCTGCTGTGTCCCATTATTTCAGATGGCCCAACAAGAATTTGTGTACCACCTGTTTGTGCTTTCTCACTACCTGTGAACTTCCTACTTTACCTTTGAAGTCCCAGGCCCCTGCCTCCCTTTCCTCTATCTAGAACAGCACATAGACCTCAACTGCCCCATCTGCTTTCCAGTCTCATGCTTCTATCGAACCTCCACGTGCACATATGTAATGAATTTGGACACTGTCTTTTGTTAGCCTGTCTCATGTTAATTTGACTACTAGTCCAGCTACAAGAACTTGGAAAGATGGGAGGAAAATTTATTTCTCACTTCCACACTAGAAACTGGCCGATGACACTCAGAGGGAGCAGACAGCCACTATACTATAGCTACCAGCACTGCTATTGCCAGTTTGGATAACAAACAAGAATGTAAGATACCACAGTCTCTTGGCGCTGGGCTAGGGATACAGACCAAGAACAATCTGCAGACTAAATGGAAACTCTGTTGTCATTCCCTTTTCCTTATTTTTCTTTCTCCTTGCATTCCCCAGAGTGCAGTGCCATACTTTTCCTCCTCCACAACTCAATCATCTTAGAAGAGAGAAGAAAAAATATCGAAGGACAATAGTATCCTAAGAGGAAGTTTACTTGTCTTTCACAATTGCAAACTGGAATGTTCTTTTGAGAACTACTTCACTTAAAACACTGTGCGATGTTATCTGATATTAACTGAAGCGGCATTTTGAAACCTAAAGGTTTTAAATTTTGCTCAACAGACCAATAAAAGCAGAAAGGTCGGATGGGGGTGTATTTTTGGCCCTAGATAATAACATGGAATATTTAGTTACCATGTGAAAAAAAACAAACAAAACAAACCATTGTTCACTTATTAGAATATTCCAGAAAGACAGCGCTGTAGTCAATCATGAATTCCACTACTTAGATTTACCATAGGTGCCACCCACTGCAAAGCACTCATCATTTTCTTTCTTAACTAGTCAGCAACTTGGTACATGTTTTTGTTTTCACCACCCCCTCCCCCATCTCCAGTTCAGTTTCTCTCTTTTTGGTTTCACCTTAATGCCACTAGACTTCGTTTCTTAGCTTGTAATTTTAGGGGTTGTTCTGCATTCTCTCCTGCTGATCTTACTCAGCCTTCTGGCCAGTTGCCTTTTATTTCCATGGATGGCTTCAGCTTCATTCCCTAACTTCAGTCTTCCCCTGGTCTCAGATTGCCACTGCATTAATATGAGGTAAAATCCATACTAAATGATAATAACATCCTGAGTGTCTTTTCTGGGAATTTTTTCTGCTCTTTAGGAGATTATAGGATTTGTTTCCAGCTCTCAGAATCAAAACCACCACTGCAATTAGGATGTTAACAATGTAATGGAAAATTAGCAAGTAAATTATTTAAAAAGTCCCTAAAATAATCCTATTTAATTCACATCATTAACACAAAACATTTCTTCTGCAGTATTTTTTTTAATTCCACCTAATTCTCAGAAACTGTAATCTGCTAAAACCTCTTAACACCTGTGTTATCCCTCCTTTCCTTCTTACTTTTGATAAACAGGTGCACAGTCATTTTTATTGCCAATGGAAACATAACCAAAAAAAATTGTTTTGGCGTTTCTCCCCTTCGGCTTTATAGAATTTAAAAATTAAGTTCATAAGCAAATTTTCCAACATACATACTATGTTACAACCTAGATTTAGCTTCCTTTTTATAACCATAAATTCAAGAGCGATAATTATGAAATACTTAAGATACTATATTTGAACAGTATCAAAGAGCATATACTGTTTAAGAAATACATAATTTTACAGCTCTAAGGGAAAGTCCTAACAATACTGAGGGGACAGTTTAATTTAACCATAACTGTCAGTTTTGCATTTTGCTGTGCTGTTACTAACTGTACTTCTGCCCTGTACACAGTATGTGCTGATTACCAAAAAAAAAGAAGAGCAAAGCAGTCTTAAAGGAGACAGAACCTTTATCTGACACAGCAAGTCTATTGTTTTATTATAAAGAACCCTAATCTTCAGGGAGAGTTAAATTTTAAAAAATATAAAGGGGGAAAAGGGAAAGAAAAAATAAAATTTAGTTGTTTTGTTTCTTCATAAGAAAAATTTTTCATAGAAACCAAATGTACTGTGTAGCTCTGTTTAAGTTTTGAATCTACAAACCAATTTAAAAAGATACTTCTGGGACCAACGGGGGAATCTGACTATGGAATGGGTATTAGATAATATTAAGGAATTATTGTTAGTTTCACCAGGCATAATAACAGTATTATGGCTATGTGCTCATATTTAAAAGACGCATACTGAAGAGTGTTAGAGGTAAAATAACAATGTCTTGTGTTGTTTTAAAATACTTTGGCTTGGGGTGGTGGAGGAGATGAAGTATGCATGCCAAATCTTACACTTTGTTGAATCTGGAAGATGGATACAGGATTAAGAGGGTTGATTTTACTGTTTCCTCTACTTTTACATATGTTAAATTTTTTTGAAGTACAAAGTTAAGTTTCAGAGAGCTGAAAGCTAAATTAGAATTACAAATGACTTAAACACCCTTCTTCTGCAGGCCAAATATTGCAAGCAATGGTGTTTTGTCAGCGAAATCAAGGCATACATTCATTCACTTAATTTCAGTTTTGTAAGTACACCTATTTACTACATGGCAAGCACTTCACCAGACCTTGGGGGAACAAAGATGAGTTTGGCAATGCCACTGTCCCTAGAGAGGACGCAGGTAATATGGATGACTGTGACGAAGGAGCCTAGGTGGTCAGACAGAAAGGTACAGAGAACAGCAGACACAGGCGGGAGATGCAGGGAGCAACTGTACGAAGTCTGCAATGTGCCACAGACGTGACGTTCATGTAGCGCTGCTGCCGGACGAAGGAGGAACTACTACTCATCAGGTTTCGTGGGGTTTTTCATCCAGACCCCACTCCAGTATAAATGAATCAGAATCTGTGGTTATGGGGTTCTTCTATGGATGAGTATGCATTAGAAAATTTTATCCTCACCGTCCTTTTCAAGTTTTTTCTTATTTTCCTTTCTCAGCTGTGGAAACTGAAGAGTTCTAAGTTTTAGAGGCAGGCTGAACTTCAACATTTGGAGAACTGACAGGTCTGAGAAGTGGGAGAAGAACCTGGGGAGTGGCACTGAAGCCCAGAAGAGGACAAAGTGCTTAGGCAGAACGTCTCCACAATGCTAAAGGCTACGAAGAAAGGATCACGGGACCCTCAAACCGACCTTAGTCAAGTATTTTGTAAGCTACAGTGAGTCTGAGGATTTGAACATGGCACAAACATCAGGGATCACGAAACCGTGCTAAGTAAAAGAAATTAAACATTACTCCAGACTCCAAGGTGAGGACACTTCTAGCCTTACTACCAGCCACATTAGCCATTTGCCAGTGCAAGGCCAGTTTTAAAAGCCTAGAGTTCTCAAAGCAGGAAAGCTACCCTTTCTTTTAGTAGGGATATAAGTTACCGGAGGAGAATGAAAGCGCAGCAACAATTACTGAGCCCTTATGTGTTAAGCACTTTTAGGGACACTATACAACACAATCCTTCCAATGAATCGATGACCTGGTAATAAAATGTTCATCATCTTACAGATAAGAAAACTAACATTTTAAAAAGTTGGTTGATTGGCAAAACTCACAGACTTTGTCAAGGCCAGAATTCAAAATTAGACAAGTTCTAGTATCTTTGGTAAACACCCATAAATATGTATTATGGCGCACCTCTCAAACCTACATAAATGGAATTATAATGCATTCTCCTGCTACATTTGTAATCTAACATTATGTTTTTGAGACTCATCCATGTTGATGTATTAACATATGGTTTAAGACTACTCTTGGGCTACAAAAGCAAAGTTGACTAATTGTCACAGGGACTGTATGGCCTGTACAGCCTAAAAAATTTACTATCTGGTTTTCCTCAGAAAGTTTGTTGACCGCTGCCACAGAGTATTGTAGTGGTATATCAGGATATGTTTGCCAAGTAATTTGCATTTCTCGGTTGACTATTATTTAGTGGCTATTCATTTTTCTTCTGTGAAATGGCTTTTCCTTTCTGTTGCCCATTTATCTTTTTCACACTGATGCATGTGTATTACTGACATATACACATATATGTGTGTATGTATATATAACTGTGATTTAAAATCCTTTGCCAATTGCATGCGTTAAAAAGTATCTTCTCAGTTTCAGACTTCCAGCCAAGATGAAGGCGTAGGTAAACATGCTTCACTTCCTCACACAACCATAAATAAAAAGGATCACAGCTAACATCAAAACAAAAAGCAATCAGGACTGCCAGAAAATAGAACTGTATGGCAGTCTGACAACCAAGGATTTAAAGAAATATTTATCCATACTGGTAGGAGGTGCAGAGATGGGGCAGACGGGACAAGGTGCGGCAGTGGCAAGGCAGCGGTGGTGGCCAGCAGAAACGGCGGCCACATATTCAAGTGTGGTGGATAAAAACTAAGAGGGACACCTGGGGAGCAAGCGATCCCAGCCCCAGGCCAGACTATGCAGCCCAGGGTTCCAGCCCTGGGAAATAAAGCCTCATAACTTCTGGCTGCAAAAACCAGCAGGGGTTGGGGTAGTGGAAGAAACTGCCAGTCTCTCAGAACAGTCTGTTTAAAAGACATGCAGTCCTAGAACATACATGCAAACCCACCCACTCTAAGATTCAACACCAGAGTAGCAACCAGAAGGGTACCAGTCACATACAGGCGGGAAGTCACTGGAAATGGGGCTAGAGTCAAGCAAGTGCACTTGTTCCTTCTCCAACCCCTCCCCCACATAAAGCTACAAAGTGGTGAAGCGGGTTGCCACACCCTGCTGAATACCTAAGGCCCTGCCCCATAACAGGACATTAAGGGAGCTCTACCTAATAATACAGAAACACACACAGGGAGGCTGCTAAACTGAGGAGACAAAGAAATATGGCCCAGATGAAAGAGTAGATCAAAACTCAGAAAAAGAACTAAGTGAAAGGAAGACAGCCAACCTATCAGATGTAGAGTTCAAAACATTGGTGATCAGGATGCTCAGAGAACTCATTAAGTGTGGCAAATGCATAAAAGAAGAAATGAAGGCTACACTAAGTGGAATAAAGAAAAATTTACAGGGAACCATCAGTGAAGGGATGGAAGCGGGAGTTCAGATAAATGATTTGGAGCATACAGAAGAAATAAACAGTCAACCAATACAGAATGAAGAAACAAGAATTCAAAAATACAAGGAGAGAATAAGACAACTCTGGGACATCTACAAACATGCCAACATACCAAAAAAACCAATCAGAACAACAAAAACAAAAAAGAACCCCCCAAGCCCTGGCTGGTGTAGCTCAGTGGATTGAGTACAGGCCTGCGAACCACACGCTTGTGGTTCGATTCCCAGTCAGGGCACATGCCTGGGATGCAGGCCAGTTTTCAGCAGGGAACTCATGAGAGCCAACCATACATTGATATTTCTCTCCTTTTCTCCTTCCCTTCCCCTCTAAAGATAAATACATACATATATACATACATAAAAAAAAGAACCCCAAATGAGGGGAGTATAAGTAGCCTCTCAGACAACTTCAAGTGTACCAATACTCACAGCAAAGGGATGCCAGAAGAAGAGAGCAAGAAACTGGAAATCTATCTGAAAAAATAATTAAATAAAACGTTTCTAATTTGGTGAAAGAAACAGACATGCAAGTCCAAGAAGCACAGAGAGTCCCAATCCAGGTGGACCCAAAGAGGACCACACCAAAACACATCTTAATTAAAATGTCAAGGGTTAAAGATAAAGAGAGAACCTTACAAGCTGAAAGAGAAAAGCAGAGAGTTACCTACAAAGGAGTTCCTATACGACTGTCAGCTGATTTCCAAAAGAAACTTTGCAGACTAGAAGGGACTGGCAATAAGTATTCAAAGTGATGAAAAACAAGAACCTACAACCAAGATTACTCTATCCAGCAAAGATATCATTTAGAATGCTAGAGCAGATAAAGCGCTTCCCAGACAATGTGGAAACTACAGGAGTTCATCATCACCAAGCCCTTACTATATGAAATGTTAAAGGGATTTATTTAAGAAAAAGATGATCAAAACTATGAACAGTAAAATGACAACGAACTCACAACTATCAACAATTGAATCTAAAAGAACAAAAACAAACTAAGCAAGCCACTAGAACAGGACCAGAATCATAGAAATGGAAATCACATGGAAGGTTATCAGGATGGAGGGGGAAGGAAGAAAACGGGGGAAAAGGTACAGGGAATAAGAAACATAAATGGTAGGTACAAAATAAACAGGGAGGGGTTAAGCATAGTATGGGAAATGGAGACGTCAAAGAACTTGTATGTACAACCCACGGACACCAACTAAGTGGGGGGATTGCTGGAGGGAAGGGGAGCACCAGGTGGAGAGGGGCAAAGTGAAAAAAATTGGATAACTGTAAAAACATAATCAATAAAATAGTGCTAAAAAATCTATGTGTGACCAGTCTCTACACTTTTTAAAAAATGTGTGAACAGTAATTTTTTAAATGTTTACTTACTGACTTTTAGAGAGAGAGAGAGGAAGGGCGGGGGGAGAGAGACTGACTTGTTGTTCCATTCATCAGCTCACTGGCATGTGCCCTGAGTGGGGACGGAACCCACAACCTAAACATACAGAGGTAATGCTCTAACCAACTGAGATAACCTGCATGGGCTGTATACTTTCTTTTTGTTATAAACAACACACAAAATATCTTAATTTTAATACAGCCAAATTTATTAACCTTTTCATCAACAACTACTTTCGGCATCTAGTTAAAAAAAAACATAAGGTCAATAAAATACTCTAAAATTTTATTCCAAAGGCTTAAATTTTGCCTTTACAATTAAGTTTTTAATACCTCTGGAATTATAAAGTGAAGTAAGAAACCATTTTTCTTTCAGTTTGGCTAAATAATAATCTCAGCACCTTACAGAGTATTCCATTCCCTTATTTAATTTATAACACTAGCTCTGTCATATTATCAGATTTCCATGCATATACAGTTGTTTTTCACCTCAATTTTCTTCTATTGTCTATGTGTCTCTTAAGGTTTTCTATTAACTTAAAATCTGGTAAGACAGTCTTCAGAAATATTTTGGCTATTCTTGGCCCTTATCTTTTCCAAATAAATTTGAGAAGTAACTTGTCAAGTTCCACAAAAACAAAAAAAAATGATACCTTGCAGGATTTTTACTGAAACAGCAATGAATTTGATAGGTTAATTGGCATAATTACAAGAAATAGCCTTTCTCCCTATGAACATGGTATGCCCCCACATTTATTTAGGTCTTTAAGGTTTTCAATCCATTTTTATAACTTTTTACACAAAGATCCTGACATCTTTTTGTATTTTATTTAATTGTACTTTTTTCATTACCAGTTACCCCTCTAGAAGCTCTTCGATCTCCACCCATCCCTGGCCCCAGTCACCGCTGTCTGTGTCCACGAGTTCTTTTATTTTCGCTCGATCCCTCCATGCTCAACCCCACACCAGGTACCTCTTTTTATATTTATTCATGGGCAGCATTTTTTTTTACTGTTGTGAAATACTTTTATTACATTTTTTATTGTGAGCTGTTCAGTTAGAGTAATGGAACTGATTTTACTATGTTTATCTTATATTCTGCAACTTGCTAACTACTATAAATCCTAAAACTGTATCTACAGACTTGAATTTTCTATGAAGATGGTAATACTCTAAAGATAACCATTTTGTTCATGCCTTACAGCCTCATAACTTCTTTTCCCATGTTGACCAGTAGCCCCAGTGCAGTGCTGGAGAGACGGGTTAAACAAGGAACATACTGATATTGCTGCCAATTTTTTTTATCCTCACTCAAGGTTATGTTCACTGATTTTAGGGAGGGAGAAAAGAAGAGGAAGAGAGGGACAGAAAGAGAGAAGGAGAGAAAGAGAGAGGGAGAGAAACATCAATAGGTTGCCTCCAGCACACAGTCCCACCCCAACTGTAGATTGAACCCGAAACCTAGGCATGTGCCCAGACTGGGAATTGAACCCAACACCTTTTGGTATACAGGACAATGCTCCAAACAGCTTAGCCATCTGGACAGGGATTGCTGCTGATTTTTAAAGGAATATTTTTAATGTGAAACATCAAATACGATTGTTTGCTACAGGTTTTTTATAGATGTCCTTTATCAAGTTATAAAATTTCTTTCCTATCCTTAGTTGGGTACAAGTTTGTATCCTAGAAGAGTGTTGAAAATTTAAATAAATGCTTTTTCTGTGTCTTTTAGATGATAGAGGTTTGTTTTGTTTTGTGGTTTTAAACTATTCATGTGGATAATTACATTAATAGATTTTCTAATGCAAACAAAACTTGTCTGCTTAGAATAAACCCTTTGTTCAATATGTAGTATTTCCTTTATACATTGTTGAGTTCAGCTTGCCTAGTTTTTAATTTTTTCCAGTTCTTCTCCCCCACCCCCAATTATAGTTGGAATTCAATATTAGCTTATCTAATTATTTGTGATGGCCTCTTTCTCCACTGACATATTTTATACTCTTTGAACTTACTAAACACTTATTTTATATTCTGTATCTGACAACTAGAATATTTGTAGCTTCTGAATGTCTGACCAAATGGTTTCCTAATTTTGCTGATTATCTCACTTTGACTTATACTTTACCTGTGTCTATTCTCTAAGATCTGTGTTCCTATGTTTCCCCAGGAGGGTTTGGCTTCTTAATCCTAACAGCCTTGGGTCACTTTTCACTCCATTTTTGTCTTGGGGTTTTTTGTGTACGTGCACACTATTTGGGTAGTATGATCCAGTGAGGGTGGACTTCTAGTTACAATTTCTCAGGGAAGACCATTTTACCTTTCCAGTGAAAGACAAGCTGAGACAGGCAACCCTCCTCACCTCACTTCTACTCAGTCCACCCACCCTGCACTATGTAACAGGTTTACAATTTTTTTTCCTAGTTTGCCTACGGACCTCTCTGAAGCAGTTTCAGCTTTACAGAGGGTCTCTGGATCTTCTCATCTTCCTTGATCCCTAAGCTCAGTCTAGTACCCCACAGTCTAGTACCCTACAAAACCCAAAGCTATTTCTTCTTTCCTTCCACTGCTCTTACTATCTTCTGTGATACAGTTTGGTTGACTTATGTTTATTGTTTCTTCACTCTCTCTGTAAGGTCTTTATTTTTTTGATCTTCTGGTTTGTTACTGAAATTTTACCTAGGATTCCAGAGATACTAGCACCCCCAGCACGGCAACCAGTTTCACTATTAGCTGACCTGCCTGGATCCAATACATCTCCTTTTTCACCTTGGGTAAGTTTCCTTACTTGTCAGCTCAACTAGACACTTAAAAGATATTTTGACTATTTGGTCCAGAATTTTTAATGTTGATAAGGGAGGATTTTTAAAAAATTTCTAATCTGCCACACTGACAGAAACTGAAGCCTCTAAACATTTTGAACAGTCTACTAAGTAATTTTCCCCAGAAGAAATGTACGTCTACTTCTAAAAGCCAAAAGAAAAATGGTTCATTTGGTTAACAAATGTTCCAAACACATTCTAGGCACTAGGTATAGATCACTAACTAAACAAGGATTAATGCACTCAAAGACCTTACATGGGAGGAGAGGTGCAGACAGCAAACAACAAACATAAGTCAACCAAACTGTACCACAGAAGATAGTAAGAGCAGTGGAAGGAAAGAAGAAATAGGTAGAAAGATCAAGAATTGGGGCAGGGGAGCTGCGACCTTAAGTAAGGCAGCTATTACTAGAACATTATTTCCCCACGACATAATACAAATTGTATTAACCATAAAATTATTAGAAGATACAAGTATTTTCCTCTTTTGGTGTGAAGTAGGATGCCGAGCAGCCTACAGACTGCCTACACCATCCGCAGTCTCAACACTACGTGACGGCATTTGCTTCGAAGAACAGGCACACTTCAGTAACGGAAGATGCTGCTCAAAAAGTTATGAGGCTACTTATTCAAAAAGGTAAAATGAATGAAATATAAAGTTATGGTAAGATCAAAGTAGGCCATTAAATATTTACTGGAAAAATGGTTAAATAAGAATTATCTATCCTATTTCTAAAAATAACTAGAAGTTAATTGGTATCACTATTAGGCAGATCTTTTGAATGTTAAACTTAATCAAGAAGGCAATTTGTCAGCCCTGGCTGGTGTAGCTCAATGGATTGAGCTCGGGCCTGTGAACCAGAGTATCGCGGTTCGATTCCCAGTCAGGGCACATGCCTGGGTTGCAGGCCAGTTCCCGGCAGGGGGCGCATGAGAGGCAACCATACATTGATATTTTTCTCCCTCTCTCCTTCCCTTCCCCTCTAAAGATAAATAAAATCTTAAAAAAATAAGGCAATTTGTCCAATTATTTCTCATTCTATCTTGTATGAAGATATGTCCTATTTATAACTCTTTAAAATAGGCTGTTCTGTTTTCATAAGAAGAATCTTTTATAAAGTTGGGTTATTAAATCACACCTTAAAGTATGTAACTCCAAATCTGAGACAATATTTTTCAGTCCTGTAATTATTTTCATTGCTTTTCTCTGTATCCCTCAATTTTTCCTTCCATCTCTTAAAAGGCAGACAATAAAGATAGTTTATAGTCTATATAAACACTGGTCTCATTACATAAATAGATGATCTTTTTTAATGATACAGGTAATAATTAATGATGGCAATTAAAGTTGCAGCATAGCCACTTTATGATGTCTGCCAGATAAAAGCCCCAAAGGAAAGGGCCTTACAAAACTTAGAGACAGGATTTACTTGCAAAAAACAAAAGCTTTATAGAAAACTTCTTGTGATCCTTTTTTCAAGACAAAAAACAATTAGAAACATGCAGTGATGAAATAAACCAACTAGAGAATGTTTCCTTAGGCAGACAAGGGACCGTACTTGACCGCAGCAGCATAACTGAAGTGGGCTAGTGTGACGGTGCTTACTGCTGCCACCACCCGTTCTTCTCCACCCTCAGACCCCGAGAACGCCTCCTGCAGTTGACGAGTAGAATTAGACCTCTTCTCCCTCCTTCCTTTTGCCTGATTCCATATTGAGCCTGGACTGAATTTTATTTTGCATACTCTCAGATGTGCAAAGAAAACGAACTGTCTTTTAAAAATTCAAGTTAGGTAATGTTTAATGACAAAAATATTTCTATAAGGTTGCCTCAAATTTCAGTAAATATTCTTACTGATACAAAATTGGAAAAGTATACCTCGGGAACACAATTAGGTCTCTGTCTGGCTGCAATGAAATCTTTTTTTTTTTTGTAAACAAGGAACATTTATTTTGTGGTTAAATATTTAATAATGTCTCTGCCTTTGTCTAATATGGAGAAGAAAATTAATTAACACTTTATTTTATTTTTTTAAATTTTATTTAGTTATTTTTCAAGTACAGTTTTTTGTCTATTTCTCCCATCCCAGCCCCCCCCCCCCCGCCCCATGCTCCCCACCCTCTCTTTTTTTTAATGAAAGCAAACCAGTGATCACATACTTAAGGGAAAATAACCTTTACAAAATACTAACATTAGTATCTCAATGCTTAAAATGTAGTAAACTTTGATACATTATAAGGCCATTAAATAAAATACTGAAAGTTAAAACTCTGGTACAGACTGGACAATCCCCACAGGATGCTCTCTCATTCACACAGTATTCCCAGCTGTGGAAGTATTAATGCCGTGGCCACTGTAGCAGCTTAATCACGGACTGAGAAAGAAAGGGTAAGAGCAGGACTCGAGGAACCTAACCCCCAACACATACACACTTTTACCAAACAGCTCCACCTTTCCCTGTTTTATAGATTGGGGCTTTGTAGAAAGTAATATTTGAAAACATTACTCCTGCTACTAAAAAGTGTGAAAACCACCCACCTATGATCTTAGAAGGTAGCACAGGGACCCCCTTAAAAGGATCATGAGGACCTCAAAGGGTTCTTTTAAGGAGTCTGCAAGGTCAAAACTATTTTATACCAATACCAAGTCACTGTATGCCTCTTCACTTTCATTACATTGTGAGTGTCCAGCTGAACTCCAGAGGCTACGTATGTGATATAAAAGACTGAATACAAAAGATCTAAGAATCTAGCTATAAAAAGCCATATATTAATAAAAACTGAACAAATGTACAAAATCAATGCCACATTACTTACTAATTTTTTTCTGTTTTGGAAAGCAGTTATTTTTCATAAAATATATTTAGATGAACATATTGTGGACTTATTACTATTAAGTAAATTAATGATTTTTAAAATGTCTAGGTTTTTTATCTTTAATATGACAAATATCAATGGATACAAGCCAGAAAACAAAAACTCTTTTGAGGTTCAATAATTTTTAAGTATAAAAGGGCCTTCAGAATAATAATATCAAGAACAACTGGTCTTTAAGGTAAAATCAAAATTCATAGTGAAAAAATCCATACTTACATTCATTCCACAAACGCTTATTAAATGTCAGCTTTATGCTAGATTCTAGTTACTGGGGACACAGCAATAAGCATGACAGATCAGGTTCCTGCTCTCTCGGAACTGCAGTCGAGTGTTGGGATCTAGACAACAGACAAAAATAAAGCATCAGCTAGTAAGCAGCACTCCATAAATAAAGGAGAAGGAGAGGGGGCATGTCAGCAAGGGTCTGGGCAGTTCCTTTACACTGTGTGACCAGGAAAGGCGCTCTGAGGCAGCCTCACTGAGGAGGAGACTGGAAGGGCCGGCAGCCAGCCTCAGAAAGATGCAATGGAAGAGAAGAGTGTTCCAGGCAGAGCCTTCGGGACTCTGCCAAACATAACTGCGACCCCACTTCGGCTTCCACTCTGCACCTCCTTCAGGTGCCCTGCCCTTTGGTCACATCCTGCCACCCCTAGTTTACGACATGGCATGCTGTCTCTTGCTCCCATGTCTCCACAGGCTGTTCCCTCTGTCTGCAATGGCCTCTGCTTGTCCGTCTGCCAAACTCACACAAGACTCAGACCAAGGCTCTGTGAAAGCAGAGGTTTTACAACCCCAGAACCCAGGGCTGTGCCTGCTGCCACACTGCTGGGGCTCAAGGAACATGACCTCTCCACCTCCTCAGACACCCCCCTCTATACCATCCACCTCTAATGTCATCTTGCAGTTGTATTTTTGTATGCCAAGTTTACCCACTGGACCATGACTGCTGGAAGGCACTTTTGAATTCACACTGCCTGGTTCATAGCAGCAGGTGCTTAAAAACTATCAAGTGACTAAATCCTTGAACCACGTTTTTTATTCTAACTATAACTATTTTTAACTTAATCTCTTTAACACAGAAATAATGTATTATCTTTCTATCACCCACTGAGTCTAACACTGAGCCTTATCCATTACACATACTCCATACATGTTCATCAGATTGCTGAGCTAATTTCATCTGTAAAGCAGTTTATAAACATAAGAGCCATTTTGTAAAGGGCAACATTCTCACACAGGAATATGCCCTGTTGTTTCTATGCTAATGTACAAGAGCAGGCTAATATTCACATTATGGTTTTCAGCTCCCAGGTCAGTATTTAAGGGCAGCAAAGACTCCTGGTCAGACACTGGACTGTAGTAAAAGTCAGCCAAAACCTGAAAGTTAAGTGAAGTGGATTCAGCACCCAGTGAATGAATTCTAGCTGGCAACTCCACATATAAGCAAAATAGTAAAAGATGAGCCCCCAAATTATTTAATTTAGAAGAGTGTTAGCTCTTAGTTTTTCTCATCAACTGAGCTGATTTCTGTTACATGTAAGGCAGCTCTACTATATAGTAGCTCTACACTGTAAACTCTTTCAACCCCATCTTGTTCTTAATTTTCACATGCTTTGAATAGTTTGTTTACTCAAACTTTTGTAGTTCTCTTCAGTTGGTTATCCAGTGTATTCTACAATGCTAAAAGAGGTCTAATTTGCACTATATTGTCTGAGTTAAACTACCATACAAAATTGGGTAACCTAACAAAACAAGATACAGAGTGCCCCCCTAAGTAGCTATCAGAAAGCCAGCACTCATGTTTTAAAGTGATTTAACCATGAATCATGTGTGGGTAACTAGACGCTTCTGTTTATTTCTATCAGCAGTCATAATTAATTTTGGGAAAAAACAAAAAACAAATTTACTAGATAATGAAAGTAATTACATTAATTTTAAAGACTATAGTGACACGGGTGTATATATACAGCAGGTTTTCAATAATAAACACATGTTGCCTGCTATTCTTCCGTGAGCCTACGAGCAACAGGGTATCTGCCACACTTACACAGGCTCCATTCTTAGTTTGTAAAGGGCTTATTATCTACACTGTACATTATAAAGGCCCTTTGGTTCTCTTCACTCCCTTTCCTGTTGGTCCTTTCAAGGCTCATTACAGCTCTTAGAGAACTTAAGGAAAATAAAGAAATTTACACTGAAGCCAAAAGTTTGTAGCAGGACCGAAACTACAACAAAGTTTTTTTTAAACCATTGTTAGATGAAAAATTGGGAAATAATTTGGATAAAATTCTTTGGGATTATTTCGACTACCCATGCCATTATTTTTATGACCACTAGGAATAACTAACAGTAATTTTAAATTACAAAGAATAGATATGTCTATAGATTTGAAGGTAGTAAAAAAGTAAAACCTTCAGAATGCCCCTTTTAAAGAAAGATTTTATTTTTTAGAGAGAGGGGAAGGGAGGGAGAAATAGAGGGAGAGAGACAGTGATCCGTTGCCTCTCACACATGCCCAACTGGGGACCTGGCCCAGAACCCAGGCATGTGCCCCACCCGGGAACTGAATTGGTCACCCTTTGGTTTGCAGGCCAGTGCTCACTGAGCCACACCAGCTAGGACAGAATACCCACTTTTTAATATTGAGAGCTTGGTCCTGCTTTACAGTAATAACCTATCAACATCTAGTTGCGTGTAAATGTTACATATCCTCATTTGTAAATGGAAGGTCCTGTATTAAATGAACCAACCCTAAGATTTTTTCTGAAGGGCAGGTTTTGTGGAACTTGACCTGTGCAGTCACGAGACTCCACACTTAGAAGGGCCCCACATTTGCTTAAATGCTCTGCTGTCAGCATATTGAAATTCTTCATCGTCTTTAAATAAGAGGCCCACATTTTCACTCTGCACTGGACTAACAATATGCAGCTGGTCCTATTCCCTGAAACTCGGACACTCACAATTCTACAAAAGCATACCTCTGTGGCTCCAGGAGCAGTGAAGACTGAAAAAAAAAACAAGGCTGAGTTGACCAATGTCCTCTTAGTTTCAGAATGACTTTCAGAACAATTTTCTACCTCTATCAAAAAGAATCAAATATACATTGAAAATAATTCAAATGGAAGGGACTGATTTCATTTTAAATATGAAAAATATTTAAATGCTTGGGATGTCATTATTACAATTCATGTCTTCAAAGCAGAGAATCTGAAAGGATTAATATTAAGCAAAGAGCAAGCAGCTGACTATAATCAGTATAAAAAAAATTGACTTTGTCTCCTAGTCATGACTCTATCAAACACTTCTAGCTATATGTCTTGCCCACCTTCCATTTCTTTAATAATTCTCTTAGGGGAAAACTTTTTTCTGACAGCCTTAATAATATCTATGTTGTCAAGAATTAAAGCAGTATGTAGAGCTGTAATTAATCCAAATAAACTTATGTACAGCAATGCTTTCAACTCATACATTTAACACAGGGATCCCCAACCCTCCCACCAGGCCACACAGCTGGAGGTGAGTGGCTGGCAAGCGAGCAAAGCTTCATCTTTGACAGTCGTGCCCATCACTCACGTTACCTCCTGAGCTCTGTCTCCTGTCAGATCAGCCACAGCATTAGAGTCTCATAGGAGTGGGAACCCTGCTATGAACTGTGCATTCGAGGGATCTAGGGTGCCTGCTCCTTACCAGAATCCAATGCCCAGTGATCTGGGGTGGAGCTGAGGCAGTGGTGCTAGTGCTAGGGAGGGGCCGCATATACAGATTATCTTTAGCAGACAGGTTTGACTGCAGAGGCCATAATACATCCATTGCTTGCAGACTCATATCAAAACCCTATCAGAGTGGTAAGGGACAATTAAGCTGCATGTGGTGGCAGGCTTTATAGTGGCAAGTGAGTTGATGTACTTCAATTGCAGAGCTTTAAGTCAGAATCTACAACTTACTTTAGTCCACATGTGGCCCACCCATCATTTTATTTACCACTTCTATCTGTGCCTCTTTCTCTCACTGCACACTTGTCTCAGGAACAGTTTAGTAAGACCACAAGATAACCCAAGCCAAAATGAATAAAAAACAAATGTCACTGAAGAGTTTCTTTGAATAGGGGGAAAGACCCAATGATGAGACAGCAGAAGACCCTAAGACTGCTGACAAAAAGAAAGCTGCATTTAAAATAAATTAAAATAAAGTACCAAGAGTCCTACTTAAATTACAGGTTCGTTGCAACAAGTGATTCACATTCTCCAATCCACTTCATATAATATGTGGCAACCAGCTACCCAACGAAGCCATAAAAAATTCAAAACTGCTTCACCATATGGAGACCAAGCACCCTGCCTTAAAAGACAAGACTTTGCAGTTTTTCAAAAGACAAAACATGAACGCAAAGACCAGAAGCAATTATTGAAGGCTACCACTTCATCAAATGTGTCTGCACTGACAGCTCCATTCTTAGTGGCTAACTATGCTGTTAAAGCTAAGAAGACTTTCACTATCGGTGAAGAGTTGATTCTGTCTGCTGCTAAGGACATCTGTCATGAACTTTTAGGACAGTCTGCAGTTCAAAAGATGGCACATGTTTCTCTTTCAGCTAGTACCATAACTAGACAAACTTATGAAATGGCACAGGATACTGAGGCACAATTTTTAGGATTGATGAGTCACCGTGGTCCGAAATCCAGGTGGACGAGCCTGCCGATGTTGACAACAGGGCATCAATGCTTGTTTTTCATGCGGTAAGTTCTCAGGAGGATGTGCACGAGGATATGTTCTGTGCAGGCACTTCTGCTGCCAACCAACATCATAGCTGCAGAACTATGGGAAATATCAGGAAAACTAAAGTGGTCATTTTGTGTTGGTACATGCACAGATGGAGTGGCTGCCGTGACTGGACAGCTTTCTGGTTTCACTACTGGGGTCAAAGAGGTTGCTTCTGAATGGGAAGTCTACATGCTGTGTCATCCATTGAGAAACGCCGGCAAGCTGACAAATGTCACCTTAACTTAACAACATTTTACAGGATGTGGTTAAAATTATCAACCATATTAAAGTACATGCCCTTAACTCACATCTTCCCATGGCTCTGTGAGGAGATGGATGCAGAGCATACATGTCCTCTCTTACACACAGAAGTGAGATGGTTTTCTAAAGGTACATCACTGGCCAGAGTTTGTGAGTTACGAGAGCCGCTCCAGAGATCTCTTTTAGAAAAACAGTCACCACTGGCAGCACATTTCAGTGACACAGAATGGGTCGCAAAACCTGCTTACTTGTGTGACATATTCAACCTGCTCAACAAACTCAACCTGTCATTTCAGGGGAGAACAACTGTGTTCACGTTCTGCAGACAAAGAGGCTGCATTCAAAGCCAAAGTAGAATTATAGGGGTGATGAGTGAACACTGGGATTTCTGACATGTTTCAAACATTAGCAGAGATTTTGAAGGAGACTGAGCCAGGGCCTCTGTCTCCCAGCTGGTGCATAATCACCTATCCTAGCTTTCAGAAGAGTTTGAGCATCACTTCCCCACCACAAAAGATCCCAGAACTGGAAAGGAATGGATGGACAACCCATTTGTGAATAAGCCAGATGAACTGACTTTGTCTGCGCCAGAAGAGAATCAACTGCTTAGTATCACAAATGATGGTGGCCTTAAAAGTATGTTTGAGACGACTTCAAATCTCTCTACGTTCTGGATGGTTAAAGTCAAGGTGAATACCCTGAGATTGCCACAAAGGCACTGAAAAGCCCGCTTCCATTTCCACAACCTGTCTTTTTTAAGCAGTGTTCTACAGTGACAGGAACCAAAACAAGATTATAGAGTAGACTGGACATAAACAACACACTTTGGGTGTCACAGTCTGCCATCACCCCCAAGTGGGACCGTCTAGTTGCAGGAAAACAAGCTCAGAGCTCCCACTGATTCTGCATTATGGTGAGTTGTATAATTATTGCATTATGTATTATAACATAATAATAATAGGAATAAAGTACACTATAAATATAATGTGATTGAATCATCCGGAAACCACTTCCCAACCCCCACAGGGTCCATGAAAAAATTGTCTTCCACAAAACCGATCCCTGGTGCCAAAAGGATTAGGGACTGCTGATTTAAAACATGCTCTGACAGAGCAGAGAGAAGAGTCTCAATGGTAGCAACAGGCTCCAGGTCAAAATAACCAAAGAGAAAACAGCATTTCAAAGGAAAGTTGTGAAAAACAAAGCCATGTCCACATCCCAGGACATGGGCCACAGGAACAGTGCCTTGTTAATCTCATGTTACCCTACATATATTCATACCACTTTAACTGACCTGAATTTTGTATAAAAAATCCATTTTGACCTAAGCTTATTGTGTAGATATCCCCTAAAATACCAAAGATCAACTTTCTAAAGACAGATGCAGGAAAAAATACATGAAGACAAAATGTAAAAGAAAGACAAAACAGCACTGATAAGTCAGTCAATGCACACAGGCTACCACATAAAAAATATACAGCCCTGGCTGGTGTGGCTCAGCAGACTGAGCATTGGCCTGTGAACCAGAGGGTCGCTGGTTCAATTCCCAGTCAGGGCACATGCCTGGGTTGCAGGCTGGGTCCCTAGTTGGAGGGCCCATGAGAGACAACCACACATTGATGCTTCTCTCCCTTTCTCCCTCCCTTCTCCTCTCTCTAAAAATAAATAAAATCTTCTTAAAAGTGTACAAATGAAAATTTTAGTTTTGATAAAAATAGGTAATTGAATTTTTGAGAAACTGGGGTTTGTAATGAGTAGACTGTTTATGACAGCATTATACATATAGTTATACATTGTATATTCTATGTTGTATATATATTGGGTTGGCCAAAAACTCCATTATTGTTTTTTTCCATAAAAGACACATTTTTCATTTTCACCAATAACTTTATTGACTTGAATAATCTGAGTATGTCGGCTATCTCCTGTATGGCATAATGTTGATTTTTCTTAACTAATGTCTCAATTTGATCACTATCAAATTCAACTGGTCTACCCAACTATGGAGCATTGTCCAGCGAGAAATCTCCAGCACAAAACTTCACAAACCGCTTTTGACACATTCGGTCAGCTACACTTCTCCATACTCTGCACAATTTTTTTTTTTTTTTACATTTCAGTTGCGTTTTTACCTTTCTTGAAATAATAAGGCATAATATGCTGAAAATGTTATGTATTTTCTTCCATCTTCAAATATTAAAATAGCTACACAAAAATTCACCAACTTTTTTTTAATGAATGCTGCTATGATAGCTGTCACAATACAATCCAACAAAATTGTTTTGATTGAAGTTAAAGACAACTAAGCACTACTATAGCCATATTATGGAAAAAACAAAACTTTTTTAACCAACCCAATATATTGCTCTTCAATGTGGTAGATCCAGGGATTTGCTTCTAGAAAGCTTTTATTCTGTTTACTGATCAGGAAGAACTGGGAAGTTCTTGTAACAAAGACTCTGAATCTGGACTGACCATGCTCCCACCATGTCCAATGTCTCCTCTGGGCAGGGGCAGGACCTGCACCTCCTGTGTCTGGAAGATGCAGCCAGCATTCTTCTCTGTTATACCTTGCAGTGCTGTTCTAGTTGATACGAGAGAAGATTTGTGTGCAACTTCTAGAGGTACCTAAAAAAGGACTGGAGCATGTCCCTTATTCCCCATGCTGCTGGGTAGAACATGAATCTAAGAGTTTAAGCTCCTTTTTCGGCCACAAAGATGAAGACTAGAGCCTCAGATGGCAGATGAGAAGAAAGCTAGAACAACCAAGATCCTAGAAAATCATGGACCCACCATAACAGCCATTAGCTATGTCCAAACTTGGACATGAGAGGAAGTACTTCTTCCCTGCTTCAGTTATGCTTACTCAGGGTATTGTAATCCTATCCAACAAATACAAGGAACCCAGGAATCCCAAGGCAAGGAGAGTAGAAATCACCGCACAGCCAGGCCTCACGGAGGAAAGCAGAAATGCAAAAGCTCTGGGAAAAAAGATTCCAGCAGCAGGGACTAGAAGGGTGTACTTCGAAAACCCCATGATGACACAGAGGACACAGCCCTCCAGAAGTCTGCTTCTCCCCTCCAGTCCCCAACCAACCCACTCTGCTGTCTCTTTCACTGCCTCAGAACTCCTCAGCATGCCTATGGCTGATCACAACTTTTTACTTTTTCATGGCCCTATGTTAGGTTCCGTGCCTGTCTCAGTCTTGGAAGTTAAATTCTTGGGAAGAGAGAAGAGCTAGTTAGCCTTAGTTATCTTTTCAAGCCAAGCCATATCGCAGCAGCTGCTATAGGCCTGCCTGGCTACCATAGGTCCTGTGCACATTTCTAAGGGCTACAAAATCTGACCAACCAAGAGTACAGAAACCGCTGAGGTCAAGCAGTGTCCTCTGGAAGATGATGCAAATATGGTCATTGCTGTGACTGATATATCTCACACAGGGTAGTCAGAATCTGTGGTCAGGGTGGTCAGAATCTCCAAATGCAAAAGACACAGATATATGTGATCCAAAATTCTGAACCCCACTTGATACATTCTAAGGGTATGACTTAGGATTTTACCCATGCCAGAATTCAAACCCCAAATACTACTTTAAAAAGGATGAGGAGCCGAAATGAGGAAGGTCATCCTCTAGTGGAAAGTGAAGAAGGTAAAATTATTCTGCCCTCCCCGGTACACTGCATCACCTGAGAGAAATGAAAGTCTGTATCTTCCAGGAAAAAAAACAGGGATTCAAATCTAGAAACTGGTATTTCCTCTCTTGAGGACTCTTTCTAATTAACTAGTCTAAAAGTGGCTTTTAAATAAATAAGAGCTAAGAAAACAATGAGATTTGTTTTAATGCTATCACCTGTATTTGTTCTGTAAGAGTTAACAAGGTTTTTCTTTAATTTTTATTTTATTGATTATGCCATTACATTTGTTCTATTTCCCCCCTTCATTCCCCTCCACCCTGCACGCCCCTCCCCCACCATTCCCCCCCTTTAGTTCCTGACCACGTGTCTCAAGTTCTTTAGATTCTATATTTCCCATACTATTCTTACCCTCCCCCCTATCTATTTTCTATCTACTGTCTATGCTACTTATTTCCTGTACCTTCTCCCCCCTTCTCCTTTTCCCACTCCCCTGTTGCTAACCCTCCATGTCATCTTAATTTCTATGGTTCACTCCTGATCTAGCTGTCCTCTTAGTTTGCTTTTGTTTTAGGTGTGGTTGTTAATAACTGTGAGTTTGCTGTCCTTTCATTGTTCATCTTTTTTATCTTCTTTTTCTTAGGTAAGTCCCTTTAACATTTCATATAATAAGGGCTTGGTGATGATGAACTCCTTGAATTTGATCTTATCTGAGAAGCACTTTATCTGTCCTTCCATTCTAAATGAAAGCTTTGCTGGATAGAGCAATCTTGGATGTAGGTCTTTGGTTTTCATGACTTGGAATATTTCTTTCCAGACCCTTCTTGCCTGTAAGATCTCTTTTGAGAAATCTGCTGACAGTCTGATGGGTACTCCTTTGTAGGTTACTGTCTCCTTATCTCTTGCTGCTTCTAGGATTCTCTCCTTCATTTTAATCTTGACTAATGTAATTATGATGTGCCTTGATTTGTTCCTTCTTGGGTCCAACTTCTTTGGGACTCTCTGAGCTTCCTGGATTTCCTGGAAGTCTATTTCCTTTGCCAGATTGGGGAAGTTCTCCTTTATTATTTGTTCAAATAAGTTTTCCACTCGTGGCTGTTCCTCTTCTCCTTCTGGTACCCCTACAATTCGGATGTTGGAGCGTTTAAAGATGTCCTGGAAGTTCCTTAGCCTCTCCTCCTTTTTTTGAATTCTTCATCCTTTTGTTTATTCGTCCTTTTCTGTTTGGTCATTTTTTCTTCCAAGAAGGAAGAAGTCCGCCCCCTTGATTTGAGTCCCAGTTTCCTTTCCATCACTATTGCTTTCCTGTGCATTTCCCTTCATTTCAATTAGTTTAGCCTTCATATGTTCCTCTAATTTGTGGCTAAAATCAACCAGTTCTGTGAGCATCCTGATCACCAGTGTTTTGAACTGTGCCTCTGATAGGTTGGCACTTTCTTGTTCGCTTAGATTTATGGGCTCTGGGGCTCTGAGTTGCTCTTGAGCCATGTTTTGATCTGTTTGGGCCTGTTACATTTGAGAAGAGGAGCCTTAGGTGTTCACCAGGGCGGGGTCACCCAGGTCACTGGTTTATGACACTGTGTGTGTGGGCGGGGTCAGAGAGGGAGCAATGGTGGTCTTCTCTGCTCCCTCCCGCCTAGTCCGCCTCACTGCTTGTGCCCCCTCCCCCCGCCGTTTATCTGCACACAAATATTCGACTGCAGTCAGCCAGCCGCCCTGCGCCTTCATTGGGCCCACCCGTCGCTACCCCACACCTGGAATCTGCACCTTTGGCTGCCTGTGCGCCTGGGTCGGGGGATCTTTTTTGCCCGACCCATTCCGCTGTTGGCTCTGCCCCTCTCTGCCTGGTTTAGCTGAGTGGTTCGTTGTTGTCGGACTCCGTATTGTTCAATATTCTGTGGCTTGGCTGCGTTTATTGTGCTAAAACTTTGTTGTTTTTAGATTTGGTGATGCGAGAAGGCAAACTGTTTTCACCTACGCCTCCATCTTGGCCGAAGTCAAGAGTTAACAAATTTTGAAGCCTTAGCTGTTATATATAAAGTTGAAAGGCAGATGAGACTTTGCTATGATAGTCTTAGTGCTATCCACCCAATACTTCTAGTTCTCTTCACAGGCGTACGGTAGATTTGCACTTTTCTATCCCCTTGAAGAATGGGTTCACCACGTGATTTTCTTTGGCCAATGACATGTGAACAAAAGGATGCCTTATTCCACAGAGGCTGGGAGAGACGGCACAATTTCCCCTGCTCTGTTTCTATCTTTGACAGTGCTGGCAGCCTTCAGGACAGCAACTGCTCCCTCAGCGTGGGTCCCAGAGGGGCTGAGGCTGAGCAGAGTCCATGGTCAACCAGTAACAAAGCCAACAAGTTGTGTGGGTTTAAGCCTCTCAGATTCGGGGACTGTAAGTTAGTACAGTGTAACACATCCTACCATGACACGTATAAATACAAATGCCTAAATATTCAGGCATACTTGTTTGACCACAACGACTAATATACATACTTGTTTTCAGTTGTAACTTTTGATGTTAACAAAAATAGTAGTAAACTGAAACCTTAAAACAAGGGAGACCTGATTTAGCTCTGAAATTTAGCTGGAAAAAGTCTGTCTACAAGAGCCAAATGTAAGCACTTAAAAACTACTTCTTTTAAGATTGCCAAAATGTTGATAATTATTGAGGTGAGAAGGTGAGTATATGGGAGCTCATTACACAATTTTCTCTACTTCTATATATATTTGAAACTTTCCACAACAAAAAGTTAAAGGAACAGAGAGACACACACAAAGAACAATCTGAAAAATCTTAAAGAAACCAAAAAAAGTTTTAAAGTGCTACTGGTTCCAAGCCCTCAGAAAGAAAAAAGTTTAAGAAACACCATTAAAACATTTTACCAGACTACTTACAGACAAGTTGTAGAAATGAAGTGTTTGGGGGCTGTTAGAATACAGTAAGAATCTGAGGTGGATCACCGTTTTTAAAAAACCGTCTCCTTAATTCCTAATTAGGTCTAACCAGGTAACTTTTCATGGATTCTAAAACTAAAGGGTATTTTAGAGAAAAGGCACAATACAGCTCATTGGGGCAAGCTTGTTATCACTGATGGGGACATTTAGGTCCAGTGACACAGGCACAGTAGGGACTAAACCCCAGGTCCTTAACTCCAATTCCTGTGGCTCCTGCCCTGCCACATTAGGCTATTAGCCTATTTAACATAATTGTGATGATTTTACTTTGAAAATCCAGCAGAAGGAAGCTCTCTTCCTACTGCAATTCTGCTTTACAACATCAGTTGGGATACTGTCAGCTATAAGTAAACAGAAATCACACACCAAACTCCTTAAACATGTGGAAATTTTCTGACTCATATACCTGTTAGTCAAGCAGTATTGTGGAATTCAGGGCTGGCCTAACCTGGCAGTTCCAACTCCACCCCTTTGTAATTTTCTGGGCTCCGCCACCTTCTGGAGCTGGCCTCTTCCTTGGGTTTGATAACAAGATTACTGCCGCAGCTCAGAGCCTCGCATTCACATACGACGATGTCTACACAAAGAGAAGTGGCCTCGGCCAAGGAAAATAGTCTTTCCCTGAAACTTCTGCAAACCTTCCTCAGCCTAATGTCTATTTCTAAATCAATCCTTAGCAAGGGGGATGAAGCTACAATGATTCCCTTAGCAGGTGCACCACTGACTGTCACACAGGAGGGAAGAAGAGAGGCCATGATTAGGAGGAGAACCACGTGTTGCCACAAGGACAGGCAGTGTCCCTAAGCAATAGCCTAAGGAGTCTTGGGAAGTTGAGAAGTTACCTCACTAACTCCTGAATAAATTATAGAATTGGTGTGTGTATGAGAGAGAGAGAGATAAAGACACGGTACTACCATTTTAAAATATGCACAGATACTCTAAAATTAATAAAAGGCCAAACCTAAAGAGTATTTTTTTAGCAAATGTAGTTTTTAAATATATTTTATTGATTTATGCTATTTACACTACTTATTCTCTATACCTTTTCCCCCTTTTTCCTCCTCCCACTCCCGTTGCTAACCCTCCATGTGATCTCCATTTCTGTGGTTCTGTTCCTGTTCTAATTCTTTTAGTTTGCTTTTGTTTTAGATGTGGTTGTTAATAACTGTGAGTTTGCTGTCTTTTTACTGTTTATATTTTTTATCTTCTTTTTCTTAGATAAGTCCCTTTAACATTTCATATAATAATGGCTGGTGATGATGAACTCCTTGAATTTGATCTTATCTGAGAAGCACTTTATCTGCCCTTCCATTCTAAATGAAAGCTTTGCTGGATAGAGCAATCTTGGTTGTAGGTCTTTGGATTTCATGGCTTGGAATACTTCTTTCCAGCCCCTTCTTGCCTGTAAGGTCTCTTTTGAGAACTCCTTTGTAGGTTACTGTCTCCTTAACTCTTGCTGCTTCTAGGATTCTCTCCTTCATTTTAATCTTGGGTCATGTAATAACGATGTGCTTTGGTGTGTTCCTCCTTGGGTCCACCTTCTTTAGGACTCTCTGAGCTTCCTGGACTTCTTGGAAGTCTATTTCCTTTGCCAGATTGGGGAAGTTCTCCTTTATTATTTGGTCAAATAAATTTTCCATTTGTTGCTCTTTCTCTTCCCCTTCTGGTACCCATATAATTCGGATGTTGGAATGTTTAAAGATACCCTGGAGGGTCCTAAGCCTCTCCTTATTTTTTTGAATTCTTGTTTCTTCATTCTTTTCTGTTTGGTTGTTTCTTTCTCCCTTCTGGTCCACTTCATTGATTTGAGTCCCAGCTTTCTTCCCATCACTATTGGCTTCCTGTGCATTTTTCCTTCATTTACTGTAGCCTTCATTTTTTCATCTAATTTGCGACCAAATTCAACCAATTCTGTGAGCATCCTGATCACCAGCACTTTGAACTGTGCATCTGATATGCTGGCTATCTCTTGGTCGAGTAGTTGTATTTGCTGTGGAGCTTTGATCTGTTCTTCCATTTGGGCCATTTTTGTTTTTTGGTCTGGTAGCACCTGTTAAGTGGTGAGGGGTGGAGCCTTAGGTGTTCACCAGGGTGGGGCAACCCAGTTGCTGGGTTGTGCTGACGTATGTGAGGGTGGGGTCAGAGAGGGAACAATGGTGCTTATTCCACTCTCTGCGAAATTTCAGTCCCTTCTGCTGCTTCCCCCAAGCAAACTGGGCCTTTCTGGTGCTGATTTCTAGGTGGGTGGGCTTGTGTGCATTCTAGGACCCTGTGGGTCTCTCCAACAAACTCTCCTGTGCAGCTGGGAGTCTCTACCGGCACCTCAACCCCCACAGGTGTTTTCAATCCCTGTTGTGAGGCTTTATTTCCTGGCGCTGGGACCCTGGGTTACTCAGTCTGTCTCACTGTCTGTTCTTGCCTGGTTTACCGGTGTGTGAATGTGGGACCACCCGGTCAGCCGCCTTGCCCACAGTGCCTCGCTTCACAATCGCCACCTGGCTGGATCTGCCCACTGCCGTCCTGAGCACCCAGGGTGCCTTTTGCACCCTGTGTCACTGCTTTTTGTGCCTCGACCCCTCTCTACCCGGCTATTTGACTCCACCCCACCTACTAGTCTGGATGAATGTGTCTACTTCAGCTCCTTGGTTGTCCGACTTCCATACAGTTCAATTTTCTGTCACTTCTGATTGTTATTTTGTTTCTAAATTGTTGTTCTTATTTTGTTTGTGCAAGGAGGGGCAGTGTGTCTACCTATGCCTCCATCTTGGTGGCCAAAAGTCATGAGAGTTATTAATTTTTAATTTTTTTATTTTTAAAGTATTTTTATTGATTATGCTATTACAGTTTTCTCAACTTTTTCCCCATTTATCCCCCCTCATCCCTGCCTTAGTTCATGTCCATGGGTTGTACATGTAAGTTCTTTGAGTCCTCTATGTCCTATACCATATTTTATTTCTCCCTATTTTATGCCTACTAATTATGCTTCTTCCTCCCTGTACCTTTTCCCCCCTATTACTCCCTTCCCACTCCCCACTGAAATCTCTCCATGTTCTCTCATCTCATTCTGTTCCTGTTCTAGTTGTTTATTTAGCTTTTGTTTTTCTTTTCTTTTAGGTTCATTTGTTGATAGTTGTGAGTTTGTTGTCATTTTACTGTTCACATTTTTAATTTTCTTTTTTCTTAGATAAGCCCCTTTAACATTTCATATAATAATGGCTTGGTGATGATGAATTCCTTTAACTTGACCTTATCTGTGAAGCACTTTATCTGCCCTTCCATTCTAAATGAAAACTTTGCTGGATAGAGTAATCTTGGATGTAGGTCCTTGCCTTTCATGACTTGGAATACTTCTTTCCAGCCCCTTCTTGCTTATTTTCTTTTGAGAAATCAGCTGATAGCCTTTTGGAACTCCTTTGTAGCTAACTTTCTCCTTTCCTCTAGCTTCTTTTAGGATTTTCTTTTTATATTTAATCTTGGGTAACTTGGTGTTGTGCCTTGGTGTGTTCCTCTTTGGGTCCAACTTCTTTGGGACTCTCTGGGCTTCCTGGAAGTCTATTTCCTTCACGAGATTGGGGAAGTTTTCCTTCATTATTTGTTCAAATAAGTTTTTAATTTCTTGCTGTTGATCTTCTCCTTCTGGCATCCCTGTAATTCAGATATTGGAACATTTCAGGTTGTCCCAGAGGTTTTTAAGACTCTCTTCACTTTTGTGAATTCTTGTTTCTTCATTCTGTTCCGGTTGGATGTTTATTTTTTCCTTTTGTTCCAAAATCATTGCTTTGAGTCCTGGTTTCCTTCCTGTCACTGTTGGTTCCCTGAATATTCCGCTTTATTTCATTTTGAGTATCTTTCATTTTTCTACCAAGGTCAACCAGCTTACCAGAGCTTTAAAGTCTCCATCAGATAGGTTGGCTATGTCCTCATCACTTAGGTCTTTTTCTGAGGTTTTGCTCTGTTCTTTCATTTGGGCCATATTTCTTTGTCTTGGCGCCGCTGATAAGTTGTAAGGGGGGCAGGGCAACCCTCTTTGCTGCGCTGCCTTTGGGGGAGGGGCCAGAGAGGGAACAATGCAGCTCACCTGCTGGTCCCTAGCACACTTTCCAATGGATGCTCATGTGAGACTGGGAGTTTCTCCCACCGTGGCAACCACCATAGTCCACTTTCCCCTTAAGTCAGCCTCTCCAGGACAGCCTGCTGCCTCCGGGTGGTTTTTCTCAGCCAGCCAGCTCAAGTGGGGCACAGTCCTCCGCCTTACCAGTCTGGTTGTTCTGATTGATTTTTTTCTTTAATTCCTTGATTGTCAGAGTTCCATGCAGTTTGATTTTCTGGCACTTCTGGTTATTTATTGCTTTTAGATTGGTTGTTATCCCCCCTTTGGTTGTGTGAGGAAGCAAAGGGTTTCTACCCAGGCCTCCATCTTGGCCAGAACTCTAATTCTTAATAATTTTTTAAAAGATTTTATTTTTAAAGAGATGGGAAGAGAGGGAGGAAGAGAGGGAAAGAACCATTGAAATGTGAGAGAAACACTGACCATCCATTAGATGCCTCTCTCACATCCCCAACCCAGGGCCTGGCCTGCAACCCAGGCATGTGCCCTGTCTGGGAATTGAACCAGTGACCTTTTGAGTTGCAGCATGATGCCCAACCCACTGAGCCACATTAGTCAGGGCTAATTCATAATAATTTTTTTAAGCAGCATAGGGCAACACAGTACCAAACTACCTGGGTTTGTGCCAGGCTTTGATACTTACTATCGGGTAGAGGTTCATCCAAGTGGTTACCTACATCATGAGATAATTATCACAAACAGGCAGCATGTAAACGGATGAGATGAGACACAGTATAAATTGTATCAAGGGGAGCACTAAATGAATTCCAGCTATTATTTGTCTCACATAAGTAAATTATGATGTGGAGAAATTTTTGATATTGGGAAAATATGACCTTTCTTTTTAGCTACCCAGTAACTAACTACTCCTCCTTCCTAATTTTCTTTTGGAAAATTACCTCTCTCTTGCCTTATATAATCTTGCAGCAACTGCAAATTGATGTATCTACCTCCCCAATATGGAGGCCAAAAGGATTCCTGGAGGTTCCTGAAACTAAATCCCTGGTATACTACCATGACTCATGCTCAGACAATCAGATGTGCTCTCCAGGAGTCTCGTGAGCAAGTAATTTGCAAAGATGAAAGAAATGGGAAGTCCATTCATCCTAGTGGTGATATCCTGATCTTGTAATTCTTGTAATTCTGCTTTCCAGCTACCCAAACCTACCTTAAGTTTCTACCTGTTTCCAAGCTGGGTTCCCTAACAGTTGGAATAGTTCTTTAAGTTTCCAATTCCTCTCCAATAAATTACCTCCTGCTTAAACTAAAAAGAGCTGAATTCTACTGCCTACAGACAAAGAACCAAATAAGAAGTAAACTAAGATCAGTCACTGAAGGTACTGTTCTGGGACTCAAGAATGAACAGGGGCTTTGTGAAGATGAGAAAGGTTAAGTCTTAGAAAGAAACTTGAGGAAGTACAGGGAGAAGCCAGAAGGCTAAGATGTGGTAAGAAATGGGGAAAGGTTTATTCCAGTGTTTGGATCCAAAGGACTGCCCCTCAAAGATCTGGGGAACCCTGATATGAGGGGTAAGTTATATGGGAAGAAGACAGTCCACCTACTTCTCACTAAAACTTTCTGCCTGGTGAAATTCTAGGGCAAGTGTTTTTACGAGACCTCTTTCAAAGAATTCTGTGATATAAAGGGTTCAACCTCAAGTTCACTGCTGTGATCTATACAAGGATACAAAAAGGGAGACCTTCCCCATCTTACTCACAGTCTCTGATAAAAATCCTTTTCCCTACTTCAGTACACTTTAGCATACAGAAGGTACAAGTTCATAACGAAACTTTATTACAGCTTGACAGTACTTAAGGGCAGAGATTACCAGAAATGAGAGAATAGTATAAAAGTTATTAGAAGGCTTGGCTCAGGTTTAGGGTCCTCAACAACTTTTTCCAGGAATTCTATTTTTACTATCCCAGTCTACATCACTAGAACCCAATCTATGTTAACTTGTCCACCTATCTGCACTTTCCCACCCTGTCTAGGTCAAACTACTGTTTTTGTCTCTCATTTTGAGTCTGAAGAAAAGAAGTTTTTCCAGTTCAAGGCTCACATAAACACATTACCTGAGCTCATGCTTTCCTCTGCTCTGACCTAACCTAACCTAACCTAACCTCTCTCTATATCGAACACCCAGTTTCTTAAGTTCTTCCCAAATGCTCTCTTGTTTTCCCTGGTTGTCACAGTACCCTCTCTCTCCAAATACACATTACCTAGCTTCTTCATTTCTCAAAATATACCAGAAAATGAACTTTTTAAAAATGCCTACCAGCAAATCATATCCAACTGATGGTTTCTTTCTCTTCTAGCTTAGTAATTATAACCCTTCATAATATTTCCTAAAGATTTTATTTATTTATTTTTATATAGCAGGGAAGGAGGGAGAAAGAGAAGGAGGGAAGCATTGATGTGAGAAACATCAATTGGTTGCCTCTTGTATGCACCCTGACCAGGGACTGAACCGCAACCCAGGCATGTGCCCTGACCAGTAATCGAACTGGTGACCTTTCACTTTGTGGGACAACAACCAACCAACTGAGCCATACTGGTCAGGGCTCCCTTCATAATATTCTAATTCACACACACACACACACACACACACACACCAAGCTACTTTCTTCTGGTCCAGAAATATGTGTGACTCCATTTACATTAAAAAAAAAATACTGGGAGGGAAGAATTACTTTTCACTGTATACTTTTTGGTACTGTCACAATATGTTACCACACACACATTTCTTCTTCTACTTAAAAAAAAAAATCCCACTATTTAAAAATGAAAAAAAAAGTTATCTTACTCTACTTATTCTCTAGATAGTTTTTTTATTTTAATATTTTATTTTTAGATAGGGTAAGAGAGAGAGGGAAATAAATATCAATGTGTGGTTGCCTCTCATGTGCCCCCTCCTGGGACCTGGCCTGCAACCCAGGCATGTGCCCTGACTGGGAATCAAACCAGTCGCCCTTTGGTTTGCAGGCTGGCGCTCAAGCCACTGAGCCACACCAGCCAGGGCTAGATAGTATTTTTATGCATATGAACATGAGAGGAGAAGACAGCATCCCTAAATTCCTAAATGTTTTTGTTTAGTTTTTTTGGAGGATGGTAAATGGAAGGCAGCAGCTTGTTGCTGTCAGTTTATGGTCTGGTTACTAAACAAAATGATCTCTTCTACTGCTGAAAGTTTAAGGGAAATCCGAGGACCTTTTTCAAGCTACTGACCCCTAAAAAAGTGGTAGTACACATACTTCTACATTCCCAGGTACAGCATGACTAGGTTAGTCACTGCCATTTCTTACAAGTATGGGAGTTGCTGGTAAATCAAAGCAGAAAAGATCAGGGCTGCAACTGAGCATGTCTGTGGGTGCAGGTGAAGTGAGTCCCAGGGAGGCCCGCCCTGTCTGCCCTAAGCAAAATAGATCAGTTCCAATCTTCTTACATATTATTTTTATTATTGGTTGTTAAATATGAGTGTTTTACATAGGATATTTTCCATAATATTATAACAATATTCTAATAGTTAATGTTCAATTATGGATTAGTCAAAATCTACTTCATTTAGGTCACACACACAAAAGATTTATCCTTATATTCTGAGACTGACGTTTAGGCACTTTCCAACCTTCTCCAGCACTGGGTTCACCACCTCCCTCCCCACTTCCAAGCCTCCTCTGTTCCCTGTTGGCTGCAACTCTTAAGCTGTCTTCTAACACTGTTATTGTCTTTGGCAGCCCAGAACCTGGTGATCTGTCTCAGGGCCCAATACCAACTTGCCTCTGGATACCTTAAACTGACACTTGAGTCCAAATCAAAGCCAGATGCAAACCCAGCCATGATCCCTGACCATATGCTACTTGATTCCCTCACTCTGACAAACCTGCTCTCTCCCACCTGCCTCCATGTCACCTTCTATTCTCCCACCTAGGCACGTTTCTGCTTTCATATGCCTAGCTACCAACCTAGAAGTCACACACACAAAAAAACTCACCTACTGGACCTTTCAGCTTTTCAATCCCTTAACCCTAGAAAAGTCCCATTATTCACTTTTTCTGCTTTCAACTTCCAGACATTAACATTACAGAGAATGTTCTGAAACAAGGCTGGCCGGAGTCCACTATGCTACCTATGCTACCTAGCCTGACGGAGGCCTTACTATCCTTTACAGTTCTTCTTGGGAACTCCCCCAAACCCCTCATGTCACGCATGTGCACTGTCGCTGACCACCTGCCATAATCCTGTCCCCTGACTCAGTCTCACCTCCTCGCACATAAGCTCCCTCCACCTCACATTCCCTTTGCTCCTCTGAGTTCTTCCTCCTGTTCAAGAAACATGCTCTCCACTTGCACATTTAATTGCATCTCTTCCTATAGCTTTGGAAGCTTTGTTCCACAAATACTCCTCTCCTTCCCTCCTCACTACCCATACCCAACTCCACCGGTCCTTTCGCCCAAAGTAACCTGAAGTCACAGTGTGCCCAGAGATGAGGGTTTTGTCCCTCCTCACCAACACAAAAAAAATCCATAGAATTTGAATTGCCAACATTTAAGAAGTAGGACATTTCACTTTTGAATAATCAGGATTTCTGATTATTCTAGTAAAACAGAAACCTCGGTCATCAGCGAGTGAGCATACCCGAACAGCAAAATCCTAGGAGCTGATTATAGTCGCCGCCTTTCAGGGGGGCATTTGCCGTCACCAGGTTACCACAACAGCCTCCCCCTGTCCCCCTGTCAGACCCACACTGACTCTCATCCATCTTACAGCTCTGGCTCTCACTGGCCACGTCCTACTGCCTAAAGATGAGCGGGTCTGCTCCTTCCTACCCTAAGACACTCTTCCCTCAACCACCCCCAATGCAAGCTACACCCTTCTCCTTCCTCCTCTCCCCAATAATACTTCAGGAAACAGTCTGTATTTACTGTCAGCACTTACCACCATGCACTCACTCTTGCCCCGTAATACGATTTCTGCTGTTACCTCCCTGTTGAAAGTACAGAGAACAGAGAAAGGGGAAAGGAAAAAAAAGGAAATCTCACATTCCTGCCTGCTCAGCAGGCACTGGACATCAAAGCCGGCCATTCTTCATAAGGTTTCCCCCCTCGGATTTCCTAACTTTACCCTCTTCTAATTCTCCTGCTGAGAAAATCACATAAACTCTCTCCAAAGGTTGGACACCTGCAAACACCTCTGAATACCATACAGGTCCCAAGCAGTCAGCATAGCCTCCCTTCTAACACCGCTACAAGCCAACTCATGTCTTGGAGATTCTCCTGGGGGGTGGTGGGGGTGGAGGGTCGGGGGTGGGGAGAAACAACAAGAAGAAGACTCAGTCTAAAACGTGACCAGAGCCTTGCACCTCTGAAGGTAAGTACACTGATTTATTCAACATTTACTGATCACTTCTCAGGTGGTAGGCACTGGAGCTTAAGAGGCCAGTAAGAGAAGGTCCCTACCCTGCAAAAGGCACTGACAGTCTAGAAGGGACACAGGTGTATGAACTGTCAACATGGTACCATGATCTGATAGAGAAAAGAAAGGAGCCTAAGGGGAAGGCCAGGGACAACAGCACAGTGTGCTGTGGACACCGGGGCCATCCTGGCCTCACACAGGTGCACTGCCACCTCGTTAGTCCAGACCTCGCTAAAGAGAGTCTCCTGAGTGGTCTCCATGTCTCCCTTTGACCCATCCTACTCTCTCACTGAAATCCATTCTCCACACTGCAGTGGGAGTGATCCGATCAAAATGTGAAACAGAGTCCTCTCTCGCTCAAAGCCCTTCAGCAGCCCTGGGAATAAGGTCCTGCATCATCTGTGCCACAATGACTTTTCTCCCATCATCTCACTCCACTCTCACTCACACCACTGCTCTTCCAGCCACACTGATCTCTCCGTTCCTTTAAACAGAATGAGTTCCCTTCTGCTACATGGCCTCTGCACACACTATTCTTTTTACCTGGAAACCTCCTGCCCCTACTCTTTGTGTTAAAATGCTTTTGACCTCTCTGGGTCTCAGCTGAAATGTCATTTCCCCCATTTACTTAATTGTCTCTATTTTTGTCTGCCCCACTGGTTGTATCATTAACAGATACTATGTCTCTTTTGTTCACTTTGTATACAGTACCTGGCACAGAGCAGACACCCAAATATATTTGCTCAATGAGGATGTAAAAAATTACTTCCTCCTCTTGGGTCCTAACTGTACATATCACCTCAGGGTTATTACTCAATCCTCTTTACCACTCCCAATTTTCATTATCTCACTGCTGACAGCCAAGACTGAGTTCCACAACTATGATGCCTACAGGTGAGTTTCATCGGCAGGTTAGTTCCACCTGCAGTCTCTCTCACGACAGGTCCAAGACACACTCATTAATTATCCTTAAACAAACTCTCCTGTGTTTTTCCACTGCTTTTAATGATGCATCTTCTTGGAGGCTGAGTAACAGATTTCCTTCTTTCCTTTATCCATTGAAAGAAATATCTGATTCCATCTCTAAAAACGCACCTGTATTTTTTTTGGTACACAGTCAACTAAACTAGTACATTAGCCTCATTTCTTACATGTAGTTTTTTTAAAACAACAATCATCCACCTAGATGTACATTAAAGCTTAATTCTGATCCTAACAATCAATACTCTTACCAAAATCCTTTAATGGGCCCTTGTTGGTGTGGCTCAGTTGGCTGGAGTGTTGTCCTGTAAACTGGAAGGTTGTGGGTTTGATTCCTGTTCAGGGCACACGCCTAGGTTGCAGGTTAGGTCCCTGGTTGGGGCACATTCCAGAGGCAGCCAATCAATGTTTCTCTCCCTCTCTCTCTAATATGAGTAAGCATGTCCTCAGGTGAAGATAGGGAGGGAAGGAAAGGAGGGAAGAAGGAAGGAAGGATCCTTCAACAGTTCCCTACTACCGTCTTCCAAATACCATCCATAATCTTCTGTTTGTTATTCAAAGCCCTAGCAATCTTGCCAAAACTATCCTAGCAAGTCCATCGAGTCTGGCGGTTAAGAACATAAACTCTGGAAACCAGGCATGTTACATACACAGACAGGGACAGTACGGACTCTGTCCACACTTCACCACGTACCCTCTCTGTGCTCCAGTTCCCTCGTGTGTACAATGAGGATAACAAAAAGAGAATATTGTTATAAAAATTAAATTAACTAACATACGCAGAACACTTAGAATAGTGCACTAGTCACTGCTATTCACAGTTTTGTAGCGCCATCTCCATGATCAATGGCCTGTACCCCAGTCTGTGGGAACCCCTCACTGTTCTGCTAAAACTCCTCAAACTTTCCCTTCTGATGCAAAAGCACACAACAGAGGAAGCACCAGCTGATAAGCTGTCAATATTGCACTCCCTCCACCAACTCAAGGCTATGTCCAGTCAAAAGCTCTGCCATAAAGCTCCTTCATCTCCAGGAGTGTTTCTATATCTTATGCACTAAAATGACCCAAAGGCTACTCGGCAAAGGATTCCGGCCCTATTCAAAGACTCTTAGTCTACAGTTTACTACCCTCCTCTTCCCTGCACTTTCTCCTTCCCTCCCAAGTTTCAGATCAGAGACCACCACACCATTTTCTATGCTGAGCTCTCCTATGCCTCTAATCTGGGTAAATGATGGAACTCTCACGGGAACTCTCCCTACAACAGCCCTATTACTTCAGACAGTGTTCCCTTTGCATGGAAACACTTAAAAGAATTAAAGTTAACTGCAGTCTTATCATAAACAGCATGTGGAATTCAATCCGCCAAGTGGTCAGGCCTCGCACTGTGACAACGCTGCCTCTTCACCCTTCAGAAACCCCTGCTGTGCACAGGGACTTGTAAAACCTGTTATTAAAGTGTTTGTTTATTGAGAAACATGCTAATTCAGAGGCATGGAGAAATATGTTACAACATTCCCAGAAATTTTCACTCACTGTTTAACCTTAAGGAAAATAAGCTATAAGACGTAATGTGTAATTTTCAAAGAACAATCCAATAATTTAGCATGTGGCTCTACCAAAGCAATGCAAATTTTTTATAACTGAACTGATACTTTAAAAAAAATTTAATGGGAAGCAAGTCATAACTACCAAAGACATAGAATTCTAGCAAAAACCATGACACCTAAATCTCAGGAACTGTCTTTAAATCACCTCATGGCTCCCAGAGGCTTTACCTGGTGTCCCTGGCATCTGTCCCATAACTGAAGGTGTCGACCGAATAACGTACCAGAAGCCTATACCTACACGTCTTTACAGAACCAAAAGCAATTGTATGTTCCCTGTGTAACATCAGAAGTCATTCAAACACAAAGACTGTAAAGGACTCTTATAAGAACCCGTAAGAATTTATTCTATAATTTTAACAATGTACAGAAATTCTAACGGTTAAAGGAGAAATGAATCACAAATTCAGAGATGTACTCTCAACTCTCATCGCTGTTGCTGCAGCCCTAGTAGGTCAACAACGACATTAAACGTAAATGCTCTAAAAGCATCGATGAAAAGACAGACTGGCAGAACGGATTACAAAACATGACCTGACTATATGCTGTCTACAAGAAACTGACTTTAAATATAACAATATAGGCAGGTTGAAACTAAAAGGATAAAAAAAAAAAGAATGCATTATACGAGCACTTAAAAGAGCAATCAAAGGGAAAAGAGGAAAAGTAGCTATGTTAGTATCCAATAAAGTAGAACTCAGAGCAAAATACATTATGAGAGACAGGGGACATTACATAATGATAGAAAGGGTCAATCCACCAAAACACAACCCTTAACCGTGTGTGCACCAAAGAGCTGCAAAGTATGTAAACCAAAAAATGGATATATCACCCTGGCTGGTGTAGCTCAGTGGATTGAGCGCGGGCCTGTGAACCACATGATCGAGGTTCGATTCCCAGTCAGGGCACATGCCTGGGTTGCAGGCCAGTTCCCAGCAGGCGACTCACAAGAAGCAACCATACATTGATATTTCTCTCCTTCTCTCCTTCCCTTCTCCTCTAAAGATAAATAAATAAAAATCTAAAAAAAAAGGATATATCAAAAGGAGAAAGAAACAAATGCACAAATGTAGTTGGACACTTCAAAACCCTTCCTCAACAGCTGATAGGATATCCAGGCAGAAAACAAGCAAGAGTACAGAAGAACTGAACACCATCAAGGATCAAACTGATATTTGTAGAATATTTCACTCAACAACAGAAAACACATTCTATTCAAGTGTCCACAGAACATATACCAAGACAGACCATATATTGAACCATAAAGCAAGCTCAACAAATTTAAAGGACTGAAGAGGACACATATACAGTAAGTCCTTCAATCAGAATGAAATCAAACTAGAAACCAAAACCAGAAAGATAACAGGAATATCTTCAAACATCTGGAAACTAAACAACATAACTCTGAATAGTCTATGGGTCCAAGTCTCAAGGGAAATAAAAATATACATTGAACTGAATGAAAATAAAAACACAGCATATCAAAATTTGCAGAACAGAGCTGAAACAAGGCTGAGAAGGAAATTTATAGTGCTAAATGCTCCCCTAAATATAAATGCAGAAACTTCTTAACCAAACATTAATAAGTAGAATTCAGTAATATATAAAGAGAATTATGCACCATGACCAAGTGAGGTTTACTTCACGGATGCAAGACTGGCTCAATTAAAAAATCAACCAATATAATCCATCATATTAAATAAGCTAAAGAAGAAAAATCATGCCGTTTCCATATGTTGAGAGCAATTGGGTCAAAAGTACATGGGATCTTTCTGAATTATTTCTTGTAACTCCATGTGAATCTACAATTATTTCACAAAAAACGTTTTTAAAACTTTCTGGACTCTCACTGACTGATGCTCTGAGGTTCATCACCCAAATGCTAACACTTCAGAATGGACTGGCCCTCTTCATAGCCCTTTATCAATCCTGGCTTTGTGCTGGACTGAGTGCACACAGACAAACGGAACTTATCCCTACCCTCGAACACGATATACTCAAGTGGACTGCCAAACACAGGCACAAATCAGCAGAGAAGGACTTCACAGAGGAGATGAGATTTGAGTAAATCCTTGAACAAGCGGTAGCACTTCCACAAGGGGAGGTGAATAGGTGGGCTTCCTGGGAAAAAATTACATACAAAGACAGCTAAAAATAAGCACAGTGCCTATGGAGGAAGAGGCACCTGTGTGCTGTGAAACAACAGATGCCCCAAAAGCCAGAGACGAGTTCAAATGTCACTCACAGAAGCCTTCCTCAACAATCCAGCCAACCAAAAGCAGCAGCTCCTCCCACTCACAATCTCTCCAGCACTCTATTTTTTCTTTACAGAGCTCATCACAATAATTATGTACTTATCTGCATGTTCATTTGTTTAGCGCTATCCCACCTCCAGTTACCTTGAGTATTTAGCACTGGGTCTGGCTCACCGTAAGGATTCTATAAAATATTAACTGAATAAATGAACAAACGTTAAGATCCACTCCTACTGCTCTTTTATGCAGCTGCCCCACTCCTCTTCCTTCACTATGTCACTCCATTCACCTTGGTTCCTCTCTGCTCTACTGCCTGTTTTAGCTAATATCTCCTTTCCCCTTGCTCCTCTACCTTAGCCCAGCTCCTAACCCATCATAAAAATAAAAAATCTATATTTTAAAGGAATGGTTCATAGTTGCAATGTTGTAACACTTTTCTGAATTGCAAGCAATTAGCAACTGTATCCCCAAAAAATCAGTTACTACAAAGTACCAAAATTGCATGTTGTTATATAAGCATAATAGATGTACATATTACATGAACAAACAAACACAGAAGTAGCCATTCCTGTGCCTTACTTTTTTTGAACACCAGAGCCTTTTCCCGTAACTGAAAGATCCTGTGTGGCTGTCTATCAAAGAGAGCCAGGAGAGTACTCAAGACCACCAAAGTCACAGAAAACAAGGGAAGACTGAGAAACTGTCACAGATCAAAGACTGCAAAGACACAATGACTAAATGCAATGTAATGCCTTGGACTGGATCCTGGAACAGAAAGAACATACTGATGGCAAAACTAGTGAAATCTAAATAAAGTCTGGAATTTAGTTAAAAATATATGGCACTAAAAATGATTATGATTCAAATGTATTAATATTTTATATTATTAAGAAGAGAAAGAGGCAGGACATGCACATGAGCCAGGGGTGCAACTCAGGGCAGGGTAGCTGGGTGTGAAGTGAAAAGCCACATAGAGATCTAACTTCCTTTTCGCTCTGTTCCATGTTCTTACCTAGTGCCATGAGAATTACCTTGCCTGCAATTGCTTGAGAATAAACAGCTTTGACTTCCTAGCACGATCATGTGCTGATTAAGGATGGGGTCATCTTCTGAGAAATGTGTCCCCAGGTGATTTTGTCATGTGTGAACATTATAGGGTGCACTTGCACAGACCTACATGGTAGAGCCTACTACACACTTACGCTGTATGGAAAGCCCATTGCTCCTAGGCTACACGCCTCTGCAGCATGTTACTGCACAAAGCATAAGATTAAATCAAGCACAAGAGAAAATGATGAACAAGACGAGATGTATGAGGTTGCTTCTGGCTTAACAGGGCACACTATCTTACAGCAGACTTTTGTAAGTAGAAGAGTGTACTCTAAAATAACAATTAAAAAGTATAGTGCAGTAACTACATAAACCAGTAACATAGTTGTTTATTATCAAGTATTATGTGCTGTACATAATTGTATGTGCTGTACATTTACACGACTGACAGCGGTTTCCTTACACCAGCAGCACCACAAACATATGAATAACACCATGTGCCATAATTTCCGAGGGCCATGACTTACAAGGGTTATGACTTCACTAGGCAATAAGAACTTTTCTGCTCCATTATAATATTACAGGATCACCATCACATATTCGGTCCATTGTTGACTAACACTTCATTATATGGCACGTGACTGTCCACAACAAGCATTTATTGAACGCCTACTGCTTAACAGGCAGGCACTTTGAAGTTTTTGGGAGACATGGCTAGAAAAGGAAGGCACAGTCTCTGCTTTAATAAAGCTTATACACTAATGGAGAAGCCAGGCATTTAACAAGCATTTGCACAAATGGTGAATGCCCCCCCAAAGGTTTACTGCCTGCTTCGTAAAAGGCCCTACCAAACAATCCATTGGAACATTCGTTAAACCTAATTATCACTGGTGTTCTGAGTAAAGTTTTCAATGTGAACACAAATCAGCTGAGGTGCATCTACGATCCATCACCTGTGATCTGTTAAGCTACTTTAACAGATACTGATTCAGCTGATGTGGTCTGGAACCAGAGAGTCTCCATTTCTTCCAAACTCCCAGATGACAGGGATTACTGCAGCTGGTTCACAAACCACACTCTGAATCTGCAGGGCTCTGAAGTACCATGGAAACATCCCTCAAACTATCATGCAAAATGTAGGCTCCATAAAGGGCTTTTTGTCTCTTTTTCACCATAGTACACCCAGGACTTAAAACTGTGCCTCACAGGCATAAGGCACTCAATACTTATTTACGGAGTAAATAAATGGACGTGTGGGCTAGACAAGCACTGCTCAACAGTAAGCATTGATCACACCTGGCTACTGAACAACTGAAATATGGCTAGTTCAAGTAAGAAGCTGGATTTTTAAATTTAATTTTAATTAATTTAAATAACCATATGTAGTTAGTGCCTACAACAGATGATCCATGTCTAGACGCAGATGTGATGTAAAGAGTGCTGGATTAACAAGGCCTAGGTTTGAATCCCAGCTCTGTTGTTCAGCTTGTAACCTGTAAAATTAAACTTCTTAGGACCCCGACTTCTTCCTCTGTGAAATGAGGACAAGATGCCCCTCCCCGATCCCCCCACACCTCTCAGAATTCTTGACAGGAAGTTTTATAAATGTAGTATTAAGCATAAGGTATTATTAAAGTAACACTCTATGCCCCCCCAAAACAATTCACAATCACAAAGACTACTCTGCCTATTGCGCACACTTGCCAGAAAATGCGAGGCGCGCTGGGTTGGAGGTTTGGTTAGCTCCATGGCTTTGAGAATCAGGCCAAGGTCATAACTTTGGAGGAGGGGGAACCCTCACTTAGCAAGGCTGACCAGGTAAGAGCGGCAGTGACAATGCAAATCATCACCATTCCTGGCAAATCTTTAGAAAGGTACTATATGGATTATGGATGAGCAAATAACATTTAGTTCGTTCGTTCATTCGTTTGTTCATTCATTCGTTCTCTCACTCATTCATTCATTCACTCTTCCAGGACGGAATGCCACATTACCTAATGCCCACGACTGCCCATCCACAGACGTTTGCTAGTTCAGAGCCGGGTCCCCTCCTCTCCGGGCAGGGAAGACCCCGAGCCGGCCGCGCGCGCCGCCCGCGTGTTTCCCCTCCCCCGTCACGCGGACCCCGCGAGGGTCAGTCTGACATCGGGGCTGCGAGCAGCGCACGGGCCAAATCCAGGAGCCATATTTAGCTGTATTTTTGGTCAATGAAACAAACTTCCGTCTTCTAAAGAAAAACGGTTCTAACTCAATGTCAAACTAGGACGGAAACTCGCTGCTCGCCGCAGATGCCAACCAGAGACGCCGCGTGTCCAGCAGCCTCTGATTCCCGGACCGTGACCCGGTGCCCAGAGCGCTCGCGCCTCGGTCACGGCAGCACCGGCCACAAAGGGCCGGGGAAGCGGACGCGGACGGGCCTCCTCCCCGTCCTCCTCCAGCCGCGCGCGAGCGGCCGCGGCTCCGGGACGGCCCGGGCGCGGGGGCGCACTCACCTCGGTCCGCGCAGCGGCGGCGGCGGCAGCGGCGGCGGGAGCTCCCGGGGGCCGGCCCGGGCGGTCGCAGCGCGGTCCCAGCGCGGTCCCGCGGGCCGCAGCGCGGGCACTCTTCTCGGGCCGCCGTCCGCCGCGCCGCCTCCTCGGCCACTGCCGGCGGCTCCCCCGGCGGGCGGGCGGGCCCGGAGCGGGCCCCGCCTCCGCCGCTCCCGCCCCCGCCTCCACGCGGGGCCTCGCGGGCTGGGCGCGCTACTCCGGGCCGCTCCGCATGCCGCCGCCGCCGCCGCTCGCTCGGGGCTGCCTCGGGGTGGCCGACCGGGGCGCAGGGCCGCCCGCGCAGGCTCCCGGGCGTGGTCCTGGCCGCGCGCGGCGCGCTCGGCGGCGGTCGGTGCGGCTGCGCGGGGGAGGCGGGGGCGCCGCGCACTCACCCGGATGCGCCGCCCCCGCGGCGAGCCCACCCCGGGGCCGCGGCGCTTCCCTCGGGGCCCGGGCGGTTCCGGCGTCTGGGCGTCGCTCCCCCGGCCTCCCGGACCCGCGGGGCCGGGCGGGGGGCGCGGACGGGGGGAGCCACGGCCTCCGGGCGGGAGCTTCCCTGTGCCACAGGCGCGGCCGCGCGGGCCGGGCCGGGTGGTCTCCACCTGAACCCCCGTGAGGACAAAGAGGCTGCGGCAGCCAGAAGAGTCGAACTGGGGCCGGCTCACGTCGAGCAGGTCGTGGGTTGGGAGGAAGTGGAAGTGCCCTCACCGCGCCGCGGAGGTCGTCGGGGTCGACCCGGGGCCGAGCACGAGGCTGCTCCGAACCCGCGAGGGGCCGCCCGCAGCGCCCGAGGCGGATTGCGGATGGAGGACTGTCGGCGGCCCCGCGGTCCGGCGCGGCCGAGCCCTGCGCGGGACTCTGGGGGTGCGCGAGCACCGGGACCCGGGGTGGGCGGCGGGAGGGCAGGCCAGGCCGGAAGACGCGGGCAGTGCTTGGGGGACTGAAGCGCCTAGTCCCCTGCAGAGTGGGGGCAGTTTGGGCAAGTGTCTCTTACTCTGAGAGGTGCACTTCGCCAGCTTGGGAAACTCCTACTTGGCACCGATTCCAGCTCCTAGCTGGGTCTTACCTGATGAGAAGACCTAACGCTGCTCCTCCATCCCTCACACTAGGCATAACCAACTATTCTTCTAATAAGTCGTCTACTTAAAACACTCAGAAATTCTATACGTCTTGCTTGCCAGGCAAGAGTTGGAATAATAAAGAGACTAATGTTTATAATGTTACTTAAATTACCTCATTTTTATTTTTAAATGAATAGTATGTTCCCCAAAAGAACCAAAAGCCTGGCTGTAAGCAAAACATGTTATCAAAGATTATCTTACTATGTGGAGTTATACTATCCTGTTTTGTGCTTAATATTCAATTTTTCTAAAATAACAGTTAAACGTTACATTTTTAAAAGTACTTATATAATATTTTGAAACAGAGTGAATCATTGACCTGTTAATATACCACAGGAAAACTCCACTCCCTTAAAAGTGCCTATCAAAAAAAAATACTGTCTATCGTGGGGAAAGAAATTTACAAATTATATATCTGATAAAGGACTTGCATTCAGAATATGTTGAGAACTCTTTAACAACTCCAGAATAAGACTAATTTTAAAGGGCAAAAGACTTGACTGTTTTACCAAAGCAAATATTTAAAGGGTTGATAAAAGCATGTAAAGATGCTCAAGGTATTAGTCACTAGGAAAATGCAAATCAGAACCACAATGAGAAAGCTCTTGACACCCACTACAATGGCTGGGGGGAGGGGCAGGAAGACTGACAACAGAAAGTACTGGTGAGGAAATAGAGAAGTTGGATCCTTCATATACTGATGATGGAAATATGAAATGGTACAGTCATTTTGGAAAATTTTGTTAGGTTTTTAAAAAGTTATACACAGAAGCGCCATGTGATCAAACAATTCCACTCCTAAATATATACCCTGAAAAACTGAAAATATCTGTATAACAAGTTGTACGTATATATTCAAAGCACTATTATTCATAATACCCCTACAGTGGAAACAATCCAAATGTCCAGCACCTGGTGAGTGGATAGATAAAATGTGATATATCCATTCAACGGAATGCTATTTAGCAATAAAATGGAATGAAATTTTCATAAAAAATACAACATAGGGGAGCCTCAAAAACATTAAGCTAACTGAAAGAAGCCAGATACAAAAGAGCACATATTGTATGACTCTATTTACATAAAATGTCTAGGAAAAAACAAATCTATACAGAGAGTTGAATAATGGTTGCCTGGGGCTGATGGTGGAAATGGGAAGTGACTGCAGATGGGCACAAGAGATCTTTCTGGAGTAAGGGGAACGTTCTACAGTTAGATTGTGGCGATGGTTATACAACTATAGATTTACTAAAAATCATTGAATTATGCTCTTGGAACTAGTGAATTTTATAGTGTGCAAATTTTACCTCAATAAAATGTTTGGGGGAAAAATCTGCGTACCATTAAGCAGCCCAGGATAATAGTACCTTATCTAGTTGCAACAAATTCTTTCCAATGAAAAAAAAATAAAAATAAAACCTTTTAAAACAAATGGAAATTTGTGTGCTGGTTGCATAGTACAAGGTAAAAAAAAAAATGTACTTTTTGCAACTGGTTGTATAACCAAGCACATGTACTCTTCCGCATCTCAATCTACTCCTTAGTTATTCAAAACGTATCTTCATTTTAAAATACTTGGAAATGGGGTAGAAATGGGAAGCATGTTTGAGAACAGGAAAAGAACTGGATGCCTTACAGCAAAGGGGTGCAAGGGCTCAGATTGGGAATCCAAAATAAGACAATGACATAATCTTCCCCAATGTTATTCTTGTTTCCCGTTGGCCCTGCGCCCTGGACGCACTGGCTTCCTCTAGTTGAGCAGATGTGTGCTTCAGCAGGAGCACTACCTTTGGGCTGGACAATGGTGTGATTTATCATTTGTTTTTATGACTAGAATTTTGCCATAGAAGAATTAAATCCCTCAAAGATCTATTAGTGGAGACACATTGAAAAGTGGGCCGTCCCCCAGGAAGTGGTCTGCCTGCCCTGACATTTTCCCATCACAGCCCCTGAGAGGTACACAAGCCCAAGAAGACCTGCTCTTCTGAGTGAAGGATTAACTTCTTCATTGTTTTTATCAGGCCCTCTCTAAAAATAATTGTTGTCTGAGTAGTACTAATATTGTTTTAACTTGCGAGTAAGAACTGATTGTCCTTGATTAGCTAGAACGCAAGAGAATGGCACCTGGGATGGGCTCGTGATGGGAGTGTGCAGGAGATTGCCCAGCACAGGGTCAAACTGCCCAAGAATTACTGACCCATGTGGTAGGCGGGAGGAAGAGGGAAGGGATCTGTGACACAGAGCTGAGTGTCAAACATGACCAGACGAGGAAGAACAGAGGAGGCTGACAACGAAGGAGGGACAGGCAAACAAAAGCCCACACAGGAGTCAGATGACATAGGCGGGTGGTAATCATGCAGAACACACTCTTATTCTATGACTTTTTTTTCACTTCTTATTTTTGCTTTTGCCAACCAAAAACCTGACAGCTCTGCTTTGTTTCTGAAGCCTCAGGAACATGGTGCCCTTCCTCTTCTCCCAGCTCCCCTGCCACAGCACGTCATTGTCAGGACTGCTACACTGCTCTGACACCCAGGGGCGAGAGGGGCAAATCGGGCGGATGCCTTGGTCTGCTCACCCACCGGGTGGTAAGGTCAGGCGGTGAGGGCAGATGACGTGGCCGGGCCAGTCCTGGGGATGGGGAATGAAGGTGTATGGGACACAGGCAGGGACCTTGCCCTGGATCTAGTGATAAGAGCAATACCTTGTAACCATTTGTGAGAGAGGTGGGCAGGTCATGGTGACTAATAGTTGTAGTACTTCACTGGGTAGCTGTTTGCTAAAAGCCCCAAACCCTGGGGGCTTAAACCTACACAAGTTCCTTTCTGGCTCACACTCCATGTCCTTGGAAGTGAGTGGGGGCTTCAGCCCAGGCTGCAGAAGGATCCAGGACAGCACATTGTTTCCCCTCGGCAGGGACAGTAGGAAGGCCCACGGCAAGCTGCACACAGTCCCATAACACTTCCCCACCTGTCCCTTTTACTATGCATTGAAATGGCCACATCGAACCATATGTCATATCTAACTTCCAAACAAGCAGGGAAATGCAGTCAATCCCAGCATTGTCCCCAGAAAGTAAAGGGCTTCAAAATTTGGATCATAATATTCACGACTATTAGAAGTATTAAAATTAAACAATTGCTCTTTCTTTTGAAATAATGATTATACTCGTTGGAAGTTTTAAAAATTGTACAGAGGTCCTTTGTCCCTTTACTCATTTCCTCCTAATGGTTCTGCAGGGAACTCAGATTTTGCCACTCCTGATTTCACTTTTCGGGATATTGATTTGAAGCTAGCTGTTAAGAAACCACAGACTCACAAAGAACCTTTGACCCTCCCTTGCCTGCCTACTGGAATTAAGATAGAAAAACCTGCCTAAAGAAAGGGAGCTCTTCAGTTTAGCTATTCCTACTGGAATATATGAATTAAAAGTGGCAGACAGGAAGAAATCCAGTGGTGTTGGTTTGACTCCCCACACTGTGTCCTATTGTTTCAGGTGCCCTGGCAAGAATTTTTTTTATCGCATGTTTCCTCTTTCTCATTTACCTGTGAGTTACCTACTCTTCCTCTGAAGTGCCAGACTTCCTCTTCCTTAGTCTATAAGAGCACATAAGCCTCTAGTGCCCCATTTGTCTTTGGGTCTCATATTCTTGTGGAACCTCCATATTATATGTGTACATGTAATAATTTGGACAGTTTCTCCTGTTTACCTGTCTTTTGTTAATCTGATGATTATTGCAGCCAGAAGAACTTAGAACACTGGGGGGGGGATTACTTTTTTGTACCCCAACAGTTACATCTTACAACGATAACTTATAAAAAAGCTATGAACCTATAGCTATGGTATAATGGCAAAACCAGGAAATCGACACTGGTGCACTGTGTGTGTGTAGTTGTGCCATTTTATCCCATGTGCAGTTTCCTACAACCACCAGAATCAAGAGACAGAACTGTTCCGTCATCACGAAGGTCCCCCTCAGGCTGCTCCTTCATAACTCCCACACCAGCCCCTCCCCCAACTATCTCTAACCCCTAAAAACCACTATCTGCTCTCCATCTCTATAATTTTGTCATCACAAGAATGCTAGTTAATGAAATCATACACTATGTGACCTTTTGAGACTGGCTTTTTAAATTCAATACAATATCCTTGCAGCTATTGAATTGGCCAAAAACTTCATTTGTTTTTTTCCGAACCATGGCTCTAGTAGCACTTAGTTGTCTTTAACTTCATTTGAAACAATTTGGTTAGATTGCATTGTGACAGCTGTCCTATCAGCGTGCATTTTAAAAAAACATCAAAACTGGTGAATTTTTGTGTAACCATTTTAATATTGAAGATGGAAGAAAATATGCAACATTTTTTGGCATCGTAGGCTTTATTATTTCAAGAAAGGTGAGAATGCAACTGAAATGCAAAAAAATTGTGTAGTGTATGGAGAAGGTACTGTGACTGATCAAATGTGTCAAAAGTGGTTTGAGAAGTTTGGTGCTGGAGATTTCTCGCTGGACGATGCTCCACAGCTGGGTGGACCAGTTGAAGTTGACAGCAAGCAAATCGAGACATTAATTGAGAACAGTCAACATTACACTGTGCAGGAGATAGCCGATATATTCAGAATATCCAAGTCAATAAAGTTATTGGTGAAAATGAAACGTGTTTGTTCTTTTATGGAAAAAGCTAAATGGTTTTTTTTGGCCAGCCCAGCACATGGGTCATTTTGATTGTGCTAATCACTCTGTCCCGATTAGGTCTTCTCTGATACCACCCTAGCAGAGGTTAGGACAGTTACAAGGGATGCCTTGTAACAACTGGGCAAAGGTGGAAATCTAGGCTCTTTTGAACCTTTCTGACTTGGACAGGGCTGACATTTCTTTTTTTTTTTTTTTTCTTTTTCTGCAGTGTTTGGCTGGAATAGGGCAGTTACTATCTAAGTTTCCCAGGATGTCCCTTTTCTGGACCTTCGGTTCCAGAAAGCAAGCCTTCTTCCTTGGGGACAGTTAACAACACCGGTTCCCATGGTGTTTCCAATGGCCAGCTTCTCCGGGTCTCAGTCCAGGATATATGAGGCAAAGAGAAAACTAGGGAACTTGTTACTCTGTCATTCCATGATCCCAAGATCCCTGTCATTTGCCTTCTCTACACCTTTCATAGTCTTAGGTTTGTTTATTAGGTTGGCCAAAAAAAGTCCATTTAGTTTTTCCATAAAAGAAAAGACACAGTTTTCATTTTCACCAGTAATGTTATTGCCTTGGATATTTTGACTACGTCGCTATCTCCTGAGTGGTATAATGTTGATTATTCTCAATTAATGTCTCGATTTGCTTGCTGTCAACTTCAACTGGTCCACCCAGCTGTGCAGCATTGTCCAGGGAGAAATCTCCAGCACCAAACTTCTCAAACCACCTTTGACACATTCGATCAGCCACAGCACCTTCTCCATACACTGCACAATTTTTTTTTTGCATTTCAGCTGCATTTTCACCTGTCTTTAAGTAATAAAGCATAGGATGCCAAAAATGTTGTATATTTTCTTCTATCTTCAATATTAAATGGCTACACAAAAATTCAACAATTTTGATGTGTTTTTTTAAATGCACGCTGATGTGGCAGCTTTCACAATGCAATCTAACAAAATGGTTTCAAATGAAGTTAAAGACAACTAAGCACTACTAAAGTCATCATACGGAAAGCAAACAAACAAACTTTCTGGCCACCCCAGTATGCACCATGTCCAGAGCTTTTAGCTGTTCTTAAAGTTGAAGGGTACTCGATCCATTATTCCACCTTGGGCTGGAACCAGAAGCTGAGAATAATGTTTTAAAACATAAATTAGAGCAGATTGCAGATTATGCCTTTGAAACTGTCACTCCCTCTTTCTTGCATTCCAGTAGGGTTCCTTGAGTCAGAGAGGAAAGGGAAGACCTATTGGGGATTTCTTGGAAATTTCATACCTTTACTCTAAACATTTATATGGGTTACAATATTTATCAAATGGAAAAATGGGGGAAATCTGGAAACTGCTAGATCAGAGGCTTGGTGGAGTCTGAATCAGCAAGTACAGAGGGAGTGAAAAAGCTGAGAAAGTGAGAGGAACAAGGCTGAGGCTGTACAGGAGGAACTGGCCTTGAACTGACAAGGCTCAGGATATGCAGTTTGGACACATGACCAATGAGTGAAGAAGGTAGTGCACAGAAATGAACCTAAGAAACTGCAAATAAAAGAGTCAGAAAAGTCTCCAATATGATTTTTTTTAATTTCAAGGAAAGCAGGAGTTAAAATAGAAAGAAAATCTAAGCTAGGTACAAAAATCATCAAGAATACACCCCGGCCAGTGTGGCTCAGTTGGTTGGAGTGTCATCTGGTAACCAGAAGGTTGCAGGTTGGATTCCCGGTCAGAGCACATGCCTAGGTTGCAGGTTCGATGTGATCTGAGCATGACAGAGCCCCAGTCAGAGAGCACGTGGGAGGCAACCAGTCCATGCTGGTCTCTCACATTGATGCTTCTTTCTCACATTGATGTTTCCCTCTCTCCCTTCCTCTCTCTCTAGTAGCAATGAAAAAATGTTTTGGGGTGAGGATTTTTTTTAAATCATCAAGAACAGTGGAAGCACATGTTGGTGGGCATTAGCTTTGGGCAGTCATTACTTAAAAGGAAATCAAGTGGTGAGAATCCTAAGTAAAGAGAACTGGAGAGATGGTGGGTTCTTAGTTCAAAAGGAGATGCTGTGGAATGAGTAAGATGATCAAAGTTTTAACTGCGAGTGGCCATGAATTTATGCTATTGTTAGATGGCGTTTAGGAAGACTCAATTAAAAAAAACATTCTGAGTATCACAGGGCTAGGGAGAAAGCTACAGACCTTTTCTAGCTAAGAGTGGCTTTTAACAGAAAACTGTACTTGAACAGCAATTAAAATAAATGTTTTAAAAAACAGTGGCTTTTAGAGCTTTATAAAAATATGTTTTCTTGGCCTCTTCTTTCCCCAAGTCGTATCTTTCCAGTCCTACAGGGCACTAGTGTATCTAAACAATGATCTACTTATTTCCTGTAAGGGAGTAAAGCTTTTTTGTAAAACAGCTAAAATAAACTGAGGCCCCAGGGATGTGGTAAGCTACCTGACTAATAGCAGTACCTTGACATAGGTTACACTGGGCCTAAATGACCCTTGAGACAGTTTCTACTTTAGCTCTGAGGACTCTTTTTATTTAGTGCAATCCATTCTAAACAGCCCTGTTTTATTGGTCTTCCTAAAACACCCGGTTCATGAAGCTACTCTCTGTCTACACACATTAGTCAACGTTCCAGGCCCATCACAATCTGGTCCCATTCCCACCAATCCCAGGCCTCTTGCTTACAGCTCACGCAGAAGAATCCTCTGCTCCGGCCACCACCACTTCACTGCTCTGCACTCTCCATATTTGTTATGTGATTCGTTTCTTCTTTGTACCCCCTGTCTTAATCCCTAAGGTTTCTGGTCCTGCGTAATTTTCTCTATCTTCTACAACCTCTTCAGTAAGGTTAATCTTTTCTTTTTTCTAGATTCCTGTAATGTAGTTATCTGTAGCATTGTATTTTCCAACATAAATTAGCTGTCTCATCATATTGTTGCTATGACGTTTCGTGTGTTTAAGGTGTATACCACCTCTGGATGGTATGCACTGTACTTGTACACTTTAAATGTAAATGTAACATATACATATGACAAAAAATTCAAATGGGACAGAAAAGTGTCCATTTACAAAAACTTTAGTTCTCTGCCCAAATATATTACCAAAAACTACCTTTAACTAATCCTGTTTTGTGGCTGCCATCCCTACCTCTTAATGGATATCTCCATCAATATACTCATAGTTTCAATTCTTGATTTATCAACTTTAGACAGTGTGTTTGTCCATTTTTGCTGCCATAAAACGATCCCCAGGATGTGTGTATAACAATAAACACATATTGCAAGCTCACAAGTCACCGGCTGCCACTGTGCTGGCTTTGGCTAGGTGTGGCTCCATGTGTCTTCTCATTTTGGACTTTGGCTAAGGAAGTGTCCATTATCTGGGGTGTGTTCTTCCCACGGCAAAGGGTCATGGCTGAAGAGAAGCGACTGAAACACACCATACTTCCGTAGCCTCTGTGGCTTCCACCCACATTCCATCGTCCAAAATAATTCATATGGCCAAGCCCAGAATCACTGGGAGTAGGGACGATACTAGGCATATATGCCCCACCAGGAGGCATAGCAGAGAGCACACGACAAAGAGTGTGCGTGTATAATCTATTAGAGAGGGAGCAAAGAGTTGGGAACAAGGATCCAGACTATCTCCCATAAGTTTCTTTTTTTTTTAATTGATTATGCCATTACATTTGCTCTATTCCCCCCCTCCATTCCCCTCCACCCTGCACACCCCTCCCCCACCATTTCCCCCTTTAGTTCATGAACACGTGTCTCAAATTCTTTAGATTCTGTATTTCCCCTACTATTCTTACCCTCCCCCCTATTTTCTATCTACTGTCTATGCTACTTATTTTCTGTACCTTCTCCCCCCTTCTCCTCCTCCCACTCCCCTGTTGCTAACCTTCCATGAGATCTTCATTTCTATGGTTCTGCTCCTGATCCAGCTGTCCTCTTAGTTTGCTTTTGTTTTAGGTGTGGTTGTTACTAACTGTGAGTTTGCTGTCCTTTCACTGTTCATCTTTTTTTATCTTCTTTTTCTTAGGTAAGTCCCTTTAACATTTCATATAGTAAGGGCTTGGTGATGATGAACTCCTTGAATTTGGTCTTATCTGAGAAGCACTTTATCTGTCCTTCCATTCTAAATGAAAACTTTGCTGGGTAGAGCAATCTTGGTTGTAGGTCTTTGGTTTTCATGACTTGGAATACTTCTTTTCAGCCCCTTCTTGCCTGTAAGGTCTCTTTTGAGAAATCAGCTGACAGTCTGATGGGGACTCCTTTGTAGGTGACTGTCCCCTTATCTCTTGCTGCTTCTAGGATTCTCTCCTTCATTTTAATCTTGGCTAATGTAATGATGATGTGCCTTGGTATGTTCCTTCTTGGGTCCAACTTCTTGGGTACTCTCTGAGCTTCCTGGATTTACTGGAAGTCTATTTCCTTTGCCAGATTGGGGAAATTTTCCTTTATTATTTGTTCAAATAAGTTTTCCACTGGTGGCTGTTCCTTTCCCCCTTCTGGTACCCCTATAATTCGGATGTTGGAACATTTAAAGATGTCCTGGAGGTTCCTAAGCTTCTCCTCATTTTTCTGAATTCTTATTTCTTCATTCTTTTCTGTTTGATCATTTTTTTCTTCCTTCTGGTCCACTCCCTTGATTTGAGTCCCAATTTTCTTTCCATTACTATTGGTTTCCTTTGTATTACCATTCATTTCAATTAGTTTAGCCTTCATATGTTTCTCTAATTTGTGACTAAAACCAACCAGTTCTATAAGGATCCTGATAACCAGTGTTTTGAACTGTGCATCTGAAAGACTGGCTATTTCTTCATCGCTTAGATCTATCAGTTCTGGGGCTCTGAGTTGTCCTAGAGCCATTTTTGGTCTATTCGTGCTGTTAAGTAAGCAGAGCGAAGCCTTAGTTGTTTACCAGGACGGGGCGACCCAGGTCGCTGGTTTGTGATGCTGTGTGTGGGGGCGTGGTCAGAGAGGGAACAATGGCGGTCCTCTCCGCAGGCCCAGCCGGTCCAGTCACACCACTCGCCCCGATCTTGTTTATCCGATCAGAATTGTGCAAGCCTGCTGCCCCGCGCAGGCTTCCCTTCTCACTGGTTTCTCTGCACGCAGATGCGTGACCGAGTGACCGCAGACAGCCAGCTGCGCCTCTTCCCTGTGCGCTCCCGTAGGTAGCTCGCGATCAGCGCCTACGGCTGCTTGCGCTCCGCGCACCACCCAGGAATTTTTCTTGCTAACCTGCTCTGCTGCTGGTTTCGCTTCTCTTACTGGTTTAGCTGAGCATTTAGATGTCTTTGGACTCCGTATTGTCGATTTTCCATGTGGCTTGGTTGTGATGGTTGTTAAAAATAGTTGTTCTCAGATTTGGTTGTGCACAGAGGCAAGGTAGTTCCTCCACCTACGTCTCCATCTTGGCGGCCAAAAGCCCATAAGTTTCTATTGATTCTCGCTTGTCAATGGTAAGAAATCGAGCCTGTTAACTCTACCTCTATCTCCCTCTTCTTCTCAAAGTTTTGTTAGTTGTCTTATAAGCAGTTCTTCTACTGCTTACTTAATAACTTCAGATTGAACGAGAAAGTACTTTCTTGATCATGCAACTTCAAATAGTATCCCTCAAACTTTACAATGAAAAAATGAGGATACGTACACCCTTAAACTTTCACTCCCTCTCTTCCCTTCCCATCTCACAACTCATACTTTATGAAGGCTTACAATATTTCCCTTCTGTTTTGGAACTACAATTAAGACTTTTATGTGTTGTATATAAGTTGATTTAAAACACTAAAACCAATAAAGGACACTTAAAATACTATAATTATGCATATATTATTTTTTGCAGAATCCAAAATAGTTGGACTTGTACAGAGGGAAATGAAACCCTTTTCCTAAATATATGTAGCTCCAAAATAAATGTTTCAAAAACCAAGTTTGAGTGTTATGTCATTCATTACACTGCATGTGCTATTCTGAATCAGGCTACATGTCCTTTTTTTAAAAAATATAGGCCATGATTTTACTGTAGAGCTTTTTAGTTCTCATGGGCTTTCTGTTTGCCTTACCTTTTTATTCTGTTGTTGTTGACAGAATAAATAATTGCCTTCACTTTATCATGCTTATTTGAAGTGAATCCATTTTCTTATCAAACACATTTGTCTGCAAGTCTCCTGACTATGTGTTTTACTTGGAACCAATTGCCTTTTTTCCTGCTGCCCAGCCAACATCCCAGGAATTTAGTCTTTTGCTATTCTGAGTTGTGAACATTATCTCTTAGATTCTATATCTTCATCTTTTTTATTTCTATTTTCATTTTAAACTATATTTTACTGATAGTTGTCCCATTTTTTTCTCCCCTTTATTCCCCTCTGCCCTGCACCCCTCCCCACTCCTGCATTCCCCACCTGAGTTCATGTCCATGGGTTGTACATATAAGTTCTTTGGCTTTTCCATTTCCTATACTAAACCTCCCCCCATCTATTTTGTACCTACCGTTTATGCTTCTCTTTTTTAATATATATTTTTTTATTTTATTGATTATGCCAATACATTTGTTCTATTTCCCCCCTCCGTTCCCCTCCACCCTGCACACCCCTCCCCCATCATTCCCCCCTTTTAGTTCATAAATACATGTCTCAAGTTCTTTAGATTCTATATTTCCCATACTATTCTTACCCTCCCCCCTATCTATTTTCTATCTACTGTCTATGCTACTTATTTTCTGTACCTTCTCCCCCCTTCTCCATCTCCCACTCCCTTGTTGCTAATCCTCCATGTCATCTTCATTTCTATGGTTCACTCCTTATCTAGCTGTCCTCTTAATTTGCTTTTGTTTTAGGTGTGGTTGTTGATAACTGTGAGTTTGCTGTCCTTTCACAGTTCATCTTTTTTATCTTCTTTTTCTTAGGTAAGTCCCTTTAACATTTCGTATAATAAGGGCTTGGTGATGGTGAACTCCTTGAATTTGATCTTATCTGAGAAGTACTTTATCTGCCCTTCCATTCTAAATGAAAGTTTTGCTGGATAGAGCAATCTTGGTTGTAGGTCTTTGGTTTTCATGACTTGGAATACTTCTTTCCAGCCCCTTCTTGCCTGTAAGGTCTCTTTTGAGAAATGTGCTGACAGTCTGATGGGAACTCCTTTGTGGGTGACTGTCCCCTTATCTCTTGCTGCTTCTAGGATTCTCTCCTTCATTTTAATCTTGGCTAATGTAATGATGATGTGCCTTGGTATGTTCCTTCTTGGGTCCAACTTCTTTGGGACTCTTTGAGCTTCCTAGATTTCCTGGAAGTCTATTTCCTTTGCCAGAATGGGGAAGTTCTCTTTTATTATTTGTTCAAATAAGGTTTCCACTCATGGCTGTTCCTCTTCCCCTTCTGGTACCCCTATAATTCAGATGTTGGAGTGTTTAAAGATGTCCTGGAGGGTCCTAAACCTCTCCTCATTTTTTTGAATTCTTGCTTCTCCACTCTTTTCTGTTTGGCCATTATTTGCTTTCTTCTGGTCCACTCCATTGATTTGAGTTCCAGTTTCCTTTCCATTACTATTGGTTTCCTGTGCATTACCATTCATTTCAATTAGTTTAGCCTTCATATGTTTCTCTAATTTGTGACTATAATCAACCAGTTCTGTGAGCATCCTGATAACCAGTGTTTTGAACTGCGCATCTGAAAGTTTGGCAATTTCTTCATTGCTTAGATTTATCGGCTCTGGGGCTCTGAGTTCTTCTTAAGCCATGTTTTGATCTGTTTGTGCATGTTACATATGAGGAGAGGCGCCTTAGGCATTCACCAGGGCGGGGCCACCCAGGTCGCTGGTTTGTGACACTGTATGTGGGGGCGTGGTCAGAGAGGGAGCAATGGCGGTCCTCTCTGCTCACCCAGTCCGCCTCACCGATAGCTTCTGCCTATTTATCTGAGTGCAAATGTACGAGCCCGCTGCCCTGCCCTGCGAGGTCTCAATGCTCGCCTCTTCGCTGGTTTATCTGCGCATAAATGCTCCACTGACCCGCAGACAGCCAGCTGCGTCTCTTCCCTGTGTCCGCCTGTAGCTAGCCCGCACCCGGGATTCGTGCCCTCCGCCGCCTGTGCACCGCCGGGGTCAGGGGATCTTCCCTGCCCACCCCACTCTGCTGCTGGCTTCACCCCTCACGGGTTTAGCTGAGTGGTTCATTGTTTTCGGACTCCGTATTGTCGATTTTCTGTGTGGTTTGGTTGCATTTATTGATGTTAAAACTTTGTTGTTTTTAGGTTTGGTTGTGGGAGAACACAAAGTGTTTCCACCTACGCCTCCATCTTGGCGGAAGCCCTCCATTTATGCTTCTCATTCCCTCTACCTTTTTCCCCATTCTCCCGCCTCCCACTCCCCACTGATAACGCTCCATATGGTCTCTATTTCTGTGAATCTGTTCCTGTTCTAGTTGTTTGCTTAGTTTGCTTTTGTTTTTGTTTTAGGTCCAGTTGTTGATAGTGGGGAGTTTATTGTCATTTTACTGTACATGTTTTTCATCTTCTTTTTCTTAGATAAGTCCCTTTAACATTTCATATAATAAGGACTTGGCAATGATGAACTCCTTTAACTTTACCTTCTCTGGGAAGCACTTTATCTGCCCTTCCATTCTAAATGACAGCTTTGCTGGATAGAGTAATCTTGGATGTAGGTCCTCACCTTTCATGCCTTTGAATACTTCTTTGCAGCCCCTTACTGCCTGCAAGGTTTCTTTTGAGAAATCAGCTGGTAGTCTTATAGGAACTCCTTCATAGTTAACTGTGTCCTTTTCTCTTGATGCTTTTGAGATTCCTTCCTTATCTTTAATTTTGGCTAATATAATTATGATGTGCCTTGGTGTGTCCTTCCTTGGCTCCAACTTCTTTGGGACTCTCTGGGCTTCCAGGACTTCCTGGAAGTCTGTTTCCTTTCCCAGGTTGGGGAAGTTGTCCATTATTTTTTAAATAAGTTTTCAATTTTTTGCTTTCTCCTCTCCTTCCAGCACCCCTATGATTCAGATGTGGGAACATTTAAGTTATCCCAGAGGTTCCTAAGCCTCTCCTCATTTTCTTGAATTCTTGTTTCTTCATCTGTTCCAGTTAAATGTTTATTTCTTCCTTCTGCTTCAAAGTGTTGATTTGAGTCCTGGTTTCCTTCCCTTTGTTGTTGGTTCCCTGTATATTTTACCTTTATTTCACTTTGAATAGCCTTGACTTCTTTATCTATTTTCTACCCTTGTCAACCATATCTGTGAGCATCCTGATTGCCGGTGTTTTGAACTCTGCATCTGATTGGTTGGCTATTTTTTCATCGCTTAGTTCTATTTTTGGAGCTTTGGTCTCTTCTTTCACTTGGGCCATATTTCTTTGTCTCGGCACGCTTGTTACATTGTAAGGAGCAGAGCCTTAGGTATTTGCGAGGGCAGGGAAACCCAGGTTGCACTATGGCACTGTATGTCGGGGAGGGGTCTGAGAGGGAACAACGTCACTTGCTTGGCTCTCGGCTGGGTTTCAGTCACTTCCCCCACTACTCAGAAGCAAATTGGGTCCTTCTGGTGCTGATTCTCAGGTGGGTAGGGGAGGTTCTAGGACCCGTTGGGTCTCTCCCACAAACTCTCCTGTGAGGTTGGGAGTTTCTCCTGCCGCTTCAGCCCCCACAGATTTCTACAGCCAGAGATTTTGAGACTTTCTTTTCTCACACTGGAACCCTGGGTTGTGCGGTCAGTCTCACTACCTAGTTGTTCCTCCCACTTTATCTGCATGTAAATGTGAGACCACCTGGTTTGCCAGACACAGCTTCGCCTGTCAGGTCCTTCAGCCGCTGCCTTGCCACGCTTCCTCTCCACCTCGGCTGCCCCTCTGCGCCCCTTCTACCGGTCTGAGTGAATGCTTCTTCTTTAACTCCTTGGCTGTCAGATTTCCATACAGTTTGATTTTCTAAGAGTTCTGTTTATTTTTTGTTTTTAAGTTTGTTGTTGTCCTTCTTTTGGTTGTGTGAGGAGGCAAAGTATATCTACCTATGCCTCCATCTTGGCTGGAATTCCCATTTTCATTTTTTTAAAGCATATGCTCAAGTAATTTTTTTCCAGAAAGGAAGGCAAATATTGAATTCTTTAGTCTGACTTCCAGATTGATAAATTGGCTAGGTACAGAATTCTATTTTCCAAGCCACTTTCTGTTAGCATTTTGAAGCCACTGTGTTCTAGCCTAAAAATGAAAAATCTGAAAGCCAATATAATTCTCATCCCTTTGAAAATGAGTTGTCTTTGCTCTTGGGAAGATTTTAAGAATTCTGTTTTTAAATTAGTATACTGAAATTTCATAAGGATGTACAACTTCACAATTAGTGCTTTTGAAAATGCAGTTGTGACCTACCTAAGTGTGCATTTTGATATCCTGTGTCATGGTCAGCAGTGTTGAAGACATAGGGGGTGCATGCAAAAGAAACACAATTATTTCTCAGAGATCTTCAATCTATAGGACATTTGCAGCCTAGCTTAAAGAATAAATTCTTTTTTTTAAAGATTTTAATTATTTGTCGTTAGAGGGGAAGGAAAGGAGAGAGGGAGAGAAATATCAACGTATGGTTGCCTCTCATGCATCCCCTGCTGAGCCTACAACCCAGGCATATGCCTTGACTGGGAATCGAACTGCAGTTGTTTGGTTTGTAGGCCCTCACTTAATCCACTGAGCTACACCAGCCAGGAAAAATGAATTCTTAAATGGCTTTTACATAATAATTCTTTTAAAGATTTTATTTATTTATTTTTAGAGAGGGGTAAGGGAGAAAGAAAGAGAGGGAAAGGAACATCCATGTGAGATGAGAACAACCATCAGTTTCCTCTTGCACACACGCCATCGTGGGACTGAACCTACACCCAGGCATGTGCCCTGGCCAGGAACTGAACCAATGACCTTTCACGTTGTGGAACAACACCCAGCCAACTGAGCCACACTGGTCAGGGCTACATAATGATTCTTTCTTTCTTTCTTTTTTTAAGATTTTATTTATCCATTTTTAGAGGGGAAGGGAAGGAAAGAGGGAGAGAAACATCAATGTATGGTTGCCTCTCATGCGCCCCCTGCTGGGAACTGGCCTGCAACCCAGGGATGTGCCCTGACTGGGAGTCGAACCGCTGATACTCTGGTTCACAGGCCCATGCTCAATCCACTGAGCTATACTAGCCAGGGCCGTAATGATTCTTAATAAGCCAGACTAAATTCTGTCACTAGTTCCATGTCTGGTGGGACTATGTATAGTAGAAGCTATTTATTTTTGTACCTACTGATAAAAGATTAAGTTCTGTGACTGTGAGGAGGCAAGAAAATCAGCCATTTATTTGCTCCATTGCTTCTTTAAAGTTAACTTTTCTACTAACCTTTCTCCTGTCATTTAAAAACAATTTTAAAATAAATATTTCAAATTATATTATAAGAGGCCTTTGTTCGGTAAATGACTATAGAAGTTGAAATTAATTATTTACACTTCCTCTTTTTGGCCTGTCCTGTAACTTGATCACGTGTACAATGAGCTACTTGCTGCCTTGGTTTGTCCTCTTGGGACCATTCCTATATCTTCCTTTAGGATCGCGGAACTCACATTCCCTACCCCAGGTATCTATACCAGCAAAGGAAGTAAAAACGCGATTATTTTTGTCTTTTTCTTGTATGCACACTCCTAGATCACCACTAAGGCCAGATTCCAGCTATCACAGTGAGTAATGACATAATCTCCTTTCAAAGTAGATGAGAATAAATGGGACATGATTGTAAATAAAGACTCAAAATGGTTTAAAAAATAATAAAGTGAGAATACCATCTCCAAATGTCTTTATAATCTCTTTGTCTTCAATAAAATAAAATAAGAACTATTCTAGATAAATTAACATTTTAAAAATAAAATGAGGAATATTCTAGATAAATCAACATTTTAGAGCATAGAAAAACAGGCCACTTCTTTTAAAGCCTTGTGGTATCTTAAATTCATGTTCTCAGTTCTTAGTATGATTCAGAATTCTCTGGAGATGCTTGTTAAAAATGTGACTCTTTGGGCCCCACCGTTGAAGTGTCACGAAGCAGGAAGAACTGGCTATATTAACTTCAAGTGCCAGCGATCTTTCAGGAAATTTTTTGAGATTTTTGGGGGATACATCTTGATCTATCAGTTAAAAACCTGAGTGTCTGAATTGCAGAAGAACAGCTGAATGCTATTGCCAAACAGTTGCCACCCACCCCTCCCTCAAAAGCTGTTGCTCTACTCTCAGGGCCTTGCAATGTTTATCTTCCTTTGCATATTTGCTAGTAACTCAGACGACTAACTGTTATTGACTGAGTTGGATGAGAGAAGACAATTTCTCTTTGGGAGTTTTCTCAACATACCTTCTCCAAAAAGAGGTAGAAGACAAATCTTACAACAGAGGAAATTAAAGTCCTAACAATGGTTGTGATTTTGTATATATACATTCTAAACCATGCATGTATTCTCATATATATATAAACACGTGTACCAGATTTTTTATTTTAGAGATGAAAAATCTTAATCAGGTGGGAATGTCAGAGCTTTCCTTCTGATACAGGCCTAATCAGAAAATCTAGCCATAAAGAATGAATAATCAGAAAGAAAATAATATAAAATATTAGGATTTTAGGATAGGGAGAAACTGTGTGTTCATTAAGTCCTGTCCTTTCTGTGGTGTTGTAATGTCCCTTCCTGACATGAAGGCCCATGTGGTCATGACCTCAGACTTGAATTTCCCAGGGGATGGGAAATTCAGTGACTCCAGAGGTTACTCATTACACTTTTGCTATAGTTGCCTGAGAAATATCTTCCTTACATTGACAGGAAATCTGTATCCTTTAGTTTAACCTTAACGTCTGTTTTATGTGATATTAATATAGCTATACCACCAATTTTTCTGTTTCGGGTTTTCTTTCTATCCTTTTATTTTCAAATCTCTGTGCCTTATGTTTGTCTTTTGAAAATGGCATATAACTAGATTTTTAAAAATCTGTGCCATGAAGTTTATCTTTGAAATTGACTTTATTCTACATAGAATTATATTTTAATTTATTTCTACTACTGAGTTTATGGTTTGATTTGTCCTATCATTCTGTTTTTGGTTCTTTTATCCTTTCTTGTCTTTTAAATTTTTATTCTGCTTCTTCATTTTATTTTTACTCTCTAGGAGTTTGTAGATTATATCCACTATTTCTATTGCTTCTAGAAAATTTAAGAGCATTTAGATTTACTGACAGTTTTATTGATTTCTTTTCTAACCCTTTCTTCTTATGTATGAGCCCTTCTCTCTGAGATCTTGGGCTAATGCTTGAAACACAACTTCCACTATTAGCGATGAGGAGGATCGGTTGATAACAAACTGTTCATGTTTGTCAGATCACATCTTTATTTCACCTTGACTCTTGACAGAGTTTCAATGGGAATCCAATCCTAGATTAATAATTCTTTCACCACATTAAATATATCACTGTTCCTGGATTCTATTGCCACTATTGAGAAATTAGCTTCAGGTCAAATTTCTATTTATTAATAAGTAATCTCTCTTTTGTTCCTAGCAGCTGTTTAAACACTTTTGATTCTGAAAGAATTACAGATTCACAGGAAGATGCAAATATAGTACAGAGAGGCCTTTTGTACCTTCCCCCAGTTTTCCCCAATGGTTACAGCTCGCATAACATAATAAAATATCAAAATGAGGAAATTGATCTTGGTACAATGTGTATGCATAGTTCTATGCCACTTTATCATACGTGTAGATTCTTGTAAGTGCCACATGTTTCAAGATACAGAATTATTCCATCACGAGAAAGATCTTCCTTGTGCTTCCCCTTATAGTCACACCCAAACCCCCTGCATCCCTGGCCTCTAGCAACCACTAATTTGCTCTCCATCTCTAATTTTTTTTTATAGAGAGAGAAACATCAATTTCTTGTTCCACTTATTTATGTTTTCATTGGTTGATTCCTATATGTGCTCTGACCTGGAATCAAACCCTCAACCTTGGTATATCAGGATAATACTCTAACCAATTGATCTACCTGGCCAGGGCTATAATTTTTTTTATTTTTGAAAATGTTATGTAAATGGAATCACATTATATGCTACGAAGTAAATTGCTTCAACACACCCCTCATGTGCTGAAACCCTAACCCTCCATGTGACTGTATTTGGAGATAGGGTTCTTAGGAGGTCATGAAGGTTAACCGAGGTCATGAGGATGGGAGCCTAATCTAATAGAATTAATGTGCTCACAAAAGGAGACACTAGGGATCTGTCTCTTGCTACCATGCTCTCCCCTCTACCCCTATGTGAGGATTCAGTGAGAAGTCAGCCAGGAGCAAGTCAAGAGTCCTCATCAACAACTAACCCTGCTGGACTAAATTAAGTCTAAGACTCCTAGCCTCCAAAACTGAGGGGAAATAAACTTCTGTTGTTGAAGCTACTCAGTCTATGACATTGTCTTACGGCAGCTCTAAAAGACTAGTGTACTATATGTGACCTTTGGAGATTTTTATTTTTTCCACATGACATAATATTCTTGAAATTCAACCAAGTTGTTGGTATAGAATAGTTTGTTTCATTATATTGCCAAAAAGGCTTCTACCTGGCTGCTTTTAAGAACTTTGATTTGTCTTCTGTGTTCTGCAGATTATGTGTCTGGGTGTTCATTTTTTTTCCTAATTATCTTAGAATTTGTTGTGCTTCCTGAATCTGAGAATTGATGTCATTAATCAATCCTGGGAAATACTTAGACATTATCTCTTCTAATATGACCTCTCTACATTCTTTTCTTTCCTTCTAGAACTCTACTTGGGCATATTCGATGTTCTCATTCTATCCTCCATGACTCAACTTTTCTTGTACATTTTGCATCTCTCTGTATCTTTTTGTTTTATTCTGGGTCATATCTTCAGATTTATATTAGAGATCAGTTATTCTCCTCAGTAGTTTAAGCCAACTATTGAGTTTTTTATGTCAATTATTATTCTTATAGCAACTTTATTATGGCATAAATTCACAAACCAAAAAGTTCACCCTCTTAAAGTGCACAAATTCATTTTTTGTTGTTTTTTCTTATTACTTTAAATTTTTTTTATTTGTTTAGTTTTCGAGATAGGGGAAGGGAGAGAGATAGAGAAGGAGAGAAGCAGCAATGTGTGGTTGCCTCTCACATGCCCTGTACTGGGGACCTGGCCCACAACCCAGGCATGTGCCCTGACTGGGAATCAAACCAGCGACCCTTTGCTTCACAGGTGGGCACTCAATCCACTGAGCCACACTGGCCAAAGCTTTTTCTTGTTTGTTTGTTTTTTTTAATAATTGATATAAATTATTTGATAATTGATATATAATATAAGTTTAAGGCATACAGCATAATAGTTTGATTTACATATATTGTGAAATGATTACCACAACAGATTCAACTAACATCCATCTTCATATAGCTACAATAGGAAGAAAAGAAAAAAGAAAAAATAGTTTCTCCCTGTGATGAAAACTTTCAGGATTTATAAAGTGCACGAATTTAGTGATTTTCAGTAGAGTCAGGGAGTTGCACATGTACTGGTACTACCGACGTCCAGAACATTGTCATCGCCCCAGAAAGAAACCCCATACCCTTCAGCAGTCACTCCATTTTCCACTCTCCTCCCATTCCCTGGAAACTACTCATCTGCTCTCTGTCTCTACAGATTTTCCTGTTGTGGATATTTCATGTGAATGGAATCCTTCACTATATGGCCTTGTGTGTCGGACTTTTTTTTCACAAAGCAAAATTTTCCAAGGTTCATTCATGTTGTATCAGTACTTCATTCCATTTTATTGCAAAAAAATATTACCTTGTATATACCATATTCTGCACCACCTTTTGTTATCCATTCATCAGTTGATAGACTTAGGAGCTGTTTCCACTTTTTGGCTATTACGAATAATGCCACTATGGAAATTCATGTATAAGTTTTTGTGTGGACATATGTTTTCAATTCTCTTGGTTATGTACCTAGGAACAGAATTATTGGGTTATGTGGTAACTCTTATTTAATAATCTAAGGAACTACTGGACTGTTCTCCGAAGTGACTACATAGTTTTACGCTCCCACCAGCAATGTATGAGAGTTCCAGTTTTCCTACATCCTTGCCAACACCTCTCATTTCCATCTTTCCCATTATGGCCATCTTAGTGGGTGTGCAGTGGTGGTATCTCATTGTGGTTTTGATGAACAATTTCCTAATGACTAATGATGTTGAACATCTTTACATGGGCTAATTGGCACATATCTTCTTTGGAGGAATCTCTAGTCAAATGCTTTGCCCATTTAAAAAATGGTTTATTTATCTTTTTTTATTGTTGCTTTTTAAGAGGTTTTTAGATTTTCTGAATGTGAGTCCCTTATTACAAATATTTTTCCCATTCTGTGGGTTCTCTTTTCCCTTTCTTAATGGTGCCCATTGAAGAACAAATTTTTTAGTTTTGATGGAGCCCATTTATCTGCTTTTCAGTTGTTGCTTATGCTTTTCACATCATACTGAAGAAACTATTGCCTAACCCAAGGTCACAAAGACTTGCTCCCATGTTTTATTCTAAGAACTTTATACTTTAACCTCTTACATTTAGGTCTTAGATCCATTCTGAGTTAATTAATATATATGGTTTGAAATAAGAGTCCAAATTCAATGAGTATCCAGTTGGCTCAGAATCACTGTCTGAAAAGATTATTCTTTCTTCCATTGAACTGTCTTGGTGCCTCTTATAAACTGAATGCTGTGTCCTCCCCGCCTCCCCGCCCCGCCCCCAAATTTGTATGCTGGAATGCTAACCTCCGATGTATTGCAGGTTGGGCCTCTGGAAAGTGATTAGATCAGGAAGCACTTATAGAGCCTCCCCCCCCCAAAAAAAAAAGAAAAATAGAACAAAACCAAACACACACAGACAAAAAATAGAGACTCCAGAGAACTCTCACCCCTTGTGCCATGTGAGGATACACCACGAGCACAGCTGTCTGGGAACTGGAAAGTGAGCCTTCAGCAGACACTGAATCTACCATGCCTTGATCTTGGACTTCCAACCTCTAGAAGTGTGAGAAATAAATGTTGTTTGAGCCACCCAGTCTATAGTATTTTTGTTAAAAAGTCCAGACTGATTAAAAATGACCTTTGTCAAACATCAGTACATGTAAGGAATAATTTCTGGACTCTCAGTTTTATTCCATTTATCTTTATGTCTATACTTATACCACACCATCTTGATAACTGTAGCTTTGTAGTGAAATTTAAAATTGGAAAGTATGCTCCACCTTTGTCCTTCTTTTCAAGATAGTTTTTCCTATTCTGGATCCCTTGCATTTCTATGTGAATTTTGGATTAGTATGTTAATTCCTCCCAGAGAAATAGCTAATATTTTGATAGGAATTGTTTAGAATCTGTATACCAACTCAGAGATTATTACTACTTTAACAATATTAAGTGTTCCATAAACAAGGAATATCTTTCCATTTAGCTAGTTCTTCTTTAATTTCTTTCAATAATGTTTTGTACTTTTCAGTGTACAAATCTTGAACTTCTTTTGTTAAATTTATTTTTAAGGATTTTAGTGTTTGATGTTATTGCAAATATATGATTTGTCCATAATTTCATTTTAAGTTATTAATTTATGTATAGAAATCTAATTGATTTTTAATATATTTTTAATTTATCCTACAACTCTGATGAACATGTTTATTAGTTTCAGCATTTGTGTGTGTGTGTGTGTGTGTGACTGTTTTAGCATTTTTTGTATATAGGATTATGGCATTTGTGAGTGGAGATAGTTTTACTTCCTTCTTTCTAATCTGGATGCCTTTTATTTCTTTTTCTTGCTTAATTGCCCTGGCTAAAACCTTCAGTACAATGTTGGATAAGCGGCAAGAGCAGATATCTCTGTCTCATTCCTGATCTTAGATGGAAAACATTCAGTTTTTCACCATTGTGTGTCGTTAGCTATATGTTTTTCATAAATGACCTGTATCAGATTCAGAATTTCTCTTCTATTGCTAATTTGCTGAGTGTTTCTTCATGAAATGGTGTCAGATTCTGTCAAATGTTTTTCTACATCTATTGAGATGATTCTTGTCCTTTATTCTATTAATATATTACATTGATTTTCATATTTTAGACCAACCTTGCATTCCTGTGATAAATTCCTCTTGGTCATGGTGTGTAATTCTTTTTATATGCTACTGAATTCAGTTTGCTAGTGTTTTGATGAGGATATTTAAGTTTATATTCACAAGGGATATTAGTCTGTAGTTTTCTTGTAACATCTTTGTACAGTTTTGGTATCAGGGTAATACTGGCCTCATAAAATGGGTTGGAAAGTGTACTCTCTGTTCTATTTTCTGCAAGAGTTTGTGAAGAATTGGTAGTAATTCTTTAAAAGTTTGGTGGAAGTCACTAGTGAAGCCATGTGGGCCTGGGTTTTTATTTTTTTCAAATGCTAATTTAATCTCTTTACTTTTTATAGCTGCATTCAGATTTTCTCTTTTTTTTTTGAGTCAGTTCTGGTAGTTGTGTCTTGTAATTTGTTTATTTATTAGTTTATCTAATTTGTTGACATACAACTGTTAATAGTGTTCCCTTGTAATTCTTTTTATTCTGAAATGTCGGAGGTAATAGCCCTTCTTTCATTCTTGATTCTAACAATTTGAATCTTCTTTTTTCTCTTTGTTAAAAAAATGTGACAAAGCTAAAGTTTCATCACATTCGTTGACCTTTTAAAATCAATGAAACTTTTGGTTTTGTTGATTTTTCTCCATTATTTTTCTATTCTCTGTCTTACTTATTTTCTCTCTAGTTTTTATAATCTTGTTCCTTCTGCTTGTTTTTGTTTTATTTTGTTCTTTTTTTTTCTAGTTTCTTAAGCAGAAGATTAGGTTTTTTGAATTGGGATTATTCTTCTTTTTTAAATGTAGGCATCTAAAGGTATGAATTTCTCTCTAAGCCCCGCTTTGCTTCATCCCGTAAGTTCTGGGATGTTGTGTTTCACTTCAATTTATCTCAAAGTATTTTCTAATTTCCTTTGTGATTTCTCCTTTGACTCTTTGGTTATTTAGGAATACTATGCTTAATTTCCATATATTTGGGAATATTCTAAATTTTCTGGTATTGATTTCCAATTTCGTTTCATTATGGTCAGAGAATATATTCTGTGTGATTTCAGTGTTGATTTCTAAGTTTATTGAGGACTATTTTGTGGCCTAGAATGTCCCATGTGTACATGAGAAGAATGTATATCCCACTGTTATTAGAGAGACTGTTTTACATGTGTCTATCAGGTCTAGTTGATTATGTGTTTGTCATTTATTTTTTTATTGACCTTTTGCCTAGTTCTTGTAATATTATATTTTTCATTTCTAGAACTACTTTTTGGTCCTTAAAATTATGCTTGGTTATTTTTAATCAGCTCTTTCTCTTTAATCATATTTTACCTCCCTTTTAAATTATTATATGCCAATTAGGCAAACCTATTTTATATACAGTATATGATAATTCCAATTAATGCATGTTTTTATAGATTGAGTCTGCTGTCTACTACATCTCACGTACGTTGCCTTGTTTTGTTTTGGGTTTTTTTGTATATTCTGTAATACTCGACAGCATGCTCCTATTCTTTGGACCATTATCTATGGAAATTGTTTGAAGCCTGACTTTAGGTACATTTTTTCATAAAAGATTTGTCTTGCTTCTCTGGGTGCCCGAGGTTACTTTACATTTTTAGACTGAGGTTTTAAACCTTGTAGGTAGTTTGAATTCAGAACAAGACTCATATGAGAACTGATGAGGTTTATACATTACCAGGGTAGATTTTATTTCTCCCTTCAACTAATATAAAGGTCAAGATAGCAAGTTCCCTTGTTATCTTTTCCATCAGGGTAAATTTGTTTGTTACTTATCATTATAGTGATGCTATACCCCTTGGGGTTCCCACCTTTATGTAGGCTATTCTTTCAGATTCTATACTTTGGGCCGAAGTGTAGAATTTTAGCTTCTGTTCATTGTGCCATGAAGTGCTACCCAATGAAAACTCAAGGTTACCAATGTTAAGCAGATGACCTCAAGGTGAAAACCAACCCCAGGGTTATTTTTTCTATTTGGACTTCAACTTTCATTTTATTTTTGGCATGTGAGATTTTTTTTTTACTGCAAGCTCAGTGATATATAAATGCATGTGTTTAAAAACATCTTTTAAGATTTTATTTATTTATTTTTAGAGAGAGGGGAATGGATGGAGAAAGAGAGGGAGAGAAACATGGATGTGAGAGAGAAACAGCAATTGGTTGCCTCTTGTATAAGTCACTACCAGGGACTAAATCAGCACCTCATGCATGTACCCGGACTAGGAATTGAACAGATAATATTTAGCTTTGTGGGACAATTTCCAACTAAGTGAGCCATACCATTCAAGCCTGTATTTTAAATTTTTTAAAAGAATTTATTGATTTATTTTTAGAGAGAGAGGAAGGGAGGGAGAAAGAGAGGGAGAGAAGTATCAATGTGTGGTTGCCTCTCACACACTCCCCACTGGGGCCCTGGCCCACAACCCAGGCATGTGCCCTGACTGGGAATCAAACTGGCAACCCTTTGCTTTGCAGTCTGGCACTCAATCCACTGAGGCACATTGAGCTGTATTTTAAATTTTTATTCAGAAGTTTTAACTGTTTTTTAAGGAGGGATTTTAAAGGTATGTAGTAAATCACACTGCCTATGTTACCCATTTGTCCTCAAGAGCATAGCAACTTCTATAATTCAGAGAAAAGAACATATTAAAAAGCTGTTCCTTTTGCCTACCTTCTTGATGCATCTCACAATCTGAACAGGCATCTCTTTAGGAGAAAGTGCTTGTGGAATAATGATTCCCACTGCTCACCCTTAGCTCCTCCTCCCTTTTGTCCACCTAGTCTCCCTGACACGGAGGTCTCAGGTCAGAAAGACAAGAGTGCCCAAAGCAGGAAACAGCGGGAAGAACCAGCACATGGGCGTAAGTACCCGACACAGAGTGCCCTGCTGAAAGTCGGGAGCAGGAGGGTGGTCAGATAGGACAGAGGAATGGAATGTGAATACCAGAGTATTTGAGGTCAGTTTCCTTTCTCCTCCCCTTCTTCTTCAAGCTGCACCTCTATATCTGTTTGCATTGCAGCATGAGAACTGTCACTTTGAATGTTGCTAGCAGAGCCACACCTCCCATGGCAGACGCTGTCACTCTATTAATGCCGTCAGTCAGCTCTGCTTCAGCTTTGCCTTACTGCTTCATTTTGAGCCATCGTATAAAACATCCCCAGTCTTTTCTATGCCTAATGCTAATTCATATCTCCCTCATTTTTTATCCTGATCAGCGGGTTTTTAAAAAGCCTGAGTACACGAACATACATTTGTCACTTTACTTTGTTAGTTTCATCCTGTCATTCCAGCCAGCAAGAACTTTTAGTCCTGATTCTGTCTGCTGATCCTGTTTTTTCTTGTCATCTGCCAACTTGATGAGTACTCCACTATCTATTCATCCAAATCACTGATAAAATATGTAACTAGATCAGACTTACCTCTCGAAATTTCCTTCTACACTGATGTTGATGCCTTACCCAGTACCCTTTGGGTATGACTGTTCAACCAGTTACTGATCGACCTTGTTGTGCTTGTACCAAGAACAAGTCTGCCTGGATGTCACGTGTGTTCTTGTTAGTAGCGTTGTTACAAGTGCATGTTTTGTTGACCCACCAGTACAGCAACCATCTCGAAAAAGTGAGTCCAAGACCAGTTCAACAAGACTTGTTCTTGGCGGAACCATTTTAGAGCCTAGCAACCTCTGCTGCCTATTTTTTCATTCTCACTGGAGGACATTTTTTCACTGTTTTTTTTTTTTTTTTTTTTTAAGAGAAAGAGAGAGGAAGGGAGAGAGAGAAACATCGATGCAGGCAGAAGAGAGAACCATTGCTTGGTTGCTGTATGCACCTGGACTGGATATCAGAGTGCCCAGATCAGGGACCAAAGCTGCAACCTAGGCACATGCCCTGACCAGGAAGGGAACCCACAGCCCTTTGGCTACAGGATGATGCTCCAAGCAACTGAGCCACACCAGCCAGGGTTCTGTTGCCTTTTTAAAGTGACTCACCAACAACCTCTTACTAATCAACTCCAGAAAATGACCCACCTGTATCATGAAAATCACCAGTTTAGGATTTATAAACCATGCATTTATAAAAGGGCATTCTTTCCTTCTTTTGAAGATCAAACAGATTGAAATCTATTGAAATCATGTCATCTACCTGGTTGAGCTTTTAAATAATATATTTGGTAGGCAGCTGTAAAAGGAGGCCTAAAATATAGGGGCTTAAGCAAAATAAAAGTCTACTTCTCTCTCAAATAAAAGCTGGGTAAGCACCTCTGGTAGTTATGGCAGCTTTATAATAATCAGGGACTCAGTGTCCTTCCCTCCTGTTACTCTTAACAGGCCACTTCTATCGTACAGTTTAAAAGGGCTATGCCTGTTCCTCTCTCACTTCTTCGTGTAAGCCAGTGAGAAGACAGAAAGGAAGGAAGGGGAGAGCATGTTCTTTCCTTTAATGTGAACAACCCAGAAAGTTCAGACATCACTTCTGCTTTTATTTCATTGGTCATGACTTAATCACATTGCCACATCTAGCTGAAAGGGAGGCTAGGAAATATCATCTTCACTTTGGATAAATAAGGACCTACCCAGAGTGACCAAGTCCTCCCGGATTACCCAGGTCTTTTCCAGAACTAGCACTGAAAGTCCTGCGTCCTGCAAACCCCCTCAGTCAAGGGCAAACAGGGAGTTGGTCACCCTATATCTCATTAAAACTTGGAGGTTCTAAAAACAGAAGAGGGAGATGGTGGACCACTAGGTCTCTTCCTCACTCTCCAATTTGTCTTATGGATCTACTAATTCTTCCTATATGTGAGGATGACTTTCTTCCTTTTAGTTTGAAGATTTTTCTCCTTGAAATACAGGACTAAAAAAAAAAAAGGAGAAGCCCTGGCTGGTGTAGCTCAGTGGATTGAGCACGGGCCTGCGAACCAAAAGATCGCAGTTCGATTCCCAGTCAGGGCACATCCCTGGGTTGCGGGCCAGTTCCCAGCAGGGGTCACATGAGAAGCAACCATACATTGATATTTCTCTCCCTCTCTCCTTCCCTTCCCTTCTAAAGATAAATAAATAAAATCTAAAAAAATTAAATTATTTTTTAAAAAAAGGAGAAAAAAATAGAGGACTAAAGCAAAGCAGATGTTAATAAGTCTTCATTGTCCTTATCAGTCACCACTGCATCTATTATCCACTCTCCCTTCTCTTGCCTCTGAACATTCACTTAATCCCTTTTGCTGATCTTGGCATTTTAAAGAAAAGTCAGACAATTTACAAACAAATATATAAAAATGGCCATGAAACACATGAATAAGTTCTTAACATCACTAATAATCAGAAAAATGCAAATGAAACCCATGACGAGGTTCTTATACACCCATTAGGATAACGGAACTATTAAAAGACTGATAATAGCAAGTACAGGTGAGAACATGGTACTACTGCCACTCAAATACTCTGCTGTTGAGAATTTAAAATGATGCACCACTTTGGAAGACAGTTTGGCAGTATCATAAAAAGCTAAACACACACCTACAATATGACCCAGCCATTCCACTCTGAGATATTTGCCTAAGAAAAGTGAAAGCTTATATTTTTACAAGGACTTGAATGTGAATATTTGTAGCAACTTTATTTCTAATACGCATAAGCCTATAAATAACCCAAATATTCATCAACATATGAATGGATAAATAAATTTTGGTATATCTATACAATAGGATGCTCCTCATCAATACAAATGAACAAACCACTGATTTATAAAACAACAGATGAATCTCAAAATCACTACATTGAGTAAAAAAGCCAGACTCCCCCCAACAAAAGGATATATGATCCTATGTCATGTATGATGCCATTTGTATAAATTCTGGAAAATGCAAACCAACATGTACTGACAGAAACAGAGCAGAGGTCACCTAGGGACAGGGGTAGAAGGAAAGCTGGATTACAAAAGGACACAGGAAACTTTTAAGGGTGCTGGAAATAAATGTCAGTATCTTGACTCAGTGGTGCTCAGTGGTTTTACACTTTAAATATGTTCAGGTTAGACCTAAGCAAAGTAGTTTTAAGACAATGAACTGCTTTTTTTGGCAAAACTAAAATATAGTGTTAGAAATCAAGAAGGTGGTTAGCTTTGGCTAGGGTTGGGGTTTGGGGCATCCAATGATTAGAAGGAATCATGAGTGGGTTTCTGGAGTTGTGGGCTGTTCTGTGTTTTTTTATTGGGGTGCTTAGTATATGGGTGTGTGCAGTTTTTGAAAATGAATTGAGCAACACAACTGTGATTGCTGTGCTTTGGGGTATGTATGCTGTAGTTGAATAACGTTTATTAAGGGAAAAAAATCAAGCCCCATCTCCTTTCGGGCTTATTTCTTTACTGATACCATTTGTACACGTCTGTCTAACTGTGCAAAGTCATCCTCGGTTCTGCTCCCTTCTTTCCATCTTCTGTGTGTTCTCAGAAAGAATGAGCCTTCAGAGAATAAGACGTTTCTTGCAGGTATGTCCTTGTTAATTCACTAGGACAATTTTATTCATACATTGCCGAGTTTGAAAAGCAATTTGAGATTGTAGACTGCAGGCTCCTAGGGAGCAGGGGTTGAATTCCAGCCTCCAGACCAGTTCCTGGCTCACCTCAGTGCTTGCCAAACATGTCTACTCCATGAAGGTCATGGCAACCTTTTTTATATGCTACCTAATATATGTTTCTTTTGAATAAAGTAAGCTCTCCCATCATATTCTGCTTTTAAATTTTATCATACCAGTCTTAGTTAATTAAAACTAGACTTTTACCTTATTGGCTTTTCCCTGCAATTGGGGAAACTGAGGCTGTAAGTATTTTATTTGTCAACTACTTTCTTTATAAGAATCATTGGGAACCTCATGCCCTCTTTTTTCTGTGTCATATTTGTTTTCCCCCCCTCCACCCTCATCCATATTCTGTATAAACATCTGTAAGGTACTGTTAAGCAAGTGTCTAGGTTACTTTATTTCTTGTTTAACATTAAGATTTACTCTACATGGAAGGTCTTTAAATCACTTTTTTATTACATCTTTGTACATCTCTTTATTTAAAAACAAGTACGTTTTATTTTTAAAATTCTCCGAGCAGCTCAACTAATCCCCGAGCAAGCCTGTTCTTGCCTGCTTTTGTGGGATCCACTTCCTTTCTGGTCAGGAACTTCTCATTTCAGCTCTTCATGTGAATGTCCAGAATGAACAATGCCCCAGTGCCATCTGTTATAAAACTATTCTCCTTCTTTATTTCTTTCCCAAATTCCCACAGACAACTTGCAAGAAGCAGCTCCAATACCATGTATATTCCTTAGGCCTTCTGACACCTGCCTAATAATTTACAAAGATTAAAAATTCTTTTGCTTTTCCCAGTAGCACTCTTGCAAACATGGTGAGTGTTCCTGAAACCAGCAGGACTTCCTGTAAGTGTGGCAAGCGTCAATCCCAGATAGTCACACAGTACAAGGAGGATAAGGATTCTCTGTATGTGAGGGGTAAGCAGCTTCATGACAGGAAGCAGAGTGGCTACGGTGGGCAGACTGAGCCAATTTTCCACAAAAAGGCTAAAGCTACAGAGAAGATTGTGCTGAGGCTTGAATGAAGTTGAGCCCAATTGCGTTCTAAGAGAATGCTGCCTATTAAATGGAAGCATTTCCAATTGGGTGGTGATGAGAAAGGGCCCAGTGATACAGTTCTAAGCTTCATATTTTGTTTCATTATGTGAAAAAAAACTCTTGAGGATAAAAAAATTCTTTTTGGTTTCTTTTAAGCAATGCCTCCTCTTCCTGTAAGTTACAACCTGTGGACATTTGTGAGTGGGTTTGAGCTAATGTTCACTCTATGCCTTCTGAGGCAGCACAGGGCTTTGGTCATGGCTGAATCCACTAATCCATTCTATCTAACCTTTATTTTTCTGTCTGCCTATCTATCATCTATCCATCCATCCATCCATCCATGTTTCTTTTCTAGAAGGTTTTTTATAGACTCTCATTAAGTTTTGTTTTTCCAGTAATACACTGGTTCCTCAGTTTTTCTTCTCTGCTAATTTTTGTTGTAGTCAACCATATTTTGATTCAAGTTTTTCTGTTCACCTACTCAGAATCTTTCATTTCCTAGTTTCTGAAGTGTGTATTATTTCTTCCAGTGGATCTAGGAATTTTACCTTTTTGTCAAGTGGCATCAGAATAATATTAAATCATTCTCTGGACAAGGAAATATGAATTCAGAAACATGAGTATCCTTATTGAGAAAGCAATCGGCTTCTGACGAAGGGGAAATGACGAAGCAATCTCAACAAGTCTTTGTTTATTCAGGTGCAGTTGAGTAAATTACTTCTGCTCCAGAACATTTCCAATGCTTGTGAGTTACACGGCTTATTTCAAAGCTGGTCCAAGTGGCCTAAGATCAAAGGTCCATGCTAACAGAGTTCTGCTGTACTTTGGGTTTCCTTCCTGATGTCATTCACTTTTTTGCTTATTGTTACTCAAGGTTCAAGTAGATAAGAACTCTCTCAAAAGTGTTCCAGAGCTGGCCTTCACCTTTTAAAGAGAAACACCAACCCTCATGCAGGTATATACCTCTAGGTTTGTGAACAATGTCTTAGATAACTTCACAAAGCCATGAACATGCTAGTGTAGAAGACAGTGGAATGGCTGCCCTGCTTGAATCCTGAAGCTCTAGCGGCCATGACCTCTGGCATATGCACCAGTGTGAGAGAATGAGAGCTGTGTGCAGACAGAAACCCAGATATAAATGAAGAGAATGCATTGTTATTGTCTCTGAGGCCTGCTCTACTTGCCTTTTATGGGTTATTTACTTCAGCCAAAACTTTCTTGCTTAACCTTATGTTATCAGAGTTTCCATTAAAAGTATCCAAAAAATGCCCTGGCAACACATGTGCCCCTTCTACCAGTAGGATCCCAGTCACCAAACGGGAGTCATTGTTAGTAGCTGGACTTCTGGGATGGTGGGGTCAGATCCGGGTACTCCAAGCATGCAGGCCTGAAGTTGGAAGCCCAAACAGAAGGGAGGAGAGAAAAAAAACGAAGCTCACTAAACAGTTCAAACATATAAGTAGCGTCTTGTTTCTCCAGCCTCTGAGCAAGGTCAACCTGGTAAACTAAGCAGTCAGCAGCTACAAAAGGCAAAATGAGAACAGTGTGCAAGCTTTAAGTAGATCCCTGCATGAAGGAGGAGTTGTGGTACCAGACGCAATAAAAATGTGTTCATCTTACAACTGAAAGTTTGTACCCTTTGACCCACATCTTTCTGTTTTCTCCATGAAATTCTCAGAAATACTTGAACAAGGGGCTCTGCATATTCATTTTACATTGGGCTGCACAAATGACATAATTGGTCTTGTGAAGGCTCAGATGTAGCAATTTGGGGTGCAGTGGTGGCTGGAGGTGAAGTGCAGACCTGGCAGCAGGGAAAGTTAAGTGAATGTCCAAGGCTGAACGATAGATCAGTTCCCTGCTCCCCTGCTCTGTCTCCACAAGTAGCCATGCATTTAGTACCTGTCCATACCCCAGTTTTTATACTAACTTTTCCCAACTTTTATTACTTTAATTGGGTTGAAGGAATTGCCAACCCTCTACCATTTACTCCACCATGTTCTGTGATTTTAATAATCCTAGTATTGCTTGCACCCCCACCCCTTTATTTTCAGATATTTTTGGTTGGGTCTGTTACAACTCCTCCTTCATGTTTATTGATGGAGTCACTTTTGAACAGACTGAATGACTCAAAGAAAAAGCATCTTGAAATCTGTAGAAACCTTTAAAAACAGGCCCCCAACACTCTATAGTAAAGCCCATCTTTTCATGTACTCTGAACTTTTAGTTGGCTCTTAAATACAGTCCCTTCCAGTCAAGATCATCAGACATTTAAGGAAGGCTCAACATGAAAGTCATACTGCAAAACAGTGGGAGGGGGGAAAAGAACCTGGAGAAAATGGAGACATTAAAAAGAGCAGTAGAAAGCTTAAGCAAAAATGACATTCTCAAGACCTTAAAAGAGAACATTTCACTCTGAAATAAAAACAAGAGTCTATAAAGAAGAGAAATAATTAGGGAACAAGAAAGAGCATTTAGAAATTTAAGATGCAGTATAACTATAAAAATTTAACAGACTACATAGAAGATGAAATTTTAAGAATCTCTAAGAAGGTAAGTTAAAAAGAAAAGAATTAGGATTGTTACTTATTCTCAGAGAATTTACCATGTCATTCTCAAACAGCTCTCTTTATTCTTAATAATATTACCTGTTCTAAAGTCTATTTTATCAAATATTGATACAACCACTCCAATTTCCTTTTGGTTAGTGTTTACATGTTGTATCTTTCTTCATTCAAGCACCTGTAATGTGATTATTGATATGCTATGATTGAGTTAAACTGTACTTTTTCACCTGTTCTTTGTTTTCTTTTTTCCCCCTTCCATCTCTTGGGTAATGTGAGCATTTTTTGTGACATCATTGTATCTCCTCTATAGAATTATTATGTACACTTCCTTAAAAAATTTAGTGATTGTCCTAAGAATATATTATATGTAATATATAATATAGATCAAAATCTATCTTAAAAAAATAATCTAGCACTCATGTTTAGTGTGATGATTTTACAACCAAATATTCTCAGTTTTTCCTCCCATCCTTCGTGTTACGGTTGCATACCTTTCCAATTTACATATAATTTACACACGTAATACATTACTACTATTTCACTTGAGTGGTTAAGTTTTGTCTTAGAACAATTAAAAATATGTTTTTATTGTACTTTAAATTATTCCATTTCTAGTTCTTTTTCGTGGAGATCCAGGTTTCAGTCAGGTGTATGTTTTTGACTTGAAGAATTTTCTCTGTTTCTTGTAGAGTAGACCTGCTGGCAATGAGTTTTTGCAATGTGTGTTCTCTGAGAAAGTATTTCTTTCTTCTTCTTCTTTTTTCTTCCAAAAAAGCCATTCTTGTTGAGTCCAGGATTCTGGGTTGAAAGCTTTTTCTTTCTGCAGTTTGAAGATATCACTACATTATTTTCTTATGAGAAATCTGTTTTAAATTTTCTTTTTGTTCCTCTGTATGTAATGTTGCTTTTCTTGCTGGCTGACTTTAAGGTCTTTTCTCTTTTAAAAAAATAATTTGAATATGGTTTGCCTGTGTGTATGTGTGTGTGTTGTTTGCTTGTTTTGGTATTTATCTAGTTTGGTGTGCTCTGAGCTCTTTAGATCTGTAATCTGGTGTTAGTCATTAATTTTGGAAAATTCTCAGCCAATCGTTCTTCACATATTTCTTCTGCCCCATTTTGTCTCTCTTTTCATTCAGGAATCCAATTATGCATGTGCTGGAGTGTTCGATATTGTCCCACAGCTCCTCGGACGTTCTGGTTCTTCCCACATGCACACCCACTCTTTTCTGTTCATCGTATTTCAATTGGGGGAATTTCTATTAACCTGTCTTCATGTGTGCTCTCAGTGGTGTTGAGTCTCCCAAGGAGCCAATTGGTATTGTACTTTTCCTTTCTAGCACTTCCATCTGATTCTTATAGTTTATATCTCTGCTGAAATTACTTTCTAACTTTGCATGAAGTAAGTCTTTTCCATCAACCAGAGCTATTTTAAATGTCCTGTCACTTCCAGCCTCTGTGTCCTGAGTCTGGTTCTGTGCATTGCTCTCTTAGGAGAGTGTTTTTATACCTTTTCGAATGCCTTATAATTTTTCTTGGAAGCTGGACATCTTGTGTAGGACAAAAAGACTGAGGTCATCACTTTATGCCTGCCAATTGGCATGTCTTTCCTTTTTCTATGTCTTTAGCATGGGGGATTGGAGTAGTATACATAGGTGTTGGACTGGGTGTGAGATGAACTGTGGCTATAGTTATCTTGAGTATACCACAAGGATTAAAAAAAGAAAAGAGGCAGACTAACTTCAAATTCAAAGCTTTTTGGAAGCCAGCTGGAGAGCCTAAATTGCACAATAACCAAATAAGAGAGACAAGCACCTGCAAGGAGAAGGGAAATTCAGCCGCCCCCTTAGCTGGGGTGGTTGTAACTAGTAGACACCTGTGAGAAGAGTTCAGCTGGAGCAGCTGATGTATTGGTGGAGGACAAAGTGTGAGTTTGATGAGACAGTGTTTAAACTTTCTGTCATTTGGGTGGTTTTTTCAGTCAAGGTCCCAATGCAACTACAAAGAATGGTCTAGAACTCAGGCTAGAAATAACAGGCACAGACACTCTCTAACAGTGGAAAATTGTAGTGGTGGGAAATTGTAACCCACCCCACCATTCTTTTCACATTGTTTCTGCTAGTGCTGACTCTAATATGTGGCTACCTAAAATAAACAGCATGTTTGCATAAGAATCCTAGGAACTAACTTCAAAAACATAGACTATGACTTTCAAGCTTCCCAGCTCTGAGAGGCTTGCTGACCCTCAACCATGGAGCCAGGGTGACCTGAGGCCAGGATGACGCACACAGGACCATCACCTGTGTTATCAGAATGAATTGTGCTCCTCTGCACAAAGAGAACTTTCAGCCTCCTTCCTTGATCTCTTTGTCCAGTTCTCTTCTCCCTCCTCATAAAAACCTCTGCCTGCACTGAGATGAGGAAATGGACTTTTAGACATGAGTCCCCATCTTGCCAGGAGATGGGCTTTGAGAGTGAGTCCTCATCTTCCAGGTGGCGGGCACCTGACAAGAAAACACTTTTCTTCGCATTAGCACCTGCCTCTCAAGTAGTAGCTTTTGAAGCGGCAGGCAGCTGGACCTGCATTTGGTTAGGACTCACTGAAGGGACGATAGGAGGGCTCTGTCATCAGAGCCTGGAGGTGAGGGGAGAGCTCCTGATAGAAACCGAAACTTTCTGGAGATACTGCCAGCTGAAACAACCACACAGGGAGGGGAAAAATACTTGGAATTCACTCTTTTCCTTCCTCCCTCTAATCTCCTGCTGGTCCTTCCCCATTGGCTGAACTCAGACAGAAAACCAGTTGGGTTAGGCTGTGTCCTAGAGCACATGGCATGGAGGTAGGGTGCGGTAGGCTGGGGAAGCTATCTGTGGCACCTACCACGCAGGCACGTGGGGAACAGCTGAAAAACACAGGAATTAGGTGATGTTTTGAGTTTGTTTCTTTCTTTAAAATTTTTTAATTGATTTTTTTGAGAGAGAGAGAAAGGGAGAGAGAGAGGAAGGGAAACATCGATTTGTTGCCCTACTTATTTATGCATTTACTGGCTGATTCCTGCATGTGCCCTGACTGGGGATTGAATCTGCAAACTTGGCACATTGAGGACAGTGCTTCAACCAACTGAGCCACCTGGCCAGGGCTTGAGTCTTATTAACCATATGCCTTTGGGAAAACTCCTTTTTCTTTCTGATTCTATTTAAGCCTTTATACATGCTAAGAACATTGCCTTTCTTGTATGATGGTTGTGGGTTTTCAATGAGATGAAGTATGCGTGTAAAGTGCCTGGCCCACACTTAGCCTCCAATAACTGGGAACTTAAAAAAAAATGTAGCGATCGTTACTCTAAGGATAGCAGTTAGTGCATGAAAATATCAATCTCTCCCTATGGAGACAACAGAGAAATGAGTACTCTATAATGTGAATGAATGGTGAGACTAAAATGAGAGAGGCACTTGGGGCATTTATTGGGAGTATTTACTTGGTCTTACCTTTCAACCCAGTGGGTTTCACTTCTAGGAATTTATCTTAAGGAAATAATCATTTGAAAAGTAGGCAATGAGGTGGTTTATAACCTTGGTTCTGCACGCAGAGAGACCTAGACTGAACTTCCAGCTCCATCCAGGATATAACATCAACTACGAATAAATAAGAAGGCAGACAACCCATAGAAAACTAGTCAAAAGATTCATACAGGTATTTCGCAGAAAGGATATCCAAGTTGAAAAGGTGCTCAACATCTTTGTTCACCAGGAAAACGCAAGTTAGTATCACAATGAGAAACCACTACATTCTTGGGAGAGTGATTCAAATGAAAATGAGCAAGATACCAAACAAGATATGAGAATGAGAATAATTGGGACTCTCCTATGACGCTGGTGAGAGGGTAAATTGATATGCCACTTTGCATAATGATTTGGCACTATCTATCAAAGATAAGCATATCTGTATCATATAATATAGCAATTCTCCTGGATACATACCCAAGAGATATGCATGTTTATGTCAGAACAGAGACAGGTACAAAAATGTTCATAGTAGCTTTACTCATAATAGCCTCAAATTTTAAAAAAAGCATATGCCTATACATAATAAAATATAAAAATAAATGTTGATACAATGAGATAGTAGACCACTAAAAAATGTGGATACATTGCAGAGAGCCAGTTATTTACTGAAAGAAGTCAGCTATTAAGAAACACTTGAGATCTCACTGGTGTGGCTCAGTGGATTGACTGCTGGCCTGCAAACAAAAGTATCGCAGGTTCTATTCCCAGTCAGGGCACATGCCTGGGCTGTGGGCCAGGTCCTCAGTACAGGGCATGTGGGAGGCAACCATACATTGATTTCCCTTCCCTCTCTTTTTCTTCCTCTCTTTCTCCCTTCCCTCCCCTCTCTCTAAAACATAAATAAATAAAATATTTAAAAGAAAAAGAAGCACTTGAGATATGGATCCCTTAAATCAATCTCAAGAATAGGCAAAATTGGAGGGAGCAAAAGGAAGCCTTCTGAAGTGCTGGAAGTATTTTATATATGCATCTGGATGGTGGATACATATACCAAGTTCCTCAATCTGTACACTTAAAATTTGTGTACTCATAGAATATAAGAAATACCCCAGTTAAGAAGTAAATTTTTTAAAGAGAAGTAAATAGAAAAAAATGATGTTTACAAGGAATTTTAATGCCACTGGGAAAAGACTGGTATGATGCCAAGTCAGAATCAAAATGCTGTATAGAGAATAAATAATCACAACATTGCGTTAAACATGTAAATGGAAGACTGAAAGAAAACACACTGAAAGGTTAACAGTGGGTCTCTCTGAGGGTGGGATTATATGTTGTCTTTATGCTTTTCTGTGCCTTGAAAACTTTCTTCAATGAACATCTATTACCTTTATAATTAGGAAATATTATCTCAACATATTAAAATGCCTTTTTAAAATTTGCAAGCCAGAAATTAAAAGAAAAGAAACAGCCTGGCAAAACAGCATTTATCCTAAATGTTTAGTATTTCTGTTAATTGCCTCATTTTGAGGTTCTAAATGCAATTTTAAAATAGGTCATATATTCAGCAGCTTTAAATTGGTTAATTTTCTCTTATTCTTTTACATCATAGGGAAAATCATAGGAATAAATGGACCTATAGTTAACTAGTCAAATGTATTTGAGACTGAAAGAACTTTATTCTGCATTTTTTATTATAGATATGCTCTTGTTTCATTTTGGTTATTAATGTACAAAGTTGAATTAAAGAGGCCTTCTTGGCCTTTAAACATTTCAATGGAACTCCATCTGTTAATAAACACTCGTGTCTCCCCCTCACTTTTGAGGGGCTAGTTCAGAGCGCTCATTAAGTTGAGGCTAAGTTGGAGGTGGTGGTTGGCGAATGCACCCTGTCTGGGGAATGCAGGAGCCTGTCAGGTCCCAGGGGGCTCTTCCTGGGGCAATACCCTCAATCTTCATTGGTTGTCTTTTTTCCTATTAAAACCATGTTCCCAATAAATTGGAGAATGCAGCCTGGTTGAGTAGCTCTGCTACTCCTTTGTTGTTAAATCATTCCTTACCCCTCACTTTTTGCAACCGCTTCTCTCTTTTCCTGGTAGGTATAATTTTAACATGGTCCCCATGACCCTCATCCCCTAGTGTTACACCCCACATAATGTCTCCTATCTTGGGTGTGGGCATTACTTCTAGCCAATAGAATATGGCCAAAGTTATAAGGTGTGTCTTACTTGGTTAGATTGTGTTGCATGGCAAAGGTCACTCCCCTGATTACACTATATTATAATAGACTCTGTCCTAGCAGACTGGAGTGAGAGATACTCTACTGGTCTTGAAGAAGCAAACAATTGTGTGTAACTGCCTAGGAAAAGGCCATATGTAGGGAAACTGGGCAGCCTCTAGACCCTGAGGTTGGCCTCCAGCCAATGGCCAGCAAGAAGCCAGGGCACTCAGTCAGAGCTGCAAATGATTTCTGCCAACAACCTGAACAATATTCTTCCCTAGTTGATCCTTCAGATGAGAATGCAGCCTGGTTGACACATTGATTATAGCCTTGTGAGATTCTGAGTAAAGAACCCAGTCAAAGAACCCAGTCTGAGCTGACTCCTGACCCACGAAAACTGGGAGATGATACACGTGCATTGTTTTGAGCCACTAAGTTTGGGGGGATTTGCTATAAAGCAATAGAAAACTAACACACCTACTTACAGTCTTACCTTTCTCCAGATGCTCCATAAATGGAAATCATACAGTGTGTACAGTTTTTAAAGATTTTATTTATTTACTTATTTTTAGAGAGAGGGAAAAGAAGGGAGAAAGAGTGGGAAAGAAGCATTGATGCATGAGATCAGTTGCCTTTCACATTCTCCTAATCCAGGACCTGGCCCACAACCCAGGTTGCGCCCTGACTGGGAATCAGACCCATGACTTTTCAGTTTGCAGGACAACACCCAACCCTCTGAGCCACAACAATCAGGGCAGTATATAAACTTTTGAGATTGGCTTTTTTCGCTGAGCATAATATCTTCGCAAGTAAATTACTATATATCAGAAGCCAATATCTATTCTGGTTTCGGTTAAAATGGAGTAAGTACCCTCTACCCTGTTACTCCCATTGACTGCAGCTAGAAATGACAGCCAAAATATACAAAGGCACTATAGAGGACTTTGGAGGGGAAAAATGTAGCATGAAGATTGGAAAGGAAAATCAAAAGACCAAATAAAATCTATTCATGGGTGAGTTACCCATATTTTTTCCTCCTCCAATGTCCCCTGGTCTATAATTAAAAGCAGATCAAAACCCAGAATTGTGCACCAGGGGTGGAGAGAAGGAACTCCAAAAGAAGCTCTCTCTTTCTGGTCTGAGATTGGAAAGGGGAACCATTAGTACCAGAGAGAATGCGGGAAACCCCACTATTTTTAGTTATTTCCATTATTAGCTCTACCTAATCTTCCAGGGAACTCTATTCTGTGCTGTGGTAGTGACAGCAATGTCAGCAGAAGCTGAGCAGGCACCTAAAACTGTAAGGAATGGGAACCCTTCTCTCCGACCAGAGGGCTATGGTCCCAAAGAGTCCAGGGAGAATTTGCTTCACCACCCCTCACTGTGTAGGATATCACCCCTCACTAAGCAGAATATCTCTGTCTGCCCTCTCACTGCTTGGCTTTGGAGATAGACATAGCAAAATGCCACACAGTAGGGAAACTGCAACTTTGGCTTTCTGACCAGAAGACCAGAAGGGGTTCCTAGGGCCCAGAAAATGTCCTGGTCATCATGGTGAAAAGGAAACTCAAAGAACAATACAACGAAGTTGTATATGAACACTTTGACTCATTCCTGAGCTACAAATTCATAGACCTGACCCTAGACAGCATAGCAAAAGCTTTGAGAACCAAACTATACCCCAAATTCCTGGCTGGCCACTGGAAGGCAGATACATAATATATATGTATGAATAGCACTGCAAACTAACTGGCATTAAAAGCACAATTCACTGAAGGAAGGTCAGAACTTGTCCTAAGCAAGGCCTAACAAAGGCCTAACCAAGTCCATTGACTGCTGAAAAAAAAAAATCAATACTCTCCCTAGGAATCAAACAGGACCCAGTCTTAAAACAATATTTTAAATGTCCAAAATGAAGAATGAGATAAATCTTGACAATGTACAAGTATCAATAACAGATACCAACCCCAAGATGAACATGAGATTTGTGACTTTCCACTCAGCAAAGGCGTGGAGGGGATGCTGAGTTCTGGGTGTCATAATGGCTAGAGTCTTCCCAAGCTCATGCCTGATCCATGTGGGCTGGACGATTTCCTTGGGGCAGCTTTCTGGTTTGCTCCTGCCTCCCCTCTGAGGCACCAATGGTCCCACTGAACCATCTCCCTGCTCAGTAGTCATAGTTCAGCTGCTGTCAGTGCATCGTGGCATAAGCATAAATTCAACTTGCCCACCCCTCACTAAATAGGCCAGTGCACTCCATGGAGGCAACTGTACTACTGATATATTCAGAATTAACTAAATTGATGACATTATGTCTAAAATTATCCAAAATATAGCAAAATAGTTTCAAAGACATATGACTTTTTAAAAGCACTTAAGGATATTGGAGAATCTGGAGCTGGAGTTTGGCTCAACTGTCAATGACAACTGGGAAGAACAAGATGTAGAATGCAGCTTTCCTATTAAAAATTCAGGGGAGAAGTGACTTTGCTGAAAAGCCTTAGTAGCAGTGGGTTGCCATGGTAACACAGGAAAATGATCTGAATTAGGAGGAAGTCAGATAGGTTGGACCTTACCAGAGGGAAAGAAGAGTATGGGAAGGGAAAGGGGAAGAGGAAGAGAGTGATGTGTAGGGCTAGGTCGAAGAGGGGGAGTAAGAGGAGTAAGGGGGGGGGGAGGGGTTCCTCTAGAAAGGGAGGAGGAAAGGAAGGGGGAGGAAGGGTTCAGTATCACATCTAGGCAGGGAGAGCTCTTTCCAGGTTTTCCTCTTCTTCTTTTTTAAGTCCATAATTAAAAGTAGAAAAGACTGGCACTGAACTGGCGGTGAGGTTGTTCCCTGTGTCTTGGATTTGGCCACTCACTCAACCAGCAGAGACAGGACTGTGGCGCGGCAGGGCTGCTGCCAGGTGCCAGTCAGCCTCTCAGATCCTCCCCTGAGGCACTTGTAGCCTGGAGCTGGGCTGGTGTCAACTCAGACAACTCAGAGTTGGCCCAAAATTCTGGAAGGCGCTCACTCATCAGCTGACCGGAGGGAGCACGCTGGTCAGGCTTTCTTTAGTTGGCTTGAGCTTTAGAAATGATAAACCAAACAAAAAGTAATGAGATGTGTAAAAAGTATTTCCAATCTTCTAAGAGCAAAAATAGCATAAGGCCAGTTACCACCCAAATGACTGCTGGGCCGTGGGGACATTGAAGTTTTGAAGTAGGAGAAAAGGGAAGGGAACAAAACAGTCTCTTAAGAATGCTATTGACAGGCCAGGTCTAAAGTGCAAGACAAAAACCAGATTACTTGAGTTCAAGCCCCAGATCTGCTACTTCCTAGCAATTCGGGTCTTTAGGCAAGCTGCTTAACTGCCTAGTCCTTCGGTTTTCTCAACTGTAAAAAACATAGTAGCTGTTCCTATCTTACAGAGTTGTTGAGAGGACTAAAAAGTATAAAGTGTTTAGAACTATTAGCACATAAGCACTCAATACCCAAAGATCCATAATTGGGTCTGTTCATGCCATAACCCACCTTGGGGGTCACAAATAGGCCCTTGGCTGTCACACAGGATGTCGCTGGGCCCATAGAGGATGCCGGGCATCACTGCCTTTTGCTCTTCAACTACACGAGATTTTATTTATTTATTTGTTTATTTAGAGGGGAAGGGAAGGAGAAAGTGAGGGAGAGAAACATCCATGAGCAAGAGAGACATTGATCAACTGCCTCTCACACGCCCCCAGCAGGGGACCTGGCCCTGACCAGGAATCGAAAACAGTAAGTTTTTGGTTTGCAGGATGACACCCAAGCCGCTAAGCCATACCAGTCATGGCAAGGACTCTTTGTTTTTACTTGTTTTCCTTTTATTTATTTTTAGAGAGAAGGAAAGGGAAGGAGAAAGAGAGGGAGAGAAACATCAATGTGTGGTTATTTCTCACTCGGCCCCCACTGGGGACCTGACCTGCAACCCAGGCATGTGCCCTGACTGGGAATCAAACCGGTGACGCTTTGATTCACAGCCTGCACTCAATCCACTGAGCTGCGCCAGTCAAGGCTTTGTTTTAACAAAAGTTCAATCTGGTTAAGAACATATGGACTTACAGCCTTGGAAAATTATCTACAAATTCCTGCAAGTGAAAGAGGTCAAATAGTAACTCAGTACATTTGTTCAGGAAAAGGAGCCCTAGGACATGTGTCTCAGGACCAGAAGCCCTCTAACTAACCTCTCTTCTTTTTGAACTTAGGCCAGGAGATAGTCAGTGTTCTGATGCTTGTCACCACCCCAGACCTGCAGCCCTCTGAGGACCAGGATCAGGGCTTACATATTTCCTTTCTCCTGGTCCTCAGTACACCACCACCATAATGTGGTAGGGGTTCAATAAACATTCAATAAATGACTAAAAGAATGATCAGATGTGCAAGACCTCACCTCCATAGGATACATCTATTACTGGCATTAGGGTTCCCGGGTTCCCCAAGATAGAAACCAAGAGGCAACCTCAGAGAAATTTCCACTCAGATTTTATTAAGCTTATGATCAAGCACAAGGGAGGCCGCACAGAGGAAAGGAAGGTCCTCTGACCTGGCGCTGGAACCGGCTCTCCGCAGCTCCTTTTATAAGGTGGGAACAAAGCAGGCTTGTGAGAAAAGGTTGGCTTTTTGAAAAGGTGGGCTTATGAAGGATTCCTGGAGTAGAATTTCCCAGGATCAGGGTGGGTTACTTCCTACCTCAGGTTGCTTAGCAACTATCTCCACACCTGCAGGCAAGATGGTGATATTCAGTACTGTCACTCCAGGAAGGTCTTACAGAAGTCGATCAATTGCACACGCAGAACAGTGATTTTGACGTCTTCTGGACACCTGGCCTTCACTCTGGCTTCCTGGCCACCTAATATATTGTATTCTTGGGCCAAGTCCCTACACTGTCTCATTTCTTCCCAAGGGTAACCCCTTTCTGCCACTCCTTCAGCTGAATCTAGCATGCCTTAGCTAAGCTGGTACAGAGTTAAGTTGTTCTTAGCAGAAGGGAATTTCATGGTAGAAAGTCCAGAGAAACAGAATGACATACATACATATATCCTATTGTGAACTGGTGGGCTCCTGGTGGCTAACTGGGCTCAAATTAAACCAACAAACAAAGTTTAGCAGCCATTTCTGCACAGGGACCTCTTGCACAAACTGCATTTTGGGGCGAAGCTTCGGTGCTACTAAATGGCCTTCCTGCAGAGTGTTTCTGCCATCTCTATAGATTGAGATTATTATAAGGAACTGGCTCCTGCGATTACAGAGCTAAGTCTCAAGGTCTGCAGTCAGCAAGCCGGAGACTCTGAAGAGCTGGTGGTGTAAGCTCCAGTCTGAAAGCTAATGGGCTGAGGCCCAAGAAGAGCCAATGTTTCTGCTGGAGTCCACAGGCAGAAGAAGCCCAATGTCCCAGGTGGTTTTTTTCCACTTTGTCATTGGAGGAGCACACTTTTTGTTCTATTCAGGCCCTCAATTGAAGCCTACCCGATTGCAGGGGACTGGGAAGTGGGGAGAGGGGAAGCAATCTGCTTTACTTAGTCCGCTGATACAAATGTTGATTTCATTCAGAAACACCTTCACAGACACACCCAGAATAATGTTTGATCAAATATCTGGGTATTACATGGCCCAGTCAAATGGACACAAAAATTAATCATCACACTGGGGTTGAAGGTCGGCTAAAGACCTAAAGAAAGGCCCTGACACAGCCAGCATGCTGAAGGTGTGGACCAGTGAAAAAGCAGATGTGGAAATAGGAAGGACCCAGCACAACCACTAAACCTTCTACGTCTATTGCCTTTGCCCTGGAGCACTGTGTTCCTATTTTTGAAAGTTCTTAATAGGGGAAGTTTTGTACAGGACCACAGTGAGAGGTGGAATGTAAGTGCTAGTTCAAAGCACTCTCCGTTTGGCCAGATAGATATGGGGCCTTGGAAGAAAAGGGAGTCTTTGGGGCCAGGAACCAGAGGCGCCTGTCTTAAGGGCCCTTAGCCCAGTCCACACAATGGAAGGAGGCTTTAAAGGAAGTCACTTGGGAAATCTGCACAGGAATTGGGACATGACACAGGAGAGTCAAGGTTGTCCAAGGAGGTTGGTGTCAACATTCAGGCTGGCTTCTGTGGTCTACAACCTATGTAGTAGCACAGGGTCCATGTATACGTTCCTCATGCCGGATTTAATACTCTGCTGTCACTGTCCTGAAATTCTTAGTAGTTTTGAAAAAGGGGCTTTGCATTTTTATTTTGTACTGGGCCCCACAAATTGTGTTGCCTGTCTTGGCTGTGTGATCTGCTGCCTAGACAGGGAAACTCATGCCAGACCTAGAGAAGCAGGCTGATTTAGAATGGACCTCTGAGTCCCCTCAGTCCAGATATGGTACCAGCACAGCACAGGTGGCCACTTTATCAGGTTGGCTTAGAGCCCGACAATTGAGGACCTGCAATTTTTTTGTTTGCACTTAAATTATCCTAGTAAATTTAAAAGTATTGAATTGGCCACAAAGTCCAGTTAGTTTTTTCCATAAAATAAGAAACACATTTTTCACTTTCACCAATAACTTTATTGATTTGGATATTTTGAGTATGTTGGCTACCTCCCACTTGTGGCTTCTAGTGGGCAGAGGCCAGCAGTGCTGCTAAACATCTTGCAATGTATAAGACAGCCCCATAGCAAAGAATTATTTGGCCAAAATGTCAATAGTACCAAGAAACTTCACAAACCACTTTTGACACATCCAATCAGTCATAGCACCTTCTCCTCACACTGCACATATCTTTTCTTGCATTTTAGTTGCATTTTTACTTTTCTTGAAATAATAAAGCAGAGTATGCTGAAAATGTTGTGTATTTTCTTCCATCTTCAATATAAAAATGGCTGACAAAAAACTCACCAATTTTGAGAAGCTATTTTAAATGAGTGCCAACATGACAGCCATCATCATACAATCTAACAAATCGTTCCAAATGAAGTTAAAGACAACTAAGCACTACTAGAGCCATCATATGGAAAAGACTAAACAAGCTTTTTGGCCAACCCAATAGAAATGCCAGCCCCTCCTTCCCCTAAATGTTAGTGCCTTTCACGTGGCTCTCCTTCATGCGAGAGCTGGGGGAGGAGAGTGGGGGCATGTGTTAGGGAACGATGGTGCATAGCTGGGAAGCGGTCACTGAATGTAGGCGGTGTGGGACCCTGGCTCTGAGAAGTCCTAGAGGAGAAACGTGTGGGTTGCTCTCACTGGCCAGGAATTCCATTACGATTTTCCACATTTCCCTTTGTTATACTTGCTTTATGTCCAGCATCAGTCGTCGATACACAGGAAATAGCATCCCAGCATTAATAGAGAATTTAAAAGTACCTGGATTAAAGTTAGTGAAGGCACTATTATTTGGTCGCTCTTAATACACATTTCTCCCCTTGTTTTGGCCTCATACTCTAACGGTATTGTTTTCTACTGGTTTGCACATGTATAACGGATTCATATTAGCATGGTTTTTATGTGAAACTGAATTCTGAGAGCCAACTGACCAACATGCAAATCTACTTTTGGAACACAGCTTGTTGGTGAGGTCTGTATGTTTAAAATTAGCAGGATACTGTTTTTTGCAAAGTCCTGAAGAGAGTTACAAAACAAGAATGGCCTAAATATATCCTTAGGAGAATGACAGAGGTAACCAGTCTCCGAAAGGGCCTCAGTAGTTAGCAATGATAATGACTGGGAAAATTTGGGGTAGAGTGGCTTTATGCAGGGTTTTTAGAGTTCCTATTTCATTTCAGGCCACACAATCATATTTCACTCCATGCCACTTGTGGGAGGTCACTGGAACCAGCTATCCATGGCATTTACTTTGACAGTCAGGAAAACTGAAGCCTTAGATAGAGATTTTCTGACTGGCCTAAAGGACGAGGGCATCTGTGAGCAGAAGGCCCCTGTTCTGACCCCTGTTCACCTGCAGATTTGAGGGAACGAAGGATGTCTCTTTGCTCAAGCAGCCCTCCTCTTTACCATTCTGATCTCTGACCTGTTTGCTTTTGACTTGTGTATCTGGGCTAAGGTTTTGCAAGAATAATCTCTACACGGTTTTTGCTCCCTGTATTTTCCCTTTCTTCAGCTTCTTGTCTGAGCTGGGGTTGGCCCTTTCTTCTTTTCCCCTGGGGAAGAATGTAGCAAGCAGTTGAGTAGAGTAACCACTAGGTCACACTGACTTTATCTCCCAAAAGCCCATGCTCTAGGTCAGATACAAATAGTCTGGAATAAATATGAAGCAAGAGGAATTTTCCCCAGGGTAGAAGAGTCTCCTGGGGTTGAAGAAATTTGAGTAGGTCTATTGAGTAGACTGGCCTGCTGGGGTGCAAATAAGAAATGGATTTATTTTACTGTAGTTGAGTTGTCCATTCCTGATTCTCTGACACCTCAGCCTTACTTTTTGTTGTAAACATCCGGTGCCATTTAACTTAAACTACACCCTCCTCCCAATCTAATCCTAAATCTCTTCCCTTCTCTCTGCTCAGGGCAGCATCTCCGCATCCTGGGGAGAAGGGTGTGTGGCAGTTCCCATGCTCCTCATCCTCCTTCATCTGTGAGTCTCTTCCACGCTAACCCCCTCTGCTTACTGACTTCTTCTTCAATGAACTCTCCCATTTAAATATCTGTCCTCCTCTTTCATCTGGACATGAAGGCATAGGGTCAGTTTAGCCTTCTCTTAGTTTGGTGAGGATACCCTTGAGGCTGAGTGTGTGTGGAAGGGAAGGCAGCAGAGTTGTAGATACACATACACACATGCATGCATTGAGAGGGGAGAGAACTCTGTGGGCTCCTGAAAGCAGAGAGTCCTGTGCCAAGCTGCTTAGCATCCTCTGGAGATGAGGCTATGCCTCTACTACATCCTTAGGAGAATGACAGAGGTAACCAGTGTCCATAGGGCTTGAACCTGTCCCTCAGAGGAAAGGCTGGCAACTGCAGGCCACAAGCTAGACTTGGTTATAAAGACATGTCTTGTTTAGCATGGTGCTATAAACAGTTTAAATGTCATTCCAGTTTGTCGTCAAAATCCAGTGCTCCTTAAGACCTGGCCCAAAGGGCTCTGTACTCATGCCCACTCACATCCTGGATCCTGGAAATCAGGAGCCTACACATCTACTTGGTCACAAAGCAAAAGGTTGTTGGATCAGTTTCCAGTCAGGGCACATGCCTGGGCTGCAGGTTTGGTCCAAGGGCAGGACGTGTAAAAGAGACAATGGACTTTCTCTCGCATTGATGTTTTTTTTTCCTTTTTCCTTCCCTTTGCTCCTCTCTCTAAAAAATAGAAAAGCACCATTGCTAATGGTTGGTTGTGTGTATATGTGCATATGTGTGAGAGTGTATATATCCATGTGTTGTGTGTGTGATAGCCTGTTTATGTTAGTGTCACTGTGTACATGTATATACACACATAGGAATGTGTTATGTGTATATAGGTGTGTGAGTGTAGATTTTGTGTGTGCGTGTGTATAAGATATGACCTAAGCCTTAGGTCATATGACACCAAGATATGACACCAAGCCTTAGGACAAGGTGGGTTGTGGAGAACTAAATACTTCTCAGTCCCACAGCACAAAAATACAGCCTGAGGTGGGGCTGGGTGGGGGTTATATTACAGTCAGTAGTGAACACTGCAGCCATGCCAATAGAAGCAACATTTCTCTTTTTCTGAGAGATTAGACCCAGTGGTCTCTGAGAATATGATTGCTTCTCACTGTGCAGTGAGTGTCCCTGATGGGCCAAAGTCCAGCTCCAAGCTCCCCTGGGTATCTGGGCCTTGCTAAGCCTGAGGACTCTGCATTCTGCATAGCACAGCGGGGAACCTGGGTGCTGAGGAGGAAGTCCTGGCTAAGGAGGTTGCCTGTCTAAGAGCATCGGTAGAGGAACTCCTGTGTGGGGCTGTGAACCGAGGGCAGGAAGAGGAGGGTCAGAAAGCACTGCAGGCCTGGAAAGGCTGCCACCCAACTGGCAAAGGAAAGTGGAGGCTGCTGGACCCTCCAACGCTGCTCCTTCTACACTGAGACAGTCTGTAACTACCCGAATCACAGTAAATAACACTCAGGTGATAACACCTGTTGCAATGCTGGGTGGGGGGGGGCGTTCCCCAGAATTCAGCCGTGTAAAATACAGGGTGAAGTTATGAGGACATACCTGGGCAGTCAGGGCGGCCCAGGCAGCCAACAGCAGCCGCGGTGAAGCTGGCTCAGATCCACGCTGGGCATGTTCCTGGGTCGAGAGGGGGGTTAACATTTCCAACACTCTGGGCTGCCTGGGCCTTGGGTGGGCGGGGTGGGCGGGGTGGTCAGGAGGGACGGAGAGTCCAGCTCCTCATGGGAGTTTCTGTGGGATCGCCTATGACAGTGGGAGCCCCAGGGTCACCCCAAAGCCTATGTGTACGAGAGACAATAAGATCCTACTTCCCGTTTGCTCCCTCAACTATCAAAACATCCTGTGAGGGGTGAGAAAGAGGAACACATACCTTTACAGAGATCATTTACCCTCCATGTGATCCAACAGATGGTACATTCTTGTCTCCAAAAACTGTATAACAATATGGGCAGAAAGTCTGTCACCCCAGTTTCGCGGGGCAGTCCTGGTCATAACCTGGTGACTTTGGTCAGATGAGGTGACTTGTAGGGCGGCCACATAAGTCCTCCACATCTCCTTCAACATGAGCGCTGTCTGCTTAACTTCGTAGCTGGCAGGGACAGCATGGAACTGGGGAGCCAAAGCATAGCAGGGCTGGGGGCAGGGGAGGGGAGTGACCCTGCGGTGGCATGGGACTGTGAGGCCCTGCCACAGGGCTGAGCTGAGGATAAATGGGGCCGGGCACATACGTTGCGCACAGGGCCCGGCACCAGGATGTTCTCAGGACATAGAATGTCTCGGGACTTCTGCAGGCTTGGTCCGCAGGCTGAACCTTGGCCTCACCTACATTTACCAACTGGCTGAGCAGAGTGGAAAGATGTTGATACTAATGGCACAAAATCACAACATGACTTCCCCCTATCCTTCATGGGGGAGGGAAAAAGTTTCAATTCTTAAATTCTAAATTCCAGGTGTGGTTTAAAACATGTTGTAAAACAACTTCGATGGTATTTACTCCTCTCCTAGTAATTTTACAACCCTGAAACTAATATGAGATTTGCAGATATAAGACATTGAGTTAAGATCATTATGAGACCATTGTCTTAGAGAAGCAACATATCTGGAGAGGCAACTGCCTTAAGTGAAATCAAAAGATTTCTCACCTGCGCCTCCATTCCAGTTGGTTGCTCTCCTTTTTTATGAGATTACAAGGTGTCTATACCTAAAAGTAGTGTGACACTGTCCACCTGCTGTTACTTCTGAATGAGGACTTTAAACACTTTTCAGTCTAGCAGGAAATCAATGGCACTCTCAGGTTAGGAAAATTCATGGAGGGCTTAATGAAGAAACAGTTGAGAGAAGTGTGGTTGGGTGGCAGGAAACCACAGGGAGAGGGCAGCTTCCTGGAGCTGTTATGGGAACTGGAGGGAGAAAGCCTGATAGAGGAGGCTTCCTTGTGAGGAGCCAGAGCCTTCAGTTAGTTGAAAGACACAGCTTACTCAAGGCGGCCCATGGCCGGTTTATCGTGAAGACTAAATGGAATAAGTATATGTGTAAACTGTCAAGGGTCATTCCAGCATCTGGTTTTGCAATATGATCTGCTCAGATGCAGCCAAAAGGCATAAGGGTTTGGGATTTGAGGAGCAAGGTGTAGAGTGGAAAAAGCTATGGATTGGACTAAGCACGTGGACTAGCACCTGCTGTGGTGTAATGGGACAGAGCCCAGGCTGGGGCACACTCTGTGGGCAGCCAGCTTGGGCTGTGCCTCTTCTTGTCCTCGGGGGAGGGGGTGTGGTGGACAGAGCAGCATGGTGGCTAGACAAGGGACTCAAGAGCCTTGGATCAAATTTATCATTGTGTCTCTTCCTTTCTGCTTCTTTTGACCTTTAAATTTTTTCCTCATCTCTAAAGACTCCTCCCTATTCAGAGGAAAGTGTTCTGACAAAAATAACCCACAGTGAGACACAGGGGGTGGGTGACTCAACACTTGACCTCCTCTGCAAATATCTGCCTTTTAAAAGAGGCCCAGGGATGCCCTAGCTGGTGGCTCAGTTGACCAGAGCATCACCCCCCTACACCAATAGGTCGCAGGTTCGATCCCCTATCAGGGGCACATACCTAGGCTGTGAGTTTGGTCCCCACTTGGGCTATGTACAGGAAGTGACCAATCAGTGTTTCTCTCTCTCTCTCCCTCCTCTCTCTGCCTCCCTCTCCCTTCCTCTCTCTCTAAAAGCATACCCTCAGGTGAGCATTAAAAAAAAAAGGCACAGACTTCCACCAAGATGGAGGTGTAGGTGGAAGCACTGTGCCTTCTCACACAACCAAGTTTAAAAACAACAAAGTTTTAGCAACAAAAGCACAGCCAAACCACAGAAAATTGAACTATATGGAAGTCTGACAACAATGAACCCTTCAGCCAAACTGGTAGGAGGGGCAGAGCCAGCAGCAGAGCGGGGTCGGGCAGGAAAGATCCACCAGACCGACCCAGGCACGCGACCCAGGCGCACCAGCAGCCACGGGCGGATCCCAGGTGTGGAGTAGCGGGCAGACCCACGGAGGGCTGATCATGGTCATACATTCTCGTGCAGATAAACCAGTGAAGGAGTGAGCAGTGAGACAGACCATGCAAGCCCCAGTGGCAGGAAGCGGCAGAGGGGACCACTATTGTCCCTCTCTGACTCTGCCCCCACATACAGCATCACAAACCAGTGACCTGGGTGGCCTCTCTCTAACCCGCCCCCACATACAGCATCACAAACCAGCAACCTGGGTGGCCCCACCCTGGTGAACAACTAAGGCTCTGCTCCTCATACCTAAAAGGCACGAACAGATCAAAACATGGCTGAAGAACAACTCAGAGCCCCAGAGCCCATAAATCTAAGCAATGAAGAAATAGCCAAACGCTCAGATGCACAGTTCAAAACACTGGCGATCAGGATGCTCACAGAACTGGTTAATTTTAGCCATAAATCAGAGGAACATATGAAGGCTAAACTAATTGAAATGAAGGGAAATGCATAGGAAACCAATAGTAATGGAAACTGGGACTCAAATCAAAGGAGTAGACCAGAAAGAGGAAAAAAATGACCAAACAGAAAAGGATGAAGAAACAAGAATTCAAAAAAATGAGGAGAGGCTTAGGAACCTCCAGGATATCTTTAAACGTTCAACATCTGAATTATAGGGGTATCAGAAGGGGAAGAGGAATAGCCATGATGGAAACTTATTTGAACAAATAATAAAGGAGAATTTCCCCAATCTGGCAAAGGAAATAGACTTCCAGGAAATCCAAGAAGCTCAGAGAGTCCCAAAGAAGTTGGACCCAAGAAGGAACACACCGAGGCACATCATCATTATATTAGCCAAGATTAAAATGAAGGAGAGAATCCTAGAAGCAGCAAGAGCTAAGGGGACAGTCACCTACAAAGGAGTTCCCATCAGACTGTCCGCACATTTCTCAAAAGAGACCTTACAGGCAAGAAGGGGCTGGAAAGAAGTATTCCAAGTCATGAAATCCAAAGACCTACATCTAAGACTGCTCTATACAGAAAAGCTTTCATTTAGAATGGAAGGACAGATAAAGTGCTTCTCAGATAAGATCAAATTCTAGTTCATCATCACCAAGCCCTTATTATACGAAATGTTAAAGGGACTTACCTAAGAAAAAGAAGATAAAAAAGATGAACAATGAAAGGACAGCAAACTCACAGTTATTAACAACCACACCTAAAACAAAAGCAAACTAAGAGGACAGCTAGATCAGGAGTGAATCATAGAAATTAAGATGACATGGAGGGTTAGCAACAGGGGAGTGGGAGGAAGAGAAGGTACAGAAAATAAGCAGCATAGACGGTAGGTAGAAAATAGATACGGGGAGGACAAGAATAGTATGGGAAATATAGAATCTAAAGAACTTGAGACACATGGTCATAAACTAAAGGGGGGAATGGTGGGGGAGGGGTGTGCAGGGTGGAGGGGAATGAAGGGGGGAAATAAAACAATTATAATGGCAAAATCAATAAAATATATATTTTCAAAAAGGCCCAGGAAGGCAGTGCCTATGGTGGCTCTCTAGGAGTTTAGGGAGGTGCTGGGCTCCTGCCTGTGAGTTATTTTAGGTCATCTTCTTCTGCACCAAGTTTCCTCCTCTCAGGCTCGGTTGATTCGCTGTGTCCTGTAGTGGGGGTGGGAAAGAAACCTCATGAAAGAATGAAGCAACTTTGCCAGAGGAAGCACAAGAAGAAGAAAAGGTGAGGAGGGGAGAGGAAAGGCAGATACAGCTGTTTCACTGTCTGCCCATAACTGGCTAGTGAGGAGGACTCAGCAATGAAAAAGCCAACTGGTCTGGCCAGCCACCAGGGAGTGGTCAGGAGGGCTGAGGGCTGAGGAGGACGACACTGGGTTTGGCATGCATTCATTCGTTAGTGTGCAGCTGTGCACCTGGGCAGGTGGGAGTAAGAGATTTCCATCGTTCTCAGAATGAGTACCTAATCAGGTTTTTGTTTGAAAGAGACAAATCTTTAATTGAGAAATCATGAACCATTATATTCCAGGTCTGAAACAAACTGGCCCTGTTAGCTGCTTCAGATAATGGAGAACTGCAGTGGCTGGTTTCACCACTCCCAGTGGCCAGTCCTCCTGCATACCTTGCATGGTTTTGAGAGGGCGAGTCACTTCTGAACTTGTGACTGTGGTGCCCTTTGGGGGTGGGGTGGATCTAAGGCGTGAACCTTGGAAGCTTTAAAAATAGAAAGCAATGAGGAATAAAACAGTGTTTTGATGCTTTTTAGTTGTGCTTTACAGAAGAAAGTCCAAGACAGATAAGCAAGTGTTCATTCCCACAGCTTTTGTTATTATCAATAACCACAGCCCTAGTGGTCTAATATCTAAACTCCTTCCTGGGTTTTGGGTCCCCTTGCCTCTACAGAAGCTGAAAACGCCAAACCTGCCTCCTCTGTGACTCTTTTGTAGCTTCGGCCTGAGCACAGGCCATAGACTCCACCCACCCAAAGGCCCCGCCCAGGCTTTGATGCAGTGGAGTGTTGCAGGCAGGAGGCTGGCAGAGAAGGTAGGTGTGTGTTGCCAAGCAGCGAGGTGGCTTGCCCACAGTGGCCCAAGCACTGCCATGCCCTTGGGTCCTTTTGGATCAGGATTGTTCCGCCAGCTCAACCTTGCTGCCTGGAACAAAATAACACCACTCTGGAGCCAAGAACACTTCTCTCAAATTTCTCTTACTCATTTCCCATGCCCTCTTCCTGAGTCTCTAGCTGGTCAGAATCCTTGCTCCAATCAATCTCTGCACTTGAAGCAGTGTGTCTACCACACACATGTACACACCTAGTGGTGAGTGTCCACCCACAGCTCTGCCTGGCACAGGGAGACGCCAGAAAGCATGTGACCAATGGAGCACTTCTCACGAAAATCACAAAGTGAGCCAAGATATTTACAGGTGAAAGTGGTCTAAGAGGTGAGCACTGCTCCTGTAGTGAGGACTTCATGGTCCAGAGTAATTGGTGCTTCACTAACGGTTTCACTTGGGTGTCCTTTCTGCCATGTTCCACTGCCTCTCTGCTTGCTGGGGCATTTATTTGCAAACACAGTTATTCATGATGTAGTTCAATAAAAATTTTCTCGATCTTTTAGAATATCTGGAACTTTCATTTGCTGCTGGTGGGAAGATTAATTGACACAATCACTTACAAAAACTTTGGCAATATGAAGTAAGCCATATGATCCAGCAAATTCATTTTTGGTATTACCTAACAAATGTGTGCCTATCTGCACCAAAAGATATGTACAATTTTCAATGAAGCTAAAGCCAACAGAGCCAAAAAACCATGGAAGCAACCTATATGTCCAGCAAAAGAATGGATACACTATGAAACACTGTCACAATGAAAAAGTCTATGGCAATAAGAAGGAAGCAATACTACAGGACACAAAGCTGAATCTCACCAAAAAAGAGAAACACATGAAAAAATAGTGTATGTGACTGCATTTTAAAAACTTCAGGATGAATCTCTAGTGTTAGAAGCCAAGACTATGGTAAATTTTGGAGAGCAGAAGGGTTTGGCAATGGGTTTAAAAATGGGCTTTTAAGGCACAGATAATGTTCTGTTTCCTTTTTTAAAAAAGGAATTTGTTTATTTTTAGAGAGAGAGGAAGGGAGGGAGAGAGGGAAGGATAGGAACACTGATGTAATAAATATTGATCAGAATCTTTTCCGTATGATTTTAAAATTTGAAAAAGTCCCTTCTTAAAATTGTTTTTCAAGTTGTCCGCCACGCAGTGATTCGTAAGCTTTTGGGAGATTTTGAGTCCTTCCAGAACGTGGTGGAGCCACACAGGCTCTCCCGGAAGAGTGCACAGATTCACAGATGTACAGAGGGTTGCCTAAAATTCAAAGTCTGTGAACTGAAGGCAAAGATCAGAAAAGAAACTGGCCCCTGATGAGGCTTTGCAAGGGCTTTTATTTCCATTCTGAGTCAGATGGGAAGCCATAGAAGGCTTTTAAAAAATTTATGAATATTGAGGTGACATTGGTTAAAAAATTATATAGGTTTCATGTGTACAGTTCTATATAATATATCATCTGCATATTGTACCGTGTGTTCACCCTCAAAGTCAAGTCCCCTCTCATCACCATTTATCCCCACCTTACCCTCTTACCTCCCCCAAAGCCCTTTCCCTCTGGTAATCACCATGCTGCCAGGGGAACCTATGTACCTATGAGGTTGATTTTCTTTTTTTCTGCTCAATCCCTTCACCTTTCACCCAGCGTTTCCAACCCCCTTCCCTCTAACAGCTGTCAGTCTGTTTGATTAACTCATTATCAAGATAAAGAAACAAAAGCCAAAAAATTACAAGACAAAAAAATGTCCTTAATCATCCAACTAAATCTCCCAAAGTCCAAACACATGACTTGGTCCTTAGATGCCCAACCTGTCCCCACGAGGGCTTCACTCACAGGCATCTGTGATGATTTTAGATGTAGTTCTCATACCTTTGGGGACCTGTCACTTTTGTCTACAGCATATTAAAAACAGAAAATCTGCCAAGCACATATATGGATATGCTGGGAGAGATATCTAGAGCCAACTCTTTAATGACAAAAATAAAAGTCAGAAGGCAAGAACTCATTTAGGTTAGGAAAAGTGCCTTAGACACTAGCTATAACTCATGAGAAACTCCCTGTGTTAGAGCAGGGTACAAACGTTCAGATGTTCAATTCACACTGACGATTCCCAGCACTTACTCAAAGTGCAGGTCCTAGCTGTAGGTAGGTGGAGAACCAAACAGGTCATTTCAGAAAGAGCTCCGTAAGAGGGTCTCAGTGGCAGAAGTGAGCACAAGCTAAGGCAAGAGGCCAGAAGCCACACTGCACACAGATCTGAGGACTGGGCTCAGAGGAGCTCTGGCAGGAGCTGAGCCAGGCTGGGGTGAGGCCCAGCCCCCCAGGAGCCCTAAGAGAAGTGGGATGAAAGCCAGGCACTGGCCTTGGCCAGAACCCATTCAACATTCCAGTGCCCCAGTGAGAGTTAAAAAGGACAGATAAAGAGATCAGTCATGGGGCATCATAAGTTGCTTGAGACTTTATGGAATAAATAACTTTCTAAAAATTTCCTGAGCACAATCACATATCCCGTTTTCTGCCTTCTCAAACAATGGAAGGGAGAAGCCTCATCACTAAGCTGGGCTTCCTTAGACAAAGCAGTGGTTGGGGCCTCTCCTGTGTCCTCCCAAGGAAAGAAGATGGCTGACTGATGGGGTTCAGAAGCTGTAATCCCCCATGGCTAAGGCTGAGTAAAGAGACCTTGGGACTATAAGCCATAGGGTGACAAAGCTTATCTCCTGCAAAGATGCCACCTCTCCCCCTTTTCCTTCACCCTGCTTGGTCCCAGGTGGATGACTGGTTAGCTAATAACAAGATTCCACAGGGAAGGGGGACATAAGACAGGCATGGTCACGAAGGGGACCTCAGGGAAGGACTTGGAGGACTACAGAAAAAGGGGGTGATGGATCCTCACCCCTCGGCTTTGACAGAGCCTGAGTCCTCATTCTGGCTGCAAGTCTCCTATCTCTTGGCTGCCTTACTTCCTTGGTCTGATTTAAACCTGAAACAATGCCAGAGGGTGGTGCGGCCCTGGGCAGGAATGGGCGGTTCCCTAGGGCAATCAGGCCTAAGAAAGGATGCATAAAATCCTGTGAAACCTGCTTTGCTAATACCCTCAATTTAAAAGATAAGGGTCAAAGCATAAGATGAGTTTGTTTCCTCAAAGTTTTGTGTCTCTTTAGCTATCTGACCTTGACTCAGAATAAACCCTCACAGTTCTTTGAATGTTATCTATTGTTTGATCATTACTGCCTGACGATGATTGATGAGCTTTACCTGTATTCCTGGGCAAATTGAACCCAATGAGAGCCCACTGAGGAAAAGGCTCTTGGCCTTCCTCCTTTGAAAGACTGGCCACCTTTCCTTTCCGAGCAGATCACGTCTTGGTAGACTTATTCTCATCCGAGGTGGATGGGCAGGCTCTGTGGGTGGAGTCCCTCCACAGCTGACACTACCCCTGTGCTCAGAACAGGTCACTCTCCCTCTCCCGGCCACGCCCTCTTCTGGCCCTGCTCCTGTCCCCAGGGCTGGGCCACACTCTGGGAGCTCGACAGGCCGGCTCACCTGTCTCTGGTCAGTAGCAGCAACGTCTTGTGAGGACCTGGAGTGAAGGGCATCCTGGAAAAGGCCTCGGCTTCTCAGAGACTTTTAAGGATTTCTTTGTGAGCTTAGAAAATAAAGCCTCCATATCACCTCTACCTTATGCCACAACCAACTGACCCCAAAGCTTTTAGACTGACTTTCTCCAGTACTGTCTCAAAGGACAAGTACAGCTGATGGAAACCAAATGTGCCAACTGAACAGAAACAAACACAATCAACAACATAGCAGCCGAGTTAGGAGCCACGACACCGAGGAGGAAAAATTGAAGCAGGCTGATACTTTGAGAGGCAGGTGTTGTCACAGCTTGGGGATTAGCAAATTTGAGGTTTGGGGAGAGTAAAATAGGGAGGGAATCTCAGAGAAGAGAGAATTATAGTGATTACAATAGTTTTCTTTATGGTATGCACAGTGAATAAGTGGTAAAATAATAATTCATTTTAAGTAATGGGTGGGACTTCTGGTAAAAGAGGGAAGAACAGTGCTAGGAGGGGGACTCGCCAAGGATAATAAGGATGAGGAAAACACCATCCTGGGAGCAAAATCCTGGCTCTTGGAATGAAAGGTAAGTACCCCATTATTTGGGAAGACCTTTGTCAACATTTTTGGGACATATTTATAATGTTAATTTAGTGTTTACATAACAGGCATGGGTTTGAGAAGGCATTCTGGTAGGTGAAGAGGTCCTTCAAACTAGTTTCTCTTGTTCAGAGTTTGCAAAGCAATAGTGACTGTGGAGGTCAAAATTCAGGGAGAAGATTGCACGAACCTGGGGCCACGAGGTGTGGCTGCACAAGAGGCACACTGCCCGACTCGAGGGGCTGCGGGCTCACCGTGGCTGATGTAAACGCTGCTTCCTGGACTGAGCTGGACCCAACCCGCCCGAGTGTGCACAGGCAGCCGCGGCAGGCCCTCAGCACTGCCAATAAGTTTTCCCTAAGTTCCTTCGTGGCCTTCTCTCATGATACTATCAAACACTGGCTTTTCCAAACTTACCTATGGCCCTTCCCAAGCCTCTGCCCCGCTTCCTCCACCTACCTTTACTGAGAAAACCTGGGCTCACATAAACTTCTTGCCACCTCATCCAAAAATGGGTCTCCATCTGGATACCCCTTTCCCTGCCCCACCCCAGCTACATGGGAAGCAGAATCTCAGTGCCCCTCCCTCATGCTCTTCATTGGATGCCTTCCCAGGACTCGGCCCCAGTGACAGATAGGTCCCCAGCCTGCACAAAAGGGCCCTCTTCTGGGCATGCCCTTCAGCTCCAAGCAAGGGGTCTGTGGATACCACGACACACACCAGCCTGGGGCCCAACTTCCCCCTTCTAGACCGTGCTCTGGGTCCTGGGTACTCCAGAATCTGCAGGAAAGGCCCTGCTTCGAGAGCCCCGTGGGCCTTGTCTCTGGGTCTGATGTGTACACTCCTGGGCCCAATGTGTGGTAAAGAGGGCCAGGTAGTCGGATTAAGTCGGATGATTGAGCTGGGGTTTCCACACATGTATGTATGAACCTGTCACTTTACAATGTCCAGTGGAGCAAGAGGCGAAAGGGAAGGGGCCAGGCGCAGGAGTGTCTCTCCCATGCTGCCAGGACTGCTGCAGAACTCCGGGGTTCTGAGAATTCAGAATCTGGCTCCAGACTTCTGCATTATAAAGGTATGTTTGCCAAGAGAGAAAGGTAGGAGGTATTTTAGTTTACAGTTTATTAGCTTGATTTGTACATTTAAATATGAAGATACATGGTGTATAGAGCTCCATTGGTATTTTTGCCCTGGCCCCTGCAAATGTTAGGGTCAGGCCTATTTTAATCACTCACTCTCTCCTGACTGTTTCCACACAGCTGACAGGTGAACAACAAGCAAACAACTATGTGAACAAAGGCCTCTCCAGACCCCACTGGCCCAAGCTCTCTCCTTCCAGACAAGGATCGTTTAAGTAATGAGGCACTAAGCCACCATCAGTGAGTGCCTGAAATGCCCCCAAAACAGTGACAAAGAAGAACCTGTCTCTGTCCAAGTGAGCCTACTACCCACAGGTACTTACCACGTGATATAGGAAGGTCCGTGAGGGAAGAGACAGTGGGTTCGTCATTGCGGTGTGTTTGTTTTAGGCTGCACATCTTCATAGTTCAAAATACGCACCCCCTGCTGCCTCTGGCAGTGGCCGTGATTGGAGAACTTTGCAGGTCCTGACTGCAGCTTCTAGGTTTCTTCCTATCATTCACAAGTCTTATATCAACTGGAGCAGCCACTGTTGACACAGTGAGCCATCACTATCATACTTTAGAGAAGCCATCAAGAGAAGATGGGCAGCGTTTCTTCCATCCAGTAGCAGCAGCATCTCAGATATGCAGTGCTTCCTGAGATTTTTGAGAGACAATAAAATAGGCACTTTAGGTCTCAAATGATATGGGGTAGCTTAACAACCCCATTACTCATTCTTAATCATTAAATCTAAACTGGGATCAAGACTGGCTGAGGCTGCTTAATTGGCAGACACCAGTGAGGGCAACCAGCAGCTTTTTCCAAAGGAAGTGTGGTACTGGTGAGGGACACAAGAGCAGCAGGTAGCAGCGAGGAGGCCAGAGAAGAAGGAACACACTACTGCAGAGACATGGCCAAGTTCTCAAGAATAACTGGGAGGGGACTTAGAGAAGGCTTAGGCCCCACCTCAACACGTAAGCCAGCACAGTATGGGTCATCAGTGTTAATTTATCATTATCGTTAGATATGGAAACATGTGAGTTACACATGCAGCCCCTACTTGTGCCCACACCATGCAGTGGCTGGTGCTGCCAAGGTGGATGTGGAACAGGTTTTGTCCAAGCCCAAAGCCTCTGCTCCCTGGAGTCAATGTCCTGCATTTCTCTCCCCTTGCTGTTGCCCATTGGCCCTCTGCCAGTCAGCCCTCAATGACTTTGGCAACTGCTCACAAAGCATTTGTGGTCCCTGAGAAGACAAATCTAATGTCTTTCTTCCCCTGCTATACTGGGGGCTCCCTGAGAACAGGAACTATTCTGTTTTGTTTGTCCTCCTCTCTGTCCTCAGGGCTTGCCATGTAATAGGCCATCAGTAGGTACTGGATGACTGAGACTGATGGGAACTTGGAACGACAGGTTTTAACAAAACCAGAGGGATAGGAAAGCTAAAAAAAACAGCATGTCAGCCAAGGTAGGAAGGGTGCATGGAAGTAAATGAGACCAGAGGTGGGTGGTGTTGGGAGAAAAGCAACTTTCATGAGAAGCAGTCTGTGTCAAGGCCCTGAGAGAAGCATCACGGCTGATTGGCAGAACCGACAAAAGTGAAAACTGGAGGGCCAAGAGCTGACGAGAGGCAAGTTTAGAGAGATAGACCCCTGAAAGCCGTTGAAACCATGTTATGGACATTGGCCTTCATTCGAGGGACCATGGGAAGCCACTGAAGGGTTTCAAGAAGAAGGCATGATCTGCATATGCATATTTGTGTCGTTAAAGAGTTCATCTGAGATTGCACATGATGACTGGTTTGCAGGGACCAAAGGGAGCAACATGGAGACAAATAAGGTGATGTGAGAGTCCAAGAGAGAGATGGTAGTGGCTGGAATCGGGTCAGGGCAGGGAGGTGAAAGAAGGGGAGGAGTCGAGGATGACTCCCTGGTTTTGGTTTGAATAAACTGGTAGATGGTAGTGACATTTACTGAGGCAGGAAACACTGATGGAGGAACATGTTTTAGAAGAGCAGAGGGGATGGAGAATTCTGTTTTTGCCATGCTGTGCGAAATGCCTATAAACATCTGAGCTTGTACCTGGGTGGGGAATTTTCCATCTTCTGAGAAAGACCCAGTGAAGAGAAGCAACCTGAAGGTGGTCTGCATTTAAAATGGTACCTGAAGCCCCAGAACTGATGAAATGACTGGAAAGAGTATGGACTGGAAAGGGCAGAAGCCCTTTTACCAAGCACCGAAGAACTGTCAACTTGCAAGGACTGAACAGAAAGAGACTGGTTCCAAATCGGGCTGATCATTAGAATCACCTGGGAAACTTTAAGAACATGTTATGTGCTGGAGGAATGTGACTACCTAATCTATACCTTTAAAAACCTGTAGTAGGATTATAAATCATTTGGTAGAAGAAGACTGTCACAGAGAGGGTGAATGGTTAGGAAAAATAAAAATAAAAGGAGAGTGGTGTTCCAAATCCCATTGGAAGGATTTCAGGAAGAAAGGGATCAGACAGGATCAGGGTTGAATTTAGCAACAGGATGCCAGATGATGTTTTATTCCTCAAAAGTAGGGAACTGGTGTTTGAACTCAATAATCATTTACTAGGGGATTACAGGAAGGTGCCCAGCAGAGCACCCCGTGTTACTCAATACCCTCCCAAGCACTCACAGGGTGGTAATAGGGAAGAAGGAGAGGAAGGAGGGTACATCAGATGGCAGAAGTAGCATCTAAACTGGGGCAAAGAAGATAAGCAATCTTAGGAGAGGAAATAATAGAAACAGAAGTATGTTGAGCTAAGAGATAATGCTGCCATTATCCTTCCCATAATGGCAGCAGCACTGGGGGATATGGTACCAGTAAGAAGAAAAAAAGTCTCCACCTCTAGCTTTGCACAGGTACTCTGTGGTTCAGCTACCCTGCGTGTGCACATTGGCCAGTGAGAATAATGCATACTCTCAGAAACAGTTAGTTCCTGGCTGGAGCAGAGGAAATTAAGTTTTGGAATGAAGCAAGAGAAGGGGCAGAGTCCAGTAATCAAGGACCTTATATGCCAAGGTAAAAGGACCTGAAGAATGCAAATGGTGTAATTAGATTTGTGATTTAGATAGTCCATTTTGGCAGACAGTGGGAATGGCCCGAGGTCCAGGAGGATTAGGAAAAGATGGGGTTCCAGACTTCCATCAGGAGGCTCTTACAAGGATCCAGAGAGGAGATAGATCCCCCAGGGGAGGAATGCTGAAGGAGGGGAGTGAGCTGAGAATGTGGCTGACTGGAATGGGAGAATCAAAGGGTGGGCCCAGGAAGCCACCAGGGTCAACACCTAGATTCTGGTTTAAGGGATTGGCTGGGTGGTGCAGCCTCTGGGGTAAGAAATAAGAAAGCCGAGATTTAGGTGAGGATGGGGGTGAAGACTAGGCATGGTAGAGACCACTGTAACAACATTGATAGGTTATTCTTTTCTACAAAGGAGAAAAGATATCAGTAACATTATTGCTAGTTTCCCTCACTAATTTCTCTTTCTCACCTCTAAATTATTCTGTAGCCTACTTCTTTAAAATATCCAGATTCATATAATGCTACTTAGAACATAGTAGCTTCAACTGATTACTGCAAGGGGTTCATTGTTTTATTATTTCATTAGAAACGTTTATACGTACCAATAACTTGCAAGGTACTGTGACCTGGGAGAGATAAATAATACATAACTGGCTTAGAGTTTACTCATATTGCTCCCTCATGGAGCTTATATTCTAGAAGCTAAAGACATTGACCAACCAACTATAAACCACGCAGTTTGTCATAGTTTCTTAAGAAACATAGAGTAGTATGTGGTAACTAACGAGGGGGAGGGTGCGTTTCACCAAATTTCATAAACTCCCCGAAACTCTTTGAAATATTTTGTCTATACCTGCATACATTTGGTGGGGGTAGAAAAGGAAGCTTAAATGCTCAAACAAGTCTGTGACCCCTAAAAGCTCAAGAACCACTCCAACCAGTCCATTTGGGCTCTACTGACATACAAGCTTCCCTGTGAGAAGGCAGGGACAACAGGTAAAGCTAGCAGTTGTCTAATCCACTGAGAATGACCCTACCTTTATTCTTACGGATCAGAAGTGATCCATCTTCTGACTTCAGGTGAGAAAAGGCATGGTTATTTTCTAAAACCCGGCATTAAAAAAAAAAAAAAGGAAATGTTTTATTCCTCGATCGCTAGGGATTTCCAAGCACGTGCCCAGGTTGGGAATGCAAGAGTTTACAGGACGCACCCAACCCCGCGAGCACCTTCCTGCCCATACGGAAGCCACTACGCCGAGCTCCGTCTTTTAGATTCAACCGAGAGAAGTCAGCGAAGGCTTTGTGAGTCCAGGCCGGGTTTTCGAGCATTAAGACGGAAGTAACCGCGAGCCGGAAGTCCCAGGGCCTTCACTGGGAAAGCAGTGGGGGGTTGGGGGAGGAGGCAGGCTCAGGGTAGGAATGGCGGCTCAAATTCCAATTGTGGCCACCACTGCCAGTCCGGGAGTAGCCCGGAACAGTAAGAAGAGGCCAGCCAGTCCTTCCCACAATGGCAGCAGCACTGGGGGATATGGTACCAGTAAGAAGAAAAAAGTCTCCGCCTCTAGCTTTGCACAGGTACTCTGTGTTTCGGCTACCCTGCGCGTGCGCATTGGCCGGGCGGGGGCGGGGCGAGAACGCAGTGTGGCTGCGTGGGGGGCGGAGTGAGGGCGCGTTGGCTGGGCAGAGCGAGTCAGGGAGCATGCGCCGGTCTTTGGGGGTCTTTATCTGTTTTGTGGGTTAGTCCCTGACACAGAGGAAACATTTTTTCCTTTAGTTTGGACATGTGGGAATTCGATAAAGAGCCTGTCGCCTTGCACTGCCCTTGAGGAGAAGTGGGGAAGTTGTTGCTGCGTTAGTGTAAGGTCCGACTCTCCTTCAAGGTGGCATTTAGAGCGAGGCTCAGGACTTTCTGTGAGCTTCTGTCAAGCAGACGTTATAAAGTTTCACCTTCGTGCACTCGACACATTTACCGAGTGGCTGTGAGGTGCAGAGCGCCCCAAAGTCCTACATGGAGGAACACTAAGATGTATTGATGCGGGTGGTTTCCCTCATCCCCGGAAAAGCGCCTGTTCGATCCTCCGTTGTCCCGCCCCTGAGTGTGTTTGGACTTTCCTGCGGGGTCGTTGCTTCCAGGAATCAGTGAGCTCGGGGTCGGAAAGCGCCGAGCACACTGCCTCTGGACGAAATGCCCGCCGGGGGCTTTCAGCAGAGGAGTGGCTTGGTTAGCTGAGTGTTCGTCTTGGCTTCTGCATTTTATTTAAAGCAATAAGAAAGCAGAGACGGAGCGTGTTACTTTGTCCCTTCCGGCACCTGGTGTGGCATTGTTCACCCAGAATGATGCTCTCGAGACCTTAACTAACCGCCTGTTTCTTCCCTCGGTAATTAACACCGCTCCCCCTTTTAAAAATGCTTTGTTAAGGTATTGTTTTTCATACAGTGAATTTCACACACTTGAGTACAGATCAATGACTTTTTACATTTGGCCACCACCCGTATCAAGATAGCATTATTTATTAAGAGCCCCAGAAATGAACCTGGTGACTCTTTCCAGGCATTGCTGGCTCCCTATTCTGACATTTCTCACTACAGATTGCGTTTTTGAACAGAATGTAAATGGAACCAAACAGAACATATTCTTTTGTGCCTCTTGGGGTTTCTCTGTGAAACACTGTTTTTTAAAGTCATTCATTCATTCATGTTACTACACGTATCACTGTATCTGGTACATTCTGTCAATATACCACAACTGATGGACATTTGAGTCGTTGACCATTTTTAAACTCCTCGGAACATTCCCTGACAAGTCTGTGTAGGTACGGGCTTTCATTTCTCTTAGGTAAATGGGTACAAGTGGAATCGCCGGATCATGAAGTAGACCTGTACTTAACACAGCTTGACATTTTAAAAGTTTCCCAAAGTGGTTGCACTGTTGTGTGGTCTCACCAGCACAGTGTGAGAGTTCCAGTGGCTCTGCATCCTGAACATCACTTGGCATAGTCCACCTCTCATTTTAGCCATTCTGATTGCTATCTCATTTTTGTTTTATCTTTTGTTTCTTTGATTACTGATTACTAATGATAGCAGTTGCCTTTTCTTAGGCTTATTGACCTTTCCAGTATCTTTTATGAAGTGCCTGATTTTTTCTAATTGGGTTGTGTTGTGTTTTTTTTTAAAATTACTGATATTCAAGTGTTCATCCTGACCAGTTTGGCTCAGTTGGTTGGGCATCATCCTGCAAAGCAAAAGGTCACTGGTTCAGTTCCCAGTCAGGGCACACATCTGGGTTCAGTCCTGGGTCAGGGCGCATACAGGAGGCACCTGATTGATGTTTCTCTTCTCCATTCTATCCCTCTCTTCCCCTCTAAATAAAATCTTTAAAAAGTATTCAGTTCTTTACATACTCTTGATTGGAGTTTTTTGCCATATACATGCATTGCAAGTACTTTCTCCCTGTTTATGATGCACCCTGCTAAAGTGAAGGAAATCATGATAAATAAGAATTAATACTTATTGGGCATTTACTATATACCAGGCACTGTTCCCAGCCCTTTCTAAGTACCACCTCATTTAACCCTAAGAACAACCTTCTGTGACTTGTTAGTCTACAGGTAAAAAACTAGGGCATAGACAGGTTAAGTAACTTTCCAAAGGTCGCACTGCTACCAAGTGGTAGAGTCAGAATCGGAACCCAGGCAGACCATCCAGACTCCACATACTTTTTTCTTGCTGTCTCTCTTGATATCATTCATTACTCTCTACCTTAGAAAATATAATTAGATCTCTGGTATAACCCAGTCTGTGTACAGGGAAATCCTTCTGGGGGGAATTTTGTGAGATCAGCCTAGGGCATTCTAGACTTTCCAAATGCCTACTCAAGTTGATACAATCTACAGAGACATCTAATTGACCTACATACTGAATATCATGTAATGGACTGATTTGTGATGGTTAAGCAGTTAACAAAGCATCTAAATAAAATGAGAGGCAGCCATGCTTTAGAAGGTTAATGTAGAGTGCAGATGATGATGGACTCCTTTGTAATTGGAAGCAGGCAGAGAATGCTGGACTGTTTTGATTTATTCACCAAAAAAATCATTCTATCCTGACTTTTAAGAAAAATCATGATGATGTTAAATTTTAGAAGTTCCTTTTTTCTTTTTCTTTTTTAAAACTATTTTATATTTTAGAGAGGGGGAAGGGTGGGAGAGGGCTAGAAACAGTGATGTGAGAGAGAAGCATCCGATTGGTTACCTTCCAAAAGTGCCCCAGGGCACTGAACCTGCAACCTAGGCACGTGCCCTGACCAGGAATCCAGCTGGCAACCTTTCAGTTCTCGGGATAATGCCCAACCAAGTGAGCCACACCAGCTGGGGCTTTTTTCTATTTTTAAAATGGTCATACAAAGTCACCTAATTTTCATCCCCAGCAGCTATAATAATTTGTGTTTTCTATGTAGTTTTTCACCACTGTATTTGGCATGTAACATTGTGTATCCTGCTTTTTACTTAGCATAATTTCATGAACCTGTCTTTGTGTTGATAGACTGCTCTTATTTAATTGATGTTATTAAATATTTAGGTTGCATCTCACAGTTTTGCTGTTTTAAGTAAACCTACACTAACCTTGTAGTTTTAGACTAGGATCAGCTATGTGAATCTAGAATGCTAATAGATAGGTGTAAGTGGACATTTTATTTTTTTTTCAGTGATGAGACAAAAGACACTTGTTTCTTTTCTTGGCAACCACAGACAACAGACAGAATGCCCAAGTTATCCTTAAGTCCGAGTCAGCCGTGTAGTCATGCGGTCTGGAGAGATGAAGCCATTTATTTGGGCTCCACAGTTGGGTGCAGCTGATGTCTCACTGGCTTGTCTCGATCCAGGGCAGGCTTGCACCCATTTTTTGACAGCAGGCCAGCTTTCTTTTTCCCTAGGACTTACATCAGCTCCTTTAGTGCTAAGGTGTTACTTCTTTCCTCTTAGGGTATTCATTTCTCGGGGCAGGACAGCTCATCTCATAAAGTCTGTCAGTGTTACAGTGGCTTAGTAATGGGAAACTGTACATCATATTAAATTTTATTTTATTGCATCCTCGCCTCACAGACTTGATCCTCCCTTCATGAATGGTCATGAAGGGGCCCTCAGGGAAGTACTTGGGGGCTATAAGAAAAGGGAGTGGTGGACCCTCACCCCTCAGCTTTGACAGAGCCTGAGTCCTAATTCTGTCTGCAAGAAGTCTCCTAACCTCTTGGCTGCTTTATTTCCCCTGTCTGATTTAAGCCTGAAACAGTGTCAGAGGGCTTTGCCGTCCTGTTCTGGAAAGGGCGGGTTCCCTGGGTGATCAGGCCAAAGAAAGAATGCATAAAATCCTGTGAAACCTGCTTTGCTAATACCCTCAATTTAAAGGATATGGGTCCAAGCATGAAATGAGTTTGTTTCCCCAAAGTTTTATGGCCCTTTAGCTATCTGACCCTGACTCAAAATAAGCCCTCATAGTTCTTTGAATGTTACCTATTGTTTCCTCATTACTACCTGACAATGATTGATGAGCTTTACATATACACCCTGTATTCCTATGCAAATACACCCAGTAACAGCTCATTGAGGAACAGGCTCCTGGCCCTTCTCCTTCGAGATCAGCCACCTTCCCTCCCCATGCAGATCATGTCTTGGTAGACTTACTCTCAGCCATGGTGGTAGCGGGGGCGGGGGCAGGCGCTGTGGGAGGAGCCCCCCCACAACTAGGATTCAGGGAAGAGGCCTGAACAGGGAGGGGAAAATGGCGTCTTTCAGCAGTTCTGGGGAAGGAGATAGAGCTAACCAACGCCACTGCATGAAGATGGCAGCACTGTGAGCTGGGCGTGTTGTGTTCTATGGATGGTTCTGTACTCACTATGGGAGGCCTGGGGCCCGGTCTTCAGTTCCCTTTAGTATCTCCTCTTTGCTTTTGTAGTGGTTCATTTGCTTATTTCCACCCAGAAAGAAACATTATATAAGTAGTCATTTTCTTTATGAAAAACTCAGGAAAGTTGAAACTTAAAGTATATCTGGCCCCAGGAAGCCTCTTTTACATTCTGTCTGTTTTCCTGAGTTGTCTGTCCCTAGTTGTCATGGTTTTTCTACCCTGACGGGATGCTCGCTGCATAGTTCTTAGAGTTGTTTTTCTCTCTCTCACTTAATTGAGGCCACCCTGTAGGCACAGCCTGCTGGCAGCCATGTCCATCAGCCTTTCCTCGCCGTGCAGTCTCATGGTGCATTGTTAATGCATGAGGAGGTCCCTCAGGAGAATGGCCCTTTGCCTCCTATAACACTGGTGGGTGACCTGCTCCCCTCATGTGCCTTTCAGCCAGTGGGCCACGCTTCCCCCTTCTTTCCTGGACCACTACCTCTTGAAAGAGCAGGTGACTCGACTGTCAGCCTTTTTGACCTGCATGCCCGTTATGGCTTCCTCCTCAGGTTCTGCGGAGCCCCTGGCTCATTCACTGTTAGGTTGGCCTCTGAAAACAGGTAAGCGAATTGTTTTTCAAAGTGACTGTGCCCTTTTACATTTTCACAAGCAATGTATGAAGGTTCTAGTTTCTTCACATCCTAACACGTCATTGTTCTTTATTATTTTTTATTATAACCAACATAGTGGGTGTGAAATAATGTCTCTCATGGCTTTAATTTTTTTTTAATCCTCACCCGAGGACATTTTTTCATTGCTTTTAGAGAAAGAGAAGAATGGGGGAGGGGAGGGGAGATGGGGGGGAGAGACAGACATCGATGTGAGATGTGGTTGCCTCCTGTGTGCACCCTGACCAGGGATCAAACCTGCAGCCTAGGCATGTGCCCTGACTGGGGATTGAACCCGCAGTCTTTTGCTTTATGGGACAACACTCTAACCAACTGAGTGAGCCCCACTGGCCAGGACTCTGTTGTGGTTTTGATTTACGTTTTCCTAATTATATTTTGCTCAAAAGGTGTTGAGCATCTTTTTATGTGCTTCCTGGTCATTTGTATATCTTCTTTGAAGAAGGGTTTATTGAAATCTTGGCCCCTTTTAAAATGGAATTATTTGTCTTTTTTCATTGAGACTTAAGAGTTCTTTATAAATTCTGGATTATCATCATTTAATTTGTTGCTCAAATTGTCTAGATCCAGCTAGTGAGCACTCTTCAAACTGGCTCCTGTATCCTTTAACATAGCTCCCCCATGTTTTGAGTGCTGTTGTGCACTGAATTTTGTCCCCCAAAATTCATATGTGGAGGTCCTGACCCTCAGTACACCTCAGAATGTTACTGTGTTAAAGATGGAACCATTAAAGAGGTAATTAAGGCTCAGTGAAGTCATGAGGGTGGGTCTCGAATCCAATATGACCAATATCCTTAGAGGAAGAGGGAGAGACAGCAGGGAGGCACGTGCACAGAGGAAAAGTCACGTAGAACAGTGAGAGGATGGCCACCTACAAGTTAAGGACAGAGGCCTTAGGAGAAAGCAACCCTGCTGGCACCTTGAGCTTGGACTTCTAGTCTCCAGAACTGCGAGAAGGTACATTTCTGTTGTTCACACCACTTACTCTGCAGTTTTTTGTCACGGCAGCCTTGGCAAACTGGTATAATAGCTTTCTTTCATTCTTGCACCTCAGGGCTCATCTTGTACTTCCCTGAGCCAGCCCTGGAATCAGCCATTTCTTCAAGGATCACTAGTTCTTGAAAAATTATATTGAGAAATCAGGATATGAACAGTGGTGTGCCTGTTGTTCATTGTTTCCAGCCCTCTCAGATCTAAGTCAAAACCTGTGAGTGCATAAAACCTCTGATTTTAAGCCACCAGTGCAGTGCGCTAGCCGTCCCTCATTCCTTGTTTGTACCACCTTAGAATGCGTGTAAAGTAGTATATACTCCTGTGAGAAACAAACCTGGCAATTGTTTATGGTTCTTTTTGCCTGCGCCTTAGGTTATGTTGTCGGAATACCGTGTTCAAAGTCATTATATCTATTTCTCCCTTCCCCAGCTCAGTGTGGTTGTTATTCATTCCAAATACAGTTAGGTTAATTTGGTTTTGTTTGTATTCTATTTTCTCTATCCGCTGCCCCATCCTTGTTCATTTTATTATTATTTTTTTTTAGTATATGAAACTTGAATGAGACTCAGAAGGCCAAACTCCACAAAAAGCTATACCCAGAGAAGTTTGCTCCTCTCTCTTCCCTTCCCATCTTCCTGTCCTTTCTTCCCTGGTGCCTGTGCCCTGTAGGTAACCCAGTGCAGGTGTTTCCGAAGCACCCTTCCGTGTCTCTTCGTGCTTGGCCACTGCAGCCCGCCCAGAGACGGTTCCTTACAGTGAACTCCTGAGTGTGTGTGTCTTAAATACCGAGGCCGTCATGCTCCCTAACTCCTGGCAGTCATCCCGTCAGCGAGGGTTTGATATTTACTCTGAGCCAGGCCCCGGGTGAGATGCAGGGGATGGAAGAGTGAGCCACAGAGCGAAGCACGGTGTTTGGACGCCTCTGTGCGTTCTGAGCCTGACTCGACCCCTTCCCTCGTCTGCTCTTCTCCCTCCTTTGCCCTGCTTCTGCTCTGTTGTTCCCTGCCTGTTTCAAAGGCTGCTGTGTTCTCATTGACTAAGACGTACTTACAGACTGTCAGTCATATATCTAACTTAATAGCATTGCACACTGGCTACACAATTAACGTTGGTTAATGACTACATGTGATGAGAAAGTGAAACCTTTCTCATTAAGTTGTGTTTCCCAGGACACATGTACCTGGTGGAAATGCTGTGAGTGTGAGGGAAAAATCCTAAGTGCAATGAAAGTAAGTTATGTACAAATGCTAAATCTAATCTTTGCAGTATAATTAAGTCTGCTAATCCTTAAGAAAATAATTTTGGTGAAGCATAAATAAGCATAGAAAAATTGGAAATTATTTGTGCGGTATAGAAATGACAATGGATTTTGTACCAGAAAATACAAAATACAGGAAGAAGGGGGAGCAAGAAGCAAGGCTGGAAAGGAGGCCGGAATTTGTCCCCAGTCCCTAGGGCGGTGGGAACCACTGGGCAGTTGTCAGTAGGGGAGTGACATCAAGTTTGCTTGTAAGGTATGTCACTGACTGTGCCGCAGAGAATGGAGTGGGCAAGGGGTGCACCACAGTCACTCCTCTGACTTGTACCGCTGAGGAAGGGACCAGATGAGGTCAAAGAACCGTGGAAGGGAGGGGTAGGGAGAGAGGAGGGAGGGAAGGAAGGAGGGAGGAAGAGAGGAATGGGAGAGGAGAGAGAGAGAGACATCATTTGTAGCCACATGTGATAAGAAAAGGACAAGAACTTGGAGGCCTGTTAGTCCTTAGCGAGGTGACATTTGAGCTGGGCCCTGGAGGGGAAAAGTTAGGGAGGACCGAGAATGGGGGCAGGATGAGGTGAGGGGCGGTCCAGACAGACGAGGTGGCTGACAGAGAAGGAGCACAGGCCCCAAACTCAGTGACTGGAGCTCAGCCCCATGTGGAGAGATGCTGGAGAGGAGTGTGGGCAGGTGTGTGAGAAGACGCTGTTGGAGAACCATTGCAGCGGAGTGAGTGGTCCTGTCTCCCGGACTCCCCTTCCTCCCACGTGGATGGTACTGCAGGGAGGTGGGGGTGGAGTGGGTGGTGGGGTGAAGTGTGTCTTCCTACAATTAGAACTCTTGTACTTTGCTGCTGGGAGTGAGAGAACTTTCCGGGGTGATGAAGTCTCCTATAGCTCCCTGAGGGCATGGGTTACACCAGTGTGAACAGTTGGCAGAACTCATGAAACCTACGCTTAAGATCTGGGCATTTCGCTTTGTGTAAATTATGTATCAAAAAAACTGTTTCTTGCAGTCTGGGAAGGTTGGAAATTACATTACAAATCAGAAGTATTTTCTTACTTTGTCTTCCTTCTTCTTTGTGAATCTTAGCTTAAGTGGTGTTTTGTTTTAAAGCACATTAGCTGGCGTGTCAGGGCACTGTGGCGCAGCCCGCTGACAGTCTAGCCTCCTCTCCCTCTGTCCCCCTCCCTCAGAATGCCCACGTCCTGTTGTCCCCCTAAGCATGCCAGCTCCAGCCTGGGATCTGGCTGATGAGACCTTAAAGGGGCTGCACCTTTTTGTCTTAATGTTTCAAGACATAGTTTGACAAGATCAGCAGCAGTAGGGGCTGTGTGGTGTCGTAGAGATCCTCAGTTTCTTCTGTGTATGGGGGATAGTGGCAGTGCTTTGTAGTGGTCGTCAGAGTTGAATGAGCCAGCTTGGGTAGGACGCCCATCCCTGTGCTCGGCACATTCAGGGGCCGGAAAGCACGGCAGCTGGGGACCTGGTTGTCTCTCCCATGGCTTCTGCAGAGCCAGTGCTGCAGCCAGTGTGGCATGCCTTCCTCTGGTGCAGGCCGCCTGCCGGGCTCTGGCACTCTGTCCTCGCATGTCCCGTGGTGTACCATCTTATGTCTTGTTGAGAGCCGAGTTAGGGAACTCCGCTAAAAGACACTTGACCTCCTGTCATTATTACTGTGTTTTCAGGGAATCAACGTGGAAGCCATGAGTGAGAATAAAATGGTGCCCTCTGATTTTAGCACTGGACCTATGGAAAAAACTTCCAAACCTTTGCCATTTAAGGATCCCAACTTTGTGGTAAGCATCTAAGGTATTTGATTAATTAAAAAATGAACAACCAAACCGTGGCTTGATCATGCTGGGCCTGCAGCCCAGGTGGCACTGGTGCCCCTTTTTCATCCATCAGTGTCAGTTGCCATGTTTCCGTCATGGGCTTTGTGGGAAGGGTGGGAAGACAGGGGAAGAGCCCGTCTTTTAAGTAAATGTGAGCTGTTGCTCTGTGGAGTAGAAACAAGCTATTGTCCTTTCGTTCTCGAGGGGCACGATAAATTACAATGATTCATATTACACCATTAAAAGTTGATTTTTTTTCCTTGATTAGTTTTGAAAATACAGTATTGCCAGTGTCTGCAACAGATTTCGATATTCTTTTCCATTTTATTTTGTCATCCTCAAAGGACAAAAAGAAAAAAAATTCCAGAAGACTTGCCATGCCATGATTGAAGCGTACTTGGGTTTTTCAGGGTCACCAGTAATTTGCAAGGCGGAGACTTGCCCTCAGAAGAGAGCTTGGAGATGTGGTCCTAATGAGTTTCAATCTAACCTTGTAGTAAATTTATTTTAAAGCAATGGGAAATTCATGAGCGAATTCTATAAAGTTAGACCCAATAAAGGATGTGATTTTGTGTGTGTGTGTAAAAAAAAAAACAACAACCTTTTATTTCTACTCCATCACCAACTAACTCATGGATTTTGACAACCCAAAAGCATTGTTTTTTAATAAGTAAAATTAAAGAGTGCAGTATAACACTTTTTAGAAAAGGCTTAGGGGTACAAATGATTGCTTATAGATTGAAGGATATGTTACAGTTATGAACAAGTGTAAATGTCAGATTCTGAAACAGCACTTTCCTTTGATTTTGTTTCTTCCTATCCATGCTTCTGATTCGAGCACTCTGGCCATGGTGGTGCAGTAGCTGGCAAGAAGAATAGAACCTGGAAGAACCTGAAACAAATTCTCGCCTCTGAAAGGGCATTGCCGTGGCAACTGAATGATCCTAACTGTGAGCTGTTTAGTGTCTTCTTTGGGTTTATAATGTTTAGACGGGGGACTTTCTTACCACAAACCTAAATCATTGTGTTCGCTAAATTAAAGTAGGGTATAATTTTTAGCTTAGGAACCTTATCGTGGCATCAAAACGGGGAGATTATATGTATATTTCCTCATAACTGTATCTGTATTGAATCTGTGTTGTCATGGATGTGTGTTTTTTAGTGTCACTGTTAATGTCAATCTGGAGAAATAAGTCCTGATATAATAACATTGGTGTTTCTGACTGACATACTTCTATTCAGAAGTCTACTCTTAAAAAACCTTGTTTCCAAGAACGAGGTTGCCCCAGATTTAGGAGGTTTGCTAACAACCAGCGTAAAGCAGGCTCTGTTTTACTCTCTGAGCCGATGTTTTTCAGAGTAAATGCTTTCTGCTGCAGTGTTTCCAAACCTCTAAAGCACCGTTACATGTTTGTAGAGCTTCACTGGAAAGTACAGGTAAGTTTCCTTCAGCTCTGGTCCCTCTGCACATCCTTCATGGAGGTGACTCAGATAGATGACAAGTGAACTAGTCAGTTGTCAGGGTGTGGCCATTCCAGTATCCAGATGCTGAGATCCAAGCAGTAGGTTGTTTGGCGTCTCATCGCGTCAGCCCACGGAGCCTGAGACGGCGAAAACAGCCTGTGGGCAGACGCGCTTTCCGGCGGTTCTGCTGGAGTTGAGGGTCCCTGGGGACAGGGCGAAGGCAGGCAGGGCCTGCCCCTGGCCTGTGGCATTATTTCCCCGAGAGAGTTCTGTGAGTACTTCATCACAGAGAAAAATTGTAGAAACATTATCAAATAATATTTTTATATATTTTTATTGTTCAAACAGTATTTTAGATGAAAAGGGAAGGCATCTGAATGTTTTAAAGCCAGTTTTGCTATCTTCTTTTTTTTTCCTTTTTTTTTTTCAGACTTTAGTATTGATGCTCCTCCATCCTTCAAACCAGCTAAGAAGTATTCTGATGTTTCAGGTCTTCTTGTGAGTATAATTCCATCTCTATGTCTTTTAAAATGGAATTGGAAGGAAGATTTCACAGTACTATCTACTTAGACAGTGTTGGGTGTTGACTACCACCTGCCCGGCCTGGAGCCTGTATCCTTTGCAGAGGTCATGGCTTGTGCTGAAGTGTCCCATGTTCGTTTTAGAGTGGCCGCACCTGGGCAGCCTGCAGAGAGCATTGCTCCAGGAAGGAGGAGACCCGAGTTCCACTTCCCCTTCCTGTGCTCATGTGAAAAATGTTTCAGATATATCATGTTAACTACATGAAAAAAATCTATTATTTTTTTACTGCTCCAGTTTTAACAAACTTCTACATTTTAGAGATGATTGTACTCTTTAAAAAATACTTAAACTTTCCTTGGCTGGTGTGGCTCGGTGGATTGTGTGCCAGCCTGAGAACCAAAAGACCACCTGTTTGATTCCCATTCAGGGCACATGCCTCGGTTGCAGGCCAGGTCCCCAGGAAGGAGTGTGCGAGAGGCAACCACACATTGATATTCCTCTCCCTCTTTCTCCCTCCCTTCCCCTCTGTCTAAAAATAAAATAAATAAAGTCTTTAAAAAGTAAAAAAAAAAAAAACAAAACCCTTAAACTTCTCTAAAGAGGCACTATAGTAAACGTAGTGGTTTTCAAACACTTTTAAACACCAGAACCTCTTTCCAAATGAAGTCTTTTACAGACTCCCCTGGAGCCCGCCCACCCACCCACTGTGGTCCTGTGTGGGTCTGGTCCTCTGTCCTCCCCACTGCCCTTACCACAGTGACCTCTAAAGTGCTTCTGGGGAACCCAGGTTGAAAACCAGCAGCGTATTTGGACGAATGGGGCTCGGGCAAGTCGCTGAACCTCAGGAACCTCGGGGAGCCTCATTTCCTTCTTTCAGAGTGTAGATGAAAGGTGGAACTTTCGGCTCACCTCTTCATCCTTTTCATCACTGTTCAGTTTGGAAGAGGTGCTTTTTTTCATAACTGTAGAAATGAGTCACCTCACTTTTAGAAATTCATCCACATCATTTAAATACTTTACGTTTTTATGAAAGCGTATGACTCCAACATCTGTAACAAACTGACTAAATGATACATATTTACAGTGGGAAGGATTTGAGTTTTTATTGTAATTTTGAAAATAACGTTAGTTATACTCTGAATTAGTCATGTATTTTAGCTTTTCCTCCAGAGAGCCACACACTCCTCAGTGTAGTATAACTTTTAAACAGAGATCCTTAAATACAGTGACCCTAAAAAATGGTAGAGTAGAAGTGCTGTACAATGGCGTGTGTGTAAGTGTGCGTGCGCATGCGTGTACATGTGTGTGGTGGGTCCTTTATGCATCTGTCCACAGCACGTATCTCCTCCTAGGGGTCCCCTGATGGGATTCACCTTGAGAGAAATGGTGTAGCCTCCTGCTGTCTCATGTCCACTGCCTGAAAATAGTTGCCTCATACATTTGACCCTTTTTAATAGTTTGTGGCAGGAGGGCTGGCTTGGCACCAGTTCTTCTGTTTTGGCCCCAGGTGGAAATTTCTCCCTGTGTCATTTTCTGCCAAGCTGGCAGAAGCCATGGTTTATGGCCAGACTTGAGAGTGGTCGCTTAGCACGTGGCTTTATCCTCACTGCTGTCAGGCAGCTCATCTGCTAGTGCAGTGGCTTTCACACATTAGGAGGCTGGAGAAGCACTGAGAGAAGCCTTGTTCCAGGCTCCCTTATGCCATTGGCAAAGGACGTGTCATGTTATATGAAACCTAAAACTTCTTGCCCCGCTGCATGCAAGTGGGACAAGATTTAAGAAATTCTGAATTTACAAAGAACTCCAGATCATTTAAAGGTAAACCCATAGAATTGGCTGAAAGGATATAAATAGACAATTACAAGGAGGAGGTACACATGATCAATAAGGAGATGTTCAAGGTCACTGATAATTAGGAAAAAGACTCATCAAGTGGGAAAGAAATGAAGACATTTGATTATATACATTGTCACCAACACGGAGAGATGGATATCCTTGTATGTTGCTGTTTTGAGCCAGTGTTTGCCGTCCAGACAGCTCCCTGGGGAGCAGTGCGCTCAAGGAGCCCCGTGCAGAAATGCTTATGAGAAAACGTATTAGCAAAATATTGGGGACAACATAAAGGTCAATCTCTGAGGCAGCAGGTGTTTTCATACTATTCTGTGAGCTCGATGTATATGTAACCACCTGAATTAACTTCCAAGATATGTTGTGTACTGAAAGGTGCAAAGGAGTTCATGCAGCATGGTGCCACCTGAGTAAAAATCAGCACGTACTTATGAAAAAATACAGGTTAATTTCTCTGGTGTGTTTATATGTGTGTGTAAGGATACACACACACACACACACACACGGCCTGGGAGGGTGCCCACCTAGCAGTGGTTTCCTCGGGGGAAGGCAGAGGAGGTTGGATGGTAGGTGGCGATAGAAAGGGACTTTAGCTATATTCATAATATTTTCTTCTTCAGAGGAAAATATGTTCATCTGTTACGTGTATAAATTAAAGCCGCATAATTAAAAGTAAAGCCCAGCTCATGTTTATACTGAGCCACCTTTTCCCAGCCAGCCAAGTGCCGACTGTTTGTCCTGGCTATGGGTGTGGCAGGGAGGCATGAGGGCCACATTTGTGGTTAGTCCTCGTGTCAAAGCCAGGGCTCTGGCTGTACTGTGGCTCTGGGAGAGACGGGGAGCAGTGAACTCTGCCTCGCACCCTCCGGGGAGGAGGGCCTGAGGAGGGTCCAGCTGTTTGCGGCCTGCCCTCTGGGGGGTGGCCTTGTTTTCCTTCCGGCTCCAGGGATGGAATCCGGAGGAGGGTCCAGCTGTAGGAATGCAGTTCTTCGCTGGTCCAGCCCTGCCGTGTCTCTTGCATCCTCCCCTCTGTTCAGAACACCGGGTCAGGTCTGGCCTGTGCAAGTTCTTCTTGGTGACCTCTTTGTTAGTGCCACAGTATCTGTGTGTTCCACGTTATTTATTCAGCAGCCTTCTCGGCAGTGAGGTCTGAACTTGGGCGGGCTGGCTCAGCTCAGTTTGGTGGTAGGAGTCAGGCAGCCACAGGAATGGAGCCAGGCCAGGCTGGTGCACAGAGGGAGGCCGATGATCAAAGCCAGATGCGCATGCCTGCGCCCTGCTCGGAACCGCGGGGCAGCCTCCCCTGCCCGTCAGTCCGGCTGACCGCCTCCAGGCCAGGAGCCTCGGGAGGCACTTCTGCTGTTTCCTATTTAAGCCTTCCTTATATTACTATCGTGGGTTACAGAAAAGCAATATCTAGATCAAACCAAAGGATCAAAGTTTTATTTCTGACGGAGCTTTAATTAATCTTAACTTTTTAGAAATAATCTCATTTCCTGACGGGAAGCCATTAAATACCTAAGGAGATCCCCAGTGGCAGAACCGAAGACGTTTAGCTTATGAGAAACCTATGACTCAGTTCCCTTCAGCCTGCAGCGCCTTCAGCCCCTCCCTGATTAAATCACAGCATTGCTGCGGCTCGGTCGCAGAGATGAGCACCTCGGAGCAAACGATCTGAACTTGAGTAATTGGATGTTATCTGTCTAGACTTTAATGGCATCTCTTGTAACTTTTCTCAAGAGCTCCAAATGACTCACTCTCACATCTTTGTTTCAAAATCTGTAGAAGCCGTGTGCCTGCCTCGAGGTGCACAGCGAGGGACTTAGGTCCCCCTCTCTCTCTGCATGTGGGAAAAACAGACCAAAAGAGAATTTTGGTCTGTCAATGAGAAACGAGTTCTCTTTTCTCTGATGGTCTAATTGTCCATTTGTTGGTTCATTCATTTATCATTTGCTGTACAAACGCTGACTGAAGGCCTACTGTGTGCTCTGTGTTGCACTAGGAGCCAGAATTCAGTAATAAGCACACCACAGGGTTCCTGCCTCAGGGAGCCTTAGAGTGTAGTAGATCGTAGTCAAAGAGTCAAGGTGACAATAAACTTAAAAGCAGCGGAGATGAGCATATGCCGCAGGAGACACGTGTGCTGAGGTGAAAGTGGGGTACTGACACCCTGGTCCTGGTGGGGAGCAGATAAGGCTTCCCTGATGATCAGCCTTCGGGGCAGAGTGTTGCAGGATGAACAGGTGGTTACTGAGCACGGTGGGCCGGGGTGGGGACCCCTTCCAAGGAAAGGGCAAATGGGGCATGACAGGAGGCGGGGGACTCAGAGCCTTGGAACGAACAAGTGAGGACACGTGGCTGAGGAAGAGCTGGCAGGACTGAGGAGCCATGCCGAGGCCTTGAGCCTTTGTCCTGAGAACAGAAAAGAGCCATTGAGAGGATTCACGAAGAAGGACATGACCAGAATTGCAAGTTGCAAAGATGACTGGCTGCAGCAGTAGGATGCTGTCCGTCCAGCGGCAGAGTGGGCGTGGGTGGCCGATCCAGCACCGCGGTGGAGCCCAGGGCGCCTGGAAGCGACACAGGGAGCGGGCGGACGAGTGGGAGGGGAGGGCTCTGGGAGTAGGTGGAGGGCAGCAGGGAAGGGCGGGCGTGCCGCACCGTGGAGGTGCTGCGCCCTGCTCTGGGGACAGATCTGGAACATTTGTTTGAAGCAGGTGGGAGTTTGAAGGCAGGGATGAGTACCATGAATTCAGTGTTGGACCTGCCGCTTGTAGCCCTTACGGCACGAACCAGAAGAGTCCTAGTGTCTGATGTGGTTATTCCTTTTCCTCCCACTGAAGCATTGCTCTAGTCTGGGAGGATTAACGCCTCTTCACCAAAGTGAGCAATTTGGTACTCTTGGTCTCAGAGTAAAGACATATATTTCACTTTCAGGAAAAAATTTAAAAAGTTAAACTTGAATTTAAACTATTTGCTACCACCACCTCCAGCTGTGCCCTCCTCTGTGTCTGTTTCCCACCCAGGCCAACTACACTGATCCACAGAGCAAGTTACGCTTCAGCAGCATCGAAGAGTTTTCCTACATCCGGAGGCTGCCGTCTGATGTTGTCACTGGCTACCTGGCCCTGAGAAAGGCCACAAGCATCGTTCCCTGAGGCTTGGGAAGAGGAGGTGAAGTGGAAAACGATTTCAAAGGCAGGCTTTGGACTCATAATTTTGTTTCATGGAAACATACTCATTCTGCTGTCAATCTGGAAATGTCAGTGCTGTGCCTTGGAAAGAATGCTTGGCTTTCATTGAAGGTTTTTTTTTCTGTGTTTTTCCTCCAAGTGTGATATTTCCTGTTGAGTTAAATTATATTTCATTTGTTGCATCAAGTAAAATCATTTTACAAGAAAATATAAAATTGTGCTTTTAATTTAACCCAAGTGCATCCCCAAATTTTTGCTTCATAGTTCTAAACTCTCTTACAACACATTTAAAGACTCTATAATAACTCTTGACAACAGAACTGGATTATTCCTGATCCCAGTGACTCCCTCTTTAGAATGCATTAGTCTTTCTCTTTGATCAGAATATTTGGAGGAGGTCCGAAATTAGAACCGGGGAAGGAAGGGCTGAGTAACTCTCCGTCACACTAGGCCTGTGCCTCAGCCTCCAAATCAGCCCCTCTTCCAGCCAACGCAACCGAGAGAGACATACAAGGGGGGACTTAAAGTAAAAACAAACAAACAAAAACCCAAACCAAAATTATCTTCTGGAGGGAAGGCCCCTTGTAATAAGTACAGGCTTCCTTCACTGGATGAGTGTCCTAGGAACCCATCTGTACCAGCTGGTGTTGTTGTGAGAGGCTGTGTTTGGCTTCAGTGTTGTTTTTTTTAAGATTAGCTCATTTGTTCATTTCGTGATGGGTGATTTACAAGTACACCTGCCCACACTGCACTGAGTGTTCAGCAGTTTTTGATGAGAAACAACAAGCCCCCCATTCCCCACCCTCCCTATTTACCTGATCTCACCCCAAATGACTTCCTTTCCTGAATGAAGAAAGTCCTCAAAGGGAAACATATTATCCATGTTGAAAAGGTGAAACAAAAATGGCAGCGGCACTAAAAGGTATTAAAATCAATGAGTTCAAAAATGGTTCTGAGCAGTGGAAAAAAGTCTCATTAGCTGTATTGCATTAAATGGAGAGTACTTTGAGGGTGACTGAAGTTTGAACACGTAAGAATAAATACACATTTTTAAAATAAATCTAGGGGAAGTTTACTCCCCCCCCCCCCGCCCTTGTATGTCTTTATTCAAGCCACCAGTTTGTGGCATTTCCCTGTGGCAGCCCAAAGCTGACTGAAACCCGATTCTGGAGCTGTGGGTTCGAACATTATCCATTAACTCCCCTTCTAAGAAGGGCTTTTTGGCCTTGGCCGGGGGTGCAGCCCCTTCGGCTGAGCCTGCTACAGACAGGGAAGCGCTCCTGGGCCAGGAGAAGCGGAGCGAGGAGCTGGGCCCTGAGCCTCTAGGGAGCACCTGGAACCAGACCTTGGGGCTTCTGGGCCAGAGTTGCCTCGACTTTGGCTGGCTTAGGCACTCGGTGCCGTTTATGTCTGAGGAAAAGCACCCCCTCCACCCACACCCCTCTCAGCCTTAGAGAAAAGAAAAACAAAGCTGATAGTCAGCTGGGAGTGCAGCCAGCGGGACAGGTGGCAGCTGCCGGAACCTGGCTTCCTTTTTCCTCCGGCCCAAGCAGCCTGTCATTCAGCACCTTGAGAGCAAGGGCGGAAGGGCTGCTGTGTGACTACTCCCTTCCCCCATGAAAAGGAAATGAGAGGTGGGGAACCTTCCCCAAGTCCGTGAGCACTGAAGCATCTGAGCCTGGTGCAGAGCTCTCAAACCTGGACGACAGAATCACCCTCCCCTGAGGCCTTGTTGTAACACAGATTGTGCTCCCCGACCCCACAGAGAGCCTGATCCAGCAGGTATGGTGTGGGCTAGGAATCTGCATTTTGAACAAGTGATGCTAATGTTGCTGGTCCAGGGACCTCACATTGAAACCCACTGCAGAAACTGAAGCTCAGAAAAGCCAGAGGCTGCTTCTTGGGTTCCTCTGACTCCTGCGTTTCCGGACCCCAGTCAGGCTAGGAATCCCCCCACCCCCAGCCCCCATGTCCCTTATGGTGAAACTGGGAGTAAGGGAGCCAAGGGTTCTTCCTGCTTCGCTTCCGCCTTCTATTATACGATGAAAACTTGGGCAGGTGCACTTTTTTCCCCACAAAGCCCCCCCGCAACAATTGGATAGCACCCCACTAACACTACCGTAACACTGACCACTCCACTGGCTGCTACCTCAGACCTGCCTATTCAGAGTCTGCTGGGCCAGGCAGAGTCCAGGATGAAGGAGAGGACCTGCCCTGCAGGTGTCCACTGTGGGGGCCCACAGACGGTTGCCCCTGCAGGCCTTGCAGGGCTTGGGGGGGGGGAGGGTTGTGCCATGAACCCTTTGACAGAGTCACCCGAGGCCCATGAAAATGCAGATTCCTAGGCCACGAGCTCTGGACCTGTTCACCGCAGGGAGTGAGGCCCTGGCCTCTGCATTTAACAAACATTCCAGCTGGAATGTGACGCACGGGAGTGTGAGAAGCACTGTCCTCCGCAGGCAGAGGGGAAACACGTGTGCCGGACACCTGGCCCCCCCCTTTCCTGTCCCCCTGCCCCGTGTCCTTGCCAGCCTCTTTTTGCCAGAGAGCCGAGTTCCAAAGGTCAGGTCGTTTCTCTCACCCCAAGCAACAGGCGGCCGAGCTGAGCCAAACTAAGCTTCAAGCCGTGAACAGTTCCAACAATGCACTCTCCTACAGGTTTCGGAATGGGCGGGTAGTTTTGTAGGCCTTTGCTGTCCATGCAAGTGGTTCTCAGCCCCGGCTGCTCATTAGTGTCACCTGTGTTGGGGGGCAGGCGGAGGAGGTACAGAAATACCCGGGGATTCTGATTCAGCTCGCCTGAGCTGGGGCCCGGGCATAGTGTTGTTTCAACTCCCCAGGTGGTTCTCACGTGCAGCCCTCGCTGTAACGGCAAAGACAGTATCGTGCACGGGGCACGTTTTCCCCATGGATCAGCTGGCTATTGCCATCCCAGGGCCGTGGGCAATTTGGAAAAGGGCTCTGTGTGTGCACATGTGCGTGTGTGTGTATTTAGAACCCCTTTCCACACAGCCTCCCCAGAACTGGAGTTGTAACAAGCATGTCATGGAAGACTCCTCCCCCTCCCATCCCCACCACCCCCTGCATGCACACATCAACCAGTCCCCAGGTTCCCTCTTTGCTCACGTCCCTCCTCTATCTGCCCTCCTCCTACTCCATGTCAGCAGCACACCACTTCCTGCCTGGACATTTCAGTAACCTCCTAGCTGCTCTGTCTGACGGTCTGAGCCCCACCCCTCCATGCTCCCCTCTGCCATCAGAGAGGCTTTCCCCAGTTTTGGATGAAAACTTGACTTTGCCCATCATGACATGCCCACTGGTGATTTGTCTCAGAGACCTTGTTATTTCTAGCATTGGCCCATAGGATACAAAGGACAAACTCAGCCTCATAAAAAAGAAAACAATTAGCTGAGAAATCAGATTGTTTCTTTGTTAAGACCAAACTGAGGTCCTATTACCTGAAGAGTGGAGCTGGACTCTTTCCCAATATCTGATACTTGTCCTCAGTTCAAGAGGAGAACAGGGCATGGCTTAGAACCACCTGTGAGGCTGGACAAGGGCTCTCTCGAGCTGGGAGCAGGCCATGTGGGTGAGGAGGACGCATTTGGCCCCCATCTCCCAAGTTAAAGCTTGTTTCCACCTGGATTTAAAATACATTTTGTAACTGGGCCAAAAGCGTTTCCAATGAGAAATCTCTTGGTTCTGAATCCCTAGCCACTAGAAAGAGACATTAGGCACTCAATGCTGTTTCCAGTGACCTAGAACAGCGAGTCTGGAGTGCCTAACTTAGTAGAAATAAAGGGCGAGGAAAGAAACTAATGGGGTATGAAGTAAAGAAACCTGGCTAAACAGGGCAGAGCAAATAGGACAGATGCCTTGGGAAGAGATCGAAAATGATGTCCTCTCACAAATGCCTGAAGTGATTCTTGTTATTTAAAATAATGTTCTCTCTGACAGGACTGTGTGGGCCCTGTTTGGATTCTGATTTTAAAAAAAAAACTTAAAAAACATTTTTGAGACAATTGGAAATTTGATATTGGATGATACGGAGGAACTCCTATGAATACTTTTAGTTGTGATAATGGTCTTGTAATGTTAAAAGAGATTCATATCTTTTAGAGGCACATACTGAAATATTTATGGATGGAATGATATGCTATCTGGGATTTGCTTCAGGATAATGTGAGAGAGGAAGTGGATGGGCGTAGTGTCGAAATGCATTGGCTGTGAGTCAATAATTATTGAAACAGAGTGATGGGCACATAGAGGTTCATTATACTTTCTTTCATATGTTTGAATTTCTCCATGACAAAAGGTTTAAAAAAGCATATGATGTTTTTGTTACTAAAAGTCGTGGTGAATTTTTGCCTAAAATTGGTGGCCCGCATTAGCTTACAGTGGCTTGTAGATGCTGAAAGTTTGAAAAATGTTGCCTGAGTGTTTTGAGGTCTTAACCAGAGAGAATGCCTAGTTTCTAGAGCATTTCACAAAGACTAGGTTGGAAGAAAAGAACTGCAAAGCAGGCGAAGTTGTCCTCTAGATGTTTTTAGTAGAGGCTTTCATTGCACGTTCTGTTGGCTGTATTTCCCGTGTAGACCTTGGCATGGGAGTGGAGAGACGCAAGACATCAGCTTTGCATTTCTCCCGTATTACAATGGGAGAATTACATTGTATTATATGGGTTACGATGGGTTTGGGATACATTGGAATGGCTCCCTATAATTTGAGAAAATACCTGTTGATCTACTTCCTGGTAGAATTTGCAATATTTATGCATCTACACAGAGAAAGAACTTAAATCATCAAAGAACTTAGCACATGGACAAACTTTTAGTTCAAGCAATTGTTTTCATTGAATTTCGACTGTTTGTTCTTCTGTGCCTACATTAAGGGGCTGCAGTGAAAGAGGCGGCACAGCCCTACGACAATTCCAGTTGCACCTGTTGCTGAAACTCCTCCACAGCGTCCCCCACTGCCCACCAGGACGAGTTTCCCAGTTTGGCACAGAGACATGGAGCCTGACAGCCTGGGTTTGAATCTCCTTTCTGCAACTGACTGTGTAGTTTTGAAAAAATTACTAACTTGCTCTCAAATTCTCAGATTCCTTAGTTTAACTCAATCCCTGGCCCACGTGCCCAGCAAGTGAGAACTGTGGTGATCGATCACTCACCTTCCTCGGGTCTCCTTTCCTGACTCACCAGTAAATGTGCACCTTCTGCCTGATTAGCTTTTCTCTTACGGCTCCTGGGGCTCTTGGGCCACATTTGCAGCCCACCTGTACAAACTAAGCGACATGTGGTCGACATTCCTGTGTGCTCCTCTCATGGCTGGCTCTATCATCTTCATTGCCTATCTTGGTCATTTGTTCCATTTTCCATTCTGTGTATTTTTCTAAGCTGGCTCAGTGTTTTCATGGAGCAAGGGGAGGCGTGAATAACCAGCTAAATAAAGTAGTGATCTGTGACTGAGGCCAAGGGAAGAAAGGAGTCATGGGGCGGAGAGTAGAGGACGCTGAAGAATGAATAAAGTTCAGACTAAGAGGGAGAGGAGGGGCTGATGGAAACCACCCACGTGGCCTCTTCAAAATCATTATTGCTTTATGCCTTCCTTAGTATTCATCATGTCTGCTACTGTTGTTTTCCTGCAAAAATGGGCCACAAAACCATTAAAAACAAAAAGGGGGCAAGTTGTCTATTTGTTTTGGTGGCAGGGTTGGGTGTGGAAATGGGGCACTTTCTTCCCACTGCAAACACAGAACCGCTGGGTTCATCCTGGTTTTCTTCCATGGCTCAGTGGCCTCTGTGCACGGGCGCTTCTCTCCCAGCTGCAGACAAAGCCTTCGCTGGGAAGGGGCCCCGTTTTCCTGGCCAACAGGATGCTGACTGCTGACAAGTGCGCAGTGTGCACCTAACAGGCCACTCTCCTCTACTCAGGGTCAGGAAGATGAGTCACCTCCACCAGCCTGGGTGACTCGGATCCTCCTTGAATCTTTCCAGCGGGAATGCAGAAGGGCACGGCCTGGGGTTGTGCAATGTGGAATAACGCAGAGCTTTTTTCAGGGGTCTGAGGCCTTGGTGACTGATCTCTCCCCTCATAGCAACTGGAGAGGAAATTGCTAACCAGAGATAAAGATGAGAGTTTCTGGTCTTTTCAAAGAAAAAGTCCCGTCAGAGACAATATCGGAGCTTGAAAATGAGGTGTTTCAGAAGTACACATTAGTGCAATTCCCCCAAACTTCTTGCTTGCCTGTCTAGAAGGTTTTGTGAAGAAATAATGTCCTAAGTATCTGTGCCCACTCATTACCATTTTCTCTGAAATTCGAAGCTGCCCTCTTTGCTTATGGAGTGGCTGAGGGCCAACTGCTTTTGTCTCAGTCACAGGGGCAAACATGGCTACAGGAGCGAAGGAGAAAGGCCAGGCCAGACCAAACATTCTAGGAGTGGAATGTGTGGGTGGGGACTTCCAGGTGCAGGCTGGGTCAGGGAGAGCAGGGCTACCTCGCCCTGGAGGTGGCCCTGCCTGGGTCTGGGCCCCTCGCAGGGGAAGGGGGCTGGCCCCTGTGACCGCTCGCCCAGAAAGCTGATTTCCTAGGCCTAGCGTGAGGTTCATCTTTCATTTATTTGCAAGAAGCTTTTTATTTGTTTTCCTTGTTTCTCTTTTTCTCTCATTTAAGTAAGAAAAAAAACCACTAGACAAAAAAGTCAGATTTACACATGAAAAAACATTGGTACATTGCTAAGTGAAAAAAACTCCACAAAGCCATAGGTGAACACCATTTTTTGGTAGCAACAGCAACAACAAAAAATCAATAAGAAAGACATGAATAGTTCACACCAAGGCATTAATAGTTGTCTCCTTTGGAGAAGGTAGTAGATTTTGGGTAGGAATGATGAAGAAGAGAACTTATACTTTTTATTCTGAAATCTGGAATTTGGGGAAAGAGTACATATAAATTTTAAAAAAGCAAAAAACTCAATTCAGGAGCTCTGGTTTGGGAGTCTCTACTTTCCTCTAGAACAGGCTGGTTCTTGAGGCTCGCACCCCGTTCCTGGGCTGTTCAGTCCATAAGGAAATCCCCACGGCGCTGCCCCACCCCTCGGGGTGTGGGGCCCCCTCTGCCCCAGTCGGTGTCAGGTCTGCTAGCGCCTCCTGACAGTGCAGCGCCTGCACCGCGCCCCACCCCTCCACATTCTTCCCACGTCATGCTCTCTACACTCCTGTGAGCTAGGCAGGGCAGTCTGTCCTCTTCACACCTGAGGGACCTGAAGCTCAAGGTTTGAAACTGCATGGCTTCCAGGAGGCGGGCAGGGCAGTGAGCCAGGTCCCCTGCCTCCACACACAGGGTTCCTTTCAGCCCTTGCTTCCTTTGGCAGGAGAAGCTTGGCTTGGAGCTACCTGAGGAGGGTGAGAAGGAGCACAGGGACCCTGCCTGGAGGTAATGTGAGAACGGCGAAATGCATATTCCCATGGCGAGTGCATATTCCCATGGCGAGATCCGCAGTAGTTAACTCTGTGTGCAGCCGGTGAGGCCACAGTGCCCAGATTTTCAGTCAAATACCAGTCTGGATGTTGCTGAGGTGAGATTAATATTTATAGCAGTAAACTTTGAACTCTACATCTGATAGATTCCTTTCTCCATTTCTTTGAGCTCTTTTTTGTAGAGTTTTGATCTGTTCTTTCATTTGGGCCATGTTCCTTGGTCTCTTCCTCTTGGCAGCCTCCCTGTGTTTGTGTCTATGTATTAGGTAGAGCTGCTTTGACTCCATGTCTTGGTGGTGTGCCCTAATGTAGTAGGTGTCCTGTAGAATCCAATGGCACAGTCTCCCCTATCACCCAAGCTGGGTACTTCGTGTGGGCTGAGTACATCCTCCTTTTATAGTTGAGCCTTGGTTGCTGTTGGCAGGTCAATGGGAGAGATTTATCCAGGCCAGTCAGCTGCAGGGACTGGCTTTGACCACTGACCCACCAACATCTGCTCTCTGTGGAGGATCAGCTGTGCAGGGGCAGGGTGGTGGTGCTCTGATGTCTGCAGCTGTCCACTGGGTGCGCTGGTCCAGCCATTGTCCAATGGCTGGCCCTTCAGCTTTCAGACTTGCCAACCCCACAGTCCTGTCAGCCAATTCCTTACAATAAATCTATGTATCTGTCTATCTACCTACCCATCTGTCTACCTATCTGTCCACTTACCTACCTACCTACCAATGCATTCGATTGGTTCTATGTCTCTGGAGAACCCTGATGAATACACTTGCTGTAAAGGAGAAGATTGGGTGAACACATTTATTTGGAACTACTTTTCCTGACATTTCTATGCCTAGCAGTGAGGCTTGCACAGCTTACATGCTTCATAAATATTTGAGTGGAAATCAATAGCTAGACTAAAAATGCTGGATGGCTTTGCCAGATGTGGTATTTATTTAAACTATTGTTTTGTTCCCTTATGAGTCATTGACTCTAATGGAAAGGAACAGAAATTGTCTTGATTAAATCGGGGGGGGGGGGCGGGAAGGGCAGGAGCAATGAATGGTGAAGTACATTCCATTTATGAAGATTCTGTTACCTGTCATCACTCTAGAAATGGGAGGTTTTGTTTTACCTTTTAACTCAGAGTAAATGGGGACTGGCAAAGGCAGAATAAGAGCTCCAAGGCAGGCGCTGCTGCCTCTCCCTGCCACCCTGGTGCCCTGCACTTCTCGCTGGGCAGGTCTCTTCTGTAGGGAGGGGCCCAACGCCATCTGTCCACATGCCTCCTCACCACGAACAAATACTCCCTCGTTCCCCCATATCCGACGCTGAGACCAGCATGAATGTGTTTAGGTGCTTTGCCTCGCAGTATTTGCAGTGGCAGAAGAACCCAAAGAAATAGCTCCCAACAGGGAGTGGCACTGCTTCCCTTTTAACCGTGAAGGGCACTGAGGGGGGTTGGGCATTCTGTCCAGGGCGGCCCAGGAGTCATGGTCTGAGCTGGTCGAGAGGCTGCTGGGAAAGAGAAGGGTGTCTGGGAAGAAGTGCCCGGGTTTCTCAGGAATCCCCATTCCCCAAGTCTCATCACTTCCTGAAAAGCAGATCCTGAGGAAGGGACTGAGACTTTGCATCCAGGCTCCGCCATCCTCTGAGCTACATCCTGGCTACGAAAGACTGCTTCTTAGTTCCCACTTAAGTTTCTGCCCAATATGTCCTTTCAGATAACTTGTGTCTAACACAACATTCCATTTCCCACAACGCAGTAAGCTCATCATCCTCTGTCCCCTATCACTCAGAGAGTTCCCTTGTTACTCAGCATTAGCTTAGCAGTTAGTTACCTCCTCCAGAAAGCTTCTCTGTCCTTTCCCTGCCCCCGAATGCCCCTGAGTGCTCCAAGGAGCCCTGGCAGCCTGCAGCCTCCAGGCCTGTTGCCTGGCACGGTCACCAGGCTGAGTCCCTCACAGGCAGGGAGCCAGCATCGAGCAGTGTCTGGCGCATGGGAGAGCTTGGTAATCATTTGTTGACCTATAAACATGGACACAGTAGAAGTGAGTAAACTAGGAAATATCCTTTGTATAAAGAATACAAAATGACTGGAAATTTCTCATCATCTTGTCTGATACATTATGGATATTCAATGTGTATAGAACCATACTTACGAGTGAGAGGGTTGTGTTTAGAGTAAACCCCCTCTTACCTGGGGCATGTTTGGGGGTACAAGTCAGCGTCACTGTCGTTTCTGGGTGAAATGTTAATGGCCACGAAGAAAATGTGTTTAATTTTAGTTTTTCCTCCCACAAATTTTCTAAAAACCATTGGCATTACTTATTGCTTATCTAGACTCTAGTAATTAGTACAAAATTTAGCCCCAAATTATGTATTATAAAATATTTTAAACCTGAAATTCAATATGACATGATTCCAGGGATCTGCCAGTTATTTAAGATAAATAAGATCCACCTGGTTGGTCTCAAAATTTCTGGGCAATTCAACAAATTCGAAATCACTGGGTTCAGACATTTGGTATTATCCTGTTTGCTCAGTTTTCATTTATTCACCCATTCACGTGGGAAATGGAGCCCCCTGCCGTAGCAGGGGTAGTGAGGAGGTCAAGGAGATAATCCATAAGCAGGAAAAAGGAGGCCAGAAAATGCACAGATTGGTGGACGGGGAGTGTAGGGACTGAACCCAAAAGGACAGTTGATTTTATCAAACTAGTGTCGTAATGGTCCAGGAAAACCAGGTAAAAAGAAGCAATCAAATAATGTAATTAGGACTGGGTCCCAGCAAGGTGGGGGGCAGGCTGGATCTTGAGAAGAACTCAGAAAAGGAAAGGGGCTAACTTAAGCGTGGAAAATTTTCTATGGATAAGAAATAGCCATTCCAAGTAGGTAATAAAAATAAATCTGTAGTGTTTTTGAAAAGTAAAGGACAAGGGACAAGCCACGAGATGGAATGGACAGTGCCCAGTCCCTCAGCCAAGCTGGAGCAAAGGCTGAGGGTGGCCTGGAGCAGTGACTCAGGTGGGAGGGATGTGGCTCAGGCTGCCTGCAGCTGCGACAAGGACAGGATGGGGCACTGCTGAGGACATCCTGGATCGGCAGGGGACTTTCCACATAGGAGCATATATGGAAAGCGTAGCCCAAGAGAATCCTGGCCTCGCGTGAGCAAGGAGAGAACAGTGGAGTTGCTCACCCTCACTGTGAAGACGCAGTGGAGACTGGGAAGGAAACTCAGCTGAGGTCCAGTGCAAAGGGCAGACAGCTTCACTCTAGGCCCGGCTGGTCCCTTCCCTTTCCCGAACCCTTTCCAGACTATCCTGCGGTGACCCATGCTCTGTAGCTTCTAACTCGTGGATTCAAACCTCAGGCACATTTCTCTGACCAGCCCGCTTTGTGCCCTATCTGTGTAATGCCTGTGCCTTCGTTTATTTAGGAGGCTCCCTTAATGTAGCAGGCTCACATTTTAAACATAGCCTCTGCCACCAGGCAAATACCGGCACTCATAAATGACTTCCACCAGAACTAACAACACCCCCTCAGGACTCCCAGGCTTCCCCGGCAGCACACGCAACCCCCTTCCTCAGTATCCCCTCCCCAGGCACCGGTGGGACTGGGCCCAAGGTACCGTCTTCCCCTCGAAGCATTCCCATCACTCAGTAGCGTGAATCATGGGGTTTCCCGGACGCACAGGTCTCTGCCTTGTCTTCCCCTTTTTTAACCTGTAATGGAGTCTGGAGCTCAGGCCCCCTCCCTATAACCTAAAACTGTTCTGAGATAAAGAGTTTATTAAAAATATAAAGACGTAAAGAAAAAAGTCACTCTACACCCTCCAAAAGAACAGCAGCTGCTAGATCATATATGATTGAAGAAAATCTTACTCACAGATTCTAAATGCTGCCTTTCACATTTTAGGCATGATTAAGTATCAACTAGTTACTAAGTGAAACTCACTCACTTTAGCTTTCCTTACTGTTACTTTAAATATCTATTATCCCATCCAGAAGAACTACTATTAACATGTACTTGAAACATTCTGATTTGACTTATTTCTGACTCAAAAAGTAGTATGTGACTTGGTATGATTTGAAAAGAAGAACTAGTTATTAAAATTGTTTTTCCCTTAAGAAATAATATTATTTGCAGAACTGCCTTTGAAAGCATTTTTGAAAGTGACTCAGAATGCTCGCTGACACCATCACATTATACCCTGTAGAAATTGTGATAACGAAGCAGTCATTCCCATAATATCTAGGTGCAACAAACCCCAAACAAGTAGATTTCATATCTTATTATGCATACACAAAGTCTGGCCAGCTTTGTTCTTGGAATGATTTGTGAGGCTATAAGTATATACAAAAAATGTAAGTATAGTTTTCTCTGATTTCATCCATCATGTGTGTTGTGTGCTGTTGTTTTAGGGAAAATGGAAAGTTTAAGAAGGGTGAGATGTTACCAAGGGGAAATCCGGGAGAAGCTTTTCTTGTTTTCAGTAGAAATATCTCAAATGCAATGTTAGTGCCTTGATTTGCCTATTTGTGGAACATAATATACGATAATGCCATAACAGAATTAAGTTATGAAAGGCTTTCTACTGAATGGAAAATAAGCAGGCTGGGCCTTGACTGGGCTGCTCAGTTGGTTAGAGCATTGTCCCAATATGCCAAAGTTGTGGGTTCAATCCCCGGTCAGGACACATACAAGATTCAACCAAAGAATGCATAAATAGTGGAACAACAAAAAAAAATCAGTGTTTCTCTCTCTAAATTCCTCTATCTCTCTAAAATCAATACCTTTTTTTTTTAATGAAAAGAAGCTTTTCTATGCCTCTAAAAACTGAAATACGCACTGTGGACCCTGTCAGGTAGAACTCCCTCCCTCCTCCTCCTCTTCCGCCAAAACCCTAACACCTCACTGTTTGTTTCACCTGCCATCTCTCTGGCTTTCTTGTCTCTTGTGCTCCCTCACACCGAGGTCCCGACTCCATTTCCCACCCTCTGCCACCTTCTCGGTTTCTGTGTTCCTCGCTGTCCGGCACATGCCCTTGGCCCCTGCATGAGTCAGGACAGAGATGAGGGCCGGGCAGGAGGCTGGCGCATTGTCAAGTGCTCCTCACATGACGTCTCGCTGAGTTAGCAAAGGCTTTAGTTGGCATCTCAAAAGGAAACAAGGATTCGAGGGCTCATAAAACGATCAGCGAATCAAAACCCTGCAGAGCACTGGGTGACTTCCACATCTAAAGAGATCATTCTGGAGCAATGGCCTGATGAGACTCATCTTTGGGGGCAGTTTGCTTGGTCCCCCTCCACTGGTAACTAATAATCAAAGGATCCCCAGGGTGAGCAAAGTCTGGCTCTGCTCACCCTGGGGCTCACACTTGGAGGCCCTCGTGCCGCTCGCTCCCACGAAGCAGAACCGTAGGTTTCCCAGAGCTTCAGTGGCCCTGTGTTGGCTGCTCTCAACCACACAAGGTCGTGCTAGGATAGGAAAAACGTCTGATTGGTCCCTTACCATTCTGTCAGTTCTGCTAAATACCGTTTGCACGTGGACTCACCCCCCGTGCCGATGAAGCGAAGGTGGTGACTGAGACCATTCCCGCCATCGTCTCCCAGCCTGGCCTGACGGTGAAGTGGGGAGCGCTGCATCCGGGGTCTGAGGGCCTGGGTTGGGGCTCCAGACCTTTGCTTATCAGACAGGTAGAGGGTTACAAGAATGCCCGGAAATTTGAATGTGATCATCTGAAAATGAAGGTAACGATAACCCCGTGGTGTGCAACTTAACGTGAAATTTCACGTCAGTGTGCTTTGTGAGATGATACCAGCATGAAGTGCCTTGGTAGCCAAGTTATGAAATGTTACAGAAGATGCTTTTTCAGCAAGCAGGCAGTTTCAGAACTGTCAATTTCATCACCATGTTGACAACGTGATTCCTAAGGCCTTTTATCCCTGGAACTTGGCTACCAATTGAATATTAAAGAGAAGGTTGAGAAAGCTTATGGCCAATTGCTATTTGCAGAAATGTTATTAGAGGTGTAGGCCTTGTTAACAGACAGAAAAGCTCTTCAGCTTGTCAGGGCCTGACATCCTTTGCAACCTGTCAGTCTACCATTCCAAGCAAGATAAAGGATGGGTAGGAGTTGGCCAGGGCCTTTCAACAGCCCAAGTGTTTGCCGCAGGAGAGTGGGAAGCCAGTGCAAGATGCTGGGACCTGCTGCTTTGCATCAGGCTGTAGTAGTCACCAGGGTTGTTCATGCTTTTTATTCTCTAAATGATATATTTTGATAGCTTTATTTGAATTTTGATGCCCTTTTTTATTATGATTTTTATTGTACAGTTAGTGGGGTTTTTTTGTTCTAAGAAATCTTTGCCCACCTTAACGTCATAAAAATACACTCTCCTCTAGAAGCATTATAGTGTCCTTTTTCTATTTAGGTTTGTTGTCCATCTTGAATTATTTTGAGTTTGATGTCAGGGTTTGGAAAATGTATAATGACCCATATTCATCATTATGGTATCGGACAGAGTATTTTCAATACCCTAAAGATGCTCGGTGAGCTGCCCGTTTACCCCTCTTCTTCTCCCAACCCCTGGTCTCCACAGTTCTGCCTTTTCTAGAATGTCATATAGTTGGGATCATACACATTATATAGCCTTTAAGATTGGCTTCTTTTACTTTTATATGCACATATATATGCACTTATATATACATAAATGCAACATGCATTTACAGTTCCTCCATTTCTTTTCTTGGGTTGGTAGTTCATTTCTTTTTAGTGCTGCATGATGTTCCATTGTCTGATGTACCACAATGTATTCATCCATTCACCTATTGAAGGACATGTTGGTTACTTTCATGTTTTCGCAATTATGAATAAAGTTACTGTAAACATCTGTGTGCAGCTTTTATTTTTAAAGATTTTATTTATTTATTTTCAGAGAGAGGGAAAGGGAAGGAGAAAGAGAGGGAGAGAAACATCAGTGTGTGGTTGCCTCTCACATGCCTCCTACTGGGGGCCTGGCCTGCAACCCAGGAATGTACCCTGACTGGGAATTGAACCAGTGACCCTTTGGTTCTCAGGCTGGCACTCAATCCACTGAGCCACACAAACCAGGAGGGTTTTTTTTTTTTTTTTTATGTGGACAAAAGTTTTTAGCCCCTTTAGATAAACCCCAAGTGGCATGATTTCTGGCTGCTGAGGTAAAACTATGGTTAAATTAGTAGGAAAACAACAAACTGTCTTCCAAAGTGTCTCGTTTGTTATTCCCACCAGCAATGAATGTGAGGTCCTGTTGCTCCTCATCCCTGCAAGCATTTGGTGTTGTCAGTGTTATGGGTTTTGGTGATTTTAATAAGTATATAGTGGTAATAGTCACATTTTTTTGTGTACAGATCTATGTTGCACAGAATTTTTTAGTCAAGGTATAATTTACATATAGTAAAAACCCCTTTAAAGTGTGCAACTCGGTGTGTTTAGTGTCCTGAGAAGGTTGTGCAACCACCACCACTGTCTAATTTTAATAGAATGTTTCCATCAGCCCTTCCAGAAGAAACCTGTATCCATTAGCTGTGTTTCCTCTGTTCCCCCGACCCTGGAAACCACTCTTCTGCTTGCTATCTCTCTGGATTTTCCTATTCTGCATATTTTATACAACTGGAATCATGTAATATGTGACCTTTTGCATCCAGCTTCTTTCACTTAGCATAATGTTCATCCATGTTGTAACAGGTATCGGTATATATTCCCACTGTTTGTATGGATGACAATATTGCATTGTATGGATAAAACACATTTTGCTTATGCAGTTATCAGCTGATACACATTTGGTTTGTTTCACCTTTTGGCTATTGTGCATAGTGCTGCTTTGAACACTTATGTACAAGTTTTTGTTTGAATACTTGTTTTCAATTCTTTGGGGGTATATATCTATGACTAGAATTGCTGAATCATTTGGCAATTTAACTTTTCCAGAAATCATCAAACTGTTTTCCAAAGTAGCTGAACAATTTTTATTCCCACATGTACAAGGGTTCCAACTTTTCCATATCCTCTCCAACACTTGTTTATTTTCTGTTTTTTAAAAAATCATTATAGCCATTCTAATGAGTAAAAAGTGATATTTCATTGTGGTTTTGATTCATGTTTCTCTGATGACTAATGACGCTGAGCATCTTTTCATGTGCTCGTTGGCCATTTGCATAACTTTGTTGGAGAAATGTCTGTTCAAGTCGTTGGCCCGTTTTTAAATTGGGTTCTTCCCATTTTGTTCTTGTTATAAAGTTCTTTAGATATTCTTGATGCTAGAACTTTATCAGATATATGATTTGCAGAATTATCTCCCATTCTGTAGGCTGCCTTTTCTTGCTAGATAGTGATCTTTGGTCCACAAAACTTTTGAAATTTTGATGGAGTCTAATTTATCTATTTTTTGTTGTTGCTGTTTCCTGTGCTTTGGGTATCATATCCAAGTTCATTGCCAAATTCAATGTTATGAAGTTTTTCCTATGTATTTTCTTCTAAGAGTTTTCTAGTTTAGCTCTTACATTTAGGTCTTTAGTCCATTTTTATTTAATTTTTGTTCATGGTGTAAGGTGGGAGCCCAACTTCATTCCTTTGCATATGGATAGCCAGTTTTTGCTTCACCCTTTGTTGAAAAGCTTGTCATTTCCACAATAAATGGTCTTGGCTATTGTTGAAAATCAACTGACCATATATGTGAGAGTTTATTTCTGGGCTCTTTATTCTATTCCATTCATTTATCTATCTGTTCTCATGCCAATACCACACTGTTTTGAATCAGGAGGTGTGAATCCTCTGATTTTGTTCTTTCCAAGATTATTTTGGTGATTTGGAATCCTTTAAGATTCCATCTGAATTTTAGTATTTGTTTTTCTATTTCTGAAAAAAAATGCCATTGGGAATTTGATAGGAATTGCATTAAATATGTGTATATTTGTTTTGAGTTGTATTATTACTCTAATGATATTAAGTCTTCCGACCCACGAAAAGGGCATATCTCTGCATTTTTTAGTTCTCCTTTAATTTCTTTCAGCTGTGTTTTGTCGTTTTCAGTGTACAAGTCTTTTGCCTCCTTAGTTACATTTATTCCTAAGTATGTTATTTTTTATGCTATTTTAATGGAATTGCTTTCTTAATTTTATTTTCAGATTGTCCATTACCACCACCATAAACATGATTCTTACATCCCAACTGTTCCACCAATCTGATCCTTTTTGTCAAATAGTATATTTTAAATTTAATTTTTCAATTGTTTACTGCTAGTAGATAAAAATACAATTTATAATTGTATATTGACCTTGTATTTGAGAGCTTGCCAAATTCACTTATTAGTTCTAAAATGTTTTTAATTCTTCCTTTCTAGTATTTATGCCTATTATTTCTTTTTTGCCCTATGGTCCAAGTAAATAGTGATCTCCAGAAGCAGTGAGAGTGGGCGGCCTTGCCTTGGTCTCCCTCTTAAGGTAAAACATCTAATGCAGCACCATCACGTACATAATGTTACTTGTAAGGGTTTTATTGTTGTGGGTTTTTTTGAAATGCTCTCTATCAGGTTGAGAAAGTTTGCTTTTATTTCTAGTGTGCTAAAAGTTCTATCATGAAATGTTGAAATCTGTATTTTTCCCATATCTGTTGAGATGGTAATGTGAATTATCGCTTTTATTCTGATAATATGATGAATTATATTGATTGATATTTAAAAAAAAATAAAACAACCTTACATTCCTGAAAACAATTCCCAGGTTTTAGTCATGCTGTATTATTCTTTAAAAAAATGCCAGATTCAATTTGCTGATATTTTGTTAAGGATGTTTGTGTCTAGGTTTATAAGGGATACTGGTCTGTGGTTTTCTCTTCTCATAATGTCTTTGTCTGGTTTTGGTATTAGGATCAGACTGGCCAAATATTTAAAAAATTGGGAAATGGTTTCCTCCTCTATTCTTTGCAACAGTTGTACAGTTGATGTAAATTTTTCTTGCAAGTTTGATATAATTTACCAGTGAAACTATATGTGACTGAAGTTTTCTTTGCAAAAGATTTTTATTTGGACATTCAATTTTTAAAATCAACATGAGATATTCAGATTTTCTATTTCTTCCTCCGTCAGTTTTGGTGAGTTGGTGTTTTTCAAGTGACTTTCAATATTTTTAGCATAAAATTGTTTGAAATGCTTTATTAACCTTTATTAATCTTTTATGTTTTCAGGGTTTGTATTAACGATCCCCCTTTATTCCTGATGTTTGAAATTTGTTTTCTCTCCTGTTAACTTAATCTCATGTCATTGTCTATTGGTGTCTGGAAACTTCCTATTTTTGGCATTTCTTTTAGTGTGAATTTGCTAGAGATGACTCCCAGCTTTTATTATCCAAAGATGTCTGTATTTTGCCTTAATTTTTATAAGATATTTTTGTAGTTTATAGATTCTTTTTCTTTTAGCACTCAGAAGATATTGTTTCATTGTTCTCCATCTTTCATTGTTTTTTATGAGCTGTCAGCTTTAATTTTATATGTATATAACATGTTTATCCTCTGAACTTCGAAAGAGAAAAATTCCTTTCAAAATGTTTTTCTTTAACTTTGTTGTCAGCATTTTGACTACAAAGTGACTGAATGTGATTTTCTTTTTTTTTTTAATTTTTTTTAGGGGAAGGGAGAGGGAGAGTCTGGACTGGGATGGCTTGAGCTTATATTAATTCTATTTGTGAGTTGCTCAGCTCCTTGGGTTTGTGGGTTTACATTTGGTTTTTGTTTGATCATAACCTGTCTTTGAAAGCTTGGCTGTTGCCCACCCACCTGGTCTTCCTCTACAGAGGCCTGCTATCCTACCTACCAGACTAGGTGCTTGCCTCAGTGGGGCTTTTGGTTCAACCATAAGGGGTTCACCCCTCTCTGAAATTCAGCTAGTCAGGGCTTCCTTGCATCTACAACTCATTCACCAAATAGAAAAATATGATTCTTAGTTCATCCGGACTTACCTTATTTGTTACCATGGTAATGAAGGCCTTTTGCTTTCTTCTTCATCCAAATCTTGAAGGAGAATTCAATAGCTACTTCTGGTGGCACCACGAAAAAGTGAGGACACTAATCTCCTGCCTCTGCCTCATGAGAGCTCTTCCCTCCATTTGTCAGGGCTCCACATACATGCGCTCATGCAAGTGCCACACAACCCCACACATGCACCGTGTTCCTGTGTTACCTCTACTGCCCAGGTGAAGGAAGTGGGGAGAGGATGCCTGGCTCTCTCATGTGCAGGCCAGGGGGTCATGTACCATGCACCATGGCCTACCCTTCCTTCCAGTCCAGCTCTTGAGACGGAGGGCCAACACACCGCTCCTGCACTGGCACGTCAGCTCCATTTGGAAAGAACTTGCGTGTCATAATGTTCCCCATTCTCAGCTGAGCTCCTGCCAGGGCAGGGGCACTCAGGGTGCTCTGACCCCTTTACGGGCCCCATGCTGCCCACAGCAGCAGACGTACAGACCAGAACCATACTGATGCTGGGAATCCCTGGACCGTTCCCAATTAGACAAGTGGAACGCCAGTCCCTGGGGAGCTGCTGTGGGCTGAACTGTGTCCCCACACCCCAAATTTATATGTTGAAGACCTAACCCCCATGTGACTGTATTTGGAGATGGGGCCTTGTAGGGAGGTAATCAAGGTTACATGAAGTCATAAGGGTGGGTCCCTGATCACATAGTATTAATGTCCTTATACAAAGAGACCCCAGAAAACATGGGTGTTCTCTCTCGCTCTCTTTCTCTCTCTGTGTACATGCAGGGAGGAAAGCCTATGTGAGGACATAGCGAGAAGGTAGCTGTCTGCAAGCTGGGAAAAGAGTCCTCACCAGGAACCAACCCTGCCGAACCTCTTCCTCATACCTTTCTTGTATCTTGTGTCCTATTTTCTTGTTTCTTGGACTTCGAGCCTCCTGAACTGTGAGAAAACAAATTTGTGTTGTTGGAGCCACCCAGTCTATGATCTTCTGTTATGGCAGTCAGGACTCACCGTGAACTTGGACTATATGGTCTGGCCCATGGATTCAGGCTCTGGGGCCTCTGATTCTGAGGACCCTACTCTGGTGCCTTGACCCAGGGCTGCAGGCCTGGGCAGGTACCTGCCTCTCTTACCCTTTACAGCCTGCAGTGCTCACTGAGCATTTATAGTTTGGTTTTCGAAGACCATCTGAAAATAGGTTCTGCTTCCCCCCCCCCCCACAAGTTGACAGTCTTCCCCAGAGACTTCACTGAAGTCTGCAATGAAACTTCTGTCCTCAGGCTCCCGTCCTCTACCCCAGGAGTCTGAGGGACCATGGTGATTGTGTCCTGTGGTTCCTGTGGCCCTCTGCGGCACTGAGGGAGCCCAGGGAAGCCAGAACACAGTCTAGGTGTAGGTCTTATGGAATGAGTCTGGCAGGGGTATGGTTGGGCTCAACTTGGAGAGGAACAGTGAGGACTCCACTCAGGCACAGCTCACCCCCTTGCCTAGCTTCCAGTTGCCCAGGACTGAGAGCCTCGGGGCTGGGAGCTGTGGTTCCTGGCTGAGGATGGCGGTTTATGGCACAGAGACTGAAGCTGTATTTCCACTGTAGACAGGGGCCTAGTGTATTTGGCTGATTTAGTTTAGAATGGGGAATGACAAGGAGAAAAAAGGACAAAGTGGAGGAGAAAACAGGGTCAGGAAGAGAAGTGAGGAACAGGAAATGCAGGGAACAAAGCACAAAGACATCAGATCCCACAGGGCCAGGCTGGGAGGGGACATAGGTGGCACTTGTACACAGGGACACCTGACTCATCTCTCTGGATGATGCTTCAGACGATGGGACACGTGAGTTCTCAGCATTCAGAGCCACCGAGCTCCCGTCATCCTCATGGGTTTTGCTGTTGGGATAAAATCACAGAGGAGGGTGTTTACGAAGAAAAAGTCTTTCAGGGCCTTGACTCATTTCGGATTGTTTGTGAAGGTTTTTCAGCCCCCTGTGTTTTTGAAAAAGCAGCACAATAGTCAGGCTGACATCATCTGGCATTAGTGGGAACACTATAAACATTTCCACATTGAGTCGGCCAAAACATTATTTTACGATATTATTTCATCATTTCTTCCAGCATTCACCTAATCAGTGCAAATGTCAAACAAACGTTCAAAATGAAAGACACCAATGTATTAAGAAACAAATGACTTTATGGCAATGATAATAATAATAACAGCGCCCCTCCCCCCTAGTCAGGCTAAGTACGCGAGGTTCTGGATTTTTTCCAGGGGCTTCCGCAGAGCTGAGGAATGTCGTGCTGTTCACTTACACAGCTGAGCTGGCCAGACGCCAACTCAGGCAGTTTTGTTTATTTGGTTTTCACTTTTCATCATGAAATACAGTCCTGTCTTGACTCTCCTGCCTCTGGGCTCTCTGAATGTTTCTAACCAGAATCCTTTCAGCTCATTTGCAAAAAGACTCCTTCCCCTGGGACTGGCCGGTGCCCTGCAGCGTGGGGGTTGGGGGAAGTCTTCGTGGACTGCAGCTCAGCTCGGTTAGGCCGCCAATCAATAAAGTTTCTGGGCTAAAACTTTCCTGCTCTGTAAGTTTTATTTAAGGATAGCATTAATTTGGTTTTTGAGCTCAGTGTGGTTTGCCTGTAAATGTAGCAGATTGGAAACCGATGCACAGGCTCTGTCTCATCGCCACAACCCCATTACGCACTTCACGGGCACGTCGGCCTCTGTGCGATCTCATGACCCCAGCAAGCTTTTCCCTGATGGAGGACGGCGGTCAGGGGTCTGAGTACGGGTCTGGACCCCGCTTTGGTGCTCCTAATAATGCCTGCTTGGGCCCAGATGTGGAAGACAGATCAAACGCAATACACCTAATAAGCAAATAAAGCCATTCATTACATAGTGTATTGGAGGGTGAAATGCTGTGAAAAAGATCCAACCAGAATAGGGTAAAAAGTGTTGGATGTTTTTAATATGTGGGGCAAGTTTACATTCAAAATAGAATGGCCAGAGTTTCTTTAAAAACTGACAAGCAATTAACATGTGACCTAGCAATCATACTCTTGGGCATTGATCTTAGAGAAATGAAAATTGCATTCACACAAAAACCTGTATGTGAATTTCCACAGCAGCTCTATTTGTAATAGCCCCAAATGGGAAACAACCCATCCTTCACTGGATAAATGATCAAACAAATTGGCACTTCCTCACCATGGACTACTACTCAGCAATGAAAAGGAATGAACTATTAATACGCCCAACAACCTGGAGGAATCTCCAGAGAATTATTCTGAGTGAAAAAGTCAGTCCCCAAAAGGTTACATACTATGAGATGAGTGGCTGCTGGGGTCAAAGAGGAGGTGGGGCCATAGGGAAGTGGATGTGGCTATGACAGGGCAGTACGAGGGGTCTTGTGGGGATGGCAATGTTCTGTATCTTGACTGTTATCAATGCCAATGTGGTATTTGTGCTATTGTCCGATAGGTTTGCAGGATGTTACCACTGGGGCAACAGGGTAAAGGCCAAGGAGATCTCCTGTATTATTTCTTGTAATTACATGTGAATTTACATTTGTGTCACAATAAAAAGTGTAATGAAAAAATAGGGTGGCCCAGGTGGACCCAATGAAGTGACATTTGAACTGAGACCATAAAGAAGTGGAGGAGGCAGGTGGGTAGACAGGGTCTCTGGCAGAGGTTCTACTGCAGAAGAACACGGGGCATGTTCAAGAGGTACCAGTGGGCAGTGTGAGCGGAAGGAGGGCACAGGAGATGCGCAGAGGCGCAGCTGGGGCAGACCCCAAGGCCCTTGTGGGCACAATAAGGGCCTGGGCTTGGACTGCTGGTGGTCAGGTGGGCAACCAGTGGATCGTTCTGAGCAGCAAAGTGACGTAGGCCAACTTGTTTTAACAGAGTGCATGACTCCCCTAGGCGTGTGTGTGCACTAGATCTTTGGTAACATGTACAGGAACTTCTCAAAGGAGCATTGCTTCCTAAGCCCTGAGTCTACACTGGTGACTCACAGAGAACACATAACACAGTTGGGGATGGGGGTCATGAAGGTGAAAATGAGGAGCCGCCCAGTGATAGGGACCTCAGGTTGCAACTTACTCATTAAGCCTGGGGGCCTGTGGGAGGCAGGGTGGGAAGGCTGGTGGTTTAGTACAGAAAAAATGAAAATGCCCCTGTGGGTGTCCAGGGCATCTGCATGTATGTCATGGAGGATTTGAAGGAGCAACACATTCTGCAGGAGGTTTCCAGCACTTGGTTAGGTGTTGGGAACCAGTGCCTAGTCTCAGCAGTACACGGGGGATAAAGGTGGCACAGTCACCATAGCAAAAAAAAAAAAAAGCGAGCAGATAAATAAATAAAATAGTAACAAATCATAATGAAGCAAGCAAAGAATGGGCTGGGAGGGTGTGTATGAGGGGGGGACAGCAGCGCTCCCTCAGGTAAGGTGACAGGTTGAGACACCCAGTGGGAGGAGTTGGGTTGAGCAGAGGAGAGCCTGTGCAAATACTCTGAACTGGGGAAGAGATGGGATAGGGTCCAGAGGCCAGGCACAGGCCCCCATCACGCCATTCATCCCCTCCCCACTTGGCCTCTTCCGAGGACAGGACTTCGTATCCAGGGCACCAGCCTCACGCTCCAGCCATTTCTCTTACACAGCCATAGAGCCAGGCTTGCTGGTTCTTCAGTAGTGCCCAAGAAACAGTGGTGATTTCACATATTTTCCTCTGTAACATACCAGATGCTGGTAAGAATGAGGAATTGTGGGAAATATAGAAAGGCTGTCTATTTGAATCTGAGTCTACGAAAATATGCCTGCCTCTCAAGCTGCTGACCCACAGATGGTATGACCGCATAGCCCAGAAGGCCATCGCAGCCAAACTGGTCTCTTAGGCCGGAAACAGGCATGGGAATCATGACGATGGAGTGAACCAACTTTAACAGAACATGCACACCGTGCCCATTAGTTTCCCAAGGCTACTGTAACAAAGTACCACAAACTGGATGACCTAAAACAACAGAAATGGATTCTGTCACAGTTCTAGAGCCCAGAAGTCTGGAATCAAGGTGTCAGCAGGGACATGTTCTCTTCAAAGTCTCTAGAGGCTGATCCTTCCTTGCTTCTGCCAGATGCTGAGCACCCCGGGCACTCCTTAGATTACGGCTGCATCGCTCCAACCTCTGCCTCCATCTAGCTGCACAGGGCTGTCTTCCCTTTGCTTCTCTGTGTCCCTGTGTCTTCACATGATACTCTCTCTCTGTTTCTTCACAGTGTCTTCCCTCTTCTCATAAGGACACAAGTCATATTAGATTAGAACCCACCCTAATGACCTCATCCTAATGATATCTGCAGTGACCCTATTTCCAAATAAGGTCATGTTCTGAAGTACTGAGGGTTAGGCCGTCCACATATCTTTTGGGAGAACACAACTCAACCCATAACGCAAATGACAGGAAAGAAATAGCGGTCGGAAAGCACTGGGCAGCTGTGGAATTGCGTCTCAGATCTTGCACAAGAGAAGCCTTTCTGTCATGCCCACATCCTGGATTTGCTAACTGTGAATCACTCCCACTAACACCTTTTAAAACTGCTTTGTTCTGAGTGCTCCCACTTGTTACTGATTTCATGTTAAAAGTATTTTTACACTCCAAAGGCTATGGGGCATCTCTGTTAATGGTGCGGTCATTTATGGTCATGCAGAGCCAAATGACTGGTCTTCTTCCCATCCCTCACCCCAAGCCCATCATGCTTTCCAGATGGGAAGTAAGATAGGTTAAGGCCATGCCAGATCATGAAAGACCAAGGGAGCCAGCAGGACCTGGACTGGCTTGGGTAGGCAGTGTGTAGCCATCCACTCCCAAGCAGGCAAGTGATGTGGGAAACACAGTCTCCAAGGCCAGGCGGGGCAGGATAAAAGGGACAAATCAGAAGGCATCTGAACTAAAGTGACGGTGAGAGGGTCAGGAATTGGGAATCATCAAGATGAAGGTGCAAACAGATTATTTGATGCTGTCAGCCTTGGGGAGACAAAGATGAACCTTGGGCCCTGGCTGGTGTGGCTCAGTGGGTTTAGTGCTGTCTTGCAAACCAAAGGGTTGCTGGTTCAATTCCCAGTCAGGGTACATGCCTGGGTTGCGGGCCAAGTCCCCAGTAGTGGGTGCTCAAAAGGCAATCACATACTGATGTTTCTCTCCCTCTCTCCCTCCCTCCCCCTCTCTAAAAATAAATTTTAAAAAATCTTTAAAGATGAACCTTGGAGTTCCTCTTTAGGAGAGAGTGAGAGTTAAGGTACAACAGGTTGGTCAGTGATGAAAATAAGAGCTTGCAGGAAAAATAAGGGAGGCAAGCTTTAAGTAGAAGGGGAAGTCAATGGCTTCAAACTACAGAGAAAAGTTTGTGCCAGTTATGGTAGGAAGGCCTGCTTCTCTAAATGTCCCCTCATCCTCCTCAAGAATGGCTTGTAGGGTCCCGAATATCACAGCCTCCCCAGGTGACCACAGGGCCTCTGAGACTAAGGCTAAATATCCTCAAGATTCTATACCCACCTTTCCTATATCTTCACCAGAGCCAGGGGCAAAGGAATGGGCTGAAGGTGAGAAGTGGGCTAGAAAGGACCCTGAGGAGGTGGCCTGGCTGACCTGAAATGGCTGAAGTCCTGGTCCGCGCGCAGACTTCCTTGTTCTAGTGCCATAACATTACAGCTGAATCCATTTAAAAGAGGACGGCAAATACACAAATCATGACCCCCAAATTCCATCAACTCCTCACAGGAGTTGGAAATAATTATACTATGCCTCAATACAACCAAGATCAGGAATAAACCTGGAATACTTTCATTTAGACTCTAGTTCATTCATAGGCTTGCTGCTAAATTAAAAGCTTGAAATAATTATCTGTTGTAAAAATATGAGACTCTTGCTCTTCAAATAAGTAGATTTTGAAATGTTAGGAATTATTTCAAAATGCTTTTTGAAAACATTTTCTGTTTCTGATCATAAAAGGTCAAAGTTACATTGTCATGAACTGGAGTTCTCCTACACTTGATCTTAGCCAAAAGGCCAAGAAGCAATTCATATTTTTTGAAATTTCACTTTTTTATTAGTACTCATTCATAGCCAGAATAATATCATGCTTAAAAATAACACAATGAATTTCTTTAGAAATATATTGTTTTTAGGTGGAACTTCCAGCTATGAATGACTGGAGGTGAACAAGTCCTCTCCCTTAAATGTAAAACTGAGTATAATTATAAAAAATCTATCATTTTAGGGCTCTGGCCATTGAACACAGGTGAACAGCAATTGAGAAACATTCAATCACAAGGAAAGATCTACAGAGATTCAGGGAACGACAGTGTGAACACGCAGGATTCTTAACCGGAACTGACTCCCTCCCCATCCCTGCAGGGTCGGCCTGGTTGTTCTGTAAGAACAAAACTCAGTGTCTAAAATATCCAGTTTTCAACAAAAATGTATGAGTCCTGCAAAAGAAAAATCCCAGAAAGTGTTATCCATAGTTGGGAGAAGAAAGTCAGAGGAAACTCTCTTTGAGTAATCTAGATGTTAGATTTAACAGACTTCAAAGCTGTTATTTTTAAGTATTTTCAAAAATTAAAGAAAAATTAAAGAAAATTTTATGAAAATGAATCAACAAGAATGAATATCAATAAAAATAAAATAATTTAAAAAGTACCAAATGGAAATTCTAGATTTGAAAGACACAATAAATTTGAGATATCAGAAGGAATCAGTGAATTTGAAGATGGAATAATAGATTGTTATCCAACTTCAAGAATAAAGAGAAAAAAGATCAAAGAAAAATGAACAAAATTTCAGAGACATGTGGAACAATATTAAGCATACCAACTACAGAATGGGAGTCCCAGAATAAGAGGAGAGAGAAAAGGCAACAAAAAATTTTAAAGAAATAATGTCTGAAAACCTCTCCAATCTGGTGAAAGCACCAATCTATGAATTCACGAATCCCAAGTGGAAAGAACACAGAGATCTTTACTCAGTCACATCAAACTCTGGATGGCAGGAACAAAGAGGAAGTCTTGAAAGCAGCAAGAAGAAAACTAATCATCTAGAGAACAATACAAATAATGGCTCGATCTCTTCAGAGACAATGGAGACCAGAAAGCAGTGGAATGACATATTCAAAGTACTGAAAGAAACAATTGTCAGCCAAGAATTCTGTATCCAGCAAAATGATCCTTCAAAAAATGAAAGTGAAATAAATATATTCTCAGATAAACAAAGACTGAGATAATGTGATGCTAACAGACATGCCTTACAAAAAATACTGAAGGAAGTTCTTCAGGATGAAAGAAAATCACTCCAATTGGGAACTTGAATCCACAAGAAGAAATAGAGACTAAAAATGGTTAACATGCCCGTTTGAGAAAACATCCTAGGAACCGGTTTGGAACAAAGTTTTTTGAGGAGTGCATTAACCATTCTGTCCCTAGACTTTTTCGACCTACCGTTGTCCCATTAGACACTCCGGACATTGAGCTGCAGCGAGGAGCCAAATTCACACCCTCCAGCCAGCCCTGCGTGCTTCAGACTGGCCACTCCCACTGTGCAGTAGGTCCTGTTGCTACTGTTTCTCCTGATTAATACGGACTTTATACAACTAAGTGGAAGTCACGGGGAGATTCCGACAGCAATCAAGGACCTCAGCTCAGTCTTGGATGTGTTTTTCTGGCAATGGCAACCAGAAGTTTTGTTTTGTCCCTAGTTCAGTTGTGCCACTAAATGGATTTTACCATCCTCTAGGTCCTCCTGTGTTATTCTTCAATGTCTAATATATCAAATCCTTAAAACTATTAGTCTGCCCATTCACTTCAAAGCTCTAGACTTACAGTCAACAGTAGTTAATGGTGAAATTTAAGAGTAGTAAATTTAAAATAAAAGTAAATTATAAATAACTTAAAATTATTTAAAAAATAAGTTTAAATAGCCCTGGCTGGTATAGCTCAGTGGATTGAGCACAGGCTGTGAACCAAAGGGTCGCCAGTTCCATTCCCAGTCAGGGCACATGTCTGGGTTGCAGGTCCCCAGTGGGGGCCACATGAAAGGCAACCACACATTGATGTTTCTCTCTCTCTTTCTCCCTCTCTCTCTAAAAATAAATAAATAAAATCTTTAAAAATATAAAATAAAATAAGTTTAAATAAATTAAAATTAACCACGGGAAAAAGAAGAAGTGGTTAAAATGTAGGTAATTATAAAAGGCAATGACTATATACATTTCTCTTTTATTCTATTATTTCCTTAAATGGCACAAGTTTATATAAAACAAGTGTATTTGGGGGTTTATAACGTATGTATGTGTTAATATATATGATACTAATAGCACAAAAGTGAGGGTGTGGTGGGGAGAAAATGAAGTAATGTTGGAACAAAGTTGCTATAATTTACTGGATTAAGTTAGTGTTAACCCAGGTAGGTTGTGATACGTTAAAATGCGTACTATGGTTTCTAGAGTAAATAACTCAAAAATATAGTTTAAAAATAAATGAAGAAATTAAAATACAAAATTATTTGTTTAACATTAAAAGAGAATAAAATAAGAACAAAGATACATTAGGAAAGTTAAAAAACAAATGGCAAAATGATACATATAAATCCAACCACGTTAATAATTACACTAAATGTGAACGGAATAAATATTACAATAAAAAGTCAGACATTGTCAGACTGGATAAAAAGGCAAAGCCAACTGTGTTGTCTGCAAGACACACGTTTTCAATTCAAAGTAGGTTGAAAGCAAAAGGATGTCTACCTTCACCACTCTTATTCAGCACTACACTGGAGAGTCAAGCCAGTACAACAGGACAAGAAGGATCAGCCAAGTGTGTTACATGTGAATTAGAAAATAAAAAATAAAACTTTTAAATCACAGAAAGCATGATCCAATATGTAGAAAATCTTAGAATAAAAGATCAATAAACAAAGTATCAATTCTTCTCTTGTAATTACAATGAACAGTCTAAAACTCAATAAGGTCCAAACGAATAAAATAATTAGAAGTAAATTTAATTTAAATGCAAGCCTTGTACACTGAAAAGTACAAAACATGAGAAAATAAAAAATCTAAATAAATGTAGATGTATTCTATCTTCATGGATTAAAAGAAACAATTTTATTAAAATGGCAGTGCTCCTTAAATTGACTAACAGAATCCCTATCGAAATTCCAGCCGAATCTCTTGTGATAAATGACAAGACAACCCTAAAATATATATGAAAATGCAAAAGACCTAGAAGAGCCCAAACAATTTTTAAAATAACAAATTTGAAGGACTCACACTTGTAACACTTACTACAAAGCCACAGTAATGAAGACATATAGATTAATGGAGCAGAATTGAGAGATCAGAAATAAATCCATATATTTAAGGTCAATTGATTTTTAACTAAGGTATCGGTTCAGTTAAAAAAGAATGGTCTTCAACAAATGTTGCTGGGATAGTTGGATATCCATATGCAGAACAATGAACTTAGACCCTTATTTCACAACATACATAAAAGTTAACCCAAAATGAATCATAGGCTTAAAAATAAGAGCAAAAACTATAAAACTACTAGAAGAAAACATTGTAGAAAATCTTGGTGACCTTAGGCTGGTTTAGATTAGAGTTCTTAGATATGGAACATAAAGCACAGTATGATACCAAAAGAAGCAATTAATAAAGTGGACTACATCAAAATTAAAAACTTTTGCTCTTCAAAAAGTATCACTAAAAAATAAAAAAGATGAACCACAGTCTATGAGAAAATATTTGTAAGTCTATGTCTGGAAGAGAATTTGTACCTAGAATATATAAATTCAATATATAATTCAATTTTATAATTCAATAATAAATCAAAAAACAATTTAAAATGGGCAAAAGATTTTAACAGCTATTTCACCAAGAAGATATTTAAGTTACTAATAAGGGTACAAAAATGTATGTCTGCCCAAGACTTGTCTGTAAATATTTATAACAACTGGGCACTGGGGGCTGGCTCAACACCTGTTCTTGCTTCTAGGGCTTTCTGGAAGGATGCTGGGATGCCCTGCTGTGCTGAAATGGATCTGTACTGCACAGACCAAAGCTACTGTGAAAGGCTGTAGTGATGATGGTTAGAGTAACACTGTTACATAATCTATTCCTGGAAACTATTGTACTCTGTTCCAATAACATCCTCTGCTGTTCTCAAGGCACATTGATGGCCACCATGTTACCTGAACCTCACTCATTCAGTGGGCAAAATTCTCTCCAAGGCTGGGTTCCCCTGGCCTCCTAGAAACCTCCTCTCCTCCCCTGGGTCACCTAGCCCACCTCTTCATACCCTCACAATATCCCAGGTGGCAATGGCCTGAGCAACCTCACCTGGAAGGGTGCATCTGGGCTGGTTAAGACAGAGCCCTCCTACTCTTCTGATCTCTGTCTCTTTGAAACAAAAAGATACATTGTGCCACCATGACCTACCTTATAAATAGAAGAAGAAGAGAGAAATGAGAGCTTTTACTATGATTGAGCTCCATTGCTGAGACTATTAAAAACCAGTGAAAAACCACAGTAGCCAAGGAGGAAGGAGAAAAGTGGTTTACTGAGCTTTGCTGAAAAGCAGGAATTTCTCTCATGGGACAACTTGCTTGGAAATAGAAGGAACTGCAGCTAAGACATGTGATTCTCATTACCAGCTACATCCTTTCAGACAGGAGGCAGATATAATTGGATCCGTTTTTATTTTAATTATAATTTTTTGGCTTTAAAGACATCGCCAATGGAAATCTGCAAGCCACCACAAATGCCGCCATTGCAAATTCCCTGGATTTTAATGTGGCCTGGATTTCTTTCAGGAAGGCTGAGGCCACACACCACAATTGATACTTGTTGTTGTTACAGACCTAGAGTTTTCCCCAAAGATGAGCTGACTCCTTCTCTTTCTCTTCCTTCTTCGGTATTTCCTTTTGAAGCAAGGAGAGAGATCTTTTAGATTTTGTCACCCCTCCACAACACACAGAAAAGAGAAGGAAGCCTTTAAAAAAAAAGATTTTATTTATCTATTTTTAGAGAGAGGGGAAGGGAGGAAAAAAGAGAGGGAGAGGAACATTGATATGAGAAAGATGCATCAACTGGTTGCTTCTCATACTCTTCAGTGAGGGACCAAACCAACGACCCAGGCATGTGCCCTGACTGGGAATCAGACTGGTGACCTTTTGCTTTTCGGGGCAATGCCCAACTGAGCCACACCAGTCAGGGCAAGAAGGAAGGCTTTTGTGATCCAATTGCAACAGCGCGGGGTCACAGAAGGCTTCCTTTTGTTTTTCCACCTCTCCAACCTCCCTAGAGTCCCAGACCCAGGAATAGTCCTAAAAAGTACTTGAAATTCAAAGGCAGGCTCTTAAAAAGTCACAGAGCACACCAACCCAGCACACCAACACTGTAACACTCCTGGGGTTAAACCTTGTTTGAGCTGTTTTCCGCTCACTCTCTTTCTATCAAAGACATTCTCGGCAGAATCGGAAGGAACCCTGGGAAGGTCAATCCTGAGCCCACAGTAGGTGATGAGGGCAGGGTCCCAGGCACCCATGCAGCGTGCAATAGGGCCTCACGCCCAAGTCCCTGGGAGAGGAGCCGGTGGGTGTCTGAGGTTCCTTTGCCAGTCCTGGATGATTGATGGCTTGTTGAACAAAGTCTGCACAGGAGCAAGGCAGGACCCACCTTTCTTTTGAAGCTGAGCAAATAAATATAAGGAGCACAATCTATGTCACTGTCACAATTTTGTTTTAAACTGAAATTCAGGTAAAAAGAGTTGTGAGTGTGCCCCAGTGTTTTGCTTGCTCTAATTTGCCCTGTGCTCAAATATCGTACTCACATTCACTATGATACAATTCAGCAAGTTCCACAACGACTTTTCCTATCATGACTAAATCTCTGTTTAGAGAAAAAAGAGAAGGATCTTACAACCATCGTTCTCCAAACACACACTAATACAACCCCGGCTGGCAAATCATGCAAAGGAGTTTCTCAGTTTCTGAGACGTTTGCATTTTGTTTCCTTATTATAGAGATATTGGAAGCCTTTCCCCTGAAGCTTCTTCTGAAGAACTTGAATCCCGTCTCTCATGGTTTCCCAGATTCTCTTCTGAATTTGCTTCTCCTGGCTCCTGCCCCCAAACATATGTAAGGCCCAGGGGTAAGGAACTGAGGAAGGAGCTAGCTCGTGCAGACCAAGTAATGGCTCCCCAGAGACGCTCTCCTGGGACCCGGGACTATGTTATGTCACATGGCAAAACAGAATTAAGGCTGCAGGTAAAATTAAGTTTGCTAGTCAGCTGACCTTAAAACAAGGATATTATCCTGTATTATCCAGGTGGACTTAACAGAATCTTAAGGGTCCTTAAAAATGGAAAGAGAGGCAGAAGAAAGAGTCAGAAAGGGAGATATTACCACCACCCTCCAAAAAAGAAATATGGTCAGAGCAATGCAACATTTCTGGCTTTAAAGATGGAGCCAGGAGTCCATGAATATGGGCCAACTTTAGAAAATGGAAAAGACAAGGAAACAGATTCTTGCCTAGAGCTTTCAGAAAGGAATGAAGTTCTACCCACACTTTTATTTTAGCCAAGTGACACACCCCTGGACTTCTGACCATCTTCTGAGAAGACAGTAAATCCAATGTGTACAAAAGATGCAGTATTACTACTGTCTTCGTCCTCTGAGTGAAAAGATGTCGGGGGTTCCGAAAGTCGGAGCAGGGAGGGCGGGGACAGGGGACTCTCAGGGGCGGGGGACAGGTGGGCGTGCCATCCTGAAGGCCTAGCACCACGCAAGTCACCCCACGCCCTTCTGCCTCCCTTCTTCAGGTTTTGATTGGCCCTTACGCTTGCATAATATTTAATCAATTCTAATCAAATACATTTAATCCATTCTGATTTAACTGATTCTCAAATCAATATTTTTGTTTACATTTTAACATCTATAAAGCAAGGGTACATCTTACAGTCTATGGTGTATGAATATGTTCCTGCTCCTTGGCATCAGTATCTGGGAACATGGTGATGCTGGGAACTGTGTACATCAGAGTCACCTTCCCAGGGGATTACAGCCATCTCCATTTGACTGTTCTTTGACATTTTTGTAGGGCCCTGTGGTAGTGTTGTACTGCTGCGGTGACAAATTCCCTCAGACTTCAGGGCTAAAACAGTACAGATACACGATCTCATGGCTTTGGAGGTCAGAGTCTCACATATGCGTCCCACTGGGCTAAACTGAGGTGCGGGCACCTCCTTTTTGGAGCTGCTAGGGAGAGTCCATTTCCCGCTTATTTGGGTTGTTGGCAGAATTCAGTTCCTTGTGATCCTAGGACAGGATCTAGGCTGAGGGTTGTGTCACCTTCTACAGGCTGCTGCTTTCCCTCCCTTGGGGCCCCCTTCAAAGTCAGCAATGGTGGGTTGAGCTCCTCTCACAGCCTCCCGGACACAGTCCCTTGCCTATTTAAGACGACTGATCCCAATACCTCAACCAGCAAAAGCCTTCCCTCAGATGGGAAAAAAGGGACTAAAACTGTGTGTAGACTCCACTTTTTAAATAAACTTCGGCTAGAAGGATACACAAGCAAGTGTACTGGGGATGGCAGAGGATGCTGAATTTCCTCGTGAATAGAAATCTCGTAGGTCCTCTTGTACCCATCTGAGCTTGGTGAGAGTAAGAGTGAGCAAAATTCCTCACGTTTACTCAGACAAAGAAAGAACCCTTGGCCGAACCGCATATTTTTATCTAAAAGTGAGCTCGTGTACACACACATACACATGCACATGCACACATACACACATACACATACACACTGTCCGGGATGGTGTTCTCTCAGCACTTCTTCCTCAAAGGCTCCCCTCTGCTGCCACATCACTGTGCTCCTCAGGCACCGTAAGCACATTGTCTGACTCTGGAGACCTCTCTGGGTCAAGCCGGACATCTCTGCAAACACACGTGTGAAAGCCTTGGGAGGGACCCAAAGGCAGGGGTCTCCATTTTCACTAGGTAGAGCCCAGCTCCACCTGGGACCCAGAGAGCACATGGTTCCACACGCCCCACCTCTGGACTTGCCACTGGGAATCTGATACTTCACAGTAAGTTCTCTGAGGACAAACTGATAAGGGATTTGGAAACTTCCATGGTTTTGGGGTTGGATGTTTCCCCCAGCTGCGGAACCTACTGTGCAGGGTGGTCAGTGGCTGGCCCTGCACAGCCCCAGCTGCAGTGAGGGTTTAATCATACGGACTCACCAGCCTTCTCTGGAGAGGAATCTGGTATCCTGGCTTCACTGAGGATGTTTAGAAAGAGAAAATGATGGCACTTCGTGTGAGACAGAGAACCTACAGACAAACTGGAACCAGATGGACATCAAGCTTGTCAACAGCAGCTATTAATGTGAGAGGATTTGTGGTATTGTGGCTTGAAAATGTTGCAGGAAAAAGTGCTTTAAACTAAAATTTTACATCTAGCTGTATTACTGTTTAAATATGAAGATCAAATAAAGATATTCTCAGGACACAGAGTCTCAGAGTTTTTACTAGACAAAAAACTCTTTTTTAGGGAAATCTTGGAGGAAGAATTCTAGCAAAAAGAGAAATAAATATGGGAACACACTTTGGAATAAGGAATATAAGGGTGAGTACATAATTCATAAAGTTTACATTATGTAAATATGTTTACTGTTGTGTAAATAGGCAAGAACTTCCAACTTTTTTGTAAGTGTCTCCTTTTAGATACGATGTCCTGGCTGGTGTGGCTCAGCAGATGGAGTACTGGCCTGCAAACTTTAAGGTCGCTGGATCGATTGCCCATCAGGGCACATGCGTGGGTTGTAGATCAGGCCCTGATTAGGGGCTTGTGAGAGGCAACGTTGGATCTCTCAGGCATCAGTGTTTTAAGCCCTCCCTTCCCCTCTCTCTAGAAATAAATAAATAAAATATATATTTTAAAGATTTTATTTGTTTATCTTTAGAGGGGAAGGGAAGGAGAGAGGGAGAGAAACATCAATGTATGGTTGCCTTTCACGCGTCCCCTGCTGGGAACTGGCCTGCAGGGAACAGATCTGCAACCCCAGTATGTGCCCTGACTGGGAATCGAACCGCGATTGTCTGGTTCACAGGCCCGCGCTCAATCCACTGAGCTACACAAGCCAGGGCTGTAAAATATTTTAAAAAATAAATATGAATGAGAAACCATGAAGAGCCTGACAATAGAAGAAAGCCTTTAACGTTAAGTCTGGAAATCAAGTAAACAAATAGAAAAATGAAATTTGGAAACAAAGACAGTGCAGAGGGCAGAACAATATGTTAAAAATATAATTAATACCCTAGTCCTGGCTGGTGTGGCTCAGTGGATTAAGCCTGGGCCTGCGAACCAGAGTATCACGGTTCGATTCCCAGTCAGGGCACATGCCTGGGTTGCAGGCCAGTTCCCAGCAGGGGGCAAATGAGAAGCAACCACACACTGATATTTCTCTCCCACTCTTTCTCCTTCCCTTCTCCTCTCTTGAAAAATAAATAAATAAAATTAAAAAATATATATATATATAATTAATACTCTAGATAGATGAGATATCACACTTATTAAATAAGAATAGGAGGCTATAAAAAGAAGCTTTAAAATATGAGCAATTTCTTTGAAATTTAAAATATGATAGCAGAAATTTAAAATTCAGCAGAGCCCTGACTGGTGCGGCTCTGCGTTGGGCATCCTCCCACAGACTGAGAGGTCGCCTGTCTGATTCTGTTCAGAGCACATGCCTGGGCTGTTGGCCGGTCCCTGGTTGGGGGCCTGCAGGAGGCAACCGATGGATGTGTCTCTCGTACATTGATATTTCTTTCCCTCTCCTTCTCCCTTCCTTCCCTTCTATCTAAAAACAAATTTTAAAATCTTTTAAAGTAAAAGTTCAGCAGAATATTGAAAAGATAAAGTTACAGACGTTGCCAAAAAAGCAGAATAAAAGATAGATATGCAGACAGACAGATGTCAGAAAGAGAGAAGCAGAAGAAAAAAAGAATTAAATTAGGGGATTAGTCCAGGAGATCCAACATCCAAATAACAAAAGCTTTGGAAAGAAAAAACAGAGAAGAAAACCCTTAAAGACATAATACGAGAATACCCAAGATGTTTATGGAGGTTATTTAAAAATCTCAAATTGAGAAAATAAAGGAAGATACATTTGCTTACACTCAAGATGGATTGGCAAGGACCAACTTTGACACTCCTGCCTCAAATATACCAATAAACAAACCAAGACACAATATAGTACATCCTCACTTAACACCTTCAATAGGTTGTGCAACTTTAAGTGAAATAACAAAACCAATTTTACCATAGGCTAATTGATATAAACAAAAGTTAAGCTCCTAGAGCCTCTCATCAATGTTACAACAAAGGAATGTTGAACAGAAGGACATTACTCGAGGACCTGCTGTATACGAAACAACAGGTTTAAAGACCTTTGGACATCAGCCAACAATGAACGTTAATCCTGAGAGACCAGAAACGAACGAGGTGAGCCCTGCGATTGCCTAGCTCACTGCCTTGAGTGAGTTTCTAGGCTGCAGTTCAGGGAACGAGAACCCGGGCAGAGTTCAGCAGCTTCCCTTGAGCACAGGAGTCAGAGCTGAGAGTCACGGGGACATCGGGTGGCTGAAGTGTCTAGGACAGAGAGAGAGAGTCCCAGAGATCTGCAGAGACCAGCGCAGGAGTGAGAAGAAACCACCTAAGGCTACAGGGGAAACGATCTGAACGGACTGGAGGCCAGTGCCCGGCACTGACGCCGAGCTGGGAACAGGGCCTATTCCCACCAGCCGGACTGGCAAAACTCACAGTGCACAGGGCATTGAGTAGAATACTCAGGAAGGCCTTGCCTCAGTGATGGGGAATAATTAGCCCTAGACAAAGCACTGCTCTGGGCCTACCAGAATCATAAAAGTAAGTCATGAAAGGATCAACGGTTTTCTAAGAAACTTGGTTGCATCCCATAATGAACCTCAAGAATATTCTCAGAACAAAAAAATGTCCAGCACCCACAAGATAAAGTTTACAATGTCTGGCATCAAAACAATGGTCACCAGGCATTGAAAGAGTCAGGAAAATACAATTCACAGTAGGAAGAATAATCAATCAATTGAAACTGATCCAGAACTAACACAGCTGTTAGGATGACTGAAGATATTAAGACAATTATTTAAACTATAGTCTATATATTTAAATAGTTAAATAGAGACAAATACTTATTTTTGAAGACTTTATTTTTAGAGAGAGGAGGAGGGAGGGAGAAAGAAAGAGAAACGTTTGTCAGTTGCCTCTTGTGTGCTCCCCAACCAGGGACCAAACCCACACCCAGGCATGTGCCCCAACTGAGAATCGAACCAGAGACCTTTCACCTTGTGGGACAATGCCCAACCAACCGAGCTACACTGGTCAAGATGAGACAAATATTTTTACAAGACCTACATCAAACTTCCAGAAATGCAAACTACAAGATATGAAATGAAAAATGCACTGGACTCTATTAATGGCACACTAGATCTGGCAGAGAAAAAGAGCCTCAGCAAACTGGGAAAAAACTTTAGGCAGCTGAACATATGAATGGATTCTTCACATGACAGAAGAGGATGGAAGGTAAAAAAAATGTTTGAATAAATCATGGCTGGTATTTTTCCTAATTTTTTGCAAACTATAAATCCACAATTCAAGGAACTCATGACTACCATGTATAAGAAACACGAAAGAAACTTAAAAAAAAAACAGTGATGAGAAAATCTTAAAGGCAGCTGGGGCGGTGGGTAGAAGGATGTGATGTACAAACAGACAAAGGTGAGAACAGTAGGTTTGTCATGGGAGCAATGTAAGCAAGGGACATGGAGTACCTTCAAAAGACTGAAGAAAAAACTTTCCACTTTCTGTTCCCAATGAAAACATCTCTCAAAAATGAGGGGAAAATGAAGATGTAGCATCAGACCTGCACAGTGAGAAATGTTAAAGGACATCCTCCCGGAAGAAGGGAAATGTCTGAGGTGCATCTAGATCTACACAAAGGAATGAAAAGCATCACAAATTTTAAATACGTGGGTAAATATGAGTGTAGTGTTAAGGATCTGACATTTTAAAAAATTGCAGTGCAAGTGCCTGAATTAAGCTCTTGAGTGCTGAAACATCTACTTCATAGATAGCTATCATGAACAAACACATTGGCAGCCACAGGACTAGATAAAGAGCCTGCTTGTAGAGAGCTGGTTGATTCAGACAACTGATGGTTTGGCTGCTTGTTTTTAATTTTTTCCAGTTTTACATTTTAAATTCACCACTAAAGAGTGAACACTTGGAAACCCTAGGCCCCCTGCATTTGGCACCAGTAAAAGCAGAACCCAAGGCCAATGCTCTGTCTCTCTCTATACCTGTGGCATCGCTGTGTGGCCCCAGGTATGCCGTGGTACCCTCCAGGACTTGTAGTAAACCTTTCTTTCAAAATTTCCTGATGACTATTGACGAGAGCCTCTCGTAGTCATAACAAGAACCACAGGGCCAATCCAGCCACAACATTGGTTCAAAAAACAGAGGTGTTGGCAGGGAGTTCACTGTGGGCCTGGGGGAGTGTCCACAGGCATTTCTAGCTGTTAGCATCACTATCCATAGGCCGAAACTGGCACAAAACCAAGATTTTAGTATGTATGTAGTAGTATTTACATCTCTTTGTAAAATAATTGATGATTTAACAAAAATAACATCATAGTATTGTGTGATTTATGAAAAATGTATAAAATGGATGTCATAACTGCTAGGAGGGGAGAAATGTAAGTAAAGATTTGTCAGGTTCTTATACTATATGTGAAGCAATGTAATATCACTTGATGGTCGGTTGTAATAAGTTACAGATGTATAACATAAACCCTAAAGTAAGTACGAGATATTAAATAAGAAAAAATTCACGAACTTGAAGACACAGAGATAGAAACTATCCAAAATAAAACAGAGAGGAAAAAGGCTGAAATAAGTGAACAGAGCATCAGCAAACTATGGGATAGCTGCAAGTGGTCATACACACACACAATTGGAGCCCCCAAAAAAGAGCGGACAGATGGGATGGGCAGAAAAAATACCTGTAAAAATAATCGTTCTGAATTCGATACAAATTATCAACCCACAGATCTAAGAAACAATAAAATCCAAGCACAAAAGAAGTAGAAATTACACCAAGTCACATCATATCAAATTTCTCAAAGCCAATGATTAAGGCAAAATCTTAAAAGTAGCTGGAAAAAAAAGACATTACTTAAAACAATAAAAATGATAGATTTCTCATTGGAAAAAAATCAAGCTAGAAGACAGTATAGTAACGTCTTCAAAGTATTGGGGAAAACTCTTTAAACCTAAAATTCTTTACTCAACAAAAACCTTTCAAAAAAAAAAAGCAAAATAAAGGCTTTTCCAGACAAACAAAAACTGAAAGAACCCATCACTATTGACCCATACTAAAAAAAAATGTTTAAGGGAGTCCATTAAAAAAAAGACAATAATAACAAATGGAAAACTGGATTTACTCAAAGGAATGAAGAACATCAAAAGCAGTAATTATAGAGGTAAATATAAAGAACTTTTTAATCCTTTAAGTCACCTTATAAGATAATTGACTCCAGCACAAAGATGTGGAGAGGAGCAATGGAACTATACTGCCTTATAATATATATGAAGTAGTATGATGTAACCTGAGACATTAAAGATGTATACTGTCAACCCTAAAACAAGGACTAAAATAATATAACAAAGAGTTACAGTGACTAAGGCAACACATGGGATAAGATGGAATCATAAAAATTACTCAATTCTAAAGAAGGCAGAAAAAGAGACAGGCGAAAAAAACAAATAACAAATGGGACAAACAGGGAACAAATATCAAAATGAAAGACTTAAATATAACCAATTAATAATCACATTACACGTAAATGCTCAACTGCCAGATTCTAAAAAAAGCAATACTCAATGGTACATTGCAAATCAGAAATGGAATTATATTAGGACTCAATAACAGAAAGATCTCTGGAAAACCCCCAATATTTGAAAAATGGAATATTTGAAAGTTGGCAATTAAGCACATGAAAAGATGCCCAACACTTCTGGCAAATTAATTAGGGAAATGCAAATTAAAATCATGAGCTACCTCTACACACTGATTAGAATGGAAAAAATCACCAAGACTGACCATACCAACTATTGGTGAGACACGGAGAAAGTGGAACACTTGTGGGAATGTAAAATGGTACAAACATTCTGAAAAACAGTTTGGTAGTTTCTTAAAAATTTAAACATACCTACCTACCATATAACCAAACACTTTCACTATTATGTATTTACCTATCGGTAAAGAAAACATGTGCACAAAACGATTTTTTCACAAACTTTATGGCAGCTTTAATTATAATAACCCCAAACTGGAAACAACCAAATTGTCCACCAAAGAGTGAATGGATAAACAAATTATGTTGTATCCATATGATGGAATACTACTCAGAAATGAAAAGGAACAAGCTGTTAATTCATGCTAAAGGATGGGTGAATCTTAAAATTAGTATACTAAGTGAAAGAAGCCAGACCCCCCTCCAAAAATATCTACTTTGTATTTTCATTTATTAAACACTTTTTGAAAATGCAGAGGAGAAGAGGGAGGATAACAAGATATAAAAGGGGAAGGGTCAAGTCAAGAAACATGTATAAAGGACCCATGGACACAGACAGTGGGGAGGGGGAGAACTGGAACTGGAAGGTGGGGGTGGGTAGGGCAGGGGAGAGTAACGGGGGGGGGGAATGGGGACAACTGTAATTGAACAATAAAAAAGTTTTAGAAAATGCAAACAAATCTATCTATAGTGACAGAAAGCAATCACAGTGCATGAAGAAAAAGTGCGTCCAAATCTCTAAAGGGCACGAAGAAATCTGAGGGAATGACAAATTTGTTCACTATTCGATATTGGTGATGGTCTCACAGTTTCATCCATATGTTACAGCTTACCAATTTGTGCACTTTAAATGTTTGCAGCACCTTTATAAGAATTTTACTTCTATAAAGCTGTCAAACATGAACTACAGGAAGATTTCCATAAATGCATGTGGACGGAATGGCAATACTTTAAGAAGTTAGGGCTTAGAAAGGGAGAAAATAATTTAAAAGGTCACCCATGGGGAACAAACTTTGAAAGGGAACTTCCTTATTTTCCCTTCCATTCCTAATCTACTGTTTCACTATGGCTCCAGAGAAATAAATCAAAGAGGAAATAAGATTGTTGCAATTGGATTCTTTAAAAATGGTAATATAATAAATTTCCTCTCAAGGGATTGAAAGTACAGTGCCTGCTGAAGCTGGCACTTACCTTAATTTCATTTCACTCACAGTAAAGTAGCAAGAGACAGCATGATTTATACCTACATCAGGACAGTGATAAAGCCTTTTAGTAGTAGTGTCCTACCAAGAAACAAGTCAGGGATGCTACAGAAAACACCTCCCCTACTTCCCCTCACTTGTAGGATGAGATCATTCACCATCTTGTCCCTGCTGACACTTTATAGCCCAGTTTCTAGTCACAGGGCTAGTAATGTTGCTCGGCTTCATCCAAACAGACTGACTCATTGTTCCACCAGCAGACCTTGGGATTTCCTGACCCCCTGTCGGGAAACATCCCTTGCTAATGCCTCTTTGTGGCCTGCTCAATCCTTACCCATCTGCTCAATCCTTACCCATCTGCCATGATCCTGTTGTATCTCTCTCATCCTATGTAAATGGCCCACTTCTGAATGGCTAGAGCATTTGTCTCTGCCATCCATTGGCTGATAGTTATTTTCTTTTAGCATTTTGAAGGTATCATTCCATTTTCTTCCAGATTCCACTGTTTGTGCTTAGAAGTCAACTACAAATTTATGGCTCAATATCTTTAATCGATGTTTGAAAACTCTCAACTCTTAACTCTCCAAATACTGCTTCTACCCCACGCATCCTCTTCTCTCCTTCCTTCTGTAACTTCTTTCTCTGGTACCTTCACTTCTGGTTTTCTTTTTTTTTTTTTTTTTAATCTTTTCATCTCCCAATACAATATTCTGGGTATTGTCTTTAATCCATCAAAATTCTGTTAATTCTCTCTTCAGCTACCTACTCTGCTGTTAAACCCATTGCTGAGTTGCTAATTTTGATTGTTGTGCTGACAGTTGTAGAGTTTCCCTTTTTCGTAGTTTCTATTTCTCGGTCAGAATACTCAGTCTCATCTTTGGTCTCAGTGAACGCAGCAAACACACTGATTTTAAAGTCTGCGTTTTATGCCTTCATTCTCTAGATCTCCTGTGTGTCTCTTGTTTCTTCTGGTTGTTGTTTACATTGTTTTGTTCCCTAGTATGCCAGGCTGTTGTTTTTTTTTAGGTGAAGTTCTTGTAACATCACAATAACCAATTTAAAGTGTATGACTCAGTGGCATTTAGTACGTTCACAGTATTATGCAATCACTACATCTATTTAGTTCCAAAATGTTTTTATCACCCCAGAAGAAACCTTCATACTCATTAATCAGTCGCTTCCCATTTCCTCTCTCCTAGTTCCTGGAAACTACCAATTTGCTTTTTAATATCTCTATTAATAATCTCCATTCCACCCTAATAAGATCTCCATTTAATAGTCTCTATTCCATCCTAATACTTAAATGAGTTTCCTGTAGGCAGCATGTCGTTGGGTCTTGCTCTGTTTGAGTCCTGCTCCCTGTACCGTCACCTGAAAACTCTCAAAGCTATAAACTGGGGCAATTACTTGTTTTCCTTATCTTGGGGATCACTGTCCTGATTGTTGCCTGATACCCAGTTTCTTTGAGGCAGGGTAGTAAGAAGCTAGGAAACTTCTTGAGTTGCTAATTTCACTGTCCCCAGCTTTAAGACACGTCCTCTCAAAATCACCTTGCATTGTGAAATCTTTCCTGCAAGAAGTCAAGGGCCCACATACTGCCAGCTGGCCTTAGGCAGGCCCGCTCCCACCCAGTCTCCTTCCCAGTAACATCGTCTCTTGAAAACCATTATTTCATATGTTTGGGTACATTTTCCTTTTCTTTCCTTTTTCCTTGGTTGTTTTGGGTAGGAGGGTAAATACGGTGTCTGTTAGGAGCAGAATTCTGCTGCTCCTTTAAAACATAATTTATGTGCTTTAGTTTAGTAGTTAAATCATTCTATTCCATTTTAATTTTGGTTTTTCTGAAGCACGGTGTCACTTGATCACATTTTAACCAAGACAGTCACCATCCTGAAATCCTTCCTCAGGAGCTTTTATTGTATAAAACATGCTCATTTTTTCTGAGTTAACCTCCTTTGCCTGTAACGAGCAAGTGCCAGACTCCAGGTCCGCTTTGCCTTGGAAGCTGTGTGAGCAGCTCGTGTCTATGAACTGCTGACGGTGTCCCTTGTCATCAGAACCAACCTGACTGTGGAGAGCTGGCCTCTCTAGTCCAGCCGGGTCATCACATCCACCAGCCCCCTGGGACGTGCATATGACCCCTGGCTCTCTGTAAACTTCAAGTTCTGGGGGTTTTGATGTTTTAAAATCCAACATACTGTATTTTGCTGTGTATAATGTGCATTTCTGCCCAAATTTTTTAGGGAAAAATAAGGATGTGCATTATACATGCATATAATGATTACATATCATGGAAATTCTGTGTATAGTGTACACAAGAACATGGGTGTGCATTCTTCATGGCAAAATGTGGTAGTTAAGTATTAGATGCTGCTAAATTTTTAAAAATAATTTTCAATCTCATGAAGATTTTTCTGAGTTATTGTCTCCTCTTTCCTCATTCTGGAATTTTTTAATTTAAGTTTATTTTTTGACATCAGCTTGTAGTGTTTCTGAACAATCCAGATGCTGTCCACTCCCAAGCCCAGATGGTATGGGTGGAACTTGGGTGAGAACCACTGGCACTGATATGTGTGTGACCAGGGTGCCACCTTGGTCTTATCAGAGGCAGAATTCTTTGAGTGCCCCCCACATGCAGACTGACTAGTTACCATGCTGGCTTTAACATACTACACAACCGAGGGGCACTGAAACAAAAGGTGGGCGTTTGGTCATGCTCAACCCTTCCTTGCCCATCATAAAACACCTTCCCTGCAGTTATGGCTCCATCTCTCCCTGCCCCTTCTCAGCCAGGCTTCTTGAAAGAAATGTCAGCACTTACTCCTTCCATTTCTTCACACCTGGCCTGATTGCAATCTGATTTCTATACCCCACCACCAGCCTTCCTAAGCATCTTTCAACAGCTCTTGAAATTGCCCCTCAGTTCTGGTCCAGCTTGCAGGGACAGCGTCTGATAATAAAGACCCACCCACTTCTCGTCCCCTACTTCTCTGCAACCCCTCCACTTTCTTTCCGCTCCCTTCTTTCACTCCCTCCCAGTTTCGTTGATGGTCCTGGTGGCTTTGTCCTCACTCTTCTTCCAGGAGAACCTGTGGGCCCCTGTGGCTTTGATGACCCCATGGGTGAGAGAGAGCTGGGGATGAAGAAAGGAGACTGTGTAGGTCAGGAGAGTGTGCCAGGCCTTGAACTAGACCCTAAGCAGATTGCTGGGGAGAATTAAGGCGGCTGGAGGAGAGTGGGGATGCTGAGGACATGCCTGCTGCTTCCAGACGTGGTGCCTAAACACTGGTGAGTCAGTTTTGTGGATCCTGAGTAGGAGAAATGTAAAGTACACAAGGCAAGATGTTCCCACAGATGAATTATAATATGTGGTACTGCATGCAAGCACAGAGCAATATATCAGCCCAGAATGCTGAGCAAGGCTTTGCTGTCTTCAAGTGCTATGAGGAGTACAATTTATATGTTGAAACTCTCTCCCCTGGGGGAAAGAACCATTCACGAGTTTGTTCCAGTTTGCTTTGTACATGTATATATATATATATATATATATATATATATATATATATATATATATACAGAGGAGGGTCCAAGGACAGAGCCCTTCTATGGCTGCTGGTTCAAACACCAGGACCTACTGGCCATGATTGTGTCCAATTGCCAGTCTCAGTCTGGAAATCTCTCTTCCTGCTATGACCTGACCCTCCTTTCCAGCAGAGTTTGCAGCTGCCTTTTCCAGGAACTCTTCTACCATCTTGTGCTTGCCCCTTGCACACGACTGTCTGGTTGTTTATACTTCCTTCTGCTGGGACTCATACAAACCTTCTTTCTTCAACCAGTCTGTAGGCTTTCTGAAGAGAGAAGGCTCATTCCTCAAGCCATCCAGCAAAGCACTCCACCTGCCATGAGCACTCAGTATTTGTGAAGTGAAGTTTGTCTGTAAATTCCTACAGGAGGAGGGGTGGCACTGGTAGGGCTTTGGCCACTCACCCCAACCTTAGCCACCCCATTAGCCATGAAGAGCCACTTGGGAGCACTGATGTGGCTCCTTGCCAGCCCCTGTGCCAGATGGATAAGTCTCTGCTCCAAATAAAGGAGAAAGAAGAGAGAAAAAACACTTTAGAGGCCATCCCTGTCTCTCCCACTCTGCAGCACATCCCATCCCAGGAGCCCTCGGAAGGTATCAGTGGTAGGATTGTGGGAGCCAGTCTGTCCTGGACTGGGGCCGAGTAATGGTCCAGGCTGTGTGCGTGCGCGTGTGTGTGTGTGTTTAAAAAGCTAGAGCTTAATAACTGGGTATTACACAGCAGCATTCCAATCATTCCAACTACCCAAATCCACTTCTAATCCACTTCTCCTCCCTTGAGGTTGAGCCTCCTTGAAGTTCGTGACCCAAGAATGGACATGAACCTGCTTGTGACCAACTTCTACCTTCCGCCTCATCCCACAGTGAGGTTAGCATGTAACTGACCTGGTCCTCTCCACCCTCCTCCTGTGACTTCTGTACCAAGGATGAGCCACCATGCTCTGGCTTCTCAGTCTTGCATCATCTCAATGACCATCCTCTCCCTCCACAACACCTCAGCTGCTCACAGCCTAACTCCAGATCTTACTTTTGCAAATGAATGCACGGCCTTCAAAAACTTGCTTGGTGCCTCCATTACCTATGGTTCCTCTTTGTACAGAACCCCAGTTCAACACCTGGACCACAGGGCACGGTCTGCAGGGCCAGCGTCTCGTTTCCTTCCTGAGCTAAGATGATCCGTGGTCTGGCACGTCACCACTTGCCTTCTGATACCCTTTCTCTCCACTGGGTGAACCTCCAGTGCTTGTTAACCAGGACATCCAGCCATCAGACCTGCAGCGCAGGAGCCCAGGGAATGGGGATGTCAGAGGCAGGAAGATTCTTCTACAAGTCTCAGGTGAGCACCAGCCCTGCCAGCCAACTCAGTGCACTCCTTGGACAAGTTCACACCCCTCCCCGAGCAGTCTATGTCACAGCCTCCCTTTCCCCTCTACTCTCCACCCCACTTCAAGCTCTGCAGAGACCCACTGCTGTTACCAGTGGGGCAGGAACCCTCCCAGGGTTGGGACCCTGCACACAGCGGCTGTCACTCCTCATGGCCATCCCACTGAAGTTCCTCTCTGCCCTGTGGAGAAACACTCAGGCAGCTCCTAAAATTTTTCTGGTAACTGTGGTGTCTAACATTAATAATAATAATAATAATAATAATAATAAGCTTTAAACTTCACATTTGGGCTGATTTTCCCCCTCCTCCACCAAGACACCTGCAGGGGCAAAGGTCCTGAAACATTTCTTTTTCCTCCAGCCTGTTTTTCTTTTTCATTTTTTTAAATTTAATTATTGTTCAAGTACAGTTTTCTGCCTTTTACTCCCATCCCAGCCCACCCCCCCATGCTCCCCACCTTCCTCCCATTTCCACCCCCTTAGCTGTTGTCCATGTGTCCTTTATACTAGCTCCTCTAAATCCCTCCCCTTTTTCCCCTGAAATCCCCTCCCCTCTCCCCTCTGGTCACCGCCCCTCGCCCCCCCTTCTCCATTTCAGTGTCTTTGTTTTTATTTTGCTCGCTTGTTTGTTTTGTTGTTTATCCAGCCTGTTTCTTGACTTTCCTTCCACCCCTTGCCGTGGACTCTGACCCCACCCAGGGTGGGATGGTGAAGCAGTGCAGGAAAGTCCTCACAACTCGGAATTCCGTGATGATCTGGCCTCGGCCCTGTCTGAAGCTGAGCTCCCTGGAAGTTCAAGAATGGATGTGAACCTGCTTGTAAGCAGCTTCATTACCTCCTCATTCCACAGTGACTTTAATCGGAAGCTGACCTGGTCCTCTCCACCCTCCTCCTGTTGTAGTGGCCTGCCCAGGAGGGGGCTGGCAGCTGAGTCAACAGGATCAGGGAGAGCAAGTAACTAAGTAACTAGGAAGTAAGAACAAAGAATTTTGTATTAATTCCTATCAGCAGTTCTGCTTTCTTGCTTCTATAAGCTGCTTCCTGCTTTCGCGCCAGAAGTAATGGTCTGAGTGACAGAACGCCACCTCACCCTATATAAGCAATTGTTCCCCACTGATCAGGGCCCAGAATTTGGAGACTGTCTCCTCTGGGTCCGTATGTGTAAATAAAGTTCCACTCTGTACACCCGAAAGCAGCTGAGTTGTTTTCTGTAACACTGTCACTGCTGTACCACAGATGAGAAGCAAGCACTTTCCTCCCGGAGGCACTTTGGTGGCGTATTTGGAGGCGCTTAGTCTCTGGGATCTCTTTTCAGCTGCTCACTCAAGACACCTTCCTCAGCTTTTGTGTGTACGATGGAGTCTCACAGAACTCACTCTGCTGTCGGGTTCTGCTGGCTGGGTAGCCTTCTTGGTTGGGATATAAAACCACCCTATGCCAGCGTTCTCACTGGAGTGGCCCAGGCCTCATCCTTGGGGAACATGTTCCCTCGGCCCTTGCAAACAGTGGGAGCCCTAACCCCGCTGCCTCCCTCCACAGCACAGACTGGGACCAGTGTACCAGCAGCTCTCTCCACAATCCCTTCTCATCTCCAGCTGTTTCCCCTGGCCTTTTGAACCTCTTTTGTAGGCCAGAGGTAGGAGGTCACCTGGAGTCACAGAACCAGTTCTAGAAACTTCCTCTGTGAGGTAGTGTTGGCCATCACGTGGGAATGCAGCACCTGCCGCGGGAATGCAGCCCAAACTGGGGCCTCTCCAAACCGTTTTCCAGTCCTGCCACACCTGGTTGCACATGTAGTGAGTGAAGAGCTGGTTGCAGCTGCTGCTGTTCTAAGGCAGGAAGATAGCCAAAAGGCAGGAAATGGAGCGGGCAGGCCTACACGGGGTCAGGCAACCTAGTCAGTGTAAGGCATCAGTGAAGTTTCGGTGCTCTCGCCTCAGGCCCAGGGAGGGGCCGTATTGCAGGCTGTACGAGACTTTGCTCCAGAACTGAAATATATTCTTCTACACCAGGTAGTTAGTCATGGCGACTGATACGGTGTCCTCTGACCCATGTGCATCTCTAGAAACCTGAATGTGAGCAGAAGTGGCAATGACTCCTCTAGTTTGGCCTGTGTGCCCACCACTCGTCTGGGGCTGCCCCCCCAGATGGCGAAGCCACTGCACCCAGAATGGAAACCACTTGCCATTTGAAGCAGAAAAGAACTGTTGACCATGGAGCTGTAAGGGCTGGGGTCAGGTAGGGGCGGCCAGATGAGAAACACAGTTAGGGAAGCTGTAAGAGTTGGGTCATAAAACAGGAGCAGAATGTAGGGCAAGTCACATCTGACAAACTCTGAGGAAAGAGCTTGGGGAGACTCTTGGGGATCATTCCGGGCTCTGTTGGCAATCCCACTTGAGTTTCACAGGGGGAGAAATAAGTGGTAGGACTAGTAACAATAATAGCTTCATTTTTCAGTGTTTCCTAGACTCTCAGGAAACCTGACCTTGAGTATTTATTTCCTCCTTTACCTCTCAGGACACTCCTACTGTTACTGAACAAGAGGTCTGGAGGGGCAATATTTGGACCACGTAGGGATGCCAAAAACTGCTACAGAACCGGGGTCCCTCCCAAGGACAGAATACTAATATCTACTGGGTTCTTCTGTCCACCGCCAATTGGAAAGACCTCTCTCAATGCCAGAGATTTGTGAAAAGGAAACAAAATGTTTATTTAATGCTATTCAGGCCTAACGCCTCCACTAAAATACAGCTACACCCACACAGCACTCCCTTCTCCCACTGTCCCAACTCCGGGTACCGTAAATCAGGAAAAGAGTACACGTCTGTGTTGCAGGCCGCTGGCACCGTCAGCTGTGTCAGGCAGGATCTCTAGTTAATCCAAAGTACTGTGAGTACCAAAGTACATGAGGTACATCCAAAGTACATCCAAAGTACATGAGGTACCCATGAGAGGGTACCTCTCATGGTCCACTGGCAAGAGTTCTTTTGTACCAAGTTCTATTCAAAGTCCCTCTTGCTTTCCAGGCCCCGCAGCCAAAGGGGGCACCCCAAAGCCATGTGGGTCTCTTCTACCAAAGCTGCAGGGGTCCACACTCCACCAAAAGCATGTGGCCTTCTTCTTCACCTGGCTGCAGGAATCTCCATTCTGGCAAAGCCGTGTGGTCTTCCCTTTCACCTGGGAAAGAGGGGGTCCGCACTCTGCCAAAACCACATGGCTCCCTCTTTCACCTCACCGAGAAGGGGTCCTCACTCTGCTGAAACCGCGTGGCTCTCACTTTCATCTGGGCAGTTATCCCCTCATGTCCCGGAGCCAATCTTTTCCAAGCTCTCACAAAGGTGCTGTCACTCAGGGGCACAGCCCCTAGTTACATCCTGGGTCGAAGCCACTCCCTTCTCCCTGGCTCAAAACTTGACCATGGCTATTTAACATATCTGTGAAACCAGTTAAAGGTTATAGATATGTTAAATAATCATTCCAGAGGTTAGCTGCAAAACTGTTGCTGTGCAAAACAGCTCTCAATGGCCCTGCTCTATTGGTCCCTTGGGGGGTGGGAGAGGACATCTTATATGTCTCTCCAATATTCCTATATGCTTCGAATTCTGGACACCATTCCAAATCTTTTTTGCCCTCCCCTTGGGTGCACCCTGTATCACTATGAGGTACCTACTACCATTAGCATCATTTACAGGTGAGGAAACAGAACGACTGGTGCGGACCCTGGCTCGTGGGGTCCGCAGCATTATGGATGAGACAAGACAAATTCACACAGACTACCGAGTCCTGTGGAGGAAAAGGGGAGAGTGTGTTGACCCATGCCTTGACAAGTTTTTATTGCTTTTCTGGGCACATTACAGTGAGGATCATCCTCATTTACTATGCACAGGTTGGCTTTAGGTGGTTACCTTTTACAGAAAACAAAGGAGAGAATGTTGCTATTTACATCACAGAAGAAGGATATTTGGAATACAAAGGGAAAAGTGGTTGAACTGGTCATTGGAAGGCTTAGCATAGATTTTAGGAAGTCACTTTAAAGATATGCAGTAAACGTTTGCCGCCTCAATTCAGGGTGAGGGAGTTTTAACAAAAGGCAGGTCTCAAAGCAGCCTAGGTACAATGCAGGCCTGATTCCCCACGGGAGAACCTATCCATGGGCGTGGGTCCTGTGAACTGGACCTCACTCTCCACTGGTCTTTCCCAGTGGGAGCTGGGCCCATGCTATGCAGAATGGTCTCCTACAAACCACGAGGTAAATTCACCTGCCCTAGGTGCCCCGGCCAGGAAGGTCAGCCCCTGGAGGAGGCCCTGTGCATTATGACCCCTGACCCATTGTGATTTCCATCACATTACACAGCATGGCAGAGAAGCTCAGGCAGAAATGCTCTTATAACACCAGGGTTAGGATCTGACAGAGTGCTGCATACCTTTCCCACTTTTCAAGTGCAGAGTCCAAGAGCAGAGCCATTGCTTTGAAAATACTTGTGGCATTAGATGAAAATGCCAGGACAGAGGGTGAAGAGCAGGCTGCAAACGGGAGAGCAGAAGCTGTGAGAGAAGCATCGACCCATGTTGGTGAGCCTCGTGGGTTCTGAGAGTCAGGGCACCTTTGGCTCTGACAGAGGCAGGCTGACGGGCCATCGGACGTGAGACCCTGGGGAAGAAGGGTGGCAATCCCATGTTGGGAGAGAGTGGATCCGGGAGAAGAGACCTAGAGACCAGGGAGGCCTAAGAGATAAGCTAAGATAGAGAGGGAAGTCAGAGAAGTTCAGAGGTCCTAGACAAGAAGGCAGCCTGGGCTTGATATTTGAGGACAAGCCCTCAGATAAGAGGAAAGGGGGAAGGAAAACACCAGCCTCTTAGAAGGCCCTGGACGAGCACATGGCTTCTGTGAGGAGAGTGTGGACAGCTGGAGACCACCCTGGTGATGGGGTGGGTGAAGATCACAGGCAGGGAGGAACGAAGCAAGCTGCCAGTGGCGAAGTGGGACAAAATGCTGAGTGAATCTGAAAGGGATGCTGGGGAACTTTGGAGAGACCTCGGAGTATGCCCAGTGTCAGCAGGCAGAATCGCCGCCCCAAGTCTTTGGTGCACTCTCCCCGGCACTCCTGCAGCCCCCAGGGCAGTGCTCCCACAGCCGGTCTCGCCCTGTGCCAGCAGTCTCTCCCACGCCCACCGCCTCATCCACATGCATCACTGACATCGCTGCTGGGTGAGCCGCCACCCTGTGCCCCCCACACCCCCTCAGGGCACCCCTCACTGTTCCAACCTCCCAGCAGGTACACCCCCAAAGCCTTCTCTGCAGATTCCTTGGTCCCTTAGTACTCCTTCGAATGTATCATTTCTGGTCACCGATCTGATTTAGTGTGACGCCACTAAACTGTGAGTGCTCTGAATCGAGTCTTGTTCATCTGCGCAGGTAGCGCCCAGACCTGAGACAGCCGTTTACAAGTCACCTTTTCTTGTACAATAGTTGGTATTATAACTATTCTAACGTAAGTGTTCAGAATTAGTGCCAGTTAAAATATTACTACATCCTTTAAAACAACAGAAAACAAAACAATAGCAGTTTGTCAACTCTACCAAAACGGAAATAGTTGGTAATTGTTAATAGTCATTGAGTTAAAAATCCTATTCACCTTGTGCCCTCTTGTGGAGAAGAAGGCAAAGAACAGTCAGTTCTTGCCACCTCCTTCTCTAAAATATTCAATAGTTATAATACTAATCAATGGAAATGTAGCTGTATTTAACTATATATTATCCTATATTTTGATTTAATATTATTCTATATTTAAATGTAACCACATTATGTTTAAATATAGTTATAATACAATATTAATGAATCACCTTTACCGTATAAGGATTTATGATTTTGTAAGTACTGTTCACAGATGAACCTACTGGTTCATTGTATTGGGTAATTGTATTTTCTTTCTGGCAACATCCTTGTGTGTTTCTGCTTTTGGAAAATCATTATATTGCTTCATTTCTCATTTGCTTATTTTTCTGGCTACTTATCAAGATTGATGCCCCAAACCTCTGCTGAAACTGTAAGGTCTTCTCAGTATTGTTAAACAACTCTGGAATCCTCAGCAACACTACCTTTAAATCACTGCAGCGATCCTCAGTGCTGCTGTTTAAAGTGAGACCAATTACCTCCTGTCTCAGTTGTTGCACAGCTGTCGTCCTGGGGCCCCAAACTTGCTTGTGTTTTCCGCCTGTGATAAATAGAAGTTCTGAATTTTAATAAGTCAAAGTTATCATCCACGATAATGTACCTTTGGAATGTCAGGGTAATTTCCTTTTCTCCACGCCCCTCTGGGCACAGCCCCCCACCAGAGCGCGAGACCGCACAACCACTCATTGCTATCTTGTTCTCCTGCAAACCACCTCTGTGTGCTCTGAAAACGAGCAGTTCACTGTCCTGTACCCACCATGTCAAAGAAGGATGTATCCATCTGCTTTACTTATCATCCAGTCTCCGAGATTTCCCCGCTTTGGTTTCCCCCGCCTCCCTAATCTACCACCAGTGGACTTCATGTTACTCCTTTATGTCACCTCCTTCAATTATAATGTGTAAAGTAAGGTGCAGAACTGCCATTCTCTGCAGCATTTTCTCTGTCCCTTGAGATTTTACTTCCCGGATATTGTCATCAAGTTTGGCTGAAACAAACTCATAAAAATTCTTACAGGTTTGGACATTTATTATGTGAACACTTAGTAAATAATAATATAAGAATAATACAACTGTAAGCTATTTTTGCCAAAGCCTGTATAAATAAAAAATCTAACTTACTTTTTTAAAAAAATCGTGACAAAATATATATAACGTAAAATTTACCATTTTAACCATCTTTACGTGCGCAGTTCAGTAGCGAGTGTATTCATGGGGCTGTGCAGCCTTTCTCCCGAGCTCTTTCCATTTTGCAAAACTAAAACTTTGTGTTTGTTAAACAACTCCCATTCACCCTTCCCCAGTCCCTGGCGAATGAATACCATTCTACTTTCTGTCTCTATGAATTTAACTTTATTGATTTCACTTATATACGCATTTATATTTTTGTGACTGGTTTGTTTCATTTAGCATGATAGCCTCAAGATTCATCCATGTTGTAGCATGTCAGACTTGCCTTCCTTTTTAAGGCTCAGCAATATTCCATTGTGTGTGTATGTGTGTGTATATATGTATATATACACACACATACACACACATACACACATATATATATATATATATATATGTGCCACATTCTGTCTCCATTCCTCTGTTGATTTATGCTTGCGTGGCTTCCATCATTATGCTACTGTGAATATGCTTCTATGAACACTGGTGTACAAACATCTCCTTGAGATTCTGCTTTCAATTCTTTTGGGTATATACCCAGAAGTGGAATTACTGGATTATGTAGTAATTCTATTTTAATTTTGGGGGCAATTCTAGTATATTGTTTTAATTCATCTTGCATAATTATTTTTAAGTAATGGGAAAAAGTCATATTACAAATATTATCATGTATATTTTTGAAAGAGTTTTATGGTACAATATGTTAATCCAAAATAAAATCTTACATAAATCACTGCTCTCTCTCTCTATATATATATATCAAGCAAAAATTGATGAGTTATTTTTTTAATTCCCAAATGGTTTTGAGAAGTTACATATTAATGTCAAAGGTGCTCTCCAGTGAAATTAGTTTTGGAATCACTGTATTAATTGAAACAATGAATTTAGAGCAAGAAGCAGATTAATCAGTGTAGCAAGGGAGTAAGGACAGCTATTTAATTAAGAGGTATCCTGCTCGTTGAGCAGTGACTCGCTGTGTGTGTGTTTTGATGGATAATGCAAAAAGAAGTGGGATACAGTCCTAAAAGACTTAAGGATCTAGTGGGCTGGGGCTGGTAGACAGGAGTATAATACATCAAATAACTAGAGGGAAAGTCACATCCTGAGTATAAGTAGGTGCTAAATGTGTGAGGCATGAAAGGGGAAAGGTATTTGAAAGAAACTCCATGGAGGAAACAAGCTGTGTCAACACTGAGAGCATAAGAAGAGATAGTTAAGGTTCAAAGAGCAGAGCGAGCAAAAGCACAGCGATACCTATGAGTGCGCTTTGTCTGCCCAGCCTGCGTGTGCACCCTTGCACAGATCTTTGAACTTGTGTGCAGCAGTGAAACAAGTTTTCCCCTAACAAAATACAACTTACCTGTCTTAAAGGGAAAGTTCTCACCTTTTCTCAAAATGTGGAGACACACAGTTCCAACAGTCATTGTATCTGCCACTGGTTAGATTATTTACTCATCAAATTCAGGCAGAATCCCACTGAGTATTCTGCTACCTCAGAATTAAAGCAGAGATCTTCAACCTTTTCCATCTCACAGCACACATAAACTAATTACTAAAATTCTGCAACATGCCAAAAATATATTTTTTGACGATCTGACTAAAAATTGGTATGATTTTGACTAATTTACAAAAAAAATAATAGTAATTACCTACTCTTTTTTGCTCCAAAGTGACTTTTAAAAAACTCAGGTGCCTATACTTCTATTCAAGGGTTTCTGGTACCAAAAATTAACCAATCGGATGCAACCGTATTATGCAATGTGACCAATAAGATGCAACTCTATTATACGACCTATTTACAGGGTCAGACAAAAGTAAAGCTTGCTTGAGTGTGGTCGGTAGCAGACGTGAATGTCTCACACAAGGAGGACCGTACTCTGAGCATTTCACCTAAAATGTCACATGGTGTGCTTGAGTGTGACATTGTTATGTTACAGAATTACATGCTTATGATTTTGCAATAAAAGATTTTTGTAATAAAAAAGGGTGCTACTTGTGCCAGACCCTGTTGATGGTTGAAGACAGGACAGTCACATTAGATGGCTAGTGTTGTGTTGGCTGTTGTCATTTTTTACTTGACAATCTAAGGGAAAAGAGGTCAGTGCCTCTGACTAAACAGTCAGGTATTGCGCATTTTAAAAATCCTTGCAGCACACGGGTTGAAAATCGCTGACCTAAAGAACAAATTGTAAAGTTAACTTTCAACTAAATGTACATAAAATAACAATTGGGAAGGAGAGAGAAGAAGAAAATGGTTAGCATATAAAATAAACACACACATACATCTATAAGCAAGTAGAAAAGATACAGAACTACCACTGTCATCTTCCTGTGACCCGCTGGGAGGCTCAGTGACATCTGTGTCTTCCTCCCTCCACCACCAGGTCCGTACTTCCCCCACCCTCCACCAGAAATTCAGCTGGTCAGGATCTTTACCTACTGGAGTGACCAAAACCTCCCTCCCAGAGGGTACAAGTGTTCAGTCCTGCCTTTTTTTGGTGTTTGTGGTTTTCCATTAACCTTTAATGATTGGCATGAAAGTGCTAAAAGGGGCGCCCCCAGATAACTCCCTGAGTTTCAGATGTAGTGCTCCTTGCCCGGATTGTATAGTTGAAACCCAAGTTCAAGTCCCTCACCTAGAGTAACTTTCTTTTGCCAGTTGGTCCAACAGCATAACTCCAAAATGTCCAGCAGGCAGTCTCACTCTCCAGTTCAGCTGAACCACTGTGTCTGCTGGTGGGAGCACTTCTCCCTTGGGGACGGTGACTTCCCAACAGCACTGCTGAATGTCTCTGGGGCGGGAAGAAAAATTTTCCAAATGGGTTACTGAATTTCAGAATGAGCCCTGGCTGGTATAGCTCAGTGGATTGAGCGGGGGCCTGTGAACCGGAGGACTGCGGTTCAATTCCCACTCAGGGCACATGCCTGGGTTGCAGGCCAGTTCCCAGCAGGGGACACACGAGAGGCAGCCATACATTGATATTTCTCTCCCTCTCTCCTTCCCTTCCCCTCTAAAAATAAATAAATAAATAATTAAAAAAAAAAAAAAGAATGAGAAGACTTACTCTCACTTCTACCTCACTTCTACCCCTTAATGGCCAGATCCATGGGCTCTGCCTATGGGATAGAGAACACCATATAAGTCACGGATTCAAAGCATATGCTCTACCCCATAAAACAGAATCCCATTGTTTTGGGGTGTTGTCTCCCAACTGGCACCACCACCAAGTCTTCAGTAAGCCAACCTCCAATTAGGCCAACTGCTCCTGAGTGATGGGCTACATGGTAAGACCAGTTGATTCCACAGGCATGAACCCATTGCTGTATTTCTTTTGCTGTGCAATGAGCTCCTCACTGAGAAGAAATGCTGTGCAGAATACCAAGACGATGGGTGAGGCATTTCATATGTACAAAGATAGCAGGGCTGGCTGAAGTGTTATGTTCAGCCATAAAGGGAAGGCAAATCTCTATTCAGGGTACGTGCATACTCCAGTGAGGATAAATCTCTGCCTCTTCCGCGAAGAGGTCCAATGTAATCAATCTGCCACCAGGTGGCTGGCTGGTCCCCATGGGGAGTGGTACCACATGAGGGGCTTAGGGTTGGCCTCTGCTGTCGGCAGATTAGGAACTCAACCGTGGTGTTAGCCAGGTCAGCCTTGCCTAGGGAAAGTGCACGTTTCTGAGCCTGTGCCTAACCTGCATCTCTGCCCCTGCGGCTGCCTTGTTTAGGGCCCACTGAGCAAGTGCTGGGGTAAGAGGGGAAAGACTGATTTATATTCACTGAGTGTGTCATTTTGACCACCTGATTATTCAGAACACTAATCTACTTCTTTCTTGGTCATACCAAAAGAGGTTTTTAAAAATTATTACTGTTGTTTATTAATTAGCAAATGGTTTTCAAGCATCTCTGTTTTCCCCTTTCTAACTGCCCACTTCCTTCTAAAAACACATTTCAGACGTGGCAGGTGTGGCTCAGTCTTGTACACCCAAAAGGTTGGGGGTGTGATTCTGGTCAGGGCACATACCTAGGTGGTGGGTTTGACCCCGGGGTTGGGGTGTGTATGGGAGGCAACCAATGGATGTTTCTCTCTTAGGTAGACATGTCTCTCTCTTTACTTTCCCCTCTCTCTAGGATCAATAAACATTATTTTTTTTTAAAACTTAAATGCGGTGACTTCCGCCAAGATGGAGAAGTAGGTGGAGGGTCCACCTCGCCTCTGTGCACAACCAAATCTAAGAACAACTATTTTTAACAGCAGTCACAACCAAGCCACACAGAAAATCGACAATACGGAGTCCAAAGGACAACTAGATACTCGGCTGGACCGGTACGAGTAGCGAGGCCAGCAGCGGAGCAGGTTAGCAAGAAAACATTCCCGGGGCGGTGCGCGCAGGCAACCGAGGGCGCTGATCGCCAGCGAGCTGGCTGCCGGAGCGCACAGGGAAGAGGCACGGTGGGTCAGTCGGTCGCGCGCATTTACGTGCGGAGAAACCAGTGAGAAGGGAAACCCGCGCGGTGCAGCAGGCTCGCACAATTAGGATCGGATAAGCAAACCCGAGGTGTTTGAGTGACTGGATGCGCTGGGCTAGCGGAGAGGAATGCCATCGCTCCCTCTCTGACCCCGCCCCCACACACAGCGTCACAAACCAGCGACCTGGGTCGCCCCGTCCTGGTAAACAACTAAGGCTTCGCTCCGCTCACTAAACAGCACGAATAAACCAAAAATGGCTCTAGAACAACTCAGAGCCCCAGAACCGATAGACCTAAGTGATGAAGAAATAGCCAGTCTTTCAGATGCACAGTTCAAAACACTGGTTATAAGGATGCTTACAGAACTGGTTGATTTTAGTCACAAATTAGAGAAACATATGGAAGCTAAATTAATTGAAATGAATGCTGATACAAAAGATACCAATAGTGATGTAAAGAAAATTGGGACTCAAATCAAGGGAGAGGACCAGACGGAAGAAAAAAATGATCAAACAGAAAGGAATGAAGAAATAAGAATTCAGAAAAATGAGGAGAAGCTTAGGAACCTCCAGGACATCTTTAAACGTTCCAACATCCGAATTATAGGGGTACCAGAAGGGGGAAAGGCACAACCACCAGTTGAAAAAATTATTTGAACAAATAATAAAGGAGAATTTCCCCAAGATGGCAAAGGAAACAGACTTCCGAGAAATCCAGGAAGCTCAGAGAGTCCCAAAGAAGTTGGACCCAAGAAGGAACACACCAAGGCACATCATAATTACATTAGCCAAGATGAAAATGAAGGAGAGAATCCTAGAAGCAGCAAGAGCTAAGGGGACAGTCACCTACAAAGGAGTTCCCATCAGACTGTCAGCTGATTTCTCAAAAGAGACCTTACAGGCAAGAAGGGGCTGGACAGAGGTATTCCAAGTCATGAAAACCAAAGATCTACAACCAAGATTGCTCTACCCAGCAAAACTTTCATTTAGAATGGAAGGACAGATAAAGTGCTTCTCAGATAAGACCAAATTCAAGGAGTTCATCATCACCAAGCCCTTACTATATGAAATGTTAAAGGGACTTACCTAAGAAAAAAGAAGATAAAAAAGATGAACAGTGAAAGGACAGCAAACTCACAGTTATTAAGAACCACACCTAAAACAAAAGCAAACTAAGAGGATAGCTAGATCAGGAGCAGAACCATAGAAATGAAGATCACATGGAGTGTTAGCAACAGGGGAGTGGGAGGAGGAGAAGGGGGGAGAAGGTACAGAAAATAAGTAGTATAGACAGTAGATAGAAAATAGATAGGGGGGAGGGTAAGAATAGTAGGGGAAATGTAGAAGCTAAAGAACTTATGACACATGGACATGAACTAAAGGGGGAATGGTGGGGGAGGGGTATGCAGGGTGGAGGGGAAGGGAGGGGGGAATAGAGCAAATGTAATGGCATAATCAATAAAAAAATTTTAATTAAAAAAAAAGAAAGAACTAAAAAAAATAAAAATAAAAATAAAAATAAAACTTAAATGCACTTCCAAGAGTCCCTGGGGGGAAGGTGGGTGGAGGAGGAAGCCAGTATGTGGAGCTGTGGCCTTGCAGCTCATTGGGCTCCAAGTTTATTTTTAAACTGACTTAAGATTCTCTGAGTAAATATACACATATATATTGGTCCCAAAATATGCACAAGAAGGTTCTGTCTCACCTTTTAAAAGTCCATTAGGTTCTCTTGAGAAAGCATGGGTGGGTGGGGAAGGGGGTGTCAAACCTGTTCCTTAAAACGTCAATACTCTGAGCTTAACCAACCTCTGGGGCGGGAATGGTACTACTGGGGAAGTGGTGCAAGAACAGAGCCCCCTCTGTGGCCATGGACAAGCCATGGAACCCTTGCTTTTGTTTCCTGTAAAATTGGGGTAAACTTACTGGGTGATTGAAAGAGTAAAGTTAATAATATAAGTAAAAGTACTCTGAGAACCAACAATGCTGGTTTATTTGAACCAGGCTGCAGCGCATGCCCACCCGTGGAAGTTATGTTTTTTTAAAGACTTTATTTTTTAGAGAGAGGGAGAGAAACATCTATCCGCTGCCTTTCCCACGCACCCCAGCGGAGGACCTGGCCCGGAACCAAGGCATGTGCCATGACCCGGAATCCAACAGGCGACCTTCCACTTTATGGGTGGACGCTCAACCAACCGAGCCAAGCGGGTCAGAGCGCAACTAGGTAGGTTATTATCCCGTTCTAGTTCATTAGCGCCCCTCAGCCAGAGTCCAGACCTCGTCTCCATGGCAACCGCTCAGCCATCCCAGGCCCCGCCCCCAGTCCGTCCTGAGGACCGGAAGCAGCCTCCCGCCTCGCGCTTCCCAGGCTTCTCCAGGGTACCGTGGGTCGTCCTTCCCGGCCTCGAGGTGAGAGCCGAGGGTGCTTCTCCGCCGCCAAGCCGCAGGGAGAAGCACCCGCCACCCACTTGGTGGAATCCCTTCCTTTCCACCGCACACCCCTCTTTATACCCCTCACCATCCCCCTCTCCTTCCGTGCTCCCAGCAGTTCCCGCGGCCCCCACCGGGTCCCAGTGTCTCCCTGCCTGTCCCAGCACGTCCACGGATTCCCTCCCCTTGTCTTTCCGCGCGGCCCCTCCCCGCTCAGGTGAATCCACTGGCACCCCCACCCCCACCCCATCCCACCCCACCCCCGCCGTTCCGCGCGCACCCACCGGATCTCTGCGCGCCCTCCCCTGGAGCCTGCGCGCCCCCTGCGGTCTCGCGGAGTTTGGTCCTTGCCCAGGAGCGGAGCCGCGGGGTTGTGGGGCCGGGCGGGGTGGGGGTAGGGGGCACTGTCTTGGTTCCTTAGGTAGCCAACTCACTTGGAGCCGGCCCACCGGAGGAATGATTTGGAAGTGAGACTTGGTCCTCCCCGCAGAGACCCCGGATCCTGGGCTCTGTGCGAAGCCTTCCTTCCAGGGACCGGGTTCGTTCTACACCCTTCTGCGGTGTTGGGGGTGTAGTTCCCCCTTCTCTCGTATAGATCTGAGCCCAACTGTGGAGACGGCGCAGGTTTGGCGGCAGCTGTCTCTCCTGCGACTTCCAGAGCTTTAGCTTAGGGGCCCTCAATGTAACACCCCAGAAGGTTCCAAGCTCAGCCTCGGCCCTTCCCGCCGCTCCGGTCTTCACCCCATACTCCATTCCAGCTCAGGATCAACTGGGTCTACCGCTCCTCTGAGCTGGGACTCCTGCCTCCGGAGTCTTGACCACGCTGTACAGTCAATGAATGTGGATGGCCTGGGTTCAGACCCCAGTCCTGCCCCGTTGCCCACGTTACCTGAGCTTGCCCTGATCTCTCATCTACAACGTGGGGATTAAACTATCCGTATAGGGCTTTTGCGAGGATTTAAATGAGTTTATATTTATGAAGGTGCTCAGTGAAGAGGGAAAAAATGACAGGCTACATAAAGGAAAAAATAAGGGCCGCTATAAGATTATTTTAATTAGTCACCAGATACCTGTCATCATTGAACTGATGACATTGAAATGGTACTATGTAAAATGGTACCCTCTATAATGTTATACTAAGAAAAGTATCTTTCCATCCCTGGGAACACGCTGATGATACTTGAAGAAGTTGCTGCTTTCATACATGATTATGTTGCTGGTGGCATTGTAAATTGATACTCTTCTGCAGTTTATGTGATAATACCTAGCAAGACAGAATTTGCCACTGTCTTTTGGCCTCAATAAGCAAGGCCTTGGGACTTGCTTGAAGAAAATAATTTGAAAGGAGAAAAATAGTATATTCAGGAAAATGTGCCTCCCAGCATTATTTATAATAGTAAAAATTAGAAACATTAATACTCTACAATAGAGATACAGTTAAGTACTTAATATAGATGTTAAGTAGAAGTGAGTGTGGAAAAATAGAACTACATTAAGATGGGGGAATTTGCTATTACTTTCTTGAATGTCAAAATAATGTTGTTTTAAAAATTAGTAAACTTTAAAAAAAATACAGAAGTACTCCTCTCAGACTATTTCTTAAAGCTCTTTGCAGCAGGCTAGGAAAAATTAACTGGCTCTTTGCGCCTGCCCCAGAGTCAGCTTTTCTCCTCTTCCCTATTTCTGCGTTCCAGAAGCTCCTGTGCAATCCTGCCTGGTCCCTTGCTGTGATAGTCAGTCTTGGCATGATTTTCAGTATGAATTGGGAACTACTCATGAATATGAACCTTAAGCTCTTTGATTCTCTTTTTTTTTCTTTAAAGATTTTATTTTTATTTATTTTTAGAAAGGGGAAGGGAGGCAGAAAGAAGGGGAGAGAAACAGCAGTGTGTGGTTGCCTCTCACACCCCCTACTGGGGACCTGGCCTGCAACCCGGGCATGTGCCCTGACTGGGAAACCACGTCTTTGGTTCGCAGGCCGGCACTCAGTCCACTGAGCCACACCTAAAGAAGAAAGTAGTCTTTGAAAACATGGTTTACCCGTATTTTGCTGTGTATAATGCATACCTTTTTGCCCAAATTTTTGAGGGAAAAATAAGGGTACACATTATACATGGGTATAATGATTACATTCCACAGGTATAATAATCCTGTGTATAATGTGAACAAGAAGAATGGGTGTGCTTTATGCATGCCAAAATAGAATATGTTAAGATTAAAAGCAGTACTTTCTCTACAGTTTTGATTCTAGTCTTAGTTGTATTCTAAGAAGCATTTGTCTTTGTCTTGTTTCTACTCGTTTCTTTAATTGTATTTAAGGATTATCCGTGAGGAGAGCTTCACCTCCTTGAAAATTAAAGCCTGGCAGTCCTAAGCTATTCGCAGTCCGAATGTCTGAGTCAATATTCCCGCCACAAACTTCAAAAGAGCCTGGTAGCACCCTAGTAGTGAAGATGGAAGGGAAAGAGGAGATCTGTAATCAGGAATCCAGTCTCCACTTGAGAAGCTATTGTAGCCTGGAGACATTTCGCCTACAGTTCAGGCAGTTTGGCTACCAGGAGTCCCCTGGGCCCCGGGAGGCTCTGAACAGGCTCCGGGAGCTTTGCTGTCTGTGGCTGAGGCCAGAGGTGTACACCAAGAAGCAGATCCTGGAGCTGCTGGTGCTGGAGCAGTTCCTGGCCATCCTGCCAGAGGAGCTGCAGGCCTGGCTGCGAGAGCACCGACCGGAGAACGGAGAGGAAGCTGTGACTATGCTGGAAGAGCTGGAGAAAGAGCTTGATGTGCCAGCAGAGCAGGTAAGAAGACATCTGTGGGGATGAGTGACCAGGCTGTGTTGGGAGCTCTGGTGAATCACTGCCGGTAGAGCTCTCAAACCGCACTCCCATTCAGTTGTAGTGGGTAAATGTACTCCCAGCTGTGCCAGAAAATAGAATGGGGCTCTGCTATTTTCCTCCCTTTCTCTGTGTCTCAAGATAATTTGCTACATAGTTTCTTATGTCTTACTTTATCCTGAAGTCCCAACCCAATTTCTTCATCCTCAGATAACCTGTTTCCAGGTTTCGGGACAAAATGAAGACATACTTGCGGAGAAAGTGGCAGTGTGGGCAGTCACTCAGGAGTCACCAAGTGGCCCGCTGAAGCCTGCAAAGCAGCAGCTGCAGTGCACACCCCAGGAGCTCCACCCCTCCAGACCAAACGGTGAGGGTGGAATTTAGTGCACAGTGCAGGGCAAAGGCGGACTCAGCCTGCAGCACACTTCTCAGCTGCTCCCCACCTGAGGTCTCAAATCTCCGCTCCAGCCTCGTCTTTACTGTGGGAATTTCTACCAATGTATGTCATGCTAATGAACATGCTCGGTGTTTTCTTGTTTCTTTCTCATAGATTCTATAAAATCTGCAGATTTTTAACATTCTTGCCATCACCTCTATCAGGATTTTCAAACCTTTTTATTTAAAGCAGCATGACCCTTTTCTCAAATGACATTTACATGGAGTTCCCTGATATAAAACAGACAAAGAGACAGCTACTCTGACAAACAATTTCAGCCCACAAGGGCTCCATCTTGGCCTTGTTCTGATCTCTTTTATTACCAGGAGGCCTGAAGTCCTTGAGGACCCCAAGGTTACAGTTAAGGACCATTAGTCTACATTATTTTCTGTGTAGCTTGTTGCTCAGTTACCGGTGAGATCCAGTATCAAAATTGCTCTTTTGCTGCTAAGATGACTTTGCCCTCTGACAGTGCTTTCAATGTGTCTCTCTACCCCTTCCCATTCTAAACTGGCCTCTGTTGTTCCTTGCATTATTTTTACAGAAGTCCTGCAAAGTGGCCAGCACAGCAACCTGTTCTTCCGTTGCAAATACTACAAAAATAAGTGCTGTAGGGGTGGGAACAAGGCACGATAAGGGGGACGAATGAAGTGAGGACAGGCCTTTATTAAACACAGTGGTAGGGAAGGCCTCTCTGAGGAGGTGACATCTGAGCAGAGCCCCACCTAGGGGACCATCCTCGATAGAATGGGAGCCAGGGACGAAGAGGGAAGCCCTACCTGTGGGGGCCCTGCCCTCTCCCCTCCCACTGCGCCTATATTCCAGGGAGGCTGATTCGCTAGCAGGGGTAGTTTATTCGAGGGAGTATTGATAAAAAAAAACTACAGGAAAAAAACCCAAAAATATATAAGAACTTAGAGAGACGTTTAGAAAAGATTTCTCACTCTTATTTGAAAAATATCTACTCCCAAGAGGCTTGTACTGAGCATTTAGCACGGTCAGTCTAGCAATTGCCTTGGCTTAACGAGGAGAAAAGCAGGGAAAGTGGGAGACTTTCCACACTCCCTCAGGGTGGCGAGGAAAACCATCCGGCCTCAGCAGCTGTGTGCGGTGATGACTGAAGAAGCGATCAGCCGCAGAGACAGGTACTGGGCTCCTGTTGTTGGCGAGAACCAGGTTCTACCTGGGACTAGAAATTAGAAACCAAATTGCAAATAGATGTAGTTCTATCTGCATAAATTTTGTTTCAAATTTCTTTGCAAATAGGTGCATAGAAATTGAAACCAAAAGCAGAAGGCCCAGGATCTTTTAATTCAAGGCAGAGAAAACCAGAGTCGTGGTAGCCTACTAGGAGCATCTCTTAAGGCCGCTGCATGATTTCCGTGGTACCGAGTCAAATCAGAGCCTGTGCAGGTGGTCGTGGTCTCCGTGCAATCAATCAAGTGCTGCCTGTTGCCAGGATTGTGACAGTGGTGACTAGACACTGAGGTCTCTTGGGAAGGAGTTTCTTACAATTAATAACGTAGATGATTTCTACTTAAACCAGAAATAATGCCATTCAACTAGAAGTATAAAACACAGAAGAGAAGAGGGGTTTTGTGGATGGGTACTCTGTGCTACCCTTGACTTCTGGAGGTGTTATCCTAGTCTGTATTCTCCCACCACACTTTTTTTTTGCCTCACGTGTATTATCTGACCTTATTTTCCATATCCCTTTTGACCCCTTGGTTTTCTTCATCTCCTTCCTTTGCTTAATTACTGATTCACTTATCATTATTAAATTTGTTTTGTTGATTGACACTCCTGTTTGTTACTATCTACTACGACATTTGAGTCCTCTCTTCCAGCTGCTCCTCTGTTCCTCCAATAATTCCTCCTCACTGAGGCTCTTTGTTTTTGTCCAGACTTTCCTCAGCCTCTGACGTGTCTTTTTTTTTAACCCCGACTCGCTGTTCTGCCTTTACTTAGAGCTTTTCTGATTTCCACCTGACTGCGTCCTCAGACTGCAGGTTTCTCTCCTGCTATGATTTCAGTGTTGTCTGCGTTACACTCTCCATCCTCCACATTGTGACGGTCTTTTACAAATGTGCTAGCTAGTAAATGATTCATGTGTGTTTCACTGGGATCTTTCTATTTTCCTTTCTTTCCTTCTGAACAGAGAATGAGTGACATTTGATTTTCTGTGTATTATTTCAGATAAAGCCACTAGGACCGTAAATGTGAAATCAGCTTCAAAGCAAAAGAGTTCAGGGATAGAACCGCATTACGGTGTTTCTAACATCGTTCATGTGAATGCTTCCCAGACTTTCACGTCTAGAGGAACTGACGAACAAAGTGACATGTTTGAAAGAAGACACAGAAATCCTTCTCGGAAAAAACAACACAAGTGTGACGAATGTGGCAAAACCTTTAGTCAGAGCTCTGCCCTTCTGCTACATCAGAGAATCCACAGTGGAGAGAAACCTTATGCCTGTGATGTGTGTGCAAAGGCTTTCAGTCGGAGTGCGGTCCTGATTCAGCATCGAAGAGTCCACACCGGGGAGAAGCCTTACAAGTGCCACGACTGCGGGAAAGCCTTCAGTCAGAGCTCCAATCTTTTCAGACACAGAAAAAGCCACAGTAGAGGAAGAAGTCCCATCAGTGTCGTGAGGGAATCGAAGCATTTGCTCAGAGCTTTTTCAACAGAAGAAGAAGACAAAAGGCACAAACAACTTCTTAGTATAGATCAGTGGTTCTGATGAGCACTGGTTTTCTTTCCATGGCCATAAAAGCCACAGGAGGAAATAGAGGCTACCTTTATGTCAGCATTGTTTGCTTTTCTGCTTATCATTACCTTGTTAATTCAGATGTTTAAGATTCTAAAGCTTAATCGAGATTTCCATCCCTAGGGTAGCTCTTGAAAAGAAATTCTCAGACATTTTCTATTAGTCCCACTCAGCACGAATGATGAAATAGTACAGTTGACCCTTGAACAGCACCAGTTTGAACTGCACAGATTTACTGCTTACACATAGATTTTTTAAAATAAGTACACAGTTGGCCCCCTATATCCCTGGGTTTGTACCACCCGCAGACTGAAAACGGTATTTTTGCTCTGTGGTTGGGAGTCTGTGGGTGCAGAGGGCCAACTTTATGCATTGTCCTATGCCATTTTATATAAGGGACTTGAACATCTGCAGAGTTGGAGGGCGGGGGAGGGAAGGTAGGTGACCCTGGGAGCAGTCCTCTGCAGATACTGAGGGACCACTATATACTTCTTTTTAAACAAACACATTTCCCATGTTGAGAAGGAGGTGAGCTACTCAGTATAAAAATACTGACATTCTCTTCCATTTCATACCATTGAGATTTGGAGTTCTCAGACCAAAGATAAAAGCATTTAAAAAAATTTTCCCCCATTTTGTTTTCTGTTATCAGATTCAGAATATGAGAATAGGATGGAAGAGGCCCAAAAGAGTTTGTTCCTCAAGATCTAGGCTGAAATGTTCAGGGTCATTGTCAGGAGGTAGGTGAGTAAAGGAGCTTAATCTCTATGAAAACTCACAAGACCCTACACATTACCAATAAGACTAAGACATTTCCTGTATAGGAAAAAATCTCTTTTACAATGTAATTTGTAAATAACTCAGTGAAAACATTAAGATGACTCAACATGTCTTCAGGGAGTGGCTTAAACATAAAGAATGTTCTGGTAATAAGTTGGGTTGTCTGCGAGGGCTCATGTAAGGTTGGTGGTCACCTTAATATGGAGGGAAAAGGGAGATGAAGAAAAGACTGTCCAAGCGAGATTCACTGAGGTAATGCGAACGTTGGCAAGTGCGGTGTGTGACGGAGAAGTATCCCACGACTTACCCTGGAAAGAAAACTGTGAACAGCTGATGACTACCCTTCAGGGTTCTTCCCGGCTCTTTCTGGAATAAATTAGCTGTGAACGTGTTTCGAGCATCACAAGACAGTCTTTTCAGGGTTTTGTGCATTCTTAATATGATGAGTTTCTAGACAAGCTGTCGCAAAGCAAGACCCTGGATTTCTGTCTTCTTGTACTAATGAAAACACTAAAGTAAATTTAGAGTTCACCAAAGTTTTATCCATATTCAGTTTGACCCCCTGTTTAAATATAAAGTGACTGACTTTTATGTTATTAAAATTATTCTGACAGTATACAACATAATTTTCCCTTCTCTGGCGTTCTTGGTAAGATTGTGTATTACTGTTTCCCACGGTGCCACTGTTACCCAACGTGGAGGCAAACAAGGGAGAGCCGTGGAATGCAAGGAGAAGAGGGGCCTCACCGTGAACTTCATCTAAGCGGTTTCCTCATGAAGCACAAACATTTTATTATCAGAAAACCCAATTATATCTAGTGTCAAATTAACTCCAGAAACAAATGTGGGATTACTGTGCTTTGTGTAGTTACTATATTAATAAATGTAAGATTAGTAAGGGGAGAAATAAATGTAAATTTTAACTGTAGAATTTTCCTGATAGTTATTATATTTTATAGTTCTAGGGAATATGAATATATATTAGGGGTTTGTATATGTTCCATTATTCAAAATGTAGAGTCTGCCCTGGCCGATGTATAGCTCAGTGGATTGAGCACAGGCGTGCGAAGCAGCAAAGTGTTGCTGGTTCGATTCCCAATCAGGGCACATGCCTGGGTTGCTAGCCAGGTCCCCAGAAGGGATTGCAACCACACATTGATGTTTCTCTGCCTCTCTTCATCCTTTCCTTCTCTCTCTAAAAATGAATAAGTAAAATCTTTAAGAAAGTGTAGGGAGTCTATTTGGTGCTTGTTCTCTTAAGTACAGAGAGGAATAAGCTATCTATTACAGCAGCAAATGCCCGAGAGATGTGTATATTGTGAAATACTGCTCAGTTGTGGAAAGGCAGTTTCTGAGGCACTGTGTGGATAAAAGGACAATCCAGGTCAAGTAGATCTGAGGGAAGCGTCTGTGTTCACTCGGTGCTGCCATAAACTACAGAGCTGCATTCTCTGCACTGTGGGTAATCTGAACTCCACCAGAAAGGTGAATCGTATTATCTAAGTGCATGATGAATGGGTTGGGGTTTTTTTTGAGATTTTATTTATTTATTTTTAGAGAGGGGAAAGGAGGGAGAAAGTGGGAGAGAAAGTGTGTGGTTGCCTCTCGTGCGCCCCCCACACTGGGGACCTGGCCGGCAATCCAGGCATGTGCCCTGACTGGGAATTAAATTGGCAACCCTTTCGTTCGCAGGCTGGTGCTCAATCCACTGAGCCAGCTCAAACCAGGGCACGTGATGAATCTTTAAATGGTGTTGCTGTGTATTTGAAGTTATCTTGCACTTACAGAGGTCTCCAAATAAGTAGAAACTGTATCTAAATGGAGAATTGCTATGACTTAAGCTAACCTTGATAAAAATTAGCATCATATTAGTACCATGTTAGATTGATTTTTTTCCAGATAGTAAATAGTTTGAAGTGAAAAATTCATTTATAAAATGAATTTCACTTTATCTGGTCCTTCGATATTATTTATATCTATAATCTGATGTTCCTTCCTTCACTGCTGTTCTTTTTGAAAACATGTCCATCACTGTCCTTAAATTAAGCCTTCCTGCAGCAGGAATGCTTTGGGAAGAAAAACCTACTTTTTGTAGCTTAAGTAAATAAGACTGCAGAAATCTAGAAGGGTGAGTTGTTGCTGTCAGTCAGCAGCTGGACGGTACCCTTTTTTGGCCTGTACTTCATGCTTGCTTTCTCAGATATGCACAAAAACCGTCCCAGCTCCAGGAGCAACATCCGAGGTCCTGACAAGAGGAAAGTGGAAAGGGGCCATGGGCGTGGCTGTCTATTCTACCAGGAAAAGTAAGAGCTTTCCAAGAAACCACCACAAAATTTTTGCCTACGTTTTCTTGTGTGTCTGGTGAAGTAGATGTTTCTAACCTGTAGAGTGAAAGCAGCAGGTCAGGTGGGGATTGGGAACAATGTCGGGTCAACCAACAGTGTTGCCATACTCCTTCCTCTGGCCACCTTCTTCATCATAGGCAGATGACTATGATTTTTACCTCCTGCATTACAGGAAAAGAAAGATTACAACTCCAACAGCCTCCTACAACCGAATTCGCCGATTTATCCATGCTTCTTCCATGATTTCTTCTCCCTTTCAGAATGAAAGGGGGCTCTCTCCTTGCTGATCTGGCCTCCAGGCAATACTACGGCAGTAGCACAGCAATGGCAGAGGTCACAGGGAAAGCTCCTTATACTTGCAAGGGAACCCTCTGCTCTCATCATAGGAGCTTTGGTCCCAAGAACATGGTGCCAGTCCCCGTTGTCTTTATTCTCTCTGTGTCATCCGCTGTTTGGACCAGGATGCAGACATAGTTGAAGGAAGTAAACAACAGAGTAGGGAAACCAAAACTCCAGCTTTCTAACTGGATGACTAGTAATGGAGGCTTCGGGAAGCCAGAAAGTGTTGGATTTATTGTATAGAAGATGGGGACCAAGTGTGGTCCCCAAAAGTAGTGTATGAACTCTTCTGCTCTCCTCTAAACTGCACATGTGTGGATCTGACCCTAAACAGTGGACAGCAGGCATAGAGAACTGAGCTAGAGTAGACTCACCCAGCATCCAGACTGGCTGCTGGGTGGCATACACAAAGGGCAGATCCAGATTGCACTGGAAGTACCCTTTCTGGTGTGGCTCAGTGGTTGGGTGCTGGTCTGCAAATCAAAGGGTTGCTGGTTCGATTCCCAGTCTAGGGCACATGCGTGAGTTTTGGGCCAGGCCCCCAGTGGGGGGCAGCAAACACACATTGGTTTCTCTCCCTCCTTCCCTCTCTCTTCCCCATTCTAAGAAATAAATTTAAAAAAAAAATTGCACTGAAAGTGTTTGAAAACAGAACTTTCTTTGGAACCTCAGCCCACACAATGCAGATCAGAACTTGGCCTGACCCTAAGTAGAGCCATTGCCTGCTAAAACAAACAAATCAATTTTTCCTTAGGGTTTAGATGATACCCAGGCTCTGACAACATAATACTCAAAATGAGCAGGATACAATGCAAAATTACTAGGCATAGGAAGAACCTGGAATATCTCAATTTGCAAGGAAAAATTAAATTCTGCTAGTGCCTAGTAACAAAGATGTTACGACTATCAGAAAAATACTTTAAAGATTTTATTAATTTACCCCGTTTTAATGTATCCCTTATCTCTGTATCTTGTCTTATAAGGGCACTAGTCCACTGAGGGCCCTGCTGGCATGACTTCATTTAAACATAATCACTTCCCGAAAGGCCCATCTTCAAACACCAACACAGTGGGGGGCCAGGGCTTCAACAGGTGAACTTGGGGAACCGGCACAAACATACAGGTCCATAACACCATGTGACCCAGCAGTCCCACTTCTAGATACTCTAGAGAAATGAAAACTTGTGTTCACGCAAAACCCTGTCCATAAATATCCAAGTAGCTTTCCATAATTGCGCAAATCAATTTAAAAATATTTTAAATTGATTTTAGAGAGCAGAAGGGGAGTGAAAAAATAGAAAGAGAAACATTGATTTGTTGCTCCCCCCATCTATGCAGTCATTGGTTGGTTCTAGTATGTGCCCTGACCAGGGATTGAACCTACAACCTTGGCTTATTGGACCAATGCTCTAACCAACTGAGATACTCAACCAGGAAAATTAGGTACATTTCTTGAAAGACAAAACTACTTCCTCTTACATCTCACTGACCAGAATGGAATAATAAGGCCATTCCCAGTTGCCTCGGAGGCAAAGCGAGTACCTGGCAAGGGAAGCAGTGGTCCCCGATGGCTCAGCTGAATCACAACACACCACCTGTGGCTGAGCAGAGTGTTGCCGGCCTCCCACTCCCAAATCAAAGACACTGGGGGTGTATTAGAAGTGACGGTCTTCCACTGTTAGATTTTTAGTCACTTGCAAACAAAAGATTCCAACACCGTACTTATCAGCTACAATAAAATGGAATCTTTAACCAGCGTACTTAAAGTTCCTGGAGGGAAAAACTTTTGAGCTGCGAAGTGGGACTGAGAACTCCCAAATAACTGTTAGAGAAAAGCCTAGAAAAGACTATTGGGTGGAACTGATAACGCCCTATCTGAAAGCCTGTGCTTCTCTTCCAAAGGGAAACGCTGCTTCCCTTCCTCCGTCTCAGCGTGCCTCCGTCACTCCCCGGCACACTACCTCATTCAGGTTTCCTGCGCTCACTCGGTTCTGCTCTACTGCGGTACTTCTCCACTGCCTTGTAAACACGTTTTTGTTCTTGTCTATTTCCTTACAGAGATGGTGATGCTAAAAGAAGAAATCATGATTTCATTTTAGTTATCTTTAGTTCTCTGGAACCTCTGTAGTACCCGTTTTTTGTTTGCTTGATTATTTTTTAAAACAATTGATGAGATTTATTTGAAACAATGAGTGAGAGTCTTAAGGCAAAGTTGAAAGTTTTGTCTAGCAAAGAAACAATAATAATCTGTCCTTTTTAGATTTAGACAGGTTATTTACACAGAGAGTGAAAGTGAGATTAGCTTAAAGTATCAGCCCCTCGTGAAATTCTGTCTCACACACCGAAACAAAAGGAACCAGATGACTGCATTGTGAATTGTGGACTGCCTTGCTGCTGAAGTGCTGATACCATGCTGCTTCTAAGCCTTTTCATAGTCTGCAGCTGTACAGAAGGGGGTGGGGTAGGTGGGAAGCAGAAAGCCTTAATCACAACCCAGGAAGCAATGAGAAATTGTCTTCTTCCTTGGAAGACCGGGAACCAAGTGGCAAATGGCCTTGTAGCAGCTACTTGCAAGTCCCTCGTGCTCTCGTATTCTGGGAGGATCACAAGGTGTTCTGCCAAGGCTCAGATCAGCCGCTGTTCAAGCCTTGTTTATGTGGCCTCTGTAGATGTGTCCAAAGTTATCCAGTGCTGGCATGAAGCTATTCACGACACTCAGGTTGCTCATAGGATCAAGATGTTCTATCTTAACTATTTTTTAAAAATGTATTAAAGAGAGAGAGAAATTAATTTGCTGCTCCCCCCATCATCTACGCATTCACTGGTCACCTCTTATATGTGACCCACAATCTTGGTGTATGTGGATGACACTCTAATGAACTGAACTACCAGACCAGGGCTTGACTAGATCTTTAAGAGGGCTTCAAGGACCACGATTCAGAAAAGAGCCCACACAGTGGGGCTCAGAAAGGTGGTGTTTCAAAGAGGTGTCAGCCCTTACCCTCAAAAGAGGAAAACCTCATTGTGGTTTCCACTTATTCTCTTAGAAAGAATTAGGAACTATAGAACAGAATCCCAGCCAAGGGTTTTGTAAAATTTTGCAACATGTTTAACTTAAAGTGTTTCTGTTTGATGATCTTTTCTGTTTTCCAATATTAACTACATGTAAAAACTCTTAAAGTAAAACAAAACAAAAATGCCTTGAGATAGCCTTTAGAGTCACCACAGAGGGAAATGTAATAAAAGCAGCAAAGCAGATTGGTGGCAATAGCCAAGTAGAGGACTGAAAAAGCTGGACTTCTGAATCCTCCTAAATGAAGAAAGAAAGAAGAGGACCAGAGTCAGGATCTCCCCAGGAGTTCTGGGGAGATGAAGTTTGGGTCACAGTACAAAGTGACCCAAATGCAGCTATACCATCAGCTGCTCCCTAACTTGCTCTCTCATTTACAAATTGCTCAGAGGCTGGAGGCACCTTGCAGAGGGCACTTTTCTGAATGAGGAAGGGAACCAAAACCTGAACTTGCAATGCTTCTGGAAGACTGGACCTACTTTAAACAACAGGACTCTTGTGTGGTTTCTGATGCCTGACATGTGACTTAGCAAAGGCACCAATGAAGCCAGCACAATCCATTCATTTATTCTACAAATATTTGTTAAGTTCTCTATAAACCCGGCTGCCAGCACCCTATGACTAGGTGGGGATACTATGTTGAACAAGACAGACAAGTTTCCTGCCCTTCTAGGGCATCCAAAAACAAAACAAAACAAAAAAACATGGAAATAAATAAAACCGAATCACTTTTAATACTGCTACATAGGGTGGGAAGGCTCTCAGGAGGAAAGGTGGTCAGTGAGGCTGAGGATCCTGGGCCAAGGTGAGCCTCAGCTTTCAGAGAGGGAAGGTAGGGGACAGGCAGAAGTAAGGAGTTTTTATGTTATACTCAGTGGGGATCCAGTGAAGGCCTTTATTTTACTTTTTAATATTTTATTTATTTATTTATTTTAGAGAGAGGGGGAGAGGAGAGAGGAGAGAAACATTGTAACCTGTGACTGTTCACTGTGCAGAAATCTCCCAATCAACTGAGCCCACCAATCAGGTTTTAAATAGGAAATAAAGCAGTCTGATTTACGTTATTAAATGATCACTTCAGCAGCTGTTTTGTGGTATAAAATGGCCAGCCTAAATTAGATGAATTCTACAACTTCAACATGAGATTGTTCCCAAAGCTCCAACCTGTCTCATTTTGTTTCCCTACTAGATAAATTGATCAAAATACAGTTCTATAATATAGCTAATGGGAAACAAAAGTTGGAATCATGCATTGGTTTCAAATCCTGCTTCCTGCTTGTTAGTTATGAGTTTTTGGCAGGTTATTTATTGTGCACTCGTTAGCAGTGAAATGGGGATAATAAAAGCTCCTACAGCACAGGGTTATGGAGTTTAATGGCAATATATGTAAACCTTGGTGACAGTGCCTGGCACTATGTATTAAGCATTTATAAATATAAGCTTTTATTACTTCTTTCAGAGGATTACTGTGAAGATCACATGAGAAAATGCATGTGAAAGGGTTTGTGAAACCATAAAGACTATCTTAATTGCAGAATTGTCTCTTTCTTTAACTTGTCTTTTAAGCGGAACACAGAACGTTGGGCTACCCGAGGAAAGAGGCACCAGGCCAAACCCAGGCTCAAAGCGGTCATTGTCGTAGGGCTGCCCCTCCCCCACGCGGAGCACATCTCCACGGCAACGCGGGGCTTCGCCTCCCTCCGCCTCCTGGGGCCCGCAGACCGGAAGCAGCCCGCGCCGGGGGCTTCTGGGAAACAGCTTGTGAGTGGCGTTTCTGCGTCTGCCTTGCACAGTGAAGGTGCTGCGGTTCCCGAGCCGGAGGTTTGCATCAGGGTGTGCGGGGTACGCTGGGGTAGGGGCTGCGAACGGCCTGGAAGGAGCCAGCGAAGAAACCTGGCGGGGACCTTCCTCGAGTCCGTGGGCGGTGCGGGGTACAGGCCACGATCCTCGCGCCCAGCAGTTGTAGCACGCGGAGCGGTTGGCGAAGGGCCAGATAGGACTTTCTGCATCCTCCGATGGTCTTTCTTTTTCCTTGTCCTCCTCGACCCTTGTCTTTCCCTTCCCCCATCAGCCGGTTTTGTTCTATTCCCAGGCCCTGGCGTCTCGAGGAGAGTTCTGGGAGTCGGTCGGGCGGTGGTGGGGAAGGGCGGGCCTTGCGCGAGAGCTGCCGGGACTTGTAGTTCAGTCGGCCGCGAGGGAAGTCCAGTGGCTCCTCTGTTAATGTGCCAGGGTGGCCTTTGATCTGGGGAAATCCGTGGCATTGAGTGCTGCGAGGACAGAGGAAATCGGGGCCGGGGTGGGGTTCGCAGTTGCACTGTGCAGGAGTGAGGTGGGGAGATCACCCGAACGAGGCTACCCACGCAAACTGTCGGGACCACGGGCCTGCCCTCTCGGCAGCTCCTGCACGGTCCACGAGCAGGGTGCGGTATGAGAACATAGAAGAGAAATTTTTTTTTATATGGAATGCTCAACCCGTTGACAAGGTAGGAATAAGAACGAACAAATTTGTTGGCTAAACTTTATGTAATAAGGCTGCCACGCTCCAGCGTAGTTAAACTTTTGTCTATTACCTGTCTGATAAGGTCTTTTCTGATCCTAGTTTCCCTCTTAATAGGGTTGTAATAAGTTGTTTTTTTTTTTAATTAGTTGCTTTTCAGATTCTGGGCCCTGAGTAGATGCATTGGGTAGCTGCACGGTCCATTTCTAGTGTGTGTTGTGAGCAGTGGCATGGGCATGACTGTGCAGATACTGAGGAAATGATCAGAAATAGTGCAAGGTTTCCTTCCCTTCGGAAAAAGCTGGGAAAATTGTGAGTCATCAGTGTAACGACAAGATCTTGGATGACTGCAAGAAGTCAAGGTGGTTATGAGAGTGCCTTTCATAGAATTTTTTGAGATTAATGCCTGTCCAATTTAAATGTGATTACGTTGTGGTGAGTGACTGAATAATATTTTCATTGTATGGCACTGGAGGCTATTTTTCAATATTATGTTACCTGTTTATGAACAAGTGAATAATTTTTCACATATATCTGAAGTGTAGGGAGTTCTTAAACATTTTTTTTTAACTAAAAATTTTTTTTGTCTTAAACTTTTTTTCCTTAAGCAGGTCATAAAAAAGCATCCTAGTTTTTGAGTTGACCTGTGTGTCAGGGAACACTAATCTTGAGTTGCAGATAATGTGTTTCAGAATCAGATGCATTTAGAAAACACTGAGGTGGGCTGGTTCTTACTTGGATTTTTTTGATTTTTGAAATAGGGCGTATTGATTTTTATAGGTCGGACTTTTTCTCTAAAAGGCCAGGTAGCATGCCCTGGTTGGTGTGACTCAGTGGACTGAGTGCCAGCCTGTGCGTTGAAAGTTCGATGGTTCGATTCCCAATCAGGGCACGTGCTTGGGTTGTGGATCAGGTCCCCAGTTGGCGGCCTGCAACCAATTGCTGGCACATCCATGTTTCTTACCCTCTCTTCCCCTTTCTCTAACAGTAAATAAAATCTGCCCCAGCTGGTGTAGCTCAGTGGATTGAGCAAACCAAAGGATCATAGATCAATTCCTAGTCGGGGCACATGCCTGGGTTGCAGGCCAGTTCCCAGCAGGGGATGCATGAGAGGCAACCGTACATTGGTATTTCTCTCCCTCTCTCTTTTCCTTCCCCTCTAAAGATAAATAAAGAAATAATCTTTAAAAAAAAAAATCTTTTAAAAAGGCGAGATAGTGAGTATTGGGTTTTTTTAGGCTGTATCGTCTCTGGCAACAGTTCAACTCTGCCATATAGTGTGAACTGTGAACAAATAAAATAATTTAGGGACACAGACATTTTAATTTCATACCATTTTCACGTGTAATGAAGTATTCTTTTAATTTTTTTCAACCATGTAAAAATGTGAAAACTATTAATACAAGTATGATATAAAAACAGACAATAGGCCATATTTGGCCCTGAGCTGTAGTTTGCCAGCTTCTGGTGGTTTATTGATTGGAATTTTTAACTCAGTAAAAGGAGAAATGTCTTAACTTCCTTTATCTCAGTGTATGTCCAAATTCTTAGGATATTTGGTCATTTATATGTTTTTTCAATTTTTTGTGCCTTAGGACTGCCTGTGAAGAAAACGAGGTATTTCCCCGAGGCCTAATATCCTGCCTGCCCTGATTGTTTTTTCTTGAAGTATTTATAAATCAGGATGTCTGCACAGTCAGTAGAAGAAGATTCGATACTTATCATCCCGACTCCGGATGAAGAGGAAAAGATCCTGAGAGTGAAGTTGGAGGAGGATCCTGATGGTGAAGAGGGATCAAGTATTCCCTGGAACCATCTCCCGGACCCAGAGGTTTTCCGACAGCGATTCAGGCAGTTTGGATACCAGGATTCACCTGGGCCCCGTGAAGCCGTGAGCCAGCTTCGAGAACTTTGCCGTCTATGGCTCAGGCCAGAGACGCACACAAAAGAACAAATCTTGGAGCTAGTAGTGCTGGAGCAGTTTGTTGCCATCCTCCCCAAGGAGCTGCAGACTTGGGTTCGAGAGCATAATCCAGAGAATGGAGAGGAGGCAGTGACAGTGCTGGAGGATTTAGAGAGTGAACTAGATGACCCTGGACAGCCGGTGAGCCTGGTTGTGTCGCTTCCTGGTCGGAAGCACTGGCGTACCAGTAGGGGAGTCACTCAGCTGCAGTATATGTTTTGTGTGGTTTGTTATGTGCAGTTAGTTCTGATTCTCATCAAACTCCCTATCAACTGAACCAAATCTTATTTCCAGGTTTCTCTCCGTCGACGAAAACGGGAAGTGCTGGTAGAGGAGATTGTTTCTCAAGAAGAAGCTCAGGGATTACCAAGTTCTGAGCTTGATGCCGTGGAAAACCAGCTGAAGTGGGCATCCTGGGAGCTCCATTCCCTAAGGCACTGTGGTGAGGACCAGAACTGCCTGTGGGTGGAGGGTGAAAGAGTGTGGGCCTTTTGTCCAGGACCCTGTGCTTATTTGTGTGTGTGTGTGTGTGTGTGTGTGTGTGTGTGAGAGAGAGAGAGAGAGAGAGAGAGAGAGAGAGAGATCCCTGAGGCTGGACACATTGTAGGAGCTTGGTTCTTCCAACAATTGGGTTGCTGACCTCAGGTCTTTTATTCCTAGTCATCAACATCAGCCTTTTCTTCCCTCTCACCTCTCTCTTGAAAACTTTGCAATTTCAGGCTGGCTGGCGTTTGCCTTACTCTGAGCCAGAACCTACCTGTGGACCGGGTCCCTGTATTTTGCACGCAGTGTTGCGTGTTTGTCATCCGTTCCATGTCCTTTCAGTCTCCCGTCTAATCTTATGGTACAGTAAACTTACCTGAAGCCTCTCCAAGTCTGTTTTCTTTGTTGTTTTTGACTGAAGTTTTTCTAAAGTTTCTGCTAGTTTTTCTTCTCTTCAATATCCTATCTAGAGGTGTTTTTTTCTAAGAAGGTTCTGTAGAAATGATATTTGGGTAAAGCTATTCACCTTTTCTGTGTATTTATGCAAAAATAGGCTGCCTAGCTATAATAAGCTTTAAGTAACAGAACAATTAGACTAGTCTTTCCCAATGTATTGACCATGAATGCCACTTATTTGTATTCTATGACACAGCCCAGTTTATTTCTAAAACTTTTGGATATCTTTTCTCATATTTATATGAACTGAAGTGAAGTTTTGTTTGAGACCACTTTGGGGATCATTCCTTGAGGTAGTTGGAGGTCGAACTGGAGTGTCACCGAGTGAGGTCTGAGCAGATCTTCCTGGTTGATGGGGGAGGGGCAGCGCGCTGATAAAGCAGAACTTCTGGCGTGGCCGCTGAAGTGTGCTGAGAATCTGCAGTTTTAAGGTTTCAGGGGACATTCTTCTATGCAGTAAAGTTTGCAAAGCACTATCCTTGGTTTGGAGGTGGCATTTTCTTATGTAGAAAACTTCTACCCTGCCTGAGTTTTCAATTACTTTTCACCTATCTTTGAGTACCTCATTTCAACAGTCTGGTCTCTATGCTTGAAAACTTACTACCCACTGTGCTACTTGTCTCCACTTAACCTTCCCACGCCTCTGTTCTTCAAGTCTCCAGGTCTCACTAGTCCCCTCCACCCCTTCAGTCTCTCGTCTTCAGCCTTCTCCCCTGACTTTATCCCTTTCTTAATCATTTATTGTAGGCTACTCACTACCACTTTCCTGAGTGCTGCTGCTCACCCTGTAGTAACTGTCTTGACTTTTCAAGGCTTGGCGTTTCAGGAAAGTCTTAAATGAGGCTTGCTCATGTGGCTGTCCGCAGATGGGATGGTACCTCATCTGGTAATTCAGGCTTTTCTTTCACTAGACTCTTCTAACTAAGACTGAGAAGTAGGAAGTCATCTAGGTGCCCTGAGAAATACAAAATAGGGCAGGCTTCTTCCACAGGAAAGCTTTGATTTATGAAGGGCATGTGGAATTTGTAAGTGTCGTGGCCTGAGTTCAGACAGGATGCTCCCAGCGCATCTTCAGCCCCTTCTTGTCGGGACAGCTCCTGTGTTCGACTCTTGCCTGTGACCTGCTTTGTCTTGCTTATTCAAAAATAGTCACCTTCTGACTGGTTGCTCATTTTTTACACCATTGTATTTTGATGTAATTTCTCTTTTTCAAAGCAAAAGAATATTACAGTGATTTTCTTATGATCAACCTTATTTTATTTTTCTTTCAGACTTCCATCCAGACCTAGTTGCATCACTGTTACTGTCTTCCCAACAGTCTTAAAATCTCCCATCTTTCTGTCCTTTGTTTTCTCGTTGCCATCTAGAACCCACTAATGTATGTTACTACTTTATTCAGATTTAACTGTTTCACCCCTCACTATGTTATTTACCTCGTAATCAGTCATTTCATTTTTTTCTCTTTCGAGGTAGGCAACCGTGACACCACTTTTCAGAGTACTGTTACAGATGTATGCAAGCTATCTATTTTACTTTTAAGTCTATTAAAACTTTTTTCTTGGCAGGTTCCTTTCTCTAAGAATAGAGAATGAGTGATATTTACATTTTCTGTTTATTTCAGATGATGATGTTAGGACTGAAAATGGAGCATTAGCTCCAAAGCAGGAGATTCCTTCAGCAGTAGAATCTCATGAAGTTCCTGGCACTCTCAATATAGGTGTTCCTCAGATGTTTAAATACGGAGAAGCCTGTTTCCCTAAGGGCAGGTTTGAAAGAAAGAGGAATCCTTCCAGAAAGAAACAGCATATATGTGATGAATGTGGAAAACACTTCAGCCAGGGCTCAGCCCTTATTCTCCATCAAAGAATCCACAGCGGAGAGAAACCCTACGGATGTGTCGAATGTGGGAAGGCGTTCAGCAGAAGCTCCATCCTTGTGCAGCACCAGAGGGTCCACACTGGAGAAAAACCTTACAAATGTCTCGAATGTGGAAAAGCCTTCAGCCAGAATTCTGGGCTTATTAATCATCAAAGAATCCATACTGGGGAGAAACCGTACGAATGCGTTCAGTGTGGGAAGTCCTATAGTCAAAGCTCAAATCTTTTTAGACATCAGCGAAGACACAATGCAGAAAAACTTCTGAATGTTGTGAAAGTCTAAGAAATTTTTTAAAAAGTCAGCACTCAGGTCTTTTTCTTCAGAAATGAAGACAAAATCAAAAACACGGAATGATACATAGTAGTTTGGTTTCCTTATAAGAATGTTAGAAAACCCGCCGGGACGTAGAGAAAATTGTCAGCCCCATCATTATTTTATCTTGAAAGAAATGGTGTCATACCTGCCTAGAAACTGAAATTTTAACCTTAATTCAGGTGTTAATGCCTAAATCTTCCATGTGATGTTTATATTCTGTTTTCTTTTTTTTCCCAAATAATCTCGATTCTTTGTCCCCTTCAGATTTTCTTTTGTAGACAAATACATGAGTTCTATGTTGATCATTGAGATGTTCTTTGCAAGGATACATTCCCTTCTACACTAAAAATCAACATAGGAGTTTTGAAGTCTGAAAACTGAAGCCATCTTTTCAAAATTGACTCTTCTGTTTCTTTTGTACCCAATTTGGATATGCATTTCAGAAAATAGAAGATAAAGGATGGCTAAAAGTTTCAAGGTAAAATTAGAAGTGATGATGATAAAACATCAAAAAGTGAATGGGATGCCTAGATTGGTAAAGATAGAAAAATACTTTGATCCAAGAATTGAAGTACATTAAGAATTTATCTAAATGCAATTATCTGCCTGTAAGAAAACTCAAAAAGGGTGCATCCTGTCTGTAATGTGGACATCCCACCAATGAAAGTCGTGTTCTCCCATGGTTCATCAGAAGGTGGGCCGAGTAAACAATACTCGTAAACTAGGAACGTAGAAATAACACTAGGGAGAATTTGCAGTGAATGACTGTGTTGAAGGGCACATGTAAAAGGTAATGGTCTTTCTGGGATTTTAGAAAACTTTAAAAGACTTGAAGATCCACTGCATTTTCATCTTGTCTTCATTTTTGTTAAGGACAGAAAAATCTCTGACCAGGTGGGTAACAAGTATCAGGTTTGCTCTTTTATTTTTTTTGGTGAAAGAAGAGGGTTGAACACCAGGCTAACAAAGCAGCCATGTATTCATTTGTTATTAAACATTTTCTACCGACAAGGCACTGTGCTAGGTACTGTAACCCTGCCATGAGTAGGTAGGTAATTCTTCCACTGGAAGTTTCTGGGGCTTGGTACAAAGCTGTTTCTTGTGAGTTAGCCTCTTGCCCACATCTGAGCAGTCCTGGGGGAGGTCACCTCTGAAATTCTCAGAGCCACGTTTCTCTTACCGGGTGTCATATTTGGGGGGAAGGAAGACTCAGAGAGCTAGCCATCTCTCCAGCATTCTTCGGTAGTGAGTCCAAAATTCTATCACAGTTTAGAGGTTTGTGGGTTTAAAAAAATACTAATCAATCTAGAGATCTAGCATTGAGGGTGTACTTAACATGTTAAGTTGAAAGGATTGTTTTGTTTAAAGAAATAACTAGGTTATTGACAACTAGTATATTAACTATCAGAATTGATTGAAGTATTTTTTTTTTAATTTTAAGTCTTAACACATTTTTAAAATGTATAAAAGGAATACATTGTAGTGGTAGGATTATATATTCCTTGGCTGAGAATCCCAAGTACTGTGGTTCTGCTGTTTAGTGGGAAACTCTAGAAGTTAAAATACAGAATCTGAGAAAAGGCGTTTTTACAGTGGGCACCGTTGTGTGGAAAATGACCCATGTGTATACAGATATTTCACAATTCCAGAGATGTGGGTGATAGCTGGTGCTTGGATCAAATTTAAAAAATGGAAGGTGAAATTTGCATGAGCCTGTGCAAAAGCGTAGTGATAAACGCAAGGCCCGCTGGTGGGGAAGTAAGGCAGGTGGAGCTTGTTTATAGGTTTTCTGATAACAATTAATTATAAGAAATGTGCTTTATAGATTAAGATTTATTGAAGTATAAATATGTAGTAATGATATAATGTATTTTAAGTTATACAAGAAAATGTAGGGACTTCTGTTGGGGTCTGTTTTCTCTGTGGCTGCGAGGAAACAGATCAGTGCCCAGTGAAGGCGCAGACTCCTCTGCTCTGAGATAGAAGGGTCTCGAGTTTATTGAATGATTTATTTATAACTGACTTCTTTCCAGGTGGGCTTTGAGGTGGCGTATTTGGAATTCTGCCGGGATGACAGGATTCTTATATCACAGTAGATGAGAAGGGATCAGGCTCTCAGTGACCGAAATTTCATGCTCTTTTTAGATTTTATGTCTTTCCTGTATACAGAGAGGCTTCCGTGTGGTAGTTTTGTCTGAAATGCCAAAGACGTTTGGTGTAATGTGAGAGCTTAGAAAAAGTCCTATTAGAGCTGGCGGATATGTTTGCCCTGCCGGCTTTGATAGTTGGGGGTTGTTTGGGAAGGATTCTGAGGCTAAGGCAAGGCTTTGTGGGGAAAACGGCTTGATCCAAAGGACTGGCTGATGGTGCACAGGAAAAGGACGTGGTCTGTGTACTGGCTGGCTCTGGTTAGTTATGTCCCCAGTAGACAGATTGATTTAAAATAACTCTTCAGTGATTTATGATTTCATCTCTACCTTTATTTATACCCACACAGCTGACCAGCAGTTCTGGGGGCCGCCCAGCCTCTGATGAAGTGGTGATCTGGCAGTTGACAAGCAGTGGTGTCTGTGTGGTTGGCAAATGAGCAGTCAGTGTTAATGGCATGCAGACTGCTGATACCTACCCAGTAGCCGCTGAGCTTTTTGCTCATTACTGCTACAGTTCTTTCTGGTGTTCTTGGCATTAAGCTTCCTATACTTACACCCAGTTGGCACTCAATCATTTAGCAGTAGGTCTAGCAATTTATGTAAGTTGAAGGGAGGGTTGTATGTATTGAAATAATCTGCATGCCAGGCATTGGGCTAGAGACTGTACCTATCTCTCTTAGATTTGTAGACTAGACGAGCAGGATTCAGAGACCGAGACTTGCATGTGGCCAAGTAGAGCTGAAATTCAAATCTAGTTCTGTGAACTCCACGGACGTCTATTTTTCCACAATGCCATGAGTGGTGGCTGTTAAACCTTGATTTTAGGTTTTACCTTTTATGGTTCAGATGCTTTTATCTTTTATAGTTAACAATGTGAAAACTATTAAATATGCTTGTTTAAATTTTCTATAGTACAGAATGTAAAGTGAAAAAAAAGACATTCCTTCTCATAGTCTTACTCAGAAATAATAATTACTTGCTTTGTTATTCTTCCAGGACTAGGCATATACAAATTTAAGCGACAATGTGTTGATAGCTGACACTTGTGGTTTCTATAAAGGCACTGTTTGAAGTGCTCTAGCATGGATTAACTCATAATCCTCACAGCACACATACGAGGTAGGTACATAATGCCCATTTTCTATACACGCACTGAGATTTGCCTCCTCTTCTTCCCACTTTGATACAGACCTTGTTTTTCATGGCTACATATACTATTCCATTGCATGAATATACTCTAATTCATTTAACCGACCCCTGGATAATTTGGTTCTTTCCAGTTTTTTATTATAGATAAAGGTATAGTTAACATCCTTGTACATCTGTTTTGCTGCCCGTGTGGGTACTTCTGTAGGATAAATAGACGTGGATTTTTGGGGTCTTACTACTGTGTACATTCAGCATTTTAAGAGATGCCACCCAAAAGATTGTAGTAATTTACAACCCCATCAACAGTACGACTGCCTGTTGGCCTACACGCCCACCAGTCCTGTGTCCTCAAATAGTTTTGCCTCTTCGATGGGCAAAATTTATTTCATTTTTTTATTAATAAGGAGGAACATTTCTTCATTTGTTTATTGGCCATTTGCATTTCCTGTTGTGAATAGTGTTTGCCCATTTCAATTTTTTTCATGATAAGAGTATAAATGACTACCAGCTCCATTGTACAAAATGTAAATGATACACACAGGTATAAGAACAAAGAGACCCTTCGTAGTCTTTCCCATCACATTCCACTGTCCGCAGTTTAGTATACGTTCATCTAGTCCCCTTTCCGTACATATCCATGTGGGTATACATAAACATAGAAAAGCTATTTTTACATGAATAGGATCTTAATACATATTGTTCTGCAGCTTGCTTTGTGTGTGTGTCTTAAAAACTTATCCTGAGGATTTTAAATTTCTTTAATGGTTGAATAGGGTTCAATATTATGAAAATACCATTACTGAACTGTTTTCTTATTTTTTTCTCTTGCTATTACATTGCCAAAGTAAATCTTTCTCATATATATTTGTGCATGTGTGTGAATATTTCTTTAGGATGGAGCTGTATAGGGTGGATTGTTGCATCAAAGGTGTGCTCTCTGGTAGACCCATCTCAGCTTCCCATAGGCCTTCATAACTTTATATTTTACCAACTGTATGGAAAAGCTCATTTCCCCATATAGCCTTACTTACATGTGATAGTTCTATCGGATGAGGGGGGCGGAAAAAAGAACCCTTAATTGCATTCCCTGATTAGTGGTGAGGCTGAGGTTATGTGTATTGGCCATTTATAGTGTCACCATAGGTCCTTCATATCCTTTTCCTGCTTTCCTATTGGGTTACGTGCGGATATATGTTTTTGTTTGTTCAGCATCTTCTGGTAACAGAACCCTTATTTATTGTGGGGAACCCATTCCCTGTGGCTTAGGTGAGTACCCAACCAGGTCTGGACTTCCTGAGTTCTGCAGCTCCCTAGCCACAGTGATGAGAGAATAGGGATGTTACTCAAGCCAGGCTGCAGAGAGCCCTCAACAGAACTTCTGCAGAAACTATTGGAAAGAAGGCTCTACGGAGATCCCATGAACTAAGAACTTGTGTAAGCCTGAATTTGTACCATGCGGAGTTTGAGGAGAAACTCAAAGAGAACTGAGTTCTGATAACATTTTTCTGGAGGCCCTAGTCCAGCTGTGCCTAAAGCCTGCCCTACCTCCGGACTTTAACATTTTGTGAGCCAATAAAGTCCCTTTCTTGTTTAAGATAATTGAATTGGTTTTCTGTCCTGATTAATATAGGTTATTTGTATTTTCTTATTGATTTGTAGAAACCTTTGTAATTTTAAATTCTAGACTTATACTTTATGCATTATATAGGTTAATAAAATCAGCATGGCCTTCCCTGATTTAGCCTCTGTCAACCTCCACCATTTGTGACACCACTCTGTGTACCAGGGGTCCCCCCACCTTCCACTTGGGAGCTGGGCTCACAGCAGGAGGTAAGTGGTGGGTGGCTGGCCTCGGAGGGAAGCTTCATCCCCCTCCCCATCCCTTGTATTACCACCTGAGCTCCATCCTCCTCCCAACCCCCAGCCCTGTGTAAAAGTGTCTTCCACAAAACCAGTCATGGTGCCAAAACGTTTGGGACCGCTGCTCTATGCCACACACCACGCAGGCATACTTTACATACCAACAGTAACTGAACACTGGTGTTGGGAATGTCTGTGGATGAAAAGCTTTCCACATAAGCAAGTCTTCAGGCATTTTTCTTCCTATCCTTCATTACTAGGACTCCGAGGCTGGGGATTGCGCTGGTGAGTCCGTGCTGCACCAATAGACTTCCAGCCACTGCTCTCGCATTCCCCTCAAGCATCTCCTGTATGTGATCTTTGAAGTCTCTCCCCATGACCTCCATCCCCCTTCCTTCCCTTCCATGGTTCTTCAGTGTCATTTTCTGCTCAGCCCTTTGGATTTGAAATTGCCCCAGCCCAGGATCTGGGGTTTACATTACAGCTATTGCTCCTGGGTATGGTGGTGGGGGAAACGTATGTCATGGTGAATAGTGAGAAAATAAAGCAGGAAAGAAGAGATTTTTAAAAAGTCAGGGAGGAAAGCCATTGCAATTTAGATAGTTCAGGGAAGGTTCACTGAGAAAGGTTTGGTGAAAGACGAAGGGGTATAAGAAAGCAAGCTGAGACTGGAGGAAAGATGTTCCAGGCATGTGAACGCAAGTACGAAAAACTGGGTGTGGGAACAATGCCTCATTTGTTCAAGAAACAAGGAAGCTAGTGTGTCCCCAGCACAGTGATCATTGAGGAAAGTGGACAAGGCCAGGGAGAGACGTGGGGTGAGGGACGTGGGCAGGGCCTGATCGGGGAAGACCTGGTTAGCTATTGGTGGACTTTCAATGAGATAAATGACTAGTTGTTGAGAATAGAACGAAATGTCCAGTTATCTTGTTTTCTAAAGGGCTCAAAAATATTTGTTTACATACTTGATTTATGAAGGCAATAATAGGAAAATTTAGAAATAACTTTAAAAGGTTAATAAACTTCTAGCCAGGCTGATCAGGACAATAGAAGATAAAAATTATTCAGAAGTGAGAGGTGTGACATTACATCATACAAACTCATGTAAAAGTTCTGGTCAGACTCCGACCCATGTGGCTTGGTTGGGTGTTATCCTGCAAAGTGAAAGGTGACCAGTTCGAATCCTGCTCAGGGCACATGCCTAAGTTGTGGGTTTGGTCCCTGGTTGGGGCACATGCAAGAGGCAACTGATTGATGCTTCTCTTTTGCATCAGTGTTCCCCTCACTTTCTCCTTTTCCCCTTTCTAAAAATAAATACAGAAAAAAAATTTAAGTTCTAGTGAAGTTTATTAATCATCCTGAGTCCAATACTCATTTACTAGACACTGCTTGAGCCATCAGCAGTATCTTGAATAATAGACATTTTCATTTGGCTCGAAGAACAAACAACGTGGGTTTTTTCTACCCCTTGGGTGCTTCTCAGTCTCGATGCTGGTATTTCCTCATTTTTATGGACTTACATGTTGGAAAGCCTGAGGGCTCAGTGTTCACATCTTTTTTCTACTTACTTCACTTCCTAGGCGATCTTATCTGGCCCTTTGTCTTTTCCAGTTGTCCCCTTTCCCTCTGCCCCATTGCTCTCCCCTGCCCTGTCCAGCCCCTTTCCCCAAAAACAGTTCCCACCTGATGATTGTCCTTGTCCATGGGTCCTTTATACATGTTCCCCTTCTTTCCCCTGTTATCCTCCCTTTCCCTCCCCTACGCTCACCATCAGTTCTTTATTTCCGTGTCTCTGGGGTTTTTTTGCTCATTTGTTTTGTTAATTAGGTTCCACTTATAGGTGAGATCTATGGTATTTGTCTTTCACTGCTTGACTTACTTCATTTAGCATAATGTTCTCTAGTGCCATCCCTGCTGTCACGAAGGGTAGTTCTTTCTGCTCTGTAGTATTCCATTGTGTAAATGTACCACAGTTGTGTGACCCACTCATTTACTGTTGGGGACTTAGGCTGTTTCCGGCACTTGGCTATTGTAAATAAGGCTGCTACAAACATAGGGATATAAGTTCTTTTGAATTGGTGTTTCAGGATACTTAGGGTATAATCACAGCAGTGGTATCCCTGGATCAAACAGGAGTTCCATTTTTAGTTTTTTGAAGACATTCCATAATGTTTTCCACAGTGGCTGTACTAGTCTGCATTCCCACCAGCAGTGCACTAGGGTTCCCTTTTTTTCCACAACCTCACCAGCACTTACAGTTTGTTGATTTATGATAGCCATTCTGAGGCGTGAAGTGGTATCTCATTGTGGCTTTAATTTGCATCTCTCTGATGGCTAGTGATGCTGGGCATCCTTTCATGCTCTGTGCCCTCTGTCCTCCTTGGAGAAGTGTCTGTTCAGGTCCTTCGCCCATTTTTTAATTGGATTGTTTGTCTTCCTGGTGTCATGTGAGTTCTTTATATATTTTGGAGATCAAACCCTTGTTTGAGGTATCACTGGCAAATATGTTTTCCCAGATGCTGACTCCCTTCTTATTTTGCTGATATTTTCTTTAGCCATGCAGAAGGCCCTATGTCTTTAAATACTATTTCCAACTCCAAAATCTGTGTCTCAGCGTAGACCTCTTCTCTGCAGTACAGATTAGTGTTATGCTTTTCGCCTACCAGACATCTCCATTTTGATACCTGCTTTGTACTGGGTTCTGAAGAAAACAGAGCCTAAGATAAGAGCTGACTGCTAAAATTGTATTGGGGTGATGTAATCCCAGGAAAGATCCCCTGAGGGTAACCAAGAGGAGAAGCAGGGGAGGAGAGAACAAATGCAAGTGGTTGTCACTGAGCTGGCTACAGCTTCTAAAGAAGCACATTGGTTTGCTTAGTCTCAGTGACTTCAGAGTGCAAGTGGTGTGAACTACCTAATCTTTACCTCCCCATGAAGTAGGAGGAAGGAGAAGACCTCAGACACCCCTCCCCCTCTGGTCAGTTTCCACCACAGAGCATCCACTCCTCCACACTTTTGGGTGGCACCACTTAGCCTCTCCAGCAACAACCACTAGGAAGTCGGGCTCCAACACCCACCAAGAGCACAGGAGGAGTGGCAGGCCCGAGATCGGGTGGTAGTTAGTTGCTCCCTCTCCCCACAGCCTCCCGGGCCTGCAACCTCAAAGGTGGATGGTGTAGGCAATCTTAGGGGCTCATCAGTATTATAAACCAGAACCCCTGGCCCTGCAAATAGGAGGAGGCTTATAGACTAAGCTCTCACAATGACTGATTGGGCATCTCAAGTCTACAGTGTCCATGTCCAAAACCAAACTTAATTTCTCCGTATTATAAACCAGAACCCCTGGCCCTGCAAATAGGAGGAGGCTTATAGACTAAGCTCTCACAATGACTGATTGGGCATCTCAAGTCTACAGTGTCCATGTCCAAAACCAAACTTTAATTTCTCCCTGAAAATCGTGGAATTGTCCTCAGCTGGGAAAGTTGCTCAGGCCAGTAGCCTCCCCACTTTCCTGTTTGCCCTACTTCACTCAGTTCTCAACACAGCAGCCAGACATATGTCACATTACTTAACTTCCCTGTGCAAAATCCTCTTCTCGCTTGATGAAATGTCAAAGGGGCATTGTGTCTGCAACTTTTAAACATAACTGAAAAAAATGGCATGCGTATTACCTATATATGGAAATGTGTGCATCTGGGTAGATTACCAGATATCTGGCCCCAAATGTGAACTGAATAGTGCTAAGGTTGAGAAGTCTTAAAGTATTATAGTTATTAAAATTTTTTAAAATTGATTTTAGAGACAGGACAAGAAAGAGAAACATTGATTTGTAGTTCCATTTATTTATACATTCATTGGTGGTTTTTGTATTGCCCTGAGCGAGGATTGAACCCACAACCTTGGCGTATTGGGACAATGCTCTCTCCAACTGAGGTAGCTAGCAAGTGCAGATTGAGAGTAGTTTTTGCTGGGTTGGGATTAAACTTCACATCTTGGAGGATGGGGAATCTATCTATATTAGTCTCTTCTTCCATATTTATTCACATCAGTATGGACTCATATATATTTATTTGGCATTGGACGCTCTTTCAGGTTGATTCCTGTGTTCTGTTGACATGCCCCCATTGTATTGTTTTGTGAGCTCTTTCTATGAGATGCTCCTGGCTCATCTTGTGTTTTTCCTGCCTTAGCCCTAGAATCAGCCATTTCTCAAAGGAACCCTGACCCCCTTTTATTTGCAGAAAGCTATTTACAAACCATGATCTGGGTGTGCTGACACTGGAGTGTCTTTACTTCTAGGTCCTCTCAGAACACAGCTAGGTAAATGTATACTAATCCATGTATACACGTTTTATAGTTGTTTCGGTGTCTGTCCATCTGCATGTGTGTGAGAGAGAGTTCATCCTGGTATCTGTGGCTCTAATTATTCTGATCATTTTTATTGAACACTGAATATTATACATGAAGAGTTACTCGGTGTCCTCCAGAGAGGATTCACCTTGTCTTCTAACTGGCAGCTAGATCAGGAACAGATCACTTAATTTACTAAAAGTCGGACCTGACTTGAGACTGTTTCAGACTTTTTTTAGACTCGGGCCACACTGGTTCCCTTCTTATTCCTAGAATATAGCCTTTCAATGTTCACACTGAATTGTGGGGTAGATTACAAGAGCACCTCCTACTTGGCATGTTCTGTGCTCCAATTTTTACTCCCTATCACAGTGAGTTTCACTTACCCTTCCATTGCTGTTGGGCTAGATTCCTTGGTCTTTGACTTTGCCAGTTGAAGAATGCGTGGGAAAAATCAACTCATTAAATATGAGGCCCATCCCTTCCCTTTTCACTCAGTATATTTCATTATTTGAATTTTTAGAGTTAGTAGCATTACTTCCATAATTCATTTTCAATTTCTAGTGAGCAGTTGGACTTAGAAAGCTGGAGAGAGTGTAGGATCACTATGTTATTTTATCTGGATAGCAAGATGTTTAGTAGAGCAATTTGCCAGGCTAGGGAACTGAGGAGGAAGATAGCATAGGTGTATGTGTTAAGTTTGTGAATTTGAGTTTACCTTTAGGACACAGGAAAAAAACATGTAGTAAGCAGTTGGCTCTGAAAATTTATTCTCAGGAGAGATGGCTATACTTCAGATATAAATTTGATCATCCTGTTTTTTTCACTTTTTAAATTCCCCAAAGAATAGACAATAGTTGATTGTATACTTTTCTCCCTACTCACTTCTGAACCTATCATCATATCAATGCCTTCAAACTCCTCTGCTTCTGGAGCTCATGATTGTATTTCCAGACTTCCCAATAGTTTTCCTTCCTGCTGTCTCTTTCCTCCTTTTAATCTTAGCCTCTTCATAAAGCAGGGAGATGAAAGTGCCATTCCCTGGTTCAGACCCTAATGGCTTCCCATTATCTTGAGAGCAAAACGCAGTATACCTAGTACTTTTTTTTATAGGTGACACTAAACCCCAGAGAGTTGACGTGCCTATTTTTTTTTTACTGTCACCCTCCTCAGCTGTCTTTTACTTCAAGTTTTATTTCCACCCCATTCTTATTAGGTACATGTTCCAGTTATTACTTTCAAAACACTTAAGCCTGAGGGCAGGGACTTTTTTTCTTTTGCAGCACTTAGTACAGTGCCTGACATTGAGTATTTATTGAATGAAAAAATGACTACGCACCACACTCCTCGTCATTGCTAATACTTCCTTGCTTCTGTGCCTTTTTGGACCATTCCCTCCCTGCCTTTATGCTCCTACCTCATCCTTCAGAACTCAAATGTTGGAGGCTCCATAAAGCTCACCATTTTCTTTCCAGTCAGAATCGAACCCTACTTCCTCTGAGCTCTTGTATCTTGTCTACTGTTATGATTACATTGAGCTACGTGTTTTCTGTATACATCAGTCTTTATCAGTATGCAACATAGGCTTTGTTGGGACAGTATACAGACTGTTTTGTATGCAAACTTTGTGTACATATAAAAACCTTAAAGAATGCCTTGAGCATAGTAGTTTAGCAAGGTCTGTTGGATTGAAATAATTGGATAATTATGGGAGATGTTCAAAGTAAATGACAGGGCAGAATTTTAAAAAACGGTTAATACCAGAAAGACAATTTGAAATGTTCATTTTTTAAAAAACTTTATTTTCCAGTAGAAAACTTTACATATATGAAGCCTATTATCAATATGTATATCAGAAATCAATAAACAAAAAATCTGATGAATGTCGCCACTTAAAGAAATCAGTACATCTTTTTATTTTTTAAGTACAAATTTTAAAGATTTTATTTACTTCTAGAGAGAGGGAGAAATAGAAACATCGATCAGTTGCTTCTCACACGCCCCCTACTGGGGACCTCGCCCGCAACCCAGGCATGTGCCCTGACCTAGAGTCAAACCAGCAACCCTTTGGTTCACAGGCTCGCCCTCAATCCACTGAGCCACACCAGCCAGGGCAGATCTTGTTATTTTAAAGTAGATTATGCTACACAGAACCTGGGGGTATTACTTTAGCTATCATTTTGTTCGGTCTATAGATTATAAGACAAATACAGTAGTAGAGAAATCATTACATTTTGACACGCAGAATTCTTTTTTAAAATTGTTCCACATATTTAGAAGCTGTAATTAAATGGAAGTATTGAAGAAATGATCTCACACTGCTAAAGTTTATAGGCTTCATTATTGAGAGCAAAACCAATCCATATTTGCTGTTGAACATCACAGGAAGTTAAAAACTTCTCATTAGGAAAACCGAAACTAGGTTAAAAAATTTTTTTTTGAGAAAGTAGGGCACTGGCTTGATGTAGTTAATAAATGTAATACCAGAATAGCACAGTATGCTCACACACAGGGGACTTAATGATAACTACCATTAGCATAAGCTAGAACTCTCCTGCTGTCAGCAGATACATGTGAAATCAGAGTGAATGCCAGTTAAGTTGTGGAAGGTGCTTAAGTTTTCCCTACATTAATTAGCAATTTCTCTGATATGTCATAGGTAATTTCGGCTCATTAAATGTTTGAGATTACAGTATGATTATATCTCTACATTCTGATTGCACACCCCACAAGACTGATTTTTATAATATCTGATAAGGTTCTTAATACTGTTAACACATTTCTTACAATGATAAAACTCTCCTCTTATGGACTGCATTGAATAAGACTAAAGCTTGTCTTACATTATAGCAGATACGAAGGTCTTTCCATTGTTGTTGGTATTCACTAAAATTTTTATTCACATTGAACATTTTCCCGCAACACACACGATTCCTCCTCAGAATTTAAGTTCAGTAATGTCTGAGCTCTAAGTTAAACTTCATTATAAAAATGGAATCAATGTCTTCTATCCACTGTGGGGTATTTTTTTTTTTTAATGTAGCCCAAGAGTTGAGCATTGATTAAAACCTTTTTCATTATCATCAATAGCACTCATACGATTTTCTTTCTGGTGTAGTGTCTCTCATACTGAATAAAGTTGGTGTATACACTAAAGGTTTTCCCACATTCATTGCATGTACACTGTCTTGGCCATGGTCAGTAAGTTCAGAGAGCTGAGTAAAACTTCTGCAATGAAGAGCCCTGCGGGGTTTCTCCCCAGGGTGGATTCTCTGGTGTTCAGTAAGATCGGTGCACGTGCTGAAGGCTTTCCTACGTGTCGCATTTGTATGGCTTTTCACCAGCGTGGATTCTTTGATGGTCAGTGAGGTCAGAGAGCCGACTAAAGCTTTTGCCACACTGATCGCATGGATTTGGTTTCTCCCCAGGGTGGACCCTCTGATGTAGGATAAGAGCTGAGCACTGACTGAAAGCCTTCCCACACTCATTACACTTGTATGGCTTTTCCCCGGTGTGGACTCTCTGGTGTTTGATACGGTCTGAGTTCTGACTGAAACTTCTGCTGCACTGTGTGCATGGGTACGGTTTTTCTCCAGTGTGAATTCTCTGGTGAAGAATAAGGTCCGAACTCTGACTGAAGGCTTTCTCACAACTGCCACAATGATAGGGCTTTTCCCCAGAGTGCACTCTCTGATGTTTGGTGAGGTCTGAGCTTTGACTAAAGCTTTTATTGCACTGATTACACGCATATGGCTTCTCTCCAGTATGTATTCTCTGATGTTTGATAAGGTCCGAGCGACGACTAAAACTTTTAGTACAGTCGCTGCACGGGTAGGGCTTCTCTCCGGTGTGGATTCTCTGATGTAGAATAAGGTTGGAGCTCTGACTGAAGGTCTTCCCGCACTCATCACATTCATAGGGTTTCTCGCCTGTGTGCACCCTCTGGTGTTTAACGAGGTCTGATCTTCGACTGAACGTTTTACTGCACTGGTTGCATGGGTAAGGCTTCTCTCCAGTGTGAATCCGCTGGTGATTAATAAGATCTGAAAGTCGGCTGAAGGTTTTGCTACACTGGTTACACGGGTAGGGCTTCTCTCCAGTGTGAATCCTCTGGTGCAGAATAAGGACTGAGCTCTGATTAAAAGACTTCCCACATTCATTACATGTATACGGTTTCTCTCCAGTGTGGATCCTTCGATGTTTAATAAGGTCCGAGTTCTGACTGAAACTTTTGCTACACTGATCGCATGGATATGGTTTCTCCCCAGTGTGGATCCTCTGATGTAGGATAAGGTCTGAGCTCTGACTGAAGGCTTTTCCACACACATCGCATTTATATGGTTTTTCACCAGTGTGGACTCTTTGATGTTTTATAACATCAGAGCTCTGACTGAAATGCTTGTTACACTGGTTACACGTATAAGGCTTCTCACCAGTATGGATTCTCTGATGTTTAACCAGGTCTGAGCGCTGGCTAAAACTTTTACTACAGTGGCTGCACTGATAGGGTCTTTCTCCGGTGTGGATTCTCTGATGTATAATAAGGTCTGAGCTCTGACTGAAGGCTTTCCCACATTCATCACATTTATAGGGTTTTTCACCGGTGTGGACTCTTTGATGTTTAATAAGGTCTGAGCTCCGAGTGAAACTTTTAATACACCAATTGCAAGGATAGGGTTTCTCCCCAGTATGAATTCTCTGATGCAGAACCAGGGCTGAGCTCACACTGAAGGCCTTTCCACACTTGTCACATTCATAGGGTTTCTCCCAGTGGGTTCTTTGATGCCTAATAAGGCCTGTACTCCAAGCAAAGCTTTGTCCACATTGACCACAGTGATGTTGTCTTCTTTTATAGTGGTTCTGATCCTTTTCATTTAACTGATCTCCAAATTCACAGAATTCTCTGCGTTCAGCTTCCTGGAGAACATTGTTTCTGGGTTTGTCAGATTCTTTAGTCAGTAGTTCAGTTTTTGCTGTAATTTCCTCCTCCAAAGCAAGCTCTCCAAGCTTGGTCTTAATCTCACCATCTAGAACAATAAACAAAATTCAAATGGAATGTGTTCCCCAAAACGTAGGAAAGTTTCGGGTAAAACAGATCAGTATTTACCTATAAAATGTTATCACAGCCCTGGCTGGTGTGGCTCAGTGCATTGAATGCTATCTAGCCTCTGAACTGAAGGGTTGCCGGTTCGCTTCCTGGTCAGGGTATGTGCCTAGGATGTGGGCCAGGTCCCAGGATGGGCACATGTGAGAGGCAACCGATTAATATTTCTTTTGCACGTTGATGTTTCACTCCCTCTCTTTCTCCCACCCTTCCCCTCTCTCTAAAAATAAATAAAATCTTTACAAAAACATCATCACAATATGGGAGTGCTACAAAACAAAAAATTATCCTGTCAGAGGGAAGCTAGGAAGACTCAATAAACAACGGGTCACAATAACTGTTTAGAGAAGTGGCTTACCAGATTGGGTCTGGATATGTTTGTCACAGGAGATCTGGGAATACTGAAACCTATCATAGTGATTAGGAAAGTTCAACCAAAGTGGAGCCGATACGTAAGCAGTTTATGAACATTTGTAAGGGACGCACTGTGAGAGTGGGGCGTGGGTGGAGGGAAGTGGGAGGAGGCAGCGGCGCCCGGCTGTCACTGGGGGGTGCACCACCAGGCTGGTCAGAGGCTGCCAACAGGGCAGAGAAAGAAGCATCGTGCCCAGGAATGGTCAAGACAGGATCCTAAATTAAAAAAGAAAAGTTTATAGATAATCCTCCATCTTTTTTGTCCTGATTATCACCAAGGAAGTGGCCAAGAATGCATGATCCCCTTTTTAAAACAGCTGAATTCGTGCACCAAACTTCTTTACCAAAGTGTGTAAATTATGAAGAGGTTACAGAGGTGGGGTCAGAAATCTCCTTTGAGTTAATTTTTGAAGAGGCCGTTCCTATGCTCAACGATATCAGATGCCTGTGATGGTAGGAAGCATGAGAGTTCCTTTGAATGTATGTATTTCAAGATTTTATTTATTTTTAGAGAGAGGGAGGGAGAGAAACATGGATGTGAGAGAGAAACATCAACCGGTTGCCTCTCCAACGCATTCTGACGAGGGACTCAACCTATTCCGAGGCATATGCCCTGACTGGGAGTCAAACCAGTGACCTTTCTCTTTGGGGACGGCACCCAACCAACTGCCCCACACAGGTCAGGGTGCTCCATTGAATTTCTTGATTGTCAGCCCACTGTTAAGCCTACAACTGTCAAGCTGCAAATGGTTTAGAGAGCTGAAACCATGACACAGATGAGTTTTAAAGGCAAAAGTCCAAATCCCAAGCCTCCAAGTGTCTGGGTAAATCTAGATGTGTGCTGACTGACTTATGAAATATCTTATGTCTTACGGAATTTACAATATATGTAGAATTAAAATACATGGCAAAAATACTACAATGGGAGGGAGATAAATAGAACTAAAATATTACAAGATCTTTGGGTTATCCTAAAAGTAGTAAATTAAGATAAACTGTAATAAATTAAATGTGTATGTTGTAATTCCTAAGGCAGCTTTTTCCAGCCAGGTTCCATGAGAAAATAAATTAGAAAATGATTTGTGACTATTTTCTTAATTATTCCAAGAAATGATATATAGCCAGTACCACAATCAATGTATAGAAGAGATTTTAACACATTATTTACAATGGATGCCTTAGATTTAATTCTCTCACAGAATCACGTCTGAGAAAGGCTGCTATGAGGTAACCACTAAATAACAAAGAATGCATAAACAACAAATTAATAGAAAAATTTAAACAAAAACCCCAATAATGCAAAGTTAGGCTTAAAAGAGAGACAAAAGAAATAAAACACAGGATAAATAAAAACAAATGGGATGGTACATTTAAATCCAAGCACCAGCTATGTTAAATGTAAATTTACTACTCCAATAAAAAGCAAAGGAAAACCAGCAGCTAAGATCATACTTCATGGCTAGACCATGAATGCTTCTAGGGACGAGGGAACAAAACGAGGATGCCCTCTCTTACCACTTCTTTTCAACATTGTGCTACTTCTATTCAATAGTCCTAGCCAATACAATAAGATACAAACAAATAACTGAAACATACAAATAAGAAAGAAAAAAGTCAAACTGCCTTTACTTATACACCACTACATATATACAGAATCCTGAAGTGTCTCACAAAAGCTATTAAAACTGGTAAATGAGTTTATTAAAGCAACATACAAAAACTCATTGTATTTCTATATATAGCAATGAGCAATTAGAATGAAAATGTAAAACACTTTTATTAATTGTATCAAAAATACTTAGAAACAAATTCAACAAAGTACCTGCAATATTTGTATAATAAAAACTATAAAACATTGCTGAAATTGAAGAAGACCTAATAACTAGAAATATATGCCATCATTTATGAATAGACAGATTTAATATTGTTAAGATGGTAGAATTCTCAGCAAAATGATCTATAGATTTAGTGCAACGCCAGTCAAAAATCTCAGTAGGCTTTTTTTGTAGAAAGTGACAAACTGATTCTAAACTTTATGTACAAAGGCACAAAGTATCTAAACGATTTTGAAAAAGAACAACATTGGAGAGGTTACACTATTTGATTTCAGGCTTTACTATAAAGCCACAGTGACTAAGGCAGTGTGGTAATGGCATAAGGATACACACCCACTAGTGGAATAGAACAGAGAGTAAATAAGTAGATTGAAACATATACATACAACTGATCTTCAACATAGTTGCAAGATAAGTCAGTGGTGAAGGGATGGTCTCTTTTCAGCAAAACATCCTAGAACTGGATATCACAATGACCAAAATCAACTCCAACGCTTTCCTCATGCTATACACAAAAACTAACTAGAAATGTAACGTAAACCTAAACATAAAAGCTAAAGCTATAAAACTAGAATAAAGTATAGATAACCAAAATTGATGCACAGAACTTTAGAAAATAGATTTGTGTTGTTTAAGCCACCCAGTCTGTGCAATATTTTGTTATGGCAGCACTAGCAGACAAATATGGTATGTTTTTAAACTTTATACATTTAGGGAATTTTACCCCATGTATTTTCTTTTTTGTTTGTTCAAAATTATGTTTGGAAGACTCATTCATATTCATGTGTATAGCTGTACTACATTCATGTTCACTACTATAGTGTGACATACACCACGATTTATTTACCCATTTCCTCCAACGGACAATAACATGTCGCTGTTACAAACAATGCCAACATGAATATGTTGGGACATCTAACTCAGTGCACGCATGCAGGTGTTTCTCCAGGTTATAAAAACTTAGGATCAGAACTGCTGGGTCTTCAAGTAGATATTTCCAAAGTGGTCAAACCAATTCACGCTTCCATCAGGAGCATATAAGAGTTAACATTGCTCTCTCTTCTAACTAACATTAAGATCTTTTTTTAACTCATTGTATCAGGCTCTTATCTCTATAGCTACATTGAAACTATAGTTATTAAAGTCCCTAACAGGTTCTGTCTTGACAAATTCTACAGTCAATTATTGATCTTATTCTCCTTTAAAATTTTTTTTTTTTTATTTTTAGAGAGAAGGGAAGGGAGGGAAAAAGAGAGGGAGAGAAACATTGATGTGAGAGAGAAACATTGATCACTTGCCTCCTGACCTGGGACCAAACCCACAACCCAGGCATGTGCCCTGACCAGGAATTGAACAAGACACTCTTTGCCTTGCAGGATGACACCCAACCACCTAAGCCACATCGGTCAGGGCTTATTCTTAAAAAAAAAAAAAAAATAATAATAATAATAATTAATGTTTATTGTTGCCACTATTACAGATGTCCCCCATTTCCCCCAATCTTTTTATTGATTTATTTGACATCGTAGTTTGCTTTCTTGTTAACTTACCCTTATCCTATTCTCCATGCAACAGTCAGAGTGATGTTTACATGCTATTATCTTATATAAAGAGTTCCAGTGGCTTTCCGAATAAATTCCAAATTCTTCCTATGGCCTAAAAGCTTCTGTGATCTGTTCCTATCTGCCTTCACTTCATTCTACCACCCCTATTACCTGTCTAGCCCAGGCTCGCTCTGTGCCTGATACATCTCCTGTATTTGCCATTCCCTCTGCCTGGAACATTCTTCTCTCAAATAGTCAATGGCTTGTTCTCTGACTTCATTTATATCCCCAACCACTTTTTACCATTTCAGAGAGGTACAACACTTGGTGAGCCCTGAATGTTGAGGCAACAGATACGAAAGCAGATCCCAGTTTGCACTTGGGCACTATTAGAGACTTAATACCTGACCAGAGTTCCAGATGACTATTACAAACTGACCATTGTGTACCAGTTGTTATTTAATCCAGCAAATTATGAAATTGGACATTCAAACCTGCACTCCACTGTAAAAGCAAGTCTGGAAGACAGTAAATTCTATGTGCCAGTGACTCAGATTCTCACGGCGCCTGTTCCTGTTTCGAAGGACAAAAGTGAATATTATAGGTTAAAAGGGGTGGACTGTAATGGACATTCTCCTTTTACCCCCATAGGTCTATTGTTTACGCTGCTCTGTGTCTCAGCAGGCTATTAGTTTATGGATTGTATCACTTGGGGTTCCATGCCCTCTGGCTTGCAATTAGATTTGGCCAAAAGTAGGAGGAGAACTGAAGAGTGACCAGCTGTCCTGGTTTGCCCAAAACAGAGGGGCTTCTCAGCATGTGGGACTTTCAGTGCTAACTCCCAGGCAAACTGGGAGGAGTTGGTTACCCTACATCTTGGCTTCCCTCTCCCTGGGCCAGGAGTTGGAAGTAATTGTAGTTCTTTTAGCAAAGGCCACAGCTCCCATTGGGAGGCTAGGTCCTACAGCCAGCCACCTGCTCTAGGATCTGGAAATCAAGTTCTTTCTATGTAACTTAAGGCCTAAAGGTAGTACCTCCTCCTCACCATTGTTTGTCCCCAGACTGTGCTCCATCCCTGGTTGATTGCTATAATCCTGACCATCTTTTTCATGAAACTTTCAATTACCCCAACTGAATGAGCCATCTGTTTTCTGCTGGAATACTGATACATTCTGGTCTATTTTTTCCTCAACCACTATTACCACCTGATACTATCTTGCATATTTATTTACTTCCTGTTTTCCCCATTAGAATGTAAGCTCCTTGAGGGCAAGGTCTTTTCTGTTCTGTTCACTGCTACATCCTCCACACTTAGAGCAGTGCCTGGCACAGAGCAAACCCTCAATAACTAGTAAAAATATTTTATGGTCAATAACAATTAAGCTATGATCTTACTAATAACAATTTACCAACAATAAGTATTTGTTGAATAGTTAATTAAATGATTTGAAGGAGCCCTGACTGGTGTGGCTCAGTGGTTTCAGCACCGGCCTGCAAATCAAGGGCTCACTGGTACGATTCCCAGTCAGGGGACATGCCTGGGCTGCAGGCCAGGTCCCCAGCAAGGGGCACATGAGAGTCAACCACACACTGATGTTTCTCTCTTTTTCTTTCTCCCTCCCTCCCCATAAAATAAATAAATAAATATTTTAAAAATATGATTTAAAGGATACATAAACATTAGCAGTGACTGTCTTTCAACAGTGGAGTTGCAGGTTATTTAAACTTTCTCTTTGGTACCTTTCTGCATGTTATGAATGCACTTTGATATAATTATATTACTCTATAATTAAAAATGCTATTTATATACACTCTAAGAGGAACAAACAGATGCAATATGTATGTCAATTTATGTAAAACTGAAAGGAGAAGGCCCAGCTCTACACAGCGCTTCTAAGGAAAGATGAGAGTTAGATGCTTTGAAACAGATTCTTAAAGAAAGACAAATTCTAAATATGTACAGGAGAAATTTAAAAAATGAAAATAAAAAATAAGATAAAATAAAAAATAAAATAAAAATAAAAATGCTCCAAAACTAAAAAGATGCAGAAAATCTAGAGTAAAAGAAAGAAAACACAGAAGTTGAATTTCATAGAACGGTAGTAATGAGAGGACCAAATAGAAAAGTAGCAAAATATGATGTAGAAGGGAGACCATGTAAAACATTTGAACAAAGTTGGGGTCAAAATTATAGTGGCTACTATTTATAAAGAATTTACTACCAGCCAGTTCTGTCCTCAGAGTTTTATATACAGGATCTCATTTAGTGCTTGTGGTGTTTGTTATAGTAGTAATGGACGCCACTGAATCCTACCTCCCCAAATCTACATCCTTGTATAATTCTCATCCACATGACTCTGAAACTGGTTATGTGACTTATTTTGGTGAATGACATATTAACAAAATTAACACAAACCGGTTGGAAAAGTGTTTTTTGCAGGGAGAGATCTCCAAGATGGCAGCCTAGGTAAACATGGCTCGCCTCCTTGAACAACCACATCAAAATTACAACTAAACTACAGAATAACCACCACTCAGAACTGGCAGAAATCAGGTTGAATGGAGATCATGCAACCACAGAATTGAAGAAGCCACATCCATCCAGACTGGGAGGAGGGACAGAGATGTGGAGACATGGAACAGGCTTGTCCCACACTCATGTGTGGCAGATAAACAGTGGGATGGGTATCTCAGGACCAAGGAGTCCCAGCCCCACACCAGGCCCCCCAGCCCAGGATTCCAGTGCCAAGAAGATAAGTCCCTGTGGCTTTTGGCTGTAAAAACCAGTGGAGATTGAGTTGGTGGAAGAAACTGCTCAATTCCTAATCAGTTCCTCTTAAAGGGCCCACACATGAACTTACTCATCCCCACTGAGCTCCAGCACCAGGGCAGAGGTTTGAAAGGCACCAGTGGCACACAGGGAGGACTGAAGTGTCTGGCATCAGAGCGAGAGATGGGGGACAGCTTTCTCTAAGACAGAACTGCTGGCAGAGGCCATTGCTCCTCTTCTGAGCCCTCACCCACCAGAGCCACAGAGTGTAGTGGGTACTGTCTCTGAGACTCCATCAACCTGCCTAATACCGTTTGCCTCATCCTGGTGATTCCCTGAGGCTCCATCTCACCCAACCTATGGGCCCACCCAAGCAGTTAACAGTAGCTTTTCCAAATGATTGACATATCTTGGCACATGCTTCTGATCTTTCTAAATCCTCTCTAACAAACAGCAGCTGGCGTGCTAAGTGGTCCCAGGCTCAGCACTAGCAGCAGCTGGCCTTGAGTCACAGCCTGGCTTTGCTAGGGTACCTCTAAGCCCAGCAGAAGAAGCAGCCAGCTGCAGACTGCTTTATAGCTTATGCCAAGTGGCCCCAGACAGAACACAAGTGGGCACCAGAGCCTGCTGAAGTAAGCCCTGCTCTGTGGAGTGAGCCCCTGAACAGCTGATCCTCCACAGAGGGTAGAAATTGGTGGCCAGTGGTCACAGTCCTTGCAGTTGACTGGCCCGAGTAAATCCCTCCCATTAACCTGCCAACAGCAATCAAGGCTCAACTACAAGAGAAGGACATACTCAGCCCACATGGAAGGTGCACCTCAAGTACCCAGCTTGGGTAATAAGGGAAGTTTGGCCACTGGACCACACAGGACACCTACTACATGAGGCCACACTACAAAGACAGAGAGTCATAGCAGCTCTACCTAATACATAGAAACAAACACAGAGAGGCTGCCAAAATGAGGAGACAAAGACACATGGCCCAAATGAGACAACAGACAAAACTTCAGAAAAATAACTAAACAAAATGGAGATAAGCAATCTCTCAGATGCAGAGTTCAAAATACTGGTTATAAGGATACTCAAGGAACTTAGTGGGGATCTCAACAACATAAAAAGATTCAGTCAAAAATGAAGGATACACTGATTGAAATAAAGAACAATTTACAGGGAATCAACAATAGAGCGGATGAAGCTGAGAATCAAATCAATGATTTGTAACAAAAGGAAGCAAAAAACAACCAGCCAGAATAGCAAGAAGAAAAAAGGATAGTATCAGCATCCTCTGAGACCACTTCAAGCACACCAACATTCACATCCTAGGCGTGCCAGAAGGAGAAGAGAAAAAGCAAGAAATTGGAAATCTATTTGAAAAACTAATGAAAGAAAATTTCCCTCGGTTGGTGAAGGAAATAGACATGCAAGTCCAGGAAGCACAGGGTCCCAAACGAGATGGACGCCAAGAGGCCCACACCAAGACACATCATAATCAAAATGCCAAAGGTTAAAGATAAAGAATCTTAAAAGCAGCAAGAAAAAAGCAGGTAGTTACCTACACGGGAGTTCCCATAAGACTGTCAGTGGATTTCTCAAAAGAAACTTTGCAGACAAGAAGGGATAGGCAAGGAATATTCAAAGTGATGAAAAGCAAGGACCTAAACCAAGATTACTCTATCCAGCAAAGCATTTAGAATCGAAAGGCAGGTAAAGAGCTTCTCAGACAAGAAAAAGCTAAAGGAGTTCATCATCGCCAAACCCTTATTATATGAAATGTTAAAGGGACTTATTTAAGAAAAAGAAGATCAGAATGATGAACAATAAAATGGCAATAAATACATATCCATCAACGGATGAATCTAAAAATCAAACTGAGCAAACAAGCAGAACAGAAACAAATTATACATAGAATGGTTTGATGGCAGCCAGATGGGAGGGAGGATTGGAGGAATATGAAAAGGTGAAGGGATTAAAAATCACAAGTTAGAAGTTACAGAAGAGTCATGGGGATATAAAGTACAGTATAGGAAATGGAGTAGCCAAAGAACTTACATGCATGACCCATGGACATAAACAAAAGTGGGGGGATTGCCTGCAGGAGTAGGGGGTGCTGGATGGAGTGGGGCAAAGGGGAAAAAGTGGGACAGCTGTAATAGCATAATCAATAAAATATAATTTAAAAAATAAAAAAGAAAAGTGTTTTGCATGCCAGCGCTTGCTGTCTGATTTTGGAAACTTGCTGCCCTGTGAAAAAGTCTGGGCTGGTCTGCTAAAGATAAGCGACCCAAGCCATAGAAAGCACTCACAGCCAGGCTTATATAATTGAAAGTGGCTTAGCTCCTGCCCTAGGTGAGCCAACAGATGAGTCCTTGAGTTATCCTAGGCAAGACCAGAAGGAAAACTCTGTCCAGCTGAACCAGTCCAAGCTGATGACCTACAGAACCATAAGAAAATAACATGGTTTAAAAATGGCTGACGTTTTAGGTCACTTACTTTTGGGGCCCCTTTCTGTGGAGTAGTAGATAGACACAAACCTCAAAATAACCTCCAAGATATGAATCAGTAGACACTTATAAAATGAGAAAACAGAGTCATAAGAAAAAGCAATTTGCTGAAGCTAGTAAATGACAAAGCTAGTATTTAAATCCAGGTTGTCTGAGTCCAAAATCTTGAACTACTGCCTTCCAGTAAATGGGAAAGATGATTTGAAAAGATTTTAAATGGGGAAATACCAACCGCTGGCAGATTGGTGGTGAGGTGTTTCTAACAGGGAAAAAAGGAGGCTTTGGGAGACTGAAAGGACAGCAAGACATTCCTTGAGAAGGACTGCCAGAAGTCACGACCAAGTCCTGTGACTGCTGCGCTGAAGAGATGTTACTGCGCAACAGAAGGAGGGGAAGGCAAGGAGGAGAACCAACAGCACCCGGAGGTGCTAACGGAGCCGTGTCACAGCCCCCCCCCCACCACCACCAAGAAAGATATAATACATTGCTTCTCACCTGACAGAAGGTGTTGGTCTTGAGCTTCATAATTGGACTGTATCTCCATGGGCTGCAATTGGACGCTCGACACCTCAGGGAGCAACCGGGGAGTTACCATGTCCTCTGTAAGCTTTTCTTGTCTGAGACCCGGAGGCAAGTGGGCACCACCGGGCTTGGAAGGGAGTCATTGCGGAGCCTGGAGATACAATTCCTGGCCCTAGACCACCAGAAACATCCTCTAGATATCAAAGGAGCAAAGGAGAAAACAAAATCTCATTTAATTTCCACGTGGTTTTCTCTCAGAATTTATTAAGCTTCCTTTCTCTCATCCCGGAGTCAGGCTTTACCCCTTTCGGACACGAGTTCTCCATTCAAAGTCTAGAGATCTTCAAACATCACCGGGAGTTAATGCTAGCAAAGTAAGGGTATATAACTAGAAAGACAGGCAGGAGAGGTAATCTTAGAATTTTGCCCCAGCCGTTACCACCACGCTATTCGCTTCCCCTCCTGTACCCGCCGACACTTCTGATCCATCATCAGGACCTGTTTTTCCTCCTTCCCTTCTCCCTACACTCACACAACTCAGGTTGCTCTTTCCGGACACGGTGGGCCGATCCCCGTGGTCTACGCTCGTGATCCCACCCACCCCCGGTTTCCGGGTTTCCGGCGTTCATCCGATGGAACCCAGGGGCCTGCAAGGGCCGACCGGATACCGACCCCGCGCTGGGCCAGGAACCGAACCAGCTCGCCGAACCCGGGAACCGCGCCCGAGGGCGACCCGGGTGGCCTTGACTCTCCATGGCCCCAGGAAACCGCACACGGTGCCTTGGCAGCGCTGCGAGGACGCTCGAACGGAGAGATCACCCGAGTTCCTCCGCCTCTCCGGGGCCGACATCAACCGTACCTCGAGGAGTTCTCCAGACCGCTGTCCAGCCTCGCCCGCGGCGAGCCCGCCATCGCCAGGTCCGCTCCGGGAATCTGGGAGGGTTTGCTCGGCTCGCTGAGCGGGGCTGCGGAGGTGCGCATGCGCGGCGGGCCGGCGGCGGCCCCAAGCGGTGAACCGCGGGGCAGAGATTTAACACCGGAAAGCTCACGGCCCCAGCGGGGTCGGGACAAGGGACGCTGTGAGCCTGCGCCAGATCCCTTGCCCTAGCATCCCGTTCTTGATTTGCATGTCGCAAAATATCTTTCGGGAAAGCTCCCTGGGGCAGGGTAGGTCTTCTGACTACAGATCGAGTTCTCCCTTAGTTCTGTTACCTCTTTTATCTACCCGCCCCACCTCCCTCTCTCAATTAGATTCGCTGGTTTGCTTCCATCCTAACTGCCTGTCCTCTGATGTTTCCCCCGAACGTTGGGATGCCTCTTAGTCCCCTGGAGGCCTTGTCGAAATACTGATTGCAGAGCCCCACCGATTCAGCAGCAGGTCTGGAGTGCGAGCCCAAGTTCTCAGGTGATCCTGCTGCTGCTGATTCTGAGAACACACTTTGAATACCACTGCCGTAGAAAATAAGTAGTGCTCAGCAATTAATCCTTGAATTGCTGGGAAGCAGGTTTTCATCTATTCTGCCATCAAGAAAGGACAGGGGGTCTCCTTCTAAGAAGTTTGCTTCTTGCCTTTGCGATCCTTATTTTGACTAGAGGATAAGGGTATGCAGAAGGCCCTGAAATGGGGGTGGGCGGGGTGGACAGCAGAGCATCAGGGTAGGAAAGGATATTACCGTGTTCTCGGAAATATCTTGGGAAGTAAATGGGGGAATTGGGAGAAGAATTGAGACAGGTCAGACCTGTGACTTTGGATAAGACGCTTGGAAGAAGAGGTGCAAGTATGAGAGAGTGGCAGCCGGCTGAAGCGATGGTTAAGGTGGAGGAGGAGGGCTTCCTGTTCCAGCCCAAGACCCTCTGGCGATATATGAAATCTTCAGGTAGTTCGAATGAGACCCTAATGTTATCCGTAAGGACTTGTTTGGGTCCAGCCCTCACAAGTAGCAGTGCAGTTACTTAAAAAAAAAAAACAAAAAAACTTCACTAAGGTATAAAAGACATACAGTTATCAGCAAATCTTTCAAGTATACAATTTGACAGGTTTTGTCATATGTACACAAGCCATTAAGTTACCACCACAATCAAAATAGTGAACATATCCAGCAGCCCCAAAAGTTTTCTCTTTCCCTTGGTAATCCCTTCCTGCCTCCCACAACCCCCTACCAGTGTTCTGCTTTCAGTTATTACCCATTAGTTTAAATTTTCTAGAGGTTCAATTAAATGAAATAGTACCGAGTATACTCTTTTTTGGTCAAACTTCTTTCCATTGGATGTATATACCACAATTTATTTATCTGTTCACCAAGCAGATGGATATTGGTTTATTTCAGTTTTTTACCATTACAAATAAAGCTGCTTTGAACATTTATGTATAAATCTTTATATGGACATTTTTTATTACATAGTAGGTGTATGTTTAGCATTTTCAGAAACTGCTACACTGTTTTCAGAGTGGCTGAACCATAGACATTCACACCAGCAGTGTATGAGAATGCCATAGTGACATACCACTTATAACAGGTTTCCAATAAAACAGAATGAGAAAGTTAATAAAAAATTAATTATCACATACAAAGGTAAAGGGTTTTGTTGACCTTTATTCAGAAGTGAACATAGACCTTCTGGGTGTCTGACCAAGGAAACCAAACTGTTGTTTCAGATTATGCTAGATTCCTTGCTGTCCAGAGTTTTACCAGAGACATTACGTTCTGTGTGTGTGTCAGAAATCAGTTGGGAACAGTTTGTTGGATTGGCCAAAACAAACCTACAGCCGGCTGTGCTCCACACCAGCTGACAACTGAAGAGGTTGCCCTCAGGAAGGTAAGGAATTCAGAGGTTTTCAGAGAAACCAGGAAATAATACGAGATTCTCAGGAACGAAACAGAGAGGCCACCTACCAGTAGCCTACCTGATTTTTCTCTCCTCTTCCATTTCTTCTTGGGGAAAACTAGGCCAAATTAACATATATCTGATTTAGGCACAGATTCTAGGAAAGTGGTTTTTTTTTTTTTTTTTTAGATTATGATGAAAACTATGAGCCTTTTCCTCAGAAAGTTGGACATAAAGATCCACATGTGAACTTTTGCTTACCAGGTATTATTTTGTATTGGATATCAATTTCATTTGATACTGAAATTATATAAGCAATCCTCATAAAGGATGAATTTCAGTGTAAATATTAATTTCCAGTTCCAGGTAAAAAAGGGACATAAATCCAAATTGTGAAGCCACATAAAAAATTAACTTTCCTTTTGATCAAATCAATATGAACAAGTGGGCTGCTGCTATTTGTTTTGAACAAGACATCTACATAATGAACAGTATGACATTTTTACATGTTAATGGGTATGTCCAACTGACTGGCTTTTTAAAAACAGAATCAGTGGTGAAAAATCAGAATCATTCTAGGAAATACTGGCCACTCTAATGGGAGAGATGGGCAGTCTTATGTCAAGAAACATCAGACTTCCCCAAGACATTTAAAGTTGAATTCAGATCAGATCATTTCCTCTGTCTTCAATCAATGAGGTCATTGACATCAGTATGAGAAGTTTTCAAAACAACTCTTGGTTTGTCCTTACCACATTGCTGTAGGTTGACTTATGTCCCTGAATAAAAATATGTTCTAGTGCTCACCTCTGGTACCTACAAATGTGCCTTTATTTGGAAATAGGTTCTTTGCAGATGTAGTCAAGTTAAGATGAGGTCATAGTGGAGTAAAGTCAAACTGGATTAAGGTGGGCCTGATCCAATGACTGGTGCCCTTAAAAGAAGAGGGAAATTCAGACCTGGGCGACTCAGAGAGAGGTGCCACCTGAGCATGACGGCAGAGACTAAAGTGCTGCAACAATTACGCAAAGAACACCAAGGACGGCCAGCACCCACCAGAAGTTAGGGACAGGTATGTCCCTTTGAAGGACAGCTCCCTTCATAGGGAGCATGGCCCTGCCGGCACCTTTATTTTGGTGCTGTGAGAATAAATTTCTAACTTTCAGAACAGTGAGAATAAATTTCTGCTGCAGTGAGCCACTCTGTGGTACCAGAAGTGGGGTGCTGCTGTAAGAAAAACCTAAAAATGTTGATGTGTATTTGGAATTAGGTAATGGCTAAAGGCTAGAGGAGTTTTAAGGCTCATGATGGAAAAAACCTAGGCTGAGATTGTTAGTAGAAATATGAACATTAGAGGTGATTCTGGCAAGCACTCAAAGAAGTGAAAAGGACTTTGAGAAGTGTCCTCTCACTGAAGAGAGTACATGTAGTGTCGTGAACAGAATGTTGCTAGAAAGAATGAACATTGAAGATATTTTTGGTGAGGACTCAGACAGAAGAAAAGAACATATTATTGGAAACTGGAGAAAAGGTGACCCTCTTTATAAATAAGCAGGAACTGACTGCATCATAATCTGCTAGTAGGCAAGAACAGTTTGTAAATGTGAAGGTGGTTATTTAGCTGAGGAGATTTCCAAGCAAAGTGTGAAAAGTGTGGCCTCGTTTTCCTTTGCTGGTTATAGTAAGATATGAGACGAGAGAAATAAATTAAGGAAGGGACTATTAAGCAAACAGAAATGAGCACTTAGTGATTTGGAAAATTCTCAGTTCATGCAGACAGCATGCTCTGGAGACAGGGCCATCAGGGTGGCTGGACAACCTTTCAGTGACCAGATTCGGTGTGGGATTCATAGATCTAACAGACCGACTCGGCAGAAAGCAGGAATAGAAATTGGGTCACCCAGAAAGGATCTGTGGAGAACCCTTGCAACTAATTGTGTGGATCCCCCCTTGATACCCGTGGAAAACCAACGTGGCTCTTGAGAAAGTTGTATCACCAGAAACACTGCCAGCTTAGACTGACTTGGACGGAGACACTAAGAAACAAAGGAAGGCCATCAAGCTGGGATCTACATGCAGGAAATGCAGTGCCACTGCTGAGGGCTGGGAGATCAGAGCCACCTCAGCTGAGAGTGGCTCAAGGGCCAGTGGGGCCTATGTGACCTAGACATTGGAGTTGACTGGGTGTCTGTGGCTCCAGAAGCTGGGGCTGATGGTGCTTCCACTGGCCCACAAGGCACAGGGAGCCACAGAATAATTTTGGAACTTTAGAAATATTTGGAAATTAAACAATAAATGTCTAACCTATGATTCAAAGAAGAAATTACAGGCAAGTTAGAAAATATTTTTAACTGAATGACAATGAAATGCAACATAAAAGTTTATGGAATGCTGCTAAAGAAGGGCTTAGAGGAAAATCTGTAGCTTTAAATGCCTATATAGAACAGAAAAGAAAATCTCCTATCAGTAACCTGAACTTCCACCTCAAGAAACTTGAGGTGGAAGGCATTGACAAACCTTTATAGACTGAGCAAGTGAGAGAGAGAGAGAGACAGACAGAGAGACAGAGAGACTGAGATTGCCAATAGCAGAGAAGGGGGGACGTCACTACCAACACCATAGAAACTTAAGGGTGTACGGAAATACTATGAACATCTTTATCCCAGCACATTGTACAATGGAAGTGAAATGGACAAATTACTGGACATAATACAACTTACATTCTAAAACCACCTGAAAAAGCAATAGAAACTGAGAATAAGTATATGAAAAGTATACAACTTAAGAAGTTGAGTTAGTAATATATTTTTTCTAACAAGGAAAGGCATGGGCCTGGATGACTTCATTAGTGAGTTTTATCAAACATTTAAGAATAATACTAATCCTTCACAGTTTCTTCTGGAAAATAGAGAGGGGGCCAGTAATGACTCTGAACCAGAGCCAGAGGAAGACATCACAGGAAAAGAAAACTACAGACAAATATCTTTAACAATATAGACAAAAATACTCAATAAAATAATAGCAAATGAAATTTATTAAAACATGAAAAAGGATTACACACCTCAACCAAATGGAATTTTTCTTAGTAATATAGATTGGTTTAACATCCAAAAAGAAGTTAATGTTTTAGAAACTCTATTTTCCATCAGCCTTATTTCCATTCTGTTCGAGAGTTTGTGAAAGAGCTTTGGACCATTCACTCAGTGGCTGTGCCCACCCATTCAGTGGCCTGAGCCGTGGGGGCTGCAGACCAGTCTTTAGTAACATGAGTGTGCTCAGTTTGTGAAAATTCCACAAACTGCACGTGCCCTTATCTACTTGTATAGTCAGCATTACTAACCGATACTATTCATCTGTTCTTCATTCAAAGCATCACAACGCAGGCCAAAAGGCACCATATTTTATTACAACGGTTCATGCTATTTTCTGAGACAATTCCTCTGCGTATCCCATCCCATTTTCTCCCTATCTGCTATTTCTGTTTTCCTCTATCTTCAATTTCTCTCCCCACTCACGCTTTATCCTTTTCTACAAATATACTTAGGCCTCTATTATCCTTAAAAAACAGACACCTTTTAATTGTATTTCCTAAGCCAACCAGTGCCCCTGCTTCTTCCATGATCATATTTCTCCAAAAGTAATTATTAGGTATTCCTGGTGCCTTACCACACACTGTCATTCCACAGGTAACATCTCTCCCCGGCCCTTCTGCCCCTCCCCCTAATTCTAATTCACCCCAGTTCTCACCCTCCCTCCTCTAGCTAGCTCTCTGTCGCATCTACTAGTCACCGGGTCCCTCTCCCAAAATACTCTCTTGGCTTTCATGTCTGAACTATCTTGGCTCTTTTTCTCTGAGCATCTCCTGTCAGCTCTTCACACCCTCAAGCATCAGTATCTCCCAATTCTGTTTATTTCCCACAGGATCTCCCTTGGTGATGTCATCCCCTTCCCCATCCGCAACCTGACTTTCTGATGGAGCAAACCTTGCTTCGTTCACATTTCTAATCGCCCGTGCTATCTCTCGTCTCTTTTGCCCTTCAGTCTTCTCTATGAAGTACTGTCAGGTAATGCACCGAAGTACGCTTCTGGCCATGTAACGATCTGCACTGATTACTAACTGCATTCCTAACTCCTGAGCCTGGCATTTGAAACTCTCTAAACCCGACCCCAATCTGTCCCTTAGCCTAAGTTTCTGCCAACCAAGATGCTGGGCTAATGTTCCTGCCACTCCCCACGTGGAAAACATTGAGCTTCCTTAAATAGATATTTTAGTCATCCATCAGGGCTCAGCTAGAGGAGCGCATTCTACGAAAAAATTATTCTGACCTCCTGTTCCGCCTACGGTCCCGCTGCGGCGCCCCCCACCCCCGGCAGCGCCCTTTCCCTCCGAGGCGCGGTCTGTCCTCCGCGGGGCACCTTCGCCATTCCTGGGCAAGCACCTGGGCAAGGATCTTCTACCCCGCACTCCTCCCTGCAGTTTCTCGGCCTACCGTATGCAGACTGGTGGGTGAATGTGCTCTAATCCTCCTCCTCCTTAAAATTTGGGGCCCTAGTTTCTATTTTATGTCCTTGATGCTATTTCAACCTCAACGCCCTCTGTCTCTTTAAAAATGTCCTCTTTCAGTCGACCATCAACCGTTTTAACCTGGAGCTGTCTCCACCGGGTCCCACCCAGAAACGTGCTGGTTCTTTCCAACCCCACCGTCCTCTTTCCGAGCCCCCCACCCGCCAGCCGCGCGCCTGGCCACCGAGCTGCAGTCCTCCGGGCTTCCTAGAGCCCCCCCCCCCCTTCTGGCGGCAGGTGCGGCCCAGGCCCCGCTGGCTTCGGCCCTGGGTTCGGTTGCCGCATTCTGCGGAGCGAAGGTCAGTGTGGCTGCCTGGCAGCGCGGCTCTTGGTGCTTTACAAACCGCCACCGCGTGGTGTCACCCTCCCTGCCGCCTGGCCTCTGCTGCCTCTGTCTCGGGCAGAGCCTGCAGCTGCACCAGGTAGCCTCCTCTCTTGGAAGCTACTTACCAGCCAGCCCATCCGTCCGTCGGTCCATCCTTTCTTGCATTTCTCCTTTTGCCCGTCCATCCACCCGCCCTTGCGCCCACCGACACTTAAAGCGCTTACTGGCGCTTTCTGTGTGCTAAGCCACGGGCGAAGGAATCAGAGATGCACCGATGGAATCTTCTCAGGCAGCCGAAGCTCGCTCCTGAGTCAGGTCCCCCGTCTTGACTTCCCAGTCTAGCTTAAATAATTTATCACTGATTACTTTCCGATTTGTAGTTCTAATCACTATTAAATTTGGTCATTAACGTCTGCTTTCTCTTTAACGACCCGCTTTCCTTACTATTTTTTAAGTCTGTAATGGTAAGGCCACTGTCTCATGTACAGCTCCACTCCGCGTCTAGCATAGTGCCTGCACAAACTAGGCACTCAATAAATATTGTTAAATGTGTGAAAAACAGGCCCTCTTCCAAACGACCCTTGGTTTTGTGGAGAAGGCAGACGAGAAAAGGCAGTTAGGAGTATACATCTGAAAGTATGGACTCTGGAGTCACGCCTTTTGGTTTCAAAATAGTCCAGACTACATCACTTACAAGCCATATGACCTGGTGCAAATTGCATAACTTCTCTGTTTCTCTTGGGTAAAACACTGGAGATAGACCATAGAGAACTGTGACGGTGAAATGAAGACACTTAAAGCAGATAGATAGTGCTTGACTCTGTAATAAAAGCTCGATTAGTGTTTTTTTGTTACAGTTAAATAAGCAAACAATGCAGATACATTTTTGAGGACTGTGTTGCAGCAAGCAGCACTGTTGAAAAGTGCCCTGGAGGTGCCCTCTGGGTTGCTGGCTGGGACCAGCAAGGCCGTCTGCAAGCTCAGGGCCTTCTGGCCCCTGAGTGTGAGGCAGCTGGGTTCCCTCGACAGCTCCATAAACAACTTACACTGAAACGCAGACTTCTGGTCCAGAGCTGTCCACTTATGCCTCCTGATAAGCCTGGAGGATTTAGGACTAACCTAGGGAACTCTGATGTGCAGGAAGGTGGACCAGTGACAGACAAGGAACAGACAATGCTTTATGTTGAAAGCTTCCCTTCAGCCACACACACTATGGAGGACAAGTTGATGAGGCATAAAATTTTAATAAAAATTAAATAATGTCACAAACCTATTGAAATTATAAGGCAATATACACAACACAGGCCAGCGATTGCTAAGTAAAAGACACACATCAGTGTGATGCAAACTGGTAAATGTCACATAAACATGGATGCACAGATCTGATGGTGCCTTGTCATAGGACTTTCTGAATGTCAGTTGTCACATAATAACTAAAGAAGCGTATTTATTATTTTTCTTATACTAAAAAATGTAAGAAAATTGCCTTGAGTTTCTCTGTGTTTAGGTGTATATGGAGCATCTCTTAAATCTAGCAAAGCACAGTTAGGAAAATGCTATTTCGTAGGCATCTCGAAACTCTTCATATGCTCAGTAAATACCGCCATCTTTTCAGCCGCCAGAGCCAGCCAGAAACCTGAGTCCTCGGTTTCCCTCTCTTCCAAATCCTCATCCTGTGTGTCTCTAAGTCTTGCCAAATCTCTCATTTTTATATCTTTTGGCTCACATAGATCCGACCCTCATTGCCCAAAAGCTTGCTACAGAGTCCTTCCCTGTCTGTGCCCCACACCACTCTCCGGGTAGGGAGACAGACCCTCCAGCCCTCCTGTGTGTGGCCTTGGGGACCGAGTGCAAACTTCACTACATCGTCTCAGAGCCTTGGTGGCCTGGCTCTTCCTCCGTAGGTTTGTCCTCTCACCATTCCTTCAGTCTGTCCCCAGCTGCGGCCCAGGGTTTTTGTTTCATTTTGTTTTTTCTTTAAACCTGGCTGTTCAAACAGAAGCACGTGGGGCAGTTGCTGAAGCCCCACCGTGGAGAGTCTGACTCACTAAATCTGTTGTGGGGTTCATGCTGTGTGCCTGCTTCTGAGCCATCACCAGGGGCGACAACCATTATTCTGGCCTTTGAACCATCTGCAGTGTCCTCAGTGGGTCATATCCTCTCACCTACTCTTCTCTCCCCAATGGTCTTCTACATCTTCACCTGGCTCACTCATATGAGACTCTGTTGAGGTGTCTTCCCCAGGTGGGAAGCTCTCCTTGGTCTCAGTTGTCTTTCTCTGTGCTACCTTTTTGCTTTCCTCCATCCTTGATTTATCACAGTTTACCTGTCACTTCCCATACTAAATAAACTAGGAGTCTTTGGGGACAGGCTATTTGGGGACAGGCTATCACCTGAGGATATATTTATTGATTTTAGAGCAATAGGAAAGAGAGGGAGCGAGAAAGAGAGAGACAGACATCAGTGTGAGAGAGAAACATTGATTGGTTGCCTCCCATATGTGCCCTGACTGAGGGTTGAACTTGAACCTAGTTATATGCCCTAACCAGGGATTGAACCTGCAACCTTTTGGTGCATGGGATGATGTGCTAATCAACTGAACCACCCGGCCAGAGCGAGGACAGGCCTTTTAATGCTGTCAGTACACTGTCTAGCACATAGCTCAAGTATTTGTTGAAATAATGGATGAAGGAATCCATTCCTCTCTCCTTTGTGCTGTCTCAGAACCTTGACTTAAAGTCAAGAATGTTTCTTCCTTGTTCGTATATCCCCCCTGGCTTTTCTCCGTGATGGCATTAACCTGTTCTGTAATAATAAAAGCAAGTGCTTCAGAGTTGGGCAACCTCAGGTTCATGACTTGACTTTGCTGTTTACCAGATTGGGGCCTTTGGCAAATGACTTGATAAGTTACTAAACCTGTTTCCTCACCTGTAAAATGGAGATGATAATATCTACTGTATAGTATTATTGTCTAGCCCAAATAGAATAGCGTTCGTAAAATGCCTGGAACATAGGAGGTGTTTATTAAAGTGCACATTCCCTTCTTCGGAGCGATGCCACGGCAGTACAGAGAGAGCTGAATACTCTGGTTGCAGAGCCTGGTTCTGCTGCTTCTTGGTTGGGTAGCTTTGACCAGCTCATGGTTCTCAGTAGCCTCATTGGGAAAACGGGCGTTGTTATAATTTTCCTTATTGAATTGTTAGGAAATTATAAGATTTATGTTAGGTATTCAGCTACTGCTTGGCATCCAGTAAGTGCTTAATAAAATGGCGATAATTATTCTGAGAAGTAATAATATACTACAGTGTTTTTCCTGCTTTCTATGGTCTATAAGCACTACTGATTATCCCCTATGGTGTTCCCTAACACTATTTTCTAAGGATTGAATTGGTTTTGGTAATACTCAAATTTTCTGTCCTGAAAAAATCCTGCGCCATCTGTAAGTGTATTGTTTATACAGAAGCTTCCTTTTAGTCAGTTTTCTTTACAGTGCTACACTCCCTGGCAACCAGTCTTCAAAACCTGTATTTATATTCTAAGCACATTTCCCCCTGTGTAACATTAGCATTGCTCCCCTCAGGAGCACCCTGAAGAACTGGAATTCGGCACTCAGACACAGATCTCCATCCCCTCCCTAGGTCATCTGTGACCCCTTTCCAGGCTGTCTCTGCCCAGAGTGTTAGGACATGCTGCATCTTTGGCCTACCATGCTCCAAAAGAATGAGGATTTACAATTGTGAAGGCTGAGGAAGAGAATTATGTTTGGGGCAGGTCTTTAGCCTTCAGGGAAACCTGCCAGTGGTCAGGCAGTTTGGTTACTCTGACTCCTCTGGGCCCGGGGAGGCTCTGAACAGGCTCTGGGAGCTTTGCTGTCTGTGGCTGAGGGCAGATCCTGGAGCTGCTGATGCTGGAGCAGTTCCTGGCCATCCTGCCAGAGGAGCTGCAGGCCTGGCTGCGAGAGCACAGACCGGAGAACGGAGAGGAAGCTGTGACTATGCTGGAGGAGCTGGAGAAACAGCTTGATGGGCCAGCAGAACAGGTAAGAAGTAGGTGTTTTTGTTTGCTTGTTTTACTTGTTGCAAGTTAATGGGGAAGCCAGTGTGAATGAATGGCCTTGAACTTGGTTATCGAAGTATTGTATAATTTTTCTCTTTTGGATTATTATTTGTCCCCTGGGATCAGGTCACTAGGGCTTTTAGCCCTGTTGTGTTCTGTCTAATCATCTGAATGAGTTTCTGACTCCAGTGCCCTGCCCTGTTTTTCTAGGGGTTTTCCTCTTCATACATCCTTTGAATCATAGTGCTGGTACTTGATTGTTCCTAGGACACCGCTCATAGCCAAGGAACGATCGGACAGGAAATGCCATCCTTGGCAGCACTGAAGTCGCTGAGTATCCAGCTCCAGCCCTTGGAGGATCAGTGCCAGTGCAAGAGTGAGACTCAGGAACCCCAGGCTTTCTGCGAGAGAGGTGAGGAGCCACAGGCCGTTTGGAGGTGAGGATGGAGGTGAGGGCTCTCATCTGTGACATGGTTCATTTCCTTAATGACAGTCACTTGCCATGATCAGTAAGTATTGTGGAAAGTCCCCCTTGACTAAAAATATTCTTCCATTGTTTCTGCCAAGAATCTAAAATTCCAGTGTAATTTCTCACTTTGGGTTAAGAATTAAGGTCTCTGATAAAATTCTCTAATAACATCCATAATATTTAAAGACCAACATTCTGTTGTTTACTGTTATGGCCCCACTGGCATGGAGATGAATAATGTAACAGAAACCACATCTTAAACAGACAAAGTGTGATATTAAGAATTATTAACTATCATAAGGGATTCATTATTAAGGGACAAAATAACTCTAGCGAATACAGGAGTAATACATAGAGGGAGCCTCTAGGGCTGAGGCAGAGCACCCAAGGAGGAAACAGATCTGTAAGAGGGTGCAATTAATACCTGAGGAAGTTTGATTCCTCTGCTAAGATGTCCTGATTTTCCTTCCGGACACTGTTGCTTCTGAAGACTTGGTGATCAAAGCTGCTGCGGGTAAGAGGAGGTGTGAACTTGGGGGGTACGCCTTGTGTGTCCAAAGGTCATGGGATTATCACTGAGCGAGGCCAAGCAGAAGTCTGAAGGCTTCATTCGGATAGAGGGTTGCCTTTTCTTATAAATGACGATCGTATGATTTCATGTTCTTAATATCATTTAATGGTTTTCTTATTGTGAATTAATTGTAAATGTTGATAATACAGAAAATGAGAAAGCATAAATCACCCACAATCCCACTCACTGCCCACAGGAACACTGTTATCATTTTGGAATTCTATTAGTTTTTTTCTTTTTTATCCCAACCTAATGTTTTTCGGTAACATCTTGTTTGGTAAATCAATTTTAGTAACTGACTTTAACATTTATAGTTCAACTGTTTAGCATTACAACGTAATGCAAGGTGTACTGTAATAAAAGTTGACTTTTAAGTTTTGCTTTGAGATGATTCGTTCAGGAGTAGGGAGCACAATACCATGAATGGAGGTGTGCTGGGAGAATTGGGGGAGTTGTGGGAAGAAGCCAGGGAATTGGTGTTCTTAGCTTTTATTCCCTGGGCCAAAAAGTGTCTGTAAACTGACAGTCCCCGGGACACAAGTTCACCAGGTGAAGTCACAAGTAGCCTCTTGAAACACACACACACACACACACACACATGCACGCACGCACACGCCTGGGCCCACCTGAATCAGGACGATTCCCCACCCTTGAGAGCAAGAGCCTGGGCGACTGCCATGACCTTCCCCTCCTCTCTCAGCAAGTCCTCAGTGGAAATGCTTGTGCAGGGAAAAAAGACCCATGGCCCTTCAGATGCGTGCTCACTGTGTCAACCGACAGCTGCCAGTGATAGAGGTTGAGTAGCATCTGGTTCAGGCCCATCAAAAGCAGGGGGTGGGTGGCTGTAAGTGGAGACTGCCCACAGAGCTCACCTTTCTTCTTGACTGCAGAAATGCTCTCCAGATTAGTCCTCCTACACGGGAAATCAAGGTACCTGGCAATTTCCCTTTGTCTGAGGATTCACTTTATGGAGCAAGGGAAGCAAAGATGTTCACAGGGGATCTTGGAGAGACCAAGGTCAGATTTGCTTAATTTCCAGTCCTCTCAGCTGGACAGTGTTAACTGAAGCCTCTGAACATGAAGACAGAGAAGGGAAGAGGTAGGAAACTGGATGGTAAGCACCTTGCCTAAACTGCACATTATCTTTTTAAACTGTGAACCTGTTGTGCAAGATTCAAGGTAAACATTGCCCCCCCCCCCACACACACACCACCCCCTTCCTGAACTGCCTGTATACCAGACAAGGCCCTGAGCAGAAGGGAAAGGGAAAGGCATGACTCCTTGACACCTTTCCTCCAACAAAGTTGGTGAAGGAAAAAAACAATTACCTTTGACGTCTACCTTACACTGATGTGTCTTCTGTTTCATACATAGAATGCTGAAGCTTTAAGAGATCACTTACTTCAGCTCCTCTAATCTGAGGGTTCAGAATTGTGAGGTGAATTGTTTAAAGCTGCAGAATTAATGGACAAGAACTAGCAAAAACAAAGGTCTCCACTTCAAGGCTATTCCCTTTCTCAACTATAAATCTTCATGCAAACAGCTCCGATTTGCAGGTTTATAATTTGCAGAGGACATTAATTATACATTAGTGTGAAGTGGCTATGTCTGCCATTGCCACTCACCAATAAGGGGGCCACACATCAGGTAACAAGTAAGCTCATCTTCCTGACTTGGAAGGGACAGAGATGCTATAGAAACCATGTGCTTTTCTCAACATTTCTCAACTATCCTGGGCTTCCACTCTTTTACACCTTTTTCCTCTAATTTTAGTTTTTGGTATTTATTGAAAAAATTTGGAACACACAGAAAGCACAAGAAAAAAATTAAATCACCTATAATCTTACCACCTGAAGATCACCAGTGCAGAACTTTTAAGTTTATAGTACTTCCAGTATTTTTAATGCTTAAATACATTTTTTTACATAAAACCACAGCGTAATGGACTTTTAAGATATGAATGCTTTGTCATTTAATATCAGCATCACTTTTAACAGCTTTTAAGACTTTGTATACATTTATGATGGTTTTTGAGGCATAAATTTACAGGTAGAACTTTAAAGTCGAAAGGCAATGCTTAAGGCTTCTGGTATGGATTGCCTAAGACAGCATCTCCTCATATCACATTTGCAACATTCGAGTCCAAATTTCCCTAAATTTTTGTTAGTTTTATTAGGGTCAAAAAAATTGCCATCTCAAATCTTGCTTTAACATTGTACATTTTTAATTCTAGCAAGGCTGAACACTTAGTGTCCATTGGCATTTATTCCTTTGTGACTTGCCTATTTTAGAAACATTTTTTTCTGCTGCAACTTTTTCATGGGAGACAGTGTAGAGAAATGGCTCCACAGAAGAGTTCTGGATTCCTACTGCCTGGGCTCAAAGTCTAAGCTCACCACTTTTTAGTATAGGTTACTGGGTAAACCATAATCCTAAGCCTTCACTCTCCTCTGTGAACTATGGGCTGTCTGAGAAATCACTAGTACATGTATAGAAAGCCCTGATTGAGTACCTATCACGTTTCCTGTTGGTATGTGTAATAACTGCCTATAGAAAGACTATCTCCTTTTTGTAATATGTTGTATCATTCCTAGTTTGTCCTTTTTCTTTTGTGTCTTTCTCTGTGGAAGAAAACAAGAGTTGAATAGCTCTTACTATTCTGTTATATTTTACCATCTTTTCCAAATGACGCTGTGCCTTTCTTCTTCCGCATTCTAAGCCTGGGCACTTGGCCCTCCTGCCATTCCTGCCGGTGAGTGCACGCTCCTCTGTGTGCCCAACCTGGAGCACTACTTCTCTATCCATCCTCGTGGATGACTCTTTTCCTACGCACAGGACTCTGCATTCCCATACGTTTATTTTTGGCAAGGTGTGCTATAGCTCCAATCTATTAGGTATTTTGAGTAACACATTTTCCTGTTGCTACACACACCTTTCCACACTGCACTGAGAAGTACCGGTCTTGGGATACTTTTCCCGCTGGGTCCTTCAGAAGAGGGTGGTCTCTGGATGGACCATGACTGTTTCTTTCTGTTGTCACTTCCCTGTAGCATTGTCTTTAACAAAATTCACAAAAGACTGTGAACACTGCTAATGTAAGACAAAACTGAACACGCATGAGGTACCTAGAGAGTAAGTCACAGACCCAGCAATTGACAAAATAGTTTTTAGCACCTGAGCCCAAGGGAGTCCACTAGAATGGTGGGGCAACAGCCCCAGAAACAAATGACATGGTACCCGTGCCCACAGCAGCTTGACCAGAGCCTTGAAAACTGGAAGCTGACAGTAGCTCTGTTAGTCTTAAGCTCCAAAGATGTCCTTATTGTCTAAGAGAGGGGCATTTAGAAGTCTTCATGGACTCACCCTCCATGCCGGGCTCCTTCTGACTCCCTAGCCCTACCTGAATGAAAGGTCTAACCTACCTACAGGTAGGGCAAGAAAACTCTACAATAACTCTTTCTCTGGGTCACCCCAGACAAAGACAAAACTCTTCACCACCCCGTGGTCGAAGGACTCCAGGTTTTGTCTATTAAGAGACTTCACAGGCATGGCTTAAGAGATTCTGGCTCCATCCATACTTCTCTTACAGACCTGACTCCATTTCAAAAGAAATGCCACAGTAAGTGGCCTTTTAACTTCTCCCATGTACCCGATTTCCTTTCTGACCTTTGTCTATTGTTCCCTGGCCTGCCTACCTCCCACTCATCCTTCAGATCATTTCTCCCAGAAGCCTTCCTTGAGCCGAGGTTGGGTCAGGTACTCCTTAATGTCCCGTAGCACTGATCAAACCAGTGTCATTGCCTGTGTACCCTGTCCACTGAACTGTAAAGATAGATTGTCTCTATTTTCTACTATACCTAGTTCCTGGCACAAAACAGGTGCTCAAAAATACCTGCTGGATAAATGAATTTGCATTCCTCTACCTCACTGCTGGCCTGCCCTGGGCTCAAGTCATTGATGAAACTGCCTCCCCACTTGTCTTGCTGTCCTGACAGTTGTTAATTGATCAGTACAATTTTTGCATTCACAAGACAAAATGTCCCTCACCCTGTCCACACCATCCTCCACGTCTGGCACATGAGCAGTCGGACGCAGTGACAGAGCCTGGGCTGCTCTACCCTCTTCGTGACGTTCTCATGGGAAGTGAGGTTTCAGTGTAGTAGTCCCATTTTTCCCATTTCCTGAGTAGTCCTAAAGGTAAGAGGAAAGCTGGAAACGATTCTTCCTTCCCTCTGCTGTTCTGAGGCACAGGAAAAGCTCTCAAGGGACAATATCCTGTGCACTGGAAGTGCTGCATGAAGTTGGACTGGCTCGAGACCTAGTAGTTTACAAGCTGCATGGGGTCTGGCTCAAAAAAACCCTTTTGCCTAACGGAGATATAAATCTGACTGAAGTATTTACAATCGTCATTGTGTTCACGTTACTTTACAGTGTGGACCCTCTGATGGCGCAGAAGGACCGACCTGTGGCGGAAGGCCTTCCCACACTCGTTACATATGTAAGCTTCATCCCCCGAGTGGATTCTCTGATGCTGAACGAGGGCTGAGCTCCTTTTGAATGTTTTGCCACACTCACTACACTGGTAAGGTTCCTCTCCGCTATGAATTCTCTGATGTCTGATGAGGTTTGAGCTCAAACTGAATGCTTTTCCACACTCATTACATTCATAGGGCTTCTCTCCGCTGTGTATTCTCTGGTGGGTTATCAGCTCTGAGCTCTGCCTAAAAGCTTTTCCACACTCGTTACATTCGTAAGGTCTCTCTCCTGTATGAATTCGCTGGTGTCTTATAAGCTTTGAGCTTTGGCTAAAGGTTTTCCCACACTCATTACACTCATAGGGTTTCTCACCAGTATGAATTCTTTGATGGATGATGAGATACGAGCTTTGGCTGAATGCTTTGCCACACTCATTACACTTACAGGCTTTCTCACCGGTGTGAATTTTCCGATGTCTAATGAGGGCTGAGCTCTGATTGAAGGCTTTCCCACATTCGCTACATTCATATGCTTTCTCACCACTATGTATTCTCTGATGAATAATAAGATAGGACCTCAAACTAAAGGCCTTCCCACACTGGTTACATTTATAGGGCTTTTCTCCAGTATGGATTCTCTGATGCTGTGTTAGAGAGGAATGCTGTTTAAAGCTGTGCCCACATATATCACATCTATAAGGCCTCTCTTCTGTGGGAACTTTCTGATACGTTACAGAGTTTGTACTTAGAATCAAGCTTCTTTGAGGCTCATGATGGTCTACCTTTCCTAGAGATTTGTGTGTGAAGATTACTTGACTAAAACTGCCTCCTTGGATAGGGGATCTTCCTAATTTCTCCCCCGAAGCACTTTCCTGCTGCCACTCTAAACTGCTTTCGTGTTCACTAAATCCTCCGAATGAAAGTTCCTGGTAAAGTCCTGCTTTTTTGCCCGAAATGTCTTTCTTTGTTGTCGATTCATTGTTTTCACAATCTGAAATGATAATAGCAAAAAACAGATTTTTAGTTTCTCCAGTCACTCTCAGTACTCACTTTCTGTGGGAGAGAAAACAGATACACTCTCATCCCCATACACTCTCATCAAGATCACCAACTTCATGGCTGCTTAATCTAGTGGATATTTTATGGGTCTCACTTACTGGCCTCTCTGAAACACTGACACTGTGGACAACACCATCCTTCTAGAAACTGCTATATTAGCCTAATTTCTATGGCTGTTCCTTCACAGATTCAAGGCTGATCATTCAAACACGAGTTTTTTCAAATTTTGTTCTGGGCTCTTGTATATCCTCACTCTACAAACTGTCTGCTTCTTAGACTTCAATGACTAATGTACTTACGTTATAAGCTAATCAGATCCCCATTCTATCCCAGTTTCTCTGTTAAGCTCTAGACTCTCATATCTAATGCTAACTGGGCACAATACTTGTCACTATTTCAAAAACACCAAAATGTTCTGAACTAAACACATCATCATGTTTTTTTCCCGTTTTCCATTTATATGAATAGCACCACTATTAACCAAGCTGTTTAAGACTGAAACCTGAGTATCATCCTCAACTCCTCTCCACATGCTGCACTTTAAGTAACAACCAGCTACTGCAATGTAATTTCAATCCCGAGAAGCAGAAGTCAGCTTTGGTCTTCCCCACCTCTCACCATAGTACATCTTGATTTACTCATTGTGGCCAATTGCATTACAACAGGCTCTACTCTTGCCTTCAAATGCGTTCTCCACTTGCAACTAAATTTTTAAATGCATACCCCATCATGTTGTTCCCTTGTACAATACCCTTCAACTGCCCCCCACTGCACTGCACAAACTAGTTAGAATGACATACAAATTTTCACACTCTGGGTTTCCTTTTTTTCTGCAGTTTCTCTCACCACCTCTCCCCTATGAATATTCTATGCAAGTTAAATTAAATTATCTGCAGTTCCCAGAATGGGCTATATTCTCTCACCTTCAGAATGGGCTATATTCTCTCCCACAAAGGAATCTGTGGCCTTTGTTTAGGTGATATTGTAGTACAGGAAATAGATATTTGTACTTCATCCCTAGTTTCTGGCACAGTTTTCAAAACCCTTGCAATCTCCTGAGTGAGCAAGTATCTATTATTCATAATAAGCCCCTACCAACCATATCTGGGTTTATGCTACAGGTACCAACCAAGTGATTAAAGACTTGGAACTTTCAGCCCCATCTTCTAACCTTCTGGGAGAAGGGCTGGAGGTTGAGTTAGCTCACCACCAACAGCCAATGACGTAGTCAATTGTGTCCATGTAATAAAACCTCCATAAAAACCTTAAATGAAGGGGTTCTCAGAGCTTCCAGGATGGTGAATGCATACAAGTGCCAGGAGAATGGCACACCAAACTTCACGGCTGCAGAAGCTCCTGTACTCAGGACTGTTCAGGACTTCACCGTATGTATGCTGATTCATCTGTATCCTTTGTAATAAACCAGTAATCGTAAGTAAGGTGTTTCCCCGAGTTCTGTGAGCCACTACAGCAAATTATGAAACATGAGGAGGGGTTCATGGAACTGCCAATTTACGGGAAATCAGAACGGTGGGTAGCCTAGGACTATGTGCAGTTGGCGTCTGAAGTCGGGGGCCAGTCTTGTGGGACTGAAACCTTAACCTGCGGGTCTGCACTGATTCTGGGGAGTTATTGTCAGAACTGCTCGATGAGAGGGAAAACCCCATACATCCGGTGTCAGAAGTGTTGAGAAATGGTTTTCCCTTTAGCTTGGGATACTCCTCTTCCCACCTATTTACTTTGCTTTTTCCTCCTTATAGTTCGACTCCTTAGCTTAGATGTCTTTTCCTTTAAGAAGTTATACCTTGAACCTCTTGGGCCAGGTGCCTTTACATGTGTCCCCAGAGTACCCAGTGCCTACTTTTAGTCTATACTACACTACACTGAAATTGCCTTTTTGCTTGTCCTCTAACCCATCCAGACCTGAAAGTTCTTGAACACAAAGACCCAGTGCCTGTCATAGTACCAGGCAAGCATTAGTACCCAGTTAAGATATATAATGAAAGATAAGTAAATAAATGACAGGGAAACTGACACAAGGAGGCCTGATTGCAATTTGTGAGAGTTGCTGAATACACAGCTGCTAAAATGAGCACCCCTGGCCTAGAATAATACAAGTGAGGCTTACATGTGACAAGTTTGTAAAATGCAATAAATTCTGTATCATCAAAGCCAGAGGCCTGATAATGGTTCTCAGGCGATTTTTCTATTTCTTACCACTTTGAGGGGAAATGCAAGGGTCCCAAGGTTTCAGCTGTGTCCTTAAAGGCTGGATTTGGATGTTTAACTCTTGGGATGCTCCAAGACCTGTCAAATCCTTCCATGGTACTGCTGGTGCTTGTGGACTAGTTGGGACCTAAAATCAGTAAAATATGGTTAGCACTGTGAAAAAATCCCTGGGAAAATGCTTAGTAAAAAATCTTAGAAGTCAAGAAAGACAGCTCCATAGTTGAGGGATAGGGGAAAAAGAACAATTTAAGGTTGGAGATGGGCATGGCCCTAGTAGAACACGTCAGGGTTATGGTTCAACAGAGACAAATTTTCATCCTACTGTTATGATGATGCCACATGCTCCAGTTTGTAAATTCCTTTTCTCACAACATATTGCATCTGCCTGTTCCCACCTGCTGCCCTGGATCATCAAATTCCCTCTCCAAATCCTCCAACAGAGTCACAGCTTCCTCGCCGCTTTTTGGACTGTGTTGCTGAACCCAGACCTGCAGTTCCTCAGGCAGGATGCTCAGGAACTGCTCCAGCACCAGCAGTTCTAGGATCTGCTCCTTCGTGTGCAACTCTGGCATGAGCCACTGATAGCAAAGTTCTTGGAGTCGGCCCAGAGCCTCCCGGGGCCCAGGTGTCTCCTGGTAGCAAAACTTTCTGAATTGCTGGCGAAACAATTCTTGGCAGGATCGGGTACTCCCATTCTGCTTTAATTTCTGACCCCAGGAAAGGCTTTCTTCTACTTTCACTAGTATCAGTTCTTGTTCCTGAGGACTCTGAGGTACCAGGGTTGAAACTGCTCTGGATTCCACAGCCATTCTGGCCTGAAAGAGCTGTTCAAAAAAGCTCACTGCAACTGGGTATGCTACTTCAGAAAGTCTTGGAGTAATCTCTTCTTTCCTGAAGGACACAAAAGCACTGTCAACTTATAGCAGTGAAAAAAATCTCTTAAGAACTTATAAGAAGAAACGTCAGCCATCCCAGTAGTATATTGAAAGGAAGCAGGGTTGAGATGGTAAATAAATGAGTGGCAAACTAAACATTGTTCATGTCATTCACTATCTCCTATTTTGTAGAATTTCTACCACTAATTCTGTAGGAAATTACTTTAGAAGCAAAATAATGCAATATTAACATGAATCAGGTACTGAGAAATTTCCTTTTTGATTCTCTTTCAAGTCTCATCGAGGAGAAAAATCTGTCTTTAATGTGTATGTAAAACATGCAGAACTCTCTCTTTAACAATGTTTCAGACTTCTAAGGGTAACAGTAGGTAGGACTTAATAATGTTGATTTTTTAAAAAATTAACTTTTAGTAATGTAACCATGGCAAATAATGTTGACTCATTTAAGGCAGTAATAAAACGTTTTTAGAAATGCATATTAAACATTAGTTGATTAAAATGAAAATATTGTTGGATAGTTGCCATTTGATCAATTAGAAAATTCAATCACTGAATTTCATCAATGAACACTAAGGACTTTCCTGTGGTCTGTCATGAGCCGGGTATTAGCATAGAAAGGTTTTTGCTCCTGAATAAATGAGTCTACCCAGGAATAACCAAGATGTGTTTGTTAAATGCTTCCATGTGTTCAGAAACATGTCATATATAGACACAGAAGTGAAAAGGTCAATCTGAGCTCTCAACAATTTAGAATATAATGGAGTAAACATTTTTAAAAAGTCAAATATGGCAACAAGTATGTATTAAGTTTTCTGATATAAATTAAACAGGATCTGATTTTAGGACGGGGTAATAGTGATAGGAGGGTATGCCCTTGAATTAGCAGGACAGTAAAATTTAACCCTAACACTACCATCAACTTTAGAAATTAGTATACTGACCCTACAAAACTATGGTTTACTAACCAGCTCGGCCGCGCTAGCTTTTCTACTTTTATATCTAGGTTAAATCACAGCGTTTGCACAATCTGGGCGGCAGGTGAGTAAGTGCCCTTTCCGCTGGAAAGCGGGTGCTCGAGCACTGGCCTCATCTGCATCCCCAAGACCCGAGAAGACACCGCCCCGACAAGGCTCCGCGACCTGGGGAGGGGCAGGACGAAAGCGCGGATCTTCTACCTCGCGCCCGCCGTCCGGGCTGCATGACCTCCCACCCCTCCCTCCGCTTCGGGGCCCGCATCCCTCACCGCAAAAATCACGGGCGGCCAGGGCGCAAGCCACCGACCCAGAGCGGCCAGCCACAAAGACCGGAAGTTCACCCCTGCAGCTTTCCGCTCGCGATTCCGGCAATCTCCGTTAGCCCCGCCCCGCGTTCACAGGCAGCCAATCAGAGCTGTGGATCCTACTTTTCCCACCGCCTTCCCTGTGGCCGTTGGCCCCAGCTCATCGAAACCCCGGCGCGGGTGCGCAGGGAGGCGGGGGTCCTTGAGAGACGACCTGCAGCGGCTGGCCGCCTCCTACCCATCTTCTCATTCCACGACGACTCGGTGTCGCGTCACTCCTGATCCATTCTACCGCCCATTTTAGAAAAGTATTCGTATATGTTTTGTATTTCTAATGCTTATCCAGTATCTCTGACAAAAGTAAACACGTGGGTAAACAGGCTGAACAAAAAGTAACAACCATGTATATTGCTGTTCTGTTCAACAGCTTTGTGCAGTAGCTATATTATCCTCATGTCACAGCCACAGATGCTGTCCGAAGTCAAGCAGCTTGTGACCAGAGAGGCTGGAGTCCCCGCAGTTCAAGGTCACTGTGGTTTCCCAGACTCTGCACCTGAACGTGGGATTTTCCCATTTTTCAATAGATCCTACTTGGCACGAAGTCTTGGTATTTAAATTTTCTTCTGGCCATGTAGTATGTGAAAAATGATGTCCTGTTGATTTAAACTAATTAGCTTGAGGGTAGGGCATTTCCCTCTCACGTCTATTGACCATTTATGGTTCTTCAAAGAAATGGCTCTTCCCAGTTTTAAAAATGAGGTGTCACTACTTTTCTTTTATATGTGCCAGAATGTTTTAAAGGTTTTAAAAAAAGATTTTACTTTTAGCTCTGGCTGGTGTAGCTCAGTGGATTGAGCACGGGCCTGGGAACCAAGGGACTGTGGTTTGATTCCCAGTCAGGGCACATGCCTGGGTTGCAAGCCAGTTCCCAGCAGGGGCCGTGTGAGAGACAACTATACATTGATGTTTCTCTCCCTCTCTCCTTCCCTTACTCCCTAAAGATAAATAAATAAAATATTTAAAAAACCAAAAAAACAAAAAAGAGTTTACTTTTAGAGAGGGGAGAGAAACATCTGTGTGTGGTTGTCCCTCACACACTGGTACTGGGGACCTGGTTTGCAACCCAGGCATGTGCGCTGACTAGGAATTGAATCAGTGCCCCCTTGGTTCACAGGCCAGTGCTCAGTCCACTGAGCCACATCAGCCAGAGAATCCTTCCAAGAGTTTTCTTACTTGCTAAGGATCTTGATTCATTTGTTGCAAACATTTCCATTTTTATTTCTATGTAATTATTTTTTTAAATGTTAGTATAGGTAACATAAACAAAAACAAGTTCTCCTTTGTGAAGACAATTAAAACATGTATTTGGGAAAAATTTATTAGCATACAGAACTATTTGTGACTTACTAAATCATTCTTAGTCATTGTAAAATAACTACAGCAATTTTACAAAGCAAGAGAAGAAATAATATTACCTTGTGTTTCAGTTATCTGTTGCTGTGTAGTGACCAAATTGGACTTACTAACAATAGCAGGTGTTCGTTCTATTGCATCTGATTCTATGGTTAGGCCTGCAGGCAGGGCTTACCAGAGATGACTAGTGCCCGCTTTATCAGGTGTCAGCTAGTGCGGCTTCACTCCCATTGCTGTGCTCTTGGTGCTGCCTTTCATCTGGAGTTACCTGGTTCTTCTCCATAAGGTCTCACATCTTTCAGGAGTTTAGCCTAAGCCACAGGTAGAGAACATAAGGTCCACAGGCTGTATCTGGCCCTCCACCTTGTTTTATCCAGCCTGGCACCTGGTTTCTACCTTGCAGCAGCACTGAGCTCTCGATTAACGGTTAAGGAGTAGTTACATTTATGCAGTCCTAAAATGATTTTTGGCCCTTTGAAGGCAACCGCGAGGCTGATGTGGCCCCCAGTGAAAATGAGTTTGACACCCCTGGCCTAAGCTTTCTTATGTGGTGGTCGGCTCCCAAGAGAATGAAGGAGGAAGGGAAAGAAGATACTAGTTCTCTTAAGGATTAGGTCTGGAACTGGCATTGTATTACTTTTCTGAATTCTATTGGCAGAAGAAGTAGATTCATAGGAAAGGGAAATAGACTCCACGTTTTAATGGGAGGAGCAACTTGAACATAGGGAAAAAATTAGCAGCTTTGTTTCCAATGTACTATACCTTTTGTTATATTGAGAAACCTACTACTTAGCAGTGGAACTGTTGAAAGGGAGAAGGAATAGTTTCAACTATGGGAGTAAAAACCCTTACCAAATGTCCTTCTTGCTTAAGCTTTTTTATTATCCCACACAGCTGGGTGTATGAAGGTACGGCCATTCCCAGGGTTGGTTAATTACCATGACTTGTTGATTTCATCTAGAAACCAGCTCCTTCCCCATTTTTGCTTTCCTTATGGTCCTGACACAGCTGTCTCAGATTACAGGTGATATCCAGTTGCAGCAAAAGGGAGCACCTTTATCTTCCCCTTTTTCAGACTAAGGAAGACCTCTTAGCCCAGCAGATTTTCCCTCCTGTCTTACTAGGTTACGCTGCTTCCACTGTCCATCTGTGTCACCAACAGGGAGTGAGGGGTGGTAGTGGGGCTGAGGCCTCCATAATGGACGTATGCCAACAGAGCATCACATCCCAGAGCTGAGGAGAGGCCACCCTCTCCTGAAGGACACTGACAATCAGGGGCAGGTGAACCAAATAAGTGTGTTGGATTATTGGTTTCTAGTGCTTGACCCAACTGACGCCATTGTAAGAAGCCAGTTGTTCTCAGTGATTGCCAGTTCACCCTGGGAGGTGTGGGCCCGTATTACCTGAAAAGAATGTTCTTACACAGAAAAGTAGGCCAAGTAATGTTGTTTGCTGCTTTGAATATACAGTGCTTATCAGGCAGGTGCCATCTGGCTGCCTGCCACCTGCTTAATGAGCACGTGTTACTTGGCTACAAACCACCTGCTTAATGAGAACGTAGCGCTTGGCTACAAGTCACCTGTGCTCCTGGAGGCTCTATAAAGCTGCATCCCCTTTTGGACGGGAAAATGCACGATCTTGCTGCTGCGTGGGTCTCTGCTTCTGTCTGTAAGTTTTCCAAATGAACTTTAATTCTAGAGCTGTCAGTCTCTTTCTTCAGTCTGTCGGTGCTATAGAGGTTGGTTTTAGTACACTTAGGAGATTTTCCCAGCATAGGGTTATGTTAAAAAGGTAGAAATGTTAAGGGCAGAAATAGAGGATACATGGATGAATGTTGACTGGGTAATAGTAGCATTTACCTCAATAGATAATCTCATTTCTTACTGATATAGATAAGAAAGTGACACAGTAGGAAAAGTTCAAATTCCTATCATTCCTTATAAGGTGGTATATACTATATTTAAAATATAAACCAATTACTTAGTTGCGAGAGACTGGAGATTTAGAGCTAGTTTCTAGGACTTGATTTAAATTCCCAATAGAATAGCAACTAATGACCTTCTAAGAGCCTCGACCAAAAATTTCTACTTACATGGTGTCTTAGTCCTTTTGGGCTACTGAAAAAAAAAATAGCATAGACTCAGTGGCTTGTAAACAATGGAAACTTATTTCTTGCAGTTCCAGAGGCCGGGAAGTCCGTGATCAAGGTACCAGCGGATTCAGTGTCTGGTGAGGCCCACTTCCTGGTTCATACACTGGTGACTGGTGAGTGCCACTATTCATTCAGTAAAGTTCAGCTGCTTGAATTACTGTATCATTCAGTGGTGCTTTGCTTCATGGTCTTCATCAAGTGAGATAATCTTATTGACAGTCTCCTGACCGTAGGCCACTCTTCAATAATAAAGGATGGAGGAAATGGCTTCTGATACTTAAGGGAAATGGATCATTCTCTCATTCAGCAAATAGTATTGAACATTAGTATATATGAAACACTGGCATGAGAAGTGAGGGATTCAAATGGAACCAAAGATGAGCTTCCTTACTTTACTTACCACTTGCAACTAGAGTATAAATTCCAGAATGGCAGGTGTTTTGCTTGTCCAGTGTTCTCTCTCCAGTATGGCCCAGAATACACATGTACAGAGGAGCACTGAGCTGTTAAAGTGATTTAAAAAGGTGGCTCGATACTTGCAGCCCACATAAGCAAACCACACCTAAGCCAGAGATGATACCAGTAAATGCCTCAGGTTAAGAAGTCAAAACTTAAGAACAGCTAATCACAAATCTTGAGGCTTTTTCAAATATGGCAACCACTTAAGCTATAGCCAAACAACGATTTTTCCTTGCTCTGCTCTGTAAAGCCTTTCTTTCCCTTAGTTTCTGCTGGGGGAATGCCTGTAGCCATTTTCAGGTTGGTGTTGCCTGATTCCCGTTGATGTTTGCTCAAATAAATACTTCAAAATTTTCGAGTGCCCCAGTTTATCTTTTAGCATTGGCAAAACAAGTGATTTTTAAATATTTGAAGGATTCAAAGAAGTGGAGTATTATAAAATATTAGGTTGGCCAAAAGTCTGTTTAGTTTTTTTCTGTTAAATAAAAGACATATTTTTCATTTTCACCAATAGCTTAATTGATGTGGATATTTTGAGTATGTCAGCCATCTCCCCCTATTGGCTTTGGCCGGGGCTGCTGCTAAACATCTTCCGATGCATCAGACAGCCCCACAGCAAAGAATTATTTGCCCAAAATGCCAGTAACACCAAGAAAATTTGCAAATCACTTTTGACATATTGGATCACTCACAGCACCTTCTCAATATACTGCACAAATCTTTCTTTTGCATTTCAATGAAATAATTAAGCATAATATGCTGAAAATGTGTATGTTCTTCTATCTTCAATATTAAAGTGGCTGCACAAAAATTCACCAACTTTGATGAGTTTTTAAAAATAAATGCTGCTATGACAGTTGTCATAATGCAATCTAACAAAATTGTTTCAAATGAAGTTAAAGACAACTGAGCACTATTAGAGCCATTGTACAGAAAAAAATGTAATGGACGTTTTAGCGAACCCAATACAAGTTTCGAATAATATATTGAGAGTATTTAGTTTAACCCGGGATTTATTTTAATTGGTATAGTAAGATGGCCGACACAGAGACAACTGCCTTTGAAAGGAGTTCCCTGGTGGGTGGAAGGTACCATATGCCACATCGGGTCATACGGAGTCACTCAGGAGAAGCAGAGGGGTGGGTGAGAGAGAGAGAAGAACTGGGACTAAATCCTGTATTATTACCATGATAGGAAGTAGGCAGGTGGGGACATCCACTACTGAGCAGGAAGCAAAACACACAGTTGAGGCTTGTGGTTGGATAAGATTTCCAAGTGCTTAGTGATGGAGGTGTTTGTAAAAAAGGAAAGGGAGGAAGGGAGGGAGGGAGGGAAGGAGGGAGGCAGGCAGGCAGGCAGGCAGGCCTTGGGCTATTAGCATGGCCCACTGACTTCAAGATGAAAATCATCAATTAAAGATTATCAAGAATAGTTATTATGCTATTATATTCCATTAGTGTTACCCTGTTTCACCAGCTTAGCTTTTTGTTGCAGACAGATAATAGATATAGGAAGAGAATGAGACAATGCTTATATGTAGTATCCAAGACAGTAAACAAAGGCCTTATTTACTAAAAAGCTGTTTCTCTGCTTCGGTGTCCAAGCCCCTGAGGTTGCTCATGAAGGTGCACTTTTGCATTCATCAGGCCTAGAACAGAGTTAAAACTACAGGTGGGCTCTTACTGTTGTACTTTTTCCCTCTCTGTTCAGGGTAAGCACAATGCCAAATCCCATCCTAGCTCTTAATCCTGTCAGCCATTTCAGAAAGCTATTCCACTAGGATTCTATTCTGCCGAGGGGTGATTCAACAAACCTTTGTTCTAAGAATAGGGAAAAGGCGTTGTGTTTCTTAATTCGTGGAGTATGAATAATGAAAAGAACAACTCAGCTGAAGAAACTGAGTGAAACATTTTCTAATGGTTTTGTGGGTAGGAAACATGAGAGCCCGGAGAGAAAGCTTTTTAAAAGGAGCTGTAGGGCTTGAGTGCTAAAAGTCACTCACCTCATTTCATTATACCTACTATTTGTGGTGAACGGGACAAGTTTAAACAGCTAATCTGGTTGTCTTGAGCTTGTAGTATTTGCCTACATTCTTTTGTTGTAGCAATCTAGAAGATTTAGGTTTCAATTGAATTTTTTTACACAAAAGTTAATTTATTGAAAACTCATTCTCTTCAACACTGTCTAATAAAAAATATATTTAGTCTTATTAGGTAGCATGTTTGTGTTATATTCTACCCAATGTTCAGACCTCTTGAATGTCAAATACTGTATACTTTTATTTTAACTGTTTTTCAGGAGGTACAGCTTAATTTGCTTAGTTTATCTGGATTTTTCTTTTAAAAATTTATTATTTTACATCACATTCTTATGACTGAGATTATTCTATGGGTAATAGCACATTCTTTATAAATGGCTAATTCTTTTGGTTATATTAAAAAGATAACATTGAATACCTTTTGGTGGCACCTCCTTTATTTATATAATGAAGCACTTAAAAATTTATGCTCATGTATACAGAGACTGCAAGTTGACTTTCATTACCGGGAGTGGAAATGAGTACCCCAAGGGAACGTTTGGCGCCAGCACTTTGGGGACAAATGGGACAAGGTGGTATGGGCAAAATAATGTATTGGTTATAAGTTCAGGTTCTGGTGCAAGACTGGGTTCAACTCCCTGACCTCTCAATTATTAGCTCTGTAAACTTGTGCATATTTCTTAAATTTTCTATGCCTTGGCCTCCATGTTTGAAAAAATGGGGATGGTTGTAGTACCTACCACATCAGATTGTTATGAGCATCTCGTGAATTAATCCGTTTAGAGCAGTGCTCAATGCGTGTGTTGGCAGTGTTCGGCGGAGGAAGAATTGAGTTGTTGAGAGTGTGGAGGCTGGAAGGGGGAACATTTCCATAGATCTGGATTTATAAGGATTATTTAGGGTCTTTGTTAAAAACACACATTTCTAGGTCTTCAAGCAGAACACCTAAGAAAGGATTCTAGGAATTTATATTTTTGACAAATACATGAAATGATTCTTATCAAATTAGTTTGGGAGACTGGGATGTGAGAATAGAGTGTAGACTTCTGAGTCTGACAGGTATGTATTCGGATTCATTCTTTAGGTGATTATGTCCTGATGTCCACATGTACCAGGGACAGTTTTAAGTGCTGGACATTCAGCAGAGGTCCAAAACCAACAAAAATCTCATCTATGTGCTTACAGACCTTATAGTCTACTGGATTTACTACTCTAAGACACCAACTGGGGCCTCCCTGAATGAACTGTTTAGACAAAAAAAAAAGTGTTTTTCCCTTGTCATAAAAGCATTAGGGGTTCATTAAAGAAAAAATTGAAGCAGAAACTATAAGCCATAGCTCTCATGGTGAGGAGGGAAATCCTCAGTTACCCAGAGGCTTGATGTTGATATTAAGCGAAATAACTTAGAACAGAGGAACAGTGGTGGGGTTGGTGGGGTGGTGGTGGTGATGTCCAAGTGTCTTACCTGTAAATGGGACACTGAGCCACTTGACCACAGGAAAGTAAGTGTGACCAGATTGTTTCCCTGTGTGTTGGGTTTCTGTATTTGTGTCCGATCGTCTAGTTGTCAAGCCTTCTAGGTTGTTTTGACAAATCCCATCAGAACTACCCTTCAAAAGGGAAATTATGCAGCTGAATTTTAGTCTTCTCTTCCCCCAGGAAGGTAGGATCAAACACAGGAGTATTTTCATGATGTCGATGGCTTTGCTTCGTTGACATGTGAGGGGACGTATTACCTTTGAAATGGTTTTGTTGCTGTCTTGTCAGGGATGCCGAAAAGTGTTTGATAGTGGTTCAAATTAGAGTTCATTTCAACATAACCAGTGTCCCATCTGCTTCTGGACAACTCTATTTATTCTGTGTTTTTGGTAAATGAATCAAAAAGCACTAGGGTTAAGTGTAATGTAGGAATGCCATTTAATTCTGAAAAAAAACATATTAAATGTAAAATATTTTCTTTGGATCTCTTCAGTGTTCAGTTTTTATCATTTGATTTATAAATTCTGGATTTATTTCCTACTGGCTGTAGTGGTTTACTGTCATCTCTACTCCTGTGGTTACGCTTTAAGTACAGTATAAACAAACATTGAAATGAAACTATGTTTTGACAATGCTGTTGGGGAAACGAGATGTTTATTACAGTGACATTTTAGACAGCTGATGCTTGCCTCTTTAAGAGCCAGAGTTTCCACATTTTTGCACATTCTAAATGTGCTGCACATTATCATTCCTGTTGAGAGTCTAATGAAAAAAAATGCTATAATGTACTTTTTTAAAAATCTGATTTTAGAGAGAGGGAGGGAGACAGAGAGAGACAGAGACAGACAGACAGACACTGATTTGTTGTTCCACCCATTTGTGCATTCATTGGTTGCTGCTTGTATGTGTCCTGACCAGGGATTGGGCTCATAACCTTGGTGTATCAGGACAACACTCCAACCAACTGAGCCCCTGGCCAGGGCACTAGAATTTACTGTTATGCTAAAGTACAATTTTTGGAAATTATTTTGAAGTATGGAGATACGGATACATCGTCACTACTTATTACTCAACCTGACGCAGTCAGGTTTCTTCTTACCATTCCACCAAAGCTGAACCTTTGAAGATAGTGACCTTGTTGCCAAATCCAATGGCCTCTTCTCAAGCCTTATCTTTTGTGAACTCTAGCATTTTTCACTGTTGACAGCCTATGAATTTTTTAAAAATTTAGTTTCTAGGACACTATTTTTTCTCTACCACCCCCTTTACCCAGCTAGCTCCTCTTTACTATCTACTTCCTTCCACAGGCTTTGGCTGCGCTCATTTTTAACACTCTTCTCCATGTGCGCCTTTTCTCAGGGGGTGATGTCACTTGCTACATACATGGTGCCCAAATTCATATTTCCACACCTGATTTGCCTACTAGACGCAGGGGCGTGAAACTCATTTTCACCGGGGGCCACATCAGCCTGGGGGGGGGCCTTCAAAGGGCCCAATGTAACTGTAGGACTGTATAAATGTAACTACTCCTTAACAGTTAAGTGAGAGCTCGGTGCTGCCACTGGGTAGAAATAAGGTCCTGGGCCGGATAAAAGAAGGTGGAGGGCTGAGGGCCTTGTGTTTGCCACATGGGTCCTAGAGGAAAAGTTATTTCTCTGCTCACAGCACTTTTGACATCAAATATGTGATATGAGAAGTGCTTCAGCAAGCACTTCTCCAGTTCTCTGCAGACACCAACAGGGCGTCCTGCAATTCAGTTCAGTTCTGACATCAACCACCCAGAGTGGGCCCAGACCCGGACTCCACAGACTCCCTGTGTTAGGGCCAGGGACGAAGGCCAAATATATACTTCTTATTAAATCACAATATAACGTCTACCACGCCCAGGTCTTTTTTAAAATTTATTTTTCTATCCTCTCCTGGGGACATTCTTTCAGTGCTTTTAGGGAGAGGGGAGGGAAAGGGAAGTCGGAGGACAGGGAGAGGAACGTCAATGTGAGAAACATCAATTGGCTACCTGCTGCTGACCAGGAACCGAACCCGTAACCTAGGCATATGCCCTGAATAGGAATTGAACCTGTCGTCTTTTAGTTTGTGGGATGATGCACAACTCACTGAGCCACACCGGCCAAGGCTACCAAGCCCAAGTCTTAATTGTCAACTTGTGTGAACATCTAACCTGGGCAGTGCACCAGTGCTTCCGCGTTTACACAGCCAAGTCCAATTTGCCTGCCCGCATTTTAATTTTATTAAGAACGAATTGTTATTATGGAATTATTATAATAGAATAATTGTTTTACTTTATTAACTTCCTTTTTTTGGCCTCACAATATCATGACTAAACAGAAATGTTAGGGCCAGTATAAGGGACCAGGCATTGGTCATTTAAAACACTGATCCTTTGGACTCATCATCCGAGATAGCTCAGATTTTCTGTTTCAATTCAGGACTATTTGTCTTTCATGTAATAGCTTCTTAAATAATCTTCTTGCCTCCTATGCCTGTTTCTCTTATGTATTTTTCAGATTGCCACTGGAGTCTTAACATGAGTCTGATTATGTAATCACATATTTATGAGCCTTGCTGCTTTGCTGCAGGCTCAGAATAGAAGGCACACACCCGTACCAGGCCATTCAGCATCTTTTCCTTCTGACCCGTAGCCATTGCCCCCCTGTATTCGGCACCAACGCTGAGGCACCATTTCTCTCATCATATTCTCTTCAACTTCCTTATCTTTCTCTGACTGTTGTCTTTAATGGACTTATTATTTTGGTTGAATCCTCAGCACCATTCAAGCCAGTTTATATGTTATTTTCCTTGTGAATCCTTCCTCACGATCCCCCCTCCCCACTGCCAAGGAAGGGCTCTGTTATGATTTCCATCTCTTGACTTATTCGTGTTAGTATTCCTTGAACGCAGCAAAGTACTTTGATCATACTATTTATTTCTTTTTAAAATTAAAAGTATTTTTTTTAGAAATTATCCTTAAAACATAGTTACCAGATTTAGTTCTTTATCTGTTAAATTTCCTTTGTTCCATTTCTTAGCAGACCAAACCAATATCATCATCGTCTTTGCTTCAACATTTAACAAATGTCTAGACTGCGTGCCCACAGCTGGGGTATGGAAAGGTCTACCCCTGGTCCTGCACTCACCAACTCAGTGAATTACTTAGTAGACGGGAGTGATAGGGTGACCCTGCTTTTCCCAGTGCTGTGCCGCCACAGACAACAGTGAGTCTTAGCTGGGACTGTGTACAAGAAGATGATGTGCCACAAATTCTCCAAGTTTCATCTGAAATTCAAGTTCATAATTGGACTCATATTCTACACATTTGTAAGCTTAGTGGTCACTCCCCTATATAATTTTAAGCAAGTCTCAAGTCCATTATTTGTTAAACATGTATAGTCAGTGTAATTTTGTGTTTAAATAGCAAGTGATTTCTTAGTCTACTAGGAAATTGTGTGGAAACTGAAGTTACAAATAATAACCCCTTAAATAGCATGTCAGAACCTCATAAATTTTTAAAATCAAAGATACCATTAATTAAGTTTGTGTAAGTAAGTATGGCAAAATAGCAGAATAAAATAAAATTAGAAAAACATACAAGTGAATGTATTCTGCTAATGATGAATCTAGCCAAACAAAATAAACTCAAAGTAATTGTTTATTTTTAACTCTAACTTGCCCAACATTTTACCATAATCTTATTAGTTTATGAAAGGATTATATGCTAGCACCAGCCTACAGGGGTAATAAAATATGTCAATGTGTTTTCCTGGCTAGTGTGGCTCAGTGGATTGAGCACTGGCCTACAAACCAAAGGGTTGCTGGTTTGGTTCCCAGTCAGGGCACACGCCTGGGTTGTGGTCCAGGTTCCCAGTTGGGGGTGCACGAGAGGCAACCACACATTGATGTTTCTCTTCCTGTCTTTATCCCTCCCTTCCCCTTTGCCAATAAATAAATAAATAAATAAATAAATAAATAAATTCTTTAAAAAAGTATGTCAAGATGTTGAATGTCACTCTGAACAGAAGTACACATGCCATCCATACATTCTTCTACTTTTACTGAAGCATTTATTTATACAAAGAATGAGTAACTATTAATTGACTTTAAAATCACTAGTTTTTATAGTTAGATTGTATTACTTACAGCATCTATATTAATAATATAGTTGTATATGAAGCATTAGTATTATGCACAGTAAAAATATATCATATAATAATCATGTTCATTATATTGAAAGGTTATCAAATGCCCATATGAGAGATGTGCCAGATTACTCAAGCAATTTTCAGTTTCTTTCTCAGGTTCCCATTGGTCCTTTCCAGCTTGGCAGGAACCTTGCTAGTTTGTGTTGTTATCCTTGTGAGTGAACGAGTAGGTGACACTACTCACCTACTTGAACTAGTAACAGTGGTGACACTGGATCTAGTTGTAAGATGGTTGAAACCATACAATGACCTATGATGCTTTGGAAGTACAGTTTGGCTAGAAGCATTAGATTGCACAGATTTTTCTTTACCTGTATTCCACAGCCCGGCAGTGCTTGGGCAGTTCTGTCACTCTCGTGGGGAAAAAGTCCCTGGGTTCTTGAGCTATTTCCCTGGACCATGCTGCCACCTGTTGTCCAGATGAAGCAGGGCAGCTGCAGTAGGACCCCACTGGAGCCTGCAGTGTGGTTTCTCACTCCCACTAACACGGAGCACAAAGTCTGGGCCTTCAACATCGAAAGGATTCATTAACTATTTGAATTATAAAAAAAAAAATCATAAAACAGACTAAACACCCAAGTAGTGAAGACAAAGATGCTGTAAAAAAGATGCTATTACTTGTGTAAATAGAAAGAAAATTAACCTTGGAGAGTTTTATAGTGAAACTCTCAAGGCTCAATTTCTCTTATGCTTATTCAGTTTTATAAATTTGTCATTGCTTTTTAAAAGTGATAGCATACATAAAAATTAAATAACTTTGGCCTAAATGAAAAAGTTGGATATTTAAAATGTCATTGATTTGTAAAATGTGTGCCATAATGCCTAGTTATTTTGATATTTAATTGAATAAACAATGTTTGTTAAGCACCTCTGAGCCTAGCTCTCTGCTAGGTTCTGTGACTGCTGCACTGAGTAAAACACATGGGGCCTCCTGACCCCCGGACACTCATGTGGTGTGGAAGGTGACGTGGAGACGTTGATAGATTTCTAGAACAACAGAGTAAGGTGCTGTATACAGAGTGCTTTGGGAATATGAAGGAGAAACTTCAAACTCCAACTTGGATTATGGAAAATAAAAGACAAAGCATATTAACAAATATTGTTTAATAGGCATGCCAGTTTGCAGCAGACAAGAACAGGCTAAAATTTGCTTCCCATAACAAGTACTTCAACTCCAGTGTTATATCATTAGATTTCTATCTAGAGTGTATATTATTCATTATAAATTTTCCTCCCTTTCTTTCTCTCAAGGAAAAATACTTAAATGAAGAAAAATTGTATAGTATTTCCATAGTTAAGATGTAAGTAATTTATAACTGAAGCTCAGACAGAAATGACAAGTCTACGGAAGTGTGTTTATTTACAATTTCTCTGGGTTTAATATTCAATGTCTTAGAAATGATTGCTTTTGATTTTCACAATCACTTACCAATACTGTAAACATGCTGCCCCCATCTTATTATTTAGGTTAATGTTCTGTAAAGAACTGCTTTTTAAAATTGATTTTCATTTCTTAAGGTCTGTGAATTTTGAGAATATAATTCCCTTCTACTTTTAAATTTATTTTGCTTAAAATGAAAGGGAAAGTTGCCAGCCTGGAACACATGCATGAATGAAATAAATGAACACGTAAGTAAGTCTGTAAGTTGAGAAATAAACACACAGCACACCCACAGGACGTGTGAACGCAGACAAGGAGCTGCCGGAGTCTTTCTCTCCAGCGTTATGTTATGTGGTAATAAACTGTAGACCTCCCTACAGCAAAGCCCTTTCCCGTCTCTGCCAATTGCCTGCTTTCATTGTTACCATTTCTTACGTCTTATGTCCCTTTAAAATATCGTGGCATTTCTAGATCTCAGCATTTCATTGGATTCTTTAAAATTTGCTAAATTTTTTTTTTTATCATTGTTCCTGTCTTAAAGTAACATTTAACTAATTTCTTAGACCATTGAATGGGAAGTCAGCTTTCAGCATTTTGACCCAGGGGCTCTTTGTAACATCTGAAAGCTTCCAGCCTCTGATTAGAACGTATGCACCAGAAGAATGTTTTCTGTCTAAAAAATTGCTTGGGTTGCCTTTTAATAGAGGTTAAAATGAATACAATAGTGTTTTACTTATCTCTTTAAAAGTTATTTTTAACCCAACTTTTTAAAAAATTTTTATTTATTTATTTTTATTTTTTAATTTTTTAAAATTGATTATGCTGTTACAGTTGTTCTATTCCCCCCTTCATTCCCCTCCACCCTACCCCCCCATCCCCACCATTCCCCCCTTTAGTTTATGACCATGTGTCTCAAGTCCTTTAGATTCTATATTTCCCATGCTATTCTTGCCCCCCCCATCTATTTTCTATCTACTCTCTATGCTACTTATTTTCTGTACCTTCTCCCCCCATCTCCTCCTCCCACTCCCCTGTTGCTAACCCTCCTTGAGATCTTCATTTCTATGTTTCCACTCCTGATCTAGCTGTCCTTTTAGTTTGCTTTCGTTTTAGGTGTGGTTGTTAATAACTGTGAGTTTGTTGTCCTTTCACTGTTCATGTTTCTTTAACTTCTTTTTCTTAGATATATCCCTTTAACATTTCATATAATAAGGGCTTGGTGATGATGAACTCCTTGAATTTGATCTTATCTGAGAAGCACTTTATCTGTCCTTCCATTCTAAATGAAAGTTTTGCTGGATAGAGCAATCTTGGTTGTAGGTCTTTGGATTTCATGACTTGGAATACCTCTTTCCAGCCCCTTCTTGCCTGGAAGGTCTCTTTTGAGAAATCTGCTGACAGTCTGATGGGGATTCCTTTGTAGGTGACTGTCCCCTTAGCTCTTGCTGCTTCTAGGATTCTCTCCTTCATTTTAATTTTGGCTAATGTAATTATGATGTGCCTTGGTGTGTTTCTTCTTGGGTTCAACTTCTTTGGTACTCTCTGAGCTTCCTGGATTTCCTGGATGTCTATTTCCTTTGCCAGATTGGGGAAATTTTCCTTTATTATTTGTGCAAGTAAGTTTTCCACTGGTGGCTGTTCCTTTCCCCCTTCTGGTACCCCTATAATTCGGATATTGGAGCGTTTACAGATGTCCTGGAGGTTCCTAAGACTCTCCTCATTTCTTTGAATTCTTGCTCCTTGACTCTTTTCTGTTTGGCCATTATTTGCTTTCTTCTGGTCCACTCCATTGGTTTGAGTCCCAGTTTCCTTTTCATCGCTATTGGTTTCCTGTGCAATTCCATTCATTTCAATTAGTTTCGCCTTCATATGTTTCTCTAATTTGTGGCTATAATCAACCAGTTCTGTGAGGATCCTGATGACCAGTGTTTTAAACTGTGCGTCTGAGAGTTTTGCTATTTCTTCATCTCTTAGGTCTATGGGCTCAGGGACTGTGAGAATTTGTGACATTTTTGGTCTGTTCTGGCCCTTTAAGTGTGAGAAGCGGCGCCTTGGACTCCCAGGTCGCTGGGTTGTGACGCTGTATGTGGGGGCGTGGTCAGAGCGGGGAAATGGCGGCGCCCTCCACTGTCGCCCACCGCGGGGACGCCGGCCGGCCCAACTGCCCACTCCCTCGCCTGTCCGCTCTCGCACAAACAGGCGACCACAGTCAACACGCAGTACCGCTTCCCCGCTGTCTCCTCCGCGGTCGTTCGCCTGGTCACTCGCTCGGTCGCTCACTAGGTCCAACCCTGCGCCTGGATTCCGCGTCTGGACTCTGTGCCTGAGCCCGTCTGACCGAGTCCTCCAGTGCAACCCCGCTCCAGCAGCCACTGGTTTCGCCCCTTACCGGTCAGGCTGAAGAATTTGTTGTTAACGGACTTCCGAAAAGTTCAATTTTCCATGTTCTGGCTGTGATTTCTGTTGCTAATATTTAGTTGTCCCTAAACTTAGTTGTGTGAGAAGGCACGGCACATCCACCTATACCTCCATCTTGGCGGAAGTCCTTAACCCAACATTTTTTAACAGATGATATTTATTTTTTGGTTTCAACAACAGAAATTTATTGTCTCATGGTTCTGGGGGCTGGAAGTCCAAGATCAAGGTGTCAGCAAGTTTGGTTCCTTTTGAGAACTTTCTCCTTGGCTTGTACATGACTGTCTTCTTCCTGTGTTTTCACAAGGTCTTCTTTCTCTAACAGATACATTTTTGAAAGTTTAAAAAAATAGGTATAAAATGAAAAGTTTTTATTTAGTGACTTCTAGTCACTGCTCACCTTCTGTATAACTAGTATAAGTGGTTTATTATATATTATTCCAGAATTTCCTTGTGAAAATATATATGTATTTTTATCCCCTTTAGTCAAAAGGTAGCATACTATATACTGTTTTCACTTAAAAAAACTAATGTCACACTTAGATATCTTTCCATGTTATTGAAGAGCTTTCTCGGCATAATATTCTATTATGTAAAATTTATTAAATCATAATATTCAATAATCAGCCTCATACTGATGTATATTTAGGTTGTTTTCAAGTTTTTATTGCTATTAACAATGCAACCATGATCAACCATATACATTTAAAAACAGGACATTGATTTTTTTTGTTTGTTTTCTGTGAATACTTTTTACTGAATTTTTTTGTGGGGGACGTGGATTTTCTTTTTGGTTTATTTTTCTATGCAGATGTTTTTGATTTTGTCCATTGTTTCTTCTGTGGTTTCTTCATTTCGTACTATGGTTGTAAAAGCCTTCTTTACTTCAAAGTTATAAAAGAAATTTTTATTTTCTTCTAGTACTTTTATTGCTTTGTTTTCACATTTAAGTCTTTGATCCATTTAGAATTTGAAGAGTGTGGGTCTGAAATTCATTTGTTCCAGGTTGCTGTCTACTTGTTACAACACAATTTATTGAACAGTCCATCTTTTACCAACTAATTTCATATAATATTGTTTTCATATGCAAAACATCCATATGTATTTGATTTGTTTCTTGGCTTCCTATCCTGCCCCTCTGGGTGTGTCTGGCTGTCCATGTGTTAGTTTTCCTAATTGGCTTTTGATTTATTAAACATTAATATGGCTTTTGCTCAGTGAATAATATGGGGTTGTAAACATCCGGTGCGTTGGGAGGCATATTTGGATTCTCAGGGTAAGGTGTGAATAAAGTCAGATGGTAGAGCTGCCCATGCTGGCACCTTCATATGTTCATTGTCTAGTCCTTTTGTGTTCATCCTGCAGACCAGCATCTTCTTAGATGTGTTAGAGAGGTGCTGAGTGGCTTTATTAGCCATTCAGGCTCCCAGAGTACGATTTGGACATGAACTGGATCATGTAAATAATTAAAGATAAAAAGAGGACCGGAGCCCTTGCTAGGTGTCTTGATTGGTTGGACCAACCTGCTGTACAGGAGGACTGGTTGGTTTCAACCAGGTTGGTTGAAAAAGGTTGCAGGTTTTATTCCCAGTCAGGACACATCACATATGATCGATGTTTCTGTCTTACATAGTTGTTCTTCTTTCTCTCTCTCTCTTTCCCTTCCTCCTTCTCCCTCCCTTCCTCTCTCTCTAAAGTCAGTGAACATATTGGTTTGACATTTACCAGTCTGAATAAAGTATAGAAACCTTACCTCTTTTTGGGTCTCTTTACTCCCTCACCCTGATTTATACTGTAATTGTCTTAAATACTTTTCTGCATACATTAAGAATCACATCAAATAATGTTATTTTTTTTTGCTTCAACCATCAAGCAAATTTACCTAAATTCTTACTCTTTTTGTTTTTTCATTCTGATGTTTCAAGATTCCTTCTTTTAACATTTCCTTTCTGATTCAAGAACTTTTTTCAGCCATTCTTTTAGGGAGAGTCTGTTGGCAACAAATTCTCTTACCTTTCTTCTGAGAATGTCTGATTTCTCCTTCATTCTTGAATGATATTTACAGTGGAGATGGAATATTTTTTTTGTTCCTTTCAGCACTCAAAAGACATCCAGAGTCATCTTATGTGTGTTCCATGTATAATTTCAGTGATTTCAGCTGTGCTTAGCAGGAGGAATAGGGAGAATTATGGTTATGCCGTATTGTCCCGGAACCAGAAACCCATGGAGCAGTTTTTAATATTTAATATTATTTGTATTCACATTTGGAAAATGGAGACTATAGAAGTTCACCAATGTATTGTCAATTTTTTTTCAAGTATTCTAGAATTACATCAGTGGTATTCAGATCATATGTCCTGAAGTCACCAAATTAGGGTGTCAAGAATACAGCTTAAGATTTTGCATTGGATGCAAAATCTAGATGCACATTTCTGTGCAGTGAAAAGTGCTTTATTTACCAAAAGAAAAAGACAGTGCAAATAGGACGCCAGCTGAACATGTCTAGTGTTTGTCCCCCATCTTCTTTTGGACTGACCGCTTTCTGGGAGCTTAATGAAATAGCCCTTTGTGAAAAGAAAGAAACTTAGAATCATTTAGGATTCCTTTCCAAAATTACACCTGCAAGGTTTTATGAGACACGCACTCATTAGTGTTGATTGGAGTTGTGTAACTCATGTTACCCACGGCCTTATAGCTTGCTTTGTTAGCGTCTAATCTAGTGCCAGAATCCCCAAAGGCCCTGAGTCTGGCAAGGCCAGAGCAAGATAAAATGCATAGCTGGTTTTTTTTTTTTTTAAATGCAGTCCAAGCTGTTCTCTGTAAGTTTTAAGCTTAGATTTAATCAAGTCCAGCCAGAATTATTTCACTCAGGAGCTATTATCACATTCCTCCTTTGGAAAGCAGCTAAAACCACGAAATTGTTGGCAGTCACAGCCAATCCTCTAGAAACAAAAAATTCTTATAGCCTCCAATTCCTAACTCCAACTTCCTTTTCCTGTTTAACATATTTGTGAAGTTATTTGGGGGAAAATGTTTGAAGTTGTAAATCTTCATTTTTGCTTTTTTATTGAATTTATTGGGGTGACATTGGTTAACAATATTATACAGATTTCAGGTGCACAGTTTCACAAAACATCATCTGTACACTGTATTATATGTTCACCCCCCAAATCAAGTCTCCTTCCATCACACTTATCCCCCCATGCCCTTTTCATCTCTCTCCATAAATCTTCAATTTATCTATTTTAAAAAGATTTTATTTTTTTAATCTTAAATTTTTTAATTTAAAGATTTAAATTTAAATCTTCAATTTATTTTTAGGGAGGGGAAAAGGGAGGGAGAAAGAGAGGGAGAGAAACATCAATGCATGGTTGCCTCTTGTGCACCCCCAACTGGGGACCTGGCCCATAACCCAGGCATGTGCCCTGCCTGGGAACTGAACTGGCAACTCTTTGGCTGAGTTGAACCCCTCCACTGAGTGGAGTCATACCAGCCCGGTGACTCCTGAGCCACACCAGCCAGGGCCATAAACCTTTAATTTAATGTAAGGTAACTTCCTGCTAACAAAGAGGGTGCTGAATCTGGGAGGAATAGTAATTAGAAAACTCTTGTTGGTAAGGGGCTTCATACAGAGAAACAAACAAATAAATTTTAGCTAGAAAGGATAACATAAAACAAAAATAAAGCCCAAGAGATAATAGCAGTGATTTCAAACTGACATTAAAAACCACCAGTTTTTATTTAAGTATTTTTTGAGCTGTAACTCCTTGAAAAATTCAAAGCTGGGTCACATCTGTTTTTTCACCTTGTTTTTGTAGATGTTTCCATGAAAAAAATACTTAAAGATGTACGCATTCTACTTCGACCTTGTTGGAAATACCCATGGTTTTCTTTGGGATCTCTGTCCGTCTTGCATGGTGGCCACTTGCAATGTAATACTGAGATACTTTTTGATTTGCATGGACAGTTCACACTAGGGAAGGCCCTTTAGAACTGATCGTGAGTTGGTAAAGGATTTGCTTGTTCTAAGCAAAATTGAGAAATATACAGAAGCACGCTGTTGGCTCCTTCCTGTTTTCTCTTTACTGAGTTTGCCCCTTCCACCCCTGGGCCCTGTCCTGAGGCCTGATTCTACTTTCAAATGGCTGTCAACAAATTTTCACTAACATTGGCTTAAGGTATATGTAAAAAATGATTTTAGTAAGGTTTGGTTCCTGCCAATCTTTTTTTGCCTTTTAAATAGGATCTTTGGAGAATAAAAAACATTTTTCCTCTTCTAGTCTGCTTATTTCAGGCTGGAAGTAAAGAGCTGGTTAGCATGTAGTCTTGAAGGAGTGTGGACAGCTGGTCTGAACTTACTGGATATAAACATTAGGCTTTTTACGAATTATGGAAGCCACTTCTGGCAGGAGAAAGGCTATAACTTGAACAAATCATGAGGGTCCAGCCATCCAGGGCTCTCAAGGGAAGATCTAAGCTACAGACCTCCCCTACCTAGTTGGGCTTTTCATCCAAATTGCAAAGTGTCTGTTCATTAAATTGCAAGCAGCCATCTGCTTCCTGTCATATGCTACTTTTTTCCTTTGGGTTGGTTATCCTCTGGTCTGGCCCCTTTTACTAATTAGCCTAAGCTTGACCTTCAGGTGAACCACAGGTTCATTTTATCTGGATGGAATATGGGTTTATTTATTCTTCCATTTGGGTAAACTGTTTAAGGGAAAAATTTTTTTTGTTCTAAAGTTTATGAAGAGAGGTTATTTAGAATCTGGGTTGATGTTTGGCTTTTGCTGAGTACATTTGAATATTACCAAATGAATTGTTCTATTTTATTCCTTTTCTCAGTTTGGTGGTGAAGATGGCAATGTTTTATATTTACTGTTTTTTTCCTTTCCTTTTCTTTCTTTTCTTTTAGAGCTAGAGAATATGTTGTTTCTTTCTTTATGAGATAATACATATATATATTCAAATTAAAGGAAAGGCACTGGGTAACCAGTACTAGCACTTGGTCTGCATCCTGTTGCTGTGTTTGTACAGACACACTTCCACGGAACAGAGTAAAGACCTAACTGCAGTGAACAGAGCCAGGGGAGGCTATATTTGCGATGTGGTAAGTGGGTTGGGGGGCGACGGAGGGAGCTGCTTCAGTGAGATGGCAGACCCAGATGCTTAGAGTTAGATGAAAAGTTTACACTTTCTGAAGATGATAACCCGTTTGGGAAAGTTTGAAATAACCCCCAAAACAACTGTTTATTTCACTAAGTGTAATGTTTTCGAGGTCCACCTATGTTGTAGCATATATAACGCCATTTAAGTGAGGAATCCCAGGGTCACAGGGACCTGGAGCATGTTGCCCTTGTCAACATGCTCCGGGTTGGATGTGGAGATGCCCTTTGCTTTTTTTAATACTCGCCCAAGAATATGTTTTTTATTTTAGAGAGAGGGAAGTGGGGAGTCGGGGGGAGAGAGAGAGGGAAACATCGATGTGAGTGAGAAACATCAATTGGCTGCCTCCTGTATGTGTCCCGACCAGGGATCAAACCCACAACCTAGGTATGTGCCCTGACCAGGAATTGAACCCTCAGCCTTTTGGTGTACAGGACGATGTTCCCACCGAGCCATCCACTCAGGGCCCGGAGTGGGGATGCCTTTATGTAAAGGGGAATGCAGCGAGAGGAGGATCAGAGTGGGCCCAGGCAAGACACAGTGTAGGAGGGCGGACCTCGCATTTTTGATGAAGAAAATAGTTATTTTGATCAATAATGTTGAACTTCCTAACATGTAGGGAAAGACTGAATATATTCCCTTAATTTAAAAAACCCTGTAAACCACTACAAATTTTAATCTTGGAGGTTATGTAGCACATGGAACATGTTTGCTGTGTGCAGTATTCAATGTGAAATATTTAGGCTGAAAAATTCAGTAGACACTGTGACTTTAACTACTTAAAACATCAGCTAAAGAAGATTTACTTCTAGGAATTTATCCCATTAAGATACTTGTGTAGCTGCATAAAGACACGAGTACCAGAATGTTTGCTGCAGCATTATTTGTAATAACAAAGAATTGCAAACAAATTATTTGGTATTCTATAGAGTAAACAAGTTAAAAAAGAATGATTCAGCTCTAAATACCACTATGAAACCATTGCCAAGAAACATTTTAGGTGGGAAGAAAGGAAGGCGCATATAATACAGGGTGAGGCAAAAGTAGGATTACAGTTGTTTGTATGGGACATAATACAACAATTACTAATAATACAAGAATAAACTGTGTTTCATGTAATCACAACTGTGAACCTTTTGACTCACCCTGTACGTTCCTACTGATGTAAAATAAAGGATTTGTATGCATGAAAGAAACAAGACTAGGTAGGAATATTACAAATAATACAGAGTTTGGCACAAATAACACCTCTTTTTCATTAGAAAATGATAAGCATGTAATTCTATAACATAACAATATCACACTCAAGCACACCATATGACACTTTAGGTGAAATGGTCAAATCGGAACTGTAAATTACTACACCCATATCATGACCCTACCAACCACACTCCAGCCGGCGTTACTTCTGCTGGACCCTGTATTTGTAATAGTACCATTTTAAGGTGGCAGGGATATGGGTAATGATTTTTCTTTATTTTCAAAACATTCTTTAGGACTTATGTAACTTTAGAAGGGAGAGTAAGCAAGTAAGTGAATCCTAAGCAGCCATGAAAGGAGGTTCCTTGAGATGTAATCACCTCTTCCTGTGCCGTTGAGTCCTGACATGACATAGAAACCCATCCCTCTCGCGTCCTCGTTGCCCCGTGAGGTTCAGAGGTGGGGCGCTGTGATCTGGTTCCTATTAGTGCACTCACTTGACCTTCGAACATGTGTGTGCAGCACACGATGATGAGAAGTGTGGTTCCTGAACGTCTTTATTGGGTTGCCTGATACAGCTACACTCAAGAAAGAGAGCTGGCTTCCAGAGAAATCTTTGGCTTTGGTTGAGATTTCCTCACTGTTTTTTTTTAAATCAATTTTATAGAGACATGAAGGGATGAAAAGAGAGACGAGGGGGAGAGAAAAAGCACTGATGTCCAGAACCCACAACCTAGCCATGTGCCCTGACCAGGAATTGAACCTGTGACGTTTTGGTTTACCAGACAATGCTCCAACCAAGTCACACCAGCCAGGACTCACTGGTTCTTTCCTGAAAGTGCTTTCTGGCACAGTCTCATGAATAAATGCACCTGGATGCTTTGATGTGTGTGGGGGCCCTTTTCAACTGAACCTTAATTCTGCATTATTTTACCTTTACACATTGTGCTTTCTTTTGTACTTACGCTTCTGAGTCTTGATAACAGTTTGTTTTAATAGAAAAATTAAGGCAGATAACTAGTACACCTAATCTTAGTTGTTTTGAGAAGCTGGGGTATCGAGGTGATAAAATCAGTGAAATGTACTGTTTCTTCATTCTCTGTGTTTTGGGAGACTTAGCAAACTCTGAAGTCTTTATCTTGCATTTGCCCTGCAGGGTTATACAGGTGACAGTTCAAGGGCTAAGCTAGTACCTGTTTCTTATTTAGCAACACCCATGAAAGTGCCTGAATTCTTAATCCATGTTAGGTTGTCTGCCATGTTGAATTTCTACCCTAGTCTTTGAGTTCTAATACTTTTGATTTTAAAAAGTTATGGGTAATAATTACATAAATATGTTACTACTTTTTTTCACAGATAAAAAGGAAATGATCCTAGATTGATTAAATTTTACTCCAGGCACAGGCAAATTGTTTGATTACAGCTTCCTCAAACTAACTTTTAACTGTGGCTTATCTCCTAAAAGATATGATTCATTAAAGTTGGAGAAATTCTCTTGATTTATGCCTACAGTTTGCATGTGCCCTTTGCGCTGCTTCATTCAAATTAGTAAGTAATCAATTGCCAAGTTATGCTTGCAGCCGATGTCCTAATTAGTTTGGGATGCAGCTCATTCATATGAACCAACAAAATAAGCTGGAAAAGGGTGCTATGTTTTTTAATAGAATTGTTGTCTCAGATCAAAGTTATATTGCGTTTCTTACCTTCCATTTTTTTGTTTTTGAAATCTATTTCAGAGTCAGAACATTCTGTATATTTGTTCTGTAAACATCCTCCCCCTCCCTGGGGTATAAGATTGAAAATGGAGAAAGGAAGACATTTTATAAGCAGCGTTCCTGACTGGTTTGGAAATTACATATTTTTTTATTGTAAAATTTGGCAGTCAGCAGAATAGGATTAAAAACAACATGAGTTTGGAAGTCAGGCCAAGATTGGAATGCTGATGTACTAATTACTAGTTACTTTACACAACTTACTAAATGTGTACAGTGGCAAATTAAGCTTCCTAACACACAGTTGCTTCAGATGTAAAGTAGACATACCTACCATCTTTGCCCTGCTAGGGACTTGTGCAACATCGCTGGAGAGAACGCACAAAGGTCTGGCATCTCTGGTTTTTGATTTGGCCTTTAATAAGCATTCATCAGCTACCTACTTTATTCTCAGTATCTTAAAAATATGTCATCCAGATGACTTCTTAATAAAAGGATACATCATAGAATATTCTGTAATAAAAGAATAAATGATATTTTGTCATCTACAAACCTCTTTTACTCTTTTTTTGCATACTTATTATATGATAATGATGATTAATACTTATTAGTATAATCTTGAGCCCACGGGATCCTTCCAAATGATTAAAGATAGAATAAGTTATGTGATTTCACCTTTAAACATTTTCATGATCTAATTTCTTAAAAATCAGTACTGCAATTCATTAAATTTTTTTTGTATATAGGCAAAAAGTCTATAGTTTAATTGTTCATATTACTTTTTTAAAAAAACCCTCGCCCAAGGACATATTTTCATTGCTTTTAGAGAAAGGGGCAGAGAGAGAGAGAGGCAAACATGAGTCCAACTGGGGATCAAACCTACACCCTGGGCGTGTGCCCTGACTGGGGATTGAACCCATGACCTTTTGGTCCATGGGACAATGCTCCAGTCAGCTGAGCCATCTATGCCAGGGCTCTACGTTACTTTTAACAGTGATATATCTATGTCTATTAGACACAGTATAGAGATATCCATATCAATATAGATATACTGTCTATTGATCAGAATATCATTTTTATAACCACGCCAGATAACCAGTCTGTTGACAGTTACTAAGAATAATATAATAATGCCACCCATTATCCAGTGCCTACTCTGTGCCAAACTGTGTTTCTCATCTAATTGCAACACATAATCTTAACTTGAACCATGCAGTATGTGTAGTATTATTCCCATTTCACAGATTAAGAAAGTCAGATTAAGTCAATGGCTCCAAGTCAGATGGGAAGTAAGTGGCAGAACCCAGACTCAAACCTATATCATCTTACTTACCTGCCTTACTCCAAAGCTGGGCTCTTAACCTCCATGTGATTCTAGATTACCTTTTATATCTAGCTTCTCCTAAGTATTTTTCTTATATCCTGTAGCCTGTAGTTAAATCCTTTCTCTTTGAATGGTTTCATGGTAGAAAAATGAATTGTGCCTCATTATTATGTGTGTTTTAAAATACAAGTCAGCCCTGGCTGGTGTGGTCACTGGATTGAGCACCGACCTGTGAACCAAAATGTGCTGGTTCGATTCCCAGTCAGGGCACATGCCTGGGTTGCAGGCCAGGTCTGCAGTTGAGGGTATGTGAGAGGCAGCCAATCAATGTGTCTCTCACCTATCAGTGTTTCTCTCCCTGTCTTTTGCCTTCTCTACCCCTCTCTCTAAAAGTAAATAAATACATCTTTAAAATACAAGTCAAGGCAATTTTAATAGGGAAAATGTACTGACAGTAACAAAATAACACTACATTGCCAAGGCTGATGGGGTAGAAAGGTCACACAATCTTGAACATCATTGGTGAAGACAGGGGGATTTAGCCATATGAAAAGTCCATTCTGAGTCATTTCTGTATGCCATGGCCAGAATGTAGTGATGGAAATGGTACATTTCACTTCAATAGAAAAAAATAGGCAAAGAATGGGGGGGCTCGTTGGTAATATCTGCAGAGAGATGACCTGGCATCGTTAGCCTGTGACTGAGGAGGAGTCGAATTGTTAGGGGAGACATCCTGCAAACCGGCAGCCGTCCAGACGGCCGCATGTGTGGGGCCTGCTTATTTCCTGCAGGGAGGCTCCACGGCCTTGCCAAACTCTCTGTGGCATCCACAACCAAAATGATTTAAGAACCAGTTGATCTAAATTTAGCCTTGCAAAAATGATTTTAAAAATATAGTTGAAGATAATTTCTGAGGATGTAATTATGTGTGGTTTCATGTTAACCCCTCCAGATAAAGAGAACTTCTATGGGCAGTATCGCCTGGAGGTTAAGAACAGTAGGTCTGAGAAGTCAGTAATTGGGTTTGAATCATTATCCCTGCCCTTATCCATTTCTAACTAATGAGGCTTCCCTTCCTCTTATGTAAAATGGGGATAGTGATATCTTCTTCGCTGGGTTGTTATGGAGATTATACGAGGAAATTTGAATTATCCGTGCAGAGAGATATAAATTATCTAAATATAGCAAACATTGGAGACTGGGTTTATAGGGATTCAGTAAATGATTCTAGTCAGAGCCCCATAGCCTTTATTTTAGAATTTAAAACAGCTAAGCTAATCTAGCCAATATCCAGAACACACTGAACATGTAACAAAAGGACTAAATTAGTTTAAGTCAAAGAGGAGTTATAGCAAAAGTGAGGCAGGCAGTGCGAGACAGCAGTGTTCAGTGTGTTTGAAGCGGCCCTCCGGATGACTGTGGGATGGTCTGGCGGAGGAGCGATCAGATCAGGCGGTTGCGGGAAGTGTGTGATGCGGCTTTAGAGTCACCTCAGGGGCAGGGGTGAGTCACACCGTGTACCGTGTTCAGATGCTCCAGAGTTCAGTGATGCAAACGACTCCTCGAGGGGATGTGTTCCAGCTGCTGGCATAGGCATGCCTTATTTATTGCCCTTGTGAACACACATGGGTCCTCATATTGAAAAATAGATTCACTTACAATGGGGTGTGGGAGGTGGAAGGGAAGGACTCGAAAACCAAAAATGCTGCAGAGCTTCCATTGCCCTCAGGACAGCTGCAGATCGGCAGGCACGGTCCTTCGCTTCAAGCAGGACAGACTTCTTCGTGGGTGAGTCTTCCTTGGCCTATTTTAGATGAAGTTGTTAGTGTAAAAGAAAGAAGTATTTTCATAATAGAATTAAAATTTTTCCCAAGAGCAACTGAAACAACAGAAAATATTCTTTTATTCTTTTTTTGTATTGAAATATAATTGATATATAACATTATATTAGTATCAAGTGTACAACGTAATGGTGTGATATTTGTATATACGGTTGAGATGAAAAAGGTTGAAAATTACTGGTGTAAAGCAGTGCATTCAGTCGTCCCTCCACATCCTCGGCTTCTCAACCACAAATTGAAAATACTGTTTTTGGCTTGCAATTGGTTGAATCTGCAGGTGCAAAATCCAGGGATATGGAGGACCAACTGTACATTTATTGAAAGGAAATCTGCGTGTAACCGGACCTGTGCAGTTCAAACTTGTGTTGCTCAAGGGTCAACTGTATTGCAAAATGATCACCACAGCCAGTCTGGTTAACATCCATCAGCACACGGAGTTACCAATACGAGAAAATCTTTTAGATGATAATCAACAGTCTTCAAAACTGATAGGCAGACACTGGCATTTTATTTATTTATTTATTTATTTAAAGATTTTATTTATTTATCTTTAGAGGGGAAAGAAAGGAGAAAGGGAGAGGAATATCATGTATGGTTGCCTCTCGTGTGTCCCTGTCCAGGAACTGGGCTGCAACCCAGGCATGTGCCCTGACTGGGAATCGAACCTCAATACTCTGGTTCGCAGGCCTGCGCTCTTGACATTTTAAATTAGGTAGTTGTTTAATGTTTAATGTTAGTTAAAGTTCCCAGTATGGGACCTGGCACATAGTAGGCCTCACATGTTTTTTACTCCTCTGTCCTTTTGTGTCTTTGCTGTTCAGTGAAAACTACTGAGCTCCCGAGAGACCCCAGTCACAGTTCCATAGTGGTGGCTCCTCATGACTGACAAGACACATTTATATAATAAAATGTCTATTTTTTTTTTGAAACTTACAAAATTATCCTTTCTCTTCAGAGCCAAGCATTCCCTGTTCTCCCAGGACATGAAAACTGAAGCCCTTTAGCACATAGGAACAGTGGGGTTTCTATTCTAAGCAGTAAAGGCCGTAGGAACCTTTGTGGACTTTTGTGAAGGGGACGTGAAAACACCCACTTCCCTTTGCCAGAGGCTGTTTCAGAGAATAACTTCTGTTCTCATTCTACTTACATTCTAAATCCTTGCACAAAGCCGTTAATTTATAATTGCTGATTTGACCAAGTATATACTCTCAGTCTTAAAGCAGTTCGAGTTCTTTTTGGCAACCACAGGAAGTTTCCATGTTCCAGAAAGGAATGTTCAGTTTACTTTCTTCTTTAATTAGATGAGTTGGTGGTTTAACCCTAACAAAAGAGGTAAGGTTTTTTTTTTTAAAGATTTTTATTTATTTTTGGAGAGAGGGGAAGGGAAGGAGAAAGAGGGAAAGAAACATCAATGCGTACTTGCCTCTTAACCCAGGCATGTGCCATGATTGGGAATCGAACCTGTGACCCCTTGGTTTGCAGGCTGGCGCTCCACTGAGCCACACCAGCCAGGGCAAAGGAGGTAAGTTTTGATCAAGAGAAAAATCTAGAGAGCATGATGGGATGAGGAGCGCACATCAAATCCTGGAGAACGTTACCAGAGAAGCAGCAACTTAAATTTGAACTCCTGTCCTTGGTCCTGCCAGAACACAGGCTGGGTTTGCTTACTTTGCTCGGACCTACAGAGAAAAATTCCAACTCTGTGATAGTACATCCTGTGTCTTACAGTGACAGTCATCATCCCCTCTCATCCTGATGGCCCATAATGTTGTGTTATAGGAGAACTTTGAGCTAAGTTTTTATTTCTCTAGTCATTAATTTTACATGAACTATGGTGATTTTCTAATGTCTTCTCTTATTTCTTAAATAGCATACTTTAGTAGCACAGTGTTGTCCCAAATTATTTCATAGGGGACACAGTAACTTCTAGGCCTATGGTAAACTGGGGAAGAAAAATGCTGGCTAAGGCTCTAGAGACCTTAATAAGGTATTTGAGGACCCCCAAGTGGAAGGCTGGATTTGAGACCCTCAGGATCTCCCTGTATGTCCCTTGTTAGAAGTCCAACGTGGAACTAGAATGAACCTGGGTATGCACTTAGACAAACAGCAGCAAAGGTAATCTTCTTTGGGTAGAAGGTGGCCTTGGAGAGCTTCAGGAGTCCTTGGAAGGGTAGATGAATTTTTGAGAGCTCTTAGCATGTTTAAAACATAACAGGAGTGGGTGGCAAGCTATGGGCTCTGTGGTCAGATTGACCTGGCTTCAAGTTCTAGTTCTGCCATTTACCAGTTAGACAGCCCTGGGGGAAGTTACTCAGCCTCTCTGTGCCTTAGGTTTTTCGTCTATAAAGTGGGAAGATAAACTAGTAGAGTTGTTTTAAGAATTAAATACACCAATTTTTTGGGAGGGAGGTGGGGAGCACAGGGTGGGGGGGCTGGGATGGGAGAAATAGACAAAAACTGTACTTGAAAAATAACTAAAATTAAAAAAATTAAATACACTAATTTTTAAAAAGCTGAATAGGACCTGACACCCAGTAACTGTGTATATTAGAAAAAGAAAATACCAGAGAAGGGGTGTGTAGTCTAGAGCAGAGATTGGTAAGCTCTGGCCCATGGGCCAAACCTGGCCTGCCACATGCGTTTTGTAAGTCAGGTTTTACTGGAGCACTGCTACACCTGTTCATTTACACGTTGTCCATGGCCGCTTTCATGACATGACAGCAGAGCTTAGTAGTCGCCTGCAAAACCTAGTTATTGTTTAGCTCTTTACAGAGACAGTTTGCAGGCTCCGAACTGCAGTCTACATTCTTTTGCATTAGTATACTTCCTTTATTCCACAGTAAATGCTTTTTACCACAGATCCAGCCAAAGCGCTCCCAGCTACACTCCCTCTCCAAACGCGTGAGAGTCTGTAGGTCATGAAACTCCCATGAAGCAGCACGTAGCACCGAGCCGACGGGCCACCCGTGTCACAGAATGAATTGTGACTGGGTCTTTTGTGGTGGTACTGTGGACCATTGAGACTAATATGAAAATTACCTTCTGAGTATTTATGTGAGACAATTTAATTTTAGAGCTCATAAACAAGATCAGAGTTATGTGGTTTAACAAAAGGTCTCCTTATGTGTAAACACTCTTGCCAAAAACATGATGAAATCCTGAAACATGGCAAACTTAATATGCACGTTTAGACTTCCATGTGGCAAACAGAATTGACTAATGTATCTGTTCATAAATATTTCTGCGGCTATGCGGAGGCACTTAGGAAACCTAGATCGTTCTATTAAATATGAAAATGGTTCCCTCCCTCGCTCTCAGGCCCTCTCCCAACAAACACACTCATACCAATGTCCTCCTGCCAGTTTTTAAAATTAAATTCAATGGGGTGACACTGGTAATAAGATTGTATAGGTTTCAAGTGTACAAGTCTATGGTACGTGATCTGTATACTGCGTTGTGTGCCCACCACCCACTGTCAAATCGCCTTCTGTCACCGTATGTTTGGCCTCCTTTGCCCTTTACCACCTCTCTCCCCTCTCCCATCTGGTAACCACTGTACTTCTGTGTCTAGGAGTTTCAGTTCTATGTCCCACATATGAGCGAAATCATGCGGCTGTTAGCTTTTTTTGACAGACGTATTTTGCTTGGCATACTATCCTCCAGGTCTATTTATGCTGTCACGGATGGCAGGATTTCATCTTTTCTTATGGCTGAGTAGTATTCCATTGTGTGTGTGTGTGTGTGTGTGTGTGTGTGTGTGTACACATACCACATGTTTTTTTTTTTTGTACCATATCGTCTTTAACCATCTATCAAAGGGTTGTCTCCATGTCTTGACCACCATGAATAACACTGCAGTGAACATGAGGGTGCGTGTATCTCTGTGAATAAGTGTTTTCAAAATTTTGGGTAGATACCCAGAAAAGGGATTGCTGGGTCACATGGTAGCTTTATTCTTAATTTTTTGAGGAACCTCCTTACTGTTTTCTATAGTGGCTTTACCAGTTTACATTCCCACCAGTAGGGAATGAGGGTTCCTTTTTCTCCATAACCTCTCCAACACTTATTACCTGCCTGGTTGATAATAGCCATTCTAACAGGTGTAATGTGGTGTCTCATTGTAGTTTTCATTTGCATTTCCCTAATGGCTAGTGAAGTTGAGCATCTTTTCATGTATCTGTTGCCATTTGTATGCATTCTTGGGAAAAGTGTCTGATCAGGCCCTCTGCCCATTTTTTAATCGGATTGCTTGTTTGGTGTTGAGTTGTGTGAGTTCTTTCCATATTTTGGATATTGGCAGTTTCTCTTTTTGAAATCGTACGTTCCGCAGCAGCAAGCATGCCCATCCTTTCCCAGCGTCTTGCCTCTTCATTTGAATCTGTCCTTGTTCACACTGCCTGCTCATCCTTGTGCGAGTGAGCTCCCTTCCTGAGGCTGTCCTGGTGCCGTGTCTTCCCGAGGCTTCACGAGCACAGCAGTGTGTGAGAGAAGTTAAGCCCGCGCACGTCCCACATTAAAATTAGACTGATTTTCCAAGTGTTTTTAGGTCATTTTAAAAGTAAAAACAAACTTTCTTTTTCAATACAATTGTAAAACACCAGGCATATATATCAACTGGAGAAGAATTGGTAGTGGAAAATGTTGTCCAATTAATTCCAAGTTATTGAGAGATACACAACCACTCAGCAATGCATTGATAACGAGGGGCTGGTTTTATCACTGTTGATGATAGATAACAGATGCCATCAGCAATCAGTTTCATTCAGCAAGTACTTATTTAGAACTGACTCTATGCAAAACACATGTGGCTGTACTTTTAAAAATTGGATTAGATGTATTGGAACTAATGTTCCAATGACCTGACTACAGATTTGAATAAAGACATTTTAGCAATTTTAATTCCCTAAAATTATATATATGTATAAAATGCAAGCATTTAATCACTGTAAATATAATAGCTTGCATGAAAAAGAACAGTAGTCATTATAAAAATGCATACTGTATAAGCTCTCACTGATAATTCAAAGAAGCAGACTAAAAGAAGAGTTCATTTTTTAAGTTACCAGGTTGGCAAAGATGAGGAAAGTGTGATAACATGCTGTGGTCTGTGAGGGGAAATTACTCTTACACATTGATGGTGGAGGTTTAAATTTGACAAATGCTTTTGGAGGGCAATTTGACAATATATATGAAAATTTATTCCTTTGACTCGGCAATTCTAATTCTAGGAGTGTATGCTATGGATATACTCACTGTACAAACACACAATAGTGTTCATTGAAGCATTGTTACAATAGTAAAAAGCTGGAAACAGCAAAATTGAATGCATTTGCTACAGACTGAATTGTGTCCCCCCCACCTCCTACCCCAATCCATACATTGAAGCTCTAACCTCCAGTATTCTAGAATATGAGTATATTTGGAGACTTTAAAAAGGGGATTACATTTAAATTTAAACGAGGTCGTAAGGGTGGGATTCTAATCTGGTAGGACTGGTGTTCCTATCAGAAGTGAAAGAGGTGGGGGGGGGGTGCAGACAGGCACCCAGAGGAAAAGTTGTGTGAGGACATGTTGAGAAAGTTGCTGTCTGCAAGCCAAAGAGAGGGGCCTCAGGAGAACCAAACCTGGTGGCGTCTTGACCTTGGACTTCTAGCCTTTAGAACTGTGAGAAAATATATCTCTGTGGATTAAGCCCCCAGTCTGTAGCATTTCGATATGAGCCCCAGCAAACTGACACAGCAGCCACCTGATGGACTTCCATGCAATTTCAGCACAGGGTATAGTATTCACGAATTTGTTAGACTAAAACAAACTTTTAGAATGATATGCATGTATATTCATTAACCTTTTTTGGTTGCTTTTGGGGAGAGGCGTGCTAGTAGGGCTCGGGTGTAGGTAGGTGATGGAGACTTCTGTTTATTATGTACCACTTTGTATTGTTTGAATATTTTCTGTAAGAAATTTTAGGTTTTAAGCCCTGGCTGGTGTAGCTCAGTGAATTGAGCACGGGCCTGCGAACCAGACAATCGCGGTTCGATTCCCAGTCAGGGCACATGCCAGGGTTGCAGGCAGGTTCCCTGCAGGCCAGTTCCCAGCAGGGGACGCACGAAAGGCAACCATACATTGATGTTTCTCTCCTTCTCTCCTTCCCTTCCCCTCTAAAGATAAATAAATAAAATAAAAAATCTTTAAAAAAAAAAGAAATTTTAGGTTTTATAATGATTCAGCATCTAGTTAGAGGTTATATAAAATTTTGACTAGAATACAAATATTACTTGACAGAGTAGACAATAGCCCCTACCAATGTCCCTACGTGTAGATTAGTGTTTTTTTATTGTTGCTTTCTCCTGTTTAAGTTCAGTGTTGAGGAATTTTTCCTTAGACAATAACAAGACACAGGTAAAATGATAGACATTCAAAGGTGCCCCTTGTAGCTATGTCTATGAGAGTATAGTTTTGGGAATTAAAAAAAACACAGTGTTGGGTCAAGACCTGGAAGTAGGGTTCCATAGTATGTGCTGCCTTGACACCTGAACCAGGGGGCGGGCTCGAAGGGCTTCACTGCCAGCTCCCTTCCCCACTCTCCTGTGGGCAGGGCACCCCGGTCGGAAACCCGCCTCCTCACAGGGACCAGGCACAGTGCTGCTTATCCCTGAGGAGCGGGGTTTGGGGCCCTGCCGGCCTGCACGATGGTTCGGACGAGCCTGCCACAGGCACCGGAGGTCACCTCCCCTCATGTTACTACAAAGCCTGCCATCCACAGACCCTGCTGTTCATTCCCTCTGCTTGCAGGCGCAACCCTATGTGGCCCTGTGCGGCATGCACTGTTCCCCCTGGACGGTGAGTGTATGTGACTAACAAATGGCAGTCAGTCTAACCTGTCCAAAGCTGGCTGTCATGTGTCCAGCCGTCCCCCTAACCCTAGGGCAGAGTTCCCTCTCTCATCACCGGGGTGCGGAGGAGATGAATAGAACAGAGGGCGCTGGCGAATCAGTCACAGCACATCCAGAAGCCAAAAGGCGAGGCAGTCATTAAGAATCTTGTAAAATATTTAATAATAAGTCCAACTGCTTATAATTTATTAAGCTTAATAAGCATTTACAGTCATGCCCTGCTTAATGACAGGGCTGCGTGTTGAGAAATGCACCGTTAGGCAGTTTTGTGGTGCGAACCTCGGTGGTGCGGCCTCCCGCAGGCCTGGGCTGCACGGCACACTCAGCGTTGCCTGTGCTCGGAGGCTACAAGCCTGTGCAGCAGGTCACTGTACAAAACAATACAGAATTCAGGCATGGGAGACAATGCTGTCTTCAAAAGGTGATATAAACACAAGATGTACGAGGCTGCTGTAGGTGTAACATGCACACTTTTACCGCAAACTTTATTTATTTATTTTAAGACAGAGAGGAAAAGCTGGAGGAAGAAGGAGAGAGAAACATCAATATGTGGTTGCCTCTCATGTGCCCCTCACCGGGAACCTGGCCTGCAACCCAGGCAAGTGCCATGTCAGGGAATTGAACCGGCTACTCTTTGGTTCCCAGCCGTGCTCAGTCCACTGAGCCACACCAGCCAGGGCTACAGCAAACATTTTTTAGTAAGTAGAAAGAGTATACTCTAAAATAACAATTTAAAGTATAATATAGTGAATACATAAACCAGTAACATAGTCATTTATTAACACTATCATGTATTATGTACTGTATGGGATTGTGTGAGTTTACTTGTATGTGTCTGGCAGCGCGGCTGTGGTTGTGCCAGCATCACCACAGATGTGAGGAACGCGTTGTGCTAGGGCGGTACAGGGGCTCTGACATCACTCGGTGATGGGGATTTTTAGCTGCATTATAGTCTTACGGGACTGTATCTGCGGCTGGTTGTTGAATGAAACATCACCGTGTGGCAATGTACTCGGAGCCTTTGTGCGGTCTGTGGGTCTCTGCGGGGTTCTGAGGACTAGCAGAGTGGAAGGTGCTGGACACAGGAGGCAGCGGCTGAAGGAGCAACAGAGAGCCTCCCAGGATTCCAAGGTCTCTCGTCCTGGTGCTTTGGCTCATGTGGGAAATGATGGCTCTGGACATCATGTTATCGCTAAGGTCCTTTCTACCTGTGCCATTGTGATTCTGTGAGATTATTTTTGAGAGACATTGCATTCCAAGCTGCAGTGTTGGAGGCACATTACAGTCCCTGTGTGTAGAGAATAGGGGCAGCACGTCTGGCCGAGACACAGGGACCGGGGCCTCTTTCAGGACTGCTTGTGTATGTGAACACACATGCACACATGCACACGCACATGCTGTCCTTGTCCAGCAGAATGTTACGAGCTGCAGACTACCTTCCCGACAGTGCGCACGGCTTACTTCATCACAGGAGGAAGTTGCGTGCGGGGATTTCTTACAGTAGCCTGTCTTTATGATTATGGTTTCTTGGACTGTGTTATTTTATTATAACCACCATACACCAAAACCGCAGCCCGTGAATGTACTGTGTCGGGTTTTAATGTCAGGTTTCTTGGCCTGTGGTTCTGCCTCCATCTGAGCTGTTCTCCATTCAGAGTAAAGTTCTTGTTTAACCCCAAACATCCATGGCAAGAATATCCCATGGTCTCTTCACGCTCCCTTATATCATCAAAAGATGACTATAACTTATGTCACTCCAGATTACTGTGTCCATGGCTTCTCCACTTTGGGGAGGGCAATTAAGGGGAAAGTCTTTTCATTTTATTTTATTCTATTTTTTAGTTCCAGAGAGTACTAGTTATCCAGTTGCCTTTCTTAGAACTGTTGAAGGGATATACTGCCTTCTCCTTTTTTAGATAGTTAATGTCAGACTGATGTGAGGAAGGAAAAAAAGGTTCAAATGGAAGTGTCTGTTGATATCACAGATTTCTTTTTCTAAGAATTGAGAACATTATCATCACGTATGACAAATTCATATAATACTACATTTTAAGTAAAATCCCTGTCCATCACGTTCCCTCATGCCTCAAGCTTGCACACACACGTCCCCTCACACACACCAGGTGCCGAAGGGGAAATCAGCTGCCCACCTTAGAAATGGGGGTCGTTTGGTCAGCTCAGAACCTGCGTACACCCCAGGTCGCAGCCAGCATCACAGCACAGAGGTTGTGGGAAACCAGCTCTAGAAGAGCATGGGAGATATTTGCTGGCTTCACCAAAGATGCTTTTATAATGGAAATCTACAGCAGTGATTCAGTCTCCAAATAGTGATGAATTGATTTTGTTCTAAAAGTTCACTTGTAAGCGGGTTGTCATCTCTCAGAACTTATTTTTCCATGTAAGCAACGTTATAGTTAGTACCGTCCCCAGGCTCACCCCTTTCAGCTTATTCAGCACATGCGTAATTGAACAGTGCTGCTCTAGACTCTCAGATTATTAGTATCTGAGGGTCAGTGAAAGCAGGAAATCACACAAAGGCTCAGAGAAGTTAAGTGACTTGTTTAGGATAGTCCAGCAGAGCCAGGACCGCGTCCCTGTCTCCCGAATTTCAGGCTGACTTTCCAGTGTACTATAATTTCTAAAACCGGACCGCTGTTTACCACCTTATATCACTGGTAAAAAGGTTACTTCTAGATAAGTATATGTCACTGTAGAACTTAAGTACGCTTTTCCACTGAGGAGGCTCACAGAGTCTCAGTCATCCCGTGAAGATGGTAGAGCAGATCCTCTCCCCATTTTAAGGGTAAAGACGCAGATGCTCCAAGAGGTTAAATAAGTCGTTCATAGTCACACGATTAGTGAGCAGAGGACTTGAGACTCAAACCCAGCTCTTCTGAGTCTGAGACCAGTGTCTGCTCCTCCCTTGAGGTGCTGGCAGTAAGGCAGCCCTCAGGGCTTGCACCCCAGGGGGCCCCATGCAGGCAGGATGCTGGGTCAGGCCTAGAGGAGGTGGGACCTGAGAAGGGGCCTGCAGTGCTGGAGGGGCAGCAGAGGTGAGCAAAGGGATGGTGCAGGTGGGGGGAACACCAAGGGCGCTGCTGCTAGTAGGGCTTAGGTAGTTCCCACCCGTGGAGGGAGCTTGGTGGCCGGTGGTCCTCAGCAGTAAAGGTTGAAATAATGGCAGAGTGATTGAGTTCTGATTGCTGTTAATACCTTCAGGTCACTTTTCCTTAGGTACTGCTTCTGCGTAAAGGAGACCTTTACTCTGATAGGTCATCTAGCCTGTGGCTGATGTTCTAACTAGAATGCGTGGATTAGGCCATAGTGCCTTGACCTACGTGGGCATTTCTTTAGGGCTCAACCTAAGTCCTTATCGAATTAATCTAACTGGACTTAACTTAAACCTTCACTATAAACAGATGAAATGGCTACAGAATACCTATTTAAAACAACTAATCTCCATTTGAAGAAGAACGAGTGCTTAACTGGGCAATCTAAGCCAGTGTTTTTACTAAATCTCCCTTCAGAGTTTTATGTGTTTTAACCTATATCGTTTTAGAAAGAAATGTTTATGTACAAAAAGGAGCCTGCTGAATCTGGAAGAAAAATAGATCACAGCCACAGGGTTTAAAGGCTCTGACATTGTTTGCACGTTGTGAACTCCCTGGAAAGGAAAAGAAAAGAAATCATTCTGAACAGCGCACCTTTGCGCCGGGCTGGTGTGTCGCGGCTGCTGCCACTCTGCCGTGTTGTTCTGGTTGAAGGTGCCGGCACATGTGAGCGTGGGTGCAGGGCACGTTCAGGAAGGTTCCTCCTGCTTGTCGTGGTAAAGATGGAGTCAGGTTCCCGTCTACAGCGTGGTGGACTCAGCGCGGTGGACTAAGGCTTGCTGCGGAATTGAAGATGGTTCCACAACAACATTGCATTTCTGTGCCACTTGCCATAGTTCTAGGTATTGTGTCATGTCAGTGTTTCATTTGCATTGCTCAGTGCTTAATTTTCCTGGCGATGGGTCCGTTTGCTCACTGATGCTTTCAATTCATTACCCTGCGATTGCAGAATCTATCACTCCAGGTTGCTGATCCTGTTCCTGTCGGAAAGGGAGGGGGAAGCCCACATGGTGGGGCGTGGACGCGGTTTGTGAAGTCACTGGAGGCTGCATCTGCCTTCTCCTTTATCTCATTCATTTTATCGACCATTGCTCTGCCCCTCTCTTTTCTCTAATTTCTAGTTTTCCTGTTTTATACTCCTTTTATTTCCTTTAACTCTTGTCTTTCTCCATCTCTAGGTTCCACCGCATCGGCCTCTTTTCATGCCTCCTTCCTTTGTGGGATCATTTCTCCCCCACCCTGTCCTCGGACTCTCAGGACTCTCTCCCACCCCTCTTCCAGCAGTCACTCGCAGTAACCTCCTACCGCCGACTGTCTTTAATTTACTCAGTTTTCTTTCTTTGTCCGTAATATTTGGTGAGTTTAATGCTCCTTATTTTTAATTATGTTAGACTGTAAAAAAGAGAGGCTGGTTCTGAGCTCGTGGGTAATATCCTAAGATGGTATTTGGGAATAGGGGGTAATTTTCACAGTCTCCTGGTCGAGTGTTACTGAGCCATCTCAAAGGCATTTGGGAAAAAGAGGTCGTTTATTGCATTATTATTCCTGCTAATAATAACTATTTAATGATGAGTTACAGTTCAAGCAAATGTAATAGTTTCCATTTAGGAGAGGCAGCACAGTATTGTGGGAAAAAAACATGGACTTTTGTGTCAAACAGACACAAAATTTAAATCTGGGCTCTGCCCTTAGCACTGTAACCTAGTGAAATTATTGCTATCATTTGACTTATTTTTTATTATGAAATATCTCAAGTTCACAAAGAAGTAGATACAAGAACTATTTACCCACCATTTAACTTTGTCAAGTCTGAGCATTTTGCCATGTTAATTTCAGATCTTTCTTTTTGTTAAGAAGCAAATGTTACAGCAAATACTTAAATTCTCTGAACTTGTTTCTTCTCCTCTGAGATGGATCTAATCACATCCGTATTCCAGAGTCACGGAGAATTAAACAGCATGACATGGCTGGAGTGTCTGCCACGTGGCAGGTGCTGAAATCATCAGCATTCTTATGCAACAATCATGAATAAATCACTTTAGTCACCTTTGAAAACACTCCATCTGAATTTTTTATGAAAGGTAAAGACATAATTTTTCTGACCTTGATCTTGTTATTATCAAGGAAGCAGCATAATAGCCCCCCTAATTTTGATTTTTGTTATTATAAAGATAAAGGTGATTTTCTTTACCACTGACTTAGAATAATAACCCCAATTTAGTATTTCCTGAAAGTAAGTTTTTTAAATGTTAAATTTTCATAAACATGCCAACGAGTTCCTTATTCAATGCAGTTTGAAAATAATGGTTTATAATCACAGCTCCTTTGCAAAAGGCTGTTTTTGTCAGCACATGGGGACCGAAACCTTTCTGAGTCTTCCAGCTGTTGGATGGGAAGCATTTCCTTTGGTGGCTGGTTCTGCTGCAGCAGTAGCTGCCCTCAGCTAAACTGCTTTGCAGCCAACGGAGGAAAGGTGCCGAGTGGAGGGAGGGTGCCCCCAGGGAGGCGAGACTGCCAGGGCACCTGGGAGGATCACTGCCTAGACGATGCCAGGCCGTCTGACCCAGCGAAGCTGCAGAGGCTTGGCATTTGCTTGTGTTTATTAAGTGCCTAATGGGCCCTGTTCCACCCACTTGAGACTCAGGTGTAAACCAGCAGTCAAACCTCACTTTTGTCATGAACGTTACATTTGGTGGTGGTGGGGGTTGTTGAGGGCAAAGAGACAACTAAATAAAATAAGTAAATTAATAGCACATTTAAGGTAACAAGGGCTGTGGAGTGTCCTGGCCAGTGTGGCTCAGTTGGTCGGAGCACTGTCCTGTAACCGAAGAGTTCTAGGTTTGATTCCCAGTCAGGAAACAGGGGAATGGGTTCGGCAGTGCTGGGGGGAGGGCACAGTTTATGATGACTGTGGGTATATTTAATTTGTTCATTTATTCCACAAACATTTGTTGAATAACAGTGTCGTCTGGGCAGTATAATGATGTTAGTGTAGGTAGCTAGAGATTAATAACGGAAGAGAGCAAGAGGAATCAGACATTATTAAGTATCATCAACAGGGGAGCATAGGCTTGCTTCTCTACAAAGCTGCAGTCTGTATCACACTCCCCAGGGAATCACTGATCCATTCCCTGTAGGTCACAAAGGGAAGGCAGAGAACAATAAGGGGGGCGGTAAGCATATGCGCAGTAGGAGCCAAGATGGCCATCACAGAGGCCTGTCGGTCTAGCCTGGGAGAGGGAATGAATTGGTTAAGGACGGGACCCATCAGAAGCCCACAGAAAGCTTGGGAAGTTGACTGGTTATTTTTTAAAAAGCACCCGCTTCTTCCCAAGCCCGAGATAATATAACCTGAGGCTAACAAAGAGAAACCCCTTTCTCACTTGCTCAGTTACTCGTGCTTCCTGTTTGTTTGTGTGTTTTCTCTCCCTAGTAACCACGTGGCCCTAGAGGCTGTGTGACCGACCAGCAGCCCGTGGACGCCAAACACAGGCTCCACGTGGGAGCTTGGGTGCAGCTGCACAGCAATGAGCTGCAGCCGGGAACAGTGCTGAGCCACCTGGCTGGGGGCGGGGGCTGCTGGTGCTGGACCGACAGCACAGAATCTTTGGACACTGGCCTTTGTTTTGGCCATGATGAAGATAAGACTGGACTTTTTCCACGGTGGGATGGATAGAAATGAGACATTGGGTACCCAGGGACAGCCTTCCAATCTTACCACACCATAAACTCCCATGCATGGGATTCTTGGAATGATTTTCTGGAGATCCTATGAAAGAATATGATTTCCACCACCAGCAATAAGTCACAGCCCAGGATCTGAAGTTACTTAAGTTCTAGTGGGCAGCACACATCTGGCATGGGCTGATTAAGGTGTGCCATGGGAAGATGGGAGAGGGGCATTTCAACTCCTTAGAGTCAGGGAAGGGTTTCTTGGAAGAAGAGAGAGTTCTGAGTGATAATGAAGAGTTGGAACTCACAGGACTTGACCGCAAGTTGGGGATGACTGAGGCGAGGCATCCGGACAGGGCGTGGTTCCTGCAGGGCAAGCCGTGTGGTGCTGGTTTTGTTGTGTGGAGTTAGGAAATGCAGGAGGAGCACGGTGGTTTGGGCAGGGTGATGAGCTCTGTTTGATGTCTGTGGAAGCCTGGGGCAGCCGGAGAGAGGAGCGCACAGAGAGGTCTCTGGCCTGGTGAAGCCCCAGGGTACAGTGGGAGATTCCTGGGCATGTTGTCCAACATGCATCATGTTCAGAGGCACCTCCCTCTTGTGAGCAGAATCTCACCAACTGCCTGGTGCTCTCTTTCACATGGGACAGCTGTGGATCTTTCTGTTCCTGCCACTTGTTCCCTCCCCGTGAGCTTACAGCCCAGGCTTTAGGCTTAATCTTTGGGGGAATCTGAGGGACCCTTTTTTAAGAGCTCAGGCAGGTCAGCCTTGCAGCCAGTCGTACTCAGAGCCTCAACATGGATGGATCATCTTCCTAGGACTTAGTCCACCATACAATTTAACAAACTGAGCCTTTTTTTTCTTGGTTCTAAATGCTATCCTAGTACCCTGCCCTCCAATTTTATTCCCTGAAGGCTGGATCCCCACTTTGACTTCAAAAGTTTAGTTCTACTTATTCACAAACATGTGCTGAGTCCCAGGCAGCAAAGGCACCATGCAAGGTGTTAAGATTAAAAAACAAATTAAACATGCCTCCTGCCCTTAAAGAGCTTATTAGTTTAGCAGGAAAACCGGTTGTATAAGCATTCAATGCTGGGTCTGTGTGATTTGATGCAGTAGCAGCAGAGTGTTTGCTGTCCAGAGGAAGCACGGTTCTGCCCACAAAGGGGGCACCGAAACCCCATCCCGGCCCTAGAGCCACTTGCAACCTGCTGCCAGATTTCCTTGTTGGTAGCTGCTGGCCTGCCCACCATTCTCCACTTTGTTTTTACAGGATTGAGCCATTGGTGGCTTTAAGCATTCTTTTTGGAGTGTGAATACTGTACTATGTTTTGCCTGGTGTCTCACTGCCTTTCTCTGCTAAATACTTGCACTGTTCAGCCTGCCTCCCTTCCCTCTCTGTCTCTTGTCCCTCTTGGACTTCCTCCATTCCAGGTCTTACCATGAAAACTTAGTGCCCACGCAATAGTCTCAAATCTGTATCAGCGATTGAATGCAGCACCCCAGAGTCACAAGGCAGTGCTCCTTCCATGAGAGCTTCTAGCCATGTATTTCAAAGAAATGGTGAAGAATTTTCAATCAGAATAGTATGGTAGTTTTAAAGCACATTTGCAAGTTCATTGGTATGTCTCCCATCAAAAGGTAGACTCTAATTCTTCCCTCTTTGAATATGGACTTTCCTTTGTTATTTTAGAGACTAGAATGTGCCAGAGTAACAGTGCGTGACTTAAAAGGCTAGAAGAGGTGATGTATCTTCTGGCTGGCTCTCCCTTGCATGTTAGCATGTGGGAGTCAGTCACCATGTTGCGAGGAAGCCCAGCGGAGAGGCTTTGTGTTGTGCTGTAGCCCAGTTAGGGTCCCAGCTGACAGCTGACCTCAACCACCAGACTCGTGACTTCAAGAGCCATCAGATGCTTTTGCCTCTCTGCCTTTGCTCCACTGGAGATGGCTGGATGAGGCAGAGATAGATGGGCTGTGGCTGCTGAGTTCTGCCCAAGCTGCATTTCCGACGCTGACTGTTGCAGTCGTTTTGATGTAAAAATAGCTCATCGGAGCACGTAATAAAGTTCCTGATCATGTCAGAAGTCGTAAGACATTTGAAACCTTGATTTTTGCATAAGGAAGGCAAAGAAAGATAGCAAACCTTACCTTCGTGGACTAAAATTGGTTGATCATCTATGAATCATACTCATTTAAAACATTATTTTGAGGAACTAAATGCTTTTTAGCTTTTGTACTGGACTAACTTATTTGCAATTAGTTATGCCTGTCTGTAAAAGTAATATAACAATATCAGTAGATTTGAGCAGAAGTTCAGTCTCTAGTTCCTTATGTATATTGTTTTTTTAAAAACAACTTTACTGAGGTATAATTGACATACAATAAACTACACGTTTAAAGTATGTGCAGGTAGTGTTGCTGTATTTGACTTGTGTGCACACTGGTAAAACCATCAGCACAAGATACCAACATGTCCATCACCCCTGAAGTTTCCTGTGCTCCTTTGTAGTCTCTTCCTCCTGCCCCTCCCACTCCACCCATCAGACCCGAGGCAACCCCACTGGGCTGCTTTCTGTCACTACAGATTACGTGCATTTTCTAGGGCTTCATATAAATGGGATCATTTATAGTACACATTCTGTTTTTAATCCTCACCTGAGGATATATTTATTGATTTTTAGAGGAAGTGAGAGGGAGGCAGGGCAGGGGAGAGAGAGAAACAGATAGACAAACATTGTGATGTGAAAGAGAAACATCAATCTATTGGCTGGCTGCCTCCTGTGTGCACCCCAACCTGGGATCACACCTGCAGCCTAGGTGTGTGCCCTGATCAGGGATCGAACCTGCAACCTTTTGGTGTGCAGGTAGGTGCTCCAATCAACAGCGCCACATGGCCAGGACTATAGTCCATATTCATTTGTTGTTTTTTTCCCATTCAGCATTATCATTTTAAAATTTCTCCTTGTTATGTGCATCATTACTGCATTCTTTCTTATTGCTCAGGAATATTTCATCGTATGGATATATCACAATTTGTTCAATTCCCGTTAATAGGCATGTGGGTTGTGTCCATTCTTTATTAAAAATAGAGCTGCTATGAACATTTGTATACAAGTCTTGTGTGGAATAAGTAGATTCGATGGCAGGTATATATTTTACTTTTTAAGAAACTAACAAACTTTTTCAAAGTGAGTGTATCATTTTTCATTCTCACCAGCAGTGTATGAGGATTAAAGTTGTTTAATACCATCACCAGCATTTGCTACTCTGAATCTTTGTAATTTTAGCCTAATAGATGTGTAGTGATATCTCATTGTTATATTAATTTGTATTCTCCTAATTATTAATGATGCTGAGCATCCTTTCATGTACTTATTTGCCACTCATTCATCTTCTTTGATGGCATCTGTTCACATCTTTTGCCCATATACTTGTCGGATTATTGCTGTCCTCATTTCAGAATTGAGAATTATTTATATATTCTGGATATAAATGTTTGATAAGATATATGCTTATCAGATAGTTTCTCCCAGTCTGGGCTTGTCTTTAATCTCTTAACAGTTTTCAGTTTTCAGGAAGTCTAATTTATGAATTTGTTCTTTTATCTATCATGCTTTTGATGTTGTGGCTAAGAAGTCTTTGCCTAATGAAAGGTCATAAAAATTTTCATCAATACTTTGCTCCAGGAGTTTAATGGTTTTAGACTTTACATTCAGGTCTGTGATACATTTTAAATGAATCTTTGTACCATGTGAAATATCATCTAAGTTCACTTTTATGTGTATTCCAGCTTCATTTGTTTAAAAGGTTACCCTTTCTCCGCTGAGTTGCCTTTGCATCTTTAAAAATCAGCTGTCCTTATATGTGTGGGTCTATTTATAAACTCTAACCATTTCTACTGATGCATGTGCCTGTCTTCACAACAATCCCACACTTGGCTACTGTAGCTTCATAACAGATCTCAAAATCGGGGAGTGTTGGTCCTTTAACTTTGTTCTTTTTAAAAATGGTTTTCTTTTGTTATTCTAGGTCCTTTGCAGTTCCATATGAATTTTAGAATCAGCTTGATTTTTCTACAAAAAGCTAGGTGGGATTTAGATAGGGATTATGCTGAATCTATAGATCAACTTGGGGATAACTGCCATCTTAAGTATTGAGACTTTTGACTCAAAAACAATGATCTCCAATTATTTAAGTAGTCTTTAATGTTTTTCAGCAATGTCTTCTAGTTTCATTGTCCATTCTTGTATATCTTTTGTTAGATTTGTCATATTTTTGATGCTATTGGAAATATTTCTAATTATCACGAGTGCATAGGTATATAGAAATATGATCGTGTGTATTGCTTGTATCCTGCACTTGTTAAATTCACTTATCAGTTCTACTAGTTTTTAAAACTATTCTGTAGGATGTTCTATGTAGACAGTCTGTCATATACAAATGAAGACAGTTTTATTTGTTGCTTTTAAATCCAGATGCCTTTTTCTCTCTCTCTCTCTCTTTTTTTTTTTTCTTTATTGAACTGGCCAGCATCTCCTGAATGACGCTGAATAGAAATGGTGGGAGTGGAGATCCTTGTCTCATTCTCGATTTTCGGGGAAAAATATTCAGTCTTTTACCTTGAAGAATGAGGTTAGCAGTAGAGTTGTAACAGATGTCCTTCATTGGAATGAGAAAGTTCCCTTCTATTCTTAATTTACCGAAAAGTTTTATCAGAAATCAGTGTTAGTTGATCATACAGTTTTTCTTTTTCAGTTTGCTCAGTGGTGTATTATACTGATTGGTTTTTAAAAATATTAAACAACCTAGCAGTCTGGGCAAGTCCTCACTTAGTCATGATGTGTTATCCATTTAATATCTTATTGGATTTAACTTGCTAACATTTTTTAAAAGATTTTTTTGTGTCTCTGCTCATGAGAGATATTCATTCTGTATTTTTATTTTATTTTATTGCCTTCATCTGGTTTTTGTATCAGGATAATGGTGGTCCTATGTAATGAGTTGGAAAGTATTCCTTCCCCTTAAATTTTCTGGAAGGGTTTGCATAGAACTGGACATTATTTCTTCCTTAAATGTTTGATGGAATTCATCAGCGAGGCCACCTGCACTTGGAGGTTTGTTATCATTGTTTTCCAGTGGTTTTAAACTGCAGATTCAGTTTCTTTAGTAGTGATAGGGCTGTTCACGTTCTTGTTCTCTCTCTCTCTCTCTCTCTCTCTCTCTCTATATATATATATATATATATAGTGAACCTTGGTAGTTTGTGTTTTTCAAGCAGTATTTCCACTTCATCTAAGTTGCCAAATTTATTGGCACAAAGTTGTTAAAAATATTCCTTTATTGCCCTATAAATATATATAGACTCTAGTGATGTTCCTTCTCTCATTCCTGATACCAGTAATTTGATTCCTCTCTCTTTTTTTCTGATCAGTCTAGCTAAAGAGCTATCAATTTTATTAATCTTTTAAAAGAGCCAGGTTTTGGTTTCATTGATTTTCTTTACTATTATTCCATTTTATATTTTATTAATTTCAGCTCTGATCTTTATTTATTTTTAAGATTTTATTTACTCAGCTTTTAGAGGGGAAGGGAAGGAGAGAAGGAGAGAAATATCAATGTATGGTTGCCTCTCATGCATCCCCTGCTGGGAAGTGGCCTGCAACCCAGGCATGTGCCCAGACTGGGAATCGAACTGTAGTTGTTTGGTTCACAGGCCCATGCTCAGTCCACTGAGCTACACCAGCCAGTGCCTATCATTTTCTTTATTCAGCTTACTTTGGGGGTTAATTTACTTTTAGTTTTTTAGTTCCTTAAGGCAAAGTCTGAAGTCATTGATTTGGGACTTTCTCCTTTTCTGTTCGAGGCAGTTAGAGCTGTATATTTCCCCATAAGTACTTTTGTGGGGGCACCCACAGAGGGGCTCTGCCTCAGTTTCCCCTCCCTGCACCATGCCCTGAGATTTCTCTCAAATCAGTAAGGTAGGCAGTGCTTAGGGCTCACCGTGGCTATTCTCTGTGTCTCAGGAACAACTCTCCTCCCTTGTTTGACAACCAGTATCTTGAAAACCACTTTTTCACATATTTTACGTTTTTGCAAGCTTCAGGCAAAAGGGTAAATGTACTTCTTGTTACTCAAGGATGCTTGGAACTAGGAGTTCTTATGTATTCTTTAAAAAATTCATTTATACCTGGCTGGTGTAGCTCAGTGGATTGAGCGTGGGCCTGCGAACCGAAGGACTGCTGTTCAATTCCCAGTCAGGGCACATGCCTGGGTTGCAGGCCAGTTCCCAGCAGGGGATGCAAGAGAGGCAACCATACATTGATATTTCTCTCCCTCTTTCCTTCCCTTCCCCTCTAAAGATAAATAAAATCTTTAAAGAAATAAAAAAAATAATTTATAGGCATCATTTTGGTTATGGAGTTCACTATTATTCAGTTTATTTGTCCTAAAATTCCTCTTCTCTTCTACCCTTCAGACACAGCTCTGGCATTGCCTTTGCTCAGAGACAGTGCAGTAGTTACAGCTCAGGTTGTATTCCCTCCACAGGACTCATTGACCTTTTGAAATACTATATAATTTGGTTATTTATTTATTCACCTTCTGTCCTGCCTCTTCCCCCCAGGTACTGTGAAGAACAGGACTTTGGTCTGTTCGATTTCTGCTGAGATTCAGATCCTAGATTTGTAACCTCTACTAGCTAGACTTAACCTCTCTGTGTCTCGGACCCATCGTTCATAAAGTGGGACTAACAGTGCCCATCTCAACGTGCTGTTCTGAGCTTTAAATATGTTGTCATGTAAAGCACTTAGAGCAGTACGAGTGGTACATAGCACATCATTGTCCTTAGAGATGTTACTGCATTTTCTTTGTGGGAGACTGGACATGGTAACAACGGATGATAAATGCAAGGTCAGCCCTCTCTGATCAGCCACAGGCCAGTAGCACTTGAAATAGTTTGGATGAGGTTGTACATTGGATTTATCCGCTTAAATTCCACCGTTAGACGATATGTACACATCATAGCTATACTTTTCTGAATTATAAAAAAAAATTAAGCATTGATTATTAAATCAGTAAAAGGGCTCTGATGACCTAGAGGAAATATGTAAAAAATTGAATTCTTTTTGAATCTCTGTTTTTCATCAGAAAAGTGAAGATATCTGAGATCTTTATGGCTGGGTGTGTTTTGGAACTTAGATATTTTTGGATTTTTTGAAAGAAAAACATGCATATTTTCTGTGTTACTTAGCATGTCATGTCCCAGTAGAGCCGGGGGCAGTGCCCCAGAATCCAACACGCTAAGCTGTCGGCACCAAAATGTGTGACTGTTTGCATTAAGGGGATAAATAAAGACTATTTAAAAATATTAAAATCCAGTGTGGGTTCAAATTAGGTTTTGCCACCAAAAGAGTTTTCTGTATACTTAGGAAAAACATTTGGGTTTTCAGAACTTCAGTATTTTAGAATTGTGGGCTGTTTTATCAAAATGTTTTGGAGAGGATTAAATATGTAAAGCACCTGAAAGGCAATAGGAACTCAATAAATTATTATCACCATTGTTATTCATTGCATCAGTATCATTAGTATTTTAAAGATTTTATTCATTTACCTTTAGTGGGGAAAGGAAGGAGAGAGGGAGAGAAATATCAATGTATGGTTGCCTCTCGTGCGTCCCCTGCTGGGAACTGGCCTGCAACCCAGGCATGTGCCCCGCATGGGAATCGAACCACGATCCTCTGGTTCGTAGACCCGCGCTCAATCCATTGAGCTACACCAGCCAGGGCAGTATCGTTAGTATTATGTTGGAGTAGTATAGTAGTAGTAATTATTACAAGACTCTAAAGGCTAAAGGTCTGTTAGAAATGTTCCTCTATTTCCCTGATCACTCAGGCCTGGTTGAAACCATGGATGATGTTTTGGGAGAGTTTAGACAAATAAACTAAAGACTGGGAGGCCCCCTTAGAGGTCTTTCATGTGCTCACTGAGGGACAAGATGGAGAGGCTGGTGGTAGGTGTATGTGGTGGTGGTGGGTGGAGCCCTGGGTAGCTGTTGGTTCCCCAAATACTGGGAGCTGCCTTTCCCCCTCTTCTCCCTCTTTCCCCCCTGCTTCCCTTCCTCTCCTCTCTTTCTCCTCTTCCCTCTCCCCTTCCCTTATCCTTCTTGGTACTCAACCTTATGACTGTCATCTCATGAGGAAAAGGGACTAGAGGTTGGGGGTGACTCTGAGGGGTGCAGAGTGCATCACTGCCTGCACCGTGGAGGGTGAGCCTCAAGCTGCTTCCTCGAGTTTATGCTGACGTGGCTTTTCAGTTCATTTCAGTCATTCACTTGTTGAGCAGCCCCTTGCGTTTCCCTCCTTTCCTGTGTGTAGGTAATGGACGACTGACTGACGGGGGTGGGGTGGGGGGGATGGGGTGGTGGTTAAAGGTTGGGGTGGGTCCCTGAGGAAGCCAGGAGGCCTGCGATTGTCCTAGGAGTGATTAAGTCCCTTAACTGGGGTGTGAGGTGGCTGACAGGGTCTTTCTCCTGAGGCCCAGTGCCTCAGAAATATCATGGACTTCAGAGTGTTTTGAGTCCTGGCTTCCTATGTGCAGGTGTAGGCAAGTCATTGAGCCTCCCTGAGCCTCAGCTGCATAAGATATAAACATAAAAATAGCAATTGTTTCCTTAGAGTTGTGACAGTGAAATGTCCCCAAATAGGCAAGCACCCAGTATGTTCCCCAATGCACCCAAAAAGTTATACATTATCTATGCATATCTTCCGATTTTATTTAATTAGAACATGCTAGTAGAGTTATCACTTGATGATTCTTTGTAGTTCAAAGTGCTGATGAATTGTCACAGTTGTGTTACTCTGGTGGGGGTGTCTTGAGGGGGCACTGCACATTTGCGGGGACAGAGAGTGTATGGGGACTCTCTGTACTTTCTGTCAATTTTGTTGTGAACCTAAAACTGACCTAAAAATAAAGCCGATTGAAAATAATAAAAATTTGTCATATGGTAACTACAATAGAGATATTCAGCATTGTACAGTAAAATAGATATTTCTGGAGAAGTACTCTAGAACATGATGCCATTGTGGAAAGAACGTGAAATTCAGCAACAGACTACCTGGCTCCTGGCCTGGGTTTTACTGGGTGTGTGATCTTGAACAAGTCACTAAGTTGGATTTTACTTTTACTGTCAGTAAAATATGGTTGTGTTGTGGACTCTGTCAACCTCCTGGGGCTGAGAGGAAGATCAGATGAGGGCAAGTGAGTGGAAGCATTTTGTAACGCTCACATGTGGTAGAATGATATTGTTTGTAAACTCATAGTTCTGATCCAAGAGTTCACCACAGGGCAATAGTGTGAGTTCAGAAGGAACCTCCTCCTCCTCTCCTGCCAAACTCATGGTTTGGTGAGGCAGGGAAATGCTACCACCGAGAGCAGTGGGAAGAATACAGGCAAGAGTGAACCTTTAAACATGAAGTAAAGTGAATAAAACACATAGAAGTCCCCTATTTTTGGCCTTTCTTGTTTGATACCTAGCTCATTCCTGCCAGTGCTTACGTCCTGCTTCTGGGGTTACCATTTATGTGACTTTCTTTATTTCCTTTTTGTAAATCAAATTGAGTGCAATTGTTTGGGAAATAGAGAACGCTTGCCGCTCTGGGCACCAACGAGGCAAACTTGGCTGTCGTGACCCCCAGTCATATTTTCTCTCCTGTTCCTACATCATCAAGTTGTCGTAACCTAGTCCTCCGTGCTCTCCCACTAATCCTCTGTGTTCTACCCTAATCCGACGTGCTCCCCTCTGCTGTACGGGCCCATGGAAGTTAACCGGGGGCTTCAGGGACGTGGCTCAACAAGCGGACATGTGGTTCTGTCCGAAACACCCATAGGACGTTTCTGGTCCCCACAGAATAGTCCTTGATATCTGGTCCTGTCCTAAAGTGTCCACAGAGACATTTGGTTCATGCTGAGAGGGCCTGGAAGTGTGAGAGGCTGAATGGCTGAGCTGTGAACAACTCATCGCCCAGGTTCTTTTCTTTCTTTCTTTTTTTTTTAAGATCTTATTTATTTATTTATTTTTAGAGAGAGGGGAAGGGTGGGAGAAAGAGAAAGAAACATCAATGTGTGGTTGCCTCTCACATGGCCCCCACTGGGGATCTGGCCTGCAACCCAGGCATGTGCCCTGACTGGGAATCGAAGTAGTGACTCTTTGGTTCGCAGCCTGCGCTCAGTCCACTGAGTTACACCAGCCAGGGCTCATCACCCAGGTTCTTGGTGGTGCCACTCAAGCACAGCTGCCGGCCTCACGGTGATAACCATAGACTCAAATCTGCGTCCCTGAAATGGTTTGCAGGTAGAACAGATAGAAAGCCCATATTAGGTCGACAGAGACTGGAGAGCAATTGCTCATTGACTTAGAGTAGCCCTGCTGAGCTTCGGGATGAGAAAGAATAAGATCCAGTTCCAATTCAAGATTCCTCAGGAATTACAAGAAAAATGATGTCCCTACAATTTGGATGAGGTTCAATATTTGTATCTGTAACAAATCATGGACCAAGTGTCTCTGGGTACATTTTGGACAGGACCAAATACCCTGCAACACAGGGGCGTAATGACTGAAAGGACTGAGGGGAGGCAACCCAACATGGTGGCAGGAGCGAGGACTCTGGATCCCAGCTCTGCCACGTGATAGCGTAGTGACATAAAAAGCCAACTAACTTCTCTGAACCTCACCTTCCTCCTGTGGAGAGTGAGGTTAATACCCCTGTGCCTTTTAGGGTGGTTTATAATGGCTATACATAGCATAGGACAGACCTCAGTACAGACGTTATTTATTAGGAGGAGAGGCTTCCAGAGTTGAATCTAGTTCCACAGCCCACCAGCTGCCGGGTGATGGACAAGCCACTTACCCTTCCCGAGTGCCCGCCCCCTCAGATGTGACATGGTGATCACAGCATTGCCTGTCTGTGAGGGCTGTTCCAAACGTTCGAGGTAATACAAGTGAGGTTCTGGAACATACTGGGATCTCTGTAAAACTGCTTCTTCAGTGGTTGAGTTTGCAGCCGGGAAGATCTGACTATAAATCCTAATTCTGCCCCTGAGGCCTTTCGGGCTTCATTTTCCTCTTAGTAAAGTGGCAGATAGCATCCTCCTTGCGTGGTTTTTGTGACAATTAGAGATAATGCATAGAAAGCAACTGGCACTTTAGTAAAATTGCTCAATAGGTGTTAGGATTGTTATTGTAGTTAATAGTATTAGTAAATCTTTTTTGTGCCTAATTTGCTGATTGTGATTCTTCATTTACTGAAAAATATCCAGTAACTGACAGGAATGTTTACATGTTAATTATCTTTCTAGACCTTCTAGCATTACAGCAGTGGAAAATGTGGGGTCTTGACCTTTGGTTGGGGTCAAGAAAGGAGCGAGGCTGGGCAGAGGCCATCTGATCCGAAGGCGCAGTGTGGGACACAGCTCCAAGGCCGCCGGGCTCCCGTGGGGCAGCAGGCTCGGTTCCCGCCCTCACGCCCAGGGAAGGTTTGGAATGGAGTCTGCCTGCAAGGGAACTGGGCTGAGTTTATACCTGAAGTATAAACTTTAAAAAAGTGGCTCTTATTTTTTTCCTCTTAGAATATGGTGTGGAACCTGCTGCCAAGGCCAAACAGTTTGTTGTTTATTAGGCCGGCAAGCATGAACGCTGTGGACAGTTGGTCCAGGCGACTCAGACCAGACATTTTTCTAAAATCTGAACCAATGAAATTAAATGTAGTCATGCAGTTTGGACAGTTTTCCACATTGTTTTCCCCTGTATTGATCCAATCCAGACGCATACCAATAATTGGCAATTAACAGTGCAGAATGTTTTCAGACTTGCCTGTAGAAACTGTAAGGGCATTGACTGATCCTCACTTGTACTGACAAGAGAGGATCTGTCTGATACTGCAGCAGAAGCCAGTTCCCCCATCCCCGGTTAAGTATTTTATCAGCGCAATAATTGTGAAGTAATAATTACAAAGTCACTCTGGAATTGAGACAGTCAGTTGAGAAAATTCAGTTTCAGGGCGTGTGTTGCAACCTGAATAATGCGAAAATGTGGCTATCTAACCAGGCCTCAGCTCCATCTACCACACCCTAATGGGTGCACCGGGCTGCGGTAGCAAGGTACCACACACTGGGTGGCTTCAAGTGACAGAGTCTGCTGTCCCACAGCTCTGGAGGCCAGAAGTCTGAAGTTAAAATGCTGATGGGACTGTGCTCTCTGAAGGCTCCAGGGCAGGACTGCCCCAGGCCTCTCCCCGTGTCCTGGTAGCCTCGGCAGTCTGGCTCGGAGATCCATCATTCCAGTTCTGTGTGCTCACCCAGTGTTTTCCTTGTGTCTTCACATCTTCCCTTTGCATGTCTGTTTCTGTGTCAAAATTCCTTCCTTTATAGGGACAGCAGTTACACTGGGCTGGGCCCACCGCAAGGACAGTTTTAACTTAGAAAGTTAAGGTTTTAACTTTCCCCTGAAAGGACCATGTTTCTTAAGAAAGGGTTACATTTTGAGGTACTGAGGGGTCAGGAATTCAACATCTTCTTCTTGGGAGACACTATAGGTTTGGGTTTCTCAACAAAGGAACTGTGAACTTGGCACAGTTGTGAACTTGTCAGTATTTACTCTGTGTATGACCAAGGAAATCTCTGATAATCTTTCTTCTTAGCAGTGCAACTCATAAAGGCATGAAACATTTACAATTCTAGTGGCTATAGTTCTCCTAAGAAGTCTGAGAATGTCCTTGACATTTCTCCTCCTTTCAAAAAGATTTTATTTATTTTTAGAGGGAGGGGAAGGGAGCAAGAAAGAGAGAAACATTTTGTGTGAGAGATACATTGAATGGCTGCCCCTCACAGACCCCCAACTGGAGACCTGGCCAGCAATCCAGCCATGTGCCCTGACTGGGAATCGAACCAGTGACCCTTAGGTTCGCAGGCTGGCACTCAATCCACTGAGCCACATGAGCCAGGGCTGTCCTTGACATTTCATACTTACTTTGTTTTATAATCTGTATAGAGAAGTAACTGAACTTGTATACTGCGCCCATTATTTAAATGATAGTGTCACGTCTTAAAAAGGCACCAAAGCAGTCAAAAACCAAAATTTATTGTAGGCTAAAGAAATGAGGGTTTAGTTGTACCCATGCATGACTTGAGATTTAGAGTCTGCAAACAAAGATGTTAATGCAGCATTTTGTTGGCTAAGTACGTAAACTTCCATGGTCAGTAGAGTAGAACTAATGTAGGAAAGACCTGAGGACAGGTTTTAAAATTGGAATTTGAAGGCAGGACAAATGGTATGTACATCACAGAGAGGTAAGGGAAAGCCAGTTTAAAAAGGGAAACCGGCCACAGATAACACTGCAGAGCGTAGGACGGACGGTCGGTAGGCGGTGGACTGTGTGCCCATGTTCCAGGCCCTTGGACTCAGTGAACAAAACATGAAAATCACTGCAGCAGAAGCCAGTGGAGCCTTACATTCTGTGTGTATGTGGTGGGAGGAAACAGAAAAGAAGTAAATATAAAGTGGTGAGTACGATAGAGAATGAAAAATGTAGGCAGGGAAGACAGGTGGGAGCAAAGCAGGTGAGGGGGGCGTGTTTGCCGTTTAAACAAGTATTCAGACAGCCTCACCAAGGACGCAGTGGAGCACAGACTTAACAAACGTGAGGGCGCCCTGGGCCGTCTGAGGGAAGAGCCTTCTAGACAGAGGAGCACCGGGGCAGAGCACCTGCAGGAAGAAAGCGCCTGAGATGTGGAAGGAACAGCCAGGTGGCCATTACAACTGAAGCGGGTTGAGCAGGCCAGAGAGGTAGGAAACAAGTCCAGGGAGGACTTCTGTTTTACTGGGTGGAACGGGGAGTCTGTGTGGAGCTGAAGCAGAGGAATGGGAGACGTGACTGATGTTTCCAGAGGATCCCCTTGGCTCTCTGGGAGGCAGGTTAGAAGTGGATAGTCCATTGAGGAGGCCATTGGGGAGCCTGGGTAAGAAATAATGGAGCTTGGACCAGGGCAGCAGACGTGAGAGTGTTGAGGGAGTGGACTGGAGTGTTATCCAGTTTTCTTGATGGATTTCTTGCAGCCAATAGGATAATCTGGTGGCCTGAATGCTGTCAGAGTCAAGTGTGACATGACCTGTCTTGGGCAACTGGAAGGATGGTGGTGTCATGAGCTGAGAAACCGGAAGCCTTGTAGTGCAGCGCATTTGTGGGATGGAGCAGGGCAAAATCGGGAGTTCAGTGCGGGACATGTCAGTGTGAAATGTTTGTTAGACATCCACATGGAACTACAAAACAGGTAGCTGTGTATGTAAGTCTGGGGCTTAGCCGAAGGGTTTGAGCTGAAAATACACATTTGAGAATCACTGGAATATGTAGATTGGATGAGCTCTCCAAGGGTGTGACTGCTAACAGACAAGAGAACCAAGGACTGACTCTGGGACCTTCCGACATGGAGGGGACAAACAAGAACAGGAGACTGAAAAGGAGTAACCAGTGATGCAGAAAAAAACAGCAACAGGATTTCTTTGACTGTGGCCGAGGGTTAATAATCTGTTGAGACAGGACAAGGGATATATTGGTAAAAGGTCTTGAAGATTGAGCATAGAGTCTGCATTTCCTGGATATCATTTCCCAGATCTTGATATAAGATCTAAGATCATTTAATGATAAATTTCTCCTGAGTAGGTCCAATCAGAACCTTCATGGTTGAAAAAAAAGTGTCATGTGCATGACACAAAGTGTCATGTGTCAAATCTATGATAGAGATATGCTCCTCTATCATAGATTTGGTCAGAGAGGCTGTTTTATTCTGAGTCCAACATGACAAATTCATTTGTGATCAATTGCATTTCAGAGACGCTCCCACAGAGCCACCCAAACTGATTGATCAGCATTACTTTCTTAAAACGTAATTCTATTCAGTGGCCTGACAAAGGAGGGGTTGCAGGCTTGAAAGGCAGTCTTAAAGATAGGGTCTTCAGAATCCTGGTTCTGGCCCCATTCTCTTTGTTTTTTGCTGAGATAATTTGTCTTGCTTTGTTGACCTTTGACTCAGGAGTTTGGGCTTTCTTTTTGCAGTATGAAATTAAAGAGCAGTCGATTCCAAAGGAGGCTTAAATACTACCTTTGGAAATACAACAACATCCCACAAGAGAGGTGGGGAGTCAGAGGTGGCGTCTGGCACCTTCTGGGACATGCGGCTCCCAGGTGTATCAACCCTAACTTGGAAAAAGAGTTGGGATGGTGCAGAGTTTTTACTGAATTTTGTTTGTGGCTATATTGGTGCTTCAAAGAAATAACTAAGTGTTGGCATTTAGTAGTCTTAGAAAGTTGCTTCATTTTCAGTCCTGTTTTCTTTGTTGCTTTTTTGATCTAAACTCTCACTCTTTCAGAACTGCAGCAGGAAATTTAGATTTAACCTCAAGAGTCAATGTTTTGTCTTGTGTCTCCTCTAATATAATACAGATGTTTGGATGGCTATATTTTACTTGAACACTTATTGAATTTCTGTCTTACTCTTTTCTCCTTTTAATGGGAAACAGTCTTGTCCTCATTAAACTCAGAGAATCCAAGTTGTAATCTTGAGAATGTACATGGAGAGAAGATATATTTAGGCTATTTACTTAAATTGTACACCCTTAAATTGTTTTACTATTTGAGGGAAAACATTCCATCCCCCCAAAAAAAAAGAAAGAAGAAAAGACACTAGAAAACCAATAAAAATATTAAAGATTCAAAATGTATTAGATGAAGAATAAAAAAACTAGTCCTTTTAAATGCTCTTTTTTCACTGGAATAAGAGTCATTGGTTCATTACCTGGGCAGCCTGTAACACGGGGAGAGGTCAGTCTTTAACCCTGCTCATTCTAAGCTTACAAAGTCTTAATTTTCTCTCTAGAAATCTAGCTCTAAACTGCAATTACAGAGAATCGCACAAACCATCTGAACACTTCAGCAACTTTGGGATCACTGTTTCAGCTCCAGGCTGCGTGCACCGACTCTGGGGCAACATGTCCAGTGACTCTGTGGTACGAGCAATGCAACCCGGTCCCTTGGGCAAAGTGCCGCATTTACCTGTCAGTCCTGAACCAGCAATCTGAAATGTCTTCAGGTCTGTGGCAAAGTTATTCAAGTTACAAAGCACTGCATTATGTGGACGTGTAATGCAAGCTTATTATTATATGGCCCCGGCCCCATTTTCTTCACTAGCCTAGTGACTTGGTCTGCTTCAGTGAGTCTAAACATATGTCACTATTACTTTTGAACCCTCTCATGATTAACTCAGTTACAGACTGTGTTGACTTGCATTACAGAGGAAAATAAACACATACCCATGTCCTCAGATGAACCACTGATTTGTTTAACCTGGTAGTTACAACTGATTATGAAACAGAAATAGCCAAAGATGCAATGGTGCCCTCCCCCGGGATGCAGCGAGCTCTCAGTCGGCATTGCCAGGTGTGACGGGCAGGTTCTGGCATGCAGCCAGGTGACTACATGGTGGGGATCTTATGAGGAGACTCACGCACTGGATGAGCAGCTGGTGTAATGACTTCCACGGCCCCTTCTCACGCTTAGAGGCTTTGATCTGGGCATTTGACTCAGTGCTTTCAGGGCCGACAGTGTCTGGAGAGCTCGCTTATTACATGAGCAGCTTGGAGTCATGTTCACATCTGGTCCATTGTGTGCCTGTGAACCTGCTAATAGTTACATGTGTACACATGTATACGTGGCCACGGCAGGGGAATCAGCATTCTGTGGGGGAACATTTAAAATCATTTATTTGGGCATTGACATTTTCTTTCAAATTTACATTTTATGTCATGTGTTAATTAAGAAGGCTGGGCATCTGGTTTAAAAAAACCCAAACAACTTGTTAGCTGGCACTTCTAAAATAATCTCTATATAACACTATAATGATAGCAATGATAATCTTACTGATTCTACTACTGTGGCAGGCAGCAGTCTGGTGCATTGGGTCAAGAACTATCATTTTCTGATCCAAGTGTAAAGGGTTTCTGTTGTTACCACTGTCGTACAGCTTATCATTGTGGAGTGAGAACAAATTTTCTTTTATAAATGTCTGTTCTGCCTCCCCGCCCTGTCACATGTTTCCTGCCTTTCCAGACTTTGCATAACAGTTATATATGTAAGTTTAAACCTAAAAAGGTAACTGAAAAGGCACTACAGGCCACAGTTAGGAGCTGTTGGTTCAGACTGATTTGGGTTCAAAACTCAGCTGTGAAATTCACTGCATTGCATAGTTTCCAACTTCCTCTTAGATTCCTTGGAACAAGATCCCAGGATTCCTGACATTCTGTCTGAGGCAGGTGCTGTGTGCAGAGAGGAGTCAGTGTTGTTCGCTGCTGGGCCCTGGCGTTCACAAGAACAAGGAGCAGGATGGAGGAAGAGAGGCGGTGTCCGAACTCCTCCCGCCCTTCCCTCGTCTGCATGGTTGGCTTGTACCTTGTCTGTTGGTTGGTAGGAGACTCCACTTGGAAAGCACAGTCAGGCAGTGAGACCGGAGTATGCTCAACAGTGAGGATTTTGATGTTCTTGAAAGGTAGTATTTAGCTCAAATGCTTCTGTGTGGCCAAGGTGAAAGAGTATTAGACTTGAAAGAGTTGTTGTGGTGACTGCAACATTTTCTATTAGGTATTTGTATGTTTTTCTTTATCGGGAGTCTGAAGAACATCCTAGAGAGAAATCATTTTTGTGAAGCGTGGCTCCCCTTGGCGTCTCCTGCCTTGTTTTCCCTCCTTGCTCTCTGGACGGCCTTATTCCAAGTGACTTGCTGACCAGGCCACCCAGGCTGTTTACATTAGAAGCTGGTGCTGCTTTCTCAGTGTCCAAGGAGGGGTCTCAATGCCTCCCTACAGCTGCTTCCCTGGCAAAGGCTCTTCCAAAGTGCAGGTGGAGTCCTTGAACCAAGCTTGCTCTGCTCAGTCTAGCCAGAATGTATGTTGAGAGCCAGGGATGGCAAATTTATTTCAGGATGCCCTTCCCTTATTTGCTGATCCTATATAAAGACTTGGAGTTTATATGGGTCTGCATACAGAAGGTCCCTGAATACAAAGAACTTGAATGTAAACTGGGTGACTTATGTTTTGACACTTATACCTGCTAATGATTATAAATTGTTATGTAAGTTTACTTGTGGACAAGCTAGCAAAATATACTGAATCTGGTAACATTAGTGTTCTTCTAATTAATTTACCATGGTATGACTGACATTTTAATTAGCTTCATTTATACAGGGGATGATAAGCCTTACAGTTCAACAGCAACATACAAACTTCCATATATGTGATTGTTTTTGTCAGGCACACCAAATCATTGAATAGCTTTACTTTTCTTTGGGAAGATGTTGACCTTGGGTGATGTGGGAGGAATCTCAGTGCTGTTGGAGAACACCTGCAGTTTGAACTCATCCATCCATGCTCAGATCACTCCATTGGACAGGCAAGTGGCTCAGAGTTGTAGCAGATGGGGGTTTCTGGAGCTGCAGAAGGGTTCAGGGGAAGGGCAAGGCTGGCCTGGCCCTTGGGCTGCTGAGCAGAGAGAGTAATGACCGACTCCAGGCCAAGGCTCGAGTGGGGGCCAGAAGAGAGGAAGGAGCAAGCCAGAGCAGAGAGAAAAAGTGGGCACAGGGCTATGCCATTAGACGGAGGAAGTGAGGATGCAGAGGCAGGAGGAAGACTACCAGTCCCTGGGCAGGGTGAGATGGCCCAGCTAATTAGGGAGCTCTGTGTAACCAGCTTACTTACATTGCAATGAACATGTCTTAAAGCAAATGCACTGTGCAGGAGATCCAATCACCGCATACTCTAACCTTGGATCCTTAGGGTCCCTGGGCTTGCCTGTCTGGTTGTTCTGGCTGGTTTCTAGAGAGTGAGTTCCTGAAAGTGATAGGTTATCTTTTTTTTTCAGGTTTTCTTTTCTTTTCTTTTTTTTTTTTTTAGTTAAAATTTTTTAAATTTATTTTTTTTATTGATTATGCTGTTACAGTTATTCTATTCCCCCCTTCATTCCCCTCCACCCTACCCCCCCGTCCCCACCTATACCCCCCTTTAGTTTATGACCATGTGTCTCAAGTTCTTTAGATTCTGTATTTCCCATACTATTCTTGCCCACCCATCTATTTTCTATCTACTGTCTATGCTACTTATTTTCTGTATCTTCTCCCCCCTTCTCCTCCTCCCACTCCCCTGTTGCTAACCCTCCTTGAGATCTTCATTTCTATGTTTCCACTCCTGATCTAGCTGTCCTTTTAGTTTGCTTTTGTTTTAGGTGTGGTTGTTAATAATTGTGAGTTTGCTGTCCTTTCACTGTTCATGTTTCTTTAACTTCTTTTTCTTAGATAAGTCCCTTTAACATTTCATATAATAAGGGCTTGGTGATGATGAACTCCTTGAATTTGATCTTATCTGAGAAGCACTTTACCTGTCCTTCCATTCTAAATGAAAGTTTTGCTGGATAGAGTAATCTTGGTTGTAGGTCTTTGGATTTCATGACTTGGAATACCTCTTTCCAGCCCCTTCTTGCCTGTAAGGTCTCTTTTGAGAAATGTGCGGACAGTCTGATGGGAACTCCTTTGTAGGTGACTGTCCCCTTATCTCTTGCTGCTTCTAGGATTCTCTCCTTCATTTTAATCTTGGCTAATATAATGATGATGTGCTTTGGTGTGTTCCTTCTTGGGTCCAACTTCTTTGGGACTCTCTGAGCTTCCTGGATTTCCTGGAAGTCTATTTCCTTTGCCAGATTGGGGAAATTCTCCTTTATTATTTGTTCAAATAAGTTTTCCACTGGTGGCTGTTCCTTTCCCCCTTCTGGTACCCTGTAATTTGAATGTTGGAACATTTAAAGATGTCCTGGAGGTTCCTAAGACTCTCCTCATTTCTTTGAATTCTTGCTCCTTGACTCTTTTCTGTTTGGCCATTATTTGCTTTCTTCTGGTCCACTCCATTGATTTGAGTCCCAGTTTCCTTTTCATCGCTATTGGTGTCCTGTGCAATTCCATTCATTTCAATTAGTTTCACCTTCATATGTTTGTCTAATTTGTGACTATAATCAACCAGTTCTGTGAGGATCCTGATGACCAGTGTTTTAAACTGTGCGTCTGAGAGTTTTGCTATTTCTTCATGGCTTAGATTTATAGGCTCTGGGGCTTTGAGATTTTGAGCCATTTTTGGTCTGTTTGCGCCCGTTAAGTCTGAGGAGCGGAGCCTTGGACTCCCAGGTCGCTGGGTTGTGACTCTATATGTGGGGGCGTGGTCAGAGCGGGGAAATGGCGGCCCCCTCTGCTGTTTCACACAGCTGGGTGCGGAGGAGCAGTGCCTTAGGTTGTTCACCGGGGCCGGGCCACTTAGGTCGCTGGATTATGATGCTGTATGTGGAGGCGGGGTCAGAGCAGGGAAATGGTGGCACCCTCTGCCTCCGCTTGCCACTGGGGCTGCTGGCGCTCGTCCAATCGCCCACTCCCTCGCTTGTCTATCCACACATGAATGCGTGACCACAGTCAACCTGCAGCCCTGCTCCCTCGCTGTTTCCCCTCGGTTACTCGCTGGGTCGCTCACTACGTCCAACCCTGCGCCTGGATTCCGCGCGCCTGAGTCCGTCTGACTGAGTTTTCCTGTGCAACCCCACTCTGCCAGCTGCTGGTTTTGCCCCTCTTACAGGTCAGGCTGAAGAATTTGTTGTTATCAGACTTCCGAAAAGTTCAATTTTCTGTGTTCTGGCTGTGGTTTCTGTTGCTATTATTTAGTTGTCTCTAAACTTGGTTGTGTGAGGAAGCACGGCGTCTCCACCTATGCCTCCATCTTGGCGGAAGTCCGTGATAGGTTATCTTAAGAGATACTGTGGATGTCTGAACTTGCCCTACTCTACCTTCCCTCACCAGTCAAATTCATAGTGAACCTCATGGCAGGTCTCAGGAATTGTCGTGGTTAAAGGACCATGTTGGAGAAGAGGTGGGAAACCTTGGTCCCTTTAAAATTGGTTTGAAGCTTTATGCTCTGGCAGCTCAGCTGTATTGATTCCACATTCCCTGTTATCTGCTTTTACTATTTGGCATGCCGTATGCATTTAATGCAGGCCTGGGGTTTTCTTTCTGTGTGGTCCTTTCCATAGTAGATGGGCCAGGAGCATCTTGGTGGAGCAAGTCATTAATCGGTCTTGTTTCCAGTTTTCTTCCATCAAATGATGGTCTGCCCATTTTAATTTGTAACACAAAGAAGCTATTGAAATAGAGGAATGTTTTCATGTTCTCATGTTAGAGCCAAATGAGCAAAACATTAAAGTAGTTGAAATAGTTTCCAAATCAGAAAAAGTCATATTTCTCTATAATTTTCCTCATTCTGGATCCTATTTATATATTCTGTGGAGGCTGAGTTGTGGTTGTCATAGAAATTCTTTTTTTAAAAAAATCTATTAACTCTGACATTATTATTATTTGTACTTCATAGCAAGTCAAGATCTATTCAAATTTAAACATTTCCTTTAAAATAATATCTGACCAGAATCGGTCTTTTAATCTTCACCTCATTACCCGAATTTTTTTTGACCTCCGAATTACAGGATTTCTTGGGTTCTATTTTGACGGGTCAGGAACAGTCCTGAGTGGGTGGTTTGAAGATACTCAAGTCTGTGAGTCCTGGCGCCCACTGTTTTCTTTGCTTTTCATTGGATGTTTCCACCATGGTCGTACAGAAGTGGTCCTGGCTTAAGTACTCCAAGTCTTTGCTGGATTTTGTTCCTTTTTCTCTGTCTCATCCTTTTTATTTCCTTATTTCTGCTTTTAGATTTTTGCCCATGCAGTTTTCATGTATTGTTTTGAGCCCACTACTCTACCGAAAATTTTTATTTGAAGCTGGTAGTGACCCAGTTCTTGTGAACTCCACCAGCTTCCAGAATGTATCATTTGTGCTTCCTCTGTGGCTTTGATACTGTTGACCAACCTTCCTTGACGCTGTCTCCTCTGGTTGTTTTTCCCTTACTTTTTTGTCCTTCTTTCCATCTCCCCACTCATCCGTTGGCCAAGATGCCATCCACTGAGACCTGCATTGCTCTGGTCTCTGAGTAGACCTCTCCCAACATCTCCTCGTCTCCTCTTTAATTCCTCCAAATAGCAGCCCCTTGCTCCAGGTTCTGCCTTGGACGCTGGCTCCCTTCCTTCCTGCGCCGATTCACTCTTGGGATGCCATCTGCTCCTAGAGAGGGCCACGCCTCCAATCCGTATCACTGGTTCTGACCACTGGCTCCGTGGCCATCGTCCCCAGAGATGCTGCGGGGCCTGTCCACCTCAGGACCTGCTGCCTGACACCTTCTCCCCAGGCTCCCACCTGGCTCTTCTCGACTGTCAGCTGCCTGGACTAAAAAGCCTTTCGGTCTTTGACTCTCACTTCTTTTTCATTTCCTATATCCAGTTTCACATGGATGCCTCACTTTGTTGAGGGAAGGCCTAGCTCAGGGAACTCTCCCTTTGGGGCATTTCTGTGTGTGTGTGTTATTAGTTGAGAATCATGGGACCACCAAAAGTACAATTAGTAATAATAGCTTCTATTTTATTAGCTATCTACTATGTCCAAGGTACTTTACAGACATTATGTCATTTATTCTTCGAAACAACTCTTCAAGGAAGCTTTAATGTACATGTCGAAATGAAGAAACAGGGGCTACGAAGTGATGTCATTTGTTTATGGTCACGTGTCTGGAAGTGGGCTGGCTGGGGTTTGACTCCAGGGCAGAGCATTTTCAACGTGTATTCTCGTTCTCTTCGTCATGGTTATTTGTGAAAGCATTTTGTGACCTATAAAGAGTTTTACAGAGGTAGTAAGATTTTTATTAAAATATTATCCTGTTTCTCCCACAGACTTATGTGTGGACTTAGGCTACTGAGAAGTGCAGCGCCTCCCATCTCCGGGAGACTTTGGAGGGTTGTGGGAGGGCTTCCCAGCCGGTGCTGTCATATTCCTAGTGTCCACTGAAGACTGCCCCGGCAGCAAATGGCCAAGGATAACCGAAAAAATGAAAACTAGTCTGACCCTTACACGCTTCTGGGGAAACTGGGGCCCTGCCTGTAGGTCTCCTCCCGTCTGCACAGGGAAGGGGCGGGTGGCCTCCTCCTCTGGCGTGCGTCCTGGCCAGGCTCCTCATGTCTGTGAGGACAGGGACTGGGCCTTGGTCAGCCACATTCCGCGTCTGCCCTCCAGCAGCAGCAGCGAGTGGAAGGTCACCCCTCTGTCCTGCAGTGCTGACCCGACGCCTGCTGCAATGAGCAGGGTTATAGTGCTGCCCTTGCCTCTGGGTGTCCTGTTTTATTCCAGGACAAAGCTGTAGGCGCTCTTTCCATGCACAGTTTTGGTCTCTGGGAGATTGGCTTTTACTGACCTGCACTAAGCACCATGTCGTCGGGAGTGGCCCTGATGACTGACAGGGACAGGCCTGTCGGACTGTCACTGTACTCACTGTGAGATGCTGGAGGTCAGGCTCCCTAGATCAAGTGATGATTCCCTCCCTCTCTAGAGTGCTGGCCCTGAGGACACTCGGAGGCAGTTTTCCCCCTTGGTCCTGGGAAAGTCCGCAGACCTCAGTGCACATGTGAGGGTCCCGACTGTGCTTCCGGGCCCCCCTTCCCCCGCCGCCACCTCTCCCCTGCACTCGGGTAGCTTCGCGTACGTGTAACGCACTGCTTTAACAAATACGTAAACGGCTTCGGTTTACTTTTTTTCAGCTGCAGCGTTTGGATTCGGGATGCCTCTTTCTTTAGAGTCCCTCGAGGTAATCGAGGGAGCATGACATATTTTAGGAGTAGAGAGTCACTATCGACTGTTGTTTTGCCCATGGTTAGTGCTCTGCTTTGGAAAACAAATTAGAGGAGAAAACAAAAGCATTTCCCCCTCAAACAAAAGCATTTCCCCCTCACCCCACTGACTTTTTTTTTAGTTTAGAAATTTCTTTTGGGTCTTTCTGAGTTGGTGTCAGCAGCTTTCTATTTAAAGAGTGGTTACATTTACATTTGGTAATTTACCCTCTACCTCATTTTGTGGAGCGCCAACAGTTGAACAAACACATCTTTTCTGTAAACAAGTGTGACCAGGAATACACACCCCGTCCGTGAAGCCGCAGCCAGTTCCCTCTCTGGTTCCCAGGGTTCAGTTTCTCCACAGGAGCAACGTTAATGGGCCAAACGACAAACTGCCTTCCCTGGGCCAGATCCTCGGAGCTCGAATTGTGCTGGAGCTGCGGCCTCAGCGCGGTTCTCCTGCAGCCCCTTCCCTCAGGCCGGCCTCTGCTGGCTGTCATCCCCTCCACCCAGGGCCTGGGGCCTCACCTTCCTGTCCTGGGAAGTGGGCACACGGCTCCTGGGCTGAGGACAGGATCGGGTCCCCTGCTATTTTCAAAACAGGAACAGGTTTCTTGAACGATACATGACTCTTCTTCAGACATCTTAGAAGCCCAGGGGGCTCACATTCTATGGTCCCCTGCTCAGCAGCGCTCTCTCCTTCCCTCAGTAGGAGAACGTGCAGTGGGGTTCCCACTGCAGGGGGGCACGAGGGGAGTTTCGAGGGAGCTGGAAGCTCCTTTAGGCACAGCCTTGATGGGCATGGCTGTTCAGGAGCCTGCCTTCTAGGTTTTCAAAAGCCCACACTAAGTTTGGCCCCAAAGCACCCATATTGGGCTTGGGGACACTTCTACACATAAAGTCACCCCCTTGTTTCTGGGTGGAATTCAGCATGGTCACATAAGACAATGGGAGAGACACTTCACAGCAGTCTGGAGACCAGCCGGGTAACAGTACCACAGTGAGGTGTGCTGGATTACGGCGGTCATTCATTCAGCTCGGAGTGGAATGGGGTTACTTCATGGTGTTCTGTGCTGAATGGACAGCAGTGCAGTCCATGGTACCATTTTAAACTTGAATGGAAACCGGTTACTATGAATGTTTTCAAATTAAGTATGTTCGGGGCTTCTTTTAAATACCCGGTGGCTAACACAATTGTGTGTTCTAAGTAGGGATTACCTACACTGGAAATAAAGTCTTTGCTAGAAAAAAACACCCAAAAACAGTTGGAGGTATAACATGTCTGTCGGTTTCGAACATTGTGTTCTCAGAAGAGAAAGGATTACATTTAAGTGCTTTTAGATATACTGTAAGTAGGGCAAATACAACTGTTCAAAGGAACATGTTTTTCATCCCCAAGTAAATGGTATCAAAATTTTAAAAAGAAAGGAAAGCTAGAAACCCTGAGTGTTGTGGTGATGTCTTAGGTATGACTAGTCGGCACCTCGTGTGTGATCTTAATTTCTAAACCATTCTCAAGAAAAACTGAAAGTGTTCTGGGGTAAAAGCATGTTCCTTTTCTGTCCCCCCACCCTCCTCGAAGCTCAGGTGACAGAAGGTGCCTGTTTCTCCAGGAAGGTCCCTGAACCTCTTTGAGACGGCTGATAAGGGACTAACCTTTAAAGTGATATCCTGTGGTCTTTCTCTTAAAAAAACCTTTATGCTGGTTAAAAAAAATGGTTTCCCCTTGGTAGGAGCTACATTCCATCCATATAATCAATAAATCAGGTCAGAGGAGTAGCCCAGTAGAAAGCTGTGAATTTGCATTAGATTAAAACTCAGTACATCTATGGGAACTTTTCATTACTTCTCTAGTTTCTAAAGGTTAAGGCACTAGAGCAGCCAATGTGACCAAAACATTTTAGTGAATAAGATTATGTATATATATCTTAAAACAATTTTTAAGAGGTTATATTGTACAGATAACCTTCAAGATCTAAAGAAACACCACAGTGTAAAACTATGAAGGGTATTTGCTACACAGAAGAAAATGTGTGCTTTTTAATTTCTGAAAAAACATTTAGGTACTCGGCTAGTTCCTACTGAATATTATAAATTCAAAAGTACATTATTACCTTTTAAAGACAATTTACACCCAGTCCTGACAGAATAGTTACAAAATACACAAAACCTACTTAAGAAATTAAAACTTGTTCATTTCATAAAAGATTCAGCCTTTTCTTTCAGAGGAAAAGCCATTCGACCTATTGGCTCTGGCTAGGCCTTCACTTTTCGTTACAACCCTAAACCTAATACAGGAGGTCGCAAGGCCTTACTTATTAGCAGATGCACCTTCTGCGCAAACCTCGCTTCCACTGGGCATGGGGCCCAGGTCGGAACTTGGGAAAGGCGGTCCGCCCTGGGGCGGGCCTGTGACCTGCCATCCTGGTAGCGTGTGGGGTTCTCCGGGGCTCAGTGGATGTTAAGCTTTGCCTTCCATGAGGCACGAAGGCCAGAGCTCTTCCAGTGCACTCGCTGGCCTGCCCGAGTCCCCAGTTGAGCACAGCGGGAGTTGTCAGACAGCCAGGGAGGGGCTCTGCTCTCACACTCGAGCTGTTCGGCAACACGTATTCGTGCTGGGAAGCTGGCTCAGTGAATGTTAGCGGTGGCAGTGGCTGTACTGGTCACAGTAGCTGCATGCTGGCGGTTAGGAGGGAGAATACGAAAGGTCAGAAATGAAGCCGTGTGTTTAATTTTAGAGAACTGTCATTTTATAACCCAGATTTCGTGGAATTATATTAATTCCAGTCACGGCCTACCCATAAGGCACCAGGGACACGTACTATTGTAAGAGATGATCCCGGATTTAATGAAATGAAGCAAGCATGTCATTTTACCACGTCCGAACCACCAGTGACGTGTTTACTAGAGTCCACCAGTGTGCCTCTTACGTGAGGTGATTCGCACGTGTTCCTGACTGTGCACAAATGTCTAACTGGAAGACCGGTCTGTGTTCAAAACCCTGGTTGGTGAACTCAGTGGAAATGTGTACTTTGAGTGCAGCATTTCACTCCCAGGTAGTGGCGCAGACTTCCGCACAAGTGTGCCCTGTGGGGAGGTGAGTGTAGCTGCAGAAGAGTGGTAGCTCCTTCGTATTCTGTTATTTTCCCACTTCTCTGCCCATGAAAGAAGAGGGCCTGAAGACAGGGCAGAAACAAAACTGGCCTCTAGGTGGTGCTAAAAGCAGTTTCAGGAAGTCGGGCACCCTCAGGCTGACCAGGTACCGGCTGAACCTGTGACCTGACGGACTGTTCACCTGCTCTGCATCTCTACAGGTGGCTCGCCGGGCCAATCCTAGCATATTCCTCCCCTCCCTCCTGCCCTCACGTATTCCTCTGCCTTGAAAAAACTTCCAAGCTGGTAAAAAAAAAAAATAGTTCCATTAGCAGGAGGTCACACTTCATCTGTGTAAAAGCAATGTAAGAGGCTGGAAGAGAGTGTGCTAAAAGCAAGCTGTGTATTTGGGTCAGATTAAAACTCTGAATACGTAATGGGAATTTTTAGGTTTTATATTCTATTTATGTCTATAAATCATTCCACTTATAGTCAACAAACCAGAGGAGGGAGACACTTGATCAAAGGGCTTCTGCCAATCACAGGTTGTTCTGCTGCAGAGCTCCACTCCGACCCGTCCGCCTGCAGCCCCTCCACCCGCCTGCGTCGTCCGTCCAGTGGAGAGGCTGGGCCTGCAGGAGCTCGGCTCAGCTCTGAGGTGGAACCTTTCCTGAGGGGATGGTTTCTCTGTTTGTTTTTGGTAAAGTTTTTTAGAAGGCATTATAGCTGCTGCATTTGATATCAAATACTAATCTGTAATTCCAGTTAACACGTTTGTTATCAGTAAAAACAAAGACCGCTCTCCCCATGTAATTGTAACAAAATGTGGATTCACACAGACAGCCATGTGTACATGCTCACTCAAAAGGAAACCTACGGATGCAAGCCGGTTTTAACATATACCTTTTTTTTATTAAATATGTAAAAAGATAACCGCAAGTCAAGTTATTCACATATTCAGAGACAAAAAGCTATTCTACCATGCGACAACTGGTGGGTAATGTAAAACGAATGTGATACATCTGAATAAGACCTTTTCATCTATGTCATTACTTATCTATATTTATAATTAACAATACATATGTTTACATTCCTTTCAGTTTACAAGTAATATATAACAAAAGCTTTATGGTGTACTATTTAGTAAAAGTAATTTGAATGCATATTCAACCTTAACGGAATAGTGGAGATAGGTACTCACCAGGGAAGGGAGTTAGTCTTGGTTCCCTCCTGGAGTTTACTTCTCTCAGGTCAGCAGGGTGTTTGCCTTTTCTCTTTCTGCTTTTCTGCTTAGCAGACAGGCTCTCTCTGCCCCTGCTTCCATCACTTCCTATCTGACACGAGCCGTGGGCACCATGACCGCCACAGCAGGTGTGAGGGGAGGCTACGAGTGAAGTCGGCTTCTGACGGGGGGGAGCAGGGCACACCTGAAGGTCGCTTCTCGGACCGGCATGACGGTGCATGACCAGGCCGTGGAGGAAGGCGAGCCCTGGGTGCCGAGATGGGGGGATGAGGGGGTACCGCCATTGGGGAGAAAGGAGCAGGTCTGGCGAGTGACACAGGCCTGCACAGAAGCTGGGGTGCTGTTACATGTTCCCCAAGGTCTCAGAGCTGTCCCGTGTGAAGCAACAAAGTGGCAGATGTTTCAGACAGGGACAGGAAGTGGCATCTATAGCTCTTCTCTGAACAAACGAATAGTGGGCTCCAAGACTCTGGGTAGGAGAATGAAGTATGATGACTGGGGGAAAGTTAGCTTTGCAAATTATCTGGCTGGTATCTTTATAGCTGACAAGGCTGGGGGTTTAGGGAGCAGCGGAGTGGGTGGGTGTCAGTGGTGAGGTGAGGCTTCTGTAATTATATAGTGACCCTGAGCACCCAGCACTGGGTTTTCCTCAGCTGGCTGGGGCTGGCACGGAACTTGAGTAGGACCCTCGACGTACAGTCTTTATGGTGCCTCCTTACAAAAGCTGTTTAGAACAAGGAAGCTCAGTGAGTGCAAGAGGCTTGGGGGGAACACGCCGCTCAGCAGGATGCTGCGTACAGCACAACCGCCACCTGTAACCAGGGGCAGGGGAGGTCACTGCCGAGAGGGGGCTTCCGGCCAGAGAGAAGGGAGCTGCTGCTGCAGCTCAGAGCGAGCAGGAGAGAGAGGGAAGGAAAACCAACTCCACGGAAGAGCCATCCAATCCTGCCCAGTGTGTTGTAATCACCTCAGAGTGCAAGCCATCTTTTTCACATGCAACTCAATAAATACCACTTTGCAGCAAAATATTTATTTTGAGAAGACTTCTTTTGGTGGAAAGCTTCAGTGTGAGGATTTAGAATTAGTATTTCATCAATTAATAAAGAGATGTCAAAGCTTTATGATACATAATTCAGAAATTTATTTTAAGCTTTTCAGTTAAGAGGGAAGTGGGGTGGGCACACTTCTTTGTTTTTGTTGCACCTACTAAGTCAAATAAGAAGTTGAAGTGAATCTAAAGTCAGAAACGAAGTGAAATGATGCTCTGGGAAGGGATACCATCCGTTACGGGGCGGGGGGGGGTTGAAGAATAAAGAAGGAAAGATTTGGAAAGATACTAAGCAAATGTGCAAATCTTATTTAAGAAAAAAAAAAAAGGAATGCTTTTAATTCATCCACGTATCCTTGGTTTATGAACTGCCACGGCTTAGCAAAGGTCAATGACAAGGAGGGTCGTGTACTGAAGAGGGGAAATGCTCCATTCCAGGAGGTACTCGGGGTCATAGAATATGCTGTGCTGTCATTCCAGTGTCAACACTAGACCTCAGAATCATGACGCCTCCTTGGAACCGGCCTCCTCCGGCTCATCAGGCTGTCCCTCCCAGCAGGTGTGCAGCGCCGTGCGGACCCTGCCCCTCAGCTGCGCACCCTGCAATCATTCTAGTTGGAGCCGCCCAGAGTGCTGACCGGACTGGCGCTGAAACCCACCCTGGAGGCAGGGGCACCTGGACCTATGCAGACCCCTCTGGACTGCAGGTAACTGATGACGGCTTCTTGGGGAGAGGGGCTGCCCACCAAAGAGGACCCTGAGAAAGAAAACAGCATGAGAACCTGGCTGCGGGTCGGGGGGCAAGCAGTTAGAGGGCCGAGTTGAGATAGTTTTTGAAGACATTCACTCAAGGAAAATGCCAACAGCACACTGTGTGGCTGTCTGACATGCTGATGCGTGAACACTGCTGGGCCCTGACGCCCTAGTTTTGATGCCTTTCTTTGTTTCCCTTTAAGCTGTGAGTACAGGCAGAAACTGACTCTGTGTTTTCCCCTATAAAACAAGTCGCTGTCATTATGGCTTTCATATCAAGTATCTCTCTCCCTTTGTTCCAATTTATTATTTTACCAAATTTATGTTCAAAAGGTTAGACTTGCAAACATCAAAGCACCACAAATGTATGTGACATCTAGTGACACTGGGTTGAGAAATGCCAATATAAATACCATGTATCAAATTACCATTGTTTCACACCAGGATTAAAAAGGGGGTGGTGGGGTGGGGAGAGTTGCTCTGGAAAGAAATGAAAAGAGCAGAACCAATTTCACGCAGCCAAGTGGTGAAGTTGAAGGTATGTGACCCCATGATCTCTCAGGTAGGCCACCCAAAGGCCGACTGCTATGTGTCTTGGCAAAGGAAATGGGACCGAGTGCAGCGGCTGGCGTGTGTTTGCAACAGTGCGTTGATGTTACCGGCAGACTGGGAACAACTGGTTTCTGTTGAGCTTGAGGCCACACGTGTTCCAATTCTCCAGAAGAACAGTTCCCACGTAAAATGGAAGTGTCAAGAGCTGCCAGGGCGGGTCAGTACTCTTCTTGCTGCTGGGGCTGCTGTTCGTGCACTTGTTCCTCGGCTTCGGGCTCTTCTGGGTGGCCCTCCTGCAGGGCAGGGGACACGCGTTAGCTGAGACAGTTCGCTGTGTGGAGGCCCTGAGGCGCCCTAGGCCCGTCATCCCTGCACAGCACAGCGTCTCCAGACTGTGGAGAACACGGGCTTAGGAACCACTCCACGCAGGGGCCGCCTTACTCTCCGGAGCCCACACACTCCCCGGTGTCCGGGACGGCATCCATCGCTTCCCCGCCCCATCAGAAGACAGATCATCCCAGGCACAGTCAGCAGGCTTTACGTGCCAAACTTTTCCTTCTGTTTTGGAAAGAAATCTTCACAGAACCTACTACACATTTTCCTACCTTCGCTAAAAGAGAAAACCAAACGCAGCAACTAAAGAGCATCACAAGACCCACAAGTGAATCTGCTGGGACCCGGCAGAGCCCCGGGCCCCCAAGGGGGGTTGCCCTCACACCACCTGCCCGCGGCGTGGAGCTTCCCGCCTGCTGCCATTCTTCCCACCTGGTGGCACGCCTGCTAGAAGCGGCCCCCTGTCATAACTTGTTACTCATCTGGGACAGGCTCAGGTGTGAGAGAGAGAAGGCAAGGAGAGGATGCCAAGTGTCTCAGGAAAAGACTGCTAAACCCACTATTCAGTCTTCATGACTGATGATGCTTTAAAGTACCACTGCTGCCCAGGTGTCTGCCCTCGTTGCCTACACAGAGAGAAGGGCTTTCTGAATCCAGACGGCAGCAAGTTGTGGGGTGTTGATACGGGGGGCTGGTGATGAGAAGTTCACTGCGGTCATCCGGGCAGACCTCCGTGAAGGCAGCCCAGGAGCCAAGAGCTCTCGTCTAAGGCCATCCCTGCCTGCCAGTAGTTAGGAATTCAGTGGCCCATGTCAAGGCTCAACGTTAGAATCAGGCTTTTCCTTCTGCTGGGCAGGCAGGGTGCCTCAGTCCCCGGTAACTGGTACCAGCATGGTCACGGACAGACAGCAGCCGCGCCCTCAGACTCACAGAGCTGCCTGCACCTCACTGCCTTTCACGTTGGACACGCTTGTGAAAGGAATAACCACAAGTCACCTGGAGCTCGACAGACTACAAAGCACTCTGTACACACAGGCCGCGGTGCCCGCTCCACTCGGGCTGGTGCAGACGTTGCGAAGCAGCCCGTGGCTTCTCCCAGCGGAGCCGAGCACACCGGGCGCCGGCTCTGGGCCCACTGTCTCAGGGCTTCCCGATCTACAGTCTGAGACGATAACCAAGACAGAAGTTTAAAAAGAACGTCTGGGGAAACTGAAAAAAAAGTGGTGGGACATCCCCAAACCCCAGACAGTTTCTTATAGTTCAGGAAAATCTGTATCTAGGATTTTAATCTTGCATGGGGTAAACATGTGGCTGGTATCAGCTGGAGTAAGACATAAAGTAAACTCGCCAGTGGCTTGTTCCATTCCGTGGAAATACCAACGCACATGCAACTCAACCGCAGAGCCCTCAGAGCATCCGCAGGCCTCCGGGACACGCAGGCGCAACCCTTCCTCCCCAGCCGCCCTCCTGCCTTCTACAGTGCGGCAGGTGCCTGCCACGGGAAGTGAGGTGTCTCAGGCTCCCACTCCTGCTGCCGGCAGACTTGGGGCGACCTGCCTCAGTCTCTGTGCTTTAACCCCTTGCTTTTCTTGTGCCTCCACTGAGCCTCACATCTGCATCTCCTCCTGCGCACTTGCTCCTGGCGGGCAGGCCCTCCCCACAGAGCAGGCTTTCCAGAAGAACTCTGCAACACAGGGGTGCCCCACAGAGCTGGTCTGCACTGGCAGTAAGTAACCAAGACAACCAGCTATGAAATAAAAACAGACCACTGAGAGACTCGTGCAGATGAAAACAGCACCTGGATCAATTCCTCTTTTAACTGCACTCCCTCCGATCCTGTGTGAAGACTGAACCCTTACACACACTCTTACTGTTCCTCTGCTCGGACTACTGAAAATCACTGGAGATGTGGCTGCATCAGCCTCTTTTTCTGCATCCCCCACCCCACCCCTTCCCAGACTGATTTATGGTGTGTGTCCCAGGGACATGTGGCCATTGGATCGTGATGACAATGCTGCTCCTTCCACTGAGAATCTCAAAGGCCCTGGCTGAGTTGTCACTCTCACTGAGGTCACAGGGCAGTGTCCTAGGGCACACGGGTCATGGCACTGTGACCGAGAGAGTCACGTTGAGGGCTCCTCACACTTACGTGTTCGTCTGAGGCATAGAGGACTTCCATGAGTCGCTGCACGAGGTCATCGTTTTCCTGCCCCTGCTCTTGGCAGAGCAGCTCAATCTCTCTCAACTTTCCGAAGTAGAAATCCCTTTCCTTCTCCACGCCCTCGAGGGCAAGTTTTAATGAATGTACCTGCAAGGGGGTGAGGGGGGAGAAAACCCCCCAGATACAGTATAAGAAACAAGCAACCAACTATGCCGGTGCAGAAAGACCCAAACATGAAAAGACAGACATGCAAAATGTAACCGATGTGCAAGTGCCAGGGAGCAACAAGGGGCTGTTGTTTGGACCCGGAGCCTGGGCCAGACGTCCAGCCGCAGCAGCACACTAGTCATTCCCCTCAGCCGACTGCGTGTTTACTAACCAGGGTCAGAGGGAACGTTCTGCTGGATGCCGTGCATCCGGGCTGAGTAAGCTTCCCTCTTCTGCTAACAGGGGCCAGACACATCTTCCTCCTGGCCTGCCCGTCCTCCGAGGGGAGGGGAGCTGGCGGCCGGAGAGGAGAGAGGCTGTCCCTGTGGTTACTTCAGATGTGTTTTGAGGACGCTTCTGGCTCCACATCACCTGCACTGAGTCACCCTTAGTTTTGGATCCCTTCAGAGACGTTGCTGAGCCAAACTGGACACGTGCTCTCTGCTGGGAAACTGGATCCTGACGACACAAGGAAAATGGGGGGAGACGGAAAGCCTGGCTGAGCAGCCCTTGGTTTCTCCAGGTCTGGCTCTGGGGGAGATTCTCACTGGAAAGGTGGGAAGAGGTGGAAGCTCCACTCCCGCAGCAAAGTAGCCCTCTGCCCCGGTCCTGGCCTGGGCTGCAGGTTCGAGGGCCTTCCTGAGCTGCACGGCCTCTCTCTGTGGTTATAGACACAGTGCAGTGGAGGGAGGGAGGGGACAGTGAGGCAGAGCCTGACAGCACCGTCACCTGGGCCAAAGGGCACTGAAGGGGGTAGAAACATCCGGGCTCGGCTCCCAGGCAGCGACATGCAGGCCTCAGCAATCACCCGTTCCTGCTGAGACTCCTGCAATTTTTCTCTTACCCTTCATGCACTTTATGCAGAGACTATTCTTTAGAAGGTAAATTAAGTCTTTCATGGCCCTCTGCAAGTGAAATCTTTTTCAGTATATGAAAAAATACCCTATAACAGAATTTCCAAGAATTACTTTGGGGGTGGAAATTTTCTTCTTTTCCTAGTAACCGTGGGCCTTTGTACCTGTGCATCAGCCTGGAATCAGCACTGAGCACAGGCAGAATGCATCCACTCTCGCACCCCTGGCAGACCTGCGCCCGTCCCGTAAGACGCAGGGGCACGGAGTTCCCCTCACTGACGCCCACAGAGCTGCTTGCTGAGTAAGTAGCAGTGTGTCTGTTTGCTAATGTTTAACTCTGATTTCTCATAATACTATTGCCTGGATATTGGTAAAAACTGAAGGCAACCAGAAGCCTCAATTCCAGGAAAAAGAAATCTGCCTTTATTCTAGAAATCCTTTCTTGCTTCCACACAAAACACTCCCTCCCAGGGCTCGGCCACAGAAGCCAGGCGAGGCCTGCAGTGGTGCCAGCAGGCAGATCTGAAGAAGTTTAGGTGTTTGCCTGCTCCCCCTCCACAGGCAGGAAGGGTCTCAGAATAGGTGTGAATGTAAATGAGGTCTGTCTGTCTCTCGAGTGTGCTTCAGCTGCAGGATGAGCAAAGAGCTGAGGCTTTTTTAGAGACCCAGCCCAAGCTAGCCTTTGGTGGTATTCCAGACGCATTAGGTAATAGATGCGCAGCTATAAACATTCCCTAGTAAAAACCAACAGGAGCTAAATTATATGATGAAAGATCAATTGGCAACTGAAGTCCGTGCTCACAGTCCCACTCACAAAGCCTGGTGCCTCTCTGCCCTCTCACCTGTCACAGCGGAAGCCTCTGTGGTAGAAGGGATGTTGGGGAGGGGGCCTCGAGAAAGTCAAGGGGAGAGAGAGAAGGAAAAGCGCTTTTCCCACAGCAGCGCACTCACTGCAGGACCAAGTCCCCTGAACACAGCAGGGACTCCACCCCACGGCCTGTTTGCTAGCTCATTCTCCAGAAACAGTCCCTGCTTACTCTAGTGATGCCTTTTGATTTATTTCTATCAGTGGAATTGTCTACCACAGTGGTACTTTATAGTATGCCATGGGAGACTGCCTGAATGAAGGCACAGGGCCCAGTCAATGCGAATTCTTAAAGCTGATGGCACTTGTCACTTTCTCTCTTACTACCGTAATTCACTCCTCAGTCTGGGCATTTTCACTCCACCATTCCTTGCCCTGGTGTCCTCACTTCTCACAAGGGATGCCTGTGTGGCTCCCCACCAGTTCCAGGGGGCACCCTGCAGGCTTCAAGGACAGAATGTGGAGGGGACGGTAACAGCTAACCACAGAAATGCCCAGAGAAAGAGCTCACTGAGTAGTTGTTGAAAGAAGCCTTGAAATTAACGTGTGTATGACCTTGGCGTGGGGGGGGGGGTGTGTCACAGGCACACTCCTCCTCTGACTGAATGAGTCAGGGGGCAGGCACAGGAGTGAATCCTTTTGAAAGTAAGGAAAGAGTTACGGCAAGGAGGAGGGAGACCACTGGGGTGTTCCTCTCCTTTCTCACTGCCTTCTCCAGAGTGGCATTTTCGATGGCAGGACGAGGCCTGGGTCCCCTGAGGATGTGGGGCTCTTTGACCAGAGGGCAGTGGGGCAGGAAGGAGGAGGGGTTTCCGTGTGGTCACACTTTGAGTTGGAGGGCTGGGAACCTGGCTGTGGTGGAGGATGAGATAGTCAAGATATTAAAAGAATGGGAGTTCCTAAGGATAAAAGAGCTGTAAATCTACAGTATTACAGCCCCACGCCCCAAGCTCTGTGTGTCTAACCCCATTTGCCTGCAGCCGAAGCCTCGCTGTGGCTGTCAGAACTGCTTTTCATCCCAGAATGAGGTGCATTATTGGAGATTCACTATGGGCCAAACTGGGACTCAGCAGGTAAGGCGAACGTTCTGCAGTTTCTAAGTCCTGTCCAAAGATGACTTGCAGTTTAGCCTTTTTCATCAAAGTGATCAGAATTGTAAAGGAACACCCTAGTAGTTAAGCAACTGCCTGCTTTTAAACTAGGTTCGTGTTTGCAGATATACAATTACCTCAAAAACAATTTCCAGACTCTTGCTGGCTCATCAAGGATTAGATTAATGACTGGGAATGTCCCAGCTACCTGCTGGGAACAGCCTGAGGACCTCCAATAAAGGCTCCTCTCCCAGTGGTGGGAGGAGCCAGAATGAAAGACCCTCCTTCTAACTTCGGTGTGGGGTACAAGGCTTTTGCAGCAGGCCCTTCCCTACCAATTATGTTTTCACTTTTAAACTGTTTAACACCCAGACTCAAGAGAGCTCCCAATTTCCTGATCTCAGCTTAGGCCTAGCGACCATTTAAACGTTTGTCTGAATATGGGAAAAATATTTTATTTGAAATAAAGTTCTAACCCCTACCTTACAGGAAAAAAAAATCTACCTATAGTTTTTGTTTGACTTAATATAGGCAAAATTAACAATTGTTAGCTAGAAAGCATAGCTAAGCTTCGTTAGAAAAAATTTCAAAGGCAATACAGCTAGATTTACAGTAATCACGAGGAATATTACTGAATTTTGCTCTGTATAACACCTACTTTTATTGCCCAAATCTTTGAGGTAAAAATTAAGGATGCACATTAGGCATGGGTGGTACTAATTCCGTATCTATATACATGTCATTAACTCTTAAAATTTCTTGTAGGATGACATATTAAAAGATAAATGCTAAAATTCCTTTGTAATACAAAAGCCGAGTATCTAAATATAAATAAATAAGTTAAAATGAAAGTTTTTTTTCCCCTGTAAGTTTGGGCAAAAAATGTGTGTGTGCATTACACAGCAAAATACGGTAGACAGAAAGCAAGTTCCCCTCAGACACTGTGGACCTTCTGATCCCCCCGGTACTGGGCGCAGGCTCTTGTGGGAAGTGTTAGGGCTTTTGCTTTCGATAGCCTCGTCACCTACCCTGCACAACTGCTGTCTGAGAATCCTATGAGGGGCGGGAGGGTCTCTTTCTTGCTACCATTATGTGATTAGCATCAAGCCCAGGCTGTCAGAAAGAACAAGCCTAATAACTGAAGAAAAGGAGGGAGGAAGGGAGACTAAGCTAAAGCCTTTAACACCGTCTAGACTCGCCAGAAGTGGACAGACAGGCCAGGGTCCAGACTGGAGTTCACTAAAGGCACTCAGGTGTGGGGAGGGGAGGCTGGCCTGCAAGCCTGCATTTACCTGGGGCTGAGTCATTTGTCTTTCTGTCTTAATGTAGCTTTGAGATTTGTGACAAACATCTTCATTCATAATGAGCCACTGACTTTACCTGCTTGAACAATTCCTTATACTCGTACTTGCTTGCAGCCACTGATTCTGCTTTGCCTTCTCCCCCCACCAATTATTCCAGGCCTCCGTGGTGTGCTCCTTCTCCCCTCACCTGTCACTGCTCCAGACACAAGGGTGGGGTGAGGAGTTACCTGTTCATTAAGCTGTATGACCTGTGTTTCCAAATCTTTATCAGATTTGGATGCTGAACTGCTGGATGAAGCCCTTTTGGCAGATGAGGGACGAGAAGGTGTGGATCCTGGTTTAGCTGCTGGGCTTGATTTAGCTGCACCTGAAAGTAGGCAGGATAAACTGTAAATAATGGCAACATTAGAAATGCTGTTTAGACACAGAGCAAATCGAGGGTGCGGAAGGGGTCTGCTAAAGTGTATGAGAGAGACCGCCAGTGGTCCCTTCCCATCACAGAAGGGAAGTACATGCAGGCAGAGCACATGATAAAATGCTGGTGTCGTTGTGGGAAATTTACTTAACCTCTCTGGGCAGTTTTTTTCCCCTTCAAGTAACATGAGATGAATGCAGTTGTCCTTTCTCCCTCCAGAGAGAGAAGAGTAACAGGCACAAAGGGATTTTAAGTTTTTTCTAAAAGGAAAGGTTTTTAGGTCAGCTTAAAGCAGCACCATAGTTGAATTTCTAATGGACAAGAATAAAACACCTCATATTAGATTAATACTTTAGAAGAAATGTTAATACAAATACATGTTTTTTATTTTTAAATATATTTCCTGGCTTTAGTCGCTGAAAGAGCCTGGGAACCACATCTCCGTAGCTGTGAGCACTCCGGGTGCCCAGGTCCTGGCTTCTACACCTCATCCTGCAATAAAAGGGTTACTTGAGAAACGGCTGACTCCAGGGGTGGGGCAGGGAAAGTGCAAGGTCAGCCTGGAACACTGTGTGTGAAAGCAAGGGTGTGCCTAAGGATTGGTGTCAAAGGACACAGGGCCAGGTTGAAGGGGCGCCCCACTAGCCACACCTGGGACAGCTTGCACACCAAAAAGAAAAAAGGCTGTAATGTAGTGTGAGGCACTGATTAAAAGTCTAGTCCGTAATTACTGGGGGGGGGGGGGGCAGAAAGGACAGATATAAAGATCTCTATAGAACACTGATAGTAGAAGAAAGGTTAGAACTAGAAAAACCATAATTCTATAACACTCTGACTTGGGAAGGTTTACTGATGGACCCTCCAACATTGAGATGTTTCTGGGAACTAATAAATTCTTGTGTCAAGGTATTACCCTAGAAGTTGCTTATTATAAAGGGAAAAAGATACTCGTTTACAATGGGGGAGATCTGGGGATGAGCACCCAAACCTAGTGATTCAACAGCATTGCTAATAATGCTGTGCTTTTTTTTTTGAAGTCACTGATTTCAGATAAGACCTCACCTACCTGGAGCTTGGCTCATGATAAACTCTCTCGGTATCTAGGACATGGCACAGCCACAGGAACTGACCTCAGCAGCCAGAGCAGAAGGGACAAGGTATATACAGTGAAGCTGACGCACTTCACAGATGAAGAAATTCAGGGTCATTCTTGGGGGCCTACCCATTCCGTCTTAATTCCGAACATGGTTCTGACCAGGTGGCATCTCAGTCTGGTGGAGCTGCCCCCCCCCCCCCACCGGGTGCTCCCAGTGGCCCAGCTCTCCACTGCCCCACCCCCAACTCTGCTTCCCCTAGAAGGCTCTTGGAGGAAAGAAACACGTCCCGTCCAGCTCTGCATCACCGGTGCTGACCACAGTGGTCAGCTGAACATGTATTTGTTGAAGGAACAACTGTCTGATTAAGTACATGAGCAAATAAATAAAACCTTGGTTAGATGGTTTACAACTTCGCAGTTTATCAGAACCCACAAATTAGAAAGAGGCAGGTATTATAAAGGCTAAGCATGCTGACAGCAGTGCTCAAATTTCAAACACCCTTAATTACAATGTAGGAAACAGGGAGGCTGTAAAGTATAGATTTGTATGTCTGCATGGTGCCGGGAGTCATTAGTTAGAGCAGCAAAGTCACACATACCCTCCAGGAGCGTCGACGGCATCCTACCCTGATGTATTTTAAACTAAGAATGATTAAATTGGGAGTGACTTAAAACAGTTTCGAGTATTCAGAGGGTAACTAACTGTTCAGTGGAGAGAGCACCTGTCTCACCCATGCGCGAGAACATTCCTGAGGATTCTAGAGAAGCGCTGTTCCGCTTGTGATTCACGTATTGGGGTCCTCTGTCTCTATAGACGGCCATGGAAAATGCTTCTGGAGCCCTGTGTCCAGGCCCACGGGCCAGGCTCTCCAAGTAAAGGGCAAGCCAACCGGAAGGAAAACAGTGTGGAGCGTGGCGGGAGAGGCAGGGTGAGAACATGCTGACCTGGCAAACAGCCTTCTCCCTGGGGAGCCGCCAGCCTGCCTAGCTGGAGAAGCTGCTTTTGAAAAATCAAGTTATTTCATATTGCTACTTTTTATAAGCTATATGTCATACTTTAATATAAAGAATGCCGCATAGAAAGAAAGCAGATCAAAGACTGTCTATGATCAACATGTCTCATTTACTGAAGATATACTAATGAAGTGCTGCGAGCCGTGCCATGGACTTGGAGCCCCTGGAGAGATGCCTACTCTCCAGGGGCTCAGGGCCTTGTAGGAGGTTAAGGCATCTAAGCAGCCATGGCCCTGGTCATTGTTCTCAGGAACAAGAAGTGTTCTACACTGCATGACCAGAGCGTGCGATTCGGGTTACATTCTGCCTGCCCTCCTCCCCTCCTTTGAGTGACTAAGCCTTCCCCCGGACCTCAGCCCCCACTGCTCTGGGAGGCCACGGCAGCTGGAACCCCTTCCACACCACACCCAGCAGCGGCCACGGTGTACAGTACTGCCCCCTATCCGTGGTTTGGCTTGCTGCACTTTCAGGCACCCACAGTCAACCACTGTCGGAAATCTTGTCCAGAAACAAACAATTCATAAGTTTTAAATTGCATGCTAAGTAGCACGATGAAGTCTTGTGCCATCCCACCCGTCCCCCCTGGGATGTGACTCATTCCTTTGTGTAGTATCTCCACGTGGGATCCACTTCCCACCCACGAGTCACTTAGTAGCCACCTTGGTTATCAGACAGATTGTCGCAGTACCTTGGTTATCAGACAGATTGTCGCAGTACCTATGTTCAAGTAACTCTTATTTTACTTAATAATGCCACAGTCATCATTTTATCAACAGTCAACTTTTATCATAGTATATTATTTTATAATTAGTTATTAATCTGTTACTGTGCCTAATGTGGGAACTAAACTTGATCACTGGTATGCACAGATAGGAGAGACACCATACACACAGGGTTCAGGACCCTCTGGGGGTCCTAGAATGTATCCCCAGATGAGAGGGACTGCTTTAGTTATTTGTTCAACTCTATGAGGTAGGAGTTGCATCTGTTTTGTTTACTCCTTTATGTTCCCATGTCAATTGCAGTGCCTGACCCAGAGGAGACACTTTAAAAAGCCATTATAATTCACACAACAGCTCCTAGGAGAGGCATCTATCCAGGGTAAGGCTTCCAGGGGATGCTGGAGGAGCTGCTGTCAACATCAAAGTCACTGCCAGAAGAGCCAGCAATACACACAGGAAACCAAACAGCAATCATCAGCCTCTCAGAGAGAGAGAGAGATCTCTCACTTGGCTTCCTTTCAAGATCACCTTTCATTATTACTTAGGCCCTTTAGCTATGGAATCAGCACAAAGAATTCAAGTGAGTAAATTCAGCCAGTAAATGGTTAACTCTGAATAGGAAGGAGCAAGGTGGTTTGGGCCAGGCTGTCCAAGTCTCTGCCACGTTCATGGTCTCTTCTGAAGGAAACGGCCCTGCAGAAGGGACTTCCCTTGGGAGCACGTGACCTCCCAGAACATCAGCAACTGTGAGGTGGCTGGTTGGAACGACACAGCCAGGTTCACCAGACGTACCCCTGTTCTTACACTTCCTGCCTGATCCGGCCTCATGTAGACCGTAAGAAAAACATCTAAGGAACAGAAGCTGATTACTTGTGAAACAGGGCTACCACGAGTTATATTTTCAGGATGCCATCAAATGTGGCTTGGGAAAAAAAAAAAGCTGAAATGCCTGATAAGAAGTGAAAGCAGAAGGGGTCAAGGCAAGCTGAAGCCCTGTGCAAGGCCAGTTATCAGGGGAGGAAAACCATAAATAAGCAGAGGAAGCTGGCTGGGAGAGGAACGGAGGGCCTGGCTGGGAGGTGCGCCCCAAGCCTCACAGTGGAGGCTGGAGCTGCTGCAGTAATGACAGCAGTTGCCACTGTCCCAGTTCCAAACGCGTGCAGCCTCACAGATGACCTGTTTTTCCCTTGAGGAAACATCCCTTGCTACCAATAGAGCCCAGCTTAAAGATACTCGTGGAGGTCTGTTTTGCCTGTTGCACGGATTCTGTGACAGCTGGGGCTCAGAGCCAGCTCTTCCACCCTGGTGCACCCGAGGCAGCTGCGGATCAGCCTGAGATGGGAGAGGTGAAGGCAATGAGTGTGGGACTTGGCGTCCTCTGCTGTGGGCAGGGCAGGGTGGGGCTGGTGGAGAAGGCTGTACTTGCTGCCCCTGCCCGAGGAGTCGGAGACCACCTTCTGCCACGCCCCACGGAGTTCCTGCTGGGGGTGCGGTGCAGGCTGAGCACAGCAAGGAGTAGAAAACATATCTAGGAAACGTAATAACAGATCCATCAGGTAGTGAGCATTTGAAGTTTAAGATTAGAGGGGTTTTGAAATTCTGATTAAGTTGTTTGGAAAGAAACCTATAACAGAGGGAAATAAACATCTGATGAATGAGGATATGGGAGATTGGCACCAATAATGGTGCATTCATACCTTCTAATGAATAAATGAGAAGAAATTAAAGAACAGAAGAGACATGGGGTTGATCTTAGTATCTTCAGAAGTTTAGAGCTTTAAAAAACATGCAATTAAGGGTTAACCTAAAAAGCTTATTTTCAGAAGAATGTAAAGTGAGCTCTTCACACCATTCCCAGATAGCTGTGCCTTGGTGTGGAAGTAACTCACCCCCCACAGCTAGAACCTAACACACAGGAAGAAATACTAAATACTGACATAAAAATAAAGATGAAATCATTTCTTCATTATGTTTAATAATGTCATGGTTTTTTAGAATAGTAGAAAATACCATGCAATATATCACCCTCATTAGACAGTTAAGAACTATGTTTTTATTTATTTGCTTTAAAATCTTACTGTCTTTTTTTTTTTTTTTCACACAACCATTCTCCAAAGTGCGCCCAGCTTTTGGGGCTGCCAAATATTCCTTTCCCACTTTTCTGGGTCACTGTGTTAAGGATATTACCAGAAAACTGTGCAGTGATCAATATCAGTATTTTCAACACTGATACAAGACAGCACTTTTATGTAAGCTACCATTTGCTTTGCAATTTGTAAACTGACCCAATAATGAATGTCCTTGATCCTGGTGTTAGACACCTGAGTCCTCAAAAATGCCTTCCTGCTTCCTAAAGTGCCTTTAAGTCCATCAGTGATTTCACTCTGTGCCTTCCCATGCCTCTCGGCTCAGTGATGCTGATGGGAAAAACATTTGCATGATGCCTTTTAAAGACAGTGCAGCTACTTGGCTACAATACAGACACAGATTTTTTTCTTGCAGCCATCAAACATTTCAATTTTTTTCAAGCTGCATTTGATGATGCCCTGAAAACATAATTAATGGTAACACTGTTTTACAAGAATCCCTTCTCCCTGAAGCTTTTCTCTCTCTCTCGAATCTTTCCTTTCAAAACGAGTTTCAGAAGCAGGAAAAGAGACATAAATTCTGCACAAGTCCCTGTAATTCTCTGACTTTACCCACTGGATACGGACGTGATTTATAATGCTAGTCTTTGAGTGTTGTGTCTTAATTAGTGCCTTTAAGATTTGGGGTATAAATACAAGATTCTAAGCCATTTTAACTGTAGTAAAAAACAAAGAGTGGCCTGATTCATTGCTTTAGTGAAGCCAGAGCATCGCTGTGTCTAATGTCAATAATTAGTAGCTTGCGTAATGTCTATGGAAAATGCTACAATGTTTTGGGCATATGAGGCCCAATGAATTCAGAATGATGAAGCAAATAAAAGCACTGTATCTGGCTTATCCTTTGTGGCCGGGGCTCTGATGGAACTCAGAAATTCTTCTCACATAATCTGCTGTATTCAGTCTGCCAAAATCGTAAACAGAAGAGCTAAAAATATGACATTAATACTGTTGACAAGAACCACAGAGCCATTAAAAACATTTGCACGCACACACACACACTCAGGAAGCAAGCACACACTCTTTTAATCATCTCCTACTCTGAGAGAATATTCCCTTCACCCTTGGGTTGTCACTCAGTTCAAAGCCCCAGAGAGGCAGGGCGTGAGCAGAATGGCTGAAGGCAAGGGAGGTACGAACTTCAGGTCATGAAACAAGTCCTGGGAATGTACTGTGCAGCACGGTGCCTGGGGTGAATACTATACTGCACATCTGCAAGTAGGTCTTAGAAGTACTCATCACAAGAAAAAAATTGCAGCTATGCGTGGTGATGGAAGTTAGACTTCCCGTGATGATCAGTTTGCAATACACACAAATACCGAATATTGAACAGCACACCTGAAATATGTTATATGTCAATTATATCTCAATAAAAACAAAACCCCACAGAACTGAAGTGTGGCAGAAAATGCATTGCATTTACTTTGATTAGTTGTTTGTGGATAGATCTGACATTAATTCCTTGTCCCTTTTGCCTTGGCAGATAGACTTTTTTTTTTAGCTGAGATAAGAAGCACTGTTGAATAAAGAAGTATAAAAAGCCAGCACTCGGAGAAAGGGTGCAGGGCTGGACTGATGGGAAGGGAGAACTCCCACAGGAAGAGGATCTTCCGAGGGACCACAGGGCACCAGAGCCGCCGTGCTGCGGCGACATGCCTGACAGCTCCCACAGTTCTGATCCCTGGGAATTCAAGATCCAATCCTTTCCACCAGAACTGCCACCGCTCCTCCACGGTGTGGGGGCGGGGCAGGGAGCACCTGGTGGCCAGTCCAAATGGAACTTGAATGGGATTCCGTGGTGCCCTGCTTCATGAGACCATTAAGAGAAAATAAGTAGCATGGATGGTAGGTAGAAAATAGATGGGGGCAGGGCAAGTAGGGGAAGCCCCCATCTATTTTCTAAGTAGGGGAAATATAGAATCTAAAGAACTTGAGACACGTGGTCATAAACTAAAGGGAATGGTGGGGGAGGGGTGTGCAGGGTGGAGGGGAATGAAGGGGGGAAAGGAATGGTGGGGGAGGGGTGTGCAGGGTGGAGGGGAATGAAGGGGGGAAATAGAACTGTAATGGCATAATTAATGAAATATATTTTAAAAAAGAAAAAAAAAGAGGCTGGCTCTTTTATGATGAAATTAGTTCGCAGCACTCAGGGCTCTGTCCCACTACCGTAACCAGGGGCAGAGTTTGGAACTTCCTTTTTGCTACTTCAGTGTCAGCTCATCAAAGTGCCCAGGATTCTCTTCTGAGCAGCTTGGGGCACTTCCTCCAGCCAAGCATGAGCAGCACCCCTGATGTGGAGGGCCCCTCGGGAGACTTCGGGTAAGAGCAGGGGCCCTGCGGCCAGGAGTCCCTTCCTGGGAACCCTGGCTCTGCTACTGGCTGGGCGCTGAGACTTGGGCGGCCACCTGGATTTGTGTTCCAGAGGAGGAGCAGAGCCCATGTCCCAGACCTGGGCAGAGCACATGAGTGGGTAACAGAAAGCTCTTACACGAGAGCTTGGCATACGGCAAGCACTCGATAAATGTTGACTTACATTACCATTGCTCAGCAAATGAGATCTGACTCTACTCACGATGAGGAAGGACGCAGGTTCCTGCGCACCCTTTCTCCTGAAACCAGCGTGCCACAGCCCAGGTCTCTCCGCCGCTCCTTAAACGACCCCATTTATTCATCCACACAGCAGATGCTTCCTGAACCCCTTCTGCATATCAGGCAAGCTACGGGCACTTGGATAAAACAATGAACAGAACACAGGAGATGCCTGTCCCCGTGGAGTTTCCATTCTAAAAGGGAGAATGAAATACTAAGCAATAGCATACTAAATTACTAAGTGACCTAGTAAGCTAGAAGGCAAATGCTGTGGAGGGAAGAAAGGAGGGCAAGGGTAAGGAGTGCCAGGTAGGGGGTGGGTAGGTGGCAGTTTTTTTTTTTTAAATTTATTTATCTATCTTTAGAGGGGAAGGGAAGGAGAAAGGGAGAGAAACATCAATGTATGGTTGCCCTTTGCACATCCCCTGCTGGGAACAGGCCTTCAGGGAACCGGCCTGCAACCCAGGCATGTGCCCTGACTGGGAATCGAACTGCGATTGTCTGGTTCGCAGGCCTGAGCTCAATCCACTGAAATTTTTAGTTGGAACTTTAGGGAAGGTCTGAGTGACCACCATGGGTCACATCTCTAGCTTCTGCTCTTCCCTGAGACCCATGGGACTTCCAAAGCCCCAGCCACTCAGAAGGACAGGGGTCAGGAACCCTGAGTCCTCCAGGTGGGGAGTCCAGCCCAGACGTAAGATGGCGAGATCCACGCCAGGCACCTGTGGGGCCACCTTTGCTCAAAGTTTCAACCACATGAAAGCCAACCAGCATCTGAACCACTCCATAGTTACACTTTACAGGGTGCCCACGGGGGACAGGTCAGCTGTAGGAGTGACCTCTCTTCTTCAAGGCCTCACTGAGAAAGTTAGATTTGAGCAAAGACCTGAGGGAGGAGAGGAAGCTGGCCTGCTAGGCAGCCAGAGGTGGTGTTCCAGGCAGAGGGAAGGCTGGCTGCCGGTGCAAATGCCCTCCCTGCCCACCTGGGAGCCGGCGGCTGTGGCCACTGGCAGGAGGTGGGCTCTCATTCCCAGGGGAAAGGGAAGGTGCCTCAGGGTCCTGAGCAGAGGGGAGTGCAATCTGCCTTCAGCTGTAACTGCTGTGTGGGAGCAGACTGCAGGGCAGGTGAGGACAGGCGCCGCGCCAGTTTGGAGGCCCTGCAGCCAGCGCCCTGGGTATGAGTGGCCAGTGCTTGAGACAGTTTTGTTTCCGGTAGAGCGCAGTTTGGAAATGTCTATTATACATCCTACTTGGCAGGCACCGAATGTCCAGCCATTTTACACAACCTACATTTTGTAACCTCAACAGCAACAAAGACCTTCTGTGATCAATGGCAACAGCTACTGATTGCAAGGAGGGGACTGAAGGAAAAGCTGGCAGTGACTGGAACCACGAGTCAGCTGGTGTCCCTCCCAATCCACCGCTCAGGGGTCAGGACACAACATGATAACTAGCTCTGCCTGGGACAGCGAGCCAGTGAGTTAGCCACGCTGGAAGTCGGGGCCTCGTGAGGGGGTGGCGGCCGCTGCCTGGGGAGCTGCTCGTGGGGCCTGCGGGCGCCCCTTCCTGACTAGCGGTCCCCAAGCCTGTCCCTGTGATGGGCAAGAGGGCCTGACCCCACTGAGCACTCCAGCCAGCGTGAGCTTTCACGGACTGAGTTACTTCTGCCCTGGTTACTGTCCCTGCCGGAGACGAGTGCTTATTTTTAGCCATCATGTGATTCTCCAGTATTTTCCAGGCTCTGCTTGAGTCACTCTGGTTTCCAGTATTTTTCACAGGGGGAAATGCAGGAAAAAACTCCTCATTTTGAAATGGTTCAAGCATTTAAAATCCTAACTTTTAAACAGTGATATGAGCATGGTGTGGATTTCTTTCGATAAACTTCTGACTTCACATCTCTCATGTCTTGGTAGAATATGAAGTGTGCTTTAAAACACGTTAGGTGTCAACCAATCACCACCTCAGTTCAAAATTTTTGTTTTTAAATTATTCTCAGAGCAATTTCTTTCTAGAAGTGGTGGGGTTCCCTCACCCCCATGAGAACAATCCATGGCAGAATCCCAGCAATGATTTGGGGGAGCCCCCCCCCCCCCGCCAGTTCACTGCAGCACTGAGCAAAGCCCACAGGTGTAACCATGACAGCAACACCTGGGCATCGCTGTGCTCCTGGCATGCAACAGTCACTCAGGCAAAAAGCTTACGAACTAAGGTGCTCATTTTGGGGAAATCGAGTCCTTAGTTACTTTATACTGTTCAGCGTCCCTACTGACTTATCATTGGCAAGACCAGAGCTTTAGGCCATCTTTCTGATAGTTGTTAAGTCTGCTGTCCCCCACTAACACACAATCTTACCCAGACTCCCTTGCAAAGGGAGACGTGGTCTGAGGCCACAGAGCAGGTTCGGGCTCAGGCCAAGTGACAGCCCGAGCAAAACCCCACGGAATCATCTACTTTCCTCTGCTCTGGGTGGCTCCTGCTCCAGAGGTGCCTGCCTCCACCACCCAAATACTGCACCGGAAACTGGTACAGCATTTGTCCTCGGCTTCCCCCTCCTTTACTCTCGTATCCAATCACTGTCAGTTTTGTGGGCTGTACGTCTGTAACATCTCTGTAACACACGTGACCACACCTGTTTGGGCTGCCCTCCTCTCCTACATGATTTGCTGCAACAGCTTCTTAACTAATCTTCTGGGTCATAACTGTACCCCTTCCAGGTGCTCTCTATACCACAGTGCAAATCTGGGTCTAAAGCCTTTCAATGACTCCACACGGTCCTCATTAGACAGTGTGACAGACAGATCCCATGGTGAGCCCCCCAACATGTCCCACAGGTATGACCAGGAGGGAAGCTCTACCTCCTGGTGCTCCCACCTTCTGTGGCCCCCTCCTGTAGTTGAATGGGACCTATGACTTGCTTTTAACCAACAGAATATGGCAAAGGTGATGGGATGTCACACCTGTAGTTATGGAATTTTATACACGATGCTTTGCTGGCACACACACTGGAGAGACTCTCCCTGCAGTCCTTGAAGAAGTAAGCTGCCATGTGCTAAGTACCCATGTTGGGAAAAAACTCACGGAATGAACTGTAGGTGGCCTCTAGGACTGAGATCAGCCTGTAAGAAACAGAAGCCTCAATCCTGCAGCCTGAAGAAAACTGCCAACAACTTAAAGGACCTTCCCCCACCTGAGCCTCTGATTAGAACACAGCCCCAGCAGATACCCGGGTGGCAGCCTGGTGAGGCCCTAAAGCAGAGAACATAGCTAAGCTGTGCCGGGGTGTTAGAAGCTGTGGACAACCCGTGTGTGCTGTTTTAAGCTGCCAAATCTGTAGTAATTGTTTTTGCAGCAACAGAATAGGAATATGACCTCTTAACCCTTTATCCAGGGCTCTGCTCAACTCTGCAGCCTCACGTCTCAACGTTCACAGAGAACAGAATGCCCTGCAGTGAAAACAGCACATTCTCTCTCACCTTCAACATTCTGTTCCCTTTGTTGCCATGGTCTTTTCCGTACCATTCACCTGGCTAACTTCTACTCAGCGAGTCTTGGGGAAACCTCAGTTTTTCAAAAACAAAAACAAAAACAAACATCCCCCCAAACATACAATGCCCCCCCAAAACACACAATGCCCCCCCAAAACACAAACCTTTCTAGAATACACAAATACGACCAGCTTCAGGTGGTCTTCCTACACTTACTTTACTGTTATTGTCTGTTTATTGTCAGGTTTCCTCCCAGGCTTAAACTTCCCTGAATCAGTTTCTCCAAAACCTCCTCCGGTGCCTTAATAACTATTTGTTGAAACACTAAATGAATGAGAATTCAAGTCAAGCTTTCACAAAAAAAGCAAGGAATCCCATAAACATGACCTGTGGTTTCCAAACTACTGCAGTGCAAGGGGCCCCTCGGGGGATGGAGATCATTGGCGAGAACTTCGAAAACATCACGTGTTGGCTTAAGCACCACATCTGGAACCGAATGGACACTGCAGCAATTCAACTTAAATCAATCCAACAAATACTAAATAGGCAGCTGGGAAGCAATGACTGAACGAAATGGAATTGGCTGGTAGTTTAATTCACCCAGTTCAGGGGAGTCTAGAAAATTCTTCAAGTCAAAACTGTTTTCTGTTCCCAGTGACAAAGAAAGGCACCAATAATAAACATAGGTTCACTGGCGATCTGATATTCTGCTCAATGAAACAATAATGCTAAATAACTGCCCCCCCCTTTTCAAATTCTCCCAAGGATAAGTTTATTGATTTGAGAGAGAGAGAGAGAGAGAGAGAGACAGACAGACAGACAGACAGACAGACATTGATTGGCTGCCTCCCATATGCACCCTGACTGGGATCAAACCTGGAACCGAGGTATATTCCCTGACCAGGAATTGAACCTGCAACCTTCTTTTGATGTACAGGACAACACTCCAGCCCATCAAGTCACCTTGTCAGGCCCTAAGTCACTTCCTTTTGATGCCTGACAAGTTTTATTGTGAGGCTGGAAGGCCAAACATCAAGTTATTACACCCATGGAGACAGAGGAGATGATCCATCACTGTAATATGTGGGGTTTAGTTGCAGAACCAAATGATATTTCAACATACTGGGTTGGCCAAAAAGTCCATTTGGTTTTGACTGTCCGTTTTGTTAGATTGTACGGTGATACCTGTCGTATCAGCGTGCACTTAAAAACCTTACCAAAATTGTTCTGGCTGGTGTGGCTCAGTAGATTGAGCATGGGCTGCGAACCAAAGGGTCGACAGTTCGATTCCCAGTCAGGGTACATGCCTGGGTTGTGGGCCAGTCCCCAATGGGGGCCACATGACAGGCAATAGCACATTGATATTTCTCTCTCTTTCTCCCTCCCTTCCCCTCTCTATAAAAATAAATAAAATCTTTAAAAAAAACCTTACCAAAATTGGTGGATTTTTGTGTAGCCATTTTAGTATTGAGGAGGGAGAAAAATATGCAACATTTTTAGCATATTACACTTTACTATTTCAAGAAAGGTAAAAACACAACTTAAACACAAAAACTGAAAGATTTATGCAGTGTATGGAGAAGGTGCTGTGACTGACTGAATGTGCCGTAAGTGGTTTGTGAAGTTTTGTGCTGGAGATTTCTCGCTGGACAGTGCTCCATGCTGGGCGGACCAGCTGAAGTTGAGAGCGGTGGAGACATTCACTGAGAACAGTCAAGGTTCTACCACACAGAAGCTGGCATACTCAAAAGTATCCACATCAATAAAGTTACTGGTGAAAATGAAAAATGTGTCTTTTATTTTACGGGAAAAAACCATATGGACTTTTTGGCGATATATATAAAGGCGATACGATATAAAGTGAGCAGCTGTGTGAGGATGACCGAGTGCTGGTTATCAAAGGACCCAGGGTTGTTTAAAGAGGGCGCAGAGGGTTTCCTTCCCAGGTGCAGGCCTGACGACAATGAGGGCCGTCCACCCTTACCTGCAAGGTCCTGTGTGTGGGGACAGAGTGTGGCATGCTGAAATACATGCCAGCTTTGTCTGAGGGGTTTACTCTTTACTCTGACATCACCCAGACCATCCACTCAGACAATGACTTGATTTGAAGGATTAAGAAATCAGAGATTAGCAGTCCTGCTAATCTAGGGCTCAGTACTCTGGGCTTCATACACATTTCTGTTTTGGAGATGTTAAGAGGCCTGGGACAAGCAGCTTTACTGTAGCTGCATTTATAAATGTTAATAAAATATAATAATTCCCCCCAAGAGCCTGTAGCAAGGATGAATGAAAATGTTTTTGAACTTTGAAACATTATTACTATTTTAAAAAACAGACGCTGTCCAAAGACAAGGAGCATGTGTCCTGCTTTCAGCCTTTCCAAGACTGCAGAGCCTCTCATGTGCTCTGTACACTATGCAATTTGAATTTGGTTCGTGAAAGTTCACTGTGGCTCGGTACAGTGTGGAGAGGAGAAAAGAACATAAAACAAGATCGAGTCGCACAGTCAAGTTTCAGATCCCGGGTTGAATTAGTAAATCATCTGTCAAATTGAATTAGTAAATCATCTGTCAAGGATGCGGTCTCAGAAAGCAAATGAAATGGGGCAGAAATGAAAAATGCATGGCTCTTCCTGGGAAGAAGCCCCTGGGCTCCTGCGCAGACGGTGCCAGAAGATTCCCATCTGAAGCTCCTGAATTCTTCATGACTCTGCTCCTGTCTGTGCCTAACATTCCAAACACGTAGGTAGTTAGTGTCCTGGCAAGGCAGAGCACTTCTTGCGTTTTGTGCTGTGGTTTTACCATTATAGGTAGCGAAATGCAGTTTCACTTATTTTTCCTGGAGAAAAGCATCCCAATACCTAGCGATGTACCTGATCTATCTTACATATGGTAGCTGTGTAACTGGGGAAACAAAACCGCCAATACCCCTCTCCTTCCAGAGGGTAGGGAATGTCCCCTAGGAATTTAATTAGGTCATTATAAGTGTTTCTTCCCATTTTTCTCCAGGTCTGAACTGTAGCTACGAGAGCAGCCAACAACTGGTATGCAGCTTAGCAGTGGGATGGTTTCTTAACATGAGCAGGCCAAGGGGATGCAATGCTGATATAGGGCAGGGATGGAGGGAAAGATAGAAACATGGGTCACACATTAAGGAGAAGTGCTAACCTCTATTTAAAAAAAATGTCTTGCTAGTTATGGGACTGGGTAAGAAATTACATCTTTGTTTTGAGCTGTCACTACACGGTCTCTTACAATCAACATCTGATCTTGAAGGAGTGAGTAGGTATGTGGGTAATGCAGCATGTGGTTAGGTGGCTGGGCACTGTGAGACAGCAGCGTCACGCAGGTACGCACTGGGGAGCTGTAAGAATACACAGGCATGACGCGTTGTGATGGGAAGACCATGAAGGGAGAAGAAGGTGCCTATGCCTCTTGCATCCTGACAATAAGAAGGAAAAGTCCTGCCTAAAGGCACAGGCTTGAGTGGAATTTAACTTCTTGAATACTTTTACCTGGACTCTAATTGAGTTAAGTATTTGTGAAATCAAAAACATCAACACTTCTTGGAGCAACATAACAAAATCCAGAGTCTCCACAACATGACATCACAATGTCTAGGATGCAACCTGAAATTACTCAACATATGAAGAGTCAGGAAAATGTCATTTGTTCTCAAAGGAAAAGACCTACCGATGACAACTGTGAGATGGTCAGAAGGTGGGATTAGCAGACAGGAACATCAAAGCAGCTATCATAGCCATGCCCGGGGAAGTGGAGTACGCTTATGGTAAATGAGAAGCAATCTCAGCAGGAAAAAAAAGGAAAGTTTACAGCTGAAAAAATACTATAGTTGGTATTTTTTTAAAGTTCAATAGTAAAATGGAGATAATGGAGAAAAAGAGGGTAAACCTGAAGATCTATTAATAAAAACCATTTAATTTAAAGAAGAGAGAGAACTAGCAATTTGTACTTAATCCCTTCGCCTTTTTTATCCCAGTTCTCCAATCCCCCCCCTCTGGCAGCCATCAATCTGTTCTCTGTGAGTCTTTCTATTTTGCTTCCTATTTTCCTTAGATTCCATATGTAAGTGAAATCATGTGGTATTTATCTTTCTCTGACTTATTTCACTCAGCATAATACCTTCTAAGTCCCTCCATGCTATTTCAAAAGGTTAAGATTTCATTCTTTTTATGGCTGAGGAATATTCCTTTGTATATTTGTCCTGTAGCTCTTTTATCCACTCATCTATTGATGGGCACTTGGGTTGCTTCCATATCTTGGGTATTTGTAAACAATATTGCAATGAACACAGGGGAGCATATATCCTTCCGAATTAGTGTTTGGGTTTTTTTTCAGCTATATAACCAGAAGTGGAATTGCTGGGTCATAAGAGTCGTATTTTTAATTGTTTTGAGGTAGCTGCATACTGCTTCCACAGTGGCTGCAACAATCTGCATTGCTACCAGCGGTGCACTAGGGCTCCCCTTTCTCCACATCCCTGCCAGCCCTTGTTTGTTGATTTATTGATGATGGCCATTTTGAAGGTATGAGGTGATACTGTGGCTTTAATACATTTCTGATGACTAGAGGCACTGAGCATCTTTTCATGTTCACTGGCCATCTGAATGCTCTCTTTGGAGAGGCATCTGTTCAGGTCCTCTGTCCACTTTTTAATTACATTGTTTCTTTCGCGTTCAGTTGTGTGAGTATGCTGTATGTACAGTACAGCACAGGGAATACAGTCAGTAATATTGTAATAACTGTGCTCAGTGCCGGGTGGGTGCTGGAAATATTGGGGGGGGACACTTTGTAAAGTATGTGACTATCTAACCCCTCTGTTGTACACCTGAAACTAATGTAAAATAATATTGAATGTAAACAGTAATTGAAAAAAAAAAAGAGCGAGAACTAGAAAAGCACCTACAGGACCTGTGGGATAATTTCAAAGGCTCTGCCGTACAGATAAATGGAAGCCCAGGAGGACGGCATTGAGAGAGTGAAGCTGATAAAAATACTTGAAAAAATAATGGCTGGAAATCTTCCAAATGTGGTAAGAGACATAAACTTACAGATTTAAGATGTTTAATAAACTCCAAAACAAGATAAATTCAACAAAAACCATGATTAGGCACATCACAGCCACACTACTGAAAACCAAAGAGAGAGAACCTTGAATTCAGAGCAGAACGTCTTCTGTAAAGGGGGAGAATGGTTAGCACAAGCGTGCACTTCTTATCGGTGGAGGCCGCAGAGAGTGGAGCAATAGCTTTAAAATGCTGAAGAAAGAGGCAAAGAAAGAAAAGATCAGCCTGAACTCTTTGGGGAAATAGTTCTCAAGGATGGAGGTGATATAAAGATATTTACAGAAATAGGAAAACTAATAGGAGTTGCTGCCACTGGATCTGCTCTGTAAGGAATGCTAAAGAAAATTATTCTGTCTGGAGAGAAATAAAATCAGCAGAAAACGCAGATGTTCAGGAATGAAGAACATTGCAAATACAAATATAAAAAATAAATAATTTTTCTTAATTTCATTAAAACACAGATGACTGTATACATCAGCACTGCTTAATAGAAATATAATGTAAACCATGTTATTTAAAATATTCTAGTAGCAACAACTTTTAAGATTAATTTTAATATGTGGAAACTATACAAAGTATAATTTCTACATGTGATCAACATAAAAATTATTAGATGAATTATTATATTTTAAAGGATTACATTTAATAATTCTTATAATAATTATATTTTCTCAGTCTTTTAAAACCAGAATGAATTTTGTACATATAGCACATTTTGACACAGAATAGGCCCATTTAAAGGGTCCAAAACCACTGTATTAAACAGCACTGATTTAAAACAAAGGCTTTAACATTTTCTTATGGTTTATAATGCGTGTAGATGTAATATGTATACATAACAGAGGGCAGTGAAGGGAAGGGCTGCCAGGATTCCACATTTACATGAAGCAGTATATTAATTTTAAGTAGAATGTGAAAAGACAAGACTGACTCTATACAAAGAAGCATAGTTAAAAAGGCAACAGATAAATTAAGATGGAATGCTAAAATATTTTTAAAATTCAGAGGATGACAGGAAAGGAGAAACAGAAAAACAAAGGAAGAACAAGCAGAAAACAAATGATAATATGGCAGATCTAAATCCAACCAAATCAATAATTACATTAAGTTATAATGGACCGGATACTCCAATGTCCAGAGATTATCAGAATGAATAAATATGCCAGACCCAATGATTGGCTGTTTACAAGAGACATACTTTAAATATTAAGGTCAAAACTAACCTGTCACGGAGAAAGATACACCGCGCAGACAGTAAGCATGAGAAAGCGGGAGTGGCTTCATTCAACCAGGTAGACTGAACTTCAAGACAAAGACTATTACCGAAGATCAAGAGGGACTCCATAAAATGCAAAAGTCAGCTCATCAGGATGACCCAATAATCACACACACATGTGCACCTAACAGAGCTTTAAATACAGGAAACAAACTGTGTGCCATTCAGGGAGAAACAGATAATTCCACAATCAATGCTAACACTGTCTTCTCAGCAATTGGCAGAACCAGACGACAAAAAGACCAGTAAAAACACAGAGGACCTGATAACACTACCCACTACCTTGATCTGATATTTCTACACTACTGTACAACCAACAGCAGCAGAATCCATATTTTCAAGAACATGTGGTATGCTGACCAAGAAAGACCATATTGGTCTTTCAGTTTATGGGCCATAAACTGAAGATCAGAACAGGGAGAAGAACCACTATGAACTGCTACGTTTCACTGCCTCTCCTAAAAAACAAAACAAAACTTTTTGGGAAAGTAAAAGCAACCCTTCTTTCCCTATACAGGGTGACAGGTGATGCTTACTTCAATTACAGGTGCTCAGGCATGCTCAAACGACACTGAACGGATAAATCAATACACCCGGACACCTTGCTCAGCTTCTATGAACAGCCTCAGGGAACCGTAAAATAGAGAAAACTGGAAATGAAAGTATTCAATATTCAATACAGTTTTCAAAAATGCAGGATTTATTTAAATCTACATTTATGAGTTTAATTATGATTTTTCAAATACCTTATTCTATTACATTTCTTAGGCTGCTTCCTTTTGGAAATCATTTTTCTACTATTTCTATTAAATTGGTTTTAAATCTAGAACACTGAAGTCCCTAAGGAAAAGAGAAAGCTTAGACTCAATTTCCATGGCAACTCTAAATCCATCACGCTATATTTGTATATGAGAGTTTGATTTAAATACATTAATATATGTGAATTTGCAATGTGGCTAAGCTGTGGTTGCTATAGGAACTGCACTTTCAAGTTTCCTTTTAGGTTTAGTTAAGTGCTCACACATAAAAACTGATCCCCTTGCAGCTGTCTCGAGTTGCAGATATGGCTCAGAGCAATACATCTACAAATACTATGACTCGTGATGATATGTACACTTACTAGATATCTATCATTATGAAAATGTGTATTTTAATACACACTCCTTGTTGGTATATCAAAACCAATTCAAGACGCATCCCTGCAAGTGTACGTAGATAGGATAAGACTCGCCAGGCAGCTCTGCACACTTGCATGACGGCCCTAGTCCTGCTGAAGCTGCTCCAGTCTAGGGAAGTCACCTGACCACACACAGAAACCACGTGGACTCTACAGCTTCTCTGAATCCACAGAACATCCAGGGTCTGTACGGAAATGGCAGAAAAATCTAGCACACTGTCACAAAACAGAAAGCATGAGTATGTGGAGTGTGACCATTTCATGCATACGCAAATGGCCTGTGGCGTATGGCTACATGTGTTGAGTCCGTATGTCATAAACAGTGCTTCCTTGACGATGCAGATGGTCCCTTCTTAACGGTCAACACATGGATCACCCAGTCCCTGATCAGTTTTTCATTTTAATACAGTCCCTTTGCCACTGAGGCAAGTTAATTTTAATATTAACCTAAGGAAATATCTTGGGAGAGAGAAATCCACTACAAAATGAACCAAGTGTTCCAAAGCCAAAATAAAAAAAAATAATTAAAGACCATCTTTTCTCCCACTTTTGATTATACCAACCATTGCTTGTCTCCACTAAGGAGGCAATTCAGAAACGACCGAGCTCAGAGGTGGGAACAGAAATTACTGCTGAATGCTACTGATCTGGCACCACTGTGAGGGAACGGTGACTGCTGATGTGGGTTTTCCAGGCAGCTGAGCCCCACTCTTGTCCACCACTTTCATTTGCCCTAAACTTTGGATGGACAAGATCACACTGTGTATGACGAGGATGGCCTTGGATGATTTCAGACCAGAGGCCAGGAGGCCTGTTCAGAGACTGTGAAGTAGCTCATGGGGGAGATGGTTACACACAGAAATTAAAGAGAATCTGAGAGTTGGAAGGGAACCTTGAGGGCAGCTGAGATGCACGGAGGTATCAGATGCTCAGGCTTCTGGGTTCTTCAGTAAGGCTTTGGTAAGTATTTGTGGCTCTGCTTGTACTCTCTAGACATCAGTGTACTCCTTGCCCCAGTGAGTTATGTTCTCTAGACATCAGTGTACTCCTTGCCCCAGTGAGTTATGTTCTGAGAAGCCACATCCCCAGGTTTGTTAAAATTATCCAGTGTGTCTAAGTTAAGAAAGAGCAAACAGATGCTAGATAAATATCCTAGGAACCCTCTTGTGTGTGCAGAGTGAAGTGCATGGATTTATAGCAGATCTTACAATGCCTATTCTGACTCATAGAAGACATTTTGGCTTACTTTTTATTTTTTACCATATTCCTGAGAGTTGGATATATGACCTTTAGAAAAATGAGGTCCTTACTGTACTTATAGGGCCCTTTCTAGTGTAGCTTTTAAAACAACGTTCTGCATGTAATGTATCCCTTGCTGTAATTTTTTCCATAGTTTTACTACCCCACAATGTCCAAGAGTCACAATATATTTTGTCGAAAAGGGCAAGACCCATTTGGATTCTGCAAACACCCTTTCTCCCTGATGAAGGCCAGTGAGGTGAACATGGACGAGGTATCGGGAACCACGTCTCAGGAATTACTGCCTCCTGGAACATTCAAAACCAAATTTATTTCCTGTTGACATTAATCAATTTCCTGAGCTTTAAGATCTGGAAAAAAATATGTCTCTTTCAGGTTCACGGACATTCTTTCTACCAAAATGGCACAAGTGGCTCTGTGGCTTTGGTGAAGACAGATGAGGGATTCCTAGGAGACGCGGCCCAGGCAGCCTAAGTACAGCTGTTTGAGGGAGTCGAGGGGCTGTGCCCATCTGGGGACACACCATGGCTGTGGAAGACAAATATTCAGAGGCCTGTCCAATTTCACTACTTAAAACTTGAAAAAGTGGCCGCCGAATTTCAAGTTATCATTAACAGCTACAGGAGATGACCCGACGATGAGAAAGATGAGAAACATGAGAAACAGCAGCCACCTTGTTCTCAAACTGTCCCGCCCTCCCCCTCCACCCTCCCGCCCAATCCCTAACTCTGCAGAAAACCCACCACTCCTCTTTCCCAGCTCCTGGGCTGATGCAAGTTGCTAACAAAAGTTCAAGGCCGTGGTAAATTTTGTTCCCCAGACTTCTTGTGGCTTAATTTTTATCCGACTTCTCAGTACTTTTGCTCAAAAAAAAAAAAAAAAAAAGATATTCCCTTTCCTCTCTAAACCTCCACTGATGCCCTTGACCTCATTTCCCCCCCTCCACCTTCAGGTTCTGTTCCACCAATTTCCCTTCGTTTTTCCTACTTTCAGTTATTCCTTCTCCATGGACCCTTCTCCCATCTTACACACCTGCTCCCTGTGCTTTGTCCTAAAAGCAAACAAAAAACAGATCAAGGACATTACCATTCTCCTTCCAATCTTACTTCCTGAAGCGACTGTCAGCTTTTTACCGACATCAACAAAATGCCTTTATTTTTCTCAGTTTTTTCCCTGACGAATGTGGTGAAGGTGGAATCTGCTCTTACTGCATCACGTTCACACTTGTCAGGTCGTGCCCTTGTTAAGTCACTGCAATGTAGGTGCGTGCGATCAGCATTTTAACAGACCAATTCCCTGAAGGATTATTAATCACCTCCTAGGAGTCAGATTTCTTCGGCCTATTTTCAGGCCTCCTCCTATTTGATCTCTCCACAGTGAATATTCGGCCCTGTTGGAGTCCGCTCTCTCTAGAAACATCCTACTGTTTGTTCTCTGGTGCTGAGCTCACCTGGCTTTCCCCTGTTGTTCATCTTTTTCTCAGCTGCCCCTTTTCTCTCTTGTCTCTTAAATGTATGCATTCCCAAAGGTCTGTGTTCAGTTTATTTCACATACGTTCATTTTCCCTAGGGCTTCAAAGCTGGATTTTTATGTGGTCTCAATTTCCTTCCTCTAATTCCTCAACCCACTCCTGGTTGCATCATTCCATGGAGTGGCCTCCACATTTAGAAATCCAAGGGACTCTCCCAGTCCTCATTGTACTCGACTCCTCAGCAGATTTAGATGCTGTGGGCCACTCTGCCCGCCTCCTTCTGCTTCCCCCATATGTCATGCCCTCATTTCCTTCAGTCTTTCTGGCATCTTCCCTGCTCCTATGCAGGCCCTTCCTTTTCTACCCAAACGTTAATGCTAGAGCCCTCACCCCTCCTCACTCAGGGCTCCTTTCCAGCTTCGACTGCATGGATATAGGCCAGCGTTTACCCCTAGTCTGTACTTCTCTGCATTCTAGACATGCGCTTGCATTGTTTAATATTAGCATTGCCATAACCATTTCAAACCCACCCTCACTGGAGGCTGGACAGAAATAAAGAATTTGTATTATTTACAAAATAAAGGTTAGTGGGGGGGGGAGGGCACAAACAAATGGTTTTTGAGGATTTTGTTAACTGTCCAGGACCACAACTCAGGTTTGTAGTTAATGACTCTAATTTTCAGAGAACACTTTGCTTGGTGAAGTCTGTTTCTCTGGGCGAGAATGTCTAATATATTTTAGAAAGGTTTTTATCTATAAAAGTTTAAAAAACTTTAAAGTTCTAGGTATTTATCTTCCATGACTTCACTTTTGGCCAAAGCCAGATAAATGAGTCTTGCTGAATTTCATCACATAAAAATTGGCATTGATCCTTACAAGAGATAGGATGTAGATTTCATGAATTGTCTTTGAAAGGCCTCTGGATGATTCATACTAGAAAAGCATAAATCAGTTCATATTCTGCTATGTACTGCCAGCAATGAAGCAGTAAAAATATTTCAGTCAAAATCTGAACAGACTTGAAATTTCTCAGGAAAAAAAAATACGAGAAAAATGAAATCTATCCCTAAAGTACTATATTAACACACAGCTTCAATGACTTAAAGTGAGTAGCTCTGCCTTTTCAATAGTTAAATAGTGACTATTAGACTTATTACAGAGAGGTCACTGCAAGGAAGATGAATGTGGTCAGACAACAATAAAAACTGTCCAGAGGCATTAAGATACTGACCGCTGGGAAGAATCAATCAAACACAGCCAAGCACAGGGGAGGCCTGAGCCATTTTCTAAGATGGAAGTGACTGCGTTCACTGCTACTGTACCTGCTGTTGGGGAGTTGGCGTGGTGAGACTTTTTCGGCAGGTTGAAGATCTGTTCGCCAGGGTCGGGGGGAGGAATTGCATCTTGCCCTTGTCGTGCTTCCACAGGATCATACTCCTTCCCATCGTAGTTGGCGTCATAGAACTTCTTAAACCACTGAATGAAATCCAGGTTGTCCTGGAAACGCCCTTTCACTAGCTTCTCCACTGGAATTACCTGCAACATAAAATCACCGTGTAAGTTGCCAGCGTAGGGTTTGTTAGTATGTAACACGACCGAAGTGGCCCCTAGATACGACTGTCTCCTACGTGTCTGCAATTCACAACTACTGGTCTCTCCTCCAGGTTCTTAGCCAGCTGTATTCGAGAATTCAGATAATTTTTCATCATATTAAAAAAAATACACTGAGATCTTGTAGTTGGTTCTCGTGGAATATTTAGTAATTCTCAACAACCAGACAAGACAAGGAATACCCTTAGCTGTCAAGAAGGTCTGGTTCCCTTTATAGTATGTTTATTGCCAAAGCATTGCACCCCAAAACATGGTCCTGGGATGTTGTGGTGCTACAACATGGATGGGTTTTTCTTATTTCTTTGTAGCACTTGGCCCAGTTGTGTTAGAATAAACTCTTGAAAGGATTATAGCTACAGAGTGTAAGACTCAAATCAGTGCAAATAGATACCAATCTAATGGTTCAAAGTGAGCTTTTGCACAGCTTATTAGCAATGTAGAGGAAGAGGCACCAAAACAACTAACTACAAAATAAAGAAGGGCCCAGTAATTCCTGGGGTGCCCAGGAGCCAACGTGCCATGGGAATGCAGAGGAACAGAAATGGAGGCTGACTGGGGCAGTCATGGAAGGCACTCTGGAGGAGGAGGTGCACAGCATTCACCTCAACTTCTGAGTTGAGTCTCAGCTTTTTCTTTCCTATTGGCAACTTAAAAAGCCAATCAACATTCCCTCCAGAGGTCTTACAGGAACCTTCATTTAAAAATTTTTTTAAATTTATTTTTCAACTACAGTATTCTTTTACTCCCATCCCAGCCCACCCCCTCCATGCCCCCACCTCCCTCCCATTTCCATCCCCCTTAGTTGCTGTCCATGTGTCCTTTATACTAGTTCCTGTAAATCCCTCCCATTTCCCCCCTGAAATTCCCTCCCCTCTCCCCTCTGTGCAAATGCTTAGCTTGGGCAGCAGCTGATTTTGAGGGAAAATGAAAAGGTTCCTAGCTATCCAAACTGCACTATTAATGATTCTTACTTTCTCAAACTTGGGCTGCAATACTAGTTGAACGTGAGCTATGAGAGTTATAAAAGTTAGGGAATGAGTCAAACTGTGTGTATGTGAGTGTCAGTGTGTGTGAGATTCAGCCAGAAACCCAGTGCTGAAAGAGAGCAGCTTCATTGAGTAATGTAATGAATGGGAATTGTATACATCAAATTTTCAGCAAGACTCTACCACCTTAGGAGATATACACCATGGGTATCCTAAGATGGATCATTAGGGCCACTTTAAAAAAGTGGAAAGACATCAAATATCAATGACAACTTGAAAGAAAAAAAGCAACTGAAGCATTTTAGGTCATCCATTAAACTAAATTATTAGCAATCAATTTTTTTTCAAAAATGATTGTTATGTCCCTAAAGCCAAAACTAACTCAGGTACAGAAAAAAATACAGAGAAGCAAACTTTTGGAGGAGACCACATTTTTCAAGATGACTCTTCCAGTAAGGGAGACTCGGGTGCCGGTGTCTTTTCCCCTCCTACTCCTCCCCCATTTCAGGGAAGTCTGCCCAGGGCAAGAACTTCCACACATGCACCTGATTGACTTTTCACTGTGCTGTTAAATAGTTTCTTGTCTTCTGATTTATAGTTCTTGTTTATGCTGATATTATTTAAGAAAGTGCCTTCTTAGAGCATAACGCCATTTAATTGACATGCTATACATTTTCATGCCTGCCAAACATGGAAATTTATAAACAGATTTAGATGCTGCTGCTTCATTAGCCATTCAAAGTAGACACTTAACTTCTGTTCACTTAAGCTTATATTCCCTATCAAAATGAAAGTTCCGGGCGTAAGCTCAAAATCTGAGTTTGCAAGTGAATCTTTGCACAGAAGCTTCCTGTGTGCTGTCGGGCTATGACAAACACAAGCACGGACTACTGTCTCTTGTCTCCAAAGACCCTGGGGTAGAGTCACGGCATTTTAAGCTAGAGAGGCCAACGTAGGCCGTCAAGGCCAACCAATCTCCCTCCACTACCCGCATTTTATCTCCGATGTTCCTAACAATGGCTCACCCACTCGGCATGTGGTACTTCTAGAGAGCCATGGAGCCCCTAATGTATTACTTAGCACCTTCCATCAACACACCTACAGAAGGTGCTTCTTTTCTTTTCGGGCTAGAAGCATGGATTGAAAAATTAAGGAAAAGGCTTAAGTGATGCTGCTAGTAAGTAAGGAGAACTCATACCCCTCTGGTTCTGAAGGAGCTAACTGGAAATTAAAATAAACTTGAAAAAATTCAAAAGGTTAAGATGTTAAAGGGAATATTTTCTGCAATACAAATTCTGAGAAAATTAGAAACCAATATTTTAATAAAATTTTGATAAGAATGCTTTGATTTAGAAAGGTATAAACCACATGAAATTAAAATAGTTTCCCAAACTTTTCTCTTTTCCTTTATGTAACCTCTATTTCTTAATAACCTAAGACTTAATTTGTTTATTTCCAAAGCATATTTATTGCTACTATCTATGCAAAAAATTTTTCCTATTTCTCCCCTGTTGGTTTATTTCTATCCCCTTATTCAAAATTAATTTCTTTCCAAGACTCTTTCCTCCACAAGATATCCTAAAGAAATAATATGAATTGAATATGTATATGAAGAGCAAGAACAGGCAGACTGTGTGGACTTTTGCAACAGTCCTTTATTTGGGGTGGGGGTGGAGGACCCCAGGCTAACTCCATTTGTGTCACTCTAGGACAAAACTATAAAATCCAAAGGGGAAAAAAAGGCAATGTATGGACACTAACAGAGAATTTGAGTATTTATTATGCTAGACATTTTCACATACATTCCTTCACTTTAACTTCCTATGACCACAGGGAAGGGGTTTTGGTCCTATTTTTCAGATGGGTAAACTGAGACTCAAAGGATGTAAATAACTGGCTCAACCCACGGAGCTGGGATCGAAGCCTATGCTGCTTCCACTGTAACCTGCGTGTTGCTCCAAAGTAACAAAATACAAAAAGAACCCCAGTAACATCTGGCAAACATAAAAATTTGTTATTTGCAATGCTAAAATAGAGTAACAACATTTTAACATCTGTAAATCCTGTTAGGGTTTTTAGTCTAATGGCTACAAATTTAGAAATTTTGTTAAATAAAAACTTCACACAAATGTAGAAAGTTAGGGTTTGATGCCTTATGCTGGGTACAGACCCCCAACCTAGTGCTGAGATATCAAGATATATCCCACCACTGATATTTTTGTTTTTACATTTCTACACAAAAACAATTTTGAAAAGAGAAAAATGCATTTTATGAAGGTACAAGTTACTGTCCTACCTTATCAACATTCATTCGCTTAAACGATGCTTGCAGAAGTTTAAAGTTGTGAATATACTCATGCTCCAATTTTGCTTGAAATTTTACTTTCTTCAAACTAATGCAGCCTGGAAAGAGCATGTCCATGAACTGGCAATAGGCCGCTCCTGGAAAGAGACAAGAAAAGCCCTGGAGTGAGTCTTACCTGCCCCCGAGGTGCCACCGTGGGCTGCCAGGCAGAAAGGAGCTGTCACCACGCGGGGCCCTCCTGGCCACGTGTACCCCTCTCCTCACCCCTGCCACACCCTCACCCCACCCCCCAGGTCTGGGCAGGGAGCGAAGGGCCGTGCCTCAGTTTATCTCCTGCTGCTTCCCCATCCCTAAGCACCGCGGGGTTGACACAGCGCTCATCACAAAGTCACCAGATGCCACGAACAACGAACACAACCCTGTACACGTTAATGCCAAGGAAACTGGGGTTAAAACAACTCTTCTTAGCTTCTGCCAGAAAAAAAGGAACCGATTTTTTCTTTCATCTAGCTCCAAGTTATCAAAATATATAAAGGTAAGTCAAAAATAGCAGAAATTCAAATGTGAGGAAAGTACTAAGTGCTCGTGAAATGAGTAGCTCGAAGAACAGCCACGTGCCCAAGCTGTTCTACATCCACTTTGTAAAATGGCCTAGGTGGAACTGCAACTAAGCCATCCAATACCAGAACCAGGGGTACACCAATTTAATCCCGGTCCAGAGCAACAGGGTTCCCGTGTCAACATGAAGGATGGAGACTCTGAAACCTGCTGAAGTTCAGAGTCATGCTGTTTATGACTGAGGAATAAAAATAACAGAAACACTCAATGAGTCCCCTGAGGAAGTACATAGACAAAAGGGCTTATTAGGCAGTCTTTGATTTTTTTATGAAGAACTCTAGATTTTGACAATTTCAACTAGAAAATTCTTGCCAGATTATGTTTACTGGTTCATGTCTTTTTTTATATTAAAGTCTAAAGGCATTCAGAAAAAGAAATTCAAAGCCAGAATGATTACTTTTCTTTTACAAGGAGGAAAAGCAGTCGAGGGTGGCCATTTCCGTGCTCTCTCTCTCCTTCCTTGCTTCTCCAGATCTCTGGGTCTGCTTCTGTAAGGCACCAATAATAGTGCTTTCTGGAACATAAGCTCCTTTCATCCTTTGGTACTGAAGTCTCTGAGAGAAGCCTTTCATTCCATTTGGGTGACTCACCTTAACACACCAAGAACCCCTAGGTCTCGTGTGTCAAATGGACATCAAACATCCTATATTGAGATAAGAATCCAAGATAAGCAGGGATGAGAAATCAGGGTTAGTGTAAGGGCTGCTAGACCAGGAAATGATATGGCAACTCGTTTGGAGATAAGAGCATAAAGTGATGAAATACAGGCCACAATAAGTATGTCCTGCAGAATCTGTGATCTTTCCCCTTAGATGCCAGTACCCTAAATACTAACTAGTCCATCTCTAGTCAAGCAGATGCGTTCTTTACAAACAAAACAAACCAAACCAAAACAAAAAAACATCAGAGGAGGTAAGAGAAACATGATTTTGGGTGTGTTCTTTAAAAAAAAATACTTTATTTATTTATTTTTAGAGAAAGGGGAAGGGAAGGAGAAAGTGGGAGAGAAACATCAATGTGTGGTTGCCTCTCATGTGCCCCCTACTGGGGACCTGGCCTGCAACCCAGGCAATGTGCCCTGACTAGGAATCGAACCAGCGATCCTTTGCTTCACAGGCCTGCGCTCAATCCACTGAGCTACACCAGCCAGGGCTTGGGTGTGTTCTTCTAGTCATCAACTATTCAGGTCTTCCTCTTGAAATGCCACCAGATGGAGTGCATTCCAATCACTACTTCAACATTATTTTCAGAGAAATGGGGGTGTCTAACTCCAAAAGTCTCATTACCTACTTTTTCAAGAGTTATTTTCACTTTTTGCCTTGGCTGGTGTCACACAGTGGATTGAATACTGGCCTGCGAACCAAAGGGTTACAAATTTGATTCCCAGTCAGGACACACGCCTGGGTTGCAGGCCAGGTTCCCAGCTGGGGGTGCACGAGAGGCAACCACACACTGACATTTCTCTCCTTTCCTTCTGCTCTCTCCAAAATTAAGTACGATCTAAAAAAAGGTTATTTTCACTTTTGTAGAGTTTAGCATAAAAATTTACCTATGGAGAGCCAGATATCCTTGTATTCTCACTTTCAAAATTTAAAAATAGCTCTTGAAAAACAACAATAAACTTCAACAGAGGGGCAGGGGAAGCAGAGAGAATGAGGGAAAGGGAGGAGAAAGGAACGCTCGCCTCCAGTCATTATCCAGAGAAAAATCATTGTTTATGTTCTGGTATGTAGTTTTTTTTTTTAAATTTAACAGACCATGATTCCCTTTATGAATCATATAATATTCTCTACTGACATTTTTAATGGCTTTCTGATTTTTATATCATGCTTAGCAATTTCCCAAACCAAGATTACATAAATATTCACGTGTATTTTCTTCAAATGCTTTTATGGTCTCAAGCTTCACATTTACATTCACATTCTGCATCCATGTGGAATTTATTTTGGTCTATGATATATACAGGATGATTTTAGTGATTCCAAATGTTAGTGGAAGTCTGTCATTTTTGGCTCTCCAGTATTTGGACAGCTTCTTACGTGAGTTGACGCTATAGCGCCCCGTGTCCCACCATGGTGGCAAAGGTGGGCAGACATCCCTCCCCTCCACCCCCCAGCGGTGAAAATGGAGGCTCATGACTCAGGTTCTGCATCTGGATGCTCGCTTGGTATCTGGGTCTTGATGGAGTGACAAAAACATGTGGGGACCATCGGAGTGTGGTCACGGAGGCAATGGTGGCTTCTGGAGCACTGAAACAGCGACTGCAGCCCTGTGGCCTCCTAACCACCCTAGTCCAGTGGCACAAGGCAGGCTGCTGTCCTCATGCCCCTAACACACTGTCTCCATTACTGTAGCTTTGTAGTCAGTTTTGAAATCAAAGGTAGAAGTCCTCCAACTTTGTTCTTCCTTTTCAAGATTGTCTCAGCTCTTCTGGGTCCCTTGTGTCTCTGTATTAATCTTAGAATCAGTTTATCCATTTCTGGAAAAAGGATATTTTGATAGGAGCCGAATTAAAGCTAGAGATTAATTTGGGGAATATTATGATCTTAACAATGATAAGTCTTCCAATCCATGAACATGGGCTATCTTTCCACTTATTTCATTTCATTTCTTTCTTTTTTAAAAAAAGATTTTATTTATTTATTTTTGAGAGGGGAAGGGAGGAAGAGAGAGAGAGAGGAGAGAGAGAGAGAGACATCAATGTGTAGTCGCCTCTCATGTGTCCCCTACTGGGGACCTGGCCTGCAATCCAGGCATGTGCCCTGACTGGGAATCGAATCAGCGATCCTTTGGTTTGCAGGCTGGCGCTCAATCAACTGAGCCACACCAGCCAGGGCCCACTTATCTCATTTCTTTCAACGATGTTTTAAGGTTTCCAATATATATGTCTCATACTTCTTTTGTTAACTTTATTACTATTTTGTTCTCTTTAATGCTATGATAAGTAGAATTGTAGTCTTCACTTTGAGATTGTTTTCTGTTAATATATAGAAACAATTAATTTTTAGATATATATCTTGTATCCTGCAACCCTGCTTAACTCATTTATTAGTTACAACAGTTTTTTTCTTTTAGGATTTTCTATGTATAAAGTCATGACAAACACAGTGCTACTTCTTCCTTTCCATATCGAATGCCTCCTATTTCTTTCTCTTGTCCAATCACCCTGGCTAGAACCTCTAGTACAATATTGAATAAAAGCGCTGAGAGTGGATACTCGCGTCTTATCCTGGTCTTAGGGGGAATTATTTAGTTTTTCACTGCCTAGTATGACATTAGCTGTGGATTTTTCACAGACAGCATTACTAGACGGAGGAGGCATTACATCACTGCCTTCTATTCCTAGTCTGGTTAGTGTCATCATGAAAGGGTGTTTACTTTTGTTAAATACTTTTTCTGCATCTACTGAGATTATCATGTGGCTCTTGCCCTTTATTCTACTAATATGGTATATTATATTGGTTGCTTTTCATATGTTAAACCAACCTTGCATTAATTATAGTTGATCATGGTGTATCCTTTTTGTTTCTAGGTTTACTCTGCTAATATTTTCTTTAGGATTTTGTGTCTGCATTCATAAGAGATGTCGGTCTGTAGTTTTCCTATATCCTTATTCTGTTTTGGTATCAGGGTATTACTATTCTCATAGAATGAGTTGGAAAGTTTATCTTATTTTTTGGAAAAGTTTGTGGAGGATTGGTGTTAACTTTTCTTTAAACATTTGACAGAATTCTATCAAATGAATTACATACCAGATCCTAGTCTATAACATGATCTTTTAGGTATAACATCATGTCATATTTTCTAGAGTCAAAGGAGACCTTGATCTTTCAGAAATATTTTATTGGACTTTGAGAGCTTGCTGAGGATTTGTTGCTACTGCCTCTGGGTATGTCCATTTGAGCAGGGAACTTCTGGTTCCCTAGATTGCTAATGCTTAAGAGACACCCTGAAAAGGATACCTTGGAGTTAATGTTGCCACTAAGAACATCACCAAGGGTTCTTGTTGGGGCGGGAAACCACATTAAGGCGTCACCTGAACGAGCCTGTTGGATTCTGGTTCCTGTGTAATGCCGACCCTGTATTTGGACTCTGGATCACGTCTCCTGGCACCTTCTCACTGTTGTCACTCCTACAACTACTCTCACTCTCTCTTACAATGTCGTTTGTTTAAATCTGTATGGATTATTCCTACAAACATACTTTGATATCATCTCACTTTGTCAAAATAAAACATTAAAAAAACCCTTCCTAATTCCACATCATTCTTTTGCTAATGTACTGTATCTCCTCCTATACCCAGCAAACCTTGACAAAACTGTCCCTATTTCCCTGGTTCCACCTACCATTCAAACCAATTCAATTGCCCTCAATAGCTTCTCTGTTATCAAACCTGACAATCCCTTTTCTTTCTTCATCCAACTCAACCTCTGAATATTTGGCCATGTTACCCATTCCCTCCTTCTTGAAATTCTATATTATCTTTCTTCATCAGATAAACAGTCATTGCCATTGTCCTGGAAGTCTAGCCAGCCACAAATTAGGATGTTCCTCATTGGCAGGTGTCAGATTTTTGGGTCATTTTATTAACCTTGCAGAAATGTGACCTACATTTTGCACTGATCTCACTTTCATCACATTATGCCAAGGCTACCATTATTCAGAACACGTCTCCTTGCTAAGGATACTACCGTGGATTCCTATAAAACTACTAAAAATCCTAACCCCTTGCCTGGCCTCCAGTCCTCTCTCTACCCCTCCCTTGCCTAATTTCCCTTTGGGAGCGTTCACACGGCCTTCCTTGTTCTTCCTAGAGTGCTTCAGGTCTGTTCCTGCCTGGGGCTGTTTCCCCTGGAACTCCACATTCTCCCCGCCATTCAGATCGAGGCTGAGATGTCACCTCAGAGAGGCCCTCCCTTACCATGCCATCTGAAGTGACTCTCCAGCCACTTTTTATCACCTCATCCTGTTTTATGTATGGTATTTTAATGTTAATTCACATGTTGACTTTTCCCTCACTGGAATGCAGGTTTCTAGAGAGCTTGTACCTAATTTCTCTTGGTCCCCTCTTTATCTGAGCCTTTAATACAGTGTCTGGCATAACATGGGCTTCAGTAAATATCTGGTTAACAAATGAAGGCCTACTGGGAAGAGCAGCTAAACCACAAAGACTAGCAAATAATAAAATTCTAATGTTACCAAAGCTCTGAATAGTAAGTATTAATGGAAGAGTTGCTATATATTAAGAATTGATGAGGTATAAATATTTAAAAACAACCAAAAATATAATCCAACCAAAACAAGAACCACTCTGGAAACCAAGTCTGCAGAAAAGTAAAAGATAAACTTCAAAGGGTAGAACATAACATATTCAGGTAGAAGCAATTCAAATTCTACAATGTTGTGCTCACCAAGAGATTAATTATGATGGGCTATGCTGTGAGCCTGTAAGCTCAAAGTGCTACTATAGTTATGAAGACCAAGAAAATTCTGGAAATGACTGTGAAATATAAACAAGGAAAATATTCTGTCTTTGTACTGTGCCATGCTATGCTTGCGCCTATAGCCGTAAGGATGATTTCAGCTGTTATACAACACAAGCGACATAATGGAGCTGGGAAGTTTGGGGACAGGAATCGGAAATGAACAGATAGGGCACTGTGTGAAGGCAGAGCTCTAAAGTGAACATCCATCCTCAAATGATTTGGGGGTTTATGATTTAAGTCTATGAAGTCATGAAAAGCAGGAGATGATCTCATTTTTACCAGCTCTCGGGACTTCAAAAGAATACTATTGGAATAAGTGAACATTTTAAAAAGGAAATGTTCATCTAACAAAAAAGAAATATTAGTAATAATAAATTTATGGAATATATTATGCCAAGAGATACAAGAAATGAAAACAATCTTGTATAAAATCTATGAAAACTTTCATATCTATTTTTAACATTCTGAACCCTAGAGAGGTAAGTATTACTTACCATCATCCCTATTTTATAGATTTGGGAATGAGACTCAGCTAAATACATAACAGAAGTGGGATTTAAACTCTGATCTAAACTTCAGTTTTTAAGAACTTTCCCCCTTCTCTATGAATTTTCAAGCTTATTACTTCCTAGAAGCAGCAAAGTTTTAAGGTTTAAAAAATTTTCTAGATTATAAGGAGTTACAAAGGAAACTGCAAAAGAATCCCTGAACCTTTCACACTGGTGTCAGGGCACCAGCGTTATCTTTCCTATTTGCAGTAGAACCTTAGGCTGAATGCATGGATTGTTCACCTGTTCCAACATTGTGACTGCATATACTTTTAAGAACTTCATTTTACATATGTATATAATGTGTGTGTGTGTGTGTGTATATAAAATAAGCATTTCATCTCTTCCCTCCCTCTCTCTTCCCCTGTATACATTTACACATATACACACACACACACATAAATATAATTGCTATCAACATCTCATAGCACTTCCCCAGCAATGTGACATAATCTTTGGAGCAGGCATGGAGGCCTATCAGGTTCTGCTACAAACAGCTACTCGAATTGCCCCTCTGAGTTTTATACAGAAATGCCTATATCACTGAGGGATCCAGTTACAACTTTCCACAATCTTCTTTGCTATTGACGAAGGGTTGGAAGAAAAGAATGATGATCTTAATGTACTGGACACGGCTGTGCAATTATACCTTTCATTACAGGAATCACTATAGGTAAATACTTTGTAAAAAACCCATCCTCTCAATCTAATATCAGTGAGGACCAGTGAGGACCAGTGAGGGGCGGGAAGAACAGAGAACCGGACCATTTTGCTCGTGGACCTAAGCCTTAGTCATCCTGACGGAACTGTGACATGTCATCATACCCTTTGGAGCCAAGAGTACTTCTGTCTGCACATCGTCAGGTCTGGAGAGATCTCTTGAGCTCTAAAATTAGATGCTTCTCTAATCCGCAGTCTGTTACCAACTTCTCCTTTAAGGGATACTCGATATTTCTGCTAATTAGGAGATAATGCTTCATCTTCACATGACTAAGACTTTTGCCAGTGCTCTGGTTCCCAGCCACGACCAGCTTTTGTCCTTGTTGCTGTAAGAGCGAGTGTACAGCTGTGCTGCGAGAGACTCCCTGGGGCAGCCACCTACTTGTGCTCTTTGCAGATTACAGGCCTGGACGTCCTGTCTTCCACATACTCCTCTCTGAGCTCTTGACAGTTATATACTCAGTGGTGTAACCATAGTTTCTGCCATCTTTAGTGTTTAATATTAAGTAATCTTCATTTTAGAAATATCTTTCACACCAGAATTTAGTTGAATATTAAACAGCTTTCATATTCATCACAAGATCATTTCAACTATCTGCACTTCCAGCCCCGTCTTTCCTTGAACTGATCTTGCTACGGAAATGCATCTGTCGCCACGGCGCGCCTCCTGCGGAAGGCAGCACTCCGCTTTGGGATCAGCGCTTCCTAACAAGGAGAGCGAGGCTGCAAAGCAGACGGTTACCTGTTTCCAACACATCAGCAGAAATCTCTTTACCTACACAAACATGAGGCTTGAAGAGCTGCACGGCATTTGTGAAGTAATGCTTTGAAACGTTAATATTTTAAAGGAACTTAAAATCCCAAAGTTCAGCAGCATTTTTCTAATCCAACAAAAATAGGATGAAAGTAGTGGCTTTGTGTTGTTTTTATAGGCATCTTTCACATTCTTGGCACGAACAGCGGCTTAAGAGCTTCAGTTACCACAGTATTATTCAACTCTTCAAGTGAACTCAGGAGACTGGCTGCTTCACCTGCCCTGAGTCACAAAAGCAAAAAGATAGATCCAGAGTTTAGAAATCTGGTTTCAGCTGAGCTAGGTCCCTGCCATCCCCGCAGTCCTCACCGAGCTTCCGGCTTCTTCCACCCTTCTTGGAGTTATGTCAGAAACTTTTAATTCCTATTTTAAATAAGTCCCAAAGACAAGCAGATTTCAAACTGATGCCAGGAAGAGGAGAAAGAGTAACAGCCAGCAGGGCGACTGCCACTCCTGCTGGCACGGACAGAGAAGGCTTCTGTGAGCTGTGCAGAGTGCGGAAAGGCGCCCCTTCGCCACACTCAGGGTCAGCTGTCAAAGGGCATTCCCATCCCCTTTCTTTTACAGAAAAAGAAGTAAGCCAGCAGTCGTTTTCCAGGCAGACGGATTTTTCAGAGTATCAGCGAGTGTATTAAAAGGCCTTGTCACATCACACGGAGGGCCTTCATCTGACCTGTGCCCTCCGGTCCTTACTGATTCACATGATGTGAAACCTTTGTAAGAATCTTTTAAGGCTGCAGCAAACAGTAGTTAAAGGTACCAACGCCCTCTGTTCACAGCCCGACTTCAAAAACCAAGAATGCTTTTTAGAAAGTAATGTTGCCTTTCAATCACATTTTTATTAAGAAACTTGCAGAACAGTTAAAAGTGAGACCTGCCGTAGAGAAAACTGATCAGACATTAAGATCAATGTGCTGAGTTAATTTAAAAGTGCTTCTTCATCAAAAAATCATGAAAGAATGAAGAATATTTTCCCTTATCTTTCAAAAAGAAATTTCAACACAGTAAAGACCTGCATACCGATAGCCCTTGATTAAGATTTAGGTATCAGTATTTTTATTAAAAAGTAAATTTTAGAGAAACAGCTAGATTATAACAAAAATGCACAGTACTCAGAGAAGAGCTGATATATTAAAAATGGTATTTGTAAAAATAATTTTTGTAGAAATTAACTATAACTTGCTGAGTTGAAAAACTACAATGTAGAGAATGTTGAAGTATAAATGTACTATTTATAATTATTCTACCCAACACAATCATAATCACCCTTGTAACCTGTCATCTTGCATTTTAATGCTTTAGGAAAAAAGTACAAAACTACCAACCTACCTGTTGATACAAGAAAAGATTCAGCCAATGGAAGGAATAAAGAAATGGCAAGTGATGATATGTTGTTGGTATGGGAGATTTCTTTCCATTTACTAATTCACAACCAAATTGCAGTTATCACTTCTGTTTCATACTTCTAGTTTCTAACACCAGTGATTTCCTTCAGGGTAATGTGCTCATCAAATATGGCTTCCACATAGGAATCAAGAATGAAAAAAACACCTGGCTGGTGTAGCTCAGTGGATTGAGTGTGGCCCTGGGAACCAAGCAACCATGGTTCGATTCCCAGTCAGGGCACATGCCTGGGTTGCAGGCTGGTTCCCAGCACGGGACACACAAGAGGCAACCATACATTGATATTTCTCTCCTTCTCTCCCTCCCTTCCCCTCTAAAGATAAATAAATAAAATTAAAAAAATACAATGAAAGAAACAGGGGGAGAAAGGTTCTTCCTTTCCGACTGGCTGCAGCCAGCAGGTAAGTCAACACGGGCATTTACCCGTACATCTTTTATTACAAATAAAAAACAAGTTAGAAAGGTCCGCAAGAAACCCGTTCTGAAAGGGTCAGTTTTCTTATTAGGGTCATCACAACAGAAAGTTCTAGAAAGCTGTACTATCAGGAGATATCCTTTCTCTGTGTGCACGCACATATTTTCATACAGCTGTTTGTATTACCTCCTATACTTCAATAGGCAAAGATTTTGGGGGAAGTGTTGAAATTACATGATTAACTATGTAAAAAGGAAAATTTAAATTCAGAAAAGTTGGAGGAGGAGACAAGAATCTGGAAAAAACAAGAAATTTCCTCTTTAATTTTTGTAGTTACAGATCACCACTAAAGAAATGCCAATCTAGAGGTCTTTTAGAAAAATATTACTGTATTCATCTATGAAAAACCAATAAACCAACAAATATTTATTGAGGAATATGAGTTCAATCTTAACCCAGGAATTTAGCTTTGAGACCAGAGAAACAGATGTGGAAAAATCAACAGAAGTACAAAACAACTCTAAGTGCTAAACTATATGGCAAAGACACACAAATAGTAAAGGAGTTCAAAAATTCTGCCCAATAACAACCCAAGAAAGAGTTAACCAATATTACTGAACACATAAAGCCAGGTAAACCCTGCATGGTTATTTCCAGTCTTCAAGGAGCATAACCTCTGATGATGAGGTTATTCAATGACTAGAGACTGCAGAGCTCTGAAAACCGAATCGGGGGAGCTTACATGTTGCTGAAGGTGCTCAGGAAGAACAGGGTGGAAGGTGGCACTGCAGCTGGCCCTCAGTGGAGGCACTCCAAGCAAAGCCAGAGAACTAGAACACCTGGTGAAAGATGAGTTTGGGGAAATGTAGGGGAGAGATGGGGCTAAATACTGGAAAGATGGGTTGCAGGCAGACTTAATTTGGTAGGTACCAGGGAACCAATGCTTATTTCTGGGTACAAGTGTCAATAGAGAGAGTGCCTTAATAAACGATGACACTTTTAAACTCCAATTTTAAGAATACTCTATTTTAAGGGCAAATGAGATTAAGGGTAGGAAACCTAAAACTCACACCCATTTCCCAATTTCTCAGGGAACTTCCACTGCATCATTACTCCTATCATTCTATCAACAGGTCACTATGTGAACTCCAGGTTTTTATAGCTGATTGAGGAGGCTTTCAGTATAGTGTAAGACGTAATGATATGAATTGACAAGCATCAACCTGCAATCCATTCATACACAATGGGCCACTCTCTCTGGCTGCTCTTTTTGTGGCAGAGGTCACTGTCCTTGGGACTGGGAGCTCCAGGGTTCTTCCCAAATTTAAGCCACTTCATCTGCTCTCCAAGGCTTACAGGTGTGGGCTCCTTACTTGTCGCCACTCTCAACCTAAATCCAGTCCACCAGCTCTGACCAATCCCAGTGACATCCTCTACTTTCCAGGGATGAGCACTCTGGCACCGTAGCTCCCCAATAAGAGGCCTAATAGCCAGAGAAAGCCCGGATGGCCAGGGCTGGTACCAAAGGAAGCCCCCCAGTGATTGCAAGGAACTACCACAAAACATTCACGAAGACTGTGACATGTACGAGAATCTTTTTCTAGAATGAATTGCTTTCTGTTTCACAGATTATTCCCAGAACACACTGCTTTTCTAAGCACAATTCTAGATAGGAAGAACCCAAATTAGCATATGGAATGCACACGTATTTACCTCAGGGATTCAATCATATGACCACAGGAGAATTAAAAGCAGAACAGAATTTAATTTTAGTTAAAAAGAAAAAGAAAGCAGGACAAGAATTTTCTTTTTTTAAGGGTGGACTTAAACAATTATGTGTAATTTAAAAATTGACATACGTGCTTTCATTAAAATTTGGCTCTTCGGTTTTCTCAAGTTCTTTCATGAATTGTCATCCAAATGTAATTGGGAAGAAATAAAGGTGGAAAATGATCCTCTTTAAGGAGAATGTTGAGAAACTGCAGGAAATTGTGTTGGCATGAGTTTACACTTACATGCTTCTTACTGTCAAATAATTTGGTCATAAAAGCTTATGAGTGTTAATACTCGGGTAAGAACCAACCTTTGGAAGGGAGAGAAGAAAAAGGGAGGTAACCCGCAGGCTGCCAGGATTACGTAACGGTGACAGGGTAGGAACACCCAACCTGCCGAGTGATGGTGATTTTAAGAGTTGCCAAGAGGTTCAATTCTTCTGCGTCCAGCCCTGCGATTCTAACATGCCCAAGCATTTGACAGTGACTTCTGACACCTCCTTTTTTTAATAGTGTCTACCTGGCAGATCAACTGTAAACTTAAAAAAAAATCAGGAAAGAAATGAGTCAGGAACAAAATGTTTTCCTTTGATGAAGAGCAGATACTTGGCTTATCACCTTAGTGGTGTAGAAATTGGACGGCCTACTAATGTTTCAGATATTCCCATACATAGGCGCCCGTTAGTGCTGTGTGCTGTCTATGGTGAGACAGGCCGGATGTCTACTTTATCCAATGCCCTTGCTCCACTCTTGCTCTGTACTTGGGTAAGCTGAGGGGGGGAAAACTTGAATGCTTTGAATACAAAGGCATCAAGGAGAACTTTGGTAGTAGAAGAATGGGTCCTACCTGGGCATGATCTACATTATTTTTGTAAAGAGCTGCATCCTCAGATCCTGGCCCATTGTCTGACACACTGTAGATACTCAATATACTATAGGCATTCAACATATTAATACTGGCTGACCTCAGGAACATATAAAATATGCTAGAGCATCAAATCAATAACTAAGTGGTACCTTTACTCAAGATTTCCATCTTCCTCTTCTTGGCTTGAATCCTTTCTTAGTTTGAACAGCATTTCAGTTAAATTCCATTTTATTTTAAGTATTTACTGACCATCCATTAAATCTGCATGGATGTTTGGCTGAAGACCCAAACAAGGCTAAGATAAGCTTTTCTAGACTGAAATCATCTTCCCTTTCTTTGAATGCTACAGCCTTTATTACCTAAAACACGACCGTCCCTCTTCTGCTGCCCTGTATTCTAATACGTTTCCGAGTTTTGCGCATGCATGTATGTGCAAAACACAGCTTCTCTCTGCCTTGTGCAGGCATTTTCTGCCTAATGTGTCCCTTTGCCACCTTTTATACTTGGATAGAAATTCTCATTCTTTAAGTTTAGCCTAAATATCACCTTCTCTATGAAGTTTTTCTGTTCCCAGCACAGAATTAACCATTATAATGGCTAAGGAAACTCTCTTAGTTGATTGGTGAGCAGCTTTTTAAGACTGGGGATGGTCTCCAATTCATTTTTCTGCTGTCCTAACACAGTGTCTACTGTGAGAGTGAACCACTGGCAGCTCTAGAATTTTTATACAGAAAAGATTTAGGAACTAACTGCCACCTGCCTGGAGTTGGGAAACAAATACAGGAAGAAGAGGACAGAACTGAATGGAAAATGGGCAACTATTCTTAAATGTTCCATTAGCACATCCCTTTATGTGAGACTAAGAAAATACCAACCTTTCATATTACGGAGTTGGAGAAGCACTGATGGAGACTCTTAGGATAGCTAATGCAATATGGGTTTACTGAACTAAATTAAATACATGCAAAACAGTGATAACTCGAGGTATAAATCCTATGGGGGACCAAGCCTGTTACAAAGCTATTCTAGATGATGTTCTATTTTTCTCAATAGCACAGATAGGAGGAAATGAGGTTGTGAAGTCCTGCCAGGGGCAAGTTTTTTAAAGCAAGCCTGGGTTCAACATGAGGAAAGGGCCACATTCTTGGCATTCCAATGAGGGATCATGCACACGTGTGTGTATGTGCATTTATTAGAAGGAGACGATATCTTGCTTCACTCACCAGACGTTATTCTGAGAGAGCTGAATAGCCATTAAAAGGCAGGTGGTGAAACCTCAGAGTCACCTTGTCGTGCGTGGAGGGAAAGAGAGCTAAAAAAGGAGAGGAGGCGAGGAGCACAGGCAGAGAAGGTGAGGCTCTCTCCCCTCCCCACCCCACCCAGGTGTGGCTAGGTGGAACCAGGAAAAATTTTGTAAGACTGGGAGGAATGCCTGTGTTTTTGTATGAGTGGCTTGCTACTATTGGTTTAAAAAAAAGTTCTTGATGATGATGGTATCACTGGGTCACACCCCGGTTTTTAGCAGAATTACCAGCTATGCCCCCTTTTTCAACTAGATTGTAATTCAAAGGGGTGATATGACCTTCTTTTCTGACACCTCTGTCCCTAGAGGAGATGTCCAATGGGTTCTTGATAAATGGACAGGAACAAAATCAGAAACACGCGCACGCACACACACACATGCACGCACACACACACGCACACACACGTGCCCTCTACCACGCCCACAGCTACCAGACACAGAGCACGGATGACACAGGATGTGACCTGAGGTGATTCCAGTTCTAGCCACAGCTGTGACTTGGCTTCTCCAAGCTTTTATCCTCACATAACATAGAAATAACAAGCTCCTATTCATCTTCTGCACAGGGTTGTTGTAAGAACTAAATGAATACTACAGGTAAAAGCACACTGAAAATGGTAAAGACAGACATGTAAAAGTTGCGGCATTATGACATCATTACGCCTGGTTCAAATAATCAGAGCTTTAAAACTCAATAGGATTTAACAGGATTGTTTCAGATATGAAATAGGAATTTCTAAAATGCATGTTTTAGATTCAAAGGGCAAAGAATCAAAGACTAAAATGAGGTGCTTGGCCTCCCACTGACAAAGCGCGGGTACGAACACACCCCTCCGATACTTCCGTGTATCTACTGAAACCGTCCGAGGGCTTCTCCACTTCTTAGGCCTTTCCCCAGATAAACATATGAGGTGCTTAAGTAATCATAAATTCATTTATAAAAGGAAATGACTATCTCTCCCCACTACTAAACTCTTCCAGTTAAAGTCTTTAGATAATTAAAACTGAGGAGAAAAGGGAAAGAAAAAATAGCAATATGAATGCAAAATAATGTTTTATTGGGAACATATCCATCGTGTAAAGTAACTGACATCTTTAGACAAAACCAAAAAAACTTACAATATGTTGGAATATACTTTTTTTTCTTGTGAGGATACTAGTTTTTACATATCTTGGTGAATGACTTCAAAATAACATACCATCGTATACTTTAAAAGTAAGCATCTTATCGTAAAGACGAAATCAGAAGAGAAGGGGCTCTAGAGGTTTCTGACATTGGAATAATGAATTGCGAGTGAGTCTGAAATACGCCACTTCCTGGGGCTCCAAGGCCATCTCCCCCTACCCTTCACAGGGACTCCCTGGGGCCATTTCCTCAGGCAGTCGGGCCCCCAGGCGGTGGAGCTGATGGAGTTGATGCTGGGGCTTCGGAAGTTCATTCATTATTCTAGGCCCCAGACTCTCATTGGTATCTCTTTCATCACCTAGCCCCACCCTGTACTTGTTTTGATGACCTGCTGGCGAGACAGAACAGTTCTCATCTCTTGACTCACAGCTATGAACCATTCATGGTTTCAGAGCAGGTAAAACTCACCAGTCTTATTATAGTAGATAAAAAAAAAAAATAAACCAGAACCCAAGGAATTGCATGATAGAAAGTTTGTAAGTTAGTAATATACTAAGAAACCTAAAGGCTGAGAATTTTTCCAGTTAAAGAAAAATAAATAAGAGATGAAAGCCTAGCATTTAACTAAGGGCATTGCTTTGTACAAATTTGTACAGTTAAACTTGTGATCTTATTGAGAATTCTCAAAGACAATCATTAGTTTAAGTTTCTGATAACATGTCATCATGTATTGCATTTCCCCCCCAAAAATGAGAAGTTCTATATTTCCCTGAGAATATTCCATATGTATGCATAGCTGCTTCAAATAGAGTAAAGACTATTTTCACATAGTCATACGATGAGGTCATCAGGAAACACTCTACATTTCTCTTAGTGAAGACAACATGCTTCATTCATTTAAGGACTGTACCTAATAAAACGCGTGGTATCCCAAGTACTGTCACCCCATCTGACTCAAGAGGGAGAAATTCTGAGGTGTTTTCCAAACTATGGCCCTTCTAAGCCCAAGCAGCACCCAGCCACTCCCAAGAATCTGAATGAAGGTCCTTCTCCACAGGCTCCCATGTCCCCCGCCCCCCACCCCTTGGTGTGCTCAAAGTTCTTGCAAAATGGCACTTCCCACAGTGGGGTCTCTAATCTTTTGCAGGAGAGTACCCTGCTGTGTTAAGCTCTTAGAGGACAATAACCAGTCTTACTTATCTGGGTCCCCAAGGCCTAGCTCAAAGAAGGCCTCAAAATATGTATGTTAAATAAAACTAAGTTGATTATCACAACTGAATACAGTAATGAGATAGATGAAGATGTGACTGCTTTGAATGATATATCACTGCATACATATATGTAAAAAACTTTTAGTGGTGGTTTGATAAATGAGAGTGAATGCACACATACTTTTCCCCAATGGTATTTAGCATTATAAAAATACAGTTAAAAAAACAATAAAAACACCAATTTGTTTAGTTTTAGCTATAATGTATCAAGATACATGCAAATAAAGAAATTCAGAAGAAAAAGGTACTGTATTCTATATACTGCTCAAAATATAACCCTCCCTCTTAAATCCTCACCCAAGGATATGTTTACTGATTTACAGAGAGAGAAAGGGACAGAGAGGAACACTGATGTGAGAGGGAAACATCCATCGGTTGCCTACCTTTAGCACCATAAGCAAGGACTGACCCCACAACCTAGGTATGTGCCCTGAGTAGGGATGGAACCCACGACCTTTTTGGTGTGTGGGATGATACTCTAACCAACTGAGCCAGCCAGCCGGGGATAAACTCCCTTTTAACTAGCACATCAGCTGAGACACCAGAGTATACCGCCTGCTACCACAACTGAACCTGAGGCTGGACCCCTCCCTCCCCGCCTTGTCCAAGTCACTTTTTGCCTCCTTGCTCTGAAAATAGTTGGTATGCTAAGACCAAGTAAACTTATTGTAAAATTAGAGGAAAACTATCACCAAAAAACAAACACCCCCCCACCTCTCTACATAATACATCACAAACAAATGAAATTCCAATATCATTCCATTATGATTACATCTCTAACAATAGTAACACAATCCCAGACGACTTAACTTTCTTGCAGCAAATAACAATCTATGATTTTATAAAGCTAAGTACGTAAGCTCTTGAGCTTAGAGATACTGATGAAATATCCTTACTTGGTTTCAGTTCAAGAGAGCCAAGGAGAGGGCCACTAAATTTAGACTCTGAGCTGATTTCAGCACTAACCTGTCCTCCGGACAGAGGTCTCTGCAGACAGAAGAAAGGAGGAGAAGCGACACACACTAGCCCGGGATCAACCTATTTAACAAGCCCAGCCTGCGATCAAAAGTGGCCACAAAGAATGCTCTCTGGGCCCCGGCCCGGGCTACAAGCCTTGGGCATGGCGGACGGACAGCCACCCCTTTGTGACTCTTACAGCATTGCTGTAAAGCCCAGACCCTGCTGGGGCACAATCAAGGGCCCAGAATTGTAAATGTGACTACAAGGACGACAACATGATCAGTGAGATTCAGAAGTTTTTCTGGAGGAACACCAGCAATGTGATCCCAGACAAGGCCTGAAACAATTAGGAGAAGCGTAAGCTGAAATGGAATCAAATCCTGATCCTTTTCTATTTAAGACAGTCAAGAAAAAGCTAACTTTCCACCTAAAAAATGTTTTAATTCAAATGACACTTTAGTAAAATACTAACATGCTCAGGAAAATGACCGAGCTGTTAACCAGCATAGTGACAGAGCCAGGCAGTGCCCACCCGACATGTGCATTGTATCGCCGGGGTGCGGCCTGGACACCTGCCTGGCTGGGGTGGGAGGGGGGGACAAAGGAGGGGAAAGCTGCTTGGACAGAAGGGGCGACCTGCACTGGCCTTCTGAGGGGTGGGGGACTCACTAGTCAGGTTCTCAGCTGGCGGAGCACCAGCACTGACCTGGCAGTGGACCCAATGGCTCTGCGACCTGGCAGTGGACCCAATGGCTCTGCTGCTTAGATCTAGCCTAGGGAAGAGGACTGGACGCCGAAAAAGGGCCATCACAGAGAAGCTGGTGAGGCTAGGGGATGAGGGGTGAAAAGGAAAAGAAAATGATATGTTTCTTCTGCTCCCCTCACACTTCCCTATTCCGGTTTCTTTTTGTTCCTCCTCCCCACATAACCCATGACCTCTTCTATCATCTCCAAAACCCTCTCGACTTGCTAACGCTGCTTTCAGGGAGCTGTAGCACCCAGCTGCCCACTCTCCCTCTTGAGTACCTTGTAAAGTAGCTTAGCAAACTGGCTGGAGCTGGCACTGAAGTAGAAACAAAACGTCTCACCCTGCCAGAAGCCCTATAAATTTTATACACAATTAAACTAAAACAAAGTATTGTTAAGCAGAGCCGATATAATATTTTACATGGTTTAAACCCCCCATTTGTAGATTCAGGAAAATCTACAAATATCACTCATTTTCAAGCAGGTTTTGGTGAGCATACACCGCTGCACTCTAGGTAGTATTCATACCCACTGACAGTCTGCTCTCCGTTTATAAAGCCCACTGGTTTTCTTCGCTTGAACTTGCTTTTCACAAGAAATGAAACTGAATGCAAACCAAATACATATATGATTATGTGACTCAGATTTAATATTCAAGAATTTTCATACGGTTCTATCCTTGGGATAAAATCATGGGAAATAGGAATGAGTCACTGTTTTACAATTTACTGCAATGTATTTCCAAGTGCTATGCCTTCTTGCACCATTTTTCCTTTAAAGAGTTTTTAAAATGCTCACATTAAAAACAAATGAGATATTTTATAAAGACAGGAAATTCTGAACACCAGTGTGAAACAGTATTTCAGCTTTTTATGAACTAAAAAAAGAGCTGAATTAGTTTTAATAGTAGCTGGAGGGAGATCTCTTAGCTGGAAATAAAAAATAAAATAGGAAATAATACAAACAGGAAAAAAAAACCCCACTAAAGGAGGAGTGCCAGAATTGAAGCCCAAATCTTTAGGAAAGAGAGAAGGAAATACTCATACTGAACAGCAACAACAAAAAAATCAGTTGAAATATAGGAAGATATTTTATGTACATTTTCCCACAGCATACTACTGAAATAAAATCAGACATTTTGATTAAAAAAATGAAAAGTTGAAGAAAATGTATCAGTCCAACAAATTTGACTATTCCTAAGTATAATGAATGTAAATCACTAAGGTCAACAATACTTGTTTTTTTTTTTCTTATTCTAACAGCATTGTCCTAGCTGCCTTAAGTGTCTTCTAGAACAATGAAAGGCATAAATAAATGAATTCATAAATAAATAAATAAATAGATAGGCTTCTCCTGCTAAATGCCATTGCTGAAGACAAGGCCAAAGTCACAGACTAAATTATGAATAAGGAACCTGTGCCAGCTAGGGCTTTGGATAATTTAACCACAGTTTTAGTGGTTTGGGTTTTCTCAAAAATGCACTGCAAGCTCTTGGCGGCAGCACAAAGCACTGGGGTGCTTGTTATGATGCAGATTTTGGGCTTCACACCCAGAGATTTTGACTTAGAAGGTCAAGGATCTTAAGAATCTGCATTTTCAAGCAGCTCTTCAGGAGGTTATAAATGCATACCATTCACAGTATATACTTTGAAGAAGCTATGGCCTAATACAGGGGGGTCAAACTCATTTTCACCAGGGGCCACATCAGCCTCGCGGTTGCCTTCCAAGGGCCAAAATAATTTTAGGACTGCATCAATGTAACTATTCCTTCCTTAACTGTTAAGGAGCTGAAATTATATTTGGCCCTTTGAAAGCAACTGTGAGGCTGATGTGGCCCCCGGTGAAAATGAATTTGACACTCCTGGCCTAACATAAATAAACACTCCCCCCGCCCCCAGCAAAAAACACATTTCAGAGCGGAAAGGTAGTATCTTTCAAAGGCAAAAGATTTATAAGATCTGAAGAGAAACCAGAGTATAGAAAGGTAGTATCTTTAAACTTTATTCTTCTCAACTGTCTGTCTATCTTGTAATCTTTGGTAGCCAGTCAGTTATTTCAATGGAAGTTCCCTGTTTAGCACTGATCAAAATTGTTTCTACGGGTTTCATCAAGCCACACCTGCTAGTAAAATAGCTACGGATGGTTGCAAAATGCATGCTGATGCCTTCTTTAAAATAACTTCACAAATGTGGTTTAAGAATCCTTCACAAATGCCACTTAAAATTTTGGTGAATATGGCTTAAGAAATTTGAAAGATCTGCAAAGAAATTACGTATATTACTCATAAAATTTTATTTATCTAAAGAAACCTCTGATTTGCTTTCATATGCTAGCAAAGTCTCTCCGAGTGTACTGCCTAGGAAGCTCCTCACGGATTCTTGTAACATTTATGAACCATGGCTGGGAATTTTCTCTATGACTCTCTTCCTTATCCCCTTCCGCCCTGGGTCTCTTTTTCTTGATAACCAACCCCCATTCTCCTTATCCACATGTACGCACACCCACTTTGTGCGGAAGATTACATCAGTTACAATAAAGTGGCATGTGCTATCAACAAAGGGACTGCTAATAACAGAGAAACTTGTGTTCTTTTCTGGAGCAAATTAAAAAATAAAATATGAGAGAGTACCAGAATGCATAGCAAGAACAGCACAGTACAAATCTGACTGAGTGGCAACGTGAAGCTGACTAAGATATGCCAGGGGTTGTTTGACAATAGCTGTTTGAGCCACTTCATTAGGCCAACAATGTGCTCCTGCTGCATCATCCAAGCCTAGGCCAGCTTTCCTCTAGGCTGTCTGGGGTTGGGGTGGGGCAAGAATCTGGTCAGCTAGCACCCACTCTTGACCTCACAAACCACAGGGCTTCATGTTTGAGGACTGGGCACAGAGCGGTGGGTGAGGCAGTGCCTAGGTTCTGGCCAACCTCACTGCCTGCCTCTTGGGAAAAATGATCATGAGAGAAGAGGTCTCGACAGTATCGGGAGCCTGTCCTTCAGTCTGTTCGGATCAAATCCAGACCTGCACAGAGAGTGTTCACTGGTGGGCACTGCACTTAGGCATATCAGGACGCTTTCCAAAATTTCCAAATTCTGACTGTGCTCCTGAAATCTGTTTACACCCAGCGCACTGGGAAAGAGCAAACCAGCCAACAGCATGCACCACATTAACCTAATGACTGCTTTGTACCTACTACGTTTCATGGAATTGCATGTGAATACACTTCAGTAATACATTCTATTTTCTAATACCATTTTCATGTCAGAGCCAGAGGGGAAATCTCTTACCAATTAGTTCACAAGAAGAAAATACTTCCTATTTCCAAAGGAAGACTATTTATTCCTTTGATAGATACATACATCTATGAAAGAATTACTTTATCAGTGGCATGTTTTTATAACATGCCCCTACTTTATCATTGAAGTCGAATCTTTTTATTATTTAAACAAGTATTACTCAATATACATTCCCTACAGACCTACTTTATATACAAGGCATGATGTCATTGCAGGCATCCAAAAAAATAAAACTCAAGTACAGTCTTGTCCTCAAGGACTCTTGGTGCCTTCAGGGGAGGAGTTAGAGCTTCTAACACTGTGGCAAGGGTTATGCTGGAAGGGCAGGCTGGGTGTTTCAGGGAACCCTCCGCAGAAGGAGCCAGCCACGGGTGAGTCAGACTTTAAAGTGTGAATGGGAGGGGTTTCGCCATAAATCAGAGCAAGAAGAAAGCCCTTCTCAGCAAAGGGTGCATGGAGAAAGCTAGGGGATGCAAAAGGGAAGGAGTCTTCAGGGAACGAGGAGTACTCTGCCAGGCTGAGACACAGGGAAGAGAGACGTGGACGACGAAACTGAGGAGATGGGTTGCAGCTAGACCATAAAGGACCATATAAACCACATTAAAAAGTGTGAATTTTATTTCAAGAGAAGGACCATGCAGAGCCCTCAAGGCTTTTAAGGATGAGAGGTGCAAGTCCCAATCTGCATTTTAGCAAAAGTGGGGTGGCTGATGGGATGATGGAGAGGAGGCTGGAAGACCAGTTAGAGGCATCACAGGGCTCAAGTGAAACTCGTCAAATTACGCATCGAGCCGGCCCTAGGCTTTTAGATGTTCTTGAAGAGTTCCCCCCAAACATTCTTTCATTTTACCTGAGCTTTCCTGTGAGGAATATATCAATACTGATACGTATTTTTCCTACCCTAAATACATCATCTGCGGTTCACAAAATCACATTCCACATGATAGACAGTTAACATTTAGGTAAATACTTAAAAGATAATCTCTTACCTGAACAAAGCTGTTCCACTTTTGTGTAGTTTAAAGATACTATGTCATTGACCCATGCGATGATGTCATGTCTGCTCATAGTCTCTTGGGTTATCGAGGTAGAATACACATTGACCGCCATTCCCCAACTAGAAACAAAAACAAACAAGTTTGTTTGTCTACAAGGAAAAAGTAACTCAGAAACACAGACACCTATTCAAGGTGGCGACCCCAGGCAGAACTCTAAGGGATGTAAGAGTCCCGCTTTGGCTAAGCCCTTCTTTTGATCTTTCTCTCTATTCTATACATTTGTCACCATACTGACTTGCATGTATTGTTCACACGGCCTCATTTTCCATCTCCCTCGACTGGACTCAAATGTTCTGTGGTTTCTGGGATTGCTAATTCATCCTTATTGGAGTCTCACTACACGTCTATGTGTGGTATTAAAAAGTTACCAGGTCTGTGACAGTGTACACTCATCTTTTAGCTTTGTGCATTATTTCATAGCACTTTCACTGCTTACCAATGCCACCTGCTCATCTAAAAACACTATCATTCTTGCCTCCTCCCTTCCCCTCATTGATACATCCAGTCCGCCAGCAAATCCTGCTGCTTCTACCTTTCGAGTAGGATCCAAACTTCCATTAACCTGGCGTTTTGCAAAAGTCTCTTCATGCTCTTTCAGCTCATGGCCTCCCCCCAACCACCAGGTCTTATCACAACAGGCACAGTGATCCTATTGGCATCAATCAGATCGCCCTCTCCTTAGTTCAAAGCCCTCCAACGGCAGCTCATCCAACAGAGCAGAATCCAAAGTTCTCAACATGCTTTATGAGAATGTAATCCTGGTATCTTCTACTACCCTCTCCCCAGCTCTGCCCTATGCATGTGTCATACCCTACACCACGTACACATAGCACCATGTGTGTGTGCTTTCACTTCAGCAGTTTCCTCTCACATGCAGAAGGAGAGAGAACAGAACAACAAATGAGATGTGTTTACTTCTTGGCTTCAATGCTTCTCAATACTTGGCTAATTTTGTTTCATTTATACTTCCATCAACATTCCCTGCCCCCCGTCCTCCATCCCCAAGACGAATTATTTTGAAGTAAATGCCAAGCATCCCATCATTTTATCTATAAATAATTCAGCATATCTCTAAAAGATAAGGACATTTAAAAAACCAAACCATAACAGTATTATCGCACCTAAAAATAAAAAGTTTCTTAACATCATCAAATACATGCTATGTCTTATAATTCTGTTTCAGTGTGTTTGAATCTGGATTCAAATAAGGTTCATATACCAAGACTCTTTGATATGTACTTTACATTTCTTTTATTTATAGGTTTCTTCTCCATTTCTAGTATTTACCTTGCAATTTTTGTTATTGTTGTGGAAAGAACTGGGTTGGATGTCTTGTAGAGTTTCCACAATCTGGGTTTTGCTCACTGCACCCCATTGGAGTGATTTAACATTCCTCTGTCCCTCGTATTCTCTTTTTTTTTTACTATTTTTAAAAAATTTAAATATTGTATCAGTTTCAGGTGTACAATACAGAGATTCAACATTTTTATACCTTGCTATGTGATCTTGTCCCTTGTATTTTATACACAGCTAATTTGATCTAAAGTTGTGATCTGATTCAAGTTCTCATTGAGGGGTGGGGTAGAAAGTCTAGTTCACACAGTGTCTGAACTTCCCTCAGGCCTGACTGACGCCTTTTGTGATACATTAGCCATTGGTGGCATTTGCCTAGACCTAACAATTCTCTAGAGACTTCAAAGTAATACTCTATTATTTATTCTTGATTTATTAGCTAGAATAACTCCACAAAGAGAAACGCCCCCTAAGGTACCAATCATAAAAGGCAGAAAAGACACCTGATTCTTTCCCTTTATCTACCAGTTTTCAAAGTGAAGAGGTAGTTCCCCAATATTTTCCAAACGTGACAAGGGGGGTTTTATTTTTCATGTGTAATTAAGAACTCGTAGATTTAAACATATTTGATATGTTTCAGTGCACTGCAGTTTATGTCTTTATTGACAGGACCTTGCAGAGGGCTTACTCAGGATGGCTTCTAAGTTCTGGCAAAGTCCTGGAAGCCTTCGATACCATCCATGCTTTCTGGTGTGAGGAAGTGCTCCAGCTCAACCTGTACCTCTCCTGCCTTAGACCTAAAACCAGTCATCTCTCTAAAGGCTCATTATTCCTTTTAGTGGCAAATGGTATTCAGAGGTAAGTAATATTTTTAAGCCTGACTACATATGACAGAAAAATCTATACAGTTTTATAGGTTTAGCATAAAAACCTATGTATTTATGAAACAGTTGTGTTTGGAATTCTCATTAATGCTAAAGAAAGAAATAAAAATCTGCTTTTTACTTAAAATGCTAAATGAAGACTTAATTTATAAACAAACATAAAAATAAGTAAATATCCATCCTTCCGGTCATCCATCCTTAAAAGCACCCTCATCTCTAAATTCTCTTCCCCTGCAGATCTGAAAACACTCTCGGCCCGCATCTCAGATCATGTGACCATAACTACCGCTTTCCCACGTTGTTAAATGCTACTTACTTTTTGGCTAATAAACTGTTTTCTTTGGTCTATCATTTTTTAAACAAAGCCATTGACTTTTACCACCCATTCATTTTTACATCTGCTATATACATTATGTAAAACCTTAAAAATAATTCAAAATTAAAGATGCTTTGGACCTTTGAAGTAATTTTCATATACTGGCATAAGCTGGCAGTCGACACACTTTTCTGATGGGCCCTCCCTCAGTCGGTGCCGAAAGCATCTGCACTTCCGGGCAATGCACTGATGGAGGATGCGGCACGGAGGCCAGGACCGTGCAAATGGAAACAAACTGACCGGGGATGACGTTTTTGCTTCAGGCGATTAAAAATAAAACCTTTCACAATGCCAGCGAGAGACAATTCGATCTGCCTTTTAAACCTAAGCTACCTACAGGTTAGTAAAACTGTTCTTTCTACCCAGCAGAAAGAGACGTACAAAAAAGGACAGGCGGAAGAGTTGTGCCGGCCTTTTTAAAAAGCCACCAGAACAAGGAAGCAAGTCAGGCGCTGCAGGTCTGTCGCTGAGTCACATTCTCCTCCAGGTCCTCACTGATAATGCTCACCTGAGGACAGCAATCCTCCCACACCTCAGCAGACTTTCAGCTCACAAAGATAAGTACAGCACTCTCTGCCTTCAAAAAGGTCATTAAGATCCCATCAGACTGTCAGCTGATTTCTCAAAAGAGACCTTACAGGCAAGAAGGGGCTGGAAAGAGGTATTCCAAGTCATGAAATCCAAAGACCTACATCCAAGATTGCTCTATCCAGCAAAGCTTTCATTTAGAATGGAAGGACAGATAAAGTGCTTCTCAGATAAGGTCAAATTCAAGGAGTTCATCATCACCAAGCCCTTATTATATGAAATGTTAAAGGGACTTACCTAAGAAAAAGAAGATAAAAAAGATGAACAGTGAAAGGACAGCAAACTCACAGTTACTAACAACCACATCTAAAACAAAAGCAAACTAAGAGGACAGCTAGATCCGGAGCAGAACCAAAGAAATGAAGATCTCATGGAGGGTTAGCAACAGGGGAGTGGGAGGAGAAGGGGGGTGAAGGTGCAGAAAATAAGTAGCATAGACGGTAGATAGAAAATAGATGGGGGGGCAAGAATAGTATGGGAAATATAGAATCCAAAGAACTTGAGACACATGGTCATAAACTAAAGGGGGGAAATGGTAGGGGTGGGGAGGGTACAGGGTAGAGGGGAATGAAGGGGATAATATAACTGTAATGGCATAATCAATACAATAAAAATTAAAAAAAAAAGATGAACAACAAAACAGCGCCTGATTTTTGCTTTAGAAAAACTCCACTTAGTTTTTCCTGCGCAATAGTTACTAGGCTCACCCCTCTAACCAGCACAGCTGCTGTCCCCAGACACCTGGAGTAAGAGTGACCATGTGCTGAGAGACCAGTGGGAAGACTAGGATAGAGGACAGACCAAGAGGAAGGGTGGAACAGGAACATTTCCTAAAAGAAAACACCACATTAAATAGATTTCCATACCTACTTCCAATTAATAGCAATAGAATCAGTACAGTTAATTTCTAATTACCATCTATGCGGATTAGAATACCCTCGTAATCTATCTTAGTTCCCTATGGGCAACGCCTTCGGACTCTGGGTTCAGACTGCCCCTCTGCGGAGGGGAGGGGCTCCTCCTCACTGCCGGGAAGCCGGGCGGCAGCCCAAGTGGAAGGAGGATTCCATTCCTGCTCTCCATCCAGCCTTTTCTCAGTTCCTCCGGCTCCCACTTTCCTACAGGCGTGACTCCAATACAGTCAACCTCAGTTCTCCAGGAGACTAAAACAGTTCACAGAAGAAAATTTATATCTGTCCAAATATGAAACTCAGGGCTGATGACGAGAGTACTTAATAGTCTTATCAATAGTACTTCATAGCCTTAATAGTATTTAGAAGCTCTTCTGTGGACATCCTCTAAAATCCCAGTGTTTCACATTATAATTTACTGGGTGCTGATCTACCTTACAGTATAAAGGTACAAGCACTGGTCCCTGTTTATTCTTCTGTGTGGTAAGAAATGTTGTGTGGTAAGTAACATGGAGTTTCTCTATCATTTGACAATGAGAGTGATCCCATGCTCCCAGTGTGGTCCCTGAAAGAATTCCATGAGGGAATCGGGGCAGGAGTTATATTCTTTCCTGACGAATGTGGACTGCTAGTGCGATGGAAGGTAAGAATCAAAATTATTTAAATATCAGACTTTTTAATGTGTTGAGCAATTTACAAAAATTCAGTCAAGAAAAATAAATGTTTAAGAAAGGTAAAGTAGTATCAAATGTTCCAGAATGAAGAGCTGAGGCACCATGCAGGGTTAATTCTCTTGTGTGGATCTTCTGCATGTTTTTTTACACAAAAACAACAGTTTATTCTTAGGTGAGCAAGCCATCTGGTCTCTGGGACACAGCATTTCTCTCTGTGCCACCGTTGGATGGCACAAAAACAGGAGCTGAAGCACTGTCCCACTATAATTTGTGGCTTTCAGCCAGATTCTCACCCAGCTCATTCAGTGTTCGAAGCCTGGTAAGCACAGCAGCATTGACGGTAACGGATAAGGGACTCTCCCAGCAACGCAGTCTGTGGGTCGCTATATTTTGATATGGCATTTCAACTTCATTTTAACACGAATCTGCATCCATGGCTCCTACTTGAAAATATATCAGTAATCACAATATATTTATACACTGTTTCTGTGAATGTTTGAATGCCCTTTTGAAAAGCTGGCAACATATATATTCTTTGTAAGCAGAAGAGAAAGAAAAAAAAAGCTCTTCATCTCTCCCGCAGGCAAAGTCACTGTTTGGGCCCCTCTGGATAGTGCCCACTGACCCACGTGACTTTAGAAAAAGAACAACCTCAGCCCGAGGGCCAGGGTGTTGACTCTGCCCCGAACTCCACATTCTGTGGAGGTGGTGTAGACAGGGGTGGGGCAACCTCATGCTTTGCAGCCGTTGTTCAGCCGTGCTGATGTTGGCCTACAGAAACAAAAGGAATTTTACGTGACTGGCACCTGAGTTCATCTGCTGAGCAAAGCCTGGATAGAGGCTTGGCAAGCCCCCAACTGTGGAAACCAGAATATGAATCCTACTACCTTTCTGGTCATGGGCTCCCAAACCAATTAATTACAAAATAATCTACAACTCTGTCCAAGAACAGATTTTGCAAGGTTCGTGAATTATTCAAGGTCTCTTCAAAATCTGACAAATATGTGAAATGTCCTAGCTAGCATTATGTGCAGCCATTAAATGAAATTATTTCCTATGTAATTCATTTCGTCTCTCTGCCCCACCCTAGCCCTTACAAAGAGATCACAGCCATACGTGTGTGTGTGGGGGGGGGTTGTGCTTGAGGAGGGAGGAGGCCACTTTTCCTCATTTCCTCCCTTCACACTTTGATCACTTCTTCTGGAGGAAAATGCAGCATTTTTTCGGCATGGCTCACGACAGGCCAGGTGTCCCAGGATCCTGGCGTTGGTCTTGTTTTGGGTGTGTGGATATAGGGAGCAGGGTTTGAGAAATTAATTCTGGGAATGAGGCATGTGGAACCTATTTTCATTTTGATTTTTTTTCACAACTAACGTCTGAGTTTGCCAGGCTTCCCAAGTTTAGACACGACCATCTGCAGAAGCACAGCTCTGCATAAGTGGTGGTCTACTGTGTATAAGGAAGCTCCGCCTGGCTCAGATTTACCCCAAACCTATTTTGAAGCTGAACCTTTAAAAGCCCTTCCTGACTTGAGTTACCTTCCTTATGTTACTCCCTAAAGGAACCTACCTGCAACCGGAAATTTCACCTTTGATATACAACAGGAATGTGTCCAACCTTTTTCAACCCCTGGTGCACATCAACTAATTACTAAAATTCTGCAGCACACCAAAAAATATTTTTGTGGATCTGAAAAGAAAACCCAAGTATAATTTTGATTCATTGACAGCGAACAGCTATTGTATTGGCTGTTTTCATTTTTTAAATTTGATAATCTAAGGGAAAAGAGATTGGTACTCCTGACTAAATAGCCAGGTATTGCATGTTTTAAAAATTCTTGCAGCACGCTGATTGAAAATGGCTGATATAAAATATTCTGAAAATTCCACCCATTCTATGCCAACATGCTCCATTCACACATCTCACACGGGCAGCTGACAACTACACCCATATATAGGGTTGACTGTCTCTCTCCTCTCTTGTACAATGTCTGCTTTCAACATGTTCCTCCCTCACTGGGAAGAGTGATCCACTTTCCACCCAGTTTCGAGTAAGTGAACACAAAGGACACATTGAAAAAGAGGTGCAAATAATAATGGTATCTTTCTTTCACCTGAAATTATTATTTCTTGACCTTGGGCACACAAGGATTTCTGTAACCCTTACGTAGTCTATAACCCAAATTGTTTCTTGAGTAACATTTAAAAATACTGGTGTTTCATAGGAAGCCAGGTCTCGCTGTCAGGTGCTACAGGTCCTTTTAGAGTGTCTCAGGAGCCCCCTTCCCTACCAATCACTGAATTTACACTTAGTCCAGGTTAAGACCTCACCTTTAATTCCCACCTCACAGGGCATCTTTGGTTTAAGTTTTTAGGATTCTCAAGGTTGGCCTGTTCCTACACGGAGATGCGTGATTTAAAACACACCCATAACCACAGCTGTCTAGTCAGAATTTCGCCATTCTAGCAGAAATAGCCATGCTGCAAACACTTCTAAGTAGTCACAAATATTATGATGAAGCACTTAAAAAGAGATTTAGCCAATCGTTGATATAACAGTTGCTTGTCTCGCAAGTGACCTCTTTCTAAAATAACCTGCAAATATTTTGAAGAAAAAAATTACATTTATGCCCACAGATTAAAGACTGAACTGAGGAAAGAAATCCCACAGCTGTTCTCAAAGGCCACGTCTAAACCAGAATATATGTCATGGAGCTGGGAGGAGATGGGGAGCTTCGGCCGCACAGCACACATCCCCTGAAATGTGCTGAGTCTCCCTCTGCAAAGCCTCCGGACAGCACAGACGGATCCTGACTGAATGCCTCCTTCCTGGCTCCCTCCTAACAAAAGGCTGATGCGCACCCCGCCGGGTTGTCCCCAGTAATGAACTGGGCATCCGTAGGGAGGGCCGTGTCAATGTGTCCCCTGAACCAGAAACTTCCCTGCTTTTCAGCTGTGCATAATTCATTCTCTAGACTCAATACGGCAAGGGGTAGGATTTAAACATCTCATCAAGGAAAGAATATGGCCAGATAATTCTCCATTCATCACTTTCTCTTTATTGGTGACCTGCAACGTGGGGGCAGGGGGTGTGTTTGAGGAGGGAGATCGGATGGGGCAAAGCGGGAGTCAAAGAGGGTACGTATCCATGAAAGACAAACCTTGACAAGATGAAATCTCCCTGGAGAGACATGGAAACTGTACTGAGTTTCATTTAAAACTGGGCACTAAGGCTTTCGCTGACTTCGTGCGAACACCAGGGCCTGCACGGAGTCTGTGGCTGACGGCGGGCGTAGGAATTGGAGAAACCACTTGCTGTCTTCGGGTGGTAAGGCACACTTGGGCCGCTCAGGGCGGACGCACATCTGTTCTCTCTTTACAGGGCCTATGAGTCTGTTATGGGACTAGACAGACAGTGCAAGACCAACTCCCCCGGACGCTGCCCTCCCCGGAGAGCTGCCACAGCCAGGGGACCAGGGGACCAGGGGACGGGGCCCCTCGGCAGCACAGGTCTGAGTGCAGCACGGACTTCAGACAAGGCCAGCAGAGAACCACCAGTACATGCCCACGGGTATAAAATACATGTATTTTATTAAAACACAGATACTGAAGTTAGGCTGTTTCACTCAAAATTAGACTATTCACATATTTAGAAAGCCAATGTGAAGAACTACTAAGCTGCGTAGAGGGACCCTGGATAAAACATGAGTAGCACGAGTTGCATCAGAGGCAGAGCTGCCTGCTCTTTATTCCAGGCTGTTCTACGGAGCCTACTACTGCAACGGCCCTGTGCTCTCCATTACCATTCACTGCTTCCTGATGATGCTTATTATGGCACAACATTCCGCTTCAGTCTGAAGTCAGAAGTCCCAGCCCCAGCAAGTAACTGCCACCTCCCCAAGGGAATGAGCAGAAAATAATGCTTTTTTTCAGGGAGCCCATCTCTTTTGCCATTAACTGTTACTCTCTAAAATGGAGAGATGACGCTCTTCCTTGCCACATCACCAAGTATTCCAAGCACTATTTTTTTAAATGGAGTACGATTAAAACACACAGATTTCTCCAACTGCCTGCGAAAGGAGGTTCCATAACCAGCCTCAAAAATCTTCCCCCATTTTAAAAGCTTTGACACTATCAGTGTTAACCCATCGGTTTCTATTCAGCAAGTGGCTCCTTAGCTTCACTACCCACAACGCTGTAAGTAAATGCAATGGAAATGCAACTTCAAACAGCATATGTAGGTTTTGGTTCTTTAAAACTCAGAGGTAACAAGTCAATAGCTATGGCCCTGAAATGACTTGGAAAGTTGGCACTTATCCAAGGAATGGAGAAATTTTGGAATTCTAAAAAAAGTTCTTTGTGGCATTCATAATGTCCAGTGATATGAATGAAACTCAGCTGCATAGAATAAAAGAGTAAAAAGCTATAGCCATGAACACATGAACACATACAAAATGGGCATACGTTTCTTCGCATGGTCAGGAATGCGGCAGATTATAGCTGATTATATTTGCCTAAATGCCCATCTGTTTGAAACAGTGAGTGGCTTGGTATCCATGCTCTGAAAATAATTTCAATGACCCAGAGCTCATTCCCATGCCACAGGGCTTGGCTGGTCTCCTCGGGCACCAACTTGGCTCCCAGTACATCTACTTCTTGACCATATGCCTTCTGTTTACTTTCCCAGCCCTACTGGGCCCTGCTCCCTCTCACCCTGACCTTAGCTCTCTCCCATAACCCCAAGTCATTTCTGGTCAGGCCCCGAGCCTCCCCCGACCTCCCCCATGACCCCGGGTCAATGTCTCAGGGAAGGAGTGCCGCCGCCACCACCACGATGAGGGCTCACACTCAGCAGTCAGCCCGCCAGGCATAAAACCGGGCGCGTGAAATACAGCAGAGGCGTGGCAGCCGAGGGAGCACACCACCACCACAGGGCCACACTGGACGGTGGGCGATGTGTCGAGAGTGCCCCCCACCTCCTGGTCTGGGCTGTTCTGTGCTCTTGGTAGTACTGGTTCATCCTCAGGTACTTAGCACCTTCAGTGGTCTACCTTTTTTCTAAACCTTCTCGCTATAAAAAAAACAAATGAAGGATGACAGCGTCAAGGTTAATCCTTAGTTCCCAGCACTTGGCACCAGTGACTGCATCTCAGGCTTCAGGTTGGGCTCGCACTCAACTCCTCGGCAAGCGCTCCCTGCCCGCCCTCTGAAGTGGTCCCTTCAGTTACTCCCACATCCCTGTGGGAGATACTAACACAATCTGTAACTATCTTGTTTATTGTCTGTCTACTAATTCCTGACCCCAGAATGTAAGCTCTATGAAGGCAGGCGTTTTATAGAATGTATTCTGTTTACTGCTGTGTCTTCTGTGCCCAGATCAGTGCCCGGCACATTAGCGGGCACGGTAAATAAATGCTGAATGGATGCATGTGTGGAAGAGTTTTGTGAGGAGGGGAAATACACAGGGTTCCTGAACCCTGTAAGGGTTCCATGTAAGCAACTGCCAGCATATGTCTCTAGTGCTGTGTGAGGAAGTTAGAAGATAAATCAGGGTTGAGTGAATTAAAAGGACTTTGTCGCCTATGACTAAAAAATAAAAGGTAGAGAAATATGCCATTCTTCATGTCTCCAACACTGATATGCAGAACTCCCAGCTGTATTTCAGCATTATGAGAGCTCTGACCTAGAAGTCAGGGACGCTGCCTTCTAGTTCCAGGGCCACCATCACCCTGGCCTGGCACCTGTAGGCATCTCCCTTTCTTCCTCAGTGCAAGTAGTTAACGTGCATGTTCTCGTTTAGTCTTCATAACAATAATGCTAAGTGACGTCTACTGCTTTTCTGCCATTGTGTAGGAAAAGATACAGAGACACCTGCCCAGTCATGACTATTATGTGGGAGAGCTGGCACTTGGACCCGGGGCTGACGCTAGGGTTCTTGCTTTCAGCCACCTCCCTTTCTGCTCTTGGTCTTTATCGTGTCATGAAAGTAAGAGGGAAGGAAAAAGAACTCCAAATGAGGACACAGTTGTGGTCTTCAATAAAACCATTTTGTTTTTTTTAGTTATACCATGGCCTCATTTTACATTTTCACTTTAACCAAGATGATTTTTCTAAACATAAGTTTTCCCAAAGAAGAGCCCAAAATGTAGAGATATGGATGACTAGTTACTCAGTCTATTGCCGGGAATGATTTTTGGCTCAAAAACATGCCAGCTGTAACACATACGCCATGCTAATATTTTAGGAATTGCCACATTTTACATTTCCAGTTACTATATATTTTGGACTTCGGCGTCTCAATTTGCTGATTGTGGTATGTTAGTCAAAGTGGACAGAGATCAAGTTCACTACTACTTACAATTTTTTCAATACTAACTAAAGACTTCAGATTGGTATCTTGACTGTTTAGAAAAATGTATTTCTTAAAAAGAAAATCTTCTGGTGGCTCACTCTTAGAGATCGGTGTTGAGCCAAAGGCCTGTCTTTACGTTTTGGTAAAATTCATTTTTAAACTCAAGAGAACATTTTGAAATGGAAATGGAAACTGGAGTACCAACAAAATTAAGCCTAAAAGGATGAGGGAAGTGCAGGTGAGTGTTAAAATTCATTCCAGTGAATTTAGCTTCAAAATGGGTGATGTACATCCATCCCCCCCCATCCTCCCCCCCCAAGCCCTGTTGGTTCCATCTACTCTTAATTCTTTCCATAGCAGACTGACACAAAAAACAAAATGGCCAATTTCAAATTGTAACAGTGTAACATTCAACTTCTTAAGTATCAACTTCAGTTGACAAGGTACTGGTCAGCTTTTTCATCCAACTGACACCCAACGCCACAGAGCATCCTGCAAATTGCATACAAATTGCTGCACATCGTGAGAACAGGAAATGGGCATTTCAGTTGTAGTTACAGCTGAGCTAGGATTAGTAATGTTCAGCCAAACTGGTGTAGCAGTGGGGAACTGTTATCTAAACTAGGAGCACTATTTCATCACCAGTTCCCCAGGCCATTGTCCCCAAAACTTCCTTTCCCAGCTGAAATGATTCATTTAAGTCAGAGAAGGGATGCCCCTATTTTCCTATAATTCCACCCCACAGTGGAGCTCATCCTCCTACTCGCTTCCCTGGTTTCCTGTACTCTTGTTTTGGCAACCAGATACCAGTTCTGTCTTCCTTGTATGTTGAATTAGAAGAAGAGTCCTTTCTTATGTTTTTGTTGTTGTTCGATTGGGTAGTTTTTAAACCAACAGGCTCACCTACCATTTACTTACTGGAATGAAAAATAAAGAAGGAACTGATAGGTATCAGAAGTTTACATCAGAAGCACTCATGGAGAGGGGAGGGAATTTCAGGGGGGAAAGGGGAGGGATTTAGAGGAACTAGTATAAAGGACACATGGACAACAGCTAAGGGGGGTGGAAATGGGAGGGAGGTGGGGAGCATGGGGTGGGGGCGGGAAGGGAGTAAAAGGCAGAAAACTGTACTTGAAAAATAATTAAGTAAAAATGAAAAAAAAAAAGCACTCAATAGCTCCCAACAAAAATCAATTTACACACACACACACGCAATACCTCTCGGCTCTCTTATCTGCTGCCTTGCTGTAAGTCAAAACTGAACACGTTCGAGCATCAGTGTAATAAATACCACTAATTCTCAAAGGGAAGTGCTAAGACTGTGCATTTGAGTGAAAAGTGGATAAGAATTGAGCTATGTGCAAACTGAACCAGGTGCACAAATAACACGGGGGCAGATACATGGTAAGGCCCTTGGGTTTGGGAAAGATGAAATACAGGAGTTTCTTAAAGTGAAGCCTTTTTCCTTGATTCTGCAGTTCTATGGTGTGAAGACTTACAGGAGCAGAGGACTATGTAATATTAGTTTACTGAATTTAGAATTGTTAAACTTGGGATATTTAAAGATAGAAAAATAACAACTGATCAGTGAGCAGTCACAAATAATTAAGGGAAAGAATTATTTATGAGAAGACCTTGTAAACTATTTGACTAAATAACTGGAGACGAAGAAGTCTTCAGAAGGGTGAGTGGAGGAAGCTAGCTCTAGAGTAGATGTGTGTGTTAAAAATTACTCGGTATGTGAGCGATCTGATAAAATTCGGTAAAGCACCTCACTACCCTGCCCTGGCATTTAGTTTCTAGGTTCCTAGAATTAATTTGACCTAGAGATTTTTAAAACATTTAAAGATTAGATTTTTAATTCAGCACTTGAGTATAATTATAATTTTTTTTGGTTCCTCAGACGTAAACCAATGTCTCAAGACCTATTTCACTTTATTTCAAATTTAGCTGTTGTTATAATAATAAGCACAATAAACAATATCAAGAAGGGACTCAAATTTTTATGTGTATATAACTAAGGACTCATTTTTTAAAAGATTTTATTTATTTACTTTTAGAGAGGGAGGAAGAGAGGAAGAAAGGGGGAAAGGAACATCAGCGTGTGAGAGCTATGTGCATTGGTTGCCTCTCACAAGCCCCCAACTGGGGGACCTTTTGGTTTGGAGGCATGTGCCTTGACTGGGAATTGAACCTGGGACCTTCTGGTTTGGAGGCTGGCACGCAGTCCACTGAGCCACACCAGCCAGGGCAGGATCCTTATTTTAAATTAAGGATAAATACCTCAGAATAGTTTGATGAAGCAAAGAAAACAAATTCAAGGTCAGATGTTAGTAAGAAACCTATTTACTATCTTTTAAAATAAAATGTAAAGGTGCTGCTTATTTTTCAAAATATTTTTATATAAAAACCAGTACATTTCCACCATAGAAAAAGTAAAAAATAAAGCTAAAAATAAAATTAAAGACTTTGTGTGTGTGCGCACAGCATGTGTATAAATTTTATACATACATACTTACACATAAAAGTGGGTTTATAACACACAGGGTTCAACAGTGTTCTACAGAGTTCGTGTTGCCGTGAAACCTCAAAGGTGCTTCTATTAAGAAATTGGTTCTTTGGAGATGTAATTAGCTAAGATGGGGTCATACTAGATTAGGGCCCTAAATCCAGTGACTGGTGTCCTTACAAAGAGGCCACGTGAAGAAAGCAAGTCACAGACACAGAAAGAAGGTCATGAGATAACAGAGGCAGAGACTGGGCTGCTGTAGCTACAAGCGGAGGAATGAGTGGGGCCAGCAGAGGGGGGGGCGCTAAGCATGGCCCCCCTACAGCCCTTGGAGGAAGCGCAGCCCTGCCGACGCCTTCATTTCAGACACTAGCCTCCGGGCTGTGAGGACAGTCTGCGGCGTTTGTCACGGCAGTCCTAGGATGCCAACACAGCACATCTACACTTCCGCACTGCGCTTGTTTCTCTTAACACATTGGAAATGTGTTTCATAGCTTTTTCACGTGTGATATTTGTACCACATTTCGCTGGGCGGGTGTACCGGAGTACACCTGATTCCAGAATTTTATGTTAACCTGCTTGCTTGTAAGAACTACTGGTTTGATCATTTCTCCTCTTTTTCACTTAATTATTTTTTCAAGACAACAGAAGTGGTGGTCATTTAAATGCTAACAATGACCAAACCACATGGGCTCACATAAAAAGACATGGACATTTTCCATGTCCTATGTAGTTCTTTAGGTGATTTTGAGGGGAGGTTTGTTTGTGTGCTAGTCAGTCCTGGAAGCCCAATGGGCAGCAGCATTGGTTCTGGGCCCCCTCGTTAATAGAGAAGGAAGCAAGCAATCATCTTAAAAAAGTCATGTCCTTGGCCATCGTAAACCAGGGGAATCACAGGATGTCCTGTCTAACAGTATTTGGCTTCCTTTCACGGAACAACCTCAATTAAACCAAAAACAACACTGTTAACTGATACTTCAGCGGCTGTGACTTGCTCAGTCCCAGCTAGAACGCAGAAAGTAATCACCTATAACGGAGATAGCAAGAGATTACTGCCATCGTGGAAGCAGTAACTCATCTGAAATTTGACCTGAAGGTTTTGCAATAAACTAAATGATAGATGAAGTAAGTTACACTCATAAAATCTACTTGCAGGCCTAGGGCATTTGTGAAATCATAAGTGATCTCATATGTTATAATATCTTTGGATTTTGAAACATGTGTGGCTAAGAAATTTGGATTTTAGCTGGAAAGTTTCTGGAAGCCAAGTATTCCTACCCTTTCACAATCACTCAGTCCCTCAGCAGACCCTCCGGGTACTCCCTGCCCTTCCCCAGCTTTTGCTTTTGCTTCCCAGTTCCTAAATCCTACTTAAGGCAGTTTCTCCTCAGGGGTTAGAGAAGTCAGAAGTCAAACTGGCAACGACAAAACTGCCATATCAGATTGAATGACTGGAGCAGGAATGAGGTGGGGGGTGTTCACCTCAGAATTTAAGAGAGAGAGAGGGGCCAGGGGAGAGTGGGGGGTAGGAGAGAGAGAAAATATCTAATGCTTCAATTATCAAGGGCAAGATTCAGAAAAACATGAAAATGGTTCCTGGCTACTTTAAAAAAGAGCATTTCTACACACATTTTCCTCCAATGTAATAGTAGAAAATGTGATCTAGTGTTAAGGGGACACTCACTACAAAGAAAAGAATATATAATTATAGGGTTCTTATCCGCAAAATTAAGAAAGCTTCTCATTTATCAAGATCCCATAGAAAACCTACCTCCCTACTTTAACTCTTTCATATCAACTTTTAAAGTGGGCTTAGTGTTTTTTTCCTGAGCTAAAATAATGATATTATTCTATTTTAATCTATTTTAATGTACTCATCTTATATGAACTTTCTGAGACCTGGACCTAATTTTTAGAAAAGGTGTTGTGGACAAGACCAGGGAGAAACAACTACCCTTCTTCTTGAGGGCTTTATATTCCAGTTAAGAACAACAGACACATATCCTTTAAAATCTAAGTTAAGACTATATTATAGCAACCAGAATATAGTACTTATAACAATAAGATAAACCACCTAATCTTTTTAGAGGGGCAAAAGATTTGAACAGACACTTTGCTAAAGAAGGTACCCATAAGGTCAATAAGCACATTAAAGGACACCCAACATTATTAATCATCAGGAAAACATAAAATTAAAGTCCTAGTAAGATATCACTACCCATCTGTAAGGATGGCCAAAATTTAAGACTGACAATATCAAGTGCTGCCAAGGATATGAAACAACTGGAACTCTTACATTTTGTGGGTAGGACTGTAAAATGGTACAAGCACTTTGAATGATTATTTGCAGTATCTTAAGTTTCTTTGTTAATTAAAAAAATTTTTAATTTATTTAAGTATAGTTGGTGTATGATTTTATATATTAAACACCAATTAGATAACCCAATCATCCTACACCTAAGGATTTGCTCCAGAGAAATGAAAACATATGTTCCCGGACTTCTAGTCAAGATGGCAGCAGGGGCAGACATGGGTTGCCTCTTTGCAAAACCATGTCAAAATTACAACTGAAATATGGAACAACCATTGCTCAGAACCACCAGAAATACAGTTCAATGGAAGTCTGACAAGAGTGGGATATAAGGAACCACATCCATCCAGACTGGCAAGAGGGGCACCGACGAGGAATGGGCCGGTTCAACACACACGTGTGGTGGATAAAAATTTGGGAGGGATATCTAGGAAGTGGGGAGTCCCAGCCCCACACCACGCCGCCAGCCCAGGGTTCCAGTGCCAGGAAGGTAAGTCCCCACAACTTCTGGCTGCAAAAACTAGTGGGGATTGAGTCAGTAGAAGAAACTGTTGGAGCCCCCAACAGTTGCTCTTGAAGAACCCACACACAGATTTACTCAGACTTATTCCCTCTGAGCTCCAGCACTGGGGTAGCAGCTTGAAAGGCACCAGTGGCCCACGGGAAAAAGCAAAGTATCTGGCATCAAGGCAAGCAGAGGCATTGTCCCTTTTTTAAACCCTCCTCCAACAGAACTGACAAGCTGGTGCCATATCTGAGATGCCATCAATCTGGTTAACACCGTTTGACCCACCTAGGAGATCCCAAGAGACTCCACCTCACCCAGCTTATGGGCCCAACCAAGCTACTTTTCCATATGAATGGCTGGTCTTGACTCATACTGCACAAATTTTTAAATCCTCTCAAACAAGCAACAGCTCGCCTCAGTGAGCCCCGGGCCGGCACTAGCAGCAGACAGCCTGGATCCACAGCTCGGCTTCACCTGGGAATCTCCAAGCCAAGCACAAGTAGCAGTTGTCTCAGATTGCTTTATAGCTCAGCAAGCGTAGTCCCAGTCAAAACACAGGTGGCGGCTGACCTTGGCCTATACCACCCAGGAAACCCCAGGGTCAGTCCATCCAGTGGGCAGTTAGACTACGCTAGAACACCACTACCCTGCTTCTGCACAGCTGATCCTCCTCAGATGGTGGAGGTTGGTGGTCTGTGCTCAAAGCCAATCCTTACAGCTGACTGGCTTGGGTAAATCCCTCGCACTGACCTTCCAAAAGCAACGAAGGGTCAGCTACAAAAGGAGGGTGTACTCAGCTCACATGAAGGGTGCACCTTGAGTACTCAGCCTGGGTGATTGGGGAGGCTATGCCACTGGACCCTACATGGCATCTACGATTATTAGACCATACCACCAAGACACAGGGCAAAGTATCTCTACCTAATACATAGAAACAAACACAGGGAGACAAAGAAACATGGCCCAAATGAAAGAAGAGATCGAAACTCCAGAAAGAGCTAAACAAAATGGAGATAAGCAATCTATCAGATGCAGAGTTCAAAACACTGGTTTTAAGGATGTTCAAGGAACTTAGTGAGGAACTTAAAAGCATAAAAAAGCTCCAGTCAGAAACGAAGGATTCACTAATCGAAATAAAGAACAATTTATAGGGAAACAACAGTAGAGTGGATGAAACTGAGAATGCAATCAATGATCTGGAACATAAGGAAGCAAAACACAATCAATCAGAACAACTAGAAAAAAAGAATCCAAAGGAATGAGGATAGCATAAGCACCCTCTGGACAACTTCAAGAGGTCCACCATTTGCATCACAGGGGTGCCAGAAGGAGAAGAGAAAGTTCAAGAAATTAGAAATCTATTTTTTAAAAATTTCCCTAATTTGGTGAAGGAAATAGACATTCAAGTCCAGGAAGCACAAAGAGTACAGAACAAGATGGATGGAAAGAGGCCCACTCCATGACACATCATAATTAAAATGTCAAAAGGTTAAAGATAAAGAGAGACTCTTAAAAGCAGCAAGAGAAAAGAAGTTAGTTACCTACAGGGGTGTTCCCGTAAGTCTATCAGCTGATTTCTCAAAAGAAATTCTGCAGGCAAGAAGGGACTGGCAAGAAATATTCAAAGTCATGAAAAGCAGGGACCTACAACCAAGACTGCTCTACCCAGCAAAGCTATCATTTAGATTCAAAGGGCAGATAAAGGGCTTCCCAGACAAGAAAAAGCTAAAGGAGTTCATCATTACAAAACCATTATTACATGTAATGTTAAAGGGACTTATTTAAGAAAAAAGATCAAAACTATGAATAAAATGGCAAAAATACGTATCTGTCAACAACTGAATCTAAAAAATAAGCTAAGCAAACAAAAGAACAGAGACAGAATCATGGATACAGATGGTGTTTTGATGGTTGCCAGACGGGAGGTAGTAAAGGGGAGTGGGTGAAGGGGTGAGGGGGTTAAGAAATACAAATAGGTAGTTACAGAATAGCCATGGGGATGTAAAGTACAGTACAGGAAATGGAGAAGCCAAAGAACATACATACATTTCCCATAGACATGAACAAGGTGTGGGGATTTCCTCAGGGAGGGGGGGTGCTGGGTGGAGGGGGGCAAAGGGGGGAAAATCAGGACAACTATAGTACCATAATCAATAAAATATAATTAAAAAAAAGAAAACCTACGTTCCCACAGACGTGTGTGTGAATATTCACAGACTTTGCTAAGAATTGGAAAAAAACCCGAAGTTCATCAACTCCTGAGTAGTAAAATGTGGTACAGCCATACACCGGAACACTACTCAGCAATACAGAACACTGAACTGCTGGTAAACCTAATCCGGAAGAGTCTCGAAATCATTATGCTGAGTAATAGAAGTCAGACGCTACAGAGGACTATCTGCACGATTTCGGTCACCAAAAATGTAACCTAGACTGTGGGGACAGAAAGGAGAACGGTGGCTGCCTGGGGCGGTGGACAGCGGAAATAATCCAAAGGGTACCAGGAGCCTTTTGAGAGAGATGGCTTCAAGGGCAAATACACTGCCCCACCTCGCTGAATCATATACTTTAAAGAGATGCAACTTACTGTGTGTAAACTAGTTTCTAATGAAGTTGATAAGAGTGGAAAAGACTATAGTATGACGTTTGAATGTTTTCCACATTCATTTAGACTTTTAATGAACATCTGTTATTTGCTAGGTATTGTATCAGTTACTGAGGACACAAAAGTCATAGATTAATTCATATAAAGACAGGGTAAAAGAGCAGATTAAAACTACCAGCGACAATACTAGCTGACATTTTTAAAAGCATTTACTTCGACCAGTCACTGCTTGGTATGCCATACCTTTTGTATCTCATTAACAACTCCATGATGTTAACGTCATCATTTCCATTCGCGAACTAAGAAAACGGGGCTTGGGGAGGATAAACATTTTCCCCTAGATCACGGAGTTAGAAAAGGGTGCAGCTGGAATGGAGAAGTGTCAGGCCAGAGTCTGGGCTTGGCCGCTATGCTGCACTGCCTCTCCAAGCAGCAGTGTGGGACTTTGAGGACCCCGACTGGTCTTAATGGGGGGCAGGACCAGAGCGGTGCCGGACGCTCCAGGCCAACTTTTCCGTCCAGACCAAGTTCTGAACTAGAGTTGAGGCAGCAGTGACACACCCTCACACAGGCTGGCAACATGTTCATAGTTATACCAGCTGACATCTTCTTTTTATTTTTTAAGAAATTATTTATTGATGAGAGAGAAACATCAATTTGTTGTTTCACTTAGTTATGAATTCACTGGTTGATTCTTTTTTTAAATTGATTTTTAGAGAGAGAGAGATGAAGGAAGTGAGAGAGAGAGAAACATCAATTTTGTTGTTCCACTTATTGATGCTTTTATTGGCTGATTCTTGTATGTGCCCTGACCAGGGATTGAACCTGCAACCTTTCTTGGGATGATGCTCTAACCAACTGAACTACCCAGCCAGGCATGCTGGCATCTTAAAGTCAGTGGTATGACTATGCTGTCTGCCTGTCAGAAATTCCAGGGAGAGAAAAAATGGGCTTTACTAACACCAAACCTGCTTTTCAATTTATTGTGTGTTGCTAGCCTCACTAAGAGATTTTAGAAAGATTTACAGGTCAGCCCCCTGCCCGGGTGGCTGATGACTCATCTCTCTTCTCCTTCCTTCTAGAGAACAAGTGTTGCAGGGACAGATTTACAGTCTCCAGAAACAGAAAGTGGGAGCCAGAAGGGAGGAGCGAGGGGCTGGAGCACCTACCCCAAGAAGGCTTCACCCTGCGCTGGGGCTGGGCCCACCCCCCCACTAGGCTGCACCCACCAATCACCCCCCTATCTGCATCCTCCCGTTCTAGCAGGGAGAGTCAGCTCACAAGCTCCGCAAGATTTCTATTTCATGGTTACTGGTGGTGAGCAGGTCCCTGCAGCTGCGGTAATGCATTCAAAGCTCCGTTTGGTGACTCTTTTGGTCAGTCTCCATGGGGAGTACCTCAGACTGGTGGGCACGGAGGCTGGAGAAGGGAGTATGGCGAATGCAGATGGCTTGTTTCCCGGCCAGTGCGTCACGACAGCACTACTGCGGGGGTCACATGAAGGCCAGATATTGCTCAATAATGCCCACAAGGTGGGGGAGGTTAGCTAAGAGTTGGGGGATGCCAGAGGGCTGCAGTAGAGTGGCTAAAATACGGCAATAACCCATAATCTCACTGTATTAGCAACACCCCCACCCCGCACAGTACCCGAGACACAGCAGGTGCCAAAAAAATGAGACGAAAATAAAAATTCAAAGACGATATGGAGAAAGAATCCTCACAGAGCATTATTTTGCAGTTAGTACAAGATTCGCGGAGCATACTAAGCAGGCTGAATGCATCACGAAAAAACGCAGGAGGCAGATCCGATGTGCTCTGAGAAAGTGAAACAAAATATGGATCACATGGATAACGATGTATGAATCCTCAAAGGGCAGATGCTACAGGAGCAAGTTTCATTTGTGATTTGTGATGTTGTTTCAATTAAGAGTGGTAGCTGCATTAGGCAAATTTTTAATATCATCCATGTGACTTCAGTAAGTCTATGAATATTTTGAGATGCTTCCCAATAAATTTCAGCAGGTAAAACTCATTATTAAAACAAGACTCTATAAAAAGATACACAGGGACTTATCTGCCCAGTTCCCACCATTATTAGTTTATATCCTTGCAGTTTCTCCAGGCACATCAAATAAATATGAACATGTACTCTCCTTTCCCCACTTTTTTACATAAAAGTTAGTACCGTATAATTAGTGATGGTCAATACAAATATCATAAAAAAATTGGGATCCAAAAGAGATAGGCCTTTTTCTTTGTTCTCAAGAGACTCTTTGCAAGGCAGAAGCAACCTTCCCACCATCTAAGTCACTCAACAATGCTCAAAATTACGGCTTAGGCTGTATTAAAACTTATACACAGAGGTCATGGTAGGGGATGCACATTCAAACACAGTTTTTATTTTCATGCCCCATTTCTGAAAGCTTCGGTAAATTACAGGAGTGAAAATTTTGCCTCTGCCAGGTGACTGGCACAATAAGCACAACAGTGTTTTACTGGGGTCAGATGTGAGCATCTTCCCATCTCAGCTTCCTCCCTTCTTGCCTGTTGTCCTGGATACAGGAGGCTTTTCAAGGAAGGGCTGTGCATTATTTATCTTTGTGCCCTAAGTGCCCAACATGGAATTTAGCATATAGAAGGAACTCAAGTTTGCTGAAAGAAAAGATTAAGAGCCTGCAAAAATTTTGGCTTAAATTTTAATATAATAATAATTGTGTCATTATTTAAAAGAGTGGAAATCAAAGTTTGTTTATTGTTAGCCATCTGAAAACACATTCTGGCATTCTAGATGGATACAAAGAAAGTAGATTGGGGCGGGGAGGGGTACCATTTTCGTAGCTTCACTTTCTCCTGATTTGCTAAGCACCAAATTCAAGCCTTGCAAGGAACTCTGCTCTTAAATGAAGGGATATTACTGTTTATAATCAAAGTAAAACTGAACATAAGGATGCCTCCCTGTGATATCAAGGCCCCCAGCAGTTTTGACAAATACCTCTCAGGGTTTTTGCCAATGTAGGATGACTCTGAAGAACACACAAAAACAAACACCACTTCTAGGAAAAGTAACACAGCATCGCAGAAATCCAATGTGTGCCTCCTACAATGAGCGCTGTCATTTTAGGGTTATGCAACGACAATCACCGGCCATAAACTCCAGGACCTGTTCTCTGTGCAGGATCCCGAGTTTTTTTTTTTACAGACGTCCCAATGCACACTGCATTATTTATCACACATTCTCTTATCTCTCAGACCTCTTGCCCTACTCCTCTTCTGTTCCCCCCAAGGTCCAGATCTGGTTCTTCGGGCACATTTTACCTGCCAAACCAAACAAGGTCTAGAAATAACAGGAAGGCTGAATTCTAGATAAGTTACACAAATGGACACCATTACTAAAAGCAGCCACCAACCCGATGGGATAACATATACACAAGATATTGTGTATATGTTAACACCCTCAGGAAAAACAAAAATAATGCTTTAAATAAGAAAGCTTGTCCTGGTTCAAGTGAGAAAAATTCTAATTAGCCTGGGGAGAGTGGACACTAAAAATATACACTTTTTTTTTCTACTAAGAAATTATTTCTTGGTGGCCTAATAAAGCTGTTTAATATTTAGCTCACTAATGATTATTTTCATTAAAATAATTGAGCATTTTGGGAACACATTTCACAAAAACATACAATTTCTTAGGAGAACTTTCTTCAATTCATACTGTAAAGCCACAGTTGTGTAATTTCAGTTCTTGCCTTTGTGAACTGTAGGTTTCCATTTCGAAAGAATTCTCTCATCATAATATAAATTTCAAACACCAAAACATGAACATAAACTATCAGAATTTTAAAATGAATTACGAAACAAGGTGCATAAGATACCAATGGGATGTACGTGGAGTGTGATAACAAAAAGGGGTGAAGAAATAGTGCTTAAGATACCAGATGAATACGACATATCCAATTTAGTACTACAGGGGCTGGGAGCCAAAAGAGAGCCTAAGGCAGGAAATGAAAGTGTTCTAATATCTATGCATATTCTAACATACTTCGTTGTGGAAAAAGATCGTTTTCACAGGAGAGGAACAAATCAATTTTCCCTTTCAAGTGAAACTGACAAAATTCCAAAGTGAACAAACTCACACTGTCCAAGTTCAGTTCTGTCTTCTCCAGCGCCTGCAGGGGCTTCGGTGCCCGAGTCACATGGAGGGCCCTGAGCAGTTTCATCAGTGTCCTGTCTGCACGTTTTAAGGTATTAAATGACTCAGTAGGAGCCCTCACAATGAAGTGTCAGACCCTCACAATGAAGTGCTTTTGAGTTTTGAATGGTTAGAACAGTGTAAGCATACAGACTAGCTATTTCTTGAAATTAGGCTGCTAGCCACAAAGTGGGCTTCTGCAAATTCAGAGGCCATTGCTGACCCAAGTACCAGTCCTGTTATGGGTGATGCTGTTATTGCTTCCACTAGGGGAAAGGTGCATTGAGCCAGGGAACATCTGTCCACCTGGTCCTGATCCATACATTGGGCTTCAGAGAGTTCTCTCTTGGTGAATTAAGGATTCTCTAGTCCTCCCGGAGCCAGCAGAATGGGGCACTGTTAGAAATCCCTTTTCCTTTTGACTCTCATTTCAAAATAGGGCAACAATTCCAGCATGCACACTCTGTTTACATAATGCTGTTTTTTGATCACTGAGTTTCAGTGGCTTTCCATTTTCATATCTGACCACCCTGCCTGCCTTTCAATGTTCCTGCCTCATTTTCCACTACTGCCCAACATGCACCTTACCAGGCCAATCAAAATTCTCATTCTAAAGCCTGCATTCTTCTCCCCAAAATGTTTGGTCTCCCACAGTGTGGTTTAGCTTCTTGCAGTATACTGGTCTTGAGGGTATCTTTTTCTACTTTGAGTCACTGTGAGCTCAGGAAATGCAAACCACTTCTGCTGTCAGACCAAGCCAAATACTCACAAGGTGTATCTGTTACAAAATGAGCTGCTCACACATCTGACTTTGCTAGAATTCAAGGTCCTTGAAGGGGCATCCAGCAGAGAGTTTGCCCAGAGCACACTCTCAACTATTTGTCAAATTAATTCTCCAAACCAGAGTATTGAGATTGGTCCCAGTATTTCCCCATGGACTAATCTACAGGGTTATTCATTGCAGCTTCAAGGGGTCGCTGTAAATTCAGAAAAGACATGGTGTACGGAAAACAGCCACCTAAATGCACAGAACCATCTCAAACCACTGTTCCAGTAAGATAGTGCGCTGTAAACAGATGTGACCAGTGACAGCAGCTGGTGAGGAGGGGTGAGCCGCCCAGGGCCCCTAGAAGATCACCCCCTTACCAGAAGCTCTGGCAAAGAACCCTGAAAAGAAGTTCAGAAATTGGGCACCAGAGAATCAAAGCGTCAGGTAATCCTTTGATTTTTTTTTTTTTTCAAATACTAAGAAAAATGAGGACAAACAAAAATCACTATTTTTGAAAACCTAGGAGAGTAGTAAACCCAGATGATACTGATATATATGTATTGGAGACACATGAGTCCAGACTTTTAATGTCTGCAGCCGCTGTTTTGGGGAGTATGATCTGAAAACTACATTCTGATTGAAGTGAGCCATGTTACAATAGCTTCTATTAAAAGGAACACGCTTTCATGACTATCTTTTATAAACACACATGCATGATTTTTCTTTTTGTTTTTCTTAATGAGAGTTCATTTTTCAAAGTTGGTAAAGTTAGTTGTCAAAGGCAATGTTTCAGGCTTAAGTTTAAACTTGCTTTTCTTTTTTTTTTACAGTCCATTTCCTGGGGCCAAGTAATTTTTTAAAAAGTATTCCAGAAACATACACTACTGTAGTTGCCATGTTCAAACACCAGTGTGGAAATAGTCCTCTGGACTTATACATTCATTCTTAAAAGCCTGGAGTATGCAAACAAAGATATGGTGGGCAGAAGGCCAGTTAATAAATCTCATTTCCTACAAGCATCTGCATGAAACAGCTGCAGGGAGCAGCCTCTCCAGGGAGAGCCAGAGCAGGGCTTGCTCACTCTGAATTAAACGGTGTCACCTCAAACGGCCCACACCGCATTTATATTTTAAGCGGCTCTTAACATACATGGATTTCTGGTGCTCATCAATGCCACGAGGAAGCTGGGGCCGAGGAGGCCATCACGTGGTTGCGAACATGAGCCGTGGAAACACGTCCACATACTCTGTTGAGCCATTTTTGCACTTGCTCTTTTCAACTGAAATGACCAAGGGAGAGGTAATTTTCTAAAGGAAACTTGCTCTTCTAACCACAGTGTGCACAGGTTTCAATAATGAGTTACTACCTACTCTAGTCCAGGCTGGAGAAATGGGCTCTGTGTGTAATAAGAGATACCTGGGTTAAAATACCTGGGTCATGAACCAAATTTGAGCCTTATATATAAACAATCTGGTGCAAATGTTATGGCAATGCTGTCTCCAGCTGGGAAGTGACCGCCTGCTCACCGACAGTGCTGGGAAGCACTGCCTTGTCCCCTGAGTCGTATTACCTGCCAGGTGACGGGTATTCATCCTGGAGCTCCTGAGTCCCTCTCTCCGTAATCACAACAATCTTCTTATATTTACATAGTTCTTTCCTTTTAAGAAAGTCTTTGTTTTAAATGTTTTGAAGTTAACCTTATAAAAACTTTACAAGAATGCAGTGAGACATTGTATGCATAATGAGCAAATGTAGATGTCACTATAAAGATAAAGGACCTGCTGGGAGGCCTATCTAGAACTCAGTTAAGGAATCAGAAGGAGAATTCCCTATGATATCCCAGGGCTCTGAGTTTATCCAGGCCTTCCACGGGACTCAGACAGAACTGCAGGCACTTCTCATCAGTTGGGGCTATACTGAACCTACAGTCAAAGTAAAACTTATTGGGTTACACCTCTACTCTGGCTTTCAAATCGCCTTCCAAGTTTTCTCAGCAATTAAATGGCAATATTATTCCAGCCTCAGGACGCCAAAATAATTACAGAACAGTTCCTGGATTAAAAAAAAATGTGTCACATTTTTCCTTTCCTTACACCCCTACAGAAAAATAAGTGGTAGTTATGAGACACTAGTCATCCACTTTGAAAGAAAAGCAGACCGAGGATAACATCAAGCATGTCTGGCCCTTTGTGCATCCTTTGTATAATATTGTACATATATAATTTTGGAGGCTTCCTTCCTCATTTAGCCTGTGGCATATCTCACTATAGTGTCCAATAACCCTATTATATATAATATATATATAATATATATATATTATATATATCCAATGATGTCCATCGTGACTTAAGAATTTGTTAAGTCAGACATTTATTCCAACTCAGTTTTGTTTTTTTTATACAATTTCAGATACCATTATAGAGACTCAGAAAGCAAACTACAAATAATTTAGGAAGTGGAAATAGCCTGCACTGACTTAAAAAGGTAAATAAAATTTTATTTTAAAACAATAATTTATCACCAAAATTAGCGTTTAAAAATATTTCCACCAAGTGATTTTCCATTGCCATTTCAAGTTAGTTCATATGACTAATAAAACCCAACTAGGCCACATCCTTTGGCCCACATGGTCAAATTCGAACTCTATCTTAAAAGCAACAGCTACTTATGTGGCAGAGATTAAATCACTTAAGAAATGAGGGCTTCAAATGCATTACAGGTATAAGATGTATTAAATGTGTAAGAACAGCTTAAACAAGTGAGGTTTAAAAAGCAACTCAAGGTTTTTGTTTTTAATTCTATTTGAGGCCTTAGAATGTTCAGAGACAGGCAGAGTAGTGAGGGAGAGAGGGACCCAACTTTCCAGTTACAAGCCTGGGTCTCCAAAAGGATAATCTCAGAAGTTGCAGACCAATCTGGGTTTGCATTAAAAGAATGACAAGCACTTGGAATCTGTAAGGATACCATGTCAACATATTAGTTGGAACCATAAGGCATGAGATTTTGGTGACTTCATGGGCACCACCAAAACTGACTGCAAGTATTTATGTAATAACCAGAGAAGACAGGGCAAAGGTTGCTTATCATTTGTTTTTGAGTCAGCAAATAGTGTTTCATTGGTCAAAGGCAGAGGAAGTGAGCTACTTTGGGCTCTATTTTATAAACATTCATACACACAGAATATTCTACCCATAATACTATCTGAATGTTTAGATGAAGGCATTAAAAAAAAAGAGTTATTTCCTGTTGCTCACTCACTGAGAGGATGCACTCGAGAGGTATGTGTGTTCTGCCTCAAAGCAGAAGCATTGTTAGTGGTTATCAAGGTAACATTTAAAAATAACTACCCCAGTACAAAAGGACTTCAGAGGAAATATGAGTGAAGGTCTGTCTCCCTTCAAGCCCGGCCTTGAGCTTCATTAGACTCTAGCTGCATTCTCCATTACATTGTTATCCTTATCAAACAATGCAAACAATTTTAATGAGCTTATCTACTAGAACATATTGCCAGATATGCTAATGTAAAAATGATGCCAACCACACAGGCCAACTCATTAATCATAAGGCTCACAACACAGTGACCAAGATCAGCCCCATCCTTAAATCAGACCTCAGCAAAATACCAGGAATTACCTTCCTACTGCAAATAAAAAGGGCGGACTCCTCCACCCATGCGGAGGCCATAAACTCCTAAGAAAATGCATAACAGCGCCCCGTTTTTTTTCCAGGTCTGTTGCAGTCCAGTCTCCTTCTAATAAACCTTGGGTTCTGTGAAGGAAATTTTGGTGAATGCCTGACACCATGACCTCTCCTGTCAATCCTTGCACCAATCAGCGAGCAGAATTCTTACAAAGCTCCATCAATCTGGCGGTTTAACATCATAGACTGCAGCTTAATCTAGAGGATTCCATCTTTCCTGCAGACACCAGGGCAAGCGCAAACGCTTTCCTCTCCATCCTCCTGTCCTCTGCCTTTGGACACAGCCTACCTAATGGTTCCTTTAAAAAATCTCCAAGGAAATAAGGGAAGGAAATGCTACAGCTTGTCTCCCTTTAGAGAGGGGGAAAATTGCTTGCCTTTTTTTAATCAATGTGGAAGGAAAGAAATGGAGGGAGACCCCTTGCAGGCAGCAAACCTATTCACAAAATGCTTTCCATCTGCAATCGTGAAGCCTTCATGCATACCCAACATGACACATGGAAACGGATAGCAAAGAATCACAACTGCCTTCACAAACGCACGTCTGCCGCCCGGTCTGGGCCAGTGTCTGCTTCATTATATAACGGGCCGGATTTCCGCGCCTCCCCGCCGAGGTGCCCCGCCCGGCACCGCTCCCGGTGCCAGACTCAGTACCTGTAGGAACGCTCCCCGCGCACCGTGTGCTTCCGGAAAGGAATGATGGTCCCGTTATCTTGGATGATGTCGTTGTTGTTCTCGCCATTTGGGGACAGGGTTTGGGTCGGACCAGGCATTGGCGCACTCCCGAGGTAGGGAACAAACCGCTCTGGGCTGGCTGGTGAGGAAGGTGGCTGCGTCTTGCCTTCCCGCTCGCCTGCTCCTCACACGGACCTCGCCTGCTGCCTGCTCGCGAGCTCCCTTCTCCCAGCTCAGGCTCCCGCCCCGCCCTCCGGAGTCCCGCCCTCCTGGCTGCTGACGTCAAAGCGCCGGCAGCAGCACCCTGGTCATGTGGCCTGGCCCGTCACTATAGCAACTCGCTAACTCATCACCTCGCCTCAATTCGCACAGGGCCATGGCGTGACCACGCCAGCAGCTCCAGGCAGGCACCCGGGCGGGCCTACATCTGGCATGTAAAATCGAGGGCCACCCCCAGCCCCCCTCGCAGACTCGCCTGGTCTGAAAACCAGCTCTTCCTCTAACCATTTCCTTTCCGACCCGTGCTCCAACTGCAGCTGTGTACACAAAAGAGCGATTCAGGCCGAGGGGTGTGGGAGACCCTTTAACTCGTTCGGTACCAAGTTCTTGCGCCCTTAAAATTAAACTCGGTTCGGTTTCAGGAAAATCTAAGATCTGGTGTCTTCCTTCCAGAAAATGTTTCAGACTAAGGGTTTAGAACTTCCAGTTCCTTCCCTATTCTCCAAACACAAGCAACCTTCTCCCCAAAATAAGCCTCAAACCTGAAAACGTTAGAGGAAGCTGTATTTCCTTCTAATCAACATAGCCTTTACCTTGATAATGTGGAGATTAAATATGACAAATTAAGAGATTTTTCTGCACAAAGGAATCCCCAAAGAGGGTAACCACCATTTTAGAACATCATAGTTACCCACGACCTCCCTATTTAAATTCTTATACTACTGCCTTCTGACACAGATAACTAACTCCTTGTCATTTATTTCATTTCCATTTGAATTATGTGAACACCCGATTTAGCATTTGGAAGCTCTCAGCATTCAAGCTGGTCTATATCACTGTAATGCAGTTTCCAAATACACCGGTTACGAGATAGGTACTATTATCACTATCCCTATTTTAAAGATGAGTAAACTAGTGAGATTAAGTATCATGCTCAAGGTCATACAGCGAGAAAGTAGTGTACTAGAACTTCAAAATGGCGTGCTTTTATCAATGTGATTGACAATAGTGATCTATACTTAATGTGAGCTCATAAATATTGTATATCAAGGTAAGAATCAAGTACGTAATGTACACTCTCAACATGACCACCATGAAAAGATAGCTGTGAATATTCGATTTGCTATTACTGCGCAAAGTCTACAGATTAGATTATAAACTCTGAACAGACCCCGGACGTGTCCAGTGCTTTCCTCCAGGGAGGAGAAGAGAGTTTGAAGGATTCTGTAGTTATCAAAATGGTCTCTGGCCTTTTTTTGGGCAGGAGGAGGAGGGGGAGAAGAAATGGGGTATAAAAGACAATATAACTATATGTGGCAGAAAGTACTAGGCTGTATGGCTCATCTGTTCATATCATTGTGTGGTTCATCGGCTTTATCATTTTGTGGTACAGATATTAAAAACAGGTAAAAACCTGTCATTCCTGACAATTGTCCAGTATATCTCCCTGGTAATAAGTTATCTCTGGCATGTAGCTACTAGAATTAGAAACAAGTGGTTTATAACCTAGGTGATAATGATTGATGGTCTCAGGCAAGGGAGCATTCTCCCTCCTACTTTATATTCTTCTTTTGGACAACATTCTATAACTATATTTGATGCTTCTCTGGTGAATTCAGAGTATACAAGCTGATTTCTTAGCTTACATAAAAGTTATTTCTTATATAATAAAGATCCAAATCTGACCTAAGACTTTTACAAGGTACACAGATATGTGTAAGTAAAAGAGACACACACAAGCCTTATATAGCATAATGAGCTATATCAGGGGCTTGAGTGTAATCATCGCTACAAAGATCCACTTCCTCTTACTACTTCTGGTATAGGACCCACAGTTGTCAATTTCCTTAGTAATTTGTTCTCTTTCACTAAAACTTCCCCTTTTGGGGGGGACAGTCTGAAGATGAAAGGCCCAGTCTGCAAATCAAGTATTCAATGTTTTCAGAGTATGCTCTCTCATTTTGTGTTCCTTATTACGGCTTACATTTTCATAATCCCATATTTAAGTAATATGTTAGACATCACTGATGTTATCACAGGGACTAAATTTGTCAGAATTTGAATGCATGATTCATTGATTATACCAACTAATTTTGTGGAGTGAATAGTCCCACCATTTCTAGGCTGCTTGTGAAGAAGAAGACTACTATGTCCAAGAACTTGGGTTGATGGGCTAAAAGGGGAAGAAGGTATCTGAGTCCTTCCTCTAGAACTGCTTTGAACCACCTTATTGTGAAGGGGCCCAGAGACCTGTGATTACCCTCCAAGATGCAGGGGTAACAGGAGTAATAATTTGAAAATATTAAACAGATGCATTTTCATTCCTCTTCTTAAAAATCAGGTGATTTGGCTGCAATTCCCCAGTGTAGCCCTAGGGCGAAGCCCACTTCAGGAAGGAAGATGCTAGGATACAGGGAAAGTAAAGAATAGGCAGGAAGGAGGAGGAAAGAGTCTACCCTTTCTAACCCCAACTGAGTGTAGAAAAAAGGAGATGAAAGTAGATCACCCAAACAGAGACTTTGGAGAAGTCATGACTTTGTTCTCAACCTGAAAGATTTTCTTTTGTCTCCTTTCCCATTAGGCACTCCAGGAATAGACCTTAAAGAACATCTCCCTGATACCGCCTGCCCCAAACAATTGCAGCCCCATAACAGTCAAGACTAAAACCAGTGGCTTGGTATGGCCAGACACAGGAGTAAGGGAGAGGGAAGGGTATCTAAAAGACTAAACATTCACTCAAAAGATGGAGCTATTCAGAGATAGTCTAAAAGGCCAGAAGAGGCCCTAAAACTGTGGACTGGCATTTTAAAAACTGTTTCTGCCACCCCAGCCCTTAGCAGGGTAAGAAGAATTGCTCAGATAAGTATAGAAAAAAATAATCAAGCTCACATGTCTTTGTACATCAACTGTGAATTCAACTTTTGCCTTCTGTACATAGTATTACCTGTAATAAAGCATATGCGGACCATGTCCTCTATCTCCAACTGCCCCATGGAGAAATGGCTCCTCTCATTAAGCACCATGATTAAAGTTGGGGCTGTGGAAGCTGACCTGGGGTTCCAACCTGGTTTCACTTTTTGCTTGACCCTAGCAAGTTACTTTGCATCTCTAAGATTCAGATTCCTCATCTATGAAGTCAGTGTAATAATACTGGTTTCATAGTGTTGTTGCAAAGATTAAATTCCATAGTATATTTAAATAGTCAACACAGTGTCGGGCATATAGCAAATGCTCTTCAGTGGTATGTTAGATGCTACCACTTCAGTGGTAATACATTAGGTATATCCTAAAATGTTCATTCATTCGCTTGCTACTTATAACTGGGTTTGTCATGTATTGGAAGCCAGCAAACCAGGAAAGTCCCAGGCTCTGTCCTTGAGGAATTTGTTGCTGGCCAAGACAAAAATATTGGCAATTATGATACAACATAATGCTTTAATAATTGTACCACATGGGGTGATATGGGACTATAGAAGATGAGCACGTAATTCAGAATGGAAATTGGCAAGTAAATCTGGCAAAGTTACCCTCAGGAGCTATTAGCTAAGCCTCGGATGAATAAGAATTATTAACCTTTCTGTTCACTTCCTATGTGGCAGACAGAGTGTAAGATTCCTTAGGACAGGGGCTTCCTTTGTTTTGTTTGATGCTATATTTGTAGTTCCTAGAACAGGGCCTGACAGGTAGAAGGCACTAAATGAATAAGTAATTCATTTATTTATTCAACCAATACCCGATTTGATTCTCAAAACAACCCTAATGATGAAATTGAGGCTCTAAGAGGAAAAGCAATTTGTTTAGGATTGGACATCAGGTTTTCCCAGTGGCGCACATGCTTAGCCGCTAGGTAGCACTGTCATGTAAAAGAGGTGTGGCAGTGTAGAGGGAAGCCAAAGAACTCCCCAAGCAGATACACTTCGGTGCAGAGGTAGGAGAGGGTGTAGGTCTCTGGGAGACAGCAAGTTGTTTAGTATGGACTCAGAATGGAGGGCACAGTGGCAGGACACAGGGCAAGGACCAGGTGCAGAGAACTGCTATGGCCCAGCTAAGGAGTTGACCTTAATTCTGAAGGTGTTTTGGAAGCATGAAGTGCTTTAGGGAGGGAAATTATGGGTGAAAATTTGCATCAACAAAGTCTGATGCTGACAGGTATGGAAGATATATTGGAGAAGATTAAAATGAGTCAGAGTGATGAAGGTCTAAGCCAGGACACAGGCCAAGGTTTAAAAAGAATGCACAGATTTGGGATTTAGAGAGGATAAAACTTTCAGAGTTCTCTGACTAACTGGATGTGGGCACGGACATCGAATGGGGGTAAAGTGTGCGTAGTGAAGTAGAAGAAGGCGTTTCAAATGAATCCTGGGCCTATGGCTTGGGTGACCAGGTGGATAATGGTATCACTTATCCAACTAGGAAATACAGATTGAATTGCCCTTCTGGAAGAAAGGGTCTCGTAATGTGTTTTGGACACAGAGAAGTACCTACAGGACATCCTCTTGGTGACAATGAGTGGACACTGGGACTCACACATGGTGGGTGGTCATTAGCTGTTGAATGAGGGAATATCTGGGTCTTTGAACTTATGAGGACTTGGGGATTTGGAGGAAATGATCTCACAGGTGATAACTGAAGCTGTGGGTGTTGACACCTCACTCAGGGAGAGAGAGAAGCCCTTGGGGAGGAACTCTTTAAAAGCTGAGTGATTTAAAAAAGAAGGCTGCAGAAATAGACCGTGAAGGATTTTGCATGGTGGGGCAAAGTACAACAGGGAGTGGTTTCCCCGGGCCCGGGGAGAAGCAGGGAGGAGGGGTGTCTTTCAGGCCGAAAGTCACAGAAAGGTTGAATCAGATGAGGCAGAGAGGAGTTCACTACATTTGGTAAGGTGCTCTTGAGGGTACTTTTGAAAGGGTGGATTTCAGATCTGAATAAGGAAATTTTTAGCAAGTAAGGAAAGCTGCAATTCTTTGTAAAATTACCAGTATTCTGATCTACCAAAGATATTCAAAGAAGAAATATTAGATCCAGGGTCATATCTACTCACATGTAGTATCAGTAACTAACTACAATCAACAAGTATTTGCATTAAAAAGTCCTAGCAATATCGGAGAGGTAGATATGTTCACTAATGAGCACCAGTGAGCACCAGATAAACCGATCCTACCTCTGAGCCCCATTCTAGTGGAGTCAAGACTCTTTCCCTCCCTCAAAAATGTCAAACAAATATTCAAAACTCACGTTGGGAGAGCAAGGTTACTAAGGCGGACCCAGAGGACACAGAGCCAGAGCTGTGAAAACAACCAGCATAAAAGGAAGCCTGCAGCAGTCTCGGCACAAAGATCCAATCAAGGAGGATGGATCTGGGAACCAGCCCAGGTTTTCATTTTCAGAGTTTTTAGCTTGTAGCACAGTCCCATTTCTCTTGAGACTTTGGCCAGCAAGCACCGATAATTGTGTATTGGCAGACATCATTGTCTCTCTACTCCTCCAACACACGAGGTTCATCTAGAACAGGCATTTTGCATTGCCTTCAATTTGAAAAATCCAAAGTACAGTAGCAAAGAACGAATGAAATTATTATCTAGGATGCATGTTAATCCTGGTCCCATCCCAGAAGCACCTACTCATCATGAATGCCTTTTCCGGGTTACGGTGGTTCGCTGCAGTTGATATATGCACTACAGTCGCACTACAGTCAAAGGCACTCACAGCCATTACACCATCTTGGATGGGGGCTTCCTTAGATTGTCATCACCCCAGAATGCAGGCAGAAGATCCCACTTGGCTGTCACCATTGCTGTCCTGGGAAAAGAAATTTCTCCCATGCATATGTCCTAGAACATTTTCTAGTAGGGAATGGCAGAACAGCTTATCAATCTATGACTTAAATTAGTATGTTTCACACCCAAAATGATAGCAGGGAATAAGTGTGTGATTGGTGGGCCGGCCAGAGGCCCTGGCCCTGAAATCACACTGGTGGCACAGAAATGTTGACAGTGGTCCTTGCTCACTGCCTTAACCCCAAGGCATAGATGGTTTCTGTATGATATGCTTATGCCTGCTGGCATTTAGTAATAGCATTTAAGAAAAACTCGTAAATAATGTTTTCTCCCTGATGAAGAAACCCTCTTCAAAGCCAGCCTAAATAGGTGTGTTCCTCTGGGACTGACTTTTAAGATTTACTTGTCTTTGCAGATTATTTACCTGCACATTTGTAGTTATGCTGACATCTGCACAAGGCAGCACCTTGCAAGCACCCTTCCTATGTGCTAGTACAATAGCAAGGTTTCCATAACGTCCAAACACAGAATATACCATTGTGTAAGATTTCTCTGTGTCGGAACTTATTTTCTAATTCACTTTCTCTTGGATTTTCTCAAGTTTGGACTTAATTTCGTAAAATAACTCATAGAACATGATGGAATACAATTTAAAAACACTCACAGAGCATTATGATTTCTGTAATCATTCAGTCAAATCTGTTCAATGTGGAGTTTCAGTCTATTAAATAAAAATGTGCGTTTGAATTATACCATCTGGTTAAATTTAAGAGCTTTAAATATGTTTTCCATAAAAATACAATGTGACAAATGTTATAATTGAAGAATGTATTGAGTATCACAGGAATAGAGAAAAGAAAGAAACCACGTCTGGAGAAATGAAAAAAAGCTTCACCAAGGCTGTGATGTTTATTTGTATTACAGCTCAATCATTCCTTCAACAAATATTTATTGAGCACCTATGTCCTAGGAATAATTCTAGGCACTGAAAACATAGAAGCTAACAACATGCAAACTCCCCAGCCCTCAGAGAACTTACACTTGAGTGTGTAAGTGTGCATGTTATGAGGTGAGGGGAGTTAGGAGGTGAGGCTGGAAAGATCACAGAGGGACCGGAATGTGCAGAGCTCTGAACAGCCTAGACTTTGACTGAACTCAAGTTAGACACCATGACTTTGTAGTAGCGTTAGTGGTGTGTGTTGGCACAGATGTGAATTCTAGCAATATTGGTAACAATTATAGCAATAGTGATACCTATTATTTATTGGGTACCTTTTTAAAATTATATTTTATTGATTATGCTATCACAGTTGTTCCACTTTTTCTCCATCCAGCAAGCCCCACTCCCTCAGGCAACCCCTAAACCACTGTCCATGTCCATGGACCACGTGCATAGGTTCTTTGGTTACTCTCTTCCCTATATTGTACTTTACATCCCCATGACTATTCGGTAATTACGTATTTGTACTTCTTTTTTTAAAAAAATATATTTTATTGATTATGCCATTACAGTTGTTTTATTTGCCCCCTTCATTCCCCTCCACCCTGTACACCCCTCCCCCACCATCCCCCTTTAGTTTATGACCATGTTTCTCAAGTTCTTTAGATTCTATATTTTCCCTGCTATTCTTGCCCTCCCCCCTACCTATTTTCTACCTACCGTCTATGCTACTTATTTTCTGTACCTTCTCCCCCCTTCTCCTTTTCCTACTCCCCTGTTGCTAACCCTCCATGTGATCTTCATTTCTATGGTTTGCTCCAGATCTAGCTGTCCTCTTAGATTGCTTTTGTTTTAGGTGTGGTTGTTAATAACTGTGAGTTTGTTGTCCTTTCACTGTTCATCTTTTTTATCTTCTTTTTCTTAGGTAAGTCCCTTTAACATTTCATATAATAAGGGCTTGGTGATGATGAACTCCCTGAACTTGATCTTATCTGAGAAGCACTTTATCTGTCCTTCCATTATAAATGAAAGCTTTGCTGGGTAGAGCAATCTTGGATGTAGGTCTTTGGATTTCATGACCTGGAATACTTCTTTCCATCCCCTTCTTGCCTGTAAGGTCTCTTTTGAGAAATCAGCTGACAGTCTGATGGGAACTCCTTTGTAGGTGACTGTCCCCTTATCTCTTGCTGCTTCTAGGATTCTCTCCTTCATTTTAACTTTGGCTAATGTAATGATGATGTGCCTTGGGTGTTCCTTCTTGGGTCCAACTTCTTTGGGACTCTTTGTGCTTCCTGGATTTCCTAGAAGTCCATTGCCTTTGCCAGATTGGGGAAGTTCTCTTTTATTATTTGTTCAAATAAGATTTCCACCTGCTCTTTCTCTTCCCCTTCTGGTACCCCTATAATTTGGATGTTGGAGAGTTTAAAGTCCTGGAGGCCCCTTAGTCTCTCCTCATTTTTTGGAATTCTTGTTTCTTCATTTTTTTCTTTCTTCTGGTCTGCTCCCTTGATTTGAGTCCCAGTTTCCTTTCTTTTTTTTAAATTTTTTTATTGATTATGCTGTTACCGTTGTTCTATTCCCCCTTTCAATCCCCTCTACCCTACCCCCCATCCCCACCATTACCCCCCCTTTAGTTTATGACCATGTGTCTCAAGTCCTTTAGATTCTATATTTCCCATGCTATTCTTGCCCCCATCTATTTTTTATCTACTGTCTATGCTACTTATTTTCTGTACCTTCTCCCCCCGTCTCCTCCTCCCACTCCCCTGTTGCTAACCCTCCTTGAGATCTTCATTTCTATGTTTCCACTCCTGATCTAGCTGTCCTTTTAGTTTGCTTTCATTTTGTGTGGTAGTTTGCTTTCGTTTTGTGTGGTTGTTAATAACTGTGAGTTTGTTGTCCTTTCACTGTTCATGTTTCTTTAACTTCTTTTTCTTAGATAAGTCCCTTTAACATTTCATAAAATAAGGGCTTGGTGATGATGAACTCCTTGAATCTGATCTTATTTGAGAAGCACTTTATCTGTTCTTCCATTCTAAATGAAAGTTTTGCTGGATAGATCAATCTTGGATGTAGATCTTTGGATTTCATGACTTGGAATACTTCTTTCCAGCCCCTTCTTGCCTGTAAGGTCTCTTTTGAGAAATCTGCTGACAGTCTGATGGGGACTCCTTTGTAGGTGACTGTCCCCTTATCTCTTGCTGCTTCTAGGATTCTCTCCTTCATTTTATTTTTGGCTAATGTAATGATGATGTGCCTTGGTGTGTTCCTTCTTGGGTCCAACTTCTTTGGGACTCTCTGAGCTTCCTGGATTTCCTGGAAGTCTATTTCCTTTGCCAGATTGGGGAAATTCTCCTTTATTATTTGTTCAAATAAGTTTTCCACTGGTGGCTGTGCCTTTCCCCCTTCTGGAGCATTTAAAGATGTCCTGGAGGTTCCTAAGACTCTCCTCATTTCTTTGAATTCTTGCTTCTTCACTCTTTTCTGTTTGGCCATTATTTGGTTTCTTCTGGTTCACTCCATTGATTTGAGTTTCAGTTTCCTTTTTATCGCTATTGGTTTCCTGTGCAATTCCATTCATTTCAATGAGTTTTGCCTTCATATGTTTGTCTAATTTGTGGCTATAATCAACCAGTTCTGCGAGGATCCTGATCACCAATGTTTTAAACTGTGTGTCTGAGAGTTTTGCTATTTCTTCATCGCTTAGATCTATAGGCTCTGGGGCTTTGAGGTCTTCCTGCACCATTTTTGGTCTGTTCGCGCCCTTTAAGTGTGAGAAGCGGCACCTTGGACTCTCAGGTTGCTGGGTTGTGACGCTGTATGTGGGGGCGTGGTCAGAGCGGGGAAATGGCGACCCCCTCTGCTGTTTCTCACAGTCGGATGAGTAGCAGCGCCCTAGGTGGCTCACCTGGGCTGGGCCACTCAGAGTCGCTGGGTTATGACGCTGTATGTGGAGGTGGGGTCAGAGCAGGGAAATGGCGGCGCCCTCCCTGCTGCCCGCCATGGGGACCCGCTGGGTCCCAGTCCAATCGCCCACTCCCTCGCCTGTCCACCCGCGCACAAATGCGCGACCACAGTCAACACCCAGCCCCGCTCCCCCGCTGTCTCCCCCGCGGTCGCTCGCCTGGTCACTCGCTTGATTGCTCACTAGGTCCAACCCTGCGCCTGGATTCCATGCGCCTGAGTCCGTCTGACCGAGTTTTCCTTTGCAACCCCACTCCACCAGCTGCTGGTTTCGTCCCTTACCGGTCAGGCTGAAGAATTTGTTGTTAATGGACTTCCGAAAAGTTCAATTTTCCGTGTTCTGGCTATGTTTTCTGTTGCTAATATTTAGTTGTCTCTAAACTTGGTTGTGTGAGAAGGCACCGCATCTCCACTTATGCCTCCATCTTGGCGGAAGTCCTCCCAGTTTCCTTTCCATCACTATTGCTTTCCTGTGCATTTCCCTTCATTTCAATTAGTTTAGCCTTCATATGTTCCTCTTATTTGTGGCTAAAATCAACCAGTTCTGTGAGCATCCTAATCACCAGTGTTTTGAATTGTGCATCTGATAGGTTGGCAATTTCTTAGTCACTTAGATTCATCGGCTCTGGGGGTTTGAGTTCTTCTTGAGCCATGTTTTAATCTGTTTGCACCCGTTAAGTGTGAGGAGAAGAGCCTTAGTTGTTCACCAGGGTAGGGCCACCCAGGTTGCTGGTTTGTGACACTGTATGTGGGGGTGGGGTCAGATAGGGAGCAATAGCAGTCCCCTGTGCTCCTTCCTGCTACTGGGGCCTGCACGGTCTGTCTCCCTGCTCGCTCCTTCGCTGGCTTATCTGCGCACAAATGTGTGATCGCAGTCAGCCAGCCACCTTGCGCCTTCACTGGGTCTGCCCGTAGCTACCCCACACCCGGGATCCACCCTTGGCTGCCTGCCCACCTGGGTCAGGGGATCTTTTTTGCCTGACCTGCTCCACTGCTGGCTCTGCCCCTCTTACTGGTCTGGCTGAGTAGTTTGTTGTTGTCGGACTCCCATATTGCTCAATTTTCTGTGATTTGGCTGCATTTTTTGTTGCTAAAACTTTTGTTTTTAGACTTGGTTGTGCGGGAAGGCACAATGTTTCCACCTATGCCTTCATCTTGGTGAAGTCCCGTATTTGTACTTCTTAATCCCCTTACCTCTGCACCCATTACCCTACCCCCCTCTCCCATTTGGCAACCATCAAAACACTCTCTGCATCCATGATTTTAGTCTCTGTTCTTGTGTGTTTAGTTTGTTTCTTAGATTCAATTGTTGACAGATATGTATTTTTGACATTTTATTGCTCATAGTTTTGATCTTTTTCTTAAATAGGTCCCTTTAACATTTCATATCATAGTGGTTTGGTGATGATGAACTCCTTTAGTTTTTTCTTGTCTGGGAAGCTTTTTATCTGCCCTTTGATTCTAAATGATAGCTTTTCTGGGTAGAGCAATCTTGTACTTTTTAATGAGCCAAATACTATGTTTTAAATGAGTAGGTCTTTTAACTTAGGGGGAAGGGATGATTTTCAATCCCATTTGTCAGAGGAGGTAACTACCGAAATACTTTTCCTTGATCACCAGCCAGGAAGTGGCCAGCTGGGCATGAACATACCTGCCAGGTGTCAAAGCTGTCATTCCTACTCACTGAAGCCCACCTTCCATTAGGGTCTGATAAAACCTGGGCAAAAGAATGCAAAATCCAGAGTTGGGGGGTAGCAGGCATGAGACGGCAGAAGGACACAGAGGCAAGAGAATGTGGATGGCTGCCCCGAAAGCAATTCAGTCTATGGGGCAAAAAGGTAAAGCCTGCAAAACGCTGGAGGCAGAGGGGATGTGAGGAGGGTGTGAATTATTCGAAGAAGGATAGATGTTAGTTGAACATTAAGGAAAAGGAAGGGGGAGGAAGGGATACCAGGATTTGGGTTAGCAGTATATGTCAGAGAGAAAAGAATTTTCTTACCCTTATTTATAGTAGTTAACTATTTTCTGAGTAAGCCTAAACTACTAATGTCCATTTCTTTGATACCCATCTTCTGGAGGGGAGAGAGACCACAAGGGTTTTTTTTTTGTTTTTTTTTGTATTTATTTTCAAAGCTAAAATCTGCTTTCATTTTCACTATACTAAGACCACTACAATTCAATCACCCTGCTACAGACATGCATGTTTGAATGTTCTCACTGAAATGTGCCCATGCCCATGTTCATGAAATTCCTTTATTTCCTCCCCCTATATTATTCCTATGTTTAAGTAAAGCACATGTTGTTGAACTGACTTGGTAGGACAACTGAAAAAAGATAAAAGGCTCAGTTGGGTTGCAAGGGAAATGAAGAGACTCTATATACCATCAACAAATAAATAATCTTCCAGAAGGCTCAGAAGCTTTCAAGCAACTATTTCTTCAGAGCTCTCAAAAGTCAGCCAACCCATTGGGCTTTATTTCTAACTTTGATATTGAGAAGTCCTAATTGAATGATGAGACTCCTTAATATAAATACAAAGCCAGTAGGGGAGGGGTGGGGACAGTACTAGTTCTAACAGGTCCGGGTGGCCTCCAGGGTTTCAGAGCCACTCAGAACCTAGGCCAGCAATGGCAACCAGGAACCCTGGGAGGAAGGGTCTTCCTGAGCCTGGGGCTTCTCTGTGGAGTCTGTTGTGCATGGCAGTAGCGCGCCGGCTCACGGGTGGCTCCTCCCCAGTGTGTCAAGGGAACATGAGGCCAGCAGCTGGGAAGCAGTGTGAGTAATGGAAGAGAAATTCACCAATTTCTGATCTCATCCAAATAAAATTTTAAAAAAGAAATTAAAGCAGCTTACTTCATTAAAAAAAGAATGCAAATGGAAATTATGAAGTAAGACTAAGTTTCCATTAGAAATGTTTTAATTAGTGCTTAAACTTTGTTTACGCAAGAGTTTATAATGTCAAGTATCTTCATGATACTTCATGATACTATCTCAACTCACATTCACCATCTATAGAACATGAACATGAACATGAGGGATCCAACTACAGAGTACAACACATGAAAACATAACAGGTCACCTTCAAGTGGCTTCTATTTAATTTCTACATGGAGGAAATCCAAAGGGATCTTAGTCTTAACACGTAGGAAGCCACAATGAGTAAATAGTCAGCTAATACAGCTAGATTAGTCCTTGAGACTAATGCCTCTACACAGCCTGCCTTTCATACCCACCCAAACACCCAATTCCAGTTTTTTCAGGAGATGCTATCAGCATTCAAGGATGCAATTTGATCATCATTAATGAGAAGTAATGATGTGTAGTGGGATGTGTATGAATTGTTATCATATTATCTTTCCCTCTTTTTTTCCTAGGAACTATTCCTTTAAACCTGTGATTCAAGTAGAGCTTGACAATAATAGTATTCCATGTGCCTGGCACTAGGGAATGGTTCAGAGTTAGTTGTGTGCCCCAAACCAGGTCATTTAGAATATTTCCCTAGAATTTTTAAAAATTAGAGTTGCAGTGTGTGTGTGTGTGTATACATATGTATGGGGAGACAGTATCTTCCTTATTGAAGATTGCAGTTTGGAATTAAGAAAATACAGTCTAAAGTTCTGGGCAAGAAAAAAAAATAAGGCATCTAATCCAGAAAGGAAGAAATAAAACTATCACTATTTGCAGATGATGTGATACTGTGTATTAAAAAACCCAAAGACTCCATCGAAACACTGTTAGAACTAATAAATTCAGTAAAATTGAAGGATACAAAAATCAATATACAAAAATCTGTCACTATTCTATTCTATACACTAATAATGAACTACCAAAAATAAATTAAGAAAACAATTCCACTATAATTGCATCAAAAAGAATAAAATACCTAGGAATAAATTTAACCAAGGAGGTGAAAGACATGTACATTGGAAACTTTTAACACATTGATAAAAGATATTAAAGAAGACACAAATAGCTAGATATTCCATGCTCCTGGATTGAAAAAACTAATATTATTAAAATGTCTACACTACTCAAAGCAATCTACAGAGGCAATGAAATCCCTATAAAAATTCTAATGACATTTTTTCACAGAAAATAATCCTAAAATTTGTATGAAACCACAAAAGATGCCAATAGTCAAAGCAATCTTAGAAGAACAAAGTGGAGGCATCAACCTTCCCAATTTCAAATTATTGTTACAAAACTATAGTAATCAAATCAGTATGGCATTGACATAAAAATAGACTGATAGATCAATGGAACAGAATAGAAGGCCCAGAAATAAATCTACACACATGGTTAATCAGTTCATAACAAAAAAGCCAAAAATACACAATGGGAAAAGGACAGTGTCTTCAATAAATGGTGTTGGGAAAACTGAATTGCCACATGCAAAAGATTGAAACTGGACCATTATCTTACACCATTCATGAAAATTAATTCAAAATGGACTGAAGACTTGAACGTGAGACTTGAACTATAAAACTCCTAGAAAAAGACATAAGCAGTAAGCTCCTTGCCATTGGTCTTGGCACTAATTTTTCGAGTTTGCCTCTAAATGCAAAGGCAACAAAAGCACAAATGAAAAAGTGGGATTGCATTAAACTGCAAAGCTTCTGAATAGCAAAGGAAACCATAAAAAAAAAATGAAAAGGGCACCATACTGGATGGGGGACAAATATTTGCAAGTCATATATCGGACGAGAGTTAAATATCCAAATTATATAAAGAACTCAAACAACTCAACAGCAAAAAACCAATTAAAGAAATAGGGAGAGCACCTGAATAGACATTTCTCCAAAGAAGATGTACAGATGGGCAACAGGTACTTGAAAAGGTGTTCAACATCACTAATCACAGAAATGCAAAGCAAAACCACAGTGAGATATCGCCTCACACCTGTTAGAGTAGCTGTTACCAGAAAGACATAAGTGTTGGTGAGGATGTAGAGAAAAGGGAACCCTTGTGCATTATTAAGGAGAATGTAAATGTCACAGCCATTATGGAGGTTCCTCAACAAATTCAAAATAGAACTACCATGTTACCCATCAATTATGCTTCCGGGAATTTATCCGAAGGCAACAAAAATGCTAAAAGTTATGTGAAACCCTATGTTCATTGCAGCATTATTTACAATTGCCAAGACAAGGAAACAATCTAAATGTTCACAGAGAAATAAATGGATGAAGAAAATGTAGTGCACATATACCATGGAATATTATTCAATCATAAAGAAGAAGGAGACCTTCCCACTTACAACGACATGGATGGACCTTGAGGGCATTATGCTAAATGAAATAAATCAGAGAAAATGACATATGACCTCACTTATACGTTGAGTATAGAAACAAACAAATTCATAGAGAGAACAGCAAGGTGGTTGCCCAAGATGAGGGGGTGTGGTCAAAAGGCACAAACTTCCAATTATACAATAAATAAGCCAGGGGATGTAGTATACAGCATGACACCTGCAGTCAATGATACTATATTATGTATTTGAAAGTTGCTAAAAGATCTTAAAAATTCTCATAAGAAAAAATTTTAATTATGTGTGATGATGGATGTTAATTAGACTCATTGTGATGATCATGCCGTATATACAAATATTTAATCATTATGTTGTATACCTCAAAGTAATGTTATGTCAATTATAGCTCAAATAAAAAAAGAAAATGTAGTACAAGTTGATAATTTGAACAGAATAGTAGAAGTATATTTACTTCTACTTCTAATAGTAGAAGTAAAATTTGAACAGAATAGTAGAAGTAGAAAGAGGTGATGGTCTGGATTAACATAGACTAGAATTTGAAGCCAGATGCTGGTACTTACAAGTTGAGTAACCCTGGCCAATTATTTCTCTTAGCCTCAGTGTCTTCATCTAAAAAATGGGTACACTAAGATTTACAAGGTGACATTTTGAAAGTAAGAAAAACTAGATTTCCACTTTATCCACTGGAGCCATAATTTTTGACAGTCTTCCCTTCCAAAAGTTGGATCTATTTCTCCTGCTCTGGAATCTGGGCAGGCCCTGTGACAGCTCTGAGCAATAGATTTTGGTATGAATTATGCCAGCCAGTTCCTAGCCTTGACCTTACAATGACTGGCAGCTTCTGCCTCGATCTCTTGGAAACCAGCTACCCTGTAAGAAGATGAACCACCCTGGGACCACCATGCTGTGGGAAGTACAAGCCATGTGGAGTGGACCTGGAGGATGTGAGCATAGAGAGGACAGGAGGACAGGGGTGCAAAAGAGGCATGAACCCACACAGGTCTCCAAACACATGACTGCAGAAGCGTCCTCCAGACCCAGCCACCATGGCCGGTGGTGAACACTACGTGGATCAGAGACAAATTGCCTAGCCAAGGACTTCCTAAATTCCTGATCCACAAAACTGAGCTAAAACAACATGGTGTTGTTTTAAGTGAATGAGTTTGGGGGTTGTCTGTTAGGCAGTAATTGATAACAGTGACACTTCGTTGGTTTTCTATAATGCATCACTCCAAAACTCAGTGGGTTAAACAATAGTAACCATTGTATTACCTCTCACTCTGGAGGCTGACTGGGCTCAACTAGGGGGTTGTCACTTATCTCTCACCCAGATGTAATTAGTAGGTGGCTAACTACTGAAGTCATTTTAATGGCTTCCTCAGTCTCACAACTGGTGGTTGACATCACCTTGGGCGGGACTTCAGCTGGGGCTCTGGCAGAACTAGACCTTTACAGACCTGTCCAAGTGGCTTGGGCTCCCAGTACTGTCATCCCTAAAAGGCAGCCATGAGACCATGGCAGTTTTAAAATCTAGTCTTGGAAGTCACAGACCATAACTTCTGTCACCCTTTGCTGGGCAAGGCAACCACAGGAGTCCACCCAGATTCAAGAGGAAGCGTTGCTGACTCCATCGATGCGCTAAATAGGAAGGGACTGTCAAGGTCACACATGGGGGACGCTAGTGTGGTAGGCACCTTCGGAAACTACATGCTGCCCCCCAAGACCCTGCATCACCTCTGAGTCCCTGTGTCCTCAACATGGGGCTATTAAAGCAAGAATGCAAGAGAAGAAAGGAATCAGCACTCAAGCGTTGTTTCAAGGTAGACTTTCAAGCCCACAGCACAGAAAATAACCTGAAGAAAAGTTTGTGTGTCTAGAAATTCTGATTTTCAAGAATCAAAATCTTACCATCCTTGAAGGACTCAGAAGAGAAAGTTCATGCTATGAGCCAAGTTCACACTGTAAGCCATGAGACTATGTGACTAGTTGGAGACTGTTGGGGTAGGGGCAGCCTCATCCCACACTGGCTTGGGAATTTGAGAGTAAAGGGAGCCTGTTCTCCATTTTATATCTGGAACCTTGAGGACTGGCGAAGCCACACAGAGGTTCTTGACTCACTATGCTTTGGACAGGTAACAGGAGGGGCCAGATGCAGGTGAAGGGTTTGGTGTGACACTGATTGTTCTGCAGAGCTGAAATGTTTCTGGGAGGCTGGTGGGACACATCTGACCCTATGTGGTAGTGACAGAAACGTCAGCAGAAAACAGGCCTCTTATGCTGACTCCGTTGATTTTTCTGAGGCAGAGTCACCATGAGAGCAACTAAAAAACAAAACTGTGTTGTTCCCAGAAACACCTTGTAAAAACGTGAAGTGTGTCAATAGGCATCACTGCATTCTCTCCCTTACCAAATAAAAGCAGACCAGAGGCAGAAGCAGAAATTAGGCTGGTGCCATTGGTTGGGACAATGCACAGTGCATTTCAAGAGGAAGATTCTCCCCTGTGGCTCCCTCGTTTTCAACATCTGCTTGAACCAGAGCCATCGCTCAGTTTCGAATTTTCAGAATCACTCCCCTCCCCCTCCCGTGTCTCTAATTTGGTCACCGTACTTGCCCATTTCACAACAGGACATGTAGGTCCCTTCCTTTCCTCTCCTACTCCCAATGCACTACAGTGGACATACCACCTCATGCCTTGCTCATGAGATTCTCTGGAGAGGTTTCCTTGCTTCCTGACTTTCTTACTTCTCCATGCTTCTGACATACCAACGTGAAATTGATCTTCCTCCCTTATTTTTCAAAAGTCTTCAGTGGTTTTCTCACAGGGTCCGCATAAAAACTGCATGTTTTCCTTTTGGCAGTTAAAGCCTTTACAATCTAACTACCCTGAGAAACGTATCTCCCACGGCATATAGTGAGGATTGGATTTAACATGGTGACCTCTTAACCTGGAATGATGGTTCTGTGTCAACATATGTAATTCTGTGTCCTGGTGTCAGCATATGTCATGAGCAGAGAAAAGAGCCTGTGAGTGTTACTATTTTGAAACATTCACATATGCTTTTGTAGAATGAGATTCTTCCACCCAATTATTGTACTGGACTATGTTCAGTGGGCCTGCTAGGTCTCTAAGCTACCACTTGAAAATAACTTCAGCTGGCTTCATTACAAAGCTGGGAAGAGGAGAGCAGCTTAGTCGAATGAACTGTGATGTAAATGTAACAGTATCTGAGTTGTTCTCTCCTTACAGTCCCTGTCCATCCCGGAGGAGGAGAGCACGCCAGGAACATCCAGCCCCGGCCATCTCATCTTCGCCACCACTCTGACTAATCAGATTACATCATTAAAGTTAGAATCGCTATGTCTCAGCAAATGAAGTGATCAGCTTAAAAAATTCATGGACACTTATTGCCCAAAAGAAATAAAGAATCTTAGCATCGCTTGTCTGGTTAGAACATGCTAAGTTCCCTAGAGGTCAAGTCGTGAGGCCGGATGACATGGCCCCAAAAAGTTCCTCTGGCTGGTCACTTACATTTGAACATGACCTGCTGAACAGCAGCCCTCACATTTTGCACGCAAAACACTCGGCTCTGGGTGAAGTAAATTGTTCTGTAAGTGGTCTCCGCCTACATTCACCAGACTTGAGAGGAGTTCCGAAGTTTGGACACAGAGCTGTGGAGTGAAGCCAGTAAACTTCACAGTGATTATGAAACAGCTGCAAATCCATGCTCAGGACATGCATTATACAAATACCATATAAAGGCCACATTCAGATAAAGAGAAGAAATATGGCTTTGCTGGTGCTAATCAAGGTGTGAAGCATGATTCACTAAAGAAACTGGAGAATGACCCCCTCATGTTGCCTACTGATGCAATTCCAAAATGTATAATTAATCTATATTACATTCCCTACTTTATTTTCTCCACTCGCCCTCCTCCAAAAGAATCATGTACTCCCATCCTTTAAATTCATCACTCTAGCCATTCACAGCATGAAAGAAAAAACTCAATCACAAACCAACACAAATGCCTGCCCGATCTCTCAGAGCTCCTGCACATTGTCTTACTGACAAGAGACGAAGCCCTAGAGCCAGCAGAGACTTTGTTGTCCACGATACTGTCTGTCCTAGAAAGGAAGATATTAAACTCACTGAAGAGCCCCTTTTTCATTTGCCTTGAATATCAATCAGGCAAAAGCAAGAGCCAAGTTTTATGCATGATTTTATGCACAATTATAATTCTCTCCAAAATGGGAAGTGGAGGTAAGGGAACTTTTGGATCCTGTTCCACAAATCTTGATAAATTTTATTAAATTTGGCATTCTTGGTTCCACTGGATAGAGAAAACCACATTTTATAGTTATCAGTAGATTTGAAATAGGCTTATTTGTATGAAGTGCTTTGTTCTATTACAGTCTGAAAAAAGTATCATTTATATTCCAAAGGCTTTCAGCAAATAATTGCAAGGGATACCCCACGAATGAGGGATGGTGTCAGGTTGTGAATGAAAGGAAGAGGGATTGGGAGAATTCATCATTTGCAAAGGGCTTTGAAAAGATCTCTGTCCCTCCCAGCTTTAAGTCAGAAGTTTAAAAACTTTTGGTAAATAGGATCAAGATGGAAAAGTTGCTAAAATCCCAACTCGGAGTGGCAGAGCAGGATTAGACATTCACTGAAAACCCAAATATTCACAGCCCTGGAGCTCTGAGTGCTTGCAACTCAATGAAACCTGGGCACTCACCTCCTGCCATAAATCGCATCCTTGAGAGGCTGATAGAGCCGGTATACACCGTTAGCCTAAGGCAGCAACTCTTTGTTTTTATATATAAAGGATTGACCAAAAAAACTTAACTTATTCTTTACTGTGGTCTATGATGGCTCTTTTCTATAATATATTTGACCTTTATGATGAAATAAAAATAGTTGAATTATCAAGTTCTTTTTCTTTAAATCCTCACTCTAGGATATGTTTATTGATTTTAGAGAAGAAGGTAGAGAGAGGGTGGAGGGGAGATAGAGAAAGAGAGAGAGAGAGAGAGAGAGAAACATCAATGTGAGACAAACATTGATTGGCTGTCTCCCATACATGCCCTGACTGGGGATCAAACCTGCAACCTTTTGGTAAAGAAAAGACACTCCAACCAACTGAGCACCTGGCCAGGGCCTGGATTATCACATTCTTATGAAGACAAATATTTGATCACATTACAAATGTCCCTTAATAAAATGGCCATATTTTCACTTCTTAGAAAGCCTGGAGAAATATAACTGGGTAGGAAAACATCCAGGCATCAGTAAGTTTAAAAACAAGTATATTGGCCCTGGCTGGCATAGCTCAGTGGATTGAGCATGGGCCTGTGAACCACACGGTTGCAGTTCAATTCCCAGTCAGGGCACATGCCTGGGTTGCTGGCCAGTTCCCGGCAGGGGACTCGTGAGAGGCAACCACACATTGATGTTTCTCTCCTTCTCTCCTTCCCTTACTCTCTAAATATAAATAAATAAAATATTTAAAAATAATAATAATATTTTAAAAATAAAAAAATAAAACCAAGTATATTATTCTGGGTATCATTTTGTTAGATTCAGTTCAGATTATACATTTTATTCTCCCTTTCTCCCTTGATAAATCCATCCTGCTCAAATATCTACCCAACCACAAAACCCTATCAATTCTTTTCCAGTTCCCTGTTTTGCATTTTGTTTTGACTAAATTCATGTCATCAGCAATGTACAGAACTGCAATAGAGTCTGTCTTTCCCAAGAGTCTGTCTCTTCCCAAGAATCTGTCTTTCTCTTTCCTTACAGCCTATCTTATATATTTGAATAATTTACTATTTTTAATTTTTAGAATATGTGCACAAAGTCCTACGACTCTGAGGACTACAAAACTTATAATATTAAGGGCAAACATTTTTCTTACTACTTTCTTTTATCCCAGTCTCATTTTCATTCATTAATTTATTTTAATTACTTCTTTTTTTTAGTTCTGGGATTGCAATCGAATCTCTAAAGATTCAGATGTATTCTACTAATTTATCAATATCATATAAAAATAATAGAGAACAGTAGTATCTATTTCCTATTGAGAAATTCAACAAGCTTCTATTACTTCTTACCTTCCTTTACAACAGTAACATTCTTAAAATTCTATTTGCTGACTTATTCCAAGGAATATTATTCATTGACTGTCCATTACATTTCTTCTCAACCTTCTCTGCTTTTAATAGTATGGTTTTACCACTATGTCTCTTTTATTCCTTATATTTACATTATTTTCTATGAGTGTAGTTGTCTTCCCTGTTCTGACTGTAGATTGCTTCTAAAACCGAAGTCTAGTAAATGGCATTTAAAATTGTGTAATTTCTTGTTTTCTCCAAAAATCAAGTAGCATTACCTTCCAAGAAAATATAGTATTCTCATTGAATCTTGCAATCAGAATAATATTCCAAGGAAAGTATCAAGGCCAAATGGAGTCTCTGTGTTCACAAGCCATTAGTTGTTTAAAAGTATGCTTTTAATTTTAAGATTAAACCTGAATCTTATCATACCTACAGAGCTGACATTTGTATCTATATCTCTATGTATCGATATAGTTTTTCCTAGGCTTTTGACTTTGAAAGAAGAAACATGCCATGATATTATAAAAACAATCTGATCCTAGGTCTAAATTTATATAATAGCATGACTTTTTAAAAGATATTCCTCATGGAACCCACTACCTAATTTAGACTAGTATCTTCATTATTACTCCTGGCATCCTGGTGTTTATGTTTCTTATATCTGGACTCTTTCATTAGTTTCACAGTTTTTTAGATGCTATGTTATCTTTATTTTTCTCTTCTTCTACATTGTCCTAGAGCACCTGTAAGTTATTTTATTGAGAGTCAAGGAGTAAATTTTTAAAGTCTTTTCATGTCAAAAAAAATGCCTATTTGCTCTCATACTTGGATAGTTGGGCTGAGTATAGAACTATAGCTCCAAAATCACTTCCCTGAGGACCCTAAAAGCAAGGTTGCACTGTGACCCAGCCCCGAGCACAGTTTTTCGAAGCTTCTACCATTCAGGTGATCCCTTCTCACTTCGACTTTCCACCCCAGGTATCTCTGAGGCCTCTTTGATTCTAAACCTAGATAGGTTTTGGCTTTTAAATTGATCTTAAAATTCAGTGGCCTCTTAATTCGAACCTTTATGTTTTTATTTTCTTATCTCCAATATCTTTAACTTTTTCCCTTAAAGATACCCTTATTGTTGGACCATTCAGAGGTGCCCAACGTTTTGGTGTCTCTGGGCCACACTGGAAGAAAGAGAGTTGTCTTAGGCCACACATGAAATACATTGTCACATGTAGTCACAAAAGTATCTCATAATGTTTTAAAAACATTTACGATTTTGTACTGGGCCACATTCATAGCCATCCTGGGTCGCAGGCGGTCCGCGGGCTGCAGGTTGGACGCCCTGGAGATCACCCGGCCATATCTCTGATGCTTTTCTCCTGGTTTCCATGGCCTCATCTTCTATGTTCTGGAATATTGTGTAGCCACAACCAGTAAGTCCTTCTCTTGATTATTAATTTGACAATTAAAATTTTAATTTGTAAGAACTGTTTTTTCAAACTGCCTCTTATCCATAGCAACTTTTGGGGGTGAGGGAGGGAATAGTGGAGTTTAATGGATGTAATACTTTTTGTAGTAAGAATATTAATTCTTTTTTTTTTGGCATTTTCTTCTGTTTTCTGAACTATTGGATCTGTGTTATAATAATTCTCTGAATCATCTGTTCTTTTAAAATATTTTTTTCTCTTGCTTAAAATTTAGCTAGCAATATAACCCCATCCCCTTCCCTTTTTTCTAGAAGTGTGTCAATTTCTGGTCTCCATTTCTGCTTCCAGAACTGCCACAGATTTCTTCTTTTAAAATTTTGTTATTTCATTTGAAGATCTGGAGAGAAGGGAACCAAAACCATATTTTGAATACCATCCTAAAACAAAACACTGATTTTTCTAGAGAGTATTTGCATCATGTTCAGTATATGTTACATAGTAGGGAAAAAAAGTTTAAACAACTTAATGTGGTATTTGGGACTCTGCACTGTTTGACCCCAGTGTGTCTTTCTCCCTTAATCTTTCAGTATTCACATTGAAGAGTCAGTCAACTCTTACCCACTGGAGGTGGTTTATGGTCTGTTCCTTGTCTCTTTTGACTGGTGCTTGGAAGTCCTTTTTTCCTCCTTTTCATCTACCCATATTTACAAAGGAAGGCTCAGCTCAATCTCTATCTATCCTGAAACCTTTATGACCATCTTAGGATAGTCAAAAGTCTATATTATTTACAAACATTTACATTTCATCCAGGCAAACAATTCTGTTCTTTGTGTCAGCAACATCAAATTTTCCAACCAATATACTCTCTCTTCTACCATTTTCACCTGACATCCAAAAGAATTTTACCTCAGTGAAATTAAATCTTAAAAGCAACTCCTTCATGTTTTGATAGCTCACCACATGATAAAAATATCAAAGTTTTTGATGAGATGAAGCTTTAAAAAATATAGTAGTGTGCTGAACTTAGGCAGTTATCATGATGTCATGTTTTCTTGAGCAAGAGGCAAGAGTGGTCGGATATTCTTATTTCAAGACACCTATATAGACTTGTTATTTATTCCTGGTTGGGGACAATGTGGCCACTACACCATGTTCCAAGCACTCATTTCGATTCTTTGACCAACCAAGCAAAGTTTCCTTTAAACCAGGTACCAGGGAAGGATGCTAATGGTCCAGCCCAGAGCATAATCCAAGGCACAGTTGCACGCGTGGCATTACCTCACACGGGTCTGAAACATATCACTCCCCAAGCGCAGAAGATAATGTTCGAGCCAAGACTCCCACGAGAGAAACTCTACCAAGCAGATATTATATAGCCTGGTCATTGCCTTGAAGAACTGTCACAGAGTAACATGTCAGCATTTTGAAATGCCATGGTGCAGTGAAGGCTGATGCTGTGCTTCAAAGTGGAGGTATGAAGTATTGGAAAACACAAAACCCACCCGGCTTAGAATTCAGTCCCTTAGGGAGGCACTCTGAAGTTTATCTTGACCTGTACTGTTCATGTTTCTTTTATTTTTTAAGGTACCATACCAAATACTTAAAAATAATTATATATATATTTTTTAGAGAAAGAGGAAGGCAGGGAGAGAGAGAAAGAGAGACATCAATGCAAGAGAGAAACGTTGATCGGTTTCCTCCAGTATGTGCCCTGATCAGGGATGAACCCACTACCTAGCTGTGTGCCCTGACCAAGAATGGAACCTACAACCTAGGTACATGCCCTGACCGGGAACCAAACCCATGACCTTTCAGTGTTCGGGAGGTCGCTCCAACCAACTGAGCCACACAAGCCAGGGTCTGGTTCACGTTTCTTAATGCAGTTTGCTGTTAACCTGATAATCATGATTCATTTGAGTTGCTTTCTTGAAGACTGACACATGACTAACTTTAGAACAGAGGCAAACACGTCAGTACATGCATTTTAGGCAGAATGTTATTTGAGGAAAGAGATGCTGAAAATCTGTCATACACAGTACCAGTTGCTGGGCAACCTGATGCCAAGCCAGTTTTATAGACTTTTACAGAAGCACGTACTGAGTGTCCAAAGCGCGAGGGAGAGTAATGAAAATTCAATGTGTCAAACATTGCTCCTGAGAATATTATGTTTTGGAAGTTAAAAATTATACATGTGAAAAAAAAGTAAATGCAAACAATATCCAACCAGGAATGTCATAGTGTAACAACTGCATCACAGGGGATGTGGGGCCACAGGTGTGAGACCGCCAATCAGGGTGTCATTTAACCAGTTTGACCCATTAGTTTAAAGTCTGCCAAAGTTAGCTTTGAACAAGGCTTCGCCCATCCAACAATGGCTGGCTGGAATAGTAATAATAATAATGTGTCGACTCTATGGACTACCCTGCAGACTTGAACACTACCACCGTGCATAGTGTGGCAGCGGGGGAAACCGTTCAACACGGTGGAAAAACCAAACTATGCACAGGTATGGTTACAACTATGTAAAACTGTGTGAAGGAGAACTACAAGGGAAAGAAAAGACAAGTAATTGGTTAGGGTTGGATTATAGATAGGTGACCTGCTTTTTATGATTTCCACTATTACTTTTAATAATGGAAACTTTGGAAACACTACAGAAGTAGAAGAAAATTGACATGTATGAGACATTTGAAAAGGCAGGCAGGCAGCAGCTGGACTCTGGGAGATGTTTACTTAAATGATTGTAGATAATCTAACAGACTCTTCATAAAACAGGAGTATAGGTAAGTACCAAGTGGCTTGAGACTTTTACCTCCATGGCAGCTAAGATGCTGAAATGTGTCTTTGTTTCTTGAGTAGTTTGAACCCAGATGAGCAACTGCACATCTATGACACTCAGAGCTGTATTTCCAGGAAAGGGTAGCCTGTAATTAACATAGCTGAAGTGGTGTGGGGGGTAGGGAGGGCACGAGGGGGAGGAGAGAGGGCATGGAGGTACAGCCCCTGAGACAGTTAGGATTGAACACACACACACATAAGTCATTTGCCTCCCACAACCTCCACTCCACCTCCAGTCCTACCCTGAAGGAGTTCTGCTTCACGAGCAGTTCCAAACATGCACATGAAGGTGTGAGTACCGCTTGTGGAAATAACTTTGGATTCAAACCTGCCTGGGGTCTAATCTTGCCTCTGCCACTTATTAGCTATGTGCCTTGAAGTAGTTAGTGATCTCTCTGAAACACAATTTCCTCACCTATAATAAGCATTAGCAACTTTCACATAGGACATATAAAGATGAAGACAATGTATGTGGAGTTGCCAACTGAGTACCTGTACACAGTAGACATGAAATCAAGTTTTCTCTCTCCCACATTTTTCCCCCTTTGTACACTGGGGGCTGGTGTCCAGGTATTGCAGAAACAGTTTATGTAGAAATGAACGTGAGTCCACCTTGGCTGCAGCTTGTTTTCAGATCTTGCCCCCCCCCCATAGTTACCCTCATGCAAGGACCAGAATCCCTGGGCTATAACTAGCCGTGATGGCAAGATGAGGCCAGGCCAGACTGGTCCGTACAGCAAAGACCGAGAGGGGGGGTTCCTGGGGTGGCTCTATATGTAAGACATACTTACAGCTTCAGGTCTATCTAATCTGGCTTCTAGAGCTGGCTGTACCATACAGTAGCCACAGGATACATGTAACTATTCACACAGAATTAGCTTTAATTAAAGTAAAATTTTAAATGCATATAAAACATTCCTCAATCATACAGCCACATTGCAGATATTCAGTGGGCACATGTGGCTAGTGGCTACCAAGCATGAAGACACAGATACACGACCTTCTCATCAGTCCACAGCCTGTAGGAGTCTGCTCTGAAGTTCTGGGACCATCAGTGGGAATAAGAAATGTCATAGGATTAGTGCTCATCTTCTTTGTTCATTAGTTCCTTTATTTTTAATGACTTTCAGAACAGAAAACTAAACTCGGACACAGAAAGGGGTGGTGGGGGGTAGAAGTAACTCATTTATTGGTTACGGAGCCTCAATATACACAAGCAATCCGGGCACCAGCCTATGAGACATCAACAGCATTCTTCCCACTTACCACAGCCCACTTGTAAAGAAAACTTTGATATGTCAACCTCAGTGACATTTTTGCTAGCCCAAATTAAATACTTAACCAGATTCTACCACTCTATGTAAAAGGCAGAAATCTCCTGTAGGTATGCAATGAATTAAAGGTTTACTAAGTAAGCAGTTGGCAGTTTTATTTTTGAGTCGACAAAGCAGTTGACTCAGGAAGGTACCACAAGGACCCACGACAAGTGATGCAAATTTGTGAATGGGGCATGTGACACCAAATTACTCAAACTGTTCTAAGTTTCATTATCAATGAGATCAAATGTTAATTAAGGCTGGTCTCTAATAATCTGTTTTGTCAACAGGGGACCCTCATGAGTTAGTTACAACCCTACACAAATGCCTAACTCATTATAAACAGTCAGCAGCTCCTAAAGCAGCCATTTGGCTCCTGCAACATTTAGAAAGGAAAATGTCACCCTACTTTAAAATAAATGTATTTTCCTCATGATCAATTTTTATGTTTCCCCGCTTGTGAAGTTTTCATCTGCTCAGGTGCGCGTGCTTCTGCGGAGCCCTGCTCCGAGAAAGAAGCGCTCTGCCTGCAAGATGAGTACAACCGTAAATTCTTGGCCTTTGAACCTGCTTGGGTGTCCCTGCTTCCGGATGGTCTTTCTGCTTTCCTGGTCGGCACCCTGCCGTTATTCACACACCAGGCACTTCAGTGTTTCCCCAGTTTCTTTACATCCTTTCAGTGGAAGGCCTCTTCTCTGATCTCACAGAGTGCATCCACGCCATTAGGAATTTGTGTCCTGTCTCCAACCCTCAGATTCACCTGACAGGTAGCCATCTTACTCTGCCTCTTGTGTGAAGAGACATATCCTGGCCCATTGCCTCCTGCCTTCTCAAGGCCGGCTCTGTAAGTTTTTAACGGGTCCCTTACACACCCTGCTACTGGCTCCTTCTCAGCATCATTTGAACAGGTCAGCTCTCTTCCACCTAAATCTACTCTTCTTCCCCACAGGTCCCGCGTTCTCCTCTCATCTTCATAGTCAAATATAGGAAGGCTTATCTAAGCCTACTCTCTCCACTTCTCCATTTCTCCCTCACTCTGGGGTGTCTTCTGACCATCCCACTTAAATGATTCTCATCAAGATCAACTACTTCCTGTCCCAGTAAAATACAGATAACACAAAAATGTACCATTTTAACCACTGAAATGTATAGTTCAGTGGTATTGAGTACATTCATTCCGGAATTTCCTTCCTTCTTCTATTACTTGTATTGTAAGAGTATTCCATTACTTGTATGTATATACTGTACTTTGATTATTCATCAAAGTGCCAATGGACACTTAGGTTGCTTCCACTTTTTTGGCTACTGTGAATAATGCTGCCGTAAGCATGGGTGTATTCTCTCTCTCTCTCTCTCTCTCAATATCCCTGTTAAATATTAATGACCTTTAAGCTTCTGCTCCGGACTCCCGTTTCTCATTCTGTAATCTTCTTGGGCAATTTTACCTACTGCTTACATGCCAGTGACTCCCAAAGTATACTTGTGGTTCACTTTCTTGTTTTGGGGGGTTGTCCAACCTGTGGCCCACAGGCTGCAGCAGCCCAGGGTGGCTATGAATGCGGCCCAACACAAAATCATAAATTTACTTAAAACTTTGAGATTTGTTTTTTGTGATTAGGTGTTGAGATGTATTTAATGTGTGGCCCAGAGATGTCAAAGGGCTGGACACCCCTGCTCTAGAACATCACAGTCACCCTAAACTCAACATGTTCAGTACTGAGCTTCCAATTCTTGCCCTCTGGCTTGTAATGTTCCCTCACCCTATGTTTCCTATTTCGGTAAATAATACCGCCAAACTCCCCACTTATACCAGGCACCTGGGTATTACATTCTATACCAACCACAGAACTGGCCAAGCTTCCAGGGAGCCCACTGAACAGTAAGGTCACCAGGTGACTAATTCTCCCTTTGATATCCCTGAACCAGGGTCCTTAAAAACTGAGGTGTGCTCCTGTGAAAGACCCTTGTCCATTACCCACCTCTATATACTGCATTTTCCCATGTATAATGTACATCCATGTTTCTGTGCACATTACATATGGTATTATTATACCCATGGGATATAATCATATACATACATATATATATATACTGCACACCATCATTTTCCCCCTCAACAATGTGGGCAAAAAAGTGCACATCATACACAGCAAAACACAGGGTAAAATAGCAACACCTCACCCTGGATTCCCAAAGGGCTTTCCATTACCTTACTCTTCTCAGCATTGAAATAGTGCTTACTACATGGCAAGCAAGCACTCAATTCATGTGTCAAATAAATGAATGAATCCTTGACCTCTCCCTTACCAATCATGCCTATTTTGCCTTCTAAATTGTCCTCAGATCCACCCACTTCTCTCTACTCCAGCTGTCACCACCTGCGCCAGATGTTCATCATCATCTGCTTTGTCTATTTCTAACCTGGTCCCCTCCTGATCATTTTCCACACAGGGCCCAGGGTGGCCTTTCTCAGATCGTGTAAAACGGTGGTTTTACCTCTCCACTTAACTACTTCCACCCTCACTCCCGGGAAACAACCCACAGTTCTTCACTGGCTTCACAAGGCCTTTCTGGATCTGCCTGTCTATCCAGCCTTATCTTTTACTCTTTCCTTAATGGGGCAGCTCATTACCGACACTCTCTTAATTTTGCTACTATGTCATATGCATCTCTTATTTTATTTCGTCTCCAGGTCTTTGAAGTTGTTATTCTTTCTGTCCAAACGATTCCCCCTTCTCTGCAGTCTCCCTTCCCAATGCCTGCTGGCTCCTCCTTTGCCTTCAGGTCTTGGAATAGACATCACCATCCCTTGGAAACACTGATTTCTCTGCACTAGTTCTGGCTTTGCCGTTGCTGCTGGGGCCTCAGAGCATCCTGCCCGCCCACCGTAGTGCTTAGCACCCTGCATCAGAAGTGCCTGCCTTTTTGCTCAAAATGTATCCTCTGCATTTTGCACACTGATGAGGCTGTGGTAGATGCTTAATATTCAATACATAATTCTCCATAAAAAGTTTGTCCTGGGACACCTCAAAACAACCAAAAAAATAGAAAAAATTGCATAACAGTATAACGTACACTCATTCCCACCAGCTATATTTAATTAATTGTTAATATTTAGCCATATTTTCTTTATTATCTTTCTATATTTAACAAATCATTTAAATGCAAATTACAGAAAAAAATTAATGAATTCTTAAGTCTCACCAAAATGTCCACAAATCATGTAAAATAAGCTGCCGAAGACAATAAAAACCATGAATAAAAACCTCTAAATATCTACTTTTGTTAAGTGAAATTCAGATATGTGATCATTAGGCTTTGCACCAGATACTTTTAAAAATGTACCCTCATTCTATCACTTAATTCTCATGAATCTTAGAAGGTAAGCTCATCAATAAACAGACAGAAATCTGTGACGAACAAGTAGCTCTAGGAGGAAGGAGAAACAAACATTTCCTGAGTGCCCGTGATGTACCCAACACTCAAATTATTCCCTCAACAGACTCAAGATGTAATAACTTTGTGAGATCAAATGATGTGCCCAGATCCTACACGAGGTAAGGGACAGAAAATTTTAATTTAAGATTTTAAGTATTTTGTTGTGCTCTGAAATGGATAAAATGCATACTGTTCTTATGTGCACAAGGAATGCTTATAATTCTCTTTAGTTCCCATTACCCTACAGTAAAGGTGAGGCAGCGAAAAGTCAGAGCAGCAAGTACAGAACAAGCATGTGAGAGTCAGAAGCCAGGGTTCTGGTGCTGCGGCTTGTTACCAAATGTCTGATGACAGGCTGGTCACTCATCTCTCATCGCCCAAGAATGTTCATCTATAAAATGAGTTGGATTAGATAATTATTCAGGTTCTTTTCAGCTGCTTCAAATACAAAAACACAAATGAGACCCTGTAATTCCTAGAGGTCCTCAGCTGGTGAGGGCCGGGAGAGAGGGTCTTACTGATCCCATGCATTCTCAGTACGTGTACTTATTGGGGGTACTCATTGTAAATGGAGGCCAGTTTTAATTGAAATGCTGGTCAGTTCAACTAGAATAGCCTTCAAGCTTTCAGAGGCGGACCTCCCACAGATTCTGACAATAACTGATGATGAAGATTGCCCCAAAAGAGGAGCCATGAAAAAGCTGTCATCAACGGAAACCCCAGTGGACACCCCGCCGGCAGTGAGTGAGGGCTCCTTTTTCTCCACAACCTCTCCATCGCCTGTTACTGCCTGTTTGGAAAACAATTTAGTGGTTCAGTCCTCAGAAAACTAAAAGTTACCATATGACCCAGCAATCCCTCTTCTGGGTATCTGCCTGAAAAACTCTCAAACATTTACTCGCAAAGATATACATGGCCCTACGTTCACTGTAGCATTATTCACAGTGGCTAGGACATGGAGACAACCAAGTGTCCTTCAATAGATGACTGGATAAAAAAGAGGTGGTGTGCCCATGTGTGTGTACACACACACACTATGGAATGCTACTCAGCCATAAGAACAGATGAAATACTGCCATTTGCAACAGTATGGATGAACCTTGAGGGATATTGCGGTAAGTGAAGTAAGTCAGTTAGAAAAAACTAAGAACTGTATGATTTCACTCAGATGTGGGACATAAAGCTGGAACTCAGAGACACAGACAGACAACAGTGTGGTGGTTACCAGAGGAAATGGGGTGGGGAGGGTGGTAGAGGGTAAAGGGGGACATATACATGGTGACGGAAGGTGATTTGACCATGGGTGATGGGCACAAAATGCAATACAAAGATCACGTGTCACAGTAATGTAAAACTGAACCTATGTGACCCCGTTGAGCAATGTCACCCCATACATTTAGAAAAAAGGAAACCCCACTTCATCCCTACCCCAACGTGTCCTCTGCCAGATGAGCTGTCCTACTTGTCACACTCAGGATTTTTTTTAAAGGCTCTCCACTTCACCAGCTAGTAAGTCTAAGAACTCTGTCTTATTCACCTTCCTATCTCTAGTGTTTAGTATTTGGCAATTAATAAATGTTTATAAAATGAATGGAAAAGGTCACCACCTCTGAATATCCTAATACAACTTACTTTCAAGGCTCGGCTTGGATGCCATTGTACCTTCTCCACCCCTCCACCCCCAAACTCCCATGACATTTTACCTGTACTTCTCTCGTGGAGTGTTAATTTTCTATATCTGATTATAGGTACTTATGTATGGATCTTCGCTCCCCAAAAGGTCACATTCTGAGACAGGGGCTATCCCTTACTGACCACTGAAACCCCACCGCTGAAATCCTGCAATACCTAGCTCACGACAGTTCATGTTTGTGGAATAAACACATTGTTCATCTTTGTGTGTGTGTGTGTGCATCAAAGCAATTAGCACAGTCCTTTACTTATAGCCATTCAATAAATATTATGGAAATAAATGCTGTTTCTGATAAAATTGTGGTGAGACCGGTACCTCAAAATGCAAATGTTTGTAAATGTTGTACTCCAAACCTTTTGGGGGAAAATATATTAAAGTAGATTACGATGATTATATCTTTAATAATAATCTTAAAGAAATAGACAGACAAAACAAAACAAAAACCCCAAGGTAAACCGAACCAAACCAACCTAACCAAATCAACAATGTCTGGAAAAAAATAGCGTAGCGTTTTTAGGTGAAAAATCGGGAAGTGTTATGGCATGTTGGTAGAATATAATGCTATTCTGCTGTTCCAGCGACAGGCCCGAGGACAGGTAAAGGGTGCTTGTGAGCACAGCTCAGTAAAGTGCGAAGCCCGTGTGCACTCTGGCACCCACTGCAGAAAAACAGGGATACTTAGGGAAAAAGCAAATGTGTAAAATTAAAGATAGTTCTTTTGGATGGTGTTACAGGTGATTTCCCCCCTCCCCAAAGTTTCCTTTAAGTGTATTGTTTTTGTATAAAAATTTTGGTATAGTCAACGTTAACCTTTCTTTCATGTGGCTGTATTTTCTATAGATACTTATTTAGGGAGGACCAAAGCACAACATTAAATTGTCTACTAAGTTGTTTTTGCTCCAGTATGCTGTTCGAGGGTTCAGGTGGTACCTGAACAGGAATGCCGTTCTGTGTCATGACAGCAGAGGCATGTTGTACACAGTGCAGAATTGGATTTGAATGAGAAGCAAGCAGCTAGACTCAGCAAAGGAATCTCATGAACCCATACAACTGATGAGATTACTCCCTCGACGAAACTATAAATATTAGTTCATGAGAGGGCGAAGAGGTTGCAACCCAGCAGGTCTGTGAAGGGGAGAGGAATTAAGAATGGCTGCCTTCTTTGTTCTCTTTTGTCCCCTATCATTTCTTACCCCCTTCTCGTCTATTATCTCACAGGAGTCTGTAAATGATGACCTGTTTTTGCAAATAAAGTTTTATTGGAATACAGCCATGCCCATTCTCTGTGCATGGTATATGGCTGTTTTCGCACTCCAAGGAGTTGAATAATTGTGACAGAGACTGGATTGCTCCCAAAGCAGGACTTATCTACTGTGCTTCCTTACAGAAAAAGAGACATTTGTCCTGTAGCTTCAGGTACACAAAGACATTGATAAACAGATACCCAATTTAAGCACTGGGTTGCCTTATGCTACTTTTTTTTCAACCATGCCAACCTGGAAGACAGGGAGATTATATAATTTATCATCCAAACTAAGATATTTTGAGGGTGAAAGGAGGTGCTCAACAGACCATACACAAGGACAGCATCAGTGAACCAGGACTATCCCAGACTCCAGACGTGCATGCTCCCCACCAGAAGGGCTAGTATACAGAGCAGGTTTCAAAGGGCACTCAGCATCTGTTCGGGAACTGCTTTATGTGCACAAGGTAAGCTTAGGTGACCCTTCTCCTTGGTCTTCCTGTTTCACTTGCCCTCAGATGCCTTTCCGCTTCCTTCCGTCCCAACCCTACTCTAGAGTCAGCTTTGGTCTCGGAAAGGTCCAGCTTTTCAGACACCACTCATGGGGCAGTATTTCCTTTTGCATTAGAGCAAAAGGGGAAAAGTTTACTCATCTTACTTAAATAAATTATTTCAATTTAATACATGTAATTTCGTACCTGAATATTTCACTTTAGGAGAAGAAATTTAGGTTTCTTTTCTAAAATAATTTATTTAAAAATGATGAACAATCATACCACTTATCACAAAGAAACCAAGGCAAATATGGTATATTATCCATTGATCTGAGCTTTTAATATTCACCACTAATTTAAAGAATTATTTAATAGTGAAGCTCTAGGTGGGACTTCTGCCAAGATGGAGGCATAGGTGGAAGCACTGCACCTTCTCCAACAACTAAGTTTAAAAACAACAAAGTTTTAGCAACAAAAATGCAGCCAAACCACAGAAAATTGACCTACACAGAAGTCTGATGACAACGAATCCTTCAGCCAAACTGGTAAGAGGGGCAGAGCCAGCAGCAGAGCAGGGTTGGGCAGGAAAGATCCACCGGACCAACCCGGACGTGCCACCCAGGTGCGACAGCAGCCGTGGGCAGATCCCAGGTGTGGAGAAGCTGGCGGACCCACTGAGGGCACAAGGTGGTGGATCCACTGACGGCTGACCACGGTCACACATTTGCACGCAGATAAACTGGTGAAGGAGTAAGCAGTGAGACAGACCATGTAGGCCCAGTGGCAGGAAGCAGCAGAGGGGACCACCATTGTCCCTCTCTGACCCCGCCCCTACATATAGCATCACAAACCAGCGACCTGGGTGGCCCTGCCCTGGTGAACAACTAAGGCTCTGCTCCTCATACCTAACAGGCATTAACAGATCAAAACATGGCTCAAGAACAACTCAGAGCCCCAGAGCCGATAAATCTAAGCTACCAAGAAATAGGCAAACTTTCAGATGCACAGTTCAAAACACTGGTGATCAGGATGCTCATAGAACTGGTTGATTTTAGCCACAAATTAGAGGAACATATGAAGGCTAAACTAATTGAAATGAATGAAAATGCACAGGAAACCAATAGTAATGGAAAGGAAACTGGGATTCAAATTAAAAAAGTGGACCAGAAGAAGGAAAAAAATGACCAAACAGAAAAGGATGAAGAAACAAGAATGCAAAAAAATGAGGAGGCGCTTAGGAACCTTCAGGACATCTTTAAACATTCCAACATCCGAATTATAGGGGTGCCAGAAAGGGAAGAGGAACAGCCATGAGTGGAAAATTTATTTGAACAAATAATTAAGGAGAACTTCCCCAATCTGGCAAAGGAAATAGACTTCCAGGAAATTCAGGAAGCTCAGAGAGTCCCAAAGAAGTTGGACCCAAGAAGGAACACACCAAGGCACATCATCATTACATTAGCCAAGATTCAAATGAAGGAGAGAATTCTAGAAGCAGCAAGAGATAAGGGGACAGTCACCTACAAAGGAGTTCCCATCAGACTGTCAGCTGATTTCTCAAAAGAGATCTTACAGGCAAGAAGGGGCTGGAAAGAAGTATTCCAAGTCATGAAATCCAAAGATCTACACCCAAGATTGATCTATCCAGCAAAGCTTTCGTTTAGAATGGAAGGGCAGATAAAGTGCTTCTCAGATAAGATTAAATTCAAGGAGTTCATCATCACCAAGTCCTTATTATATGAAATGTTAAAGGGACTTATCTAAGAAAAAGAAGATAAAAATATGAACGGTGAAAGGAAAGCAAACTCAGAGTTATTAACAACCACACCTAAAGCAAAAGCAATCTAAGAGGACAGCTAGATCAGGAGCAGAACCATAGAAATGAAGATCACATGGAGGGTTAGCAATAGGGTAGTGGGAAAAGGGAAAGGGGAGAGAAGATACATAAAATAAGTAGCATAGACAGTAGGTAGAAAATAGATAGGGGGGAGGGCAAGAATAGTATGGGAAATATAGAATCTAAAGAACTTGAGACATGTGTTCATAAACTAAAGGGGGGAACGGTGGGGGAGGGGGTGTGCAGGGTGGAGGGGAATGAAGGGGGGAAATAGAACAACTGTAATGGCATAATTAATAAAATATATTAAAAAAGAGAGTGAAGTTCTAATGTGATCATTCCAGAATGAAAACTGAAAGAAAACAACACACATACCCCACACTCCTTTTCTTCCCCCTAGTAAAAAGTTTGATGCTGTGGGGAAATAAGAAGTAAAACAAAAGACATTTGGAGCACCTTCGATGAAATCTAGGACGTTATAATTTGTGAGACTATTCTCTGAATGATAATAGCTCATAGCTTTGAAACCTCCCTGGATGGCTTTCCAAATATTGCCATCTGGTGGCACATTAGTTAATTGTTCCTTTGTTCTAGGGAGCTCCTGAAGTGAACCTCGAAGACAGTACTAGACAGAGACCCGGAGTAGCAGCAGGAAGTCACAGAAGGTCGAACGACTGTCTCCCACACAAATCCCAAACTGAAAATATGAGGCATCACAGGCCTTCATCACCTTTCCAAGGTACCCATCTCCACTGAAAAAACAACAGAGCAGTTGCCTTGACTTTTAACAAGATCAAGTGATCACTTGACAGTTAGAAATGCCATGAGGTCAGCTGACTATATCTTAATATTCTCTTCCTCCGTTTATCATTAATTAGATCTCTAAAATTAAACTTTTAATTGACCATTTTTAGAGGAATTGCTGACGACAGTTAATTAGCCATTAGTACATGTGGGAAATGGAATATAGTTCAGAAAATAATGTTTTAACAAAGTGTGTTTGCTGAAATGTTTGCTTTAGTTGTATCAAGCAAATTGGAGAGAAATTTGGTCTAAAGGCATTAACAGTACTCCAATTTCATCTGTCAGTCACACAACGTAACTCATGTTTGAGCCTTACCTTGAGCATGCAGGCTCTCTCCCTGGCTGTCTCGATGAACTGCTCCTCTGAGAGGTGGGATGCTGGGAGAGTAAAAATGAAAAAAATGTATTAAGAGTGAGCATTTAATAGGATGAAAACACAGGAGCAAAGAATTTTAAATTAGTTCATTGGGCGTGGCCAGCAGTGCAAAAGGAAATTAAAGAAAACATGCACACCAATTTTCCAAATTCGGCAGATTTTATTGCATGAGAGATTAAGTCAGCCGAACAAAGGGGTTATCCATCTATATCATTAAATCTATTCTTAGGTCGATTTATTGTAGTGCGTGAGCATTTAGTATAATATCAGTCCTATGGAGAGATTTATTTTTCACTTTCCCACCCCTGCCCCCTGACTGTCTGATGTGATGAGAATCATGTGTTATAACCCAGGACACAGTGCCTCTTGTGCAGTATCAGGTGCCAAAACCAATTAAAATGCTGACTTCCCCAAACATAGGTTAATTTGCAGGTTTTATATGTAGTATCAACGCAGACTTAGTCTTTTAGTCAAAAGATTTGTGTTTAATTTTAACAGGATAAGTATTAGCAACAATATCAGGATCAAACTTCAAAATATGTACACCCACAAGTAAAAATCTACTTCCTTTATGTAAATAAATTACTTCTCCTTATGACATGCTGTGGCTAAAGGATAAGACAATAAACTGATGAAGGGTGTGTCCAGTTCTAGAGGCTGAGAAATCTGTGCAGCCTCTAGGTTCTGAGGGTCCAGTGTTAGGGGCGGGGTGCACGGAAATGGCGGAGACGCAAGCAGATGCGGCTAAAAGGAGCTAAGATGCATACATGCAGGATCCTTAACAGTCTTCCTATGACCCCAAGAAACAAATTAGAAATGACCCCACCCCACCTTCCTGCTCATTGCTCCTCTGTGATTTCTGTATATGGCCATTTAAAAAATGCCCTTGATGCTTAGTTTAAAATCAACTGTATAAAAATAAAATATTTGTGGCCGATCCAACACAACATGATTAATTCCGAACATAGTTCTGGAGATGTCCCTGGGAGACAGATTTTAAGAAAGTGAGGAAGGAGGTATTTTATACTTTTTTTAATAGGGGAAAGAGAAGATAGTAAAAGAAAAAAATTGCAAATAAAATGGTAATTGCTGAAAATGTAAAAGTAAAGGTGACAGCTGAATTTTCAATGTTACACTATTCGATAAGGGAGCTCAAAAGTAATTCGTAAAATTTGGCTTCTTTAAAAAACCAGAAAATTCCACATGAATGGTTTCAAGAACTGCACTCTGGTAACCTGACAATTTTTTTTCTTTAGATAGAACAGGTAGAATTTCTTTATGTGTTTGATAGCAGATTTAATTTTATGGCTATTTCACATTTTTCCCCATAATCTAATGAAGATGATAAAATGAAAAAAAAATTAAGTTTAAAGAAAATCTGTTCTCATCATGTCGATTTTTTTCCCTTAAATCTTCCAATCAGAATCAAGTTACCTTGGCTGGTGTGGCTCAGTTGGTTGGAGCGTTGACCCATAAAATGAAGGTCACAGGTTTTATTCGGGGTCAGGGCACATACCCAGGTTGTGGGTGAGATCCCTGGTCAGGGTATGTATGGGAAGGTAACCAATTGATGTTTCCCTCTCACATTGATGCTTCTCTGTCTCTCTTTCTCTCTCTCCCGCCCCCTCTCTCTTAAAGCAATGAAAGAAATATTGTCAGGTGAGGATTACAAAGAAAAAAAGAATATTTTATCTGTGCTCTTTGCCTAGTAACATAGCTGCTGGGTACTAGTGGAAACATTGGCCACCAAGCTGGGAAGCAAGAGCGTATGGTTCCTAGTTTATCTATAAACCAGATAATTAGCCCTTAGAAAAGTCAGGGCTGGCTGTGCACAATTGGCTTTTTTCTGTTCTCTGACAACAGCCCATTGCTAATTTTCCAACAGCTGCAACGGATCTGTTTGGAGAAGAATGAGATCCATTTATTGAACACCCCTGCACAAGTCATTTCACGTATTTTGTCTAATTTAATACCTCAAAGCCATCTTAGCACAAAGGAAAAAACTGAAACTCAAGAGTAGCGGAGCAGTTTGGCTGATCTCACACAGCCAGATTCTAACTGAGCCCTACAGGTCCCAGTATCAGCTCTCTCGTCCACACCAGGCTACCTGAAAAGGCAGGTTCTGAAAAGACAGGTGTCACTGATTTGAGACACCTGGGGAGCTATGACTCCGGGATATAGTAGCTGCTCAATAAAACAGTGTGGTGAGGGTGGATGCCTAGGGTACCCTCTAGTCCAGGAGGGGAGGTGACAGTTTTTTCTGTGATGTTTGGCAGATATAGAGCAGTTATTGTCTAAGAGTTTCACACTTGAAATGAAGATTAACTCAGAATGGATCATTACATAAATGCAAAATATAAGGACTATGAAATGTTTAGGGAAAAAATAGAAAAGTCTTTGGAATCTTGGGCTTGGCAAAGAGTTCTTAGCCTTGACCTCCAAAACACAACCCATAAAAGGGAAAAGTGATAAACTGGACTTCATCAAAATGTAGAACTTTGCCCATAAGGAGGAGATGTAAACAGAAGGTATAAATTGGGAGAAAATATTTGTGAACCACATATCCGACAAAGGACTAGTATCTAGAATTACAAACTCTCAAAACTGAACCGTAAAGAACCCCAAACAATTGGAAAATGGGCAAAACACATGAAGAAACACTTAACTGAGGAGAATGTATAGATAACAATAAGCACATGAATTGACAGCGTCAGTAGCCAATAACTAAGAGAATATGAAAAACCATAATGAGCTATCACTATACATTTCATTGGAATGGCTAAAATAAACTGTGACAAAATGACACACTGACGAGCATGAGAAGGACCTAGATCACCCATATATTGCTGGTGAGAATGTACAATGGTTCAGCTACTCCGAAAAACATTTGACTTAAAAACAAAAACTTAAACATGTAATTGCTTTACAATCCACTAATTGTACCCTAGGAATTTTTCCAGAGAAGTTAAGATGTATGTTTATAGCAGATTTTTCCATAGTGGTCAACTACTGGAGACTGTTCAGATATCCTTTGGCAGGTTAGTGGTTGAGCAAACTGTGGTACATCCATCCATCCTTACCAGGGAATATTACTCAGCCATAAAAAGAAACCAACTATTGATATTTACAAAAACCTGGGTGAATTTCCAGAGAATTATGCTGAGTGAAAAAAGCCTATCCCATAAGTTATAAACTGTGTGATTCCATTTATCTCACATTCTTGAAGTGAGAAAGTGATAGAAACGGAACGTAAGTTAGTGGTTGTCAGGGGCTAAGGAGGGAAGAGGGCATGTATGGTTGTGAAAGGGCAGCACAAGGCATCCTTGTGGGGATGAAAACATTCTGTATCGGGAACATGCGTGGGCGTCAATACCCTGGTTAACACTGTAGTACAGATGTTCAAGGTGTTACCATGGTGGGGAACTGAATAAAGGGTAGATGACATACCTCTGTATTGTTTCTTACAACTCATGTTAATGTATAATTGTCTCAAAATGAAAAGTTTAATTTAAAAAGTCAGGAGATTGGACAGCAATTAGAATTGAACAAGATAACTCCTTTCTTTTAGGTCCCCCCCCCCAGAAAAGCCGTGGGCAAGATAGGGTCAGGAATTTGCTCCACTTTGCACAGATCCAAGAAAGTAAAAAAGTCTCATCTCCTATTTTAGCATTCAGAAACCACCCCCAACAATCTGTTGGCCAAGTTTGCTTACCGGAAATTTTCTCTTCTGATATTTCTTCTCCTATATTTACCTTTCTAATTCTTCATTAAAATGGACAATTTTGATACAAATACCTACAGTCAAAATCAGAAGTGACTTCTAACTAGCAGCAGTATGATAACTGCATTTTGGAAATGACCTCTCATACCTTCCCATGTATGCGGTCCTTGAATTTCCAAAATTCCCACATCCTATTATTTGCACAGGAACAGAATTTTATCCTGGGTGGTTTTCATGGGTGCAAAGGCAGGTGTTTCATAGTCTAACCTGGGCCACACCTTAACCGTCCACAGACTGAGGGATTCGCAAAGCTCCCTTCACACTAGGAGAGACCACGTTGGCTTTTCCTGCTGTCACTGTGAGCACTAACTAGCCGGCTCCTCAGAAACAAGCAGCCTTAAGCCAGACCCTTTCTCTGGGCTTGTTGGCTTTGCTTTCATTGGAAAGACCAAATATCTTTGTTAGGACAAGAGTCACGACATGGTCAAACCCTTTAACAAAGCACATTCTTTATTTCTACAGAAGCTCATTTTCTTTCCCTCTCCTCTAGAAGCTGCAAATCCCCTTTCTTTAAACAAACTAGTAATTCTAGCCACCCCCTAACCCCCTCCAATACTGCCTTTTGCATAACCATAAAGCCACAGGCACAGAACAGACATATCAGAAAGGGAAAAAAAAAGGTTGTAAAGATATTTGCAGTCATGCTGTGCCATTGAAAAAGTTAGGAGCTCTCTCTTTCTTTGGAGCTATGTATGTATGTATGTGTCTAGCTAATTAGCTTCTGATCAGCACAAGGTTAAAGCATTCTCCTCACAAAGAGACAGAAATTACTGCCTCCCCAGATGCTCCCAGCTTTTCCAAGAGAACACCCTTGGGACCTGAAATCCGTTTTTCCTCTCAGGAGTTGACTAGGCTATCGTTGGATTTTCAGAATGAACTGTATCCTAAATTCCAACCCCCCCCCCCCGCCACTACTTAGAGATATCGAATCACTCTGGTTGTATATTACATTCTTTAGTGTGGGAGGCCCACAGCTTTCTAGGAATAAAGCAGCTTGTAAGCATTAACAGAAGGTCACAGGCTATTAATCCTTAGGGTGATCTTACTGGGTAAGAGCCTTCCAGAAAGCCCTGCCTCCACCAGCACCTCCTCAATTAGTGGTCTCAGGGTGGGGGCTGGGCTCAGGGCCTTCCCAGGGGCAGCAGAGGGGGTGGGGGCAAGCGTCTGCCCTTGGGAAGCAGGGGGTGGGGCATGAGGACTGTCAGGAAGCACAGAGCTGAGCACACACCAGGGAAACCAAAACCCAAGGAGAGCATCTGGCGAGTAAAGGGGGTCAAATAACCCCGAGTCTGGAGTACTGTGCGTGGTCTAAAATATTTCTTTCCTTAAGAAAGGTAAACTACCAAAGGACTCGTATTGTGTATTCAAGGGCCTTTGAAAAAATTTAGCTGGCTGATCATGGGATTTCGGTGGTATATGTTAAGAATAGTAATGACGTTATCAAGTTAGGGTTCTCTGATTTGGGCATCTATAAAAATAAAATGATCCTTGGAAACTATCTAATGTGATGGCTGTAATTAGATGGAAATCCAGCACTTTCATTCAAACTGAGCTAACCACCCTCTTCTCAGAATCCTCCTTCATCCATCTGCTACTTCCCAGAGTCAGAGATTGCCCTTTCCATTCTGGAGAATATTCCTAGTGCTAAATATACAAAAGGAAAGTTCTAAAGGGAAAAATAACACCAGACAAAGTACATACACGAGAAAGCCCATGTGCACTATCATTCTGAGAAGTTTTTGATAATTGTTTTCACTTACGCTTTTACCTATTTTTAATCAGATACCCTTGACTGTAAAGCAGGTGGAATGAAGAATGGCTCCCTTCCTCCTTGTTGTGGTGGGTAAGGAACTGCAGGGGAACTGGCATGCATGACAGGAAGCAGTGCAGAGAGAATGGTATCGGGCTCACTTTGAGAGTCCGGGGTTCAGATTCAGTGTTTGGGTCACAGCGGAAACCATGCTTTCCATTTGTCCCGTCTTTGTGGTCTGTTCTTTCTTTGACCATCCACAGAAGCGGACACAGTAACATTTAAAATGTACATGGGGTAACATGTGACATCTGAGTAAGACTGACAGAGCCCAGAGGGTTCCCCTGACCTCCCTGAACAGATGGGTAACCATGGTGTAATTCCTGTGTTTTAAGCCTATTTTTTCTTCTGGTCCTTGCATGCTCTGGTGCCTTAGGCAGGCGGGTGGCACTCACGTGGGTGTCAGTGACAGTGTAGTTATGTGAAACCATCAGATACAGCCTTTCTCGTCTCTGCCTATATTTGGGGTGTGCAATACAGCTCCCACCAGATGGGCTGAGTAGCTCTGCTTTCCCCACATCTTCCTTTATGCAACAGGGTGAGATGCCTCGTTGAATTCCAGCCCAATGACGGAGAGATGACCCGGCACTCACAACCTCACTGGGAGAAGTGAGCTCAGGAGGGTTTCTGAGTAAATGCTTTTTAAAAACGTGTCTGCTCTGCTAGAAATCACAGTGCATTCATATAGTGGGGAGCTCCCCCGGCATTCTCCACACGTCGAGTGGAATTTTATCATTGCTCTTTTTATTCCAATTTAACTGAGTCATTCCAATGAACTGTCAAAAACTATTTTCTTCATGTTTTGAAAAATTTATGGATTCTCCAAGGGAAAAATATAGTTCCCGTGGCATCTTCTATTATTATACAGGGTCTGGCAGAAACAACACCTGCTTGAGTGTGGCTGGTAGGCAATAGTATGGGTGTAATAATTTATAGTTCTAATTTGAACATTCACCTAAAATGTCATATGGTGTGTTTGAGTGATATTGTTATGTAACAGAATTACATGCTTATGATTTCGTAATAAAAAGGGGGCATTACTTGTGCCGGACCCTGTATTTTATTCTGAGAAAGAAGAATTAACAACCACCTTTCCGAATACTCACATAACCTTCAGGGGAAGGGCAGGTGAGGATGAGATACCCTCCTCACCGATGTGGCCGGGGCACAGGTGGATTGAGGTGCGCTTGAGTGCACTTCCAGCAGAACTGGGATGAGAACCAGGCCCCTGGACAATCAGTTTAAGTTGGTGTAATAAGAACCAGAAGAATGATGTTGTGCCCGACTTGCAGAGATTTTAAGAGAATATCAGTGTTTGAATAAGGGGCATAATTAAAGACAAACTTTCTTTGTCTTAACTCCACTAATTTTTCTTTTGAATATTCTGGTAGATGTTGCTTTCTCTTTGACTATCATTTCTCTAACTCTCTACATCTGGAATAATTTCGACTTGCTCTAATTTTTTACTCTCTAGAGCTCCTCTCATGATCATTAATAATACATATTTGCAGTTGTTCAGAGAGAAATCGGAAGGCGTAAAAGTCTCTCCACCAAAGTCCTCCAAAATTAGCATAGTAAAAGAGCCCAAGCTTAGTAATTATTTAACATTTAAAACAAATGCCCCAAGTGTGGGAAGAAAAAAAAAAAACCAAAAAATGTGTGTGGTTTTCAGATTCCAAGAGCAACTCTTAAAACACCATTAAACCTGACAGGATGTTGTTAAAAATCTCCACTGGGATGGGCCACAAGCCCCACAGGAAAATGTGACTCAGGGGATTCGGGCTGGACGCTCCAGGGTGTAGAACGCTGCAGCTGTTCTACCCACCCTGCACAGCTCAGCTGCGTCAGATTGCTCAATGAGGCACACTCCAAAGGTGTCAACCGAGAGACCAAACCGCACCCAAGGCCCCAGGTCTGGGCAAATCACCACGACTAGCATCGCTATGAACACTTGGATAAGCAGTTCAGGACAGAAAGACAACCTAATATGTGCTTCCACAGGACATAAACCTGACCAACCCAGAGTCATAATTCTGCTGGAGCTGGTGTTCTTGGTGAGGAGTAAGTACAGTGTAAGACCAGAAAGGGGGGCAAAGTCACACATTCTTGAATGTAATTACCCGCCCTGTGGCCTGTGTGGCTAATTGTGAGAACGGCTGCTGGTAAGCAGTACCAGGAACCTCTCGCTCCTTTGGCATAAGACAAACAACCGCCCTGCAGGACAGAAGTGTCTTGTTTCTGGGCACATTTTGATTGCAAAGCCCTCATCTGTCTCCTGCTGCTTCAAAACAGCAGCCTCTGGCTGAGGGCCCCCCCCCCATCAGCTTGTCTGTCTGCTCCGCTTCTCCATCCCCAAAATATTCTTTCCACAATGAAAAGACCAAGTGGTTCCTGAACTCACCAAAAGCTCCGCTCGGCTCTTTAGTTTTCACGTGGGCTTAGAAACATCAGTATAGAAATAAACATCAGTGTACTCTGTCTGCAATTTTAAAACAAATAAGGAAGGCGGGGCGTGGATTCCTTTCAGTAGTTTGTTTTGACCACAGGGCTGGATGAAAGGCAGGATGGGGGGGGGGAGTCCCGCCCTGAAATATCATAGATAAGAAATGTGAATTTTGAAACGGAAAAATGGCCCATAGCATGATTCAATATAAAAAAAGTGGTAACATCTGTCAAAAGCTGTTTTGCAGCATTCTGCCATTATCTCCGCGTGTCTCCCAAATGCTTGCCAAAGCCTGCCTGCTGCTCAACGTCCACATAAAGTGAAACATGCACTTCCTCCCAGGGGTGTTGATGTTTAACAGGTATTAACATTTTGAGCAAAAGGGACACAGTTCCAGCCTGGGCTTTCAGAAATCAGAGAGAAGCATACCCCCCAACCCCGCCATGTTTTCAGAAGTGAAATCTACAACAAACGACAACTGCAGACCAATCAGTGACAAAGAGAGCCCTACCTTAGAGCCCGACTGCCCAGCACGGAAGTAAACTGTCATCTGTGTCTCTTCCCCTACAAAGCGGTGGTGTCGGAAAACGACGACACAGTTCTAAAAAGTGAACAGGTCAACACGGCGCTAGACACGGGGATGTGGAATTGACCAACTCCACCCCACCTCCAACCAATTTATGTGCTGGGGAGGCCCACGTGTGGGGAATTAAAGGCAAACAAACCATCACCTATTCTAAATGGGCGAGCCAGTGGGAAGGCAGGGGAGTGGGGGGATAGAGGTGGGGCGGTGGGAGGGCAATGAACATTTTCTAGAATGATGTTTCTCTAATGTTAACCCAAAACAATGGACACCTGTGGATCTTATTAAAGTACAGATTCCAATTGAGAATGTCTGGGGTGGAGCTGGAGCTTTTGCAAGATGTTCCCAGTGATGCCGGAGCTACTAGTCCATGGAAACAGTTTGAGCAGCAAGGACCTAGAGGAATTAATGCCTGAGATAAGAGAAAGGCTAAGCTTAAATTTACCAGGCAAAGACATCCCAGGTGGAAGAATGTGCAAAAACATCAAAGGTATTGGACTGACCAAAAAGGTTTGTTTAGTTTTTTCCATAAAATAAAAGACATGTTTTTCTTTTTCACTAATAACTTTATTGACTTGGATATTTTGAGCATGTCAGCGATCTCCTGCTAGTGGCTTCTAGTGGGTAGAGGCCAGGGCTGCTGCTAAACAGCTTCCGATGGATAAGACAGCCCCACAGCAAAGAAATATTTGGCCAAAATGTCAATAACACCAAGAAACTTCATACACTTTTGATACGTTTGATCAGTCACAGCACCTTCTCCATATACTACACAAATCTTTTTTTGCATTTCAGTTGTGTTTTTATCTTTCTCGAAATACTGAACCATAATATGCTAAAAGCATTGCCTATTTTCTTCTGTCTTCAATATTAACATGGCTGCACAAAAAATCACCAATTTTGGTAAGTTTTTAAAAATACACACTAATATGACAGCTGTCACCACACCATCTAAGAAAACTGGTTTCGAATGAAGTTAAAGACAACAAAGCACTACTAGAGCCACTGAACGGAAAAAACTAAAACCTTTTGGTCAACCCAATAGACACATTATGTTGGATACGGGAAACAAAATTCACCATGCTAAGAAAAATTTTTATGTAAGAAATTACTAAATGTGAATACAGACAATAAGAGGTTTACACAAGATTGAAAGTAGTTTTTGCAATTGTTGTGTGAAGGTGGTAAGGTTAGGAATGTGTCTCTTCATGCCCCGCCCTTGTCTTTTTCAGACTCTGACTAATGAATTTATTTTGTATTTATTAAAACTACAACAAGAAGGTGAATAAGCTTCTCCTCTATGTTCTGATTGGGGGGAGTCCTCTGCCCTGAGGTGTCTTTTACCACAAAGACCGTGTGGCTTCTTCCAGTTTGGGACTATGTGATAGGAAAAGATACAGTGCTACTTACAACTGTTCTGTGATGATGCGGTTTTGACGGCTGCATGAAAACATGTTGTCAAAGGAGTAGCTGATAGTATTTTATATCCAAGGCGTAGTATTTTATATCCAAGGCCCCACTGGAGTAATTTTATTAAAAAGAGTTGAGTAATTAAACATATTTAGAAGTATGTAATCCATTAATAATTTTTCCTTGGGAAAAATGCAGGAGGAATAGTGTAGAATTCTGGCAGACAAAACAAACAAACAAACAAACAAACACACAAACAAACCCTTGTGTCTTCTGACTTCACAGAGCAAATGAGTTCATCGACAGGTGTCCTGGAGCTAGTCTCTGTTCCAGCCACAACATTACATTTCTAAGGAGCAGAAGGGAAAGCTGTGGTTGCCTCGGACTTACAGCACCAGCTCGATGTTGGTATGACATGTGCTCTCTGGTTCAGTTCCCAGCGCATAGATGGCACTGTGGAAATCAACATCACCTTCCTTCCAAATTAGGCACATTGCAGGCAACCATGTCATATAATATTTAGTCAACTGCCAACCTGTCTAAAGCTGATCACTAAGCAAATCATTGTTGCACATAATAGTCATCACGAAGACCCACACGTGTTACCTAATTTGATTCCTACAAGAATCTGGTGAGACAATGCCAGACTCTATTGTCTTCACCTGACAGATGAGAAAACTCCATGGGAAGGATGTTGATGAAGGATGTTTAAGTAACACCTCCAAAGTCTCCCAGCCAGTCAGCAGCAGCAGAACTAGTTTTAAATATCAGGCCTTCTGATGTTCTCACTCCAGTTACAGAATTCTTTCTATGAAATAACACTGTAATTTCTAAAAAAAAAAACCCAAACCAAAAAACAAACACAGACGAGTTGGCATTAAAAAGTGAAGTTTTCCACAGTGGCTGCACCAGTCTGCATTCCTGCCAACAGTGCACTAGGGTTCCCTTTTCCCCACACCCTCTCCAACACTTGTTTGTTGATTTGTTTATGATGGCCATTCTGACCGGTGTGAAGTGGTATCTCATTGTGGTTTTAATTTGCATCTCTCTGATGGCTAGTGATGCTGAGCATCTTTTCATATGTCTCTGGGCCCTCTGTATGTCCTCCTTGGAGAAGTGTCTGTTCAAGTATTTTGCCCATTTTGTAATTGGGTTGTTTGTCTTCCTGGAGTGGAGTCATGTGAGTTCTTTATATATTTTGGAGATTGAACCTTTGTCTGCGGTATCAGTGGCAAATATGTTTTCCTATATAGTTGGTTCTCTTTTCATTTTAATGCTGTTTCCTTTAGCCATGCAGAGGGTTTTTAATTTGATGAGGTACCATTTGTTTATTCTTTCCTTTATGTCCTTTTCTTTAGGGGACATATCAGTGAAGATGTTGCTGCATGGAAAACAGTATGGAATCTCCTCAGAAAACTAAAAATGGAACTGCCTTTTGATCCAGCAATTCCACGCCTGGGATTATATCCTAAGAATCCTGAAACACCAATTCAAAAGAACCTATGCACCCCAATGTTCATAGCAGCACAATTTACAATAGCCAAGTGCTAGAAGCAACAGAAGCGCCCATCAGCAAATGAATGGATCAAAAAACTATGGTACATTTACACAATGGAATACTACACAGCAGAGAGAAAGAGGGAGCTCCTACCCTTTGCAACAGCATGGATGGAACTGAAGAGTAGTATGCTAAATGAAACTGGCCAGGTGGTGAGGGACAAATACCATATGATCTCACCTTTAACTGGAACATAATCAATAAAAGAAAAAAGCAAACAAAATATAACCAGAGACATTGAAATTAAGAACAATCTGATAGTAACCAGAGGGGAGGGGGTACAGGACAGTGGGGAGAAGGGTTTTCAGGAACTACTATAAAGGACACATGGACAAAACCGGGTGGAAGCAAGGGAAAGAGGTGTGTTTGGCTGGAGTGGGGGGGAGGGGTGGGGGAAAATGCAGACAACTGTAGTTGAACAACAGTAAAATAATTTTAAAAATTTTTTAAAAAGTGAAGTTTTTTTTAACTCAAAAGGAATTCAAACCTATGAAACTTTTTAAAAATGACTTTTTAAAACTTAGAATTTCACAAGAATAGATTGGAATTTGCCACAGGCTCAAACACATGCCCTTTGTTCAGTTTCAGAGGAACCTAGGGATACAAATATACGAATGTGTGTTGTTGGCACATGAACATCCTTGTGTAAGTTACAACATGAAATGAAGAAGCATGAAAGAGACTCGGCGATTTCAGGGCCAGGAAGTATGTGCCACCTGAGCTGCAGGCTACTAATCAAGAGCAACACAGACTCTTCTTTACAATAGGCTGTCAAGTTAGTGCTTAGGAGAGTCATTTACATTTTTCCTATTTTGTTATATAAAACAATATTAGAAATGGTCATTTAGGATTTTCTCATGAATAAAATAGAAATACAACAATTTCATACCTTGAGGATATTTGATCAAAAGAAACTTTTTCCTTAGGTGTTAAAGGAGAGTTTATTAAAGATTATTTGAATATGGTCTTACACAAACAGCCCAATTTCTGTGTGAGAAACTGAATCTTCTCATTCAGGGCTTCTCAAACTTTAATGTACAAATGAATCATTTTTGGGTCTTGTTAAGGTGAAGACGCTGATGAAGAAGTCCTGGGGCGTGTGTGGCATGGAATTCTGATTTTGGGGCACTCAGAGGTGACACTAATGCTGCAGGCCCTGGGACCACACTTGACTAGCAAGGCATCAGTGGGGTCCCGTGGGATGAACTTCTACAGCATTACCCAGCAACTGCACGCATTAGCAACATCCACGTAGTTGATGGATTCCTCTAGTTCCTCCACTTAAGCTGTTTACCTATTGAGGTATCCGTGCAAGAAAAGTCGGCCACATGCTAAACCCGACAAACTGAGAGGCCTGCCTGGCAGGTCTTACAAACTCAGAGACCTAAGGTAAGGACGTCGGGCGGTCTGAAATGAAAAATCCCTGCCTAAAAGCAGTTCAAGGCGGCAGTCACGTCCTGGGGTGGTACGTTTCCCTAAAAAAGGTCAGTCTTCACCTTAACTGAGCCTGTCTGTCGTCTTTTTGCATCTAAGATAACAAACCTGATAACATTCTTTCAGAATATCAAAGTAATTTCTTTTTTCCTGACACTTCAAAGCACTGTCACCGCACCAGAGCAAGAGAACACAAATCCCCTCATTGTTATTATCATGTTAATTGTTAACTCTTAACTATCCTACCTATACCCGCCTTGTAAAAGAACTGTGTCCATTCTTTTTCCTTTTTATCCAGTTCCAGAGATTATCCTGCTTTGCTTTCTCCTGCCTCCCTAATCTATCATCCATGAATTTCATGTAGCTCCCCTTATGTCTTCCCCTTTGATTTTTACATATAAAGTAAGTGGTAAAACTTTCATTTTTCCAAAAGCCTTTTCTCAATCGCTTGAGATTTTACTTCCTGGCAATTATCAGCTTGGGTCAAATAAGTTCATAAAAATCTTCCAGGTTTGGGTGTTTCTTAGGTTGACTATCTATTAAGAAATCTTGAAAGGATAGAAAATACCTGAAAACATCCTAGGAAATAAAAAGATTGCTAATTTTCTAGTTCTGGTTTTATTTTATATTTACCCTCTTAATTAAGCAACTTATGCAGAAAACTACAACCGCTTGATTTTTTTTCTTTAGTAGCTCAGACTTTTAAATTTATTATTCTAGAAATGTAGTCTCAGATAAGATATTTTACAGATGAGGAAAGATAGTCTTTTTGAGACTTATTATGGGATAAGAGTGGGTTTACAAAATTTAGCAAAGGAGAGAGAGAGAGAAAATGAAAACTCCAAACTAACAACAAACCAAAATAATGCAATGCCCCATTAAATGTGAGAAAAGCTTAAGTTTTTTTTAGTATAAGTAGGTCCCATATATTGAATGGGTTTAAAAAAATTGTTTATCTGAAATTCAGGTTTAAAGATTAAATCAGATTAAATTCAGATTAAAAGTTTAATTCTTTAGTTTGAATCTATCCCATGCAATATATGGGACATACTTATACTTAAAAAGAATCACTGGTTTTTGAGATTAAGATTTATCTGATATCTATTTTATCTGGCAACCCTGGGCCCCAAATTCTAACTGACCTTGATGTGCTGGAAGAGCAGATGCTGGGGGGGAGAATGAACAGACCCACCGAAAGTGTTGTTTAACCCCTCCAGTTGCACAAAGAATTACTTTCTGGATTTGCCAATACCACACAGAACACTTGATTATTACCACTCTGATTTGTGGAAACTCCTTTTGAAAGATCTGAGCCCAGAAGACCACACTTAAAAAAAAATTCATGCCAGAGGCCTCGCCGGAAGCAGGCAAAGCAGGAAGATTTTCCTCTATGTCCCTCTCTTTTCCACTTTGTAGGGCTGAAGAAGCTTAGTAGGGAAATGGAGACTGGTTTCTTGGTTAGACTCATTAAATGCTGTTATTGCTCTGGCTGGTGTGGCTCCATGGACTGAGTGCCAGCCTGTGAACCAAAGGGTCGCAGGTTTGATTCCCAGTCAGGGCACATGCCTGGATTGAGGGCCAGGTCCCTGGTTAGGGGCATGTGAGAGGCAACCACAAATGTTTCTCTCCCACTCTTTCTCCTTCCTTTTCCTTTCTCTAAAAGTAAATAAATACAATCTTATAAAATATGTTTTTGGCAAATTGATTGGATTCAAGATTATGTTGGAAAGAAGGAAGGAGAGAGTGGAAGGGGGTTGCAGATGCTCTCACCTGTTCCTTTTACCAGCTCATTGAAAGCAGCCTTGACCAGCCTTTGAAGAGGGTAGAACCTAGTGTTCTGACTTCACCTGTATGTATATACCCAGTAAAAAGTTTCACATGCTTTAGCAGAACTAAAAGGAATCGTCTCATTTTTGCAGCTGCCTTTTCTTACTTCTTTTCCCTTCTCCCACCAACTTCCAGCACCAATAGTCATATTTCTGCCACGGTGTTTATGATGAATTCTAAGTTAGAACCAATCTTTGTCCTTGCTTAAGCAACTGACAATTACAAATTCCCTACTCTGGTGAAAATGTAGTAAGTTCAGTTAGTTCCTAATTTAGGAACTACTGTGGAAAGAACTACAAGTGATATTTGAATGTACTGCATGCTGTATTAAAATATATTTAGTAAGACTGTGAAATCTAAGTTATGATAAGGGAGGCAAGTTACTTTCACTCTGACTGGTCCTCACCCAGTCGGCAGAGGACTTAGACCATCCGTCTCCAGCTGTGCCCCCTCCCCTTTCAGGAGCACGACTGGGTCCTGTTACCTTGGGAGTTGGTTGTGCACATGTCCGTACTACCAACAGTCCCAGAATGGGCTTAAACACACTTGTTTTCTCTTTGTCTTCAGAAATGATTTAGCTGATCTCAAGTACACCAAACTTTGTTACACTGTGTAAGTGTATTGTTCAATGTAATGAAAAAGCAACTCCTCTTTTTCCTTTTTATTGATTGATCTTCAAATGGCAGGTGCACTGATTCCGGAAAAGATGAAGAGGACACTGGTTTTATATATAACCCTTAAAGCTGCTCTATCATCCTAAGCGAAACCCATTTGCAAATGGTCTGTGGCCTGAACAAGTTGTGAAAAAGAGGAAGTTCTCTTAACTGAAGGAAATTTTATGAAAGGCAACCCTTACCAAAAAAATTAAGACAAGTTCCTATCGAAGTAGTTATTGTTCTTTCAAATATTCTTTTTAGAATCTTGATAGCAACCTTTTTAGCCCCGAGCAGAAAGCAAATAATCTGAAGACCAGAATCTGTTCTGCTTTTAAATTTGAAAATTTCAAACTAAATTGTCCATGGCATAACATCAGCCTTTAGTGATGTAAGTGACCGCATGTATATCTACTTGTCATTTAATGAGCGCTGCCTTCCTCAGGGCAAGCAGTTTCCCTTAAGCGTGCACTTCATAAGAGTAGTGATATTTCCAAAGGCAGCAGTCTGAAGTGGCGGTGAGGGGACATTTTCTAAATCTGAATAAATCCCTAAAGTATATCTTCCTACACTAAAACAAATAAGCACAGAAACGCCCTCACACATCTTCAAGGAAATTGCTACTGCTAAACAATTCAGGTAAGTGGCACCCTGGGCTTTGTTGGCAAGAGTGGGTCACCCCATTTTCTGAAGCTGCGGCAGTGCTGCACTCAGTGTAACTCAGTTTTACCCCGCTGGGCCTTACTCAAGGACAGGATTTTACGATGAACTGTGTCACTAAAATCCACTTATGTATTATTTATAAAGATACTGCTTTTGTAGAGTACATACACGTAAAAGGGGGGTATGAAACTAACCTGTCTAGTGATTGGTTTGAAACCAATTTTCCCTCCTTCTCTACAGCGGAAAACACTGAAAGCAAACTAAGGCTTTAAGTGAGCAAATTTGTATTCGGAACTGAAGTATGTTAAATCAAGGGAATAAATCAAGGGTCTGCAAATCTGGTCTGTAAATATTTAGTCAGTATTTTAAGCTCTGTGGCCCGTGCAGTCTTCAGTCAACAGTCCACCCAACTGAGGTAGCACAAAGGCAGCCCTAGACAAGATGTGAGCAAGTATGGCTGTGTCCACTCGACTTTACCTTGTACACTGAAATTTGGATCTCATGTAATTTCAAGGGTCTCAAATAGTTTTTTCTCTTGACGTGTTTTTGACCATTAAAAATATATAAAAACCAACCCTGGTTCCTGGGCGGTACAAGAACAAACCGGAGGCCACAGTTTGCTGACTGCTGAAACGATTGGAGCCACGGGTTTTGGGTCAACCTGAGCTTAATGCCACTGGACAAAGTTTGTTGGCAGTCAAAGTTTGTCAAGTGTGTAGATTTTTAGATTATGTTGGTTGGAAGCAATTTTCCCAATGATTCTATTCTATAAAGCTCTGTGGTAACAAACCACAATTTTGCTCAGTTTTCTGGAAATGTATGGGTGCAGATTTGGAGCAAAAGTTTTGTGCGATGAACAGATTTGAAAAACTATAGCCAGATTTCTCTGACTGAGGAGAGTGAATTCACTTTAAATGTGAGGATGGAATATGGAAGAGAGCTGGGTTCAATCTCTGTGCCCTCCAATAGGTGGATACTGCAGGGAGCTTCCCGTGGATGGAACTTGCTGTGAAGGAGACAGGGAAACGTGAAGTCAGAGGACCATTTAGAACAGACGCGAGACAGGGCACTTAAGCTTTTGTTGGCTGGCGGAACTAACCTTTAAGGGCCCTAAAGAGAGCTTTGCTACTTATGACCTGGGCGAGAATTTTAACTTACTTTGATTATCTAGAACAAGCTACTCATGGCTCAGAATGTTTGCAGTTGGCCTAGTCCAAAGGTTAGTTAAGAATAAATCAGGAAGAGCATGACTTAATGTGAATAGTTTCTCCTACTTGAAGGAGGGACGAGATAATTAGAAATGAACTTGTGTCATCACAGCCTCTGGGCAAGATTACATCAAAACCTATTCAAGAAAGAAACAGTATGATGTAATTGACAGTGGAAAAGGAATCAGTACCCCAGGTTTCTCACTTTGGCATTGCCATTTGGGAAGATCAGTTAATTTTTGGACTTTTTTGTGTTATTTGGCATGTGGGAATACAATTTACCCAATTATGCTTAGGCCCTGATATGTTAATAAGACTGAAGGGCTGAATAGATTTAAGATGATAAGACTACCTTAAGACAGTTCTCATGGGTTCTTGAAAACCTCAGAGCTTCTGAAGTTGAGATTGACTCCTTTTCTTCCTACCTTACCCCTTTGTCCTACTTGTAAACATTCCAGAGTTGGGTATATACCATCCTCTAAGGAAGTGTGTCTGATCTACCTGGGTTAGGTCCCATTTTTCTTGTCTATATTTCAGCCTTTCAGTATCTTATGTGTCTGAAAAAAAAGTGTTTTAAATGTCAGAAGTGCACATCCAGTCCTTTCTCTACTCTGCACAGAGTGAAAATGAGAGCATTTACATCACTTTGGTCTTGAGAAATTCTTAACATTTATTTTTGGTGGTGTATGTAAAAAAGAAAATACATCCAACTCTCCACTTTTAAATATGCTGGCTATTTAAATGTACTTGGGCTATCTTAATGAAGGCAGTAGGCAGATAACAATAAAAGCTGTTTAACTATTAACTCGTTATTTGTCCTACTCTGAAAAAATTCTCCTAGTTAGTGAATTCCTTTAGGCAACCACATAGTTGGTGTTTTTTCCACAATAATGGGTACAGAGTGAACTTTGGTGCCGTAAGTATTATAACAATTGTTGGTTATGCTCAGAATGCTGTTGTTTTTTTGTAAAAATGTAAGTGAACAAGTGAGCTGCCATTTTATAGCCCTTAAGAACTGTAATAGGCTTTCCCCAGCTGCTGCTCAGGTGCCTGGTCCTTGGGGGGGTGGGTGGTAAGGCCGTGTGGGGTGAGGCCCTCACTTCATCCAGCGGTTAGCGCCCCTCCTGGCAGCGCTTGCCCAGCACTCCTCCACACCAAGGCCTCTGTCTGCATCTACTCAGCCCTTAGCCTGCAGGATGGTGAAGGTGACTGATGAAGGTGCTGGAGGATAAGATCAATGACCTCAGGGAAGCAGCTGGTGTAAAAGTTGTGCCTTTCCAGCCAGGCTTGTTTGCAAAGGCTCTGGCCAATGTCAACATCTGGAGCCTCATCTGCAATGTAGGGGCTGGCGGGCTGGCAACCTGGCCCCGCAGCTACTGCTGCGCCAGCAGGAGGTCCTGCCCCTCCAGCAGCTACTGCTGCACCAGCTGAGGAGAAGAAAGTGGAAGCCAAGGAAGAAGAATTTGAGGAATCCGATGATGACACAGGCTTTGGTCATTTGACTAAACCTTCTCTGTAACACATTCAATAAAAAGCTGAACTCTGGGGTGTGGGGGAAAGAATTGTAACAGAACTTTGGCTCATATATATTCAGAATATCTGTCTTCGAAAATAAAACTGAACGTACTTAGGCTGCTTTGCTCACAAGTGTTCGCCCCACCTTCTGATAACGTTCAGAACAAACAAGCAGCATGGATAACATAAAAAGCTCTGTGCTATGGGGGCTGTAGACATAACGGCCCTGAAGAAGCAACAGAACACCAAGCAAGGTAAATAAGTGCTGGGAGAGGTTCAGAGTTCAACAGCTAACAGCACTGAAACTTTGCCGGGCACTGGTCTTCCTCCTTCAGGAGCAGAGTGGGGGAGAAAGCCTGTAGGCAATGCTGGAGGGAGTGGCGGTGATAGAAAAAATCACGAGGAAAGGAGAGGTATAAAAACTAAAAGTAATAGTAAGAAAGATGAGAAAGAGAAGTATCTAATAAACTTTGTTTACATCTTTAAACAGGTCATCTTATTTAGGCTCACCCTGTGGGGATACGTTTCTTAAAGCAGGAAATCTCCCACTAACAGCAAAAATAAAAATTTATGTAAAATGTTAATATTACCATTTCTATTTAAATAGACCCTTCAATCCACCCTTGAATGTGTAATCAAACAGTATTTGATGTTTTGTATTCAAAATTTATGGATCGCAAATTCATTCTATTTCACACAATTGAAATTACTCCAACTAGTTCACACTTTTCCAAGAATTTTTAAAATATGCCTCAACACCGAAGAGATTACAAGATGTCTAGTTAGTTGACTTTGTATTTCCCCTTCCAACAGGAGAGAACATTATTTGAAGCAGGTGGAATGGGAGCTGGAAAAGGGAGAGGCTGCTACAAGCCAACAGATCCTGATCAGATATTCAAATGTGTTTTCAAAGGAGTGACCTTTGTGCGTGTCAATAAGCTCCTCCATGTAATTACTTCCTATTCCCGGGCTCCGCCTTGGAGTGCAGCCGACTGCTGACTCACCAGACTACTCCTAGTTAGTTTCTGCCGGGTTTCCCCACTGCCTGCTACACGTGAGGCGACACAGGAATGAAAGTTTCTACCCGTCTCCTTAACAACCTTAATAACCATGCAGCAACCAGGCATTGACAGTGAACTTCCATCTTTCTACTAAGAACCAGACCCTAGACAGAGAGGGTGAGAAATGATGTGGCAGGTGTCAACTGCAAGCAAAGCTGACAGATGACAGTCCCCACCCTAGGGCATTCTTCAGCAGCACCCAGTTTCAGCGTCTTTACCCCCACCCACCCTAGTAGTTAAACTGGCACCTTGTCCTGCAACGCCTGTAAAGGCTGGCCACTGAATTCTTCCTTTGCAACAGTGACTCAAACTCTGCTGCACAATGGTATCCCCAGAGATTAAAATAAAGTACTGACGGTTGGCTCTCATCTGCACACTATCTGATTTAACTGAATTTGGAGGACAGATGGACATCAGGATTGGTCAAAGCTCCCAGGTGATTCTAATTGGCAGCAACGTTTGGGAACCTTTGCTTTGGAGAAGCAGTGTTCTTCCCACGCAAGAGAAACCTGCCGGCTTAGCGTACTTAATGACCACTGGGTGGGCTCCCACACTTTCTCTCTTGGAGATCTACTGACACATAGCCCCTGATATCCTCATTATTCGACAGAATAGAACGTTAGGAAAGCAATGGGGACATTTCCAGCGGGGACACTGGCTAGACAACGACCAGTGCCCATTTGCTTGCTGAAAACACAGATTTAGCGTCCAAGAGAAGCAATGCAAAGGTGCCATTCTTTTGATTACCTTTTGATCTCTGTTCTGTTTCATTCCACAACGTCTTGTTCGGCAAAGTTGTAAACCTTGGGCCTCTCAGATTAGGAGCAGGTGCTGCGCCCGAACCTCAATCAAGAAGGGACTGCGCGTTTCACTTCGGCTGGGACGGAACCTCCGCCTCCCAGCGCGGCCCCAGGGCAGATACTATGCTAATCAAGAAAGTTCTATCGTCTCCCCGTGGGCGGGCGGGTGTAGGTTCGAACGCTTAACCCTTGGTGGTTTTACGTGACTGCACTATAGTGCGTTTTAGTGACCTCCTCTGGCCTAGAGGGTCTGGCCCACGTCCCAAAAAGGGGAGGGGGAGAAGAGAACGTGAGCCAGCGATGGAGGAGACACGCAGGGAGGAGGCAGTAGTGTGGGCTGGTGGGCTGGTGCCGGGATGAAGGGATGGCTAATGTTAGGAATATTAATTACTCCAAGCGCTAGCGACCCTGCAAGGACTAGCAGGAGGGGACTGGGGGTTAAGACAAAGGCTCCTCCTGCTCAAATGGCTTCAGCGCCCCTTCCTCCGAGGTTACAGCTTTGCCCTCTACGATGGCAGGCCCTTGGCATGGGACTGGCAGAGTGACTCAGGGGTGAGCAAATCGACTGGCTCTTTCGGGGTTTGAAAGTCTGCATTTCCGAGCGCTCCAGGTTCAGAGGGGACGGTCTTTCTGTGCCCACCCCCTCCTCTGGCCCTTTGTGGGGTTTCTGGTCTCGGCACAGCCCTTCGAAGGGTGGGCTGGAGAATTCCCTACGGAAGCAGAGTGGGGAGTCGCCGAGTAGCCCTCGCCCTGCGCGCCGGTTGCTCCCTGCAAAAGAACCACTGGGGCTTATAGTAACTCTTTTCCACCGACCCAGCAACGAGTTTCGGGGGCCGGGAGCAGAGCGAGGGCGGGAGCCGGAGCCGGAGCGGGGAGTGGTGGGGCTGGTCTCCGCCGAAGGGGAAGCCGTGGGGGCAGCGGCGGGGTCGGGGTCCAGGGTTTGCTGCCCGGCGGGAGGGCGCCCGCTGCTGCGCTTCCTGGTCGGCCCCGAAGCGCGCAGCCCCTGCCGGCGCCCCGAGCTCTCAGCCCCTGCGCCCCAACTCTGGCGTCTCTAGGTTGGTGCCCTGGGGGTGCACACCAGCAAGATCCACTTCTTCACCAGCGCCAAGTGTTCCTGTCCTCGGCCCTCAACCCCAGAGCCAGTCCACTTTGCTTCTGCCAGCGTGGCAGTCCGACTCCCTCCCCTTTCCCGGGGTGTGCAGCGTTGCGGCCCCAAGGAGAGGCGGCCCGCAGGAGTGCGGCGGGGCACCCCCGGGCCGCGGCGCAGACCCCTGCACAACTTCTTGCTGGGCTCGGAGACCCCCGGTCCCACTGGCTCAGCTGCCGGCGGACTGTAGTCCCCGGGCAGCAGAAGGAAGTCAAACCAGTGCCTGGCCGGGGAGGGACCTCGTCAGGGCAGGGGTGTCGGGGTGCGCAGGGCGGTACCGCTTTAAATGCACTTGACTCACCTGCTCCGGCGCTGTGGCCTCCTTCCTCTACTGACAGCTGGGGGCTTTGTTTTCTCCACCCACCCGGCCGGTCGCGCTCCACCCCCACCGCCACACGTGACTCACCGTCTGCCACCGCCGCCGCTCGGCTTGTCCACCCCGGGAGAGCGCAGCCAGCGCCACCGTTCCTTTCGGGGGGTGCGGGGTGGAGACCCCAGCCGAGGAGAGGTCCAGGTAGGTCCAAGGTCACCCACCGGCGGGCCAGTTGGAAGGTTGAACGCAGGTTAGAACCCTAAGGGTGAGTCAGTGGTATAAAGTGTTGGCTGGGGAAGCGCGCTGGGCTTTTGGGCCCCACCCGAGAGGGAGGAAGCCGGCCTGGCTGGGAGAAGGGGCTTGAAAGGCGACATTACACGCTGAATTAAGTACCTGTGACTGGGGACTTCGCACGAAGGGATTTGCATCGGCTTTTGTCACCAATTGTTTATACTCAGACCTGGGGAACAACTGATGATGAGGCGCAAACTAGTTTTGTCAAGAACATTTTTAATTGCACTAGACAATTCTAAACTAAACAATACGATTATTATTAACCAGGCAATAATAAAAATGGTTTTATTGAGCTTTTATATCTGCTGTTTGGTGCTCTTGATCCTTGGTTCTATTTGGAAAACGGGACCCAGGCTGTATAAGCTAACTAGACATTATTGATGTGGGCTCCTTCCACTTGGAACAGCACCTATTTTGAATAAAATGAATTGAGAAAATGTCAAGACGCAGCTCAATATCGGCTGCTTTTGGAAGTGCTCCCAGACTTTGCTGATCTCCAGTGTTTGAAACCACAAGAACCTGTAGTCTGAATACTTCCTTTTGCCCTTGGAGAACACATCGCCTATAATTCCTCCCAGCACCCTCCAAGTTGCATCTCAGGAAAAAGATCGTCTTCACTTCCCCAGTGTCCATTAAAGCGAAGTCTGCATAGCGGGGTGACTTAGTCCAGTGCTTCCCAAACTTGAACGTGCAGAGGGATCACCTGGGGGCCTTGGTTAAGACCAAAGTCTGATTTAGTGGATTCGGGGTTGGACCTGAGATTCTGCATAATACTCCCAGGTAATGTCATTGCTACCGGCTTGAGGATCACGCTTTAAGTGGCAATACTTAGGGCACCCAATTTGTCATTGGTCAAATATTCTGAGTCCTGACTGCGTTACTTAATAGCTCTGTGACTTTAAGCAAGTTTCTTAACGTTTAAGCCTCCCAAGTTGTAAAATAGGATGTTACTAATACCCACCTCAATCTCGAAAATTAAATGAGAAAATTCATCTGAAGTACCGAGGGTAGTGCCTGGCACACACACGTGGGGTTTAGAGATTGTTGAGGTGGTCTTGGCAGGACGGCCGGCACAAACCCCAACACACCTGCAGGGGGAGTGGTGTGTGCACTGAGCACAGGGGCTGAGGCCAGCCGGAATGACAACTGCACCCCCACAGTGCCTTGCGGCAGATGTGTAGAATAAGTTTAATTGCACAAGTGTCATGCAGAGCAAATCATATGTGTTTAAAAGTTCTGCTTGAAGCAGGGACCTGCACTTGGTCATGGTGATGGAGAGGCAGGGGCTGCTCTGACTGCTCTCAGCACTGGGAGAACTTGATCCCCGTGGCAGTGGAAACAATTTTGTGAAAAAAGGTGAAAACACCAAAAGGTGTTTGTGAGAACATGGTTTCCAGTGAACTAGATAGTTTTTACCCTGAGGGACGTGGCTTGGAAAAGCAATCTGTGATCAAAATGTGAAAATTCCCGAAGCAGAAGTGCCTAGGTTTTCTTTCTCAGCACCACCTGATAGCTATTTTCATCTGAACATTTTGAAAGAGTTTTTCTCAGTTCTTTTTGTCATTAAGTTCTGTCAGCTTATAGCACTGGATCTGTAAAACAACTAAGGGTGGTTTTCAGGTTTAACAAGGGAAATCTCACAAAACAAACTGCAAAGAAAATAAATCCCAAAATGTGTTTATTAAAGAACTTTGAAATTTTTAAAAAAGTTCTCCTGTTTCATCTGCAAAACTTTAAAGCCTGATAAATTGGTTCTGGGACATTGAATTAAAAAATAATTTTGCTTTTTATTATAGATAATGTCCAGCTGACTGTCAGATGGGTAATCTATTTTGATATCTGAAAGAGTAAATGAATTGTTAAGGAGTAGTACATTTTTTATCCTCATTAAAAACCTCGAAATTTAAATTTCAATGAATTTATTAATGAAGATACGATATTCTTAGCTCTCAAAATGAATGGGTATTGTCACCCTAGTTCTCATATCTCCCTTCTTCAAGCCCCTTCTTTTTGCACCCCTCCCCCCAACTACGAATGTTTAAGAATCATTTCTTGGCTTTTTATTTTTCTTATTTTCTCCCACTTTCCTTGGAGATTTATGTGTTATGTTTAATTTTCAAGTGTGTGATTCCTTCTGAATGTACCTACATTCTTAACCTGTTTCCAAGCCCCATGTCTGCGTTACCAATTATTCGCTAGGCATTTCCACTCAGTTTCCCACTAGTCCAGAAATTTCAGTGTGCTCTAAATTAAGCTCCACCCTCCATAAAACTCATTATTTTTTTTGGTAATAAATCAAGATGGTTATCTGCATTGGTCCACCTTCAGTGCTATTTCAGGGGCTTGGAGAGGATGTGGGACACACATGAGTATCTTTGCTACCTTCCTGCTGCTACCAGATATATTGGTGAGACTCTGCCTTCTTCAATAGTGACAGGAGCCCACTCATATATAAAAACAACTTACTGGTGTATCGTCCACATATGCAGCAATGGGCTGCTGCATTAATGGTGATCAGTGTGAAGTGAGCTAGTGAGGCTAGCAGTCAGGGTAGGCTAGATTATGCTGCTGTAACAAATAACATCAAAATCTCAGTGGCTGCCCTGGCTGGTATGGCTCAGAAGGTTGGAGCATTGTCCTGTAAACAAAAGGGCTTCGGATTAAATTTGCAGTTGGGGCACATACCTAGGTTGTTGGTTTGGTCCCTGATCTGGGAGTGTATGATCCTGTGTCCCCCAAGCACGAATGGGAGGCAAGCAATCGATGCTTCTCTCTTGCATCGATGTTTCTTTCTCTCCCTTCCTCTCTCTCTAAAAAAAGCAATGAAAAAATGTCCTCAGGTGAGGATATAAAAACAAACAAACCTCAGTGACTTAATACAACAAAAGTTAATTTCCTGCTCCTGCAAAGTCTCCTGGGCAGCTCTTCTGGTGGCTCATTTTAGCCTGCTTCATTCCTGTGACCTCTCCATGAACAGCATGGCAATGGGATGGTAGGTATAGAACTCTGCACTTGAAATGACAGATGCTCTCATCTAGATATGACACAGATCAGTCCTGACATGTCGCTGCTTGAAGGAAATCACATGGTCATCACCTAACTAACTTTCAGGGGTATGTACTCTGAAGGAATGGGAAAGTATAAATCTTGGGGAGGATAAGTAATGTCTACCACAGGGATCCATTTGACACAGCAGGTTGTGAGGGATAAAATAAAATTGGAAACAGTCTAGGTATAGTAGGAGGTGAGCATAGAATACCAGTTGGAGGAAGGTAGTCAGTTGTATGTGGAGTCTTGGGAGAAGCATGGTCCTTGTTGTTGTTATACAATATTATGTAGTGGGACACTGAAACGTGAAAAATTCTGTCTCTCTGCTTCTCAGGGTCACCTTATGATTTAGCCAAGGTCAGCTGACTTCAGGCATTGATCATCTAAGCTCTTCTGTGACGCAGGAGCCGGGGAAAAGCTCCCATCTTGATTATACCCCGAGGACACACCAACCACTGATAAGTAAGGTTTCATCAACACAAGAAACTTTGCTAATTTTGCTGACATTGATGGTCATTCTCCACTTGAAGAGTGAATATGTGTCTATGAAGGATGAAATATTTCAATGAGCTCAAGTCCTGTGTTTTCCCGCATCATTGTCTGAATTATGCTTTTGACAAAGAAATTTCTTGTTTTCAAGGCAATGTTGAAATGTAGCCTAATGAGTAAAAAGCAGTCCATAAATAAGTGGAAGAAAGTACTCATATCAATGTAAAAAAATAAAATCATGTTTTTCAACACGTTTTTTGGCTTCTTCTTTAAACAGTAGAGATTTTGTCAACTAAACTTGCTTCTGACATCTCCCACCACGTCACGTATTTAAAAGAGATAGAGCACCGATGAGTGCTGTTAGCTCTAAAATGCCACACAAACATAGGATAGTGTAATGTGTTGCTGGACACTCAATAATGCTTTTGATCTCAGTAATTTTATGTTGTCTCTGCCCACATCCATCAGTTACTTCCTTTTTAAAACAATTACCTCTTATAAAACTGCTCCCAAATAAGTATTTTTACTTAACATCAGCATCTGCCTAAAGCTAATACTCTGAAAGCTTCAATCATACATTTCCACAAATATCTAATGTGAGGTATTAAAAAAGAGGCAGAGTTTATCAATTAATATTTTAAACTGTATGCCCAAATATTTTTCATGCTATCTGGTTTATTTTTAGCTCAGTCCTTTCTGTGATTTATATTTAAGTATAAATCATAACCTCAAGAGATATGCTGCAATAAACAACTTTGAATGTATTGTTAATACCATGTAGGACGGAGATGAAAATGTTCATTTCCAAGACACAATAGGGCTTATCGAGATGAGTATTAAAGGTGGCATAAGATGACAACTTCACAGGAATCATGGCCTTGTGATAACTCAGGTCTTGTCATGGAGTGAATGTTGAAATAAAAAAAAACAATACCACCTTCAAAGCATTGTTTGAGCTCTTCCAAGTAAATATTTGTGATTTACCTAAAAAGCATCATGTTTTATCAAATTAATATGAGACCTTAAATGAATCAACCAAGTCCTAATTTCTATCAATGTCCATTAGCAGAAACTGCTGCCTCCATAAGGAAACAGAATAGCAGAGTGAGAATATGCTTATTGTATAATATATATTTGTGGATACATCATAGGCTATACTTCATGTCCAGCAGAAGGAGCAAAATGTTACCTCAGCTCATTTAAAGTAAGTCACTGTGTGACAATAAGTATACTACATTGAAAAAAAAATAACATAAATCACATGAAATAAATTAGACGTACTATTTATAGATGCTGTATAGAACAGATATAGTGTTAGAAGAATCTACTACTTCTGTATTCAGTATTATTTTCATCATAGTACATTTTGAAGGCAGCAGATTTAATTAACTAAATATACTGTTGATTAATTTTTTTAAAGAGTAAAGCTATCTCCAAAGTTACCTAGCCAGTGTCTGAGGGCAGGAGATGAAATCTGTTAAGGTTTTGTACTGCAACGTCATGGAGACCAAAGCCCAAATAGCTTTCTAGGGACCAATGGGATCACCACTGTCTCACCTTGGGATTTTCTGGGAGACAATGCTGCCAACTTTTTAATTGAAACATATTCTTGATTTATTAAACATTACTCGCCAATTGCGTTTTCTTTGCAGTTTCCCTATATCCTGTCCACGAGTTGGTCATTGGTCAACCAGTGTGAGAATACTAGGTAACTGATTCCCCATCTTTCTTCAGAATCTTCTAATGGTCTTTGATTCTTCACAAGACGTTTGCTATTGTTTGGCTTTTCAAAATTTACAATTGCACCGGCCTTCCTAAGATGTAATTTATTCAACAAATGGTTTTGTGATGCTTTCAATTGGGTACTTTGTTAGGTGCTGCAGTTACCCAAATGCTCTTTGGTCTGAGGGTCTTACAGAACAAGGGAAGACAAATGTGTGCAGTGTGGCTTGAGAGGTGTTAAAAGATGTGAGCAAAATGCTAAGAGAACACTGGACAGTCGAGAAGGACATAAGAGAAGAGCTCTCACTTGCGTTGGGTCTTAAGGGATGAAGAAGAATGTACCAGGTAAGGATGGTTTGGGGTGGGGCAGAGTGTGCGGGCACAGTATTCCAGAAAGGGAATTTGAAAACAAAGATATCATTAGAGATTCAAGAATGATGAGAAGTTCAAGGTGGCTAAAGGCCTGGGTGTGTGGAATGGAGAGGTCACTGAGGGTGGACTAAGAAAGCCTGGGTGTGTCCAGCTAAGATGTTTGGATGTAATACTTTGGACAGTGGTCTCCAAAATGGGGTGAGAACACTTTAGAGTTCAACACGTTGTATGAGATGATACACTGGAGTGGGGGGGAAGAGTGTGAAAACTTGGAGTTCTTTCTGAAAATCTGAGAAAGTACTTAGGTTTGACAAATAAGTAACATATGGACTGTCATTGGTGCCCTTTCTTGGTCTATATGTCAGACAGACAGAGGGACTTACCAGGTACATGGAATTCTGAGGGAAGGGTTGAGAGCCACAACATTAAGGAGCTGTCCCTAACCCCCTTATTTATTCTTAAAGCAAACTTCAGCTTGTTAGCAGTTTATGGGTAACTGGTTAAATGGACTTATATATATTTAACTTGACTAAGTCTCACAAAATGGATAAATGACTTAAAATGTTGGAGTTAACATGAGTAATACAAATATGAATTTTCACATAAGCCCATGCAAAATTCATGGATCACTTTGAAAAATGAGTATCATAATTTCATAACCTCATCCACTGATGGACTTTCTCTTTGTATATATGATTCTCTGTGAGATGTATTTTGCAGCTCTACCGCTATGAAACAAAACATCAAAATAAACTGCACTTCGAATCAGATTTTAAACTGCTATATCAGAAGGTAATAAAAGCTTTCAGAAATTTGAAGCATATTCAACATCATACTCACTAAATAACATTTTAGTGATAACAAAATATTTTGTCAACCATTAAGAAATAGAATATAAAATTGTGACTTTCATTTATATCTCACCTTTAAAAATTTCAATTTTTATGTATACTTTTCTATATATATTAATGCACTCATTTTAAATCTATGTAACTTATACATGAATGTGTATGTGTGAGAAAAGAAACGTTTTACTTAGAGGAGTGTAGAGGCATAAGGAAGCCAAACTAGGTTTTAGAGTGAAGGTGTCTGCAGTCAAGCTTGTGCTTTAGAAGATGATGTAGACAACACTGTGGAGTGGGAGATGGGACACAAGAGTGCAAAAGATCAGCCAGGCGGCTACTAACCTGATTCAGAGGGAAGATAGTAAGGACCTGGTGATGGAGAGGAAAGATCACCAAAACACGTGGTTTGGTTTTCAGTAGGAGTGTGTGTGTGTGTGTGTGTGGGGGGGGGAGATTGATTTTAATTGATTCCTAGGTTTGTACCTTGCCAGTCTGAGTGGAGGGTGGAACTGTAACTTGAGATGAGGCCTCAGGAGCAGAGTTCAGTTCAGGACATGTAAGTCAGAGGGGCCCAAGGGATTCCTGGGAGATGACTAATGGGTGTTTTCAATACATGAGGCTCAGGAGAGCTTGGAGATACTGATTTTATAGTAGCTTTAATTTCTTGATGTGCAGCTCTTTCTACAAGTGCTGGTCTTAAAAAATATTCCTTCATTTAAAGACATTAACACAATAGCTTCACATTTAAATCATTCATAATGTAATAAAAATATTAAGAATCAGCTTACCATCGTATCACCAAACAATCTTAGAATTTTAATTGGACATTTAGGCTAATTTACTATTTTGTTATTTTTCAAGTGTTATCTAGACTATGGTTTAAGATACACACTCTCTCTGTACTGTGTTCTGTCTTTTCACACCTTAAACCTTCTCGTTGAAGCCAGTCATTTATTTTCTTTTATTACACTGGAGAAACTGTGAACATTTTCCAACTCTGCTGTGTATCCCTTCTTCAGGAATCAGGAGCACTGTTAAACCATGGCGTGATATCCCCCATGTTGGCACTGAACAACCTGTCAAAGCATGTTCTTGCTATGTTATGAGGATGGCTTTCTTATTTCTTACTGTTGTTCAGTTACAGTTGTCCCAGTTTTCCCCCCTTGCAAGGATGCCTTTCATACCATGCCACTTTCTCTACTTCCTTACCTCATTCTTACTAAGAATCTGCAAATAATTTACCAGTTTAATTTTCAGGTTTCATACAATTCAATTTTAACCATTTATCTCATAAATAGGATACTATAATTATATAATGCCAAGTAGACATTTAAACTTGTAATTTCTTCTATCGTGGTTTTATGACATTGTATTATTTGTCATCTCAAGTACTTATACACTCTCTTCTTTATTAAAATGGAATTAATTTTAGTGCAGGGTTTCTCTCTCTCCATTAGAATGGAAGACCCATGCGGGCAAACATTTTTGTCTGTTTTGTGTACTGTTCTATCTCCAGTGTGTAGAACTGTGTCAGGAACCTGATAGATGATAAATAAGTATCTCTAAATGACTGAATGAATACAGAACATAAAGGAACAGAACAGACTCCTAAAATGTCTTGATTTGAATCATCTTCCTTTCTATTTTTTAATATTTAAATCTTGCCATATTGTATTATTTCATTGTAACTTAGCAACTCCATCTATTTTTTAAAACTCAGTTTAATATAAGTTCATTGTGTGAGATAGTTATTTTGATACATACAAAAAGTTGTAATCTTTCAGCATCCAGGAGAAAAAGTCCCTTCAATCTTTTAGCTTACAGATATACTAAAGGCCACAAACAAATCTTATGTAAGTCTCCCAGAAATATGTAGGTAGGAAGGTTAAGTTTACTCTTAAAAATACAACCCAGCATTTATAAGCAAAAGTTCTCTCTAGAATATGGCAAATAAATAAATAAAAATATAAGATCATTAAAATAATAGAACAGGAGATGTAAAAATTGATTTCTTGAAGACCATGACTATCTGTACCAATGAAACACTAATTATATGCTACATTTCAAGGCATTGCTAAAACAGCATTTAACCAAATCCACAAATTAACTCTTGCCATTATTATCACCATTTCATGGTACGTTCTCTTCCCCTATCTAAAATTTGAGAAGAGTAACTGGGAAAATTACCACTTAACCATCTCAGAGAAATCCAGCTGCTGGGAGTGCCCACTGGCCCTGGGGACTTGGGTGGGACTCCCTCACATGCAGATAATGGATGGAGAGTGGAGTCTGTAGTGGTGGGAAAGTCTGGCCCTGACACTCCCCAGTCAGTTGTGCTTGGAAGAAATGCTAACATGGTTTGCCACGCTACCATGTGTTTCTTTGTTCTCCAAGAACATCCATTCTGTTCACTGCTCATGAGTGCACATTTAATTTACTCTCATAATTAGGAGGGTCAATGAGTGAATATGGAATGTAGAATACTGAGCATCCACATACTCCTTCCGAACTCTTCCTCATTTTATTTTCTTTGTTTTTTTCCCACTCTTATAAGGATCTTATAGGAATAAACAAATTTTGGACAAGTGGCAAACATTTCATATTACCTGAAAACAAGTGTGCAATGTGTGCTCTCAATGCTGATAATGATGACATAGAAGCAGAGTCCAGCAGTCCACATAACTGCCATGAAGACTGTTACGGTGGGTACAGGTCTTCACGGTCGGCTCCAGAATAGTGGTATTTTTTGGTGCTAGGTCAGACTCACTGAGGCTGAAGACTGAATTGGCAGCATGCTGTTTATTCGTAATGAGCTCTCTCCTGCACCAAGTGGAACCAAGTGCAAAATATAGAAAATTGTATGTTTAATGTACACAACTTGGTGAGTTTAGAGGGAACACTTCTGATCCTGATTGGGAGAGATCTCGGATTCCAGAGGCAGAGCCCTGCTGGCTTCTCACATCAGAAGAGAGGGCTGTGTATATAGAGAATAAAATAAAAGAATAACTCCCCCAGGAATATTCAAATAGTTAAAGAGATTATAGTTATGGGATGGATTTGGGGGTAACTGCTGAAAAAATCACATTAAAATATTTTAGGGTATGGGAAAACGATCACTTCAACATACTAAGAGACAAAGACAAGATTCAAAAGTTTTGATATCTTGTATATCCAGGGTAATATTTCAGTAAAATGTTTCCATATGTTTTTATGCATAGAGAAGTAAATAAATAAGTAACATCGGAGAAAATATTTTTAAATGGTGGTAATTCTGGATCACAGGGAATTTCTATTCTCTTTTGTATATATCTCTGTCTCTATACTAGAGAGAGGGAGGGGGAGAGAAATTGACTGATTTTAAGGAATTGGCTCTTGGTATTGCAGGATGATTGCAGAGGCTGACAAGTCTGGAATCCAGAAGGCTGAAGGCCAAAGAGCTGACATTGAAGTATTGAGGAGAATTCCTTCTTCTTTGGGAAACCTCATTCATTTCTCTCAAAGGCTTCAACTCTTTGGATACAGCCCACCCACATTATGGACGGCAATGTACTTTAATCACATCTAAAAAATACTGTCACATCAACATCTAGACTGGTACTTGACCAAACGACTGGACCTCATAACCTAGACAAGGTGACAATAAAATTACATCACAGCTTTCAAGCAATCCCCCCTCCTTCCTTTTATTTCTAGTAACAGGCAGATTTTCCATTTAGGTACCACCTCCTCCTCGTTTAGTCCATGCACTTTGGTCACACAGACTGGTTTCCATTTAGTCAACTGTTTCTAGCTGTCTTGATCGAGATAGACGCATTCACAGAACTGGCTGTGCTTGAACCTTCTTTGCAGCTTTATATCCGCAATGCAGTTGGCAAGTGTCTCCTCCTCCTGCTGTGTGGAGAAGGATTATGTGCTTCTCTACCCATTTTATCGTGTGCTCTGTTCCTTTTGACATATCATGATCTGCACTGAGATATGATAGGTCAGGTCATTCTTTACCTTCTTGTATACTCTAGACAGCCATTTCTTGTAAGTAACCCTCCAGGCCATAGCAGTGTTATTCCTCTGGACGTCAAAAAGGTAATGGCACTTTTGAGCCAGTTCCCTCTGTGACTTTTCCAGATCAATTGAATCCTGGATGTTTTCGATGGGATCCTGTTTTGCCTTTTCTAGTCGGGGAATTTTTTGCTCACTGAGTTTATCAGCAAAGTCCCCACCAGAGGCACCACAATTTTTAATTATACAGATAATCAACCCTATTGTTGATATGGCAGAGGTAGTCTCTGGAATAATCATACATATTTCTTTGGATAGAAAATATAAGAGAAGCCCGGTTCTGAACACATAGGGTCCTGCTATACTGGTTTTAGTAAAAAGGAACTGAAAGAATTCCTCAGGGATCAGCCCATGATGAGCTAGCTTTCCTCCGTATCCAGGAAGAGGGGTTACAGGGCAAGACATGGCTGCCCATTGTGAAAGATCCTTGTTGCCTACAATACCCCTGGACCGGGGAGGGCTGCATTCTTGAGAGGAGGCTGCCAGTGGCAGAAAGTACCAACTGAGACAGCATGGTCAGCAAGGGTCCACTAGATGATGTTAGTGTCCCAGTGACCTGGATGAGAATCTGAAAGGGGCAGAAGCAAGATGGTCACTAGCAAATCTTTAGGGATTACTTTTTATAATAAGAAAGAAAGAAGGAGTTACCTTTAAATGGATGGAATGGATTTGTTTGGAAGTACAAAGTGAGGAAAGATGTAGAGAAAGGTGAGGGGGGGAAGGGGTTAGGGGGGGGGGGGAGGAAAAGAGGGAGATAAGGGGGGAGGAATGGGGGGGGGGGGGCAAGGGGCAGGGGAGTGGATGGGAAAATAGACAAAATGTACTTGAAAAATACTTTTTAAAAAAGAAAGGAATGACTATATTCATTGATTCTAAGACAAACTTTTTTTTTTCATTTTAATACCTCTGAAATTGGATGTCATGGCATGTCATAGTTTAATAGAACTTTCTTTTATAGTACATATAAAAATAATGGTGTATCATATTCAATAACACTTTAGGCTTGATGAAAACATGATGTTTTAGCCCTGACTGGTGTGTTTCAGTGGGCTGGGTGTCATCCCCAAATTGAAAGGTTGCCAGTTCAATTCCCACTCAGGGCACATGCCTGAGTTGCTGGTCAGGTCCCCGGCAACTGACTGATGTTTCTCTCCATCTCTTTTTCCCTTCTTTCACCTCTCTCTAAACATAAATAAATAAATTCTTTAAAAATATGATGTTTTAAACTTTATAAAAGTTATTTTTAAGAAATCTTAGAAGGATATGGCATAAACTCCTGGGATTATATGGTGATCTGGATGTCCCTATATTTTTGGAATGGCCCAAGAAGAAATCAATAACTTAAAACTTTGCTTTAGTATACTATTTAAAATGGATATAAACTAGATTGATATAGAACACTTAGTTCCTCAGATTGGAAATGGGAGCAAATCTTTTCCTTTTAAAGCATCTGTAGGTCTTTGATTAAAATGGCCTAGCAATGGAAGAGTGTTCAGTGTGTTTTCTTTTTCTTAGAGTCTGTGGTTTTATATTACTCTTAGTTTCAAATGTCTTCAAAACCAACTCCCACAATTATGCTATAAAAGGTGTTTGCACATGAATATGGCATTAATAATAATATCATACATTATCTATATATACTTCAAAAAAACTTTCATTTTTAGATCTATGCAATTTGACTCCCATAATATTTATGTATTAGGCAGCTTGTTATGAGCCTTTTAGTGTTCAAAAGGCCTGCCTGCTGTCAAGGAGCAGTTAGTGGTAGAGGTGAGACTTCCAGTGGACTAGAAAGAAAAGGCTGATAAATGAAGTTCTAGTGCATGAAGTTATGATCTGTGTCATTTGAAAAGATAGAATACAATTGTAGAGATTTTGAATCCTGGTTCAAAGTTATAGTCATCAATTCATGACCAACTTTCTCTTCACATATATGTATTTCTGTCATTAACAATGGCAATGGTGAACTGAGGCCATTGTGATAAACTAGTTTTTTAAAAAGCCTTATTTATTTTGTGCTAATTCACATCATGCTGTAAATAATTCAACAATGAACTACCCAAGAACTAAAGGCTGAAGCACAACTGTATTTTATTAGCTTGATCTGAGTTTTAAAATGGTTTGGTATGTATCTCACATTTACATTTTCCTAAAGTACAATAGGCAGAAAATAAACACAATGAATAAGGGAGTAATTATATATTAGAAGATAGAAAGTAGTTAGACTGAATTTAGGGTAAAACTCCAGGTAATTACATAGTTTATTTCACTTGCTTTATAAAGGCTCTGCTTACCTTGGGAATTACAGTCCCACCTCATTCAACTACATTTACTATGTTTTGTTGTAATTACTTTTTCTCGCACCCTCCTCTTCACTAGACACTGCATTTCTGGTGTTTATGTAAAACAGGAATATTGAAAGATTTTTTAAAATAGAATTAAAAAAATTAAAATTTCCTAAACTCACAAAAACATTTCAGAGCCTTTTAAATAAACTACAAGGCATTTTCAGAGTGCTGGATAATAAGTGTGAATTTGCCAGATAAGACAGATTTGCTAAGCTGAGCTTTTTAAGCTGAATTATTCATTTTTACTTCTTCTAATTAGACTCCAAGATGTAATATAAAGAAACAGAATAAATACCTTCCTTGGATCACCAGAGGAAGGAAAGAATATGAGTCTTGTGCACAGAGACAGGGATTTGTTTAGAGAAGAATTAGCACTGTGGGGCATTAATATGCCTGTTTTAGAATAAATCATCTGTCACGGAGGGTTGGGACCCTTCTGGTACTATAAAATAATAACAGTGAAAACAGGAAAGTTTTATTTTAGTATTTAGCATGATTGAATTAAGTATTTTTAAAGATCACATGTGGTAGAGATTTAAGGAAATTACTACTGATAATCCACGAACCGGGATTGTTCTTATGTTAATGTGACAACCATATTGAAACTTCTATCTAAAGTTCTGTAAACTCCTGAGTCTAAATAGAGGCACAGGATATCAGTTGTCAATAAAACTTCTTAAAAAATTTTATCTCTGACCACTTTCTAATTGTGTATAGTCTGAAGATATAGTAAGAAAGCACAATTAATCATGGTAAAGTATTCTAAACAAATAGCAGTAACAAATAAATATTTTTCTGTGTACAAAAAAAGCAGAATCAGTTCTTCTGATTTCCAAAATCAGTTGGCAATTTTCACAATCATGTGTCAAGCATTAGGTGTTCTACTTACTAAAATGCGTACTCTCATTTGTTATCTATTATGGGAAGCATTCTTCTGGGCACTATAGACAACAGAAGCCAAATTCTGCTGTTGCTGCCTACAGGTTGCTTATGGACCAGTATGAGAGAAGACTCCAACTCAGTTAATTATAACACAACGGGGCTCTTCACACCTTCATAAAGGAGAGGTGTCGCAGTCTTCAAAAGTGGGGCTAGTAACTTCACCATAAAATTAGGTGCTGAACAAAAACTTTACTGGCTGCTGAAAGAAAAGATGGGCTGTGAATGGTCAGAAAAGTGAATGGGAACCCCTTAGAAGAGCTTCCAGGTGGTCCTCCAAAATATGAAGGCTGCAAGATACATCCAAAATGAGATCCTCTTAGGCAGGCAATACTTCTCATTTGGAAAGAAGCTAGTCCCCACTTCGTAGCATCTCTAGGTGGCTGCAGAGGTGGGATAGAGATGTGGGATGTGGGATCCCTATCCCATTTATTGCCAAATAAGTTAACACTGAGTGCATTTTGGCAATAAACTCTCTGACATGAACTAAGTCTCTGCTAGACCCTTGGTCTACATGAAACCAATTTATATGAGCCACTAATTGTGATTCTGCACCTTTCCCCCCATTCTTTTCCTTCCACCTCCCAGCTGATTGTCTTGGCCCAGTTGCATGGTAAGTGAACAGACTGTCTTTATTATGATCAATAAAATCACTGAAAATCACTTGTCCAGCCGTATGTCATGATATAAAGTAGGTGGGCCCCAAGCCTGGAGGAACCTCTCTGTATGGTCCCCACAGCCTCCCTGAAACCCTCTCCTGATCATAATCCAGGCCTGAGGCTCATATTTTTGTTATCCCACATAGGACCTCATAAAGCAGAGAGCAAATGAGTCTTGCTTAACAGGCTTTCGTTAGAGCCATAAACAAAGCTCAACCTGATTCTGAGGAAAAGCTAACATTTATTTCAGTTACCTTTCTGGGTATGAAATATTTTTTTAAGACAAAAACAAAACCCATACCATAATCAGTGTTTGTGCCTTGACTAACTGTTAGACGAAAACAGGCCAAATGGTTAGCACATTTAAGACGAAAGAGAGCCAAACTATTCAACTGGTGAGTCTGTTATTCAGACTGGAATAAACTGATTGGAGTAAAAAACAGTACCAATATATTTTAATTTTCACTTGGAATCAAACACTGGGGATTATTTACATCTTCAAATCAACTGAAATGGGTGGTTTCTGAATACTATTCTGCTTCATATGCACTGACATTATTGATGTGCATTGGGTGAAACAGTTGCTTTGTGGTCTCCACCACTGGGTCATGCTGGACAGGTATCACTGTCTTCTCACTTAGAATGTGCATACTCCTGTGGCTGCACTGCCATTTTGCTATTATTAACTGTTCATTTTCCTCTTAGAAGAATGTGCTTGTAGCCATGACAAAGTACGAGGAAGAGTAGAACATGACAATGCACTGCTGCCTTTTTATATTCTATACATTATTTCAGTGCATCTGTCATTTGGAATATGATCTAAAAGTTTAAATATGTGTGACCTGGCATGTTATATACTCAGACCTTTAATGTTGATTTAATAAACATTTAACTGTAGTTCATAGAGTATCAGGCATGCATATCAGACTTTCCTATGTGTATAGCATTATATTAAAGTTATAACCACATCATTCTTTTTTTCCATTGAGATTTTTAAAGTATATTTTATTAATTATGCTATTACAGTTGTCCCAAATTTCTCCCCTTTGACCCCTTCTGCCTGGTGACCCCCTTCCCTCCAGCAATCCCCCCACTTAGTTCATATCAAGTTCTTTGGCTTCTCCACTTCCTATACTACTCTTATTATCCCCCTATCTTATACCTACCGATTATGCTTCTTAATTCCTGCACCTTTCCCCCCATTCTTTTCCTTCCACCTCCCAGCTGATAATCCTCCAAATGATCTCCATATCTATGATTCTGTTCCCATTCTGGTTATTTGCTTAGTTTGTTTTTTTTAGATTCAGTTGTTGATAGTTGTGAATTTGTTACCATTTAAATGTTCCCAGTTTTGATATATTTTTTTCTTAAATAAGTTCCTTTAACATTTAATGTAATAAAGGCTTGGTGGTGATGAACATCTTTAGCTTTACCTTGTCTGGGAAGCACTTTATCTGCCCTTCCATTCTGAATGATGGCTAGAGTAATCTAGGCTGTAGTCCTTGTTTTTCATCACCTTGAATACTTCTTGCCAGTCCCTTCTTGTCTGCAGTTTCTTTTGAGAAATCAGCTGACAGTCTGATGGGAACTCCTTTGTAGGTAAATACCTGCTTTTCTTTTGCTGCTTTTAAGATTCTCTCTTTATTTTTAACCTTTGGCATTTTAATTATGATGTGTCTTGGTGTGGTCCTCTTTGAGTCCAACTTATTTAGGACTCTCTGTGATTCCTGAACTTGTAAGTCTATTTCTTTCACCAAATTAGGGGAGTTTTATTTCATTATTTTTTCAAATAAGTTTTCAATTTCTTGCTCTTCCTCTTCTCCTTCTGGCACCCCTATGACTCAGGAGTTGGTATGTTTAGAGATATCCCAGAGGTTCCTTATACTATACTCATTTTTTAAGATTCTTTTTCCTTCTTGTTGTTCTGGTTGAATGCTTATTTCTTCCTTATGTTCCAAATCATTGATTCTAATCCTGGATTCATCCCCTCCACTGTTGGTTCCCTGCAGATTTTTCTTCATTTCACTGAGTGTAACTGTGGGGGTGACTTCTTTTGAGAGGGTCCCCCCGGTGCCACGGACATGCGTGAATGAGTAAATATGGCCAAGACAAGATGAGATCTGTTTGGGAATGGAGGAGTGGGCTGTGGCCAGTTTCTCCTAGGAGAAAAAGGCCCTGAGCACTCTCTTCCATAGCCTTTTATTGGGTTGTAATACACAGGAATACAGGGCGGCAAGGATCAAACAGTAGATAACATTACAAAGAGATTTGAGGGCTTCAGAGTCAGTGTCTGTCAGGAAGAGAGTTGCAGAAACTTTGGGAGACATACTCATTTCCTCTCAGACCCTTATCATATGAATGAAAGCACTCTTAGCAGAGCAGATTTCACAGGTTTATCAGCAAGTCTTTGTTATGCCAGATTTTTCCCCAGGGCACACTCTGGCCAGGCAAGGAGCTGCACCTCTCCCCATCAGGTATTCAGGTTTAAGGGGATTAGAGCCAGGAAAGGCTTCTCCCAGGGAACATGGGGACTCAGGCTTTGACAAAGCTGGGGGGCGAGACTCCATTGCTCTCTGTTGCAGCCCCCTTAGTCCTTCCATGAAGGCCTCCCAGGTGATCGACTCTGGCTTAGGTTGCCCCCGCGCTGTGAGGGGTCTTACCCATCATTGACTTCCGACCAAGCTTTGGGGGCAGGGAGAGGAACTGAGGCAGCATTTGCTACCAGAGGCAGGCTTTGTCTCCTGTGGCTGGCATTCCAGAGGTCGTCTCTCACCCTTAGCTACAAGGGGTAGAGATACAATTCCTAAAATCAGGCAGAGCAGTCTACAACATGTAACCTTCATTTCTTTCTGGGTCTTTTTTATGTTGTTGCAAGTTCTTTGAGCATCTGATCACCAGCATTTTGAATTCCGCATCTGAAATGTTGGTTATCTCCATTTCATTTAGTCCTTTTTCTGGGGTTTTGTTCTATTCTTTCATTTTGGCCATGTTGCTTTGTCTCCTCAATTTGGCTGCCTCCATGTGTTTCAGTGTATTAGGTAGAGCTGCTTTGACTCCCTGTTTTGGTAGCATGGCCTATTGTAGAAAAGACACCTGTAAATTATGTGGGGTGGAGCCTTAGGTAATCACCAGGAACGAACAACCCACTTCCCAGCTTTGTAGTTCTGTGGGGGAGGACTCAGACAGGGGGAAATGCCACTGCCTGGCTTCTGGAGGTTTGTTGGGCACTTGCCCTGTTTCTAGTTGCTTCACTTACTCCCCATATGCAATGGTGCCCTTCCAACCGTTGCCCTAGTGCTGAATCCCTGAGGGGGTCATTCTGCATATGTTTTAAGTCTGCACAGGCTTTTAAGCAGAGTCTCTTGAAAATCTGGCAATTTCTTCTGCTGTCCCAAACCTCACTGGTTTTTACAGCCAGAAGTTCTGGGGATTTATCTTCCTGGAGTGGGAACCCTGGGCTGTGCCATCGGGCCTGGGGCTGGGATTGCTTGCTCCCAAGGTGTTCCTCCTGATTCTTGTCCACCACACGTGCATGTGGAACTGCCCCTCCACAGCTGCCTCCTCTCTGTGTCACATCACCTCTCTGCGCTGCTCTACCCCTCCTACCGTCTGGATGAATGTGGCATCTCTAAATCCTCGGTTGTCACACTTCCATACAGCTTGATTTTCTGATGGCTCTGGATGTTACTTGTTTTGAGGTCTAATTGTAATTCTTTCTGTGGTTGCAGAAGAGGTGAAGCAAATGTACCTATGCTTCCATCTTGACTAGAAGTCCCATATAACCACATCATTCTGTACTTCAGGATTTAGATAATGAGTCTCCTCTTGTTTCTTTTGTCTGCTACCAATTTTAATATAGTTCACTGACAAATGTTTAAGAATATGTGCTTTCAGTGTTCTGATAAAAATAACCATCAAAATGTGAATAGACTCCACACTTCCCACATATTCCATTAGTCATTATTGCAGGAAAAATGTGAATAATTTATTGGTGAAAAGTTTGAATTAATCCACTGACAATGTAAATCATGCTTAATGGTTCCTAACAGTATGGGATTTTTGGGGAAAAAAGTCATGCTCTTTGTTAATAAGAGTGAGTCCTTGAAGGGCCAAAAATTCTACTTCCTACAAAAAAAGCCAGCATACAATCATCTAATCTATTTCCTTATAGTGTAATCACCTTGGGTAAACATTTCTGTTTTATTATAAAAGGCATTTTTAATTATATGAATTTTATATGGATTCTACCGCACTTATGTAATAAGGTAACATAATTTGTTTAAATTTTATTTTAAAATGCACTTATTTTTAAAAGATCAGTTTTAGTTATATTTGAAAAAATTAAAAATAGAGTAAAAATTTAAATCATTAAAAAGTACAACTTATAAAGTTATATAGAATAGTTGTCTATATACAAAAGGCAGATGGGAACAGGGATCAAGGTTAATGAGAAAGGGTTTTTGAAAATGAGAGTAGTAAGGAAAAGAGAAAATAAATGAAGTTACTTTGATACCTTATATTCTAGGCAAGATCTAGGTGAAGTATAATAACAGTTAAAAAGTTAAAATGGATTTAATGTTTATAATGTTATATGAACAGTGTTTTCCATTTAGTCCTTAAAAATGATCCTTCAAGATGGATGCGATGGTTTTTTCTGTTTTCGGAGGAGAAAACTGAGGCACAGCTTTGTTTCTTCAGGTCACACAACTTTTGAGTTGGTGCCAATCCTAAGAAGTTGGAGTTCATGTTCTTCAGCACTACGCTGGCAAAGACTACGGCTCCCCATCTCAGGATATGCCTACCCAGGTTCCACTGTTAATGGCCACGTTCTCTGAAAATAACTAGTCAGATAATTTTCCAGAGTTATCTTTACTCATTGACTCTACTTTCTTATTTCCCTTTCCCTGATTAGTCCTGCAATTAGACTTCTGCTCTCACCACTTTTTATTAAATAAGTTTTAATTCTGTAATAGTTTAAGACTCAAGAGAAGTAGCAACAAAAGGGTAGAGTTGCTTTGTACTTTCTCCAGCACTTGATATTATCAGTGTTTTTATTTTAGCCACCCTGGTAGGTTTGTAATGGTAGCTCCTTGTCACTTTCATTTGCATTTCCCTTATTTCTAAAGATACTAAGATACTGAAGCTCTTTTCCTGAGCTTCTTGCCATTCATATACCATCTGGTAAAATACCTGCTTGTCTTTTGTTTAATTTGTAATTGGGTTGTTTATTAGTTTACCACTGAGTTTAGAAACTTCTTTATATGTTTTGGAAACAAGTCTTTGGTCAGGTATACAACTTGCGAGTATTTTTTCCCCAGTCTGTGATTTGTATTTTTAATTTATTAACAGTCTTTCTCAGAGCAAAAGTTTTTAGTTTTCAAGAAGTTCAATTTATTGATGATTTTCTCTTAGAAACAATGTCTTTAGTGTCATGTGTACTCTTTGCCTAAGTCCAGGTCATGAAGTTTTTTTCATGTTTTTACCTAAAAATTTTATGGTTTTGAATTTTATATTTATATTTATTTTTTTGCCTATTCCAAACAGTGACAACCTTTCAAAACTATTTTCCATCTGTATTCCTTGAAACAGAAGATAATATTGTAGTTTTAAAGATTCTTCTTACTACAAAAGTAACATATTCTCTGTGTAATAAATTTGGAAAATAATAAAACACCTCCTCCCCTATTCCTTCTACATCTTGTCTTGTTTCCCTTTTTCCTGGTGTTCCTCCTCCTCTTCCACTGCCTTCTTTCCCTCCTCGTTCATGGGAATGATGCACACAAACTTTCCAGTGTGGCCTACTTCTGTGGAAGAAGTGGGGGGAAAGATGAGAGGGGGCTTCAGGAGATACATGGATAGATGCAAAGACTGAAGCAAATATGGTAAAAAGTTTACATGTTTAATTTCGGTGCCAGGGACATAGGAGTTTATAATTTTTTTATCTTCTGGTGTGTAGGATAGAAATGTTTCAAAAATAAAGTGAAAATGAATAAAAGTTCTTAAGTTATTTATTTTCAGATGGAGACACTAAATATTTCTGGTATTTATTATTAAATTGTACTGCACTGGGCAGTCAAAGACAGAGTGCTCCACCATCCCTGAGATAGTAGAATGATGCTTTTTACTGTTTAAAATGCACCAGTGATTTTATTAATAACATTAAAAAACAGGGAGAATATACCATCCTGAATATTTGGGTAGGTGGTGGATGGAAGATGAATGACATTTTCCCTAGGTCTCTTTATGGACATGTTATATACCTTGGTATATATGACAGAATGAATAAATGACCTACCTATATGGCAATTTGGGAAAATTTCCTGATGAGTTTAAGATAATAAGGGCAGGCAGGTGAGGTGACTGGGAGCTATTAGCTCAGAATTTCCCTCAAGAGTCAAGTCACACATTTTATAGGTTTTCTGGGTTTTGTTTGCTGATGGGTTGGTTACATTTAGTATGTTCTTTTTTCAGACATCTTGGTCCCTTTCTGCCACCTTATTAGGCTCTGGAGACTTAATATTCAAGTATAAATATTAATAGGCTCTAAAGATAGAGGTGTCTATCAAAAAGGTGTAGCATTTTAGATTTGTACTTTATAGAGGTATTCATGTATAAAGTGAAGCTGAGAATCAGGGCAATCATTTAGATGATTCAAGAAAAAAAATTTTGTAAGACTCCAATTACCTGGAAAGCTCAGGGCAAATCTATTTTTGGTACAACATATTCTTACAGATACTTCATTTTGCACAGACATAAACAGATTATGTCAAATTGGACTTTTTTGCCTATACCCTAACACACACTTTTGCACATGCTTTTATATCCCTTTGTAAAAATAAGAGCAATAGTTTTGCTTAGAAAAGTTTCCTAATGTTGCAATCTTATCTAATCTTGGACAGCCTCTTTCCTTCTGGATCTCCCTTTCCTTGGCTCTAGAATGTAGGGATTGGATGTTATGAACTTTAAGCTATCTTTTATCTTCGTGCTTTTAAATGAAAACTTTTAAGAGCCCCCCTTCCTTTTCCAAAGAAAGAATTTTTCTTAAAGCAGTTAGGCTCACAGCCAAATTCAGGGGAATGTAGAGATTTCTCATAACCCCCCTGCGTCCATATACACATACTCTCCCCCACTATCAACATCCCTCACCAGAGTGGCACATTGGTTACAACTGATGAACCTAAGCTGACACCATAATCACCCAGAGCCTGTAGTTTAGTTCACTCTTGGTATCATACATTCTGTGGGTTTGGACAGATATATGACGACATATAACCAATGTGATACTATCAAACTCCTCTGTGCACTGCCTATTTATCCTTCTCTGTTCCCCCTCACCATACCCGACCTCTGTAATCACTTACCTTTCTATTGTCTCCAGAGGTTTGCCTTTTTCAGAATGTCATATAGTTGGAATTATGAAATATGTAGCCTTTTCAGTGTGGTTTATTTCACTTAGTAATGTGCATTTAAGTTTCCCTTGTGTCTTTTCATGGCTTGGTAGCTCGTTTCTTTTTAGCACTGAATAACAGTCCATTGTCTGGATGTACCAGTTTATTTATCCATTCACCTATTGAAGGACCTCTTGGTTGTTTCTAAGATTTGGCATTTGTAAATAAAGCTGTTACAGAAATCCATGTGCAGGTTTTTATGTGGACATAAGTTTTCAACTTCTTTGAGTAAATACCAAAGAGTACAATTGCTGCATCATGTAAGAGTGTGTTTAGTTTTATAAAAAACCATCAAACCATCTCCCAACATGGCTGGATATGGATAGTTTTCACCACAGAATTACAGCCAAGACAAAAATTATATTTGTTTTAGGACAAATGTAGTAGAAAATGAGTTTCAAAAGTATTCACCACAGCTTACCTGGAGCCATGATTTCCAACCTTTTCTCTGTTGTGACATCCATGCAGTTTCACAGGTGTGATTGATTCCAATGGGCTCGCCAAGATATTAAAGAAATTTTCAGTTTTTCTCATCCATCATAGGGTATAATTGGTACAACTATTAACATTTACTGGCATCGTGGCAACTGAACTGCTTATTCAGCATAAATTGTGGTTATACGTGGTTCTCATACATCCAAAGCAAATGAAGGAAAAAGGCATAGGATATGCTTGAATTTACTTCATATTTTCTATAAAAAAAGAAAATGATTTAAAAATGCTGATACTCTATTGTTTGCAACAAATACACTACAGCATGCCACATGCTTGATTGTTACACACTGCTCTGTTCTGATAACACAGTTGAGGACTGCTAGCTTAGAGAACCCTGGCTATGCAGAATAAGCAAGCATTACGAGTTAATAAGACTTTACTACTACTGTTGGGAAGTGGAACTCAAGACCTGAATTAATTGCAGCATACTGGCTTCACTGGAGTGGGCTGTTGACCAACAGCAAGCACTATTGATTATGTTTCTAAAAGAAATGCTGTGATGGAATTTTGAAATCAATACATCTATTTCCATTAGTACTTAAATCATTTGTCATTTTTATGGTGGTGATGGTCACCCAGCTGGACATATAATTCAATAAATTATGGATAAGAATAATGAATGGACTTCATTTACATCAATTAGGATTTTTAAGAAGCTTTGGTTGGCTATCATTTCTGGAGAGTCTGGAGATTTAGAACTCAGACATATTTGAATAAATATTACATGCCAAGAATTGTGCTTGGGCAAGCTATATACATCTTAGAGAGGAGAGAAAAGAAGATTTTTTTTCTCTGGAATTAAGATGCTGTTTAAAGGCCACGAAGGTGTAGTTACATGCAATGGCATCACTGACAAGATCTGAAAAATGAAGAAGATAAAGACATGGAGGACAGTGGCTCTCTCAAGTTTTTCTCCTGTGAAGAAATAAGAAGTTAAACAACCACAAAAAATATTTAAAGTGGACCAATTTTATTTTTTCTTAAGAATAGCTGAATTAAATACTTTTCTTTAATATGAATTGAATTTTTACAGGAGCAGGGAACAATAAACCAAAGTAATAACACATGGAAGAAATCATGTAGACTTTATTTTTTTTCTTACAAGACATCTCAGGGAAAATAGAAGACTTTTTAGTAGGACATTAAGAAAAACAGAGGACTTCCGCCAGGATGGAGGCATAGGTGGAAACACTTTGCTTCCTCGAACAACCAAATCTAAAAACAACAAAGTTTTAACAACAACAGAGGCAACCAAACCACAAAAAACTGAACAATACAAAGTCCGAAAATAACGAAACACTCAGCTAAACCGGTGAGAGAGGTGAAGCCAGCAATGGAGCGGGTTGGACAAAAAAGATTCCCCCACCGAGCAGCACACAGGCAGCCGAGGGCGAAGATCCCAGGTGCGGGGTAGCTTAGGGCGGACCCAGGGAAGCCGCAGTGCAGCTGCCTGTCTGCGGGTCGCGCATTTGTGCACAGACAACCAGTGAAGAGATGAACATGGAGATAGACTGCGCAGGCCTCGGCAAAGGCCCCGGCGAAGGCCCCGGCGAAGGCCCCGGCGCAGGGCAGTGGGCTCGCACATTTGAGCTCAGATAAACAGGTGGGGAGCAAGCGGTGAGGCGCAATGGGTGAGCGGAGAGGACCCCCATTACTCTCTCTCTGACCCTGACCCACATACAGCGTCACAAACCAGTGACCTGGGTGGCCCCACCCTGGTGAACACCTAAGGCGCCTCTCTTCATACATAACAGGCACAAACAGCTCAAAACATGGCTCAAGAACAACTCAGAGCCCCAGAGCCAATAAATCTAAGTGATGAAGAAATAGCCAAATTTTCAGATGCACAGTTCAAAACACTGGTGATCAGGATGCTCACAGAACTGGTTGATTTTAGTCACAAATTAGAGGAACATATGAAGGCTAAACTAATTGAAATGAATGGTAATGTACGGGAAACCAATAGTTATGGAAAGGAAACTGGGACTCAAATCAAGGGAGCAGACCAGAAGGGAGGAAAAAATGACCAAAGAGGAAAATATGAAGAAACAAGAATTCAAAAAAAAGGAGGAGAGGCTTAAGAACCTTCAGAACATCTTTAAACTCTCCAACATCCGAATTATAGGAGTATCAGAAGGGGAAGAAGAACAGTCACGAGTGGAAACCTTATTTGAACAAATAATAAAGGAGAACTTCCCCAATCTGGCAAAGGAAATAGACTTCCAGGAAATCCAGGAAGCTCAGAGAGTCCCAAAGAAGTTGGACCCAAGACGAAACACACCAAGGCACATCATCATTACATTAGCCAAGATTCAAATGAAGGAGAGAATTCTAGAAGCAGCAAGAGATAAGGGGACAGTCACCTACAAAGGAGTTCCCATCAGACTGTCAGCTGATTTCTCAGAAGAGACCTTACAGGCAAGAAGGGGCTAGAAAGAAGTATTCCAAGTCATGAAATCCAAAGACCTACATCCAAGATTGATCTATCCAGCAAAGCTTTCATTTAGAATGGAAGGACAGATAAAGTGCTTCTCAGATAAGACCAAATTCAAGGAGTTCATCATCACCAAGCCCTTATTATATGAAATGTTAAAGGGACTTATCTAAGAAAAAGAAGATAAAAAAGATGAACAGTGAAAGGACAGCAAACTTACAGTTATCAACAACCACACCTAAAACAAAAGCAAATTAAGAGGACAGCTATATCAGGAGCAGAATCATAGAAATGAAGATCACATGGAGGGTTAGCAATAGGGGAGTGGGAGAAGGAAAAAGGGGGAGAAGGTACCTAAAGTAAGTAGCATAGACGGTAGGTAGAAAATAGATAGGGGGGAGGGCCAAGAATAGTATGGGCCGGCCTCGTTAGGAAGTGGAGGAGAATGGGAAGAATAGGAGAGGAGGGCTAAGTAACCTTTTTATAAACAACTGAAAGTTAACTGGTGGGACCTGGAAACATCAAGTGTCTGAAACAGAACTGACATCATAGTGTTACATTTCATAAATGACTGAAAGTTAACTTGTGGGACCTGGAAATGTGAAGTGTCTGAAACAAAACTGACATTACAATTTATGGCGTGGTTGTTTACTAGTTCTACTCATCTAGTTCAATGACTGAGGGCTTTAGATTCTCTGTCTTTTCCTTCCTGGAATTTGTTTAGCTATGATGACATGATTCATTCAATAAATATTTACAGTGTCTAATCTACTTGCCTGACAAATGTTCTCCCCCTAATGCCAACCTGGACCCATCTGGATTCTCACAGTAAATCTGAAAGGAGAAATTAAGGCTTTGGTTATATTATTGTTAGTTCAGTGCTGCCTGGTTCATTTGCTGACTTAATTGCCATGATAACTGGGAGCAAAAATTTACATTATTGTCTATATGCTGTGTAAGGCATTATGCAAGCTATTTGGGATTAGCAGAAAATGAAAATGCAATTACACATTTTTCCCTTGCCATGTTAATTGTTGTTCAAGTACAGTTTTCTGCCTTTTACTCCCATCCCAGTCCAATTATACATTTTTAAGGGAGCTTTTAATCTACTAAAATAGTTTCTAGATCTAAAAGTCATGTGCCAACTCATATTTTTCCTCTTCAGCAATATGGATTATTGAGTATTCCAGACTTAGTGTAAATGGGAAAAAAGATGTATTCATTCATTTAATAAATAGTGGGTGGCTACTATATGATTAGGCAACATCCCAGGCCCCCTGGGTTCAATGTAGCCTATGACCATTTATCCCCTGACTTTACTCAAATGGGGAAATAATTTAAGAAGTAAATATAAACAATAATAAAATAGTACAACTTGTGTTAAGTGCAATGAAGCAAAAAAACACAAGGGTCTAAGACATGGAAAAACAGATGTGAACAGGAAACTGCTGGAAGTTCAGGAGAGCTGTTAGTGAGGGAGAATCAGGGGTTCTGTTTCAGCCACATGAAGTTTGCCTGTGAAGTTTTCAGATGAAGCTGTTTAGGAGGCTATGGTAAGTGTGGGGAGAGGTAAGGTTCAGGGCAGTCCTAAGGTGTCACACTGAAAAGCATGTGGGGAGATGCTGAGCACTCAGCAAAGTGAACTTTGCTGAGAAGGGGCAGTGGGAAACTGAGAAGACCAGGAGAATTTGCCATGATGTGGAAACTAAGACAGTAGATTGTTTAATCAATTCAAGGGTGGGCATGTCAAAAGATGCTAGAGGGTGTCAGAAAGACACAGAAATGTGTGCTCTTATATTTCTATCTTTTGAAGATGGATTTGAATCTTGAAATACTGGGAAGCACAAATAAGTTGGTAGATAGTTGGAAAAATAATATCTTGTGGGGCTGTGCTTCTCTGGAACCATTTTCAAAGCACAGTAACATTTATTTATTGCTTTCTCTACAAATATCCCTGTAAAGTGGCAGGTTGCGTATTGTTATTACCATTTCACTGATGAATAAGTAGAGGTTTGGTGTGGCAGAATTGGCAGAGGTATTCATAGCTATGTACCCAAAATACATACCTAAAATACCCAAATGGAGAAATAATTTAAGAGGTAAACATAAACACTAATAAAATAGTACAACTTGTGTTAAGTGCAATGAGGCAAAAAAACACAAGGGGCTAAGAAATGGAAAAACAGATGTGAATAGGAACAGAGCGTGGTAAATTCATGCTCTCCTTGGCTGGATCGTACTTTTCAGTCCTTAGCTTCTGTCCCTGCAATCAGACATGGGCATATGACTAGTTCTTGACATTGGAGTGAGGGTAGAAACAAGATGTGTCACCTGTAGGCCAGACCATTACAAAGTGGCTGGGACTCCTCTATGTTCTTTATCTTCCACTAGCAAGAAGCAGAGAACTTTAATTCCATCATGAATGGAGGGGGTTAAAACAGGAAGAGCCTAGATCTCTGAACCACCAAGAAAGCTGCCTGATGGCCAGGAATATCTGCACTGAACTGTCCTACGAGCATGAAATAATCTTTTATGACCAATGAAATGCCGGTGTTTGCCACACAGCTAGTGTTACTAAACTAATATATATCTGGGAATATTAAATGTCTTGCACAGTATTCCATGGTAAGTTAATAGTAGGGTGATGACCAGAACTTTTAACTCCTTGTTAAGGCTTCTGGTAGTCCATATTGTACATAAGGTACCATAGGATCTAGGAACAGAGGATGCATTTTACAGAAAACTTTAAAAGGCAGGTAAATAAATAGGATGCCAAATGCTCATTTAAAAATTATTGTATTAGATTTTGAAATAGGTAAAATTAATACTTACCCAGGGTTTCTTAAATCTTTGATTTATTGAGAAATAGTCTCCATTAGCTGCATAAGATCATATATTTTTTTTTTGTGGTACAGAACTGAAATGCACTTCTAATAGTGAGACATCAACAATGAGCATAACATTTTATCCCAGATGGCTTTCTCTTTTGCCAATCTTATGTGGAAGTCAACAGCTTGTCTGAAAGAATGCCTAAATGCTCTTCCCAGGTCAGAGTTCTCCTCTCATAACAAAACACTCATGTGTTTTTCTCTAAGAGGAGAGCTATATTACAAGGCTAGAATCATTCTAGATGAGTGCATAATGTCTTTTCTAAAAAATTATAATAAAAGTATTAGATTTTATTATTCAGAGGCTGATTATCTTATTCATGGATAATGATCAAGAATTTATTATTACCAGGCTTTTGGTTAGTACTATTTTGGTTAGTACATTTCTAATATTTTCTTCCTAAATAATTACCAGTCACTGGAGGAAATAATGCCCAAACCTCCAGAAGTAGCTTGTCATTTTAAAAATGCTTTCCCTGTCCCTATCAACAGCGTGCAGCTCTCTATTGTACACAGCAGAAAACTTGCTATTTTGAACCGGATCTCAGGAAGTGAAGCTGGAGATTTCCTTTTTAACTTGAAAAATCTCTCAGCATGTTTTCCGTGGTAAATTTGGTGACTCAGGGAGCTCCCCACAGCATAGAGAATGGGTAGGTGCACGGAGCACAGCAGAAAAGCAAAGGCTTTGCCCTGAGGCAACTGAAAGACATGCTCTCGTCCAGTCCTACAGATCACGCTGTGGTCCCTCCTCAACCCCACACTCTTCTGTTATAGGTTCTATTTAAGTACTGTGCGAGGCATAGTCTTTCCTTTCATCTAGAAGGGTCCTGGTGACGTGCAGCATGTATTTACCAGCCCCATCCCTGCAGGGGCTGGTGAGACTGAAGCAGAGCCCATTGGGGCCTCGTGTCCCAAAACTTGGAAAGTCAGAATGAAACTGAGATCAAGGATGGGCACTGCAGTTAACTGTGTGAAATCAGGTGCTTAGAAGGAGGACACAGTACAAACAGAGCAGGACTGGGACCTAAGTGAGCCATTGCTTACTTAGCTAACTGCTGCCTATTTTTTTGAACAATATTTTCTTAAAACATATGCTTAGACCTTCTAATTTTCTTTAAATTTTTACAGTCTTAGTTTAATGAGTATGTGTGTAGATATATGTAGATATACTCCCTATAGGGAGTGTTGGGGGGTGATGTTTGCCACCTCAAAATATGTGTTTGAATAGGGATTATTTTAAACTGGCTATTTTTGAAAAGAAACTCAGAAAAACGCCTGACCCCCACCCTCCAAGTGCTTAAAAGAATTTAGATGGAGGACCTGCTCCAGGAAGGGAGGTGTTATTGTAGATGAGTACTGTTTAACATGACCTAGTGCATGGCGGACAGGGAGGAAGAGAGCAAGGCCCTTTTGGTCAAACTATTCTGTGTGTCACTGTTAAAGATGGCCCGGCAAGCATTTATCTCCCAAATGTCTGCTTTTCCTGCTCCATGTGAATTACCTTTCTGCCCTTTGAAGTCCCAAACTACTACCCCCTCACCCCCGCCCCACCTTTCTCCTTACCTCAGGATGGCATATAAACCTTAACTGCACGATTTTCTTCAGGTCACATATAGTTATGGAATCCCCCATGTACACATGTAGTGAATTTGGTTATTTTTCCCGCTATTGTCATGTCAATTTGATTATTAGATCATCCAGAAGAATTTAGAAAGACAGAATATTATTTTTTCCTCCCCTCCAGGAGACTCTTTTAAGGGTTGCAGAGTGAGATGCCAGAAAGCACACTCTGCCGCCAACGGGCACAGGGTTCGCTCCAACACTCCCAGTTCCCTCTCCTGGCAGTGAGGTCAGCTTGGGCAGCTGTAAAGCACTGCAGTGGGAATTTGGGAATGTGGATCCAGCTGGTAGCTGAACCAAAATTCTGACCAAAGGAATGCTTTCTGCAGTTGGAGAAGCCCCAGGAAACGGGTGGGAGAAGCTCTCTACAACAGAAAAGTCTCCAAAGCACTAGATCAGGTAGCACACAGGATATTGAAATTAAGATTTGAGATTGCTTTGCTGAGGGTGATATCTAGGAAAGGAAACATGTATAAAAGACCATAGTATTAGTTTAGCTCTCTTAGCCCTATACGACTACCAGGTGTTGACGTAAGAAATGTCCAAACCTATACAGAATTTTTATGAGTTTATTTGAGCCACTGACAGCAACTGCTGGAAGCAAAATCTCAACTGGTTGAGGAAATACTCTGGAGAATGGCAGTTTTGCAGCTTATTTTATACATTAGAATCAAAGGAGGAGCTGTAAGGAGGGTTTCATAAAATCAATTGGGGGTAGGTTAAAGGGGCGGGAGAAAGCAAAGCAAGGAAATTTCTGGGACCGGATAACAAGTAAAATGGGGAGAAACATACTTCTTTTACCTTGGTGGGTACAGAATAGTTACTAAACATTTACAGAAGGGTCTGGAAAACATAACCATGATATTTCAAAGATATTTTATCTTAGATGCAAAAAAGAAAAAAGAATACACAGGCTCACTTAAGGAAAAGACTGACCTTTTCCAAGGAAGCTACAAGTATAAGATGTGACTACCTGCCATGACCCGCTTTGAGTTAGGAGTTTTTATATTCAGACCATCCTACGTGGTTACTTTCAGTCTTCGAGTTTGTATGCTCCACCCTGCTGGCCTCCCCTGAGCTCATCCGGTTTAGTATGTGGCCCCTTTGTCTTCTACATGGAGAGAAAAATTCATTTTATTTAATTAAAAGAAAAAAAACCCATAAAGTCTTTATCAATTTCTCCCAGTTTCTTGCCTAAGAAACTCATTAGCCAATAGACTGGACAGAGCAGCTCAGAGCACAAACACAGGCTGACTTCAAAGATGATATCTGAACATGGCAGCTTGGGCTCACAGGCAAAGAGGAACATGTAGAAATTTCTGAAGAGAGTGTCCGAGAAAAGAAATACAACAGGAAACTGCTGGAGGCACAGTGTTCCTGTAGGGAACATGGGGAGCTGTGTTTCTATCCAACCACCTCCATTTCCTTGGTTTTTGAAACTATTTACAGTCAAGTTTAATTCGATTTTACTAGCAGTATTATGGATAAAATAGGTTTTATGAGTGAACACTGTTAATACAAACAACACAAATAACCTGGATTTACACATTAAATCTACGAGGACAATTTGGAAGAGACATGTTGACTTTCTAGCATTGTTTTTTCACCTCAAAATCACACTTGATATTTCTAGCATCTCCTAAGTGAATGCTGTTTTCCTCAAGATTTATCCTTTATTCTTTGCTAAACTTTTGTATTTTTTCTAAGGGTAAAACTCAGATGTGAAAAAAATGAGGCTGAATCTAAAAGAAAGCACTTAGGAGAAGAATTCTAATAAAAAAGAAAGTAATGGTCTCATCAGTTTCTTCCTTCTTTAGATTATCAGTGTCATTGCTTGAATTGTGAGTTGTTACCCCACCCTATTAATTATAGGCCATAAGTAGGGAAAATTTTGTTGACTTATCAAAGTCCTAGGCCCAAAGTGTATTAAACCTACATCACCAATAATAACAAATATAGCAAATATCCAGATTTTTTCTCTCATTCTCTTCTGACATTTTGTTTTGAAAACTGGAGTTTAATCCAATGTCAAGTTTACTTACAAGTGATCACTTGCCCCTTTCAATACAATGAAATCTGAGGAATCCTATCCCATGGTTGTGTTTTGAAGCCTGTTTTCTTTTGTTAAGAAAATACTGTCCAGGGAACAATAAAGAGAAAACTCGTAAAATGTAAACAGAAGAATTTGGCTGTTGATGAAGCTTCAGGTCCACGGATCAGTGGATTCATGTAGAAACTTCAGCTTTCCTCTAATTCTACCGGATCCAGAGTTTAGTCTTGGTTTTGCACAGCAATAGCAGAGAATGTATAGGCAGAAAATTTGTATCTTTTAATACCATCAGCTATTTTCTCTCCTTGTTTTCATGAACTTTAAGTGTGGATATTAAAAACTTCTGATAGTAAATGATCTCCATAATAAAGTCTTTCACTTAAGGACGTAGTGACCAAATTTCAGTCATGCAGAATTGCTTTTTAAAAAAAATTCAATGTAATTTAGATGCATAGAATTCTTGCAGTTATAAACTGAGTTATTATGATTCTACCACAAATGCAGAAAGAAATGGTAGAATTATAAAGAAAGTCTTCTTTAGAGCATCTTTTGCTTCTTTATAGCTAGTGAAATTTGAGTCGGAAAGAAGTATTACTATGAAAGGCATAGGTATGCTCAATTGAAATCAACTATGAATGGCTATACAATTGCTTAGAAAAACTTGGTTGCTAAACGTCATGCTAATTTTTGTTAGTCATCCTTCCCAATACACTTGAGAAGGGGATGGCATATTTATTTCTTAAACATTAAATGTTAGACTATTTTATCAAGTTTACCAGAGCTTATAGTGGAAGTGAGATAGAAAAAAGTGTTCCTAATAAGTGAATAAATAAGAAAATAAGCAAAAAGTGAGTGAATGAATAAGTAATTAAGTAAGTAAACACAGTATCTAGGAATGACTTCAGATAATTCTCACAGTGACCCAACTCTCATAATACTGTGAATGGGTAAGGAGCTATATAGTTTGGCAAAAAATAGCTGTCTGAACCTGAAGAAAAATAAATGTGTTCTTTCTTAAGTCTCAATAAGGCAACACTATGTCCATCTCTACCAGGTGGTTTATATACATCATATTATTTCTTTCTCTTGTTACTCAATATGATATACTTTACCTAAATGAACATATGATTTATAATAAGGAGGCTTGGGCTTGAATCACAATTCTGCCACATTATTAGCATGGCAGTTAGTACATCACCTCATTTTTCTGAGACTCTGTATTCTTCTTTATAAAATGGAAATGATCATAATCCCCTCATAAAGACACTTTTGGAGATCAAGCCTAACAATGGTTACTAAGTGTACTGTGACCTGCAAAGAACTATATAAACAGAAGAATTGGCAGGTGGTGTAACCATCACTTTCTTTCACACAGACAAGAAGTGAAGGTGCCACTGAGGGGCACTAAGTGTATTAGGTTACTGTCACTAATTTGGAGGTAACAGAAACCTGGTAATGAATGCCACTTTATTTATGCTTAACTCATTTCTCTTACTAATTTACTACACTTACCTAAGCAAATAATTAGAAGTTAATTATGTTACAGAAATAATAATTAAAATATTAGTGTACAATTTTGAATCTAATTCTCCTCGAGGTTAAACATCAGCAAAGACAACCTTTGCGAGATTATAGAAAAAGAGTTAAGAAACAAATACCCCAGTAGTTAAACGCTTCTACAACAGAACTTTGCAATCCTGATGTGGTGGATCAAAAAGCAGCAATCAATGTTTGGGGAGAAGGTGATATCCATTACCAGACAGCTTCTTATTACAATGGCTCACATGTCTGCACTGAGATGCTAACCTGTGGAACACCTGAGACATTTATTCAGCCATGTAAGAGAATTTGGAAGCTGTTTTAACTGCCAGACAGGAAAGAGAGTAAAAAGTCCATTGGTTTCATCTAGTTAAGTCAATTACTGCTACCCCTGAGTGACATAGAGCCAAAATGATAAACACTAATTACAAAAATTTAAACATACAATGAACTAATGAAGTGGGTAAGTCCTCAAACCCTCCAACTGAGTCCCTTACAAAGTGTACAATTAAGCTACTGTTATCCAACCAAGTAGACACTGCTGAGCACACTCCTCATCAAACTACCCTGGGGCTTGGGCTGCAAACAGCAAGTTTCATATACCACTCCTCTAGTTTCAATAAACAAATGCTCCTCTAGCAGTGGGCCAGGATGGGAGGGATGGCTTGCTCTCAAACCCGAAGGGGATGCTAGTCTTGCTTGCATAGTGAACTGGGTTGGGGTGCGGCAAAGAAGGCTCTGCTCAGAGTCCTGGGGATCTGTCTCAGAAACACTGAGACCATTCATTGTGTTTAGAGGCAACAAAGGGGGTTGTTAAAAAACCAAGCTTTAACAGAATGCCAAAATCTGTGCTTGTCATTTTGTGTTTATTTGACATTCAAGTACGGCAGTCATTCTCAGCTCTTGCTGCTGTTTATATTTAAAAGAAGGCCCATAGCTATGGAATAGGAGCCAGTTCTCAATACCTCACTCTTAAAAAAATAAAAACAAAAACAGTAACGAAAACCCTCTATCATTTCTATTCATAGGTCCCTTGAGTTCCTGTCTGAACCTTTGGGGCTGGTGAATGGCAAGTCAGCAGGCTCCTTAACACCAGAGCCTGCCAACCCTCCTGGACGGTTCTTTCATAATGAGATACACATTTGCATTCACTTGGAAGAGGGGGACAACATTCTTTCGCTATTGAGTCAGACTTTCCTGTGCTATCATATCGTGTGTGTGTGCACGTGTTTGTGGTTTTAGTTGGGCAGTTACTGTCTAATTGCGAGAGAAAGGGAAGTATAATCATTGTGCTGTTTTGGTTTCTTGGTTAACAGTTAATTGGGCCTGTTTTATAGGAAATAAAGCAAACCTAACTCTGCACATTGCTGCAATTATGTAACCTTTCCCGTTTAATTGAATGGGAACTGGAAGGGAGGGTGACAGAGTGCTGCTGGTCACTTGGCAGTTGACAAGGGTTACTACTATGTTAATTGGTGCCTCGAGAGCAGATCCATTTTTCTATCATGATTAATTTAAGAATATTGTCATTCACTGAAATGAACCAATGCCCTTGACTTCTTAAAAGACAGAAAGGGAACTGATTACAGCAAGTTGTAGGAAAATAAAACTAAAATAAACCATTAGAACTGATGTGTGTGATATCAATACCTGGTATTTGGATGCTGAATTACATTTTTCATATGCTTTTCACTTATGTTACTACAAATTACTTTATGGCTATATTAATTTATCTCATTAGATCACTTCATTTCGTAATTACAATAAATCTGTAAAGAACCTAAAATAGGCATTCGTACTCTCAAAGAGAAATTTGTAGGGAATGAGAAGTTAAGTGATTTGCCTAGGGTCAAATGAACTAGCCTACCATCCAGATCTCTTGATTCCTAGAGACACAGTATTTTTTAGTGTATCATCTGACTTCATGAAATGTTGATGGACAGTCAAAACATAATGATTTTACAACTGAAATAGAATATGATTACATGTCATCCTATAAAAACATCTCTAAGGTATACCGTGGTTTTTCAGCTCACCCAGTTCTGACCTGGAAAAAGAACAAACACTGGAGAGGGTCATTACTGCTTTCCGTGAGCGATGAATGACAGACACATGGTGCGTTCTTCTCTATCCTGCAGCAACCTCCTTCTTTTTTTTTGGCCATTAAAACGGATTTTCACTTTTCACTGAAGCCTTTCATTTAATCTTGTTTCAAATCAATTTAGGACAAAGACTCACTTATGCATCAACTCTTAACTTCAAAGGAGTTGCCTTTCCTTAAACCATTGTTTCCTAGGTTTTAACCAAACCCAAAGGCCATCTCCTTCCATTCATATTAAAAATATTCACAATAATGAATCATCTCAATCAAAAGTATTACAGCTGCTGGCCAACCAAAATCTCTTGATCAAATTTCTCAAGACCCAATGAAAGGCGATGAACAGAAAGTAACTATAGGATCCTATAAAATTCCAATTAGACCCATAGATGTCTGAAGTATAACTGTTCTGTGGATAATGTGGACCTGCCTTGGTCAATAAAGGAAGAAGCTGCTGGGTCCTTATACCTTGAAAAGTTAGTTTTTCAATCAATATTTGTTGATGGTGAACAACATGACTGAAATGCTTCTTTTTGGGATTTTATTTTATTTTCCCAAACATCTTTACAAATGGTACATTTTATGGAACGTTGAATATAAATATTTAAGAGACTCAGTAAAAGTCTAGTCTGAGTAATTTCTGCTTCCAAACTTTTGTTTGTTTTCCAGTGAGAATGTACAGCAATCCATTTTAAACTCTGGCTTGTGCGGATTTAGACAAGGTTCCCCTGGAGGTAGGAATGACAGGGCGGGAATTAACCAGATTGTAATCTCTGTGCCTGGCAGTCTGACATCACTTGTAAACTCTGCCAAAATTCCTTTGGAAGCAGATTTTCTTAGAAGGGGAACGGGAATCATTTATCCTCTTACATTTGTTCAGTAAATGCTGACCCATGAGAAATACAAGGATTTAGGTTATGGTTACAAACAATTCACCAGGGATCTACCTTTTCAGAGAGAATAAACATGATTATTCCAGACTATTTTTTCCTCTCTCCCAGCATTTCATGTTTTAATTCAAGCTTTCCCAAATACTTATAGTTAGGAAAGAGTTGCCATATATTTTCCCCACTTTCCACAATAGCTCTCATGTTAATCTGTGGGTATTTTATAGGTCCTAATTTCTGGTCCAGCACCCATACATAATCTTCAAGCCCTCCTCCTATTATTTTTAAATGATCTCTTTCAATCAGAAAAAGCACAATTAAAACATAAAACTCCCAAGGGGCCAAGTCCGTCGATGACTTATAAACAAGAAAAACTGGGTCCCATGGCAGAACTGTGATTACAATGGCCTTTGATACCTGCAATGAATGGCTATGTATTAGGAGATTGTTGCCTCTGATATAAAAATATCAAGATTTAAATTTTTGCATTTAAGAAATGTATGCCCTTTGGTACATAAAGCTGAGTAAAACTGATGTAAGACTGATTTATACTTGTCTAAATCTCCAGCCCAAAATTTCTTTATTGGCAGTTACTCCTGAACTGAGTGAGTAATCAACTACTGGTAAGTATGGAAGTTTATTCAGAGGTGAACTCTTTAGGTGCTGGCTGAAATACCCTACCAAGGAAGTCTGGGGACCTGTTATGTAATTTGTGCTGTGTTCTATCATTTTGCTGGGTCATCAGAATTTACTTACACATTTCAAACCTAGAGTTATTTAGACAATTAAAAAAGAAGATGTGTTAGAACAAATTTCTTCCAGAAGATGCAGGAGAGGGGCATGCTATGTCATATACAAATCCCACCATAACATAACTATTCCAGAAACATGAAGGTGGTACTCTGTTTTGCTTAACTGAGAACACAAGCCTTTCCAGCATGTATCAGATTCGAGAGATGAAAAAAATCGCTAAGGGCCAGACTGTAGGCTCCCTCAGGGGAGCCTTGGCTTACATGTTTTTTCCCAGAGTCTTTTCCAACACACCATGGAGATCATAGAGTAAGAGAATGGGCACTGGACAGAACAATGAAATAGTGAGAACAGGTCTGAGTCCTAGCCCACACCCCACTGAACTTACGTCTAAAGAATTTGATTCTGCTCTTGGATAAACTGAATAATGTCCTCTCTTCAAAGAAAGTGGAAGGCAAGTTAATGACCTAGTGATAATTTCTGAGGTAACCTCAAGAATAAATTCTCATAGTTAATCACTATTTTTAAAAAGAAAACATAGTGATACAGCGCAATATCAATTGTGCCAAAATTCAACTTGATTTTTGCAGACTTTCTTTAGCATGTAGATGTTTAAACAGTTCTCACCCACAGGTGATCTCAATGTAGATACCCCAAAGTGAATTCTGCGGCTGATACCCTGGCAGGATATCAGAATGTACTCCTGCTAAAAGTTAAACTTTTGATTTGAAAGATACATTCATGGCAGAATACGCATTTTCTGTTCTCCAAATGTCCTACTCTAGAGTAATATCTTACTTGCTTTGTGATGCAGAAATCACTTGAGATTTGTTACCTGCCTGAGTGCTTGAGGGATTCTTTGCTTACTTTTTGGGGGCAACCAGTCACTCTGATTTTATGGGGATGAAGCATTTCTCAGGACTTGAGGATTTCAGTGTTAAAAATGGATCAGTTTCAGCCAAGCTGCTGAATCATTTTCTAAGAAAAGTCCCAGCTTTTGGGGTAGCAATACTTACATCAGACAAAATAGACTTCAAAACAAAGTCCATAACAACAGACAAAGAAAGTCACTATATAATATTTAAGGGTGTTGTCCAATAAGAGGATATAAACCTTGTAAATGTATATGCACCCAAACTAGGAATGCCTAAATATATAAGGAAAATCTTGGAGGACTATAATAAGGAGATCGACAGCAATACAGTCATCATAGGAGATTTTAACACCCCACTGTCAACAATGGACAGATCGTCCAAACAAAAAATCAACAAGGATATTGTGGCATTGAATGACACTCTAGATCAATGGACTTAATTGATATTTACAGAGCATTTCACCTCAAAGAAGCAAAGTATACAGTCTTTTCAAGTGCATGTGGATCATTTTCAAAGACAGACCACATGGTAGGACACAAAACAAGCCTCGACAAAATCAAGAAAATAGAAATCATATCAAGCATCTTCTCAGACCACAATGGCTTGAAACTAGAAACCAACCTCAAGGGAAAAACTAAAAAACATTCAAATACATGGCGACTGAATAACACATTATTAAATAATGAATGGGTTAACAATATGATCAAGGAAGAAATGAAAAAGTACCTGGAAACAAATGAAAATGAACATACAACAACCCAAACCTTATGGGACACAGCAAAGGAAGTCCTGAGAGGGAAGTTCATAGAGATACAGGCCTACCTAAAAAAAAGATAGAAACATTTCAAATTAACAGCTTAACCCTGCATCTACAGGAACAACAAACAAAGCCTAGAGCGAGTAGAAGGAAGGAAACAATCAAAATCAGAGCAGAGTTAAATGACATAGAAACTAAAAAAACAATTCAAAGGATTAATGAATCCAGGAGCTGGTTCTTTGAAAAGATAAACAAAATTGAAAAACGTTAAACCAGACTCATCAAGAAAAAGAGGGAGAGGACCCAAATAAAGAAAACAAATGGAACAGAAGTAACAAGTGATACCACAGAAATACAAGGGATTGTAAGAAATTACTATGAACTATATGCCAAGAAATTGTATAATCTGAGCAAAATGTGTACATTTCTAGAAACATACAATCTTCCAAAACTGAATCAAGAAGAAGCAGAAAGGCTGAATAGACAAATAACTAGTGAAATTGAAGCAGTCATAAAAAAAAACTCCAGACATACAAAATCCCTGGACTGGATGGCTTCATAGATACATTTTACCAAACATTCAAAGAGGAATGAACTCCTAATCTTCTCAATATGTTCCAGAAAATTAAAGAAGAAGGAAGACTCCCAAACTCTTTTTACAAGGCCAGTAATCCCACTGCTGAGGATTATACCCTAAGAATGCTGAAACACCAATTCAAAAGAACCTATGTACCCCAATGTTCATAAAAGCATCATTTATATTAGCCAAGTACTGGAGACAGCCTAAGTGCCCATCAGTAGATAAGCGGATCACACAACTGTGATACATTTACATAACAGAATACTAAGCAGCAGAAGGAAAGAAGGAATTCCTACCTTTTATGACAGCATGGATGGAATAGAATGTTATGCTAAGTGAAATAAGTCAGTCAGTGAAAGACAAATACCATATGATCTTCCTTATAAGAGGAATTTAATGAACAAAATATACCAACCAGCAAGGTATAAGCAGTGATACAGAAATACTGGACAGATTGACAGCAGTCAGAGCAAATAATGGTGGAAAGAATGGAAAGGGACTAGTCAAAGAATATGTATGAATGACCAGTGGATATGAACAATGGTGTGGGGACTGACTGTGGGACTGTGGGGTGGGTTGGGCAGAAGAGGGTAAAGGGGGGGGGACTGGGACAACTGTAACAGAAAAATAAGAACAAAAGAAAAAAAGAATAAGTCCCAGCTTTGTTATCAGGTAATTTTGTAAGTCAGTAGGTCAGAATACAAATCAACGTCTCCACTTGTTAGACCTTTGAACAAGCCTCACTTCTACCTAGCTTTGGAGTACATGGTGGCCTCCTCAGCCTCCCACTTCTAGTGCTTACCAGAGTCTATTCCAAATGGACTTTCATCTATCCCATAGCTTCCATTAAAAATCCTGGTTGTGTCCTGGCTGGTGTGGCTCAGTGGATTGAGCACTGGCTTGTGAACCAAAAGACTACTGGTTCCATTCCCAGTCAGGGCACATGCCTGGGTTGTAAGCCAGGTCCCCAGTAGGGGGTGCATGACAAGCAACCACACACTGATGTTTCTCTCCCTCTCTTTTTCCCTCTCTTCTCCTCTGTCTAAAAGTAAATTTATAAAATCTTTTTAAAAAAGGACAAGAAAAAATCCTGGTTGTGACTACTGATATGTAGAAGAGTAGTCTAGGGAATGATGTATCTTCCTTATTTTCTTCATTTCTTCTATATTTATTGCTCAACTACTTTGCATGATGTTCTAAATGAAGGCAGGCCCCAATTCACACAGGCTTAGAGTTTGGAAAGGCAAATAAGTAAACACATATTTATAAAGCTTTGTCCCTTCATCAGGCCAGGCCAGGACAAAACTACAGCATTGGAATAAACTTGTTAGCCTTACACTAATCACAATTGCAGACTTGCAATTTAGCGTTATGCTAAAATAAGTGGTCATATGAAGAATGACTTTGTGCTTTTCTAGAAGACAAAATAAAAAACTACCCCTTACACCGTTCAATGCTCATAATACAGAGACCTTAAAAATGACGGGAAAAACATGTTTCTGCTGTTGAACAAGTACACTTGTTTGTAGTGGAAAGCGAGAACCAGGAAACAGTTTTACATGAAGTTTTCAGGATCTTGTCTTAGCCTTGGTTTAGACTTTCTGGTAAAATTATTCCCTTCTTATTATTGTTAAAAGATCTGTGTCTCTTTCCATCAAGAAGATTCCTTGGATCTCTTTGCAATAGAGGGGAAATATTTCTCTCTCCTCTTATGCTAACCCCCCAAAGGCAGCACTTTTTAAAAAGCTATAAAATTTGGTTTTTGTTTTTCAGAGGACCATTGTTCCCAAGTTGGCTGTGAACCAGTGAAGAAGTTCTCACCCCCAGCTGCTCCGATGTTCTACAACTAGACCTGGCCCAATATGACTGATTTATGTTGAAGAAGTCTCAGGAATATTTTGGGCAGGAGGTAGTTCTTGGAATACATCATATCTCTGCTTCAAGGTCTGATGTCTTAGAAAAAAATTGGTACCGAAAATTTCTATTCACCTTTCCACAGCCTCCAAGTTCTCCTTTACTAGCTCGAATAATGTTTAAAACAAAAAATATCCTCAAGTTTAATATGTTACACTACCAGGTATGAGGGTAACCAGAAGACACCAGCAGGAATCAAACCAAAGTCAAGGAACTGAGTACAAGTCCTTGGATGAATTTCAGTGCTGGCTAATGTCAGCTCTAGAGGGGTGCATCCCAGTTCACTTGTCCCTGGAGAGAGGGAAAAGCCCTCTGCCCCACTCACCCACCCGCCCTCCCATGGGACCCCTCAACGCCGAGACGGTCCAGCACCCCGAGGCACTGTCCAGGATTGCTAGGGAAGGCTTTCTCACTGGGGGGCCACTCGTCCAGCCACCGTCCCCCATTGGCTCGCGAAGGCCTTCGGGGAAGCAGTGGCCCAGGCAAGGCTGTAAAAGCCTGTGCTGCCTCAAACTTGTCTCATTTGCATCCAGGGGCTTAGCAAAGTTTCTGCACCCGTCCATGCAGTTCCCTTGAGAAAAATCAAAAGGCCCGACCTAACACCCAAACACACCTGTCGAAGCGTGGCCCGCGGCGTGCGCCCGCCACTCGAGAGTCCCCACCCCCCAAGCCCCGCTGTGGACCCCTGAGGCACCCGGGCCCTGCAGGGCGGAAAGGTGGGCGGGTGCGCCTGCTTACCGACGTGACGCCCGGCTCCTCAGACGCCACCCAGCGGTGACCCGTGGGGTCGCCGGGAACCGGGAGCGACAGCACCGCTGCCCTGAGCTTTCGAGGGGCGACCTGGAGTGCTCCCGGGGCACCGCGACCGCGGGAGACCAGTGAGACGCGCTCACGCGCTCCTGGAGGCTGCGTGGCCGTACCCACGGCGGGGAGGATCTCTCGCGAGACAGCCGAGACGTGGGCGAGACTGTCCGCCGTGAGAAGAGCGGTCCGGGGCCTGGTTTGTCTTAGGCCCGGCTGGGAGCGCGGGGTTTCACCACGTCGGTGTCTTGTCGTCCTTAAATTTTAGGTATCATCCAGGGACTGCGCATTTTGCAAGTTGAAACGTTAGCTTTCCCCTCTCCCATGTACATGTTCGCATCCCATCGCCTATGTTCCCAGTAGAGTTACGTGTGGCTTTGTTGATAAGTACTCAGTGCTTACATTATTTTTATTAATATGTGCACGCTACTTGGAGATGAGAGTCAAGACTGAGCTCTATGGTGTACTATGATTACTGTTCCTTTTCTTAAACAACTTGGTAATTAATAATTATCTTATTTTTCTTTTTTATTCCTTTTCTAGATATAAATGGATAGGTTCAGGTTTTGTTCCCATGAATGTTATATAATTTAGGGGACTCGTGAAAAAGAATGCAAGTTGCAAGTTTTCAAAAGGTGGAAGGAGCCTGGATCTTTTAATCACTATTTGGTGGGGAGCCTATTTATCAGGAACTCCCGTTTTGGGCCTTATCCTGTACACAGCCATTATTCTATATGGGTTTGTTTTAGCAGCTGGTGTATCTTATCTAATTTCCTCAGCGTAGTTCATTCTTCCTCCAAGGTGCTATTTTTTTCTCTTTGTTTTGGTCTCTGTCACTCACGTTAAAAAGCTTTTCTCAAATATCTGGTTATACTTGGTTGTCTGCTCTTACGTAAGAGTGGGGGGTTCTAAATAACTGATTGGTAGTTTTGACATCTGAGCTGTTATGTAGGGTGCTATGGTTGGCTCCACGTTGGCATTTTTAGGGCTTTTTTTTTGGAGTGGGGGGGATTAGTTAGATTCTGTAGAGAGCACTCTTTCATCTTGTGCTGGACGAGTCAATGCCCAGTGTTCCGTTAGTGGGGAAAGCCAGCTGCAGGGTCTGAGAATTTAGTGTTTAGATCACTAAGTCTCATTTGTGTAATAATGTTATAATTTCCACTCCTTCATTGCTAATGGAGTTGAATAGATTGCCTTATGTTTATTTTTACATTAAATTCATTTTTGTGTGAGTGTTCTTAAAACAAAAATTCTTGCTCCCACTTTATGAATGAGGATTGTAAATTTCACAAGGGAAAAAGGGAAAGGAAGTGACATAAAGTGAGCTTCCATCGTGTTCAGAAACCTTGCTGGGCACTTTACATGCGTCGTTGCCTTAAATTTAGCTTTCAGAACAACCAATAGATAATGTCAAATGAATACACATTGCCATAAGATGGGAGAGATGTTTTTTAAACTATATTTTTATGCGTACACAAGGCTGGAGAGAGTTTTATAATTTAGTCTTTCTTCCTCTGAAATGTAACTGAGGCAGATGACATGACAAAATCAATAAAAGAAAGGCTTCTCTTACAAAATTAACAATTTGAGATAGTACCATTTTTATTAAAAAACTGCTATCTTGAAGAGTCAATAGGGGGAATGTTAACTTGATTGTTGACAAGCTATTGTACCTATAACAATACATAAGCTCTCAGTGCTGTCTTTGTCGATTGCTTTCCCCAAATGGGAATGAAGGAAGGGGGCCGGCCCGTGCGGGAGTACGGAGGAGAATTCAGAGTCAGCCCTGCGGATTTATTATGCTGCACAACTCCCCCAAGGCCCTGAGAGGAAAAGCACACAGGAATTTTCACTTAGTGTTCCTCAACATTTCATGAAGAACATAGAAATTGGGTGGGAATAGCAAAGAGATTCTTCAAATGTGGTTGAATTAACTCAGTTCAAAAACAAATAATGTGCCCTGGCTGGTGTAGCTCAGTGGATTGAGCACAGGCCTGCAAACCAGATGATTGTGGTTCGATTCCCAGTCAGGGCGCATACCTGGGTTGCAGGCCTGTTCTGGGGGACACACGAGAGGCAACCACACATTGATATTTCTCTCCCTCTCTCTTTCCCTTCCCCTCTCTCTGAAAATAAATAAATAAAATATTTAAAAAAACACATAATGTGTCAATTCCTTGTTCTTGGCTTACTTGACCTATTGGCTGCATTCAGTATAGTTGATCATGCCTTCTACCCTGAAGCACTCATCATGACATAGCATCCAGGATACCACAGCTCCTGATATTCTCCCTAACTTTCTGGCCACTCCTCAGTCTTCTTCATCATCTCCATGTTTACTACTCCAAGATTTATAGCTCTTTTTAGATTCCCCTCCTGAATTCTAGGCCTAAGATTCTAGATTTCTAACACACTACTCCCTCTTTCCACTTGTCTGTCTAAAGGCATCCCAAATGTATTATGTCCAGGTGTGAGCTTCTGATATTCTCCCCATCCAAAGCTTGCTCTTCCCATGTTCTCTATCTCAGTAATGCAATTTCTTTCTCTGTTATTTGAGCTCCCAACTTGTAGAATCTTCCTTGTCTCCTCTATTTCTCACAAACACACATCTAATCCATAAAACAATCCTGTTTATTCTACCCTGAAAATATATTTTACTGCCTGGAAATAAAGATTTCCAGGCAGTAAAAGTAACTACATGGGCAAATATAAAATTGAATTTTATTGTGTGATATAATAGAGACTATACGTTGTCTTTGTCCCTTGCTCCTAGCCTGGGACTTCAAAAACCCTTGGAATTTCCTGAGTGATAGGCATGTTTTGTTATGCTAATGAGGCAAGTCTTTGTGGATCCCTAGAATGTTTCAGAATTTGGGGAGGTGGTCACCAGAAAGATGGACCTCATGATTAGACGGTTGGAAATGTGGAGCAGTGCAACCTCCAGGAAGGGGAGGGGGCTGGAGATTGAGTTCACTTGGTTTAATGAATTATGCCTACATAATGCAATCTCAGTAAAATCTTTGGACACAGAGGCTTCCCGGGTGGTACACAGGTTCATGGGTTGGTAGTGTGCCCAGATTCTACAAAAAAAAAAGGCATAGGAGCTCTGTATCCTCTCCCTGCTCCCTCAAATCTTTTCCCTCTCTTCATTTAGCTGTTCTGATCTGCATTCTTTATTTTAAATCTGTAACAGAAACTGTCGCACTTTCAGTGGATTCTGTGAGTTGTTCTAATAAATGATCAAATCTGAAGGGATAGTGGGAATTCCTGAACTTACAGCCAGTCAATCAGAAATGTATGTAGACCCGGAGACTTATGGCTGGTATCTAAAACAGGCGCAGTCTTTAGGAGGAACTTGCCCTTAACCTGTGAGGTCTGTGTTAACTCTGGGTAGTGTCAGAATTCAATTACAATATACCCACTTGGGGTGGAAATGGAACATAACTGTTTTATGGATGTTATAAACATTGCTACAGAACATTTTTGCTTATAGCATCACTTTTTATTTCCTACATAATGTAAAGATAGGTGCATAAAAGTACCTGTAAGTCTGTTATTTGGCGCAGAATGAATAAAGATGAGGACAGATGTGGGCAAATGAACACTCTTCATTACTACAAGGAGTATGTCCCACATACCAGATGAGTAAGACTAGAATGTGTGAAGAACTCCCTCTGCCCAGAGGTGCGGGGCAGCCACACCAGAGCACACACCCTTTTCCTTGTCCTGCTTTTGCTCACTTCACTGATGACAAGGAAAGATGTTTGCCAGGAAAAGAATTCCAAGGAAAGCAAAAGTAAGTTTCTCTTTGAAGTCTAGAACTGGTCTAATTGGCCTCCCCCAATTCTCAGGGTGTAGTTGTTTTCAAGCAAGAGTAGCCACGAAGAGACTTCCAGAAAAATGGAATGCCAGAGAAACTATTTACCTAGTACCATTTATGTTCCAATAATTGTTCTTCCCTGAAACTTATTTGTATAGCACTTCTCCTGTGGGGTATAATCAGGAGACAAGAAAGTGAAGGAGCCGGGCCCAGGTGTGATTCAGCCCCATTTGACACATGAGACAACAAAACCAGCAATGGAGAATATGGATGGCTTGCATTACTGATTAGAGCCCTTTTTTTTGTTTTTGTTTTTACTGTGTCCATTAGGGTTGGGTGGAGGACCAAATATTCTTATTATTTAACTTGACTCATATACCTCCAATATTTTTATTAGGTTTTCTTTAAAATAAAGCAAGCAAACATATTTCCCAGTGTTCTGTGGAATAATAATGCTACTGAACATCTTTACAGGCAAAAAAAGACTACTTTGTTTACTGAGGGCATAGAAAATTCTCACCGTTAGGCCCTTCTAAGATGGTAGCCAACCCAAATGGACTTGTTATGAAATCAAAGGGACCGTCCAACCCAAGTGTTTCTTATCCAGCCACCCATCTGCCTGTCTACTCTAAATATTTGTGTGAGGGAACCTGGAATAGAATAACATGATAAAAAAATCATCCATTAACCCATGATTGGTATATATTTTTCTGGGTATTTTTCTATGTCTAGTCACTCAAATATTTGTAACACTCAGGTCTTTCTTACACACTTTTATGATCTGCTTTTTGGGTTGATTTATGTACATATCTTCCACATTGATAAGTATATCTCTGTATCATCATTTTTATGGCTTCTTAGTATTCTAGCCTACCATATCATGCCATAACTAGTCTAAGTGCTCCTACATCGTTGTCAATTTAGGCTGGTTCTAATCGTATGTATGATGCGTGCACTAGCCTGCAGTGCCAGAGGCATTATGGATGGAAAATCAGGACAAATTCACATGGACTACTGAGTCCTGTGGAGGAAAAGGGATGGCACAGCAACTCCACCAAGAGGAGAGAACCTCGGAATGGCCTGGCCACTCTCTCAAGGGGAGAGCACCCCAACGCTTGCCTAGACAGGCTTTTATTATTTTTTTTTTGGTATAGGAGTTCAGGTACACTTTATTAATTACTGTCTGGCGGTAAACAGTAGATAGTGTACAAAGAACTATTAGGGCTTCTTCTAAGTCAGGGTCTATCAGCTAAAAGGCTACAAAATTTTGGTAAAGCAAACTCATTTTCTGCCCTGGTCTTTATAATTTAACTAAGAGCATTCTTAGCAAAGCAGGCTTCACAGGATTTTACATAGCCTTTCTCAGGCCTGATCTCCTGGGAACCCCACCCTTTCCAGCATGGGGCTGCACTGCCCTCTGTCATTGTTTCAGGCTTAAGTCGGGCAGAGGAGGCAGATAGTCAAGGAATTAGGACACTTCTCAAAGACAGACTGAGGACTCAGGCTTCTTCAGAGCCCAGGGGTTAGGTTTCACCATCCCCTTTCTCTATAGCCTCCCAAGTCCTTTTCTGGGGCCTCCACGTGATCACACTTGTCTTAGGTGGTTCCCCCCTTGAGGAATCTTACCTGTCATTGGCTAACTGATGAAGCATTTGAGGCCGGTTATAGAAAAAGGAGCAGAAGCGGTGCTCCTGCCAGGAAGCTTTGTCTTCTTAGTGGCTTAAGGTCCGAAGGTTGCTCACTCAGACTTAGCCATGGAGGGGGGGCGGGTTACAGCTCCTGAAACCAGGCAAGGCGGTTCCCAACACATGTATATCTTTGGGGTTTCAAGTATGTGTGCGTGGGGTGTGCTTTATCACAGCATGGTAGTCCTATTGTAGTCTGTGGCATCATAGACACAGAGGGCAGGATCCTAGGTTCCTGAGGTTCCCAGGGAACCTCTTCCTGGGTGTCTCTCCTCTGTTGGAATGATGAGTCTGAAATGTTGCCAGCTTCTTCTCATCCACACTGGCTTTATCCCAACTTGGCCAGTCTGCTGTTTTGGGCCCACTAGGCTCATAGAATCTACTCCCAGGCGAGTCCTTGTACCATGGAGACAGAGACCTCAACTCTTGGGGGAAAAGCTGTTTCTTTGACAGCATCCTTAAATCCAGCTGCTTCCAGTGCTCCTGGTATTGTTTAACTGCTGCAGTGTTAACCTGAGTGGTCCCAGACAACAGAACTTCCATCATTCCTTGCCCTTAGACTTGAGTATCTTTATTTGATATTTACAGAATTTCCAAAGGTCAGGGACAGATTATTATATCTTGTTTACCAGTAATGAGCTCCCTAGAACTTGTCTTATATAAAAGAACCCTCTATCGGAAGTGTTGTCCTCAGACAAGTATCAGTTTCCCTGAGAACTTGTCTGAAATGCAGATCTTGGCCCTCCCCGCCCAAGAGACCCTAAATCAAAACTACAATTTCAAGGAGCACTGTACTACCTCCTCTGGCTGAAATAGCACCTGGACTTGTCATTCTATTCTCTGAGGACCCAACTGAACCTAATCCTGGAGGGCTAAGATTAGAGCTGGACTCCAGGTTAGAGCTTCTTAATAAGGTGCACACAAATCCCTTGGGGATCTTGATGAAATTTTGATTTAGTAGGTTTGGTTTGGAGCCTGGGGTTCTGCATTTGTCACTTGCTCCCAGGTGATGCTAACGCTGTTGGTTCCTGGATCACATTTTGAGTAGCAAGGGAATGTCATTTCCTAAAACGTGCCAAACCATAAGTATCACCTGAACCGCTTATTAAAAATACAGATTCCCTGGCCGGGCACTAGACCTGCTATATCAGAATTCACTGACTCCTCCGGTGACATTTGCAATTAGATAAAGTTGAGAAATATCGAGAGAGGGAGATTACAGCTAACTGTGGTCCCTAAGAGATGAAGGGATGAGGCCCTGAGATGCAGCTTAAAGAAACTTGGACAGGCACCGAAGGACCTACAGCCTCTAAAGGGAAGGGGGATGTGTTTCCTCTAATGGCCATATCAGGTCAGGATTCCCCCCTGTAATTGATGCAAAGCTTCTTGGTTTCTGTCTCTGGTACGTCTGAGTTTTTACAGCAGTTTCATGGATTCCAAATGAACCCCATTCTCCAAACGTCTGTGAGCACAGACTTGCAGCACCACTCCAAGTCAGAGTTCCCCAAAGTGCCATTCAAGAACTATTGGAGCCAGACTCAGATTCTGCTAATGGTTCTGTAAAGGAATTGGCTCCTTGAGCAAAGAAAACATACAACACTCCATTACATGGGAATCACAGAGGTTCTCAGAGGAAAAATGAGAATGTAGGGAGTGGCAGGCAACGCTCTGAGTTTCTGTCCCTTCCTTGGAACTCTTGCATCTTCTTGCTATCACCACATTGACCTCCAGGTGCTGATTCTCCTTTCTCACTAGCTCTAGTACAAGCAAGACAAAAGCCACCGGTTCATTTATTCATTAATTCAACATGTTGAACATGTAATATTTGCCAAGTAATTGGTTAAATGCTGTGGATTCACAGAATCAAATAGAGTAACATAAAATACTTATAACAGTGTCTGATATAAAGTAAGCACTAGGCCTCTGCACTGCTGGTACTTTATACTTGAATCTTGCTGGAGTCTACTAAACTCTGTCCACTTGAGCAGGCACTGATCAAAGCATAATTATCAACAATTATTATGCAAAAAGGCCTAGGATGACTCCCTTATATTCAGAAGACGTTCAGATATTTTTGAATGAGTAAATTAATTAATAAACAAAATTCAACTTCTAGCCAAGATGGAGGTATAGGTAGACACACTGTGCCTCCTCGCACAACCAAAAGAAGGACAGAAACAACTTAGAAACTGAAATCAACCAGAACTGCTAGAAAAATTGAACTGCATGGAAGTCCAACAACCAAGGAGTTAAAGAAGAAACATTGATCCAGACCAGGAGGAAGGGCAGAGGGGCTTAGTGGCAAGGCAGTGGCTGGAGGTCCAGGGTGGGCAGGGTGGCAGCTGGCAGACTGGGTGGTCCCACATTCACATGCAGATAAACCATGAGGAACAACCAGGGAGAGAGACAGACCGCACAACCCAGGGCTTCGGCGTGGGGAAATGAAGTCTCAAAACTTCTGACTGAAAACACCTATGGGGGTTGAGGCAGCAGTGGGAGAAACTCTCAGCCTCACAGGAGAGTTTGTTGGAGAGACCCACAGGGTCCTAGAACTCACGCAAACCCACCCACTGGGAATCAGCACCAGAAGGACCCAATTTGACTGTGGATAGCAGGGGAAGTGACTGAAAACTGGGAGAGAGAGGAGTGAGCAGCACTGTTCCCTCTCAGACCCCTCCCCCACATACAGTGTCAGGACGCACCAACATGGGTTGCCCCGCCCTGGTGAACATCTAAGACTCTGCCCCTTACTATGTAACAGTTGTGCTGAGACAAAAAAAGGAAAAAAAAATGTTCCAAATGAAAGAATAGTTCAAAACTCCAGAAAAAATACAACTAAGTAATGAAGAGATAGCCAACCTATCAGATGCATGGTTCAAAGCACGGGTTATCAGGATGCTCCCTGTAACTCACTGGGTACTTCAGCAGCATAAAAAAAGACTCAGACAGAAATGAAGTTTGCATTATGTGAAATAAAAATCTACAGGAAACCAACAGTGACAGGAAGGAAACCAGGACTCAAAGCAATGATTTGGAGCAGATGGAAGAAAGAAACATTCAACCAGAACAGAATGAAGAAACAAAAATTCAAAAAAATGAAGAGAGGCTTAGGAACCTCCAGGACATCTTTAAACGTTCCAACATCTGAATCAGGGCTGCCAGAAAGAGAAGAGGAAGAGCAATAAGTAGAAAAGTTGTTTGAACAAATAATGAAGGAGAACTTCTTCAATCTGGCAAAGAAAATAGACTTTCAGGAAGTCCAGGAAGCTCAGAGTCCCAAAGAAGTTGAATCTAAGGAGGAACACACCACGGAACATCATCATTATATTAGCCAAGGTGAAAGATAAGGAGAAAATCTTAAAAGCACCAAGAAAAAAGGAGACAGTTACTTAAAAAGGAGTTTCCATAAGACTTTCAACTGATTTCTCAAAATAAACCTTACAGGCAAGAAGGGGCTGGAAAGAAGTATTCCAAATCATGAAAGGCAAGAACCTGCATCCAAGATTACTCTATCCAGCAAAGCTTCCATTTAGAATGGAAGGGCAGATAAAGTGCTTCCCAGATAAGGTCAAGTTAAAGGAATTCATCATCACCCAGCCCTTATTATATGAAATGTTAAAGGGACTTATCTAAGAAAAATAATATCAAAAGTATGAACAGTAAAATGAGATCAAACTCACAGCTATTAACAACTGAGCATTATAAAAAAACAGATTCAGCAAAGAACTAGAACAGGAACAGAAACACAGAAATGGAGATCACATGGAGGGTTATCAGCAGGGAATTGGGAAGGGGAGAGAGGGGGGAAAAGGTACAGAGAATAAGTAGCATAAATGGTTGGTAGAAAATATACAAGGGGAGGGTAAGAATAGTATAGGAAATGTAGAAGACAAAGAACTTATATGTATGACCCATGGACATGAACTAAAGCGAGGGGATGTAGGTAGGAGGGGGTGTGCAGGGTGGAGGGGAATAAAGGGGGGGGGAATTGGAGAACAATAATAGCATAATCAATAAGATATATTTAAAAAATAAAGTAAGCACTAACTATGTTAGGTGTTTGTGACTCAACCCCCCCCATATTGACTGTAACAAGGCTTTCCATTAAAAATAAAATCGTGTTATCAAAGGTGAGATATTTTGCCTCCATTGCTTAATACCCAATTGACAGATCCTGCTTCACACTGCAAATACTGACTTGGTTTCTCCTTTGACCAGACAGAGATCATGTTCCTTTAGGAAAGAGTTACTGAAATGGAGTAAAGTACACAAGATATAGTGTTTTTAAAAACATTTTTTAATGAAGAAATAATTCCATTCCAAAATATAGACACACAATTAAATAGTTTAATCACTTCAAAATATAACATGTCCCCAGGAGGTTCCATCACACACACACACACACACACACACACGCACACACACACAAAACAATACTTAACAGCAATACAAAAACCCCATACAATAACTGTTTTGTTACAATACCAATGAACGTTGTGAAATATTTAGGGTTTCTGAATTGGTTACTTTGAATGCTGTCAAATTGCAGTAGTCATAATTAAAAATGTCTTACAGTTAATTAGCCTCAAGATATAATGCTTCTGATTTTTTTCTCTTTTTGGTTCAAAAGTAAAAATGCCCTTTCTTCTGAGGACACAGTGGAGTTCTTGTTTGTGGCTCCTTGCGCGGAATCAAATCAAGGTGACTGCAGCAACCCAAAGTTGCCGTATTTACAATGTTTATCTACAGTTAACAGCCAAGAACTAATAAGGGTGGACAAAGGTGATCAAAATAAAAGCAGACGTCAGTGCTAAATTATGATGCAACAGTTTGGCTCATGCATACTAAGAAAATACATAGTATATCACAACAAAGGCCACACTCTTATGCAATTAAGTTCACATTACTACTTACAAATGAACCTTCCCTGCCTTATCATTCGAGAATCCATTTTTCACAATCTCCAGCACATCTCCCTCTGACCAACCAAACTTACCCCGACTTCCGTCCTGACCAACCACAACTGATTCCTGAATCCCATACAGTAGATTTCACCCTCCTCCTTCCCTCCATGAATATGGCATTGTGGAGGAGGGCTGGCTGTGTTAGCCCAGTGCTCATTAATAGGCCATCATCTCTGATGGAAATGCATGTGCAATTCATCGTGGAACAAGAAAGAAACCCCCCTCCCCAAGATATAACTGTACTTAATGGACAGGACAGGTAATACCTGCTGGGTTTGCTCTCAGAACAGGCCCCAAAAGTAAATTTGGAGAGCCAAGGAAAGAAACCCACCAAAAACCACAAAAGCCCAAAACAACACACGCCATTTTGTCTCGATTACAGGAGAGGGGTGCTTGAGTCTGGTCTCAGTGCTGACGTGGAGCTAAGAGAAAGAAAAGGTGGCTGGTTAGTCAGGAACTGGTCATTGGCAGCAGTTTCTAGAGACCTTGCAATGGCTTTGCAGGATGGTATCAACAACCGTGTGATGGAGTTGGCAATGAAAGCTACAACAAGGGGGAAGATCATCAGCAAAACAGTTCAAACCTTAGACAAACATTCTGATATAGAAACACAGTGACAACAGTGTCATTCAGCTCATTCCAGTCAGTGGCTGCATGCCACTCACAGGGTCAGAGTTCTGAGTTCAAGAACTACCTGGCTATGAGTTAGAGCTGACAGCAATGTAAGTAGCTGGGATGTAGTGGTTGTAAGTACTGAGTACGAGGCACCCGGGACCACCTGCTCCATCTAGAGAGGTACGGTTTCACAGAAGATGGGCAGTGGAAAGGAGATGAACATTAAGATATACCAACAAAACCCGCAATAAAAATCTATCTGTGCAAAAAATCTGAGAACTGTGCAGTTGTGCCACTTTGGTGTCAGCCTGTTCTCAAGGACATTTGTCAGACTGGTTCTCTGGAAGGAAGTATGATTGAGTGTGTCAATGGGTAGAATGGGCTCCTTACTAATGCCGACCAAGAGCTTAACTATCCCTAAGGCATGTGATTCCGTTTCTGACCAAATGCAGAGATGGGAACATCGTAGAGCCCGCTGGAGAGGGAGCTGGAAGATGTCAGGACACCTGCTGTCAGCTGGGTACTCATTAACTACCAACTATGTGGGGTGGGCGAAGGTTGCGGCCAGCCATGGAAGCAAAATCAAGTTGCTGAAGTTTTAAGCTTGACACAGAGCCTGTCTTACTTACTTTGAATAAGGCCTTTTCAGAGATTTTATTATACAACTTCATTCTAAAGCAGTGGTTCTCAACCTTTAGCAGGCACCAGAATCACCTGGAGGTTTATTAAAACACAGATTGCTGCCACCCCCCCAACTCCCCCCTCCCAGCACCCACCCAGAATTACTGACTCAGTAGGCCTGGGCTGGGGCCCAAGAATTTGCATTTCTAAATAAATTCCCAGGGGATGCTGATGCTTTCTGGTCCAGGGAACACACTTTGAGAAACATTGTCTTAAAATGATGTTGTCTTCTTTCTTTTAAAGGAGCAGCAGGAATTTCAGAGAAGCTGCCAATTTGAGTATAATGCATCTAATATGCTGCAGGATTTTTATTTAATCATTTCTTGATAAAGGTTATTTTTTCAGTTCCCAAGAATCCCCAAGGGAGGTCTTTAGTACTCCCCCAAAAGGGTCCTCATAAAGGACCATCAACAGTCTTCCGTTCTCCCTTCTTTGACATTTCTTTTGCACACCAGCTTTTTTCCCTGAGTGCAAAATCCCAACTCAACTTAGCAGAGGCTGTTCCCTTTCACGTGACCACAGAAGGCTGCATGCAGAATACCAGGTAGCCAGCTAAGGCAATACACATTCAGAAATAAAAGGAGAGTGAACATTTTTGCAAGCGCACTTTTTAAGCCTGTACAATTAAAGCTGAAGGCCTCCAAACAACCTGATAGGGGAACTTGTGGATGAGCGGTGCTGTTAGAGACATGCTCCCTAAAGCTAAAACGAGAGGAACAGGACTGTGGAAGAGCAGAGATCACTTTAGTCCGTGTGGGGATCTTATGGCACCTGTGGTTTATAAACAGCTTTAGTAACGATTATTTCAAAACATAGTTCACAGTTTTTAAGAAGATCTGTGCTGATTTTAAAAACTAGATTCTATAGAATTCGAATGTTGTCTGTTTTTGAATATGACATCTATTTGGAAAAAATATTTACACTAAATTCTATGGCTGATTTGCTAGAATATCTTGAAAGAAAACAACCTCAAGTTGGAAAGAAGCCCCAAAGACTGCATTTTCCTGGTAGGTTTGCTTCAAGTCACTGCTCACAGAGACTTGGTGACAAGGGCAGAGAGTGCAGGCCAAGGACCCTTCTTGGCTTCTGGGCTCCGAGTCTGTACACCCAGGAACCAAATCCATCAGGGTCAAGAATAATTGCAAGTGGTTGTTTTTTCCCAATTGCTGTGGAAAAAAAATGTACATTGTATAATAAACTGTTTTGCTAAAATCTCAAAGAATTCAGAAATCAAACTTCTAGCTATAAACAGTATTAGTATTGTCACTGTAAACTGAACAGGTTCAATATCATGTGCAAAGGTTTAAAATGCTTATTAACGCTGCCGTCGTGAGCAACAGCAGCGTGGGTTTCCAGCCTGTGGGTCTTTTGTTCGTTTTAAACCAGGGATGAGCCATGTTACAGAAGATGTGGTTGATAAGTGAGCTGTGAACCGAAGTCTCTTTTTTTCTTTCCTTTTTTAAAACACACACAACTATGATCTACAAATCTTAGAACAAAATGTTAGCTGCACTACAGTCAGTGGAAAACGTCTCTGGGGGAGGGGGTCTGTCAGGAGCAGGTGCGTGTGGCGGCTCCTCTCTTCGGTGAGGTGGCGGCCAGGCTGCTGTCTTCTCCTCTGTGTGGGTGGGTGCAGCGCTCCCCTTCATCATCAGCTCTCATGTTATTTTCATCATCTGTCTGACTATAGTTTGCCTGGGAATAAGGAATGTGTGATTTTTTTTAAAAGATGAAAACTGTTCTCTGAATCAGAATTAGGAAGCTAAGGGTCCCCCTTTACCCCAACACACACACACACACACACACACACTCTCTCTCTCTCTCTCTCTCTCTCTCTCACTTTCTCTCCCCTCCCTTCCTTTGAGAATCAGGAACAAATGTCCTGGGACATGGTGTGCTAGTTATTGTACCTTCTGAAAGAGAGGACCAGAATGCTCATGTCGAGTCTCTTGCTCAGTGGGTATCTGAAAGGTTAAAGCAGTGTGAAGCTGTCCTTTAGACAAGGAGGTATGAGCACACTGACTCACCATCAGAATACCAGGCTAATTAATACTTTTTTAAATCTATTTTTGATCTTCAAATCCCCCAATTTCTGAAGTCAGGCTGTGGCTGGCCAAGGAGAAAGACCACATGGCCAGAGGGATGGAAAAGGGAGGAATCCAAGATTTGAGTAGGTCGAAATGGGGTTTTGTTGTACGCAAAGTTGACTACTAATCCTATGGGTACTGTTTCTTCCAAAGCAGCTAGTTGAAAAGCAATAAACTAGGTTTTATTGGTTTTGTGTTGATAAGTGCATATTTATTTTTAAACAGGCCTAAGGCTCCTTTTGAGCAAGTGACGGGTTCCAGTTCATGACCCTTACAGGCTCTGTTGGTGGCAGCCTAATCGGCTTGGAGCTGAGGAAGTTCGTTTAGGACACTTGGATCAGAGATGCGTATAGTTTGGGATAATATCTGGCCTTGTAGTGTAGTCAGATGGCCATACAAATAGATTTCAATACCATAAACTTCTCTAAAATTTCAGCTGTATTTCTTGGCTACATCAAGGAAAATTACAGTAGGATAAAACTAGCTACAAAGAAGAAAAGCCACTAGCTTCTGCAGGGTTTTAGCAGGTTTTAAATGAATTTTGCCCGAGTGGCTGATATCGTAACAGGCTGGTTCATGTTTAGAGACCTGTGGGATGCCAGGTACGTGGATACAGGACACATTAAATGGCAGAGGCCGCAGCTGCATTAATTTTTTACTGCCAAATTTTTACTGGAGATAAAAAATTGCCTAAGAACTTTCAAAGCACTGAAATATTTGGCTTTTAGGTACAAGAACCAAATGCCACTTTTTATCTGGGTTTATGTCAAGGGTAATTTATTAGGCTTTAAAAATATATTTTTCTAAGTAACTACTGTTGTTTAAATAACATGCAGAACACCACCAAATTGCTGGAGCTAAGAGAAAGAAAATGCTATTAAAGGGAAAAGCTTGCTCCTTTGGGACTAGATTTGTTATAACTGGGGAGAATATTTTCAGAAATGGCTCCTGAGATTTTTTTTCACTGACCCATTATGATGTATCAGGTGTAGCCTTCTTCAGTCCAAGGAGGGCAGAATACAGTGGGATCAGTAAGGTTCTTCTGTTCACACCAAAAGGGCCTAACAGTTCCAAAACTATGTATCATAATAGCAACTGTACTGTGATTTTTTACTTCCTTAATCTTAACCTGAGGACTAAGACAGGAGGTATGTAGTGTTTGAGCTTGAATGTATTCTTTACTAATTTATGCCATTTAGGATATGGAGATATATATATCCTTTTTTCAATCCAGCAGCCAGACTTAGGGGACTCACTCCATGGTTGGAAAAGGCTGTGTAATAACAGTAGATACAAGTGAAACTAAATAACTTGTGAGAGATATACTCGCTTAGAGCTGTACTGAGGGACATCTAAGTGGCCATTAGCTGGAGCCAGAGAAACCGTTTAGACTTATGGGACAGTTAGCTGCAGGGGAATCGAATCATTGCACATAGCTAGGTCCTAGCCTTGCTTATTAAAAATAGAGGGAGCAAGCTAGTTCTGAGTCCCAGGGGTGCCTATGCACTTACATTATAACTACAGCAGCTTCCAGTGATTAAATCCCTTGTAAAGCCCTGAGCACAGAATTGGGCATGTATGAGTGTGCTCATTAAAATTACAGTGTGCCTGCCACTATGTTAAGCTCTTTAAAAACTATGTATCAGTGAGGACAACTGCTCTATGATGTAGGTATTATTATGTATGTTGTACAGAGGGTATGGAGGCTCATCGAGGTTTAATAATTTGTCCAAGGTTATGCTGCTAAAATTTGGTGAAACTCTCATATGAAACTGGGTCTATCAGAGTCCACAGCCTAAGCTTCAGACCACCAGCCTCATGTGATCCTGCCAGCCGATGCTGTTCTTTCTCCATTAAAAAGTTACGGAGGCCCTTCCGTGTATGTAGGTGGGTCCTCAGGAGAAAAGGGTCACCTGCCACCTAAATGATACTTTTATTGTTACAGCTGCCTGAATTCTGCCAAGGACTTGAATTAGCTATTGCAAAAATAAAAGGCTGCAGAAGCTTTCCTCTATGTTTTGCTTCTTTGGTTTTTGCTTTTGTTTCAGTTTTGCTTTTACTTGTTAAGGACATATCTTGAGCCTACTGGACAGTGTGACTAAGGAGCTGACTCATCTCTGGGAGTGCTGAGCCAGCTTGGACTTTTCCTTCTCAGGTGACAGAGAGGCTAAAACGTGGGTGCTGGGAGGGACTAGTGATGTGGCTTCGTAGCCACAGCATATTGCTGGGGCGCATCTGGTGTTATAGAAGTTTCTGTGCCATTTTTCCTAATTAACAGAGTTACAAAGTCAAGTCCCAAGGGTTGCCAAGTCTCCACTGGATTGTAATGAAATACCCCATAGACTGGGATGATCCTTTGAGAAAAGCAGGGAAGGAGGGTTATTTTATCACAGAGAAATACCTAAGAGAGAGTGACTGTGAATTCGGGTTGCAGGTTATGAGAACTCGGTGAACAGTGGCCACATTTCCTCCTAAATGAGAGGGTACTTACTTGAGAGGAGAGTGATAAAAGGATATTGTATTCAACCTTGCAAGCTGACCTGTGGGTGACAAAGGACACAAACAAGAAAGGTGACATGTCAAGTCTGTGCTGCAGTCAAGCTGGTGAATTATTTGGTTGGAAGCCATGCACAAAGACAGAAAGAGAGAGGGCAATGAATGACAGTAGCATTCCGATCCATGAAACAACCGTACGCTCAAAGAGCAGTCAAGGAAAATCGCTTCGACGTTCTCCAGGGCACCCAGGCTTGCGTGGGGACACTCAGGCCTGTTATATTCTCCTAGCCCCTTTCTTTGCCTTTTCTCTGAAGTCACTGGGCATTGGAAAGGAAAGGAGAGAGAGAAGCAGCTTAAGACTTACCAACTGGATCTTAAGCTATTCATAGAATTTCCTTCCCTTCATTTCACTAATACATGGTTAAATTCCTAGTTCATTAAAAAAAAAAATAAACCCTAGAATTTCAGTAACTGTTGCCACCCAAATCCAGAAACTGATATGAGCTCCAGGAGGGAGGCCTAACAGTGCCTTCATCAGCATGAACCAGAGCATGGACGGTTTAACCACATCCCTCTCTCCCCCTGTGTGGCAGAACCAAGTGAGCTATGTATGGAACGTCCCTTGGAGCTCCCAGAGATGCCCTGGCAGCTTCATCCAGGCTAATTTTCTTCCATGGACAGGCCACAGAAATCACGAAGAAAGGGCCTTCTCCATGGGTCTGTACTTCAGGGACTTCGACCTTTTCTGCGCCGTTGAAGCACGGTACTACAGATGCAGTAAAGCCACTGTTCTGGCTATTTTTGTGTATAACTAGACCAACATTTTACTTGCTTCTGAAACGTGGTTGTTAAACCAAAAGGGCGAATGGAACATTCCAAAGAGGCAAGACTTTTGTTTCGTACTGCTTCCGTGGGGGTGGTGGGCTTCAATTTCCCTTTTGCTACATTCTTCTTGGGAAAATATTTCAAAACTTAATCTATAAACATAGGAGAAATAGGAGATAATTTATTCCCTTGGCTTCTCTTTCTTTCACTCACAGAGTAAGAGAGAAGCTACTGCTGACCTAGAAATGTGGAGAAAGATCTCTGGCCATTGGACAGAAAACCTGACAATATAATAAACACAGGCCTGAGGAGTGGCTGGTCTCAAACAGGCAAACATCCCTGGATCCGAGCACACCAAGAAAACATGGGTGGATTACAGACAAAGGAAACATGTAAGATAGACAAATATGGCACTAGAGCAGTCTCCATGGGGACAATGGTTTCCCTTTAGGATGAGTTACTAATTACACTTGCATGTTATGTTGAATGCATTCTCAGATGGCTTAATACAGTCCAATATATATGACAACCTGTCCATCCACACTCTGCTGAACCTGGAGCCTGTGGTCCCCCCAACACTTCTTTGTGAGATCTGTCGCTTGCCTATTATTTATGTTTGATATGAGACAGGTGGTGAGGGAGGCTGAGGACAAATGAGTAAAGGGAGGAGAGAGATTTATGCTTATCCGATTTCCTCGAGCCTTGTCCTCTGCACCTTTTTCCCATCTACGAGAAAAAGCATCTTCCCTGATGGTATTAGAGGAGGATGGACTGTTAGTCACCCCATTTCTGCTGATGTGACAAGGGCCTCCTTGCACTTCCCAGGTCAGAATTTATAACACATGGTGAGTGACAGCTGTTAGAAGTATTTGAAATTTCTAGTGTCTAGAATACATGGACTGAGTAGTCAGAATATTCCAGAAAGGGAGGGTGGGAGGCAGGAGAAGGCTCTGGTTTTTTTGAGTAATGTAGGAGGCCAGCCTCGGAGGGGCTGGAGCAGAGGTGGGGGGTGGAGTGGGCCTGGCTCCCGGTACCTGATAGGCTTCGTCCTGCAGCTTCTGCTTCAGGTACTCCTCCATCTTGAGCTCGTTCTCCAGCTGCCGGACTGAGTCGTTCTCATAGTTCTCGTCCTCGGGCCGCACGTAGGGATCCCCATCTTCCGTGACCCTGGAATAAACCACACATGGGGTTTGGGAGGCACATTTACCTTGTCCTCCAATTCACTTCAACTCAGCATCTTCTGTTACCTAACATAAAACTTAAAAACAAACAAACAAAAAACAACCCCCCCCAAGTCTTCAGAAGTTTAGGGAAATATATAATCGCCGAATTCTCATATGCGATTTTTCTACAGCTCTCTGGTGATCATTAATCATTTAATTTTTCTAGGGTTTACAAGTTGCCCTTTAAATGTTTGTCAGTCTTAAAAAAGCCAGGCTTATCTTTTGGACAGATATAGTTTTCCTAATCTGGTGGCTTTCTTTAAATGGATTCCAAGAACACTTTCTATAAGGAAAGTGAGCCCTCTAGTGAAATAAAAATTAAGGACATTTGTTCACAACTTAAACCCTCTCTGTGTGGTGCACGTGTGCAGGCGTGTGCGCTAACATGCTTTATTTCATCCTGGAATCCAGTCTCAGCATATCAGCCAATCAGTGTGAGGGAGGCTAATACTTTAACCCATAGCTTTTGACCTTTAACATTTATGCTAGCTCTTAATCTAAGAAATCCATTTAAATTGTCCAATTTCACTGTGATATAAACACGTAAGAATTACCTCGCTCACTGTTGTGTGACTCTTTCTCCATGTATTCATCCTAATATATATAAAGTTCCTAGAATGTAAATTCACTACCTAAATTATATGACTAAAATACTCTCAGGGTAAAACACAGTACCTGTTTAGATAGTACAGATGAGTAAAATATCCCCTAAAATTAAAAGACTAGTCAAGGAGAAGTTTCTGGATGGGAACTTAAATGCCACTGCTCATGTTTATTTATAACTGTACAACACGTTCTCATTATTTTTAGAGGTTTGGGGTCAAGATAAATAGGTCCGTGAGGCCTCTATGAACTTTCTCTCCCCAACTCCCACGGCAGTACTGGAAGCTGGAACTGCCACCAGCAGACTGGTGACAGGAGAGTGAGGTGGCTTTAGCCACGGTCTTGGATCTTAGCGTTGGAGTGAGACATTTTTAAGTAACCACCATGTGAATGCTTAATTATAGAAAGCCAAATAGATATGTGTTTACCAGACTGAAGTGATGAAAATTACTTCATCATTTTAAATAATGAACAAATCAAATAATTCTAAATCATAGAGGAAAGAACAAAAGAGCAAACAAGATTAAAAGCAGCAGCCCACTGCCATGTAAAATTATGTAATAATGCTCTCGTTCTGATCTTATGCTCTACGTTTTCCCAGCTGCTTTCAAAGCATGTCTATTTATAATTCCTCATTATTTCTGGTCTTTTACCCACTGCTTGGCCTGGGAGCCAAAACACCAGAAAGGCCTCTGTTTAGTTTCTTCTTTGGGTCCTTAACACAGCCACTTTATTTTTGTAGACTGCAGTGCTCTGCACATTAAGCTCCATCACTCTTCTGTAGTTTTTTTGTTTGTTTTTTTATTGATTATGCCATTACATTTGTTCTATTTTCCCCCTCCATTCCCCTCCACCCTACACACCCCTCCCCCACCATCCCCCCCTTTAGTTCATGAACACGTGTCTCAAGTTCTTTAGATTCTGTATTTCCCCTACTATTCTTACCCTCCCCCTATCTATTTTCTATCTACTGTCAATGCTACTTATTTTCTGTACCTTCTCCCCCCTTCTCCTTCTCCTACTCCCCTGTTGCTAACCCTCCACGTGATCTTCATTTCTATGGTTCACTCCTGATCTAGCTATCCTCTTAATTTGCTTTTGTTTTAGGGGTGTTCTTAATAACTGTGAGTTTGCTGTCCTTTCACTGTTCATCTTTTTTATCTTCTTTTTCTTAGGTAAGTCCCTTTAACATTTCATATAATAAGGGCTTGGTGATGATGAACTCCTTGAATTTGGTCTTATCTGAGAAGCACTTTACCTGTCCTTCCATTCTAAATGAAAACTTTGCTGGATAGAGCAATCTTGGTTGTAGGTCTTTGGTTTTCATGACTTGGAATACCTCTTTCCAGCCCCTTCTTGCCTGTAAAGTCTCTTTTGAGAAATCAGCTGACAGTCTGATAAGAACTCCTTTGTAGGTGACTGTCCCCTTATCTCTTGCTGCTTCTAGGATTCTCTCCTTCATTTTAATCTTGGCTAATGTAATGATGATGTGCCTTGGTGTGTTCCTTCTTGGGTCTAACTTCTTTGGGACTCTCTGAGCTTCCTGGATTTCCTGGAAGTCTATTTCCTTTGCCAGATTGGGGAAGTTCTCCTTTATTATTTGTTCAAATAAGGTTTCCACTGGTGGCTGTTCCTCTTCCCCTTCTGGTACCCCTATAATTTGAATGTTGGAACATTTAAAGATGTCCTGGAGGTTCCTAAACCTCTCCTCATTTTTTTGAATTCTTGTTTCTTCATTCTTTTCTGTTTGGTCATTTTTTCCTCCCTTCTGGTCTGCTCCCTTGATTTGAGTCCCAGTTTCCTTTCCATTACTATTGGTTTCCTGTGTATTGCCATTCATTTTAATTAGTTTAGCCTCCATATGTTCCTCTAATTTGTGCCTAAAATCAACCAGTTCTGTGAGGATCCTGATCACCAGTCTTTTGAACTGTGCATCTGAAAGTTTGGCTATTTCTTCATCGCTTAGATTTATGGGCTCTGGGGCTCTGAGTTGTTCTTGAGCCATGTTTTGATCTGTTTGTGCCAGTTTAGCTGAGCATTTCATTGTTTTCGGACTCCGTATTGTTGATTTTCTGTGTGGTTTGGTTGTGTTTATTGTTGTTAAAACTTTGTTATTTTTAGATTTGGCTGTATGAGGATGCAAGGTGTTTCCACCTATGCCTCCATCTTGGCGGAAGTCACTCTTTTGTAGTTTTTTGAATGGTTAGCCACTACCTTTCCAGCCTTTCGGTGAACCTCTGCCCACACTCCTCCCACCTCCGCACACCTCACTCTCCTGAAGGCCCCGCATCCTTGTCTTCCTTTGTTTTACTCTTTCTCCCCCCGAAGCTGGGCTCTGCAGGCTGCCCTAGCCTCACCTCTGTGTCTTTCAGCTTTGGCTTCCTCTGTCTGACTACTTAGAGCTGATCCAGCATCACAGAAGTCCGGTGGGGGCATTTCTGGTTCCGCGGGCTCCTACCCAGGACTGGAAGCCCAACTGAGTGAAAACCTTTGCAAAATGTCTTTTGAGAGTCAGATTTACACATATTTAACAAGTCAACTAAATTGCATTTCTTTAAAATGAGATTTCATACATTTACACTTGTGTGCGGCGTAACAGTGTTTTGGTCAGGAACCAACTACATATACTACAGTGGCCCCATAAGATAATGGAACTGAAAGATCCTTGCTGTCTAGTGACATTGCAGCTGTCATCACATCATAGTGTGACACACTACTCATGTGCTTGTGGTGATGCTGGTGTAAACAAACCTGCTCTGCCAGTTGTATGTATGGTACATAATGTTTGATCATGACAATACATGACTGTGTTACTGGCTTTGTTTTTACTGTATATTTTAGTGTTATTTTCTACTTATAAAAAGTGTGCTGTTAAACAGTATGCTGTGTTATGGCAGCAACAGCCCCGAAGGTCTCATGTTTACTTTGTCTTTTGATTGCATCATTTTCCCTTGTGCTCGATTCAGTCTCATGTTTTAATGAGATTTCATCTACAGTGACATGCTGTTCAGGCTTACGGCCTAGAAACTATAGGCTTTACCACACAGCCTACGTGCATACTAGGCTCTGCCATCTTGCTTCGTCTAAGTGCACTTTATGATGTTTGTACAATGATGAAATTGTGTAATGATGCATCACTTTCCAGAACATATCCCTGTTATGAAGTGGAGCATGGATGGACTTGTTTCAGTTCCTATTGCTTATGTGATGTTCATCCCAACCCGGACAGAGGCCTCTCTAGCATCATGGGGTCCTCCAAGTGGAACTACAGAAAATTCAGAAGATAGTATGACCTATCTCTTGAACTAGTCTGTGAGTCCTGGAAGGCTGGGAGTGGTATATATTTTTTTTATCGTATTTTGTATAAAATTAGCGCAGTACCTTGGGTGACAGTACAGTGCTAGTTACTGTGTCCAGTAAGTACTGGTTGGTTTTGGTTACGGATATTCTCTGGAAATTGTGAGGGGGGAAGTCCCAATGCCAAATTTAAATGTAGAGCCCATCTACTTCTTCTGGCAGAAAAGGAAGCTGCATCATCTCTTTTCAAAATAAAAAATGAAGCAAACACGTTCCTTGTTCCTACGCTCCCTGCAGTGTTCTGTTACTGAAAAATAGCCCAAGCAGAAGATACTCACACGTCACTGTGCATGGTGCTTGGGGTAGCTCTGCCGTGAATGTACCCGGGTTTCCGGGCATGGATTTGTGCGAGAAAAGCCTTTTCCGAGGTTGGTGATGGAACCAGATCCTCAAATTGAGTTCGTCCGAATTCAGAATCCACATTGCTCTCTGTTTCGCTCCCTACCTCTGTGAGGTAGAATAGACGAAATAAAGAATGACTTGTTAGAGTTTTTATGACTGGCAAATAAAAGGTTAGGCCTAGTGTAAATCAACCTGTGCTATATGACCATTAACCAGTTATTGTATGTAAGTCAAGTGTTTCTTTCAACTCCACATGAGAATTGAAACTTGACGTGAATTACTGTAAAATAGTTTTCTATACAGTACAGTCTCTTTTTTTGATCTCAGTAATGTAATGAGGAATCTTTATTGTCCTAATAATTGAAAACTCCTATTTTTGCTCCTTTACAGAATTTTTTATTAAATCTGTTACTTTTGTTTAATAACACTTTAATTTAGGAAAACAAACCTGAAGTATTACATTCACTTAGTGTTTCGAAGCATTATAAGAGTATTAGCTAACAATACTTGAGACTTCTACAATAACTTTTTTAGTCACCACTTGCTGGGGCAGCAGGTACATACCATTACCATGATATGTTAGCTACTGTCATTTTTATAGTATTTGGCAATCTTATCCTAAAATAGCAGCAACAATTTTCATTACTTTAATTCTTATTATAGAGGTTTTAAGACATTTAAATCCAGATTTATTTTAATTCTGAAGTTTTATTTCTTATAGTTGTTGTAATTCCAAGTACATGACCGCAGTCCTGCCAGGCAAACATCTTGCTAAGTGCACTTTAAGGAACAGATGAGCTGCATTAGAAACTGGGAAGATAGTTATTTGACTATTCACGCTGTTAAAGTTTTTAAAACTCTGTATAGTATTATTAGAATGAATGTACAATTTTGTGCTATTTATAATATGGGCACATCTTTCCTGAGAGATACTGCAAAGCTAATTGGCTGTTGATTCCTAATGAACAGAGTATAAATTAGCAAAAAAAAAATTTGACCTTATGAAATAACTTCTGTATAATGTCACTTTGGATTATCATTGATATTTTTTTTACAAATATTTTATTTATTTATCTTTAGAGGGGAAGGGAAGGAGAGAGGGAGAGAAACATCAATGTATGGTTGCCTTTCGTGCGTCCCCTGCTGGGAACTGGCCTGCAGGGAACTGGTCTGCAACCCAGGGATGTGCCCTGACTGGGAATCGAACAGCGATTGTCTGGTTCGCAGGCCGGAGCTCAATCCACTGAGCTACACCAGCCAGGGTGGATTATCATTGATATTAACAGTGACTATCTGGTTTCTTGTATTATAAGTCTATTTTAATATTTTTACCATTCTTTTCTAAATTATTAAACCTCCTGCAGTAAGCATATATTAATAGTCTTCTCATCATCAACTATAAACATTAGTGTAAAAATCTGAATATAGCAACAAAACACCACATAGATCTTTAAAAAGTCTTTTCATATTCGACAATGAGCAGGTCTCTAGCAGAGGCCCCTAGTACAACCCGTTTGGGTCCCTCTGCAGTGAGTAGATGAATAGGAGGGTACCAGGGACGCACCGGAATTCAGCTCTTTCACAAGAGAGGACATGGTGTTAGTGATGGAATCCGCTGCCACTAATAAGTCATTCCTTAAATTTCTTCTTGAACCTTAAGTGGAGAAGAAATGACAATAAGTAAAAAAAAAAAAAAATCAAAGCTCTTCCTTTTTCCAAAATGTTATGCTGTTTATCATTTCCATTGCCATTCTAAAGCAAGAAAACTTTCAGACTTCTCCTGTTTAGATGTGTTTTGGTTCATTTCCTTAAAAAAAAGTACATTGTGCTTAGGGCAGTGGCCTCTGATGTGGGAAGACACAGCAACCAATGGGGGTTCATGGAATTTATTGTCCAAATTGGGACAATTCTGCAAGTGAAAGGGGGAGGCTTAATAAGAAGACTGGGGGACAAGTAGTGATGGTAAACCAGCATGTGTGAACCAGCTCTTCTTGAGGATAACCCAGACCGATGAGTAGCCCACTTTCGGTGGGAGAGCTGCACCGTCCTGGCTGCTACTGTCATTCCAGCCATCCCCTGGTGGCTGAGCCCCCCAGACTCGGACCTCTCTCAACAAAGCCCTGTGTCCAGTCAGGTCTGCCAGAGGTCCTCTTCCCATTACAGGTTCCTTTTGGGAGTGGGAACCCTGTGCACTGAATGCCCCCGAATATGGGAAAAAGGAGAAGATACTCGCTCTGGCTGCCAAGACATGGACAAAGATGTGAGTCTGTCTGGTACCTTGAACTGGAACTTACATCATGTTTCTTACTTTTTTATTTTTTTAGATTTTAATTACTCATTTTTAGAGAGAGGGGAAGGGAAGGAGAGAGGGAGAGAAACATAGATGTGAGAAACGTCGATGGGTTGCCTCTTGTAAGCACCCGCTCTACCCCAACAGGACTGAACCTGCAACCCAGACATGCACCCAGACCAGGAGTCAAGCTGGCAACCTTTTGCTCTGTGGGACAATGCCCAGCCAACTCAGCCACACCGGTCAAGGCTAGGCCATGTTTCTTTATGGCAGAGAAAGATTAGGATGATGTTTCAGGCACACTCAGGGTTAAACGGGTATTTGTGGGCTGGCCTGGGAACCAGGCAAGGTTGAGATGGGACGGAGGGCTAACCATCATAATTTTGGAAAAAAAGACTCACGATTCCAAATACCTGACTTACAGATGAATTTATGCAGCACAAGCCCTTTGTAAACTAGGCCACATTTCATTCTGACATTTCTCATGAAGTAAAACTAAGTAACATAATAAATACACAAAAAATTAAAGAAATCAAAGTTAGATAAAACAGTACATATAAGAAAAAGTTCAATCTGATTTAAAATTTCCTTAAAGTAAGATTTAGAGAAAGGACATTTTTCTTTCTAAAAATTAAAAAGAAAGTTATTTTGTCTAACTTAAATTATTTTCTTTTTCAGAAGTAAAAGCACTATTATGAATCTTCCCTTTTCCCTCGTAACAGAAAGTGCTTCATCCTTGCCCGGTAAAATATAAGTGTTTGTCCCACACACACACCTGTGAGGAGTTTTTGTTTCCTTACATGTTTCTCTATCTGGATTTTACTGATATTAAAAAGGATTAAAAAAATGCTACACAAAAGGTGACATTCATTCAACTTTGTATTTCTACAGTGATTTGTGAGATGGAACATGTTTTCACATTGTTATTGGCAATTTATATTTCCTCTCCTGTCTGTTGAGGTCCTTTGCCTACTTTTATTTGGGGGATGTCTTTTGCTGATCTCTATATGCTTTATGTGTAACTGAAATTATGAAACTTAACTGCCACATATGTTGAGTAATGGGTTATTCAAGTCTAATTTTTTTGTGTGTTTTCACTCAGTTTATGTTTCTTTTTGACTTAGAACTAGTAGTCAAAAAGTGTTTCTCTTTACCTTGAATCTATATGTGAGGACATGGAAGGGTGCCACGACAAATTGCCAATTTAAAGAAAATGCAAATCACAGACCAAAATAAGCATGCACTTATTTGTGTGAAAATAAAGAGTATGTGTCTAAATGAACACACTTAAATGTATACATTAGTATACATAAGCAGAAAGTTGAGAAGGACCAAACCGTGAATAGTGTTTGCTTCTAAAAATGAGATAGGCGAGCTGAGGGTCTCCTGGAGGGTGTTTTCCCCAATTACCCCTACGGTTAAAAATAATGCTGAGAAAAAATTTAAAACGTGTTAAAATGTTTCTAGATGAGTAAGATCAATTGCCTCGGGACAAGTCCCCTTCCCGACCACCTTTGTGCATAAATGGAAGAGGCGGCCGGTGGGAGAACACTGGCCCCCCCCCCCCACTTCGTCCTCTCCCTGCACACTTTGCTCTGCTAACTACAGAGGCCTACAGGGGCAGCCCAGTCTGACCGCAGCAGTGACTGCTCTTCGGGGCGTCTGCAATGTGCCTAACTGTCCTCGATCCCCTCAGGCTAAAGAGCTGAACTGTTCGATCTCAATCTCCAGTTTGCCTTCAGGTAAAGAGAAGACAGCGGGAAATAAGATCTACCAGAATTTAAAAAATGGATTACTTTGATACGTTCCCTGAGATTTTAGTGAAAGGATTTCCCTTCCCTGAATGAGCAAAGACTCATAAAAAATGGGACCGGGCGACAGAAGCCACAGCAAGGTAAAATGGTGAGGTGAAGGTCAGATTAGCCTAGGGAGTTTCTAAAACCACGCCTGGGCCAGGCTCCGATGGAAGCCACGGAGTAACCTAGAATACCGGTGCCTTTAGACCACTTGACACACCGTGGTGACTTATTTGTCACATAAAAGCAGAACAGAACAGAAGATAAGGCCACTTACTTTGTGCAAACGCCTCCTGTACATCACCCCCTACCCCCGTGAGCGAGTCCTGAGGCGTGTGCGCCGGGGTGGAGCAGGCGGAGGCCGACCGCACGGGCATGGGGATGGGCCTGCTGACGGTGTGGCTGGGGGAGGAGCGAGGCGAGCCTGCCCCCTGGGTCTGGAGAGACAATGCAAGTCATCAATTTGTTTTCCCAAGAAAATGCCAAACGCCATTGTCCCCGAGGCCTCAGTCAAATGTTAAAAACAGTCACAATGAAATTTCAAAGCAGGAGGAAATCCCAGGTAATTTATTTAGGTCGTCCTAACACCCCACTTGCAGGTGCAGGTGATTTAGGACCTTAATATGCAGTATCTGGAGTTGTGGTTACATCTCGAAGCTAAGAATATTAGTAGAGCATTGTTCTATAATATATGAGATGTGTCCCGTGTAGTTATGAAGTCACTATTAAGCAGTGATAATTACAAGGTGTGTCTATTTTCTCCTTAAAGAAACTTCTATGTAGAAAAAAAAAGACAGGTAAAGATGAAGTTTTGAGTATAGATAAGGAGACGTTTTGGGGATGGATATGATCGTACACTTCCTAAATTTTCAACCTGTCCTGGCATCATCAGTAGAGGAAAATATATAGTTCAAATCATGCATATTATACTGTGCATATTAACTCTCAAATTAAAATAAAAGAAGATATAAATGGGTTTACAGCAAAAGTGGTCTTTGTCAAATTGTTCTGTGATGCAGGGATTCCATGGGGAAGAGAAAAAAAAGAACAGATTTTTGGCTACTATTTCCTTTTAGGAAATCCCTGTTTTAGTCTAGGAGAAAAGCAGTATTCCAGCAGGAAGCACAGTGGGATTAAAACGAGTAAAGGAAAGGTCAAAAACAACCACCAGCCATTTATCTCTGCATTACAGTCCTCAGCAGGAAACCATTCCGAGACTGCCACACCTTGAATTTCACCACTTGGTCTCTACAGTGAGGTCTCTTGGAAACATTTTCTCTCTTTAATAGTTAGTTGACAAAGGGAAGTCAGTCACTCCCAAATAAGAAAATGCAAGGAGAACCTCAGTGCATACACAACAGAGTACATGCTCACGCAGGCTCCATTTCAGACGTGGGTCTGGTCAGGCAGAGTTGGGGCTCTGGCACCACCCCATTCCAGCCCTGAGCCGTGCACCCTGAAAGCAGGGCTGGGGAATACTCGATGTACATCTGTGCTGTGGGTTCAGCAGCTTACAGTTAAAACACACAACATCAATCCTGTAAAGTGCCATGCTGTTAGCTTTCCAGGGCTCAGTAACACACATAAAAGTCAAATCTATAAATTGAGAAAAATCCAGGCTTACAAAACAAAGCATAACAGAACAGAAGACAGAAAATAACTCATGTGATGCCCAATGGGCTGAGGATTCCACTCGCTCACTCGCAACAGTACCTTGGAATGGTCTGTCCGGGCTCAGGGAAGAGAAGTTTGCCTGCTTGCGATGCTTTTGCAGCCTGCTTGCCCCAGCCTGCTTGGGACGGGTCTGGTTTCCCCAGCAAACTTTGGCAGCTCAATCTCATTACCACGGAACTTCTGCTTCTGAGCTACCCTGGCATCTCCCTCCTTCCCACACCAGTAACACATGACTTCAGGTCTGAGTCGTGCTTTGCCACAGATCGAGGGTTTCCAAGTACATCCTCACTGATTTCTCTCCACCACCACTGTGGTAGGTACCATGACTCTAAATGCACAGTTGTGGCTCCCAGTGCTCAGAGAGGCGAGGGCTGGTGTCTGAGCCCAGGTGCTCTGACTGCCCCAGGCTGCAGGGACCCGGACAGGGATGGCTAACAGAGGGTTCCTCAGAGGAGACAGATGTGGGTCACTTGCCCTGTGGGCTGCCCCACCTCTCCCCGGGAAGCCTTCTGAGGCAGGTGCATCAGTTTCTAGACAGGGCCCTCAGCAGGGCTCCTTGCCTTTCTCATTCATCTGTCCTCTACTAGGAACCAGTCACAGCAGGGGGTGGGGACTGACTGGAGAAGGGAAGCTGGACAGAAGGGTTGAAGGCTTCTAGAAGGCTTCTCTTGGCTACGCAGCAAGAGTTACTCTCTCAGCTCTGGGAAGCCAGGTCCCCTTTGGGGTAGGAGGTTCACAATAATAGTACAACTCCACTTTTTATGGGATTTACAAAATAAAGCACTTTTATGTACATTTTTTTGGGGTTTCATTTTCCCGATAGTGTTATGAATGATAGTAGCTTAAATTCAAATGGCAATTTGCACTTTATAAAGCACTTTACTCCCCATTATTTCACTGAATCCTCCTAACAAGCAATTGAGGTATATTATTCCCATGATCAGGTTAGCAAACTGAGGCTCAGAGGTAATAATTGGGTGACCCAAGGCCCCTGAGCTAGTGAGTGGCAGAGATAAAATAAATCCCCAGCCTTTAGCCTACAAGGCTGGGGCTTTCCTATCGAACCACCGTTGCTTCTCAGGATTGTGCGCACTTGTATCTGCAAATTTGAAATCCAAAAAGCAACACGTGTTCTTTCATAACTGATGTGAGGCTCTTTATATGGTATCTGCACAGTATTATTGCATTTCTAAAACCTGAAAGATTCTGAATTCTGGAACATTTCAGATGTGGGGCTGCGGGCCTGAACTTCAATATCCTGATGGCTCTACCGGGGCTGCTGTACACCAGCCTGCTTACCCTTGTCCACCAGGCTCTCCAGGACCGGACGCTGGTGAGGCCGCCCCCGCCCCTCTGGGCACTGCGCTGGCCTCTCTGCCCTTCCTGATGGTGAGTCCCATGCCTGTGGCCATGCTCTCCCCTTCTCCTCACACTGAGCGAGCTGCTGCTCATTGTGTTTTTCTGAGGCATTCCTATCCCGACCTCTCCCTGCTTAATGCCAGGTCTCCAAATCCAACTTTCCCCACTTCTTTCTGCCTGCTTCCTTTCTTCTAAACTTTAGGTGGTTCCGTGTTAAGAGAAAAAATAGTTGACCGTAGTTATGCATTAAGGGAAAAACAATGGACAGAATCTAAATGACACCAATGTATGAATGATTAATAGCCACAAGCTCTTAAATGAATCTCTAATTGGTGCCATTTCAGGCAGTCTGATTATGTAAAAAATTTTCGTGGAACATTCTGTGCCGAAGAAAAGATTTAGTGACATCTTTCCTGCACCTCATGACACCCAAGTCTTGTCCAGTTGTTACCTGGGCTTTTGGGAGGAGGTTCCTGGCTCCTTGGCCCCATCACTCTCTGTGAGGACTGCGGTTTGTTGCCCAGCACCTTTCTAGGACCTACTGCTGCTGGGAATGCCAGGGCTGGCCTTCCTCTCTGTTGTTCTTTTAGGACCACCGGGAAAGGGCAGGTGCCAGTTGTTGGCATTGGGGTAGATCAGCAGAGAAGATGTCACTGAGTTTTATTCTCACAGGGAGTGGCCTCCATAGAGTGGTAGCCTCTGGCCTGGTCAGGAAGCATGGTTGTCTGCTGACAACTTTAGAAGCATGAGCGTGAACAGCCTCTGTGAACATCCTTTCCTGGAAATTACTCGATGATTAATGGAGAAAAGACTTGAGGGACGATGGCCATGCAGATCAATATATAGATCTAAAATTCCTCAGAGGGGAGTTGATTTATGGAGGAAGGAAAACATACATCATACTTGGCAAATTTAAACTAGCTCTCTTTCTAGAGAATAAATGAAAAATTCATTTCTACACCCCATCCTCTGAGTCCACTCAACTTGCTGTTGTATCAATTTTTAGAAAGTCTGACAAGGTCCATAAATTTTCTTATTTTTTTCCAGGAAGCATTTTGGTTTCCACTCAGCACCAGGAAGAAGGGATACTAACTGCTGAAGCAGCAATGTCTGGAGAAACAGCATTGCCACGAGGCAGCCACGGGTGGCAGGACACAGCTCCTCCTCCCTCTCAGGTTTGGCTGAGAATACAGCCTAGTTAGGTCTGGTTTTAAAGATTCTCAGCAGCCTGGGAAGGCAGGGTAAAGCAGCGTTTGGCTGCCTTCAACCCTCTTTTCATCCTTTCACCCAATATGCATCCGCTGATTGTCATCACAAGGATTGTTGTGCACAGAGTGTTGGGAGGACACAGATGAGGTGATATGAATGATTCTGACTTGTCTGGAGGGGGGCATCACTGGACTTGGGTCTTAGTAGAGAGATTTCCAGGCAGAAAAGAGGAGGTATTGGGAGAAGAGAAGAGCATTCCAGGCTTTGCAGTATCATGAGCAAGATATCACTGAAATTTATTTATGACATGCGAGGGGTACCCCATGGCAGTTAGAGTTGGGAAGCCAGTATGGCTGAGCACCAGGTTCAGTGTGGGGAGTGGAGCAGAAGAAAGCTAGGGAAGGGGTGGAGCTAGGTTTGGGGGCTTCCCATGTCATAAAAGGGGCTTGACTTTACCCTGAACTGATATTACTTTTCTAGAACTAATTAACCAATCCCTAAAATTGAGAAAGACAGAGAGAGAGAGAGAGAGAGAGAGAATGACTCTGGGAGGGCATGTTTTTGAACACTAGATGTTAGCCCTTATATTGCAGTTGATTATGTATGATATGAATTCTCCGTAGCCCCATCCTCACATTTGATTGCTTCACTACTCCACAGAATCCCCATCAGAGCCCTGCCCAGGGTAGCTCAGTTGGCTAGCGTGTCCTGCCCATACACCAAGGCCCCAGACAGGACACATATGAGAATCAACCAATGAATGTATAAATAAGTGGAACAACAAATCTCTCTCTCTCTCAAATCAATAAATAAAAATTAAAAACAAGAATACCTACCAGAGAGGAAGAGCAAGTGAAACAGAGAAAGGTGAAATCTAAGCTGGAAAAACTGGTCATTTCTGGCTTGTTTGAATTCCATACCATATTGGGAAGAAGCAGGAACTTGAGTGACTGTGACTCCCAGAGTGAATTGAGCCATCAGTTGTAAAGAGAGAAGGGAATGGGAGCAGGAGATGCAATTTGCAATGACATTTGATTTTTTCTTCCCCTGATGAGACACTGTTAGTTAACTATAAGGAAGAGAAGGGAATGGGTGAATGTACGTGTGCATGTCAAGTATGAGTTGAATTAGAAAGTTCGCATGTACCTATGTGCGTGCATGTGCAATACACATACATTCATACTTATATCTGACACGCATGTGGTATTTTCCAAAGTGCTTGCACATCCATTATCTTTTAAAGTCCATTCAACAACCTGGTGAGTGATCTATTATCAGGATGTTTGAAATAAATTGCCAGGAAGTTAATTTACTTACTCAAGATCTTCTACTGTAGAAGAAGAGCTGGGAACACTATCATTCAAGTCTAACTCCAATAATCTTTCTAAGAAGTGATTATTGAGATATTACCTTCTGAACTCAAAGTTAGAATGCTTGGTTTTAGATTGGGACATGATATTTGGAACTGGAAGTATATGAGAAATTCTGGAACATACCATCATTGAAATTACACCCCAGTCACCTTCGTTATTAAACTTTTTATGAGTGTTCTTTTTATGGTGCTTTCAACAAATCTTAAATATACACAAAGAAGAAAGAGGGTAGGATAATTTTGATTCAAGTTTTGTAAAAAAATTTATTGCTTATCATATCATAATCATTATATTATATTACAGGCACTAATTTTTTTAAAATTCATGTTTTTTCCTCAAGGGGGAATAAATTCATGCATTACCTCTAATAAGAAACAGTGTAAGTAGGAATTATATATACCAGTGTAATAAAATACATCGAACCACACAGACTTATGATAAAGCAAGTAGAGGTTATTAAATCAAGCACAATTTGTTGTGTGCAGTGTCTTAAACCTGATTTTACAAAGGGAACATCTCCAAAGAGGAAAGGCTTGTAAATAAAAACATAATTTAGAAGCAGATGCCAGACTAAAACCTCTAAATATTCTCCTTATCATTTTATACCATGAGAATTCTATATATTTGGATGGCATTTGTTTATTTCCCCGTAGAACTGCCCCTGCAGGATTGAGACAGGTGGGTTCTGTCTTAATTTTGACTGAAGGTCAGTAGAAGAAGCAGCCATATGAAAGCTACTACCACATTTGTTCATAATATTTTTCAACACTCCTATAAAGCTCTGAGTGAAAACTTTGTTTTTACACTTTATGCCAACAGAATTTTGGTCCCCTGAGAACTAGGATTTCTGTTCTGATAAAACCCACCAATTATGTTTTTCTTTTCTGCGTCATTGCCAGAAAGCTCAGAATAGTACTCCTGCCCCTTATAATGAGCATATTTGCATTTTTTCTGTAGCATTTTTATTTTTTTCATTTTATGAAGTCATTGTTTATGTTATTTGCTGTAAGCTGCCTCGGGTCCCTTTTCAAAAGAGGCTTGAGTAGAAAAGCAAATAAATAAGACAGGTAAACTCTCCCCTGTCCAGACTATGCATCGCTGACATCTGGGTGTCAGCAGTAATGGCCTTTAAGTACCTCTGCAGCAGCACTCACTGCTGGCTGACCTTCAAAGATGCAGCAGCTGCTGAGGGCTCAGTGGGGAGGAGCAGGAAGGAAAGGAGGCAGTGACGATGCTGTTATGAGAGCTGCCATCGTTCGGCTCTCTGCCTCTACACTTTCCTGCTCCATGCATCCATTGTTTTATGAACTTCCTGGTCCACTGAGCCTTTCAAGAATGGATTGCCTGGGAAACGGTAGAGGAGTCCTGGAGGGAGGAAATGGATAAAGCAAGGCCGACTGATTACAGGACGATTTCCCTCTCTGTCCACTAGGAGGAGACCCTTATACTGGATCCTTATTTCCTCTTTTTATGCACATGCTAAGTAAGAGACAGGAAAGAAAAGAGGCTGTTGGCAAAGAGAAGTGCCACAGCGAGGCATTTTTCTCTCGCACGATCTAAGTGTGCTGGAAGTACCCAGCAATACCCTGTGCATGCATTTCTGGGCAACTGTGCAGGCTGTCACGGTGTGTCCTTTGCCCAGGGGCACTGTCTCTTACTAAAACTGCACTTTAGTTCTAGTAAAGTAATTTTTTTCACAAAATACAAAATAATGTAATACATTGTTTTTATTGTCTGACATTACAGATTAGTTTTACACTTCCTTTTTTTAAACAGACCAGGGGAATAAAGGGTAAAAACGTGTCCAGCATTTTGCAAACATTTTTTGTTACACACAAACACACACAATGAATAATAGGAAAGAGAATACAGAAGGATTTAAAGGTAGGTTGAAATTGGACAGGCTGTAGTTCTAATTGATCCATGGAAAGAATGTGAAACTTTTTCATAATACTAGCAGGTGGGATATATTGGCATACATAGCTTGATACATGCACTTGAAATTAAAGCTGCTTTTATTTTGCTTTCATTTAACTGTTATTATTTTTCAGTACACTGCTCTGTCTGGTGGCTTCTGAACTTGACCACAGAGTTAGAGAGAGGATTTCAGTTTAGGCCACAATCAGAGTCAAAATGTCTCTATTTTTAGAGATGTATGTGAGGGCCTTGTAAAATCCCAGAGCAGAAGGCTTCTCAGTGATAAGAGAAAGGCTGAAAGTTACCTATTCTTTTGAGATTATGGTCAATCAGTGGTAGGGATTCTGCTTGGGAAGAAGTAAACAATGGGAAGTGAAAAATTACTGAGTACAGTCTTCATAAGGTTGAGCACATTTTGGTGAGCAGTGGGGAATTGGTGCTTAATAATTTTATAATAAGAAGAGATGTAATTAGCTAACTTTTATAAAAAGAGGTTCCACACCTTTTCAGTAAAATGGAAACTGAACCGATATTCACACCATTAGAGGATGATGAGGTTAGCTTCTGCTGAGTATTGTGGGTTTCACCTAGTGTAACTTTAGTGACTGTGATAGGCATTTTTCTATTAAAAAAAGATCAACAACCCCCCAAAACATGAGACTGGTTTGAAATTGAGACCCCTGGAGATCTAAAAAAGTGTCCAACAAATGACAATTTGTTCCCTCTTCTCAAAGACACAATAACTCATTTTTTGATGCCAACAGTAGCAATAGTTACAAAAATGCTAAATTTCATATGTTTCAGTTCAAGCACTACATTGAAAAGGAAGCAAATTAGTGTGATTTTTTTCTCTTTCCAAACTGAAGCATGAACATACATTAGAGGCAAAAGCAATGAGAAAAACAGCAGGACGGCAGGCCCCTCCACTGTTAGTTAAGACCTGCAGTAGGGAACATAACTTACTCCCTGTTTCAGTTCTTCTTCCTACAGAAAGATTGAATCAATAACAGTTAGATTACCCAGGGTTCCAATAAGAGCATGTATACAGTGTGTAGGGATGCAAGGTGGGGAAAACATCAACACAGCTTTGATGGCAGGCCAGGTCTCTTGACCTCAATGACTCCAGTTTGAAGTCTTTTTAGGTACTTAAAACTATGGACCCATCTCTTTTCTCCATGTCCAACCATCTTCGTCCACAGTCTCTCTGTCCTGGTGTTCGTACGTCCTGATACAACAGACTGCTCAGTTAGGCTAGGTCGATGCCCAGATGACTGGTGGTAAATAGACTCTATCCCAATGTTATGGGGATAGAATCTACTGGAATAGAAGCAGGGGGTGTTTTCAAAGCTTCCTGTCATTCAGTGAAAACAAAGATGGGGCTGACCTTCTTCATTTGGCATTTTGGAAAGGAAAGCAGAAAGAGCTTTTCTAGATCATCAAATGAGATAACAGGCCAGAAACAGCAACAGGTGGCTAATTATCCAGTCCTGTCGTAACATACAAAGTGCAACAAAAACCGAATTCTACACTGTACATGTCTAATACACTGGTAGTTGTGTGTAAAGATAAAGCATTTGCAACACTGATGGCAGGAAAGGTCAAGGAATAAAAAAGAGTAAAGAAAAAAAAAAGAAAAAACGTTAACTTATAGCAGGGCCTAGGTAGGTAGCTTTCAACACATACTTTGTTTAAAAAAAGGAAGAAAGAAAGGAATAAAGGGAGGGAGAAAAAAGAAGGAGAAGGAGCATGTGATGATGGAGAGGAGGAGGAGGAGAGAGAGAAAAGAAAAACACAGAAACAAAAAATGATGGCGTGTCAGGGTCATGAGCGGTCCATGAGCTGACAGTCAGGACATCATGTCTCAGGTGCTCTGCCCCAGGGACTCTGCCCCTGTTTTCTTATCAGAAGTTCTAGCCCCTGCCTTTGGGTGTCGCCGTCTCAGTCCACATGGTTTCATGCTTGTTTACATCAGGCAGGGTGACCACACAGCACTGATATGTCTACTGGGCTGACTATAGACATGTGGCCAGAGTTAGTCTACGTTTGACTTAGAATGTGATTTAGCGTATACTTAAAAAAGGAAAAAGGATTTATGAAAGGAAGTATGTCATTTCCCAAGAGGAGTAGTAATACATTAGAGCACTCTGCAGAGGACTCCTAGGGGCCTTAAACACTACCTTCAGAAAAGTAAGGAGAGAAATAAAAAATTTTTTTAAAAAAGCTCAACTTTCTGAAACTAAGTTTATTAGTAATTTATCAGGAACTTCTTTTGGGCCCAAGGGGTTAATATTTCTCAGGCAATAGGATAAGAAGAAAGAAAATAAGGGGACATTTTCAACTGCAGCTGCAACTGAGACCCATAGAATTTACATGACTTGCTGCCGAAGCCACACAAGCAAGATGAACAATTTGACTGAAATGAATAAAGTTACTCCTCTGAATGAAACGATGACCACCAAAGTTATTTAATGGCTGTATCTTTATTTTATGATTTAGACATTAACTTCTGTTCAATTTAGTCAGAATTGCTGAAAGCTTTAAAAGTAAAATATTTCTAAATAAGTCCAGTCTTGTTACTTTCAAGGACATAAGAAACTGAAGTAAGCCAGGAAGTTGTCCCATGAAGGTCCTCAGTAGTCTGGTTCCGGAAAGTGGATCAGAATAAGCCCTATAACTGCCTGCTATCATTTGATGCATCTAAGAAAAGTTCCTATATACAAATTTAGAGCCACGTTTTTGGGGAAATCACATATAGTAATTGCAAAAACTAATGTATATTGTGTGCAAAATCTTTTACAAATTCTTTCTTACCTTTAGTAGCTTCATGAGACCTTCTAACTGGACCATTAGCTCTCTCCGGCTCTCCTGGAGAGCAGACATTCTCTGTTCCAGCTCATCCTTGCGCTGTCTAAGAAAGAAGCCATTGTCATTAGAAGCAGCATTCAACTCACTGAGCTAAGCACATTTCCCAATCTTGTGGGGCTAGTGAACCTCCGGAAACAGGGAACCTCTGGGTGTTTGACATGGTTACTAGGCAGGGAAATGGCAAATGAATGAACAATTACAGCTTGAGGTGAATATTTATTTGTTAGAAGTCATACTAAAACAGAATTTAAATCCTTCAAACACTTTCCCCTTTCTGTCCTGGGTTAGCCATTGATGAAATCTTTTCTAGATGCTCCCCAGGTCGGGCCCCCTGTGCTGTGCCCTTGCGTATCCTCAAGACAACAAACAAAAACCAAACCATTGCTGAGAAACGCCAACCCCACAGATCCTCCAAGTCCAAGGACCCTTTGGTGAGTCTCACAGAAAACACTGATGGCCTTATTATTTAGAAATTAGATTCATCAAGGGACATTTTTCATCTCTTCCACCCTTCATGTGCTTTTCAGAGGTCAAACATTAATGGTGCACAGTTATTAGTCAATCTAATTTTTTTGTTTGGGCTTGGTTTCATAAAATGGAACAAGCCAGAATAAAGAAGTTCCCACACAATTATTTTAACTGAAAGTAATCTACAAGGTTAGTCTTTGTTTAATTTTGTTTTGTTTTGTAGACCCATTAAACTGTCAGCAAGAAAACCATGAAGGACAATCCACACTCTACCACTGATGTTGACACTAAGAAGTATCAAAAATACCTTTAAAAGGGGGGGAATAAATGAAACGGTATGAAGAAGCATATTAATGGTTCACATTTCTGAAGTATAGGTACACTTTTAAATCAATTTCAAATAGATTACTTCGTGACCATTAGTGAATAAGCAATATATACATTATTTTCTTGCTCCCAAAGCTTCTCTGTCTGAGCTTGAAATATTGGAACTTTTATTTTAGAAACGTGTAAATGTTTTAACCATACATGCATTAGTGTATAAATGGATGTGCCTAGTCTCAATGGCATAGGCACAATGTTAAGTGGAGCCATAGCAGGGACTCTGAAATGAAAAACTGACAATATAAAAACGTCACACTGAGTTAGGTCAATGGCTCATCCGACTGAAAGATATTTTGTGGGAGGACAGGTTATAGATATAAATGAGACATTTCTAATTCGCTTTCACATAGGCCTACTCTCTAATGAGTGATGGATTTAAAATTGATAAACATAACTCTTTTTGAATATATTTTCAGCTTTTATTGCCACTTAAGGCTTACTACCAAAGCAATCTTCTCTTTGATTTCCCTCATAATTGCCTCTTTTCTGAATCTTGTGGATAAGGAACATCATAATTTTATAGACTTTAATGGCATCTTATTTCAGTCTTTGTCTTCCTGGCCTACAGATTCTAATTTTGAAAGTCTTGCCTCATTAAAAAATATTCTTCAGTGACAAATTCATTAGCTGCTTTTTCTTTGACCTCGTCCACACACGGTGTTCCAAATACATCCAGCAGTAGGGCTTGGGTAGAAGGGTAAATCAGCCTTTTGATTTATTTCCAGTTCTCTTCTAGATACTGCTCTGTACTTTTTGGCCTTTTGGCCATAAAAGCACTTTGAGAAGAGGTTTGAAACAAAATTCTGACATTGTAGGCAAGTAATACTAAGAAAGACATCTAAAAACTATCAGAAAAAGCCAACTATTGTTACTTTAGAATTAATCACAACTTTAAAAAGTTATTTGTACATCTAACTTACAGTAGTCATCTTTCAAAACATGATAGTCTTTCATGCATTTGGTTAAATTCAATTAAAAAATGGTAATGTCTTTATTTAATCTTCTCTGTAAGTATTTACACCAGCGATTACCAAATGTGGCATAGCCTCTACTGTTCCAAGGGGAAAAGAGGAGGAAAGATGAAACAAGGACTAAGTCATGACTTTATTTTTACAGAGGTAAATATATTCATCTCTAAAGAAGTGTCTTTTATTTTGAAATCTTTTCGGATTATTTCTAGTTTTGCATGTGTGTTAAAAACCTACTTTCTTTTAGGACAATATGGAAATAATAGGCAAAATTTTAATACAAATTGCATAGTGGGCAATAAATATCAATATTAACTTTCCTGAGTTTAATGATAATACCATGGTTATATAAGATAACATTTTTCTTAGAAAATATACACATAAATACTTATGATGTCAGCAACTTACTGTCAAATCACTCATCAAAAATGCATATGTAATTTATATTCAAGTAGATACACACACACATATGGAAATAGAGAAGTATATGGCAAAATGTTTGCAATCTCTAGGTGAAACATAGAAGGCTTAATGTTTGTTCAAAATAAAAATTAAAATATATAAGTATATACTATCACTCATGAAACTGTCATGAAACTCATGACAAAAGATGATGGTACTCTTTTAAAATGTCACTATATAGTAGCACATAAAAGTACTCAACTTTTTATTGTTTGCCAAATACAATTAAAAAACTAAATTGGTTCATGAAATTCAAGTCTGGAAACCACAGAATTTTCTCAGGGATTACAATTTCATTTGAACTGGTAAAACAAAAAAAGTCACTTTATATTAACAAGTTGTCATGAAGAATAATTTTACATACTTTAAAAAGAGTGCAATTTTGGGAGCTTATTTTTTAGGCAAGGGATAGATGTGAAAACTGATAGTTGTTTTTCTTGAGATTTGTAGGGTGAAGTTTGTTGCTTTACAGTTTTAAGAAATGCTTACTTCATTATAGAAAATAGTATTTTAATACCTTTGCACCGTTTTTTTAGCTGTCTTTCCAGGGTTTTGCAACTCATCCATTCAATCCACAAACATCTACTTAGCACTTTTGTTTTGAGGTACTGCAAATAAAATAATGAGTAGGATACACCTTTTGTCCTTGGGTGAGAGAGCAGGAAACATGAAAAAGTTCAAAATAATGATGGTGAGTGTGTAACAGAAATAAGAACAATCGCTATAAATGGTAACAGAGGAAGACGGACAGTTCTATCGAGCTGTGGAAGTTCAGGGAGGGTTCACTACCTCACCTTGCAAAATCTCCCTTGGAAGCTACATCCAACGGGAGAAGAAAAGACCTTGGGAAACCATGTGAAATGTTCCAGACCTTTCTCTGTTTCATCAGCGCCTCTTGATTGCCTATATTCTTGAAGTTATTAGCAAAGCTCAACACTGGAGTAAGATCTCTGGTTCATGAGTCTGACTTGACAATCTAATCCATTGTGTTTGCTTGAGATGTAACTCTCCTCCTTCAGTGGCTTCCAGTTGTGAGATTGACAGCAATACCACTAAGACGGTCTGAAAGACCACAGAATCATGATCTATCCCTACTCACATCCTCGACTCCATCTCTTACCATGCACCCCTTACCGCACTCCACTCTGGGCCTACAGAACTTTTAGTTCCTAAAGAATCTCCATATTTTGTCCTACCATTTAGTCTTTGTACATGTAGTTTGTACCTTACCGGAGGACCCTTTCCAGGCCCCTCCCCCTCCTTAATCCCCATTCCCTGTGTCCTGTTCTTCATACTTCAGCTCAAACAACCCTTCGTCATGGCAGCCCTTTCTGTCTCTAGTCAAGTACAGGTTTGATCATTTTTTTAAAAGGAAGATTTCTTCTACCATTTATCTCAGTTTATAATTTATTCTTATTTGCACTTTTATTTATTTCACTTTCCTACTAGACCACAAATTCTATGAGACCAGGAAGAATATCTTGTCCAACTCATCATGGTGTTGTAACACATTCTGGGCATGCTGCATTTTAGAAATGAATAAATGAACTAAATAACAACATGAAGAAAGATAGTTCTGCTAGTTGAGTAGATAGACCAGGGTCTGGATATCAATTAAGTACTCATTGTAGTAGTTCAGGCAGGAGATACATAATTAAGATCTAAGAAAAGGAGATGGAATCCATCTGTGCTATTCATTGTGCAGGATCTAGGGTGTTATTTAACTCCTGTGGGTCTCGGTTTTTATATTTATTGAAAGAGTGCAATATGTCCATCTCCCAGGTGTGTTACAGCAATTATATGGAGCAGTGTGTATAGAGCTTAGTGCACAGAAGTGTCAGATCAGCACACAGACATGCCTGCCACATAATCCTCCTCAGCTGTCAGACCTGGGCTGCAAACTTGAATTTCAGCTTTGCTGTAGCTAAAGTGAAAAGGAAAATATGATTATTTAGAAAGGTCATGGTGCTGTTAAGATAAAAATAAAGTATGAGTTCATGAAAAGCAAAGCTCTGCTCCTTTCCCCCTCTCCTATCCCTGAGCTAAAAGGACTCTCTCCTGTTGGCTTCTCAACAAAAGGCCCTGGGAAGGAGGTAATGAAATGAGAAGACCTCTATCAAAGTTACGGAAAGGAGTTTCTCTGGCTGTTTCACACGCCAGCCACCCCACAGTTTGAACTAAGGCCAAAGTGACCAGGCCCAAGGCCATTGTTTTGGAGTGCTTTCAAAGTCTGAAATGACTAAAGGATACAACTTAGAACACCCAGAGCTGGGTTTCTTAACCTGGGCTGTTGGCGTACCTCTGAAATCCACAAATTCTGAAAGTGCTTAGCACAGAATGAGTGGTTTATAAGTATCTAGAGGAATACCCTTAAAGGGAGGGTATTCTTCTACAGAAGCAATGTATAGAGTACAGAGGCAAGCAAAAGCAAATCAGTTGGGATTTAGGACTCAGGACTCAAGTCTCAGGTGTGAGGCACCAGCTGACAGTGAGGGCCAAAAGTATGTAGGTTCCTGCCCAGCCATCCTCCTTCGTGTAGCTTTGGGCTCAGCTGGGGTCATGGAAACACCCACGAGTCAGGGCCGGAGGGAAAAAATGTCAGTTGGAAAACTCGTCATCATCAGATGATGAGAAGGCATCAGCAGATGTCTTCTCAGACTATATTATACACCAAACACCACTGGCACCAAATACTTTGGAAAGCAAATGCTAACTGGTGGGAACTGATGAAAATGCTTATGAAAAATTCCTAGTCATTATCCCTCCACTAGGGAATGGGACACCCAGTGGAAGTGGTATAAAAAGCATTTCAGGAAGAGAAAAAGTACTCTGATGTGTAGATGAATGACTACTTGGTTTCCAAGTTCATTTATTCAGTTATATTTCAGGATATATTGAACTTAATTTTCACCTGTGCACTTGGGGGGCTTACAGAATCCTATTTGGTGAAACATACTTTTCAACCGTCATCTACTTTTATATGCCTCCGAGGAGGAAGAGGATGTGAAACATTACTTTTCCCTTCTTTTCATTTTCTTTCCTTCTGGGTGCTGGTGTAGTAGAATGTACAAGGATTTCTAATACATCTCTCTGAAGATAGGACCAGAAGTGACATGGCTTGAAAAGAAAGAATTTCTGTTTCTTCAGTTAAGTAATTTTGTTATTCTAAAGTAGGACGTGATCTCATACTTGAAGCAGCCTCACCAGCTGCAGGTTCTGTAGATTTCTCTTCCGTAACTCAAGCCTTTGGAGGGTTGGTCCCTCCAAGCCAGTTGCATGGGCCTGGGGAGGCTGGATCCCAGCTGTGAGCAGGCAGGCCCTGCGGCCTGGGCCAGCTGTGCTGTGGTGCTCAGATGTTAACGTGTCTGAAGACACGGGCCAGAGTGGAACCCTCGGAAACATCCATGACTACAATCAGTAGGGACTTGGTAAACTCCAAACATAGCTGTAGAGAACCTGCTTAATTTAATCTCTTTGTTTGGAGAAAGTAAACGGCACTCTGATTCTGACAAGGGTTTCTGAAAAGACACATTGGTGCAGTCATGTCCCCCTTAACGGGATGTGCTCTGAGAAATGCGTCATTAGATGCTTTTGTCATTGTGTGAACATCCTGAAGTGTACTTACACAAACCTGGATGGTACAGTCCACTGTGCACCTGGGCTGTGTGGTACAGCCTAGTGCTCCTAGGCTCCAGGCCTGCACGGCATGTTACTGCACAAAACGACACGAGAGTAAATCAAGCACATGGAAAAATGATGCGATCAAGGGACATGAGCTGTATCAGGCTGCTGCTGGCACGACATGGCACACCGTTTCACAGCAAAGTTTCTTAATAAGAGTATAAACACTATATGCCCTATAAAGAGTATATACACTATAATAATGGTAAAAAGTATAGTAAATACATAAGCTAGTACTGGTCATTTAGTATCATTGTAAAGTACTAAGTACTGTACATGATTGTACGTGCTATACTTTTCCCCGGCTGGCAGCACAGTAGGTCGGTTTACGCCAGCATCGCCAGTAATGCGTTGTGCTGCTACGTTATGATGGCTGCGGCATCATTAGGCAATAGGAACTTTTCAGCTCCACTGTAAACTAATGGGACGACCACCATACATGAGGCCTGTTGTTTAATTAAACATTGTTATGCAGCATATGACCATACTTGAAAAATATGCCTCAGAGCCAGATATACCATGAATATACTTTGTATATTCTATCTTTCAGAATATACAAACTGAAAGATAGAAAGTATGCTATACTTGCTAGCTGAAAGTGCCTTGTGAAATATGACATTTCTGTGATGGACTATTTTTGAATTTATGTTTATTTTGTTTGGTACACAAATAGGTTTGAGAATGTGTCATGTGCAAGGCATGGTGGGAAGCCAGTCTGATGCGGAGTCGGGGCTCGACTTTCCTTGTGCCCACGGGCGCGGAGGGAGCCTTTAGAGTCCTCGTCCACACTCCGCTGCTTCCCACCCTCTGACTCCGGGAAGTGCACTGAAATTCAGGGTTGATCCGGTGACCTTCTGAGGTCCTTTCCAGCTCAATTACTTTATGATGACAGAGTAGGTAAGCCCAGGTCTTTTAACTCAATTACGGAAGGTATGGGGTCTATTTTTTAAGATCTGTAAGTAAAGCTATCAGGGACACAGATTTAGAGAAAATTGGACTCCCTTTTATGGATTACAGGCAACATTTTAAATGTAAAAATGTTTCGATCATGTGTATTATAAACACATTGTTGACGGTGCAAATAACTAAAGAGATTTATGTTAAGTTTTTTTCCTGTAAGAGGTTTTGTTTCTGGTCCAAAGAATGGTTCCCTTTTCTCTGTATCAAATAAAAGAATAAAATATAAACAGCCTCTCCCCTAAATTCCCAAATCTCAGCAAGCAGGTGTACGTAATTAAAAAACAAAACAAATAAAAGTCAGAAGCAGGCTCAGAACCGGATTCTGGCTAGACAGCCTCAGACTTCCCCGAAGGTCTCCTTTCCCCGCGGTGCCTCAGGCTCCCCTCTTACCTGAGGAGCCGCAGCTCTGCCAGCAGAGTGGGGTTTTGTTGCGCCTTCTCTGGGGTAGGCTGAGAAGCTTGCTCATGCTCTAGCCGCAGCCTCTGGATCTCCTGTAAGATTTCTCTTGGGAGAGAGGAGAAAGGTAAGAAACCAGGATCAGTGCACTTTCAGAGTATCCAGGATCGAACACTTGGCAGAGCACACCAGGGCCACCAGAGCCACCAGGGCCACCAGAGCCGCCAGGAGGAAGAACGGGTCATCCTATGTTTCGGAGCAGAACCGACCCTCACTAAACCAACTCTGCTTCCAAAGGGTCGGCTGCAGCTAGTTGGCTGCTGTGCATGGGAGGTTTCTGACTTCATCTCCCGTGTGTCCAAGCCACGAGGATTCTGCTGTATGTTGCTGGAGCCTGCAGGCTGGGCGTTCTCATCAGGACCCACTAATCTTTCTAGCAAGGAATAGAACGCCATGGAAATGTGCTCAGCTTTGAAAAGTGCACTGCTTAAGAGACAAAACTGTATCTTCCTATTATTTATGATCACACTCACAACCACGAAGTAACTGCAGCTACCAAATAAGAGGTGCTTGGAGGGGAAATAAGGATAAATGGTGCTCATTTCCCAAGACTGAATAACCCCATTCTCTCACCAGGAATGAAATTCCTCTTACTGAATTTATCTGAGAAGGCCATGGATAGGCAAAATTCTTTCTCTTTTTCTTAACACTTTCAGCCTTAACAATAGATCTCAGCGAGAGTAGCCATAGAAGGAGAGTGCTTTTAAAAGGATTCACTGTAATTGAGTCTGTGACATAAGAGTGCTTTTGGTGTGACCTCTGTCAGGGGTGACACACGTCAGTCTGTTATTGATGTTGGGGCCTGGGCTGCCCTGCATTGAGGTGAACAGTAGGCAGGACATAAAAGATAGGTGACCTGTGCAAGGCAAATTATCCCTGAGTGAGTTAGAAGCCATTAGCAAGGTAACAAATCATTTATTCTTGGGGGAGGGGGTCAGTCTCCCACCCAAGAAAATGCACAAGAGCCAGAAAGACAGAACAAAGCACCAAGAATGGGAAGTGAACTTTGTGAGCAAGGGGCTGGCTTTCTACTGAAAGGCTAATTTATAACTGTCTGCTTCACCAACACACGAGCAGCAAGAAGCTAATTACTGGGTGTGGTGAGAAGGCTGGACTGTATAATTCAGTGTTTTCAACTTTTATTGGTCTCTCTTTGTGTTCTGTGGTGAAAACATTTCTTTCATGGACACATTCTATGGAAACCCAGTATATCAAAGGAACAGGGCTCCCGGACCCTTGTCCCCTGCCTTTGGGCACCTCTTGAGAGCCTCCGGGGCCTCACTGAGCTCAGCTGAAAATCAGTGTGCTGGGGCTTTGAAGACCTCCTCCAGGGCGAACATCCTGGGATGCTGCGACTCCCGCTAGTTCTCCTTGTTGGTTGTAAGCACAGGACGCTCACAGAGCTGTGTAGCCCAAGGAAGAGCAGCCCTGGTACGGAAAGATAGCGGTAAGACATGTAATGAGCACCGAGTGCTTAGTCTATACCCAGGACCTCTGCTGTCTTTTAAAATCTTATTTTATTTAATCCTTATAATAATTCTATTGTATATAGGTACCACTGTAATCTGTTTCATGAATGAAGAAATCAAAGCACAGACCAGTTGAAAGACGTGCCCAAGTTCAACAGAACAGAAGTGGTAGAGGTGATCCGAACCCAGCTTTGTTAGCTCCCAAACTTGTATGTATCAGACTTCCTCCCTTGGTCTTTGGTACTTGCTGTGAGGGGTCCGGCCTGGGCAGGCTGTGACTTATGCAATGTAATGTGAAGAGTCCTGCTATGCCTAATACTAACTCCAACTGGCTCCTCCAAGGGTTCTGTAAGAAAGCATTCTATTCTAAAGATCATTGCTGAAATGTCCATGAATTATCTAGGGTAGTCAGGAAGTAAAGTGAGGAACTCTATCTTCCCCTGAAGCTCAGAGATCTGTTTATTGGGTTAATTGCCATCTTGGAGACCCTGGGACCCTTGGGGTTAATTTCCATGGGGCAGAAGTGTGACCTGGATAAGCTTCTGGGATGTGGTTCTGGAGCTTTTGGAGGGCATGGGGCCACTGGCTTAGAGAGAGTTCAGGATGGACCGAATCCTCATCAGCACGGGGTGGAGACATCTCAGGGCCATGAAAGAACTCAAGCACAGGATAAAGCTCCTTTTCTGCCCTTTCATTTCTATTTCTTAATTTTTCCCTCTGGTCCCGAAAACATGCATTCAGAGAGAACAATCCAAAAGCATCCTAGAAACAAGCAGGAAGAGTAGTATCATGGCATAGCAGGGTCTTGAGGACATTCACGGCGCTTCCCACTGATCCTGGAACCCCACACGGAGGCAGCTATCTCTGGGGTGTTTCCTTAAAGGAAGTCCCGATTTCTCTCCCCTCACGTGTGTCTTCCCCATGCTGAGTGGAAGCAGAGGACTGGAAGGAAAAGCAAGGTGCTTTGGAAAAATTGGAGAGTACGTTAATGTGGCAACTAAGATAAAATATGTGTGGACTTGTGAGTTTTCACTGTTGTCTTTTGTCTTTCTAAAAATGAAAATATGCTAACTGAATTTGTATGTTGTTTCAAAATTTTTTTCTGTGTAACTCTAAAAAATGCTTTGACCACGTACCCTGAAATTCTCAGGTCAAACTCTACAGGCATGAAACAATTAGTACAATCTTCTTCTTTACCAGTTTGCTCTCAGAAGTGATATCGGTGTTCAAGAATGGGATTAAGACATTTTGGTGCTGTTCTAAGAAATATAAAATGTTGTTATTAAGAAATATAACAAGTTGTTCCTATATTGGGCTATATTGGCACTGAGTTTGAGATCCTATTCAGCTGCTTATAATTCTCTCTCTATTCACTATAATATATCAGACATAGTTCTGGAACCTAGGGACCATTTGGCATGGCCTCTGTTCTCAAAGAACTTGCACTTCAGTCAGGGAAGACAGACAATAAACCAGGAAACCAACACTTAAATGCAGTTATTTTGGACGGTTATGAATCCCACACACGAGTGCGTGCTGCAGCTGTGATGCAGACTGGTGCCTGTGGTGGGAGGGAGCAGGCGAGACTCTTTTCAGCTAAAACCTGAATGATGAGAAGGAGCCGTTCATGCAGAGACCCTGAGGGAAGAGCTTTCTAAGCCCAGAGAACATTAGTGCAAAGGCTGTAAAGGGAGAAAGAAGCAAGATTGTAAAGAGCAATGTGTGTTGAGGCTTGAAAAGTAGGCAGGAATCAAGCTAGGTAAGACCCTGTAGACCACGGTAAGAAGGGCGGGTTTTAGTCAAAGTGTGATGAAAAGCCATCAGAGGGCTTTGGACAAGAAATCACATAATGTGATTTCTGTTTTGTGAAAATGACGGGTTGGACTGGGCAGTAATGGTGGAGATGAAGTGACAATTTTGGGATACACTGTGGGGGTGGACTGATTCAATCTGCGTGGAAGAAAGAAAGGACCTGCTGATGGACTGGACAGGAAGATGTTTCACTTGAACACATGGGTGATGGAGATAGCAGTCCAATGTCTCTCTTAGCTTGGGGTCCCTCCAGGGACCCTCCTTGGAGAGCCTTCTCCTTGACCCTGGGTGGCAGAGATAATTTCCTCCTATTACTCAGGGAGGTCCTTCTGCATTAGCAGCTCCTTAACAAAAATAAGTGTGTCAGAAAAAGGGAAGTGAGGCTGTCTAGAGAGAAAACAATAATTGCATTGACATTCAAAATTACATACACATATCCTTCCTCATGAAGCTTCTGAAGATCTAAAATCTCAAGACTAGCTTCTCAGAAATCAGCATCCCAGGTGTGCTCTCGAACACTCCTTCAGGGTGAAAACCCTGGCTAGTTCAAAGTACGACTCTAGTTTACTGGTGAACGCACCCTTTGATAAAAAAGCCAGCACATCTAAGAAGTCGTACCTGTTCTTGTTCTCTAGTTCTGCGATGAGCTGCCTTTGCTGCTTATTTGCATCGATGGTGAAGGAAATGTCAGGAGCACTTCTCTGCTGAGCTGGCTGCTGTAAGACATGCGGTTTACACTATTTAATATTGGGAATGGGAACCCGCGTGTCTTTGAGAAGACAGGAGTCCTGAGACATGCAGACAAGAAAAAAGAGACAATTTCTATCAAACAAATAGATAAAATGTAATTGCCATCCCTCTCCTGAGGACCAGCTCTCCTGTGTATCAGAGCACAGCTATGCAATGGAAAGCAGAATGGAATTCTTTGGCAGCAAATACACAAAACATAGAAAAAACTGTTTTCTAGCTTTCAGATTTGAAGTCTTTGGGGAGCGATTTCATTCCTGTCATGCTGTCCCCCATTGCAACTATTCTCTCAGTATAGGTGGGTTTAAAAAATACTTTCCTGTTGAGATAACTCTTTTTCTGGAAATACTGTTCAATCACTGTAGTGTGCAGGTAGAAATTTCATAGTTTAAAATCAGAGTTAAAATGCTCTCTCCTTCTTTTGGTCAACAGACTTTTAGCATTTCTTTATATGCAGTTAACTTCAATGCTTTAACATGTGCAGCCATAGCTTTCTCCATTCTTATAAAATTATATGTATATATACAATTATACATACATACATAAATTAACTCCTAACAAACTATATATATTCTATACAAATTATTCATTGATTAAATACACATATACATATATACACACATATATACATACATATGATTATATACACCATATTTATGGTATATTATTATGCCTATACGCACATGCATGCAGGTATATATATATATAATAATACACTATATTTATATATATGTATGTTTATTTAGGGCTAATTTGTCATTGTTCTATAAAAATAGGATCAGATTACGTACATTTCCGTGTCTTGCTTTCTTTGCTCCACAGTATTGTAGAAATTTCTCAATGTTGATATTTATTGCTTTTAAAACAAATTTAAAAAATCACAACTAATCTTCCTGCCAAAAAATGCCAAGCTTTAAAAATGGCACCGATTGCCTAGACCCAAAAGGCATGAAGGAACTCAGCCCGCGTTTTAATATCGAGAAGCATGATTGCCGCAAAGGTTAAATATGGTAAAGGTCTGGCTTTCATCAAGCTTTCCTATAATTTTTCATTAGCATCTCTCTGAACACAGAAAAGATTTGTGATGCTGATGAAGAAGTCTGAGATCCCATGCTTTTTCTCCTAAATGACTTTCTATAATGAAGTTTGGTATACGACAGCTTTGACGTGTGACCAGAACGGTCTGGGAATTTCATTACATAATTTCCTCTTTTTCATACATTTTACACACTGATAAAAAGTAGAAAGTTTTCTGGACCAGTTGTGGATTTGAGTCACTGCTTTGCTCTTTATATTAACTGATCGGGAATTACCCAGAGAAATTGAGTGTTAGGCTGTTTCAGCAGTATTGTAACGGGATATCTTATGCTAAGCTCTATGTCAGGGGCGTCAAACTCATTTTCACTGGGGGTCACATCAGCCTCGCGGTTGCCTTCCAAGGGCCAAATGCAACTTCAGGACTGTATACATGTAACTACTCCTCAACTAGGGGCGAGGAGCTCTATGCTGCAAATGGGGAGAAACAAGGTGCTGGGTCAGACAACACAAGGTGGAGGGCTGGATTCAGCCCTTGGGCCTTGTGTTTGCCCCCTGTGATCTATGTCAAACAGAATGACAGATGAGAAGGGAGAAAAATTGAAGCAGTGGAAGGCCAGATCAGTTTTAGGTCTTGCAGACCACGCGGTAGCAACTTCTGAGCTGTGCTGCTGTAGCACCGACTACAAGATGAACAATGAGCATGACATCCTCTCACTCAAACTACTTACAGACGACGTGGACTCTGCTGCCAGTCTTGCCGCGTACCTGGCAATCAACCTGTGTTCTTCATCAAGCCGGTTTGAGCTCTCCAGCATACTGTTGAGAAAGAGCAAGGAGGCTGTTAGGCAATGAAAAAGACTGATATATTCGTACCACTACTAGAGGTTTTGCTATTTCAATTTTTCAGTGCAGAGATTTGAAAGCTATCTAAAACCCTGTTAGGTTAATCATCTCAGATGTGATTTCATGGCATAAATCCATAACATGGATCTAATGTGTGGCCAGGAAGGTCATTAATAAATTCTGTCTTTATTCAATTCAGTTCTCTTACTAAGAAAGCGCTAAAGAGGAGTGACTCTTTCTATCAACATTTCTGGAAAAAGAATATTTTCTCTTTAATTTGTTGCCTCTAACATTTTTATTTGCTTATCACACAAATAATACGTGTTCAAAATAGACCTAGGAAGCTAGATGAAAAGAAAAACAACTGTGGTCAGCCGGAGGCCATCCCCGTCCCTGGCGCTCACACTCGTGTGTAATCCTCTCCCTTTGGTGTGGGCTGGATTTACTGATTTGCTTGTAATGAATACAATACGGCAGGAGTAACAGAAGACCATGGCTTCCCCTTGGCCATGTTTTCTCTTTTGAGCCCTTCTGGATTGCTTGCTCTGTGGGAAGCTAACTGCCATGTCATAAAGGTAGCCTCTGGAAAGGCCCATGTGATGAGGAGCCGGAGCCAGCCAGCACCTTGTGAATGAACTCACACAGGCGGAGCCTTCGGATGAGATCGCAGCCCCAGCTTATGGCTTGATGGCAGCTTCATGAAAGCCCCCTTGAGGCGCCGGCACTGAGCCATGCCAACCCTGGGTTCCCACCCCTCTGGGAGATAAAACAGGTTTGCTGTTTTAAGCTGCTAAGTTTTGGGTTAATTTATTATGCAGCAACAGATGACTAATGTAATTCTCATCAATAATATTACTATTGAGGTAACTTACTATTTTATATTTACTTTCAGAGAAGTGGAATTATAGTAGTGGCTTTTACTGACACTAAGGGGAATTGTTTGGAGCCTCTTACAAATTTATAGAAACTGTCTGTACTACAATAAAAATGAAATGAGTCCCTAAAAAATTAATGCAAATAGAAGCAAGTAAATAAAAACCCAATAATGCAGATATCAATTCTCCCATATCTCAGAAGGCACTTCACTAAAGACTAAGTTTGGATGTTATTAAAAAAGCTCTATGCAACATATTAGTAACACTAATCTTGTTAACAGATGAGTTGGTTATACTTTGGTCTATCTATTATTATGGTATCAGGTTAGAAATAAGGTTAGAAACTAGTTCTTATTATCCCCAAATTTACTTATATTTTCCTCCATTGGCTCTTATACTTAAGTTTGTTCCTTAAAGAACAAAATTAATATTCATGACTATGCATTAAATATGATATACTTCTATGCCAATATTAAGGTTGCAAGAATTATTCATTACAAAGTCTTAGATCCATATAAGGAACGTACATTTATATCCTTTATATGTGTATTTGCATATAAAGTAAACATACAACATAGTCTCTTCACCTTTGTTCTAAAGAGAGAAGATGAGTGAAAATCGTTATGTACTTACAGTGACATATTAATTATGTCACTCCCAATCAGCTCTTCCCTGGTGGCTGAATCCATTAACGTAACATTTTTTCTCATCATTTGACATTTTTGTTTCCATTTTCTCTGCGCTAGCCTATACTCTTCACATATGTAAACTGTACCTGTTCTTATCCCAAATACTTCCACTCTTGATTTAGCTCTTTCTCTGGGCTTGATGACTACCCAGAATATTTTTAAAATTCTCCACTTACTAAGTCAGTCCTCCATCTTCAGGAAAAGGGTTTTCCCTTTTCCTTTCGCCCAAATGAGAGAATGTGTGTAAAAAGCATCAAACTACTATGATGCCCAGAATACAGAAAATGGGCAAAAATGTTAGTTAATACAATATTATTATTTTGCCTCTTAAGTAACCAGTTCAGATTTATCAATGATTCTTGTCTCCCTCAAAGTGCCATCTGCCATCCAACAGCTATCTAGAAAAGGGCTTGTCAGACTTTAGTGTGGACACGTGTCACTCTGGGATGTTATAAAAATGCAGATTCTGATTCTATAGTGGTGTGGGGGAATCTGCATTTCTAACAAGCTACCAAGATGCGTTGATACATTGCTGTCCAAGGATGGTTTGTATAGCAAGGATCTAGAAGGTCTTGAGAATAAAATGGAAAAATCTGAACACATGAAATGAACTGCAAATGTAAATGATCTAAAATAGAGATTTTTCATGAGTATTTAACTGATATCCCCATAGTATGTATGATATTTTATATTTTTAATTCTATATTTCTGCCACAATTCCATTATGACAGAAAGTTTTAGGATTGCAGGGTGACATATGGATATAGTATCAGTCCCTGTGGACTGAGAGTTAAATTAGCCTACAAAAGACTTGCTGCAAGAAAATAGTTCTAGTCGCTAAAGGAGTCAGCTCTGCAAAATCGATGCTTTAACACAGTATCTGCACTCTGCAGTGGTTAAAAACAATAACTAAATTCGTTGCTGCGTTTTGAAAAAAATATTTTATTTATTTATTTTTAGAGAGAGGGGAAGGGAAGGAGAAAGAGGGGAGAGAAACATCGATGTGTGGTTGCCTCTCATGTGTCCTCTACTGGGGACCTGGCCTACAACCTAGGCATGTGCCCTGACTGGGAATCGAACTGGTGACCTTTTGCTTCACAGGTATGTGCTCAATCCACTGAGCTACACCAGCCAGGGCCGTTGCTGCAGTTTTAATAAGAAAGAGGAAGTTACACGGTCTTTGCTTTAAACATGAAACTACCCACGAAGAAACAATTTAATTTGATTTTAACATGTTTATTATTTCCAGCTGGTGTATTAGTGACTATAGGCCTAACCGAACACTATGTAGACAACAGATATTGTTGCTCCAAGCCCAGGAGAAGGATTTGTTTGACTGACTGAAAGTGACTTTGTCAAAAACATTTGTGTCTTGATAAATACATAATAAAAAAATACCTTGATAAAAATACCTCATGATAAAAGCGTCTTCTATCATGAATGACCAGCAAGTATAAATAATATGAAGGTTACATTAAAAAAAAAAGCCTTCTGGAAATGTAAGACGTGAAATTATGGGATTCTGCCTAGTAAGCTATAATTCAGACTTCCATGCTTTTCCTTGCGCACAGCACTGGTCGAATGAGGGGTGAGTGATGTATCGCCGCTCTGTGCACACAAACGATTTATGGGTCCACGTGTACCATTTCTGTATGTTCAAATTATACACGGGTGAATGAGGCGTTTCCCTGATAAATTCCATTATTTCCAGACTTCAATTACAAACAGCCGAAAATGAATGGCCAATAATCCCTCAGTCATTAAAGAAATAGTGATTCCAACACTTCCTCCATCCCTGGCTATTTATTTCATGATTTTATAATCAGTAATCTTGTTACAAGACAATGATGAATTAAAAAGTGGCTGCTGTGTAGACTGCATTTTGAGTGGGAAGATCTATTATTTTGAAAGCTCTCCAGTTTCTACCTTAAATACACGGCCAGTGGCTGCTGCTAGGGATTTGAAAATGGCATTCTAGGAAACTCAAGTGGCCTAAACTAAGCAATGGCTTACTAACTTGTGACTTAGCAAAAATTTCTGGGAACTCAGGGTTTATTCACATTTTGTTTGTTTGTTCCTCAGCAGGCCTGTTCTGACTTCCACGGTGGGAAAGGCAACCAAATGATGTAATTCATCCCAAGGCCACCAGAACTATTTGTATGTTTTCCCTTTATATTTTTTCATTTGTCATTGGGAATTTTATCACTAGAGATTCATTTTTAAGGTCATTAGGCCTCAGGTACTACTCTTCTATTAAAATGCAAATAGCTAATAGGAGGATTACCGACTGAGAAGGCATTATTAATGAACACTAAGATGACTTTATAAGGTTATGTCCTGTACTTTGCAGATGGTCGAGAGCAAAATGCTATGGGATAGAGGCCTGCTCAGGCCTTTGGGAGTCCGTGCGCATGAGAGTCAGGGTGGGAAAGAATAGAGTGACAGTATTCTTTCACTCATGGGATCCATGAGGTGATTTCATGGGACCAAAGACAGGGAAGGAAATGAACAAACTCTCAAAGCGTCAACATTGGCTCTTTAAAGACTGGTTTCAAAGGAAAAGACAGGGAATCATGAAATGCCACTCTCCATGGGTAATAACAAAGAAATCAGCATAATAATGGCTTTTCGGAAAGGATGCCTTCAAACACCTTTATTGAGACTTTGACTTTAACAACCCACTCTGTTACAGTCATCTACAGTGCCCTGCATTCTATCTCCTACAAACTCTCAAATTCCTCCACTTTCTTCTATTCCAGCTGTCACCGAAGTGCTCCAGGCCACTGTCACCTTAGCCTGAATTAGTGTCAAGTCCTCTCAACAGGTTGCTCTGATTTTAGACTTACTCTTCCCTCCAATGCATCTTCTACCCTGTTGTCAGTGATTTTTCAAAAATGAAGTTGGCTGCAAAATCCCTGTGCATAAAGTCCTTTAATAGGTTCTCATTTTGGAAACTCCTGAATAGCATGTATAAGGTCCTGCATAACTTAGCTTTATCCATTACCCTGGTTACTCTAGGAGCTTTACCAAACTTAAGTTCCTCAGACGCACCACATTCTCTCTGCCCTGAACAATCTCTCTACTTGTTCCACACACATGCCCACCCGGCTAATTCCTCTTCATACTGCTGTTGGCTTTAGTTGTCATTTCCTACCCTTACCTCCAGCCTCCAAATTCAGGTTCATAGTTTCTCATAGATTCCATAGCTCTCTGCACTGCAGTGCCCTTATTATAGCTGTTATTCCTTTGCATTTTAATTGCCTTTTCACTTGTCTTTATCCTTTACTAAACTGTAACTTCTTTATGGGTTTAATCTTTTTACCATTAGGTTTTGGTGTTTAGCACAGTGCTTGGAACACAGCAAGACCACTAAGAATTAGTTAGACAAATGCATGACTGAAGGCTGGCTCTCTTAGGCTGGTAAGGTCATGGTCTTCAGTCCACCTCTTCCATGTCTTTCTCGGTTCTGTGTGCTTCCTCAACACTTTCAGAAGCTCAGAATACTTTAAAACTAGCCATGCCATCCAAAATTGAACTGCAAAATATTTACTTTAGGCAAAATTTAAAAAGCAAGATATATTTTATGGCTGCATACAGACTCCTTGACCTGCTTGGTAGAAGTGCTAAAGTTCATAGAAATGTCACTACACTTATTCATATGTAACAACATCATATGTTCCCCACCGCTCATCATGGGCAATTTTCTTTTGTTTCACATCTTGTTGTTCTTTTGAAGATTAGGAAAGCAGATGACGTCTGAAAGGGGCAAGATTCCACTTAAGAAATGCTTGTTCTTAGGAGGAGTGAATAACTGATCGGGATGTTACCAAAGAGCGGCTGGGAGGCTGTGCCGGTCATTTCTGGTTTCAAAGCCCAGCCTTCTCACTTACTAGCTATGTGACTCAGGGCAACTCACTTAGCCTCCTTGTGCCTCAGTTTTCTCATGTATGGAATCTTTCTCATCTATAGGGATTCAAGGACAAGTTACCCATGGCGTCTCAGGAGGACGCCATGTAAAATGTTTACCTCAGTGCTGGGGCACATGGAAGACTATGCAAGAATTTTTTTTACTCTTACCTCTAAAAAGCTGGAAATACTATCTTGGAATGATCATATTTTTTCACCATAACTTCCTTATATATAAATTAGCTGCCTGCTCATGTGATTGGTAACTTACTGTTCAGTATTCTAGGTTATGCCCAAAAGGGGAAAGATGGTTTGAGTCAGCGAAGGAGTATACGGAAGTGACAGGTGGACTTTATGTCTCCGAGTTCCTAAACAAAGGGAGGTGTCAGATTCATGGCGATGGCCTTCTCTTCTTTCTCCTTGCTTCTCTAAGCAAAGCCGCACCCTTCCATGAATTTTTAATCAAAATGTCCTGTTTACACAATTTAATCAAACACCATATGAGACCATGTCCCATCCTGAATTCCTTATTTTAGCACATTTGAAGAGAGCATACTCTGAAGTTCATCCATTCAACAAGACTGATGAACGTACATGAGCTCTCAGTTTCTTTGTACCCTATTTATAATGGACAGATTTTACAAAATAGAATTTTAAAATCTGACTTTAAAAAGTACGTGTTTATTAATTTTAGAGGGAAAGGAGGGGAGAGAGAGAAAGAGAGAGAAACATTGATGTGGGAGAAAAAACATCAACGTGAGAAATATGGATTGATTGCCTCTTATACATGCCCCAAACAGCAATCGAACCCCTAACCTTTTGGTGTATGGGATGATGCTCCAACCAACTGAGCCACATCAGCCAGGGCTGAAATCTAACTCTTGAGATGCTTTCAGTTAGAGTCAAAATGAAGGGAGGAACTAACACGGAGTCAATCCCATGTGCCCACTACTGCACTGGCTAATCTACACCTATAACCTCATCAGCTGGGTAGTGCCACTCTCATTTTCCATGGAAACTAAAATGTATTAGACTCCACAACAGGGAAGGGAACACATCTTAAAATCCATTTGTCATCTGATTATGCTGAGAAAACATCTGTGGGGACAAGACAACCAATGCAGATATGTGATATTCTTCACATTTATAGTTCTAGCATTCTAAGTAAATACCTTTCTCAGAAGTCTCATTCTATAACTAAAGTTCCTAACGATTTCACTGAAGGAAGGAGTATTAACAAGGAAATGGAAACTCATATAAAAGACACACTGTCAGTTGGTGTAGGTAATTTCTTTTTTTGCTCAACAGGTTGCAATAAATGTATATTTTTCAAAATCAACAACATTTAGGGAAAAGGGTCAATCAAATCATAGCCTACACATTAAACATATTAAAGGCACACGATTCAGTGAACTCGGTGTTGGACTTAATTGTGTCTCTTGAGAATTCATGTGGTTGGTGATTTTTTTAAAGAGGTGATTTGGGTTAGGTGAGTCCGTAATGACAGGGCCCTAATCCAACAAGACTGGTGTCTTTATCAAAGAGGAAGAGAGCTGGGGATGTGCATGCGCAGAGACGAGACCACACGCGGACACAGGGGAAAGCAGCCATCTGCAGGCTGAGGGGAGGGGCTTCAGGAGACATCGACCCTGCTGGCTCCTTGGTCCTGGACTTCGAGCCTCCAGAACTGTGAGAAACAAATTTCTGTTGTTCAAGCCACACAGTTGGTGGTATTTTGATATAGTAACCCTAGCAAACCAATACAAAATGAAAGAGACCTGAGAGCATGAAAAAAGGTTTTAGTTCTTGCCCAGTTTCACTTTTTAAAAAATTTTGCCCTATTAATTTGCTTTTCTCAGGCCAGTAAATTGCTGGTGCTTGTCTTTATTCACATTTACCACCTCTCTCTATGTCCAGCTTAATACTTTATACTAGATGTTTGATTTAAGGGCTTATTTATAGTAGTTGATATTTTAAATAATACAGATATTTATTTTACTAATAGAAAAGATGTTCTGAGGACTCCTAACAGTTGTGCTTGGTGTGAGAGGGAGTCTTATCCCTTGAGCACATTCTGCAACATCAGCAGATGTGTACTGGGCACCTACTACGTGCCAGGCACCATGCAAGGTGTCAGGGATGGGGGGGGTGGGCAAGTCAGAGAGGGTCTCTGCCCCATAAAGTAGAAGAGAGATAGTAAACCAACCAACCAACCAAAGAACCAACCAATCAATCAACCAGTGTTTGAATTTATGGTAAGAATGAAATAAATAATATGCCATAACAGAGACTAATACAGGAGACCTGACTGAGGAGGTGCCTTTCATCTGAGATTTGAAGCCAGAGCAGGAGGCAGTGATGTGTATGTGACCAGAGAGGGCAGGGGTAAGTGGGGAAGAATGTTCTAGGCACAGGAAAGAACTAGGGTCATGATCTTGAGGCAGTTTAGGAACTGTCTTTAGGAACTGATCAGAAGCTGATGTGACCAGGCACTGGGACGGAGTGGAAGAACCCTTGACGGCTGTGGCCGGGAGGTGGGCAGGCAAGGCCCAGATCACACACAGGCTTCCAGGGTCTGGGATGTAAACTAACTGGGGAGGAATCTATTACAGTGTTTCAAGTGGATGAGCCAATAAAACTTTAGACCTCATACGTGTATCCTAGAAGTAGGCATAAAGTGTGCAATTTCTTATACTTGATAAAAAACTATAAGCAGAAGAAATTTTAACGTGAATAATGAGATCAGGGGTCTAACTAGTGACAGCAATTGATCATGACATCAAAATATAGACTGTAACCTTTAATCATGGCCCTCTGTCCCTTACAAGGGAAGCCTTTCCAGAGAGAAATATACCAGCAGGTTTTGAATGATAAGTATCAAGTATACAATTATAATAAGAGTTAGAAGTTCTGGGCCGGTTTCCGATCCTTTGGTCTGCCTGCCACAGTCAGTCCTTATAAACCACTAGCAAGCCCAGGCATTTGGTAGCTTTAGAAAAAGGCAGAGGAAGCCCCCATTGTATGGCATTTTGATACCCCTTCCCCCCAGTTGGAGAAGGTGATTAAAAACATTGAGGTTTTTAAAACTTCACTGAATTAGGAAGACGGCAATAATTCTCCCTTGAGCTACGGTTTGTTTATTTGGCTTCTCTGGCATCAGAACCAACAATAACACAGAAGCGATTCTTTAATTTAGCAGCGATTTACAAATATTCATAAATAATTTTAATTAATTTGATCATTTAATTAATTTTACATTAACTTAGCAGCTATTTACAACCATTAACTATTTACAAATGAGTCGCTTTCCCCATTAATCTGAGGTAGAAGGCCCCAGACAGACTGAATCAGGAGCATGTATGAATGATTATGAAAATAAACCGTTTAACCAAGAACAGCTGTTAGGACCTGTGTGCAAGCCCTTGCTAGCAGGTGACCTTGGGTGGGTCACTTAATGTCTTGGAGCTTTCGTGTTCTTATCAGTGAAATGGAAATAGTATTATCTAAACTCTCAGGGCTTTGACAGGCAAGCTAAGGGCTCTGCAATGTTTGACACTCTTCATAAATGTAAAGTTCATTCATATTCTGGCTGCTGTGATGAGATACAAGAGAGCGAAGAAAAAACTCTTGCCCCTTTGAAGCTTACCATCAAAATGAGAAATCACAACACACAGAAAATAGAAAAAAGTAACTTTTAAATTTTTTGATAGCTCAATATTTGGAGCAATTTCAAATAAATCCATGGCGGATGCAGTGTGGGGGAGTGTCCATGGAAGCTTCCTGGAGGGTATACATTTATATAAGTTTTATAAGAGGCACTATGCCTAGTGGTTATGAACTTGGATCAAGGGGCTAATGACCAAATCCCTGCTCCACTGTTTAGCAGCCATGTGACTAGGGGAGAGTCATGTCACACTCATGATTGATACCTTTACTGATCTATAAAAAGGGGATGATCGTAATTACTCTACAGGCTTGCTTGAAGGACTAGGGGAAATTATGTGAATAATTATGTAGTTGATTTATGTATTTATACATTACTTATGTAGAGTTATGTAACTTGTGTATTATTATGTAACTTATGTAATATTACATAAAGCTTTTAACACAGTGCTTAGCACAAAGGCAAGTGCTTTAAAAAGGTAGCTCTTATGATTATTAGCATTACACACCTCACCACGGTTGAGTGATGGTAAAGATTATAGCTCTAATGAAGACAAAGAAGGTGAGGGAGCACCACATTACTTACATAACGTGGCTGGTGTGGGGAACAGTTAGGATCTAACTAAACAGAAAGGAAAGTGAAGGAAAAATGAGAAATTTGAAGGGTGACTTGGAATTTTATAAGGACAGAAAAAAGCTATGAGAAATATGGAGGGCAGCAGACATTGAAATGGAGTCTGCTTCATGGATCAGCCTTGAATTCTGCTTTGTTTTCAAAATACAAATCACACCGAGTTTTCATCAAGTAGATGTAAGGTGTCTCTGCTGAGACAGTTTTACGGTCTTAAGTGACCATCATGTCAATGTGACTAATCACTTGAGTAGGGAAGAGGGCTGCTAGTGACAAACTCTGAGCTTTCCTCTTTGGAGATTTCTGTGTTATAACTTTAATTAAGAAAAGGTCAAAGAAAAGTAATAGAAATAACCAGAGTATGCTTAGAATTATGGGGGAGAGGACATGGTGTGAGATCACATCATTGTGTTCGGACATGATTAAATCTATATTGACTGCATTTTTCTTTAAAGAGTACTCATACTTTTTTTTTTTGTAATTCAGTATTTTTAGTTTTATTGTTTTAGCCACCATATAATATTGTGGAACCAAACTCATTGGGAATAAGATTAAAGCAATCACTCTTTCCACTTGTAAGAAAGAAGAGGAACTGTTTGATCTACAAGTTTAAGAAAATCTGAACAAAGAGATGGGCTTAGCAGAAGAGTCCATTTTTATTTCTTGAAAGAGTGGAAAATAATATAAAATTGAACTAGTATGCTGGTTATATTTAAAAAATGCACAAATTAAGATAAATAGGTAACAAATAAATGTTCACTAGCGAACCACCTAAAATCATCTAGTGTACTAATTATGCAAAAAAAATAATTCTAAGGCATCAGAAGCAGGGATAGAAAACAACTTTGGAAATAATCAAGGGAGGAATGTTCTAGAAACGAAGAAGTGGCTCACAACACTGAGTCGTGAGGGCGATGAGCACTGAGGGTTGAAGGTACGCTTTCTGTGAAATATAGTGATCAGGGGGACCAGCTATTTTAAAGGCAGTTTAACCCAGTGGCTCACTTAATCGTTATAACTGCAAAAAAAAAAAAAAAAAAGCCACGGGCCCTTAATTCAGAGAATTAGAGTTATTAAGCAAAACTGAAATATTTCTAAGGAACTGGTTTGCTAAACGTATTTGTAAAACAGTGGTCTAAACTAGCCTGAAATATATGAAATTTATATAGTCTGTTCATTTATTGTCATTTAAATTGCAAATGTATATTTATTATTAAAGCACCAAGTAACCAATGGCAGGAATTTCCTATGTCACAAACTGGAGAGAGAAAAACTTTATGGATGCCTTTATCCCAATACATAGGGCTATCTGAATCTACACATTTATTTATTTATTTTAAAAGATTCTTATTTATTTATCTTTAAAGGGGAAGGGAAGAAGAGAGGGAGAGAAACATCAATGTGTGGTTGCCTCTCATGCGTCCCCTGCTGGGAACTGGCCTGCAACCCAGGCATGTGCCCTGACTGGGAATCAAACTGCGGTTGTTAGAATCAGAGGCCCACACTCAATCCACTGAGCTACACCAGCCAGGGCATGAATCCACACATTTAACACATCTGAAAGTAAGCTTTGCCTATTCTGGGACTTGAGAACAGGCTTTATCAGAATGGCTACCCAGAAATATTTGTAAGTAAAAGTTACAAGACAATCTTTGTTAAGGAAATGATTTCCAGGGTACGATCCCATTTCAGAGCTTTTCTTCTTTTCCACCTCTATCATAAGTGAATGGAGCATTGTTCTCCAAATCAGCAGAAACATACATGCTCTGGGAATAAGACAAATTATTCTTGCATCACCCTTTTGCGGTCATTTGGCATAGCACTTGTAACAAAGAGCCAACTGTGGGACCCACCGACCTGCATCCACCTGAATGCTAATGCTTAGCATGGTGCCCACTTACACAAGTTATCCCTGCAGCTAAGTTATAAACAAGGGTATGAATTGTATGGCACATTAATGGGAAATATCCAAACGATTGATAATGTTACGAAAGAAATTTTAATTGAATCAGTTAAGAAGTGCCTCAGTGACACCCCTGGCATCCACTGTCCTTGCCCCTTGCTGAGGCTGCTTGTCAAGAGATGAGACTATCCCCTCTCCATGGACAGTCAAGCAGCCAAACCTGCACTAACCATGAAGGGCTGTTCCGGAGCATGTTGACATACAACCCGATGAGCACATGTTCATCAGCTAGCCTGTCTGCCACACTGAGGCTGTACTGAATCCTGAAACAGGGTGGGAGGAAAGAAAGGGTGGTGTTAGGAGCGGTGGACAGAAAGAAGCAGAACAGGTAGGAATGTGCTTGTGGTAAAAAGGCATTTGGAAAACCAAGCAAATGAAGGGAAGATAAGCGCTGCTCTATAAAAAACACAAGCCAGATCCAAGCAATGGAATTCACATTTGCATATCACTAACTTCAAAAATACAGACTTTATCTTCTCTGTAGGTAAAGTAACTTAAAAGAAAACAGATTTGCATTCTTCACACCACTAACACCAACAAATTCAACTGTACGTTAAATGCACGGCAAGCAAAGATTAGGTAACTTTTGGAAAATCAAATCTGAAGCTTAGTCATTTAAAAAACAGTAAATCAGGGAAAGCAAATAAAATCACAGATGTTTCTACTCAAAATAACTACTTGGTGCTGTTAATAGGGTTATAATGGAGCTGCTTTCACAAAATCAAAGATGGCCCTTCACACACAAAGCATGTTGACAAAAGAAATCTCCATTTTTAGTTTGGTTAACTCAGGGTTCCGGTACACTCTGGCTTTAACTTACCCTTTGCCCTTCAGAAAAGCTGGAACAGCCCTAGCCAGCAGTTTGTTCTGCTCTACTTCACTGTCCTTGGGAGGAGAGCTAGTTAATAAGATGGGAAAGCCAAGAAGAGCGTAAACACGGCAATGCATTCGAGAATAGAACTGGCAACAGAAACGCCCAAGTCTAGATCCAAGCTCCATTTGGACAGCTCTCTTATTATTTTGAAATGTTTAAGATGTTTTCAGATTTCCAAAGAGTTGAACTAGGAGTGGAAACCTGGCCCAGGAACCACAATTATAATTACACAAGCTGCCACAATCCCAGATTTGACCTCTGCTATGTGCTCGACAAATAGATTGTATTACACCTAGACACAGGGACAAATTCATTCAATGTTCATTATCGACGATCACGTAAACAGTCCAATGGTTCATGCAATCCTGTCAGCCTCTATATGTAGGTCAAGAAATTGATCTCTCCAGTCTTCCCTATATTCTCCAACACTCTATGTTGAATAGAGACTTGCAGATGACCTAGTTTGAGATTGCTGTCTTATTAAAAACGCTTTACTACTTTAAGCACAAGTCACTTAACCTTGGCTGTGAAACTGCAAAGAAAACTTTCAGACACACTGAGGAATAAACCCTTGAGCCTTATAAATACACATTCATATTCCTTGTGTCTATAATGGGTACACTGAATCCCATCAATATAGCAAATTCTTACCATTTTTAGATTCATTATGAGGTACACTCATTTAGTAATTTAAATGACAGCTTTATAAGTTTAAAATGTAGTTTTATTGAAAGACAGACAGAAATATAACTGATAATGAAGTGCAGCCAAGCCAGAGTCATCCAAGATGTACTGTCATAAATCCTCATGCTTCCTTGGGAAATGTGGTATTAATTTTTGGTATTACATATGTAGTTGTGATTCATTTAAAGAGAGTTTCCTCTCTTTGTAGGTTAAGAATTTTTCCTGCAACACAGGTGTACTTAAATCTATTCTGTCCCCCACCCCACCCCTTCATGGAGAACGCAAAATTAACTGTCTGACCTTGTTGGAGTAACAAGCTTTTAATTAATGGGCTTGAAATGGTGGTATTTCCCCCTCCTTTCAAGTTCTAAATCATATATATGTATGGCTTGTAAAGTAGTTAAAACTTTAAAAATTTTAATTGCAAGCTTTGAGGTTTTATTACAAAGTATCACTCTTTTAGACCATGAAACACAAACAATAAAAATTTATAAATGAACACCATATTAGAATTGTGCACACTGTATTTGGAATTCTTGTTCTATACTTCAAGATTCCTTAAGTAGTGAAGCTTCTGGTAAATGTAAAATCAAATTTGGTCTGTAAAGAAGCTGGCAGAGAGTAGGCACTTGAGTTTGTTGAATGCAAAGATTTTTCCCCACTTTGAAGGAATCCCGTTACACAAAGTGTCGCTATACTTAAAAAGTACAGTTGCACACAATGTTGACTTTAAAAATGAAATATTAATATTCTAGGAGAATCCACTTTCCTGATGAACTTATAGAAGTTTCTTTCACCGTACTGATCTCTACCATCTAAGACTATGAAAGCTGTCCCTCAGGGCCCAGTAGCCACTTGAAAGCCATCATAGTTGGAGTTTTCCCATCATCCCACCAAAGTAGCACTGCAAACCTTGTCTCTTGAAGCATGTCCATTATCCAGTAACTACAGTCTCCTTGCTGCCCAGTTACCAACCCCAACATCCTTTCTTGTAACTCAAGATTGCTGTACCTTCTTTACGAGTGATTTCAGATTCTTACAAAACCACTCAACACACTGTGTGACAAGTCAGTGACTCTTCCCTCCAAATTAAAGTATTTCCCTGCCTTGTTATGCTTTTCTGCCCCTTGACTCCCAGAAATTGTGGTGATATTTTATAAATCGAAAGCTTAATTATAATTGCATGGGTACAACTCCCAGTATTTTATGCACAAGAAGAAAAGACCAGTAGAGAGAAGAAACAGAGGAGGATCTATCAGAGGATGTGTTTGTTGCAAATTACTCTGGTGAAACTTATGAGAGGACAGTGATGTGTCAATGAAGCCCAGAAGGACTGTCCCACCACTTGGCCACTGGCTAAGTCCAGCACTGGAGGGGCCGTGCCGGTATCTGTATGGTGCAAGGGCTGGGGCCAGAAGCGAGCAGTTGCCCAGATTTTCCTTTGGTGTCCTTATTCTTTCTTTCTTTCCAACTCTTTGGGCCCCTCTCTCCTTCCTCTACTTCATTCATCTATCTCTTCTCTTCTTTTTCTTCTCCCCAAGTCCCTTTGTCCCTCAAGAGGATGAGCAGTTGTCTCTGTACACACATCTCTCCTTTTGTTGTCATGTTCTCTGCATTGGCTCTTGCCAGTATTGGTTTAAGTCCTTTCATGTTCCTTTCCCTTCACACATGAATTCTTGGGATTCAGTTTTCTTGGAAAATATAGGGATAGTGCTGTCTGCATTTATGAGTTTGTGGAAATCAACCATTTATTTTATTGTGCTACAGCTTGCAGTTTCCAGTGCCAGAAGTACTTCTGGGTTTTGGCACTCCATGTCCACATAGTTTTTGCACTTCCAAAAACTAGCCTTAAATTCTGCTCCTCATGACTTATTTCTGGAAAGCCAAAAATAGGACCACGTACAGAGGAAGTCAAATGCATGAGAAAAACAAAAACAAAAACCAACCACTCTTTCAAAATGAAATAGATTAGGAATTTAGAGAGTTGATGGGGAAGCAGGTTTCACTTAAAACTTGTGTCTATAAAGAGTTTTCATGTGAAGTATCTTCACCAGAACTTCTTTTGCAGCTCCTAAGGAGCTTGAAAAAAGGGGGCAAAGTGAAAGAAATTTTCTCCTGAGTTGTGAAAACAGTGATAATGTATTGTTAACTATGATCTCTTCAAAGCAATGTATGCTCATATTTCATAAACTAATTTAGATTTTTAAACTTTATTTTGCAGCTTGGCAGTTAGCTTGGAGAATTTGGGTGACTTGTCTAATTCATTGTGGACTTTGGGATCAGGCACACTGGAACGGATGTTCTTACCAAGAAATGAGTACTTGTGCATACATCTAGTTCTAAAAGCTTCTGAGTCTTCTATACGCCCGGCCTTCCCATCAAAACGCACCCTTCCTTTTAAGCTCTGAAACGGGAACTACTTGGGACTCCCCTTGACCATGGGTGATAAATCTTTTCTGAGTCCCAAGGAGAAGCAAGGCTGCCATCTCTAAAATTGTATGCATATGTATGTTTTTTCTTGTTGTCATGTTTTTTACCAGGCCCATGCCCATGTATAAGCACACCGCTTCACATTATTATCAGTAATGACTGTGGTGTACATTTTTACCCCTGAGGGTAAGACAAGGTCACAGCCTCTATTTTTCTCACCAATTCCTTTCTAGAACTTTATAAAATAGGATATATAAAGATAAATGCCCTTCTCGCCAAACATTTTCACATACACACATGCACGGATGCAATAGTTCTGGAAGGATGGAGAAATTTAAAAATATTTCATATTTATTTATTTAAATTCGCCCTTTAGTTTTGAAGGTTGACAACTGACGCCAGTTATGCTTAAGTGCAAACATTTTTGGTGAGTTCTAAGATAACAAAATTACACATAAAAGCTCCCTGGGCTTTTGCTGAAATCTCTGTTTATGTTGGATTACTATTTTAGCCCTGGTCAAAGACATTTTTCTTTTATTGAACATGAAAACAAATGGGTTTAAATGAAAGTCGGATGCTATCTCACTGAGCAACAGTACTACAGAAATAAGTCACGTCACGTGCAATGATCGTGAATGCAGGGGTCAACAGGAACATGATACTGAGCCATGGCAAACTAAAAACATATATCTTCATTTTTATTGATTTCAAATAATTGATAAAGTTGTGTGGTGTTTGGATTTGTGAAGAGTAACTTGTAAAGTTGGCTGTCCTTAAATAACTATCAGTGTGAATAAAATTTTGCTGCTTGTTGTAAGTAACACAGTTTGGGCCTAATAGAAGAGACTATAAATCAGTTTTGTTAAGAGATAATATCTTGATAAATTGTTTTTCCCTTTCCTATTCTAGCTTTCAATATCTTTGATCTGAAACCTAAAATATCTGCCATATGCAGATCAACAAACAAGCATAAAAAGTAGTTTAGTGTCTCCGTGGGGTAATTAATTGCTGTCAGTTCAAGCTGGCACGAAAGTCAAACCATCTTAAGCAGATGCCATGGAAGAAATACTAAGAACCCTTTCGTTGGATTTGCTACGTTTACTGTGCTTTCCTCCAGACATCATCAAACCACAACATTGTATTTTCACCAAGAGAGCCTCTGGAAAAGTGTGCTGGGTACAGAGCATGCACAGATACCAACTAAAGCAACTCTAATAAGGGAATATGAGTTGTTGACATGAAGAAGAGAGGGGGCAGCAGTTTTAATTATGCTCTAACATTTTAGTGTAGAAAGCAGAGTTCGGTGTAAAGACGGGCTTATTTCAAGTTTGAAAAAGAACCCTAGCATATGAATGCAGCTCTGGGTTGACATGGAATAAAGAAATAGCAGCAGAGAGTGATTATTTCAAATTTCATAAAATTTCAGACAACATGCCCAGAAAGTGTGAAAAGAGTGAAGAAATCCTCAGGGTAGCCCTGGCTGGCATGGCTCAGTGGATTGAGTGCTGGCCTGTGAACTGAAGGGTCACTGGTTCAATTCCCAGTCAGGGCACATGCCTGGGATGTTGGCCAGGTCCCCAGTAGGGGTGTGTGAGAGGCAACTAACTGATGTATTTCTTATGAATCGATGTCTCTCTCCCTTTCTTTCTCCCTCTCTGTAAAAATAAAAAAAGAAAAAAGAAATCCTCAGGGTAGTTGATGTATGTTTATCTGTGTTATGATGTTGACTTATAAATTTCTACTTTTCTTACTCAAAAAGATGGGCTCTAATATTAGAAAAAATTAACCATAAAGAAAACTTTGATTTTCAAATCAAAGGCTGAATTCTGTACCTCAATTCTATTTCTTTCCACTTTGACTACCAAAGCACAAATACTTAAAATTTAGTTTGAACATTTTAAGTCAGATTAATAATCTGGGTTGTTAGGTAAAGAATCTTTGTTTAAGCAAAGTGTTTGAAAAAACTGAAAAAGACATAGTAATTAGCCTCTCTACCAACTAGTCAATCAACAAAAATAACTCACAAAGGCTGTTCCACTGTTAAGGATCAGGGTCTGGGAAGCACTTGGGGTGTGTGGTGTGCCTTCCCCACATGCACTACTGAGCCTAATAAAATAGTAAGAAATTAATCAAATGTTATTTTGACAAACCAGAAAACACCGTATTGTGTTCAACATACTCTATGAGTGAAGCAATTCTAACATTTGGAAGAGTGATAAGATCTTGCCAGGTGCTATACATCATAGCCAACCTGATTCCTTTTCTGAGTGGCTTTCATTATAGAAATCTATTGAAATATCTGTGAAAACCTGCGAAGATGGCAGATTCTCAGAGGCACAGCACTAGGGACAGTGCGGCAAGAACCGGCCTTTCGGACCTGGCTTTGCATCAGCGCTTGCGGTAATATTTGCAGCAGTGACAGGATGTATTTCTGAAGCTCGGATAATATCACTGCTCCACTACACATAGCTCTTGGAGCTCTTTTTCTAGTGGTAATGATAGATTTCTATTGACCCAGCCACCCTGTCCCTATAAATTTCTAAGAAAACAATCTAGGTTTAGGGATAAAGTTATGATTAAGATAATGAATGAGGTGAATTAGTCCATGAATTGTTATTTGACCAACATTCTATCTAATTGCTAACCAGCATCGAACAACACACACACACACACACACACACATACACACACACACACACACACACACACTAGACTTCAAGGGGTTAAGGGAGAGTGCCTTTGAGAATTCCCTCTTTTCTTTTAAGTAAGGGAAAAGCGAATCATGTATATAATTGGAGATGGATATAAGAAAAGAGGATGCAGCAAATGGTGGTGGTAACCAGAGTTATACCCTCGTAAATCTGTGTGAGTCAGATTACTAGGATGTCAAAAGACTTCAAAGATACACCCTAGTGCCCTGTGAAGATCAAAGTGGTGTGCGTGTAAAGGGCTGTAGGTGAGCAATGCTGGGAGTTTATGATGAGACTTCTGGAGTAATGATTTCAGCTCGTCCTCATTCTGCTTTATCTTTCTAAGATTTGTCACAAAAGACTGATAACTCAGGCTACATAAAATATCTGCACGGCAAACTTCTCTGCTTTCTTAACACCAATCAGCACATTCCTGGCTTGTTTAGGTTTTATCCCACTTTAAAAGGGGAAGTTGGTGTGGAGCAGGAGTGAGGGCAGGGCTCCAGGTTACATTTATTTGGCTCAGTTTCAATCATAGGAAGTATACGACCTTTAACTTATGCCTACATTTGGCGCTATGGGTTTCCTTCAATTTTAGTGTCTGAACATGGTTAAGAAACAAACAGTAGATCACAACTTAGCATTATCAAACGATAGAAATGAAGCAATCATAGTATGATATTTGTTTAGAAATTGCTGCTTCAATAGGAATCAGACTGCTCTGCCTTGGGGAGAACATGGCTCAGGCCCAGTGGGGCAGAAAGGTGTTAAGTCCTCAAGTCTTTTACTGCAATACGGTCTAGCCATGTGACATCATCCTGGCCTCACCCAGTTAGTGCTAATGATGGTTCCAAGAGGCTCTCTCATTCAAGAGTCTAAGAAATTACCATCTGGGTCTCGCAAAGAAGAAAAGAAGAAAATCCAGCTTGTCCTCTTCATAGCTATGCATCTCATATATACTGGTATGAGGCCAAGAGCAATAAAATAAGTGGAAAAGAGAGGAAGGAGCTGAGGGTCCAGCTGAAGTTGGAAGTTCTCAATGGAGTCTCATGAAAGCCCAGAAGACCTCTGTCTCCCCTGAGACGCACAACAAGGACTTTAGTGATGGAAGAGAATGACCAGCAGTCTAGCTATGGAGCTGCCACTGTGATTAGTGATTCGGGGCTGGGATACTGACCGTGTGCAGTGGTCAAGCTGAGTTACATACAGCTTTATGAGCGAATGCTCCTCAGCCACAGGGCTGGATGCACTCATCCCCTCAGGTAACCTGAGGGAGTCAAACAATGAGACCTCATTAAAATCTCCCACAGACATAGCAAGGCCCACTCATGGAGGAAAGAAGTTCAGTGTACACAGCTTTATTGAACAGCACCCTTAAAACAGAAACCAGAGACCAATCTCCAAGGTGACAGGATCAACTGCAAACTTTAAACAATGTGTCTGTGGTTCACAGGGAGCATTTCAAAAGGACTGAAAATGGGAAAAAAGGGAAATTATCATATTTTGGGTTAATAGGTACCATGCACCCTGGAGGAACCAGAACAGCTCAAAGTATTAGAGGAATATTTTAGAGTGGAGGAAGCCATGTTATCCATCTAGACGCATCCACCATAAGCACCGTCCGAGCTGAAATGATATAAAATGACCTTCAGTAAGGATGGAGTCTGTCTCTGCTTGACAGTTGCAGAATGCAGAGCTTCCTAATAAATGCTCAACAACTTTCTTAACATCATGCAGGATTTTCTCTAGGCAGATGCACAGGCCCATGTCTCTTATCAACTTTACGGCTTAAGATTTTGTTTTAGAAAAGATGGTTGAATTTGCTGATGGTTTTGAAAAGAAACACACCGAGGGCCTAACCACATGATTTCACTGTGGGGCTTCTGTAGTTCGGCTGTGTCTTCATTTCCACTCATTAAATACAGACTTGCTTAATTTACAGGAAGGAAACACCATGCACATTCCATTTATTCTGCTCATTACAATTATGGGGAACATCTTCATCATGGGTTCCTGCTGATGGGCAAGTACAGGAACACGGAGCAAAAAACAGTAGTGCTCCAAGTCTCCCTGCCTTCAAATCCTCACTAGAACATACCTGGATATTACAGTGAAATTGCTATCTCAGAGACCTCTTCAGGGAAAAGACTGATTACGTTCATTTTGTAAAGCAGGAGGCTGTATTTTGTTTTCCTATGAAAGGCATTTGAAAATCGTGGGTTCGATTACTCACTCCCATTATCCTTACCTTTGTCTCTGCTTTCCTGTGAGCCTTCTCCTTGTATTTATAAAATAATTCTCTGGTGCTTTATTTGTGATATTTGATCAAATGAGCAACTCTTGACCCTGCCTGCATATTTGTAATGCTGGCTCTAAAAGAAGTACTGGATTCACCTGTTCTTTGCTCCCAGTGGGAATGGATCTTGTTAAAAAAGATGATACATAATCCACCTTTTGTTTAAGTCCTTGTTATTATCCATGAAATGACTTATGTGGAAACTACATTTCCAAGTTTGGTCTTCAGTCTCTAGCCTCAGGATCTACAAGGTTCACCAAGAAGAGGGTTTTATATCTGGAGCTTTGAGCTGAGAGATGTTTCAGAGTGTACATCCTAATTATCCATCGCATCTTGAAATTCCAATTTCCTGGCTTACATGGACCTTTCTAAGTGTTAGGGAATCGACTTTCTCAGTGAAGAGAATGCATGTATGTCAGTAGTAAAATATAAACAAATTCTATATTCTTACAATGGATGCACTATAAATGCAAGTTTCCAGAAAGGACTTTAATCCCTGAAGCTATCCTCTTCCTCTTTCAAGGTATCCAAATGAGTGAAATTGAAAACATGCAACAGATATTTACTTAACTAGTTTCTAACAATAGGCTTCCAGTCTTGGTTTACACTAGAATATTTTTCTCATCACAAAATCAAGGCTCATTACCAAACCATGGGCTTATTATACAATAGGATTGGAACTTACCTCCTGGTAATAAAAGGACTTCCTGAGGAGGGGACAGAGTGGGAGAACAGGGTGTCATTCATGCTGGTTACAGGTCTGGGTGGCCTAAAACAAAGTACAGTATGGATGGGAAGTTAAAACAAGTAGAAGTCACAGGTTAAAATCTAGCTACCACTCTTGAGGGGAGGGGGTGGGAAGACCAGAGGTCTATCTTAACTCAGGATCAACACAAAATTTTACATTTTTCAATTACATTCTTTGAGTGCTTTAAAGTTACATTTTTAAAATTTAATATTCATTGTATTTTGTTCCATTACCATTTAGTCCCCTTCTATCCCCCTCCCCTCGGCAATCACCTCACTATCGTCCATGTCCATAAAGTTACATTTCTTGGAGAACACAGGATCTCAAGTAAACATGATGAGGAAGATCCCAGACACCACAGTGTGTTGATCCAAGAGCTCTGGGCTTCGGTGAGGATTTTGAGGCAGCCTTATGTTTACTACCTTCTAAAGGGAGAAGCTCTGAAAATTGATAATGTTTAGAACCTACATCTTTTTGCAAAAAGGAAGATCTCTGAAGGCTTGGAAACTTCTTCCTGTGTTTCCCACGAAAATGACCCTCCCCTGACACGTCCAGCCTGGAAGGACCCAGCTACAAAATTATCTTGTACTTTACTTGCTCGTTGTTGTAAATGAAGATGTGATTAAACAGCACAAAGTATTTACTGACTTCCTGTTATTGGATGGCCCGGATAATAGGGCACATGGTGCGAGGCTTCACTCATAAACTTCACTTTTTTTCATGTGATGAGAGAGAATAATAGGTTGAACATTCCTCAAAACTGTCCATGAGCCTAAATATGAACTGCAACCGGTCTGTCATTCCCTGTGTTATTCTACATGTCACCTTGTCATTTTTGCCCCATCACTAATGTCTTAGTCCAGGCAAAACAACAGAGCTGTGACCCCTCTCTCATCTCCATGCAGTTTTTAGTCTGACTTTAGGTCCATGGTAAGACAATCCATGGGAAATTGAGACGGGATTGGCAATTCAAAAGGTGGGGGGTGAGGCAGGGTATCATTCTGAGTCAGAAGAAATTCTGATTTCACTGTAATTATCTACTTGAGTTTGACAGTATAGAATTATTTGTAGATGAAACATTAATCACAGTAGCCCATAGAGTCTATGGCGTTGGCTTGATCAAGAGCCGAATTTGTAATGAGTTAATTCTTTATCCTAGGGAATCAGAGTTAGCTTGTATTCTACAATAAAGAGATTCTAGGAAAAAGGTAGACTTGTTTACTGCAATTTCTTTAATGGAAATGAATTATGCTATGCAGGTTTTAAAATGTCAGCACTATATACAAAAACTCATTAAAACTTTGGTTCCCAGTACCTGGGGCTCAATTGTGTTCTGAGAATTTGTTGACACACTGTTTGTCAGATGAGGTCAAAACAGCAGGTTCACTATTTCATCAACTGTAAATATATTAGCCAAAATTCTGAAAACAATCTTGGTGTTTTGCATTGCTAATCTAGAATGTAGCCTTTAAAAAAGATTTTATTTATTTATTTTTAGAGAGAGGGGAATGGAGGGAGAATGGAGGGAGAGAAACATCAGTGTGTGGTCGCCTATCACGTATCCCCAGTACCCTCTACTGGGGACCGGGCCTGCAACCCAGGCATGTGCCCAGACTGGGAATAGAACCAGCAATCCTTTGGTTCACAGGCTGGTGCTCGATCTACTGAGCCACACCAGCCAGGGTTAGGAAGTAGCTTTATTACCTGAGGCTAGTTTAAAACTAATTTTGCCTTGAATGGACTGGGTTCACTTTATAAGAAGGATGCTAATTTTATACAAATGCCCTCTGTGAATTTCAAAAGTCAGGTATTTCAGACTTTAAAACAGTAAACAGAATGAAAGGAAATATCTTACATTGTAGCTTTGCAAAAGTTGAAAAAAACCAACTTGACCAACATTTCTTTTGTCTTTTTAAAAAAATTTCCCATCTTGTTTTATCTCTAGGCAAGGAGAAAAGTAGATTTAGAATGTTTTTTAACTAGCTGGGTAAATTTACTTTATTAAACCTGGTCACCGCAAAGCTGAAAATTGTAGTTTATTAGTAAATAGCTTCAGATTTAAAGTTCATTATAAAAATGCTGAACTTGGGACACAGAATGGCTACCCTTGGGACCAAATGTTGACTTTCAAAAGGATTCAAGTTCCTATTTCCTCCATAAACAAGTGGCCACTTACCTTATCTAATAAATAGGTCTCACTGGGAATTTTAAACATATTTACTCTTATAAAAAAGAAATAGCTCCATGAGATAAAGCCACAGGGGCCTAGTGTAAGAATTTCTTCCTGAATGACATCTTTGCAGAAGGCATTTTTTACAAAACTGGCATTCTTCTTACAAACTGAAAGTGTTCGGCTCAAGGAAGAATTAGTTTTAAACTAGTTTTGTATCTCATAAGCACTTATAATTATGATGACAAATCTTTATAAGTACACTGGGGACTATTAATCTACTTACCAGGTATCACTTTGGGCAGCAAAGAATTGAATAGAATAGAGACTGTTAATCACGGTGGTAACATTTACAAGCAATATGATAGCTAAGTACAAAAGCCAAGATACCAAAATGTCACCCACTGAAGTGGCCAGCATGTGCCTGTGATAATTTAGAAGAGCTAAATGAACAGCATATTTTAAAATTAGAAACCTTAGGTATCCCCATCCAAAAAAAAATAATGAAAATAAGACACTGATGCCTATTTAGGGCATTAACATTTAAATAACAAATAGGGAGAAAAATGTCTAAAGTCAAAAATAGAAAAAAAAATTCTGTTCTAATATAGACTGAACATTCTGCATCCAGAATTTCTTATATGTTATTTCAGTAGTTAAATATTTTTCACAATTTTTAAATTAAAACATTCACCCTGGAAAAATATATGAGCAGTGAGGATAGATCGCTACTTGATTCAAGGGATGTTTTGAGAATCCATTTCAATATATAGACCATTTCTCAGAAAAAAAGGGCATATTTGGCGTAGAATTTTAAGGAAATCCTGAAACTCTCCATGGAACCCAAACTGTGTAGATATTACTCTCATTTAGTTGAGTGAATAATGCATCAGATCGTATTGCCACTATAAAGTTAAAAAATTTTTATACGGCCAATGAAATAACACCCTCCCCAACCTCAATCCTGAGCCAACTTGTGTACAAGTCCCCGTGCAAGGTGATACTTCAGTGTGACTGACTGTGAAACTGACTTCGACTTCACACTGCCTCATCTCCTAATTCTTTCTTGAGCTGGGAAGCAGCATCCTAATTCTGTTCTGCTGCAAAGCTGTTAGAGCCAGGCCATTCGTATCCCATCTCTCTTCCTCATATCCAGCAGCTCTGGCTGAATGCCACACTCAGGGGTGAAACTCCTGGCAGGTCTGGTAGAAAGTGACTATGTGGCAAAGCACAGAGAGCACAGACTTGCCCTCATTTCATTTAGTTCATTCGTTAGCAGTTTAGTGATTGTCTCTGGCTATGAGAAGGAAAGTTGAGTGAGACCTTAAATAAGAACAGCTCATATAAAGTCATTTTCCGAAAGTGGTTAGCCCTTTGGAACACTCTGTATTTATTTACCCCTGGTTAATCTGAAGGCTTATTTTTAGGAGCAAAATTTCCAAAAATAGTGAACTACATTCTACAGATTCAGTTTACGTTAGTTTTTGGATGCCTCGCCTATGCCAGCAACAGGAGCCTCCAGACTGTGTGTTAGTGAGGACAGTGAGCCCTCACAGCCTCTTGGGACCGAACCAAACAAAGCCCTGTAGGGTTTATACAAAGTTCACAGACATGCCACAGCACAAATCATTTGATGGTATTTGCTTGGATCCATCAGATGAAAGAGTTACTGCTTTCATAAGGGTCTCAGGCTCACCACGGTGCTACTGATGGGTCATGTTCTGAACCGCCTGAATCATGAACTTGGCATTGGTGAATTCCTAATGCTGGTAGGTCTGATCAGCCCACCTCTTGATGCCAACATGTCAACATGTCAACGCAGGCTCTGCAGTGCCACAGGTCCTACTGAACTTGCAAGTGAAAGGCAGTCTATGAGGAGGGAAAACCACCCATTCTAGAGGCTTGCTGAGGCACCCGTGGCTATGGAATTCCTTACTGTGCTTAGAAATAGGAAACGGGCTTCTTTCTTTTTTGGAGCCCAAGACAACATCTGAGAAAAACACCCTCCTTCTCTGTTTTCTTGGCTACCAAGGCCAGAGAGAGGCTCCAGTGGTATGGGAGGAGGAAGGGCAGGTGGGAGCACTGTGCCCAGGCCCAGACTCAGGCCCCTGTTTCCACCAAACTCACACCTACTTTGGAGGAATATTTTTTGGTCTGTTTTTTAAATGTTCTGATAAATATTCCCACCAATCCCCCTCTTTAATATTCCCTAGCACAAGCCATGATTTTTCTGAAGTTATGTAGCTTGGGATAAAACAACAATAATTTCCAGGTTTGCTGCCATCTTTAAGATGACCGGCTCTGCAGAAAAATAAAACAAAGGGCTTTTGTATTTGGGACTCGAAGCACATATGATGCTAAGGTAAAATGTGCTTTAAAAATTTCATACCACACTAATTCTATTGATTGCTAACTTCTAATGAGTGAACTCCACTAACACCCACATTTCAGAACTATGCTTTTTTATCCCTAGGTGAGTTACATTAGTGCTGCATACCTTACTCTACAACAAAATATTGTAATGGCATTACATTCACTGTTTTTTTTTTTTAATTACATTTTAAAGCTTGGTCCCTGACAACTGATGAGATTTGCTTTTGTGTGGACTCAGACATGTATCAATGAAGAGAGATGTCTCTTAGTGTGGAGGGCACAGGTACTCACACGATGTGGGCCAAGTTGAGTGGCTTCTCAGGCTGGTCCGGGAACATGGGGTGCAAAGGCTCACGGCTGGAAGCGCAGCTCAGGGACTTGCTTAACGCATTAGTTAGCTTCTTAGCGGGCGATTTCTGGAAAGAAGAAGACAGAGGTGATAACAACTAACATTTATGTAACATTTTATCAGATGATTTGCTGTCATAGTAGATAACCATTCATTCATTCACTCATTCAGGAACTCCTCTTTGAGTATCTACTCCAAGTCAGGGACTCTCCTCACTGGTAAACAAGCCAACGAGGTGCCTGCCTCCTGCTGCTTAGTGTTAGCGAATGCTGTGATGAATGGGAGGATCTGAGCTGGGACTTACCAGGTCAGCAGGAGTCCTTTAGACAAATACTCAGGGGACTGGGAAGGTAATTCCAGATGGAGGAAGAAGAGGAGAGCCAGACACAGGTCATTAAAGCCCTTATAGGTTACATCAAGGGCTGTGGTCTTTATCTTGAATGCAGGGGGAGACAATGAAGAGTTTAAATCATGGAGGTGACAGCATCAGACCTGATTCTAGAAGGATTGATCCGTCTTAATAAACAAGAGGTTTTGCAGGAATCCAGGTGTAAGATGATTCAGGTGGGGCGGAATGCATCTAACTAAAAGCGCAGCTTCAATTTGAGTCTTGAGAATTTAAAATTCATTTTCTTTTCAGAGAGTGTGCTACCTGTATTTCATTTAGATCAGTGGAATGTTTACCTTAAAGTTTCATAGCCAAAAATTATCAAAAATAATTTACCACATATAATAAATCTTCACCCCAAATTTTCTTCTCCATGAGAAGCCATTTATAATTGTTTCACTTTCTTTTATACATAGAGCCCATAATTGGCAATATAATGATGTGACTTTTGTCCTCATTATTTAAAAGTTAAGTAGTAGGAACATTGTCCAGGAAGTTCCACTGTGGTTTGACTAGGTGTATCTCTTGGAACACATAAGACAGTAACAGAATAAAGCTCTTTACCCCATAAACATTGGGGCCCCTTCATCTTCTTGGGGACTCTAATCTGACTTTGAAAAGACATTGCCCTGCCAAGTAATTTTAGAGTTCTCAATCCCTAAGAAAGAGGTCTCTTATCTGATTTCAGCATTTACATAAAACAACCAACATGATTAGTCTTCTGATACCAGCTCTCCAGAATCTGGGATAGAACAAGCTTGAAAATTGGTAATATGTTGACAATAAGAAAATAGAAACTTCTTTCTTCTATCTTCTGTACTAAATTGTGTCTCATCATCTGTGTCAATATATTTATCCTCAGCATATGACATGACCAACAGTGACAGTGGCCTTACAACTGGCATGCAGCCCTCGGTATAGGATGGCTTAGAGAAGAACTGTCACTTGAGCTCAGAATCTGACAGGCACTAAACTATTAATATTTTCACACTGAATATCAGTTCCCAATAGTCATTCTTAGAAAGACCATCCCTATTTGAAGTGTATATTCTGAAGATATTCTTTTTTAAAATAAAGGAAAAAGAAGTTACTTTTAAAGACTATATGTTGAATTGAAATACATTAGACTATAGAAAATAAAAACCTCAAAAAAAAAACTTGCATGCTCTCGAGGAAGAATTATTTAAAGAGGAGTTGGCAGGGCTGATGGTGTGCCTCACGGAGCCACCTGCACACAGAGCGATGTTGTCACAGAGCATGAAACAACATCTCAGGGACCGACCTTTGACTTTAACTGAGGCAGGGGTCAGCGAAGTGTAAACCACTGGAACAGCAGGCTCATGGAGTCCAATCTTTTCATAGACCCAGGGCCATGCGCTGCTGAGAATATGCCCATCACAGGGACAGACACTCACAGGTTACCTTTAGCAAGTTGCTCACATGCACTATTCATGAAAAGATGATTTGCTAATATTGCCCCAATATCCCCCTCTTCCAAAGAAGTAAAATGGAACAGCACCATTAAGCCCACATGCTCACACATCTTTTCCTGGTTTTCCAGTCAGGCACTTAAAAGAATTCCAGAATCTAAGAAAAAAGAACCTAGCAATCATTTGTAAGCAATTCCCATAAAATACAAAAAATGACAGAAAACAAACAAACAAACAAAAGTTGAAAAGAATCTTAACTTACTGTGAAAATGAGATTATGTCCTAAATGGTGCTTGCTGTTCAGTTGTTATCTAAATCAGTACTGAATTGTCTATTTTTTGAGAAGTAACATAGTTTGAGTCTTCCTATATTGTAAGTTATGGGAAGTTGTACAGGGTTCAGATACAATAAGTAAGAGATCCCAGTGAGATTGGGGTGGGGTGGAAGGGATGCTAGACTTCAGGTTAAAATTGCTCCTTAATACTGTCACCATCCTTGACATTCCCTTGCATTCTGGGTAACACTCACACATGCAACTTTAAGTATTGCCTGGGCTTTGCCTTACCCATGATGTGTACTCTTTCATTTGGTGCTGGTTGCTATGGGAACCGCTGGCATGACCTCTCCAGAAGCAGTCCTGACAGAGCTGGTAATTGTGACACTGTTGGCATCGGTAGCGAAACCCCATCATGCTCTCACTGTGGCAGTAGGAACACTCAACCGGATGGAAGACTAAGGGGACAGTAAGTGAAGAACAAACAAGAAAACCAAAGTATGAGCCGGAAGAAGGAAGAATACAGCCCAATGGGATTGCATTTTTTTCTGCCGTGTGCCACGATTTGAGATGACAGTCATTTTAGCCGAGAGAAGCATTATGTTTATTCCTGCAGTCTCATTGCCCATTTTAAGCATATGTGTGGAGGTGGAAGAAATGAAAAGGGATGGAGGATAGGTGTTCTTTTAACAACAAATTTCTGTAATGCCATTTGTTCTATCTTCTCCCATCTCTTATACTACAAGAATGTAAACCACGCAGACTGGCCCCCCGTCCCCCACCGTTCCCCCAAAGTGCTCTGTCTCCAGGAGACCAGCACAGCTCACTGGAAGACTCAGAAGCACGAGGGATGAGCACAGCTGCCTCTCCAGTGGGGAGAGACCAAGTGTTAGAGAAATGGGAAATGAGAAGAAGGAAAAAGAAAGAGAAATGGAGGGAGAGTAGAAAAAGTGGATGAGAGAATTGAATTACTTTTTTACAAAAAAAACAAGTACTTACTGGGCTTGGTTAATGAGTGACATTGCCTCCCTTTAACAAACAGATTTTTTTTTCTTTTTTAAGAGGCAGATGAATAGGGCCCAAAGAGATGTGCAAATTATCTAAATGCAGTTCTCATTCAGACAGCTCAGGAAATACAACTGTCTTTGGCAGAAAATTTGAATATTAAAGCAGGAAAGGTAAAATAGTTGAAATATAAAGCTAATGAATGATCAAATCCAAGTAACTGTCTATATGCTATGAGCTGACGATAGTAAACAACGACGGCAACAAGTCTTGCCTTTTGCAAAGTTATTCTCTGGCAAACTAGCCAGGGAAAAGAATGCCAAAAAGAGCACATGAAGATAAGAAGCAAACTGTAAAATCTGTTCTGGAGGTACTGCCTTCTGAACATGCATCCTAGCCTCCTCCCTCCTCTGGCTTTTGGGAAAGGCTGAAGGAAACCTGAGTTTCCAGACAACTGTTCTGGGACGGAGCCTACGAGACTAATTTCCTGCAACAGGAAATTCTGGGCTAGAGGAGTGAAATCACAATTTTATGATCGCAGGATGACTAGTTCTGGAGCCACGAACCGTAATACGAACTTGGGTTGTATGAGCTGGACCTTGATTGCTCTCTGCTTCTGCAGATGAGCAGGAAACATAAAAAACAGGTTTATGCTTGGCAGTGACTACAGAGACCATAGTTAATTCATTCTTTAAATCTCCTCCCTGAGCACAGCAAGGTAAATTTATAACTTTTAACTTAGAGAGCTGATAAAGGCAGATGCTAAAAGTTCTGAATGGGAATTTGAGATTAAGCTAATTTTTGCCTCCAATATATATTAAGGAAATGTGTAGACATTAAGATTCTAGGAAGAGATATGGGATAAATTATTTTCTATTTAAATCTGGAGAAATCTCAGATTTAAATTGAATAATAAATAAGAACATCTAAAGATTAGAAAGATGCACTGAATTGTTCCATGTTTAATTTTTTAACTCTTGTTCTGTATTTTACATTTAACTTGGGCATATCAACATTAACTACTTTTATCCTAGAAACACTTGCCCTTATCAAAAGCACATTATAAAAGTTCATATTGCTTTTACTTTTGACATAATTACAACCAATGAAAGCTTGTAATTTGAAACACATGACGAAAGATTAGTGAGTAAGTTTCTCTCATCTAATTTTTTCCCTTCTCTTCCATCTGTTCCTGGCTGAGTGTCTAGGAAGAAGTAGACAATGCCAATATAAACCAATACTGGAAATTCAGACCCAAAACAAGTAGTAGAAAACATCACATTCCTTGCTGAGATTCTTCTGTGGTTTCAAGTCTTTAAGCCACATCTGACTTGTAACTCAGAGGTAGACAAATAAGGTTTCAGAACTGACAGTCTTAATGTTGCAGTGTACCTCTAAGGCGTTATTGATTAGGCAGACTGGTTAGTTCTGTCCTAAACGAAGCTCAGAACATCTACGCAGACTTCCCTAAAACAATGATTTTGGCTTAATTACTATAGACTTGATCACTTAATTTCAATGATTAAAGCAATTGCCTTAGCTTAGTAGTAACTACTCACCATTTTCTACATTTGCCAGCCGGTGCAGAAGGGGCAGCCAGACCAGACACTGAGGGGGAGGGTCTGACATGAGTGTGTCCAAGAAACCATTTAACGTGACTTTTTTCTGCATAAAAAAAAGCCCACAAAAATTTAGAACAGACAACAAGCTTAATTTACCAGCCATGCAAATACAGTTTAAGATCAAAGGAACAAGACATTCAATTAACCTCTAATATATAAAGAAACAGAACTTGAAATAAAGTTCAGCAAAATTTAAAATATTGATTGCATTTTATACTTATACCCAGAAATGAATTATCTCCACTAAAGCCGAGTCAGTATTATCACAAGGAGAAAAACAATTTTGAGAGCATCACCTTCACCGATGAGGGACAGTATGAAAATGATGAGGACAGATGAAGAATAGGCATTTCCATGAAGTTACCCAACTGTGTGCCATAGCACACAATACAGTCCCATGTCAGTCTTCCACATCTGCAGAGCAACTTCCTTTGCAAACTTCCTCAAACCCCATAATTAATGTGGGGTTTGTCAATGTGAATGGTTCTGCTGTACACGTTTAGGAGGGAATCCTATTATGAGGAACAATCCCCCCTGTTAGGAGAGGACAATCTACATTACAAAATTCTCTTCTCTCTTTATATGTCTCTTCTTTCAGTTCCATCTGCTTCAGTCTCAGTACCTTGGTCCCTCCTGATGTACAAAATGAATGTGTTATACACAGGGTCTGCTAGAAGTAACACCTGCCTGAGTATGGTTGGTAGGGTAATACTATGGGTGTAATAATTTATAGTTTTTTAAAGGTTTTATTTATTTATCTTTAGAGGGGAAGGGAAGGAGAGAGGGAAAGAAATATCAATGTATGGTTGCCTCTCGTGTGTCCCCTGCTGGGAACTGGCCTGCAACCCAGGCATGTGCCCTGACTGGGAATTGAACCATGATCCTCTGGTTTGCAGGCCTGCACTCAATCCACTGAGCTACACTAGCTAGGGGATAATTTATAGTTTGAATTTGAACATTTCACCTAAAATGTCATCTGTTGTGCTTGAGTGTGATATTGTTATGTTACAGAATTACACATTTATGATTTTGTAATAAAAAACTTTGTAAGATACAGGGGCATTATTTGTGTCAGGCCCTGTATATAATCTTTCAAAAAAAATAAAAATAAGCAATTCTATTAATACATAATATTATAATTCAATGAATGACAAAAGTTACATGTTTATGTGCAAACATCACTAGTTTATTTGAAATTTTGAATTAGAATATACAGTTGGATGAGATAGTTTTATTTTTTTAGACAAAAAATTCACTCCTAAGAGCTATAGTACTTTTTCAAAGGCTATACCTTATACTAGTAATGCACAAAATAACTGTTTTGGTGCTATTTAATCTTTTTTTTTAATCAGCAGGTATTTATAATTTTAGCCTTTCTTCGTAATACCAAATACTTTAAGGTTTTGGCAGGATTGATATAAACATTATTATTAAAAGATAAATTATGTAAATATAAGTCATGAGATAATATTTTTTAAACTATTACATTCATATACCTAAATAATATTAAAATATTATTTGTATACCTAAAATAATTTTGTCTTTAAAAACAATTACTTGGAGTAGCTTATACTTTTTCCAGTGAAGCAATTAAAACAATTTTGGAATTTCATCATTCAAATGGTCAGTTTATGAAGCACAAAGATAAATGGGCTTATTATTTTTACTTGTGCTGCCTCTTTCTGTACTTCAAATGATCTTATCCATTTGGACTATCAGACTGGCTAAACATCATCAGGAAGGTTAAAAAACATTATGATTTCAATGTGTATAAATTTCTCATTAAAGGTATATAAGATTATATAATGGGGAAGTCTATAGATATTTCAGAAGGAATTTTGAGCAATGGCAATATCCAATATAATTCTTTTTGACTATATAGGTCCTAGTAAGATTTTAAAAGTCCTGTTATTATAGCTAATTTTGAATGTAAAATATACTGGAGCATTAATAGATTTACTGAGCATTCTACTACCTCAAATCAAGGACTGTACAAATCAATACATTCAGAGGCAGGGAGGTCAGTTTAGGGCTTACTTAATTCAATGAGCCAGGCAACAGATGATGGTAAAGAAAGAGATGGGAGAAACTTTTACAATGTCACCAATTCCAAGGGAACTTGAAAGACGACCATGGATCTATTCACCTAAACCTCCTTCTGTACAGCTTCATAGCTCAGATCTTCTCATCAATCACCCAAGTCCTGCTGGGGGCCAAACTCAGGCACCTAAGCTAGCCTTGGGGTGGAAGCATGGGGTCAGAAAGGCTTCCTGGGTGCGATGCCACAGGAGAAGAATTAGCACTTCCTGTATGCGACCATCCCTTCCCTTACTGATTCTATGGGTATGTTTATGGTTCTACATAAATTGACATAAGTCCAACTGCAGGGATGCCTGAGGCACTTCCTACATCACCAAGGAAACAGACTGATGCCATTTAATACCTGGATAGTAAATGCACCTTTTCAGTGGCTTCTGTGCACTGATGTTTTTATTCAGGGGATCCTTACAGAAGGCTTTCTTGATTAGCTTGGCTTTTTTAAACAGGTGTAAACAAACCTTCAATTTATGGATTTGTAAACTACCACTCTGCTGTGCTGGATACTAGACATGGACACTTTCTGCATGACTGGAGAGACATGAACATGGAGTGCTCCCCAAACTAAGTGGCTTCCCTGGGCTAACGGTGTACCAACCCAAGGTAAGACATGTCTCTCTGAGCTTTAAATCTATCACATCATGGAAGATTTAGGGAGCCATGTCTGCCCTATTTTGGGACTCCCACAGTGCCACATAGCATATGCCGTATCTTTTTTGTCTTTGCTAAGCATTGGTGAAACTTGGTGGTGGACCAGACTTGTGTTTCATGTGAAGCTGAGGGACAATTCAGCCCTTTTGATAGTATACAGTGACACTAATGATACTGAGACTCTAGGGTTGTTGTAAGGATTAAATTAGGCAACGCAAGTGAAAAACTTAGCCTGATGCCTGGCATGGTCGTGAGATATCACCTCTTATTATTATCCAGGTGTGTCAAGTTTAGTTACCGATTCACAGGTCATTTGTCAGAGGCTGGAAGACGTACTACAGGTTATCAGGAAAGAGAACTTGACTAATTAGTGGCTTGGAGTGACATAAAAGGGAGAGCAACCACTGTTTGAAAGACACTTCCTTAAATGCAATCTTTCCTACCTGTTGAGAGAAACAGGATCTAGCTGACTGTTCTGTGTAACCAAATGAGGGACCTTCAAAAACTGCTGTGGGTAGCTTGAGAACTTCCCGCAGAAACTGATCATATCGTCCATAAACCATCACCCCACTGGAGTCAGAAATCATCGAGAAAATATCTGGTGGAAGAAAAAGCAAAGATATTTGTTCATCACATAAACCTTCGCCACTGTTTCAGTCCAACATTTCTGCTTCAGAGAACAAAAATGTGGCTAACTAGATAATATTTATGTAAGAATAATACAAAAGCTAATTTTTACGCCAAATATTCCTGGCATGGTGTTTCCTTTGGTGTCTCTTTGTAGATGATTCTGGCACCTAGCATTAGCTAGTATTGGGGATAAAATTAGCAAATTTTGATAAGACAGAGAACATAACATTGTTATTTTGAGGTCAATTATTAATCCACGTATAACTCAATGGGAGGAAAGTTTATAGATGTGAGAAATACACTGACCTTGTTTGAAACACGCAATGAAAATGATACTACAGCATTGGGGTGGGTGGGTGTGTGTGTGTGTGTGTGTGTGTGTAGCTAGTTGGGTAGCTATTTACGCATCTATATTATCACTAAAAAGTTGGGGTTTTGGTTTATGATACTGAAAAATGAAAGACACAGTGGGGTAAGGAGGTAATGAAAACACTTGATTAACCCTCCATAGGAGCAGAAAACTTTCTATAAATCATGGTGTTCTGGGTGGAAGGCATTGATTTACAGGGAAGGGTCTTCTGCCTCCTGCAGTCAAGAGGAAGCCTGGCCTTGTGGATGATCAATGAGGTAAAGTGAGGCTGTGAGATTACTCTCAGCAGAGCCTACGGCTTCATCGAACCTCTGGTCTTCAGTTTCTGCCACTGTGTGCACTTAATGAATATTAATGGCATAATTTCCCAAGGTACGTTATAATTCCTCTGTGGAAAATCACTACTGCAATGAAAGGGTTTGCTATCATATAGTTTGTCACCATGCGTGATTGTAATGAGGCCAGCACAGCTGCTGGGATCAACTATTGTAAATTCAACGTGCTCCCTCTGTTCATTGTGGGCTTAATTTTTCAAGGTCAAAATGTAGTCTGGAGACATTCTTATTATACTGCAGTCAGATGCTAAGCACATGACAGACTTTTACTGAATTATGTGTTAAGGATGTGAATTGGCTCTCAATTTCTTTAGATTCTGGTTATAAAAGACTTCTGTTGTGTTTCAAAGTTTATCAACTGTAAGGTTATAGAAATTCTATCTGAGCAAAAACTTTAATGTTATTTTCATCCACCTTCACAATGGTGTTTACTTAGTGAATCTTATCTCTTATGTTTCATTATAATTAGTTAAAAATAAAAAGCTTGTCAAAGGCAAAAAACTCTCATTACAGCAAAAAAACTCTTATGTAATTCCAAATATAGAAATTCAAGAATTCCAGTGAAAGGGGGGACTATACACATACGTATGTAATATATTTATAATATGTAATATATATGTATGTATATCAAATAAAGGGCTATTTCAAAGATTACATTAGTTAACAGGTGAAAAGCACACGGATGTAAGGCACTCAAATAGTGCTTGGCACCTAGTACACAATAAATGGTAGCTACTTTATCATTAAATTCATATCACATTTTTTCTGATATGGAAAAATGTGAGAATGACATTTCTCACATTGAGAAATGTGAGAATGACAGCAACATGCTTACATCATGTGTCATGACATCACACATTGTAACATGGTGGTGTGCACACTGGAAGAGTAGGGTATACAGGATGCAGCAGGAGCGTCCCAGAGAAGGAGTGGGTCAGGGATGGTTTCCTTACAAAGGTGGGTTCTAGGCCAAGTGTAAAGGACAATTAGGGGTTGGTCAGGCCCAGGAAACTGGGTCAGGATGTGCAGAGAGATGCTCGACCGTGAGGCACTGAAAAACATTCGAGCACTTCACTGTGTCAGGAGCCTGGTACGCACAGTGCATAGTGGGAGATGAGGTGGAGATGTGAGGAATTTCAAAAGCTCTACAAGGGAGTGTAGATGGTGTCCAGAAGGTGTTGGGGGAGTTTCTAAAGAATTTAAGGCAGGCCAGTGATTTAGAAATACTACCTTGGGGGTAGGTTTGAAGGCAGAACAACCAGATCAGTAACAGAAACTCAACAAATACATGGTGTCTGTCATAATGCTAGTCTTTGAAAGAAAACAAATACACGGTGTTTGCCATAATGCTAGTCTTTGAAAGAAAACAAACAAACCTTCCCCAGACATTTTAGAATAGCACCTGGCACTCCAGGCTTTTGCACTGGATTCAGAATTCTTTAAAATCCTTAGGACTACCTAGGAACCCTGAGCAGAAATGTAAATAAATACTTTATCTCATTAAAACAACAGGCTATAATCAGACCAAGAATGATCTGACAGGAGGAGTCTGTTCTATCAGTTTGTTTAGGTTGCTCAGTCCTACAGGGGCAGGGGCTGCCCTCATCCTCCAGGCTGCCTGGAGGCGCACAGTGAACATGCTGCATATTGTTTGGCTTGCGGTGGCCCCGTGTCTTGGAAGTGGTAGAGCAACCTGGGGGTGTTGTCTCTTATAATGCATTTAAAAGCAGTTTTAGAAACTCAGCTTTAAATTTTCGGAGGTTTTCCATGTTTATTTGCCTTTTAAAATTGCTAATTTATTCTCAGCCAATTACTCTTGTCCTGGGCTCTCCAACATTAAGGGGCTAGATGAAAATGTAAAATATCTTTCATCTTTATGTACAAAAATAGAAAAATTGCACAGCTAGCACACTGACTAAAAGTGAATCAGAATTTAAGGAAGGAAAAACAAACTCCTCAAATCCCCGAAATTCCGTATCTTTTCATTTTATTTTTTCCTTATTACAAAAGCAAGCAGAAAATCATGAGTGTGCCTGTTCTATTATTAAATGCAAGCTAGCAAAAGAAGACTAGGGAGAACACCCATAATCCTGCTAACCAAGAGTCAGCTACTGCTGTCTGTGGGCAGGTTTTGCTCACATATGCTCCTTCAGTCAATAATTACCACCGGTGACTGAGGATATTCATTTTTGACCAATTGACACATCGGAGTGGTTCTTCAGCCAAACTGCTTTCAGCTAAACATTTTTTGGTCACATTGTTTTCAACTGACTTACCTGGAAACCAGTTAAACCACGTCCCAGGGATTAAACTTTACCAAGAGTGACCCATAGTCAGAGAAGTGGGGACACGTTAGGCTGAGACTCAGGTCCATGGTTCAGGGGAAGGGCAACATGATAATATATCATGACTGCACCTTCTGTTTTTTGATAGGATTTGTGATACTCTGAAGCTTACTTTTGGAGAACGCAGTTACTCTTGGTGGGACTCAAGTGTTGGTTACTTCTTTCACTGGAACAAGAGGATTTACTTTGGCCACTAGGCAGCATGCATGCTTTGCTCACTGATTGTGGGGGCTTTCAGTCAAGGATGGGAAGGGATGAGGGAAAAGCACTGTAGCAGTTTTTGAAATACATGATTTGCTTTGAATTCCTGGACTTGCCAGAGAACTGTGAAAGTTTTGACATTTGCTAAATATCTTCTCAAAAACTTAGTTATTGTACAATATCTTGAGCTTTGTGGCAGTGCAGACATTGTTATTGCTTACCTAACACTCATTCCCTTCATCTTTACTGCCCCAAATTTCTCCCAAGGCTAAGGGAGAGCAGTGGTCCTTCCCAGCTCGGAGGTGAGGGTGGATTACTCCACGCTGTCATGCCCATTCCATGGTAATTGACCTGTGATGCCTGGGCGATGCAGCTTAGGGGCTGGGGACCTCGGGAGTGAGATGTGACTCTTGAAACTACCCTACCCATTTTCTCCCCAGGACAAGGATAAAATCCTGACACTGAGGAAAGCTGAGTACAAAGGTGGAAAGCTCCAGAATTACCGTGGTTCAGGAAAGGCTCTGAAAACTCTTCTCTCAGTTTTCCTCAAACTTACTTTAATATAGGACCCTTTCATCCAGGAACGATTACATTTCAAATAACTCTCATAGCATGAGGAAAGTCACAAACGGGCAGCGGATGTGGCAGGAATGAGGGCAGGAAATGTGCGGTGCACGAGGAATAAGCAAAGAGGCACAGGGAGAGTGACTTACATCTTAATTTGTCCATGATCTTCCCGCCACACAGTGTGGCTAAAGCCATTTTGACAGCAAATACTGAAATTTTGCCATGGCCTTCCCTGTTTAATGATAATAGGAAAAAAACAACAACAAACAAAAAGGTCATTTGGGGAACTTCCAGTAACAAGGTTTGACATTTTATGTTCTGTAGAATTCATAGGACATTGTAGCTTCATGCATTACATGAATACATCCACTTTAGAAAAGGTTGTGAAAACAAGCCAACACACATTTCTGAGAAATTTTCTAGTTAATATTTCTTTTTTTCAAGAAAAAGCAGACTCTTCAAGTTATTCTTTGTGTATGTCATCTTGCTCGAAGCATGGACTTGTAGCCAGGGGAATATGTGCCATTTAACTGTGGATTACAGCTATAGAACATGATTTTCAGTTTGGGTTTCATAAATAACATTATACATAATGATCTCAGCATTTCTACAATTCGTTTAAACATTGCTTCAGAAAAAAATTGTTTTTTTTTTTGTCAGAGAATTCCTGAATTTTGTTAGGGTAACTATAGGGAATTTTTAATCATACATCTTTTTTCAACTATTGTTTCTTTCCCACAAGCCAACTGTACTTATGTTGATACTTTTGCTTTTTAAAGGGGGTTGGCGTTGTAAAAAGGCAAAAGTAAGAGCTGTTTGAATAGTTCTCCTTCTCCCTCAATAACACCAGAGCTGCCAGATCTCCATTGGTTTATGAAGTATAACTAACTTGCCCTTCACAAAATGTGATACAAAGGGCTTACGGTAAGAAATATAATATTTCAGCTAAATGATTTTCCAATTGGAATAACCTATTTTTCTTATATCCTTGGAATCAAAAAGTATATCATATTAGTAATTTATTGCTTTGATAGTTGCTGCTCTTAAGAATGATCAAGGAGTTATTTAAAATTACCACATGGCTGAAAGGTAAGTAAAGTATGTATTGACCAGGGTTTAGTGTATGGAATAAATCATTTATTTGAATAAGATTCACATAGCTGACATATTAGAAGAAGAAGGTGTAATAAATAGTTGTGTCTTTGTTCCTTAATAGACTTCAGAGAGAGATCACGTTACTCATCTTTGTTGCTGTTATTCTTAGCAGAGCACCTGAAAAACACCTTGCCAGAATGCAAAGCTGACTGAAACCTATGCTAGTTGCTCCCCCATTTATATTTCTAAGCCTGACTATAAGACTATGTAATTATTTATTGGAAATCTTCCCTTGGATACCCCCCCATCAAACCAAATGCGTTCAAAATGGAACTCATCATCTTTACAGAGCTTTCCCATAATACTTGAGTCAGTCCTATTATTAACCTGCTGTTCCTTCTATTGCCCTTCTTCTGGTTGTTAGAATCACCATGTACCTAGTCACCAAAAAGTGAATCCTGGGGTAAGGGTCACACTTGACTTCTTGCTCTTCCTCAATTCACTACCACCCTGACTGCATGTTTAAGGGACTCAAATACAGCTCTTCACTGTATATTGAACCCATTCTCTGCTTTCCATTCCCACTGCCATATCTCCCATCAGCTCTTGCTTCAACAGTGTAATAACCTCTTCAATGATCTATTTGAAAGCTCGCATCACAAATTTGAATACTGTTTCATTATTTAAATCCCTTATTTCCTCTGTTTTCCTAAGGACTTGGTTCCAGCTTTTTCTGTCTTCTCTACTCTTATTTACAACCATTTCTGTCGCACTCTACGCCACACCCAGTTTAATGTCCCTGCCCTTCCTAGCACAGTCTTCCCAGGACTCTCCCACCTATTTATCAAGACCCAGCTCAACAGCCTCATTTACTCTGCTCTGAAAACAGTCTCCCACCTCTGGATATGTAAGCAATCATTACCTCCTTCACTTTTATCTATTTGTGGCACCTACATACACATTGTGATGTTGGTTTGTTTGTTTACATGTATGCATGTGACTCAACTTCACACTGAGAGGTCCTTGGGGGCAGAGACCGTCTTTTGACTTAGGTGAATTTCAGTGTTTCACACTGTCTCACACAGAGTTACTGCACGTTTCTTATCTTAATTAATGGCTATTAATCATTATAACTGGTGCCCCTAGAATGCTGAATGACCACTCATTATATTGTTTACTAATTTCAGAGCAGGCATCTATAATATAAATGCAATGATTTTGTAAAAACCACCCTATTCAAAATTATTTCATGTCTGCTACATTCCCAATTGCATTGTATGGACAACTGGAAATATCAAAAATTGTATTTTAGGAAATAATTAGTTTCCTTTCCTAAACTAAAATATGGTTTGAGTAATGAGAACAGGAAAGTCTACAAAGTGTGGAACACTAGGATAATGTAGAGATAAAGTAGTCTTCAAAATGTAAAGAAATTGAAGAGCATTATATATGAAACTTCAAGAGCAATATGAGTTCCCTTCAATGAATCAGAGAGAATAATTTAAGTCAAGAAAGAATACAGACCACAGATGATGCTGGAACAAAGCATTGTCCAAAGGATGAAATGATGATAGCTCACGGGTGAGTTCCTAAACCTTAGCTTTTAATGAAGAAGATCATAGGGAGATTGCCAGTCCTATATTGTTCCTGGAAAGGCAAGATTAATGCTATTAAATCCAACAGTGGTTGTATCAGAGCTACTCTGCTAAATTGACATAATAAATCTAGATAAATCACCAAGTGGAGGGCAGCTCAATGAGAGTTTTGCAGGAACTCAAGGGTGAAATTAGCCCACTGGAATGTATTGTTATGCAAGCAACTGTGCCAGATTGCAAATGTGACCCCTGTCAGGAAGAAGGATTCAGGGGGTGGCTGAGTTCAGACCTTGCTCAGTCCTGGCATTGATAAACCTCTGAGGAGTTCGAGGAAAGAGTGGAGAAGACTGACTGCACAATGGAGAATGGGGATGCCAAACACTTACATACAAATGGATATCATTATTGTTACTATTATTATTGAACATTTTCAGTAGATACCACAGGGTGAAAGAAAGGGTGGCGGGAAGGGAGAGAAAGATTTTCTAAAGGCCTTTGACAAATTCCATGACAAAGGCTATTACTTAAAATCACCTGGGGATCAGGGTGGTTATTTTTTGTGTGTGAAAAAAGAATTGGCATTAGCAAAAGAAGAAAGGAGCAGGGAGAAGCTGGTTACATCACAAATGGAGAAATGTAAGAGCTACTCTCATTCAAAAATGGTCCCTGGTTGGGACAGTTTGATTCATGAACAGTCTGTGAAATTCCATAAATGTTTAGGAAGGGGAAAGCCAAGCTCATGAGCATGGATAACAGGAAGCTTTCAGGAGTCTTGTGCAAGTGGGCAGGAAAATGGCCTATTCTTCTAATGTGAGTCTGTACACACAATGCCTCTAGGAGTAAAGCAGTAAAACCAAACATATAAAATGTTGGCTGTCGGCCACAACTCAGGAAGCAGACCTGCCAGAGTACACCAAGGAAGAAAACATAGATTGTCCCTGATCCTGCAGGCCAAACGGCTTCTGAAGGGTAAAAGCAGGAAGAGCATTAGAACAAGTCAATGCTCTTTTCTCACTCTTACGAATGCTACTGCGGCATACCTTCAAGTTCATGTGCAATTCTGATGGCTGCTTCAGGAAAGATGTAACACAGCCAGCTGTGTTTGACGTTCTCTGTACTTCTGGGGTGGCCTTAGAATCAGTAACCAATGACACACACCCACAAGCTTTTCTTTGTAAATACAAGCCGCTAGTGCAGCTGATTTTTTAACAGTGTAAAAGATTCAGCAAAAGCTTTAAAAAGAAATTTACCTGTCATTTTATTAAAAGAGTAATTTTATTTCTAATGTAAAAATTTTGCTTATTTTAATATTTCCCTTTCCATGCAGAGTGAGAACACAATGTATAAAGAAGCATACATTACTCTTTTTCCTTCACTATTTGTTTGTTGTCATAATGGAATATATTTCATTCATAGGCCATTTACCCTGAAGATTTTACTTATGTAAATTTTCCTGTTCTAGCTTGATGTCAAAAAACCCAATTATAGGACTTCCGCCAAGATGGAGGCGTAGGTGGAAACACTTGGCCTTCTCTCACAACCAAGTTTAAAAACAACAAAGTTTTAGCAACAAAAACACAGCCAAACCACAGAAAATTGAACTATATGGAAGTCTGATAACAACGAACCATTCAGCCAAACCGTAAAGAGGGGCAGAGCCAGCAGCAGAGCAGGGTCTGGCAGAAAAGATCCACCCGACCGACCCTGGTGTGAGACCCAGGCATGCAGGCAGTAGGTGAATCCCAGGTGTGGAGTAGCAGCGGAAGGACCCACTGAGGGCGCAAGGCGGCAGGCTGATCTCGGTCACACATTTGTGCTCAGATAAACTGGCGAAGGAGGGAGCAGTGAGACAGACCAAGCAGGCCCCAGCATAGAAAAGCAGCAGAGGGGACCGCTATTGTCCATCTCTGACTCCGCCCCCACATAAGCTTCACAAACCAGCGACCTGGGTGGCCCCGCCCTGGTGGATACCTAAGGCTCCGCTCCTCATACCTAACAGGTGCGAACAGAACAAAACATTATGGCTCAAGAAGAACAGCTCAAAGCCCCAGAGCCAATAACTCTAAGCAATGAAGAAATAGCAAAACTTTGAGATGCACAGTTCAAAACACTGGTGATCAGGATGCTCAGAGAACTGGTTGATTTTAGTCAGTAATTAGAGGATCAAATAAAGGCTAAACTAATTGAAATGAAGGGAAATGCACAGGAAACCAATAGTAATGGAAAGGAAACTGGAACTCAAATCAAGGGAGTGGACCAGAAGGGAGAAAAAAATGACCAAACAGAAAAGGATGAAGAAACAAGAATTCAAAAAAATGAGGAGAGGCTTAGGAACCTCCAGGACATCTTTACACGTTCTAACATCAGAATTATAGGGGTACCAGAACGGGAAGAGGAACAGCCACAAATGGAACACTTATTGGAACAAATAATAAAGGAGAACTTCCCCAATCTGGCAAAGGAAATAGACTTCCAGGAAATCGAGGAAGCTCAGAGAGTCCCAAAGAAGTTGGATTCAAGAAGGAACACACCAAGGCACATCATCATTACATTAGCCAAGATTCAAATGAAGGAGAGAATCCTAGAAGCAGCAAGAGATAAGGAGACAGTCATCTGCAAAGGAGTTCCCATCAGACTGTCAGTGGATTTCTCAAAAGAGACCTTACAGGCAAGAAGGGGCTGGAAAGAAGTATTCCTAGTCATGAAATCCAAAGACCTACATCCAAGATTGCTCTATCCAGTAAAGCTTTCATTTAGAATGGAAGGACAGATAAAGTGCTTCTCAGATAAGATCAAATTCAAGGAGTTCATCATCACCAAGCCCTTATTATATGAAATGCTAAAAGGACTTATCTAAGAAAAAGAAGATAAAAAAGTTGAACAGTGAAAGGACAGCAAACTCACAGTTATTAACCACCACACCTAAAACAAAAGCAAACTAAGAGGACAGCTAGATCAGGAGCAGAACCATAGAAATGAAGATCACATGGAGGGTTAGCAATAGGGGAGTGGGAGAAGGAGAAAGGGGGAGAAGGTACAGAAAATAAGTAGCATAGACTGTAGGTAGAAAATAGATAGGGGGGAGGGCAAGAATAGTACGGGAAATATAGAGTCTGAAGAACTTGAGACACGTGGCCATAAACTAAAGGGGGGATGGTGGGGGAGGGGGTGTGTAGGGTGGAGGGGAATGAAGGGGGAAATAGAACAACTGTAATGGCATAATAAAATATATTAAAAAATAAAAAAACCAATTATATTATTATGTTGGTATCTAAGTAATACCTAAGAGAGTATTTAAGAGAACCAGCAAATTATCAAAGGTACAAACTGATATTGCTTCATAAATCAATGTTTCTTTAAATCTTTAATTTCCTTTTGTACTTTGTTTTCTCACTGTGAATATTTTCAAATTTTTCTGAGGGGCAACTGATTGAAAACAGAAACAAAAAAAACCACTTACCCTTGGGTTAATATACAGAGATTTTTAGAGTGTCTGTTTTAAAAACATGGATTACTTCAAAGTTTGACTCATCGTAGTAAAAAAATGAGTAAGTGCATTATGCTGAGTTTTCCATGAGTTTACAAAGAGAGAAACCAATTTGTTTTAAGTGAGAAGATATTACCTTTAGGAACAAGGTGTTGTGGGGGGAGGAATCTGCTTTGTCAAGAAGGAAAAACAACAGATAGATGTACAGAGGTCTGGGATGCTAGCCCAAACTCAAAACAGAGGGCATGTTTTCTCCAAATTGCTAAGAGTGTCTAAGTTGCAGGTAAAGAATCCCATGATAAATTTCAGGTCCTCAAAAGTGAGATTTGAATTCGGACTGATTCCTTTTTGAATGGACTGAAGGAGTTATTTCTCTAGTTAAGAGTACCAAAATCGGATGCTCTTCTGCCAAGTTTCAAAAACCACCCGGTAAGCATTTTTGATAGGCCAGTGCTCTATCGCTTCCGCCTCTGGCTTCTTTACCTGTGAATTATTTTGTTCACATGGATCATTCATTTAGTAACTCAATAGATATTTATTGACAGTCCTTAAGAGGTTGGAGATACTTACTCATAGTCTATCGGGGAGAAAAGTGAAAAACAACTATAATATGACACATTTTCACAAAGGGCAGGGACTTCATCTTACTCATCTTTGATTCCCAGCTTATCATAGCACCTGGCACATAGCACACTCTTTATATAAAATGAATAAATGCACAAATAGAAAGAAAATTTCTGACTTAACCACGTATGTTTTATATTGAGGAAGTCTAAGTTTTTCAGTAAAACTGCAAACATTGCCTTTATAGGCCCTTAATATTAGATTGTACAGTAATGTGATACCTTGAATTTAGAAGTGGTCACCTACATAAAACTCTCGCTTTTGGGATAGTGAAGTTAACATGTGGACAGAAGAAACCGCTGATTTGGCCCTGGCATTCCTGAGGTTAGCAAAACACCTGAAACAAAATTTCCCATAGCGCTGGGCCAGGTGAGTTTGCCAGGAGTTTCTTCAGAATGGAAGGGGCCAATACTGTTGACATTGTCTCTCTTACCTCCATGAAATCCCACCTGCTATTCATCCAAAGTATAAGTCTGACAAATATGAGTGACATTGGGATGTTCAATTTATCTACAGTTGCAAAAATTCTTCAAAAAGTGACTTCGTTTTAGCAACATACAGAAATCTTGGGATAAAATATTTTCTACCACAACAAAGTTGTAGTGACTAGATGAGAATGTTCTATGGATATCTTGAATTTAAGATGTGCTTAGAATAAAATCACTAAGCCAATTAAGCACTACTTTAAATATCTAGTTTTAGCCATACAGACAATGAAAAAGAAAGAGAGGAAAATATTTGGTTTTTTCTCTTTTTTCTTTGCCTCTAAAGCGAACATATACTTCACTGTCGCATAGAGAAATGGCCATGTACTTTGTAGTACATCTTGCATTAAACACCAGAATCATTTTTAAAGCTCAAAAGGCAGAAGGATTTTGGCAGAGTTCCAGGATTATTTCACAACAATCCATCTTAATAGTGTTGTGGTACCTTTCACAGTGTCAGGGGTGGGGGTGGGAGGCTCAGCATGGGAATGGATGTGCAAATGGCTCAATGAGGTGCTGTATGTCAAACAGAGAGGAAAATACCAAAATTTTGCATTCTCTATGAAAGACTATTATACAGTGGATTCAGAGTTCTGGATGGCTGTCATAAAAATGACTCTAAATGTATAATGTGAAGCTTGTTAAGTCCAAATATTTCTTTCACATGCACTCTGTCAAATATGTCTAAATACCACAAGCTAAAAAGGTTAGAAATGTGACTGTAATAATAATATCCTGTAATAAGCATGGGAAGCCTAGGGGGAAAAGTACATTAATTCTTATTAAAAAAATGAGACAGAAAGCATGAACGGAACTGAACACTAACTGCTTCCTGAAACAAAATGATTTTGATTTTTTTCTCCACTTACCTCATGTGCTATAAAACTGTATGACCTGCAAATTATTTAACCTCTTGTCTCAGCTTCATCACTTACTCAACCTGGAAAATTATAATAATAAAGTGCCAAATCGGTAAGACTGTTGGCACACAGTAAATGAGGAGTATATTGCAGCTATGACTGCAATTATTATATTATTATCATCATTAGAGAATTGGCATTAAGAATACAGCTGGACCACCCAAAATAAAAAAAATTACTGTTCCTTTTAATAGTTATTATTGTCCATCTATGCGTTTTGAGTGGCCGTATATATGTGAAAATAGTATTTGCTAAAAACAAAGCCACTGCCACATAATCTATGTCATGAGAAAATATCCTAAGAAGAAAGATTCCCCTGAACTGAAATGAGATTAAGTTAACAGACTAAAGTTGATGCTAGTCTTTCCTAGGGAAGTAGGAAAAGAGTAAGACAAGTATATTGAAGTCTTTTGTGAAAATAGGATCATGTACATTAGTGACCACAAACACCTGATTTTCTTCTCTGTGGAGCAGACATAAAACTGAATCTAGGTGACAGAGCAAGCCTGGATTTACCAGTCTTGGTAATGAACTGGAGATTAAGGAGGAAAAAGAATGAAAAGAGTATGACAAGAGCTAAGGAAAGTCAACCTTTGATTTTCATTCATTCATTCATTCATTCACTTGGTGATTCATTATGAGCTGGGTATTGAATCAGCTGCTGTGCATACAAAGAATAAGACGTGGGAGGCAGTCAGATAAGCAGTAAGACATCCACTATATGAGAACAGCAGGTTCAAGTGAAGGGGGCAGTAGGACCCAGGGAAGGGTGATTGACTTGGACGTGAGAGGTGAAGGAATCAACTGTTCATCAGGTTTTGTGACCTTACCTCTCAAAAAGGCCACCCTTTAAGAATTATTTTCAAGGTAACAATTATACCTCAATAAAGCCGTTTAAAAAAGTTATTTTCATTTTGTAACTTCCTGCCACGTTATTTTTCTTTTGTACTTACAATTTTCAAAAAAAATAGTAACAGTAAAAGTCCTTAGAATACTTCGAAGAGATCCCTTCCCCCCCACCCCACCCCCGAGATGTGAATGAGAGGTGAGCCAATTTGTCAGTGGATTCTGCAGGCGGGAACCCCAGGTCGAAGGCTCCCAGAAGCCAATAAGGGAAGGAGGCAGCCAGTTCCTGAAGTGCAGAGAAGGAATGAGACAGGAGGAGACCAGCTCAATTCTCTGGCTATTTGCTAAATGGAGGGTAAATGGAGGCAGTCTGGCTTCCTCACCCAGGTGTCTGGGTAACTAAGGGAAGCAGTGTTCCCATAACCTTGAATGGGCCTGATACGTAGTGTTCTCATAGCTTTGAGACTGGGTCCAGTGAACTGTTCCCATATCATGAAGTGGGCTCGCATGTGCATTATTATGCTATGTTATATAATTTTCTGGCTTGAAGCTGGCTTTGTTTGCCTCCAGTACTTAAGCAGGTAGGGGCTCCCTGCTGGGTGCTATGACATGTGTCATGCTGGAGAGCAAGGGCCACACTGTGTGCCATGCAGAGGGGACAGGTGACACACAGAGGCTTGCAGAGACATGCCGGGAGATGCGCAGCTTGCAGCACACGTGGCTCGCCCACCCGTGAAGAAAGGCAGCTCAAGCATGCCCACAGCTCTGCTCATTTTCTTCCATCTCCCTGAATCTCGAGTAGGCCTACCAGGCCTTGACAGGCTGCCACACAGTAATATTTTCCTTTCCTCTCGGCCCCTGCTCACCTCTTCTAACACTTATTTTCCCATCCTTCCTAGTACACCCCTGCATTTCCGTGGAGACCAGAGAGACATTAACTTCTATGTGTAGAAAGCGTGTGCTTAGAAGTTGGTTTTAAAAGTTGGTTGGTAATGTCACTAGATGACCGCCTCCTAGAGATACAGCCATTTTTTAGAAGGAAAGTCAGGAACAACCAAAATCTTTTAGACTTGAGAGGCTGCAGAGACTACCTAGTAAGTGACAGAATGGCAAACATGGACATAGGTCACTGGCGTCAAATACTAGGTCCTAGCATTCTAGTCATCAGCCTGTGTACACAGCTATGTATTAATGCTGTATCTCCTAAGAGGCTTCCTTGGCCAGAGAACAGGGAACCCTTGGAACCAGGAGGCTGTTTGTGGTCTGTGCTAAGTGTGCTTATTTACAAACTGAAGTCCAGGTGTTTTTTGGGGGGAGAAAAAAGGGAAATACTACTCTTGGAGAACTGTGATTATGGGAAGGCAAGTCTGGTTTCCAGGGATACACTCAAGTGAAGTGGGTTTTGATCTTGATTTCAGGGCACTTTTTGGCAGAGTCCAACTAGTTGGGTTTGGTTAATTTTAAGGTACTGCCAAAATAATAACCACATTTCCTTGACTGCAAGTTCTTATTCTTCATAAATTTAAATTGCTGTAAGGTCCTTCCTTTTCAATGACTTTTTCTTTTCTTTTGTTTTATTGATTCTAGAGAGTGGGGAAGAGAAAGAGAAGGAGAGGGAGAGAAATATCGATGCAAGACAGAAACATCAATTAGTTGCCTCCTGCACGTGCCCCCACAGGGATCAAGCCCGAAACCCAGGCATGTGCCCTGACTGGGAACTGACCCTGTGACCTTTCAGTTTGCATAATGATGCCCAACTGAGCCAAACCGGCCAGTGTTCCTTTTTAATTTTTTACATCATCTCTTTAGAGTCCAGGCTCTTAAGGTATCTCTAACTCTTATTATTTTGGATTTTGAGTTTTTCTTTATCGTGTTGATTTAAAATACAGCATATAAAAGAAAATCTTAAATATTTCAGTGATTCTATGATAGCTAGAGCACATCGCGGATCTACTAGTACCAGGCTGATTCACATCTTCCAGAATACAGAGGCCCCTTTCCACAGCTGGGTCTGTTACGGGAGAAGTGGTAGGAAGTGATGTTAGGTTTTCATACTAGTTCTCCTTCGGATAAACTGGAGTTGACAATGATAAGAAATAGATTTCGGACATTCATTTTATTCTTGCTTCTTTTCTTATACTCCCTTCTAAGTTGTATTTTCAGGTACTAGTACTTCCTGATAGCTTATATCACACATTATCTAAAATATGAAAAGCCACTAGAGGGAAAATTTGAGTATCAGTACAACTGCATATACTCATTTGCTATGTCAAAGGGCAGAGGGTGGAAGTACTTCAGCCTGGTGTCTGTATGTGGATGTGTCTGTACATCTCTTCAATGAGATCTCTCTATGTAGATGTGTTTATAAACAACTCCAATGAGATCAAGGGCCTTCCTATCTGTACGAACAGCAGGAACCAAACAAACATTTCTCCTGAACATTTGTGTGAATTGTTTCTGACCTTGGTACAGTTCTTAAGCTTAACATTCATCAACCTTGAAATAATTCAGTCATATCATGATAGTTATTTAGAGAACATTTATACCTCTATTTTTTGAAACGATCTTCCCAATATTTCTAAACGAAAGTGAAAAATCTAACCCTGACAGTTCAAGTCCCATATATTTTACAAAATTCCCCTTCCTTATTATTAATCTGGCACTATTTCTGTATTTATAGAGTGGGTCCAAATTATTATTTTTTAATTCTGATTCCTTATGAATCCTTTAGCAATAATGCTCTGAGTTAGTGTGAAATTATATTTCCCTTTTTACATTTCCATTGTTACACTTATAACAAGTCCCCTAAAGACTTGAGTGGCAAGTCTGAGAGCTGCCATCCTCTTGTCGAGGGGACCGGATGGGGAAGCGCTGTTATAGAAATTCTGTGGCCTCGTTCCATTCTGCTACCTGTGACGTGGGAACAGCAGCCTCCCTATCTGCCCTGCTCGGTTACCATAGTGATTAGCCCAAAGCAGTGCATTGGTTCTGAAGTCTGCATAGACTGAGCATGGAGTCTATCCCTCTGGAGTGCTTGTTTTAAAATTGTTTCCTTCAACTTGAGACTTTGTCAAAATATGAGTATCACAGAAACGATAATATATACTGGTCAAAGTGAGCACAAACGACTCTGTTACTACTCTAGGTGGCAGAGTGACAGCTGGTGACTTTTGTAAGTGAGTGGCATAATAACATTAGCCTGGCTAGATCATCTCCAGTGGTGGGCTTAAATATTCCCAGGCATTGGACAGACAATGAGACTGAGAATACTCTTCTGAGAGTCTTAAAATGGAATTGTTGAAAGGTCAAGCTAGTAATTTTCCTTTTTAATATTCAAAACCAGTAGTGAAAGGGGAGGCACTGATACATCTAGACCAGAGGCTATTAGCAGGAGCCCCTTTGAAATTTTAGGCGATGATATAATTCAGGGGAGTTTTTATATTTCACAAGGCTGCCACATAGGCCTTGGAAAAGAAACCTTTGCTGAATATCTAAATACCCACTCTGCCTCTAACAGCCTGGGAGTGTTAGTGACACTGTCTTTGTGCCTCAGTTCCTTTATCCATAAAGCAAAAGGTTTGGAAGAACAGTCTCTAAGATCTCCGCCAGCTCTGAAACTCTCTGACTCCATGAGGGGAAATTATAAGATAATGAGGCTGTTTCCAATGTGGTGTATGGACAGCATCACTCTGTTTTATGTGGCACGTTATCAACCAGTCCATTTAATGCAAGTAACAGCTACTTTCAGTAGGCTGGTCAAGAAACCCTTCCAAATCTCTCACTGTTTGCTCTAGGGTCCTGTCACTTCACCCCAGAAACACTGTCTTAGGCAATTTGCAAAGAACAGAATTAAAAACATCCTCCCTCTTCATGCTTCATTAAATCGCTTCACAGGCATGGCACCATACAACACTTTCAAGCGTCCATAGCTTCTAGAAAGTGTGGGACGAGTTAAATAAAGTTCAGGATATACAATACAACTATACTCAATTTCCTATGGCACTATTTTACTCTCTCATCTTTCCCACAGCATTTAAATTTTACATTAAACACAGAAAAACTTTATAGGAATAAGTATCTGATCAAGAAAAAAGAGGTGGTAGGTTACCCAAGAAAATTATTTGCAATAAAGACCAAGAAGGACAAAGGAAGCATGTAAAAAAAAGTAACAGACATTCAGAAAGCACATACGGATCAAATGCTGCCAGCAGGAAGTTGAGAAGCAGGCTGATGGACTGCTCCACGTGGATTTGGTGAGTGGTTGGCATCCGTTTGTTGAGCTGGTAAAAAATGGTGGACAGCACAGCCTCCAAGCGGGCCACACTGAGTTCTATGTTTGGGTCCAGGTTGTTCAGAGCATTTTCCCGCAATGCCTCTATGACGTTCCAAATGTCCACCAGGTGCACTGTATACAATTAAAGCAGAGTGAACACATCAGCCCAAAGCGCAAGGAAAGGTAAATGCATTATTTTACATGTATCACTTGTCAAGCACTTCACAGGCTTCGGTATGTGCTTGACGATTGTAGGGGTTGACGTAAGTACATGTACACAGTGCGTAATTTCAAAGACTTGATGTACAATGTATAACAGCAAGCAAATGAACACCACAGTAGATTGTTACTTCTGGTCTTCATCATGACCCATGAAATACAGCTAAATACCCATGTTACATGTGAGGAAACAGGATCATGGAAATTAACTGACAAAACACAAAGGTCCTAGTCTAGTCAGTGGAAAACTGGCATTCAGGTCCAAGCCTATCTAGCTTCTTTAAAAAACTGACCTAAAATTGACATTTAACACCGTGTGACTTGAAGGTGTATACTGCGTTCATTTGATAAGATTATGTATGGCAATCTGATCACCGCCATAGTATTAGCTAACACCGCCATCATGTTCCATAATTACATTTTCTTTTTGTGGTGAGAACATTTAAGAGCTAGTTTCTCAGCAGCTTTGGAGTAGATACAACTTGTGATTACAGTTAACAAGTCTGTGTGGCTTCAAGTATTTTCCTGTTGTACATGCCAACCCCTAAAAAAGGAGAGAGAGAAAAACACAACACTTAAATTCTTAAGTTCTTGTATTTGGAAGGGTCTTAAGACTGCATTTGAGAATTTAAAAATATTTTTATTGATCTATTTTTAATAGTAGAAGGTTTAAAATAAGAAACAAGGCAGGAAGATAGGGGAATGCTACAACGCAGCAGCAGAACTAAGTCACAGATTACTTAACTGTACTGGTTAAGAACAGCTTTTTGGTTACATTATTCAGTAGCTCATTTAACTTAAGTCATGGCTACTTTTACTAGGAGAGTCAAGAAATCCATTTTTATTTCTGTTCGCCCTGAGGTCTTGTTATGACATCCCAGAAACTATCACCACAATTAAGATAAGGAACACATCCATGGCCCCCAGTAGTTTGCTCATGCTCCTTTGTAATCCATCCCACTTCCTGTCCCAGGAAACCACAGATTTGATGTGACAATTTTCTAGACTTTTATATGCTGAAATTGTACAGTGTATTTTTTTTGACCTGGATAACTTTACTTAGTGTAACTGTTTTGAAAGTCATCCATGTTGGTGGCTATATTAATATCATAGTTTGTTCTTTTTTGTTGCTGACTACTATTCTATTATATGGAGACATCACAATTTGGTTGTCAACTCACCTGTTGATGGACGTTTGGGTTGTCTGATTTTTTGTGATAAAGAATAAAGTTATTAAAACAATCATGTACAAACCTTTGTATAAACACATGCTTCCATCTCTGTTGGTAAGTTCTTAGAAAGAAGTGGCTATGTTGTATAGAAGTGTATATTAAACTTTTTGAAAAACTTTCATATGTTTTCCGAAGTAGTTGTACTATTTTACATTCCCATTAACAGTGTATGAGAGTTTCGTTTCTCCACAATTTCAAGTTCAAGCTTCACTTTTCTTTACACTTTTGCATTTGAAAATAAATGCCATCTTTCTCAGTGAAGTACAGGTTTCATATGCTTTTCCACCACCAACTCCCAAGCTTTAGTTTCCTACATCTTTGCTAATTTCTGACACTATGTCAAAAACAAAAACAGCTAACATCTCTTGAACCGCTGGACTTGGAGTCCAAAGCAATGGATTTGGAGTTCAAAGACCTAGGTTCATATCTGGCTCTTCTACTACAGGTGCATACCCTCTTATCCTCGAAGGCTTAGAGCCTCACTGTTCTAATTTATGAAGTGGGTATGGTGTGCCTTAAATGGGAAATGCATGAAGTTGTGAGCAGTAGTGCCTGCTCCACAGACACAACACATTATATGTGAACAAATGAACAACGTGTGCCATGCAAAAACTTTTTTTTTTTAAAAAGAAAGCATATCTCTGGTTTCTGGCAGAGGAATACAAATTGCTTTTCAAATGAATTACTTAAATGTTACATTTGGGTAAATTCAGATTTATGAATTCCAAATTTGCAACCTTCTGTATGTATCACACGATACGTAAATTATTTGTATTTTTAATGGTATTTATTCATTTTTTATTTAATATATTTTATTGATTATGCTAATACAATTGTCCCACTTTCCCCCCTTTATTCCCTTCTGCCCTGCGCACCCCCTCCCGCTCAAATTCCTTCTCTTTAGTTCATGTCCATGGGTCATACACATAAGTTCCTAGACTTCTATATTTCTTATACTATTCTTAACCTCCCCCTGTATGTTTTCTACCTACCACTTATGTTGCTTATTTCCTGTACCTTTTCCCCCATCCCTCTCCCACTCCCGCACTGATAATACTCCATATAATCTCCATTTCTGTGATTCTGTTCCTGTTCTAATTGTTTGCTTAGTTTGTTTTTATTACCTTTTTTTTTAGCTCCAGTTGTTGATAGTTGTTTATTGTAATTTTACTGTTCATATTTTTTATCTTCTTTTTCTTAGATAAGTCCCTTTAACATTTCATATAATAATGGCTTGGTGATGATGAACTCCTTTAACTTGACCTTATCTTGGAAGCACTCTACCTTCCCTTCCATTCTAAATGATAGCTTTGCTGGATAGAATAAGCTTGGATGTAGGTCCTTGCCTTTCATGACTTGGAATACGTCTTTCCAACCCCTTCTTGCCTATAAGGTTTCTTTTGAGAAATCAACTGATAGTCTTATGGGAACTCCTTTGTAGGTAAGTGTCTCCTTTTCTCTTGAAGCTTTTAAGATTCTCTCCTTCGTTTTAATCTTAGGTAATGTAATTATGATGTGCATTGGTGTGTGCTTCCTTGGGTCCAATTTCTTTGGGACTCTCTGAGCTTCCTGGACTTCCTAGAAGTCTTTTTCCTTTGCCAGACTGAGGAAGTTCTCCTTCATTATGTTTTCAAATAAGCTTTCATTTTTTTGGTCTTCCTCTTCTTCTTCTGGCACCCCTATAACTTGAATGTTGGAATGTTTAAAGTTGTTCTTGAGGTTCCTCAGCCTCTCCTCATTTTTTTGAATCCTTATTTCTTTATTCAGTCCTGGTTGCATGTTTCTTTCTTCCTTCTGCTCCAAACCATTGATTTGCATCCTGGTTGCCTTCCCTTCACTGTTGGTTCCCTGTACATTTTCCTTTATTTCACTTTTCATAGCCTTCACTTTTCCTTCTATTTTGCGACCATATTCAACCAGTTCTGTGAGCATCCTGATTACCAGTTTTTTGAACTGTGCATCTGATAGGTTGGCTATCTCTTCATCGTTTAGTTGTATTTTTTCTGGAGCTTTGATCTATTCTTTCATTTGGGCCATTTTTCTTTTTTCTTTTTCAAGTGCTGCTTGCTCTGCTCTGGGCTGGCTTTCAGTCATTTTCCCCACTACCCACAAGCAAATTTTGCTCTTTTGGTGCTGATTCCCAGGTGGGTGGGTTTGTGTAGGTTCTAGGACCCTATGGATCTCTCCAACAAACTCTACTGTGAGGCTGTGAGTTTCTCCTGAAGCCACAACCCTTATAGGTTTTTTTAGTCACAGGTTTTGAGGCTTTATTTTCCCAGGCTTGGACCCTGGGTTGCGTGGTCTGTCTTGCTCCCCAGTTCTTCCTCCCGTTTTATCTGCACACAAATGTGGGACTGCCTGCTCCACAATCTGCTGCCTCACTGGGTCTGCCAGCCACCACCTTGCCCACCCCAGTCCTCCAGCCCCTGCCTTGCTTTGAGTCCTCTCTGTCTGGCTGCCCTTCTCCACCCCTCCTACAGGTTGGGATGTTTCTTCTTTAACTCCTTGGTTGTTGGACTTCCATACGGTTCAATTTTCTGTCAGTTCTGGTCGCTTTTTGTTTTAAATTTGTTGTTGTCCTTCTTTTGGTTGTACAAGGAGGACAGTGTGTCTACCTGTGCCTCCATCTTGGCCAGGAGTCTACTTATCCATTTTTTTAACTTAGCAATCAAGACATTCCTAAAGAAATAGTATCTATAAGTTGAATTTATTTATTTTTGAGGAAAAAAGCTGGGATTCCTACCATGATTCCCCACATGGTTGATCTGTAGATCCTCTGGATCTAGTCCTTGGGATGGATGGGTCTGGGTGCAGGACACAGAAGGAGCAGCTGGAGAGGCCCAGCCTGTTGTCCTGACTGGTGTCTGTGCCCAGGGCTCCATGGGAAGTAGGTTACTCATCTGGTTCTTGGCTATGGATTATATGAAGCGGGCATTGGAGAAGAGGCATGTGACTGTAAACTTGAGCACAGGAGGGAAATGGTTGTAAGCCAGGAAAGGGAAATGACTGCTGGGAGAGAGAGGAAATCTGGATGCCGAGGTGTCTCCTGGTGAGTCTTTGAAGGGCATCATGAGTCTCTCAGGATTCTTGGAGAGAATTCTATAGGTCTGTGGAAGTGGCCAACATGTCCCTAGGTGTGTGTGGGAGGGTCCCTCAGGAATTGCAGTTTCTGCTGGCCAAGCCTACACTTATCTCCTCCCTGCCAAACCCACTTTCTCTGGGGTTCCCTGCCCTGATGCATGGCCTCACCCCCACCCCCATTCTTTCCCTGCCCCAGCAAGAGTCTGGATTTTATCTCCGGATCCTCATATCTCACATGCTGTCAATGACTGAGTCCTATGAACTTCACCTCCAAAATATCACTTCAATTCCTCTATTTGCATGGACCCTATTCCTATCGCCCAATGTTATCAGCATTACCTGCTACTGGTTGACTAAGTCAGTTTTTTCATCCTCAGTCTCTCTCCACTGCAGTTCTTTCTAAATACTGTAGCCAGGGCGATGTTTCCAAACTGCATGTCTGACATGTTACCCGCATACTGCTTAAAGTCCTTTGATAACTCCCCATTTGGTTGAAGTCAACTCTTTAACATGGCTTGCAAAGTTCTTTTGGATCTGGCTCCACTTCTCACCTATGTCTCATCCGTCTTGCCTTAATGTCAATGACTCGTCAAGGACGTCTTTCTGGGTCTTTCACTCTAGACTTCCTCCTACATGATGCCCGTGGGCCGTTATTCCCCAGTGTTCAGTGGACTCTCTGCAGACCGGGTTGTCTGTTTCCCCTCTGTCTTGTACGCGCCACAGGAAGAGACTCTGTTGTGATTACCTCCAACCTCACACATAAAGGGGCAATACAGTAAAGTCATGAAGAATCGCAAAAGCCTTGCTTTGAGTCCTAAGTATATCATCTATCACATTATTTGGCTTCTCTGAGTCTTCATCTTTGAAAAGTGGGGCTGATAATCTACCCTCAAATGATTACTATGACAATTACATGGGGCGATGCCTGCCAAATGCTTGGAATAGGGCACGTGACATAAGAAATAATAATACAGACAGAATACTTAGAAAGCATATGAAGTTACTAAACATAAATATGTTCTATATTTGTGTTTCTGCACATTTAAGGCCTCAATATGAGGAAAAGTGAAATACTAACTGTGGCCGTGGGACCAGATCATTGTAAGTGACAAGTGAAACTAGGGTTCATAATCATGTGCAAGGCACTGGGGCCGGGCCTGGGGACTCGAAGGGAAACCAGGCACACGTGACTCCTGCCTCAGGGAGCTGACAGTCTGCAAGGGACACAGTCATGACTCACCGTCACACAAACAGATAACCAGAAATGCTGGCTTACTGACCTAGGCAGGCGCTAGGTCCAAAACTGGATTATGTTGTGGTCGTGAAGGGGCCAGAAGTACAAGATAAGGCTGCAGGAACACTGGCCAGGACAAGGATTTGGCTCTTTGTGTGGAGAGTGTGAAGACAGAGTAACACTAAAAACTGCAGCTTAAACACGCCATTGCTGACTGTCAGGGGAGAAAGGAATGGAGCCGGGCAGGCAGGTGTGTGGGAGTGGCTGCAGCGCCTCGCTCTAGTCCAAGTAGGAGATGGTGGTGTTTTGCACGGGGAGTGTTGGTGCATACAGAACCTGCAATCACGCACATCATACCCTTATGTGTACTTGTTTTCCAGGAGTGGCAAAGAAGGAAGGATAAGGGCTTTGTGATCACAAACATCGGGGTTTCACTCCTGGCTTCATTAATAACTGTACAACCATGAGCAAGGTATTTTACTTTATACATTTATTATTCCATTTTAGAAACGAGGAAACTGATACCATCCCGTATCAGTTATACAAGAACTGACCACAGGGCTCCGCACATCATAGGTGCTCAGTGAATGATAGCTATTCATGTTAAAATAAATGATAGCTATTCATGTGAAAATAATTGAACACCCTCTGATCTATAGCCACTATGCTATTACTAATTTACACTATTTGTGAATCCAAACCTAAATTTTAGCCCAGTCTTCCAAATTCAATAAACTAATTAACATGTAACTTTGTGCATATATTATGTGAGTTCTACAGAAGAGGCACAAACCACATCTCATCCACGAAAGCAGATATTATTCAGGTTAGTTGTCATAAATTCTGGGTTGGCAGAGTTTGAATCGGCTTTACTGTATTTGATAGAGACCTGGTGAGGAAGGCCCTCTTTCATAACGGTTTCTTGGAAACTTTTTAAAACTGGTAACTACTTTGGGAGGTGCAGATCACAGTGCAGGATACTGTATCTCCCAGGCAGTCAGCTGGGTTTCTACTGATTTCCTTCCATAGCTATGACCTCGAGCAAGTCACTTAACTTCCTTCTGTAAATTTCAGTTGCCTCATCTGTAAAATGAGGACAATAATGACTCCTCTCTTACAGGGCAATTTTGGGGATCAAATGTAGTAATCAATGTAAAGCACATCACACAGTATTTAGTGCATAATGAGCATAATTCAACATCTACTAATTATTATTGAGAAAGATAAGCATCACAGTTCCTTTGCTAAGTTAAATAGGAACACTAAGAAATGTGCTGAGTTGAGAGACATTAGGAAGTTATTAAGAGGTCTGTTGTGAAGTCTGACAGTTGTACAAATATGTTGCCTATGGTTGAGTTACCAATCATTTTAGCAAAGGACATCTAGGTTTGCAACAGTAATGATATACCACTAGATGGCACTACGCACATTTTACTAAATAGTTCTCAAGCTGTTAAGTGTCCATCATAAAGCACCTGCTATTAGTTACAGGTGATAGGAAATGGAGTTTCCTCATCCACATAACTGTATACACTTTGCAGTGATATACTAGAAAGGGCAACAGTTTACACAGTGAAATTACTTAGTTAACATTCACCACATCAAAAGTAAATAAAAGGTGTTCTTAAAAGTGGAATTTAGTATGTCATAGAATCTTAAAAATGATATTAGTGTTAATTGCATACATTAATTATTAATACCTCACAGTAGCTTGTCTTTATAAATCGAAATAGACAAAACTTGAATAGTTTGTCTTAAATCCAAGAAATCTCTTATTGAAAAGGGCCTGGGGGGGTTGTGGTGGGGGAGGGGGAGGGGGGATTCCACACGGGTAGAGTTTTCGAATCTCAAGCCATGCTTCTGATATGTTGCATCATTATAATAGGAGATGGAGTCTCAGTTCATAGTTAGAGATGCCTTAAATCCAAGTGTCTCTGGGGAAATTGCAAAAATGCCAAACTCATTTATAACTAATAGAAATGACTGGTGTCATAAACTTTATTACAAGTAGTAGAATCACATAAATAGGGTAAAATATAAAGGAGAGGGTATAGAAAGTACATGAATATCAAAAGATAACTTTAGGATTTAGCCCATCTCATGAATTAGTACAGGGCCAGCCTTCTCTGGGCCACATCACAGAGTCTGGGCCCAGGTCAGTGAATCTACGCATGATGTCCTTTTCCTAAGGAACATAGAGAACCTTTCAAAATCTCCAAGCCCAGACTCCACCACTCCCTGAGTCCAAAATCTAGGAGGGTGGGCAAGGGTTTGACAAAGCTTTCCAGGTGACTCTGCTAACCACGTATTCATAAGCCTCTGGAAGGCTTTCAGACGGCTTGCCACTAGGGAAGGTCAATGAACAGTCATCCTACAGTGATTTCCTTTCTGTCATTTTGGAAGAGTGGTTGACAACTGTGGTGGCACATTGGAACCACCTCCCAGGTCGGAAAATGGTTCCCTGGTGACGCTGCTGTGGCTGGTTCCATACATGGAGCTGCAGGGCACTGGGTCTGCTAGGCAGGCAGACGCTCAGGCCCCCCACTCAGACCTGGAGCATCAGAACCTGCCTTTTAACAACATCCCCAGTTTATTTTCACATTAAAGTATGAGAAGCAGTGCTCAAAACCAATCATTTTTATTCCTCTCACATCAAGACAGCCTGCTATGTTTTATTAGGTTGTGAGGTGTGTTTCAAGAAGCTGGTAATTATCAATTAATTTCTATGGTTCAAGCATGATTTATGTAATTATGTATATATATTGTTTTTGAGGGGTTTGAGATTTTTATAAGAAGGTCATTGCATTTTAATGTTTTCTTAATTATGCAAAAAGGAAATTGTAGTTGGGTTGGGAATTGAAGATAATTTGTTGACATGCCCAAGGGACTGCATATGCCTTTGGGGACACAGATCCTCCGGCAGTGTGTGCACTGTGTGGTGTGTGCACTGTGTGGTGTGTGTGTGTGTGTGTGCGTGGATCCATCTATGCATCCTCTCAACCCATACCCGCCTTTGCTACTTATGCTGCAAGTGATGGGACTGGCGGCCGAGTCGTTGCTATGACCTGTTTTCCCGTTACTGAAACATGCAGATAAAGGCAGACTTGACTTACTCATCAAATCCTAGAGTAAAGGACTCAGGATGTGTCGTGTCTCCTGAAAACTCACCCAATTCTCTCCTCCCTAGACCTGGTTCCTGACCTTCAAGGCAATTTCTAGATGAAATTTCCATTGTCACCACGCTCTTCAGAATAGGAGAACCAAGTTCAGGTGGCATTTCTGATTAGTTTATGTTGTGGGTTTGAAGTACCCAGTGGTGTTTGTTTACATCGTATATTCTGAAAATTTTGTTGGCTTGGAGAAAAGTTAATTATGGTGATTCATTCTTCTAGTTACCCAATGAAGTTTCAATGTCCTTGCCACTAAAAGATGAACACACAGATAATCACTGTCTTTTTCCAGTGATAGCTCACAAATGGAGCTTCCTTTCAGGATTCTATGTGCCAAATAAACTAAGTAAAAATGCTTTTAAGGAGCTTCCCCCCTGGGCCAGGCAGCCACAGGGTGGGGTGAGAGGAGGGAGGGAGAGAGACCTATCCCCTTGTGAGTGTCAGAGTGACTCCAGGTTGCACCTTCAGACTTGCCATCTTAAGCCGATAACTAGCTGTCTTTCTTAGCCTTCCATACCAGAGACAAAAAACTTCATTCATAAAACAAGCATTTATTTAGCCCTTATTATGTGGCAGCGCTGTGCTGGGTCTGGAATTAGCACGGGGAGATAGGTGCTGTCTGACCACACAGAGCTTCCAGGTGGTCGGAAGCAGAAATATTTAGCAAACAAGCACACTGAGCATGCCACTATAATAATCCATTTTCTCTTATACAAAAAAAAATGGGCTCATTGATAATAGGCTTAAATTCAAGTTTTTCTTTATTTGTATAATGGGAATAATAATATTCCCTTTTTTAATCTTACAGGTGTTCTGAGGAACAAAAAATTTTACATGGAAAACATTAAACTCTAAAGCACTATATGCATCTTAGAAATTCTTATTTTTGAGAGAAAACAGAAATTAAAATTTACTGCCACATTCAGATGAAATTATAAAACTTTCTCCCCTCTAATTCTTTCATTGTTTGTTTCACTGTGTCAGTAATAAAAATACAATCTTTCTTTAAAAATTTCAGGTTTGTTTTCCTCTTAATGAATATAACATATTATGAATCTATGAGAGATTATATCACAGTGATGAGTATTTTAGTTGACTTTCAGATCAAGTACGTATCTTGAAATTCAGAGAGGCTCAGCTCATGAGAAAAAAAGGGTTTTTCCATGTATCACTACTCACCACACTTGTATTGTGCATATAGGCATTAACATATGGAGAAACACTACCATATGCTTCTACATACAGAGTTGGGAAAGGAAATGACAAATGAGATTACAAAAACATTTTCAAAAGAAATTAAATCCAACCAGTAATTTTAAAGATTCTATAATAAACTATTCTTGATGTTACAGGTCATTTAAGAAAATGGAAGAGACTCTCAGAGGGCGGAACTGAAGATTAAGATAAGACACTATATTATAAAAAGCCCACATTCACAGTGCAGATTTAAATAAAAGAACTACTGGAGCTCAAACTACAGGGATGCTGTAGTGGGCTGGAAACTTGGGAGGAGGAGGTTTCTGAATCACAGAAGGATAAGAATACATGTTTTCGGGGGAGGGGAAACTCCAAGAAGGCAATCAAGCAGGCAGTAGCACAGAGTAGCGAATGCAGATGGTACAATGCAGATGGCAGGCAATGCATCTGCCATGCAATGAATGCAGATGGTACAATGAGATCTTGTATTGACTCGACTGGGCCAGAGGAGTGTGTGCAGGGGAGGGGGCGCTTCCTGGAAAGTAGGGTCTGTAACTAAGTAAACTTTTCTGTTGCCTATTATTTTACACTTTCCAATTTTTAGTAAGCAAATAGAAAGATTGAGAAAATGCAACCTGTATATTTTAATGCTTAGTTTCATTTTCAAACCACCATGTACGCTAATTCTGCCTCCCATCTACAGACAGCCAGTCCAGTGGAGAAAGACAGAAGTGATCTTTTAGCTCAATGAGTGGGTCTAATTCCATAAGCCTGGGGTGTGGCCAGGGCATCCCTAGGTTAAGCACCTCCTTAGAGGATTCTAAAAGACAGTGAAGTCTGAGAACCACTGCTATGGAGCATGACTTCAAGGACGATGTTAGACAAGGGACAGGAAGAACAGGAAATGGATGCTCATTCGACACAGAGGAATTTATTTAAGAGGTGCCGGGAGACTCCCAGGAACACTGTGGTCAAGAAATCCATGTGCAAATTAGCCAGTTGTTAAGATAGTCTCAAGTGAAGTTTTTCTTTCTTTTTTTTTCATGCAATCAGGTCTTTTATCACAACAAAACAGTGTTTAAAAAGCTTGGGTGGGAGAAGAACTCAGTTACATAGTATGCTTTGCCAGAGTCAACCAATGTATTTTGATGTGATTATGTTGATGATCTTGCCATCACCCATTAACCCAGGCTGAGTTTGGAAAGGAAATGTTAATAAAAAGCACAATTTTCATATTTGATAACCCCTAGTGAGTCATACCTTTTAAAATATGAATCTAAACATCTGAGTAGCTCACCAAATTACCTTTTGCGTCCAAACTCAACATCTTCCTTGCTCCCAAAGTATGCCTTTATCACCAAGGCCACTGTCTTTGCTAAGGATCCTAGCAGAGATGCACCATCTCTCTCAAGGAGAACATTTTAATTTCACTTCAATTTCCTGGTTAATGTAGATGATGAAATAATAGATAGAATTTCTAGAAAAGGTCTATAACATATTTTTGGTGTAAAATCAAATCCAATCTCATGCTAGTTCTTAAAGGCTCTGGCAGTACATCTGTTGTCTACTAGGAAAAATTATTCAGTGTTGCTTAAATTTATTTGTAGAGTTTCATCATTATTCAAAATGAGGTATAATAATTGTTGGCTCAAATAGCTGTCATACTAGAAATTAAATTTAAAAAAATTCAATTGAATGAGCACTTATTAAGTTTATTATTTTTCAAGGTATTGTACCAAGGATTGTAAAAATAATGAGAAGGTAAATGAAAAGAATAATCTGAACAATAACTAATTTCTCACTGCCAGTGTTTAACTTTGTTCAGAATATATTTAAAATCTTTAGAAGCAGGGAAATGTAATATCTTGTCTCCCTCTGGGCAGTAATTTTAGACTTTACTGGATAAGTCTATAAGGTTCCTTCACTGTGCTCTTACTACTTCCTGTATTCTAGCCCTTAGTTTGGGCTTTTACTGACTTTTACTTAAAATTTTTACAGTAAGCCTCATCACTCATCTCCAGTTTCTGCCCTTTTCCTTCTCTCCTGAGAAATATTTTAAGGCTTAGCTCTGGTTGTACCATTCTCCACTGCCTACTGAGGAAAATCCAAGCTTCCACACATGAAAACCAATGCTTGGACTTGAGTCTCCGAATCTTTAGCCTTATATCCTGATCTCTGACTTCTCTGAGACCTGTGCTCCAGCCACACTGGGCTGCGTACAATTCCAGAATATTCCCGTGGCTGCCTTGTATGTGCCTTGACTCCGTTCACACCATTCATCAGCTACACCCTTCAGTACACTGTCTCCAAGGCATCGCATGAGCACATACCCGCTCCCAAGGACGCCCACTCTGAGCCCTCAGGTGGAATTACCTTCCCTCTTTGTCGCTCCCAGACACCATCACATGTCTACAGGCCGTTTGTGCCACTCTGCATTTCCCACAGTTACTAATCAATAGGTTGTTCCCTCCATTTTCTAGGTAAACCTTTGGTTAGACTTCAGGGGATAGGAAGGTCTTTGAAATGATAAGCTACATTTTATGTTAACAGTCATGTGTGTTTTCAGGGAAAAGGGTCAGTGGCTTTCAGCAGATTCTCCTGAAGATACATGGTGAGAGAAGCTTAAGAACCACATTGCTAAATTATGAGCAACTTGGAGACATGCATTATATCTTGTTCAGCTTTCTATTCCTCATTTGCATAATGCCTTGTTCAAACTGGGTGTTTAATAATGCCTGGGGAATGGAACAGGGTGCCTAGTGTATGCCACACACTATGTGAAATCCCTAGACTCTTTCCCTTTGCCTCATGTTCTAAAGCAGCTCAGTGGATGCATTGAGCATGGTTTCCCACAGTACCTTTACTATTCTTTGTCTACCATGACTTGAGCAGATGACCACAATCCTAGATGCCAGATGCCACATTTCGAGGGAAGAGCATCCACAGGGCTGGCAACCATGAGGACTGTCTTCCACTTCTCCTTCGTAGCCGCTGATCTCAGTGCCCTGCATCTCATGCCCATCTGGCTAACATCAAAGAGTGGGCAAACAACAATCAGCTTGGAGGTGTTAGTTTTTCTGCACTCACCCTGTTCTGCTTAAATATGTAATTAATCATCTTTGTGTAATGAGAGTAAATAATATGATGGGAAATAAAAAATACACACCCACTCAGAAAATAGCTATGGCCTAGTTTGCTAGTACATGGAACACTGTCCAGGAGATGGGCTAGCATTTGGGAAGAACAGGTCACTGGATGGCTAATCTGCAGTACAGGTTATCGAGATCTAGAATATGGGAGGTCAATCTTTTGTAGGAAAAAAAACTTTAAAAGCTAGCAGAAAATACTGCTGAGGAAATCTCCAGGGCAGAAAGCCAAGATACACAGTAGGTAATGTTATTATTGATCTTGCTTTGTGCCTTTTCAGAATCTTGGCTCCACCTCTCTCCAGCCCTGTAGAAGTGACTGTCACAATGCAGACTTTGGCCAGCTCTACGCAGCTACAACCAGACAGCAGTGGGCCTCAGGTCCTTGCTGCACGCCTCTGATGCCTCAGGTGAATACACGGAGCCTACCCAACACTCTTACATGTGCGACCCCTAAGCATAAGCGCAGGCCACCCTTGACCAATGCAGGGAAGATCAACCGGATCAGTACCCTAGCAGTTCCTGCATTACCTGTTGATTTTCTTTTCTTGTTCCAGTTCTGCTACAGATTCAGTATCCAAATAAATAGCTTCCAGACAAGCCTTGTTGTGGAGCCTGCTTTCTGGAGAAACACAGGCTGAAGCACTGATTCTAATCGAGCCCTTGTCCGTCACTGACTGAACACTCCCAGAATAATAAATGAGAAAAAATTATTATGACCGTGTTCAGAGTAGATTCTGATTCCGTTTGGTCATGTAGTTTTTCCACAGCTTATCCTTCTCCACAATGCAGTATCAGTTATTGTGCAGTGTCAAATTTGACAAATAAATTGCATCATACTTCTTCTTACGTTGAAGTTCATTATCTTCCTGAGAGGCTAAGCTGCTTGGAACTCCTATCATTACTGGCTTTGTAGCCAGTATTGTCCACATGCTTGCCTTTTGGTGACAAGGCTTGACAGACATTGTAGGACAGGGACTCTGTTTATTATGGCTCTTGGCTAATATCTCGAAGTTAGATGTCGTTAAGTTCTCAACTATGAGATTTTATCTGGTATTTATCCAAGGGAAGACACTTAATATTGCTCTCCTTATCGGAACAAACAGAACTTGTCAGAGGTAGAGCAGAAGTCCTGGCCCAACACTGCAAATGAATAAAAATAGCCACAGACTTCATTTATTTCAATAGCTACATATGCATATCCATTTCTGCATTTGATTTCTTTTAAACACTCTACCTAAGAAGTAATTTTTTTCTTTAGAAAATGAACTTTTGCTGTGGGAACTAAAATGCTAGATACAAGTTTATATAGTAAAGTTTCAGGGTTTATCTACCACTTGATATCACAAAATCAGAAGCTTTATAATCATAGAACACATTCATTAGATTCTAAACTTAAGGATTTTCTAACACTAAGTTTGTACACTAAGGGATATCAGCACGCTTTCCCCACCATGGTCTAGCATAATGCTAGGCACACAGTAAATCTCAGCCCATATTTGTTGAATGGTAAATGAGTGACCAATAACAACAACAAATGTCAACCAAACCTGGATGAGGAGTAAATCAAGGTGACACCAGGAGTGGCTTCCCTGCAGTATCACAGGTGTGGTAATGTGGGCGGGGCCATTCTCCCATCCCTGTCCTCAGGGCCTGGAGACCAGGGAGCCAGGCTGTGGAATGGCTGCACCCTTTTCACATCTCTTCATTGCTCTGATGCCTGGCACTGGGCCGATTGGCACGCTCCCAAGGATGTAGCTTGGCAGGCCACTCAGACAAGGTCATCAGCCTTGCTTTGGCACCTGTCAGATAGGGCTGAGGATGCTTGAAGGCATTTCTCTGTATGTACCACTCTTCTCCAACTGACTGGGGCATTTAAAGATGAAGCACTTTTCTAAACTGTGAGAGTAAAAGGGCTCAGTTTGCATAGCTTCCTGGTATAATTCAGAAGCAGGGGACGCGGAAGGAAGCTGATGGATGTCACATCCCGATTTCTGGAAACAAGACTCCAGGTGTTCACTTTGCAGGTTGGACAGTGACAGCAGATTGATCAGATAAAGCTTCTGGCACTCTCTAAAATTAAATGTACTAAGAAGAAACCAAAACCCTGAATTTTTAGGATCTCAGAAATAAAAGCAATTAAAGGAAGAGCAGAAGTTTGCTCTGACTGAGGGAAAACAATTTCTCCCAGGTCCAGGTGCCCAGAGCGGAGCGGGCTCCCACTGCCGAGTCACTCCGTGGAAGACTTCAGTGGGTCTCTGCCACCACCACCAACTTCCCCACAGGGAATTGCTGGGAATGCTGAATTCTACCAATGAACTTTTCTGTATTCTAAATACACGACTAGAAGCGTTTGGCATAAGGAATGAAAACGAGTGTCAAAACCATTTGGAGCAATACAAAGATAATTATGCTTCAAGGGTTTTCATGTGCTACTTTATTTCTCTAACAAAAGAAACCTTCCTGCTCTCCCGTCTGACTCCTTGACTGGAGAGACCCCTTCTATCCTTCTGTGTTAAATACTTCTCCTTTGGAAGACTATACTCTCAGGGACCATTTCTATAGTTCGTTAAATACTTCTCCTTTGGGGCATCTATTTCTTGGATCGAGATTTTTACTTTAAATTTATTTTTTTATCCAATGTTCTATATGTCATTATCTGGAAAACGGAAAAGTTAATGGTCTTATCAGTGTGATAGACGGGGCCCTAAATGCCGACCCAGCCTGGCCCCCTGGATTTCTGGCCCACAGTGTTCACCTTCTCTCAGTTATTAAACCAAACATGAGTCTGGGAACTGCTGTGATGGGATTTTGTAGATACACTAAGGTCCTGAATCAGCTGTCCTTAAGGCAGGGAGAGTATCTGGGTGGGCCTGACCTAATTACATGAATTCTTTAAAAAAGAAGAGTTTTCTCTGGCTGGTCATAGAGGAGGAAGTCACAGAAACACTCTGGCTGGCCTGGAAGAAGCAGAGAACGCACATGCTCTGGATAGCCTGTGGAGTTACGTGGAAAGGACTGTGGGTGGTCTCTAGGAATGAGGGTAGTACCCTGACTGTCAGCAAGGAAGGGGGCCTCGATCCTTCCACCACAAGACAATGAATTCTGCCAACAGCCTGTCCTCCTGGAAGAGGGCCTTGAGCACCAGATGAGAGCTGCAGACCCGGCCAGCACTCTGATTTCGGCCCATGAAACCCTGAGCTGAGAGTCGAGTCATGCTGTGCTTGATCTCTGACCCAAGGAAACTGGGGAAGTAAATGTGTGTTGTTTTGAGCTGCTAGGTGTGTGGTAATTTGTTATACAATGATAGAAAACAGACACAGGCAGCCAAAAATCCACATAATAACATGAGGCAGAGAGAAGGAATATACTGGAACACCAGCTTGAAAAAATGAATGGGATATTAGCATTTATTGCTAAGAAATACCTAAATACCACTCCTGCAAGACTAGTCACCTGGATGGTGAAAAATGAATAATCTAGTGCAGCCTGTCCATTCACAGAAAAATATTCACTCAGGTCTTACTACATGTATAGCACTCACATGGATTAACTGTGCAGGGATAGAGAAACCTTTACGTAAACAGGTATTAGCATTATTTGGTTCGTAAGAGATCCTGAAAGTTTAGAGCTATTAAAGACAGAAGCTTATGTGCTAACCTTAAATTATATCTGGATGAGGGATACTTTAAAAAAATAGTTCATTTACTAGAGGAAGGATATTTTGAGAAACTCTAAAAAGTTCAGATACAAATGCACAACTTTTCACCTTTCCCTTTAAACAAAATTTTAATTAAATTGTTGTTGACATGACTGATAGGAAGAAAATTCACATTGTGGCTGGAAGAACTAAAAGATGATGCAGAGTCGGTTGTGGGCGTTGCCTTCTTGCTTTTGCTCCACCGTTAAACAGGAGGGAGTAGGTTTTTGATTTATTTCTCTTATTGCTTTTTGTTGTCTGTGAACTTACGGCTGTGTCCCATTGACTTCCAAGCAATTTTGGAAGGAATAACTGCTGACCTTGCAGGGTATCTGGATCATTAACTATGTCCATGCGGACCGAGAAAATAATGTTGCAGCAGAAAAGTTATTTAAGATAAAGGCCAAAATGTTACCATTTGCTCACATGCTTATAGAGTGTACATCAATTATTTATTTTTGTGGGAAGTCACTAGGAAATCTGGAAGCTAAAGAGAAGGCTATTGCTTAGAAAGAAGAACTAGGGATAGATCTGTATTCTTTATTCTGTACCATTTCTCACAGAGAGTAAAATAGCCAATTTGTTCCCTAATTTGTAGAGAGATTTGCCCCTTTATTTTACTGGAGAACATGCTGGTAGGGTACAGAGAGGGAGTGTATGCCAGGCATGGAGATGAATGGTGAGGGAAAGAAGCTGATCTGGAAAACAAATCCTTTGAGTAAAGTTGAAGAAATTTTTTGGTCTTAAAAAAAAAGATGGGCTTCTTGTCACTCTCCTCTTATTGCAGAGATTGGTCAATGTTTTTTGTGGACATAGGGGCATCACCTTATAACGGATTAATATTCCATTGGCATATACAGGGTGGGCAAAAGCAGGTTTACAGCTGTTTGTATGAAAAGTAATATAATAATAAGTACTAATACAAGAATAAACTCTTGTGTTTCATATACTCAACTATAAATCTATTTTCACCACCCTGCATACAAGAGAGGAAATAAATTTCTACAGCATTCTGATGATAACATTAAAAATACAATAAGTGAGTACAATTTTTAGAATGCTGGACTATTCCATGCACAGACTGGATTTTTTTTTGAGAGAAAAATTTTGCTTAATTTGGGGTTACAACTTAGTGTTCCCTTTCCCTATTTTCAAATAGGTTACAAATCTTCATCTGTACAAACTATTCTTAGTTCAGTCTACACGGAAATTGGTGCTGGGCCCACCCAGTCTGTGGGCCACAGTGTTCTGGCCTCAGACAGAAAGACTTTTAGAACACTGGGAATATATCTCAGCCTCCATGAGGAATTGCATTAGAGGCAATGAACATGGACGTCGGGGAGAGGGACCAATGCTCTAGATGGGAAACCATAAACAGAGCAAGCAAGGGCTGTGGGGCAGGAAATATGGGGAATTAAGTAACATTTCTCATCTTTAAATTTAGATAAGAAAGTAATCTCCTAAAAATCTATACTCTCCATGCTATATCCAGACAACATTTTTTCAAGATGATGACTTTACAAGTGTCAGTTTTTATGTTTTTTCTTCCATTATATAGTTTTTAAGTTTAGTTCTGGTAATACATAAAATAAATTTTACCTGTTAATAATGTCTGGGCCTAAAAATAAACAACCCATTTTCAGTTAAGGTCTATCCATTTCTATGAAGTAGCACTACATAAGAGTTTCCAATACAGAAATGCAGTTAGGAGTACATGATATGGATTCATTCTTATTTCTTTAGCTGCAGGGTGAAACTCCATTATAAGGTACCGCGATTTATTTTGGGTTAGGTTTTATTGCAGACAGAAGTTATCTTCTTGTAATATGGGGGTGTTTAATATTGGCAAATATTATGGCACATGAACACAGCACTCCTGGTTCCCTTCCTAGAAGAAAGGCTCTAACTTCAGTTAAAATAAGCCCGGCTGAACTGTGTTAGCACTGAGTAAGCACTTCAGCATCACAACTGTTATATTTCTCGTCAGGAAGGAAAACTCAGCAAACACATATAGTCCTTGCATTTCACACTTCTGATCAACGTAGAAACAATTTGGAAAAGAAGCTTAATTTCAGCAGAGTATTCAAAGATATGCTGACATTTCTTTCTGCAGCCTCAGTGTTGTCTAGTTTGTATAGAATATATCTTTTCTCATCCTAAAATGTGCAAAATTTGTAAAATACACAGTAAAGCAAATAATACTTCTGTGCTTACTGTGTACTGACTCTTTAAGCCTCAGCCTGGTTACCCCCCTGTGCAGGAAAGGCCTCTCAGCCACCCCCACCCCAAGGTCAGGGCGCTGCCTCCTCCGTGCTCCCACAACGCCACGTCCACATTCCTGTCATTACACCTCCACACTGTTTTTTATAAGTCTGTTTAAGAGCCCGTCTACCCACACAGACTCCGGACAACTTCATGGTAGGGATTGCCCGTTATCTACCATCGCTCTGTCCCTGGTACCTAGCACAGTGCCAAACATGGTGTAGGTTTTCATTATAAGTTTACTAAATTCAGAGGTAAATGAATGGATACACTGATGGCTGCTGGACAGGTGTGAAGTTTCTTTTTTTATTCAGGGATGGGATATCACTATTTTTCAAGACGGTGTTTTCCCTACTGTTTTCCAAGAAGGCCAGTGTGACTATGCCATGATTCTGGATGTAGGGTAAGGATGAGGGCCAGAAAAGAATAGGAAGAGGAAAAAAGAGATATCCAAGTGCAGTAGACCGCACTGCCTGATTTTAGGAATTGTATCTCTACCCCTTGTGGCTAAGGGCGAGAGACGACCTTTGGAATGCCAGCCACAGGAGATAAAGCTTGTCTCTGGTAGCAAACACCGCCTCAGTTCCTCTCCCTGCCCCCAGAGCTTGGTCGGAAGTCAATGACAGGTAAGACCCCTCATGGCGGGGGGCAACCTAAGCCAGACTCAATCACCTGGGAGGCTTTCATGGAAGGACTGGGGGGGCTGCAACAAAGAGCAATGGAGTCTCGCCCCCCAGCTTTGTCAAAGCCTGAGTCCCCGTGTTCTCTGAGAGAAGCCCTTCCTGGCTCTAATCCCCTTAAGCCTGAATACCTGATGGGGAGAGGTGCAGCTCCTTGCCTGGCCAGAGTGTGCCCTGGGGAAAAATCTGGCATAACAAAGACTTGCTGATAAACCTGTGAAATCTGCTCTGCTAAGAGTGCTTTCATTCATATGATAAGGGTCTGAGAGGAAATGAGTATGTCTCCCAAAGTTTCTGCAACTCTCTTCCTGACAGACACTGACTCTGAAGCCCTCAGATCTCTTTGTAATGTTATCTACTGTTTGATCCTTGCCACCCTGTATTCCTGTGTATTACAACCCAATAAAAGGCCCTGGAGGAGGGTGCTCGAGGCCTTTTTCTCCCCAGAGAAACAGCCCACTCCCCCATTCCCAAACAAATCTCATCTTGTCTCGGCCATATTTACTCATTCACGTGTGTCCGTGGCACTGGGGGGACCTCACAAAAGTAGTCGCCCCCACATCCAAGAAAGAGAAAGGGCCTTTATCAGAGAACAGGAGGAATGGAATATGGCCTGTGGGCTGCTGAGCCCAGTGGGGGCCAACCGAGTGTGCCCTCTGTAGTGCTGGTGCAGGGCTGACAAAGTCACAAGGAGTCTTTTTTCCTCCCCTCCCCCCCATCTATCTATCATCTCTCTCTCTCTCTCTCTCTATCCATCCTTACCATTTTGTAATGATATTTTGAAATTTTGAAACTCCCTATTTCTACTGAAAGTAGCCTAAGGAAGGCTCTGCCTGGCAATGCTTTGAGGAGACTGGACTCTTATCCTTGCTTCTTCTCCTCTATTTTGAGGGCCATTGTAATGAGTTTTTCTTTTTTTTTAAAGGAGAGAATCCCATCACTTTTTCATTGCTGAAAACATGGAGATTCTTTTTTTTTTGTCTGAATATGGGTGATGAGGTTGCGGGGGAGGGAGAGCTTTGCTTCTGCAGGAGCATTTTCCTTGCCCTTTAACATCAAACCTGCAAATACCCAGACTGCGAGTACAACCACAGATTCCTTCCCACATCCGGAGTGATTTTCTCACTGCTTTTTTTGTGGGGGAGGGGGCACTGGTTTCACTTTCTGTGAGGAGTCAAAACATATCTTTGATGTTGGACCAACCTATGCTTTTTCTCCATTCTTCTCCTGCCCCGGACTTCAGCCCTATCCTTCTGGGGCCGGAGCATAGCTGCAGATGAGATGAGTGGTGTGAGGAACAGGTGCACCCTGCCCACACCCAGAGTCATGATCAGCTACGTGCCTAAAAGCATGGGGGGGGGGGGTAGCCTGCTTGTGCTCCAAGAAACATCTGCTGGAGACTCTGGTGGGTTTTCATGTTTACCCAGTGGCTAATTCTCATGGGAGTCAATCAAGAGTTATGTGTATGTACTCAGAAAAACATTATGGTTTTCATTTTTTAATGCATCCAATACTAATTAAAAAATGAGAAGAGTTTTAATTTTTTTAGAGCAATCTGCTTTTAAAACAAAGTAACATTTTTTTCCAGGAGATAATGAATGCAGGAAGATGGCGGGAGTGCTGACCCAGCAGGGAGTGTGAATCTGCCCACGGTGATTAGTGATCTAACTTGTTGCTTACATTTTAAAATTTGGGAAAAAGCTGAAGCAAGTTCCTTTGTTTCTTTAAGTATTTTTGTCTCTTGCTATTGTATGATGTAAACACACGTAGTTAATATTTTGATACCAAGGATTAATTTTTTAGTTTCAGAAAGAAATTTGATTGTTTTCTAGGAGCTTAAAAACATTTTCCTATACTTGTAAAGGAAGCACAAATATAAGGAGGACTTAAAGTTTGATATTTTATAAAGTTCTTGGAGACCATTTTGATGGCACCGCATTTACTATGCCAAGGCTAGAGAAAAGAAGGAAAACATCCATCCGGCTTTAAACCATTCCAATGGCAGGCTGGAACACTTTACTTTACCAGCCTGGAGTAATTAAGCCTTCAGAATTACTAGGAATAGTCTTGCTGCCATTTGTAGATCATAATATACTTTTCCATGTTGTGTAAACATATTTTTGTCAATCCTTTCAAGAAAACCTAGTTTCAATAGACAAAGTAACAAGTGTAAACTTACAGGCTACATGAGGGTGATGAGCCCAAACAACTGGCTTACTTACGGTTGCATTTCTTCTGAACGAACCGAAGCTTGCATGCTGTTCTGTAGGTGGAGAGTCGGATACGATCCAGATCTTGAGCCCCTGGGGGAAATGTGTACATATGGTATTAGTATGCCATGTGTATAGACAGGAATAGATAACATTTATAAATAAAACAACTATAAATACAGCCCATACCTTAACCTCATTTTTATTAGAATATAAATATAACTTTAAGACTTGAAAGGGTCTGTCCCAGATCCCACAGGTTCTCGGGGAAGAGAGCACATGCAATCAGCACTGAAGATCAGAGTGTCACCCATGTTCATGGTCAAGAAGCACAACCTCAGCCCCATGGTGTCTGCCACTTCGGAAGGCAATCTTCTCAAGCTGTGACTTGTAACATTATCAGATGATCATCCTAACTCACTCACTGGTCACTAGAACAAGGCTGTGAGGTGAATACATGATGGATGTTGGGCAATTTTTCTGCCTGCCCAGAAGGCCAGAGCTTTTAGAAGTCCTAGTTTTCCCATTTGGAAGACAGGAGTGATGAAACTGCTACTACTTACATCACAGGGGTGGAAGGATGAATGAACGACTACACCCAAAGCACCGTCTGGCACACAGTAAGTGCAATGTGGGTATTCATTATTATTACTAGTATCTCACCTGCAATCTTTCCCATCAACCTCAGAGAAGGCTCCTTTATCAAAATAGCCACTACTCTTACACTGTGGCTTCCATCTCCTTTTAAACAAAGAAGAACATGCTCCCCATATTTTTGAGCTACTTCCCCTACTCCACTCGGGAATCCAGCATGGCTCACAGTGCTCACAGCACCAAGTCTGAATGTTCTTCTGCTCAGAGTGCAAGCTCTTCTGCAGGCTCTTTCCATTGATCTACCCAACAATAGTTCCCGCTACTCTACCACAGAACCTCTTCCCTGCAGGTGGGCTGCTTGTTACAGAACCTGAGTTTCCTCTGAACGGGCTAATCTTTAGACTGTGTCTAGCACACATCAGACTTTCAAGAAACATCAGTTCTCTGCTTCTAAACTTTTGGCTCTCTTGAAGCCCATGTTTATGGTTCATAACAAATATAAAGGCACTTAGCTGTGTTTTGACATGTATTTTTTTTAAAACATTTTGTTATTGTTGTTCAAGTACAGTTTTCTGACTGTACTTGAACAGTCAGAAACCCTACCCTTCCCTAACACCCCAAACCTCCACATATTTTGACATGTACTGAACTTTCTCTTAACAAGTAAAAGTGCTACATAAATGCTTAGAATATAATAGTTAAGGTAGCAAGTAAACGAACTGGTCTGCAAGTAAGTATATTAGGAGGCCAATTGAGTGCTCTTCTAATGGAACTCAGGGTAAATGAACAAGTGTCCTCACTGAGAGCGTTTAGCATTCCCTCTACTCAAACTGATCTCTTTGGATTCATTTAAAAATACTAGCAATACTCCTCCATTAATTAACATTAATTCTTGTAAAAGTTCATTACTTGGCAAACAGGTTCAATGATACCGAGTACTTGAAGGGTCAACAAGGTAAGGACTTACTGTACCCAATGGAGGCATTCTCTTGAACATGTTCTCAAGAGGTTGACCTTTTAGTCGATGGCCATGTAGGATTATTTGCAATGATAAGGTTGATTATAATGCAATGAAAAATAAATGGACTAATGTAAACTTTGACAAGTTTTTATATGGTGTCTAATTTCATCATGTGTAAAATGGGGATAATATCAATTTTATTGGCTGGTAACCTTGGGAGCTGGGACATCGTGAGCACCTGGCGGCAAGCAGACGGGTCTCCTTAAAAGGCTTCCTGTGCCATCTCTGAGCAAGAGCGAGTGATAGAAATGTCTTTCTTATATTTGAGCTTCAACTTGCCTCTTTGTTACTTCAACAGACCTAGTTTCCCTTCTGGAGCCATGTCATCTTTTCTCCCTGGCACTTGATCCTTTATTTCCCAAACACTGGAAAGCTGCTATCATCATTATTAGCATCTTCATTACCATCTGAAGACCATGTACAGAAGTCCCTGTTACTGTGTGTAGAGTTGAGCTGGAAGGTAGCTTCTCCTTGAGGTTTTAGGTCAAAGAGGTTCAACCGCACGGCCATTTCAAGTATGAGGTCTACCACTGAGCACGGCGCACAATAAGCCTTCGATGCACAGACATGGCTATTATCATTCTCATTATTATCAGGCAAGGATTTGAGACCCTAACCATTCTAGTCATCCTGTTCCAGGACTGGGTAATATCTCCTTGAAACGAGATATTCGAGATTAACCCGACTGCCCCAGACAATGCCCCACCTGTATAGAATACATAGAAAGCAACTACTTCCGCTTTGATAAGGACACTTGCTAACACAGTTCCATGCTTTGGACTCTTATTAAGCTTGTAGTTCACTGAGAAACTAGTTTTAAAAAATCATATGTACTTTGTTAAGTCAGAGTTTTTTCTGTTTTCTATTTTAATGTTTATTTGAGGGTTAAAGATAGGATTTCATACTCATCTGGTTAGTTTCTTTTAATTTTTGGCTCATGCTTCTAACCATTCTGATCATTTTTTAAATTTTGATTTTGTCACTGGTGTTTCCAAGGGGCTTCCAGGGTTTGGGTCCTCTGTCAGTCGGAGAGGCTCATGTGGGAGATGAGCACTCCGGGATGCCAACAACCAGGCAGAGCAACTGGCAGAAATACCTGAATGGTACATCTGCTTTTTTCTCTGGACGAGGGTGTCATTTTATCAATGCCGAGTTTGGTTCAACAGTCAGGAGTGTCACAATATTTAAAAATAATCCTTTAGAAGGAGATATTAGACACATAGATTATTTGTGTAAGATTTTTAAGAATAATGATTGAAGTCCCAGGTATAAAAAGACTACAACGCAGCACAATTAAATGTTGAGTTTCACCAAGATGTGAGCCTCGGAGAACAGAAACCCTGGCTCCTCGGCCCCTCCCTCTCACTGCAGTCCTGGCGGTAGTTTGGCAAACTACCAGGATCAGTGAAAAGGGAAGTCATGATGTGCACTTAATGGACACTGTCTTTTATTTAAGAATCAGGAAGAGGCCTGGAGGTCTGTCAGTGTTTCCTATCTGTGTAAGTTCTTCCTGACTGAGGATGTAAGCCCTCAGCACTAAAAGGGATGTGGTGGTCAGTGAAATCTAGCCTTTCAAATATAGTGGTGCACTATCTTGCACAGACAATGTGAGTGGCAACCACAAGATCCATAATGGGTTCTGAGAGCAAAAACACAAAACAAAAAACCGACCTGAAACATGGTATGCAGGCACCTACTCTTGTTTATTCACCCGTTTAACATAAATTTCTTTGTTTCTTCCTTAATAAACCATGAACTTGATTCACTTATACATGTGTGGGCTCTTCTTGAAGGCCTATAAATTGATAGTGTGCCTGGGCGGAGTTGCATGTCTTCTGTGTCCAAGTTACTGCTTACAACGAAGGACCTGAACAGGGCTGCAACCAGAGTCGCCCAGCACACAGCTAGAGGCCGTCTTCTGAGTTGCTGCCCCATTACTTACCCTGTGGATGTGGTCACAACACTACCTATCAGTCTACCTAATTGTATGGCGATCCAGCCCATGTCTGTCCAACACATGCACCATCCAAGAGACTTTGTTAGTATGTTGCTGAGGTTAAGTTTGATTTTTATTCTATGATATTTTCCTGAGCTAACAGTTGAGTGGCCTTATTAAGAAGAAAAAATAGTTGTCTTAATTCCTCTATAAAAAGATGAAATTTGAATAAATGAATAAGAAAGTGAAGCCAGTAGAACAACTCTTATTCCTAGAATGGTGAAATGTCTAGGGTTATCTCCATCTCTGTTCATAATTGGGAAAAAAATCCATTTTATCGAGAAACCTGCTTCAAATTCATCCCCTAGACTCCCAAGAATCCATATTCTCCTCTTTAGGTAAAAATGAGTATAGCCTTTTCCTTTTGTTTTTTGCAATGTTCTCTTCATTATTTCTCAAAATCATGGATAGTGTTTTTTTGTCATTATTACCATAATACTTGTATATAATTCTTTAAAACATGAAGGTTCAACTCATTTAAATAATACCTGAGGGACTTCTGCCAAGATGGAGGCATAGGTGGAGACACCATGCTTTCTTCCACAACTAAGTTTAGAGACAACAAAATATTAACAACAGAAAACATAGCCAGAACACAGAAAATTGAACTTTTCAGAAGTCTGATAACAACAAATTCTTCAGCCTGACCAGTAAGAGGGGCGAAGCCAGCAGCTGGTGGAGCAGGGTTGCACAGGAAAACTGGGTCAGACAGACTCAGGAGCGTGGATCCCAGGTGTGGGGTTGCAACTGGTGGACCCAGTGAGTGACCCAGTGAGCGACTGGCGTACCCAGAGATGGTGCAGGGCGGTGGGTTGACTGTGGTCCTGCATTTGTGCGCAGATAGACCAGCGAGGGAGTGGGCAGTGAGACGACGGGACTGAGCTGCCCCTGCAAGAGGCAGCAGAGGGGGCCGCTATTTCCCCGCTCAGACCCCGCCCCTACATACAGGGTCACAACCCAGAGACCTGGGCGGCCCCGCCCTGGGCAGCCCCGCCCTGGTAAACACCTAAGGCTCCACTCCTCATACCTACCTAACAGGTGTGAACAGAACAAAACATTATGGCTCAAGAAGAACAGCTCAAAGCCCCAGAGCCAATAACTCTAAGCAATGAAGAAATAGCAAAACTCTCAGATGCACAGTTCAAAACACTGGTGATCAGGATGCTCACAGAACTGGTGGATTTTAGTCACAAATTAGAGGAACATATGAAGGCTAAATTATTTGAAATGAAGGGGATTGCACAGGAAACCAATAGTGATGAAAAGGAAACTGGGACTCAGATCAAGGGAGTGAACCAAAAGAAAGAAAATAATGGCCAAACAGAAAAATATGAAGAAACAAGAATTCAAAAAAATGAGAAAAGACTTAGGAACGTCCAGGACATATTTAAACGCTCCAACATACGAATTATAGGGGTATCAGAAGGGGGAAAGGAACAGCCACTGGTGGAAAACTTATTTGAACAAATAATTAAGGAGAACTTCCCCAATCTGGCAAAGGAAATAGACTTCCAGGAAATCCAGGAAGCTCAGAGAGTCCCAAAGAAGTTGGACTCAAGAAGAAACACACGAAGGCACATCATCATTACATTAGCCAAGATTAAAATGAAGGAGAGAATCCTAGAAGCAGCAAGAGCTAAGGGGACAGTCACCTACAAAGGAGTCCCCATCAGACTGTCAGTGGATTTCTCAAAAGAGACCTTACAGGCAAGATGGGGCTGAAAGAAGTATTCCAAGTCATGAAATCCAAAGACCTACATTCAAGATTACTCTATCCAGCAAAACTTTCATTTAGAATGGAAGGACAGATAAAGTGCTTCTCAGATAAGATAAAATTCAAGGAGTTCATCATCACCAAGCCCTTATTATATGAAATGTTAAAGGGACTTACCTAAGAAAAAGAAGATAAAAAAGATGAACAGTGAAAGGACAGCAAACTCACAGTTATTAACCACCACACCTAAAACAAAAGCAAACTAAGAGGACAGCTAGATCAGGAGCAGAACCATAGAAATGAAGATCACATGGAGGGTTAGCAATAGGGGAGTGGGAGAAGGAGAAAGGGGGAGAAGGTACAGAAAATAAGTAGCATAGACAGTAGGTAGAAAATAGATAGGGGGGAGGGCAAGAATAGTAGGGGAAATATAGAATCTAAAGAACTTGAGACACATGGTCATAAACTAAAGTGGGGGTAATGGTGGGGATGGGGGGGTAGGGTGGAGGGGAATGAAGGGGGGGAATAGAACAACTGTAACAGCATAATCAATAAAAAAATAAATTAAAAAAAATTAAAGCTAATTCATTTAAGGCAACCTGATGCTCTTGCACTGTTTCCTCAAACCTCTCATATCCATGTTGGAGTTGGAAGGAAGTGACAATGAAACCAAAGATACAGTTAGGACAGCGATTTTCAACCTTTTTCATCTCATGGCACTTGAACTAATTACTAAAATTCTATGGCACACCACAAAATGCATTTTTTGCCAATCTGACAAAAATTAGGTGTAATTTTGATTCATTCACACCGATGGTTGTTGTTGTGCTGGCTGTTTTCATTTTTTAACTTGACGACCTTAGAAAAAGAGGTCAGTGCCCCAGACTAAACAGTCAGGTATCACACTTTTTAAAAAATTGAATTTATTGATGTTGCATTTAGCTCTTCTTTTCAAGATTTTTTCTCTTCCTTTTCCATTGCTGTCCCTTTTTCCCAGTCTCTCCTCAACCCTTTCTCCCTTCCCCCTACATTCTTTCCTTTCTTCTACTCACTGATCTATCCATCTATCTAGCCATCCATCTAGTCTTACCTAATTTTTTGCTTTAGCTTCATTACACTCTGAGCAGTTAACACAAATCATGTATGCTTTGCCTTCTATGTTTTGATAGTTCATTTAAAACCTTTTATATAGTCATTCAGACTCTTAAACACCTCATTCATTTTTAAAAGTCATTCAATAAATATTTACATAATAAAGATGAAGTTCATGAGCCTTGTGTCTGAACCCTTTCATGCTTGATGACTGACTGAATGTGTGTATGGGCATATGAGAGAGATAGGGGAGGGAGGGGTTTAAAGAAGTTTGGCATCAAAGATAATGCTCAAATTTCTACTTTAGACAACTCATTGGGGTGGAGTTTGCCCTCAGTGAGTTAAGATGCAAACAGGGAGGAACAAGGGTGAGGATGAGTGAAGGCTAAGAGTTTAATTTTCTGCTTAAACAGTCTGAGTTGCCTGTGGGAGGTCCAAGCAAAGCTACCCAGTGGCAATCAGATATGTGGATATGGTTAGTCCTGACCATGGAATACATTTCAGGAATTATTAACAAACATATAAAATGTAACAGTGTGTCTTAGCTTGGCCAAGAGGAGACTGTGTGCACAGGTAAGGGAATGCCATATTCTAGGTGCCCGAATGAGGCACACAGTGGGATAGCAGCTTCCTTTCCACTTCTCAGTTGGTGCCTAGCTGTTTGGTTGGTGCTTCAAGACTGCATGGCTGTGCAAATATGGGTAAGCAGAACCCTTGGCAGGGACACTGGCTCTTTTGTGACGAGTTAGTTAATGATGAGTCTACCTTAAGCTGCTTCATCAGTATAAGCAACTTAATCTGCTTATAGAAAACAGTGCAAGAGCATCAGGTTGCCTTAAATGATTTAGCTTTAAATTTTTATTATGACAAGTTTCAAATGTAAGCAAAAGTATAGAAAATAGTATTCATTCATACCTTTAAATATTTATCCTCAGCCTTTACTGTTTAATTATGAAGCAAATCTCAGGTATTATTTAAATGAGTTGAACCTTCATGTTTTAAATAATTATATACAAGTATTATGATAATAATGGAAAAACCGCTATCCATGATTTTGAGAAATAATGAAGAGAACATTGCAAAAAATAAAAGGGAAAGGCTGTACTCATTTTTACCTAAAGAGGAGAATATAGATTCTTGGGAGTCTTAGGGGGTGAATTTGAAGCAGGTTTCCTGATGAAATCGTTTTTTCCCAGATTATGAACAGAAATGAAGGTAACCCTAGACATTTCACCATTCTAGGAATAAGAGTTGTTCTACTGGCTTCACTTTCTTTTTTTTTTTTTTTTTTTAAGATTTTATTTATTTATCTTTAGAGGGGAAGGGAAGGAGAGAGGGAGAGAAACATCAATGTATGGTTGCCTTTCATGCATCCCCTGCTGGGAACTGGCCTGCAGGGAACCGGCCTGCAACCCGGGTATGTGCCCTGATTGGGAATCGAACTGTGATCATCTGGTTCGCAGGCCTGCACTCAATCCACTGAGCTACACCAGCCAGGGCTTCTGGCTTCACTTTCTTATTCATTTATTCAAATTCCATCTTTTTTGACAGTGAGGAAGCAAGGTTGGAAGGGACATAGATTGAGTTTATGTGCTGACTTTTTCATGAGCATATCAGAGGCAGTTTTAAAGGAACTCTTGGACGCTTGAGAGCCATAATGATGGTGAAGCCTTGAGGGAAAGTCAAAGTGTACATCAAGATAATTGGTCAAGAACAAAACTTCGGTAAAATCTGACTTCAGGGGGTTTGGAGGATATGAAGAACCAAAACAACAAAAACAAAAACAAAAGCAAACACACAAAAAACAACAAAGTAGAGTGGGCAGAAAAAGCAAAGGACCAGACTAGGTGGGTGGTGACAGAAGAGAGAATTTGCAGGATAGTGACCCATGGTGTTAACAACTTAAAGAGGCTGAAAAGCATAAGAGATGAAGAAGCAAGTAAAAATAGTCACTGTACCCACTGTGGCCTGTGGGCGTGGGACCATTCAGGTAATCTTTCTGAATCTTTGAGGTCAGTTTTCCTAAAACGCATAGTGTGCATTGCAAAACCACGGTCTGGGTTCCATTCCAACTGTTTACCAGCTGACTACAGTACACGTTCTGAGGAGAGTCTGCCTTCGAACCATCCAACAGCGCTTGCTGAGTACCTGCATTTGCTTCCTTTGATTTCTGGTCCCCCCTTCACTGAGAGGCCACTCTGCTTTCTCCCCAAGACCATTCTCTGCCTGTCGGGCAGCCTTCCAAATTATGAAAGAGTGTTTTCCAACCATTTTCCTCTCATTAAAACCTACCTATCCTGTGCCCTGGAGCCTTTTAAACCAACACTGACTCAGCATCTGAGGTAAATGGGTTTGAAGGTGAGGTCTAGGGTCTGTCCCTCAGGAGGAGTTCATGACAGTGAGTGACATGGATATGTCCACAAGTTCGTATGTGTTGAGAGCAGGAAAACAGAGGAGGTGAGTTTAATTCCAAGAACAAACTATTTATTCTGCTAAAATCAGTGTGGTAAACTTGTTTGAGCAGATAAATTTGTTCAATGACTGGAAAGGCCAAGGTGAGGATGTCATTTACATTTAACCAGTCTTTTCAGCTTTAATCTAAGTGCTAGATAAACCGATAATGAGGACTTTATACTGAAGGTACTCTTTGGTTAAGGGCAACTTGCCCAGAATTTGTTTAATCAGAGGGTAGGGTGGGTAGGCATGGAGTTGCCACTGTTGTTGTTGTTCTGTATATGAGGCTAGTCTTCTGCGTATTTGTGAGTCTGTGTTACTCTTCATTTCATTTCTGTGCTGTTTCTACTATCTGCTTTGTGGTTATAAGCTCAGCGTAAATGTTTAATGCACATGTGTGCCAATCACCTGAATTTGCAAAAACCGCTTATCTGTTGTTCTTCGTATTGTTATTTCTGTTCTTGGCCTTTATAAAGTTAAATATGCCTTAATGTTCCCCTCAGTTTGACTAAACTTGAGTCAGGTTTCTTCCTGACTCAGGGCCTCTGAACTGCCTTTTGTTAGAGCATTGACTTCAGAAAACTTTCTACTGTGAATTCTTTATCTGCCCCATTGAGCTATAAATCTCCCAACTTTTGGCCAGTTTTACAGCCCAGGAATACCTTTCTCAAGAACATGGGAGTCATCCATTTGAAATGTAATAACTGAAGGAGCTCTCCCAATCTCTGTGGGAGGGTAGAGACCTAACTTTCTATTTGTGACAACTAGCAGACACAGTTGACTGGCTTCCCACTAATATCCTTCAGTACTTCTACATCAGCTCACCCCAGTCCCCAAACACTCTCCTGCCTTTTGTTCCTGCGGATTTGGTTTACCTTCTCTCCCGCATTGCAGTAGTCTTGAATAAAGTCTTCCTTGCCTTCCTAACTCCTGCATATGCCATTTTTCTTTGACATTTGTAATTTCCAAAACAAAGAATCTTTTTGGTACTTTGTTTTGCTGTTTTTGAGCAAAAATATTTCTAGAGAATGCTTAGTTGACCAGACTTACAAGTTCCTCCTTTTTATACTCCTTCTCTAGACGTGAGAATTCTCTGGAGAAGTTACTTGCCCGGTCTCTATGTCAGTCTTCTCCGAAAATAGTTTCCTTGTCTTTCTGGGGAAGCTCTGCTGGTAGAGCTGAGGTGACCCATGTATTTCTCAACTATGTAACACATTCTCAATGAGACTGCCTTTCTCTTCTGTGTGACAGTCTATCTATCAAAATCAATTTCTCCTCTCGAAACCAGCCAATTGTTTTATCTGGGAGAACCCTACTTACTGTGGACACGTTTTACTTGGTGTTGGTTTGAGCATGATGCTCACTAATAGATTGTCAAGATCAGATGTGTTTGCCTGTTTTTGGCCCAAATCACAGCTTATTACTCAAGAAAGAAAGACACATATTTGTGTGCTTTTAACTACTCATTAATCAGGAGAACTTATAACATGATTTAATAAAGTACGAAACAACCTTAAGAAGTTCCTATAAAAATAAAGTTACAATTTGGAAAAGGAACACATAATTTTCCTAAGTCTCTCTAACTTGAAAAATTTAGAGCTCTCTCCATCTGTGGCTATAAAACTTATGTTGATCTTTCTGTGACTTGACAACATTAATTAAAAAAGCATGCGTGACATATGTATTTGTCTGTGCTAGGCACTGTGTCACGGATGATGTCCTTAAACTCAGATAAGTATTTAAGGATTATTAAATAATCACAGTTTTATAATTCTTAAGTGTGTTAGCTGATATAGTCTTTAATGTAGCAATGATAAATTCCAACATTTCCACTAAGACTTTACTGCTTTTTATGTTAAATATTTTTTCTTTTTTTTTTGTTGAAACACTGGTCTATGATGTACGTGGCTCTTGCCTTTCTAGTCTAAGAACTTATGATATGGAAAGATATCTGTTCTGCTTTATATTTTGTTTATATTTCTGCTTTATATTTTATGATGGGCAGGTAGTGATGAGGTTCCTTTTTCTGTTAGATTTGCATCAACAAGGTTATAATTCCAGGTGTGTGGCCATGACAGAATGAAGACACAGTACCAAATATGGCCTAGGAAATTGGAAGGTCATGGCTAAAACCATCACAGGCACTTCCTTCCTTCCTTTCTTTCTTCCCTTCCTTCCTTCCTTGAAGATTTCATTTATTTATTTTTAGAGAGGTAGAAAGAGAGGGAGAGAAACATCAGTCTGTGGTTGCCTCTTGCATGCCCCTTACTGGGGACCTGGACCATAACCTAGGCATGTGCCCTGACTGGGAATTGAACTGGTGACCCTTTGGTTTGCAGGCCAGCACCCAGTCTACTGAACTACACCAGCCTGGGCTAGACATGTTTCTAAAAGTGAAAAATGCAAGGAGCATGATTGAGATTTCCCACATCAAGTTTAATTTTTTTCCTCTTTGTTAGTTCTAGCACTGACTTGGTGCCACCAGATTATTGGGAAATGATAAAGGAAAATATGAATCTTATTATCTAGGACTTTTCGTTTATCTGTGCTAACCCTCATTCTTGACAATCAGTTGTAATATTCAGTGGAAACCTAATTTTGTCTACGGACTTCGCAGAGAAAAAGGCTTTCAACTCACTTCTGCTCATCTCCATTCTTATACAGGGAAAAAGAGATAAAAAGACACTAAGAGGATTGGACTCTTTTCCTTATAACATTTAATTTGAGATGTGTGTTTTCCTCCCAATCTCCAGTTCTTCTCCCTCATTAATAAGAAACTGGTCTGTAAGGGAGCCACTACCAACCAATTATTCACACAGCAACTGTGTATTTACATAAACCAGTAGCCTTATTTAAAATGTTCTCCACTGGAGTCAGTCTCGGTTTGGTTTCCTTCACTGACAGGTGACCTCTGAGCTCTTTTTAACTTAAGTTTAATTTCTTTTGTTTTGTTTAATTTTTTAACCTCTGGTTTGTAACACAGATTCTTCCATTCTGCTCAAAGTCTAAATGACAGCTTAGAGTTTGGTCTGGTAATCATCCTGACTCCTCTTTTCCATATAAACATATGATATCATTTTGTAGGTAAGACATTCAAGAATTCATTGCACAGCTACTATCAATGTCAAAGCCTACAATATGCTGGACACTGGGATAGCATAGAGAGATGACCACAGACTTTAAAGTTTAGTGGACTGTATTAATACCAATACTAAATAGTGTTTATAAAGTTGTCTGTGTGTACGTGTATATATATATATTTAAGCCCATGGAAATTGTTTTAAGATAAAATACACAGTGTACTAACAAATTACAATGCTTCACTAATTTATTTTATAGGAGGCAAAAATGCCCAAGTTTACACTTTATGCAAGAAATTTAGGACTCTAATATAAGTACACAGGTCATAGGACTTCACGCGCATTCAGTGGACACTGTGGGGTTTTCCTGAAAAGTTCCATACTTACTCATCTCTGCAAACAGCTGTCTTCTTTCTGCCATAGTATTTCCTCTTTTCCCACTATCTTCAATCATTCTGTGAGACAAAATGGGTACATTGCAGATTACCCTCCTGCTAATGAGGCAAACAGTCATATCTATGTAAACACATTTGCTGCAGCTATGCCATAAACACAGAGATAAGCTATTTAACACTGTTTTAAAACTACAGTTCTACTTTTATTAACTTAAATTGCTGTACATATTTTCCCCTATATAATGTAGTTGAAGTTGGTTAAGGGGGGGATATATGTTTTACTTTCTAAAACAAAAATATTCACAGTAGCAAATCATCTTGTATTACAACTGAACACAACCATTCAGAGTCTGTTAGGTGATTCATTTTTACATATATAGATTCTTTTTTAATTTTGAGAGTTTCTATGAAGAATATAAAGCAGACATAATGCATCCCATTTAACAAATGATGAGATTGAAAGTCTCATGAACTTAGTGAAGTGAAAGGCACAGACATTTGAACTCCATGACTGGTATGCCTTCAACCACATTCTGCTGCAAATTGTCCCTTGTGCACCCAAAACATCAATTTAGAAGCAGGTTATTTTCTAAATGTTTACTTCTAAGTTGAGTGTTTGGAACGCACAACAGTTTTCTATACATAATTTCATGCATGGGGTTAGGTTCACAGCTCTCCATGCAAATAAAAATACTATCTGCAGTGGAACTATCTTAAAAATACCAATACGTAAAATGGAGAATGAAAAAAATACAAAAAATGTCACTTGAGGAAAAAGAAAGTAATGAGAAAGTTAAAGGAAATGTTGCTTAGTCTGACAGAGGGCTTGGGCTAAATGTTCAAGGTTTTACAGGTTGATGGAGTTTATTTTTTATTATACCTAATTAAGCTTTTAAAAACTAAAGTTTCATATATACAGGTACGTGCATACATTTAGATTTGTCCCATTATATTTTGATTCTTGGGCATGGTAGATATAAGGCATAGCTGATCTTTTTTTGCCTGTCTTTCACTAGAGCCTGCTCTTTTTCAATATGGTTCTTTGTCCATGCTATTTTTTTTGGCCTGGATTGCCTGGGTCTCCCTATGCTTAGCTAACTTATACAGTTACCCTTCAGGTCTCAATTTAGGTGTATCTTCCTCTGAAATCCCCTCAAATTCCCTATGATTGGCTGGGTTTGGTGCCTTTTCTCTGAGCCTCCATAGCTGGCTATGCCTTCCTCTCAATGCTGAGCTTAACAAATCTTTACTGAGTACCTTTCGTACTCCTGACCCCAAGCGAAGCTCTGGTCATAAAACATGGATCTAATCACAGCTCCCACCCTCCAGGTGCTTACACTCCAGTGGAGCAGCTACCAAAGCCTAAAAGCACCATGAAGTAACTATAGCTATAGAAATGAAAAGAAAGGTATATGAAATTGAGAGAGGTTGATTACCTGGGGATAAATGGAGCAGAACTACTTGCAGAAGGCAGATCGAAAGGTTAGAGTGCTCTGTACAAAATGACTCATCTGAGAGTAAAGGGAAAAACTGGTGGCGAAAACCAGTGTGATGTCAGTCAAACAGCCTCACTAGTTCCTTTTGATTCAAGGATCATTGGCCTATTGTCAGAGAAGGAAAGAAGGGCATGGATCAGCCTCGGTTTACAGAGGCTGATCCGTGTAAGAGAAGTGTGTACCCATTCACAATGCATGGTAATTGAACCAGGGTCAGATTAAACAATAACCAGAAAGGAACAGAGTTACTAATGAAGCTTTGGTAACGACTCACTGATGAACATGATCAAATACTTTCTTTTTATAAGATTTTAATTATGCAGATATGATTGATATCTAGAGATCTGGAGAAAAACATGGCCTTCCTGATTCACATAACTCTATCTTTTTTACTCCAGAGGAAGAGGGCAGATAAGAATCTGACATCACAAAATAATGTGGATTTAGCTCCCAATTTTTATTTCAAGAGGATCAAAAGTAGAGTAAAAAAAAAAAAGACAGGGGAGAGAACCAATGATATGTTCCTCCATCTGTCTAAATATTGGAACAAGATGAAAAAAAACGTTGAAAATAAACCACAAAGGATGGCAGGTTGGAAAGCTCTGACTGAAAATGTCAGGGAGGAAAAGACGGGCTTCTGAACTCCCAGGGCTTCAGTCTGCACTGCTTGGTTGGTACTGATTGTTACATCTCTTTTTCTAGTTAACGTTTTGTGTGTCTCTCTTTAAGGTTTTTGAGAGAAGCAAACTCAAGAATTCTAAATTCTTCACAGTGCCCAGCAAAATCCAGTCAACAAATGCGATGTATATTTAGTTAAAAAAAGAAATAAAACAGAAAGAGTGGAAAGAAAAGTAAGAGTTAAGTATGCTTTCTGTGAAGTGGACTTTCAATTACATTTTCAAAAACTGACTTATAAAAGAGTTCAGTTTGTACTAACTTCAGAAATTAATTATTATTTGAAATGAGAGAAGCTAATTTATATTTTTATGATCTAGAGCCATATATTTTAAAGCCAAACCTTGTCTTATGAAACAGAAGTTGAAATAAATGCAAACTACACCAATGTCATCTTTCTGTCTATTCATCACCATTTTTTGGCTAATTAACTCATAGAAAAGCCATCATTAGCTGCACAACAGGTATTAATTCTCACTGCTCAGTTAGATGTCTACAGTATCAAGAAAAGAAGGAAAAACTCAGTGGTGTGAAATAATAGAAAGCACAGAATATAATTATGAATATAAAAGGAAAAATTACATACTTCTCACTTTACCCCCCGCATCACTTGGGGGGCATCACCGTTAGGTAAAATTCAGAATACGCATTCTCATGAGTATTAATGACGTGAGTATTATGAGTATTACTTATAAGTCTCATGAGTATTATGACCTATTAATGACAGTCATAGTAGTGAAAAAGGAGGGGCATGCTAGTTTACAGGTTACACTGATTCAATAGCAGGACTCGTGAGCAAAGCAAGCTCATGGGTCTCAACAGGCGAGGAGCATCACTGTGGGCACCTTGGCTTCCAATTTAACTTGAGACACATAATGCCCGACCACGTTCTCATTCCTTTAGGAAAAGGGAAGAGCAACGCTGTCAATAGGGGAAGAAGGGAGGGCTTTTACAGAGTAATTTTGCTTCTGAAATTGTTAAGCTTGGCTTTTTATGAATTTCTGTGTAACTGTAGCTGCCCCAAGTCCTATGGAGGAGATGAAGGGGAAAATAACCCATCTGTGATAATATGATGTCACAGGATGTGGCTCACCAACAGGCCTAACTCGTTAGTTTCTGTTGCTCCTTCATGTAGATGAGATACTTGCAACCTTAGAATTGACCGGAAGGTTACATAAATGTCAAAAGAGCAAAAAACAAAACAAAAACATACACAAAAAAACTAACAGGAGTAAATAAGTGATGATCAGATATTTACTGGAGCTCAGTCCTATGAACTATACAGGGTGTGTGTTGTTTTCACTGAAGAGAATCTCTCCACTCATTTCCTTAAGAAGTATTTGTAATGTAGCTATAATTCATCAGACACTCTGCTAGTTTTTCGAGATCCCAAGATTGATAAGACATGATCCTTTCCCTTAAGAAACTAGTAGTCTAGAAGATGAAACAAATTATGTTAACATAATTATAATATGGTGTAGTACATACAATAATGAAAGCATATACTGGTAAATAATGAAGTTTATTTCTAGATCTGTACTGCTAGATAGAGAAGGCATCAAGAATGGGTGACTCTGGAACAGTTTTAAAGGATGAATAGGAATTTTCCAGACAGAAAAGAGTGAACTCAGGGCAATTATAGTTAGAAGGAATCATGAACAAACATGGAATTTTAAAAAGTGTATTAGGTGCACTTGGGAATTGGGGATTGCTCAGCAACACTGAGCACAAGCGTGCATGGAGATGTTGGGGAGGTGAACAGGTGTCAGATATAGGAAGCCTCAGTTGTCATATCTGGACAGGACAGGCTTTCCCCCAGGAGACCGGGTGCCATCCAACATTTAAGCAGGGAATTGAGGTGTTCAGATTTAGATTTTGTCAAGGTGGCTCCAGCATGGCGAGTAAAGGAGAGACTGGGTAGGCAGGATGGTAGGGGGTGGGAGCACATGATGAAGAGAAGAGTCCAGCTAGTTGGATATTTCCATGTATGATTCAGGACCACAAATATTCTGTTTTATGCTAAAGGATTGATTTGAGATAGATTGAGGACACAGTCAGACTACGTGGTGATTGGCAGGTCACATGGAGAAGAGCAGAGACAGCCTGAGCTTTTGCTTTCCCACAGCACTTCACACATGATGGGAACCAATCTGCAGCCATTGTGGCAATAATGAGTTAGTGGGAGGTGAGCTCACTAAGCTACCCTTGTTCCAGCCTGGTCATCAAAACAGGGCTGTAAACAGGATCGGGAGAGTCCCAACTCTTTGCCCTTATATTTGGGGGAGGAATGAAGTAACAGAGAAGAACAGTGTGGGAACTAGGAAGATATAAATAATAAATCTAAATGTAGCACAGAGATTGTTAGAAGAAAAGTGAACTGTATTTTGGAACAGTAAGAATAAATTCACATTAAAATACTGTAATTGAAATATTACATCCCAAAGTAACTTCCTTCACAAGCTCGAATCCAACATCACCCATAATATACATTTCTTTTCCCCATGACACAGAAGACATTTAAAAGGTAGAAGCTTGCCCTAATGTTATCTTACATTTGTGTATATTCCCAAAGACTATAAAATGCTTTTCCCTATACCCTTGTGAATAGGTAAGGGAGAAGTTATTTCCAACTTAGAGATGAAGAACCTGACTCCGGTAGGTAAAGCGGCTGCCCACAACACAGTGCTTTCTGGCAGGGCAAGACACTGAATCCTTTTTACTTTTGCTTTTAATTTTTACATTCCTAAATTCATATGGGTTTTAATCACCAATTATCTTATTCCAGATGCCACTTTTTAATGCAAATTAAGGTTTCTGAAGCTGGTAAACTCTAAAGAAGTTGATAGAAGTTGGTGATTATCAGGCCAAAAGGAGAACGGAAGGGTCCACAGCTTTCTCAAATTTCACTGAGAAATTCCTCTAGTTCATAATGAAATTCTTCTATTTTAAAACATAGTTATACTGGAAATAATCATGGTGATTAAAATAATTCCCAGGCTCCAGATTTATGCAAACCCAGACCCCTGTAAACACACCAACTTGCACACTGATTCACACTCTTGCAATTGCAGTCCACACAAGCCAGCAATGTTTTTAGCATTGTCTGGCTCTGCTTTGCTTCTGCTGCACTTTAGCAAGCACTTCCTTTAAGACTTGCAGGTTTCGTGTTTGGCATCATGGGACTGTTCCTATGCTTTATTTTTCTCCGTTTCGCTCCAGGTGGGTAACGAGAAGATGCGGGGTTTAGCAATCACCAACGCTGCCCACTCTCCGAAGTTAATAACTGCAATGAAAGCCGTTTCAAGCTCCATCCCTCCTTTAATTGATTTATTGGCGGCATTTAAATGCCTGTTTCCATTTCTGTTAATGAAAGAGGCCTCGGATATGACTTTCACAGATTTACAGTCTAGTCCTAAATAATAAAAAAGTATTCAGAGCTCTTTCCTGAGGCAAAATATAATTGCATTTGCTTTTACTGTCTAGTCCTTTATTGTGATGAGCCCCTGGAAGTAGGGAAATGCTGTTACTCAAATAGATGGCTAGAGTGGATTTCTGACTTTATCTTTTACCTTGAATGTCATCCTCTGCTCTTGGAATTTGGGTTTTGTTTTGGGGGACAAGGGGCAGAGGAACACTGTTGTAATGTAATGACCAGCTGGATATCTTTGGGATTTGATCCTCCCTGAAGAGTATCTGCCACAGTAGCTGTCCGCTGTGGCTGCCCATCACAGCAGCCTGGAGACCGGATCAAGCATGCAGATACGTGGATGTGCTGAATTTGGGGCTGCAGCGAAGCATTTGTACTTTTAAAAAGCATCATAGGTGTTCCTGATACACAGCCAGGTTTGAGCTAGAAGTATGATACCAGTTGAGTTTGACCATGAACTTAATTGCAAAACATTATGTTGGAATTCTTATGTTGCTTTGTAATACAGGGTCCAGCAGAAGTAACACGTGCTTGAGTGTGGTTGGTCAGGTAGTAACATGGGTGTAATAATTTAGTTTTAATTTGAACATTTCACCTAAAATGTCATATGGTGTGCTTGAGTGTGACATTGTTATGTTACAGAATTACATGCTTATAATTTTGTAATAAAAAGGGGGCGTTATTTGTGCCAGATCCTGTATGTTTCTCTAATTTGTAAGACACATTTCAAGCCAAGGGAGAAGTAATGAATTCTTTGGGGAATGTAAATATACATAAATGTATACATACATTGATATGGGCCCCTAATGAGGCAAACTTTTAAAAAATAGGAGATGCCATTGAAAATGAGAAAACCATTTTTACCCTGGAAAGAACTGCTCTCAGCAGTAATTTCTAGTCAGGAAGGAACCTGCTGTTCTGAGGTAAGAGTGTTCAGGACGTTTAAGGACATTGGGTTTTGTTTGGTTTCATCTGATTTCATTTGCCTTGGTACAAGGCTAGGACTCCTGCTCCAGAGCAGCTGGTATCGCCCTCACCTCCCCCTTCCTATTAGTAAGGGTTTAGAGATTGCAGGGGGAGGCTGGGAGCAGTTTGGCATGAGTAAAAAGAGACCTTTTAGAAGGAAGATGGTCCAAATTCAAATTCTGTCATGTGAAGTTCAAAGTTATGATGGAATAGGGAACTCTGCCTAAGAGCTTGATCAAAAGGACCTCTAATGTCCCTAGGGAAGGGCACCATAAGGGAGGGTGGTCTGTACTCCTGCCTCCAGAACTGCATTGGGACCTCAGATTTTTTTTAGATAACCATGTTTTATCCAATATGATGTGCCTTTGGGGCAATGTATTTTTTTGCATGCGTGTGTATCAAGAGCAGTAATGTTATGTGGATAGGCCCACACGGCCATCGTGGAACTATGGCTGACCTTGACACTGGGCCGAGGGTCTCCCCTGTCCTCCTGCTGGGACTGGCCAGGTCTTAAAATTTGGGAGGAGAGTGTTAGGAAATGACTTTCAATTGTTTGAAACTTTACATTTAATGTAAGATGTTATTGTCTGTAAACATAGGTCTGTTTCTCTTTTCTACACATCTACTCAATGAAAACAAATAAATGAAAAGTCCCCTCCTTTCTGCCATGAGAAGACTTTTTCACTAATCTGTCTTCACTAATAAGACAGCCCCCAATTTTGTAGTCAAATTTTTGAGCTTCACTACTTCATTACAGTGAGATTATACTATGTATGCATGGACACTTATAAAAGTAAAATTTTACAGATTGTAATTTCAATTTTTTTCAAGTGACTGAGTTACATTTAGCCTTTTAGTGAAAGGCTGTGACAAGGCAGAATGTATTTGCTGGTTAAGCAGTATAATGCTGTCTAGCCTGCAACTTCTTTTAAGGTTTCGACCCTTTTAATGCTTTGATTAAAGATATAGACCTTCACTCCACTCAAATGTTCATGTCCATGGATATGCAAATGAAGGAATTCTAGTCCCTTGCTTGGGCTGGTTTAGGGGAAGAAGGCCAGGACCCGGTGAGAATCAAAGGTAGTTTTATTTTATAGGTAGCACCAACTTTTAGCAAAAGGAGCAGCCGGTTCCAACAAATGCGGCTACAGAGCAACTGCCCAGGAGAGAGTTAAGAAGGCTGGTGGTAGCCTCCTAGAGCCAAGACAACAGGAAAGATGTTAAGGTGGAGCAATGATGATGGGAGAAGGCAGTGATGAGCTCCTCTCGTGGTAGAAACTGGAGTACCTGGACATACAACTCAATATTCATGTGTCAGGCAACAGTTCTCATATGAAAAATCCAGTGTGATTTAAATTATTAGTGGCACAACTCCTTCTTCCATGGGCTCATTGTTCTCTCAGCTTCTAAAAGAGTGGTCTCCATGAGGAGAGTTGGGAAAGGAACGAGAACAGAAGTATAGGACAGAGCTCTGAGAACCAAGATGTAGGCCAGGGAGGCTTGCATACTTTCCTATTTTCATATCTATTTTTTATTTTTGGTATTGGGGAGTGCTGAGTTTGGAGAGGTGGCAAAGGGGGAAGCAGGTAAGTATACTGTTTCCTGCAATAGGACAAGAAAATCTAATTTTTTTTCTCAGAGAACAAATAATATTGGGTTGGCCAAAAAGTCCTTATGGTTTTCTCCATAAAATAAAAGACATAGTTTACATTTTCACCAATAACTTTATTGATATGGATATTGTGAGTATGTGGGCCATCTTCTGCATGGTATAACATTGATTGTTCTCAATTAATGTCTCGATTATCAAATTCAACTGGTTTACCCAACCGTGGAGCATTGTTCAAGTGAGAAATCTCCAGCGTGAAACATCTCAAATCACGTTTGATCAGTCACTACGCCTTCTCCATATGCTGCACAAATCTTGTTTGTGTGTATTTCAGTGTATTACCTTTCTTGAAACAATAAACCATAATATTCCAAAAATATTGCATATTTTCTTCCATCTTTAATATTAAAGTGGTTACCCCAAAATTCATGAAATTTGATGTTTTTCTAAATGTGCACTGATATAACAGCTGTCACAATACAATCTAAAAAAACCATTTCCAATAAAGTTAAAGACAACTAAGTGCTACTAGAGCCATCTTACAGAAAAAAACCAAACTTTTTGACCAACTCAATAATAATAAAAGAATAATTGCCACTATTTGAAACATTTACTATTTTACAAAAAGCTTACTATGTTCCAAGTACTATGCAGAATTTTTTCATTATGTTCTTAGAAGAATGCCATAATGCTGTATTATTCCCATTTTACCCATATGGAAACTGAGCTTCAGAGAGATTAATTGCTCAAGGGCCTCTTGAGAAAGACCAAAGTGGTACTGCATGAAGACTCGTGGGAATAGCTCTTCTTTTCCTGAAGATAGTGATTGATGATAGGACATTGCCAACACACACACACACACACATGCACACACACACACACACACACAGAGAATGGGGCTAAAGCATAATTTAAGATATGCATTAGAAGATGCCAAGGGGAGCTAGGCAGGATGGAGTTGAAGAGTTATGCAAATTCCACAATTTTGCTGAGGAAAGGAACCTGCCAGTCATAAGGTGGTTTTATCTTCTGCATTCACCCCTTCATTTTCTTCCATCTCTCCTCTTTCTACTTTACTCCCTCTTCCTCTAATCCAACCTTCCTTCTTGCCTTTAGTTTTCTTTCCTAAACTCAGTTCCTTTATTCATTGTCTTCATTACTATGTTTACAAGGGAATGTGACTCAAACCATCAAATTATACCCCAATAAAACTAGTCGAAAATTAATTTTATGCCCTTAAAAATGAAAATTTCCCTGAGAGCAGCAGCAATGTCCCCTTAGTGTAATTAATTTAGTTGGTTTTAAAAACATACCTGGTGAGGGACACACAGGGAGGACATGGCACTTGTGATTGACAGGCAGAAGGAAATAATCATGGCTCTTGAGTGCTTCCTGGGAGGTCAGGTTTGGATGACATGCCCTGGGGGCCACACAAGCAAACTGTCCTTTGAGAGAACGAATATGGGAGGGCAAATGATGAAAGAGGGCTGAGGTAGGTGGAATCACTGATACGATTATGTATTTATGCATTCAAAACCAGTAACAAAGTATAAGATGAACAAAGGGGTCCAAATACAGTACATGAAGAGTATAAGAAGATCATAGGAAATGTTTACTAGATTAAAAGAAAAGAAATTCCTTTCTTCCCTATTAATTCTTTCAGATAATTTATTTGGGACAGAACAAATACTTTTAAAGGCTAAATCTCAAGAATTCTAGATTGCAGAAGGAGCTATTTTGTTCTCACTGAAAATGAGGACTTAAGGTTAAATTTCTAAATTTAACCACTTTCCAATCTAGTTTAATGTGTTGGTAAAATGTGGAATAGAAATTAACTCACTAATATTAAGTTAAATATTAATTAATATCATGCTACCCCCCCCCCCCATTCTCTCTATGGAGAATATCTCAGGCTAATGTAATATAAAATATCTTAGAAAACAGCGATGACATTGTAGGGATTCTGATGATTGCTATCCAATAAAAGCACAGCCAAGAGTGTGGAGTTAATGAATGCACATGCCAGAATTAAATAGGCCACATGGAAAAGAAACAGGCAGAGTGTATGAGAAGCCAAAAGTAATGGCTGCAAGGTCCCCTGCAGCAAACAATAGCATTTTCACACCATGGTCCTTTCCCTGAGACTAGGGTTGACAAGAGTACAGAGTGGAAAGAGAATAAACAGAGGCAGCCTTATTTCTTGCCCTGGATCTGTTTTCTATGAATTATAAGGCTCTTAATTATGTCCCTTCGACTGAAGAGAATTTTGTCTGAAATTAAGAAACAACCAGAAGTAATCTCTGTTTCTTGATCAAACCATGGCTTTAAGTTGGCGGCTGCCAAGAATGTGAGTGGGGAAGAATAGCTGGTGGGAACGCTCCTTCCTTTTCAGTCTGGGATCATGCAGGCCCTGTGAATCACCCTGTGAGGCAGAGGCACAGATGTCTGGGTAATGTAGCAGGAAGGGACTAAGAGGTTCATTCAATGACGATAACAATAATAATAGTTAATATTAATTAAGTGCTTCCCATGTGTGAGTGGGCTCTGAATTAAACTTTTTACATAAAATATCCTATTGATTTCTTATCCTAACTCTGAGATAGGTCATAAGGCTGATGAAGTAAGGTAGAATAATGGACACCAAAGATGACCACATCACAGTCCTCAGAATTTGTAAATCCGGTACTCACAGGGCAAAAGGGACTTGGCCAATGTGATTAAGTTAAGGATTTCGAGATGCACAGATAATCCTGATTATCTGGGTGGGCCCGATGTAATTATAACAGTCCTTATAAGGGAAAGAGAAAGACTGAATATGGAGGAAAAGCCAACAAAACAATGAATGCTGGTGGCCTCTATAAGTTGGAAAAGGCAAGGAAATTGATTCTTCTCTAGAATTTCCAGAAGGACAGCAACCCTGATGACACCTTGATTTTAGCACAACCAGACCTATTTGGGACTTCTGGATCTCCAGAACTGCAAAATAAACACTTGTTTTAAGCCACTACATTTGTGGTTGCAGCAACAGGAAACTAATACAGTTGAGAAGCATTAATACAAATGTTCACAAGACCATTTTGCTGGCAGCCACAAAGCCAGTTCGGAAGTCTCTCTGGAGGCTGTGTGTAGCCATCACACCACATTGCCAACCCATTCCTCCTTAGATTCATTAGCTCCTGAGTATAATTCACTCATTTATTGAGAGCTACTATGCTAATTTCTAATTTTCATGAGTTTATTTCATCCTCAGGTCTGGTGGTACTATTATCCCCATTTTACCGATGAGGAAAGTGAGACTTAAGAGATTTTAGAGCTGCAATTTAACCCTAGGTCAGTCTGACAGACTTTCATTACAAGCTTTCAGCTTCTTCATCCTGCTGCCATATACACTGAACAACATTATGGAGCATCTGCTAAATGCCATCATAAAACAAACTCAAGGTTGAGTACTTTCTCCCTCAATAATTCTTGAACACATCTGGACGGCTCATAGAGGGGGTCAGAATATCAACTACACTCCAGAGGGTTAGTGCTGGAATCCCTGGACAAAACATTACCATTGTATACACACTTTTGATCTCAGGGGATTCCAGGTTAAAATTAACCAGACTACCCTCTGATCCCACTTATAATAATACATTTAATTAGCTCTTATTGCTTAATTATTATGGCCTAACAATACAGGTAAATATAGTAAAGAATATTTTCCAGCTTCCAGTCAAGATGGCAGTGCAGGTAAATGCAGTACTCAGAACCATGATCACATCAAAATTACAATTAAACTACAGAACAGCCACCATTCAGAACCACCTGAAATCTAGCTGAACAGGAGTCCTACCACTAAGGATATAAAGAAGAAGTCAAGTTGAGACTGATAGGAAAGGGAAAAGTGCCAATGAGCTGGTCCCCACGTGTGGTGCTTAAATATTGGAAGGGATAGCTCAGTTGCTGAGGTCCCCCCTAATAAACCAAGGTACCAGAACCCCCAGCCCAGGGTTCTAGTGCCAGGAAGACAAATCCCCATAACTTTCGGCTGTAAAAACCAGTGGGGATTTTGGCTGAGTTAGACAAAGGGCTGCTGAAGCCCTAGGCATTCCTCTTAAAGGGCCAACATGTGGACTTACCTGGATTCACTGGCTCCGAGCTCCAGTGCTAGGGCAGCAACTTGAAAGGTGACAGGGACATAAGAGGAACTGAACTGTCTGGCTCCAGAATGAGGGCTGAAGGGCCAGCTTTCTCCTAGGTATAAGTGCTGGCAGAAGCTGTATGGGAAACTTTGAAGAACCTCTGTTTAACCTTTATTTGCCCAGGCCCCAGGCGCCCTAGGGAGAATGATGGGGCTGTCTAGGATAAGTAAACAACAGTGCATTAGCTAGGACTGAGATTAACACCCCTGCTGTTAAAAACTGACCTTCGAATTTAGCCTTTGTACTCTGCTTCTGCCCCATAGCTAGAACTAACTTCCGCATTCCAATTCTGTATCCTGCTTTGCTACGTAGACCAGAAGACCCTGTAAACTATAAAAACCCAAGAATCCTTTGTTCAGGGCTCAGAATTTGGATACTGACTCGTATGGGCCCGTACACGTTAATAAAACCTCGTACTCCAGAAACCCTCGGTGTCTGGTTGCTTCATTTTCCTGCAACAAAGCCATTTGCTGAGCCCTTCCCCACAGAGCCGGCAGGCAGGAGCCACATCTGAATCTCCATCAACCTGCTAACACTGTTCAGATGCCCTGGTGATTCTCCCACCCAACTAGTTGGCCCACTCAATCCCTTTCCAGTGGTTTGTCCATACAAATGACATGTCTTGGCTCATGCTGCTGACTTTCCTAAAACTTCCCAAACAAGCAGCATTTGGGCTCAGCATACCCTGTATCTCTTGCTAAGTGGCCCCAGGCTCAGAACTAAGGGCAGCCAGCCTTGGTTCATAGCTTGGCCTCTCCTGGGCACCTCCAACTGCAGTACAAGTAGCAGTCACCTGCATATCACTTTGTACCTCATACTAGGTGGCCCAGACAGGGCACAGGTAGGGGCTGACTTTGGCTTATACCTCCTGGGAGATACCAGAGTCAGCACACTCAGTGGACAGCTTCAGGTCACCTGGAAGTATCACCCGACCACTTCCATGAGCAACACACTCAAGGGGTGTGTTCAGTGGGTACATAAGCCTTGCTAAATTAATTCCTGCTTTGTGGAGTCAGTTTTGCATCTGATTGACCAGAGGATAAATCTTTCTTATTGATGTGCTAACAGCAATCAAGGTTAAACTGCAAGAGGAAGGTGCCCATAGCCCACACAGGGGGCACACCTGGAGTGCCCAGCTTGAGTGACTGGTGAAGCCACACCGTCAAACCCCACAGGACACCTATTATATAAGGCCAGTCTACCAAAACCAGGAAATGTAGCAGCTCTACCTAATACACAGGAACAAACACTGGGAGGAAGCCAAAATTAGGAGACAAAGAAACACATCCCAAATGAAAAAACAGAACAAAATTCCAAAAAAGGACCAAACAAAATGGAGACAAGTAATCTACCAGATGCAGAGTTTAAAACCCTTGTTATAAGGAGACTCAGTGAACTTAGGGGAAGAGTAGAAGAACGAACCAGTCAAAAACAAATACAATCATTGTAATGAAGAATACATTACAGGAAATCAACAATACTGTAGATGAAGTAGAGGATCAGATCAGTAATTTTGAAGATGAAGAAGCAGAAATACCCATTCAGAATAGCAAAAAGAGGGGACTTCCACCAAGATGGAGGCATAGGCGGAGACGCTGTGCCTTCTCACACAACCAACTTTAGAGACAACTTAATATTAGCAACAGAAAACACAGCCAGAACACAGAAAATTGAACTTTTCGGAAGTCTGTTAACAACAAATTCTTCAGCCTGACTGGTAAGGGGTGAAACCAGCAGCTGGTGGAACGGGGTTGCACAGGAAAACTCGGTCAGACGGACTCAGGCGCGCGGAATCCAGGTGCAGGGTTGGATCTAGTGAGAGACCGAGCAAGCAACCAAGCACGACTGTGGGGAAACAGCGAGGGAGCAGGGCTGTTGGTTGACTGTGGTCGCGCATGTGTGTGCAGATAGACAAGCAAGGGAGTGGGCGATTGGACCGGGACCCAGGATGTCCGGGCGGCGAGCGGCAGCGGATGGCATCGCCATTTCCCCAGCTCTGACCCCACCTCCACATACAGCGTCATAACCCAGCGACTCTGAGTGGCCCCGCCCAGGTGAACCACCTAAGGCTCTGCTCCTCACCCAGCGGCTGGAAACAGCAGAGTGGGCCGCCATTTCCCAGCTCTGACCACGCCCCCACATACAGCGTCACAACCCAGCGACCTGGGAGTCCAAGGCTCTGCTCCTCAGACTTAAAGGGAGCAAACAGACCAAAAATGGCTCAAGAAGATCTCAAAGCCCCAGAGCCTATAAATCTAAGCAATGAAGAAATAGCAAAACTCTCAGATGCACAGTTTAAAACACTAGTGCACAAAATCCTCACAGAACTGGTTGATTATAGCCACAAATTAGACAAACATATGAAGGCGAAACTAATTGAAATGAATGGATTGCGTGAAAAAGGAAACTGGGACTCAAATCAATGGAGTGGACCAGAAGAAAGCAAATAATGGCCAAACAGAAAAGAGTGAAGAAGCAAGAATTCGAAAAAAAATGAGGAGAATCTTAGGAACCTCCAGGACATCTTTAAACGCTCCAACATCTGAATTATAGGGGCACCAGAAGGGGGAAAGGCACAGCCACCAGTGGAAAACTTATTTGAACAAATAATAAAGGAGAATTTCCCCAATCTGGCAAAGGAAATAGACTTCCAGGAAATCCAGGAAGCTCAGAGAATCCCAAAGAAGTTGGACCCAAGAAGAAACACACCAAGGCATATCATCATTACATTAGCCAAGATTAAAATGAAGGAGAGAATCCTAGAAGCAGTAAGAGATAAGGGGACAGTCACCTGCAAAGGAGTTCCCATCAGACTGTCAGTGGATTTCTCAAAAGAGACCTTACAGGCAAGAAGGGGCTGGAAAGAAGTATTCCACGTCATGAAATCCAAAGATCTACATCCAAGATTGATCTATCCAGCAAAACTTTCATTTAGAATGGAAGGACAGATAAAGTGCTTCTCAGATAAGATCAAATTCAAGGAGTTCATCATCACCAAGCCCTTATTATATGAAATGTTAAAGGGACTATCTAAGAAAAAGAAGTTAAAAAAACATGAACAGTGAAAGGACAGCAAACTCACAGTTATTAACAACCACACCTAAAACAAAAGCAAACTAAAAGGACAGCTAGATCAGGAGTGGAAACATAGAAATGAAGATCTCAAAGAGGGTTGGTGATAGGGGAGTGGGAGGAGGAGAAGAGGGGAGAAGGTACAGAAAATAGGTAGCATAGACAGTAGATAGAAAATAGATGGGGGGGCAAGAATAGTATGGGAAATATAGAATCTAAAGAACTTGAGACACATGGTTATAAACTAAAGGGGGGGTAATGGGGAAGAGGAGGTAGGGTGGAGGGGAATGAAGGGGGGAATAGAACAACTGTAATGGCATAATTAATAAAAAATAAATTAAAAATAAAATAAAATAAAATAAAATAAACACATTCATACATACATACATACATAAAATAAAAAGAAATTCAACTTACAAAAAAAATTAAAAAAAGAATTGGACAGGGAAAAAAAAAGAACAGCAAAAAGAAACAGGAACCCAAAAAATGAGGATTCTGTAAGGAGCCACTAGGACAACTTCAAGAGTAGCAACATTTGTGTCCTGGGTGCCAGACGGAGAAGAGAGAGAGTAATAAACTGAAAACCTATTTGAAAAAATAATGATAAAAAACTCCCCTAAGCTGGTGAAGAAATAGACATACAAGTCCAGGGAGTGCAGAGAATTCCAAACAAGATGAACCTAAAGAGGCCCATACTAAGACACATTATAATTAATATGCCAAAGGTTAAAGACAAAGAGAGAATCTTAAAAGCAGCAAGAGAAAAGCAGTTAGTTATCTTCAGAGGAACTTCTTTAAGACTGTCAGTTGATTTCTCAACAGTAAGTTTGCAGGAGAAGGTAATGGCAAGAAATATTCAAAGTGATAGAAAGCAAGGACCTATAGCCAAGATTACTTTACTCAGTGAAGCTTTCTTTTAGAATCAAAGGGCAGATGATAAAATCAAAAGGAGTTCATCACTAGCAAACCATTATTACATGAAATGTTAGAAGGTCTTCTTTAAGAAGAAGAAAAAAAGGCAAAATATAAATAATATAATGGTAATAAATGCATATTTATTAACTACTTTAAATACAAATGGATTAAAAACTCTAAGCAAAAAACATAGAAAGGCTGAATGGATAACAAAATAAGACCCTTATGTATGCTGTCTATAGGAGACTCATTTCAGATTGAAGGACACAAAGAGACTGAAAGGAAAAAGATATTTCATAAAATAAAAATTTTAAAAGAAGCTGGGTTAGCAATCCTTATACCATACAAAAGAGATTTTATAACAAAGATTATAATAAGAGACAAGGAAGTACCCAGCAATTCCACTCTGGGTATTTATTCAAAGAAACCCAAAACAGTCATTGAAAAGACATATACATCCATGTTTACTATAGCATTATTTATAATAGCCACATATGGAAGAAACGTAAGGGTCTATCAATAAATGAATGAATAAAGAAGTGGTGCATATATTCAACGTAAAATGATTCAGCCATAAAAAATAAAACCTTGCCAACTGCGACATCATTGATAGACCTCAATAGTGTTGTACTGAGATGATTTAGACAGCAAAAGACAAATGCCAGATGATTTCATGTATATGTGCAATCTAAAAATAAAATTAACAAATAAGCAGAACAGAAAGATACTTATAGACACAGAGAACACTTTGATGGTTGCCAGATGAAATGGTGGGGATATGGGGCTGGGTAAAAATGTGAAGTGATTTAGGAGTACAGATTGGTAGTAACAGAATCGTCACTGAGATGTAAAGTACAGCATAGGGAATATAGTTAATAATATTGTAATAACTGTGTATAGTGTCAGATGGGTACCAGATTTATCAGGGTGATCGCTCTAAGTTATATGAATGCATAATCACAGGGTTGTACACCTGAAACTAATATAATATTGCATGTTAACTATAATTTTAAAATAAAAATATTTTTAAAAAGATAGTTTTAGTTCATTAACATATGAGATCACACACCTGATGGTTACAATAGAAGAATCATTGGAACCCCAATTTACTACATACCAAAAATGACCTGGGTGACACAGTACCCTGCTCATAATAGACATACTATTCTGAAACAAGTGCTGATAGTTAAACAAAGGGTATGGAAATAAGGTGCTGACTACCAGAAACTTTATGACCCTAAAAGGCAGTACCACAATGAATTATAGTGACCCCATTACAAAATTGCATGCTTTTATTATGTTATGTTATTCTTACAAAAATATAGAGGACAAGGTGATATACGATTATATAGAAAACAGACTTGCCCAGAGAAACAGAAAACAAAGCTAATTTTTGAATCATAATCCCCAAGTTAGTGCATATAAATGGAGCAAATAACACACAGACACACACATTGTACTTTTCTGACTCATGATGCCCATACTTCAAACTGCTCTTACTTCAGACACACCTGTAGAAATAGTCACAAATATGCAAAGTAAGAACTGCAGCACTTGAACAAAACATTTTTAGTCAAACAGCACTAAGAGCACGATGAACAAACACACTTTTGAGGTTGTAAACATCCCTCCTGTGATGCATCCTGTGTCTCCACTCTGGATCTGTAAATACTGAAAGCCATTGTTCCTGATTCATGCTTCAGTGTCTGCACTTACAGAAACAAGTGTCCTTGGACCTCAGGAGAACATAGCAAAGGATAATAGCAACAGGCTCTGTGTCCCTTTTTAGGAACAAGAAAAATTAGTTCTTTTTTAACAAAGGCTTTTGCTGAGGGGCACTCAAGCCATTTCCTGGTGGTGCTGGGTACAAAGGCGCACCCACCATTTTATTGTCATACAATGCTCCAGGGCAATGATGCATTTAATAGTATCCTCATGACTTCAAAGACTTAATGAGCCTAAACTGCTACCTGGAAATGATTAGGCACTGGGAGAAGTAGCTGCTAAAAAACTGTTTTTTAAAAGCTCCAGAAAGCTGTTGAAAGAGACTTTAGAAGTTTACAATATGGGACCAACAGTTATCCTTTGAGCATAGTATAGAAATCCATCTTACAGTCTCTCGCAGCTATGAGCTGTTACGTTATTAGGCTTGACACGGGAGTCAGCCCTGAGCTCTGTCTCTTTACAGTTACATGAAGTCAGGCCACTTCAAATAAAAGCCAGAGCCTGCATAACATTTCAACGACAATGTGTAAATAAAAGAGGCAGACCGAGAAGTTCCTCATCATTTGTAATGTGTGTCTGATTCCCAACTTGGTGGTGTTGCTTGGTGAGAAAAGTGAAGTTCAGAAGACAAGTGAAAGGTTCAAGTTAAGAAGCAAAGCCAAGATCAGAATGTGAATTTCCTGGGTCTTGGCTTAGGGATGATTTTTAGCCTATCATATTGCGTTTATAAATCCTTGCCATTTTTCTGTCTATTTTGATTCATTAATTTATTTCTTTGAGCCAGTCCATCTAGTATAAAAACTCTAGAGAACTCCTTTCAAGAAATGAGTATGGGGTGTTAAGGATGGGAGGAGAATAAAGAATGAGAGCCTTAAAGTTCACAAGTGATTGTCATGATCACAGGGGTCCACAGAAGTCCTTTCAAGCAATCAAGTCATTGCCTGGTGGTGCCATATGCCTAGAAATATTTTAAACTTGACTTATTGTTCTTTAAGGTACACTGATTGTTTGTAGAGCAGGCAAGCTCATGATGATGTGGGAAGCTTTGGAAAACCTTTGTTCACCCAAAACCCCAGGCGCCCTGGGAGAGCAATAAGGCCATCTGGGAGAAGCAAACAGCAGGATAGTCACAAGGACTGGGGCTAGCACCCCCACTGATAGAACTAATTTTCACATTTAGCCTTTGTACTCTACTTCTGCCCCGTAGATAGAACTAAGTACCGCATTCTGCTTCTGTATCCCACTTTGCTACGTAGACAGGAAGACCCCGTAGGCTATATAAACCCCAAGAATCCTTTGTTCGGGGCTCAGAATTTGGAGACTAACTCTTCTGGGCCTGTGCACGTTAATAAACCTCGTACTCCAGAATCCCTCGGTGTCTGGTTGCTTCGTTTTCCTATAACAATGAAACCTTGAAAAGACAGAGTTTTAAAAAGTTTGGTTTGCCTTTGTTCATCCAAACTTTAGATGCCAGTATTTTATGGAGGGAAGTAAGGTGGGGACTATTTTCGATAGTGAAGAATAGAAAGAGAACTAGCCCTCTTATTGCCAAACAAAAAAAGAAAAACCAAAATAATGATCATTTTTATTTTTAACATATGTCACTTAAACAGGATATGGGGGGATAAATGGTAATGGAAAAATACACCAGAATCAAAAACTAAAATATGCCACTTTCACGTGGCAAATATGTTTATTTTTAATATAGAGCCTGCTTATATCCTAATTGCATCTGAATAAGGTGTTTCTCAGTTTAAAATTTCAAGCTAATTATGTAGATTTTCTCTGCAAAACTTGCCAAGAGTTATTTATAACCTTGATCTTGGAAACTTTCTCTAGCAGGGCTTTCTGCACTAGACCTCTTGTTAATGTGCTGCTCATGGTGCTGAGTGCTCAGAACCAGGACTCTTTGGGGGCTGTTAACTCTGCAGAAAACTCTAGACATAAGGGGGAGGGGAAGGGACATGACTGGTCAGATCAGCATTTCATATTGTCCAATGCTCTGCTCCTACAGACATAGTAAATTCCTAACCACAGAGGGAAGGGGATTTGTCAGACCAGGACAGCAGATAGGAGGGCAGAATAGAGAGGCCGAGGTCCAGTAAGAGGGGCCAGGAGACACAAGAGCTTTAGGAGGGTGACAACTCAAATCAAAACGTGTCCAGGCTTGGCCTGGATGATTTGATAATCTGGGTTTTTAGTAAACCATGTTTTTTGAGTGGCAGACAATCAGTACAGACACCTTTGTTTTGAAAGAAGTCAACACGCTACAGTGTTTAATTTCTGAGGTCCCAGGATATTCTCCTCACTTGCTTGGCTTAGATGGTGTGCCTCTATTATACAGTTTATAATTACATGAGCTAATTTAGTAGCTGTGCCTGCTGTGTCTAATGGCCCCTGTAGTAAACTCTGCTACATTTTGCAGAATGGCAAGTAAAAGCAGGAGGAGCTTCCCACTGCCTTTAATTTAAAGTTTAAAATCCCTCGAATGACTTTGCAGGTCTTGAGCAATCTGCTTTTTTGTTCATCATCTCTCTGTTCACTTACTGCTATAGTAACACGTGTCTAAAGACCTCCTATCTGCTGACTGATTCCTATGCCTGGAATATTCTCTTTTCTGTTCCCCATGCACCATTCCAACCCTCTTACCCCTAAACCTGGGTAGCTCCCATTCCCATCACTCCCCCAGGGCAGCCTTTCTTAATCTCTCTAATCCATTATAGTTATCTGCTTCCATTATAACCTCATAATTTACTTGTATAACAGTCATCACAACTGTAGTCACAAAATACTTCATTAGATTGTTTTTGTTGTTTGTATCACTCATAAGACAGTCAGTTCACTGAAGGCATGTACCATCTTGGCACTGTGCATTGGAAGACTTCTGTGCACAGGTGTTAAATAATGCAAGCGATAATTACAGAATATCAATCTGACAGTAAAGACACAGGGTAAATTAGAGATGGGGAGAGAGTAAAAAGCTTTGGAAGATTTGACCTGGAAGAGCCAGCAGTGGACCTCACAGATAGAGAGATGGGTTCCCCAAGATGGGGGTCTCCATCTCTCTACTCAGCCAGCCTTGAGTTGATTGTAGTGGAGGAGGGAGGACCGTGACGGAGATGGCTCAGTTGTTGCTAAAAGGAACCTATTTATAAGTAAAATGAGACAAATCATTCACTTTCACTCTCAGAGCTTCAAATACACATTTAAGAGTCGGGGCAATGTGACGAAGCAAATATACCATCTTAGAAGAAGTAATTAAAAGTTGACCTTAGGTGAAGTTTCACTATCATTTCACAAAATAATCTCACACACTGACACGTTGTTTGAAACTTAAAACTGTATGCTGTTTGTGGATGTGAACTTAGGTAACTTCCATAGGTTCACCTTGACTCAGTCTGCCTGATGAATGTTAAGCTAGCTCTTTCTTGGATGATTAAGATAGACTTTACCTACATCAAGAAAGATACAGTTCTTTCAGTTAAGCCTCAAATGGCCAATTTTGGGTAATTCTGAATATTTTCAAAATAGCCAAATATCCTTTGAATACTAATACCTTCACAGTACAATTGTTTGAAAGTGAATACAAATTTTTACTAATCTCTAGTTTTGAATGGAGCTTTCTTCCTGAGACAAGGAAGATGAAATGTGTTGCTTTGTGGCCTGTTATGCCCTTTTGAAAAAACTGAGGATGTGTGACAGAGTTGGAAGATTAAATTACACAAGGAACGAGTAGAGGATTATTCCCTAGAAACTGTTATTTTGGTTATTTTCAATTTTACAAAACTCATCACTGAATTTTCTTTTTCTTTAGTGATTTTTCAACTACAGTATTCTGTCTTTTACTCCCATCCCAGCCCACCCACCCCCGTGCCACCCACCTCCCTCCTATTTCCACCCCCCTTACTTGTTGTCCATGTGTCCTTTATACTAGTTCCTGTAAATCCTTCTCCTTTTTCCCCTGAAATTCCCTCCCTTCTCCCCTCTGGTCGCTGTCCCCCTGTTCTCTATTTCAGTGTCTTTGTTTTTATTTTGCTTGCTTGTTTGTTTTGTTGTTTAGCTTCCTGTTAAAGGTGAGATCATATGGTATTTGTCTTTCAACACCTGGCCTATTTCACTCAGCAGAATGCTTTCCAGTTCCATCCAAGCTGTTGCAAAAGGTAGTAGCTCCTTCTTTCTTTCTGCTGCATAGAATTCCATTGTGTATATGTACCACAATTTTTTGATCCATTCATTTACTGACGGGCTCCTAGGTTGCTTCCAGCTCTTGGCTATTGTAAATTGTGCTGCTATGAACATTGGGGTGCATAGGTTCTTTTGGATTGGTGTTTTAGGGTTCTTAGGATATAGTCCCAGCAATGGAATTGCTGGGTCATAAGGCAGGTCCATTTTTAGTTTTCTGAGAAAATTCCATACTGTTTTCCATAATGGTTGTACCAGTCTGCATTCCCACCAATGGTGAACTAGGGACCCCTATTCCCCACAACCTCTCCAACATTTGTTGTTTGTTGCTTTGTTTATGATAGCCATTCTGACTGGTGTAAGGTGGTATCTCATTGTGGTTTTAATTTGCATCTCTCTGGTAGCTACCGATATTGAGCATCTTTTCATGTGTCTCTGGATCTTTTGTATGTCTTCCTTGGAGAAGTGTCTGTTCAAGTCCTTTTCCCATTTTTTAATTGGGTTGAGTGTCTTCTTAGAGTGGAGTCATGTAAGTTCTTTGTATATTTTGGATTAACCCTTGTCTGAGGTATCATTGGCAATTATGTTTTCCCATAAAGTTGGTTGTCTTTTTATTATAATACTATTTTCTTTAGCCATGCAGAAGCTTTTTATTTTGATGAGATCCCATTTGTTTATTCTTTCCTTTATGCCCTTTGCTGTAGGGGACATATCACTAAAAAAGTTGCTGTGTGAAATATCTGAGATTTTCTTGCCAATGTTCTCTAGGATTTTAATGGTTTCACAGCTTATATTTAAGTCTTTTATCCACCTTGAATTTATTTTGGTGTACGGTGTAAGTTGGTGCTCAAGTTTCATTTTTTTGCACGTAACTGTCCAGTTATCCCAACACCATTTGTTGAAGAGGATATTTTTAGTCCATTTTATATTACTGCCCCCTTTGTTGAATATTAATTGATTATAGAGAGTTGGGTTTATTTCTGGGCTCTCTGTTCTGTTCCATTGGTCTATGTGCCTGTTTTTATGCCAGTACCATGCTGTTTTGATTACAATGGCCTTGTAATACAATTTGATATCAGGTATAGTGTACATGGAAAATCCTATAGATTCTACTCAAAAACTGCCTGAACTAATAAATGAATTTGGTAAAACAGTGGGTTACAAAGTCAATATCCAGAAATCAAAAGCATTTTTATATACTAACAATAAATCAGCAAAAGCAGAAATCAAGAAAAAATACCATTCGATATAGCAAAAACAAAAATAAAATATCTGGGAATAAACCTAACCAAGGAGGTAAAAGACCTGTATGCAAAAAACTACACAACACTGAAGAAAGAAATCAAGGAAGACACAAACAAATGGAAACATATACCGTGTTCATGGATTGGAAGAATTAACATCATCAAAATGTCCATACTATCCAAAGCCATTTACAGATTCAATGCAATACCTATTAAAGTACCAATGGCATATTTCACAGACATAAAACACACTTCAAAAATTTATATGGAACCATAAACGAGCCTCAATAGCAGCTGCTATTTTGAGAAAGAAGAACAAAGTAGGAGGGATCATCACTGAATATTCCATCACTATTTTCAAACAGGTCCTGTACTCACACAACTTGGTTGATCCATCATGTTTTTGGATAAAATGAACTATGAAAAAATTTCAAAAGCTCATAATGAACAATTATGAGTTTTAAATGAACAATTTTGAGTAGCCCAAGAGATGTGGGCAAACATCTTTTAATCCAAAGAAATTAAAAAATTTTTAATAAAGCTGAAAGTGACAGAATACTGACTCCATCTTTACAAAGCTGACTCCTCCTTGTCTCAGTCCAGCCTGGTGGTTCTAGAACCTGGAATTTAATTCTCTGTGTATAATCTTTTAATCTCTCATTATTCTTTCCTTGTATGTTACTCTTGAGGTCCATGACATAATGCCTATGGCAAGCAATTTAATCCTCCGTTTGGTGACAACTGCTTACTCTAAAACCAATGGGCTATGATGTGCATTTTTAAATGTTTTGCTTGAGTGAATGTATTCATATTCATTATGACTTATATATCATTTAATTGAAAAATACCTGTCTCCTACAGATTTTAGAACTGAAATCTCTAATACATGAAGATAAATGATAAATAGTGCATGCACACATACGTGCAGTATGTAAGTACTAATTCATAAAAGTAACATTGTGGAATTTAATGTGGTTTTGTTCTCCTGTGATTATAACTTTTATCAGCGAACAGACAATCTGAAGGTACAACTACAGCCTTCAGTGTGTATTAGCATTCTCTAATTGTAGGGCACTGGACCAGAATTTCCATGTTCATGGTACGGATGTTTGCTAGATAGATTTGCTGTAAGTGAAGTCAAATTCTGTATATTGAACATTATTTTCCAATTGACTTTAATTTTTAATTAAAAATAAATTCCAAAAGTAGTAAGGTCATCAGAAGTAGCCTTTGGAGGTAGATGAAAGCCCTGTATGATACAATAAATGAAGGCAGAGATGAAGATGAGGAAGCAGCTAATTTCTCATGCACACTGTTCGTGGCCTTGTGTAAACAGTGCACCTTGAAAGGTAGGTCCAAGTAGGGCTGCCTCATATAGTTGGCAAGTAGAATGATAGTGTGTTGAAACATGAGACAAGGCAATGAAGTAATGGAATGAATTTTCAAGAGCTGTACCAATTAATAATAATAACAACAACAAAATAAAGTCAACTGCAAAAAATGCAACTTAATTTATAATGTCTTTGTTCTCTTGTTTATATTTGATGCTCATATACCCCCTCATTCTCAAAATACCCTAGCATGTAAGATTACCAGATTTAGCAAGTAAAAATATTTGTTTAACTATGTCTCAAATATTGCATAGAACAGACATACTTTTATGAAAACTTATTCGTTACTTATTTGAAATATAAATTTAACTCCGTATCTTACATTTTGCTGAAATCCTACCAACAGCACTTTAGACTTAGAAAACATTTGTTAGGTGATTTAATATTCTTCACTTTGCAAAGATTAGCTTGCTGGTTTTTATTTTTGCCACAGAATCTTTTCTTCAGATTAATTCCTCAAGTGGAGCTGAGTAGCTAAGCAGATAGATAATCAGGAGGTTGCTCTGTCAGGAACCCACACAGGCTGCTGTCTCTTGCTACTGTTCAAAATCCATTGCGTTGTCTTAGCCCACAGAGGTAAATCCAGTGTCTTTGCTCTGAAATACACTGTCACTGGGTATGTGGGCAACTATGCAGTACAGGAATGAGTTACAGTCCCAAGGGTAATATGTAAGCTTCATTATAGTGCACGTTTTTCTGTTCAGAAAGTTCTATAACATTAACGTTAGATTACTAGGTGAACTAAAAGGTAGGTAAAAAGCACAACGTCTGCCATGGAAAAATATTAAGGAGAAAACCCCAACGATTTGAAAGAAACTGTGAGGAAGATAAGTTTTTCTGGACTAGTCTGTAAACCAGTTGATCATGGGTTGTGCTAAGTGAGACAAGGAGCAGGTAGGCAAACACATATTTTAATGTCTTTTTTCAGCTTCAGGGGGAAGGATAAACCCAATGGGAATAGGTCGGAGACCACTATGATGTGGAGTAGCAGGAAATGCACAGAAACAGAGTCCACGAAGAAGTCGAGGGTCTGCTAATCTGTCCCAAACTCCTACACAACACAGCTCAAATATTCCCAGAACACCTTCATGCTTTCACTGTCTCTCACTGGCCCTGTCACTCCCTCCTGTGAGTCACTAACTCTAAAGAAAGAGAGACATCCTCCACACCTACCTCTCTGCTTATTCAATCACCTGCTCACTAATACGATAGTTAAGTGTGCGGGTCAGGCACTGCACGAGGCCTGGGTGACACAGTGACAAACTAGCCAGAAATAACTTCTGCCTCAGGGAACATACATTCTTATGGAGGAGACAGATATTAAAATATGATTAAGAAAGTAATTAATGATAATGATAAGAAGCGATACCCACAGAAGCACAGTCACTGCAAACACTGACTACCTAATACAGAACCATCCTCTGCATAATCATTTATTATGCATTTACTGTGTGCAGTGTAGTTTTACATCCCTTATGTCTAAAATTCAAACACATCTTAGAAAGGAGTAAGGCTGGTATTATTAGTAATATTTTCAAAAGATAATGGAAAACTTCCATTTTCTATTTATAACTTTGACTATCTTCTGAGGAGGCTGATGGAATGACAGGCTAGCATCTAGATGTATTTGAGTATGAAGGTTTGGAACAAGAACAGAAGAGTGAAATTTCTCTGCCTAGCAAGAGGGAAAATATTTGTTGTTTCCAAGAAACAATCTGGAAGCATGTGCGAGGAGTAAAAAAGGAGGATATAGAAGTTTCTGGAGAGATGAAAAAAACCATGTGTCCCCTAGCCCCCCCAACCCTCCCAGTGCTACCAGCAATTGCCAACCCCAAACCTTCAGTGAAATTACTAGTCGTGCCAGTGGGAGGGAATTCTTTGGTGGACACTGACAAGGGGGCAGAGATTCACTTGCAATCTCATAAAGGGGGAATAGGGACACAGCTTGCAAGATATTGGAACCAGAGGAATAATAGGTCAAGGGACAGTAATTCCCAAGTGAGGACATGTGGACTCAGAGAGGTCCCAGACCTGGTAAGTACACAAAAATTATGTTTGAACCTAGATCTGACTCCCAAGTCTGTATGCTTCCTAGTGTGCCATGTTTTCTCAGTTCTGTCCAGAAGTCAGCAGGGAACACAAGGTGATCCCTCTCACCGTCTACGGCTGTGGAAGAAATCAGCTCCAGGCCGACCAGGGTGCAGGGTGGCTGTTTTCATGTCAGAGTCCCTGCAATTGTGCACTGCTTCCATGCTTCAAGTTCAAAGCACTTTTACATATTATTTAATGCAAGAAAATTTACATCTTCTAAATAAAGAACTAAATAAATCTCAAGTGTTAACTGGTATTTTTTTTTTACCACAAATTACTCATCCAGCAGTTCCTTCATGGGCCTTACTGGCTACGTACAGCTTTGCCAAGCGCAGACACTCAGCTGGAGAGCAAATGTGAACTTGCATTTGCTGTGCTGCTTGTGGACAGAGTGCAAGAGCAACTCATACATCCCGTATGCTTTGGAAAGAAAACTGGGGACATGCTGTTCTGGATCAAGCAGGTGCCTACATTTATTTTTGGAATTATTTCTTAGATGTGGGGAGGTGAGTGTTTTCATACAGAACTGAAGACAGGAAATAAGAAGGTTAAGTGAACACAGAACCTGAGGTTTGAAGCTCTACTCCACTTCATCTAGTCTGTCACCGTGTAGAGTCAGTCCTCGGCGGGTATACGCTAAGGTTCCTTTCGGATTGTCTGCGTTAGCTGGGAAACTGCCACTTCTACAGAGATCATTATTCCAGGCTGACATTTATGACTTTCCACCTGGAATTTCCCATCTCCTGTCTTTTCTTTGTGTCCTAATTTAGACTATGCCTTCTCTTGTATCTTTGAGATACCTAGTATGCTGTCAAAAACACTCTTTGAAGACTGAATGGAATGAATATTCTCTAACTTCTTCAAAAAAGTTTAAAATTTTCAGTGTGAAGTATTTTAATATATTTGGCTCCTATACCAGATTTTATTTTATTTAAAAAAATATTTTATTTATTTATATATTTAGATAGGAGGGAAGAGAAGGAGAAAGAGAAGGTGAGAAACATCAATGTGTGGTTGCCCCTCATGTGCCCCCTACTGGGGACCTGGCCCACAACCTGGGGACCGCGTGCCCTGACTGGGAATTGAACTGGATACCCTTTGGTTTGCAGGCCAGCACTCAATCCACTGAGCCACACCAGCCAGGGCCTATATAGGACTTTAACATATGGAAAATGTCCAACATTTTATCTAAAGCATATGCTCTGCTATTTTCTTTGTTAGCTTTTCTCAAGCAATATCTCAGGGAGATAGAAGCAATTGCTCACCTAAATGTATAATTTGGAAGGTATTAAATGTTTTCTTTGCCTCCTTGTCATTTCTCATATGCAGAAACACAGAACATCTCTCTCTGACCCTTGATTGCAGATGAAGTAGCAACAGGTGCTTAAGAAAGACAAACATTTTGGAGTGGAGTGGAGGCTTGGCTGTGATGTTAGAAATACGTCTGTTCACATCTCCTCACTGCCATGTACTACTGTCTGCCTGTTCTTGGACAAACAAGTTTTTCTTACCCTCATTTTCCTTCTTGGAAATTTTGGGAAGGAAATTCATGTAATTCCACAAGGACTGATGAGATAGGTAATTTTGTGTAATGTCTGGCTTTGTACCTATTAGTTTCTGTTACTGTTTGTAATTACACGGTCATCTGACTGTGTTAGTTACTGTTACTGACAGTAACATTTTTTTCTTGTAACACCAACTTTATTTTTAAATCTGAAAGTGTCTTGGGATAGTTTGACCAAAAAAAATCAGCAGAAACAAGTTATGAAAATATTTGACCGGCTTCATCTTTGGTTATTTTGTATTGTGGCTCTATAAGAACAGGCTGTTCCCATATCTCCAACCACAGCAGGAAGGGGGGGACAATCAGTCTGCATATAAACCGTTTAAGCAGTTGGGTATATTACATACTGACAAAGACAAAGAGCAGGCCCCAGGGCCCACAAAACCAGTGCCACTCCCAACCACAAGGTTGAAAGTTATAGGGCAGAACATTAAGACTCCTTCATAAATATGAAAATAGGTTAATCAACTGGAAAAGATCTTTGAATAGGTTAGCTAAGAGCCATGGCCACCTTGCTGCCTCACTCTCCCCTTGCGTAGAAATGTAGTGACGTGGTCTGACTGTGTAAGTGCAAACAGCACGTACTGACATCTGTCATACTGATATATTCCAACATTGGAATACTTTAATATTCCAAGTTTTCCAATAATACGTCCAAGTATTCCATACTTCCAATATTCCCTTTCTTTCTTTTTTTCCTGGAACCTTTCTTGTTATCTATTCCCTGTGACTTCTGTGGGGCTGACTGTGTTTTTCTTCAGGAACAGAGATAGTCAACTGAACCAGGCCTGGGGGCTTGGAATATCCCCTCTCTTTGGCTACGGTGACCTTTCAGAGTTGTGCACACAACCCAAGCCAGCCTTTGCTGCTTACTTGCTGGGATCTTGCCAGAGTTACTAAGAAAAATTCCCTGCTGGGGGTACAAAGGGGATGGTATGTGATTTGGGGGCAGCTGGCGGCTATCCTGCCTGCCGCTTCAAAAGCCCCTAGTCCTGAGACAGTAAAAGCCACAAGATCTGGTTGTGCCAGTTGAACACAACTCACTGGGTATAAAGCTCAGCAGAAACAAGTAGAGCCTAGAAATAAGAATGGACGAAGCTTTGGGGATGTCCTCTGGGTCTCCAGATCTGAGCAAGTCTGAAGCCAAGTGTAGATGAGCTGGCTGTTTTTGTTTACATAAGGTGATTCCTTTTTAAAAATTGGTTGGAGTGGTACTTCCTGCTCCCGCAGTAGGAAGAGCCTAATATAAAAAATTCCCCTTGTTCTCATGCATTATTTGAAACAAGTTAAAGAGAAGAACTTGATTTCTCCCTCTCTCAAAATAATTTTTGCCTCAATTCTTTAATATTTATTTATTTATTTTGAGGGGTCTTTTTTATTTAATTATTTTTCAAGTACAGTTTTCTGTCTTTTACTCCCATCCCAGCCCTCCCCGCCATGCTCCCCACCTCCCTCCCATTTCCACCCCCCTTAGCTGTTGTCCATGTGTCCTTTATACTAGTTCCTCTAAATCCCTCTCCTTTCCCCTGAAATTCCCTCCCCTCTCCCCTCTGGTCACTGTCCCCTTGTTCTCGATTTCAGTGTCTTTGTTTTTATTTTGCTTGCTTGTTTGTTTTGTTGTTTAGCTTCCTGTTAAAGGTGAGATCATATGGTATTTGTCTTTCACCGCCTGTCTTATTTCACTCAGCATAATGCTTTCCAGATTCTTTAATATTTAGAAAAATTCCAAAAAATTATACTGACAGGAGAAAAATTATGAGATGTTCTGAATTAAAGTACAGCAACTGGAGAGTGAGAGAAAGGGACAGGAACAGTTGACCAGTTAATAGCTGTGGGCCAGCGAACAAAAGACTGCTCACATTCTGGGTGTACATTGGAGCTTCAGGTCGACCTCCAGGCATCTATCTGTGAGCCCACCACCAGGTGCCACTGCATCCTGAATACGCATCAACTGTCAGGTCTGTTGCTTGTAACCAATCACAAGTGGTAAATACTTCTCCCCAACACACAGTGCAGCTACCATAGAAATGCCCCTGCTTCACCCTTTCCTGCCTCCCTTATCTGTAGCCAATACAAATTTTTTCAAAGCCACCTACATCTTTCTGCCCCCAAACTTAATGTGTAGAAGTGCCAATCAACTCTAGAACAGCGGACCTGTTGCCTTCTCCACCTAAGGCTGCTGCTGCTGGTTTAGACTTGGTGTCCCAGGACCTGGCCCTTTTCTGGTTTAGCATAGGGCTCAACAAACCCTTTCCTCTAAGGTGGCCTTCTGGGGGTGGAGGTGGTGGGGGGAATTATGCAGACAACTGTAATTGAACAACAATAAAATAATTTTTAAAAAGATGCCTTCCAGCTATGGAAGTTAAAATTTTGTTAAACAATACAAAAGAAAATAAAATCATAGTATCAGAGGTTTGGTTGGTATCCTTCTTGCTTCTTTTCCATACATAGCTGCATTCCCCTTGAGAACGACACTTTCAATTCTGTCTTTATAACCTGATTTATATGCCAGCATTGCAGAAGAACTACCTATCCATGGAAGAAAGTGTACATCTAATACTCACGGGATAATCATTCCTAACATTTTGTTTCCTTTCCTTCTCTCTAAACTTCTCTTTCCAATTCCAATATCAGGAGATGATGGCAGAATGCATTTTATGAAATGCATACTCTCTCTCACTTAACATTTTCATAGGACATTTGAAATGACTTACATCATATAAGTGACCCATAATTTAACATATTAAGTCATTTATTGAATTTATGAAACTGCTTAATTTACCCACTGTTGGGAATTTGTCTGTTTTAAAGTTTTCATTGTTTTAAATAATACTGTGATGAATACGTTTATAAGTTTTTGTGTAAAACTATTTCCATTTTACATATTCATAAAAGTAGAAATATTAAGTTAATGTTCATAAGCATTTGAAGCCAATTAAAATATTGTCAAGCTGCTCTCCAGAAAATTTGTAGCGATTTCCACTCCTACCAATAGTTTATGTCACGGCTTGATAAATATGCCTTGGGTAAGATTTCTTAGTTGTGGGCTGATTTATTTTTCCATTATGAGACATTTGGTTGTTTCTGATTTTTACCTGCTATAAATAATGCAAAAAAGTCTCTGACATACATTTTTGTATTCATTTCATATTACTTCTCCAGGTGAATCCAAAACAAAGGGTGTGAATATTTTCAAAGTCATTAAAACGTACTGATACTGTCCAATCACCTTCAGAACTGTTGTTTTAATTTATACTCTACCAACAAAGTGTAAAAATGGCATCTAACTTCACTGGCACTATATGTTAGCATGATTACACCAAACCAAACCAACCCAACAACAAACTGTGTAAAAATATTTGAAAGGTGTCATAGGGTTGTTTTATTTTCAATTTCTTTGATTAAAAGTTTAATATTTTTCATATATTTTCACTTTCCTTACTTGCGAGCTGCCTGTTTATGTCTTGGTCCTATTTTATCCCTGTCTTAGTATTTTCCTACATATTTTGCCTAAGTTCTTTGTACAATAAGGTTATTATCCCACATGTGTATCAGACATATACATTTTATGAATTGTTTTTGTTTCACATGTACTTTCCTATAGGAGGATGCTAAATTTTCTCTGACAAGTATTCCACCTGCACATTGTATATATATATACCTGGTCTCTTAATAGGGAGACAGCAGGGAGCAGGGTTAAGTTCTAGGCTGCCTTAAATGGTTAACAGTGCCTACCTTTGCAACTTTAAGTGAGGATTAATTGACAAAACACACAGATTTTGATACCTGGCTTATAGCAAGTTCTTGCCACAGTTGGTTAGTATTTATGTATTTTCCTGGACTATCATTTCAGCTGTCATTTTGTTAATGAGATTTTTTTGATATGCAAACATTTAAAATGTTAGCGTTGTCAAATACAACCATTTCCTTTCTGAACCTTCATGTTTATACTTACAAGCCTTTTTCTTTTGCATATAATTTAAAGTGCCTCTCAGTATTTACTCATAAGTAAGAAAAAAGAGATATCTATTTAAAATTTTTCACATAAATGTTCATAGTGGCTTTATTTGTAATTGTCAAAAACTGGAAACAACCCAATGCCCATCAAGAGGTGAATGAATACCTAATAAAAAAGTAATAAAAAAAACATATACATACAACAGTGTGAATGAGTCTGAAAACATTTATATTCAGTGAAAAAAGTAGACAAAAAGAATATGTATGAATGATTCCATTGATAAAAACTCTAGATAATGCAAACTAATCTACGGTGCCTGAAAGCAGATTTTTAGTTGCTTGGGGATGGGGGAAGGGGTGGGTGGACTGCATTACCGAGGAGCATGAGGAAAAATTTGGAGATGATGCAATTGTTCACTATCTTGATTCTACAGATGGTTTAAAGGGTATACACATTATGCCAAAACTTATTAATTTGTACTCTTTAAACAGTACAGTTTATTGTCAATTATATCTCCTAAAGCTGTTTTTTAAATTTCTCATTATTTTCTTTTAAGCCTTAGAGTGTGGCTTATTACAAGTGTTAAAGTATTATAAGTATTATGTATTATTATTAAAAGTCTAATCTCATTGTAATTTACTTTGTAGGATGAAGACCTTTTCTTTCTCAATATGATTTGATTTACTGCATAATAATAATAATCTCCCCTGCTGATACATACTGCCTTCTTTAGCATATGTGTTAATATGTTAATATGCATATATGTTAATACATACGTATCGTGTGAGCCCACCATATATTTACAGTTGGCATGGACATCGACACATGAGCATGCTTCACATCTGCCACTATAATTATTGCTATCCCAACCGGAGGGAAAGTATTCAGTTGACTAGCTACCCTGCACGGAGAAAACATTAAACGATCGCCTGCCATGCTCTGAGCCCTCGGCTTCATCTTCTTATTTACAGTAGGAGGACTGACAGGTATCATTTGCTAGTATTTCTTCATACCCCATAGCTTTGTCTACATCAGCACCCTCTTTAATTACTGTTCAACTTAATTACAATTATAGCTTTATAATTTATTTAATAGCTAATAAGAAAAGCTCTCTTTCATTTTAATGTTCTTTTCTTGCCTGACTCTAATCCAAAACAAGAGTCTCAGGTTTTAGTATCACTGTCAGAAGAGAACATTTAAATTCAAAGGATTATTTTAATACAATTTTAAATACCAAAGGTAGTAAATGTTGCAATTCAGAATGGCTTTTTTTCATTTTAAGGAAAAGTATTAGCAAGGCCAAAGAACTTCAGTTCAGCTAAATTGGAAAGCCTGTTGCTGATAATCACATACTCTGTGTTTCTCTTTCCGAGACTTGTACTGTTGGTTCTCACAGAGTTTGCCAGAAGGAAGAGTATTCTGATAACTCTGGCGGACAAGAAAAATAGCTAAACTCAAGAACAATGTTGAATAAAGGAGAGTGATAAAGAAGATGGATAGTGCATAATACGAAGGCAAAACACACACCTAGGACTACAATAAATAAGGCGTTGCATCAGCAAAATAAAATTGTATGTACTGTTTGGCGGTTGTATGAATATGGGAAGGAGTAGTTTGGGGCTCATAATAATTTCCTCTTATTGGCTTTATATAGGCATAATGGGTCTGGCTTTTTGTTTTGGCCATTTGAGCTATTTTAAATTTGCTCATTTAGATATTATGGGTTAGATCATTTTCTTAAATAAAAAAACCTGCTTCTTATATATTTTTCATATTACTTTCCCACATCAGGAATTGTAATTGCTGACTATTTTCTTCTATTCCATAATAATCTTTTCATCAGGTATGTGAGAATCAGAATGATTACTTTTGAGGAGTGCAAAGAGACAATAAGGCAGTTAACACTTATTAAGTACCTACTGTGTACATAAGCTACCTTGAAAGTATTAACAAAGAAAACCCATTTAATCTGCATAATCTAAATAAATTCATGTGCTCTTTATTTGTTATAGCATTTTTCTAAAGCCAAACAGCTATCACTGAGGAGAGTTTTACTTTTGAAGATGAGAGGGGCTTTGAGCGAACAGCATACATGAGTAAATCAGTAAATTAAAATTTATGCTTTGCTTGCTAATTCAGTGCCTCCAAGAAATTCATGGAGCTTGATTTTTTCTCTTCGTTAAAAAGGGAATGATAATGTCATCTTTCTTGCAGGATTGTTAGGAGATTTAAATATAATGCAACCTAAATACTTTGCAAACAGAAAATCACAATATAAATGCTAGTTATTATGGTTAATAAAAGCTTGTGACTTCTCCAAATAATAACATATAATATTTGCAGAGATGACTTTAGAGACCTTGTGAATTCCTGACATTATCAACAGGCTGCCTAATTATTTGAAAGAAAGTATCTTCTAAGCTCATGGAGAAGTAGTCATCTGGGATGGGGGTGACAAACGTCTAGAGAGAGATTCTTTGACCCCATTGCTCCCAGTAGTACAGTAGTGGGAGGTCTGCTGGTCAACTGCCTCATCCTGTATAGGGGTAGTCACCTGACACATTTACCCAAAGACATAATTACTTAAACACTCTAAAGGTACAAGTAAAGTCAAAGGGAACTATAACAGTGACACACGCAGATGACAAGACATCTGCTGGTCACCCAGACTTGGGGCTTCACCTTGCCCTTTCTCTTCCATAGTCTGAATCCCTCTGGGGTCCTCACATTTCTGTTGTTCTGTGCATGGTGTCCTCAAACCTCCTCTGCTTGGTCTGTTGCTCATTTCTTGTGTATAACCCCCTGTAGTATATCATTTGCTCCAGGAATTCCAGTACAACAGAGCTTTTGTTCTTGCACTGCTTGTGTCTATAATGTTTAAGTGTCTTCTAATTCTGCATCTGTTGACATCTTTCAGTTAGATTACAAGTCATCTAATTTTGTATAAACTCCTTTTGTACAGAATTAGGCAATCCACTACCCGTAACTAACCCATATTATAAGGAAAAGAGCATAGCTCAAATTTGTACCTGACATTGTTCTAGGGTCTGGTTGGGTTCCGCCTGGAACCATCCATGTGACCTTGAAGTTTCTGTTATATGTTGTCAATGCATCCCCTTCAATGCCTTTCCAGCCTCTGACCCGATTCCCCTTCCTAGCTGCCAACCTCTCTTGGCTCCCTTGGGCTATGCAAATGTGACAGCATTTAATTCCTGGCAAGAGCACAATGAAAAAATGGGTATATTATTCAAATACCCAGCATGGGAAGGGGATTCACTAGCACCAATAGTACTCTCACACTAGTACCACTGGCAGCAGTCATTCTCTGTTGAAAGGTCAGAGTTACATAGATGTGTGTGTGGAACATTTCTATCAGGCACATTCTTTGAGATGAGAACTTCAAAGGGGCCACTCAAACTTATTGACAACATTGGGAAAAAGGGGGATCCCCTAATTTACAATGGGCATGTTCATAAACAAAGCTTCACTAAACTTACATAAGAAAAATCCAAAGCTGCCCTCAAAATATTATTATTTTTGAGCAGTGTTGTGTAGAAGGCTGCAAATACCAAAACACTTTCTAACTCTTTATAACCTGACAATGATTGCTAACATTTTTAAGAATTTACTATATGAGGGGGGACCCCCAAAAAACTGGAATTATCTTTTGGAGGGTGGGCCTCTTGTAGCACAGGCTTCCCTGCTAGGTGAGTGTTCTTAGGAACCCATCTGTATCATTTTACCAGCTGGCACTGTTGTGAGAGGCTGCGTTCAGCTTTGGTGGATTTTTTAAAAAATGCTTTCAACATGTTTTCCCATTTCATGATGGGTGATTTATAATGACACCTGCCTGTACCTCACTGAGCATTTAGCAGTTTTTGACCAAAAACAGCCTGACCCCTGTGTCTCACCCTCCCTATTCACATGATCTCACCCCTGAGCAACTTTTTTTGGTCCCCCGAATGAAAAAGTCCTCAAAGGGAAGTGTTTTGCCAATGCAGAAGAGATGAAGAAAAAAAATCACAGCAGAAGCACTAAAAAGGAAAAACTACCTGTGTCAATAGGTGTATTGCATCAAATGGAGAGTACTTTGAAGGTGACTGAAGTTTAAACATGTAAGAATAAATATGCAATTTTTATAAGTAAATTCTGTTTTTTCTGGGTCCTCCCTCATAGGTCATTTACTTTGTAAGCATATAATAGACTTTTGACATCTAACAGACTTTGCATAGATTAAGAATAGTCTGGCCTAGTGGTTGTGCCCCACTAAGGACGGCTCTCTCTTGTTAGAAACTACTAACTTCTCCAGGTTTGATATCTTCATCAGTAAAATGAAGATAGTGAATAATAAAAGGTTTATTATTATTGAGGTTTCTGCAAGGAGTAGCAGAGACATCATAACTATTTACACATATTCAGTGATTCCTATGTACTGGGTACTGTTCTGGAAATGAGGATTCATTAACTCGAAATCAAACGAGTTAAACAAAGAGCCCTTGGAACTGTGTCTGGCACTTAGGAAGTGCTGTTGTTGTTACACCAGAGCATTCTCAGAACTTTTGGATAATGTGCTCTCATGCTTCCCCCATCTGTTTAGGTTTCCCTGTGTCATCCAATATACTGGAAAGAATTACAGACTCAGCAGGCTCCAAAACAGCTGCTCTTCTGGCCTCAATCCCTTTGGCTGGCCGGTGCCACCCAAGGCCTCCTTACAGCTGGGCTACCAAACATCCCCTTCACCTACACAGCTTCCCTCCTTCAGCTTTTAATTGTCACGACAACCCACCTTCTCCACCCTTTTCTCTGCATTTTCCCAACACTCGTTTTCAATCACACTGATCATAAGACTTTAGAAGAAATCAAAAGTAATTTCTTAGTAAAAGTGAAGGCTCTGATACTGAAAGTAACAGCTTCTACTATGTTCCAACCCATAAATCAACCTGGATAAACTGCCAAGAGAAAAAAAAACACCAAAATGGGGCAAAGGCAGGAGAATAATAATGTGCCCAGCTCGGAAATTCAATGAGAAGACTGTCCCATGACGATAGAGGCAACTGTGTTTTGACCTTTTTAAATGAGCCCTAATTATGTATATATTTATAATTCTTGTATGTTGGATAGAAAAAAATCACTACTTGACAATATCAAAGAATATTCTGATTGCAATGAAAGGAAAATTGTCATGAATACAAAGTTTCCACCTCACTTATCTCATATCTTAAGACACTAGTGTGATGTCCCACACATTTCAAGAATGTAGGTGATATAGTGGCACTTGCTCCCAATAGGATGATCTATGCAGGTTGGTCTTGTTCGAAAACTTCCATATTATAAGACAGGCTGTTTCCGTGGACACAACGATCATGCTCTAAGGCTTCAGGCAGGAATCGACACTGCTCAGAGAGGTTTAAAAAATTAGTCAGTTGTTTTCTACCTGCCTTACTGTAAAGACAGACAACTAACAAAATGCTTCTCAAACTGTCTCCTTTTCAAATTCTTTCACTTCCTTAGCTCAGAAACTTCCTCATTTTTGCTCAGAAATACAGCGTTAACTCCTTCACTTATTTCTGTCCATCTAGCATGGTCTATTTTCTATGATGCTGTCAGTATTAATTTCCTCCTATGGCTTCCCAGAATATTCAAGACAAAGCAGCTTAAATTCCATAGCAGACAGACAAGAATGCTCAGGAGAAGTGGAGACTCAGCAGGGTTTAACAGGGTTGCCTCTGGTCTGACAGCTGACTTGGCGATTATTGGCAATGCAGTTTTCTCGTCAATAAATGAGGACAATACTTGTTTCATTGCTTGTAACGGGAATTAAATAAAATGGTGTGTGAAAAGTGTTTGGCCTAATCCCAGATGACCAATACATGGTTACTGCGATAATTGCTGTGGTGATGTGATGATGATGATGGTGGTGATGATGATGATGATGATAATGTTGGTGATGTAGATATGGCCCCTGAACACTTTCTGAGTCCTTAAGTTACATGCCTACCTTACATTTCCAGACATTTCTGATTCTCCTCTATCCCTGATATTTTTACACTGTTCCTTCTGCATAGATCCTCCTGTCCCCAGTCTTCTAGTGAATGTTCATTATTTAAAAAGTTTATCCCAGTGCTTCCTTTTCCACAAAGCATTTTCTCACCCTCCCTCTATAATATCTATTCTGTATCATGAGGCTCCTAAGCATATTCCAAGAAAACTCTGAATCCAGGGTCTCTGGACCATCCTTATCGGCTCAGATGTCAAGTATGGTGCCTGACTGGGAAATAACAGGAAAGACATATATTGGTCTCTGCTCCCAGTCTCCAGTGCAGAGCTCCTAAAGCCCTCCTGATTTCCTAAGTAATACGAACAGCAGCGGCATCTTTTGTTCTGATATTTAGTTTTTGTCCCTGGTTCCTGAGAAAAGCTCCTGAGTCTTCTGGAATTTTCTAGGTAAAAGGAGTGTCTTTTGTTCTGGGGAGGTGGCTCTTGGTGAGCTCCTAGATACTTTCAGGATGGGAGGGGGTCCCCAGTTAAACCAAGCCTCGGCTAGAAGTGTGGATTTCTCAGGCTCACTCCCATACTCCAAGGGGGGAGAGGAGCTGCAGACTTGCTTCACGACCCATTGTGCCTAGAAGATGACGCCTCTATAAAAACTGCGCAAGCGTCAGGTTTGGAAAGCCTCTGGGTTGACGAGCATATCCACGTGCTGGGACGAGGGTGGGTGCCAAATCCACAGGGACAGAAGCTCCTGTGCTCAGGACCCCTCTGGAGCTCGTCCTGTGTAATTCTGCACCTGGCTGCTCACCTGTACCTTTTGGCATATTCTTTCTTATATTATAAATTGGTAAATGTAAATGTTTTCCAGAGCTCTGTGAGATGTTCCAGCAAATGATCAAAACTGAAGAGGGGGTTGTAGGAAGCTCTGATTTGTAGCCAGCCGATCAGCACAGGTGACAACCCAAACTGCCAATTGGCATGTGAACTAGGGGTGGGGGTGGTTGTGAGAGACTTTGTCCTTAACCTGTGGGACCTAACATTATTCCAGGCCACTAGAATTTCTTGGTGTGGAAAATGCACACACCTGGTATCAGAGATGTTGTAAGTGCATCAGTAGTGTGATAATAAAGGAAAACAGTGCATTTTTCTTACACACTGACACATATAAATTCAAACTCAGTGTTTTTTATTTAGTAATTGAGAAAATGAATGAACACTGGAATTAAGTAAGCAAGGCTATAGAATATTTTAAGACAGAGTTCTCAGGGGAATCTTGGAGTTACAGGTACTACATGCAAGGGTCTTTTGATTATTGAATCTTTGAATGAAAGAGAAATCTCACAAAGTATATTCACCTTCTCACCCTGTGTCACCCTAATTCATCAGAGATACCTGAAATGAATCCCCACATTAAATAAAAGACCCTATTTATCATGCTTAATTCTAGAGCTGCACTGTCCCTGTGGCTGTTTAAGTAACTTAGGATTAAATAACATTAGAAATTTAGTTTCCTCAGTCAGACTAGTTATATCTCGAGTGCCCCACTGCCACAGGTGGCTGGCTGTGACTCCCCTGGACAGTGCAGACACAGAGGTTTCTGGAACTGCCGGGGTTCCAGTGATCATGGCTGCTCCAGGGTGCTGCCCTCCCTCTGCGCCTGCGTGCCGGGTTACTTTCGGCACCAGGGATCCCCTGCCCATCCTAATAGGAGCAGAAATTTATTCTGAACAAATTAAAAATGATAATCATTGAGAATTCTATGTTATTAAAAACATTTTACTGTTTCTAAGGAATTCCAGATTTTTTCATCTTGCACTTCTTTTCTGTGAAATTTAAAAAATGCATCCTTCCTCCCACATTTGGTGTGGGACATTTTACTTGCAACATCTGTTGTGAAGAGAAACGTATATAGATGGATAAAGAGATTCAGAGACTTTTCTACTGTCGAACATCAGGGTTTTAACAATGCCCTATGTCTGTCTGCTTTTACATGAGCTCAGCCAGTCCGTAGCAGACCCAAGCATTTGCTTAACCAAGCCAAGACACTTAAGCCAAGACCCTTTTCTCTGTATCACACTGCCTATACATGTTCTGTTTGAACGGTAAGAATTGGAACAGTCAGGGGACCAGGTAGCCAAGTCTATGACTTCTGACACTTCTGTAGCTATCAGATCAGAAATATGAGCTGGTGCATTTTTTGTACTTCTCAGATTCTTTTTCTGAATGACTCTTCTTACCCACACTTACAAACACCACAACAATGAAAATCCCTGTTTATGAGTTTGACTTTATTTGGTTAGGATATTTTCCTCATAGCAGAAATGCTGGGTCGAAGGACATGTAATTTTTAAAGGCTTTTTTGACACATGGCCAGGCTGAACCAATTCCCCTCAAGGTGTCAATTTATTTATTTATTTTTTTTTAATTTTTTTTATTTTTTTATTTTTTTGAATTGTTTATGCTGTTACAGTTGTTCTATTCCCCCCTTCATTCCCTTCCACCCTGCCCCCCCAACCCCCCGATTACCCCCCCTTTAGCTTATGTCCATGTGTCTCAAGTCCTTTAGGTTCTGTATTTCCCATACTATTCTTGCCCCCCCCCCCATCTATTTTCTATCTACTGTCTATGCTACTTGTTTTCTGTACCTTCTCTCCCCGTCTTCTACTCCCACTCCCCTGTTGCTAACCCTACTTGAGCTCTTCATTTCTATGTTTCCACTCCTGATCTAGCTGTCCTTTTAGTTTGCTTTCGTTTTAGGTGTGGTTGTTGATAACTGTGAGCTTGTTGTCCTTTCACTGTTCATGTTTTTTTAACTTCTTTTTCTTAGATAAGTCCCTTTAACATTTCATATAATAAGGGCTTGGTGATGATGAACTCCTTGAATTTGGTCTTATCTGAGAAGCACCTTATCTGTCCTTCCGTTCTAAATGAAAGTTTTGCTGGGTAGAGCAATCTTGGTTGTAGGTCTTTAGTTTTCATGACTTGGAATATTTCTTTCCAGCCCCTTCTTGCCTGTAAGGTCTCTTTTGAGAAATCTGCTGACAGCCTGATGGGGACTCCTTTGTAGGTGATTGTCCCCTTAGCTCTTGCTGCTTCCAGGATTCTCTCCTTCGTTTTAATTTTGGCTAATGTAATTATTATATGCCTTGGTGTGTTCCTTCTTGAGTCCAACTTTTTTGGTACTCTCTGGGCTTCTTGGATTTCTTGGAAGTCTGTTTCCTTTGCCAGATTGGGGAAATTTTCTTTTATTATTTGTTCAAATAGTTTTTCCACTGGTGGTTGTGTCTTTCCCCCCTTCTGGTACCCCCTATAATTCGGATATTGGAGCGTTTATAGATGTCCTGGAAGTTCCTAAGCTTCTCCTCATTTTTCTGAATTCTTATTTCTTCATTCCTTTCTGATTGATCATTTTTTTCTTCCTTCTGGTTTACTCCATTGAGTTGAGTCCCAGTTTTTTTTTCATCTCTATGGGTTTCCTGTGGAATTCCATTCATTTCCCTTAATTTAGCCTTCATATGTTTCTCTAATTTGTGGCTATAGTCCACCAGATCTGTGAGGAAGCTGACGACCAGTGTTTTAAACTGTGCGTCTGAGAGATTTGCTATTTCTTCGTCACTTAGATTTATCTCCGGGACTTTGAGGTCCCCCTGCGACATTTTTGGTCTGTTCTGGCCCTTTAAGTGAGAGAAGCAGCGCCTTGGAGTCCCAGGTCGCTGGGTTGTGACGCTGTATGTGGGGGCGTGGTCAGAGCGGGGAAAATGGCGCCGCCGCCGCCGCCACCGCCACCGCCACCGCAGCCGGTCCCACCGCTCACTCCCTCACCCGCGCGTAACCGGGCACCCACAGTCAACTCGCTGCCACTGCCTCCCCACTGACTCCTCCGTAGTCGCTCACCCGGTGGGCTGCTCACTAGGTCCAATCCTGGGTTTGGAACCCATGCGACTGGATTCGCGCGTCTGGATTCCGCGCCCGCGCCCGGGTCGCACGAGTTCTCCTTTGTAACTCCTCAACCCGCCGCCGCCGGCTTCGCCTCTTACCGGCCGGGCCGGAGAATTTGTTGTTTGCGGACTTCCGAAAAGTTCAGTTTTCCGTGTTCTGGTTGTGTTTTCTGATGCTAATATTTAGTTGTCCTTAAACTTGGTTGTGAGAGGAGGCAGGCACATCCACCTTAATCCTCCATCTTGGCGGAAGTCTCAAGGTGTCAATTTAAAGTCTCGGTGGCACTTGTTTCTGTTATACCCAGCTAGGAAAATTACAGCTAGGGCATTACCCAACCCTAAATCTGCAGTTCCTGGAACAGGATAATGAACAAACATCCGGGAACAATTGGGTTTAAAATTCTAGCCAAATAAGGTAACTAACCCGGCGCCAGCAGCCGCACCCACCAATCAGGGACCCTCGCCGTTTTTAAATAAGCCAATAGCTAACCGCCACCTCTGCTTCTGTAGGCCTTTGCTTGCTTGCTAGAAAATATAAATACCCAGTAGTCTGTAAGCCAGGCGCGACTTCCATTTTGTAGCTCTGAGTAGCTACGTGACTCCGGTCACAGTTGGGGAAGTTTGCCCCTGCGCAGGAAAATCTTTGGCCATTAAAATTTTTATCAATTCGGTTCCGGACTCCGAGAGTGTGTATTTACCCGCCGATCGTCTACAACAGTTTCCCCCAGCCTCCTAACACTGAGTATTAACTCCCCCTCCTTCTCCTGTTTCTCTCTTTTTAAAGTATTTGCTAAAGATTAAAATAGTACTTATTTGTTTAGTTTGTATATATATCTAAAATGATTAGTAAATACAATACCAAAGACATAGTTCATGAAAGAAATAACAGATAAGATGGACTTCATTAACATTTAAAACTTGTGCTCTGTGAAAGGCAGTATCGAGAGACTGAGAAGACAAGCAACAGATTGGGAGGGAATATTTTCAAAAGACCTGCACTTTAATCCGGTCCTTTGTTCCCTTATTGTTGAGTCCCTTTGTTAGAAATGGTTGTCCAAAACTATTGTACAAAGAACTCTTAAAAAACAATAATGGAACAAATGGCCTGACTGAAATACGATGGGCAATGACCTGAACAGACATCTAACCAAAGAACATAGCAAATAACATAGGGAAAGATGACCACATCATATGTCATCAGGGGAATGGAAATTAAAACAACAATAAGACACTACTGTACACCTACTAGAATGGCTAGAATTCAGAACACTGGCAACATCAGATACCAGTGAGGATGCTGAGCAACAAGAACACTTATTTATTGCTGTGGGGAATACAAAAAAGTACAGCCACTTTGGAAGACAGTTTGATGATTTCTTTACAAAACTAAACATAATTTTACCAGATGATCCAGCAATTACACACCTTGGTATTTACCCAAAGAAGCTGAAAACTTATGTCCAAACAAAAACCTGCACAGAAATATTTATAATAGTTATTCGCAATTACTGAAACTTGGCAGCAAACAAGGTGTGCTTTGGAGGTGAATGGATAAACTAACTGGTACATCCAGACAATGGAATATTATTCAGTGCTAAAAAGAAATGAACTAGCAATCATGAAAAAAAAAAAGACATGGAGGACCTTAAATGTTTATTATTAGGTAAAAGAGTCAATCTGAAAAGGCTACATACCATATGATTTAAACTACATGGCATTCTGGAAAACAAACAAACAAAAAAAAACTGCAGAGATGATAAAAAGATCAGTGGTGTCCAGGAAAGGGGTGGGGGGGCAATATAAACAGATCGCAGGGGTTTTTTAGGGCTTCAAAACACTGTAGTATATTATAACGATGGACACATATCACTATACATTTGTCCAAACCCATAGAACATACAATACTAAGAGTGAATAACAAGGTTAACTATGAACTTTGGATGATTATCATGGGTTAGTGCAGGTTCACCCTTGGTGCAAAAGGTACCTTTCTGGTGGTGGGTAATGCCCATACAGGGGAAGGCTACGCCAGTGTGGGGGCAGGGTGTGTACGGGAAATCTCTGTATCTCCTCTTCAGTTTTGTTGCAAACCTAAAACTGCTCTAGAAAATAAAATCTTAAAAATAAGTAGGCCCTGGCTGGTGTGGCTCAGCTGGTTGGAGCGTCATCCTGTAAACCAAAAGGTTGTGCGTTCGGTCCCTAGTCAGGTCACAGACAGGAGGCAAGCAACTGATCCAGGTTTCTCCCTCACATCAGTGTTTCTCCCTCCCTTCCCCTCAAAAATCAGTAAGCATGTCCTCAGGTGAGGGTAAAAAATAATAATAATTAGGGCTGTTCTCTTTCTTATTAATTTAGGAAGCCTTATCATGTATCATGGATGCATACGTTTTCCCCTTTTATGTATGTTTCAAATATTGATTCTAGCTTTGTATTTATTTTTTAACTTTCCTTATGACATTTTACAGGAGTATTTAACTTTTTGTCTAATCATTTCTTTATAGTTTCTCCCTTTAAAAGTATGTTTTTCTGCATTAAGTCTATACTTTCTTTCACTCCTGGGGTGGATCCACATTTTATATTGGAGTTGACGATCTCCATGGCACTTTCTTTTGTGTGAGAGGTAGGTGGTAGTGGGTGATTTTTCTGAGGATAATTATTCCCTAAACAAACCCAAGTTAATAGGTGTCAGATATAAAATATTGTTGTTTATTTAAAAGGAATAATTTAAAATTTAAAAAGATAATTAAAATGTTAAAATGCTGTCATTGTGAACATATAAAAATGGATGCCACGTAGTGGGAAATGATTACAATACTATTACTCTAAAATGTATCAAGCTAGTAATATGAAAGTAAAAAAATCTATTGCCCCTTTTTATATTAAAAATATAACAAATTATACATTCCTAGCAGTAAGTTTTTCTTTCCCTATTAGATACTTGTCCACACATTATACAGTTTTTTTATTACTTTAATCATTATTGACAAATACATCTATTCCCACTGAAGTCAACATATTTTCTCGTAAGCTCTGACCAGAACATTAACAAGCACATCTGTATATTGTTAGTAAGTTATAGCTGCTATTCATGGAATTAATTAAATTTGGGAGTAAATATCTGAAAATCATACCATCCATTAGAAATTTCCACTTTCTAAAAGCACTGGCCTTTTTCTATATGCAGAATGTAGAGCTTTTTAATAAAGTCTATCTTAGTCTCTGAATTATTGACATCTTCATCATCATGGCTATGATCATAGTACCATTGCTTTTTTAAAAAAAATTGAAATATTTCAGAATATTAAAACAAGAGCCCAATTCTTTTCAAACAAAAATTACTTGGTAGTTAATAATAAAATCCACTTTATTAATAAAGTCTTAGGTTTAAAATAGCAACTTCTAAAAATGCAGTACCTAGCTGATATTGAGTCATTGGCTTGGTCTTCATTTATTTTAGAAATACTGTCTCCAGGCTCAAAGATTGTCATCAATTTTATAGATGAGGCTATGATAGTCAATATGATTCTCCTTTATCATGATTATTTTGAACATTTGTCTTCTTAATAAAGGTGACTGTTCACAGATAATTAGTTATTTGTCAGAGAGACTAGGGAGGTCTAGAAATTAAAGCTAAAATGTCCAAAAATCATTAATATACTACCAATCATGCAAAATTAAAAAATAAAGCATGATTTAAATAAGGATTGAGAAAAATAGGATTCACTTTAGTAATCAATAAAAAAAATCAATAAACTTAAAAAATATACTTTAAAAAAATAAATAAAAAATAAAATATGAATATAAAAAAAAGAAAAATAGGATTCAATTAAACAATATTGGCACAATTTATAATTTAAAGCAATTGCATCAAAAGTCATTTGTCTCTTAACAATGTAAGTATCAAAACAACTGGAAGAGGATCTTCCATACAGTCATTATGGAAAACAGTATGGAGTTTTTTAAAAAGCTCCAAAACCTAAAAAGAGAACTACCATATGATCCAGCAATCCCTCTTCTGAGTATATACTCAGGAGCAGCAGAATGAGCCCCTGGAAGTGATGTTTGCACTCCTGGGTTTATTGCAGCATTACTCACAATGACCAAAACATAGAAAAACCCTTAAGTGTTTGTCAACACAGTAATGGGTCAAGAAGCTGTGATATATACGTACAATGGAATATCATTCAGATTTTAAAAAGGAGATCCTGCCATTTGCAACAAAATGGATGAACACGGAGGACATTCTACTAGGTGAAATAAGCCAGACACAGAAAGAAAAATGCTATACGATCTCAGTTACATACAGAATCTAAAAAAGTCAAATACCTAGAAGCAGAGAGTACAGGGAGCAGTGGTTACTGGGGTGAGGTGGGGCGGGGTGGGGGTGGGGTGAGAGAAACGGGGAGATGTTGGTCAAAGGGTATGATGCTGCCCTGATGTAGGATGGACCAGTCTAAGAATCTACCGCACAGCCTGGTGATGGTGGTCCTCTGTACTGGCAATCTGCTCTCCCTGAACACAAAATTGGTAACTATTTGAGAAGATATACTAGTTAGCTTGCCTTTATTAATCATTTCACTATATATATAAAATCATTTTTATACTCCTTAAAATATACAATTCTTATTACCAAATAAAATTAAACAAGTAAAACCCCATGTTACTGTGGACCTCTCAGTTGGGGTGATCACAGAAATGACCTGTGTCAGGGGTGTGGTGTCCAGTGAGCACAGACCACAGACACTGGGACCTACATTGAATTTTACACCTTTCCAGCTTAGTTATAGCTGCCCGATGCCTTAACCTGCAATAGCAAGGACTGAAACGACATTGACTCTAAGAATATGTTTTCATTTCAGTGAATGGAAGACAACTATCTATGCTGAATCGTGTATTTGAAATGCAGAATAGTGGAATCATAGTACCTTTTACTAATTTCCTCTCATCCACACAGCTCTATTTCTTGATTTCACCCATTCCACTGATGGGAAAAAGAGAGCCTGGTTAAGACACCATTTACACTTCTAACTCTACCGTTCGTCTTTCTTTTCTTGTGTCATCTCTCTGTGTCTGTCTCTGTCTCTCTTCCTCTCTCCTTCCCTCCCTCTTTTATTTCTCCTTTAATAAAAAATGACCACTTGCTACTTCAGGTATAGTCAGTGTTGAGAATGTCACCCATTTAAAATATTTTACCAGGCACCATCTTTTACCAACTCTTGGGAATCTCCTGTTCTTTTTTTTTAAAAAAATATTTTTTTTATTTATTTTTTAGAGAGAGGGAAAAAAAAGGAGAAAGAGTGGGAGAGAAACATCAATGTGTGGTTGCCTCTCATGTGTCCCCTGCCAGGAACTGCCCTGCAACCCAGGCATATGCCCTGACTGGGGATCGAACCACGATCCTTTGTTTCGCAGGCCCGCACTCAATCCACTGAGCTACACCAGCCAGGGCGGGAATCTCCTGTTCTTAAATAGTAACAATTTATGCTGTGAAAATACTTTATATTTTGGAGCACCATGCTGCTAGCTTATTCTGCATTAAAGAAAGAAAAGGAAAAGGGAAGAAGGAGTCCATATGTAAGGATGGCAGTTTATAAATGTTCACGGTTATTATAATGCTTTTGACATTTGTTATTTTAGAAATAGTTTCCTTTATTGCAGTTATGGCAAAAAAGTGTTTTGATTATTGATTATAATCCCTTGCTCAAAATTTAGAAGATGGGCTGCAGGTATGAAAAGTAGAGAGATTAAGGAAATAGCAATGAAAATACAGAGCCTAAATCAATTCAACAAAATCCAACTTTCCCTTTTTGAAGAAAGAGTGGTATATGACCAAACTTGGCTAATTTATTGGCTTTTATCGCCATCAATGCCAATTAGTGGCAAATAACTGATTTTAGCTAACAAGGTATTTTTCAAAGGCTTTCCTATTTGAGAATACTCCAGTGGATACTGGACAGTACATATACTTGAGTAACAGTGAGGTTCTGCTTACTGTTTAGTTAGATTTTGTCTCTAAAGCTGCCAAGTTAACTTCGTTTTAAGAACAGAAAAGTTGTATAGGTTACCCCCTAGCTAAAAAATTAAAGTATATCTAATTCTGTCTTATGAGAAAGCCAAACATCAAACATCGGTAGAAGCCATGAGCAAGAAACCAAAATCAGTTATTAAATGAAGAAATTTTCTCCTCTAACTCGCTCCGAGCCTCCCCTTAGGAAGGCAGCTTTAGGGTGACCTGTAAACACGGCGGGGAGGCTTCTGCGCTCTGGGAATTGATGCTTCTCAAAGCCGAACGGAATTGTTTACATTCTGCTCTTACCAGTCTCTACGTAAAGGAGTTCATTTTACACTAACCCGTATTGTATTTACTTCTATTTTTAAATCCTCTAAGACACATATGACCACAATGCCGGAAAGAACAGAATACTAATGGAAATAAAATATGCTGTAAAAATTATAAATAAAACAGAATTATTCATGCTGGACGAGGCTGGCCGTAATACGGTGAAAGAAGAAATAAAGCCCAGATACTATAAATACACTACATAACAGGCTGAAGAACTTTGTCCTACTGCTTAATTTAGTATAAAAGCCAAGCCGCTTTGGTCCAATGCCACTAATAAGGTGTCCTCTAAGAAAACTGGACCCTCTTCCAAGGACAAAACAAGAAAGCACTGCTCAGTTTTACATTGGTCTGACCACACGGATTATTGCATTCTTACTACTTCCTTTCTGGTTTTCTTTTTTTTACTTGCACACACACCCTCACACACATTACCACAGAACTATAAAAATTCACAACATTTTAGACTTTCAAATGAAAAACATTAATTTGAAGGAGGGGTAGAAGGGGGGGAATGGGAAAAATTTGTTCTGTGCCCACGCGGGGGTGGGGTGGGGGCGACAGTGAAATTCCACCCACAAGTTATGCCACTGCAACAGAAGAGTTCAGTTTCATAGATTCAATTGTACCTTACCTGGTTTTGTAGTTAAACTCACCAACATGCCCCTAATTCTTCCTCTGAAGTGTTACATATGCTGAAAACTATAGTATTTGACCTTACACATTTCCACAGAAGAAACTCCAAAGTAACCTTTAACTTCAATAAAACGCTGTGTTCATTCTTCCCCTTGTACTCAACACACAGCAATCTAATACACCTCATCATGTGGTCCGTTACCATGGTAGCAATGAATCCAGCTGCTGAAATACAAAAGACTGACAAAAAGTTGCTTTTTTCCTCTCCACCCACCCTGACAAAGTCAGATTTTTTTTGTCTGTATGACAAGTCTAATTTGAATATATTTTTGTTGCTGACTCAAATTCGTGAACAAGAAAAATAAAAGAAAAAGAAATAATAGAGGTTTAAGAATAGAAGTTCTCCAAAGCACTGAAGCCAACTAATGAAATAAGTATGTGCAGTTTTAAGTTGCTTCTAATCCCTTGAAATACTGATTATTATCTACTACTTCTGTTAACTAAATAATTTTACAGGCCAGTTGCTAACTCAATAACAAATGCAGCAATAATCTCATAGCTTCTTTAAAAATCTGAAAATAAGTATATATATATATATATATATATATATATATATATATATGATTCAGTAAACGCAGATGCTGAAAACAGCACATTACTATATGAGTCTCAAAGTTTTTCTAGAGCAAACATCTAATTACAGCCCAGAGGTGGGAGGTAAAATTTCTCATTCTTTTTTCCCATCAAAACACTGTGTTTAACCATTGTTTAAAAAGATTAGGTTTCGGTTCTACTTTAAAATGATCACAGATTTGGATTGTGGTGACACACAGCTAGAATCAACCAAACTTATTTGGGCATCTACATTAAGAGTAGAGGTCTTGGCCCTGGCTGAGTAGCAAAGTTGGTTAGAGTGTGGTCCTGATATGCTAAGGTTGAGGGTTTTTTCTCTCATGAGGGCACATATAAGCAGCAACCAATAAGTGCATAAATAAGTGGAACAACAAATCGATATTCCTCTTCTCTCTTTCTCTGTCTCTCTCTTTTGCAAAAAGAAGAAAGTAGAAATCTTAGAGGTTTTGTCCTAAGAGGTCTTAGAGTGGGGATCCTATTGACTCTGAACAATCCTGGGACCTGGAACCAATGGCTACATAATTAAGATTCAAGGAATCACCTACGGTTTATTCCCAGTAATTTAAGGAAGGCTCGTGAGAGAGTCCTAGGGGTGAGTGGGGCATAATGTAGGACACACTGGCTATTTCTTGAATGTCTAAAGCAGGAGGTGAGTGTTTTACTGCAGTCTAGTGGAAGACACCGTGTTCACTGCATTATCTGCTGGGTTAAACTCTTAAGGCATCTGCACAGGCTTTTCCTTAGTGTTCCACATGCAAAGGGAGGCCAGGGAGAGGAGCTCTTCAGACGGTTGTGGCGTTAACACAGACGTGGGTTAGAAACTAGACCTTAACCCACAGATTATTTAGCCTCTCTAAACCTTGGTTGCTCTTCTGTAAAATTCTTACTTTGAAGAGTTGTGAAAAAGGATTAAATGAGATAGTCCAAGGAAAACAGCAAGAACTGAACTTGAAGCATACCAAGCAATCAATAAACTATGGCTAGTATTATTTAGTAAAAATGTTTATGAGTTTTGAACAAGAGGGACAATGAGAAAGCTCATTGGTGTCTGACTTTCCCTTGCTTATAAAATTGTCATTTTTCAACCAGGTACATATTATCAGTCAATCATATGTTTCATAATATAAGTTGGGTAACAACACAATATAAATACAATGACCATTTCAGACAAGTATCTAGCATTCTTTACTCCCATCTATAAACTGTCTAGGGGTTCTGACCATTCAAAAGTTTCCGCATATTCCCAGGGCAAAATGAATTGTGGGAAGAATGTTAAACTTGGCAGTTGATTTAAAGAAGCTTTTAATATAAAAGAAAAATACATTAAGTAAAGCAATTTATTTTGATATTGATATTGGATTCTCAAGAAGTCATTTTTTTCAAATTAAAATTGGCTATAAGGGAATTTTATCATAAGGAACTTCAGAATAAAAATTATGTACTCAGATTGTATTTTAAATGATTTGCTGATGTTGGATTAACAGTAGCATTTAAGAGGTGACCTTGATCAGTGACAAGGGCTGTAAACTGCTTACTAATATGGACTTTTAGCTGCTTTTCGCCACAATCATCTAATCCAGGAAATTACCTGACATGAAAGCCAATTGCATAGGAAAATTAGCATTAAGATCTTTTTGAAGTCATAGTGCAAAGAAGCAGCCAGGGCAAAACAGACAGACAGTCAGACAGACAGACAGACAGACAAAATCCCAAAACAAAACAATAAAAAAAGGGCTGTGGCAAAGAAAAATTTTCATCACAAGAAGTTGCCAGAAAGAATAAAAGGAATGAATGATGCATGTTGCAAGATTTTTCTATCATTAAAAAAAAAGCCCTACAACAAACCAGCAGAGATTATCAAAGTAGTGTTGTGACTCATATTGACACAGTCCTATAAAGGGTGTAAAGAAGGCAGGACTGGCAAAAAGGCTAGAAGCACATGACCTGGAAAATCGGCACCCCCTAATCCTCCTCAGAACAGTTGATGAAGAAAAGGCTAACACAGACGCAATTTGAATAATTCATAACTGTTCTCATGTGGGGCTGGTTGAATAGAAGCTCTTCCACTGTTACCTTGTGCCTTTTTCTCCTACAGAGTGGTTATGTATTATATAATTGTTCATGTTATAAATTTAAGAGTCGGTCATTTATCTAGTTAATGTAGACTTCTGCTAGGGCATTTAATATGGCTAGCAAACAACCTTGGTCAGTTGTTAAAGCGACTTGTTCGAATTCCCCTAAGCATTAGAGAATATGATGTTAGTATACTATATTAGGTTTCAGAAAGTTTTAAATCCTCTTTCGCAAGTGTTAAGGTTAACTTCTCTCTCAATGTGAACAAAATTTGTAATATAATCTGTGCTGGTATGACCCACTTAATTTTGTATGAAGAATTCAATCGCCTGGGGAGAAACAGTTTTTGCCACATAATGCTGCGGAATGTACCCCAGGAAGTCGATTTGCCAAGCCCTGGGCCCGTAGAGAAGGGAGGGAGCTTGGAAGGTGATTTGCTTCACTGCTCTCCCTTCAGACATGAGAGAACCTAATTTCCCACAAACTCAAGGTAACAAAATGGGTTCTGAGGTCACAAGCTTCAATTAAGCAGTATGGCTACAAAAACAAAACAAACAAAAAAAAAACCCTGGCTGCTAATGTTAATAAAATTATTACATGACAAAACAATTTGAACTTCTGCAAGTGCAATTTAGGGGGGCCACATTTTAAAAGTTATTTCTTTAATGATATTGTGTTTTATTTTTAAGGCAAATAAAAAATGTGTTAACAGCAGCAACAAAAATGGAGATTGTGATATGAACGATTTTTTGCAAGCACATAGTTTTTTGGAGACTTTGAGCAGCTGACATAAAAATATTAATTGTATTAGAATCTATTCTATTCATGAAAATTTCTTATGCAAGAACAAGGCTGTTGCACTAGAGAGCATTATGCTGAGTGAAGGAAGCCAGGTATTGAGGGAAAAATACCATATGATCTCACCTTTAACAGGAAGCTAAACAACAAAACAAACAAGCCAGCAAAATAAAAACAAAGACTGAAATTGAGAACAGGGGGACAGCGACCAGAGGGGAGAGGGGAGGGAATTTCAGGGGAAAGGAGAGGGATTTAGAGGAACTAGTATAAAGGACACATGGACAACAGCTAAGGGGGGTGGAAATGGGAGGGAGGTGGGGAGCGAGGGGGGTGGGCTGGGAAGGGAGTAAAAGGCAGAAAACTGTACTTGAAAAATAATTAAATAAGAAAAGAAGAAGAAAAAGAACAAGGCTGTTGCAAGCTATTTCAATTTACATAACTCAATATCAAGATACTGTATTTAACCCTTAATGTATTGTCGAAACACACACTCCTCTTTTGAATTATATTAATGGTGCTATAAATCATAGGGGTCCTTTGTGATTTCCTGCTGTTGACACATCACAGAAAACTTTCCAATAGCACTGTGAAATTGGTGGCCGCATAGTCTACAGATAACTTTTGGTCAACCCCAAACCATTTTGCCTGACTCCTTATGGAAATTTATTCCCAAATTTCTGTCTTTTTGTGTTTTTTCATGTCTTTAAAATTCATAATTATACCGTTATATTCTGGGCTTTTCCTTAGTGAAAAACATACTTGGTTTTTAAATTTAATAATAAAAAGTTAACCTTGTTGTCCCTCTTCTCACTGAAAGGTGATATCACGTGTCCCAGGTAGAGAAACCAAAGACAGAAAGGTGTGTGAAATGGCGTGATAGCACACGCGCACACTTCACTCTCCGAGGTGAAGCATGTCTACATTTTAATGTGTTTCTTTAACTTATATATTAAAGCTCTTAGAAAATTTTGAATATATCTTTCTTTGCTTAATGAGAGATATGTAAAATAAATATAATAAGGTATTATATATTCTTTCAAAATATTTTTTATTTATTATGCTATTCCAGTTGCTCCGATTCCCCCCTGTGCTCCCCTCCGCTCAGTACCCTCCACTCCCTCTGCAAGCCTCCCCTTAGTTCATGTTGATGGGTCAGGTGTACAACTTCTTTCGCTTCTCCATTTCCGATACTGTCCTTAACATCCCCTGTCTGTTCTGTACCTATCAATTTGTACTTCTTAATCTCCACACTCTTTCCCCCACTCTCCTCCTTCCCCCACCCAGCTGATAACCCTCCAAGTGATTTCCAGATCTATGATTTTGTTTCTGTTCTGCTTGTTTGTTTAGTTTGCTTTTAGATTCAATTGTTGATAGTTGTGAATTCATTGCCATTCTAATGTTCATAGTTTTGATCTTGTTTTTCTTAAAGAAGTTCCTGTAACATTTTATATAATAATGGCTTGGTGATAATGAACTTCTTTAGCTTTACCTTGTCCGGGAAGGACTTTATCTGCCCTTCCATTCTAAATGATACCTTTACTAGATAGATTAATCTACGTTGTAGGTCCTTGCTTTTCATCATTCTGAATACTTCTCGCCAATCACTTCTAGTCTGCAAAGTTCCTTTTGAGAAATCAGCTGAGAGTCTTACTGGAACCCCTTTGTAGGCAACTATCTGCTTTTAAGATTCTCTCTTTACCCTTAAACTATGACATTTTTATTACGGTGTGTCTTGGTGTGGTCCTTTCTGTGTCCATCTTCTTTGGCACTCTCAGTTTTCTGGACTTGCATGTCTATTTCCTTCACCAAATTAGGAAAGTTTTCTTTCATTATTTTTTCAAATAAGTTTTCTATTTCTTGCTCTTTCTCTTCTCCTGCTGGTACCTCTGTGATTTGAATATTGGTATGTTTGAAGGTATCCCAGAAGTTCCTTAGCCTATCCTCATTTTTTGGATTCTTTTTTTCTTCTTGTTGTTCTGATTGAATGTGTTTTTCTTCCTTATGTTCCAAATCATTTATTTGGTTCTTCGCTTCATCCACTTCATTGTTGATTTCGTATAAATTTTTCATTTATTTCACTTAGTGTAACCTTCAGTTCTGCTTGGGTCTTTTTTATGCTGTTGAAGTACCTAATCAGTTCCTTGTGCATCCTAAAAAAACAGTGTTTTGAACTCTGCAACTGATATCACTTATCTCCATTTTGTTTAGCTATTTCTCTGGAGTTTTTTTTGTTCTGTTCATTTGGGCCATATTTCTTTGCCTCCTCAATTTGGTAGCCTCCCTGTGTTTGTTTCTTCATATTAGGCAGAGCTCCCTGTCTTAGTAGCATATCCCATTGTAGATACATGCAGCAGTAAGCAGGATGGAGCTGAGCCTTAGGTAATCACCATGGTGGAGCAAACTGTGTGAATCAGGTTGATGGACTCTCAGATATGGTGTTGCTGTTCTGTGGCTCTGAGTGGGGGGGGGGGCTCAGAAAGAAGACAATGGCTGCTGCCTGGTCTCTGGAGTTTTGTCTGGGAGGAAGCTGTTTCCCACTTGCCCAGATGCCAGACACTTCAGTTCCTCAGTTATTCCCTGTGTGTCACTGGTGCCATTCCAGTTGCTGCCCAGGTGCTGGAGCCCAGAGGGAGTGAGTCTGTGTAAGTCCTAAGTCAGTTGTGGGCCCTTTAGGAGGAGACACCTGAGAATCCCACATTTTCTTCTGTTGCCCCAAGTCCCACTGGTTTTGATATGATTGTTTCAAAAGATTCCATTTATTTTTATAGACAGAAGGGAAGGGAGGAAGAAAGAAAGGGAGAGCAACATCAATGTATGGTTGCCTCTCGTGCACCCCTACTGGGGACCTGGCCCACAACCCAGGCATGTGCTCTGACTAGGAATCAAACTGGCAACCCTTTGGTTCACAGGCCCATGCTCAATCCACTGAGCTACATCAGGGCCCCACTGGTTTTTATAGCCAGGAGTTACAGGGACTTATTTTCCTTGTGCTGAAACACTGGGTGGGTAGTTTGGCATGGGGCTGGGAATCCCTTGCTCCAGAGCTGTCTCTCTTGATTTTTATCCAGCACACGTAGCTGTGGGATTCCTGTTCCACATCTCTGCATTTCCGTCCCTTCTACTCATCTGCATGAATGTGGCTTCTTTAATTTCTTTGTTGTCGGACTTCCACACAGCTTGATTTTCTAATAATTCTGGGTGATATTTGTTTTGTACTTTAGTTGTAATTTTTGCTGTGGTTGTGTGAGGTGAGCCATGTTTACCTACCCCTCCATCTTTACTGGGCCTTTACATGCATTCCTAATAGATGGTGACAATTTATAACTACCACTCTCATATGTTAAAGTAAAATATTAGACACTGCTTTGTATATGTGTTCTGTTGCTCTGGAATTATGATAATAAATTTTAAAAAGAAATAATTCCATTAAAAATTCTTTGCTATATAATGCTTTTATACAAGCCCAGATTTATAGGTAATAAGGTCATTAGTAACTTTTATTGGGATTAGAAAGCACAGCAGTTTCTTTTTAGATGCTGGCTTGAAAACTGAAATCGGTGTACTATCCCCGCTGTTTCTCCATTAGGAATGGGATAGCTCTACTAAACCTAAACCAAGGCCAGGGTCAGTAATCCTCTGGCTGAATGTCCACATCGGACTGGTGGAGTGGTTTTCTTGCCTGTCATGCATGCCTCTCCCCTCCTTCCATCAGAAACACTCTTTCATATGGGGAACCTATTTCACATATTTTTGATGGAGCTGACCTTGTCGTTTGCAATCCTCTTCCCTCACCACTTAAGCTACAGATACCAAGGTCTTCCACTCATCTAACTACAGTGAATGGGAAAGCCATTTGATGCCAGCCAGGCCATTAACCATTTCCCTCAGGCCTTTCTGCACAGCTACCAGGGAAGATGTACTTTTTCTGCCAGTAGATTATGGGCTTTGGAGTCTTGGCCTATATTATGCACAGCTTGTAGGGCTCTGTCTGAACGTTCATCAGCCCACATGTCAGTGTGCAGGGGGCATCTTTCCCAATCTCCCTTTAGGTGTCTCTCAGAGCTCCCAGGACTTGACTCTGGAGCTTGGTCAGGTGCAGCAGTTCCCCCAGAACATATTTTAGTATTTGTATAAAATTCATTCTACTCTTTGGATTTATCAGAATTTATTTAGGAGAGTAATTATGAAAAATCAGATTAAGAGACAGCTGGAAAAAGATACAAGGTGATTTAGAAGGGAAGATAAAAAGAGAAGCATATGTAGTTCAAGAGAAGACGCAGCAAAGTTACCCAGAAGGAGTGATAGAAAAAGAATACTGAAGAGATACATACAACCTATGGAGAAAGATGAATAAACTGAGACAAATAACAAACTAATATTTGCAATTTCATTCTCCATACTTCAGTGAATTCCATTATTGAAATGAATGAAAAAGCTTCATGTGGTGAATACCTACTACATAAACTGACCCACAATATCAAAATATCCCTTTCCTGGGACCCTTCTGGCAGATACTCCACAGGCAGGGACCACTCGTCTGCATTTCAGGGGTTCCCATTTATGACAGCACTGAGGGTTTCCCTGGAGTAAACCTGGGAGGTGTTACCCGAGTGCCACACCTCATACCGGTCAATTCTTCATCAGGCCATTGCATTCTGTCTATAGCCTCACAGTGTCACATGGAATGGAGACACTGGAGAAACCATTATATGATGGTGAATAATACACAGGAAGGGGAGTGACACAGGAGCCCGTGAACGAGGAACGAAAGCATTTGAAAGGATAGCTGCACATGAATAATGGCGAGCAGGTGTTCTGCCTTTACTGAAACTGCCACAGTGTGCTTTTGCCAGGTGAAACATTAGGAGGGACCTCCTGATACAATATTAAAATTATGGCTTATAAGTAATGTGAGGCAGAGAGGCATTAGCATTTTATGTTGTTCACTAGAAATAAAAAGTGTTTTTGGAGGACATTGGCCACCCATATTGAATATGTATACATCGATAGTTTACATTCCCTTGCATTTTATTTACAGCCTCACAGTGACATGTGATGTGGAGAAACTTGTATGTCTATTTCTCTTACACATACACTGAGCTGAGAGAAACCCTAAGTTACACATTAGATCCTGTGGTTTGAATTGTCCACCCTTACTTGCAGCAATAATATCCACAGTGTTAAACACAAACACTATTTGTTTTAACCATTTCAGGATTTATGGTATCTTTAGTAACATTATAGATAAAAAATGAGCAAAATATTTTCTATTCACTTGTAATCCCACCAACCACAGTTAACACTTTTTTTGTATTTACTTATTTATACCTGCTTCCATGTAAAAATATAGCTTGATTTAAAAACAAATTGTTACTTTTTAAAAGACAGCCTTTCCCATATTCTAAGAGAGGCTACAGGCTTCATGACCATCTTTGAGATTGTCCCTCACCACGTTTTTTTTTTTTTTTTGAATAAACCTTAATGGGCCCTATTGGTTATGTATAGTCTAGCCTGGAAGAGAGAGGCAGAGAGAACTGAAAATAAGACAAACAGAAAATGCCATGTTGATTATGGATTGTAGAGTTGGAAGATTATGAGTTATTAACTTGAGTGCGGAAGGGTGTAGGGATTAGATCCTGGGAAATTGGGTGCTGAAGCTCTGAGCTGGGAAGCAAGGTCCAGCTCAAAGGGAACTCCTACCTGTAGGGGAAGCGGGTTTTAAAAGATGGTGGCCCTGGGGGAAGCAGCCAATAGGGGACCCCCTCTAAAGGGTATGACTATAGCCTAAGGCAGCAATTTTCAATTGGTTTGAGGTGGCAGGACCACAAAAAAGTTTTAAAACTTTTGCAGTACTTGACTCTTTCGTCAGGGGCACTGACCTCTTCTCTTCTCCCTTAGATTGTCAAAAAAAAAAAAAGATAATAGTCAACTCAACAATAGCTGTTTAGTATGAATGAATCAGAAATTATACCTATTTTTTTGGCCAGATAGGCACAATATCTATTTTTTGGTGTGTTGTAGAATTTTAGTCATTAGTTTGTATGTGCTGTGAGATGAAAAAGGTTGAAAATCTCTGGTCTAAGTCCATGTCTGCTATCCCCATCCCCTCGCCAGTGATGCCAGGAAGACGGGAAGGAAAATCTGTCAGGGGAAGTAGTGGACTGTGCAGTGTGACCATTAATTTTATGTGTCGAATTGAGTGGGCCATGAGTGCCCAGATATTCCATTAATCGATATCCTGGGTGTGTCAGTGAGGGGGTTTCTGGATCAGGTCAGCATTTGAATTGGTAGATTTAGTAAAGCCATCTGAGTGAGTCTCATCCAACTTATTGAATGCCTGAATCAAACTGAACTCTGAGCAGGAGAAAAATTGCTGTCTGCCTACTGGCTTTTGATCTGCGGCATGGGTCTTCTCTTGCCTTCAGACGCAGACTGAAACTTACTTCACCACCTCTTTGGTTCTTGGATCTTCAGGCTGCAGATCTAGGGACTTCTCAACCTCCCTCATTGTGTGAGACAATTATTTATAGTAAATCTCTTTCTATACATACCCTATTGGTTCTGTTTTTCTGGTGAACTCTGGCTAATACAGGCAGTGGCCCTCAAAAATGTATGTTCACCAAGAAACTGAGAATGTGACCTTATTTGGAAATAGAGTCTCTGTGGATGTGGTTAGTGAAGGACTAAGATGAGATCATACTGCACTAGGGTGGTCCCTAAATCCAACGACTGGTATCATCGTAGAGGAGGAGGGGGCATAGAGGGGCACACACACAAGGGGAAGGCCATGTGAAGATGGGGGCAAAGGATGGAATGATGCGGCCATAAGCCAAGGAAGCCAGTGATTGCTGGAGCCCCCAGAAGCTGGGGAGAGGCTGGAAGGATTCTTCCCTGAAGACTTCAGAAGGAGCATGGCCCTGCCAACACTTTGATTGCAGGTCTCTTTCCTCCAGAACTATGAGAGAATAAGTATCTGTTGTGTTAAGTCACTAACACAACACTGCAGTAGATAATTACGGGAGCCTGGGAAACTTAATACATGGAGTGTCTGAGAATGGTCTCTTCACTCAAAAAAAAAAAAAAAAAAAAAAGAGGCTCACAGAGAGAAACCAAGAAGTTGGAACATGAGGAAATGACAAACAGTTCTGTACGGCTGCATGGTGAGTCAAGGTCCTTAAGAAGAGTCTGAACAGGTTGTCAGGCTCAACTCGCCATCACCAGAAGCATTGAAAAGCAGCAATGGGACTGGGTTAAAGGAATCATAAGTCAAGAAGCAAAACCATTCCCTGAAAATAGGGTTCTGTTCTCTTTCCACACGCTGCAGGTGATGGGGTCCCTTTTCTGCAAGCGCCGGCCAAAGTGATTTGTCTGCTTCCTGTGCGGTGATAACCAGCATTTCCCGGGGCTGCTGCGCGGCCCCTGCCTCTGCTGCCCCGGCGCTTCCCACGACTCACACTCACTGTGGGGCAGTGCCAGCATGGACCGTCATCCCCCCACGCTGCCTGCTACCCCCAGCACTCTCTGCTTCATACAATCAGAACTTCGGTGCACACTTTGGTGGACTTTTTGTATACTCTAAGTCCAGTCCTGAACTAGTGTCTTTCCCACCAAGGTTATCTTTCAAAGGGGGACTTTTAAAAGTTAAATTTACTTTTCAGGAACTATTTGTCTCCCTTCTCACAATCGACATCCCTAGATGTGTCCGGTCCACATCCTTAGGACCCAGGGAGTTCAGACAAGACTCTGGGAGAAATGAATAGCCACGATTTGCCACCTGGTCAGCATGCTTATATGGTATGTCTGCATTTTAATAGGGACCTTTTGGAGATGCAGAGGGCTGCTGATGTAGGTTTTTTCGGACAAAGGAGCATAGTGACCTGAGAGGAGATGATCTTTTAACATCTCATCCACTTTGAATTCAGGGTTCACTCCTTGCTGACTGCATGACCTTGGGCAAGTTGGTTAACCTTCTGAACCCTAATTTCATCATCTAAAAATGAGGATAATAGTAGTACCTACTTAATCAAAAAGTGGTAAGTATTAAACAGGCAACGCATAGAACATACCTTACGTGGAGTCCAGTGCAGAATAACTGTGGCCCTCATCATTTCAGAGCAGGTTTTCTTAACTTTGGAACCACTGACACCTCAGGACAGAGAAACTCTTTCTTTTAGGAGACTCTTCTGAGAGGTGTGGGGTGTTCAGCAGAAGCATTCCAAACCCCCTGTCCCTGCGGCATGACGACCGGACATTTCTGCAGCTACTGTCAAACGCCTCCTGGGGGGCAGACTGTCCCTGGTTACAGTCAGGTGGAAAGTTTGGACACCTCCCAAGAAATGGTCCTGGATGATTTTCTCTCCTGACTACGTACGTGTAGGGCAGACTCCACACACGTGATTTTTCTTATGAGTAATGACATTTTTCTTTTCTTTTGTAAAAAAGATTTTATATATTCACCTTTGTTGGGGGGAGAAAGGAAGAGAAACATCAATGTGCAAGAGATACATCAATAGGTTGCTTCTTGCACGTCCCCTGGCCTGGCCCATAACCCAGGCATGTGCCCTGACTGGGAATCGAACCAGCAACCTTTCAGTTTGCAGGCTGATACTCAACCCACTGAGCTACCAGCCAGGGCAATTTTTCTTATTTAAATAAGAAACAATCATTTTTTTCTCCAAGCACTAAGTGTGTATCTTGTCTGGGGCACTGTCCTGGTGGGCCCGGGAAGGGGAAGTCACGGCAGGACATGAGGATGGGGTTTGGCAGCTGAACTACCTTCCGGTGCTGACAGTTGTTTGATGCGTCATTTTTCTCGTTAACAATTCATGTGAATTGTACTTTCATCTCAACTGTATATTCATTACTGTTTTCAGAAAAATGTAATCTCCCCCTCCTCCTTTGCTTGAGTGAAATATTTTAACAAGGGGCAACATTTCCTCCTGGGATTCTGAAGTCTGGCCATGCAACTGAGTAGCCTAGTTAAAACAGAATGGCGTCACCAGGATGCACTGCGAGTTGTTGTTGGTGTCTTCCTCAGACAGGATCAGGTATTTCTTTTTATTTTATGGGTTAATTTCATCGTCCAGCTAAAGTCCTCTTACTCTACCCATTTTCACTTTGCTTCTTTGTACATTGCTTTTTAAAACCATGTTTTTTCAACATGGTTTTAATCAATTAAAAACCCAGTTTTTTCAAAAGGGAGGGAAATGTTTCAGAATCCTTAAGAAATCAACTTGAAGAAATCATACTATCAAAGAATGAAGCAAACACTGTAATGTTTTTCTAAAAACACTGAACAATGAGTCATAAGCATTTGGAAAAAGCTGTTTGGGAGCGTGAGGCCTAGCAGACTCTTTGCTCTGTGTTCTGTAAAACTGTATCAAAGATGTTAGGGTCCAGCCTTGGCTTGTGTGGCTCCGTGGATTGAGCTCAGAATACTGGTTCGATTCCCAGTCAGGGCACATGCCTGGGTTGCAGGCCAGTTCCCAGCAGGGGATGCACGAGAAGCAACCACACATTGATATTTCTCTCCCAGTCTTCCCTTCCCCTCTAAAGATAAATAAATCAAATCTTTAAAAAAAAGAATAAGAATAAAAAAGTTAAAAAATATTAGGGTCCAGTCCCATTGCTTCTCCAGTTATTCCCTGGAGCCCTATCAGAACATAGGAAAAGACATTATCTTTATGATTTAATGAGCTACTTCTGAGAAAGCTAGTGTTTCACCAGCCCATTAGAAACGTCTGGGATGGCCAGGGCAGAATTAAAGCTGGGGTTGCCCAGCTGAAACTAATGTCAATGTTTCTATTATTCATTGATGTTCTTCAGACTCTGGGACACACCTCCACTGGTTACTAGGCAACCACAGCTTAGTCGGTTAGTATATACATTAGGCACAAACTTTATGTGTGAATATGAAAGGGATCTGAATATTTTAATGAGAAGGCAATCATTAGCTGAACTGGACTATTATCTTTGTTATTAGGTAAGACAAAATATGAGGGCCTTAAGCCTCTTCCAGAAAGTGGATTAATAATATTTTACTGAAAAGCATTTGTGCTTACAGGTGATGACCCCACACACAACAGCCTCAGAGCTGGACGATATGGGAAATGTCAGTCATTTTTATCAGATGGAGGAATTCCTGTTAAAAACTGAGTTACAGCAGTGATTTACAAGCCCTGCTTCTTTGGTCCTCTCACTCCTAGTACTGCAGGATGGGAGAATCCAGGAGAGAATAGGAAGGTTTTCCTATTAGGTTAATTTTACCATTGTGCTTAACGTTTGCTGATGTTTCTTGCCAAAGAAGAATTCAAGGTGCTTCCTGGATTTCCTGGAAGTCTATTTCCTTTGCCAGAATGGGGAAGTTCTCTTTTATTATTTGTTCAAATAAGAGAGTTCCAAAGAAGATGGACCCAAGAAGGAACACACCAAGGAACATCATCATGACATTAGCCAAGAGAAAAATGAAGGAGAGAATCCTAGAAGCAGCAAGAGGTAAGGGGACAGTCACCTACAAAGGAGTTCCCACCAGACTGTCAGCGAATTTCTCAAAAGAGACCTTACAGGCAAGAGGGGGCTGGAAAGAAGTATTCCAAGTCATGAAATCCAAAGACCTACAACCAAGATTGCTCTATCCAGCAAAGTTTTCATTTAGAATGGAAGGACAGATAAAGTGCTTCTCAGATAAGATCAAATTCAAGGAGTTCATCATCACCAAGCCCTTATTATATGAAATGTTAAAGGGACTTACCTAAGAAGAAGAAGATAAAAAAGATGAACAGTGAAAGGACAGCAAACTCACAGTTATCAACAACCACACCTAAAACAAAAGCAAACTAAGAGGACAGCTACATCAGGAGTGGAAACATAGAAATGAAGATCTCAAGGAGGGTTAGCAACAGGGGAGTGGGAGATGGAGAAGGGTGGAGAAGGTACAGAAAATAAGTAGCATAGACAGTAGATAAAAAATAGATAGGGGGAGGGTAAGAATAGCAGGGAAAATATAGAATCTAAAGAACTTGAGACACGTGGTCATGAACTAAAGGGGGGGAATGGTGGGGGAGGGGTGCGCAGGGTGGAGAGGAACGGAGGGAGGAAATAGAACAAATGTAATGGCATAATCAGTAAAAAATATATTAAAAAAAATAATTCAAGGTGCTGTGGAAATGTGGCGGGGACTCAGGAAGTGACATGCTTAGCCTTTCCTGGGGTGGCACTGTTGGCCGTGGAGGAGGGATGTGAACTGAGGGGCTACATCTGTGGTCGTGCATAATGGGGATGTGGTCTACGGAACTGAAGTCATGAGAGACTCGTTTGCTGTGGCTAAACGGGAAGGGTGTAGCTTTATCTGGAATGGTAATAAGGGTGTTTTTTCTCTCTAAATGTGCCTTTTGTAGATGTTACCACCCTGGGAAGGAATTCAACTTCAGAAGAGGAACCATGTGATGCTAAAGTTTATATATATTAGTAAGGAATGGTATAATCATAAAAACCTGTTCTTAGAAAAAGACAGCCACCTTATTTAGCTACACAATGGAATAAAAAATGCATGTATTTATTTGAGTCTGAAAGCATATTATAAACATGTATAATCACTGTAAAATTTCTAGCCCACTGTTATAGAATTGGTAGGAATTAACAGAATCGAGAGGTCCATTATTTTTCTGCTTTAATGATTTGAAAGCATCATATTCAAAGTTTAAGATTTTGCTAAAATGAACTATACAAAAATGAACTCATGGTTAAAATACAAGCTAAAACAATAAACTGTCACTCATATGAACATAGTAACATTAAAGCACATTATTAACTTTTGTGGAACCCGCCCAAATCCTTAACTTTTCATAAAGAAACATTGCTCCCTCCATTCCTGTGTTGTTTGCAGTTTTAAAAATCACACTTAGATCAACATGACTAGCATTGTGCAAACTCTTCTGGGCGAACAAAGGGGAAATTGACCAACTCAACACGGCAGGGGCATAACCTAGGAATGTGAATGGGATTCTTATTTTTTAAAGAGGCTGTATACCTGTCCTACTCTAAGATAGACACAGCAGTGTACATATGCTTATATACTCATACTTGTAAAAATTCTTTTTCAGTTCTGTATTGTTAACAAGTGATCTATATACCAGCAGTAGACCAAAGACATAGGTATGTTGTCTTTTTGTTTTAATATATCAAGTATTTATGGAACAGGCTGTTTGACATTTTTTAAAGTAGTGACTATGTCACAATTAGTTTAGATGCCATTTTTGGCATCACATTATGGTGGTCCTTGCCTGGATTATTTGGTATACCCACTAAAGGGCTGTTTGGGTTGCACACAATCAGATATTCACAGTCACGCACACAAGACAGTAAGCAGGATGTGGGCAGGAAGGCATTTCTGCTTTAGCCATATGTCCAGCAACCAGCAAAGCTCTTGATATTTACTTAATTCTTAAAAAGTACTTGATGAATAGTAAATCTTCTATTTCTACATACTATAAATAAAATCAAAATCAATCTTATTTTCCCAGTCTTTGCTCCATAGACTCAAAACTTCTCTTGGGGTAAAATAAGATTGAGAATATAGAAATATTGGCTTGTTTGTTGTATGGCGGAGAGTACCTAGGAGGTAGAAGACTCAGATAGGTCCTTATTGTGGTTTTGTTGTTAATTATTGGGGTAGTTCTTAACCTTTTTGGGCCTCAACTTACTCACATGTAAAATTAGGTGCCTGCTATGGTCTGAATGTTTGTGTCCCCCTCCAATTCATATGTTGAAATCCTAATGCCCAACGCGATAGTATTAGGAGGTGAAGACGTTGGGAAGTGGTTAGGTCATGAGTGTGGAGGCTTTACGTGTGTGACTGGTGCTCTTAGAGACTGCACAGAGCTCCCTGTCTGCTTCCACCATGTGGGTGCAGCTATGAACCGGGAGGAGGGCTCGCACCGGTACACTGCCACGCGGGCACCTCGATCTTGTACCTCAGCCTCCATAACCGTGAGAAATGCATTTCTTTCTTTTATAAGCTGCCCAGTCTTGGGTATTTTGTTACATCAGCCCTAATGGACTAAGAGAAGGGGCTAGGATAGACTTTCTGAAATATCCCTTCTGGTGCCTAATAATTCTAATCTGTGGCAAATTTAACTAGAATATTACTTAGAACAATTATACTTTATTTATCTGAAGTTTCTTGGTGCTTAGCACAGAGCCAGCAAACCTGAGAGATGTGTAATATATATATATTTAAAAATAAACAAATGAATGATCACTACAGGTATAAATGTGTCCTAAGCATCATCAGAATATTTCACAAAAGGAAGGAATCCTTCTATATGGATACTGGTTTTTTTTTGCAATTAAAAGGAAGTCAGAAGATAGCTCTTTTGGAAAATTTTGAGTTTTATTCATATTAACTATTAGTCTTATACATGGCATTTGAATCATGTAATTAAAAAATTTAGAACATATTTATGCACTCTCTTAAGAAATACTAATAGTATCACTATGTCTAGGGAAATTTTTATTTTGTATCCTACACAAGTCCTTTCATAATTAGTCATAAATATTTGTTTCACAAATATTCTTAAAGAGAAAAAAGAAAGAAAGACAGAATCCTTGCCTTAAAACTTCCATCTCTAGTGGTGATTCTAGATGATATTCAGCCCTAAAATTCTATCAGTCTACAGTTTAGACATCATCATTTCCAGGCGTATGCTCACATCAATAAATTAGGTTTTTGCATAAATAAGTCTCAGAGCCCCAAGGTGCTACATCTTTTAAACTCTTATTGCATATAAATAGTGCTAATTTTAGCATCACCCTAAACATAAATGTATTGGCCAATGAGAAAAAGATCTGTAGACTTATAAATAGCTTACTCCTCAGGAAATATTTTAAATAGAAAGTTCTTGCATTATCTTCCATGCATATTTTTATAGGATTAAATTGGAAACTCTTTCAGAGGAGCAGTTTGCTTGCATTGAAAAGAAATAGCTCAACCTTCTCGTTCTGTTACAAGAAATAAGACATTGGCAAGTTATCTAAAGTCTTGGAACCCTAGTTTTCTTACCCAAATAAGGAGGAAAATAATAGCTAACTGGAGGGGTTACTAAGAACATTAAGTGAGATAATGTCTGTGTGGAGCACCTGCTTCGGTGCTCTGCCCAGATGTTCCCTGTAAGGTCCCTTTTCCCCGACGGACTCCGCTCCTGGTGGCTGCAGTGTTAAAATCTTTGGCACACTGAAGCCACTCAGCTTCTCTCAAAATATGGCCCTTCATACTTCACCCAGCCCCCAAAAGGAGAGCACTTTGAGCCTGGTGCAGCAGATTCAAAGATAAACAAAACAAAACAGAAAAACTTGTTCTTGATGAAAATTTCAGAGGAAAGACAGACAGACAAGATGAGAAATGCCAGCATCAGCCTGTGAGTGATTGAATGAGATTGCTTTTCTTTCCATTGTTCACAATAGGAACTGATATTCTAGAAAGGTCCTGAAGGGTTGTGTGAATTCAGAGACAGGACTGACAACTGTGGACTCAGGAGGGGTTTGACAACGACCTCACCAAAACCGTAACAATGACTAGGATAGTTCAGGTCACGGAAGAGCGCATGCCTGCGTGCCTGTGGGTGAGCAGGGTCTGGAGAGGGGGCGAGCCGTGAGGAGCGTCTCGGGGGAAGAGCCAGCATAAGCAAAAGTGAAGCCATACAGAGTGTGGCTTAGCGAAGGTAAATCATTCCTACGTTACCAAAGGTCAACTGAGGAGCAGAAAAGAAGATAGTGAGTCTCGAGAGATACGTTGTTGTGTTATGACATGTGGAGAAATACAGGACACAGGTTTTGCTCTGTAGTTGATGGGGCAGCCAACACCGGCTCTGAGATAGAAGTGGGTGGTGGTAACTAGGTCATATTGGCTACTGTTGGTTAGACACCTACTATGTATCAGGGACTTCATATTGTTGTTTGGTATATTATTTTCTAGTTCTCACAACAAATTAGACATATCTTTTCAGGTGGGAAATCTGATGCCCTGAGAGTTTAAGTAACTTGCTGTTCAGGATTACACATTTCTAAATTAAGCAAATGGTGTGAAAAGAGCAATAGAATACTTAGAATATTAATTTTAGAACAAACCATTAAAGAATAGAAATAATGAGATCGGAATGTAAATTAGAAAGTAGATTTGGGCAGTAATGTTTTAAAGGGAAAGGAGAGAGGGAACAATGGAGAGAGGGGATTTGTATTCAAAGCAAGGCCATTCAAGGTTTTTGGCAAGCCCTCTTAGTACAGGTGTATTCTGGAATGACTTAAGTTTGTTAATAATAAACAGTGTTGCCTCTGTGTTTTAAAACTATTTGTTGACTATACTACATGAGAGACAGTAGAGCATAATAATTAAGTGCTTGGGCTCTGAAATGGAGCAGGCTAGATTTGGATTTTCACCCTGTCTTCCTTAACCTTGGGCAGGTTATGCATTTTGGGGGGGCCCTAGTTTACTTATCTTTAAAAAGGGAGACAATATTGCCAGTGTCACGGGTTGTTTAAGCATGAAATGAAGTATATGTGTATTCAGAACTGCTTTGGTTTAAAGGAGGGACTCAGTAAACATCAGCCGGTGTTGCTGTGTGCCTTTGCTCTTATTCGCTAATCATTTATTTAAAAATCATGTACAGTGTGCCAAGCACTGGGCTTGTTTCCAGGGTTACAGTGGCGGATAACAGATGATTTCTGCCTTTAAACACATGTGATTTTTCCCAGAACATACTATGTGATTCAGCAGAAGGATGACTACATTTTGGATTAAACACTTTCCTGGACTCTTCAGGCACCAGTGATTTAAAGCCTCTATTTATAATGTTATTCATTTGTGGAAGGACTAACACTTCCACTCCTCCCCCCCCCCCCCCGCTCCTCCAATATTGCATTTAGATAGGTTCGGCTGAGTTATATTTTCTGAAGGGCGCCTCCCTTGGCCAACCAGGCAGCATCATGAACTCAGTCAGACTATTTCAGTAGTTCCCTCGTGCTCACGTGCACCAAACCGTCAGAAGTTCAGTGTTTGCGCCACTGTCCAGGACTCTCTTTCCTGCTAACTCATTAGACTTATGCGTGATGCAGTATCTATTATTAGTGGATATATTTCTCTTTCCAAGAGTATGTTTTGAAACACACGACGTCATAAAGCCTTCATAAGCTGGAGAGAAATGTTACCAATTAGAATTTTCAGTGCTGTACCGAACTATGGAAGATGTGTTTTGCAAACATCAGTTTTTTATTACATCTTAAACCACACCATAAAGCTACTTATCCTTGTCTCCTAATTTTAGATTATGGAGGGGTCCAATTAATTCTGCTCACCATGGCATTTCCACATTGTCTAAAGGATGCTCAGTAAGGTGCTGCAGGCTTAACTTTAACATTGGTTGAACAGATGAAAATTGTTGGTAGGAGGGACGCCATGTCCTTTTGAGTGCACCCACAATACATTAAAACAGACACAGGAGCAGTTATGAGGATCTCTGAGGAAAGATTGAAAAGGGAAATGTCTACACAAATAAATGAGAAGGGCATGAAAATAGCAAGGCGCTTGCATTTGAAATAACCAAGTGAAGTGCCGAAATAATTAGATGAAAAGCCACTTCAATACCAAGGAAGCCTTTTAGCATGAGTGAGATCGCTGGGACAGTGGTGAATTGTTTGCCTGTCAAAAAAAGACAGCCACTAGCATCCTGACCACTTTGCTTTCTGATACAGTCAGAATTTATCATAGGAAATCAGCAGGCTCCAAGAAGCAAACCATTACTAAAAGAAAGAGGTTGGATCCTTAATAAAATAGACCTGAGGCTATAGATTTAACAGTGAATACAGGAATGAGTGATGCCCTAAAAAGAGGTTCTTACAGCATGCATACCGAAGTTCATGAAATATGAATATTAAAAAAGTAAAATTCATCTTTGGTATGCATTTGAGCATTTCAAAGATCCCAATTTGATAAGCAAGATGGGAATATCAATAATGATTTTATTAAAAACAACAAATTTACACTACAATACTGCATAGCTTAGAAATATCTTTAAATATATCAAGTTAAAATTTTTTCAGTGTAAAAACCCAACCTTACATGTAACTTTCAATTTATTTTCTGAGAATCATTTATTTTCCTTGGGAGAAAGAGGGAATCCCTGTTTATTTTCCTTCCTATGATTTTGAGAGAAATGAATGAAGTACTGATTGGTTGTTTCCAATCTAACCGAGAAAAGCACAGACTGTAAATATTTAAAACTGAATTCAATCCAGGGAAATGCTTACACAGATGATGGAATAAAAGAACTAAATTGGGAATAGAGAATCAACCTGGAGATTAGCAGCAGCAAGAAGACCAAGGCACTACTACCCACAAGTCTCAGGGGACAAAGGGAAGAGGTGATATTACTGGAACCCACAGTTCAAGGTCACTGGGAGAAGGTGGAGGCAGCAGAGGCTGGGTTTGGGGGCTGGAAAACCCACCCACAGTGGTCGCCTCCCATGGAACCGGCGGGGTAAGAGCAGGGCAAGGAATGGAGGTGAAGGTAAACACAGGTACAGACTGGCACAGTGGGAAAGGAGAGAGCTAAGTAAGTCAATCTTCCATTTTCACTTTCTCCTCCAGAGTCAGGTTACACCAGGAAAATTGACTTATTTATATTTTTAAAGGGTACTAAGTTTAGCAACTGGGAACTACATTTACCCAACATCTTGTAAATGAATGGAATCACCATTTTAGTTCCACATACAATCCCAATAAACCAAATTTACACACCCTTAAGATTATGAGAGAATTATCCACTGTCATTTTGAAGTTAATCAAAATATAAAAGAGGCAACATTGTCTTTTGAATTAGATTTAGTCAGTGATCAACACTCTGTCAGTTGCATTGTTTTATTCAGAACTGGGAGCAGAGGTGTATTCTGATGATCTGGAAATCGCCATTGTTTGAAGTAGATAATGAAGCCACACTTTGAAAACCAGACTCAGGAGGAGGTAGAAAGACACACAATTTCCTCAATAAGACCCCCACTCAATTCCTCTATTCCTCTTTGTTCTGCTCTGAAATGACGATGGCATATTGCAGGCTAATTGCAAAATACCAATTTGCAGGCTCATGTCTTTTGAGGCATGGAAAGGTAATTATGGATGATGATGTAAAAAATACTTACCCATCCATTCTATGGCTGGGCCAAACAAAGCTTCATGTGCACATGTGAGCATGCGTGTGTGCTCAGTCGTACACAACCACTGGGAAACTGCGCCTAACCTAGACCATGCCCTACTTTCATTTAAGGATTATAAAATCTCCCCATGGGCAGCCTGGGACATGTTAGCCTTTTCTCACATGCAGACTTGTTAATGATTAAACTGCCATTAGCACCATCAAATTTTCCTCTCGTTTATAGCATTGAAACATGGTTTTCTCATTTGGGCTTATTACTCTGCTATTAAAATTTTTAATAAATTAAAAAAATTAGATGACCTTTAGCACAGAATGAAGTATTATGGCATCTGCTTAATAGAAACCAGGAGTTGTCAGGGTCATCTCTGTGTCTCACACCTCCCAGCTCACAAGATTTCTGACGGTAATAATTGAAAAATAAACAAAAGGCACAAAATGAAGTCTTTCTCTGCCTGGCCCCTCGCTGAAAGTACAAAACGCCGACAGTATTTAACCCTATTTTCTTTTCATGGAAGCAGAGAAGCACTTCAAAGAGAAATAGCCCAATGTCCATCTTCAATTCTTTGTCTCAGACACACTCACCTAAGATTCAGTGAAGAAACCGCATGAACTTTCCAAAACCATCTATTTTTTCTTCGAAATGGCAGTTGACTGTGGCATTTAAAGACTTCCCAGACACTTCATCCAGGGAATGGTAAATCCTATTTATCTGCAATGAGAAAACAGGCTTTTATTTAACCTAAGCAGCTCATACTCACATTTTTTACAGAAACAAGAATATGTCAGGACAGACATATTGGGAGCAAATTGTCTTACACTAAAAACTCATAATGATTTGTAATACTTGACTTGGAGCCTTGGTTTTCATTCACTATTAGAAATATTCAGAAAAAGAGATATTTGTGCAAGAAATCATTTTATAGATGAGGGTGGTGAGGCCCAGGGGGCAGAGTGATATGAAAGATTAAGCAGCGGGTTAGTAACAAGAGAGTGGCCTTGAATCATGAGCTCTAAACCTAGCTTGATTTAAAAAAAAATCCAGGAACAAGAAACGATGGAATCCTCCATGTACGCAAAGTAGGTGGTTTTCTGGAATAATGTGTCACTGTGATTTCTGTGGAGGCCGAGATCATGACAGCTGCGTCCAGCTTTTCCTCTACCGGTTTCAGGCTCCAACAGTTGTAAATGGACATACAACCTGAAATTATTTAATGTTCTGCATGATTTATTATGTTGTATAGTAATAACAGAAACAGTAAATTGTTGAGAAAGTTGTTAATGTTTCTTAATGAATATGAACGATCATACGCTTTTGCCGTCTGAAAGGAGTCACGTTTGAGAACTTAAAGAGATTGGTTCCCTGTCCCTCCGGCCCAGCTGCCCTGCTCACCTCCTCCCATCAGCCAGTCTTTCTCCCCAGTCCTGTCTCTCCTGCCCTCCCCGCTTTCCCTTTTACCAACACACAGGCTAACTGTCACTATTCCAGGGGCTACATGGCTAGAAGCAGCAGACATTTGAAGCTTAGAAAACCCCATGTTAAGATGAAGGGAAAAATAGGGGGCAGGGGAGATCATAGGAAATAAAGGGGAGAGAGCATGGGGTGGCAGTGGGAGAGGACAGTGAGGGGACAGGAGGAGCCTACCTCTGCACCCTGGATGCAGGGTAGAGGTGTGCTCTGACATCTCTCCAGCTCCGCCCGGTACTTTCCTCCCCCAACCGTTTTCTTTAGCACAGGTTGTCTAAAATGATCACAATGATTATTTAGCTCGCATGGTTTTAGGCATCCTATGGTTTTAGATTCTAAAAAAATTCTATTCAATAACTCTCCCTGCCTCTAGTCCAAGTTCTCAGATATATTCCTATGGCATAAGTTTTAATTTACAGCAGGTAAAGAAATTTTCATGACACTGTTAACCTTTGTTCTGCTACCATAGAATCCGACTGTCTTTCTCTGTACTTAGATTCTAGGTATATACATGAATTTGGAATTTGTGAATTAAATGTATTACTGGAACAGTAGTGTTTTCAGATTTTTTTGTTTTCTAAACTCCATGCTACTATTTTTTTTATATTGAGGTTCAGGTAAATTAGACATGCATCTGGGAATAAGTTATATATTAAAAACATTAACCCCCCCCATCAGTGCAGCTCTCTAAGCCATAGCATTAGAAAATAAATGAAAATCTTACACATTCTAATATATGCTTTTATTTATATGTAAATATATATAGTTTACACACTTAGATACACTTCTATCCAACTATATCTGGCAATAAAGAGTCACTCGAGAAATCCTTTGGTAATGGCATGGGGACCTCTTAAGATAATGTTATTGGTGGTTGCTCCTCTACCTGGCAATTTTGGAAAGGATGTTTTGCATTCAATCTTTGCCCAGGTCCCTGGGTCATCCCAGACTGCCACAGATTAGGAGGGATCTGAGACAAGGGCTCAGATAGGAACGCTGTGTTAAAGTCCCCCTTTGGGTGGCTCAGCTTGTACACCCAAACCAGGATCTATGACCCTAATGGAAGTTACGACTTGGATGATATCTTCATTGTACACTGGCTTTAGTTCTTGCTATTTCTCCTCCACCAGCAAGTGGCTCTGGTCCAGCCTGTTCCTCGCAGGCAGTGATCAAAAGCTGTTGTCTGGTCTGGAGGCAGCTCCATCCCTTGGCTTCTGTTCCCCGGAGCAGGCAGAACTGAATCATATCCACAATTCTTTTTGCTCTCGGGCCTCCCAAACTGCCACTGAATTAAAGGCATCAATCCTACTCTCCTCTCTTGCTGCAGTCCACTGGACACTGCAAAGTGAAATGCTCATGTGAACACTGGGTAGAAATAGAAAATGATACCTTTCTCTCTTTACATTCTCATTTAAATTGCCCATCAGTTATCACAACCTAGTCTGACTAATGTGCGAGTAGAAATGAAAATTTAGTGTCATGGAATAAAATAAAATACTTCCTCCTTTATCTAGTTTCCTAAAGAGCGTTCCATTCATGTGCAAATGGGAGTCAGGAAGCAATACCTTCCCATGGAGTCCACAGGAGAAGGAAGAATCTTACTCATTTGGAGTTGCCGTATGTTAGGCATGTAGGTTGAACAGGCGTTGCAGGAGGTAGATTTCTGCTTAATAAAAAACGCTCCTTAATGTAGAGCATACAAAAATCAAAGGGACCACCTAAGAAAGACTAATTGTCACACTAGTGGTATCGATTAAGTAAAAGATGGCCAATCATTTCTCACGGTGGGATGCAGTCGAGCATGAGGATGGTGTAAGGAGTCACCCCAACTGAGACTCTGTGAGAGTCAGCCACATATTAGATTAGAGTGGAGTTCATATTCCCACGTTTATTTATATTTATGTCTTTACTCATATTCCCATCTAAAACAGCTCTCCTCTCTCGCTCTCCACTGCTCGCCTGCTGTGTCATTTTGCACAGCACTTCCACCACTTATCCGTTGTCCTGCACATGGGAGCATGAGCTCCACAAGGGCAGGAACTTGATCTAGCCTTTTACCCCTCATGATTAGAGCAATGCCTGACCAATAGTAGGCCTGTGGTAGTATTTACTGCATAAATAAATAAATATTTTAGTCCTCTTTTCTTAAACATATTTGATCTAATTTCCTCTTTCTAACCCCCATGAGTTTGCCCCATACTGAAAATAATTTCATGGCACTGGAAAAAATGGAAAACATGAGTAGGCATTTTATCTGCTTTCATCGTTATGTAAAAATAGGGTCGCCTCAATGTGAGGATGCAGATCTCTACTTCTGTAGCTTCTTCTTCTCTTTTAGTTATGCTTGGGAGACCACAGCACCAGGAGTCTAGCTTACTCAGTTTCCGAGGTTAGAATGAAGATGACTTTTGTGAAGCAGCTACACATAATGATGATCACGGGTATGCAAAGCATGCTCCAGAGAAATGCAAAGATTAAGAATGATGTTGTATTCATAAACATATCAAACTTAGTCTTTGCTGGTGCATGACGCTGTTTTGGGCATAAGTTGTAGCAGCTGTTAAGGGAGTTTAGCCAAAAATGATTAAGATCACTTGAAACACAATAATCATTTGTTCAAATAACTTAAATAGGTTCTGCTTCTTATGAGTGACTCTTTGTGCCATATTCACAAATGGCATTCCAATGGCATACAGGGTGTTCATACCAGTGCTTAAGCTGAGCTCAGGATTCTGACTACCCGGCTTCTGCAAACTCAGCATTGGCCAGATCCTCAACAACACAGAAGAGGGTGAAAGATGAAGAATAACTCCTTAGGTCTGTAAGCGTCTTCTGAGGTCCCTGAAACATCATTTGGTGTTATAGAAAGAAGACTGAAGTAGGATTGGAAGCCTGGGTTTTATTTTGCTTTCTACCACTAACTACTTGTGTAAGTGTTTTTTATTAGTGAAATGAGGGTATTTGGCTTAGACCCATAGTTCTCAACCAGGGGTGATGTGACTTCTCTCCTCCGGACATTTGGCAACGTTTAGAAACATTTTCTGATTTGGGGGGAGGGTAGCTGCAACAGGCATCTAGTAGGTAGAGGTCGGCAATGCTACTGGACCTGGAATGCACAGGACAGGCCCCCCCCCAAAAAAATAACTAACCAGCCCCAAATCACAGTACTGCCTAGGCTAGAAACCTTGGTCTAGAAGGTTCACAGGTCCCATCCAGATCTCTGGGCTAATTCCTCCTCTGCAACCTCCTCCAATTTTATATCGCACATCAACCCCCTTCCTGTACCTCCCAGCTCTACTCTTAAGAGTTTCTTTTTCATACCCGGGCCTTAGTGTTTCCACACCACCCTCTGACTCCATCATAGCACAGGTTACCATGTTAAATTGCCATGAATGTTCTTCTTTCTCTATGTGCAATTGCAGGGCAGAGACTGCTTTATTTCTTCATCATCTTTAGAGATAAATAATAATCTGCACTAAATGCTTATGTGATTGATGGTGGGACAATTAGCAAAGGTGAGGCTCAGAGTTTTCTCACTTGGTTCCTACATAAAGCTGTGGCAAATTTTCATTTTTTCATTTTTTTGAAATCAGCGTTGCAAGTCTGGAATGGTTTGCTCCTCTCCCCGGTTGGTCTTCAGGGAGGTGGGGGGGTGTGGCTTTACACTGGGATAGAAGGCTCAGGGACACTTGTGTACCCTCTCTGTTCCAAGAATTTGTTCTTGGTGACAAAGAATTCTGCCTGAGAACCAGGAAGGACTTGGGTGTCTGCACGTATTTCCTATGAAGGTCACAGTTTGTTACTTCAAGCTCCTGAGATAAAGAGACTGGGACACTGGGGCAGTTTAGTCGTTCAGTCCAGTGAGGTCCCATCACAGAAGCGCATAATCACAAAACCTGGCCGACCCCTCCCACCAGAAATTCTGGGCGCCAAGGGAAGTGCTCTTGAGATTGGCTGCATCTGCTCTATGCTAGTCGGCCACCGAATTTCTATGAAGTTTTAAAGTTTTTGGCCAGATAATCAGGCAAATTAATCTCAGAGAGAATAAAGTACATCTATAAGTTTTCCCACTAAATTACAGCCCAAGAATCACAGAAACATGCATGATAGTTCACAATTCCACAAATGTAGGTACCTAGACAGGGAAAGTAGAGTCAGTGCCTGCCTCACTTGTCGGTCTCCTACTTGAACACTCCCTATCATACATAATAGGACTGTGAGAGGATATTTGAGCTAGCTAAGTATTGAGTTTCATTCTTGACATTTCTAATAGACAAAGATAAAAAAATCATACTCCATCACTTACATTAAAATAAGATAAAGCGGAGAGAACAATAACATTTGGACAAAATAGCTGTCAGAAGGAATGGACACATACATTGAGCCCTGGACGTAGAATTTTTTTACACCATAAAGCTAGAGGCCTGCTAAAATACGGAGACATTTAAAAAATTATGGCGGCTTGCCTGTCAACATCAGTTCAGTTGGGTATTCAGTCAATTGTTTTACAGGTGCTGAGAAGCAAGTAGGAGGTTTATAATGGATTTCTCAGCTCTGTTTTTTGCCCAGCAATTTTTTTTTAGAGAGACTGTATTCGTGTCTCTCTCTGTTGTGTCTTACTGCAAGCTTAAGACAGTTGCTTTAATGCAGATACTATTGGCATTTTTGATTAATTAATTGAAATTTTTGTTCTCACTGGAGGACATTTTTTTCATTGGTTTTGGAGAGAGGGGAAAGGAGAGAAACACTACCAATGCAAGACAGGTGCATCGATTGATTGGTTGCCTCCTGCACACACCTAGACCGGGACTACATGCACCTGGACGGGAGACGGAACTGCAACCCAGGTGTGTGCCCTGAACAGCAATTAAATGTGCAACCCTTCGCTGTGGGTCAGCCAACTGAGCCTCCTCAGCCACGGTGATAATATTTGCGTTTTAAAAGAACATTTTCCCTTATGTTTAATGACTTGAGCTCACAGAGGAGTGCAATCACTAAGAACTCACTTGGCCTATCATTTTTTCTTTTTTCAAAGTAAGAAATGCAAAAATAATTAGGTATATGTTAGCATTGATAAATAGCCAAGTTTAATAAAAAATGAATCAAGAGATGGCTCGAAATTATAGAGATTTTAAAAATCAAAGTAACATTCCTTTTAGGAAGTGTGGCAAATTCAATGAATTATAAAAAATAATATCATCCAAATTCCCCTACTCAGAGACAATCATTATGAAGATTTTATACATTTACTTCCAATTATATATATACATATGTTTATGTGCATACATATATACACTCATGATTTTTAATGAAATTGAGAAATTATAAAACTAATAATTTTGTTTTAAGGTTTAAAAGAATTTTTGTATCTATTATTGGTGGTCCATAAATATTCAGCATAGACACTTCCTATTTTATAACTATGAGATTATGTGACCAAACTTGCTAAAGAGTATGACATATGAGGACATGTGACATCCATAGTCACTGAAAGCTTCTTTAGTTTATTTACATACTTTTTAAACACTCACATTTACATGGAACCCATTTCTGCTACATTTCAGCGTAAGACAGTATAGGTCATCGTTTTATTTTATAGCAGTGCTTACTCAGTTGTGGAAATCCCTACTGTACAGAACCTATGTATCCCAAAGTATCAGAAAAATACGCGTAGTCATTCTCCCAGAATACACTTAAGGAGAATGATTATCTCATTTTGTATGTTTTTAAAAAATCCAATTATAAAACCAATAAATGTCTCATTGTCTGACACAAATAATGACTAAACTGAAGTATCTCAAACTTTCTAGATGAAAACTCTCTTTTTATGAATGAAATAGAGCAATATGACACTAAAACAGAGTACAGGCCAACACTATCCTATAGGGGTGACCTCATTAAACCTTTAAAGTCCTCGTGTTGAAGTTAATTCCAAGTAAGGCAGAAAGATTAACATACTTTTGCTGACTAAGAAAAAAATGCTTACTCTAGCTCAGTACTTTGTCTCTTGCAGCTCAGTGCACCTGCTTATTGGTCAAAACAATCGCACTGAACTTTAATGGTTAAATCAAAATGTATCAAACATTTATCCAATTTATTTATAAAAAAGACAATTTTTAAGATTAGCCACATAAAGATGTACCTATCTAGATGCTAGTGAAATTTCTCTGGTAATATGTGAGTATAAATGTATTGCTCATATTTTATGTTCATTCATTTGTTAAAGTCCTACACACTTCCAGGAGACTAATGGTACAGTGTGATTTGATATGTGTGTCTGATTGATTTGACCATGATGTAGAGATCAAAACAAATAGAAAAGCAGAAAGGGAGACTTCCGCCAAGATGGAGACATAGGTGGAGAAGCTGTGCTTTCTCTCACAACCAAGTTTAGAGACAACTAAATAATAGCAACAGAAAACACAGCCAGAACACAGAAAATTGAACTTTTCGGAAGTCTGGTAACAACAAATTCTTCAGCCTCACCGGTAAGAGGGGCGAAACCAGCAGCTGTCGGAGCGGAGTTGCACAGGAAAACTCGGTCAGACGGACTCGGGCGTGCGGAACCCAGGCGCAGGGTTGGACCTAGTAAGCGACTCAGCGAGCGACTTCGGGGAAACAGCGAGGGAGCAGGGCTGCGGGTGGACCGTGGTCGCGCTTTCCTGCGCAGATAGACAAGCAAGGGAGTGGGCGGTGAGACTACGAGACTGAGCAGGCCCAACTGCGAGAAGCAGCAGAGGGCGCCGCCATTTCCCTGCTCTGACCACGCCTGTTTCTCGCCTCCACATACAGCGTCATAACCCAGCGACCTTATTGGCCCCGCCCTGTTGAACCACCTAAGGCTCTGCTCCTCACCCAGCTGCAAGAAACAGCTGAGGGGGTCGCCATTTCCCGCTCTGACCACGCCCCCACATAAGCGTTACAACCCAGCGACCTGAGAGTCCAAGGTTCAGCTACTCATACTTAATGGACGAGAACAGACCAAAAATGGCTCAAGAAGAACTCAAAGCCCCAGAGCCTATAAATCTAAGCAATGAAGAAATAGCAAAACTCTCAGACGCACAGTTTAAAACACTGGTGATCAGGATCCTCATAGAACTGGTTGATTATAGCCACAAATTAGACGAACATATGAAGGCGAAACTAAGTGAAATGAATGGAATTGCACAGGAAACCAATAGCGATGAAAAGGAAACTGGGACTCAAATCAATGGAGTGGACCAGAAGAAAGCAAATAATGGCCAAACAGAAAAGAGTCAAGAAGCAAGAATTCAAAAAAAATGAGGAGAGTCTTAGAATCCTCCAGGACATCTTTAAACGTTCCAACATCTGAATTATAGGGGTACCAGAAGGGGGAAAGGAACAGCCACCAGTGGAAAACTTATTCGAACAAATAATAAAGGAGAATTTCCCCAATCTGGCAAAGGAAATAGACTTCCAGGAAATCCAGGAAGCTCAGAGAGTCCCAAAGAAGTTGGACCCAAGACGAAACACACCAAGGCACATCACAATTAGGCAAGATTAAAATGAAGGAGAGAATCCTAGAAGCAGCAAGAGATAAGGGGACAGTCACCTACAAAGGAGTTCCCATCAGACTGTCAGCTGATTTCTCAAAAGAGACCTTACAGGCAAGAAGGGGCTGGAAAGAGTTATTCCAAGTCATGAAATCCAAAGACCTACATCCAAGATTGCTCTATCCAGCAAAACTTTCATTTAGAATGGAAGGACAGATAAAGTGCTTCTCAGATAAGATCAAATTCAAGGAGTTCATCATCACCAAGCGCTTATTATATGAAATGTTAAAGGGACTTATCTAAGAAAAAGAAGTTAAAAAAATGTGAACAGTGAAAGGACAGCAAACTCACAGTTACTAACAACCACACCTAAAACAAAAGCAAACTAAAAGGACAGTTAGATCAGGAGTGGAAACATAGAAATGAAGATCTCAAGGAGGATTAGCAATAGGGGAGAGGGAGGAGGAGAAGGGGGGAGAAGGTGCAGAAAATAAGTAGCATAGACGGTAGGTAGAAAATAGATGGGGGGCAAGAATAGTATGGGAAATATAGAATCTAAAGAACTTGAGACACATGGTCATAAACTAAAGGGGGGGTAATGGTGGGGACAGGAGGGGGGAGGGTGGAGGGGAATGAAGGGGGAATGGAACAACTGTAATGGCATAATCAATAAAAAAATTAAAAAAAAAAGAAATGCAGAAAGGAAGGAAGAAAGAAGGCAAGGAAGGAAAGAAGGAAGGAAAGGAGTCATGAAGCTGGATATAGGGGGAAAAAACAAAATTAAAAAATGTTTTCTAAGATCTTTACCAGTTACATTAGTAACATTAAAAAAGGGGATAGATGGATAGAAGAGTAAATACTTGCATGCAGAATATCATACCTCCTACAAATATCCTGAATTAAATTTTTGTATTAAGCACACAGAATTCTACATTTTTTTAAAAAATGATTTTTCTCTACTATGTATAAAACCTAACCAGAAAGCTCACTGTCATAAAACAACATCCATACAAACATAGCACTTGTTTGGATACAATTTCAGTGACAAACTCTTTAGCATGAAAATCAGATTCCTAATTATTATTAATTTTTGCTTGAAATCTATTTATTTTGTTTTCCCTGGAAAAAAATACTTATGTGCAAAATATGAATGGGTGTTTTCTCAGACAACAGAATGCTTTTTGTGGAAATAGTAAAGGGACAGAAGAATCTAATCTTGGCAAAGAACGCTCAGGGCCTGCCCTTCAGAGATGCATTTCCACCTTGACTGATGATGGCCTCAGGCGCGCCATAGGACATAGTAGCCACCCGAGGGTTACTGAAAGCCTGACTTATCATTTTCATCTGACTCAGAGAGGATGCATGTCTTCTTTTTTAATGGAGATAAATAATATAGCATTTAATTTGGTATCAGTAAGTTGCCATGACACCTTGGAGTAAAAAAGGATGACACTATACCCTACATCATAGCTTCTCAAACATTTTGTTCTGAAGACCCCTAAGAACTTATGTTTATGTATTACATCTATCAATATTTACCTTATTAGAAAACACAAAAATTATAAAACATTTATAAATCTATTTATATAAGAATGATAAACCCATTAAATGTAGCAAATAATATATTAATAAAATAGAAATAGTTTCCACAACAAAAATGTAGTGAGAATTATAGCAAGGTTTCACATTTTTGGAAATCTCTTTAGTAACTGGCATAATAGAAAGAAGATAGCCAGATTTTAATATGTGCCTCAGCATTTGGCCTATTATGATATGTGAAGAAGCTCCAAGTTAACATGGACATGTGGTTGGAAAAAACAGTGTTTTCACAGCGTTTCAGGTAATTGTGAAACAAGCGACTGTTTCTTATAGGTGATTGCAGTGTGGAATCTGGACCACATCAGTGACCCAGGCACTGTCCATGGCATTAAAATCCACTATCTGTCTCAGACTTTGTATAGATTTTTAAACTCATATATGATTTTATAACATCATGAATCAGTCATTTGAAAAATAATGGTTCACTGAGTTAGGCCGATCTCCCAAATGCTCATGCATTTCATTTTCAATAACAAAAAGTTATATTTGTCAATATTACCATCAATCTCACCAGAAAAGGCTTTTAGGTATTAGGAACCTGCCAACCTCACAGTGACAGAGGTACGCTTTCCAAGATTATAATTTTTCTTCAAAGTCTGAATTTTATCATTGTCAGAAAGTACTGTTAATTTTCTCTGAAGTAACAGGCTCACTTCGTTTGTTTGCAAGGAGCTCGCTCCCAAATACCATGTCTAAATAACAGTAGTTTGTCTGCCGGTTGTCCTTCCGAGGAAACATGCTGCTCTCTGGGAGAAGTTGGCTGGTTCAGTTTGCACACCAGTCTTACTTCCAGATAACGGCTGCCCCTCAGTATATCTCGAGAGCGCTTTGTGCATACTTCCCATTTCCTTACACAGAATATTAAAAAGATGTGTATTAGAGTAATAAGATTTTTGTTGTTGATGATGCTATGAATATTTTTAATTGCCTTTAAGAAATTGGTCCTTTCTTATCTTCCTTGAAATTTTAAGAGGTTTACTTGGTCTCTTTTTCCTTTTACAACTTTTCCTATTAACTTGAGTACCAAACAAACAAACAAACAAACAGCAGACTCCAGAACAACCTTAACCACAAGAAAATAATGGTGCTCACTTGCTTATTAGTAACACAGGCTATTTGGTCCCCATGTTGGAAAAATAACAGGCAGTTGTCATGATGGAGTTAAAGTGAAGAGTGTGTGCCCTGTTTAAAGAAAGCACCTCCATTTTGGCTGGGCCATGTAGATTCATAGACCAAGGATGGCCACATCTTCCAATTTTCCTGTTCAGGGTAGACATCCAGATTTTTATAAGAAATCTTCAAATTTATAAACACTATCTTAAACTGGATAGAACAAACAAAAAAATGTTGATAGGGTTTTCAGGCTGCAAAGTTTTATATTTCACCAAAGATATAATTTCATTTTCCTGCCATCTCATGGACCAATAATAAACTTTGTGCATTAATCATCTCTATCATCACTCACTGGGGACACCAGAGCCTTGACCTCCCTCTAGTGGTTAGAAAGTGCCAAAACAACTAGCTGAACATACATGCATTCTATTTATTGAAAACTTTCATCTATGTGAAAATCATTAAAAATCAGCAAAGCAGACTCTGGCTGTTGTGTGTGAGATGTGAACCACATGGTAATTTTACTGTTAGTTCATATTAGACTCTGGGGTAACAGACAACAAAAGTAAGGAGCAGGGACATCAGCTCAGGTAGGGCTCGAGATTTTGAAGACACGGGAGTTCTAGTTCTGCCCACAAGGAAAAGAGAAGAATCCAAAAATGTGAGCTCTAACAGAAGACAGGGTCAGCAGGACATGCTGCTGGCTGAAAAGCGCATATTGTGTTTTCTGTATGTGGATGAGAATAGTGTGAGGGGTCATGGAGCTGAAGTGGAATCTAGTTGTTCTAGCAGGTTTCTGGTAGTGGCTAATTTGATCTCTGCTTTAAGTATTTAAAAGTAAGTCAGCACTTATTAATTAATGGAGAGCATCTTCTAGCTTTCGGTTTAGAAGCTTAGCTTGCATAAAACATTTTTTAGAGTGGGAAATTGGATAAATTTTTCAATTTTGAAAAAATTAAATAGAATTTTGAATAGGTCAGTAACATAGAGCCAATGAAGATTCTTGACCAAGTTGAAAAATGGATCCAATTACAGCCTTATCATTGGATGCCCATGTGGTCTTAGAATACTGTCCTCAAGTATTACATGCTTGTAGCTCAAATGTCCACGTTCAAGGACGGTGCCCTTGGTATACTCATTTCCTTGCTGTTTTGACCTCCCTGACACACTCAGTTTAATGAACTGAAATACAATTGCTTTTAGACACTCAATGCTTCATTGTCCTTTTGTTTTTAAAACGGTTTTTGAGTCGAGAGAATGTCAGCAAAATCAACCAAAAGAATGTGGCTGTTGTTAAAAGGTCGGCTTTTCAGAAGCTGCAGGCAGCGCTGCTGGCATTCTGTCTAGCGGTCACCATGGGCAGCGGCCGCGCATGGGCAGTGAGTCAGCAGCTCTGACAACACAATACATGGTAACCCACTGATGTGCAAGACCGTACGTGCACAGGCTCCTTCCGAGAGCATCGGGGAGAGGGAATATTTCATTTTCCACATTAATTTGGAAGGAAATCCAGATAGATCATTAAAGCCCAATGTTAGTTTGTATATGTGTGTGTTAGAACCTAGAATATAATATTTATGTGTATGGGTTTCTTTGTAAAGACAAACATTCAGATTGGGATCTGAAATATCAGAAGCTAGGCATTTGAAATGGGATATCGTTGTGCCGAGAGGGGGCCATGTTTTAGGCCTGGGCTGTCCAATCCAACGGCTGCTGGCCACAGGTAGCCACCGAGCAGCTGAAATGTGCCTGGTCCAAACTGAGGTGTGCCGTAAGTGTAAAAGAGATACTGCATTTCAAAGATACAGTACAAAAAATGAGTAATATCTTAATAACTTTTTATATTGATTACATGTCAAAAGAATATTTTTGATATATGGGATTAAACAGAATAAAATTAAATTAACTTGACCTGTTTCTTTTATTTACCTATTTAAGTATTTTACTGTTTATGCTACTACGGTCACCCCAATTTTCTTTCTTTGCCCCCCTCTACCCAGCATACCCCCCACTCCCACAGTCATTCTTTTAATTTTTTAATGTGACTACTAGGAAATTTTAAATGACCTATGTGGCTCACATATTTCAATTGTACAGTGCTGCTTTAGAAGAAAATAGTTGGTATCATTTTCTCCCAGTATCTCGCTCTCTCTTTCACACACACACAAACATGCAGAAGGGACAGGAAGGGGCCATAGTAACGCAGCATTTAAAAAACACAGGCTTCGAAATTCCATTTGAAGTGATGATGTGGAGATACCAGTTCTCTACACCAAAGACTGGGTACAGCATAGGCCATAGCACTGAAAGGCACCCGATGCTGAACATTAATGCGTCTTGACCTTGGGTCCAGGAGTGAAATGGCATTTATTATAGTTCACTTAATTGTCCACTTTACTAAGAATGAAAGGACACTGTCAAAGAAGCTAAGAAATGGTTTTCTCTTTACCATTTTAAAAGAACAAAGTGAGCTCTGTAGAAGTGGATTGGTGCAGCTTCCTGAACTTTTCACTTCTGCTTTAGACTTGTATACTCTCATGAACTATTTGACTGTGCTGGTCCAGACTATGTTATAAAGAGTGGACTACTACTTTAACTTAATAAGGATTTTGATGACAGCAAAACCTAGACACTAATTTGGCTATTTAAATCAACCAATGAAAACTCGTCATTTCTAGATATGCCTGAATGTTTTTTTGTGGTGCTGGTTGTTTACTTTGGGGGGTGGGGTGGGAGGAGGGTTTTGAGTGGGATTTGGCACTGCTATTAAATTGTTCCCCTGAACTCTGACTAATACGGGGAAGATTCTAGCAGCCTTTCTCCAGAACCATGCTGCGTGCTTCATCCTTTTCAGTTTCAGTCCCTGAATCAGTTGTGTTGCCCGGCTAATCTCATCTTCTTAACCAGCACCTACTTTAAGGACTTTGGAGTCTTGGAGGTGAACAGACACCTATAGGGGGGTCCAAAGCCACCCAGCTCTTATCCTTGAATTTCTCTTATACCCATTTTAACTTCAATTACTGACTAATGAGCACAGCTGGAGAGTGCCAAACAGTGAAGCAGAGATTTTGTTAATGGTGGCTGGGCCATTGTGGATGATTGTCTAGGGGTGTATTTGAAAACAAAAAGATGACTGTGTTCCTGGCTGGGTCCTGAACTAGTTGGAAGAAAGGGTGAATAAATAAGATTTCTTCAAATCTTATTTAGAGCCATGCAATGTCTTCCCTACTCTTAAATAAATAGTCTAGTTTTCCCTTCAAATTCTGAAATTCAGAAAGTCTCTGGGGGCACTTCTTTTGGAGAATGACTCATCATGCTCCTGAAAATATCTTTCTAGTATTCTCCTTTTTTAAAATGGAAAGTGATACATGAGGTCTGTCCAGAATGTATCCAGCCATGTGCTATGAAAAAGAGACATTTATTGATGAAGATACAAGATACAAGAAACTTTGTACATAGGACAGTGATGACTCAGTAGGCACCTGAGTAGGTGCCCCCTACTCTTCAAAGTAGGCACCTTGGGACCTCACACAATTCTCCCAATCACTATGAGCTGTCCCATGGTATTTTCATGAATCTCATTGACGGTCTGAAATCTCTTCCCTTTCAAAGGTGATTTCAGTTTTGGGAAAAGCCAGAAGTCATAGGGTGCCAAATCTGGGCTGTAAGGGGGCTGAGTCACCTGGATGATTTCACATTTCACCAAAAAAAACCCCCTCTGTACAAGATGTGATGAGTGAGTGAGTGCATTGTCATGATTAAGCTGCCAATCATCAGTTGCCCATAGCTGTGGCCTTCTGAACCATCTGCATAGTTTCTGTGGAAGAATGTTCAAGCTTAACACAAAATTTGATGCAGATCCATTGTCCTATTCACTCAGTCATTTTTAATTCAACAGCCACACAGTACACATGCTAACTCAATGGCATCTACTGCCCCCACCGACTAGTACTTTGAAGTTGTCATTGTTCACACAGTGAACAATGTTCAGCAGTCTGCTTTTTTGGCTGCCAGGTTACATCAATGCTGCAAAAACCATTCTTCTTATATTTACAATAGCTGGACTTTTCCAGACAGACCTTTTATGTGAAATTTGGTGTACTCATTTAAAGCCACAGAAATAGTTTAAAGAAAAATAAATAGTGTATTTTAATGATTTTCCATATTTTTTACACATATGATTCCTCATTAAAAAAATTGAGTGTTATAGTATGAACATTTTCATAAAAAAGTGAAATATGTTACAGTATGAATATTTTCTAACAAAACAGATAAACACTTTTACCACACTTTGGGCTAATTGATTTTTAATCCTTTTAAATTTGGACAACAAAAGAAAATTGTTTTTATACCACATTTCACCCTTTGACAAGTTTTTGTTTTAAGTAAATTTTTGACAGGCATTTTCAATGGTTTGGATTAATAAAACGCTGAGCAAGACTATGCAAATATGGGAAGATTATGTAAAATAGACTACTGACTTAATCTCACTAAATATTTAACTAACTGTACTACAGTATTAAAGAAAACATTTCAACATCTAACAATTAGAATTTTACCTTCTCTTTATTCTAGATTTTATTACCAAAATATAATTAAAAAGAAATTGTATTTATTCTAAGATTTTATAGGTTGTTCATGAAACTCCTTTAGAGTCACCAAACAAAGAAAGGCCGCACCATTGAAGGCTGAAGGCTGTGATGTCTGTGAAATGTGGTTTGGGAAATTCGACAGGGTTTGGAAGACTTCAGTGTGAGAGCTTTTAGAAAGCAACTTCAGATTGCTCCCTGACCTGGAAGTTCAGGGAGAAAGGGGTTAATCGTGATCGGCAGCTCATTTCCAGTCCTTTTAGCACCCCATCACCACTAATGGAAGAAGCAAAATGAGACAATTCTCAGACACTTAAGGTAAGAAGAGTCCCTCTGTTCTCTGTGCGATGTGCTGAAGATAAAACCCAAACTCTGTAGCCTTCACTGGCTTAAACAAGATGAATCACTTTGATGAATGGCTTCCTTCACCTTTTCTAGGATTGACAGTCTGGTGCTTCAGTCTCAGTCTTTAGCAACACTAAAACTGGAAATAAAATCATGACTATCTCTAATTAAAGAAACCAAAGGAACTTATAACTATGTCTAACTAAAGAAATAAAAGGAACTTACAAACTTTATGTTTATAAAAGAACTCATGAACTGTATAAAAATTGGATAATAATATAAGCTGTCTTGTAATGGAATTCCTCAACCCATATAATTACTACCAAGAACATAAAGTCCATTCATATAATTTGATTCTTTCATTTGCAGAGTTGACAATTAGAGAAAGAGTTGATAATTAATTATTACTGGGTGTGTTGTGTGTTTAAACAAACATGCATGTGTGTGTAAAACCTTCCTCCTTTGCTCATTTAAGGGGAGAATGTGAAAGTTGATAGGTTTGAGATTTAGGTAAAATAATGACTTAATTTCTTTGTATATATGAATGTTGACTTTTTTCTCAGAGTCTGTCTACTCTATGCCAAGGATGTAAGACCCCTGTAAAGACTGACTCATTCACATGCAAACAAAATGAGAGTTTTATTATATTCAAACTGCATAAAGCAAAATACTTGGGCAATCTAACTCTCAGAAAAATTTATATGTTATTTTACTTATTAATAGTAAACCTTAGTACTTACAGAAAAGAAAACATAATTTAACCTGAGTAGTGACCTTTTGGATATTTTTTAGAAAGGAATTCCTATAAAGTTTCTGAGTTAAAAAGTAAAAACACATAAGAAAATTGACACTTGCCTGGGCAAAATGTACAAGTCTGCACATATATATGTATACATACAATATATAAGCTTTTCCTTCTCATTTATAATTGTTAATAAAGATGAACATAATCCTTAAAAACATTTATCTGCAGAGCTATGCCTTTAACCACTGTTGTCTTTACCCAATAACGTTAAACAAGTAAAAGAGCATCTTTAAGCAAGGACAAGGTGTGGGTAAGGGGACAGGAGTGGAGAAGCAGTGATTATCTGAGTTATGCTAAGGTGATGTTCATTTTCCTCTTCCTGCCAAGTACCACCAATTGTGTAAGAAACAGGGAGGCAATGATTTCCAATAACTGACTCAGAGAAGGCTGTGGGTGGGTGGCTGTAATGTGGGAAGATTATCTCTTCAACCCAGGAGTTTACTTGCCTGCTGACCTAAACTGGAGTTTTCTTTTTCACCTGCCTGAGTAACAATAATATGTTGCCAGCATGCTACATAGTTCTGAAAAAATCACATATATTAGTAAAATAATTAATTTAATATTATACACGTGCACATGTATACTTCTTTTGAAGTTTTACAGTCAACTTTCTAAATACATACATAATAGATAAATATCCCACATGGAAACTAAATTCCAAAATATTCTGAATTTGGGTTGGGATATGAAGTTTGATTTCAGAATATGCTCCAGAGTTTAATGAGTTTAACTTGGACAACTAAGCTCTATTCCAGCTTGTATGAAGGCTGCCTCACATACTCCGAGTATACGATCCTGTGAGATGCAGGCTACAGTACGGTGACAAGAGCATGGGATTACAGTTGTTCCATTTTTTCTCTGTAGGTATTTCTTCGTCTTTAATATGAGGATATAATAGTGCCTATCCAGAGTAATCCTGAGGATTTGATCTAGTTCATCAGTGTGTTACATCTAGCAAATAACTGTCACTGCTCTAGAATTATTAAGCAGGGTAAGGAGTGAGAAGTAACTAAATAGAAGTGCGGGAGAGGACATTTCCAAAGAGTCATTTCCTAAGTGCAAACCTCCTCCCTGTCAATTTGCAACAGCTCTATTGTGCTAGCTATTCGAGGATGTCACTGATTGAGCTGGAACACTGCTGTCCAATCACAGAAGAGAGTACTGAGAACAGGGACCAGATGAATGACAGAGGCCTCCTAACCTTAGTAAGCTACCACCTGACACAAGACTTCCTCTCAGACGAAACTCTGAATGTTAACTTCAGCAGATTATCTGAAATGGTCTCCTGAGGGCTGATAGGGAAACTCCTCACTGTTTTTACAGTTTCAAATAAAGCTAAAACAGCATTAGTAAGCATGGGGTGTCTGAGCAGGCTGACGTGGGCAATGTGTTGTCTGCAGTCATGTACCATAGGTTTCCAGTTCAGCAGAGTCTGCTCTTTCATTGTGGATTCTTCAGTGGTATTTAATAATTTTTTCAGGTTAAGTGTTCTTTCCCCCTGTCCTTTTCTTCAAATGGACCATTAATACACTGGAGAGAATTGGGCTTTGACTACAGCATTCACTGGGGAGACAATCAGGACTCCAGTATTCACTGGGAATCACGGAACCTGCCAGAAGTTCAATTGGCATGTCTAGGACATTCAGGAGTAATCACTAAAAATGCTAACTAAACCCATACAGAGAGCTATAAAATGAAAAAGCTAAGGCAACATAGAATTTTACTTTTAGCAATTAACAGGCAGAAGTGTACTCTATTTTTCTTCTTTTCTGATTTACCATGATTATAAAAATATACAAAAATTCTGAGTAAAGGCATAGTATAGAGATGATAATAGCGGTAATCCGGTTTTGAGTACTTTTCTTATGTAATTCTTAATAACATTATTCACCTATGGGATTTTATGTAAATTTTGGAATCCTGTAGGAAATAGTAATTTTTCTTAAAGAAAAACTGAACTGGATTCAGGTTTAATCACCTTGAAACAAATATTTTAATTGTTCTGCTTGGCAATGTGGGTCATTAGGAAGTACTAAAATGAGGTTATTGTTATCTATTTTCAGAAAATGTATTCATTCATTTATATATTTATTATGAAATCGCAGCTCCTAGATTAATGCAAGGTTATGAGCTTTGGAAAATACAATGACGAATTGGACCTGCACCCTGTCCCTTATGACACAGAGATCTTGCAGGGGTATCAGACTCATGAAGTAATTAGCTTTTATGCAGTATCCAAATGATGAAAGCCAGGGGAGAGACACATTTGGGATACACGTTAGGGTTTCAGAGGAGGAAGAAAAGTGAAGATCATTCCCACTGGGGCACCTGGAGGCCTTCACAGAAGAAATATCACTTATAAAGAGTGGTGAAAGTGGGCACCTTTGTCTTGTTCCTGATCTCAAGGGAAAAACTTTTAGTTTTTGCCCATTGAATATGATGTTGGCAGTAGGTCTCTCATATATGGCCTTTATTATATTGAGGAATGCTCCCTCTATTCCCACTTTGCGGAGTGTTTTCATCATAAATGGATGCTGAATTTTATCAAATGCTTTTTCAACATCCATGATATAATCATGTGGCTTCTGTCCTTCATTTCATTTATGTGGTGATCATGTTAATTGATTTGCAAATATTGTACCATTCTTGCATCCCTGGGATAAATCCCACTTGATCATGGTGTATGATCTTTCTAATCTATTGCTGGACCTGGATTGCCAATATTTTGTTGAGGATTGTCGCATCTACATTCATCAGAGATATTGGCCTCTCATTTTCTTTCTTTGTTGTCTTTACCTGGTTTTGGAATTAGGATAATACTGGCCTCATAAAAAGAATTTGGGAGTCTTCCCTCTTCTTGAATTTTTTTGGAATAGTTTGAGAAGGAAAGTAGTTCTCTTTTGAATGTTTGGTAAAATTCTCCTGCGAAGCCATCCAGTCTAGCACTTTTGTGTACTGGGAGTTTTTTGATTACTGCTTCAATTTCACTAGTTATTATCAGTCTGTTCAAGGCTTGGTACTGGAAGTTCTAGCCACAGTGATCAGATAAGGAAAAGAAATAAAAGTCATTCAATTTGGAAAGGAGGGAATAAAACTGTCATTGTTTGCAGATGACATGACAGTGTACATAGAAAACCCTATAATCTCCACAAAAAAACTACTCTACCTAATAAAGTAAATTTGGAAAAATAGTGGGACACAAAGTCAATATTCAGAAATCGACAGCACATTTGCACACCAACAAGGAACTATTAGAAACAGAAACTAGGGCAAAAATCCCTTTTACTACAGCAACAAGAAAAATAAAGTATCTAGGAATAAATTTAACCAAGGAGTTAAAAGACTTATACTTGGAAAACTATTGAACATTGAAGAAAGAATGAAAGAAGATGTAAAATAAATGGAAGCATATGCTGTGTTCATGGATTGGAAGAATCAACATCATCAAAATGTTCATACTACCCAAAGCAATCTATAGATTCAGTGCAATTCTTATTAAAATACCAATGGCATTTTTCACTGATCTAGAACAAATGTATATGAACCAAAGATCCTGAATAGCTTCAGCAATCTTGAGAAAGAAGAATAAATTTGGAGGGATCATAATACCTGATATAAAACTGCATTACAAGGCCACTGTGATGAAAATAGTCTGGTTACTGGCACAGGAACAGACACATAGATCAATGGAACAGAATAGAGAATGCAGAAATAAGCCCATATCCCTATGGTCAATTAATATTTGACAAAGAGGACATGAGCACACAATGGAGTAAAAATAGCCTCTTCAGTAAATGGTACTGGGAGAACTGGACTGCACATGCAAAAACCTGAAACTAGACCACCAACTTATACCATACCCCAGAATAAACTCAAAATGGATATAAGACCTAAATACAAGTTGTGATAAAATAAAAGCCCTAGTGAAAAACATAGGCAATAAAATTTCAGATATCCCATGTAGCAATGTTTTTGCTGATATATTTCCTAGGGCAAGGGAAATAAAATTTTTTAAAAATGGGACTACATCGAATTAAAAAGCTTCAGCATGGCTAGTGAAACCATCATCAAAATGAAGAGGAAATGGACTGTATGGGAGAACATATTTGCCAATGACACACCAGACAAAGGTTTGTAAACGCTTTGTAATGCTTTAGCACCATGTTGTGCATGCTTTGTAAATATTTACAAAATGAATGAATGCATGAGTACAAAGCATGGCACACACCAGATACTCAACAAATGTTTCCTGAGTTGAACTGCAGAATTTGAGGAAGGCCTATCCAATCCAGGAAATAAGCAAGTATATGGACATGTAGGAACAGTGGACAGGGTTATGTGGGGCACATAATAGGAAAGAGCTTGAAATGGTTCCAGATTATATAGAGTCTAGCTAAGGAGGCTGGCTAGAATGAGATGAATGAAGAGAAGCCATTGAGCATTTCACAGGTCCTGCAGAATAAGGGTCAAACTCTTTGACATGAGTCTCAAGGCTTTCTGAGGTCTGGTGCCTACCCACTTCAGCCTGCTCTGTCTGTTATTCTTCTCTCTATCCATGCTGGATTTCAACCAGTTCCTCTGGTAGAATTTTCTCTCACATTCAATTATCATACATTGTTTTCTTTCTGGTAACCTTTTTATTTTTGTCCTTCTCCCACTCCCTGTCTGGCTAACTCCTAGGTCTTACCTCTAGGTCTCAGCTTTAACATCACTTCTTCCAGGAAGCCTACTTGCCTCCTGTACTAGGTTAGTTCACCCTTTTATGTTCTTCCATTGATCCTGCACATTTCATGGCTCCTTATTGTAATTACTTATCTGATATTAGTCTTTCTGGTTTATGGTAGGCCCTTTGAAAGCAGAGACCTGGCTCTCTGGTAGCTGTACCCCCAGTACCTAACTCCATTGCTAGAATACTTGTTAAATGAATTTGCTGAATGAACAAAACAGACAAGATAGGTATTAGGACTGTTGATATGACTGGAGCATATCCCATATTAGAACCTAGGCTTTAAAAAATAAAAGTGACTGTCAATGCTTTATGTTCATTAAAATGTTATAAAATATTGAATTGTACCAACTGTTAATGCTTACTGAATGCCCATTATTCCAAACACTGTAAAAATCACTTTCCGAGCATTATTTCATTTAATTTTCATAGTAACCTTGTGAGGAAGGTATTGCTAAGTGAAATGCCATCTATACAATTATGCAAATATAAAAATGGCATAAAGCTTGCTTTCAAATTCCAAGGTGTTACTTATATATTTATATAACTATATTATGTAAATACAATTATACATAAATAAAAGCTGACTAACATATGAAAACATTGTGTCTATACCTTAAATACCATTTGTAGTTCTGGCTGCCACAGCTCACAAGATACATATGATGTATCTAAAGGGAATAGGGAGGTAGCCCTATAAAGACAGACTTAAAAATATGGTGTATTGAAAAAGAAGATGTGAAGTCAATAAAGCTCTAAATGATCTGGAAAAACTGACCACAGACTGATCCACTGAAAATCTACTAAAACTTCAAAGAGGTAAGTTTAAGATACATAAAAGGTTGTACTCCCAAATATTACTAAGAGTAGGATGAAAATAGAAAATAATTTTTAAGGATTCAAATGACTCTGAATCACAGAGCTATAATAAATTACTAATGAACATTAGGATTCAGAGGCAACTTCTTAATCTGACTAAGAAGAATAACTACATTCTTTCATAACATATCTCCTGGTGCCACAATAATAAAAAAAACATATTGTTAACAGGACCAAGAGTCTGATTCAGTGTACTAATTTTATGCTCTTTACTGAGATTAGAATAGATATTCGTAAATACTCAATAGTAGTCACTTATTCATACAGGCTCAGAATAGTGCCTGTCTCTAAGCTCAATAAATGTTTGGTGAACACTCAGAGAGAGACCAGGGATGCCAGAAGTTAAAAACCTGAATTTTCATTCTATTTTGAGGCAACAACATTGGCTCCAAATCCAAAAGATGATTAAGAGCATCTAAAAGGGAAGGGATCTAATTACCACCATTACTATAAAAAGCCTGTGTCCCAAGAGGAGAACAGGAGCAAAGCAGGTGTGGACAAGTAGGGAAAATAAAACACCCCCTCCCCAACCCCCTTCACTGTTTTCAGTGAATTCGTATAACTGGAACTTCACCCTTGAAGTAGAATGAAGAGTTCACTTGATGAATAGTTAGTCTGCGTAGAGTTCATTTTCAGGGCCTTGGCAGTAAATTCAGCTGCTTGGAAGGTCAACTTTTTCTCTTTAAATACTTTGCTTTTAGGATGTGAGGATTTTCATTTTCTGTTCCACCTGCCAAAAAGCAGTGTAATCAGAGATTTGCTTGGCTGATCTGGGCAATGGTGAATCTTAGAAAAAAAATTATAAGACTCCTTTGACTCTCAACTTCTGTATATTTGACTTTATCTAAAACTTTGAGTTCTGAGATCCTTTGTTTTGTTTTTGTAGGGTGAGAAGTATCAGTTTTAAGATAAGTGATGTATGCAAATACCTGCCTGGAATTATAAGTAACACCTTGGAATTTGAAAGCAAGCTTTATGCCATTTTTATATTCTATCCTACTTCCAGATACAAACTAACATCAGAACAACAAAGTGAATTTACAAGGGTTTCTCCATTTCTTATGGGTCCTTTAGATCACATACAGCACAATCTTGAAGGTAGGTGACCACATGACATGAACCAGCATGCAGAAACAAAGAAATAACTTAAACGATTTTTGGAAGAAGTGTTTTAAACAGAATGGAGCATTTATCAAAGAGGAAGTGAGGAAAATCCCAACACACATGAAATGAAAGAACTGGATTATAAACATCAATGTGCTGGGCAGAAACAATCAAATATTTCTTTGTAACAATCACAGTTCCTCTAGTTTTTTTTCCTCCAGAGATCAAAAGATCAATAAAGAACCCACTGACTTGCACCTCAAAACAGTGCATTTTGGGTGAAAGCTATTCAAATAAACTGTTGAAACTTGAAACAATATTGAACACATGTAAATGTCATTGCCAGAAGAGTCCCAGAAATGAGGCTCTATCTTTAGAATGAGAGAGGGAATCTACCAGATGTATTTCCCTGATTGTGGGTATAATGTCCCTGCAGGAAACCTGTCGGGGCTTCACAGCAGTGCATAGAAGTCATTTTTTGCAGACATATCAGTTCCTAAGATCATAATACTCCTTTGCCCATATCATCTTAAAAGCTGATTGATAAACACTAAAATAGGCCTCCTCCTGCCTCTGGGAAATAACTATGATGTCCCTTTTCAAGATGATAAATACAGACAGAGATCAATTTGCAAGCCAAGAACGGATGGGAAAAGGGCTCAGGAGAGCAGAATGGAATTCAGAAGCATCAAATTTCCAGTCTTCTGTACAGGGCGTTCTTATCTCCAAAGAAATTCTAATAAAGACCTGAAACATTATAACTAACTCTGAAATAGTAGAACCCTGGCTTCATGGATAAAGTTCTAATATTATTACAATATTTGGATTACTTCCTAAAACATTAAATTAAAGACTTAAACCAGAACCAATAGTTGTACCACATTAAGAAGATATTGAAGGTGGTCTAAAATTTACCTTTAAAAAAATTTTATGGGTAAAATATCTGGATGCCAAAGATGTATTTACACACATATACAAACAGTCCACCATAATTACAGCTTTCTTAATTAATTTCTTGAAGATAAAGACAAATAGAAATATAGCATAACATGGAGGGAGTTTTGAAGAATCCCAAATTTAAATGCCTGTTATTTGACCTTTGAGCAAATCTACAGAGTTGGGACCAAGTTTCTAAAAGAATATGGAGGAAATGACACTAAAAGTCTTGAAAGGTCCACTTTTAGCGGTAGCTGGGTCATTGGGGTGACATTCCAAAAGGAATGGTAAAGAGGTACGGAACCAGAGGACTTTATTGCTACATGGCATGTCCATCAAGTCCAGTTTCTACTTACCTACAGCACGTGCTTCACGTCCTTCCATCTGCCCTGCCTCCACCTTGTTCCAAACCACTGCTCCGGTTTTGTCATCTTATTTGGATGATTGGCGATAGCTTTTTAATTAGCCCCTCCACTTCTATTCCTACCCCACTTCAACCCATTCTTTGCGGAAAGCTGGAGTGTTACAGTGAAAATATGATCACACCAATCCTCTTTGCTTCTTTACTCTTTTTGGTGGGTTTCCTTCCTGTCCACATGAAAAACCAAAAAGCTGAACATAACATCGAATCCTTGCCTGGTACAGCCCTTGCCCACTTCCTCCATTCCCATCCAGCCTCTCTGGGATCCTGTCACACTGGCGGCCTCTCCACTCCTAAAATGCATCAATCGCTTCTCAGCACAGATCCTCTGAACAGGGTACTGCCTCTGCCAGCAAAATCTGTCCACCACCCAGCTCTTCTCTCTGCTAACTCGGACTTGTCCTGCGGGTTTCAATGTCAATATTATTTCCTCAGAATGAATCACTCAAATGAATGTAGATTCCTTTATTGCTTTCTTTCATAGCACCTATTCTTTTCCATCATATGTTTTCAATTATTCATTCATGTCTTTTGGCTCACATTCCTTCAACAATGACTGTTATGCCCCCACTATACCAAGAGCTGTTTCGGGTGCGAGAGAGGCCTGGTCCAAGTTCTTGTGGGGCCTATGTTAATTTGTAACTATGCATTTATTTGTGTGTTTATTAGGGCTGTGAGCTCCATGAGACCAAACAGCACAAAAGTTAAAGAGGTTAAAACCTGCAAAAGTCTCCACAATTCCTAAGTGGCTAGCCCCAGAAGCCAGTGCCTAGTAAGTCAGCACTTTTCCTCATTTTTAGGAACATACGAAATAGTAGATATGGCAAAGACCACTAGCTTTCTCCTCTTCCTGGGAACACAGCTATACTACATTACCCAGATTTCCTTGTGGTTAAGTCATGTGATTGATTAGGTTCTAGCCAATGGGATGTGGACAAAGGTGCTATGAGCCACTTTGGGGCCTGCCCCAAGAAACATTCCCTGTTTGCTCATTTATCCTTTCCCCCCCTTTACTGTTGGCTGGGAACAGAGGACTCTGCCATCTAGGATGGCATTGTCATAGGATGAAATGGGCCTGGCTCTCTGAATCACCATGTGGAGGAAAGCTTCCTGTTTTCCAAGGATGTCTACCTAATACTGGTATGTGAAAGAGAAATTTGGGGATTCATCCGTAATAACAGCAAGTATTGCTGCCTAACTAGTTTGTGATGTATATAGTTTTTCTACAAACATTGGTATTTAGGGACATTAGCCAAAGGAACATTTCCTCAAAAAGGTCATTGGGCAGTTCCCCTTGTATTCACATTCGGTCAGTGAAGATCATGGGTCCACCTTAATTCCTCTAAGAATCCTGTGAATCTCTTGAGCATAAAAATGATCAAAGTCAAATGGAGATCTGTAAAGAACAACAAATAATTTAAATATGTGGTTCATGCTTCAAAAGAAATTTTAGCATGAACTTTGGTACTTCTGACGTCATATTGCTTATAAAATAAAAGTAACCTAAAATGGCCATTTTATCCCAGGCATTGATTTGTGGTGAATCAAGTGGTTAAAAGTGAGAACTGGTGATTATCACTCAGTAAACTAATGTGCAGTTGACCCTTGAACAACATGGGTTAGAACTGCGTGGGTCCACTCAGGCATGGATTCTTTTTTCAATAAATATACAGCCGGCCCTTTGAATCCCTGGTTTTACATTCACAGATTCAACTAACCTGTGACCGAAACAGGATTTTTGATCTGCAGTCGAGAATCTGCGGGTGTGGAAGGTCAAGTGAAAACATTGTTCTATACCATTTTATTTAAGGGACTTGAGCATCCATGGAGTTTGGTATCCACAGGGTGCCTGAACACAGTCCTGCAGATACCAAAGGAGGACCAAAGTTAGGAAGGGATTCAAAAGTTATACGCAGATATTTTGTTGCAGGGGTCAGCAACCCTGACCCCCATTACAGTTGTTCAAGAACCAACTGTGATTTGCTTAGTAGCTCAAAGCAACATTTGGATATTATATAAATATAAGGAACCACGGACATAAGATACACTTTTTTTCCCCAATAATGTGCAAAATATAACATATGTGGTTTCTTATTTATATATGCTGCATTCTTGTAATTTTAAAACTCTCAAGTTGAAAATGCTTAGATCTAAGAGTCAAACAAGTTCAGTATAGACAAATAAGAGATAAGAATTTAAGTAACGTGTCCAGTATTTCACCATGATTTTGCATCATCTAATGAGAAATGTTTTACTGTTATTGGGGCCATTCTGATATAACTGACACAATGACCTTTTAAGATATTGAATTAAAGGGCAAGGGTTGTTGAAAAATCAGGAAGCACAGACATTTCTAAAAAATAACAACAACAAAAGCCAACCACACAGATACATATCCAACCAATGCATTTAAAATCATCACATCTTATGCAGTTAAAAACATAAATAGGAAGGGGTGGCATGTCTGGGATATATGTCTCCACCTCTGTTTTTTGATCTTGGTTAGGCTAAGGGAATAGGTGATGGATATGTGCCTAGAGGAAACGTTGATTAACAAAAGCCAATTATTTTGCAATATAGTTACAAGACTAGGAAATGAGTTAAAGAGTAGGACATGTTAGCTACTTTCTAGAGTCAGTACAGCTGAGGAAGCACCCAAACTATTTGCTTTCCCCTCTTCTAGCCTTCCAGAAAAGATGCTGGAAAACTCAAGGGACTCTCCACTTGCTCCAATAGTATTTATTGCATGTGTTTTGCTCAAAGGTATGGTCTAGGAATCCCTGTGTATTGCTAGCATTCATGCATCTCCTCCATGCATTGAGTCCAGTGTAGGTACACACTATAATCTGATTCCTTCTTGAGGCCTATACTTTCCCCTTCATGTAGAGATGAGTACTTGTAGATTATACTATGAACAGAAATACCTAGAATAGAGAGGGCCTGCTATATTCTAAAGTTAACACCCCTTTAAAAAAGCCTAACACAATTTTCTTCTTTCCTCAGTCAGTGGTAATTCTTTTTTTTAAATTTAATATTTATTATATATTTTTCCCATTACTATTTAGTCCCTTATATCAGTAATTCTCATTTACCTGCCCATACTATTGGATGGGATTAATAACACTCTCAGCTTTCCAATGAATAGGCTCAAAAACCATATGCAAATCTTATACAGTAAAGAACACTATCCTAGGGGGTATATCCAGGGTTTACTATAAGTGCATAATATTGGAGATAATAAATACCTCTACTATTACACCAGTCGTCTAACCAAGTCTTCCACATAATATAAAATTCTCTAAAGGTCTTCCAAAATTAGAATCTGCAGGCTAGAGCCTGGCTTTATGATAATCTGTTTCTAACATGACAACTCCAACATTATGTCAAAAAGCTATTTAATAAATTAGTTTGACAAACTTAGGAAAAGACTGAATTTTCTTCCAGTGTGCAGGTGATCATAATTAATGCATTCAGTTCATAATCTCACAATGTGCACTAAGAACTCCTAAAGGGCAACAATTAAAAGAGTGAATTTACAGTTTGAAAATAAATTGGAATACTTAGTGCATATTAAAATATATTCTCGAGTACAAGGAACATTAGAAGGAATGTGATGAGCTGTTTTACATTTACTGTAATAAAGGATTCATTGTGCAGAGGACTACAAATTCTGGCCAGCTACAGCAACACTGGGGAACACTGATGCCAGACACATTTTGCATCCATATTAGGCTGAAATAAAAAGACTGGTTGAAGTGAACTACAAATCATGGTGTTCTTTTACTCAAAAGTTTTATAAAACATTTACATTATAATGTGAAGTGCAAAATTATGTATTTCTAAAATATTCCTGAGGATTACAAGTACACAAATCAACAGTGACTACTAAACCATCTAACTCAAAAATAAACCTCCTTAGAGATGTTTAAGTGACTACAAATTCTGGGACAGCCTTTTAGTTCCCCAGTAAGATTTAGGATACATTTCAAAGTCAGTCATTCCAGAGAATCTTCTGAAATGATAACCATATTTATTCTGGAATCTTTAAAAAGTTATTTTATTAGCTGCCATGTAACTATTTTCTATATACGTCAACTAACAAATACGAAGATTATAAATACTCATAAATAATGAACATTCACAAAGATATCCTCTTGATAGCAGTACAGTCAACTCCTACATGTTCCACGAATCATTCAGCTTTGCAAATATTTGGACCCTCTACCTCATTTCCTTCTTTATAGTTCACTCTATATGTATTTCCACCACTTATTAAGACTTTCACTAGAGGGTGAATAGGACGATGAGTGGATAGAAATGAACTAGAATCTGTTGATGGAAGGCTGAAACTAGTCACTCAAATGAGGTTTGGCTTATTTGGAGATTTCAACTATCTGTGTTTTTCCTACTTTTTGTTACTCCCCATAATCACAGTGGTCATATAAGAGTGATAGATAATTTAAAGGAAATCTAATGTACATTTGAAGAAAGATGGATTATTTGATGAGTTCTAGAGTTTTGCTCTAACAAGGTTTGGGTTACAGGAGTTTACAATTTTCATAGGTGTATAAAGATAATGCTGAATGATATATGGGAATTTAAAAATCATGTAATTAGGGAATATAGAATCTTATAGCTGCGAATTATATAACAGTTATTTTATTAAGATTTTATCTTGGCAACTAATCCAAAAATGTAGAGCAGAAAACAAGCCCAGTTTAAAATGGTAGCTTGCATCATTTAATGTAAAATATATTCAAGGATAAAATTGGGGTAATGGTTGGATACTTCTGGCCAAAAACCTAACAATGAAACTGTGGATCTTGGTGAGACTGAGGCCAACATTTATGGTTCACACAGTGAATATACCCTCAAAACTTCTGCAGAGAATAATAAAGAATAAACAGATTTCATTAAAGCAATGAAACATGTGAAATTGAAGGTAAATCAGAACTGCGATGATTATTACATTGATGATAGGTCTTCTTTCACATTTTATTTATTTTTTAAAATCTTATTTATTTAATTTTAGAGATAGGGCAAGAGAGGGAGAGAAACATCAACGTGAGGGAGAAACATTGATTGGCTGCCTTTATCATGCACCCCAACAGAGGGTTCAACCCACAACCCAGGCTTGTGCCCTGACCAGGAATCTAAACGGCAACCTTTTGCTTTGTGGAATGACACCCAACCAACACGAGCCACACGGGTCAGCATTGTCATAGTGTGTTTACACTCAGGAGCTGGGGATAGGCACCTGTCATGGAAGAGTGATTTTTGTCACAAAATAAGAACACATTAATTGAAATCACATACTTTTCAATAAGTGCTAATTTTGAAAATGATGCATTTCTCTAATATTGATATTTTAAAATTTGGGGGGCACATATCTTACCAACCATGGTGAGAATCCATGTGTTCTGACTATGGTCAAAGCACCATGATTGGAGAGCCCCATGGGGGCTAAGCACCACGATGCATCTTGCCACTCTGCTTTTAAATTACGAACTCATTCTACCCACTAAAGGTTGGCAATGTCCCCAGTGTCCCAAAGTTAAAAGAATGTTACCAGAAATAGTCACCAATTTTTTTTCTGTACTCACAGGCTCCAGCCCAACTTAATATCCAGAGATGGTTTTAACAGCTTGTTGCTGAGTTATGGCATGCTAGTTACTGGCAGGGATTCCAGGTTAGTGCTCCGTGCGCCTGGGACAAGGCAGCCCTGCTGTGACATTTCTGGAAGGGCTAGGAGCAAAGTGACTTAGCGTTGGAGCCAGGGTACCACGAGGCCCCAGGAAAGCCAGCCTGAAGTACAGTGGAATGTGCAAGCTGTTTTCCTGTCAGGAGACCACGTTCCCTCTACTGACGTGGTAGGACTGTGTACTTGAATGGCATTCAAGAGCTTCAAATAGTAAAGAAAGGTGCTTGTTCTCAAGTCAATACACACTCTCAGAGCCTCGGGGAATACCAAGGGAAGGTGGGAATTGCTTAGAGACACCCAGCTTCTATTTGGGCAGCACTGAGGGGTACTCCAGTGCAGCTTCAAGTGCCTTTATTCTGGTTTCAGGGCCGCTTCTGATTTTGCTGTGAGATGCTCCAGGGGACTCCCAGAATGCCCCAGTGGCTGCTCACAGACTTCCTGTTGCTGTGGAAAGGATGTGGTGAGACCTGCAAGGGAAAGCTTCTGCCTATTGCAGCATTGCCTCCTGTGCAGTGTGGGTAATCAATACATCTTACCAGCAAGGCAGCTATAAGTAATACAGTACTAAAATGAGAGCTCTGAATATAAGACAAGCCCTTTATAACAACAGTGCTACAGATGATATTAATGCCCATTTGGTGCATTATGGTTTTCCAGGACTTTGATCCATGTGACTGTTTTTCAGGGATAACTATTTAAAACTCAGCATACCTGAAAATATGTAATGTAATCAATTCAACTTAATTTTCTGGTTTGTAATGCTTTCTGTCCTTATTTTATGCCTCTTCTCTCTAACTTTGGACCCTAAGCTGCAGCCTGTAATCAATTTATTTGCATTAAAATAAAGTACAGAACCAAAGAGAGGATCTCCCAGCTCTGTTCATACCTGAAACACAGAATGTAGCTATCTAGGCTTCACTTTTCAAAGCATATCTGATGGACAGGCGGGTGGGCTCAGCCAGTGAATTAGGGTTTTCTGGAGATCCTCCTCTGGAAGAGAACCTCATGCTATGAGAGAATATGCTGAATAAGTGAGTTATTAGTAATGTTCCACCTAGAGAAGACAAGGGTAGCTCAAGAGAAATATGATTGTTGTTGTCAAATACTTGAAGGGGTGTCATGTGGAGACTGGGACTGTTTAACTGGGTTCTGGGGTAGCAACAAGGCGGAGGGCGGAAGGTCTGGACATAACAAACAAGAACACATTTTAAGTTTCTCTGAGTCTCCTGGGCTGCCCCGGTCAGTGGTGTGTTCACAGCACTGGAAAAAATAATTCTCCAGGATTAAATTATAGTAATCATGATGTCTTGCTCATAACAGGGTATACAAACTAGTCAACAGACGTTAATTATCACATAATTAATAATTATAGTTGTTTTTAGATATAGCATTTGATAAATGACCTACAAGTTTTTGTAAATTTCTGAGGTTCTGTGATTTGATAAAATCTTAGTATCATTGGCTTAGGTTCTCATATTATCTACTCTGGGTTCTAGAAATCATCTAAGAGGTTTTTGTTTTAATATTTATTTACACTAGCAGCAAAGTTTCCTACACATTATCACATCAATTGTTTGGTTATTAATGAAGTATTTGTCCTTAGCCCAGATATATATAAATTGGTAATGTCTAATATAAAGTTTTGAATTCTTCCTAGAAAAACAAACACAAACAAGACAAACGTACAAAATACCGAAATCATCCTTCATACGCAATGAAAACAAGCTAGAATTCCCATAGGAAAAAAACCAAACTTTTGTTAGAATGAAAATAGATAATAGCTGGTTGTGGGTAGGCTAGGTAAAGGCTAGAAGGAGTCTAATGTTTGGTTTGGTTTGGTTTATATAAATGAAGGAAACAATCAGGGTAGACTTTGGGGCAAATAAGGGGAGGTATCTTGGCAGCTGGACAAAGCATGGAGCCAGAGAATCTGGCAATAAGCAAGAGGGCTAGAAAGACTGGCAGGAGTAGCAAGGGTTACCTTGCTTATTTCAGTTCAGTCACTGATTCAAAAGCACACTGCAGCCAAGAAATCAAGAGAAGGCTGAAACTCAGAAGGGCAGCAATGAAAGAATTAGGAAAGATCATTAAGAGCAAAGATGTGTTATTACAGACCAAGGCAAAGATTATCCACATACTTGTATTTTCAATGACTATGTACAGATGCAAAAGTTGAACAGTGAAGAAGGCTGAGAGAAAAAGAATTGATTCATTTGAAATACGGTGCTGCAGGAGAGCTCTACGAACCCCCTGTACCACCTGAAAGATGAACAAGTGGGTCCTAGAACAAATTAAACCTGAAATGTAGCTGGAGGCAAAAGAGAAAACACTGATGCTCTTCTACTTTGGCCGCATTAAGAGAAGGCAAGGGTTTTTTAAAAGACAATAAAACTGGGAAAAATAGAAGGCAGCGATAAAAAAGGAAAAGCAAATATGAAGTGGATCAATTCCATAAAAGACACCACAGGCATGAGTCCACGGGAGCTGAGCGGGGCTGTTGAGGACAGGGGATTGTGGACATCACTCATTCATAAGGTAGCCAGGACTTGGAGCCAACTGAATCGCATATAACATGCACACACATTTAGCTAGCATATGGCCTGGATTGTAGTAGCATTTGATAAGTGTTTGTAGGATGAACAAACTAACAAAGAAATGAACAAGTGTCTGCTACTTGGCAGTGGGAGTCTGTGTCTTGGGTATTGGGTCTCTTCGCTGACGCTGGAGTCCCCATGAGAACAGAGATAGAGGGAGGGAGGTATGCCAGGGACCAGTTACTGGACCTGGGGTACCAACACAGAATAAAACCCAGACGACTGCCTAATTACCAAGGAGAGAGACTGTAAAATCTGAAGACGCTTGGGCAGGGAGCTGTTGCTGTTGGGAGATGTAATGAAACGGTCTGCAATAGAAAATGGTGTTGATGATCTAAACATATAAAAAGGATTACTACCTCTAATTGTACCCCAAGAGCAGTTAATAGCCATTTCTGAAAGAGTTGGAGATCTTAGAGCAGCAGCAATTTGTGTCAAAGGCTTTTTGGGGGCCTTTAAAATATCACCATTGATACCTTAAAACCTAGTTTATTTTCACTAATTTGTGCAGAAAATAGTCTCTGAACTATTATCCTAATTCCACTGGGATAAATCTCAGAGAAACGTGTCCATATAAAAACCAGACAGAAATTTACTATATCCCGTATTTGTAGCTGTTTGGCCCCAGAAGAACCAGCATGGTTTTGAAATACTGGGGGAAAGGAGCTGGTGCTGGCACGCTCTTCTGTCGGTATCTGCCAGCCCATCAGCAGACCCTGCAGTCTGCTCCTCGTCTCCAAGCAGAGAGAAATGCCGAGAGGACGTGGGAGCCGAGTGAGAAAACGATCCTGAACACCTCCGCCAACGCTGACTTCGATTTAACGTGTATTTCTTTGTTTCTGAGAGCTGCAGTAGGTCAAGGAGAGCCATGTTTATAGTTGAACATGAATCATTTCCATCCTAAGAAATGCCCATAAAGGTCATTGCCAGAATGAGTTTTTGCATTCCTGTGCCATTTACCATTCTGAGCATGTGTTGTGGTGGCAGTGTTTTGGGGTATGAGAAAGCTTGACAGTGAGGTTCCTGACTACCTCGCTTAAATAGGCCCTTCCCCCATCATGCTTTATTTATTCTGATATTACTTGAAATTGGGTTATTTATCTGTTTTTCTCCTCTTTTTTTGTTAAGCCCAATCATATGTAAGCTCCAGGAAAGGGAGGATGAGGCCAGTGTGTCCCTCTCCAGGGGACATTTGACAATGTCTGGAGACATTTTTAGTTGTCACGATGGAGGAAAGGATGGTACTGGCCTCCTGTGCGTAGATGACAAGGATGCTGCTAAACACCCTACAACACCTGGGACAGCCTCACAACTGTCAAAGTGTTTGTCAAAACTCCAACGTGCCCAGGTTGAGAACCTCTGGTCTGGTATCTCCAGTTTCTAAAACAATGCCTAGAAAGTGGTAGGTGAACACTAAACACGTATTTAAAAAATGGATAAATGTCAGAAAAAGTCTTCTAACTACTTTTCCACATAGGGAAATAAATGTTTTGTTTTCATTGTGGGCACGAGTACCACATTTTTGTATACTTACAAATGAAGCAAACATAAATGCTTATGAATTCAGGTGATAGTGTGGTGCCCCCACCAAGAACATAGTAATGTAGGAACTAAGCTGTCTTCTGAGAATTAAACTATAAATCAATGCATAAGGAGCTGAGCCAGGGCACGTGAGGCCCCCTAAAGATAAAGGAGGCTCACCCAGGGGCAGCACGGAGGCCCCTCTAGGACCATGCTTCCTGCAGGTTGCCTGCCTAGATTCCAATCGCCACCATTTCTTGGGCTGGTAAATTAGCTGAACATTGAGTCTCAGCTTCTTCATCTATAACGTGGGAATAATTATACCATTTGTCACAGAATTGTTAGGAGGAGTAAATGAAATAATGTATAAAATAGTTTAGTAAATGCAATGACTAGTACACAGTGAGCCCTTGGGAAATATTAGCTGCTGTTTACAGGACTGAACAATAGCTTCACTTAGGGCATTAGCAGGTCTAAAAGGAATAACGTTAATGAGACCTGTGTGTGTGTGGGGGGGGGGGGGTGTGGGGGGGAAGTCAGCAAGGACAGCACAGGAACTCTAGAGTGAGAGAGGAGTCAATATTTATTGCTTTCTTATCGTATGTTCAGCTCGGTGCTCTGGCTAATTTCCCTTAAATTGATTTAATCTTATTAAGCAACTCTGATTCTAGAGCCCTTCCCACATCTGCCCACAGGCAAGCAGCAGGCATTTAGCCCAGGAGAGAACCCTTGTAGCACTTACATATATCAGTACAAAATTTAATAAACTGCCTTGTGGTATCATAAGTTTATCTCTGTGAACTTGGGTACAGGAGTTTGCGTTTGAGAGACAACCGGCTACATCTGTGAACAGCAGGAGGTCCAAGCCCAGACAGCAACTGTTTGGACTGAGGACTTTGTGAGGTGGGGAGTCAGATCGACTCCAATCAAACAGCATGTTAATAAACTAATTTATCATATTTATACATGTAAAAAGTTCACTCTTTATTATATGTTCTTTTTGAGGGGTACTTTCTTTTCCTTCCAGTTCTGGAGTGGAAACATGTAAGTTTTTTTCTGTAATTTCTCCCTTCCGGGCAGCACTTTTTAAGGCAACAACACTGGCTTTACAATTTGAAGGATCTGAAGGGGGGCCATGGACCACATGTAATTAAATCCTGGTTGCTAAAAGTAAATAGAAGAATATGCCACTGATAGCGACAAAGACTGGCTATGCAACAAATTATGCTGGAGGCTGAAGATACACTTAGTTTCTTCACTCCTGGCACAATAATAGGATGTAATTCCATCCATTTATTTTCTCTTGGAACAATTTTTTTTGAGGAAATATCAGCAATTAAGTAAGCAGGGTATTCTGTTAGTGAGGATGGCATTTCTTTGTTGAGAAACCAGCCTTCTTACAGGCTACTGAATAGCTGGCAGGTGCCAACCATTTTCATCCTCTTTTCTGGGCTGATTTCAGAAGAAATAACCTGGAAGTTGGGATCAATGACAAAATGTCTATTAAACATCAATTTCTACTACAGCATTTCAAAACACGCACAAGAATTACTCAACTCATTTTTAAAGAACACCAGTCCTCTGCATCTTGCCTAACAAATGCATACCCTTACAGTATAGTCATGACTTTGGATTCTGTAACTTAATGACTTAAAAGCTGTGGGTGAGAAAGGAAATGTTTTAAAATAAGATAAAACAAGATAAACTCAGAAAGAGGTATTCTATATGGTAGTGTTTCTCAAAGTGTGGTTCATGGGCCCCTGGGGGACCCCGAGACTCTTTCAGGATATACACAGTATATCAATACTATTTTCATAAAAATACCAGCATGCTTCATGCTTCACTCATCATTTGCCCTAATGGTGCAAGAGCGATGGTGAGTAAAACTTTCAGCACCTTTGTAAGAACTGAGGGCATTAGGCTAGACTACACCAGTAGTTTGTAATAAAAATCATTTGCTTCACTTAAGAGTGTTCTTAATGCAACAATAAAAATGATTATTGATTTTATTAAATCTCAGTGCTCAATACATGTATTTTTAAAATTTCGTGTCATGACATGGGACATACACTAAAGTACTTCTGATGCAAACCAAAGAAAGAGAGAGAGTTTGTGAGCTGGACTACCTGCTTTTTCATAAAACATCATTACAAGTGAATGCTTGACAGGCAAACCATGGTTATTCAGGCTTGGGTATTTCACAAATATATATTTTTAAGATTTTATTTTTAGAGAGAGAAGAAAGAAGGGAGAAAGGGAGAGAAACTTCAGCATGTGAGAGAAACATCAATTGGTTGCTGCTTGCACGCTCCCAACCAATGACTTGGCCTGTAACCCAGGCGTGTGCCCTGACTGGGAATCGAACTGGCAATATTTTGATTTGCAGGCCTACTATCAGTCCACAGAGGCACAGCAGACAGGGCTTACAAATATTTTTTCAAAAATGAACCAAGTGAGCTGTCACTTCTAGAAAAACAAATGGTAGTATTTGCTGCCAATAATAAAATTAGGGTTTTCAAGCCAAAATTAGAATTTTGGAAATCTTGCATCTACCACCATGAGCACTGAAAGCTTTCCAATACCTAAAAGACTTTTCTTGCTATTTACAACAGCCAAGTGCTAGAACAGCCTAAGTGCCCATCAGTAAATGAGTGGATCAAAAAACTGTGGTACATTTACATAATGGGATACTACATAGCAGGAAGAAAGAATGAATTCCTACCTTTTGCAACAGATGGAACTGGAGAGTATTATGCTAAGAGAAATAAGTCAGGTGGTAAGAGAAAAATTCTATATGATCTCACTTATGAGAGGAGTTTAATGATCAAAATAAACTAATGAGTAAAATAGAACCAGAGATATGGGAACATGGAACAGTCTGACAGTGTACAGTGGGGAATGGGGAGGGAGATAATGGTGGAAGGAAGGGGAAGGGATTAGTCAAAGAACATACGTGAATGACCCACGGACATGGACAGTGGTGTGGGGACTGACTGTGGAAGTGGAGAGAGCTGGGTGGAAGAGGGCAAAGGGGGAAAAATTGGGACAACTATAATAAAATAAGAATAAAGAAATTTTAAAAGACTTTTCTAATGAGAATGATGGAGACATTAACAAAAGTGATTCCTTTGCTCTTTTAAAATAAAGTGTGTTAATACTTGGAAGATCTGCATACTCAGTAAACCAGTATTTTTCAAATGACAAATGTGTGATGTTGTAAAATTATGTAAGGGTAAGAAAATCTACACAACATGTGAGGCAGATAATGGATTTTAGTGCAATGCACTATGCAAAGGTCACTGCTACGGTCCAGGTTCCACGTCAAAGTCACCTTCAGGAAACAGCCACTGTTGAGTTTACATTTCATATCAAAGAAAATCCATAATTATCTGAAAGAGCTAAGAAACATTCCTGTCTTTTCCAGCTACGTATCTGTGTGGCTCTGACTTTCTTTATATACTGTGGCCAAAACAACATATTGTAATGGGTTAGATGCAGAAGCTGATATAAGAATTCAACTACCCTTTATTAAGGCAGACATGAAAGAGGTTTGCAAAAGCCATGGCACTTTTCTTACTATTTTGTTTATAAATTAGTTATTTTCAACAAAAACTATTGTTTGTTATATGTAAATGGTTTGTTATTTTGGACTGAATTTATACATAAAACCCAACATTTCTTACAATTTCTAATTTAAACAACAGTAGTAGATGTGACCTACATAAACAAAAGCTCTTTGTAGTTCTTGGTAATTTTTAGGAGCATAAATTTTAAGAGTATAGACTCTGAGGCTCAAAAGTTGAAGAGTAGTTAATGTGCAGAAATGAGCGGGGCAAAAGGAAGTAAATACTTTAGAGAAAGGGTGATCGAAATGCAACCGCAGAGCAGAAGGTGGAACCTCTGGAGGTTATGTTGTCCAAAGCTCAACCTCAGATCCAAAAAGTGGCTTGAAATAATCTGCATACACAGGTATTCTCTGTTCTTATTTTCCTTTGGTTGGGGATTAGGTAAGCAACCCAGTTTTCCCCCGTACCGTTATTAACTATCATCTATTGGATACCTACTATGTGCTGCACATCTACTACGGATTTTGCATACTACCTCTTAAATTGATACACCCCTATTTAATCTCACAAAATATGATTTTAACAATGCCAAAATATCTGGTTGGATTTGAAAGAAAGGCAGCTTTGATTTTCCCATTTATTCTCTCTTTCTCTCTTTTTTTTTCCCCGTAAGCTGGAAACTGTATCTCACTCTCCAGTTTTTCAGGCTGGGCGTCTTTGGGACTAGTCCAACTGTTTAATTAATATATTGATGGGTGGTCAGAGAAGGAAGTAGAAATGGTATGTGTGTGTGTGTGTGTGTTCACAGAACACATTCCATTTAGCTATTATGGGAGCCCATTGAGTATTTGAGCATTAGCAGTGTGCGCATTCAATTTTTTCCTGCATACCAGCTTTCCATTTTCCATCCCCACCTGCCTCTTTTTCTGTTTCTCATCTTGCAACCTTTTCCCTTCATTAAATATCATTCATTATACCTTGTAATGTGCCTCATTCGGTCTCTTCACATCTACATTAGTCCTGTATACATTTCTTCATTTTATAATTAAATTTAACATTTATACAAGCAATACCATTCATGTTTTATTTTTTGTTTTGTATTATTTTATGTTTTTTTTATTTTGGCATTGCAACATCATAGCTTGTACACTGATTACTTACTACAAATACACTTCATTTCAACCTTTTAGAGTTTAAATAGGAATTTGGGAGCAGAGCACATGCAACATTGTATTCTGAACTCCAAATAATTAACTTGCACTGAACTCTGGGGACTCAACATGTTTTTAAAGAATTGTCTTAATCCAGATTGTAGAATAGTTGCCATTAGTTTATCACAGGTGAGGTAAGTTGACTTAAAATGGAGATTCCTTATTTATCGACTATGGCACAAGGCTTACATGTTTAGTCTCTGGAGTGAGACTATCTAGATTTCAATACTGGTTTTACTCTTTACTAACTTATAGAAATTTCCTATCCTTTCTATGTCTGAGTTTTGTCAGTTGTAAATAGAGATACTAATAACACCATGAGGAATAAAAATGAATGAGTTCCTGGTATATAATAACACAAAGGGTATACTGAATCTTGAGTGTTATTAATTGCAGGTAGGACTGTCCTACAGGAAAAATGATATCTCATTTCACTGATTAAAGTGAAAGTAAGCATTCACGTGCTTTAAATGGTGAGTTGAAAAACAATAGAAAATCTTTTGTGAATTAAAATGAAGTTTTCTACATTAAAAAATTGTGATAAAGGCCAGGATTCCCCAATCAAATTCTTTACTTCAAAAGCTCTTCGGATGAACAATTAGGGTAAGCTACAGTTGGCATATTACACAGGAAGAAAATTTACTAGTAAAGTGCTGAATGATTTTTGAAACAGCTGAGAAATCCTGCTGATAGAAAGATTCTCCCTGACAGGGGACAAGAGTTCAAGCTGAGTTCTGGCATTTTCCGCAGAGGACTTTTCCAAATAACACTAGGGAACCGTTAAATAAGGCACCATGCCCAGAGCTATGTAGGAATCTCCAACAAAGCACAACAGCATAGTATGCAGCTATCACACTAGAGAGAGCCGGGATGCAGTAGGAGCCACTTGGCTTGCTTTCTAACTGATCCTCCCCTTAAATGATCATTAACAAAGAGAACGCAAGCTTCATGGACTGGTAAAGAAAGGTGATATCAAATGTCCCAGTGGACAAGACAATTATGTTGGTGCCACCACACGAGCAGAAAGCAAAAGCATAATGCCAAGTAATCTGCTTCCGATGCCAAGAGATTCGTAAACCCTTAGTGTGAAGTTTCCATAAATTCTACTTTCTATAATTAAAAGCCCATTAGATTGAAAATGTTATGAGACACACAAGATGATGTTGATTAAATAAAGTTCGTTAGGATGGTGCAAAATAGTAAGCAGAATACTACAATTCTGCAAACTGACAAATGAATAAATCCACGTAAATGTGATTAAGACAACATAACGTAATGGTCATAGAGGATGGATTTCAAACTGCAAAGAATCAGATGTTAAAGTAAATAAAATGTTCACAGTTGTGAAGCTTCCAATGGGAGTCTAGTAGATTCAATGTGAGACTAATGCAATTGTCTGACTGCGCTGACATAACAGGAAGTCATGCCTGCGAGCTCTTCCAGGCAAGTCACTCCTGGGTGACGACTGAGTTTGCACCTGGGAATCTTTGCCACACAGCTCAGGTTAGGAGCGTAAATTGGCTCTTGGTAGCTCAGCTCCCGGGTGGTAAAAAGTCGCCTATTAGTGTCTAATTTTGAAATCATATTATCCTCATCAAAATCTTTGTTGCTGCTTTTCAACCCAAGGAATCAGAAGAACTGGGTCTATACATTATATATTTTATGTATTTGATAGATTATGAATATAGTAGGGTATAAAGTATCTCAACCATTTTGAAAACACGAGCTTACCAATCATGATAAACATGTTTAAGTAAAAAAAAAGAAAAGTGCAGAGCTTAGAAGAAATCAAGGCACCTGGTAGTACTTGACACAGCTGTCTTTCTACATTAGCTGTATCTTTAGGAACTTGGAAGCTTTATAATCACAACAAATGATATTGTTATCCAGGGAATATGCAATTATGAAATGCCAGAATGTTACTGGAAATTCTCTGATAAGCGGTTCTTTGAAAAGGCATCAAGCAAGATTTATCTGGATCAATGAAAAAAAAATCTCAAAGAACATAATGCAATTTGAACACTGTATAAATAGAGGACAAGGGAAGTGAGTCTTTCTCCATAAATGGATCACTAACCTGATGGCTAGCTTTCTTTATAAAGTCAAATGTCATGTCTAAAAATCCTTATGGCAAAAGAGAACAAAAAAATATCGTTGTGTTACACAGATATGTGAATCGTTTACCAAAACACTTAAAACATTTCAGTAGAATTTGTTTGATACAGAGCTGTTTTCTATCTCTTAACTTACTATTTTATTAAAAATAAGATGATGGCTGTCAGAGAAGGAATGCATAAGAATGTGATATGCCCTTCATTGAAGCCAGAGAAATGACCTAAAGAAACACCCAAGTATTTAATAGCAACTGTAGAAAGCATGATTATTGTTAAAGGTTAGAATTTATATTTTTAGAAATAGAATATGGCCAGGCAGAAGATGTACCAGAAATTCCTCAGAGTAACAAATGTTAGAAGAAGTGCTAGCAGTATCAGAAAGTCATTAATAATAAAGAAACATAATGAAGAATTGTAAGGAAAATCTTTCCTTTTTTCCCCCCAGGCTGAGCACACATTCAAAAGAGAGGTCAGGCTGTGGGTAGAATTTTCAGTAAGCACAGCTGCACTGGTACAGATCAAGTGCTGCTTCCTTCCTTCCCAGACACAGGAAGTTGAGGTGGGGCATCGTGTTCTGGTGATGCAAAGGGCAGAGAACATGGCACAGGGCATTGCACAGATGACTATGCAAAGCCTGAGAGTCATTTCGTTTGCAGAGATTGAAGAGCCCTTTCTCAGACACCATGGTCCCCTATGATCTCTAAGACATACTGGTAGCTGTGGACCTAAAATTATTGTCTTGAATAGATATGGGGTCACTAGCTAGGAGCAGGCAACAGGAAATAAAGATACTATGAAAACCAATAGAGACCTGGAAGGAGTAGACTGAGGGGAGCTGTGGGGAGCTGGGAAGAAGGAGGTGTCCTGGGAAGAAGGAGGGCAGAAGAGAGCAGTGGAGGTCTCAGCAGTGGGGCGAGAGAAAGTAAACACAACTTACACGGGCACCACTTGGTATCACTGTTGATTCCCCAGCTGCCATATGTTCTCATACAAACATTCTTGGTCTCAAAGGTGAACTGATCGGTTTTGACTCACTGAGTGAAAAAAAATTCATGTCAGTTAAACCAGCAGCTTTCTTGATGTGGCAAGCATTTTGAATGAGCTGGTAGGTTTTTGTTTGTTTGTTTGTTTTTGTTTTGACTGTCAGACTCATCTGGGTTTACAGACCTTTGCTTAAGCAGGATTTAAGGGGATTTTTTCTTCTAGTAATGATGATAGATTTATTTTGTTCTATCATTCTTATCTGGTTTCTTTTGTGAAAACAACATGTGCTGTGATTCAGTGGGAAGGAATGAGCCCGGCTAGTAATATGACTCCGGGAAAAAGTGAGTCCACTCGGAGGGCAAGTCTATTGCTTTGATGCCGTTAGCAGGGACCTTTCACCACTGAGTTTATCAGCTGCAGAAAAATGTTTCTGTATTATGGTGAGATATCCTTAATCGATAAGTAATATCTCAGTATAAGTCCTCACCAGCTATGCCCATGTGTAAGCCCTACACACTACATCTGGATGGTTTATGAAAAAGGATTCCAAGTAAAGCAGAGACACCAAAGTCTTACCAAAATGCAGCCACATCATACCTCCTGATTGATAACATCTATTTCTATGTCTTGGGTGGAAACTGATCTGCCCTGATTTTTCCTTTATAAGGTCCTGATTACTACCTACAGTAAATCTGCTGGTTTGCTGACCAACTGTTGAGTTTGTCTCTTCCCAGGTAAAGTGAAGCCACCAGTTTGTAATTTCTAAAGATTTTCTTTCCTTCTTAAATATTTTGCAACAAGTACTTTTCCTGTTTTCATCTAAAGGACACCTTCTGAAGGTTCCTAAAATATCTAAAATAGTTCCTTTTGAACATAAATCTTTGCTTTCAGGTAACATTTCCACTTCTGTTTTTCTCACGTTGTTTTAACAAATGCTAATCCATTGCGTCTGTTTTTCATTTACTCCTTTATGGTAGACCTGGCCAATTCTGTGAGTTCTTCTACCCCTCAGATACAAATTTCTACAGAACACTTTCTGCACGTGTTGGGGTTGTATACATGCTCATTAATCCTATGTATGCATCTAATGTAGTAATAATAATAATATTGTCTAATGCTTTATAGATTCCAAACTGTTTAGATGAACTTTATGTAAAACTATTCCTCAGAAAAGCAAAAACTGCCAGATTAATCTTTCTACTGTGTCTTTCTGCTTTCCACATGCCATTCCGCTGCTGGGCAAACTACAGGAATTTCCTGTTCCTATCAGATCAAGTCCGGATTCTTCATCTTGGCTTCACAGTTCACCCCCATCCTACCCTCTTATGCAATGTCCTTCCAATGCTCCCCTAAGAAGGCCTTCTGCTTCAGCCTTCTGCTTCTGACCTTCAGACTCTGAAGGTCATGGAACAGGCTGCAGACAGTCTGTCTTTGTTCACTGTTTTCTTTTAAAGAGATTTTATTTATTTTTAGAGAGGGGAAGGGAGGGAGAAAGAGGGAGAGAAACACCAATGTGTGGTTGCATCTCAAATGCCCCTATTGGGGATCTGGCCACAGCCTAGGCATGTGCTCTGACTGGAAGGCGAATTGGTGACCCTTTGGTTCATAGGCCAGCACTCAATCCACTGGGCCACACAAGCCAGGGCTGTCCACTGCTTTCATTACTTCAGGCTTTTCCTTTTTCCGCTTCTGCAAATACTTCCAGTGCCTCTCAGCCCATGCCATGGTCTGACTTCTCCAACGTATTATTTAATTTCCCAAGATGATACAAATTTCTCCCTCTACTGAACACTCAGAGACTCTCTGATTGGAGGCCTTTCTTTTTCTTTTGCATGTAGTTGTACATCTTATAATATTATCTCTATTTATAGCATCCTATACTTTATGTATAAGTCTTATCTCCCCCAAACTGTAAGTTCCTTGAAGGAAAGGGCCATGTCATATGTACTACTATTCCCTGATGCATCTAATGCTTCACTTGTGTGTATAATTTAAAAGGTTTCCCCAGGTGGAATTATCTCCTCACTGCCCTGCTGTTCTTTCGGCCTCGATGTTTCTCATTCACCTATTAAAGTACGTTATTTCTAGTGTTTCTTCAATTGTTTCTCAATGTATATTATAAAGTCTGGATGAGTTGAAGCCCTAATTCATCTTTTTCTCTCTCAAAGTACCTAAGATAGAACTGTGTATAAAAAGAATTTAACAATAGTTGCTAAAGAAGTTTCTATTAAGTTTTGATTTTTTAAAACATGGCCATATTTCCTATAGCCCTGTTTTTGAGGAACAAACATTTCCAGTTAAAAATAGTCATACTTGAAATTATGTTGACATCTGGCATGTGAGAAGAAAAGTTTGATGCTTTCCTAATCCATTTATTCAAAACTCGTGTTAAAGTCTAAATTTAAATATAAGTTAATTAGTTGTGTTGTCAAACCATCATTATTTAAGAGGCATCTGCTATATCAAAAATGCAAAGATAGAGATTTCCAGTCAAGATGGAGGCATAGATAAACATGGCTGACCACCTGGCACAACGACATCAAAATTACAACCGAATTATAGAATAACCATCATTCAGAACCAGCAGAAATCAAGTTGAATGGAAGTCTGACAACCACAGAATTAAAGCAACCATATCTATCCAGACTGGTAGGAGGGGTGGAAACACACAATGGGCTGGTCCCACATACATGTGTGGTGAATAAAACTCCAGGAGGGACATCTCAGGAGTGAGAAGCCCCAGCCCCACACCAGGCCCCCCAGCCCAGGGTTCCAGTGCCAGGAGGATAAGTCCCCATAACTTCTGGCTATAAAACCAGTGGGTATTGAGTAGGTAGAAGAAATTTCTGGTGTCCCATGCAGTTCCTCTTAAAGAAACCACAGATGAACTTACTCAGATTTACTTCCTCCGAGCTCTAGCACCAGGGTAGCAGTTTGAAAGATACCAGTGGCACACAGGGAGGAACTGAAGTAGCTGGCATCAAAGCAAGAACTGGGGGACAGCTTTCTCACAGACAGAAAAGCAGACAGGGCCACAGAGCCAGCAGGTGGATGCCATATCTGAGACTCTATCAATCTGGCTAATGTTGCTTGCCCTACCTGGAGCTCCCCTGAGACCCCATCCCAGTCAACTTACAGCTGTTAATAGTAGCTTTTCCATATGAATGGCTGGTCTTGGCTCAAGCTTCACACCTTCCTAAATCTTACCAAATAAGCAATATCTGACCTCAGTGAGCACCCTGCCTCAGTACTTCTTGCTAAGTGGCCCCAAGCATGGCACTAGCAGCAACCAGCCTAGATTCACAGCTTGGCTTCACCTGGGAATCTCTAAGTCCATCATAAGTAGCAGCCATCTCAATTGCTCTATAGCTCAGGTAGGATGGCCTCAGGCAAAACACTGGTGGGGGCTGACCTTGGCCTTTACAATCTGGAGTCCAAGGGCCAGGGAACATTATGGACAGCTATAGACCATGTTGGAGCACTACCACCCTGTCCCTGCACAGCTGATCCTCCACAGAGGGTGAAGGTTAGTGGTCAGTGATCCTAGCCAATCCTTGCAAGTGACTTCCCTGGGTAAATCTTTCTCATTGATAAGCTAACAGCAACCAAGGCTCAACTACAAGAGGAGGTTATACTCAGCCCACACAAAGGACACACCTTGAGTACCCAGTTTGGGTGAGAGGGGAGGCTGTACCACTGGACCCAACAGGACACTTACATTAGGCCATGATACCAAGATAGAGAGTCATAGCAGCTCTACCTAATACATAGAAACAAACACAGGGAGGCTGACAAAATGAGGAGAAACACGGCCCAAATGACAGAATAGATCAAAACTCTAGAAAAAGAGCTAAACAAAATGCAGTTAAACAACCTATCAGATGCAGAGTTCAAAACAATGGTTATAAGGATGCTCAAGGATCTTAAGGAGGATGTCAACAACATAAAAAAGATCCAGTGAGAAATTAATAATATATCAATTGCAATAAAGAACAATTTACAAGAAAACAACAGTAGAGTGAATAAAGTTGAGAATCAAATCACTAATTTGGTAGACAAGGAAGCAAAAAACAATCAATCAGAACAATAAGAAAAAAAGAATCCAAAAAGAATGAGGATAGTGTATGCAGCCTCTGGGACAACATCAAGCTGTCCAACATTTACATCATAGTGGTGCCAGAAGGAGTAGAGAAAGAGTAGGATTGAAAATCTATTTGAAAAAATAATGAAAGAAAACTTACCTACATTGGTGAAGGAAATAGACATACAAGTCCAGGAAACACAAGAGAGTCCCATACAAGATGGATGCAAAGAGGCCCACTCTAAGACACATCTTAATTAAAATACCAAAGGTTAAAATAAAGATAGAATCTTAAAAGCAGCAAGAGAAAAGCAGATAACTACCTACACAGGAGTTCCCATAAGACTGTCAGCTGATTTATCATAAGAAACTTTGCAGGCTAGAAGGGACTGGCAAGACATATTAAAAGTCATGAAAAGCAGGGACCTACAGTCGAGATTGCCCTACCCAGCAAAGCTATCATTTAGAGTCAAAGGGCAGATAAAGAGCTTCCCAGATAAGAATAAACCAAAGGAATTCATCATCACCAAACCATTATTATTTGAAATGTTAAAGGGTCTTATTTGAGAAAAGAAGATCAAAACTGTGAACTATAAAATGGCAATAAATACATACCTGTCAACAATTGAATCTTAAAAAAACTTAGCAAACAAGAAGAACGAAGACAGAATTATGGATATGGAGAATGATTTGATGATTGCCAGATAGGGAAATGGGTGAAGAGGTGAGGGGATTAAGAAGAACAAATAGGTAGTTATAAATTAGTCATGGGGATGTAAAGTACAGTATAGAAAATGGAGTAGCCAAAAAACTTAAATGCATGACCCATGGACGTGAACAAATGTGTGGGGATTGCCAGAAATAGTAAGGGGTGCTAGGTGGAGGGGGGCAAAGTGGGAAAAATTGGGAAAACTGTAATAGTATAAGCAATATAATATAATAAAAATATAAAAATAGATATTAAACATAACTTTTTACTACAAATGTTCTATATCAACATGATACGATGTTCTCAACATAGGATTTTATATCATTGTTAATTACTTGACTTTAATATCTTTATACATTAACATAACTCTAACTGGCAAAAGTAAAATGAAAATTATCTTTCCATTGTAACATTCAATGAAACTTCATGACATAACCCATCAACAACTGAAGAGCTTCTTTTTTTCCTTGTTATCTTGATTTAAGTATAGTACTAAGTCTTTAAGGGAGATGAAAATTTGATGTACTCAGACAGTCATAAGAAAACTTTTCACTGGCCCTTTGAGTAATTTTAATTAAAATTCAGTTCAAATCTCTCTCTTAAACTTAGCAAAAGCATCTGCCATGTTTTCCCCACTTAAGAATTTGAGTTGAAAATATGAGCATTTTCCTGTAATAAAAGTGCTGTGTCTGTGTAAAGTTAAAATAGCTTCTGAGGATAATTTTCGACACATTTGAGAGAATTATAGCTTTAAAAAATGCAACTTTCAGAGAACGACATTGGTGCTTCCTTCAGTCATGTAACTGCATTTCTTGCTATATATAATGCCTTCTCTCTCAGCAAGTGCTAATTCCTTGAGCCATTAGCCTACTCTGGTCTCTCTGCCTGGCCCATGGCCAGGACATAGTATACTGCTTGCCTCATAACAGGTGCTCAAAAGTATGTGTTGAATAAATGAATGCATGAATTAATTGAATAATATAAAAACCTTGCCTTAGTTCCTTTATGTTCTTGTACCTCTACTAAGTGTAGTTACTGGTCCTACACTACCATGCTCTCCTAATATAATGATGCCCTTGAGCCCCTATGACTAGTGAAAATTAGAGAAGCAGAAGATCCAGGAAAGACAAAGGCTTTTGTACAAACAAGAAAAAAAATGTTGTAATACACATTTTCTTTAAAAAAGGCACTTCCATCTGCAGAAAGTTCTCTAAATATACAACTCTAAGGCATATACAGTATGAATGGAGCTCCCTTTGTTTCTGTTTATTGCACCTCCTGCAGAACCAAAATGTAAGTTCTACAAAGTCTGTCTGTCTGGTTTTACTCAAGGCTCAGATTCTGTTTCCTGAATTAGACTCTTGTTCCCTGTTTTGATGAAGCCTGCGTCCTCTGGTCGTTGACCTTACACCGGCAGGGTTACCATGCCGTGCAGCTCCAGTGCTTCCTCGTGAATTGTGCCCCTCTGAGTTCTGGACCATGGTGGTCCTGTCATGGGGCCGGACCACCTGGCCACATTTTTTATCCTATGGTAGTTTTTAAGAAGAAAAATATTCATATTTTCAATAAAGTCTGATGTTACCTCTGTCATAATATCAAACTGGCATTTTATTTTTTTTTTTTTTTGGGGGGGTTGTGCGGCCCCTATGGTCTGCATGTGGATGCCACTGTGTGGTGGCGCCGGGCTTACCTGGGTTTCGCCGGGGGAGTGGGAGTAAACCAGTATGGCTTTATGATAATAATTCAAATAGTTTTTTTATAGTAATATATACTTGTTGAAAATATGAGTTGGCTGTAACATTTTGTAGGCCTGTTCTGATTTCTTTATTAAGAATGTAGTGCCAGCCCTGGCCAAGTAACTCAGTTGGTTGGAGAGTTGTCCCATACACAAAGAAGGTTGCAGGTTCTATGCTCAGTCAGGGCACATACCCAGGTTGTGGGTTTTATCCCAGGTTGGTATGAGTATGAGAGGCAATTGATCGATGTTTCTTTCTCACATTGATGTTTCTTGCTCTCTCCCCCTTCCTCTTTCTCTAAAAATCAATGAACATATCGTGAGGTAAGGATAAAAAAAGAATGCAGTGTCAGTTCTTATTTTAGCTCTTTCTGAAAATATGTTCTGTGGCTTATATATTGTGATAATATATAATGATCTTTAAGAAATTTCTTTCAAACACTATGTGATCATCTGTAGGACTGAGAAAAGGAAATTCTTCTGGACCCAAAACTAGCATTGTATCCATTTTCCCATGATCAAGGAAAAATAGCATATAAAATCTGCAATACAATGCTGAAGTTCTTTTAATGGTATTCTCATGAAATATTACCCAAAGCAATTCAGTCATTCTGAATATGGGAACCATCCTTGGCTTCTTGTTTTTCCTCCTGGCTCCCTGCCCGTTTTCTAAATCATATTGATTCTATTTATAAAATATCTCTTGGGTTTATCCTCACTTTTTTTCTCTGTCACTGCAATGATCACTGTGACTTACTCAGAAGATTAGGCTCTAATGTTTCTTGCTCAGAACTGGTAGTGGGCTGACTCCTCGCTGGTCTTCCTGGCCTGGTGCTTGTTGCCCTCCAGCCTTTCTTCAGACTGTGCTGACAGTGATTTTTCCAACTTCAGATTGATTACACCACTGCCTGATTGTAATTCTTGAATATGTTCTTATTGCTTCATATATATTTTAACCTCTTTTACTCTTAAAGACCTTTTATGATACTTCTTCTTAGCTGTCCAGTCTTATGGTGTGCCACTTACTACAACATATTTTACATTTTAGTAATATTAAGCTATACCAGTTACCTAAAAATATCATAACTCTCTTACAATTTTCAAATGATGTTTACTCCTTCCAGAATATTATTTTGCATTTATATCGTGCACTCCTCCCAACTCTGCCTGTTAAACTTGGAGTTATCTTTCAAGTTTCAGCTCGTTTATCTTTCCCTCTGTTAATCCTCTGCCTTATTGTGCCCTTTGGGGGCTTATGTTGTAGCATCTGTCACATGAAATTATAAAGATTTGCTTGTGTATATGTCTTTCCTCTACACTCAGTGAGCTCCCTAAGGACAGAGATCGCATCCACAGAACTCATACAAGTGATTGGTTCATGGGTGGTGACCAAAGTAGATGATGAATGAATGAAAAAGAAAAGAATTTTAAAAACTACGGATTATCTTCATTATCAAAGGTCACTCACTTTATGCAATGAATGAAATGATTTTATGAAAGTTAAAAATGCTAAATCATGGTTGCAAGTAATTTTTTAGTGTTTCAACATGACATTGACTTGAAGTTCTCTCTTTACCCACAGCACAGAGCCCTTAAAAAAAATCAAAGATATCACTTCCTAACAATGAACACTTTAGTCTAAGCCTCCAAAAGTGACACAGACAGAAGGGAATAATAAACAATAATTGAAAAACTGAGAGGGCTGTGTGGCTAGTCACAGAATTATGACCTGTGCGCTCCAGCCTTTGCAGGATGTTTCCCATTTGCCTGCTCGAGTATAATGATCTGAGACTGTGTTTGAATGAAAGAGTGATTTACAGTCACCACTGATTTAAAATGCTTTGCTGACCAATTTTTAATTCTGTCTCTAGTTTTTTCTCATCAGAAATGGTTTTATGATATTGTAGTCAATAATCCAAACCAAGATGAAGTCCATAAGAGAAAGTAGCTCAGGCTGGCAAATCATTATTTTAAGGGCCAAAAAAATCACTTCCATGAATTTTTAAAAAGCCTAAAGATGTAACAGAACAGAACTGGATTGGATTCTACTCTTGGCCCTTGTGTTCTTGGGCAAAGTTCATGTTTCTAGGCTGCGGTTTCCTCTTCCATAAAACTAGCATAAAACTAGATTGAACTAGTCACTAGATGATGTCTAAGCCTGCTCCCTGCTCCAAAATGATTTGGTCTAGAGATGAGCTTTTCTGGACCCAGTAAAACATTAAAAAATTGTATTATTGAAGAGGTAAGGGAAGTGTGCAGAGGGGTTCTCATAAAATTGTGCAGACCAGTGTTAAAAAGCAATAAGACTATAGTACGAAGACTGACTCATTATAATTGATTAATACACTGAGAGCTCTCCCAGTCATAATTCATTTTCATGGGTACAATATCTTCATTTAGATTAATGCATCTAGTGTTTCACAATTATAAGGTAAGAGCAAGACACAATGTGTGGAGATGTTTACAGGTAAGCCAAGCACAACTGAAAATGTCAAAGTGTAATTATGTCTGCTGATGAGTGTAACTGCTCTAAAATAAATGACAACAACCTTTCTTTGTTGCTCCTCCTCAATATAGCTAATCATGGCATAGGCAGAGAAGTTTCTTCCTGGTTCTTTTTATTTCTTTTCTAAAAATGTATTTTATTAATTATGCTATTACAGTTGTCCCATTCCCCCCCTGCATTCCCGTCCACCCTGCACACCCTCTCCCACCCGCATTCCCCTCCTTTAGTTCATGTCCATGGGTCATAAGTTCCTGAGCTTCTACATTTCTCATACTATTATTGCCCTCCCCCTGTCTATTTTCTACCTACCATCTATGCTACTAATTCTCTGTACCTTTTCCCCCCTCTCCTCCTCCCACTCCCCTGTTGCTAACCCTCCATGTGATCTCCATTTATGTGATTCTGTTCCTGTTTTAGTTGTTTGTTTGGTTTGCTTCTTATTTCTGTAGTGAGGGGGTGCTACAGAATCTGTGTGGGGTCGGAGTTGTCACATTACTGCAGTTCTACACCCCTGCATTATTCAAGAATACATGATTTCCCAGGCCTTTGCTTTGCTAAAAGAGTGACATAGGCTCTGGAGAGAGAAATGGGCACCTATGAAATGAGATTTATAGATTTCAACACCTGAGCTGAAAGAAACTCCCAAGAACTTCATATCATTTTCTACCTGCTAAATTTCATGACAGGTGAAAAAAACTGGTCTAGAAAGCTGAGAGGGACTTTGGCTAGAATAGAATGATGCTCTTTCCTTAATGTACGAGATGTACACTGGTAGGTAAATATTTGTAAGCAAATAAAATCACACTGCTTCCCTTAAAGAATTGTTAAGATGAAAAAGAAGGAATTTTAACACATCGAGAATTCTTTTTATGAATGATATATTTTCCTAAGCATATTTTTATGTGCTTTGTAGAAAATTTTTATAATATAGGAGATTACAATGAAGGAAATAATCTGTATCTCAAGATGTAGAGATATCTGCAATTAGTGTCTCCTTCTAGGCTTTTTCTGTTAATATATTTGCATAATTATGGTTAACTGTACATTTTCTTGTTCTCATTGTTAATGATACATCAGGATGTCACCATTTCCCCAAATCAGTAACACTTTTCATAGACATCATTCTGCTACGAGCAATATGCTGAGCCCATAAATTCTTTACATAGATTATCTTGTGGAATCTTATCAACAGTCCTAAAACATAGCCCTGTTAGTATCCATAGTTAACAGATGAGAATAAAATCTCAAAGAAGCTAAATCAACATCACACAGTTTACAGTTAAGATATTTGATTTAGCTCCTGAAAGAAATGTACAAGTTTGAATGCTTATAAGACCATGTGATATTTTATGGAGTATATTTAGCAGACTTTTCTTAACTATTTCCTTTTTGAGTGTTCATTTAATTCATATTGTCTCCCCCCACCAACCATTCCCTTGAACCTGTCCATTTTTTAAGTGTACCTCAAAACAATCATTCAAAGCCACTGACACCAAAGAGACAAATGACCACATGCCCTCCCTCAAAATAGTGCTCTGTGCGATCATCTCAACAGTGAGGAAATGCCAGGACACCTTTTCTTTTTCTCAATACATTGTTTCGGAGAACCTACAAAACACATTTGAGGAGTATCAGGAAGAGTCTTGGATTAAAAATCAGGAGATCTGGGTTTCAGACTGCCAATTAGATTGATTTTTTGCCTGTTTTTTGACAATTACTTAATTACTCCAGTCTCAGTCTCCTAGATGTCAAAGACTTTCCCAAGGGAAACATCAGCTTCTAGAGTCTGATACATCTGGTTTTCGTAGATGGTTTCATGGGCAAGATCTTCTTTAGCCTATAGAAATCTCCTCCTGTACTTGGCCTTGGTTGCTAGAATAGTACAAACTGATGACATAAATGCACTGCAATCAAGCATGACCTCATTGCTTAACTATTTTGTCATGATGCAAACTTCAAGAGAGTTAAAACTTGCTAAAAATAAATGTCAATAAAATAAATGTGACCTGACTGATAACAATAAATATGCACTCTGAGCAAAACTGGAGTGTGAATAAAAGAATGTCCCTAAGCTGTTTGGGAAAAATGGATTTCAAATGCCCCTAAGAAGTGTGACTATTTTTCTTTACTCCTTATTCCGAGCAGTCTTGTTAGGCAGTCCTGATGGTTTAAATTTTACTTCCTATTTTCAATATGAAAAACATACAAGATAGTGCAAAGTACTGGTAATCCAACAAACACTGTCACCTGCTCCATGATGAGAAACCATGGAGCACTAGACAGTATCCTCTAGGCCAGAATTGCAGTTACCCTCATGCTATAGAGGAATGTTATTATGAAAAGGAAGTAAATTGGGCTTTGCTAAGGAATGACTAGAAACAAATTTTCAAGACAATAATTATATCAAGCATTGAAAATTAGATCATTAATACAACCGAGCTCTAAGAATCTATGCGGTCAAAACCAAAAAAGGAAATAGATAGTTTATACAGTTTTTCTTGTAGAATAAAGCTTACAGGTTTATTTTGAGAGATAAACCTTTGCCTGGCACAAATTTCTATGAGAATTGTGTGGCACAGCTCCTTATTCTGAAGATATCAAAGCACAATGTGACTGCAGTTATTCAAAGACATTCTTTATTTCCCCAAAGGGCAATGTATTATGGTAAACTTCAACACTACTCAAAGGCACAAAATTAAAGTTACTCAGTAATGACATTATATGTATACTGAGAGGGAAGGGAAGAGCTAAGACAATGAGCTCTAGGCACGTGATCCAATTTGCTATAGCATTTGCAGAAGATGTGCTATTCTTAGCACAGTCAATTCAATTCAAGGTTAAATCTTTTGATAGCTGCAAGAAGTGCCAATATTCTATGTAGTTGATTGAAGAGTGATCTATATCTTTAATAGCAGGTAAAAAGGCAGCCGAGCTGACATTCTGATGGAAAAATTAAGAAGCCAGACATATTCTCATGCAGGGATGGTCACTAAGACAGAAAAAGGTGGATAAACTTTTTCTTTAAAAGAAAAGAGAAGTTCTGAATCTGCTCTTGTGATTTTTATAAGTTACTTAAATTATGGAAGAGACAATTTGGGCCTGGATATTTTTAGGGGCTGTTCTCAGTATTATACTGTCCTAACCCCCTAAAGAACCTAAGAAATACTTTAGTCAAATATGTGACTGTTTGAGTAGAAAGACATAATTATGGGCCTGTGGGGCATTAAATGCTTCAAGAGGAAAGGAGAAACTTACCTAGGAGGGTTATTTAGTACTTTTCACTTGAATACCATCATTGTCAATATAAAGTCTTTCTTCCTGGTAGGAACTTGTAAAAGACATAGCTTCATATTAAGGCCACTCATGATAGTCAACTCTGTCATTGTCATAACTCAGGCTGCCTGCATTTCCTGTGGGCATGGCCACGTGAGCATGTCTCCAATTCACTTGAATACCCATCCCGTTATTTAGACCCATAAAAAGAGGAAGACATGGAACAATATTTTTATGAGATTTAAAATTGAAATTGCATCTGTCAGAGGAGCATAATGTTTGAGTAGCTTTATCCAGGATTGGGGATGTCTTCTGGGGTCATTTTAATTGGCATCATAGTCACTTAAGATTCAAATAATAGAAATTTAGGGTCATGGACACTTCCAGATGAGGCATGCTATAATTCTTCACCTCACATTTCACTACTTATTATACAGAATTATCTGGAACTAACCTTCCTTATTGAGTACCTCTTTTGCCTCTTAGTTGATCAGTGAGTAGGTCTGATCTTCTGACCTACTGATGCTGGATAAGGTGGATTGTGTTAGTCAGTGAAGAAACGTCCAACAAAACTCAGAACTTTGGACACTTATGGAAGACTGCTATAGACGCATAAAAGGAGATAGGAGGAATTATCCTTCAGGGCAAACAACTCGGTGCTAAGAGTGCTGATGACAGTGACAAACATCTTCCTCATCGTTCTTAGTAAATGGTCACAGTATTGCAGAAGGGCTGGAACGATGGGAAAATGATAAAGTACAGTCTCTTCTATATGTAAGCTTTGCTGAGACTATCCATTTTGGAACTAGGCTAGAGATTATGCAGTTTACACCAAAAAGGCTTCTGAAGAATTAAACTAAAAAAAATATGGGAAGCTCCTCTTCCCAGTCGTCAAAATAATTTTCCAACTAAATGGGCATTATGAAATCAGTTAAATGTTCCAAAGTTTTATGAGCAGACTATTGCAATATTCTTTCTCTTCTCTGCCTCTATTTTTGTTTTCCTTAAAATCATCATCCAGAGTGATCAGTCTACTTCGAACGCATTTCTTACAGTTCTTAGTACCTACAGCTTGCTTCTCAAGTGAGGGAAGTTTGTAATCAAAGGAAATTCTAAAGGACACCATCCTCTGATGGTGTTGGGAGCATCTGTTGGGAGAATGAGAAGCTAGTGGATAGACATTGTGCATTTAGCTGGAAATTGGGAGAAAAAAAACTTTTTGTCGAATGAAACAAAGATTTATTATGAAGTAAAATGCAAATACATTATAACATTATACACCACATTATGGCAGAACAATTTGAACTCTGGCTCTAGATGCTCCTTCGAGTATGCATTTATTCTTCTTTCCCTTTGTTTACTTTGGGGGAGGGGTTTGGATTGCAGAAGCACTAGATACCTTAAGGAAGAGAAAGCAAACTCCTTGGAATAACATAAAGAGCCTTCCATGTCTCAGCACCTGTTTAACTCTCCAAATGCATCTCCTTTCACTCCCAGTTCAAATAGTAGTAACCCCAAAACTGTTGATTGCCCCCTCTACACACCCTACGGGATTTCTATCTAGGTAACTCCTACTCACCTATCAAAGCCTAACATAATGGTCACCTTCAGGACATCCCTGGACACTTTAATATTCTACTACTTCTCATATTATGACTAAATTATCATCATGTACACCTGTCTTCTGGGCATCCCTCAGAGATAGGGACCTAGCTAAAGTGTAGGTCATTTAAAACATCAAACACAGGGTCTAACTCTGAGATTCAGGAATGTCTTTCTCTAATATGCAGATTTTGGATCATGTAATTTTGAGATAACTCTTGGTTATGAAATTATTACAAAAATAAACACGTGATTAATTTCTCTTGTATTTGTTGTGAAATTGTTATGAAATAGAGAAAGAACACAGTACTTCATTTTCTTTCATTTTACATTTTGAAAATATATACACTTGTACAAGCTATTAGACTATTTAGACTTTACAGTACAAGATATAAATTTGTTCTACTGAAATTTCAGCAACAGCAAACAGATTTCTAAAGAATTAGAGTAAAAAAATCTGAGAGCCCTCCAGTGGTCAAAATAATATATGCAAATAGTCACAGTTATTCACTCAATATTCTTACCTCCAAAGATCTAACATACTTCATTCTTCCTTTTAGTTTTATTATTTTAAGGTTTCATTTATTTTTTTTAAGAGGGGGAAAGGAGGGAGAAAGAGAGTGAGAGAAACATTGATGTGAGAGAGAAACACAGATCAACTGCCTCTCACATGCCCCCAGCTGGGGACAATGGTCTGCAACCCAGGCATGTGCCCTGACTGGGAATAGACCCCCAACTGCGGCAAGTTTTTGGTTTACTGGCCAGTGTTCAAACCACTGAGCCACACCAGCCAGAACTCAGTCTTCCTTTTAGAAACATGCATGCTTTGATTACTTTCTTAAGTCACTATTATATTACACAAATTGCTTTTTTAGCACTAAGCAGATGTTTATCCAAATCATTCAAATAAACCACATAAAATAGCAGCCCAAACCACCCACGTATCAGTGAGATTCTAAGCAGTCACTAGAATTAAATCACATAAGGGCAGTCCTAAATCTTGTTTAGATATGAGTAATTTAATTCCTTCCATTGCTGTCATTGAGAGAAACTCGGCAGTGTGTTAAAACCACTCAAGATAAAGAAAGGACACAGGCAACCCTAGCTGGGGCTGCTGCTCCTGCGCTCCCCTTAAGCGGAGTTGGATTGTAATGTGCATGTTCCTAGACTTGTAAAGGCACAGTGTGCGCGTGTGTGTCTAAACTGTAATTTCAATAGTTTGCATGGGAAATGTGCTGGCTTCTCTTTTAGCAAATGCATATCTAACCAAGCCAGGCAGCAGACTCACATTTGCTTCGTTTATTTCCATCAGATTACCAGCCATGTTTTGGCGGAAAGCCCTGAGTAATGGCTCTGCCCTGAAAATGATCAAGCTCTAACATTTACCCAAATGCTGCAACACTGATTGGTGACGGTATTTTTTTGTTTGTTTCAATTAAATTCTGAAGTTACCTAATTAGAAAGTAAAGCTTGTTTTAAAAACTCCCACACATACTTTGAATCATACATGTGGTGTTCAATATAGGATTAAGATTCATTTTAGCCAACATAGAACAATAAAGTTACTTATTATATTCCAAAATCTTTGTAGACTGTCCCCCCAAACTCATACTTACTTATTTTTAAAAGTTAGCAACATCAGAGGAGAAATGCTACAAAAAGAATTTTATACTCTATAATTTAATTTCTTACAGAGATATTTTGATTGTTTTCTAAATGTATTAGAAAGAAAATATTCATCAGTTTTCCCTTTTGTATAGTAATGTATGCAGACTTACCAATTTAGTCAATGTTCCTAAGTTAAAAAAAAAGTCAAGTTCAGTTGGTATCTGTGACTGACCTTCAAGAAATTCAGACTACTGCAAGAAATGTCATGGTAATTCTCAGAAAAGCATACTCTCATGGGGTAAGTTATTGCCTAAGACAAAAGTGGGCATTTCTGGAGGTTACACTGTGTCTTTGAGGCCACTGGGGTACCATAGAGAAGAATGAAGCAATAATTTAGCCTTGTGCAATGAAAAATATAATGTAACTTGCACACCAGGATCCTCTGCTTCATTAAGTTAAACACTTCCCTCATGTCATTTTAAAGAAGAGACGGTAGTACTGTAAATCTAAGTAACTTAGATTTATGCTCTGGTGTCTGGTAAATGGTTACACAGCATGTTTTTCAGCATTGTGAGTGTTTTAGGTGCTAGGCGGCTTCAGAGTGGAGGCGTAGCTGACTCCATAATTTGGCCAACAAGAGGCAGAGACAGAGTTCTGCTGTGTGGCTTTCAAAGAATCACAAAAGCGCAGCCCTGCAGTGCTGAGGAGAGAGCCTCAGATCCTCCTGCAATGAATCTTCAGAGGTGCTGCAGACATCATTATGGTTTCTGAATTCTATTCTAACCCCAGGGAAAAATGTGAATAAAAATCAATCAGAGAGAAAAATATATGATAAGAATTATGCTACCCACACTTTTAATTGGATGAATGATTTCTCTGTCTATGATGCAGGAAGAAGGTATATTTTCTGACTAATTTCGTTTTTTTTAAAAATGTATTGGTTTAGGTCTTACTTTTAAAATGGAGAAGGGAGAAATGAAATACTGATAAATAAAAAGCAAAATAATACTGCCAGAGTGGACAAGGTGAGGAAGTATACCTGCTCCTTGTCATACCTAACTGAACCTATAACTGAACCTAAACTCTAGGATTTTCTTTGAATAGAGTTGCTAATGGTATAAAAGTTAATGGAACAACTGGTTCATTTTAAGTGGTCACAGAACTTAATTAGATGTAATACACATTCAAAAGAAAAAAACTGAACATTTTGTTCTTGTTAGTCTATTACCCTTCTTACACAGAGAAATTCCCATAGATGTTAACTTCAGTGGAGTATCTTTTAAAGCCCAACAATAATTTCTTTTTCATTTTTAAGTTTCAAAATTTTTGAACTTAAGTGAAGTGACAAAAGCAAAAAATGTCAAGAAGCAGGTCTTGAAGTGTGAATGGGAAAGCAGTAATGTTTTACATTTGCTCTCTACAGTCTATAGGAATTGAAAAGCCACACTGAAGGCCCTTTTCCCTTCCCCAGACTGTGGGCAGGGCTCCCTGAGAGAGAGGTGTGAGAACAGGTGCCATGCCAGGTTTCCGAAGGACTGGAAAAGCTGTGGTGAGAAAGGTCACGAACACTCCGGAAATGGCAAATATTTAGAGAGCCAAAAAGCTTCCCTGGGGCAGGTGGACGAAAGTCATAGGATGTTAATAAATAAAGGACCTGACATCAGATTGCAGGTAGCTTGCCTGCAGTGTTACCAAGTGCGGGCCAATTACTGTTTACAGGTTAAGTCTGGATCTACGTTCTCCAGGGGGTTGGAGGCTGCCTGCCATCCATTAGTGTGGAATTCATTAGAATTCTTCATAAATATTTTAGTCTTTTCTCTTTCCAGGCATGTATTAAGATTGTATTCCTCACCCAAATGAAGTTAGATGTGGCCACGTGGCAAGCTTTGGCCAAGGGAATGAGAGTCTGAGGAACATGGATTATTTCCAGAGGAAAACAACAACGCAGAGAAAGCCCTTTGGCCAACCCACAAGGGATTATTTGTATGAGTGAAAAGGAAAGATTTAGGGGTTGTTTGTTACCTTGGGAATCCACCTGTAGTACATGCAGAGTATTTCCTATATCTGCATCATAGTTTAATCATATATCTAAGAAAATAACATATGTCTTATCTACAAAATAGCAGGAAACACTGGCTGCATCTTAGAGGAGAACTGTCGCATTTATCGGAGGTGTTAAAAACATTTTTTGATGAGTAAATGTGTTTCTACAACTGTGTAGTAATAAGCAGTCTAAGTCTAGAAATTCATATGCATTAGAAGATAAATTTCACTCAAAATTAATCTATGTCTATTAATAAAATTAGTAAAGGCATCTATATTCTTGAACTATGAATAATTCAGTGAATTCATTTTTTAGCATTCAAAAATTTGTGTACTACCACATAATACAGGAAGGGGGTATAGAGAGTGATGTAAGAGTAAGAAAGAACTAGTAAAAATAACTCTAAAGCTCTCTTTCAAACACACAAAGCTTTACAAAGCCTTCATGACTCAGGGTGCCTGAGTCATTCTTGCACCATAGATGTTTTGCAAGAATGCAAAGGCCAGCTTTATTTATGCAAATAAATATACTTTATTTTATATTAAGATACAACACAATTTTTCATGTGACAATGATACATGTTCTATTTTTTTTTTAAGAATCAGTTCAGGTCTCTTTAAGCTTTTTTATAATGAAAGTGGTATCTGCTACATATGAGACTTAAAGTAATTAAAAAATCCCAACACTATTCTAAAACTTGGCTTTTTGAGAGGATAATACTAATAGTTGAGGAAAGGTGAAGTGATATTTTAAACAAGTGTGGACATTAGCACAAATAAATTAAGCACATAAATAAAATAATAACATAATAAAATTTTAAAATTAAATCCATTGTTTTAACATGACATACTCCAGTATCAGTGTCCTGTGAAGGGGGCTAAATAAATAGTTTCATTGTCCAGCACAGTTAAGGCATAAGGTAGGAGCTTGGTGCAGATTCGTTGAATTAATAAGACAAATTAGCTCAGCTACTTGGAAACTACGATTTAAAATCAGCCACTTTTCAAGGACTAGCACTAATTTCTTTTATCAACTAGTAAAAAATAGAAAAGACCAATATTATATTTTTATATTTTGTGACAGAGTACTCTGGGTTCTCATCTAAACATAGACTTTGCACATTTGATTATATTCAAAGTTTTAAAAAAGATTTTATTTATTTATCTTTAGAGGGGAAGGGAAGGAGAGGGAGGGAAATATCAATGTATGGTTGCCTCTCGTGTGTCCCCTGCTGGGACCTGGCCTGCAACCCAGGCATATGCCCTGACTGGCAATCGAACTGCAATCCTCTGGTTTGCAAGCCCATGCTCAATCCACTGAGCTACACCAGCCAGGGCTAAAGATTTTTTTAAAGATAAATTTTTACCTTATTCCATGATAACAAAATGGTACTTCTGTTATCGTGGAAACATAAGAAACTTGCATGAGAAAAAATATAAATCAAAGCCAAATTTCTTATTTTTCTAAATCTTAGGAGTTGTCACATCAAAGGCATATAATAAATGTGTGAAAAATTTGTAAGTGATCTGAGGAATCTAAAATTAGTTAAATATCTTTAGAATAATAAGCTATATTTTACCTGGCTTGTGCCAACTATATTCAATTTTTAATGAGGAAATGCAGGATTTCTTTTAATTTAGAATAGCAAAATGACATTAACATTATTTGTCAAGGCCTTAAAATTTTTGAGAAAAAATTTCATTCACTATACAATTAGGGTCATAATGTCCTATCACATAAGCAACCAAATGCTTTCCTTCAAGCACTATGCTGTGATGTAAAAACAAGCCCATGTTTTCTGATATTTCACGTTGCGTACAGACTGTGTACACAATTGAAATTCAGATTGTGTACAATTAATGAGATCATTTTAATTTAGTTGTGTAGCATCAACTTTCTTTTTATTTGTGCTATTTAGCATTAGGGACTGTTGAAACGTGTCAGTCTTCCAACTCTGTGACTTTCTTTTTGATTATGAATGTCTAAAAATACAGGGTCCAGCAGAAATAAGGCCTGCTAGAGCATGGTTGGTAGGGTCACAATACGGGTGTAATAATTTATAGTTTTAACTTGAACATTTCACCTAAAATGCCATATGCTGTGCTTGAGTGTGATACTGTTATGTTACAGAATTACATGCTTATGAATTTGTAATAAAAGATTTTGTAATAAAAAGGGGCATTATTTGTGCCAGACCCTATATATAGCTAATTTATCATACTTAGACTTCTGTCATTTCTCTTGTCATCACAATTGAGTTATAAAGTCTCATTTGGCAATAATGAAAATACATAACCTCCTCCTCCCCAAAACAGTAATAACTAACACATTTTTACCTGACTCTAGTTGACAAGAGGACCATTAATGGCCACTATCCTAGGCAATGAGTCTAAGTAAAAGAATAAGGATATTTAGAAAGAAAAAAGAATAAAGTAAAAAAGGGATTGTGGAGGAAAACTTCCTCAGAAGAGTCATTTGTTCACTCCTTAAACATGTTTTGAATGGTTTCTACATGTTACTGACTGAGAATTACAAAAATGAGTGAGACATGACTCCTGACATTAGGGGTTTCCAGAACGGTGGGTGAGTTTAAAGAAAGTACAGTGAAGGTGACTTGCAAGACCAACCTGGAAGAAGTGGGATTTGTCCACAGAGAAGATGAACAATGGGTATTCTGGGCAAAAAAGTTTTTAAAAAAGTTGCTAGACTCCCACAGAGGTGTGATAGGGTACAGGATATTCTGGAAGCAGCAATTATGTGTCATGAGAGTGTTGGTGATAACCAGTGAAGTAGTGGAGATGATGTTCGAGAAACAGGTCAAGGCTTTGGGGCAGACCTAATTCAAGACATACTTAGGGGTTTATTTTCAAGGGAATGGTGAGCCACTAGAGATTTTTAATAGGGTAGTAATTCATCTATGTCTATGATTTTTAGAAGACAGGTGAGTTGGTCCCAGTGCGGGATGTGTTGGGGGTGGAGTCTAGAGGCAGGATTACAACTGAGCAATCACAGTAATACCCAAGTGAGATGACAAAGACCTGCAGTAGAGCAGTTACGAAGGCAATGGAAAGGAAGGGATTTATTTAAGATAATTCTTTAAATGTGGAGATACTGTATTTAGGCCCAGAGAAAGCAGGAGGAGTCAAGGTCAACAGCTGAGAGTGATGTTGGGGGAGGTGGATTAGAGAGACTAAAGAGATTAATGAGGAAAGAGGCCAGCTAGGAACAAATAAAAGGACTGTTAAGTATTGTTGACAGCTCAGATAAGGTTCGAAAACATGAATCTTCCAATCCGCACGCAGTCACAAACTTCTCCAAAAAGCCTCAACAGAGCAGGTCACAATTTTAAAAAGTCAGAAAAACTCCCTGAAATCATCAATGATATCAGCAGACTGCCTGGTATCCTCTCTAGAACTGTCAGAAAAAAGAAAACACTATAATAGCAGTAGAGAGAATTTCCATTTCTGATAACAGTAATGAGATAATTTGGACTGACACTCCCACTAAAGTAACTAAAAATATTTAAAATACTAAAATAGCAAAGAGCTAATGGGAAGGTGAAGACATCTCACAGGGAAATTTAGAAAACCAGAACTCAGAGAGGGAAACTCCCCTTTGAAAATTTTTGCCTTTAGGGCACAAGACTATCAGGAACAAAGGATCTGAGAAAACAGCTGCAGTCTCCCCAGCCTTGTGGATTTCCTGGGAATATCAAAGCCCAGGGTCCTCAGGTGAGGAACTTTAATCAACTAGCCCAGTGTTACGTGCCCTATCTTTCTTCAGAGGAGAAGTGAACCCAAAATGGGCCATTCTTCACCCAGATTTGCAGCCTAACTTCTTGCACGGGCATAAGCGAGGAGCCTTAGGTGCTGCACTTTGACCTAAGTAATTCCGGTCTGATACTGCCCTCAGGTGCTGGCAGAGGAGCAAATCAAAGACTTCTCTGGAGGAAAATATCGTCACCACTAGGTCTCAACTTATTTTTACAAAACATTTTTCAAATGTATTTCCAGCAGATGGTCAACGATAGCCAAGCAACAAGAAAATAGGGCACCATGAATGAGAACTGACAGAAACAATAACAATCCAGTAGCACTCAAGATATTAGAATTAGCAGACAAATATTATATTATAAAACAGCTATACTTACTATATTCAAAGACATGAAATCCAAGTTTGAAAATTTCAGCAGGGAACTAGAAACTATGAGTAACAGAATAGTTGCAGAAAGCTATTCATTTGCCCTTTTCCTGTCAACAGTAATTGGCCACACAGTTTAAAATTCTTACATTTTAGAATTTAACATTTTTAGATTTGTTTTGGTTTTCTTTTGAAACATTGAAAACAAACATAAAAATCCCACATTGATAAAGCCTAATATAACTCTATGTATGTTTATAATTCAATCAGAAATATATGAGTCAGGGAAAAGGTAAGCCTACATGTAAGTGTTTGTGTGTGTGCTTGTGTAAGGTGAGCACACACGCATGCACAAATTTCTGGGAAATACCTGCTGTCACTCCTACTGTCAACAGCTCAGGATGCAACCGGAACAATTTTCAAAGATACCATCCACTTGCACAGAAATGAAAATTAACTCCAACTTTTACGACCTAATGGGTCAAATTCAACTATTAGGGAAGGCTAACTGTGATTCAACAGATTGCTTAAACTGTTTGGAGGTTAAGTATTTATACGGAAACGTGAACATTCCTAGTGGACTTAGTGCATTGACTTTAAAACACTCTATAGTCAGATTCTTCCTTGAAAATAGGCCTTGACTGCGAGAAAAGGTATTTAGCAGTGATGTTCCTTAGGGGCTGAAGGAAGAAGCAGGGCTGAAGAGGGAGAGAGAAAGTGGGCCAGGAAAGGAGGGACAGGGCACCCAAACTGAGCTCTGCCAACCTTGCATTTTGTATTGTCTTACTAGCTTACTCTGTAGTTATAAAATCAAGTGACTCTATCAACATAATGCTCATTTTTCATTTTAGAGGAGCAACAGTACATTATTTATTCTTATCAAAGTCGAGTGAAACATCCATATTAAGTCATTTGTTATTTGTATCTAGTTTAGCCAACTTAGTTCATTAGAATCCAGTCCATTTGACAGAACAAAATTCAGCCAGTTGCATTTAACAACCCTTCAGCCCCACACTCTGTAATAAGAACGTCAGCAGATTTATTTTCCCCATATAAAGTAGAATTTCCAATTCACACCATGTACTCCGTGACTATTATGGACAGTATTTATTCTGAAGGAATGCTGCGCAAGTTTGGGAAAGCTGTCTCTAGAGCAGAGCTGAGAGGTCATTTCAAAACAAGAAACCAAACCTATACATGGTCAAAAATGAAGCAAAATAGTCTGTCATTCTTTTTTTTTTTAAGAAAAGAAGGTTTGAAATGCTTAAAACTATAGCAACAGCAAATTAGACGATTCTTTCCCTCCTCCACTCTCAAGCTCCGTATAATCAGGATGCCTCCCTTCACTTAGCAAATATCAGCTTTTTGGGAGGAGGAGAATCTGCTTGGAATTAATGAGGCAACACCAAAAAAAAAACCCAGCTTCTATTAATAAATTGCCTATTTTCTCTCATTTGTTTTTTTAAAAAAACAGAATATCTTCTAAAGGCTCCTTCTGCATGTTAGGCCCCCTCCCCCCCGCCCCCCTTTTTTTCTTTTTTAAATTAAGAAGTGCCCCAGTGTCATGCCAGGAGAATAACTCTATCTCAGTAATAACACAGTCGCATCCAGTGGCATCGTGAACATGGTAACAGGCGGTGTGGTAACGTATAACTTGCTGACATTATAATTCAATAAACGCAGGTGTTTAAGGAGAAGTTAATAGAGGGGAAAGTAAGTAAGGCTAAAGCAAAACTGAAGTTACAGACATGCGAGGTAAATTTCAAGACTAAGCTGAAGTTCTCTCTAGTACACGAGATGTAAAATGCCAGATATCTCAAGCAAGGTAAGAAAATCACAACCCTGGAAAATCTTCATCATAACTTTTTCGTTCACATACATAAAAAGAAAAAAATTCAACATTAACCTTCCCAGAGAAGAGATGCTTCTTAAAGCCAATCTTTTTTCACTTACCCTAGGTATGTACAGCAGGATCTCTTAAATCCTTTTAAATCCAGTACATCCAGAAATACAGGAATTCTTAGCACATTTACTTGAAGAGTAAACTTGAACCAAATTGTTACTTAGAACATAACAGAACTCTCTGAAATTCTAGGGAGAGATATGAGTTTAAAATCCAGCTTCTAGAGCCTGGTGTATACTGTGTCTATCTTTAACTTGAAAATGATTTGGTTTCACATTCCATTGAAGTCCCACTGGCAGATGCCTTTGGAAAACTCACCAATGGCAGGCTTTCAAACGCCCTCCCTCCAGCCCCTCCTCCCTCGGACTGAGCTTCCGCTGTTACGGCTAATGCTGATTTACTCAGCTGTCTTTCTACCTGTCTCTGCCTGGGTAAAAGGAGATGCTTTCATTGATGGCTATTACGGAAACACTTGGAAACTGAAGATCAGCCGGAGGACTCACTGTGCTTTCCCCTCCCCCTACTCACTGCCAGAAACCAACTGACTTCCAAACTTGGCTGTCTGAAAAAGAATGCTCTCTGATTGGCATTCCTGCAAGCAGAAAGCAAGGCGGCTCAAGTTTTATTCTGTTACTCAGCATGAAAAACTTCCCAGGTATACGTAATACAAATGAGTAAGGAGAATGAAGCCAATATCTGGGGGGCATTATAAATATTTTTGTCATCTCACCGCATTTATGTTTTAATATTCACATATAATTTTTACCCAAAATGGCTAAGGATCCAGTAAAAAAAAAGTGAAATGGTGAATCTTTAGTTCAAAAAAAGTCGGGACCCTATAGAGGAAGAAAGTCATGTTGCTTGCTGGCTGCTTAACAGTGTTCTGTGGGGCGACTGTGGCTTGTCTGTGGGAGAGGACCTTGTTCATAGGCATTGTGAAGAACCCGATTTAAGTTGTCCTATATTATGCATTGTAGACAGCAGCAGGAGAGGGCACAGACATTTCTACCTCCCTGTCAAGCCTTTTTTTTCTAGAACTCTCTTGCAACATTTAGTGAGGACTGGGGGAAACAAAAAAATGTGTGTATGTGTTATATACACACCCATCTGAAAAAAGAAAATAAGTGAACGGAAATGAGAAAAAGTACATTTCATCAAACAGGATCTGACAAGGGTTAATAATGAGGGATCCCTTTAAAACACTTAAGTAAACTTGTGTTTAGTCATTTATTTAACAGTTGCTTAGGTCAAAAGATCTGTTGCTGAAAATAATTGACTTCTTCATGATCAAAAGAGTGAATTTATTACAAACAATTTTATAGACTAGACAACTTCTTGAAAGGCCTAATTAAAGATTTATAATTTCGGTAACCAAACAGACCACAACCCCAAGCATTTTGGAGTTTCCAGACTCCGGCGGCTGTGGTTGCCAGCTCCAGGCAACGGGCAGCTGGCCGCTCCGGGCGGCACAGTGGCTGCAGCTGCTCCTCTGACTTGTACAGACATCTCAAAACTATTCGACGGCACAGGCCGGACTACAAAAAGAAAGCTTTTTATTTCCCTTTGTTTGTGGTTGGCTTTACACTTTCTGTTCCAGGTGGTCTTTTACCACATCGAGACCAAGACCGTTTTAGGGAAGATGAGGGGAAACATGATTACCTGGCATCACATTACTAGTTTATTTCAGCGATGTTTCGATGCCTCCTATCGACTGGCATCCTCCGACCAGCTTGCTCACTCCTTAACCTGTTGCTAGATGCCTTTTAAAATGATTAAATAAAGGAGGGAGAGAAGAAAGAAACTTTATTCTTATTCCCAAAGTTGATTATCTTCGGGAAACTTCAGGCTATATGAAGTGAGGGTAGATGGGGGCATCCAAATGACTTGGGAAATACATAGAAAGAAGGGCATGTAAAACCCCGAGGGTACATGTGTCTGCCCCTGAGTTTCTTCTTCCCTCTTTCAAAACTCTTCTCCTCCCCAGAAAGAGTGGATGGTGTCAAAACACATGTGTACTAAGCAGACTGGACAGGTTGGTGGCAGCCCATCCAGGTCACATTCAGCCACACTGTTCACTTACGTCGTACTCTGAGCGAACACTAGCACATACTGACACTAGGAAATATCTGTTCAACCTGAAGAACTTCATGTTCAAAACTGTGCATTTTAACCTGTGGAAATGGTTATATGTTGGCTCACATATTAGATCAATATATTTTGTATTTTTCTGAATGATTTTTTTTTCCAGGAAAACAGTACATCTCCAGTGGAGCCTAACCAAAAGATTCTAGGGGAGGTATATCAGGTACGGAGAACCTGCACTGAACCGAAAAATTCATGCTGCACTTTGTGTCTGTGTGAGTGAGTCAGTCTAAATATCAACATGGTGAGTATTATTCAGATCACTTGTGTGGATCTTGCTGGCTTCCAAGAAAAATAGAGAAAAAGGAAATGTAAGGTCCTTCTAATATTTCATGTTATCTAGTAAAATATAACACTTTCCTTTATTGAATTGTTATTGGCTATTTCCTTAGAGTATAATATTTATCAATCTTGTGTCTCTTTAGGTTTCCAGTTTTATGTCCTTTATATTTCATCTGTGCCAATCATGGGAACTCCAGAATAGTTTGCAACAGTAGCAGTAGCAATAGTCCAAATCCAAGGTTAAATGAGAACAATGTAAATCTTAAAAAAAATTTTCTTGTTAACCTTCACAAGGCAATTGATAAGATTTATAATGGCTAGCACTCAGTGTTTATCATGAGTAAATGTTATTTTTCTCTTTCATAAGCACTAACATGAAAGTTAGGATTTGATCAGAAAAATAGCTCCCAGGGCTTGCTTCCAAAGAAAACTGGGTACGTAACAGGAAAATCAAGTACCCTTGATTTATCATGAACAAGCAATTAATCTCCTCTCCCTTCTCCAGGAATAGACTGTATTAGCACAATTCTGTGGATGCCAAATGCAGGTAGCAGGCTCTTTGCAGGGGTAAACAAGCTATTGAAACTCATGCCTTAGTCTTAGCTGATCTGCGAGCCATCCATGTGTATGAAGAATCTGGTCCCTGAGAAGCAATGGCCCATTATATTCTGTCTCCCTGCGGTCCTTCAGAAACTGGCGTAGGGGGTATGCAAGCTGATAGTTTTGCCCATGAATTCTGTTTTTGTTTATTGTGTAGCATGTATTTTTTTAAAGCATACACCATTTGCTATAGACTGAAAATTTGTGTCCCCCCCCGATTCATGTTAAAATCCAATCACCCATGTGTTGGCATTTTGAAGTAGGGTCTTCTGGGAGTGATTAGGTCATGAAGGTGGAGCCCTGAGGAATGGGATTAGTGCCCCCATAAAAGGAGCCCCAGAGATCAACTTTGTCCCTTCCACCATGTGAGTTCACAGCAAGAGATAGGCATCTATGAAACAGGAATGGCTCTCACCAGAAACAAAGTGTTGGCACCTTGACCTTGGACTTCCCAGCCTTCACAACTGTGGGAAATAAATTTCTGTTGTTTATAAGCCACTCAGGCTATGGTATTTTGTTGTTATAGCCTGAACGGACTATGACACTCTATGCAAAAATGAGGGTAGGTGAATAGCAACTTTTTTCTAAGGAAAAGTTAATAAATCCAAGTAGTAATTGTTTGAAAAGTAATAAAATAGACATTGTCCAAGAAAAAGTAGAAAAACTACACACAAACATTAGAAAATGGATATGAAATGGACTCAAAACAGTAGCATACTACGTATGCTCTTATTAAATCCTAATGAATTTAAAGATTGGAGGAAATAGACACCCATTGTGAATACCTATGGCATGAAAACAGCCTTATTTATGGAAAAGGGTCACATGTATAAAAATTCTAATTATAACATGAAATTTGTTAGAGAGAAACCGAGTCCACGAGAGTTAAAATGACAACAGAAAGCCATGGGCTAACTAACCCTTAGGTTTAAATTATAGCATATAAATAAATACACGTGCACCGTTATTTCAACTATATTAGAACATCTATGGGTACATGAAGGAAGCATAAAGGCCAAAAGGAAACCTATCAAAGTGGTTCGTGGATACATAAAAACACACTCTCTCCTTAATCCTCTCAATTTAATGACATTAACAATTTTAGGTGAGCACTAATTGGTGTTTACATTATTTGGGCTATGTATATATTAGTCATATGTAAACCATACGGATTTAAAGTTCACTTGCCTTTCTCTTAACACAGGTCTCTTTTTCTTGGCATTGGTAGTTGTGTTACATTTTTATTTGCTTAATTTTCTATCTGCCCATCATTAGGTTTTTTCAAACTGTCCAACAGATATGTGACATTCCTCTTAATATAGACAAATGCACCAGTTAGATTTTTCAGGCACCTCCGTCTGCCACCCTGGGCCTTTTTATGGGGACACTACTGAGCCATGACCCTCCGGCCGCCCTGTGCTCCTCTGTAGTGTTGGGCCCCATTTCCTGAATTCTTAGTTCCTAATGGACCCCTCATGGGTGGGACCCCTCATGGGTGGACGGGGGCAGCATGGACTCTACTAGCTTCCTGAGAAAGATGCTTAAGACAGAAATTTTTGGAGAACTTGAATGCTTCAAAATATCTTTATTTTCTTCTTTTATTGTTAGCTTGACTTGATACAGAATTCATTGTTGAAAAATACTTTTCCCTCAGAAATTCCAAGGAATGCCTTCACTTTACTGCCCGTTGGTTTCTAGTGTCGTTACTGGGAAATCATTTTGTCCCCTGATCCATTTATTATTTCTTCTTTATCCCTGGTGTTCTAATATCTTCTGATGGTATAATTGGGTGTTGTATCTCCTTTCCCCCACTGATTATATTAAAAACTCAAAGGACTCTTATTATACTTACATCTTCCAATTCTGGGAAAAGTTTGCTCTATTTCTTTAACAGTTTCCGATCTCTCTTTCCTCTGCTCTTTCATTCTGAAATGAAACTCCTTTTAGTTGGGTGTTGGACCCCTTAGACTGAACTTCTAATTGTATCATCTTTTCTATTCATCTTATTTCCTTCATTTTGTTTCTGGAATAATTTCTTATCTCCCTTCTGTGGAATATTTCATTTCTGTTAACATGTTTACTTTCTAAGAATTCTATTTGTCTCTCTTTGTTCCTTTTGCATAACACCATGTTTTGTTCCATGGACCCAACTGTTTTTCCAATATCTATGAGTATATACATCTGTTTTTTTCTTGAAGCTTTCATCTCTTCCCTGAAGTTTTGTTTCCTTCAACTCCTTGTTTCCTTGTTTGGGTCTCTTATATTAGAGAATTACCGCCACATCGGTAATTCCGTAGTTATCGACTCATGTACTGTATTGTGGACGTTAGGATGTTATTGTAAGGCAATCAGATAAAGCCGAGCATTCACTGAAACACTTTCAAGGGTAACTATATTCCTCCCACCTTGGGTAGCCAGATCTTCTAGAGAATCCCCCTTCCATGTTCAATCTAGAAAAGACCATCCTGGTTGCCAGTGTCCTGGGAGCGAAGCTGGTGGACGTGAAAGAGAGGGGAGCTTATTATTATTCAGCATTCATGCTTCCACTTTATCTACCAGATTTCAGTATCACATCTTATCCCTACCTGCTAGTGTTGCAGTCTTGCTGAGTTTGTAGCCTCTCCAGTTAAGTTACTCCAGAGAATCAGGCCCCCCACCATGTCTCCTGCAGGGTGAGGGAGGGGTAGGTGCCAGGCTGCACAGGGCTGAGGAGGAGATCTGGGAGTCCAGCTGCTCCTTTTAGGACTTTCAGCCAAGTCCTGTGTTCAGTGCCACTTCTCGCCCTTAGCTCCCAAACCCCCTTTGCTTCCAGTCCCTGAGCTTTCCCAGGGCTCCCTCGGGAGTCTCCATCTGCGTCTCGTTGGCATCTCCTGTGCACACACCTGGGTTTCCTCCTCTCTGTTCAGCTAAATCAAGTGCCACTCATCCGTTTCCTTTGCATTTTCAAAACAAAGGAAAAACATGTCAATAGTCCTCTACTGCTCTGTGTTCTTCCATTGTCTTTACTGTTAGTACAGGTTTGCTTTGGAAGGGACTGTATAACATTAAGTACACGTTCAATCCCATTCTAACTGTGAGTCTCTGCAGTCACTCTTCAGCACAGCTTTACAAAGGGAATAAATTCTCCAACCTCTCTTAAAAATGATCCCCCAAAATTCAGTATTTATGTGGGTATATGGGGAGGCAACTTAATATTTCATGATACTCTACAAGTATATCCAATGTTAAGATGACAGCTAAATCCCAGCAAAGTATACAATTATCTGTATCAGACACTATGGAGCACAACATATAATTAAAACAGAGTTATCTCTATTCTGAAGTGAGCTGTGGTCCTTCCATTAAAACTTTCATCATATATCTGTGGAATTAAATATAGGAACACATATAATTACAAATAATGTCTCCATATGCAAAAATTATGTATCTTAAAATGTGCAAATACATTTCTTTTCTAACTGAGGTTCTGCTTAACTATCAATGAAACCATAAGTCAGCCAAGACATGTAAATTACATTGGCAGTCATTTTGTCCTTGTTTTTGGTTGGAAGGCAATGTAAAATCTGATAGTGAAGTCATTTCCCTTTTACGTTGTCATAGCCATTCTCACATAGGCCAAGTTTGTGTATTTTGTTATTTGACCTAGGGTTAGTCTTAAATCATTTTATGTACTACTTTGGCTCATTATAATCTATTACTCTGGAGACATCAGCTTTCTACAAGATATGTCCTATTTCTTCAAGAGTGTCCCATATATACTGAAACAAAAATATATACATCTTATTTCTGCAGCTATAAGAATTGGCCGTGGTGAAAAGCCAAAGGTCATCCTTAGCATTTTTTATTTTCCTCCCATATTCCCCTCTCTCTATCTACCATGTAATCATCAGTACTGCCCTTAGAACCAAGTGAGGGGGCAAGGCCTTGCCCTGGACTTCATACTTCAGAGGGCCTTGTTGTTCTAGTCCTACTCTGCCTGTGTCTTTTTCCAGAGTTGTGAGTTAGAAGAAGAACCAGTGACTGCCTTCCATTCCATGCTCCGGATATGTGGGACCCTGGAGTTTCCTGCTCAGAAGACCTCAAGGCTCTTCCAGGTCTGCTTTCCCAAGGTAGACCTGCCTCTAGCACATACATCTCAAAGACCTGTGGGTGGCTGAATGGTGGTGGTCTGTGTGGAGGTGGCTGCAGTGGGTATAAAATAACCCTTCAAATAGCTAAAAACCTAAAGAGACCTACATAAATTAATTTCCAAAATGGGATTAACCCTTTGTTGGAAAGAAAATTCTATAGCTTTAGGACTCTTAGAGGCATGGTGAGAGGAGAAGCACCTTTACCCCATGGTAGGGGGGAGAGAAGGACAGATGTAGGGGCAACCAACTCAATTGTTAACAAACTTTTTACAGCTGCAAGTGGGGTTGTATCATAGATTAGAATCCTGCAGCTCCCCAGTCACAAAGAGCATCTGTAACCACCTGCCAACTCTTTACTGCAGGATTTGACTGAGGTTTTGGGGGGACAGTTGAGACAGGCGAAAGCAGGGCGGGAGAGCTGACAAAGATCCCCTCAAGGTGCACAGGTCTTTACCCCATTCACTGCAGCAGCTCTCTGATGGCTGGGGTGGGGAGCAGGGCAACATGGTAGAGAGAGAAGTATTTAGGTCTGAAATAGCTGGGGACTGGAGTGTAAAGGAGGGAGAGATCTCCTGTGGTTAAAAACATTGTCAGGGCAGGCATGAAGGTTTCTTTGAAGTACTGCAAAGCTGAGTGTAGACTAAGGGAAAGTAATATTTCCTTTCTTGATACATCTAAAGCCAATGGTGAACTGAATTTAACTAAAGCTGTAGCAAAGCCCAGGTTCAGATCCAGTGCATAAGAGATTGACTTAGTCTTCCTTCTTCTCCCACCAGACACACACACATTAACAGCCTGATAGAGAAAGGATGAGCCCTTTCCTGGGGGGTAAATATTATTTACTATACTTTCCCACAAAGACTAATATACAATAAAAAACTATAAGCTGAATAAAGAAGAAAAAGCGACCTTGTAATGAAAATAAAAAACAAGCAGTAGAAGCAGATCCACGGATGGCACAGATGTTAGATATAGAAGACAAGAATTTTTTTAAAGCTGTGATAAATGTGTTAAAAGAATATACTGGAAAAAGTGAGAAGCATGCATTAACAGATGGGGAGTTTCAGGAGAGACATGGGTATAATAAAAAAGGGGCAAAATATGAAAAGTAAAGTACCATAAATACAGGATTCATTCAGTAGGCTAAACAGTAGACTGGACCAAGCAGAAAAAAGAGTCACTAGAAATTAAAATAGGTCAATAAAAGCATCTGAATTAAAACTCAAGAGGAAAAAAGTGAAGAAGAATGAACAGAAAATCTGTGAGTGTAACACAGTATCTAATTGTCCAACATATGTGTAATTGGAGCCCCAGAGGCTGTGGTAGAGAGAAATGAGCAGAAGAAATATTTAAAGAGATCATAGGTGCATATTTTCCAAAACTGAGGGATTTCAATCCATGTATCAAAAAAGCTAAGTGAAATCCAAGCAGCATAAATGGAACAACAAATGTACACAAACAAAACAAGGATAACACACTGAGGCATTTTATAATTAAACTGCTTAAAACAAAGAAATGGAGTAAATCTCAAAAGCAGCCATTGGAAAAATACATCATATACAACTTTGAGAATGATGCTCAAGTCTTCCTCTAAAACACCAAATGCCGTAAGATGATGCAGTATCCATGCAGTGCTGAAAGAAAGCACCTGCTGGTATATACTTCTCTGTTCAGCAAAAATACCTTTCAGTGTGAGAGTGAAATAAGACAGGCAAAAATTGAGAGAATATTTTTGGAAGATATGCACTAAAAGATATGAGAAAGGAGGTTTTGCAAGTGAAAAGAATTATTCTTAATGGACCTGGACCTACATGAAAGAATATAAAGCACTAGAAAGAATAAATGGATAAATATCTGAGCAAGTATTAAAGACCTTTGAAAAAGGTATTATCTATTTATATTTCTATCTAAAAACTAATGACTATTTGAAACAAAAATAATAATATATTTTGTGTTTATTACCTATAAACATATACAACAAAATATATAGCAAAATAAATTATATAACAAAAAAAAAGCCAAGAACAGCATATGAGAAAGTAGAATTATACTTTTGTAAGGTTCTTAAGACTATCTTTCTAGTTATATGAAGGAAAATAAGTTAAAGATGCATATTGTATAATCTCAAGACACAACCACTGAAAAACAATTCCACTGGGATATAGTAAAAAAAAATTAGTAGAAGAGGAAAAATGGAATAGTGAATCATTTAATTAACTCAAAAGGAGGCAAAAAAAAATAAGGAACACAAGAACAAAGGAGGGATGAGACAAACTGAAAACAAATACCAAAGGGGTAGACCTGAACCTGGTGATCGCAAACATTACATTAAATGTAAATGGAATAAAAACTCCATTATCAACCTGAATTTTTTAAAAAAACATGACCACACTCTACTTTTTAAAGACATATGCTTTAGAAATAAAAACACAAACTAGTTGAAAGTACAAAAAGATGTATCATAAATGTTGGTGTACCTATCTATATTAAAACACATTGGACATATTAGACTCCAACACAAGGAGTATTATCAGAGATCAAGAGGCACATTTTATAGTAGTAAGTGGATCAATTCATCAAGAAAACATATAAGGAAAAATAGAACTTCAAAATGCATGAAGCAAAAACTGACAGAATTAAAAGGAAAAAGGCAAATTTAGAATCTATTTAAAAGCACAAATACATACACAATCACACACTATTACTGACCAATTAGAAACTGGAATGGGATGTGTTTTGGAAGACCTTTCAAGGCAGGATGTGTTTCTTGGACTATAGTCTAGAAGTCTGATAGAGAGAAGAAGAAGCCTTAGTCAGGAGAGTTCCCCGACAGCCGGTTTCACAGGCATGATAAAACACAGATGCTTCTGTTTCCTGTAGCTTCAAGATGGGGTGAGTCATAAATAGCCTTACCCATTTTTCCTGGTGGTAATACAAATATCACTATTTTGTGTTCCGTGATGGGACAAGAGTAAGAGGAAAGGCGTCCACATCCTTAATGCATTCTCTGCTGGTTTGTCTTGATTGGCAACTGGATTTGGGTTCCAGATGGAATGTTCTTGGTCCCCTCTAGTCTGCTGTGGCCAGCGGAACTCTGGCAACCTGCAGCCCTGCGGCAGCCACTGGCACCACAAAGGCTACACCGACAGGCACATGGATTTACTACAGGCTTATCCTGGACACACTGTGCCAGGCTGTGAGCACAACACCTTCAGGTTTGAGTCCAGGTCCAGGACTCAGATTTTCCTGGTAGCTATTATTTGCCTTTCAGATAGCTAAGACCAGGCTTTATAAGCATAGAGACTGAGCTTGACAGAGTGTTTTCTAACCTAGATTAAGAAAAAGTTAAAGTTTATGACAGTCTCCAGCATGTTAAGAAAGACAAGAAAGTCCTGGAAACCTCTTTGTTTTGTTTGTTTGATTCTATTGTTTTTTTCCCTGGAGACCTCAAGGTTGGAGGCCAGCCTTGAAACAAAATTACTTGAAATGCTGAGGCAGATATTTTAAAATGAAATAGATCCTACCTTTTATTGAGGTTAACATAGATTTTCTAAGAAAAAAACAGGGTGAAGAAATCCAAACATCCAGAACAAGATGTGGTGATATTTGACATTATAAAGACATACAGTCAATGAAGGATAAATTGAAATACATTTAATTTTAAGTGATTTAAGCCCAAATTATCCTAAAATTTATGTTGGAAGAGTAAAACATAAGTATACATAGCATTGAAGAAAAATTTTGATAAAAGTCTCAGTGTTAGGAAAGTTTAAAATTACTTGTGTATGAAAAACTGTATAGTAAACTCAATAAGCAGGCGAGAAACGGTTGAAAGCTCAAAGGTAGGTTTCTCTTTACATAAGAAGGATCATCAGATCCAGAGTATGAATGAATACTTAGTGAATATGACAGATTTGTTTGATATACTTGGACATGACATAGATGATATGGACACTGTATATAATGTGAGGGTCAGAAATTGAACGACACTTAGGTGAGAAGTTTTGAAGATACATCTATGTTACTAAGCAAATGCTTCTTACAAACCTTTGAAAAAATTGATGAAATATGTAGCAAAGCAGCTAGAGAAGATATAAGAGTTTGCATATGACATTGAAACTCTTCAAAGTAACTGTGCGTACTTAAAATCAGGAAATGAAAAAAACTGAAAATGAGGTTCAAAAGCTTGACAAGAACTAAAGAGTAAATTGTATCAAGAAAATTGAATGGACCTCACAGAAAACTAATTGTACAAGGGAGAAAGCGTTTATATGGGGAGGAGAAATGTTCTACAGAAGATAGAAGGATCAACCATGCCCTGAATGATTTTCATTTGATTGTGCTCTTTTGATAGTGAGAGTATCATATTTTGACTTTATTAACCAGACCAATGTAACACTAAGGAAAACAGGCATACATCAAACTAAAAAGGTTTTGCACAGCAAGGTAAACCATCATCAAGAACAACAACAAAAAAACCACAGCCAGCCTACTGAGTGGAAAAAGATATTTGCCAATGATACATCCCATAAAAGGTTAATATCTAAAATTTATAAAGAACTCATCCAACTCAACAGCAAAAAACAAAAACGAAAAAAACCTCAAATGTCCAATTAAAAAGTGGGCAGAGGGCCTCAATAGACACTCATCCCAAGAGGACAAATGCATGGGTAATAGACATATGAAAAGATGCTCAATATCACTAATCATCAGGGAAAAGCAAACTAAAACCACAGTGAGATATTGCCTTATACCTACCAGAATGGCCATCATTAACAAATCAACAAACAAGTGTTGGCAAAAATGTGAAGAAAGGGGAACCTTCTGCACTATTGGTGGGAATAGAGATTGGTACAGCCACTATGGGAAACAGGATGGAGGTTCTTCAAAAATAAAAATAAAAAGGAACTGCTTTATGATCCAATAATTCTAATTTGGGGTATACATCCAAAGAAACCCAAAATACCAGTTTGAAAGGATATATGTACCTTATGTTCATTGCAGTGTTGTTCAGAATAGCCAAGATATAGAGGCAACCCAAGTGCCCATCAAGAGATGAGTGAATAAAAAGTAGTCTATCTTACTACTACTAAAAGTATGAAATCTTAATGTTTGTAACAACATGAGTGAACCTAGAGGGTATTATGCTACATGCAATAAGTCAAATAGAGAACTATAACTACCATAAGATTTCACTTATGTATGGAATCTAAAGAACAAAATTAATTAACAAACAAAATAGAAATTGTTGCAGAGAAAAGACTGATGGTTGCCAGAGAGGAGGGGTACTAGGGAATGGGTGATGGATTAAGAAGTAAAATTGGTATTTACAAATGGGATGTGTAAGTACAGCATAGGAAATATAGTCAACAATATTATAACTCTGTATGACGCTAGTTGTGAACTTGAAATATTGAGGGATAACTTTGTAAAGTATCTGACTGTCCAACCATTATGCTGTACATGTGAAACCAATACAAAATAATATCGAATGCAAACTGATTTAAAAATAAAATTTAAAAAAATCAGGCATTTTACCTGAAAAATACAGCAACGAGACATATTCAAAACTTTAAAGGCTATTTTAGTTTGTCAAAACATTTTTCTATCATTTAAGACTGTAGTTGAAGTGAGCTCAAGTGAGGTTTTATTTGATTGAAAAAATGAAGCTGTCCTTTTCCCAGTCCTTCGCCTGCTCTCATTATGCGTATTAGTAGTAATGGCATGTGGGGGGTGTCAACATGTAGCCATGTGCAAACAGAACAAGGTGACAGATATCTTGTTTAGACAAATGCAGTTGTTTCTAAAGTTCTTTAAGTGAGACCTCACATGGAGAATTTTAGGCATTTGGATAAATTGCTAGTGAAAGGATGGTGGTTAAAAGATTTTAAGGGACATTTTTGTTCCTAATATTTTGGGGGTGCTAAAGTTACATAGTTATCTCTCTACCTGGAAGGTCTTTTTCATTCACACTTTGGCTGTCCCATACAACCCTTTAAAGATAGAGAGGTTAAAAGAATCTAGGAAAGCAGAAATGTAGAAACTAGGTAAGAGTTGCATAAGAGTTGCCAGGTGTAAAGCTAATTTTTATGTGGAATGGGAGCAGAGTAAAAGAGAACACAGCCCATGTGTACTGGGTGCCTACTATGGACGAAAGACCTTTAAATATGTTATTCCACTTCATCCTTTAAAAATCCTGTGATTTAGGAATTATTATTTCCATGGTAATGAGTTAAGAAACCAAATGGCAGATTAAATTACTTGCCCTTGTCCCTAAGATTAGTAAAGGTTCATAATTTGATTTTTATCTGTCAGATTCCAAATCCTTAAATCTTTCCATTGTATTGAGAAATAAAGAGGTTTCATTTTTCAGAACAAATTAATCACCTAAGCAGAACTTCCTTGACTCTTGGAGACTTGATGCTATTCCATTGCAAGGCAAACACTATGTGTGTGGGAGTTAGATGTCGGTGGGGAGGAATCTCATGGTCCATGCCACTTAACAGTGGGACTGGTGAAACTGTTACCAAGGTTAGACTCTGTGGAAATCAGGAAGAGGAAAGGGAGCCTGATGGGAGAGCTGGGCCAACATCATCTGGTTTATTTCGTCTCTGGTTTATTGTAGCCTCACTTGAGTCTGGCACTGATGAGAATAATATTGCTCTCATTAAATAGCTGTTGTGAGTGCTAAATGAGTTACTAAATATATGTAAAACATTTGGAAAAGCTGCTTAACACAGAGCAAATTCAATTAGCGTTACTATCATCATCACCATCAATATTATTGCCATCACTCACAGTAAGTATATGAACCTATTCTCTCACTTAGTACACATCCTTTACAACAGTGGAAAGCCTGGGGAGGGTAAGAAAAAAAGCAGATTTGAATCACATTGGGAGCTTTCAATGTAACAATTACTGAGCCCCAAATGGATCAACTGAATCAATCTAATCAATCTCTGAGGGATGAGTTGTGAGCTTCTGCTTGTTTAAAAAGTCTTCCTAGATTCTAATGTGCAGCCAGGATAGAGACTTTCTACCCTATATTATTGATTTTATAGTCTTTTCCCTTAATCTTCCTTATTGGGGTTGAGATTAAACTGATCATTTTACATACCTATTATGCATCAAAATGCCTGATTGAAGATTGATATGATTTCAAGGACTTGCACAGATGCATTTTACATCACAGGGAGTTAGTGACCATGAACATTAGCTGCAAGTTTTTATAATACAAAGCAAAATGAGTTCTGTTTTCCCCAAATAGAACATCTGGTGTTAAACTTAACAATTGCTTCATGACATCTACCATGACCTGTTTCATTTGTGAAGTGTGTGTGTGTGTGTGTGTGTACGTGTCCCAGTGTTACCTGCCTATTTTTGGAATGGGAGAGGGTGTAAAAGGCATCAGCTGTGTTATAAAATCCACAAAGGCAGAGTGGCACTGAGCAGAGCCCTTTGTGAAGAGTCGGAGAGGAGGTATGGTGTGATCCATTCTATTACCTCACCGTAGATAGAACTCACTCATATCAAAGCAAACACCTATTAAGAGCTCCTCAGATTACCTGGCAAATGTGTGACCATTCAAGCTCTCTTATCTAAATTCTAGACAGACCATTTATAAACTGATCGAGTCAAGTCTCTTTTCCTGAATGAAAGTGCCTGTGAGCCCACAGTGTGAGGGCTGGCAAAACGACGGAGGATACGTGATGCTGTGGCAGTGGATTTCAATCCTGGCAGCACTTCAGAAACAGTCATGGGGTTTGAAATAGCCTCTTACCTGGAGGTTCTGATGGAACCAATTTTAAATGGGGAGTAGATTTGGGTCCTTCTATTGTGCAACTATGGTTGAGAACCACTGGTGTGCTGGAAAGAATGTAAACTTGGTGTCCCCATAAGGCTCATGTTAACTGTATTGAGTGCAGGGATTCCTAACCACTGGGATCACCTGCAGGACTTGAAAAACTGCTGATGCCTCATTCCTACCACCAGTGTTTTCTGATTTATAATCCTAGTCATTAGTGTAATTTCTCCACACATACAGCAATGCAAATTTGTGTAAATTCTTCTTTTTTAAATATTTGGGGTAAAATAAAAGAAACCAGGGTCAAGAAAAAAATATACAGTAAAAATTTGGTAAGTCGCTTATCCATTTATTCCTTCAGTAAGCATTTATGGAACTCTTAATTTGTGCTAGATATTGAGTATGAAAAAGTAATTAAGATTCTGTCCCTGATTTCAAGGAGTTCGTGATGTTGTAAAACGGAGACATCAAATTAAATGAAATTCATTCACTAATTTTGTACTGAGTGCCTATGATATCGCTGGTGTCCTTTGAGGTGCTAGATATATGAATGTGAACCCCCCAGCCCCACCCGAGGTATTTAGATTCTAGTAGAAGGCATGGGAGAGGGATGGTCTGGGAATTTAGTTCAGGGAAGCAAACTCCCACCTGATGATGGGTTTATGGGAAGGCTTCCTAAGGAGAAAATAGGCAAGCTGATTCTTGAAGAATCTGGACTTAGGTAGCTAAAGGGAACATATGTGTAATGATTAATTTTATGTGTCAAATTGGCTGGGCCATGGTGGCCAGATATTAGGTAAAAAATTGTTCGGGATGTCTCTTCAGGTGTTTTTTTTCTGGATGAGATTGAAATTTAAATTTGTGGACTTTGAGTAAAGCCATCTATAATGTGAGTGGGTCTCACCTGATTGGTTGAAGGTCTTAATAGACCAAAGACCGACCTCTGGAGCAAGAAGGAATTGTGCCAGCAGATAGCCCGTGGACTTCAGCTGCAGCATCAGCTCTTCCTCAGTCTCCAGGCTGCCAGCCCACCCTGGAGATTTTGGCAGCCTCCATAATCATGTGAGCCAATTCCTTAAAATAAATCTCTCTCTTGATATATATACACACACATACAAACACACACACATATCCTGTTGGTTCCATTTCTCTGCAGGACCCTAAGTAATGAATACAGTATGTATTTGATTCTGATTCATCTTTCCCTGCTCTTCAGACTGAAGTCCCACTTTTAATTTCTCACTGTTTCACCAAGAAACAGATGTCATCCAACACCATTTCTTCCCATCTTTTTCCACTTACCTCAAAGGTTACCCTATCTTTTTATTGGTTCAGTTCTCCTCTTCTGTTTCAAAGGAAAACTGCCCCTTTTTCCTTTCTAAGGCTAATCTTTGACTTGTGTTCTATAATTATCTCCTCTCTCACAGCTGCAGCTTCTTTTTTGCTTTCCCTTGAGTTACGCTGAAGCCTTCCCACGCTAATGCATTTCCACACATATGAATGGCTGTATGTCTGCATTCATGAATTCGACCTAATCTTCCAGTCAGCTACATCCAATGAGTTAAGATCCCATCACACCATCTCATAAGAAGGTGAATACTTTGTAAGTGGCTTTTCCATGCTGGAATCAACATTAAGGGTCAAAGTTTTTGCTGAAGAGGACATGAACTCAGAATAGTAACATGAGTTTTCTCAGGCCAATTGAGAGTCTTGATCGACAGTTATGAACATCCTTGAGTAATGAATCACTTAATAAATGATAATTATTTTGGAGATAAACTTTTAAAAAGCAGTAATAAAAATAGAATCCTTTATGATTATGCATAGAGAAAATAAATGTTAGCAAAAGAAGCAGGGAAAATTTTAAAAAACAAAAGAGAACGAGAAAAGGAAATCTGGAGACAAACTAGAGCAGCAAGTGGGAGCTTTGGGGGGAGTTAGATAAGCCTCAAACAAATGTACAGAAAGATTAGTTCATCTAATACACTGAATGTCCTTTTTCTTTATAGAGTGACATCATTTACAAACAAATTTCAGAGGCATTCTCTGTTTCTCTCAGGTGTGTAATGACACATGGCTGCCCCACACCGCAGCACTGCACACCTGTGCCGGCAGCAGAGTGTGGTTTGAGACTGTGCACTGCTCAGTTATCGGCAGTATAGAATGTTTGACTGCTGACATACTACGAAACACTATAGTTCATTTTTCTTGGCCTTATTTTTGTAAAATCATCCTTCATTTAGTGTGAACAATAAAGACTCAGATTTGTGTTGATATGCCTCATTTTCCAACCTATTGTTCATGTAGAATATTTCTATTTCTATAGAAACAAGTTTTTGTTTTCCTAATATTTCAGAAAGCATTTTCTTCAGAAAGCAATATCCATGTGAAGAGAACAGCATGAATGTAACATGTAGAAAAATGACATAATTGTACCTATAAAAGAACAAACCTGCAGAATAAAGACCTTAATAGTGACATTGTAAGTAGGGCAAGAATAAAAACTTTACAGAGATCAGAATTCTCTGTTGGGTAAAGGGCTTATTAAATTCTAATTAGATACATATATGTAGTTTTTTAATATAAATGCTAACAGAGTAGAAAATACACTGCTGAATTTTCTAGCTGTGCTAAAGCCTTAGAATCAGACCTTAATTGAATTTCATATCAAAATAGCAGCAGAATAATAAAGGATCTGTAACATCATGTGATTCAACCCTAAGATAAAGGTTATGTGTATCTTTCAACCTATTGGTATAAATCCCAAATTCATAGATGTTAATATATTGGTTATTATAGAATGGTACAATGAAATAGCACAGTCAGATTTTTACATCTTCCAACTTAATAATTTCTTATTGACCTATATGCTTTGCAATTCTGATTTATTAACTTTAACATGAAATCTTTATATAACAAAATTGAAAATAATTCCCATTAGGATCATATCCAAATTCTTACATTTTTCATTCTAAAAATATGTAAGAGAGTTGATTTTAAATAAGTTCTTTTATTTTTGTGTGATTTTTCAATCTCAGCTCGTTAAGGTAATTAATGGCAAATCAACTTTTAGTTTTTTTAAATTTATTTTTAATTTTTTATTTTTTAAATATATTTTATTAATTATGCTATTACAGTTGTCCCATTTCCCCCCTTCATTCCCCTCCACCCTGCACACCCTCTCCCACCCACATTCCCCTCCTTTAGTTCATGTCCACGTGTCTTAAGTTCTTTAGCTTCTACATTTCCCATACTACTCTTGCCCTCCCCCTGTTTATTTTCTCCCTACCGTCTATACTACTTATTCTCTGTAGCTTTCACCCTCCCTCCTCCTCCCACTCTCCTGTTGCTAACCCTCCATGTGATCTCCATTTCTGTGGCTCTGTTCCTGTTCTAGTTGTTTGCTTGGTTTGCTTTTGTTTTAAGCGTGGTTGTTAATAACTGTGAGTTTGCTGTCTTTTTACTGTTCATATTGTTAATATTTTTTATCTTCTTTTTCTTAGATAAGTCCCTTTAACATTTCATATAATAAGGGCTTGGTGATGATCAACTCCTTTAACTTGACCTTATCTGAGAGGCTCTTTATCTGCCCTTCAACTTTAAATGAAAGCTTTGCTGGATAGAGCAATCTTGAATGTACATCCTTGCCTTTCATGACTTGGAATACTTCTTTTCAGCCCCTTCTTGCCTGCAAGGTCTCTTTTGAGAAATCAGCTGACAGTCTCATGGGAACTCCTTTGTAGGTGACTGTCCCATTATCTCTTGCTGCTTCTAGAATTCTCTCCTTCATTTTAATCTTGGCTAATATAATTATGATGTGCCTTGGTGTGTTCCTCCTTGGGTCCGACTTCTTTGGGACTCTCTGAGCTTCCTAGACTTCCTGGAAGTCCATTCCCTTTGCCAGATTGGGGAAGTTTGCCTTTATTATTTGTTCAAATAACTTTTCCACTTGTTGCTCTTCCTCTTCCCCTTCTGGTACCCCTATAATTTGGATGTTGGAATGTTTAAAGATGTCCTGGAGGTTCCTAAACCTCTCCTCATTTTTTTGAATTCTTGTTTCTTCCTTCTTTCTGTTTTATTGTTTCTTTCTTCCTTCTCGTCCACCCCATTGATTTGAGTCCCAGTTTTCTTTCCTGTATATTATTGGTTCCCTGTGCATTTTTTTTCATTTCACTTAGTGTAGCCTTCATTTTTTCATCTAATTTGTGACCAAAATCAACCAATTCTGTGAGTATCCTGATCACTAGTGCTCTGAACTGTGCATCTGATAGGTTGGCTATCTCTTGGTTGCTTAAAAATATTGGCTTTGGGGCTTTGATTTGTTCTTGCATTAGAGCCTTTTTTTGGGGGAGGGGGGGGTCTGGTCATGCCTGTTGTGTCTAAGGGGCAGAGCCTTAGGTGTTCACCTGGGAGGGACGACCCAGTTGCTGGGTTGTGATGCTGTATGTAGGGGTGGGGTCCAAGAGGGAATAATGGTGCTTGCTCTGCTCTGTCTTAGATTTCGGTCCCCTCTGCCACTTCCCACAAGCAAATTGTGCCCTTCTGGTGCTGGCTCCCAGATGGGTGGGCTTGTGTGTGTTTTAGGGCCCTGTGGGTTTCTCCAATGAGTTCTCCTATGAGGCTGGGAGTCTCTCCTGGCACCTCAATCCCTGAAAGTTTTTTCAATTGTTGCTTCAGGCTTTATTTCTTGGCACCTCAACCCCCGAAAGTTTTTTCAATTGGTGCTTTAGGCTTTATTTCCTGGCACCGAAGCCCTGGGTTGTGAGGTCTATCTCACTGCCCATTTTTGCCTGGTTTATCTGCGCATGAATGTGGGACCACAGTCTGCCAGCCACCTTCTGTGCCTCACTGGGTCTGCTCATTGCCTCCCCATGTCCTGGGTCTGCCAAATGCTGCTTTTTCCTGCCGTGACTCCTCTCTGCAGGCCACTGATCCTGCCCCTCTTACTGGTCTGGATGAATGGTTGTCGGACTTTCATACAGTTCAATTTTCTGTTTGTTGGTTGTTTTTCTGATTCTAAATTTTTGTTGTCCTTAATTTTGGTTGTGCTAGGAGGCACAGTGTGTCCACCTACACCTCCATCTGGGCCAGAAGTCTCAACTTACAGTTTTTGAAACAAAATAAACTTGCTACAATCTCAGTTCATTAGGCAGAGAAAATTATTTCAAAACTTGTCAATGATTATTACCACTTAGCATCCAAAATGTCAAGATTTACTCTAGTTAATTTTTTAAAAATTAGTTGATGGACACTTAGGTTGCTTCCCCATCTTGGCTATTGTAAATAATATTACAATGAACATGTAAGTTCACTGCATATATCTTTTTGAATTAGTGTTTTGGGATTTTTTAGATGAATAGCCAGAAGTGGAATTGCTGGGTCCTCCTTTGTCTCTTGTTATAGCCTTTGTTTTAAAATATGTTTGGTCTGTTGTAAGTATTGTTACCCCAGCTTTTTTTCTAATTTCCATTTTTATGAAATATCTTTTTCTATTACTTTACTTTCAGTCTGTATGTGTCTTTAAATTTGAAGTGAGCCTCTTGGAGACAGCATGTGTAAGAGACTTATGCTGTTATCTATTCAGCCACCTGTATGTCTTTTAATAGAGCATTTAATCCATTTCATTTAAATTGTTGATAGATATGTAGTTATTGCCATTTTATCATTCATGTTCTTGATCTTTTATTTTCTTTTTGTTCTTTTTTATTTTTTAAATATATTTTATTGATTATGATATTACAATTTTCCCATTCCCCCCTTCATTTCCCTCCACCCTGCACACCCTCTCCCACCCACAATCCCCTCCTTTAGTTCATGTCCATGTGCCTTAAGTTCTTTAGCTTCTACATTCTTGCCCTCCCCCTATTTTCTACCTACCATCTATGCTACTTATTCTCTGTACCTTTCCCCCCTCTCCTCCTCCCACTCCCCTGTTGCTAACCCTCCCTGTGATCTCCATTTCTGTGGTTCTGTTCCTGTTCTAGTTGTTTGCTTAGTTTGTTTTTGGTTTAAGTGTTATTTTATGAAGTGTTAAAGGGACTTCTAAGAAAAAGAAGATTAAAAAACATGTACAGTAAAATGACAGCAAACTAACAATGATTAACAACCACACTTAAAACAAGAACGAAAGCAAAAACAAACTATTTTCTTCTTTAAAAAGTCCCTTTAACATTTCTTGCAATGTTGGTTTGGAGGTGTGAAGTCCTTTAGCTTTCCCTTTTCCGGGAAGTGCTTTATCTGTCTTTCAATTCTAAAGGATAGCTTTGCTGGATAGCGGTATCTTGATTATAGGTCCTTGTTTTTCAGTTTTTCATCACTTTGAATATTTTGTTTCAATTTCTTCTGGCTTGCAAAGTTTCTAATGAAATGTCAGCCGACAATCTTAGGGGCACTCCCTTGTAGATAACTGCTTTTCGCTTGCTGCTTATTTATTTATTTAATTCATTTTTCCATCACTATTTCTGCCCCCCATACATTCTCCCACCTCCACTTGCCCCCCTCTCTCCCCAGTCAGCACAGTGTTATCTGTGTGAATGGATAAAGAAGTGGTACACAGATACAATGGAATATGACTCAGCCATAAATATATATATATATATATATATGTGAATATATGTGTGTATGTATATGTATGTATATGTATATATATATATATATATATATAGTCAGCTGCAATGAGCTGATGGACCTAGAGGGTAATGTGCTGAGTGAAATCAGTCAGACAGAGAAAGACAAGTGGCATATGATTTTTACCTATATGTAGAATCTAATGAACAAAATAAATGAACAAAGAGAATGGAAATAAATGCATAGATACTGAGAGCATATCGATGGCTGACAGACTGGAGGGGGTTGGGAGTGGGTGAAAGAGGTAAGGGATTAGGAGGTACAAATTGGTAGTTACAAAATAGTCATGGGGATGTGAAGTACAGTATAGGAAATAGTGTCAATAATATTGTGAAAACTGTGTATGGTGTCAGATGAGTACTAGATTTATCAGGGTGATCACTTCATTAGGTATAAAGATGTCTGATCACTATGTTGTACACCTGAAACTAATATAATATTGTATGTCAATTGTAACTAAAAAGTTTAAAAATATTTTAAAAATAAAGTTATAAAGAAATGTTATAGTAGAGTCATATAGTGAAATACTACTTAGCAACAAAAAGGAAGAGCTACTGATCCATGTAACAACATGATTGAATTTCAAAACCATTATCAAAAAATGAAAAAGATATTATATATACACACAGCTATATGTATTGGAAGAGACAAAATTAAAGGGACAGAAAGCAAATCAGTTGTAGACAGGGGTGGGAAAAGGTGATTGATTATAACAAAGGGCATGAGGAAAATTTTGGCTGATGGAAATATTCCATATCTTTGTTGTGATGGTGGTTATATGATTACATACTTTTATTAAAATTTATAGAACTGCCTATGTAAAGGGATGAATTTTGCTGTATATAAATTATGCCTCAAGAAACCTGACTTTAAAAAAATTAGTTGGCACAAATGAACTAGAAGATAGTTACCATTGTTGCAACTACAAGAATTTTGTAGGATAACACTAAGTTTAAAAAAAATGACATGTTCAACCATTCCTTAACATGGATTAAAAAGTCCACATTGGTGATCACATGCCATGGAAGACTTTGCTCAATGTCCTTCCAACGAATGAGATTATAGGCACCAGGGCATTTGAATTATTAACTTAAAAAAAACCCTAATTCACTTAACAGCAGTTACTGCCATAAAGGAAAACACTGCTGATGGCATCAAAGTATAACATGGTTTTTGATCTCTAGCGTTCAAAAATGAAGGGTCCTTTTATTCCTTATGGATTTCACACTACTTGTCAGGAAGGTCTGTGAGTTCGTGTTATGTATGCCTGACTGATGTTTTACAGTAGATTCAGTGGGATGCCCAAAGAACATTCTCTTACATGTAGATCAGAGTCAGAATTGCGGTTCAGAAGCGGTGTCCCCCCACTGTGAATGCGATAAGACGCCTGCACTGAGCAGAGAGGATACAAGTGGAACACTCCAGCACAGCGGCTCTAACGATCCGTAACAAGTTGCACAGTCTGTCTCTAGGATCAAAGGAGAGAGGTCATGGGCATGTGTCCTCACACAGAATTTTTTCAAAGCTGTTTCTCTGAAACATGTACATTGGAGGTTATGGTGAGAAGCTTATGTATTTAGTTCAGCTTCATTGTCCATTGGGAGAATTTTTTTAATGTTTGACAAACTTTCTACCATTTAAAATACACTAAAAACTGGCTTCCTGACTTCTAAAACTGCTTATATCACAGTTCCCAAATCCGAGGTTTATACAACTTAATCAGATTAATAATTACCTGGCACCTTTTTCTTCTTAAAAATTCTTTTCTTTCTTATTTCCTATGCCACCTCTCTCTCTTAGTTTTCCTTTTGTTTTTCTAGTAGTTCCTTCTCAGCTCCTTCCTCAGCCAAAGTAAGGACTGTCTTCAGTCCTTGCTTTCCTCCTTATTCTCACACAGCTTCCCTTGGTAATCTTACCGATTCTTCTGTCCAACCCAGATCTTTCTAATGATCTGTAGACTTGCATGTCCACCTGCCTACTGAACATTTCCATGAGTGCATTTCATTAATAATCCCACAGTCATGGAGTGCTTGGCACATCCAGGCAGTGTGCTCAAAGTGGGAAAGACTTGAACCCATCACACTGTCCATGCCTGAGAGAGAATTCACATTTCTCCCCTTTCCTCAAACCTACTCTGCCACGGAGGTGTCGCCTCCTCAAGATAGCTATAGTAGATGGAATGGTGGCCCCCAAAAGGTAGGTTCACCTAGAACCTGTGATTGTAATGTTATTTGAAAGAAGGGTATTTGTAGATGTAATGAAGTTAAAGATCCTGGGATAAAATGACCTTGGACTAGGGTAGGCTTTAAATCCAAGGACAATGCCCTTGTAAGAGATAAGAGAAGAGGTAGACACAGAGAAGGCCCCATTAAGATAGAGGTGACTGGAGTCCTGTGGCCATGAGCTGAGGAATGTCTGGAGCCACTAGAAGTTAGAAGAAGCAAGGACAAATCCACCCTCAGAGGCTTCAGAGAGTGTGGCTCTGTTAGGGTTTTGATTTTGGACTTCTAGCTTCCAAATCTCAAGAATGAGAGAATAAATTTCTGTTGTTTTAAGGTATGAGGTTTGTGGTGATTTGTCACAGCAGCCCTAGCAAACCAACACAGTACCCTTTCTAAACTTCCCCCAGCCCAAGTGCCCCAGCTCTATTTAAGCTGATTCATACTTGTCTGTTTACTGTCCGTGTTCGCCATTAGAGTACGATTCCTTGACAGTGGAACTCTGGGTTTCTTCTTTATCTCTAATACCTAATACTTGGTACATTGTAGATGTGCTGAAAGAATGAAACAAAATGGGTTTTCTTTGTTTGTTGGAATGGTTAATATAGAAATAGCATAAATCTACATATAATAAAGATGGACCTTTTTAGTAGTCTTGCTTAATAGCTTTAAATTCAGCATAACATTTCTGATTCTATTCCTCACACAAAAATATTCACACTTACACACTGATTTCTACAAGTGAACTCCAGCCTCCTCAGCATGGAATTCAAACTTCACTACCACTGTTAGATTAAAATGTTGTGTTGATCTTACTGTATTGAGGCAATGGTCTCAAAAATATCTCTGAGATCTTCAGGCTAGCTCAAAAATATAATTGGGTAATAGTAGAAAGCAATGTTGACAAATTAACTAAGCAAGTTAAAAGTTTTAGGAGAAACTTGAAACACTAACAGGTTCAAAAATGAGAGCTGCAGCAATGAAAAATGAAAGAAAACACAGGAAAAATGATGCCTTTAACCATTATGTGTTTTTTAAAATTAGATTTATTAGAGTGACATATGTTAATAAGATTATTAATATTAAATAACAAATTTTCAAACATATTTTAAAGTTATTTGAATTATTATATCAGAGTTGTTTTATTATTAAATGTTTCTTTCCATGTATATTTCTTTATAAAATGTATACTTGTTTATTAAAATATAGATACTTTGCTAAGTTATTAAAAAAAAAACATAGCAAAGAAGTTCATGGACTATTCATGTCAGTAGAGTGACTGCAAATCCATTTCCTGAAGGCAGGCTCCCTAGCTGTACCATTCATAATGACGTGTGCTTTGTTTATAAGACACAAAGAGCTTTGCCTGGTACATCTCTATTCTTTATCTCAGATCTACCACTGGCAGCCACAGTACGTGCACACACTCACCCACGACTCTAATTAACTCTGTCTGTGGAGGGTCAGTGCACTTATGACACAATGGTAACAGCTGCTGAAGGAGACACATATACTGAACAGTATTGGTGGTTTGCATATAAAATGATCCAATCGAAAGGCTTGGTATATATCTGAACAAATGAATATAAAGCATCTTAAAAAATGATCCGCCTCAATCTAAAATTTTATTGAAAAACATGGATGCAAGGTAATGGGCATCATTTCTAACATCATTTGTGTACTTCAAAAAATAACCAAATGCTTTATTTCTCCACAGGGAAAAGGATTTTACATGTAATATTCTTAAAGGAGAGATTTTTTTCTTTAACAATCAATAAGAATATGACTTTCACAGCTAAAGCTAGACTTTTCAAAGATCTTTTAAAGAGTGGGTTGAAGTGAGTAGAGGAAGAGGGTGAAGCTACCAGAGTTGGTGAGGGGAGGGAGGCGGTTTCTTTAAGAACATATTTCTGTGAGAAGGTCTTTATGGGCAAAGGGTAAGCAAAAAAATACTCCTCAGATATAAGCCGCATGAAGCCTCCTGTATTAGTTTCCCAGGGCTGCCATACGACTTAGCAAAAACCAGTTCACTTAAAACAACAGGCATTTATTCTTAACATCGTTTAAGAGGCCTAACGTCCAAAATCAAGGTGTTAGCAGGGTTTGCTCCTTGTGGAGTCTCTGGGGAGAACCTGTCCATGCCTTTTTTCAAGCGAAGGTGTTTCTGGCAATCCTCAGTACTAGCCTAACTCTGCCGCCTTGTTCTCACGGCCTTTTCCCCTGGGTATCTCCCTACATGGCTTTATTATGAGGATACCAGGCCCACGTGACTTCAGCATGCCCTCATCTTCACTATTACATCTGCAAAGGCCTTATTGCCAAATAAAGACACATTCTGAGGTTCCAGGTAGACATGAGTTCTGGCAGACACTGTTCAATCCAGTAAAACGCCTCAATCTTTGAAGTTCTCAAACCTCATATTGTAACTTATAAGATAAATGCCCATAGTCACAATTATTTGGGATAAATTTTCTTCATTTGCAATATGTCTAAAGGCACAGTACCTCACTGCATCACTTTTTTTGTGTGTGTGTTTTAACCAATAACTTTGGGGAAGCTCTTCAAGGACAGCATAAAATTTTCTGTGCATTCTCTAATGGGTGACTGTCATGTCACTATTGTCTGAATCAGTGGTCCTAAAACTTTAGTGTGCTTCACAATCACCTGGGGGCTTGTTAAAATACAGATTTGCTGGGCCCCACCCTCAGAGTTAGACGTTTGTATTTCTAACAAGCCCCTGGTGAACCCGCTGCTGCTGCTTGGGGACCATACTTTGAGATTCACTGTCTTAAATGACAATCAGGTAAGAGTCCCCTCATTAGCCAGAGCCCTCCTTCTACAATTATTAGCAAAGGCAAAGAGGAGTAGAATGTATTGGTGAAGAAAGAAAAGAAAATGGATGCCACTTCTTGTGGCATAATATACCTGTTATTAACTTCTGATTAAGGAAGAATTCTAATAGAATGACGTAGCTGGTTATACCAACCTTTGGCTACCTTGGGGTTCCTGAAAAAACTATGATTCATATTCACAAAATAGGAAGCTGTTTTCCATATTTTCTGAATGTAGCTGAGTGTCTCTAAATTTTGGTGGATTTCGGCAACTTTAGTGTGAGTAATAAATATGGTGAAATTATGAGCATGGTTTACTTTCTTTTACTCAAATCGAGGTGTTTAGGTTGTGTGTGTGTATGTGTTTTCAAAGAAGCTTTTAGCAAAATTGACTGTTGTGAAAGTTTTTAAGAAGCAGGTTTTCAATAAATGAATGGCCTGCCGCAGTAGAGAGACAGTTCGTGATTCCAAACTGGTTTTACAGAAAACACCATAAATACAGCCATATAATTTTAGTGTATGGAAAGAAAGAAGTGATATTAACATCTTAAAATACAAATCATGATAATTTGGAAGAAAAAATGTATGCAATGGTTTAACTTCTATAATTGAATATTTGTTGTGATATAGCATTCTTCATTTTCCCCTGCCCAAGTATAGGTAGGTAAAAGTAATTGTGATAAAAAACCATTCGGAAATCAATAAAATCACAATATGCAAAAAGGGCCAATACAAAAAGTTATGTTAGGCTATTGCTATAAGCATCCATTTATAACTTTTTTTTCTAACATAACAAGTATGTGCTGCAAAATTTTAATATTATTTGTATCAGTTGTGAGGGATAGTAAGAATGGATTATTTCTTAGCAGTTAAATAATTGATTTGTTTAGATATCAAAGCATTTTCAGATATTAATAGCATTGTTAGAAAGCCATTACTCTGGGTAGACTCGACTATAATGTTAAGAAGGCAGCAATATCAAATATATAATTTAAAAGAGTAAACAAGTTCTTTGGCAGTGCTTCAAAATTGTAGAGTACGGTATGTGTTTTAAAATACCTGTAAATGCGTCCCTAGAGGGCAGCGCTGTCAGGACTGAGTACTTCTGTAAAGTTCTTAAAGATCCCATTGATGGTTCCTCAAATCTCATCCCAATTTTTAAAGGATATTAGTGAAACAGAATAATTTTGGAGAAAACTACTTCATCTTTGAAACTGATTATAAAATCTGTTATTGTCATAGTCATTTTTGCTGTGGTCTATGTTTACAAAACTATTGCTATGACTTAAAGAAGGAAAGAAAATATAATTTTTTTTCTCTTCTACGATAAGACTATTCTCTTACCTTATAACTAACTATCAAATTTATTGTGCATATTGTAATTAACATTCAATTCAAATAGATCAGAAGTGTCAATATAGAACTTAGTATGTTAAGCCAAATGATTTTAGATTGCTTTTGTTTGCTATCAGTGTTTAATAAAAAAATCAAGAAATATTATCTAAATTTTAAATTGCTATAGATTTGCAATGACTACCATGAAAAGTAAGATGTATAATATAATCAGGATATTCAGTAGAATCAAGACTCATCTCAATTAACATCAAAATTAATTGAGTAAAATATAAATATGGGTTCATTTCAATTACTTCTAATAACATTGTAGTGCATTTACTTTAAAAGGAATTCTAAGTGGTAAATATCTTCATAATCTTAGAATTTACTATAGCTTTCTCATTATATTTATTGAAATAACATAGTGTTTGTTTTGGAATTGTGTTTGTTCAATCACTCAACAAATATTCAGAGTGCATAGCCATATTTCTGGCATTGTTATACTGTGGAGATAAGAAAAATCTCGCTCTCAAGAAGTTTGTTTCTTTCCTAAACTAGATACATATTAAACAAAAGTCATCACAGTATTAAATTCTGTAATATAGGTACACAGAGTGCTAAAATGCAAAGAAGTGTCTAACAAGGAAGGGGTGATTAGAGGAAGTTTACATACAGAAGAGGTCGGTTAAAACCTCAGTCCAGAAAGATAAGGAGAAGTTAGGCAAAGTGGGATTTGGGTGGGGAAGAAGGAAGGCATGCCAAATAAAGGGAACCACTTATGTGAAGGGTTATGAGTGAAGAAAAAGAGTAGGGTGAAATTTTAAAAAATTTTCTGTTGGCTGATTATGGTAAGCATAGTCTAGTACATAATTGTGAAAAGGAAGTAATATTTTCAAACACTGTATGATTTATAATTTTCTGTATATATTTGGTGGTTCAGTGCGTGTAATGACAAAGGAGATGAAGCGTTAGTCCCAGGTTATTAGAGAAGAAATGGTTGGCATGAGAAAAAAAAAGTAGTTCGGCTCTTAGAATATCCATGTATATTCAAGACCTGTAGAATGTGACTCTTCTTACTTATGATTCTAGAAGGAAGTAGAGTAAGAAAAAGTGAGGATAAAACCTTTATTTTCTGTTTAAATTAGACATAGTCAGCATTGAATTTAAAGGTCTTCATTATTTGAGCTTGAATAGATGAATACACCAAAAAGGGAACTGGCTACTTCTTTCCTTTTGATCTCTTTTCCACAAGAACACCAACCAATTAATTCTCTTTGGAGTATTAAACTGGACATTTAGTTCTTATCTCATTACAAAATGTGAATATAACACTGCATATATATGCATTAAGTGCAGTTTTTAAGTTTCAATTAAAAATAAAGATTGTATGCATTTAATTCCCATTTGGTATGTCTGGAATATTATACTTTTCTATTTTTTGTCACTTATCCACAGAACTTAATTCAGTTGCTTACACTGGTTACACTGCAACGTGGAAAAGCAATTAAACAACTGTGAATTTGGAATTTTAAGTAACTTTGAAACAATTAGTTCATTTCCTTTTAGAACTACTTCTAATTACTTTTTTATAATTTTCCCTAATTATCTTGGCTTTCTCTTCATTCTTTCCACTTCTGTAGAGCCATCTAGGGAAATCAGGCTCTATACATGTCCTGTATGTTGTGTTCTTACAAGAACTTCAAGCTATCAGATAATGTTTAGAATTAACTCTCACCAGACAGCTTACTTCTACAGATGAAACTGTTACCACTTTCTAATGGACATTACTCTTAATGGGCCAGCAGTAATGGTGGCCATGTGTAACAAGCCCATGCCGTTTGTCAGGGTCAAAGTCAGTCAATGACCTCCATCGATGGTCTTACTCTTGGCTGCCCCTAAGACCACATCTCCCAGGGCTGCCTTCTCATTCCCTCAGCTCCAGCCTCCTAGTCTCCTGTTTTCCTCAGTAAAGACACATACATTTCAGCTTCAGAACATTTGTTCTCACTTTTCTATTTGCTTCCTCTAGTGTCGATATGGCTTAGTCCCCAGTTTCATTTATATCTTTGGTCAAATGTCACCTTATTACAAAGAAATTGTTCCTGACCTATATAATATACTACTTTTGTTCCCTGCATGTTCTAGCCACTTTCTCTTCCCTTACTCTGTTTTACTTTTTACATATCATATTATACATTTGTTTCATATTTATTTATTGTTTTTCTGCCTCTGTTGGAACTTATGCTTTATTAGAGTGGGAAGTTGGTTTTGTTCACAACTCTTTCTGCAATACCTGGAAAGTGCGTGAAACATGGTAGGCATTCAGTAAATATTACATGAGTCAATGGATGAAAAACATGTAAACTAAAACTAGCAACTGTGCCTATGATGACATACTGGTCTAAAACTTAGGGAATTCTTCGGAGTTTGTTAATGAAATGGTTGACTCTAATACACTAGCATTCTCTAAATGAGGTGTTGATTGAATACACCTTCAAAAGATCAAGGGCCACGTTGGAAACCTGTTTACATACACGGTGAAAAGAAATGACTAAAAAATCTGATGTATATTAACTTCTGAAGGAAATCTAACCATAATGAAAATAAGAGAATAATATTAGGTAGGATGGCTAAGGAGGGACATTGTAAAGGAGGGGGCATTTGAACTGAAGGCTGAGATGGAGCCAAAAAGAGAGCAGTATCAACAACAAAGGGTTGAGACAAAGAGAACAACATGGGGTAGATACGGAGTGAGAAAAGTGTCTTCATATGCATGAAGTAAAAGGCTAAGTGAATGAAGTGACATCCAACTGCCACAAGATAACTAACTGTTAAAGATACAGGCCAAAGTCATATTATTTGGGATCTTGTATGTCACTGATGTATATTTGTATTTCATATGAAGACCAACCAGAGGCCACTACAAAGTTTTAAAATTGGGATGGTGATATAATGTGATTTATGTGTATAAATGGTATTCTGGGCATCCAGGTCCGGACCAGATACAGTAGATACACTTTTCCCATTCCTTCTGCAAAATTCGGCTTTAGTATGTACAAAACAAAAATAAGAAGACTTTGAAGCTGGAGAGAAGACAGCTTGGCTAGCAACGCTGAGGCCTGAAGAAAAACACAACAGTGAATTCCCTGTTTTTTTTTTTCTCTCAAAAATTCCATATTGGGCACTGAAAAAGCCAATGACTGGAAATGCCAACAAGTACACACACAAACACAAAAAAAGCTTCAATACAAAGTAATACAAGAGGTTCTGGCTAAGATGGAGGTGTAAGTAGAAACGCTTCACTTCCTCACACAACCAAAAGAAGGATAACAACCAATTTAAAAATCATAAACAACCAGAAGTGCCAGAAAATCAAAGTACACGGAACTCCAACAACCAAGGAGTTAAAGAAACACTTACCCAGACTGGTAGGAGGGGTGGAGACAGGAGACAGGCAGTTGAGTGCAGAGGAAGCAAGGCAAGGCAGTGGAGCAGGTGAGGCAGGGCTGGCTGAATGGGAAACTAGTGGCTCAAAACCTCTAGCTGTAAAATACTGTGGGGGTTGTGATTGTGTGAGAAACTCAAAGTCTTACAGATTAGTTCATTGGAAAGTGGGGCTAGAGCAGAACAAGTGTGTGACATTGTTTCCTCTCTGACCCCTCCCTGACAGATAGTGCCACACAACACAGCAAAGAGGGTTGTCTTGCCTGGGTGAATAGAATACCTAAGGATCTGCCCCCTTACAACATAACAGGTGCACCGAGACAAAGATATATGACCCAAATGAAAGAACAGATCAAAACTTCAGAAAAAAAGCTAAGGAGATATATAACATATCTGATGCAGAGTTCAAAACACTGGTAATCAGGTGCTCACAGAACTGATTGAGCTCAGTCACAAAATAAAGACAGAAATGAAGGCTACCCAAAGTGGAATAAAGCAAGATATACAGAGAAGCAACAGCAAAGGGAAGGAAACCAAGACTCAAATCAATGATTTGGAACAAAAGAAAGAAATAAACATCCAACACAAACAGAATGAAGAAACAAGAATTAAAAAAATTGAGGAGATGCTTAGGAGCCTGGGGGGCAACTTTAAGAGCTCAACATCTGAGTCATATGGATGCCAGAAGGAGAAAAACAAGAGCAAGAAATTAAAAACTTATTTGAACAAATAAAGAAGGAACACTTCACCAATCTGGTGAAGGAAATAGACTTCCAGGAAGTCCAGGAAGCTCAGAGTCCCAAAGAAATTGGACACAGGAAGCACACACCAAGACATATCATAATTAAGTTACCCAAGATTAAAGTTAAAGAGAGAATCTTAAAAGCAGCAAAGGAAAAGGAGAGAATTACCTATAAAGGAGTGCCCATAAAACAATTAGCTGATTGCTCAAAAGAAACCTTACAGGCAATAAGGGCCTAGAAAGAAGTATTTGAAGTCATGAAAGAGAAGGACCTACCTCCAAGACTACTCTATCCAGCAAAGCTACCATTTAGAATAGACGGGCTTTCCAAAATAAGGTAAATTTAAAGAAGCTCATCATTACCTAGTCCTTATTTTATGAAATGTTAAAGGGACTTATCTAAGAAATAGAAGAAGATCAAAAACTCTGAACAGCAAAATGATGACAAACTCATAACTATCAATAACTGAACCTAAAACAGAAAAACGAAAACTAAGCAAACAGCTAGAACAGGAACATAACCAGAGAAATGGAGATCACAAGGAGAGTTATCAGTGGGGAGGTGGAGGGGAAGATTGGAGGGGGGAAGGCACAGGGAATAAGAAGCATAATTGGTAGGCATAAAATAGATGGGGGAGGTTAAGAATAGTATAGGAAACGGAGAAGCTAAAGGACTTACATGTACAAGCCATGGACATTAACTAAGTGAGGTGGAATGCTGGAGGGCAGGGGTGGGGGGTGCAGGGTGGAAGGGGGATAATGGGGAGAAAAAATTGGGAAAACCGTAATAGCATGATCAATAAAATATACTTAAAGAAAGAAGTAAAACAAGAAAATATTTTGGCTGTTGCATGAAAAGTGTGTTAGTTGAGTGGTAACACCCTTGTAGAAAATACTACAGTACTTTAGGTAAGAAATGTTGGAGACTTGGATATGAGTGATGGCTGTGGATGGCTGGCTGTGCAGAGGTGGACACCTGTGGGGTATTGTTTGGAAAACAAAACCTTTTGACTTACTGATGTCTTACACATGGGCAGGATGGAGGGCCAGTGAAGGAGAACCCTCAAATGAATGACTTACAAACTCTAAGAATTTGAGTGAGAAATGATCAATTGCTATGAATCAGGCAGGAGAACTAAAACAGAACTTTTTTGTTCAGAGGATTGACAGAATAGATCCATCAACAGAGCATGAAAAGTGTCTAGTCTAGTCACAGTGATGATAAAAATAATATCAGTCAAGGCTCAACAGATGGCCTTATATTTCACAGCACAGCAGAAATAAGATCCACTGCAGTGTGGATTAAAAGAAATCTGAGTTAATGTGAGACTAGAAGCAGTGCCTGCGGAGGGGCTCTGTTGAACAATGTGGAACACAAGCAAACTTAGCACAGAAAGCTGTACAATTAACTAAAGTCCCATAGAAACAAGTGGGATGACTAGGAAAAGTAAGTATACATCATAATATAGCAGGAAAATGGAAATGTTTCTTTTAACGGGTTGCATGTAGTTTTGATTGGGAATAATATGTTCAGAGCTATCCTGGCTTCTACTTCATTTTGAAAGTAATGGAAGAAAGCTAAAGATCCCTGAATGACAATCTATGAAATTAAATGGTCAAAATCACTTGATGATTTAATAAATTTTAGGTAAACACAACTAGAACAAAGCTAGATCACTTTCTTATTCTTTTAATAATGCAATCATTTAGACTATATATTAAAACATACATAGATCCCAAATGGCAATTCTTAGGCATAAAGGGCACCTAAGACTTGAACTAGATAGTTTTGGAAAATGTTTTTAAAAAATGTGTTCATCCACCTGTTCTCCACCCTGATGTGTCATAAATACTAAATTGATATAACAAGAAAGATGCAGTTTGGCATCATGCTTAGATTCCCAAGCTATAAAGCAATAAAGCAACTAGCCAACTCCCTGCTCCTTTTAATGGCCACAGTAGCACTCTGCTCATTAGTTTCTTGGAAAATAGTATGTATGTGGGAAATGCTGATGGCAGAATTCCTGAGAAAACTCCACCCTCACTCTGTCTATTCGTGCAAATTTCTTGTTTATATTACATTGGAGGAAGTACGTTTCGTTTTTGGAATTTTAAGCAGCCTAAATCAACTAAGATGGCACACTGGGATAACAGAAGAAGAATAAAATATGCTGCTGGAAGCTTTCTGGAGTTGTTTACCTGGCTCCCTGTAGCACATATGGAGATTTGAAGGTAGACAGGGTGATGTGAACCATTTCTTTAATATTATATTGAAAGTGCAAAGACAGTGGAAATCAAATAATACTTACTCTAAATAATTTTATGGCCAAATCCATCAAAACAAGTTCATTCATTCAATTTCAAATTTTTATTCATTTCTCAAATTTACCAATCACTAGATCAGGTTCAAGGTTATCCTTTGGGAGACCCCCTTTAATTCCTAACTTTCAAAGTAACTATACTCATTATCATTAGTAATAAAAGCCAGTAATTGCAATGGATAATAAAGAATCTTATCTAATCTGGCTATAAAATAATGTTCAGAGAAGCAAATAGAAAAAATGACAAAAGATAAGATAATTTATAATAATTAAAGCTAAATTATAATACATGAAATTATGATAAAAGGCTATACAAATAAATTATAACAAAAGCTAATAGAAAAATACCTGGAGATAATAGAATGACTGGCTTATACATAGTATAATTCATAAATTATTAAAAATTGACAAAGACTTGTTGAATGGCAGCCTAAAGTTACCTAAAGTTAATACATATGTAAGGGACTCAAACTATGAAGTATGGTACGTTGTGACAAGTTTTGGGACAGATTGGAGTGCTGGGTAATAGAGAGCCTACAGGGGCATCTCACTCACTTTGGGGGTCAGGAAAAGTTTTGCAAAAGCTTTGAGTCAGTTGGGTCTGAATTACAAGGAGGCTATAAACTATGGGACACAGCAAGATAAACAGCACTGGTAATCCAGGCGTCTGTGAGACGAGGATGAAGGGAGTTCGAAAAGTGTATGATTAAGAAGGGGTCCAGATCTTAAAGGGCTTTGTGAGCAAAATGAAGCTGTTAATGTTTTCCAATAAGCCATGGGATAATTCTTCCATTATTGAATTTATAGAAAATACTGATATCAGATGCATGTTTGGAGAGCCCTCGGGCTCTAGTGTGGATAGATCCAAGGACAGGTCTGTTAGAGACTAGAGCTCGTAAGAGCCAGGTGACAAGTCTCTGGTGACTATCTTGGTGGTGGGCACAAAGAGAAAAGTAGTCTGAAGAATCATCAGGAGGCAAGTCTACAGGGAGATAGGGAGGGGGCTCTAGGTAACGTTTGTCCCTGGCTTGGAGGAATTTGTTAGAGAGTGGTGCCCCTTACTAAGGTGGGGATAAGGAGAGGAAACACTGTATGTGATAAGATTGCTGATGAATCACCGTTACATCATCATCACAATCATTCTAGAGATTTGATAGGAATGATGGATTCTGACATAAAAAATTTAAGTGGGCCAGACACTTTCAAACTTGCTTCCTGTTTTTCCTGCAAGGCAAAAATGGTTTTGATTGACCAGGCATTAGAGAAAACAAAGGGACAATTCCCATGCCATCATGCAGTTCCTCCTATTAGTGATGTTAGAATGCCTATATTAAGGTCTGAAGGCACTTTTGCTCAGGGGCCAGGTGAAGTCCTCAAAGAACAAAGAAGGAAAGCCAGATATTAGCAGTTTTAACTCCTGGTTTGGGACACCTCAGGACACGAAGCCAGGACTACTTGGAGTCTTGGTGTTCAAGAAGGGTGTTCACATATATGATCAAATGATGAATATTTTTTAAACTCCTTGAAATCAAAGCACATGATTTGATTTCTTTTTAAATCATCACTTGGTAATTTTTAATACTTTATGTTTTAACACTGAAAAAATGCTTATATAATAAGATGCTCTGCATGTTAATTATCACCTTCTTCACATTAGATTGTTTCTACTGAAAAAAAAAAACTAATTCAGCCCAAGAGAAATAGAACCCACCTCTTTGGACTGCCTGCTGACCCTTTACCCTCGTAGCTGTGGTTCCCTGTCTGGGGAGTTTCTCTAAGTTAATAACCAAAGTGCATGATCCCAGCCAGCCTGCAGGTAGACAGGACTCAGCCCTGTCTGTCCAGACAAGGTAGGCCATCCGCTTCTCAATACACAGTACAGGGCAAAAGTCGGTTTACAGTTGTTCACATAAAAATAATACAATAATTAGTAAATAATCATACAAGAATAAACTCTGTGTTCAGTGTACTCACAGCTGGAGACCTGCTTCTGCCCCACCTTCTATGTCTAATTCCTAAATTCATAGCAGAGAACTGCACCTATGGCGGCATGAAAGAGAAGAAGGTCACTCTTTAAAAGGAGAATATCAAAGTCTCTACCAAATTATAATCTAAGGATAAATCCCTCAAGCCTCAAGAAAACAGGAGGTAAAAGGCTGCCCCAATTTCCAAAAAATTCACTCTTTAATCATTAAAATGTAGTTATATTTATATGATACTTTTTTAGTCTTTCATTAAATCTTATTTAGTTTCATTTCTTTTAAATTTATCCCAAAACTATCCAAGAAAGGTTCTGGCTGTGTTAAGAGTTAGCTTGGTTGTTGTGATTACAACTTGGCTGACATATGGAGACAGATAGTACCTGGGATATATTCAAAGTCATATCTATATTCTTTATCCTCACCTGAGGACATTTTTTTTCATTGCTTTTAGAGAGAGAAGAAGGGAGAGGCAGAGAGAGAGAGAGAGAAACAATGATTGGTTGCCTCCCATACATGCCCTAAGCAGGGACTGAACCTGCAGCCTAGGTATGTGCTCTAATCAGGAACTGAATCAGCAGTCTTTCAGTGTACAAGGTGGCACTCCATCTCACTGAGCCACGCCAGCCAGGGCCAAAGACATTCTTAAAGCCAAGGCATAATACTCTGTAGCCTTCTTGAAACAACCTATTCCAACTTTTGTCATCTGAGCTCAGCCCTAGATGTGTTTTCTTAGAAGTGATTTTCATATGTTGAGTTTGTCTTCCTATCTATAAACTATCTAAAAAATATCTAAACTATAAAATAAAGAACAAAATTTACATAAGCAGAAATATTCTGTTTTCCAATGAAGAAAAAGTAAAAGCAACTCATTTAAGGAAAACAATAAGGTACATTTCTAAGAACCCAACGTAGTTTGAAAAAATAATGGATGCCTTTCATAAACTGGGCTGCATCAAGGCAGCCTGCTGTTTTCCCTGAGTCACGCCTTACAGGTCAGCACACAGAGTAACCCTCACCTGGTGAGACTTCTCCCAGGACGTCTCACAATGACAACGACAAAAGAATAATTTCTTGGCTGGTGGCAGCTCTGAGCGAAATCCATAGCAAGATCAGGTTTTGTTGTTTATAGCTCTCTTTTTGACGGAAGCAGAAGGAAAGTAAAGGCAAGAGAATGACGGGCTGACTGAGGCTCCCTAGCATAAAGAGTCAGAAATTTAATAATTTAGAATTGTCATTAGGAGATAAAAATAGATCCTCTATGCTTTTGAAATATGTGTATATATTTTTTTCTTTGGCTGCTGAGTGACAGGGCCTGATGGTCACATTTACAAAAGGCAGAAAACAATTTCTATCAAGATCTCCAACGTTTTGGAAAATTGTCTATATTTGTAGCAAATCATCAACATATGACAATTTATAATTATTCCTTCTATGTCATTTTTAGACAACAGAATGATAACTGATTTATAATCCTATGAAAATCACAACAAAATAAGGGTAATTACTGAGTGACTTCCCCTCCCCCATAGTCCTTCCTATTTGACACACATTTTACCCACAAAAAAGTCACTGCAATTTTCTTTAAGAGTTGAGTGCTAACTTGATGTTTATGAGATAATGTCAGATGCACTGGTTGTTTCTTGGGTTTTGAGTTTCTTGGAGAATGGAACTTATGTGACTAATCTGTTGTTGGCTTATTTATTAGCATAGAGTTAGTCAAGCAGTCAGTCACATCTGATCCCAGACCCTCCGTAATCTGAATTAATCTTTGAGACTCATCTCTTCACCTACTCTGAAGGCACGATTAATTCAAAGTTACAAAACAATCAAAGTTAACTGGTAATATTTATTGAAATCTTTAACCTGAGTAGGAATGATGCTTGTCTAGTAGAATGTGAGATGGATAAATAAGGGCTTACTTACAACATCTAAGAATGTGAAAATGGAGAATAGTCCCTGATTACTCAGATAGGATGTTCAGAACCCTGCTTACAGTGTCACTAACTAAAGAACAATGCTAGATGGAATGAACCATGAGGGCTTTAGAGTCCATATAGCTAGAGTATTAGAATAACTGGGTGTAGTTTACAGGAAAATTTCCATGTAAACTAAGTATAGGACAAATCTCTATGTGAATTAGTTAGCATCACGAATCACCAATCCACAGTTGGAGAGTGAACTCAAGTTTTCGCTTAGGATGAACTGAAATTCATGCCTTTCTTTGGTTAGACGCCACAAGGAGGGAGCATGTGAACATAAGAAATGTATTTCCACTGCTGGGGGTAGTGAGACCCATGTTTTCTTACTTTGGGCCAGTAAAATCATTTTTTAAAAGCATTGGGACATTTCTTATGCATGTATGACCAATTTACAGGAAAGGTGCATTTTAAATTTATTCCTGCAGTATGCAGTACAGAGCTGAGCATCAGTAGATTCTTAATTAGTGGTGTCTGAATTAACCCACTGCACACTGTGCTTTGAGAAAGCTGTGCACCTGTGGCACCCAGTGTCTTGCTTAGAGTGCTGATGCAGAAGAAATGGACCCCATGAACAACGGTTTCCACAACCTGCCATCAGAAACCAATAAAATGTTTTTCTCTTACTGTACAAAAGAAGAAACTTAATTGAACAAACTGAACTAACTTCTGCTTTTGCTATTTATAATAGAAGTATTTTTTAAACTTTAAATTGCTAAGTGTAATTGGGGAAATCCTAGAATTGGGTAGAAGATTGAGTCTACCAAGCGGTGGGAAGTTCTGTTGTTCAAAAGTGTGTATCTGAAATTTTGTTACACAGGTTGCCTAACCAAGGAGGGTGGAACGAAAGCATGTGTCTGGCCATTTTAATGTTTTACATGCTACTGTGAGACTAAATTGTTGAACCTATTTGTGAGGTATATATTCTGTAATTAAAAATCAACTAATGCATTTTTTTGTTGTTAACTATTGTGGAACCTGGTTGAGTTCATCGCACACTAGAAAATATAAAATAAAACAGACATATTTAAAACTTTAACAATTTCCTATGCAGTGGGTATCCTAGTAGGACTATAAATTTGGGTTCAAAGCATATCCTTGTCCTCTATTGCAACACTGCAGTGGTTTTTCTCCTCTACCCCAAAGGGACTCAAAATTAATTGGGACGTCTAGACTCAACGCCCACTGGTGAGCCAGACTGCAGGGCTTCTCATGTCACTAACATCTCCTTTCCTGTCAATCAGATCTTCTGTTCTGACTGGCTTCTTTGACTCTTATTTAACTATATCCTCTTCTCATCAACAAATACTCCTGTAAATTTGATATCCTGCCAAGCACTTATCCATCCCCTTCCTGAGACAGGACTCTGCACCTATGCCTTCTGCATTCAATTTGTAGGAATCCTGCTGGACAAGGATGACTACCTTTGAACTATACCTACAACTTGTAAGAACCACAGATTTCAACATCACTACATTTTTTCTGAGGCTGTACCTGTAGGTCTGGATAATGCCATTGGCAGTAACCCAGTGCTTTTGACACTATCCAAAAGGCATTGGGCATTAATTGGCCAATTTTTTTTTTATTACCCATGGCAAGTCTCCAGGCTTTCTCAACAGTGAAGACCCAGAACTCTTTCTTCTTCTTTTTTATAAGGTTTTATTTATTTATCTTTAGAAGGGAAGGACAGGAGAGAAATATCAATGTATGGTTGCCTCTCTAGCATCTCCTGCTGGGAACTGGCCTGCAACCCAGGCATGTGCCCTGACTGGGAATGGAACCGCAATCCTTTCATTCACAGGCCCACGTTCAATCCACTGAGCCACACCAGCCGGAGCTCCTTCTTCTTAATACAATCAGAGTAATTACCATGGTCAATCACATACTACAAAGACAACTCGCTCATAAATGCACAGGCAGATACCTAAAACTCCCTCAAATAGGTTCTAACAGTGCTATGAAATAGCCATCCACTTTCCAAACAAAACACTAGTGTTAATGTAATTAAACATGCATATATCCTCTAATGTAATGTTCTTATATATCAACTAAGTTTTTGAACTCTCCTTGAAAGGTTTACAATTATATAGAAAATTTCATTACCACTGTATTTCTTGACTTTCTTCTCCAATTCTGTTTTAAGATCAAAAGAAGTTGCCATATGTGATTTTGTTTAGTTAGTTGAACATTGCTTGGTCCCCTTTCAAGGGCTAGTACCTTTTGAAGCAGGACCTACTTAATATCACTCAAGTATGTCAACTGTCTTTCAGCAAGAGTACAGTAAGAGTTTCTATTGAAATATTAAAAACTGTTCTAGTTAGACTTAGGACAGGAAATATATGGTAACATTGTAGTATGCTATATTATGTGTGTTTAAATTAAGTTAAACTGGAGTGTAGCATGATTTACAATGAAAAATCCTCAGTCTTGTCCTACCTCTGATATTCCTTGTATTTATAAATGATGCCACTGATGATAGTTTCCCTGTGGTCAATGTCTGGAAAATACTGATCTGTACAATCTCTCTAAGGAAGCATTCTTATTTCCTCTTTGCACAATTAATATTTTCCTGTACTCACAAAACTGCTGGCTTCTTATGTGAAAGAATCTAGTGCTTTCACACTTGTCACTCTTTGCAATCACCTCTTATGGTTAACAGCTGGCCTCCAAACTGTCTATTAATAGCCCCCCCCATTTTTCACATCCTTCTGTTGTGACTGCTGTAGCTCAGGCTGATTTTTATTGGGTTGGCCAAAAAGTTTGTTCATGCTTTTTTCTGTAAGATAGCTCTAGTAGTGCTTAGTTGTCTTAACTTCATTTTAAACAATTTTGTTAGATTATACTGTGACAGCTGTCATGTTACTGTGCCTTTAAAAAACGTATCAAAATTGGTGAATTTGTGTATAGCCATTTTAATGTTGAAGATGGAAGAAAACAGACATTTTCAATATATTATACTTTATTATTTCAAGAAAGGTAAAAACTCAACTGAATGCAAAAAAAGATTTGTGCTGTGTATGGAGAAGGCTCTGTGACTGATCAAATGTGCCAAAAGTGGTTTGTGAAGCTTCATGCTGGAGATTTCTTTTTTTTAATTTTATTTAGTTATTTTTGAAGTACAGTTTACTGTCTATTTCTCCCATCCCAGCTCTCCCCACCCCGTGTTCCCCACCTCCCTCCAAATCCCCCCCCCCCCAGTCCTCATCCCTGTGTCTTTCATACTTGTTCCTCAAAATCCACCGTTTTTTTCCCTCTTAAATTCCCTTCCCTCTCCCCTCTGGTTACTGCCCACTTGTTCTCTCTTTCAGTGTCTTTGTTTTTATTCTGCTTGCTTGTTTGTTTTGTTGTTTAGCTTCCTGTCAAAGGTGAGATCATATGGTATTTGTCCTTCAATGCCTGGCCTATTTCACTCAGCATAATGCTTTCCAGTTCCATCCATGTTGTTGCAAAGGGTAGTAGCTCCTTCTTTCTCTCTGCAGCATAGAATTCCATTGTGTATATGTACCACAATTTTTTGATCCATTCATTTACTGATGGGCACCTAGGTTGCTTCCAGCTCTTGGCTATTGTAAATTGTGCTGCTATGAACATTGTGGTGCATAGGTTCTTTTGGATTGGTGTTTTAGGATTCTTAGGATATAATCCTAGCAGTGGAATTGCTGGGTCAAAAGGCAGGTCGATTTTTATTTTTCTGAGAAAATTCCATACTGTTTTCCATAATGGTTGTACCAGTCTGCAATCCCACCGACAGTGAACTAAGGACCCCTTTTCCCCACACGCTCTCCAACATTTGTTGTTTGTTGCTTTGTTTATGATAGCCATCCTGACTGGTGTAAAGTGGTATCTCATTGTGGTTTTAATTTGCATCTCTCTGATATCTAATGATATTGAGCATCTTTTCATGTGTCTCTGGATATTCTGTATGTCCTCCTTGGAGAATTGTCTGTTCAAGTCCTTTTCCCATTTTTTAATTGGGTTAGATGTCATCTTAGAGTGGAGTCGTGTAAGTTCTTTGTATATTTTGGAGATTAAACCTTTGTCTTAGGTATCATTGGCAAATATGTTTTCCCATACAGTTGGTTGTCTTTTTAATTTCATACTGTTTTCTTTAGCCACGCAGAAGCTTTTTATTTTGATGAGATCCCATCTGTTTATTCTTTCCTTTATATTCCTTGCTCTAGGGGACATATCAGTAAAAATGTTGCTGCATGAAATATCTGAGATTTTCTTGCCGATGTTCTCCTCTAGGACTTTAATGGTGTCACGGCTTATATTTAAGTCTTTTATCCACCTTGAATTTATTTTGGAGATTTCTTGCTGGATGATGCTCCATGGCTAGGTGGAACAGTTGAAGTTGACAATCAAATCAAAACATTAACTGAGCACAATCAACATCAGACACCATGGGAGGTAGCCGACATACTCAAAATATACAAACCAATAACATTATTGGTGACAATGAAAAAATGTGTCTTTCATTTTACTGAAAAAAACATATGGACTTTCGGCCAACCCCAAATTATCTTTCTGATTTCTTAGGTGTTTACTGGTTTTTCCACAAGGTTGAAGAGCACCTGTAGTGAATCAAGTATTACTTTCCAAGTGTTTCTCTGTGTGTGTGTGTATACATGTGCCGTATTTGTGTGATGTTTTCATTTTGTGGAATATTCTGTTGTCCTATATTGCTCATACTTTCCAAGTCCAGCACACCCATATTATAATTGAATTAATACACATTAATTCAGGGCTTGTCGAGGTTCAGACACTGTGCCAGGTGTTTTGATACACTCTAATTGACTGTGGTAAGCAGGTGAGCACTGGGCAAGAGGCAGTATTCTGGTTTTCCTTATGGATGATTCTGGCATGCTGTTTCATCTCCGTAAGAATTAGTTATGCGAGCAAGTTTAATGCTCTACAAAGTAGATAAGTACTTAGGTCAAGACAGCTTTCCTAGCCAAGAACAAGTGTGGGCTAATAAAGCCCTATGGACTTTCAGCTGCGTTTAGAACTTCATGCCATTTTTGCCGTTGAATTACTTTCTTTTCTTTTTCTTTCTTTCTTTCTTTCTTTCTTTCTTTCTTTCTTTCTTTCTTTCTTTCTTTCTTTCTTTCTTTCTCTCTCCTTCCTTCCTTCCTTCCTTCCTTCCTTCCTTCCTTCCTTCCTTCCTTCCTTCCTTCCTTCCTTCCTTCCTTCCTTCCTTCCCTCCCTCCTTCCTTCCCTCCTTCCATTTACTGTGATGATACTGGTTAATAAAATTATATAGGCTTCAGGGGTACAGTTCTATCATATATCATTTATATATTGTATGTTCACCACCCCAAGTCAAGTCTCCTTCCATCACCATTTATCCCCCTTCTCCTACTTTCCCCCACCCACCTTTCCCTCTGGTAATCACCATTGCTATCTGACTATGAAGTTTTTTTCCCCTAATCCCTTCACCTTTTTTACCCAACCTCCTCATCTCCTCCCCTCTGACAGCTGTCAGTCTGTTCTCTGTATTTATCAGTATGTTTCTATGTTGTTTGTTAAATTATTTTGTTCATTAGAATCCACATATAAGTGAAACCATAGAGTATTTGTCTTTTTCTAACTGGCTTATTTCACTTAACATAGTACTTTCCTACTCTCCAGGTCAATCCATGCCATTGTAAAAGGTAAGATTTCCTTCTTTCTTTCTTTATTTTTTGATGTCCATGTTGTATTCTATTGTATAAATGTACCACAGCTTTTTTATCCACTCATCTACTGATGGGTACTTGGACTACTCCCAAATCTTGGGTATTATAAATAACACTGCTATGAACATGAGAGGGGGGCATTTATTCTTTTGAATTAGTGTTTCAGGTTTGTTTTGATAAATTCCCTAAAGTGGAATCACTGGGTCACAAGTGAGTACTATTTTTAATTTTTAAGGTAACTCCCTACTGCTTTTCACAGTGGCTGCACCAGTCTGTATTCCCAACAACAGTTCACCAGCATTCTCTTTTCTCCACATCCTCACCAACACTTGTTGTTTGTTGATTTATTGATGATAGCCATTCATATCAGAAAGGGAGAAGTAAAACTGTCATTATTTGTTAGTGACATGATACTATATATAGAGAACTCTAAAGATTCCATCAAAGAACTACTAGAATTGACCAATGAATTCACTAAGCAGGATACAAAATAAATATCCAGAAATCAGTTGCATTTTTATACACCAGTAATGAACTATCAGAAATAGAAATTAAGAAAACAATCCCATTTACAATTGCTTCAAAAATACAAAACACCGAGGAATAAATTTAACCCAGAATATAAAAGACCTGAAATAAAAAAATTACAATTCAATGAAAAAAGAAATTAAAGAAGATAACAAATGAGTGGAAGCTTATACCATGTTCATGGATAGGACAAATTAACAGCATTAAAATATCCATACTACCCAAAGCGATGTATAGATTCAACACATTTCCCATCAAGATACCAATGGCACTTTTCACAAAACTAGAACAAATATTCCAAAAATGTATATGTAACCACAAAAAAACCTTGAATAGCCACAGCAATATTGAGAAAGAAAAACAAGATGGGAGGAATCTCTATCTGATATCAAACTGTACTATAAACCAGAGTAAGCAAAACAGCATAGTACTGGCATAAAAACAGAAATACACTTTCTACAGATCAGTAGAACAGATTAGAGCACCCAGAAATATACCTGAACCTTTATAGAAAATTAATATTTAATAAAGGAAGCAAAAACATACAATGGAGTAAAGGTAGTCTATTTAATAAATGATGTTGAGAAAATTGGACAGATACAAAAAATGAAACTGGACCACCTTCTTACACCATACACATAAGAGTAAACTCAAAATGGATTAAAGACTTAAATATTAGATTCAAAACTATAAAAATCCCTGAAGAAAACCTAGGAAGTAAAATCTTGGACATTTCTTATAGCAACATTTTTTTCTGATATATTGCCTTGGGTAAGAGAAACAAACTAAAAAATTAACAAATGGGACTTCATTAAACAGATTTTAACTTTTATGTAAGATATAAGTGATTGAAGGACCACTCTTGACTCTAGGAAACAGGCCACAATCTCATTATCAATGCAGATTATGAGATACTTTCTGAACTTCACCAAGGAAGAGCCAGTCATGAGGATCAGGAATGGGTTTGCCAAGGGGAAAAAATTCAAAGCAAAATAACTTCATTAATGTCATTATATGGGAAAACAGAGTGGACTAAATGAATCTGAATTTCCCAAGGCCTGACAGAGCCTCGGTAAGCTCCTCAAGTGCAGGGATAGACCTTTATTCATCTTTGTAGGTTTATACATATACAAAATCTAAATAGAAACTATTTATAAATAATAGAGTCAACAAATGCATATTGGATTTTAAAGTTTGTCTTTATCAAATGATTGAAAATTGAATTTGTGATCATTAGTTTTCTGTAATTGTATATATTATAGGTGATGAGATGGATCCATTACAGTGTTTACTGGGATCCAATAAATCCATGTACAAGTCACTTTAATAGCCCTTAGCACTGTACACAATTTTTTGCATAGACAGGTAATTGCGGGGAAGGCTGGGATGGGAAAAATAGACAAAAAACTGTACTTTCAAGTTTTTTCAAGTACTGGTGTTCTTTCAAATAACTAAATAAAATTTAAAAAAAGAAAACTTGAAAATAACATGAACAATGCTGACAGAAAGATAAGGGTTTGGAGAATTTTATCTGGATGGCACTGATGAATGAATCTGTGGCAACACAGAGAACTGCATTACTATTTCTGGCAGGCCACATGCTCTCAGCTCGACCCTGTCAAGGTCAGTTCATCCATGGCTGGGGGAGGGGGAGCCTTAGAGACACACTCCAGTTAAGAAAAGGAACAAAGCTGGGGGAGCTATCAACCCACAGAAGGAAGATTCAAAGTATTTATAGACTGGAAAGAGGGGTCAAATCTAACCAAGTGAAGTTTTAATTAAATATGCCTATATATAGCACAATATAGGAATAGGAAAATTGTGAAAAATATCTTAACTAAGATCAACACAAGCCACAGTGTGGTGTGCTTGAAAAGAAAGTTAGACTTGATGCTATAGTATTACATACAGAATTATAAAAATACTGATTCTGTTGTATTCAGTGCTGGTTAAACCATCCAGAGTACTGTACTGAGTCAGTGTCAAACTGACAAATTGGAAGAGAGTCCATGGAAAGAATCTAGACTATCAAGGGGGCATAAAAACCCTGTGGGAGTGGTAAGCATAAAAACTGAAGATAGTGAGTCTGGAGAAAACCTGGGCAGAGGAATGATGTATGAGGTTGAAAATCCCACATGTAGAAAAGCAATGAGTTTAGCTGTGTGATTTAAGTCCAGAGAAAGGATAAATGTGTGGAGACTATAGAAAGCTATATACATGAAAAATAAAGTTAGCTTTAGAGGTGGCAGATAATCAAATGGATTTCATGGAGAGTGAATTTCCCATCACTACACATTGTCAAGGTAAGGCTATAAAGAAGTCTAAAGTGTCCAACTGATAGGGTTAAAACTGATGACCTTTTATGTATTTTACAGACCCAAGAATCTATGTGTGACTCAGTGAATTTCCTATCTTATTATAAGAATAGTTTAGGCTAAAGGTGAGATCACATACATTATAGTTATTGGGTTGTTCAAACAGTTGGTTTGGTTTTTTTTCTGTAAGATGGCTCTACTAGCACTTAGTTGTCTTTATTTTAACCAATTTTGTTAGATTGTATTGTGAGCTTTCATACCAACATACATTTAAAAAACAACCTTTCAAAATTGGTAAATTTTTGTGTAGCCATTAAACTATTGAAGATTGAAGAAAATGAGCAACACTTTCTGCACATTATGCTTTATTACTTCAAGAAAAGTAAAAATGCAACTAAAATGCATAAGAAGATTTGTGCGGTGCATGGGGAAGGTCCTGTGACTGACTGAATGTGCTCAAGATGGTTTTCAAAGTTTGGTGCTGCAGATTTCTCACTGAATGATGCTCTGAGGCTCCATGGTGAGACTGATAGTTGATAGTGATCAGATTGAGACATTAATGGAGAACAGTCAATGTTATACCATGGGAGAGAGCCAACATTCTCAAAATATCCAAGTCAAGTGTTGAAAATCATTTACACCGCCTTCGTTACATTAATTGCTTGGATATTTGGATTCCACATAAGTTGAGCAGGAAAAAACCTTGTGAGCCATATTTCTAAATGCAATTCTCTATTTAAAGATAAGAAAAACGTTCTGTTTTCAGAACAAATTGTGACAGGCAATGAAAAGTGGACACTTTACAATAACATGAAATGGAAAAGATCAGAGATCATGGGACAAGCAAAATGAACAACCACCAACCACACCAAAGGCCAGTCTTCATCCAAAGAAGGTGATGCTGCGTATATGGTGAGATTGGAAGGGAGTCCTCTATTATGAGCTCCTTCTGGAAAACCAAAAGATTAATTCCAACATCTACCGCTGCCAATTAGACCGACTGAAAGCAGCATTCACCAGAAAATGTCTGGAATCAGTCAACAGAAAACAAATAATCTTCATCAGGATAACGCAAGACCACATGTTTCTCTGATGACCAGGCAAAAACTGTTACAGCTTGAGTGCGAATTTCTGATTCATCTGCCATATTCAAAAGACATGGCACCTTAAGATTTCCATTTATTTCAATCTTTTTTTTTTTTTTGGGAAAAGAAAGAAGGGGCTGTCCCCCTGGTGGTGGGGGCGGGCGGGGGGTGGCCTGCCCGAGGCGGGGCCTGCGAACCCGCATTTCGGTTGGGCCCGTCTCAACCCTGAGTCCCCAGGATTTCATCTTTACAAAATTCTTTTAATGGAAAAAATTTCAATTCCCTGGAAGACTGCAAAAGGCACCCGGAACAGTTCTTTGTTAAAAAGGATAAAAAGTTCTTGAAAGATGGAATTATGAAGTTGCCTGAAAGATGGCAGAAGGTAGTGGAACAAAGTGGTGACCATGTTTAATCAAGTTATTGGTGAAAATGAAAAAAATGTGTCTGATTTTTACTTAAAAACAGAACAAACTTTTTGGCCAACTCAGTAAAACATGCAAAAATATGAACCTACTCACACATTTAGGAAATATGTTAAAGAGAAAATATTAAAGTAACAAATTATGCATAAAATTTATTTGCCATTTTCTTTTAATATTGTATCACTATAGTGTTTTTTTATCAAATTATGTTTTTAAAAATATGTTTATATCGAACAGTCTGAAGAGCTAGCTGATTCTGATCTTATAGCATGCTTGAAGGCACTGTAGCAAAGTAAATAGAAAAGAGACATCTAGATATAGATTCTAATATCATTTCTGGAAATTTTATTGAAGCTCAGAGTAAGCTTAATAAAACAGACTGAATAGTAGAGAACCAAATATACCATTTTTCATACCACCAAATAATATTATCATGGCATATCATGTTTTTAAAGGCTCCGAGGTCAGCTAATTTAGTTTCCTTAACTCTGGTCTGCAGCTTGTTGCGGGTCCATGCTGAGGTTTTCATGAGTACATTATATAAATGTTGTTTCTTATAACATGAAATGTAGTCACTTTTTAAGGTGTGAACATACTAATTATTTAATGAAATGCTTGTCAAAATAGGTGTTAAGTTTTCTTTAAATGTTTGGTGATTCTATGTCCATTTTTCCATTTTTAATTTTTTAAAAATAACAAAGGTCTATAAACCCACAAAGTCTGTTCACACTCATTGAAGTGACAACCTTAATTCTTAATTTGGCACTTTTCATGGAAGAGAAGCAGAATCTCCACAGTCTCTGGACATTTCTTCAGCAAGCTGGATTAATCAATAATTTGAATCAAGTAATGATTCATATTATGAACACCTCAAATTTGACCGGTCAGTATGTTAAATGAAACACTTCTGCGATGCAGTTTGGACTTTGTCAGAAGTGAGTTGTCCTGTAAGCATTAATCAGTAGGCATAAAATTGAATAATTGTTCAGTTCAGAAAGAAGAAAAATAGTTCTTGGAATGTGTCACCATAGTACAGATTTCTGTCTGCCTAATTTTCATGAAGTCTATGAGGTTCAATTCAGAGAGATGGGATTCTTTAATAATATATCACCAAAGTAATTAGAGATTGGACCATTGTCCTGTAATGTGGATTCTCAGTGGCACATTGCAATGATAAAAGTGAACCAAAGTGAATTCGTAGAGTTTTAGATATGGAGACTTGAAAAGACTTTCTAAAACATAAGGGAAAGGAATGACTAAAAATTAATGGCAGCAAAAAAAAAAAAAAGGAACAATTTACTCCACATTCCTGGTATGCTCTCTTTTCCTCCACCTCCTCCAGCTGAAAGAAGACGGTGTCCACAGCTAGACTGAAGGGGAGGTCCACAGATTTGTGTGTGCTCCAGTGCATCTGCCACTCTTCTCTGCTCCCTCCCCACTGCCCATGCCACAAACACCCTGTGATTTACTATTCCCAAGAAGGAGGCATTACTTCGAATTGCTGACCCTCCACCCCTAACTGACTGCTAGGACCATATCTACCTTGCAGCCCTTTGCTTCACTCACCACCCTAAGTCCAGGCTCCTAAACCATTCCTCTTCTCTATGACTGTTTTCTCCACTTTTCTGACCTTATCTCTTACCATTCAGTGAAACCTAGATTGCCAAATCCTCTATTTCTCAACCTCTTTCATGAATGTTCTCATGTTCTTTTTTTTAAATTTAATTGTTATTCAAGTACAGTTTTCTGTCTTTTCCTCCCACCCCTCCTTACCATCCCTTCTCTTCCTACCTCCCTCCTCCATTTCCATCCCCCCTTGTGGTTGTCCATAGGTCCTTTATAATTGTTCCTGTAAACCCTTCACTCTTTTCTCCCATTATCCCCTCCCTTCTCCCCTCTGGTCACTGTCAGCCTGTTCTCAATTTCAATGTCTTTGGCTATAGTTTGCTTGCTTGTTCATTTTGTTTATTAGGTTCCTGTTAATGGTGAGATCATATGGTATTTGTATTTCATTGCCTGGCTTATTTCACTTAGCACAATGCTCTCCAGTTCCATCCATGATGTCGCAAAGGGTAGGAGATCCTTTTTTCCCCCTTTTTAATATATTTTATTGATTATGCCATTACAGTTGTCCCATTTCCCCCACTTCATTACCCTACACCCTGCACACCCCTCCCCCACCATTCCCCCCTTTAGTTTATGTCCATGTGTCACAAGTTCTTTAGATTCTATAGTTCTCATACTCTTCATGCCCTCCCCCCTATTTTCTACCTACCGTCTATGCTACTTATTCTCTGTACATTCTCCCCCCTTCTCCTTCCACTCTCCTGTTGCTAACCCTCCATGTGAGCTCCACTTCTGTGGTTCCACTCCTGATCTAGCTGTCCTCTTAATTTGCTTTTGTTTTAGGTGTGGTTCTTAATAACTGTGAGTTTGCTGTCCTTTCACTGTTCATCTTTTTTATCTTCTTTTTCTTAGGTAAGTCCCTTTAACATTTCATATAATAAGGGCTTGCTGATGATGAACTCCTTGAATTTGATCTTATCTGAGAAGCACTTTATCTGTCCTTCCATTCTAAATGAAAACTTTGCTGGATAGAGCAATCTTGGTTGTAGGTCTTTGGTTTTCATGACTTGGAATACTTCTTTCCAGCCCCTTCTTGCCTGTAAGATCTCTTTTGAGAAATCAGCTGACAGTCTGATGGGAACTCCTTTGTAGGTGACTGTCCCCTTAGCTCTTGCTGATTTCTAGGATTCTCTCCTTCATTTTAATCTTGGCTAATGTAATTATGATGTGCTTTGGTATGTTCCTTCTTGGGTCCAACTTCTTTGGAACTCTCTGAGCTTCCTGGATTTCCTGGAAATCTATTTCCTTTGCCAGATTGGGGAAGTTCTTTATTATTTGTTCAAGTAAGTTTTCCCCTTGTTGCTCTTTCTCTTCCCCTTTTGGTATTCCTATAATTCGGATGTTGGAATGTTTAAAGATGTCCTGGAGGTTCCTAAGCCTCTCCTCATTTTTTTTGAATTCTTGTTTCTTCATTCTTTTCTGTTTGGTCAATTTTTTCTTCCTTCTGGTCCACTCCCTTGATTTGAGTCCTGGTTTTCTTTCTATCACTTGGCTTCCTATGCATTTCCCTTCATTTCAATTAGTTTAGCCTTCATTTGTTCCTCTAATTTGTGACTAAAATCAACCAGTTCTGTGAGCATCCTGATCACCAGTGTTTTGAACTGTGCATCTGATAGGTTAGCTATCTCTTGTTTGCTTAGAACTATTGGCTCTGGGGCTTTGAGCTGTTCTTCTTGAGACGTAATGTTTTGGTCTGCTTGCGCCAGTTACGTATGAGGGGCGGAGCCTTAGGTGTTTACCAGGGCGGGGTGACCCAGTTGCTGGGTTATGACACTGTATGTGGGGGCAGGGTCAGAGAGGGGCAATGACATTTGTTCTTCTCTCTCTTGGATTTCCCTTCTGCTGCTTCCTGCAAGCAAACCCACCCCCCTGGTGCCCGCTCCTGGGTGTGTGGACTTGTACACCTTCCAGGACCCTGTGGGTCTCTCCAACAAACTCTCTATGAGCCTGGCAGCTTCTCCCGGCACTTTTACCCTGAAAATTTCTGATCTGTAGAATTCCATTGTATAGAAGTACCATAGTTTTTTGAGCCATTCATTTACTGATGAGCGCTTAGGTTTCTTCCAGCACTTGGCTATAGAAAATTGTGCTGCTATGAACATTGGGGTGCATAGGTTCTTTTGGGTTGGTGTTTCGAGGTTCTTAGGATATAATCCTAGCAGTGGAATTGCTGGGTCAAATGGCATTTTCATTTTTAGTTTTCTGAGGAAATTCCATACAGTTTTCTATAGTGTTTGCACAAGTCTGCAATCCTACCAACAGTGCGTTAGGGTTTGTTTTTCTCCACAACCTCTCCAACATTTGTTGTTTGTTCCTTTGTTTATGATGGCCATTTTTACCTGTGTGAAGTGGTATCTCACTGTGGTTTTTATTTGCATCTCTCTGATAGCTAGTGATATTGACCATCCTTTCATAAGTCTCTGGACCCTCTGTAAGTCCTTTTTGGAGAAATGTCTGTTCAAGTCCTTTGCCCACTTTTTAATTGGATTGCTTGAAGTCATATGAGTTCTTTATATATTTTGGAGATCAAACCCTTGTCTGAGGTATCATGGGCAAATATGTTTTCCCATATGGTTGGTTCTCTTTTTATTTTAATGCTGTTTTCTTTAGCCATGCAGAAGCTCTTTATTTTGATGCAATCCCATTTGTTTATTCTTTCCTTTATGTCCCTTGCTCTAGGGGACATATCAGTGAAAATATGCTGTGTGGAATATCTGAGATTTTTCTACCCATGTTCTCCTCTAGGACTTTAATGGTGTCATGAGTTATATTTAAATCTTTTATCCACCTTGAATTTATTTTTGTGTGTGGGGTAAGTTGGTGATCAAGTCTCATTTTTTTGCATGTAGCTGTCCAGATCTCCCAAACACCCTTTGTTGAAGAGTTTATCTTTATTCCATTTTATGTTGCTGCCCTTGTTGTCAAATATTAATTGATCATAGAGACTTGGGTTTATCTCTGTTCTGTTCCATTAGTTCATGTGTCTGTTCTTATGCCAGTACCAGGCTGTTTTGATTACCAGTTACTTCCCTTTTTAAACAACAACTTTATCAGTACTTGAGTGTGTGTCTGTGTGTGTTTGTGTGTCTTTTTGTTTTGTTTACTTGATTGACTTGGTCTATTCCACTAGAATAAAATTTTGATGATTCCAAAAGGATAATGGTTACTGTGTTATCACATAGTAGTTGCTCAGAATATGTTTAATGAATGAATTATCAAAGACATCTTTTATTATCTGTATTTTAAATGCTGATGTTATTTATACTCTATGAAATCTTGCTAGTTAATATAATAAATGGTCCTTGTAAATATATATTTCTTATAAAACTTAAATTTGAGTAGCATAAAAGGATATGAAATAAAAGATATGAAATAAAAAGATATAAAATAAAAGAGCTTAAGACAAAATCAAGTAAATGTTTACCACATTGGTATCATAACTTCTAAAACTGTGTTGTTTGTGACATAGGTAAATTTTTGTTTTTAAAACTAAAGTTTTTATGGAGGTAATTGTATGGTGTTTTGGGATGGAAAAAGGATTAACATTCTATAGTGACTTTCAAATCTTATTTAGCTCTCCACACAGGAGGATATCAAGACTTACTGGGTAATCTATTTTTCACAACCAACAAGAACGCTAATCTCATTGAATCCAGCCACTTACCTGACTTGGCTTAGTAGTCAGATCTGTTCTGGCTGCAGAAGAGCATCTGTGCAAATGAAGACCTTGCCTTCAGAGAGCACTTTGGCTAACAAAAGTGTTTAACACGTAAGTGTGTACAGTGACCTTAATAAAATCTCAAATTCTTGGTTGTCCAACACATCATAGGTCTGGCTTAGAGAAGTAGTATTTATGGAGAATAATTAAAGAATATTATGTCTATTTTTTTCTGGAAATATTTGCAAATAATCTGGATTCCCTATGGATTAAACTAGACTGTCAGAAGAGATTATCCTTGGGTCATGTTATCTTGGATTCCCACAGACCTTTTATTTAGTTCTATGCTTTGAGGCTACAACCCTAAATACTATTAAAAGATAATACTAGATATTGTTTTATAAGATTGCTATCCATCCATTTTGTCTGAGTTTCCAAATCCCCTTGTAAGAGTATGCTCTAGGAAAAAAGCTTTTCCTCCCATGGAGATTCAGGATATTTTCTATGTTTTGCAAAATGAAAATCATGTAAATGATAGTTTCTTTTTTCACTGTGGTCAAGAAAAAAAGTCTCAGAAACAAACATTAATTCAACCATTTGGAAATATGTAGAATCTGTCTGTATATTTGTGCTCTATTCTCTCCTCTCAACTTTTGTGTTTTTCTGTTCATAATATTTAAAAACCCTTTTATTATATCAATGGTCAAATTATTCATGTAATAAAGGGAGAAATAAGTAAGTAAAAATATAGCAATTAGGTATTTCACATTTTTGGATATTCTCATTTTTATGTATTAGTATTTTCAATAAAGGTGATCCATTAAGTGTAAAGTAATTTAATGGTAGTATATAAGGTTTCCATAACTAATTATTCAAAAATCAGAGCAATATTTAATCAGATTTGTCACTTGATTTAGGATTCATAGAGTGACTATATTGATAAGAAGTTCTGAAAACACCTAGCAACAATTAATGTTCTACTGGTAAACTGTCAAAATGTAATTTAAATAGAAAAAAAACATCCTGAAGAAGATATAAAGTAGATGTCATTCTTTTGTTTTGGGTTTATATTGTTGTCGCTTACTAAATGTTAAGACAACACATTCCAGTTTGTGGCATTCTTATATCTCGTTAGTCAGAGGTTTACATCTTTAAAAGCCTTGCCCTAAAAGAAAAAGACGTGTGTTTATGGACAGTGATGCAGCTATTGCTAGCAACTCACAAGTCGAGACTGATGCAGCAAACAGTGTCGCTGCTTTCATAGGCCGAAACAACAGAAGCTCTGTTAACATAAATGAAATCCCAGGCACGAGGACAGTGGTGATCACACGAACTGGGCTGTCAGGCACCGCTTATTGCTGACCTTTTGTTAGATTACTTGAAAGGCACTTGGAAATGTAGACCAGCTCCACTTTTTCTAAATTAACCAGTCAGTAAACTGCCATTGCCTTTGTAGCTCCTAAAGTTTCTGTATCTAAGATGGCTTTTTTCTTCTTTTCTTTTTTTCTCTTCAATTTAACTGTAGAAAACTAGAATCAAATGTAGAAGTCAACCCAGAATAAGAGGCAATAATCCTGTAATTAATTAAGGCAAAAATCAATACCAGTTTTGGGTCACTAACCAAGCCATAAGATAGAATCCATTTTATAAATTTTCTTACGGGAGTTTTAGTGATTTGATTATAAAAGGATATCAAAATAACCCTACATCAATTTTATTTGGCTTACATTTCCTACTTCTGCAACATCCTATTTGAAAGTGCAATTAACTGCTAGTTGCTCCCAATATATTTCCTTCCCTTTTGCACTAATAGAATTTATGTGGATGCATAGGCGCTCAGCATAAAACTCTCCTTAGAGCCAAGCACGACCAAGTAAATTCTACTAATGAGGAGAAGTGATGTGTGCCACTCTGAATCTTCCCCTTAAAAGGGGAAGTTGCTCCCCCAGTCCCCTTCTCCCTCCTCCAAGCTGAGAGATGGTCAGAATATCTTTATTAGTGATACCCACAAGTAAACACCACCTGATAAGGATGGCAGAATCACTGACCAGCCTAAGGCAGCTTAGCTATCTCTAGACTATTACATGAAAAAGAAAGAAACATCTTGGGGTCCCTTTGGTATAGAAGCTAAGTCGGTTCCCTAATTTCAAAGTTTAATTGGAAATTTAAATATTTAACTCAGAAAGAATACAGAGTACTAGAATATATTACCATAATATGTTATATACATGTAAAGTACTATAAAATATTAATTTAAAATTACATTTATACATATTTGAATATAATGAAAAAATAATTATAGACATGTTAGTGAAAATATTTAACACATAGAACTATTTATAAAGAATTTTCTTAAATACATAAAAGTACTCTGAAAAATATGTGGAAAAAAATATGCCAAAACAATACCTGTGTTTATCTCCATAATTAGGATTATAGGTGCCTTTACCTCCTATGTCTTTAATACTTTTTCTGTGCTTCCCAATTTACAAAAAAGGACATTTATTATTTGTAGGATTCGTTTGTGTAACAATGTCAATGATGTCTTTGCACAGGGGCCTCTTGTATCAGCTCTCCAAGAGTGGAAGGGGCAGTATCTAGATGCCTCTGCCACTCACATCTTTCTGTGGCCTGCACATTGTTAATCTCCTAACTACACAAAAGCACCTACTAATTTTTACTTTTGAATTTCTTGAGGATGCATAAGTCAATTTAAAAGTCTACTGGGGTTAGAAACAATCCCATGGTATAACCCACATGTGACTCAAGTTTCATGCTGTTCAGGTAACGTGCACATTTCTATCTAAATAAACAAAATCCAGCAGTCAAAGAGGTAATTAAAAATACTTGTTATAATCTCTTAAGAAAAAATGCCAGATTGCATTATGGTTTAATTGGTTTAAAACACCCAGGAAATAGTAAAGCTACCATTCTCAATCTTGTTTACTCGGAGGGCAGCTACTTCCCCAAACCTCCAGAACATCCTCTCCTTTACAACCCATCCAAGCTCTCCCTGAAAAACCAACCCCACATCTCTCCTCCTGCAGTTACTTCTTTCCTTCATTTGTGTTCTTCCGCTTCATTCTTAATTTAAAACCAAGACATGTGTAATGCAATTTTTTTAATCTTTTCATCACAAATCCTTTCTATTATTTGTTTCCCTTACTTATTATACACTAACGTCCCAAGAAACAAGCTTCCAATGATAGAAAATTGTTTTTAGGAATTCTTTATGCTGCTAGTGATTTTTCTTTTTACTTGGCTCTAATCTCATTCAAGCCCAGGTGTGAAATACATCTCATTTAAGCCTTAGCCCTACCAAGTTCTCTTTTCCTGGTGCAACTCATTAATTACTTAATCAACGCAAATTAATGGCACAAAGCTTTTCATCCTGTATAACAACAGCTCAATTGATAGTGGTTACAGAATGTTGAAAATGATCCTGTGTCACATCCTTGGGACTGGACAATAGGGTTATAAAAGGTCATGAGTAGTCTTTCACCATGACAGGCAAGAAGACTGGTCAAATAGTTTCCGTTACTGATTCATTCAGAAATAACTTTTATTGGAGTTATAAATATTATCAAATAAAAATATTCCTGAGTAATAAGGAATAAAAAATATTCCTTATGTACATATTTTCTTCATATTACTTTTGATGCATAATGTAAAAATCAACAAATTTCTCTCAGATCTGAATCTTTACTACAAACACATCCTCATATGTATTCTTACCTTATAGTTAAAAAACACAATTCAATACTTTATCATGTAATAAAGTATGGCTATTATCTTATTTAGATTTCTTTTTCAATTGCATATGAAAAATATGTGTTACCCATTTAGTAAATTAAATAAATGAAATCCCATATACCAATTTATCCTCTTCTTTGTGCTGTAGCAATAATATCCCTAATGCTCATATAAAAATGTTCAAATATATCAAGAGCTGAAATGCTCTCTGCTGTTGAGTAGCACATGACATGGTGGGGGCGGGGAGGAGGAAAAAGGCTATAGGTGCCTTTGTTGGGTTTCAGGTACAGAGATAATGTAAGTCAGCCAGCTGCTTTTATATTAGCAGAGTGACATGAATACATGAAAAAAAATGCTGGAACACTAAAAAGAAGGTATTTTCTCCCTTGCTGCCTTGAAGTCAAACTGAATTATTAGAACAACTTGCTCATTACCAGCTATACCTACCTAAATTCATATGACTATTAGAGCAAAACCATGTCCTTTTAAATTTTTAAAATGCTGTTTTTTAAACTCCTTCAGGGAAGGGGCTTAGACAAATTCTTATATCATACTAATGTTGCTATTAACTCAAACTATGAATATCTTCATGTATTCTGAAAGTAATGGAATGTGTTGGTGCTTTTGTATTAACTTTCTTTTTCTTGCTACTATAGCAAATATGACAATCCAGAGAGAAAATTTGTAATTCTGAGAATAAGAATATGAATATCACACATAAAGTCACCTAAACATCACTCAAAAGCATTTTTAAAAAAAAGGAGGAATCTAAGAAAATTCTGTTACCAGTCAGGAAACTCAAATGATGTTTCAGCCACCTACTGACTGTATTGCATATACCAGGGTGGTTTCTTAAGGTTATAATGGAGCCGAAAAATTCCTATTGCTTATGATGTCATGGCCACCGTAAGGTCACGTCATAGCACAAAGCATTGTTCACGTTTGTGGTGATGCTGATGTAAACAAACCTACTGAGCTGCCACCTGTATAAAAGTAGAACACATATAACTATGCACAGCATGCAATATTTAATAATGATAATAAGTGACTATTACTGGCTTATATATTTACTATATTACACTTTCAATCATCATCTTTGAGTTGATTCTTTGTACTTATAAAAAGATGATTGCTATAAAACTGTACCATCTTCCACTGGCTATGGCATACATCTTATATTTACCATGTCTCTTGATTACATGGTTTTATCTTGTACTTGATTTAATCTTGTGCTGTTTTGTGCAGTAACAGGCTGTCGAGACTGCTAGCCTAGGGGCGGTAGACTACACCACATAGCCCAGGTGTGCGGCAGGCTCTACCATCTAGGTTTGTGAAACTGCAGTCTATGATGTTCATAGGTGAGGGAATTGCCTGACGATGCATTTCTCAGAATTTATCCCAGTTGTTGTTAACTGTGGTAGATCAGAAAGCAATGCTTATTAAAAATGTAAGACACCATGTGAGGGAAAACTAAAATGCACGCTTATAATATCAGACTCCCTACAAAGCAAGTTATAATTCTCAGAAATTTACCTCGATGCACTTAAGTTCTACAATTTTAGGCACTTTGACAATGATTAATACACTAACATGAGGAAAATGGTTATAGTACAGCACACAGAGGAAGGCTCTGCAGTTAAATTAATAATAATTCACAACCATAATTCCCGATGACTCCAGCACAGGGCTGGGGTTCAGTAAAAGGGGTGGCACTGGAAAATGAGGAAAAAGTGTGCTAAGGTTCTTATGGGAAGGGGGAGAGGAAGGTCAATTAACTCTAGACTTTGAAGAAAAATTATTACTTTAAAAAGTAGACTGAAATTTTATAAGTAATTATTAGAAGATTTTAAATAGGATCTATAACTTCAGAATCATTAGAGGGAAAAACCAGAATAAAGATAAATTGTTCCTTTTTTTAAAAAGCAGGAAAGAGGTAAAAAGAAGCAACAAGAAAGAATAATAAATATAAAAATAAAAGAAATGAATCCAAATTGTTAACAGTCACAATAAATATGAATGAACAAAATAAGTTATATGAATTTCTCAGTCTGCGTAACAGTAACTCTATGATGCCTACAAGAGCTATGCTTGGCCAAATGGCAAATAAAGGTTGCAAACAAAGGGATAGACAAAGGTATACTAAGTGAGTACTAACAAAAAGAAAGCAGTTTTGGCTCTGGCCTGTGTGGCTCAGTTGGTTAGAGTGTCCTCCTGGAGACTGAAAGGTTGGAGGTTTGATTCCTGATCAGGACTCATATGAGAAGAAAACCAATAGATGTTTCTCTCTCCTTTTCCCCTTCCTCCCTCTTTAAAAGCAATTTAAAAAGTCCTTGGGTGAGGATTACCAAAACAAAAAAAAGAGCAGTTTTGAAAACCTAAACATCAAATCCAATTAAATTAAAGGGGAAGAGTTTTAGCGTAAACGGATAGAGGTGCTTCACAGAAAAGCAAGGAGAAATGGGGTAACTGTAAGTGGGGTGATGTAAATACCCTTCTTTCAACAACTGGCAGATCAAGTAGAGAGAAAAATAACTGAGGGTGTTCATATGTCCTGATTTGTCTGATGATTCCAGTTTATGACTCTTCTTCCTAAGTAATTATTAATAACATCCTCTTTCTCATTCAAATGCATTCCAATTTGGACATAGATTATTATTTATTAGGACACAGTAGACTTTAGTAATACAACTAATAGATTTATTCCTGCCTTTCTCTCTCTCCCATGATTATGTCACCATCAACAATCACCACATTGTTCCTTCTGTCTGCTGCCCTTTTCTCTTGGATCCTCGTCTGAGTGGCTCCTTTTCTTGATGCAGTGCATAGCTTCATTATCCCCTCCTTGGAGTATTGATTTAAAGTAGCCACTGCCATTACTTGTCTCCCCTCACATCTCCCTGCTGCATTTCCCTCTCAGCACTCATCATTATCTGGTATCATCCCATGTACGCCTGACCTCCTGCTAGAATGTAAACTCCAGCAGAACAGAGGACTGGCTCACTTTGCTTTCTGCTGTATTTTGAGTGCTTGGTGCTCAATGACGCTCACTTATAAAAAGGTACACATTTCTGCTGTTGAGATTAAGCATCATGGGAATAGTGCATATTCAAACTTATGGAATATGATTAGAGCAGTTTTCAAGGGGAAGACTTCAGTAGTTCAATATCCACCACAGAGAAAGCTGAAAACTAGACACAAATCTACACCTAAAATATATATAAATCTAGACAGTTTTCAAGGTGAGGTTCCAGAAAGAAATAATCTCTATGTGAAATAAACTGTTCTAAATCACTGAAAAAGACAGTGTCCTTGCATGATAATGGTTTCAAAGACAGATGACGAGTGATAGGGAAAATTAATAGCATAGTACAAATCATGCAAATAACTGTAAGAATCTTAAATATGATACTAGCATATGAAGTTCAGTTATGTATTGGGAGATCAAACATTCTGGTGAAGTAAGTTTTTCCAGGACTAGCAGGATAATAGAGATAATATTGTGAATGACAGCCTACACATTAGATTGACATAATATTAATAAATTAAAATAGGAAACTTCTCAATGGTAAAAATAGTAATAATTTTTCAGCTGTTGAAAAAGTAATAAAAATCTAACACCAATTCCTGACATAAACTGTAACCTATGAATAGAAGAAACTTCCTGTGAAAAGTTCTATCTATAAGAATTCACAGCAAACTTTATGTTCACTGATGAAAATTAGAAAATTCCCATTATAAATAAGATAATGTGAAAAAATGCCGATTACAATTACTACTCTTAGACATTAAGCTGGAAATGCTGTCCAAGACAATTAGAAAAGGGGGAGAAAACATTTTTTAAATGCTTGTTTATAGGTAATATAGTTGACAAAAAAATCCAAGAGAGTCAACTATAAAACAACTAGAACTAATGAGAAAGAAGTAAGATAAGTATTTTGAAAACCAGCAGCTTTACACCAGAAATAACCCATTATGATATAAAAGTAAAATAAATTCCTTTAGTAGTGCAAGAAATGTATGAAATATCTACAAACAAAATGTGAAATGTCAAGGACTTATTGAAGTACACACTCAAATTCTTCTGACAGAAATAAAAGAAGACCAGAATATATAGAGAAATACATATAATTTTTTTCAGTGCTGTACTGGAAAGATCTTATTAGAACATCCATGATTTTTTTTTTGTTTGTTTGTTTGTTTGTTTTTGCGAATTTGATGCAGTCCTAATGAAACACCCATAATAGAACTTGGGAAAGGTACATTTCTAGATTATTGAAGGATGAAATAGCCTAGAATAACCTCAATTATTTTGAAAAAGAACTTCCCATTCATAGAGGAGAGCCACCCCATCAGATAGCAATACTGATATACTATAAAGTTATAGCGATCAAGAGGGTATAGTATGGGTTTAAAAATAGACAAATAAATTAATGAAACAAGTTGAAAAAGTGATTCATATACATATAAAAATTTAATTCCCAGAAAGTGGGGGCATTTTAAATGAGTTAAGAAAGGACAGGCTGTCCCAAGAGCTGTGTTGGGACAACTCAGTTCTTCATTTAGACACTGCAACATAACGGTTCATCATGTGCTAGCAAATTCAGTCTCCTGGCATTGTCAGAAATGCAAATTCTCGGGTCCCACCCCGGACCTGCTGAATCCAACACTGTGTGGTGTCTTCATAAGCCCTCCAGAGGACTGTGATGCCTTGGCAAGTTTGGGAATCATAGTGTTACATATATTCTGGGTCCTAAATTACACCTCTCTAAATCGTTGTGAAATCAGAACAAAGACCACACACTCACTGGACAGCATGGCACACTCATCTCATAATGTAAATTTACTTGGGAAAATCATTTTAGTGGAAAAGTCACTAGTATCAGTAAAATTCCACTTCCAGAAATTCAAAGTTGGCAACAAACATGAAGATGTTTGTTCAAAAAAACCAAATTAACATTTTTTTAATGAAAAAAGTTAAAATCCAGTAATAGGGGAATGATTTTATAAATTCCCAGCATATATTTGTTTTATTAGACAATCATTAAAAAATTAGAGAGGCCCTTATATTCAGGTATAAAAACATCATTAGAATAAATGAAGCAAAGAAAAACTGTTTGTATTTCATTGCTCATTTGATATTAGAAAATTATGCTCAAATTACATTTTTTGTGACCAAATAATACTCAAACTGTTATTTCTGAGGAAGAAAAATTTTTACAGTGAAGGAAGATAATTTTCCATTATAAACTTCTGTATTTTAAATATTTACTATGAAAATGCATTTTTGTGCTCTTCGTATAGTTAAAATACAGAATTCTGGTATGTAGTGGGCACAAGTCAAAGATGCCTGAGGTCCTACTCATGTGTGTGGGACAGTGTTTCACAATTAAGAATGTTCTGACCTTTCACACTCACAATCACATTATTTGTAAATCTTTCATGGCATTGTAATAATAAAACTAATCTATTCAGCAGAAGTATTGTTATTTTAAAATGCCATTTTAAGTGACTGGCACATAGGACTCTATAAGATAGAACAGTGGTTGAAGATACAGATATGGTATCAGACTACCTGGTTCAAATCCTAAATCTTTCACTCTAGTTGTATGAGCAATGACTCTGGCAATGTATTAAATATTTTTGTACCTTAGTTTCTTATCCTAAAATGAGCATTGTTGCAAAAATGAAATAATTTAATATGTGTAAGGTACTTAGAACACAGTAAACACTATATAAATGTTAGTAGGTATTGTTGATGTTGCAGATATATATCCACAGAAATGTCTACTTTACTCTTCCATTAAGAAAAAAATAAAGAATTTTTTCTTTTCCACAAATTGTGTGTCTAAGCTCAACCATTCTCAATATGTCTTTCTCAATTGTCCATTACTATATATTTTCCTTTCCATGTTCCCTTTTGTTTATAAATGATAATGTGTTAGTCCATTCAAAAGAAACTCAAAAACTTTTTGTCACTGCTGTTTATCCTTCACTTAATAAGGCACATAAAAAGGCTGGTAGATATATTCCCTCCATCCCTTCTTTTCTTTTAATCATCAAATATTTTTGATCTTCTAATATACTAGACACTGAGGACACAGATCACAAAAGATAGATCAGACTCTGGTCTGTCTAGATGGCTGAAAGCAAACTAATGCCAAAACTCACATGAGATAAATATGCAGCTAAATATCATGAAAGTTCTTTATTTTTTAAAATATATTTTATTGATTATGCCATTACAGTTGTTCTGTTGCCCCCCCTTCATTCCCCTCCAACCTGCACACCCCCTCCCCCACCGTTCCTCCCTTTAGTTTATGACCACATGTCTCAAGTTCTTTAGATTCTATATCTCCCCTACTATTCTTGCCCTCCCCCCCTATCTATTTTCTACCTACCATCTATGCTACTTATTTTCTGTACCTTCTCCCCCCTTCTCCTTCTCCCACTCCCCTGTTGCTAACCCTCCATGTGATCTTCATTTCTATGGTTCTGCTCCTGATCTAGCTATCCTCTTAGTTTGCTTTTGTTTTAGGTGCGGTTCTTAATAACTGTGAGTTTGCTGTCCTTTCACTGTTCATCTTTTTTATCTTCTTTTTCTTAGGTAAGTCCCTTTAACATTTCATATAATAAGGGCTTGGTGATGATGAACTCTTTGAATCTGATCTTATCTGAGAAGCACTTTATCTGTCCTTCCATTCTAAATGAAAACTTTGCTGGATAGAGCAATCTTGGTTGTAGGTCTTTGGATTTCATGACTTGGAATACTTCTTCCCAGCCCCTTCTTGCCTGTAAGGTCTCTTTTGAGAAATGTGCTGACAGTCTGATGGGAACTCCTTTGTAGGTGACTGTCCCCTTATCTCTTGCTGCTTCTAGGATTCTCTCCTTCATTTTAATCTTGGCTAATGTAATGATGATGTGCCTTGGTGTGTTCCTTCTTGGGTCCAAGTTCTTTGGGACTCTCTGAGCTTCCTGAATTTCCTGGAAGTCTATTTCCTTTGCCAGATTGGGGAAATTCTCCTTTATTATTTGTTCAAATAAGTTTTCCACTGCTGGCTGTTCCTCTTCCCTTTCTGGCACCCCTATAATTCTGATGTTGGAATGTTTAAAGATGTCCTGGAAGTTCCTAAACCTCTCTTTTTTTGAATTCTTGTTTCTACATTCTTTTCTGTTTGGTCATTTTTTCCCTCTTTCTGGTCCACTCCTTTGATCTGAGTCCCAGTTTCCTTTCCATTACTATTGGTTTCCTGTGCATTTCCCTTCATTTCAATTAGTTTAGCCTTCATTTGTTCCTCTAATTTGTGACTAAAATCAACCAGTTCTGTGAGCATCCTGATCACCAGTGTTTTGAACTGTGCATCTGAAAGTTTGGCTATTTCTTCATCACTTAGATTTATCAGCTCTGGGGCTCTAAGTTCTTGAGCCATGTTTTGATCTGTTCATGCCTGTTAGGTATGAGGAGCAGAGCCTTAGTTGTTCACCAGGGCGGGGCCTCCCAGGTGGCTGGTTTGTGACGCTGTAGGTGGGGGCGGGGTCTGAGAGGGACATGAAAGTTCTTTAAACCAAATAAATACTTTGCCCTCATCAGAAGAAAAATTGTGAGTCTATTCATCTACTCCAGTGGTTCTAAGAGCGGGTGGTGGCTCCTCTTACTACATGTTAAGCAGAGGTCAAGGACAATTGATGTCCTGCCATGTACTTGGCTTATTTCTTCACAAAGAGGAGATGCCCCAATCTTTCAGGATCTTTAAATGTCCCTTGGGACATTCCTTGAAGTGAAAAACCTGTCTACCACTTTCTTCACATATAACCTAAAAAAGAAACCCAAAACTCAAACCGCAAAGTATATATTTACCACTGGATTTGAGAGTACTTTGTCCTTTGGGGGAAATTTATCAACTCTGTTCACCATTCTGGAAAATCCTATCACAAACAGTAATACCACTGAGCACTACTTGAGTCATCAGTACTATCTATACCTTTGTATCGACATGGGTGTGGCACACCCTGTACCTGTAGCTGCCACCTCCACGGTCCAGGCATCTTACCCTTTCTTTCTTTCTTTTTTTTTGCACTTTGAGATCAGAGTACTTACATGTTGAAACACACATTATTTTATTCTAAGTTGTTTTCCTTTCATTTCTCCTTTATGTTTCATTGATAGGATTGCACTGATATTTTGTCTTAGCTGTATATAAATAAGGTTGTATTATCTAGGAATTTTACTTCAGGAGAGTATAAGGCATGGCAAACTATTTGGTTTAAAGAGGGATTTGATATCTTAAGAATTGGAGTTATTCACATCAGAGGTCAGAAAAGCCACTCAGCTGGAAAAGATGAGGAATGGGGTTCAATGAGGTTAGTTTTTGCCTGACTCTGGAAAAACAAAAAAATGAGTAATTTAAAGCTGGAAGCAAATTCAGCTACCTGGTGTAATCTCTTCATTGAACACATGAAGAAACTGAGAACTAAGGTATATGACAAATATGAACTACTAGTTAATGGCTAGACATGGATCAAACTGAAAAACTTGGGACAATTCTTTGGGCAATCTTTTTAGAACACACATTGCCCTCTGTATTGAGAAAGGTAATTGGGGTAGGTGGAATGGAGAAAACCAAAGGGGACTGGTCAAGCGATTAATTCTGAAGCTGGCAATTCTTTCAGTGATTGTTTGGTGACCAGAAATATTTCATCCGTAGCCTTTAAGGTTTGCTTGTAGCCAAGAGAAAAGTGATGAAACAAACTGAGAATAGCCCTGGCTGGTGTGGCTCAGTGGACTGAGCATGGGCCTGCAAACCAAAGAATCACTGGTTCAGTTAATAGTCAGGGCACATGCCTGGGTTGCAGGCCAGGTCCCCAGTGGGGGATGCATGAGAGGCAACCACACATTGATGTTTCTCTCTCTCTTTCCCTCCCTTCTCCTCTCTAAAAATAAATAAATAAAATCTTTGTAAAAAAGAAATTTAAGGACAAAAGGGTATAAGAAGAAAATAGAAATCAATTCTGGAAACACCAACATGTACAGCCATGTAAATTATTTTGACATAAATGATACAAGTCAATTACCATTATTTTCACTTTTCCCTTTTAATTATGGATAATCAATTACTGGGATAATTGGAGGGGTCTTCGCTTTTTGGATGCTTTACCTTAAAATAAAGGCCAGGCCATTGGTGGGTAGTGCTTAACATGAAATATTTGTTGCTTATAAATGGTTAAAATGTGAAGGGTATTAGAGAACCCTGGTCAAAAGCATCTCTCATTAGAGATAGCTGAAATTCTACTTCCTGAAGCAAACCAGCAAGAATGTTGATTTTGGAAAGGCGGGGTGGGAGAGGAAAGGAGTTGGCAACATGACTGATTCTGACCACCGTTGTAACCCCGGCGCTAACACCAAAACCTCAACCAAAGAGACACTTAAATATTCACAAAGGGAAGAAAGGGAAGGGAGGTGAGAGGAAGGAAAGGAATTAATCCATAAACACACTGAGGAGGACCAATGTATTTTTCCCAGCACTTCTGCGTGAATACATGTTAACAAATTATATTGTTCTGGCTGTAATGGCAGGGGAAGTGCTGAAGGAATGTGGCTTCCATCTGGTTTGCTTCTTTACCCAGGGAAAAACTGTTATGACTCAACAATGCCTTCTATTTGAATCCTTTCTCCATAAAAAACATTTTCTTCAAGTAATATTTAATTAATTCTCTAATACGGAATGTGTTATTGAAGTGCCTTCCATTCCCGCTCCATGCTAAGTAAACAGAGTTTCAAATGGTTAAGGTCTTAGAAGACTGATAACCAAGCAAATGTTTATTCTCTTTAAAATTCATTCATTCTTCAAAGCTGTTTAAATTGCTCCTGCAGAATCCAAACACAAATGTCTCACTGAGTTTAAGAAACGTGAAAAAGCCGAAGTCCTGCCTTATATTTAGAACAACCATCGTCAGATTTTTCTACATAGCACAAAGTGCCTTAATCAAGATCTTTTAATATAATATCCAGAACAGGCAGGTATTTACATAACAAACATATATTTTGTTTCTTGTATGACTTAGGCACACACATTTTCAGATTTTTTCTCTTTCACTAGAATGATTTCTGTATATTTGTTTTGCCTTGATGAAGGACTGAATTTTCAGAAAATAACTGCTGCAAATAAGTTCCTATACGACAACCACCTCAGTTCATGTCCTTGGAGATCTTCCTACATGGAGGTGGACTAAGAGGACGTTTTAGCTATTCTCATTGGTGGATGGCTGTCCTTTGGTCTCAGTTACATGTGGAGGTCTACTAACTGAACTTGGCAGGGGCTAACTGCTGATGCGTGATCAATGCGGAGGACGGCAGACACCGGGGCCATTACACTTGGCAGGCATCATCTCCCACTGCGTGCATTTTGATCAATGAAACTGTGAGCTTGTTTTCAACAGTTAGAATTTGGAAGAACAAAAACCTATCATTTTGCTCATCTCCAAAAGTCTTCTACATTATTTCACCAATGAAAATGTCCTGCCTTCCTGCCTTACAGTATTAGAGAGTAATGAAGAGCTCAACCCCTTGGGTTATTCTGTCTGGATTTCAATCTTGGCTCTAACACTTAGCTGCTGCATGAACTTGGGCAAATTATGTAACCTCTGCTTTGGATTAAGAGCAGGAGCCTAGCTAAGCACACATTACTGGGAGAAGCTGAAAGGGAATCTGCCTGATTGAGCCGCGGACATCTATTGCTTTTCCTGAGAGATGGTACCCCACTGGCCTGGTTTGGCAAGGGGAGGCAGGACTGTGTGTGTTTATGGGTATTTAGTTTTAAGGGACTCTGGGACTTAAAAACAGAATTCTGCCATTATTCTGAATCTGTACAATTTTTTAATAAATAGCTCCTTTCCTTTTCATAAGAATCTGGCAATGGGATTTACAGGTTTTGGTTTTTTTTTTGTTTTTGTTTTTCGTGGTGAACAATAGAACCCAGAGTGGTTCTACTACAAACTTACTGGATCATTTAAGAATTATATACATTTACACATGAATATGCTGTTCTCAGAAAAGCACCTGGCACATTACAGGTAAATAAACAAATATTTTGGTGGTTAAATTCTGTTGCTTACTTTTGATTTCACTTTTTGTCAGTGACAAAGACTTAATACAGTAGTAGCCATTGACATGGTAACTGTCAGATTCACCATATCCAAATATAATTCATCTTCTCCCTCACCCATGTGTGTTTCCAAAACCTGCTCCTGGTGTTCTATTCCCTATCTAGCTAAAGGCCTAGCCAGATCTCAAGCTAGAGAACTCAAAGAAATCTTTCCCTTTATTCCCTCTCCTTTAGTCTTAAACTGAAGAAGTTGCCAAGTCTTGTCCAAATTGCTTCCTTCATATCCTGATTCAGGCTCTTCTTTCTTTTCCCCGGGACAGCTTCAAAAGCTCTCCGGGTCTGACTACTCGCCACTGTCCACCTTCCAATCCACCCTATGCACAGCCACCAAGTTTCTCTTCCTAAAACACAACCCTGACCACATGACTTCTAATTTTTTAAAGTGTCCATTCTATAAATATACTGTATATTAAGTAAAAGCCATCAGCCTCCTATTGTACTAGCTAGATGTTGGCAATACAGAGACAGACAGATCCTGCTTTCAGAAGGCTTATAGCCTAGTAGGGCCATAAATAAGTGAGTAGGCAATTTGAATAATGTGGTGCACACTATTTATGTTGCTATGCCTAAGGCTCTATGACATTAAGGAAAAGGCAGTAAGTAACGTAGACTAGGAGGGGAGCATATAGAGAAAGGCTTCCTTTTAAGGTGTCAATTGCTAAAACATAGTGTTCAGTTACTTCCTATGGCATTTGGTAGATTGCAATTTCCGCAGTTGCAACCTGGCATCCAAGGCCCCCACAAAGCAGCCTGAGCTCGTTTCCAGCCGCTACTCGCACTCTATGTCCTAGCCAACTTATCTTTTCACAGTTCCTCAAAAGAGGCCGAGGACCAGCGCTTGGTTTTCGTTTGTTTTAGTTCTCCTAGTCTAGAATGGCCACCTTTCTCCTTATCATTTTCAAGGAATAGCTTCAACGACCCCACCTCCTCAGTGAAGCCTGCTAAGCTGTCCTAGTTGGAATTACTCTGTTTTTTTTCCCTCCTCCCCTACATGCTTCCTACCTCCATTTAACGTTGTCCCAGTCTGCCTTGTTTCTAGAAGAGTAACTACACACGTGTCCTTTTCTTCCCCCGGATTGTGTGCTCTTAGAAGGTGGTGCCCATCTTGTTTTTCTTTGCATTCCCAGGAGGGACTTTTACAATAACTGACACCCAGGAGGTGCTCGGTAAGTGTGTGTTGAACTAAATCGGGCACTTCCCTGAAAAGCCCTCTGGTCAGAAGAAAAGTGGCTAAAGATTTTCTTGTTTGCTCCAGCTCTGAGGGGGAGAATTTTTAACAGGAAGGGGAAAACACTTCCATCTGGCTATTTTAAAATTGTGCGGAAAAAAAGTATTATCTTTCTTTGTTGCAGGGCTTTTCAGATGCTTTAAAAAACATTCTTGAAATCCAAAGTCAGAAATGGTTTAGAATTCTGACCTGATTGGAGCAAGCACAGTGATTTTAAGATTAAGAAAACTGGACTGAAACTAATTGAGGTATTGCAGTGGCTTTGTGACTTCAGATTACAAGTCTTAATTATGAAACATTTCGGGTTTGCATTTGCAGTTGAATAATTTACATAGGATATACCCCAAATGAATGAAGCAATTGTAAAATTAAAAAAGGGCAGAAAGCTGTAAGCTGGATGATGAATGTGCAAGTAAAAGACAAAAGGAGTATAAAATATTTTTGTTATCCTTTACTTACAGCATAATTTATACTTTCAAAGGAAAAATAGCTTATTTAATCATGTCTTCATAACGCTTAATGCAATGGGGAGTCTTAGCAGTTGTGAATACGTGTTATTTCTATGAGACAGGAGGAAAGAATATCTGGCTTAAAGTCACTCGAAGGCTGGTAAGAGCTGGACTGAATCCTCCCCTGACAATCAGTCCTCTATTTCTCTCACTAGTGACAGGTCCTGATGCTCCCACAAGCGTCATAAATTAAACTCAGAGTCAAACACACAATTCATAAACTGAGGCAGAGATTTCCAGTGAGACTGTGTTTCTCTTGTTCCCTTCATTTTTGAAGAAAATATTTTATTTATTTTTAGAGAGAGGGGAAGGGAGGGAGAAAGAGAAGGAGAGAAATATCAATGTGTGGTTGCCTCTCACGTGGCCCCCACTAGGGTCCTGGCCTGCAACCCAAGCATGTGCCCTGACTGGGAATTGAATTGGCGACCCTCTGGTTCACAGGCTGCACTCAATCCAGTGAGCTACACCAGCCAGGGCTGTGTCCTTCACTTTGAACACTATGTTCCCATCAGGACTACCTAATCTCTCAAAACTAAGTGACTCTACCTGACATAAGTGACTTTTCGGAAACTCCTATAATTGTAAAGCATTAGAAAAATAAATTCGCCAAGTTCTAGTTACTGTGTGATTGCACAGAAATGTGTAATTGGACATTTGAAGCATGCTGTGCATTGAATTCTGGGAGTGGAGGAGGGGGCGCAGGGGAGGAGATAGGGGTGCTGATATGTGAGGGCAAGGAGAAGGCATTTCCCTGAGGCTTCCTTGGTAACCATGACAAAGAACTCTTGTTCTATACTTCGTCAGCTGAATTTCTAGAAGGAGAAGAGCAGAGGGGTTAAAGAGTAGGGGCACTGGACTGGATAGCTTGAGTTTGAATTTTGGCTCTTTAGTGTGACTTTCAAAAGTCTTCCCTAGCAGTAAAATTGGGATACAAATCTCTATCTTATTTACAGCATGGTTACATGGGTTAAATGACATAAAATGTGTAAAAGACTTTGGCATCTAGTCAGTCCTCAATAATTTAGCTATTATTAGTATCAAGGTAGTAGAGAATTATCCATTTTGATTTTCCATATATGATCATATAAAAAGCAGGATGTGGGTGGAAACGGAGATAAGGCAATGGAAGAAAAAGAAGGGTATTTGTGACAAGGAACTGAAAGTGATATTGGAGACAGATTTCTACATGATGAATACAAGACAATTTCCACATGATTTCATTCTTCTTGAAGGAGAAAGGCACCTGTATTGATGGAGCATGAACACAAGAGGACGAAGAGTAAATGATCCATCTAAAAGACTTAATGTCTTTATTAAAATGTCATCATTCTTTAAAGTCCAAAATTGGGATCAGTCGGTCGTGATGAAGATGTTTACATTCTCATCCTGAGCATCAGACTTGCATTGCTGGTTGTGGCAGTTTGTTCTGCCCTGGAGAGTGTGGGCGGGCAGGCCAGTCGATTCTCCACTTGGGTGAGAGTACCAGATGCCACCATCGAATAGGTCCTCAAGGCTAAAGCAGCTCGGGGTGACCCACAGAGCTGCCGCCTGCATTTCTGACCCCTCCGAGTGGAAGGAAATGCCAGCTGAGAAGCCAGGAAAGCCCTCATCGGTACAAATTCTCTGACTCAGTGCTTCTTAACAGCTACCAAAACTTGGGTTGAAAGAAACCACTGAAGAAGGACTTGCTGAAGCGCATTTTCACATCCCATTTTTCTAAACCCTCGTAGTTCTATCCTGGATTAAACCGGATTTTCAGAGAATCATGAATTTATATGGCACATGCTGGTGAATTATAAACCTGTTTTGTTAAAGGGCAACTTGGCGTGATCAAATCAGCTTATATTAAGAGACAGGCTTTAAAAAAATCTTAAAAACATGTAACTACATGAAAACCGTTGGAGAGTGTGTCCTGCACAGTACATAATGGCCACTTGAGGCCTGTCCTTGGGGAAAACGCTCTGTCATTTGCTGTTCAGAAGCAGTTGGCCTTCTGCTAAGCGACCTGTTTGTTTCTCTCTTATGGACCCTGTAAATTGTAGAACTCATCATGTGTATCTTTTTCACTGGATACTGGAAAGTTTGTGGCAAATTTTTGTCTAATCTCTAAAAATATTTTTTTTGTATTCTTTTGCCTTTATTGTACTTTTCTATCATTATATTCTCTTTGTCTTATATTTGTCATCATCAAAATTTTATTTTACCTTGCCACCTGTTATGCTGACTTCAGTCATTTGTTATAACTGAATGAATGGATGAATCCATGCTTCTAATGAAGTTATAGCATGATTAAAAGGATAAAGGACAGAGGGCATGACAATTTATATACATATATAGTGTTCTAAAATTTCAGATAACAGGAGTGCTAGAGGCAGGCAGTCACTAGCATAGGTTTACCAGCTCAAATATATTGGATGTTGTATCTCTCAAATTCTTTAGGTCTTTTCCTCATGGTGGCAAACTGGCTGCTGTGGCTCTGCTAATTTTGCTGGTGATCAAAGCAGGATGAAAGGGATAGAAGCAATGGACAATCTCAGTGGTCAGAACTGTGTCACACTGCCACCCATACATATCAGGGAGACCAGAAAGACAATTGGTAACATTTACAGCCTATAGAGCATGTGTAGGTAAGTGAGAGGGTTGGGATTAGGTGCTGGGTGCAACAACACAAACTCTGCCATAGGCATCAACCATGGAAATATGGCAATTCATTAAAATGACTCTAGACTTTCAACCATCAGGTCAAGTTTGAGTGATATTCTCTATTTTCTAGCTTTTCAAGGAAAATATAAGCTCACGTTTAAAATACAGAAGCACTTACCCAATTTTGGTGGTTTGTGTAAGGAATAAAATAAAGTGTGACGATGGAAAAACAGATTTCTTTCCCAGACAACTTAGCATGCCCTGCACCCAGGAAGGCTGATCTTACTATAGGACATGGCATCAATGCATTAGTTCTGGGTGTGTTTTTCTTTAAGAAAGTATTCAACCTAAAATGCTTTCAGTTACCCAGCTAAAATCAGTTACTTTGTTTAAATCAGAAAGAATATATTAATATATTTGACACTTTTGAAGGTGAAATTAACAGGTCACGATTACCAGGGCACTAGCTCTGTACCATTGTTTTTACTGCAACACCGTGTTCTGTTCTGGAGCTACACCCTGTTGTGTGAGCAGATATGAGTAACCCATGGCAGCCTGTCTTTTTGGAGGAGGCTCTACTGGCTGATTTGGCGATTCTAGAATTTTCAGTGGAACAAACTCCACGCTATGAAGTTAAAGCTGCTCTTCAGTTCCAACTTTGACAATCTATTCTAATAGATTTGGCAGAAGTTCCCTAAGCTCAGTCATTTGTCTAATTTCAAGGTCTTGTCCAATGTAGAGGAAATCCAGGTTCCAAGGGCATGCTTCCATAGCCACCATGTATTAGAAACAGATGGGGTTCTTAAGGCAGAAGCATGAAGACTCTCACTCATTAAAAGAGGAAATAAAATAGAATTAAATAATAAATCAATCACAGGAGCAGGTATATTAACATTCTTGCAAACTCGTAAAGAGAAAACACTCATCTTGCAAATCCTCTGCTAAAGCTGGGCAGAAAAGCACTTTCAACAGACATAGGGGTCTACATAGTAAGTTCACTTCAAGGAGAAATTCAATGAGAATTTCCCCCAAAAGGCGATTCTGCTCAGCTTGATACAGGCTCAAGCAATGTTTGGAATTTTAACTGCAGTATCTGGACTCATTTATTATGGCTTAGTGGTCTAAGTAACAATTTAATAACTGAAAATTGGGTGTTCCAATCTCTCTCACCAACGATTTTCTTTGACCTTGGATAAGCACTTGACTCTCAAGAATTACTTTACCAGGCTTTTATTTTTGTCCCATAGCATAAAAATAACTTTTAAAAGTGGTAGATCAAATATACAAGTCACAAAAGTGGAGAAATTAAACTAGTAATGATGTGCCTTCACTCTAAATATAGAGTTGTTTCATCCCTTAAATGATTTCACCTTTTTTTGTAGGAAGCACAAGGCCTTGAATAAAAACAAAATGAAACATTGTCTTGTTTCCCTGAGGTTTCTGTCTATATCTGGAATGTCTACTATTAAAATGCCATTCTTTATTAACTGTTGGCAACATCTGGTGAACCACTAAAAATACCCTTTTGTATGAGACAAAAGGAAGACTAGAAATCTATTTCTCGATGAGTAGACAATTCTAGGTTTGGGGGAAGCACTACTGGGAATCAAAGGGTTTGACTGAATGACCTTTTGAACTCCTATCTAATCAGTCTTACTGGTGCACTTCTTTAAGCAGAAAGAACTTACCCAGTAGATCCAAGAACGGCAACAGGCACAGCAAACACACACCCAATTTCCACGTGTTTACACGTATGGGAGGAGTTACAGAAAGGATGGGTATAGAAAGAGAAGAGAAAATCTGATGGTCAAAGGCTTTGAAAGTAGTAAGCCTGAGAAAAGTAGCAGGAAAAGCAAGCAGAGCCTTTTATTTAACCCTGCCTAAAAGAGAATCATGCCTGAAAGAGAATCACACAATTTCAGGGTCTGTTCCTTATTAGTAGAGTCAATAGATCATCCCCGTGCCTCTTGCAGATGAAAAACCACATACACTTGGAAGATGATGTTCCAACTTTAAATCAAATTAAGTAACCAAGAAAAAGAAAACACCTCTATAGAAAATGACTTCTCTTTTCTTGCTCATTGAGAAAACATCAGAATTTCAAGAATAGGCAAAATAAAACTGTGAATTCTTAAATAAGTGGAAGGGTCACCTTCTTGGGCTGGAGATGAACAGATGTTGTTTGCACAGGATTGAGTCAACTCTGTGAAAAGCAGTTCCACAAAACTATAATTTTACATATTTCCACTGTAGAATTAATATTTCTGTGATGATTTAAACATAGAGATGTAGCAGTTTTGCTTATCAGTTCATTTTAATAATAACAGTTAATACTTTAAAAATGCTTCATGTATGCCCAGCTCTGATCTCAGTATCTTACACTCAGTGTATGTGACTAACCACAATCCTGTGGTACAGCTGCCCTTGTTACCCCCATTTTCACAGAGGAAAATTTTGAAGCAAACTTCCCAAGAGCACACAACTAGTAAGGGTTAAAGGTCAGGATCCGAGCTTAGTCTATGTGGGCGGGGCCTAGAGCCCCTGCTCCAAACCATGGTTCCATTCACCACGTTTTCAACGTGGTGAAACATCACCACCGTTTTCAACATCTTAGCCCGAAGAGTGGAAGGACACCATTCAAGAAAACAACAGACAAAAGCCATTATATCACAACCATTTCTCCTTAACTATCCCACTTCTTTTGTGTGAAACAAAATTTTATGAAATTTTGCTAATCTCGCAAGACCTAGCATCAAAAGCCTAGTTGAAGAGTGGATGTTTGGTTTCTAACGAGAATACATGTGGCCGTGTTCTTTTATTAGGGATCACCAGTCTTGCCTGTCACTAACAAATATTCTACTAAAGCATGGCTCAGGGTTCCAGAGAAGAGCTGAGTTCAAGGATGAACCAACCATCATAATCCCACAGCACCGGGAAACTCACAAGAAAGACCACAGAGGACTGAAGCTGGGCTCTGTGATGCGGAAATGACATTAACCTAGTCACAGAAAGGGTCAACGTATGAATGACAGAATAGATGCGTGGATCATTGAAACTGCTTGGAAGCATCTTGCCTGGTCAATCTATTGCCTTTTAGTTTTTATTATTTCCAAATAATTGCATAGGAATTATTATAGATCACATTCTCTTTGCTTCCCACTAAAACCTATTGGCTCTTTCTGGATCAATAAAACTGTGCTGAGAAATTATTTATTTCTATTTCCACCACAGTGTGTCAAAGGAGCAGTTCTCTTTGCAAAGTGGAATGGCATACTGTCGAACGATAGGATTGCTGAGTATGGTCTCTTTTACCAAAAGGTCTGCAGGGCGAAGAAGAGCCTCTGGTCTCATGACGCTTTTTCAATACATGTGAACCAAATGTCTAAACACTCTCTCCAGTGAGGACAGATCATACTCAGAGTGGTGTAAGGTAGGCACCGCTGAACTCCGAGAATTGACAGGAGGGGCTGCAAGAGCAGCAGAGGGCAAAAGGAAGAACTGAGATGGAGCAAAGACAGAAAGTAAGGGGAAGCAGAGTGAGAGGAGGAAGGAGAGGTGGAGAGAGGAACCATAGCAAAGGAGTGGCATCTGTGCCCTGGTTGTTCAGCATATTTTCCCACGTTGTAGGGTTGGGCAGAAGCCAATGCTGTGCCAGTGCCTGCACCCCTGGACACCCTGATGCCTTAGAGAGTAGAATGCTTATTATTTCCATTTTGCTCATCATTCTTTGAGGATTGGTGCAGACTTTGAGGACTGAGCAATAAAGAGCTCCATCTCCATGAGCATCAGAATGGTTCCTTCCACATGGACTACAGTGCTGACTCAAATCTGGTTCCTTTCAAGGATTTGTCACCTTGGGTATCTGTTGAATTTAATTGCTTCCCTTTTTATGACCTTAAGGCAGAATTAAGGAATTAGTAGGCTTTAGAAATTGAGCTGTCCTCTGACCCAGGCTATAATTCATCTATTATCCACAACTTCAGTATGTCCCAAACTCACTCGCTCTTAAGTGCAAGGTTCTCCGGGTGTGATTAAATTTAGCCCTCTATCAGATACAAATGGCTGAGCTGTCACAACTTCTTGGAATATTTTTATTTTAAATTCGGAGAAATGTATAAATGTCTAGAAAAATCCACTCACATCTCTACAAAGTCTTGAAAACTATAATTTCCCTGCAAACCACTGAGAATAGAAAAGGCATACTATCTTTGCATACCAGAGCACCAGCCACCATAAAAAATAGTTCTGCTCTGTCCAAATCCAGTAATGGATATCAATTACTTGGAAAACTGTTTGTAATGTAACTTACTGCTATCTTTTTAAACAGGCTATTTAAAATAGGAGTCGTGATATCCTACCAAGCATCACAAGGAGAGTGGTTTTCGGGTTTCTTTAAGTGAGCTGACTTTCAAAAGATTTTTGAAATTGATTCTGAAGACTGGAAAACTGCATTATCAGCTTCAGGCTCAAAAGCAAGAATCTATAATTTTTAATGGTAATATACACAGTAATTATGGCATGTCTGTAGCATGTCAAAATAAGAACACAGTATTTCCAGTTGGGAAAAAAATCACAAAGTTAGGTACAGTAATACAAAATGAACATTTATGTTTTTTTACCAGGATATTTTCAAACAAAGGATCCACAGAGCTCAGCAATTTACTACAGAGTTCTGCTTCTTGTCTTTATTTCGCATAAAGGTCACCATTTGAGATGTAAAAACCTCAAAAGCAACATATGGCTCAACCCACAGCTCTTGAGAGCTGTGTTATTGTTTTAATATCTCTTGAGAGGAATTAATAGAGAATGCAGGAACCCCAAATTCAGGAACAACCATCAGCATTATCCAAAAATTTAACACATGCTAGGCAACTCTGTAATCTATCCAAAGCCCTAGCAGGCTAGACTGTTGTCAAAAAAAAAAAAAAAGAAAGAAAAGAAACAGAAGTCAAGCAGCAGCCCTCAAGACACTTGAAACATAAAAGTCACCCTTACATCTCCACTGCCAGATTTCATTAATCAAATCAAAAACAGAAAGCAAGGTTGTAAAGACTATGATAATTTGGAAGCCACCACTAGATCCTTTGTCCTCGTATATTAGCCCCCAAACTGAAGTTACAATGATAAAAGATAAACGATCTTGAAGTTTGAGCCGGAGTCATTTTATCTGCATAATCCTTAGCTTCCTCAAGCACAAAGCAAGACTAACAAACCTATCTACATACCTCAAAGATTATTATGAGGCCCAGGAGATAACATAGGTGAAAACTGAGCGGGAAGTATAAGGTGCTAAATAAATGTGAAGCATTACTATAACAAGCTCACGAATTATGTGTTAGAGGTGTTTTTGTCGCCTGTTTAGATGGACCCAATGTTTATAACCATTAAAGGTGATTTGTATATTTTTTAGTAATCATAATTATTCTTCTCTCTTTCAAGTTTTCCACTTATGCAAATGGGACACCACATAGGTAATATTAAAGTAGATGTTAAATGTGTAAATCTTTGTTGCTTATGCTGCAGTTTAAGTTCTATCACTATATGGTCATCTTCTGAAGTTAGTAGGAAAACAAGTGAAATATATTTGTTGTTTTATTAAAATGGGAAAATTAAGAAGAGAAAAATACTTTGGGAAATAATTCTAATACTACTTTCAAATAACAAATATGTTGGTAAGATTAATTCACTGCAGAAAGTGGTTGTCCTACATCTCCGTTCCTTTTATGAATAACTAAGCTACGTCAGGAGGCCAGGAGTGAGACGAGGCATCCCTTTCAGTGATGAGTGATTTAGGACTGAAGTTACTCTGTAAGCTTTACTACATGAGAACAAAATGTTGATTTCTTCGCTTGAATGTTTTAATTAAGGGCTGAAAGCTCATCCTTCCTGATTCTTATTTTGTAAACTTAGCCTTTCTGTTCAAGAACTCATCTCCTGTAAATTGAAGACACAAATGATAAATATGCATGGAGCCAGAGGAGACATGCGTGCTCGCTGCCTGCCCCTGCTTGGGCCCATCTGCTCTGATGGCAAGGTGCCCGCAGGCAAGCTGGCCCATTCTACTTGAGCGGAGCCGCTGGCCTCACAAGAGTCTGTGTGTGGGTGCACTGTAGCGCGATCTAGCTTTCTGCAAGGAGTCCTTCCATCCAACCTGCATATGGGTCTGTTTGCACTTGACCACACTTGTTGGCTCTCATGTGTCATAAAACAAGTGCTCCTAGCATGAATAAAAATAGGGCAGGGCTGTGCTAGTATTTCAGGCATCAGCGAACACAGAACACATGCAGAGTTTCCTGTAGAAAATGGCTCATGGTGGTCAAGGAAGCCATGCACAAAAGAGGAGGAAAGTTATCCATCTTTATGGCTTTTTTTTAAAATCTTCACTCTGGATATGTTTCTATTGATTTTAGAGAGAGGAAGGGACAGGGAAAGGGAGAGAGAAACATCGATGTGAGAGAGAAACACCAATCAGTTGCCTCTCATACATGCCCTGACTGGGGACTGAATGAGCAGTACAGATATGTGCCCTGGCCGGGAATCAAACCCACAACCTTTTGGTGTACAGGACGGTGTTCCAACCAACTGAGCCACCTGGACAGGGCCATCTATTTATTTTTAGTGTAAGAAGTAAGGAGGAATATTACCCTGGAAGTCCCAGAGTGAGCACTTTTATTGTCCCACATGAAGGCATATTTACCTCTCTCATATACTTATATCAAGGTTGCAAGGACAGCAGTATGTGTGGACAACTTCCCTGCCAGTGGGGGTGCTCTTGACCTGATGGGCGGCGCCCTCTTCACAGCCCTCTTTTAACCCAAATCTGAAGGCGCTGAAGCGGAAGACAGGAGACACGGCTGAGAGGCTTCAGAATGGAAGGATAAGACTAGAGGATTTTAATGACCAACTGATCAAGGAATGGCTTTGTTCTTATAAATATTAAAGAGAAGTAACAAAAGGCAAACAAGATCATGAATAAAATCATTGACAGAGATCAGGACATATGTCATCTAAATTTACATACACACAAAGGCATCACTACAGGAGAAACCAAAGGGTAACAACCGCTACATTTACTCGTTTACTCATTCATTCATTCATTCATTCATTTATGAAATACTTAATGAGCACTGACTATGTGATAAGGATACAAAGGTGAACAAGACACATACAGAATCCCGTCCCTCACAGAGCTTGCATTCTAGTGGAGGAGAGAGAAACAACCAAATAAATGCATGCTATGATGTGAGGTGGTCATAAAGGCTATGAAGGAAAAAGCAGGACAAAGGGATAGAGAATGATGGGGGTGCTATTTGAGGGAAGGCTTTACTAAAAATGGGATTTCAACAGAGACCCGTGTGAAGTGACAGTGAGCCATGGGAAACTCTGGGGGGGGGGGGTCCAAGTAGGGGGAAGAGTAAGTGCACAGCCCTGAAGTGGACAAAAGTTGGGCTTATTTAGGGTACTGTAGTGAAGTAGAGGGAAGGACAATGAGGAGAGTGATGTAAAATAAGGTTGGAGAGAGAGACTAACCAGATGGCGCAGAAGTTGTAGGTAATGCTTGGTAAGGAAACCGATTTTTAACCCAATGGTGACAGGAAGAGACAGAAGGTTTCGGGCCAATGGATGAATGCCATCTCCAGTTTGCACATCCCTTATGGACTGGCCATGGGAAGCAAAAGTAGAATTGGCAGTCCAGTCATTCAGGTACCAAAATAATACAGACGAGAAATAATAGGGACTTGGATTGTAGGGCTCTTGGTGGAACAGGTGAGAGGTGGTTAGCTTGCGGTCTATTTTGAAGGCACAGCTGACAGCATTACTGCTGGACTAGTTATGGAGTGTGAGGGAAAACAGGAGACAAGAACCACACCTAAATCTGGGCATGAGCAACTGGCTGACTTCTGGGAACGCTCTGAGATGAGGGAAAACTGGGATAGAAGCGTATATCAGGAAAGAGAGTAATCAAGAGTTCTGTTTGAAAGACTGAGTAAGCGGTTGTAAATAAAAGTCTATACTTCAAACTTCTATCATCAGAAAATATGGGAAAAACACTAAGAACTCATCTGTTACATAGTAAATGCTCCATAAGTTATAGTTTTTATACGGTTGTTACTGCCAAGCTGACACCATCTTTTGCCTCTGAGATATTACTCGAGGAAAAGGTTTGATGAATGGGAATAGGCTGACTCAGATAGGGCAGAATAAGTTCTAGTTCTGATCTGGAGTGAATTTCTGGGCAATGTTATTAAGTGTTTAAATATTTACCAAGAAAGGAAATGGCAGGGAACAGCCCTGGCAACTCCAAACCAATGGTCCTCAAATTCTACCCCCGTCTGGGAAGCTGTAATAAATGAAATGCTAAAGATCCACTAACGTAGAATCTTGAGGGATGGGGTCCCAGAATAAATCATTTAAGTGTTCCCGGGGCACGATGGGGACCACTGCCCGAGGACAAAATCCTCTAAGCCCTCTAAACATGAAATATTTGCCAACACCAGCTGTTAAGAGAGCAGGATAGAAAGAACATCATCATGGTCATCTTTTAAAGCTGGGCACATAAAATCCGTTTCTTAAATCCATCTAAACATACCTAGAAGAATAGGCTTATGTTTTCAGAATGGTGCTTTGAGGGCCACAGGCGACCCCCAGAAAGCCGCTGCACCTTCAAGAACATCGAAGACACCAGCTACAATAAACCATAGTGATAATACCAAAGGCTGGTGAGGATACAGAGAAATTTGAACCTTCACATTGCAGGGAGTGGGGATGTAAAATGACACACCCACTCTGGGAAACAGTTTGGCAATTTCTCATAACACTAAACATCCAGAAATTGCACACCTGGGCCCTGCACAGCGTGAATTCCATGCTATTGGGATATAAAACTGAAAGCAACGGTGAACAAACAAGAAAAATGAACAACTGAAAACACATGAACACCAACAACAGTATGGTGACTACCAGAAAGAAGGGGGTGCGGAGGGTGGTACAGGGTAAAGGGGGCCAAATACATGGTGACAGAAACGTTGATTGGGGTGGTGGACACACAGTGCAATATATAGAGATGTATCACAGAATTGTACACTTGAAACCCATCTAATTTTACTAACCAGTGTCACATCAATACATTGAATAGAAAACACCCTCTTTGGCCACACTTCAGTGCGCCATTTCTCCTTTAAGGGTGCCTCGGGTGTTACATTTAAATGATTTCCCTTATAATAAGGTCAGTGTAATTAATCTCAGGACTTACATGTCATATTGATGGCTCTCAAAGGTGTGGTCCCTGAATCAGCAGCAGCAGCAACTGGGAACTTGTCAGAAAGGCGAACTCCCAGCTCCCACCAGATAGTCTAAGTCAGAAACGTTATGTGGGACCCAGCAATGTGGAGTCTTCGAGAGCCATTCAGGTGCATGTGATGCATGCTAAAGCTGGAACCACTGCTTGTTTGTTTTGAATCCTCACTTGAGGATATGCCCATGGACTTCAGCGAAAGAGAGGAAGAAAGAGAGAGGGAGGGAAGAGAAGGGAGAGAGACAGGGAGAGAGACAGAGGGACAGGGAGACAGACACTGATGTGAGAGGGAAACGCCAATCAGTTGCCTCCCGTATGTGCGGGCCACACCTTTCAGTTACAGGATGACCTCTGACCAACTGCACCACCAGGCGGGGGCTTGAGCCACGGTTTCTTCCATATGTATCCACATCCACAGCCACAGCCACATCCACAGGTACATATATGTGTTTCTTTTCATTTCCCGGGTCCCCACTGCTCTCCGAGTTGATGTGAGATCAGGACAAAAATTACATAATTACAGATTTCCATGATCCTGCATCCGTATAAAATCCCATGAGAGCTGAGACCACACTTTAAGAACTTAACTGTCCACTGTGCAGGGAGTTCTGACGAACCACAATCTCTACGCCAACTCCCTACAGGCAGGAGAACCTCTGCTGCCAGGAGTCAGGACTCAAAAGTGACTGCAGTGCGGGCACAGAGCTCAGCGTTTGGGAGCACCCAGGTAGGATGTGTTCAGATCGGCCACTTACTAGCTGTGTGATCTCTGGCAGATCCCAATCCTGAGCATAAAAGTAGTAAGGAACCACTAATTCACAGGATTATCATGAAGAAGAAATGAGACACCACATGGGGAGGTTGCTTTGCACGCTGTATTTCACTGTGCACACATTAATTTAAAAATATTATTCTCCTTCCTCTTTATTATTTCCTTTCCAGAAACAGGTGAGCATAACGATGCATAGACTTTTGGACCTGGCACCTACTACCTTTCTCCGGCTACGTGGTTGTTTGTTTCACTGCATGAGTCTAGAGACTCGGGAGGTCTGAGCAGGTTTTCACTGCAGGGCTGTGAGGGGGGTGCAGGCAGTAGTTAATGGGGACACCCACATGTTTATGCAGCGCCTGCTCTCTCATTCAGGAAAGCTGCTGAGGCATTGTCACATGCCTCTTGATCGCTGTCTGCTTCTTGGAATTCTACGTATTTCTCTATTTCATACAACAACAAAATTTCACTTTTCTTTACGTCATGTTCTTTCACTGATTGTTTCTCTTCTTAATCATATCTCCCAAGTAAAATGTAAGCTCCCCAAGGACCAGGAAGGCATGCTTCTCCCCCTGCTCTGGGAGGTGCAGGCCTCACAAAAACACTGAGAGTGGACAGCTTCACCTTCCTCCAGTTCCACCCTGAGTTGCCTGGGTAGCTGGCTTGTCACCTTGCAATAGACTGACAGCCCCTCCAATGGGAACTTCGAGCAAATCATTCAGCCATCAGCTCTGCATCTGGCCGAGCCAGAGTAAAATTTCAGATATTGCTAGAGAAAATGACTTTAGCTGTAAAACACTATTTTTGCCTCTGAGACCTAGCACATTTTCCTCTTGGTCTGTCACTGGGTAAAAACTGACACATGTGTTAACCAAATAAACTCTAGTTTTGAAACATTTTGGTCACATTGATTATGCCTGTTGTTCATTGTCGTGTTTATTTTATGGGTTTACTTGAATCTCGATCAGTGTTTTCTAGGGTCACAGGCATGGAGATTAATATAACAGATCCAGCCCCAATAATGTACACTTTGGCAGTTTTAAGAGAGCTGAGGCGAAACACTTCTGGAAATTAAATTGAGTTCTAAAAGCTGTGTCTGTGTAAAGGCAGGGCACTCTGGAACAGTATGGCTGTTACTTCTGCCACCAATCTTAATTAAGCAACTTCCAAAGTTTTCCATGAATCATTAGCTCCACACAAGTACATTCCATTCACTGTAGTCATCCCGATTACAGCAGTGGTCCCATCTGATGGAAAGCAAATGTCATTCTCCCGTGCTGGCCTGCTAGTCTGTACCTCATCATATAGTGAGCGGTTAATTTTCATCACGGTAGAAAATGCCCATTTTTTCCCACCAAACACGCAAAATCAGGTAAACCATGATGTGTGAGATGCACACATGTTTAAGTTTTGTTGCTAGTCATCTCTCATATTGGAAAAAGTTATTTTAGTTATATTTTTGGAAGACGTCCATTCTAGGATATACCATGGTTTCTGTACCCAGAGCCTGGACACTGCTCACCCTCAGCAGACTACGTACTTCTCACGATCACCGTTCAGTGCGTTGTAACACCGCCACCACTGTGGAGCTGGGCTGAGCTCTCTGACTTCACATGGTCTCAAAATATTAGCCCCAAGTCCAGGCACGGCAGCCACGCCCTTTGTCTGCTGGACTCCCCGCTGGCGGGGGCTTCTGTGTGTGCTGAGGGAGTTTCAGGGACTGCTCTCAGCAGATGTTTGTTTGTGGAGGAGACAGCCGCTTGTTTTTCTTGTCTAAGAGTAAGGGTTACATTTTAATAGTAGTGAAGAATCTGATAGACAGTTCCTAGCAGATAAATTGGGAAGAAACAGAGAACTAGACATATGATTAGTGCATATCTGCCGATTTGAGATAAATCTGTACACTTCAAAATAACTTCATTTCTCACCTAGTGAGATGGTAAAGCATAAATTAAAAACACAAACTAGAACTTTTTTTGCAGAAATGGTTGGGAGTTTGTATACCAGGGGCATCTAGTATTTCTGTTTCATAACTCAACTTCAGTGCCCAAATCCTATAGCAAAGTCTGCTAAACACACAGCCTGGAGCAGGTGTATTTGGGGGGAGTACAGGGTCAAGGGTTAGCAGGATGACCTCATGTGCAAATTTGCACTGAGCTTAGGAAACAACACTCAGAGTGGCTGGGCATTCAACCGATAAAGCAACTTGGAACAGAGGCACAGAGAAACCGGAAGCTTCCTGAGGACAAGTTTACCTTAGGACCTGGGTCATCCACAAGCCTGATACATGTAACATCTACTATATTTAAGTATACCTATATTGTTACTTATTAGTTATGATTAGCTATTTCTGTAGGCTGAGATATATCTATAAAATTTTTTTTGAGAGCAGAACCTGACCGTGCAGATCTTTCCCCTAATCCCAACTCTAGAGAGGTCAGTTAAATAAACCACAAGGTCTGCGCGAGGGGTCACTCTCCATCCACCCAGCGGCTGCCTGTCCTAATTGCTTATCACATGAAACTGTCCTATCTCCATAAACGTTCCTTTCTTCTCCACCAATGAGAAGCTATCCTGATGCCACTTGGTCACTTCCTTAGATGGCAAGGCCCTCAGAAGGCAACTCTGAAGTTATCCTGTAGCTTCTTTCTTTTTTCACTAAGAACATAGACGTAGAGTCCAAGAACTTCAACTTGAGCCTTATTAGTTCTACAGTACCGAGAAAGTTACATGGCCTCTCTTCCTATGTTTCTCTAATCTAGGAGACAGAGTTAATAATACCGCTGCACAGGGTTGTTGAGAAGGATTAAATGAAATAATACATGTGAAGTGTTTACAAGAGTTTCTGATACATAGTGATTCTTCAGTAAATCTTCACTACTTTTATTCAACTAACTTCCCTTAGTCTGATTCCCAATTCAAGGAGCAAACTTCTGGTGATATTTTCCTTCTGTGAAGACACTTGCCCTGGTCCTGCTAGTGACAACAATGACTCTAAAATGGCATTCTTACTTGTAGCTCAGTCTCTATAAGCCTGCTAAATGTCATTATGCCCTGGAGAGAAAAAAAGATCCAGTTTCTGAATTTATAAATGAGGATCAATCCACGGGCTTTGATAAATTCACTGACATAATGCTTGTCTGTCAAGAGCAACCTCTGTCCTTTCCTTCTGACTTCTGTAGCTTATGTCTGGTTGTTAACATAGGCTGAATAGCAGAAGCACTCTGGACTGCTTAAATTAAAAACTTGTGGATGGCATCCGCGCATTTGGGTTGTGGGGCACAGATCTGGACTGACCCCCATAAATAGTGTTAACCTGAAAATCCTAAGGTCAGAGAGATGCTGATTCAGTGGGTCTAGGATGGGGTTCAGATACCTGTCCCTTTCACAAACACCCCAGACAATGCTGATACAGGTGGTCCATGAAATATACCTTGAGGAACACTGCTAAAACAAAATAGATGGCCAGTTTCATAGTCACACTGAGCCACAGGGGCACAGAGAAGATAGGGTGGGTTTTGAGCATAGAGTTATGCCCAAAACTAATTATCCCACAGAATATCAGAAAATATGGAATCAAAGCGAATAAAAAGGAATGACTGATGGATGAGGCAGGGGGAAAAACTAAAATATGCAGTCTTGTCACGAGTTTGGGGGACAGCTTGGAGAAACACAAGCCAGGGACTAAAGTGTTTTTAGTTCTGCAATGTTAGTACTAAATCCCCTTGCATGACCATCCAATTCAGCTGGATCTTGGCTGGGGTACTGAGAGAGGGAAGCTAAGAGGGAAGTAAAGCCAAACAAAGAAGCTGGAGAGAACCGATGAAATGGTGGGAAAAAAACAAAGGCAATTGACATCATAAATTATCATCTGTTCACAAATGGGCAGCAGCAAATAAAGCTGAGAAAGAAGTGAAGCACTGGTAGCTGCCACCTAATGCCATGTTCGTCACCAACCTCAGCCCTAAAAACAAACCCCCACCACATTCCACCTGCTCACTCATGTGAAATCACAGGGCTTTTTTTCCTCAAGCCATTGTGACTGAGTGAAGTTGAATTATTTTACCATTTTTAACAACTCCATAGAGGATTCCTCGGGTTCATTCTGTCGTTTTTCTTCCTGGTCTACACAAGAATGCAAACTGTATAAATATGGGCAACTCTGACTAATCTCGCATTAAAAATATTAGAGGTATTTAGAGAAGTTTCAATTTATAGCTGTTATGTCAAATGCTCCTATGAAAGAAGGCATCAGAGAAAAAATATTTTTAAACCAATAAAGAAACAAAACAAGAAAATAAGAAACCCCAAAACAACAGAAAAAAGAGGCTTATGTACTATATCGACATTGAAGAAAACAAAAAAGAACAGCCAGCCGATTTGAAATGTCTTTCTGCTTTGAAAGCCTGATTCATAACTTGATCAAATTTTAAAATCCACTTGACTCGCTTCCTAAATGTTGTTTCGCTGCATTAGCAGAAAGTATTATTTTGTATACATTCTCATGGTAGGAGTTACTCTTACAGTGTTTAAAAGAAAGAGGCAGAATTTATCTGCCTATGGAAAAAAATCACCTGACACATTTTCTGTTTAAAAATAGAAGCGAACACTGTAGGAGAAAATCTGGACTTCCACTCACAGAAGACACAAGGTGCACTTTTTACCTTTCTGCATACCCCTCATATATATACACATACACACACACACACACACACACACTCACATTTGAACCTTACCCATACATTGTGGGGGCGATTTAATCGCCAGATTAAGAATGCCAACCAAGTGATTACTTTAAGAGCGAAGATAGCTCACTGGCATTGCCAGGGCTGGGGGCCTTTATTTTATGAAGGATGGTTGTGACATGAAGCATCTGCCGCACCACGTCAAACTGTGTTCTTGATGGGGTGGTTCCTCCAACCTGCCCAAATGGTGTTATTTAACAAACACTGCATAATGAAGGTTCGGAAAAGTCTTATCCCCAAAACACTGCGGAGGCACAACCATTTAAACACCCAAGCAAAAGGAGTAAATGAGAAATATAATCAGACTGAATGCACAAAGGGAGCAGAAGGGAAGAGAAACACTGGCAGCGGGGAGATTGAAAGGATAAGAGCATGCTATTTTTTCAAACTGGGAAGGTGTGTTACTTTGAAACAGGAGCAGATAAATTATTCTCGAGCCATTTCTCCCGCTTACTCAAGAACAAGACACCTTCAAAAGGTGCATGGCGTACAGGGAGTGGGAAATTGAAATTGATGATTTACAGAAACTAAAAAATTCAGCTCAAAAATTATAATAGTCAAATCTGATAGTGAATCGAAAAGCTGAAATATGAGTAACTAAATGCGGTGGATGTTAAGTGAACTCAAATCCATTACGTTTGGTAAGTTTAGCAAATTGCTAACTGAAAGAGTAAAATAATATAAAATACTGTCCTTAATATAAAAGTGAATCCTATTTAAAACTAGAAGCCACAGACTCTTTCTCCAAGCTGCATCTATCTATACTTTATCATAAATACTAAACATTTTTAGACCTTTTAGCCGTTTATTTCTAAGTGATTTTTATCTTACCCTGTCCTGGGGTTTGTAACCATGCTGCAGTTATAAAAATCTCTAGTCAGAAATGCAGCTTCTGTCCTCAGGACAGCCTCGTAGCTAAGGTTTTCTTTCATCTCATAGGACCCCAGAGGAAAACCGCCAGCGTGAAGTACACAGCAAATCCCCCACGGCAGAACCGATGTGGGGATGACAATGATGAGTGCAGACATCTGCATATGCATCTGTCTCCAACAATACTGTGTGACAAGATCTCCTGAAAAGCGCTCCTTTGAGTAATGCAGAGACGCCCCCACCCTGGCCTCCAAATATCTTCATGACTGGTGTCAGCTCTAGAAAAGAACATAAAAACAGTGAGAAAAACCCACTGCTGTATGACTGGGCAACTCTGAGGAGCAAATGCAGGGCCGTGTAGGCGTTGCCCATGTTTTTGGTTACAGCCACAAAATCGGATATGGAGCAGTTATGACTGTTTGGGTTAAGAATCCAAAATAACTTGGATCATTATCCTCCTGTTTGGAGGTCATTAAGATGTATTTAAAGAGAACATTTGGGGTAACAAGATGTTAATTTCTTTACTGTATTTATTTGAAAATATATTTATAATTAAAGAACACAAAATGGGAAGTGCAATAAATTAATTTTCCAATAAACTGAACTGGTGAGTTAAGAATCATGAAAGGCTTATATTTAGTGTTTTCTAGAATGGCTCGAGGGGTTACTCTAATCCAATGGTTTCCAGCTTCAGTGTCAGAAGCACCTGGAGGGCTCCCCGTCAGATAGATTACTGGGCTCAGTCCCTAGAGTTTGGGATTCAGTAGGTCTGCAGTGGGGCCCTAGCATTTGCATTCTCTGTGAGTTTCAACATTGCAATGATGCTCCTTACCTGAGCACCACACTTTGAGAAACTTTGCTGTCTTACGATGAGAACTTTATGGGCAAGTACAATGTCAATAACTTGATTTGTCTCTTGGGAGAATTTCCCTAGATTATTTTGCTTTGTGATTGCCTTCCTGTTATTCCTCAGCATATTAATTCAAAGCAGCATATTAATTTGAAGCATGGGGCAAAATTCTTAGCCCCATGTCTTGTACTTAATCCACTGGGTAGTAATCAAACAACTGGACAAAAAAATCAATACATTTATTTTTAATGTATAATTTTACATAAAAAATTAACATGAATGCTTAGTGGTAGGTGCTCCTCAATTACAGTTTAAATATGAATTTTATGTTCACTGTTTTCATTCTAACTTAGTAACATTTTCCCTCACACTTTCTGGTTCCAAACTGCATTTCTGATGGATAATGTTCGCAGGTATAAAGAATACTTGGAGAGAATACAGTAAAGCCTGGGATGGGGGAGCCCTAGAATCCTGCCCGAGAAGAGTCTGTTAGAGTGGGAGGACTCTCCAGTCTCGCTGCAGCCTGCAGTACCAGTTTCCCCAAAGGGGAGAGAGCGTTGGTTTGGAGGAGTAAGAGTACCTCCACGTGGTCTCTGAACCTAACGCAGATGGAATGTTCTGTGATCCTTTCTGCATCACTGTCCAAGGACTCCCTCATCCCACTGGCCTGTAAAGTGCTTATTACTCAGAAACAGATCAGCAGGAATCCCCTAAGATTCATCCTTCAGAATCAATGTTGAGTGATGTTTTTCAGTTTAGAATTGCATGAAAAACATGAATTAAACCTCTGCGAAGACGGGGTAAAAATACTCTTGCCCATTCCTACTACTACGTACAACTAAAACCCCACAGATGACAGCGAGTAGGGGAGGGAGGTTAGGGAGTGGCAGCGTTGACCAAAAGGAAAAAGGACTCATGGACATGGACAGCGGTGTGGGGACTGCTGGCAGGAGGCTGATATAAGGGGACTAAATGATAATGGAAAAATATAATAAAGATAAAAAATACAAACCCTTGATGTTCTACATAAAATGAACATACACAGACTCTGAAAGTTGGATAGAAGGCAAACCAGCTAGAGGGTCTCAGGGCTCAAGGACAGGGTGGTAAATTCCCTGAAGTTTTAAATTTCTTCAGAGGCTCCAGACTTGGAGCTAAAGAAAACAGGAACCTGGAAAGAGCCACAGGCAGAGATTATTTTTTAAGGGTCAACAAAAGCATACTCTTTCTAGCCAAAGGACCTGGAAAGAAGTAACAGAAATCAAACAAACAAAAAAACCATTTAGACAATAACTGTTCTACTCTGGCCAAATAAAACTGAAAAAAAAAACTGGGCCTGTACCACACCTGTGCCAACAAAGGCTGAGCAGGGAGCTTACACTTCCACCCTCACGGGCTGAAATGAGGTGCCCCAACTCCCCTCACCCCTTACCAAGGTGATGTCATGGAAGATCAAGTTGGAAGCAGAGACCTTCATTCCCACCATTTGGTAATGAGACTCCCTACCTCCCACTGAACAAGTTGTCAATGGACACTATCTGGGGGGCCTGGACCTCCACCCTCACCAGGCAGTACTGAGTGTCCCCTCCCCCTCTCCACTGCGTGATGTTACCGGAGGCTAATGGAGGGTCAGGACTGTCCTCACAACCCAGCAGTAATCACGCTGTCTCCCTATCCCCATTGTATCAGTGGAGGTCACCAGGGTAACAGAAAAGAGGTACTCCTACCACTCCTAGCTAGGGAGGTATCAGTGGAGATGAGGTGAGGAGCCTGAATTCTTACCTTGCCCCATAGCGACATGGAGTCCCCTCAGGAGACAGGAGAGAGTGAGTGCAAAATTGCATTTCTACCCCTACCTTCCAGTGACGAGGTGACACCATCCCCATTTTGCCCACTAGGGTGATGTTAGGGGAATTCTGCCAAAACAGGTTCAAATTAGATCCAGAGTCTCTTAATACAATAAGATGTCTAGGTTTCGACTAATAATTATTCATCATATGAAGATCCATGAAAATCTCACACGGAATGAGAAAAAACATTGAAAGATATCAATAATGAGATGACAGAAATGTTAGATTATTTGATAAAGTTTTCAAGGCAGCCATAATAAAAAATACTTAAATAAGCAATTGTGAACATGCTTAGAACAAAAGAAAAATTAGAAAGTGTCAGCCGAGAAACAGACCACATAAGAAAGAACTAAATGGAAATTTTAGAGCTAAAACAACAATAACCAAAATATGCACTTCAGTGGGTGAGATCAATAACAGAATGGAAGCGACAGAGGAATCTGTGAGCTGGATGATAGAGTAATTGGAATTATCCTGTTTGAACAACAGGGAAAACAGACTGAAATCAATAGCAGCAAAGCCTCAGAAACCTGTGTGTGGTAAACTGAATAATAGCTCCCAAAGTTATTCAGGTTGGTCCTAATCCCTGGAAACTTTGCAGATTACTTTACATGGCAAAAGAGATTTTTTAGATGATTATCCAGGTGGGCCCTGAATACGATCACAGAATCTCTAAAAGAAGAAGAGACAGATTTGACTGCTGAAAAAAAGGCAGGAAATGTGATGACAGAAGATTATGACAGATGTGATGAAGGATATCGGAGTAAATGCAAAGAAGAAATTGTGAGGCAAAGAATACAGGTAGCCAACAGAAGCTAGGAAAGGCAAAAAAATATATTGTCTCCTAGGGCCTTCAGAAGGAATGAGCCTTGCCAACACCTTGACTTTAGGTCAGGGAAACTGATTTCTTACTTCTGCACCCCAGAAATGTAAGAGAATAAATATGTGTTGTTGTAAGGCACCAAGTCTGTGGCAATATATTACAGCAGTCGCTGGAAACTAATGCACCGTGGGATTAAAACAAAAGATCTAACATTCATATCTTGGAGACCTGGAAGGAGAAAAGAAAATGAACAGGGCATATACATAGCACAGTCAAATTTATAAAAACTAAAGACAAAAAAAATCTGGAAAAGAGCTCGAGAGAAATGATACTTTGCTTGTAAGAGAAAAACCAATTAGAATGACAGATTTCTCATGAGAATCCACGGAGGCCGGAAGAAAGTGCTACAACATTTTTCAAGTGCCCACAGAAAAGAACTGTTAACTTAGAATCCTATATCCAGTTAATATACCCTTCAGGACAGAAGGGGAAACCAAGAGGTTCTCAGATAAAGGAAAACAAGGACATTTTATCATGGGTAGATCTGCCTGCTCTAAAAGAAAGGCTAGAGGAAGTTCTCAAAACACAAAGGGAGCAATAAAAGAGGAATGTTGAGACACCATAAAAGAAGAACATAGTAAGCAAAAATATGAATAAATACAATGTACTTTCTCCTCGAGCTTTCAGAATTATATTTGACAGTTGAAACAAAAATTGTAATGCTGTCCTAATGAGGTTCTTAATGTATGTAGAAGAAATATTTAAGACATTTATACTATAAATGGAGGGAAGTAAAGGGACATAAAGAGAGATAAGGTACCCATGCTTGACTTGAATTGATAAACTGCAATAGTAGTAAACAGCGATAAATATGTGTGTGATATAACACTTAGAGCAGTCTCTAAAAAATCGATACAAAGAGGTACACTTAAAACCATTATAGACATGTAATAAGGAAATTCTATAAATGCTCAAGTAACTGACATGAAGGCAGGGATAAATCCCAGAGAAACTAAAAACAAAAACAGAGGGGGAAAAAAAACAAATAATAAAATGGCAGACATAAACCCTAATATATCAATAATTACAGTAAATGTAAAAATCCAACTTTATTTTATCCATGAGGAACTCATCAAATATAACAATATAGACAGACTGAAAGTGAAAGGATGGGAAAAGAGATCATGCAAATGTCAAAGAAAAAAGGAGTGTTTATATTAATATGAGTTATGCTAGACTTGAGCAAATGAAATTACCATATAAAGAGAGGAATATTATATAATGATAAGAGTCAATATATCAAGAAGACATAGCAATCCTAAATATGTATATAACAAACAGCAGAGATAGAAAATATGTAAAATCAAACTGATAGAGATAAAAGGGGAAATAGACAAATTCACAATTATAATTAGATGCTTCACATTCTTTTAACAATCAATAAACAACTAGACAGAAAATTAGCAAACATATATAAGAAGTCATCACCAACATAACCCCATGGGGTGGAATGAGCATTTATAGACCACTCTAGCAGTCTACCCCCAAACAGCTGAATACACAATCTTTTCAAGTACTCATGGAACATATACCAAGACCGAAAACACTTCAGACCATAAAATAAGCCTCAAAAATTTTTAAAGAATTAAAGTCATATAGTGTGTTCTCTGACAAAAACCGAACCAAACTAGAAATCAATAACAAAGGTAACAGAAAAATCTCCAAACAGGAGGTTTTGGAACTAAACAACATACTTCTAAACAACCAATGGGCCAAAGAGAAAATATCAAAATAAGTTTTATAAAGTACTTGAACTTAATAAAATGAATATACAACATATTAAAATGTTTGTGACACAGCTTTGACAGTGCTGAGAGTTAAATAAATGCATACAGTAGAAAAGAAGAAAAACTAAAACCAATAATCTAAGGACCCACTCAACAATATAAAAAAGATAAGCAAAATAAGCCAAAAAAAAAGTAGAATGGAGAAAATAATAATTATAAGAGTGGAAATCAATGAAATGCGAAACAGAAAAACGATGAAGAAAATAAATGAAACAAAAATGTGTTCTGTTAAAGATCAATAAAATTGAAAAACCTCTAGCAAAACTGACAGAAAAAAGAATTACCAATATCAAGAATGAAGCAAGGTATGTCACTACAGAGCTTTTGCAGATTAAAAGAACAAAAGTAATTATTATGATTAACTCTACAAAAATAAATTGGACTACTTAGATGAAGGGCCAATTTCTTAATAAACAAGTTATCACACTCACAATATGAAGCAGATTAGGTAGCCTAAAAGTACAATTATGGGCTGAATTGTATTCCTCCCTCCAATGCACATGTCGAAGCCCCAAGCCCTAGTACAAAACATGGCCATATTTGGAGATAGGGCCCTAATCCAATATGACCGGCATCTTTGTAAGAGGAAATTTTTCCACCTAGAGAGACACCAAGGATGCACACACAGAGGAAAGACCACGTGAGGACACAGTGAGGAGGCAGTCATTTGCATGTGAAACAGAGGCCTCTGTAGAAACCAAACCTGCTGACACCTTAATATTGAACTTCAAAGCCTCCAGAAATGTGAGAAAATATATTTCTGTTTAAGCTACCTAGTTTGTTTTATTTTGTTATGGCAACTGTAGCAAACAAACATAAATATTAAGGATATAGAGTATTTACCCTAGAGAAACAAACACCCCCCCAAAAAAACCCTACAAAAGAAACCTCCCAGCCCAGATGGTTTCACTGAAGAATTCTACCAAACATTTAAACAATAAAGACCAGAGACTTCTGGTTAAGATGGCAGCACAGGTAAACATGGTTTGCCTGTTTCTACAACCACATCGAAATGACAACTAAATTACAGAACAACAACACTCAGAACCATCAGAAATCGAGTTGAAGGGAAGTCTGACAACTATGGAATTAAAGAAACCACATTTATCCAGACTGGTAGGAGGGGTGCAGACGTGGAACAGACTGGTCCCTCATGTACCTGTGGTGGATAAAATTTGGGAGGGATATGTCAAGAGTGAGGAGCCCCAGCCCCTGGCAAGGCCACCCAGCCCAGGGTTCCAGTGCCAGGAAGGTAAGTCCCTGTAACTTCCAGCTGCAAAAACCAGCAAGGATTGAGTCAGTGGAAGGAACTCCTGGAGTCCCAAGCAGTTCCTCCTAAAGAACCCACACAGGGACTTACTCAGAATTACTCCCTATGAGCTCCAACACTGGGGTAGCAATTTGAAAGGCACCAGTGGCATAAGGGGAGGAACTGAAGTATCTGGCATCAAGACAGGAGCCAGGATACTGCTTTCTCCAAGACAGAAAGGCCAGCAGAGGCTATTGTCCCTTTGCTAAACCTTCCCCCAATAGAGCCACAGAGCCAGCAGGTGGGTGCCATATCTGACACCCCATCAACCTGGATAACATTGCTTGCACCACCCTGGAGATCCTCTAAGACTTGGTCCCACCCAACTTTTACCAACACAAAGTATTAACTGTGACTCTTCCATATGAATAGCTGGTCTTAGCTCATGCTTCACTTCCTAAATCCTACCAAACAAGCAACAGCTGGCCTTAGTGACCCCCCGCCCCCCATACCTCTTGCTAAGTGATCCAGGCCTGGCACTAGCAGGAGCCAGTCTAGATTCACAGCTTGGCTTTGCCTGGGAATCTCCAAGTCAAGCACAAGTAGCAGCCATCTCAGATTGCCTTATATCGCATACAGGGTAGCCCCAGGCAGAATACAAGTGGGGACTGACCGTGGCCTGCACCACCTAGGAAACCCCAGAGCCTGCACACCCAGTGGACAGCAAAAGACCACGTTGGAGCACCACCACCTCCCTCTGCACATGTGATCCTCCACAGAGGGTGGAGGTTGGTGGTCAGCTGTCAGTTTGTCCTTCCAAATGACTGGCCTGGGTAAATTTCCCCCATTGACCCTGACAAGAGCAATCAAGGCTCAACTACAAGAGGAGGGTGTATTCAGCCCACACAAAGGGCACACCTTGAGTACCCAGCTTCGGTGATAGGGGACATTGTACCACTAGACCCTACAGGACACTTACTATATTAGGCCAAGCTACCAAGACAGGGAGTCATAGGAGCTCTACCTAATACATAGAAACAAACACAGGGAGGCTGCCAAAATGAAGAGACAAAGAAACATGGCCCAAATGAAAGAACAGGTCAAAATTCCAGAGAAAGAACTAAATAAAATGGAGGTATGCAATCCATTAGATGCAGAGTTCAAAACACTGGTTATAAGGATGCTCAAGGAACTTAGCGAGGACCTCAGTGGCATAAACATGATCCATTCAGAAATGCAGTGTGGAGGCAACTTTGCCCGCAAAGTCCCCCCCCACCCCCCTACCCCCGCCTGCCATGGATGAAAGTGAAACTACTAAGACTTGATCTGCTTGGGGAGGAGAAGTGGCCAATCTCTCAGAGGAGAAAGGCCAAGAGCCCTTTCCTCCAGGGGCTTTTATTGGGTTCGTTTGCACAAGAATACAGGTAAGGATCAAACAATAGATAGCATTCAAAGAACTAAGAGAGCTTATCTCAGTCAGGGTCAGATAGCGAAAGAGCCATAAAACTTTGAGGAACAGACTTCTTGCTTGGACCCTTATTTAAATGAGAGCATTCTAAACAAAGCAGGTTTCACAGGATTTTACATATTCTTTCTTGTGACTGATTACCCGGAATTTGGCTCTAACTGCCAGCAAAGGGCTGCACTGCCTTCCCCTACATAGGTTTTTAGGATTAAGTGGATTAGAGCCAGGAAGCACTTCTCCCAGATGGGAATGGGGACTCAGGCTATGTCAGAATAGCTGGGGGTGGGGGAGGGTCCATCACTCCCCCTTTGCTGCAGCCCTCCCCCCGCCCCCCCCCCCCCCGCCGAGTACTTCCATCATGGCCTCCCACGTGATTGTGTCTGGCTTAGGTTGCCACCCTTTTGAGGGGTCATACCTGTCTCTGACTAACCGACCAAGCATTGGGGGCAGGAGAGGATGCAGAAGCAGCACTTGCTACCAGAGACAAGCTTTGTTTTCTAAGTGGCTCACATTCCAGAGTTTGCTCACTTAGCCTTAGCCAGGGGGGCAGTTACAACTCCTGAAACCAGGCAGAGCAGTTCCCAACAATGTAGGTACACTAATTGAAATAAAGAACAATTATAGAAAAAAATAGAGTGAATAAAGCTGAGAATCAAATCAATGATTTGGAACACAAGGAAGCAGAAAACAATCAATCAAGACAACAACAACAAAAGAGATTCCAAAAAAAACAAGGGTAGCGTAAAAAGCCTCTGGGACAATTTCAACCTTTCCAATATTCACATCATAGGTGTGACAGAAGGAGAAGAGAAAGTGCAAGAAATTAGAAATCTAATTGAAAAAAATAATGAAAGAAAACTTCCCTAATTTGATGAAGGAAGTAGATATGCAAGTCCAGGAAGCACAGAGAGTCCCAAACAAGATGGATGCACAAAAGCCGACTCCAAGACACAATATAATTAAAACCTCAAAGGTTAAGTGAAGATAGAGAGAGAATCTTAAGTGCAGCAAGAGAAAAGCAGTTGGTTACCTATAGAGGTGTACCCATAAGAATGTCAGCTGATTTCTCTAAAGAAAATTTGCAGGCTAAGAAGGGTCTGGCAAGAAATGTTAAAAGTCATGAAAAGCAGGCACCTACAGCCAAGATTGCTCTACCCAGCAAAGCTATCATTTAGAATCGAAGGGCATATAAAGAGCTTCCCAAATAAGAAACAACTAAAGGAATTCATCATCACCAAACCATTATTATATGAAATGTTAAGGGGATTTATTTAAGAAAAAGAAGATTAAAAACTGTGAACAATAAAATGGCAACAAATACATATTTATCAACAATTGAATTTTAAAAACATACTTAGCAAACAAAAACAGAGCAGAATTATGGATATGGAGAATGATTTGATGGTTGCAAGATGGAATGGGGTATGGGGAAATGGGTGAAGGAGTGGGGGTTTAAGAAGTACAAACAGGTAGTTACAGAATAGCCCTGGGGATATAAAGTACAGTATAGGAAATGGAGTAGCCAAAGAACTTATACACATGACCCATGGACATGAACAATGGTGTGAGGACTGCCTGAGAACATGGGGGCTACTGGGTGGAGGGGGGGCAAATGGGGAAAAACTGAAACAACTGTAATAGCATGACCAATAAAATATAATTTAAAAATAATAAAGACCAACTATATACAACTTCTCTCAGAAAATAAGAGAGTAGGAAACATGTCTCAAGTCACTTTATGAAGCCAGTATTACTCTGATACTAATAACAAAGAAAGTACCCCAAAACCAAAACTGCATACCAATATCTCCCATGAATATAAATATAAAAATACTGAACAAAATATTGGCAAATAGTAATGTGTGGTACAAATTATGCACAATGATTAATTTGTATAAATGGGGTTTATTGCAAGAATGCAAGGTTGGTTCTAGTGAAAAATCAATCACTATACCTCACCATATTAACAGACTAAAGAAGAAACATTAAATAATCATATCGCTTGGTGAAAAAATTTTTTTGAAAAAATACCTATTCATGATTTAAAAAAAAATAAGAGAACTGAAATAAAGGCAAAAATTTCTATTTGATAAAGAATGTCTACAAAAAAACTGACAGCTGATATTATACTTAATGTTGAAAGATTAAATGTTTTACCCCGATGATCAAGAACAAGCTAACAACATCACTCTTTCCACTCTTATTCAACACAGTACTGGAAGTTCTAGCCAGTGCAATAAGGTAAGAAAAGAAAACAAAAGGCATACAGATTGGAAAGAAAGAAAAAAAACTGTGCTTATTTTCAAATGACATGCTGGTCTACATAAACAATTCTAAAAATTTAGAAAAAAATGTCTAGGATGAATAAGTTGAGGAAGTTCTAAGGACACAAATAAACATACAAAAAGGAATGAATTTCTACATACTTGCAATGAATATACTGATAGGTTTGTAATGATATCTCATTGTTGTTTTAATTTGCATTCCCTTAATGATGATGGACATCTTTTTACGTGCTTTCCTGCCATTCATATATCTTCCTAGGTGAAATGCCTCTTCATGTCCTTTGCCGTTTTCTAATTGGATTTTTTTTACTGTTAAGTTTTAAGATGGTGCCATTTTCCCCATGGGGTACACACACAACATACTTTGAATAGGGCACTGTACTATGGCATTAAATTGTAAACTCTAGGTAATGAGTACTTGATGGCACCCTCCACTCTGACAATGTCTGTACACACATACACATAAAAAATCAAGTCTTACATCTCTTTGCTTGTGGTATAAATTTGTGCTCCTTGTGTTCCTTGTGGAGCAATAGTTTGCCAGTCTGTCTATGATGAAAAGCTTTGTATGAAGCTGAGCATACAAAGATTATGTTTGGCAATTTAAAATAAACATACAGTTGGTTTGTATGTTTATCTGTGTTATTTCCTTACAATAATATATGATAGCACATATGATACTTCTGTTCCTGTAGGTGCAGGTGTCAATAAATGATATACACCTAGCAGTTCTGTTTTCTGTACCATGTTGATATTATCAAATCTGTTCAGAAGAACACAGCTTGGGTGGTGTAAGCAGGTCTTGGCAGTGTTCATGGCTTTACGCTTGCTGTCAAATTGGCTACCTCAGTTGTTCACTCAAAATAAACCATAGCTGTTATCATCCCTTGACTAACCACAACCTTCGCTGAAAGAAAAAGATGTCATCAGTTTCACAAATTCAGTATCTACTTTCTTTACTGGTCATTTTATGCAGGAATTACCTTCCCATGCTGAAGTTCTAAACACACTTGTTAGTGATTCCACTTCGACATTAAATCATAAATCATTTTAGGTGATAAAACTATTGAAGGGAACTGGCTAATTTTATGTGGTAATCATTAGGTCTGCTCACAGATCTTGGCATTTTCTGCCATCTGGGCATGTGGTAGAGTTGCACTTATGAATAGGAACGGCCCTATGACTTGCTTTGGCCAATAAATATACATGGAACTGGCAAGTACTGCTCCCTGATGAAAGCCTGTAAGAATGGTGGGTGATTCATCATGTTCTCATGTGCCTGATGAAGATGAGGATGTTTTAGGTGATGGGGCCTTATCAGCCTCGGACCGAGTGATACTGATATAGAATAGTATCTTTTCTAGGCCAACATGGTCACATAGCATTAGCAAAAAATAATCCTCTGTGGTGTATTTTTTTTCAGTCACTGAGACTTTAGAGTTGTTCATTATGACTATATAAGCTAAACTATTACAACGCATGGACATATTTTATATTTACATTAAATATGCAACACTCTTTGGGATAGGACACTGTACTATGGCATCAAATTGTAAACTCCAGTTAATGAGTTATTCTTTGGTTTACTTGATGCGTAGTCCACTGTGATAACACATGCACACAAAGCAGAATCAAGTGTTTTTGATTTTTTCAAAATCAAGTCTTGCATCTCTTTCCTTATGGGATAAATTACAGCAATACTTGGCTACTTATGCTATGATATAAAGATTTGTATGAAGCTGAGCATACAGAGAAATAATGTATCACATTCTTAATAGGGATAAATGAGTCACAGAAAATATTTGTTCTGTCTTAAGGATTGCCAACAGCTTCAAAGAAGAGTCTCATTTGTATGTGTACTTGTATGAATTATGATTCATGGTTAACACTAACCTTAATCATCTCAACGGTATAGTACCCATTGTTTGCAAGGAGAGATGACATTGACTAACATTTATTTTTGTACACTGTGCAAATATCTTTATATGCATTAGCACAGTTAACCAATCAGTACTTTGCTTTGCTAACGACATACGCCACATGTCTCAGGTTAATACCATTTGGATAGTATTTGAAATTAAGCATTTTTATCATAATTATTACTATGAGTCATGTCAAAAGATCTCAATGTAAAAATTAACAGGGTTTTTAAATGTTTTACTAAGACAACTCAACGGATGTTTTCATGTTATACTTTACAGCCTCCTTGCAGTGCATAGTCCGGACAAAGACTTGGAGGAAGGTGAAACAGGTGACTTAAATTCCTAGCTTTGTTGACAGTCATAGAACTTGCAGCTATTAAAGGTGTTTCCCTGATCATTTGGAATGCACAAGTGCATATTAATGTTAAAGAAGTATTCCATCATGAAATCCAAAGACCTACAACCAAGATTGCTCTATCTAGCAAAACTTTCATTTACAATGGAAGGGCAGATGAAGTGCTTCTCAGATAAGGTCAAGTTCAAGGAGTTCATCATCACCAAGCCCTTATTATATGAAATGTTAAAGGGACTTATCTAAGAAAAAGAGGATAAAAAAGATGAACAGTGAAAGGACAGCAAACTCACAGTTATTAAGAACCACACCTAAAACAAAAGCAAACTAAGAGGACAGCTAGATCAGGAGCAGAACCATAGAAATGAAGATCACATGGAGAGTTAGTAATGGGAGTTGGAGGAGGAGAAGGGGGGAGAAGGTACAGAGAATAAGTAGCATATACGGTAGGTAGAAAATAGGTAGGGGGAGGGCAAGATTAGTAGGGGAAATATAGAATCTAAAGAACTTGAGACACGTGGTCATAAACTAAACGGGGGGGATGGTGGGGGATGGGGTGTGCAGGGTGGAGGGGAAAGAAGGGGGAAAACAGAACAACTGTAATGGCATAATCAATAAAATATATTTAAAAAAATTTTAAAAAGATTCCCAAATTCCATCTAAAAAAAACTCTCAACAGTTTCAAATGGAGGTCAAATTACTGTTTTTGAATTTTAAAAATTAATAGTATATAGTGAGACATTGCTCATAATCTAGAAGTCACCAGTTTTCTTATCTAGGCATTTATATATCTCTTCTTGCTTTATCTGTATTGTGTGTGTAAAATATGAGTCAAAAAAGCATTGATAGAGAAAAAGTATTATTTCACACTGATTTTTATGAAGGAAAAAGTAACAGATCAAATTATTGTTTTCAAGAATGATGGGAATTTAATGCACCAGCAAATGTATGACCCAGGTGTTACACACCAATAGTTCAAGTGTGGACTATACGATCAGAAACCTTGAGTTGAGGGCTCATCTCTGCTGTTGTGACAGTGGTCACGATTATTGTCCTCCTCGGACTTCAGTTCCCCTTTCTGTAAGATGAGGATAGCAGTAATCCATGAAGACTTTACAAGGCCATTGTGAGGAATCCGTAAGTTAATTTAGAGCCCATAAAATGATGTCCAGCACACAGCAATTATTCAATGAATTAAAATATTTCGATGTTTGCTTTACATTGTTAATACCCTCTTTTCCAGTGTTGTAAACACCTAACATCACCTCCCTTACCCTGGAGCCTCTTCTCTTCTCTTGGACGTTGTAGCACCTTAGATATTGTGTGATGAATCAGTTACATGTCTATGTTAAAACATTCTGTCACTTTAACAACACACACACACAACTAATTTTTAAAATTTGAATGTGGTTGTTAAGGCAAAGAAAGAAAAGGACACTATTTCCTTAAACGACTCTTAGCAAATAGGATAACCACTACATATGAATAGTATTTACTCTATGTGCTTCAAAAAGTATCGATAGTTTTGTAAACCTTCCCATGCCCATAAGTGGATGAGGGGAAATAGTGTGTCTTCTGGTGAACAGAGAAGTGTAGAGATACCTAGAATGAGACAAAAGTCTCTGATTCAGAAAATAATTCAGAAGACACTCATGAAAGCACTTTCTGCAGTAAACATTTCCTCACATGTCATTCCTCCCCAAATCCGTGATTCATGGGCATCCTGTTTTGAACTCCCTGCCTGGTCCAGAATTCCTGAACACACATTCTTACTGAATTCCTTCTCTCAGAGAATTTACCTCAATTTGTAAATGACAGTTTATTTGTATAATTATTTTATTAAAGTCTGCCCCTCTGTGTTGGCAGGGCTCACTCATCTGTCTGCTCACTATGGATCCTCAGTTCTCCATCCAGTACCTAGAATAGAGGGGCTTTCAAGAGGCAGAGAAAGTACAATTCTCCCAAAACTACAGGTGTGGTACTTGGAAGGAAAAAAACATGTCATATCTACCAGGTGAGGTCAAAGAAATGAGTAACAGAAACTAGAAAACTAGAACAGATCTTTGTCAGTAAAGAAAGGACAAATGTATGTATCATAGGACTTGTGCCTTAATTACAATCACATTCTATATCCATGATTTTCAACCTTTTTCATCTCATGGCACACACACAAAGTAATTACTGAAATTCTGCAGCATGACATTAAATATATCATATTTTTTCTGATCTGACAAAAATAGGTATAATTTTGATTCATTCACACCAGACAGCTATTACTGTGTTGGCTGTTACCATTTTTTTGTTTGGCAATCTAAGGGAAAAGAGGTCAATGACCCTGACAAAATAGCCAGGTACCGTATGTTTTAAAAATTCTCGCGGCACACCAGCTGAAAATCGCTGTTCTATAAAAATAGTCTTGGACAATTCAGACTCAATTTCAATATCAAAAACACTTGTGTCTGATGGCATGCAACTCTTCCGACCACAGCACTGCACTCAAGCATCCCAAAATAACCCTGTGATTTGAGGAGGTTAACCAATGAAGAGCAGGACATTTTTTATTTCACATCCCAATATGTCTCCATGTAGTTCCAGTTGGATTTTAGTCTCTTTCCACTTACAATGTTGACTTAGTGTGAATTTGAAGTACGTGTATTGAATTTAATTCAACTAAATGACAAGAATTAAGAAAATCTATGAATGTCAAAATAACGTTGCAACTCATTATATAAACAATTACATTACTTGAAGAAATAACAGATGAATATTAAAGAAAACATCTGCCCAACAGAATGAGTATTGTGAGTGCTCCATGATAAGTTCCAATGAAGAGTAATTCTCTAAATATGTGCAGAGTTCACCCCACTGAGACATTTTTCAACACCATAGTCCACTTAAAACAAGTGAAGTTTTAAAAAGTATTTAGACTTCTATCTGATTAGAAGATTTCACTTGTCTTCCACAACTTTGTATAAAGTACATACCATTGGCTAACAGACAAGACACAGCAACACTCTCAAAATACAGCCTGTGTTTAACTACCGGTAGTTGAAAGCGAATTGCAGAACTCTTCTTTTAAAACTGCATAGCCCCTTGTCACAGTGATTGTATTGAAGTTGATTAAACTTGATAAAGAATTCTTCAAGAAGGTATTCTGAAGAAAATAATGACCATGCTTTGAACAAAGCGCAAACAAATAGATTATCAGCTATCTGCTTAACAATAATTTATAGTACTTAACTGGTAAATCTTAATTGCTAAAAGTCTAAACTTTGCTTGTAAATACTACTTGAATCTATCATTGCTGCAGGAAACTTGGTCCATTGTGGCAAAAGGAAACTACTGAAAGCATGTTTGCCATAATTACAGTATTAAAAATTAGAAAAGGAGTTAATTGCCCCCAATGTGTAGCACATAGTTAAGAGGTCATCTTGGTACAGAGATGTGGGCAGTATATCAAACATAGAAAACTTTGGAGAGAATGGGGGTCTTATTTTACATATTAAAAATGAATTTGTTAACAGTACACCAAAAGTCCACCTGGGCTCCAATATTTCATAAGTGTATGACCTTGGGTGAGTTATTTCACCTCCCTGTGGATTTCCTCATCTCTAAAAGGTGTATAATATTGTTACCTACCCTTTATGATGTTATAAGAATTAAGTGATAGAATAAAGCTGAATATAGAACTGTGTCTGGAATATGTGAAGAGTCGTTTTTTTTCCTAAAGTTTCTACCTTTGTAATAAACAAAATGAATGGCTTTTTTTGTAAAAGATATTAATAACAGTATTTCAACGATATAGATTATCATTATGTTCAAAAGTTAACACAAAGCACATTAAATAACGAGTGATTATAACAGAAAGGAGAATTAGAAGGTAAACATCAACTTAAAGGACCACTTTTTAGAGCAAGACTGAATGTAATGGTGGTTAGCTTCACGACAAGCGTACATCTAGTATTTCAGACACTGATCTTCTGAGATGAGGAAGCCATACCCCAAGCCAAAGGGAAAGTTTTACTACCAAGTCCCAGGTACGGTGCCTTTGAGCCCAAGCACCGCGGTCGCCACCCCTCTTCTCTCCTTGGCTTTGGTCTTTTGACAGACACCTCTCCACCTCCCACTTCGGGTACCAGAACCAACCTCCTGTCCGCCCTCTGTCCAGCGGAAAACTCCGAAGTGGGCAACAGGCTACAAAAGCTCAAGACACTCACCTGGCTCCCCAGCCGACCCCCGCGCCCCCCGCGCCCCCCGCGGCCCCAGGACGGCGCGCCCACCCCCACCAACCCTCTGCCCCGCACCGCAGTGGACTGCTGCTCGCGCAGACGCCGCCGCTGGGAACGGAACCCTCCGCGGATCCCCGGCCAGTGCACCGCCCCCACCCCCCAGGCTGCTCCTCAACGTGCGTGTCATCCCCGGTGGTGTGGCCCTGCCGCCTCCCGCCAGCTCAGCCCCCCAGGACGACCCAGAGGACAGCCACGGCAACAAAAACAACTCAACCCCCGACCCGAGGGAGCCCGCTGCCGTCGCCAGCCCGAGAGCCACGCAGCGGCAACGGCAGGGGCTGCGGCGCCGCCGGGCCTCCGCGGGCTGCTGAGATTTACCTGCGCGGCCCCGCGCCCCGGCACCGGCCGTCCTGCAGCAGCCGCTACCGCCGCCCCGCGGGCCCGAGGCGCCGCCCGCCGCCCGGGGAAGCGCCGCGCCGCAGTCCCGGCTGCGGCGCCGGGCACATGCTCCGCGCTCGCCGCGCCCCGCGCCCGCGCACAGGTGGGAACCCCGCGAGTGGGCGTTGGGGTGATTCCCTGCCCCCGCCGGCGTTCGCCGTCCGCTTCCACTCTTGACTTTGCCGGGTGCGCGGCGCCCGCCCTTGCTCCGGCAGCCGAGCCTCTGGAGTCCGCGCCCCGGCGCCGTGGGCGGCTGCGGTCCCTGCGTAGCCGGGGCTGCGTGTCCGGTGCATCTCCCGCCTCGCGGCTCGTTCCGCGGCACCGGGCGGCCGGGGGCTGCGCGCGGCAGCCCGGCCCGGCGCCCACTCTTCGCCCGGCACCGGGACCCCCTCCAACCCCACGCCCTCCCCCACTCCGGAGCTGTCAAGGAAGAAAAAGCCTAGCACACACCTTGGAATGGACGGGCGCCTCAGTCACTGACTCGCCAAACTCTTAGAACGTGTCCATCAGTCTGTAGGGAGGTTCGGGCATGGAGTAGGAGCCGCTTTCTTATTATTTAATAATGTTGGAAGTGCCGGGTCCGCCGCCAGAGTTGTGGGTCATGTGGGCACAGCAGAGGCTGGCTGCTGCCAGTACCAGGGTTTCCTGAGGATCCTGAAACTATGATCTCATCCTCCTCATCCGCCTCCCCCGCCCCTCTCTCCGCGGGCGCGCACGCACAGCACACACACATACACACATGCACACACGCGCACACACGCTCACACTGCATGCACTATCCTCCTTCTCGAACCCAAATATTCCTCCTGTGAAATACGATGTTCAGGCTCTTCATTGAAAATAAAAAATCCTTCCGGATATTTTTCTCTTTCAAAGCTTGATTTATGTGCTTTGTTTATTTTCACAGTTTTCTCTCACACGTGCAAGGGCTCTGAACAGAACCTCAGAATTAAAATTAAAAATCATCATTCTCATATGTTGACCCAGATTTTGGTCAGAACCCAAGGACTCAAACAGTACAATTTCGATTTAAAACAGAGGCAATAGTATACCAGGCTTGAATGTGAACTAGTAAGAGCGTCTGAGAGTATGCAATGGGTTTCTTCCCCCAGCTGCAAACATTACCTCATTTATTTGCAGAGCATCTTTGCAGAGGAGGCGATGAAAAGGCAAATAAGTAGTCACTTCAGAGACACAGAAGTGTAGGTCAGATAGCATGACCTGTCCAGGTGCACATAGTCAATATCTCTCTATAAATATTAATTGCACTGCTACTCACAGGTTGCTTCTTCGGTACAATAAATGCTGGAAATTTGGATTCTGGAGAATAATAAAGTTATTCTTGATTATTTTAAAATTACCTACAATCTAAGATTGCAAATTAATTAATTAAATGCCTTATATCTTTTCCTACAATTTATTCTGTGCATTTGTACGTATCTCCAGTTTCATGTTTTTGTGTAATTTCTTTTCCTTTTTGGTGTATGTGTTATATCTGTGTATGCACTCATATTTGTTTGTGTTAACTCCTTAGACAATAACGTCATGCAATATTTGGGGGGTTGTCCTCAGTTTCATAATGATTTGCATATTTCACTCAACCCCCTTTTAGTTGCTTGATGCATATGAAAAGCTGTGCTATAGTTTGAAGGATATCAGGATGTTTAATATTTGTAACCTGTCCTCCATTGGTTTACATCTAGTTATTGAGACAAGGTATACACACATATACTGAAAAGTCTACAGGTGAAATATTTTATTATTTTTGTTACGAATTGTCACAAATTAAGTATAGATGCACTCCTTTTCTTTTTACCAATTTAATTCGTGTCCCACGTTGAAATTATTTTGTTTGCCTGTGCACCCCATATTTCAATTTGTCTTTGATCCCCGCAGCATCTCAGTGGCCAAGGTAATCTGTTAACTTTGCCCTTCACCTACACATCCACCGTGCTCACATAAGGCTGCATGGGGATTTTTTAAATGATTGTAAAAGTTCTCACAAAGCACTTTTGAGTAGCTTTCGTTCAGGTGTGTATAAGAAAATCCAGCAGCCTTCTAATAATCCAGAGAGAAGAGAATTGGTGTGAGAGAGAAGACGGGCCAAGGAGCAGACAGACAGAGGGACAAGTACTGAAGAGGTGAGGGGAAGGAAGAATAAGAGGGAAGTAAGAAATTACAAGATGAGGCAGAGAAGAAGAGAAAAAACAAAAGGAAAAAGTTGGAGGACCAACTTTCCAGTAAAAGCTAAAATGTTCCCAATTTTGCTACATGGAAAATGAATTAAGAAAATCACAGCGTTTCATGTTGTTATCAAATATTTTTCTGATAAGCATATAGGAACTTAATGGTAGAGACTACCCTGATAATCTCAATTTTTAAAATTCAAGTATAGGATCCAGTAGAAGAAATAAATAGGCTGATCTATGAATATAAGGTAACAATAAAAGTGACAATGAGATCAAGTAGACATGGTATATATAACGCTTTAAGAATAAATTGACACTAAAATTCAGAGAGATAAATGGGAAATCAAAGGCACAGGAATACTAAGGTGGGCAATAAAGAGTTAGGTTTGCAGTATTTAAAGCAAAATATAGCAATAATATATCGTTCAAGTACTTCAGATTTTTCAAAGTGCTTTTCATGTAGTCTTTATGCAGCATGATAATAATGAAAGGTAGGTACCTCTGTGGGCTTCATTTTAAAAGACTATGATAATTCTCCCTAGTTTTCTACATGTTGAATAGAGAAGTGCTTAATATTTTCACTCGTGGTTTTGGAAATGTTCTGGTCAGAATAAATTTAAATTTTCTGATCAGTCAACCCTAAAGATGTTGCACAGTATCCCTGCCTTCAATCCTTCTCATAAACAATACAATGAGATGGATTCCTGGGCATAGATCACAACAGTGATTTATAATCCAGGATTTTACACAGGCTACTGGAGTTAAACTGGAAGCTTTAACATGTAGCTGCCGCTAATGGCTTTGCAGTATCTCTGGGAGATTTCTGCAGAAGAGGTGGAGATCCAAATTGAACAGCATTATATCAAGAGCATTTTCCTTCTGATCTGCACACTCACTCATGGCAGGATTTGTTTTAATTAGAGGTGTATTTAGGTTTGATGATTTAACATGTTTCAGAAATGCATTACAACTTCAGTGGCTCAAAAGTCAGTAGGAGTTTGTGGCATAATACCTTCATTTAGGGAAACATATTTTAAATATGGTAATGTACACCTATTTAGGCTTTATACTCATTTAAGCTATGTTTATCAAGGAAAACAAATCACCAATGTTTGCTATTTTGCTCATAATTTCTTGAATTTTAAAATACACTATAATTAATGAGAGTGGCCATAGGTAAAATCAGAATGGTTATTATGTTATAGTGAAACTGTATGTGTATCTGTTTTATAAACAGATAGTAATGTGTAGAGTGTATATGTGTTACAGGTCAAATAAGAATGATTACTATAGTCTATGGGCTGGTCATAGCTTGAAGGCATGAGGAATTAAAAAATTTGGAGCATTTAAAAGGCTTGCATGACAGGAGTAAAAAAGTAGATTGAAAAGGGTTGACCAAGTCAAGACATCACTATTTTATCAATTAGAAACATGTATACCCGTAGATGTAGACTACTAACTATTTTAGGGAAGAATTATATGGGGGTTTGAAGAACACAAACCATATATAAATTCCACTCCCCAGAGAAACTGATTAGCTTTCCAGGATGAAAAGTTCATTTAGCAGTCCAACAGAGGACTCATAATGATGGATCAACTGAGCTGGGCTTGAGGGATTCATGGTTAGAATTTTTTCAATGTGAGCGCTGCCCAATTTGGAAGCCATGGAGGGTAGAAAGAACCCTTTGCTGCCCTGGCTGATGTGGCTCAGTGGATGGAGTGCTGACCTGGCCGACCTGTGAATGAAAGGGTCGTTGGTTCGATTCCCAGTCAGGACACATTGCTTGGGTTGAGGGCCAGGTCTCCAGTAGGGGTTGCATAAGAGGCAACCACACATTGATGTTTCCCTTCTTCTCTTTCTCCCCTCTTTTCCATCTCTCTAAATATAAATAAACTTTTTTAAAAAGAAAGAACCCTTTGCTGGTCTATGACTTTTCAAGATACCCACATTTTGAAACTCATCAGACAGAACAGTGTCTTTGATCTCCACTGAAATAAATAAACTGTGTCCTAAGCATTCATAAAACTTGAGGGGATATAAGTATTATTTGTATTAACAACCACCAAGGGTGTTCATTCAGTCTCCTTTTGCAGCACTTCAAGATGTATATTTACATGGTTAGAGTTGGTGTCTATTTTCCTGAGAAATACATTGAATCATAGTCCTATCAGGTATTAGGGAGCAACTGCAAGTTCGGGAGAACATGGGTATTCTTCCTTTCATCCCACCTGTGCTCCCAGCCCCCTTAGCAAAATGAAGCCTCCCACACACAAGACATGCTGGGCAATTCAGCTGGTCTGGCAGCATGCATTATGGTGCTCAGCCACGGTGTCTTCTGAGTAGAGTTCCATGTTTGACTAAGATATTCAAGTGAAATGCTGTTTGCATTTTTCCTGTTCTGGGATCAAAGGGGAGGACACAGCCTAAGAATGGATGTAAGTGGTCAAGTGTATTTTTTCCCCTCGTGTTAGAATGTACAAATCTGTTGCCAGTTTAAGTAGCTGTGATTCCACCTTTTAATGGCAATTCATTAAATACATATTATGATGTTTCACCTCTCAATGGGATCACACCTGGGTGCCCTTTACTCCTGGGAGAATTTATTTTCTCAATGGACCATAAACAAAACACAAATGTTTCAGATGAAACTTAAGTGCACTGTCACAGTGGAGACTGTAAAAAAAAAAAGCCAGCTGGAGGCATTTTATACAGTGCTTATCATCTACTCTGCTGCTAGAACTCTTCTAACTCTGTTTTTTATTGGCTTAGGGTTGAATGTGTTTTGTTTTGCCCAAGAATACAGAATATCTTTATACTAGTCACCAGAAATAATATTGAATAAATAGGAAACATAAATAACAAATAAATTTAATCAATGTAGGCACCCAAGAGAAGAAATGAAGGATAAAAAAGTGCTATTTATTAAAGATGAACTATCTGAATAGTTAGTTAACCACATTACCTCAGGGAAATGTCAAATTTTTCCTTGACGATTTCTAAATAAAACCTAGTGTTTTTTAATAATAACGAAGAAACTGGTTACAACGTGAAAAGCTTAGTCAAAACAGTTTTATTTATGTGAAATCAGTTTGCCTAACTTATTTCCCACTGAAATGATTTTTTACATATAAATACAGCCTAAATCTCCTATATACCACCAGGAACCATGCTGACAAGTGCACATTTTAATTTAAAAGTAGTTAATCCCTACGGTAACCATATAATTATTTGATGCTGTGAAACATTCTATTTTATGAAAAAATGGGGAAGATGAAACTGAACTAACCAAACTGTAATCTTAAAAACTGTATAACCAATATGTGGGTAGATCCATAATTAAAATTCATTATTAAAAATAATAATAATATGTTACCTTTTAGTGAATACATTTTGAGATAGCTCAAAGTGCATTCCTATGAGATGAAAGTATATTTACTAATATGTAAATTTGCTTTGATATTTATCTTTTACTTGTGCCACAAATAAACTCTCCTGGTTTTTTTCCTCCTTTTTATCCCTGACCTGCATCACCAGGTCAGTCTGAACATTCTTCATGGTTTTGATGCCTTTTCATTTACATATTGCTCTTACTTTCCCACTTTTCATGTCAATCAGCTAGACTGAAAGGAACAGGAATACTGAGCATTGTACAACGTTTTTCCATAACTGCAAGTCTTATTCTGCACCTAGTTCTTAACTCATGGTCAGCACTGGCTGAGCTCCCCACTAGACATACATGAAAATTTCCTGATTTTGAAATTGTCATTTTTTTATTTGCACAAAACTCAAAAAGTTTTTTAAGATCCTCAAGGATAGGGGCTGTGAGGAAAACATCCCCTCTTTTTCATTGCCCTAAAGAAACAAGCATATTTAGCTCATATGGGAGGTGCTCAGAAAATGCTTGCAGGCAAAAGATGAGGATGGTGGCAAGGAAAATGTGAACATTTTACTTCTGGTCCCACGCAACAGATAGAAACAATTTGTTAAAGCTTGTAAATACTTTGGACAGAGCATGTGTTTGTATGTTTTATATGAACACACTGGACTGGACTCCTTGTGTGCCTTGCTTTTGCAGTGGGGGTCCATACAACATTTTCTTTGTTGTTTAACACAAACCAAAAAGTATTTCTGGATGGCAGAATTGTATAGTCATAAGGATGTTCACTTAAATCTTACAATCAATACTAGTGTGGAATAGTTTTCTTTGTAATGATATTTCTTCCATTTAACAAAGAAAAAGAATTGTAACTCTACTCGTCTATATCTGTGTCTTATATGTTTAGAACAGACTCTCAGCATTTAGAACATATTTTATAGTTTACATGAAAGGGAATAGTGGACATTTTAAGATCTGGGGTTTTTTCCATTTCAAAGAAAATGAAAACAATTTACTTATTTTATAGAAGTGGAGTGAATACATTAAAGATTATATACAGTACATAAAGTATTCTGTTCCAAGTGCTTACTGCCCTTTTCTTACCACCATTCAAAGTGCGTTCTCCAGCCCGGTGTCCTCCCCCCTTCTTGGACACAGAGGAAAGACCCTTAGAAACACTATATGAAAACCTAGTCACATAATGTGCTCTTTTGTGCCTAATTATTTTATGCATATGAGACATCATAATTGTCTACTCCTTGAAGATTGTGAACTCCTTATCCTATACAGCTCTTGTGCATTTCGCATATCAGTTAATACTTGCTGATTGCTTTGGTTTTTTTAAAACTTTTTTATTGATTATGCCATTACATTTGTTCTATTCCGCCCCCCCCGTTCCCCTCCACCCTGCATACCCCTCCCCCACCATTTCCCCCTTTAGTTCATGAACATGTGTCTCAAATTCTTTAGAATCTGTATTTCCCCTACTATTCTTACCCTCCCCCTATCTATTTTCTATCTACTGTCTATGCTACTTATTTTCTGTACCTTCTCCCCCCTTCTCCTTCTCCCACTCCCATGTTGCTAACCCTCCATGTGATTTTCATTTCTATGGTTCTGCTCCTGATCTAGCTGTCCTCTTAGTTTGCTTTTGTTTTAGGTGTGGTTCTTAATAACTGTGAGTTTGTTGTCCTTTCACTGTTCATCTTTTTTTATCTTCTTTTTCTTAGATAAGTCCCTTTAACATTTCATATAATAAGGGCTTGGTGATGATGAACTCCTTGAATTTGGTCTTATCTGAGAAGCACTTTATCTGTCCTTCCATTCTAAATGAAAACTTTGCTGGATAGAGCAATCTTGGTTGTAGGTCTTTGGTTTTCATGACTTGGAATACCTCTTTCCAGCCCCCTCTTGCCTGTAAGGTCTCTTTTGAGAAATCCGCTGACAGTCTGATGGGAACTCCTTTGTAGGTGACTGTCCCCTTATCTCTTGCTGCTTCTAGGATTCTCTCCTTCATTTTTATCTTGGCTAATATAATGATGATGTGCCTTGGTGTGTTTCTTCTTGGGTCCAACTTTTTTGGGACTCTGAGGTTCCTGGATTTCCTGGAAGTCTATTTCCTTTGCCAGAATGGGGAAGTTCTCCTTTATTATTTGTTCAAATAAGGTTTCCACTCATGACTGTTCCTCTTCCCCTTCTGGTACCCCTATAATTCGAATGTTGGAACATTTAAAGATGTCCTGGAGGTTCCTAAGCCTCTCCTCAATTTTTTGAATTCTTGTTTCTTCATTCTTTTCTGTTTGATCATTCTTTTCTTCCTTCTGGTCCACTCCATTGATTTGAGTCCCAATCTCCTTTCCATTACTATTGGTTTCCTTTGCATTACCATTCATTTCAATTAGTTTGGCTTTCATATGTTTCTCTAATTTGTGACTAAAATCAACCAGTTCTGTGAGCATCCTGATAACCAGTGTTTTGAACTGTGCATCTGAAAGTTTGGCTATTTCTTCATCACTTAGATTTATCAGCTCTGGGGCTCTGAGTTGTTCTTGAGCCATTTTTGGTCTGTTCGAGCAGTGAAGTAAGAGGAGCGAAGCCTTAGTTGTTTACCAGGGCGGGGCCACCCAGGTCGCTGGTTTGTGACGCTGCGTGTGGGGGCGTGGTCAGAGAGGGAGCAATGGCGGTCCTCTCAGCTAGCTAGCCCCGTTCGTCCCGTCCCACCACTCGCTCAGGCCTGTTTATCCTATCGGAATTGTGCGAGCCTGCTGCCCCGAGCCTTGCGGTCTCAATGCTTGCCGCTTCACCGGTTTATCTGCACGCAGATGCGAGACCTACCGCAGACAGCCAGCTGTGTCTCCTCCCTGTGTCCGCTCGTAGCTAGCCCGCGATCCTCGCCTTGGGCTGCTTGCGCACCACCAGGTCAGGGATTTTTTTGGTCAACCCACTCCGCTGCTGGCTTCGCCCCTCTTACCAATTTAGCTGAGCATTTCGCTTTTTTTTTTTCAGACTCCGTATTGTCGATTTTCTGTGTGGTTTGGTTGTGTTTATTATTGTTAAAAATAGTTGTTCTTAGATTTGGTCGTGCATGGAAGGAAGGTGTTTCCACCTATGCCTCCATCTTGGCGGAAGTCCGATTGCTTTGTTGATTAACTGAAAATGGGTTACTGTTTTGACATGATGCTGCCCCAAGTATGAAACACTAGTGTGTTCTCTATTTACTATTAACTTGCATGCATTTTTAGATCTTTATCTGTATATTCCTAGTACAGCATTAAAATTCTTATAATAATGATTTAAAGTCTGATAAGAGGAAATTTTCTTTTATACTGTATCTATAAATTAATAAATAAGTATTAAACCCAAATTTGTTTAGTTGCAAGGATTAATTACCAACTATCATTTCTTAAGTCTTTACCTTAACTGTATGAAATTACTGTAGTATCATTTATTTGGGGTAATATAATTTTTTTTCTTACAGCAAGAAACTTTACAAAACAAATGTGGAGGTATTTAAGTAAAAAGGATCTTCTTTCATTGGTATTTTTTCAGTGTTGTAAACTTTTGATAATCTAAAAATTTAAGTTGATTCTTTCAACTATATGCTCATCATACTACAGAATGGCTTGTATTTGTTCAAAAACATGAACAAATATTTCAACAACTGAAAATATGTATTGACTGGCTAAGGTATATTAAACACATTGGTTTAACAACAGTTCATTTCAAAGAGCTGCAATCCACAATCAACAGTCTTTAGGAAATTCAAATTTAGTGCCTTAGTTTTTATTTCTGAAATAAAAATCGCAATGATATTTTTCTTTACATCCTGAATAGAAATCTGAATACACTGGGAACTGCTACCTGTACTTCATCTGCTGTGAAACATTTCTGGTCCTTTAGCCTCTTAGCTGGGATGCTTCCTACAAGGCAGTGACAGAGATTTCTGCTCCTTCTCTTGTTTTTTATTTGCACTGCCCCTGAGGTTGCTTTAACTTGTGAAACCTTCCTGAGATAAGCAATCCTCAGTCCAAACAGAACAGGACCACCCAGTAGCCATGAGTGGACTTTTAACATTAGCAACAAGGGTACAGAAATAGTTAAAAGATTTTTTTAAGCTTCAAAGTAGTTATCCATGAAAAGTAAATAAAAAGTTTGCTGGTCCTTCTTAACACTTATTTTATGGTTGCTATGGTTTTCTTTAATTTTCTTTCGATATACATAATGGTACCCATTATCCAGCTGTAGCAATTATTAACCCATGGCCAAACACTTCCACATACTCATTCATCTCTCCATTTATATTATTTGAAGCACATCTTAGATATTATATATATTCAACCATAAATATTTCAGTTTATGATCATGCAATTTAATTTCAAATTACATAATGGGTATAGGTAAGGCAGAATATCATAATACTTCCTGTGTGTAGGTGCTTTACAAATTTTAACTTGGCTTTTATTGCACACAAACATGCTTAAAACCAGTGTGGTTATTTACAAAATAGACATTATTCACACACAAGTACAAGTGTTTAGACATAGAGTAAATAACTTAAAGACCGTTCATCTCTGGAGGCTCTTGTCCCTTCCTTAGAGACTGCTTCTTCTTACCTTAGTATTTACTTCTGAATTTTCCAAACCAGCCTTGTTTGGTAACTCCCCTATGGCTTTATACCTGGTCCAGATCACTTCCTATGCAAATATTCCAGCTAGTTTTTTCTTCTTTTCTTTGGGGTGCCTTTTCATATTTTTTCTTTCTCTCTCATTCTCGCTCTCTCTCTCACTCTCTCTCTCTCCCTCCCTCCCTCTCTCTTGCTCTTCTCTCACTCTGTGTGTGTGTGTGTGTGTGTGTGTGTGTGTGTGGTGTCCTGCCTCTCCTCTTTCTCTCTCTCCTCTCTCTGGTTGTAGGTGAATAGTCTGACAATTTAAATAAAACTGTATATCCTTATAACTCACTAATGCCGATCAAGACACAAGGCAGCAAGACAACTCCCTTGTACTCTTTCTAGTAAATCCTTGCTTACCTCCTCCACCCGAAGATAATCTCTGTTTTGATATCTGTCACTGCAGTTTTGATTTGCTTGTTCTAGAACTTCATGTACAGTAGTTTCCCCCTTATTTTTGGTTCCATTTTCTCAGATTCAGTTACCGTGGTTAATCAGGCCTTAAAATATTAGATAGAAAATTCCAGAAATAAACAATCTATAAATCTGAAATTGCACACTTTTTCAGTAATGTGATGAAATCTCCCAAGGTCCTATTCAGTCCCCTGGGGACGTGAGTCATGCTTTTGCTCATTGTATCCCTGATACTTAGATTCTGATGCGGCAGCCATCTTGGTTTTCATAGAAATTGTTGTGGTACCTCACTCAGTGCTTGTGTTCAAGTAACTGTCGCTTTACCTAATAATGGCTCCAAAGTACAAGATTACCAATGCTGGCAATTTGGATATGTCAGAGAAGCTGTAAAACGTTTCCTGGAAGTGAAAAAGTGAAAGTTCTCCACCTAATATAGCATTTTTCTTCCGGCATCATCCTAGTAGGAGTAAGTACAGCACAGTAAGATGTTTTGAATGAGAGGATACATTCACATAACTTTATTACAGTATTTCTTATAATTGTTCTACTTTATTATTAGTTATTGTTGTTAATCTCTTACTGCGCCTAATTTATAAATTAAACTTTATCCTAGGGATGTATGTTTAGGAAAAGCAGTTTGTATAGGGTTCAGTGCCATTCCTGATGCATCCACTGCAGGTGTTGGAATGTAGCCCAGGCGGAAGAGAGGGGACTACTGTAAAGGGAATTATACAGTATATACACTTTTTTTGTCTCTCTTAAACTCAGCATTATGTCTGCGATTCATCACAACCAATGTCATTGTGCGTAGGAATTGTTGCTTTCTTTTTATAGCTGGATTCTAGTCCACTGCATAAATATATTCCAATCTGTCATCTATTCCCCTGTTGATAGACACTGGATTGTTTACAGTGTTTGACACTTATGAATAAAAGCTCCTATGAATATTAATGCCCAAGCACTTAAAGGGTCTGTATTTTTATCTCTTGAATAAATATGCTCATTTGTTTTAGTTTTCTGAGTCTATATTTTTGTTTCTTTTTCGTAAATACTTAGTAAGTTTTATTGATTTTATTTATCCATTCAAAAATCAGCTTTTGGTTTTATTGATTTTCTGTTTGGGTGTTACTTGCTTTTATTAATTTCACTCTTTACTTTTTTTTGTTTATTTGAGGTTTACTTACTCTTTTTAGCTTCTCATGCTACTTAGATTATTTGTTTGAGATGCCTTCCCCCTAATATTAGTTTGATTTGATAATTTTATTTCTAAGCATTACTTTAGTTGCACCATACATATTTTGATATACTGTTTTTCATTAATATTCAGTTAAAATTTTTTTTCTAATTTTCCCAGAGATGACTTTTGTGATCTCTTTTATTTAGAAGTGTGATTTTAATGCTCGTGCATAAGGGAGTGTTTTCAGGCATTGTTCTCTGTTGATTTCTCATTCAATCCCACTGTGGGCAGAAAATATACTTAATGATTTCAATCTTGTTCAACTTCTTAGGGCTTATTTTATGGCCCAGACTATGATCTATCCCCCAACATAAGCTATGTTCACTTGAAAATAATTCAGTTTCTCTTGCTTTTGACTGAAGTGTTCTGTAAGTAAAATTTGGGGCATTTTGGTTGATAATATTTTTAGTCTTCTGTATCCTGATTTTTTCTCTATGTGTTTGTTCGCTCCATTATTGAGAGAGGGGTGTTGATACCTTCAACTATATTGTGTTAACTATTTATTGCTGCACAGCAAATTACTCCCAAGTTTAGTGGCTTAAAATGATGACATATTTATTAACTCTCAGTTTCTGGTTGCCTTCAAGATTTTTCTAAATCTTTGGTTTTCATCAGTTTGACTATGATGCACAGATGAATGTTTCTCTTCATAGCTTTCTCTTTTTAGTTTTCTGAGAATCTGCAAACTGTAAATATGTATGTTTTAGCAAATTTTGGAAATAGTGTTATGTATTCAAATATTATTTCTACCTCATTCTCTTACTCCTCTTATTAACTTTAATTATATGTATAATAAAACTTTTGATATTGTCCCACAGCACCCTCATACTTTGTTACTTTTTCAACCTATTTTTGGGTTGGATCATTTATATTTATATACCTTGGCATTTGTTTTTCTCATGTTCCTATCATCTCCATTCTGCTGTTGAGCCTATCCTGTGAGTTTTTATATCTTACATTGTGTTTTTAAGTTCTAGAATTTGATTTCAGTTTTTTTGTCAAGTTTTACTTCCGTGCTGAGATTTTTTACCTTTTACTCACTGTGAGAATATTTTTATGTTATTGAGCACAGTTGGAATAGCTGCGTAAAAATTCTTGTGTTCTAATCCCAATGCTTGTGTCATTTGGAGTTGGTTGGTGTCCACGTCTTTTCTCTTGAGAATGAGTCAACATTTTTCTCGTTCTCTGTATTATAGGTAATAACCGGAGTTTATCTAGACACTGCAAATGTAAGTTTGTGAATGAACATATTTTCTTTTAAACTCTTCCAAAGAGTGCTGATTTTTTTTGTTTATTTATTTTAGTAGGAAATAAACTTGTTGGACTCAAACTACAAATCGTCCCTTTTATAGCAGCTCAAATCTCAGTTCAGTACTTTCATCCTCACCCGCCTTCTGTGGTCTGTTTCACGCATGTATGATTTAGGGTTCTGCCAGGTAAGCTGTGGACAGTTTATATACAGAGTTGGGGGGCCTCTTTCTCTCTTTCTCTGTCTCTCTCTTTTCTGTTGATTATTCCCTCACTTTCTAGAAGTTGTGATTTCCTTGAAGCCTGTCCTATGTTTCCTTGTGTCAGAAAATCTATACATTTTCTGTAGAAATTTTATCCATTCTGCTCATGGTGCCTCCTGAAGCATTCTCTTAAGCTGAGAGCTATAAACAAGGTAAAATCTCCTGTGTGATTCCATTTCACAAGTATTAACCTCCTTCAATATCCACCTGTTTTTTCCCTTCACCACACCACAAAGGTTCAAATGGCTGTGTTGTCATGCAAGCAGTCCCTGCACATACATTGCCATGTTAACTGAAACCTGTGAATTTTGCAATCCTGCTCTCACTTTGCATAGTCACTGCTTTTACAGAACAGTGTGAACCAAGGACATGATGCCAATGGTCTGAGTTTCAGATAACATGATATTGTGCAATATAAGGAATACCTGTATTTTGTCCCAAGTGTATATAGTTGTTATCTGGAGTGTGGTTGTTCTGGTTGGATGTTACTGTCCACATCAGAAGAGGAAGCTCTTCCCTGATGGTATTCTACTTTGGTCTAATGCTTTCTCCCTTCATGGCACTTTTTACAAGTTATCATTATTTTTATGTCTTTTTACACCCTGATGTTAAAATTGTAAAATTAATAGAAGATACTCAATAGGTATACATCGGATGAAATGATGAGACACTGCATAACTAAATGATATCTTCCATGATGCAATTTAGGTTGCACACTGGTTTCAATGATCGTCTCAAGACACTTTCAGGGACCACACACAGAACCAGCATAATCACAGAAACCCAGATAAGACCCCCCTGTGTTTTTAGATCTGAGATAGGTTTTTTGGACATTGTAATAACAAGATAATCTGATCCCTATTTTTATAGGTATTTTCATAGAAATGGCCGTCTGAGGAGATGGGAAAGGTCTGGGAGTGTTACTAATTTATAGCAAAGCAAAGTTTTAGACTTAGATTTTTCTAAGTCATTCAGTTATTGAAAAGCTATGTTTTTATGATTTTTATGGTTGTGACAGGTCACAATAACACCATATTTATACGATAGAGAACAGGTCTTGGGGTTAACGTTTTAGAGATCCTGGGTTTTTTTTGTTTGTTTGTTTGTTTGTTTTTGGTATAAAACATCTAGTGTAGTACTTAGCAGAGAATAGATGCCCAAGATCTGTTAGTTTGTTTCTTTTTTCTCACCCTTCTCTTCTTCATAGCAAATCAAATAAATATCCTTTCCGTCAGTTCAGTTTACTAGTTTCCAAGCATCCTGGCAACCCTGTATTTTTAAAAGAGCTTAATTAAGCTTAGGCAAGAAATAGCCCTTTTTATGTGACTTAAAGCAATTTCTATAGCAAGACTAAAAGAATGGACCATTTATTGAGGAGTAAAACATATGTATCTTCTGCATGATGCTCTAAATTCACTTCGTTTATGCTTTGGTGAATTAATGGTCCCAGTGAAGCTTTTATTTTTATTTTTTAAAGATTTTATTTATTTATTTATTTAGAGAGAAGGGAAGGTAGGGGGAAAAAGAGGGAGAGAAACATCGATGTGAGGGAGAAACCACACATGCTCCAACTGGCCCCCAACCCAGGCATATGCCCTGGCAGGGAGTCAAACCGGTGACCTTTTGCTTCACAGGATGACATCCAACCATCTGAGTCATGTTGGCCAGGGCTTTGGTTGAAGCTTTAAACTAAATTTATCTGGGTACTCCTTGGCTAGAGTTCCCATACATGGTCTGAGCCATTGTTTTTTCCCCCTAGTTGTACTGAGATGTACTTGACCTATGAGATTGTATTAGTTAAAGGTGTACAACATCATGATTTCATATATGTATACATTAAAAATGATTATCACAATACATTTAGTTACAATCACATAGTTACAAGGATTTTGCAATAAGAAATGTTAAGATTTACTTTTTAAATTATTATTATTTTTTATTGATTAATTTTAGAGAGAAGGGGAGAGAAAGAGGGAGAAGGAGAAAGGAGAGAGGCACTAGTTCCACTTCTTTATGCACTTATTGTTTTTTTTTTCTTTCTTTCTTTTTTAATTATTTTATTGTTGATCAATTACAGTTGTTTGCTTTTACTCCCCACCACTCCCCCCAACCCCAGCCAAACCCTCCTCCCTCCCTTGCTTCCACCCCCTCTTGGTTTTGTCCATGTGTCCTTTATAGTTGTTCCTGAAAACCTTCCCCTCTTCCCCCCATTATCCCCTCCCACCTCCCCTCTGTTTTATTCTTGTACATGCTCTGACAAAAATTGAACCCACAACCTCAGTATATCAGGATGACACTCTAACCAACTGAGCTACTTGGCCAGGGCAAGATCTACTTTCTTAGCAGCTTTCAAATCTACAGACAGTATTATTAACTGTAGTCATGGTGCTATGCATTACACCCACAGAACTCATCTTTGTACTGTCTTTGTATGAAGTCTCTAATTCAAGCTATTTCCTTCATGAAGAATCTTTTCAATTTCACATATTTTCTTTTACTAAGTATATGACATTAGGGAAGTGATAAAAAGTTTGGTTAACTGAAGATGAGTAAGACAGAGCTGGCATCTCTACAGGTGGATAGTAGGAATTTCTCCACTCACTGAGTGTAGACCCAGTAGGATTGTATATCAGTGCTTCTCAGACTTTAACGGGCATGGGAATCCCCTGGTGATCTAGGTAAAATTCAGATTCTGATTCAGTAGTTTTGCAGTGAAGTTAGAGATTCTGCCTTTTGGATAAGATCCCAGGTGCTGCCTCTGATGCTGATTGAGGACCACACTTTGGCCTACTAGATTATGCCACTGACTGACTTTGTTAACTGAAATGGGACTTGAATATTTGTTCCTATTTCCTGCCTTTAAAAGTTGTGTTTACCTTAACCACAAACCCTTTTAAGCTGCCTGGATAAAAAGGCAGTGTAAAATAAATTCCAGATAATATCAATCACAATAGCACATGATTTTAAATTTTTTTGGCAATTGTTTCTTCTGGTACATTTATTTAGTAAACTAACATGCTTAATACTAAGCTTTTTTGTTTTCTCATGATTTAGTGTTTACATATGATAAAATCTATCAACTAAAAGTAAACTTAGCTGTCATTCTAACTTCTCACTTCATAAGGATAGATTAGTATGTGACTTGATGACTTACATGTTTTGAGCCTCCTTAACATACAAAAAATTAATATTGATTTTGAAGATCATATTGTGGTTGTACCTATAAAAATGTTAAATGGCTGCTTTGATTGTGAGTTAACCTATGAGTTCCGTAAAATAGAATTATTCTCCCACTCCCTTGAACCACTTGGTTGCTTTGACATTATGCAGACATGATATACTCAGAGACTTCTTTTGCCAGGAAAACAAACACTTAACATTTTATTGGAAGTATTAAATAGGAACATTCACTAAAATGGTAAAAATTCCCCTTTAATAATAAACATTCAGTTTGCTAAGCTAATATCTGCCAAATCAGAAGACATCACTTATAATCTAGCACATGCATGAAAGAACCATGATTAAATGTGGAATCTAACCAATGTATTTCTGTATAAATTTAAAACATGGTAAGTGATACGAATGACTAAATCCCCCCAGTTTTCAAAAGTGATGTTCAACTTGAAACTTTAATTTTTTATTTGCCTACTCTTTAAGTGAAATTGTATTTAAAATGAAAATAGCTATAACCCTGACTGCTCACCCAGTTCTGCAGTTTCCATGAAACACAGCATATTCCCTCTCATGTGTCTACTGATGCTTCAAATTAAAAGTATCCAACAATTAACTCAGTTTTCTATTTTTTCTAAATACTTTCCATGTTGGAGTAAGTGGAAGTATAATTCTCCCAACATTATTGGAGTTGTTTTTGACTCATTCTTCTCATTAGTTCTATATAGCACATCAGCCAGTTTCACTGATTCTTTTTTTCAAATGCTTTTGATACGCTACAAATCTTACTGATATTACCCTGGCTGAAGCCATCATTAATTCACAGTTAGTTTAGAATAGATCCCTTCTACTGATTTAAAAAAAAATTAGACAGGCTTATTAGTTAGAGAGAAGACGAGAGAGAGAAATATCTATGTGAGAGAAAAATATCAATAGGTTGCCTCCCATAAATGTCCGGACCTAGGATTGAAACTGCAATTTAGATATGTGCCCTGACCAGGAAGCGAACCCCCAATTAAAAGATACTCCAACCCTTCTATTGATTTAAATTCTTCTAGCCTCAGCTGCCTTGAATCCATACCTAATTTTTAACACAAGATCAGTCCTTTTGAAATCATTATTATGCTCACCTTAACCTAAATCTCTATAATAGTTCTTCATTATCTGTAGAACAATACAAGTTCTTTATCCCAGTATTTAAGATTCTTTACAATCCAGCCGCAAACTACCTCACAACCTTTACTTCATACTAATCCTAATATAAATCCTCTACTACAGTCAAATTTCTTGATTTTCTGTCTCTCAAACACAATATATACTTTCTAGTCCTTATGTCTTTTGTCATTTCCTTAGTCTTGTGGGCATTCCCTTCTCCTCTGTTCCAATGAAGGTAAATTTAAGTAAAAAACTACAGAACTTTTGCCTGGTAAGAAGTGTTAGAGTTAATCGAGTTTAAGCTCTCATCTGTTCCATCATTTTAAGAAACTAAACCACAAAAATGTGGATTCATAATTTAAAATATCTAGTGAGCACACTGCTACTCATTGCATAAAGCCAGTAATTTTGAAAATTATGTGGTTCATTTTATATCTACCACATTACCTAAGTAGGTGATAAATTTTTGTGAAGAGCAAAAGTCTAGTAAATTTGGCCATCATAAACTATCTCAAGGAAGTTCAAATGAATTCCGATTTCCTACATGTTTCATGGGCTGGCTAATGACAAGTCTGAACTGACTTTTTATTCAATCTAAGATTTTCCTGGTTCCAGTAAATACATACTCAAATGTTATACCCTGCTAAGTGGTGGCGGGAAAACAGAGACAACTGTACTTGACCAACAATAAAAAAAATAATATAACTAAATAAACAAACAAACAAATAAATAGAAGATTTGAGTAAAAATACAGAACCTTTGTTTTAAGTAGCATTTAAATATTCCTAAACTTTCTGTGTGTGTTAGGTGGAGACAGAAATTAGCTGATTATAAAAAGTAAATCAATTAGTATTTAGTGTGAACAGTCTTTAAAAGAGGTGAGAACGAGAGAGGAGAATTATTCTCTATCCTAAGGATAAATGGAGTCTGCCACATACAGGTTAAATCCATAAGATGAAGAATTAAAATGTATTCTGTGGTGACCTGGAAATAATCAGTTCCAGCTGATTTTATTGGTGTACAGTATTTTGTTAGGCATGTGGTGGTACTACTATAGAATGAATCGGCTGCAGGTGGTGGTCATGATGATTTGCTGTAACCTGAGGTTAGAAGGGATATGATTTTCCTGACAACCTATGTACCGTGATTTGAATTTTAAATACAAAACAATTGTAGATATTTGATAATAACCTCTTATAATTTATGGAGATAACATTTTAGTTGACAAAGTATAATAAAATAATATGTAAATTTTCAAAAAAGAAAGAGCACCAATGATATAAAAATATCTTTAAAAAATTGTCTATCTCAGCAAGTGCCAGCACAGAGCAGAACAAGGTGTCATCTCCTCACTGATGTAATGGCACTATTTCCACTGCAGAACTTAGAATTAGGGAGGGGAATTGAGGAAGGGGGGGATGAGTGAGATTATGAGATCTTTATTGTCTGGGTCAGTTTACTTGGAAATGACTAAGATTGCAGATGATGTCAGACTGCAATGGCGCTCAACAGAAATGTCATTTTAGGAAAATAAAGAAAAATACTTTGTATACTCCTGAGTTCATTGTTGTGTTAAATTGCAGTGGTTCTCAGGTTGAAGTCTACCAACAGCAAGTTAGATGTTCTAGTCAAGTCTGTTTTCTGAAGAAAATGTTGATTAAGCCTGTTTTGAATGAGTTACAAAGTCACTTGTGAGTGATTCATTTGCTGCATAGGTGCATTGTTGGGATCTATTGTTCAGTTTGGATCTAGAATTATAGGAATAATGATTACTATGACTACCAAATGCCAATTAAAAGGAAGTTCATAATGGACAAAAATATCAAAATAATCCAAAAAAGCCATGAACAGGAAATGATTAAACAAATTGTATTATATTTATACAATGGAATATTACTCAGCCAAAAAAAGAATAAACTGATCACTTTCTGTTTCTGATCTAAAATTTAAAGAGCTCAAAAGTCACCACTTCTGTTGTTAAATTTTTTAAAAAGCTGAATGAACTGAAAACCAATGACTTTTCTGGGATCCCATTAGAGAACTGGGGTGTCAGGGCAAACCATCAGCCTGAAATCTTAAGAAGGAGACAGCCCAGTATGAGGATCCCAGCCAGGATACACTTATAAGGACAGAAGCCACTGAAGCCATAACCGGGTAGGAAAATTAAATGTTAACTTTGAAGAATTGCTAGAGGCTTAATGTGAACTAGAGTGAGTAGGAAATTCTTGGGGACTAAATTTGGGGGCGGGGCCTACACTTTTAGAGGTATTACTTCCAGGAACCCCTCCAAGTTCTCATCCTGCAGATCCAAGAAAGAACCTCTCGATGAAACACGCTTGTGAAGGTCACAGCCCAGAGACTTATGCCCACAATTTAACAACTTAGATACAATGGGACAACTCCTTGGAAGACACAAACTACCAAAACTCACACAAGGAAAATTTGATAATCTGAATAGGCCTCTATCTATTAAAAAAAATCAAATCAATAATTGGTAAAAGAAAAAGAAAGCTCCAGGTTCAGGTGATTTCACTAGTGGATTCCACATTTAGAGAAGAAATGAGACCCAATATAGTTCTGGCTCCACTGAAGGAATAGTTTCTGAGGCCAGCGTTTGGTTTTTGTTTTGACCTCAGTAGAGCTCCTCCCAGGCGTCCAAGTCCCCTGTTCTCTCCTGCAAAGCAGCTGGTCTACATTTTAGACTGTATATTGACTATTTTCCCAGTCTCCTTTTACCACATACTTCACTTTTCTTCAGAGCATCTTTGGGCTTGAAATTCTTCACTCTTTGTTGCAAATAAAATTAGTTCCTTTGGGAAGAGTTTAAGAACAACTGTTTTATATCATGTCTTCCCCCCGCCCCCTCTCTCCACACACCCTCAGGCAAACTGTTTGAGTTGAGGCTCTGGAGCTGTGGGTAAGAACAAGCACAAGCTTCCATCTGACCGACACGCCCACTCGAAAAGCTGAGCACTGCGTGGCTGGGGCTAGCAGCCTGGGGAATCTCCACTTGCCTCCCCTGGCATGGAGCCCCTGCTTCACAGGCTGGGAAAGGGCAATCGTTGCTCCAGTGTTTCCAGCATTTCCAGCCCTTCAATCAGGCTACATTCCAGTCAGAACCTCTGTTCCACTGGTGGGGGCTGGGTAAAAACAGCCCCACCACTCAACCATACTCAACAGGGGCGTTTGTGTGAACACACTAGATGCAAACTCACTTTCTGACCTTCTGCTGACCCTAACTCCTGTTAAAACCAATGGTAATCAGAATTTGACTATATGGGATTTGAATACACATATACCCAAATAATAACATGTTATCTCTATTTATTGCTAATTTATGTTCTTCTACTGTATTTACTTTTTAACTAGAAATTAACTAAGTTAGAAAGAAGATTAGTCTTATATCAACAGGTCTAAGGCAGCATCTCAGAGGAGAACAGAAGATATAGGCAGAGAGAGTGTTTTTAATTAATAATAAAGGCTGTAAAGTATTAGGTTAATAGAGGAGCACATCCCATATCTTTCTCATTATTTTGTCAAAACAAAATACAGAGTGTGAAACATCGTTTTCATTTGCCACTGCCTAGACGGCGTCCCTACCGAAGCTGCTCCTGCAATTTTCACTGCCGCAGATCGTACATTGGTAACCTTAACACTTGGTAAAACACCGGCACATACATGATGGTTTTTCATTGCTTTTCTTATGGCAGTCTTGGAATGTAGATAGAACTGAGTGCCCAGTTGAGAGGGAGAAAGTCAGAGCCTGGACTCCAATCTTCCCCCATTTCTGGTGCTTACTTCATTGAAGAGTCTCCCAGACACTCTGTATTATTAACAAACAGACACATGCATTTTAATGGGACGTCTGTGCTCTGCTGCTGGGTTATCTCCACAGTGACTGCATTGGAGTTTAAAACCTGTGGGTTTGGTAAGACAATAAGAGATTCCAGGGTTTTAAGTGCCTGTTTAAAAATAAACTGAGCTATATTGAAAATGTTAAGAATTTGTTTGAGCAAGAACCAGTTAGAATGGGGCTGCAGCAAACTGGACGTGGTTAGGAGTACCCCCCACCCCCCACGGAACCTCAGGGAGAGGTTTCTACAGGGAAAGGCCAAAGCAAAGTTAGGAAATTATTGGTTAGATAAAGCTGGAAGGCCAGATGGCTGGTTGTCCTTAGGTTTCAAATGCATAACCTTAAGGCATTTATAGGCTTAGATTTTGGGTTGCATAGGCAGGGCCATGTCATCCTCAGTCTAATGGCCTCCTTGTTCAATTAATTTAGCACTATTCATAGTCAGAACACTTCTCTCTCTGACCACCATTTTTTTAACCTCAGTTGTGGAAAGCTGCCTTTTCTAGGAGCTTATTTGGACCTTGAGTTTACCTCTGTATGGTCCTTAACCCCTGACTACAAATGTTTCTTCACACTAGAATTAGCACAATGCCAGGCACATGCCAGACAGTCAAGGAATGCTGGTTGGGTGAAGAAATGGATCACTACACAAATGGGTATTGTTCTATCTCCTCTTAATCAGTTTCTGTTTTCTAGTTGGTTGACTTTTTCACCCTGGTTTCGCCTGGTTTCACCCTTGGTTATCAACATTGTGACCTTTTATCCCTCTTTGTAAGCCATCAGTTATAGGATTCCTAGGCTTATTAGGGTGTTTCCAGAGAAACTGGAGTAAGTACATAAAAAGTTAGGTCAGCCATTTTTCAAGAAGAAATAGGATATTGATGTTATTGTACTTTAGGGGATTAATAAAAATTTGCTTAATGAATGAACAAAAGGAAAACATAAAATTTTCTCAATGACATGGATAAATGGGCAGGGGCAGAACCCAGAGTAAATTCTTGTCCACAACTCTAACAGGAGCAGAAGAAGTTAACTGTTAACAGAGATTACATAATTCTCCAAAGGCCTGTTTGCAAATCAGAGTAATTGGGGAAGCCTAAATAAAACTTAAGTAGTCCTCTAACAGCTAACATTAAAGTTGGGAAATATTTTTTAATAAAAATTTTATTTACAAATTTAAAAACATTTATCTATATTAAAAATATATTTACTCTTATATTATGCATTGCATATTTTATATTATGTAACATGGCACATATTATATATTATAAAATGTAATGTAAGGCCGTTGAAATAATGCTAGTAAATATGTTCATTCATATGTAATACATTAAGTCATTGATTTTCAATCAGTGCGATGTGGCAGTGTGCGCAAGAATTTTTAAAACATGCAATACCTGACTAGTTAGTCAGGAGCTCTGACCTTTTATCCCTTAAACTGTCAAATAAAAACACAATACCAGCTGACACAACAATAGCCATCAGCTGAGAATGAATCAAAATTATACCTATTTTTTGTCAAATCGGCAAAAAATATATTTTCTGGTGTGCCGCAGAATTTTAATAATTAATAAGAGATGCCATAATATGAAAAAGGTTGAAAATCACTGAACTGAGTGAATAAGTTTTATAAAATGTGCTTCTGTGTTTGTTAAAAAGAGTAAACATCTTTATATTCATATATGTATAGGACGCTCTCTAAAAAGATGTACATCAAAATGTTATTGTGGTTCCTCCAGATGATTAGATTAAAGGTGATTTTTCCTTTCTTATTTCTACTATTTTATCTGCATATTCAAAAAGAAAATAATAAATATGAAATATTAAAAATAAAACAGAGCCCTGGCTGGCATAGCTCAGTGGATTGAGCACGGGCCTGTGAACCACACAATCGCGGTTCGATTCCCAGTCAGGGCACATGCCTGGGTTGCAGGCCAGGTCCCAGCAGGGGACCCACGAGGGGCAACCATACATTGATATTTCTCTCCCTCTCTCCTTCCATTCCCCTCTAAAAATAAATGAATAAAATCTTTAAAAAAAATCAGGACATTTATTCTCAATAATTTGTAGCAGAAGACAAGAAGAAGATGACCCATTACGCTCGAATGACATTTCTATACTTCTGTCGAGTAAAATACCATATAATCTACTTATCTGACTTTCAAGGTTTAGAAAAAGTGGAATCAATTATTTTGAAATTTGCTCACATCAGTTCACCTGATTCCAAAAACCAATGCATATAGTTAGTACATATAAGAAAATCCTCTTCATTTACTGTACCAGAGAAACCTTTCCTCTGTGGGCACTTCCTCATTCAAATCATAAAAATCATAGTTGTGTTTAAAATTGTTCTCACTCACTGCCTTGCTGGTTTTGTTATGTTGATCATTGATTTCCCACTAAACGTGAGTCATACCAAGATGCAAGATGTGGTTGCAATGATCTGCATCACGTCTGATGATCTGTGCTACTGCTGCCTGCTGCTTTCATTCATCATTTCTTTTCTTGAAAAAAGAAAGGAATGAAAATGACTAACCTACAGTTATAGCATTCAGTTACTTAACATGTCACATAAATAATAAGGGTCATAGAAAGGCAACTTAATTATTTTCCCCTAAAAAGTTGTTTATTAGGATTTACGACATGAGACAGGGAGCTGAAAAATCAGAGGTGGAGACAGAATAATTAAAATATATATATTTTATTTATTTTTAGAGAGAGGGGAAAGGAAGGAGAAAGAGTGGGAGAGAAACATCAGTGTGTGGTCTCATGTGTCTGTCCCCCACTGGGGACCTGGCCTGAAACCCAGGCATGTGCCCTGACTGGGAATTGAACTGGCCACCCTTTGCTTCACAGTCGGTGCTCAATCCACTGAGCTACACCAGCCAGGGCAGTATTTTTAATAAGAAGGTGAGAAACAAGGTGTGAGAGACTAACCCACCAAAGATAATGTGGAGATTAAGTGGCAGAACAGGGATCTGAACCCAGAGAATGTCTGACCTGTGAACCATGCTGCTGTGCTGTCTCTGCTGTTTGGAACAGGCACCACCAAACTCAGCAAGTAACTAAACAACTGTGCCCTCTCCCTTGCAGTGTGTGTGAGTTCCCATTGCCCCACACCGTCATCAATACTTCATATTATAAAATGTTTGAATACTTTCGGATTTAAATAGCAAAAAGCAGTGTCTTGTTATTTCAGTTTGCATTTCCTAGATTTCTGGCCGTGTTAAACATCTTCTTACAGTTTATCAGACATTCGCATTTTCTTTCTAGGAATTTATTGTAAATATCTTAAAACCAAAGGATTAGATGTAGAGCTGAAATAAATCCCCCCCCTTCACACATCCCCTCGCACATTAAGGTAATATGTTTATATATGTTTAAACATAAATATATATATGTATATGAAACTACATCATCAGTATGCGCACCCACATAAAATGAACAAATGATTTACATCCTAACAATGTGGCCTTGGTGCTAATGAACAACACATTTTGCACTGGTTACTGTCAGCTGGTCCACATCTAGCTTCGTTGCCTGTGTTTCTACACCCCACTCTGGGAGAATGACCTCTGTGAACTGCATCCTGTTGGCCCCTTTGCCCTTTGGCTTCTAGTTCAGTGGTAGGACCTGCAGGAGATCAGACAGCAGCAGGAGAGACAAGTTCAGGATTTATCTCTTCTCTCCTGCTGTCACACTGTGATTGCTGTAGTTGTTGCCTACTCGTGGTCGCAACTCCCAATGCATATAGACCACTCTCCCAGGATTCAGGTGGTACAGTTTTCTCTTCTTGCCCTTCGAGGCCCAGGGCTTGTCATAGCTTCCCACTGTTCTACCTTTGTGGGTGTTTCCTATCCTTTGCCAGCCCTTGTCACTCTGGCCACCCTTCTGGAAGTAGTCCTTTCACTACAGTAGCCTCAGTGAAGTGATTTTGAGTATCTCACCTGTTTCTTGCCAGCACATTGTCAGGCACAAGTTCTATTTAGAGTGGTAATGACTTCATAATCTGAATAAGAGTGGCTAGAAGAATCCCTTTCTCGATTTTGGCCCACATATTCTTCTTTAGGAAATTAGATTCTGCATAATTTACTCATTCCACATTGACAAGATCTAGGCCAGTCAGCACTACTGAGCATTTGCATATCTGGTAGCTATGATTCTCTCTAGCAAGACTACAATCTGAAGTTCAAGTTGATGTTTTGATAATATCACTAATTGTTTTGTGCAAGATATACAAAAGTAGATAGGATAACATAATAAACGTATACCCAATACTCAATTTGAATAATTATCAACACATAATCAGTCTTATTTCATCTATACGTCCACCCACAGGCTCTCTTCCCATATTGTTTTGAAGAAATCTTAGAGATTGTATTACTTCCTCCATAAATATTTTCATAGATGTCCTTAACATCAGACATGTAGTGTTCAGATGTCCAACTGTCTTATATTATACTTTTAATAGTTTTAATTCTGAGTTCAGTTGATTAATCCCCCTTTAATCCATTGGTTCCTCACTCATTTCTTTTCTTACCCTTGCAATTTGTTTGTAGGGTCAATTGCTTAAAGAATTTTTCACAATTTGAAATTTGTTGTTTGCATCTCTGTGGTGTTTTGTAACATGTCTCTGTGAACACTATTTCCTATAAGTTAGTAGCTGGAAAATGATAAGAATTTTATCAGTTTTAGGTTAGTTATGTGTGTCTTTTTAAAGACCATTAAAAAACAGTGTACTGTTCCATTAAACATCTACTCTCTAGTGGCCTCTTTTTACTGATGTTAGTAGCCACTTATTCTCAAGGCCTAGGCTCGCTTGGAGTTGCAAAATAATAGTATCTGTATTATATTTATTGCCCAGAATACTTCCGTTAAAAAATTTTCCCTTACCTACTATTTGGGTATCCACTGGTGCAGTTCACACCATAAAGGCAGATGATAAGTTCAATTTTCTTGATTTATTTACTATCTTAAAAATATTCATCTGGTTTATTATATCCTTCAGTGATGACCAGTTATCTTATTTAAATATAATTATGAATTCACGAATTTAAACATATTGATGTGTTTCTATTGTTATCCTTAATGAGAGTCAAGCTGTTCCATCTTTGACCATTGGAAGCATCTTCAAATTGGCTATAAGTCTTATTAACACAACTGTAATAGTCTTTGATAATTTTCTTGTTGTCTGGTATTTGAAACTCATGTTGTATTTTTCTAGTCCCAGATCTGGAATCGGCCCCTTCTTCCAGGATCCCTATTTCTTTTTTTTAAATATATTTTAACTGGAAAATGATTTTTCAAAATCAGAATCTGAGTATTCAGGGTCTTTGTCACTACTGGCTTGCTCTTTTTTTCTTTCTATTGTCTGAATTCAGGAAAAAGGTTAAAATACCCATTGAATTCTTGTTTATACCACCAATGCTAATTTAGATATACATTTGAATCACTTTTCTCCTGAACAGAAATAGGTCTCAAGTTCAATGGGAATGAGAATTAGAACATTATATATTTTTGTTTTATACTATAAAAATGCATATATAACAATTTCAGAATATCATTAGAGCACTACCACCAATAATACAGTTACCTGAAATAGTTCCATTATTATTTTGTTTCCAGCTCTTTCTGTCTTAAGTTATAACTGAATCAAATTATTGTGCTTTGAAGTCACTTGGAATTGTGCCTCTCTTTGTAATTATGTCAAAAACCATATTCCCATTCAAGTTCAGTTGTTTCATTTTATATTAAATTTTTTGAATTTCTTTGTTAAAATTTAATTTAACTTCATAATTATGCAAAATATTTACACTCTTCTAAAATTGATTCACCAATCCTTGTGTTGATATTTCTTTAGTGATTTGGATGATCTGAAGCTTCCTTCCCAGTAGATTTCTCTGGAAGGGCCCTTATTTCTTGAATTCCTGGGTGTCATACAAACTTATGACTTTTATAATAAAAAGAGATTATGTGACATTTCATCCTAATACCTTGAGTACTGAACAATACCCTTTACAGAACAGAACCCTGAAAATCACCTCTTCTTGTACACATATGGCACATCCATGATCTAACAAGGCTCCCTTTCTTAACCAGGGACTTTCTTGATAGGAGTTTTAGCAGTTCTTTTTAATTCTCACATCTTTCTTCTTATATTTACTTGCATTATACCTCAACATATATGTCCATAATTCTTCACATATCCTTGAAATTTTAAAATGTTGAAATCTAGTGAATTTTTACACAGAATTGTTATTCTCTTAAAAGTATATTTGAAAGGCCATATTTTAATATATGCAAATAGTATACAAGGAGTATATATTATAAATAATTAGGAATATAGTCAAATTATAAATGAGTATTTCCTAAATATGTGTTTGCAGGTTGCTCAGGGGAAAAAGAAGTAAAGAAGACTCAATTTTGGGTATACTATATTTAAGTGAAAGTATTCTATAGGCAATAGTAAATGCATACATACACTCTATATATTATATAACTTGACTGCACATCCTTGATGGTATATCACCTCAAGGGTATGACACATACCCAAACAAACCTATAGCACTTTTCTCATAGTCTAAATCATAAAAATGGTCACAGACTCCACAGAGACCAGTATTTTTAATTACTTCAGTCAAGACACTGTGTTATAAATAGAATCAAACTAAAATGTGCTTCCACATATATTACATATCTCCCTTTAAATGTTGTTAGTTATTTACAAATGCCTCTAAAATATTTTCACTTAATTATACCTAAAATGAGTCCAACTTTCTCTTTCACCATTCCCTTCAATCATCAGCAATCCACACATATACCAAAATAGCACGGAAAACAACTTCCCTTCTTAGTTCTCATTTCTTTAGCATCATCTGTGATTCTTCCCTTTCCTCTCTTGTGTTTTCCACATCCCATCTGTTGTACATCCCTTGGGAAGACTTCTGGGATTCACTCCTTCATCTTTAGTTCCACTGTACAGTCTCTAATATGCAGAATTTTTAGCACCAAAGCTGTGTTGTATTTATTGCTTAAATGGGACTGGGTATTGAAATCACAGAGGCCTTGGTTCGAATTTTGACTTTGCCATTTATTATTTGTGTGATTTTATTAATAGATTAGTCTTTCCACTGTTGAGTTTCCTCATCAGAAAACCTAAGCACTGTTAATTCCTCTGAAGGCTAGTCTGAGTACCAGGGACAAGAAGGTCCTGACAAGAGCACTGTGTCTGGGACGTGGTAGATGTCTGTTCATGTGGATTGGTTTGTTTCTGGGCTCTTCTCATCAGGCCTTACCTGATACCAAATATTCTGCTTTCCTTCCCTTTTGAAATTAAATTATTGGCAAAACAATGGTTAATAAGATTATACAGGGTTCAAGTCTACGGTTCTGTGATACATCATCTGTTTATCGCATTGTGTGCCCACCACCCAGTCAAATCATATTCCATCACCATGTATTTGACTCCCTTTACCCCTTACTACTCCCCCACCCCACTTCTCTCTGGTAACAATACTATTGTCTGTGTATGTAAGTTTTGTTTGTTACTCTTGTTGGTTCATTTGTTGCTTTTAGATCTTGAGAATACCAACTAAGTGAAATAAGTCAGACAAAAAAATTAAGAATCATGTGATTTCACTCATATATCAGATATAAAACCGAATGCTTTTTTAAAAAAAAACAATGCTTGACGCTTAACCAGTAGGCATGACCTGTCTCTAAGAACTCTGTGTATCCATTTTCATTTTAACTTGGATCAATCAAAAAGTCTATTCCATACTATTTCTTCTCTCCTTCAATTATGTGCCCTGCATCTGAACTGACCTTTGATATCTTTCCCTCACCCTAATTTTCACATTGTCTCTCATTGTAGTGAAAGGATATTGGTTTACTTGCTGTTCCCATGTGCCTCAATATGTAAGACCTCAATATGATCCAGTCTCTTCCTGACCTGGACAGTATCTCTTCTAGAGGCTAAGTCTTTCTTCTGACTCCTGTTGGTAGATATTTCTGTTTAAACCACTAGTGCTGCTTACCTACACACTCAGGTCTCTAAGTATCATTTGATCCTTGTCTCCTCACTAACTCATTCAGTCCATGATGGATTGCCTTGGTGTTAACTACAATCCTTCCACATTATGCTTTTATAAATTTACCATCAACTGTGTTCTGAACACATCCCTTTTTATCTGTTTGTACGGCCTTTGCCAAAGCACTCCCCATTTCTCTCTTGATTAGTTGGACTTCCCTCTTGACACATAAGCTTTTATACTCCACATAACAACCAAAGCGATCTTTTTAAATGGAGAGTTTCCCCATTTAAACCCTTCAGTGGCTTTTTGTTGCTCTTGGGTAAAATCCAAACCAATTCTCCTGACCTAAAAGCCCTGTATATTCAGGCTCACCCTACTTTCCCAGGTTTGTTTTGACTATTTTCCCACACTTCACCCCACATCTTCTGTACTGCACGTGCCAGGTGCTCTGAACTCCTAGTCCCTCCTGTGAGCATGCTCTCTCCTCTCAGGGCCTTTGAACTTGTTGGTCTTCCCTCTGTTAGGAAACACTTCCTCCCATCAGGCCCCCTTCTCCTAAATAATTCTTTTTTCCATTCTCAACCTAGACATTATTTGGTTTGGAAGAACCTTCTCTGAGTCATCAATTCTTCTGTATCATAGCTTATTTTTCTCCTCATACAACTTACCATACTCATTAGCACTGGTTAGTGAACTGTGAGGATAATGGCTGTATCTATCTTACTCAGCATTATATTTACACTGTCTCTCATGGTTCCAGGCACAAAACAGGCATAGAGTAAATGCTTATTGAGAGGAGGATGGAGGGAAGAAAGGAAGGAGAAAAGGCTGAAAGAAAGCAATGAAGAAAACCAAGAAAAAAGGAGGGATGTAAAGAAGGAAGGCAGAGGGAGGCAGAGGGAGGGATTACTTTCACATCTAAACTGTGGACTTTTCAGAGTAGCCAAGACTTGCCTCATACTTTATTTGAATAACCCACAGACCCTGTTAATTGATTGATAAAACCTCAAGAATACTTAGAGCCTTTATAGAAGTTCTCACTGCTAAAAATTTCTTCCTGTGGATAGCTCAAACCTGGCTCCCTTACTTCATTCTACATTTTACTCAAATTAGGCCATCTCTTAGACTTTCATTTTCACCACTTCCACTCCTATTTCCAGCACACTCTGTCACACCTTTTCTTTGTTTCTTATATGGCATCAATTGGCTTCTAAAATACTGTATTAGTTTTCTATTGCTGTATAACAGTATATCACAGATTTGGAGATTTAAAACAATTCTCATTTATTAGCAAACATTCTGTAGTTCCCAAATTTGACATGGCACAGTTGAATGCTCTGTTTCCTGTCTCACAGGGCTGAAATCAAGGTATTGGCAGGGATGATTTTTCATCAGGAGGCTGTGGGGAAAATCTGGTTTGGGGTTCATTCAGGTTTGCGGTAGAAATCAGTTCCGTGTCGTTGCAGAAGTAGATCCCAGTTTTCCTGCTGACTGTCAGCCAGGGGCTGCCCTGGGCTCTTAGAGGATGCTCCTCTCAGGTCCTTGTCACATAGTCCCCTTCATTATCAGCATCAGAGAATTTTCCAGGCATTGAATCCTGCTGTGCTTGGAGTCTGACTTCCCTGTTTCTGACCTCTGGTGCAGACAAGGATTTTTGTTACTAAATCAGGCCTATCCAGATAATCTCCCTGGTTTAAATTCAACTGATTTGGGACACTAATTACACCTACAAAATATCTTTTTTGCCATATAAGGTAACGTGATTACAGTTTTCATCACATTTACAGGTTCCACCCCAACTCAAGGCCAGAGAAAATCAGACAAGTGTAAGGGTCAATGGAGGATATCTTTAAATCCTGCCTCCCACAAATCCTGCATGATTAATCAATTGCTGTTGATCTCTTTCCCTTAGAACAAAAGGTTAATGAGGACTGGAATTTTTCCTTGTTTTGTTTACTGCTGTATACCATTTGTGCTTAGAATTATGTCTGGGATATCATAGATGCTCAATAAATATTTTTTTAATGAATGAATATTTCAGATACACAAATATAAAATTTTGCTATAAATTTGGACGTATTTTGAGAAATGTTTGAGGTGCAGAGATGCAGTTCTAATACCTAACTGAATATTAGTTAAACTCATATATCTCTGTCATACATACTTCATGATCAATTTTTTAGAGAAGGGATAATCATGGTGGTGGTTTTCTATACACGTTTCTTTTTTGTCACCTTGGACATGAGCAAAGATATCCTAGCTGACAGCGAGACAATCCATAGCAGCTTTTACAGAATAGAAGTGTTATGTTTTCTTTGATCTTACTTCTAGACCTTGAAGCGCCGGGAGAAGTTGACATTTTCTCTCTCCCTCACTCTTCTCTTTTTCTCACTCTTACTCTTTCCCTCTCCTTCATCCTCACCCTCCCTCTCTCTCCACAAGCTACCAGCACACACTAGTCAAAATTGATTTAGCATGGCTTTAAGTCAGCCCAGTGTTCAAGCATTGAACTCCAGTTGGCCTAATGAAGGAATTAGTTATGCTTGTTGGGTGAGAAATCAGGTTTATATATAACATTCTGGGATAAAATAAAAAGTGAAGCTACAGCACAAGGTACTATTAAAATAAAAGAAATATATTAAGGTGCACTGTTCTGGTAAAATAACACTTTCTACAAAAGAAAAGGAATGTATTAAGAGATATGTACCTAAATATGAAGCAGTTATATACTGTTGTAGAAATAAGGTTTTCGAGAGTGTATATCAGTTTTTCCTTTCTCACACGCTTGAATTTTTTCTACTCACAATTACTTTGAATTGTTATTTTGGAAAGCTCAACAATGGAGTGGGGTTTGTAAAAAGGGGACCATGTTGAATCAGAGGCTCTCTATATAAGCAAATCAATGCATGTTATATTATTGAAACACAGATTATTGCTCTCTTACTATAATTGATGGCCAGACCACAACATTTAAATTGATTTTGTTGTGATTCAACTGAGCGCATAAAGAGCTGTAAGCAAATGCTTTAAAATCCTAGATCTGTTCTGCTATTTAAATGAAGCATAACTACATTTGGAAGAGAGTTTAAGGTAGCAATATTTATTAAATTTTTTAATTCACATACTGTTTGACACAGCAATTCTAAGAATTTTTCTTAAAATTTATGTACACGTGCCTAAAAATGTATTATAAGGCAATAATACAGAGTCTGGTAGAAACAACTCCTGGCTGAGTGTGGTTGGTAGGATAATAATATGGGAATAAAAATTTATAGTTTTAATTTGAACATTTCACCTAAAATGTTATATGGTATGCTTGATTGTGATATTGTTATCTTATAGAATTGCATGCTTATGATTTTGTAATAAAAATTTTATAATAAAAAATGGGTGTTATTTGTACCAGATGCTGTATATATTATATACCACTATTTTAAAAAAGACTTTATTTTAATTTATTTTTTAGAGAGGGGGAAGGGAGGGAGAAAGAGAAGGAGAAAAACATCAATGTGTTGTTGCCTCTCTCATGCTCCCTACTGGGGACCTGGCTTGCAACCTAGGCATGTGCTCTGACTGGGAATTGAACCAGCAGCCCTTTGGTTCCCAGGCTGGCCCTCAATCCACTGAGCTACACCCACCAGGGCTTACACCAGTATTTTTACTAAAAAAGTGAAAACAATAAAAATTTTAAAAATAATTGATTTTAGAAAGAGAAAGAAAGATCGATTTCCTGTTCCACTTATTTATGCATTCATTGGTTGATTCTTATATGTGTCCTGACTAGGGATCAAACCTGCAACCTTGGCATATTGGGATGATGCTATAACCAGCTGAGCTGTCCAGCCAGGGCCTCAAAACTCTTTATTAGAGAATTAGATAGCTAAATTAGGAAGAGGCATACAATGGAAGACAATTCAGTATTCTAAAATCTGACAGTACAGCTTTAATTAGTGAAATAAAATTTTACTCATCTTTATTGATAAGCAAAAAAACTATGTTTAGAGAGAAAACTTGTATACTCCCACATTTGTTAGACAAAAGATATCTATCCACATAATTATTTTGCATAGGAACAAAATATCTAAGGATATTTATCAAATTTACTACTGGGTATATTGAAACAGGTAGAAAAGATTTCTACTTTTTATTAATGTTTATTTCTGTCATATGTATTTTGGGTAAGCAAGATTTCTGTTTCCAACATAAAAGTGTTAATGGCTATGGAAATTGCCCTCCCAGAAACATCAAGAAAAATGAACAAAATATTGAAACAATGGATTTCAGACATTAGAGAAGAGGAGCAAAGGACTGTGATGCTTGAAAGGAAGGAAACAGGTGAGGTTATCTCTATAATTGCCCCCACCTTACCACCTGAATGCAGTTTCCAGGCTGTATCTTTAAAAAAGGAATCTAGACTGATTTCAGTGGACTTGCTGAGTATAGGGAACCAAGAGTTGTTCAGGGCAGTGTTGATTCCTGGGCCAGAACACACTGGACCTTCACAGAGAGACAAATTAGAATATCTTTAGAGAAAACATGATAGAACCACAGGCTGATTAAAGGTACATCATAATCAAATTGCTAAGAACCAGTGCTATAAAGAAAACTGAAACATTTAAAAAGGATCCAAAAGTAGATTACATTATATATTAAGTGTATGTTAAGCACTAGAGCTACTACTAAAAATATTCAACAGAGAGGTATAGCTAATAAGACATTAATGGAGAGAAATGGAATCATAAAAAACCTCCACAATCAATATAAAGGTGAAAAAAGGAATAAGGAGATTGGGCAAATAGAAAGTGCATAGCAATGTAGTGGTTTTATACCAAAGCATATTACTTTACACTTTAATAAAAATGAATAGAAAGTTAGCTTAAATAAAAAAGCAAGCCCAAACTATAAGCTGTGTATAAAAAGGCCACTTTAAAGATAAAGATACATAAGTCAACAATAAAAAATATTTAAAAATACCATGTTAACATCAGGAAAGCTGGAGTGTTTATATTAATATGAGTAAAACTAGAGTTCAGATAAGAAATCAGAGCAAGTGATAAAAGATGTTATATTAAAAGCTCAATTCACCAATAAAGACATAAAAAGTTTAAATATGCTTGTGCCCACTAACAAATCTTCAAAATACATAAAGCAAAATCTAATAGAATTGAATTAAGTAAGAAATAGAAAAATTTATAATTATAGGCACAGACTCCAACACTCCTTTGTCTGTAAGTTATAGAAAAAGTAGAGAGAAAATTACTATGGGCATTAGAAGACTGAACTGTATCAAACTGATACTTATGAAACTCTCCACCCAATTGCATAGAATACACTTACTTCAAGTATATTTGGAACATTTACCAAGTATAGTAAAAAAAATCTCAACAAATTTAAAAGGATTTGAAACAAAATACATTCTCTGATGATAATGGGATCAGACTAAAAATCAATCACATAACGAATGTACCAAATTCTTCAATATTTGGAAATTAAGCAACATACTTCCTTTCCCCACCAGCTTTCTTGACATAAAATTGACATACAACATTGTGTAAGTTTAATGTACACAATGTGATGATTTCTGCAATAAAGTTAGTTAAATGCATAAATTACTTCAATAAAGGCAGTTAACATGTCCATCACCTCACACAGTTACAATTTGTGGTCAGAATTTTAAAGAATTACTCTTTTATCAACTTTCAAGTATACAATATGATATTAACTATCATCTATGAGAGTGTACTTGGAAAGCTTTCCAGAAAGAACTATTGAAAATTGTTTAGGATCTGAGTATTTGCCCTGTTTGCAAGTTAAGTTAGCTTACCACAGTTTCTACAATGCTATGTTACAACAAGGACTTTATTACCCATGACACACCAAGCAGCATGGACATCAGCATGTTTGTCCCAGTTCTTGTCCACAAGTCCCAGGGGCTGAAAATGGTTGAACCCAGATGGACGCCAAAGACTGCATCACAGAAGAACAACCCTGAGCTTAGTTAGGCCTTCGTAATCTTTTCTGATAGGCAGTAAATATGACTCCCTTTTTCTCTGGATAGAAACAATATCTCTATCTTCCAAGGTTGTTTGCTATTCACAAATTTTTAAACAATAGTCCTGAAGAATGAGCAGTCAGTATATTGTTTCAGAAAGTTTTCAGAAATGTGAGACACCTATTAAAATCATTTCCCAATAAGAACCTACTCTGAAGAGGGTAACTTAATGGCACCCTTGATCTGCCCCACCTTTGAGGTTCCTGCAGCACTCCTACTCCCCACCAGCCTTGCTGTGATTTTCTCAGCGTTGCAATTTGTCTGAGGCTTTTCCTACCCGGCCCTCCTTCCCGCCCGTTCTCTTTCCGCAGGTGTCGCATCATCATTTCCTGAAGGCCCTGCACACCTCTTCCTGTTCTCTACCCTCTTTATTCTTAACAGGTGTTATTCCCTAAAAATGCTTGTGTGTCTAATTCTGTATTCGCATTGGGTTCTTGGAGAATTGGAACCGACCCAATAAGTTCTAGCCATAGGCCAAGAAATTAGGCAATAAGACCACGTTTGGGGGTTGAATCAGTCACTCTCTAGTTGGAATGTGGTGCATAAATAAATAACCCCTGCAAAAAATGTCAAAAAATAATGCATTAGTTGCTTAAAATTCACCAGTGGTGACCCTAGTGACTACTGCAGTTTAGGAGAACTCTTTGCTCAATGTGATGACAAAAGCATTTGAAAGGTATTGCGAGAACAATCTCCATAAAGACAGTGAAGTTGGCTGTTTATTAATAAGTTGTATTGATTTCCTGTAGAGGAATAACGGGGAACTGAAGATAGACAACAGTTAAATGTCAAGTGTGCGAGCCAGTGGCGTTCTTTGTAAGTTATCCAACAGACCCTTACTTTTTGCAATGGAAGCACCGACACAGCGAGGAACGACCCAGGACTCACAGTCATGGAGCTCCAGAGACATTGGAGTGCTGGTAAGGTTTGTGCTCTACTGTGGAAATTGGTATCCTAACATATGGGATGGATGGTTTTATGGATTAGGGCTCTGCAGCTGACTCTGAGTGACCAGAGATATGGAGGTGGCCCACTCTACACCTTATTAAGAGTTCAAAGTTCTTCAAAGGGACAGATACTTTCTCGTAAGTGAGCATATAACAACATATACCTGGAAGCAGTACTAAGGCACTGGTTCCTAGGCAATACTCTGCCATGAAGAGGTGTCAGCCTTCAGGTCACAGTGTAGGTGTTAAGGTGGAGACCTCTGATAGCTCTGAATTTCCAACAGAAAGAATTTATGGATCTGAAAACCAAAGGGGTTGAAGCACGTGTGGTCCCACTTATCAACCAAAGGCACAATGGAGGGCTTTGTGCCTCCCATCCCTGCAAGTCTGGGAGTTGCACGTTTAAAGTCCCTGGGCCTCAAAAAGTTGTACTCTTGACAGGGGACATGGAATGGGCATGTCTGAACTATAAGTTACAGATATCACCTTGGCAACTTTGATGATTTCTAGGAACTAAAAGGCAAGGAGTCAGCATCCTTGCAGAGTTAATTGGCCCTGATCAGCAGGAGGAGGAAGCAAAGCTGCTTTTACAGAGGGTGGGGGCAGGAATGAATACATGTGGAAGCAAGGTGCCTCTTGGTGCTCCCTGTCCAGTTGTAAATGTGAGTGGACACTACAGAACTTCATTCTTAGAAGGGTGGTTGGAGTGCCCTGTTGGGTAGGCTACTAAGATCTTCAGAAGTTGAATGAGCTACTAAGATCTGCAGAAGTAATAACGAATGGTGACAGGAACCCTAAATGTATGCATAGTGGAGGAAGATAGTGAATCTCTTGTGGCCCAGAGACCAAATATGATAATGGGGTTGGTAGTTTGTCCCACTAGTCCCACTTTCTTCTTGGGGGAAGAGATACACAGAAATGGTGGAGGAGTCGCTGTCTGAAAATAGGTGAAATGGATCTATATGGCAGAAAGGGTGAACAGTGGCACTCATGGGAATTTGCCAGTCAGATCTTCTCTCAAGAGAAAACCTGCTCTGAGAAAGGTAATTAGCCTTCAGAATCTGCTGTAGATTTTTTTTGCCAATGCCTTGCTTTTTGTTGGGCTGCTCGTAGGAAATTACCGAACATGGTGAGGTTGTAAGATGAGGCCATCTTGTCAATGAAAAACCACTCTCACAGGCATTATTTGCACTGAGGCTCCCCATCATCTTTGCCAAGATTTTCTCAGAGCTATACAGCAGTCTCACGTCCTTTCCACCCAGGACCCCTTCCTTCCTTTTCTTTCCACACGGCCGCCATGGCAGCATTTCAGTCTGAACGTTCTCCAGGCTGTCTGTCTCATCAGTCTTCCTCTTTTCCTAATCAATCTCTTGCACACACAATTTCATTTTTAAAGCTGCTTTTGGGAAACCTCAGGTGATACAATAACTTATCAAAATTTGTGGCACGCCGATAAAGCCATGCTTAGAGGAAAACTCTCTACATTATACATCTGTGTTATGAGAGAAGGAAGGTCTAAAATCAATGATCAAATCTTCTGCCTTAAGAAACTACAAAAAAGGGTAAATTAAACCAGAGGTATGCAGAAGAAAGAAGTAATTAAAAAACAGCAAAATATAATGAAATTAAAACCTTCAACACAAAGAAAATCAATTAAACCACAAACTTCGAAAAGATCGATAAATTGATAAATGTCTAGTCAAACTAGTCAAGAAAGAAAAAAGGAGAGAATACAATTACCAGTGTCAAGAATGAACAGAAAAATATCATTGAAGATCCTATAAGCACTCAAGAGATAACAGGAAAATATTATGAGCAATTCATGCCAATAAAATCAACAAGTTAGATGTAATGGAATGATTCTTGAAATATATACACTACCAAAGCTTCCTTGGGAAGAAATATTTAACTGGAATAGTGTATATCTATTTAAAAACTTAATCAGTTATTTAAAACCTCTCCACAAAGAAACTCCAGGCTCAGTTGTCTTTGTAAATTTTATGAGACTTTTAGGAAAACGTAATACAAACTGACATACAGTCCCCCAGGAAACAGAATAAATAGAAAATCCTTTCAACTACTTCTATGAGGCCGATATTGCCCTGATGCTAAAACAAAGACATTACCAAAAAAGAAAACTCCTGACCAATATTTTTTATGTGGATGGATTGCAAAGATCATTTACAGGAGTTTAGCTAATCCAAGGCAAGTATACAAAAAGAATAATAGTCATGACCAAGAAAGGTTTATCACAGGAATCTCAGATTGGTTTACCATTCAAAAGTCAATTAATGCAGTTCACTGTATCAACAGACCATGTGATTATCTTAACAGGTAGAGAAAACCATTTATAAAATTTAACATCCATTCCAAACAAAAACTCTTAGAGGACTAAGAAGGGCACTTCCTCAACCTGACGAAGGGCATCTGTGAAAAACCTATGCCTAACACCATTGTTGATGGTGGACTGAATGCTTTCTCCCTGAAATCAGGAACACAGTGTGACTGTCTATTCTTAACATTTCTATTCAGTAGTGTACTGGAAATTCTAGCCAGTGTACTAAAGCAACAATGGAAATGTTACATAAATGGAAAAAAATGAATTGCAAAGGAAAAAGTAAAACTACCTATTTTAATTTTCAGTAATGTTAATTTTATCATTAAAAAGCCAATAAGAGCCCTTGCTGGTGCTAGTGGTGAGAGGAAGGTTTGGTGGGTTGCAGGGGGGGATTTTCTCTCCCTCTCTCCTTCCTTTCCCCTCTAAAAGCTAAATAAATGAAATCTTTAAAAAAAAAGCCAATAAGATTGGGGGCTGATGTGAAAGTTGAAGTATAGTAAATTGTTACCACCTTTATTTAGTTTGTGGTCAACAAATTGGTTGAATTTATTTTATTTTTTAAAGGACAAAGTTCAGTACAGAGAGAACTAATTTCAATGAAGAGAATAATACACATGTTTAAGCCATATTCTTTTCAAATTGAATAGCACCAAAATATCAGTAGATATAAAACATACCATTCTACAAAGTGAAACAGTCATGAAAGTACTACAACGAATCCTTGGAAACAGACCGATCAGGGAAACGTGGGGACAGTTACACATGGAATGAACAATTGTGGTTCTTATTTTCTTCCCCTAGATCAATCCACATAATTTATACATTAACTTGAGTAGATAACTGATTTTAAAATATGGAAGAAAGAATGTAACTGCTATTTCTTTACGTTTTACTTATTTTAGAAAGAAGGAGAGAAAATACAAACACAATCATGGCTGTTTGCCTCATATTTCAGCTTTTAGACAAAGCTAATACAAAATTACAGTGAAGCAATGGGTAAATATAGTTACAAATCACAGATAATTTCTGGCTTTTTAACTTGTATTTTTAGATTAACTTTGTAATAACTGTGACTTATAAATTCTGTTCTCAAAAGTCCTAATGGAAATAATGTAATTGTTATGATCTTAAATAGCAAATGACATATTTTGACACCAAACTGTTTCTGTTCTGGACTTTACTATAAACAGTGAGGAAAACACTTTGTTAATAGTGATACTATTAACAAAGAAGAAGTTAAATTGCTGTGAAAATTCTTTATACTCTAAATATTATAAAGAAATTTTGTCCTAATTTTTATGTTATAACTAGTAAATAACCTGAATTTGTTTACTATAATTATTCACGTTCAGAGAAATGGACTTCCCATATTCTAAAGAGTATGATAATTGTGTCTGTACAGTGCTTTCTTATGATGTTGGGAAAGTAAATGCAAAGAAAGCACTCTTCCTTTCACCATTTTTTTCTCTCACCACTGTCCACAGATGGTGGTTGTCAAACTAAAAAGGGGATATGTTCACATACACCCCAGACCCTCCATTATTGTGGGTGATATTATGAAATAATAAAAGCATACAAATAAAAATATATAGACTATTCAGTCTGGGTCATTAACTTATTTTGTGTCCACAAACATTTCAATTTGGGGGGCCTTGGTAATGCTATTAATAAAATCTATATATTTCAGATATTAAATATGTAAATATATCATTTGGTGGGTCATTTAAGCTTGATTTTTAAACTGTTTTGCCTCTATGTCTCTGGTCATTAATTTGTTTCTTAATAAAAGTGAGTAAGTAGGGAGTAGTGGAGGGAACACAGTTCTTGGAATGAGACAGACCTACATTCGAATCCTGGCACCATCACTTAATAGCTGTGAAGTCACAGGTAAAATACTCAATCCTTTTTAGTAAGCCTGCAAAATAAAATCTGTAACTCTGTTTGGAATTTTGGGTATTAGAGTTAATACATAATGTATGTGGTACACAGTATATAGGCTTAATATAGGTGTACTTACTGGATCCACGATCTTTCTTCTCTGCTCCAGGAGAACATCTTGGAGCTGGAAACACAATGATTATCTGTTTCATCACTTCATATACTTCAAGTTTAAGCTGGAGGATGGAGGCAACACCTGTTGGAATATCACCTCTGCAAAGTACCATAGACATAATATCTGGGTGAACTTGAGTAATATCTATAACTCCTCTATTTCCTCACCTGTAAAAGTGGAAAATAGTACCATCTTTTAAGGAGGTTAAAAGATATATATTTATATAGTCACTTAGTACTGTGCATGGTACATGGTAAATGATTGATAAATAGGTAATTGTTTTACTAAACTTGGTAAGGATAGAGAGCATGATTTTTTTTTCATTTTTACCACTGGTCATTAAACTTGCTCAGTGAATCCAATCTTTTCTCTTTTCTCCATGAGATCACTGACATACCCCACGGATTTCTTCATTCTTTTTAGTAACAATGAATGTCGTCTGTGCAATGTAAATGTCTCTCCACTACAATCAACAAAATTTTCAAGTCACTCAATTTAAAGTTTCTCTGTGTTCCCAGCTCAGACCAGAAGCCTACAACTGAGGAAAGGAGTAGGACCGACATTTCTATCTTCCTGTTTATTTTTCTTCCTCTCTCCCTGCTGGTTTTAGCTGTCCCCTCTCTAGTAGTCAGTGTTTCTGACCCCAGGGGAAGAGGCTGCGGGATAAAAGCACTATGCTGCGGGACTGTTTCTGGGGGGGGTGCACGGTGGCTGCCTTTCTCCCATGAATGCACTCTTTGTGTTTTTTAGAAAGCTGTCCATGGCATCCCTTGTCCACATAAATGCCTCTCTGGTGGCCGGCCATTTTCTATTCTCCCTTTACCTGCTGGTGCTCTGGCTTTGACCTCTCAACATATTATCTCTGTTGGGATTTCTTTGTTCTCCAAACAAGTAATCCTCTTGAGGAAAATTCATTTAAAAATGAACTCAGATTTGTATTTTCCCAAAGATTACAAAGATTAGCTGCATCGCCCCACTGTTTGTTAAAACACAGTTCGTCCCCAATCCCCCCTCCCGATGCCCTGACTGCCCATTCCTCCCCCCTCTGCCCAAGCCCCTCTACCTCTACGCCTGCGTCCTGCTTCATCAGACTCTCAGAGCTCCTGGTAGTTAATGCTCGCCCTTGCAGGGGATGGGTGGGGTGGAAGATACATTCAGATCACAAACAATGTTCCCCAAACTCACTTTCTTTTTATTTCCTTACTTTGCAGACTCTGATTTCCTTAGCTTGTCTTGAGAGGAAAGGCTTTAACATCTCAAAGGCTCTCTCCGAAGTTTTCTTCCATCTTATATAAGAATGGAGGACATTCTGAAGTTGGCAGAGCCAGTTTCCCAACCCAGTAGCATGTTGTACATATAGTCTCTCACTTTAAAATCTGGGAAATACTTGGTCTCATCCAGAAATTCCGAACTTGGAATTACATTACATTAATTATGCCGTCACATTACTATTGACTAGCACATTAACAGTTATGAGAGAGTATTAGTAGATCAGTATGTGTTTTAGTGTTTATGAAAGAACACTGCATGGGAGATATAATTATAAGTGATAAATAAATACAACTTTCTTCAATTAGTGCAGACTCTAGAGTTGTATGATTGATCCATAGATATTTTTTCAAAATGACATAGAGGGTTATGTGGGATTATTTTAAGAACTGATTCTCTGCAAACATATTCAGAAGCCCTTTTTTTGTTGACTTGTTGATAGGCTGTGCCATGAAGAGACATTGTGGACTTTTCCTAATGTAGATATGGTCACAGTGTCATTGTACTTGCTTATAGAAAATCTGTTCTTCAAAGAACAAATTTCTTTAAGAAACAACCAACCAACCAACCAACCCATCAATAATCAGACAAGGGAAGACATTATTGTCACTATAACCTTGAAAGAGTTGAGCATATTCTATGTGTATATTCTAAGTTCTAAGCACTATTAAAACAGTGTGTATGGTTTTGCCAAGGATAATAGGATTAAATCTGGTCAAATGATCTGCAGCAGTGGCAGAGATATTGGTGAGGGTAGAAATAGGGGTCAGGATATTGAATTTTAGTATGGCCGTTATTAGAATTTGGGGTAGGGGAAAGCATATCTTTTGTAGAAAAGATTGAAATTGAAGAGTTGAGGTGAAACTGGATCATGCAGTCTTGTTAATAAATTTAGGCCTTATCCTTAGAACAATAGTCAGTTATGAATTCTAGAGTAGATAACCTGATGTGTGTTGGCATCCTTTGTAGGTTGTAAATCTCTTGATGGCAGGGTCCATTTTTTCATGCTTTCAATAATATCAGCATTTTGCCCAGTACTGTGCACAAATTAGGTGCTAAAATTATGTTTGATAAACATGATGAGGAATTCTCATCATTAGAACGTTAGTTTTATGTGAGCACATCACTTAAAGTGGTCCTTTATGAGCTCCTGGATTTTATGTTAAAAGAAAATGTAATATATACTTCTAAAAATCTTTGTGTAATTTTCTCTATATATGAGCCTTTGGGAAAGTCTTAGGGTGGCATTAATGGTGAAAAACACTGACTTTAAAGTTAGACAAACCTAAATTTTTATTTTCTACTTGAACATATCTACTTACTTGAGACCTTGGGTCTCAGCTGTCTTCATTTGATTCACAAAATTATTGTGAAAATTAGCAAAATGAGTGTAGTAAAATACCTGATTCAATAAACCAGAGTAAAATTCTGTATCTACATAGCCTTTTAAATACAATTGATCTGTGAACAACCTGGTTAGGGGCAGTGACACCCACCTCAAGCCATACGGTTGAAACTCCACATATAACTTTTGATTAGCCCCAAACTTCGCTACTAGTAACCCACTGTTGTTGACTGGAAGCCTTATCAATAACATAAACAGTTGATTAACACATATTTTGTATGTTATGTATATTATATCCTGTATTCTTGCAGTAAAGTAAGCTAGAGAAAAGAAAATGTTAAGAAAATCATGAGAAAATACATTTACTCTATTTACTGAAAAATCCCCATATAAGTGGACCCACATAGTTCAAAATCATGTTGTTGAAAAGTCAAATGCAGTCCTTGTTTCACACCCAAATAAAATGCTTTACATTCATGGTGACATTTGCTCCAATAATTAAAAAAATAATTTATTTTTGTATTACAAAATAACACATATAATTCAAATTATACTTTTTTTCAAATTTTAATTTACCTTCTTTTTTCGTAGTCAGTAAGTAGTAAAATGTTGAATAAAGCTTATGCATAAGTCATCTGTGGGAGAAAAGACAATGAATTCAGCCAGAGTGGGGGAAGGAGAAGGAGGAAAGGTTGTCGGGCATAAGGATGTTTGTGTTCTGAACAAAAGCTCCTAGTCAGGGAGGGAACACACTGATTAAGCTGACTAAACCAAGAGTTCTTTGGGGAATGTCAATACCAGGGTGTTTAAATTTTGTTTTGAGAACATTTAGTTGAGAACATTTAAAAGTAATTTCTGCAATTAACGAAATTTATTTACTAATAGTTGAACATTAGCAGTGAAAATTAAAGGTAGAAAATAGATTGTGTGCTTATTTCTTCCAGGATAAAAATAGCTATTAAATACAGTTTGTGTGTGTGTGTGTGTGTGTGTGAGAGAGAGAGAGAGAGAGAGAGAGAGAGAGAATTTCTAATTACCACTTACTGTAAATAAAAGCTTACTCTGCCACTTATGTTAAATGAAAACTTTATAAACATATTTCTAATGAGTAAAAACACAAGCAGGATTCATTTATCATGTGAATCCTGCCATTTATCTGTGACTGCCAAGAGATTCTATGATCATCATCATCAGGAATTGCTCTTTCATAATTTTTCTTCCTTAAAATGTCAGAGTTCTGGATGGACAACTGGGAGATTATGAAGGAGCAAAGATAAGCCATGGCGTAAATAATGAGACAGCAGCAGCTAATGCAACGTATACCAGAAATGCGTGTCCCTACTGTTCCCTCCTCATCCTTAAATGTCAGCTCAAGATGGTCTCATCACAGAAGTCTTTCCTAACCCCTCTGTTGTGGATTGACTTGCATCCTTCAGAAAAGGCATGTTGAAATTCTAAGATTTCAAGAGTGTTGGAGACACAGAGACACAAGGGGGAAGCCCATACAACAGACGCAGAGATTGGACTGATGTAGCTGCAAGCGAAGGAATGCCAAAAACTGCTGGCAAACACCAGCAGTTGGGAAGAGCCAGAGACTGTTCCTTGAGGTCCTCAGAGGGCCCTGCTAACACTTTGATTTTGGCTTTTTGTCTAGAACTTCTGGCAAAAAGAAAGAGTAAATTTCTATTATTTTTAGTCACCTAGTTTGTGGTTATTTGCTATGGTAGCCATAAGGATCTGATACACCCTGGACTAAGTCTATTCTCCTGTGATAAGCTTCCATGAGCTTCTATTCCTCTTCCTCAAAGCCTTTTCAAAATTAAAATGAGTGAACTAATGTTAGTGGTTTTAAATGTCATTCTTGTGTGCTAGATTGCAAGCAGGACATTTCTAGAAAACAGATCATGCACCCTGTACTCTCAGCACTACGACGTTGCCTGAAATAATAAGTACTCAATGAATATTTTTTAAATGCAGAAACGAATATCTGCAGTGTTACCTCTTAATTATACATATACATATACGTAACTTCATGTAATTCTGAGCTCACGTCTATCAGTGTCTATGTCAGCTAGAAATGTTTTAGTTACATGCAATGGAAAACAGAACTCAAACACTTTAAAATGAGCAAATAAATGTAAGAGTTATACACTGGCTTTGCCTTACAATTCCAGTGGTGCAGTGAGCTCTGGGTGAGGACTGATCCACCAGCTGTTTAAACAATATGAGCAATACCTGGCTTCTCTTTGTCTCTCTGCTCTGCCTCCACTTGTATCAGTTTTATCCACTGGCTCTGCATGGTGGCTCCACTTTCAGTCACAAATACTTAAGGGGCAGACCTTGCACTCTTATGATACCATCTAAGTGGAAATCAATTACCATAGCTTGTGCACATGTCATGGGACTTTTTATTGGTTTGGGAAAAAAATTTCTATTCTTGACCCAAGTACAGGACTTAATTCAAAGGCTGGACATGGAGGGTCAATTTCATCCCAGTCATATGATTAGAGATTTGAGATAAGTGAACTCTCCAAGGATAATCAGAATACTATTGGTGGCGAATAGAAGGAGTGAATGTCAACCAATTTCTTTGTAAAAATTCATTGTAACATTGGTTGTAATGAAATCTCCTAGGACTGGAAATGCCTAGCTATATTCATGAGAAATTTTGTATGATAGAATTAACTAGGTGATTACCAGAATTGGGTTTTAAATAAATGAAGGTATTTGAACAAATGAATGCCAAGTCAGTGTTTTAGACTTGGTTTTAGGATGCTCACTGAATTAATTTAAACTGTTTGTTATTATTATAATATGATTTTCATTTCTAAGATTTATATACCTCTCCTAGCCTACTTATTATAAAATCATGAACCTAGTAGAAGATAAATTGTTAATGATTATAGTCGTCATCATTTTAGAATTGAGTCTCAGAATTTAATTGATATTCTTTAAATTATTTCCAAACACAATTCCATCATTGAAATTAAACTCTAAAAAAGACTGATGTAAATATATTGATAAAACTAGGAAGCATTGTGTTGGGAACTGCCCTGACTGGTTTCAGGAGCTATAAACCCCCCATGGATAAGGCTGAGTGAGGGACGTTCAGACCATAAGCCACTAAGGAGACAAAGCTTATCTCCCTGGCAGGAGCACCGCTTCTGCTCCTTTTTTCGTAATTGGTCTCCAATACTTGGTCAGTTAGCCAATGACGGGTAAGATTTCCCAAGGGGTGAATGACCTAAGACAGGCATGATCACGTGGAAGCCCCAGGGAAGGACCTGGGGGGCTATGGAGAAAGGGAGTAATGGACCCTCGCCTCTCAGCTTTGACAAAGCCTGACTCCCCTGAGTCCCAGAGAAGTCTCCGAAAATTCCCTGGCTATCTGCCTCCTCTGCCTGACTTAAGCCTGAAACAATGACAGAGGACAGTGCAGCCCTGTGCTGGAAGAGGTGGGCTCTCCAGGAGATCAGGCCTGAGAAAGGATATGTAAAATCCTGTGAAGCCTGCTTTGCTAAGAATGCTCTTAGTTAAATGATAAAGGCCTGTGCAGGAAATGAGTTTGTTTTCCAAAGTATTGTAGCCTTTTAGCTGATAGACTCAGCTAAACTCAGATAAATTCAGAAGAAGCCCTAATAGTTCTTTGTATGCTATCTACTGTTTGATCCTTACTGAGTGACAATGATTAATGAGCTGTACCTGTATCTCTGCACAAATTAAACCCAATAAAAGCCTGTCTAGGCAAGGGTCAGAGTGCTCTCCCCTTGAGAGGGTGGCCAGAGGTGCTCCCCCTTTGAGGGAGTAGCCGCACGGTCCCTTTTCTTCCACAGAACTTGGTAGTCTGTGCGAATTTGTCTATCTCATCCATGATGCCGAGGGCACCATGAGCTGGTGTCCGGGTATACATTTTCTATATACATTTGTATATATTTTCTATATACAATTATACAGGACTAGACATTGCTTAATAATGATATTTAAGTAAGAAATTTAGTCTATTAGGTAGATTATCTGACCCAGATCTGAACCTTGGGAATTTTTGGTTTATATAACGATTGTAGTAGGTGGTTATCTTAGGGCCATGATAAGTATTGATATGCAAAAGTATAATGATGCAAGTTTACATTTATTCATCAGTTATACATGTATACAAAATACAAATACAAAAAATCTCATAGTTCATATGCTGATAGTACATAGGATGTTATAATCTATTAAAATTTATATTAATTTATGCTTTATTATATATGGATGTTTTGTTCATGTTTTTACACGATAAACCTTTATTTATGTTTTAAAAACATGCTTATGTAGCACTCTTCTAGGAAAATAGAGAAAGGAGACTGCATTTGGCAGATTTGAGATTTCTGTCTCTAAAGATGGTTCTGCGTTGGACTATTGATATGGAATTCCTTACAGCCTGAGTGAAGTATTTTTCAAGAACGTCTAATGATCTATGATTTTATGCACAATGAATAGATTTTTCTACTTAGCTTCTTAAAAGCCTGTTTTATAGAAAAAAATCTGCTCTGGCTAGTGGGCAGAAGTATTGATGTATATTCTAATTTAAACTAACAAACTGGTGTTCTGGTTTTCTGAAGTGTCTTGTGAGTTTGACAGATTCGCATCTGATTAGTTAAGGGAGGACTGACGAAACTGCATCTTTGGAACAATCCAGGTGAGTCCAAACAGGGTACCACGGTGGCTCTCCACAGTGGGGTTCCTGTGAGGGGGACTGCCTGAGGACCCTGCTGCCTCCTTCTTTAGTTGAAGTATTGGGGTAGTTAATGTAAGGGAGGGTAATAGGCGGTGAAAGACCATTGGCACTTTATAAAGAAAACTAAAGGAGAAATTACGTTATAAACAAATTCAGACACTGTTCAGGATTCCTGGCTAAGATATTCTACTGGGATAAGATAAATAAAGCATAGAAGGCAGCTAGGTTCTCATGTCTGCATTCAATCTGTTCTCTGTGTTTTGGTTGTATATATGGTATTTTGAGAAGATTTATATGCCTCTCCTAGCCTATTTTGAAAAGAGAGCAGTATTTTAATGGCCTTTTTGGATGGTAGTAATATTCTTTTGTGATACTACCCCAGAAGTTGACAATTAGTAGTTTCTTAGAGGTTAGTTGCAGTGTGTTCTCTGACATAATATCGAGGAAGTCTCCTAAATCCGTATCCCATTAAAACCCATTGGTCAGTTTTGCCTTTTGAATAGACACTTGCCCACGTGAAACTGTATAACATCAGCCCTGGCCATTGCAGTGTTGCAGGTCTAGAGGCCAACATGTTGCATTGCACTGCCTTTTAAAAATCACACTTGTTGTATCGCCACCTGTTGCCAAAAATTTGTTAAATTCTGTAAACTCGAAGAGCTCAGGATGGCAGAGATGTTTTCCAAAATTTGAATTTTCCCTTGAAAACAACATTTTATCATTTGTAACAAAATCTGTTGCTTTCCTAAAATGAGGGGTTCACCTTTATTTATGTTTTAAAAGCTGTCCTAAACACTCTAATCTGAACAACTATAGTGTACCCGGGAATGAATTTTACAAGAGAAAATGATGATCCATTAAAAAAATTCAGTTTGAATTGAATTACTTGCCACTCCATCGCACAAGTGGTTTTCTCTCTTGTCTTTCTTTTTATTGCTGACGCTGTTACGGATGCCCCTCCTCTCCCCTCCTCTGCCCCCTCTGCCCCACCCTCGCCCCCTTCCCTCTACCCATCCACACCCCGTTGTCTCTGTCATGAGTTCTGCATGTATGTTCTTGGGTGAATCCCTTCATTTTTCTCCAGACCGCCATCATACCTTGGGATGCAAAGGAAGTGCTTTATGGGAACTTTCCATTGTGTGACACCAAATGTTACAAGCACATATACTCAAGACGTGAGATGCAGTAAAATTAACTTTTTTCAACCTAAGTAGCATCTTTGAATGAATCTTGACTGGGAATGTAGGTCTGACTACAGGCACAGTTGGGGGCCCTGCCCTGAATCGTCCAAGGTGCCAGCACTTTTATTCACTGTTGTTTCTGTACGATCTGTGGAAATATCAACACAATGAAAATAATTAACATGTTAGTATGAAAAAAATAATTTGGACCCAGGGGCCACTTGAAAGGTTGAGATTTCAAAAAAGAGAATATTGCAGACATATTGGAAACCCTGCCTCTTTCAGTCGAGATGCACTTGCCACCCTTACTTTCTAGAGACAGTGACTACCCTCAAGCAGGTGCGCCTTCTTACCTGTCCACTGTCACCACACCTACAGGTGCTGTCCAATGATACACACTGTTCAAGATCATCTAAATTATGTTTTTTATATAATGTGATATAATATACATTATTATGCGAGCTACTTTTCTCCTGGCAACAAGATACCTTCACCTTTATCCATATTGGTAATTTCAAGTTGGTACAATATTCCATGGTACAAATATTCTACTTTGTGACTAAGTATAAGTCACAAATATATGTTCTAAGTATAAATATATGTTCTATTTACCTACTTTCACTTACCTGTGAATAGACAAGGTGTGGTTTCCAAGATTTTGATCTCACCAACAGTGTTGGAGTTAACACCCACAATACTAGCTCCTCTGTACAGATAGGAGAATTTCTTAGTAATTTATTTAAAAGAAGTCCTGTGCTGTGTTGGTAGGCTACACATACACACACACACACACAAAAGAATGTAATATGAAATAATGAACTTATATTATTGGTATCATAAACCTATGTATTTATTGGTTGGCTACATTATGGAGTAAGCTTTTGTGCTTTAGTCTTTCTTTCCTTTTTAATTTTTTTTTTTTTTAGAAAAAGAATGTTTTATTGGGAAGAGAGCACTGCCCTTGACTTAGGCCCCAAAAGAGTCACAAGCTGTTTTGCTAGTAAAACTGAAATAGAACAGGGATTCCTCTGGGCAGTGTGGCCAACCTCATCTCCCTGGGGGTGGGGGGTCAGGGGCAGGACACTCCCAGGCGGTTCCCTGAAGGCATCTGTGACTTCCCGGAGATAAAGCCCTGGAAATTCCTTGTTTCTTTATAAAATTATTTTCTTCAGGTTTTTTTGAAGTCTTCATTTGTTGCTTTCATTCAAGGCTCTCCCAAGGCCATCAGCACAGCTTCTGTACAAATTGCTTGAGTGTCCACACTGGAGAAGTCATCTTTAGCCTTGACCGAGTCGCCCAGGGTCACGTCATCGATTCCGCTTGTGTGAGTCTGAAAGGTGCTCTTCTGAGTCTTTGTATTGACGGGGGAATGCAATCTTCCTGGGAACCAGGTGGCCACGTGGGATGTTACCGCGATGGGAAAAATACATATATAGTTCAAATTTTAAAAAAACAAAACCAAAGGACAAGGTTTTGGACCACATGTGCTTTTTAATTTTAGTTTTAAAAAATTCCTTTATTGTTGTTTTTAAAATGGAGAACTGATTTTTTTTTTATTTCTTGTGTGAGAACTTAATAGTAACACGGTAATAGGGAATACCCCTCAGAAATAATGTTAACGTGTGGCTCAATCATCTCTAAAATCCTGCACTCAGCAAAGGCGAGTGCAAAGAGAATCCCACTTCCTCCCGTGTGAGAGAATCAGGAGATGGCAACTATTTCTCACTCCAGCCTACAGTCTCGGTTCCAATTTCTTAGGGCCAGAGGGTGAACTAAAACTGTTGGATAATGGAGAAGTTACTCTCCCATAAATTCTAGGTAATTTGTCTTTTCAAGCTACCTAGTCATAAATTTCTATTTGTTTACAGATTGGGTGGGGCAACCTGCCCTTTCACGAGTGGACATGGCAGCTTGCAGCTTTACGTGTCTTCATTTGTCTGAAGCTTATGTGCATCTCGAATCTGTGTTTCCTTTTTGACCCCAAGCAGGTAGGTAAGGACTGAACTCTGTATCTAATGACGAAGAAGGCATCACCATTTCTAATGGCTATTTTCCTTTAGTCACAAGGGGCACTTTCTGCCTTCGTCAGGAAAGACCTACATGTGACTGTCAGTTTGTGGGGAAAACCTGAACTACTGAATTGAATAAGATCTAACACAAAAAAAGTTAACTGCTTTTTTAGTAACAGAATATTCCTGTTAAAAGTTCACATACACTAGAGGGAAAAGACTTTTCATGCTCACTTTACCCTAAGCTGAGAGATGGTAAATTATTATGTCTATGGTTTCTTTATTTTCCATAAAATATATGTTCTGCCTATGAGAGCTTTTAGGAGGCAATTAAATTCACCAGTTCTTACAGCAAACAATTCAGAACCCTCTTATCACTCAGATTAGGGTACTTAGTTATAGCACCTTTCCAAAAAAATCTAGTAACTGGGTTTGTAGTTAGTTTTTAATAAATAGTTTAAAACTATACAAACTTCTCTCAAAGCTATTTATGATTGAATTCTCAAAGATTTAAAAAGAAGAGATAAAAGCCTACCTAATCTCCTTAAAAACATCAATGTTGGGAAAGTAAATGTAACTTTTTGAAGATTACTGACAATTAGAATAAAAAGCTAATAGGATGAAGTCAAATGATTTAAGTAAAAATGTTACTTTTTAACATTTGTTACTCTGAATAGCTAAAAAAATTATTCCTGACTGCACACAGACATTTTCTGCTTCATTGTAGCATACTTTTAGATAGAAAAGAGCCAACAAAATAGAGTGCTGCGGAAATGAGATTGAGCTGTTTTCTAACCATATGATTAAATTTATACAAAAGTATCAAGATATTATAGGTTCACAGGCAAAGCATGGAATGTGGGGGAAGATACATAAACAGAAAGATGTGTTAGCACCACAAACTTCCTTCCTAGGGGCTATAACTCTATAAAAAATTGTAACAAAACTACATGAAAATAGCTATGTAAATTATAAAATATAAAATCATGGTTTTGTTTTGTAGTGATGTGATAATCAGACATATCTATTAACTCAGAAAATAAAGTCACAGAAAAGATATGAGTGTGTTTTCCTCGAATGATCAACTCTTGGAAAATGTTTAGAAAAGTATCTGAGACAAGGCAAACACTGTAAAAGTTTTTCCTGCTTTTGTCTATGTATTTGAATATGGTACATTAGTTTTATTTTTTAAAAGGCTGACCTCTTCAGGAAAGACAGAAAGACTGCTGGCAACAGGGAGGTGAATGAGATAAGGAAAAAGATCTTTGACTGTGAGGGATTTCGGTGGCCACGACCCAGTGGCCTAGCCTAGGAGTCAGTCAGTTACCGTACTGAACACCAGGGGGAATCCAGCTGGTCTGGACACGGATGTCTCACTCACAAGGATCTACTTTTGTTTTAGGAACTAGAAAACAAAAAGGTCTGTCCTCCATGAACTGTACTGAAGAGGCCCCTCCATAAGGAAGCTCTCGTTTCCCCAGGGCAAAGGCAGCTTTGGTCCAGTGCTGGAGGCTCAAATGTGTCTTGTCCACAGGCATAAGTTGCATTCTCCAAATCAGTCCCGTCATAACTAAAAGAAATGCTTTTATTTTCCCACCTGTGTTCCCATCTTTCTTCTTACATAGTTGGTGCAGGATTTTGGAGGAAAAAACTAAAGGATGAAATGTGTTGGGTCCTCTCAGATCCTAAGTTCCATTCTTTTCCATTCTTTAATAAAAACTATAAGAAAACAAAGAAACATAATTTCTGGACAGAGATCTCTCACAAGAAATCTGCTAACACTGTGTATAATTCATTCATTTACAGAGAGAGGCACTGAGATTTTACTGTACTTAAGAATTTAACTGACAAAGTCCCACTTTACCAGGAGAATGGATTTCCACAGGAAAGATGTATGCCATTAATTACATTGTAATAGTTAGAATGTCTAGCATATAAAAGGAAATGTAAACCTGACCTTTACTTGAAGTGATTGTCTACCCAGATTGAGTAAGTACATTCTTCAAGCCCAGGTGTGAAGACTTCACATGCCTGGTATCTCCAACCAATAAATCATGTGCTTACACCAGGGAGGCAGCAGTACGGAGGCCAAGCTGGGGTTCAGACCTGAGAAGACGAGATATAACTTTTCTTGAAGTACCGTTATCAGGAGTAGTTTCTTCTTCTAATATATGCTGAGAACAGATAAGACTGCTTAATTAACATCAGTTGAGAATAGGCTGGTAACAGATGGAGTACAGAATTATAGATCCAACTGCTTACATACTTTTTCGATTTGTCATGTGTAAATTCTTCCTCTTTTCAAGGACTACCTCATGTTCTACTTTCTCAATGAAATTTTTGGTCCACCAAGCAACCACGAGGACCTATTTCTCTGTCAGCCATCACAGCTCTTTACCTATATCAATTTTCCTTATGATACACATTACTTTTTCTTCTTGGATTACTTGGAGGAGCTACTTACTGAATGGCTAACGATGGGGTTGGAGGGCCCGGTACATAGCAGCTGTCTTTTTCCTTCCTGAGTTTTCAACAAAACAAGAAATAAAAATCTAGTGTATGGGGATCAAATTGCCCCTTAATTGGTGATAAAGCATAAATGTGCTTTCTAGCATTACTTACCTCCCTTTCGATGTTACCCCTGTTGAATCTATGGTGCAGGGGAAGACTCCATCCTGTGCTTCATGCAGGCAGCTGACTTCCTAGTGGAAGCGGGAGAGAGGAAATGGGCTTTGAATACCCAGCTCCTCTCTCACACTCACTGTCTGGTGACTTACTTCACCTTTTGGGGGCAAGGCTAGGGAATGAGGCAAGTGATGTTTAGTGGCAGTCCTTCCTCATGAAACTATATGAGGTATATTTAAATACATACCTAACACTGCTTAGTCTGGGGTTCCTTGACCCTTTGGACTTTACTATTAAGCCTCTGGTCACCCAAAGGTGGGTCTATCTTCCTTTGGGAAGGGGATCAGCAGCCCATTGGGAAGTCCTGCTCCCACCTTCCAGAGGTGACTTCAGGTGTTTCACTCCTTTATGGATTTCCCAGGGATGCTGCTGGGGGGTATTTTGTAGGAGAAGATAACCATTCAGAAATATACCAAAATAGTTCCTTACTTTAAGATTCCAAAGCCACTCTGTAATCAAGACTGAAATCTCACTTCCTATGCTATTCTTATTCCACAAATTATGTCCAGCCACGTTGTCCCCCTGAAAAGTCACAACTCTTCAGTTGCCCCACCCGGGCCAAAGTTCACTGGAATGGGGACAGTTCCTCTTGGGCTCTGGTGTGCCTCACTGTCAGTGCTCGGGTCACTCACAGTTATCACAACACCGACTCTCACAGGTGACATTTAAAAATGAGACACATATTGCCAGTGTCTGATGAAACAGGGCAAGTGTGTGCTGCCAGCCACAGTGCTTTACATTGGCAAACAAAGGCGCGGTGGTGCCCGGGGGAAGGGGGCTGGATGGGAAAACCTGGACTCCTGCCGCTCTGGAATCCCAGTCAGTCTGAGCCAGTTTTCTGGGGTTCGTGACCTGCAAAAAATCTATTGAGAGAAATCTTCCTGCATAAGAGATTCATTATATCTAAGGAATGAAATTTACTTTGCATATTGTCTTCCATCATACTGAGTGGTATTTTATACCTGGTGACTTCTTTCAATTAAAAACAATGTATAGCTCAGTTGGTTGAGTGTCATCCTGCAAAGCAAAAGGTCGCTAGTTCAATTCCTGCTTAGGGCACGTGCCAGGGTTGCGGGTCCAGTCCCTGTTTGGGGCACATGCGAGAGGCAACCAATCTATGACTCTCTCACACATTGCTGTTTTCCTTTCCCTCTCTTTCTCCCTCCCTCCCCATCTTTCTAAAAATAAATAAACAAAATGTTTTAAATGTCACAATTCTGGTTCCCCCAGGCAGGGGTTTGTTTTGAGGTATATTTTCAATATACTACCTTTAATTTCCTTTTTTCCCTTGAACCCCAGGGGTGTGTTCTGAGAAGGCTTTTCCAGACTTTTGCAGGAGGTATTTTTGCTCTTCTGCCTTTGCCATGTGCTTGTACTTTTGTCCCCACCCATGTTCATGGAAATCCTGTGAGGACAAAGAAGTTGACCTGAGCATGTGTTGTGCAATGGAACCTGTTTGAACTCTGCCGTGAGGAGAACCTAGTATGACAGAGGAAGAAGGGGGGTTCCCCTCCAACGCCTATTAACAGGAAGGCCCTACACTAGAGTTTTAACATACATCATCCTATTTGGTTGTCAAAACAATGATGTGTGTTAGATATTGTTTTCATCTTACAGACAGGGAATGTGAGACATTCAGAGACACAGTGATTTGCCCAAGTACTTAGGACTGAGTTTCCTGCCTAGGCTGCAGATCCAGCTGCTTCCCACCCCAGAGGACATGCGCGTTCACCTGGGAATCAGTACGACCTCTGAGCACCTGGGTGGAAGTCCTGTCGCCTCCCCCACACTGTAAACTCTTTCACGGCAGCGTTCGAGTTGAGCTCCTCTCAGCATCCCCCCCAGCTTTGCGGTGTTTCACACCCCACGTTAAGCCTATTACATTTTGATTTATAATCATTAACATAACTAAATATCTTTAAAACACAAAGTAACTGTCAAAATATTTTTACATGGTTCTATACTTGTCACGTTCATGGTAAAGCAATATCGTAGCTGATGGGGTGACTACAGGGGAATCCGATGTCTGGCGAGATCGTGGACAAACCTGCCCTGCATTGATTACGGATGCCACAGTGAGTTCAAAGCCTTTCTGGATGGCTTCGCTATACCAGTGCACGTATTCTTGGTTATAAATTATATACAGAAATTGTACAGGGAACAGCACCCAAATCTCTGAATTAATAGTAATCACCCCCAAAGTAAACAGACTAGTTAACATTAACTGTAATGAAAACACAACTACTGTTCAGTGGTCCTGATTATATAGTTTACTAAGTACAGCACAGGCTTGGCAATTTCTTTAACTGAGAGAAGTAATGGTTGTTAACGCCAAATCTTCCTTTTTTTCTACTAAGGCCTCTAGCATATTAATTGCATCATCAGCCTGTTTATTGATTTTAATGCCTTGCAGTTTGCTAAAAATGAAATTCTCTCTAGTTGCTTTAGGATTCCTTAAAAGTTAATACATATAGTGATTTGGGGATAAAGAGGTTCCACTGGCCAGTTTTAATTAAAAAATATGTTACAGTGAAAAATAAAACTCCAGCTTCACCAAATTACTTTTTTGTTCAGTGGGGGAAAAAATTCAGATAAACCAGACTTTCTTGCATTTACTTTACTAATGAGGAAATACAGGCCAAGTAAAATAAATCTTTTTTTTTTTCTTTTGCTGAAGTGGCAATTTGTTAGTGCTAGAAGTTTTATTTCTTATTGATTTGGTAGTAGATATAAAGAAGACTCATTACCCTTGAGTGCTCTGACTTGAAGAATATTAACACAAAACAACTTCAGAGATGTTTCCAGTCACTCTAGGAGTCCACCTATAAAGGATATATAAATTCTGCTTTGCTGTTGTTTGTTTCTGTTACAGATATTCTTAAAAAAAAAAAAGCAAGTACAATAGACGTATCCCAACATTTTAAATTTACTTTTTAAATTCCAATTCAGCACTAGAAAATACATTGAAAAATAGTTGTTGTTCTAATCATTTAAATTCCTCAAGCTTAATGCTTTGGTTTGTTCCCCAAAAAACATAGCACATTTGATTATTGAAAAGAATTCAGAACCTTAAAGATGTAAAGCAGTAAGATTTTCAGGTACATTCCTGTGTGAGGAGCAATCCCCAGATTCAGAAGTAATATTTGCACATACAATGTGGAACGATTCTGGAACTATTCCTAACGTGCCATTATGAGGAACAACTTTGTATTTTTTTTTGCTATTTGTTAGTATATGTGGCAGAGACCAAAAAGTATTAGTCATTCTTATTTTTTTTTTTGTGCTTCGTGATTTATACAGCTTAAGGCTTAATAAAAGCTTGGAAGCATTCTGACTCTACTCAGTGATTTGATGGGACACTGGTGAAGCCAAATTAACTGATTCTTCCATATAGTTTGTGTTCCAATAGAATCCCATTGCATTACTGGGGGGAACAGTCAAGGTCATCTGTGGGCCCCATGGGTTACCGGCCAAGGCAAGAGACCTCAGCTTTTTTGATTTAGGGACCTGATGCTGTCCATCCATCCAAGCATCCTCAGGCTAAGGGGAAGAAGGCCTTCTAACTGGGTGAGGGATCTAGCTCATGCAGCTCCCTTTACCTAGATGATTGTGCTTAATTTCCTTCAGCTTCCTCCTCTTCACGTGTCACATGGGGAGAGTAAGGCAAACGTTATGGGTCCGTGGTGAGGAACAGTGATGATAGGTGAAAATCACCTGACTGGATGCTCGACGCAGAGACAGTGCTCAGTAAAGCACAGCAACATGGTGGAGCATGGCCCATACACAGACACCTGAAATAGGCTTGTACTTTAGGGAGGTACATCTGATGCAGTTGAGGAAAGGCTGGGAGTGGGCAGTAAATTCTAGTACCAGGAAAAATTTCCTGCTGTACTCTGAACATCTGGGACAATAACCTCACATACAAAAAGCAAAATACAAATTTACTTGTTTGTGCTAAGGTGACTACAATGTTTAGGTCCCATTACAGGTGATATTGATATTCTCAATCCTTTTAAAACATTCACACACATCATATGGAGATACAGTATAGGGTTAGTGCTACTCCTAATTGCACTGTCATTCTGTCTCTTTGTGAAGAGGAACAAGGATTGTGTGTCACTCAACACTTAAACGAATTGTGTGTTCCTCAAGAGTCTACAGGGCATTTGGATATCACTGTCATGGGCACTCAGTGTCAGTCTGACACAGTAAATGATGTGTTTAAAAAAGTGAAGATTGCCCTGGCCGGCTGGCTCCGTTGGTTGCAGCATCATCCCGTAGACCAAAAATGTTGTGGGTTTGATTTCCGGTCAGGGCACATACACAGCTCAAGAATTCAATCCCCAGTTGGGGTGCAGTAGGAGGCAATGACTGACGTTTCTGCCCAACATCAATGTTTCTTTCTCTCTCTAAAATCAATAAACATCTTTGTGTGAGGATTAAAAAATGGTGAAGATGAACAGGCCCACTGAAACTGGGTCATTGATACTCATACTGCACCAGTTTTATTTCCTAGGTGAGTCTGTTTCAAGGCCCCACTCTCCTAGCTAGAGTCCCAGACTGACAAATCCACCTCTTCCTTCAGGTACCACATCCTGCCAGCAACCAGCACATGCCTTCCTTGATCTATGTAGCGTCATAAGGCAAGCTATTCTGGGGGTTCACTGTGTGCTGGGTGTGGGGTTTTTGACAGTTGAGCCTGGCTTAGTTCTTCCTCTTGAGACACATCTCCCATGTGGCACATGCAGTAAATGGGCACAGGTGTCCATCCCAGTTCATTAAACAGAAGACTCAGAAAATACATCTGGACCAAAGAAAGAGGAGGGAAGAAAATCCCTTGGCTCACAACTGGCCTAACTCAATTCACAGGGTTGGGAATTTAGACAGAGTTGAGGGGTCCAAACTTAAGTGAGCCATAAAAATGAGCATTTTCAACTTTTGATCTCAAGCACCCCTTTACCCTCTTAAAAATTGATGATCCCCTGAAAAGCTCCTGTTTATATTTAATCTACCAATGTTTGCTGTATTAGAAGTGAAAAGTGAGGGAGATATAAATATGTATTAATTAATTACTCAAAGAATAACCAGTTTATTAGATGTTAACATAATTAGCATCCTTTTATTTGAAAACATATATTTTTCAAAATAAAATAGTGAGAAGAGATGTTATTTTATACTTTAACAAACTTGCTAATATCTGGCTTAGAAGAAAAAAATCTTATGTTTGCTTTTACAATCAATTTGTTGTAATACATTGTTTTATTTGAATTATATGAAGGAAATGTGACTTCATATACACATAGCTCAAAAAGTGAGAATAATTTTAATAGACATTTTAGATCATTGGATTTCTTCTTTGATATGATACCAAATATTATCCATTGGTAGTTTTTTAAAATTTTGGTTACTATAGATATATATTATGTCAAATTGTTACTGAACAAGAGGTCCAAGGGAGGGGTAATACAATATTTGGCCCACCTAGGGATGCCCAAAACTGCTATACAACAGGGGCCCCTCCCCAAAACAAAATACTAATATCTACTGGGCTCTTCTGTCTGCCGCCAATTGGAAAGACATCTCTCAATGCCAGTGATTTGTGAAAAGGAAACAAAATGTTTATTTAATGCTATTCAGGCCTAATGCCTCCACTAAAATAGCAAAGTCCTTTAGGTTGTACACCTACACCCACACAGCGCTCCCTTCTCCCACTGTCACAACTCCGAGTACCGTAAATCAGGAAAAGAGCACACGTCTGTGTTGCAGGCCGCTGGCACCATCAGCTGTGTCACTGATACAGGGTGCAGCCAGGGGGGGCCCCCCAAAAAAAGGGATTTGGAAGGGTGTCCAGAATTCAAAGTGTATAGAAATATTGGAGAGACATATAAGATGTCCTCACCCACCCCCCCAGGGGGAAGGGATGAATGGAGCCAGGCCATTGAGAGCTATTTTGCATAGCAACAGTTTTGGAGCTAACCTCTGGAGGAATGGTTATTTAACATATCTATAACCTTTAACTGGTTTCATAGATATGTTAAATAGCAGTGGCCAAGTTTGGAGCCAGGAAGAAGGGAGCAGCTTGGGGACTCCTGAGTAAGATGGAACTAGCAGGGACTGAGGATGGAACTAGGGGACTCAAGATGGGAACTAAGGGCTGCTCTCCTGAGTGAGTAGACTGGGACTCAGGAGAATGTAACTAGGGTCGGCGCTCCTGAGAAGGGAGAAGGTAGTGAGCAGGGGACTGAAGATGGAAACTAGCAGAGACTCAGAATGTAACTAAGGGCTGCTCTCCGGACTGAGGATGGAACTAGGGGGACTCAGGAGGATGTAATCAAGGTCTGCACTCCTGAGTGAGAAGGGCTTGAGGACTCAGGATGTAACGAGGGGCTGCGCTCCTGAGTGGGAAGGCCTGGGAGAGAGCCACGCGGTTTCAGCAGAGTGAGGACCCCCTCTAGGTGAGGTGAAAGAGGGAGCCACGTGGTTTTGGCAGAGTGTGGACCCCTCTTTCCCAGGTAAAAGGGAAAAACCACACAGCTTTGCCAGAATGGAGATCCCTGCAGCCAGGTGAAGAAGACAGCCGCATGCTTTTGGTGGAGTGCGGACTCCTGCAGCTTTGGTAGAAGAGGCCCACGCGGCTTTGGGGTGCCCCCCTTTGGCTGCGGGGCCTGAAAAAGCAAGAGAGACTTTGACTGGAACTGGGTACAAAGGACTCTTGCCAGTGGACCATGAGAGGGTACCACAGTACTTTGGATTAACTCGAGATCCTGCACAGTGACACAGCTGACGGTGCCAGCGGCCTGCAACACAGACGTGTGCTCTTTTCCTGATTTACGGTACCCGGAGTTGGGACAGTGGGAGAAGGGAGCTGTGTGGGTGTAGGTGTACAACCTAAAGGACTTTGCTATTTTAGTGGAGGCATTAGGCCTGAATAGCATTAAATAAACATTTTGTTTCCTTTTCACAAATCTCTGGCATTGAGAGATGTCTTTCCAATTGGCGGCGGACAGAAGAGCCCAGTAGATATTAGTATTTTGTTTTGGGGAGGGGCTCCTGTTGTATAGCAGTTTTGGGCATCCCTAGGTGGGCCGAATACTGTATTGCCCCTCCCTCGGACCTCTTGTTGGGTAACAACATCACCACTGAACTCATTCCAGGGAATCTGCAGTTATACTGAAGTGGTCAGGCTCACAGTGGTGGATACAAGTTTTCCAAAATTCTAATTTTTGCTTGGCAGGTTGCATTTATCATTGGCAAAAAATACTACCATTTTTTTTTCCTTCAAGTGAGAGGCTCACTTTGTTCATTTTCAAGGGTATGTCTGCCCAGTATCTAAGTTTCAATAGGCAGTTGGTCAGTTGTTCTTTCTAATAAAAATGAAGGTCCCTTAGAACCTAGTTCAGCTTGCAACTCAGTCAATTCTCCCTGTGATTTCCTTGAGGAGTCAGGCTCCTGGCTTAAAACCTACATGTGATTTTTGAGGCTTGACCATATGCCAGTCTTCACCCGACAAGCCTTATAGGGGACAGCAGTCCTTCCTCCCTCCCTGCCCCCTACGCCCCCCACCCCCCACCTGGTGCACAGCCAGCACACTGCAGTCTCTGAACAGAGTGGCAGTCAAGGACTCGGTCCCCCTGGTCCTCTGGTATGTCGGTCATCCTTTTTGCATAGTATTTCCTTTCTCAGCCCAGCCACCTTCACTTAATCTTAGATCTTTTCATTTGAGGCCTTAGGCAGAGTGTTCTTCAGGTGCCTCTGCTTACAGGGAAGAAGGGAAACCCTTGCAGACATTTTTCCCCACTCTGGCTCAGTATCAGTGCTTTTCCACCCCAAGTCTGACCCTGAGCCCTCACTCCTGACCTCAGAATCCATAATACTGCCTTTTGTTTGGGGCTCTTTGACAGTGAGACTCTTCTCCCCACCCCCACCTCACGGAGCAGCTGACCCTCCAGCCAGGAAATGAAAATGTGAGCTGGCATTTTCTCCTGTGTTGGCCTCTTGCTCGTATCATCTCAGTAAGTCATTAACCCTTTCACTGTTGGCCTATTGCTTCTGTGGCCCACTCTGACGCACATCAGCTCAGCTCTCCATTTCCCAGCTCAGCCGAGGTCCTGACACACAAAGGGTACTTTCTTGCAACAACTGTCATATTTTGGAGTGTAGCAGAAGTACTGTATGTGTGCCTCTCATTTAGTCATAGAGAATATTAAAAACCATGTACTCATGGATTGAGCTTAATAATATTTGAATTTTTTGCTACTCAGTCAAGGACATTCATAAGCAAACTGGCCTTCCTGCTCCATTGCTGGTGCACAGCAGTGAAGAGTTTCATGACTGCTGGTACGATAGCTGCTGCGGCCTTGGCTTTGTCCTAAGGCACCGGTAGTTGTACCAGCCATTGCGTCCATATATTCAGTGCAAATATCAATGCAGTAAAAGAAAGCAACATTTTATTATTATTATGAACATAGTTTTGACCTTGATGTCCCCCCAAAATGCTTTCAGGGACCCCCCCACGGGGGTCTCTGTCCCTCACTTTGAGAACTGTGTGAGTATATTCTATGAGCTATACAGGGTGGGAGGGGGAAAAGCAGGTTTACAGTTGTCTGTATGGAAAATAATACAATGATTAATAAATAATAATACAAGAATAATCTCTGTGTTTCTCGCACCCGCAGCTGTAAACCTCCTTTTGCCTCACCCTGTGTCCTTTCCCTTAGTAACTGCATAGGATGATACTAATAGAAGCAGTTGGTGGGAAGGTGTTAGGATTTGGGAATTCAAGATTTCAGCCATCCTTCCATCTGTGATATCTGGTGGTTTGTCAGATTAAGCGAGTATGTACTTGCTATTCAACTGTAACTGCAAAAGCTAGGCGTGTTCAAGAGTAATGAGTTGAATCCCTGACCCAAGAGAGGGTCTGACCGATTTGTTTTCCTTGGGCCAAAGTCAGAACAAGAGAAGCTATGCTTTCTTTTTCTCTCCGACCAAGTTTCTTTCAGAAGAGAGCACAGCATGTGCCAGGTGGGGGCAGTCTGTGGGACTGAGTCTTTTAACTTGTGAGATCCGATGCTAAATCTGAGTGGTTAGTGTCAGAGTCGGATTTAATTGCAGGATATCCAGCTGGCGTCTGAAGAATCAGAGACTGGGTTGTTGGTGTTGGAAAACACTCTAGGGCCACAGGTACTTTAAATGGCAAAATGTCTGCAGAATCACAATGTTAGGAACTAGAAAGATTTTCAGTGGGCATGAGCTGCGTCCTGAAGGGTGACTTAGAGTTTGTAGAGTTAAGGAGGTCAGGGAAGGCAGAGGAAATCCATCACAGGCAGGAGGACAGGACAAGCAATGATGGAGAGAAATGTGAGAGAATATGACTTGTCCTTCTCTAAGGAGCCGACACATGGAAGCCAGGGCAGGGGCCTAGAAGAGAGGAAATTGGAAAGACAAACAGGGCTGAAGTAGTCAGCTTTGCACTGCACTCTCAGTTAAGTATAACTACCACCTTAAACACTCTTAGAGGATTGTAAGCAAGGAAGTGGAATGACTGTATTTTTGTTTTACAGATAGTAATACAAGACAAAAATCCCCCTCCCACTTATCATTAGCTACTACTGTCATCACAGTTTTCCAAGGATTCTGCAGTAGAGACACTGCAAATGGAAACTCAGATGCAGTTTAAGGTCCCTAGAAGTTTTTGCAGTGGTCTCTGGGAAATCCAGCATTGATCTCTGCCAGGGACTCTGATAGACTTGTGGTATCTCCAGTGACGAAGGCCGTGGAGAAGCTAGGCAGTTGGATGGCACTACCGAAACCTGATATAAGCACACACCGGCAGCATCCAGAGATCGGTCTATGTAAAACTACATAATTTCCTTGTCTCCCTAATGGAAGTGAAGATTAGCACGAAATTAAAAAACATCCAAAGGTGATATACATACAGTGTATTTTTGATTTAAAAATTGTCTGGTTTGTACAAAATCATCATTGTACTTCATCATATAAAAAATTATAAAGTCCAAAGTAGCATTGCTTATAAGACTGTCTACATAACTTTCATGAGTAATTTTCTCTTAAGTGAGGCTCGCTCACTTTTTTCCCCTTCAATGTTTATTTATTATCTGCTACATTCTAGATGTTGTTTCAGCAATCAAGTACTTTCCTTGCCCTTTGGGGAGTTCACAGTATGGTTGGCAATATATATGTACATATATATGTGTATATACACACATTCATGTCTATCTATATGCATACATAAATATACACACTGCCACACATACACGCATGTATGCATGTGCTTACACATATGTAACACTTGTATATACACATGTATATGTTTACACATATGTATATATTACATATTCACTCTGAATACATTGTTTGGGTTATTCAGAATGTGCCAGATGTTGTAATATTATTGAATCATGACTCTTGAACTTAAAACTTATGTGGTTTAAAAGTATTTGATTAGTCATCTCTGTTAAATCTCATTCCTTTTTATTAATAGCTTCAAAAACAAATAAAAATTCACTGAAATGGTGAAATCTTAGTAAATAAGTAATAACCAGTTTAAAAGATTGGCAGTATTTTTATTAAAATAAATTTTAGCTCTTCATACATTCTGTAAGGGAGAAAATGGTCTCATTGAAGAATTTTTCAATTTTACTGTCTAAAAGGGGACTGTAATAGAATTGTCTGAATCCTATAAAACAAAAATTGTTTTAGTTTTAAGTGGATCCTTCCTTGGAAATTTGAAAAAAGTGGTTTTCTCGTTTGAATGAGTAGTACTACAATGGACTTCAGAAGAGTTTGTTAGTTTAGCATTAGGAGAAATGTTTCTATTAGTTAATTTACCAATAAAGATGATGATTCTTCACGCTCTCAGCATGAAAGTACTTGAGTGGTGCAAACAGAATTAAGAATGACTTCAAATATGGTGGGGAAGACAGTGCATGAGTAGGGCTATGAGCTGGGACTTCCTTATAGAACAAAATAAAAAGAAGCCTAGTATCTTTTTAATGTGTAAAATTTGTGCTGCAACAAAGAGGAGTTCTGGTAGGAAAATAATGGTTATTTTTATTCCCAGTGAGAAAGCACAATGTTAAACTGAAGAAGTGAACATCGGCTCAGTAACTCAGAATAAAAAAGAACCACCGTTGCCTGAAATACTGAGAGGGTCATCATTGGAAACCTGGAGGCTCTAGTGGCAACACTGTCTCGTGAAACTGAGGCACAGGAGCCTTAATGGGGGGGAGACATTGAATGGCCTTCCTCACTACAGACGAAGAAAACGTAGTAAGTCACATATTGTGTGGACTGTTTATTTTTAATTAACTATGTTAGTAGAAAATGAAAGCAACTCTCAAGTTCTGAGGCACAAGATTTGTGAGAGCACCATATTCAGGAAAACAATTTCCCAGAAATGTGAGAAAATAGAACATTACTTCTAAGGAGATAAATGACACTCTGGAATAAATTGGTTCTAAATGGGAGCTGTTAGTCTAAGATTCAATATTCCCATTTTTGTAAACAATAGGCTTATCTACTAAATATTGTAACTTTTATGATTTTTAATATCTTTCATAATTATTGTAACAAGTCAGCAATCAAAAAAGAATGCAATGATTTTATAGTTTTATTTTTTAGGAAAATATCTTGACCTAATTGATTTCAGAAACTGAAGAATAGAGTTGCTTTTTTAAAGCTTTTGGATTTATGCATAATATTGAGTTCATTTCTTCCTTCCCAACTGTTCCTCCATTGCCTCTGGGTATATTAGCAAAAAAGATTAAAAACATAAATTATCATAACTAATAAAATACTTCAGTAGGCAATATAAGAGAAAAAACATTCGTGTGGGAACGTGGTTCATACTGACCACGTTAATCACTACTCTGCCCAAAACTGTGCTTTCTTTGGGTAGGCATATATTTTGCAACAGAAGAAAAGAGAAATTTTGGAGGTCTTTGAACTAACCCATCACTATTATTCATAGCCATTATAATGGTTCTTATATATTTATTTTTCCATACATTTGAACCAGGCTTTGACTAAATCACATTTTGTGACTGATTGACATGCTAGGGAAAGCCCCCAAAACTTTCCCTAGTCTGGATGGTGCAGACTGTATCCTTGTGGGATTGTTGAACTTGATGCTCAGTGTTCTAAATTTTCTGTAAATTAAAGTTCACTGTGAAGGCTTGATCAGATTTAGGTCGGATCCCCTTGGCATGATGGTGGAGATGGTGAGTTCTTCCATCAGGAGACACTCGTTTGCTGGTTTTCTCTCGGTATTGTCAGTAACCATTGATGCTTAGTGCCCAAATTCAACGGGGGGCTTAGAACATGGTGACATTGTAAAACTGTCAGACTGTCTGTTTTTCTGGTCAGTTTTCATTTGGCATGCTTTTATAAAGATTTGGTCTCTCCACCTCTTATTTGGTTTTACCCAATTATATAGTTTATATAGGAAACACAGGATGAATGCTTGTTATGTTCCCTTTATCTACCAGTATGCAAGATAATGAATTGATTCACTATTCTCCAAAAGTGACCAGTTAAATGGTTATTTTTAACACTCTTAGGAACTTAACTATACTTGGTTTTTCAGTCCACAGTAATTATTATCATCTTGAAGCTAAACATAGCCTATTTGGGGCTGGTTTGTACCTCTTCAAGCTGATGCCCAAGTCCTACTAACATGACCTTAGTAGCCATTGATAGCTTCCTTGCTAAGTGATATGGCAAGATGTTTCAGATTTATTTAATGCAGTGTATGCTGCAGAACTGGAATTAACCATTTCTCTAAGGATCTCTGTTTTCTTTTATGGGAAATGTATGTAGAGACCACAATCTGGGTCCTAAAGGTGCTCGTTGCTACTGGGTTCATCCTTGTTCTCATTTTTTTTAGCTGATAATGTGAAGAAATACAGATACTCAAAATACATAATATATGAGTATGAATATATAACATAAACATATACATATATATCATCATGGATTTTCTTGCTATATTTAATTCACACTCAGAAGTATAGGATTATTTTTGTTATTGTTGTTTGTGTATTTTTAATTTTTATTTTTTTTGCCTGGGATCTTCTATCTGCCTCTCTTTGCTTCACTTCCCCACACCCCTCCAAAAAATAAAGAATCCTGGCTTGCTATCACACCAGGACTATAACTAGAATATTGTGTAACTACTCAATTAGTTTATTCCACAGTCCATGCATAACTGGTTCAGAATAACAATAACAACCTGCCAGCTACCAATACTACTGTCAATAATATGATTAATGAGAAAATTTTAAGATATTTTTATTTTAACAATATTTTTGCCCTTAAATGTTATCTCAGTAGGTCGTGAAATCACTGTTTTAATGCCATTTGGGACATTATTTCTCATTAATCATATTTCTTTGTGGTTATGCCACCAATGAGATGCACGTTTAGTTTTTTGTTGTTTTTTAAATTGAATTCATTGGGGTGACATTGGATAATAAAATTATATAGGTGTCAAGTATATGATTCTATGATACATCATCTGTATGTTACACTGTTTCTATCAGCTCAAGTCAAGTCTCCTTCCACCACCGCATATTTGACTCTTCCCACACTTTCCCTCTGATAACTACCACCACATTGTTGTCTGTGTCTATGAGTTTATTTTTTAATCTTAAAATATTATCTTTTATTACAGTTTACATTCAATATTATTTTGTATTAGTTTCTGATGTGCAGTATAATGGTTAAGCAATCACATATTTTACAAAATGTTCCCCCCACCCTGATATTTCCTGGGTAAAAGAGGTGAAGGGATTCAGAAGTACACATTAGTAGTTAAAAATAGTCATGGGAAAATAAAATATAGCATAAGAGATACAGTCAATAATATTCTAATAACTATGTTGCCAGGGGGGTGCTGGAAAAAGTTTTGATTTATTATCTGTTTTTAAGAAACTTAAAAATTTTAATTTTATCTTATAAGGGCCAAATTTGAACCTTACTTTTTTAAGGTTAATCAGGGTTAATGAAAATGTAGGTCGAGTGAAGTGTGAAATATCATCCAAGTCAAATGGCTAGAGGTTGAATCTATGTATCTGCGGAAAGCCAGCATTTTAATACCATATTACCATAATGACTTTGAATAAATTTCATGTTAGTCTAAATGAATTATCAAGTTACAATCTGTATATTAGTTTCTGAGTTTGTGTATAATTTGCTGAATGTTTAAGTAAAGGAAAAGAGTGTTTTTGCTTTCACTCTAGTGATGCATATTTTTGTAAAATTATGCAGTGTTGATTCAGACCATATATATCTTTTTCCCAAAAGGAAATTCATCTTTGCCTCTAAATAGGATCCTCATTTTTGGTGTATGACACTCCCTGACACACAGGTATCCATATTTCTTGCATTATGCCCTCTCACTTCGCTGTCAGCCCATCAAGTACTACTCATAACACTTGAATGCTCCCACTCTTGTCCATTCCCTTTGCCATACCTCAGGCCAAGCCAGGTCCAAGGTCATGTTTCATCTGCATTATTAAACAAAGTGGTTTTCTTGTCATAAGACTTGCTCTTTTCCCAGTATTCTGTAAACCACAGTTAGAGCGATATTTCGCAAAATTGATTTTAGTTAAGTTACTTGTAATTAAACATTCTCCAACAGCTCTGCTGTCAGGAAAAACTCTTTAGTTTGATAAAGAAGTCATTGTGTTCTTATTTCTTACTATTTACTACCTTAAACTATAATCTCCACAAATATTGAATGATTTTCAGTTCCAGAAACCCTTGGCTTTCTGCACATGGTATTTAAATTACCTGACACATTCTCCTAACTACACTTTTCCACACTCACAAATCAGTGCTCACATCTGAGTCATGTGTGATCCATAAGATGGATGGGACATATCAAATGCGTACATTCTGGGACATATTTTTATATAGTTTTCCTAAATGATTAAAAAAAAAAAGAGAAAAAAAGAATTAGTCCTTGTCTTGGTTGATGGCACCGCCAATCTCATGAACCTAACTCAGAAACTAAAGTCTTTTCTTTCACCCTTAATACTGAGTTCATCATGAAGTTGTATTAATTCTGTCATCTAAACCTTTCCTTTTGATCTCACAATTGTTCCAGGCCAGACCTTCACCATCATAGACATGTAACAATTCCCTTTGCCTCTAGGTTCGTTCATCAAGCTACCCAAAATGGAATCCAGTGTTTTCTATGCTATTTAAAACACCTTTGCTTCACCAGCTCTCCATCACCTGTAGTTTGCATGCTTGACATCAAGGAAGGAAGACTGTCATTATTTCTTCTAGCTTATCTCAAATCTTGCTAGCTCCTCAAGACTCTCTCTTCCAGCCACACTAAACTAGGACACAACACACTTTCTGCAAAAAGCCAGATAATAAATATTTTAGGTGTTGTGGGCAAAAGGTCTCTGTCATAATTATTCCAATTTCCCATTGTGGCAAAAAGGAGCCATAGACAATACATGAAAAAATGGGTGTGGATGTACTCCCATAAAACTTTATTATGAACATGGAAATTTTAATTTTATGTAATTGTAATGTGCTATGAAATATTATCCTTCTTTTTATTTTTCCCTCAACAACTTAAAAATGTAAAAAGCTTCTTGCTCACAGGCTGCATGAACAGGTTAGGCCCATGGGCTGTGCTTTACTGACACAGGGAAGCAGTAAGCCACTGAATGAAATACCACGATATTTCAGGCACAGGTTTTCTTTGCGTGACACGGCCCTGTTGTTTAGACTGCAGAGCTTTAACCTAAGTGGAGCTTAAATAGAAGTTAAGCTTCATTGTCATCTCCTGTGAGGTGTTCTGTTATCCTTATTCTCCAATCTGGGGAGAGGTTGATCATATCATCTTTTATGTTCTCAAAGTATCTTGTAGGTACTTGTACTATGGTACTTTTCCTGCTTTATTGCAACTATCTGTTTACTTGCATGTCTCCACCACTCATTGGGGATAATGGACTATATTTTATCTATTACTGATTTCTGGCTCCTTGACACATAAAGCCACAATATTTTTGTGTTATGGGGTCATCAGGAAAAGGACAGTTGGGAGACTAAGTCCCACTTTGCAGATAATCATCTAATGAATAGACAAATGTCAATATGTACAGTGAAAGAAGTGTTTTAGATGGAATAGAAAATAACCCAAGTGAGAGATAAAATTAGTAATTGGGTGAGTGGTATCTGAAATAAAATCAACTAGCATGCACATTAAAATACACATTCCTTTTTTCAATTATAGGGGGAAAGCTCTTTGGAGGAAAACAAAAGTTGTCTTCAATTTTGCAAAATTAAACATGTTTTGGCTCTTTATGCCTTGCCTTTTCTTATATTTTATATGTTATCAAGAACTAATTGTCAGCCTTGAAACTTAACATAGGTAACAGAAATAGGAAAGTAAATACCTGTTTGGTCTAGAGTTAAATTTTCATATTATCAATTTAGAAAAGTAATTTCTCATTTTATAAATGGAATTCATTTTAAATGAAGTTGACAAGGGTCCTAAGACTTCCTGTGCAACAGTTTAATGGTGATATTTCTCATATATAATTTGGAGTATAATGTATGTAATTATGTATGGGACTTTGCAGCCTGTCAGGCAGATTGTCACACAAAGTGTGTTTGTAAAATACCTGTGCTCTAGGCTGACACCTGTTCTGTCATAGCAAGCAGAGGGCGATGATGCCATGAATGCCAACCCAATGACATTGCTCATAGATAATTAAAACACCTGTGAGAATTGCTTTCTTGTTCACAACACACATAATGTGACTGTTAAACTTGCTCATTATTTATAGTTCTCCCCCCAAATGTTAGTGGAAGAAAGTTTTTGATAATGGAGTAGATTTTGGCCCAGGCTGGGGATTGAGGTCATCAGGACTTTGTTGCGTCTTATGGGTATTGGATTGATGTTGTCTCACATAAAGAACTACTTCTGAAATGCATTACTCTTTCCAAGGGAAAAGCTCCTGGAGGGCTAGGAGAGGGTCTCTTTAAATCCCTTCTCTTTTATACCAAATAGCTGACACAGTAGAATGGAATCTCATTGTAAAAGGTAGGTCAGCAACAGGTTGGGGGGTAAGGGTTTACATTCTTAAGTTTGCATATAAAGCAAAAAATTGAATCTGTGAAAATGCTCTTGAAATATATTACACTACTAATAACAACCAGAAGGCAGATGAAACACCTTTTGATAATTCCAGCACAGTAGCTTTTCCTGCAGCTTTAGAATAGAATGCAGAATGGAGGAGGTACTTTGCATACATTTCAGGGGCTAAGTTGAACACCCAAAAATGTACCTCATATGTTTTCATGCTCTCATGATATTTAATGTTTAATGCATAGCACTGAATTTCTTTAAGTTAAATATATATACAGTGTTTCGAGGAGTAAGTAGTTAATGCCCAATGAATATTTGTTGAACACTTGATTGATTGAATGAATTAAAATATTACTTTTTTAGGAATGTAATGGTTAAGTACAGGGGGTCTGGCACAAGTAACACCCATTTTTATTACAAAATCTCTTATTACAAAATCATAAGCTAAGCATGTAATTCTGTAATATAACAATATTACACTCAAGCACACCATATGACATTTTAGGTGAAATGTTCAAATTAAAACTATAAATTATCACACCCATATTATTACCTACCAACCACACTTCAGCAGGTGTTACTTCTGCTGGACACTGTATTAGACAAAAATCCCTTGATAATTTTGCTAGGCTTCTTTTAGGCTATTGATTTACAAGGTTGGCTCAAGCTCTTTATAGAAAGAGGACACTTATTTGAAGGCCAGGAGTTATTCCTCAACTCATCACATTAGAAATGACAATTCTCTTGAGCAATCTTTGTGGTTAACAACTTCAGACGACCTCAGTTCTGAAAGCAGCTTTACAGTCAAAGGGCCACAAAATGTGCATAATTATTCTGGTCACACCCCATAGATTATCCCTGCCTTATAGGAAAAAATGATGTCTTTGCAGTTCTCCCAAAATGTTTGTGCCCATCAAAGAGTACCAGGTCTACACTTTTTAAATTAATATTGTTTGGAAAATCTGACTCTTTTAGAACGCAGCGCCATATAGTGGGCATGGTGCCTTTACCCAAAATGAGCCTGTTGAAGAAGCCCAGAAACATGACATGACATCTTAATAGTTACCAGTGCTGTTAATTTCTTTTTGTTATTATTCTGTGATAGAGTTTCCAAACTCGTTGAGTTTATTAACCAAGTTACCATTCCCATATGGGCGTTAAGGAAACATGATTCACTATTTTATGGGCAAAAAATAAATAAGACCAGCATTGAAGCAAAATAGCTCTGGAAAATTTACTATTAGGGAAGCCAATATGACTTTTTTTTTCATCTTGGCATACAAACAAAAGCAAAATCTGAACAAAACTTATAATAAAGAAAGTGTAGGCTTAATGGTAATTTTAAAAAGAATGTTTTGCCACAAAAACCTGCATTCTTATTTATAATGATGGATTTATAAATATGAAGTTTATGAATATATAGTCCACTATTTAGAGGAATAATAAACCAGCTTTAGAAGTAGGAAGCTATAGTTTTTATTTTGGTAGTTAATAATATCTTAATCATGAAGCATGTTTTTATAACCTCATACCAAGTCCTTCATAAACCTAGGTGGATTTCTCTAAAAATGGTAGAGATACTTTTTGAAACTGTGATTAAGTTTGAGACAAGGAGACAATAAATTATGTTAACTCTGCCTTCAGATATGTTGATCATTATTCATGCAGAGACAAAACTATTCAACAAATTCCATAGAAAAACGATTTGTAGCAAAATGAAGTCATTATTTGGAGTGGCATAAGTGAGCAAACTCAGATAAGAAAAAACAAATAGGGTGTTTTGGTTGGTTTTCCTATTGAACAGATTAATTTCTGTTTAGGGAAACATATCTGCCACATTTAGATACTTTTGCTTGCATTTTACGTAACTAATTTCCATAAAAATAAAAACTTCACTCATATAATGGGAGAAATAGAGATATGCAAACAGTAAAAATCATTCCCTTAATTTTTCAGTGTTATTTATTTTGTAATGGGGAATACAAAATATATAAAACACATAAAAATACTGTATAAATCACACAGTCATTTCTACAGCTTGCATGAATCCCTTACATACATATTTCTTTTAGGATATAAAAGATCATTTGAAAAATCAAGATAAAGTTTTTGCTAAACAAATTATGGAGTCAATCACCTAGTAATAACAATATTTTATACTTATGAAGTACTTTACAATTTATAAAGCACTTTCATATAGAGAGAATCATCTTGGTTTTAAGCAAGAATTTCCCTTTAAAAACAAACATGTGTACTAACAGTTATCTAGGTACCACAGGTATCTAGAATCAAAAAGAAGCCAGTGAAAGACGAGGGAATTAGAAGGGAGGTGATATATCAGAAGCCAACTTGGAGGATTTCAGGGAGTGAATAGTAAATCCTATCTATTTCAATTACGGGGAAGGAATCCAGTAAAACTCAGGCTAAAATTTGTCTATTAGATTTGGCTCTTGGAAGGAAAATGGAGGAGCAGTTAGAGAGAAATTGTGCGTGGAAGATGATTTACTGCGAAGTTAATGGAGTTTAAGCATCAGGACCACTTAAATGCAAGCTCTTCTTCATATTTCTAACCTCATGTTCCTAATTTGATAACATGTCTTTTTTTAAAATTTATTTTTGTATTGATTATGCTGTTACAGTTGTTCTATTCCCCCCCTTCATTCCCCTCCACCCTACCCCCCCGTCCCCACCATTACCCCCCCCTTTAGTTTATGACCACGTGTCTCAAGTTCTTTAGGTTCTATATTTCCCATACTATTCTTGCCCCTCTATCTATTTTCTACCTACCATCTATGCTACTTATTTTCTGTACCTTCTCCCCCCTTCTCCTACTCCCACTCCCCTGTTGCTAACCCTCCGTGAGATCTTCATTTCTATGTTTCTACTCCTGATCTAGCTGTCCTTTTATTTTGCTTTTGTTTTAGGTGTGGTTGTTCATAACTGTGAGTTTGTTGTCCTTTCACTGTTCATGTTTTTTTTTTTTAACTTCTTTTTCTTAGATAAGTCCCTTTAACATTTCATAGAATAAGGGCTTGGTGATGATAGACTCCTTGAATTTGATCTTATCTGAGAAGCACTTTATCTGTCCTTCCATTCTAAATGAAAGCTTTGCTGGACAGAGCAATCTTGGATGTAGGTCTTTGGATTTCATGACTTGGAATACCTCTTTCCAGCCCCTTCTTGCCTGTAAGGTCTCTTTTGAGAAATCAGCTGACAGTCTGATAGGAACTCCTTTGTAGGTGACTGTCCCCTTAGCTCTTGCTGCTTCTAGGGTTCTCTCCTTCATTTTAATCTTGGCTAATGTAATGATGATGTGCCTTGGTGTGTTTCTTCTTGGGTCCAACTTCTTTGGGACTCTCTGAGCTTCCTGGATTTCCTGGAAGTCTATTTCCTTTGCCAGATTGGGGAAATTCTCCTTTATTATTTGTTCAAATAAGTTTTCCACTGGTGGCTGTGCCTTTCTCCCTTCTGGTACCCCTATAATTCTGATGTTGGAGCGTTTAAAGATGTCCTGGAGGTTCCTAAGACTCTCCTCATTTTTTTGAATTCTTGCTTCTTCACTCTTTTCTGTTTGGCCATTATTTGCTTTCTTCTGGTCCACTCCATTGATTTGAGTTTCAGTTTCCTTTTCATCACTATTGGTGTCCTGTGCAATTCCATTCATTTCAATTAGTTTTGCCTTCATATGTTTGTCTAATTTGTGACTATAATCAACCAGTTCTGTGAGGATCCTGATCACCAGTGTTTTAAACTGTGCGTCTGAGAGTTTTGCTATTTCTTCATCGCTTAGATTTATAGGCTGTGGGGCTTTGAGATCTTCTTGAGCCATTTTTGGTCTGTTGGTGCCTGTTAAGTATGAGGAGTGGAGCCTTGGACTACCAGGTAGCTGGGTGGTGACGCTGTATGTGGGGGTGTGGTCAGAGCCGGGGAAATGGCGGCCCCCTCTGCTGTTTCTTGCAGCTGGGTGAAGAGCAGAGCCTTAGGTTGTTCACCAGGGCAGGGCCACTTAGGTCGCTGGATTATGACCCTGTATGTGGAGGCGGGGTTAGAGCGGGAAATGGCTCCGCCCTCTGCAGCCGCTCGCCCCTGGGGCTGTAGGCTCTCGTCCAATCGCCCACTCCCTCGCTTGTCTATCCACACATGAATGCGCGACCACAGTCAACCTGCAGCCCTGCTCCCTCGCTATTTCCCCGCGGTCGCTTGCTGAGTTGCCCACCAGGTCCAACCCTGCGCCTGGATTCCGCACGCCTGAGTCCGACTGACCGAGTTTTCCTGTGCTACGCTGCTCTGCCAGCTGCTGGTTTCGCCCCTCTTACCGGTGAGGCTGAAGAATTTGTTGTTATCAGACTTCTGAAAAGTTCAATTTTCTGTGTTCTGGCTGTGTTTTCTGTTGCTATTATTTAGTTGTCTCTAAACTTGGTTGTGTGAGGAAGCACGGCGTCTCCACCTGTGCCTCCGTCTCGGCGGAAGTCAGGATAACGTGTCTTCTTAAAGGAGACTTCAAAATGGTGTAAGCTTTAGGTCCTACAAAGTCTGCTCCGTTCCTGATTTTGGAAATGGAAGCTAATACAGCGAGTTGGGATATGAATGGGAGAGGAGAGAGCTAGATGGTCAGTGTGGTCAGGGGACTTGTGTGTATACACAAAGCTGACTTTAAGGGTGTATGGCCAGTGCATTAACAGAGGACCCCATGTTCAAATAAGCCCACACTAAGAGTTGAACGCTCTGCCATCGCTGTGTTGATATTCTTAAGAACTTTATCTTTTAGTTTAAGTTTTGTAAGCGAGGGCTGATCAGACAATGAAACGCACTCAGGAATAGGACCTTGGCTCCCCTGCAGTGCTGCCTTTTTCAGAGAAGTTTGTTATTTGATCCCCAGCCCTCTGGCACTGTAGGCACACTTGGCCTTCACCTCCCTACGGCTACTCTGTAGCTGCTGTTGCTCTCTGCCTCTGGAAGGTGTCTGGATGTGGGCGTGAGAAGGCTCAGGGTTGGGTGTGTACATCCTGCCATGACCTGAGGCAACATGTCCTGCATGGCGACAGGTGTTTTCACCCACCCAGGCTGGCAGTACATCCAGTGTTCAGTGGGTGACCAGCCAGAGGTCAGATGTCCGTTAGCACTAGCCTATAGCCCACCTTGGACCCCAGTACTTAGGATTTCCCAGTACAAAGGTTTAAAGTTTAATGGGTGTCACCCCATTTGTGTGGCTTGTAGTGACAGGCCTGTGGGAGAGGGAGATGACTAGCTAGATTTTTCCAGCCCCTGACCCTCTCTGGGACGGAGCCCCTGGATGGGCTGGGTAGGGGGTGATACAAAGACATCCTGGCATTCGTAAGACTGGAGGGAATGCAGCCCTCCATGCAGTGAGGCAGGGCCCCTGGGTGATTGTGGTGGCCTCAGTCCAAGGCTCTCTGGCTGGAGGGATTATCTCTTCCTTCTTCCAGCTTTTCCAATTCTGGCTTCTTTTCATCTCTCCTGGCCAGCTCAAGGCACCCTTTGGGGATAGCTATAAAATATGAACTTTATAATTTTGGTGATGTCACATACAAGTTAAATACTTGGACATTTTTATTTAAAAGTGGCATTGCACAATATAAAGTCAAATGGTAAAAATTCGTCTTTATACCATAAAAACTTACGGTAAAAATTTAACATTTTATTTTACTATATTGAGAATGATATTAAATAGCAAATAAACTGCTTAAAAAGTCAAGAGAGAGAGGTTACAGAAAATGTAAAAATGCTTTACACGTACCTTGAAGGCATTTTTTCTCTACTCTGAACAAAAGGTCACATTTTCACTTGGCACTGGATCCTACATATTTTGTAGCTGGCCTTGCGTGTGTATGTAACCAAAAAAGACAAGGTGGAGACAGAGAGTTGGGAAGAGCTATCTGCTTGATATGCCACATTAATTTTGAAAGTTAATACCATCACCCTTGAGGAAAGGAGAGAGTTTTGCTGAACTTCCTGCTTAAATCACTCAGGTGTGTCAGATTGGTAGAGCCTAGCTCTCGTGTCTTGTACCCTTGCTGTGAAGGGGGCTGAGAATGCAGGCATTTCACATTTTATGTCTCATAATGTTAAGTAGTCTGCTTCCTACCAAGGATCACAAAATTGGGAATTGTCCAAAGCCGGGAGAAGTTTGGATGCTCTGCGGCTAGCTATAGGTGCCTTACTCATATCCCTTGACACTTACCACTCAGGATGCTCTCTGGCTGACCTTGACATTCAACTGCCAGTGTCTGGGCTGTCCAGAGGGCTGGGGGAGCTGAGCACTGGTGGGAACTGCTAACTCTCTTCTCACTGTCCTTGGGAGGGAAAACTGTGAGGTATGTGTTTTAAACCATTTCCCAGAATTCCCAAATGAGAGTTAAGCTCTTATCTCTAACTGTGGTAATTGTTTTGACAATATACCCTTTATTGACTGCCTTCTGATCTAACTTCCCTCCCTTGGTAATGTTTCTTTTATTTCCCAAATAATCACTTCGAATCTTTTTAGCAGGGTCACCTTCTGAAGGAATTCAAACTAAGATACAGAACAGGCAAAAAGGCAAAGCAAAACAAACAAACAAAAACAAATCTCTCCTCATGATACAAGTGTTCACTTTCTGCTTCAATAATAGCTCTCTGCACTTTTCTTTAATAACACTAATTTCTCTGTAAGGTGGTAGTACCCATTGTTAGGCCCACAGGCTCCGGGACCACGTACTTGTGGCTGTGTGTCCCCTGTGTTCATTGCAGAGGCTGAAGGTAGTGGGTATCTGCCTATGCAGAGAATGAACTGATGAAAGGTTATGTGTTTATGCAAACATAATGCTCATGAAAGATTTATATGAAGAATGCACATTGTATTACTGTTATCTGAAATCACAATCAAAGGGGTTGTGATTATCTCTGTATTTTCCAATCTGCCCAGTTTTATTTTTGTCCTGGTGGCTGTGTAGGTGTAGGCATGTGATCAGCACTAATTTGTGTATGTGAGGGTGTGCAAGAAACAAAGCCCTCCTTTTTTCTTTCTTCTTGAAATTGTAGAGAAATATTTCTAAAATCTGTCTTCAACATGGAAAACAGTATTAAGTAAATATTTTTATTTATTTATTTTTGGAACAAGGGAAAGGGAGGGAAAAAGAGAGGGAGAGAAACATCAGTGTGTGGTTGCCTCCCCCCCCCCCCCCCCCCCATGGAGGGCCTGGCCCACAACCCAGGCATGTGCCCTGACTGGGAATCAAATCAGCAACCCTATGGTTTTCAGGCTAGCACTCAATCCCCTGAGCTGCACCAGCCAGGGTGACAGAGGTGTCCTTTAACACTGTTTTTACTGAGCTTTTATGCTGAATGTAAAGCCAGTGAAATCTACCAGCTCAGGGCTTCTCAAATCAGAGTATCTCTGTTTTCTAGAGAAAAAGTTTGGCTCACAAAAGCCAGTGCCACCCACATTCCAGAACCGTACAGACTGTAGTCTCCAAGCAAAGGCCTACGCATGCCTTTACCTTCTCTGCATAAAAAAAATTGCAGGCGCATTAATCTGAAGGTGAGGTCTCATGATTTTATCCCTATTTATCCTTTCCCTATTATTGTTATTATTATTCTTTTTTTCTTCCTCTCTTCTCCCTCTTAAAACAATGAACAGGAACTGATGCAGATGGCAGAGTGTGGTAAAGGCATTAGGCACGTAACTGTTGACATTGAAGGAAGCAGCCGTGAGCTCTTCAGGCACTTCCAGACAGAGAATTTGATAAAGTAGTGAAAGCAAAAGATGCTTTTTGGTGTTTCAAGTGAAAGATTATTTCTAGTTTGAATAATGGGACATGGAAGTGTGAGTTTCTCTAGGATAATCCCAGCAGCGAGAGTACCTCCAGCAGTAGGGGTGTATCTAGGATGATCAATGCTTGTGAAGTAAATAAATGAATAGCTAAAATGTTGGTTCTTATGTCTTGAATAATTAGGAATCTAAATAGATTTGTATAAGGTTTTGAGCTTCTTACTCTGATTTAGTATTTGAACGTAGACATATTTTGTTAGCATATTTTTTAAAAAGCTGATAACTGTTTTTTTATTTAGCTCTATTTTTTCCTTTCCTTTTTAAAAATTTAATTATTTTTCCAGTACAGTTTTCTGCCTTTTACTCCCTTCCCGCCCCCACCCCATGCTCCCCACCTCCCTCCCATTTCCACCCCCCTTAGCTGTTGTCTATGTGTCCTTTATACTTGTTCCTCTAAATCCCTCCCCTTCCTCCCCTGAAATTCCCTCCCCTTCCCCCTCTGGTCTCTGTATAACTGTGTTTTAATGAAACTTTGTTTAATTTTTCATTTAAAAGTCACCAAAAGTTTCAAAAAAGTTAACAATGTATTAGTTTCCTATTTCTGGTTTAATAAATTACCAAAAATATAGTGACTTAAAATAATACAAATTTATTATCTTACGGCTTTGGAGGTCAGAAGTCAGAAATGGGTTTCTGTGGGTTAACATCAAGATGTCAGCAAGGTTATGTTCCTTCTGGAGGCTGTAGAGGAGAATTCATTTCCTTTCCCAGTTTCTAGAGGTTGTCAGAGTTCCTTTAACTCAACATCTCTTTTCTCCATCCTCTAAGATGGGGTTTCACACTAAATCATTTCTGATTCTTTTGCCTCCTTATTTTCACTTATGGGAACACTTGTTATTACATTGTGTATGCCTGGATAATTTAAGATAATAATCCCAGCTCGAGGTCAGTTTATAAGCACCTTTAATTCCCCTTTGCCATAAAATATAACCTATTCACAGATTCGAGCAATTAGGATGTGAAGATCTTTGGGGACCCTTATGATGCCTATCACAGGATGATTTATAAAAACTGCACAAAACAGCAAAATAACTTACACTAAAACTGAGAATAATATAAAAGGAATAAGTTTATAGGGACATGAAATGGAACCAGAAATTAAGCCAACAAAAAAAGGGCACACTAACTAGGTCTTACATACCTCCTTTGAGTTCCAAGTCTATGATTTGGAACTCTTAAATTGAGTTTAAATCATATTTTTGAATGCTATAATTTTTGGTGGGATTCTTGAGGGGATTAAAACATTCAGAAACAATACTAATTATGTCACTGATAATTATATCACCATCCCTACCCAGGATACCTCTTTCTCTCATTATTAATAAAGCAAGCACAGCCACACAACAGGACTGCATTTAAGCAGTTATTGCTGACCCAGAGCTGTTTACTGCTCGGACCTTGTTGTCCCATGAAGGAATGAGTGAAGGTCTTGCCTGTTCTGTAACCATCTTCCTTTTGGCAGCAACCTAATTTTTACAGATGCCTCTCTCATCTTATTGCACCAAAATTAGCCTCGTTTTTAGATTTTATTGAACAATTTGCTCAGTCGGTACAATATTCCCTTTGATGAAAATTTCCATGACAGTAGGTACACTCAGCTGCAACCATAATGAAAAAGTCTAAATGCTGGTCAAAATATGGGTGCGTGCCCATGCAATTTCAGAGGGTTGGAGCATGCCAGTTCTAAGCTCTCTACTGTTAAATATAAAAAGAGATACTTATATTAGTGTACATCTGATCTGCAACATAGTTCATAATTTCTAGCACATGTCACATAAAAACAGATTAAATTCTTTGCAGAAGCCACGTATCCCTGATAATAGCCATCATTCGTATTGTACTTACTGTCCCCCTGATGTCCCTAGCACTTCTCTACTTGAACTGATTTAATCTGTGAAGTGAGTGACCCATTTATTTTACAAATGGAGAAATGCAGGCAAAGAGAGGCTAATTGGTCTTTCAAAGGTCCAGCTAACAATCTGGGATTTGATTCCAGCTACTGTGCCTTTGATGCAGTGCTTTTGCCATCGACAATATTGCCTCAAAGAACAAAACTAAATAATACATTCCCACCATTCTCACGAAGAAAGCATCATGCCAGGCTTTTTATGAAGTACAGCACTTTGCCTAAGTCCATCTATTGGATATTTTTATCAGTGGGAAGGTGGGTAAAAATGACACCTCAGTCATTGAAGAAGATTGTATATTCTTCCAGAAAGTTTTTTTTTTTTTGCCTAGACTACTCTTCTCTTTTTTGTCCTCTCCTCTTCATTTTTAAATTCCTTATGATGCCAATCTTAGAATAAACATCACTTCTTTAATAAAACTTTCTGTATCCTACTGTTTTCATTATTTAATTGCATTTTTGTCAAATTCTGTGATAACATGATGTTCTTTTTCCTTCACAGCATTCATTTCAGTTTGTAATAATTTGTGTGATTTTTGTTTAATTTGTCATTTATTTTGACTAAAACATGTATATCTTACCAGACTGTAACATTCATGAAAGAAGGAACCATGTCTATTGTTTGCTCCCCACCCGACCCTTAGATCTAGCATAGTGCCTGTCCCAAAACAGGTGATTATAAACATTTGTGGAAAGAACAAGTGGGATCTTAGTTTCTGTTTATTTGTCCTGCATTTCAGTTTTTATTATAAATAATTTTATGTCTCTAATTATAGGACTAATTGGTTTCAAAATGGTTTAAATATTTTATCTCTGAAATTATATATTTATTATATTTAGTAAAACATATTATATTCCTAGATACAAGATGAAGAATGATGTTGCTCTTACTATTATTCACTGCTTCTTGCACATACACTCAAACCCCTTGCCTCTCACTGTGTCCTACCTGCTTCCTTAGCTAAATCAAAATTCAGGTAAAGCTAGTCTTTTGCCTCCACTGTGCCTTCACCTGCAGAGTTGACAAATGCTGAAGAAAATCACAATGACAACAGGTAATATATGATCCATGACTATAAGTGGCCCCTTCATATTTTCTGGCAATTAGACTGTATTCTCCCCTCAATTCACTCATGCTCTTCCAATTTCTCCTATTTGCACACCTGACACAGTCTTCCTTTCCCTTCTCTAGACTGATATCCTTGTTCTGATTTAATTATAAAGAAGACAAGGTCACATCACCCCCTCTATCCACCTACCTGTGTTGGTGCTTGCACACACTCTGCCTTCCCGCCCACTCCCAAGGATGAATCATCTTCACTCCTTCACTAGGTCACGCTCTCTCACGATTTTTCTAGCTCAGTCTCCCAGCAACTCTCTCTTCACCTGCAGCCTCGATTTATTCGTCATGTACTGAATCTTTTCTACTAGTCCTCAAGGTATTATTTCTCCCATCTAGAAACACAGAACCAAATAAAGCAAAACATATTCTGTCTTGACCAAATTTTCCCCATTTCCCTTTCTCTTTCTCTAGCAAAACTCCTTGAAAGAGCTGCCTATGTCTCCTCTCTCCCTCCTTTTTCCCAGAAATTTCAGACTAAACCCATTTCAGTCAGATTTTTCACATCCTTCCCACCACAGCTATTCTAAATGATGTGATATCTTCTGTTCTGATTTGTTTGTTATACTCTGGGCATTTTCATTGACAACTGGGTAAGCAAACCCCGGTCCACAGTCAGAGTCCATTCTTGTCAGGAATTGTTTTCAGATCCCTGGGTTACCAGCATCAGTCTGACTTGCCAGCTGTGTTCAGGTCTCTCTCACCAGGGAACCTGCCACAGAGCCATCTGCAGTCTTTGTCTCCCTTCTTGGCAGACAGAACATGTTTAGTGGCATTTTGTGCCTCAGAAGTTGCAAGAGGAATATGTCTAGATTCAGCCCATCTGTGTGCTATGGCAGTGCCCTCATATCTCAGGGGCTAATTTAAAGAAAGTACATGGGGATGACTGTTGGTCAATTCCGGTTACCTTCCAAATCAGTTTGTTTTTCTTCCCTTGATCAGAGTGGTAGCCTTCCAATCAAGATGTCCATTCCCTGTGGAACTGCTATCCACAAACCAAGCAGCCCTTTATCGGTCAGTTGAGAGCTCTTCATAGGGCCCTGTCTGAGTGACAGTAGAATGTAGCAACTCCTCGGGCAGTTCCAGAGTCTGTCCGAGGGGAAAAGAGGCTCCCCGCTCATGAGTGACTACTCTTCATAGCATGATTCTGTATAAACCACTTCCATTTTATCATGAAGGTTTTCTGGGAACTGCCACCCCCATTAGAGCCTTCCTCTGACATGACCCAGGAGACTGTGGGTATTTCAGGTTTCAGGAGCGTGTTACGGCCTCCAGTTATAGATGTCATTTCAATTAATGCACAGCAGCAAGGTAGCAAGTGGTTCTCAGATGGAAATTCTCTGGTCCAAATTTCAGTGCTTGTTGGGAGGCGCTCACTGTAAATCCTAGTCAAGGTTCCCCACAGGACCAGAGGATTTGTCCCTACCATCTTCTAAGAAGATGCCCTTTGTCAGTTTCTATGTTGGTTCATCTTTCTAACCACTGCCCTAAGTGATTACTCGTCAGGTTTCTCGTAGTAATTTCCACCTGCTGACTTTTGAAATGTCTCCAAACGGAGCTAAATAAAATGGACTTGTTAGGTCTTTTAATGTTGGGGGACCTACGGGGAATTTCTTTGGCCCTCCAACCTTGTGAAATGCTGTACTAAAGCCTTTGTCTTATTCCACCGATGTCCTTTTTACGCACCCCACTTCTTGATACCATCTGAAGGTTTTCAGCCTGCTCATGCAAGTCCCATAACTCTCCCCTTTCTAATCCTCTTTGTTTCACCCTCATCAGTGTTTGCTTTATCTCTTTTTATTTCTTAATAACCATTTAACAATTCCACTTGGACTCTCCCCTCAGCCTCTCCCCATTTTCTTGTTAATTAACCTAATGTTTTCATTAACATCTGTAAGGCCCATGCAGGGAAGCTGAAACAGCAAATTCCATAAGAGTTTCTGAAATGTTTTCCCATTTTGTAGCAATAAGATTTTACTAGGTGCCCATGTGAAAGGGGCCTTTTACCTCAACATTTCCCATCACCTGGGTGATATCTGGTCATCATGAAGCCATCACTCACATGGCTTGTCTAGGATGCCTATCTGCTCTTTATTCTGGGGTGTTTGACTTGGCATCCATTGGAAGAGTTGGGCAGTTCTTCATTTCAGGGCAAACAGACCTTGCAGTGGCTTTAATCCAGTTCACGGGACTGGCTGTTCCCTAGGGCACAACCTCCCGTGTGTTGATTGTCCAGTAGAGAGCTATGGGTCCTGTATCAACCCAAACAGGCTCTTCTACTCTACAGGTTTCCAAAACAAAGACACTCCTCTTAAATCACTCACTCTCATAAACCATTTCAGTGGAAGGTTCCTCAGGGAGCTCATGATACCGATTTACAAAATGAAATAATTCCTTCACACTGGTCCCTCTAGTGTCAATAGTTTCTTGGTTTTGCTCTTTCCCCACATTGACTGTCTTTTTGGTAACCAGAGCTCTTAGACCTACTCTCTGTTGTTTCTTCATCAATTTTCTCTTGGGCATGAGGGGGTGGCAAAGTGGGCAGCTTTGAAGCCAGTCACCCAAGCTTAGACTCACTGAAATTTGGGCTTAGTCTAGCATCAGGGTCTGACCAGCCCTCTGTTTTATTTTTAGTTTGGTTATTACAGATAACAATAACCAAGAGATTGAATATTTTGCTTTTTTCTTATTAGTCTGCATTTAGTTATGCATCCGGTGAATGAACTCCCCAGGAGTTGGCTCCATCTCTAAATCCCACTGGTAACTGAACTGTAATAGCTGGCGGCAGCACAGCTGCTGCTGCATGTGATGGATGGCCACGGGGCCACCCGGGAACCATAGGCTCTTCATCTCCCATCCTTGCATCTTCTCTCTTCCCAAAGCATATGTGTCTGTGAGCCAGGGATGCTCTAGTGAGTCCCGTTTCACCAACACCACCACTTTCAGGGTTCCTAGATCTAATTCCAATGCCTGTAGGGGGTGGGGCTATAAGGACAGTGGGGGGACTTTCCACACAATACTAAGCAACTCCCAGACACCAGCAGAGTGTTTGAGAATTCAACTCAAATTTGATACTATCTACCCAGGGATAGCATCATATGCTTACAATTCCTGAATTACTTCTCTTAACTTGAGCTCCCTCTTACCTTTATACATATCCATTTGCCTATCTAACATAACTAAAACTGTTCAGTGATATACTCCCCCCCCTCCATATGTATTGTAATTACAGTCCATCTCATCTCAGGAAATGGCAAATGTATTCTTCTACTTGTTCAGGCCAGTTTGAGGAGCCTTTCTTTTGAACAAATAATAAAAGAAAATTTCCCCAATCTGGCAAAGGAAATAGACTTCCAAGAAATCCAAGAAGCTCAGAGAGTACCAAAAAAGTTGGACTCAAGAAGAAACACACCAAGGCATATCATAATTACATTAGCCAAAATTAAAATGAAGGAGAGAATCCTAGAAGCAGCAAGAGCTAAGGGGACAATCACCTACAAAGGAGTCCCCATCAGACTGTCAGCAGATTTCTCAAAAGAGACCTTACAGGCAAGAAGGGGCTGGAAAGAAATATTCCAAGTCATGAAATCTAAAGACCTACATCCAAGATTGCTCTATCCAGCAAAACTTTCATTTAGAATGGAAGGACAGATAAGGTGCTTCTCAGATAAGATCAAATTCAAGGAGTTCATCATCACCAAGCCCTTATTCTATGAAATGTTAAAGGGACTTATCTAAGAAAAAGAAGTTAAAGAAATATGAACAGTGAAAGAACAACAAGCTCACAGTTATTAACAACCATACCTAAAACGAAAGCAAACTAAAAGAACAGCTAGATCAGGAATGGAAATATAGAAATGACGATCTCAAGGAGGGTTAGCAACAGGGGAGTGGGAGGAGGAGATGGGGGGAGAAGGTACAGAAAATAAGTAGCATAGACAGTAGATAGAAAATAGATGGGGGGGCAAGAATAGCATGGGAAATATAGAACCTAAAGGACTTGAGACACATGGACATAAACTAAAGGGGGGTAATGGTGGGGATGGGGGGCAGGGTGGAGGGGAATGAAGGGGGGAATAGAACAACTGTAACAGCATAATCAATTTAAAAAAAATAAATTAAAAAATAAATAAATAAAGGAGGCTGAAAAAAAAAAATAGAATCTGGGATCTTCATACTTTCTACCACCTTTGGTATTCTATGTTGCACCCTGGTCCAAGCCACCACATTGGCCACACAGGAGTAATGGCTGTGTCTACCTGGTGAGATCAACAAAGACTTGCAGGTTATATTTATGTTGACTCTTGAAAATTAAGGACAACTTTGCCAGGTAGGTAGAGGACAGAAAATGAAATCTAGGCAATCTGAGAATAAAGGCATCATCATTCTGCTTATGTGTTAATAGTGACTTTAATAAACTGCAGTGATTTAAATCTCTGGTTTGTCTGGGTATAAACAATTTTAAAGGATAGGAAGAAAAAGGACTAACTTTGTAATGACTATTTTGATAACTATATTGGAAAAAGAAAGCCCATACAGGGATGCGAGTAGTATCAATTTTGTTTCTTAAATCAGAAACTTATATTTGAATTGACAGGTGAGAAATTAGCATGAGAAAGGAATTCAGTAGCTCTCCAAGGGTGTGTTGATTTGAGTACAAATGTGAATCAACTTTGCTAGTAATTTGTCAAAATCTGGCTTCAGCTGGGAGAGTGGAGTTGTGTTTATGTTAAGACATCAGTACACAATTGGCCGTACAGCAAGTTCTGAAACCCTCTGGTTACCAGACCAAGGGTCTTTTTATGAGCATCAAAGCCCAATAAGATATGAACCAGAGCTGGCAGCAAAGAAAATAAGGGTTTGTTTTTAAGAAGTGACCCATATCTGGAGACAGGTGAGCTGATGCTCAAAGACCTGGCTCCCCATGGCTTCCAGGGGATGGATTGTATAGGGGGGGAATCATTAATCACTGTGGCTAAAGGAGTTAGGGTCATGGGCAGGGTTGTGGTCTCTGTGATCTGTCTGTGCTAGGATAGGGGTAGCTGACCAGTGAGTGCATCTGGTCCTGTCAGCCATAGCTTTGCTTCTCTGGTTTCACCGATTTTCTGCGCCTGGAGCTGAACCACAAGTAAGGCCTAGATGTTATCTCTAGTTTGACTAAAAGTATCTCTTTGGTCAATAGACCCGAAAACTCTGTTCCCAAGATTACTTGATACCTACTAGAACCTCCCTGTCTTGAGGGCTTAAATGACAAAGGGAGTGGATGTGCAAGGTGAGTCAGGGGACTAAGTGAGGCCAGTTTGAATCAAAATAAAAGAAAGGAGAAAAGGCTGTAATAAAGAAATGAAGTTTCCACACAGTTACATCATGGGTGGAACCATCCATTTCCAGATGCACCAAAGATTTAGCTCTCTACTAGTGAAGTCCTTTCTTGCGCCTGGCCGCTTGATGGCAAATGCCTGTGTGAGCTTTGATGTGTGGTTGGAATTATCCAGCAGGAGGGAAGGGAGAAGTAATTTTGAGTGAGGGAATAGGAAAAGGGAATGAACGACTCAAGAAAACTGAAATCTTGGGTTTTAGAGAATCACCAAAATAGATTAAAATTTCAATGTACTTAGAATAAAAACTTTCTCAGTGTTTCCCCATAAAATGTAGCACTGGTTTTTATCGTAGTAATTCATATTCATAGTTTGTTTTAATAAGCTTATGAAAAACAGTAGTTTGCCTGCCTGACTGCTCCCCACCCCCTGTTCAGGCTTTCTAGAGCGGGGGCATCAAACTCATTTTCAGGGGGGCCACATCAGCCTCGCAGTTGCCTTCAAAGGGCCAAATAATTTTAGGACTGTATAAATGTAACTACACCTTAACTATCAATGAGTTGAAATTACATTTGGCCCTTTGAAGGCAACCACAAGATTGATGTGACCCCCCATGAAAATGAGTTTGACACTCCTGTATCTAGAGGCAATGACTTTCAACTCTTAACACTGTTTTTTGTTATTTCCTCTGTATTTCCAAATAATATGCTCATGTCATGATTTCTTTATTTTTGAACCTCAGACATGCTTTATCTCATCCTAACCCAGTGATTTTCAACCTGTTAGCTGCAAGAATTTTTGAAACATGCAATACCTGACTGTTTAGTCCAGGGCACTGACCTGTTTTCCCTTAGATTGTCAAATAAAAAAAAAATGACAACAGCCAACACAACAGCGGCCCCCTCCAGTGTGAATGAATCAAAATTATACTTATGTTTTTGTCAGATCTGCAAAAAATGTATTTTTCGGTGTGCCACAGAATTTTAAGAATTAGTTTATGTGTGCCATGAAATGCAAAAGGTTGAAAATCGCTGTTCTATTCTGAAGGAGGAACAATTAGTCTTCTTCCCACCCTCCCCACCCCCACCCCTACCCACAACTTTGCTTTTTCTCATTTTCTAATTAGAGTTATTCTGTAATTTCTGGTTAAGTCAATATTGCAGTGTTTACATTATCAGATTGTGAGCGGGCATCTTGTGTGTATGTTCAGTATAGCAACTTGTATACACAAAGAAATCTTTGTGTTTATTTAGGATTGTTTATGAATCATTTTTATATTATTGTATTACGGTTGTCTCAAATTTTCCCCTTTGCCCTCCTCTGCCCATCCCACCCCTGCTCCCACAGTCAGTCCCCACAACATCGTCCACGTCCGTGGGTCATCCATACATGTTCGCTGTCTAGTCCCTTCCCTTCTTTCCACCATTGCCCCCCTGCCCCCATCTGGTCACTTTCAGTCTGCTACATGTTTCCACACCTGTGGGATTTTAAACAATGAGTCAATTCCTTAATGTTATAACTCCTAAAATGCTTTACAATTTTATTGTCCTATCTATAATAGTACTAGTTGTCATTTATAAGGAGGTTTTTTCTAGTGTTTGGTCCTGTTTACAAATTTATTTCAAAATCCTGTAAACAGCTTTAAACTTTATTTCCTATTTACTACTTTAAAAAATTTCATTTAGCTGACTAATAAAGAAAACCTAGAACTTAAACAATCCTAATAGATCTAGCAAAGTAAACTTATAAATATGATGATTCTCCACTTGGGGTATCTTAAATATCCCAACATGTCTATTAATTTTCTAATATTATCTTATACTTTCCAACAAAAAAACTTGAAGGCAAAATCAAAAGCTTCATAATATTAGGACTAATTTTTTAATTAAGTGATCTGTTAATTTTTAATTAAGTGATCTGTTGGAATGCCAAATTCTCACATACCAAAGCAAAACAAAGGCATTAACATATTTGTTATGGGCTGAATTTAATATGAAAGTTCATACTTTACTCTAAACATGCCTGACATAATGACTCTTGCACTAAGGAAGCAACTTCCTTTTCCTAAGCCAATTGGAATTCCCATCTTCATGGACCATGCTGACCCAGGTCAAAGCCTAAAATTATGATTTTTTTAAAGATAAGCCCTTAAGAAGAAAGTTGATCTGGCAAGTTATTGGAATCCCGTGTGCCTGGGATTCCAGTAACTCATTACTTAATTTTTAAGTTTAATTTAAGCCTAGATTCTTCCATCCTTATACCTCCAAAATCAAGTTGTTTCATCAATAGATTTTATTATTCTGGTTGGTAATATACTGAATTCTTGTAATCTTCTTTAAGTTTGATAAGGTCAGAACATCTACAGATATTTAAGTAAACTTTCAACTTTATATACTTCTCATGTCTCAGTGTCATTCTAAATGACAATTATTATATGAATATCACTTAAGCTTTACCACATAATACTCCAGTGGTGGTAGGAGACCTGGACCATCTGAATCCAGAACCTGAGCTTCATGCATTGAATTACTAGTTGACAATAGTTAAGCAGCTCACAGACCAGAAGATGGAGTAGTCTACAAACATTGAAATGAGGTCATCAAAGACTATTTTATAAGTTGGACAAAATGCTTAGAATATATTATTAAATAAAGATCAAGACACAAAATTGCCTATGTAAGCTTTTGATTATGCAAAATAAAAGGGGCATCTGTGTGCATGGGATTATTCATCTGTATTGGGTGTAATTCTTGAGTCTTCCTCTTCTCCCTAGATCATAGAATTCTCTCCTTCTTACTCCAAGGGGCCTTTTTCCAAGCCCATTTCACATGATAGGCATGGATTACTCACATCAGAAACTGCTTTAAAGACTAACTCCCAAAGATAGAAATTGCAAGCTACTGATGTGCTGCCTAAAAACATTCACAGGCTTCCTTGAGGAGCAGGTTTTTCTATTGCCTGAAAGACAGAGCTGCGAAGCAGAAGATGCAGCCTGAGAGAACAAGCAGATGGGAGGAAGGAATCGAAAGCCCTCAGTCCTTGGGGAGGAAAATAGAGCCTTGTCTTGCAAGTACCACGGACGTGTAGATACCAACTCAATGCCAAGCAGTCCTCTGGTTGCTAATTCAGGAATTTTACCTGTTACCAGATTGGGATTCCAAAGTGTCTGCCTCCAACCAACTTATTCTTGCAGGCACTTCACTAACTGAAACCTGCAGGGGATTTAGATGTCCAGTGAGGAGATGACATCTGGAGTAGACTGGAAATAGAACTTGAGCTGGAGCAGCAGTATATATTTGTTACACAGGCCTAGAGACAAAGGAGAGGAAATACAGCAAAATGTCCACCATACTCATATATTGATGGTGATTATTTTCTTCTTTAACGTCGATTTTATTTTAAAATATGCTATGGAGCCTAACATTTATAATCCAAACATTTTTTAAATGAAGGAAAGATCATTTACAGTCTTCATGGAAATATGTGTCTGATACATGGCAACTCTGTCTCCACACTGTGTTTGGCCAAGAGAGCATCTCAGCAGCATCGAGAGTTCTCTTTGAGAGTCCCTCTGAGTTTACTGCCATTATAAGTAAGCAAATTCGAAAGCTCAGAATCCTTTACTGTAAAAGACAGGCATACTAATTCTAGCTTGCACAGCCAATGGCTGGGTCTAGAAAGAGAGGAGCAGTCTGAGGGGTCCTCATGCCAAGAGAGAAAGAAGTTAAAATTTGTTTTGTATGTTCTGTACTCTGGACTGCTGGCCTAAACCGTGGCTTATCATCTCTTCTGTGTACCTTCCTCCATGGTGTTCATCCCCTTAATCTTACTCTTGTGACTAATGCCTGCCTCCTTCAGTAGACGTTTAAAAGTCTACAAGGGCAGAAACTCCATCATTTTCTTTTCTTACTATTGAAAATCCAATCTAGATATTTTACTTGCTGGGTACATAGTTGTAGCCCAATAAATATTGGTTGACCGAATGAACCCCCAGACCTCATTTATCTAGAAGGAAAAGGAAGTTTTCCGTGTTGTATTTTAGAGATTGGCGAAGGTAAAAATAACTCTGGGAACTTCTGATTTGTAATCATGTTTCGAGTAGAGGTATTGTAAGGCAGGGCACACACCAGATTTCCGTACCGTAGGTCAGTGATGGCTTCTTGGAGGAGTTAGCACCTAAAATGAGTCTTAAAGAATGTGGAGGAATTAGCCAACTAAAGAAGAGTGGATTGAGGGGTGTTTAAAGTCTCATGGGGGTAGGGCAGATTTGGGGAGTAATCAAGGAAAAAGATATGACCTGATGTGGCAGTTGTACATACAGACTTTACAAGCAATACTTTGATAAGTACATGTGCATGGGAGTCCCTCAGAGCAGGATTATGTCCAGAGACTTAGGCACTGGTAGCAATGGAAGGAGAGGAGGGCAGGGAATTTAGTGGGGACAGGGAGGTAGACAGGAGAGGGAGTTCAGAGAGTTGGAGAGGGAACTTATATGTCCCGGTGAGGCAGCTCATCTGTGTATCAGAGAGCTCTGATGGGCAGAGCAGCTCAAGATCTTTACAGCCCAGGACTTATCTTATTACCGTCAGCATGTAGGGGGTGAGGGATGAGAAGGTATGTTACGCAAGCAGGTTCTAAATGGCTAAAACCCTGCTTATTTGTGCTGTTTTTAAAATAAACATATGTATAAAAAATTGAGTTTGGCACTGGTCAGCTTCTGAGCTAACAAATCTCAGCCTCATGTGAAGATGTAAGCAACCCTGGAGCCAGTATGCAGGCGGAGCCTTTATTGAGCTCATTAGGCACTCTGGGCTGCCTGGGTGTTCGAGTGGCTGGAGCTGTTGGTAAAAAAGGGGCAGTGGCAGGGGAGAGGGGCAAGGATTATGTGTGAAAGAGCCTTGCATGTTGTTCTGAGAGGTTTGAATTCAAAAGCTAACAGCAATATTGGGGGCCATTGAAGGAATTTAATAGATCTAACCATCAGAAGTGTTTAAAAAGCACTAAAATATGTACCTTGAGTTAAAAATACTGTCCTAGAGCCTTGCTACTCAAAATGTGTCCCGTAAACCAGCAGAACTGGCACTGCTTGAGAGCTCGCGGTAAATGCATGATATCAAGTCCTACTTCCGCCTTGTCTTTTAAACAAGATACTAGGCTATTCCAAGTACATTGCACTTTGAGAATCACTGGCCTGGACTATGGTTTGCCATAAATTCACCTTTACACTTCAAATATAGACTTATTCAGAAGGAATTAATTCACTAATTTTTAGTTCTTTCCAATTTGTGTATGCATAATATTTAAATAGTAGAGTAGATCTATAAGGCTTGTGATGGAAAACAGCAGTATTCCACCTACTCCTCCTTTCAGGTTCCCCAAAGGCAATCTCCTTCCATTTGGGGGTGTAATTTTCATACCCATAAGTATTGTTTATAATTCTATTTTTTTACTATTAGGCTTCACTACTAAATCGTTACTATATAAGATTAGTATTTAGTACTTTTTCATCCATACTCCACATAATTAAAACTTCTCCCTTGTCTTCTCCCATTATTTATACTTTTTAATTTAAATCTATATCTAGTACTTACATCAACATGGCTCTAAAAATCTTATTTACAACTGTAATTTAATATTCTTTTCTTTCTTGCACAACTTTTTGTTATTTCCTTGGAGCCTTGTTTTTCTATGAGTGCTTATTCATTCATCCACCATCCTTAAACTGCTCTGGCTACTCCCTAAGACACAGCCCTCATTCTGAAAAATCCTCTCATGGTTGTCTTGGCAACAGCCTCCATTTGTCTCTTAGGCTGGGTTCCATTTCCTTCATCCCGTATCTTCCTCTTTGTTTGCTCTATTATTTTGGTGGCCCTTGTCATCCTATAGATGCTTTGGAAATGAAATGTTTGACATGTCTTTATTCTACCTTAACACATTATTTGTAGTTTAATCTTCTACACTATTCTCCCCAGAAGGTTTTAGAATCTTCTCTCCATCCTCACTCAAGTTTCTGCAATTTCAGTCATGTGCTTTGCTGTGGGTCTACTTCATCTCTAGACTGGACACTAAGAAGGTCCCTGTGTTAGTTTCCTGTCTCTCCCATAACAAAGTACTAGAAAGTGGTGGCCTTAAACAACAGAAATTTGTTGCTTCACAGTTCTGGAGGCTACAAATCTGATATTAAGATGTCAGCAAGGGTGTGAGGGAGAATCTGTTCCATGCCCTGCCGTAGCTTCTGTGGGTTTACAGGCAACCTTTGACGTTCCTTGGCTTATCGATGATTCACCCAAAGTTCTGCATTCATTTCAAATGGCCTTCTCCCCGTGTACGTCTGTACCTATGTCCATTTCCCCTTATGGCAGGGATGACAATCCTAATAGAGCAGGGCCCACCCTAGTTGCATCATTTTAACTTGATTAACTTGATTGTATTTGCGAAGACCCTATTTCCAAATAATGTCACATTTGGAACTATTGGGAGTTAGGACCTCAACATCTGTGGGGGGAACAAAATTCAGTCTGTAACAATTCCTTTGAAGGAGAAATTCAATCTTTTTAGTTCTGGGAAATTTTCTTAAATTGTTTCTTTGAAAATTTTTCTATCCATTTTTTGTTCTGTTCTCTCTGGAACATCTGTTAATTTGGATCTTAAAACTTGTGAAATGATCCTATAATTATATTAACATTTTTCCTCATTTTTGTCTTAATTTAAAACTCTATATCTTCTAATATTTTTATTTAATTCTTACATATTTTTCCATCACATACAAACTCACAATACCCAATTCACTCATATGTTGTCTTTGTTGCTCGTATAATTTTTAAGAGCTTTTTTAAGTTTCCTGAATATTACTTTTTTACATAGATTCCTGCTTTTGTTTCAAGATTTTACTATATTGACTTTTCTTTCTGATGATAGTAAAAAACATGATTTCAGTTTTCCTTTACCTACCATTGTTTGTTCATTCACTTCCTTTTTGCTTTTTTGTTTGTTTTGGAGTATTTTCTCATTGATGTTCCTTAACCATCAGCTCATATTTAGGAATAGGTAATAAAAGGCTGAAATAATGCATTATACGTGTGTACTCCAGGCTTGTCAACCAGAGCACTTCAATCTTGGAAGGTCTGAGACACTCTGAGCATTCAATGAGAAAAGGAAGGAAAGGTTTAGAATTTTGTTTAATGTCTCTTTTAATATCTTCCAAACCAAGGCTGTGTCTGATATTTGTCCTCTTGCAGTAGCTAGTCTCTAAAAATGCCCCCATCCCCAATGAACTACACAACCTGGAATTTCCATTTTTGTATAGTTCACTCGTCTCGCATCTAATATAGCCTGGGACTCTCTTCTGATCAATATAAGTGGCAGAAGTGATGCTGCAGGACTTGCAATTTTGTATCATAGACTCTTTGAATCTTCCACCTGGGTTTGTTTGAATGCTTGCTTTGGGAGAGGCCAACCTCTTTGGAAGGATTTAAACTAATCGAAGACTCCCAAGCTGTGATGCAGATAAACTAGCAACATGGAGGGGCTGTGTGGAGAGAACAATATCTGATCATCCTCTAGTTTTTCTAAGCATCCCAGGTGAAGAGCCAGGCATGCGAGAGCAGACTTCATCTTGGACATCCACCCATTCAAGTCTTCAGAGGTTCCCGCCCAGCCACTGTCTCTTTGTAACTGCACTAGAGAACCCATGATAATTGCCCAACTAAGCCCAGCCAGTCAATAGAACCATGAAGTGTGATAGTAGATGATTATGTTATGCCACCAGGTTTTGGAAGCAGTTCGTTACACACTACTAGATTGTAGAAACATTTCTAGATCACAGGACTTCTACTTTATTCCTCTCCAAAGAATAAATCTCCAATTTTCTGTTGAAGAGGGGTGGAGGTAGTCACTTAGATGTGCAGAGCAAAGGCGGACACCTGAGAGTCTAACTGCTCCTTGAACTGACCTCCTGCATTTGAGCCACATCCTTAACCTCACAGCCACCAGTTTTTGGACTGTTTGGAAGTTCTGCTATTATTTCATGTTACTCAGCAACTTCTACCACTGAAGCTTAGAATTTATCTTTCTCAAGTTTTCTAAGAAGTTACTCTATATCCATCTGTTTTCTAGCTTCCAAAATTCTGTTTTGGTTATTCTCCTGTTCTTTCTGTCTCTGTGATTTTACAGCTTTTAAGGCTTTTATTTTGGTGAAGTATCTTTAATCAAAACTCCCTAGAAACCATTTTATTAAAGGCCATTGCTCAGAGCAGAACATTGCAGACAAAGTAAATAGGGCTTTCAAACAGATTAAAACTAATTACTTAAAAGGAGGTGAGTCTGAAGGCCCACTTTGTAAAATCTGGGACATCAGCTGCAATTCCTGGAGTTCCCTGAAGGACTAGCCCAGGTGCCTTTTTAAGCCCATACTTACACAAGACAATACACAGTCAGGAAAACGATGGGTTTAAAAGCACCCTGCCACGGATATTGAATAAATATTTCTTGAACTTATAATAGGATTTCAGAAGGATTTATTACGGCTCTTTCTTTCAATTTCTCTTCCTTTCCCTGGAACTGTCTTGCTACAGTGCAGTTTTGTGGTTCACATATAGTTCAAGTTGTATTCAGAAATAACTTGCTCCGATAATTTTGTCCCATCTTATTATGGAAGCATATCTTTCTGTCATAAACAACAAAAATAATTCTCAACTTTTTTCGAGATGAATCGTAGCTTTTTAGAACATAGCCAGGTATTCTTAACATTTTTAAGTGTCTCATTTTGCTCATATGAAGTAATATTCCTGTCCATAAATGGTTCAAGAGAGAAAGGAAACCCAGGAAAGCTAGGAAGGACAAAATTAGGCAGCAGATGATTTAAGCAACATCAATCTATTAGAATTTCCCTTTGATTTTTATGTTTGAAAATACAGTTTTAGTTTACTCAGGGCCTTCATATGATGTCATAAGGTACTTTCAGACAAATCTTCTAAATGTAGTGTAACGTGGTTATCACGAACTTTTAATTTTGAGTTAATTTTCATAATACGCTTGCGGCTTTCATAACATCCTCTAGAATCCCTTGGGAATGGAAGCATTTCATTTCGCTGCCCCTGGCAGACATTTATTCACTGAACACTGTGAACTGCCCTAAGGAAACTGAGAACAGGGTCAAGGCTGTCTTGTCCAGACATCTGCACAGAAGATAGAATATTCTTTTAGGGGCTTTTTTTGTCCTACAAACAAATATTATCACTGGAATGAAATTTGTTTGAATTAGGATTTTGCTGAAGCAGAACCAGCTTATCTAAATTCTTGGCCTCACTTTCTTTATAAGTGGGACTAGTTAATATTAAGCGAATGCCAAAAGAGAATGAGTGTTGCAAGCTGATAATGAAAGAGAAACACTCCCGTCACTGTTTTAGGCATTTTATCATAAATTTGACCCATGAAACATAAAGCAATATACACGTAGAGTTGAAATCCATGGATGTTCTCGAAGGTTCCTGGGATGAGGAGCACTTCCAAGTGGCAGATACAAATGTATCTAGCACGCCGGCTAGAGAGAAGAGGAAACACATTGGGGAAACATCATGTTTAGTTGCTATTGGGGTGTATAAAAAACAATAATGTGTGGTCTGTACACCCTTCTCCACATGACAGTCAAGTTCATGTGATCAGAGCTCTGTGGATGACTTACGAAATGAGGGCAAAATAATATGAAGTATCAATATGTCCTGTTTCCACTTGCTGTTTTGGGGAGTAGAAGCAGCAATGAACTATCTTAATGGTAACAGAGGAAAAGACGTTTTTTCAAATTGCCCAGGAATTGTTATAACTGACATGTTTGTGGGGAATATTTGCCAAGAAGTCAAGCGAGCCATTACGTGGTCGTGCCTGTATCTCACTCTTGTCAGGATGGCGCCGCAGCGGGCAGGTGAGGTTAGGCTGAAGGGCTCAGAGAGGTGTCTGATTGGGGTATTGGTCAGTGACAGCTGTTACCTGCTCTGGCCCACCAGGATTTTTATTGATCTAGACAAGATCATTTTATTTTAGGTTTTATTTCAGAGGATTAGGTCCTCTTCCAAGCTAATTGAATCAGAATCTCTGGGGATCAACCAGAAAATCTGCATTTGAAAATCTTTAGATGATATTAAGGTAACAGTGAATCCTGGTGAGGCAATTTTTATTATATTGCATATTTTCAACCGTATTGCTTCTTGGAACTTGGATGGTAAAGAATGTCTGTCTGATAGCCTATTGTATATAGTGGTGAATTTCCTAGATTCTTCTTATCTTCCTCATACAAATTTCAGATATGAATCCCCATGCGTATACTCAGGGTAAAAACCTGCTTGTGTTTAAAAAGTAATAAAAAATTCTGTGCAGAATTATCCCTGACTTCAACAAAAGCTGTCTGAGAGGTTCAGCCTGATTTCCTATTCCAGAGGGTCAGCATCGCTGCCCTTGACAATATTTTTATTTATGAAGTTCTATGGATTTCTCTTAGAGTAATGAAAATAGGTTAAAGGGATTAGCTCCAAAATTCTCAAATATTTCTTTTGGCCAGCTAGCCCTGAGTTAAAGGGATTTCTGCTTTTCCCTCCATATAAATGTGAGCACACCTACCCTCGTGTTTCTGATTTATATGTGTTCCACATCTGTGTCAACGCTGCTCTGTTTACCCGAGATTATGTGTTGTATTTTTGTTATTCAGGTTCTTGGTTATTCGTTATTGTGTTATATTTTTCTTTGTACTCTGTACTATATATCTTAGGGAAGAGATTTATTGAGTAAGGAGGCTAAACAAGATGATCTCTGAAAATCCATTCTAATTCTCAGACACACTGACAAAATGATAAGTTTCAATTCTTATAAACTAGAATACATATAACAATTCTATGGGATTCTGAATAAATAGTGAGGGCCATTTTTACTAGGTTCTTTTTTTTTTTACTTTTATTAATCGGTTTTATTCTGTTATAGATGTTTTAGGTTAACAGAAAATGTGCACAGAAAGTATAGAGTTTCCATATCCCTCCCTATCCTACACCTCGCCCCAGTTTTCCTTATTATTAGCATCTTGCATTAGTGTGTACATTTGGTATAATTGAAGAACCAGTATTCACATATTGTTACCAACCGAGATCTATAATTTACATTGAAGTTCACTCTTTGTAATGTATAGGTTCTACAGGTTTTGACAAATGTATAAGGCCACGTATTCCCCAGTACAATGTTGTGCAGAATAGTTTTCACAGCTCTGAAAAATGTTTTTGCTCCACTTATTCAAACATCCATTCCTTTTTCCTCAAATCCCTAACAATCACTGATCTCTTTATTGCCTGTATAGCTTTGCTTTGTCTAGAATGCCATACAGTAAGAATCACACAGTACTAGCCTTTGGACTAGCTTCTTCACTTAGAGTATTCAAGGTTTTTCCATGTCTTTCTGTGGCTTGATAGCTCATTTCTTCTGATCACTGAATAATATCCCTTTGTGAAGTCCTCCCACCCCTGCCCATGGCTGCTTTGGTGGAGTTCCATACAAGCTTCAGAAAAAGGTATTTTCTGCTTTGGTTGGATGAAGTGCTCTGCAAATGGCAATCAAGCCATTTGATTGATGTTATCAGTCTATGAATACCTCTTTCTCTGTGTTAGCATGGACATTAAACTTAAATTCTTACCAATTGTTCATTTTCTTTTAGGAGTAGATTTTTATTAATTATGACTATCAATTACCTTAATTTTGTGTGGTTTATTTTTGATGGGAAACATTCCTGGAAGTTAGCTGCAGGTTTTTTAGGACTAGCTTAGTGGTCACACAGGGCCCCCATGCTCTGAGGGGCTTTGCATCTGGTTTCATGCCTCATTGTCTTTGTCTTTTAATTGTTGTAACTTTATCTTTGAACTTGTGATATGTAAGTGAAGTCTGGCAGGACAATGAAGCATGTTGTGAGCAGAGGGGATGTGAACTATACGTATATTGACCTCTCCTTCCCTCTTCCTTGCAGGCAGTCTTCAAGATGGCCTGGCAGAGCACAGTTACAGCCGACTCACAACGTGTGGCGTTCTGGCAAGGCCAGAGGGTGTACAAATTAAGCGTATTCCATAAAATAAGCATTGATGGTCCAGAGAGGCCAGGATTTTCTCTGGAATAGGAACTTGCTTCAAATATTAAAAAGGCCATGACTTTCTGAAAACAAATTACTGAGGAGGCCTAGCAAATTCTTCCTTATTCATGTTGCCCCTCATATTAGCCAAATACAAAGAAAATGATGACCATGGGAACGGGGCACACAGTTCCTTTTCCTCCTAGTCCTTCCTTATGCATCAGTAAGCCGAAGGCAGAGAATGCTGGTAGAATGGGTATAGAACAAGAAGCGAAATAAAAAAAAAACAGTTGAGTTAGTTTTAGGCATCATCCTCAGAGTTTTGGTAAGAATGGAATGCATATGCTTGTATGAGCTCTAAGTGTGAATTGTGGAATTTCAGTGACTTAACACGCAAGTTAAGTGAAATGCAAGTTCAGTGAAATGTCCTTATATTTGCATTTCAAATTGCTGTTACACAGTATAAAGACAAATGATAAAATTCATGTGAATACCTTAAATTTTAATTATTCTTTAATTAGAATAACAAATAGCAAATAAAAAATGCCATGAGAAGTTAAGAGATACACTGTGAAAGAAAGGAAAGGAAATTTCAAATTTTAGTACTTTTAAACTATACCTTTTTCTTGTTTTTTACACAAGGTCCCCACATTTTTGTTCTTCACAGGGCCTTGCTGATAATGTAACCAGCCCCAAACTTCTGATGGAATAACATTTATTACAAAGAACAAAGGAGTTCGTTGTACTGAAGTGAATATAATAAATTTAAAAAAAATTTTGCTGAAATTAATGACCTGACATAGCAACAGAGAAGCTGTGCAAGAATTTACAAAGAAGATGGTAGATTTATTTGACAATCCAAAATATAACTTTTGTACCTAAAAATATTAAATTAATGATAACTTGGTAAACTACTTATAAAAATGACAGGTAAAGGATTGATAATTTTATGTATAATGAGTTTTCCCAAATCAATATATAAAACATCCTAGGAGACAAATTGACAGCACTTATAAACAGGCAATTTATGAAAGAAGAAATATAAAATGTTAATCATGATAGGAAAATATAACTTCATTAATAATAAAATATTGAAAGAATTTTAAATGAGTTTTTAATACTAAGTTGACATTGTCTGATGTGCAATGGAATAATCATACAGGTCCATTGCTTGTGAATAAATCAAACTTAGGAAAGACTCATTATAAGCCTGTTTTACCTTGTTATTTATTAGAAACCATCAAATAATTGTATGCTTTGATTCAGTACTTAATTTCTAAGCATTCTATAGAAGCAAATTATGAGAGATATATTTAATATTTTTATATAAGGCTGCTGATTTTTATTTTCCAGTGTTATAAATAAGGTATGGGGGTGGTCTTAAAATATGTCCACAAATTTTTTGACTTCTTTCTCCAAAAAGTGAAGCCCAATTCAACCCCCTTGAGTTAAGGCAGGACTTAGTGCCTTACTTTGAGTAGAATATAGTGGAAGTAGTAACGTTATAAAATGTATCACTGTTTCTTGCTTGCTGTCCTTTTGGCTTATTTGCTCTGGGGGGAAGACACTCAGACAGCCCTCTGGAGAGACCCAGTTAGCAAAGAACTGAAGTGCCCTGCCTAGAGTCATGCAAGTCACTGTTTAGAAGGGAATCCTTCAGCCCGAGGTCCTCCAGCAGATTAAAGGATAGGAATGTTGTACAGAATCTTTGGTAGGATCCCACAAGGGAATCTCAGAGAAGAGTATAATGTTGGAGAGAAGTTTGCCACTTTCTATGAGAGAAAGTAGTCTCTTATTGAGAAGCATCTTTTGGCTTGCCAACAGGGCTGTAGCAGAGACTGAACATTTGACTATAGGCCACTAAGTTACCAGATACCTGAGCTATATAAATTTCAACACACATAGCTGCACTCCATTATCAAATGGAAGGGAAATATGCTAGATTTGGCTCAAGTAGTTCCTGAAAGCACAGGTCACATGAGGAAGTGGCCCAAATGTCCACAGACTCTAGTCCTAATTACACTGCCTTCTTTCTCCTAAGCTTCTCAACCTATGGTCTCATAAAGAATTCTCTATGTCCAATTGACTACAGAAGAAATTGGTCTTGGTTTTACACACGGTTCTGCAAAATCCACAGGCTCTCCATCCTGAATGTCTGCACCATGCAAGCCCCACTCCAGGGTGCCCCTGAGTGAGAGTGACAATGAACAGGAATTCTGGGGAAAATTCAATTTTTCCTAGAAGGAGAAGTGATCAGAGTTATGGGTATATACCTATCTTTGGACTGTGGCTAAAGGGTTGGCTGGATAATTAGGGACTTGGAAAGAATGCAATTAGAATATTGGTGACAAGGAAGTTGGGGGAAGTATGTGAACAGACCTAACTGAATGGGCACCCAGCAAAAGATATTTGTGTTCCATGTGAATGCTCAACAAAGGGTGATCCCAAGCAGAAGAAGGTTTTAATAATAAGGCAGATAGAGTAACATGTTTTGAGAATGTCAGTGAGCCTCCTTCCCTAACTACTCCTACCTCTGACCATTGAGCTCAGGATAATAAGGTCATGGTAGCAAGGAGGGAGGTTATGCAGAGACTCAGTCAGCAACAGAAACTGCAGCTCACCAAGGCCAACCAGGCTCCAGCCACTGCCAAGTGTTCACACTGCCTTTCACATTGCCTGCCATGTTGGCAGTGCTTCTGCCCAAACTACCATCTATGCACTTATAGAATGCCTGTCTGTCATCATGGCATCTACACAGCATCACTTATGACCAAAGAAATCAATTCACAGCAAATGAAATGCTCGTGGCTCATGGAACTCACCAACTTACCATGTTCCTCATTTGCTTCAAAACAACTGATTCGATAGGATGGTGGAATGACCTTTTAAGGAGTTAGTTATGGTACCAGCTAAGGTGCGATATCTTGGGAAGGCTGGGGGGATGTCTTCCAGGATATGGCATAAGCTCTAAAGCAGCATCCGGTATTTGGTACAGTTTCATTCATAATCAGGATTCTCATAGCCAGGGACCAGAAATGATGGGACAGAACTTCTAGATTTATAATTCTAAGGGGAACAATGGTTCTGCTAAGGGATATATTTCATTGAGTTGGAAATTAAGACTGATACCTGGCATCCTTGGGTATCTCATGACATTGAATCAACAGGCAAAAACAGGGATTACTGTACTGGGTGGGGTAAAATTTTCCTGCCCATCAAGGGGAAATGGTCTCCTTGTACACAATGAAGGTCAGGAGGAGTATGTCTGGAATGCAGGAATTCTGACTCCTGACCTTTATCTTCATTGTAAATTTGAATGCAGCTTGCTCTTGTAAAGATAATGCTTATGTGTTCTGCTTTGGGTTTCTTTCTTTCTTTCTTTTTTTTTTTTTTTAACATTTATTAAGTATGAATTTGCTGAATATAAGACTCACACTCATTCATTTTGCAATTATTGAATGAATAATGAACAGGGAATGTAGAGTCAGAACTTAGCACAGTTGATTATTTCCCTGAAATCTCAATTCCTTAATTCTTCTTTATAACTGGCAATATGTTTCCAGAATAATATGATAAAATGATCCATGAGCAGTCACTCCTTACTATGGTTGTTTTAATTCTGCACACATTCTTTTATATTTTTTAATCCTTTTTTGTTGCCCTCAGTGCTCCCTTCTTTTATCTCTACCTTAGCAATGCGGTTGCTGAGCAAATTGCTTCAGGCTCTTAAAGGGAATAGACAAGCCTGCTTTTTGTCATGATTAACTTTGGGGACTTACGAGGGAAGCCGCTCACACAGTGTGGGCAGAAATCATCCGCTACCCATATGTTGCTGGCATGGATAACATATAAAATCTATGGAGTGAGTCTGCCCAATCAAGCTTGCATAACTATTAAGAACATTTTATTTGAAAGTTGGAGGCTTTGTTTTATGTCCTCTTACATTTTTCTTACCAATTATTTAACCTCCAAAGGAGTTAGCACCATCTTTCCTTGTCTTGAAAAATATTTTTAAATAATGTGAAAATAGGAAGAATTAAATAGATATGGTAAGGGTGAGTTGGAAAATATGAATCCAATTCCATTTTTAGAAAATTTGTAATACCAAGCAACCTGAATTAGTGGGTAACCAAATTATAAGAATATAAAGACTATTCATTTTTTTGTGGGTGGAAATGTTGATAGAGCTTTTATTGACTTCAGTCTTAAGGAAGAATAGTATTCTGTTATTTATAGGTGTAGGAGATCATATCTCTTATAAGTATTTCAAGAGAAAAATCTGACTTGTCCTATAGGTAAAATATTTCCATTTCCATCTTGAAAAGGAGAGAAAACTAAAGTTGAGAAGGCTTAAATGGCATGCCCATAAGTCACATATGTGAGGGTATGGTACCTAAAATCCAGGTTCTTTCCACCCATGCCCATGCTTATGATGGCTACTTACCTTAACACTCAGGGCAGTGGGGCAAAATGCTTTGCTTTAGCAGCTTGACTTTGATTGTTCCTACATCCTCATGGCCTGAGTGACCACTGGCACATCTGCCACTTTAGAAGGTGCAGAACAGAGTGATTGTGGGCATAGGAGATAGAAAGGCTAGTGGAGAGATGGATGAAATCCAAAGAAGGGAAGTTGTCCATCCTAGTGCACAGGTAGTTCCAGAGATACATTCCTCTTCTCTTAGAGGAAACCAATGTAGTGGTGTCGAAATTCAGCAATTCAGAACTAATTTCTGAAACATGTAAGCCACTCTCAGTTCCTTAGTTTTACCCGAATTCACCACCTGTGTGGTTTTGACATGAGAGGCTGGTTTCTTTGGAATCTACAACACTGTTACATAGTCCTACAGAAAGCAAGCATTTAATGACAGATCTTCAGGTAGGTGGGTTATATTCTAAACATAGTGATCAGTAAGATAGGGAAGGACCTGAGTCTAGGACAGAGTGTAACTAAGCTTTACTAACATTTTAGATTTCATTTAAATAGAACACATTGATTAGTTTACCTTCTGAGAAATTCTGCAATATAACCTCTAGCCAAATCATATTGTTAAACCAGTGGCTGAATAGAGAAACACAATGTAAATATCAATCTCATTCTCGGACCCCTTTGAGGACAGCTGTACAGCATAGACAGAGGCACTGAAAATGCCAGCGCAGGAACCCGGGCTCGACAGTCAGATAGCCCTGGTTTGAACCACAGTGGTGACACCTACGTGACCTTAGGCTGTCTACCTCTCTAAGCTTTATCTTCCTCATTTGTAAAATGGGAGGAGTTAAGTGCAACTGGCTCTTAAGGTTGATGTGAGGATTAAATGACAGTTCACTTTAAATATAAGCTTTTATTACGTTATGTTGACTTTTTGTGATTAACGGAACATACTACCGGCCAGTATTAGGGATATATTTATTCTCTTTGTGACCACAAACTCAAGATCAGGTACTATGAATGTGTATATTACAAAAGGTAGAAGTGGAATAGTCAGATGGTGTCTTGATTAATTTTGGGGTAGTTAGCAGGCAGGTACCTCCAATGAAGCAGAAAGGAATTAAGAAGGATGGTGAAGAAGGGATTAATATAATGTTCCTAGTGGACTAGGTTGAATGGAGAAAGAAGTGGAACCCCTTACCAGGGTGAAATACAGGAGGAATCAGAGACGCTCAAAGATTGGATCAAATACTAGGTAGAGATTGACGGTATGGTGGGTGAAAGCTGGGAGGACAGGAGGTTATGCCGGCAGGTTGAGCAATGGTGTGCACCCTTTCTGAGGTGGAGCAGGTGTGGATAATGAAACCCTCAAATTGTGGTAATGCTGGAGAGGAGGAAAGAAGAGGATAAGTGGAATTAATTGTAAGGGTCAGAGAACCAGAAAGCCAGGGTGACAGACGGGTCATTTACATGGTCATAGGTGCTTCCGGGATGATGGCAAAAGACGGCTTGGGGAATGAACAGAAGGAGGATACATTACATGCATCAATGAGGGAAGAAAAAGGTGTATGCAGTAGCCCAGAACCTCAGGTCTGCATGGAAAAGAGCGTCATTACAGAAAGTTTGCTCAACATTTAGTAGCTAAAAGACGAGTGACACTCCTTATCACTTGAGATTTCTGAATAAGAGCCTGAACTTGAAAGCACTTATGGAAAGGCAGGATTTGGAGAGGGAAACCGAGTTTAAGACCAGGATGTGAGGAGCGTGGAGGGGCATGATTCTCATCTGACTACATTAGAATCACTACCTGGGCTTTTAGAAATCACCCATGTCTGCGCGCTTCCCAAAACTAACTAAACATAATTTTCTCCGAATGGGGTTGTCAACTGTATTTTGTAAAAGTTTAATATTCCTACTTACTGAAATGTTTGGGTAGGAAGTTGCCTATGTCAACGCGGGAAAGAGAAAGATGACCTAAAAGACTGGCATTTAAGGCTGCGGTAGGAATGAGAAACGTGGAATTAACTGTTTTCTGAACGTGGGATGAGACTTTAAGTACCTCATGCATTTTAACTGTCTCTGCACACCTTCCTGGTAGCTTTCATTACTCCCAGAGTGGCTACTGTGTGGGCAGAAAGTGAGGGAGGCGAGAGCTGCTGAGAAGGAATACCTGGGGAGAAAGGTCAGAAACAATACATTTACTTTTATTTCCTTCATGTTCTCATTCTCTCTTTATTTCTCTTTTTTGTTTCATGCTCTAAAGCCCCTGCAAAAAGTAGGTGACTTATTTAGCTATGGCCATGACCGATGGCGAATCCCACATCCACTTCACTATTCCTTTCTCTCTGCATGCAGAGAGAAAGCCCCTGCACCAGTTTTCTCAGACCCTTCTTACAATGTGCCACACTGGGGTCCCTAAAGCAACTGCATTTGGGTTTAAGGGTGACCTAGATGGTGGGTAGCACTCCCAGAAGATGCTGCAAGGCACCCTCTACTGCTAGAGCCATAGCTACACCCCAGACTGTTAGGTAGCCAAGGCCTGTGGCTCCCAGATCATCTAAGACTCTCTGTGCAGAGCTCCAAGCAACCGCACTCCTCTTTGGTAGCAGCTAACCAAGCTTTTCCATTCATGTAGCTGTGTATACAGATGTATGTGTACTGCTCAACTCTTTTAAAAGTCTAGGCTATCCATAAAATTCTTATGCCCCGGATGATCATTTTTAAAAAGTTAGGATTTTTTACTTTCATAGATAGAATATAATACGTATATTCTATCTATAAAAGATAGATATATAATTTTTTTCCGGGAGCTACTTTTTCCTGAACAAGGTGTAATAAGTAATTTACGTCAAATTTTCCTCATTATATATCTGGCCAAATAAAATTTTCTCTTGGATAAATCAAGTAAGAAAAGATTCTGAAATTTTTTATTGTAAGTAAAATCTTTCAATTTCAAAACAGAATAATTAGGAGCAGGTAACAGCTGCACAAACTTGATAAACAGTAAAAATTCTTAGAATATTTTTAAAGTAATTCTACAAATAGAACATGTTGGAATTCTGAACTTAGCTCAGAGGAGAAAGAAGTCTATTGGTCATTTCAGAAAGCACACTACATATGAGTCAGCACAGAGATTCTCTTCTGGAAAAGGCAGTCATGGCATTAAAATGCTAAATGAGAATTCAGAACGTAGGAAACTCTTGGCACATTTCCCATTAGGTACTCAAAGTTGTCAAAACCTCTACATGTTCTATTCTGATTCTGTAATTAAATATGGCAATATACGTGGAGAATATTCAAAAGATGCCAATGTAAGACAATGCAAAGAAAAAGGCAGCTAACAAACTGATATTATTTATTTGAGGGAAGACCTGACATAAAAGATATGATATAGTCATCAATTTACTGGAAAAGTAAGTCCTTTGTCAAAAATAAAAGCACATTATACTAGGAAAGAACACCGAATTTCAGAGCAAACAAGCGTGGGATAAAATTCTGGCTCTACTATTAACTTGAATGATTTGGGGAAAGTAAGTTAACATCTAGTTTCTTTGGTTGTAAAATGGGGATGAGCTATTGTAAAAATTAGATTAAATTATATAATTTAAGTAAACACCTAGCAAAATGTCTGGTAGAGAGCAACAGTAGAAATGGCAAAATAAACTAATAAAGCCTGCTGGTGGTATTGGCATCCATTCTGACAGCACTGGACAGCGGTTAAGAACATGAGTTCTGAGGCTGAATTGCCTGGCTTCAAATTTCAGCTGTACCACTTGTTTGCTCTGGAGCCTTCGGCCGGTTCCTTAAATTCTCACATTTTTGTCACTTGTTAACCTAGCACTTTCTGTGTAGATTTCGTGAGGATTGCATTAGTTGACATGCATAAACCATTTAGAATAGTTCCAGAGACTGTTCTTTTCTGTCTCTTCTTTCTTTCCCCTCCCCTTTCCTCTTTCTCCTCCTCCTCTTTACAATTGATATAGTTTGAGGGCAATGCTTTTGATTTTTCTGATAAGCTGTAAGTATGGATAGTGAACCCCTGCAATCCCCCCTCCCCCCAACAATACTGGTCTCATTTGCTTGGCTAGACCTCCTTCCTTCCTTTCCCTCTACACAGTGATCCCAGGAGCGCTCCCTAATGAAACTTCGGTGTGCTAGTCTTCATCTACAGTCTGGTTTCTGGGAAACAAAGCACGTGACAATCACCATCACTATCCTCCCACCAATAATCACATCTTCACAATAATAATAACTAACATTAGAACATTACATGCTGAACACTGTGCTAAGTGCTTTATGTTTATTATCTAATATGATTTTCAACAGTTAGGTACAATTATTACCTCCATTTTATATATGTGGCTGTAGTAGCTCAGAGAAGTTAAAATTTCCTTGGTCACCCAGCTATGAAATGGTGCAGCCAGGATTTGAAACCTCAAAGTTCAACTCCAAAGATGGCACACTTTACTATGTATGATACTATGCTGTTACTTAGTAAGTGCTCAATAAATATTTATAGACTGTATTGAGGTAATTTGATATTTTCATTGAGTTGTTTCGAGAATTGTCTCATCATTATAAATTTCTACGCTTAATGGACTCATTATTCCTGATAATAAATGCAAACAACTAGGTAAATAGGTAGTCAAAACGGAAAGAGAGATAGAGAAATGTCAGGTCAAGACATTTCTCTAAGGGAAAGTTTTGCTAAGAAGATAAACATGTTCAGGAATGTCAAATGTATGATAAACATGAAAAATGCTCAATGTCACAAGTAATTGGGGTTTTAATGGTTACCCATTAAAACAACACTGAGATACAATCAGATTCACACAATTTGTAAGGAGGTGATAATGTCAATGTTGGCAAAGATGTGGGAAACTAAATACCACCATACACTGCTGATTAAAGTTGTAATCAGTACTTTGGAGAACAATTTGACTCTATCTAGTAAATTTGAAAAATGCATACATGTTACCAATTTGCAGTTAAACTCATATACTTAGAGAAATTCTGGTACATGTGCACTGAGAGGGAAATATATGGATGCTCCAGCAGCATTTTTTTTTGGTGTGAAAGCAACAATTTTTTAAAAGTTCAAGTATATGTCAATAAAAGAATGGGTAGCTATATTGCAGTGGTATATTTATATGACAGAACATTCATACATTATTTAAAAGGAATAAATTCAATGCCAAATGCAAAAAGCAGATTTCAGAATGTTCAATACAGTATAATTTCATTAATGTAAAATTTAAAAATTAATTAATATATGTAGATTATTAATGTATACAGATGTGGGGTAAACATATAATATTGTAAACTGTTTATAGAGCAAATCTGAGATAGTGTTTATCTTGTTGAAGGAGAAATGGTGTTTAGAATAGAACTGGTGAGAGAAATAGAGGAAGCAACATTTCTTCTGAAAATTTACTTCTCAAAACAAACAGACAATAACAAAAAAGATCTAAGCAAATATAAAAATAAATCAACATATTCTGTTTGGAGACAATGGATTTTTACCTTTGTACTTTGCTTACCTATGTACTTTCCTATTTTATTTCTGCTTTTCAAAATGCACTAACAGTAAAAATAACAATAAAAGAGAGAACATGTGTATAATTTTTTAAAATATTCACTCATCTAACAAGTATTTATTGGAGTACAAACCATATTATAGGAATATAATATATATTTTTTAATTTTTTTATTGATTATGCTGTTACAGTTGTTCTATTCCCCCCTTCATTCCCCTCCACCCTACCCCCCGTCCCCACCATTACCCCCCCCCTTTAGTTTATGACCATGTGTCTCAAGTTCTTTAGATTCTATATTTCCCATGCTATTCTTGCCCCCCCCCCATCTATTTTCTATCTACTGTCTATGCTACTTATTTTCTGTACCTTCTCCCCCCTTCTCCTCCTCCCACTCCCCTGTTGCTAACCCTCCTTGAGATCTTCATTTCTATGTTTCCACTCCTGATCTAGCTGTCCTTTTAGTTTGCTTTTGTTTTAGGTGTGGTTGTTAATAACTGTGAGTTTGTTGTCCTTTCACTGTTCATGTTTCTTTAACTTCTTTTTCTTCAGATAAGTCCCTTTAACATTTCATATAATAAGGGCTTGCTGATGATGAACTCCTTGAATTTGATCTTATCTGAGAAGCACTTTATCTGTCCTTCCATTCTAAATGAAAGTTTTGCTGGATAGAGCAATCTTGGTTGTAGGTTTTTGGATTTCATGACTTGGAATACCTCTTTCCAGCCCCTTCTTGCCTGTAAGGTCTCTTTTGAGAAATCAGCTGACAGTCTGATAGGAACTCCTTTGTAGGTGACTGTCTCCTTAGCTCTTGCTGCTTCTAGGATTCTCTCCTTCATTTTAATCTTGGCTAATGTAATGATGATGTGCCTTGGTGTGTTCCTTCTTGGGTCCAAGTTCTTTGGGACTCTCTGAGCTTCCTGGATTTCCTGGAAGTCTATTTCCTTTGCCAGATTGGGGAAATTCTCCTTTATTATTTGTTCAAATAAGTTTTCCACTGGTGGCTGTGCCTTTCCCCCTTCTGGTACCCCTATAATTCGGATGTTGGAGCATTTAAAGATGTCCTGGAGGTTCCTAAGACTCTCCTCGTTTCTTTGAATTCTTGCTTCTTGACTCTTTTCTGTTTGGCCATTATTTGCTTTCTTCTGGTCCACTCCATTGATTTGAGTCCCAGTTTCCTTTTCATTGCTATTGGTTTCCTGTGCAATTCCATTCACTTCAATTAGTTTCGCCTTCATATATTTGTCTAATTTGTGGCTATAATCAACCAGTTCTGTGAGGATCCTGATCACCAGTGTTTTAAACTGTGCGTCTGAGAGTTTTGCTATTTCTTCATCGCTTAGATTTACAGGCTCTGGGGCTTTGAGATCTTCTTGAGCCATTTTTGGTCTGTTCATGCCCTTTAAGTGTGAGGGGTGGAGCCCTGGACTCCCAGGTTGCTGGGTTGTGCTGCTGTATGTGGGCGCGTGGTCAGAAAGGGGAAATGGCAGCACCCTCTGCTGTTTCAGGGCCGCTGGGTAGGAGCAGAGCCTTAAGTGGTTCTCCAGGGCGGGGCCACTCAGAGTTGCTGGGTTATGACGCCATATGTGGAGGTGGGGTCAGAGCAGGGAAATGGAGGCGCCCTCCCTGCCGCTTGCTGCAGGGCAGGGGACGGCTGGGTCCCGGTCCAATCGCCCACTCCCTCGCTTGTCTATCCGCGCACAAATGCCCGACCACAGTCAACCCTCAGCCCTGCTCCCTCGCTGTTTCCTCGAGGTCGCTCGCTCGGTCGCTCACTAGGTCCAGCCCTGCACCTGGATTCCGCGTGCCTGAGTCCGTCTGACCGAGTCTTCCTGTGCAACCCTGCTCCACCAGCTGCTGGTTTCACCCCTTACCGGTCAGGCTGAAGAATTTGTTGTTAACAGACTTCCGAAATGTTAAATTTTCTGTGTTCTGGCTGTTTTCTGTTGCTAACATTTAGTTGTCTCTAAACTTGGTTGTGTGAGAAGGCACGGTACATCCACCTATGCCTCCATCTTGGCGGAAGTCCCCATATAATTTTAATAATGAATTACTTTGGGAAGTAGAATTTTAATCAAAATGTAATGATTTAAATAGAATCTAGATATGTAGGGTATTTCTAGTTTGGCTTTGAAGTGTAAACATATTTTATGCTGAAAAACTAGAAAATTTCCTCTTTCTTGAAAAAAATGGAGTTTTTGTCTCATTGGGGTTCACTTAGAGGTAGCCAATTCTGTGTGGGGACAATAGAATGGATCAGTAGTTCATTTCCACGATTTCTGATGGCTCCCAGGGGTGTCTAGCAATTGGCCTCCCTTGGACATTTACCTGTCTATGTCCCCTCAAGTTCTCTTTCTCCTGATTATTTGTAAAGATCAATCAGTTTGGTTTGGAAGTGCAGTGTAGTTGTCACTCAGGGGGCAACAGGGTGAGGGCAGTAGAAAGGTTTCCAGTTTGTGAAGTGGGCATATCTCGTACAATCATGCCACTGGGCACGCTCCTCCTTACCTTACAAATCAGTCCAGGCTTTTGAAGGCCCACTGCACTGTCAAACCTCGGTTCCTGAACATCTCCCATCTCCAATAACTCGGTTCTTGACCAAGTTGTTCATGAAAAACATGTCTCAGTCTTCAAGCAAAATTTTAGTTCTTGACCTGAAAACCCTTTCATGCTGATACTGTATTTCTAATGGGGAAAAAGTGATTTAGTTTTCGGACAAATCACTTCTTGAAGAGTCTTCTGAAATAAATTAGTTCGAGAGCCAAGGTTCCACTGCACTTACAAAACAGACACTTTCAGTATCCTCTTGCGGCAGGCAGTTAGACAGGCATGAGCAGAGAGAGAATGATAGGCCCGGCACCGAAGATCACCAGGGCAGAAAGCTATGGGTACCTGGCAGCAGGCAAAACCAGGGTGGGACCCTTCCTCCTAGGGTGATCGTTCTCCCCTAGCATATTGCGGGTCATGTGGCAGACCCCCTTAGAGGAAGAACAAGGGGGACAGAGAATAGCCTCTTGTGACTCCTTTGCATGACCACTCCCTTAAACATTAAGCTTTCAGAGCAATGAGTTTCTGACCCACAGCAAATAATCTGAGGAACAAGGCTTTGGGTCTGTTGACCAGAGACAGAATTTTGGTCAAACCAGGGATAACATTTAGGCCTCAGTTGTGTTTCAAGCTCCAGGCCCAGAAAAGCAGTAAGGCTAGGCATTGACTAATGACCCCTGCCTTAGTGATGACCAATCAATCAGTGGAGATCATGATTATAAAAGGATGAACCTGGAAAGCTGATAAATATTCTATTGAGATCCTCCTCTGGGACCTCCCCTAGGCTCCCTGCATTTTGAAAGCTGGTAAAAGCCCCGAAGACAAAGGACTCAGTTGGTCTTTCTCTGGAGCAGGCGCACGCCTTTCCCTGTTTCCTTCCTCCAGGTGCGTTCTTGCTGCCTTTCTCTTTCCTAAGCCCCAACAACCCTTCTTTTGCCTCTGTTACTCATTTTCTGAGTCCAGGCAGCTCAGCCGGCTCATCTTTTCTACCTCTGTGACTTCCTAAATAAATTTTCTCTTATAATTTGGATTTCTTGGCTCTGAATTCTTTCTTTGCTGAACTGAAATACTGAGGTTGCTGAACCAAGGTCTGGTAACATTCTTGTGTCATTTTGCTGCTTGAACTCTTTTCTATAAAATCCGGAATGCTTTTCTTGCTTTGCAATCACGTTACCATTTTTTTTAAGTTTTCAAGAATACTATGGACAGTTGAGTATCTATAAGAGTATCACAATTTTGGGTGCCAGGAAACAAAACATTACTGTAGTTCTACTTGTATGAAACTCCTGTCAGTACAAAAAAATAACAGGCAGGCATAGATCTTTGATTCCGAATTGCAGTGGTTTTTGGACTTCTCCTGCATGTGAATATGACTTCCATTTGTACCACAAAATAAGAACAGGATAATGATTTGTGCCTGTGAGGCATTTTCTTTTTGAGAAAGTCCTCACTATAAATCCTTTTGTGGATTATTGCAGGAATTATGTGTCTTACAGTACTTGAGACTATAAATATATGGGTCATAAAGGGAGTACTTCCTGACAGGCTTCTCATCTGTATCTGTCGTACAGGGCTTTTTCTGAAGTCTGGCAAGAGGGAAGACAGCAGAGGAGAAAATACCAGAGAAGTACAGCGGTACCTCAGTACTCATCGTTGATTCTCCTGGAACTTGTGACGAGTGCCAAAACTGACATGCATGGAGCGAGCGTCGAGTGATGACACATTTTTCTTACAGGTTGGCATCACAACTCAGTCTTGAGCAAGCGCTAAGTGTTGAAACATTTTTTTTTCTCTTGAAAATGCAACAAGTACGGGGTTTGTTGAGTTCTGAAGCCAATAAGTACTGATGTATGGCTATAGTTTCCTTATGGAAACATTTGGGTTCGCCAGTTTTTAAAGACTCTATCCTGGGAAGTAGCCTAAATTCATATCCCTAAATACTTTTTCAACATGAAAAGAAGTAGCAGGTTACTATTAAGAGTGATCGTTTTGATGGTTTCTATTACTTGTTTCCTTTCAGAACATAGTATCTCATTTTTGCTCTAACATTGTTTTTAGCCCATTTTAACCTATACATCTTCTACTTAGTCACCATCTACCAAAAGGGAACTCTAGGAGCCAAACTCTTTATGAAGTTTCATGTCATTATTCTTGCCCCTCTGAGCCTCTGTTTCTGGATCCTACGTGTCAGCCTAGTGTTGTTTCGAGCATAAATCCCTGCAAAGGCGCAAGACCCCTTCCCCATAGTGGTGATCTGATGCTTCTTGTGCAGTTCTGGTCCGATGGTCTAAGGGTTTGCGGCAGCCCTCCATTCATATCTGAATCTGTGTGCTAGATTTCCTCCATAAATATTCATTATGTGTTGTCAGGGCCTTACACGTATTCTTATGGTGCTGTCATCCTAGAACTTTTCTGAAACCCACCATTTAGGAAATGCCTTCTGAACACAATGCCTTGTATGATAAGAGCTCAACCAATGGTTGTTGAATAAGTAAATTACAAATATGTACAAGAAAAAGTTCCTTTATAAAAATACTTCAAGATCTAAAAAGCATTTCTTAATTTTCATCAGCTTATTCATAACACATGTCACTAGATAACTTTGAAATATTAAAAAAAATAAACACCCTTTTGGAGATTATTGAATGTATGCGCCACAGACTGAAAATGAATTTCTCAAAGAAGAAATTTAAGCAAATTTCAATTAATGGTGGAATTTCTAGAAGGAGTATATGGGTTTCTACAGTGGTTTCTTTAAGGGGATTATGTTCATTTTGTTGATATGTTTGATGGTGTTATTTGAAAATCAATGATACTATTTTATAACCACCCTTTTTACATTGAACTTCCTGGAAAATAGTGTAGTCTTGAGCCTTGGTTGACTATAGCACCATTTGATTTTACTTTATGGGATCCATCTAAGTTAGAGAACAATTGCTTCACCCCCCCAGCAAGAAATCTCTAATTCTTGTAAAGCTATAATGAGTAACATAGTCAAAGAAACAAAGTAGAAAACAATTTTCTTTCCTTCTAATTTTCTGCTGTATAGGTTATAGATCTTTCCTCAGACACTTTATTTACTGTACCACCAACCTTGCCTGCACACTTTCTTCCAGGCACTGCACTAGGGACTGGTCATATAGCAATAAATAAAATAGCCCTGTCTGCAAAGAAGTACCAGTTGTTTGGGGGAAGATAGACTTAATTTGCAACCAGTGGTAGGTACTCTTTAGTGTCTTGTCAAGAGTGCTCTAGAATTACAGAAATGACCTATTGATTAGGAGACTAAGATAGAGTCATTACTTCATAAGAAAAATGGTATTGGTGTAGGTTGGAGGCCCACAGGTTTTTTTCTATAAAGGGCCAGATAGTGTATGGCTTAGACTGTGCAGCCAATCTCTGTTCTAGCTACTCAGTTGGAGAGTTGTAGTATGAAAAATGGTGGTAGACCATATGCAAATGGATGTGTTCTAGTAAAAATTATTTATAGAAATAGACAGAGTAGCAGACTAGATTTGGTTCATGAGTGATAGTTTACTGACCCCTGATCTAGAATAATATAAAAGTATTGCTGGTATAAAGAAAAGCATGATGAAAGATCTCAAGCAAGAGGGCATGTGCATCCCCGGGTAATAGCGAGGTGAAGGTAGCCAGAGTAAAGGATGCTGGGAAGGAGCTGAGTAAGAGTGACTAAGGCTGCCTGTGTAATACCTCCCACGTCAGTTTAAGGGGTTGGCTTTAACCCTGAGGAGATTCTGTCCTGTAAAACAGATACAAATCAAGGTGCTCATCTTCAAAAGTAAGGGGTGGAAAGTTTATTAGAAGAAAAAACACCAGGTGGAAAAAAATCTTATTTTTAACATTTTTAATCATTACCACAGGTTAGATTACTGGACACATTATTGGTTTTTTTTTTTTTCCTTCTGTTGTATACAGTTTTCTCTTTGCAGCAGTCACCAAGGACCTGACAAAAGCCATACACACGTATACCAATGATGCTGCCCCTCAGCTGATTCTGTCTCTGGTAAACTGTTTTTGCTTAGAAATAATGGGACATTTTGGAGTAAATGACTCTAATGACTTTTCTACAGAAATTACAGAAAAAACTACTGGTAAGAACGGCATTTAGATGAAATGCTAAAATAGTCAACTACATGGTTGAAAAATTGCCCTGTAGTTTAGAAGATTATATATGACAATTTGTCTTGAAACTAGTTTAAAACATAATCTGCCAAGAAAAAAAATCTTAGAAATCAACCATTAATACCTCTTAATGAGGTATTAACGGTTAAGCACCCTCATTAAAAGAATCTTGGACTCTTTTTTTTTTGTCCAGAAATTGGATAAATCTAACAGCAACAGTTTTAAAGCTATTTGATATGTAATAGCATATATGGATATGATCAAATATTCTGTTTAATCTTAATGTTTAACATTATTTAAATAATTGAGTAATCTTTAATGTTAATAATTACATCTATATAATTTCAATGTTAGTGACCTGTATCTCCAGATTTCCTAACACGAGAGGAATACCACGCTGACGTCAGTAACAGAGGAGGTCACTCGGGTAACGGTGGCTGTGGGGCGGCTGTAGCCTGAGTAGAAGCCTGGAAGGCTCCGTTCTGTCCGAGGGCCTACAAGTCTGGGTCATTTTTCTGAGTCAAGATGTACTGATTCCTTGGTGGCAACGAAATAGGAATCAGGAAACACCAAAACCTCTGCCATGATGGTCCAACGTCCAGGGCGTGCTAGAGGCCTGTGTACATGCCTTTTTAGCTGTGACAGGGCAGTTGGGGACAGGTGTGCTCTGACCCTCTTCATAATTTCATCCCAGTAATAAATGAAGAGACAAAAGTGACACTTCATGAGATCTCTTATTTTTCTCTTGATTTGGGACACTGATCACCAGATTTCTCTCTAATCCATGTATAGACTACATGATATCTAAAGAGTAAGAAATCATAAGCCCTCAAAGAAAGGAAGATTTTTTGGCAAAGAATATTTAAACACAGTATACATATCAAAGAGAAACTTCTAATAAGGGATCTTTAGACACCATCTGAGTCTCTTTCATTAGAAGCAAGTTCTTTCTTAGAAGGGGCACAAAGATATCACCACACTTTATATGACAGTGACCAGAGACATTATTAGCGATGCCTTTTTGGGATTTCTCTGATGTTTTCCCTTGAAGTGGGGGAGCACTGAGATATAGGGCAATATGCATAATTAAAAACAAAACACAAATAAATGTCTTCATGTAAGAAATGGGCCTCAGATATTGTGTCTTCTCGGGACGGCTTATCATCTCATGGTGTCTGATCTCAGTGACTTTGATGAGAGAGCTGTGATTGGGAAGCCCACACTGGCAGAACGGGCCCAGCCAGAAGACTTGATGATCAGAAGGAACTCTGTGCCTTCTGCATTGAGATCAGTGAGTAGGCTCTGGCCACGAGGGCAGTATCCAGTGGTGAAGTGGTTGGTGAAATGGCACGAAGTGTGTTTGTCATCAGCTGAAGTATTTTTTTCACCTGTTCCCTAGCTATATAAGCCCAGTTTTCCTTTTGAGAACTAGCCCTTCACTGCCTATAGTCTTGGTCAGACTACAAGTAAAGGTTTCTGGATAAACGTTTATCAAAAGATCAAGCAAAACTAATCAAACACTCTCTTCCAGAATTTAAACTTAAAGCGGAGTAATAGAAAGACCCAAGATAATTGCAACTGGTCATTTTAATTGAGAAGCGAGGTGACATTTTTTTATCTGCTCAACAATAACAACCATCCACAACAAAACAAATGAACCAGAAATCCACCAATACCACCATCACAGCAGCAGCATCCAAATATTAACTGATAGCGTGAGAAACTTCTGTAAACGTGGTTATTCCTGAACCAGAGCAAATGTTATTCTGTCTGGTGATGGATACCAGTGCTTAGTTGTGTTCTTTCTTTTTGAAAATAATCAAGGTAAATAAATAAGTTAACTTCACTTTAAAAATAACATCAGTGGTAACTTCGTAGTGTCTAATATGAAATGAGTCATAGTCACACCTTCTCGGAATACGATAATTTAAAAAAAAACACAGCCTATCACCAAGCATTTGAAGACACATATAATCTTTAGCATTACATTTTTTGGCTTTTGTCATAGTGTGTCAACCCATTCTTAACAAGTTTTCTCCCCAGTCTACGAACTTACTGCGAGCCAGTGTCAAGCTACAAAGGCTTCACCACATGGTGGCACTCTGGTTGTGCCGTTAGTGAAATTCTTAGGAAAAGTGTTGATCAAAACACGAAATAAAAGAAAATTTAAAAACCCACTCAGCTTTTGATGGTCTTAGTGAAAAAATGGTCTCTCTAGTGTTTTCTCCACATCTTCCCTGTATCATTCTTCTGTGTCTTTTTTTGTTTGTTTGTTTGTGTGTTTGTTTCTAGGCTTGTGGGTACCCTTGACTTTGGCCCATGCAGTGCGTTTCAGCCATCAGTACCCGGGCCTGGCAGACAGGGACTGATTCTGAGGAAAGAGGCTAATTTAAAGCCACTTTTGATCCTTTCTTGTGACTTACTCTTTTTCCCTTTGCCCATTTGTCTTTTTGTCCTCTGCTTGATAAATGAATCACTGGGGGATTTCCAGTCCAAATGCTTACTAACTAGTTCTAACCTACCTTAGATAAAACGTGCTAAGGAAATACAGACAACAGGGCCCACTGGATGGAATCCTGAGATGAAGTCTTTCCAGGTTAAACTCGAAGTCCCCACAAAGCACCCAGTGCTGTAGTGGGGATGCTGCGGAACAGCAGCGCCTTTTGCTTCTGGGGAGCCTGTGTTCCTCTTGAGAGAAAGTTGCCTGAAGGTAAAGGGAGGTCCAGGTGAGCACACCTGGAGAAAAGCTGACCTACTGACTGTGCTGGGTAATTCCTAGGAGGCACAATACCATTTCAGCTAAGCTATATGAGAGGAAAATTTAAGTTGATTGTTCAAGAAGTATTTTTTTAAATAAAAGGCTATTATCTGTTATTTTGTCTAGTTGTAGAAGTATATAACATTTCTATTGCTGGTAACAGATGAGCTGAGTGACTTCAAAAGCATACATCTGTTAGTCCACAGTTATGTATGTTGGCAGTCCGGGCACGGCGTGGCCGGGTTCTGTGCTCAGAGTATCACAAGGTTGAAATCAAGACGCCGACCAGAGCAAGTTCTCATCTGGAGGTTTGTGGGGTGGGGAGGGGAAATCTGTTTCCAAGCTCAGTGGCAGTTGGCAGGATGCCTTTCCTTGGGGTTGTATGACTGAGATCCACACTTTCCTGTTCGCTGTCAGCCAGGGGCCACTCTCAGCTCCTTGCCCTGTGGCCTCCTTAGGCAATTCTCAACATGGTTTATGCTTCTTCCAGGCTAGGCCGAGGAGCATGTCTTTCTGACTTCTTTCTTGTTAAGAACCTTGCCCCAGGTCTGGAGCACCTGGCCTTTAGCTAAAAACATTGTGTTGATTACCGGAACCTGTAATCAACAAGGACTTTCAAAACAACCTCCGGCTAGCGACCGTGTGCATGCGCTCCACAAGCCAATCGGCTATAGGCACCTGAGGTGTCCATGCGCTCCATAAGCCAATCAGCTACAGGCACATGAGGTGTCCACGAGTACAAGTTACACCCAAGTAACCAATAAGCGGGCCCTCCTTTGTCTTAAGCTAGCCAATAGCAAGCAACCTAATCTCCTTCCTCTCCCTCCTCCCCTATATATATATATACCCAGTTCGGAAAAATAAAGTTTGCAGCTTGATCAGAATCTTTTGTCTTGCTGCTATTCTTTGCGCCTCTTGTCCCCCCAAACCATTCGTTCTAGGTAGGTGGTCAAGCGCCAGTTGCCAGTTGACTGCTCTGCGGGCCGGAGCACTTCCTCTAATGCCAGCTTGGGGTAGGGGGGGAATCTCTCCACTCTTAAAGGGTTCCTGCAGTTAATTAGGTCACACTCACCTATATAACCTCCCTTTCTTAAGGTTATATGTAAGGACTGACGTGGGTCCTTAATTACATCCGAAAGCATTTTCACAGCAGCAGTTAGTGTTTGACTGGATGTCAGGAGGTGTGTGTATACCAGGGGTTGTCACACTATCTCAAAATAGTTGCTTTCCTTGAACTTCACTCTCAGGCCCCTGTTCTGATATAAGTAAACACCGCAGCAAGTCTCAAGAGATGCCCCCAGTGCACTCTGCCTTAGGAAGAGTTATGGTCTTAATCCTTATCGCCCTCCTGGGCTGAGTCAGAGAATATAAAAGTGAGAGCTGGGAAAGTCAAGAGAAATGCAGTTCAATTTATCTGAGACTGAGAGAGATAAGGTCAGAAACCACTCAGGGTCGCACAAAGGATGGCCGCGTGGCTGTGGCTATAACCTCTGATTTCCAGTCTAGCTTCTTCCAACATGCCAGGGCTGTTCCATGGAGAGGTTTTCACCAGGCTGAGGGGAGATGAAGAGCATAAGAACAAAGTCGTAAGTTTTTAATAACACTATTATTTTATTTAAATAACTCCACTATAAAATTATACTGCTTAATTTTAGTCATGAATAAAATATAAGTTTTTTGATTTCCAGATGAGGACATAAATGTGACATTATGCTCTGCAGAGTAGGGGGGGGGGCATTTTTTAAAAGAAGAAAAAGAAAGCCCAAATGAAAATGTTATGATCCAACTATTTAAAGTTCTTAACGTACTTTACAGTTACTATTCACTTATATTCTTTAAAAAGTTCATCCGTCTTTAAACTCTTCAAATTATTTTACAATGGACCCCTCCCTTATACTGATACATACCTTTTAGTGGTGAAGAAATGTAGGTATAGAAGGTTTAGTTATCATTGTTACAGTCGTTGGCATTTCAGTGATTGTCAGGATGAGGCCACAAAGCTCCTGGATTTCTAATCTATCCATCACTCTTGTTTCAGACACGAAGTCCAGGTTCATTCTGCTATAGCCTGTGTGTGACCCTCAACTACCACTTCTGCGCCAGAGCTTATCTTTTTATCAGTGATAAGAATACTGATTATATTCAGAAGTGAGAGATTATCTTGCAGCCTAGAAATCCTAGGCCTGGAATAAAATAGGATCTAGACTTGATACGGTCAGTACCTGGGATGAACTTGGGCAAATCACTGTTAGGTTCTCTGAGCCTCAGTTTTCTTGTCTGTGAAACCAAGTAATAGAATAAAGCGATTCCCACTGGTGGCTACTGACATGAAAGTCAGGCTTAGCATGGAAGTTAATTTGTCGTACTTTATTTCTCTATACATTGCTTCCTTCTTCCCATTCTGCCTCCCCTCTTCTGCTGTATTTCTGTGGCTGTTACAATCGTCCCACTAACATCCACATTACTGTGTCTACTGCGAATGTTACTACATGGCTGTCCTATTTACTGCTGTAGTGACTGTCTCCAGTATCCCTATTACCTTCCGCTAAATACATCTACTTATTCGAAGTTCAAAGTCTCAATGAAACACTTATTATTACCTCCATTGTACAACTGAGAATAAACATGTTTGGAGAAATGTTAAAAATTTACTAGAAGTCACATCACTAAATCAGTGGTAGGTATGGAATTTGAAACTGTCTTCAAAACCCCAGATCTTCATCATAACTACCAACAAGACATTTATTGGATTCTCCTTATCAGTGTTGGCTTTAATAGAAAAATAATCTTTTAAACCTGACTTAACAGACATAAAATGGGCTTTCCAGGGAGATATACTATGCCGATCCTGTGACTTCTGCCCCCTGGCACACCTGTGAGCGTGCACACCTGGATTTGAGAAACTGAGGGAACAGGATCGAATGCCGAGATTTAGTTTCTTAGCATCTTCACTGGATTCTGTTTCGTGACAAGGCTCTGTGCTGGGTACTGAGAATATAAAGGTGGAGAAGACACAATCGCTGCCCAAGGCAGTGAGAAAATCCATTTCGTTTTCCAAGAGCTGCTCCATGTGCTTTCCTGGTGGGAAGGCCGGGGGAAGGTGACCGCTCCACGGTCCCCTGCAGAGGCAGGCTCTGTGAGTCCTGTCACCAGCCTGAGCTCAGTGAAAGGTGCGCATGGAAGCGTCCTGGAGACGGGCAACAGATAGAGGCTGCCCGGTTTGGGGAGAGTGACTTTTCTTTGAAATGGAAAGATTTGGCTTTCGGGCCTAACATGGGAAGGGGACATGGAGGAAGGAACAGGACAGAACATTCCCTGAGGCACTGAGAAGAGATTGGCTGAAGTTGCTTACTTTCAGTGATGAAAATGAGCATGAGCTCGGAAGCTCAGAGGCCTAAAAAGGGGCGTGGGGAGAGAGCTGCCTACTCTCAGTGACCATACAGGGAAGTGTGTGTGCATGTACACATGTGAGCATGCACACACATATGTGTTGCCATGGGTGCACACGTGTTTGTGAACACGCTATCCACACACGTCTTGCATTTCTGAGAATGTGCCTGCATGTTTTGCACATATGTGTCTCTGTGTGCATGGATGTGTGCTGTCTTGATGAGCATGTCTTTTGTGTGCACATCTGTGAATGTGTGTACGCATGTACCATAAGGGAATCCTGAAGGAAATATTCTGTTGATGTCATAGGCAAATGCCTATTTGCTCTTAGTCTAGAATGCACAGGAATGAGAAAATTTAAGAATGGATATGCCGAGGATCCATATTGATAGAAATAATGCAAATATTAAATCTTATCAACATTTTTGATGTTTAATGATTCCGAAAATAACTTACGAAGCTGATCATTTTAACCACTAAGATCCACAAGGTATGTGAAGGAGTGGTGTGGGAAGAAGAGGGGTTTGTTTTCTGTTGTTATCAATACTTTCTGTAGTGCAGTCCTCATGCCCCCTACTTGCCAGAGAAATTGCTTCCTTTGTCTGAACTGGTTTACAACAGATTCCTTATTACAGCCTGGGTTTTAATTTTGTCTTTATGAACGCTGAGAACAAAATGAAGGGAGAAAAAGCAACAACAGCAAACAGTATCTATCGAAAAACATTTTAAAACAGACCTGGAGGGCATGGTAAATTTCAAAATGATTTTAGTTTGATGTGGAGGCTTGAAGCCTGGCCTTTCCCTGAAGGGGTTAAGTCCCTGGGGCAGGGATAATTATGACAATTTGTGTTCATTATACACATAGAGCTGTAAGGATCTGTTGTCTTTCTCTCTGGTATATTATTTCAATTCAAGTGGGCTTCTGCTAAGACACAGCTTTTATATTTATTTCAGAAACTGATTTCAGCCCTTTTTCTTTCACCCAAAATGAAAATATTGTATTTTAGGTACTGGTTTGATAATAGTGAAAATTCAGACCTAGAATGCAACGTATTTGTTCATTTTGATCAAGAGTTTATGTTCATCTGTGCATGTGATGGTGTGTGTATTAAAAAGGAAGCAGAGCCTTCCTTCCTTCATTTACAACTGATTAAAAAAAAAACAAAAACACCAAATGTAAATCCAAAGCTGGAAATTATCAAGCTTTAGAAGTCTAATTGTTAAACAGGTTCTGGTTCTCAGAAGGCGGTCTTTGTTCACAGCTGTGACAAGCCTTCCCAAAGCCTGAGGGTAACTGCACTGCAGGCCCAGGCTACAGCGCCATGACCCAGCTTTCAGAGTAAGAAGGGCCTTTCTTAGCTGCTTAATCAGTAACTCAGAGAACCCACTAATTAGAAAGACTACCAAACCCCTCCTGCATTCACACTGCCTTTGCAATGGGATGTTAAAGTAGCTTCGAATCATGTAGCATTTCATCTCTACTTCGGTGAAAACAATATATTGGGAGAAGGGAGAGATACTACATATCTTGGCACTCCTGGATACTAACAGCCACATCTTGTCCCTTGCAAAGTCCACAATACATTGGTATTAAAGATTAACTCAATGTGCAACACAGGAAATATCTTGGCCTCCCAGGACAAAGCTGGAGAGTGACAGCCTGTGCCTGAGGACAAGGGGCTCCAATGAATCGGACATTAGGTCCTACTGAGGGTCTAGCTGAGAGGTGCAGTAAGCAGGTGTAAGACAAAAGGTCAGGAGGGCTGCGATGGAGGTCAGAAGACTGCTTTTAGAGCAAAACAGCACAGCGAACTTTTGTGTCAACAAGCATGAAGAGGAGAGTAAGTTAAACTTCAGAAGGTATTCAAAGGACCATAAATTGGGATGACTTCCAACTGTAGGGAAGCGAGCACAAAGGCAGGGGGGCAATGAGTCATCTAAAATTACTAGTTGTCAGCAAAATTGTGGTCAGTTCATGGCAATTCAGGCTGGATGAAATATTCCCTGAGAGGGTGTTGATTTATTGTTATAGGTGAATTATAAACAAGGAGTATGGGAGGGAATAGCACATTCGGGGAAAATGGGAGTAAGACAGTGTCCAGGTCCATGCAAACAAGAGAGAGCCTCCAAGTGGGAGCCAGGATTCAGGTTTTCCCTCTAACCCCCTACCAGGTTAACTGCTGCCTTCCCCCTCTGAGGAGCTGTTTGGGGCCTGAGTCATATCGGTTAAGCAATAGAACTCCATTTCTAGTGGGTGAATAGGGACGGTATCGAGATACATGAACATGGGCAGAGGAGGTCATGCTACTCCTGAAGCTGGGACATGTTGGAGCTGGAGGGAACTTTATATATCATCTCATTAATCCCTTAAATCACAGATGTGCAAACTGAGGTTCAGCAAGGTAAAAACACGTGGCTAAAATCCACTCAACCAGGCCGTGGCAGGGTGAGCATGATCATTGGCCCCCTGGCAGTTGTTCTATTCTCTCTCTCTCTCTCTCTCACCCCCATCCACCTTCAAAGTTTCTTCTATTCCTCTGAGACAAAGACTACATCTCTTTAATTGATCAATCAAATTGATTGTTTTTATAAAAGTAGTTAACCTGTCTGAATGCTAACAGAAAATACTCACCCCCTTTATTTTCCTGTTCTTAGCTCCCATGCACCACATCATCCAAAACTGGGAACCAGCATTTCCACCCTGGCAATGGTCCACGTACATGCCACACTGTGGTTTTGTATAACATGCCAGTCAAGTTGAAGAAAACCTGAGCCTGCAGGTGCTTTCGTATAGTAACAGGCTCATCCAGTCTCCACACCTAGTTACTTAAACCTTACTTTGAGGCACAGAACCATAACTTTTCACCAATGGATTCATTTGAGAACATCTGAGTCACTACCATGTGCCAAGCAATGTGCCAGAGCAAACTGTATAGATGCAGTTCTGGAGCCAGACACATGAGATGTAGCGCACAGTCTATCAGGGAGAGGGCCATTCGTGGAAAACCTCCAGTGCATATCTGGAACACGTGATAATCATTGCTATGAGCTGATCAATTCTTTCTTCTATGGCATTTTTATTCATGTGGACCCAACATTTTAACAAGCCTATGGGCTAATGGAGGTTAGCTAGAAAGCTTAAATCCAAGTAAGCAAGCTACCAATAGCATGAATATAACAAAGATCTCATTTATGGCTTTGTTTTATGTATTTTTACTTGATAAGTGGTTTGACTTGAGCCTGCCATTTTGTTTTCAAAGCTTATTAAAGCACTTTCACCAGCTAGTCAACTCTTCGGTCTTTACACTTACTGCTGTACTTGTTCTGTTGAAGCCAGTTGTTATTACAAATGCCATTGTTTCCTCTTCCATTGCTCTCAGCCCAGTGCACCACCTAAGGGAATTTTGATAATCCTTTGACACTGCTTTGAAGGTCAGGGCGTGACACCCAGACTGATTGATTGAGGTGGAGACAGGGTTCCCTTGTGGAGGAATCCTGCAATGCTATTGCAAATATATACTCATTCCCCCATTTCTTCCTGCAAAGTGACTTTAAGACATTTACTTGGCAAAGAGGAAATGCTTAGAAAGTTTGTGTTTTCAGATACCAGACCTGACCTGATATTCAGAAACTCAACAGTTAAACCTGATTTGGTGGTTAAAGTGATGGGAAACCAAGACGTAAAGTTCAGACCTGGGTCTTGCTGATATTGGGTTTGTTGGGTTCTTGGATCCACCCTGTGGTTATTTACTTGGTTCCAAAAATGCATAATTGGTATGGGTACATTTAGCAGCTGGCAGAGCCCCACACTGGTTCCCTGACTATGGAGTAATAGCCATTATTGTGGGAAAGGCTAAGAGGAAGCACCTGAAATGGTCCCACTGCTCCCTCCAGCCCCTCACTCAGCTAAGACAGTGAATCACACCCTGGGAGCAATTGCAGAGATTAGAGCTACCATGAAATACTTAAAGGATACAGGAATGAGTGTTCCTACTATGTTCTTCTTTGATTTTATTGTAAAGCCTCTGAAAAACCTATATGGGTTGTGGTACATGATGGTAGATTACAATAAACTCCATCAAATGATAGTCTCAATTGCAGCTGTTGTGTTGCATATGGAGTCTTTTCTAGAACAGTTTCTGGCATGACAGATGTGACTACTGAACTGGCATTTTCCCTAATCTCTCTAGTGAAGAAGACCTAAAGCAGTTCCCTTATGTGAGAAGATCATCAACTCTCTAGCCTCAGAGCTCCATTAACTTCCTTGTTCTCCGTCACTATGTGATGCTTATTACTCTCATCAATTTGATATTCTGAAGAATAGGACATTGGTTTACCATACTTATGACAACATGCTAATTAACTTGGTGATCAGGAAGAGGCAAATACTGTGTGTTTCCTAGTTAGACACATACAGGCCGGAAAGCGAGACAATAACACCTCGGAGATTCAAGGACCTCCATAGAAGTCCAGTGCTCTGGGAAGTACCACCATTTACTCTGAAACAAGGAACAAGTTGTTTCCTGGGTAATCTTACAAAAAAACAAAAGAGGCGTAGCTATTGGTGAGATTTACTTATTTATTTGTTATTTTGGAGGCTGTATATACTGTACTTAGAACTACTGTTATAATCAACTTACAGGGCATCACGAGAAGCTGATGCTTTGGGGTGAGGACCAGAGTAAAAGAGACTCTGCCCCAGTCCATGTGACCAGGAGATGTGATGCCGTGTATAGCTTCTGTGTACAGTTAAGGCACAGATGCCTGGGGTCCTTAGGCAACATCATATATGTCCTACCTTGTTGGTCAGAGAACTACTTGCCATTTGAAAAAGCAGCTTCTGGCACGCTATTATTCTCTAACACTGAGTGAATACCTGGTCCTTGGGCATAATGTGATTGTCTTCCTATCAGAAGTTGGGTATTATCACACCTACCAATTCATGGGCCGGTGTGCGCTTTCCTTTCCTGAGTCTCGCTAGTGTGCTCTCTACTCTTACTCTCTGGGATCAGTTTCCAGCATAACCTACCTGAGTGCAAGCTTTTGTTTCAGGCTCAGCATTGTGGGTTGAGTCAAGCTAAGACCATAGGTGTCCCCTAATTTAACTTTTTTTCTGTTGTGTTCCATTAACAGAGTGAGAGCGGACATGTATTTCGTGATGATATGTGCTGGTTGTTATCCTGTTAAGATCCTCCTGCTCTGGCTGTGCCTTCTATTTCTCTGAATTTCACTTTGCCCTTGGTGCTCTGTTTTTTACCCCTGTCCTAGGCTATTTTTTTCCTTCCAAAAGGCTTTTCCTTTTCATTTACTGGGCTCTGATAGCTATGCAAAGAGCGGGGCCATTTGTGAAGGCAAATATGAGATGAAATACTTACGCTTTCCCTTAATTTTACACCCTCAGAAGTTCCTGAAAGCTGTGCACACATTTGAAGAGGAAAAACTATCTGTGGTATATTCAAAGTATTTTAGATTTATTAATGTACAATATTTGGACAATCACATAGAATCTGTGTCAATCCTGACTTAAATAACCAGCTTATCCATGCTGCAGTGTAATTACTTAAATTTTAGAGACACAGTCTGATTCTCTATAAATAAGTATGCTGAATTGATTATTCAGGAAGATTTTATTTTATTCTAGATGGATTTGCATTTGTTCTAAATCAGTGACTAGCAATTTAAAAGAGCTACCACTTGATTCACAGTATCAATCAAAATTCAGAAAGCCAAAGACATGCGTTCCATGTAGCTCTTGATTCTGATTAATCAGTTAATAGTGGTAGTTAAATAGTATGTCAGAGAGACAAAAGCATATTTCCCCATTTCTCCTTTAGCTGTGTATGTATCTATATAGCACCCACGATGGTGTATGTGGTGGAATCAATCTCATCCAATTAATCTCCCTTTAGTATCTTAAGTGGTGAATACTAGTGATGTTATAAATGGCTGAAAAAAATTAATGCTAAAAATTCTATCAGAATGTAAGTCAAAAAGAGCAACTGGAGATCAGATGTGAGCTATAAAACTGGTGAAAAAAAAAAGAAGAAAAAGGCTCTCAAAATGAGCACCAAGGAGCCAGCTCCAAGAGAAAGGTGAATGAATGTTTTATTTTTATTTATTTATTTATTATTTTTTTAAAATTAAAATTAATTTATTTTTTAAATTATTTTTCAACTACAGTATTCTTTCTTTTACTCCCTTCCCAGCCCACCCCCCCCAGTGCTCCCCACCTCCCTCCCATTTCCACCCCCCTTAGTTGTTGTCCATGTGTCCTTTCTACTAGTTCCTGTAAAGCCTTCCCCTTTTGCCCCTGAAATTCCCTCCCCTCTCCCCTCTGGTCACTGTCCCCCTGTTCTCGATTTCAGTGTCATTGTTCTATTTGCTTGCTTGTTTGTTTTGTTATTTAGCTTCCTGTTAATGGTGAGATTATATGGTATTTGTCTTCCACTGCCTGATGCATCCAATACCATTGGACTTCAAGATGCGTCATATAATAGAAAACTTGAAACTCAGCACTTTCTTCATGCCAGTATTTAAATTTTAAAACAAATTATGAAGGGCTGTTTATTAAAATATTTTAACTTTCTAACATATTTGTGGTAAGATATTAAAAGCAATATTCCTTCAGGGTATCTGCTAAGTATTCATCTTTTTTTCAAAAAGAATAGTAATGTAATTTAGGCATAAGATTTATACTCCGTGTTTTTACTTGTTGGTTAAATTTAATTTTAGTTCAGATATTTAAAGTTTTGCTTTTTTAAAAATCTCCCTTATAGACAGACAGACACAAACACACATATTTTCTGAATAACAATTACAATTTCTACTCAACAAAACATTAGATTACTCTTTTTCATAATTTATCCCTGTAGACCTAGGCAGATTTTTATAAACAGTGTAAAAAAATCAATAAAATAAATCAAACTCTTATCAAACTGTATACATTTCCTGCCACTTAGTAGCATTGTCAAAAGATTAAAACACTTTCAATGATCTCAAATGCATCTGTAATTTATTTTATAAGTGATAGTAATTACAAATATCCTATATTACTTGAATATCAAATAACCTTCAAAATATAATTAAATAATGCCCCTAGAGTCAATTTTAACAGAGTAATATTGAAGTCTCATACTTACAGTGTCAGAAAAGATATTTAAGAAAACATTATATTAAAATGATTTTCAAATTTGAGTTTCATAAATAAAGACAAGAAGATGAAATATTAGTCGTTTATATGCTGGCACCCTGATAAGCTTGAGGTTTCATGGACATTTTGAACCACAGCCTCATAATCTCTGTGTTCCCTGACACCCAGCCCAGCACCTGGCACAGAGCAGTGTTTGGTGAATGTATGTGGAGTAGAAGAAAACCCAAGTGTGATCATCTATGAACTATCCTTGCCACGTCCACCATGATTTTTAGTCAAGGGCAATTATTTATTTTTGGAATCTTCTCCCAAAATATAGAACTTTTTCCTTGACTCAGGAAGGCAATTCATTGTCTGAACATGAATAGTGCCCTATGAATCTAGAAGCTAATCTTCAAGGAACTGGAAGCATACAGAAAGCCTGAACCAGCAAAATAGACACTCCTGGCAGAAACAGCTCCTGGAAAATTGTTATTGAGGAATGTAAAGATGCCCTGAAGATCGTGTCTGAGAAAAGGCAACTGGTCAGTTCACTGACAAGATGGAAACCAGTCTGGTTTTAAAGGCAGTTTACTGGTGTGCATGTAAAGGTGATACAGAAATAGATGAAATAAAAATGAGAAAGAAGTCAAGATAAAGAAGGGGAACAAAGCAGCAAAGAGGAGAAGGAAGAGCAGCAGGATAATGGCAGTAAAGAAAGTGGGGGAAGTGGGAGGCAAGTTCTAATGACATTACAGTGCTCGCCTCTTTCTCTCCAAGGTATCGTTGTGCCACAGAGAAGGTAGGACCGAGGAAACACTGTAGGCAGCAGATGGCTTCATGCACCTCAGTAGGAATATTTAGAGATAAAGCAAGCTAAATTTCATTCATTTTGATTGTCTCAAAACACATCAATATTCAGTGTCATGCTCAAGGCAACCCAACAGCTGTCCTGGCCTGTTCGTTACTGTTCGGAGAAGAGTGAACCTCAATAGGGGAGAGAGCTGATGTCACCGGCGCTGTGATTAGGTGTTGCACATAAACTGTCCTGCACTGGGATTCAGAACTTCCCCCAACTGCCAGCCAACACCGCCCTTTGCACTCACAGCAAATTTAAAAATCCAAGTATTTTATATGCAAATGCTGCCGAGTTGTGTTAGACACAACATTAACAGGGTAGGTGTAACTGATTAAAAGAAAAACAAAAGGTGAAATTCATGAAGTTACAGAACAATTTTGCAGATTTTTCCTCCCTGAAAACAGTCTAGTCCCTTAAATAGTTTTTTTTTATTTTTTTAATGCTGATGAAATTGGCCTATTTTGGCAAAGGTTGCTAAATTCCAGCCTAGCAGGGGCCAGGGAAGAAGTGCCTGAGGGTGTCAGAATAAGGCAAGGCTGACTGCTATTGTATGTGGAAATACTTCAGGCTTCAACAAAGTAAAACCCCTGATGATGGAAAATTCCACTCTTCTAGAATTTTCATGGGTGTTACCATTTCTATAGTGTTCATAGACTTTACACTCTTTCAAAAGGAACATAAAATTGTTCTAGTCGTTTCACATTTTTCTTCACTTTATTTCTTGATCTCAGACCCCAGATAGTGGACCTGAGTAAACTCTACACCACCCTCCCACCCCACCCCAGAATAAGGACAATGGAGATGGTTCAGGGTGGCCTTTCAACACTGAAACGTCCCCATCCCAGGAAGCTGTCAGTCCGCATCCGCTCAGGACTTTTGTTCACACCAGTTCCTGATTTATTTGCAGACGTGCACCGGAAACCTGAGAAGTAGAAAAACCCTTTTGGAGTATAATCTCCAAAAGAAAGAATCGGGAAGCATTTTAGATCTTTATTCCCTCTCCTGTATTGCTTATTTCAGTTACTGTGTTCTTCATTTCTGACTGGTTCTTTTTATGTTTTCAACCTCCATGTTTATGTTTTCTATTTCATTGTTGAAGTTCTCAAGGAGATAACGTGTTCTTTTCTTAAGTTCATTGAACAGGCTGATGACAAGTGTTTTGAACTCTGCATCTAGTAGATTGCTTGTCTCCATTTTGTTAAGTTTTTTTTCTGAAATTTTGTTCTGTTCTTTCATTTCGGGCCTGTTTCCTTGTCTCTTCATTTCGACTGCCTTCCTGTGTTTTTTTTTTTTCCTATGTATTAGGCAGCATTGCTACATCTTGAAGTCTTAGTAGAGTGGCCTTATGTAGTAGGTGTCCTGTGACGCAGTCTTCCTGGTCACCTGAGCCAGAGTGCTCCAGGAGCATCCCTCGTGTTGGATGTGTTTGCCCTCCTGTTGCAGTTGAGCCATGATTGCTGTTGGCATGTAAATGGGAAGGACTGACTCTCGGCTGATTGGTTGTGTGGTGTGGCCCTGACTACAGTGGAGGAACTATTGTGGAGGGGCCGAACCTATGGAGCAGGATTCACTTTAGCGAGTCTCTGGTGCCTGCCCAGTCTGCCCTATGAGTGTGTCATTTGTGGGGGTCGTTGGGTGTTACTATGGTGTGCTCTAAAGCTGACCACTGGATATGTTTGTTCTGGGGACTCTTGGGAATGGCTCTGTTACAGGCCAAGGTAAGCTGCTGCCAGTGCCCCACTCAGGGTCACGTGGTATGAGGTACAAAGTGATCTGCAAATGGTTGCTGCTTGTGCTCGGCTTGGAAGTACCTGGGGGAGACTAAGCTGCAAATCCAGACCAACTGCTGCTAGTGGTGGGCTTGGGGCTACTTAGCAAAGGTACAAGGCATGCCAAGGCCAGATGTGCTTATTAGGGGTTGGTGAACCTTTCAGAGATTTTAGAAAAGTCATAACATGAGCTAAGAGTATGCACGAGCCACTGGGAGCAGCTTGGGTGGGCTCAAAAGTTGGGTGTGGTGGGTCTCAGAAATCACCAGGGCGGGGTCAATAATGTTAGGTTGTTGGAGACTCTGATTCGGTGTCTGCCTGAACCTGCAGGCTGGGTCAAGGGGAGGGCTCAGCAAAAGAACAATGACTTCTGTGAGCACTCTTGTCTAGGGAAAAGGGGCCCCTTCAGACCTTGACCTGAAGCCTGACAATTTACTCCCTCCCCATATGTCCCTGGCACTGGCCCAGCACTGGAGCTCAGAGTGAGTGAGTTCATCAATGTTAAGTCCCTGCAAGGGTGGGGGTTGGGGGGCTTTAATACTCCTTAGTTATACCTTAGTTATACCTTAGTTATAGGCCTTCTATTCAGCTATACTTCAGGTAGTTCTCAGTGATGGTTATTCTGTAGTTTAGTTGTAATTTGGATGTGGTTATGTGAAGAGGCAAGCACATCGTTTTTCTATTCCACAATCTTGACCAGAGGCAAAATCTTATACATAATTGGAATGTACATTGGTATACTATTTCTAGAGATTTGTCTGACAAAATATATCAAAACCTTTTAACTATTCTTAGACCCTTTGATATAAGAAAATATTGAACAAGTGTGAAATGGTATATTTATTACAAAGATTTAAAAATACACATTCCCCATCAAAGTATTGATTGAATAAATTAAGATGCATCAATGCAATGAAGTAATTAGCAGCTTATAAACAGAGTAAGGTATAAGTACATATCCTTAAATTTAAAAGGTCATATTGTATGAAATATACAATATGATCGATCCATTTTATATTTAGATATTGTCTGTGTGTGTTCATACTGAAGTGTTAATGATATTTGTCTTTGAGGAATATGATTGTAATGAAAACAAATTTATATTTAAACAAATTTTACATTGTTTAAATTTCTTTGATCATGAGTGCAATGTCATTGATATTCATTTTAGAAAAACTGAAATAGTATAATTATGATTACACAACACAGGGATAATTACTGTTCTTATTGCCCTGTAGTCTCTGATACAATTTTTATCCTTATATATGTGTGTTTGGACATCTTGAGATCATAGAATACATTTATTTTATAACTGGCATTGTTGGGTCTCTCATTTATCAATCCTTTTATTTTACATTTATTACTTTTGATGGAAAGCTCTGGTTTATATTGTGGGAAATGCAAGATAAGGAAAGGAAAATATTGAGAAGAGAAAAAATCTGCCATCCAAATACTTATAATTTACCTTTTTTATTCTTTCAGTGAGTATTTATTGAGGGTCTTTTATGTACCAGGTACTGTTGTTGATGTGACAAGAATCTTCTATTCTTAATGGAAATAGAAGATCATCAAAATTTGTTTTATATGTCTGTTTAGAATAAAGACATGTTTGGTCTTCAGATGATCTAACAGGCATTTAGCATAGTAACTCTGTTTAAATTATTTAAATGACTAGGGTTTTTGCTCTCTTGAGTTTAAGGTCACAACCATTTAAAATTTTTTTTCAGTGAACATATGCTTGCAAATCAGCTGAATTAATAAATAGAAGATAAACGTGTCCATCAATGGCAGAGAAGGGACCAACAGATACATACGGTCAGAAAATAAATTCAGTGATCAACTTTCTTCCAGGTGCCAAAAAATTAAAAGAAGGCAAAAACCATATGGGAGAAAATTCAGAAGGTCATATCCAGAATAATATGGTAATAATTAACAGATTCCTTCCTGTTCCTTGCTTTGATATTCTAGATTGCTCCTTTTTCTTGTGTTGGGGAATTGGCTTCCCTGATGACAACTGCAGGTGCTGAAACGCCAGATGGAGCCTGAGATTATGGTAACTAGGGAGAGGCCATGGTCCAGGGAGAGGCTATGGTCCAGGAACCAGGCAGGTCCTGGCAGGGCACTGGAGAAAGACAATGAGAAAAATAGGAACACTGAATTTCAAGGGAGTGACTGACACATCAGAAAACACAGTAGAAGGCCACTGTAGGTGGGATACAAGGTGGGAACAATGTCTTCAAAACAAGGCAAGGGCTTAGTTACCAAAGCAGAGTATGAGGCTCAGGAGACAGTGAGTTCATGTCTTGACTCCTTTTTGTTTGTGTTGATGATCTGATCCCAAATCTGCAGGTGTGGTTTACTCAGCAAATGGAGCTTTGCCTTGTCCCCCTGTGGCAACTAGCTTGGGGAGAAGCTCGTTAAATAGGGTGGTTGCACCTCTCAAAAGTGGGAAATCTAAGAACTTAGAGTGAATTGGAAAAATCATGTCCTTAGAGTTATACTTTTCTAGATCCTCTGATTACTAACTTTAATTTCTTGAGCCTTTTTTTCTCCCCACATTGGGATACCCTTCTGAGGATCCCCTTTTCCTCTCTTTTCATTTCCATTTTAGATTAAAATGAAAATTATATTAAAAACATTGTGATGGTAAAGATCATAGATTAGATCTTATTCATATCAGACAAATGCTGACAACTGCTTGTTCTCTGAAGAGTTTTAGATAACTTTATTCTTTGCTTAAGCTGGGTCACTTAACCAGATAAGTTGGATTTAATACCAAAGGCATTTACTCTCCCCAAACAGCCAGGATGCTCAGCTTGGGGGATGCTGGGGTGCCCTGAAGTTGTCCCGTGTGCTGCCTGCACGCTCTGCGGAGTGACCTTGTACACCTTCATTCTGTAATTGGTCGGATTTAATTTCCCAAAGGTCAGAAGACTCTTAAATCATTTCATGTTTGTGTACTTTACACAAGAAAAAAGAAGATGGCAGTCAATCTTTTTTTTTTCCATTAATTCAATTTATCCTTTGAAATTGCTCAGCTGATGATAAAGAACACTGCATTTGTTTTAAGTGGAAGGAGCTTAATTGAGTGTTGGTTTTGTTATAGAAGCTATTTGTAAGTATGCAGAAATCAAATGCCACCAGCAAAGTAGAATTCACTGTTTCCAGCACAGTATTTTTAATTATGTCTTTTCACCTGAGCTTCAGGGCAAATGTTTCACTTTTCTCCCTGCTCATTATTAGCAAAACCCATAAGGGCAGGCTTTTTTAATTTCATATTTTTAAGTGAATTTAGCATGCAAAATATTCTGAAATGACATTAGATGTGTAGTTAAGATAATCTCAAGGCTCCAGAGTTTCTTTATTTCACACATATCTTTACATCCTACCCAGAGTGACTACCCTTCCTTTACAAGCAATACTTGACTGTACAAGCTAAATGTTTCTGCAAGTGTGTTTGCTTGTTTCTTTAATTTGTGTTCAGTGTGATTTTGTGTGCCATGTGGACTTGCAAACATTTAAAAATTGATTGACCTGAACAAAATTGAATTCACCAGGTTACATCCCTTTATAATACCTTGACTAAGACATTGAATAATAAGTGAGAGAAAAATGGAAGTGGTGAGATTCCAAGGAGAAAAAACAAACATTCGGGACACCTGGTTTTTTTTTTAATCTCATCCCAGGATATATCACTATTGATTGATTTTAGGGAGAATGGAAGGAAGAGAGAGAGAGAGAGAAACATCGATGTGATGGAGAAACATAAATCAGCTGCCTCCCACACATACCCCAATGCAGGATGGAACCTGAAACATAGGCATATGCCATGACTGCGGATTGAACCCACAGCCCTTTCATGTGTGGAATGATGCTTCGACCAGCCAGGGAAGGACTCCTGAGATTTTAATCCTCCTTCTGCCATTGTTTTCCTCCTCAAACTTGAGTCTGCCATTCTTTGCTTTTGTTTTTCTGGCTATAGCAAGAGAATGATAGCAAGCCCAGGCAATGTTGCAGTAAGGATGAATGAATGCCCAAAATGTGCTTTGAGAGCCTCAAGTAAAACACACTGTGCCACATGTGAAAATGATTATTAGTTCATTCTTCACGCACTTTTTTTAGTGCTTGCCTTCTAGGCTCAGACTGGCAGCCAAGGCACCAATTACAGACGATGGGGCTGTTGGTTCTTGTGATGTGAACACCTGTCCTGAGATAATACATGCCAATGTACTATATGTGTCACATACCCTACAAATCGAACCTCCAAAATACTCTCAGAGTTGAATAGTAAATGACACTGGGTTTAAATGACAGGAAATAGACTCAATACAATTGCCTGGGCATCTGTGGCCACCCAGGCCTTTGTCCACACAGTCTGCTGCTGAAACACCAAGCCAGATTTCCCTCTGCTTTCTCAGAGCTGACTAAGGGGCCATCTGCATGGGGGAAAGTCACTACAGAATTGCTGGCTTCCCTGGGACAGCCTCAGGCTGATTAATTCAGTCTTGCCAGGGCTTGGCAGACCCAGCTCCGCACTGCTCATCTGATAAGACGACATTGCAACCGGATACAATTCCAGGGGCCTTCAGATAGTCAAAGAAATATTTATAAGGCAATTGGATGAGAGGCTCCATACAAATCATTGCCCTAAAATTTTCAGGAGAGAAATTTTCAGGGTGAAAAAGAAAATGAAACCGTCATAGAGGGTAGTGGTTGAGGGAGTGAGCAGCTGGAAGCTGGTGTGAATCTTGGCTTCACTTTTACTAGCTCTGCAACTTCTGGCAAGTTGCAAACTACACTTTCTCTAAACTTCAGTTTCTTCATCAGCGTCTAAGCTAGGACCACACCTAACTTGCTCACCATTATATCTCTAATGCCTGGCACGTTATTCAGCATAAAATAGCTGCTGAAAACCAACTGGATGAATGGAAGTTTTCCCAGAGCCATTTTTACTGCCTGTTACATGCACTGATTTAATAGCCAGGATAGGCAACAGTGGTGTACAGCCATCTGTACCAACTTACTTCTGGTCTCTATGGGAACAGCCTCTGGGCAAGGGACAGAAGAGGTTCTTCAGTGCTTGGACTGCTTTGCCTAAGGTTTCAGCCAGGAGGTTGAGCATGGTGCTGAAGCTTGTTTTGTGCAGATCAGTGCTCCTCCCTCAAAGAATATACAGTGCTTAGCCAGGGCTTTGTGTTTTGATGCATTTCACTTATTCATACATTGGAATTGTGTTTATATAGAATTTTGTTGTGTTTCCCATGACTTCCTTTCAGTTTCACAGCCTGACCTTCAAATAAATACAGGCCTATCTACCTCCCTTGGGTATTTTTGATATGGACGCACCAGTATGAAGTTTTCCTTTCTTTCCTGTTTAATTTCATATTACTCAGAGCTGCCTTGATGTAAGTCCTACCTATTTTCTATGGCCATATGCATGTCTAAAATCCTTTGCATATCAGCAGAAAAGGTGGAGAGAACAACTGCTCAGGGAAATAGAAGCAAGGCTATGAAAACAGACAAGAGTACTAGAATGATGTCAGTCTCCTATAAATAATAGAGTTCACTTTTTATTGTTGTGTTTATTTTATTGTTCTTCTTTAGATAATGTCCTTGCAACCTAAAAGACAAAAGCTTAGTCATCTATTTTTAGTTTCTGCTTCCCCCAACAGAGAGCCTTGCTTTGTTTTGTGGACTCATTACTTGCAGTGAGGGCTGTTCACACATATGAACTTAGAGAAAAGTGCATGTCCTGCAACCAATTTCCATCATTGAGTTGGTAGTATTCACGAAGACATAAAAGAAGGTGTCCCAAATCTGCTCCGAGGGCTCTATCTAGAACAGGAAGCAGGTGGAGTCTTGCATGTCTTAGGAAGACCCCTTCTTACAGTGTTTGTGCGATGCTCTTCTCGGTGCTTCTCTATCTCAGTCTTCCTTACCTCCACCCAGGATGGGCCCTAGGGAACCTCTGTCTGCCACTTCCTACTAGTTTACCCCATTTTCCCATCACTGACACTACCCGAATTCCCTGCCCTTATCTTATTCCTTGACTGTTGTAGTTCGTTGCACAGAAAATCTCGTATAGACAGGTTCCGTCTTGCTTCCCCCATACTCTGTCTGGACATCTCTCCAGAATGTATCTGTCCCTTTTCTGCTTCTTCACAGCTCTGCTAAGTGGCACTGGGTGAGTATTAGGTTACTGTGTGAAATACAGGCTGGAGCAAAAGTAGGTTTACAGGCCCTGGCTGGTGTAGCTCAGTGGATTGAGCTTGGGCCTGTGAACCAGACAATCGCGGTTCGATTCCCAGTCAGGGTACATGCCTGGGTTGCAAGCCGGTTCCCTGCAGGCCAGTTCCCAGCAGGGGATGCACAAAGGGCAACCATACATTGATGTTTCTCTCCCTCTCTCCTTCCCTTCCCCTCTAAAGATAAATAAATAAATTTTTAAAAAAGTAGGTTTACAGTCGTTTGTGTGAAAAACAATATAATAATTAATAAGTAATAATACAAGAATAAACTGTGCTTCAGGTACTCATTACTATAAACCTCCTTTTTGTGCCCAACCCTGTGTAGGACAGTGGGAAATAGCACTCTTTATTGATTAATTCAGGTTTTAAATTCCACCTCTGCTACCTACTAACTTCTCCATGCCTCGGTTTTCATTTATTTATTTTTTTTACCCTTTCTATGCTCTCCAGTCTCTAGCCAGCACACCTACCTTTGGCTGAAGCTAGCAGAAGCCAGCTGATGGAGCATCCTGAGTAACACGTCCTTCAGGTCTTGTCCAACTGTGTTACAGAGAACAGGGAAAGTCTGAGGCATGCATCGGAAGGCCAGCCACTCAGCACTCACCATGTCTGACTCTGCAGGTGACTCCCTTCTAAGCATGTCAGCTCCCTGGGAACAGGAACTGCGTCTTCTTTTGCTGTGCATTTCCTACACACTACCTGGAATGGAATGCAAGCTTAATAGCTGTCTATTGGGTGGACTTGTTAATGGAGGGTAAACAGTATCCTTCTCAGGAAACACGCTTGCATTTTTAGTTAAATGGGTCTGGACCTGTGGCGTCCATGCTACCAGAAATAGGTACTGATGAACATGTAGCGTGGTGGACAGACAGCTGAAGAAAGGGCCAATGAAGAATTATTCACAATTCTTCAAAAGCCTTACTCACCTGGACAAAGGGAAGGTCAATTTTGATAGCAAAAACAAGAATGAGATATTCAAGAGGACAGGATGTCAGCAAGAGAGAACTGGGCAGGGTGGGGCTGTGCCATGTGCCTGGACAGACAGACATAGTGTAGCATTAATTCCTGACAATAGAGATTAGTGCAGGCACAGAGGTACTGCCAGGAAAATAAATACACGAATCATAGAGCTGGTATCAAAGGCAAACCCATATTTAATTTACTTTGAAACATTGTCTTGGATCAACCACGTAAGCTGACCCCTCCCTTATTTGTTTTATTCTTTTCCCAGCAAAATACTTTATCCACACTTAGAATAGTGCCTGACATGTGAAAATATATTGAGTGAAAGTTGTGAGGAGGAAAAGGGAGTTTTAAGTGCAGAACAATGTCTACAAGTAGGTTTACTTCAGTCCTGAAGCTGGATGTGTAAAAGCATGTGTAGCAAGAAAATCTTTTGTTCTGATTTTTCCTCTTATAGAACAGGAACTTCTGTCTCTTTGAAAAACCATGGAAACAGTCACTAGAACACATTGTTTTGACCTTTACAGAGATGGTCAATTTAGTTTAGGAAAAGGTGAATAGGAAAATTTAGGTTTTTATAGCCTAAACACATTTTTCTTTGTATCTGTGGCACATCGTATAATATATTCACTAAGATATTCCCTTTCTTTTTTGCCAAGTAAAGCATATACTTCTCATTCCCTTACTTCCGCTTTGGTCATGTGATTTGTTGTGGCCAGTGCACTGAGAGCGGATACGACATATTCTACCTCTTGAAACTGGAAAACAGCATTTGTGCTGCCTGTCACACCAGAACCACCGATAAGTAGAAACAAGGATTGAATCTTTAATGGGAGCTTTATTCAGGTGCTGGCGACCTGAGAGGGTGGTGGGTTATGTACCCTCTAAAACCGTCTTAACATCTCATTTCAAGCCGACCTTTTTATAATGAGAAGAAAGTATAGTGAAGGGGTTTGGAAAAAAGGTTAATCAGATGAGAGTTGCAGTCCTGCTGCAGTTTTTCTAGTACTTGTTTATTTGTTGACTGACAGTTCTTTGTCTGCTTCACAGATGTTCCTCCCTGGAGCGCGCTGGCTCAGGTACCATCTCCAGGCTTGCAGACCCCCTGGGGCACAGTGGTTGAATTCCTTGTCCACCTCCTGGAGTCACATAGGTCATGTGTTCCAGTTCCTGGAATAACAGCTTTCCACCAGCATTAATCACTTACACCTATCAACTATGAATGAAGCTAAAATCTTTAACTCTTGAGTTTCCTTAACCATCTTAGCAAAATATTTGAATATGCTTATTTAGTTTTGGTTTTGCACCTTTACTGCCCACCCTTTACTTGAGAAGAACATGACCCAGGTAGTAATTTCTTCCTCTAACTGGGCTCCAGAATGAAGGAACTCACAGAGCAGAACTGAGTAAAACTGAGCATAAGCTGTCCTGTGGATATAGACTAGGCTAATCCTCATTTTCACTGAAAAGTAATACAGCCTCTAAAACTGCACACCTTCTTCATTTCTTCACCGATGAGAAATATTAAAAACTATTTAGTGCCCTGGCCAGAGTGGCTTAGTTGGTTTGAGTGTTGTCCTGTACACCAAAAAGTTGGGGGTTCAATTCCCAGTCAGGGCACATACCTAGGTTGTCGGTTTGATCCTGGTTGCGATGTGTACAGGAGACAACCAATTGTTGTTTCTTTCTCACATCAATGTTTTTCTGTTTCTAAATCAGTATTTTAAAAAAAATAAACAAAAATGATTTAGTAATAAATTGATAAAATTAAAATACCAATTTCCATTGATTTAGAGTCCTGTTTTCAAAGAGATATGTACATGCCTGTATGATTTTTGTCCTAACTGCAAACATTTTCTTCTGTTTAATCTTCTACATTGTATTACAGCATAGTTTTATATGCTTGCATACTAGCTGATATATATCTTTTTGTATCTAAGTGAACCTAAACATGAGTTCACACTGATATGCATTAACTCATGAATCATTCTGTCCTCACCTTTCTTGTCTGCAACATCCCACTTTTAATTTATTTATAAAACATAAATCTGCCATTCATTTGTTGAATTGTTTAGTTCTAGTATACATGCATGTTTTCAGAATGAATCACTCATAGTCCATGAATAACAACTTTACTATGAAGTATGTGCAGTTCCTTTTACATTTAATTTTGCAGGCTCCATTCATTTCTGAAGTTACACCGTTACATAACATAAGTTAACACTGTTTTCCGACACATTCAAGGTAGGTTTTGATTTACGGTTTTAAGTATCTTATTCTACCTTCTGTAAAAATTAAATTTATTTGGGTGACATTGGTTAGTAAGATTACATAGGTTTCAAATGTACATTTCTATGATACATCATCTGTATATTGCATTGTGTGTTCACCATTTCAAGTCAAGTCACCATCCATCACTATATATTTAACTCCTTTCACCCTCATATACCTCCTCTTATCTCTCTTCCCCTCTATTAACTATCATATTGTCCTCTGTATCTACAAATTTTTGTTTGTTTGTCTTTGTTTTTTGTTTGTTGCTTCCTGTTTTATAAGAATGAAATCATATGGTTCTTGGCTTTTCTTATCTAACGTATTTCTTTTGTTTTTTGTTTGTTTTTTAAATATATTTTATTGATTATGCCATTACAGTTCTATTCCCCCCTTCATTCCCCTCCACCCTGTACACCCCCTCCCCCACCATCCCCCCTTTAGTTTATGTCCATGTGTCTCAAGTTCTTTAGATTCTATATTTCCCCTACTATTCTTTGCCCTCCCCCTATCTATTTTCTACCTACTGTCTATGCTACTTATTTTCTGTACCTTCTCCCTCCTTCTCTTCCTCCCACTCCCCCATTGCTAACCCTTCATGTGATCTTCATTTCTATGATTCTGCTCCTGATCTAGCTGTCCTCTTAGTTTGCTTTTGTTTTAGGTGTGGTTCTTAATAACTGTGAGTTTGCTGTCCTTTCACTGTTCATATTTTTTGTCCTCTTTTTCTTAGATAAGTCCCTTTAACATTTCATATAATAAGGGCTTGGTAATGATGAACTCCTTGAATTTGACCTTATCTGAAAAGCACTTTATCTGCCCTTCCATTCTAAATGAAAGTTTTGCTGGATAGAGCAATCTTGAATGTAGGTGTTTGGATTTCATGATTTGGAATACTTTCCAGCCCCTTCTTGCCTGTAAGGTCTCTTTTGAGAAATCAGCTGATAGTCTGATGGGAAGTCCTTTGTAGGTGACTGTCTCCTTCTCTCTTGCTGCTTCTAGGATTCTCTCCTTCATTTTAATCTTGGCTAATGTAATTATGATGTGCCTTGGTGTGTTCGTTCTTGGGTCCAACTTCTTTGGGACTCTCTGAGCTTCCTGGATGTCCTGGAAGTCCATTTCCTTTGCCAGATTGGGGAAATTCTCCTTTATTATTTGTTCAAATAAGTTTTCCCCTTGTTGCTCTTCCTCTTCCCCCTCTGGTACCCCTATAATTCGGATGTTGGAATGTTTAAAGATGTCCTGGAGGTTCCTAAGCCTCTCCTCATTTTTTTGAATTCTTCTTTCTTCATCCTTTTCTGTTTGGTCATTTTTTTCTTCCTTCTGGTCCACTTCCTTGATTTGAGTCCCAGTTTCCTTTCCATTACTATTGGTTTCCTGTGCATTTCCCTTCGTTTCAATTAGTTTAGCCTTCATATGTTCCTCTAATTTGTGACTAAAATCAACCAGTTCTGTGAGCATCCTGATAACCAGTGTTTTGAACTGTGCATCTGAAAGTTTGGCTATTTCTTGGTTGCTTAGAGTTATGGGCTCTGGGGCTTTGAGTTTTTTTTTTTAAATACTTTATTTATTTTTTAGAGAGAGGGGACGAGAAGGAGAAAGAGTAGGAGAGAAAGATGAATGTGTGGTTGCCTGTCATGTGTCCCTTACCAGAGACCCAGCCTGCAACCCAGGCATGTGTCCTGACCAAGAAGCGAACCGGCGACCTTCTGCTTCACAGGCCCGTGTTCAATCCACTGAGCTTCTGCTTCACAGGCCTGAGTTCAATCCACTGAGCTTCTGATTCACAGGCCCGAGTTCAATCCACTGAGGGCAGCTCTGAGTTCTTCTTGAGCCATGTTTTGATCTGCTTGTGCCTGTTACGTATGAGGGGTGGAGCCCTAGATGTTCACCAGGGCGGGGCCACCCAGGTGGCTGGGTTGTGGTGGCTGGGTTATGTGGGGGCGGAGTCAAAGGGGGGCAATGGCGGTCCTCTCTGCTGCTTTCCACCGCTGGGGCCTGAGTGGTCTGTCTTAACGCTTGCTCCTTTGTTGGTTCATCTGCCCGTGAATGTGTGACTACGGTGTGCCCTCACTGGGTCCGCCCGCTACTCCACACCTGGGATCTGCCTTCGGCTGCCTGCACGTCTGGGTCACGCGCCTGGGTCAGTCTGGTGGCTCTTTCCTGTCCAACCCCGCTCTGCTGCTAGCTCTGCCCCTCTTACCGGTCTGGATGAAGGGTTTGTTGTAGTCGGACTTCCGTGTAGTTCAATTTTCTGTGTTTTGGCTGCGTATTTTGTTAGTAAAACTTTGTTGTTTCTAAACTTGGTTGTGTGAGGAGGCACAGGGTTTCCACCTACGCCTCCATCTTGACGGAAGTGACCCTAACGTATTTCACTCAGCATGACATTCTCAAGATCCCTCCATGTTGTTGCCAATGACAGTATTTCATCTTTTCTCACAGCTGAGTAGTGTTCTATTGTGAGTGTTCTATATGCATGCCACTGTCTTTATTCAGTCCTCTATCAAAGGACATTTCAGTGGTTTCCATGTCTCAGCCACTGTGAATAATGCCGCAATGATTATAGGTGTACATGTATGTTTAGAAATAAATGTTTTTAAGTTTTCCAGGTAGATACCCAACAGAGGGATTGCTAGGTCATATGGTAGGTCTGTTCTTAAATTTCTGAGGAACTTCCATACTATCTTCCACAGAGGCTGTGCCAATTTACATTTCCACCAATAGTGTGTAAGGGTTCCTTTTTCTCCATCTCCTCTCCAGCACTTGTTATTTCTTGTTTTGTTGATAATAGCCATTGTAAAGGTTATGAGGTGGTGTCTCATTTTGGCTTTGATTTGTATTTCCCTAATAACTAGTGAAGTTGAATATCTTTTTGTGTATCTGTTGGCCATTTGCATGACTTCTTTTTTTTTTAATTTTTACTTAATTATTTTTCAAGTACATTTTTTTGTCTATTTCTCCCATCCCAGCCCCCCCCCCCCGCCCGGTCTCCCCCCTTCCCTCCCATTTCCCACCCCCAGTCCTCATCCCTTTGTCTTTCATACTTGTTCCTCAAAATCCCTCCCCATTTTTCCCCTTAAATTCCCTTCCCTCTCCCCTCTGGTCACTGCCCACTTGTTCTCTATTTCAGTGTCTTTGTTTTTATTCTGTTTGCTTGTTTGTTTTATTGTTTAGCTTCCTGTTAAAGGTGAGATCATATGGTATTTGTCCTTCAATGCCTGGCCTATTTCACTCAGCATAATGCTTTCCAGTTCCACAGCACTGAAGAAAGAAATCAGGGAAGACACAAACAAATGGAAACATATACCTTGTTCATGGATTGGAAGAATTAACATCATCAAAATGTCCATACTACCCAAAGCAATATACAGATTCAATGCAATACCTATTAAAGTACCAATGCCATATTTCACAGACATAGAACAAATGCTTCAAAAATTTATATGGAATCATAAACGAGCCCGAATAGCAGCTGCTCTTTTGAGAAAGAAGAACAAAGTAGGAGGGATCACAATACCTGATATCAAACTGTATTACAAAGCCACTGTAATGCATGACTTCTTAAAAGAAGTGTCCAAATGCTCCGCCCATTTTCTAATTGGATTGTATGGGTTTGTTGTTGAATTGCTTGACTAATTTATATATCCTAGACATTGACTCCTTATCAGAGGTATTGTTTATAAATATCTACTCTAATTTGGTTGGTTGATTTTTTGTTTTGTTGGCAGGGTTTTTTTTTTTTTTTTTTTGCTGTGCAAAATCTTTTTAGTTTGATATAATACATTTATTTTTGCTTTTCCTTGCCTTTGGGGTAAAATTCATAAAATCCTCTCTATGACCAAGGTCCACAAGTTTAATCCTATATTTTCTTCTATAAATTTTATTGTTTTGGATGTTATATGTAGGTCTTTGATCCATTTTGAGTTTATTTTTTATTTATTTTTATTTTTTAAAATATTTTATTTATTTATCTTTAGAGGGGACTGGAAGAAGAGAGGGTGGGGAGAGAAATATCAGTGTGTGGTTGCTTCTCATGCATCCCCTGCTGGGAACTGGCCTGCAACCCAGGCATGTGCCCTGACTGGGAATTGAACTGGAGACCCTTTGGTTTGTAGGCTGGTACTCAATCCACTGAGCCACACCAGCCAGGGCTTGAGTTTATTTTTATATGTGGTGACAAATACCAGTTTAGTTTCATTATTTTGCATGTGACTCTACAGTTTTCCAAGCACCATTTACTAACAGGCCTTTCTTTTTTCCATTGTATGTTTTTGGCTCTGTCAAAAATCATTTATCCATATATATGTGAGTTTACTTCTGAACTCTCAATTCTGTTCCATTGGTCTGTGTGTCTGTTTTTCTGTCAATACCACTGAGAATGGTCATGATAATTCTAAGGTTTCAGTTATATAGGTATTTTAGTCAGAAACTCACTAATGGAATGACCATATAAAATTGCTCTTTCTTTTCCTTGGGGGTTCAGTTTGGTGCTCATGGCTTGATCTTCTGGGCCAGCTCCTATAGCATCTCTGGCTATGTAGTCAGCTGTCTCTCCCAATGGCAGTTGGAAGCTCCTCTTCCTTTCTTGGCATGTATAGAATGGAACAATTTACCTCACAATTCACATTCATTTATGAGAGATTAGAACACTATAGATACTCAACAAGTTTGCATCTTTTTTTGCCTGCTTTTATTTATGTTTTACTATAGACATATTTAATTAAATTCATTCCAGTATGTATGTATGTACACAAAAATATATGTACTATTATTTTAGATCAAATATGATACTTATTCAATGACATATTCACATTTTAATATGCTCTTTTCAAGAGATCATAGATTTGTTAGTTGGAACCTAAGTTTTTAGAAAAGCAGTGCAACCAGAGATAAATATTACTTGTGAAGGATGTTTTCCATGTTCAAGTTAAGAGCCTATAACCACTCCATGGACTTTGAAATTATGCTATGCTGTGCTAACACAGCATAACAGTTAGTCCAAACCATGACACTAATAAACCAAAAAGTCCTATATACTCAAATTAAAACTTTACGAGAAAAAAACAATTAATATTTTATAAAAGCATAAAAGGATATACATCAAACACAATAGAATGGTTCTTTGGGTCAGAGAATAGAATGGGAGGAGGAGATAATAGTGAAGAAATGCATAAATCAGAGAATGAATAAAACAAGAGGGGTACTTCCTATGTTACAAATTAAGGAGCATGATCAACTTAACCTTCTGCACCAGGAGTTCAAATAATATTAATTTGTTTGCATTTTAGCTTCCTTTGGGGTCAGTGGTTCAATATTGGATGCAAATTATGGTGACCTAAAGCGCTTTCAGAATAGTGCCCAGATTTGGAGCCAACTCCTAGATTTTTTTATTTAAGAGACAGAGGTGGAAATTATACATGTGCATTTTTTCTCATTAAATATTACAAAGTGAGCACATCTGTGTGCCTATAATGCAAAACAGAATATTACCGGCATCCGAGATGCTGCTTTCTTTGGGCAGTAGTACTTAAAAAACAAAAGCAGAAACCCTCCAGATGTGATTCTAATGTTCATACAGGACTGAGGACCCTTCTTCTAGTTTATATTCAGGCAGATGCCTTCTTCTGTTGCAGCATTCTTTCTCTTCCTTTGCTTTTCTTCCCTCCCTCCCACCCTCCCTCCCTCCCTCCCTCCCTTACTTTCTTCCTTCCTTTGTAATATTCCAAGCATCACTTATTTATAGTGGGTAGGGATGATTTGTAAAGCATCCTTGTGTTTACATCTTAAATATGCATTTATTTTCTGAAACTTGATTGATAGATAACTTTACGTAGGTTTTTAGAATAATTTGCCACTGAAATCTGATAATATTTTCCATTGTCTTTGAGCATCCAATTTTACTGAAATCAGTTTGGTTTCATTTGTTGTGCACATCATTTTTATGATCTTTTCCCTGGAAGATTTCTTGATTTTCCCTTTATCTCTGAAGCCCTGAAATGTCACTAGACTGTATCAATATGTAACTTTCTGCTATATACCCAACTCCATACCTCATAGGTGTTTTGAGTCAAAATTTTTAATAATTCGTTGAATATTTCCTTGCTTTTATTAACCATTAACTCCTCTTATAATGCTTATTAGATTAACATTGAACCTCCATGTTTTTTATATATATCTTATTTATTTATGTATAATTTTATATGTAATATATAATTAAATATATATATAACATTATAGAAACTTAAACATAATCTTTCTAATACTTAGTTTGGTCTTGCTTCATTGTTCTCTTATTCAATTAAAATTTTAATTTCCACAAACTCTTATTCTCTAATGGTTCCCTTTTTTAATAATAATCTATTTTTGTTTTATGGATATAATATCCTCTTAAACTTCTCTGAAGAAACTAATTGGAATATTTTAAACTTTCATTTTGGTTCCTAAAGTAGTTCTGTCTTTTGTAAAGTTAATTTTTTAGTTTACTCATTTTGATTTTTACCAATTAATGCTGTTGGTAATGCTATTGGCTTTCCTCTAATAATTGGTGATTCTTAGATATAGGTTTGTACTTACCGACTGATGGAATATAATGATTAATAGAAGCAGGTGTGTTATGTTTCTCTGACAGACACTCCATTATGAGAGGTTTTTTTGTTGTTGTTTAACAGGAAGAGGGGCTCTTTTTGCATGGACAGGAGGGGTCAGTTACCTCCTGCTCTGTAGGTTACTGTACGGAACAGCCTGGCTGCCTGGGGAATTGCATAATTAGGCAAAGTAAAAAGGGCTTTATTCTGAGATTAAAACTCTTTATGGATATGGCTCCTGAGTGGAGCTGCTGCTCCTCTTCCCTTCCTCCCTCGGCATCTCCTCTGGCTGTCTAAATCCCACCTCCTGGCTATTTCCTCCGGGACTCCTATAGGGATGGTAGGTTTATACCCTAGCAGATCAACACCCCTTTAGGAAGTTATTTTGCTTTGAGTTGGCTATTTAATTAAAACGTTATTTGTAAAGTGTTATAATTAAGAGGTGCATTCCTGCCCCTTAGCCTTGCTGAGTTGCAATTTGGAGCTAATCTTTGGTTATTTTGAGAGGGACAGAACTTTCCTGTACTGGGGCTTCTTCTATACTGTTTCTTACTTTAATTTGATCATATTTATTATCTGAAAGTCCCTCAAACTTTCTTGTATACTGATGAGTTTATTAAAATTTTCAAATACTAAGATTTTCATTAAAAATATGTATATCAGTGGGCTTAAAGAGGATGTAGAATATTGTTTGCATTAAGTTTGACATCTTCCACTGAAACTCCTGGTGAATATATGATAAGTGTTAAAAGGAAAATGCAAATAGACACTTGTTAATTCCAGTACATCAATGACCAGCTTCATTAAATTTATGACCAAGAATAGGGCAAAATATTGCTAAATAAAAACAACAGTGAAAATATGAGAGATAATACAAAACAAACATTTAAATGAAAACTTTAGAATCGTAAAAGTAAATAAACTCGAGATGTATTGGTAATTGTAGGTCTATTACACAGATTCATTGTGTTTGCAGATAGGTATGCATGTCTATTTTTCTATTAATTTGTCTGTTCATTTTTCTCTCTATCTATCCAATAGGACTTAAAGGAAACAATAAAAAATGTCCAACTTTCTGAAATGTCTAGGTAAAGAAGAAGATAATGACCCTAAACCTTTGTAATAATATTTAACTTATACCAAGGCTTTATACCACTTTTGTATCACAAATCCTCAAACCCCTTTGGTAGTCTGTGAAGTCTGTGAACAACTTAACAAACTGCTTTTAAATGCACAAAACAATGCACACAAAATTACATAGGAAACCAAGTATACTGAAAAATATTTGTTACAATAACTAAATGTGTTATATATTTCAAATTCAGGTGCATATTCTTTTTCTTGATTAGTCATACCAAATGATAATCAGATTATTGATCTTTTGCAAGAACTATTTACAAAAAATCACTATTTTTATTTCTCATAAATTTCAGAGCTTACATTTTTATTTCCTTTTGCTTCTATCTCTAATACTATTCTAAATTTGTTTTGTTGTTATTTTTCCTAATATATTGGAATATATTACCAAATCAATTTCATTTTTTTTTCTTCAAGTATAAGATTGTTTAGCCCATTGGTGTACTCCTCTGAGTAAAGCTTTACTACATCCAATTCTTTTTCGTGTATACTAATATTACCACTGTTCCAATGTATTTTCCAATTCTTTTTAGTATTTGCTCATTGGCTGAAGAGTTATTTAATAAAATATTCAAAATTTTCAAGTGTATGAGTGATTAAAATTAGAATTTTAGAAAACAATCTCATGTATTCTTCAAGTATATTCATTCACTGTTCTGTTACTAAATATATTTTGTTTTTGCCTGAATGTAATCCTTCATCTTCAGTTTTGGTCCTCTTGTTGTTGCTAAACACGTCTGTATCTCACCTTCATTCTTAAGTGATCGCTTTGCATAAACATAAAATTCTGGCTGGCCTTTTTTTAAGACATTTTTATCAGTTGTTTTTTTTTCCGGCTTCTATTTTTGCTTTTGAGAATTCAGCTGCTTTGTTTTCCTGCATTAAAAAAGTGCCTTTTTAAAGACTTTTTAAAGTCTTTATTTTATTGATCTGCCATTTCATTGTAGCTTCTATCTTATGTCTTTTTAGTAATCTGTTGGGAATTCTGAGATTGGTATTTTTATCAGATCTAAAAAGATTCCTTTTTTAAAGATTTTATTTATTTATTTTTAGATGGAGGGGAAGGGAGGGAAAGAGGGGACAGGAACGTCAATGTGTAGTTACCTCTTGTGCACTCTCAGCTGAGGACCTGGCCTGCAACCCAGGCACGTGCTCTGACTGGGAATTGAACTGGTGACCCTTTGGTTTGTAGGCCGGCATTCAATCCCCTGAGCCACACCAGGCAGGGCTTAAAAAAAAAGTCTTGAATGTTTCCTTTTCCTATTCCCATAATCTTTTTTTAGGGACCCTGAATAGTTCTTAAGACATAGAAGGGTGGGCAAATGTAGATTTACAGTTGCTTGTACAGAAAAATATATGCAGGATATGATTGTTACAATAGATTTATTAACTCTGTTTGACCTACACCCAACTGTAAACCTCCTTTTGCTTACCCCTGTATGTATGATGACTTTTTACTTTGTCCTCAATATCTCCTAACCTGTCTCATATTTTAATTTCTCTATAACTTTGTGCTGCATTCTGGGTGATTTCTTAAATCCAGTATTCCCTTTCAGAAATTCTTCATCCAGTGGTAATATGTGTTTAACAAATCTATTGGGTCAGTTTAATGATTGTGTTTTTTTTTATTTCTAAAAGTTTTATTTAGAAATTTCAAAAAATGTGCCTGGTCATTTTTAAAAATTTCTTGTTTTGTATCATACTTTTGCCATTAAAAAATCTACTTGTTTCATATTCCTTACCTGATAATATCAATATGTTGTGTTTGGAATATTATTCTGTAGGCTTTGATCTTTTTTCCTGCTAATATTCTCTCTCTCTCTCTCTCTCTCTGATGATAGTTACTTTCCTCATTTTGGAAGTTTTTTGAGGCTGATGTTTAAAAGTAATTTTCCAGAGATTTTTTCCTGGTTTCTGCAGGTAAGAGTGGATACTAACAACCTAAGATCACTTAATATTTGATTTATGGATTTTGTGGGCTAGATATGTTGTATTAGGTGATGTCAATCTCAAATAAGGGTACACTTATGCTTGGGAAATTTCAGGAAAACTTTTTTTCCTTTCTAGCTTTATGTAGCTAGATAGCCAAATATCCTACCATACCCTTCTTGGGGTTCCCTCCCCCACTTTTTAATTCGACCACAGAGTGAACTGCCTTCCAGGATCCCAGGCTCTGTGTGGTTGTTTCTGATCCAACCTTCTGTTTTGGAGTTCTCCCTAAACGCTAATTTTGAATGTTCTCTATTCCTGTGGCGCACTAAAGTCCAACCTTTATGTCAACATAATGTTTCCTTTCCTTCCTAGATGTCTCTAAAAGCTCTTGTGTCTGGGCCAGCTCATCCATGCATTTAAATATTATTTAAAAAATATCTAATGAGCATACCTGTGCTCCAGATTCTGATTTCTAAATACTATTATATACAAATGGCTGTCCCAGGACTGGCTTAGGGAAAGTACCCAGTGAGCCCGACACATCTTGGGTCAAAAAGTAAGCAAGCTCTCAAAGAATGGACCCATCACAAGGACCTAGGAAGCTTTGGAATATGTTGAACACCAAAATAATAATTAATATAATTGACTGCAACCATTAAATATGTGAAAATCTATGAGTTCATTGTGAAGTCAGAGAGTGAGAGATATACTACTGAGGAGATTATTACACTAACTTCTTATCTTCAAAATTAGTAATTAAATGGAAAGTTAAACATTTAGTGTAACTCTTGGAGGAAGGTCACTGTAGTCCATGGTGATGAGATAAAGCTCTTTCTTTTTTCTTCAACAGAAGTTTAAAAATGCCAGTTAAAAAGGGAGAGGAAATGATTGAATTAGACAATGGCCATTTTGTGACCCTAAGAAAAATAATTCAGCAAAGGAACATCCCCAGAGGCTAAAATCATTAGAGGAAATCTTGTTGAGGAACAACATATCGAGACCCAAGTATCATCCCCCAACATTACTTGCTAATTTCAATGGGCAGAAAAAAGATGCCTTATACTAGTGAGAGCTGGTAGTTAGCATCCTGACCATATGATGAAAAGTAGTCTTATGTACCTCTGGATGAAGTGTCACTAGTTATTCAAAGTACTGTTGCTCAAAATGCTACCCTGAATCAAATTAAGCCTTTACATTTAACTTCCTGATTGTAAAAAGCACAGGCGTTTAGAAAAAGAGAAAAAAAGTGATATCATGAAGAAAAGGTGGATCCCAGAATATGGGATTTTGTTTAGTTATACTGGCTAAGTCTCTTTGAAATGTCAGATGACACAGGGGAAAAAAACTAGAAAGCACGGTTTTTGATTGAATCCAAGTTTTAAAAAGAGGTTAAAGTACATTTTTGAAAAATATTGGGTAAATTTCAAAATGGAAATTTGAAATTAATAATTATTAAGTATGATAGTGATGTTTGCATTAAAGTTCTTTAAAGGGGGAAAAACTCGATAGAGGATGTGTGCATGGGTGTGTGTGACTTTAATGAATTGGCTCATGTGACTATAGATGCTTAGCAAGTCCAAAATCTGATGGGAAAGGTTGTCAGACTAGAGTTCAGGAAAGATTTATAGTTTGAGGCCAGTCTGCTGACAAACCACAAAGAGCTGATATTGCAGGTCAGGTCCAAAGGCCATTTGCTGGCAGAATTTTCCTTATTCAGGGAGGTCAGCCTTTTGTTCTATTTAGGCCTTGAACTGATTGGATGAAACCCGCCCATATTACTGAGGGTAATCTACTTTATTCCAGATTACCGATTTAAATGTAAACATCATCTAAAAATATCTTCATGGAAATATCCAGAATAATGTTGTCCCAAATATTAGGGTGCTGTGGTCCAGTCTAGTTATATAACTATCATATCATTGTAATAATGTAAAAGCCAGTTCTCATTCTTAGTAGATACATATATGAATACTTCGTGATGAAGTGTCAAAATGCCTGCAGCTTACTTTCAAAAGATTCAGAAGATATGGACATATGTATCTGTTCACAAACATGTATATCCATACACATATATACCCACAAATAAATATGCACACAAACATACATCTACATACACATACATACCAACAAGTAAATATATACATGTGGCAAAAATGTGGACAAGTATTTATTCTAAACATTGGGTATAGTAAGTTAAAGCTTTGGGGAATTATTTTTAGATTCAGATTTTCAGTTGTTCAGTACTTTGAAGAGTTTTTCTGGATGTGTACTTTAAGATATATGCACATAGCACTTAATAAGTAATATAATTTTTTGATAAATGGTCTAGCCTTATAGTTCTTCTAATTATTTTTAGTAATTTGCTATGACTTTGAGAAATTAAATTGTCAAAGCCCAGTGTGTGAAGTTATCTTTTCACGAAGCATTAAGTTAGTGCTTCTATAATTTAGACTCAAGTTTATTGGAATGTGTTATAACTGTCTTGAAGAGAACTTGATATACATCAAAGCATGTGTTCATGATTAGTTCAATTAATATTAATGTTTCAGTAACTCTAGGTTTCACATATTTAATATATTCTATTTGTTAGCGTGTATGTTATTCTTTTATGTATTATTTAAAAGTAACATAGTTACATAATATTCATGTACTTATATTTATTTAGCCAGAAATGTAACTCTTTTGATTATAAACAAATAATATTTATTTCTACTTTGGAATGTTCTTTTATATGAGAGCATTTGTCATCTTTCCCCCCCTTAATTCTCTACTAACAGGGATGTGTACTTATTAGAAATAAAGCAATCAATGGAAGAATAGGAGAAAAAATTAATAAAAAGTCCTATTTAGAAATTTTCCTGAAGAATAGTAATTTGTTTCTTTAGGTTATACTCTTTTGAATGTTTCTAGCTACAGTTACATAAAAATCCTAAGTTCTCTGATGAAAGTATACAGTTCAAATATTTATTTAAATGTTAAAGACATGATCACTTCAGATATAATAAAAAACCTTAATAATATTTAAAAAACTTAATTAAGACAAGCACATTGAGATCTTAAAGGACCTAAAATAATAAATTTCTGGTTATTTTGTACTTCAAATCTTGTATGCCCATCAGTCTTTGACTTTTACACATGTTTAATTAAAATCATATTTAACTTGTGTGTGATTAGCTTACTTAAAATAATCAATTCTACTCTAGAATAAACTAATGGAGCACAATAAATTTAAACAATATACTTACATGTTTTATTTTTCTTCTTTTCTTTATTATTCAGTAGAGGCATTTGATATCTTCAAGGAAAAAACATTCCAAATAGCAAAAGTCATCTCTTCTCTCAAAGAATATCTGGTAAGCAGAATTCTAGTTAAATACACTTTATTAAAATAGATTCTGTGTTTCCACTAGAGAAGAAACACTGTGAGGTGAAAGAATATCTTGGTTTCACCTTTGTGTTTTTAATTGGTCATATAAACAGTGACCAGCTGTAAGAACTCTTATTTATTAAGAAGTGAGAATGAAATTCAAGTATTGTAATTTACATAACTGTGGAACAATCAATGTACTTAAGCAAAAATAACTTCACAAATAATTTTAAATCCAAACAAAATTAGCTACTAGTCTGGTTTTCCTACCGGTTTTTAAAAGACCAATACTGTGGCAATTTTAGGCACTATTTCAAATTGTCTTTATTTTTACTAAAAATATAGGAACAATGAAGTGAGAAAATGGTTAAATAATGAGATAAAGCAGAAATTTGGGAATCAGAATAGCTGTGTAACATTAGGTAAGTAGTTGTCTCAGCATCCGTATTTTTTGAAAAGATACAGAATAGTACAAGCATTCCCCACATGTTGCTCTATTGTCCAAGTGGACAATGATGTAGGACTTCGATAAACATAAGAATTCTCAAGTTATCCTCGGTTATTGTAAACCTCAATTCTGTCCTTCTGGCTTTTTAGCTTCTACCTCATTCTCTGCTTTTCCTGTTACACATCTCTTGTCCACCAATACTAAACGCACAGCCTTCTGACCCCAATCAGTTTTTTTCTTTCTAGCATAACTATTACTCCTAAAATATTTGCTCTGTTATAACAGATGAGCACTTAGTAGGCTTGGACATTTGATGTGATGCTTTTCTTATATATGTACCAGCAGTTTGTCAGAATTCAAGCTGTGTGTATGACAGTGACATTTTAACTGTCCTTTTAAGGGCCAGTTTTGAACATCTGTGTATTTGTTAGGGTATCAGTGCTTTACACTGTCACCTAGTGGTGATTGCTTGTCCACCAACAGGATAATTTTGGTACAACTGTCTTTGTTATACAACTGTTTTTATAATTACTTGAATACTCTACTCAACCAATTTTTATTGAGTGGCTAGTATGTGCCAAGTCCCGTTTTAGGCACAAAGGCTACAATAGAAAAAGGAAACAACAAAAAGCAAAAAACAAAATCTCTGTCTTTGTGGAGCTTAAATGCTATTGCAATTTGTTCTCTTTTTGAAATAAAAATGAGAAAAAATAGAAAAATAAAGAAATCTTTATTATTTGAGAAGGATAAATACATAATTTTGTACAAATGAAACTAATTAGGTGCTAAAAGTGGAAATTTTTAGATGTGGATGAATGCTCATTGGGCCGAAGCTGTTCAGCTATGTTTAAATAGCAATACAAAATTCTGAAAGGATATAATTATCTAAGTGCAAAATATTAAGGACTTCACAATGTGTTATTCTAAATGTATTGCACACAAATACTTTAGACTGTGATTTATTTTCCAGAGAGTTATGTGTCAGCAATTCTGAAACTATTTTATGTGTGTTCTGGGACTGAGAAAATATATTGTGGATAACAACAGCCAAAAGTCTTTTTTTTTCCCATGGAGAATCGTTACAGTACTTCCCCTTTTTACAAAGGGGTATAGTTAGAATGAACTGTTTGTTGCTGGGCTGGAAGTGGAGGCACCATCTAATTCCCTATCTGTATGGCTGTGTATGCACATATTTCTGAACTCTTCATTCAGAGGGCCTAGCAGCTGGACAACCTAGCAGCACTGAGCACACCTAATGCCCAAATCTTTGTTTTTATGTATTATTTTTAATAAAATGAACTAGTACTTTTTGGAAATATTGAATCCAAGGTTGGGACAGAGAAAGTGCAAAATGAACCTGGAATAATGTGAGGTGTAAGAAAGTAAGCATGTGTTCAAAAAAATTACAACAGCATGTTAAAAGGTACTAGAGCCAACTTGGAGTTCCCAGCGGCTGCATCAGAAACAATTAGAGCAAAAAAAAAATAATGATATTGGTGAAGTAAAACCCATAAAGTAAAATAAAATTTTATGCATTTATACTGGCATAAATATATAATTGAAATCAAAATTAAAGGGAAGTAAAGGATAGATAGCTCTTGCTTGTAATAATCATTGCTGGCAAGAATCATCTGTGGATCTTGAAATTAATGGAAAAATTACTATGAGAAACAATATATCCATAAATTCAAAGTAAACCTCCATAAGATACTTATTAACTATACAAAGAAAAATGGTAACTTTCTAGTGGACAAACCTTGCAGATGTCACCTTATCCACGTGATCAAAGACAACAGCAGCAGTAATATAACAAAAGTCTCAAAAATGCGTAACTTAAATTTAATCACAAGAAAATAGACAAACCTCATTGAAGGATTTAAATAACTGGCTGACCCGTACACTTAAAAAGTTTCAAGGTCATGAAAAACAAAGAACTGTCCAAGGTTAGACACAACTAAGGAGACATGGCAACTAATGCAAAGTGCAATCCTGGGTTGGAGCTTGGATTAGAAGAATACAGTAATTGGTGAAAGTTGAAAAAGGTAGTTTCCATTCCTCGTTTTGATCATCTGCACTATGGTTATGTAAAATGTTCACTGTTGCAGTAGCTGGAGGAAGGGTATACAAAAATTCTCAGTACTATTTTTGTAAATAGGTAATATTTCAACATGAAAAGTTAAAAAACAAAAATTAAATTAAAATATTTAAATTAAGAAATATTTTATATGGTAAAATGTAATCTTCACTTCCAATCCCAGTAAGACATAAACCTTGTCAATTTGCCATTATATTTACATATATTGAAACCTTGTATGATTTTAGGAATTCATTTTGTAATTCCTTCAGATAATCTGCTGAGTGATAGAATCATTAATAATGACTAATTGAGTATATATATTTTATAATAGGTACAAAGCTACCAGATAATTAAAAACAATTATACCTGAATTCCAGTGACAATGGCAATTATAATTTAGTGTTTGTCAGTGGTTTTCAAACTTGAGATAATATCAAAGGCACCTGAAGAGCTTGTTAAAATGAGAGATTTTGGATCCACCATCCCAGTTTCTGATTCAGTAGGTCTGGGAAAAGGCCTAAGAATTTGCAGTCCTAACAAGTTTCCAGGGAATGCCTGACAGGGTTGGTCATGGGACCAGGCTTTAACAAACACATAATAGTTTGAAATTTTAGTATTAATGTATCACTACAACTCTATCATTTCTAGTGCATATAGTTACATATAAAAACCAAGAAAAAAGGCTCATTGTAACTTCATTTTTATGAGTTGATAATCCAGAATATAAATATTGCAAAATTACAAATTATTTTCATGGTGACATTGAGATCCTGGTGCCCAACCGTCATGGAATTAGTGGGTGGGGCTTTGAGAGGTGCTTAAATCCTGAGAGTGGGGCTTTCACAAGTGGGACTGATGCTTTATAAAAGAGACTCCAGGGAGACTCCTATCCTCCTCCACCATGTAAGGACACAGAAGCGCTCAGCTCTAGCAACCAGGAGAGTCCTTGAGAGAGAGTAACCATGCTGGCTCCTTAATCCTGGACTTTCAAGCCTCCAAACTGTGAGAAATAAAGATCTACTCACTGATTGCAGGCTCCCCCATCTGTAGTATTCTGTCATAGCTGCCTGACTAGATAATGACAAGGTATGCTATGTAAGGTATTTGGAGATCTTCATTTCTGTTCTTACAACAAAGACAAAGCTGGATGAGCTGAGAAACAGTGACTTTCCCTGTACCTATCAGAGAATTGAGGCTGCAGGACTAATGGTCAGCCTGGAACCTCGAGAGACAGACACATCCAGCCAGATGCAGCTAAGAGTTGCTAACTGGATGGAATCTCTGGATTATAAAGTGGTAGAAACATTTAAACAGTAATTTTGATGAATTGCTGGAGGGTGAGAAAGCCATGGGGCTGTCATCTCAGAAGGTCCTCCACATTCTCCTGGTATTTCCCTCCAAGAATCTCATCTGGTTCTCAGGGTGAAGATCCAAGAAAAATATCCTCAAAACTCCTGCATGGGATGAGGATGAGTAATTATTGTGAAATAATGCCTGAAGCCTTCTTCAAAACAAAGTTCTACTCTTCCTCTTCAGGGCAAGAGCCTTATTCCAGCTCAGAAAAGAGTAGCTCTAGCTTTGTTGTCTTACCTAAAAAAAATGTCAATAGTGAACAGAGCTTCAAGAAAATTAATTGAGAATGCTGTAGTCTGGGAAGGGAGAAGGGAGCAAAAGAAATAAAAAGCTAGACCACTGGAAAACACTTTTGAGCATCCCAGCCTTGAGGTACAAAATTATAATATGCCCCCTTACCCACACCTTCCTGTGATGCTCATATACAATGACCATGATTACAGCTGAGAGAACTGCAAACACAGTGTAGTTCTGAGGAGTAGTAGTACTTAGGGAAGGCCAGAGTCAAGACAGAAAACAAAAACAAGGACACTAGAGCACTGTAAGCCTCTGGCATCTATAGCTACAGCAAACATTAAACATAGCCTAAGTCCTACCCAGATAACATAAATCTTCATACTGTTTGCCTCAGTTGCTATACCCTAGTGCAATGTGTTCATTTTTATTTCTTTTTTAAAAAGATTTTATTTATTTATTCACTTTTAGACAGAGGGGAAGGGAGGAGGAAAGAGAGAGAAAGAAATATCAATGTGTGGTTGCCTCTCATGTAGCCCCCACTGGGGACCTGGCCTGCAACCCAGGCATATGCCCTGATTGGGAATCAAACCAGCAACCTTCTGGTTTGCAGCTTACACTCAATCCACTGATCTACACCAGCCAAGGCTCATTTTTCATTTAAAAATTGCATGACATTCCAAAAGGCAAGAAAATGCAGTCATAAGAAACTCTAAGAAAAATACAAAAAGAAATGTTAGAAATCAAAATGAAGAATTCCTTTGTGGATCATCAATAGACTGGACATGTCAAAGAAAGAATCACTGAGCTTGAAGATATGTCAGTAGAATGAACAAACCACAGATGCTGGAAGAAGGAAGCTCAGAGAACACACAAGAATAAATACAGCAAACAAACAAACAAACAAACAAACAAAAAACCCCACAACCAAGCACATCATTTAAAATGCAGAAAAAGGAAAGAGAACATCCTGGAAGAAGCTAGCAGGTGAAAACACACCTTATCTATAGAGTAACAGGGATAAGAATTATGGCAAACATCTAGTAAAAAATCAAGCAAGCAAGAAGACCAAGGAGGAATCAGATTTTCAAGTATTAAAATAAAGAAAAATATCTACCAGCCTAGAATTTTATATCCAGCAAGCTCAATCAAAAGTAAAAGAGTAAGAAAGACTTCCTTAGATAACCGAAAAACAAGGGAATTCATCATCATAGATACTCCTGGCGAGAAATCTTAAAAGAAACTCTTCACAGAGAAGAAAAATGACCTAGATCAGAAACTCAAATCTACATAAAGAATGTTGGAGAAAGAATAAATGAAGTTAAAATAAAATATATCCTGTGTCTTTAAAATTTTTATCTAAAAGATAACCATTGTTTAAAAAATAATAGTAAGAATTTACTGAATTATATAGCATCTGGGCACAGTAAATGAATGACAAAAGTGATGTCACAAGTAATGGAAGGGAGAAATTGGTAGTTCTGAATTATAAAAATACCAAAAATATTTGCATTACATATGAAGTGGTACAGTGTGATTTGGAGGTAGACTTATGTTAGTTTAAAATGCATATTGTGAATACTAGGGCCACCATTACATTTTTTTAAAGGAGTATAATTGCTACATTAAGAGAATAATTAAAAGGGAGTCACGAAATGCTTCATTAAAAGTAAGGAAGGCCATAGACACACACAAGTGATTGCAGTAGCTGTATGCAGGAGCCAGAGTGCAGGTAACCCATCCTGGAAGGACAGGGGCTGGGGCGAGTTTGCCTGGCATCATATTCTTCTCTTTTATATTAGTGACTATTTTATGGACTTTGGCATTTTATTAAATAGCTTTTTACCTTAAATATGTTTATTTCTATGGAACTTAATTTTTATTTTTATAAGCAATCAAGAATAAATGCCTGCCTTCCTGTCAAGATGGAGGCGTATGTAGAAATGCTGTGCCTCCTCGCACAACCAAATTTAAAGACAACAAAGTTTTAGTAACCAAAGCACAGCCAAACACAGAAAATTGAACTGTACGGAAGTCTGACAACAATGAACTGTTCAGCCAGACGGGTAAGAGGGGCGGATCCAGCGGCGGAGTGGGGTCGGGCAGGAAAGATCTACCAGACCTACCCAGGTGCAAAACCCAGGTGGGCAGGCAGCCGTGAGCAGATCCCAGATGTGGGGTAGCAACGGGCAGACCCAGTGAGGGCGCAAGGCAGCAAGCTGACTACGGTCACACATTCACACAGAGATAAACCAGGCAAAGGAGCAAGCAGTGAAGCAGACCATGAGGGCCCCAGCAGCGGGAGGCAGCAGAGGGAACTGCTATTGCCCCCCTTTGACCCTGCCTCCACATACAGCATCACAATCCAGCGACCTCGGTAGCCCTGCCCTGGTGAACACCTAGGGCTCTGCCCCTCATGTGTAACAGGCACGAACAGACCAAAACATTATGGCTCAAGAAGAACTCAAAGCCCCAGAGCCAATAAATCTAAGTGATGAAGAAGTAGCCAAACTTTCAGATGCACAGTTCAAAACACTGGTGATCAGGATGCTCACAGAACTGGTTGATTTTAGTCACAAATTAGAGGAACTTATAAAGGCTAAACTAATTGAAATGGAGGGAAATGCACAGGAAACCAAGAGTGATGGAAAGGAAACTGGGACTCAAATCAAGGGAGTGGACCAGAAGGAAGAAAAAAATGACCAAATAGAAAAGGATGAAGAAAGAAGAATTCAAAAAAATGAGGAGAGGCTTAGGAACCTTCGGGACATCTTTAAACATTCCAACATCCGAATTATAGGGGTACCAGAGGGGGAAGAAGAAGAGCGACAAGTGGAAAACTTATTTGAATAAATAATAAAGGAGAACTTCCCCAATCTGGCAAAGGAAATGGACTTCCAGGAAATCCAGGAAGCTCAGAGAGTCCCAAAGAACTTGGACCCAAGAAGGAACACACCAAGGCACATCATCATTACATTAGCCAAGATTAAAATGAAGGAGAGAATCCTAGAAGCAGCAAGAGATAAGGGGACAGTCACCTACAAAGGAGTTCCCATCAGACTGTCAGCTGATTTCTCAGAAGAGACCTTACAGGCAAGAAGGGGTTGGAAAGAAGTATTTCAAATCATGAAATCCAAAGACTTACATCCAAGATTGCTCTATCCAGCAAAGCTTTCATTTAGAATGGAAGGGCAGATAAAGTGCTTCTCAGATAAGATCAAATACAAGGAGTTCATCATCACCAACCCCTTATTATATGAAATGTTAAAGAGACTTATCTAAGAAAAAGAAGATAAAAAAGATGAACAGTGAAAGGACAGCAAACTCATAGTTATTAACAACCACATCTAAAACAAAAGCAAACTAAAAGGACAGCTAGATCAGGAGCAGAATCATAGAAATGAAGATCACATGGAGGGTTAGTAATGGGAGTTGGAGGAGGAAAAGGGGGGAGAAGGTACAGAGAATAAGTAGCATAGACGGTAGGTAGAAAATAGATAGGGGGAAGGGCAAGAATAGGGGAAATACAGAATCTAAAGAACTTGAGACACATAACATAAACTAAAGGGGGGTTGGAATGGTGGGGGAGGGAGTGTGCAGGATAGAGGGGAATGAAGGGGGGAAATAGAACAACTATAATAGCATAATCAATAAAATATATTTTTTAAAAAAGGATAAATGCCTAATTATTTAGAATTCAATATTTTATGAAGTCCTTTTCCTTCCATTTGCTCATGGAGTTGTATAAACATTCTCATTCTTCAGCTTATTTATACCATTGATCTTTATAAATGCACAACTTTATTAACAGTAACATTTGCAAAGTCATTTAGTTTAAAAATGTTTGTTCTTGAAATGATTGTAAGTTCTGTTTACCAATGTACTTTGGGATTATTAGAATATATATGTGTATATATCAGTCTATTAAATTCAAAACATGAAAACATTAAAAAATTTAAAAAAAATAAAAGAAGGCCAAAAGACAGGTGAAGGAAGAAACAAACAAAAAACCAAATAGACACAATGAATAGAAAACAAAAACATGGTAGATATTAATTCAACTATATACCATTATCGCTTTAAGAGTGAATACCCCAAAATACCCCAATCAAAAGATGTAAATTGCCAGAGTGGATAAGAAAACAAGACCCAACTATAGGCTGTATACAAGGAACCCACTTCAAATATGAAGGCTCAGATAGGTTAGAAGAAAATGGACGGAGAAAGATACACTATCCTAATACTAATCAAAAGAAAGCTGAAGTACAAATATTAATTTTAGACAAAGCAGACAAGAAAGCAAAAAAAGTCAGAGATAAGAAAGAACATTACATAATGATAAGGAGATCAATCCCCTAATATTACATAATAACTACTAATATTTATGCAGCTAAAGACAATCATCAAAATATATGAAGCTAAAACTGAGAGAATTGAAGTAAAAAAGAAACAAATCAACTTTTGCTGGTGCATACTTTCACATCCCTCTCTCAGTAACTGAGAGAGCAGGCACAGATCACTGAGAATACAAATGATCTGCACAGCACCATTGATCACTTGGATCTAGGTGACATTTGTAGAACACTCCACCCAGAAACAGCAGAATGTGCATTCTCCCCAAGCTCACATGGAACATTTACCAAAATAGACCATGCTCTGGACCATAAAATATACCTTATAATTTTAGAAATATAAAAAGCATACAAAGTATGTCCTCAGACTACATGGAATTAAATTCAATTAGAAATCATTAACAGAAAGATAGCTGGAAAGTAAAACTACATTTTGAGTTAATTTTTATAAAAAATGTAAGGTCTGTGTCTAGGTTCATGGTTATGCATATGGACATCCAATTGTTCCAGTATCATGTCTTGAAAAATACCATTGAGTGGTCTTTGTACTTTGCAAAAACCAGTTGGTTATTTTTTGTTTGGGTCTGTTTCTGGGCTGTATGTTTTGTTCCATTGATGTATGTGGCTTTTGTCTTCATTAATGTTAATATAACAAGTCTTGAAATTAGATAATGGCAAGACCTCCACTTTTGTTCTTTAATATTATGTTGGTTATTATGGTTCCTTTAACTTCCATATAAATTTTAGGATCAGCTTGTCGATAGCTACAAAATGGCTTGTGGTGATTTTTGAGTGGCTTTGCATAAAATATGTAGATCAAGTTGGAAAGAATTGACACTTTAAAAATACTAACTATTCCAATACATGAGCATGGGATATTATTCCACTTTTAAAAGATGTTCTTTGACTACTTTCATCAGAGTTTTCTAACTTCTCACATACAGATTTTGTGTATATTTTGTTAGAGTTATTATACACGATTATTTTTATTTTGGTGCTTTCTGTTATTGATTTCTAATTTAAGCTTCTGAAATCTAATTTAAGCTTTAGAAAAAGCTCTAAATATTCCATGGAATGTTGGCCACCGAACTCTTTAGAAGGCGGGGGAACTCCATCAAATTCAAATTGATGACTCTGTATGTCGGAATCAGAGTGTGCTCTACAGGGTTACAGCTCAGGACAAGAATAAAAGCAGTAGGGACTGACTGATGTAGTACATTTAGATATGTAACAACTGTATCCAAACATTTTATATATGTTCCCTGAACGTACCCTGGTCTTAGACTTTGATTACATGTCACTCTTATACCCATCTATTCTGAGGAGTTCAGATGAGGGCATTAAGCATGTTCATTAACATTTTGGGGGTACATGCATAGTCTTATACATCTGTAAAAAATGACTTGTCATTGTTTTAATAAAGGTAGAAGCTTCTTTTTGAGAAGTTTCTCTTTTCCTTTGAGGACTCACTGTACCTCCCAGTAATCTGGGATATAGGCTATGCCTTTCATTCTGCAAAGGCTTGAAACAAACCTAAAGTGAAAATGCTAAATAGTAGCAAGGAGATGGGGATTTTTCAGTAAAAGTCTTACAAAGACAAGTTTGATCCTGACTCATGCATTGACCTTGCATCATGGCACCTTGGGATGGCCTTCTTTTATCTTTAAGAGAGACTTTTTAGAATAGGTTGTAGACACAGAATATTGATTTTTAAGTTTTGTGATGATGATGAATTTTGAGTTATGTCTATAGTCTTCTCAGGTCTGTGTGTTGCTAAGATTCTTAGGGAGTCCAAAGAGAATAAAGAAAGCATTTTTTAAAGCAACTGTATTGTAATGATGGTGAGAACAGGGAAGATGGAGGTGATTTAGAAGATGTTCTTAGTCAATTCATACATTCACAAAACACTTTACTGCAAAAAGCACCAAAGCACCTTACTGGTTGCTCAAATTTTCTAGCTTTGGCCATTGGGAACTCTCGCAAATATCTGATTTTTGTTTATGTTCATTTTTTTTTAGTAAAATGTTCATGTTAATATTATGCAACATGTTAAATGTTAACATGTTAAGATCACTAGATCTCACCCCACGTGACCTTTTTTGGTTTCCCCTGATGAAAAAAGTCCTCAAAGGGAAACACTGTGCCCATGTGGAAGAGGTGAAACAAAAAATGGCAGAAGCACTAAAAGGCATCAGTGTCAACAAGTTCAAAACCTGTTTTGAGCAGTGGGAAAAAACAAACATCTCGATGGGTATATTGCATCAAATGAAAAGTAATTTTAAGGTGACTGAAGTTTAAACATGTAAAAATAAATACACAATTTTTTATAAATAAAGTTCATTTTGGGGGTTTTCCCCTCATATCTTGCAATCATGCTATAGTTGATTATTAGTTCTAGGAGTAGATTATTTATGGTTTTCTACATGAACAATCATGTCTTTTATGAAAAAATACATTTAGTTCTTCCTTCCCAACCTGTATACCTTTTCTTATCTCTACTCCCTCCTTCCATCTCCCTTCTTTCTTTCTTCATCTACTGCATGCACTAGGACTCGTAATATTTGTACTACATTGAACAGGAGTGGTGAGGTGGGACATTCTTGTCTTGACATCAAGTATTAGGAAAAAGTATCTTATTTCTCACCATTAAATATGATATTAGTTTTTGGAGTTTTGTAGCCATACTTTATCACCCTGAGAAAGTTCCTTTATTCCTGGTAGCTGAGAATTTTATCACCAGTGGTGTTGAATTCAAAAGCTTTATCTTTGTCAATTCATATGGTCATACGACTTTTTAGCCTCTTGGCATGGTAAATAACAATGACTTGTTTTTAAATGTTTAACCAGCCTTCTATATTTGGAATAAATCCCACTTGATCAGAATGTATAATGTTTTTATATGTTGTTATATGCAATTTGGTAACATTTTGTTGGGGATATTTACATCTATGTTTAAAAGAGATATTGGTCTGCAATTTTTTTCCAGAGACGTCTTTGTCTTGTTTTGGTAATATGGTGATTGACAGCCTCATAGAATAAATTAAAAACCGTACCCCCTGCTTCCTGTTTTTAGATGAGATTGTGGAGAATTATTTCTTCCCTAAATGGTAGAGTTTGGCAGAATTTACCAGTGATATATTCTGGGCTTGGTGTTTTCTTTTTTAGAAGGTTATTAACATTTGTTAAATTTCTTTAATAGATATAGATCTATTCAGTTTATCTGTACTTCCCAGTGTGAGTTTTGATAGCTTTTGTCACTCACAAAATTGGTTTATTTGAACCAACTTACCAAATGTGTTGCTCACCGTATTCTCTTAATACCCTTTTAATGTACCTCTGATAAGTTGTAATGAGATTTTATTTCTGAATTTGATAATTTATGTCTTCTCTCTTTTCCCTTGGCCAGTCTGTGAGAGGCTTACTGCTTTTTTGTGCATTTTTCAAAGAACCAGCTTTTCGTTTTGTTGGTTTTCTCTACTGTTTTTCTATTTTCAATTGTATTGATTTTTTCTCAATTGTATTGTATTATTTCCTTTCTTCTTCCTGTTTTGGCCTATTTTGCTCTTTTTCTTGGTTTCCTAAGGTAAAAAGTAGGTTATTGCTTTTAGATTTTACTTCTTTTCTAACATGTGTTTAATGATATAAATTTCTAAGCACTGCTTCTGTTGCACCCCACACATTTTTAAGATGTATTTTAATTTCCATTTAGTGCAGAATATTTTTAAATTTTCTCTTGACACTTTTTTAACTCATGTATTATTTGTAAGTGTTTTGTTTAATCTCCAAAATTTGGGGATTTTTTTTTCAGTTTTATTTTGTTATTTCATTTTAATTTAATTCCATATAGTCTGAGGATAATCTGCATAATTTGTGTTCATATAAATTTGTAAACTTTGTTGTTTGGTCCAGAGTGTCGTATACCTCGATAATTGTTCCGTGTGAACTTGAGAAGAATGTGCATTCTGCTGCTGTTAGATGGAGTGTTCTATAAATATCTCTTAGATCAAGTTGATTGAGAGTGCTGTTCAGGCCTTCTATAGCCTCATTGATTTTCTACCCACTTTACCTATCAATACTGGCAGAAAGCTGTTGAAGTCTCAACTGTAGTGGTGAATTTATTTCTCCTTGCAATTTTATCAATTTTTGCCTGACATATTTTGATGTTAGGTATATACACATGAATACAATTGTTAGGTGTAATTGAAAAACCAATCACTTCATCATTATATACCCCTTTTTATTCCTGATAATTTTTATTGTTCTGAGGTATGCTGGTTTGAAATTAAAATAGGAAACCAGCTTTTTGACTACATTAATGTGGTATAGCTTTCTCTATTCCTTTACCTTTAATCTGTATAAATTCTTATATTGAAACTCAGTTTCCTGTAGACACTATACAGTTGGTCTTGTTTTATCACCAACTTTGACAATCTCTATCTTTTAATTGGTGCATTTAAAGTTATCATATTGATATCACTGCATGAATACATATATCATTTTGGATCTATTTTTTTCTCTGTTATATTCTTTGTTTCTTTTTCTCTTGTCTTAACTCTGTCTTCTGATTTTCATTAAGTATTCTCCATGATCCCACTTTACTTCTTCTCTTTGTACATCAATTATACTTTAAAAAATATTGGTAGTGATTGCACTACAAAGTTTATATATTTATCACATTTTAGAAGTAAATTTCTGAATTGAAGATTAACATACATGGGGGAAAGTACACTAATAATAAGTATAGAACTCAGTGGATTTTTACAAAGTGAACTGCCTGTTTAGCACATAAATTAGGGAACTGAATGTTACCAGCATTTTAGCAACTCTCTTAGTGTCGTCACTACAACTGAAAGAAACATTATGCTGACTTCTACTGTAGACAAGTTTTGTCTGTTTTTCACTAAAATCTTTGGTGGTTTTATTTTGTTGTTGCTTGTGCTAGCTTTTACAGATGATAGTTGACTTTCTTATTGTTGGACATTTCTAATTGTATGTTCACATTTGTTTATCTTTTTTTTTTAAAAGATTTTATTTATTTATCTTTAGGAGGGAAGGAAAGGAGAGATGGAGAGAAATATCTAATGAGTGTACTCAATCACTGAGAAGGGGCTTGTTATCTAATCTGAAACAAACCTGACTACTCAAATTTTGGATGTTTTCCTCTATAGAGAATTTGTATTTACTTTACTATGAGCTTGGAGGCAATGCCAACCTCATAACACTTTAATACCCATCAAGGTCTCTGGCTTAATATAGGAGTTTCTGGCACAGATCCAGCAGTGTGCTTCTGATCTAATGCTCAGTCTTCCTATTGTAATGTTGATACTTACTTTTCTCATAAGATACTCTAGACTTTTTGGTGTGGTGACTGTTTACTGATCATCACCCACTGGATTTTTCTGCAGTGGTATGGGTAGTGAGATGCTTCCCTCATGTCCCGTGAGCCAAGTGATACAATCAAAGGTACTTATTATGCATCCTTGGGTTGTTTTCTTGAAGAGGGCCTACTAGAATGTCTAGTCAGCCATAGCACTAAGAGCAGAAATCTATATTAAAATTATTCTTAATATAAATATATGTAAATCAATACTATGCCTTTATCTTGATGTATAGTCATAGGAAATTGAGCCAACATCATCACTGTATATATTTTGTAATTAAATCGGTACTTGCAAATGGCATAGTTTTTCTGATATTTTAAGAAATAATGGTCATATAAATATTTTGAAACAATTTTTACAAGTATAAGGCAAGAAATCACAATTTTATTTGAGCTTAGTAAATGTAATATTCCAACAGAATGTTATACTCAGATGATTTTATTTGAGTCAAAGATATCTTGATGTTTCAAGGATGATTGTTTTTTCAAAGTTCATGTGTATTTGTGTTTCTAGAACATATGATATGCACATAAATACATTCAGAAACATAGCTGTCTTTGTAAACCATTTTCTATCGCTGATCCTCAAAGAGATGCCTCATCTTCCCCTTGTATGTGGGGGTTTGTTCCAAATCATCACACCAGATTATAAAAAATGACTAAAATGATTCTTAAAGGTTTGATTGACTCATAGCTTAATCGTACCTACTAGTGAAGCTATTATTAATAAATTATGCTGTCTGGTATATTAGGCAATATGTATCTCCTTCACAAATGTATAAAGCTCTACCTTGAGCATTAGCTCAATCTAGAATTTGCAATACATTAAGATAAATGGATGTGTGTCACTGCCTTGCTGCTGCTCTGTTTGCCAGGCTGGCAGGGTCACCAAAATGGACAGTTTAAATGGAATTTCTGAAGAGGTATTTTTATTTAAGATGAACATTTAATTTTAAGTTAACTCTCATTTCTGAAACTTAATATATGCTATAAAAAGAATTTAAATATTTGAAACCTCTAAATGGTTATTCTGCTTATTGATCAACAGGCCTAATTAAGAGAAAAAAGGAAAATCTAAAACTTTTTCTGCCTTGCTTTTCAGAGCCTGTTACTTAGCCCCAGAGAAAGTAGGGATAGTTTTCCCTTTAGTGTCCCCTTTTATTTTTCAAAAAAAAAAAAGAAAAAGAAAATCAGCATTTTAGCATTATTACAGCTATTTTTCTGGAGTGTGAACTCAGATGGCCCTCTGTGTAAATTATCTCTGGAGTCTGTGATTTTAGCCAAGAAATCTCTGTCCTTATCATTTTTATCTTTCAAGTTAAACAAATGGTCTACACTGAAAACAATATATTATGAATAAGATATACAGGCTAGATAATGGTATTAATAGGCTCACTCAACACTAATCAGAGTAAAAATTCAGCATATAAAAAAGTATGATGGATATTGGGTAGTGGTAGGTTGCTCCCTCTTCTCAAAATAGCTATTTTTCATGACATAACTACTATTCTAAAAGTAGTATAGCAGTTCTACAATCGTACTGTCCACTGAATTGAAGATGAATGTGGATAACTGTTTTAAGACATGTATTTTGGATGAAAAGATAAGCCATATGGCTAGTGAGAAATAAAGCAATATTTGGGCCCAGAAAAAATGTATTTTATTCTCTGTTACAAGGGACGTGGACACCAGACTGTTAACTTTAGACTTTATATCATAGTTATTACAGCTAGATAAAGATGCCAGGTGGTTGAATGTTGAGTGCTCCATGACTGTCAAAATGCAGGAAGTGCCTGTGCCATGAACTTGCTTGTACAGTGATGTTAAAGGTAGAAATTAAAGAGAAGTTCAGCAAATCCACTAAGTTATCAAATCTAATTTATTCTTAGTTTGTATTTATGGAAATTTACTTCTGACCAATGTACTATATTTAATGATGGTCATACCAAGCTAAAGTATCAGTTAATTTGGGGCCAAACAGCAAACATTAAATTTCTAAATTTTCTTTTGGTTAAAAAATGTAATAAAGATACTGATACTATAGTTTATGAATAAAAAGAAATGTTTTGTTTTTCTGTGTTTTAGTAATGATAGCCATAAAGATCAGGACACTATATAAACACTTTCAAATGTATTTCTTTCCTGAATTGATGGATAGCTACTGCTTCCCTTGCCTGGGGAGATACATCTGATAAAATGTTGCCATAAGAAATGTCCGAGATTTTGCTGCCTGTTTTCCTCTATGATTTTTTTATGGTTTCGGGTCTAACATTTAAGTCTTTGGTTCATTTTGAATTTATTCTTGTGTGTGGTGTAAGCAGGTGGTCTAGTTTAATTTTTCTGCACATATCTGTCTAATTTCCCAATACCATTTATTGAATACACTTTCTTTAACCCATTGCATATGCTTGCTTCCTCTGTTTAATATTACTTGACTATAAAGGTATAGATTTATTTTCAGGCTCTCTATTCTGTTCTATTGATCTATGTGTCTGTCTCATATGCCATTTTATGCCAGTATCATGCTGTTTTGATTGCTATGGCCTTATAGTGTAGTTTGATATTAGATAGTATGTTTCTTCTAACTTTGTTCTTCTTTCTTAGTACCACTGTTGTTATTTGGGGCCTTTGTGGTTCCATATAAATTTTTGAAATATTTTCTCTAGTTCTGTGAAATATGTCATTGGAGTCTTGATAGGAATTGCATTGAATCTATAAAAAAGAAATAAATGACGTACGTCAAACTAAAAAGTTTTTACACAGCAAAGGAGATCATGAACAAAATAAAAAGACAACTTGCAAAATGGGATAACATATTCACTGATACGTCCGATCAAAAGCTAATATCAAAAAATTTATAAAGAACTCATACAACTCAACACCAAAAAAACCCAAATAATCCAATTTAAAAAATGGGCAAATGACCTGAATAGAGACTTCTCCAAAGAGGGCATACAGATGGCCAATAGATATATGTCACTAATCATTGCAGAGTAATGCAAAATGAAACCATAATAAGATATCATCTCACACCTCTCAGAATGGCCATCATCAATAAATCAGCAAATAACAAGTGCTGGTGAGGATGTGGAGAAAGGGGAACCCTTTGGGGCTGCTGGTGGAAATGCAGATGTGTGCAACCAGCATGGAAAGCATTATGGGGATGCCTCAAAAAATTAAAAATGGATCTGCCTTTTGACTCAGCTATCCCACTTCTGGGAATATCTGAAGGAACCCAAAATACTTATTTGAAAAAACATAAGCACCCCAATGCGCATTGCAGCATTATTTACAATCGCCAAGATACGGAAGCAGCCCAAGTGTGTCAGCAGATGAGTGGGAGCAGGGTGTGGGGTGGGCAGGGGAGGGCAAAGGGGGAGAAACTAGGACACGTGCAATAGAATAAGAATAAAAATGATATGATTAGAAAAAAAAAACTTTGAGACATTCACACAATGGAATACTACTCAACTGTAAAAAAAGGAAGAAAATTTTACCCTTTGCGACTTGAACAGACACTTCTCTAAAGAGGACATACAGAATATCCAGAGACACATGAAGAGATGCTCAATATCATTAGCTATCAGAGAGATGCAAATTAAAACCACAGTGAGATACCACTTTACACCAGTCAGGATGGCTATCATAAACAAAGCAACAAACAACAAATGTTGGAGAGGGTGTGGGGAAAAGGGGACCTTAGTTCACTGTTGGTGGGATTGCAGACTGGTACAACCATTATGGAAAACAGTATGGAATTTTCTCAGAAAAATAAAAATCGACCTGCCTTTTGACCCAGCAATTCCATTGCTAGGATTATACCCCAAGAATCCTAAAACATCAATTTCAAAGAACCTATGCACCACAATGTTCATAGCAGCACAATTTACAATAGCCAAGAGTTGGAAGCAACCTAGGTGCCCATCAGTAAATGAATGGATCAAAAAATTGTGGTACATATACACAATGGAATTCTATGCAGCAGAGAGAAAGAAGGAGCTACTACCTTTTGCAACAACATGGATGGAACTGGAAAGCATTATGCTGAGTGAAATAGGCCAGGCATTGAAGGACAAATACCATATGATCTCACCGTTGACAGGAAGCTAAAGAATAAAACAAACAAGCAAACGGAATAAAAACAAAGACACTGAAATAGAGAACAAGTGGGCAGCGACCAGAGGGGAGAGGGAAGGGAACTTAAGGGGAAAAAGGGGGAGGGATTTTGAGGAACAAGTATGAAAGACACAGAGATGAGGACTGGGGGGGGGGGGGAATGGGAGGGAGGGGGGGACCGGGGGGGGGGGTGGGGTGGGATGGGAGAAATAGATAAAAAAAAATGTACTTGAAAAGTAACTAAATAAAATTTAATATAAAAAAAAAGAAAATTTTACCCTTTGTAATAGCATGGTCGGTCCTGAAGAATTTTATGCTAAGTGAAATAAGCCAGTCAGAGAAAGACAAATACCATATGAGTTCACTCATATGTGGAATCTGATGAACAAACTGAACTAGCAAGGAAAAATGGGGACAGACTCATAGTTGGAGGGCAAGATGACAGGTTGGGAGAAAGGTTAGAGGGTAGAGAGATGGAGCAAAAAGGGAAAAGGACTCATGGACGTGGACAATAGTGTGGTGGTTGCTGGGAGGAGGGGAATATAATGGAACTAAATGGTAATGGAAAAAAGTACAATAAAGGTTAGATTTTATTAAGCAGGGTAGCTACTGCATATTAAAGATGGGCTCTTTTCAAAGATCACTTGGGAGAAGAGTCAATAGAATGAAAATCAACTGAAAAATCAGATTTGTGACATTTTTTGTGTAATCCCATATTTCCCTGTCTGCATGAGCTATGCATTTCTGCTTTTTTGTTTACTCTGTTTCATTTTGAAAAGTCACTATGGTATACAATAATCAAGTTGCTGATTGTGTTGACCATTTGCTTCTTCTACTAATTTTCTTTACTCGAAAGGGTTATTAATAGATTGTTAAGCATCTGAATGCACCAATATATTCAGAATTTACCAGTTTCAAAGTAGGAACTACAACTGAATACAATCTCTAACTAAAAGGGCTCAAAGTCTCTTACTGACTCAACTTCGTAGACTAAGTCATTATATGATCCCTTCTATGACAGTTTTGCTCAGAGAATATCCTCAAATTCAGATTCTTATTTTAACATGCCTCCAGGTTCTGATCTAATCTAGAACAGATATAACCAAAGCTTTCTATCTTTCCTTTTTTAATTTTAAATTATTTTAAGCCATGTAAATTTTGGAACTCACCAGAAGTGTATAGGTCTAGTCAAGGATTGACCTAAATGACTGTCATCTTTTCCTCAGGCTCTCCTGATATCAGCATTATACCAGTAGAAGGCAACTTATGCCACTCAGTACATGCTATTCTATTTTAGTAATAGGATATAAGTGTATACAAAATCAATCTCAAAAGATGGAGGCTTTCCCTTTTGAGGGATGGAGGAATGTGGGTAGAGGTGATGTCATTCATTCCCATGGTTTTAAATTCCATATATTTATATCTCCAGCCTAGACTTTTTCTGTGGTTTTTGCTTCAAATGCCTACACGAACAATTCTCCCAGTATTTCAATTTTAACTTCTCTGAAATTATTTCTTCTGGCCTTTCCATCGAACCTGTTTCTGCTCCTACCTCAGCCTCCAACTCCCAATCTGTTTCTTCCTCAAACTCCCCTAAGTCAGTGGCCTTCCTAGCCACAGTACTAATAAGCTATGAGACATATGGTTACCCTTGACCCAATCTTTTCCCTACCTAGCACATGCAATCCGTGGCAAGCCTTTCTCTGTATGCAAAACGTACCTTCAATCTACCACTTCTCTCCCTTTACTCCAACCATAACTTTTCTAATCAATCACCACAATACTTCACCTAACTTACTATAACTACTATTAGCTTCCTAACTGATCTTTTTTGCTTCCATGCTTGCCCTCTTACAATCCTTTACCTCAAAATGCCCAATGAAACTTATAAAAGTGTACCTCATCTCATATAAGTCTTCTGCTTTAAATCCTTTATTGATTTTTCCACTGGGCCAATCATAAAATGCAAAATTCTAAGCATGGAGAGCACTGCCCCACAAAATCCGGCTACAAAAGACTATTCTGGTCTCATACCCTACCTATCTCTTTCAAGATCCATAAGGTCCAGTTGCACTGGCCTTCCTTTTATTCCTCAAACAGGCCAAGAACTCTTGCTTTAGGATCTCTCTGCTGTGACTACAATTCCTGCCCTGGATTTTCATATGATTGATTCCTTTGTCATCGTTTAGGTCCCAAGGTAAATGTTACCTATTCGTAGAAAATAGTACTTATCTCAAGTACCAATTATTTCCTTGTTTATTATGTTTTCCTTAGAGAAATGTAAGTTCCATTAGATGAGGACTGTATATATAAAATACATCTCTTTTATTGACTACTTTAATTCTAGAGCCTATCAGAATAATTGCTGCTCAGTAAATATTTGTTGAATGAAAGCATAATTAAATGAATGGATGAAGTCTTGTTTATTCCTTGAACATTTATTTTATAATTACAGATTATATGTTTTTATTGTAACATTTTGCTGATGAATATGTAGTGTTGTGTGAATATTTGTGATTGATATTAAAATGCAAGATTTTCAGATTTTTTAAAGGTGTCATAAACAAACTGGCCATGAGATTGGGAGACATTTTACTTTCATAAGAAAGTCATGTTGGTTATACCTCAACATTTGAATCATCTTTAATGAAAAAAAAGTTTTCCAATATAACAATTTCTGACTTCCTCTCCCTATAAACAGGACCCTGGGCTGGCGTTAGGGATTTGTATTCAGTTATGAGGGTGAGGAATCACTTTTTGGAGAGAGATGCTCTGTAGAGAAGCAATTCTGAAGGAAGCATCTTGGGAAATGTCAAATGAAATTCCATGGCCTGTTTAAATGAATCACAGCTAGTGGAAGAAAGGCTCAGTATGACCCTTTAGGTGGAGCTGGGAAGACCTGACTCTAGAGAAGTTTGAAGTAAAGGAGGGAAATAAATCCAAAGTAAGTTGCTGAAACAGATTTTAGATTTTATCAGGTGCTTATGTTCTTCTTGGGGTAATACATGGTAAAAGCTGTTGACTCAGCCCGCAGAATCGATAATGAGCACAAGTATAGAACCGAGTGCTCTTGGGTTCCACAAGGCTCCGAGATCTTGGCCCTTACAATTCTAGGACTTTCTAGACCTTTAGACCAATGTGAACATTATTTTAATAATTAATCATTTACTTGTTCATTCTAAAAACAATGCATCTTGTATGACTTTTAATTTTGTGGGGTTTTTTTGCTTGTACAGTAAAATTTTGTTAATCCAGCTGAGAGTTAATTATGTATTTGCTTGCATTCTGTGAGTTCTTTATGTCTAAACTATCTGTGCATTTGAGTATCAAGTCCATTCATAAATATAATGAACACCTGTGTGTGGTAAGGCTGTGCATTTCCTTTCAGGTAGAGACCAACTTCATCCAAACACTATTTAGCAAAAGCCAAAAGGGATGGCCAGAGACTGTGCCTGCCTGCTTCTTTCTTTCTTTGTTTCCTCTCTTTCTCCTTCCTTTATTAACTAAATCAACATATATTCACTAAGCACATACTACATGTACTTTTCATTGTGCTACAGTTCCTTGAAAAATGATATAAACTCTCAGGATCTTCCATTTGAGATTGTATTTGAATAATGAAACATACTAATATGAAAATGTATAGTTCTTATAATCTAAAACAATGTAAACTATAGGTTGCCAGTCATCCTTTGTTGGATCATCAAATAAGTGTATTGGGTTAGGATCACACTTTACATAATAATAGTAATAATGATAAATGGGAACAAATGACAAATATCAGTGTGCATGACACATAATGTTTTTCACAAAATTTTTGGAGGACCAATGTTTTCAACTGTAAAATGTATATCTTACTGTGAGACAGGTTAAAAAATGTTTAAAAGACACTATCCAGAGAAGTTTAATGAGACATTATTTTAACTGGAATGATGACGGAAGGAAGGCTTTGTGGGTGTGAAAGAACTTTAGTAAGACTTATTGGAGACGGGATGACTTCTCAGATAAAAGAGCTACCAGAAAGAATTCTGAAACTGGGAATTAAGTTATAACCATAGGAGAAAGTAAACTTTATAGAATTGGCTTCCTCTTGAATGAATGGCCACCCCAGGACCTCCTCTACTTCCAGAATCTTACAGGAAACATTGACCGATATGCCATAAAAGATAGATCTGTGCTTGTAATCATCCTCTATCTCCGATGCCCCAAGGGGAACTCTGAGAGTTGTTTCGGTGATGTATACCACACTTAGGCGATTCAGAGTTTCTTCTATTCAAGTGCTTGCTCCAAATATTTATGTATTTAAGATATGAATTTTTAATGTGAAAGGTGTAAAGATAAATACTCAATTCAGTAAGTCGAAAGTGACTCTTCTCAGCACTTAGATTAGATACACTTGCGACCTATCAGACAGTGGGTTTTCTGAGCTCTACCGGTCTAATATTTATTGGGCAAAAATTCAAGGACTCAGGACAACTGATTTAACATCTTTTTTTTTTATACAAAAGAAGTAAATTAAAAAAAGAATAAAAACAGTCAAGGTGGCCTCTAGAGAAGGGGAGCTGTTGTTGCAGGAATCTTGCAAGTTAATGAGAATTCACCCGGGACGCAAGAGAGGGGAGAAAGGAGGAGAAGGGGGGTAGGGGGTGGATAAAAACTCTTCCTCTGCAGCTGGCCCTCTCCCTCATTTGTTGCTCCAATAAGCAGTAATTAGGTCCTGAGCTAATGGTGTCAGCTGATCTGCTGTTTTTAGGCTAGACCCAGAGGAATCTCCATGGAAACCCTGCTGGAGTCGTCCCCCCACCTGGATGCTGAGTGCTCCTTTCTGCCACCTGGCTGCCGCCAGGCCCGCTGCTACCTCCTCCGGCCTCTAACCTGCAGCCTGCAGCATGCGCACTACCCCCGGGATCCCTAAATGGGACAATTCTGCCCGTGACGTCAGCGCCCAGCCGTCTCCACAGAAACTTTTGTCCCATTGACCAATCAGAGAGCTTGGAAGGGGCCGGGGAGGTGGGGTGGGAGGAGAGGGGAGTGGGAGGGGTGGGGGTGAGGGGAGAGGCGAGAGGTTTAGTGTGTGGATCTGCTCTCGCTCTGCCCGGGCTGTCAGTCCCGGCTCCAGCCGCCGCGAGACCTTCCCGGAGACGCGCGCACACGGAGCGCACCCCCCGCGCACCGCACACCCTCGCTCCCTTGCTCACACACACGCACACACTCAGCCTGGCCAAGCTGGAGCCACTGACCATTTTGCAAGTGCCGGACCGGCTGCGGCGCAGTGGGTACAAACACTCCACGTTCCCATTCCGGGCTTTCGTCTTGGAGACGACGTCAAGGGGCGAAGGTGGGCTGGGACGCGGACCGGGCACCGGGCACTGGTCGGGCCGCCTTCCAGGCAGAACCATCTCCCGGGACGGGCGCCGGCCTCCGCAGAGAGTAGAATAAAGAGGAGCGACCGCAATCGCTGCGCGCGGAGGATGGGAACTCCCCTATTTAAAGCTCTTTAACAGACGGATGGAAATCCTGAATGGAGGAACTGCTGATTTCATTCGCTTGAGAAAATCGTCCAGAGGAACTCATATTTGGCTACTCTGAGCAGTGGAGGGGGTGTCCATGACGTGGCAGGGGGAAAATAGACACCCGAAACCTCCTGTGTGAACTGCAAACTGTAACCAAGCAAGGGGGAAACGACCTCTCTCTCTATTTTGTTTTCATGCCAAGGGTTTTAAGCATCTGTGTCATAAACTTACTTCTCTCTGTGTACCCAGTTCAGCAGAAACCGGAGGAGTCCTGTCTGAGGACCCCATCATTATCCGGGAGACCTGCCTCCAGCGGCCTGCTTTCCTTTACTACATCTCCCTGGAACTGAGATCTGTTTGGGGTACCACTATCTATCCTGTGGAACTATGGACAAATCTCCATGAATGCTTTGACTAATTCTGGGACTTAACTCCTGGAACCTACCTGCGAGGCTGGAATTTAGCCTAAACGCCTCTGAAGAAATGACATTTTAAACCGTTTTAAAAATACATTTAAAAATTTTTTCCTGTGTAGCAGGATTTGATAGGCTTAACAACATGACAGGTAAGAACTTTCTCTCTCTCTAGTCCCTTAACGCCCCCACACAGCGAAGGCCGAAGCGGAACAGGATCCTGGAGGAAGGAGAGCCCGGGGACCCGGGTCTCCCGGGCTCCAAGGCGCTGGGCCGGAGGCTGTTTTCGAGAGAGGCACAGCCCTCGCTCCTGGACCACGGGGCCAGCGGCTGGGGAAGCTTCAGAGGCGCGCGCGGGGAGGCGGCGCTGCGCTCCACCTGCCCTGCCCAGGACACAACCCAGGGGCAAGGCGTCGAGGGACCACCCGAAGTCAATATTGGAATTTTTAATAAACCAAGGAATGAGATTTTAATTATTCAAAACCCAGCCCCTCTGGGCTAGATGCTGTTGGGATGGTCCTAGTCACGCAATTTTAGAGACCCATCACTAAGAGGACGAGAACAGGGTCTAGGGCATCCGTTACAGTTACGAATGGACCAGCGACTTGCTAGCACAGGGCATTGATTGCGGGTGCCCAACCGGACCCTCCTCCCCTCTCCATTCCTCTCCCACCCGAGACAGGCTCCGGCGGCGGCCGGGACCTCGCGTCCCTGCATCGTGGCGGGGGCTGCATTTTTCATGAGCCCGGGGTGAACAGGTGCGAAGTGCGCTGGGAGCCTCTGGCTGACCGCCGGGCGCGGGGAACATGGAGAGCGAGCGCGACATGTACCGCCAGTTCCAGGACTGGTGCCTCAGGACTTACGGGGACTCAGGCAAGACCAAGACGGTGACCCGTAAAAAATACGAGCGGATCGTCCAGCTCCTCAACGGCTCCGAGTCAAGCTCCACCGATAACGCCAAATTTAAATTCTGGGTTAAATCGAAGGGCTTCCAGCTGGGCCAGCCGGACGAGATCCGCGGAGGCGGTGGCGGCGCCAAGCAAGTGCTCTACGTGCCGGTCAAGACCACGGTGAGTGACTCGCCTTCTCCGTTATTTGTCTGCGGGAGCAGCCCAGCGGGGAGGGGAGAGAAGGGGGGAGAAAGCGGGAGCCGTGAGCCATCGTTGGCTCGTGTGCCCCCACCCTCCTCAACCCCCTCCCCAAGTCGTCCCCACTCTCATTAGCCAGGCGCGTTTCCCCCACGGTGGAGGCTTTGTGGTCCTTTATTTTAAAGCGGCAGCGCACCTCCAGAGACCGCCGCGCTCCTCGCCTCCTGGCTCCGGCACGAGCTGCCTGAGCTTCCAACCCCGGGTCGGGCGGCGCCTTTCGTCCTCGTGCTGGGCCATTGTCCCAAGTCCTTTGCTGGGTGCCTGGCGCGTGTCCCGCCTTCGCCACCGCTCAGAAAGGCCACGCTGGAGCCCCAGCCGCACGCTCTCATAATAGACGAATCTGATCGATAGTCTACAGTGTCTCCTTATTGGTACAAAGACCGAATGTGGCGCTAGTCATGAATGTGGGGTCCCCCCGCCCCATACGCACACACTATCAGGTTTTATTGTTAAGGCAGCCGCCTGGGAGACTCTGGCAGTCGGATCGCCTAGGTCACTCCCAGAGATCTCGCCGCGACTATTAAGATTGTAAGATAAGATCCTGGAGATTACTCCTCCCCGCCCCCATTCCCATCCTCACTTCTCCTTTCACAAATAAAGCCGTAGCTATATGATAAACAACCAAGAGAGATGGGTTTGGGCGCAATCAAATGGTGCATGTATTTGTTTCTCGTTCCGGGATGGCACTAGACTCATGGCCACAAAGCTCTCCACCAGGCGCTGCAAGGTGCAGGCATTGAGATCCCAGTGGATCCCAGCCTCACAAAGCAGAGGCAGCGGTGGCAGCGGCAATTTCCTTTTTAAGAAGATGGGCACTGTGGGCTACAAGTAGGATTTCAGATCAGATCCATGAGACTTCTTTCTTCTTCATGCTACGGTGGGTACGCGCCTGGAGTCGGGGTGGGGGAGGGTATCTGGCATCCTTTGCATTTTCGCCTGGCTTTGGGGTTTCGAGAACATTTGTTCCTTTTCCTCCCTCCCTACTGGCAACTGTTTCCCTCGCAGTATTCCTGGAGGATGCTGAAAGGATGTGTGTCTCGAAAGCTGTTCTGTCTCAAACGGAGGTACCTTAGATTGGACCTATCCTCATGAAAGTTTTCTCAAAGGATTAATGGGAGGATTCGTTTAGGTTTGGAAAACGATGCATGGTTTCCAGAGATTAATTAGGTGTCGTTGTTTGAAGGAAGTATATTTGTTTTGGAATTTATATGGGGCATGGAAATAAAGGCGAAATGAAACATAAAAGTTGTGCCGTCATTTTAAAATGTATCATTGTTGGAAGGTTTCTAGGAGGTAAATTTACAAATGCAGCTGCCTGCTTTAACATGTGGCATTGCTAAAGACAATGGTGAGATTACTGTCTTGCTTTACTAAATAATGAGCACTAGATGGGCATAGGTTAGAAGTGAGGTTTATTTACATTTGGGTGAGCCAGAAGTCTGTTGTAGCCCAGGAAGGGCTTTGATTCATTTGTATCAGGAATAACATTAAGAACCTGATTTTTAAAAAAAAAACTTATTGTTAGACAAAATTAGAATTCAGAACATAAGGATGTATTTTCCTTTGGGCAGTATTAGGCTAATTAAATGAATAAAATATTTAAAGGTATATTTAAATATTTAATATTGTTGTATATGTTTTTTTTAAATATGGCTAGCTGGGAAGTTTGTTTTTCATGATTGCATGTTAAACTTAGGTCCCTCTGTTTACGTGTCCAATACCTTCACCTGTGTATTGGGCTAATAAATTTATAGTTGCATGGATTTGATTACATCTGCTATGTATAAACAGATGTGCCCTTTTAAAACATAAATTTAAAAATTCAAATAATATAAATTCTGTAATGTTCTAGAGACACTAAGATAAACAAGGATGTCATAATTCAAACAAACATTCTATATTCAGATACCCATATTTTCATTCAAGAACTAATGCAGAGTTGTTAAAGAATTATTACTAATACATCTAATAGAGTAACAACTCCAGGTTTAGTAATAAACGTGTTTTTTTCTTTTCAGTAAAGGCTGCACATATTTATGGGGGAAAATGTAATCCATCAAGTGATATTCTTTGATAATGATTTCTGGGTAGTATTTAAGAGCCCTGCTCTTCATTCCAGCCTGTTCTGAAATGTTGAAGAGTTTTTTAATTCATGAACTCTTCTATTGCTCTTTATGAAATTTTTATGCTGCTCCTGACAGAATTATAGGCTCCTCCTTCTCTGAGAAACAACCAATCGTCATTTCAACAAGTTAAAAAATAAATAAAAGATCCCTTTTTATCCTGTTTCCCTACATTTCAGATAGTTCTTTCCTTAAAAATATGTTGACTATTCTTTATAATATCAGGGGCACAATCACCAAAGAATCAGAAAATACATTTTCTTTTCCTTTAAAGGCAAATGTTGGTTGAATAAAACGTTGCGTCTGAATGCTATTTTCAAGTAGACTAAGAACCAGTCTAGCTCTTTGGAGCTGGCTGTGGTGTCAGTGAGAGACATTTGCACCTGGTGTTCCAGTAGCCCACTCCTGTTGATAATTAGACATCATTACTCCTGAGAAAAGGGAGAGAGAGAAGGCAAGAGGACAGGCTGCGGCTAATTAACTACTTGTGTTTAATGAAAGAGAGGGAGACTGATAGCAACTGGGAGGTCGAACTAGAAGAGTGCCACACATACTTTATTGAAACACAGTATCTTTTCATCTGAAAGCCTCTAGGTGCTACCTCTTGTTTTTCAAAAGAATGAATGTAACTTTGCAAATGTACATTCCCTTAACACCTAAATTTAACTGACGATAGAATCAAGCAAGTAGCAACTGGCTTTTAATAAAAATGTAGAATGCTGGAAAAAATTTAAAAGATACCCTTTAGTATTTGTCCTGACCATGACTAAAGCTGAGGGAACATAGCTGTCACTGTTTAGATTACTCTGTGGTAGAGGAGATGCTGTTTGGTCACCTAGCAACAACATCCTGCAACTCAGCCATTTTAGGTCTGGCATGGGACCTGTGTGCGTGTGCACGCCGGGGCACATGTGCACCCACACATGCATGTGCGTGTTGAGTGTGGCATCTGAGTCTTTTTCATGCCGCCACTTTTGTTTTTGTGTGTTCTTTCACTAAAGGTATACAAAAGTTAGAGGGATGAAATGATGAATAACATGAATTCTCTAAGAGATACAGCAAATATCTGACATTGATTATTTACAAATGTTTATTCAGGGATCATTTGAAATTAGCATTGCTATGGTTTTACATCTTGGATAGTTCTAGTTTAGTTTGTTTTTAGAAGCTTTTCATCTTACTTGACTTTTTTTTCTGGCAACAATTAGTTGAAACATCACACAACTTAAACTTGATATTATGAAAGATAAACTTGGAAAATAACCAGAAAATTTATTAAAGCCTTCCATTAGTCATATGATTAATGGATGATTATGTGTTTTTAGAAAGCCCACTACACTGTATAAAATATTAGAAAATTTGGTAAACTCATTTTCACTAGTTTTTCAGTCTTATACAAACAGGGTAATGGATATCCAAACCGTAAAATCAAATAATATGAGTGATACTTTCCTTGACCTGTATTTGTAGGTGCAGACACTTAGATCTCGTTTTTGTCTTTCATGTATTTTTTCCTTATGTTTATTCCACTGGGGAACATGAAATAAATTTTTCATCCAGAAAGGAAAATGAATTATCTTCAGTATGTCATTTAAAACTGATGATTTATTCAGTTCTACAATCTGTAGCCTCAGATTTCATATTTTTTCTTGTAGTATATGCTACTAATTGATTGCAGTGATTAGAATAAATATTCATGGACTGGTTCATAAACAGTTATTGGATTTTTTGTTTTTCTTTTTTGGTTTCCTGTGGTTTCGGTTATAAACTGTTTATGTTTATCAAGTTGAAGAAATAATGCCTCATAAGGAGTCTGTATACACTTAGACTGGGCCTAACTTTAGGCCTGATGCACATGCATTAGGCCTTGATCTGGATGCTACAGAACTTTCAGAAAACAGAATTGAGAAATAGCACCAGCTATACATATCAGGATACTTTGTATCTATGACAGATTCACATAATTATAGTCATTGAGGCATAAGAAAAATTTTGCTTATCTCCTAACACTTTCTCAGTGGGATTGCTACTAATAGCTGATGCATTTTCTCTCTATTTAAAGTATTTTGAGGCACTCTCTATACAGACTAGGTCTCTGCAGTCCAAAGATCCCAAGTATGAATGTCAGCAATGTAGGTTATTAGCTGACTTTAGTGGCTCCTTATGAGTCACTCCGGGGAATACATGATGTATGGCAAGTCCCTAGCACCATGTCTGTGTAGGGCTCTCAGAGAAGAGTGGGGCTTAAACTAGAGGCTAGTCTGGCATAGGAAGGAAGGATCAAGAGCCTTGTAGGTATAAATCCCCTGAACATAAGGAGGAAATTGGACCCTGTTAATATAGGAAAACTATCTCACAGTTATTTCCTGTTACTGATTCTTGACTTTTCCTTTGGTCCCCTGTCTTGTTAGTAACCACAGTGGGAATAAAGAGCAAGATTCAGCACCCCTCTATTCTGTCTATAAACCTTCTGAGCTAGCTAAGATTCTACTTCTCAAGATTTTATACTCTAGGCTTTCTGCATAGGTCAGAGGAAAGATGAAGAAGCAAAGACAGGAATGTGGCAGCAGAGTTCGAAGAGTGTCAACCCCACGTGAAAAGCAGCAAGACCTTTCTCTGATAGTGGCTGTATTTGCTGAGACTCTTTCTACCTAACTGGGAAAGATTAAAGTGAATCTAATATGTTTTAGGTTACATTCGTTTTCATAATCCTGGGATAACAAGATAAAATAAACTCTGGACAACATAGATGGCAGGGCATAGATTTTAGAGCAAGATTTAAATCATAGATATGAAATTTACCAGAGCTGTGAGTTAAGGGGAGTTTCTTAACTGAAGATGCGATTTCTCTGTAAATGTCAGTAATAATATTTGTCTAACTTGCTTTGAATAAGAATTAATAATCATAATTCATAAGCATTTAGCATATGCCTAGCACATAGTAAATGCTAAAAACAGAAGCTGTTCTAAGTATTATTAACAAAGCAAGAACACCGTGGTATAATTATAAATGAGTATATACTAACACTATAAAAATCACACTGCCACAAAAAGTTAAAATACAATATATTATTCTGCAGGAATTATTTAGATATTTTTCTGCCTACTCCATTTTTAGAAAATATAAATGTCCTTGTTTTTATAAAAGTGGTACATTTCTATTATTTAAATTATCTAAATGAAAATAAAAGAAAAAGTTTAAAAGTCACACTGAATCCTCCATCTAGATATAACCACCATTAGTTAATTAGGAACATTATTATAGATGTCTCTAAACATTTACACCAAAAATTAGATGTGATAATTGATTGATATAATGATTAATATAGACAGGCAGAAATAATTTTCCAAAACTGAGATGATAACTCTATGCTAATTTAAGTAAAAATAAAATATATTACCAAAATATAGCAAAAATGGAATACATGAAATTTTAAAAATTGTCAATAGATAAATGCCTCTTCTCAGAAGTATTCATTTCTAAAGCTAATAGAAAAGATAAAAAAATAACAAGAGATGGAATTATTTAGCTACAGATTTCAGTTGAATACATATCATTGACTTTGCCCAATGGCAGATGAGCCTATTTCACTTCCCATCTTCTCGTTACTTCCTGTTAATATTATATTACATTTATTACATTATAATTGTTTATATTTTATTGTATTTGTTATATTCACTAGATAATATTGTGTATTATTATTGTTTTTACTGTCAGGGTTCTTTATGTTTATGTTACAGTGTATAATTTGGTTCTCACCATTATTTTTTCTTTGCCATATTTTAGTGCTTGTTATCCGTTCTTTGCCTGTGTTTCCTTACTTCTGAATTCTTTAATTTGATTCATCACCTGGTAGACTGTTTTTCCTGATACTTTTCTTAATCCTTACATGAGAGTATGTTTATTGATTTTTTAGAGACAGAGAAAGGGAAAGGGGAGGGAGGGAAGGAGACAGGAGGGGGGGTGAACTGAGAGAGGGAGGGACAGAAACATCAATCAGTTGCCTTTCATACACACCCAGACCAGTGATGGAACCCAAAACCTAAGTATGAGCCCTGACCAGGGATCCAACCCGCAAGCTTTTGGCGTGTGGGGACAGTGCTCCAGCCAACTGAGCTACTAGGCCAGGGCTGATAAAATATATTTTTTTAACCTAAGGAATGCTTTATGTGTGCTATTCTTTGAAGTTTATGGTGCTATGAATATGCAGTTGAAAATAGTGGACATTTGCCTTTTTAACGTAAAGGACCACTTAACTAGGTATAACTCCTTTCTTTCACTCTTTCCACTGGAACATTGTAGATGCTTTGCTCATTCTGAAAATTCAGAGGCAAACCTGTTTTATCAAATTTCATAAAGTTTAGTTCTTTATTCTTAAAATTACATAATGTCACTATGGTGTGTTCTAAATTCCTTTTCCTACTGAGTGATTGTACTCATGTCTGTGGTTTCATTTGTGCGTCCTGGTGACTTAATGCATATCTTTTGAGGTTTGGATTTGTATTTTGGGGGTTCCTACTGGATGTTTATACCAAGATATTTGAAAGCACCTCAAACTGAATATTTCCAAAAATGGAGTTTTCTTATTCATGTTCCCTCATTCTTGGTCCTCCAAGTTGACACCTCTTAATTAAATTTCCTTTCTACATGGACAGAACGCATTTGGCTCACCCACTAAGCCAAAAATATGTGTGACATTTTTAATTTCTCCTTTCCCCTCCCTCTTTATACTCAGAGTGCTGTTGAGTAAGTGAACTGAGTAGATCTTGACTCTGCATGTTCTTATCAAACCATGCCATACAATATGCCCATTGATTGGTAATTTGACAGTGTTCCCAAAACCTGTTTGGAAGGAAGGAATTGGATCTTTAATGTCTGGCGTAATGTCTGGCGCATCCTTGGTGCTTAGTGTCAATGGAGTGATCAGAAAATACTCCCCAGCCCAGTACGACCTGCATCAGACCATCCTACCCCAGCACAACAGCTAGTTTCACAGCCACGCTGGACACTCTGTTTAAAACATATGTTTATTTATGTAAATTGTGGTTAAAAATACAACATAAAATATCCCACCTTAACCATGGTCAAGTTTACAGTTCAGTAGTATGAAGTGCACTGTACTCATGGCTGCGTAGCAGCTCCCCAGGCGTTTTGTATCATGGAACGGAAACCCCGTACCCACTACACAACAGTTCTCTCTCTCTGCCCTCCATCCAGGCCCCGGTAACCACAGTCTGCTGTCTGGTTCTACGAATATGACTACTTTAGACACTTCATGTAAATGGGTCTGTCTTTGTGTGACTGATTTAGCCTAATGTCCTCAAGATGCATTGATGTTATACCATGTGACAGAATTTCCTTCTTTTTAAAGACTGAATAATATGTCATTGTATGCGTATACCACATTTTGTTTATCCATTCATCTGGCGATGGACAATTTGGGATACTTGTACTTCTTGGCTAATGTGAATAGTGCTGCTATGAATATTGGTGTTCAAATCTCCCTTCAAGACCCTGCTTTCAACTCTTTGGGGTATGTACCCATAGGGGGATTGCTGGATCACATGGAAGTTTTATTTTTAAAAATTTTGAGGAGCTGCCATACTGATTTCAATAGCAGCTGCACCATTTTGTAATCCCACCCATAGTACGCAAGGGCGGCCCCTTTTTAAGGCTAAGAAACTAGTGACCTTACTCCTCATCTAGACTTCTTCAATAAGTATACTTCTTTAATAACTATAAGTATTGAGTATAACACAGTTAATAATATTAATTATAATGCCTTACATTTATCAAGTCTCCCTATAGATTTAAGGTATCAAGTTCTCACTATAGGTTATGGATCTGGCTAGTCACTTTAAACAAAAGGCCACTCGTTAATGTGCACAGTATTTCTATAGTATTAGTGATTTATATTATACACTTTAGAAAATTGTCGCTTAGGTAAGGTGACTTCCTACAGTCACACATCCTTAAAGTCTTCAGAGCTGGGATGCTAAACTACTTCATTTGGTTTTCCAAATCCTTGCTGTGGTCTCCAGACTTTTAAAATAATGCAGCCCAGTTATTTAAAAAACTAAACAGCTCCCCAATATGTATATTTTTATATGTTATATAAGTATACTACTATATGAATACTTAACACATTTTAAAACATATTCAAAATATAAATATTTAGGGATAATATTAAAATACATAAAATATAAATTTTAGTATTTACTTCTTTATCTCAATAGGTCATGTCAGGTATTCCCTTGGGTATGCACATGCCAATTTGTAGACAATTTCTCTAATTCATAATACAATATTGTCTCACAGTAGAACATTGTGGTTAAACCTTACGCTTCACCTAAAATATTACCTCCTTTATTACCAGGAGTGTCTGTGTACATAACGAACACACTATTAAAATTATATCTAAGTCATACAAATTTGTGACACCCATAACACAATTATAGATGTTTGGTGTTGGTAGGAAGAGAGAGATTTCATCAAAGAAATATTCAGGGGATGGTGCACAGTTAAGAGCAGAAGTGTAGGGTGCAGTGGAAAATTCAGTTGGAAAAAAATTATGGGAAGTGTGTACTGGCATGTTAAAAATTTGGACTTCATTCTGTAGGGGGTGGCAGCTACCAAAAGTGTTTAAGTAGAAATGTCGTGATTTAGGTCTATAAGAGATTTGACATCTCTTAGTAGCTTATGGTGCAGCATGTAAATCAGATGAGTTAAATAGTTCCTTTGACTCCATATGTATGGACCAAGTTATCTTGTAAGAAATGGATTTTTTTTGGACTGAAGGAAAAACAATTTTTGACCTCTTAGTTGTTACTGCATCTACAATTATAAAGACTTCTCAAAGAAATTCCTCTAAAAACTCAAGTGGAGAATTCTATATAGCGTATTTAACCAAGCATAGACCCTCAAAGTAAAGTGATTGTCAATTCAAAAATTTCTGAACACATAAAGTTTATTCTAAAGGCAATGCTATAAATTTTATTTTAAGTTGTTTCTTGTTCTTGCTTTGATTTGAACCCATGTGTCCATCTCTGCCCCTAAGGCTCTTCCCTATGGTTGTACGCTTGGTGGTAGGCAGGGATTCTACAGTAACTCCCACCTCCCAAATGACCGTCATGCTTTGTAATCCCCTTCCCTCTGAGTGTGGTGGAGCCTGTGACTGTGATGAACTATAACTCCCACAGTTCTGTTATGTTGTGTGGCAGCTGACTTTAAGAAAGGGGGTTTTTCAGGTGGGTATGACTTAATTACAGCAGCCTTTTAAGAGAAAGCTTTTTTCCTGGATCCTAGCAGAAGTCATGGGGTTTCAAAGCCTGGGGTGGATTCAATGCAAGGAAGGTTCTCTGTTGTTCTGATGGAGGGGGTCATGGGTTTATGAGCTGACAGCAATCTCTAGGAGCTAAGAGCTTGCTTTGCCTACAGCCAGCAAAACAGTGGGCACCTAAGTCCTACCACCACAAAGGAATGAATTCTGCAGCAACCCAAGGAAGCTTGGAAGTGGATCTTTTCCTAGCTGAGCTTCCAAATAAAAATGCAGTTAGCTGACACCTTGATTTCAACTATATGAGAACCCAAGCAGAGGACCCAGCTGAAATGTGCTGGGCTTTGACTCACAGAAATTGTGAGACAGTAAGTGTGTGATGTTTTAAGCCACCTAATTTGTCATGATTAGTCATATAAAGCAAAATACAACTAATACTCAGTCTTTTACTATTAATTTTCCCTAGAGTATTTGTGCAGTTAATAACAAGTAAACTCTTTATAAAGCACATTTGATTATTTTTGATTTAAGGTACAGCTGGGAACAATTTAAATGTTCTTTCATCCTAATGTATTGCCATTTTTATCATTTCAATGAAATGTTCATAATTTAGTAAAATATATAATTTTTAATAAATCATTTGAAATATTTAATGATGGCATATATATATGTATATAAATCAGTTTGATATTTCCCTTAATGTTTCAGTTTTAAACATTTATTTTATTATATTCCATCTGTCTGGTAAGTAAAATACAAGACAGACTACTGTTTTAGGTTTTTCACGAGAGGACAGAAACAAATGGGTGCACATATCAAAAGAGACTAGTATTCACATAATTACATTAATATACAGGTATTTTTAAAATAAGACATAGAATAAGTTATAACAAAATATAACATTTCTCATTTATTAGGAGTAACCATTCTGTAATTTTATTTTTAGATAATTATTTTAATATATTATGCATTTTAAAGAACATCTATATAATATTTGGGGAGTAGAATACAGAAAAAAGTCATTGGTAGGTATTTTTCAGTTAAGATATTAGAGGGAACTGGAAATGGTTTTTCCCTCTCTGTAGAAATGGAAAATCTTTATTTTGATTTTCTTCCCTTCTCTCTATGTGAGGTTTATTCAATAGGCTCTTACGTTCCACTCTTCCTAATTTTAATCAAGTATTCATTTGATTCATTGGTAGTTGTTCTCACAGCTACAGATTTTTTAAGTGTTTGGAACTGTTAGAAAACCAGAAGGCTGAGAAGAAAATTCAGAAATAAGTTTAGGAAGTTGGAGGCTTAATTTTGGTAATAAGAAATAACCTGTCTCACAGGCAGAGAGCTGGCGTTTTTGTTGGTAGTAGTCTTTCTCTCTCTCTCTTTTTCTCTCTCTCTATTTTAGTTATAATGTGTTTTCAGGAAATATGACTTGACTATATGTGTCTCATCATTAGGAATACAGATAGTCATTAAAATACAATTGGTCAATCTTTTTTAAAGCCTTTCATTTTTGTTGTTGGATATGGGCAGGTGGGTTGGGAAGGAGGGCCAGAGGCAGCCTTTCTTTTGGTTTGCAATGGACCTGAGTGCAGTTAGATGGCTGGGGGGCTTTAAAGGTTTAATCTAGGGACATGGGGCAAAGCTGAGTGGCCCATATGAGGACCTAATGTCTAGGTTGGTCGTATCAGTACAATGCTGTAACCAATTGACCTAATTACATGAGAATTTCAAATCTGATATCAACGGTTTATTTGTAGTAGAGATATAGGTCTTTGTCCTCCTACTCATCTCTGCTTACATGCTCACTGGTGTTTACCTGAAGTCAGGAAAGGAATTTTGCTGTATTTGTTTTAGCTCATTTTTCTCTATCAAGGCTACCATTACAAGACAATTCATTTGCTGATTGGTTTGTTCTCGCTAATTTGGAATATGTTAATTCAAAATTAGAATTAATCTAACCAGGGGTAGAATGCCATTACCTTGAACTATCTATTAAAGGAGGATTTATCTATAAATTCATAATTAATAAGATAGCAAGAGGATATGCTTATCTTCTATAATGAGAAAAATTTTTCTTAAACCAGCCCTATCCTCATATAAACAATTCGTCTGTCTACTTCATTATAAATGGCTTTCTACTTAATAAAGTAGGTGTTAGGAATTAAGTACTTTTTAGATAATTTGCATTACTATGTTGTCAATACATAGAGTATAAGAGTAATGTGTTTAGTAGAGCGCTTCAATAAGGGAAATAATATATTCCTCTATATTTAAAATTTTTAAATCAACAAAGTTAATTAGTATAGTGATATTCAAAGTCATTTTAAAGTGAGAGAACAGCTACCAAGCAGTAAGATTAGATGTATTTGGCTTGAAAATATAATAAAAATTCTTTTGATAGAGCATCACTAACCACTGAATTAACTAAAAACCTCCCTTCTCTCTATAACGTACTGATTCCCAGGTTCTGGGAAGATTCATCCATAGTAGTCTAATCTGAGTTACTTGCAATTTGTGGACATAAAATTGAGTTATATGCATAGCATTGCTTATGTTCTTCCCATGCCTTTTTTACTAATTTCCTTTATTACTGTAAGTATGTAATTTAAATATTTCATAAACTTATGAAATAAGTATAAGAACTTAAATTTAGTGCCTTACAAAGACTCAAAATTAATGTGAATCACTAAAACCAATTGGAAAAATAGAGAAAAAGTAAGAAAACTTAGGGTTCTACATTGCTTACATTGCTTCACAAATAATGACTGACTTCTCATTCTAGTTTAAAATAATTGTAACTGGAAATCAGAGAAATGCATATTACAGGGGGCTTAACAACTTGGAATGCCCATCAGTAGACCCATACTTGAAAAGATGGGAGTAAAAGACAGAAAACTGTACTTGAACAATAATTAAATTTAAAAAATTAAAAAGAAGAAAAGATCTTTGTCCTATATAGTTTAGCTCCCAAAGAAGTTTAGAAAATAATTATGTATAATGTTTTCAATGAAAGGTTGATTTCAAAGTGTGCATTATCTTTTATGCTTCCAGATATTTATATATATATATATACTGAACAACTTCATAGTGGATAACAAGGGCTTTATGGATTTTTTATTTTTGTTTAAATGTATTAATATATAATTGATATACAACATTATATTAGTTTCAGGTACACAACATGATGATTCAATATTTGTATATATAATGTGAAATAATCATCACAATATATCTAGCTCAATCTGTAACCACACATAATTACAGAATTTCCTCTTGTGATTACAACTTTTACGTTCTGTTCTTTCAGCAACTTTCAAATATGCGATAAAGTATTATTAACTGTAGTCTCCATCCAATTACTTATGTATTTTATAACTAGGAGTTTATATCTTTTGATTTCTTTTACTTATTTCAGCCCATCACCTACCCTCTGCCTCTGACAATCACCAACCTGTCCTCAGTGTCTGTGACCTTGTTTTCTTTTCTTTTTCCCCCTTTTAGATTCCACATATAAGTGAGATCACATGGTATTTGTCTTTCTCTGTCTGACTTATTTCACTTTGCATGATTTTATTCTTTGATATGGCTGAATATATTTCATACTTTCTTATTTATTCATCTATCAATCAGCATTTAGGTTATTTTCATATCTTGGTTATTGCAAATATATTGAAATAAACACAGAGAATGCATATATCTTTGTGAGTTAGTATTTTTGTTTTCTTTGACTAAATACCCAGAAATGAAATTCCTGAATTTCATTTATGTAGTTGTATTTTTAATGTTTTGAGGAATCTCTATATTGTTTTTCATACTGGCTGCAACAATTCACTTTTCCATCAACAGTGCATTCTTGCCTGCATGTATAACCTCTTGTCTTTTTGATGATAACCATTCTAATAGGTGTGAGGTGATATCTCACTGTAGTTTTGATTTTCATTTTCCTCACCATCTATTCATGTACCCATTTGCCATGTGTATGTCTCATTTGGAAAAAAATGTCTAATTCAGAACCACTGGTGGTTTTTTGTTTGTTTATTTGTTTTTCTATTGAGTTGTATAAATTCTCTATGCATTTTGAATGTTAATCACTTTCTCCCATTTAGGAGTTGTCTCTCATTCAGTGGTTGATAGTTTCTTTTGCTGTTCAGCTTTTTAGTTTGACATAGTCTCATGTTTATTTTTTTCCTTTTTCACTTTGGCTTTTGGTGTCAAATTCAAAAACACATCGAAAAGACTGATGTCAAGGGGTTTACCATTTATGTTTTCTTTTAGAAATTTTATGGTTTCAGGTCTTACATTCAGGTCTTTAATCTGTCATGAGTTAATTTTTGTGTATGATGTAAGATAGCAGCCCAATTTCATTCTATTGCATGTTGCCGAGTATTTTTCCCGGCATCTTTATTGAAGAGAATGTCCATTATACACACAAAAATGCAAATGAAGGTAATCAGTAAACACTTCAGAAAGTCCCAAGAGATATGAAATAGGGAAGGTGAATGATGTCTATTTCACACGGCCATTGTGATGATTCAGTGAGTCAATACTTGTAATGCATGTATCAGTTTCCGACAACTAAGGATTTAAATACTATTTTTCTTTTTTAAAAGTCATTGTCACTTTTCTTTTCCTCAATGAATACAACTGGCATAAACATACTAATTCTGGGTTTTCACTGATATCTACAGAGTGTAGAGATGTCTTAGAGTCTATTAAATTATCTATAAAACAATTCAGAAAAACAGTATTCTGTAGAGCAGGTCTGGGGCCCATGGCACTAGAGCAGAACACAAGTGCCAAGGGAGAGGTAGGGACTAATTTCCTTCATTCATTCTTTTTCCTACACATTAGCCAGAATAAATTTGGACCATAACACACTTTAATAGTGTCTTCATGTAAACCAAATGGTTAATTTGAAATACAGTATGTTTTAAATGAAAACAATACAGCTCCAGCCAGGTGGCTAAGGTGGGTGGAGTATTGTCCCATATATCCCATGGTCGGTTTGGTCCTCCATCAGGGCACATACCTAGGTTGTGGGTTTGGTCACCGGTCAGGGCGCGTACAGGAGGCAGCCAGTTAATGTTTTTCTCTCACGCTGATGTTTCTTGCTCTCTCTTTCTCCTTTCTCTCTAAAATCAGTAAACATAGCCTCAGTTGAGGGGGAAAGGATTATGATACATACAAAAATTCAAATGAAATTAATCAATTAACACTTCAGAAAGTCTTCCAACAGATGTGAAATGGGGAAACTAAGCGGTGTCTATTTCACTTGGCAATTATTATGATTAAATGAGTCATTATGTGTGATGTATGTGTCAGTTTCTGAGAACTAAGAATTTAAATACTAATTTTTTAAAGTAACATTCACCTCTTTATTTTTCTCAATAGATAGAATTAGCATACACATATGAATTATAAGGTATCATCTAGATATACAGAGCATAGAGATGTCTAGAGACTGTTCAGTCATCTATAAAACAATTCAGAAAAATAATATTCCTTAGAGAGAGTCTCAGGCCTGTAGCACTAGAGCAGAACAGAACTGACCAGGGGAAAGGTAGGGATTTATTTCCTTTACCTGTTCTTTTTCCTGCCTATTAACCAAGATGAGTTTTAATCATAACACATTTTTATAGTCTCTTCATGTAAACCAAACAATTAACTTGAAACATAGTATATTTTAAATTATAGAAACCAAAGGATTTGGGAACCTCAGAATATTGAAATAAAAAGGAATAATATAAGACAAACATTATAAAGTGTTTTATTTATAAAGATCAGCTTATGCATCAGTAGGTTAAAACACCCACTGCAGACCACAAGAACTAATCATTGGCCAAGGTTCTTTGTGATAAAGGTCCCAGAACTCCCTGTCGGAGGGTGCAGGCTCTCCTATTGCAGAGGCTCTGTGTGACCGTCAGGCCATGAGAGCTGTGGATGCTACTTGGAGGAATAAGGTGTTTTACATGTGTATTTTATGCACATATTTAGACTTTTGAGAACTATTTTAGGGGCAAATAGTATTTAATGAGTCAGAACCCCACAGGCGACTGCAAGTGAAGTTGGGTGTAATGAGAAGTGTGTACTGTCTCTGCTGCCTTATTAGCACTTGTCACATTCCGCTTATTTTTTAAACAAGCCGCAATTAATTTTTCTCTCTTTCAAAGAAGGCCAAATGTAAGATTCTAGAGGTGATGTGCAGGGAGTCCCAGGGTAAAAAAGGACCCAGGTTCCTTCTGTGTTCCAGTTTATCATCCGTAATGTGAAGCTGTCATCCTCACTTGCTGGAACAGCTCTAGTTCTGATAGGCTCTCTGCTTTCCAAGCAGAAAAGGGTGTGTGTGTGTGTGTGTGTGTGTGTGTGTGTGTGTGTGTGTGTGTGTGTGAGAGAGAGAGAGAGAGAGAGAGAGAGAGAGAGAGAGAGAGAGAGAGAAGAAAGACTGCTCCAGATTACAGAGAGATACTGGTGGAAAATGGGCCTTGTACCCACTTCCCACTAATGGTTAATATTTTGCAAAACTATACAATAACATTAAACCCAGATAATTATGAGGGGAGACCCAAAATGGAATTTATTTATTGAAAAAATGTGTATTTATTCTTCCATGTTTAAACTTCAGTCACCTTCAAAGTTCTCTCCATTTGATGTACTACACCTATTAAGACTTTTTCCACTGCTCAAAACAGTTTTTGAACTTGTTGATTTTAATGCCTTTTAGTGCTTCTGCTGTTTTGTTGTTTCATCTTTTCCACATGAGCAAAACGTTTCCCTTTGAGGACATTTCTCATCAAGAGAAACAAAAAAAGTCACTTGGGATAAGATCAGGTGAATAGATAGGGTAGGGCATGGAGGTCGTGCCATTTTTGGTCAAAAACTGCTGACCACTCAGCAGTGTGGACAGGTGTGCTTGTAAACCACCCATCATGAAATGGGCAAATGCATGGAAAGAATCTTCAAAAAAATTTACTGAAGTCAAATGCAGCCTCTCACAACAATACCAGCTGGTATACTGATACAAATGGATTCCTAGAATACTCACCTAGTGGAGGAAGCCTTTACTACAAGCAGCCAGCCCTCTGTAAGATAATTCCAGTTATTTTTGTGTGTCCCCCCTTGAATAGTGATATAATCCACCAATCTTACTTAGAGTTCCCAAGTTTTACTTGTACTGTTTCATGTGTGCATGTGTGTATTAAGTTCCACACAATTTCCTTAAGTGCAGGAGTTGGTGAATCCACTCCCACGCAGCAGATACTGAACAGTTACAACAACACATAACCATCAATCTACCCTTTTATAATCATGCCCACCTCTCTTCTGCCCCCTTCACCCCCATTACCCCCACCCTGACCCCAGCAATCACCAAAACTTGTAGTTTCAAAATGAAATATTGTAGTCTATAACATTTAATTAAAATTTTTCATTACAGTTGACATTTGATATTATATTAGTTTCAGATGTACAGCGTAGTGGCTAGACATCTATATAACATATGTAGTGTTCAGCCCAATAAGTCTAGTACCCATCCGGCATCATATATAGTTATTATGATATTATTGACTATATTCCCTATGCTGTCCTTCACACGTCCAAGACTATTCTGTAACTACCAATTTGTACTTTTTTAAATTGGGTTGTTCCAATATCTTCTTTTTGAGTTTTATTGTTTATTCCATTGTAGTTGTCCCAACTTTTTTCCCCTTTGTCCCCTCCACTCAGCCCACCTCTCAATCCCACAGTCAGTCCCTACACTATTGTCCATGGTTCCTTCATAGATGTTCTTTGACTAACACCTTCACTTTCTTTCAAACAGTTCCCACCTTCTTTCTACGCTCTTGAAGTTATCAGTCTATTCCATGATTCCTGGTTCTATTTTGCTCATTAGTTTATTTTGTTCATTAGATTTCTCTTATAAGTGAGATCATATGGTATTTTTCTTTCATCAGCTGCTTTATTTCACTTGCCATATTAGTGTCCAGGTCCATCTATGCTATCTCAAAAGGTAGTAATTCCTTCTTTTTTTCTGCTGCATTGTATTACATTATGTAAATGTACCACAGTTTTTAAATCTGTGCATAGGTTATTTTGCACATAGTGTTTCAGTGTTCTCAGAGTATAATCCCAGCAGTGGACTTATTGGGTCAAAAGGTAGTTCCTTGTTTAATTTTTTGAGGAAATTTCATACTGTTTTCAACAGTGGCTGCAAGAGTCTGCATCCCCACCAGCAGTTTACTAGAGTTCCCTTTCTCCCCATCCTCACCAGCACTTGTTTGTTGATTTGTTTATGGCAGCCATTCTGACCAGTTTGAAGTGGTATCTCATTGTGGTTTTAATTTGCATCTCTCTGATGACTAGTGATGTTTAGAACTTTTTTCATATACTTATGGACCATCTGTATGTCCTTCTTAGAGAAGTGTCTATTCAAGTCCTTTGCCCCCTTTTTATTTGGATTGTCTTCCTGGTATTGAGTTGTATGAGCTATTCATATATTTTGGAGATTAAACCTTTGTCCAATGTATCATTGGTAAATAGGTTCTTTTTCATTTTGATAACAGTTTCTTTAGCTGTACAGAAGCTTTCTAATCTGTTGTAGTCCCATTTGTTTATTTTCCCTTTATTTCCTTTGCCCCAGGCCATATATCAGCAGAAATACTGCTACAAGAGACATCTGAAATTTTACTGCCTATGTTTCCCACTAAGATTTTTATGGTATCACAACTTACGTTTAAGCTTTTATCTATTTTAAGTTTATTCTCAAAAATGGTATATGGTGTATGTTGGTGATCGTTTTAATCCAGTTCTCCCAACACCATTTATTGAAGAGACTATTTTTACTCCATTATCTGCTCATGCCTGCTTTGTCAAATATTAATTGACTATAGAGACATGGGTTTATTTCTGGGCCCTGTATTCCATTCCATTGATATATGTGTCTGTTCTTATACTAGTACCAGGCTGTTTAGATTACAGTGGCCTTGTAGTATAGTTTGATATCAGATATGTGAATTCCTCCAACTGTTCTTCTTTCTTAAGATTGCTGAGGCTATTTGGTGTCCTTTTTGGTTCCACATAAATTTTTGGAATATTTGTTCTACATCTGTGAAATATGCCATTAGTATTTTAATAGGAATTATATCAAATCTATAGATTGCTTTGGATAGTATGTGCATTTAAATGATGTTAATTCTTCCAGTCCTTGAACATAGTGTATGCTCCCATTTATTTGTATCTTCCTCAGTTTCTTTCTTCAGTGTTCTATAGTTTTCTGAGTATAGTTCTTTGACCTTTTTTGTTAAATTTATTTCTAGGTACTTTTTTTTGTTGCTATAGTGAATATGATTGTTTTCTTAGTTTCTCTTTCTGATAGTTCATTGGTTGTGTACAAAAATGCCATTGATTTCTGAACATTGACTTTGTATCCCTCTACTTTGCCAAAATCACTTATTAGGTGGGGTAGTTTTTCGGTGGAAACCATAGGTTTTTCTGTGTACACTATCATGTTGTCTGCAATAATGACAATTTTACTTACTCCTGTCCAATATGGATACTTTTATTTTTATTGTCTGATCACTGTGGCTACAACTTCCAGTACTATGTTGAATAAGAATGGTGAGAGCAGATGGCCTTGTCTTGTTCCTGATCTTAAGGTAAACACTTTCAGTTTTTGCCCATTGAGTATGATGTTGGCAGTAGGTTTTTTGTATATGGCTTTTATTATTTTGAAATGTTCCCACTTTGCTAAGTGTTTTTATCATAAGTGGGTGGTGGATTTTATCAAATGTGTTTTCCATATTTATTCATATGGTTGTCTGATTTCTGTCTTTCATTTTGTGTATGTGATGCATCACATTAATTGATTTGTGAATATTTAGCATCTTTGCATCCCTGGAAAAATCCTATTTGATTGTGGTATATGATCTTTTTAATGTATTGGTGGATCCAGTTTGCTAATATTCATTGAGGATTTTAGCATCTATGTTCATCAATGATATTGGCCTGTAATTTTATTTGTTTGTTGTGTCATTACCTGGTTTTGGAATTAGGGTGATACTGGCCTTATAAAAAGAGTTTAGGAATCTTCCCTCTTCTTGAATTTTTTGGAATAATTTGAGAAGGAAAGAGGTTAGCTCTTTAACTCATTGGTAAAGTTCACTTGTGAAGACATCTGGTCCAGGGCTTTTGTGTGACAGGACTGTTTTGATTACTTTTTCAGTTTTGCTAGTTGTAGTCAGTTTATTCAGGTTCTGTCAGTTTTGGAAGATTGTATGTTTCTAGAAATTTATCTATTTTGTCCAGGTTGTCCAATTTCTTGTCATATAGTTGCTCATAGTAATTCCTATAATCCTTTGTATTTCTGTGGTATCACTTGTTACTTCTCTTTCATTTCTGATTTTATTTGGGTGTTCTATCCTTTTTCTTGATGAGTCTGGATAAAGGTTTGCCAGTTTTGTTTATCTTTTCAAAGAAGCAGCTCCTGGATACATTGATCCTTTGAATTGTTTCTCTAGTCTCTATGTCATTTAATTCTGCTCTGATCTTGATTATTTCCTTCCTTCTACTCACTCTGGGCTTTTCTTGTTGTTGCTCCTCTAATTCTTTTAGATGTAGAGTTGTTTATTTGAGATTTTTTTCTCTGCTTTGGGTAGGCCTCAACTGCTATGAGCTTCCCTCTCAGAACTCTCTTCTTTGTGCCTGTAGGTTTTGGTGGTTGTGTGTCCATTTTCATTTGTTTCCAGATACTTTTAAATTTTTTCCTTGATCTAATTGTTAACCAATTCATTATTTAATAACATATTATTTGGCTCCCATGTATTTTGAGTTTTTTAGTTTTTGTCTTGAGTTTGGTTTCTAGTTTCAAGCCATTGTTAAGGCTTGCTTTGTGCTCTATCATGTGGTCTATCTTTGAAAATGATCCATGCACATTTGAGAAGAATATATATTCTGCCTTTTTGGAGTGAAATGTTTTGTAAATATCAATTAAGTTAATTTGTTCTAGTGTCCAAACTTTTGGCATCTCTGGGCCACATTGAAAGAGGAAGAGTTGTCTTGGGCCACACACTAGATACACAAACACTAACAAAAATGAATGAGCAAAAAAAAGGCTAAGTAAATTTATGATTTTGTGTTGGCTGTGTTCACAGCCATCCTGGGTTGCATGTGGGCCATGGGTTGAACAACATTTACAGAGTGTTGTTTAATGTCACTATGTCCCTATTAAGTATTTTTGTCTGGAAGAGCTATCCATTGTTGACAGTGGGATGTTAAACCCCCCTGTTATGACTGAATATGACTCTGGTGTTGCCTGAAGCTGGCATAAGCCAATGTCAGAAGCTCTCTCTGTCTAGCTCTGGGCAACCTGTTCAAAGCTCCAAACATCCACAGTCTGTGGCTGTTTTCTTTAGGCTTGGCTGCATCCAGGATGGTCTTCGATGCTCTGCACTGCTGGCTTTTTATTCATACAAGGCCCAGTGGTGGGTCAACTAACAAATGAAAGCACTACAGTTACCACCACCACCTGCCTCTATCTGTGGTCCTGCTATTAGTCTTAGCATAAGGGATAACCCACGTGTTTCTGAGAGGGCTTTTGGTACAATTGGGAGGATGGGACCCCTGGATCTCCCTTGGGAAGAGTTGTTTAGACTTCAGAGAAGATGATGGGCCTGTTCCCCTGTCCCTGTGCCACTTGTCTTGGTTTTTCCCAGGTTATTTCCAATAGTGAATAGTTGCTGAAGAGTTAGCTGTCCATTTCATGGGAGGGGCCAGTCTGTGTACAAGGGTCAGCTCTTTTCTGCTTGGTTCTGCTTGGAACTGGTGGCAGGTCTGTATAAGAGCCGAGGCTTCCCAGGGTTGGACTCCCCTTTTCAGCCTTTCTGCCCTGTGGTTGCTTGGTTTCTGTCCAAAGCCTTTAGATGAGGGTCTGTAAGCTGAGACCGAATCTGTTGAAGTAGAGCTGGCAGGTTTCCACTTTGCTGAAATTGCATTCTGTAGGGTGCTCAGTGAGGAGAGAGTGACCTCTTCAGTCTTTGCCAGAAATTTGGGCTCTTGCTTCCTCAGCAGGGTTACTGTTGGTTCAGGACATATACATTCAACTTTCTCCTTTGCTGAAATGGGCACAACTTCCTGTTGGGGTTGGGCAAAACCAGACCAAGATGGTGACTAAACTTTCTTTTTTTAATCTAAGATCTCAGTAGAAGGCTAAGGTCTCTGTCTTGCTCCCAAGTGATATCCTCCAAAACTCTCACATTTTGAGTATTCATTTTTTCTTTCTCCCCCCTTTCTCCACCCAGTGGGGGAATCTTGCACCTGGCAGGACTGTTCTGCAGTTTTCTCATTGGGAGCTGGTGTCGGCAACCCTGCAGGAAGGAGTTGGGCACACCTTTCCCTTCCCAGAGGATTGTACTCAGTGAGGGGGGTATGCCTGGCTGCACATAATCCCAGGTGCTCAATTCTTGCCCACCTAATTCCAAGCCCACAGCCTTTGCAGGTGACACAGTCCAGAGCTCTCTGTTCTGCACACCCCATTTCCTTGTAAGCCAAGCTGGGTGGGGCCCAAAAAACCCCTCATTGTGCAAATTTCTGATTTCCCTGCCCAGCTGGGTTGAGTGGGAAAGGACTCAGTGATCTAGTGTGGACAGGAGTGGCTGAGAAAAAGTTCAGAATGGGCCAAAACAAACAAACAAACATACAAACAAACAAACAAACAAACAAGCAAACAAACAAAAAACCAATTTTCCCATTCCACTAGTTTCCTCTCTTAGTCTGAACTTGCATAGTGAACTCTTCAGCCTTATGCCCAAACCATAGAAGCTCTTCATGCTGAGTATCAATCCCTGATTTTCACAGGTGTTTTGGAACCTCACTGCATCCCACTGCCAGAGACCCAACAGCCTTCTCTTCCCTCTTCATTACTGCAAGTATCCTTATAGCCCCACAGTTCACAGGGAAGGGATATCCACTGATGTGAGTGCAATCTGATCTCCCCTGGCAGGACAGCTGTTCATGGAGTCCTTGCCTGACCATGTTTCAGTTTCTTTTGAAAAGTCTCTATGCTGTACGTGCACCAAGGTATTTAGTGTCTGAATCTTTGCACATACAACCTCCGCAGGGAGCAAGGTGTCTTTCAAAGTTGCAGCTAGATGAAGCTTACTGGTGCCTCTGACATACTCAGGTGTGGCAGCCTGGTTGCTTTAGTAGTTTGAGCCTCTATCTGGAGCTCTCGAGGTTGGCACCTCAGCTATGGGAGTGCTGCTCATGATGTGTGTGTAGCCAGGTCTCACAGACTCAGTGGATCCCCCCAAGTTATTCCCTGTTGGGGTTGGAAATCCCTGCATGGAACCAAGGTCCCTTGCTCTTAAAAGGAAGGGGGCTCCAAAGCTGTGATTTCTGTCTGGTCTCAGAGGCGACAGGAGCAGGGTATGTCCCGTTTTGCTTGTAAAACCCCTTTAGCGGATGGTGTGAAGCATGTTCTGTACTCTTTGGCTTCAAAACTTCCTGTCTGTGAAGATCCCATTGACTGTTCAGGTTGGTTGTCTGAAGATCAGCTGAAAATCCCGATTGGAGCCAGGAGCACGTGGACTCAGCTTCCACCTACTCAGCGCCATTTTGGTCATCCTATTCTACCCATTTTAAGTGATTAGTGATAATGACTCATATCAATAATGACATGAAAAAGTACTGTTTTCTTCCTGAGCTGTTATTCAGTGTTTGAGGCCAGTTGTCACCGACACAAACACAGCCATAGTGGTATCATTGTAATATTTTCTCAGTTTTAATTTTGGAAAAATCATGCAATTTACTGAGTTTATTATCTCCATGATCAGTATTTATTACCTAAAAGGCTGTCCCACACTTCCTTTGAAAGGGTTCCTAATAGTGATCTTCTTCCTATATAGTTAAGGGTAGAAAAATTGACATGTATAATCACCCAACCAGCAACTACCCTCATAAAATGGAATCTGGAAACAAATACTTTGAATGTTAACATTTGTAAGCAGTGAAAGAAAGGAGTCAGTTTTTAACTGGGACAGTGATAAATGGAGAATCTAGGTTACAGTAAATTATGTAGACATGTAATTTAATCCTTAAATTATTGCAGTCCAGTGGACTAAATGCAATGTGACAAAATTTATTTATCAAACATAGGCATCTTAACAGCAGCAACACTTACACTAGTTTTAGTGTCTCTAGAACTTTCTGTGGTATCTAACTCACAGTAAGTGCTTAATAAGTATATAATTTATGATATGTAATAAAATATTATATAAATATATATAAATATTAATAATATATTAAATATATGATATAAATATTAAATGTGCATATATAGTAAATATATAATAAAATTATAGCAAAAGTGGAACTTTGACTTTACTTTTTAGGTCAATAGAAATTGAAATCAACTATGCTGGTCCTAAATTTTTAACAGATTACTAGATTCAGAAAAAGAATAGAATTTAATGGTATTGTTTTACTTTAACTTTATTCATGCTCAGAAAGGGGGAAAACAAAATGTATTTATTGATAATAAAAAAGGTATTTACATAACTCTAGGTAATAAGAAAAGTTTCCATATGGAATAAACATAGATCTAAATGAGAAGATCCATCTTTCTCTGTGTGTGTGTAAGTGTATATGCCTGTCTATGCTTTTCTCTATCTCTTACTATCTCTTACTGTACAAAACATAAACCCAATGTATAGGTTGAAACTTGTAAGACAGGTAAGCTATTAAAGTTAATTTGTTCAAGTTAAGATGAAATTGATTCTTTGCTTTTGATGAAAAACTGACCTTCAGTTTTGGAATTTTCTCTATACTATAAGAAACTCTTCTATTGTTTAGGGCCATTCTGGGGGCTGGGCAATCTTCTTGGGAAACTCCCCTTGCCACACAGAAGTCTTACATCAAATGTTTTTACTGAATCTCAGGTTCATTGAATTTTCACTATCTACTCATTCCAAGTATAGTTTTTCACTCCTCTCAGCTGATCATGTCTCTCCTATTGGCAGCTGGCTTTTGGTAACCTAGCGTCCTTGTTTAAGTGTCTGCACTGAAGAATTAGAAGCCATTATGTGTTTCATTCTCAGATAGGTTCCTGGAGACTTTCATTTCATGGACTAGTGAATTAAAAAAAAAATTACATATGAGACCAAAACAAATTTCCCCATTTTTTTCCTTCCACATAGGGTGTAAGAGCATGAAAAAAATCTCAGTCACCTATTCTACCAGCATTTTAGAAAATAACAAAAATTTTAACTGAAGAATAACAACAACAAAAAGGAGGATCGAATCTGAGACTTTAAATTGAGCGAGTTTAGCTTAATGAAAAACTCACTTTTAACTTTATTTTTATTATGTCCCCTCAAATAGTAGAACTGATCACGGACTGGCACCCAAACAGAAACAATGGCTTCTCCTCATGGATATTTTGTTGTTTGTTTTCAGGGATCCATTGATTATACAAGAATAGCCAATGAAATGCTATCAAATCAACATGGCTGTTTAGCTCGATGGATTGAAATGGTGAAAGCCATGACTCAGAATAAAGTCTCTAAAGGGCTCTTTCTCCCGGCGGTGCCTGTCCCTCCTCTGACGAGGAGCAACATGTTCGCTTCCCTGTTGATTCTCATCATACTCCCTGTGGCTGCAGTGACACTCTATAGGGGGTGTCAGGGGCTGACCAACATAAAGACACTTATTAAGATGAAAGCTGAAGAAGCCCTGGCTGGTGTAGCTCAGTGGATTGAGCATGGGCCTGCGAACCAGAAGATCGTGGCTCGATTCCTTATCAGGGCACATGCCTGGGTTGCAGGCCAGTTCCCAGCAGGGGTCAGTTCCCAGCAGGGAATGCACCAGAAGCAACCATACATTGACAAAAAAAAGATGAAAGCTGAAGAAAAACGTAGACATTATAACAGAAATGGTAAATATATGTAATTTTTCCCAGTTTAAGTTGCTGTTCTTATTGGTATTCAGTAATGACAATAGGTTGGAAAGAGCTCATTGACACCAGCTACCATTTACAATTGTACATTTACAGCAATCCTTCCACTCCCTCTCCAAAACATAGCAGTTTGATGTGAAACAATATTTTTAATGCACAGCTAGACAAAGTGTGTGATTTGGGATTGTAGGAAGATTTCTTTCCATCTTCTAGAGTTAACGGATGTCACTGAGTTTTTTTTTTTTTACCTTATGCTGTAATAAAGAACTTTTTAGAATATTCAATTCTTCTATTCTTCAGCCAAGTCATTAACCTGTGCCTCTGATTTGTACACTCATGTCATGATAGCTAGAAATAAAAGTTTACACAACTTGGAGGATTCATCTTCAGGTGTTACCTATAAAAGTTTTATAAGATTTATATGGCTTGGACTGGTAGAAAATGTAGTAAAAATTACATTTGATGCTGTTGATACAGAAATAAGTCCAGATTTTTTCCCCTAAGCAGCTCATTTTTTTTCTAATAGGTAAACTTGATTATGTTACCTTTCAAACTGTTTTTGGGTCATTCTTGCCCCTCTTTTCACTTGAAGCTACCATCCTATTTTAACCAGATTTCATCTGCTTAAAGTACTGATTTAGAGAGACACTTGCATTTTAACACTCGTTTTTGGACCAGAAGCTATAGCCTTGGGACACATAAAGAAGGAAGTTGAAATTGAGATCCTTCATAAAGCTGAAACCATTAAAGAAATTCATTCTCAGTGAAGAGTGGGCTAGGATAGAACAAGGAAATTTCTTTGTCTTAGGCTTAACTCTGGGAAGCAAAGCAAACTTCTCATGAGAATGGACAACCATAGACTCCAATGTATATTGATTTGGGGTTCAAATATATAACATTAGTATAGTCTTAGAAATCCCAATCTAAGAATTAGGGTGTATAGTACTTGAGGGTGGAGCTGGTAGAAGCCAATGCAAATTCTCTTTGGAAGAACATACTCAGTACATTGCATACAGGCTTCTGGAGATTCTAGAAGAAAAAGCCCAACGGAACTTGAATTTTCAGTTCAGAATTACATGGATAAGTGAGAATCACCAGAAATTGCAAAAAAGAGCTAGATCTTTAAGAACTTAAGATATTAGGAATAGTAGCTCCTTCTTTCTCTCTGCAGCATAGAATTCCATTGTGTATATGTACCACAATTTTTGGATCCATTCATTTACTGATGGGCACCTAGGTTGCTTCCAACTCTTGGCTATTGTAAATTGTGCTGCTATGAACATTGTGGTGCATAGGTTCTTTGATATTGATGTTTTAGGATTCTTAGGATATAATCCTAGCAGTGGAATTGCTGGGTCAAAAGGCAGGTCGATTTTTATTTTTCTGAGAAAAATCCATACTGTTTTCCATAATGGTGTAAAGACAAATACCATATGATCTCACCTTTAACAGGAAGCTAAACAACAAAACAAACAAGTAAGCAGAAAAAAAAAAACCCCAAAAAACAAAGACACTGAAATAGAGAACAAGGGGATAGTGACCAGAGGGGAGAAGGAAGGGAAGTTAAGGGGAAAAAGGGGGAGGGATTTGGAGGAACAAATAGGAAGGACACAGGGACAAGAACTAAGGGGGGGAGGAAATGGGAGGGAGGTGGGGAGCAAGGGGCAGGGGAGGCTGGGATGGGAAAAATAGACAAAAAACTGTACTTGAAAAATAACTAAATAAAATTAAAAAAAAAAAAGATATTAGGAATATTGTTTATAGCATATATGGTAAATAAATACCTTTCAAAATATAGAAAAAACTATAAGAAATTAGTAATCGAAAAAGATAAGAATATTAAAATGGCCACATACTTCTAAAAGTAAAAAAAATAAAGTCACGAAAATCTGTATTTGTTTCCTAGGGCTATCATAGCCAAGTACCAACAACTGAGGGACATAATAACAGAAATATATTATCTCAAAGTTCTGGAGGCTAGAAATCCAAGGTAAAGGTCTTATTAGCAGGTAAGTTTCTTCTGAAGGCTGGCAGGAGACTCTGTCCATCCCTCTCCCCAGCTTCTGCCGCTTTGCTGAGTGTCTTCGGTGGCCCCTGGCTGTGGTGGTGTCACTCCAGTCTTCACATGACGTCACCCCACTTTCAGTGCAGAAGTTAAAAAGGTCAGACACAATTTAATAAAGACTTTGTGAACTGAAATATAAATGGGGGTGATTTTTTTTAGATTTAATAGATTGACAAAACTGTAGAAAATTGGAAGGAGAGGTTTGACAAAATTGTAGAAAATAGGATAGAGCACATGGAAAATAGAAGGAGAAGCTCAACAAATACATTTCATTAGAGTCCCATAAGTAGAACATAGACTACTAAGAGAGTTGATCTTTTCAAATATATATGAATTGCCAAGTCTGTTTACAATTACCAAGAGTCTTTGAAAGAGATGAATCCACCCATTCCAGAAATCCAGCAAAATAAACAAAATAGACAAAGAAACCCATACGTAGGCAAGTAGTGGTGAAATATCAGAAAACCATAGACAGAGAAAAGCTTTAAAAGCAGACAGAAAGAAAAAATACTATTTGAGAACAGCATGGTAAACATGGTTTACTTTTTTGGTAACCAAATCACTTCAAATGCTGAGAAGAAATAAAAGGGTATAATGGGACATTTTCATATGAAAGTAAAAGACTATCATTAGCAGACCCTTACACAAACATTTTAAAGGATGTGTTTTAGGGGAAAGAAAAACAGATCTCAGAAAGAATGATTTGGTTGTCAGAAGATATGAAGAACATAAATATTAGAAAACATGAGGGCATATTAAATATTATAAAGTGGTAATATAAATAAGCTATACTGAGAAATAAAAAAGTGGTAGCAAAGTTATGGACAAAAATAACATTTTAAATGGATGATAACTGATGGAATTTAAAGCAACTTAAGTTTTGCTTTGATCAAAAGGAGGGCTGATGTATTATTTCAGAGTGGACTTTATTAAACATTCATTTTAAAATTATAAGTTTTATCAATATATGACTAGAAATAAAATAATGTTCAATTTGTTGGAGAAGCAAAGTGAAATATGAAAAATCATTTCAGTGTATTATATAAATGTTCATAAAGGGAGGAAAAAAGAAATGAAAGAATATCAGAAAATGATCTAATAGAATTAAAATATAACATTAAATACAATAAAATAAAGAGACTGAACTTTTTGATTGAAGAGGAAAAATTATAATGTTATATAAAAAGTCTCAGTTCAGCTACTACGATCTTTATAAGTGATACATCAAATTAAGAAGTTACAGGTTAAAATGAAAAGACTGCAGTGAGCCCTGGCCTGGTGGCTCAGCTCGTTGGAGCATCATTCCATACACCAAAAAGGTTGGGGTTTCGATTTTGATTTCTGGTCAGGGCACATAACTAGGTTGAGGATTTGATCCCTGGTCTGGGTGCATACAGGTAGGCAATCAATTGGTGCTTTTCTCTCTCACATCAATGTCTCTCTCTTTCACCCTCTCTCTCTCAAAATCAATTAAAACAAAATAAAACAGAAAAAAGACTGCAATGAATATTAACACAGAAGCTAAATGTGTATTTATGTCAGATTTACATCAGACTAAATAGAATTTCATTGTTGGCAACAGTATTTTTGTGGATGAATAAAATCAGTATATAAACATAAAAAGAAAAACATGATTCTAATCTCATATGCCACTACTAGTATTATACAGCAGAAATTGATAAAAGTACATGGACATTTGACAAAGCCACTGTAATAATGTGAAATTTATCACCTCCCATTTAATTTTTGTCTGATTTGACTACTGTTTGCTAAAGAAAAACAAGGTTTAATCCAACAGTACACAGGTTTGGTATATATGTATCTTGTACCTGGCTGTTAGACAACATTTACCTTGTTCTCCATTTAAAAATTTGACATACATTTGTTAAAAAAAATTTGACTTCCATGGCTAAAAGTCTTTTCTAAAATAGGCTTTATTGAGTCAAAAATGCTAGCCAAAAAGATGACTGGTCTTGGGGCATGAAGTGCAAACTACCAGCAGCATGGCTAAATGGAAAAAATGTGTCTATCCCTTGAGAGTTTGCAGTGTTTTTATGCATCAAGTAGGGAGATAGGGAAAGAAAAATGTAAGTATCTTGAAAGAGTTTACACTAGCTTTAGGCAAAAAGGGGTGGGAGAAGGGGAGCGAGCTCTAGGATGGTTGCACAGTGTGAAAAAGTCAATGTCCCTTCCCGTGCACTGACTGTGGGCAGCAGTCTGGAGTTTCTTGGTGCCTGGTTAAACTAATACGGAAATAGCCACCTGGAAATTAATCTGAAATTCCAACAGATGTAGAAATAATGTGAGAAGTCTTTTGTTAGTTGGCCAGCAGCCATTAACAGACTAACAGCTCTATCTCTCTCACTCTCTGGTTGCTATAATTTAATTTAGAATTTAATTTAAAACATCTCAGAATTTTCTCCTTGTAACATTATACTAAAGAACAGGTTTCACTAAATTTCTAAAACTGTTTCATATTTCCCATTTTGACCAAGACTAGTTAAACTTAAATTAAAAGTGAATTATTAAAAACTATAATCCGATGTTAAAAGCACACTTTTAAAGAACTCGTGAACAAAAGAAACTAAAAATGGAAATCAGAAAATCTTTTAAACTGAATGATGAAAAAGGCCTTTGCATATATTGCTCCCTCTGCAGGAATTCAGACCATCCTCCTATAACCCCTTCCACCTAGTCAACTGCTGTACATTCTTCAAGTCTCATCTGCAGCAGCGCCTTTTCCAGGCTGAAGATGGGTTTCTGTCTTATTAGTGTTACTTCTTTGCACTTGCCTCACTTTATGATGATATGTCGAAGTGTGAGTATTTAATTAATGCATTTCATTCCCAAGAGATAAGTTTCACAGAACAGTCAGAATTTAAGTTCTCCCCCGACTATTGCACAGCCCCAGCACAAAGCACACATACAGTAAATGTTGAGTAAAAAGGCAGGACTTTGTTCTTTTACAGTATTTTCAGTCTGTATATGTGTCTTTTTATAGTCAAGTCAAATACTACTTTACCTCTCTTTTGACCTCACCTTGCTGAAGTATAAATGAAGGGATTGGACTAGATTTACCTAACTATTCAATTGTGAAGTGACATTTTTCATCTATTCTTGGTTGAAATGGATGAACTAGTCAGAAAAACGATGTCATGGTTTTGAGGTTTCTTTCCATTTTCTTAATTGTGAAGTCACAATAAAATGGAATTGTACAGGGTGGGGCAAAAGTAGGTTTACAGTTGTGAGTATGTAAAACTGAGTTCATTCCTGTATCATTATTTATCAGAACAGCTGTAAACCTATTTTGAACCCTTTTATTGACTGTCACTGGAACTTGCTGCTGTCACTTCTGCCCTTGCCAGGGCAGAAGACATTCTCAAAGAGTGTTATTGGAAACATTTGAGTTATAAAACTGTGTTTTTGGAGTACTTCTGCCAAGATTGAGGTGTAGGTGGAAGCACTGAGCCTTCTGGCACAACCAAGTTTAAAAACAACAAAGTTTTAGCAACAAAAACACAGCCAAACCACAGAAAATTGAACAACATGGAAGTCTGACAACAATGAACCCTTCAGCCAAACTGGAAGAGGGGCAGAGCCAGCAGCAGAGCGGGGTGGGGCAGGAAAGATCCACTGGACCAGCCCAAGAGCGCGAGACCCAGGTGCGCCAGCAGCTGTGGGTGGATCCCAGGTGTGGAGTAGCGGGAGGACCCACTGAGGGCTGATCATGGTCACACATTCGCGTGCAGATAAACCGGTGAAGGAGCTAGCAGTGAGATGGACCTTGCAGGCCCCAGCATCAGGAAGCGGCAGAGGGAACTGCCATTGTCCCTCTCTGACCCCCACATACAGCATCACAAACCAGCGACCTGGGTGGCCCTGCCCTGGTGAACATCTAAGACGCCTCTCCTCATACGTAACAGGCATGAATAGATCAAAACATGGCTCAAGAACAACTCAGAGCCCCAGAGGCAATAAATATAAGTGATGAAGAAATAGCAAAACTTTCAGATGCACAGTTCAAAACACTAGTGATCAGGATGCTCACAGAACTGGTTGATTTTAGTCACAAATTAGAGGAACATATGGAAGCTAAACTAATTGAAATGAAGGGAAATGCACAGGAAACAATAGTGATGAAAAGGAAACTGGGACTCAAATCAAAGGAATGGACCAGAAGGAAGGAAAAAATGACCAAACAGAAAAGGATGAGGAAACAAGAATTCAAAAAAATGAGGAGAGGCTTAGGAACCTTCAGGACATCTTTAAACGTTCCAACATCTGAATTATAGGAGTACCAGAAGGGGAAGAGGAACACCCACCAGTGAAAAACATATTTGAACAAATAAGGAGAACTTCTCCAGTCTGGCAAAGGAAATAGACTTCTAGGAAATCCAGGAAGCTCAGAGAGTCCCAAAGAAGTTGGACCCAAGAAGGAACACACCAAGGCACATCATCATTATATTAGCCAAGATTAAAATGAAGGAGAGAATCCTAGAAGCAGCAAGAGAGGAGACAGTCACCTACAAAGGAGTTCCCATCAGACTGTCAGCTGATTTTTCAAAAGAGACCTTACAGGCAAGAAGGGGCTGGAAAGAAGTATTCCAAGTCATGAAATCCAAAGACCTACATCCAAGATTGCTCTATCCAGCAAAGCTTTCATTTAGAATGGAAGGACAGATAAAGTGCTTCTCAGATAAGATCAAATTCAAGGAGTTCATCATCACCAAGCCCTTATTATATGAAATGTTAAAGGGACTTACCTAAGAAAAAGAAGATAAAAAAGATGAACAGTGAAAGGACAGCAAACTCCCAGTTATTAAGAACCATACCTAAAACAAAAGCAAACTAAGAGGACAGCTAGATCAGGAGCGGAATCATAGACATGGAGATCACATGGAGGGTTAGCAGCAGGAAAGTGGGAGAAGGAGAAGGGGGGGAAGGTACAGAGAATAAGTAGCATAGATGGTAGGTAGAAAATAGATAGGGAGAGGGCAAGAATAGTATGGGAAATGTAAAATCTAAAGAACTTGAGACACGTGGTCATAAACTAAAGGGGGGGATGGTGGGGAAGGGGGGTGCAGGGTGGAAGGAAATGAAGGGGGAAATAGAACAACTGTAATGGCATAATTAATGAAATACATTAAAAAAACAAAAACAAAAAAACTGTGTTTTTGTAGCATATATAATTCAACAATCATTCAGTTTAGAAAAAAACTCATTTATTCAATATTATTTTTTGAACCATTAAGTTTACCTTCTCTAAGTAAAAGTTAACAGGAAATACACTAAACTATTGCAAGGGAAAAGTCTTTTCCTGTTGATTCTGTAAATGCCAAGTCATTTTTCCATTGTATGGAAATTTGCTGCAAATTCATGTTTTACAGTTAAAGCGTGACTAAATCTCTTCAGAAGTACTTGCTTGAGGACCCACAAGTGCTTGCTGTAAACATCTAATCAAAATTCATGAGACTGGCAATGGCTCAGGGATGGCAACTTCACCACAGGACTAGCCACTTAGTTTATTATTTATTGAATTATATTGTAGTCTAAAGGCAGTTTGTAATTCTGACTCTAATAGTTTAAGACATGAATGTGTGTGATTTTCAGTCCCAAATGGCTCTAATCAGCAATTTCCATAAGATATGATGTTTTTAAACTTTGATTAAAATAATGTGATGGAGACTTTGTAATCTAGTTGATCTTAGTATTTCTAGGAGGAAGAGTATATGTACACATTTCAGCAGCCATCTGCTCCTAGCTTTAAGATTTCATGAACCAGATACCATAGTACAGATAGGTTTCTCTGTGTCCTAATGGAATATAAAGGAAGTAATGTTTTCAGTGTGGACATTTCTGAAGGGAATTTGTTACTTAATAATTGCATTTTTTCCAAACATAAGAAGAAAAAGAAAGTGCATGCATGTGGTGCATAATGATCCATTTCTTTTTTGGTCAGAAAAAGAGATTTTTATTACCTTCTGTGGGTCTTCATAAATACATCTATTTCCTATGGTGGTCTTCCATGGTCATCTAATTTTTTAAGTGGGAAAGTTGGGCAGAGATTAGATTGGAGCTTGGGAAAACAAACTGATAATATATTGGCAGAGATTTAAAAATAAAATATTGATCCACTTCATACTTGATGTCAATGTCATGGTATTTCACCTTAATAAAGCAATGCTAGTGAAGAACGCTAGACAAGGTGACACTTATTCAGGTCTCAGGTACCCTGACCAGTGCTAATGCAGAATAAGATGCATATGCCCATTTGTAAAACTGGCATAATTGGCCTCAGTGCAATGGCAACATGGAAGCTTATTTTGGTGCACACAGGTACACAGCTTTATTAAGTTAGATAGCATACTTCTTGTGAAAACTAACATTTGTTTTATAGACACTGAGATGTAAAGGCAAACATGGTGGTATGATTTTAAAAGGTTGCCATCTATCAATAGACATAAAATTTACGCAAACTGAGTTTGGCCTTTTCATTATTTTGCATTAATGGAATCATCAAGATTTGCAACTTCTGTTTTTTACTTGGCTGTTTGGGTTTTATGTTGATAAATGTTAATTTTGTTACTAGTGACTCATCCTTATTCTTTTTATTAATTTCAATTTTGAGAAAGAGTAATTAGAAAGAACATATATAGGTCAGTGATTAAATCTATAAAATTTGCATTTGAGAAAATGATGCAGTCATGCTTTGGTGTTTCATGAAACTCAGAGATTTCTGATAAAGCGTCATTTTCAATATTATTTGTAAATCGTTTGACATAAGCCTATAATCACAAGATTCTGGTAAGTCATTTGAAAATCCTTTTTCACTGTAAACCTCCATTAATTTGAATTAATTAGGTTGGAGTCAGGGAAATATCTGTATGTTATGTCTTAGCTCGTTAAACAATATTTGCACTTAGGTGAATAGTTTCTATATTAATTACACAGAAAAATAATCTACAGCTGTATTATCCAAAGCTGCTGAAGATGAGGGAGCTAACATAGCAGCTCTTGGAAAATGGATAAGGTGGGAAAAATGTGTAATATCTTTTTATATTTGAATTCTGAACACAGGCATTTTTCCCAACTAACTTAAAAGATACATACATATCTTCAACAAAAATATTGACTGCTTTTCTTCTTTCTTCTTTTTTTTCCCCATTAATACTAAAACCAGTAAACTTCAAAGAGCTACACACCATGACAGCTCTTTGTGTCAGCAGATGCCAATGAAGTTGTGAGTACATTTAAGTAAAAATCTAGCTAAGGTTCTGGAACTTTTATTAGAGGTCCACTATTTGGATTAGTGGAGAGATTGACATACGATGTCATAGCACATCATAATGAACAAACAGCCTCTCATTTTTATAAGCTAATAATTGCAGAAAGTGTACATGTGGATTTGTGTGTGTGTGTGAGGGAGAGAGAGAAAGAGAGGAAGAGAGGGGAAGAAGGGAGGAAGTTAGAACGGAAGGAGAAGGGGAGGAGGGAGAGAGGAGGGATAGGTAAGTAGATGAGTTTTGAACAATGCAGGGTAAATTAAGAAAAGCTAGAGATGGGGTGGACTTATAGTTAGTCCCCAGTCCCTACTTCTCTCTGGACCTTCTCTGCTGGCAGAGCCTCTTCCCCCTGTAAAGCACGAATGTGCTTATACTCCTATATTTGCTTTCCCAGCTTCCCCTGTAGCACGGGCATTGCCATATTTACTTATTTTGGACAATGGAACCTAAGGAAAGTCTTTTGTGAGGCTTCAGGGAAGTTAATTGTCCGTAACTAAAGAAATGAAAAGTCTAAAACTCTCTTCAGCACTGAATGTGGTGGTGTGTATGCTATGCAACCACCAGAGAGACAGAACTGACACGGGATGGTGACAGAGGAGACCAATGGGTAGCACGTACTTCAGTACTTACTTGGGAAAAAACAGTATTTCCTTGACTCAGAACTAAATCTGGAACAACATTGACTCTTGGAATTATTGTGTGCAAAATATTAATTGCAATTTTAAGGTGGCTTTTTTGCTTATTACAGCAAAATCATCTTAACTGGCACAAGTATTATTGTTACCTCATTATATATGAAGTGTGTATGTTTATGTGTACATTTATGAGCATATGTGTGTATATTTTTCTCCATCATTATATTACTCACTTTTCCAAACATTTAGGCAAATAGGAATGAAGAGAGGGCTACTTAACTACTATTCTTTCAACTGATAATGTGTTGTAAAATGATAAAATTATTAGAATAGGGTAGAGATATACTTAAGTATTTATGGAATTTTCTCGCTTTATCACATATGTCCGGGACCTCCTGAAACTATGCTCCATAGTTATATAGCTGTATTTTTAAGAAAACACAGCTAAAGTTGGGTTCTCATTTCTGTGCTATGATTGCAAAGTAAAGTTAAGTGGGTTATTCAGTGATTTTTGAGCAGTATGTCCATACTTTTAAATAGCATAGGGTACTTTTGACTCATGTGCTCCAGTGGAATCCTCTGGCTCTGTGAGCAGAGTGTCCTAACTGCATATGGAACAGTTTACCGTGCCGTACATGTGCGGCACAGTTTACATGTGCCGTACCTATGAATAAAATGCGACTTATAATTGTTTTAAAATACAAGGTTGTTTCAATAGTATACTTATATGAATGAAATCATACTACTTCTCTAGAGTGGGAAATAAATATAAAACTGTAATAAAATACAAAATAACTTTAAGATTCTTGTCAAATACAGTTGCATGTATATTTAAGTAAAATGTTATTTAAATTTTAAGCTATCGAAGTCTAAAATTCCATTCACTATTTTTGCATATTAACACTGTTTTTGGATGCTTTCCTTGACCTATCCCGCTCAGTTTATGGGTACATACCACAAGGAGAAGGAAGACACTGCGACTCTCTGAGCTGATAGATCTTACCAACAATTAAATGCACACATTTTACTCCTGGTGACTGAGTAATTCATCTTCATGTATAATGGATGGCACATTCATTCATATAAATATCAAATATGTAAACATAATAGAATTGCACTGATCTTAAACTTATTTGACATTTATTTATAGAAGAACATTTGGCAGATATAGAAATCATTTGTATCATTTATCCAATTGCATTGCATTTTAAGAGACTATTGTCATTTATATTCCAAGCTTTTATTTGCCTGTGATCTGTTACAGATGGCCTCTAGCCATCCTTATCAAGAGATACGCATTCTCAGCTCTTGTAAATTTTGTTGAATGAATATCAATCAATCTGTTTTGCCTCTTTATATAGACTATAATTCCAGATGGAAGCCTGCTGTTTATAAATCTGAATTCCTACCAAAACGGAGATGTTGAAATTCATTTGGACACTATCTGTGTGCAGTGAATCTTGTGTGTGTGTGTGTGTGTGTGTGTATTTATGTATTTATATGTGTATGTATGTGTATATATATTTATTTTTCTCTACTATTTAAGTTGTAACTTGAGTAAAACCATTGTTCAACATTTAATTTAGATTGGAAATATGATGAGGTTAAAGCAATACGCAAAAAGGTACAAAAATGTATCTACAATGCCAATGTCAGTGTGAATTTTCTGGATTCAAATGTTTAATCATATATGAAGAATGAAAATAGTTTGAACTTGGGTTAAAGGATTTTAGCCTTAACCTTTTCAGATTAATTTATTCCCAAGCTAGAGTAACATTAATTTAAAATATACTGAATAGCATATGGTCTTCAAATGTTTATTAGATATAGGGGAAAAATTTAAATGTTTATCTCGGTAATCATTAACTTTATTGGTAATAGAAACTGTTTGATTTTGCTCGTAATTACACAGGGTGGACAAAAGTAGGTTTACAGTTTTAATCCAAATGACATAATAATAAATAATAATACAAGAATAAACTCTATGTACCCATAACTGTAAACCAATTTTGTCACCCCTTGTATTTCTTATTCTAGAATAGTGCCTAGTCCATAGTAAACACTCAGTAAATGTTTGGTGAATGAATTAGCTTTGAAAGTCAAATTGTCAAGGTTTGGGGAGGTCTCGGATAGGAGTTAACATATTGGAAACATAACTCATTTCCCCTTTAATCTCTCAGTCTATGCAAACAAACGAAGTACCAGTAGTAGAACATTAAAGACCATTTACTTTAGGATCACAAATCTATACTGTTATGAGAAAGAACATTATTTGTGAACAAATGATATGCAAATATATTTTTGCAAACATACAAAATTACTACAATTCTAATAATGACTAACTCTGGCATTGTTTCTTAGACACCTCTAAGGCAGAATTCATCCTTCCAGTCAATTGACACAATTCTCTTTTTCTTAAAAGTTTTATTTATTCATTTTTAGAGAGAGGGGAAGGGAGGAAGAGAGGGAGAGAAACATCAGTGTGTGGTTGCCTCTCACATGGCCTCCACTGGGGACCTGGCCTGCAACCCAGGCATGGGCCTTGACTGGGAGTAGAAATGGCAACCCTTTGGCTCACAGCCTGCATTGCACTCAATCCACTGAGCTACATTGGCCAGGGCTCTTTTTAGTTATTTTTTTTACTTGAGCCCTAGCATTCAATAATTATTTCAAAGCATTTTGTTATGTTTAGTAGGTGACAAAAAGATAAATAACTGGCTATTCTTAAGAAGTTGATAATTAAAATGGAGATATAATATGTACAAAAGTAGGTGCAATACTCAGTGCCATATGTTATTAATGAGCTGCAACTTCAAATAATGAGACTCTACATGTGCTCTTAGAATGGCATCAATCCAAAACTCTGACAGCAGCAATCACTGGTGAGGATATATAGCAGAAACTGTCATTCATTGTTTGTGGGAATGCAAAATGGTACAGCCATTTTGGAAGACAGTTTAGAAGTTTCTCTTTTTTCTTTTATTTTTATTGTATTTTTTCTATGACCATTTATCCCCTTTATATGTCCCTCCCTGCTGCAGTCACCACACTGCTGTTCATGTCCATGAGACCTTTTACCTTTTTGTTCCATCCCTCCATCTCCTAACTTCCCCCACAGCTGCCAGACTGCTCTCTATGAGTCTCTTTCTATTTTGCTTCTTAGTTCAGTTTATTTGTTAGATTGCATGTATGAATGAAATCATATGCTGTTTGTCTTTCTCCAACTGGCTTATTTCACTTAGCGTAATGTTCTCTAGGCCCATCCATGCTGTTGCAAAGGGTAAAATTGAAGTCCAGGTGTCCATTAGTAGGTGAGTCAATAGAAATTTTTTACAAAAGGAAATGTACTATGACCACAGGACCCAGCAATTGTGCGCCATAGCATTTCCCAGTGAGTTGACAATCTATGTCTAGACAAAAACCTGCACACTGGTGTTTATAGAAGCTTATTTGTAATCGCCAAAACTTGGATGTAACCAAGATGTCCTTTAGTAGTTGAATGGTAAACAAACTGTTGTCCACCGTTGCATAAATGTCCCATTCTCCTCTCTGTTCTCTTTACCATACTGAACAGCATGTTCTACTTTGTCACTCTCCAACATTAAGAAAAATCACCAATGGCCAGTTGAGTAAAAAATCTAAACTCCTTATTTGAACACTATCATTTTGATAGGGCAGACCTGAGCCAGGGCAGTTGCAGTGATTTTATATATATATATATATATATATATATATATATACACACACACACACACACACACACACACATACATACATATATATACATACACACATATATATGTATGTATGTATATATGTTTTAATATCTATAAATTGCTATATATTCTTGAAGGATTGCCATTTTTATAATTATAAAATGTCATTCTTTGCCTCTAGCAATAATTTTTATTTTTAAATCTGTTTGGTCTGATATTGTTAGAGCCTCTTCACCTCCCTTTTGCTTTCTGTTTATATAGTATATCTTTCAGCCTTCAACATTTGTCTAGATAGAAACTATGTGTCTTGTAGATATTTTAAAATCTACTCTGCAATGTGTCTTTTAATTGTTGTATTGAATGTATTTAATTTAATGTCATTACTGATAGGAAAGTATTTATTTCTACTAATTTTCTATTTGTTTCCTATGTCACCTCTTTTGTTTCTTGATTCCTTCTTCACTGTATTTGTGTTCAGTGGTTATTTTCTTATGTACCATTTTAGTATTCTTTGTTGTTTCTTTTACAATACATTTTGAGTTATTTGTGCTTGCTGTGGAGATTTCTATCAATTTTTTAATGTATTATAGTGTAGTTAGGATTTTTACCAACACAATTTCATTAATATACAAAACCTTTGCTCCTGAGGGGTCTTACTCTTTACCCCTTATAATGTTATTATCACAAATTACATCTGTATACATTATGTGTCTATCAACATGCATTTCTAATTGTTGCTTTATACAATTATATTTTAAGTTAGAAAAAAATTTTACACAAAATACATTGTTCTGTGTTTATATCTGTTTTTATATTTATTTGTGTAGTTACCTTTATTAGAGTTTTTTATTTCTTTATTTGGATTAATGTTATTGTCTAATGTCCTCTCATTTGAGATTGAAGACCATTCTTTAGATTTCCTTTAGGTCAGATGTATGAGGAATAAAATCTTTGAATTTTGTTTTTTCTGGGATTATTTTAATTTATCCTTTGAAGAATAGCTTTGTGGCATAGAGAATTCTGATTGACAGGCTTTTTTTTTTTCCTCTAGCACTAAGAGTATGTGGTTTCTGGCCTCCCTACTCTCGGGCCTTGCTGGTTTCTGACTAGAGATCAACTATTTATCATACTGAGGAACTCTGTATAAGATCAATTGCTTCTTGCTTTCAATATTTCCTTTGCCTTTAAGTGCCCAGAGTTTGATGAGGATCTGGGTGTCTGTCTGCCTGGACTGCCATTACAAAGTGTTATAGTCTGGTGGCTTAAATACCAAAAATTACTTTTTCACAGTTCTGAAGGCTAGAAGCCCAATATAAAGGTACCAGCATAGTCAATTTCTGCTGAGGACTATGTTCGTAGCTTGCAGATGAGTACCTACTCACTGTGTCCTCACATGGTGGGGAAAAAAGAGCACAAGCTCTTTGATATTTCTCCTTGTACATGAATTAGGGAGCTAATCCATCATGAAGTTCCCACCCCCATGACCTCCTCTCATGCTTATTACCTTTCAAAGGCCTCATTTCTAAATACCATCACATTGGAGTACTTAGAAATATGCAATGGGGTATTGAGGCTATTTTTTCTCTCTGCTGGCTACCAGGCTGCACTAACAGTGTGGCCTGTTATTTTTCAGGGCTTTACAGAACAGCACAGCACAAGATGGAACTAGGGAAAGTTAAAACACCATAAGTTTTCCTGTTCTTTCCAAGAGTCAGCTCTTTCTCTTTAATAAAAGCTTGCTGGATTATTGTGAGCCTTTGATGAGTTCCCAGTACTTTGGAAGAGTTGATTCTTACTTTTTTTTTTTTTTTTGCCAATCTTTTTCATTGCTGTTAGGAAGAGCATATTTTCAGAGGTCCTTCCTCTGCCATTTCAGTTGACATCACTTCCATAGACTGAGTTTGAATAGTACAGTTTAAGCTTCCTGCCAAAATTTGTGGGTGTTAGGCTGGCACTTTAATTCAGAATCACTCGAAAGGAGCAAGCCAACCGGTGGGACACCACTCACTGAATAATGCAAGGCCGGTTGCCAACCCTCATCCACTTTTCAGATTGTTAAATGGTGTTGAACTATTTAGCTGCTCTGATTCCCTCTGTGAGGTTATGTGTTTGCTAAAAAATTTTTAAACTTTTATTGAAATCATTAATAAAAAAGCATTGACTTACATCATTTGGGAGGTTCTCAAATGAGGGAATAGTAAACAGTTGTTATAATTGAAGTAAAAATAAATACTATCATTTGCATTGATGAAAACATATCCCTATGTTGAAACGATGTTCTTCCCTAGTAAAGGCACATTTAGACAATTCACAGCACTGCCCAAATTTGATTTTGATACACTTGTAACATCTTTGAGTGTGGCAGAGACTTGCCGTTAAGAATTTATATAATACTCTGAAGACAGATCGAGATATATGGAGCCCCAGAGCAGGGTAGTAACTTGGTAACAGTTAAACAGATATTCTTTAATTGTTTCTCAGGATTTATTCGGTGGATACAGGAAAGATTGATTTTCTATTTATAAACTGTTTACTCTTGTATTTTCTCATCAAAAAATTTAAAATAACAAGATTTTAGTTGATTTGGAATATGATTTCTTATTTTAATCAGCACTTAAGCCTGAATGATTCATAATTATATTAGTTAATAGATTAATGTCAATATATTGATATATAATATCATTTGGTATTTTAATGTTAGTTTTATAATATAGTAGAAATGTATTTTGATAATTTAAGTGCATTCTTATGCACTTAAGGATAATTTATGGATGTTGTATTTTGTAATAACTTGCAAAATATACATGATACATGTAGACTTTGTATATATGTGTGTGTATATACATGTACACATATATGTAAAATCCTTGGTTAGAAATTATTGGAGTTTTAAAAGCAGTATTTGTTTTTTTCTTAAGGAGTACCCTATCTAGACTGAGAAAATGTATATACTTGAAATAATAAGGAACAATAATAACATACTGTATTAATCATAGAAATGACAGATAATATTAAGGTTGCATATTCTTACATTCATCAAGACTAAGGCCTTTGATTCTAGAAGGAGGGTCACAGTTGAGGATAGCATGATAAAAATGAGGTGTGGATAAGTAATTACTCAAGTACTTTTATGTTATAAAATGCTATGAAGCTCTATTCTTTTTAAATTCCTACCTAAGTCATAATGATTGTCCAGTGCCTGACAGAGAAACATATGGTTTTGATAAATAATATGTTTATGATACTTAATTCTCTATCTGGCTTTGACATTTCTCCTTAAGGCTTACCTGCACTTGGAATAATAACTTAGTTCTGAGGTTTCAAACTAGATAAATAGGATGTGACATGAGCTGGAAATGTGGCAAGAACAATATGTGTTTTAGCCGTTGTGCAGAAGGCAGGTTTTATCACTGATGCTCATCAACAGACCGCAGGCCCCCTCCTCAGGCTAAAGAAGAACGTCGTTGGAAATTTTCTTTTAATTATTATTTAATTTATAGGCTAAACCTTTCTCATCAAATTTATAATCAACAAAAGTTATCTTTACTTTGATATTTGCCTAATGAGATTATTTTATTTCTCCTGCATAGAGTACTCAAAAATAGCTTGAAATGTTAGTGAGCTCCAAAGCCAACTTCCTTTATTCAACTGTATTTGAACAAAGTTGTAGATGGAGTGATGGACTCCTAAAGATGCCCTCATCTGAATTTCCAGAACTGTGAATTTGTTATTTTACAGGGCAAAATGGACTTTGAAAGTATGATTAGCTCAGTATCTTGAGATAGATTATCTTGGAATTTCTCAGTGGGCCCCTCATTATCTCATGTTCTTACTTTAAAGCTTTAACAGATCATGGTAATATATAAATTATTCCATATCTGATGGAGTAAGAGCTTGATTATTATAAATTTATAAGCTTTAGTTGACATCATTGCATTTATAGACATTTACTATCAAGTTCAAGTAACATACCTCTGATAAAGGGACTTTGGGAAAATGGAGCTAGACAAATTTTTGTGCAATCTACTCTCTGTAAAAGACAAATATCTTTCAATTCCCCCTTGCTTACCATGACAGAGTCTATTCATTTCCAATCCCAGTAGAAGGTTTATCTTCTGAACTGTAATACCCTGTTGAAGTTGAAATTACAAGGTGGCTGTTTTCATATAGTGTCCTCTTTATTGTGTTATCAATGCCTTTCTATCAAACACTTTAACTCCAATTTATGAATTAGTCGGAACCTCCTAGTTCAAGGTAAACTGTGATGTGGTTATAGTCTGGATAGAGCAGTGCACAAAGTCTGTCAGCCTTCCATCCCATGATGCTTTGGAAGTTTGACAGTCTTAGATCAAGGTTAATGAATTCTTAAGTATAACAAATTTTTATAACATGGTGACTGTTTAGTGTGTAAGCTGGAGATTTATGTACAAGTTTCTCTGGTTCTGTATTTGGTTTTTAGAGAATCTGAAATTTTTCCAGCTCCCAGGAAGACATATTTTGGCCCTGGCTGGTGTGGCTCTGTGGATTGAGTGCTGGCCTGTGAACCAAAAGGTCACTAGATCTATTCCCAGTTGGGGCACATACCTGGGTTGCGGGCCAGGTCTCTAGTTGGGGTTGTGCGAGAGGCAACCAATTGATACATCTTTTGCACATCAGTGTTTCTCTCCTTCTCTTTCTCCCTCCCTTCCCCTCTCTCTAAAGATAAATGAATAAGGTCTTTTCTTTTTACAAAAAGAGAGACACTTTATAACTTTTCACTCAGTTCGCCTTTTCTCTAGTGGAGTAGTACAATCTAAAGATTTAAAACATTGAAAAAATTATATTCATCACAACAGATTAAAATAAATGTATTACGTACTTTTCTAAGTATAGATATTAATTAAAATAAATATAAATGTTTATTATTAAATCAATACCTATTTCTTGAAAAGTAAAGCCAAAAAAAGAAAAGCTATTATCTAGAGACATCTATTGTGGGGGCAACTTTGTCCGCAAGTCCCCCCGTCCTCCACGGATGAAAAGAATACTTCCAAGACATGATCTGCTTGGGGAGGAGAGGTGGTCAGTCTCTCATAGGAGAAAGACCAAGAACCTCTTCTTCAATGGCTTTTATTAGGTTTGGAACACACAGGAATACAGGTAAAGCTCATCAATCAATGTCAGGCAGCAAGGATCAAACAGTAGATAACGTTTCAAAGAGATCTGAGGGCTTAATCTGAGTCAGTGTCTGTCAGGAAAGGGGGTTTCAGAAACTTTGGGAGACATACTCATTTCCTGCTCAGATCCTTATCATATGAATGAAAGCACTCTTAACAAAGCAGGCTTCACAGGACTTTAGGAATTCTTTCTTATACCCCATCACCCCGGATCCTGCTCTAGCCAGCAAGGGGCTGCATTGCCTTCCCCATCATAGTTTTTTAGGCTTAAATGGATTAGAGCCAGGAAGAACTTCTCCCAGATGGGAATGAGGACCCAGGCAATGTCAGAATAGTGGGGGGCAGGGGGGGACAGGGTCCATCACTCCCTCTTTGCTGCAGCTCCCTGAGTCCTTCCTTGAGGGCCTCCCAAGTGATTGTGTCTGGCTTAGGTTGCCCCTCCTCTGAGCGGTCTTACCCATTATTGACTAACTGACCAAGCATATGGGGCAGGGGGTGAAGCAGAAGCAGTGTCGCTGCCACCAGAGATAAGCTTTGTCTCCTTAGTGGCTCGCAGTCTGGAGGTTGCTCACCCAGAGTTAGCCATGGGGGGCAGTTACAACTCCTGAAACTGGGCAGAGAGGTTCCCAACAATCTATTGCCAAAAATTAGCTATTGAGTATTTGATGTTTCCTTAAAATCATTTCTTAATACATGTAGTTCCCTTTTCCTAGTTCCTTTAATTCTAGTGTACACTAATATTAAATGGCCAGATAATTACTCATTTTGAAAGCTTTAGTTAGCAGCGCTGTATTGTAGTCTATATTTTAATGTCCCAGTCTACATTGTGCCTTGAGAAAGTGGAACAGTGCTTGAAAATGCAAACACTGAGACCTATCCGAGAGCACGCCAGACCTGCTGGGCTTCTTCTAATGCCATGTGAAGTGCAGAGAATGAGGAGCTGGCCTAACCTTTTCAAATGGCAGCAGGGGCAGCCCAGAAGACTAAAGGCTTTCCTACTTACTTCCCACGCACTTAAACTTCCACACACTGGAATGTGTGGTGCTTTGATTGTGATACTTATTTCTAAGTTCTTGTTGTCCTGGGCCATGGTGTTAAACATCTTCCATGTGCATTCTGTGACTTACATCCCGATCTCTCTCCCAGTTGAAATATATAGTCATGTGCCACATAACGAAGTTTTGCATCACACATATTGATGGTCCCATAGGATTATAATGGAGCTGAAAATTTTCTATTCCTGAGCGACACCATAGCCTTTGTAATTCTGTAAGGCAGTGCATTACTTATGTTTGCGGTGGTACTGTGCTTCTAGTCTTTTTTTTTTTTAAGATTTTATTTATTTATCTTTAGAGGGGAAGGGAAGGCAAGATGGAGAGAAATATCAATGTATGGTTGCCTCTCATGCTTCCCCTGCTGGGAACTGGCCTGCAGCCCAGCCATGTGCCCTGACTGGTAATCTGACTGTGATCCTCTGGTTCAGAGGCCCACGCTCAATCCACTGAGCTCCACCAGCCAGGGGTGTGTTACATAATACTTGATAATGATAATAACTATATTGCTAGTTATGTATTTACTATATGTACTTTTTGTTGTTATTTTAAAGTACGTACTTTATACTTACAAAAAGTTTGTTGTAAAACTTTATGCTGCTATGTAGGCAGTAGCCTCACCATCTCGTGTTTACCACATCTCTTGATTGCATCCTTTTCTCCCGTGCTTGTTTTAATCCTGTGTTGTTTTGTGCACTGACATGCTGTACTAGGAGCAATAGACTATACCACAGAGCTTGGATGTGTAGTAGGCTGTACCGCGTACACTAGGTGTTAGCAGAGTATGCTATCTGGGTTTGCATCAGTGCACTCTGTGACGTGTGCACAGTGACAGAATTGCCTGTTGACGCATTTCTCAGAATGTATTGCAGTCATTAAGCGGCACATGCTATCCACTTGCCTTTAGTCAATGTGGGCAAATGCAGGAACGAATCTGCCACTTGTGGGCATGGATAGTGCCCTTAGGGAGATAATAAGGAGATTTCTCCAGATGAAAACAGTTCAGCAGTTTTGAAGATGATTAAAGATATATTGGCTTTATTAATCACCTACTTACAGAACATTTAAAATGAAATTCCTTAGAAAAATCATCTTTGGACGTAAATGTCTTTTAAATTGAGTATATCAGTGCAAAGACACCAGGTAATTCAGGACATACCTGAATAACCAATGAGCACTTCAGTGTGCATATAGAATCTAAAAACTCTCATTCAAAGATCCTTTGTCTTAGTATCCAAATTTACTTAGTTTCCATACATACATACATACATACATATATACATATATGTAACAAATTACCTAGAAATTTCTTAAACTATTAAACATAATTCTAGCAAATACTTTTTGTTTCCTTATGTATTTTCTCCAGTAAAATATCTTAGCTGTAGTGCTAGGAAACCAATATTTGACAATATACCAACTTATTAATCATCTCCAAATATGTTTTAAAAAATCAATGATTCAATGTATATTCAGCAATATATATATTATAATTTTTTTCAGTTTTTTTGATCTTCAGAGGATAATAGCTTTAATATGAAAAGTCCTGGTTGTAACAATAAAGTATTAATTATTACTCAAGAAGATGATAGATCCATATTGTGAACAGAAAACCTGTCCTCAAAATTTCAAGTAGAGAATGGAGAGTAGTTTCCTTGGCTCTTCCTTTGTCTTCATCTAAACAAGAATGTTTATTTCTTTCAAAATTGAGCACCTTTTGATACGTGGGAGAGCAAGGCAACTGTCCCCATTGACTTGGCTGTGGAAAGAAACAAACATGCTTCTCTGCCTGTGCTCATTTGGCTCCAGCCAATAAATATCTGATTCCGTGCTCTCAGGCTCTGAGCAAGATTTGAAATGCAATTCTGAATTGCCTGTCAGGGGTGGGGTGCCTCTGCTGGATGTGGTTTACCTGGCTGGGGGTGGCAGGACACCACCTGGTACTTCCACCCCCCAAGCTGGCGTCCTTCTCCCTTGGGAAACCTTGGCAAGCTGAGCAATTGACCTCGCGGGAAGCCTGGGGTCCTCCAGAGCCCCTGGCTGCACTGGCTGCACTGGCTGCCTTCTCCTGCGTGCTTTAGAGACCCTGTACACTTAGCTCTGTGAACGCCAGGGAGGGGCAGAGAAAAGGGAGAGGACGTAGTACCCTAAACCTTGGAGATAACTGTAGGTGGGCATGAAGTGTTGCTGAGTGAGCAGGGATGTGAAGGGAATGGAGGAATTGAGTCTGCAGTCTGCAGGGTTTCCTTGCTGAAGGCGACCTCAGCCAGTTTTGCTTCAATGTGGGAATGGATTGGGGTGGGGCAAGTTTCTGTTGAGCTCTAGCACTTTTGGAAGGTGACATGCATAACCGCAACATGATCGCCCCTCCCAGGCTTTATCCAGTGGGATGACAACAGAGGAGATACCTCCCCAGGTGCCTGGAGAAGGTGAGGCAGCTGAACCCCCACTCTGGCAGCTACGAGGTCCCGGCCATGTTCTCCAGCCACTGTACCCATTCCAAAGAGTGCCCCACATGGCCCAGCCCCACTTGAGGAGGGCTCACATCTTCTCCAGGCCCTTGTGTTCTGGGTGCTGGGTCAGAATGCCAGCAGGAAAAGGGCCTTGGCCTTCCTCCTGCTGCTGTTGCCAAGGCAACTGTGCTGTTGTTGGCCAGGGATGCTGGGGAGGCTGGGTCCAGTGAGGAGTGGCATACACGGATGTGTGGGTGGTTGGAGGACCAGTCCAGAGCCAGTGCAAGGTCTGGGAGGCCTGGCTGGGGCTTTGAGGGTGGAGGGCCCTTTTCTCAACTCCAACCCTCCAGTGTTGCCATGGAGACCACAAGGCCAGCCTCATCAGCACCAGCTGATACAGTAGTCAGTCACTTAAGGAGAAGAAACAGGAACCAGAGCCCTCTCTTGCCCCAGAGGTCTCAGCCAGGAGCTCTAACCAAGCAGCTGCCACTGCTTGCCTCCCACAAACAGGAAATGTGAGGGCAGATGTTTAAAATTCACCCCAGCCTCCTCCATCAAGCCTTTATTTGGCTTTACAGCCAGATTTCTGTATCTCTGCATCCTTCACAGTAAACGGTTTAGAGCAGCAGCTATCCCCAACTTTTTTTGGCACAAGGGACCGGTTTCATGGAAGACAATTTTTCGGGGGTTGTGGCATGCTTTGCAGATGATTCAAGCACATTACATTCACGCTCACCTCCTGCCGTGCAGATAGGTTCCTAAAAGACCCTTATGGAACTGGTCCTTCACCCCCTGCCTGGAGGTTGGGGATCTCTGGTGTGGAGGATAAAAAAGTGGCTCTTTGTTCTGTCTGCTGGTCGCCTCTTCTGTTAACAAACAGCTTATTTAGTTCCACAGAACACTCTCCTGAGCCAAATCTAATTATGAACAGAGATTTTAAAAGTGTTTTATAAAGATTTTATTTATTTAGAGAAGGGGAAGGGAGGAAGAAAGGGAGAGAAACCTTGGATGTGCAGGAGATACATGCGTTGGTTGCCTCTGGAGCGCCCCCAGCTGGGAACCTGGCCCACAAGCCAGGCATGTGCCCTGACTGGGGCAATCTCTCAGTTCCCAGGCTGGGTTCAATCCACTGAGCCACACCAGCCGGGGCTAAAGATTTTTGATTACAGATGTGTGGAATTCCTAGTTTTCATATATAGGATCTGGATGATATTTGTAGGAACATCCTCTTAATAAAATTAACAGCTTTTTGGCAAGAGTGGAATAATTATGTATTGGAATATCTGGGGACATAATAAAAAGAGAAGGCATGGCTCAGAAGTCCTTCCCCAGTCCCCTCTCCCCCAGTTCTGTATGTCAATACAGTGCTGTCCCTCTTTTCTGGACTCTGTTTCTTCCATGTTTGAGATCAGTGTTTGGCTTGCAAAGGGGGTTGTGTTAGCGCAGGTCTGCCTCTGAGCTGGGGCAGAGGAGTGTGTAGAATACTACACTTAGCTCAGGTTCAAGGTTTAGTGCATGGATGCATCTCTGCTGCCTACAGACATGAATGCACTTAGCAAAGACTTTTCCTGATTAGAGCACATTGAGGCTTCTGTGATCTTGAATTGCCAGCCATGCCCTGGCAAGTTCTGGGAACTGCTGTTGGTCTTAACCCCTCGCTTCTCAAAATTCTTGCCTGTTTAATGTGCATGTAGCACAGCTTTCATTCCCTGAAAGCACCCTGTTAGCTTTTGCTACTGATAATCTTGAGTTTCCTTACATAGCTCTGCAGTTTTGAATAGACCAGCCTATTCAACTGACTTTAAATACTACCTCTTTAGAAAATCCCAACAATGCAGGATAACTATTTCTTCCTAAAACTGATGGGTGAGATACTTAATAATTTGTTTTTTTTTTAAATATTTTCTGTGTCATGGGGTTTTCAAAGCTGCTAGGAGATTTTTATATGGTCCAAGCCATAGATGAAGCTATAAATTTGAAACACATTTGTTTTCAGTGTCCGTTGCTTGGTTGCAGCCTCTCCCAGATGTCACCAGGATTTCTTGAACATGGGGTCTGATTCTTCTTTTCATTTGTCATCCCACTGGTAAGGATGACCCTTTTGATTTAACCCGTCATTTTTTTGTGAAAATCTCCCCATCTACTCTTGGTGCTTCTCTGGTTCTTCAAAAGTTCTTTCTCAGTCTCTCACTTATTTCTTTTCCTTTTTTTATATTGTGTATTAGTTTTCTGCTTCATTCATCCTACATATTTTCCTGGGCCTTCTCATCCACATCCAAGGCTTCTTCCTCTTTGTCATTCTCTTGAAGGAGAAAGAGGAGAGAAATATCAATGTGTGGTTGCCCGTCATGTGCCCCATACAGGGGAATTGGCCTGCAACCCAGGCCTGTGCCCTGACTGGGAATCGAACTGGTGACCCTTTGGTTCACAGCCTGTGCTCAGTCCACTGAGCTACACCAGCCAAGGCTATTCTCTTGTCTTCTTAATCTATGTTATCTTGCGTGGACTTTTCTCTGAATGCCAAACCCCTATTTCTAGCTACTTTGTGAATATTTCTACTTATCTTTCCTGTAGGCATACCAGCCTGTCCCTGACTGAACTATGTTCCTCTCCAAATTTGCTTTTCTTACTGTGTTTCATATTTCAGTTAATTACCTTACTATCCCCCCAGTGAGCCAAGATTAGAAACCTGGAGTCATTTATTGATTCTTACATTCAACTAGTCAGATTCCTCATTGGCATCCAGCGTATGCCAAGCAAATGCTGTCATGAGGCTTAATTCTAGTAGGAAAGACAGATTAAGACACTCACAACTAAATAATAGAATTATAGCTTTTTAGGAAGTCTACTCCAGAAGTAACAAGGGTGCTATACGATAAAGGAAAGTTTTATGTGTTGAGTTGGAGATGAAGGATGGGAAGAAAACAGGCATTTAAATTGCTAGGGAAAGAAAAGTGCAGGCAGGGAGAATAGCCGTCGCAACACTCTGGTGACGGAGAAGGGCTTTTTGTGTTCAGTGAATTGACGTGAAAGTCAGTGTGTGTAGTGAGAAGGGACAAGTGGGGTGCAGTGAGTGGAGAAGAAGAGACAGTGGACAGATTTTGCAGGACCTGTGGGCCCTGATAAGGAGCAGGGATTTCATGGTAAGGAAGCCACTTCATACTTTTAGGGAGACTGGCGTGCACTGTTTAATAATTTAAAAATGGAAGTCTGGTTATGGGGTGGAGAATGATGGAGGTGGTTACAGTTTGGAGGTAGAGAGGAATTTAAAGACCATAGAAGTGTTATATTAGAAGATTAGTTAATAACTGGGTGGGGAAGTATTCAAACATGAGATATTTGCAGTGGTCTCTATCACTCAGATTAGATCTCAATCTCAGTTCTGTCCTGAAAGTGAACCATACCATATGAGGCTTTCCACATCCAGGTCCCCGCTACTAAATCCAATTGTTATGATTCTCATTCTTTTATGACCTTAACTCCCAATGATAGTTACACGATGACTTCAAGGAGAATGTGGAGAACAATAGATAAGCTGGCACTAGAGTCAAGCTGCCTTGGTTCATATCTAGGCTCCATAACTTAACAGCTGTGTCATTTTGGGACAGTTGCTGAACCTTTCTGCTCTAGAATAGCAATAAGAGCAATAATACTTATTTTCAGAACTTTACAAGTATTAAATAATGCATGTAATAGACAGTGCTTGTAAGTAGTTAATAAATGTCAGATGCCAATGTTGATGCTGATGGTTATGATAGCGGTTTGAGATCTCACTCTGATATGTAGCCACTTGGGGGAAGTTCTGCAGCCTTTGCTTCTAAGTAAGTCTAAGAATCAGAAGGGGAAGGCATCATAATTAACCTTGAGTATAGGAGGAAATTGGAAATGTTTTGACAAACAGGCATCTTTGGGTTGCTACTCCTCAAATATCCCTTCTTGGGAAAATTCTCTTTGAGGAAAGAATGTCCTGTTCCTTACTGAGTTTTTAAAACTGTCTTTAAGGTTGTATTTTGTCACTTCAGTGTTCTTTTTTTTTTTTTTTTTTTGAGTGCTCTGAAAGAAAATGACTATGGAGTTGTGAATCGTGGCAAAAATGATAGAATACATTTAAGTTGGGAAAAATTTGATCTTCTTTATGTCTTTCCAATTCTATAGTAAACTCTCCTCAGTAATTAAAAACTTACATTTTCATATATTATCATCTTCCAACATTGCTAGCCTGTTTCAGCAAATACTTTCCTTTATAAATGCTAACTCTATTTTTCCAGGAGCTTTTTCTTGTATCTTTGCACACATCTTGTGTTTCTGTCAGACCTGACTAGTAAATGAAGCACAGGCTTCCACTTGTCCTTCATGTTCATTGTTTTCTTCCTCATAGAAATAGAACCTGCTGAGTTTCCCCTGGACACTTGACTGCATGTGAGCACTTTACCGACTACATTTTCTAGCTTTCCTTGCCTCTAGGTGTGGTCCTGTGGTTACGTTTGCACCAAAGCTGCATAAGCAAACATGATGAGTGCAACTTGTTTCTGTTACATTCTCATTTACTTTTCCTTCTGGCTGGAAAAATAGTGAAGTCTGGACCACCCTTGGCAGTCATCTATTTCTGACAACAGAGCTGCCATGCTGGCTCTGGCCCACTGGACTGTTGGATGAATGAGAAATAAATTTCTGTCTTTTTAAGCTACAGTATCTTGAGGTCTCGTTCTTATGATATAGTCTCTGAGTTAACACAGTATGTTATAAACATCGTGATGCGTATGTGCCTCTCTGCATTTAGTGAGGCTAATCTTTCCAGATTTCTAGGTTCCAGATTTTTAGGTTCCTACTGAAATGATCTCCAGGCTGTGCCAGAGTTATTACTTTATGTCTTATAGTGCTTTCTGTTCCCTACAGTTGTGACCATGGGGAATGTATTAATTTATCTGAGCCTCGGTTCTCTTACCTGTGAAAGAGGAATTAATAGATAATTAATATGAAAATTAAAAGATATAATACATGTAATGTTTAGCATACTCGGACACACACTAAGCATGCAGCAGATATATGCTTATTTTCACACAATGGTGTTAATGTGTAAAATGAATTCATGAATCGAGCAAAGGTATAAATCACAAGATCAAAGTATTGCTATGTTGGAGGGAGATATCCAATTAAAAGGCCTTTAAAGGAGTAACTCCTTTTGTTTTATGACTTCAGGTCTTCTAGAAATTTGTGATTATTTTATAAATATTGGAACTAGTGCAATATGAACATAAATATGTCATATGACTAAGCAATTCTTCTGTTAGTTATATATCCAAAAGACATGAGTGCATGGGTGACCAAAAATATGAACTAACTGCTCACAGTAGCACTGTGGTTAATAGACAAATAGAAACAGCTCAGTGGTTTCTTAGGTGTAGCAGCAAAGCTAACTCTTAATTTTGACATATTTCTTTTAACAGTCTTATGCTCTTCTTTCTTCTGTAATATTGGGGTAACAATTCTTAACTATTGGCTCCTTAAGACTATGATGTTTTAATTAAAAAGTGCTTTGAGAAAAATTTCTAAAAGGTCTCTTACATGTTATACATAAAGTTATACTTCTGGTTTTTGTATTTTCTTTTTAGAGTCATGTAGCGATTTTCCTCTACCTAAAGTACTGCCTCTAAGCTCCTTTAACAAGGTGGTAAATGCTTTGGGGTTTTGTTTGTCTGAAAATTCTCTCATTCTGGAATGCTAATTTACCTGACTGTTCAATTCTCCCTTGGTATGTATTTGCCCTTAAAGCCATGAGGCTGTTCTACTATTATGTGACTTTGTGATTATTGGGAAATTTGCAGTCAGATAGATAGTTGGTCCTATTAAGAGTGATCTGTCTTGGACATACAGAGGATCCAGAGACACATGAAAAGCCGCTCAATATCACTAGCTATCAGAGAGATGCAAATTAAAACCAGAGATAAACTTTACACTGGTTAGAATGAGATGCCACTTTACACTGGTTAGAATGGCTATCATAAACGAAGCAACAAACAACAAGTGTTGGAGAGGTTGTGAGGAAAAGGAGATCGTAGTTCACTGTTGGTGGGATTGCAGACTGGTACAACCACTAAGGAAAACAGTATGGAATTTTCTCAGAAAACTAAAAATGAATATGCCTTTTGACCCAGCAATTCCACTGCTAGGATTATATCCTAAGAACCCTGAAACACCAATCCAAAAGAACCTGTGCACCCCAACGTTCATAGCAGCACAATTTACAATAGCCAAGAGATGGAAGCAACCTAGGTGCCCGTCAGTAAATGAATGGATCCAAAAACTATGGTACATTTACACAATGAAATTCTATGCAGCAGAAAGAAAGGAGCTCCTACCTTTTGCAACAGCATGGATGGAACTGGAAAGCATAATGCCGAGTGAAATAAGTCAGGTGGTGAAAGACAAATATCATATGATCTCACCTTTAACAAGAACCTAAACAACAAAACAAGCAAGCAAGCAAAATATAACCAAAGACACTGAAATAGAGAACAGGTTGACAGTGACCAGAGGGGAGAGGCGAGGGAATCCCAGGGGGAAAGGGGAAGGATTTACAAGAACTAGTATAAAGAACACCTGGACAAAAACTAAGGGGGGGTGGTGGAAATGAAAGGGAGGTGGGGAGCACTGGGGGGTGGGCTGGGATGGGAGTAAAAAACAGAAAACTGTACTTGAACAACAATTAAATAAATAAACTAATTTGAAAAAGAGTGATCTGTCTTATCTTTCTGGCTGCTTGTTAATACGGTCAGTTTGTGGTTGTCTGCATTTGTACTGGGCTGTATTTAAGAATGGACTTTAAAAGACAGAAAACTGTACTTGAACAATAATTAAATTAATAAATGCTTAAAAAAGAATGGACTTTAAAAAACAAGACTATGTATGTAATCATCTTGAATTTTACATCTGAGGACTAATAGCTCTACCAGTTTTCCTCCATTGTTCCCCCAGAAGGTGAAACTGTTTTTTTTCCTAACCAAGAGGCAAATGAAAGTAAGACAGGTCATCTCTGTATAACACTGTCTTTCCTACTGTCTTGTGACACAAGACAGTAGAACAGACGAGTCATTTCTGTTTACAAATAGGTGGGATTTTTTTTGTACCCATCCTTTCACTACATGCATTGACCTTTTTTTTGAGGGTTCTGTTTTTTTTTTAGATTAAATAGCATTTGTATTTCTAATCCCAGCACCTTTTCACCTGCATGTGAAACGTGCTGCTATACAATGTAGACGTCACTGGAAGCCATTTTTATACTCATTAGTGCAGAATTCTCCATTTTCTTTAAATGGAACCCAATTTGGGGCCAAGATTGCTGAACACACAGGTATGCCAACAAGAACAGTATAGTTTAGTTTCACAGTGGTGCTCTTAGCATGAAGTTTAAGTCTCTCTGCAAAGTGTTTCACATTAAGTGTAAGTTTCTAAGTGACTTCCTTTACAGTCTTCTCGGTCAGATATTTTCCACCCTCTTGTCCTTGCATGTCTGGCCTGTGTGTGTTTTTTTATTAGAATACTAAATGGGAGACTGGCTTGTTTTATTCGTTTTTTAAGTCCTCTGATGTAGAGAGAAAATTTCCTTCATGAGCTGTGGAAGCCTTCTCTGCACACACGAAATTTATGGCAAGTCCAGGCCAGGAGCCCGAGCAGTTCCCCACCAGAGATGAAGACATTGCCAGAAAGTCAGTTTTGTGAAACAAACAAACAAACAAACAAAAAAAAAAAAAACAGAGGAGCGGGGGAGAGGGATATCCTATGGGGTGAAAACACAAATGCACCATCCAGAATCCTTATTTATAAACTAATAGAAAATATAAACATTATCATACTGGGAACCAAATCAGAACGCCCGGAGGAGCTACAGTGAAAGTCCCGTTTGGGGTGGAGGTTTCTGTTTTAAGTCCTGTGGCTCATTGATCATATGACCCTAGAAAACTTGCCTTATTTTGAGAGTTTGCACTTTAAACTATGCTCGCTATTAATCCTAATTACTTTGTCATGGAAATTTTCTTCCTTCTTAAAAAGAATATTAATAGAATTGAATGTTTTACATCTTTCACAGAATTTTATTTTTCAATATAAATTATACTAAAACATATGAAGAAACATTTTTAGAAATACATGCAGTTGGAAAGCTATAATACATGGTTATATTTTAGTTGTCTGTATTTTCAATTGGTTACTTTCAGAAATGTGGTGAGATGGCGTAGTTCCTCTTGAATAGCTTCCCACTGTGGTCACACAGGAAAATAAGGCTTTCCCTCTTAGAAGGGGTACATGGCCTTCTACTCCCCCCGCCACCCCTCCGAAATAGACTTTATTCTTTAGATCAATTTTACATTCATGAAAGTTTTGAGCAAAAACTACAGGGACTTCTTATATACCCCCTGCCTCCACTTCTGCACAGTGTCCTCTGTCACCAACATCCTTACCAGAGTGGTGCATTTGCTGCAACTTTTGAACCTATGTCAACACGTCATCATCATTTAAAGTTCATAGTTTATATTAGGATTCACTCTTGGTGTTGCATGTTTTATGGTTTTAGATAATGTATAATGACATGCATTCACCATTGCAATATCTTGAAGAATAGTTTCTCTCCCTAAACATTTTCTGTGCTTCATTTATTTATCCCTTCCTCCCTCCTAACTCCTGGCAAGTATGTGGACCTTTCAGAGTGGCTTGTTTACTAAGTAATATGCATGTAAGGTTTTTCCCATGTCTTTTTATGGTTTCACAGATCATTCATTTGAGCACTGTGTATACCACAATTTATGATCTATTCAACTACCTAAGGATATTTTGGTTACTGCCAAGTTTTGGCAATCATGAATAAAGCTGCCATAAATATCTGTGTACAGGTTTTTATGTGGACATAAGTTTTCAGCTTCTTCAGGTCAATACCAAGGAGCACCATAACTGAATCATATGGTAAGAATACGTGGAGTTTTGTAAGAAACTGACACATTGTCTGCCAAAGTGCCCAAGCCATTTGACATTCCCGCCAGCAATGAATGACAGTTCTTGTTGATCTACATCCTTGTCAGAATTTGATATTGTCAGTGCTCTGGAGTTTGGCCATTCTAATAAGTATGTGGTAGTATTTCAGTGTTTTAATTTGTATTTTCCTGATGATATATTATGTAGAACATCTTTTGACATGCTTGATTTTTCATTTGTACATCTTCTTCAATGAGGTTACTGTTCAGATCTTTTGTCCATTTTTAAATCAGGTTTTTATTTTCTTGTTGTTGAATTTTAAGACTGTATACTTTGAGTAACAATCTTTTATCATGTCTTTTGAAAATATTTTTTCTTCATTTGTTACTTATCTTTTGAGTCTCTTGATGCTGCCTTTCATAGAGCAGAACATTTTAATTATAATTAAGTCCATCCTACCAATATTTTTTTCATATGTAGAACCCTTGGTGTTGTACAAAAAATCATCATCATGCCCAAGGTCATTTGGATATTTTCCCTATATTCTAGGAGTTTTTATAGTTTGTAAATTTAGGGCTGTAATCCATTTTGAATTAGTCTTTATGAAAAGTGCAAAGTCTGTGTCTGGATTCTTTTTTGTGTGTGTTTGCATGCAGACGTCCGGTTATTCTAGCGCCATTTGTTGAAAAGGTGATCTTTTCCATAATTTTGCTTTTGTTCCTTTGTTAATGATCAGTTGACTATATATATGTGGGTCTATTTATGTACTTCATATTCTGCTGCATTGATCTATGTATCTGTTCTTTTATGAATATGATGCCGTTTTGATTGCAGTCCCTTGATAGTAAGTCTTGAAGTTGGACAGTGTCAGTCCTTCGACTCTGTTCTTCTCCTTTAATATTATATTGGCTCTTCTGGGTGCCTTTTACTTTTTCCCACACTTTTTAGGGAACTACACCCAGAACTCTGTCTCTTTATGTAAAAGGTCTAATCAGATATTTGAAGGACACACAATTATCTATAATAAAGTGATAACTAACCTTTGTCTAGTGCTTATTAAATTCCATGCAAAGTTCAAGTAATCTTCAAATCAAGCCAAAGGGATGTGTTATAATTATCTTTCTATATCCCATGAGAAAACCAAGACTCAAAGAAATGTCAGGAAATTGCCAAGGAAACTTAAGAAGTAAATGAAGGAATATCGTAGCTTACTTCCAAGAGGCATAATGTGCGAACACTTCCCAATACCTATAAACATGAACCAACTGATTGGCAAAGAGTTTCTACAAATTATCCAGGTTATGAAGACACAAATCACATTCTAATAGGATATTTACTGATCAAGTACTACATACCAAGGACTATGCTAGATGTTAAAATTTCACAATCATTATCAGTTCACTGAGCATCTTCTCTTGGTGAGCTCATTGTGCAGAGTAAGTATCTTATAGTGAAGAGATCATTTAAAATACAATCTAGTAGCTTGTTTTCACAATAGTGCCAAACTGGAGTCAGCCTAGATGCCCATTAACAGGGAAATAGAGACGTTGTGACTTAGCCCTGCAACGGGGTATTATTATTCAGAAATGAAAGAATGAAACATTGATGCACACAAAGACATGAATAAATCTCTTAAGTTATTATGCTAAACAAAAGAAGTGAGACACAAGAAGTACACAAGTGCATACTCTATGATTCCACTAAAAAAACCCTTGGGATATGCAAATACTAACCTGGTTATTGAAATCATCAGTAGTTGCTTTGAAGGAACCGACTAAGAAGGACCATGAAAAAATTATATAGGGTGATGGAAACATTGTTTGATATAGTTACTTAAACTTGCTAAACAGTATACTTAAGATCTGAGCATTTTACTGTATATAAATTATAAAAAATAAGGTAAACAAAACAAAATAGCATGCTAAATTCTAAAAACAGGAATGAGCAAAGGGTGGTAGAGAACAGCGAAGTAAGTGAGAACTTGACTTTAAGGAGTCAGAGAAAGCTTTCTGGACCACGGGACACGTGAGATGGGTTTTGAAGAGGGAGTAGGAATTTGCCAGTTGAAAGATATTCTAGGAAAATAGCAGAGAACATTTATTTGTTAATTTATTAATTTATCTACTCAAAAATTATGGGCTATAAATTATAGCCCATTTATTTTTTTGCCTGGTGCAATTCTAGGTCCTTGTGATGTAGTAATGAAAAAGACAAATGCAGTTTTTGCCTGCAAAAAGCTTGGATTCTGATGGGGAAGTCATAAATCATAACTTCTATTGAATTTTCAGGGAAAGAGTTCATTGTGATTAAACTGTGTTGGAATGGCTAGAGATAAGGTGGGTAGTGATAAATAAATTAGAACCAAATTAATAAGATTTAAATGTATAATAAATAAAGGCATTTGAGTTTTATTGTATGGGCATGGGATTCTAGTAAAAATTTATAAATCCCAAATTGATACAGTTAAAATTTTTTATTCTTATTTTTTAGTTACAGTTAACATTTAATATTATGTCAATCACAGATATAGTTATACTTTTTAAGGAAGATTATTTTGACTGTTTGAGGACAGATCGTAATGGGGAGAAATTCATGGAAACAATCAAGGGACTGCTCCTCCCATAGTCTAAGCCTGGGTTGTCTGAAACAGCACACCTGCCACTCCATATTTCTGAGTCCATAGTGCACGATGCTAATCCATAAAGTGTATCTTCCACACTGAGTCAGAGCAAGGCTTTACGTACCACATACACATTACCAGAAATAGATTTGGCTCATGGAATGAAACCTATTTGCATTTTCTGTGAGGCTCCAAATGCCATTTTCTGGGTTAGTAAATCAGGACCCAAGTAGAATAAGGGGAAGAGACTGGACTGGTGGGCTAGTCCGCACATGGAATTATTTGGTTACTGGGTAAGAGACCAATTTAGACTTTTAGATTGTGGATGTAGGGGACAATAACATGAACAGTGATCATGATGATAACAGTGATAGCAATCGATCATAGCAGAAGATGCATTCAGATTCTTGGGGGAACTGTGGTAACAAAGTTGTGACAAGGATCTCACTTCCAATGTCATTAGTGAAACTCTGCTGTAGCTCTTCTGGCCCATTGAGACGTAAAGAATCTTTACTTCTAGGCTTTCATTCCTTGCCTTATAATTAGGTCAGAATATTTTACTTTGTGGTCAAATGTGCATAACTCAGTTTCTAACTTCACAGTTATCCTAAAATTGTCTTTTTTTCCCCTGGGATTATGACTCACAAGATTGACTTCTTAGCTGTAAAGGCTTTAAAGTATTATTATTTTGTTTTATTAGCATCTCCTTCCAAATATGCTAATGTATTGTAGGCCATTGGCCATGAATATCCTATGTCTTATGACCTATTAATTTTGTTATCATTAAGTTTTCAATGAATATTTGTATCACTGAAACTCACTTTTATTTATCTCGGTCTGATTCTTAGTACCAGAGGTGAAAAAGGGCTTTTACCACTCCCTATTTCAGGTAATGATTGGGTCTGTTAGTTAAGGGAAAATGCAAGAAGATACAGGTGTATGTCTCTCGCACAGCAAATTCCAAAAGAGATCGCTCAGATGACTGAGTCTTAAACCCTAAATTCATATCAGATCAGTTTTCGAGGAGCGAAGTTTAGTTTTCACCTTTTTGTGTACCTATCAACTGTTGATAGATGTTAGTGAAGTGAAATGCTGGAAAAGCAGGAAAATGAGCAGCCTAAACAATACTTGGTTAATCAGCACCTTGAAATCGAAAGGTATTTGTATTTCAAGGGCAGCGGCAGCACGTGTCATGGAAGTGGTGAAAAGTCGCCCGTCAGGCCCTATCTGACAAGCAGAGCTCATTCCGCCAGAATCTGCGCCTACGGCACAGCCGCGTTTTCCCAGACTTCTTTGTGATGGAGGGAATTGGCCTCCTCGTGACTTGGTCTTTTGTTTGTGCTGAAGAGAGAGTGAACGGTCTCCATAAATACTTGTCATTGAAAAATACATAAATTCTTGCCATTGGAATTCAGTACTGTTTTGGGGGGTAAGTCATCAGTTTTGGAAAGAAGTGGGATTAAATTTTCTCTGTTTTTGCAAAGGGATTGCTGGTACAAAATCAATACACATTTTATAGGTTTGCCTCTCAAGAAACATTTTTTAGGTTGAAGTATGATATTTGGATGAAATATTTCATTTTCTTCTTTATGCTACTATTTTTCTGATTTATTATTTTCCCAGAAATATTGTTTAAAATGCTACGTTATTTTATTTTTATTTTATGTTAACTTAATTTTATAATTTTTAAGAAATCCTCACCTAAGCATATTTTTTATAGATTTTTAGAAAGATATGGGGAGAAAGAGAGAGAAGAGAAACATGGACCCATTGCCTCCTGTATGTGCTGCAACTAGGAATCGAACCTGTAACCTTTTGGTGTAGGGGACAATGCTTCAACCAACCGAGCCACCTGGGCAGGGTTGTTGTTTTCCTTTTTAAAAAATATGGGCAGTAATTGAAACACTTTAGAAGATGATAAAGAATGCTGCAGATAAAAGTTCATAATTTGGTTTATCAACACTTTATTTTATATATGATTAGGGTGAATTTCTTCAATAATCAATATATTAAATCAAAAAAATTTTTAGCTCAAGATTGTTTCTAAATTATTTGATTTACCACACACTTTGTTATTTGTTTTTTAAATATATGAGTGAACTGAAGCCCTGAGGGCCCAATGGCAGGATGTGCCTCTGAGGCTAATCAGACAGTTCAGGTTCGTAGATGGCCACTTCGACAGTTAGCACATTCTGCAGAACAAGAGTGAAAATGTACATTCTGTCATGTGTCTTTCATCGTCATAGGGGTAACAGCTTGAGCTCTGGAGCCCTGGTTTGTGTCCTAGCACAATCTAGTGATCTGAGAAACTTGCTTTTACAAGGAAGGGCCCCCTAAAACCTGCAATTATTATCTGGAGGGCAAACACCTTGTCGTGCGGGCTTTTCCTTCTAGGAGAATATTCTAGGAACCCATCTGTATCAGTGTACCAGCTGGCATTGTTGTGAGAGGCTGCATTCAGCTTTGGTGAATTTTTTTGAAGACACTTTCAAGACATTTGCCCATTTCGTGATGGGTGATTTACAAGCACATCTGCCCAAACCACACCGAGTGTTCATTAATTTTTGACCAAAACTCATGACCCCCATGCCCCACCCTCCCTATTCACTGGATCTCGCCCCAAGCAATCTTTTTTTGTTTCCCTTAATGAAATAGGTCCTAAAAGGGAAATGTTTTGTGGATGTGGAAAAGGTAAAACAAAAAACAGCAGAAGCACTAAAAGGCATCAAAAGCAATGAGTTCAAAACCATTTTGAGCAGTGGAAAAAAACATCTGGGTATTGCATCAAATGGAGAGTGCTGTGGAGGTTGACTGGAGTTATACTTTGAAGGTGACGGGTCCACATGACAGAAGGGTAATGAGTTTCCTTTCATAACATATGTGATTTCAATGTTATCTCTGTAGGCACTAAGCTTACAATGTCTTGAGAGAATTTTGACTGTTAAGCAATGATCTTGCTGCATCTCCTGTATTTGCTTTCTTATCACAACTTGCATTTTTGCAACCATCTGTATTGAACCACCTGCAACTGGTCCAGTAATGACCAAGGATTTCCAGTCCTAATTTATGGAATTTGGAAATATTTCCTTGTTTGGAATAACAAGAGTCCTCAGAGATAGAAATAAGAATTTTGAGATAAGATTACCCCGGATAATCTGATTGGTACTTACATGCCACCATATAAGATGGGTTCTATAAGAGAGAGACACACAAGAAAGACACAGGAGGAGGGTAAGGCAGTGTGGTGTGACCTCAATCCATGGAACGCTGGCAACCACCAGAAGCTGGATGAGGCAGAGACTGAATTTCCCCAGGGCTTCCAGAGGAGATGCCACTCTGCCAACAGCTTGATTTTAGATTTACGGTCTCCAGGACTTTGAGAGAGGACGTTTATCTTGTTTTGTGCTAATTTGTTACAGAAGCCACAGGGAGTTCATGTACAACCCTAGCAATGATTTGTGCTGGATTTGCTGTACTAGACCGTAAACCCCACAAAGACGTGGGTTACCTGCATCATACAGCGTGGTAATTTCAGCACATAGCAGAGGGCTCAGCGGTATTTGCCTGTCATGAAATACTTGTGGAAGGAATAAACAAACAGGCTGTCATCCTTCCATTGCTCACAGTGTACAAGCTAAACAAAATTCCTACATTTCTGGTTAATGAGCAAAGGAAATGAGAGGAAACTGTAAAATTTTTATGTGTGGGGAAAAAAACCAGCTTTATGGGTGTTTTGCTGGTGGGTAGAGCTAAAATTTGGATTTCCAGTCCAGGGAAAGTAGATGTTCTCTGAGGAGTAGTCAGTCTCTAGGCGGGGGCGCCGGGGTGGGAGTCTGAAAGGTGCTCCCCAAGCAGCTTTCTGAGGGTGCAACCATGTTCCAGGCTGTTCGCTGCACTCCGAGGACATGTTGCTCTGGCATCACAAGCGGTGAGCAATCATCTATGCAGACTCATATAGAGGAATGACAAGAGAGATGATAAAGGAGAGAAGTGAGGAAAGATTTGAAACCTAGTTAGGATTCACATGTGTCCTAATTTGTGAGGGGGCACTTCATATCTAACAAAGATGAAGTGCCTGGCAATTTGGCCTTGTGTACAACTTCACATATATGAGGTCTGTCCAGAGAAGTCCAACCATTGTTAATATGAGAATGGTTTGTGTGACATCAATGTGACCTGGCAGCCAAGGAGCATGGACTGGAATGTGCATGCATGAACAATGATGACCTCGTACTAGTCAGTGGGGGTGGTAGATGGCATTGAGTGAGCATGTGTACTGTGTGGCCATTGCATTCAAAATGAGTGAGCCAGTAGAGCAATGAATCTGCATCAGATTTTGTGCTGAGTTTGAACATTCCTCTGTGGAAACTATTCAGATGATTCAGAAGGCTGCAGCTATGGACAACTGGTGAATGGCAGCTTCATCACGACAGTGTGCCCACTCATGCATCAGGTCTCACGCACAGTTTTTTGCAAAACATCAAATCACCCTGGTGACCCAGCCTCCTTAGAGGCCAGATTTGGTGCTCTGTGACTTTTGGCTTTTCTCAAAACTAAAATTACATTTGAAAGAGTAGAGATTTCAGACCATTGGTGAGATTCAGGAAGATATGACTGGGCAGCTGATGGCAATTGGGAAAACTCTGTGAAGTCCCAAAGTGCCTACTTTGAAGGAGACTGGGGTGTCATTGCCCTATGTACAATGTTTCTTGTATCTTCTTCATTAAGTGTCTCTTTTTCATAGAACATGGCTGGATAACTTCTGGCCAGGCCTCATATAGTTATTTGAATATGCTGTTTTAAGCACTTCTATTTCTGAGACCTATGGTAAATCAGAAAAAAAAAAAATCACACTCACAAAAAGCACTACATAACCTGCCTTCAGTTCTGCAGTGAGCTGAGTCTGCTGGGACTATTGTTCAAAGAGGTTCTCGCCATTTGACTGCATAGTAATTTTGCAGAGATTAATCACCCCCTTGTGCAGAAAACTCATGTTGCTGCAATGTGAGATTAAATTTCATTCTTATCTCATTCCAAACTTATTTCTTATTCTTTTCTATCATCCATGGGAACTTCAGGCTCTTTGCTACACTTCCCACTGCCATGGCTTTTGTCCTGCTTGAATAAACTACTACTCATGTCACCTTTTGTTTCTTTCAAGAAGCTATTCCAGGCCTTGGCCATTGAGGCTCAGTTGGTTGGAGTGTCATCCCATAACTAAAAAGTTATGGGTTTGATTCCTTGTCAGGACACATACCTAGGTTGCGGGTTCGGTCCCTGGCCTAGGTGCCTATGATTCCCCAGCTGGGACAAGATGCATACTGGAAGCAACCAATCGCTTCTTCTCTCTTGCACTGATGTTTCTCTGTCTCCCTCTTTCTCTAAAAAGTAATGAAAAAAATGTCATCAGGTAAGGCTAAAAATTAATTAATTAGTTAATTAATTTACGAATAAGCTACTTCCACGAGAGGTGATAGCTTTGTTCTCCAAACTCCTATTTTGTTTACGTTTTTATCATGATCATTAAAATGACATGTTCATTATATATGCCAAGTATTAGGTTATGTCTCTGACATATATTATTTAATTCTTGAAATTCTGTTGAGTGGGCTCTATTGTCTCTGTTTTTCAGTTCAGAAAACTGAAATGTAGAGAGATTTAAGTGGTTCGCGTAAAATGCGCAGCCTCTGATTGGAGGAGTTAAAGGTCACACCTAGATAGCTGGAGCTCACGTTTTTAACCTTTGGCACATGCTGTTCTTTAGTTTAATAGTGATAGCATAATAAATGCATTTTTTCCTAGGTTATATAATATTTAAGGATAGAGATTCCATATTTTTTATTTTTCTAATAACTTTCTGTACCCAGCAACTCAATAAATATTAACTGGATGAGTGAATCATTGTTTAGAATGAAATTATTATAATAAAATGTTATCGGGCCTCATATTATATATATATATATATATATATAAGAATAATTTAAGTTATACTGATGGTTATAAAAAAGTCATTATAAAAACTTAAAAAGATGGCATTTGTGGGTAAGCATGATTAACAATGTCAAATAACTTTTTTCATGTTTCTTAATATTCTACATGTAAGTAACATCTAATATGATGAGATATTTATTAATGACTTTTAAAAAATTTCCTATCTCTATGATTTGGTTCAGTTTATGGAAATGTTTTAGTTTAATCAGCTGCATGTATTCACATTGCATTACATGCACACTTCTTTTCACTAATTTCGTGGGTTGCTTTCCTCTCTCTGGCCTGTTCCCAGGATGGCGTAGGGGTGGATGAGAAGCTGTCTCTGCGTCAGGTAGCTGTGGTGGAAGATTTCTTCGACATCATCTACTCGATGCACGTGGAAACAGGGCCAAATGGAGAACAAATTCGGAAACATGCCGGACAGAAGAGAACTTACAAAGCAGTAAGTTAGAAAGGCACAAAAAAGGCATGCATTTTGAAATTTGGTACTATGTATGAATGCTTATTAAAAGTGGGCTAAATAATTATAAACATTCTATCTTCAACATAGATTAGACCATATCATGGTCAAATCCACCATTTAAACTATGATTTAATTATTACTTATTCTATGTTGGCCATATGTTCACCAACTACGTAATTTAAACCTGTCTCTAGGATTCTCGAGTTGTTTTCTTTAAATCTGCACAGTATGTGGTAGAGCCAGTCAGATGCCCACAGATGGGAAGATGCATTCATGTTGTTTTATTCTCTGTATCATACTACATGAAGTACAGACTGGAACACATGAACCTTTGTACTACCACTGTGGTTTTAACATTCCTTCCTCTTCAAATCATATTAATATGTTTAAGTATTTACTACTTAATACTTATGATCACATGAATAAGAAAAAAACTTATAGCTTTTCAATGTCTCTTTATATAAATACATTTGTACCAAAGGGTATATGTTTCTTAATATTCCAGAATAGATTAAAATATATGTATTTTCATAGATCAGTGCCCTCAAACATTCTAAGTGGATATATATGATGTTTATATCATAAATTATATGAAAAGCAGACTTAATTAACTGTTAGATATTGAAATACATTGTCAAAATGGAATTATGTATTATTTCTAAAGTGTCTAACTATACTTACAGTCCAATCTAGACACTTTAATCTAGCTTTTTATTTAATTAAATAGTTTATGAAATCATCTTAATATAGATATTTCATCCTTTCTAGGAAAATTGAACAGTAAATTATTCTTTTCAAATATAAGCAAAATATACATCAGAAGTATTTTATCAACAGTCAGAATAATATCCTTTTTTAGAATTCTTATTGAACTTTGCTTTTGGCTGCCTTTATATTAACTGTTTTCAGCTGTATTGATACACAATATCAGTCTGGATCCATTTTTTTTTCAGATACAGAAAAATGTGTGAAATGCTCAAAGTTTCAAATACAGGTACATATGTTTGAAATTAGCTACTGAGCATAAGAAATAGCTTCTTTTCCATAACTATTTTTTGCTATATTTCCAGGGTCATATTGAACCTTTGTAGTTGCATAATAACCCCTAATACATGTTGTATTTATCTCTTCTTCTCTATGGTTTTGTTTCTTGGCTGTTTCCAAATTGCATGGTTTGTGGGCAGGCCCTATTGTAAGTTTCCTTACATGATTCTGCCACATAAACTTTCTTTTGACTTACATATCTCAGGAGACATTCTTATCATGACTAATGACAATGACCTATCTTCCTCAGGATATTTTTATGTAGACTAATATTACTGAACATACTCATGTCACCTGTCTCCTAAGCCAGGGTTTCATCTCTGGATGGTAATAGGAAAATAATTGTATATTGATCTACTAATGTCACTAACTGTGTACTCGTATAATAGTTTATTTCCATGAAATAGCTACCTGAGCCTGACAGGACTCTGTGAGGTAGACATACATAAGTGTAATGGTATTAAATGAAAAATGAGTGGCTTCATTGTCTGTATTAGTGTGGCAGCCAAATCTGATTAGGTGCCAAAAGCAATTTTAAGGAATTTAATCTTTCCACTTGCACTAGTTAGAGATCTTTAACTACAGCGGAAACATGGGTCAATGAGATAGACCCAAACATGTCACTCTTTGTTTTCTTAATATAAAGTAGAGAATATGATCCATTCCCATTTTGCATGTTAAACACTTACAGTGAATTGGTAAACAGTATGTTTTTTAAACAAATCATTTTGTATTAACTATAAAGATATTTTCTGCTTTTTGGTGTAGGGACATCAACTTTTAAAGTATAAGCAGCAGCTGAAACATTATCCATTTCCTCTTGAGAATGTTCTCTTTGGAGATCTTTCTCTTTCCCAAGTTTATAGTTTATTTTCACATCTAGAGTATTTTCATCTTTTCCTAATATCATGAAGGTTCTTTTTGGCTTAACCTTTTACCTTCTCGTATATCTAAATTGAATTCTGATTAGAAAACATGATCATGTTGTAGAGTAATAACTCATCATAGGAAAAAACCTGCTGCAATGCACTTGACTCTACAGCGAACTTAAGTCTAATGTTAAAAATGAATACAAATGTTCAATTAATGGAGCATAAAACAAAGCATAGTTTGAAATGTGCTAATCAGTCGCTAGACTGTTGGGTCTGAGTTTAGTTCTCAATACTAATACTGGAACTGGCTAGTCATTAGTAGAATTAGCTAGGTACCTATTGCAATTATGATGGTCTTATTAGGTTTAAAATTTTCTCTACTTCTAACACATTAGCTCATAGCGCATGCATGATTATGTTTATTGACCTTCTTTTTCTTCCTTTTCCTACATGGCCAAGAAACCATACTTACACAACTAATCATTAAAGCGTATCATATTGTCTGAATAATATTATCAATAGATTTAGTGGTCATTTTATTTACTTTGCCTATTTTGCAAATCTTTCTATGTTTTCACTCTGCAGGAAATGGTGGTCCTTTAATATTGGATTAACTTTTGAATGCTATTTGTTTTTACCTATCTGCAGTATATCATTCCTTGAAATATCTAGGCATTATATAATTTAAATTTTATTGCAAACTTATCTGACTATAGATAAAATTGGAGGGTATATGTTCTGTTTATTACTCATGAGTGCTTTGAAAAAAATCCACATAAAATGACACATTTCAGGAATATGTGAAGGCTATCATGATTATTATTTTCAGTCATTGTTGAATTCTAGTGTCTGAGGTCTTCGTATTTACCACTGGCTCCATATTAACTGCGATTGGTGCGTTGAAGGTGTTTTCATCAGTGTACTTGACAATAGTAAACTCTTGATTATCTACATTAACAGAGTGGATCACTCAATTATCATACATATTTGAATTTAAGGTCTATCCTTGTACTGAAAATCGAATGCGGATACATAGAATTTGAAGAGTCACTGAAAAATTAATGATGCAACATTATAAGACACTGATGCGGAATGTTGTTTGTCTTCCAGTGTTTAACTCTTCTCAGCTTCTGCCTGAATCCACCTTCGGGCATGTGCCACTCTCCTCTGGCTGTCTTTTGTCACTGGTATTCTATCATAGGCTAAGCACAGCTGCTTTTCAGAATTTCCTTAAGTCAGGGAACCATTAAAGGGTCGAGTTTGAAAGCTCTTTCTTGAAAAAACATGGCAACCTAGAGTAGCTGGTGGAAATCCAGGAACTAAGGGGGGAAAAGTGTTTTCAATAGAACAGTTTGCATGTATATTTATATATGTACACGCCCACACAACTTGTAGTATGATACAGTAAACTGACATGTATTCCTCACATATATAGCTGCCAGTAATTACATGACTTTAATTCAGAGTGGAGATTCTATGCTGTAGCTAAGAGAAAATAGGCGAGTAGCCAGATGCACTCAGTGTCAAAATTCAAATCTAGCACTTCCTCTTTGTGTCACTTTAGGGAAAGGATTTACTTTTTTTCTTTCTTTCTGTCTAGAGGGAGATATGGCATGCATGGTGTAGTGAACTAAGTGAGTTAGGATGTGTGAAGTGCTTGGGATATGATGTGTTGCAGGTAGAAATGCAGGTTGCCTTTCTTCTGCCTGCCCAGGCCTGCGTTGGGGGATGGGAATGGCGATGACCCATGCTTTATTGGGTGTGTGTCCCGTAGACATCATTGTCCCCGGAAGTCCACAGTGTAACTCTCATCCAAGGCTAGACTGGGCTGACAGAAAACGTGAAAGAAGGCCGGAGTTCCCGTGTTTACAAACTCTTTTGCTAGATTAAGTTTATGGAAATGTTAGTTATTTCATTTGCTTTTCACAGAGATTGACTGTTAAATTAATTTTCAAAAAAATTGAAAACCTGGTTTCATTGAAAGAATTTGTTTTTAATATTTATTGAATATATCCAGTGACATACTGTAGGAATATAATCTATCATGTAGAATTTCTACCCTTCTACTCTGAAAATTAAAAAGGAAAATCTTTATTCTATCAGAGGTAGGACAATTAATCTTAACATTTTAGTTAGCATCATTTTTGTCCTTTCTGAAAAATAAATATCTACTGGTTCAGCACTTCTTAACTTGCTCTAGTTTCTGCTACCTTGTCATGTAAAAATTCCCAGAATTCTTGTCAACATATAGTGAGACTAAGGAGCAAAATGTGTAGCCATTTTGTTGTGAAAAAATAGCACTAAACTATAATCCAGGAGTTCCAAACTATTAATTTAACATCTTTTTGGCTTAGGCCCCAGTTTACTCACAGATAAAATGAGAGGGTTATATTTCAGTTTTCTTGACACTCTGGCGTGTGCCGTCTTGGGGAATTGAACCAGCAACCTTTCGCTTGTGGGGATGACTTCCAACCACCTGAGTCACACCAGTCAGCAACAGGATGCTGCCTTTGTATTGCAGATGGCATTATTTACTACACGTTATTATTATAAACTAGAGTGGCTTAAATAAATAACTGTTCTAGATACTAAGTAGAGATAAAAACTTAAAATTATTCTACATTTAAATATTTTTATAGACATTCTTTGATTTTGAACTCCATAACGCTATTATACAGTAAGTCGGTGATTTAGAAATATATTTTATAACTAGTTAGTCTTAGAGAGCTTATGATTATAAGATATTAAACGATTATAGGTATTTTATGGTACTTTTGTGAGGCTTCTTTCATGTGGTGGTTTTTCCTTTTTTAATGCTTGAGTAGTTGTTAAAAATATATAACCCCTGATGATGGGATGACGTCTATTTCTCAGGTCACCGTGTGAGCACAGTTTTAGCAAAAGACCTGTCTCATAATAGGTACTCGGTAAGTACTTGCTAAAGAAATGAATTTCCCTTGTCTCCATGAAATCCTTGCCTTTCTAATGCTAACTAAATAATATAAAGTTACTATGAATAGAGATGATGAAATCAAATCCAAGCAGTAGCCAGGCTGGAAAGACTGTTCTGTGCAAGTCATGTTTCCCTCAAGCAGCAGATTTGTGCAACTTCGGAGGCTCTGAATTAAGGTAAAGATATTTAACCCAGGTGCTTCCTGTTTGCTTTTCAACACAACACTTTTTCACACATTGGTTTATTTTTCTCAGCTATACGCCCACACCCGTGTACGCACTCCTATGTTACAGCAGGCCCTCTTTCGGATAACTAAAAATAAGGTGTCAGACTAATAAGTCAGAGGTGTGAAACATCTCAGAAGGGAAGAAATCAGGGGCATGGCAATTAGAGTACTAAACAGCAATCTTAAAACAGAATAGTGTACTGCCATTCATCAAAATTGTTGTGTTTCTCGTGCAGCTGCAGTTAGAATGATCACTAATTGTAGGTGGACGAGGCTAATAGTACAAAATGCTTTTATACTCAGAACATAGCAGGTGAGACCATCAAAAGACGTGAGCTCACCCAAACCAGGTGATCATCAACTAATGCCACAAATCTTATTATCAATTTTCATGTTAAACAATAATGTCCCAGTAAATAAGATATATTCCTTGAAAGGGAAATTAACCTTGGAGAAACCTCATTAACTCTTTCTGTCCAGCGTAGTAAATTGCTACTTTAGTGCACCCTTGTGGTGAAAATGAGCCAATGCATCTTTTAAAACTACAGGACATTTAATAACCTTTCCTCTCAGATCCAGAGATTCAGGTATTCCTGGGTACTGTGATGGTATACTAAATAAAATATTTTGAATATGCAAAATACATGCATGTAAACCTGTATACCCTCCTATATAGTTATTTAATTTGGATAAAATGTAATAGGAAGAACTGGTGTGAGGAGGGAGAAAATGGTGCCCACACTGATTTCAGCTACATGTGGGTTTAAATCCTGATAAAGTTCTGTGTGCGTGATTTTGGAATGGATGACTAGTGTCTCTGTTTTGAAGCTCAGAAGCAATACATATAAAATTCTTAACATAATTTCTTCAAACATGTTGTTATATTGAGGTGAATAGAGACATTTTAAAAGGTATGTATGAAGTTCGCAGGGTGACAGATGCTGTAAATAGCTTTCTTTCCTATTAATTAGACATTGAAAGGCCTGTTTCTTTCCAGTGTCATCTGTCCTCCTCTGTGACCCGTGGACACCATGCACCAATGTCTTTATTCATGACTTTCCCAGATCTGAGATTAGCTAGCTTTATCAGCAACAGTCTTAGTCATTTCATGATGTGTAAAAAGAAATCAGCCCTTACCTATTTTTTTTATCTGCTCTACTTATCTTCCCCTCCAATTTCTTTCTTCTGGGAACATCCCCTCCAATCACTGTATAGCCCGACCACATCGGGCATGGCTCTGCTCCTTGACCATAGTACTCGGAAAGGAGGTGGCTTAGCCGCTGCTTCTGACAATTTGGGATTTGGACCAAGGAATTTCTATCTTGGGGTGCTATTCCCCTTCAGTGGAGAACATGCAAAGATGACATCTTTTGAAATGTGTATCCGTTAGTTGCATAATTACTTGTATGGTCTGAAGCAGTACTTCTCAATAGGGCACTGTAGGCTTTTGGACAGACAGTTGGGATTGCCTCAAGTACTCCAAGCCATTTAACATCCTTAACCCCTGAGTGTTAAGTTCCAGTAACACAAGCCCCAGTTACTGTGATAAAATGCAACTCTACCTCCCATTTCCAAAGTCTCATGTGGAGCACAGTAAACACTCGGAGTTGAGAGACATTTTAGAAATGAAACTGGTTCTCTACTTAGTATCTCAGAAAAATATTTTTGTTACCTGCCAGTAGTCAAGCAATTCAAGAATTCAGACAATGAATTCTGTGTTTGTGGTTCATCACTGTCATCTCCCAGACTCTGCACTTTACCTGCATATGAGAATTGTGTGACTTACTTGACTCCCTTGTGGAGTGAAGTCTAACCTTCTCCATTTTCTCCCATTTCCCCCACGATGGCTAGTTCTTGCTGCTTTGAAGGACCGCAGCGACAGTATCAGTACTCTCGGCTACCTCTTTCCAAAGAAGTACAGCTTCCCCATGGACTAGCAGGGGGTAGTGAAGGAAACTTCAACAGAGGGGGCTGCAACAGGAAGATGGGAGAGTTGAAGTGTGCCAATGACTTTGAGACCAGGAAGGTTGAACTCTGCTTGTTCTCTTTAAAACCCCAGTAAAGTATTAATTTATCACATCACACACCCTTCAGGGAAAATCAAGAGAAGTCAATGACCCATACTTCCCAAGAGTGACTGCATATTTTAATGTATCTCTTCCCACTGTAAGTAATTAGATAAATATTTGATTTGCTGAGTCATTTTATTTACGTGCAATATTTATGGTTCCTCTTTATTTTACTATTAGGAAACATGTATGAAGAAAAACTTTTTTCAGTGCCCATCTGCTGATTTTTTTCATCTAAAATAAGAATTCTCTGTTATGACAATCTGTTCCTTAACAGCAAAATAACTTGCCATAAGAAGTGACATAAAAATAGCACCCACAGCTTCAGAGCCATAACTTGGGTCTATCTTTTTTTGATACTGACTCATTTGCTCAATTGATGACTCTTTTAATTATTGCAAAATACAACTCCAAATTCAAGATATTCACTATTATTTTCTTTATTACGTAAAGCAAAAGGTTTTTTTTTTGCAAGGCAATATAGCTACATTTGAAGTGGTATGTATCAATGAGGTAACATGGTTTCCAATAAAAATTGATTAATTATATTAAGTTAAATCACATTCTACTTCTAGTTTGCCTATATCTTGATCTACTAATATACAGTGATGTCATGCCAGATTCATCTGATGTGGCCTTGGGATGCTGTTACCTCTGTGGGGTTTTTTGGTCACGTGGGTTTCCATGCCTTCACCCAAACTGAGTGTCTTGGCCTCTTGCCTCACGCTGGTACCACTTCTCTGTCCCCGCAGGACACCGACCTCTGTCACTGCACTGTGTTTACTGCCTGTTCCTCTCACCTGCATTTGGTGCATTTGCCTCAGATTTCCAAATTGCCCTTGGCTGTCTGAAATATGATCTGAACTACCTAAAATAGGCCTACCTGCTTTAGACCTCCTGTGGATTTTCCAGTCTTCATTTGAACTTGACCACAGAACCACCATCTTCTCTCAGCACCACAACAAGTGTATTTGGATTGACAAACAGCATTCCTCTGCTTTTGACCAGAGATTTTTACATTGTGCATCACAGCTCATTAGCAAGTTGTCAAGTCAGCTCAGTGGGTCGTGATTACTTTTAAAAAATGAAGTAGAGGAGAATAGAAGTGAATATTATATCAATGTGTCTATGTTCTAGCTTATGATGTGAAATGTATTTATATCTGTGTTGTTAGTCTAAAAAGTGGGAAAACATTGCTTTAAGTGGGCACCGTAATTTCTAATCGCCTCTATACTACCACCAAATCACTTATTCTTACCCTGCTTCTCACCTCTGCTCTTGGTAGATTCTCAGATTTCCCTAACAAATCCTAACAGATTTTCCTAACATATTTAAATTTGTTCCAAATTTAAAATTATCTTCAGCCTCTAACCCATAGGAAGCGACATGAGCAGGTAACACGCATTCACCTAGAGAACTGTACACTATAAAATGGCCAGATTGAACAGGATACAAGATGCTCAGTTATGTTTAAAGTTCAGATAAACAATACTTTTTAATACGTTAGTTCCAATAGTACACACTTCACTGAAATTCAAATATACTCGTGCATGCTGTATTTTAGCTAGCAACCTTAATCCTATTTAAAAGTCAATCCGAGACATTCTTGACTAGGCCAGGGGAGCTGGTGAGTGGGTGTGAAAATTGAATATAGAGGATGATCAGAGAAGAAAGAAGGTAAAGGGAGAGTGGACAGTGGTGGGAACTGAAACAGCAAACCGGAGGATGCAATAACAGTGTCAGAGTCACAGAAAACAAGCCAGGCTGTAGGGCTGATAGGAACCCAGACAGAATGTGAGAACCCCTCTGCCAGGGGAGCAGTGATGAGTTTGCAGTTAAAGGACGAGTCTAGCAGCATCCTGGTTTGGTGTTAGAGATATTATTAAGGCACAGGAAATTCGCTGGTTATTTAGCAGAGGTTGGGAAGTCCTACAGTAGCTACAACACAGCACAGAGTCTTTCTGAAATAGTAGTTTGGATTCTGGAGCAAGAATTTTTAAGGATTCTGAAGCAAGAATTTTTAAGGACCAAAGTGAAGGTTACCAAACAGAAGTGGGGTTCGACTGCCCGAGTCCATAGGCAAGCTCTGGAGACAGAGGTTTGGTGAAAAAAGGAAAGAGGTCATTTAGGCACAAGCTGCATAATTTTGGAAGAATGACAGGCTAGTGCCTCAGAGCCCCACCCCTTCAGAACACCCAGAGAACAATAACCCTGCCATCCTCTGCCAGACTAGTCCAGGCTGCGTCAGGAGTTCCTTCTCCCATTTAAAAATACCACCTATGCAAAACTGCAGGCGCCGCTGAGTCATCCTCCAAGCTGCTCAGCTTTTTTCCTCATCGCTGTTGGACCTCAGACCTCTTTCTGGAATCTGCGCACAGGCCATCCGTGCCGCCAGCTGCCAGGGCTTCCTGCAGGGAGGCGGGCGGGGCTGCCGCCTGGCCATGTAGCTTTCGCTGCCCGCTGGTCCACAAGCCCCCTGGTCACCCTCCTCCCCGCTCCCACAGAGCGAGTGAGGGGAAGAAGCTGCGTGTTTCTCTCTACCCTCTATTTTGTAATCTCCCAGTTGAAAATTCTGTGCACTTTGGAAAAGTCCAGCTCCCCAGCCAACCCCATCCGTTTCCCAGGGGCAGGTCAGCTCCTACCCCGGGTGCCATGCTCTGGGAGGAAGTGGGACGGCTATTCCCGCAGTCACCCAACCCCGCCAGCCAGCACAGCCTTCATGCAGGGCCCCCTCTTGCCATGTCTCATCCTGGGTGTAGGGGAACCTGGCACGTGCCACACTAGCAGTGTGGCTGCACCCCCCCATCGCCTCTGGCATTTACTGCCTGCCCACCTTCAGGCAGCGCCTCCTCTGCCCCCTGGTCTGGCCAGGTCTGAAACAGATTTATCAGTAATATGAATGCAATTGTATTATAAAGCCAAATGTCTGGCTTTTCTTATAATTTATTATTACTATGAATGTCCTTTTTGCCAAAGAGTATTTATATTTATATTGCCCAGATAAAAGTATTTTTCTGAATCACTCCAAAATTAACAAAACAATTACCAGTAGGTGATTCCAATAATTTGATATATGCAGGCACATTAGTGACAAAGAACCCTACCTATCAGAATTCAGAGATAATTACAGTGCCTTTTCATTAATAGATATTTGTTGAATAAATCAATGTGCAGTTGAAAAATGTCTTCATATATAAGATTGTTTCAGATGCACCTCCACAGATTAATAATTTTCTCTGTAGAAGATGTTCCCCTACTCATCTTTTCTCCTGCATGAAATGGCTAAAAGAGAACCAATACAAATACAGAGCAAACCACTGGCTGGGCATTTCAATTTTATAATACATCTAAAAATGCTTGGGCCAAATGTAATAGCATGTGCAAGGTGTGTGTTTGTGTGTGTGTGTGTGTGTGTGTGTGTGTGTATAACCTAGTGCCCTCCTTTCAAAATATTTATATATGTAAAATGTGTAAACCAGATAAAGGCAGAGTGGTCTGCATTGAATTGGAAATGTTGCCCAGAACTGAGACTTGACTTCCTCAGATAGAGAGGGTTGTCCCTGGACTATGCTGTGCTGTGCCTTTATGAATTAGGACATTTGGAGTTTTTAATAGCATTTGGATTTAAAAGCTCTGTTGAAGAATGTTTTAGCTTTATTCATTTTTAAAAATAAGTTTTCTATAGTGTCACATTGCAAGTGGTTTGTGATGGAGTATTAAAAATCAATGCAAATGATAAAATAAACAGATTTCCTGGGATATTATTTATAATTTATTATTTATTTGTAATCCCAAGAGTGGTCATTTGGGAAAATGTCAAACATTTGGCCCCAGGGGGAAAGTTTTCCATGAGGGTACTGCACGGTATCTGGCAAAAAACAGAGATTTAATGTTATTATTCCAGTAAAATAAAAGTAGCATCGCTGTTCTTTAAGTTCACTTTATAAAGCAAAGGTGGAGAAGTGAATTTTTAAAAATACTGTGATTAGCCAATTTTACTTTACAGTAAAATAAAATTGGAGCGCACTATGCCAGGGCATTGTTCTGTGGAATAATGGAACTTACAATGAACTTCAGCACTTGCCTATAACTTTTCCAAATCACTAGTATTTAGTGACATTGATACAGCTTTTGAATTTAGCCTTTTGTTTTGCTTTGCTTTGCTTTGTTTGCTTTAAAAAGTGATTGCTTATGCTCATGATCCATGAGCACAATTTGGTGTCTCTTTCCAGCTCCTGAATTAGGTATACATCTTAAACCAAGAATGACTTCTTACTGGTGAATTTCTTCTAACAATTAGAAGTCCTATTCCTTTAGAAATAGGCTACTGTAGAGTTTTCATTCTTTTTTATCTCAGGGCATTCATAAACTAATTACTAAAATGCTGTGGCATACCAGAAAATATATGTTTTGCTGATTAGACAAAAATAAGTAGGTGTAATTTTGATTCACACAGGATGGCTCTTGTTGTGTCAGCTGCTGTCATTTTTCTGTTTGACAATGTGAGGAAAAAGAAATCAGGTCTTGTGGATGGATCACCAGTTGAAAATCACTGACTTTAGCTGGAAGTTCTGCTGAAACAGAACAGATGGCCTGTTAATTTCCTCCAGGTGGAACTCTGTATTGTTACTGTGTAGTCTGATGTGTTTCTAGTGGAACTTTGTAACCCGAGACAAGGTACAGAGCGCTTGGCTGCCCCTTCCATTCAGAGAGGGTCACCTCAAACTGCTTAGAGGATTTTCTAAAGAACCTCACACCAGGGGACATTTGAAAAAATTTTAGCTTGATTAACCTGTGCTGTGAGGTTAATACTGCAAGTATTTATGGATGAGACAGTCTCTCTTTCTTTTTTCAGTACTGATGACCAGGAAAGGTGATAAATTATAGTGATTAAAGGGGCAGGCTGTGAAGCCAGATTATCACGTGAGCCCTGAGCCCTCGCTCTTTGCTCTTTTACTGGTTTAACAGGTTATATAACCTCTTTCAAGTTTAGTTCCTCATTTGTTAGAGATGAAAATAGAGAGATAATCTATTCTTGGGATTGTTTTAAGGGTCAAATGATGAAATCCATTTAAAATTCTTATTTAGCATAATCTACTTATTAAATATGCAATTAATTGAAAACTCAAAACATACCTATAACATTTAGGAAACATTTCCTTTTGTGTAAAAGAGCCAAAGCTAGTAATAGTTACCATATAATAAGTGAGAATCTTAATTTTGAGAATTGTCAGTTCTTTACCATTTTAGGAACCTTGGAATTGCAGGTTTATGTAGATTTAGAGGGCCTTTCTATTAGAAATGTTCAGAAATTAAACACAGTTAAAATTAGAGAGGAAGGATTCTTGGGACTGAGGAAGAGAGACCTGGTACAAATATCCCTGTTTTTAAATTTTGTGTTACCAATTTTGCTCTCAATTTACAAAACTTTATGGCTTGAGTTAGAGATAAACTTCCATCATATAATTGTGAGACAGTCTGAAAAATACAGCAAAGCAATAATTTATTACATTGTTTTGATGAATTAACTTCTTTAATTATTATAACTTTATACAGGAGTGGGCAGAAGTAGGTTTACAATTGTGAGTAGGTTAAACAGAATTTAATATTATTATTAATGATTGCATTATTTATTGGTAAATTTACCTTTTGCCCACCCCTGTATTCTTTCATGTGTTCAGATCCAAGTATGAAAGGGATTTGTTCCTGAAAAGTCTGCTATTCATTTTCATGTTGATTTCCATTTTTGGGGGATAACTGCCATATTTACCTTAACTGAGCGTATTGAGAGGAAGGTGAGTGACAGGTGAGAATTGCCAGAATCTGTCTTTATAACTGCACGGTTTTTCAAAAGTACTATTTTTTTTTCTTCAGAAAGCCAGGACTTTGGCAAGGTAAAAGGCCCATCCTCCTTTTTCATTATGTTTGTCAGTAAACTTTTCAGAAATGTGTTCTATAGATATAAGTATTATATATTTATACTTAAAACATATACTTTAAATTATATAATAACATTTAAAATGCGTTCCATGTACAATATTAAATTTGAGTATATAACGTAGTACCCTTTATGGGACTTGAGCTGTAGGCCTTCTTCAGGAGGCTTGGCTTATCATTAGGTCACTGTCCTACCCCGTGTTTGCTCCAGGGGCTAATTTTTATTGTTTAGTCCATCAAAAGGTGCTTTAGTGTAGTGTTTTTATGTAGAACTATTACCACATTTTTTGACAGGAGACGTCATTTCTGCTTATAATTTGTTATATGACTTACTGTTTTCTGCCTGACTGATGAATCCCAGTCCTAACGGACTTAGAATTCAGTATTTTTATTGAAACCGTAATTAAGGTCTTGAGAAGCGGCAGGCGGCGCACTGGTCACGTTGTGCCCTACCGCCCGGCCCCTCCCCCACAGCACCTTTAAAGCTACACAACTATGGAACTTCAGCCAGAGTTCAAGTTGAAGGACGTTTTGCAAGTGCTGACTTTGTCTTATGATAATACCTTGATACGCTGGCATTTTTTTTAAATACAAAGTTTTCAAATACCGATGATGATGGTCCAGCTTTCTGTGGATCCTAACCATCTGTCTAATCTGCCTGTCAGATAAACCCACCGTGGTCCATTCAAGTTATAGAGAGAAACTTGAATGGACTGTATAACCTACAGAGTTAAAGGATTTGGGAGATCCAGGTTTTGGTTTCAGCTCTTTGCTTCGCTCTCTGCAAACAGTGGCAATTCATTTCATCTCTCTTTATTAGTCAATCTATTTATCAAAACACTACCTTAAAATCTGTTTTAGACATTGTTTGTATTAATGGATACAGAAACCCAAAGAAAAGTATAAAGCACTATATACATGTAATAAAACAAGCCTAGATTTATAGAAAATAAAATTTCTAATAAAGAGATACCTCAAAGTACTCACCTGATAAATAATGTCAAGGTCATTAGTTTATATGATTCATTGTGGCTATATTCTAGTCCTTCCTTTGTATGCTTAATTTTGTCGTAAGCTATGTATGCGGCTACTTAGTATTTAGTTCAGAGGGAGCAAGACTGATGTGACTTCATGTTATTTTTATGTTTCCTATTATTAAGAAGATGATTGTTTCTGTGTTCATAACAAATTCTAGGAAAGTGTTCTCTATCATTTTCAGATATAAAGGTATTTCTAAGAACACATTTTCAAACAAAGTATTTGCCTTACCAATGTTCTAGCAAATGTTCATACTGTATATAAAGTCCAATTTTTATCCTAGAAACAGAGAGAAGTGATTAGATTTGAAAAGTGGGTCAAGGAAATAGACATTTATAAATGGTTATGGCATTTTATATAATTAATTATGGCATTAGTAGATTGGCATCTCGAGTATCTGAACCAAAATATTTTTCCATTTCTGTCCCTTGCTGCTAGGTTTTATTTGCAACTGTGTTTACATATTGCATGAGGGATGTTAGAACTCTGATGAATGGTCAGCCTAGAAGAACATGTCCCTGAGTTTTATCACCATTTATGAACATCTATTTAAAGTCAATTTAGCATTTCAAACATTCATGGAAACAGGGCTGTTCTTTAGAGCACGGGCCACGGGGGCATTTAGTCCAGGCTTCAAGTCCCAAAGAGACCTGGCATGTAAGCGTTTCTTGTTATCTCTGAATGGGGTTACCAAAGGATACTGACAGGAATAAAAGACAGGATTTCATCACAGGGCTTTAGTTCTGAGATGTAATTATTCTAATGACCATAATTTAAGAATCTGCAAGGACGCTCTTCATGTTTAAAAATATTCTAAGAGCCCAGCAATGAAGGTTGCTTAGGACTTTCCATTACAAAGGGATCTGGGAGGAAAAATTGTAGAGGAGAAAAAAAAAGAATGATTTTTTTCTCTCTTCACCTCCATGGCAGAAGAAATATTGTTTCAGAAATCAGTATGAGACTTGAAGAGTCTGTCCAGAGGATTTCTTCTCCCTGTGCCTGAGAAGACTTGGTAGCGTGTGGGTCCCAGGGAGTGCGTGGTGGGGAGGGAAAGATGCGGACAGTGAGGAGCTCGGCAGGTCTCACCATAAAATGGGTTCTGAACTCCAAGAAAACTACACCCAAGCGAGAGCCTTTATCCACACATGTGTATATACCAGATAGTAGCATGCCAAAGAGTGTGCCAGAATACCACCGCAGAGAATCAAGTGGCAAAATGCTTGCTAAAAATCTTTTCTAAGCTACAAATGGGATCTTATATTCTTATATCTCATGCACACAGGTGCCCATAAACACGAGCATATTTGTGACTATTAAAGGTACTTGTTTCTCAGAATAAAGCTACAAAAGAAATGTAATGTGTTTAACAAGGGTTCCAAGACAGATTCATTTGGAGCTAAGTAGAGCTAGGACAAGTAGCACAGTGGAGTCCAGTCAATCATAAATCCGCCTGGGAGGGGTGACCCCACAAATCAGCAGGGCGGAAAGGGCGGACTCTGGAGCGAGCGTCAGGACCATGGGAGCCAATAGGTTGTCTCTTCGCCGCACCACTAGCCTGTGTTTCTTTCAATGGAAGATTTCTTTTTATGTAAGGAGAGAAAAGATTTAATAGAAATCCTCTACAGAGATCAATGGAACATTCTTCTTAAATCCTATTTGTTAATGAATTTACTGCTCAGTCCCATTAATTGCAATGGACTATATAATTCCGTGCATTAAAAGATATAGTGACTCGGTATGCATCATAAACATTTTTTACTTATGCATTATTATGAAACAGACTTCCAGAGAGTCAGAAAAAATTATCTCTAATCGGGTAAATAAGTATGGCAAGGTTGTGAGTTCCCCTCCTCAAAACAGAGGACTAGGAATCAAATTCGTGTGTCTGCATGTGCGTGTAAAGAAAGAAAGAGCATGAAAAAGAAAGAATGGGCATTTAAATTGCGTGGAATTTTTCCTATTTAATAGCTAATACGAGAATGAAATACTTTCAGACTTTTCTGTTTATTTTTCTCTCACATTTCCTCGTATAGTATAAAGAAGTACTTTTTATCAGATGAGATCGGGCGCGTTCAGGGTGGTATGGCCGTAGACAAGAAGTACTTTTTAAAGAAGCTGGACATCTTAATTTATGAATAATAATTACATTAAAATCAAGAGCTTTAAACTTCAGATACTAGTGAAGTTGAACTTTGATTACCTGTATATGGATCGTCCATAGGAGACTTTAATTACAGACTTGCGCCTTCTCTTTGGTATGCTTGTGGCTTCTTTTCCTGAGAGTCAGTGGGATAGGCCAAGTGACACAAACTGATTTCAATACTAAATTCAGGAAAACATGCTTTACAGTTTTCGATCTTAACATGTAGGGTCTCCTCAAGGCTCTGCTCCTTCCGCGGCATGAATAAGCAGAAGTGACCCCATCACCATTAAAGGAATTGGTGTGCTTTGTATTCTCTTATACATGAGGTGCACATTTTTTCCTCTCTACAAACGTAATGTGTATCAGTGCTCACAACAGTAAATGTGTACCCGAGAAACCATCAGCGGCATTTCTGTCTAATTCATAACCTATTCATCCCCCCTGCTTATCTCGTATTTCGTGTGCCAGTGCTCATGCTGTGGTGGAGAACCAGTGCCTGTGTCCGACTTCTGCGTAGCGCTGTCTGAGTCAGTGTTAAGTTGTGTTTAGGGACTTTGAATGGTCTGTCAGTTCCATGTCAGAAATGATTTGCCTCGATGAGAGAAATAGCTTGGTTTTTGAAAGTAAGTTGATTCTCGATCATAGTTCTGAAAATAGAAGCTCTGGATAGGGCACGGGGAAAGCTTGTTTTGACAACCAATGGGTGCGAGCTATTATAGGCAGACATTATGCAGATGTGATATAAAGTAACTGAACAGGCAGCCAAAGCACATTTCCAGGTGTGTCATTTTCTGTGGAAGGGATGATTCACTGCAGTAAAGACATACGTGAATGTGGGTAGAATTCTCTTTTATTTTCCCTTAAAACATTTTGAAAAGCCATAACGAAGAAATGCTCATTAATGCAAAATCCAAAGTTTATTATTTCTACTTGGGACAAAATTTTAAAATATATTTGTAAAATTGGATAAAATATTGATGACACTAGCAGTAAGTTTTAAAAAACTATGTGGGTGATTTTTAATAAGCAAAATTTGCAATAATATCTGTTCACTGTGATTATTCTTACTAAAATCAGTGCAGAAATATAATCCGATATCCATTCAGATGTGGCTGATTTTTTTTCTCCACATCGTGTTATTAACTATTATTAAGAAACATGCAATCAAGTTGGATAGATATTTCTTGAAATGATGCATGGTATGCAGTGCATGCTTTCATTCTGCTTCCTGCCATTATGGAATAATGCGTCTTATTTGGAAATACAGTGATCATTTCTGTTGAATTACACTCAGTCTGCTTATATAGTAACACTTCTATTTTGTGAATCATTGCAGATTTCAGAGAGCTATGCCTTCCTACCAAGAGAAGCGGTGACACGGTTTCTAATGAGCTGCTCAGAGTGCCAGAAAAGAATGCATTTAAACCCAGACGGAACAGATCATAAAGGTAGCCTCAGTGTCAAATAGTGAGATTTAGAGTAATTTTATTCATCATGGCAATTTGTATCTCACATTTTAATAAAAATGTGGTAGACTGAAATAGTTCAACAAGTCAGAGCATCTCATTTATTCAGGCAGAAGGCAGTGAATTTTGAATATCCGCTCAGAGTAATTCAGTGCCCATTTTCAGAAGAAAGACAGTTTGACTGGGGAAATAATTTTTCTATAATAATATTTTAATTTTCATTTATTGTGTGTATTTTGTTGTATTTTAGATATATTCAGCAAGCAAATTGATGTTCCATTGATGTCCTTTTAAATCTGCCAATTCCTTATTTCCTAAAGTGATAATTAGTATGGAGTTCCTTCACTGAAAAAGTTTACAAACAAATTATAATTTGGTTTTTGTGTTCATTCAAAATTATCTAGATTATTTTCCTAACTATGAAATTCTCTCGGAGATTAAATTCATCTCAAAGACACATATAGGCTAGCCCATTACCATGTGTTGGAGACTGAGAAAGTGGACTGGCAAAAAAAGTGAGTACACATGGGGGAGGGGGGCGCAAAAGTAAGTTTACAGTTGTTCAAATGGAAAATAATACAGTAATAAATAATAGTACAAGAATACACTCGTGATTCACAGATAACTGTAAACCTACTTTTGTCCCACCCTATTAAATTAAGTTTGCCGCAAAAGTGAACAATTTAAAAGTACTAATAATTGTGTTTAATTACTGTGTTGCCTTCACTCGTTGTTACCCAGAATGTCAAAAGCTCCTGTGCAGTCAGGAGTAACTAATTTAGCCATCGTGCTAACTTGATGCAATATACCGTACCTTTGTAGAAGCTTGCCAGTTATTTTTTTCTGCAATTCATATCTAATGCTTGCAGTCTCCTAAACACTTGGTATCTAGAATCTTATTTCAACTTGAACAAATTGAATCATTCTGAAATTACAGGTTGAACGCAGTAGCACTTTCATTACCCACAAACAATGTTGTATTGCAGATAATGGAAAACCTCCCACCTTGGTGACCAGCATGATTGACTACAACATGCCAATCACCATGGCCTATATGAAGCACATGAAGCTGCAGCTGCTGAACTCCCAGCAGGATGAGGTAAAATGGGAATATCCATGTGTGCTATCAGAGGTCGGAATGACATCTGATAACCACGACCGTGGTGTGAAGCATGATGGCATTTTGATGGTAATTTATTTTTTAATGAAAGGTAATTTATTTTTTAATGAAAAGGATGTCACCAGGACTGCATAAATGGAGACTGTAGAGATTCCCTGTCTTAACACACTCACCTTGGTGAACTGTGAAAATTTGTTCATGCCCAAGAAGGTTCATTTTCCTTAATTGACCTTCGTAGGAGCTAGCCTTAGTGTAAGTGCTGGAAACTTCAGGGGGAAGTATCCCAAATGAGTGAGTATCCCAGGAAAGTATCCAAGCCTTTAGTACTAAGGTTATTCTGCCTAGAAAGAAGAAAAGTCCACTTAACAGGTATTTCCAGTATAATCATTTCTCAACCATCTAAATCTTGCAGCTATTTTAAAGTTACAGTTCATCTGACCATTCTTTGTATTTGTTTATCTGCTTCTCCGCAGTTTCTAGATTCAGTTTGAGGTGATTCATCTAAGGGTTTTGATGTTTCAAATCATTCTATCTAATTTGCGTAGTAACCATCTTGTAATATGCCGGTTGGCAAGTATTAGACACAAAATGCACATTTGCTGACTGCTTTCTAGAATACTAATGAACTCCCTGGTTCAGTTGAGACATCTCAAATGCAGGAACCAGGTTGTACATGTGCTCTCTGTGTGTTTTCCAAAAGTTACAAAAATATGGACTCTGTATATCCTTATTAACTAACTAGCAGCCATTAAACAATAAACATATTTATTAAGAATAATGTTCCAGGCTAAGAAATTCTTTCCTCTTGAAAGCATTATTAATCTCAAAAAATACTTTGCTGAGCTAACTGTAAAATTCAAATTAAATTTCGGGCTTTTTGTTTTCTTTGTTATTTGAGCAGATTTAATTTCAAAACTATGTAAAATTGCTTCTATCTAAAAAACTTTAAGGGTACATTCTATAAGAAGATCTGTATTAGTGCAGTAACGGTGTCAGATTCCATATTACCAGATGGCTACATATAAACAATTAGATAAATAGTAATAAAATTGTTGGGTAAATGACATGAGCAACAATGGACAGAATATTATTGTCAATCCATCCCTGAAAATGGAAAACATTATTTCCATGATTCATTATATAATTGAAAAAATTAAATCTCATAAACTAATGAGAGCTGTCAAATTGTTTGTAACTCATTTAGATGTTGATATGTTTATTTCTAGGCCAAAAAGTAAGAAGTTCAACTTTGTACCAACAATAAAGCTCACATCTGCTGAGTCCTTCTGGCCTCTAAAAAATTATAAGTATTTCACACAAAGGAAAGAGATTCTTTTAAATTTGTAACTGAATTAGGAAATAAGTCCTATCCTTAAATTTTGAAAATACTGAGTTGGATGTATAGTATCTTAATAAGTATTCAGATCAATGAGTAGATTATCTAATTTTAAATTTGTAATTATTCAAAGATAAAAATGTAATTAAGTAAAGTAAGTCATGTTAAAATTAAATTTAAGTGAGATAGTCCATTGTGATCAGTTATATTTAAATGATGTATTAATTACATCAATATTGAGTGAGTACCTTCTGTGTAACGGACACTCTTACAGATAATGGAGATAAACAATAAATAAATTGACAAAATTTTTGACTTTATTAAGCTTCTATTCTTGAGAGGGGGAGAGACAACAAAGAAAATTAATAATAAAAATATGTATATAATAGGGTGTTATTATGAAGCTATTATGAGAAATAAAAAAGGCCAGAAGTGGGCTTTAGGATTACAAAATATTGTATCCAGTGTAAGATCTATTGATCTCATAAACAAACTGTTGGTGATTTTTAAACTGGACCAAACTTTCTGGGGAAGAGTTTGACATCAATTATTTAAATTTTTTAAGTTATTTATATTCTTTGACTAGAAATTTAAACCAAGACCTGTGATATATGAAATAATTTCTGTGTTAGAATGGCTAATAGTGGATGATTGGATACACATACTTTCAAGATCCAACAGTGAGGAACCGTCAAATTTGCACTGTCCAATATGGTAGCCCCTAGCCATGTGTGGAATATAAATTTCATTAAAATTAACTGAGTTAAATATTTAGTTTTTCAGTCATACTAGCCACATTTCAAGTACTCAGTAGCTACATAGGGCTGGTGGTCACTGAACAGCGGCTGTTACAGAGCCATTCCTTCATGGCAGGATGTTTTCTTGAGCAGCCCTATCTAAATAATCAGTGTTCACAGCACCTGCGGAGCTTACTAACTGCGAGTTGCAGGGCTCTCACCCCAAGATTATAATTCTAGGTCTGATGTGTGGGACCCGATGACCTGAATTTTTAACAAGGTCTACACTCATGTATACTAAGGTTTGAAGTGGTTCATTTCATAGAAATGCTAACAGTACAGGCTTCAAGTTGATTTGAGCATCAGGTAAGCGAACAACAGGGCAAAGATGAGACAGACAGTCTTATGGAAAACCCTAAACATTTGATTGAGTAGCTTACACGTTACTTGGTAGACTTGGATTGACTTGTGTATCGCTACAAATTTGTGAGCAGAGAAGTGGCATATTATGAAATGGAAAGATTAATTTGGTAGTAGTTGATGAATGGAACTAGTGGGGAAGCAATTGAAGGTGGGTAGATGAAAGGAGAATGCTATTAGGTCATTCAGAAAATAGAAAAGGAGATCTTGAACCAGTGAGATAGTGACAATGGCAGTTGGGGGGTATTTGATAAAGACTCTCTAAAGGTAGAATCTGGAACTCAAAAACTGCAATGAAATATGGAGCAAATTAGAAATCTGAATTTTAATTAAGCAACTTCTCAAAATAGAAATAAAAGCTCAAAAAATAAAGTTTTTTTTCAAAATAAAAAATAAGTACCATTCTTAAAAGGGGGAAAAAGACTGGGATAAAATCATTTATTACAGTAGAATATATATTCTAATTCTTTAAATTAAGTTTCAAGGCAGCAGAGTTACGATGGTTAGCCATGGCTTTTATTACCGTGAGATTGTAGTCACGTAAGGAGTAAGCTCGCACTGGAAGATGTGGAGAGGCTTCTCCTCTACCGGTCCTCACACAAAACAAGACAGAAATAGGGTTTAGGTGAATGGCCTAAAGGTGATCATGAATAAAATAAAATAATATCATATCAAATTTTATATGATTCAAATCAAATTGAATCATACCAATGATTCAATCAAATTTTATGATTCTTTACCTTTAAAAATACTCAGTAATTTTTTCTAAAGTGATTAGCATTATCTCTATGTTGATGATAAAAAGCATATTATATTTCATACTTATTGCCATCTTTTATTGAATGGTAATAACTTATTCTGTTAATAATTAGAATGGAACTTACAGAATGAATGCATCTACTTAATGCAATAAAGTCCTTTGTAAAAATAAGCAAGTGGATAATTCATATTCTAATTAGTACAATTGTGAAAAGCAAATCATATTTCATAGGAGATCATGGAGGAAAGTATTTAAATAATCATAATAATTAAGCCACTTATGATATGTACTTTAAAATTGTGAGTTTAAAAGAAATAAAAATAAAGAACAGGCACATTTGGTGTCATAATTATTTTAATCTACTGTCCAGGTATCTTAGAAAGTATGCTGACAAGAGTGTCACTTAGTGGTAACAAAGTATATTGATTATTCATAACATGCTGAAACAGTTTATATAATCCTTCCATGGAACAAAGATTGGGACCTGGCTCTTTAAACACACACACACACACACACACACACACACACTCTCACATACACATACATTTTACACTCATACACATGCATGTATCTCAGCTGGTGTCTATATGCACACATATACCATGGAAACAATATTTTACCAGTTTACATATATTTAGCTATTTCTAGTATACAAAATAAATGCTTTTTATAAAGGCAGTGTTTATGTAGAATAGAAACCTACTTTGTAAATGCATGTTGCTCATCTTTACCATTATATTTAAGTTTATTTTTATATGTGTTCATATAATAAATATGAATCTTATTATATACTGTAGAATTTTTATATATTCTACATAACAATATCAAGCAGTTTTGTGCTTATTTTAATGTGTATCTGACATTGTTCTAACAACTTCAAATTACATGTCTCCTCAATCCTTTCCTAGCCCTATGAGATTGATACTACTATCATTTCTCTTTTATAGATGAGGACATGAGGCACAAATGGTTAGGAAACTTGCTTAAAGTAACACATCTAATAAGTGGCAGACCTTGGATCTGAACCAGACAGTCTGGCTGTAGAGAATGACATCTAAGACACTGACGTCATGGGCACTGTGACGTGTATGTGTTCATGAAATGGGAGTCTGTGCCAGCTGCTGTGTGTGCATGTACACTGATAACATTGATGTGCACACTGAGTTCTGTTATTTTTCTCCCTTTAACATATATATTTATTTCAGACACTCTAGATTTCCTTAGAATTGAGATAGGAGAAAACATAATGTACAGAGAGAGAGGCTATGGCACCAGGAGCCATCTAGGTGGCTGATTGCCCAGAGGCCTCACAGGGTAGCGTGTCCTCGCTGAAATAATAAAGAGCTAATACTACTCAGTCTACCCAGACATGATCAGAACTTTACTAAAGGAAGGATATCAACACCACCTTGACCTGACCTGTGGGCCAGAATACCAATTTGTCAATCTAGTGGAGTCTTCTTGTCCCCTAACCATAGCAACTTCTTTGCTGATACCAAGATATAATTTATAAAGCCAAGGTAACTCTATTCCAAGAAGGTATTTTCACAAGCCTAGGTGAGTTCATATGAATTTCAGTTCTGGTATACAATAGCGGGATACATTATTTTAACTGTTCTGTCTCTCTGTTTCCCCATGTGTACAATTGGATGGGTTCTGGAACCTAACTTATAGGTTGTGATGAAGTGAGTGAAAAAATACAAAGAACAGTGTCTGAAACGTAAATAGCAGCATTGTTACTACTACTTATTATTTTAATGTTAAACTTTCACATCCAACATTTACAAATGAAAATCAAATCTAGTGACTTCAGCTAATATTTACAATATTTTACTCAGCTTTCTCAGGCCTTCCTGGTTACATAAACAAACCATTTGTCCAAAAGTCAGTTCTCCAAAAGGAGTTTGCTTCAGTGAAATGGCTATTGCAATATATTTTAGATTTGGTTTAACATTTGACAGGTTTTGATGAATTGGCTGTTTGGCAAAAAGGTCTTTGGCTAATTTAGCTATTAGGTGGACTGGCTTTTGGTAAATGCATCTTTCACAGTTTACCTAGAATTCCTTTTTGTGCTTGCAGTAAATTTATGTTCACTTGTAAGGAAAGAAAGACATGCTGGGGTTATCTTGCTCTCCAGCAATGTGGACTTTGAATCTGGCCATGTAAGTTTGTTGCTAGAATCCATCCTGTTTGCCAATGAGTAGTTCTTGGTTAAGGTCGTTATTATTATTACTGTTGTAGTCTAAGGTTTGTGCTTCCAGAAAGTGTCTTTGCTAATTAAATAATGGTGGTGGAAGGAGATGTGACGTGGGGTGGGGAACACACAGTGCTGAATATTGTATCAATCAAATTTTATGATTTTCCACCTAGAAAAACATTCAGTAATTTCTTTCTAGAGTGATTAACATTATCTCTGTGTTGATAATAAAAACCTACAATATTATATTTTATATACTTTGCTACCTTTCATTGAGAGATAATTTATTCAGTTAATAATCAGAATAGAACTTACAGAATGAATGCATGCACTTAGTATCATTATAATAATGTGTTATATTGTAGAAATGTGCACCTGAATTCTATATAATTTTATTAACTAGTGTCACCCTGACAAATTCAATAAAAAGGAAAACAATCCATTCTTTTGTAATTCGGGATAAATCCCCAACTATATCCTCCCTAAGCATGTTATTCTACCCTTTAAATCTGCCTCTATAAAGATACATGGCTTGAGTCTTCACAAGTCTTGAAACTCCTTGGTGGGAGAAACTATTCTGTTACTTGTTATTTTGAATTTCAATGTGTAACATATTTTACTGAGTCCTATAAAAGCTTAGGTACTGGCTAAACTCTAATTGACCCTAATGATAAAATGGTGACTATTTAAATGTATTATTTGTATGATGCTTGATGATGTTTTAAACCATTTTCAGGATGAAAGTTCAATAGAAAGTGATGAATTTGATATGAGCGATTCCACACGGATGTCGGCTGTGAACTCTGATCTTAGCTCCAATCTTGAGGAAAGAATGCAGAGTCCCCAGGTTCTTCATGGCCAGCAAGATGGTAAGCCATTCAGACTGAACAAACACATACAAAACAAAACAAACAACCCGAAGTCAGGATTTATTAGAACAGCCACCTCTTATTCTTGTCTCAATTCTTTATCTGTTTCTTGGGGACTTTTCTGTGTCCTCTGGTTACATTATCTACTTCATTATTTTGGATTCAAGTAGTTTGTTCAAAACTGGGGGTGGGGTGGTGGTAGACTGATTTATGAATAGATGTTAGTTGTAAAAATTTAAGCTTGCCCATGTTTTGGTCCCTAAACTTAAAATGCGTTCTATCCATGTACTTTGGATTTGTAGCTTTGGTTTCTCAGGCCATCAGTCTTCTGACTGAATTAAGAGTTTATGATCAAAAGTATAATCTGGACATTTTAATTTTACTAAAAGACAAGGTGGTAAACTAAAAACAATTGATATAAAAAGATAATTTTATCAGAGTTATTTTACTCAGTAAGAAGATTTTTGCTGGGAACTTGAGATACTTTATTCAGCTATAAAAAGGAGAAAGATTATGATCTCCTGATTTTTTTTTTGGTTCATTAAAGATTCCTGAATCACCCCATTGTTTTTGATAGAAAGATAACTGGGTCTATAGAGAAAGTGGGCTGGGTAGGTCTAATGTTTTCAGAGACCTTTAAAAACTCTCTCTGCAGATTTTTGTCTTTATAAGTATAAAGTGATGCATCCAAGTAAATGTGTTACTTGGGTAATTGTAGATGAAAATTAAGGGTTATAAATAGAAGTAAACTGGCCAATTTTATTCAACATTAGTTTATTATTCTTGTAATAAGTTTACATAAATTTTCTGTGACTGTATTATTTTGGGCCTACATCTGCAGATAGGGAAATAAAAATCTTTCCTTGCTTTCTTTGACATTTGCTATTAAAAACTCACTGCAAAATATTGCTGCATTTCTAGCTGCTATGAGTGTTCTGCTTGTGCTCTCAAGGTTAACAAATCCATAGTTTTGAGCATACAAGACATCCAACAAAAGGCTAGAAGTGTTCTTTTTTGTGCTACTTTTAAACAGAGGACTTTATTCTGTTTAAAAGAAGTACAAACAGTACAGAAAGTAGTACAAACAGTAGTACAAGGAAATGTACTGCTTTTAAACAGAGGAGTTTATATGATGTTGGTGTTTGTTAGCATGTGTTAGGAGTGCATTGATCAGTGATTTTAAAATCACATCTTACTCACCATATAGTGGAGTAGCTATTGTAGTAGGAAGAACACATTTATATGAGAAATTTCTAAGAATGAAGTTCTTCTGGTTTAGAACTGAATTATCATTTTTCATCCATATGTAGACTTGTTCAGAGCTGGATTTTTTTATGGAAATTGTATTGTGCTGGGATCATAGAATAACTGGAAATATATATATGTATTTCTCACTCTATTAATATTTGTCCATATATTTTTGTTACATGTATTGGGGTGACATTGGTTAATAAAATTATTATAGGTTTCAGGTATACATTCTGTAATACATCATCTGAATATTGTATTGTGTGTTTACTACCCCAAGTGAAGGTTCCTTCCATCACCATTCACCCCCCCTTTACCCTCTTCCACCTCCCCAACGCCCGCTTTCTTCTGGCAATCCCTGCACTGTTGTCTCTGTCCATGAGTCTTTCCTTTTTCTTTTTCTTTTGCTTAATCTCTTCACTGTTCTCACCAGTCCCCAACCCCCTTCCCTCTGATAGCTGTCAGTTTTTTCTCTGTATCCATGAATCTGTTTCCACTTCGTGAGTTTATTTTGTTCCATCATGTTTCTCATCTTTCTCTGACTGGCTTATTTCACTGAGCAGAGTACTCTCCAGGTCCATCCATGCTGTTACAAATATGTGTTTATGGCATCATCTTGTTTGGTCTATAATTTTGTAGAATTTAAATAGCAAGAAAATGTCTCTCATGATGTAAATTCATGGTTTTCTTGACTGAAATGGCCAGTTGTGGATTATTGGCTAAGGGGTAGCTGATGAGATTTAAATCTACATTGGTTTTAATGAAATGTAGTAGAATACCTTCAGGTATTACCTATTCTTAGGAGAAAGCCCTTTCTCATCATGTATTGATACGTGCCTCAGGGATAAACACCTATGATTGTTTCTTCTTCAACCTAAGCCTAAGCCTTTACTTACAGGTTAAAGGCCTTTTCCTCACACTTCTCATTGAGTTTTCTGTTGAAATTACCTCCTTTCTCCATCATGAGTTTCCCCCTTGATCAGCATACAAACATGGTATAATAAATACCCTCTTTAGAAAGCCTGTGTTGATTCCATTGTGCTGCTCCATTCACTGCATTTCTCTGCCCCACCCCATACACACTTCACAGTGCCACGCATTGAAAGACTTGTCTCATCATCTCCACTTCCTCACCTCTCCTTTTGTTGGCTCATCTCAGTTGGAAGTCCATCCTTGCCTCTGTACTTTACTTGTTTTTATGAATTATCAGCAGCGACCTTCAAGTTACCCGATTCATTGGTTAGGATTTTTTTTATCCCTGGTCTCTTTCCATCCTAACTTTAAAGGAAATCACAACCTTTGGTTTCCTGGTGGGCCTCTTCCTGCGTAAACTCTGTGCGTTCCTTTTCTATATCTACCCTATTCTGTAGATGTTTGAGTGCTCTGCAGTAAAGCCCTTAACCCTCTATGCTCCTCTACGCCCGCTCTCTACATAATCACATGGCTTCAGTACCATCTATGTCCTGACGAATCCCATATAAACTGCTTTAAGCCTTGATATCTTCCTGAGCTCAAGACCATCTTCCCCTATCTTTGAAATCAACATTTTTCAGAGGCCTTACCATTGTATGAAATTATTATTTTAATCTATTAGTTCCTTTTCTTCTAGAATGAAAATATTATATTAATGAATGTATTTTGTTATGCTTTTGATTTTCTTATAGTTGCTCCATTTGAGATAGTTCTTAAATGATCCATTATTTAAATGATTAAAATATATCTTCTTACCATAATTATGATTTGTGATAGCAGTTTTACATATATTTTGTGCTTTCTTTTTTTCTCCTAGGCCCTGAAAGCAGCACTGTCCTAGATGTCACTCACAGTGACAAACTACTGTGTTATTTCTTAGTTTTTTGTACTTAAACACACATGCACATAGACATGTCCATACTCAGAAGATTTTGTCATCATTATTTTATAAAAATAGGTTCATGTAACTTACACTATTTTTGTATCTTTCCTTCCTCATCTAGTATCTTAGTTTTAGAGCTTCCTGTTTGCTGAAATATGTGTATAGATTGGGGACCAATAAGAGGCATGGTTTCCACCCTCATGTAACATAGTATCTGAGGGAGTAAAGGTATGAATGAACACCATTCACATTTGGTGAGAGTTCATTGAATGAATGTGGGAAAATTCATGCTTATTTAAAAATAAGAAGTCAAAAAAAAAAAGAAGTCATAGTAGTAAAATTTTAATTTGTCCCTTTTTTTCAAATCAGTGGGGATTCTATGTGCTAGGTCTAAATTGGGACTGAACAATATAAAATTTTAAAAGTTAAATTAGAATGTTCTATTTTTTAACACTAAGTAATTAATGTGTTAGTTTAGAAAACTTGAAATAGCATATTGCAATTTTTAGGAATCCTTCCCAATAATTATAACACAGGTAGATAGAATAATGTCTTTATTGGACACCATATAAAATAGAAAGTAAAAAAACATTTATTTTTCATTTTCATCTCACTATGAAGATTTGCAATCTATTTATTATCAAAAGAATAATAAATTCTTTTGATACACCTTTATTGGACACCATATAAAATGGAAAGTAAAAAAACATTTATTTTTCATTTTCATCTCATTATGAAGATTTGCAATCTATTTATTATCAAAAGAAAAACTAGAAAATATACATCATTTTAGAAATACAAGCTTCGTAATATAAACTTCATAATGACACAGGTCAAAGTGGGTTTACAATTGTGAGTACATGAATCACAGAGTTAATTTTTGTTATTTATTGGTTAATTATTGTATTACTTTCCATATGAGCAACTGTAAACCTATATTGCCCTACCCCGCATGTATCGTCTGTATGTTGGATTAAAGGAGGAAAGGAAGGGAAGTGTATCTCCATCAGGCTGGATAATCAAGTAAGAACAAAAAGACACAAACTAGAACAAATTTAGAGAAGCCTGCTGCAAGACTGATGCATAGTATTTAGCTTATTTTCAGTTTTTAATGCTCCTCTAACTCAATAAAAACATAAACTTAAAAAATGCACAGAAAGTGCATAGGAAGTATTTTACCCTCATTTAAAAAAATTGAGTATATTGAGTAAAAGATAGTAAGCTATTTTTAAAAAGTTTCTTTTTGCAGAATTAGAACAATGCATTGAGTTAAAATCATTTGGAAGTTGTGCAGTCACTTGACTTCCTCATAAATGCACGAGGTCCTTCAGACTGTTGTGGAATGGAAGGTGTGCATCGTGAAAGGGCTCGAGCATGCGCAGCAGCTGCGGTTCGTTTCACGGAATTCCAAAAACCCTTCCTGGACCGAAAAGCTCAAACAAGCTCCGTATTCAAATGCCCATCAGTTTGTACATGTTCTTGTTCTGCCACCCATTTAAATGTAGTGTGAGTAGGAATGTCGTCACTTAGGCTTTCGGCTTTAAATCCCATATCCTAGAAATTGGTGGGAGTATGGATTAGCTCACAAAAGTATTCTTATACTTAATTTATTATTTACTTTATTCTGAATTTGAACATTCTTAAAAACAACTGATCTGTATTGATTTCTTTTTCTTTTTTTGCTGTCTGAGATTATTAAACAATATCTAGCAAAAGTGTCAGATTTAGAAATAGACTCAAACATTCAACTTCATTTAATAGAGAAATATTTTTTTAAGAATTATTTTAACTGGTTTTCTGAGTTAATACCTTATTGTAAATTATTCATACTTTTGCAAGGGAATATTTGTGCTTTACTAAACCTAAAATGAGTATCAAATAACAGCAAAGGATTTTTATATTTGAAGTCACAAAAATGTTTGATTTTTCTTTTTGCCTTTTTTTTTTTTAGATTATAGGAATACCAAGTGAAGTTGAGGCATACTCTCAGCTCTCTGCACATGGGCTTAGTAAGGTTTAAAACAAAAGGACTTCAATAGGAAAAAATCTACATTTTCCTTTAGCCATCATTTTCTATGATTTTTGTCATGGCATCTCAAAATTGCTTAGAGAAGAGTGTCTTCAAGGCCCCTTTATTGTCTTTTGACTCAGTGGAATGATGTACAGATTTTTTAATGTAGCTTTGATTTGCAGTATTTAGTATTTCAATAATTTATCAAATAATGGCTTATTTATACATTTAAACCTTAACAGTATCCTATGTACCAGGCAAAGGGATATGGTAATATCTAGAAACAAGGAAACAGAGAGAAAGACTCGCAAGTTAAGAAGTTCATCAACATTTATATCACCTTTTACCCATGTTGGACTATAAAAATATATTCAAGGCTACTTTTTCATTTAAAAATGTATTTAATAATTCAATTGGCATTTAGAAATACATAGCTTATTTGTCATAATTTGAAAATCTCCCCCTTTTTGCATAACACTTGTATTCTAGGAATATTTTGATATACTTCAGTTGGTCAGGCCAGTTTTGGAGAATGGGAACAAAACTGAATTGGAATTTAGCAGCTAACCTACATACAAATATTAACTTACAGTGTATGTGGATGGGTGGATAGATCTTACAAAATTATGCTTAATTATACTAAACTTTAAAGAACTTTAGACTTCACTGCTGAGAAAAGGTTAATATTTTACCATAAATATCAGTTTAGGGAAAATTAAGTGATAATTTATGCTATAAATATAGGTTAATTAAATATTAGATAAATATTCTGCCTTCAAATGATTTAATTGCTTCCCTCTGAGTGAACTCATTATTATATTTTTAAATGTTGTGGCTGTCAGGATCAAAAGGTCAGAACACAGTGACTGAAACTTAGAAAAAATATGTTGTTTTGAATCTCCCTGGGGAAAAAAATTGAATCCCTCTGCTGTCCACTTAGTCCTTCAAAGCCTTGTCAGACTCTGCGTCAAATGACTAGAATAAATGTTGCACTCTTGAATCTGGAGTTAGATTCCTTCTTTCAGAGATGTTTGGATATTTTGTATAAGAACATGTTACTCTAGAACACTGTTCCTGTATTATAATCCATAGTGTACTGGTTTCCAAAGAAATTCATTGGACAAAATTCTGCGTTAAATATTTTTCCAAGATTCTCTGAGCACCTTGGCTTATGTAGTGGGGATCTTTGCCCCCCACTAAGACTTATATGCTACAGCATTCACCCAAAAAAGGAAGCTTGTTCAGTGTTGAGGTAGCCAGAATGGAGGCGGATGTCCCAATCAGAAATAATGCCAGAAAGTGTTTTATGTAGAGACTTGAGTATAATTAGGCAAAGGTAAGTGGTGAGAGACCCAGTATTTCATTATTTGTGCAAGATTTATCTCGTGAACCCTACAAAGAATCACACAATGAGGTTACAGGCATGAATATAATGTATTAGACTAAACAACATGAAATTGATGAGCTCTACCATAACTTAAAATGCAACAGGAAGAGTGTGAAAGCAAAATGCTTTTCAAATTGGGATATATTTCTGTTTCAGAACAATGATACATGCACATGTATGCCCTGTATGTCTTGACTTGTACTTACTTGTAAAATAAGTATAGTCTTGATTTGAGCAGAAACACAGAAGGGAGTAAATTAAAAAAATAAGTGATAAGTTGTGAGATAATCAAGTGGGGCAAGAGGTATGGTAGTGGGAGTTTCATTTTTTTCTTCTTGCCTTATTTAGATTTTTTCTGAGTATAGATTTCTACCTTGGGAACTTAAAAAAATATTTTGCCATGTATAATGCATACTTTTTTGCACAAATTTTTGAGGGAAAAATAAGGATGCGCATTATACATGAGTAGTGCTAATTCTGCACCTATATAAATGTTTAAAATTTTTTTATGCTTATCCATTAAAAGTTTAAGTCTAGAAAGCAATAATGACATCCATTTGCAAAATAATACCTTGGAATATGATCATCAGTTTTGTTTCTAAATAAAAAATTGAATTAAAAATTAAAATGAAGGATTTTTTTCCCTGGAAGTTTGGGCCACAAACATGGGTGCGCTTACACACAGGAGCCCATTATACACAGCAAAATCCAGTACTTATGGGACCCACCTCTGGTGGGAGGATTAAGACAATCCCATGGGAAAGCAGGGAGTGCATGTTCCAGACCATACTTTTGGAGACATTCACCTTGGCAGTTTTGGGGTGTCGAGATGGCAGATGTGTAAAGGGGACTGAGTTATTCAGGTGTAGTTCATGCTTAAATGCTATTTTTGGCCACTGTTACCTTCTGCATTACCTGAGTGAAGATTAATACTCATGTTTGTGTGCGTTTTAGTTGATCCTGTTTTCTTAGTTACGACTACTGCTATGTGCTGCAGCTCTTTAATGCTTTGGAAGGCTTCCTTTGCTTAGTCTCTTTTGCAGTTTACAGCATTATCTATCTGATGATTGCACACACAGGATTTAAGTTCGGAGCACACCACACACAAATAGATAGTGCGCTTTTACTGTTCTGCGTATATGTGAATACAATTTTAGTAAAAGTATGTTTGTGACTAAAATTACATCTAATTTAGCTGAGTAGGATACTTTCAAGTAATTATTAAAGCATATAAACCAGCAATAAAAGCAAGTACTATTCACCATTTAATTTAGTTTGAAAATCTAATAAAACATGTTTTTAATAAAAATGATGTAAAACAGTATACTTAATAGGAAATTAAAGTTAGTGGTTAATATTTTATGATGGTGAGTTTTAATTAGAAACACTATTAAAGGTTTTTTTTTAGGCTGAATACCCAATTCCCTACCAAGGTTGTATTTTCTTATCTGAGATATTTTCTTTGTTCGACAAGTCTGTTTTCCTTTAATGGTTTCTAATTGCTTAGAAAATTTTGCGTAAAGCAAAATGATTAAAATAATGGGGTTATATTTTGTTTTGGCATAAATGTAATAAATATTTTAGTTCCAGAATTGAATCTGTTCTTAACAGTGTTATTGTTCTCAATTTTTAACTTACATGCATTCCTGGATTTAAAATACCTGGAAACAATGCCATGCTATTGCTTCTTCTTAATTCAAGTTGTTCTAATGCCAGATTGAGAAATAACTTACATAATAAATTTATTCAGTTAATTATTCTGGGTTGAGATAGGCTGATAAAGCATTAGAAAGCTTTCTTTTCATGAAGTTTGTTCTATAAATAATTATATATCATAATTTTCATAAATATAAAGTATTTTTATAAGTAATATGAATCAAGTAATTAGGAGGAAAGTTATTATGAATTAGAGGAAATTTTGATCGCTAGATTCTTTTATAATATAATGTACATTGTATGTATGTACTTAATCATCTGAAAGGGTTTTAAACCAGTAATTCTCTGTTTCCAAAAGTGGAAGAATAAATAGCAATTTAGCTTACATATAAATCATAAATATTGAACAAAAATGCCTAAGTTTTACATTTATTTAAAATGCTGTTGTAGGTGGATATTTTTCCTAGCATTTAGGGTCATAATATTTGAAAGTTTACTTTTCTCTTAAATGAAAAGTCTGCTTTTTGTTACTTTACTCATATTATATAAGTGATTTTTCACATGAGTGCTTGTTGAGAAATGGTACTGACTGGCTTCAGTCTGAAGCTCGTATTCCCGAGAGACTGGTCCAGTCCAAGCTAGGTCCTAGGCCTCTGGATCATTAGGAGAGATTGTCTGGGTTCCAGATTTGTAGAGTCTGTGCTGATCAACAAAGGATGTCCGGTTGATTTGGAATTTTACTTCCAGGCTAGCTCTTTGTTTTGAAATACTGCCCTGTGGTTTGTTCTTATCTTCCCGAAAGTGTTCTCTGGACCATGAATGATCACAGGAATTTAATGTTCAGTGTTTCAGCACCTCCAGGAGAGACCAAAATTCTAGTAGAACCAAGTAGTGGACATTAGTTCCTATAATTCTTCAATATTGAATTTTGTCTCTTTGATCATAAATAAGATTAAAAATCCATGTGACTCTGGAGAGATGTTAGAAAGTATATGTCTTTTGAACATCTATTCAAATAAATTTTGAACCTATGAATTCATGTATCCAGCTGTATTATAGAACCAGAACCACTTTAATTTTCCCAATTTGAAAGTCTTCAGCAACTAATTTTTTGGCTTGTTTTCACTGTTACCTGGCTAGCCTTTGTAAACTCTCACTGTAAAGTCAACACCCTACTGTGCTTCTTCACAGCCTTGTGGTTGGAGTGTGGGTCAGCGAGCGATCATGTTTGATAAAACAGCTTAGCCTTTAGGCAAAAAAAATTTAGTATTAATTAGCACTTTGAAGCTGATGCTGCGTGAGAGTTGTACAGAGAGATAAAGCAACTACAAAATGGGTCTAAATGGACCATAAAAATCTTAATTTACTAAGTTTTCTTTTATCAACCATTAGATGGTAGGTTGATAAAAGAGAGGAGTCAGAGGGTATTTAAGAAAGCAGATGAAAGGATATTTTATTGTAAATTTAGAATTTAATTATTTTGTTACCAGTCTCACTTCATTTGACTGGGAGCACCTCGGGGGGCAGGACACAGTGCACCTTAGACATCCTCATGCACTGCCTTTGAAGCTGAGTGAGGTGTTTGCCATATAGTAGAACACTGCTGTTGAATTGAAATGGTGTTTTGAACTTGTTTCCCCATCTGCTTGCTTCTGTAGTACAAATGCATTCAGTCTTTCTTGCTAAATATTAGATAGGTAGTTGACGTCCTTGGCCATGAATGAATATTCTGTCCTTTTCACATTTTGCTTTGGAGTTCCTGATGCCTAGGCTGTCTCCCTTGTCTACCTCCCAAAGCCACTCGAGAACAGTGGAACAATAAGGAGCTTGGAGATGCTAAGTAAAGTGAATTAATTAAGAAGGCAGGCAGCATAAAGAAACTTGATTTTAGATCCCGAGACATGGTTTCATTTCCCAGTTCTGCCAGGAACTTAACTGGTTTTGCAGTTTTATTCAGGAAATATTAACATTTTTGAGCAACAGCTTCTACACCTGTCAATCAGAAACTAAGCTAAGGCTCTAAGTTTCATTCTAGCTCCAGAACACTCAGTATTCACTGCATTGGGATGCTGTTTCTCATCTATAACATTTTCTGTTGTCTTTGATCTAACCAAACACCTTCCTTTAAAAAGTGAATGGGACTCCATAGTTTCCTGTGTATCTCTAAATTGGTTTAAGTGTTTTCTCACTAGAGGAAGGGGTTAAAGAATAATGGAGATACCCCCTTCCTTATCCCAGTCAGCTCCTCCCTCTTTAAAGAGCCATTTTGCTTTAAGATCCACATATGAGAAGTACTTAGAAAGCTGGGATGATTATGGACAGAGCAGACTTCCCACTCTTTCTCCAGTCTTGACTGCAAGAATCACCCAGAGTCTTTCTCTGCCTTGCCTTTGTTGCCAATCTTCCATGCCTTTGGTATGAAACTGTGGTCAACACAAAGGCTTATGGGTATTAGTAAAACATAAAATTAATATTTCCTCCCTCCCTTCTTTATGAACATAATTTATAAGAATCTTTATCCCTTGTTTCTGAATGTGTGTATGTGTGTGTGTGCAGGGAATATTTTCAAAAATAAATATTGTTTTTCCTTCAAATGGTTTTCATAAAATTTATCCCGAGATCCCAAGATTGTTAGGTCCTAGAGGATTTTTTAGGATTTCCTTACGTAGCAGTATCATTAAAAGCTTTGGAGACTTTTAATCTATATACATTTCAGAAATTTTGAGTTTTTTCTAGGCAGCCGGATATCATTAATCAGCTCAGCTCAGTATGGAGATTTATTCACTAACATATTATTGTTATAACAGTGTCTTGGAGAATAGATCCTAGTGTCACACAGAATTAAAAAATACTACTTATCACTGGTTACCTCTCTCTTTATTCAAATCTATGATAAAGTAATCAAGAAAGATCACATTAGCATTGCAGGTACAGTGAATGCCAGTGTTCTCAATTGGTCTCCCTGAGATCGCACTTACTCTCCTAAAGCATGGCAGCACCATCAGCGGCTTGTTTACAGTGTCATGTGCATCATTCTGTTGTATTAGAGTGGGTAAAAAACACCTAGATTCTCACCTAAATTCAACCATCTACCATCAAACTGTAGGTTGCAGGGATTAGAGCAAAAAGGAAAAAAAGACTCATGGACAGGGTCAACAGTGTGGTGATCGCTGGAGAAGGGAGGTATAAGGAGGGTAAATGGTAATGAAAAAAATATAATAAATTAAAAAAATAAAATACCCCCTAAGTAAACTAAAACCCTTTGATGATATTTCCAACAGAAAGTGAGGACAGGTGATGATGAGGACGAGAATGTCATGGTTGCTCATTGTATGCCAGGCACTGTCCCCACAATGAACTCTTCAGGGTTTTGAAGCAATCCTATGAGGTAGGGACTATTGTTATTTTGTGGTGTAGATGAGGACACTGAGGCTAAGCAATTAGCTTCTCATCACCCGACTGCTAAGTGGTAGACACAGGATCAGAACACAGACATCCTGGATCTGGAGCCTACATCCTTAAAGAAGGGTCTCCACAAGTCCAGCTCTGTAACCATTGCACTTATTGTATCCTGACACTTATGCTTGTGCACACACCTTATTTTATGCCATGCCAGTTCAACCTCCCATTATGTTCTTGTTTTCTAAACAGGGGAGTAACACTCTGACTAATATTTCCCTGTGCTTTTTAATCTGTCTGTTATAGCTACTTGTAGATGTGTCTCCATTCTTGCCTCTTTTCATGCACATATGTCTTTGTTTCTGCATTGTCATATAAGCACTCTACAATAGGAGTAGCAAATTTAAATTCTGTTTATTTCAATAATGTCTCTTGACAATATCTACCCTAAGTTTAAAATTCCTATTTCCTTTTATCTGTTAAATTTATAATTGACATTTGACAATTTCTTTCCTTTTTCCCTATTCTTCCTTTGTGTGGGAAGGACAATAGGCATTGTGATTGACCTCCTCTACTGCATTCATTATTCTGAGTCTTCTCATTCGATTTCACTGTGTTCTTTTCTAATAAGACCAAGCTTTGGGAGAAGGAAAGAAAACACTTTTCTTTCATACCATGTACACATGACAGTAATGATTTAACTTATAAGCTTTTTTGGATAACATTTCATCTTTGTTCTATGTGAACTAATAAAGGTTATACTTATGTATAAAGAGTATGATTTTTCTGTGTAAAGCATCCAGATGAATAGGCCATATTGAAATATCAGTCATTCAAGTCACATGTCTAAAAGTGATATACTTTATGTGATAATAGTCATATAAATCAAATAAAAATATCTTTAATATTGAAGGGTGCCTAATGTGGAAATTATCCAAATTAAGTAAATTTATATAGTAATGGGATATTCAGCCCCACCCAAATGTGAGCAAACTTTCGAAATGAAAGAACACATCAAATTCAAAGAAAACCTTAATATGATAAATTGAAATTACTTACACTTGTGAAAAGAATAAAACTAGACCAATAAAGTTTATTAAGAACTTGTGAGATATTGTGGTTTCGAGGACCTATATTTGGTGAATTGAGAGGTTTATAACAGAATTAGTTACCAGCTGGGCACATTCTTTGTCTGACAGTTATGAATGCCCCTGCATGTTTTATAGGGCTTGCCAGTCAGCCAATCTGTACATAGGCCGGCTTCTGCATTTGCTTCCACAGATAAGGGCTTACTCTTACTTAAAAAGAAGACTATAAAATGGTATTCTGTATGTGAAAATTTTATAAATGACTTCCAGATAAACTAGGTATTTTGGCTTTATTTTGAAAAAAAATTGTGCCCCATATTGGTGATGTTATAATAGAATGGTTAAACAATCAAAACAGTCTCTTGGGTCACATAGTATTCTCATTTCAAAGTGAAATCCTTTCTTTTGTTTCCTTTCTGTTAAATTATGCTGCTTTTTGCTACTAGAATAATGTTTTAACTTGTTAAGCAAGTGCTTACTAAGAATTCTTTATAAAGCGAGTTTCAAACTATTGTTAAAGTTGACAGCAAGCATATGCTCCAGTGGGCTAGCTTATGGTACGGTGGACAGCCATGGACCAGAGTTCGCAGGACCAAAGTCTAGATCCCAGTTCTGTGCTGTAATCTGTGTATCATGATGCAGACCGTTTTGCAATTAGCCTAAGAGTTCTCTATTTTCATGTAGGGGTAATATTTGCCTTATTAACATCACAGAGCCTATTGGAGGAATCAATAAGATAATATACTCATTTACAAAAATATTTATTGACTACACTATGTGCCAGAATTATAGGAAGCGCTGAGAATTTAGCAGTGTGCAAAATATAAAAGGGTTTTACACTATTAGCCTCGATATGTAGTTGAGGACGGTTTGGGACACAGGATGAAATTTATAATTACAAGTTGCGAGGACTACTATAAATGGGAGGAGCCCCGTTTGAGAGTACAGCAGTGGCAGTGATTAACCTGGTCATGGAGGAGCTGGAAATGCCTCTCAGAAGTGACATAGACCCAGGAGAGGAACAACAGTTCACAGGTGACAAGAACCAAGAGAGCACCTCAGTCACAGTGTGTGCCAAGGCCATGTGCTTTATAAATCGCTAAGGTATAATGGAGCAGTATTTTGATGTTAAGCAATTTGTGCTTTGTTTTTCAAATCCTTTTACTTTTGTGGGCCACATCTTCTTTCTAGCAGAATTCTTGGCTTTCCAAATGACCTGCCCTCAAGCTAATTATAGTATAGAAAGAAAAAAAGTATCAGTTGCTTGGACTTTGAGTGCTTAAAAAGATATTTTAAAGTTAATAGCATAGCTATATGTCTTTAAATCCTTGGCTTTTACTGAATCTAAGAAACTGGCTTGAAATAGGAGCAAAAGCCTAGAGGTTTGAATGAATAAATTATATTAAGGACAAGCAAGAATGCATAACTACATGAGAACATTTTTTCCCTTTCCAAAGAAGTTAACGATTCAAGTGTATATGAAAAAGAGCAATTTAGAGAGATGAGATATGAGATTCTCTGGGCCTAGTGGTCATGACCAGCACAGCAGGGAAATTGGACTAGGCTCCAAAGATAAAGGACAGAGTGAATGTGAGTCTTATTATCCAGGGTGTAGTCAGGAAGACTGCAGACCGCATAGACAGATGCCTGTGTCCCACGCGGCACCTCTCATGCAGTAGACTAGCATGCAGTAGACTAGCATGAGGTACTTAGGTAATAGGCCTAAGGAAAGTCTCAGAGACACACACTTAGCATGGGGTGGCTAAGAGGTCTGGTGAAATAGAAGACTCTCCACAGCTGGGATGAGAAGTCCTGAATCTATCACCTGGAAGCACTGGCAGGGTCATCAGCAAATTCAACGATGATAGACATGTGATGAGAAAGCTGCTCTTCCTTGAAGGACAGTGAGGAGAAAATAAATTGGCCTCTTTTTCCTTCTCACCCACCATTCCCAAGCTTCGTGGGACATCATGTCACTGAGACCCCTGGGAAGATGGGGAAGGGGCTGGTGGTGGCTAGAATCCTGACTAATTTACAAGCAAGACTGAGTTCTTACACAGAAAAGACTGAGTTTTCACTGGAAATGACTGAACGACCTTAATTTGGCATAAATTTCCTTCTCCAACTAGAAGTGGGACAAATAACCTGAATTCAATTAAAAAGGGAAAATGCCCTCTGTTTTGTACTCTTGGGTTAGTGACCTTGTCAATTTATACCAGTCCCATAGAGAATGCAAATGTTAGTAGCAATCATCATTAAATTGAGGTAAAACCCAGAAGTTAACATTTTGAAAGTACCTTCATAGCTACCTTAAATTTATCATCCTGGTCAATTTTCCTCCTTTTTAAATACCTTGTAGGATATTAGAAAGCAGGTTAATTTACTACCTGTATTCTTTTATAAGGGATCATTAAGCATTTTAGAAATACTGCTCCAGGTAAAGACAAATGCTTTAAAACTATTCTATTTTTTGATCTCATAGAAGTAATTATTGAATTACCGAACTTCATATTGGCTTGTTATTATATATACATAGTTGTACTGAACACAGCTTATTAAATGTTTTAGCCTTTACACTTACTTTTTTCAAATTATTTGACCATATACAAAGGAGAGCATTCTTACTTGTGGGAATTGGTTTGTTAAAGTGACTGTGTTGGGGCTGGGGAGGGCGTTGGTCTGTCACCATCTGATTGGAGCCGTTCTGCATCTGCAACACCTGGTGTCACTTGAGGAATGATTCTGCTTGAAGATATCCTTTGCATTTTGCCAGTTGTCTTTATTAATAAAGGGCAAAAGCCATTATTAATAAGAATGACTTAAATTTAGAAGAAGGAAATTAACTTCACCTGAGACATTTCACTTTCAATTAGAATCCAATTAATGTCCACCTGATGTGAGTTTCTGTGACAACCACCGCTGAGAGGCTGTGACCATCATCCTCCAAAGTTGGTATTGATTTCACTCTAATGTAAAGGGAAAATGGATATGTGTTATCTCCATTACAAGTATAATCTTGTATTCATTGCCCACACATTTAAATTTGGACAGAAACATTGACTTCAAGCAAATGCTAAAATGTTTCACTTATATGAGATGAAAAGGAGTAACACACAAATATACGCTGGATCCTCTTTTCATGGAAATGATTTTAAAATGAGAAAGTCAAACTCTGGACTTAAAAATCTATAAAGGAATTTTTTCAAGTGTAAACAATAGAATATATTTATTTAGGAGTTTGTGCTCAACCTCCTTTGGAAGTTAGTTTTATTATTTTGTTTTTCCAAAGACATCAATAGATATTTGCTGTTATTTTCAGTTTTGTCATGGAAATAATATCTTGGAACATTTGAATACTTTGTTTTCTGTTGAAAGAGGCAGTAATGAAAAAATAGCAAAATCATCAATTGCTCTAATAACCACTAGGGGTCTACTGATATCAAGTTTCTGCCAACATTCTTCATTTCTACACATATTTAATATTAATAATTTCATATGAACTTAAGTGCATTTCTTCCTCTTTGTTGTATGTATCTTCGTTCTATTGACTTGAATTCCACTTAAAATTAAGGATATTTGTTAGTTTCTTGCATTTTTGAAGGTTTCTGTTTTTCTCTCAAGTTGTGTTTAAACACTGTATCATGACTATTAACTTTAAGGAAAACAATTTTAAGTGCTTGTTGGGTGTTGGGTATTCAATTTAAATACATATGCATAGATATGATAACATTAGTTTAAAATATGTCTGTCTTTTTATTCAGCAGACTGAGTTCCATTTGATTCTAAAACAAGAATTTGCTACCTGCTGCTACACATTTTATGCTGACTTGTGAATATATATATATAGATGTAAATATAGATAGATATAGACATAGACATAGACATAGATATAGATATATATCTTCAGGGAGTTTGCAGTGTGTATGCCAATTCAGCATAAGCAGAGTTCACCATTCCAGGACTGATATTGTCAGTCACATTGCTGAAAACAGATGCTTTTTATTTTGTTAGAAATAATAAATGTTACTGGCCAATGTTTTGTAGAAATTTGGTGTCTAAGGACTCTGGAAGTATGAAATGTTACTGTGCTGTTCAGTATGATTTGCCATTTTACATTATTTTATATAAAAGAAGGTGGCAGTTGAAATCTGTGTGAAAGAATTGAGGTGCCCATCTTTGAACTCAATACATAGGAGGAGCTCAGTAAATGCTGTCCAGTGGACTTTGCGTCTTCCTGCAGTGAAGCACAGGTGACATTTGAAGACTAAGACTCACCCTTTAGTCCCAGATTCTTCTGCATCTATTTGACTTTGAAGAGTCCCAGGTTGCAAAGCTTAGTAGAAATGTCACTTTCATCATCCTCTCATTCTAATCCAGCTTCTCCTGCAAAGGTGAAAAGTGAAATCAGAAATGTGGTGTTGTCACCTTCCAGAGACAAGGAGGAGGGGAAATGTGTAAGTTCTGGGATTTAGTTTCTCATTAGCCAAAATAATTGTGAATACATTTGCAATAAAGAAAAAATAATCTGAACTTATGGAAACATTGTTTAGTTAACTGCTCCTGAATTTATTTTCAGACATCACTCTATCTAGGAAGCGGGGGTAAGATTATGAATGCAGTAAAGGGGTGGCTTTCATTCAGTCCAGCTAGCTAGCATTAATTACATTTCATCATATGTTGCTAAATAATATTTTACAGTCTCCAGCATGGGCTTCTGAGTAAGGAGAATAAACCACTGCTGATGTAAAGGATATAGAGGCTGCTGGAAATGGCTTCTCTCAGCTCCTGTACATGTATATGAAATGAAGTTTGTGTGCTCTACAAAAAATGCTAGCCTTGGGGTGAGTAAAGGCTGATTCTAGGTCACGTTCCGCTCTGCCAAGCCAAATGTGCTGGTGCAAGGCTGCATTGTTCCAGAGGAATGGGCATCATTCTGTAATTCCTCTAACAAGAAGCAGTACCTTTTGCAAGTAGCTAGACTTTCTGTAGTTTGCTGCAGACATGCCATGTGTGACTGTCTGGCCCCTACTAACATACCTCCCTCATTCACCTGTCATGGAATGTAAGATTGTATCATTATGCCTTTGGTATCTGAAGCTTCTTATATGATCTCCCTTTTCAAAATTAAAAAAAAAAGATACCCCTCAAAATAAAACATTTGCAACTATGGATGAATAACTATATTTAAATTATCAACTACTACCCAGAAGGTGTTGGGGAGCTCTGTCTGCTGCGGATGTTAATAAATCTATCAAGACATGATCTGCTTGGGGAGAAAAGGCTGGCCAATCTCTCAGAGGAGAAGGGCCTCGAGCACCTCTTTCCCTGGGCTTTTATTGGGTTTAGTTTGCATAGGAATACACAGTATATAAGTAAAGCTCATCAGTCATTGTCAGGCAATAAAGATCAAGGAATAGATAACATTCAAAGGACTATAAGGGCTTATTCTGAGTCAGCGTCAGATAGCTAGAGTGATGCCATAGGGCTATAAAACTTTGGAAACAAACTCATTTTATGCTTGGATCCTTAACATTTAAATTGAGGGCATTCTTAACAAAGCAGCTTTCACAAGATTTTATGCATTCTTTCTTAGGCCTGATCTCCCCTGCCCGGCCCCTGCCCCCACATCCCCAAGAACTGCCTATTCCAGCACAGGGCTGCACCCACCTTCGGCATTGTTTCAGGTGGGGGATGTGGGCAGCCAAGAGATTGGGAGACTTTTTACAGATAGAATGAGGATTCAGGGTATGACAAAGCTGAGGAATGAGGGTCTTTTGTCCTTCCTCCATAATCCCCTAAGTCCTTCCCTGATGGTCCCTTTGAGAATGTGCCTGTCTTAGGTTGTTCCTTCCTTGAGGAATCTTACCCATCATTAACTATCCAGCCAACTACCAGGGGCCAAGCAGGATGAAGTAAAGGGGGCAGTGGCTGCAACCCTGACAGGAGGATAAGTTTTGTCTCCTTAGTGGCTTATGGTCCCAAGGTCTCTTTACTCAGCCTTAGCCATGGGGTAACCCTCTGAAACCAGGTAGGGTGGTTCCCAACAGCAAAGCCTTTTTTCTTCTTCTTGTATTTGTGGAATGTGTGTGAATATATACAAAATATATACAGAATATTTCAAATATATACACAAACAGAGACAACTGTAGAGTATGTATTCATAGTAGAATGTACTGATTCCCAGCTTTATAAATTATCCACTTGTGAACTGTTTAAACTGGAGGAAGAAGAGCACTGAAAGAGAACATGCCTTTGACCTTTTAGAATTTTGTCTCACTTTAGCCATGCCTCTTGTGCCAAGATCATGGTCAAATCTACATGAGATTAGTCCCTTCTCTCATTTTCTTCAGCTGTGATCACAGTGCTACAAGGAATGAAAACAATTTTTTACTTACCACTTCTGGAAGCATTAAGATTGTTAATACAATGGGTTCAAAAATAATTCAATCATTTCTCAATTATTTAGTCCCGACTACGAATGTTTATTTATTTACTACCATTTGTTTAGACCACAGCAATAAAAAAAGGAAGACAAGAGACCTATGATCTTTGACTTTATATTCTAACAAACAAAAGCCCAACTATATAAACTAAAGCACTAAGTCCTATGTATAAGAGGGAGTAAGGATCATCAAAACTGCTTTTTTAGAACAAAAATCAGAAATACAAGTTTCTTTTTTAAAGAAATTTTTAAATTAAAAATATATTAAAATTAACAATTACCCATTTGTACATTCATTATTATGTATGTTGCCTCTGTCTTCTTTTAAGATTTTCTATCTTATTTGGTTCTTGGCAGTTTGCCTATGATACATCTGGTGTGTGTGTGTGTGTGTGTGTGTGTGTGTGTGTGTAAATTCTGATTAAGGTTTGTTGAGCTTGTTACCTGTGTGGTTTGAGATTTTGTTCAATCAATTTCTTTAATTTTCAGAGTTTTCCACCCAAAATTTCATATTCTCTCTTCTCTTTTATTTGAGATTCTAATGGCAAAATTACATGTATATTAGTTGATATGTCACAGATTATTGAAAGTCATTTTTTTAAATCTTTTTCTCTCTATGCTTTAGTTAAATTTTTTTTCATTTGGCTTCAAATTTACCCATTCTTCCTTTATCCATCTCCAATCTCCTGTTAAACTCACCCAGTGAACTTCAATTTCAAACACTGTAGTCTTCAATTCTATAATTTCCATTTGGTGCTTTTCTTAAAGCTTCCAATTCACAACTGAAATTTTCTATAACTTTATACCCAGTATATCAATCTTTTACTATAAATTGTTTAACATATTAATAATGATTCTTTTAAAGCCCAATCATGCTAATTTCAATAACTGAATTAGATATAGATCTTTATCTATTTACTTTAACTTTCTTTTATTATAGATAATAATATCCACATGAAGATAAACTACAGAAGTTTATAAAATGATCAGTTTATATCACAATAATGCTGTTGAAGTATGTCACAATTCACAAGTGAAGTATTACATCCACTACTATTAGTAGTATACATCTTTGTTTTATATTTAAAATTTTTCAGAGCTATATTTCTGTGCTTCTTTAAAGTATTTAACTGTTATCTTTAATTCTCTCTCCTCTATGAGACTTCTACAGCTCTGTTCTATTGTTCCTTCAAATGAGTCTTCATGATATTAATATTTCAGGCTTTGATATTTGCCATTTCTTATTTTAATTCCCCACTTTCTTCTTTTGCCTATTTTTCTTACTTCACCCAGTCTTGTCCTTATCTCACTTTTCCCCCACATCTCTGCTTTATCTTTTGCCCTGTAGTAAAAAACTTAGTGTCTTTTTTGGTACATATTATTCTAAATAATACACATTTTGTTTCTTTGGTAACTAAAGTAAGGATTTGTTCCTAATCACGTATGTAGAGGAGTTATAGCAGTTATGGTAAACAGCAGTTACTGTCTACTGAGTTCACTCTTTCTAAATGCTTGTAAGACACAACAGGTATTTAAGAATTGAATTTATAATATCATTGGTTAAAAATATTACATGATGAATGAATAAAACAAGTTTTAGATGTTACAATAAACTGGCTGGGCTTACTTCTCCTTCATTCATGTGTGGTTTCAGTAATGTAGAGCTGACAAAAACAACAAATTTATCCTCTGTAAGCCAACTTTATAATTAACCTGGTAGTGTAACTCCAGCAGTGCTGGGTATGTGCCTTGAAAGAGAGTTTAGCCAGAATATTGGTCGACCTTCTTGTGGGGACATGTCAATGCCCTGGCCACCATCCCATAAGGTCATCTAGTATATACATATGGTGTTCTTCCAAAGAATTCTTGAGCTGTCTCTATTTAGAACCACCGTAATAAAGTATGTAAGAGATTAACAGTGCTTTCCTCTCCCCATACAGCTAGGTCTGCAGGATTAGAATGGTGGTAATAACAGTTCATTGCATTTTTCTTATTCACCATATCTTGAAGAGCACTATTAAGACAGTGCTTATTAACTTCATCATAAACATCATTATTAAAATTATTATATGTAAGATTAGTATTTATTCATTCAACACTAATTCAGCAAACATCTCCCAAATATGTATTATGAACTAATGACTAAACTAAATATGTTTACATACTCCTTGTTCTTAATTATTCTCTCTGATATTTTTATGCTTCATGATACATTTAAGTCACTGCTACATGGTAATATAAAGCCTTTTCTTGTTTTATTAGATACCTTGGTATGAAATTTGGGCCATTTAGAGCATATGAGCCTTGCACATTACTCTAAGTTAATTTGAAGTTTTATTTTCTGAAGAAAAAAGAATGTCTGAGGAATACCATTGCAATTTGGAATAAGTCACACAACAAGGCAGAATGCGATATCTTTTTGCATTTACATGGTACCTTTACTCCAAACAGGTTGGGGGTTTCATGTTCCCCATCTCATTCCCTTCCACGTTCCCCTTCTGCAGTAACTGCCCAAACACAGAGAAGGAAGGTTTCTTGTCTCAGGTCATGCAGTCCTCCTCCTCAGTAACCAACTGTATATACCTTCTGTAATTTCTGGTTTTCTCTACAATGTGGCTCATGAATATACCCATTTCCTCCTAAAATAATGAATTAATTCAACCAACAATTACTGCGCATCTGCTGTTATTAGGCATTGTTGTAGGCACTTGGGAGAAATCAGTAAACCAAACAGGAAACAAACCCTTCTCTTTTCCTCCTGGCAACTATATTTTAAAGGGAGGAAGGGGAGGTATGGGGAAGACCATAAGATACAGCATTAATAACATACAGCAATTTGATGAGAGATCAAAGAAAACAAAAAGTGAAATACTGAGAGGGAAGTTACATAGAGGGGTAGAGACATGCAAACGTAAACATTTTTTAAGTCCCAACTATGTAAAGCAGTATCACTAAAAATTAGTTCAAAATTGAAAGTTTAAAAACAGGGCGGTTTGGGGTTTTCTGCATATTCAAATTGGGAATTGAATTTATTAATTCAATTGAGTAAACATTTATTGAGAACAATTTTGTACAAAGTGCTGTTCTGGTGGTTGTGAGGACAAGGGTGGATATGGCCTGAATCCAGCTCTCAAGCTGCTTGGAGACTGGGCTCATCAGATTCTGGTTCTCTCTCCCTCAAAGAGTAATCAATGAAAACAATGACCATTTATTAGCTCATGATTTTGTGGGTTGACGGAGCTTAGCTGGTAGTGTTTCCGCTTCTCCAGCTGGAGAAGCTGATGCTGGCTGGACAGACTGCAGTCCTCTGAGGTCTTGCTGGCCTGGACCATTAGAGGTGGCACATTTACCTGCTCAGTGACTTGGTGGGGGAAGGCTGGGGGCTCAGCTCTGCAGGGGCACAGAAATGCTGGGACACTGGGACAGCTGGGCCTATTTCTTTCACTTCATGTGTTATGGCCTCTTCTCCTTGTGGCTTCCCCACATAGTTCTGCATGTGATTCTTCCACATGGTTCTTCCGGCAGATAGTGAGACTTTTTCCTAGTAGGAACAGATGTCAATAAAGTGCAAAAGGAGAAACTGACAGACCTGTGTAAGGGTTGAGTCCAGAACTCACACAGGGTCACTTGTTCTCCATGCTACTGGTAGAAGTGAGTCTCAGACCAGCTTAGATTCAAGGAGAGTATTTCTCAAAGGGAAAATTATGGAAAGAATGGATGATCCAGGGCCACTGTTGGAGAGTAATAATTCCAGGAGACAGTGCTTCCGAAGAGCACAGGCTCCTAAGGACACAGATTACCGAAGGCATCTGTCAGTCTAGAGACACACTCAGGTGAGGTTTCCAAGAGCAAGGCAAAGTCAGAGTTAGCCAGTGAGTGAGGAATAGAAGGATATGCCAGGCAGGGGGTAGGGGCATGTTGGGAGAGAGAGAGAATGAGATAGTGTACAAAACATGGAGTCAGAGGAAAGTGTGATGTGTTCTGAGAACTTTCAGCTATTTAATATGAGAATAGAGTCCAGCCACTTTTAGTAAATACTGAGAAAGAAGGCTGAAGGGGAAGACAAGAGATTTGATCCAGGGGTATTTTATAGAATGAGGACAGCACTCTGTCAGAGAGCTGCAGTGAGGATTAGATTACACCAAATACCTGGCATATGCACAGGGCAGGGCAAAGGTAGGCTTACTGTTTTGAGTACACGAAACAGAGTTTATTCTTAAAAAAAAGATTTTATTTACTTATTTTTAGATGGGAAGAGAGGGAGACAGAGAGGGAGAGAAGCATCAATGTGTGACTGCCTCTCAAGCACACCCTACTGGGCACCTGGCCTGTAACTCAGGCACTGGGAGTTGAACCAGTGGCCCTTTGGGTTGCAGGCCAGTGCTCAATCCACTGAGTCACACCAGCCCGGGCTATTCTTGTGTTATTATTTATTATATTATCTCCCATAAGAATGACTCTGTAAGCCTACTTTTGCCACATCCTGTTTACTAGGTTATTTATATGTATGTTGTAAATCTACTAGATGATTTCTAACACTTGTTTTGCTTTAGTTAAGGGATTTGAATTTCACCCCCAAATTGATAGGAAACCAATTATTCTAAGAGAATCAATTTTCTATATAAAATTTATAATAGAGAATATATCATATTATTATTTATGAATTGTTACACATCTTTTATATTAACAGAATTTATAATAAATGCACACTTTTTTTGGAACATTGATTGCTAAACATTTATTAGTGCATCACAGGTATTGTAATTTTTCTGTTTTCTGTGTATTTCTCACACATTTTTCTCTACTTTTCATGCATTGAATTCAATGTTTCACCAGGATATTCTCTACTGATCTGTATTCCAACTCACTAATATGCTATACTTTTATCTCCAACTATTTTACATTGTATATATAAAATGCCGCATTTTAATTCTCTTACATTTAACATTATTGCATTCCTTTTGGCTCCCTTTTATGGGCTCCAGTTCTGGTGAAATTCACATTCATTTTCTTCTAACCTCTTCGACATAATAATCACAGTTATTTTAAAATCTATTTCTGATAACACCAATAACTGGATAATCTGTATATCTCTATTATCTATTTTCTATAACCAGTATTGTTTGTCCTGTTTCTTGGCATGCCTTGTAATTTTTAAATCAAATTAGGAATATTGTGTATTAAAAATAGGAGAAGGTCCCAGGAATGGTATTTGGCTGTGATCTCACTTCTGTGCTACCACCCTTTCTCTGGGATCTCAACTACTCACACCTTGGCTACCTCTTTCCATCTAATATTTCTCTTTTTTAAAGAGATATTAGCATCATGAGATTTCCAAAAGTTCTACTCCCTTCTCTGTTAGCAATATATGCTGATATTCTTGGTCTCTCTTCACCTGTGATAGGCATTTGCCCTGAGGGAAAAAGCTGCTTAGAGAATATTGGTTCCTAGTTCTCTCATTTCCTTCTCTCTGGGATCTTGGGCTCTCAGATTCGGGTTTCCTGTTAGCTGTCTGGTGCTTTCAAGCAAATCTGAAGCACACATTTTTCTAAATTAGCTTTTCTGGTTATTCTCTGTGGTAGCATTGTCTGCTCCCATCTATTCTGTTATGGCTGCATCTACTGCTCCTTTGGTGATTTCCTATGCCTGCCTCCGTGAACCAGGACAGAGCTCTCTCCTCCATCCTCATAGCATTCTACACAGAATTTTACTGCAGTAATTATCACTGTGAAGGGTAAAGACTTGTGTACTTGTCCATCTCTACTGCTAGACCATAAACTTCTAGAAGGTACACTGTCTTATTTTTCTTTATATTTCTATTTTCTGATACGTGATTGCTGCTGAAGAAATGATTGTTTCATAAATAATTAAAGTGGGTGTGGGCACATATGTGTAGATTTCTGGACCACATGTGATGTCATTTATCTGACTTATTTCAGAGTTTGTTTTCCTCTAAATTTATGCTTTTAAAAATCTTAATTTCTTAACAGACATTTATCACTTTATTTTTAAAGAACTTTAAACAATCAGAATTTATTTTTTATACAAAGAAAATTGAGTTATAATTATGTTTTTATCTAAGGAAAATAAGACAATGGTGTCCAAGTAAGTTGAAAAAAATAATGTTTTTTAATCGACCATAATACTTTTGAATATGGAAAACCCATAATAATTTATTAATATTTATATATCTCCTTTGGCATATTTTAGTATTTTAGATGTTATTTATTCACTTTGTTGCATTAGGTATTAAAATATTATAGATAATGTGAAAAAATGCAATTTAGTATACAATTAGGAACTTCTACATATTTTTAAATTCCCTAGTTAGAATTTGACCACTTCCTCTAAGAAGCCTTCGCAAATTCCTCAGGAAAGAGTTAGCCATTTCCTTTCATAACTTTTCATAGTCCTTTATTTTTGGCTCTTTTATGGCCATTATCAACTTGCTTTATATATGAGGTCTGTTCAGAAGGTATCCAGCCCTGTACTATGAAAAATAGGGATATTTATTGAAGAGAATACAAGAAACGTTGTATATAGGACAATGATGTCTCAGTCCCCTTCAAAGTAAACGCTTTGGGACCTCACACAGTTCTCCCAATCACCATCAACTGCCCTGTCGTATTTTCCTGAATCTCACTGATGGTCTGAAATCTCTTCCCTTTCTAAGGTGATTTTAGTTTTGGGAAAAGCCAGAAGTCACAGGGCACCAAATCTGGGTTGTAGTGGGCGCCAAGTCACCTGGGTGATTTGATGTTTTGCCAAAAAAACCTCTACAGAAGATGTGATGCATGAGTGGGCACGTTGTTGTGATGAAGCTGCCAATCACCAGTGGCTCATAGTTGCAGCCTGCTGAATCATCCAGATCATTTCCATGGAGGACTGTTCAAGCTTAATGCAAAATTCGATACAGATTTGCCACTCCACCTGCTCAGTCATTTTGAACGAGATGCCCACACAGTACACATGCTCACTCAGCGGTGTCTACCACCCCCACTGACTAGTACAGTGAAGTCATCACTGTTCACACATGCGCATTTCAGTCCATTCTCCTTAGATGCCAACTTACACAGATGTGGCACAAATCATTCTCGTTATATTAACAGTGGCTGGACTTTTTCTGGACAGTCCTTGTATACATGTATCTGTTTAAAATTAAAATATTCTACCTGTTTCCACTACTCTGGGTTTATTTTCATCTCAAGCCGTTACACTCTACTTACATACTCATATTTTCTGCCCCCACGCAAACACCCACACACACATACACACACAAGGTGAGCTTCTTGAGAAATGGCATTTCTCTCTGTTTGCCTCACTGTTGCATCCGCAGCACCTCAAACTGTTCCTGGCATGCAGAGGATGTGTGGGATGCAAGCCTGCTTCCCCCATTAGACTGTGAAGTTACTGAAGGTAGGGGCGGTGATCTAAGTGATCTGATACTTCGTATCCCAGCACCGTACAGCAGGTGCTATTTTATAATAAGTATAACCCCTTCTCCTAGAAGATAAAAAGAGATTATGTCATTCATATGGGAAGAGCCCACTAATTATAGTGAGTAGCTATTGTTCATCATGCCATTCATAAAATAGAACTAATACACCAGAAAGCTACATGTTTAAAATTTACTTCATTGTTTGAATGCATATTTATTTATTGAATGTTATAAACCCATAATGATTGATTTTATAGAGATTTATACTTCCGATACATATAAAATCCTTAGGTATTATATAGTCACTTTATTAGATATTTAACCATATAGATGGCATGAAAAATACTTTTGTATAGTTATTGAGTACAAATCCTATAGCAGACATTATGTCTGGAACAGTGGAAACCAAGATGTGTAATATGTAGTCTCTGTCTTCAAAATCCTAAATAATGCCTAACATTTACATAGCATTTTCCATATGCTAGGCACTAGGCACTGTTATGAGATTTTTAGATATGTTTACTCTTAGAATTGTTATAAGATTTCCATAAGGTAAGCACTACTAGTTTCCCCACTTTTTTCTTACCTGTCTATTTATTTTTAAAAATTGTTGTTTAAGTACAGTTTTCTGTCTTTTACTCGCATCCCAGCCCACCCCCCAGTGCTCCCCACCTCCCTCCCATTTCCATCCCCCTTAATTGTTGTCCATGTGTCTTTTACGCTAGTTCCTATAAATCCTTCCCCCTTTTGAAAGTGAGAAAACTGAGGCACGGTAAGATTACTAATGCAGTTTGTATGTGCCCAGTGTCCAGCTAAAGTCCATAGACTATACCTAAAGTTTTCTACAAAATGCAGCTTCTAGCAAAATGGCTCTTGACCCGCCCTTTGTCCCCCTTGCCATGGGCCCAGGGCCTCTCTTAGCCTCTGTCCTTGGGGTTCATCTTCAAAACTGGTTTCGAGAAAAATGCTCTCCCACTACTTTTTCTGCCTCTGTTCCCCCCAAGACAAACATTATTGTAGTTTAACAATTATACTGATTACCATGTTGAAAGATTACTTCTCATGAGATCAACACATGAAATATAATTATAAAACCCATACATTCCTAATAGCATTGATTTCTCACATTTATATTATCTTAGTTGGTTATAAATCACTTTCAAAAATTAAATCTAAGTTGTGACACTCTCAGCATGACCTACTTAAAAACTTTAAAAATATAAATAATATTATCTTTTGGGGAGGAAGGAAGCTGGAAAATATATAATGTGACTAATCTCCAGGTAGTTAATCTTGAAGGATTAGCAGATGGTAGACATTAGTTATTACAGCAGGAAATTATTTTTTAACAATTTTTTTAGCTAAGAGGTTCATCAGAAATAAGTAATTCTGGTTGGTTGATTTTGAAAGTAAACCATATGTTGTTTACATGTTTTGGCATTTATCCAGTTTTCTTGAAGATGAGAGTGAAAAACGAAAAAAAAAAGCCTTTTACTAATTAGATAATAATGAACATAATGAAAACAGTTGCTTTAAGTTTTCGAATTATGAGGCTGTATCTTAAGAAAAAGCTGAGGGAATAGGCTCATGAGGAGAAAATGTTCTGCTTATACCTATGAGGTGAGTAGATATCCTAGAGCTATATGCAAGGCACACATTACACAAATGTAGTATCATCTTTTTTACTATGATAGAAATTAACCATACAAATAAATATACATGAGTTTTAAAATGCCTTGTCCACTTTGCATTTTTTGTGAAGTGTAGATATACATACTGTTTGCAATATTGACATTCTAGTTAATTTCTTAAGTCTTCTCACACTTATTTGGGTAATAAGCAAGTAGTACGTACCTAAAGACGGTTTAGAAGACCCATGGTAGATGTAGATGTTAATTAGGCGCTTCATCCACGAAGGAGAGCAATTACAACCTCGTGTGGGGGAAGGGCAGTGTGTAATAAGAGTGCCCCAGACATGCTAAATTGAGGGACGGAAGGGTGGCAGGGAAATCCAGGAGTAAAAAGGACAGTTTGGATAACTCCCAGAGTAGAAACTTTATTCAAGGTGGTGTGATAAACTCAACCTCTGCTGCTGAGAGAAGAAAACTCTTCTGGCCTCATGTCCTTTCCTTCCAATGAAAGAGATGGATGTGTTGAATTCACAGGAATGTTTCTGAAGGAAAATGAATGTTGAAAATAGTACCCAGCTGAGACTATTAAAATGTATAAAACCTGTATAATCTTATTAACCATTGTCACCTCAATAAATGTAATTAAAAAGTTAAAAAAGAAAAATTGCCTTATTAACCATCTAAAATATGTAATAATATATGCTAATAATTTTCAAAAAACGGTAACTGCTGTTATTTGCAAATAATATTCGTAATCTGCCCTCTTACAGTATGCCCTGGCACAGCTCTCCTCTGCTGTTACATGGGCACTTAAATTCCACTGATGATTATTTTTCTAAGTGATTAACGCCTATTGTGATTATTCTTGAGCTAATGTATGTATGCAAAATGTGGCTGCAAGGATTTGCTTTTGTTAGCATATCCCCTCCCCCACCCCAGCCTCAAGGCTCCAGACTTTGATGCTGGAGAGGGAAAATGGATGTGTGTGTGTGTGTGTGTGCGCGCGCGTGCATGTGTCTAACCTTCAGGTTGATGCAGTCGTGATGATATACACACAAACAAAACAAAAAGATGGAGCTTTCCCTTGGATAATGCTGTCTTCACACATTAATATCATTTTAGAAAAACTTAGAGTAAGCAGAATGCTTTAAATTTAAATGAGGGTAGTGTTTTTCAACAGCTATGCAGAGCATTTACAACTGGAAATTTCATATGACCGAGAAGGGCACTGTTATGAAATAATTCTGTGATCTTCCAGCCATGTTCTTCCCCAGTGATCTCCCTGTAGCAGAATGCGTAGATAATCAACAATCCGGTCTGTCAGTAAACTTGTGGGGGGATTAAATCCTAAAGGAAGGAGCCCATCACCCTGGAGGAAAACTGAGTGCATGTTTCCCTGAGTCTTTGAAGGCTCATCTCTGTAGTCCCACTGCTAGAATGTGCTCTGTTGTCATAGCAACACCATCTCCTGCTTCATACAGGAAAGATTAGCTCTTACTGTGCAAAGGAGAGAATTTAGGGGAAGTCAGACTAATCCCTGGGTGCACTTGGAGAGAAAGGTTGGACCTCGCCTGAGGGATGCTGTCTCTGCAATGATAGAATTGGCCTGCCACAGACTCTGGTATTTAAGTTGAAGAGCAGAATTCACAGTAAGTGTCAGTTACTCCAGAGTAGAATATCGATGAATGAGGTTTGTCTAAGTCTTGTTGAAGACTGTCCCGTGCATCAGTAGAATGACTGCAGGGGACTCTGATAAGATTACCAATGTTTTCCTAGTTTAGGTGGTTTTTAAAGGGTTGACCCCAGAGAAACTTGAGGAAAAATTTTAGATACTTTTGAAACACCCATCTGAAATCCTGGGAGCATGTCAAAATTAGATAAGCAACAAAAAGTATTAATATGCTTCTGGCACTTAATTTCTTTACCTTAGATTTTTGTGCTTTTAAATTTAAAATTCCATAGAAAGAGAAAAAGACTCATGAAAAAATCTATCTATATGTTTAAGAAGGTGTGGTTTTTTTTTTTTTCCCAACACCAAAAGTGAGGAGATTTCGTTTTAAGGATTGCAACTGTTCTTTTTCATTTATGGAGACATTTTTTTCAAAATCCTTTTAGAAGCATACAAGTGGTGTAGTTCTTTTAAGGTAGTTATAACATGAAAAAAAGGTATTCTTTGGGGAAGATTAATTTATTTGGCTTTTCTATTTGGTGCTGCTCTTCAACTTGTCAGCATAATGCAATGCAATGTGTAAATCTTTCAAGATTTTCTACTGCTTGTCTCAAATGGATTTTGTTCTGGGGTGGGGGGACTGTCTATGGGCTTATTTAGTTTTTCCCCTTGGTTTGTATTTGAGCAATTCTTTCAATAGTTACTAAGTATTCATTATATTTTAGCTTAAGAGCTTGTCATGGATTTGAAATGTTTGATATTGATAGCTACAATGGAGATGTGTGGTCTTTCAAAAACTTAATTACTTCCAAGTATACTTTAATCCACATCCAAAAATTTAAAAAAATTAAGAAATATGTAGATTTGTATATACTATCTTACTAATATGTACACTGTGTGTTTTTGACTATTGCTGTGTATTATTCTGAAAGTATATTTTTTCAATATAAAATATTCATAGTGAAAATTTGTTTATTATGTTATTTCAATTGTTTTGATCATGACCATATATTTATAATGTGTATTTAGGAATTGGGTTCTGTTTCTCACGTACCAAATCCTAGGCTCCTAATATACTATCATACTGCAATTAATATCACAGTTTTGCTAAATATAGCCATTGTCATAAAAAGATTTAATTGTCACTTGAAGTGTGCTGCTTTATAAGAATGGGAGAGATTTGGGTGTTGCTATAAAAACAGAGTACAGATCATACATACATTCCTGATCTCTGAAACTTAGTGCCAGAATAGACTGCAGGCCTTAGACTTGAATCATGTGAAAAGACTACATACAATTATTCTCTTTGTATGCAGGGAAATACACCAAAACCATGAGGGTCATACTTGGCTTTAATAGCGTTCAGGCTGTAACTGTGCAGAAGCTGATGCTCTTAAGAAAATGGAGACAAAGCAGGAAGTCAGGAGCCCCTTTCAATAAATGATTGCTAATTATTCCCACAACCTCTTTTCGGTGATTTCTATGAACAGTTCAGGAGACGACCCTAAAAAATCACAAAGAGAGAGAGCAAATCTGCTGTTTCTCTCTAATCCCCTTCCCTTCCCTACAGAAAATAAACTAGACTAACTTATCTTTCTCCATAGACTTTGGACAAAAATGAGGAAATTGATGACCTCATGCTAAAAAGAGAGAAATGTAGGGTTCACTATATGATGCTAAGCTCAAAATTAGTAAAATAGAACTGGGAAAGAAGGATGATGAACAAAAAATGGGCACCACTTATTGAGAAAACAGAATAAGGTAGTACATAAAAATAACTAAATAATAATTGAAAAGTAAGAGATTTTGCCCATTCACTGTCTTAACCAAAGTTTTTCTAGAGGTATTCTTAATCAGTTAACCATTCTTAACCATTAAAAAAATGGTTATATCACTTAGAATATTCCAGTTTCTGTCTTACGTGCTTATTTCTTATTTAGAAATAAAGTAGTGAGTTATTGCCAAATGCTTTAAGTTGAAGTCTGGTGGAGATGTGTTATCTCTTGGGGTCAAGATTAATTTGGGCTGGTCCAGGTCTTGCTTGGAGAGAAGCAGGTCATCCTCCGAGCCGAGTTATTCCTTGAGAGGCATCCCTTCAGGAATCTTTGAAAGAACGACTCTCTCCATTTTTGACCCAGTCTCGGAGGTTTGAAATATCAATGGGAAGTTGGCTTAAGATGAAAAATCTTCAGGATTCAGGGTCTTCCAAAAGCTCTGGGGTAGCTGGTGATCTGGAAATGGTTGGAGATTTTGAACATGAAACAAGAGAGCAGAAAAAGAAAGAGGGAACAATGGCGCCAGAAAACCACAATATAAACTTTAGGGAACAATCAACAAACAAACCAATGCCAAACCCATTAACAAACACGTGGTTTCATAATGGTCAAGTTTCATGTAAACTGAGGACAGCTTCTATAACTACCCAGTATTGTTGACAGTTGACATGTGTATATAGTACGTGTTTATAATAGAAATCTTCAGCATAAAAGGTAATCTGCAATATGGACACTTTGTATTTAATCAAATACACTTTAAAAAATCAAATTAAGGTTCAATTTGATTATTATGTAAGATTCAATTCTATGACATGCTCTCAGGTTAGAAAGGCCACTCCAAAACACTGTAATATAGCAATGATTCCTCTTATCATTTTTAAATTTTGTGGTTTATGCTGATGTAAAAATCCTCTCTTTATATTTTCAAAGTTTATGTCTCTGGACAAACATGTAAGATGCTAAATTTATCTGTTTTCTTAGGGTTGCATGTGAGCAAACAGGTAGCATGGTGTGTGGGGTAGATAGCTGGGAACAGTTTAAATTAGGTTTTAGAGAGACCAGAATGTCAGTCTGGACTGTATACTTCTGATGACATATAATTTTGAAGGCAGATGGGGACCAGTGAGCATCTGAGAATAGAACTAAGAAATAGGAGCAGTTCTTTGTGGAGATACATCCTACAAACATGGGGTGCGATGAAGAGGTGAGCTGGGCAATAGGGGAAGTAATTAGGGCTGAGAGCCTAAATTAGCATAGAAGCACTGAGGATTAAATCTACAGACCAGATGAGAAAAAGCCACAAACATATAATCTATGGAATGTCTTATATTAATTAAGTCAACCAAGGCTTATTTGATCTCTGCCAAGTGACAGGTGACAGGACAGATGCAAAATGCTAAAGTTGAGGTATTCCTAAAAACACATAGTCTGGTGGAAATGACTGATAGAGCAAGCAATGCTGTACACATGAAACTAATACAAAATAATATTGAATGTAAACTGTAGGTAAAAAATTTAAAAGAAAATTGCTTTTCTTGTGGTGAGCAGTATGATAAATCAAACACGGAGCATAAACTTGGCTGATGATTGAGTAGCATTAAAAAAACCTTCAACCCTGGAAACCTATGAGGGCATTACTAGACACAGGGAAACTCAGTAGGAAGTGGGGGTTTGTGGGGAAAGCAGGGCTGGTAATGAAGACAGTAATAAATTTATTTCAGACATCCTGTTTGATCTCTAAACCTTAAAAACCTAATACTGTATTTAATTATAATGGGTAATGATACTTACTCATAATGTTTATTTTAGGTCACATGATTGCATGAAATTCCATAGCCTCTTTAGTGGCTGTTCTCCTGCTCTCTCTATTTTGTTTCCTCATTAATATTTATGTATAGCAGTTACAGTGTGTAAAAACTTGACATAAATTTTGTTCTGTTGAAGTACAACTTTCAAAAGTATGAACAAAATGTTTGAAGTATGAACAAAAATGTTTATCTTTTACTATTGGAGTCTGACAATTCTAAAATTCAATAATGTTTTTAAATTTAATAATTTTTAACCAGAGAACTTTTGTGCTCTGCTCTTGGCAACAATATATAACAAAATGAATATGTAGGAAAAAATACATATTCACCGGAATTTTTGAGAAAACCATTTTTTCAGGACCTACCCTATTAGCTAGGGTTAGAAGTATTGTCTTTTTATGTGGAGAACTGGCATAATTTTATATCTGTGTAGTCCTGAAATGATAATGATTATCATCATTACAATAACAACCTCAACAATTAACACGTTTGGCCTTTTATAGTTTATAACAGTTGGGGAAATAAAACAATCCAAAATAAGACCCGTCCTCTGTGCCTATACAGAAGAAAAAAAGAAAACACAATTTACTGTAGCATGAGGATATAAGGAGTCATGAAAGGGACTACAAAGTCTGGATGGAATTTCACACATAATTGTACAGTAAAGTAGAATAAAGAGCAGTTACAAGTTCTCTGTCTCCTTGAGAGATAAATAGGTGCACCTGTGACTACCTCCTATTTCTCTTGTGAGAGAAAGCCCTGAGCTAATCTGGAGGCAGGTGTTTAGAGTTTGAAGGGTCAGAAATTCTAACCCAGCATTACAAAGCAAAGGGTTGGTCCTCTTTCACACATATCTGCCTTCAAAAAGACACCCTAAAGAGAGGAGGGTGGGGAGGCAGCTGCCTGTGTCCTCCAAGAAAATTTATCATTTGGTTCTTCCATAATGTGCCTTTTTATACACAGTATCTCATTTAATTATCACAATACTGCCAGGCCCACTTAGTTAATATTTTGTCTCCATTTTGGGAATGAGAATACTGATGCTTAGGAAGGTCAAGGAATGTTTTAAAAGCCATAAATCTAAGAGCAGAGGATTGTTTCAGCTCACTCTGCATCTCATGTTCTCATTTCTTAAGTGAGGCATTTTAGAAACTCATTTCTGGATGCTACATGGAGAGGTAATGATAAGGAAACAATCACTTTTTTGTTCTTGCCTTGGGTGTCTAGGTATATGTATGCCCTTTGTTATAAACAAGCAGGGCATTGGACACAGTCTGGGCTAATTTTCTGTATAATAACTATATCATGGAATTGTTTTAGGAGTGAAAAGATAACTAACATTAAAAAAAAAAACTTGTACAGCACTGGGTGCTTAATAAATGACTGCAGGCACTTACTATCACAGAAACAAATTCTACTCCAGGAAGAGGGCAACCAGGAAGATGATTGGAGCTTCAACAGAAACAATCCTGCCCTAAGATTCAAAAGATTATTCACCCATCCATTCATGGATCCACTCATCATTCATTCAACAAGCATGTAAAGCGCCTTACTCTGGGCCTGCTTCTCCATGGGCACACAGCAGGAAATGAAGAAACCAGAGGCTGCTTCTCCCCTCAAAGATAATACAAAACCCTTCTTTGATATGAACCAGGTGTGGGGCTAGATGCTTTGCAGACATGAACTCATTCAATTTTATCATTTGCCCTATAATGTGAATACCTGCACTTCCTGTTCTAATGGGGAAACTAAGTTTAGGCCTACACCACTCAGCTTGTGACAGAACCAAGTTTGAATCTATGGTTTTCTGACAGCAAAACTCATCCATTCTCTTCACCACAACATGATTTTGCCTACTGCACAAATAAGAAAAGCGCTGTAACAGAGGTTACAAGATTCAGTACTGACAGAAAGGACAGTGGGGCAACATTGTGGGGACGGCCATGTAGGAAGGCCTTTGCAGGTGCAATTTTTCCTTAGAGAATTAGCACACAATTCTTCTGTGTAAAAACAACTTTATATAATTCTGTTGGGAATGGAAGGAGCTAAGAAATACAAAGAAGCTTGTTCTGTACTAGGTGCCTCATTAAAGACAGCAGCCCCAGAGGATCACTCACAGACCAAGTTAAGTCTTAATTACTGCTCAGGTTTTCTTTCTTTCTTATTTTTTGGATTGTTTCCTAAACAGTCTGTGAATATACAGGCTACCTCTCCTCCATTTTGTCTAAAAGTTTGGGCAGCAATTAATTAAAGACCCACAGACTACTCTCCTAGCATCTGACCTTCCATGTGAATCCATGGGGTGCGTAACAGTTGGGACAGGAAAATAGCAGACACATCGCCCTAGACTTTATAAATCACCTTCACCTTTTAGGCTCAATTTCTTCTTTTTCCTTTTTTACTGACAGAGAGGAAGGGGCTTGTTGGGAGGAATGTTTTGAAAGTTAACTCATTTTAAAAAGTGAGGTTACCATGACTGGTTGGAAACAGGTTTCTTTCTGTACACAGCCTGCATTCAGGGGTTTCACTGACTGTAAAGGCAGGAAAATTAGAGCCAGGGAAAGGAAAGGGCGACATTTATAATCAGGTCCTCAGTGGAGCCAGCGGGCCAGTATATCTGAGTCAAAGCCTCAAAACATACAGAAGGATATTTATTCAGACTTTGTATGCTATAGAAAAAGTTTTTTTTTTCACTGTTTGGTCCTGAGAGCACCTCTGTGTATAATTTTATTTTGCTGCCCAAGACTATACTTGTAAATCTTGTGCAAAACTCTGTGCAACAGAAAACTCTTTGAAGGCTGTTACTTTATCTATGACAGAATCACTTATATCTCATACTTTTTATTGAAGGTTAGCCCTGTATAATAAACATTAAGAACAGCAATCGACATTACAAAGGACAAAGGACAAATACAATACAATAATTTGGCTAATACAATAATTTGGAATTAAACCTAAGGTAGTTTTTAAGAGGAGAATAAGAAATTAATTTTGATTGATGCAGCTTATGCCTTCTAACCTTGTCCGATAATGGTTGCCCCAATTAGAAAAAGGAAGAAAAATCACATATAATGCTTTTGTAATGCTTAGAAAGAAGTTTAGACACTTAGAAAATTCCAGAAGCCGTTACTTTAGTAGTGAATACTGCACATGTGTATCCTCTCTCCAGAAATTGCTTTAAGCAAGTAGGAAATTTAAGGTTGAGACTGAAGGTTTTTTTTTTCCTTTCACTAATAAGTTCCCAAGGGATGACTATTACCCATATGTGGAAGCAGACATGCAATTCTCCTACTACCTGCCAAGTAGAGGCTATCAGGGGTCCTCTTTGCCTTTACTTCTTTCCTCTGGTTGCCATTCCTCACAGTGGGGAGTGGGGGAAAGAAGCTCAAGAATGTGTTTTTTTATTTCCTACTCTTTTTTGTTGTTGTTGTTAGAAATCCTCACCACACTGTTCTCAAGTTCTCTTAAAGTTTCTTCAGAGCTTGGAAGTTTAACCTGTTAACTTAAGCATTGTTTCCTCTTGACCCCGAAACTTCATTTTCTTAGTGGCCTGTCCTCTCCTAAAATGTGTACCAAAGTTTGAATTTGGTCCAGAGGCATAGCAGTGCTGGTACTGGCATATATTGTTAGTAATGCTTCTGTTTGAATATTTTAAACCTTTAGGTTTTAGAGAACTTCAATTAGAAGTGAATTGTGCTATTGGACCTGTGAAAAAAAAGTAGATTTACAGTCTGGCGTTGTATTTGCATCATGCTTTCTCCACCTTAGGGTGTTTTTTGTTATCAGAGGAAATCATCTGTGGTGGGATGTGACTCCTGCCGACCTAACATGTTCTCCGCATCTGTCTCTAACATTTGAGTGACCAAGGGATCTCTTACCAAGTTTACAATGGTGAGAAATTTCAGTAGGATAGTTAAAATATAAAATATACTCTGGACCAAATTTCTGTGAACAATTTTGGCATCGGATTACCCGGAATTCCAGGTTGCATCGCTGTCACCAGTGTGCGTTTCACGTGGCTCCTTTTCCTGTTTTCCCACCCTGTGAAGCCTGAGTTAGAAAATACAAGGAGATGGACCACAGGGGCGTGGACGCACATGGACGTGGACGCACACGGACTTCGGCATTGTACCTGTTTCCCCGAGAACCTCAGCCCGTCTCCATGGTAGTTTCCTTGTTGCTTTGCATGTTGTTTTATTTTAAGGTTTAATGGATAAAGTAATAAATATTACACATTTATTTTAAAATATACATGAAAGTCTTTAGACTTACTGGAATTGCTTCTCTCATCAATACAATATTAATAAAATATTACATATTCTTTAATTATGTATTCATGAGAAAAATGTCCAAAAGTACAGAAATGTATAAAGACAAAAGAAACGTTCCATATTCTCTCCTCCCAGTCCCCTGAGCTCCCAATAGGTCATTTCTGTTAACAGTTTAGCATATGTATTTTTTAATATATTTTATTGATTATGCCATTACAGTTGTTCTATTCCCCCCTTCATTCCCCTTCACCCTGCACACCCCTCCCCCACCATTCCCCCCTTTAGTTTATGACCATGTGTCTCAGGTTCTTTAGATTCTATATTTCCCCTACTATTCTTGCCCTCCCCCCATCTATTTTCTACCTACCATCTATGCTACTTATTTTCTGTACCTTCTCCCCCCCTTCTCCTCCTCCCACTCCCCTGTTGCTAACCCTCCATGTGATCTTCACTTCTATGGTTCTGCTCCTGATCTAGCTATCCTCTTAGTTTGCTTTTGTTTTAGGTGTGGTTGTTAATAACTGTGAGTTTTGCTTTCCTTTCACTGTTCATATTTTTTATCTTCTTTTTCTTAGGTAAGTCCCTTTAATATTTCATATAATAAGGGCTTGGTGATGATGAACTCCTTGAATTTGATCTTATCTGAGAAGCACTTTATTTGCCCTTCCGTTCTAAATGAAAGCTTTGCTGGGTAGAGCAATCTTGGATGTAGGTCTTTGGATTTCATGACTTGGAATACTTCTTTCCAGCCCCTTCTTGCCTGTAAGGTCTCTTTTGAGAAATCAGCTGACAGTCTGATGGGAACTCCTTTGTAGGTGACTGTCCCCTTCTCTCTTGCTGCTTCTAGGATTCTCTCCTTCATTTGAATCTTGGCTAATGTAATGATGATGTGCCTTGGTGTGTTCCTTCTTGGGTCCAACTTCTTTGGGACTCTCTGAGCTTCCTGGATTTCCTGGAAGTCTATTTCCTTTGCCAGTTTGGGGAAATTTTCCTTTATTATTTGTTCAAATAAATTTTCCACTGGTGGGTGTTCCTCTTCCCCTTCCGGTACCCCTATAATTCAGATGTTGGAACGTTTAAAGATGTCCTGGAGGTTCCTAAGCCTCTCCTCATTTTTTTGAATTCTTGTTTCTACATTCTTTTCTGTTTGGTCATTTTTTTCCTGTTTCTGGTCCACTCCTTTGATTTGAGTCCCAGTTTCTTTTCCATCACTATTGGTTTCCTGTGCATTTCCCTTCATTTCAATTAGTTGAGCCTTCATATGTTCCTCTAATTTGTGACTAAAATCAACCAGTTCCGTGAGCATCCTGATCACCAGTGTTTTGAACTGTGCATCTGAAAGTTTTGCTATTTCTTTGTCGCTTAGAGTTATGGGCTCTGGGGCTCTAAGTTGTTCTTGAGCCATGTTTTGATCTGTTTGTGCCTGTTACGTGTGAGGAGCGGAGCCTTAGGTGTTCACCAGGGTGGGGGCCACCCAGGTCGCTGGTTTGTGACTCTGTAGGTGGGAGCGGGGCCAGAGAGGGACGATGGCGGTCCCCTCTGCTGCTTCCCACCACTGGGGTCTGCGCAGTCCATCTCACCTCTCCCTCCTTCACCAGTTTATCTGCGCGAAAATGTGCGACCCTGGTCAGCCTTCAGTGAGTCCACCCACTTCTCCACACCTGGGATCCGCCCATGGCCGCTGGTACACCCGGGTCAGTCAGGTGGATCTTTCCCGCCCGACCCTGCTCCACTGCTGGCTCTGCCCCTCCTACGGGTCTGGCTGAAGGATTCGTTGTTAGACCTTTGTGAAGTTCAACTTTCTGTGGTTTTGGCTGTGTTTTTGTTGCTAAAACTTTGTTGCTTTCAAACTTGGTTGTGGGAGGAGGCACAGTGCTTCCACCTATGCCTCCATCTTGGCGGAAGTCTAGCATATGTACTTTTTTTTACGCAAGATAGTTCAATAGATATCCTTCTTGGTGCCTACCAAGATTTCAAATATAGGTTTCCTTTGTATGATTGTCTTGAATCAATTCTTGGGAAAAACATTTTGCTAATGATTTGCTATAGTTGGCTTTTATATTATTTTAATAGTAGCTGGTTTATAGAAAAAGTGGAAGTGTCTTACTACAAAAGACAATTTACAGGCTATAGAAACGTGGAATGGGACTAACCACATACTTATCTCTTGGGAAACAGTTGATTAATTGAGGCAGGATCTTTGCTGGAGTGCTACTTACACACATATCTTAACATTATAGTTACAAAAATAGAGGCTAAGCCAAACTGAAAAGTAGCGGAGCTGAAATGTGTAAATGAGAGATTCTGCTAGCCAAAAGTAAAAATCAAAGTGCTTACAGCTCACTAATTAATGCTACATGTCCAAATTAATTGCAGAAAAAAAGAGCCACTGAGGCCTATAAAAAATGCAGTGAACAGGGAGTCAAGAGAACCGAGTCCTTCTCTACTCTGCCGCTCCATGACGGATTGTCAGTGAATGAGCTTGTCTGTCCTGTGTCCTCGATATAAACATTGAAAAGTAGGGGTTATGTTCATACCCCCGGGTATCTTCTTAGAGTTGTGGTGGCAAGAAAATGGGAGGGAAATAGATCACGTTCCAGAAAAAGAATGCTGAAATATATTGCTGAACTTCTAATATTCTGTTGTCTATGCTGTTTAGATATCTTACAAATTTTGAATGAGTTTCTGGTACCTGGTCAGGCTCTTCAAGGAATAGTTAGTGGACCAGTGTTGGTCCTGAAGACTCACTGGTCAATGATGACATAAATACAGAATTTGGAACAGAACAATTTTACCTCTGCAGAGTTTAATAATAAGTAAATGAGTTTATATATCATATCCTTTTTAAAACATTTTTATAAACTATTTGTCCATGCCAGATTGAAAATAAAAAGACCCAGCTTGTCATTATGTAGTTTGAAAAGCACTGCCCTGGGGACTGGGCCTGTGCTGGGCACAGCAGAGGGCAAAACTGACCACGTTCCTGTTCTTCCTGAGCTTGGGGTCCTTGGGGAGACCTCACTGTTAATCAGATAAACATAGCTAAGTGATTATTATTCAGACTGAAATCAGTGTTCCTCCTCAACCACTGTCCTCCCTGCTCCTCCTCTCTACCTCCAGACCCACCCTTCCTTCTCTCCTTACCCCTCCTGTCTGCCCCTCCCTGCCCCGTACCCACTCCCCTTGCCTCCCCTCTCACTCCCTTGCTCAGCCGTGACTTGTTCTCCCTATGTCCTCTTTAATCCTCCATTTGTTCTTCACCTACTCTGTTGTATACATCTGAGAAAAATTTATCAGTTTATATAGTAGAATAATTATCTTATTAGCAATCATAGTCAACAAAGAACTAGTCCAATATTCCAATTCTTACTATATTTTCTTTCTGATAAGCGAAGAGTTTGTGCCTACATCCTTATGCCTTTCTTCTTCCCTTCCATCTATTGAGCTATTTTTGAATTGATTGAGTTGCTAGTGTGTCGCAAGCATTGTGCCTTGCCCTCCACTATGTTCCTGCTGATGTGGCCCCTGGTAAAAATGAGTTTGACACCCCTGGTCCGGAGTAAGACCTGAGTTTGGCATTTCTAACAAGTCTACAGGTGATGTTAATGCTGGTTATTATTAGTCCACACATTGAGGAGAAAGATATTAGCTGAAATTCTAAGAGATGGAGTCTTTTTGATCTAATTCATCTCTCTAGTTTGACCACATTGGTGTGGCTTTGACCTCTTATGGTTGATGGTTCTTTGCTCAGGTGCCTGCCTTGCCAGGAAGGTCATGTGGCTACCGAGGCATTAGGGTGTTGGCAGATTAATTTGTTCTTGAAGAGAGTGTAAGAGAGGAGTTTCATGCACTAGAATGATATGCTCAATGTAATTAGTTGTCCTGTTTAGTTTCTTTGCGTGGAGACACTGAGGAAGAAGCTTAGAGAGGGAACACCCCTCTAAATCAGGCCATTCAAAGCCCAATCAATGCTTCTTGTGTGTCTTAAGTAAAAACAACAACAAAAAAAACCCCAAGGGCTTTCAAACCAGAATCCCCTGTGCTTTATTCAGAGAATGGTTTTATGGATGGCCATGGTGATATACCATTGGCAGAGCCAATGAAGTGTTACTTACACAGTGAAGTGTAGGGAAGGTGTGGGAGTGTATTTGAACTGTTCTTGGCTGATAAAAAAATAGTAACATTATAAAAGCTCTTATTTTGGTATTATTCAGAGTTTAAATTGATACAGTGTGGAAAGCTAGAGAAAATATTTTTTGATGGTCAGCCAAGACAGACTTTTTAATTCTGATTTGAGGACAATTCAGTGATTTATCATGGTAGAAGTGTTATAAATGAAAATGAGCTTACTTACATACCACTACTATAAAAAGAATTTATTACCTGGGAATTCTTTCAATTCTTGGTTGTTATTTTTCTCTAACTCAATCTGATATTACTTTTTGCCAATACTTTTACTATGATAAATTAAACATCAGAAAAAACAAAATGTTTCAACTGACTTTTTAAAAAACATTGTATTTACTCTTAATGACTCTCTATATACCAGGTCTGTCCAGAAGGTATCCAGCTATGTACTATGAAAAATAGAGACATTTATTGAAGAAGATACAAGAAACATTGTACGTAGGATACTGATGCCTCAGTCCCCTTTAAAGTAGGCACCTTGGGACCTCACACAATTCTCCCAATCCCCATCAGCTGCCCCATGGTATTTTCCTGAATCTCTTTGATGGTCTAAAATCTCATTCCTTTTAAAGATGATTTTAATTTTGAGAAAAGCCAGAAGTTGCAGGGTGCCAAATCATGGCTATAGGGAAGCTGAGTAACCTGGGTGATTTGATATTTTGCCAAAAAACTCTGCAGAAGATGTGATGCGTGAATAGGTACGTTGTTGTGATGAAGCTGCCAATCACCAGTGGCCCACAGCTGCAGACTTCTGAATCATTCAAATAGTTTCCACAGAGGGAATGTTCAAGCTTAATGCAAAATTTGATGCAGATTTGTTGCTCTACTAGCTCAGTAATTTTGAACAAGATGGCCACACAGTATACACACTCACTCAACAGAGTCTACCACCCTCACTGACTAGTACAGTGAAGTCATCATTGTTCACATATGCGCATTCCAGTTCACTCTCCTTAGCTGCTGCCAGGTCACATTGATGTCACACAAACCATTCTCACTGTATTAACAATGGCTGGAGTTTTTCCAGACAGATCTGTATACTATTTTATGCACAGGGGTAGTAAAGCAAGGTCTACATCTTTTTATGGACATTTTGGAAAATAAGACTTAGGTGTGGGAAATTAGTGTGTAAGATAATACTAATATAAAACGTTTTGAAGCATGAAAAGCATGAGCTTAGTTAGATAATAGGATTAATGTGAGTTGGAATCATTAACTTAATTCTCTAGGCATTTGCTAAATATCCACTGTACACAAATCATAGTGCTAGTGTCACGGTTCACAGCAAAGAAGAAAAGCTTAGGCTTTTCTTGTTCTTTCACTGTGTGCAGTTCAGTGGGTTGGGTGGTCAGAGAAAGAGGAAGATGATGAGTCCCTGGAGGATTTTCCTTCAACTTTGGAACCCCCCACAGGACTAACACTCAGTAATGATCACTTTCTCATTTCGTTTCTGACACCCCCCAGGATATTTCTTTGCAATCCCATGATTCCTGGCCCCAGTGCGTGTCACCAAATACCTGTTCTCCTGCCTGTTTGAGAGCTCCCTCTTTAACGGTGTGTTCCAATGTACTTTTATAGTCAACTTCTACACCCTCCCTGTTGTTCTCCTCTTTCTCCTTATTTTCCTTTCATTCTATTTTCATACACAAACCACTTCTAAAGCCTGCCTTCCCTGAGAGATAATGTAACCTAGAGGCTTCTGAGTACTGACTGTGACATTGACCATTAAATGCCAGCTTTACCATTCATTAACTCTGCTCCTATTGGTGAGTCACCGGATCTTCTTTAGGATTCAGACATTTTCACATGAGTAAAATGGGGTAATTAATGCTTATCTTTTTCCTCACTGGATCCCTATGAAGTATATATTAGATCAGTTGTAAAAATCTCTTTCTAAATGAAAATCTAACAAATATGTTACTGTTCTACTTCAACAGTAGGATTTTTATATTTTGTATCCTCCAAATACTGATGTTAATGTTGGTCTTGTTTATCTCATATGTATTTAATCAGCACTTTATTATTTCTCACCTCCTATGTATTCAAATCTTTAGCAAATTTGATTCGATATCATTCAGCCCCAAATGTCAAATACAGTCCTCCTTGGTTGTAAATCCCATGCAGTTGGTCATCTTGCCCCGTCACAATCATGGTGATATTGAAAGTTCATCTGCATTTATGAAGACATCATGGTGGTTCAGTTCACTCTGACTGCAGGAAGGGCGGGCAGAAGGCCTTTGTGTCAGTGAGTGGAAGGTGGCGGCAGGCTGCCCATTGTGGGACCTGATTTTATAAAGTCTGGCATGATGTGTAGCCTCAGATGACACTTTTCAATGGAGTTGTGTCTTTAAGAGCCTCCTGAATCCAAAGTTAACTCATTCCCCCCTCCAAATAGCATACCATCTGTGTTTTTCAGACTCTCTTACAATACTGAAACGTGTTTCCTACGGGGGAGTAGCAATAGGTTTTGGACAGAAATTTGGCCTGGAATCGGGAAATCGGTTCCTCATCTTGTGTCACTGTCACTGTGCCTTGAGCAAGTTCTTCATTTTATCTTTATCAATATCCTTAAAATAGAAAGCCTGGTAATGTTATCTTATTACCAGGTCTGTTTTGAATATTGTAAAGGTAATAACTACCAGAATGATTGGCACAATTAAAATGTTTAATGTTTCAAAGCAATTATTATTACTCAGATGAAGCTATTATGGGTCCTTTTGTTTAAATAAAGCATAATAACCTGGTCTTCATTAAAATGATACTAGTCATTGACAAGTATTTAAATAATGGGTTATAATTATCCAGAAACTCTTACTGATGTCAGCTCCTTTAAGATGGCTGATAAGTTTATTAATACCACCGTTACTGATGAACATGGCTTTCAGCTCCTGAGATAAAAATAGTACAGTAAGCACGGTGAAAATGTCTTGGATATCAAATAATGATTCCACGTTAAAAAAAGAATTAACAAAATATTGACTCTAATAACACCTCAGGCACCAGAAAAGGCTTGAGACCCAAGTGAAGCAAATTGTGTCCATTGCGATTCGACCTGTGAAATGGAGCCCACTCCATGCCATTCATCAGAAAAACTTAATAAAGGCTTTTTAAAAATATGGTATTGAAAGAGCTCAAAAGCTAAGTGTGATAGTACAGTGACATAGGAATGAATAACAGAAGGCAGATGCTGCTAAAGCCAGAGGTGGGAAAGCAGGGAAAGAGTTGGTATTACTAGAGCCCAAGAGCCACAGCTACCTGGTGGGATGAGATTCATCCAAGATGCTTCCTGGTAAGAGCTGGGCGAGGAGAAGATTCTCCATGCTGGAAATGGAGATGCTGTGTGAACCAGAGAGGGTGTTAGCATGCGATGGGGAACAGGGATACCTAGGCATTTTCTCTCTCCCATCCTCAGCCTCTTGCCAGTATCTCTCATTTTTTGAACCAGGTCATAAGACAGTAGTCAAGGGAATCTAGGGAATGGTTTGCAAAGAAAGGGAGAAGAGAGGATCTGAGAGCAAACCAGTGAATTACCAGTATGAGATAAAGGAGTGTGAGTAGGGGGTGGCTTTCAGAATACTTATCATAGGATTTACGTAGTCTTTAAGACCAGGAAGTGCTTGGTGACCTAAGTTCCTCACCATCTCAGAATGTTGGGATGAAAGTTTCGGCTTTCTCCTTGAGTAATCCTGGCTAACACACTACAATAGGGAGTGGACTTTTTTTTTTTTTGGCAGGGGATGGGTAGGAGGGCTTAGGAAAAAATATTATGGAGCAAGTACTCTAATCATCAGCCTCTAAGTTAAGTCTAAAGCCTGGGAATTAAATAGGGCTAGTGTGATTGCAGGTTTTCTCCCTCCATACACATTCCGAGAGCACAACACACATCCCCACCTGCTTGCTAATGGCTGAAAATACCAAGAGGAAAAAGCCTTTCGTTCCACAATTAGAGATAAAAGGCTTAAATTACAAATGTCTAACTGCAGTTATGTTTTTCTGTGAGAAATTTCAGTCAAAGGATAACCAATGAATCAATCAGTCAATCTATTTCTCAGTAAAATGACGTACAGAGAGCCAGTGTGCCTACAAATACCTGGAGGATCTGCCATAAAGATGGAAAAGAGAACATGAGGGATTCAGAGAACAGATTTTGAAGACTTTTGACAGTTTTCCCTGGAATGATACTCTACCAACTATGTGACCAAAACCAACAATGATTTTAGAACCTGAACATGTAGACAGTGCACAGTGCTGCTTTGTGGGCAAAGATTCTTTCTAAACATACACTTGACCTTAGAAAAGACTTCTTTCCCAGGAGTTTGTTCATCAAGGTAATCAAGGTGATCCTTTTCCCTGAACTAACGTCTTATGAGTCTTTTAAAAAGTGAGGCCACACTGGCTCTTGCTTGTTAGTTTTAATCAAGAGAGAGTATTTGGTTTCTTGGCTCCTTTTGGAAAAAAATTCCCTAGAAATTTGCTAAATGCGATTGAAATAACCTCAGCTTCAGTCTTTCTAAACTCAGATTTAAGGCTGTCAGTCAGATTTAGTTCTCTGGTATCTACAGTTGCCTCCCACAAGTGCCTGTCAACTAGTTAATTGTTGAATATTCTTTGTGTTAATATCTCCCATGTGGCCCCAGAACTCTTGTATGAGAAATGCTTCTAGACTTCCTCCCCGACCAAGATAAATTAAAACAAGTTGTGGGCAGAGTTTACTTCCTTGTGGTTGTAGTGTGGAGGTCCCTGTTTCCTTGCTGGCTATCAGTCAGGATCTCGCCCAGCTCCTAAAACTGCCTGCATTCCTTGCTGGAGCCTGCACTTGCGCATTTAGAGGGGATTGTACGCACTAAGTTTCCATTCCTATACGTGCTTACATCATAGCGTCATGTGGCTGCTACAGCTCACACATAATGCTCCATCCCATGTCACAGTCCTTGTTCACACATCCAGAGATAACTGAACTGAACGCTTACCACCTATTTCACACTAAACTCAAACAGCCTCACTCTACCGCTTTGGAACTAATCTAAGTCATGCCCAGCAGGTGCACTCAGGTAAGGTTGAAGAGCCCCACTAACCTGAGGCCAGGTCACCAAGGGACACCTGTGCCTGTTTTAGTTCTGTAACAATTGAAATTATACAATTAATGGAGAAATTAGTGTATTTATATACCACCACCATGATCTATGTTCAACAGTGTAACTAAAATTTAAGGGAATGAGGAATGTGTTTTTAATCTTTAGACAATTGACAACAGCAAACAAAAAAATTCAGGTAAGTGTTTGAAGATAACAGAGGTCCTATCCAAGCCATGACACTTGTTTCAAACAGTAAGCATGTTATAGGTGGGTCTTCTTTTGTTCATTGCTTTCTGCTCTTTCAGGATAAGGTATTTCCTGATTTATTACTGGCACGGCAACAAAACCCTGAAGGGGCTGTTTTACTAAATGCCAAGGTGGCAGAAACCCCTTTTGGATCACATTAATTTTTGTTTCAGTTGGAACATTTCTTTTCAGAATGACTTGCCCTAAATCTGTGGCCTTCTTTCTTTTATCCAACTTAGTTATCAGTTTAGCATAATTCATGATAAATCCCTGAGCCCTTTCTTCTCTAAATTGTCAAATCATTTGCTAAGAGAATGGCTTCATAATAATACTGTATGACATTTTTTCTTGTTTCTATTTTCCATTTAATGCTTCCTAAGATATTTCTCTCCAGTGATTAGCTGTCAACTCTCTTTGAAAACGCTAAACTGCTATCTAACGATGGGTGTAGATTCGCTTCAAACTTAACATGAGAATTTATCATTGTATGCACTGCTTGTTGTTTGAGCCAGGACATCAAAAAACACACAGTGTTCCTTGTTTTGGTTTTAACTTGTAGCAGTAAATAGCTTCATGAGTGAGTTGCCAGTATGCAAATACTTTACACAGCTGCACAAGTGTTGTACTATTGATGACGTCTTATTTACTAATCAATTGATGTATCTATCTACCTATCTATAGAGACATACGTACATACGTATGTCTTATCAATTTTGTGTAAATCACTATACCTGTTTCTTTAGAGGTGCACAAAGACACATAAGATGTATAATACATACCTTGTGGACACTTACAATCTAATTGATAAGTAACACATACAGATTTTACAGTCATAGATGACAAAGAGTTGTAAGGTGAGAAAAAGGACTAAACAAACCCCTACTGAAAAAGAGAGTTGTCAGGAATGGAGTAGGCATCTGAAAATCTGTGACAGATATGACTATCATGGTACTATTAAAGATAAGTAAAAAGAAAAATAGTATGTCATCTGTTCAAACCCACTTATCTTGGTGTCCATGAATAAATCAGGAGGTTCATGACTTGGGAGGACAATATATACATATATAAATTTTTACTTACTTCTAACTGAAATTTAACATTTCATGTATTGTGAGTGTGGGCAGTAAAATATAGTTGGTATTCACAGTAACGTGATTTTATCAGCAAAAGAAACCATATCCATGTTCACATTATATTTTCAATTCACATTGTAAAAATATAAAAAATATTCATGTATATCACTTTCTATAAAATATCCATTTCTTTGAAACCCTAAACAAGCTAATAGTAAGCATAAAAATTATAATCTATAAGTTTTGGACAATTGAGAAACCATTGATATGTTATTGCACTACTGTCTATTTTTTAAAAAATGAATCATCTGAGAACTTGGAGAGTGTTTTGTTATTGTCAGTTGACAGTGGTTCTGAGGTAGGAACAGAGATAAATTTTTCTCCACTGGACTCACAGAAGCCATGGGCTTCTCCAAGTATCCACTCTGGGAAAACAAGTTTGTAAGTGATACAGAAGGAAGAATATACAGTAAAATACCCACAACTCTCTAAAATATATCATTCTCTGCCTTAGTGTGTAGAGTACACTGAGTTCCCTGACCTCTTCCCACTCTTTCCTGGCCTCGGTGCTTTCTGGTACTCGTTCCCCTGCGCTAGAGTAGCGCACCATCGCCGCCCTGTACTGCACCCTCATGGGTCTCTCTCTCGTCCAGTTGCCCCTCTTGTGAAAGGCCTGCCCTGACACCGTCTTCATCCCCAGCGATGATAGGTGACTTTTCTTTCTGCGAAGAGCCTTGTTTATTTACTGATTTATGTGAAGCTCCCATGGGTCAAATACTTTCTCCTATCTGGCACTGTAATTATTTTGTTATAGTTTGAGTTATGAACAAATCCCACATGGAGTCTCAACTGATGCACAGTGCCAATAAGGATGTGTAGCACACAATAGGTAATTGGTAAATTTTTAAAACAAAGTAATAGAGAATATGCATGGCCTCCTCATGGATAGCTCAGAATTGTTTCTATTTAATTGTTGCACTGAGCTTTAGTTATAGGCTTTAAAATATTCAGATTATCTCTGTGCCTTCTCTGTATTGCTTTATAAATTAGAGCCCATTCTTTTAATGGCAAAGGCTGAATTAGGAGCTACCAAAAAGAGGTAACATCCCCTGTAGAATTAATTTAGTGGAAAACTGAATCCCCTTGTTACTTAATTACCCCCAATATCAGTTTTATCATTTTATTTTTTATTATTTATTTTTTATTGTGTTTTTTTCCATTACCACTGGCTTTGTCATTCTAAAATCAATGCCCTTTAACTTTCAGCAGTAGTTATAACACAAATATATATATATGTATATATATATAAATATATACATATTTTTTATATTCACGAACATAGCATTAAATGCTTTGACTTTAAATTGTAGCATCATGTTTTTGTACATTTCAGATAGCATTAATAATAGTATAGAATCTGAATAATATTTGGAAAATACAAAAATCATAGAATGCATTTTTTATTTGTTTTTTCAAAGGCTTCTGTGGTATTGAGGACTTGGAAATCCAGAATTTTGGTAGTCAATAATTGAAGTTTTTGCACATAAGAAAACAGAAGATGAAACACAACAGGTGTTTACTTAAGTTGTAAAAACTATATTGTACAGGATAGGAGAAATAAAAGTTCAAAGAATGGAAAGGTCATCAGAAGGATTTGAAGAAGAGAAATGAGAAGAACGTGGAAGGCATTTCTAGAGGGGTGAGAAGAATGAATCAGGGCACTGGGCTCGGGCAGGACTGGGGCTGTGGGGCTGCTGTAAAGGGTCAGTGTAGACGGGATTGCTTGCTTTGTGTTGTAGCAGAGAGTGGGCTATGGTGTAAGGCCTAAAATGTAAGGTACAGTCTAGTAATGAATAAGTTCACTTTTTTTTTTTTTTTAAAAACTGGGAACACTTCAGCTGGGAGAAGATTTAGAACAGACGTCAGGAGTGATAGAGAATTGTACCTAAACTCAACTTTGCAAATAGATTTTAAAGAATTTAATTTTTTTTCACCTTTTTGGATGTGAAGGTGCTAATCTTCTGGAGCAAGGTTATATTTTGGGATTAAAAGTTAGTTTTATGCTATAAGCCAAAAGGGAAGTTTTCTAAGTAGGCATCAAAAGACTAGAGCTAGAGGACTGTGGTGCATTTTGGGGCAAACAATAAAAAGTTTTTTGGGCTTCATAAGCATTTGACCTGGATTTTAGGACTAATTTCCAAGTACCAATCTTAAAGTGAGGATAGTATATATATTTTTCCTATTCATTTTGCCCAAGGCACTTGGCCTAAAGGCCATAATAAGAAGTTACTGAAAGTAGCTAAATAAGAAAGTAGGTCAGGTGCTTTGGGAGATTTCATATGCATTTATCACATAGTATTAGGTAGGTAGGTATATCTATCCATCCACCCATCATCCACCCATCCATCCATGCATACATACATACATACACACACAGAGATACTTAAATACACATCATACATACTGTTATAGGGTTAATTTTCTTTATATGACAAGAGCTAAACATTGAGTCTGGTATTGAACAAACTACTTCACAAAGAAAGTATTTGAGCAAATAGTATTTCTAGGGTGTGTACTAACTGATGGAGGGAATGGAGAGGAGGCAAGGAGAAAGAAGACAATGAATAGCCTGCCATTTACAGTTCTTATTACTATACCTTATACATAAAAGCCATAGCTGAGCTAACTGGGACCACCCTCCCCACAATACTAACTCCAGCCTATCAAAACTAACATCAGCGCAAATGCCACTCAAACATCCAACTCCCCTTCTGATGTCATTAGATTCCACACTTCCCTGTCATCACATTCCACATTTTCCTCTGTTGCTAGGTACCCTGGGCACTCTTAATTTCCAAAGCTCCAGGTGCTATGTTTCCTTGGGACTCAAATACAGAGTCTTTGGTTCAAATGCTATGGTACCCAGGCTAAACTTGAGAGAAGCATCATCGCCCCCAACCTGGGAAACTAAAGGCTGCGTTACCTACAGCTCTAAGCTCTGCACGCTTTGTGTAGAGCAGCCAGCATCCACACTCTGGTGATCACTCAGGATGGGTAAGGAAGCAGATTTCCCCTTTAAAGCCACAAACTGATGTGAGCTGGTTAAAATAAAGAGGAGTCTGAGATTTGTGGTTTTTAATTCTGAAAAAGACTCTTTAAGAGAGAGTAAAAACCATTACCTTGGTTACCCAAAACTAGACAATGAAAAACAGTTAATTTACCCTCAGTTTAATGTCTGCTCACTTCATTATATTGAATTGTTCTAATATGGACATGCAAAACTTTGTTTTAAGTTGTGATTTATAAAATAGTGGCATGTGACATTATTATTTTACTATTTATATTATAAAATATGTGAATATATATTTGATACAAATGAGTTAATCATTTGTTCTTCATAAAACACTGATTTACTCATGAATGAAATGTGTAAAGCTATTGAATTTAGTTACCTTGGTAACATCTGGAGTGAGCTACTTTGTCTAAAAATATTTTCTTCTTTATTCAGTTATTGTTTGTACCAAAATAATAAATATGTGATTTTATTAAAGACTCTTCTGATAAATGGTAATGTTTAGTTAACAGAAAAATAAATAACTGGTACACTAGTAAATATGTACAATGATTTCAGATTAAAAGAACAAATAGAGCATGTTTAAATTTGAACTACAATGGATATTGGATTTGTTTTATGCTAATTTAGATGTTTTTAAAATATAATATTTCTTTAGGGTTATTTATTCTTTTACTATATTGATAAAATTTTCTACATGGAATGTTTACTATTTTTAAGAGGATTTTAGTACAAAATGTTAAATCACATTCTTCTTCAGGAATAAAATCACTGGACATGAGTATGTCCATTATGTTTTTCTTTGGACTTTCTTGGAAAGAAATAACTTAAGTAACCAGAAATCACCTTTCATACTTTAGCCTAAGGTTTGATATAGCATAAAAATATGCACAATTTTTAAAATTACAAATATACTTACCTAATTATTTCCAAAACCCTAGATATTTCATTGTTAAAAGAATGTTTTTGATTTCTCAAACTAACAATATGGAAAGTACTGCTTTAGTTTCCTAAATTCTCTTATGTATGTTTTCTTCCCACATAGTCTTTTCTGGAATGGAAACATAAAAGAGTAATTTAATAGAATCTTTGAATGCATTTGAACTTTTTCTCAAAATAGTTTTAGAAAACTTGTTTTAAAATACCACTTTACTGAAAATTAAACTTAATGTTCTTTGTTTTCTTTTTTTTTTTTTTAACTGGAGACCTGGCTCCTCCCCAGGCCATAGTCTACCTCATTATTGGTCTTCCCCAGCCTGTTCTTATGATTCTCCTAGTGCCCTCTTTTCTGCATGGCTGCTGCTTTAGTTTGAGCTTTCAGCAAGGCTGACTTAGGTGACTTACAGGTCCCTTACCTGGTCTTCCCAACTTCCCTGATCTTGCCTTCCTCCCCATTCTCCTAACCAGAGTCAGAGTAATCTCTTTAAAACGTAATCAGCAATCTCTTTAAAGACTAATCTCTTTAGAAAGCAGTATTTTCGAAAATAAATTCAAATTGCTTCTATTTACCCTCAAGCCACAGTCCAAGCTCTCTGGTGTGAAAAACTTCCCATCACATTCTCACCCTCCCTTTGTAGGTTTCTCTTTCTCTTCTGTGTTCTTCTCCATGTTTTTCCTCTGTAATTTCGCACCTGCTGAGGTCTAGGTGGGGACTCTCTCCCCCAACTGCTTCACCTCATGCAACTGCTTATCTTTTGAAATTCAGTCAGATGCCACCGTCTTTTGGAAAACTTCTATGATGTTTTCATACCTTGTTTTGGATTATAGTCATTTTTTTTGCTCTGAATTTTAATTGCATATTGATTTTTCTGCCTCTTAATAATCTGTGAACTTATTTAAGGCAGAATTTCCAGGGCAAATATTTAACCCCCTTTAGACCAAGTGTATGCACTCAATAAATGTTGAGTAAATGAATGAATAGGAGAGTTATACTGCTCATTCAAACTTTAAATATTATTTCAATGAATTTAATTGATTAGAAGGTGTTAAATATTTCTTGTAGCCTACAAAAATAAAGCATACTTGAAAATACTCAAAAATCAAACAAAATCACAAATATTGAGTATTATTACTCTTATATAGTTTCTTCAATAGCCTTTAACTAATGAAAATATTTTCTTACATGTGCCCTTCATAATCCTTTAAAATTAATAGCAAATTCTTATTATGTATGAAGAGATGAAATTAAGAGAAATAGAAAGTGATTGTTTTATGTAACTTGTTTCTTGCTCTTGGCACTAATATGCCAAGAGTTGAAAAAGGCATTAATATGTCTTTTTTCCTAAACAAGCTTCATTATTTATTTAAAGCCAGAAAAGTTTTTTTAACTCTGCTTATTCCACTTCTTTCCTATTTTGCTTTTTTTCTATAGTTGTCATATTTTTGTTATTGGAAAATTATATATGTTGTAGACAATATAGAATATTAGAAAATACAGTGCCATGTAGTTAAGAATAAAATCAATATTAACATTTTAGATGATATCTTTCCAATCTTTTCTCTCTGCATTTATGTGTTTGCTTTTTCCATTTACCAGCAATACTTAACTCACATTTTCTTATATCTTACAAATGGAATGTTAAATGACTCCATAATATTGTAATCACTCCAACATGTATTAAGTAAGTTTTCTCTTTCTCTCTTTCTCTTTGGTAATTTATATTAATTCTAAAATTTTGCTATTATAAACAACACTAGTATAAATGTCATTTTACCTGCTGAGAAGTACACACAATGATTAAACTTCTTACACTTAAATGTCCCAGAAATGTAATGGCTGGGACGAAGTTTATGAGTCCTTGTAAGGTTTTAGATGCATTAAACACCCACAAAGCTTGAACCAATGTATGCCCCGTTTGCAGGATAGACAATGCTTTTCTCAGACAATTTTTGCCAAATATGGGTGTTCTCGCTGGAAAAACAAAAACTATTTGCAAAATGATTGACAGCTATCTTATTCTCTTTGTTTAAATTTACTTTTAGAGTTTTCATTCGAGATTAAACTGTTTTTTCTACATTTCTTCTTATTATTTTAAATCACTTCTTCTTGTGCCAAAATGTTCCTAATGGCTGCTTTATAAGTGTATTCCTAAAATTAATTTATCCTAATTTCTACGGATAAATTATACATTATATGTAAAATTAGCACAATGCCAAGCACATAATAGAAGCTCAATGAATGCTAGTTGAAGCAGGAACTGAATGTTACATTAATGAAAATCAAAATCTTAATTTTTCTTCCCAACAGATGATTCTGCGGCGGAGAGCTTTAATGGCAACGAGACTCTGGGGCACAGTTCAATTGCTTCAGGGGGAACACACAGCAGGGACATTGGCGACTCCAATGGTGATGGCAAAACCGAGATGGAGCAGGACCAGCAGCCACTGAACCTGAGTGACGACAGTCCCCTCTCTGCACAGCTGACTTCGGAATACAGAATAGATGATCACAGCAGTAATGGAAAAAACAAGTATAAGAATCTTCTAATTTCTGACCTCAAGATGGAGCAAGAGGGGAGAGAAAATGGAAGCAAGGTAAGATCACATTACCTTTTTTAGGGAATTTTTACTTTGGTCATGAAGGTCACAAAGGTTCACATATTAATACAAGAGATGGAGATTATAAAAAGCCTAAAAGTACTTAAAAAATGCCAATAATATATTACCATAGATATCATGTATCCATATAATATAAGCAATAAAATTCAGGAATAACAGTGAGCAAAAGGAATCATCTCAGGAAAAGCTGTTGGTTTGTTTTTATACATGAAGTCATTGATTTCAAGTTTCTCATTTATATAATCTACAAATCTGTGTCTGGGAGTTTGTTGAGCTCAGAAATAAAAATTTAGCTCTTAAGACATAATTTTAGACTATAAAAAAATGACGATCAGGTTTTTCCCAGTTTAAATAGGTGGATATAGCAATAAAGTTTCAATTAAATATTTTGGTTTGTTTTAAAGACCTGAAGACTCTGGTCCATATTTACTCCACATACATGGGGGAAATGTGTCAATTTTCTAGATTAAACATGAAGATTAAATGAGTACTTGAACAAGTAATATTTCATAAACTACGCTGTGTGAAAGACAGAAACGTGTTTCAGACGTATCATTTAAATATCTAGATTCGTTAATTTTTTGTTTCTTTTAAAAAGTTTTATGAATTTCTTGGGGTGATATTGATTAGTAAGATTATATAGGTTTCAGGTGTACAGTTCAATAATACATAGTCTGTATTTTGTACTGTGTGTTCACCATCCCAAGTCATCTCCTGCCGTTATCATTTACCCCCCATTTATCCTCTTCTACCTCCCTCACACTCCCATTTCCCTTGGGTAATCACCGTGCTGTTGTCTGTGCTATGAGTTTTTCTTTATTTACTTAATCCCTTCTCCTTTTTCACCTACCTCCCCAACTCCCCTCCTCTCTGACAGCTGTCAGCCTGTTCTCTGTATCTATGAATCTGTATTTTGTGTGTTTATTTTGTTCATTAGATTCTACTTATAAGTGAAATCATATGGTCACTTGTCTTTCTCTGACTGGCTTATTTCACTTAGCATAATACACGCCAGGTCTATCCATGCTGTTGGAAAAGGTAAGATTTCCTTCTTTTTAATGGCTGAGTAGAATTCCATTGTGTAAGTGTGCCACAGGATTTTTTTTATTCACTCATCTACTGATGGGCACTTAGGCTGCTTCCCATATCTTGGCTATTGTAAGTAATGTTGCAGTGAACATTGGGGTGCATATATTCTTTCAAATTAGTGTTTCAGATTTGTTTGAAATACTATTTCTAGAAGTGGAGTCAGTGGGTCATAAGTCAGTTCCATTTTTAATTTTTTGAGATAACTTCAGACTCTTTCCACAGTGGCTGCACCAATTTGTATTCCCACCAACAATTCACAATGGTTTCCTATTCTCCAAATCCTCACCATCACTTGTAGTTGGTTGACTTATTGATGATAGCCATTCTGACAGGTGATTACCATAATTAAAATGTCCATACTACCTAAAATAATCTATAGGTTTAAGACAAGAATTGCAATTCCTGTTAAAATGCCAATGATGTATTTCATAGAACTGCAATGTTCTAAACATTTATGTGGAACCACAAAAAGACCCTGAATAGCCACAACAGTCTTGAGAAAGAAAAAAACAAATATCAAAGTATTACAAGGCCATAGTAATAATGGCATAAAACAGTGTAATAATGGCAAAACAGTGTAATAATGGCATAAAAACAGATATATAGATAAATGGGACAGAATAATGAATCCAGAAATAATCCCATGCTTTTATGCCCAGTTAGTATTTGACAAAGGAGGCAAAAGCACACAATAGGGTACAGATAGTACTCATATATTCAACAAATGGCGTTGGGATGACTGGAAAGATACATGCCAAAAAATGAAACTAGACCACCGTCTTACACCAAACAAAAGAATAAACTCAAAATGGATTAAAGAACTAAATGTTAAACTCAAAAGCATAAAAATCCTAGAAGAAAACATCGGCAGTAAAATCTCAGACATTTCTTGTAGTAATATTTTTTTCTATATTGCCTGCAGCAAGGGAAACAAGGAAAGAAATGGAACTACATCAAACTAAAAACTTTTTGCACAGCAAAGGAAACTGTCAGTAAAATGGAAAGATAGCTCACTGAGTGGGAGAACATATTTTGCCAACGATGCATCTGATAAGGGGTTAATATCCAAAATTTATAAAAAAAACTTACAAAACTCAACACCAAAAACCCAAACAATCCAATTAAAAAATGGGCAAAGAAATTGCATAGTCACTTCTCCAAAGAGAACATAAGATGGCCAACACATATGAAAAGATTCTCAACATCACTGTCACTAATCAGAGAAATGCAAATTAAAATCATGAGGTATCACCTCACATTTAGTCTCTTTTTGTTAGAATAAGTTATCATCCTTCCCATTCCCAATTAATTAATTAAAAAATAAGTGTATATTACTACCAGTTTGAAATAACACATGGTGGTGCCTTTGCTCTATAGTTTTTGAAAGTATACTTTTGAACACATGAGGACTTTCATAGAATACACATTTTGACTCCCCTTCCACCCCAACTTCTGAGTTGTAGAACCGGTCTTTTGACGTAGATCCCCTAAGAGCAAAATGTCCTAATTTGGATTAATTTCTGAACTTGCTGAGGCACTATGCTTTCTAAATTGGCTCTATTTAAATCCTCTTACTTGCCTGAGGATGTGTCGTTTTATCCTCTTTTAAGCAAATCACTAGACGTTATCAGACGCTCAAGAACTTCTGCCTGAGGGAAGCTGCTATGCTTTTTACTGTGATAAATGCGCAAATATGGTCTTCAGTGGTTTGTAGCCAAGTCACAGAAGCACAAACGATTTTATATTCACTAACAGGCTCTGAATCACTGTGTTACATTTTACAGAACAAAATAACCCTTAAGTTTTCCTGCCAGCCACATAATCCTGTCTTTATAAAACTTATGTAATCATGAAATGTCCTTTTCATGCCACATATCTCTTGAATATATTTCTAAAATTACCCAGTGGTTTGCTCTTTTCTTTGTCCTCTTGTTTATGATTACTATGTGAACTATGCTCATTAAAACACATTCTGGCATTCATTAAACAGAATAAAGTTACTTTTCCAATCCCAATAAAATAGAGCTAGAAAAAAAGCACAGATTGTTTGGGCTGCTGGTGAGGAATAAGACAAGAAATGAACCTGGGGAGAAGGAGACACCCCTGAGGAACCAGAAGGTGAATGATTTAGTAGAGGATAAACCACTTCCACTGCTGACTGGAGAGTAGCTAGAGAGGCAGGAGAAAAACCAGAAGGGTAGAGTATATGGAAGCTAAGTAAATTTAGTCCAGTTCTTAAGAAAGAGAGAGTGGACAGGTCTGTGGGCAATGTCAAGGTATCAAATAAGATGAAGATAGAAAGTGATTGAACTTGTGAGAACTTGCTTGCTAACACATTGGGGTTGGAATCCAGAGGAACTCTCTATTCATTCTTTCAAAAGGGACCTGGCACCCCTGCACCAAGGAAGTATTTAGCAGGGACAACACAAAGAGAGGAGAATCTTTATTCTTGAGGCCCTTTGATAAGTAGTTTTGGTAAAAAAAGGTACATACGTATAGAAAACTTTCTTAGTAAAAGTATAGGCAAATAGAGTTCAGAGTAAGAAAATACTATGTCTATTGAATTAATAAAGAGGACTTTCTATAAAAGTCTTCATGTGTTCAAACATATACTTTCAAAGAGGAAGTGAGCCTTAAACTTTGAAGGAAATATAAGATTATCATTTTTTTCAAAAGTGCTCTCCTATTGGACAGTGTGAGAAGCCTGGAATGCAGACAGGGAAAATGAGTCAATCTTATTGGTTAGGGAAGCATTTTCCATTCAGAACTAGTTATGACTTAATGACATGCTATTTGAGGAAGTACCTTATATTTTCAAGATACACTGTTTGCCACCCATTACTTTATTCACCAAATATTTACAGGGGGTCTCCTACATACAGGGCATTGCTGTGGAAAGCAAAAAATATGTAAATGAACACAGTAGGGGCCCTGCCCCTCAAGAGCTTATAGTCCAGCGGGAAAGGTAGGCAAGCTTGTGATTATAACCTGATTCCATAAGTAATATGATGGAGCTGTGGCAGGGGGCAATGAGAGAACAATGTGGGTACCCATGGGACTACGGTGATTCTCAGGGAAGACTTTCTGGAGAGATTGATGCTAGGGATGAGTATGAAGGGCAAGGACAAATTATTTAGATGGAGAGGGTTATTTATGATAGAGCATTTTTTGAGGCATGGAGCCAGGACAGAGCATACTTGGCGTGGAGATTTGTAAGGAATTTCGCGTGGCCACAGCAGAAAATATGTATGAAAGAATAGAGTATAAAGAAGCTCCATCAGCAAAGGTTTTGTAAGTCAGTTGAAGGACTCTGCATTATTGTATCCTATAGGTAGAATTTAGCATGATAAGGTTGTGGACAGCTGGGTATTTTAGAAATAATTTTCTTACAACATTATAGTGGATGAATAGGATGGAGACTAGGAAAAAAGATTAGAACTGGTTAGAGGGCTATCGTGGCAATTCAGAAAAAAAATGGTGCAGAGATAGTGTTGCTGTCATTCTTCTGACCTTGCATTTGTGGGACCACCATGTAGAATTCCATAGGTTGTATGTTGCCAACTCCTGGAAATGTCTTTCACATAGAGTAAAATATGAGTAGCCTCTTTACCTGTATACATCCCATTAAGGTGTAATTTCTATAATAATGGTGTCTACCTTGTTGACTACAGTGTGTCTGGCGCCTGCCTTAACAATCTGGTGTATGGTAGCTTCTCAAATATTTTGAAGAAATAAAATTATATTGAATGTGGGAAGTGATGCAGAGAACATTCTAGAATGACTTGAGGATTTATGATTAGTTGCTTGAGTGGATGGTAATTTCATTTACCAAGATCCAGAGTGAGAAACATTTGAAGAGGCCCTTTTTGACGTGTGAAGTTTATGGTGCCTGTGCAATATACATTGGGTATGTTTGAGAGGCATTGGGGAATGAACGTATATGGCAGCTCCCCTCTCCAAAACAAAACAAACAAACAAACAAACAAACAACCCAAAACCCACATCCAGTTGGAGAGAGAAACATTTGAAAGGTTTGAGAGCAGAAGTGCTACTTGAATCTGTTGTGGTCGTGGTTGGTAAGACCACCTCAGAGGAGTGGAGGCTGCATAGAGAAGAGAGTCAAAATACATCATCCTGCGGAATGTCAGCACTTTAGGAGAAAATGGCATAAAGGGGGTTTGTGGAGGAAAAATAACTGAAGGAGAAAATGAAGGAAACCAGGTAGAAAAAAGGGGATATTTTAGAAGCAAAAGTATAGGGCATTTTGAAACTGTTATAAGTGGTTAAATGGGGTAATCCTTAGGTGAAGTGACCTAGGTCTAAACTTGGACAATAGTTAGGAGAGTTAATGCCAAGAATTGTATAAAAAACACAGGGCAGATGAAGATTTAATAGGATTAGTGGGAAATTGGATTGGAGACAGTTGTAGAGGCTGGGTAGGAAAGTTGAATCATTTTAATAGTGAAACAGGCAGCACCTGGATTTTTTTTAGGGGTTCTTCTTGAAATTGAGTCTGTATGCAGAGTTCTTCAGGGTTCCTAGCTTTCTTATCTTACCTGAAGACTATTGTGTGAACTTTATACTAAAATTTCATATTTATCTGGTCAGTCATCATTACCTTTTTTGTTCTTAGAATTGTTCCATTACTTCTGTGGCAATTTAGAAAGTGACACCACTGCCAATTTCTTCCAGTAGTTCTCAGGCTAGCCTAGTTCCACCTTGGAGGAATACAAAAGTTTAATTATACAGTATCTCTGAGAAACTTAGATTTCTATAAGTTTGATTTTATTTATTTCACAATTTTATTATGAATAACACTAAACAAAACTGATCATAAAGCATTTTAAAAACCAAACAGTGAATAGAAATGCTTAAAAAGAATAGCTGTGCTGGATGATAACATTTACTGATTGCTTATTACTATGCAAATTAACTCAGTAGAGTAGCAGAAAGGGATCATGTTAACCAATCCAAAGAATAAATATATTGCATTGACAGAGTTTAAGTGATATTTATCTTCTACTTGTAGACAGCCACAGTTTTAGAGAACAACTAGTAATATTAAAGTTCAGAAAAAAAGGTAAAAATGTTGAATAATACTTGTAAAATAAGACTCATGAGGAAATGTTAAGGGACTAATTACATATTAAAAAAAGACTAAGAAGACACAAACCTGAGTGTAAATATGTTTAATAATATTATTAATAAGTGAAAATAAAAACAAAACTAGAGCTCTAATGGAAGAAAATACATAACTTCAAAACACCATATTATTGTTTTTTTAATTTTTGTTTGTTAGTTTTCTCTTTGTCTTTTAGTATATGTGACCCAGCTTCTTTTTACTTAATATGGTAAAATATTCTGAATCAGTCTTCCAAAATAATAATGTTTAAGCGATAACTGTGGTTGGAGAGTGATTATTGTTTGAGGGTTACCATGTCACTGTGTTAGTGCACATTTGGTTTTTGGCTCAGTTCCCAAGATCCTTAAATCTTCACTTTATTTAAATAATATTCTTCCTCAATGTAGTCCATGTGACATATATTCAATTAACCTTTTCTTTACATTTTTTACCAGAATGGATATTGCCATTCAAATGAAAGTATGTAAAATATTGTAATGACCACTAATAATTGCTATATGATTTTATTTAGATATGATAAATGGAAGCACAATTTCCAGATTACCTCTTTCAAATATTTAGGTGTAATGAGATTGCCTTTTAAAACAAGATAAATGGGTTCACTTTTGGAATAGTATTATGTTGATCTTTGTTACGTGGCTATTCCAGATCATTATTGTTCTAATTTGATGATTTTCAATGCCCCGCTTTGTGGTGTTATACAGAGATTTTGGTTTAGGTCTTTTTCAGGCTAGAAATAAAAGTATATAACAAATGTGTCTAATATGTGCTAGGCACTGTCCTGGGTGCTAGAACAAAGGCAGAAAAAAGGTCTGTGTCCTCAATAACTTTTATTTTGGTCAGAAAGATAGAACCACAAGTAAATAATATGGAAATTAATTTGTGTGTGGGTGTGCCTTAAAAGGTTCCAGTGTTAACTCTTAATGGTTAAGTAGGAGATAGCCACTTGGCAAAGGGAAGTAGGGAATTCTTGGTAAACAGAGCACTAAGTTCAAGTCTATAAATGTTGAGGATGGAAGTGGAGAGAGATAAGTCTGGAGAGGCAGTGCAGGGTGTCGGACTTGTGAACAAATGCCCTGTTAAAACTTGAACTTCACTCTGTAGTTGACAGGGATATGCTTTAGGATGTAGCAGAGGAAAATAGCATGGTCAGATTGTGTTTGGGGTTGGGTGTTGTGGCATCTTTGATACAAGATGGCTTTAAAGGAGGAGGCTGCTGACAGGATAAGGTACTGCCTTCGTGAGGTGGTAGGAGGGATGGAAAGCAGAGTAGAGTTTTAAGAAATTTTAGAATGTTAATGGGCAGAATTGGAAGTTGAATAAGTGAGTGATGGAGGGTGTGAAGGAAAGTAATAGCCACAGGATACAGAATATATCCGCTCTGATACTGGGATGTCATGTCAGCTGCCATAATAATGAACACTTGAATAATGCTTTCGTGTTTAGAACTCAAACCAGCACAGTGTGGTAAGGAGAGCAAGTGTAATTACCAGCCTCATTTAAATGTAAGGACATAAAATCTAGTGCATTATAAGTTATTTAACTGACATTAATTATACAATTTGTTGAGTAATAGAGCCTGACATGGATCCTAGGTCTGACTCTGTAGCTCACCTGATTTTCACTATACTCACACTGGCTGACACTGTACAACTAGTCATCTCTATGGGCCATATGGTGAATAAGACAGGCAAGACATCTAGAGAGGCAGAGCTCTAGTACAATTAGAGCATAGTTCCTTGATTAATGGCAAATGTTTGCATTGACACTTCTTATACAAATATTTGTTTTGCTCCGATAATATTACCAGGGCTCATTGAAACACATCAATTTTGACCCAAATTTTGGAAAAGAATTAAAGGAAGAAAAATTAGTACTAGAGACAGAGAGCTATATATTGTAATTTATTTTAATATAGTAGAGTATATTATTTTTATTAATATTAAATATTTGATGAGTCTTAAAGTATATTCCTAAAAGCAGTTATCTATAGCCTTACCATTAGCATTTTTAAAATGTATTTTGAAATGGAGATCTTGAGGTGAGCTGGGGTTGGTGTAAAGAAAGGAACTTGGACAACAGAGTGAAAAAAAAATGAGGTCATAAACCTGGTCCCAAGAAATAATAATGAAAGGAAATAAAAGATAGTATTTGTTGCCAGGCACTATTCTAAGAACTAACCTATGTAAACTTTATAATAACCCAATGGACCAGGCTCAGTTATTTATTCCCATTTTTACAGGTGGGAAAACAAAGACCCAAAGACTTTATAAATATAGCTTACACTAAGAATTTCTAAAGTTTGGATTTAAACCCCAAATCACTTAGCCCTCATTTTAACCACCACAATATAAATTGAGATCACAAGGTAGGGTGTGAAAATGAGCAGTGACAAATTTGACTTGATGCTGAAAACCCCCAGCTGCTATTTTATGGCTCACAGGTTATTCTCTGACCAGGAAGCCACACTTAGGAGCTCTGTGACTTTGATCAGGTCATTAACTTTTAAGCCTGAATAGTTCATCAGTCAAATAGGGATAATAATACTTACCCTATAGGAAATTGTGAAGATTAAATAAGGCTGGGTGCATTTTTTTGTATAAGTGCATAATAAATGGAATTGCATTAGTGGTAGTTGTTATTGGCTTCAGAATTTAGGGCTTAGCTGAATCTTGCAAAATTGTTCTCAATTCATAAATTTTGCTGTGGTGGTTATTATTGGCTCCAAAATTTGGGACTTTGCTGAACCTTGCAAAATTATTCTCGATTCATAAATATTTATTTTTAATAGCCCACAAATTACTTACTGAGATTTGCAATTTGAAGAAGCATATGAATTTATTTTAACTGTTAAATAAGATCTTTTTCTTTTCTCCCTTTGTCTCTTCTCCCTTCCTATTTCTTTTTATTTCCATGTAATTTCCATGAATCTGGAGTATGTAAAACATTCCCAGAGGCATTTTATAAGCATTTATTCTAGGACCTATTTCTGTGAATGTATAACACGTACTTACAGAAATAAATCATAGGATACCTTGCAATTTTTGCTTGTTAAAAATCTTTGCTGACCCTTTGGGAACTGTCCAATTCAGATGCCACATCCTTTATGATACCTATCTTGATCATCTCAGCCAGAGCGGGGGAATCTCTTTTTTTCTGAACTTCTGAGGAAAAGGTGCATAAAGAATGAGGACATTGTGGCGGGGTGGTGGATTATGCAGGTGGTAGGTTGTATGGTCACACACTAAAGTGGTTTAGATGCATGAAGCTTGCTCACAATGAAATGTTTGCTAAAGGAAAAATTTGAAGCAATGTGGGAATACATTGTTTTGATCTTATTGCACCCACTTTTTCAATACCAGCCATGTCCTGACATTGTTTGGCTACCCCAAACTTCCCACTATCCTCTTGACTCTGACCTTAATCTGGAATAGGACCATGTCCTATTGTTTTTAGACTTAATTATTTTAGAGCAGTTTTAAGTTCACAACAAAATTGAAGGGTAGGTGTAGAGATTTCCCATATTCTCCCTGCCCCCATACAGGCATATCCTCCCCCATTATTAACATTGCCCATCAGAGGAGTGCATTTGTCGTAATTGATGAAACTGGTACTAATATGTCATAATTCCCTAAGTCCATAGTTCACCTCAGGATTCACTTTGATATTGTATATTCTATGGATTTGGACAAAAGTACGATGACGTGTATTCATCATTATGGGAATACAGAATACTTTCACTGTCCTACTTAAGACACATTTTTAAAAACCAAAACTAGCCTGTGATGCTAATTTCTACATTTTCATTAACTAAGATCTTATTCTCTATACTATACTATAGAGATATTATTATTCTATATCACTAAAATAATTCAACAGAACTAGTATTATCTGGGGACATCATCTGTGGGTCACAATTGTCCAAGTCATCAAGTATTCCTCAGTTCTTATGCAGGCAGGGTGCCCTACCAGGGACTGTGGGGGCTATAGAATCCCTTCTGGGGAGCTACCGCATAAAAATCAAAGATAAAATTACATAAGTGTCAATCTTTATTGTAAAATATTCTGTGAAGACACAAAGTAGGGAATTGAAGATTTCATGGAAGACTCAAAGAATAAAAAATGATGGTTATTATGAGAGAAATTTGAGGAGGTGAAAAGACTGAGAATAGTCACAAAAGTAAGAAGGCAGTGGAATGAATGATCTGGGATCAAACAACCATGGGTTGGATGAACTAAGAGCTGCCTAAAAGCAAGTCGAGGGGGATTTTTTCCATGCCCAGTTCTGATGAGCTGCTTGGTTTCCGTCCCTGAGTGTGGGGAGCCATGCAAGGATATGAACAGGAGAGTAATGCATAAGCCTTGGGTAGGCGGATGGATACGGCAACCCTATGTGGAATACTTTGAGGATGCTAGAGGCAGGCGGCAGAGAGAACTTTTCTGTGGAAAAGATAGATACAGGGGCCTTTGTCAGGGCAGTGTTAACCTGTTTTGAAATTTTGGAGTTTCAGGTGCTAGTGGGTCAGTTAGATATGGCGGGCTGGCAGGTGGAAATGTGAGGCCAACAGTGTGCAGAAAGATTGGGGAGGAAAGAAGTTGGTGTCATCTGCAGAGTGTCAACAGAAGGCCAAACAGGAAGCCATCAGCCAACAGACTCAAGCCAAAAAGCACAGAGCACCTGGACTAGGGTTCAGGAAAGAGAGGTGATGTATCACTTTGAACAATGGGTCATTTTAAGAGATAAGAGAGAAGGAAAAGTGAAAGGAGCCAATGATTTGAATTGACTCTCACGATACATGTCAATGTCTGATGTTATTGGTTAATTGTCATCAATGATATTTCTTCCCTAGTTGAAGATAGTCTCCCTCGAGAGTAGGATCTTCTGTTTCACTTGTTGGTGACTGTATCGCCAGTCCTCAGAACAGTAAATGGTACATAAGTGCTCAATAAATATATGTTAAACAAAATAACTAGCTCATTTACATTCTGCTGTGTTATTGTGAGTGGGAAAAAAAGAGGCTAAAAGGGTTGTGCTTAACTGATTGGACATTGTCCATGACATACTGTAAAGCAAAATCACTCCACAGCTGTAGTGAGGTATGGATGCAAAGGGCCCCCAGTGTAACTATGGTACTTATTTTTATTTTATCAAACACTCATATGGTGCTTCTATATATCAAGAATTATTCTAATAAATTTACCATATTAATTTATTAATTATTAACGGTGGATTATTTACTGCCTTAGTAGTTCCTGAAGAAACTTCCTATGTATTTTATAGAAATCTGGCTTCAACCATTGAAATACACTGAACCTAAGGATGTCATTTAACATCTGTGTCTCTACAGAAAATAAATATTGTAATTAGGTTAAGTGAATATCCTTAGTAGCTCTTTGCTGGGCCAGTCACTATTTATGAGAATACATCCTTTTTGTCCAATGTCATATATAAACTATGGAAAGCCCTCTTAATAGATGATGTAAAGTTATTTCTATATTGAATTGGCTTATAGCAAACTATCTTAATTGTGTTGTTTGAAGATATTGTGTTATGAATTTTCAGGATTTTTGCTACCCAGCTGATTCATAATTATTTAACAGATGCTATCATTCACCTCACTAAGATGCAATGGTGAATTATAGCAAATCCCTTTAATATCAGTAATCAGTGTATACTTTATACCTTGATTCAGGATGACTTTTGCCATTGATTTTAGATGTCTATTTTAAATAATTCTGGTGGATAGAGGACGTATCAGATATTAAACTGATAAGAACAGATACTACACTTGATAGAACAACTGTAACAGCATAATCAATAAAAAATTAAAAAAAATAAATAATTCTGGTGGAATTTTATAAATTGGACTTGGTGCCATTGTCCACAGAAAGGGAAGATGGTTTACATAGTATAGCGGTTTTCAAGGTAGGATTTTCCTTTAGCCTTGACAGAATTCTGGTGTATGAAATCTATGTACAAGGTAGCATAGGTGTCTTCTTTTTCTTTCTCATAGTATGTATGTGTGGCTACCTTGGTTAGAAGTAGGTATGTGAATCTGAACAGCTAATCTTATCTACTCTTCAGCTGGGTCATAATTTACAACACCCATGCTGGTTGTTCCTATGGCCCCAAATCTGTAGGTTTGGTAATGCTTCTTGCATTTCAGTAATGTACAATGAGTCTGAGACACATGATCTCAATGACTATGAAGGAGGGCTGCCCGCTACCAATTCCTAATTCCGCTTGTCTTGCCATTTTGTAAGCAAGCAGAGCTACACTGTCTGGGCCATTGCCTGGGATCAGTTGTCTTTCCCTAAATGATGATGGAAGGAGACTTGACTTGGGGGTGGTGAACACACTACGATATACATAGATGATGTGTTATAGAATTATACACCTGGAACCTATACAATTTTATTAACCAATGTCACCCCAGTGAGTGTAATAAAAAAGAAAAAAAGACTCAGGTAGCTTCTCATGCCTGAATACTTCATACTTCTGTCATCCTTTAAACTCTGAGTCTCTCCTCCTCTATCTGCTTTCTTGGGCACTATAAAAGAGGAGAGAGGCCTCTTTTATAGGTCTGGTGGTACCCTGTTTGGGATAGGGAAGGTTGGAAAAATAATATTGACACTATCCACTTTTACTTCTCTTGCTAAGATTTTATTTGCCTCAAAAATATAAAATCAACGAGACCTTGCACCATGCATGGCATTATTTTTTTCCCCAAAACCACCATATGGTCTGCATGAGAATTTTATATTTTATTTTAACCTTATTTTTTGACCTGGAGACCCAAGCATGTTTATATGTAAAGGGAGCATTTGAGCATTTGTATTACCTGGTGTTGCCTGATCTCCAGGAATGGTCAAGAAATGAACAGTGTCTTCTTGTTTGGCAGGTAAAGTGGCGAGAGCATTTTAACTGCTCTCTACTTCACTGATAACAGCCAAAATCTGCTATTAGTATGTCTTGGGGCACTGGGGTGGCCCCCAGCCTCCTCGGCTCAGCTACCCATTGGCGTCTGCCCACTACAACACCCTTCCCTCTGGTTGGCTGCTGGTACACAGATGCCAGATGGGGATCGTGAGTGCACTGGGGAACGCACAGTATTTAGACATAGGAGACATGGGAAAGTGTCTTGGCTACGCTAGATCTGTCAGTTTGGGTTCATTATTAAAATTTTCATGCAAGTCATTTGTAAAATAAGAGTAGTGATTCTTTTCTTCAGTTTTTAAAATTTGGGTGTGCTTTTTTCTTGGTTTTGTTAGCACTTGTTTGTAGTAAGGATCGTCATCATTCCTAAACCCAAACATACTTTACACTTGGGATCCTAGCTGTAGAGGTTTATACAATAAGTTGTAGTAAATATGTTCTTTTCCAGCTCAAGAGGTATAACTAAATCCGGTTGTGCCTCTTTATTGATCAAACCGCAACAACTGAGCCACACTATTTGGCTTGATTTACAGAGAATGAAATTTTTTCCTCCTGCTCTTTTCCTTCCCAGTAATTCCTAGAAACTCTAACAAGTATTTTCCAATTATCCTGGTTATCATTTTGCATTATTTCATGGCCTGCACTTCTGAAACTTTCAGAGCCATTTCCAACCACTAGACAACTTACTTCGCCAAGTTCCAACCATGGTCATTGTCATTTCAATTCCCCCAAAGCTAAAATGAGTCCCTGTCTCCTATTGTTTTCATTTTTGTTTTAATAGAATATATTGCATACAGTAAAATTTATCCTTCTTAGTGTATAGTTCTGAGTTTTGACAAACATATACACCTGTATAAACACCCAATCAATATACAGTAAAGTTTCCTTGACCACAATAATTTTTCCCTGTAGTAAATGCCTACCCCACAGCAACAACCACTAAGCTGATTTTCGTCTCTCTGTTCCTGCCTTTTTTTCTGAATGTCCTATCAATTCAGTCACTTCGTACGTGTTAGGTAGCCTTGAGTCTGGTTCATCTCATTTAGCAAAGTGCATTTGAGATTTATATTTACAGTTTCATGTCTTATATAATTTATACATGGAACTCTGAGAGTTCATTTATCTTTTCCTCCTTGTAATTCTATCAGTTTTTGCCTGTATACTTTTACTATATGTACATACATATTAAGAAGTGTTATGTCTTCTTGGAGAATATTATGCAATGTCCTTTTTATTTCTGATTCTTTTCTTTTTTTTTCCCAAGTTGGTTTTGGCTGATTTCTTTTTTTTAAATTAATTTTTATTGTATTTTTTCCATTACCATTTAGTCCCCTTTTACCCTCCTCCCTCCAGCAACCACCACACTGTTGTCCATGTCCATGAGTCCATTTTCCCTTTTGCCCAAGCTCTCCACCCTCTAACTTCTCCCCATCCTGTCATCTGCTCTCCATTTATGAGTGTGTCCCCATTCTCCTTGTTACTTGTTTGTTCATTAGATTCCACATATGAGTGAAATCATATGGTATTTGTCTTTCTCTGACTGGCTTGTTTCCCTTAGTGTAATGTTCTCCAGGTCCATCCGTATAGTCACAAAGGGTAACATTTTCTTTTTTTTTTTAATGTCCAAGTAGTATTCCTTTGTATAAATGTCCCATAGTTGTTTTGCCCACTTATCTACATGGATGGATACTTGGGCTGCTTGCATATCTTGGTGATTGTGAATAACACTGCAGTGAACATAGGGGTGCTTATGTTCTTTTGAATTAGTGTTTGGGGTTCCTTCAGATATATTCTTAGAAGTGGGATTGCTGGGTCAAAAGGCAGATCCATTTTTAATTTTTTGATATATCTTCATACTGCTTTCCACAGTAGCTGCACCAATCTGCGTTCCTACCAACAATGCCAAATGGTTCCCCTTCTCCACATCCTCACCAGCAATTGTAGTTTGTTGATTTATTGATAATAGCCATTCCGAAAGGTGCGAGATGGAATCTCACTGTGGTTTTATTTTGCATTTCTCTGATGATTGGTGACATTGATCATCTTTTCATATGCCTATTGGCCCTCTGTCTTCCCTGGGGACATGTCTATTCAGGTCCCTTGCCCATTTTTTAAATTGGGTTGTTTGGTTTTTTGGTGTTGAGTTTTGTAAGTACTTTATAAATTTTGGATATTAACCCCTTATCACATACTAAGTGGGAGAACATACTATTGGTAAGTATGTGGGTTGTCTTTTTATTTTGTTGCTTATTTCCTTTGCTGTGCAAAAACTTTTTAGTTTGATGTAATCTCATTTGTTTATTTTTTTCCTTTTGTTTTCCTTGCTTGGAGAGAGATCTCCAATGAAAAATTTCTATGAGCAATGTCCCAGATTTTGCTGCCCATGTTTTCTTCTAGGATTTCTATGAATTCAGGTGTAACATTTAAGAGTTGATCCATTTTGAATTTATTCTTGTGTGTGGTATAAGAAAGTGGCCTAGTTTCATTTTTCTGCACATATCTGTCCAATTTTCCAGCACCATTTATTGAATAAACTTTCTTTAGCCCATTGTATGTGTTTGCTTCCTCTGTCAAATATTAATTGACTATACAGGTGTGGGTTCATTTCTGGGCTATTTTGTTCTGTTGATCCATATGTCAATTTTTATGCCAGTACCAGGCTGATTGCTGTGGACTTATAATATAGGTTGATATTATCATGATTCCCCCAATTTTGTTCTTCTTTCTCAGGATTACTGTTGCTATGCGGGGTTGTAGTTCCATATAAATATTTGAAATATTTGTTCTAGTTCTGTGAAATATGTCATTGGCTGAATCTATAGATTGCTTTGGGTAATATGGACATTTTAATGATGTTAATTCTCCCTATCCTTGAACATGGTATGTGCTTCCACTTATTCATATATTCTTCAATTTCTTTCTTCAGTGTCTTATAATTTCCCATGTATAGGTCTTTTACACCCTTGGTTAGATTTATTCCTAGGTATTTAATTCTTTTTGAAGCAATTGTAAATAGGATTATTTTCTTAATTTCTCTTTCTGTTGGTTCATTATTGGTATATAAAAATACAACTGATTTCTGGATATTAATTTTTTATCCTGCTAGTTTGCTGAATTCACTTATTGGTTCAAATAGTTTCTTGGTGGAATCTTTGGGGTCCTCTATGTAGGGTATCTTGTGATCTGCAAAAATAGTGTTACTACTTCATTTCCAATTTGGATACCTTTTATTTCTTCTTCCTGTCTGACTGCTTCGTGGCCAGGACTTCCAGTACAATGTTGAATAAGGGAGGTGGATATGGACATCCCTGTCTTGTTCCTGATCTTAAGGGGAAATCTGCTTTGTCTAAAACTAATAAATCTACTCCTACTTTCTTTGGATTATTGCTAGCATGTATACTTCTTCTTCTTCCATTTACTTTTAGTTTTTATGTATGTTTATCTTAAAGTAGTTTTCTGGGTCATGTTTCTTGATACACTGTGACAATCTCTGTTTTTTAATTGATACATTTAGATAATTAACATTCAACATGATTATTGATAAGATTGGATTAATGTCTACCATATTTGTTGCTGTTTTCTATTTGATGTTTGTGTTCTGGCTCTTATTTTTTTCTTCCCTGCTCTTCTGCCTCTTGTGGTTTTAATTAAGCATTTTGTATGATTTTGTTTTTCCTCCTTTCTCAGTATATCAATTATATATATATTTTATGTTTTACTGGTTTCCCTGCAGTTTGCATGATATGTTTACAAGTAACCTAGTCCACTTTCAGATAACATTATCCCATTTCACAGGTAGTGTAGGTACCTTATAATAACAAGTTATTCTGAGTCCTTTCTTCCATCCCTTGTATTATTATTGTCATTTATTTCACATATATATGTAAGCATACATCAGCATATATATAAGATTACATAATTGAATGTGTTGTTGCTATTATTTTGAACAAACGGTTATAGGTTAGATTAGTTAAGAATAAGAAAAATCAAATTCTATTTTCTATCCATCACCATACAATTGACCCCTTTGGTGGTGAGCCCAATGAACAATAGCATATACGGATGTCAAATATGCTGTACATGTGAAACTTATAATGTTATAAACTAATGGTACCTCAATTAAAAATATTAAATAAAACTGAATTTCATTTAAATAAATTGTTTTTAAAATAGCTGTAGAAAATACTCCAAACTCTTTACTTTCTTATCATTTGGCTATGCTTATTTTTATCTGTACTCTTGAGTTTCTCTATTTATGCACATGATAGAAATCTTTTATAGTGGTATGCTACTGTGCATCTCTCCTTTACTCTCTGGTCAGTGATGTCATTCATGTTAGTAGCTTGAAACTGGCTATGGAAGAAGTATTCACACTATGGAAACCTGTAAATGCTATCCATCGTGTGTTCGTTTTTTCCCCAGAGTTGGTTGTTAAACTCTTGCCTATACTCCAGTGAGTGTATGTGTTTTATGTAGTATTTAATAAACTACATAAAAAGTATTTAATCAAAGCTTTTGCTTTGCCTTCACTTATTCCTTTCTTGAAGTATTTTCTTTATGTAGATCCCAATTTCTGACCTATATTATTTTGCTTCTTTGTAAATAATTTCTTTTAACATTTCTTGCAAAGCAAGTCAGCTGACAACAAATTTTTTTAATTTTTCTTTGAAAAAATCTTTATTTCTCCTTCATTTTGAGGTGCAGAATTCAGATTGGTGATTTTTTTTCTCTCAAAACTTTAAATGAAATTTCACTCCACTGTCTTCTTGCCTGCATGGTTTCTGAGAAGTTGAATGTCATTCCTATCTTTGTTCCTGTAGGCAAGGTCTTTTGATCCTCTGGTTTCTTTCAGGATTTTTTCTTTATTTTCAATTCTCTGTAATTTGAAAATGAAATGCCCATATGCAGTTTTTGGGAGGCATTTATCCTGCTTAGTGTTCTCAGAGCTTTCTAGAGCTGTGGTTTAGTGTCTAATATTAATTCGGGGAAATTCTCAGTCACTACTGTTTCATATATGTCTATTTCCTTTATTTTTTTCTTTGAAAAAATGTGTATGTTACACCTTTTGTAGATTTCCCATAGTCCTTGGATATTCTGTTGTTTGTTGTTGCTGTTGCCGTTTTGTTTTGTTTGGGTTTTTTGGTCATTGTTCTCTCTGCTTTTCTGCTTTTGAGGATTCTACTGATATATCCTTTAGCCGAGAGATCTTTTCCTCAGCTATATCCAGTCTACTAGTAAGTCTGTCAAAAGCAGTCTTATGTTGTTACAGCTTTTTTTTACTTAACACTTTTTTTTCCCCACTCAGATTTTTCTCCTTCTGATGAGTGCCTATCTCTTCTTTCATGCTGTTGTCAAAAGTTCAGAAACAACAGAATTAAAACCAATGAATCACCAAAAAACTTGGCTGGCTAACAAGTCCATTTAGTTTTTCTCTTAAGTAAAAGACACGTTTTTCATTTTTACCAATAACTTAACTGATTGGATATTTTGAGTATGTCAGCTATCTCTCGCTATTAACTTCTAAAGGGCAGAGGCCAGGGCTGCTGCTAAACATCTTCCAATGCATAAGACAGCCCATGGCAAAGAATTATTTGGCCAAAATGTCAGTAGTACCAAAAAACATTGCAAATCACTTTTGACATGGTCTATCAGTCACAGCACCTTCTCCATACCCGCACAAATCTTTTTGTGTTTCAGTTGTGTTTTTTACCTTTCTTGAAATAATAAAGCATAATAAGCCAAAAACATTTTATATTTTCTTCCATCTTCAGTATTTAAATGGCTGCGCAAGAATTCACCTATTTATTAAGTTGGTTTTTAATGCATGCTAATATGACAGTTGTCACAATATAATCTAACAAAATTGTTTCAAGTGAAGTTAAAAAGAATTAAGTACTACTAGAGCTGTCTTACAGAGAAACAAACAAACTTTTTTTGGCCAACCCAATAGTAGTTAGTAAGAGTTCGTTGTGCATACACCAAAATGAGAGTTCATGGGCTGGGAGCTCTCAAACCAAACATGGAGTGAGCCTCAGGTGTGAAGTGTTATGGGGTAGGTTATATAGGGAGAAGGCAGTGATGGTTTATTCTTCACAGGGTTTGATTATAATATTTAGAATTTTTTATAATATTTAGAATTTTCTTAAATGTCAGGGAATTAGTTTGTGATTACCTCTGATCAATTTTGGAAAATTTTTGCTTATGATTTCCAGAGACATAGAAAAAAATGACCCAGGTCCAGTTAGTCTAGCAATCAGCTAAATTAAGCTTTGTTTCCATAACTAATTGGCTTTGTCTGCTCAAGGAATTTTCAAGTCTGGTCTCTGTTTCTTACTTTAACATTGTCTACTTTATACATTAGAAGCCTTAGCATAATAATCATAGCTTTTTAAAAAATTCCCAGTCTGTAATTCCAACATCCCTGCCATGTCTGATTTTGCTGCTGCTCTCTCTACATTGTGTTTTTGGCCTTATAATTTCTTCCTGATGGCCAATTCAAAGTACCTGGTGAAAAAGTGTTTGTTAGCAGGCCTTCCTTGATGTGGTGGTGAGGTGTGTGTGTGGGGGAGGGGGGCGGCGGGTCCCATAATCCCATGATTAGGTCTCAGACTCTTAGTGAGGCTGTGCCCTGACTGTGAACTTCACCCCTGATTGTGAACTTCACCAGCGTTTGTTAGGTTTTTTCCTTCTCCCTGGGGGGGACAGGGGACAAGATGGCTTGAGTGTCCTGGAGTTAGGCATTTCCCCTTCCCCAGGTCAGTTAGGCTCTGGTAAAACCCAAGCAGGTGAAAATAGGCTCTGGTTAATTGGTTTCTCCCGGGGACAGGCCTATTTAAGAAAAACAGAGTGCTCTGGCTTACTTCGAAATGGCTCCTTTTCTTCTCCTCTGCTCGAAGCATGGGGGTGTTTTTCTGTGATATTCGCTGTGGGAATCATGGTCAAGCTCTTGGAAGTGCTTCTCCCAACATTTTGGGCACCTCCTGTATTTGTGTCTGCCTAGAATTTTCAACTCTTAGAATTTTCAGCACTGAGACTCTGGCAGTTAGCTCATCAGTTGCGAATAGTTGGGGGTTTGCTCCCCTGGTTCCTGCTGGGGCATGTGCGTGTAAGACCGTACAGGTAAGCTGGGAGTCTTTGCAGTGGGGCAGCGTGGCTCTGTGTCCTACCCTCTTCAGGGGCGTCAAGCTCATTTTCACTGGGGGCCACATCAGCTTTGCAGTTGCCTTCAAAGGGTGGAATGTAATTTTAGGGCTGTATAACTGTAACTACTCCTTAACTAGGGGTGAGGGGTTCAGCGCTGCCACCGGGTAGAAACAAGATGCTGGCTGGATAAAACAAGGTGGAGGGCCCTTGGGTTTGCCTCCTGTGCTGTATATTATCAATGCAGACTTAAATTAATGAAGTCATCATTAAGGTTTCCTACAACATGAAATACATTTCCCCTGGAAACATCTTGTGATCCCTCATTACATTTGCCGTTTGTTTTCCCCCCTCAAAAAAAGTGTGACTGTTCTTCACTTCCTTAAGAGAAATAGTGGATGAATGTTACTAAGCTAAAATCATTTAAGTGGGTCAGAATATGAGTATTACATTATCTGTAACACAGCCAAGGCTGGGAGTAATTTGAAGCATTATAGTAGGTTTTCATGAATTAAAGATTTTTTTATTGACTACATTGGGTGACTGGTTAATAAAATTATATAGGTTCTGGGCATACAGTTCTATAATCATTTGTATACTACATTGTGTGTTTACCACCCCAAGTCAAGTCTCTTTCTATCACTATCTATCCCCCCTTTACCCTCTTATACCTTCCCCTTTCTCTCTGGTAATCACCTGTATTGTTTTCTGTGTCTGTGAGTGGCTTTGTTTTGTTTGTTTTGGCTTAATCCCTTCACCTTTAAGGATTAAGGATTGATTTTTCTGTGGCACATTAAATAACAGCTGATAATTTGTTGATGTTTTAATCCTTACTAAACTAGAGGTAAAAATCAATATCCTTCTGTTGTAACAAAGTATTGCACAGTAGCGTATAAAACAGCCTTGCTTTTATTTTGTAAATAAAAACGCTCAATATCCTTATACAGTTCATGAGTCATAAAGTACTCAGTCTGTAAGTTAGGAACTTGGGGGTGGGAAACATTAACTATTTCAGAGCAGTAAAATACATTCCAGTCACTAACTGACAGGATAATAATTATACAAAGAGTTTTGGTTTTTATAAACTTCTCTCTTATAACAAGAATCAAACAGTATAAATTGGGTTTCATATCAATTTTGTTGCAAGAGGATTATGTCCTTATTAAACCTATTAGGGAATCTATACAATGGAAATAATAAACTTGGTGGTTAATTCTGAATTTCAAATTAAATACCCCTTTTAAAAATACTTATTTTCATAAAATATTAGGTATATGATTTAGTTCTTAGCAGCAGGCTGTTTGGACTTCCCTATTTTACGTAAATTGACTTCATTATATTATGCATTAGTTTACAGCACCTCCCATTTATAAAATAGAACAATATTATTAGTTATTAAAAGTGTGTCAATAGACATTACATCAATAGATCAAATAGCTAATACTGTTTCAATAAACATCCCTTTCAAACTGATAAATAGAAGGGAATAGCAGCATGTAGCCCAACATTAGAAATATATTTTATATCCGGCACATTTGTTTCTCTGTATTTGGTTTATTTTATTTTGGCTGAAGAATAGAGTAGTGAAATGTGGTTGATTTAATCAAGGCTTAAAACCGATTCCAGTGATTATTTATCTACACGTCTATATCCCAATTTCTTTACCTGTAAAAATCAAAGTAGGTAATAACTATTGACTCTTTGACTATCCACTTAAGTCTGTGATGATGAGGCTGTCCATTTAAAGAGATTAAGAAAGTGATAAACTTGTCTTCATTTAAAATCTCTTTCTTCCCCACACCAAAGATAGATTCTGGTTAGAATTTTACCTAAATTCTGTTGAATGTATAGCCTTTGCCTCAAAACTGAAATGTTTGATTACATTTTATTTCACCCAGTATTGTGTCATTTGGTGTGTTTCTCTATAATAAAAGATATTAAGGAAGACTAAGATACGAGGGTTTTTCAATTTGGTCTAGAGAAAAAAATTGTTTAAAAGGAGCCTTTAAAAAATCAGGCATAACTGCAAGTAATAAACCATTGATAAACTGAATTACAGCATTTTAAAAGGCATACAAAATACCGAAACTCCAGTGGTCAGGATGTTGGAGGGTACAATACTTAGGCACTGAGAATTACATGCCTGTGTCTTGTTTTCCCCACTGGTCAGTAGGTACATGCTGTGTCAGGAGAGAATACTTCCAGATGCCTGAATTTTCCAGCTAGCAAAGCATTCCTTTAAAAAATGACCTCCTGAGGTTTTATAATTGGTATAACCGTGTGAGAATAGTTTGATTTTGAAAAAGAATTTTAAAATAATATTTTAAAATTTTAATTATACTGTAGCTTTCACTTTAGTCACTGGTTTGATACATTATAGCATTTCTTTCTTTGGGAAATACTTTTCAATCAGGTTTTGTTCTTAAACACCATCTCATTTACTCATTGCAATCCTGTGAGACAGGTACAATTTTTATCCTCAGGTCGTAATGAAGAACCTGTAACTTAGGTGAAATGAATCATTTCAGGTCACACGGAGGGCAATCACGGGGGAGTTACTTAAAGTTAGCCCTTAGACCAATGTTGATAATTTGTAAAACCTGGAAGCCACAATATATTTCTCCAGAACTGATAAAGGAACAAAATGCATTTGGTTTTGTGTTGTTGTTTTGGTTTTATTTTGTTTTGTGTTTTAATGATAAAATTGACCAGTGTTGGGAAGCTTGCACATTCACTTGTGCCAACCTAGGAAAATATTTCTGTGTTGGTCTACTGTGGTGTGTAACTGGATGTATATTTCCCTGTATATTTGGGTCTAGCAGAGTTGTAAGAGTGAAAATTGGGTCAGGGTTAAACTTGCCTTACATTTCTTCATAATTTGTTGTGTATTGTGAACTTACTGTGATTTAATTTGTTGGTAGGAAAAATATATCCTTGTTACCTTGTTAAGGATATGCCCTGTGGCCAGAAAAAAAATTGGTCCATATTGTTATGTATAAGGTGTGAGGACCAATTTTCTATGATCCTGGAACATATTTTTGCACAGACTGTGTCTTGGTTAATGGGCAGATGATGTCTTTAGTCTGTTCAAGCCAGAAAGAAATCATCTTTAATAAGATTTATTTTTTACAAGTTAGACCCTGAGTTTTTACTGTAGTTTATTTCTTTATATTATTAAACTATTTACTTGAGCAGCTTGAAATTGCCAATATTTGACTATTTTTGACTTAGAAGAAATAGCAAGTTTATATGATTAAATTTAATATAAAGGCTAAAGGGCAACTACGCTACTGGCTCAGCTGGGTTTAAAGACATTGAAAGAAAGGAGATGACCAAAAGAAAGCCAGGGAGCCAATGAGGGGTTTGAAAACAACAATGGTTTTATATCAAAAACAAAGGGTTTTTTGTAGTTTTTAAAATATATGTAGTTTATTCTTTAGAGCAGTTCAAGGTTCACAGCACAAATGAGAGGAACCTAAAGATAATTCTCGTATAAGCCCTGTTTCCACACATGCTCAGCATTCCCCCACCCTCAACATTTCTCACCACAGGGGGACCTTTGTTACATTCAGTGAACCCACACGGAGACATCATTATCACACAAAGCCCATATTTACATTGAGGGGGATTTGGTCTTGGCATTGTATATTTTATGGGTTTGGACAAATGTATAATGCCATCTGTCCACCATTATTGTATCATATTTTCTTACCTTAAAAATTCTCTGTCCTCTGCCCATTTCTCCCTCCTGCCCTGTCCCCTACCTCCATAATGCTGTCTTTTTACTGTCTTCATAGTTTTGTCTTTCCCACAATGTCATATAGTTGAAATCATACAGTATAGCATTTTCAGACTACTTTCACTTAGTAACATATACTCCAAGTTCTTCCATGTATTTCTTGGCTTGATAGCTCATTTCTCTCTAATACTGAATTATAGTTCACTGGGTGTACCAGTTTATTTATTCACCTCTACTGAAGGGCATCTTGGTTGCTTCCAAGTTTAACAATTATGAGTAATGTTGCTGTGATAATTGGTGTGCAGGTTCTTGCGTGGACAAAAGTTCTCAGATCATTTGGGTAAATACCAAGGAGCATGATTGCTGGATCATATGGTGACAAATTGCCTTTCAAAGTGACTCTACCATTCTGCATTTCCACCAGCAATGGCTGAAAGCACTCACTGCTCCACATCCTTGCCAGTGTTTGGTGTATTCTCGTGTTTTGGATTTTCACCATTCTAGTAACTGTGTAGTGGTATCTCATTTTTGTTTTAATTTGCAATATCCTGATGACATACTTATTTCAACAGTGTTTATATGCTTATTTGTTGCCTATTCATTTCTTTTGCCCATTTTTAAATTGGGTTGTTGTTTTTCTTTTGTTTAGTATTAGGAGCTTTTTCCATTTTTTGGATAACAGCCTTTATTACATATGTCATTTGCAAATATTTTCTCCAAATATGTGGTTTGTGTTTTAAGTTTCTTGACAATGTCTTTCACAGAGTAAACATTTTAATTTTAATCAAGTCCAGTTTATTAATTATTTTTAAGGCATTTGTCTCTGATGTTGTATTTAAAAAGTCATGGTCATGACCAATGTCATCTTGATTTTATTCTACATTACCTGCTAGGAATTTTATAGTTTTGTGTTTTATATTTATGTCTGTGATCTACTTTGAGTTAAGATATGTGAGGGCTCAAAGACCTATGTCTACATTCATTTTTTTTGCAAGTGGATGTCTTATTTTTCCAGTACCATTGTTGAAAAGACTGGTCTTTCTCCATTGTTCTACCTTTGTTCCTTTGTCAGAGATGAGCTGACTGTTCAGGAGGGTCTGGTTTTAGACTCTGTGTTCCATTGATTTGTCTGTTCTTTTACCAGTGCCGTGCTGTCTTAAGTACTGTAGCTTTATAGTAAATATCGAAGTCAGGAAGTGTCAGTTCTTTCACTTTGTTCTCCTTCAATATTTTGTTGCTTGTTTTGGGTCTTTTGCCTGTCAGTGTAAACTTTAGAATCATTTTGTTGATATCACAAAATAACTTGTTGGGATTTTTGATTGGGACTATATCAAATCTCTAGATCAAATTGGTAATAGTGATTTCATGACAATATTGAGTCTTCTTATTGGTGAAAATGCAATAGTATTGTTTATTTAGTTATTATTTGATTTCTTTCACCAGTATTTTTTAATTGTTCTCACATCACATATCTGATATTTTGTTATATTTGTACCTAAGTATTTCACTGATTTGTGTGCTAACAGATATGGTCTTGTGTTTTTGATTTCACAATTACTTGTTCATTGCTTGTATACAGGAAACCAATGGAGTTTTGTATATTAATCTTTATTTGGTAACCTTGCTGTGATAACTCAGTGGCAGAATTTTTGGAGTTGATTTTCTAAAGATTTTCTTTTACATAGAAAATCATGTCATCCGTGAACAAAGACAGTTTTATTTATTTCTTCCCAATGTGTACCTTTTATTTCCTTCTAATGTTACTTTTGCTGATCTCCAGTATAATGTTGAAAAGAAGTGGTGAGAGAAGGTATCTTTGCCTTTGTGCATGATCTCACCAGTTTCTCATCAAACAAGTATGATGATGTTAACTGTAGGTTCTTTGAGGATGTTCATAATGAAGCTGAGGAAGTTATCTATCGTCAGTTTGCCAAAAGTTTATATTATGAATAGGTGTTGGATATTGCCAAATGTTTTTCTGCATCTATTGATATAATCACGTAGTTCTTTTTTCTGTTAGTGTAATTGATCTGTTTATATGATGGATCATAATTGATTTGTGAGTGTTCAACCAGCCTTGCATTTGTGGGATAAATCCAGCTTGGGCATGGTGTATAATTGTTTATACATTGTTGGATTCGATTTGCTAATATTTTTCTGAGGATTTTTGCATTTATGTTTTGGGGAGTTATTGTTTTGTATTTTTCTTCTAGTTTTGGTATTAGGCTAATTTCAACCTCATAGAATGAATTAGGAGGCATTCCCTCTGTTTCTGTCCTCTGGAGGTGATTGTAGAGAATTAGTATAATTATTACTTAAATGTCCTATAGATTACACTAGTGAACCCATCTGGTTCTGATGCCTGCTGTTTTTAGATTATTATCTATTGACTCTTTTTAATAGAGAAAGGCCTATTCACATTGTCTTTCTTCTTGTGTGAGATCTTGCAGATTGTTTCAGAGCATTAGTTTTTTCTTGTGAACTATGAAAATTGTGGGCATAGAGTTCGCAGTAATCCTTTGTTGTCTTGTTGATATCCACGGATCTCTAGTGACGGCACCTTCAAGTTTCCTCAGGTACAAACCTAGTAGTAGATCTTTCTACTTTTCTAATATATACATTTAATGCTACAAAAATTCCCTCTAAACACTACTTATACTGCATCCCACAGATCTGATAAGTTTTTATTTAGTTCATAGTCTTTTTAATTTCTTTTGAGAGTTATTCTTTGACCCTTGTGTTATTTAGAAGTGTCGTCTAATCTCCACATATTTGGGGATTTTCCAGCTATCTTTGTTTCCAATTTCTAGTTTAATTCCTCCGTGGTCTAGAGTCTACATTGTATGATTTCTATTTTTTAAAAAAATTGTTGAGGTGCTTTTAGTGGCCTAAAATGTGCTCTATCTTGGTGAATGTTTCATATGAGCTTAAAGAATGTGTTGTGCTGTTGTTGGATGAAGTAGTCTATACATGTTAATTCTATTAATCAAGTCGGTTAATGGTGTTGGAGAGTAATTATATTCCTTACTGGTTTTCTGCCTGCTGAACATGTCCATTTCTGTAGAGGGAGATTGCAGTCTCCATTTACAACAGAGGATTCATCTGTTTGTTCTTGTTCTGTTTTTGTCTCAACTAATGCTCTGTTGTTAGACACATACTCATTAAGCCTTATGTCTTCTTGGAGAATGTACCCCCTTATCATTATGCAATGTTCCTTGTTACTTATGATAATTTTATCTGACCTGAAGTTTCTCTGTCTGAAATTAATAAAACTACTACTGCTTTCTTTTGGGTAGTATTAGCATGGTAGACATTTCCTCATTTCTTTACTTGTAACCTGTCATGTGTCTTTATATTTAAAATGAGTTTCTTGTAGACAGCATATACTTGGATCTTGTTTTTGATCCATTCTGACAAGTGGTATTTTTAAATTGTTATATTTAGACCACTGACATTTAAAATGACTTGTGATATAGTTAGAATAATATCTACCATGCTTTTCACTGATTTCCATTTATTGGCCTTGTTCTTTGTTCCTATTTTTGCCCACTATTCTTTTTCTGCCTTTTGTGGCTATAATTGAATGTTTTATGTAATTCCATTTTCTGTCTTTTCTTAGATATCAAAAAAACTTCTTTTTTTAGTGGCTGACCTAGAGTTTGCAATATACTGAGTTAGCTAAAAGGTCCATTTAGTTTTTTCTGTAAAATAAAAGACACATTTATTTCCACCAATAACTTTATTGTTTTGGATATTTTGAGTATGTTGGCTATCTCCTGCTATTGGCTTCTAGTGGGTAGAGGCCAGGGTGCTGCTAAACTTCTTTCAATGCATAAGACAGCCCCACAGCAAAGAATCATTTGGCCATAATGTCAATAGGACCAAGAAACATCACAAACCACTTTTGACATGTTCTACCAGTCACTGCACCTTCTCCATAAAGTGACTACACAAAAATTTACCAATTTTGGTAAGTTTTTTAAATGCACAGCTGTCACAAAACAATCTACCAAAATTATTTCAAATGAAGTTAAAGAAAACTAGGTACTACTAGAGCCATCTTACAGAAAAAAACACAACAAACTTATTTTGCCAACTCAATAGTAATTCCATGCCCCTCAGCTGTGAGCTTCACAGTTTTATTAGTTATCAAAGTCACCTTCTTGACATCTTTTTTAAAAAGATTTTGTTTAGACAGAGGGGAAGGAGAAAGAGAGGGTGAGAAACGTCAATGTGTGATTGCTTTTCACGTGCCCCCTACTGGGGCCTGCTCACAACCCAGGCATGTGCCCTGACTGAGAATCGAACTGGCGACCCTTTGATTCGCTGGTCAGTGCTTAATCCTCTGAGCTACACCAGCCAGGGCTGCCATCTCATTCTACTGATTTTTACATCCAAAGGGGAATGCGGAGTTGATTTTTATTTTTAATTTTGTCTCGGAGACCTAAGAACAAGCATGCCATAATGTCTACTTGAGCCTTGTTTTCAAGTTTTAAATTTAGTCTTTAAAAGTTTACATGGTATACATGTAAAAAAGCATGGTTCAACCATTTCCAATATACCTACCTAAATAGGTAAATATAAAACAATAATCCATAAGCTTCTATTAAGCACTTGCTGTGAATTTAGCACAAAGTATTTACAGCACACATTTGAATTAACAGCTAACAAATCCAGAATATCTTGGATGTTTACTATGTATCAGTACCATGATGTCAAAATTTCTCAAGAAATTCTGTAAGTTTTAGAGGGAGCTTAATTTCTTGTAGACAAGAAAACAAGGCTTTAGCACATAAATGTTCCTTCTGGAAGAGAAGAATTGTTAGCAGAGACCTGACCCATTGAGCACAACGGATGTCACTCTTTCTCTTGATACACACAGTCTCCCTTTATGGCCACAATTTGGCCATTTTTTGGTTCTCACTCTGACTTTACAACATTCTTAGTAGGTACTAGTATTATTCACACACACACATACATGTATATATAATCAGTGGAGTTTTTAGAAAAGTTAGAGAAATATAGTAGAATAAATATTAGTTTGGGAGTCAGAAAATATGAGTAAAACATCATATGTGGGAGCAATATCAGCCAGCTGCTTACCAATCAAGTTTTCCTCCTGAGCACATAGTTAAACAGAAAGTCCCAGCCTTCCTTGCCCCAGTGACTGCGTTCTGGGAAGTGGTAAGTGAGTGGGGATGAAGTGCACCAGTTCCAGAAGGGGGCCAAGCAACTTGTTGTGTGTGATCTTCCCTTCTTTCTCTACTGGCTGGCTGGCTGGAGGGGAGCTCGAGGCACTAGATTTCTATAGACAGAAGAAGCCTGGGCCCCTGGATTAGCCCATGTCAATTCCCCTGTCTTAATGAGGAATGAATTATGGTTGGTCACCAAGAGTTGGAGGATTTTGTCAATTGTGGCAGGTAGTATTATATTGATCAATACAGTTATGGACATAGAATTTAAGAGTAGATTTAAGTCTGCCCCATAGTGCCAAAATAAACCTCAAACCAGAGACTATATGTGTTAAATCTTGTATTCTAGAACATACTGGATGTTCTTCTAAGAACATATGAGTTAATGTTACAGTAAAATAACTGTAGTTTTGGGGAATATACATTTATGGTATCCATAACATTTTTCATCTTTTAAAATGCACTCAGAGGAAATCTAATTGATATTAACCACAGACATTATGAGATCTGATGCCAACATTTACCTTTTATTATTTTAGTTGTAGAATTAAACTGAGATATTAGAAGATGAATTTTTTTTCATTTGAGAATTCTACTTTATGGTGGTCAGTTAGTATCTTTAATAGTTGTTTTTGAAACTTTGGAAGAACAGTTAAGTCAGGAATGCAAATTTGAATTTACTGTGTTGTAGGACTTCTCTCATATAATGTGATAACCTTGTAGTAAAAGATAAATTCAGTATTCCTGACATCTATCTTAGACGCTTCAAGGACATATACTTTATTGGATTTTTCTCTTAAAAACTGGTATTATTATAAAAGCTTGGGGTTGAAAGAAACTTTAAATGTCAATCCTAACACACATTTCTGTCATCATTTGTATAATAAAAATAAATGCCTTGACAAATCGGTTAAAATATATAACTCTCTCAGGAGCAATTCTTTCACATAGAAATATATAGTAATAGTAACTTCAAATAAAATGCCTTGCTTTTGACTTATGGCTTCTATTTCTAAGTGGAATCTGCAGAATGATGGGGCACTTTTTTCTCAGACAGAAAAACTCCAGCAACCATGTAGCACACTAGGCATGGGTGCCAGGAGACTGTCGTGAGAAGCACTTGTTCCAAACCCATTTTAGAATGAGGGCCTATACTCTCTTCCCACCCCCTGCTCCATCAGAGTATATGTAGCCTGCACGGTATGTCTCTTTTATTTGCTTTGAATTGTGTGTCCAAGATTATTTGTTATCTGTTTATAGTGTTGAATCTCTCTGTACAGCTTCATTGCTTGTCTCCAAGGAACTCCATTCTCAAAAAATCTTCTCATAAATAACTTCCTATCATTAGTAAATCAAATTGTATTCATTAGAATAAAAAGGTTTATATTCAGCAGGAGGGACGGCTGTCCCCTCCACTTCTATGTCACCACCGAAAAGTAGTTCCCAAACAGTCTGACTGCAGAGGAACCCATTGTAACTGAGAAAAGGAAGACATACTTGGCATGAGGGTATTTTTTTTGTCCATATCTTTTAATTTCTTCATATACTGCCTTTTAATAACCCACAGTATTTGTGAGTAAGGAAGTGTGAGTTGTGAAAACTCTTAAAAGATATTCCTTACCTTCTCTTTTGATTTCTTTCTTTGTATATGTATTTTTTATTCGAGAGAGTGATAAACATAAACTTGTTGTTCCACTACTGTTGTTCCACTTATTCGTGCACTGATTGGTTGCCTCTTGGATGTGCCCTGACCAGGGACTGAATTTGCAACCTTGGCATATTCCAGAGACTGTGGGTTTTGTTTTTTTTTAAATTAAACTATTTGATTTGTGTGTTTTTTATATTGATTTTATTTTAAAATATTTTTAAAGATTTTATTTATTTATTTTTAGAGAGAAGGGAAGGGTGGGAAAGAAACATCATGTGCGGTTGCCTCTCATGTACCCCGAACCAGGGACCTGGCCTCCAACCCAGACATGTGCCCTGACTGGGAATGAACCGGCGACACCTTGGTTCACAGGCTGGCACTCATTCTGCTGAGCCACATCAGCCAGGGCTCACTTGGGTTTTTTATTGCGGTAATAAACATAACAAAATTTTCCATTTAACCATTTAAAAATGCACAGTGGTATTAAATACATTCACGATGTTGTGCAAACATCCCCACCATCCTTCTGTATAACTCTTTCATTTTGTAAAACTGAAACTCTGTGCTTATTACATCATAACGCCCTCTTTTCCTTACCCTTTATTCCCAGGCCGTCACTCTCCTACTTTCTGTCTCTGTGATGTTGACTGCTCTAAGCACTGAATGTCTCTGTTGGGGGAAATCTCTAAGTCTAAATTCAGGACCAATTCTGAAGAACTGACACATGGCCTTATTCCAAGTCATAAAAGCTTTAATAGGAGAAACTCACATACCTGGGCAAAGCAGCTGCGCTCCCAGTGCTGGTGGGCTGGGGATCATTCACCCCCATCTTAGGACAGGGTCTCTTTTTATAGGGGGTTAATAGTAAAATCACATGGTAGGTGGTCATATAGACCACCGGAAAGAACAGTACATTCCTAAGTTAACAGTTAACATCAGGCAGTTACCCACATTCTATACATTCATTAACTTCCTTCCTGGGGTCATGACGTTTATCTTTGGGCAGCAGTCAGGGTTTCTGGGTAGCCAGCCAAGCCTGAGGCTACAGAGCATTAAATAGTCACAGAGGGTTAAAGAGTCCCAACATTTCCCAGATGCTGTTGCTGCTGGAGTCATATTGCATCTCTGAGTTCTCCTATAAAGGGAATTATATAAAGGGAATTATATACATCATATAAAGGGAATTATACTGTATTTGTCCTTTAGGGACTGGTTCATTTCACTTAGCATAATGTCCTCAAGGTTCATCCATGTTGTAGCATGTGACAGGATTTCCTCCCTTTTTAAAGCTAAGTAGCATTCCATTGTATGTATATACCACACGTTTTTATCCCCTCATTCATCAAGAGACACGTGGATTGCTTTCTCCTTCGGTGATTGTGAAGAGCTTTGCTAGGAGTATGGATGTGCAAATCTCTCCTTGAGACCATACTTTCAATTCTTTTGAATATAAACCCCAAAATGGGATTTCTGTTCATTCTAATTTTTGAGCAACTGACACGCTGTTTTTCCATAATAGTTGCACCATTTTACTGTGCACAAGTGTTTCTACTTCTCCATATACCACCAATACTTGTTATGTGATAGTTGGCCATCTTAATGGGTGTGAGGCAATACCTTATTATTTTTTTAAGGTTATTTATTTATTAGAGAGTAGAAAAGGGAGGGAGACAGGGAGAGAAACACCTGTGTGAGACAGAAACATCAACCCGTTGCCCCTGGTGCACACCCTGACCAGGGACTGAACCTGCAACCCAGGCACGTGCCCTGGCCAGGCATTGCACTGGCAACTTTTTTCTTTGCAGAACGATGCCCAGTCAACTGAGGTACATCTGTCAGGGCTGGTTTTGATGTGCATTTCGCTGATGATTAGTGATGTTGACCACTTTTTCATATGCTTGTTAGCCATTTGTACGTCACTTTAGGACAAATGTCTACCCAAACCATTTAGCTGTTTTTTTAATCAGGTTATTTTATTTATTTTTGTTATTGTTGAGTTGTATGCATTCTTAAAATATTCACATTGTACTTCATAAAACTTGCAGTGCAATGAATGACTTAATCTGTGGAGTAAAAAATTATTTCATTTAAATGTAAATTTTCTCATCAAAGTTTTGATGTTTATTTTATAGCATCCAATGATTTTGCTTGCAGATACTGGCTAATTACAGCAGCAAAATAATACAGCGTGACTTTTGGGGTAGAGAATTGGGCTTAGAATCTTCATAGCCAAAGTCAGTTTTTTAATTCACATTGAAAGGGTCATCTCATGGAAATACCTCAAGGTTGAGCACAGGTGGTTGTCCCTTGTTACTGCTGCCCCATCACTGAATATATGAGGGCTGTCTGGAGAAAATCCAGCCATTGTAAATGTACCATATCTTGCTGTGTATAATGTGCACTCTTCTGCCCAAATTTTAGAGGGAAAAATAACAATGTACATTTTACATGGGTAGCACTAATTCTGTATCTATGTGTTTTAAATTATTTTATGCTTGTGCATTAAAAGTATAACTAGAAAGCACTATCTATATGCAAAATAATACCTTGGAATACAATAATCACTTTTGTTTCTAAATATAAATAAAAATTGAATTAAAAAATTAAAATGAAAGATTTTTTTTCCTGAAAGTTTGGGCCAAAAACATGGGTGCGAATTATACACAGGAATGTATTACATGGCAAAATAACGTAATGATGACAGTTTGGGCAACATCAATGCAACCTGGCAGCCAGTGAGAGTGGACTGGAAGATGCCTATGTGAACAATGACAGCTCACTGTACTAGTCAGTGGGGGCAGTAGATGCTATTGAGTGAGCATGTGTACCGCGTGGCTGTCACATTCAAAATAATTGAGTAGAGCAATGAATCTGCATCAGATTTTGCATTAAGCTTGAACATTCCTCATGGAAACTCTTCAGATGATTCAGAAGGCTGCAGGCATGGGCAACGGGTGACTGGCAGCTTCATCAGGACAATGCACCTGCTCATGTATCATGGCTCATGAATCATATCATGTCTCATGCAGAGGTTTCTGACAAAATATCAAATCACCCAGGTGACTCACCCTCCCTGCAGTTCAGAATTGGCACCCTGCGACTTCTGGCTTTTCTCAAAACTAAAATCACCCTTGGAAGGGAAGAGATTTCAGACTATCAATAAGATTCAGAAAAATGGGACAGGGCAGCTGATGGCAATTGGGAGAACTATGTGAGGTCCCAAGGTGCCTACTTTGAAGGGGAGTGAGGCATCATTGTCCTATGTACAATGTTTCTTGTATCTTGTATCTTCTTCAATAAATGTCTCTTTTTCATAATACATGGCTGGAGACCTGCTGGGCAGACCTTGTATAGCTGCCTTCTGGCCACCATCCCAGCCAGAATGGATTCTAGACGGTCTTTATTTCTTTACATTCTGCCCTGTGGTAGCACATCCAGTAGGTGAAATCTGGGACAAGTGTTTTCCCAACCAGAGTGCAGGCACTTTTAACTTCTGTGGGGAAGGTGGACTCTGCTCATAAGATGGCGGTATCCTCAAAAATAGCAAAATGTGACAAATGTGCACTGTTTTTCCCCTTAGTTCACCCAATATCACTTCTAAGAAATAAAAGTGCTTCCTGACTCCATACTATGCAACACTCCCCAGTAGACTGAAAATATGCCCTTCTGTGACAAAAAGAAAACTCAAAATTTCATTCATGTAACAAGTTGTCAAGTCAAGAATCTGTGAACAGTGTCCATTTTCCTCATCTTGTCCTGAGAGGATTGGGTAGATTAAACTACAAAGTCACCATACCTAAAACACTTTTATATGAAATGATGGTAGAAAACTAGAGATTCACCATCACTTCTGGTGTATTGGAATTGCTGCTAGCCATGCCAATATAGGCAGGAACGGCTCCCAGGAATGTTCCTGACACCGACGGCCCTGGCATTGAACTGTAAAGTGTGTATAGCTACTGACCTGGCACCAGGACTCCATGGGAAGTGGAGACCGGAGACCCGAAGTCTGAATTTTTTTTAGTCACAGTTGAGAATGTTGAACTTCCTTCTCCTCATCGTATGTGTCAAATTAAAAAAGGAAGATTTGCTGCTTACACCTAGTCAAAATTAAAGGTCAGTCGTTGGAATAGTATATTCAGTAAACATTTTTCCTTATGTAAATTATTTTGTTGTATGACATAAATCTCTAGCAGAGCTAAAAAATATCTAATACATCTGCATGTGAAGGAACTTGTTTTATGCATCTTGCCCATCAAATTGCCTCTCAGGGTACAGTCCTTCCAGACGAGGCCCAGAAGTTCCAGAAGTGGTGGCATGCAGAATTGCCATCGATAGTATAAAATGGCTTAAGGAATAATTTGTCCAGTAACTAAACTTTTATATAGACTCATCAGTAAATATATATGGTATATGGACAACGTGATGATACTGTTATTTTGCTAAAAATAACAAGTGATTTAGAAATGTATAGACCTTGATTTCAGATTTTATATATTTCTTTAGAATTCTTGGTCATCCCACAACTTACACATAAAGAGAAGTGATGTATGAAGCCACAAACAAAAAGTGAAAGATTAGCAGGAACTTCAAAATGTAAACATGTCAAAAACTTTTGTGAAAAAATAAATTCTCATGATCAAAATATGAAGACAAGGGAAAGAATGATGGCAACCAAAAGAATGTAAATGATGAAAATAACAGGGGAGAGTAAGATGATGATGAGGTTCTAACAGGAAACAGCAGAACAAAGGGAAGATTAATGCTGTTGTAAAGAAAAACAATTTCTTAGGTCAGCAAAATACACAGAATTATCGGCAGCAGTTTCATTTTGACCTTGATAATTATTGTAACATCTCACTTTGATCTTTTAGGATAAATTGATATCATTCAGTACTATTCAATAAAAAAGAGTGTTTTCACCAAAATGCTCATTAATTTTTTATAGAGGTTCAGCAGAATATTAATGAAAAAATTCTTTGTAAACATTTTACATGAAATATGGAAGGAGACTGTAAAACTACTATGAGATGCTAGGCCAGTTTATTTGAAAAGCAGAGGTCACATATATTGTTTGGCCGGTAAGCTGTTTTGAATAAGACAGAGATTACATATTTGACTTTATAGAATGTATAAGTATGTTTAACAACCTTAAAAGTTATGAAGATTTCATGGAGCTCATTATGGTTCTGGTTATTTTGAATTACACATAAGTAAAATTAAAATGTACTAGCTTTTCAAAGCTAGCCCCAGACATGCACTGCTATGAAATAAATACTCTGTCCCCCTGAAATCCCTATGTTGTGATCCATATGTTATGGTACTAGGAAGGTGGGACTTTGGGGAGGGGAGTAGGCCATGAGGGTGGAGTCTTCAAAAATGGGATTAAAGCCCTTCTATAAAAGACCCCAGAGAGTTCCTTTACCCCTTCCACCCTGTGAGGGCACAAGGAAAAGATGGCTATCCATGAGCCAGGAAACGGGTCCTCATCAGACATTGAATCTATTGGCTCCTTGATCTTGGACTTCCCAGTCTCCAGAACCATGAGAAGTAAATGGTTGTTTAAGCTATTCAGTCTAGAGTATTTTTTTTTTTTGTTATAGCAGCACAAATGGACTAAGACCAGTGGCATCTGCCACCTCTGGGCACTTGTTAGGAATCAAAATTTTTTGGGCTCTGCTCTGGACCACTGAATGGGGTCTGGCCAGTAATGGTGTTTTAACAAATTCTTGGGGTTATTTTGATGCATGCCAACATGAGAGAACACCTTTGCTGGCCAACCAAATGGAAGAACAGGCTTGAAAAAACTGGTTAGTATCTTTTTGAAGTGCCAAAAAAGGTAATTGTGGTTTTAAAACTATCATGTGAGAGCCCTGGCTGGTATGGCTCAGTGGATTGAGCACCAGCCTGCAAACTGAGTAGTTGCAGGTTCAATTCCCGGTCAGGAAGCATGCCTGGATTGCAGGCCAGTATTTCTTTCCTTCTCTCTCCCTTCCTCCCTCCCTCCCTTTTTCTCCTCCCTCCCTTGTCCTCTTTCTAAAAACCTTACACTATTAAGTGAGAGAGATTTCTTCTGAGGTTATGATTAAATGGAATACTTTTCAAATAACAAGTTTCATGAAAATCTTCAAAGTAATGGTTAAATTTAATTTGTTTTTGGACAAACACTTGACAGATGTCAAGATGAAATATCAATTGTGACTTATCTAAATTGCTTAAGAAGAATTAATCTAAATCATGGGAAGGTGCATACACAATGGTGAAGCGGTAATGACGCTTCACCAGGAAGCCAAATGATGACACTCGACAACACTCCATGGTTATAGAAATAGGTCATTGTTGATTACATGCAGTTGTAAGTAATAATATAGCGATATCTGTATACCCTTCACACAGTAGAATATGACATTTTAATTGTCATGTGGAAAGATCTTTTGGACCTTTTCGATAAAACAAATGAGAAGTTACAGACTCCTAATTTGGAAACATGTGAAGGCTATATCATTTTGTCTTTATTTGGTAAAAGATTGAAAGAAAACTCAGATAATATATTAATAAAATAGGAAAAATCAATAAAAGTAAAAGTGAAATCAGTAAGCCTAGTTATTCTGCTGCTAAGAAGTGACTTCTAATAAAAACTTTTCAAATCTTAGTAAAGACAGTATTTCTTTAGGAAAAAGAAATATACAATTAATGAAGAGGATGAAGTATATTAATAGGTTGGGAGAAAATTTAAGTTTCAGACTGGATCTGAGAGAAAATACTTATATCAATGAAAAAAAGCATAACACTCACAAATGTCACTTTAATGAAGACATCTGTCACTTCTCAGGAAAACTTGAAATGAACTAAAAATTAATGGCTCAGACATGAAAGGAACTTGATGAAGTGTCCCCCCAAGTGGAGAACAATCTAACAATTTGCATGACATCAGAAATAGTTAATTTGAAGAGCAAAGAAAACTTTCTAAGCTGTCAGCAATAAAAGACACATTCTCCCATCAAACAGGCTAAAGGCTGAATAATTTTTCTGTTCTCTCTGTAGACCATGGCAATACAAAAGCACTGGCACTGGGAGAAGCAATCCAAGAGCATGAAGCCAAGAAATGTGGAAAGAACACAGTATTATAGAGACAGGCCAAGGAGTTATTTTTTAAATAATATTTTTCTAGATTTTTGTAGCATTTATAAGCTTTTTTGAATCCTGTCCTTTGTAATTTTTCTCATTTAAAATAAATATTTACTTTTTTCTGTCATTTTTCAAATGAGCCCTCTCTCCAAATTTTATAACTTTCAGGCATTACAAAACTAGGCTTCATTCAATTCTGGGAGCTGGAATAGTGTTCTCAGCATAAAATAAGCGTCTTTAAATATCAAATAAATGGTTGTCATGAGAAAATATTCTCTTTGGAGGAGATGCCAAACATCACAAAATTTATAAAGTTTACTTTGAAACTTTATTTTTAAAAACAGACTATATTATATGTTGAATTAGTACCTATTACCCAAATTTAAGTGATTAAACTTTTCACATTAATTTGCTTCACTTTTTCTCTTGTTTTCTATGGTGTTTAAAAGCAAATTCCTGGGTATCTGTACCGCATCCCTTCACACCTCATCTGTGTCTCCAGCAAATGTGGAGAGTTCCTAACATACTCACTTAACCAAACGTTTAGTCATTACCTCTAACAAAATTATAAACTGATTCAGTGTTGTCCTCTAATAACCCTCATCTACCACCAAATATTTCCAGTTTTCTCAAAAATGAATTTTTGCATTGTGTTTATTTGAATCATGATACAAGCAAGGTCAGTACATTTAATGTTAGTATAGTTCTGAGATCTCTATTACTATGTCACATTATTTTCCCCTGTGTCACTCACTCATTGCAGAACCAAAGTCAGTTGTCCTGTGCAATGTGTAATATTTTGGATGTCTGTTTTCTCTGGTGTCATTAACTTGTAACTCTACCTGCCTTATTTCCTGTAAATGGAAGTTAGCTCTAGACCAGTGGTTCTTAGACTTCAGTGTGTATCAGAATCCCTGCAGGGCCTATTACAACACAGATTATCGGGTCCTGCCCCAAAGAGTGTGTTTCAGTTGGTCTAGGATGGGTACTAATAGTTTGTACTTCTAATACGTTCTTGGGAAATGTGGATACTACTGGACTAGCAGGCATGCTTGGAGAACTATTGCTTCTGAACTAAGTTTGGATTACATTCCATTTTTTTTCCTTTTGATGAGCTTCTTAAGCAATGCTGTATGCTTCCTTTTACATCACGTCAGCAGGTACACAGTGTCCAGTCATCACACTTTCAATGATGCTAAGATTTCCCGGTAGATTCAGTAATGAACACTGATATTTAAAAAAAGTAGTTGCGATTTAAAAAGTAACTCATCTCTTCTGTATAACTCCAATGTGTACGCAGTCATTCAGAAAGCATTTACTTTATTTTCACCGTGTGCTTGACGTTGTATAAGGTTATAAAGATGAAAAAGGCATGGTCATGAAGGTGACCCCAACTTCCAGTAACTCTCAGTCTCTGTGGAAAATGGACATGTGAGCTGACTTGTACAGTATTTCATGATCACTGCTATGACAGATATATGCAGAAAGTGTGAAAGTATGGGTGTCTGACACCGAATTCATCGGACTCTTCCCTTATTTAGCACATAATGAAGAAGTGAAAGTGTTGTCTTCCTTTCTTTTGGCTGAAATCAGACATTCACCCCCCCCCACCTCCCAGCGGCATCTCAGATCAAGTACTGTGGCATTGCTGCCTGAGCCATCCTGTGCTCTGACCACAGAGGGTGCAGACAGATTCAGCTTCCTCCTTGCGGGGACTTCTCTAGGTCTAGTGATGCAGTTATGTTAAGGGTGGGAAAATGTGATAAAGGGAAGTGAAAATGGATTTTCAGAAGGGTCTTTGCTAAGGAAAGCCACATGTTATCTCAAGAGGAACAAATGGAATATATACCCTTATTTTACCATGTGCTTCCTTGCCCAAATTTTCAAGGGAAAGATAAAGATGCACGTTATATGTGGGCATAATGATTACATACCATGGGTATAATAATGGGTGTAATAATCCCATCTATAATGTATACAAAAATGTGAGTTTGCATTATACACAACAAAATAGGGTAACTAAGGCAAAAATGTATCCTTATCCCCACAAGCTAACACCTGTGTTTTAAGGATAATCAAATATGCACCTTTCATAGGGCCTCAGTTGTGAATCTATAATATTTTTTGTATATTTTTAAAATCTGCTTCGGACTTTCTGGATTCATACCTGGGATATGAAAATAATTGCTCCTGAAATGAAGGCTTCCTAGGATCTGGTCATCTGAAGTTTTTAGTGACGCAAGGCAGGTGTATGGAGCAATGACCGCCTTATGTGGGTTATTAGGGACCTATCATAATTTTTATTGCTTGATTCTATACCCTCTCAATACCCACATTTCCTGTTTTTTGAAAGAAACTTATTTTCATAGCAGTTTTAAAGTTCACATCAAAATAGAAAGGAAGGTAAAGAGATTTCCCATATACCCTCTGCAGCTTCATAGTTTCCCCATTAACATCCGTCACCAGAGGGATACATTTGTTACAATTGATAAGTCTACATCAACAAATGATAATTTCCCCAAACCCATAGTTTACTTGGGTTCACTCATCATGATGTACATTATGGGTTTGGACAAATGGATAATGATGTATCCGTCATTGTAATATTACACAGTTTTTCATTGTACTTTGCCTATTTATTTCTGTTAATACCCACATTCAGCAACCACTTATATTTTTTTACTATCCATCATTTTGCCTTTTCTGTAATGTCATAGAATTAGAATCATACATTATGGCACCTTTTCATATTGGATTTTATGGTTCCTTTATGTCTTTTCACAGCTTGAGAGCTCATTGTGTTTTCAGTGTCAAGTAATATTGTATTATCTGGATGTACCACAGTTTACTTACTTCTCTACTGAAGTATATCTTGGTTGCTTCTAAGCTTTGGCTATTATGTATCAAGCTGCTGTATGCATCTGTGTGTGCAGGTTTTTGCTTAGGCATAAGTTTTTAGCTTCTTGGGTAAATACTATAAAGCACAATTCCTGGATTGTATGGTAAGAATATGTTCAGTTTATGAGAAAAAGCCAAACTCTCTTCCAAAGTGGTTGTACCATTTTGCATTCCCATCAACAAGGAATGAGAGTTTCTGTTACCCAACATCCTGGTCTGCTTTCTGTGTTGTGAGCATTCCAGGTTTTGGCCATCCAAACAGGTCTGTAGTGGTGCCTTATCTCATTGTTTTAATTTGCTTTCTCTCCGATGACTGAGGATGTGGAACATCTTTTAATGTGCTTATTTGTCATCCGTACATCTTCTTTGGTAAGATATATTCTGAGGTCTTTGGTCCATTTTTAATATGGCTGGGTTTTTTTGTTGAAGTTTTAGTGTTCTTTGTGTATTTTGGATAACAGTGCTTTATCAGATGTATCTTTTACAAATATTCTTCCCCAGTCTGGGGCACTTATCTTCATTTTCTCATGTTTTGAGAGACCAAACAGTTCTGTAGAAAACTAGTCTTGAATGCCAACTCTGTAGAGGGCGCATCCTGTGTGGTGTGAGGGGAAATGTAGGAGGATGTGTATCGATGCTTCTCTCAGTGGAGCTCAAAGGAAAATGCAAATTAACATGAAGAAAAAAGTAGCAGGCAACAGAAGTATTCAGTTTTGTGTCAAATGCCATAGTATTGGGTTGGCCAAAAAGTACATTTAGTTTTTTCCATATGATGGCTCCAGTAGTGCTCGATTGTCTTTAACTTTATGTGAAACAATTTTATTAGACTGTATTGTGACAGCTGTCATAGTGTGCATTTTTAAAAAGCTTATCAGAGATAAGCTTAGACTTGGTGAATTCTCATGCAGCCATTTCAGTATTGAAGATGGAGGGAAAATACACATTTTCAGTGTATGCTTTACTATATCAAGAAAGGTACAAACACAACGGAAATGCAAAAATCCCCAAAGATTTGTGCAGTGTATGAAGAATGCGTTGTGACTGCTAGAACATGTCAAAAGTGGTTTGCAAAGCTTCTTGGTACTATTGACATTTTGGACAAAAAATTCTTTGCTATAGGGCTATCTTTTGCATTGGAAGATGTTTAGCAGCACCTCTGGCCTCTGCCCACTAGAAGCCAATAGCGGGAGATAGCCAACATACTCAAAATATCCAAATCAATAAAGTTATTGGTGACAATGCAAAATGTGTCTTTTATTTTATGGAAAAACTAAATAGACTTTTTGGCCAGCCTAATATATTTATTTATGAGTGCACAATTTAGCAGAAAGATATAAGGTGCACTGAGGTAGAAGTGGGGATCTTTGTGGAAGTTGAAATTAATCTGATCGACCTTGAAAGCTACAGTTAGACCTTCCATGGTAGGGGGGCAAGAAATGAAACTCCACCTGAAAAACAGAATTTAGAGTTACAAAAATTTTAGTTGATATTATAGAGGATAAAAGCATTAATTATGTTTTAGATTTAGTTCCTGAATACTCTCAAAGCCATTGAGAATGGGCTTTCTTTACCCTAAGTGACTAGGACTATAAATCCTATATGGTTCCAAGTGATTCTATTTATAGCATATGGCTGATTTGTCTCTCACAGTGTGTAGGAAGAATAAATTAGCTTGGCATATTTTAAATCATGTTAAGTCTATTATAACATTTTCCAAATATTGTGCCTTGCCATTTAAAAACATATCCTAAAAACATATTCTATATGGTATATCTTTCAAACAAGTGGAATATTTGCCTTGTATTTTATTAGATACTATCATCTTTTTAATGATTGAAACTGTAAAAATATGCTGGTTTTTAAATTTTTACTTTACTTTTAAGGTCAGTTGTCAATTCTAGTTTTATTATTCCTCCTCTGATTATACAGTTTTATTAGTGTGATCCATAACGCATGTTGAATGTAAGTTATCATGACAAAAGGCATTTTTGAACATTGTTAATTTAAATTGCCCATTAGCAAGATCTTTCAGAAGGATTTCATTTTGGATAGGTTTGAGGATAGCTGCTGCTTTTTACAGATGCTACTATCTATTTATTTGGAGCCACCTATGTATCTAAATTATTAGGTGTGAAATCTGCATTTTTACTCTGGCTTTCTAATGATTGGTTTCTGTACTACTCCAGACTCAATTACAAGTGACTAAAACTCAGATATAATCAAAATAAAAGGGGTGGGGAGTGGATGATGTATGTTACTGTAGGTGTTTGGGTTAATTTCAGGCTCAGTTGTATCTAGATGTTCAAGTGATGTTGTCTGGACTGTTTCTGTTGGCTTAGCTCTGCTGGATTCAACCCAATTTCAGTTATCGGCAAATTGTTTCACCTAGAGGTGAAGTTGAGGCACCCCTATACAAGGTATAGAAGGTTGATGCCTGTAGGACTGCCACTTTCACTTGGTGAAAAGCAGGGGCTCTTTCTGAAAGGCAAAGATGCCAGGCTGACAGAGAAGTAGGAGACACCACAGCAGGACCCATGGTTGGTCTTCCGTACAATGATCAGTTTGTGAAAACTGTCTAGATGGGCATTCATCATCTCTCAAGCATTAGGAAGCCCTGGGCTTGACCAATGATTTGGAGGAATCCTAGTTACTTTTTTCTAGATAAAAACAGTTGCCATCATAGAACTCATGCACAATATATAAACTAATTTTAAAGAATGTTGTCATATAAATAACAACCCTATTCTCAATGGTATTTTATATAGCCTTTGCTGGGCAAGTCAAATAAATAGATCTACCCCTCAGTTTCCTTGTCTGTTTAAAGAATACTAATGCAATTAGACTGACTATGCTTTGGGGTCATTTCCATTTCAAAGAACTTGTGGTTCAATGATTCTCTTCCAAAATTGATCACAAGTTGGTTTTACTTTTCTTTGGAACAGGGATATTGAGTGGAAAGAGTAATTGCTCTCAAAAAGCTAAATTCAATAAAACTTTGTGCAGTGATGGAAATGTTCCATGTGGCTATTGAGCACTTGAAATGTGACTGATGTGACTGGGGAAATGAATTTTTCTTATAAATTAATTTTGATTTAAGTTAGAATAGCCACGGCTCCAGAATTATCAACTCGTTTAAATGAGACTTTGTATGAGAAAGGGTTGAAATTAAAAAGAAAACCAAGTGCGTATGTTTGTGCAATGAATTTAAAAACAATTTCCTCCTTCGTTTTCAGTCTCCTGCACATAGCTACTCAAGCTATGACTCGGGCAAAAATGAGAGTGGAGACAGAGGCGCTGAAGACCTGTCTCTAAACAGAGGGGACGAAGATGAAGATGATCACGATGACCACGATGATTCTGAGAAAGTTAACGAGACAGATGGCGTTGAGGCAGAGCGGCTGAAAGCTTTCAATGTGAGTCCTGCCACACTCCCCGTGTGGCTTAATTTTTACCACTTCACTTTCATGTTGTTGCTTATTGGTAAAAGTGGATACTTTAGAGACATGTTTGTTTAATTTACAGAAGGATTTAAAAAGTACATGAAACACTCTTTGCCAACCAGACACCAGAATTGCTGTGTTTTGTTTAGAATTTTAAAGCCAAATGTGAGCTGAAAACTGGAGTTGTGTTGTGTGAGTATGCATGTTTACCTAGTGGATGAAGGGGGCCTCAGCTGATTGCTCCAAAGAGTTCGCCGCCCGTCACCAGTTATTTCTTTTGCTTTCCCAGCTTATCTAATTATGCATGACAAAAGAGTCAGTTGTTTGTTTTCAGAGATTAGTACACCGTGCAGTGTAGCATTGGAGCAGTCTTATTTATCTTTAATAGAGAATTTTATGGGGTGCTTAATTGTCCCAGTCTACTGTTACTTCCTGATTTTTTTTCTGCACAGTAGTCTATACTTTTCTGTCTGTCTTTGTCTGTCTGCCTTTCTCTCTTTCTCTCTTTTTATCCAACCATTTAGAAAGTCTTTAAAGGGTGTTTGATTAAAATTTCTGGCTTTCCATTGCAAAGTTCTCCAGTGAATAAACCAAGAAAGAGTATTTTCCTATCAGTAATCAAGACAGAAAGCTAGGAATAGCAGAGAGCAGCCCTCCAAACCCTTCTCCTCTGTCTCCCTCTTGCCAACAGATGTTTGTCAGGCTGTTTGTAGATGAAAACTTGGACCGAATGGTCCCAATCTCTAAGCAGCCCAAAGAAAAGATCCAGGCTATCATTGACTCATGCAGGCGACAATTCCCTGAGTATCAAGAGCGTGCCAGAAAACGCATACGTACTTACCTCAAGTCCTGCAGGCGGATGAAAAGAAGTGGTTTTGAGATGGTGAGTTTTGAATTAAAACACAGCCCTAGATTCCATCAAAATCCCACATGTACACCATGACACAATTTTTTTTTTCATCTTAGTGTCTTTTTTATTTTTTCCATAATGTCAGGTCAAAGGGGTTCTTGTTTGCTCGTTTGTTTTTCTCCCCCTTCTCCTTTCCATCTTCCTGAAGTATTTATCCCCTTTGTTTATCCGATAAGGAACACCTGGTGAACCCAGTGCTCGCAGGCCCAGTTGATACCATGTCATAAGCAATGAGGGTGATATGAGTAAAATCCCATGAGAACCAGCATCTCATTCATGTTCGTTTTCTTTCTGTTACTACTAAAGTGGACATAAGGTTAATCAAGTCTCGAACTGAAGCATCCGTTGTTGCTATAGATGGCATGTGAGAATGGCTTTTTGTGGAATGAAAGGAAATGGATGGGTCCATCTAAGTAACATCGTTTTCATGCCAACGGTTAACAAATAGCAAGCCTTGAAAATAAAGATCAGGGACTGGAAATCCTCATGTGAAAAATAAGGTTTTGTTGTACTGAGTATATCTGTGTGCTTGTGGATGGTAACATGAGCTTTTATATTCAGCTGGGCTTTAGCGACAGGTGAGACTACACCAGTGTTAGATTACTTATGGGTGCAAATCAGATACCAGTTTTTTAAATTTGATTCTATTTCACCTTGCTCTCTAATTGTTACACCTTTAAATAGTGCATATATTTACAGTGTTTTTTTAATTTCTTTTTTATGTATGTGAGCAGAAATGTACTGGCAATTTTCTGAAATATGTATTTTTTCCCTCTTGGCTCCATTAAAGCCAAAACTGTCAGCATTTGTGATCTGTGCCTCTGGTTTATTCAGTGTGATGGAGTAGGAATTGGTGTGAATAGGAGAGGTTTCAGAGGATGTTTTATATATATATATATATATATACACACACACACACACACACACACATATACACACACACATATATATACACATATATATACGAGAAATCATTTTTCAACTGTAAATAAAATGACAAAAGTAACAAATCTATTGCATGCTATTGATTTTCCTACATTGGCTTGTAAAAATAACTTTGATATTTTTTTAAAAGGAAAATGACTGTTATTATAGAGAAGCCGCCATCTGCCGACATGGTGAGGAGCAGCCGCTGCGGCCCCCACAGGGCCAGTCACTTCATCCACCTGTCCTCAGTCACTTCTCTGGGCTCATAATCATTCCTACTTTATAAAGCTATGACAATAGTATAAATCGTCACATGCAGAACTCTGTGAGCCATTTCTGATACGCAGTAATTGCTAAATAAGTCTTAACTCTGAAAATGTTACCTATCAAAAATTATTTAATTCTTTATCTGAAAAAGCTTACCAGATGTTTGCAGTATAAAAGCACAGAACCCTCCATTTAGATAATTGCTTATCTCTCAGAATCACTATACTGAAATCAGAGTTTGTGGTACAGAAGTCATTTTAAAATGAGAATGGCATAGCTATGTCTGATCAAACTGAATTATAACAATAGAGGTGACGTGATGTAAGAGAAAAGAAAAATGCTTGAAAAAAAGCTATGTTCCCCATTACTGAATTATTAAAAAGTTATTACCACTTACCCAATAGGAGAAAGATGATAGACAACAAGAATATCGAAACAGGTATAAAAGCCCAGAATCCTGGCATTGACATTCGATTGAGTTCGGGACTACTAAGCAGTTGATATGAAATTCCAGTTAAAACCATGTCTCATTCAGAGGAGAAAATACAATATATACCTTCCTTTTTTTAGTAACAATAAAGATAATATTATGTGTCAATTTTTTTATTTTAACAGCATCTAACATTACTTTTTTTTTTAAATCTTTTAAGTTTAGAGATTCTTCTCTTTGGTAAAATGTAATTTTTCATGGTACAAATTTCTTATTAATCATTATTTTAGAGAAAAAATCATTTTCATATAGAATTCTTAATTTCTCCAAGGCATATTTGAGACATTCATGGGTGTTTTTCATTGATGGTATTTATTTACTTCAATGAACATATGTTTGTGGTTTGCACAGGGAGCAGAAAATTGACTGCTTCAAAGTAAAATTGCTCTATAAACTGATCAATACATGTGTAATGCACACAACATTATATAAAGTAATAAGGAGAAACAGGTGTTTGACCTGTTAATTATGAAAATATAACATGTTCCCTGATTATGATGATGCATTGAGATGAAAGTTGTGGCAAGTGAAATGCTTAAGATATAATGCAAGACCTAATATAATTGTTAAATGAACAACATGGATGAAGGCTGACATTCTAGGTTAGCCCATTTTTTATACATTACTCAGTAATGGACTATTAGAAATAAAAAATCTACCATCAGGAGGACACTCGGAGTTTTGATTTGTTTTTGTGTCACTTCGTGGTCATGGAACCTGGGGAGAGTTGTGTGTCATTCTGAATAGTCATCTTTCTCTAGAATAGATAGGAAAAGGCCATGAGTAGGACAGATTGTAATCACTACTAAATATTGTACATGAATAGTTCTGAATAGTTCATGAATAGTCATCATAATGTTTAAATTTGGTATAATATTAACAGGTATTTTTAAAAATTGAAACAACATTAAACAAACCATCTTTTCTATTGTGTTTAGTGCAGGTAGACATGAAGAAAATGGATCGTTTTCAGTAGGTGATTGTTTTCACATGCAAATTACTCTACAATACTTAACAAGTCAACAAGGCAACCTAAAGAAGTTTTTAATATAGTTTTAAAATGGGATTGTTGGGTGCAGGATTATTTGGTAAGGGATTCTGTATTATAAAATGAAAGTGGCATTCAATAAACTTAGTTCTTCCAGTGAGTCAGGATGTCTAGGCCAGGGGACTACTAAAATAGAGTGAAATACTAAATTATATGTTTCCTGCTGACTTTGATTAAGAAATCCAAAGAAGTATCCCCATAGAAGTGCTTTATCGCAGCATATTTTAGTACTGTACTTGAGAATCTTGGCATTCACTTTGACTAATTTTCTGCTGTCATTAATACAAAATCTATTTATGTTTAATTATTTTGCACTGTCCCTCAAGAGTTTACATTTCAACAGATACTTTTAATTGACTGCCTACAATAATTAGAGTATGTGTTTGTGCATTCTTATTTAACAGGAATTATCAAGACCACACAGATTTTCATGCCCAAAGCAGCCAAAATTTCTGTCATGACTGTAAATATTTTCCATAGTACATGAAATATAATAACTGTATTATGATACTTTCTACACATTTTTCACATTATTACCAGTTCATTGTTACCAAACATCTCAAATCATAAAATCCTTAGTGTTGAATACAAAAGAGCATCTATTATGAAAAATTAATAAGTTTGATCTGGACTACTGTCCTAGTGTTAATTAGATTTTAAAAACCCAGTGAGTTAAACAGCTAGTAAATTCATCTTTAGACAAAAATATTGGATTGTTACTGATTCTGTTGTGTGGCTTTGGCAAAATACTTCAGCTACATACTTTTTGAAGGGTATTTGTTGATCCAGAAAAGAAATGAACCTCAAGTTGTCCGGATCCTGAATTCAAAAGCACCTCTAATGGGTGTGGTTGGCCCACACATGAGTTATATGATATGGTTTCTCTTCTAACTTTATGAGTTTGTATTGTTAGAGACTGTTTCACCATGCTGCATACTTTTAATACACGTTTATAAAACTCAAGTGAAAATTTTGGGGGAGGTAATCTCTTGGACTCTCAGTCCTTCATTCCTCTTATATCTTATATTTTGCCACTGTACTAAGTTAGATCAAATATCCTAAATATTTGAATTCAGAAAAGTCAGCATCTTGAAAAAGTACCCATTTATTTGCTTTTTAATATTATATAATTGACTATGTGTGTTTGAAACAATAAATCTCATGCAATGTTTTTGTAAAACTTTGCCAAGGACATTGTCCATTGAGCTACTTAATATCCACTACAAATGACTTTATTTCAGAAATTTCTTCTAGAAGGTAATACAAGAGAAAAATGGTTTCTTCTGCAGAGACTGCTTTTATATTTTCTCATCCCTAGGACTTGGTGTAACTTTCATGTTCACTTTTATGCCTGCCTGCCAGGGAGTTCAGAGTCTTTCTAGGGTCCCAATTATCTTTTTTTTAAAGTATTTTATTTGTTTATCTTTAGAGGGGAAGGGAAGGGAAGGAGAGAGGGAGAGAAATGTCAATGTATGGTTGCCTCTCATGCTTCCCCTGCTGGGAACTGGCCTGAAACCCAGGCATGTGCCCTGACTGGGAATCGAACCATGATCCTTTGTTTTGCAGGCCTGCACTCAATCCACTGAGCTATACCAGCCAGGGCCCAATTATCTTTTTGCTTAATTTATTTTAGTGTGCATATTTTCTTGGTAGATCTGATATCTATTGTAGGGAAAACTGAGATATAAATTTTAAAAACAAATATGTATGTAATCTAATTATGGGAAAACCATACTTTCATACCATCTTCTAAATTCTTATTCTTAATATTTCTTTTTAAATACATTCTATCATAACTTTTTCAGTAACTTTGATATCTGACCTTCTGATCTTAGTTCTTTCATCAAATAATATTTAATGTTTAGGAAATGGTACATTTTTAAGGGAACCTGACTAAGCACACCATTTGCTTCTACTCGTCTAATGCAGCCCAAAGTAGAGGGATCAGAATTTGTTTTTAATTCACAGCTTCCCTGATATCGGAAGCATTGCAAATGCTACAGTGACACTTGCTATTTTTTTTAGCAAGTAAGAGATATTATAAAAAAATGAACAAGTGCTTCTTTAAAGTGAAAAATTAATCAGAAATATATCCAGCCCTTCATACAAGATCCTGATTAAAAAGTTCATAAACCTGTATAGCCAGTATTATTTAGAACATTGCTCCATCAACCATCCCAGGGCTTCCACATTTTGTTTTCCTTCTTCACTAGGAAGAAAATTTCTTCTCTTCTGCATAAAAATGTCTCCAGATCCCAAGGAAATATTTAATGTCATAACTCCTCTTTGACAATCCGAGTCCGTCTTTCTTCACTAGATTTTCTGAAAAATTATTTTACACTCATAGATCATACCCATTACCACCAGCTCCCTTGGTCATTCCTCACATTAAAATTCTAGTTCTCACCTTATTGAATTTGTTCCTATGAAGATCACATGAGTACCTTTGCACCAAATCCAAGGATTGCATCCTCAACTAAATCGGCCCCATTTCCTTAAGACTCTTGTTTCTATCCCTCCTCTTTCACTTTTATTTTCTTCTGGACACTTTCTAAAATTCTGGGCTTGGCCAGGTACTACTGCACATGGTCCTCAGAAGTCTGCCCCCATGGCTTCAGAAGTCTGCCCCCATACACTGTACTTCACTCTCAAGTAGAGTCCCAGTCATCTAGCAAGCCTTGGCATTTCATTCAAATGGCAGCCAGACATTTGACAAGTTTACTGTTATATCTTCCCTGACCTCTTTTTAAATTTTTTCAGTAATACTCAACATACCTTACTATATTACTTCCAGGCATACACCCCAGTGATTTGACATTGCAGAGCTTACTAAATAAGTGATCATCCCAATAAATCTCACACCCATCTGACCCTACAGTTATTGTCTGTGATCCCTAAGCTGTACTTTAAAGCCTCATAAAAATTCTGTAACAACTAATTGGTACTTATTAATTCTCTTACCTTTTCACCCATCATTCTCCATTACTCATTCTCTTCACCGATATTCTACCTTATCTACCAAAGCACTGGTAAATTCCTCTGGACTTGTCTTTCACACCAGTGTTCATAAACTTGAAATGAGATTTTTGACTATTTATTACAAGTATGGCTTGCATCCTGCCACTCACTGAATTCTGTTTATTCTCCCTTTGCTGAATTTCCCAAATCATTCCTGTAATTCTGAATTTTACCTGCTATAATTTTAATTCTATCTCTTTCTATTTCTTACCTATATTCTTGCATAATCTTTTAAACTCAGTTCCGTCTCATACTCCCTCCCTCCTTGTCTGTTCCTAGGCAGGCACAGAACTAGGATTTGTGCCTGAAATGATAAAATTTGAGGCCTTTTTAAAAAGAAAAGTAAATCAAAATTATAAGCAAAAAATAGGTAGAAAGATACATATTTACATATAGTTAGAAAAGATAGCACACACAGAGAAAATAATTTTAAAACAGAGGTTTTGAAGATTCAAACCCTTTTCTTTCAACATCTCCTGGGAAAAATTTCAGGCAAACTTGCATATAAATGCTTCTTGATTTTTACTTGGCTTCTAAGAAAGTGCTTAAAACATCTAGAGATTTGGGGGAAACCCATCAGATTGAGGGGTCTTGGTTCCTCAAGTTCATTGGTTTTATGAAAAAAGCTCCTTTTGCCACTGGAGCAGTCTTCCTCATTTCTGGCTTTGTTGGTGTCAAACATTGCCATTTTAGAACAAATTCTAAACTTTCTATGTTAAGTATAGTCTTTTGAAACTGAGAGGCTAAGTTTTATTTCCTGGCTTAGCTGAATTCCTATACAATTTTACATGATATTTCTGAGTCCCCATTTTTTTCAAAGGAGAGGACTGTTGGAGTATTACATGTAACAATGTATATAAAATGTTTAGCATATAATCTTGCCTCTTTCCTTTAATATGCTCAACTGTTTTCTTTAACACAATGAGCCACCAGGTATGGGCTTGCTGCTTTTTCTCTCAGTGTGTGCTCTCCCGGTTCATTGATTTTTTTTCCTGACTCAGGAATTATGGATACTATTGTCTCATTATTCCTAAATGTACTAAAATTGAAGGATGACTAAAATAATAGCCAAATAGTTGTTAGAGTTATTCATTCTTGCATCTTTTAGTTTTAGTAAATTGTTGATTTGAGTCTTACGGAATACCACACACACTGCAACCCACTTCCCTCTGCAAATACATACAAATCCCAAGTGAAATGTAATTTTTAAATACCTTGTTAAGCTCAAAAGAGAGAAAAGGAAACTCCCAGGCCATGAAATTGATAGAAACCTCATAGCCAGAATTGTAAACTCTTAATTGGATAGGGTAGTAGACTATGAAGGTAGAAAAAAATGGGGTCTGAATACCCACTCAAGTTCAGGAGATGTGGATTTTTGTGTGTGACTAGGCAGGAACATGAACTGAAAACTGTGTGTGAAGCCTGGGCCCTGGAAGGGCTGCTTCTTTATCAAAGGGGAATTCAATTGTCCAATTACAACTTTGAGAAATAATATAGGTATCACAAACATTGAAATGGAATGGAAACCTTACAGGTAGATTAAATAGAAGATAAGATTCAGCCAGAGAGAAAATCCATTAATGTAAAACTATGGACATTACTCACAGAAAAAAAGAGAAAGAAAATATGAAAAACAAAATTTAAGCTGGAAAAGAGAATGATAAAGATATATCTAAGAGCCATTCCAGAGAACTTAAAAAAGGACAATATTCAAGCAGATGAGGTGGAAGAATTTTTTAGTATTGAGTAGACCATTGAATCCCAAGAACAGAGAAATAGACCAGTCCTGAGCAGCATAAAAAACAAAAACAAAAACAAAAACATTCATCCATACATATCACAGATCAGTCCTGTAATTTTGGTTTTACATATATCACAGTAAAAACCACAGACCCAAGTAATTATTCTTAAATGCCACAAGGAAGAAACAAGAGATTATCTAAACCAGAAGAACACAATGAACACATTTCTTGTCCTCAAAAATCAATGTCAGAGACAATCTTCAAAATACTAAGGAAAAAAGTCTTTACAATTTTTAGAGAAAACACTTTTAATCTGTAAATCAACATGCAGCTAAACGCCACTTCCAGGGTGGGGAAGAAAGAGGTGTTACAGACCACTACTGATGTTACCACTCACAGGCTGTTTCTGGACCAACTCCAAAGTCCTCTGAGAATAAGGAACTGGACCCGGAAGGAAGCAATGGAAAACTAGCAGTGCCGGTGAGGATTTCGGAAGAAAAGCACTCCGATTTTATAGCCAGTGGATTTGGTTTCGGTCTGTGTCATTGGTCACTTGTGGACCTTGTAAACCTGAGCTTTAGTTTCCTTACGGAAAAAATGCAAACACATGCCACTTATCTTACACATGTAAACCAACAGCACTTGACATAACGATGTAAAAAAACTCCTACCTCACCCAGTGTGTGGTGTCTGAGGAACACGATAAAAGGCAATTTAATCTGAAATTCTATGTCGTGGTTCCCTGTGCTGGGAAAGCCTCAGTGTCTCTGTTGACAACTCGGAGAACTGGATCCAGTATGTCTTTATCTACTTAATCCACACTTGTAGCTAAGAGCAGCCCTATATCTTTCTTTTTTCTGTGTGCTCATTTTACTTGTGACACCTGTAGTTTTATTTTATTCTGTCTCATGTTACTTCTACTTACGTATGGACCTTAGCTCCCTAATAGTAAGTTACGTTTCTTGAGTCCTGTGCTGCTTAATTTGTGCATATCTTTATCACCCACAATGTTGTATACACTGCAATTCGTTGCTCATGAAAACTGCTCAGTATATGTTCAGTTCAACTAAAATTATTGAATGAAAGATGAGTGAGTGAATGGATATTTATTCATGTGTTACTTTGTGTTAGAAATTAGTTGGGAGATAAGCTAGTTTTTATTATGTGCTGTGTGTCTCACAGTGTTCTGCAATTGGTATTTGGATTTAAAAGCTACCGCTGACTGAAATTCTAGCCTAATATATTTTAAATCTTTAGGGGGTATTTTCCCCCAAAGTAGACAGTTATATAATATTTAATATCAACTTTCTTTTTAACTCCTGAAACACTCTTTAAAAAATATTTTCATCTATTTGGTCATTAGCGTGAATAGGTAGTAACATGAAATGTCTAAATATGATTTTGTATAGTTTTAGGTTTCACATGTCAGCTATTAGGGAAAAGATGCCATGGTCCACAATAATCATAAGTATGTATAGTCACTTATTTTCAGAATTAAAAGATGTTTTTTAGTGGAGATTTAAATAAATGGACACTTAGTTAAAAATGAAAATATGGTATTTTGGTTCATAATTTCCTTTATCCTGTCTTGATTAGAGGTTTTTTCCTATGACATTAGCTAAACTGGACTGTAGGTATTAATTTTGTAAATAGAAGGTCTGTTCAGAAAAAGTCCAGACATTGTTAATACAACAAGAATGGCTTGTGCAACACTGACGTAACCTGGCAGCCAAGGAGAGTGGACTGAAATGCACATGCGTGAACAATGACAACTTCACTGTACTAGTCAGTGGGGGTGGTAGACACCATTGAGTGAGCATATGTACTGTGTGGCCATCACATTTAAAATGAGCAAGTAGAACAACAAATGTATCAAATTTTGCATTAGTTTGAACATTCCTCTGCGGAAACTATTCAGATGATTCAGAAGGCTTCTGGGGACAGTGCAACTAGTGAAGTGCAAGTAAAAGTGTGGCACAAACACTTAAAGATGATAAAAAAATCTTCTGAGAGTGATCCACATTCTGGAAGGCCTACATCAAGAACACCTGAGAATGTTGAACATGTCCGGGTTGTAATCAACAAAGATCAATGACTGACGGTGAGAACCAGAAGCTGATCTGGGGATTCCCAAAACTGCTATGAAATTTTGACACAGGTTCTTGGCATGAAACATGCCGTGGCCAAATTTGTTCTGTGGCCTCTGCTACCGGAGAGAAGGAACATCATGCTGCACTTACTAATGACTTGATTCAAACTGCTACCAATGAACCAGATTTCCTCAAGGAGGTCATGACCAGAGATGAATCATGGGTCTTTGGCTATGATCTGGAAATGAAGGCCCACTCATCCTAGTGGAATTAGTCTGAGCCTGATTAAGGTGCAGCAAAGTCACAGTAAGATCAAAACCATGCTAATTGTGTTTTTTGATTGGGAAGGTGTTGTCCATGCTAAGTATGTCCCACCAGGCCAAACAATTAATATGGAATACAATCTCAATGGTCTTCATTGGTTGAGAGATGCAGTATGATGAAAACAGCAGCAGCTACGGTCAACTGGTGATTGACATCTTCATTAGCACAATGCGCCTGCTTGTGCATCACGTCTCATGCAGAGTTTTTTGGTGAAACATCAAATCACCCAGGTGACTGAGCCCCACCCACAGTCCAGATTTGGTGCCCTGCAACTTCTGGCTTTTCCCAAAACTAAAATCACCATGGAAAAGGAAGAGATTTCAGACCACTGATGAGATTCAGGTAAATGTGATAGGGCAGCTGATGGCAATTCCAAGAAAGGATTTTGTAGAATATTTTCAACAATGGAAAAAAGGCTGGTAGAACTGTGTGAGGTTCCAAGGTGCCTACTTTGAAGGGCACTGAGGTATCATTGTCCTATGATATATATATATATATATATATATATATATATATATATATATATATATATATATATATAAAATCAACTGTAATTTCCCACATCTTTGTGAAAGATCATTATTAAAGGGCAATAATGTTTTAAAATCAGGGTCAAAGCATAGAGCATTACTTCATAGTAAAATATTTATAGTCAAACCATTGATGAAGATTAGTTAGAATTTTTAAAAACCACATTAAAAACTCCTTTTGAATTAGCTGAGAGAATTTTGTTGAGAAACTGGAAAGCCCAGTGATTCACGTACAGCTCTCAGGGCTCAGATGTCAGGGTTTGGTGCTCTCACATTAACTATGCTTCTCTCTTGTACTGCTGAACCCTCAGATGGGTCCTCACTACCTGTTGGGAAATACCACCATTAGCAACTCTTAGCCTCTGTCCTTAAAACTTATGATCCAAGAGCAGTCTTCCAGCTTCAGGATGGTTACCATAAAAAGGACCTAGATTGGCCCTTTTGGGTCATGTGTCCATCCCTCAGATCAGGCCCCGGGAAGTACATGGTGAACTCCCATTGTTAGGACTGATTGTTCAGTCCTAAATCATGTGGCAGGGTCAGTTCAATGAAACGCTTTGCTGATAATTTCCACCAAAACCACGCAGGGTAAGCTAAGGACTATTGACTTGCTATTTTAATCCACGTTCACCACCCTTACTTGATTGAAGTCTTGGCTCAGTGGTTCAGGATTTGTAACCTCCCAGGTTTTGGAAGCATGATAGTCTATGTATTCTGTTTATTGTAGAACACTGACAGTGGGGTCTGAGCAAACATTCCAAATACAAATATATTATTTCTACTACATATGTGAATGTGCATGGAAAGTAAAAAAAGATTGTAAGTGTTCTCATGTCATTTTTATGCCAAATGAGTTTGCCCCAAGTTGCTAAAAAATCTTTCAGTTTATACCATATTAGGATTTCAAAAGTGCCGATAAAATGTTGAAAGTCTATAATAAACCTGCTTTGTTGGATGTGTCATACCCTACGTGCTAGGCATTGTACTAGCTTGTAAAGTAAATTCTGTGATGGTGGAGACAGTATGGTTTATCCCCATGTCTTTGGACTTGCAGCTCCTGACATATAGAAAGCACTCATTAAATATGATTGTTGAATAAATAAGTGAAGATATCAATGATATTATGTACATTATGACTTCATGGAAGTAATTTTAACAACTTACCTGTGAATACAGAGATGATTTTTTTTTATTCCAAACTTACTGACTCAACCTCAGTTTTGCCATTTATGAAAATAAAGATAATGATACTTGGTGGGATGAGTGAGACTCAGAAATTAAATAGTAAAAGTGGTCAGACAGATTGCAAGTGGTTGATTACACAGTCATGTCCAGGTCAATCTGACTTAGTTGCTAAACTGTTAATTTATTCCATGGATGTCTATAAATGAAGCTACATAAACTCCTAAACTCCTAAGCTTAGAAGCTGAGACTTTCTATGCAGCCTAACAATCATACCTTTATGTGTAGACATACCATTTTGGGGAGATAGACTATGTGAATCATCTAATCTACAGAATTATTTTTTAAAAAATATATTTTATTGATTATGCCATTACAGTTCTATTCCCCCCTTCATTCCCCTCCACCCTGCACACCCCTCCCCCACCATTCCCCCCCTTTAGTTTATGACCACGTGTCTCACCTTCTTTAGATTCTATATTTCCCAATCTACAGAATTCTTAAATCATTTATTTTTATAAAATAACAAGATTAGTAGAAACAACCTTAATGTAAGGCCATACCTAAACTTTGACTACTGAATAATTTGTGGTCTTTATTTTGAAAGAGCTCACTCCACTCACAGTCTCGCGTGGATGTCACTATTGCTGTCAGTCTGGTCTTGTCTAATACTTAATTGAAATGTACCTAAATGCTAGAGTCTAGAAACCGTTGCACACTAACCCCTGAATAGAGTCTTGGAGTTTTTATTTCTTTGGCATTTTTATAATTTTGAAAATCCTAAAGCATCTGACATAGACAGCAGAAGTTCAGAGGACTCTAACATTGCTTTGTTTGTACTTTTAACATAAAAAATTGGAATAGTTTGTTGGTGTGGTGATACACTTTACATGCACATGTAAGGAAACACATTTACACTGTGCCAACAGCAATCACGTCTGAAGTCCCCAATTAAAATGTGATTTTTTTGAACTCCAAAAGCTCCATGTGACAGTTTAGCCATCTGTTTAATGTAACAGCCACCACTGATTTGGGCATAGATAATTATTATGATAAGGACAGTGCTGGGGAAAGATCAGCTCATCCCAGTTGAGAGTGACAGTTAATTAAGAAGAGATAATTAGTGAGGGGTGGTTAGTGCTGTATTATGTCCTGGGAAAGAAATAGGTATAAAATCTTCTCAGTCTAGATGTAAATCATGTAGAACGCAAGACTATAGACATTTGGAATCATTATTTTGTCCAATATGTATATTAAAATATCACATATTAATAAGTAGCACATTTTCTGAGCTATATTCAACCAGGAGAAGTATTGTTTTCATAAATTATCTTTTGAATTCTTTGCACTGAAATTTTTTGTCCAAGTATTTTTCTCTCAAGTTACTGCATGGAGCTTTTGTGTTACACGGCCATCCTTGCTGCTGTGAGACGAAGTCTTCAGCCCTCGTCTCTAGTGGAATCTGTGACTACAGCCCCTAACACACTTGGCTAATTCTCCGCCAGGAAGACCTAAAAGCAGAGATGCTTCTGCTCTGTGAGTTCGCTCTGTGAGTTTTAAGGAGCATTAGTCTTTATTATCAGCTCATTGGGGATTTCTAGTAGGATTGTCTCACAGGAGAGAAAGAACTCTGCCTGCCTCCTCATCCTCATTTTGGGTATGAAACTCAGCTTTATTATGTTTTGTATACAGTAGTTTCTTGCCATTTCCGGTTATTCCAACCTGAAATTTTCGAAAATTTAGATGGTGTCTGTGTAGCCCATGTGACAGAACTTAGATAAGTGACATTTTATCTTTGGGCTCTTAGTGAAGAGGGTTTTAAAGAATAATGAGATAATTAGGATTTCAGTCATCACCTTAAGAGAAGGATTTTAGAGAGATCCTCATAGTCCTTTGCTTAAATGTGAAGTGGATTTTTCTCTAAATAAATTCATCTGCAGGAATATGTAATACATAAGAGCTCTAGCTTTGTTTAAGCTCACCGAGGCCCTATCTGTAAAATGAGAATATGCAATTATTTACTATGGATTATTCCCAACTTATCATCAGATTTAGATATCAGTCCAGGTGTTTCCACATACATGGGTGTGTGATCTTCAGTAAGTTACAACCCCTCATAACTTTAATTTGTTCCTAAAATATGAATAGTATATAAGTACTTTTCTCAAGGGTTGTTTGGAAGACTGAATTAGATAATGAATCTAAGCTTTTTGTATTAATGCCTACACATCCTAAGCACATGTGTTATTAATATTAATTTTAAAATTAAATTACTGGTTTCCTACTTGGAAGAACATATTTTATTATATATTTGAGTTGTAATAGATTCTTTGAAAAATACACATATATTCTTTAAATTGTAATACAGGTTTTATTAATTCATTCTTCTCTGCTCTTTAATGAGTTTGAATCATTTTTTATGGTTGCAATACTTACACGCAAAGGGCTATCTTTGTTGGCTTATGTATTAGTTGAGCAGAGCAGTTTGTCAGGATCTTTCTCTAGAATAGTTTATATTATTAATGACAAATTATGTAAAGAGAATTAGACTGTCGAGAATTGGGAGACATGAAACCTGGCTTCAATATTTAGTTCCATTTGTCCTTTGGCAAATTACCTAATCTATCAGGGTATAAACTTTTTCAAACTTAAGATAAGAAACTCATTCCAAATAATTTCTACAGCCCTTTGCAGTTACTAAATTATAATTCTATAATAAACCCAGAGCAACTTTATTTTCAAAATGATACTATTTAACTATTGACAATTACTAATCATACATCTTTGCATTTACTTTTTTTCCTATTTAATAGGAAACCATACATGATTGCTTTATCTTGAAGTTGATTTTTTCTAAAATCTTGAAATAATTGGGTTATTCAGTGACCTTTAAAAATATCTGGCTCCACTTATTCTAGCTTTCAAGGAGACCAATTTAATATATCTGGGAAAGACCCAACTCTATGATTTTCTCTGAAAGGAAAATTATATAAATTATCATGTATAACAACTTGTACTATTCTAGTAAAAGTTATTTTCCATTTTACTTTAAAAAAAAGCAGAATTTGAAAAGAATTGCTACTGATTTTAATTGAAGGGATATTTTGTCTTGTCTCTGTGTTCAATTTTTATACTGTTAAGAAATTTTTATGTTTATTACTCAGTCTAAAAATGTGCATATTATACACTTATGTATATACTTCCAAAATTATTCCACATTTTGAATAGCTACCTAATAGAGAAAAATAGTTAACAAAGAACAGAAGTACATTCTCTGAATTTCATGTAGCTATCAAGAATTATTTTATTCAGATTCTCTTAATTCAGTCCCTAGAACCAGATGAAGGATCTAATATAATAGTTTATAAAGGTGTGAACACATTTTCTATCTGAACAATGCTAGCTCTAGTAAAAAAAAAATACAGATTTTCCCCCTATAATGGAATCTTGTTATTCCAGTGTTATCACAATACCTTTGCCTCAAAACATAATTCAATTGAAAAGGACATTTAGTACCTAAATCCTATGTGGCTTAGATTATAACTTGGAGCCTTGCTGTGGCCATCTTTGAATGAGACACTGGTTTTCTAGATTAATATATTTCTTATTCTAGGCTAAAGTATCTTATCCACACTCATCAAAGTACAGAATAAAATCAAGAAAAAATACGAGTTTTAAAATTATATGTACATATTTGTGGCAATTTTTTTAGGTTTACCTCATTTGACCCTCCTCTCTTTCCAGCATACAGCCCTAGCTTTCTCATTTCTTTTTCAAAATTGCTGCTGCCACATTTTCCCTTCCATCTCAGGGTCTCTCTTTTCTTTTGTAAAAATGGCATTCAAAATATCCTAATGCTTTATTGTCAAAGTTTTCCAGCTATCATTTCAGACATCTCACAGAGTTAGCTGGTGGAAACTGTACCCTATTCCTTTCCAATCTATTGTCTACAGCGGTTGCTTTGGGGTGGAAGCAGAAAGAAGTTCACTGAGGCAGCTATGGAAACTACTACCTGGTTCCATAGCTAGGTAGTTCCTGTTCTCTTTTTACACTAGACAGGTTGCCGTGAGGAGTATCTATTCACACACTGTGGCCTGGATCCAGACATTCTAGAATATTGTTTGAGACATGAAAGCCATGGTTCAGTTTGCTACATGACATTTTATAAGCCAGAGTTAGCAAAATGAATCAAGTACCATAAAGCAATTCTCATATTTATTCATTTACAAAAAAAGGAGACAGGTCAGTTCAGAGGCTTCTAATAAGTGGTATCTCTACATATTTCAGATTGAGACTTTGAAGACCATAAAGTGGCACACCAATGTGTATGCTGGATTCCCAAAGGAACTTTTATTTTGTAATTTTATATTTTCCTGTCTCATCTGGTATAACTTTCATATTATTTCTTATCTTTCATTTGCTTATCTTCATCAGAAAAACTGTTCAAGGATCAATAAATCCAGGAGCTGTTTCTTTAAAAGATAAACAAAATTGACAAACCTTTAACTAAATTCATCAAAGAAAAAAGAGAGAGAGGACCCAGATAAAGTCAGAAATGAAAGAGAAGTTACAACCAATATCATAGAAATTCAAAGAATTTTAAGAAACTACTATGAACAACTATATGCCAAGAAATTGGACAACCTTGGTGAAATAAACAAATTTCTAGAAACATACCACCTGCCAAAACTAAATCAATAAGAAGCAGAATGCTTGATTAGACTGATGACAACTAGTGAAATTGTAGCAGTAATCCAAAAACTCCCAGCACACAAAAGCCCTGGGCCAGATGCCTTCATAGGTGAATTTTACCAAACATTTAAAGAAGAACTTACTCCTTTCCTTCTCAAACTATTCCATAAAGTTCAAGAAGGAAGATTCCCAAACTTATTTTAATGAGGCCAGTATCATCCTAATTCCAAAACAAGGTAAAGACACAACACAGAAAGAAAACTACAGGCCAATACCTATGACAAACATAGTTGCTAAAATCCTCAACAAAATACTGGCAATCTGGATTCAAAAATACATAAAAAAATAAAGACCGTACATGATGATCAAGTGGGATTCATCCCAGGGATGCAAGGATAGTACAGTATTTCTAAATCAATAAATGTAATACACCACATAAACAAAATGAAGGGCAAAAGCCACATCATCATATCAATAAATGCTGAAAAAGCATTTAGTAAAACCTGGCACCCATTTATGATAAAAACACTCAGCAAAGCCATAATGAGAAACCTACAGCCAACATTATACTACAGTCAAAAATGAAAAGTTTTCCTCTAAAGATCAGGAGCAAGATAAGAGTCCTCTCTCACCACTTTTATTCAACATAGTCCTGGAAGTTCTAGCCGCAGTGATCAGACAAGAAAAAAAAATAAACGCCATCCAAATTGGAAAGGAGGAAGTAAAACTGCCATTATTCCCAGATGTCATGGTAGTGTATGTAAAAAACGCTATAACCTTCACCAAAAAACTACTTGACCTAAGTGAATTTGGCAAAATAGCAGATACACAGTTAATATTCAGAAATCGATGGCATTTTTGTACACCAACAATGAAATATCAGAAAAGCTGAAAAATAAATTCTACTTACTACAGCAACAAGAAAATAAAGTACCTAGGAATAAATTTAACCAATGAGGTAAAAAACCTATATTTGGAAAACTACAGAACACTGAAGTAAAATTAAGGAAGATACAAATAAATGGAAGCATATACCATGTTCATGAGTTGGAAGAATTAACATCGTGAAAGTGTCCATACTACCCAAAGCAATCTATAGATTCAATACAATTCCTATTAAAATACCAATGGCATATTTCACAGAGCTAGAAAAAATATTTCAAAAGTTTAATGGACAAAAAAAGACCCTGAATGGCCTTGGCAATCTTAAAAAAGCAAAACAAAGTAAGAGGGATCATAATACCCAATATCAAACTATACTACAAGGCAAAACAGTCTGGTACTAGCATAAGAACAGACACATAGATCAATGGAACAGAATAGAGATTCCAGAAATAAATCCAGTCTCTGTGGTCATTAATATTTGACAAAGGGGGCATGCACTCACAATGGAGTAAGAATAGCCTCTTCAATAAATGGTGTTGGAAGAACTGGACTGGTACATGCAAAAAAATTAAACTAGACTACCAACTTATACACCAGAATAAATTCAAAATGGATTAAAGACTTAAATATAAGTCGTGACACCATAAAAGTCCTAGAGGAAAATATAAGCAGTAAAATTTTGGATATCCCACATAGTAATATTTTTGCCAATGTATCTCCTAGGGCAAGGGAAATAAAGGAAAAAATAAGCAAATGGGACTATATCAAACCAAAAAGCCTCTGCACAGCTAAAGAAACCATCACCAAAATGAAAAGGCAGCCCTGCCTTGTATAGCTCAGTGGATTGAGCATGGACCTGCGAACCAGAGAATCGGTTCCCAAATCTCCAAAATATATAAAAAACTCATATGACTCAACACCAGGAAGACAAACAATTAAAAAATGGGCAAAAGATCTGAATAGACGCTTCTCCAAGGAGGATATATAGAGGGCTCATAGACACGTGAAAAGATGCTCAACATCACTAGCCATCAGAGTGAGGCAAGTTAAAACCACAATGAAATATCACTTCACACCTGTCAGAATGGCCATCATTAATAAATTAAACAACAAGTGCTAAGGATGCAGAGCAAAGGGAACCCTAGTGCACTGTTGGTGGGAATGCAGACTGGTGCAGCCACTGTGGGAACAGTATGGAATTTTCTTAAACCGAAAATAGAACTGCCTTTTGACCCAGTGATTCTGCTGCTGGGAATATACCCAAAGATCCTGAAAGATCAGTTCAGAATTTAAACACCCCAGTGTTCAGGCGGTGCTATTTACAATAGCCAAGTGCTGGAAACAGCCTAAGTACCCATCAGTAAATTAGTGGATAAAAACACTGGGGTACATTGACACAATGGAAAACTATGCAGCAAAAAAAAGAAGGAATTCCTACCTTTTGTGACAGTGTGGACAGAACTAGAGAATATTATGCTAAGTGAAATAGGCCAGGTAGTGAAAGACAAATGCCATATGATCTCACCTGTAAGTGGAATCTAATGAACAAAGTAAACTAATGAACAAAATAAAACCAGAGACATGGAAACATGGAGCAGACTGGAAGTTAAGAGAGAGAAGGTGGGAGGGGGACAATCATGGAAAGAAGAGGAAGGGACTAGACAAAGAACATGTATGAATGACCCATGGACATGGACAATAGTGTGGGACTTGACTGTGGGAGTGGAGGGGGATGGGAGGAGGAGGGCAAAGAGGGAGAAAGGAAGTCAACTGCAGTAGGATAATAATAAAAAATGATAAATTGGTCAATATCATTAAGTACTTCATCTTTCAGTTAGATGATTTTTTTATGTAACCATGAGAAAAGAGAATAGAAATCTTTCAGATTATCACAAATGATAATGGAGAGTTGAAAACAATGTATAGTTATGAACTTAGTTGGGGGGGTTAGTTAATTTCCATGTGGGCTACATAGAAGATAGGTTTTTAACATATACTATTAATATGAACTCATAAATAAAACACGTAGGCACATACACATCTCATATGTAGAACATAATTTTTTTGTTATAGCAGTATTCTATTTCTGACTTTTTAGCTTGCATTCAAACTGAAGTATCTTAGAGGGTTTTGTCATATCAATTGTCACAACTTAGACTGTAAATCTTCATAATATTTCATATTAATATTGTTTGACATGGTCTGAGTGTCTGTCAAGTTTTTCCAACTCTGTTTCAGCCCTGTCACTTGTTTTTGTTTTGTTTTGTTTTGTCATATGTTATAAGAGAACTAAATAACTTCTTTTATTTGCAAAATCTGGTCAGCAGTTTTTCCGCTGCCTGTTCAAACTCCAGCTTAATGGCCCAGACTGAATACTTGTGACAATGGAGTTAGGGGAATGAATGATGGATCTGTGTAGCAACTAGAGCTTTAACCTCTAACTAGCTTTCATTTTTCATCTTTGCAATTTCCATTTCCTCCTTTTATTGAAATAAGTTGAGTTGAAATGAATGGATATTCCTGCACATCCTGTGAGCTCTTCTGAGAAGAGCATTGGCCCGTGAATGATACTGTTAATAATTTTTTCATGTTTTCTCTCTCTTTTTTTCTAGTCTCGACCTATTCCTTCCCACCTTACTTCAGCAGTTGCAGAGAGTATCTTGGCTTCAGCCTGTGAGAGTGAGAGTAGAAATGCCGCCAAGAGGATGCGTCTGGATAGACAACAGGTACCAAGGAGTCTTGTGGTCTGGTGCACACCAGCTATAGTAAATACGGTTAATTTAGTCTGATTAATGTAGAAGAGCGAGAGTGGTTTACTGGATTTTGAAGTACACAAGGATAAAGTTTTTGTGTCATTATGATAAGAATTTAAATTCAGGAATTCAAACCTGAAAATGCATGTTCATGAGGTCAGTGGAGATCTAACAAGAACAAAAAATGTCCTGTGGCAAAAAGAGGACCGTTGTGAAGTTTGTGAGTTATGATTATGACTCATTGTGAGTTGTGAGTTAATAGATATGATTCTATTTAGCATCCTATTGAAAGGCTGATTATCCAAAGAAGAGGTTTTAAATGATCACTTACAGTTTTGTAGATTTACCTGATTAGTTATGATACTGACCTGATTGTGTTCATTTTTAATGGACATCAGCTGCTCTTTAATTCCCTGTGGTCTGACTGCTAAATGGCAATGTATTGTGCTGGGAATGGGAAGGGCACAACTTAATTTGAAAGATAAGAAATCCATAAAATAGGGTTATAAAATAATGAAATCTATATCCTGGACTTAGTTCTTCATTAATGGATCATTTACTATATACCCACGAAGTATCAACTTTTTGTGTCTCTTTTCTAAGATCCATGTGGTGTGGATGTATTTTTTGTTCATTTTTTCATTGGCCTTGGTTTATCTACATTTGTTCCCTCTCCCTTCTCATGTCTGGTTTTCTTTTTCTCTCTAGCCCTCTTAATTATTCATAAAGACCTATTTTATAGCATAATTTAAATGTTACATATGAAAGTATGCTGTAATCTGACTGTTAAATTATTTTTACAACAAATGATCCTAGTACTTACTATCTCTAATTGAGACCGGGGTGAGAAAAGTAAAGGTTAATTCAATTTTGTGTTTCCTGTGAGCCAGTGAGCTTCAAAGAAAATAGAAATATAGTAAAAATATTTTCCTGTTTCAGGTTTAGAATATTGAAAAGTTTTTTCAGAACTGCATTATTTTTAAATTTTATGTGGTTATTAATACGGCATGTGGTAATTAAAATGCAAAAAATGATGCTTTTAGGTAAATAGAAAATAGTGTTAGTCTCAGATAAAATGTGTATGAAAAAGCTGGTTTTGAATTTGTTAATTCTTTGCCAACAGTATTTATTCATATATTTGTGTCTCCAGTTGAGATTTTTATCATTATTAAACTCTAAAATTTATTTTACTGAAAATGAGTTATTAGCACTATACAGGGTGAGGCAAAAGTAGCTTTACAGTTGTGAGTTTGCAAAAGCCAGAGTTTATTCTTGTATTATTATTAATGATTGTATTATTTTACACAAACAACTTTAGACCTACTTTTGCCCACCCTACCATTTTAGCAAAGTGATTGAGACTGGCATTGTGGAGTTAAATACATGTGGTTTTGATTCTTAGCTCTACTCCTACTAATCACATGAACTTCAGACGCTATTTCAATTCTCTCTGGCTCAGTTTCTTTGTATGAAAGATAACAAGAGTAAGAGTACTAATCCTATAGGGTGGTTGTGAGAGCTCTAAATGACAGATTTATGTTATGCACTTAGCATTCTGCCTGACATATAATAAGCATCAATAAATTCAGCCTAGAAGATTTTAACTGATGCTGTCGCATTTCTGTTGCATCGATACAAGTAAAACTTTTTTAAAAAGCATCAGTAGTACTACCTCTTACATAGAGTTTTAAACTCAGACTAAATCTGAAAGATCATAATTCTAGAAATTGGAATGGCAGGATTTAGAGGTTGAGTGGGCCCTCCTGGTTGTCATCTTGCCATGTATCTACCCAATCTACACTCTAGAATATTCCTGCATAGTTTCAATCATATAGAGTTGTTATGATTGATTCATGTTATGTACTAACTTATGATATGACTCTGCAATATCTCCCAAAGCTGGTCTTCCATCAGTATGCAGTCAGTTATTTAACCACTGTTGGCCTAATCTGTAAAATGGGGCTACAAATATCAAATTCATAGGTTTAGCTATCCAGAAGGTTTAATAAGGCACTGCATGTGAAAGCATAGCGTGTTTAGTAATTTTATATACTGTTAAAGATATATACATCATTTTCTTGAGTGCCCCAAGCAGCAGGGAAATCCCACCTCCAGTACCGAAGATCCAGTATTTACTGGAACGTGTCCACTTGCCAGACAGCTATGATCAGTATGATGGTCTTTAAATTGAGCTCACATTTGCTTCCTAGAGCTTCAACCCATTGAAGAAAAACTGCTAGCAATGATGAAGGAGGAGCGTGACTTCTTACTACTGTCTTAGGATGAGAATGGGTGGGGACCAATGGTCCTGGACCCTACTCACCCTGTTAACTATTTCTTTTTCTGTGTCTTCATACACAGTGGTCATTTATAGCAGGGCTTTGTCACCCAGGGAATGTGGGATGCCCAGTATTGTCCCCCTTCCTCATAGCAATTTTCTTTCCAGGCCCTAAAAGGGTTTTGTGGGCCTTGGGACTCATGAGAGATAGGGAAAAATGACCCCCCAAAATCCTATGATTTACTGGAAACCTAATAAGCACTTTGCAACATTTCTCTCATTTAGTATTTTTCACAACCCCATGAGAGCGGGTCGTCTTCTTCTCATTTACATCTGAGGAAACTGAGGCTGAGAGAAGTGGGGTGATTTACACAATACTGCTCAGCTGCATGAGTGAGTCAGGGTGTCAGTTCTCTATGTGAGGCTGGCACTTGCCATCTCTTCATTTGTATTCACCGAGGGGAAGCCCGCGTTCAGGGACAACCTGTTCACACTCACATCCTTTGTGCTGCTCCTCACAGAGTTTCTGATAGTATGTATGGTTTTCTATTGGAAAACTAACTGCTTTATTCACAAAGATTTTTTGCTCTCTTTCATAACTAGCCAGCCAGATTTCTCCAGAAGCAAAGGTACTCGAAAAATGATGTTTTTGTCTCAGTGTGAGCTGGAAAGAGGTTACAAACTTCCCAAAGTGCTCATGTCATCCAGGGGCTGGATTGTGCACTGTGAACACTGGTTTAATGGGGGAAAGTATTTTTAAACCATATTAAAGATATTTTAAAATTTCTAAACTCCTTGTTTCTACTAGGAATTTTATAAATTTTGTTTGGCATGCCACACAAAGGCTTCTACCAGGTGATTTTGCACTCCCCACCACAGCATGGAGATGGGGGGCACCCTGGCCTCATTGGATCTAAGCCCTCCTTTTGCCCAAGTAGAGATGGGCAGAGTTCTTCTGGGTCTTGGCAATGAGATCATCTTTTGCTGTGAACATTCTTAACCTGACTCATAATTCTTAGAATTTGCCAGGGATTCAGAGATTCTTCCCTGGGCCCCCACCTTTTTGTAGGTACGGAAGTTCAAAAACTAGACAGTTAAAACCTGGATTCTGTTAAGTCACACATCTTACTGCTTGCTGCCCATGGTTAGCCACATGTAGGGCTATTAATGGGTATGCCCTTCTGAGTTAAAGAAGCTTGGGGAATTAATTGCATCTTATAATGCTCTTCTAGCTATGAAAATGAAAGGTGTTTTGGACATGTTAAATGCCTTATGACCTAAGTCCACCTTGCACCAGAGTCCGGAGGAAGCTTATTGTTATGCAGCCTCAGCCCTGAAGCAAGCCAGTGGCAAGGACAGGCGGGGGCCTTTGCTTCATCAGGAATCAGGTTTCACCGACCTGGGGTCAGTCCGCAATGCATTATAGAATGTATTTAGCATTGCTTTTCTGTTAACATAAAAATCCTAGATTTTCATGGATTATCTGACAATTCAAAAAGGTGGACAATGTCAAACTTCACTTTTATAATTCTGTGACATAGCTCAGTTTAAAAGATTGTCTTTTTCTTTGCCTTTATTATTTAGACATTCTTTCCTTACTATTTCCTTAAAAACAAAGGTATCTTAATGTTCTTGTTTACAATCTATCTAAATAGACAGAGATAGAAAGTGAGAGCGATTATAACCAGCTACCTGCTGGTGATTTACTCCCATCTGTTTGCTGGTTTTGAGAGATGAAATATATTGTATCCCAGGCTGGCTGAAGTTGATGGATAATGAGAAGCTTTCTTTAGTGTCTTTTCTCCAGTAGATGCTTTTGGTCAAATTAGGGCATCGTTCCATGGACCAGGTCACATGAAACCAATAGACAAGGGGTTGACCAGGTCACATGAAACCAATGGACAAAGGGTTCCCCAGCAGCAATGCAGCACATACAGCCCTCATGAAGGACAGCGCAGCCCAAGTGCAGGGTGACACTGTGGTGACAGGACAGATGGGAAATCAATGGTAGGGTGTGATGTGACACTTTGACTCTATTTAAAAAACACCAGGTGAAGAGAGAGGAAATGGCACATTAGTTGCTTGTGACATAATAAAAGGTGAGGAAGCAGGAAAAAAATACTGAAAACTAATGGATCCCTAAGTTACCAAACAAAATCACAGCTAGTAAACCAGCATGAAACTGTGGGCTTGGGATCTGAAAATCTTCAGTAAGCCCGGCCGAACTCAAGGCGACCCATATCTCTTCCTGACTTCTTTGTTGTGTTAGGATACCGAGGGGTGGGCATGTTATTAAAAACAGTGTAATAGTAGGTACCAATTTTAAAATATAGCCCTCTAAGTGCAATGTCAGTTTTCATACAGACTTTTCACCCTGAAGTTCAAACAATATCATAGTAACTGAGATTGAACTTGAACCTGTTCCTCTGGTCTTGCAGCCACACGCCAAGCCTCTGCTCTCAGTTATCCTCAGGTTTTCTTCCAACTCCTACTGTTTTCCTTTCATATGTACAGTATTTTGGAGAAAAATCTCTTTGAGTCTTTCAACATGTGTTTCAGGGTAGCCCTTTTATCCAAAAAGAAAATATGCTGTATAAGAAAAACAAAGTACTGTCTATGGCGATTCTTGGAATATATTGTATTTCCTTTGTAACATGTTTAATTTTAAACTGTTTGAGATAGAATGTACTTCCCAAGTGATCTAATTGAACTGGGCTTTATTTTGCTCATTAATAATAATGCTAAGAGCAACAGCAATAGCAGAGACATTTATGGAGTAACACTGTGTGAGGTGTTTTGCAAGCCTGTTGGTGTAATTGGCATGACTTTTAACCAAGTGGGGAGGCTGAGGCCGGGAGCTGGTGGGTCACAGAGCTGCTCAGGATGAGCCCCCACTTTGACCCAATCCTTATGCTTTTAAAAATAGTTTATTATTGCATTTAAAAAGATCTTTTCAGACAGGTAGGTTTATTTCTGATAATTTGGGAAATAAATGTACAAATAAGGAATACAATTTACTAGTAGTTCCATCCCTGATTTTATAGCATAGTTTTTCTGCTTTTTCTATGCCAAACTTCCTGCTTAAAAAAAAAACAGATTAGTAACACACAGTTTCCTTCCATTTAGCTTAATGTTATGAGTATTTGCTGTATGTAATCTTATCGATTATTTTTAAAGCCACTTAATCCTTCACCATGTAGTATTGATTTTTTTGCATAATTTGCATGTGGAAAGAATGCCAATTATTTCTTAAGGGTAACTGTGAGAATTGGGTCAAAAAACAGTACATTTTCAGAGCTCTTAATATATTGAAGGTCTGTGCCCTTAATTTTTCCCTTATTTTTACAAAAATAAGGATTTTTAGCTGTTTTTATAAGCATATGCTCATTAAAACCCTGTTTTAACTTCTGAGAATCTTTTATTCTTAATCAGTAGTTCCTAATCCTTTAGAACAGCATGTCTTCTTACAATAAACACCTTGAAATGCCCACTTTCAGATCCTAAAATATAATTTATAGTTCATTTAAATTATCTATGCTCACAACTTTAGTATGTATATAATGTCCTGATTTTAATATAAACAGTACATTCAAGGAAAGTAATATATAATAAAATATCCTGCGCCGTGGTGCAGAAATGTGGGGATACCACATCACTAGAAGTCATGGTGTCCGTTTAAATCAGCGAGGAAGCAATAGCTCCATCTGTTGTCTGGTGTGTGTGTGTGTGTTGTGGCAACTCACAGCATTCAGTGACACAAATTTTTCAAATGGTGAAAAACTGTTGGTAAAGTTCCATACAGAACATAGTGCAAAATTCCCTTGGTTTGCATGATAGTGTATTCCTGATATAATTCAATATAGATTTTAAAGCATGCATAAAAACTTTATGACTGTACCTAAAATGAAGTTAACTTTTAGACTCAGATGGCTTTATATAGGTTTTCAGCTATAAAAATATTCAGCAGGTTCTTTTAAAGTTCATGTGGAAACAGAGACGACGCTTTGTCAGTGGGGAATCTGAAGTATGTGAGAGCTTCTAGTAGAGGGGCTCCCCACCCACTTCGTGCCTGTATCATCTGCTGTATATTTTCCAAGCGTTCCCTAGCAGTGGCACCAGTCCTTGAACAGCACGCCTGTGGACAGACTGGTCTAGGATTTGGATGCAGAGATGAGAATTACAAATCCTCAGATCAATTTCTTGGGAGTGAACTCTTAAGTCAGTCCCTTACTCCTGTTTGAAGAGACTGATCTGGAGGCTCAAAACACAAATTTTCTGTACGCTTAGCAACTCATCATATCAAGTGAATTTTCTTTCCAAGAGTTCCTGCTTCCTTTCACTTTTTATTAGGTTTTCTGGAGCTTAGTTGTAAAAATTGCATGGCATGAGATAAAAATAGCTTCAGCAGGCCCTTTGGTTTAAATTTATTTCTTTGCAGTGATGAGGCAATTAAGTGTCAAAGGCCATAGCAATTATGCCTCCAGCTAAAAAACTAAGCCACATCTGATTTCTAACTGCAGTACTATTTTTGAAGTACAATTTTCATACTTTGTTCTTTTTCAGCTGTTTTCAGTATCTTCTGAGATTACATTCATATTCTTTATAATTTGAAAATCACCATCAATTAAATTTCCTTGTTAGATATTTACAACAAGGATGCCACAACATGTAGTACTTTGGTCCCCAAAGAATGCCACAAAAATAAGGCTCTATAATCTTTAAAAATTCATATTTTTATCATTTTAAGTCACTCAGAAATATGCCCTGACATCTATGGGAGGGGGTGTCTCAACACTTCTGTTGCCATGACAAGTGTGTACTGAACTCTCTGCTTACTCAGGTGGGCCGTAAAATGCCTAGACATGTTGAAGCAAGTCATCACATTCTAAAGGAACAGGGGGGTTATTTTTCTATATGGGAAATAGTACAAGCAGATGCTGAACCATGAATTCATGAGCACCAAGAGGTGGACAAATTAGTAAAACTATCCAGAGAGATTTGATTACAAATCTTCTCACTACTGCAAACCTACCACCTTACCTGTGAGACCATAATGGACACTGGGAGAGGTTATACTCATATTTTTAAATAAAAACATGGAAATATTACATGTTACATTACATTTTTAGAAACATAAAGAAATTTTATAAACATAAAAAGTAAGGAAAAGTAAAAATATATACCAAAACCAAATGATATATACCAAAATCAAATATTTTACAGACACATAAAATATAACTTATTGATAATTATAAGGCATATTTACCATTCTAATTTTAAAATTTGAGTTCATTGTTTATGTTATATATGTTTGACAAACATGGTTAAAATACTTTTACTGGAATATTTCTTTGCTTTAGAGCAAAGACTATTTTACTTGAATTCTACTGGTATCTTGTGAGCAAATTTATGCCCTGGTAAATTTGTATACATTCAACATTTAGCTTAATAATGTGTCTGGACTTGAACTTTTAAATGGGACAAGTTTTAATTTTTTCTAAGATTTTTGAACTGCTCTAGGTGGTTCCTTCTATCTACATCACAAAGGAGTAAGAGGAAAAATGATTAACAGGAAGAGATTCTGAATAAACCCTCAAGTGGTTTATTTGGCAAATATTCATTATGGGGCAGGTATTTTGAGCAGTACAGAGACTGGAAAACACGGTAGAAGAACCTTTACTGGGGATGCAGCAGGTACTGATTTACTTGGATTCACTTAGTGCTTCGCAGACACTATGTTTTCTTAATAAGAGTGCGATCAGATTGTTGTGAGCGCCAATGGAGAGTGCTCCTAATTCCTTCTTGGAATCCCAGGAGGCCTTCCCAGAGGAGGCACTATTTCAGCCAAACTTTGAAAAATGAGATCTTGAGATATTAAAAAAGTGGAGGATGATATTCCGGACACATGGAGCATTTCAAAGCCTGAAAGATGAAAGGTTCTTATTTATTTATTTACTATTTAAAATCTTCACCCGAGGATAGTTTTTCATTGCTTTCAGAGAAGGAGGAAGGGAGAGATGGGGATATGTGCCCTGACTATGAATCGAACCTGTGATCCTTGGGCCTACTAGACACTCTTACCAACTGAGCCACATTGTCCAGGGCAACATGGAAAGTTCTTAAGTGTTAACACCAGCAACCTCCTGCGAGGGAAGCTTGGGATGCTTGGAAAGAAATGAAAGGAGAGGGGATTGGATGTGAAGGTTTAAACTAGATGGTGCAGGGAGTTTGATAAGCCCTGTTAAGTTATTTGAAATGCATGCCAGTAAGGACTGGGAAGGAAGGTGACATGTCCAATTTTTAGGAAGCTTCAGAACCATGAAACCAAGGGCAAAGGTGAGGTCCTGGTTCAGCAAGGAATTGCTTGCTCTACTAGCTATTGTTTCAGATTTGCTATTTAAATGTGACAATATTCAATTTGAGCATATGCTATAGTAATTATGAAGATTCATCTGCTATAAAATAACCATATGGTTACAGGAGATTTCTCAGTTAAAAATGAGTGATTTGGGGAATACCTACTCTTCCCACGACATAGCACTACTTCAGTGAATGAGGAATCAAAAGTTTAATGTTTTCCTATAGCTTTGGCTTGTGTAACTGTATACAAAGACAATTATTCTTTCTATCTTAAATACCTTTTTCTATCTCGGTGTCTCAGAACACTGACATTATGGTTTTCACTGAACAATGAATTTTTATATTTTTTCTTAAATTGAGAGTAAGGTTGCTTCTTAATGTAAATATTTTCCTTATGTAATAGATCATTCTATATTTAAGCAGGGATGCACACAGCATCATTTTATTGGTCCCTCGTAATACTGTGACACCAATAGATCATTCGGTGGTTTCCCTCTTTTGTGGACAGGGACTCTGAAGCTGAGAAACTATTTGTTTGGGGTGCCATGTATCTTTTTTCCCCCTTTCTGTTACTCATTCTACTTTACTATTTGATGTTCTGGTGTCATTGAGAATTCTCCTACATTTATATAGAAATAATTTTTTTTAACCTTAGGTACATCTTTAGTTTAGGGTGTTAACTAATTTGAAGTGGATAAATGTCAGGATATGAGTGGGTGGTTTGAATTCAGACAGACAAATTCAACATGTATGTGTTGATACACATCTCAGCGCCAAAGTCAAGGCAGCATATGGTTTACTCAGCTGTCTGTGCAGACAGCACTTTTGTTAATATCATTTATTTCACAAGCAATTATTTTTAGGTTTTGCTGATAAATGAAGAATCTGACATATTTGGTTTATGCCAATAGATTTATTTTTGTAATTTTTTTCTCATAATTTGTTCATTCCTTGTTCTGTCCTTTCTCCTTAATCTAGCCACTTTAAAACCCATCAGTTACTCTGGAAAAAGCAATTTTGTATATATTGGGGAAATTTAGCCATAGTCACAAATTTATGATAAAATTAGATAATACAATTACTTGACAAATGGAACTTTGCTTCCTAAAGAGATTTATGATGCCGGACATGATGCATGTCTCGGGGACCATGAGACCGATGGCCTTCAGAAGCACACTGTTGTTCTCTGTTACTGAGGGCTTCAGGAAAGCAGGGTCTCTATACAGCTGGGTTTTCCAGGTAGCTGAGGATTAGCCTTCTTTTAAAATGATTTTACTTTTAGTGGAAATCTTTCCAAAATATCAGTGCGCCCTCCTTTCATGACAAAAGGTTTCTGCTCATAAATTTTAATGATGGATTTCTCTATTAATCCCCGCTCAGTCCTGTGCATCACTGACGTGCTTCAGCTATAGGCATAGGTATTTCAGAACAGGTGGTCTTTAGAGTGTGCCCTAGAGAAAACCCCAGAGGCAGGTCAATTTGTCTTCTTGGTAATTTACCTCTTTTACGTAATGTTGAAAGGAGTCTGACTTTCTGATACACTTGCCAGTAACATTGATCTTTTCTAATCAATTTTGCTGAAATGGTTCAATCTCCTATTTCTCACCTTCACAAAGAAGCTCAGTGTTCTTTGCCTTGTCCACTGTATATTTTCTTAAATTTTCTTTTGCTTCAACCCAATGGTTTCTGGATGTTTAAAGGACAAGCTGTATTCATTTTTATTTACACCCTGCTAGTTGGATATAAGGAGGAGTGCCTCTCACTGTTTTAGGAGTTTAAGCAAAGCTATTTAATAAGATTCTTTACCTGCATTCTTCATCAAGAGAAAACTGCTCTTAGATCAAACACCAAGCCACACTTATTTACAAGCCCCTTCTCATGTTTTACTTTGAATGCAAGCAAGACCAAAAAAAGCAATTTAAATGACACAATTACATTGAAAGTCCAGTGAGATTCCTGCATTAAGATCCAACTTCTCATTCAATCACTTATGGCCAACTTCTCATTCAATCACTTATGGAGTAATATTGCATGGTTTTGGAGTTTGTTTGTTTTGTTTTATTTTTTGGGGGGGGGCGGTGCTAGTTCTGGCCCTGATGCTCAAGGGCACTCGAGGCACTTCCGGCACATGGCAGGGACGCTCTTTTCATTCCTGAGGCTTGTGATTAGCCTCCTGTTTCCAAATCCTCCAGAAAACCTACAAGATTTAAGTTGTGGTTCTGGAAAAAAGGCAGAGAGCAAAAGTACAAAGAGGTCAGACTGTAAACTTAGGTAATAAAATAGGTAGATATAAGTGAAAAGCGTATCTCAGTCCCGGAGGCATTGTGATTGCCATGAAAAACAGCAGTTAGAGTTTTTCCCTTTACCAGGATATTTCCTATTGGTTATTTCTTTATCTTTGCTACATAACTGCTTTCAGGTGTGGGGACTGAAGGAGGTAGAGGAAGATAGTAGCCTTTGATTCAGGCCTTTGGGAAACAGGATGGAGAATCAGCAGCTGTGGGATGTCTTATATTAAGTACATATAAGTGGACATCTACACAAAGTTGCTGTAGTTGGAGATTGTTAGTTCACAACTTTTCAATAGGAGAGCCTCTTTTTCAAATGATTAACATGTTTACTATGGGGCATGTTTGACTCATTTAAAAAAAACTGAAGCTACAGGAAACCTTACACACCACTTAATTCAATAAATGTATTTTATATAGAAACAGGCCTAGAAAAGGTTATTTCCTTCCTTCCTTCTTTGTTTATTCTGTGATTTTTTTTCCACATTTCACTAGAAATAGACGTCCTCTTTAAAAAGGAGGAAAAAAGACCAGTATAGTACAAAGAATTCAGCTCTCTTTTGATGTCAGGTTAATGTCCTGAGTAATGAAAATCAGAATGCTTCATAAATTTCAAATCTTAATGCTATCATACCTTCATAATGTGCAAGAAGAATCTGAGTACTACTTTGGATGTGGAACTCAGAAGGTCACATTCATCCAGTTGCATTTTTCTATCATCTATTATTATTGCCTGTGAAGCAAGTTGGAGAAACAGAGTGGAGCTGTCAAACTGCATGTTTTCACACGTGTGAGGACAAAGTTTCTTTCTGGGGGATGTTCCAGATATCCATGTATTTTTTTAAAAAAAATTCTTTAGGATCCTGTACTTGAAGTTGTCTTTTAAAAGCACAGAATATTTTCTGTAGTTTTTAAAATTGTAGCATATTTTCTGTCCTTTTTTTTTACTTTAAATTGATTTCTTGAGTTACCATTTGATCATTTAGATTCTAAGAACAAAATTTGTTGAAACCATTTCAAGTGTCCTGATTCAGTTTTAAATTTCAACTTCTTTGCCATTCAAAGTATCAACTCAACTATATTTGGGAAATAAATCAGGACACATATGGGAAACATGAATATATAATTATACCAAAATGTGTGTATTAACTTATACTTTAATGGTGACTTCACATAAATTGTTTCATGTAATCCTTTCCCCTAGGCTCAATGAGGATATGTCATTACTATTATTATTTATAATGAAAAATTATACAAAGAAGAAAGGTGTTTGTCATGGTTGCTTCTGTTTTCTTTCTATATAATGACAATTTGGAGGTTTAGAGGGGTGTAAATACAGGATTCTTAATCCTCTAAAAGCACCCCGACTCCTTCTACCAGTATGTTCTTGCTCAGGCTTTTTATGGGCACCAGTTATACTTCCGTGTTTATTTGTACACCCACCTCAAGACATACTTGCTTTAAGAAGTGCTCCCTGCATCAAATCTCAGCCCACAAAACCAAGTCCCTTCCCTCATTCTCTATGTAGCAACACCTACCAGTACAACATATTTTAGGACTTCCTTGTAAATCCCACCTACCATTGTATTGGCTTCCAGGTGTCTTTTAGAATATTGAGTCTACAATTTTGTAGCACTCTGTAGTGTTCAAACAGCTTTGGCTTTTCATCACTTTGAAGCCCAAGAGATACCTAGTTACATACTAGGATTGGGGTAGCTACTCAATAAATAGCCATATGTGGTTTCATGTGGCATGCCAAAAAATTCCATTTTAGGGAAAGAAAGAACCTTTTAATGAGATGCCTGCTAACACAATAGAAATGCTTCCAGAGAATGGTTAAGATGTGACTAAATAGAGCAATTTGAAATGTTGTCTGACAGCCTAGTAAACAGAATTTTAGCATCAAATAGAGGAAATCACAAATACAATGTGATAAGAACCAAGGGTGTAGGTTGGGGAGGGGACAAAGAATTTCTAGACATTTTGTTCTTTGAACACTGTTGCTTTTCACTGTTCAGTGTGAAAAAGGCAGCAGCTATTAGGTTTCTGACAAAGCAATTATAGCCACACACAGATGCTGGGAGCTGACCTGACTTTTGCCCCTGGAGAGTTGTCATAGCAGCAGGCTGAAGAGAGCAGCTTGTTATAAGTGTTACTGCAAGCTATGGAGGAAGAACTGGCCTCTATGCAACACATTTGAACACGAATATACAAGTATGTATATTGGTACTTACTCGTGGCCATCTTTCTCCTTTATTCAGTGCTTATCCAATTTTTAAGTACTCATTCCATAAGAAGTCCACGTTTAAAGGCAGTGACAACTATGTGCCTTTGCATGATTTGCAGGGCCATTGACCATAAGTAGATACTGTGTTTCTAGGGTATTGTTCCTTGGGGAGAAGATATTTTAGTGTTACTGACAAGAGAAAGGTTGAAATGCTGTAAAGTAGGTGTTGGGGTTTTTTTGTTGTTGTTATGTATGCTCTCTCTGTACTCAGCAAATAAATTACTTGTCTATATTTACTCTTATTCACAAATATATGCATGTTCCTACAATGTCTGTGCCTTATACACAGAGGATAGCTATTTAAAGTTATGTATAAAAAGATGTGCAGATATGTAAATATATTATGTCCATACAAACTAGAGAGTATCTGTCAATATGTTGAAAACAGAAAGCTCTGGGATTTTTGCTGGAGCACTCACTGGTGTTCTGAAATATTACTTTTGGTTTAGCAGGCTAAATTTGATGTTAATGTGAACACATCCTCCCAAAACTGAAGTCTTATTAGCAACATTAAATTATATACCATTACATAATCATTTTATGAACAGTTATAATTATTAATGCATGCATAATCTAAGCATTCAGATAAACTGCTGATAACCTATAATTTTTAGCAGAAAAATAATTCCTATTCCAATGATAAGATGGATGATAATCTTGAATGATTTTACCTGAAACAAAGAATAGAAATCTTAATACTATGTTTGATCAACAGAGAACCTCTATATTCTAAATCATGACCTTAAATAATATCCAAATACTTTCTACACCCTATAGAATTATGAAATAGGCATTAGGTAAGGATTATAAAATATTAGTACACCCACATCCACGAAGGTGTGTTTTGTATTCCTTTGTTTCTCAATCAATATGAATTTTCACCTGTAAAATAAAATGAAAAATTGTACTTTTTTCATTTTTTTGAGCTGATGAAATATATATAATGCTACTGAGAAAGGAAAAATAGAAATATAGTCAGAATAGTAATATTTTGTGTTTGCTAAATGTTTGAGGAAAACTCATACAATATATTGACTCTATAGTAATTTCAAACTAGCATTTCATAAATTACAAAAATGAACTTAAACAACACATGCTAAACTAAATTTAGATGTAGCATTTAAACTGCTTTAGGGGGGAGGAGTTTCAAAAAGCTTGGAAGGACAACTTTTGTGGATGCAAGAATATGGAAAATTTAGTTTATCATTATAATTAACATCTTTAAGAATGTATTTAAAAACATAAAATATAGTCATCTAAATGGCACAGAAATTGAAGGCATAGCCAATCTAATCTAAATCCATGTATTGCCTATGAAGAGAGACACTCTTCTCTGTAATAACCTCCCGGAAAGAGTGAAGGAGCAGGTGGCTGTTCCCTCAGACCACGGAGATACAACTGACTAATGGCCTCTGTATTGCAGTCTGCAGTTTGCAAGACTGAGCACCAGATGTGCAAGTATCTAGTGAGTACCTGTTTAGAGATGAGGAGACCTGGTTAACTTATTTTTTTCTCAGAGATAACATGAATTAGAAATTTTTAAAGCATTTCATTTATTAGGTAATCAGCAAAACACCAGACCAAAAGCTTAGCTTTATTTTTATTTTAAGTTTGGAAGGGACCCAGGAGAGAGGGATCTGGCATTCAGTGACTACTGAAAGCAAGTAACCATGAATGGTGCCAAGAACTGGGAAATCTAACACAAAAATCTCTTAAAGTGTTAGAAAATGTTGTCAAAATAGTTTAAGCAAAGGGAATTTACAAGCTCAGGTAACTGAAGCTTCCTGCCATAGGGCCAGTGCTGTGTGTGGTTGATTGTTGCAGGGTAGATAGGGTCTCTCTCACAGCTCCTTGGACTCTGCTCTGTGTTTCTTGGTCCCATTCTCACACAGGTTGTCCCTCATGTCAGCAATGTGGCTGCAGCAGCTCCAACTTTCCACCTTCCCCACTGACTATGGTTGGGTTTCACATTCATCCCTGAAGCAACTGCTGAGGCCGGGAAAACAGAATATGCATAGGTTGCATGCTCAGTTTTGGATGTATGGTTATAGTCCGCTCTGCAAAGATCAGGAAATGAGAGTGGTAAGGGAAAATCAGATACAGTTGCTAAGAGAGTGAGGGGGAGCAGATGAATGTGGAAAGGCCAAAGAAAACTGATGTTCACTGTAATGGGCTGTATTGGTTTCCTAGGGTTGCCATCACAAAATGCCACTAGCTCGGTGGCCAAAAAAAACAGAAATTTATTCTCTCCCAACTCTGCAGACTAGAAGTCTAAACTGGAGGCGCTGGAAGGGCTGTGCTCCCTCTGAAGCCTGTAGGGGAGGATCCTTCCTGGCCCGTCCCAGCTTCTAGTAGCCCCAGGCAGCCCTTGGTGGGGGGCAGCCCTCCTGCCTCCATTTCCTCCCTGCGGCTGTGTCTCTAACGCAGGTCCGGCCGCCTGCAGCTAAGAAAGCCAGTACTCAAGAGGCAGGTGCTGATGTAAAGGAAAGTGGTGTTATTCAGATGTCAACAACCTGGAAGTTGGGCCCATATTGAAAGGCCATCTTCTGAGAAGATGGGGGACTCGTGTCATGAAGCCCCTCTCCTCCTCTCAGTAGAGTAGAGCCCCTCTCCTCCTCTCAGATGCTTTTACAAAGAGGGAGAAGGGGGCAGAACAAAGACATCAAGGAAGGGGATTGAAAAGTTCTCTGCGGGCACATCTTACAGATGAGCACAGTCCTCTTTGAGATCAAGGGATGGTCCAGTGTGCATCATCCTGGCTTAGGCATCTTGGCTCCACATCCTCCTGGCTCCATGGATAAAGGTCAGCAAATCTCCCAGAAGTAGGATGCCTGAAGGTCAGAGTCTGTATCTTTTGAAGTTTAGTTCCTAGGATTCTAATATAAACATGTTATTTATCTGCAAGCTACATATTAGACTCAGCACTTACAGAAACAATGTCAGAATGGTGGGGTGGCTTAAAATCCCCCACTACAATTTTTAACTGTTACATCTCTTCTTATAGGAAGGACACCAGTTGTATTGAACTAGAGCCCACACTAATTCTGTATGGTCTCATCTTAACTAGATTCTATTTGCAAAGACCCTATTTCCAAAGTAGGTATCAGGGGTTAGGACTTGAACATATGATTTGGGGGGACACAGTTTAATCCGTGACAGTCACCCTTCTGCCCTCCCTGACAAAAGCATATCTTGTAAAATACATCCACCAATCCCAGCTTCATCAGAAGTCTGATCCCATCTCACCATCAGCTCTGCATCCAAAAACCTCACCTACATATATTCACCTCAAAAGGTCTCAACCACTATGTTTTGAATAAGTTAATATTGATAAGGGTGAGTGAGACTCAGTATGGTCCACCCTAGGGCAAAATTCCTTTCCACCTGTGGAGCTGTGAAACCTAGAAAACAAATTATATGCTTACAAAATACAGTGATGCAACGGGCATAGTGTACCCATTCCGAAAGAGAGAAATGGGGTTTTGGAAAAAGGGTTTACAGGTCCCAAGCAAGTCCGAAACCCAGAAGGATAAATTCCATTAGATGCCAACTCCTGAGAATAATACACCGTGGCCCCAACTCTGTCCTTCCAGTGCACCTGGGCAGCAGCCCCGCCCTGTTGGCCCACCCGCACCCTCTCAGCCCAGGGTCATCCGGTCAGCTGGCCTCGGTCAGCTCTGCCCCCTCTGGTCTCTGCGTCTTCAGCTTTGCCCCAGCAGCCATTCTTCTTTCATTCCATCCCCTTTCTGTTTATTTCAATTCAGGCTTGCATTTTTTTTTCAGCTGGTATAAAATTCTCAAAACCTTTGTCTCCTGTAGAAAGTGAGGTGACCCATACTGGATGGCAGGACACACATCCTTCCTGGATGGCCTTTTCTCTGTCACTGGCCTCCGTTGAGGTGGTTGCTTGGATTCATTAAGTCACACCTAATCTCTTTAGCTGGAATAGAATTGTCCAGCTGCACCGTACTTTCAGAGCAAGCTTTCTAGAAAATCTTCCAAATCATCAAGTGCTGGTTCCTTTGCATTAACAAATTCAACCATAACTTGGGTTAACTCCAATTCTCATTTTCCATTTTTTAAAGAAGATGCATATGGCTTTATGCCCTTTAAGTATATCTATAAGTGCAAAATACATAATTACTTTCAATGATTTTTAAATGGAAAAAAACAAATTATCTTTGAGTTTTATTTAAAGATTGGAAATAGGGTCAATAATTCTATTCATTCATTTAGTTTTTAGTTACAGGAGTTTTATTTCCAGGAGACTGGTACAGATTCTCTCCTATATCATGTATGTAGTATAGATAATACTTACACAAAATGACATTTTATATCAAAATATAAAGAAACATGAGCCATCTGAAATCTGTGGTAAATGCGGAAAGTACAAATACAGGAATTCAAAAAGAAAGAAGGCGAAAATTAGCCTCGTTGCCTGTTGCCATGTGCTTTGCTCTTTCATAAATAATAGTCTATTGTGAGTTGCTGTCAAACAGGAAAGTATTCGGTACCTGGTGTGATGTACCTCCACCCCCCACCACAATGTCTATCCTTAAAAAAAAACCTTAATTTTTTATTTTTTATTTTTTCTAAATATTTGCTTAGTTGTAATAAATGTTAAGTGTAAGATGGAAATATTACGTACTGTATTTTTTGGACTATAAGACATACTCCCCCCCCAAATTTGGGAGGAATGGTTGTTAATGATGCTGTCGAGTTCTATGTACATTTACATTGGTGAAATATCATGCTATTTATGTTATTAAATATTTTATATTTTTTGCTTCAAAACCGTTTTTCCTATTTTCCTCTTCTAAAACCTAGGTGCGTCTTATGGTCCAGCAATACAGTAGATTTAAATCCTTTTCTGCTTTAGAGACAAAGCTCTTACAGAATCCAGTGATTTATGCATACCCTGTGCATATCTCCTAATCGAGGTCATCCGTAATTAGACTACTAATAAGTGCTTTTTAATGATGAGCAGGAAACCAGTTATTAATGAGCTGCTGCTTGCAAAGTACCATTTATTAGCTCTAAAGTGCCGACCAAGCTCACATGTGTGTACTCTGTTCTAAAATCTAACATTCACATGTGTGCACCCCTTTTGTTTCTTTGTTTATCTTGTTACTTTCCTCTGAATATGAAAAGCACTGTAGAAAATGTGACAGTGATCTCTTAATTATGGAGGCATCCAGTAAGGCAGGTTCCAGAAAGTTGTGCAGATCTTAGCATGAAGGCATACATCAACAGCCCAAATTCACCCCCACGCGAGTCTGAGGCGATAAACACCAGGGCTGCCCACTGCAAATTCTTGTCCCTTCCCCCTCCTGAGCAGCCCTCTCAGGAGGGAAGAGGGTCTGTATCTTTGTGACGGGCAGGCCTGGTGTTCTTGGAACCTCAGATATGATGTACATGTGGTGGGTGCTTTTGTATCAAATAAGTCAACAGCCCCTGTTTGTGAAGCCCAGATGAGGAACCTGGGGCTGGGCTATCACTGTGGCCACAGGGTCCGATGCAAAGATGAATCACACCCGTGAGGTCTTATAAGTATCGCCAGTAATAGTTTAGTGCATCCCTGCACTATAATGTATAATTTGATTCAGCAAGTCAGAAAAGCACTGCTCCAGTATTCTGAAAAATAAAATAAAATAAAAATGAATCGAATCATTTCATTTCTTAGTACAGTAAACCCAGGTGTATCAAAAGTATATAGTAGGGATGAGGAATAGGTAGTAGACTGCAGAAGAGCTTTGTTTGGTTTGAAGAGTGCTGTGAAATCTTTGCGCTTGAATGCTTTTCAGTGGGGCTTGTGTTCTGAAGTACGCACTGTCCTGAAGCCGATCTGCTCATACATCTGTGAGCCTTGCCTGGCCCCTAGAGGCAGTTGAGTTTTCCACCTGAAGTGTATCAAGACTTGATTTACCAATATTAGCAGAGTCTGTTATCACCTAAACATACTTGCCAACATTTTTGCTTTAAAAATTAAAGCTTTGCTAATCCTTTGAAAAAATAATTAGGATGAGAAATAAGATAGTCTTTACAGGTTTTACCCATTCCAATTTATATGAATGCACAGATCCTATCTCCTCTATGCGTTTCTAGAGTAGAATAGAAAATTACGTGAAGGGAACAGGAATAAGAAATCTATTTAAATTTGACACTTCCCTCTATTTTAACATGGACAAATGTATGGTTTTGCCCTTGAGAGGATACTTGCTACATTAGAAATAGTATACATATTAGTAAGAATATGTGAAGAATACATGAATATGTATCAGTAAGAATATATGAATATGGATCAAACTCAGGCTGAATTATGATTGTCTTTAACCAAGCACTGCATTAAGGTTTAGTTCCTATTTAAAATCCTAACTTTTTGGACCATTTCTGTGAGCTACTTTAAACCAGCAGCCTTGCTTGGTACCACACATAAAAGGGAAAAAAATTGAGCAGAATTATTTTTTCACCTTCTTAGCATGCATCTGTCAGTATTCACACTGAACTGGGTTGCTGTTATTCCTGGCAAATTCATAGGGAAGACAAGTCTCTGGGTCCCCATATAGGTAAACGTATCATTTATATTTGGTCATAGCAAAGATGCATTTACTTTGTCAATGGGGCCAGAGTGTCTAAGCTAGAATTATAGTACAGTTGTAAGGTGGAAAATTAATTGGTCATTTAAAATGAAGGATGCTTGGGGTTAAGCTTTCTGAAAGCCCGCAGCTCATGGAACACTTTCAAAGCTGTGGATGGAACAAGGGAGCCCAGTAAGGAAAAGTCAGCCTTCGGGGGAGCAACCCCCCAAAAGGACACACACACACACATCTTAGAACAAAGTCCTCACTTTTTAAAAATCCTCACCTGAAGATATGTTCTTATAGATACGGGAGAGAGAGATGAGACAAATAGCAATCAGTTGCCTTCCGTACATGCCCTGACAGGGATTTGAACCTGCAACCTTTTGGTGTATGGGAAGATGCTGCAACCAACCGGACCACCCAGCCAGGGATGAATGAGGTCCTCACTTTTAAATTAGTATTCTATAGAATTTAAAATGATCCTATTGGGTTTTGGTTTTGTTTTGGCGGTGGTGTTAAATACCTACCTATCACTGTTCCACAGTACTTAGAAAGCTTTACAAAGACTGATATAACCCTATTCAGATGGATTCTGGAGAGCAGATAGAACCCTGCCCCTTTGTGGACCCAAATGCACTGGGGGACAGGAAATGTGAAAAAAGAACGAGGGCTAGGCCCAGGATTTTACTACAACTGCGGATGAGCTTCTGGCTGGAAGGAGCGTCCTTGCCCACTGTTCATGGGTTTCCACGCCGGACTCTACCCCATCACTCCCTTCGAGAAGACTCACGAAAGGCCAAGGAGGAGCAAAGTTGTAGTTCACGTGCACAATTTAGATTTCTGGAAATTAAACGTATTAATCACCTTGCTAATTTTGTGCCGAAATGAAAAAACTGCTTATCAGCAAATCCAGCTTCCTGCAGAGTGCCTGGGTCAAAACAAGCAGCAAATCCCATCAAAGCGGAGTTCTGAGGTGAAGATAATGCTGAGTTCATAGAAAATACTCTGTGCAGTTTTATTACTGTTCACTTTCTTTAATTTTATTTTAAAGGCTGTTTTAAATAGAAACAAACAAACAGCTCTTCCTTCATAATAATTGAATGATGCCTATATTTGAAGCTATACTTTAGGGCAGCTAGCAAATTTTAAAAGATTAAAAAAACAAGTTCGAGTTTTTGCTTATGAACCTCTGAAGATATAGCTAAGATAGAGATATTTAGTATTATTTATGCCCCCCAAACTTAATATTTAGCATCCACTATAGTATTTTTATTAAGGAAACATGTACGGAAGCAAGGTACTTTTATTTGAGAATTTCTCAATTCTGTTGTCACTTTGTCTTACATTACAATAAATAAGCACTGGATATTAAAACAGTACAGCTAGCCCATTTGTGCGTGTGCCCTGATTACCTCTCATCTCTGCTAGCCGCCTCTAAAGGAGTTCTTAACAGTGTTTGACGGAGTAAACCTGATAAATATAATTTCCTGATGAACAAACAAACGAACGTTACTTTTTTTGTCTTCTCTAGTTAAAAACCTCAAATTCCTTTAATTTCATTAGAGAATTTTGAGATCTGCCAGCAACCTTGTTTTTCTGACTTGGACAGTGTCAGTGATGAGGGTTCACAGGGCGGCACCCAGGGAGGACTGTTTGACTTTCTCAGCAGAGCGCACTGGTGCAGCCTGCAGACTCTGAGTCAGAGGCCTGGGTATTTATAGGTGTGTGATCTTGGATAAATCACTTTGCAGCCTCTGTGCCTCCATTTTTTTATCGCCATCTATAAATTGAGAGCTTAATAACAAACACCTAGTCATTGGAATGTTGTGTGGATTCCGACAGTACGACAGTTCATTAGCGCAGTCCCTGACATATAGTAAATAGATAATATTTTAGACTTATGTATGAGGCTATGCTTTTAGCCCTGTTAAGTCCATCTTATAAAATAACAGCCTATAATAAAGTTGATCAAATCCCGTTACTGTTGACTTTGTATATTGTTTATTCTCCCTCCGTTTTGACATCCTGTGTCGTCTTATCACCCAAATTGTTCAGTATTCTATCAATGTACTTATGTGCCTCAATTTAAATATTGAAAGGCATAGGACTTTTCAGCATTATTTACAATAGTCAAGATTTAGAAGCAGCCCAAGTGCCCATAAGTAGATGAGTGAATAAAACACTGTGCATTTACACAACAGAATACTACTCAGCTGTAAAAAGAAGGAATTCTTAACTCTGTGACAACACGGACAGACCTGGAGAGTATTACGCTAAAATGAAATAAGCATGTCAGAGAAAGCAAGTGCCACATGATTTCACTTATATGCGGAATCGAATGAACAAAATAACAAAATAGAAACAGGCTCAAAGATAAGAGAACAGATTGACATCTGTCAAAAGTGAGGGGTTTGAGGGGCTGGGTGAAAAAAAGTGAAGGTATTCAGAAAAAATACCTCATCCATCTTTGGATGTGGTTTTTCTGTTAGAAGTGAACCATCCTCATGGTGCTGTCTTTCAGCATACTCAGCTTTATTTTGTCATATGCTTTGTTCTATGTCCAGAAAATCACCACCATCCACCTTTTCAATAGTTCTTTCACAAGGAAAATAAGGTACATTTACATGAGTTTTTATTCACTTTTAACCAGTTTTGAAACATTTAAATTGTAAACTTTAACGTCTTATAGTGCCAGGACGATAGAAGCAGCATGATCTTTTTGTTTACATATTTTAAATTTTCTTTTTCTGTCAGAACTTTTAGATAGAGTTTGCTATCTCATGTATTAAAACCATTTGAAATGACAAGAATCTCAAATAAATAGATACACTTAATGTAGCTACCCAAATCCTAAACATACTGCATTGCTTCACAAAGTTTTCCAACCTGTACTCTGATACAGATGTTAACATTTTAAAGTGTACATGCTTTTTGACATGGAAAAGCAAATCCTTGGCTTTATCTCTACTTCCTTCCACCACCACCCCCACACACTAAAATGACTGTAAATATAGAGAGTGTAGCTCTACAAAGAGAAAGGGAATGAGGAGGACTCAGGAAAGGATGAGAAATTCCATCAAATTTTTAGAAAAATGTGGCTAGAGAGAGATACCAAAAGAGAACCAGAAACTTGGAAATAAAGAATAAACTGACAGTGACCAGAGCAGACTGGGGACGGGGCAAGAAAAGGAGTCATGGTCATGGACAATGGTGGGGGGATTGACTGTGGGAGTAGGGGCAGATGGGGCTGGGTGAACAATGGGGAAAAGAAGAGACAACTGTAACTGAACAACAATAAAAAAAAAAGAAACCATTCCATCCCTATAGACTCTGGAAAGTCTGATAACTGAAGGTACCAGGTCTTACAGAGAGAAGACTTGCATAAACATAAAAGTAGGAGAACTGGTTCTGTATCTGAGAAGTCATTAGACCCCAGGTCCCCTCCCAAGTTCTGTGTTACCAAGAGGTCTTTCCCTCTCCCCACCCAAGCAGTCTGCGAGTGGTTTCTGAGAGAGAAATGGAGGCAAAAGCGATGTTGGGTGTAATAGCAGAAACAATATACTGAAAATGGACAGGATAAATTTTTTAAACTGAAGGCAATATATCTCTGCTGCAAGTGTTTTTCACTTTTTAGCTCCAAAAATGAAGACAGCCTAGGTATTTCTCCCACTCACGGAAGCAGAATCCTTCCCTCAAAAATTGAGAAGCCGGAGAGTAAAGGAACTATGGATCCTGCACTCAGATACCAGAAGCCAATCAAAGGGCAGAAGAGATTTTTAAAACGAAACATGGTCCATATCCTCAGATATTTTTTAAAAGGTATTACCTTCAAATAAGAAATGAATACTTAGAATAGATAAAATGAAACTTTTAGAATGTAAAAAATATAATCAAACTTTTCAAGATTGGAAAATCATTTGGGAAATAACTCAGAAGCTTTAAAAATTAGACAAAGAATGGAAAATGATATAGAGAAGTAAAAGAAAAAGATCAATCTAGGAGGACCAACAACTGGCTGAAGTTATACAATATGGTTGGAAAAGGGAGAATGATAATCCACCCAAATTGTCAAGCCTAAGGGCAGAAATAATTTAAGATAATTATCTGCCATATATCTTCCATAGAGTCTTTCTCAGAAAGTCATTGGAGAATATTGTCCACTTGAACAATAACACAGACAAGGAGGAAGTCACCAGATCCAAAAAGAGGAGACTCAAGATGCATGTGGAAGGGTGTCTAGGCTGACGCTGAGTGGCAGGCCTGGAGAATAACCTTGCCGGGTTGGACTAGGGGGTAAACACTTCCTGGGGAGGGGGGTATGGAGCTGTTGGAACGCCTGATCGATTCGATGATACTGAAACTATTCCAAAGGGTTTTATTTTTGTGTTAGACAGTTTGGTTTAAAAAAATGAGAAAAGCAGCTTGGAATACAAAAAAAAAAAAACCACATAAAAGTTTTAATACTGCAGGGATAAAAATTTAGATTAATAAGTATACTCACTGTTCACTGGTTGGCTCAATAATGAACAGCACTGTGTCATTCCGGGTACCTGCATGCAGCAGGTAACATTCCAAAGGGTCGTTGAAGAGAAGAGTGTTTAATAAATGGACATTTACATAGGGGTGAAATGGGCTAAGGAATCCAGAAGACAGTGGTGAACACAGTAGGACTTGCAAGTGAGAGAAGCCGGGAGGAGCAATGGAAGGGCACTGCTTGCAGAACCAGATAGGAACTGAGGCCTGGAGAGGGGCTGTCTGTCGGATGTAGGTTCTGCAGTAGAGCAACCCAGCTGCTGCTGGACTGGGAGGGGACAAGCACTCTCAACTCTCAACCTTTGAACTACCATCAGGGCAGCCAGAGAGCAAGTGAGGCTAGCTGCATAGGGTCCATAGTGGGTATACTCCTAGGACACAGTGTTAAGAGAGTGCACCTGGAGGGAGAATCAAGAATATTCAATGCATCAGCAAAAATAGGTGCTGTTGCAATTTCTTACTGTAAGGCAAGTTTTAGTCTAAACTATGTGAATGCTTCCATGATGTAGTATACCAAACCAAACTGTGCGGATTATAGGGATCTTTGGATATGAAGAACATTTTGGATCAAATATGGAATGAATTTCTGTGTTGTGTTCACACACATACACATACATGCATACAGATGCATTTCTCCTGAATCTTCACATGACTGAAGTTTTTTTTATTTTTGGTTAATTGGCCTATGTATATTTTTCAGAAAGGCCTTCCTTCCTGGATATTCATTTCTTTCTTCTTTCTCTTAAAGCAATCCCTTTACCATTTGTTGTAATACTAGTTTGGTATTAACAAGCTCCTTTAGCTTCTTGTCTGGGAAGCTCCATAACTCTTCCATTTTAAATGATAGCCTTGCTGGGTAGAGTAGCCTTGGTTGTAGGTCCTTGCATCACCTTGAATATTTCATGCCACTCCCTTCTGGCCTGACATGTTTCTGATGAGTAATCAGATGCCAATGTCATTGGTGCTCCCTTGTAGGTAACTACCTGATTTTCTCTTGTGGCTTTTAGCATTCTCTCCTTGTCTTTAAGCCTTATCATTTTAACTATGATGTGTCTTGGAGTAGGCCTCTTTAGGTCAGACTTGTTTGGGATGTTCTGAGTTTCCTGGACTTGACATTTTTCCCCCCAGATTAGGGATGTTTTCTATCATTATTTCTTCAGATAGGTTCTCGATCCCTTTGTTGCTCTCTTTTGCTTCTGGCATTCCCATGATCTGGATGTTGTTATGTTTCATGTTGTTCAAAATGTTTCTTAAGCTCTCCTTTTTTTTAAAATTCTTTTTTCATTTTGCTGTGCTGACTGGGGTTTTTCTTTTTCCTACCTTGTCTTCTATAACACTGATTCAAACCTCTGCTCCATCCAACCTATTGTCTATTCCTTCCAGTGTGTTATTTCAGATATTAAATTCTTTATTTCTGACTGATCCTTTTCTATAGTTTTGATGTTTTTTTTTAATGCTGTTGAGTATCCCAATCACTATTCTAAACTCTCTATGTGATAAATTGCTAGCCTCTATTTCATCTAGTTCTTCTGGAGAATTCTCCTCTTTCATTTGGGGTCTGTTTCTTTGTTTTGGCTGCTTCTTTCTATTTTCTGCCTTAGGTGTTAAACTAATCAAATGCTAAACCAGATCAACCCGTAATCAGCAGCAGGCTTAAATAACACAGGTAGCGCAGAGTAAGCCCTGCGGGCAGGGGTGTTGCTACCCCTCAGGCTGAAGCTATTCAGAGTGCTCTGTCTGAGAGAGATGGCTCCGGCAAATTCAGAATGACAGCACAGAGATCCTATTAACTGTCCCTTCAGTTCTCTCCCCAAAGCCACCAACCCCCGACTCTCCTCAAGCATCTCTAGTCCACTCTGTCTTCCCTTTCCCAGAACCCAAGGTAAGTGGCTGCAAATGAGATTTTGTGTGTTGGCCCTTTAAGAGGCTCTCGGCCTCTCCAGCTCTCTCTCCCTGGCAGATAGAAACCCTGCTGCTTTTCACAGCTGGATGTTATCTGGGTTCCTTTCTGGCTCTGCTGCTGTAGGCTGGGGAGCCCAGCTTGGGGTTGAGTCCCTACACTTCTCAGGGGGAGCACCGGACATTGAAATATCCCACTGGAACTTCGACTGCTGCCCATGGGATCCCAGCCAGCCCTCTCATGCCTCCTCTGCACTCTAAGTCATGTTGTGGTGGAGTGTTTTCTTCAGTCTATCTGTGTTGTAAAGCTTTTCTCCAGCTGGTGTTCAGTGGGTTATTCTGGATGATTTCTCTCCAAAGTAGTTGTAATTCCAGGTTGGTCCTAGGAGGAGGGTAGTGTAGCTTTTACTTACTCCTCCACCATCTTGGACCCTACGTGGACATCCATTTCTACTAATTTTTACATCATCCTATTTTATGTTGTTATTAATGCGTATCACTGTCTGAACTTCTATTTTTCACTTCTTACTCTCATGTCGTCTGTCTCCCACTGCATGACTCTAGGTCCCTTAAGGGGAGGGATCCTATTTTATTTGGTGATATATCTATAGCACCTGGCTGAATGTATGGCCTAGTAAATAGAAGGCATTCAGTAGAGCATTGTTTAAACAACTGAGTAATCTATAGAACTGTTTAAGATTTTTGTCCTGGGTTATGCATATGTGATCATGATAGAGACTTGTTGAATATGACACAGGTCTGTAGCTCAGGAGACAATGTAGATGAAGGTATCATTAATCGAAATCAAGAATTCAGGAGGCAGAACAAATACCTCACTCCTGGAGAAGTGAGAATGTAAGAAAATTAAGTGTACAATTTGACATAATGAATGGGAGCTTCTGTGAGGTATGCAGGTATTTATATCCAGTAGGTAGGTAAAAGTGTGGACCTGGGATAGGTCTCAAACACAGATGCAGATGTGGAGTTCTTTAGTGCAGAAGGGGTAGATGACAACATAAACACAGGTGAAATCTTGCAGGGAAACGAGGCAGGGAAGGAAGCAGACTGATAGAGAATCTAAATGGAAGGAAAAGAGAAACTTAGTTATACTGGTTCTACTAAAATTTATCATGGGTTAGGGTAATAGAATCCAGTAGATTTTAAGGAAGATTATACCACTACTCTCCAAATACAAGTAGTATTCAAGAACATTAATGGATTTACTTGTGTATATTTTTGAGAAGTTAGAGAACTTCTAAAAATGACTTCCTGAATGACAAGTGAATTTCTCATTGTAGATGGAAAAAAATATAAACTTTATATCTGATATATAAACAAACATGCCAACAGTGATATTCCTCATACCCTGTACCCACAGTCAACCTGGTAAATCAGAACACCTCACATAACTAAGTTCTAAGTAACAGAAATAGCACTATTAAGGAGAGTTACTTTTCTTTTTATAGCATAGCATTTTCTTATATATACACTTAACATCCACATATAGTCAGGCAATGTGTTTTAAATTTATCACTATATTATTTTTAGATTCCTTCACGCTGTCTGGTGCATGTTCCCTTTAAAATTCAGTTCCACATTATTGTAAAAGCATTATCACTCAGTAATTCAAGCATCACCATTTTGATGGCTTTTCTAATTGCCTTAGTTTGACTATTTCATAATTAATATACTGAAATATCAAAATGGATGGGTGATTTTTATGCCCAGTTTAAATTAAATTAGAATAATCTGTAAGCTTTTATTCCATTGTGTAGGAATTAAGATCTCAATTATATGGCTCCTTCAAGGTATACAGTTCAGATGGAATTATGAATTATGCTTAGTATATGATTGAACATAATGTTCGTCAAAAGTAGATGTGAAGGAATTCATTATGTAGAGTGACAGGAGGAAGGAATTGTTCTTTATTCTGCTCATGTAGCCCTGCCAGCACACCTGTTTCTAATTTGGAGACCATTTATGATTATCTCCCAACATCAGTGTTGAAATAACATCCTTAGTCAAGTATCTCTACTCGCTCAAAAAGAAATGTGAAAAAGACAAAAAATCATCAGGCAGGACCAATTTTTTAAAACTTTGTATTTTTCAAGTGTCCGTTTACCAGTTCAGCCTGATTTTCTTAAGTTGGTGGTGAATAATCTCAAGAGCATACTTAGAAAATTTGGGGTAACTGACATCTGGGATAAATAGTCACTTTAAAAGTACATGGCCTGAGCCCTGACTGGTGTGGCTCAGTGGGTTGGACGTAGTTCCACAAACTGAAAGGTCACCGGTTGATTCCCTGCCAGGGCACATACCCGGGTTGTGAGCCAGGCCAGGCCAGGCCCCTCGTAGGGGGCATGCAAGAGGCAACCCAGCAATGTTTCTCGCTCATATCCATGTGTCTCTCCCTCTCTTTCTCCCTCCCTTTCCCTCCTTCTAAAACGAAATAAAATCTTAAAAAAAAAAATAAAGTACTTGGGCTGAGTTTTGTTGATTTAGGCTTCTGTAGCCATTGGTGACAATGTATCCCACCATAATTTGACCAAAAATTGTAGCCTAACCTTGTGCTTTGAGAAAACTGGTATGTATGCAAATGAAAACAGTCATTTTTCTCTCTTAATTTATGTTTTAAAGTGGTATGCATTATTTTATCTTACTTGAATGAAAATCTTAGCCAAAACAACATTAATATCTGTGAGTTTTTGAGCATTAATCAATAATATATACATATGTGGACAACATAAAATAAATACGTAGCCTTATTATCAAAGAATAGTCATTAATTACCAGAAACTAATAAATCCCTTATAAAGCCCCTTAGTTTATCACAGATTTGATCAGAGTGTCGAGAAATAAATGTACCTAACATCACACTCCAGATAACCATTATGTAGGTATTAGTCTTAATCTTCTGAAATTACTGTTAATAGGATCTTTATGTAATAGCTAATGATTAACTGCTCTAAAAATTCTTACCGACCTCTACTGTGCTTTTCAAAACTTAAAAATATTTGTTCTGAATTTTTATTATAACTAATATTTGCTTTGAATTTTTATTATAGCTGTAATAAAAATTACAGCTGTTACAGCTAAAGATTCTAACATAATCGTCACGTGCAGAGTCTTGCTTCGAGGGGACTGACCAATCCTTAGAGTGTCAGCGTGCTGGCATTCCTCACCCAACCCGTCTTCCGTAGAGTTTTTGGTTCAAGGTCTTTCAATCTATAGCAATTGAGAATGGAAGAACTAATATACTGTATTTTTTGAACTATAAGATGTACTCCTCCCCGCAAATTTGGGAGGAAAAGGGGGGTGTGTCTTATAGTCCAAATGTAGCTTACCTGTCTCGCTGTGCAGGGAAGTGGTGATGGAGGTCACAGGAGGCAGGAGCAGGGTCGCTGCTGCATTTTCCTCCCAAATTTGGGTGGGAAGAAGTGCGTCTTATAGTATGAAAATATGATATATATAAAATCTGGGAAAAGTCCAGCCATCGTTAATATACTGAGAACGGTTTGTGTGACATTGATGTAACCTGGCCACTAAGGAGAGTGGACAGGAATGCACATGTGTGAACAATGACAACTTCTCTGTACTAGTTGGTGGGGGCCTATTGAGTGAGCATGTGCACTGTGTGGGCATCACATTCAAAATGACCCAGTGAGTAAAGCAACGAATCTGCATCAGTTTGTGTTAAGCTGGAACATATCTCTATGGAAATTGTTCAGATGATTTAAAAAGGTGCATTTGAAAAGATATGGATGAGATATTAGGGAGTTTACCTTGGTCAGGAGGTTATCAGAATAGCAAATGAGAGATTCTGGAGCTCTGAACGATGCCTTAGCAGTGAGCGTGGCTAAACGCCCGCTGCCGCAGGCAGGTTCCAAGATGGAGCTGAGAGGACTTGGATAGTGTGTGACTGAGGGGAGCCAGGGTAAGAGGAAAAAAAATACTGGCATGATGTGTTAACTAGAACAAGAAACTGGTGATGGAACAGATGTTGTTTTGTTTTGTTTTTTTAATTAAAAAATTTTGCAATGGGTATCTGGAGGAAAGAGAAAATGAATTTAATTTCAAAATATTGAATTTGACATAACTGAATAATAGGAAACTCAGGCATGAGCCTCAGAGGGAAGGCTGCGAGTGGAAGTCAGAATCTGAGAGCAGCAGCGTACGTACGTAGTGAGGACCTGGAGGCGTGCGTGCCTGCAGTAGAAGCACCACAGAGAGTACCGCAGCTTTCTTAGCAAGAGAGGGTATTGTTAAAGGAGACTTAAAGCATGATTTCAGAAAGTTTTTTTTAATCAATAAAACCCAACGGCAAATAAAGTATTTTCAAAGATGTTTTAAGTTTTCCTAAATGTAGATTTATGTAGAGTATGAAAAGTAAAAATATGATTACAAGAACGTATACCAAAAGTACAGGGTGGGTCAAAAGTGGCTCTACAGTTGTATTTGAAACACAGAGTTTATTTTGTATTGTTATGCATTAATTATTGTACAGTAGTTCCCATACAAACTGTAAACTTACTTTTGCCCCACTATGCACAGTAAAATTTTTTTAACATGATTTCAGTTTTATTTTGAATCTAAAAAACAAAATAAGCAAACAAAGTGGAAGCAGACTCACAGATAAAGAGAATAAATCCATGCTAATAAATTCATGGTTGTCAGAGGGGACTGGGTCAAAGAGGTGACAAGATTAAGTATAAATATTGTGATAACTATGTGTTAGTGATACCAATTTGGTATTGCTTTATTCAAGCAGAAAGATTTTTCTGAGGAGGAAAATAGTATGATGGGCATGTAAAATTAATTTACAAAAGTTTTATATCTGTAATCACATTTTAGGACCTCAAACATTACTTCTAAATTTTTATTTTAGTCATATCAATAAAGCAGCTCAAAATTGACTGTTAGAAACCTAGAAGAAAAAAGAAAAAAATTGTTAATTTTTTTGTAATTTTCACTGATTCATTTTTTTATTTTTTATTTTTATTATTGTTCAAGTACAGTTTTCTGCCTTTTGCTCTCCTCCCAGTCCACTCCCCTAGCCTTCCCCACCTTCCTCCTGGTTCCACCCCCCACCCCGTCTTAGTTTTTGTCCATCTGTCCTTTACACTTGTTCTCGTGAATCCTTCCTCTTTTCCCCTGAAATATCCTCCCCTCTTTTTTTGTCCAGTTACTAAATGGAGGGGTATTGCAGGGTAATGGCACTAAATTGCATTTGAAATGATCATTGAAAAATGCTAAGTCTCTTTTTATATTTTAAAATTAAAACTGTATGGCCCTCAGGAGGAACTTTGGAGGAGGTGACTTTGCAGTGGACTTGGTTGCTTCTTGCCAGCTATGTATCCAGACATATTTGTGTTGAGGACTCTATTTATTTTCTATTTTTCTTTTAGGCAACAGTTAGCAAAGCTCTATTGCTTATAAAAGCATGTGAGTATGTTTGTGTGTAAATATTACTACAGGGAGAGTTTGTCAACATCATAATCTGTTCTTCAAAACCTTCAATAAAACTCTGGGTAACAGATACACTGCTGTGATTTTTGGTTTCTCAAGTCAGAAACCAACTCCATCTAGCTTCTCTGCCATTTCAAATCTTATCATGGTTCCTCGGATTTATTCAAAACAATACCTTTGTTTATTACCTGTCTTAGTGGGTTTGGGAGCATCTTTGCAAAGATCCACCTTCTGTGTTGGCATTTTAATCATTTGTGTGATCAAGAAGTGGGAGAGACTGTATGGAAAGCTCCGGCTGACATGAAAGGGATGGCTTCCTGCGAGTTAGGATGTATCTGAGTGTGTGTGTGCATGTCAATGACATCATAAGTTATTTCTCATTACCGCAGGTAATAAGCACATTTACTTTGAGTGCAGGCAGTTTTTTCTCAGCAGGAAAGCAGTCTAAATGGGATCTCTGGTTCTCTGAGATCTTTTATGAATTTCCCTGGAAATGCTTAGCAATGTACTTAGTTCTGGAGCAATTACTATCAATGGAAGAAGAGAAGCTTTTAGAAGGTAGAGGTGTTTTCCAGCAGTTTACATGTGAAATTTATTGCACTCCCTCACTGGATCGATACTAATAGAGAGCAAAGGAGAAATTCAGAGCAGTAACTTAAGTGAAAATGCCTCTGTCATATAGGGTACGAAGAAATCTAGTAATAATGTCACAGAAAATTCAGGCAAATCAATGCCTGAATTATCCATATCTTTACTACTTTGCATGGATAAGCTTGAGGCCTATGTATGTTTCTTTACCTTAAAAAAAGTGGATCACTAGTACCCTCAGCACCTCAATAATGAACTAAAAATGGAATTGGATATCGATGCAACAATCCCTTGCAAAAACCAATTGCTGTAACAGTGTAAGGTAAAAGGCAAACAGAACAAAGCTATCTAAATGATTGAATCTAGCAGTAAGTTTTATTGTTTTGATTATAGACAGAGAAACAATGAAAACACACAGCATATTTAATAGATGGTAGAGGATATAAGTCTAGGAAAGAGTAGAGGCCTTGGGAGATAAAGTAAGGCAATATAACACTTTCCATGCCTTTTTTTTTTTTGAAATCTACTCTCAGAAAGTTAAGTGGAATCAAGAAAAATCTCATTTTTAAAAAATGTCTGTCTAAGGTACTTGAGTAAAGGACTCCTTTCATACCTGCAGTGAGTCTGAAATACAACCTGAATGACCCCTGTAGCACATCAGGTCTAGCAAACGGAAGTTTGTCTCTGTACAGTTCCTATGAATCGAGTGCAAAGGACTACAGACCTGCCTCTAAAACAGTGTGTTAATGGGCCAGTCACAAGTAGACAGTGTTTACGCTTTCAAAGCACTCTTGCCCTCATCTGTAACTAATCACATCCTGTTCAAGGCCATTTAAAAATACGACATACGTAATTAATACATCAAGGATCTAATTTTATTTTTGAAAAATTAAGGTAAATATATAAGCTTTGTGTGTACGACACTACAGATGAACAGCTGTATGTGCCACGTCATTCTCACCACCCAAAGTCTGGCTTTCAGTCGTGATCATACAGTTGAGCACCTTTACCAGTTTTGCTCTCCCTCCACCCCTTTCCCTCTGGTAACCACAAATCTGTTGTGCGCCTCTGTAAGTCTCTTTTTGTTTTTGTTGTTTTCCTTTTGTTTTTATATTCCACATATGAGTGAGTGAAATCATAGATATTTGTATTTTTCTATCTGACTTAGTTCACTTAGCATAATACCCTCATGACCCAAGAAATGAAAACAACCTAAGTGTCCATCAGCGGAGGAATGGGGAAGAAGATGTGGTATCTGTCTGTGCATGTACACATACACATTCCATGGAATACTACTCAGCCATAAAAAGGTGAAATCTTGCCATTCACTTGCAGCAGCATAGATGGGCCTTGAAGGATGTATTTATTGATAAGGCCAGAGCCTGATAATACAAGTCACCATAAGTATTTCTTTAATCTGTTGCATATTTTTAATCAAATCTGAATCAAAGCAAATCTGTAGTATCTATAATTCTGTATTATCTAGTGCACTGCTGGTGGTCATTCAGTCATTTTTATGGCATTTTTAAAAGAAAATTTTAAATATGCCTTATTAATGCTGGTTTAGGACTTTTTCTGTTTCAGTAGAATTTCATTGCCTGTACATGCACTACTGTAACATATTAATGTTATTCTCTTTTGAAAATAATCTTCATAGCAACCCAGGGGGCAAGCTGTTTCTTTGAGACTTTGGGAGCTAATGATTATTAAAAGTTGCTTACAGAGATAAAGTATGACTCCACGGGATATTTAGTTTTTTTATGTCATTAAAATCTATGCTTCTTTGAAACCAACATTAGTGTTCATTCAAGAGAAAAGCATGAACTAACTTTATCTTAAACTTCTGCTCAAAATACAATACAGACTAAATTTTATTGGAATTTTCATATTTCTCAACATATAGTGGACAGCCAAGAACTTAATAATGCAAATCTTTGTTTAGATACAAATGACTCCCTACAAAGCCTGTTTTGATTATTAATGGAATTCATTATCTGCTGCTTAGTGCAGCTACTGTGGTTTGGAATAACAGTTAATAATGAAAGTCTGAGCTAGATTTTAAATATAGTGTGTTAATGTTTGATAATACAAATTAATTCTATTATACAAAAATATCAATGAAAAAATATTGTGGGGACCATGCCGTCCCACTTTTTTTTTTCATCATTAAGAAACTCTTCCTCTTCTCTTGGGAGTGTATTTTATTGTCATTCTCTTATCACAGAAAAATTGACTGGAGTGTTTCAGAAAAGCCACCAATTTCCCCCAAATTATTGGGTTGGCCAAAAAGTTCGTTTGGCTTTTTCCATACAGTGGCTCTAGTAGTGCTTGTCTTTCACGTCAATCAAAACAGTTGTGTTAGATTGTATTGTGGCAGCTGTTATATCAGTGTGCATTAACAAAAAAAAAACCTTACCAAAATTTGTGTACCCATTTTTATATTGAAGATGGAAGAAAATAAGTAACATTTTCAGCATATTATGCTTCATTGTCTCAGGAAAGGTAAAAACACAATTGAAATGCAAAAAACAAAAGATTCATGCAGTGCGTGGAGAAAGTGCTGTGACTGATCAAATGTGTCAAAAGTGGTTTGCGAAGTTTCATGCTAGAGATTTCTCACTGGCCATGCTCCATGCTTGCATAGACCAGCTGAAGTTGATAGTGATCAGGTTGAGACATTAATTGAGAGCAATCAACATTATACCATGTGGGAGATAGCCGACATACTCAAAACACCCAAATCGATAAACTTATTGTTGGAGATGAAACATGTGTCCTTTATTTTATGAAAAAACTAAATGGACTTTTTGGTCAACTCAACAGAAACTGAATTCTTATGTTGCTCAAGTTATTTTCGATCAAGAAACTGGGACATTACAGGAGTGGCAGTTTGTTTGAAGCCAGCCTCTTCCCAAGGACCTGGAAATTGCTGTGAAGTATAGAATACTCGTCTTTCTTTCAGAATCTGAGTGACTGTGAGCCTTGACAGAAAGAGTACTTCAGAGCCCAGTGGCTTCCATAATGCTTTACAGTGGTTTTATGAGCACAGAGCAGAGGTGCTGGTCTGGGTGAATGGGAAGCAGGCAGTGTGAGGTCATCTGTGTGCCCTGGTCCCATAACCTCTGGAAGACTCGGAGACGTTTCCCCCGGAAGCCTTCCAGTTTAAGTCTTCTGTATGGGAAATAGAAGTTATATGTGTGAAAATAATCCGTGTAAACACCACATATTCATCCATCAGTCTTTTGATAAGCTTTACCTGTTTACTAAGCTTAAACTGAATGAATTATATATGGCACATCTGCATTTTAGTGTCGTGAAGATACTTTAAATATGAATATAATATGTAGGATATATACTGTACTGTAGTATGGCTGGATATGTTATACGCATGATAGTCTTTGTCCCCAGACAGGGAGGAGGTGTGTACTCTTAGATGTGGGACCATTTTACTGTACCTTTTACGAAAGACTTTCGGATGCTGCATGAGGTGCAGCCATCATTGGCTTGATCCTTCTCCACTCAGCCTGTCTCTGTAACATGCATTTAAAAAACCGCTGGTAATAAATAGATCCTAAGATTCTAATAGTTGATGTAGCCCTGATACTGACTTATTACTAATTCTTGTTCATAGTAGCACTGTGATTGGTATGGTCACTTACCCCACACCTACTTATGGCACATAGGTATAGCAACACAAGATTCCTGGAAATATCATGTTCACTAACTTAGATAACTTGAACTCCTTTACTATTTGTAATACAAAATTTTACCATAGTACCAAAAAAACATATATATTTTATGTCTTTAGAAAAAGTTACTTGGCATGGCCCAGTATTTTTCTTTTCTAGCGAACCGCAGTATAGAACCCACTGTCTTTGGGTACATTCTCCTAGCGAAGGGTAACTTTCAGAATTTAAAAAATAAAACAACAACATCAAAACAAACTAGAATTTGCTAACTGCCCAGTCCGCATGGTAGAGCCAGTGATGCCAACATAATTTGCTTCCACCTGGGTCCCTTCCTTCATACAGTATTGCCCAAGAACAGTGTTATTCTAACATTTGCCCCCCCAGTGGTTTCTAAGGTGTAAATGATGAAAGGAAATTACAGTCAGACACTGCAGTTCAGGTCTGCTCATGCTTTATTTTACAAAGCAGTGCCAGAAAAATTCATTTTTATTTTCTGTTCAATTTACAGTGAGTAATGTTGCTGTTTATTTCAAAATCTCACCTAGAAATGAAAAGGTGAAAAGCTCAGAGATCATGTGCCTAAGTTTTACAGCTGAGTGTGATTATCAGAGGTGAATGGATCAGTTAAAGTAGAAAAGATCAGAAGAACAAAAGCAAAATCCCAACTGCATAAATCTGACAGTCATGCAATGCTTTCACTGCATGAAAGATTAGAATTTTTTTTTAATTTATCTTTAGAGGGGAAGGGAAGGGAAGGAGAGAGGAAGAGAAACAACAGTGTGTGGTTGCTTCTCATGCGTCCCCTGCTGGGAACTGGCCTGCAACCCAGGCAGTGTGCCCTGACTGGGAATCAAACCACCATCCTTTGGTTCGCAGGCCTGTGCTCAATACTGAGAGAATATTTCTTAATATGACAATACTGCTGGGTCCCCAAAGCACACTTATTTCATGTTTCATCTTTCTCCAGTACTTGATACAACAACAAAAAAATATATCTGAAAAGTTACCAGTTTTTCTAAACATGTGCTCTAAATTTAAGACAAAAATACTTCTAAGAATTTGCTAAACATCTATTTATAATTATTGTGGTATTTTTTAAAAAGCAAAGATTAAGAATGCAATAGGCAAGTGAAATCATATACGAGGTCTGTCCAGAAGGTATCTAGCCATGCAACAGGCAAAATGGAGACATTTATTGGAGAAGATACAAGACACAAGAAACACTGTACATAGGACAATGACATCTGAGTCCCCTTCAAAGCAGGCACCTGGGTACCTCACACAGTTCTCCCAGTCACCATCAGCTGCCCATGATATTTTCCTGAATTTCATCAACAGTCTGAAATTTCTTCCCTTTCAAAAGTGATTTTAGTTTGGGGAAAAGCCAGAAGTCGCAGGGTGTCAAATCTGGGCTGTAGGGGGCCGAGTCACCTGGGTGATTTGATATTTCAGTAAAAAACCTCTGCACAAGATGTGATACATGAGCAATCCCGTTGTGATGAAGTTGCCAATCACCAGTTACCATAGTTGCAGCCTTCTGAATAGTTTCCCAATATTTTCTGTGGAGGAATGTTCAAGCTTAATGAAAAATTTGATGCAGATTCATTGCTCTACCCACTCAGTCATTTTGAATGTGACGACCACACAGTACACATGCTCACTCAATGGTGTCTACCACCCCCACTGACTAGTACAGTAAAGTCATCATTGTTCACACATGCACATTCCAGTCCACTCTCCTTGGCTGCTAGGTTACAATGATGTCATGCAAACTATTCTTGTTAACAATGGTTGAACTTTTCCCCAACAGACTGCATGTTATGTGTATTTTAGACTTTCTAAACTCACAGCTGAAGAGCAATCATTCTATTTGTTTTACTATTGAAAATTTATACAATTTTATCCAAATTTCAATCTTAATTGAAATCTGACTTAACATGGTTACAACTCAACCATGGTTAGCAGTTTTGAAGCACAGACTACAAACGCTAGTGAGTGGAATTTAGGAAAGACAAACTGCAGGGCCTGGGTCACTCATGTCTTTGTCAGGCTGTTGTGATGTATGGAATGGGCCTATTGTGGAGTTGGCACACAGTAAATTTTGCCATAATCCTAAAACACAAAGAGTGAGAGGGAGAGAGGCAGGCAGAAATGCAGGGAAGAAGGGGGAAGAAAAAGAAATTAGGGGAGAGAGAGCAAGTGTAAGAGCAAGAGATGGCTGCAAAAAAAAATGTCAAGAAAGTCAAAGTTTGCAAATGTTTTCTTGCAAATTATAATTTCTTTTCATATAGTATTCTAAGCCTAGCTAGTTCTTTAAAAGAAAATTTTTAACGTAACATTCACCCTCCCAACAACTTGTAAGTACACGGTACAACACTGTGGACCGTGTGCAGTCCTTGTCCAGCAGACTCCCCAGAACTGCCCCTGTCTTGCATGACTGACAAGACAGTGAGAAGCTCCCCACTGCCCCCAGCCTCAGCTCCTTACAACCACCTTCCTAGTTTCTGGTTTTGAGTCTGACTACTTTAGATACTTCATATAAGTACAATCATGCAATGTTTGTTTTTCTGTTGTTGGCTTATTTCGCCTAGCATTAGGTCCTCAAGGTTCATCCATGTTGCAGGATATGACAAGATTTCCCTCTTTCCTTAAATTTGGGTAATATCCCATCGTATCTGTAATGTATTTTTATTCATTTGTCAGTGGACATGTAGTTTGCTTCCACCTCTTGGCTACTGCAAACAGCTCTCTTCGTATAATTTTAAATTCAGCCAGACATTGTAAATTGCCATCTTTCCATCACCAGCACATCTCACATTGTTGCTTTGCTTTCCTTTTTCTTTTTCATTCCTTAGCAAAGTTGTTGCAAATATGTATAGGTGCTGACTTAATATTGACTAGTGTACTTTTTTCTTATTCAGTGCAGCTGTGTAGATAATAAGTTAGTCCTGTTCAAGGTAAAACGGCACAGGGATTTGACACATAATGAAATGTTGTCATTGCAGGACAAGTCTGCTCCAGCTGACAAACAGTGCAAACCAGAGGCGGCCCAGGCCACTTACTCAACCCCAGCGGTTTCCGGCTCACAGGAGGTGTTGTACATCAACGGCAATGGGACCTACAGTTACCATAGTTACAGAGGGCTAGGAGGAGGACTGCTGAATCTGAATGACACTTCCAGTAGTGGTGAGTCTGTATTATATATTGTGTTTGTGTGTATGTGTCCATTTGGGGATACTCAATTCTCTAAACCTGAGAGAAGAAATTGAGTCTACTGTTACAAGCAATAGTCAGTGCCAATCAGCTAAAACCAAGACTGTTTAATACATGACATCCATCTCCCTACAAGGATAGCTCCCTAGTCCGTGCCTGTTTCTGGCAGTAACAGCACTATTATGCAACTGAACGATTGCTGTTTTATACTGAAAACATTTCTCAACTAGAGAAATCGCAGACGTCTTCCCCCAAAGCTGTAATGTCCTATTCTTCAAGAATAATGACACGTTTTCTTAATGTTTAAGTTTTTAATTTGGAAGATTGGAGGCCCAGGCACTTTACTGACTTGATGAAATGTACATACACAGTCCCTGTGCTTAAGAACATCCAGCCTGAAGCCACACGTAGAAACAGCCCAGGTCCCTCCAGCCACTGGCTCACGGATGACAGTGGCGTGCTTGCCAGCAGTGGGAACAGTGTACTGGACGGAGCCAGCTCATGGTGGCTCGTGCTTGGGAGACTTGAAGGAATTTCTTAAGCTTTTATGTAGAATTAATTCCAAAAGTGTAATACAAAACTACATATATCTTAGAAATGAATACATGGGTGAATTTCATATAACTGGGTCGCATGAAAAGCTTTCCTAAACTATACTTAAAATCCAGAGAAAATGAGTTTCATTACACACACACAAACACAAACCATTTTTTATGACAAAGCACATGATACAGTGAAAAAATAAAGGGTAAACTAAATATTATTATATACTATGAAAGTCTAATAGGTCAAGACTTGAGGATATTCTAAAAAGAGGAAATGCCCAAAACTATACATTAAAAAAAGGCTAGAAATATGAATGCACAATTCCCAGAAAAAGCAATGTAAATGTCCCTTAAATACAGGTAGTTACTCAAGGCCACTCATGCCTAAGAAAATCGCAGCTTCTATCTGTCACATTAGCAAAAATCCAAATGTTTACACAGTATGCTTTGACAAGGCTGTAGGAGATATGCAAACTCATGTATTGCTTGTAGAAATGCAAGAAGTTGGAGGGGAATTTGATAATATCTAGCAAAATTACACATGCATTTACCATTTGACCCAGCAATCTCTTTAGGAACCTCTTGTTAGGAATCTATCTCAAAGACACACTGGCAAAAATACAAAAAGACATGCACATGACTATTCATTTCTGTGTTTTTTATCAATTTAAAAAGGGTGGTTACCAATAAAAATGTCAATTAGTAGATGGCCAGTTGATTCCATTATAGTATATTCAAACTGGAGAGTAACAGGTACCTATGAAAAGTAATAAAAAATGTCTTTATATAGTCCAGGTGATGCTGAGTACTTATATAAATCTTTTTTTTAGTGAATATTAGCATAATTTTTTTAAAAGTTTGCATAGAGGCAGGGATGAGGGAGAATGATATGGGGAAAGGAATATAAGCCAGAATTATCTGCTTATACATGGTTTTTAAGTTTTGTTTTACAAATTTAACTTTGGAACAATTTATATATAATTAGGAAGGAAACTGATTTTAAGAATCCCTAACATTGAAATGAAAATGATGCAAATGAACTCTTATCTGTTTAATGAATGGTTGGCAGGGCCCCAGGGAGAGGAAGTGACTTTTCCAGGTAATCTCAGATACCATGTTCCACTGTGTGCAAGCATATGACTAAACCTTAAGTTATTTTCAGTAATCATGTTGTTATTTTGGGACTGTTGTCTGTGTATGATGGTTTAAAGCAAATTTATAATGATGCGGGTATCAGTGAAAGCTGTGATTTTTAGCAGGGGGACACAGTACATACAGAGGTAAAATCAGTTTAAGCAAAAACGGCACAGTCTTGTATTTGTACTATCACTGAGAACTGGTATTTCCTATTTGTTTCCACTGAAAGTGCCTAAAAACAGAGACCAAGCTGAATTCTAACAGTTGAATTAGGCTCGGTGGGATTTGGATATATTTGGGAGGGAACTGCATTGTCAGTGTTTGGGAGTGATTCTGCTGGAAGGCTGGAGCTCTCAGGTCTGCCCTAGAATTAAGGGTCCCCTGAGGACAGGATTTAGCTTTAGTCTAAATCAGTTGCCTTCCAGCTCAAAAAAAGTGGTGCCTTAAGTGGAAGGGAAAAAATGAAGGAGCTTATTCTGGGAAGAAATTTCGTTTCAAGTGCATATTCAGTTTTTCAGAAGCTAGTGAGCCTTCTCAGCTGTTCACAAGTCGTCTTTTTATTTGAACAGCAAATCAGACAAGAGCAAATCCAAGTTCAGAAAAGGAAAACATAAACAAAGTCTAAAAATTCTTTTAGCCTATAAAGCTGGAAAATCTAAAATATTTTACATGTGAAGTAAGAACTGATAGGTAGTTCAGAACTTAACCCCCCCCAAAAAAAACTATAAAATGGGGGAGGGGCAGAGTATAGTCAAAAGATTTTATTGACACAAAATCTTTTTGTCGTCTTCCAAAATATCATTCATCTTTTAAATTAATTCACTTAACACAAACATAATAAATACTACTTATTGAGTAACCTCAGCCTAATCTGTATTTAACCCTTACACAGTCTTATGAGTTAAGTCCTGGAATTTGGAGGAAATTTTTATAAAAGTAAAATTCCATCCACTTTAAAATATAATACCCGGGCATCACTTCCTTTTTTCTAACATGATTAAAGTTTATTTTTTGAGGCTCAGAGAAGTTGGGTGACTTGCCCAAAGCCCCTCCTTAATAAAGGGAAGATCCAGGGTTTGAACACAGGCATTCTGACATCAAAGTCCACACTGTAAACTACTGAGCTAATAATCTGTATAATGGATGCAAGCATTGAGGTACAGTTAAGTGACCATACCTGGTAAGCACTAATATACTCTCTCATCTACTTTGAACATTTCATATAAATAAATGGATCACACAGTAAGTTATCTTTTAGTCTGGCTTCTTTCGCTCAGCATAATATTTTCAAGGCTCATTTGTGTTATAGCGTGTATCAATACTTCATTCTTTTTTATTGCCAAATAATGTCCTATTTACAGATATGCTATATTTTGTTAAGTCATTCATTAATTGCTAGGCACTAGGACATTTTTCACTTTTAGGTTACTATGAATAATGCTGCTGTAAACCTATTTTTAATGCCTGTGTATTATATATGTTATATATATATAATCAATGTTTGTGTAAGTACTTAGAAATGAAATTGTTGGTTCATTAATGCAGTAACTGAGTTTAAAGTTTTGAGTAAATAACAGACTGAACATGAGATATCTTTACATTTATTTCATTCTTTTTAAATTTCTCTTAGTATGTCTCATAGTATTTACAGTAGAAGATTTACACTTTATTAATTTTATTGCTAAATATTTCCCTTTGTGATACTATTGTAGATGTAATGATTTTCTTAAAATGTTACTCTACATTTTTTAATTGTTTTGGAAGAGATTCTGAGGTATTGGTAGTCATACTTTAAATGTTTGGTAGAATTCAGGAGTGATGCTGTCGGGGCCTGGGCTCTCCTGGGAGGTATTTTTTAAATCTTTTTTATTGTTGTTTTATTACAGTTGTCCCAGTTTTTCCCCCTTTGCCCTCCTCCACTCAGCTCCCTCCACTCCCACAGTCAATCCCTCACCATTGTCTGTGTCCATGAGTCATTCATACATGTTCTTTGACTATTCCCTCCCCCTCCTTTCCTGTTATCCACCCCTTCCCCTGCCTCCCCCCGGCCACTGTCAGTCTGTTCCATGTTTCCAGTTCTATTTTGCCCATTAGTTTATTTTGTTCATTAGGTATATTTTATAAGTAGAGATCAGATGGTATGTATCTTTCTCTGACTGGCTTATTTCACTTAATATATTCTCCAGTTCCATCCATGCTGTCAGAAAAGGTAGGAGTTCCTCCTTTCTTTCTGCTGCATAGTATTCCATTGTATAAATGTACTAGTCTTTTCAGTAAATAGTGCTGGGAGATCTGGGAGGTTTTTGCTTGTTAACTCAAACATGTTGCTTGCTCTGAGGTCCACTTATATTGTCTATATCCTCTTGAGTTAGTTTAGATAGTTTGTGTGTTTCCAGGAAAAGACCCATTCCAATAAACTATCTAATTTATTGGCACGGTTGTCCATAATATTCCTTCATAATTGTTTATTTTTGGAAGGTCAATAGTGATGCACCCTTACAAATGACAGAGTCATTTGAGTGTTCTCCCTTTTCTTCTTGGTCGTATACTAGCTAAAAGTTTGTATCTCAGTCTTTTCGAAGAACAAGCTTTGATTTCAATGATTTTCTCTATTGTTTTCTATTCCCTATTTCACTGATTCCTATTCCTATATATATATTATTTCCTTCATTTTTGCTTACATTAAGTTTAGTTCTTATTTTCCAGTGTCTTAAGATGAAAAGTTAAGCCATTTGCTTGAAGGCATCTTTTCTCTTTATACGTAGGCTTTTATAACTATAAGCTTCCTTTGAAGCAATACTTCATTTGCATCACATACGTTTTTGTATGTTGTATTTTTGTTTTCCTTCACCTCAAAGTAAATTCTAATTTTCTTTATCATTTCTTCTTTGACCCATTGGTTATTTAGAGCTGTGTTGTTTAGTTGCCACATATTTGTGAATTTCCCAAATGTCTTTCTGTTCATGATTTTAGTTTTATTCCATTGTGAACAGACAGCAGGCTTCATGTAATTTCAGTCCTTTCCAGTTTATCGGAGCTCATTTTATGGCCCAGGCCACGGTCTCTCCTGGAGAGGATTTCACCTGTACCTCAGGGTAGTGTGTGGTCTGCTGTTGAGGGCACTTTCTAAATGCATACTAGGCCTAGTAGGTTTTATAGTGTTAAGACTTTTCTAATCTTGATCATTTGCCTCGTTTTTATAGCCACTACTGGAAGAAGGGTATTGAAGTCTTCAAGTACTATTATTGAATTGTCGACTTTTGCCTTCGATTCTGACAGTTTTGTTTCATCTTATTTGGAGACTGCTGTTGGGAACATATATTGTTTATTTCGCATGTCTTCTCAATGGAGTCACTCTTTTATCATTGTAAAATGCCCCTCTTTATCACTAGTAACTTTGGAAAGTCTGTTTTGCCTAATATTAGTTACTTCTGCAGTCTCAGGAAAAGACAATGGTAACTTGCATGATCATAGCGGTGCTGAGAATGATGACAAGTGGGCGGAGCTTTGGGGGGTGGTGACACATAGAAGAGTATAGAACAAACTGAGTGTTGCTCACCTCTACTCACGCACAACCGAAATAATGTATTGTTGCTTCGTAAGTGGCTGAGTAATTTTGGGAGCCCACTGCCAAATGCAAATGTGGACCCTCTTCTGTAAAAATAAGTACTTCAAGATGGTGATAACGGAGCGTGAAACAAAGCTGAGGGCTCTTCTGAGAACAGTGCCCTGTGGGCCTCACATTTTCAATGCCCCACGTGGCTCCATGTATTTAGCAAGTTGTAGGAAGCATTATGATTTTATGAAAAAGAAAGAGAGCTACTTATGGCAGCTCTATCTTTCAAAAAAGATAATATGTACAGAGAAAGAAAAGATTAAAGACACAGAATATTTTGAGCAAGTTTTTTGGAGCGGTGGGAGAGAACTTTGGGGCAACTGCCAACCCTGAGTGAAAACTGAAAGGGAATATAAAGGAAAATTGTTGCTATGAATTATTAATGGACAGGGCTCTAAAAGTTTTTCTTGCTCTTCAACCCATTCTTTACAGAGAAACCAAAGTAATCTAAGAAAATGAAAACCGTGATCACATCACTTCATTGTCTAAAACCCTTCTAGGGGCTCTCATCATTCTCAGGAAAATGACATCATCCAGCCCTTCATGCCTCAGTGTTCACCCCCACCTGAAGTTTTACTTGACCTGATTTTGTCTGCCCCCACTGCCCTGATTGCTCATCTCTTAAATCCTGAACTCCAAGTGTAGATCAACTTCAGGATGTTATAACTCTCATAACATCCTGAAGTTGTCATCTGAAGCACGTACCACAGTACACACATGTACACACACATGTAATCATAATACATTGGCATTCATTGCTCAACCATACCATTCAGTAGTGCTCAAAAGTCACATAAGACATCTGGTATGGATTCCAGATATGCAGTCATGTAAGTGGTTAGAAATAAGGTTTTGTAAGTTTTCAGTATAAATACTATGGTTTTATGGTGGGGTCCATTTTGTAAGTCTCCCCCCCAAGAAAAACCCTCAGTATCATGGACAGAGTCTAAATGGACTTGAAAAATAATGTGATGGGAACCTCTTTATTTTTTAAAGGCTTTAAATGAACAATTAAAAAAAATTAGCCAGGAAAGTAGGGTGATTCACTCAGGGCCACACAGATTGACTTTGTGATATATCTTTCGGCTTCAGTATGATAAGATAAAGGCCTCTTATAAGGGTACAGCAAAGAATGGCTTTGAACAACTCAGTCCGTGTACTGCTGGGAAGAAACAAGAACAGCAGAGTAACCAAAATGGCACACAGCTAATCAACAGTGATTTGGCTTTCTCTGAGCAATGGCTTTGGGCTGCATCACTGAGTTAAAAAAAAAAAAAAAAACACTAGTGTGGCAAATAACAGTTTTTGATTTAAACCTAAGAGACTTTCTTTAGTTCATATTTGAGAAAGGACTCTTACTATAGTGATGGTAGCAAGGGATATGCTTCCATCCATACTGTGCAGGATCTCTAAACACCTTTTCTTCTCAAAAATGCATACTACCTATAGCACTGGGATTGGCCGTTACTGTTTTGATTTTGTTTTTTGCTTGTTTTAACAGAAAGACAGCTGGATTGATCAGGCCTGTGATTGACTTTAGTTGGGCAATTTCTTCATAAATTCCCAGAACCCCAAACACTTTGATTCTTAAAACTGTTATCTTCAATTTATTTTTCCGTTTTTAAGACATCAGAATAGCCATGCCCTGTAACAGATTTGGAGCTGTGAAGAAAGCAGCTACATACATATGCATAAATCTTGAGAGCTAAATAGGACATAGGAGAAGATTAGCATTCTACCAGATGCCCACCTCATATCTGAGAGCTCCAGTTAAACCTAAGTTTGAGAAGTCTTGATTTTGAAATTTGTAGGGATCTTCTGAAAAGGGTGGAAGGGAGCAACAACGCTCAGCAGACCAGGGTGAATTAGCCACTCATCTGACAATTTATAAAGCAGATAGATGAAGACCATCAGAATTCAAACCATGAACAGAGAAACTGAGAAGCATAAATAGTAGAACAAGAATTTTAAAAGATAGTGTTTATAGAACCTTTTAAACCAATGTAATAGGAAGATAAACCCTGCAGATTGTATTGCGTTCAGGAAAAAAAATGTGAAGGCAGAAGGATTAAGAAGGAAATTTAACAGCATTTGGATTTAAGTAAACAAGTATTTGGGGGTTTCTCGTGTTTATTTCACTATAATGGGAACTTTCTTAGCCTGTTTGGGTTGCTATAACAAAAATATCAGAGTTGGGTGGCTTAAACAACAAAACATTACTCACAGTTCTAGAAGCCAGGAAGTCCAAGATCAAGGTGCCTATATATTTGGTCTCTGGATAAAGTCTGTTTTCTGGTTTGTAGGTGGCCGTCACCTACTTTAGGGCCTCTTATAAAGGCACTAATCCCATTCATGAGGGCTCCACCCTCAGGACCTAATCACCACCCCAAGGCCCTATATTCCAAATGCCATCACCTTGGAGATTAGCTTTCCAAACCTGAATTTTGAGGGGAATGCAAATACCCTGTCAATAACAGTTACTTTATAAGAAACAAAGTTAAAGAAAGCAGACTCACTGACCTCAAGAAATTTACAGATTAGAGGGGGAAAAAATTCATTCTCTTCTTGTCTAAATATCCAAATCTTTTAGGACTCTGATTAAATAGTAGTTCCTCTGTGAAACTTACGGAGCTCCCCTCCCACCCCCCCCAACCCTTTGGAAGATTAATCATGCACTTCCATGTGCTCTTATTCTAGCACTTAACTCATTGAATCGTGGCATGTGTTTTCAACTATTTTTCCTTATGTACTCCTTGAAAGCAGAAACTCTGCCTTGTTCACTATTACATCCCCTGAATAAAGCCAGGCATACAGTAAGTACTCAATCTTAGTGGCTTAATGAAGGAATAAAATTTTAAAGATAGAACACTTGGTGCCAGGAGTCAAAAAGGTACAAAGAGAATTATTTATGTATATTGGATGGCAGGGTGAAGGGTTTTTCTTTGATAAAGCGAAAGAATCAGAGGAAACAGGAAAGATTAAACTGAATTTAAGAATTCTGAGGATGAAAGAGCAAGGCCTCAACATGTTTGATAAACTCCTGTTTAATTCTGAATACAGTAGAAATAAGGGAAAGCTTGTCCATGTCAGAGACTTCACAGAATGGAAAGGGTGCTCTTCGCATCCTTCGCTAGCCAGCCTCCATTCGTTTAGAACTGGCAAGGGTCTGCACCCAACAATCCAAATTTTCAAGTTGGAGTGTTATCATAATGACAGCAGTTACAATTTGCATAAAGAGTTTATTCAAATTACCCCACTGAAATGAGAAGCAAGCAGCCAATACTCCCATTATTATCACATTCAATTACAGAGGACTTTGGAATGTTTTTTTTTTTTTTTCTATGAGGAAGTTCACACTGAGCTCTCTAAAGAGGGCAATTGTGGTTCGCTGCGGTTATCCATTGGATCTCTGGAGTCTAAACTGTATGCATAATGCATAAGTTAACTACTGATGTTTCCTCTCCATGAACTCCATTGGGCAGACGTTTCCATTTGTTTTTCAACTCTGATATAAACTGGGCTCATATACAAACCAAAACCCAACGTGACCAAATTGTAGTAATAATGACCATAATAACTAACATTTGTATAGCAATTTCTTGTTAGAATCTTTACATCCATTGTCATCTTCATTCCTCACTAATATTCAGGATTGTTGGCTATAAAGATTCTTTGGACCCTGGCCTATAATTATAAGTTTAAGGAAGCTTGGCCATAAGATTCATCACTGCCTTGGAGCCAGTCCATGATGGTGTAGCTTCCGCTGTATATGGATAGTGCTGCCCCTGGGCATCAGGGTTCTGAGGTGGCACTTCTCATTTGAAATTTTGGAAGAAGTACTTCTGCCCATTTGCTGTCTTCACTTCTCATCTACCAATCACTCCTCAGTTCATTATAAATGCTTCCCCCCACCACTCTGTTGAACCTGGTCAGGTTAAGTCTATCAGTGATTCCACTTGTTGCCAACCTAAGGATGATTTTTGCCCTTTTTCTTACCGGATTTCTTGGGTATATTTGAATCTGTTGATAATTAGAGCTTTGAAACATCCACTCTCTTGGCTTCCATGATACCACTGTCATGTCACCGTATGCTCCTCAGATAAGTCTCCCTCCAGCGTCTTGGACTTTTTCTCTGTGCGCAGGCCCTTCCATGCAGAGAGTCGCCTAGCATATCCTGCCCTTATCCCTTCAATCCTCTTGATCTGTACGCTGCTCAAAGAGCCTACTCGCTCTTACGATTTCAGTTGCAGAATATGCCAAAAGCTGTGTATCATCTCATGCTTTGCTCTGAGCTTCAAATTATGTAACCAGTTGCCTACTGGAGAGCTTGGCCTAGACTTGCCAAGATAGCTAATATTTAATTGTTTAAAAATGAATTATTCATCCACATGCATACCATTGCTTGTTTCTGGTGTTATCTCATGCAGGAACGCCCTCGCCATGCACCAAGCTCATCAGCTATTACGTTCTCTGTGATAATTTTCTGGTGGCTGCACCCATCAAATGTCCTTCCAGTATGTTCCCACAATCCCCTAGTCACATCTTCTGTTGAACTTCGGTTATGTGCTCTTTTCTCTCATAGTGTATACTTTGAGGGCAGGCAAAGTCACTTTTTTGACTATCACACCACCAGTATCCATAGGCAACTGGCTTATATTAGTGTTTGATGAATATTGAATGGATAAATGAAAAATTTGGTGAAAGAAACTGTTCTGTTAAAATACTGTAGCATTTTGGAAAACTTAACTAAATTCAGTGGAGCATAATAGTTGAAGAGGAGGAAGTCTTTTCCAGTGTGTTCTCTTTTTGTCTTTAATACCCCTGAAGAACATAACACTGGAAAAAGAAAAGTGTTTCGTATCAAGCATTTCAGACAGATATTTTGAAATACAGAAATTGGTTTGAAGTATATTCCTCTCCAGTCCCCTGGTTCAGGAAAGAGGTATTGACCATCGTTACCCAGGGAACCGGGAAGGTGCACTTTTTCCTCTTGAGGACGTGTTCTGGCTCACTAGCCACATGCAGAGAATTAGTGCAGATGTGTGTGTGTGTGGGGGGGAGGGAACCATTGTCACTGTGCTCCAGGAAGCCAGCTTGCCGTTTCTGTGGTGTAAAAAATGCATAAAGTCTATTATGTTAAACAGTGTAGATTTTATAGAGCAGAGCCCAAAATTGATTCACCAAAGTTAAGCAATCCCTGCCAGTTACTTTTATGTCTTTCAAACAGTGGGAAGACAAGATAACATTATCTGAAGAAAGGTAACTGTGTAATCTAATTGAAGTCAATGTAATTGGGATTATGTAGTTAGTCTATCTCAGTAAAGTTTCAATTAACCTGAGTGAGTTGTCAAAGCACATTCTACATACAGTGCATAGTAAGATGTCACTTATACCTAGAGATTTTTCCATTGTTTCCAAGTTGTTACCATCTATTCTTAGTAAGCCGATTCCTCCCATGTGTGTTCCCTCAAAGACTTACCCAGAATGTTGTCCTACTTTAAACTCTGCTCATTTGTATCCTTATTTTGTTTTCCTTTCCTGTCAAATATAAGTTTATTGACATCTGTGCTATCCAGTACAATAACCACTAGCCACATGTGGCTATTAAAATGAAATAAAATTTAGTTCCTCAGTCATACTGGGACACATTTCAAGTGTTGAGTTGTCAAGGTGGTGAGTGGCCTTGTACTGCAGATACTGGTTCTAGACTCATCTTACCTTACATTTTGGCCTTAGGGTGGTTTTCTATCACAAAATCTTTTTACATTTACTTCCATCAGGCTCATTGCATCTAATTAGGTACGTGTCATTCACTCCTCAATGAAAGAAACGAGGTCAATGAATAACCTTATGGAGAATGATATGGTGATTCATAAATAGTAATGCTTGTATTTCAAATTGCTTAGTGTTTAAATAACTTTCCGTTGTTTTAGGGTTCCAAGAATTGCTAATAAATTGTAACGCAGGTATTTAAAACCTCTTTGACGTAGGCTGGGGTTACTGGAAAACTAAAAACTGTCCACCTAAATAAAGAGGTAAACTGAAGCAAGCTAAAAAAAAATGAGTTTATTCTAGAATAGCAGAGGAATTGCCATTCAGGACATGCCAACTGCAGCAAGCTATAGGCAAGCCCGCAGAGAGCTCGGGGTCTGCTGTGTTTATGAGCAGGGAATGTAAAGGAGGAAAGTTCAGTTAGGGTCTGTTCAAAGAAAAACAAATGGAGACGAACTTTGAATGTCTCCAGAGAAGACAAAAACAGTCCAGTCATACAAAGTTCAATTTAGTTCATTTTGCAAGACCCACCTGACATGGGCCATTTCTTGTTCATCCATCTGGAAACCATAGGCAAAACTTTCTAAGACTATATCATTTAAGAAAATCTCAATATTATCAGTTTTCTGTAAATCAGGCCTTTATGGGAAGTCAGGCGCTCAGTCCTTTTGTTTTCCTGTGGGCACATGTGTGAGACTCCATTTTCTCTCTTCCAGTTCCATTTTAGATCGAAATTATTTCACAAAACAAACACGTTTTTAAAAGAATATCATTGTGACAGAATTTAAAATTGTGTAATGTTTAGAGGAAGCAAACTCACAGTTCTCAGGATTGTAATTTATGTTAATCATTTGCTGGAAAATTGAAAGGAAAATGGTGTGATTTATCTCAGAAAAGGAAGCATATTTCAGTGTATCTGGCTGAGCCCTCAAATCTGCCACCAGCTTCTGTGGGTCAAGGAGTCTCAGAGGCAGGGTTCTGAAAAGACAGGTGAGTGGCCCTGTGTTTTCCCCAAACTGCCCAGCACATGTAATTGGTTTTGCAGCTCAGTATTGATCAGCGTTTTCTGGCAGCAGCTTCCTAAAAGCCCATTCTCTACAATAAAATGGATCTTTATGTACTTTTAAGGTCCTCTTGAGAATTTTGTGTTCTGCCTACTCACTGAAGGCAAAGAATGAAAAGACGACTCAGTATTCTGGGTCCCTTCCTCTTGAGCCTGCTGGTATACCACATACCGGCTTTCCAGACAGCACGAATTCACTGTGGTTCCTTACTGTCTTCCTTATATAACATCCTTTGAACCTTGACATGTCCTCTGGGAATTTGTCTGATTCCCAGTCAGTTAAATTGTATTGGCCTAACCAGTCCTCTGCTACTGAGGAAGGTGTTCTCTTGGGGAAATCGGAATGTTCTAGTTTTCTAGGAAGTCAAAATTATCACTCTCTATATGGAAATCAAATTGGCTATTTTCTGTATTCCTGTTTTCTGAGTTTGGGTACTGATGCACCTTAATGAAATGTGTACCAGCCTGCTCCCCTAGAATCACTTAGAGATCTGGGGATCTGTCTGCCTGAATTTCTCCAAAGGGTCAGAAAGCCAGAGCTGCTTTCTTTCTCTTTGCTGTTAAAATTTTCAAGTGCCAAGTATGACTGCAACAACAATGCTAATATATCTTTTTGTGATTTCAAGGCACAGAATCATTTTAAATGACATGTATTGGGTTGGCCAGAATATTTGTTGTTTTTTTTTCCATAAGATGGCTCTAGTAGTGCTTAGTTGTCTTTAACTTCCTTTGGAACAATATTGGTAGATTGTATTGTGACAGCTGTCATATCAGTGTGCATTAAAAATACATTAAAATTGGTGAATTTTTGTGTAGCTATTTAAATATGGAAGGTAGAAGAAAATACAACATTTTGGACACGTTATGTTTCATTCAAGAAAGGTAAAAACAATTGAAATGCAAAAAAAATTTGTACAGTGTATAGAGAAGGTGCTGTGATTCATCGAACATGTTAAAATTGGTTTGCAAAGTTTTGTACTGAAGATTTATCACTGGCTGATGTTCCATGGTTGGGTAGACCAGTTGAAGTTTATAGCAATCGAATCAAGACATTGAGAGCAATCATCGTTATACCACGTGGGAGATAGTCAACATACTCAAAATATCCAAATCAATAGTTATCAGTGAAAATAAAAAATGTCTTTTATTTTATGGAAAAAACAACAGATTTTTGGCCAACCCAATAACTGTTGACTGAAATCCAAATGCTTTTTCTGATATCCCTCCTTCCATCTGTGTTCAGTTGCTGGTACTAGTCAAAATACATTCCCCTGAGTGTGTGTCTACCCAGTGCACACACTCTTCCTGCAGGGCTGTTTGGTCCACCCACTTAAATTCACCATTAACAGATAATTACAAAATTAAATGTGCAGTGAGTAACATTCTGGACAATATTTCAATAGCTGTAGGGAGAAACAGATTATTTCTGGTGATTTAAACCCATTAGGGAGTCTAATCCTCTTGAGTACTCTGAGTGATTCTAAATATAGCTGGCACATTATTCTAAGTTTAGGAATTTTTTTTCTCGTTCCCATTTTGGCAGTATAAATGACTCTCTTATTGTTCCTCAGGGCAATATTGTAGGGCTAATCATGTTTTCTTAACTCTTTGTTCCTGAATAGATATTCGTGAATGCAGTTGATCCCTAATTGTGAAGGTCATTACTGTGTTTATTTTTGGTTGATCATTGAAGGCAGACATATGTTTTTGTGTGTTTATAACATACCTCATTCTTTCACATTCTCATCTTCTACAGGCCATTCTTTTCCCAGGACTCTGTCCAACTATGGTCTGCTCCGATGGTTTCTTGTCTTGTGGAAAGTATTAGTTTCCATTCTGTGCAACTTAAAAACACAAGCAAGAATTGGGAGGAGGACGTTAACCTCTGTGGAAATCCATCAGCCCTACCTGCCCTCACATCCAGGAAAATATTGTGTCTAGTTTCATAAAGATGATTCTACTTAACTCTTAAATCTGTTGATTTTTGACAAAGCAAATATTTGGGAAGAAATCATCAAGGGAGGACAGGCACCTGCATTCTATCTCCAAATACTGTTTCCTAAAATTCTGTTATTTTAATTGAGGTATAATTGCTATATTATATGAATTTCAGTTATACAATAGAATGATTCAGTATTTGAATACACTGCAAAATGATCACAAGTCTAGTTAACATATGCCACCATTCATAGTTATAAATTTTTTCCTGTGATGAGAACTTTTAAGATCTACTTTCTTAGCAACTGTCAAATAAGTAACACAGCATTATTAATCATAGTCACCATACTGTACATAACCTCACCACAGCTTATTTATTTTATAATTGAAAGTTCGGATCTTCTAACCCCATTTGCGCATTTTGCCCACCTCTACGACCTGCCTCTGGCAACTATCAACTTGTTTTGTTTTAGGTGTGACACGTATGTGAGATCATATGGTATTTGTCTTTCCTGTCTGACTTTTTTCACTTAGCATAATGCCCTGAAGATCCATTCATGTTATTGCAAAGGGAAAGATTTCTTTTTACAGCTGATACTCCATTCGGTGTGTGTGTATGTGAGCACCACATTTTCTTTACCCACTTATCCATCAATGGACACTAAGATTGTTTCCATAACGTGGCTACTATAAACAGAGCTGTAATGAACGTGGGCTGCATATATTTTTTAAGTCAGTGCTTTCACTTTCTTTGAATAAATACCCAGAAGTGTAATTGCTAGATTATATGTTACTTTTATTGTTAACTTTTTGAGGAACCTTCATACTGTTTTTACATAGTGGCTGCACCAATTTATATTTCCACCAACCTTGTACGAGGGTTCCCTTTACTTTATTCACATCCTGGTCAATATTGTCATTTCTTGTCTTCTTCTTAAATACTAGCCTAACAAGAGTGAGGAAATAATCTCATTGTGGTTTTGATTTGCATTTTCCTGAGAATTAGTGATGGTTGAGCACCTTTTCGAGTACCTGTTGAATATAATGCATGCCTTCTTCAAAAAGATGTCTCTTCTGCTCCTCTGCCCAGTATTGCTTCCTTTTCTGCTATAGAGTTGTATGAGTTCATTACATATTTTGAATATTAATCCCTTATATATGTGACTTGCAAATATTTTCTCCTATTCAGAAGGTTGCCTTTCATTTTGTTGATGGCTCTCTTTGCTATGAAGTAGCTTTTTAGCTGTGTGTAGTCCCACTTGTCTATTTTTTCTTTTGTTAACTTTTTTTTTTGTCAAATCCAAAAAGTCATCACCAAGACCAATGTCAAGTAGCTTAGCTTCCTGCCTGTATTTTCTTACAGGGGTTTTATGGTTTCAGGTTTATTCAAATCTTCATTTTTAGTTAATTTGTGTGTATACTATAAGATAGTGATCCAGATTCATTCTTTTGCATGTGGCTGTCCACTTCTCCCACCATCGTTTATTAAAGAGACTTTTCTCATTCTATATTCTTGACCCCTTTGTTATAAGCTAATTGACCATATTATGCATGGGTTTATTTATAGGCTACCTTTCATGCCAATACCATACTGCTTTGATTACTGTAGTCTGGTAATATATTTTGAAATCAGAGGGCATGTTGCCTCTGGCTTTGTTCTTTCTCTAGATTGCTTTGGCTATGTGGGGTGTGGTACCAACACAAATTTTAGGATTGCTTGTTTTATTTTGATGAAAAATGTCATTGGAATTTTGACAGGAATTGCACTGCATCTGTAGATTGCTTTAGATATTTTAACAATCATGAGCACAGAATATCTTTCCATTTATTTGTGTCTTCTTGAATTTCTTTCATCAGCATCTTATAGTTTTCAGTTTACTAGTCTTTCATCTCTGGTTAAATTTATTTTTAGGTATTTATTGGTTTTGTACTGTTTTATTTTTTAATTATTTTTTAAAAGACTTTGTTTTCAGAGAAAAGGAAGGGAGGCAGAGAAACATCAATTGCCTCTCACAAGCCCTCAACCAAAACCGTGGCTCGCAGCCCAGGTGTGTAGACTGATGGAATAGAACTAGTGACCTTTCAGTTCACAGGCTGGCACCAATCCAGTGAGCCACACCAGCCAGGGCTGATACAATTTTTAATAGGATTTTATTAGAAATTGTTATTAATATACAAATGTGAAACATTTTCTTATATTAATTTTGTATTCTGCAACTTCATAGAATTTATTATTTCTAACCATTTTTTTGAAGGAGTCTATAGAGTTTTCTATATATAACATTGTCCTTCACAAATAATGAAAGTTTTACTTGCTTTCCGATTTGGATGACTCCTATTCCCCCCACCCCCCCAAATTACTCAGGCTAGGACTTTGAATATGGTGTTGAATAAAATGGTGTGAGAGAGGGCATCCTTGTCTTGTTCCTGAACTTAGAGGAAAATTTTCAGCTTTGTTCACCATTGGGTATGGTGGCCTTTTATTTATGGAAGCTGTGGTTCTCATAATATGTATGGCTTTTATTATGTTGAGGTGTGTTTCATATATACTTACTTTGTTTAGAGGGTTTTTTAAAAAAATAAATGGATGGTAAATTCATACTTACTTACTTTGTTTAGAGGGCTTTTTAAAAAATAAATGGTAAATTTTGTCAACAACTTTTTTATGCATTAATAGACATGATTCTATGATTTTATTCATTTTGCTACCATATCACATATATTGATTTATGGGTATTGAACCCTCCTTGAATCAATCCCTGCACTAAATTCCATTTGATCATGGTTTATGATACTTTTCATCTATAGTTGAGTTGGTTTGCTAATAATATTTTGTTGAGGATCTTTGCATCTATGTTCAGCAGGGATATTGGACTATAATATTTTCATGTGGTATCCTTGTTTTTTTATGATGAAATGCTAGGCTTGAAAAATGAGTTTAGAAGTGTCCTGAACTCTTCTCTTTTTTGAAGAGTGTTATAAGGACTTGGTATTAATTCTTTTTTAAATATTTGGTAGAATACACCATTGAAATTGCTCCTAAACTTTTTATTTTGGGGAGGTTTTGAGTCACTGATCGAATCATCTTAATTGTAACTGGTTTTGTCCAGTTTTTCTCTTTCTTTGTAATTCGGTTTTGTTCCCAGTATTTACCCATTTCTTCCTGGCCATCCAGTGTGTCGGCGCATAGTTGTTTGCAGTAGTTTCTTATGGTCCTTGGTATTTATGTGGTGTCAGTTGTAATGACTGTTTTCATTTTTGAGTCCTCCCAGTTTTCTCTTGGTGATTTTAGCCACAGTTTTGCCAGTATTGTGTATCTTTTTTTTAAAAAAAAACCTCAGTTTTACTCTGGCTGGTGTAGCTCAGTGGATTGAGTGTGGGCTGTGAATCAAAGGGTCGCCAGTTTGATTCCTGGTCAGGGCACATGCCTGGGTTGTGGGCCAGGTCCCCAGTGGGGGCCATGTGCAAGGCAACCACACACTGATGCTTCTCCCTCCCTTCCCCTCTCTCTAGAAATAAATAAAATCTTTTTAAAAACTCAGTTTCATTAATCTTTTCTATATTTTTAGTGTCTATTACATTAATTTTCACTCTGATCTTTGTTATAGTCCTTTAACTTAGAGATTTATCTGTTCCTCTTTTTCTAGTTTCTTGAGGTAGGCATTTATTGCTATATTACCTCTTAAAACTGATTCTGCTGCATCTTGTTTTTTTTTTTTGAATATTTTATTTATTTTTAGAGGGGAAAGGAAGGAGAAATAGTGGGAGAGGAACATCAATGTGTGGTTGCCTCTCATGTGTCCCCTACTGGGGATCTGGCCTGCAACCCTTTGCTTCACAGGCCTGTGCTCAATCCACTGAGCTACACCAGCCAGGGCACATCTTGCAAGTTTTTGTATGTTGTACTGCCATTTTCATTTGGCTCAAGGTATTTTTTTTAATTTCTCTTTATTTCATTTTTGCTCCAGTGGTTGTTTAGTATCACGTTATTTAACCTTTATACGTTTGTAAGCTTCTGGGTCTTCTTGAAATTTATTTCTACTCATACCACTGTGGTTAGAAATAATGCTTAATATGATTTCAATACTAAATTTATTAAGCTTGTATTGTGGACCAACATGTGATCTGTCCTAGAGAATGTCCCATGTACACTAGAGAAGAATGTGTATTCTGTTGATTTTGGAACAAATGTTTTACATATATATGTTGAATCCATCTGGACTAACTTGTCATTGAAGGTTAATGTTTCCTTATTAATTTCTATGTTATGAATCTATGTTTTTACCCCGAAGATTTTTGACAAAATTATAAAAGAATCTTTTATTTTACATCAGTCATTCTTTCCTTTATAGTTTGAATCTGGACATTCTTTTTATAAATCTGTTTTATTATGATATAATCGACATACATTATTATTTAAGGTATACAATGTATTATTTGACGTATTTATATATTACCACTGTAGTGTTACCTTATACCTCTACCATGTCACATAATTACCATTTCTTTTTTGTGATAGAAACAAGATCCAGTGTGTTAGCTCTCTATGACTTATTTATCTGCTATCAACAAGTTTGTATACTTACACAACCTATCCTCAATCCTACCACCCCCAGCTCCAGGTACCAATCATTCTATATGTTTCTATAAGTTTGACATTCTTAGATTCCACATATAAGTGAAAGCATACAGTATTTGTCCTTTTCTGTCAAACATCTCACTTAGCATAATGCCCTCAGGGTCCATGCATTTTGTTGCAAATGGCAGGACTTCCTTATTTATTGCTCATGGCTGGATAGTGTTCACATATATACTGAAACTTTATCCATTCATCCATCAATGGACATCCAAGTTGTTTCCGTATTTTGGATATTGGAAAAAATCCTGCAGCACGGGAATACTTCTCTCTCTCCCCAATATTGTTTTCATTTCCTTTTTATATATACCCAGAAGTAGAATTGCTGGATCATATGGTAGTTCTATTTTTAATTTTTAAGTGAAACCGCCAGACTGTTCTCCATAGTGGTTGCATTAATTTAAATTCCTACCAACATTGTACAAGGGTTCCCTTATCTCCACATCTTAGCCAACATCTTCTAGATAATATTCTGTGTGTTGATATCTCACTGTGGTGGTTTTACTTAAGTGATATTGAGTGTCTTTTTATATACCTGTTCACCATTTAGGCATCCTCCTTGGATTAAAAAAAAATGTCTAGTTTCTCTGCCCATTTTGTAATCACATTGCTTAGTTTTTGTCATTGAGTTGTTTGAGTTCTTTACATATTTTGGACATTAACCTCTTATTGGATGTGGTTTACAAATCTTTTTTTTTATTCCAAAGTTTGCTGTTTCATTTTGTTATTTTCTCTTGCTTTGCAGAAACTTTTAGTTTGAGTAGTCCTAAGTGTTGATTTTTGCTTGTGCCTTATCATGTCATATTCAAAAAATTATTGCCATGGCCAATGTCAAGGTGCTTCCCTGTTTTCTTCTAGGAGTTTTTATAGTATTTATTTCAAGGTAATTTGTGAGTGGCATAAAATAGGTTTACAATTTCATTTTTCTGCACGTGGTTAACTAGTTTTCCCAACATTTGTTGAGTGTTCAAGGAAAATATTAGTGTACTATAATTAGAAGTGATCATTAACATACTATTACAGATTTAGAGCTCTCTAAGTCTGACTGTATATTTACCTTTACCAGCATGTTGTCTAACTTTGGTTTCATGTCACTGTGCAACCTGTTTGCAGCACTTTTTATGTCAGATCAGGCGTAATGGTGATTAACCCCCTCAGCTTTTGTTCATCTGGGGAAGTTTTTGTTTTCCCTTCATATCCAAAGGATAACTTTGCCAGGCAAGAATAACAGAGTTTTCTTGCATGGCTTTTTTCTTCTTTCTTTATGGGTTTCCACTGAGAAATCTGCAGCCAGCCTTCCAGGCATTTCCTCTATGTCAGAATCTTCCCCGCCTGCTTTTAGAACTCTGATTTTTGCCAGTTTCACTGTAATGTGTCTCAGGGTATTTCTTTTTGCATTCAGACAATAGAGTAAAATATATCTGTATGAACTTGGATGCCTAACTTTTCCCAGATTTGGGTATTTCTCAGTCCTCAGGTTATTATTTCCCTACATAAATTTTGCTCTTCCCCTCTGGACTATTCTTTTGATGCAATATCCTAAGATCATGTTCACTTTATTCACGCTCCATTCTTGTTTCTGCTTTCAATGGGTCATAGCAAAATTTCTGTACTGACTTATCCATCTGTTCTACTCAACCACAGATGTTCTCTATTGCAACATTCACTTTATTCACTGAATTCTTCAGCTCCTCAATTTATAAAGTTCTCTTTTTGCATTTTCTTAAACTTTATTGAATTTCTTCACCAGGTAGGTCACAAAATGTCATGCCTCAGGGTTGATTATTAGAGAATTATTACTACCTTTGAGTGAGGACATGTTTCCTTGATTTTGCATATATTTCTTTTAGTTTTGTGTTCCCTGTTCACACTTTTCAAGTTGCAGACACCTCATGAAATCTTTACTAGTTTCCTTCTGGTGGGATATACTTTTATTGTTACTGTTGTATTTGGGCTTTTCTCTGCATTCTAGGTTTTATAGAGAGTAGCAGTGTAGTCCAAGTTTGTAGTTTTTCTTTGCCCATAGATCTTTATCTGTTCTCATAATAGCTCTCCATCTAGTGGATTTGCTCTTGTCCTTACAGTAAAGAGCATGCAAGGGGAGCTGACTGCTAAGTGGAGAGAGGTGTGCAGTTAGCACTTGGTACATTGGGGCTGCCTGTGGACCAAGTGGAGAGATCCTCAGGTGAAGTACTCCCAGCCACTCACAGGAAGACCTCTTGCTGAAGTCCTGAGCACAGTCAGCAGCAACTGTGTCCCTTTAATAGCCTTATCTGCCTCTCCCCACCCCTCAGTTATGGAGGTCCCAGCTCAGTACATGGGATACTGCAAGAGAACAATGGGTGTCTCAAGCTGCTTCCTGCACAACTGACATAGCCCAGTAGCCAGTCACCATTCTCCTTATCCCCTTCTAGATAGTTGCCATGGTCAGGTAAGCCAGTTGCTACAGCTGCTGGGCCCCACCACCGGGCCCCAGGGTGAGGGGATGAATCCAGATTCTCAGGCTCCAGAGCTGTCCTGCCCCTCTCATCCTCCATGGCTACCATGTTAGCTGGGTCCACAGGCTCAGCTCTAGTGGCTGGGGAATCACTGTCCCGCCTTTCCTGTTGTCCCAATATGTCCATAGGTGTATCATTGTGTTGGGCAGAGGAAGCTTTGTAGGATTCTAGATGACAATGAGGTATATATACATTTGAGATACAAATGGGTCTTATCCCTTTGTCATGATGCTGGCGTATCCAGCTCTATAAATATATCTTATAAGCTCATTTATAGGATCCCATATATATTATATCCTATCATTCTTCCATAATTATTACTTACTTATAGTAAACTATGAAATTTAAAATATTTGAGTAGAAATTTGACAGACACGTATAAATTTTTTAGATTACTGACTGATAGTAGTATTGGGAAGTAGCTAAAATAGCTAAAAATGAAACATCTCCAGTTTTGTTTTTTATAGCACTGAAACAAATTATTCTATCTTACTATGAGAAGTTTTTCTAAATATCATCTACCTTCATAATGACCAAGCTGAGTGGCCATTGTATTTTTATAATATTGCTATATGAACTATCAACTTAATAGTAATCCCAATTTCTTCTAAAATACAAATTCTAATATTTTTACAAAATCAGCACACAGAAACATACCTTAAAATGTTACATGAGTCATTTAGAAAAGGTCACAATAATCCCAATTTCAGAGGAGTTATTACTTCACTGATTCACACGCCCTGCCTCATGACCCATCTGTGTTTCTGCTAGGGCTTGTCACCCTACATTTTTAATCATTCGGGTGTCCATTCTCTGTGTGGCTGTGTGTTCATATCTGGGAATTTCAAATCATTCCTATTTACCTTTAAGCATATTGAACAGAAAGCAACTTTTATGAAACTTTTTATATTGGGTTGGCCAAAAAGTCTGTATGGATTTTTCCATAAGAGACTCATTTTTATCAAAGACTTTATTAATTTGGATATTTTGAGTATGTTGGCTATCTCCCACTCATGGCTTCTAGTGGGTAGAGGCCAGGGGTGCTGCTAAACCTCTTCCAATGCACAAGACAGCCCCACAGCAAAGCATTATTTGTCCAAAATGTCAGTAGTCCTAAGAAACTTCACAAACCACTTCTGACACATTTGGTCGGTCACAGCACCTTCTCCATATACTTCAGAAATTTTTGTGTTTCAGTTTTTACCTTCCTTGAAATAATAAAGCATAATGCCAAAAATGTGTACCTTCTTCTATCTTTACTATTCAAATGAATACACAAAAATTGTATTTTGGTAAGTTTTTTAAAAATGCATGCTAATATGACAGCTGTCACAATACAATCTAACAAAATTGTTTCAAATGAAGTTAAAGACAAGTAAGTGCTACTAGAGCCATTGTACAGAAAAAACTGAACAATGCTTTTGACCAACCCAATACTATGGCATTTATCTTATCTTAGATAAATGTGGTTTAGATATCTGAAAAAGCTAAAAGTGATTTACTGGAGTGAGATGTAGAGTGTTGATGGTTAATTTTTTTGTGTCAACTGGGCTGGCCACGAGGTATCCAGACATCTAAACAAACATTCTGGGAGAGTGTTTCTGAATGAAATCAACATTTGAACTGGTAGACTAAAGGAAATTGCTCTTTCCAGTGTTGATGGGCTTCATCCAATCAAATGAAGACCTAAACAGAACAAAGGAAAGGAGCTAGTACTTTCAGCTTGAACATAGGTATTTTCAGTCTATAAATACTGCTTTCAGACTTTACCTAAAATATGTAAAATATCAACAATCCTTCAGCCTTGAACCTGCCAGGTTTCAGACTGAAACTTGTATCATCACTTCTCCTGGGCCTTAGGTGTTCAACTGCAACTACACCATCAGCTTTCCTGGGTATGTAGCTCATCAACTACTGATATTAGGACTTCCCCAGCTCTGTAATTGATGGAGCAATTCCTTATTACATTTACTTTACACATATCCTATTTGTTCTATTTTTGGATAACCTTGACTGTAACATTGAGTTGTATCAACTTAAATGGATCTTTAAACTTTAACATGGATAATACTTTACTGAACCCTCTTATTACTGAGACGTTAAGGTTAGGATCCCATTTAAGAATAATAAGATCTCACATCACTGGACCATTTAACATTCATAATTTAATTTCTCCTGCTCCAACAACCTAACAAGTAAACAAGGGTAGTAGTGTCAGTCACGTTTTACTTGATTCTCAGAGTAAATGATCTGCCCAAATTCGCAATTCACATATCTAGAAAGTTTATACATTAAGACTTGAATCCAGGTTTTCCACTTGCTTGTTTTATGATCTTATCACTGTATGCTGTATTTATTAAATGAGATTTCATAATTGGGAGATGAAACATGTCCAAATATATTAGTAGGTCTTAGTAGGTTTAACACAGGGGAGTTTTAATTTACATCAGTAAAGTGTCTTCAAATATTTATAGACTGAATAGATACATTTTGCAACAGACACTTAATCATGGCTTATTGGGTAAACAAATATCTAGTCTTTACTGAGGGCATTCTGGAGGTTTTCCTTATGTTGATCCTGTTACTACTACACTTCCTACTAATCTGTTAAAAACACTGGAAAGGTAAGACTTTAAAAGTGGCCAAAAAAAAAACCAGAAGCCCACAGTCCAAGCAATAATGACATTTTTACCTCAGCTCTCTGAAAAACAATAAATGGATACTTTTTGTTTTTTAGCTTTAGAAATTGATTCCTGTTGCTGGGAAAAAACAAACTATGAATATATAAATCTGTAAGCAATACAATAATTCATTATGTTCTCATGCAGTGTGTTTGATTCAACTAAAGTTAAATAACTAACTCCCCTTTCTCTATACTGCAATGTCTGTGTCCTTTCCCACAAGCCAAAAGTAGGCAGAAAAGAGAAGTAGGCTGAGTCCCCTCACGAATTCTTAAGGCTGCTGGGACAGTGACTCAGAATTTTAGGTCATCTTATAGTTTATCAGAATGATTAATTAGGTCTCTACAAAATACTGAAATTTGAAGCTCAAAGGGAAAGGCCACATACCGAATAAACTAAGGCACTTTACAGAGCTGAGTACCAGAAATTAACAAATATAAGACAAAAATTGGAAGGCCAATGTGAGAAATGACAGTCTTTTCAAATTGACTGTGTGGAAAAATTAATTGAAATGAGAACAAAAATGCTGAGATATTTATCATTTTTTTCCTCTGGGAATAAGGTACATTTAGATGAGAAAAATAAATGGATTAACACAAGAGCAATAAAAAGATGAAACAAACACCTCATGAACAAAATGAGGAAGGTCAATTCATCTATTAAGTAATAGATGAATTTTTAAAGGCAAGGTCCAAGAGATTTACATTTTGAAGTATATAAAGACTCAGCTAAAATTATCTGAGGACAATCAGATATAATGTTTTAAGTGTGTGAGATATCAACTTGTTTTCTTTAGACTATCGTAAATTGCCTAAAGTCAACATGGGACTGTATTGTGATAGAGAGGTAATTCAACCTGTGATCAATGTCAGTGTTTGATCCTTAGTTTTTTCTATACAGAAGATACAACTTGGGGGGGGGGGAAGGGGTAACCCATTTACTTCTCTTTTCTCGCATCACGCCTTAAATACTTGGCCTTAACGGTGATCTCTATCTTGCTTTTTGTGTTTTGTTAAATGTCTATAGAACACCTGGATCAGCAACTTGTTACATGCTTTGTGGATAAACACCCTGTCCCTCGGTAACCTAGTGTCAATCAGCATTTATTAAGGAGAGAGAGATAAATGTGATGAGGTCAAGAGGAGAGAAGAATTTGATAGCACAATCATTAGAATTTCAGTGGACCTACATGGGTTTTTAAATGGCTTCAGTTTGACAAAGACCTTGAGGAGACAGACTTTCCCACTGAACTGTAGCATCTGACCATCTCTTACTCAAATCCCTGAAGATAGTGTTGGTATAAGGCCCGGGGTCACTCTACGTCTTGTTCTGTTGTGATCTATCATTTGCTAAAGGACAGATTCTTAGGTAGATGCAGAAGTAAAATGTAGGTCTAATTTAATAAAACAGACCCATGCAAAACCATCTTCCTAATTTATATATACATACATACATACATACATATATGTGTGTGTGTATATATATATATGTCAAACACTGTCTTAAGAATAGCTTTGGACCATGAAAAACTTATTATCTCATAATAAAGGGAATCATTTTTCAGAAAGTCACGATTGTCTAGAAACTATAATGCCCCAATAATATTACTTCATTGACTTCAAATTAATTAAAAATTTATAAGAAATCGACATATCCAGTTACAACCATTGACTTTTAACATACTTCTCTCAGAAATTAATGCATACAAAAGGAAATAATTTCTATTTGCAAAAAAATTAAAATTAAATCTGTTTATACCTACCCCCAACCACCTAATAATACACTCTTTCAGATATATTGACTACCTAAGCAATTGATGACAACCAAAGAATTATTAATATAGTAATAGCACTGTGTTCAGAAATACCTATAATGAGAACAAAATACACATGTAATTTGTGAGAAAGTGATTTTGGTATACATATTAGAAAAATTGAAAGTTAATATACTAATTTAACTCAAGAAGTTAGAAATAGAAAATAAATGGAGAAATTGAATAGTCTTCTTTATTGCTTCTTTGTTCTCTAACAAAATCAAAACCATTTGAAAGAATTTTAAAATGTCTGACAGGATGAACCAAGAGAAAGGAAGAATTTTTAAAAATAGCTAACAGGATGAACCAAGAGAAAGAAAGAATAAAAGAAACAAAATATTAATACCTTTATGCTAGTTTACCTGGAACTTTAGAGATATAAAACTGTGTATTACAAGTATATAGTTGATCAATAAATTAAAAAAGGAATAGCTACTCCAAAAGTATGTTTAATAAGTAAATAAGTTACATCATTATGAAAATCTATCCATTTAAAAATCAGACCCAGATGGGTCACAAATGAGTTTTACCCTACTTGAAGAACTAGATAATCTTCATTTTACACAAACATATCTGAGAGAGGGGAAAGAAAGGAAATGAAAAGCACCCTGGCTCATTTGTGATGCTACTGTAATCCTCTCATTCAAAACAGTATTAAAAAGGCAAATTGTATTATAATCACTTGTGAACATAGTGTAACTCATCGACGTTGGTGATGTGTATTCACTGTAACCCAGGCCCAATATTGGATGCTATGTATACATTAGCTAATGTAGCCTAGATGCTGAAGAGTAATAGCTAATTTATCCTTTGGCAGAAAAGTATGAAAATATAGTATCTATTTAACAACTGATCCATATATAAAATGCAAATGAGCCTTCAGTCAAAATAGGTTTCCAGTTGATTCTTCTGTTAGTCAAGCAGAGCAGGGCAAGTCATTCCCTTAGTGATGGTATGAGTTTATTAAATTAATTGCAGTGACTGAGGGAACGTGTTTGACTATTAGCACTACAGAAAAAGAGCAGTGTTTAAAGGGTTGAAGAGACTGAGATATTGATAGTATCAATAGTTAGAAAAGTAAGTCAGCTGATTTCAAGTGGTTTTCCTTGTCTTTTCATAAGTTGAGCTGTTGTTTATTTGAAGAATCAGTGAGTTTGAAGTGACAGAAAAGTTAGCATCTATTAAAGTATGAATGAAATAACTTTAAAAATATTTTCAGCTAAAATTAACAAAAAACAAATTCAGTACAGCATGAAGTAGAATTGACTAAGAAGCATGAAACAAATGGGCTTATTTGGATAAATTTACCAAATTTATTAAAACAAGGCATTTGGACTTCCGCCAAGATGGAGGTTTAAGGTGGATGTGCCTTGCCTCCTCTCACAACCAAGTTTAAGGACAACTAAATATTAGCATCAGAAAACACAACCAGAACACGGAAAACTGAACTTTTTCGGAAGTCCGCAAACAACAAATACTTGGGCCCGACCGGTAAGGGGCGAAACCGGCGGCGGGTGAGGAGTTACAAAGGAGAACTCGATGGACCCGGGCGCTGACGCGGAATCCAGACGCGCGAATCCAGTCGCACGGGTTCCAAACCCAGGATTGGACCTAGTGAGCAGCCCACCGGGTGAGCGACTACGGAGGAGTCAGCGGGGAGGCGGTGGTAGTGACTTGACTGTGGGTGCCCGGATACGCGCGGGTGAGGGAGTGAGCGGTGGGACCGGCTGCAGCGGCGGCAGCTGCGGCGCCATTTTCCCCGCTCTGACCACGCCCCCGCATACAGCGTCACAACCCAGCGACCTGGGACTCCAAGGCCCCGCTTCTCTCACTTAAAGGGCCAGAACAGACCAAAAATGTCACAGGGGGACCTCAAAGTCCCGGAGATAAATCTAAGTGACGAAGAAATAGCAAATCTCTCAGACGCACAGTTTAAAACACTGGTCGTCAGCTTCCTCACAGATTTGGTGGACTATAGCCACAAATTAGAGAAACATATGAAGGCTAAATTAAGGGAAATGAATGGAATTCCACAGGAAACCCATAGAGATGAAAAAAAAACTGGGACTCAACTCAATGGAGTGAACCAGAAGGAAGAAAAAAATGATCAATCAGAAAGGAATGAAGAAATAAGAATTCAGAAAAATGAGGAGAAGCTTAGGAACTTCCAGGACATCTATAAACGCTCCAATATCCGAATTATAGGGGTACCAGAAGGGGGGAAAGACACAACCACCAGTGGAAAAACTATTTGAACAAATAATAAAAGAAAATTTCCCCAATCTGGCAAAGGAAACAGACTTCCAAGAAATCCAAGAAGCCCAGAGAGTACCAAAAAAGTTGGACTCAAGAAGAAACACACCAAGGCATATAATAATTACATTAGCCAAAATTAAAACGAAGGAGAGAATCCTGGAAGCAGCAAGAGCTAAGGGGACAATCACCTACAAAGGAGTCCCCATCAGGCTGTCAGCAGATTTCTCAAAAGAGACCTTACAGGCAAGAAGGGGCTGGAAAGAAATATTCCAAGTCATGAAATCTAAAGACCTACAACCAAGATTGCTCTACCCAGCAAAACTTTCATTTAGAACGGAAGGACAGATAAGGTGCTTCTCAGATAAGACCAAATTCAAGGAGTTCATCATCACCAAGCCCTTATTATATGAAATGTTAAAGGGACTTATCTAAGAAAAAGAAGTTAAAGAAACATGAACAGTGAAAGGACAATAAGCTCACAGTTATTAACAACCACACCTAAAACGAAAGCAAACTAAAAGGACAGCTAGATCAGGAGTGGAAACATAGAAATGAAGATCTCAAGGAGGGTTAGCAACAGGGGTGTAGGAGGAGGAGAAGGGGGGGAGAAGGTACAGAAAATAAGTAGCATAGACAGTAGATAGAAAATAGATGGGGGGGGCAAGAATAGTATGGGAAATACAGAACCTAAAGGACTTGAGACACATGGACATAAGCTAAAGGGGGGGTAATGGGGGGGTTGGGGGGCAGGGTGGAGGGGAATGAAGGGGGGAATAGAACAACTGTAATAGCATAAACAATTCAAAAAAAATAAATAAATTTATTTAATTAAAAAAAAAAAAAAACAAGGCATTTGGTTATTCCTGGAACTATTTATCAGCAGGTGGATTTTGGAGGACATTTTAAATATGTGTTTGTTGAGACAGTGTCTACTTCTATTTCACTTGTCCTGATTAATTTCATCATCACTTCTGTGAAATTTTCTCAGAATCTGAATATCCTAATTTGTACTACCATGCAACAGTTTGATGGCTTAGTGATAAAGTTCTAGTGCAGTTTTTCTCAGGTCAGAGCTAAGACTGAAATTTTTTTTCTGAAGAAGAACTGTTCTCAAGCTTTATTATCCAACAATGAAAGGCTTTGGAAATTTCACTACAGAAATGACAGTTTCTTGATGAATTTAATAAAATTACAAGTCAAAACAGTGCCTTTATGTGAAGCTTTTGCTGTGCTAGAGTCATTTTGCTAATGATCAACATTGTTTGATCACAAGTAATGGCTGGCTGCTTAATAAACTTCCCATACTGTCCAAGGTAAAACAAGAAGTTAAATCTCCATTCCCACACAAATTTCCAGATGATGTATTTACTGAGCACATGCGACAGACTCAGCAGTGTTTGGGGGCTTTGATGCAAGAGCACAAGTAAATAGTCACATTTCAAACTCTTCTCACTGTTCATTTGTAAAGCTTCCAGATTAGCCTTCAGTTGTGAGTAGTTAATCTGCAATGCACTTCTAAGAGGTAAATTTGTAGTAATAAATACCTCCCTTAAAAAAAAAAAAGGAAAAATCTCAAACAAGTTAACTTTTACCTCAAAGAATAGAAAAAGAACAGGACCCAGAGTTAGTCGAAGGAAGGAACTAAAGATCAGAGTGGAAATAAACAGATGAAACAATCAAAAAGATCAATGAAACTGTGAGAGCTGACTTGTGGAGGAGAGGACACATTACAAGTGGTGCCACTGAAACACGCTGGACTGTAAAAGACTACTCTGAACAGTTGCATGCCAACAAATTACATAACCTAGTAGAAACTGGACAAATTCCTAAAAACATAAAGCCTACCAAAACCTACCAAGACTGAATTATGAAGAAATAGAAAATCTGAACAGGATGATTACTAGTAAGGAGATTGAATTAATCAAAAATCTCCCAATAGAAGCCCAGGACAAGCTTGAATTCTATCAAGCTCTTGCAAAAAAAAAAAAATAGAAGAGGAAGGAACACTTCCAAACTGACTTTATCAGTCCACAATTACCCAATACCAGATTAGACTCATGATCTCAGGTACCCAAGCTAATCACTGGAAGGCTTGGTTTCAAGGAATAATGCAAGAAGGATGTTGAAGTAGAATAAGGGACATTTAGTCAGCATTCCTGGTATTGCTTTTTCTTCATTCATGATGGATAGCCATTTACAGATGATGCTGAGAGTCTGAGGAAATCACTGCCACCCAACTAGAAGAAGAATTGGAGGTATGTAATTAACCAGGATCGAACGGAGGCTCTAGCCTTGAAGGAACCAACAGCCACAACCTCAGGACGGTATATTAAGCCTGGATATCTTTGGGCCATGGGCCTTTTACAGTCTCTTGAACATTTTTAAATAGAAATATTGTGACTTAAGATAAAGAGCCTAATTCCCACCTGGCTCCAGCCAGCACCCCTTAGTTCCCACGCACCCCATGTTTGCTGGCTCTTCCTGGTCGGCAGCGGGGCACACATTCACTTCTACCTAACGACTCAGATCTCATCTGAGCTGGGCCGCTGTGGTGCAGAGGAGGGACCTGGATCTCTTCATGGTTTCAGGCAAGCCAGTGAACCCGTCTGGAACTCATTTTCTCCTCCTTTAAAATGGGACCAGTCATCCTGCTCTACTTTTCCCACTCAACTGTTCAGAGGCTCAAGGCAAACAGTGTGAGTCCCCAGTGGGAGAAGTGCTGGGAGGCACCTTAAATAATTTGTCCATTGGTGAATACTTGGTTATATTTTTTGCTTCCCTACCTAACCTCATAACTTTGAAGATCTGAATAAACACTCAAAAATAATTCCTTGCAGTTTTGATTTATCTATTCAATCCTGAACCTGCAGAGCCAAAAGTAAGGTAATGAAGTCACCTTTCTTCCAGAAAATAACCTAACAGAGGCATGAAATGGCTTCTAAATTACTGAGCTGTCTATAGAATTGCGTGTGTTAATTATCTGAAAAAAAGTGGAAGCCTTGTCTTAGTTTGAAAGCTTATACCTTTGAGGTAGAGATTAATCTACAAACTGCAGTACAGATTCCATTTCTGCAGATTTCACCAACCCAGATGGAAAATATTTGAAGACAAAAAAGTTATGTTGTTGCTGACATGTACTGTGTAAGTTAGGCCTGCAACGGTTGCATCTGTACAAACATGTGCAGACTATTTTCCCTGTCGTTATTTCCTGAATACAATAGCACAACTATTTATATGACATTTACATTTCATCAGGTGTTAATTAACTTGGAGGTGGAAGGATATATGGAAGGATACAAGTAGGGTATATGAAAATATGCCATTTTATATAAGGGACTTGAACATCATATACATTGGTATCTTCAGGGGTCTTGGGAACTAGTCCGCCACAAATGCCAAGGAATGACTGTTACGAGGATAAAATCACAATCTCTCTCTCACCCCAAAGAGCTGGAGCCCTAGTTCTACCCTTTCTCAAGTCCAGTTAAGGGCACCTATCAGCAACTTGGCTTAGCAGCCAAACCATCAAGAAATGTTACACCTTCTAGTAATATAGGTACCCAGATACTAGAGATCTACATAGCTGAGAGGAAAATCCTTTCAATTTTCTTTTATGAAAATTTGTACTGCTACTGGGATTCCTGAATGTCAAGGAAAAAAAATTTAAGTAGTTCATGTTATGTCATAACACTTTTAAAATCCACTCAGAACTTTCCAGATAAACTAATTGCTGTTAATGACTTGCTTGAACGCTTGTGCAGTAACTTCTCTTTGTGGGTGTGAGTTCCCTCTCTCTCTCCCTTCCAACTCCTTATGTCAGTATCATGCTTTTATAAAATGAACAAGTAGAAGTAACTCCTCCATAATCAGAGTTTTGCAAGGCCATTGTGGAAGGAGACACCCGTTTCTCTCAGATGTCAGGATTCTTGTGAGCTAGTCTGGTCTCTGCCCTAATTAGATTCCAAGTGAAGCTATTTCCCTCTCCTGGGACATCTGCCTCCTGGCTGACAGAACCCTTCTCCCTTCAGAAGGGAGGCTGGAGGGGGTTGGGTCTTGACCTATCTCCATGTCTCAAGGAGAACTAAAAGGATAAACTAATATCCATTGCTTAGTTCATGAAATGAACACCATTATCTGAAAAATTAAGTGCTTAGAAAAAAATCTGATAATACACTTTCAAGTTAGAGCATCATTACAGTTTTGAGCATGTACTTAGTTCTGTTGTATTCAAGGATTTGTATTTAATACTCACTACAAATTTAATAATTGTAGCAGTTAATGAAAGGTAAGAACTATAACAATGAACACTTAGGTATATTATAAAGTCTTAATTATCCAACAGCAAAATTAATGTAAAATGTCTTAACACAAATGTTTGAATTTAAGATTTTAAAATAATTCTATAAATTTAATGTGTTGGGGGAACATTAGTTAATAACATTACATATAACATTATACATAATATATATTATTATATAATACTATTATATATGTTATATAATGTTACTTCAGGTATAAAGTCCTATAATACAACATGTGTGTATTGCACCATGTGCTCACCACCCAGAGGCTACTACCTTTCCATGACCATATATTTCCCCCCCCTTTACCCTCTCTATTCTCCACCCGCCCCTCTTCCCCTCTGGTAACCACCATACTGTTGTCTATGAACTTGTTTTGTTTGTTCACTTACTGCTTTCTGTTTTATATCCACATATAAGTGAAATCACATGGTTCTCTGTCCTTTTTCATTCCCTTCGTGTAATCCTCTCAAGATCTATTCATGTTGTCACTAATGGCAATATTTCATCATTCACAGACCAATGGAATAGAATCCAGAGCCCAGAAATAAAGCCCCACGTATATGGTGGAACTACTTTTGGCAAAGGAGCCAAGAACACAATGGAGAAAGGAAAGCCTCTTCAGTGAATGGGGTTGGGAAAATGGGAATGTAACTAGACTGCCTCTGGGACCATACACAAAACTGAACTCAAAAGGATTAAAGGCTTTAATATTTAAAGACCTGAAACAATTAAATACTCAGTACATAAAACAGAAAACATAGGCACTAAACTTATGGGCCTTGGTCTCAGAGGGCTTTTTGTGAACGCAACAACAACATGCAAGGGAAGTAAAAGCAGAAATAAATGAAGTGGGACTAAACCAAACAAACTAAAAAGCTCCTCTGCAAAAAAAAAAAATGAAAGGGCAAACAATACCTCTCATAAGGGGTTAATATCTAAAATATACGAAGAACTCACACAGCTCAATAGAAATCGGGCAGAGGACATACAGAAGGCCAACACAGGGATGAAAACATGCTCAGCCTCACTAGCTATCAGGGAAATGACAAGCACAGTGTTACCACCTTGCACCTGTTAGAATGCCTACTGTAAATAAGACAAGAGATAACTCACGTTGGAGGAAATGGAATCTTCATACTCTTCTGATGGGAATGCAAATTGGCACCACCGCTATAAAAGACAGTATGGAGGTCCCTCAAAAAATTAAGAATAGAGCTACCCTATGAGCCAGTGATCCCTTTTCTGGGTATTTACCCCAAAACTTTGAAAACCTGGACTCATTAACATCTCTGCAACTCTGTGCTCACTGCAGCATTATTCACGGTGGCCAACCCATGGGAACAACTTACGTGTCCTTTGACCAGCGTCTGGATAAAGACCATGTGGTACTTACGTACAGAAGAGATGAGGAAGTATAAATTATTTTTAAGTAAAAATGTACAAAATGTTGTCAAAACCAGATCTAAGACTTGGTTTAAATATATATAAGAAAAAAGCTTTGACACATGGATGTTTCTGCAAATACGCACTAAGGGACGCCAACAATACCTAAAGCCGTCTATTGCCACGAGTCCCGTTTTTTCATGGCAGTGTTTACACTACTCATTTACATATTGTGCACTTCTTAAGGAAAGCTTCAATCTGATACGTCCACACTTTTAATAGTAAGCTTAACAGAAAAAGTACTGGTCTGAAATGGAAAAGCACCTGATTCATGTCTGTGTCCTGCCACTTAAAATGGGAATGCTGAACATAGGTAGACTTACAGTTGGATTTTATTTTAAAAAGTGCACATTAAGGAGAAGGTCTTTCCTGCCGTTCCACAATGGGAGATGATTGCCAGAAATTAAAGGGGTCTTGAGAGAATACCCAGCTGCTCATTTTGCACCAGGGTTGCCTCTCAGTCTTTCTGAGCAATGTATTTGATTAAAGGTATCAGCAGCTTCTCATGAAAGAATACACAAATTAAAGCAACAGTAATTTATGCTCATGTTCAAAGTACTAGAACGAAAAATCTAATTTTGTGATCATTTTTTCTAGGGCCCACCGATCTCAGCATGAAGAGGCAGTTGGCGACCAGCTCAGGAACCTCCAGCAGTTCAAGCTCCAGACCCCAGCTGAGTCCGACCGAAATCAATGCCGTGAGACAGCTTGTGGCAGGATACCGAGAATCAGCTGCATTTTTATTGCGTTCTGCAGATGAACTGGAAAATCTTATTTTACAACAGAACTGACTCAAACGACGATCCTATTCACTGAAGTCTAAATTTGCAGTTTCCACTAATGACATTTTGATTTCCCAGCAGAAATGCTTCTGGTCTTACTGCACAGTCTTAAGAGAAATATTCCATTATGCCACATTGTCCTTGATCCATAAAGTGATGTGCTAAGGTGTTTCAAAGGAACTCCAACCCCAAGTACTTGAGATACTTTGTGTCCAGCCTGCTGCTTTTTGTTTTAGTGTCACTGTGACTATCTGGGGCATAAAAGGCTGCATATTTCTAATTCAAGGATAAGACTGAAGAAGCTTGTGGTATACAGGATAGTTCAAGATCCAACTGAAATATTAGTGGAATTTGCTACTGACTTACTGGACTGAAAGCTGCAGTATCTGGCAAAAAAAAAAGCCAAAATTTCTTCTTGCTACAGTATATTACAATGAAAAGGATCTTGTATTTTAAAATATATATATATGTAATTTTTATAAAAAGAAAACTTGTTTTTCATTCAAAATTGTCATTTTTACTTTGGTAACTTTTTCATAGGTCCTAAAAGAAAACTGTTTTGAGAAACTACTGTAAGTACCTTTTCCACATCCCTCTTCCTTCTCCTCTTTCCAAATTCTTTCTACAAAATAACACTTGATGCTGGAAAAAAAAAATCCTTGCCTACGTTCTTTAAATCACCATATCAGGAACTACTTCCAAGAGGAGCCTGCGTTTCTGCACTCATTCTGATCTGAAGCCTCCCACGCAACACTGCAGCTGTACCGTAGGTTTTCATCGCAGAGCGTTTTAATATTAAAAAGACACACGACCAGGGGGAAAATATCCCACCTTGGTTTCTCACAGCTCACCCCAGATGGCCGCTGCGATCTTACAGGCATCCCTCTCGCAGCACCTGGACGTAGATGACTGAATGTTAAGAGATTGCAAGTGACAATCTGAAAGTTTGCACTCGTGTGTAGTTTAAGTTTCATTTCCCTATTTCAGAAACAGTTTCCCCAAAGACCATCTCCTCTCCTGATATGATTTGTATGATTTACAGTTGTAGGTAAAAATGATGTGAAGAACTCTCAGTGGCTGCAGCTGCAAAGTACAACAAACTGGCCCCTCCTATTTCCCACACTTCGCCCTTCTGTCTGATTTTATAGCATTGGATACACACAAAGGGTGTTTTCTTTGGCATTGAGGCAAGCCTATTTTTAAGATATTTAGGGAGAAATACATCCGTTTATGCTTCTTGTACAATTTTTTTCTGTTGTTTATCTTTGATTGGATTACAAATTCTTTGTGCATTCCTGAATTTGCCTTATTTCATGTAAAATGTATGTCATTCGGTTTTTGATAAGTTTAGGCATCAGTGATATTTCTTAACTACTTGTTACATATAGTTTTTCAAGTAATGACTGTGATTGTGACCAAGTAATGTGCACTTTTTCTTGTAACTGTGGACATTGCTATGCTTTTTTCTTCTAGTGTTTCTAGAATTACTGTTCCTTACAGTTACGTAAAAAAACAAAAAAAAATTTGTGATACTGTTGGTGAATATAATGTGAAAATCTTATTGAAATATGAGTATTTTGGAAACACATAGATGCACAAACATCTTTTAAGATGTGGATTTAGAGTTTGCCTATTTCAATGAAAATTCAAAACTTGAGGGCTGGTATAATTTTCTCTGTTTTGTTGGGTTTAATAAACATATTTCTGTGTTTAAATAATGATTGTGAAACCTCATAAATTTTCTGAATGACATAATACCTTTAGCATTTTGCTTTTAAAGCAGGAAATATTTTGTACCTACATTTAGTACAAAATTGGTAGTCTAAACGTGTATTTGAGAATATTTTAAGGTGCCCCAGAATCTCCACACTCAGTCTAATTTATTTCAAGAAGGGATAAAGTAAATTTGCCAAACCAAGGGTATTTCATTTGATTATTTAAATCTGATTCAAGGATTTATTCTTCATTTTTTACATGAGTAATCTGGCTCTTTTAGTCACTCCAGATTAAATTTGAGAGAAACATAGCTGCTTTAAATGCTTATTTTATGCATTGGGTTTTGTGGTAATGGAATCTGAGGCTTTGACATGATTGCTATTTGACAAGGTAGTGCTCAGGCTTGAGTTCCACACATACATAAAAAATCCTGAATAGTGATAATGAGGCAAATGGAGTAGAGAAGGTAAGTTCTGGCAAGGTACTCCTGTTTGTGTTAAATCTGCATCTTCAGTGATAACTTTCACACCCACACACCAAGGAGTGAAATTCCCCAACATCATCTGTTCTTTGTACATTTATCTGAATGAATGAAGGTGCCATGACTCCCATCATTTCCCTGCAAGATCTGAGCCCAAAATGAAGTACCAGTTTGTTTGCCTTTTCCTTTATGATTTGTTCCTGCAAACACCCTCGTCCTTTTGTACACGCTGTCACACAGAATAAAGAGATCACATCCTCTCTACAGAGCATTTTGGAGAAAAGAGCTGCAGGTTCATATTGTCATTCAAATTAGTCATAGGAAATTATCATAAACACAGAGATCAAATACAAGTTTCTGTCACTCCTGCCAGTTAGCTTTCTATACAACAGTAGTTTCTTGTCACATACGTATTACTTTATCACACTTAAGAAGAAAATGTGCTTTGAAATAACCCTCAGAGAATACAAACACAAGCAGTTCCTGAATTTTCTTAAATCATGTGGTTGGAGTAACAAGACTAGGTAAAAGGGGCCTGTAGATAGACCAATAACCACCTCCCTTACTTACACAAGGAAAGGGATTTTTGCTTCCTTTACTTTTCATAGTAACCCCAGGAGGTGGGGATAGTCACAGTCAAGTTTACAGAAGGGACTCCAGGGGTGAAGTAACTTGCCGGGAGCATAGAGGCAATGAGACTGAAGCCATCCGCCTAACCCAAGCACACCTGACGCTGGACCCCGCCTTGGTCCCTGCAGTCTGCAGCCTCTCTGGGACTCAATACTGTACCTTGGAACCAGGCCTTCATACTAAAGCTTAGCAGTTTTATTTGTGCAGGTAAATAATCGTTTTTTAAAATGTACTTGACATCAAATAAAACATTTGACTAAACACTGAGTTTCATCCTGCTTAGGGAGGTTTGATTTCTTTTAAATTATGTTCTCTACAAACATACAGAGCAACAATAAAAGCCACCACTAATGAGAATCAGATACACAGAACTTGAAGAGAAGGCAGTTGACTTTTTATGGTGATAGGTGCCAGTAGTGAATCCGGTCTAAAAAGACAGAAGGAAGGGGTCATCCAGCTGAACCCATAAAGGTAAGTTCAGTCACCTGAGATTTTAGTCTGAGACACTACAGATGGTATCCTGCCATTGTAATTAATCCTGACACCACTAATGCAAAATATTATTTAAAGATTAATCTTGGCATGACAAATGTATTTTCTAATTTCAAAAGGTCCTGTTACAAACTTTAGTTCATAGAGGAAAAAAGGCCAGAAATAAAGCAGGTAGACATTACCATTTACTTAGCTTTTAAAGTGAGTTTGGGATGCAGAAATTTGGCAAAGTAAGGACTGAGTGCAAGCTAACCTACAGCGGTTTACCAGATTAAAACTCATCCCCTTTCCTGAAAAACAAATTTTAAAAGAGATAAAATGCTGTCCGTAGAGTAACCTGTGTTTAATTGGATGGTCAATGGCATTTATCTTTTAATTTTATGATTACAAAAGAAGCTTGGGAAATACAGAGAAAAAGGAAAAATACTCCCAGCATCCATAAAGAACCATGATTAACATGTTATAGTATTCCTTTTTTTAAATCTAAACAGATGTATGGATTTTTTTAGTTTATTTTATATGGTATTTCTTCATCTGCTTTTTTAACCTAAAAATATGTCATAATATTTTCCAGGTATTTAGGTATTCTTTTTAAATATTTTATTTTATTTATTCTTAGAGAGAAGGGAAGGGAAGGAGAAAGACAAGGGAAGAAACATCAATGTGTGGTTGCCTCTTGCACGCCCCCTACTGGGGACCTGGTCTGCAACCCAGGCATGTGCCCTGACTGGGAACTGAACCCACAACCCTTTGGTTCACAGCCTGGCACTCAATCCACTGAGCCACACCAGCCAGGTCTAGGTATTCTACTTATTGTTTTTAATGTGTAGTATTAATAATATTATACAAATGCACCTATATTAGCTTTTTATTGTGGCTGTAACAAATTACTACAGACAACATGGATTTACCACAGTCCAATAGGCTGAAAGCCTCACTGGGCTTAAATGTAGGCATTGGCAGAATTGTGTTTCTCTCTGGGGGCTCTAGTGGGGAATCCATTTCCCTGCCTACTCCCACTTCAAGGCAGTCTGTTTCTCTCCTCCACATCTAAGTGCCCTTGTTGAATACACTGGGCCCATGTCAATTGGAAAAAAATCTAATGTCAACTAGTTAGCAACCTCAATTCCATCTACAAACTTAATACTATAATTTGATATGTAACACAACATATCAAACAAATCATGAACAGGTTTTAATGATTAACATGTAGCTATTTGGAGGGGGGTGCATTATTCTGCCTATTGTAGTACCTTAATCCCATTCTTTAAAAACAACACATCTGGCCCTGGCTGGTGTAGCTCAGTGGATTGAGCGTGGGCCTGTGAACCAGAGGGTTGCGGTTCAACTCCCAGTCAGGGCACATGCCTGGGTTGCAGGCCAGTTCCCAGCAGGGGACCTACGAGGGGCAACCATACACTGATATTCTCTTCCTCTCTCCTTCCCTTCCCCTCTAAAGATAAATAAATAAAATCTTTAAAAAATTTTTTAAAAACAACACATCTCTGTGTTATGGTTCTCCTTGCTGGTGTGGCTCAGTGACTGAGTGCCCACCTGGGTATCAAAGTGTCGCCAGTTCAATTCCCCGTCTGGGGCCCGTCCCTGGGTTTTGGACCAGTTCCCCCAATAGGGGGCAAGCAAGAAGCAACCACACATTGGTGGTTCTCCTCTCTAAAAAATAAAAATCATTAAAAAAAATAAAGGGTATGGTTCTTTTGGAAATTATTTTAATGGCATTTTTCTCAATTGTTTTGCATTTGAATTAAATGGAAAAAGCATAAATATGATAACAGCCCACTGAAATCTTTCAAGGGTAATCAAGCAAATGCCTCTTGACCCTTTTCTCCACTCGGGTTCTTAGAAGGTGGCTCTGCCCAGGAAATTTGAGATGCGTCTGAGAAGGCTCCAGCCCATTCGGCCAGAATGCGCGACATGGGAGCCAAAGCTTAATGAAATTCCACAAGCAATCCAACCACGTCCATAAGCCTTCCAGTGGTGATTACCAGTACTGTTTTAGTTACTCTGAACAATTAAAAGATATATTTAACATTTGATATTATTAGATGACGTGTTTTTTAAAAGCAAGGATCTGGCAATAGCATCTTCTGAAGTTAGGAAAATCCAGTTTAAAAAGTAAACCTCTTTGCTTCAGTTTCTTGGCTAGATACTTTATTTACATACTTAAAATTTCATTGTCCCTCATGTACTTTGCGCCTTTTTCCTTTCAGAAGCTATCCGCTGACAGAAGAGAAGATCGAAGGTCACTGAAGACCATTTTAATGCTATGAGAGAAAAACAACAATAAAAGCGCAGGCCACAGAGAGCAAGTGCTGTCGCTACAAGTGTGGGATAGGCACCATTCTCTCCCCTGGACTGTTTCGATGCCTCATATTCTTTGGTTACTAGGAGACGGATGACATGGGACTGCCCACGAGAAGTGTCTTCTAATGCACTCAGAGCACTGAACCGCAATGGCGGAACAAGTAGCCAGAGACTCCACAGCAGATTCAGCCCCTTCGCTGCTGGAAGGATCCCAGCATCTGCTATAAAGTAAACCCTGCAGAGCAGTAAGCCTCTTAGCTCGTTTTTAATGTTCATTCATTTTAACCAATGTATGTTTTTCAACCTACTCTGTGCTAGGTATTGTCTCTGGTACAGAAAAACTATTCCTGCTTCAAGAGTCATGTCTAGTGGAGAAAAGGGAGAGAAGTGTAGCTGGTAACTATACCAGAAGGTAGAGTAACGGTGTGACACGTAATGACAGAAACATGCCAGGTGGACCAGAGGAGGGCACAGGCCCAGCGTCAGTGTGAGAGGGGCGGGCTGGGGGCTGGCTGGTCACAAAGAGTGGAGCTGGGGGAATACCCGATAAAATTGTCAAGTGTGTTTGGGAGGCTAGAAGAAGCCAGGTGTCAGTGACGGGCTTTTCAGCAACAGGTGAGAACAACAGGAGAGGGTGGAGGAGAGGGTGGAGCAGCATGAGGTGCTGATGTGCACACCTGCTCCAGCGGTTCAGCGTTGCAGGAAGGGAGTCTGAGAACGCAGAGAGAGGAAGGAAGGAGCCAGGGGGCTGGGCCCTCGCTGCCACACTGAGCTGTGTCCTGCGGAGGATGAAGAGGCGCTGGCGCATCAGTGAAATGCCAACTGTGTCTTCACCATTTACATGACCCTCTGGGAGAGGAGGAAAAAAATGCTGGATTGCAAATCCCCCTTCCCAAAAGTAAATGAAATAATACTCCTAAAATTTAAAAACAAAAGTTATTACATGAGCAGCATACTAACAAGGAAGGAAGGAATGGCTGTGTCCTATAAGCATTGAAAAGGGGGAACCAGGAAAATCTAGTCAATGTCACACATTAATATTTCTTTCTCAGGAAACAGATCCAAGCAAAGACAGGTGAGTGGGAAGGAATGTTGGGGGGGACTCATCGTGAAATCCCTAGTTTGGAGGAAGGGAGAATGAGGAGGGAGTGAACCAGCTGGGAAATAAATGCAAGTCCCTCCCTACCCTTAGTCTCCAGAAGTAGAAACACTGTCAGGACTTGCCATTGGGTGTCCTGTGGTAGACAGGAAAGGTTGAGGTGTACAGGCAGAATGATGGTGATACCCAGGACAAGATTTCTATAAAAACACAGACTTCAGTTGGACCCCCCCCCCTTTTCCTGTGCTATCCTCTCTCGCCTCTCTTTTACCTCCTCCCTGACCCCTGACTACAACAGAGTAGCCAAAACTTATGAGCTCCCTTCTTATTTGATTTCCTCTTCTGATGAAAAGGGAAATAGGCAAAGCTACCCGGGGAAAAGGGAAGAAATGAGAAGAAATGAGTGATTGGGCTGCATTGCCTTTGTTCAAAGAAAAGCTTCAACAGGTCCACCCTGAAACTGGAGAATTTAGGAGACTTCGGACAAATGTCCCGTCCCCCAATGCCAGTAGCATCCAGTCCCGCCTAAGCGGAGTGCGATACGCAACTGGCTACCAATGACATTGCAGAAGAGAACCGCAGACCGGCACCCCAATGTCACCACTTCCCAGGCCCCTGCTCCCACATCCTCTGCAAAACAAAATCAGAGGGGACTGAAATACCTAATCCTCCAGCTGCCGGTCCAAGAGAAAAGGTCTGAGTGTCTGAGAGGGAGAAACAGATGTCAGGGAGCACTGAATCATACCGAGGAGAAACGTAAGTCAACAATGACCGTATCCCGTCAGTATGAATACATTGCAAAGGAACTGCATGGCCCCCACACATCCAGCCAACAGCCTAAGTGTATAGGCAGGCAGGCAAAGAGGAGCTCATAAAAGTTAAAAAAAGGTACACTTGAAATAAAATATCTTCCAATAAAACATTTTTTCTACAGTAAGTACTTTGTTTGCAAACTATGATGCCAGAGAATAATTTTTCACCTCATTTGACAACCCAAAATTATAACGAGATCACCTATACGACAACCCTTTTGTTACAAGGAATCTTCCATCAAAGCTATTAAAAGAGAAGTCTATCACTGCACATTTCCTATCCGCTACAGCAGCAGGTGGGAGAGGTGCCTGGTCCCACACCCCGGACCACCCACAACGTGTGAGACTGTGGATGACGACGTGACAAAGAACAGTCTCCCTCGTGGGCCTGGCCCTGGGGAGGGACCCCCTTGACCATGAAACTGCAACCTCAGAACACGGTTCACATGGTAGGTTTTGGTTTTGTACTTTGTTTTATTTTTCATTTTATTTATTTATTTTTTTTTACTGAAGAAATAAGAATGCCTTGTGAGTTGTGTGTTTCCTTGGGAGGAACCGAGTGTGACATTGGGTGCGTCACGAGTGCTCTGTGTGTCTCTGTGGAGGGTGGCGTTCAGGCTGTGCCTTGCCTCAGTGCAGCAGGAATGCAACAATGGGCCTGTTCCGCTCCCAAAGCAGTTCTTCTCCTTCTCTTCATTAGTATGCAGCTCCCTACAGAAGCTGCCAAAGCCGAAGATCAAGTTCAGATTTCTACCTGAGATCTCTGAATTCGACAGGAAGTCATATTCCGAATCATACTCCTGATCGGTGCCTTCGATGTCTTGTTTGGTTCAGACTTCTTTTTCACAGGACTTCTCTCCCCACAGAATTTCATTGGTGTGTCTTTCTTTCCAAAGCCACTTCTATATATAGGTGGGAATCTTTGCTGCAGCAGCTCACCCCTCACCTGGTCCTGGACCTGAAAGGTGTGAGCCACAGTGACCCCTAGTCCAGACTGGGTGAGAAGCCTGGAGGCTAAGAAGAAACAGGTGAAAATGGAAATGACCTTGTGAATTGGGGACCTGTCCATGTCTGAGCAAACGTGTGTACTGGACACCTGGCTTAGTGGCCAGCCCTTCAGGCCGGCAAATTTCCTCCTCATTAATCTAAACATTGCTGCTGGCATTGTGACGGAAAAGGCCAGCTCTGCTGACATTGGAAAGGACTCCTAAATATACTAGCAGAGATGGATGCTTAGAAAGAACAGCCCTGTTTAGCTGGGCAAATAACATTACCCAATCTTTAATCTCCCTCTTCACCATCTAATCAAGCCCCATTCAATACCTCAGTGAATAGTAAGCAGAATATAAGAAACTGTACAGATATTCTTAATGTGTTATGTAAGGACAATCACATATTTATGTTTAAATATGCTCTAGTAGACAATTTTGAGAGGTTTTAAGAAATCGCTGTCATATATTGATTTATTTGAGCCATATCATAGGAAAGACAGAGGTTTTGGGTTTTTTTTTTTTTCAATCCTCACCTCAGGATATATTTATTGATTTTTTTAGAGATAAAAGGAGAGAGAAGAACCTTGATGTGAGGGAAAATCCTTGATCAATTGCCTGCTGTACATGCACTGTCCAGGGATCAAACCTGTGACCTCGGTATGTGCCCTGACTGGGAATTGAACCCGCAACACTTTGGTGCACGGGACGATGCTCCAACCAACTAAACACTTGGCCGACGCAACAGAAAGTTTTATAATCACTTTTTGAAATTGAAGCTCAGAGTTTTGACACTCTCTGAATCTGTTCTGGTGAAGACAAGAAGCCTGGTCTGATCCTTAGTCCCGTGTTTTCCTTGCTTCCACCTCCCGTCCTGTCCCATCAGTTCACATTGAACTTCAAAGAGCTGTTTCTTTTATATGTTACAGACATACCTCACCTGTGTTTTCCTACTCGTTTATGCTAGCCATCCTTTCACATATCTATAACCTTGGAGACATTCAAACAAGAGTATGTTTTGATTTTTTTCCCCTCCTTTGCCTGTAGGGTTTTTTTTGGGGGGGGAGAGGGGCGGTCTTTTCCTTAACATAAGTTCATTAGGAAAATTGCTCAACCAGAATGTATGAATGCCTCTCACCTGCAGAGCCCTGCTCCTCTGGAGTCAGAGGTGGGGGATTCACACAGAAAAGAAAGAGATGCTTGTGGAGGGTCTGCAAGTCACTGGGGAGGGTTTGGGCACAGGCCCTGTGCAGCAGCCACCGGGCTAGATTCCTTTGTCCGGGTGTGAAAGGAGAGGCAGCTCCTTCTCCAATAGAAACATGGCAGGAGATAGGAAAACAGAACACAGATTTGGGGGTCTACGCTAATAAAACTTGGAATCTCAGTTTGCTACTCCTTTCAGCCCTCAACAGTGTTTTAGGAAATATGAACCATTCATGCCAGACCAATGTAACCAAATGAAAACTAAAAAGGCTAGAGCTCACCCCACGTTTACAGGAAATGCGCCGCAAGGCCCCACACTGCACTCCCAGGCACAAAGTTCACCCCCAAATGGTCCACGGGTTGTTCACTCCAGGACCCTGTTGGGGTCCTTTATGTTGCACATACACTATAAGCAACATAAAGTCAGAAAATGAGGTGGAGCCGGACCCAATTTTCAATCTGTTTGCTCACACTCATTTGGACAGTTATTTATCAATTGAATAAAAGGACATTTGAAAAAAAAACCAGGAATCATACATAAAAAGTTTAATTTATATTACATGGACTGTTTTTTTCTAATTCTTTAAGACTACGATTAGACCCCAAGCCTTCATCTTTTATCTGTAAAAGGCACCAAATTGGTCATGAGGCCCCCAACCCTTGCTGAGCCCCGGGCCCCTCTGTCAGCCCCCCCCCCCATAGGTTGAAATAATGCCAGTGACTAACACTTTGAGCTCTTATGCTGAGGCAGGAACTAAGGGCTTTCCATATATTAGTTCTCAGCCCTACTGTGATTTCAATAATACATGTATTATTAATATCCCAATTTTTTGCAGGGGGAAACTGAGGTACCGGCCACTTAGTAACTTGTCCTTTACACTATGCTAGTAAGTGGTAAAAATATGATTTCGGCCACTGTATCCAGCTCCATAGCCCATGGTTTTGGCCACTTTGTTAAAATACCTGTGCCATGTGGTTTATGTTTCTACAAGAAGCTCTCACCAAGCACAATAAAAATTTGGGCTGTTTTTATTTATTTGAAATGAAAAAGTAGACTCACTCAGTACAAGATGGATATTTTCCATGGTACCATATCAAGAGCGGGATGCTCTGGTCCACAGGCTGGTGGGCCCCGAATGGCACTGTGCACCAGCGCCGTTCTAGCAGTTATAACTCCCCACCCCTTTGTCACAAACATGGAGGAGGCAGTATTAGCCTCATTTCACAGCTGAGAGACAAAGCACAGAAGGTAAAATTAGGTTTCCAATGTCACTCAGCTAAAAAGCACAAGAATTGAACTATAATGGCTACACCCTACTTCCCTGACAATTCACTTCACAATAGTGAAAAATCCTGAAGTTTACATAAAGCCTTGACTTGTGATCAGCAAAGAAAATGAGCTCCTTATGGACACATACACACACGCCACATTCCTGGTTCCTTTAGTTCTCTAACCCCAACACTTTTTATGTCATTTTTATACCATAAATACTATCTTTGTATATTTCTGACTCCAAACAATTCTTTACCCTAGAGAACTATTTTGCAAAAAATGACAGCCAAATTAGTTTAATCCTTTAATTACCTTTTTGTGGGGAGAGGAAGAAAGAGGTTAGTGTACAAGACATGTATGTTTTCACTGTAAAACTGTTTACGCCTTCTGAGTCACATATGACATCTAGTGCTTCTCCAGCCACAAAGAACAGGTGGCACCTGACACCACGCCAGTCTCTGCAGGCTGCACCAAGCCTCAGGGGCAAATTAAGGTCAGCCCACCGCCTGCATACTTTTCACGCGTGCTTCCACTTCGCTTTCCTCCTGACTCCTTCTCATCCTTCAGTTCCCCATTGTGCTTCCCTGGGTACCAAACTGACTCCTAAAGACAATGAGAGGTGTGTCAATGTGGCAGGATTTGCCTGGTGAAAAGAGAGAAAGGAGAAGAGATTCCTTCTTTTCTCCTTTAGAGGAGCAGCCTGGCCTCTCTGCCAGCCGGGTGTTTCAGACACCTAACAATTCTTTACCCTAGAGCAGTGTGTCTCGGAAAGTGTTCGCTGAATGAGTTGCAGTATGTTAACCTAATACAGTGAGGAGCCCGTCAGTTCAATGGGGCTATAATGCTATGGCGGCCAGTTAAGTAAACCCAAACCTGTGACCTGTAAGTGCCTCAAGGTGACAAAATCAAACACTAAGGTCAGCTAATTCCAAACAGTCAACTAGGCTCTAAGCTATAGCCAATCAAATAATTTTCTTTGTTTCTGAACTTTTTATAAATCCTTCCCCTCTTTCTAGTTGACAGAGTGCTCCTAACTATTGCTGGCTTGGCGCTGCCCTACTGAATCAATTTTTGCTCAAATTGATTTTCCTTTTAAGAGAAAAAATGAGGCACATAAAAAATGTTGACAGCTCGTAAGCGTTCCACGTCTAGCATCCTGATCATTCCCATCGTTACACCTGAATAAGAAAGGCGGGATGCAGGACCCCTGCGCAGTTAGGACCCGGCCATCTGCCGTTTTGGAAGCTCTCCCAGGGGATGCAGATGCAACTTGGTAGTTCCAAAACTTCTAACCCAGACCAGAAAAAGGGAGGTGGGGGGCCAGGAAGTGGGCATGTTTGAAGGAAAATTAAGCGATACCCTGAGAATCCAGAGTTAAGAAATGTCCCGAGGGTGGAATAAGATGGCGGTGGACTAGGACGGAGCAGATACCAGTCCCTAGTACAAAAGAGACAGAAACCTATCCGATTGGAGGAGGTGAGGCCAGCAAGCCAGCAGTTGCCAAGCATATATGAAAATAAGAGACCAGAAACCTCATCGGTCACGGAGGAACCAGACAGTAGGGAGACAGTAGGGAGACAGCAGCGGTACAGTAGTCTCTGGGAGGAGCAGGGAGAAACAGCCAGTGCAGGGTAGGGGAACCAGCGCCCAGTGGCGAGCGAGCCCCCCAGTGGCTTCTCTGTCGAGCAGCCCTAACTGGTTCGGGAAAGTGCCTAAAGGCTCCTGGGACAGCGTTCAGTGCCCGGACGGCTCCCTCCCTGGAATTTTTCTGCCGGGCAGGCCGAGTGGCCCAGGCAAAGAGGTGTGGAAGAAACTTCAGCCTGCGCGCAAGTTGGGGAACTAGTCGCTCCACACGCAGTGTGTCTGGGCAAGTGCCTGCGGGTGCCTAGGCCAACGTTCAGCGCCCAGAAAGCTCCCTCCCTAGGATTTTTGGGCCCGGCCAAGAGACCCAACCAGAGGGGAGCAGAGGAGATTTCAGCCTGCACACGGTTCTGGGTCCAGCGCCCGGCGTGGTGCTGCTACATCCCTAGGTGTTTTTTTTTTTTTGCCAGAGGCTGGCCAGGGGACCCAGGCAAACACAGGAGCAGGAGGGATACACACCATGCAGCGTGCCATGACGTGCACACAGAGTTTCTAGGTCGGTGCCCAGTCCTCAGATCGGCTCCCGACTTCCAGTCTACCCGCCTCAGACTATCTGGAAGCCCCAGGCGCTGAGGGGTCCTGGGAAAAGAGCTGAGACCCTCAACCCCCTCCCTTTCTGGCCAAGCAAGGTGGGGGGCCAGGAGAGACTTGTTTGATAGAGTTTACAGAGAGGGTGCGGAGGACAAAGGGCCCCAACCAAGGACTCTGTGGTTGCCAGCCCAGGAGAACTCAGAGGTGCAGCCTGGGGCTCTGAATCCAGTAGACAGGGCAGCCTGGTCTGCTTCACACCCAGCTTGGCAGCAAACCCAGGATTGGGCAGAGGGTCTGGGGCTTCCCAACTGAACGGGGGCAGGCCTGTGTTCAATCCTGAGGGAACCAGGCAACTAGGCCGGTGAAGGTGCCAGCAAACACAGCAAACCAGACTATGGCTCCCCTGGGAGGGGAGCACTGCGAGAAAGTCCTAGTTCCCCATTGTAGGGAGCTGGGGGAGAGGCGCCAAGTGTCTGGATCCTGAGAGGGGCTGGCTGAAAAAATCACAACAATCGACCCTCAGCCAACTGCAACCAGAAAAACCGGTTTGGCTAGTTTGAAGCCAACAAGTGACATTTCCTTTTCTGAGGTTGTTTTTGAGAGATCATTTTTGTTTGTGTGTTTTTTGTGTTTTGTTTTTTTACTTTATTTTATTTTTATTCTTTTTTTTTTTACCTTGCTTCCTTCTCCATTCCTTTTCTTTATCTTTTTGCTTTTTTAAAGTAATCTGTTATTTCTTTTAAACTTTATTATTGTTTCATCTTTCCATACTTTTGTCCTCTTTTCCCGGATTTTCTGTTTTCTTTCTTTTTCTTTTCTTTCTAAACTTATTGCTCTTTCTTCCATTCCCCTACCATTTTACCATTTTTTTCTTTCTTCCTTTTATTTCTTTCCTTATCATTTCTTTCTTTTACCCACAAGAGTCACAATCAACTTGAAAATATGAAAAGGCCAGAGCTGGACCCATAGAAGAGGCCTCCCAATAGTAGAGTCAGAGAGACAAATTGCACATTGTTGTAGGAGAGAAGCCACAAGTTGCTGCATATTTGAGTAGGTGGAAGCAGAGAACAACAGGATAACCAAAAGAGGCTACACCATTGAAATTCACAGGCATTCCACCACAAAAGGTCATACCATAAACCCAGGGTGTCAAAACAGATTAATCTAAGAAGCTGAGGCTAACAAGAAGAGTCTCACAAACAATGGGAAGACTAAGAAACAATCCCCAAATGAAAGGAAAGGAGGAATCCTCAGAAAGAATGTTAGATGAAATAGAGGCAAGTCAACTATCAGATACTGAATTCAAAGCACTGGTTATCAGGAAGTTCAAAGAGCTCACAATCAGCTACCAGAAACTACAGGGAAGCTACAATGATCTCACTGTGAACTATATCAACATGAAAAAGGAAATGGAAATTATTAGCAAGGGCCAAGAGGAAATGAAGAATACAATTTCTGAATTAAAAAAAACAGTGGAAAGCATTAAAAATAGGGTGGATGAAACAGAAGATCGGATTAGTGAATTGGAGGACAAAGTAGAAAGCATCTCACAGAAAGAACAGGAAAGGGAAAAGAGGCTCAGAAAGAATGAAGAGAGATTAAGAGAAATGCAAGACAATATGAAACGTAATAATATCCGAATAATAGGAATACCAGAAGGAGAAGAAGAAGAACAAGGGATAGAAAACATATTTGAAAAGAGTAATGAGAGAAAATTTCCCTAATTTGACAAAAGAAAAAGTCACACAAATCCAGGAATCACACAGAGTCCCATTCAAGAGGAACCCAAAGAGGCCCATTTCAAGACACATCATCATTAAAATGGCAAAATTCCAAGACAAAGAGAGAATCTTAAAGGCAGCAAGGGAGAAAAAAGAAATAACATACAAGGGCGTCCCAATAAGGTTAGCCACTGACTTCTCAATGGAAACACTCCAAGCAAGAAGAGAATGGCAAGAAATATTCCAAGTAATGAGAAACAGAGGCCTACAACCAAGGCTACTTTACCCAGCAAGGCTCTCAATCAAGATAGAAGGCCAAATAAAGAGCTTCCAAGACAAAAGAAGTCTAAAAGAATTTGCTGCCACCAAGCCAGCTCTACAAGAAATACTAAAAGGTCTGCTTTAAGGGAAGGAAGGAAAAGAGACAGACAGAGAGGAACACAGGTACAAAAATGACAATGAATAAGTACCTATCAATAATAACCTTAAATGTAAATGGATTAAATGCTCCAATCAAAAGACACAGAATAGCGTAATGGATAAGAAAGTATGACCCACACGTATGCTGCCTACAAGAGACCCACCTCAGGACAAAAGACCATCACAGACTAAAAGTGAAAGGCTGGAAACAAATTTTCCAAGCAAATGGACAAGAAAAAAAAGCTGGGGTAGCAATTCTCATATCAGACAAAATAGACTTCAAAAAAAGAGCCATAAAGAGTGACCCAGAAGGTCACTTCATAATACTCAAGGGAAGAATCCACCAAGAAGACATTAACATCATAAATATATATGCACCCAACATAGGAGCACCAAAATATATAAGGAAAATCTGAGAGGAATTCAAGAAAGATACAGACAGCAACACAATTATAGTGGGGGATTTTAACACCCCACTATCAAAAATGGACAGATCTTCCAAACAAAATATCAACAAAGACATTGCGGCATTAAACAACACCCTTGATGAAATGGACCTAACTGATATATACAGAGCTCTTCACCCCAAAGAAGCTAAATACACATTCTTTTCAAATGCACATGGAACATTCTCAAAGATAGATCACATGATAGGACACAAAACAAGCCTCAACAAATTCAAGAAAATTGAAATCATGTCAAGCATTTTCTCTGACCACAAGGGACTGAAACTGGAAACCAACCCCAAAGGAAAAAACCCAAAACACCTAAACTCATGGAGACTGAACGGTATGCTATTAAACAATGAATGGGTCAAGAATGAAATTAGGGAAGAAATCAAAAAGTTTCTGGAAACAAATGAAAATGATCTCACAACGACCCAAAATTTATGGGATACAGCCAAGGCAGTCATGAGAGGGAAGTGTATAGCAATACAGGCCTACCTAAAGAAAACAGAAACATTTCAAACAAATGACCTTACTCTACGCCTGCAAGTACTCGAGGAACAACAACAAAAACAGCCAAAGCAAGTAGAAGGAAGGAAATAACTAAGATCAGAGCAGAACTGAATAACATAGAGACTGAAAGTACAATTCTAAAGATCAATGAATCCAGGAGTTGGTTCTTTGAAAAAATAAACAAAATAGACAAGCCTTTAAGTAGTCTCATCAAGAAAAGAAGGGAACGGACACAAATAAACACAATCAGAAATGAAAGAGGAGAGATTACAACTGATACCACAGAAATAGAAAGGATTGTAAGAAATTACTATGAAGAACTGTATGCCAAGAAATTTGAGAACCTAGGGGAAATGGACACATTTCTAGAAAAATATAATCTCCCAAAACTCAATGAAAAAGAAGTAGAACAGCTGAATAGACCAATAACAGCAAAAGAAATTGAAGCAGTCATCAAAAAACTCTCATCACACAAAAGCCCCGGACCAGATGGATTCACAGGAGAATTCTACAAAGCATTTCAGGAAGAGCTAACCCCCATTCTTCACAGACTATTCCAAAAAATCCAAAAGGATGGAAAACTCCCAAACTCCTTTTATGAAGCCAGCATCATCCTAATTCCAAAACCAGATAGAGACACAACAAAGAAAGTAAACTTCAGACCAATATCGCTGATGAACATAGACGCTAAAATCCTCAACAAAATATTGGCAAATTGCATCCAACAATATATCCAAAAGATTATACACCACGACCAAGTGGGATTCATCCCAGGGATGCAAGGATGATTCAACATTCGCAAAACAGTAAATGTAATTCATCACGTAAACAAAAGCAAAGACAAAAACCACATGATCATATCAATAGATGCAGAAAAAGCTTTTGATAAGGTACAATACCCATTTATGATAAAAACACTCAACAAAGTAGGAATAGAGGGAACATTCCTCAATATAATAAAGGCCATTTATGAGAGACCTACAGCCAATATCATACTCAATGGGCAAAAACTAAAAGCTTTTCCACTAAGATCAGGAACAAGACAAGGATGTCCACTTTCACCACTTCTATTCAATATAGTATTGGAAGTTTTGGCCACAGCGAACAGGCAGGAAAAGGAAATAAAAGGCATCCAAATAGGAAAGGAGGAAACAAAACTGTCACTGTTGGCAGATGACATGATAGTGTACATGGAAAATCCTATGGACTCTACCCAAAAATTGCTCGAACTAATTAATAAATTTGGCAAAACAGCAGGATACAAAGTCAATATCCAGAAATCAAAGGCATTTTTGTATACGAACAATGAATCAGCAGAAGCAGAAATCAAGGAAAAAATCCCATTCAATATAGCAAAAAGAAAAATAAAATATCTGGGAATAAACCTAACCAAAGAGGTAAAAGACCTGTATGTAGAAAACTACACAGCCCTGAAAAAAGAAATCAAGGAAGACACAAACAAATGGAAATATATACCGTTTTCATGGATTGGAAGAATTAACATCATCAAATTGTCCATACTACCCAAAGCAATATACAGATTCAATGCAATACCTATTAAAGTACCAATGGCATATTTCACAGACATAGAACAAACACTTCAAAAATTTATATGGAATCATAAACGAGCCCGAACAGCAGCGGCTCTTTTGAGAAAGAAGAACAAAGTAGGAGGGATCACAATACCTGATATCAAACTGTATTACAAAGTCACTGTAATCAAAACAGCCTGGTACTGGCATAAAAACAGGCACATAGACCAATGGAACAGAACAGAGAGCCCAGAAATCAACCCAACCCTCTACAGTCAATTAATATTCGACAAAGGGGGCAGTAACATAAAATGGAGTAAAGATAGCCTCTTCAGCAAATGGTGTTGGGAGAACTGGACAGCTACGTGCAAAAAAATGAAACTTGAGCACCAATTTACACCATACACCAAAATAAATTCAAGGGGGATAAAAGACTTAAATATAAGCCTCGACACCATTAAAGTCCTAGAGGAGAACATTGGCAAGAAAATCTCAGATATTCCACGCAGCAACATTTTTACAGATATGTCCCCTAGAGCAAGGAATATAAAGGAAAGAATAAACAAATGGGATCTCATCAAAATAAAAAGCTTCTGCATGGCTAAAGAAAAGAGTATTAAATTAAAAAGACAACCAACTGTATGGGAAAACATATTTGCCAATGATACCTCAGACAAAGGTTTAATCTCCAAAATATACAAAGAACTTACACGACTCCACTCTAGGAAGACATCGAACCCAATTAAAAAATTGGAAAAGGACTTGAACAGACACTTCTCTAAAGAGGACATACAGAATATCCAGAGACACATGAAGAGATGCTCAATATTGTTAGCTATCAGAGAGATGCAAATTAAAAGCACAATGAGATACCACTTTACACCAGTCAGGATGGCTATCATAGACAAAGCAACAAACAACAAATGTTGGAGAGGGTGTGGGGAAAAGGGGACCTTAGTTCACTGTTGGTGGGATTGCAGACTGGTACAACCATTATGGAAAACAGTATGGAATTTTCTCAGAAAAACAAAAATTGACCTGCCTTTTGACCCAGCAATTCCACTGCTAGGATTATACCCCAAGAATCCTAAAACATCAATATCAAAGAACCTATGCACCACAATGTTCATAGCAGCACAATTTACAATAGCCAAGAGTTGGAAGCAACCTAGGTGCCCATCAGTAAATGAATGGATCAAAAAATTGTGGTACATATACACAATGGAATTCTATGCAGCAGAGAGAAAGAAGGAGCTACTACCTTTTGCAACATGGATGGAACTGGAAAGCATTATGCTGAGTGAAATAGGCCAGGTGTTGAAAGACAAATACTATATGATCTCACCTTTGACAGGAAGCTAAAGAATAAAACAGACAAGCAAACAGAATAAAAACAAAGACACTGAAATAGAGAACAAGTGGGCAGCGACCAGAGGGGGAGAGGGAAGGGAAGTTAAGGGGAAAAAGGGGGGAGGGATTTTGAGGAACAAGTATGAAAGACACAGAGATGAGGACTGGGGGGGGGGGAATGGGAGGAAGGGGGGGAGACCGGGCGGGGGGGTGGGATGGGATGGGAGAAATAGATTAAAAAAAATGTACTTGAAAAGTAACTAAATAAAATTTAATATTAAAAAAATAATAATAATAAATAAATAAATAAAATAAAATGTTCTCTGTAAAAAGAAAAAAAAGAAATGTCCCTAACATGTTGTGCTCTTGAGAAGCTCTGAACTCTGTGGCTACTTTTTCAGCAAATAAACCACGTCTCTGTCATCCCAGAGACTCCACCATATCCCTGTGCCACACGGTCCGACAGACGGATGACAGGCCATGGGCTACTTGTGAATATAACAAGAAAAGATTGGGCTGTTAGGGGAGTCCCGTCCCTCCCACTCCAAAAGGGTGGAGACAAGTTTCTGGTGCTGAGAAAGATCGCTGGATGCTTTTTATCACAGAATTAGTGCCACATGTGGTGACTGGGTTCACTCATACTCCAATTATGAATACTTTTATAACTCTCTCTCTCTCTATATATATATATCTATATCTATAGATATATATATATAGAGAGAGAGAGAATATATATATTCTAGAACAGAGGTCATACAACTATGGCCAGTGGGAAAATTCCATTCTTCTCACTACTTTTAGAAAAAATATTAGGACACAGCCACATTCACTCACATGTTGTCTGTGGTTGTTTTCACACTCTAATAGGGAGTTAAGTAGTTATAGATATCTACTATTCCTGTTTGCCAGGTACTCCACTAGGCCCCTCCGTAAGGTATCCTGAATGCTCCCAATAACCTCTTTATATTATAATGATTCAGCAAGTGAGGAAAGGGTTTGAGAAAGGTCATACATGTGTCTAAAGCTGACTGCTAGTTAAGCATCACAACCAGAATTCAAACACTCTTTCATTTTTTTTCCTTCTGATTGAGGTCTTTTATGAACTGTTTCATGGGTATAATCATGTTATATTTTTAGTGGGAAAAGTAGTTCCCAGTGGCAAATGACAGACCTAAAAATGAGTCACCAGAGAACAGCACTGGTGGAGTTAAGGACTGCCTCAGTCCCCAGAGAGGCCTTCCCCATCCCCTGACTACACTTTCACTCTCAAACCTATTCCACTTTCTCTCTGACAATGATGAGGGCCCACGGCCATTTTATCGAGCTGGTAATTTCTGCACGGATCTTCTGTCTCCTTTCGTTAGAATGCAGGCTCTTTGCAAGCGAGCTTCTGTTCCATTCACTTTGGCAACTCACAGCCCGAAGGGGGTCAGACATGTGTGTTGCTGCTAAGTAAGTGTTTGCTACCTAGCTCTGTCAGTAATAGTAAATGTTTGCATTGTCTTCTTTCCTAAAATAGAACATCTGGATAGAGGCTGGAATATATAGTAAATTTCCATTTACTTATTACCAACATTGGAAAATACTTTCTTGAAATCCATAGGAACTATAGGCATTCTGCAGAGCTGCGCCGGGTGTTGGTTTGTTGCAACACAGAACTTTGCAAGTTATCAGTAATCTCTCTTTTGGGGACTTACTAGAATTAGTCAGGAACATACATATTAGAAAAAAATAAGTTTTTTCGTTTGTGTTTACAGTTAGTTAAGCAGTAACGCTGAATTAACATGATACACTACTCATTTAACCCCTTAGAAGTTTGGGTTTACAGATTGCTACATCATGCCCCCTACTGGAAGAGAGAGTAACAACAAATAATAACTAGTCAAAAAGCATTTTAAGTTGGTTGTTTTTTTTTTATCTAGAAGCAAATTGTTTCTTTGCTGGAGTAAATTACATGATCAATTGCCCCCTCCCCAACCCCCCCCCCCGCCCATTCCTTTCTACTTCCAAAACAAACAGTGAAGCTAGGGATGTATAATATGACTACCAAAGAAATACATAGGACATGCTTTGAAAATAAAAAACATCTATTTTTCTAGAACTATTTAGGGAGAAGTGTAATTGAAAAACAACAAAAATAAATAAATAAAAAGTTTGAGCTCTTTAGTAATTATGTCTGTATATAAACTCTAACTATATGGTATTTTTTGAGGATTATAAGGGCTATCTAACCTCTATAAATTAAACTTTTTCTGAATATTAGAGAGAACACACACTTCTACTTACTTTGATGAGCTCATATTTGTTGGGAACTGCCCTGCCTGGTTTCAGGAGCTGTAACTTCCCCATGACTATGGCTGAGTGAGCGACCTTCAGACCATAAGCCACTAAGGAGACAAAGCTTATCTCCCTGGCAGGAGCACCGCTTCTGCTCCTTTTTTCATAACTGGCCCCCAACGCTTGATCAGTTAGCCAATGACGGGTAAGATTCCCCAAGGGGGGAAATGACCTAAGACAGGCATGATCGCATGGAGGTCCCAGGGAAGGACTTCGGGGGCTATGGAGAAAGGGGGTGATGGACCCTCACCCCTCGGTTTTGATGAAGCCTGACTCCCCTGAGCCCTTGAGAAGTCTCGGAAAACTCCTTGGCTATCTGCCTCCTCTGCCTGACTTAAGCCTGAAACAATGACAGAGGGTGGGTGCAGCCCTGTGCTGGACAGGGCGGGCTCCCCTGGCGATCAGGCCTGAGAAAGGATATGTAAAATCCTGTGAAGCCTGCTTTGGTAAGAATGCTCTTAGTTAAGATAAAGGCCTAAGCAGAAAATGAGTTTGTTTCCCAAAATTCTGTAGCCTTTTAGCTGATAGACCCTGACTCAGAAGAAGCCCTCATAGTTCTTTGTATGCTGTCTACTGCTTGATCCTTACTGACTGACAATGATTAATAAGCTGTACCTGTATTCCTGTGCCAATTAAATCCAATAAAAGCCTGTCTAGGCAATGGTCAGCGCTCTCCCCTTGAGAGGATGGCCAAGTCGCTCTGAGGCTCTCCCCCCTTGAGGGAGTAGCCAAGTGGTCCCTTTTCCTCCACAGGACTCGGTAGTCTGTGTGAATTTGTCTCGAATCCTATCATTGATGCCACGGGCACTGAGGATCAGTGCACACATCACATATTTACTTCAGTTTCATTTTAACTCTTAATGAAGTTTCATGCATGATATAAATATAAATAGCCCTTGGTTTTATATATATATATTATATTATATTATATATATTTTTATACTATATTTCTTTTCTAGATAAGACTAATTGTTTTCTGCCCAAATTTGTCCTGTCCATTCCATAGCCCGCCCTACCAAACCCCATGTCTATGCAGAGAGACAGCTGGCCATCACTCACACATAACCCTGTGCTCAGTCAAGACGCCAGCATTGTGATTCTACAGGTTTAGGACTTCAATCAATAATCTGAACTATACATTTTAAGCACTGGTTATATAAACCAACTGCACACTGACTTCAAGTAGACACTTCCAAAATCTTGCTCAAAATGCCTGACATAAGAACAAGATAGTCTAAGAGACACATTCACTAAGATATCTCCCAGTACTTTTAAACCCTAACCTCATGCTCACTTATAGCATTATAAAACAAAGTGTCTATGCTTCCATTTATGGGTTAATGCTGTTCCCCTAACTTTAAGATTGTGACACAAGAAATACCCCTGTGGAAAATGTATCTTCTGTGAAACTGGAACCAAGTTTTAATTTTAATATTTCTATTACATTACCCAGTCTAAGGCTACACTAATTACATTTGTCTTAAAATCAGGGTAAGAAAAAGCTTTTACTTCTTAGTGGATGCTTATTAAATAGTCAGAAGAACCATTTGAGTTAAAAGCATAAACTCTCAAGTAAGATTGCACGATTTCATATTTTAACTCACTCGTCTACTAGCTGTGTTACCTGGGACTCCCTATTTGGCTTTTTTTGCCTCCGTTTACTCATCTGTACAATGTGAGTAACAACAATACTTGTCTTTTACTACCACAGGGAGCTGAGGAAGTAAAAGAAATTCACATATAAAAAGACCCTCAGAACTGAGCCTGACACATAGTGAGCATTCAAGAGATGTCAGCAGTAACCCTAATCTGTTTCTGCATCTGACCCTGTTGACAGGATGCTTATAGCTCAGTGTTCCACTCCTCTGTGGTCGCTAACTCATCCCAGACACCTGCATCTTTTGTCTCCCTCTTCTTCATAATTGCTCAGTTTTGTATCACTTCTATTAACCTAAGATGAATTTATTGATTGACTGACTGACTGATTTTAGGGAAAGAATGGGAGAAATGTTGAGTTGCTATTCCACTTATTTATGCATTCATTGGCTGTTTCTTGTATGTGCCCTGATAGGAGATTGAACCCGCAACCTTGGCATATTGGGATGACTCTCTAAGCAACTTAGCTACCTGGCCAGGGCAGTATAAGCTGACTTTTAATATTCCAAAGAAATGAACAGGATTCAAATGATAAGATTCACTAAATTGAACTGGGCCCCTTTGTCCAATTATTCAGACCAGGTTATTTAAGTTTCTGCTTTGTAAAATTAAGTAAGGTCACATCATTTTCAGAAAGCACATCTTAGAATATGATTCCATGTCCAGGAAAACCCAGAACTTAAAAAATTTTGTCTTCATATGAGGTTCCTTTGACAGCACACATTGCTGTTAATGGTTTAAGAAACCAGAAAAAGAGAGCCGTCTTCAAATGTCCAATATGCTGATGGGTTTCCATGCTCATGGACACTCATGGCATAAAGAAGGGAGCAGAGAACTGCTACTGTACACTGGCCCTGAGCTGGGAATAAACGGGGGAAAAAATTAAGCTTCCAGCAGAGTCCAATTCTACTAAAAGTGTATGAGAGGGAAACCAGTATGGAATGCAAGTTCATCAGGACACACCGATCAGCAAGAGACTCTTAGAGCCCTCCTGCAAAAAATGTGGACGAGTGGGAATCACTCGTCCAGCGCTCTGCTCTGGGTACCTAGTCACTGGGGTTGAAGTGTTTGGGATGCAAAACAAAAAGCATTAGTTTCATCATTCTCTGATCAGCCTTAAGGCAGTATTCCAAGTTCCAAAAGGAAAAGTGCCTGCAAATGAAAAAGGTGAAAAAATAGTTGAAACACAGGAGCTATTATCAGAAATCAGGTGAAATAAGGCTTCCCATTGGGGAAACTTGGAGCAGTAATGGCTTCAAGGGCTACTAATAGAGGAAGAAAACAGCAAGAAGCACAAATTACCACTGTTGACAATCAGCCAACTGAGCAAGGCTGAGGGAAGCACTGGGGAATGCCTGTAGGTGATGCTTAAGGAATATTTTTAGGAGTGGAAAGAACATGTTGGCATTCTAGTGCTTTCACTTATGGGACAATACTAATATCCTTATTGTCCTTTTTATTCTTCTCTCATAGGCAGTGAAAGCTGGAGAGTGATATTTAAAGTATAAATAAGACATGGGTACTGCCTTCCAGGACTCACTGTTGGAAGACACACTTGCAATTGGAAGTAATTTGTCCACACAGGCAAATGTATTTGTGCCCCATACTACACCGAAGCAGAACTCCATGCCTCTCGCAACCCAGAAGGAATCCCGCAGCACCAAAAGTGTTACTCGTAACGTGCATTTAGGGATCTCATGTGGAAGATGCGGATAGGGGATGGTAATATCACAGAGTCACTAGCAAAATATTTTAAACCTTAACCAAATGGGTCTGTTTTCTAAAGTTCTTTCTTTCCTATAGTACCAACAGTGTGTTCTTCCTCTCCTCGGCCTCATTAACTTGTTTTCTTCCTCTTGGATTTTCCCCACTCTTCCTCCAACCAAACTCAAATGTGTTCACCACTTATCAGACAAAGCAATTCGGTCCCTCTAATTCTGCTTATCATCATCACCACCACCACTACTGCCTCACGCTCACGCACACAGCAAACTGTGTACTTACGTGTCTAACACTCTAAAAAATGATTCATTTAAACCTCATAAATACCCAAAGGGTTAGGTTTTATTATCATTTGCATTTTTTTGTCCTTAAGGAAATCAAGGCATAGAGGTGAGACAACTTGGCAAAAATTGCATCGATGATGTAGTTCGAGACAGAGCAGGGCTTTCAGGTATAGCAGCCGCAACTTTGCTCTTAGTCCTGGGTGCTGCTTCTCACTTATCTCCCGTCTCACTCAGCAGACAAAGGCCCACTGGTTAACAGGATACAGTTGCCCATAGGAAGCAATAACAATTTATAAATTTGTTTTTTCCTAGTAAAAAAAGGGTTAAATAATTAAATAGTACCTTTCCTTTGGCAGAGCGCCTGAATCTGCCGAAGGAAAAGACTCTTCACTAACGTTTTTCTGTAGGAAATGAGCTGAGTTTTAAGAGATGCATAGAAATTCAACAAGCAAAATATGACACTGTAGTTACAGGTGATGTGTAAATGCATGGTTTATGTTGGAACTGGTGAGACTTTTGACTGGAGAACATGTTACTTGAGGAAGTGGCTAGAGATGCAGGTAGAAAAAAAGATTTTAGTCAAGATAATAAATTGGCCTTAAATAGCAAAATAAATATGATTAACTTTAGGTAGTATGAACTCAGAGGTTTTTAGCAATAAATTTATATGATCATATTTATATTCAGAAACCCGTGAATGTACAGAAAAGGACAAATTAGAGAAGATCAAAAAGTAGGGGCTGGGGAGTAGGAATAGATATGAAGACACAGATTAGGCCAGTCAGCTTGTTAAACAGCCTTAATTTAATTCCCAATTCCATGTCCAAAATACCTGCATTTTTTTCTATTAAAAAATTATTGCAACAACCATTTTTCTTAGTTTTTCTTTTAATATTTTCCTCCTGTGCTCTTGAAGAGTTAGATTATCAGGAAGCCAACAAAGCCAATTTATTGTTTCCTTAAATCTATTTTCCTCTGCTTCAAATTCCTAGGCTAGTTTTATTTATTCATTCATCAAAAAAAAATATGTCCACTACCCAGTACACATGAATTTTTTTTTACTCCTAATTTTCCCCTGCCTTAAGATGAAGCCTTCTGGGGAGACATGACCTGCTGAGATGTTGAAACAAAATTGTAACAAAAGGTAAGAAAGTAAATTGCTCACTGAAGGGAGCCCTCATGTGAAAAGTTCAAATGTCCAGCTAGAACTTGCTTTGGAGGATTTCTCTCCTCTCTTTCTCTCAATGTCTTTCATCTTTGATGCACAGGGAAACATTTGAGAAGTCTTTAAGAGGTTAGAGATAATATGACCTTTGCCATAAAGAAGCAGATTAGAAGCTTGGCAAAGAGGTCACCTGAGGGTAATCTAAAACATAAATGAAGTAACCTCTGTCCTATAAACCAGGTAATAGTTCTGTGATGATAATTTCCCTGTGTTATTCTTAAGTCTTTCTGAAAAATCTTTATTCAAAGTTCCAACAGTCTCTGTTATGGAAGGATACAAGTAGTCTCATTTCTACACCTAGGCCCTCATGTTTCCATCAGGGGAAAGGGAAAAGGAACCAGTATGAAAATATACCAGAGCATTCTGTTCTTCTTACTACAATCTGCCCTCAGGAAGAACTGTTTTACCAGAATCAACGTACTTGGATTTTATCAGACTTAAACTTCCTGGAGAAACAAATACCCAGCTCTAGCCCACTCCATCCATCCTGTACCACCTAAGAGGGGAGAGAGCTGAGAAGCCCATGTGAAGCTCCCAATCTGGAGGCACAGACTCGCTAAAGACTGAGACCCAATCACAGGTCTGCAGAATGCTTCTCCTCCTTCCACACCTCACCATGTGACCAAAGGCCTTTTGCTGTAGTTCCTTTTCCAACTCACCTGGCTGTTAAAAAGTAACAAGGCACACTAAAAGACAACCCCACCATTTTAAGAGCTAGTTCAAGCATTAGAACCAGACATGGCAGGGACATTGGTATTAGACTGGGAACTTAGAATAGCTATGGTTAATAAGCAAAAGGTTATCATTGCTAAAGTAGACAACATGCAAGAACGGATGTGCAATGCAAGCAGAGACAGAAATCCTAAGAATGCACCAAAAAGAAATACTAGAAGTTAGAAGAAGAAAAGCCACTGTAACAGAAATGAAGAATGCCTGGGACATGTCTGAGGAAAGAATCTGAGCTTAGGCTATCTCAAGAGAAACCTTAAAAATCGAAAAGCAAAGAGAAAAAGACTAAAAAACAGAACAATATCCAAGCATTGGGGGGTAACTACAAAGTTGTAACATATACTTAAAAGGAATACCAAAGGAAAAGGAAAAAAAAAGAAACAGAACCATGTTTGAAATAATTAAAAATTTCCCCCGAATCAATATGATACACTAAACCACAGATTTAGGAAGCTTCAAGATCAAGCAGGATGAATGCCACCCAAACATTGTACACTTGGGCAACTACGGTTGGGCATATTATCCTTAAATTACCAAACAAATTTTTTTTTTAATTCTGAAGGAAATTAAATGGGAAAACACCTTATCTGTGGAAGAACAAAAATAAGTATGTCACCCAAATGATTCTCACTTGTTCTCAAAAACCATGCAAAAAAAAGAAGAGAATGGACTAAAATATTGGGTTAGCCAAAAGTCTACACGCCTTTTTCTGTAAAGTAAGATACATTTTTCATTTCTACCACTAACGGTATTGATTTTGAGATTTTGAGTGTGTTGGCTCTCTCCTGCATGGTATAGTATTGATTGCTTTCAATTAATGTCTTGATTTTATCACTACCAACTTCAGCTTGTCTACCCAACGATGGTGCATTCTCCAGCGAGAAATATCCAGCACAAAACTTCTCAATCCACTTTTGACACATTCGATCAGTCATAGCACTTTCTCCATACACCGCACAAATCTTTTTTTTTTTGCATTTCAGCTGCATTTTTACCTTTTTCAAAGTAACAAAGTATAGTATGCCCAAAATAATGTGTATTTTCTTCCATATTCAATATTAAAATGGCTGCACAACAATTCACCAATTTTTTATGTTTTTCTAAATACACGCTGAGATGACAGCTGTCACAGTACAATCTAACAAAATTGTTTCAACAAAAGTTAAAGACAACTAATCACTGCCGGAGTCATCATACAGAAAAAATATAATGGATTTTTGGCCAACCCAATATTAAAATATTGAAAATATTGAGGGGAAAAAAGCCACCATCTTAAAAATCTCTAACCTACAAAATTATTCTTTAAAGAAGAAATAAAGACTTTTATGACAAACAAAAATTGAGGGAATTTGTTGCCAACAGGCATGCCTTCCAAAAATTGTTAAAAGAAATTCTTCAGAGAATAGGAAAAGGATATAGAAGATGCAGATCTACATAAAGAAAGGGCGTTGGAGAAGAATTTAGTGAAAAGATCAAAGGCTTTTATTTTTCTTATTCCTAATTGATCTGACAGTAAAACTGACCACAAAATGAGTACTTAAACATAATATGTCATCAATATGCTACATGGAATCAAACCAGGACCAATGACATGAAAAACCATCATTGTATTTCAACTCTAAGAACAATAATGGCTAACATTAAAAAATTCCCACCACTAACTGAAATTATCAACAACTCATTCATTGACTTTTAGCCCCATTAAATATTTCTTCATGATGAAACTTTGGATCCCTTCCAGAAATCTGCCTAGATCTGCAAATCCCAACTGGACTTTTCCTAGCTACACACTACAAACCAGACACAGTAACTGCTTTCTTCTCCATAACCCCATATCTGCCACAATATAACTTAGAGCTGAATTATCTGATATCAACATGCCAACAGAGAATTCATAGTTTTAAAAGATTTTTATTTATTTATTTTAAGAGAGAAGAACAGTGAGGGGATAGAGTGGGAGAAACATTAATCGGCTGCCTCTTGCATGTGCCCCAACTGGGCATTGAACCCACAAGCCAAGCATGTGTTCTGACCAAGAATCAAACAGGCAAAACCTTTTGCTTTATGGGGCAACACCCAACCAACTGAGCCACACCTAGTCAAGGTGAGAATCCACAGTATTTATCTACTTATTCTTCCATGTAAAATAGGCCTATATTATAAATCTTACACATTCACAGAGACCCAAAATATTAAAACCATTTTACTATTCACTGTAACAGCTACACAATTTATAGGTTGTGTACAACCATGAGGTCGAATATCTTTCTGAGGAGAAACAGTCATTTTAGCAATTCCTTACATAGGAAGCAACCTTGTCCAGTGAATCTGAGGAGCCTTCACAGTCTCTAAAGGCACCCTCACCTGATTTTTTACCTTCCACTTCATCCTTTCATTTATTATCTCAGTCCTAGTTAATAATCCATTCAATATTTCTCTACAAAATAGGACCTAACAACCCAACAGGTAACCCATCCAACACAGACAAAACACCATTTCACCCATTCAGTACAATCCAAGGTATCTTAGGACCCTTATTTCTAATTTTATTTTTAATTATATTTTATTAATTATGCTATTATAGTTGTCCCAATTTTTCCCCTATGCCCACCTCCTCCCAGCACCCCCTACTCCCTCAGGCGACCCCCACACCCTTGCTCACATCCATAGGTCATGCATATATAAGTTCTTTGACTTCTCTATTTCCTATGCTGTACTTTGTATCCCCCCCATGGCTATTCTGTAACTACCTATTTGTACGTCTTAATCCCCTCAGTATTTCTAATTTTAGCACTCTTAATAATAGTCTTATTTTTCACCCAAACTCCTGGGAGACCCAGATAACTACACCCCAGCCAATCCTCTCAATATCTGCCCACATGTCAAGCCATAGTAATACTTTCTATTTGTTTACATAATCCTACAATCCATTACCAACAAATAGGAGTTGTGCTGGCCCCAGTCCTCTCAGTCTTAATCCTATTTATCATAACCACACTCTAAACACTAAAACAATGGGGCATGACATTCTGATCCTTCAACTGATGACTATTCTCATGACTAGTAGCAGACTTAACTAACACTAACATTAACTGAGGGACGACCAGTTGAACCCGCCATTGTCATCAGCCAACTAGCATCCACTTTATATTTTCCCTTATTCCTGTATTAATATCTCTCACAAGTACTGTATAAAATAACCTCTTAAAATAGAGTCTTTGTAATATATTTATTGCCCTGATCTTGTAAACCATAGGAGAACAATTCCCCCAAAGACTAAAGGAAGAATTCTAAGCTCTACTGAAATCACTGGAAGCTGAAATGCTACTTAAACTACTCCTTGGTAGGCCCAGTGGAATAAAATTAATTTCATATATTGTGCCATAATTGAAATGTTCATCAACCACTATATACTTTCATGCATTTTTATGTAGCACATAGTACAACCATGATAATAGTATATAATGCATGCTATGCATAATCACATTATTTACCCCATGCATATAAACATATACATTAAACTATATGTTTCATAATACATACATGACGCAGACATACTATTTTACCACATGAATACCCATGTCACAATAACATGCCTGATATTACATAGTACATACTGATGGTACATACCGTACCATCAAGTTATTTCCAGTCAATGTGCACATCATAGTCAATAATTCTTAATTACTAAGCTTCGAGAAAACAGCAACATTTCCACAAATGTACCCTGCTTCTTGCTCAGGGCCCATCAATCTGGGACTTCCTATATGTAAGCTCTCGCCACTATCTGGTTCTTTCTTCAGGACCAACTTGTATAATCACCTACTTTCCCTTAAATAAGACGTGTTGATGGAGTTATAACTAATTAGCCCATGTAAACATATAACTGTGGTGTCATACCTTTAGTAATTTTTTAAAATTTGGTGTATGTTAGGATCCAGCTATGATCATCAAAGGCCTTAACATAGTCAAGCAACTTGTAGCTGAGCTTATATTGAGTATCATTCTCACCAACATCAAAAACTACCAGGTGTAATTCAGTTAATGATCACAGGACATAATCATGGCTTCCCAACATGGCAGGTTTGAATGAGCAATGATTCAGATATTATTCACCAGCATCGAACAACCATATGGTGCAGTTCAGTCAATGGTTGCAGGACGTATGAAGATTAACACATGTTTATGCATGTACACACTCACACATTTATGTGTATGCACAAGCATACATTTATACAAACACAGATGCACATATGTGCTAGCCTATACTAGTGACCATCTTAACTCCTACTTCCCATTAAACCTTATACTGTATACAATTATTAATATCTTTCCGAAACCCCTGAACAAGACTAAGTATATAATAATATACAAGGCATAGTTGCTGAGCATTGTAATATAAATAAACATATTATATATAACCAAGCAAATTCAAGAACAAAATATACTCAGCCTAATAATTATAGAACTATTCAATGGAAAAATCCTTCCCTTGACACAAGTGTGCTACTTGGATTAATTAATTTTTCTTAGGTAGCTACTCATCTAGATTCATCATTTTCTTTTAATCATCCCAAAACAACTGTATTTATTAATATTCAGAAATGTCCCCAAATGACTAATACTCCCAAATTGAGGTCCAATTAGCACTCCAGGGCTTCTACTATCTCATTATCAATATGCAACCTAAACTTAATCTGTTAATGTAGCTTAATATCAGAGCAAGGCACTGATAATTCCTAGATCACTTCACCAACTCCATAAACACATAGGTTTGATCCCATTCTTTCTAAGATTCTTAATCAAGTCACCCAAGAAAGTAGCTGCGTACCATTGACAATGATTTTACACTATAAATGATTTAAAGGAGCAGGCACCAAGCACTTATAAGTAGTTTATAATGCCTTGCTTAACCATGTTCCCATGGGAGATAGCAGTGAAAAAAATTAAGCCATAAATGAAAGTCTAAGTTACATTAACTAATAAGGGTTGGTGAATTTTGTGCCAGCCACCATGGTCATAGGATTAACCCAATTTAACAGAACCTGGCGTAAAGTGTGTTAAAGATTTTTTAATAATAAAGTTAAATTTTAACTGTTCCATAAAAAGCTATAGCTAAAGTAAAAATAAGCTACAAAAGTGACTTTAAGAATCCTGACTACATGCTAGCTAAGACCCAAGACCCAAGCTGGGATTAAATATCTCACTCTGTTTAGCCCTAAACCAGAACAATTTCTATAACAAAATTATTTGTCAGAGTACTGCAAGTACTCAAAGAATTTGGCCAGGCTTTATATACCTCTAGAGAATCTTGTTCTGCAGTTAATAAACCCCTATGAACTTCTCCAACTGTTGCTAATACAGCTTATATACTACTCCCTTCAGCAAACCCTAAAAATGAAGTAGAGTATGAACAAATACTAAGCATAAAACATTACATTTAAAGTAGCTTGTGGAGTGAAAAATGGGCTACATTTTCTGTTTCAAGAAAATTATTTTTATATAAAAATTTATGAAACTAAAGGAGGATTTGGTACAGTAAACTAAGGATAGAGGGCTTAATTGAACCAGGCTACAAAGTATGGACAAATTGCCCATCAGTTCAAAACATCATAAAAACAATATAGTAATTATGTATGCTTATGTATAAGTAAAATGAAAAACAGCAATGAAACAAAGAATGAGATGGGTACTCAGATTATCTGTGAAGTGGTATAGCATTATATGAAAGTGGAGTTGGATTACTTATGAACATGCATTGTAAAGTCTACGTTAAACACCAAAAATATTTTTAAAACAAAGAAATATAACTGGTATGCTAAGAAAAGAGAAAAATGAAACATAAAATTCTAAGTTAAAACCACAAAAGGCAGAAAAATAATGGAAGACAAAAATTGGAAAAATCAGTAAGTACAACAAATAGTAAAGAGGAACAGATACAGTAGGTAATAATCCAATTATATCACTAATCACTTTGAATGCCAATTGCCTAAATGCACCAATTAAAAAATAGATTGTCAAAGTAGATTGGAAAACATGACCCGACAGTGAAAGACATACCATATGATCTCATCCACAAATGGAACTTAACAAAACAAGCAAGGAAAATAGAACCAGGGACATGGAAATAAAGAACAAACTGACAGTGACCAGAGGGGTTGTGGGGGGATAATGGGGAAAAGAAGAGGAAGGGTCAGGTCAAGGAACATGTATAAGGGACCCACAGACAAACACAATGGGGGTGGGGAAGGATTGGATATGAGAGATGGGGCGTAGGTAGGACAGGGGAGAGTAATGGGGTGAAAATGGGGAGAACTGTAATTGAACAACAGAACATTTTTAAAAAATAAAGGCACATATTATTAAAACTAAAGGGGTGGAGAAAGATATACTCAAAGAAAAAAGGAAAGATATTCAAAGGAAAGAAGGAGTAGCTATAGTAATTTCAGGCCAAGCAGAATCAGAGCAAGGAAAGTTATCAGGGATATGGAGAGTGCCACATAATGATAAAGGCATTAATCTTTCAAGTAGACAAAACAGTCCTTAATGTGCATGTGTCTAAATGCAGAGCAGCAAACTACTGGAGGCAAAAACTGATAAGACTATCAGTACAAGGAGAAATATATGAATCCACTAACTATAGTTGCAGATTTCAAACACCTGTCTGTCAGAAATGAACAGATCCAGCAGGCAGCAAAATCAGTAATAATATAGTTGAATTCTATAGCACTATCAGTCAACTGGATTGATACAATTGACATCTATAGACTGCTTCAACAACAGTAAGATATACATTCTTCTCAACCTCACATGAAACAGTCAACAACAAAAAGGAGCTCATTCTGGGCCATAAAATGGACCTTAATAAATATAAAAATAGAAATTATAATATTTATACTCATACCACAATGGAATTAAACTTAGAAACCAATAACAAGATAGCTAGAAAATCCTCAAATGCTTGGAGATTAAACAACACAGTTCCAAATAATTCCAAATAATAAAATATCAAGTAAAATGAGAAATCTCTAGATATTACTACAAACTACTTTGAACTAAATGAAAATGAAAATGCAACTTTTCAAAATTTGTGGGGTGCAATGAAAGCAGTATTTATATTAAGGTTATAGCATTAAACACTTTTTAAAAGATCCCAAGTCAATAATTTAGAATTGCATATTAAACTTAAAAGAGGCCAAGTTACATCTAAAGTATGCAGAAGAAATAAAAGAGCAAAAATAAAATTTGAAAAAAGTCAAGAGAAAGATTAATGAAACCAGAAGTTACCAAAAAAAAACCCAGTGAAATTGGTAAACCTCTAGCCGTGGTAATTAAGAAAAAACATCTACATATTACTAATACCAAATGAAAGAAGAAACATTCCTACTGATCCCAAGGACAACAAAAAAAATTTAAAACATACTATTAATCATTCTATACCCACTAATTTTTATAATGAATCAAATGGACCAATTCCTTGGAAGACAAATTCTGCCAAAAGTTATGCATCAATAGATGACCTGAATAGAACTATATCTAGTGAAAATTAAATTGATAATTTAAAAATTCTATAACAGAAAGCACAAAGCCAATATGGATTTATTGGTGAATTCTACCAAACATTTAAGGGAGAAATTATATGAGTTCTCTACTATCTTTTGAGAAGGTAGAAGCATGGGGTCTACTTCCTAACTCATCCTATGAGGCCAGCCTTATTCTAATACAAAAACCAGAAAAAGGCACTACGAGAAAAGTACAAACCAATGTCTCTCATGAATATAGATGAAAAACTTTCAACAAAATATTAGCAAATCGAGTGCAACAGTATATAAAAATAATTATATACCTCAATTAAGTGTGATTTTGTCCAGGTATACAAGGCTGGCTCAACATTAAAAAATCAATGTTATCCATCTTATCAACAGGCTTAAAACAAAATCGCATGATACTAATAAAGGCAGAAAGAATTTGACAAGAGTCAACACACTCATGACAGAAAGTCTTAGTAAAATGGGAATAGAGGGGAACTTTCTCAACTTCGTAAAAGCTGTTTACAAAAAAACATATGACTAACATCATAATGGTGAAAAACTTAAAGTTTTTCTCTAAGATAAGGCATGCCTCTTCTCACCACTCATTTTCAACAGTATCCACATCTTTGCTAATGTGATAAGCTAAGAAAAGGAAATAAAAAGTATGAAAATTGAGAAGAAAAACAAAACTGTTTGCAGATGACAATAATCTATGTGGAAAATCAGAACTAGCAAAGCTTCTACTGGAATAATAAGTGATTACAGCAAGTTTTCAGATTATAAGAGTAATGTACAAAAGTCAATGAACAATTAGGATTTAAAAATAAAAACACAGCTCTGACTGGTGTGGCTCAGTTGTTGGGTGTTGTACTTCAAAGCAAAAGGTCACTGGTTTGATTCCTTGTTAGGGCACATGCCTGGGTCGTGGGTTCAGTCCCCAGTAGGGGCAAAAATTGGTATTTCTCTCCCTTTCTACCTCTCTCCTTTCCCCTCTCTCTAAAAATAAATAATAATCTGTAAAAAATATATAATACCATTATGTTAGCATCCCCCAAATAAAATATTTATTTATAAATGAAACAAAATATGTTAAATTTCTATATAAGGAAACCTACATAATTATTTTAAAATAAATAATTAAATAAATGGAGAAAAATCCAAGTTATAAACTCAATACTGTCAATATATCAATTATTACAAGTTTGAGCTATAGACTGATTAGTATCTCAGTCAAAACCACAAGTTTTGTGGATATCAACTAACTGATTCTAAAGTTATTATGAAAAGTAAAAAAATACAGAATAGGTAACGCAAACTGAAGAACATTAATATTGGAAGACTGACAATACTTGATTTTATTACTCATAACAAAGCTATAATATTCAAGAGAGTGTAGTATTGGCAAAAGAATAGACAAATGAAATAAAATGGACAGCCCCAACCCCCCATAAATACAGTTAACTGATTTTTCACAAAGAAGTAAAAAAAAATATATACAATGGTGGAAACCATCTTTTCAACAAGCAGTGGTCAACTGGATATTCACATGTAAAAACAACCTGGACATAGATACTAGAACCTTAACAAGTGTTAATGTTAGATGGATCACAGGCTTAAATATAAAATGTGAAACTATACAAAGCAGAAAGTAACATAGGAAAAAATCTAAGTGACATTGGGCATGCTTGTGGCTTTTTAGATGCAATACCAAAGACAATACATGAAAGGAACAATTGATAGGCTAGACTACATTAAAAATAAAACCTTCTGCTATTTGAAACACATTGTCAAGAGACTGAAAAGATAAGCCACAAAGTAGAATAAAAATTTTGCAAATGACATATCTGATAAAGGACTGTTATAGAAAATACAGAATGGGGCAAAAGTAGGTTTAGAGTCATATGAGTACATGAAACAGAGTTATTATATTATTATTTATTGATTATTGTATTATTAATTTGTACTGCAACTGTAAACCTACTTTTGCCTCACCCTGTATATAAGGAACTCTTAAAACTAAACGATAAGAAAACAAAGAACCTAACTAAAAAAATGGACCAAAGACCTTAAAGGACACGTTACCAAAGAAGATCTGCAAATATGAAAAGATGCTCCCCATCATGACATCAGAAAAATGCAAATTAAAACAACTAGATACCACTCAACGCCTATTGGAATGGCCAAAATCTGGAACACTGGCAACACCAAATACTGACAAGGATGAGGAGCAACAGGATCTAATTCATTGCTGGTGGGGATGCAAAATGATATCCAAGCCACCTTGGAAGACAGTCTGGCAGTTTCTCACAAAACTAAACACTCTTTTTTTAAAGATTTTATTTATTTATCTTTAGAGGGGAAGGAGAGAAGGAGAGAAATATCAATGTATGGTTGCCTCTCATGAGTCCCCTGCTGGGAACTTGCCTGCAACCCAGGCATGTGCCCTGAGTGGGAATCGAACCGCAATCGTGTGGTTCGCAGGCCCAAACTCAATCCACTGAGCCACACCAGCCAGGGCAAACTAAACACTCTTAACATGTGATCCAGCAATCACACCTCTTGGTATTCACCCAAAGAATTTGAAAACTGATATATACACCAAGACCACTTATGGATATTTAATAACAGGTTTTTTCATGATAGCCAAAACCTGAAAACAACCAAGATGTCCATCAGTAGATAGATGGATAAGTAAATAGTGGTACATCCATACAACAGAATTATTCACGTAATATTCAGCCCGGAAAGAGAAAAAGCCTTCAAGCCATGAGAAAAGGAGGAAATGGAAATGCATATTACTAAGTAAAAGAAGTTGTTCTGAAAGCCTCCCTACTGTATGATTACAACTACATGACATTTTACAAAAGGAAAAACTATGGAGACATTAAAAAGATCAGTGGTTACAAGGTATTAGGGGAAAGGGAGGGAGAAATAGGTAGAGCACAGAGAAATATTTAGTAGGGGAATTACTCTGTATGATATTATGATGGTGAATAACTATCATTAAAAATTTGTCCAAACCCACAGGATTAAGTGCAACATTAAGTGTGAACTCTAATGTACGTTATGGACTCTGTGTGATAATGATGAATTCATGTTAGTTCATCAATTGCTACAAATGCACTGCCATATGGGGGGGTGTTGATACAGGAGAGCTATACACCTGTGTGAGCAGAGGTTACATGGGAAATCTCTATCTTCCACTCAAAATTGCTGTGACCCTAAAACTGCTGTAAAAAGTAAACTCTTTGATTTAAAACGAAACAAAACTACAGGTAGTCATACATGTCAAAAGAACAAAACCCCCAAAGGAAAGAAATTATTGCATTAAGCCTGGGGCTGCTCAAGCCTTTACCTATAGAGGAATAAGAATAAGGCTTAAGGCAGATGTCTTTCTAGTCAGAAGCCATGAAAACAAGTAGAGGACAAAATATTTAGTTTTGAAAGGAAGCAAAGCCAACATATAATTCCATATCCATCCAAATTTTCCTTCTACAGTGAAAGAGAAAGAAAAAACCAAAACTAACACAAGTCATTGCCAGCTAACCAGTTTTTTAAAAATGTTAAAAGAAGCTCTTTAAAGACGAAAATTTTATAGGTTACAATTTTGGATCTAGATGAAGAAAGTAATATTACTGGAGAAAGAATACATGAAAGTAAATTTTTAAAATTAATCTAAAAGAAAAGAATGATAATGTGACAATACATAGATAAGCAAAATGAATGGCAGCAATGTCAGAAGGTCTGGATGGTGGAATTAAGAATACATGGAGAGTTAGCAACAGAGGAGAAGGAGAAGGGGGGAGAAGGTACAGAAAATAAGTAGCATAGATGGTAGGTAGAAAATAGATAGGGGGGAGGGCAAGAATAGTATGGGAAATTTAGAATCGAAAGAACTTCAGACATGTGGTCATAAACTAAGGGGGGAACGGTGGGGGCGGGGGTGTGCAGGGGAATGAAGGGGGGAATAGGACAACTGTAATAGCATAATCCATAAAATATATTTAAAATAAATAAATAATTAATTAATTAATTAAAAAATTAAAAAAAAAGAATACTCTTGTTACATTACCTGCTCTACACGAAAAGTGATAGGGGGTTATTTGAATGCAGACTTTAATTTAAAATGTCACACTATGTAACGGCCTTATAAAAATTCTTTACTGTGTTTACTGTAATGACATCATCCAGCACTTTTTCTTAAATAATAAAAAGTTCCCTCTCTGTGAACACCTATGGGTATCAATTTTCACTATCACTTACAATTGTTTCCCATAGGAACTGATTGTAATCTAAGTTATAGATCTCCTAAATCATGTACTTTTTCAGTGTTTCTCTCTGTATAGTTCCCCAGAAACGGCTTTAGGGCATGTGTTTTGGGGACTGAACCACATTATCCTGAATTTGTCTTACATAAAACTCCTTTTGCCTGTTTTGTTCTTTGTTTTATTTTTCCACCATTTTTTTCTATTCTGTGCTCTGTGGGTCTTTGTAAGCTACCTTGAAACATTTTCAAATAAGAAAAACAAGTAAACAAATCAGTGTTGTTTTAAGTGTACTTCTGATGAATATTAGGATGAACTATAGTTATCACTTACAGTGAACCAAATGACATTTTATCCTTTTCATCACTGGTAAAGTTGTTTATTTTTATAGCTGTCTCACTGTTTTTGAGCCACATTAAGGGAGCAATAATATCATTATGGCTTTGTCATCCTTTGATACAGTTTTCTTATGCTGCATAGTTATTATAGTACTTGTCACTTTTTGAAAAGCATTAATTAATTGCCAGCAAAATTACAAAAATTATTGAGATGTGGTTTACACTCATCATTTAACAGAAACACTTAATCCTAGAGTTGGAATCTATTTCAAAGGATCATTTGTTCTAGTCCTTGCTGTCAGCTGATGATTATTTGCAAAGTTCCTAATTATAAAAACCCTCAGGTTCTCCTAGAGCCTTTTAAAGATCTTTACACTTTCTTCTGCCAATCAACACAGAGTGAATATCAAATATTTAGTACATAAAAAATAATCTTTCCCTATCTACTGTAAACATTTTAGTGTTCCTCAAAAGCAATTAATACCATAATCACAAAACATTTTCTATTTCTGGAAATGGCTCATAGAACTCTTAGTTGAGAACAAAGAGGAAAAATTACCCCACATTTTAAACAGGGCTGTAAAAAATGAGGTCAGATTACCATCCCTGAGTTTATTAGGAGGCAGCCTCAAAAGGCTCTGGTATCATTGTACGAGTCCCAGGTCCCTCCCAAATTCCCCCAGGCTATGTACGGAGAATAGGACTTGCACAAAAAAATACAGATGATGTATTATAGAATTTACAATTGAAACATATATAAGTATACTAACCAATCTCACCTCAATAAATGTAATTAAAAATATTCACAAATCAAAGTCATTTTTGTACAACAATGAAATACCAGAAACAGAAATCAGGAAAAAATCCCATTTGATATAGCAACAAGAAACATAAAGTGTATAAGAATAAACCCAACTAAGGAGGCAAAAGACCTATACTTAGAAAACTACACAACACTGAAGAAAGAAATTAAGGAAGATACAAACAAATGGAAGCATGTACCATGCTTATGGATTGGAAGAATTATCATCAAAATGTCCATACTACCCAAAGTAATTTATAGATTCAATGCAATCCCAATGACATATATCACGGATATAAAACAAACATTTCAGAAATGTATATGAAACCATAAATTACCCCGAAAAGCTGCAGCAACTTTGAAAAAGAACAAAGCAGGAGGGATCACAATACCTGACATCAAACTGTACTAAAGGCCACTGTAATCAAACAGCCTGGTCCTGGCATAAGAACAGACACATAGACCAATGGAACAGAACAGAGAGCCCAGAAATAAATCCAAGTCTCTATGGTCAATTAATATTTGACAGGGGGGAAGAAGCATAAAATGGAGTAAAAATAGCCTCTTCAACAAATGGTGTTGGGAGATCTGGACAGCTACATGCAAAAAAAATGAAACTCAACCACCAATTTACACCATGCACAAAAATAAATTCTAGGTGGATAAAAGACTTAAACAGAAGTTGTGAAACCATAAAAGTCCTAGTGGAAAACATCGGCAGGAAAATATCAGACATTCCATGCAGCAATATCTTCACTGATATGTTCCCTAGAGCAAGGGACATAAAGAATAAACAAATAGGATCTCATCAAATTAAAAACATTCTGCATGGCTAAAGAAAACAGCATTAAAATGAAAAGAGAACCAGCTATTTGGGAAAACATATTTGCCAATGATACCTTGGACAAAGGTTTGATCTCCAAAATATATAAAGAACTCACACAACTCCACTCCAGGAAGACAAAAAACCCAACTAAAAAAATGGGCAAAAGACTTGAACAGACACTTCTCCAAAGAGGACATACTGAGGGCCCAGAGACATACCAAAAGATGTTCAGCATCACTAGCCATCAGAGAGATGCAAATTAGAACCACAATGAGATACCACTTTACACTGGTGAGAATGGCCATCATAAGCAAATCAACAAACAAGTGTTGCAGAGGATGTGGAGAAAAGGGAACCCTAGTGCACTGTTGGCAGGAATGCAGACAGGTGCAGCCACTGTGGAAAACAGTATGGAATTTCCTCAGAAAATCAAAAAATAGAACTGCCTTTTGACCTGGCAATTCCACTGCTGGGATTATATCCTAAGAACCCTGAAACATCAATCCAAGAGAACCTATGCACCCCAATGTTCATAGCAGCACAATTTACAATAGCCAAGTGCTGAAAACAACCTAAGTGCTCACCAGTAAATGAATTGGTCAAAAATTATGGTACATTTACACAGTGGAATACTTCATAGCAGAGAGAAGGAAGGAGCTTCTACCCTTTGTGACAGCATAAATGGAGAGCATTATACCAAGTGAAATAAGCCAGGCAGTGAGAGACAAATACCATATGACCTCACCTTTAACTGGAACCTAAAGAACCTTTTTTTCTTTCTTAACAAAAGAAAAAAAAACAAAACATAACCAGAGACATTGAAATTAAGAACAATCTGACAGTAACCAGAGAGGAGGTGGGAGGGGATAATGGGGAGAAGTGGGGAAGGATTTTCAGGAACAACTGTAAAGGAAGAAACCAAGGCGGGGTGGAAGCCAGGAAGGGAGGTGGGTTTTGCTGGGGGGGGGGGCTGTAAGTGGTGGGAAGTAAATGCAGACAACTGTAATTGAACAATAACTTTTTAAAAGAAAGTGCTATGTTGCCTGCACTCCTTGCTCTTGGCCTGTGCTACAAATCATATGTGAGGCACTGTCTGAAACAGTCACTGGTGAAGACTGAGGCTGGCTGCATGCAGAAGAGGAAACACGATTTCATCCCCCACTTGCTTGCATGCTTGAGAAGGCACCCGTTGCACCCAGGCAGAGTAACGAACTCTTGGTTGGTCCCTGTGAGCCCATCGAAGCTTTCCTTCAGAACAGTGTCAGTACATTCGTGTATCTCTCCTCTTTCCCCAAATTATTGTGAGAACCCCATGAAGTTAAAAAGTATGAAGTCATTAACTAGCAAAATGTACTTTATAGAAGATTTAAGAAGACAGAAGAGGACAAACTGCTAATTCCCAGAAGGGGCAATGTAGTGAAGAGTGTTTCCTCAACCACAAATTCCTCTGGTTTCACTTTCTCAAACCACACTGTGGGCTAGTGTTCCATGGAGCGCATGCTGGGAAGTAGCTCACTCCACTCATTAAAGTCAGCAAGAGAAGAAAGGCAGTTACTGTTTACCATCGTTTTAAATTTTCTTTTAATATATTTTTTATTTTATTGATTATGCCATTACATTTGTTCTATTTTTCCCCTCTGTTCCTCTCCACCCTGCACACCCCTCCCCCACCATTCTCCCCCCTTTAGTTCATGAACATGTGTCTCAAGTTCTTTAGATTCTGTATTTCCCCTACTATTCTTACCCTCCCCCTATCTATTTTCTATCTACCGTCTATGCTACTTATTTTCTGTACCTGCTCCCCACTTCTCCTTCTCCCACTCCCCTGTTGCTAACCCTCCACGTGATCTTCATTTCTGTGGTTCCACTCCTGATCTAGCTGTCTGCTTAGTTTGCTTTTGTTTTAGGTGTGGTTGTTAATAACTGTGAGTTTGCTGCCTTTTCACACTATCTTTTTTATCTTCTTTTTCTTAGGTAAGTCCTTTTAACATTTCATATAATAAAGGCTTGGTGAGGATGAACTGCTTGAATTTGATCTTATCTGAGAAGCACTTTATCTGTTCTTCCATTCTAAATGAAAACTTTGCTGGATAGATGAATCTTGGATATAGGTCTTTGGTTTTCATGACTTGGAATATTTCTTTCCAGCCCCTTCTTGCCTGTAAGGTCTCTTTTGAGAAATCTGCTGACAGTCTGATGGGAACTCCTTTGTAGGTGACTGTCCCCTTATCTCTTGCTGTTTCTAGGATTCTCTCCTTCATTTTAATCTTAGCTAATATAATCATGATGTGCCTTGGTGTGTTCCTCCTTGGGTCCAACTTCTTTGGGATTCTCTGAGCTTCCTGGATTTCCTGAAAGTCTATTGCCTTTGCCAGATTGGGGAAGTTCTCCTTTATTTGTTCAAATAAGTTTTCCCCTTGTTGCTCTTCCTCTTCCCCTTCTGGTACTCCTATAATTTGGATGTTGGAGCGTTTAAAGATGTCCTGGAGGTTCCTAAGCCTCTCTCCATTTTTTAAAATTCTTTTTTCTTCCTTCTGGTCTGCTCCCTCGATTTGAGTCCCAGTTTGCTTTCCATCACTATTGGTTTCCTGTGCATTTCCCTTCATTTCAATTAGTTTAGCCTTCATATGTTCCTCTAATTTGTGGCTAAAATCAACCATTTCTGTGAGCATCCTGATCACCAGTGTTTCGAACTGTGCATCTGAAAGTTTGGCTATTTCTTCATGGCTTAGATTTATCGACTCAGGGGCTCTGAGTTGTTCTTGAGCCATGTTTTGATCTGTTTGTGCGTGTTACGTATGAGGAGAGGCACCTTAGATGTTCACCAGGGCGGGGCCACCCAGGTCATTGATTTGTGACGCTGTCAGAGGGAGCAGGGTCAGAGAGGGAGCAGTGGCAATCCTCACGGTCCTCACCACTTGCCCCCGCCTGCTTATCTGAGCACAAATGTGCAAGCCCGCCGCCCTGCACCGTGGGGGCCTGCGCAATCTGTCTCAATGCTCGCCTCTTCACTGGTTTATCTGCATGCAAATGCGAGACCAACTGCAGACAGCCAGCCCTGCCTCTTCCCTGTGTCTGCCCATAGCTAGCCCGCACCTGGGATCCACGCCCTCGGCTGCCTGTGCAGCGCCCCAGTCAGGGCGCTCCACTGCTGGCTTCGTCCCTCTCACTGGTTTAGCTGAGCAGTTCGTTGTTTTTTTGTTTTTGGACTCTGTATTGTTCGATTTTCTGTGTGGTTTGGTTGCATTTATTATTGTTAAAACTTTGTTATTTTTAGATTTGGTTGTGCGAAAACGCAAAGTGTTTCCACCTATACCTCCATCTTGGCGGAAGTCCCCTTGTTTTAAATTTTAATCAATAAAATAAGGCCAAGGAAACAAAAATTTTAAAGCATAATTACTGGACAGGAGATAAATTTCCATAACGTGCAGGTGATGTGATCATATATCTAAAGAATTTATAATGATAAATTTCAAAACTTAGAATTAAGGAAGCATAATTAAATATAAGAAAATGCTCCTTTTTTTCACATACAAGCACTAAAAACTTACAGGCTATCATAGAAAAAAACTTGGCATCAATAGAAAAATATATAAAGTAATTAAGATTATCTCAGAAATGTGAAAAAAACCTTTATTAAGTCAATTGTGCAATCTTGCTGAGAGATTTTATTTGAACAAAATCAAAAATATTCCACATTACTACATAGAAAATTTCAAATGATGTATCTTTACAAATTAATTAATTTTTTAAAGATTTTATTTATTTATTTTCAGAGAGGGGAAGGAGAGAGAAAGAGAGGGAGAGAAACACCAGTATGTGGTTGCCTCTCGCATGTCCCCAACTGAGATTCTGGCCCACAGCCCAGGCATGTGCCCTGACTGGGAATCCAACTGGTGACCCCTTGGTTCACAGGCTGACACTCAGTCCACTGAGCCATACCAGCCAGGGCTAATTTATGGTTTAAAGCAACTAAGACAAAGATTTACTGGGGATTTCTTATAACTTTATAAAATTATTTTAACATTATTGTAATTGAATAAAAAAGAGGAACTAAGACATTTAAAAAAATACTTTTCACTATTACACATGAATACAAATCACAATCTCTTATTCATTATAGTGTGACATTGGCAAAAGAGTCAAAAGGTAGATTAATGAAAAAGTATTTAAGGCCCTGAGACAGTAATAATTGTAATATGGATAACTTTATAAATAAAGGAATCATCACAAATACATGGGAAAATAATTATTCAACAGATGATGTTGAGAGAATTGACTGAGCAGGGAATAATCAAGTAGAGATCTTTCATCATCTGATGTAACAAACCAAATTTTACAGAGTTTAAGAAAAGCACATACACACAAATTTTATAACATATCCAACACTTTTCGGATGGGGTGGGCACTTTTCTGCATGTGACTTGTGTACAGATGAAGAATTCAAGCAGCCTGTATTAAAAAGCATCATTATAGTCTAGCATACTGGGGAAATGAAATATAGCCAGCCCTCACAAGGAAAGTGATTGGGAACTACAAGTTCACGTGTGTCTTACCTCTCCCTAAGGGCTACACAAATTCGTAACCTGGTGCTGTGTGTGTTACTAGCCTAGCTCTAATCCCAAATAACTTTAGTGGGCTTCCTCTATGTGTAGTGTAACTACTAGTTCAAGTTCCTGCAAAAACTCTGTAAGCTTCTGGTTCATATTTCTAGGGAAGGGGTAATATGACTAAAGTAATTTTTTTGAGCCCAGTCACACTAATCCAGATGGTGACTCACAATTTCTCACCTAAAGCAGAACACTTCTGAAAGTAAAACACACTCAAATGGTGATTAGGGGTTAACTGGAGCTGTTCCAGGCCAAACAGGACCATGTTTCCCCTAGCCTGGGGTATGAGCCAGCTAAAGCCTTCTGCTCCTCCTCCTCCTTCTGATCCCTGCCCACCTCCCCACCTCACAGGACAGGGTAGCTTGGGCTGCTGCCTCCAGGCTCCTGACTGGGGTAGGGTCTGTGTGAAGTGTGAATGGAAGGGTACTTTAGACCAGCTGTCCCCAAGCTTTTTGACACCAGGGATCGGTTTCATTGAAGACAATTTTTCCTAGGACCAGGGTGCAGAGAATGGGGTTTTGGGATGATTCAGGTGCATTATATTCAAGCTCACCTCTAGCTGTGTGGCCTGGTTCCCAACAGGCTTGGACCAGTACCAGTCCACCTCCCGGAGGTGGGGGACCCCTGCTTTAAACCACGTCCACTCAAACAAGGGCTTTTTAAAGTACGAAGATGAAGGAAGGACTATATAAAAAGATGAACTTAGTAAAAAAAATCTTCTCACCAAAAAGTAAATAAAAATATTAAAAGGCAAATGATAAATCGAGAATTTATATAAGAAATATTAATCCACCTGGGCTGGCATAGCTCAGTGGATTGAGCGCAGGCTGCAAACCAAAGGGTTGTTGGTTCCATTCCCAGTCAGGGCACATGCCTGGGTTGCAGGCCAGGTCCCTAGTGGGGGCCATGTGAGAGGCAACCACACATTGGTATTTCTTGCTCTTTCTCCCTCCCTTCCCCTCTCTATAAATAAATATTTAAAAAGAAATATTAATCCCTGTTTTATCATATTTCCAAATCTGTCTCTCCAGCCAGTCTATTGCTTTTCCTGTCCCAAAATCTTATTTATACCACAAATCCTCCACAGAAGCTTTAATTAGCAAACTGAAAAATGTTTAAGCAAACTAGAAATTTAAAAAGCTTCACTTGTTTCATTCGTTACTAACCCCTGACTCTGAAAAAAATTATAATCAGTATTTCTAATTACAATCACAAGGGCAATTTATAAGAAATACTTCAAGGAATACCACTGTAATTAGTTATTTACATAAGGGTTATTTTCGTACAGCTTATTAAGAAGTAAAAGAGGCTCTTAGACATTTTTTTAATTGTTTATTCTAGAACATTTGGAATGTAGGATCAGAATTTTTTTAAAACCCACATTTCCACTTTGGTCTTTTACTCCTCTCTCACCCCAGTTGTAATTACCTTCCAACCTTCTGTTCTGTCTCCCTCATTCATTGTAGGCTAAGGAAACTGGTTTTATGTCTTTCTCCACCCCCTCACCACCTGTCATCTTTAGTGATATTCCCATCAACATGGACTGCCCACTCAGGGACTTGGATGCTCAGGTCATTCTGGTTCTTGACTTTTTCACACCCCCAAACTGCCTCTTCTCTACCTAAGCCTTCAGCAGCCATGGTCACAGCCTGGCTCTTGTCATCTGTTGGTGCTCCTCCTCTTAATCACAACTCGAAGTATCCTACTCCCTTCCCCTACCTCCTGGCTTTCCAACTAGTTACCACCCACTCCATCCACCTCACCTTCCCTTCCTGTTCACTACTCAACTGTGGCCACTACTTGAACCCATTAAAATTTCAGTCCTTTGGCCTCTGTTTTTGTTTCAAACCTCCATACTTTTTATTTTCATGGAGTTGAGAGTCCATGAGTGATCACTTGAATAAATTCTTGATTATAATCTAATAACCTCATTTACTGGTCCGTATTTTTATAGCCATTGGCCAAAAACCATACCCTAAGTGAATATATATAATTTATCTGTGGCTTCATCAATGAAGCCAAGAGCTGGTGGAGAAGGTCTAATTCCATGGCAAACTAGCTCTAAAACAAATTCATAAATGCTGGCCTCGTGTGGGGCTCAGAACGACAAGAAAGAGCATTTTTGTCACGACCTCCTTCTTCTATTCTCCACAATGACTATTTTCAAACCTTCTCATAATTAAAAAAATCATCCAGTTGCTCCACATCCACATATTCATTCTCGTATTCTCTACCCTCATCTCTCTCTCTTCTCAAAGTCTTCCAATTCTATCTCTAGTGATATAATGAAATGCATATCTACTTCTTTCATTGAACTTGTTACATTTATAAATTATAGACATATTTTAAATCATTATATTGATTTAATGACCATTCATTACAAATTATATGCTATAAATTATGTGAATAATTTATATTCTGTGAGAATTTTCAATCAGTAAAAATCTTACTCATTAAACTGCACCTCTGGGCAAGACCACAGCTGACTGTTTACCATTCGATGTCTACCAACTCTGCAGCACCTAGCAACGGCAAACATTGCAAAACTTCACAGTGATTGGATATAACCTTTCAGTAATGTGAAGTCACTTTCAAAAGAGCTTTAAATACTCCTTCTGCAGTGACAAGAACTGTACTTACACCTGAGCCCTCTTCAGTATCCATGACTTGTATAAAATGCACGGATATGGTGTGTAACATACACTATGATTCCACTTCAGCACATTCTTTATGTGAGTTCTGCTCTGAATAGTGCCTGCTTTCACATACTTTTTGGTTGTCCATTATTGTTTCATTTCTTGACTTGTAATGAGAAAATATCAGAACATTTTTTTACCTTGATTCGATTCTGTGTATTATTTAAAAATACTTTTTGGTAAGATTGGTACATGCTATGCCCTGTGCTATTAGCTGGGAAGTGCCTTGAGATGGATGCAAAAGAAGACCTAAAACCTACTACCCAGATCTCACAATCTAGTAGGCGAGATATGCATTTACAGAGGTCTAATTTTCAGGATTAGATTGAATTTCAAATTAGATAGAAGTTTATTACCTTTTAATTAAATGTAAGTTGTGCAATATAATTATGGGAGGAGCCCATGATAATTAAGACCACGGTGCCCTTTCTCCTCATAGCCCAGCAGGTCTATTCCTGTTTCAACCAGTGCGTCTATATTCTGAACAGCAACAAGAAAGGGAGAAAAGGAGCAGATGTCTTTCCTTCTCTGACATTTTTTGGATCATTCACAAACCAATTCTACTTGTTTCCTTTTAACAAAACTTAGCCATGGCCCTGGCTGATGTGGCTCAGTGGATTGAGTATAAAACCAAAGGGTTGCTGGTTCGATTCCCAGTCAGGGCACATGCCTGGGTTGCAGGCCAGGTCCCAAGTAGGGGGCACACTTCAGGCAACCGCACATTGATGTTTCTCTCCCTCTCTTTCTCCCTCCCTTCCCCTCTAAAATACATACATAAAATCTTTAAAAACAAAACAGAAAAGAATTTAGCCACAGAGATGCTCTTAGCAGATAAAAAGCTCCTTCTAAAAAATGAGAAGTTCTAACACTGAGAAAGAAGGTGAGAATAATAGGAAAGCATAATAGGAATTCTCAACCATAATAGGAAACTTAAAAAAAAGAGAGACAAATAATAAATTAGAATTACAAACAAAATGTAATGAGTGAACAGGAGAAAGTAATTCTTACTTATTTGGTAATTATTTCACCATCATGAAAATGGTTCTTGAGATATAAAGACTATTTTAACAACTTTTTTAAAAGGAGGGTGAGGGGATGGCATAATAAAGATATGAAATCCAGAATAGAGTGTGCAGTGGGGAGGGAGGTAAGTGGTCCAGAGTGGCCAGAAGCCCAGAGGGAGTGGGTATCTCAGGGGGTTGGAATGTGCTGGAAATATGAGGATGAAAAGGTAGGCTGACTGTAAGCTGTTGAAGGCTGGGAATGACAGACTGAATACATTGGCATTAACATTCGAGAAACTTTAACCACTGTTGTTATTATTGATACTTTGCTATTAAGATTTTTCTATTTTGTCATTCCTCCATTACTTCTGGAAATTTATAGTGAATACTTTCAGTGGTATACGGAGCAGTTAGTGGAGATTTGGGCTTTGCTAGTGATCCAAGTGTGGCACCTTGAACAATCGTTACTTTATAAGAAAAGAAGTCACAGACTGGAAATAGTTATCACTACCAGGTTCATCCTGCCTCCTTGGAATGGTCTACCTCATCGGCACCGGAACCCAGGAGAACTGTATAATGTGCAATGTGTTCTTAGGATGAGACAGCTTTGCAAAGTAGAAAAACTGATCTCTACACCCCCCTCCCAGCCCACTCAGACCCAGGAGCCTTCAGCTTCTCCAGCCAGAGGAGGCACACGCCCTTCATTTCTCTGGGTAGTGGGAGGGGGAGGTGCAGGGGTACAGAAGGAGCAGCAGCTGCCTCTTATCAACCTAGAGCATCAACTTGTGAAAGCAGCCATCTGAGAAAGCGCTGAGCTGCAATCACTGGCAGCTGACATGCGTTATTAGGAAAGCAGCAGGGAAGGGCTTTTCTTCCTGAAGCATGAATATCTGGATCTGGGCTTCGTTAGGGCTCTCTCCCTGGGATGAGCTCAGATTAGAAAAGTTTAAACAAAAAACATTCCTTCCTCCGATATTTATGTTGCCAGTCTTCTTTCTGCTTCCTGTTATTTCACAAGATGGGACTAATGCCAGCTCTACTTTCTGGCTCACTCTGCAGCAAAGACATTGGACCCTATTTTGTCCTGGCCTATGGAGGTTGTGTGAGGCCATGTGACCTCCATCATTTTACTACACTACCCTAGAGAGAAAGATGCTGTTACAGAAAGAGCAAAAACTTTGTTTATAAGGATCAGAGGTACAGAAGCACCTTCGCCATGGAAAGTGGAAGGCTGTGGACATGTTCATTATGTAAAAGAAATCCATAAGTAAGGAAGTTAGATTTTCTTACTTTCCATTTTATTGTTTGTAGAGAGTGGAAACTAAAGTGTTCTTCAGTCAATTCCTGAGCCTGGCTAGTTCAATAAACACACACACCTACTTCTAAGCAAGCTCCCTGATGAGAAGGTAATGAATGTCTCTAGCAGAACAGAGTAATTGAGGTAAAGCCCAGCATTCACCAGGCAGACCTCTTCACCCTGTGGGTCTGAGAGGTCATGTTAGGACAACACGGAGCCCGCAGCTGCCTCACACCAGGGCTTGTGAGTGACAGTGGTCACTGACAACTGCCCGGCTCCTTGCTTGCTTCTCAGAGCCCCAGGATGCCTACCATACATGTGCACATGGAGTGGACAGTTCCCCACCGTGCACCTCAAATCACCTGCTGGCTGGCGGCAAGCTCCGAGAGGGACAGATGCTCCCTCTGAGGAAAGAGCAGTTCTACACTCCAGAGCAGGGTCTGCTGGCCCGACGCTGCAGAGTACGCGGATGTGCATTGCTTTGCTTTCCCCGTTCACTGTCCCACAGACGCACTATATTCCACGTAGAGTTAGAGTTTGGGCCTCTCTCCTAAACTCCTGTTGTCTATCAGGATGCATAGCAGCACAACTTATGTCAAAATGTCCTTGGTAAAAACAGTTTCAAGATTGTTTTAAATTGTTTGATGGGCTTGTTGATTTTTACAGCCTCTCCTTCTGTAGGGCTCAGGCCCAGCCCCTGTGGGCTCAGTCAGAGACAGGAATCCTCATTTCTCAGCTTTCCTGGGCCTGGTTCCAGGCCCCTGAGCACAGCAGTCATCAGACCCAGCATACATTTGCTTAGGGAGAAGCTGAGAAGCTGTAACTTCCAGCCAGTTTAGGGTCGCCTCTCCCGGACCAATTGATGCAGTATTTCTGAAAGCACTGACTGTCCCACAGCAGAGATATTTTGAAAATGTAATGCCTCTTTCAGAACTTCAAAACACACTTACTTTTTGGCCTTCTCACTGTCAGAAGAGCATCCAAGAGTGACAGTCACCCCGAGTTACTCCCCCAAACTCCTGCACCCACTGGAGGACCTGATAATGGACCCCTCACGAGACTGTTGTTTTTTTTTTTTAAAGATTTTATTTATTTATCTTTAGAGGGAAAGGGAAGGAGAGAGGGAGAGAAACATCAATGTATGATTGCCTTTTGTGTGTCCCCTGCTGGGAACTGGCCTGCAGGGAACCAGCCTGCAACCCAGGCATGTGCCCTGACTGGGAATCGAACTGCGATTGTCTGGTTCGCAGGCCCGTGCTCAATCCACTGAGCTACACCAGCCAGGGCGAGACTGTTATTTTTTTATGTCGGGGGTGCAGCCTCCCAATGATTTCCGAGTTTCCACCTATTACATGACACCAGAGTGGTGTCAGGTTCTGTGTGGGAGCTGGAGACATAACCGCCACCTCGTCATCTGGGCTTCAAACCAATACTGCTCCCAGCTAGTATTTCGGGCCCTCCTCCCCGCACACACAGAGAAGATCCCCCAGTTTCTCACCTCCGTGCCCCAGCTCTTACAGGAAACTCTCAAATTCCCACTCCCCCTACCAAACAGCTCAAAAGGTAATTTAAGAGAAATTCACACAAGAACTCATCATCGGTCATGAGGGTGATGCAAATTTAAAAAATGACAACAGGATGCCACTCCCTACATGCTGATTCTAATTTCAAAATGGTTATAATTATAAGGGAAGAAGCTAAGAGCCAGGGAAGGTGCGGAGCAGCCGGAACTCTCCTGCACTGCCAGTGGGGAAGCAGAAGGGTGCAGCTGCTCGGAAAGCCGCTGGGTGGTTTCAGATAAAGTTAAACAGACATTCACCATGTGACTCAGCAACCCAACTCTTGGGAAGTTTACCGAACAGAATAAAAATTTATGTTAACCCACTATCTCTGTATGCGAGTCTTTATTGCGGCTTTATCAGTAATCGCCAAAACCTGGAAATAATTCAGATGCCCTTAAATCTGAAAATAAACAAACTGAAGTTTAACATTTCAATGGACTACTACTCAGCAATAAAAAGGAGCAAATTATTGGTCCACTCAACAATGTGGGTGGACTTCACCCACTTCAATGACTTCACATGCCTTTAGCTAAGTTAAAGAAGCCAGACGCGAAATGCTGCAAATGTGTCATTCCAGATATGACAAGGCACAACTTTAAGGATGAAAAGAAGAAATTGGGGTTGGTGTTGACTACAAAGGGGCAGCGTGAGGAATCAAACCCATAGAACTGGGCTCCGTGGAGAGTGACTTTAACTGTGTATAAACTGTTTTATACAGAGTTCTCCATGTAAGGAGCTTGGAATTACCACTCTGTTCCAATAATAAGTTAAAAAGCTGAACTGACTGAACAACAAAGGACAAAAGTTTACCCCCAAGAATGGAGAGACCAAAAGGGGAATGAAGAGAATAAAACTTACCAGAGCCGAGACTGATGAGTGGAATGTGCTGTGGGAACCAGTGCCTGGCAGGAAAACCTTCCGGACGCTCCGCATGGACCAGTCTAAGAGTTACAAATTCCAAGGGGCCCAGTCATAGAACCCCCCCAACACACACTTCCGCTCCCAGCAACATGTGAGACTTACCTCCAGGAGCTCCACCAGAGTCCCACGGTAAATACTGGAGAAATATCCTCTGGGACATCAGGCAGAGGAGGAGAAAAGGAGCCATTTTGGAGCAAGCCAGAGTGCTCTGTTTTTCTTAAATAGGCCTGCCCCCAGGAGAAACCAATTAACCCGAGCCGCACCTGCTGGGTCCTCGGGCCTTTTTTACCTGCTTGGGTTTTACCAGAGCCTAATTGACCTGGGGAAGAGAAATGCCTAACTCCAGGCCACTCAAGCCAACCTGTCCCTCTGTCCTGCCCAGGGAGGAAGAAAAACCTGACAAACACTGGTGAAGTTCACAGTCAGGGGCAGAGGCTCACTCAGAGTCTGAGACCTAACCGTGGGATTATGGGATGCGCCCCCCACCCCACACACCTCACCACCACATCACGGAAGGCTTGTTTACGGCAGTTCCTTTCACCTGGTATATCATGTCTGCTGATCCAAAAACAAAAAAAACAAATAAAAAAACTACAAGGCATACCAAAAGGCCGAACACGCAATTTGGAGGACAACAGAATCAGACAGGGCAGGGATTTGGGAATCACTGGCCAGGAACTTTTACAAACTATGATTAATATGGACAAAGTAGACAACATGCAGAATGGGCAGGCAATGTAAGCAGAGAGATGAAAATTCTAAATTTAAATTCTAGAAAAGTGCTGGAGATAAAAAATCTGTAGCAGAAATAATGAATGGGTTTTATAGACTGAGACTAGACTAGACACAGCTAAGAATCTCTGAGCTAGAGCATCGACAATAGAATTTTCCAAAGCTGTAAAGCAAAGAAACAAGGACTAAAAACAGCAAAACAGAATATCCAAGAACTCTGAGAAAACTACACGGGTTTGTAACATACATATAATAGAAATAAAAAAAATAAGAAAAGAAATCTTTGAAACGATAATGACTGGGAATTTGTCCAAATGCATGTAGTACATCAAACCACAGATCCCAGAGACTCTGATGCCACCAAGCAGAATAAATACAAAGAAACAAAACAAAGCAAAGCCCCACACCCAGGCACCTCATTATCAAAGCAGAGAAAATCAAAGATAGAGAAAAAATTCTCAGAGAAGCCACAGGGGAAAAAAACCAAACACATTATCTATCAGGAACAAAGATAAGAATGAAATACAATTTCTCATAAATCATACAAATAAGAATAGAGTGAAATATTTGAAGTGTTGGGAGAAAGCCTACACCAATCTTGATTCTGCACCCTACAAGATTATACTTCAAAAGTGAAGGAGAAATAAGGATTTTCTCAGACAAATAAAAATTGAGGGAATTTGTTACCAGTAGACTTGCTTTGTATAAAATATTAAAATAAGTTCTTCAGAGAAGAGGAAAATAATATAGGTCAGAAACTCAGATCTACATAAAGAAAAAAAGATTGAGGAAGGAATAAGTGAAAGCAAAGTAGAAATTTTTATTTCTCTTATTTTTAATTGATCTCATGTATAACAGGCTGAGTCATAATAAGTAAATATAATGTGAGATCCTGGACTGGATGCAGGAAAAAGAAAAGGATGCTAATGAAGAACCTGGTAAATCCAAATTAAGTCTTTTATTTAGTTCACAATATTATACCAATAAACATGTCTTAGTTTTGATAACTGTGCTATGGTGCAAGATATTAACAGGGAAAACCGGTTTGAACTGGTCTGTACTATTTTGCAACTTTTCTCTATGTCTAGGATTATTTCAAAACACAGCATTTTAAAAAGTCTCTATAGAAACACAAGAGAGTTCAGAAAAAATATGGGCTTGTTTAATAAACTCCAAAAACATATTATCCCACTCCAAGATATATAAATATTATATGACCAAAATAATATTTCAACTGTATTAAGGTTGTGCAGGAAATGGCATTCTGCCTTGGAACAGTAGCTGTTGTTTTGTATTTGTGGAACTGAAGGGCTAACTCCTGGAGTTCCCGTAACGTGAAAGAAGGCTGCCCCGAACATGCAGTGAAGCTGTGTTCCAGAGAAGAGCCTCTGGCAGCTTGTCAAGGATGGTTTGCTCCCTCTTCCTCTCATCAAGGTTCCAAATCTCTGCGTCTGGATTCCTGCAGGGCAACCTCTCCACTATAATATATTGTAATTTGGGACTTCACTACATTTTATGTGTATTGCACCAAAAAAAGGGGGAAAAAAAGAAGACTGCTTTCTGTGTGGCTAATTATAGAGCCTTACAATATCTCTGCAGTGAAAATGAGATTTTATGATAAATGCCAAGGCCTCCATTTCAAAAACTGACTAGAATGACACTTAACAAAATTTGTCTAGTTAAATTCAGGGAAATAAAAGAAGAGTCCAATCAAGACTATTCTCTGGCTCGAGGCCCACCTCATCTCATTTTATTGCCAATAGAGTACATCTCCATACACAGTAATCACTTGCCTTCTAGCACTCGGTTGTTCTGAAAGCGGCAACAAGTGTCAATAACCAGATCTGGTCCGTGATAGCCGCTTTCTTATGTGAAATATCTATTTCTGTTTATTGCTACCAGCTCAACTTGGCAACATGTTTGCTGGCCATTTACAAGAAGAATTAATCAGAATGTGTTTCCTCTTCCTTGCCTTGCTGACATGCAGTTTATACCCAGGCAGCCCTAGCCCTTCTCCTTTTTGAAATAATATTTTTTTCTGATCTCAATGTAATCCTAGAGACCAAACCAATGGTTCAGAATGCATTATCTATTATTACTGAAAGTAGAAGAATGTAAGAATGTGAATGCGTTCAGTTATTCTCAGGGTTGTACTCTTTCTGAACCAGCTTCCCTTTTCCCGGCTTACTGTGTGCAGACTGGATCCCTACTTTCTGGCTTGCTTGTGAATTTGGCTAATGTGGGGCACAGGAGAGATGGAGATGTGGAAAGAGAGAGGTCATGGTACTTTTCCTTGTCTTTGAACCTGCCTTGTAGCACACCTGGCAGCAGCTGTGCTCCTCATGAGAACTGGGTTGTGTTCTAAGTGAGGATTTGCCTTCCCTTTCTAACATCCTGCTGCTAAACCATGAGTGTATATTTATTACCGTGGTATCTCACACACACCATCTTTGACCTTGGGACACTTTTATGGCAAAACAAATGTGACAGTACAGCGACCCTAAATATTACTTGTCTTAACGTGGGTCCCCATCACCCAGAAGCAGCTAGTATTTGGGGATTTTTGGAGGTGTTCTTTATCAAGTTGAATGGGTATTGGATTTTGGCCAAGATTTTTTTCTGCATCTATTGATAAAATCATACTATTTTTCTTCTTTAGCCTATTGATACAATGGATTATATTAATTGATTTTCAAATGTTGAACCAGCCTTCTATACCTGAATTATTTACCACTTGGTAGTGGGGTATTAACCTTTTTAAATATTGTTGGACTATATTTGCTAATAGCTTGCTGAGGAATTTTACATTTATGTTCATGAGAAATCTTGGTGTCTACTTTTCTTTTTTGCAATGTCTTTTTCTGTTTTTGATATGAGGGTAATACTAGCCTCATAGAATGAGTAAGGAAGTATTCCCTTTTGCTTCTATCTCCTGGAAGAGACTGTAGAGAATGGGTATGACTTCTTCCTTAAATATGGTAAAATTCACCAGGGTACCCAAAGGGGCCCAGGGCTTTCTGATTTAGAAGGTTATTAATGACAGATTAAATTTCTTTAACTGGTACAAACCTATTCAGATGATCTGTTTCTCCTTGTGTGAGTTGTGGTAGATTGTGTCTTTCAAGGAATTGGTTCATTTCATCCAGGCTACCAAATCTGTATTATTTTTATGTCCATGAAATCAGTAGTAATGGCCCACTTTCATTTCTGATAGTAGGAATTTGTCTTCTCCCTTTTTTATTCTTAGTTAACTTAGAAAGAGGTTTTTCAATTTTATTGATCTTTTCAAAGAACCAGCTGCTGGCTTCATGAATTTTTCTGTTTTCATTCATTTCAATTTCATTCATTTCTTTTACTTTTTATTTTCTTATGTTTACTTTGGGTCTAATTTGCTCTTCTTATTCTACTTTTTCCTGCTGTCACTGGATTTCCCTAAACTTCTTGTTAATAAAGTCTCAGACATGCAGTTTTTCTGCTGTATTTTCCTATTTTTGCAGAAGATCCCTATTGATATAGTGGAAGCTGTAGGGCTAGAGAAAGTATTCTGCAGTCTTACAAGGAGGCATCAGTCCTTTAGTGAAACTGACCCTGTTCTGTGACCTTCATCAGGGTCTCTCGGTGCTTTTCTCCCTTTGCTGATGCAGGGAAGCTAGAGAGGGCTGGAGTAGGATATTTCCCTTGCCTTGGCTCAGTTAGGCTCTGGTAAAACAGTTTCACTTAATGGCAGACTTATTAAGAAGAGGAGAATGCTTAGGATATACTTCAGTACAGCTTACTCTTCCACTCCCCATGCTGTGAACACAATTCTGTTTGTTTGTTTTTTCCCTGATATTTATTGGGAGAACTTAGGCAGCTTTCTGCAGCTTAGACTCACAAAAGGATAAGGTTCCCCTGAGCCTGGCCCCACCTGGAGATTTTAACAATCAAATTTGTCTGTGCTGAGCCTCCAGCAATTTTCCGTTGCAGGTTAGGTTTTTCTGCCCAGGTACTTCTTTCTGAGCATGTCGCTTCTCCTGGGCTCTGCTCAGTAACCACAGTGCCCTGTGTCCGCCTGCCTGTCTCTTCGGTTTTAGGGTCAGTTGTTGGTTGAGTGACTTCAATTCTCTGATAACTCTAAAAATAGCTATTGGTTTTCAATGTGCTGGTCATTTGTAAGGCTGAGAGTGATGACTTCCAAACTTCTGATGTGCTAGACCAGAAACTCGAAGTTCTCCGCCTGTGATTTTAGTTACGAAAAGTTGAAAATAGCACACACACAATGGAATATTACTTGGCTATAAACACGAATGAAACATTACCACTGTGATACATGGATGGACCTAGATGGTGTCATGTTAAATAAGTCAGACAGAGAGGGACAAATACCATATGATTTCACTTACATGTGGAATCTAAAAAAACAAAGTGAACAAACAGAACAGAAACAAAGTCACAGAGAGAGGGAAAATCAATGGTTGACAGATGGAAAGGATGTTGACTGAAAAAGATGAAGGGATTAAGAAACACTAATTGGCAGTTACAAAATATTCATGGGGAAGTAAAGTACTTCACATAGAATATAATATTATAATAACTATGGATGGTGTCAAATAGGTACTAGACTTATGGGGGGGTCACTTTATAAGTTATATAAATACCTAACTGCTACGCTGTATGCCAGAAACTAATATAATACTGAATGTCAACTGTAATTGAAAAAAAAAATTTTTAATATTTTTAAAAGTTGAAAACACACAAATATCCATTATCAGGAAAGTGGAATAAATATATTATGTTATTTTTATACAATAAATTATTTTACATCAATAAAAATTTATAATAAACTAAATTTAAACTAGTTTAAAATAAACTATCTCAGTACTAATGAATAGCATAAATATTTTGCTAAGGGGAAAAGTGAAACTTGTTTCAATACCACTTATGTAAAGTTTGGGGACATGCAGAAAAACATTATGTAATAGTATTTCAGCATACGTGAATACACAAATAGAAAGTAAAAAGAAATGCAAAGGAATAGTAATATTCCAACTCAGTTTGGGAGTTATTGGAGGAAGGGAGAAGGCGAGAGGGGTGCAGGGGAAGCAGGAGGGACTCCACGGCGACCCCCACCCTATTGGTGAGATGTCACTTCTCAAACTGAATAGCAGTTTTTTAAGCAATAATCTTGATACCTTTCATTTCAAATATTGTCAAATAAATAAACACCCACACTTTGTAATTATATCACTATTAAAATTGATGAAGTATATGTACACAAATTTGGAAAGAGCCCAAAACATTGTTTTAAAAAATCAAGCAAACAACCACATGAATAAAATGAGCATGTTTGAGAATGAGTAAATGATGCACGGACAAGTTTACACATTAGAGCTACTTCTGAGGAGGACAGCTGGAGTTCACAGTATAAACAATGAAGAAAAGTAGTTATGATGGATTTTGCTTGTTTGTTCATTGTTTGGCTCTTACAAATGAATGAATTTACTAAGGTGATAGAAGAAAGTGACATTGTCCCTCTCTCCTAAACGGTTTAAACCTTATATATAATAATAATGAGAAAAAGAAAATAATGAGGAGGAAGGATGGTGCATAAAGTGAGAAGATTAAGCAGGGGACCAGACACTCAAAATTCCAAACTGGAACAGTGAAGTCAAGGTGAGGAATCTGATCTCATAAAATTCATCACAGTGCGTTTGTCAAGGTGGGGCAGACTCAAGAACATGTGGGTAGTAAACAGAGGTAGAAACTCATGGTTCATAACCCAGGGATCTAAATTCTTTAGAATGAAATTCCTGGAATAGCATTACAGCACTTGGCCTAATGGTTTTCTTTCTCTGTATTTTTACGCGGTGTAATTGTGAATATCACTCAATGAATGGCTCATTCAAAGAGACACCCAAAGGAGGGAATCTGCCATCTGAAAAAGGTTTGCCTCCTTTGTAGTCAATTAATACATCTGAAAGAGGAACTTCCTGGTTGTTTGCTTGGGATTCAAAATTGTCAGCTCTTGGCATTGACTCTATACTTTGTTTTTTTCTAGGAAAAAGACAGAGATTTCCTTAGATGGCTGACTGTGCTCTTGAATGACTGTGTAACACTTAAAATTTGTAAGGGTTAATGTACACATTTTGAAATTAGAAATTATAATCTTAAAATTTTGATAGTGTTAACATTAAAATAAATCGGAGGTCACAAAAATATTTTAGAAACTTAGAGGAAAGAATATTAATTGCTAATACTATACATTTAAAAGTCTTATGATATGGTTAGAATAGTTATAATTAATGATCAGAGATGCAAATGAAGAGCTCAGTAAGAGAAAATCATAAGGGGGTAAAGGTTCTATTTATATTTATGAAGTCTCTGTTCCTTGCTAGGTCTTAGTTGTACTGAATAAGGAGCAGTATCATTCAGGAGCTGTTCAGTAGGAATTGCAAGTTTGTTTGGTATTTGTTTTCCCTGGCACATTAAATAGCTCTTGTTTGATCTCCCAGGAACAGAACACTCAACCTTCCTGAGGCAGGCGACATTGTTATTTTTAATTTAGCCCATAGAACACATCAGTTACACAAAGTGCAGTTTTTTCATTTAAGTTGAAAATGAAGGCACCAGCCTTGTGCATCAGTAGATAAATCACATGGGCTATTCTGTGAGTCAGAAGAGCACTCGAACCTGTGTTTATTTGTCCTATAGCTACAACAGTGCTTCTAGCAGACCACATTGTATTTCAATGCAACGTTCTTTCACGGTCATGTACAAAATCCCCCTGGGTGTGTGTTCCAATAAGTTTAATTATTTCTTTATTCTGTAAATCCAAAACTATTTAAGCTAAGTTGGGTGGCAATTTCTTTATGAGGTAATCTGTCAGATCTAATTGGCGATGATTTCCCCCCTACGCCCACAAATCCTTCATCACTCTCACTTTTTAACTATGATCATCACTTTCCCCAACATCCGTTTTCTCTTTTATTGACTCTCTGCCATGGAGAGTCCATAACTATGAAGACATTAACACCTTAATATAAATTCAGATTTCATCTTCATTGATTAATATATCAGCAGAAAACAGTTATGAGGTTATACATTTGCAATGTGACGTTTCCATGTTTTTACTTAAGAAGTAAATGAAACTCATTTTCTGGAGGTCAGGAAGTAAACAAGAAAGAAAAGGGCTGTATGTTGTGCATTTTGTAGGAATTACCTTTTCAGAGAAAATTACCTGCTACAAGAAAATAAATAAGTTAAAACCTAATCTTAATTCCCAACCACGATAGTTGGCAGTTAGTGTTTATTTACTGAGAACCAGGCTCTATTTTAAATGCTTTACTTGCATTATCTATTTAATATCTGCAGTAACCTTATAGGGTACAAAATCTCGTCTCACCTCACTAAAGATAAAACTGATGAACAGGGCAAGTAACTTGCCAAAAGCACCCAGCAGGATTTGCAAGAAATTGAAACCAGACAGTTTGGCTCAAGTTTGTCCTTTTAATGTTATCATTACAGCTTCCGCATCTTACTCACATGAGTGTGTGCTAGTTTCCTGTCTACACGCAGCATCCCTACTTATCTGCGATCACTGCTGGTGAGTAACAAAACCACCTGAAATTGTACTCTGAACATCAAAAGCAACACATGCTAAACCTACAGTATTGGGTTCTACTGAAACCTAAAGTAAACAAACAACAATTTCCTTTTTATTTCTAGTATTTGTAAAGGTAGCTTTGGGAGTTTTATAAGTACACTTTTCATATTTTTTCTCTGATATGTATTTTCTATATTTTCTCTACAATCTTCTTGTTCACCACGTAGGTTGTTATTTTTTTCTCCTGACTCCCTACCTAGAAAATAGACTTTTATTCTTTTATGGTGTTTCCTAGAAAAACACCATCCTGCTATTGAAGATCAAGTGGCCCTGTATTTGGTAACATTAACTCCATATAGTATCCATGTGGAGATAAATTTTCACACTGTCACAGGAGAAAATTTTCTTTCCTGCGTGAATTCCATCTGCTTCTACTTTACCTCCTTTCATTCTCCTCTTTCTGTGTGCAGCAATGGCAAAAGGTCAGGTCTATTTTACATAAAATATATATTTGCCACCTGGTGCTTTTCCTGATTTAAAAAAAATCAGCTTCTCAACCTGGTTTCATGATTTTCTGATGGAACCAATTTCAAATTCTTAGGAGAGACTTCAATATAGTGGTGTATTTTTTTTTCAGGTATAATGACCCCAAGATTATTCTGTGACAGTTTCTAAATGCTATCTTCATCACAATGGTGAACACTAATGAAGGTGTGTGCCACATGAAATGGGAAGTTGAAGGTCACAGGAAGCTTGATGTACTTAATAAAACTAACTTTGAGTTTCACGAGCATTAAATCAGTGGTTATGAACTATTTCCTTGAAAGATGGGGAGGAGAGCATCAAAGACTGACATTTCGTGCAAAAGCCTTTTCCACGGAGAGCAATAAATCATTCGCTGAGTGGTCCCCTAACACCATAAACGCTGAGATGTGGCCAGGTTTCCACCTCAGTGAATATGAACCAGCATGGGTACTCTTAGAATGAATTTTATCTATGGAAGAAACGTCAACTGTACTTGAATTTAAGCAAAGGAAGAACATTGCAATTTCTCTAGTGCTTCACTTGTCTTCAGTACTATCCTAGGTGTTTTCATATACTGCTATTTAATTGAAATTTCCTCAATAGCCTTCTGTTGATACTATTAACCACCGTTTTCACAGAAGAGGGGACAGAGACTTACAATGCTTGACTCAGTTGGCCAGATTTCAAATCACTGCTCTGCCCAACATTCAGTCTCTTCTAAGGAGGTACCTTTGAGCTTCACTAAGGATTGGCATGCAAGGACCAATCATTAAGCATGTTCTTGCACCCCAGAAATGTCTTTGTTCCCCAAATACCCATATCATATTAATATTTTATTCTAAAATGCAAATTTCTAAGGACAGGTAACATTCTATATCAGTCATTGATGCTTTAGTATCAATAAGTTTTTAAACTTCTTTCTGGAAGGCAACTTTTTAATAAAGTAAAGTACATGGGAAAAAGGGTGCATCAGGAGTAGCTTCAAGGAACACTTCAAATACCACAAATTGTTAGCTCTTTATGGTTACCTTGCTTGTGGGCAGAATATCAGTCACTTTTTCAATGGAAAATTAGAAATACAAAGTGTACAGCTCTAAGATTGCATAATTAGACTGCTTTATTGAATTTCCTGAGAGTTTTCATGGCTCCAAATTAGTGGAAGAACTTTTTTTCCTGGTAGATATTTAACACTTGTCAAACATGTTTTAAAAAAAAGTCTGTATGTGTCTCCTGAGTTTATCTGGGATTACTTGACCAAAGAGAAAATAGTTGTGATCTAACCTTTGGAAAAATCTCTAGATTTCTATTTCTTCCACAAGAAGTCTCCCATTATTTCTGAAAAGGAAACTAAAGACCCAAGTCACATATGTGTTCCATAAAACAAATCAATCCCAAAACTGTAGCGATTCTTTTCACTTCTTTATTTCTAGCATAAATGTTAAGTTCTTCTCCTGTGTCACCTACTCTAAGTAGAAAACTACAACTAAAGGGAAAGACAATGGGAGATGTTTAGCATTGAGAGGAAAATGATAGTTTTGTTTCATAAATCACTTTGGTAATGATAATTAATAATTAACGTGTGATGTCTCTAGCTAGCTTTTTTCCCCCTATCAGGGGTGTTTTCTACGCTCTCTAAACACAGCTGATAGACATAAAGTCATAAAACCTTCCTAACATCGAAAATACGCTCGTCTACACTGGCAAGCAAGAAAGTGCTTACCTATCGCATCCTTTCAGCCCTTGGCGGAGGGTGTCGCAACCAGGCTTCCTGCTCTGTCAGCTAAACCCACCGAAGATTAAGTGCTATGTACATAATAGCCAGTTAGCACAGGTCTGTCTTGGAGGCTGGCAGGTGTTTCCACGAAATTTTGCTTCACCTGTCACAGCACATAGGGAAGCCAGCACCTGGCAACCTAACAAACAGCACACTCCTTAATTGCTTTGAAACAGCACAAGCAGCAGCTGCCGCTGCTAACATTGTTAAGTAAACAACAGGTTTTGCACCTGCTCCAGCAAAATCCTGCCCTTACGATTGGCCAATCAGGTGACACCAGGTAACACAGGCAGCCTGTCCTAATGCAAGTGACCTAGGAGATTAGTAAAAGTCCATCAGTATTGATTTTCCCCTCAAATATGTGATTATTTGTTCCCTGGTTGCCTCTTGAGGGCATTTAATTCAAACCCTCTATATAAAAATCAGAGTAATAACATTCGCCTTATGAACAGTTCCTTTTCATTCTTTGCCTTCCTCCTCTGCCTTCTTTTCAAGATGATGAGAAAAGATGACTTGCCTCTACTTTTTCATTTTCTGTGTTGTCAATGATACCTATTTAGGGACCTAGAGTAAAGGACAAGAGCGGGACAAATGAACACCCTCCCACCGATCACCCAAAGATCCATGCTCTCAGACCCCAAGACAAGAAAAATGGGGCTGCAACAAAGTATATTTGTTTATAAATAGGCCAGCTTGACATGAGAGCAAGCAGCTCAGCTTTTTTCTACTGAAGCAAGAGCGAAGTCCTGTTTAACACTGCCTTGCACTTAGTATGCCCTCAGCCTCCACACACATATCTGTTCTCCTGAGATTTTTAGTGGCATCTACTTCAAGGCTCAGTAAGAAGTTCAGGCTTTAGGGCCAGAAAAATGGAACAAAAAGGGGCCATGGAGAAACACAACCCCAAGGTGTTCATGAGAGTTTTTTCTACCACAAGTTCTACCACATGTCTGTCTCAATGGAGAAAGGATTGGATTTGATTGGAAAACACATGCACTTCTAGGTGGGGGTACACAAACCATATATGGTTAATTCATAAAGGAAATCATTTAATATTCTCAGAGTCAACAGATGACAATGAATTGGGCTTGAGTCAAGATTAATTAGTATGCAGTTTAATCCTCAGAACAAGTTTTCTTATGACTCCACTGCTTTTTGAAAATGGTAAAGGGCTTTGGTTTATCAGAGAGGCAGTAGATTTTCAACAAAGCAAAACACACACAATGTATAAGCCGAGCCTTGAGAAGAAGAGAGAACAAAGAAGAAATGTGAACCACGGGTGGAAATATACTAGAAGGTGCCATGTTTTAGGCTCTTTAATTTTCATCACAAACACACAGAAAATTCAACACAGTAGAACAAAGACTGGATAGGCCCAAAGGCAAATGATCAAAAGTCTGTGTCAGATTCTGAAGCTAACAGAATGTTTTGCTTATGGCTTGTTTATGCCACTTTTATCAAAAGGAATAATGCAATTGTGTGCTAGTCTGAGGCTGAAGAATATTTCCAATGAGATAAGTTAATTATTCATTGCTATTGATTTGGGAGAGCATTTCTGCAAAATTATATTTCTTTTTCTACTTTAATATTTCTAAAACTCATACAGCAATTCCCCAAAATTGTTATTAAACCAAAAAACTAGTTTTTATAACATACTTGAAACAGCTGCTCAATTTGCTATATAAAACACATCTATATATTTTCAATAAAAACATACAAGGTTTGTACCTTGTTTATAATAAATAAAGCATAACGGTAAGAATGTAAATTTTTGATTTTGGACTATCTCTTGGGTTATACTAACCACTAATAGGCTAGTAGTGTATAATTGAATATAAATAGAAATTTATGGGGAAATCTCTAGGGGCTTGTTGAATCTAATTTGTTAAAGTTCCAAAAAACAATTAGATGATTTTTAGCCAAGCCCTGTAGGTTATACAAATGGATCGTGAATAAAACAGTGAAAAAGTCACTCTAACGTTTTTCTTTTTCTATCCTTTCTTTTAATGCTTGCCGCAACATCAAAAAGAACCAGATATTTAAGACACAAGGAAGGGGCAAGGTTCACAGTCTTGATCATTGTAGGACAGAAGTAGTATTACTTATTCTTGAAACACACAGATACATTTTTAAGGAATAAATAGCATTATACAATAAAAACTAATTTTCCAGTTATAAAAGGGGGCATTAGGTATGACACCTGAATTCCAGAGTCTTTGTGCCCTGATATGTGAGTCTGAGAATGTTACTGGGCCTGAGCTTCAGTCTTACACTGTACAAAGGCAATAACACTCTGACATTCATGGAGCTACTGTGGGAAGTAACTGGTTGTGATGGTAGTGAAAGCTGGATTCTTCACTGTTCAACTCTACCTGTGTGCCAATTTGTAAAAATATGGGTGTGGCTATGTCTCTTCAAAGGTAACAAAACAAGTAAAAACTTATTAAAACTGTTGTTTTTTTGTTAGTCTCCATTAAAAAAAAACAAACCACATAATTGACACTGCATACAGGTAAGAAAGGTGAAGGGCAGGAAGGACAGGTCAATAAACATAGTTTTGGAGAGGCTAGTATCTACATAAAAAGAAAGATCAACTTCTGTAAGTAACATGAAATGGTATGTTGAGGCTCTATACTCAGAGTGTTGTCTTATACATAATAGAACCTAAATAGTTATTCATTTAAAATTTGTCTCACATTCATGAGGTATAATTTACCTACAATAAAATGCATGTTTTAAATAGGCAGCTAAGTGAGTTTTAACAAATATATACTTATATAACTACTAACTTAATCAGAATGTGAAATATTTCTATCACCTGAGAAAGATCTCTCATGCCAAAAATCACTGTCTCCCTTCCCACCTGCAACGAGCAACTACTGACCTAAATTCTGCAGCTATATTTAACTTTGCCTGTTGCAGAAGTTCATCTAAATGAACCATACAGTATAATTCTTGTCAGCATGCTTTGCCCAACTTATTTATGAGATTCATCATGTGACTGTATCAGTAGTTCACTCATTGTTATTGCTGACTAGTGTTCCATTGTAATAACATGCCATAGGTTATTTATTTATTTACCTGTTAACAGATACTTGATTGCTCCTAATTTTTGACTACTATTAATAGGATGTTATAAACATTTAAATACAAATGTGGACTTCATTTGCATTTAAGGTGTCAAGTTTATTGGTATAAAGTTATTTATAACTATCGCAATATTTTCTATTTTCCTGCTTTCTTTTTTTTAACTGAGTGATAGTATGATCCGCTCTATCTATCTATCATCTATCTATCTATCTATCTATCTATCTATCTATCTATCTATCTATCTATCTATCATCTATCTACCTCTTTCTCTCTATGGGTTCTAGCTATACTTCTTTGGTTTGTTTGTGTTTTGTGGATTAACTACAGTCACCTCAAAGGCATCTACTGCAGTTAAGGTTATCAAAGGGATTTCAGGTAAAAGAAGGCTCATTTTCTGAAGTACCAGAGAAGGGAACTGTGACAATCCACTGTGTGAAATATACTGCTTCATATGCAACATGAGAATCTGACAAGAGTACACTCCCATTTCCCTTGTGCCAGTTACCAAGTTACTGACTCAGCTCCAAATTCACTCTTCTCCAGCCTTTGTTGCTGGCTCCATGACAATGCAGCTTCCCTGTAAATACCTTTCTTTTGTTGAATGACACAATATTAAGTATTGTCAGTAGGAGGTTCTGGAGGGAGACTAGATTTCTTCCAGGTTCTGGTGTGCTCCTCCTCTCTAGGCTCCTGCACAGAGTGTCTTCCTCAGTGACAGGCCAGCAGTGTCCCCTCGAACTCTGCAGGAGCTGCCGTGAGTTCCATAGTCAGTCCTTCTCCCAAAATAGCTTACCCCAGGACCACAGAGGACAGGTTTCCAGCAAGTCTGACCAGTACAGTGCCTCAGTGACTTCTCTGCGGTACAATGGGCCACAGTCATGCCATGAGTGAACAGTGTTAGAGCTGGGCTCTGGAAGTGGGTGTCTCTGCCTAGGACACTATCTTAGCCATAGATGTAGTACAGTAAGTAAAATGGGTTCTTTTCACTTACCATTAGGCCATCCCTCATTACTCCAGTCTCTTGTTAAAGGCAATGATTTTGTATGTTAAACTTTCCTGGTTCAAATTTCTGTGTGGTTTCTGTCTTCTTCTTGAATGCTGCCTGATACAAAATTCAGCATTAGAATAAAACTGTAGGTCAGGTAGCTAGAAATTTGACTTGATTTACTCTACTGTTGAAGCCAGTTTTTAGATCTGAGATAATTCACAGACCCAAGGCCCTTTCACTGAAGAGTAATTCTGGTCCTCATGAGGAAAGACACTGTACTGCTGCCACAGATACAAAATATATATATTTATATATTTTTGTATATATATATATATATATTTTTCACCCAAGGACTTTTTTTTCATTGCTTTTAGAGAGAAAGGGAGGGAGAAAGACAAACATTGACCAGATGCCTCCCACATGTGCCCAGACCCAGGACCAAACCCACATCCTAGGTATGTGCCCTGAGTGGGAATCAAACCCACAACCTTTTGCTTATAGGATGGTGCTCCAGCCAACTGAGCTACACCAGCTGGGGCCATACTATAAATCTTTATTTAAGGTTCCCCATAAAGGACCTGTGGCCATTTACTAGGATTACTTTGCATTAGTGAGGTAGAACACTCCAACCTTTGGACAATTACTAGACATTGGCTTTGAATTGAGGTCAATTCCTAGGGACCCAAAATGCCGACGAGGGTTGGGTGATAGATGGAATAATAGCTCAAAACCAACTTACAGTGAGCCAGGTTAGTCCCAAGACCTAGCTTGTGGTTATGTGCCAGCTTCTGAATATGTAATTAGAATAGAGAGACTTGGACAACTCATTCCCCACGATGACTCTTTGATTTGTAAGACTCAGACTATTCTTACAGAAAAGGCTAAGTGAAAGTCTCTGGAATTTCCCTGCCCCATGAAGCCGTATCAGAAACATACTGCATAACTGAGGGAACTTCATGCCATCATTAAACATTCAATCACAGCAAACGTGGTGAAACCTATAATATCCATATATTTCTCAGCAATGGAAACTGTGGAGAAGTCAGGTAGACATTGGAGAATGAATATATACTATTATAAGCTTGATGAGGTGATGATTCCAACCTCGGCTGCTGTTCCAGATGTACTAAATTTACTGAGACAATGCGGACCCTGTCACTGCGTACGCAGCTGTACAAGGTGAAGCCAGGAGTGCCCTTCCAGAGGCCTACCTCAGGTCTCCTGCTCTCTGCAGAGGTGTGGGCTACAAAACCTTTGATCTTTTCAGCATTTGGTAAAATATTGCACTGGTCTGCTGCATGGAGGATATTGTAGCTATTCAATGTGATTAACTGAAATTGACAAGCATTTTAGTTGCCTTAGTAAGACATGTGAGCTAGAGGGTGCCAGGTAAACAAAAACTAGGGATCTACCTCAGTGAAATTTCCGAGATCAATAGTTTGGGGCACATGAAATAGCTCCTTCAGTGTGAAAGATAAATTGTTGCACTTCACATCATCCTCCAAAAAGATGATAGGCCTTTTTAGATTTTGTAGGCCACTTATACCACACTTGAGTGTAGACTGGAATCTACCTAAAATTCATCCATGAGGCTGCCAGTTTTTAGTGGAGAACAGAAGAAGAGCAGGCTGTGGAGGAAGTCTGGGCTGCTGCGGTACAAGCCATTCTATCCCTTGGGGCTTACGATTCAGCCTATGTGATGGGAATCAGTATCTGTGGCAAATAAGGATGCTGCATGGAGAACTTGGTGGCACTGACATGGACAATTATCATGTGCAACTCTAAGATCCTGGAAGAGCTACATCTTCATCTATTTCTATTTCTCTCTCTATATAGTTATAACTATATTTGTATCTATTTATAGAAAACTATTTATCTTTTTAAAAATGATTTGTTGTCCCACTTATTTATGCATCCATTGGTTGCTTTTTCTATGTGCCCTGACCAGGCATTGGATCTGCAGCCTTGTTAAATCGGGACAACACTCTAACCAACTGAGCTACCTGGCCAGGGTCTGGAAACTATCCACCTTTTAAGAAAAAGCTTTGTGTTCAGGTTTCCTACCCGGCCTTAGTAGAATGAGCAGCTAACAATGTGTCCTATGGATCTGAGAATCCCTGGTGAACTTGGCTGTCTGACCTGCATAACCATAACCAGAGATGAGCAGCAGCAGCAGCAGTGTCAATCTATCACCAGATGAGACTGGCAGAGAATGGTGCACGACAGACCAAGCTTGGGCAGGTCTGCAAGGTCCAAGTGAGCTGCATGCTTAGGAGGCGCTGACATTTGCAACATCAATGTTGCATGGCCTCTCAATAACACGCCTGTGGGCTCCTGGGGGGGGCTTTGTATAACCAGTTGTCTGAAGAAGGAAAGAAAATCAAGCCTGGTTTGCACATGGGCCTTTAAATATGACAGTACTGATTGAAAGTGAATTACATACAGCACCACAGTCCCCAGGTTGCAACAGCAGTGAAGGCAGGTCTTCTCAATGGGCAGCATCTTGAGCAGCACATCTGGTTATTCACTCTCTCCACAGTGGCAGGGCAAGAAATGCCAAACCATGTGATTCTGAGGCAGTTACTAATGATTTGGCTGAAGAGTTGGGGACTTGGATTAGGAAGTGGGTGACAAGGAAGCCTTGGGAAAGAATATAGGAAGGGGGACAAGAGCTGCTGCAAAAAAGGCATGACATCCTGCCTGCGCCTACACTGCATAACCCAGGGAACTTCATGCCATCATTAAACATTCAAACACAGCAAACGCGGTGAAACCTCTAATACCCATATATTTCTCAGCAATGGAAATATATGGATATTATATATATATCCTTCTCCCCGTCCCCTACTGAACCAGAGCTTTACACAGGGCAGCTGTGTGCGGGGGGTGGGGGGGCAATCGGTGCTGACACCCTCTGGACATCAGAGAAAACCTTTGTAGCTGAGGGAGGAAACCACCACCTCTCCTCCTGGCAGACGGACAGCACCGAGCCCAGGATGGTGGCTCAGGGAGAGACAGGGACACGGGCAGGCCACATCTGTGGTACCCAGGGACCGTGTCTACCTGAAATTGAGGCATAATGACAACCATCCCAGCGGGCTTCTAAAAATATATAGATATCTAAAATTTATGTAAAAAGCCAAAGGAACTAGAGTAGCTGGAGTTATTCTGGAGGAAAAGGTAGAGGCTGGTGTATTTTCTTTGGTTTTTCCTCTGCCTACTTTTAAGATTTTTCTTCATCTTAAATTGAATTTCCTAAGTTGCTATTTTCTTTTTAATCAAATCTGATCATTGTTTTCTACAATGTGTCTTCAAATATTCTTTTCTCGTATTCTCTCAGTTTTACTATAAGGCTATATTCTCATGTTTTTGATCTTTTTCTCTTCACTTCTATTTGGATGATTCCTGTTGACTTGTTTTCTATTTCAATAATTCTTCCTTCTGTCTGGTTTAGTGTTAGCCTCTCTGCTCACCTCCCCAGTAAATAATGTTATTTTAAATAATCATCAGTTCTTGGTTTTCCATTTGGTCCTTTTTAGGACTTCAAATTATTTTCTGAAATTCAGCATCCCTTCATTCATAACACCCATACATTTCCATGGCTTCTTTAACATGTTTATTATAGTTCTTTTAAAATTCTTGTTTGATAATTCCTACATCTTTATCATCTCTATATTTATATTTTATGACTAATTTTTCTCCTTATCTACCAGTTAGCTGCTTTTTTGCTTGTCTTTTTAATTATTTTTTTTATTGTACACTGAACAATGTGTCTAAAATTAGTGTTCGCATTACTGGTTTTATTTTTTTTAAGAAAAAGGAAAACAGTTTTTCTTCTTAATGTTAGGTAGCTATCTTCATTAGCTTTAAATAAATATATGGTCATTTTTGTCATTATCTGGTGATTTCTTATAGTTTCAGTAAAATTAGGAAGCTCTATAAAAATTATATATGGCCAGTAGATACTGAGTGTCCACACCCACACACAGAGAAATTCCTTTCTTAATGTAAAAGTCAGACACTAAAATTAATAAAAATTTAATTAAAAAAACCCAAAGCTATAAAAATTGCCCTAATCCCATTGGTCTAATTTACACTGAGTAAATGTATCATTCATTTCAGACTCCAAAGATAGTCATTATTAATATTTTGATGAATATAACTTAAAATATTTCCACATTGCATTTTTTGGCTATTCTTTTATAAACATAGCCATGGGTAGATATAATCACATCTGTATTTCTTATTCAAAAACTAGAATAATATAGCACATATTTCTTTCTAACTTGCTTTGCTTACTGTCATTCTTCCAAGTCAAAATATATAGGTTTTATTCTTTTTAATTGTTACAGAGAATAGCATCACACTGGCAAATACAATTTATATTAATGATCTTCTATTGATAGCAATTTATGTTGCTTCCATTTTTCACTGCATTTAATATTCTTATAATTATATCTTTAAACATGACTAAAAGAAGGATTTCTAAAACATAAAATATAAATTTTAATAGATAAAAAGGCAGTTTGTAAGTTCAGGAAAAAAGATGAAGCTATTGCACTTGATTTAATGGTTTAATTTTTATGTTTTCTATGCCGTAGTTATTCATATAAATTCATTAATCATTGCTTACATGCCTGCAATTAAGCTTTCTTTTTGAACTAAATATTTGGTTTCTGAAATATTTAATATACAATTGTAAATGCTTGAAATGTTTCCATAAAGTGCAGTAGAAAGACCAGGGGCTTTATTGATCGCACGTGGCCACGAATCCCAGGTCAGCCGTTACAGCGGCTACGTGTGAACTTGGAAGGGGCAGGGAGGACGCAGTGAGAATTCTACGTTCATGGTTGTTGTGAGGATTAAATGAGGATGTTCCCAAGGCACTCAGACACTTTGTGGGTCTACACTCAGCAATTCATAGTGACTGTCACCATCATTCTAGAGATGTTGATCCCAATGGAAAGAGTGTGAGGACCAGAAAAAACTAAGTTAAAAATTAATGATTAACAACTAAAAAATGACTAGAGGTAAAAAAATCAGTGCAATAATGTGTAAGTAGGATAAATTTTAGGATAATAAAATTCCAGTTTTACATTTCTGTAAGTTTACATTTCTGAAGTGGTTAAAATCAATACCAAAGAAATTGATTTGAAACAATGTGTAAGCAATGTCTTTTTTGATAAGGAAGACAGTTTAAAAAAAAAGGAACTCATAGGTTAAAAAAAGGTTGAAAATAAATGTCTGAAAGGCGGGGGGGGGGGAGCTTTTTGTCTCATAGGTAGAAAAAGGTGATGGCTGGCAAAATCATAGGCAATTATAAAATAAATGAAGTCCTCCTTGTACACAGGCATAACTTTGTTCTCTAAATATAAAAAAAAATAGTACTTAGGTTTCACACTTTACTGGTCAATTAAGCTACAGAAAACAAAACCAAACAAATTGCATTCTTTCCCCCTTTTCTTACATAGTAGTAAGCCATCTTTAAATCCATTCAAAGAAATTTTCTGCCAAAATCACTACTGCTCAGTGATTCCACAGCAACTATTTCCCTGTACAGAGCAGAGTTATAATGACGACTAGTGAAACAAAACTTCCTAAAATAAGGAAATTCCCACTCCCCTGGGATACCATCTGACAGGGAGAGAGGGCAGGAATGACCTCCCAGCAGGCCCCTCTCCGGTAGATGAAGCAGCTTCCTAGACTTCAGCTCTCCACTCCTGTCCAGTGGAACCTGGGCTCCCCAGAGCTCCTGCCCCACCTCCAGGGAGAGAAAGCCATTGCCCTGAGCGAGGACTGACAGCCCCCTCTACTGTCTTCTATGTTTCATGCAGAATGTCAGCTATGATTTGTATTTCATCAACACAAGCTAATTAATTGCAAGCTTAGGCAACAGAGTTGCAGCAAAAAAAAAAAAAATACATGGGTGACAATTCCACATAGCTCCTTTAGGTAGAAGCAGAAAATGGGTGTCAGAATCTTTCTGTCTTCAGATTTTCCCTTTTCTTGTCCAGATGCAGGGAAGCAGAGAATGGCAGGTGCTGCCGTAAGGATCCACTAACAAGCAGGCAGTGCGGACAGGACCACCGCCAGCAAATGTCACAATCCCTCCCACACTCAGCCACATGCTGGGTGTGGCAGACACTGTAACCACCCTTCAGAGTCAGAGACTGACCGTGCTGTTCCTGACTTTGTACATGAAGAGTAAGTAAATGAGCTCTAACCACAGGAATACAGGCCAGTGCTTTTTTAAGAATTTGTTTTCTGCAAGAGTTAGCACTCATGTTCCCTCTTCATATTGCATCCCTCTACCCAACTCAGTTTTTGATATCTCAAAATAGGACCTCCTAACCAAACTAGATTTTAATCAGATTTCTTTGGGAGCCTTGCTTACAGTGTTTGAGAAACTTTACAAACAAATCAGGGAACTGCATGTTATCTTTATGTACAGGGCCCGGCAGAAGTAATGCCTGCTTGAGTGTGGTTGGTAGGGTAATAATATGGGTGCAATAATTTATTTTTTTTATTTTTTTAACTTTTTTATTGATTATGCTGTTACAGTTCTTCTATTCCCCCTTTATTCCCCTCCACCCTATCCCCCCATCCCCACTATTACCCCCCCTTTAGTTTATGACCATGTGTCTCAAGTCCTTTAGATTCTATATTTCCCATGCTATTCTTGCCCCCCCCATCTATTTTCTATCTAGTGTCTATGCTACTTATTTTCTGTACCTTCTCCCCCCTTCTCCTCCTCCCACTCCCCTGTTTTAATTTGCACATTTCACCTAAAGTGTCATATGGTGTGCTTGAGTGTGATATTGTTATGTTGCAGAATTACATGCTTATGAGTTCGTAATAAAAGAATTTGTAATAAAAAGGAGGCATTATTTGTGCTGGGCCCTTTATGTTTTTTCAGGTCTCACCAGTAGGCTCGGGAGGAAACCCCATAATGAGAAAAGTTGCTCAGAAAATGAGACAGACACAGGCACACTCAACTCGTGTTGTCCAGGGATACGCTGTGTGCTGTACTGTTTTGCTTTTTTCCTTCATATGATACTATATCCATCGCCGCCAATGACAATGGGAATGAAAAAGACAGGGTTGCATGAGGTGTCAAAGGCCCTCTTAGCACAAAATTACCGTGTTTTTTAAAGTTACCACTTTCCATTGTGTTAAGCATTGAGGAGAAGTCAGGATCTGGGAAAACCTCTGCTTGAAGACATTCAAAACAACTCAGTGTACCTTGTTCTCATTCAGATTTTCTTTTCAGTTATAAAATACTAAAAGTGGAAGTTCTTGATTTCTCTAAGTGAATGCAAAATCTTATTTGTTCAGTCAAGCAATCGGGACTGAGCTAAGACTCAGGAATCCAGGATGGAGCCACGCCCGGCCCTCCAGGGATCAACAGCCTAGGAAAGGACCTCAGGTGGACATGCCTATTGTGCCCCAAACGCTGGGCTGTTTATTCCAAGTTCGTTTCTTACACCAAACCTATGCAGACCTGTGAACTAGACTTCACAGATGAAGACACTGGGGCTCAGAGTTGGGAAGTAATTCACCCAAGGACATTCAGCCACTACGTGGAAAGGGTAAGAAACAATACAGGGTCCGTGGCTCCAAAGCACCAGTTCTCCCCACTCCCCACACTGCCTCGCGTGGGAAAGACCGGAAGGCGAGCAGATGGCACGGTAAAGCACAGAGAGCCGCGGGCAGAAACACTCTCGGAATAATGTGATTCTTCTCACCTCCTCTAAAACGGCACCGGCAGGTTAGTCAGAAGGAAAGCCAGTTTTGTGACTGCTTGTTTTTATATTTCTGCCTGACAATCCAGATAAAAGGCTTTAATTCTGAGTATCTTTGAGAACACAAAGCCGTGGCGCTCTGAAGCATTGATTCAATAAGCACTTCTAATTAAATGATTTAACGGGCAATCCTCACCTAATAAGACTCGTGAAAAATTTACATGTACACTCAATGCCAGGTCCCTCTCCCTCAGCAGATTATGCGCCGCCCCCCCCCAAAAGCCCAGTGTTCCCTCTATATTGCAGCTATCCTAACTTCTTTCCTTTGAATCTAGTCCCTTTAAAGTCCAATATTTTCAACCCGTTACACCACTTTCTCAAGCTATTCATCTTTCCAATATTTCCTCACTTTCCTGTATCTTCAACATTTCTCTCCCCAGGCCGAAGGAAATTTAATCCATACTTAGGCTGAAATTCTCTTCCGTTTAAAAAGAAAGCAAAAAAGAAAGAAAACAAAAACCTCTTAACTTTCCATCACTTTTTTTCCTATTGATTCTGTCTTCCTATTTTTCTCAATTTTATGGGAAGTTTTATCTGTATTTCTTGTGTTCAATTCTCACTTATTTTTATTTTTCACCCAAAGACATTTTTTTCATTGCCTTTTAGAGAGAGGGGGAAAAGAAAGAGGAAGGGGGAGAGAGAAACACTGAGGTGAGAGAGAAGCATTGATTGGTTGCCCCCCATATGGGCTGGGAGCAGGGATCCGTGCCCAGACCGGGGATCGTACGTGACTGGACCAGGGGGTGGGAGTCACAGCACTAGCGCCCAATCTGCAATCAACCCTGCACTCAGGAATGAGCCCTGACTGGAAACTGAACCCATACCCTTCTATCTACAGGATAACACTCCAACCAACTGAGCCACATAGGCCAGGGCCAATTTATCATTTTCTAAATAATTTTAATTGTTGTTCAAGTACAGTTTTCTGCTCTTTACCCCCATCCCAGCTCACCCCCCATCCCTTCCCCACCTCCCTCCCATCTCCACCCCCTTTGTTATTGTCCGTGTGTCCTTTATACTAGTTCCTTCAAACCCTTCACCCCTTCCCCTGAAATTCCCTCCCCTCTCCCCTCTGGTCACTGTCAGCCTGTTCTCTATTTCAGCCTCTTTGGTTATATTTTGCTTGTTTGTTTGTTTTGTTGATTAGATTCCTGTGAAAGGTGAGATCATACTCACTCTTCAACCCCTTGTGTTATGGCCTCTGACCCTTCAGGAAAAAATTATGAATTATGTTAGATCTTCATTGTTTTACTCATTCAATTATATATATATGAATTCTCACAAAAATACTTAGGAAAATCTTAAGTCCACGATTCCGAGCAGACAGGACATGGGCTACTGCTGACACTTGCTCCCCGCGGCCCTCCTTGCTGCCTTTCTCTCTGTGACTCTGTCTTCTCAGTCACACCCGGGAGTGCCGGTCCACCCCGCCCCACTCACCGAGGGGCTTCCTAGAGTCCCATCCCCAGGCCATTGGTTTCTTTTCTCCGCATACTGTCCTTGAACATTCTCATTGATTCTAATGATATGGACAATCATTTATAATATGATTATTTACAAGCTAATATTTATCTTTGTCGCATCTTTTCCCAAAGCTTCAAAATCACCTATTCAATTGCTGACTACGATTATAATTGTGATGTCTCACAGGCATGCCCATGCCCACGCCCATGCCCACGTGTATCAAACTGAATTTATCCTATTTTCCCGAATGGTTCTCTTACTTTGTTGGAGAACCTAGATATCAGTGTTAGGTACTTGACCCTGAAAACTAAGGGTTACCCTGGGCTCATTGTCTCTGTAATCTTCCAGTTCCCTCTCCTACTGCACGTACTTTCTGGGGGTTCCTGAATCCTGTTTATTCTAGCTTTTCAACATGTCCCAGGTCTATCCCCTATTACCTCTGCTCTCATCTCTTTCCTGGATCTCTGCAACAGTCTCCTAGAGGTGTGTCTGTCTGCTGTCTTGCTCTCCTTGTTCTCTTTCATTCTCTGCAGTGACATCAGAGAGGTTTATCCAAAATATAAAACCAACCATGTCTCAGCTCTGCTAAACTCCATGGGTTTACCATCACCTGTGGGATAACAGCCCCCACTCCTTGGTGCAGCGTGCCCTCCACGACTTGGCTCCTGGAGCGCTCTCTCCATCCCTCATCTCACCTCTATTCCCCATTTATGATTTACGCTCCAGCAACAATGACTAGCTTAAAATGTCCTCTCTCTGCCAGGCTCACACATATCTTGCTATTTCCCCTGTGCTTGGAATATTTGTCTCTATTTCCTTTGCCCAGATAAACTCTTGCATACTCAATATGCAAGATTCAGATTCAACTTCTTCCAGAAGACATTTTTCAACCCCAAATCTGACCCAGGAGATGATTCTTTGTGCCTCCATAGCTACATTTATCACAGTATCTGCCATATTATTTTAAAGTTCCTATTTAGACGCCATCTTCCCATCTAAACTGAAAGACCTTCAGTACGTTGATCATCCTTAATTAAGTATTTATGTCCACAGCCTACCCTAAGGCCTTGCGTATAGTAGTAAATTTCTGCTGAAATGTCCATTCCCATCTTGGTCCTGAGGAATTTTTTCTTCTGTGTGTTTGTTGTTGAAAACTAGTCTAATTCTATAGTCTATAGCTGAAACAGATGGAAGATTTTATGACATTCCCACAACTGCATATGTCCCTTTGGTTACTTTTGGAGTAGTCGAACAAATTTTGGGGTGGTTTCTATAAGTCTCCTGTTTGGAAGCTCTATTATCTGTAGGACTTACAGACACAGCCCGACTCCTAGCCAGGTCAACATATAAAACCTCACACTGAACATTTTTGTTTTTCTACCTGGGTTCTTATCATCTGAAAATGAATCAATAATTTATAATCCTCCAAAAAAGAGAGCACCAGGACTGGGTGGTTTCACTGGTGAATTCTACCTGTCATTAAGAGAGAAATAACTCCAATTGTCCACAATGTCTTACAGAAAATAGAAGCAAAGAGAATGCTTCCTAACTCATTTCACGAGTCTAGTGCTATTCTAATACCAAAATCAGATAAATCAGGAAACCTGCAGACCAATATCTCTCATGAGTATACATGCAAAATTCCTTAACAAAAGGTTAGCAAATTTAATCCAACAATGTAAATAAAAGAACTATTCATGATGGTCAAGTGATATTTTTCCAAGTATACAACACTGGTTCAACATTTAAAAATCAATTAATCAAATTTACCACATGAACAGGCTAAAGGAAAAAAGCATACAATCATAAATTGATGTAGAAGAAGCATTTTTCAAAATTCAGTATTCTTCATGATAAAAAATAAATAAAAAACCTCTCAGCAACTAGGAAGAGCACTTCCTCAAACTGACATAAAATAAGCAAACAAAAAGCCTACAGTTAACATCATACCTGGGATAGAAAGTTACTACACATAACCAGTTGTTTTCTTAAATACCATCAACAAACAATTGGAATTTAGAATTAAAAACACATTACTATTCACAACAGAATAAGAAAATGCAATACTTAGGAATGAATCCACCAAAATATGCGCTGGATCTGTATGGGTCAAATGACAAAATTCTGGTCTCAAAATATTAAAAACAATATACATGCATGAAGTTATACTCTATGTTCATAGATTTAAGAGGTTCAATATTGTTGCCAATTTGTCTTAACGTAATCAATTGATTGATTTTTTTAATGCTTATCCAAGGACATCCTTTTATTGATTTTAGAGAGAGAGGAAGGGGAAGAAAGAGGGAGGGCACGGAGGGAAGGAGGGAGAGAGAGAGAGAAGAAATGGGACAGAGCGAGAGAAACATCAGCGTAAGAGAGAAACATTGATCGGTTCCTTCCCATATACACCCTGACCAGGGATTGAATAGCAACCTTGGCATGTGCCCTGACTGGGAATCAAACCCCACAATCTTTTGGTGTAGGGGATGATGCTTTAACCAACTGAGCCACTGGGCCAGGGCTCAACCTGATTTGTAAATTCAATGCAAACCCAATTCCAGAAGAGCCAACACAATACTAAAGAGGAAAAGGAAAGTCAGATGACTGACAACACTACCTGACTCAAGACTTCCTGTAAAATTACAGTAATCAAGACACCACTTGATTCATGAAAGAATAGATGCAGTGATCAATGGAACATAATGAAGAGCCCATAAATAGATCCACACTAATACAGTCAATTGATCTTTGACAAAGGAGCACAGAAAAGTCAATAGAGAAAATGATGGTCTTTTCAACAAAGGATACTAAAAATGGATGTTCATATGCAAAACATAAACTAGACTCAGACCTTACACCTTTCACAAAAATTAACACAAATTCAAGGACTTCTGCCAGTCTGATGTCAGGACTGAATAAAATGCCCCTAAAAAAATACCTAAATGTAAAAGTAAAACCATAAAACTTCTAAAAGAAACACAAAAAATATAACATTTGTTTTGTAGATATATTTTCATGAACAATACAAAAGCTAAATTTGTGAAAGAAGAAAGCTAGATTTATTAAAGTTAATATTTTCTACTCTGCTATAAACACTCAGAGAATTAAAATACAAGCCATGGTTTGGGAGAAATATTTGCAAAACAAATTATAAAGTACATGTATCCAAAATATACAAACAACTTCTAAACCTCAACAGTAAGAAAAACAACTCAAAATATAAACAAATGATCAGAACAGAGGATTCACCAAAGAACATGGATGCCAAATAACCACACTAAAATATGCTGAACACCAAATGCCATTAAAGAAATGTGAATTAAAACAACAAGATACCACTACACATGTCTTAGAAAGGCTAAACTTCAAAAACCTGACCACAGCAAATGCTGTGAGGATGCAGAACAACAGGAATTCTCATTCATTACTGAAAGGAATATGAAATGGCCTCGCTATTTTGGAATAGTGTGTGCCAGTTCCTTATAAAGTTAAACATAGTCTACCATGTCTTTCAATGAGTATGCACTTAAGTGTGTACTGAACTGATTTTAAAGTTTATGCCCACACAAATGTTTATAGCAGCTTTACTCATAATTATCTAAACCAGAAGTAACCAAGATGTTCTTTGATAAATGGATAAACTGATAAATCCATACAATAGTACATTATTTGGTAATAAAAAGAAATAAGCTACCAAATGAAACTTAAATGCACTTGGCAATGTGAAAGAAAACATTTTGAAAAGACTACATGATGTATGCTTTCAATCATATGATATTTTAGGAAAGGGATAACTATAGATATGATAAAAACATCAGTGGTTGCCAGGGGCTTGGGGGAAGATGAAGGGTTGAACAGGTAAAATACAGGGTATATTTAGGGCAGTGCAATTATTCTGTATGATATAATAATAATATATGATGATGCTATGCATTTGTCAAAACCCATAAAGAATAACATTAAGTAAGCAGTTTAAAAAATCATTGTTTATGAGATCAGGGGCTTGCGGAATGGAATGTAGACTATGTCAAAAGAATCTAATGGTATCACAGATGTATGAAATAACCTCACTGACAAGGTTGTAGGAAAAGTTCCTGACCTATGAAAATAGTGGAGTCTGTAAGGCAATAGGAACTCCACCTAAGCACTAATACTATAGTTGACACAATTATTTCTCATTGTGGTGGTATAGGATGATACTTCTGATACTACTATGCATGCATATTGGAATTGAAGAAATAAATAAATGGATGGTAGGTGTGGGAGCCAGCTTCCGCTGTTGAGTGGGAATTTAGGAATAAGCAAGGGGAGAAGACTGGGAAGTACATGTAGTAATGGATAAGAGTGGGAGACATCAATATGAACCTCTGTTTAGCTTGCTATAGACAGATGCTTACATATGGAATTATTTATACATGATTGTATGTATTGTACGTGAATTAGAGCACTCACATATACCTCTTTGTTCTATCAGCTGAAAAGGCCTAGAAACAATAACAACCCAGTAGCAATGAACACACCTAGTGCCCAGATCTTGGTTTCCAATACCCCTCTCCAATCAAAGGAATGTGGCATATTGGTGAAGTGGCTGATTCCAGGACTGGGGCAGGAAACAGAGAAGATGAGCCTTAGGCATTGTGTGGTGTTAGAAAATAAGGGAGTACTCATAAAAATCAAAATTCTACATTAATGTGGATAGTCCAAAGGAATATAGGTATCAACTGAATGAGCTCCTAATGGCCAAAGCTAGAATAACTGGAGCAACAAAGTAAGTTTGAATTATAACATAAAATGTAAAAGAAATATCCATGAGTCTACACTGGTATAAAAACATGATTCAATATATACAAAAAATGGGGGAAAATACAGACTTCCTTTAAATAATTTATACAAATATTGTATAAATGTGCTCTCAAAGAGGATATAGTGGGAATTGAATGGAGGCCAGCCAAAAGTATGTCTACCTGGTGTGATCCTATTTTGAACGATGTAATTATGTTAAGAATCTTAAAATGAGAACACCCTGGGTCATACAGATGAGCCCTACATCCCTGACAAATGCCCTAATAAAAAGAAGAAGACGGAGGAGAAGGCCCTCTGAAGGCTGCAGCAGAGATTGGTATTGTGCTACTACAAGCTAAGAAAGGCCTGGAGATGGGAGATGCAAACAGGATTCTCCTCTAGAACTTTCTGAGGGAGCATGACCCTGCCAACACCTTGATTTCAGATTTCTGGCTTCTAGAATTGCAAAAGAATCAACTTGTATTGTTTTTAAAGTCACCAAGTGTTTGGTAATTTGTTATGGCCTCCAGGAAACTGACATGGAGACCTTCTTAGTGTGGAATGTGACCCCCTTCAAGGAGGACAGTTTAGAAAAGGGGAAATTTGAATAATTTTGCAGTAGAGAAACCCAAGAAACACGACCTCAGCCTGTGATCAAGGTCAAATCGACAGCGCTGATAGTATTAACTTTTGATACAATGTAAGGAAAATGGCACTTTACCTCTGATATTCCTCCCCAAAACCCAGGTCCCCAACCTAATCATTAGAAAAACGTCAAATTCCAACAAAAGGGCTTTCCATAAAATACCGTACCAGTATTCCTCCAAACTTCCAGTCATCAAAAGTAGAAAGTCCAGGAAATTGTCACAGCCACCAGGAGCTTAGGAAGACTTGATGAGCACGTGTCCTGTGGTTTTCTCAATGGTGTCCTGAAGCAGAAACAACATAGGTGAAGCTAAACAAATATGAATAAACTGGGAACTTTAGTTAATAATAATGTATTGATATTGTTTTGTTCATTATACTAAATATACCATATTAATGTATGATGTTAATAATAGGGAAGACCTAAGTACTGGTATATGGGGACTCCCTACTGTACCTTCAATTTTTCTGTAAATTAAAACTTTTCTAAAAATATGGTCAATTATTTAAAAAAAGAGGACTTTAGTTTAAAAAGCAACTTTAAATAATTAGACCAGAGGTTCCCAGATTTGACTAGATTTAATTTCTGAACCCCCCTCATGCTGTTCTCAGTTAGAACATAATGATACATTTTCATTGTGCTCCTGAGTATAATGTGTGTAAATTAGCAAAAATTTAATAATCAGAGAATTAAAAATCACATAGCAGTAATGACAGAACTGTGACTCAGCCCCCAGATCTGAGGTCCATAGAATCCAAGTTCTTTCTATTTTACCCATAAAAAGCACCGTGGGAAGTTAACCAACAATAAAGCACACTCTTCTCTTTCAGCAAGCCAACTCATGCCTATGGCAAATCAACCCGAATGCGTGCAACAGTACATTCTCCGTAGTGTGAGAAAGCCTGGCAGTGTATTTCAGGAGGATGATATACAGAGAGCCATAGTGTGGACACAGAACAAGAAATGTGTATTGTGGAGCCAGTGAGTCAAATTAGAGTCTGTGATGGTTCAAAGAACCATACTTAGGAATAAAACAGGAACAAATTAACTCAATCATTCACATCAAAAGAATCTTTATTGCTATGTCTTTTATGAGCTTTGTTCAGGGTCCTCTGGTTACTGGATCAAAAGCTTAAAGGCCTCACCTGTAATCTAATGTTTTATGGTTTGTTACTATTTCATAATCTAGAGTATAAGAAAAATGTAATTAGTTCACTTTACAACAGTCCATTTTTAACACTGCAGCAGTTAATTACCCAATATCTGAAATATTCTTTTCTTCTTAAATTCTGACCATCGGTACTGATTTCCAAAGTATGGGTAGAGAAAGTAGGTAAAACGAAACTTAAAATTGTTAAATTGTATGTTAGCATTTATGAAAGCAAGTGTTATACTGTCAGCTAAAATTTTGTTTAGTAATTAGCTGTGCAAAGTCAAATAATAGCTGGAGGACATTTTGTATACAATAATATTAACCCTATGAGTGAAGTTCGATAAAGGTAATATTATATTAAATTTGTAGTATATGATTCCACATACATATATATAAACAAAGATGATGCAAGATACTTAGAATAACACATAGTTGTTCAATGATGGAAATTTCAAGAAATACACACTTCTGATTTTACAAGAAGAGAAATATAATTATTTAACTCTAGTTGATTAAGCATAAAGACGGATTACAAGTTAGGAAATAAATTAAAGCAAAGGGATTTCATTTTAAACCAAAAGATATTTGCTTTTCAAATGAAATGCTCTTGAGTAAAAAAAAATCTAATAGCAAATTATTATAAAGTACATGAAAACTCATGGAGTGGATTTTAATTTGTCAAAAACTTACTTTTATCCTCCTACTCAAATCTACTAGTGGTGAATGGTCAAATACATTTAAAAGGTAAAATGAAAGACACAGAAATGCTGGAGCTGATGCCAAATTTGAAAAGCCAGAAAAGGAAAAAATATCATTTGCTTATGTGCAAAACTGTTAAATAAACTCATTGCATATGTTTGCAAAGTCCCAGCCCATGTAGTTTTCCTACAAAGGCACAAGTCAGCCTCCTCAATGTAAGCTCACCTTTCAGAGACATCCAATTATGGCTTTCATTGCCACTTTTCTTCAGGATTTAAGTCCAAAAGAGATTATTAGCCTTACACTACATATCGGTTACAGTAAAAGCAGATGACAACCACATCCCGTAAATCATCGGTGTCCAACCCACGGCCCGTGGGCTGTGTGTGGCCCAACACAAACTCGTAAATTTACCAAAACATTATGAGATTTTTTTTGTGTGATTACGTGTCAAATGCCAAATAAAATCAATGTAAGTATGCTATCACTATTTGTACCCATGTGTGGCTTCCAGTGCGTCATCTTCCAAGTGCAGATAGTAGGATGGGCCCCAGATGTTATAAGTGCTCACGGAGGCAGTGATTATCAATAATATTTCAACCTCATTGCAGTGTCAGGCATTTAATGTTATTAGAAGTCAGGTAAGCATTCTTATTTGATTATTAAATGTCCTTCTACACCTCGCTGTGCCTCACACATCTCCTGCCACGCTTTGTAGTCAGCCCCCCACCTCGCCCTGCATCGGCAGCCAAGGGGGCTGTGGAAGGGCCCAAACCTTGCTTTCTATTTTCCTGCCAATTTTCATAATAAAAATAAATTAACTCCCTCATCCATTGTTATCTTTTTAATCCCAGTATGGCTTCTACAACATGTCAAAAGAAAAAAGAACCCTCAAAAAGAAAAATTACAGATACAGGAAGATTCTTCCCTGAAAAGTAGACAGATGACTACTTTTTTTGTTGAGGTAAATAGTAAGGCACTCTGCTTAATGTGTGGGGAATTTGTGCAAGTTTTCAAAGACTATAATTTGAAAAGGCATTATATGCAAAAATCATGCTGCCAAATTCAATATGAATGAAGGATTGTGTTGTAAGGACAAAATAGTGAGACTGAAAAAAGTCTGTCTTCTCAACAAAAACGTTTTCAAAAAGTTACAACTTGGGCAGATTCCACTGTAAATGCTACTTATGTGGTAGCATATTTAATAACAAAAGAAATAAAAACTATTTACTGATGGTGCATTTATTAAGCAATGTATAGAAAGTGTGGCGGATATAATTTGCCCTGGAAATAAGGGGGACATTTCTAAAATCAGTTTGTCTCACCAGACGATAGCCAGGAGAACTGAAGAAATTGGAAAACTACTGAGAGAAGTTGGGGAGTAAAGCTGCTAATTTTAAATTTCATGCTTTGGGGATGGATGATAGCACTGATGCTTTGGATATGGCTCAACTTGTCATTTTTATTGGAGGTATTGATATGACTATAATGTCACTGAAGAAATGGCTTCTTTAGTGCCATTAAAAGACACAACTAAATCAAGAGATTTATACGAGCAGTAAAAAATAAGTAAAGTGATTTTCTTCACCCATTGTCAACATATCTGGTAGAGTTACTGATGGTGCCCCAGTGATGGCAGGTAAAAGGAAGGGATTTGTAAAGTAATAGAAACAATGCAATTGCTGCCCCAAACTCATGTTTGATGAAGTACCATTGCCTACTACATCCATGAAATTTATGCACAAAAGCTTTAAAAATGCATAATGTCATGCAAATCATCATCAACACTGTGAATTTCATAAGAGCCAAGAAACTGAATCATCACCAGTTCCAGGAATTCCTTAAAAGTATTGATGCCAACTGCGGTGACATCATTTACTCTTTGGAAGATGACTAAGTTGAGGCCAAAAGTTGAAAAGATTTTATGATTTGTGACATGTTATCAAGTCATTTAAGGAATCAAAAAACAAACTTGTGCTGGAACTTAATGATAAAAACTGGCTTACAGAGTTAGTATTTTTAGTGCATATAACTGCTCATTTAAATGAGTTAAACATGCATCTTCAAGGTGAAAACCAACTTATCAATACTATGTTTCAAACCATAACTGCATTGCAAATGAAACTGAAATTAAGGCATGCTCAAATGAAGGCAAACCATTTTACGCATTTCGACATATTAGCTAAACATAGTCCTATGAACAGTGAAAAACATGCAACCTTGCTTTTTGATTTGATACAAGAATTTGAAAACAAATTTCAAGATTTCTGGTGAAATAATCAATATTTTGCTATATTTGTGACTCTATTTTCAGTAACAAAAATACATTACTTGCCAATTTTCAAATGATATGCATACAGCTGCAATCTGACATTCAACTTAAAGAAAAATTTGATTGTGTGTCTTCACTGGACTTGTATAGGTCCTGTCTTCCTGAAGACAAATGTCCCTTGCTTCACCGTCATGCCTTATTCATGTAATCAGTATTTGGCAGTGCTCACATTTGAAAGCAACTATTTTCAAGAATGAAACACATTATGAGTGAAATTAGAACCAAAATATCTGATGAGAACCTTGAGAGCTCAGAATTGCAACTACTTCTATTAAACCATATATTGATATATTAGTTTTTCAAATACAATATCAAACATCCTACTAGCTTTATGTTACACTCTTTTCTTTTACTTTTATAATAAAAATATTTTTAAAACATCAGTGACATTTTATTACTCAGATATGTACAATATCTATATTAGTGACTACAAACTTGGGACCTGCTCAATAATTTTAAGTGATTATTGAAAGGGCCACTTCATAATTAGGGTTATTATGCAAGCAAGGACTTGTTTACTTATCTGTGGTGGTAGATTTCATGAAAATCATTCATGGACCTTTTTTTGCTCGTCAATTTTCATTAGTGTTTGTGTGGCCCAAGACAACTCTTTTTCTAGTGTGGTCCAGAGAAACCAAAAGGTTGGTCACCCCTCCTCTAAATCTTTAGACTATGTATATTGGAATCACCTGAGTTGCCTGTTGTATCTATAGCCTATGTATCTTTAGCCTGTAGATACAACAGCCTATAGCCTGTTGTATCTATAGCCTATGTATCTTTAGCCTGTAGATACAACAGCCTATAGCCTGTTGTATCTTTAGACTATGTATATTGGAATCACCTGAGTTGCTGTTGTATCTATCCCACTCCTGATATACCAGTTCCTATAGCAGAGGTTCACAATACACCTTTTCAACAAGCATCCATGTTGATTCTTGGCATAATAATACTTAAGAACCTTTACTTCAAGCTAATATAATTAATTATAGTATGAAATATATAACCAGTGAAAAGGAAGTAAAAATGTAAACAAACATTAAAACTTTAATGACCTAATGACTGAATTTGTTTGTTTACAAAGTGAAATAAGAGTACCTCTAAAAATATTACAATATGCATTATGTGATATCAATGTAGCTCAAATCTCAAATAGATTTCAGCACTGTCTGAACATACTTTGTGCTTAGAAATTATCCTTTTTACCTTGTTCTCTCTTTCTTTTCTTTCTTTAAGAAAGAGCTAAACATTTGAGCTGATTTGCAATCAGAAAAATATAAAAGCACCATATATATGTTATATATCTGATTCCTACAATTTAATTTTTATCCAAAGCTATTCTTCAGGCTTTGTCATTCATAATGATAATTATACAGAAGAAAATAAAGTTGGGTAAGAGGAAGAGAGAAAAGTGAGTGGGGAACACTGTTGTAAACTGGTGGTCAGCAAGTATTTAATCTTATAAAGGCATGGTGACAAGTACTTTAATTTATCTTAATGTATTTCCTGTGTTGTTTCCTAAACATTGGTAGTTTCATCAGTAATATGTCAACCATTACTGTTCTCAAACTAGTAAGATAAATTGACTGATTTTCAAATAGTTCAGAAACACAATTTATTCTGATCCAAGATGGTGGAGGAGTAAGTAGAAGCTACACTAACCTCCTTCTAGGACCAATCTAGAATTACAACAAAATTGGAGAGAAATCATCCAGAATAACCGACTGAACACTACCTGGAGGAAAAAGCCTTATAATTAAGGACAGATAGAAGAAACCATTTCACCACGAGACTGATAGGAAGTACAGAGGAGATGCAAGAGGGCTGGCTGGGAGCCCATGAGCAGCCGCTGAAGTTCTGGAGAGTATTTCAGTGGCTGACTAGGTTCCCCCTGACAGGTGTGTGGTCTAAACTCCAAGCTGAACTTCTCAGCCTATAGCAACAGAGCCTGAAAGAAACCCAGGTAACATCCAGCTATGAAAAGTAGCAAAGTTTCTGAGAGGGCTGTAGTCACAAAGAGCCTCTCAAAGGGCCAATGCAAAAAAAAAAATTCATTTGCAGCCACTTATCCTGGGCTCTGGCAGAGGATAGGACAGAGTAGACTAGAGGCCTTGAAGAGAGCCTGGGGTTGGTGGCCCTGGAAAGAGAAAGGAACAGCTACCAGGATCCCAGTGCTGAGTCATTTCCCATACTGCAGCCATCTTGCTCAGGCAGAGCAATCATATCCAAGTGGCATCAGCCTAAAGGGAAGAAATAGAACTGCCCACAGGGATTACTATGACCTGCCCTGTGGTGCTTAAATCCTGCTGCTGATTACAGCCTGATTAGATTAACAACTGGGCAGTCTGATGGCTGATTAGTTCAATGCTAAGGCAGAAAATACAAAAGCAGCCAAAATGGGAAGACAAAGAAACAGACCCCAAATAAAAGAAGAAGAGAATTCTCCAGAAGAACTAGATGAAACTGAGGCAAGCAATTTATCAGACAGAGAGTTTAGAGTACTAATTAGAAGGATACTCAACAGCATGGAAAAAGACATTGGAACCAAAAAAAAAATCAGTCAGAAATAAAGAATGCATATCTGAGATAAATAATACACTGAAAGGAATAAACAGTAGGTTAAATGAAGCAGAGGATAAAATCAGTGTTTTGGAATACAAGGTAGAAAATTACTCCCAGGCAGAGCGGCCAAAAGAGGAAAAAAATTTAAAAAACGAAGAGAGTTTAAGAAACATTTTGGCAACATTAAGTGTAACAACATGTGTATTATGGGAATACCAGAAGAACAGAGCAAGCCGGGAAAAGAGAACCTATTTGAAGAAATCATGACCGAAAACTTCCCTCATCTGGGGGAGGAAAAAGTCACACAAATCCAGAAAGCTCAGAGAGTCTCAAACAAGTTGGACCCAAAGAGGCCTATACCAGGACACATATACCAGGACACATCATGGTGAAAATGACAAGGCTTAAAGACAAGAGAATCCTAAAAGACACAAGAGAAAAGTAGGTAATTACCTACAAGGGAGCAGCAATTAGACTGGCTGCTCCCTTGTAGGGGAGCAGATATTCAACAAATCAGATATTTGTTGAATATCTGATTATTCAACAAAACGGGCCAGAAGGGAGTGGCATGACATATTCAAGGTGATTAAAAGCAAGGATCTATCACCAAGGCTCCTTTACCCAGCAAGACTATCATTTAAAAGTGAAGGAGAAATAAAGAGCTTCCCAGACAAGAAAATACTAAAGGAGTTTTTTTTAACACAAAACTAGTACTACAACAAATGTTCAAGTGCTTACTTTAGGAAGAAAAAGGGAAAAAAAACAGAGAAAAACATTCTAACAATAACATGGAACTATATACATATCTATGAATAATCACTTTAAATATAAATGGCTCAAATGCTCCAACCAAATAACATAAGGTAGCTGAATGGGTAAGAAAACAAAATCCATATATATGCTGCCCCAAAGAGACACATCTCAGACCAAAAGATACACACAGACTAAAAAGAAAAGGTTAGAAAAAGATATTTTATGCAAATGGAAAAGAAAAAGAAGCCAGGGTACCAGTAGTTATATCTAACAAAATAGACTTTAAAACCAAGGCTATGGTAAGAGACAAAGGACACTACATAATGATAAAGGGAAGAATCCAACAAGAGAATATAACCCTAGTAAACATTTATGCATCTAACATAAGAGCACCTAAATATGTGAAAAAAATCTTGATGGACATAAAGGGAGAGATGGACAGAAGTACAGTCAGAGTCAGGGATCTGAACAACCCACTGACTTCAATGGATAGATCTTCCAGACAAAAAATCAACAAGGAGACAGTGACCTTAAATGAAACACTAGATCAAATGGATTTAATTGATATCTTCTGAGAATTTCAACCTAAAAAACCAGAATATATAAACTTCTCAAGTGCACATTGGAATGTTTTCTGGGATAGATCACATGCTAGAACAAAAAACAAGTCTCAATGAATTTAAGAAGATTGAAATCATATCAAGCATCCTCTTTGACTGCAGTGCTATGAAACTAGAAATCAGTCACAAGAAGAACACTGAAAAACACACAGATATGGAAACTAAATAGCATGTAATTAAACAATGAATGGGTCAACAAAGAGATCAAGAAAGAAATCAAAAGATACCTTGAAACAAATGAAAATGAGGACACAACAATCCAAAAATTGTGGGACATTGGGAAAGCAATCCTAAGAAGGAAGTTCATAGCATTACAGGCTTATATCAAAAAGCAAGAATAAACTTAAATAAACAATCTTAATTTACACTTAAAGAAACTTGGAAAGGAATAACAAACAAAGCCCAAAGTGAGCAGAAGGAAGGAAATAATAAAGAGCAGAAATAAACAAAATAGAGTCTAAAAAATGACACAAAAGATCAATGAATCCAAGCTGGTTCTTTGAAAAGATAAAAAAGATGAACAAACCTTTAATCACACTCATCAAGAAAAAAGTGAAAGGATCCAAATAAATAAAATCAGAAATAAAAAGAAAAATAACAATTGACATCAAATAAATACAAATGATTGTACGAAAATATTATGAACAATTATATGCTAACAAACCAGACAGCCTGGATGAAATGGATAAATTCCTAGAAACATACAATGTTCCAAAAATAAATCAGAAAGAATCAGATAATCTGAGTAGACAGATAACACATAATGGAATTGAAGCACTAATCAAAAAACTCCCTGAAATAAAAGTTCTGGACCAGATGGCTTCACAGGTGAATTTTACCAAACATTCCGAGAACTAACACCTCTCCTACTCAAACTATTTTATAAAATTCAAGAGGAGGAAAGGCACCCAAACTCATTTTAGAAGGCCAGCATTACCCTAATTTCAAAACCAGATAAAGATGCTACAAAGCAAGAAAATTATAGGCCAATATCCCTGATGAACATAGGTATTAAAATCCTCAATAAAATATTAACAAGCCAAATCAGCAATGCATCAAAAGATCATACACCATGATAAAGTGGAATTTATTCCAGGAATGTAAGGTTGGCATAACATCCACAAATCAATAAATGTGACTCACCACATAAGCAAAATGAAGGATAAAAACCACACATCATATGAATAGATGAAGAAAAGGATTTGATAAAATTCAGCATACATTTATGATAAAAATTCTCAGTAAAGTGGGAATAGAGGCAACATACCTTAGACATAATAAAGGCCATCTATGACAAGCCCACTGTCAGTGTCATACTCAATGGGAAAAACTACTCTTGTTCCATTTAAAATGGGGAACAAGAGAGGGATGTCTGCTTTCACCTCTTTTATTCAACATAGTACTGGAAGTCCTAGCCACAGCAATCAGACAAGAAAAAGAAATAAAAGGGATTCAATTAGAATGGAAGTAGTAAAACTGTCTTTGCAGATGACATGACACTATACATACAGAACCTCAAGGATTCCATCAAGAAGCTACTAGAACTAATAAGTGAATTCAGCAAAGTAGCAGGATACAAAATTAATATCCCTAAATCAGTTGCGTTTTTATATGCCAATAACAAACTAACAGAAAGGGGAAATTAAGAACACAATCCCATTTATAATTGCTTCAAAAAGAATTAAATACCTAGGAATAAATTTAACCAAGGATGTAAAAGAACTGTACATGGAAAATTATAAGACACTGAAGAAAGAAAGTGAAGAAGATATGAATAAGTGGAAGCAAATACCATGTCCAAGGATAGAAAAAATTAACATCATTAAAATGTCCATACTACCCAAAGCAATCTAGAGCAAGCAATTCCTATCCGGATTCCAATGACATATTTCACAGAACTAGAACAAATATTTAAAATATTTACATGGAGCCACAACCCTGCATAACCACAGTGATCCCAACAAAGAAAAACACATTTGGAGAAATTATGCTATCTAATATCAAACTATATTATAAAGCCATAGTAATCAGCCTGGTGCTGGCATAAAAACAGACACATAGATCAATGGAATGAAACAGAGAGCATGGAAATAAACCCACACCATTATAGTCAATTACTATTTGAAAGAGGAAACAAGCACATACAATGGGCTAAAAATAGTTTGTTCAGTAAATGGTGTTGGGAGAATTGTACAGACACATGCAGAAAAATAAAACTAGACCATCTTCTTACACCACACACAAGAATAAATTCAAAATGGGTCAAAGACTTAAATGTTAAACCCAAAACCATAAACATACTAGAAGAAAATATAGGCAGCAAAATCCTGGACATTGCTCATAGAAATTTTTTATTGGATATACCCCCCCCCCAGGGCAAGGGAAATAAAAGAAAAATAAATAAATTAGACCACATCAAACTAAAAAGTTTTTGCACAGCAGAGGAAATCAAAAAAATAAAAAGACAACCTACAGAATGGGAGAACTTTTTCACTGACGCATCTGGTAAGGGGTTAATATCCAAAATTTATAAAGTACTTACAAAACTCAACACCAAAAAAACAAGCAATCCAATTGAAAAATGGGTAAAATATTTGAATAGACACTTCTCCAAAGAGGACATTCAGATGTCCAATAGACATATAAAAAGATGCTCAATGTCACTAATCATTAGAGAGATGCAAATTGAAACCACAGTGAGATACCATCTCACACCTGTCAGAATGGCCATCATCAATAAATCAACAAAAAACAAATGCTGGTGAGGATGAGAATGTGGAGGAAAGGAAACCCTTTTAAACTGTTGGTGGAAATGCAAATTGGTGCAGCCACTGTGGAAAACAGTATGGAGATACCTCAAAACATTAAAAACAGATCTGCCTTTTGACCCAGCTATCCCACTTCTGGGAATATATCTAAGGGAACTAAAAACACTAATTTAAAAGAACATAAGCACCTCTATATTCATTGCACTGTTATTTACAATTGCCAAGATATGGAAGCAGTTTAAGTGTTCATCAATAGATGAGTGGATAAAACAACTATGGGACATTTACACAATGGAATTGTACTTGGCCATAATAAAAGAAGAAAATTTTACCCTTTGTCACAGTATGGATAGACCTGGAGAACATCATGCTAAGTGAATTAAGCCAGCCAAAGAAAGACAAATACCATATGATTTCACTTATATGTAGAATCTAATGAACAAACTGAAGTAACAAGCAAAACATACTCATAGATGGAAAGCAGATGACAGCTAGTGGGGAGTGGGGAGGTTGAGGGGGAAGGTATTGAGCAAAAAGGAAATAGGACTCATGGACATGAACAACGGTGTGATGATTGCTGGCAGGGAGTGGGGTATAAGGGCTACTTGGTAATGGAAAAAATACAAAAAAAAAGAAAAAGGAAAGTGATGAGTTACATACAAAAAATAAGAAACATAATTTAAACAAACATATGTTAAACCATTTTATATGTTCTCAATTTAACTATACTGTTAGGTTGGAGTCGCCCAAGACACCAGACAGACGCAGTGAGCTAAGGAGAGCAGGGTTTACTAGCAGGGAATAAGAGGAAAAGTGGAGCCAACCAAGGGAGGTTGGGACTCCTTCAGTTGTTCTTAGATCAGGGTTTCTAAATGCAAAATGCTGCAGTTGGGGTATTAGAGTCTGATTGGCTAGAGCTGGTTGCTGGGTGAAAGCTGCATCTGTTATACTGGATAAGCCAACCCCCAGACCCTAATCTTCCTGGGTAGAGTCTGCAGGCAGCTTCCCATGGTGCCATTTTCTCCCCTGGTGATTTTCATTACTCCTAGACCTGCCTACATCTAACGCATACATTTCTAAACTGGTCAATAGAAGGCAAGGAAAATATTTTTTTCATTTAGTAGAGAGAAAGAGACATCAATTTGTTCCACTTATTTATGCACTTTGTTGGTCGCTTCTTGTATGCGTCCTGACCAGGAATCGAACCCACAACATTTGCTATATTAGGATGACTCTCTAATCAACTAAGCTACCCGACCAGGGTTACCTGTCTTAGGTTTGCTAATTTTCCAAGAAGATATAAATAATAAACAGATCTCCATATGCCTTTGAGGTCATAGACTTTCAATACCAAAACCTGATAGGAACAAGCCAAACCAAAAAGGTGTCATAAACTCAAGAGCCTGGGGACAAAAAAACCAAGTGAAAATCATTCACATCCCTTTAAGTGTAACATAAGACCTTAGGACCTGGTCTGAAAATGATTTATGCAGGAATGAGAGGATAAAACTCAAACCTTTACAACTGACCAGTCCTTGCCCTACTCCGCAACCGGTTCAAAGCCATTGCCCTGCTTTAGAATCAATAACCCATAGGCACCGTCATGAGCATGGTTTTCACAATCACGGGAGGGTGTTCCAGTCTGCCCTGTACAGAACCAACATTTGTGGTCACTGTGGCTCCATCAGAATTCGTAACATGCCATTATTCCATACAAGTGCTTTTTAAAAACTCATTTTCCTTTAGTTCCTAAATTACTTGTTGACATTGCCCCTTTAAAAGCTTGATTTAGTGTTGTCTTCAACTTTGTGAATTTGCCTTTCAAGGGCAAAATGGCTTCCCTTTACATTTGTCTGAGCTGGTTGCTATTTACTCCCCAAATTGCCTCTGTTTGTGTTGAGGTAGCTCAACCTTCACCCTTTCTTACATTCATGTCTCCTTGGGGGAAAATGACTTTTGACAGCCCTGAAGACAATTTTGGGTTGATTTTCTTTCCTTGTATCCAAAGAAATGCAAGAAGGAGCTACTGGACCACTACTTACTATACTTTTCTGGACTTCACAATAAATATTTCATAGGCTTTAAAATATATATATTTAATGTTATGTACACTCTAACAATTAAAAAAGCAGGGTGGAAGAAAGGTAGTTTTCCCCTTTTATTTCACCCACATCATATAACCAATGATAATATTTTGGTGTGTATCTCTCCACTCTCTTCTCAAGACTTTTGCAAACTTATGCGAACACTGATTTACATATTTGACACTCACACTTCTCATTTGCATTTCTACATGTGGCTAGTTTTCCAAAATTTCTTTGCACTGGAACTGGAACTTGTTCAGATGTTTTTTTCCTAAATTTCCCTCATGATTCTACTTGTTTTCATTCAAATTATTCCCTGGGGACCTTGCCACAGGCAGGAGCAAAACTGCCAGCCTCTTTTTGTGTATCTGGTCCCTGTCAAACTGCAGTTGGCTACCCTCTGGGCAGGTTCAAGTATAATTTGGCCTCTTCTCAGAGAGTTTAAAGTGACTGGATCTAGTTCTGTGTGTGGGTGTAAAAGATCGCTGCGGTGTGACAACTGTCCCTTGCACAGGACTCATGGAACATTAGCTTAAGGCCAGTGCTATAGCAAGAAAATGATTCTAGAATTTGTGGAACAGATAGGGTACATTGGCAACTTACTTCTGGGGACCCAAAACATCTTAGCACTGTTCTATTGAAAGATTTTCTATCACCTGATGTGGTTTAAGCCATCATTCTAAGAACTAGAAAATTATGGGCTTCGGGGCAGGCTGATTTAACCCACAGGCGATGTGTTCTCCTAGAGCAACTGTGGTCAGTTAGCTAGGTGAACGGTACATGTAAAACAGATTGGGCAGCCACTGGGTGGCAGCAGGAATTTGATAAACATACTGCCTGAATATACTTTCTTACGGTTAGCACACTAAAAGACATTTTTAACAAAATGCCTTTTAATAGATAATATTCACTCAGTTCAACTCTCTTATGTAAACTGGTATATTCTATTAAACTGTGAGAAAATAAATGTATAGAACATTAAGTCTTATCATCCAATATTCAATGGGATATAGCAGATTTTTAGTATCACTCAGGATGACTTTCTAGATGGACATGAGCTGCTTTCCTAATTTAAAGTTGCCATTACTTTAAATAGCTTAAAAAAATCTGCTAACAGAAGTCTTATATATTCAAAGAAATCTCGAAGAATAGAAAGTACAAAGAATAAAATTTTAATTACTCAAAATACCCAGACTTAAATTAATCACTGATAGTTACTTGCTATTATATATTTTTTCATGAGGCTCTTTTATCATCTTTCTTAGTGAATAAATAACTCAGCTTTTTGTTAGGAGCCTAATAACATGAGCACTGAATGAAACTATGCCATCCGAGGACCTCACCAATATTAACAGGAAACGCACTGACTTGGAGAAACATTTACACTTTGTTTGTCTCCTTTTCTTCCTTTATTCAATGGAAATGATGATATACCTGAGGTTCAGGTGATGTCTGGGGAATGTGATGTTTACCAAGAGTACGTTTCCAACTGTAAAATGCAGGCTTTGGAAACAAAGGTGGGCCTTGGGAAAGAGGCGGGAATATGTTTCTTTGAATACCAGAGATTATTTATGATGAGTGTAATATGCTAAGCAGTTTACATGTATTGTTATTTCTCACGACAGTCCTGCCAGGTTACCATAATTGCTCCATTTAGGTGGGTTAAATGGTGACCTGACCTGTGTTCGTTCAACCCCAGGCCTCTGTCAGGCTGGGGCGGAAAGGCGCACCTGTACACAGGCAGATGAAGTTCCTTCCTGGAGCGATGCTTATTGTATTGCTGCTGCTTTGTCTCTTCGAACCGTGCTGCTTACAATGGCAAGGGAATACTTCCGCGCTGATGCTATTATATACCATAGAGTTAACTGAGAGGAGAAAATTAGACTTATTTGCTGTTTTGGTTTTTAAAAACTTTCTCACTTCAGTAGGTGCAACTATCAACTACAGTTCAGAAAGTTCTGTATACATTTTTCAGAGAGTTTTTTAAAATGTAATAAAATTCCCCACACAACAAAAACATGTCTCTGCCGACAGTTTCTTCAACTTACAGAAGTTTTAAAGCCACTCACAACTAAAAGCAGGCTATATCAGAGAAGACACTTCTGGAGCCGTTCATCCATGCGGACGTGTACCTAGAACCGTGTGGTTTAAAGGGCATCATCACCTTCCGATGTAGAAGGTCCTTTCCAGGTGACTTTATGTGTTTGACTCTTGCTTGCCTTACTGGAAAATAAGGACCATACCACTGTCCTAGCTCTCAGAGGTGGCTTTTGACCTAGCGAGGCACTAGATGATCTGGTACTTGAGGCTCTTTTAATATCTGGCTTAGTGAGTAAGTGATTCAACTTCTGTTAGAAGCCTAATAACATGGGCATTTTAATCATTCACTGGGAGAGTTACACTTTCTTCTCAAGTTGGGCCGTTGGAAATAGCTGACCCCATCAGTCATGCAAGAGTCTTGGTGAATGGAAGGTCTTGAAAGTTCATTATTTTGCCTTGTGTAAAAGGTTGCTCTTCTTGGACATTCTAAGAATCAGAGAGAATTTTATGTAAATTATCTACCACAGCACCCAGAGACTCAGGGCCTTACCCTGGCTTTTCTCTGGACCTGGAAGGCCTCTCCGTCAGATGTCCACCTGACATGCTCCTGCCCCTCACACGTGCAACTTGCTGTTCAAATATGACTTTCTATGTTAGTCAGCTGGGGTAAGCACAAGACACCATGGACTCGGGGGCTTAAACAACAGAAAACTGTCTGCTCACAGTTCTGGAAGTCTAAGATCAAGGTGTTGGCTGATTTGGACTCTGGTGAGAACTCTTCTCCTGATTTGCAGATGTCGCCTCCCTGTTGTGTTTTTACATAGGGAGAGGGGGAGAGAGAGAGAGAGTGTGAGAGCGAGCACAGGAACTCTGGTATCATATTCAAACTTAGGGCTTCACCCTGACTGGCGTGGCTCAGTTGGTTGGAGCGCCATCCCATACACCAAAAGGTTGAGAGTTCAATTCCCACCTAGTCAGGGCATATACCTGGGTTGAGAGTTTGTATGGGGGGCAACCAATTGATGTTCATCTCTCACATCAATGTTTCTCTCTCTCTCTCTCTCTCTCCCTTCCTTTGTCTCTAAAATCAATGAACATAGTTTTTAAAAAAGGTTAGGGCCTCAACATATTACTTTTGGGGGTCAACATTCATCCCACTGCACTATCTCAGTGAGACCGTCTCTGGGAATCCTATATGCATTTACACCTTCCATACCACAGTATTCTTTATGCCCTTACTAGGCTTTTTTCCCTTCACAGAACTTTCCATTTTTAAACATACTACGTGTTATATATTTATTTGCTACCTGTCTCCTGAAAGATGAATAATAATGCAGGGATTTCTGACTCTTCATTTTGGCACCTTAACATCCAGGACAGAGCCTAGTGTGGAGGAAGCCAACAATGTAAATACTGCTGGGCACGTGAATGACAACCCCACGTTCTGCATGATGGGAGCTGCTAGAAATATCAAAATAGTTGAGATACTATACGTGCTCATCAGTAGGTTTCAGTCCGATTACATACACAAGGCTCACTGTGAATGAATGGTAGCTCATTATCACTATAAACTAGAATCAGGAGATGATTGAGTAGGAATGGAGAAATCTGTATTGTGCACAATCCCGGAAGAAATTTGTTTTCCATGCAGGAGTTAACCTCCTCAGATCTGCATAAATCTATTTGCTGAACTATGGGTCAAGAAATCAGATTTCTCGTTATTAAAATTATCATTCATTCTTGGTAGTATTTACATAAGCCAACTGCAAACCAGTAAGAACAGATCAAATCTATGTGCTGAAATACATTTTAAATATCCATCCTTATAGGCATTTTATATGCAGAAATCTCCCCTGTGACATTTTAATAAATGACCATGTATACAAATAGCCAATTGCATAGCTTAGGTTCTCCTTCTGATAAATTAGTTTGATATTCACTTTTTAAAAACTGATTTACTCGATTTTGACCAAAAAACTTTCTAAGTAAAGTCATCTCAACTTTTGTTAAGCTTGCAAAGGTATTTTTAAAGCATTCCTTTATTAATCTGAATATAAAACAATAGGGAAAATAATCTCTAATTTAGCTGGCAGATAACATTTATTTTCCTGCTAAGGTCTAGTGACAAAATAATGTTAATGAACATTGTACCTACGACTCCAACAGTGGAACCAAAGAGAAATGAACAGATGCTGACTTACCTTCTCTGGTGAGTCATTCAGGGCACGGAACCACAATCCTGAAGCAAACCAGACCATCTGTGCTGTTTTCTCCAGATGAGCCAAACCATTTTCCCTACAAAGGAGTTTTTATTTCTTTTTATGTTTCTATTTTGAGAAAGCATAATTTCTCCAGTGCAAGCTGCAGAAATGTACTTTCTTCTTGTACTCTGTTGCCCAAATATTTTGATTTTGAACCAAAAGTAATCATGAAGTTAAATGATGACTTCAAAGGACATTCATTTTTCCAAAACTCCCATTTCCTCCATTATTTCCCTATCCACACCCAAGTTGTTCTGGGACATAGGATGTTTCCTAGAAAGGCACTTTCGCATTGCATTTTTTAGGGCATCCCTTCCATTTTATATGGCAATGTTTCATGGTACGATGCTGATGTACCCTGAAGAACTATTTAGTAACATTTTCCTTGAATAACCAAGTCATCAGTAAAACCTTGTATCCACTATAATGCAGCATCTAGCATAGAAGCGGTGACCAAAATAATGTTTGCTCATTGAATGTTGGATTAACCCTGGCACCGAAGGTGCCCCTGTTGCTGGAATCTCCTTTCAGGTCCTGAGGCTCAAGGAGCAAGCTCAGCAGTGAGTGAAATGACGCACTCGTTTTAAGTGGAAAGGGATGTTTCCAAGGGATCTCCTCTTGGAAATGACAAATGTAATTCCTCACCCAATCTAACCTTATCAAATTTATGATTGCTTTGACATATCTTCCAAAAGTTACTTATTAAAATACTTAAAATATTAGCTTGCTAGGTGACTTTAAGCAAAACATGGATAAGTAAGAGGTGATGAAGGGAAGTGCTGTGGGAAGACAGTGAGTCAGACACTTGAATAGGAATGAATGTGAGCAACCTGAAGTCATGCCCTGATGGCGGTGGCATAATGACAGACAGGAGGGCTGAGGCCGCTGGGTGCTACAGAAGAGGCTTCTGCGTAGGGCACAGCCAGCATTCACGTTCCCAGTTCCCGGGCTGGAAAGAATGAAGCAGTCAGAGCCACTTCACTGGTCGGGGTAGGCTGAGGAAAATATTGATCCAGGTGAAGCTTATCTCCGACACTGTATATCCTGGTGGTATCTGCTGGCTCACTCTGGTACGCGTTCTCATTAACCCCAGTGACCACAATGTTCTCTCCTTTCTTGTGACCACCAGCAGAGAGGGATATTTTTATTTCTCAGAAGTATTGGACAAGGCAGTGTGGGCTCTCTGATGCCAATCCCAGCTTGCAAACTGCATGTGCAGAGCTCACTCTTGGTTTTCCTATCTGAACCCTATTGAATAACATGAAGAATCAGAAGCAACGCCTTTGTCTTTAAGTTAAATAATAATCCACGTTATAATATATATCAGGACACTGCTAATTTTTTTGCTATAGCCTCTGTAATATGATTTGACTTTTTAGTATAGGAATATGTATTACATTGATGTTTAAAAAGTATTAGAAAGTCAATGAACATCAAGGGCACGAGGCACCACAAACATTGCTACAACATGTTAACTTAAGAAATCAGTTATTACCAACATCTAATCAAATGCCTAGAATCATGTAAAAAAAGAGCTTGGGACAGATCTCTAAGATGTGTCAAGGACCATACCCCTTACAGAGATCCTTATTGGGGAAGGCTGTATCTTTATGGATGGTCCCTAAAGATAGGGCCCTTGGAATGGATGGTTCCACTTCAAGGGAAATGACCCAGATGCTGACGGGGAAGAGCACGGCCCCTCCCCAACGCCATTGCCTGAAACCGCCAGGCTGGGCGACCCAGGCTCCTCTCGAGATTTCGTCTCACCCAGTGACAACCCGCAGTCTGTCTCACTGCACCTGGTACATGTCTTGGCTACACTCTTGCCACCTTAAAATTATTTTAACACCTTTCCCACTAGTCTATAACTTCTTTCAAGCTTTGGGCCCTCTGATTTGCCTCAGAATCCCTGACACCTAGTAGTCTTTGTAGAAGCTGTTGTGTCTTACAGCAAGTAAGAGAATGGCCTTCGGTCTCTGGAAAATCCTTCATATTCCGGAGCTTAGCTGTGTGTTCTTTTATTTAAACTCTCTAAACTTCAGTTTCCCCATTCATAACACAGATATAAGAACAGTGCCTACACAACGCTATTTTTCTTGGGATAAATGTACCTATGAAATGCTTTGTAGCACTCAATCCATAGAATTTCAAAAGTATTATCTGTTATTTTCTATTAAAGACAATCTGCCTTTTGGGAACCATGTTGGAAATTTGCCATATTTGGTGCGGGATGCAGTTAAATCTCTAAAAGTTCCCATGTTCTCTCAGCATCGAAGAATAAGAATTTGGAACACAGTGTTTTCCTGAATTAAAGCCATAATTTGAAACTAGATGGAGTTTCCATTTGCATGCTTATGATAAAATAATAAAGACTTTCGGACAGAAAATAGGATGGGTCTTCTGTGACCCCCGGTGCCCAGGACCTTGTCTGGGAGCAGCTGGTGCTCCTGCTCCTGCACTTCCAGGGAAGTGTCCCCAGGACAGAGAACTCGGAAAAATCAACAGTGGGTAAGTCCCGGATACTACATTGTGTTTGAGTCACCTTTGAACCACTCCTCAATGATTTCCTTAAAAAACATTTTAAATGAGATTGTAGATGGAAATTTTAGCTTAAGGAAAGTATTGCAGAAACAAACTTTCCCATAAATGCCATGGATCTGCTAAGTATAAATCATGACTCAATAAAAGCAGATTCAGGAGCGCCTTTGTTCACAGAACTAATGCCCAGCTCGTCCTAACAGGGCCATCTCTCCTGGTTTGTCTGGCAACTTTTTGGCTTGGCTGATGCTTTGCAGGATCGTTAAATATTTTCAGTACAGCTTTACTTATAGTTAGGTACCACATGAGGCATTATTTAATAAACCTGAAGAGAAAACTAAAACTATGTGTTTTAAATGAAATGGCAAAAGAAATTAGCTCTTACTCTGCAAATCATGTGATCTCCCTTTATTCAGTGAGAGTAAATGGTAATTAACTATACTGGCAACTTGGATAAAAGTTTCTTTAAGAAACCAATTCATGGCTCAATTTAGATACAGATTAGATGTGACACTGGGTTGCTCCAGCTTCTCATTTCTGCATATGACTTTGGATAATTGCATGTGATTTGAACTTGAAATATTAAATCTAGGCAGTCTATAACTAAAGATTTACAATAATTTTGTGGAGTGGGAAGCACTTCCTAGGATTTCTGTTCAATTGTGTTTTGCAGAAGGAAGCCTCATAATGCCATACCAACCACTCTCCTAGCTAGGTTCTTCCAAGACAGCATACTCACCATTGATGAAAAAGGAGTATCCGTGGGAAAAGTGACGAATCACTGGGGAAACCACGTGTCCTCAGATAAGCACTACGATGGATACAAATGAACACTTTAGATCCTAAGAGCAATTGTTACTCAATCAGGCTACATTAATATGTTAAGAAAATAAATGTTTATATAAAATCATAGAAGTGTACTTCTTTTATGAGAATAAATGAATTAAAACATATAAGGCATCCAGATCCATTTTAATAAAATATCACTTTAAAGAATGCTGCACTGTATAAACTTCTCTAATAAATTTTGGAAGAGATGATACTGGTGAAGCAATGCAAACGAAAAAGTCCCATAACCCTAAGTAAAGAAAGCATTTTGTAAATATTTTAATAGAAAATATAGGACAAAAAAGAATGTCATCATTAGAGTGAAAATAATTCAGTGAAACTTAACTATCTGCCATTGACTTACTTCGATGTGTTAAACTTTCATTATTATAATTCTTTTAGGAATAATTTCCATTAAAATTTAGTTTTAGGAGGAGTAAAAAGCATGTTTTATTCTTTTTCTTCCAAAAGTAAACATCCTCTTTCGCCATCTGGTGGCTAAAGACAACATTTTCCATGTGGATAAAAATAGCTGAACTCAAGATTTAACGGCTAATTATGTTTAAAGCTTCTAATTCATCTCACTGTAAAGATATGCATACATTTAACCACTGTAAACATAACTGAGGCAGTTTTGTTATGAGTTCCTAGCACTTTATTCAAATAACCCAAGCTATAATATTTAAGCCGAGATTAAAAATATTAATGAGGGCCAATTTAAAAGAATTTGTGAAAGTTAACTCATTTGGAAGGTGAAAATTAAACACGGTAGCAACAATTTCTTCAACTGTCTTTCACTATAAGAATGAACAAGATCTTTATGAAAACAAGAAGATCCAAACATATTTTTAAATGATAAGCACAGTAGATAGTTAATTTCAAAGAGGTGTCAGTTTGGTTTTTACTGTTCTAACAATAGTTGTAATCATTTGCTGACAATTCACTACACCGGGGAGAATGGGTAGATAATTTAACATCAATCCTTTGTCTTCTCTATAACATTTTTCTTAAGTAAAATTTCCAGTGCGTTTATTAGTACATTTTATGCATACAAACTACCTTGCTTCACAAAAGAATCAACAATAACAATTCTTTAGTGTTTAATTTCTTTATTTTCTCCAGAATAGTTTAATATTGAAACCCAAATTGTTATTTTTTGAGAAAGGGAAAAACAGAGAAACATGAAAAGACAAACATTTTGTTTAACTTATGGTTTGTGAGCAGTCACTTTTGTAGGCAACACTTTTTCTCTTTGTAGAAAAGAAGAAATAAAAAACAAACAGCACCATTAAAGAATGCATGATCCCTGAATTCTAAACAAAATACTGTCTAAAAATTGTTTCAATGCTTATTACACTCAGTCAAATTTAGTCAGGTATCAAAGCAAGCGTAACAGTTTTAAATTGTAGCAGTCTTGCTGAATTCACCAACTGCTCCCCCTTCTGAGAATTTCACACACCTTTTCTGAGTTTTTCCTGTGGGAGTAATATATTCTTTGGTAAAGGACTGAAGGAGGGTTTTTCTTTTCTTCTGCTGATAAAATGTCCATGTATGTTGAGGGTCTTCCCCTCAATCTGTGTTTGTCATGCATGTTTTGTTTGGGTTGATTTCACATTTTCCTGTTACACTGTAAGAGTAATACCGCCTTTAAAAAAAAGGCATTAAATGGCTAATGTCAAACAGATGTAAACATTCAGAATACTGACCAAAAAAAAATACACACAAACACACATTTAAAAAAAGAAACTGTACTGAAAATATGAATCCGATCAGGTTTCCATGAAGCAGGGGAAAATACAGCAGTACAAGAAAATTATGGCAACCAAGTAAAGCACTTTCTCTGTAACATTCATGAACAGTACAAATACAACAAAGTTTTCCTACCATCTAAATTATTCTGCAACTATCAAATATAGTACAAAGCGAAATAGTATGTGCTATAAAAAAAAGCAGCTCCTTTAAATTATCGTAAAAATGTTTTTTGTTCGCTTTACAGTGACAAAGCATGAGGACTGAAGACGACAAGATTTTTATATTCAGTGACATTTTGGCTACGTAGGCCCCTGACAGTCTGATGAGTTCCTTTGCTAGGACTCTTCACATTGTTCTCTGGAAACACAAATGGACAGTGACTCTGGGCTCTGTATGTTCAGCGGGCTCATTCCCACCAGGCAGCCAGCACGGTGCTTGGCCTTGACACCAGAGAGACGATGCAGCCCTAACCTCAGCTTCAGCTTCTGTAACCTCGGTCTTTACCAGACCCAGGAGGAACCAAGGCCATTGCAACTTCCTCTTTAGAAATTGCGGGCTGCAGCATCGAGTATTCTTACTCTTGACTGCCTTATGAAGCACCTGTGCCCATCAGCTTGTTTGTTTTTGCATGTTTATTTTGAAATGAGTAGGACTATCCAAGGTCTAGAAGTCAACTAAACCTTCTATAGCTCATCCTAGAAACACATATCACCACAAAGTCTTTATAGCAACCAGGCTCAACCTCATAGGTTTTTCAAGTTTTCTTTTTCAAACTAGGCCTTAGCAGGGAAATATTATAACTAATGATGCTCAGTTCACCAACATTTCTGCTATTCTCACTTGGGGGGAAGGACATTATTTTCATTTTGAAAATGAATTTGCATCAGAATGTTCTTATTAACATGCCCATTAACTACCTAAATGTCTTTACACACCTCAGGCATATGCATATCATATAGGAGGGGGATTAGGGAATAGCTGTTTTCTTCCTTCCCTTGCTCCAAAAGTGCTACTTACGGAAATACATCCTTTGTGATAAAAAAAAAATTACATGTCACATGTGCAAGTCCTATTCCTGATAAGGATAGCATAGTGTCCAACAATCAGGATAATGCACACACTAAAATTTGCACATTACACTACAATAACCATGTAGTAAATAACATATTCCATTTGCACATAGGCAGACAGCTATGGGAATCAGGATACTAAGAACCTACTCACCTAATCCAAATATACTGGCCTTTGTATACACAGTAAATGGACAATTGTAAAACATCTGGCCCAATTTTTAATTCTGAATTTTTTTCTTTCTTTCCATTATTTTTTAGCCCAAAGATACTAATTTTTTCAGTAATCAAAATCATATGTGAACATTTGAAATTTAAACTGGGGCAAAAAAAATGAGCAAGGGCATAGAAGAATTATGCTCTTTGGACCTGGTGGATAGAATCCACCCACAATCGACAACTGATCTCCCAACCTATTACCTGAAAAATCAAAACGTACGGAAGGACACTTTTCTTTACTCCCAGTAAGCAACTTGCAGGCAGTGTTCCATACTGATGGAACAGGTAAGGGGCTCAGAGTCCCATCAGCCTCAACTGCGCCTCGTATACAGAGTGCAGAGGTTTTGTCGAGTTTCTTTCAACACCGTGTCAGCTACTGTTAGGATAGGTTTGCTCTGCTGGTGTGGGCAGTATCTGACACCGGTAGAGCAGCAACTGAATTGGGAAGGAGTTGGCGTGCAAGTGTCTGTGTTCAGGGACGCCCCTCTGTGGGACGAGGGCATGATCTTCTGAACCCAGATGACATCAGAGCCAGGCAGGCCACTGAGACACCATGGACGAGGGTGCCACCCAAACCACCCAGAGCAGAGTGAAGCAAGGATCCACTGGAACGTAGGCTGCATTCCTTGGGAAAGGGCTGGTTAAGTGCATTGCTTTGTTTTTTGTTTGTTTGTTTGTTTGTTTTCAGTTGTGAGTTAATTTTGTTAATTTTCATGGGAAAAACAGAAGTGACAACACTGAAGCACCAAATTGCAGCCACGACGGCAGGCCTCTCTTTGCTTTTCTTGTTTTTTAAGATCAAGTATGTTTCACTATCAGCAATTTGTTAATAAAAATGACGTTTCTGTCACCTAGCAAAATTTGGCAACATCACAATAATAAATATGAAAGGGAAAAAAAACATATACCATGGCTGACTACTATAAAAAAAGAAATCACAAGTGTTTTTTTCCCCAGAAATGTAATTTCTGTTCATTCCAGTTAATTTTTAAGACGTGTTTTAAGGGAATGTCAAAAGTTTACATCGCTTAGGATGACCCCATGTGAAATCCCTGTCATCCTCACAATGACAGGTGATATTTTACCCCCAGTTTTTTAAAAATTCTACAGTCGCACTCAATCAATGGGTTACAGACACTCCGTATTTTGTGCTCTGTAATCAGAAGTTTAATGGGTGTGGTTTTTGTTGTCTTTCATCTTCCCACAATGTGCATGTGCTTTTGAACTTGCATTAGGGAACAGAGCCTCCTGAACTAAAGCTGTTCTCTTGCGTGAGGGTGGCCAAAGCATGTGGAATGCAGCTCAAATACTCAACACTCAGACTTCACCGGATAAACGCTGAGGACGAGTTGTAAGATGCAGTATCCCTTTGTCAAAATCAGTTCCACTCCCCCAGATATGAAGTATGTACTGAATTCACTTGAGGGAGGAAAAAGCATGCAATGCCTAGAACAATTTTTAAAATAAGTGTAACTTCAGAGTAAAATAGAATCATATAAATTGTGAATCAGGAGGAAAAAAATGGTTCAGAAAAATATCAACACTTCAGCCTTTTGCAGTCCCTTTGACCATCAACGACAGTTTAAAAAAGAGATGGTCGGCCTTCAAAGCTGGAAGCCAGAATGCACCGGTGTCATCACTAAAGGTCCACAATTATGTCACCCAAGTTTTAATACCTAGTGTTGTATCAGAGTGAAGGCAATGGACCAGTATCTACATTATCAGCCCCCTTACACGAGTTTGCATACATTGCATTTTACTTATTTTTAGGACTTTTTAAAAATTCTTGCTCTTAAAGGCCACACATGAGCTCTGAAATCCTCTGGGCCCAAGGCTCTCTGTTGGCCAATGGATCCTGCTTTGTCAGGTCCAAGGGCTCCAACCGGGTCACTGGGCATGCGGCCCGCACGGCAATTTCCGGCCGAAGACACATCTCACTATGATGTGGGAACAATGTCCAAGGCCAGTACAGACATTCTGCCAGTCTCTGAAAAGAATAAAAAGGGAGGAAAGAGAATAAGGACAGTGGAGTTTAGTAGTGGCATGCCTCCTTTAATGTATCTTTTGTGATATGAGTAAATACAAGGAATCAAACATTTAAATCGGATTCCTCATTCCAAATATGATTTAATCACTGGGGTCAAGGTGCGTCCAAAAGAGTCCATGGTGAAAGCCCTCGCTGTGATGGTTCATCTACAGAAGGACACATCACCCACCCGAAATCCCTTTCACTGTTCTCTTTCTGCACCTGCATTTCTGGTTAGTGTTAAGTATTTAAAAATGTCCTTTTCCTATCTACACCTGAATTTCAAAAGAAGAAACAAAACCTGATGTGCTAATGACTGGTATACACATGGACAAAAATTTCCCAGGCCTGGGAAAGGCAACTCAGTATGTCGAGACATGCCGTGAGCCACTCGGATGGGAGGGAATCTCTCCTTCCCCAAAAATGCAAAAAAAAAACAAAACCCAATAATAATCCCACAAAGATATCTGTCCCAAAATAAAATAAATTAGCACAATATAAAGCACTGAGTTATTCAATTTGTTGCTGCTGACGCTGTGGGGTTTTCCCATTGTTGACAAGGGATACTGCATCTTTCATCCAGCTCTTATCGCACAACCAGGCAAGCTACACAGAGTTTCGAAGGACCTATGCAGTCGTCATGGCAGAAGGCCCCACAGCCTTTGCACACAATCATGGCTTTCAGCCGGCAAGAGCATTTCAGTTCCAATTCATCCGCGTTGCTGCTGTCGGCAAAGTTCTGAACAGGCATCTGAGCGTTCTGACCGGGCAGGCCTGTGGCAGGACTGGAGCCACTTCCCAAAATCCCAATGGACTTTTCAATGGCAGAGGCTGCCCTTTTGAAGCTCGTGCTACCAAAGTGTATTGTTGGATAATTTCCACAGAGCTGCTGTTGTTGCTGCACCTGCATTTTCTGAGCAGCTAATTGGGTAAAAGGCTTTTGTGGCTCAGAAAGCAAATAGGAAGAGAAATCTGCATTCTTTAGCGCAAATGCTTTTAACTGTTCTTTCATTTCATTCTGGTCATAGGAAACTTGTTTCATGCCCAGTTCACAGCTGCTGCCTAAACCTTCCTCAAAAGAAAGAGGTTCCGATTTTATATTGCTACATATGCCCGTGGACTGTGGCCAACTAAGTCTCTTAGTGGTTTCCATGGTAACCGGGGGTTGTTTTTGATCGGCTGGGACTTCTGCATTAGGAAGAGGTGGAGGTAGTGGAGGTGGTGGTGGGGGCGGAGGGGGCAAAGCCAAGGGTGGCGGGGGTGGTGGTGGGGGCGGTGGGGGCTGCACTAGTGCTTTGCTTGGCATTGCGTGTGCAGCCCCTCCCACGTCATCGCCTTCCTTGATGGGCATATTGGGGGATAACATGTTGGCTAACCTTAGCTGGTGAGGTCCTGAAGAAAGGCCCACCTCTCCCAGTCCCTTTTGTTCAAGATGCCTACTGAAGGCAAATGCATTGCAGCCCACTGGGGCCTTGGCAGAGGCCTGTAACAGAGCCGCCGTTGGAATGGGGCCCCTGGCAGCCATGGGCATTTGGTAAAACTGCTGTCTGTGTGAGGTACCGGCGTCAGGATGGAAGCCGCCATTCTTGTCCACGTGAAACAGGTTCTGCTGGAAGCTGCAGGAGGGGAGCAACCGCTTCTGCTGCTTGACCTCAGGGCTGTGAGCAATCCTGTTCTGGATGGCGTGCTTGCTCAGCCACTCTTGCTTAAAGGGCTGGCTGTGTCCTAGCTGATTCAGGCTGGAGTTGATGACGCAAGGCACGCCTTTAACATCCGGCTCCACCAACAGTCTCCCTGGTTCACATTTAACTTGAGTGTGCTCCCCCACAGTCCTGGCTACTCTCTTTTTGGGGTGGTTTTCTCGCTTTCGCATTTGGAGTGGTGCAAGAGTCCCCGCCAAGTAGCCCTTCCCGTCTGGGTTTGGAGAGCTGGACGGCATTTCAACAACGTTCCTCTCTGGTGCTGTTTTACCCACTGAGGTAGTTTGAAGAGGCAGAGGAAGTCTATTGATTTCGAGCTTGGCTCCCAGTCTGGGCTGTGGCAGCACTTTTTCCAAAGGCAGGTTGCCCTGTAGCAACTGCGTCACCAGTGGGTTATTCGCCTCCACAGAGGACAGACGGCAGCTTGAGCCCCCGGCACTGGGAACTCTTTTCAGGGTGTCTGTAGCCAAGGAAATCACCTCTTCCATGGGACCAGAGGTGGGAACCTTCGCGTTCTGCGACTGTTGCACATTAGGAGCTGCCTCTGTGGCTGGAGGTGGCAGCTCTGGCGCTGGGAAGTCCTCAGTGTCCATCCTAAAGCCCTTTTCCACTTCATGAGGTTCAGATTTCACAGGGTGGGCGACACTTGTGATGAGATTCCTAGGGTGAAGCTCTGACATGTGCGAGTAGCTGGCATGTTCAGTTTTAATAGCCTTTGGACAGCTCTGCTCTAGGTATTCCTTCTGTTTACTTGAGCCCGAGTGATTAACCAGAGGCTGTCCGTTGCTCCTCAGGCCCTCGTCACTCCAGCCAAGCCGGTTGCCTGGGTTATATTGATTGCTACAGGTTGTGTCTGCCTCACTTTTGAAGGTGGTCGGGCCCCGTGCCTGCTCAGCAAAGCTATTACTAGGAGCAGTCACCTCATTTAATTTCTCTGGAACAACCAGGGGTACTTCTCGGAGACTCGTGCAGGGGGCCTGCAGCGTTTTACTGTCTTGTTTCGCTGCACAGGTCGCAATGAAACTAGAACCGTGATCTGTGCTTTCGTTGGCAACCGGCTCAGGCCTGCTAATAACAGACACCTGAGGACATGCCATGGGCTGTATGGCCGCCTCTGTCCTCACCGACCTGCTCTGGATGTCCAAGCTGGCTTCTGCGCTTTCAATGGAGACGGTCAGAGACAAAGTGGAGGTCAGCGTGGTGCTGTGGTCAACGATGACTTTACATGGAATCGATCTGTTTATGGCTGCTGGTGCAAAGCCCCCCGAAGGCTGCTGAGGTTTCCCAGAATTGTCTGCCCTGTTTCGAGACCCTGAATTTTTGTCCAAGCTTTCAGCATTTAACTTGGGAGGACTGTTGTAAGAGTTTATTGTCAGCATGCTTCCAGTAAACATTGCGACAGGTGGGCATGCAACCAGAGTATCAGTGCTGCCCACTGAATCCCTGCAGCTGAGGGCTGCTCTCACAGTGGCCCCCATGGACGTGGTGGCCTGTTCTTCACTCCCAGGCATGGCTATCTTCTCAGGAGGAAATCTGTTGTTAATTCCTGTCGGGGGAATCAAGACAGAACTAGTGGAGAGATGGTTTGGCAAGTTATTTCCAATGGAGGGAGTTGGCACGGAGGTGTACTGACTGGAGACTAAGTTACCAGCACTGCTGCTTGGTATGAGCAACTGCTTGTCATCCGCGGAGCCCGATACGCTAGCGCCCCCGGCAGTAGTGGGAATGGGAGTACTTTCTATGCATTTTGGTATAATGGCTATGCATGGAGTGTCAGTTCCCTGGATGGTTTTTAACATGCTTATATTACAAGCAGAAATTGTAGTGTTTGTATTATCAACAGACATTAGAACAGAGGATTTATCAACAGAACTCACAAAGGGATGTTCTTTAATTGCTCCCGACATAGCAGTGCTGCAAACAGACACGGGGACAGAATTTTTATTAAAAAGCACGGGCACACTGCTAGTTGCAGAAGAGGTAGATGAAACAATTTTCTCAGATAAATGGGACACAGGTATATTCTCATTGGAACTCTGCACAGACAAATCAGTGGCAGTTTCTGGAAGTTTGGCTGGGTTATGTGACGGCTGTAATACGGTGGTGGCCTCCCGAAGGTGCACAGACTTGTTGCTTGGAGATCTGCAGTTTGGATTGACAATAATGACACCAGTTGTAGCCTCGATTTTTGTTTCAGGGGTAGAAGAAACTTCTAAGCTTGGAGGGCCTTCCTTTGAGCCAGGTGGAGGTAACCGAGACTCCTTAGTGTTCTGGAAGAGATGGGTTCGGGCTTGATGCTTTGCGAAGAGCTTTGCCTTTGTCTGCTCTTTGATATGTGCCAGGGTTCTTGCCTTTCCACCCTCTCCTGGGCTCCCCATGGCTCCAGAGACGATACTCGCTGCTGCGGCTACAGCAGCAGCAGCCGCTGCTTCTCGCTGGGCCCTTGCTTGCTGGGCTCGAGCCTTGATATCTGCAAGGGTCCTGGCTCCCGTGTTCCTCCCACCACTGACGGATGTGCTAGGGGATGCTCGAGACTCTGGTTTGGAGACTGGTTGGCTCTTGATAATGAAAGGTGGCCCAATTTTGGAAAGCTGGATCTACAAGAAGGGAGAATGGAAAGATAAAGTGCTTGGTCCAGGATCACAGAGAAGACACATGGCACGAAACAATGCAAAGAAGAGTAGCTGCATTTTCTCGTAATGTGGTATTAACTATACCTAAATTCCCAAATGGGTGATTAGGGTACCAAGGAACATGAAATGCAGCATGAGTGTGAACATTATAAACTTTAATCTCTGTTTACTCTATGAAAACATCAACTGGTGACTTCATTTTCCACGGAAATGAAACATTTTCTTAATGCCTCATATAAATGGAAACAAAGTCCATGTCTCTCAGAATGAGGTGATCCAAAAAGACTGAGGAATATTTAGCTTTTAAATTATCTTTCCCTGCTGGCATGAAAATCTGGGACCTCAACTCTACTTGAGTTTATCGGTCTAATTTGATACACACACACACAAAGCCCTAGCTAAGAGGTCAGGAGATTAGCATTCTCATCCTGACTTTGCTTGAAGAAACTCTATGATGCCAGGCAAATCACTGTGTCCTTCAGAGTCTCCAGTAACATCCGTGAGGCAGACATCCTATAGTGCTTGTGTATTCTTCTATCACCTAGCATGCTGCTTTATCCATATGTAATAAGCACACAGACAGAGTTCGTAAACTCAGGTGTAAAACGAGACCAGTTATTTCTGGTCTATTTCCTTCCAGCACTGTTATAAAGATGGAACTCTGGCTTTGTTTCTTCTTCTTTTTTTTTTTTTTTTTTGCCTCTAAAAGGAAGTATGGGTTAGGCTGTTTCTTTGGATTGTGGTAATCCACAATTTGCTGAACTTTGTAAAGGTCCCTATGCACACTGTTTACCTACTCATGCTAATTAAGAAACTAATAGTCATCACCAAATTCATGAAGCACAAGACAACCAACATATCATAGCAATGACTGTGATTTTCTAGTCACTAAGAATGCTCCTAAGAGTCATAGATTTGTAGAGCTGGAAGGTATCTAGCTAAAGTCTCATTTTACAGTTGAAAACAACTGGAGGTCACCCTGGCTGGTGTGGCTCAGTGGATTGAGAGCCAGACTGTGAACCAAAGGGTCACTGGTTCGATTCCCAGTCAGGGCACAATCCTGCGCTGCAGGCCAGACCCGCCCCCCCCCCAGTAAGGGGGGCTCAAGAAGCAACCACACATCGATGTTTTTCACCCTCTTTCTCCCTCATTTCCCCTCCCTCTAAAAATAAATAAAATCTTTTAAAAAAATCCGAAAACTGGAGGTCAAGCAGACTGCTCTCAGGCCATATGACAGTGAGCAGAGGGAAGGTCTCAGGGCTCCCATTTCAGGGCTTTTGACATGTTCTATGCTTCCTCTTTTTCCCTTCTAGAACTTTTCTTAGAAAACATATATCCCTTTTCTTAACATACATATATTTACATTATAAACATTTGACACATGCTACAGGATCATATCAATTTGGAATTACACTACAGAACTTTGTTAGATGGAGTTATCTTCCTGAACAATCTCACTTCTCATTGTCAAAGTTGCGACACCTCTCTTCTAGTTCAGATGCTCCAAAGAAAAGATAAATTCAGAGAGGGAATTCCATTTTTCCTTTTAAGTATTTCCCTTAGTTTAAAAAATTGAAAACCATTAAAAAAATTAAGCCTAGGTATATTTAAGCAATAACTCAAGGCCAAACAAACATCAAGTATACTTATAGTATCTACCTGTTTAACTATTTTTACATAAAGTGTTTAAAATACTTCCTTTGAAAAGCATGCTCATATTTTTCTTTCCACTGCTTCAGAAATTAAAACACATAGCAGAGTTTTAGGTTCATCTTTTACATCTCTAGAATCTCATTTTACCAGGGACTGCTTTATTAAACAGAATAACTACAACCACGCTCTTAAAAGTCAACCTTATGGAGATCATGAGTAACATATAAAAGGTATCAGAGCACCTTGAACTAAAGAGATTAAGGGAAACAAAGCTTGAGTATGTTTAGAATTCTAGACCAATTCTGTGATGAAACAGTCTATAAATGGACTCAGAGAAAAGCACTGAATACATTTAAATTATAGTGAGTAAAGTTTTTTCATTAAACAGAGTTTCTTTTGTATTAAACTCAATTTTCTGTTTATTAGGCAGGGCCAATTTATATAAAAGTTTTTTTTTTCCTGAGAGTTAAAATCTACTGGGATCAAAAGAAAGTAAACAGAAATGTTTTTCTACAGGTTTTAGTTTCTGTGTGAAGTTAAATACCTTTTTTACTATCTTGGAAGTAAAAAAAAATGATGTGTATGCCTATATATCCCCAGCATTTCCCTTCAGGATTCCCAAAGCAATTTCATTCACTTATTTAAGAAATATTTAATGGGGCTCTTCCAAGCCAGGTCCCTCTATCCTAGGCAACAGCGGTGTTCAGTATTTTTTGGAAAGTGAATCAAGAGAATATGGACCTTAAACTCTTAAGTGCTTGCCTCTAACTTCTGACTACTTCTTCCTCTAGTTCTTCTGAACTTTTATAGGTCACTGAACTGTCTTTCAAGTTTTTCCAAGTTTATTTATGAACAGGTCTCTGTCCTACACCCCAAAAGACCCTGTATCTCAGTGGCCTGGGGCAACTCCAGGCCCCGTTCTCCCTCCCCATTTCTTTTTCCTCCAATGCTAAGGTCTAAATACACACATGTATCTAAACTTATCACATGAACGCAATGCACAGTCTAAGAAAGAATCATTTACTATTAGTCTGGTGCTTGAAATATTAGATTACCAACTGCTACATAAAACCTGGAAGGAAGAAAACCTCATTTAGTTTTGGAAAAACTAAGTACATAAATAGAAAAGCCTATGTATAGAATTGCTTTTCATTTCTTTTTTTCTTTTTTTTTTTTTTTTTTTGAAATACTGTACCTTGAGAGGAGGCACCCGGGGTTCCTCTCGTGGGGGCTGCTCTTTCTCGGATGGGCTGCTGGATGGCAGGCTCCGGGGGGATGGGTCGTCCTCTATCCTCGCCCTCTTTTCCTTACAGATTCCAAAGCTATGCTGCTCTGCAGTTTTCCTCTTTGATATCTCGGATTCTCTACTTTCATTTCTCATCCCATCAGGTGACTTGGAAGGCTCTGGCAACTTTGAAGTATGCGGGGTTTCCAGCCGATTCTGTGAGCTCCCTTGCTTATGTGTCTTATTTCTAGAGCCTTCTGGAAATGAAGCCTTGTCCACTGGCGAGACATACTGCTTGTCCTGTAATTTAGCTGATGGAAGCTCATTTCCTTTACTCTCTGTTTCTTCAGAAAAAAGAGACAATTCCAATGGTGAAGATACCCCTTTCTTTTCTGTTCTTTGTAGGACATTATGATTTTTACCTTTCATGATTTCTGTAGAAGGACGTTCTGGAATCGAAGCAGGATAGGGCTTCTCTGTTTCGACATGTGACTTACAAGGCTGCTGATTCAGGGTCGTATTGTGTAGTTCTTCAGATGAGAATGCTTCAGGAGCGATGGAAGAAGAACCCATTTTGATGGGTTCAGGAGTATTTGAGAGAGTTTGCTGAGACAGAAGGCTCTCTCCCAGGGGCTTGGCAGGCATAGAACTTTCATCTTTCTGTGGGGAGAGTGGTTCTTCAGATGTGCAAGGTGACTTTCTTTGTTGATGCGCCGTTCTTTCATTCATGGAGGAATTAGAAATTGGAGATGATTCTGAAGGAAGTGGCAGACTGGATATAAAAGTGGTCTCTGATGTGAGAAGCATGGAAGACATTGAAGAAGTTTCTGATGTCAAAGGTAAATCAGACATGGGTGATGCTTCTGATGTTAAAGGTAAATTTGATACTGGGGATGCTTCAGAGGTTAAAGGTAAACTGGACATTAGTGATGCTTCTGATATTTCAGGTGAAGTGGATATTGGAGATATTTCTGACATCAAAGATGCATGAAGGTTTTCTTCGGTGGGATTTCTCTGGTTATATTTGTCTGCATTTTCAGTGCTGGACACTTCAGAACAAAACATCGTCTCAAGGGAGGCTGGAGTACATGATTCTTCTGAAGTGGACTGGGTTTCCCCTCCCGGGGACGTCATGCTGGTACAGGCTCCCTCTGGGCTCTCAGAAGAGAAGGAAGTTTCAGAGATACAAGCGTTTTCAGAAAGCTGTTCATCAGGATCACTCTGTAGCTCCATATCTACAGCAACTCCTTCATTTGGAAACTGGTCTTCTAAAGAAGACGACCCTGTTTTCATTTTTAAAGTATTGGTCTCTAGTGCAGTTTCTGGCTCCTTAGGTTCTGTGTCGTTGACATGAGTCACGGATGAAGTGGAAGGGATGAGAGACTCACAGACTTCTAGTTGATCAATAACAACTGACATTTCCTCCTGGGGAGATTCTGATTTCTCTTCCCCCTTAACTTCAAGAGGAGGCAAAGTTTCTAAAACATCGTTCATCATAACACAAGATTCTAAGTTATCTTCCGGAAGTGCTATCTGGGGCTCTTCGTGAGCACTGGCAGGGATTTCAGACTCCTCAGAAAATTCGGGTACTGTCTTGTGACTTTCATCCTGGCACTCACAGATACTAGTCTCTACCTCTTCTGCAATTTCCTCCTGAATCACAGATTCTTCAGGGATCAAGATATCCTCTGATTCCAATTCTGCCATTACATCTTTACCTACATCTACCATCGGGCAGAGCGCAGCACAGAAATCAGATGCTGGCGAAGTTGGACTTTTCATGCTTTTTGGCTGTTGTTCTTCCAAGGGAGTCTGTGAAGAAAGACCTGGAAGACTAGAGGCTCCACAAGAAGAACTACTTTCAGCTCCATTATTGTTTGGTCCAGAAGTGAGCTCTGTAGATTCCTCTCTTGACATGCCCAACCTGAACAGAAATCAGAAACACTAAATTGCTGTCCAACCACAAAACTTAAAAGGTACAACTTGGATTTCTCACAAATATAGTATTCAGTAAAAGGAAGTACATCAGATTAACTTTATAATCGCTAAGTAACATGCTTAATTTATATAAAGTAGTTTATGACTTGGGTTGTCTACTTAGTATACAATCATAACTAGAATAAACTATTTCTGGTTAGGAGAGGTATAGATTTTTACTGTGTGAGCCGAGAGGTATGAATCTTACTAACAGTTAGTAAAAGGAATAAGAAAATTACATACTCATTAGATTCCACACAGAAGTAAAATCATATGGTATTTGTCTTTCTTTGACTGGCTTATTTCACTGAGAATAGAACCCTCCAGGTGCATCCATAATAAATTAACAAACAAAATAGAAACTGACTCATGGCTGTCAGAGGGGACAGGTAGGGGGCTGGCTGAAAAAGGTAAAGAAAGTAAGTAAAAATATAATATAATATAATATAATATAATATAATATAATATAAGCTCATAGATGGACAATAGGCTGCTCATTACCAGAGGGAAATGGGGGTAAAGAGAGGCTGGACAGGGTAAAGGGGGGAGAAGTGGTGATGACTTCAGGTGGTGAACACACAGTACAATATACAGATGATGTATTATAGAAGTGTATACCTCAAACCTATATATTTATATTAGCGAATGTAACCCTAATAAATTCAGTAATTTAAAAAGAAAATTACATACTGTGAAAGATTTAAAAATACAGCAGAAAAGTGAAAAATGTATAGGATCTAAAATCTCTAAGCCATAAAATAGACACTTGTCATTATAATAGAAAATAACAGCCTTCCGAGGATGCAACATAACCAAACAATTAGGATCAATGGAAGATGGGTATAATCTTAAAATTGAAATGACTTGCAAAGATTATCTTTAACCAATTAAAAAGGTGTTGTTCAATCACCTCATTTTAGTATCTCTAACTTAAGACAATACAGAAATGTTGCTGAAGAATAACAAACATATCTGAGGTTGTCAGAGTTGTCTCTGCTAGATTACATTTGTATGAGGCTAGACAAATTCTTTCATGTACATCTCTTACTGTAAAGATATTCCATAAAAATGTTAAGAAGATTAAGAAATAATCCAGCCTAATGTTCAGGTCATAAGGAGGCAAAGTTAATTAGAATTATAATCAAAGATATTGTAAATCACTATTTCCTGTTGTACTAATGCCAGCATCAGATGGTAGAGGAATATGATGTTCTAAATGCAGTTAAATTACAGAACTACTGGCAATTACAAAGATAAGCAGAAGAGAGAACATTTCCAGAAAAAGAAACAGAGCTGAAATATAGCTATAATAATATCAATGCCAGAATATACCTCAGTGAAGTCTTCAACCTTTTACTTACATCCTCGAACAGAAAGGGAAATAAAACTGAATACAATTTTTGGATGTTTGATGACTAAAATTCAGAAGGTTCTGAAAAGAACATAAAGATACTGATTTCATAATTAGTCTCTTCTTTCAACTTTCCCAAAGATGGGTTCAAACTAAACTATAATTTAGAACTATATTATACTCAGAGGAGCAGAATAGCTGCATTACAGATAAATCTAAAGCAGAAGTATCAGCTAGAAATAAGGTATTTTGGATCTGGGTCAAGCAGAGATGACACACTGATAGGTACTAGATTAAGTGTAGAACATGCAGAAGCGATCCACTGGCAACCAAATTTCTGATAGTTGGTTACTAAGAATATTGTTAAATATTATTAATATATATGATATATATGCCATACAGAAAACAGCACTGTATAAAATATGCCTATGTCAACATTCTACTATTTTCATGGGAAAATCGATTTAAGATGGCATCAGGCATAGAAAAAAGATGCTTACAGCATACCTACCACATAACCGCACAAAGCAAAACCCTGCCCTCCAGAAATCTAAACTGCAAATCAACAAACCAACTCTTACAATTCTGAGTTAGCATGTATGTGGCTGACTTCTAAGTAACCAAACAAATACACGGCAGTACTACATTACAAGCAGAATAAGCCAGTAGGTACCATAACAGTGCTCTCAAACAAAGAGCAAAAATGAAATCAGACGGATCCTTAAGACCAGGTGAGTTCGGATAGCAACGTTTTTGGGAAAACTTAGAGCAAAAGTTCTGCAAAAAGCATGAAAGGGCACATGTTGTCAGTGAACTGAAAATAATCCGATGTTAGGGAAAAAAATCTCCCACATAATGGGAACATGTGGGTGATCTAAAAGTAACAAATTCTAAGGAGAGTCCATGAAATGTCCAAAATACATCTGTCATCCAATATGAAATCAAAGACCAAAAAAAAAAACACACATGTGAGAAGTCCAGTGACTTAAGGGGACAGAAACTCTATGAAAAAAACGACAGCAAGCCAGGAGCTGTAAAGAACTGTTTGTATGTGGGCTGAGGGGCAGTAAGAAGGGGTCACGTTTCCTCACAGTGTTATAGCTGTCACCCTCTGGGGCAGAGACCTTTGACCTGGTATCTATGGGAGCCTGGGAAGCCCCCAAATTTCATGTAAGAAGTGTATGTGTGTGACATATTTCTGAAAAGAATTTGCAGGGTTAAGACGCTGAGCAATTTACTTAGCCATACTGTGCAAACCTGGGGAAATTAAGTTACACTGTCCCTCAGTATGGGATACCATTTTGTAACGATAAGAATAATAATGATATGTACTGTATAGGATTGTTGGGAGAATTAGGTAAAATAATATTTGCAAAGCTCTCGGAAACATATCAGAGCCAGAGTATGCTCAATGATCATTTGCTAAATGAAGGAAAGAAAGCTGCCTATTGCGCATGGTATCCAGAACCCAGGCCTCTATGCATGACGGTACTGCTGGCATCTAGGATCGCGTCTGGCACAAAGGAGACTTTGGATACATATTATTGGGTTAATAAAAGAACGGGCCCAACACACAGTAATAATTCAGGACCAGTGTGTTGGAGATAACTACCTCAGCTATGCTTCTGCCATTACTGAAAAGAGAGCTCCCAACATTCCCTGTGTCAGACAAAAGGTGAGGCAGGCCTCCTTGAATGGTGACCTTCAAAACCATCTTCCAGGGTTTTTATTCCTGCTGGGTAGCAGCATGACCTGGGGAGCATCTGGAAATACAGATTCCTGGCCTCAACTTCTGGAGGTTTCCAATCAATATGTCTAGGGTGGGTTCTGAAAATCTGTATCTATTTTAAAAAGCTCCAAAGAGGATCGGATATAGCCAGGCCTGAGTAATACTGCTAGAGTCTATATACAAGGTATATAACTAACTTGCCACATATTTAATTTGTGCAAACACGATGATGACTATATTTAGTTTTGTTAAATATGCTTATGTATCCAAGGTCCTAGGACAGCAACCGAAAACAAGCCGCCCCGTCTGGCTGGGAGGCACAGTGGGCTGGAGCGCCGACCTGCACACCAAAAGGCTGCGGGTTCCATCCTTGGCTGGGCACACGTGGGAGGCAACCAATCAATGTTTCTCTTGCTCTCCCCCTCCCTCCTCCCTTCTTCCTTCTCTCTCTCTCCAAAACCAATAAACATGTACTTTGGTGGGGATTTAATAAAAAAGCCTTGGCACTCAAGAGTACTGCATTAGGACAATTCACTAAAGGCTAGCCCACTCTGGGTAAGGAGGCTGTTCATCATAGGATTCGGATTCCTTTTTATGAAGAGTGCTCATGTGAGATTCCTTCTGATGTTTTGCCCCATTTACAGAGGGAATTTTGTGAAATCAGATCAAATGGTACAGTTTTTGTTACCTGTACCACCTCAGTATCTTTTACACAAAACAACTTCCAAGCATTGATTGTATACGTGTGAGTTAAGGCTCCAATTCCTCTACAAAGGAGGGTCTAGGGTCTCTGTCCAGTCCTGGCTTCTTAACCCCTCCCCCGTTCCTGGAGAGCTGATTGTCTCTGAGACTCTAATGCTGCCCAACCAGACTATGTCCTGCTAACCGTGAAGCAACAGAGAAATACTTCTAATTTAGTTCAGTCACCAGCACACTTAGTGTGGCTGGCATTATTTTAAAGAGAGACAGACACAAATACAGGTAAGTTAAAAACTAGTTATACCTGAGGAGGAAGACGGAGAGAGTAAAGGGTAACACCTCAAGCTCTCCCCAAAATAAGGGCTAAAAGGAGTATATACACGCATGGTCAACATTTTTAGAAAAATGTGAGTTAAATGTGTCTAAAATGACTTATGTCTAAAGTAGTCATTAATAAAAATACTTGGATAAAAATCAGGAGATTTTTACTAAAACCCAGTTAAGAAAGCCAAGATTGACTTCTACAGAATTTCATGCTGTTTTCAGTCCAACGTGAATTTTCACAGACAAGTTATAAACCCTTGAAAATGCATTTTAAAAAATTTAAGTGCTGATATGCCACTATAATTTTACCCGCAATTTCTTACACTGAAGGACTACTGCTTTTTATCACAGGTTTATTAAGTTTTACAGCATATGAGTGTGCTATGTGAAGCAGAGAATTATATTTTCATTTCCTTCTAAGAGAAATGAGGGAAAAATGCTCTAGCACTTACTTTTCTCCATAAAACCTTTCAAAGAATTTTTCTTTCCAAGGTTCTGTTTTCTTTTCCTTCTCGATTTCTTGCCTTATCCGCAACTGCATTTCTGGAGTGAACTCTCCTAGAAAGAAAATGCTTACATGTTGAGTAAAAGTGGTCCTATCTTTTTGCCAACTAATAAAGAAAACATGTAATTAATTTGAGTGAACTTTTATGGATGTTGAAAACTCAAAGCAGCGAGCTGACATTTCTACAGCTTCTCCTTTTATGAACAGCAGTTCAACAGCCATTTCAATGAGCTCTAAAACATTCAGCAAATGTGCTGCATGCTCAGGGCTGTCCATGAGTGCATATTCACTGTCCGTACTGAAGTCAGTCTGGTGATAAAAACGGCATAAGATTGACTCCAATGCAATGTCAAAAGCCCTGTATAGCATATACGTAGTAAAAGTATATATGGGGAAAAAAAGCACTTAATTCTGCCTAAATCAATTAGAGAAGACTACACATAAGAAGTGATTCTTGAGTTAACTTCTGAAGGATGATCAAGCTTTTATAAAATAATTAACTCAGAAGGCACAGAGATATGAATGTGTATAATTATGTTCTTCTGAGGGGCTGATGGAGAATAGTCCACAGAATGAAATGAAATGGGAAAGGCAAGCTTTGGCCAATTACCCAGTGTGCGTTCTAAAGAGAGTTCTGAATTTTTCCTGTAAGACACAGAGGGAGGTCCCGGTGGTGTTCCAAGAGGGAGAAATAGGGACAAATAAGCAGTAAGAAGTAGCATGAAGTAACTGAAGGACTCCACCTAGGAGCCTACGAAATATCATAAATGAGACATGGAAGTTTCAGTCAGACCAACGGCTGTGGTACCATGAAGAGGATTCAGACTCACAGCACAGTGAACAGTGCATGACCAGATGGACCCAGGGAGAAGGAAGAGGATCAAAGCTACCATCAAAGTTTCAAAGTGAGGAGCTGTGAGGAGACGGTGGTGAGGTTAACCTTGAGAAGGCAGATGGAATAGCAAATTTTAAAGGGAAGACAGTGAGGTTAACATTGGCATTTTGGCTTTGAGGTGCATGACATCAGCTAGGGAAGTCCAGTAGGCACTGAGGAATAGAAAAGGGGAGTCACATTTGAATGTTTCCAGAATATGGGCCATAATACCAGGGTGAAAGAGGCTGCTTAGAGGATGTATATGAAAGAAAGTATCAGGGGAGAGAATGGTGGAGACATTAACATTTATTTACTTTCTGATGAAAAAGAACAGGAGATACTAAAGGAAGCTGAGAAATGGTGATTAGAAATACAGCTTCAGGAAGAAAAATTAAATATATTAAGAATGCCTACAGTTGATGCTTTCAAATTGGATGGGATGAAAAACAAATGAGATATTGGAAAAGGAACATTTTTAAATGTAAGGACTAAGAAGAGGAGATTGGACTTTGCCATTGGGAAGCCATGAGCATTTTCTCGGAGAGATTATTTCAGCTGTGTACAGTGGGTTCACATCCAACTACAACAGTTCAAGGGGGTAAGAGAGTAAAATGTGGTTGCATTAGGTATTTTGCAGTCTTTCAAGAAGCTTGGTGACTTAAGGAAGGATAAAGTAGAGTGGTGATTTCAAGGGAAGAAAGTGTTAAAAGAAGATTCTTTACTCCCTAGGACATTGATAGAATATATAATGTGTCAAACAAGTACCTAAAATTAATGTTCCCTCCAAAACCTTGGTGTATCACAATTTATTATGTTCCAGAGAGCATCATGCTTTCTTCAAGAGTACTGTATTTCAAAAATGCCAAGTATAACAAAAAATGGGTGAAGTCGTTTGGAACGGAATGTGAATTTTTACTAAACAAAAGTACACTTCGGGGGGTAAAAAGACTGGGAAACCAGAGAAAGGTGCAAAGCTCAGTCCAGCACGTGTGCTCCAACATGTCAAATCATAACAGGGATGGGAATTTACCTTCCGCCAGTCGCTGCTTCCATCCTTGTGATGCATATGCAAAGAATTCATTATTTAGAGCTGAAGTGCTGAGGCGTAAAATTCCATCACTTCCCATCTAGGAAATAAGCCGACAAAAAAAAAAAAAAAAGATTCCATCAAGAATAATTCCAAGCAAAAGTATGCAGGGAAGAGGCAAAAACTGAGAACGCATGTGTGAGAGAGAGAGAAAGCACCAGCAGGAGGAAAAGAGGGACGGAGCCCATCCAAAGGTGACTCTCCTGGTATGAAAAGTGCACTGTTTACAGGGACTGTTATAATGACAAAATACATCAACTTACAGGAAATTCTTATTAGGCATTTCTATTATTGGTGGTGAGTGTAACAAATGTGTGTGGTTTAATCAAAATAAGTTTATATGTTTATTATTCCGATATGCCTTAAATTGTACCAAATTAAACATAAACATGTTTACTCCTTTACATTAGGTTTTTTTAATGAAATTTTGTAAAATGTGTGAAAACTAAAGTAATCAGGCCTGGTCACTTTGCTGTCACAGGTTTAGACCACAGAGTTGTGAAATACACTAAAACAAGGACACCCACACCATCTTACAGACCCCTGCACCCCTGCTTTTCCCACGTCTTTGGATGCACATAAAATCAGATAAACAACAAAGATTAACACGTGTGCAACTACATGGTACTAATCTGTCTCCTCATATATACCAATTTTTAAAAAACTCTCATTCACAAGAGATTCAGATAAGCATCACCGAACTGGATGCTTCCAACTTTCCAATTATTTACTGCCTCTTACGTGTAGGTGCGTGTATTCTGCTTGCTGACATAGGGAATAGAATAAATTAGTCTGGTCTTCGACTGGCTTGTTCTACAATTGAAGAATGGAGGTAAAACACATCAATAGTTAGATAATGTCAGCATTTGGTAGGTGAGAATGAAGGAGTACAAAAAATAAAAGGGAGGGGAAGACGTATATACGTCAACGTGAATGGCTAAGTAGAACTTGATGCCAGAGGTGACACGGGCGCAAGGCCTTGAGGGGCTGGCAGACCTGGACAGGATGGTGATGGGGTAAAACAAACAGGCCTGAGCTGTGCTGTGGAGGCAGGACGTCACGGCCAGTCAGTGGCTACACTGGGTCTGAAGGTAGAAGGGTGTTTGATTTTCACCTGCTACTCAGAGGCCTCGCTAACTGCAGCTCTAATCAGATTTCCAAAGATTTCCTCTTACTCCCATCTGCATGGTTCACAGACCCTAAGTTCGTATTAGTCACTGTTAGCTGAAAACACACTCAAAGATTTCTTAGCGCCATGTTTCTGTTTGTTTGCGGTCTTCCCTCTACTCCATCTTTACCCATCAACACACTACTCCTGTTTTAAAATTTAACTTGAATAATGAGTGGGTCCGCTAAACCACCATGTGGGAGCAGAGGAGAACCCTGAATCTAAAAGTAAATGTTAAAAAGGTTTTCAGGAACATCTATAAAGGACACATGGACAAAACCAAGGGGCGTGGGGAGGTGGGGATGGCTGGGGTGGGAGGAGCAGTGGGAGGGAAATGGACAGAACTGTACTTGAACAACAATAAAAGAAGTTAAAAAATTAAAATAAAATAAAATACTACCCAAAGCAAAAAAAAAGAAAGAAAGAAATAGCAGAGAAACAGAAAAAATGTATTTGTGAAGATAACAATAAAGAGAAATTTTAAAGGGCCTGTGAAGAATTAAAAAAAGGATCAACCTTTCTCATAATAAAATAAATTTAAATTTGATAAAAAAAATAAATAAAAGTAAACATTGTACTAACTACTGTAATCTGGATAACGTTCCATCAAACCCAGAAAGGAGAGACACTGTGAACAAAGGGGAGATGCTCCCATCATGACCGCTATAAAAAGCCGCAGACTTGAGATCTTGCATTTTTTCATCTAAAACACATCCAGCTGAGGTCCAGGCTAAGTCTCATCTAAGAAACACTACAGTGCTCATACGCTTGAAACATTTTAGCACGATTTCATTCGGTCACTGATTTATTGTTTACTCAATTATTTCATCTTTATTCAACAGATACTTATTAAGCCACCCATATGAACCTGGGTACTGGGCACCTGTATGGGTGTTGGCAGTACAGTGGCAATAAAGAAAATGTTTCTGACTTTGTATTTTGAATATATTCTAGATACAGCCGATGCTTCTGGTCTTTGTGCATCCTTTCCACCCACCAGACAGCAGCACAGATGTAACACCCAATCATATTATCGTGACAGTGCCCCACCTCATGGCCTTACCATAGCCCCGAGATGTGAATGCATTAATGTCCCATGTTCCCACATTCTGATTGGACAGTTCTGGGATACTGTTCTCTGGAATGCGGTATATGCCTTGAACCTATGGGTGCCATTGGGTGCTGTGTCCCCCAAAGCTAAAATTCATGGCTCGGGGAAGGAGGCATAGAATGAATGGACCTTTGTACGGTCACATCCAGGGTACCACTGGCAGACTGTGTACTTCCTGTCCCCACTGCTGTAGATTATGTGGAAAAAGAAGTCCATGTTTCCAGGGCAAATCATTTCTATTAGGTCAGGGTTTCTCAACCTTGACACTAATGTCACTTAGGTCTATAACAGTGAGAAAGTGTGTAACAGTGGGAAATTGCAACCCAACCCCCAGCATTATTTTGACATTCTTTCTGTAAGTGCTGACTCTGACTTACATGTAGCTTGTAGATGAACAGCTTGTTTGGATGAGAATCCTAGGAACTAACTTCAGAAGATACAGACTCCAACCACAGGCATCCCAGCTCTGGGAGATTTGCTGACCTTCATCCATGGAGCCAAGATGATGTGAATCCAGGATGAGTAAACCAGGATGAGGCACAGGGGACTGTTGCTTGCCTTATCAGAAAGGACTGTGCTAGTCTGCACACAGAGAACTTTCCAACCTCCTTCCTTGATCTCTTCCCTCTGTCCCCTCTTCCTCCTTATAAGCATCTCTGCCTCCACTGAGAGGTGGAGACGGGCTTTGAGACATGAGTCCCCCACCTTCCAGCTGACCAGTACCTGCAAACAAACCACTTTCCTTTGCATCAGCACTTGCCTCCCCAGTAGTGGTTTTCATAGCAGCAAGCAGCCGGGCCTGCCTTCCGTTACAGGTCTGGATACTTCTTTACTGTGGGAGCATGTCCTATATATTGTATGATGTTTAGCAGCATCCCTGTTCTCTACATACTTGATACCCATAGAAACCCCTCTCCAAGATGTGACAATTAAAAACTGTCTCCAAACATCACAAACGTCTGTTACAGCAAAATCATCTCCAGCTGAGAACGACTGCCCTAGTGGACACAGTAAGGGCTCCACCATAACCAAAGCTCTGCCTGGCTCCTTTGTGCCTCCAAGCTGGTGGATCAGCAGGCAAAGACAGGAGTTGCAGGGCAGGAGGTATAATCAGACCTATCTGTCACGAGGAAAAACGATTGTTACTATGGAGTGGGGGTGGGGCGTGGAGAGAAGGAGGCCGGGAATGCTGGGATTCATGGGACCTTGCTTGGTGCTTCTCTGCCTGCTGGAAACAGTGACCATGGATTACAGCAATGGTAGCCAAGGGTTCAGACTCCTCAGGGATGCCCTCTGGAACCATGTCCCCCGGCAAACTAGCAGAAATGCTCACTGGGGATGCGGAAAATCAGAAATGGGCATCAGAGAAGGGAGAGAGTAAACCTCAATCCCAGCCTCCAGACTGGCCTGAGAATAGCAGAGCCTGCAGCTGGGCCACTAACCCTCTGGTTGTAAGTCTTGTTTTTTCTTTCCTTTTGAACATATGACCAGCCACTCTTTGAAGTGTTAAGGACAGAGTGGACTTAACAGGAAGCATGACAAGACCTGACTGGTACCGAGGCAGACTATAGTGGGCATTCGTGATTCCTCATTCCATGTCACCTGGCCTACATAAGCCTGGAGCCTCCAGGGCAGACAGTGCAACACATTTGTTCTATCCAAACCAATAAAGCTGCGGACCTGCTCTGAAACACAAGACCCTTGAGATGGCATGCAGATGCAGACACTGGCCCTGAGGACAACTTGTAATTCATGGGAGACAAAGGCTTGTGGTAGAAGGTACCACTCCCTGCTGTCCTTCTGTGGGACAATTCTGTGGCTCATTCTACATATTTTCTCAGAGTGTTCTTAGCAGATTTTTGCCCCAGTTTTTTCAGAGGGTTCCTCTTCTCCTCATCTCATAGTATCCAATGCCCAGCTTCTGTTTCCAAGCTGCCTGTGCTCAAAGAATCGTTCCAGGCTCCACTTGGGGAGGGAAGGAGCAGGGGAGAGTCTTGTGTCACCAATCCAGGCGTAGGCTTTATTCTCTCCATAGGGGTGGCCCAGGGAATATGGTGTAAGGTGACCCTGACATGGAGCTTGAGTGATCATGAGGGCCAAGGTTAGTGTCCAGGTCCAGGTCTCCCCCTCAATTTACTTGGTATGTTCACTGTGGCCTTGTTCACTGTGCTCCACAGTGGGGGAAGGTGGGAATCACTGCTCCAGGGAATGGAAAACTGCTAAAAGGGTTTAAGCCTGGAAAAAGTCTAAAAAGATGTTTAAAAAGATGACTGTAGCCCTGGCTGGGTGGCTCGTCAGTTGACGATGTTGGTTGGATCAACATCATCGCATATGATGGCTGGAGCATCATCCTGTACACCAAAAGGTTATGGGTTTGATTGCTGGTCAGGGCACATGCCCAGGTGGTGGGTTCGATCCCAGGTCAGGGTGCATATGGAGGTTACCGACTGATGTTTCTCTCGCACCAATGATCTTCTGTTTCTTTCTCTCTCTCCCCCCTCCCCTTCCTCTCTAAATTGAATGAGTATATCCTTATGTATTTATTTATTAATAAATAGGACATTTATTTATTTAATAAAATTTATTTATTAAATAAATAAAAAGATGACTACAAAAATAGAATGTAGAAGAAAAAAGAGGTACAAAGACATTGTTAGAAAGGTGATAAAATATGTCCATAAAAGATGATAAAAGAAGACAAATATGAAAGATACTCTGGATGGGGTGAAGGGCTTCAGGACTGAGGTGGTAAAGGCTTTGGAAGAGTATTTCAGGAGACAATAAACACGTATAAGCTAATTTTGGCAGATGGGATGAATGAAAAAGGCAGCGAGCCTGAGTAGAAGTCTCCAAGGACTGTTGTCAAGGATGTCTAGCAAACAAAATAAGGATGAGAAGACAGACCAACGGACGGATATGCCTCCAGGAAGTCTGAAATTTTCTGTGAATACTGACTCTGAATATTTTGTCCTTATGGTTTGGGAGCCTTGTATAAAAGCAACTCCATTTAGGAAGATTAAAAGGGAGGAGGTATTCTTACTGCACAGATTTTAAATAGATTAGTAGGTGGAAGGCAAGTTCCCTTGAAAGGTAAAGGAATTTGCTATGAAGTGCATTTATAGAAGCCATGGTGGAAAGATTAGAATTTTCTACCCCGGAGGATCTGCATGGTGCCTTCTAATCCTCTGCATCCATGCAATGCCTTATATATTGCAGGTACTCAATAAATGTTTGTTGTCCTTGCTCTGCGTAGTTATAGACTTAAAATTTAACTCTAGTAGCTGATAAGCAGGATTTTAGTTTCATGTATTCTGCCAGGCCAGGGGCATGACTAGTTATTAATTGAAATTTCAGCACAACTTTAAGACACGAAGAAATAAGTTCCAGATTAGCTCTGACAGATTCTCAAGATTTCAGGACACAAAAATGCACAGCAGTGAGAAATAAACAGATTCAAGAATATGGGAGCTGGCCCTGGAGAAAAAATGCTTGTCTTTTAAAGCAGAAAAATAATATTAACAGCCAGATTTCCAGCCTATACAAGACAGCACAATTAAACACTAGGGCTCAATTAGACTTGGGAAATACATGCCAATAAAACTTTTAAAATACACTATTAATTTTATAGCCTTTAAGAAATACTGTCCAAAAGACATAACATTTTAATGAGCTGGAAAAATACACATTTCTGAAAGGTTTATTTATTTATTTATCACTGAGCTATAAATTCTTGTTTTTCTGATTATCCACAATAGAAATGTTCACTCTAAACCCCCCCCTCTCTTATAATGCAATGTCTAACTCAGCCATTGGTAAGTTATGCCTCCTTTTAAATTAAAAGCAGAAAACTCTGATCATACTAATTACTACAGAGAAAAATAAATATTAGTAAAGAGAGACATTCATCCAGAGATCCTTATACAGAAATTTAAACTACTGGTGAATATATCTTTGCTTTTAGTTTTGATTATATTAATATACATTTTATGGGATGGATGTCAGTGGAATTCAAAGGGTTAAAATGTTGCTGTTACTTGCCTACCACCCAATGATTGAAGTTCAATGAATGTTAATTCTGTACAAGAATGTAACTGCACTTAATGAAATCCTTTAGCCCTCTACCATATTCCTGATCACTGCTTTCCTATCTTGAGTTTCTTGTGAGTGATTCAGAGTGTTTGGCACATGGGCTGCTTAAAGGACTAGTAGGAAATGTGCTGGAAGAGTTAGAAAGTGACTAAATAATAACGGAAGATTTAGACTTACTAAGCAATTTGGACCTCATTCTGCAGACTACAAGGAGCCACTCAAAGTGAAGCCAAAACATGATGACCAAGTTTATGCTGAGTGTGCACAGGTAAGCAGACTGCTGCTTTAGACAGAGTGCTCAGGGTGGGCCTCTCTAACGCTCACTATTGACAAGGGACATGGGAGCAGACATCCGAAAGGAGTGAGGAAGTAATGCATGCAGCCATTTGGGGAGGAGTGGGCTAGGTGAAGGAAGGGATAGAAATGCAGAAGCACTCAGGTGGGACTTGCAAGAAGGCCTTAAGAGCTGGAAAGACCTTATAGTGTGGGAGGAATGGGATTGAGGGGACAGGATCATGCTAGGCCTGCTAGCCCAGTGGAAAAGCCAGCTTTTCCTTGATTTAGCTGGGGAAGCTTCAGGGAATTTGGGCCTGACAACTAAAAAGAGCTGACATTTCATAAGGATTGCTCTGACTGTTGTGTTTAGAGAAGACTTTAAAGTAATGCCATCTGAAAGCAATGTAAGTGTGAGCCACATATGTGATTTTACTTTTTCTAGTGATCACACTGAAAATGTAAAAAAAAAAAAACATGTGCAATTAACTTATTTATTTATAATCCAACCTATCCAAACTATTGTTTCAATATGCATTGATTATGAAATATTATTAATGAGATAGTTTTCATTCTCTTTGTGTACTAATTCTTCAATAGCCAGGGTATAGTTTTATAATACATCTCAATTCAGATCAACCATATTTCTACTGCTCAACAGACATAGGTGGCCAGTACTGGAGAGCCTAGTTGTAGAAGATAAAGACTTACCAGGGACCTCAGTATGCAGTTATTGCAAAACGAGGAAGAGAGGAGAGTAGTCTGGACTAGGGTGACAGCGGTGCAGATAGAGAGAAATGTCTGGGATCTGATTATACTTTGAAAGTTGAGCCAACAAGACTTGATGGTAATTGGATGTGTGGTATGAGAGAAAGAGAACAGGTGAGGATGAAACCAAAGACTTTTGGCCTTGGCAATTAAAATTTTGAAACTGCTATTTATTAAAATGGAGAAGACTAGGGGAGGAGGAGGTTTGGCTCTGAACCAGTTAAGGTTGAAATGTTGATTGGAACTCCACGTAGATGTGTGAGATGTATCATCCTGTATGTGGGTAGAGAAAGCCCTGGACATGGGCAAGACTAGAGACCAGGACTCATATCAAAAAGCATCAAGCAAAGGAAAAATAATGAAAAGTTTGTTCAGGCAGTGGGAGTAAAGATGCATATCATTCAAGAGAGGTACAGGGACCAGAATTGTCTGGGCTGAGTGAGCCTGTGGGTGGTGAATACAGAAAAGGCATGAAAGGTGACTCCCAGGAATAAGGCTGGTGTAACAGGGCAGAGGCTGGCAGCAGATGTCAGGAAAAGGCACAAGGAGGAACAGTAGGCTATCATCATTTTGGACAAAGAGATGATAGGTTTTTCTCTGGATAGGCTAATATGAAAATATCTTGGAGGCATTTAAGTAAAGATGGCCTAATTAATAAGTAAGACTAGGGCAAGAAGCTCCACAGTGAGGGTGGAATTGAGCACAGAAAATTAGGAATAACCAGTAAAGAAAGTATACTTGAAAAGATGGATGTGGATGGTAACACACAGGAAGAATTAATAAAATAGAGAACGGTTAGAGCAGAGCCCTAAGTAACACCAACAGAAAGGATGAGCAGAAAACTTTGTAGCCAGGGAGACTAAGCAAAACCGGTCAGAGACAGAAAATCAGAGCAAACGGCATCACAGATGCAAGGAAAGAAAGTGTTTCAAGACAATGATTTGTGTTGTACATGGGCTAATATCTATGCAGCGTGTAGAACTATTTAGGTCGACACTTTGCACAGTATACTCTGTCAGTCTTGTCCAATAAAAACAATCAGGAGGGTCTCAGAGCAAAGCCAACCTCAGCGGTGAGAGTCTAACGAGGAGTTGAATGCAATAGTAAAACAGTGATGAGTGGATGAACTATATAAACCATTATCACTGAACCATTTACCCCCTGGTCTGAAGGTATGACTCAGGTTTTACCCATAAGAGAAAATGTAATTCTGTAAGCAGAAAGTTAAGTATAAAAATAAAGAAGGTGGCTGAGAGAGAGAGAGAGTATTGGTAAAGGAGCTAGGACCAACTATATACTAAAGACCATTTGCACAGCACTTTCTGAATGCTTTTTCCAAAATTGCAGTAAGACAATATTTCTCAAGCTGTGCTTTTCAAAACAGGAATTTTAATAGGTAACTTTAACTTTAATGGGTAACCTATCCAAAGGAAATGATTCTACCATATAATACAGCCTATATTTACTAAACACAGTTAAGTAGTTTTCTTTATAATAAGTATTCTCTGATATGCTAGAACTTAATTTTATTTATTTTAAAATGTATTTATTTTTAGAGAGAAGGGGGAAGGGAAAAAGAAAGAGAGAGAGAGAGAAACACGGACGTGAGAGAGAAACAATGATGGGTTGCCTCTTGCACACGCCCCTTCCAGGGAATGAAACCACAACCTGGGCATGTGCCATGACTGGGAATTGAACCACTGACCCTTGCTTTGCTAAACAATGCCCAAAGAACTGAGCCACATCAGTCAGGAATGCTCAAATTTGTTTTAAGCCCCCCTAAGAATATATTTAGCATTCCATATTTCCCAAACTTTTTAACCTTGTAATCCTCTCGCAGAAAAACTGTCAGTATTCCATGGAATGAGTGTTCTCCAGAATACACTGAGAAATGATGCGTTAAGGGTTGTGAATGTATCACTGTCAGGGCAGTTGGATGGGAAAACTGGGCACAATGTTTGCACGTGCTAGATACTAAATTCCTGTTGAATACATGAATGAAAATCTCCAAGATCTGAACATGGGATAATTTTCAGTACATTGCAATAACCAAATATTCAAAATAAATAAAACAGTAAAAGCATGTAAAAGATAACATAATTAGCTTGTCTACAAACTTAAAACAATGTTGGTTTCAAAGCCCACTTCTTGAAACAATTACTTGACATTCCTTTTTAAAAAGTATACCAAAATATGAGTGTGCATAACAACTTTTCTAAAAAATTAAAGACTATCCTTTTAAAGTTGTAATCAAGACTATTTGAAATTATATGAATATTAATGGGGGAAGCTACACTATTTCTACCCTCCCCCCTCTAATTAAAAATATGTATGGAATTAAGCTGATGTGAACAAAAGGGAAATCTCAGAGAGAAAATATTACCAACAAAAGTCAACATTTCGATACAAAAGTGGAAGGCTTTTTGTGCCATTGCTGTAATTTAATTTATAGGGCTTAAAGTTGCATTTATGATAAAAGTACCTCTTCTGAGTGAGCTGACTTTGTCTCCTGTTACTTTTTCCTTTGGGGAATCAAACTACTGCAAAATCCCCAGGAATAAAGTTCAGCATGGAAGCATTTGGGAGATGGAAGCTCCACTACACTCAGGGTGATCCCAGGTACAGTTCTTTACTAGAATAAAGTTCTCCGGGCAGAGGAGTGGGCAGGAGAAACACACACCAATATTTAATTTATTAAGTGAGATTATTTGAGTATGTGAATTGCAAAGGGCTTTGAAAATCAAAGATTATAAAATAACATAATAATAACTTGTGGGAAATGACTATGGAATTCTCATATAAACATAACTATGTGTATGTGTATAGATATATATCTTTATCTATGTCTACCTACACATGTATATCCACATAAATGTGTGTACATGCATACACATGCACACACACTATACATACACACACGCACACACACACAATTTCCTCTTCCTTTAGTGCCACAATTTGTAAGCTAGCTAAACACTTGGCTGAGATAATGGTCTTCTTTGGAATGAAATCTCTTGCACCTCCCAGGTGAAATGCTCTTCCTTCCACCAGATGACCTGCTCAACCCTACAAGTCTGCAAAGAAGATACTCAATTAGAGGCAGGGGCATAAGGCCAGTGCCTAGAGCAAGACCTGTTGGCAAGCAATTTCTCTGACACAACTAATGGGAAAAAGGAATTCTTTAGCAGTGTGGGGAGAAAAAAAAGATTTTCTCTTAATTGCTGAAAAGAATTTCAGTGTTAGCAACAGGAAAAACCATATTTGAAGAATGTATATATTAGAAATACATTACAAAAAAGATAATCTTGATATGGATTCTTAAAGAGCTTCAATTATTGAGTGTCAGTCACTGTGCTTATGTGGGATTTCCCTGAACTTCGGCACAACGGTAAAAGCAAATCACTCTCTAATGACGTCATTCTACAGTCTTACATCTGCCACCTTCCCTAAGACTCATCCTCTTTCCAAACTTCGAAGGGAGGAATTTCTACCCAAATACCACCCCAGCGCTGTGGGGGCCCTGCTCAGAGGAAAGGCCACCTGTGATGGAACAGGTGAGAATAATGAAGTAAGACATCTAAAGAAAAAGTAGTCATTCGCAGATCAAGATTGGTCAACTGCTCAAAATCAAAGAAGTACATTTTGATATTTATGGTTCATCTTTTTCATTAAACTCTGTGGACAACTCCTGGCCATATAGTGGAACAATCTGATCAACCTTGATGAAGAAATGATTTTTTAATCCAAATGTAAATCAATAAAATTTAAACATGTTGACAATGTGTACATGTCTTAAAAGAAGACCTCTTCATTTTCATCAGTGTTTCCTTTGTAGAAGGGAACTTTCAAAGAAGCAAATTTTCAATGTAACCAATCACGAAACAGAATAGGATGGGGGACCTCCCCCCAAAAACGAAATTATCTTCTGGAGGGCAAGCCCCTTGTAATACAGGCTTCTCCCACTATGGGCTCTAGGAACCCATCTGCATAGTATACCAGCTGGTGCTGTTGCAAGAGGCTGTGTTTCCCTTTAGTTAATTTTGGTGAAGACTCTTTCAATGCATTTGCCCATTTCATGATGGCTGACTTACGAGTGCACCTGCCCACACCACACTGAGTGTTCAGTAGCTTTTGACCAAACACAGCATGACCCCCTGCCCCACCCTCCCTGTTCACCTGATCTCACCCCAAGCAACTTAGTTTTTGTTTCTCCTGGTGAAAAAAGTCCTCAAAGGGAAACGTTTTGTGGATGTGCATGAGGTGAAATAAAAAACAGCAGAAGCACTAAAAGGCATCAAAATTGACGAGTCCAAAAACTGTTTTGAGCAGTGGAAAAACATCTTGGTAGGTGTATTATACCAAACAAAAAGTACTTTAAAGGTGACTGAAGCTTAAACATGTAAGACTAAATACACAATATTTAACAAATAAATTTTAGGGTTTTTTGATCTCCCCCCATACTAATATTTTATTTAGTGAAAATTAAGCTCATGCTCTTGTGCAGATAAAATAAGGTTATGTTATAATGTAGCTGGAATCAATAAATCATGTTTACATTTGAAATTACTGAACAGCTGTGTTTAAGTGACTATTAGTCACTCATTTCTTTCACTTACAAACATTTCGTAAGCATCTACTACGTGCCAAGAACTGTGAAATGGACAGATAACTTCTGCTGCCACAAGAGCTGAGTTCCGAGCATGTGAAAGAAAAGGATAATGTCCATTATAACAGTATTGATAAGTGCCCAGAGAAGAAAAATGAAGCTATACAGGATCTCCAGGCCAGGGTATCTAGTCCGCCTTTAATCCCCCCCTTTCTAGTCTGGTAATATTTATGTCTTTGCTCCTCTCCTCAATTACACAATGGCACCAATCCATTTAATTGTTCACTAATACAATAACATATAACTATTATAATAACTATAATTAATTTAGTACTTACAACCAGGAAGGTAGGTCAGTGGTGAAGCAGGATTCGACCCCCAGAATGCACCTTTCCCTTTTTTTAAGAAAGATTTATTTATTTATCTTTAGAGAGAGGGGAAGAAAGAGAAACAACAATGTGTGGTTTCCTCTTGTGTGGCCCCTACAGGGGAGCTGGCCCACAACCCAGGTATGTGTCCTGACCGGGAATTGAACCAGTATCTCTTTGCTTTGCACTCCAGCACTCAGTCCACTGAGCCACACCAACCAGGAAGGACAGGAATGCACCTTTTCCATACACAGGGCTGCACTTTCCATTAGCTTTGATTAAAGTGCAGGCATTCGTTCTTCCACTCAAAACCTTTATGTGGTAGGTGCTGGAATACAACAGCAAAAGCAAAACAAAAACAAAAAGATATGGTCCCTGTCCTCTAAAGCTGCAAAGACAAATGGCATTAAGGACCCAGAAGGAAAGGTATCAAGTACAATGTGAGAATGTTCTAGGTGTATGTGTGTGTGGGAAGGGTTCTGAAGTTCACTTCTAGGCAGAGATGGAAATGGTTGCTGCGGAGGAGTGAGCCCTGGGGTGAGTAAGGAAGGAAATACACCAAAACTAGAAAGGGAAGTAAAGAAAATTGTTAGGAAGGGAAACAAGGTGAGAATGTGGGAGCTGAAGAAATATGTGGCACCAAGATTCATTGTTGTTTGTGCCTTTTTACTTTCTTTAAAAAAGTGGATATTCTTACCTGAGAAGGAACCACCTCTCCATGCTTTAGATTCATCATTTGTAAACTAAGAATAATAAACTACTTACTTCATAGAGTTTTTGTGAGAATTAAATCAATAAATATATGCAAAGTGCTTTGAATAGTGCTGGTTTAGGGAAAGATCTCAAGAAGTTCAGGTATAACAATAATTATTATTTGGTAGCAGGTGTGACAGACACACCCTAGGGTACCCCCAATGAGTCACACCTTCGTATAGCCCCCCCCTTCCCTTGAGTGTGGGAAGTACTTGTGGCTTGTTATCTACATAAAAATGGGACAGGGAATGGGTTGTCACTCCCTTGATTATGTTATGAAAGACTCCATCTTAAGCAAAGGAGGCAGAAATGCACTCCTGTGGGCCTTGAAGAAGTGAAAACCATGCTGTGAATCTGTCTACAGAGAGCAGTGGCCTCTAAGAGCTGAGGGCATCACCCCTACAGCTGCAGGAAGTGCAACCTGCCTGCAGCCTGAAGGAGCGTGGACGAGGGTCCTGAGCCATAGTGAGAGCGGAGCCTGATTTCAGCCTCCTCAGATAGAACAGAGAAATAAGCCAGGTTGTGCCCTGCCTCCTAACCCATGGAACTGTTGAGAGAATAAATATGTGCCACTTTAAGGCCTCTAAATGTGTGGTAATGTGGTACACAACACAGAGAACTAATACAGGGGAGATGAAAACACTCATTTAATTGCTTCTTCATTAGTTGAGAGAAAACTGGTTGACATGCGTAAACGTGTGTGTGCGTGTGTCTGTTTCTAGCGACCAGGAGGACCAAATACAGGACTCCAAGCAGTTTAATCAAAGAAGATGGATTATGCTGACTGAGCAGTCTGTGATCACCACGAGTCCTGGGATCTGCACCCCACGACCGAGTAGGTGCCTGGGAAATAGTGCTGAACGAGCTGATTTTGTTGCAGTTTAGTTGCACCAATATTTGATGTATTTATGTTACCTTATCTAGTCTCATGATGATGACGCCCAAAATATACATTTGTGAGGATGCATAAACAATCAGTTTTTTTGGTTAGTTGCTTTTGTGCTTTTAGTTGCCATCTTTGATATAAGGTAACAAAGAGGGAGGAGAAAAGCAGACAACCGATGGTAACTTTTACGGAAGGGTCAGCAACGCCACAGTTATGTTGCAAGGATGCAACATTCCTAAGTGTAAAAAAGGTTTATTTTCAAATTAAATCAATGTACTTTGTGCAAACCAGAAAATAGAAGGAATACCCTGGGAGGATTTAAATTTTATATATATCCTGATTCCTGACTCATCTAATATTCTTTAAGAAATTTAAAAAAAATCAAACTTCTGATATATGTGCAACATGCCCTGGTATTCTCCTTTGCTAAGTAGCCCAGCATGTCACAATGGAAAGGGGACTGAATTCAAAGTTAAAACACTATATTACTGGTCATCTCTTAGCACTTGCAGAGCTGCCCGAAGGTGCTCCACTTTCTTAACAACTTTGAGTTTCTGCTTGTCACATTATTCAAATGGGAAAGAGAAACATACTAAAAAAGCTATTACACAAATTGGATATAATAAATATAAAAACTCTCACATACTACTCAGCAAGGAGTGAAATTTAAAGGATTACTATATAATAATGCTAAACACCATTTATTGCTTAAGTTTGTGATCTTTCACATCTCAGAATACTCAAGGATGTTGTCCTCCGAAGTTTACATCATCTGAACACAGATGCCACGATATCTAAGAAGCAACATTTGGAAAGGGCTATCTGCTTTGAAGCTGGGTATTAGAGCCAGAAAATCTAATGCACAGAGTCGGCTTTGCTGCCTTAGTGCTGGCCGGTCACCTGACCTTTCCCCTTCTGGGAGATGAACCCCTTGGCTACTTGAGCAATTTCAGTCCTACTACCCAGGCCACAGCTCACTGGCCCAGAGACCAGGGCCAGAGACAAAGATGTCACAGAACAACATTCTGTGACTTAAGATAATCAATTAATCACCTCACTGTTTCAGAGGAAGACATAAGGTCTGAAGTACCAGTAAGTGATATCTTGAGAGGAACAAAGATACCCCAGCACCTTACAGAAACAGAACAGAGAGGGCAGTGACGTGCAACTCCCTTTTCCTCCCTGTAATAAGAGTTTTGTCCCTCCCTCAGCAGGTCTCTATTTCTTGCAACCTGGGCAAGGCCAAACGAATACAACTAAAAAGTATTACACTGAGTAATCTTTAAACATTTTTCCACTTTGAAGATTGAATACTGTTTATTGGAGGAAAAGAAAAAGTTCACTTGCAAAAAAAAAGCCAAAGACCATGAAAACGGCGACTGTGCAGCACAACAAGAAGCCAACAGTTGGCATTACGGCGGCACACTGTGAGGGTAGAATTTCATGAAGATAAGACTCTAAATCACCCTTTAAATTTTCTTAACAAAAATGCCAAACATGCCCCCTAAATCACACTGACACTGAGCATCTGGAAGAAAATCCCGAGACATCCGACTCTCCTTCCCTTAGTGATGGAGAACGCCTATCCATCACCTGGTATGTGAAACATAATACTTCCGTCACAGATTAGTGACATGCCAAACCTGCGTGGCTTTCCTTCCTCATTTTCCCAAATACATTCTATGATGGTAATCCCTGAGATGTTTCTAGGGAAATAAAAGATTTTCTGATCGCTTATGTTTGAGAAACATCGTTGACACCAAGTCCAACAATTTTCTTCACTCCAGAGCTTTGGAGCCTTTATTAGGCAAAGGAGTACAAGATTCCTCAAACCCCTGAGAGCTCTGAGCACTGCTCTCCACGGAATATTCTGCGGGAATGATGTTCTACAGTTCACGTTCACTGTAGGGAATGCTGCCTGCAGTAGCTATACCGAGTCCGAGCTCTCCGGAATACAGAGCTAAACTCGACCTTGTTAATCTGGCCCCGAACTCCAACTTAATGAACTCTTCAACCTGTCGTCAGAGGTCAGAACACAAAATGACCATTCTTACAAAATTCACACTGAAACAGTATTTAAATGCTGTTTGGTACTTCCCACATATAAATGAATGATTAATTTCTTTAAAAAAATTAGGTCTATGTGACTTCTTGTATTTGACTTTTGCCTTTGATCCCAGGAATCCGTGAAACAAGTTGTGTGCTCAAGTGCAGGGGGTTTCTGATGTAATAACCACATTCTATCTCTTTTCTCTTTATTAGCTGCCTTGTGTCTCTTTACCTTCCTTTCAAAATTTAATTTTTTAATTATAGATACCCCAATATGTTTTAAGTGTAAAGACATCATAAAAAATAAAATCAGTTTTAAGAGTCTTGGTTTTTCTGTAAATATTTGATAAATACGAAAAATACATCATTTTTGCTAAAGCTAAAAATAGAAATCTCATTGCTAATGACAAAAATACTACTCATGTGAAGATAGTGTTTGAGGCACTATTCAATGTATTTTGATAACTACAAGTCCACACTGGGCCCACTGCCTATAACAACATCACCCCTCTTTCCGTTACTGTAGCTTGGTTGATGGCAGAAGGCTAAACTGAATGTGACAAAATGTCTAAGTGACATTTTAAAAAGCTAATGTGACAAGCAAAGAGATAATACCGGGACAGAAAGTGCAGGCCTCCCGTTTTTAATATGCTAATGTACATGGTAGACCTGTACATATCCGATTGTTTTTAAAGTGCTAGGAATGCATTTGCACAGTTTTAAAGAGGATTTGCTGGTTCAGAAGCAGGAAAAAGAACAAAACTCAAGAGAAAACAGGGAGCATAACAAAATCTTAGTACGATCATGTGATCCAGAATTTCAATTAAAAAACATACGGGCATAAGGTAGGTATAGTTCAGTGAACTCAGGGAGTCAAGTCGGTGGTCTTCAACATGGAACTCAGCCCCAAAGCATGCACACCATGAAGTACATCATTGGGAAGCAGAAATAAAATAAAGCAGTGATTTTCAAACTTTTTCATCCACAGCACACATAAACTATTACTAAAACTCTGCAGCACACCAAAAATATATTTTTGCCAATTTGACAAAAAAAAAACCCCAACCAGATATAATTTTCATTGATTCACACCAGATGGCTATTGTTGTGTTGCCTGTTGTCATTTTTTTTAATTTGACAAAGTAAAGGAAAAGAGGTCAGTGCCCCTAACTAAACAGTCAGGTATTGCACGTTGTAAAAATTGTTGGGGCACATCAGTATGCGGGGACACAGCAGCTGAAAATGGCTGAAATAAACTCAAATACTGAGACCTCACCTGCCCTTCACATCCACTGTCCTGAGTCACTTACTGTTACGGTGTGTGTCGGGGGAAGAAAGGGTCCTACTGCCATGCGGAAGGACCCTTCACCTTCATTCATGTTCACTGTATTTCAAAGCATCGCACTCAACTTGTTCCCAGTTAAGTAACTTCACCAATTATAAACTTTAACTAAACTAATTATCAAAACATGGACAAGGGGCTTGAAAATGTCCCCACTTAGAAACAATTCAACACTAATGAGCAGATTTAAGCAAACAGAAATAGAGTAAAGCTGCCACAGGTCCGTCTAGTCTGAACTCATCATGAGCCACATAGAAAGAAGGCCTAGGACGAGGAGGCTAAGAGAACCTGGGGCAGGGTGGGGTCTAGAAAATACCACCAACTCAGGAAATGAGTTGTGGTCTAAAGCCGAGTTGGAGGAAAATTGGACAGAATAAAAAGGATGCTTGCTTCCCAAGGGAAATATGGGAGTAATAAGAAATATCCTTGGCCTGCTTTAGAGTTAGAATGAACCATATGTCCCTGGGCAAGTTACTGTAACCATATGAAACTCATTTAAAAGGTTCGTAAAATGAAGTGATTAAAATAGAAGATCTATAATGTTTCTTCCAGATCCAATAGTCTGTGACATAGGTAGGAGCAAAAAGGAACAAAATAACAGTGATCCCAAAGATCAAACCCAAACAGCACCACTTAATGAAAATAGGGTGCAATAGACTTTGGATGAAAGTAGGTGCTGACATATTCAATGAGTGGTGTGATTCCACGAGCTCGTGGCCACCTGCACTGAAGGCCATCTGACTCCTTGATGGCATCTGCACTAGAACACGGGACCCCACAGTTGCAGAGATACAAAGGACTGGACCATATGTGTGAGTTGCAGCTACTATGAAGAGCTGAAAAAGCAAAAAGCCAGGGGGACTTCTAGGAGACAACTTTCTAAAAATAAGAAATGGTACTTGAAGTGTGTGTGTGGGAGGGCAGTATTTTTCACAATTTAGGGGCATTTTCTCATCTTTCATTTTACGGGGCAAAAAGAAAGATACAGCCCTGGCTGGTGTGCCTCAGTGGATTGAGTGCCAGCCTGCAAATCAAAAGGTTGCTGGTTCAATTCTTGGTCAGAGCACATGCCAGGGTTGTGAGCAAGGTTCCCAGTGGTGGGGCATGTGAGAGGTAGCCAATTGGTGTATCTCATGCATCAATGTTTCTCTCCCTTCCCATCTCTCTGAAATAAATAAATTTTTAAAAAATATATAAAAAAAGAAAGATACAGAGGCCCTGAAATGTGCATACAGTCACACACAACAGAGAATTGTCCCATACCCCAATGTCTTACAAATGACTCAATGGACACGCAAGCAAGCAAAACACCTGCTATCCTGATCCAAGACTAGAATACAGCACCATGTTTTTGCATGGGTTTTACAGGTAGATACCGAGTCTTCTCTCTAGGAATGCATCTAATGTGTATTTTGAGAAAATACTACAACTTGCTGTGTTCAGAAATTTTGTAACAGTTGTTTATGGAAAATTGCACTACCAAAGTTAACTTCAAATATCTATCAACAACCTACAATATGCATACCAGTCTCCGACTGCTGCCATAGAATTCGCAGTCATTCTACATGTATATGCACTATTCCACCCTCCGTCATGCCTTCACAGATGCTCATGTCTGACCGATTATATACTGGAACACATAAGGTTTTACTAATAATAAGTTGTGTTTCTCTTGCATACCATAATTATATTATTTAAACTTAAAAAATATGTGTGTAGGAAAGTTGGCTTTGCTGTGACTTTAAAGACAGTAAAAATGCTTCACAAACTTTGTATTTAAAAATAAGGTCATTGCTTCTGAAAACTTTTATTCTATGTTAGTGGTTTAACTGTTTTGGAATCACGATGCCTTTTGTACATTTTATGAAAACTGTGGATGAAAATGCTACATGGCAGACTGTCTCCAGTATCCATCCTGTCCTTCAGTCTTGCGTATTACCAAACACCTGCCCTGGCTTTGAACAGCATTAGAAATGATATTGCCACTCTCCTGCATTTGGATGTGACCATGAGAGTAAGATCTAAAAAAAGGAATGTGAGCAGATGTGACATGTGTCCTTCATGTGATACTTCCATAAACCTGCCCTTCATAATCCTTAAGCTAGAATGTGGGCGTCCCAGCTTCAACCTTTGGGAACGAGCAACTCTAAACAGTAGAACCACCCAATCCCCAAGGACCAACTTGTACACTATTACATAAGAGAAAAACTGCTATTAACGTTTAAGCCGCCCTTTTCTGAAACTGTTACAATAGCATAGCCTCTGCCTTGACTAATACATCCTAAAAATAAAGACAACTGCATGACACATGGATGCACACACATGTATGAACACACACACAATTTCAGGCATTTCATAAACCCCTGGTGCTCTGAGCTAACTACTTCCTGGTGTACAGGGTAGCTAAGGGTCTCTTAGACAACGAGCCTACAGCTGTCGGAGGAGCGTTTGTTGGGGGCAGTCAATATCTAAATGGCGACTATCTGGAGCAAAAATGTATTATAAATAATAAATAATATGAAAAACAAAGAGCTAAAATCATGCTTGCTGATTAACCACCATGGATAAATATACATTAAAAAGAATATAAGAATTTTGTCAAACTAATAACAATTTATAGGATTGACAATAGTGCTGAAAATTTTGCTAAAGCAACAGTATCTATTTTCCCCTTAATTCTGTTCTCAGCTTAGCAAGCAAATAATAATGTCTAAAGAATAACCCATTGTCCACAAACTAGACATTGCAGGGGTGTGTGAAACTAATTAATTTCATATAGTATGAAAATGCAGGAAAATAAGGACTTCATATTTCATGACTGCATGGCTGTTTTTTCCAGCAACTGGAGGAATGGAGAGAATTTTAATCTTTTTGACAGAAGGTTTTTTAAAAAATTTTATTGATTGTGCCATTACATTTGTTCTATTTCCCCCCTCCGTTCCCCTCCACTCTGCACTCCCCTCCTTCACCATTCCCTCCCCTTTAGTTCATGAACAAGTGTCTCAAGTTCTTTAGATTCTATATTTCCCCTACTATTCTTATCCTCCCCCCTATCTATTTTCTACCAACCATCTATGCTACTTATTTTCTGTACCTTCTCCCCCCTTCTCCTTCTCCTACTCCCCTGTTGCTAACCCTCCACATGATCTTCATTTCTATGGTGAACAGTGAAAGGACAGCAAATTGACAGAAGTTTTGTATTGCTGAATGATGTACAAGTGATTAGGCCAAAAACCTGCGAGCGTGAGACCCCTGAGAGGAGTCCTGCGGGGAGAGCCACTGTCTGAATGCAGCCCGGCCTCTGCACGGCCGCCCGCCTGCAGACGCGGCCCTCCCGTCACACCACGGGCTCCCCTCCGCAGGACACAGCTGACCTGCGTGCAGCCAGTCAAGGCAACAGCCGCATTTTATGCACGTGATAAAGGGAATGAGTGGCTTTCAAAATTCCAAGCTGTTTCAAAATCAGTTACCAGTGACACAAGTCATTACCATAATAACTGAAAAATGTTTCCATCTAATTAAATAACACCCATATCCTGGCAAGTTAACAATGAGTGCATTTTGGAGTTCAGATAGTCCATAATATGGTTCTTACCCCATAAACAGGGATAAACTGCAGTTATATAAATATTGTATAAAATTAGGGAAGGGGAACCAAACTAAATTTTGGAAGGAAATCATATATATGTTGAAAGCCAGTTTGAAGCATATGGCACAAAATCAAATAAAAAATTAAATGGGAAGAATATTCATGAAATTTGCATATAAAGACAAAATAAAGAACAAATGTAAAAGCCATCCGCCTCAGAAGTATAAAAATGATTTATTTCACCAAAAGGAATAGAGAAATTATGGCAATAAAATAAATTCAAACATCTGCTTACAAAATAAGATGTAATTTAGTTAATTTAGAAATCAATCCAAGAAAAACCATGCTATCTAACACTCATTCTAAAGAGACAGAACAGCTCTGTTGCGCCAAAATAAAGGAAACAAAACAGAAAATCTATATAAAATAATGAAGCTGAAAAAAATGAAAAAAGATATGCATAAATAGCAGTGCTTTATAGATATAAATTGATTTTATCATCAGTTTCAAAAATATTTTATAAAATAAAAGCTTGGTAAAATTTATTTTCCATAAACAATAAAACAAAATTTCCCAAATATTCAATAAAGAAATAGGATCAAAAGTTTAATACTGTCAGGTAAACTGGAAATCCACATATCTCATGATAAAGGGAGAGATATCCCTGCAACTTATATGGTTAAAGGCAGTAACTTAATGCACAAACCTTCCATGTTTGAAAGAAACAAAAGAGAAAGCGAAGTAAAAAATACTCACCAATAAATTCATATGTACATAATCAAGGAATTCAAAATTCGATAATCAAATCAAAGACAAAAATTCAAGGAAAATTTATATTGGTTGGAATCAACACTATTTAAAAAGACTAGAGAGATATATGTCTTTAATAATTAGACTAAAAGGAAGAGTATACTTTTTGTGTCTTTGAACACATCCTCAGAAGCTCACAGACATCCCCTTCTCTAACTGTGATCAAGTGAAAGAGAAAACTAAAAAAAATAAGGTAATTTTCAACAACTTTGTTTAGACAATACGTTTCAGTTATGGATGCAATTTTTTAAACTGAGTCTGGTGTTAAATACAGTTCCCTAGATTACTGTTACTGAGTTACCCATGGAGTAAGGTACAAATAGCAGAAAAAAAAATAACACTTACTCCATGATGCAGCTTTTACGTCAGACGTACCAACCTCATGGCATGTGGGCTAGAGGTAGTGGTGCATGTGAGCATGTGGGCGAGGGGTGGTGGTGGGAGCAGAGGTGATCGGGAAGCATTGGGGAGGAGGAGGAGAAAGAACAGAGGTCCTTGTTCACTCTCAGCGTGGTGAATTCGAACACTGGAATAGTGCACAGAAATCTATTTATCCCTTCTGCTGTTCATGGGCATTCTGGTAATTTCTAAATTTTGAATCTTAAGGTTATATGAACAGTATGGCTATAAACATTTTTGCTCATGTCTTTTGGTAAACATGTATAATTTCATTAAGTATAAATGAAGAAATTTAAATGCTGGGTCAATTTTTATAAATATGGTCAAACTGTTTTTCAAAGTGCTCCCACCACAGCAAGAGTTCCATGTGCTTCACTTCCTCACCAACATTTGTTACTGTCTGCATACACATTTCTAAATTTTTTATGTTGGCTTTTAATACCAGCCATATTCCTGGGTGTGTGGTTGTAGTTCATTATGGTTTCATTTGTATTTACTTGATCACCAACTTTTCATATATTTATTGGCCATTTTTATAACTTATTTTGAAATGTAACCTCAAGTTTTTTCCCTAAATTGATAGATTATTAGCATTAATAAATAAATCTAGCAAAATTTTTGGATTGCAATCCATAGAAATCAATGTCATCACTAACTATCAGCACCAAACAGAAAATAAAATTTTAGAAAGATACTATCTACATACATTAGAGTGAATAATGCTTTGGAATAAATAAATGCGAATGAAAGATGTGTGAGACCCTCCACTCCAGTGCTCTCAACCCTGCAGTCTTCGGAGATTTGTACTCCTGGGGACATTTAACAATATCTAGATAATATTTTCAATTGTTAGGACGAGGGGAGTGGGATCTCGCTGACATCTAGTTCTAGTAAGTAGGCAGAGTCCATGCGTGATGGCGAACATCCTACAATGCTCAGGACAGCCCTCCCCAAGCCCACGCCCCAACCCAACAGAAGACAATTCAGCACAGAGCATTGTTAGTGTGGAGGCTGAAAAACCCTGCAGTACACTGAGAACAGCAAGACATTAAATAATGAAAGCAGGCCTAAGTGAAAGGAAGGGATGGAGCATACAATGCTTATGGATTGGAGGACTTACTATAGGACAGATGTCAGAAGGGTATGAGGAAATTCTCCGGGGTGATGAACCTATTCATTATCTTAACTGTGGGACTCATTTATGGATGCACACCTGTGTCAAAATGTATCAACTTGTACACTTTCAGTGTGTGCAGTATATTTTACATCAATGAAATTTCAGTGAACCTGTTAATCTTTTTAATTCTCAAAAAAACAAAATTAATAAAAACTGACTGACTTAAGAAAAGTTCCACATCTACTAAGGACATTGAATCTGTAATTGAAAGTTTTCCATAAAGAGATCTCCCGGCCTAGATAACTTTACAAGTGAATTTTTCCATTTTGCAAGGTAATAATTTTATAAAAATTTTCCCATCAAATATTTACTGAATGATTTTAAGAGGCCAGCATTAGCTTTACTAGAAAAACCTGACAAAGACATTACCAGAGAGAAATATGATTGGTCAAGTTCTCCCTCAATCACAAATGTAAAAATCCTAAGCAAAATATTAGCAAATTGCATTTATATGTGCATATATATATATATATATATATATTTATGTTTTTTTACCCTAGGACTATAAAGCTTGTTTAATATCTGAAAAGCAATTGGTCATTTACCACATTAATATAATAAGGAGAAAACAATCATCTTAGGAGATGCAGAAAATTGCATATGTGGTACCATTTGTGGTACCATTCGTGACTAATGCTCAGAAAACTAGAAATAGTATAAAACTTCCTTAATATGATAAAAGCTTCTATGAAAAAAATCTATGTTAAGTTTCCTGCTTATAAGTGAAACAATATCATTTTCCCTAAAAGTGGTAACAAGATACAGATGGAAGCCATTACCACTTCTATTTGACACTTCAGGAAGATACTATCCAGTGTAATATTGTAATAAAGGCATGAGCTTTATAGGAAAAAGGGTTCATGGATGTGGATAACAGTGTGGTAATTGCTGGGGGCAGAGGGTATAAAGGGATTAAATGGTAATAGAAAAAATACAATAAAGATTAATTTAAAAATAAATAAATAAATAAATAAAATAAACAAAGAATTGTTACAGACAATATAATTGTATATGAAGAGAATCCAAAATAAACAATGTACTTTAGAATTAATAGGTGAGTTAGTACATTCACTGGGAAAAACCAATATACAAAAATGTATTTCTATATTATCAATGAAACATGAAAAAAATGTAGAATAAGAGCAGAAATGAGATTATGTAGGAACAAATCTATTAAAAGATGTATAAGACCTTTCCTAAGGGAACTATAAGGCATTACTGAGAGAAATTAGAGAAGACATAATTTTAACAACAAGCTATATTCATGGATTAGAAGATTCAATATGTTAAAAGTTTCAATTCTTGCTTAAATCAATCTATTATATGCAGTCACCAATCAAAATTCATTTAAGCATATAAAATGTTGCTCAACTGCATTAGTCATCAGAGAAGTGCAAATTAAAGTCAAAATATTTTTTAAATGATAAATTCTGACAATACCCAGTCTTAGTAAGAATATGAAATAACCTGACTGCTCACATGTATCTGGTGAGGCTGAGGTAACCACTTATGGGAATTCGATGATCCAGCAATTAGACCTGCAGGCACAAGCTACAAAGACCCCAAAGACATTAGTTCTTAGGCCAACCAAAAATATAAAAATAAGAGAAAGAGAGACAGAGAGAGAATGTTCAGAGCAGTACTACTCAAAATAGCTCCAAAATAAAAACAACCCAAATGTCCATCAAGAGAATCAATAAAGAAACTAAGGTATTACTCAATGGAATACTATACAGCAGTGAAAATAAATTAAATACTGCCACATACAACAAAATACATAAATCTCATTAATAACACTGAGCTTAATAAAAAATATAGGGCACACACAGAACATCTTAATTTACAAAAGGTTCAAAAACATCACACTGTGGTTGATGTGAACAAAAGTGTGGATGGTGGGTTCCTTTAACTGAGTGTATTAAAGTGAGTAAAGAAGAGTTTCAAGGTTTTTGTTTTGTTTTTTGCTTACTCCCTTCACCTTTTGCCCCCAGCCCCCCGACATCCCCGCCTCTAACAGCTGTCAGTCTGTTTTCTGTGTCTATGAGTATGTTTCTCTTTCATTTGCTTTGTTCATAACAGTCCACAGACACAGACAACAGTATGGTGGTCATCAGAGGGAAAAGGGGGCATAATTCGTAACAGGAGGCTTGACTTGGGGAGTGAACACACAATATAATATACAAATGATGTATTATAGAACTGTATATCTGAAACCTACATACTTTTACTTATTGATTTTTAGAGAGAGAAGGGGGAGAGAGGAGGAAGAGAGAAAAAGACATAAATTCATTCTTCCACTTACTGATCCATTTGTTGGTTGGTTGCTTCTTGTGTGTCCCCTGACCAGGGGTCAAACTCTCCACCTCGGCAACCAGGACAAAGTTCTAACCAACTGAGCAACCTGGCCAGGGTGAAACCTATATCATTTTATCAACCAATGTTGCCCCAATAGACAAATTAATTTAAATGAGAAGAATTCTGAATAGGATATGATCCCTCTTTAAAAACAAATCTGTATGCTAGTTACAAGGATACACTTTTTTAAAATTCGTAAAACTATAGAACTATCAGACAGTCATTTATCTGTATGCATGTTATACTTAAAACATTTACACAAGAATAAAGAAGTAATTATGCTTTCTTTTGATTACTCTCTCATGCTAAGAAACAGTGACCTATAAAAGAGCAAGAAAAATAAATGTGACTATGAAGGAAGATCTAGTATTGATGAAATCAGAAATGGCCAAGGGAGGTTTGAGAGCTTGCTTAAAATAATGTAGACTTTATAGTTTCTGAAATCATCTGTTGCTTGTTATACTTTTAAAAATCTAGAGTAAAAATGTGATTTTGTGCTTAATATGGTCCCTCTATATAACATAAAAGCTTATAGTGATAATTAACCACACTTTAAAATTTAAATCAAGTTGTCATACACATTTGGTATAAGAAAAATATTTTCAGTCAAATTTAAAAACATGCAGGGTATCTTCAAGACTTGGAAATGGATCTGTGTAAAGTTGGTGGGATGGTACCCCAATGTTTTTCCTTTCCCAGTGCAATGTATTTAGTTGATATTAAAAACAATAAATATTGGCTCCATTATTGCTATGAAATTATTTTGTTTTATGTAATATGAAATATGTGCATGTTAACTGAAAATATTCCAAAAAGCAAAAAATATTTCTCATTTCTTAAGAATCAAGTGTGTATTAATATAATATACCTGAGCTATTAACTGTATCAAATAATATCTGAGTATCAATAAGAGCTTATTCGATCCTGTTTAACAGATATTCTTCTAACTTCCTTTCCTTGCAGTGGAATTCCTGACTAAATAAAACATTAGATGAATAATTTAAATGAAAACACGAAGTACAAAAAGTGACATTCTGGAAACAATCCCAAGAGGAGATTAAAGAAAACAGGAGAACTGAACCACTAGAAGCAATTTATCAACCATCCAGTAAAGAATTCTTTCTTTCTTTCACTTACTAATTATTTAATGATATCTCTATGAACAAAACACCAGATTTAAACAACCCAAATTTTGGCACTAAAACATCAATTAATAAAAACAAGTCTCTAAAGGCTTGATGCAAAATTAGTCTAGGCAAGAAAAATAGATGGAACATATATTTGAAGTCCCGTTACAACCTCTGAACTCCCGCATTCCAATGGCATACTTCTGCTTTAGAACTTATCACACTGCTTGTGAAGGGGGCGTATCGGACTCTTCTAGATTGCAAAGCCCTTGTGTACAGGCTCCTACTCATTAATTTTATCCCCAGTGTATATGAAAGGAACAGGATACTTAGAACCATGCTCAATAGTAATGGGCCGCAAAACGGAATTTTACTGTGACCACTGAAAATCTAATCTAAATTATCCCACTCTACAAAGCAAATATAAATAAGTCAAATGTACAATCAATAGAAATATTGTCCTTCTTTGAGGAAAATGTATGAAACAATAAAGGTATTAATAATGGGAACTGTCAAACTGCATTGTTTTTCAAGTGATCAATTTTTCTTTTTCTTTTTTTTCTTCAAGTGATCAATTTTTAATACAAACATCTTTTTATAAGCTTCTGTGATATAAAAATCTTGGCAAAGCTGCAGCTTTTCTCTTTGAAGTTTTAATGTGAAATGTAAAAAGAGATATGACAGGAAGTGTGTCAAGCAGTTTTTCTGAAGTGTTTTACTCATAGAAATAAGATTTGAGTCTGAATTTCATTGTAAAAATTTGATACGTACAGTACTGCACATATCAATATACCCATATATTACTAATACATCACTTTTGAAAAAATGGTTTACTTAGTAAATGGTTTTGGCATACTTGATAACTTAGCCGAGAAAAATATTTTATTTTTATAAACTATTTATTTATTATAAATAATTTATTATCATATATAAAAGTTACATTAAAATCTAAAGGCAGTTGAGTTCCACCTCCAGAATGGTGATGTGAGGAACTCTGTGAACCTGTCCCTCAGTGAAACAACTATAATAGTGAAAGTTATTTTTAAAAAACAACCATTTAAAGTTGCTGATATTTGTCCTAAGGGAACACAGCCAGTGAAAAAACATTTATTGAACAACCTACTAATTCTTCGTATCCATAAGAGTCTCTGCCACGCGAGCCCAAACCCACTCTCTCCACCCCCCAGTTTCTTATAAAGGAAACTCTTCTCCAGGTGGTTGCGGCCACGAGGGGGCTCCCACTCTTCTCACATCCGAGTAAAGGAATGCAGTAACTTTATGGGAGAGGCATGCCAACCTCATCCTCTCTAGCCTGGAACTGCAGAGGCTAAATTCCAGGTAAGTATAGCCAAGAGGTCAGGGCACCCTTTTCTCTACCCAGTGGTCACTCTAGAGTGGTGGCTTACCCAGGAGTGGCAGGCCAAGAACACTGGAACCTGGAGTGTGCCTGCTCCAGCTCACTCACGGGGTGCAGGTTCCTTCCCAGCAGAGGCAGGATGAGAACACCAGAGACTGCCACCTGCACCCAGTGCTCTGCTCCAGCAGGAGTATCACCCTGTCCCCAGCTCAGGAGCAGTGGCTCTAGGTTTTATCCAGGGAGAGAGGGAGCCCACAAGAATAGAGGGCTTCTATGGCCTCCAAAAAGGATCCAATTTTTAAGAGTATAGAAAGGTTTAAGCCAAAGGGTGCTCTTAAAAGGAATAAAGATTTTGTTGGTGAGCAATTAAGAGGAGACTGGTAGCTCTCTGAGAGCAACTAGCTAAATGTAAGTCAGCTAATTTAGCAGAGTGTTTATGCCCCTGGGCATTGCTGAAACAGATAAGGCAATTAGACAGCAGCTGGGTGTGATACTAAATGAGATTGTAAAGGCCCAGAGCACAGCCACCGTACTAACCCATTAATTTTACCCCATTGATTACCAAGGAAACAGAACACTTAGAAGTAGGCTCGCAATGTTTATGAACAGCAAATGTAACTTGAAAACCTATTGTGAATTGATTATCTTATTCCCCAAAGCAAATAGAAACAAACTCCTCAAAATTATGTCAAATAATGATAAAGTTGCAATTAAAAGTACTCTGCTTTTTAAGGAAAAATACTATAGATGCTAACTACACTTAACATAGCTATTTATAATGGTTTAACAGAGAGATCAGGGAAAGGAACAAAAAGAACTCCAGCAAGACTGAACGTGGCCAAAACTTTGCCCTTTGAGAAGCAACATCAGAGGCTTCACACTGCAGGGGAAATCAATTTCACTCAACTAATCCAGGGAAGTCTAATCAAATGGCTAAGAGAATGACAACAGCAAAATATCCCCTGGAAAAGGGAGGCTATGGAATCAGTACACAGATGCTGCAAGATACAGTATAGCCTAAAATGTCCAGAGAAGGAAGAAAGAAAGGGGAGGGAGTGGGGGAAAAGAGGGGAAGGAAAGGGGAAGAAATGGAAGGGGAAAGGGAAGGAGAAGAAGAAAGGCAAAAGGAAGCAGAAAAGAGTCACTCGCAGACTGGAAAAGCACCAGGTAGGGAAAACACCTAAACAGGCCTGATGCTGGATTTAACACAAAAGGCTTCAAAGTAGCCACTGCAGTATCTTTAAGTAACTAAATCAAACCACGCTTAATTAAATTGAGAAAGGTATGATGACCATGTTGCATCCAATAGAGAATATCAGTAGAGATATAATGATGAAAAAGAACCAGTTGGAAATTTCAATTGAAAAGTAAAATAACTGAAAGGAAAATTTCATGGAGGTAGTGGGGATCAACAATAAATTTGGACTAGGAGGAGAATCTGCAAATGTGAAAATAGAGAATTAGAAGTTGTGTATTCTAAAGAACAAAGACAAAAAAAGAATAAAAAAGCAGAAATGTGGGACAAAATAAATTTCATCAAAGATGGATAACAAGAGTAATACAGAGAGAGAAGGACGTAGAAAAACATTCAAAGGAATAATGGACAAAGCTTCTCAAATTTTATGAAAACATTAATCGACAAATCAAACAAGCTCAACATACATAAAAGAGAAAAAACATGAAAAGATGTACACCCAGATAAGCTGGCTTGTTCACATACATTGTTGTAAAATCCCTGAAAGCCAAAGAGAAAACTTTGAAAGAAGAGAAATGTGATTTGTCATGTACAGGGTCCAGCAGAAGTAGGGCCTGCTAGGGTGTGGTTGGTAGAGAATGTGACTGTCTTGCATGAGATGGACAGCAATTTGAACATTTCACCTAAAATGTCATATGGTGTGCTTGAGTGTGATAGTGTTATGTTACAGAATTACATGCTTATGATTTTTTAAAAAATATTTTACTTATTTATTTTTTGAGAGAGGGGAAGGGAAGGAGAAAGAGTGGGAGAGAAATATCAATGTATGGTTGCCTCTCATGTGTCCTTTGCTGGGAACTGGCCTGCAACCCAGGCATGTGCCCTGACTGGGAATCGAACTGTGATACTCTGGTTCGCAGGCCTGCGCTCAATGCACTGAGCTATGCCAGCCAGGGCTATGCTTATGATTTTGTAATAAAAAAGGGGCATTCTTTGTACCTAACCTTATATAATACAAGGAAACCACAATAACATTAACTAACACCTGACTGCTTATCAATCCAAAAATGAAGAAAAAACTTATTTACAATAACATTTAAAATAATAAAATAACAAGGAATAGATTTCACAAAAGAAATGTAAGTCATACACTCTAAAAACTAAGAAACCTTGTTGAGAGAAATTAAAATCTGAATAAATAAAGAGACATCCAGGTTGATGGATCAAAGGACTGCAAGTCATTAAGGTGATAATAATACTCTCCAAAGAAACCTACAGATTTAAGACAATTTCTATCAAAACTCCAGTAGGCTCCTTTACAGAAATTGACAGGATGGTCCTAAAATTTATACAGAATCAGTGTACATAATAGACAAAGTCTTGAAAAAGAAAAAAAAATGGCAGGACTCACGCATCAAAAAATCTAAAGGAAAAGTAATTTAAATATTTAAAAATTATTAGACTGCTTTAAAGGGTACTTGTATAAAGTGACATAGGGAATATATTCTTAAGCTAGACACAAGGCTTCAAATCATAAGGGAAAACTCAAATTTTCTCTAGTGATACTTATAACTAAAAAAAGACAAAACTCGATAGATGTTTGGGAGAAAAATCGTGAAAATCCCAAACTGCTCAATCCCTGTAACCCTCTATTATCTGTGATGCCGACCCACCTCCCTCCTCCCAGCTGGCTGGTTCACATACTCCTGCTGTGATGCCTCTGGACCTCTGCCTGGCCACTCATCCCTCTCCTTTCACCTGGTCCAGCTTTCCTTCCCTTGCATGATTTCCTTCCTTTTCAAATTTAGATTTTCTGGTCCCTGATGTTCTTAAGATTCTTGCCCTTCTCAAAACACATAGGACAAATACACACATATGACAAAAGCTCAATCTGTGGTGGACCTCACCATTCAGTACTTTGAAAAATTCACTCTTTTAAGCAAACAGGTTTGATAATTAAGTCTTCAAATTTTAACTTTCACTCTCCTGCTAGCCTAGTGCAGCTTTCAGTGAACCCACTTGCTCACTCTTTAGTGACGATTTCAATCTCCATTCTCGAGCTTCCTCCATTCTTCCCTACGCTTGCTCTACTCATCACTACCCATCCACAATTCTGACTTCTAATTCTCTGAGGGAGAGAGAACTACAGTGGTCAGATAGGAACCCCCTAGACTTTCTAGTAGCAAACTCCACACCCATCTTCTTCTCCCCATTTCCTCCCCGCCCCCCATTTTCCTTTCTAAGGAAAAATCCCTCACCAGTACTTTGGTCACTGCCTTCCCCACCCTGCCTTTTAAGGGATTGTTACAACTTCCATTTTTATCTTGATTATTTAACTGCTCCCTCTGAAAGGGACCTCTACCCCTTTGATGACTAAACATATTAAATCCTCTCCCAGGTAGAAAAAATATATCAAACAAACAAACAAACTCCACCTTTCTCCTTAAATTATATTGTTCCAGTAACCCTATGACTCTTCCATTTCAAAACCAAATTTCTTAAAAGGCATGTTTATATTCTCTACTTCCTTTCCTCTTCAACTCAATCATCATTTTAATATAATCTGTCTTTCTTCCCAAACAAATGGTTCTAAAAATTATACCAACTACAAAGGAGAGGATAACATGATCATTCTTGGTAAGTAATATGATTATCTGGGAAACTCAAGAGCAGAAAATAAAAAAACAATGAAAAATTATTAAAACTTGAGTAAGACTGCTAAGAAGAAACAGCTTTGGTACACATGTACACACAACAACTATGGTAATGGCAAAAAAGACTCCATTACAGTAGCAACTTTTGAAAGAATAATGGCCTCAGTGTACTCAACGAGAAATTCATGAGACTGTGTACTGCTCCATTTCTGGTCCTTTTTACATGTAGGGGAAGATGAAGAGTTCTATCTAAATTCTCTCCTTCCATTCTGTTTCGAAGCCACTCCTTTGACTTCAGTGATACACACTTTTGCTTCTTCTACCTCATTGAACTGAGTAATTACTTTTCAGTCTCCTTTGCAGGCTTAACCTCTTTCACTTGGCCATGAAGATTTGGAAATCTCAAGCCTTTGTCTTGGGCCCTTTTCTGTAGGAGACCATTCTGCGTGGTGTGAGCCCAGATAGGACCCACACCCATGGATAGGGTCTCCCGTGGGAAATGAGGCCTGCATTGTTACCTAGGCTGCTTTGAGACTTGCTTTTGCTAAAAGTCCCTACCCTGAATTGAGACACCAAGTGCTTACTGTAACTTCCTAAAATCCATGCTAAAACTCCCCAGTATGGAGTGTAAAAGGTTCAGTCACTTTTCCCTTTTCACGTGCAAACATCCTTCTTCTGTGATGTGATTAGCAGCATTGGCTCCTTTGTTTTCTGTAAAATGTAACCACCTAAAGCCAACCTGTGCATAGTAAATGAAGACCATCAAGTAACCTGCAGAGAAAAGAAATGAAGGCCTGTCAAGGCAGAGGGCGTGGCTTTTGCTCCCCTTGAGAGAAGCCATGCCTGACCTTTTCCACCACAGGACTCGGTAGTCTGTGTGAATGTCTCTCCCCCATCCACAATGTGACAGACCCTACAAGCCGGGGTCCACATCACTCTTCTTATTCTATTCTATAATGCATTATCATTTATATCCCTGGTTTTAATTAACATCTATTTGTTAATGGTTCACAATTCTTTAAATTACTGTATTTAGCCATGTATAATGTGTACCCAAGTTTTTGGCCCAAACTTGCAGGAAAAAAATCTGAAGTTAAATCTTTAATTAATTTTTAATTAAATTTTCAGTTATATTTAGAAACAATACCAACTATCGTAATCCAGGGTATTATTTTGCATATGGGTATTGTTATTGCTCTCTAGAGTTACGCTTTTAAAGGCATAAGCATAAATAAAAAAATTAAAAACACTTATATAGATATGGAATTAGTGCTACCAATGTATAATACATACACATACTTATTTTTCCGTCAAAAATCTGGGCAAAAAAGTGTGCATTATACATGGCAAAGTATGGTAACTCCAGCTTAGAAGTCTAGTTTAACCTTCAGGTTCATTCAAAACTTCCATACAGATTTCTCGGATGCCTCTCAGATGCAACACGACCAAAGATGAAAACGGGTTCTTCTTCCAGCTTGCCCTTCCCCAGTAAATAGCACCAGCATCCATCACTGGGCAAACAAGATACTTAAGCTGAGAGTGTGAGGACACCAAAGCAGAAAGAAAATCAGAGAACCAGAAATTCACAGAGAAAATTCTGGAATTCTTCAGCAGAGAGCTGAGCAGTGCATAAACATGGGGAAACACTGCAGGCTGGTAAGAACTCCTGAAATGAATAGAGGCCATAGCGCTCTGTGCTAGGTGTCTGTTCCCCCGAGTCAGACTGCAGTGAGGCAGAAGAATTTGCCACAGACTGAGCACTCTCCTGGTTCTGCCAAAGATATCTTAGGATCCTGAAGTATCAGGTTGTTTCCAAGTAACTTAACTACATCAAGCTCCTCACATGCCCACTCACAAGCTTTCTCTCTCACCCTCAATGTTATGTTCCCAGGGAGCTGCGTGTGCATGCACTGCTTCCAATACTGTTTCTCCTGCTGGACTGTAAGCTGGATGAAGGCAGATGCATGACTGTCTCATGGAACACGGCATCCCCAACATCTAGAATACTGCATAGGCCACCATAAAACTCCAATCAATAAGAGCAAAAATATATTTTTAAAAATAGTAAGTTTTTGAAAAATACACTTTTGAAAAAATAACAATTCTTTTGAATCACCTTCAGTTTATTAATATATATTGTTGAAAGCACTTTTATACTATTGCAGTAACACACAGAGAGTCTTATTCTTTGAACTGTCACAGGGGGTCTCCTTTTCAACTGCCCAAATCTTTCCTATCTCTCATTATTGCTCTACCTCTTTATCCTGAGAGAGGTCAGTAGGTGCTGGATTTGTATTAGACACTGAAATGGTTTCTGTCAGAAACTCGTGGACTTTCCGTAAAACATCCAGGCTCTGAAAAGGGATCAGGAATGCTTTCTTTAATAAAGAACATCTTAGCCATATATTTAAGGAAATATCAGTGAGGTTAGGCCTCCCTTTAGCTATCAAAACAGCTAGCCTTTGGACACAGGACAGAAGATAACCCCGTTAGCAAATAAAGGCTGGAACATTTTCTGCAGTGGCATCCTTCTGCTTGGAGACTAAATCCTGGAGAACATCTCCAGAGAGCAAGAGCAGTGCAGAGATTTGCTCCTGCTGAGGGCTTCACCCTGGCCTCCGGCCCTGACCACTCAGAGCTGGTCTTGTTCAGGGCAAGTCTGCAGTCCCTTTTGGTCAAAGCCCACAAAGAATTTTCCAACCTTTCCAGGCACTCACTTTCATTTTAGTTAATCTCTTAGTTCAATCTAGTCTCACCTTCATTATCTCCTGCAGAAATTCCTCACAGTGTTAGGCATCTTCCCCTAGGTTCCAGGACTAATAAAGAAATACAATCATGGGGAAAAGCCAGTGTCATTTTAATGAAAATTAAGAATTCAGAAAGGGAATTAAATATGCATACTTATCCTGCCACAATAACCCAGAGGTTCGAACATCTCTACAGTGTTCACTGCATGGTTATAACTGATTCTTTATTTCTTTACAATGATCTTTAATAAATGGTACAAATGGAATCAAAGTATTTTCTCAGGCAACTATTTTTGAATAGTGTTTAATAATTTCTAGTTCTAAAGGTGATTTAATAAGGAAATCAGTTTTCTTCTTTCTCATCCTTGAGCCTAATTTAGGGGTGAGTCACTGTGTGACACCTGTTCATGGTCCCTGGTGACTTTGACAGTAGAATGTCCTTTATTAAAATGACAGGCACTGCTGTGCAATCTGCCACATGCATGACTCCCTTTCTCAAATTCCAGTCTTTACATGATAAAGCAAGGTTAACACCCCTTGTTATTCATTCCTACATAAACTGATGGTTAAGTATTACATACACATGTTACTAAATGATTTACACAGATTACAACAAAGGTAATTAAGTAAATACTAAATGACAATATTAAATATTTAGTAATTCAGTATGGGAGTGGTTGTAGCTGATCAAAGATGTCCTCTCACACATACCCTCTCAGGCGTCCAATCTAAAAAAGGAGGAAGTGGTTTAACTCACAGAATGGGGTGTTTCCCAGCCTAAATGAGTGTGAGCTCCTCAGTTAACTGTCCCATGCATAGGACTGAAATCAGCTCTGTTTGTTGGACTGCCTGGTGCACGCAATTAATTACTTGTTTATCTATAATTCAATCCAGTTGACACATTATTTGACATATATTAAAGTGGATACTGATAAACAGGACTTGGGGTTAAGCATCCAGTTAGGTGAGAAATACATACGATTCAAATGAAATCACTTCCCTTCTTAAGCATAAATCTCAAATGGCAAGAATAAAAATCTCTAGGCATGGTCTAAGAGGATATCTTTGGCCCTGTATGATTTACTATCACCAGTAAGTGACTTAGGCTAGAAGCAATATTGGATTTCCTAAGTACTTTAAGATATGCTTTCAGAAGAAGGAAAAAAATCAAAGTGTCAGTTCCATTAAAATAATTACATCTCAAGTACACACTTACTTTTACTTAAAGGCTTAAGATACTAGTATCTTTCCATATCTTTAATACTTTTGAATTTTTATAATCTGTTAGGTATATTGACATTTCATTACATACACTATTTGGAGAATAAAATAACTGTATAATTTTTAAATCAATATATACAGTACATAGAGCAATCTCTAAGAAGAATCTGAGTTATTGCAAATGTATGAGCTATTTCCATCGAGGAAAAAGATGGAAAGCCATTTCCCATTTGCATTTATAAAGGCTGCGTGACTTCTTTAAATATATACGCTGATGCCAACAGAGCCATCAGATATCAATAAATCACACTCTCATGTGCTGTAAAATGTCTGACACACACATTCATTTTCCTAGTCCAAAATTCTCTGCAAAAGGGACTGTGTAAATGTTCCATTTTAATTTAATGATATTCTTCACAGTAAAAATTATGTGCATTATTGCCAGTGAGTGCAAAAACCTGAAGAGCACAGAGCTAGACAGGATTTTAAAGAGCCTACACAGTACATATCCTTCAGTGGCTAATCATTTAACGGACCAGAGCCACGCAGATATGAATGCATAACCAAATTGGGAGATCAGTAAGAACAGAACTGGAATGCTGCAATTACCATTTGGACAAAAAGTAATAATAGGCATAATGTGTTCAGAAGCAGTTGGGGAATGGTCCTGTAGGCATTTGGAGAGACAACCCGGACAGACCCGCTCCCACCATATGGAGGCAGAAATGAACATCACTTAGAAATGATACAGATGACAGAAATGACAACTACATACTCATCAGTGATGTTCCCTTTGAGAGTGTAATAAAAACCTAAATAGGACTCCACTTCAGTTGAAACTTACTCCAGCAGCTGCCATATATTTCTAAAAGGTCAGAAAATTATTCTATGTAGACACAGTTAATAAAGTACGAATCCTTGGAGAAAGAAGGATCTGCTATGTATAATCAAGGAGGTTCTAAAAATTCTCCAAGCATATCTTGCAGAGAGCTGTGCACAAAGACATGTGTGGCTACAAACCCAAGCACTGAGTTTATTAAAAAAGTTTTCCTATGTGGGCACTGAATGAGGAGCTAGCTATAGTTCTACCTGCACACTAGCACGGTGACCCACGCTGCTCTGACCCCTTGCTTCCTTTGTTTTTGACCTCTGAACCTAAGTGCCGTGGCTAAGGAGAGGACTTTTGATTCATGTGTTTACCTAAACCTGATATCCTGAGACTCTAGAACACCATTCAACAACATATATTTCTTCCTGTTTAAACCCACATTTTCCTCTCCCTGAGACCTCCATGCAGCCCAGCCCCTCTGACCTTACTTTCCTCCTTATCCAACCAGAACACTACAATCAACCACTTCTACAAGCATTTCACAAGTCTGCTGAATTCTCTCAGCTCTTTCCGCCTCTATAAACCTCTCTTGTAAAACCTGGCCCTGGCACCACTACTACCAAGGTAAATGCAGAAATATTTAGCACTGCTGGGGTGAAGAACACAGAACTGTGTTTACTCTCATCTAACATCAAATGGGGTCTCAATGGTGTTCAGCAACAACTTTTTCCCCGGGATAAATCCATACAACAACCGATCGAGCTGTTTTCCAAAGCCCGTTTAGTCTCCTGAAAACCCCAATCCTCTAGTCTCTGATCAAAGACAGCACAACTCAGCTGAAACCCCTCCCTTTCCACTGTTCTCTTCATATTTAGCTATTTCTTCACTTCTTTCTCTGTGATTCTCTGCTCTCTGATCTCAGAAATCAGCACCCCCCCCCACCCTCTACACCACCTTCTCCGATCACCATTCCTTCTAATCTATTCTAAAACTCTGGTCCATAAATCAAATCCTCTCTCTATCATCTTTAATTTCTCCCTGCAACTGCCTCAATTTTTAAGACAAAAAAATGTTTAAGTCTTCCCTAGCTTTAAAAACTACCAATCTTTTGCTCTTCTCAAATGCACGACGAGCATTTAAAATATGTGTCCAGGTCCTCCTCCCCCAAGCCCAAGCACAAAGTCTTGAACTGGGTACCCCCCAAATCATATACGTTAAAACTGCCACTGCCATCATGTTTGGAGACAGGGACTTTGAAGAGGTAATTAAACACAGAGGAGGCCACATGGGTGAGGCCTTAATCCAATACGATTGGTGCCCTTACAAAAAGAGGAAGGGACACCAGGGACATGGTCATACAAAAAAAAAAAAAAGGCCAAGTGAGGGCCCAATGAGAAAAAGGAGTGAATCTCAGGAAAGCCCCAGCATTCCAGCACGCTGATTTGGATCTGCAGCTTCCAGAATGTTGAGAAAATAAATTTCTGTTGTTGAGCCACCCAGTCTGCATTTTGTTACGGCACCCCTAGTGAACTAATACAATGTCGCATAAATTAGGCCTTTGTTTTCATTCTATAATGGCTTTGGCTAAAGTTTACATTTACCAGACATATTCCCAACCTACATGTGTCATTCGTTCAATTGGAAAACATTTACTGAGTGTTTACTATCTACCAGGCACAGTGAACAGAAGAAACAAATCCACTGTCCTGGAGCATTTATTCTCCTGAGGAAAGAATAATGACTTCATGATAAGTACAGGGAAAGAAATAAACAGAAAAATAAGGCAGAAAACAACTACAGACGGTGTGTATGTTAGATGGGAGGGGAGGCAAGAAAAGTCTTTGGGAGGAGATGCCACTGAGGCTAATTTGGTGGGTGAGAACAAGCTGGCCTTGTCAAAGATACTGGAAAAGCATTCCCAGAAGAGCTGATAGCAAGCACAGAGGCTAAGAGAGAATTAGGTTTGAGGGACAGGGAGGAAGATAGTGTGGCTAAACCACAGCAAGGTGGAAAGTGGGGAATCTCCCCCCGTGCTCCATGTTTCATTCCTCCAATAGAGCCCCATTTCTAAAGCATAAATACGAGAATGTCATGCTTCAAATGTAAATTCTCAGTACATTCTACATTGCTTGCTGACCTGTGAGGCCTTTTTCAAAGGCTTGCTCCAACCTGCCTTTCTAGCCTCAACATACTCTATGCCCCAGCTGTCTCAACTATACTGATAGGAGGCATATATTTCTCTGCCTGTATCCTGTGGGCAATGAGCATCATCTAGGGGAAAGTGCATGACTTGGATTCAGACAAAACCTATGTTCAAATTCTGGATCCCACAATTTTACTTGGAGGGAGATGGGTAAGTCCTAGTTTCTCCCTCATCTTCAGTTTCCACATATATAAAGTTGGCTCAATAATATAGACTCTTTGAAAGTTGTTCTAAGGATTAGTGACAACCTATTTAGAAGGCCTAGCATTGTAAGTGGCACATGTTCTTCCCTTTGCTAGGATATCATCCTGCTACACTTCTTAACCTTGTAAACTTCCTCCATCTTCCCAGACCCAATTCATATGACACCTTCTCTGTGAAGCCTTTACTAACTTCCACAGACAATATAATTATCCCCTCTATGTTCCCATAAAACAATGCATATATTGTACTATCACATGACATGTTCTGTAACTACAGAATTTCACATCTCTATCTCATTTAGAATCATTTCCTCCCTCAGAGTAGGAACGGTGACTTCCTCAGAGGTCTGTCATTTAGCTGGGAGTCCTGGCAGGCACAGAGGGCTCATTTAAGTTAGGATTATTTGAGAGTAAATTAATGCAACTATTTTTAAAGGCATGGTCAGTATGCAGCAAATCCACACAAGATATTGCAGTAACTAGAGCTAATAATGAGGGGTAGTATTTGACCTGAAAGGTAAGGGAGTAATGGCTTATCAGAACTTAGAACTGTATGGACAAGACCTTCTGATAGGAGCTAGTCAATGGATGCTGACCACACAAGGCAAGTAAGGGGCTCAATCTTTCTCTTCCTCTTTACCCAGTCTTCTATTGGGACTCCCCCCAAATTGAACCCAGTTAGAACCCAGAGGGCCTTCTCTTTCTCTTTCCCATCCTGAATAATCCAGGCATTAAGCTTAAAGCAATGTAGGCCACAGAGGAGGCAGATGGGGCCCATAATGGCCCAGAGTATGATGATCGCAGGACCTAGTGGGGTGAGGCAGACATCCACGTGGAGAAGAGGCCTGGAAATGGTTGTAGAGACAGAGCATGGTGAGGCTGGCACCTGCACGAGGAGTGGCCTGATGTGAATGTCAGGAGTCAAGCAGGAAAGGGAGGCTGCCCAATCCCCAGCCCGGATGGGTGGGAAAGTGGCCTATCAGGGAGTCGGAGACTGAGTGCAGGAAAAAGACCATCCACATGGGGGAGACGTGGTCATCAAGGTGAAGACTGGCTCCCTACAAGGGGATTTATCAAATATTTAAGTATACTAAGGATTTCTCACTGTCAGTATAAGACGAATAGGAAAGAGAGAAAACGAATGGGCCATTGGTATTAGATTACCATGAGAGGTTTTAGTGTGAATTCATGGTTTATGAGATATAGAAAATACATATATAAATATGTATAGATACAAATTGTGCTATGTTTATATATTATGACTGGGCTCATAACTCTTTTTTCTATAAGGTACTCCTTGTCTTCAAGACAGAGGTAAAAAAGGTGTTCACGTATATATACATGTACACTCACAGATGTGTTCTCTGCGTTTATATTCCATGCACATTTTCTAGCTCTGCTTAGAAATATATTCATATATTTCATTGCTCTGTCCTGGATCTGGGAGCAGCAACACCTTATCAGCAAAGAGCACAAGTTTTGCAAGATCTTGATCTCTAAATACCATCCTCCAGTAAAGGGAACCATGGCTCACTGAACAAAGTGTACATTCCAGGGCTGCAGCAACGAAAATATAAGATGAGACTAGAACACTCTGATGTGCTTCAAAGTAATGCAGTATTCAAAGAATAATGTCAGAGACATAGGAATGACCTGAACAGGCTCCCAGCGACCAAATGCATGACAATCGAGCGTAATCTTATTGAGAAAATTGGAAACAGCAAAACCACACAGATATGAACAAATGAATAAATTGAGAGTCTAAAGAAGGATAGTATATTTATACAGTTTGAAAGATCCTCTTCATTAAATATGATTTAATTACACACAGAAGAAGTAACTTTACAGTGGAGATGCATGACAGATGCATTTTCATCAAATGGTCAAGTGAATATCATTATTAAGACAAATCAAAATTGTGTGCCACCTAATAGTTGCAAGGAGAAGAATGCAGCATCACTTATCATGTTCCTCCCCAAAATATGTCATCCGAATCTAATCACACACACTCCATAAGTGTCAAAACCATAAAAGTCCGAGACAGCTGAAGAGCTGCTCCAGAATCAATGAAATAAAGAGACATGATAACTAAATGCAATAACAGATTCTGAACTGGATCTTGTGAAAAGTGATATTATTGGGATAACTGGCTAATCTCAAATACAGTCTAAGAATCACATGGTAACAATGATCGCTGTTAATTTTCTGATCTTGCTTGCTTAGGTTGTGCATATATGAGAAAATGTACTTGCTTGTAGAAAATGCAACCTTAAAGACATAATATTGGGTTGGTCAAAGAGCCTGTTTAGTTTTTTTCCATAAAATAAAAAACACATTTTTGATTTTCACCAATAACTGTATTGATCTGGCTATTCTGTGTATGTCAGCTATCTCCTGCATAGTATAATGTTGATTGTTCTCAATTAATGTCTCAATTTGATCACTACCAACTTCAACTGGTCTACCTGACTGTGGAGCATTGTCCAGCGAGAAATCTCCAGTACAAAAATTCACAAACCACTTTTGAGACATTTGATCAGTCACAGCACCTTCTCCATACACTGCACAAATCTTTTTTTTGGCATTTCAGTTGTTTTTACACTTCTTGAAATAATAAAGAATAATATGCCATAAGTGTTATTTTCTTCCATCTTCAATATTAAAATGGCTACACAAAAATTCACCAATTTTGTTAAAGTTTTTTTAAATGCATGGTGATATGACAGGTCACAATACAATCTGATAAAATTGTTTTGAATGAAGTTAAGTGCTACTTGAGCCATTTTATGGGAAAAAAATGAACTTTTTTCACTAACCAAATATACTGGGAAGGGGAACAGGATGGATCACCAGGCTGGGAATTTATTCTCTATATATCTTTAAATTCCCTACAGGTTTATGATTATTTCAAAATTAAAAAAAAAAAGAAAACAGAAAGCGTAAGTCCTCCCGGTGCAGTCATCTGTACGGGGTGGCCTCCCAGAGCTAAGCAGAGTGAAGAGAGTTGAAGGGTGGCTCTAGAGGAACAGAGGAAACACACCCATCTTGCTGCTCAGTGACCTCGATGTCCACTGGCACCGCTGCTGGCGTGTGATATCCACACCGACCATCTCTCGCGGATCTGTGTTTTCTATCTATTCTCTGGCTCCTTCCCACACCCTTCTTACCCACACTCTCTCACAAATGCAGGTATTCCTCTGGGATGTCTATGATATCTCTCGGTCTCCTCAAATCCCATAGCTGACCTAGATTCTGTGTAGATTTTACCACTAGTTCCATTTTAAGAACTTATTCATTAATTTATTTTTAGAGAGGGGAAGGGGAAAAAGAGGGAAAGAAACACTGATGTGCAAAGGAAACACTGACTGGCTGCCTGTTGCACATGCCGCTGCAGGGACCAGGCCCACACCCAGGCATGTGACTGGTAATCGGCTGGTAACCTTTCACTCTGCAGGGTGATACCCAATCAACTGAGCCACACCGGTCAAGGCAGTCAATAATTCCATTTTGTACAGTCCCAAAACCTGAATATACAATCATTTCTGGACATTTCATATAGTAGAAGCATATCAACCAAAAAGGCTGAAACTAAACTCCGTACCTACCTCTGCCCCTGCAGGGGGCCCTGTTAATTGACTGTCAAGCTTCTCTCCATCCCACCCCCATTACAAATCCTTAGAACAGTACTTCCTAAACACCAGATTTCTGAAGTACCCCTGACCTCTTCCACAGTGCACCATTTCACTTCTAGGGTTCAAGAGTAGGCCTGGTTGCTTTAAACCAATTTGCATATTCCATTTCCTTGGTTGATGGCATTGTTTAAGAGGTGGTCATGTGATCTAACTAGTACCCTTAGTGTGAGTCTTAGGTCTTTTCTCTGAAATACTGAAATAAAAGTATTTTCTTCATAAATATGAGCCAAGAGACAAGTACCAACTTTTTAAATTCAGGTAGCCATCCTACCACAAAAGGATTCAGGTTTAGAATAGTGCCAACAAGGGAGAAGATTTTAAAATTAATTCATTAGATAATAATTAAACGGGTCCTTAATAATAACTGAAACCAGGACCAACAACCAGAAGCCCACTCTGACCTCTCTCTTCTAATTACCTGAGCTAATAAATCCTTTTTATATTTAAGTCAGTTTGAGTGTAATTTTCTGTTTCTTATGGCATGATTTGTGCAGAGTAAAATTAAATAGAAAACTAGATGTGACAATGTTATAAAACAACTCATAGTTGATAAAAAATGTGATCCAAGATGAAAATAACCTTCTAAAAAAGAAAGAAAAGTACAAATATAGGAAAACAAAATACCAGACAGGCTAGTTTAATGACAGTTGGCATTGGCAAGATAAATGGGAAACCTAGCTTCTCATAATTTAAAGTTGTAGTAATTCAATGAACCCCTCTTCACCTGGTCCAGAGTAGGAGGCCCTGTAGCACTGCTTCTTGTGACTACTCCAGATGTGACTATCCAGATCTGGAGTAGTCACAGGAAGGAAACAAGAAAGCTGCAAATTTCAAATTTTGTAAAATACGTGGAGGCAGCTTTCATACAAGTGAAATTCTTAGGTATGTCACAAAATTATAATACCTTCTGCCGGCTCAAATAAATCTATGTAATCAGATTCGCATTTCCATGCCTTTCCTACTGATTCTGTCCCAGAAAATAGTGGTGTTCATTCTCATTTGGATATCTATAAGCTACACCTGCAGCTTGTGGTAGAAGAGAGAATTGAGCTTATCTCGTGACGAGAGACAGAAAGATCTCTGGACTTCTTGGTGTCAAATGCTGACCACAAATGCAGGATCATGGAGCCTTTCTGCCCTCCCAAGTTGCCTAGATAAAATCTCCAGTTGTATCCTAGACCTTTTAAAACCCTACCTCACTGGTGATCTGTCATTTATTCCAACTCATCTCGGTTGAAAATATGCCTGGAAGTCAGTCCTGTCTATTCATTTCCAAGGCCAAAGTCCAAGGTCAAACTCTTATCTAAGATCTCACAACTACCAATGAACGTCTTTTAAGGAATCTCCCTGTCTTAATTTTCTGCCTGTTCATTCCATCCTTCACAGGGCTACTGGTTCTTAAGAGAGAGAAAGAAAAAAAGGACTGTATTTTATTTATCCTTTGGATCTTCTTGTACTCCCTTCTGTCCAGGCACTAAAATATTTGTAAAACTTATCCCATGCGTTCAATTCTCACTTGAAAAGTCTCTGTTGGGATCCATTCCTTTAAAAAAAAAAAAGTTCAAAAAGCTTTGTCTGCAGCCAGGCTATCGAGATTGTCAATCACATACCCTTCAGCAAGATCCTACCTCTTCTCCCTGGGCCAGACACACTGAACTGCTAGATTGTCTGATACACACAAGCAGCAAGTCTCCATAATGAAATGCTCTCCCTTGGGGAAATCCACTGTCCCTTGATTCTATTTACAAAATACCCACTTCAAGGTTCAGGTATCCTTTCCACCATGAAATCTCCAATACTACTTCCAGACTAACGTTCTTTATTCAGAGGATGTTATTTATTCTTCCACTTGGACATTTCCACTACTTTGCCTAGTTTTATACTAAATGTAGTATAGATTCATCCAGTTATTAGACTTCTTTTGTATTAATAAGAAAAGCGTATATTGTACAGACTGTTAGCATGAGGTTGCTTTCTCCTCTGTCAGAATCACTCTTTAATCTCTATATTCAGCAAAGTGTATTTAGCACATAATACATGCTCGATAAATATTTCTTGAATAAATAATTTCCCGGTGCACTGTTATCTGTGGACAGGCACTGTGCCTTATTACTCATTTATTTTTCTCACAGTGACTAGAAAAACTAAGTAACAAAAACTGCTACAGGTTGAATAAAATATTTGGCTTAGGCTGGCCTCCCGGGTCACTGAAATATTTGGCTCAACCTAGCACAATTTGTCATTTCTTCATTCCAAAAAGATGTATTAAGTATCTTGTATTTGCCAAATCTTATTCCAGGAGCTGGAAACAGAATTGCAAACAAGATAAACCACATGGACACTGAAGTGGAGAAAATAGGGTGTAACTAAAATATCAGTCTCTACCACCACAAAAAAGTAAAAGTTTTTCTTAATTCCTGAAGTCAATTCTGAGTCACACAAGCTTGAAATCCAAGAGTCATCAGCAGCTTCTTCCTATATCTTACTTCAGCTGTTATTTGACAAAATGTAAAATTGCTCCCACTGGATGCTGATGATGAAGATAATGATGACATTATCCTCCTCCTCTTTAATTTCGATGTTATTTTCCAAATTCAAGCCCTCATTTTGTCTTTTTGGAACAACTAAAATTGCCTCCTAACCACTCTTTCCACTTTCTTGCTATCCATCTCTAACATTCCTTTTTAGTACTGCCAGAATAATTTTCTTAAAAAGCAAGGATATCATATATTACAGCTCTGCTCAGAAGCCCTCAATGGCTTTGCACTGCAAACACAGGGAGAATCTTGTTCAGGACTCTGGCCTCATCTGCAAGAATCTTCCAAAATCAACTTTCATTTTGTCTCCTCATATTCATTTGCACCATTCTAACTAAAATCCATACTTCCATAAAATTAGCTCTTGATTTTGTACCTTTGAAACTTTCACTTGGTATATTTCCATCATTGTTTTTCAAATTTTGCTTGTATTTCAAGGCCCAATCTTAAATTTGTCTGATTTCCCCTTCTGCATATGAAAGCTCAGTATACTTTGTCCTTACCCCCTTAATCTTACCTGTTACTACATCATATTTTGAGTATTTATAAATACAGCTTATATATCTAACTAGAGTGTATAGAATCACTGACTACTGTCTTTCCATTATTCCAAAGCACCTAAACATCATACTCATAGTCAATATTAAACAATTTTTATAAAATTAAGGCAAATTTCCAAACAAAAATATATCTGAAATGAAAATATTATTTTTACAAATATAAACAATAATCTCTACCAAATAAATATATAAGAATGATAGAAAACTATAGCTCAACAAATTTTAAATTTGTATGAAAGGAGGAAAGTTAGTAGAAAACAGAATAAAATAAAAAGCTCAAAAAATTGTTCAAAGTAATGTGAAAATACTGAGTCAATCTTGCTCATTTCAATGTATGGATTTACCTATCATTTTGAAACACAAATTCATTTTGAGATACAAATTCATAAATACACACACAGTATATCCATCAGCTGGAAACTATATACAGTGTCAAAATTTACTGAAATAAGAATCACAGGGAAATGTTTCCTATTTACCACTTAATAATTTTTTGAAATTTAATAAACATTTATGTGATGCATTTTTTTCCTTTTCTAAGGAAACAGCTTTAGAAGATGAGAGTATGCCTGCTATTATGGCTTTATATTTCTATTTCCTTACTTTAGAGGCTTTTCAAAAATACAAAAATACTCTTACAGCATTTCTAGTTCTACTAAAAAGAAAATAAAAGATGATTATTTATAGGCAATCGTATTCATGATGATAGAGTCTCAGAAGGCAACTGCAAACGTAAATTTTAAATGCTTTTGGGAAGAGTTGAGAATAAAAACATTTACATAATTTCTTAGAAACCCTGGCTTTTTATTGCTACACTTCAATATTCCCTCCAGGCAAGGGAACAGCTACTTCAAAGATTTATTTCATAATGGAATGTTTGATTTTGTTGTTTTTCCTTCCCAATGTGGGTAGGTCTATTGCTTTCACTCTATAGTAATACACTGTATTTTAAATTTTGAATTGGCTCACTAGTGATAATTTTTTAAAAACTGGTTTTATTCTGGCAGATTAAATGAACAAACCAATGTTAGCAATCAGCATGTAAATTACATAAATACATTATATTATTAAAAAATGGTCCATCCATATCAGTCATCTTCTATAACACACTTGCCACTTTATAATTATATAACTAGTGACTAATATCAAATGTCTAAACTTCTACTTACCTGCCTATCCACTTCTGGAAGCAAAAGCAGGAGGTATTGTTGAAAGTGCTGAGGTAAGGAAGCAAACGTATGTTTATTTATTAATGCCCTCAAGTTAGTGTTGACAAGAATAGATCCTGGGGTTTCTATGTCAATGTCCTCAGCTTTGGTCCATTTCAAGTGTCCTGTGATAAAGAGCAAGAGGCATGAATTTACTATAGACTAGAAAACTCATGCACATGTATACACAAATATATGTATATGTGGAAAATATATATTATATATATATGCAAACACAAATATTCATGAATATATTTAATTCTATCCCTTTTAAAAATGGTACCGCACAAGGAAATGCCCAAAGCTTTGTGTTTCTGTCTTGCCTTAGTTGTCTTTAATATTCATAATGTACACTTCACTCAGTATGGGCTATATTTTTAACTCCAAGTAGCACCAGTTCTACATAGAGAAGTATTTTAATTATGTTCTTCCAATGAACCGGATTTTCAGAAACTTTGGGAGCATACATGGGAACGATTACAACACTTGTAGACTCCATAATACATAGGATGAATAATCATGTGCTGTTAATTTTAATGGCGGGAACAGCAGCACTGACAGATGTGTGCTCCTGTGTCAGGTCACGCACCAAACACTGTGTTGTTTTAGAAGATTCTTACTCATGGTATTTTGATGGTGACCGTTTAAAAAGCAATCCTTTATAAAAACATTAGCTGCAAGGTCTGAAATGCCAGTATGCTTCGAAGGATAATTCTGCAACTCAGGGCACACTGGCCTTCAACAAAAGGCTGTGTGTGGAGTTCCTGATTGGAAATGATGACGCACAAGGAAATATTCCACCATAAGGGACAGTCAGCTGATGCACCAAACAGAAGAATTACCATTCTTAGTTACTTGAGCTAAGAGAATGATTGAATGTGATTTTAATAGAGTATGTTTAAGTCAGGGGTCAGTGAATTATGGCTTATGAGCTATTTTCTAGTCTAATTGTTTAGACATTGCCAAGGTCTACCTTTGCACAATTCAGAGTTGAACAATAGTGACAGAAATCTCATGACCTGCAAACATACAGTACTGCCTCTCTGTCCTCTGACAGAAAAATTGCTGCCTTTGTTTTAAATAATTAGAGAGAACAGAAGGAATAAAAACTATTGTGAAAAATAGGACATATAATTAAAAAAATAGGCAAATTTGAAAGAGAACCACACAGAAATGCTAACAAAATTAGTTTGTTTTTTTAAATATTTTATTTCTTTATTTTCAGAGAGAGGGGAAGGGAAGGAGAGAGGGAGAGAAATATCAATGTGTGGTTGCCTCTCATGTGTCCCCCACTGGGAACTGGCCTGCAACCCAGGCATGTGCCTTGACTGGGAATCGAACCACGATCCTTTGCTTCACAGGCCCGGGCTCAATCCACTGAGCTACACCAGCCAGGGCACAGGTTTGTTTGTTTGTTTTTTTTTCAATAAAACAATATTCAGTGGACATAGCAGAAGAATGTATTATTGAATAAAATATAGAGTTGATGAAAATATCTAGAAAACAGAATATAAAATGATGAGTGAAAAAAACAGGATTGGGAATGCAATACAGGGAATGAAATAAGTGGTCCAAATGCATACCTGTAGGAGTTTCAGAATGAAAATATCAGAGAGGCAATATCTGAAGAGCTAATGGCTTAACTCTTTAGAACTGAAAAAACAAAAAGCCCTCAGATAGAGCAGTACTCTAAATCTGAAGAAGGACAGATACCCATTTGATACATTGAAGTCAGAAAACATCAAAAATAAAAAGAATATCTTAGGACAATTTTGAACAAAAACAGATCACCTCCAAAGGGATAACAATAAGACACGGAAACTTTATCATCAATAGATAACAGATGACAGTGAAATATTTTCTATGGGCCACAAGAAAATAAATGTCAATCTAGAATCACATTAAAAACAAAGTCTCTCAAAATGGCAATGATACAAGAACATATTTAGCATCCAAAATGGAAACTCTTTCTTTTAGAGAATCTTGCTGAAGTAACTAGTAACTGTTCTTACTTAACAAATAAATAAATCAAAGAAGGAATGAGTGGGTAGCAAAAACAATGGTAACCTAAAGACTAATAGACACAAGTAATTCCAAGTAAACTTAATGGTGAAAAATACTACTAATAACAATGAAAGTTAAAACAAAGTGGAAATAGAACAGTAGGCCATGAATGCATGCAGGATGAGAAGGTGCGACTGAAATGAGAATACTGTAAAACCCCGGCATCATTTGGGGATAAGAGAGACACAGGCCAGTTCTTCGCTTTGTTAAAACTCAAGAAGATTTTACCCTTTGCAACAGGGTTCTCCAGGATGGACCTGGAGAACATTATGCTAAGTGAAATACAGCAGCCAGAGAAAGAAAATATCATACGATTTCACTCATATGTGAACTCTAGTGAACAGACTGAACTAACAAGGAAAATAGAGACTGACTCACAGAGAGCAAGATGACAGCTACAGGCAGGAGGTGGAAGATCGAGCAAAGAGGGAGAAAGAACTCATGGACTCGGAAAACACTGTGGCGGCTGCAGAGGCTGGGTAGGGGTAGGTGGTTGCTCAAGAGTGATAAATGGTATTAGAAAAAATACAATAAAAATAAAATTTTAAACAACTCTATAGGTAGCAATTGACGGGGCAGGAAGGTGGGGAAAGAGATTCATAACTTCTAAATAAATGAATGAAAAGAAAACTCAATCATTCAAGGCATAAAAGGAGAAGTAATTTTTAAAAATTAAGTTCCACTCAAAATATACCTAAATGAGTTCCTGTATTATATTTTAAAAGTAGTACAATCTAATTTTATGATGTTTATAAGAGATATACTTAAAAACCACATGGAATGGATAAAAATGGAGAGATACACTAAGAAATACTAGGCAAACATTCAAAGGCACACAGAAGGCAATACTACAATATTAACATCAACAAGATAATCAAAGGTGAAAAACCTTACTGGGAATGAAAGAAAGCATTTCTTAATTGTAAAAGAAGTAATTCACTGGGAGAATACAATGACCTTAAGCCTGAATCCATTTAAACAGTCTAGCATTGAAAATCTAGCATTCTTAATTTAAAATTAAGAATTAAAAAGAGAAATTGGCATTACACAATGCCAGTGAGGAGCCTTAACATATTTTATCAGAAATTGTGATATCGAACAAAAAAACCAATCAAGAATACAGAGAACTTCAACAACTCAATAATCAATCTTGAACCAATGAATTTAACATAGGGCACTGCACTGAGCCCTACAGAGAAAGCAATGTTTTTGTAGACTGTTGTAGACCACTCTGTCTAGTTTTAGAAATTGTATCTCTACCCCTTATAGCTAAGGGCGAGAGACAATCTCTGGAATGCCAGCCACAGGAGACAAAGCCTGTCTCTGGTAGCAAACACTGCCTCAGTTCCTCTCCCTGCCCCCAGAGCTTGGTCGGAAGTCAATGATGGGTAAGACCCCTCACAGCGCGGGGGCAACCTAAGCCAGACTCGATCATCTGGGAGGCCTTCATGGAAGGACTCGGGGGCTGCAACAAAGAGCAATGGAGTCCCGCCCCCCAGCTTTGTCAAAGCCCGAGTCCCGTGTTCTCTGGGAGAAGCACTTCCTGGCTCTAATCCCCTTAAACCTGAATACCTGATGGGGAGAGGTGCAGCTCCTTGCCTGGCCAGAGTGTGCCCTGGGGAAAAATCTACCATCACAAAGACTTGCTGATTAACCTGTGAAATCTGCTCTGATAAGAGTGCTTTCATTCATATGATAAGGGTAGGAGAGGAAATGAGTATGTCTCCCAAAGTTTCTGCAACTCTCTTCCTGACAGACACTGACTCAGACTGAAACCCTCAGATCTCTTTGTAATGTTATCTACTGTTTGATCCTTGCTGCCCTGTATTCCTGTGTATTACAACCCAATAAAAGGCTATGGAAGAAGGTGCGCGAGGCCTCTTTCTCCCCAGAGAAACTGGCCACAGCCCACGCCTCCATCCCCAAACAGATCTCATCTTGTCTTGGCCATATTTATTCACTCATGCGTGTCCGTGGCACTGGGGGGACCTCGCGAAAGAAGTCACCCCCACAGTCGACACTCAAGGACAGAAAAAAATGAAACAAACAAACAAAAAAAGTAAGAAAATTAAACAGTGAATCTCAACAAATAACTGAAGAATAATATAAAACCCTGTCTTTCCACAAAGAAATATAATCAGGTATCAATAACACAAACACAGCAACTGTCTAAACCTCCCACATCCATTACATATTTTCATATTCAAAAGTGCATTTCTAAGTATGTCATGAGTTAAAAAGGAAAAATGCAATAGAAATTATAAAACATTTGGATTCTGAATGATAATGCATAATTTGTAAAATGCAGCTCAATTGGTTTTAAAGATAAATTGTATATATTAGAGTGGAAAAAATATTGAAAATTCATGGGCTAAATGTAAAATCAAGAAGTTAATAAGTGAAACTGAGAATAAAAATTTGAGAAAGAAGAAATAGAAGATTGTAAAAAATAATGGCCAGCATTCATGAAATAGAAAAAAAGGACAAAATAGTTTTTCTTTTATAGGCTAATAAAATAGGCATACCTCTAGTGAGAGATGGCATAAATGAACATGAACAGAAATAAAAGGTAGGTATATAATTTGAAATATAATACAGATTTACAAGGCATATATCATTATAATTAAAAATAGATTTTAAAAAGCATAATACTATGACTTTAGCCAATATCTTTGAAGACAGATAAAGTATATTGTAAGTTTATAAATTTTCAAATTTAATTTAAAATAGAAAACCTGAATATATTTGTAAAATACTTTTTACAATGGTTAAATAGGTAATTCCCCACATGCACACAAAGCACTTATAAATAGCTCTAAAGATCAATTTTACCACTACGCCAAGAAACTTTCTCATTACTTCATTGTATATATATTCTAGTGGATAGGTAATGAAAGAAAGCTGTTTAATTCATTTTATGAAGTTAATATAACCCTTATTTTCTAAAATAACAACAAAGATAGAATGAAAGGAAAACTTTCTTGGCCAATCTCACTTACGAACACAAAAAGTACAAAAGTTGTACCTAGCTTTTAAAAATGTAAAGCAAATCTGGCAAACTCCTAATACTCGTTGAGTCAAGGTGATAGATATGTATACGTTAGCTTTAGTATCATCTTAATTTTTCTATATGTTTGGAGTACTTCACAATTAAAAAAAAAAAGACCACAGAGAGAGAATATTCTAAAAAAAAAAAACCCTTCTTTTCTCATCAGAGGCAAAGGTAAAGCTTAGAGACAGGAATGTTGAAAATGTAGCCAAGAAACTTGCTTAATTTTTTTATGGCCTAAATATTCTCAACATAAAGGAATTGAGCAACAGTCATTTACCAACAGTAATTCTGATTGGGAGGGAGTGTTGGGGAAATGAGAAAATTAAAAAATTTTGAAATACATATTATGAGCACTGTAAGAAGTAGGCTTACGTTGCTGGTTACTATTTAGTATGGTTCAAAGCTGTTAAGATACCATAGAAAGCAAAAGATACAGAGAGGTATATAAGTCTTTTACAGCTACACCAAAAGAAAAATCTATTTCAAAGATGTCCATCTAAGCAAAAATATGCTTCATAATTTGGGAACAAAAACAGAGCAGATGAAATTATTGCTAAATTTGCTGCCACACAGAATGTTTAATTGCTTTTTAATGATCCTCCTGCACTCATTCTTAATTGGACTAAGAACAATCCAATTATATCTGATTGTCTTGTTAAAACTGGTAGGTACCTCATCTCCCCACAGCATTCAGAGGAAGAAAAAGATGGAGTCATTTTTGTGTCTAATAACTGGACACTGTAAAGTGTAAAGTAGTTGAGATTGATAGAAGGAAGAAGGAGAAGCAAAGTTGGCCCAACTGCCCCAGAGATTTTATGCTATATAAAATGATACTAGACTGATTCCATGATAAAAATCATGGAGAAGTGTCCAGTCAGGGTCAGGGAACTTCTCTACAAAGAGAATTGGAAGATCACCAATCTGAGAAAAGACTACAACCTTTGGAGCTCCTGGTGCTCAGCGGGTAGTGTGCTGGCTGAACCACTCCGACTTCCCAGAAGGGAACCCACACAGGATTTACACATAAAATGCACAAACACAGAGACATTCCAGTCACAGAGAGTGAAGGAGCGCACGCCAGAGCACACAAGAGCCTTCCATGACAAGAGGAAAATACAGAAAGAATTCAAAACAAAAAAAAGAATTTTTCATCGTTTCAAAGGAATTATAAAGGAATGTTCAGAAAGTGGTGGGAGAAGAAAAGCCTTCAAAGAGGGAAGTCCGAGGGGGGAAAAAATTTATCTGAGGTCAAAATCTAATCATCTACAACATGAACCCATGTAGCCTTCACAAATGAAAAAACTATGTGAAAAGGCCATCGGGGAGCACTGAATCCATTAAAATACAGTACTAGGATTAATGAACTATGGGGATTCTGATGACAAAATAGAATATAAATGTTAACAACCATAATGTTTAAAAAATCATAAACTTAACAAAAACATGGAGTGAGGAGGGGCTGTAAGTGTAACTGTTCCCTTACCCTTTACAATACACTGTCCAAAGTTAAATGAGTACTTAAAAGAACAACCGTTCCTATTTTGGTTTTTCACATTTTTAATACCATATCTTTGGAAAGAACTTTTAGCTATAAACATACCTTGTGGCGATGCTTAGTAATTTTTTTTGATTTTACTTCTGTTCTTCTTCACTATTCAGTCTAAGCTTCATTAAATGTAATACTTTAACTTAAATGGTGTGATAAAATTTTCTATGATATCTTTGGCTATCATTACACATTAAGAGATGTCAGATAATGTTTATAAAACACTGGGGGAAATTATTTTGGATGATAGATTTAGACTTATTTTTCAAATTTTATTTTTCTGCATTGATTTATTTTAAAAGTATATAACATTTTATGAAACCAGTAATGTTATAATTCTTCACTACAAAAAGATTAAACCAAACAAAATATATTGGAATGAATCCCAGAAGTTGGGCTCAGCAAAGACATTCATTATAAACCCCTTAGAGATATCCATTAAAATCTTAAATATGTTTAGCAGGCACTTTGTAAACTCCTGCTGTGTGATTAGGTAGGGAGAATTATAATTAAAAAACTGATTTAGGTAAGAGACCCCTAATTTAAGGAATGTACATTTTAGTTAGGGAGAAATGTGAGAAATTAATACAAAACAAATGGTAAGAGAGAATGTCATCAAACACATTTTATTAAATGTTTAAAACCCATCCTCTAAGTGCCCTGAAGACCATGGATGATAATGGACCAGGGTTATCTCAGAAAACTCCACAGGGAGCTTTTAAATGAGTTTCATCCTTTGCTAAGATAAGGAGACAAGACATTAAAACAACTGATTAGGCAAGAAAAACATGTACTTCAAACCTCAATCCGCTGTTACCTACTTTCATCTCACTGGACATGGTTTTTTACTCCCTGATTATTTGGTAGCCTAATACTTACTGTTAGAATACTTTTCAAGACATACACTCTAAAAGAACTTTTGTAGCTACTGTTAGCATTTGTTTGTATGCATAACTGAATAAGAAATGGGAGAAGACTAACAAAGTTCTGTTACTCTAACATCCTCAGAGAAATACTCTATAGATCCATTGTTTTTTTTCAGCCACATTCAATTGCCCGATGCACCATGTCTATTCAATCAGAGAGCTACTCAGAAATTTCCTTATAATTTTCATAAATAACCCTGGTTAAGAACCATCAAACAAAAACAACAATAAAACAAAAACTATGTCAAAGGCAGTGGGTTCGTAGGCTGAGTGATTTCCTTTTCCTAAGGACTTCAAGATCACTGTCAGAACTAGAAAAACAGGGATGTTGGGCTGCCAGCCCTCTCCAGGGAAGCTGGCCTATGAAAGGAGCCGAGAAGGTCTGTGGTGCATCCTTCACCAGAGGGTCCTCAGGAAAACGCACTGGAGTCCACCGTGTGCTGGGCTACACACCTGAGATTCCAAGACCCAGGTAAAACTGACCCCTTGAACAGGGTGAATATCCTGCCATCTTGGTAATTGCCAGAGACCAAAAGGAAGCAAGTAATGGATAATTTAAAAATATTTCACATCCTGTTAGAGCAGAGATTTTCAACCATTTCATCTCATGGTACACATGAACTAATTACTAAAATTCAGTGGCACACCAAACATATATTAAATTTTTTGCCAATCTGACAAAATAATAGGCATAATTTTGATTCATTCTCACCAATCAGCTATTATTGTGTTGGCTGTTGTCATTTTTTTTTCCCATCTGACAACCTAAGGGAAAAGAGGTCAGAGCCTCTGATTAAATAGTCAGGTATTGCAAGTTTTAAAAATTCTTGCAGCACACTGTTTAAAAATTGCTGTGTTGGAGAAATCTGACAATGAGGATGAAAATTTAGATTTACACCCTAATGTCTGATTTTGACTGAATTACCAGTTTAAATTAGAAAAGACTTACAGCATTTGTTTCAATTCAGAACAGTTTCAACAGGTTAGGACTTACATACAGCTATCTCTACCTAGAGATGGCAAAGAGTGTTAAAAGCTCGTGACTGAAACTATATAAATTAAATGTCTAACTCTGGTGGGATAAAGAGATCAAAGAAAACCAACTCTCCCTGTCTAGCTGGCTAAGGTGTTTGCTTGTTCACCTTTCTTGCACTACTTTTGGAGCTATACATCAGTCCACAAAAATTGACCTTTCCACAAGAGCAGAGGGTGTTTTTTATTCATGAGTATCCAAGTGAAGGTCTACTGTGTTGAAACCTATAGGATGCCTTGCATACCAAGACACACTACTCGCCCATTCAGGTACTTATAAAAAATTCATTCAAAACTTATTCAGCACCAACTAAATAAGCAGGATATAATGGGTGCAGTGAGAACCTCAAAGATGGACAGGAAGGTCACTATTCCCAAGGAATGAACAATTGAATGGCTACGAGGGGAGAACAGAAGGTACACAAATATGCATTATGGAGTACCAAATACCATTCTCACTCTCAAATGCTTCACAGCACATATAATCTTTTGCTCTGTGAGACCCCTAAGGGCATGCAACATCAAAACCACTACTTTCTAAGAGAGATGTGGGCTACAGTCTGAAGAGGATTACATTTAAGGCTCTTTCCTCAATTTTACTTTTTTTTTTAATCTTCATTCATAGTATTGGGTATATTTTGGAGGCTTAACAAGTGTGACTAACTTCGTTTTCATAGAATAAGCCATTCCACCAAGCCGCTGGTTGGGTTAGTCAGTCAGTCACAGTTCCCTCCCAGGAATTACCTCGGTTTATTTTTGACAAACTTTTACCTTAGCGGATTTAATTTAAATCCCACCTTTTCCCTCCGAGTGTTTGATTTTACAGGTTCAGGCAGGAAATGTTCGAGTTGCTCACTCTCCCTCCACGTGTAACTTAGTGTTCCTGCACGCTAACGCCCACACAGAGCCATGCCATTGAACGCCAGCCTGCTCCTCAGTGGTGCCTAGAGGTCTACAGTTCAGGCTGGGGGACTTGACAGTCAGACCATCTCTAAGATGAATGGTTTCAACTGGAGCTAGCTGTGCCTTGGCTTGTATCTTAGCTGTGTCATTTATGGGCAAACCTCCTACTTAATCCTCTGGGCCTCAGTTTTTTCCAGCTGAAAAAAAATGGAAATAATTCTACCATATAGAATTGAAGTAAGAACTACATGAGGTAACTTTTGTCAAAATACCTAGACCACTGCATTCCAACAGCGGACAAGACTTTACTTCTGCATTCCTTCATTAAGGTAGTTTCATTATTTCTACTATTTTGTATTGTAAAAGAAAGCAGGTTAAAAAAGAATACAGTGATCTCCTTTATGGCCTTTTAAATTTGCTAAAGAGTCAGCTAAAATATTCTGACAATACAATTTCTAACATGTAGCTGTTTACTGGCGTGCAGGCTTCTAGGTACCGATTAGAGTGTAAGAGAACCTGACCGAAGGCCTGAGCCGCTGAGAGGATCCTGATTAGGTGGCCCACACTGCTGTTGAGGCCTGCTCCTGAAGTCGGCTAATAAGTAAACAGGGAGGCGTCATGCCTCAAATTTTCTTCAACTCGTGATACGACCCTGGCTTTACTGGGCTTGTAGCAGCCTCTTTTAACTGAAGGTCACTGACTTTCAAATTACTTAGGGTACCACAACATGGAACTTTTTTAAGGACATTCTTTACATGTCATTCTCCCATTACAATGTTCTATTTCAGAAACTACTCATAATTAAGGATGTATTTTGCAACACCCAAAAGGCTAGTAGGAAAAAAACACATCAGTGTAAGCGTAAGTGTGGTTATACACAAACCCATACACACATTTTTGGCTACAGGGAAACTATAAAATTATTTAGCCTTGGAAATAATGCAAAAGAGGTAATTATGCTACACTTAAATAATTAAAACCATAATAAATTCTGCTTCTCAGAAGATATCTTATCTAAAAATATATAAATGCTATTCAAAGACTTTTTATTAAAAGTATGTCCCTGGGGTTTAGCAAAATTCCTGGTACACAGTAGGCTATCAAAAAACATTTACTTAAAAAAAATGAGTCCGAATCTTGCTTGAATTTTATAAGCAGACAAACTTTGCAAATAAGAACTACCCTGTGTTGCCAAGAAAATAAGTGGCAGAAGCAGTAATGAAGTTCAGGTCAGTAAATTTGTAGTTTCTATCATTTTACAAAATGCTACAATGATCCAGGTCATTATCATTACCCTCACTCAGAGTTGAAATAACTGAGAGAGAAACGAAGCCATTAGGCCCAGGCTTCCAGCAAGGCAGATTCAGCAGAGAATTACAATGTTCCACCCAGGATACGTTTATTTCTGTCTTTTTAATTCTCATCTTCCTTTTCCCCTGAATGCTGCTGTTGAGTTCCTGATGAAACGGTATCAGGAAGGAAATCTTCAGAAGAAACTCTGGGGCAGAAATGGAAGACCCGTGGACAGTGTCCCCCACACTTCTTAGAAATTTTACACTATTTTTCAGAAGAGCACTACTGAATATTTCAAGCAGGCAGAGGCGGACCCCAGTGACAATGTGCTTTCGGTGCAATGAACTCTTTATAAAAAGCTGCATGTTCCCCCAGTACAGGATATTCTAATAAAGTGAAATCCAGTAGCAGGAACAAAATATTGCACATTAGATAGAATCATGACTTGGCAGATAATTACTTGTTTACATATATTATTTTAAATACCCTATCTTTAGTCTTTGTTTTAGCTAATGTCATTCATGAATTTAGCAATATTTAAACAGTATTTAATAATCTTTAGCAATATTTAAACAGTATTTAATAATCTTTAGCAATATTTAAACAGTATTTAATAATCTTTTGCTTAACGTCATACCGTTGTAACTACACATCCTTATTTAATACCCTTTTGGTTTAGATAAATTGAAAAGGTTTAAACAATTTTTGTTTAAGCATTAAAAAATGTTCTGAGTTTTCCCATAATTTTATTCAAAAAGCTACAAATGTCTAAAATGTGAAATGTCATAATCTTTTGAACACTCACCTAAACCAGACTTTTTTAATCGTTTTAAGTGCTGACTTGTTTGTTTTCCAGTGGGAGATTTTTGCCCATGTTTCATTTCTTTATCTGAACTGTCTGCTTCACCATTTTTAGATTCGGATCCTAAAAAAGGAAATAGTTATTATGTCATTATCTTCCTCTGACTGTCCTTGAAAAGAGAAATCTAAAATTGTTTTTTAAAAACTGTAGATACAATCTCCTTTTCTAAGAGTTAAGTCACTACCTTTGGCCACAAGCTGATTCCTCCACTGGATACAAAGAGAAAGCCCAATAAATCAATCAAACAACAAAAAGCAAGAACAGATGGTGTAATAGTGGAGTCAAAAACACATTCGCTGATCTGATGGCTTTTAAAAGAAACACTCAGATCTTTTTTTAAAAACACACGAATAAGCTTCAATAGTACTGTATCATTTAGAGACAATGCATGACAGAAAGATGAAGCAAGAGATGTTTGAAGAGAGGGAGAGGTCATACCTTTATAAATAACTTTATGTTCAAGTAGGAATAGAAAATGCAAAGACTGGTCTCTAATAAATAGAATGGTACATAGCTGATAAAGTGGCAGAAGGTAAATTAGAAAAGGTCAGGGCTGCACTGAGGTGAGAAGAATGTTGTCAGAACACAAAAACTAATAAGGGATTCTGATTTTGCAGCAAAGGACTGGAAAACAAATTCACACCCTCAGAGGGAAGAACTGCTTTTGATGGCATTACACATCAGCATGTGGTCCACCATTAAAGTTCAACATTCAAACAAAAGCCAAAGCAGCAACAACAACAACAAAAACCCACCTGGAAGTATCACACATTTCCTTAAACCAACTGACATTAGCAAATGAAACCCTCTGATGATAGTGAGCTGGAACCTTTTTTAAAAAGCAAAACGCCCTATTTTTCATCACTGAAAGAGTGAAAGGTATTTAGGAAAATTAAATAAAACCTCAAGTGGAGATATTATTCAGTTGCAGGGAAAATTCGTGACATCTCTCTCTCTGCGAGAAAGTCTCCTCCGGGAAGAGGCTGGCCGCCGAGCACAGCACATCTCAGCTCTTTACCTGAAGGCGAATCCGACTGCTCATCAGACACCTTTAATGGTGTCAAAACAACGCGAGGAACAGTCTTGTTTACCATCATTGAGACTCCATTTCTTCTTTTCTGCTGCTGTCTCAAAGCCTATAAAACATGATAATAAAAATATCACATAAAAATATAGCCAAACTAATTTCTCATGATTGAATTAAATCACCCATTTGCCCATTAGCTAGAACCTCTTAAGATACTTAAATACTACAGAGTTACTAATCTATCAGAATTCTTAAGAGTCTCTTTCACATTATTTTCCCTCAAAAGCATAAAAATCGGGTTTTGGCAAAGGGTATATAAACCTGAGATCATTTCTGGGGTAATTCTGAAAACAAAGCTGTACTTAAAAGGCTTGTTCTACCTTAGAAGTGTGGCTTGAAAGCCCATGGAATGTGATACCATGACTCCCAGGTAAAATAAATGTAAAATAAATGTTTCGAGACCAGGATAAAAATATATGTGTCTGCACTTCTGCAGGTGCGCCCTCTCCAGTGCACTGCTCAGTCAATCAAGTTAACACCGAGTGTCATCAGTATGTACAGCAGGTAAGGACTACAGTATTGATGCACTCACTCAGCCGTGGGGAGCGCTGCACAAAATCACTGAACATGGCAGGAATCATTTATTTCTGCGAAGGGAATCAGTCCTAATCTTGGAAACCTTGCAGCACTTGGCTTCTGTCTGCTTGACTTTGGACATTAACCTTCAGAACACGAACATGACGGCTCTCTGGCAAATCAGGAAAAAAAATAAACTGATACGAGAATAAATCTCTCTAACTGGGAGTGCTTTGTGTTTCATAAATGAAACAACCACGGTAATGATAATATAATAAAAGACATTTAAAAGTTTTGAAATACGGCTTATCGAGCTGATGGTTTTACGCTGAAAATTACCTGTAATAAAAAGGGTCTTAAGCACACAAAGCTGATGAGACAATAAATTCACACTTACAGGAATACTAAAACTCCTCCAAAGGTTCAAAGGCTGACCACAGACAGCCTCAAGCCTTTTTACTCCTGGTTTCTGTGTAATCTCTACCAGTTTTATGACATCGCAGTTAGTTGATGGGTGTTCCCTGACCAACAGCTGCCACTCTCTGCTGAAATACTACACTCACTCTATGTCCCCTCGCTGTCAGAAACAGTGCTATTTTATCTGCAAAGGGTGTCAGCTGAATGTCCAACATGTTGATCACAAGATTTAGCAATCAAATAATTACAGAAGTGAAAAAAATTGAATGCCATTTAAATGAGAGAAGGCATACTCAGATTATATTTAAAACCCTATGAAAAGTGAATTGCTTGGGAAATTTATTACGAATGATTCTGTTGCTAATGATGATACAAGACATTTTCCCTTCAATTCTTAGATTGAGCTTTCATAAAGAAGCTGGCACTGTTTCACAGGGAGAGTGACAAGAGATACAAAAAGTGAGTAAGACGCCATCCTTCTCACCTTCTGCTTGCACTCAAAAATATATTTAATGAGAGCAGTGTGCTATGAAATATTTAAGACATTTGCTCTTTGATCATCAAGGTGTATACATAACTGCATAAATTCCTCTAGCCTTGTGTAAGAACAAAAAGCAATTTATAGACATTAACCTATCAATTCAATAATAAAACAGAATAAAGAAACAGTGTCTTAAATTACAATTAAGCCCACCTTTGCCCACTATGTACAAACTCACAAAGCAAAAAAAGAAAACCTATATTAAGTGTGACAAGTTTTTAGGAAGCTCTACAGATTAGATTTAAACTATTCCCTTTGGCAATTCAAATAGGCATTTTAAAAATATTCATTTTATATGAGGGTAAAGGGGCGTATTTTGGAAAATCTTGATTAAAAAAAAAAAGAGACAGAGATGAAATAACAAGAGGGCTAGAAGCTTGAATCATAAAGCCAAAGATGGCTTACTTCTTCAGAGCACTTTGTGGTAAGTAATGACTAAAGTAATAAAATTGTATCCTCTAGTTTTAGAGCTGAGAAGATGCTATTATAAAAAAATTAGTTAAATAAAAATAAACCATGACAGAAGTAATAATAATAATAACAACAACCCATAGTTATTTTGAATTTTAAAGAGTCACAGTGGAACTAAGGTAGGGATAAAAGATGCTAACCAACACTGAACCCATTTCAAAGACTTTTTTTCTGAATTCATATTTTCTACTCAGAAATTTAAATATTTCCTAATATAACATTTTTTAAAGTACTGAAATTCAACACTTTGTGCCTGTAGATGATCAAAACTAAATGCCCACCACATTTTAGAAAATGATCATTTTAAGTGTTTGGAGAATATATACACTTGTTTGTTTTGTAAAACAAAAAAAAAAGGCAAGCATTATATTTGACCCCAGATAACTTTTCTAAGGGGCAAATAAGCAAAAACTGAGATGTCTGTCGCAGCAGCAAAGCAGCAGGCTACTAGGTAAAATTTCAGGAGCACTGGAGTTCAGCTGCGAAAAGGGGCATCTTGATCACATTTCCTAGACCCACCATCATTGTAGGCTGAGTGGTTTTAGGTTCAGTGAATACGCCAATTCACTTTCTAGAAATCAGGATTTACTTGACTCTGGATGCTGGGGACTCCCTCCACACAGATGAGGATGTAGAAAGATGGGAAGAAGCCAATGCTGACTCAACTGAGATGTTTAGGATAGTTTAGACTGGATTCACACAAGGGAACAGGCAGTTGTTGAGTCCATAAGGCAGGTTAGGTTGTATAGTGAATCCTGCCTTCTATTATTACACATACTAATATATTTCATATATTCCTGGTCTCTCATTGGAGGGCTCAGGTCCTGCAAGTAAAGAAGCTAGCTATTTATGGGGTTTTTTTGTGATTATGTAACAGTATTTCTACAACTACGTGTACATGGACCCCTCATACAAACGCTACTTGAGTCCTTCTCATAATCCCTTGAAAAATGTGCAATGCTTTTGAGGCCACATAAACTGGGGAAGGACAATAAAAGAGGGAGAAGCTGTGCTGAGTAGGAATTCACACACACCATCAAAGCAGGCGGTATCTGCCCAAGAAAACCAACACAACTGGACTTTTAGCATTGTTAGGTGAGTTTTCCTGTTTTTAAACAATGCACCAGACAAAACAAAGACGATTCTGAATCAGACTCAGCCTAAGGGCACCAATCTTGACACCTACTACACACCCTTCCCAATGCTCCTCACACCTCCGAATAAATGAGTCTGACCACTGCCAAGAGAGGTAGTAAAGCCCCCTCCTCTAATGTGCTGATCTGCCGGGGAGCAGGCCTCCTGCAGAGCTGTGGGAATGACGGTGGGGTGCAACCATTACGGGTGAGGTTGGAAGGTCAGAGAAATACTTCAACTAGCAGGGTAATGCTTGGGTAAATGTCCCTGTGAAACAAAGACAGACAGTCTAGCTAAGATGTTTTAAATAGGAAGTCCACAGAGCTGTTTTTTATACAGGCTGTTGGGGGACGGTCAGTGGCCCTCTGGCCATCTCTCGTGAGTCCTTTGAAGCTGTGTCCATCACCTTCTCTTCACACCAGGGAGCACTGTATCCTGCTGTCACAACTTTGAGCTTTAGCTCGAGTTCCATGAGAACAAAAGTTCCTATTTTATATTATATTACAGATGCAGTAGAAGTTAAATGCTATTTAATTTGTAATGATCTAAATTTAGATATGCCACAGCCTTGAAAATGTAAATGCAGGCAATCGGTTAAAGAAATAGGATTAGGAAGGCCACTTCAGCGGGTCCTGGAAGGTCTGCTCTGCACAAGGTACCATGAAAGGGTACCTTTCAGAACAATTTTTTTTGTTGTGGCAACAAGTTGGGGCAAAGGAGGCTTTCTCTCTTGCATACCAAAGGTATGAATTAGTCCTGGTGGCCCACTGATTAATCTGCATGTGGTTTTTATTTTGACATTGATATTACTATTTTAGTTTAGATTCATTTCAGGGGGATGATATCATTAAGACACCTCTAACCACTCAAGTCTTAGCTATACATTGAAATGTTAGTGGAATAGCTTCGTTAGCAACATAAATCCTGTAATTTCAAATCCAGGAAGAAGCAATATCAAAACCTAAATAAACAAGCAGATGGCAAGTGTAAATGCAGTTTACTAAGCAGAAATGTACCTTCAAGCTGCCCACATGTATAATGTCCATATGTCCAAACTACAGAGGGCACTGGACTTTCCAAGCTTAATACTTTCAGGTACCATTCAATATGAAAGAAATGCATAGGCAAAAACATGTCCATAAAAGTTTTAAAGGAAACAAACATAACAATGCTAAACCAGTCAAGGAAAAGTAAAGAGCACAGCATACATCAACTACAATTTTAGGTCTAAGCGACAAGGAAGAAATCAAGAGATGCTAACTCAGCACACTTTTCTCTAGAGATATGTTGCAATATTCTCCTATAAAAAGAAACAAAAACTTCTGGTCAAGATGGAAGCATAAGTAAATATGCTTCACCTCCTTCCACAACTCCAGAAAAATTACAACCAAACCTCAAAACATGTAATACCCAGAACCATCAGAAAATCAAGCTCTAAGGGAGTCCAACAACCAAAGATTTAAAGAAGTCACATTCATACAGACAGGTAAGAGGGGCAGAGAGGCAGCAGAATGGGTGGCCCCACATTCACATGTGGATAAAAATCAGGAGAGATACCTTGGGAGGAAGCAATCCCAGCCACAGGCCAGGCTACACAGCCCAGGGTTCCAGCAGCAGAATATAAATTCCCATACCTTCTGGCTACAAAAACCAGTGGGGGTTGGGGCAGCAGAAGAAACTCAAATTTTCAGGAGACTCCGCTTAATGGGCCTGCATAGTCTTAGAAGGCACACAAACTCACCCACTCTAGGATTCAGTACCAGAGAGACAGCTAGAAGGATGCCAGTCACATATGGGGAGTAAATGAAGTGACTGGAAAGAGGGTAAGTTTCAGGTAAATCTGCAAAAGCCAGGCAGTGGCATTTCCCCCTCTCTGAACCCTCCCCCACACACTGGGCAAGTGAGTTGCCCTGACCTGGGGATTACCTAAGGCTCCACCCCACACAATTAACAGGTACCTGTTCTACAATAGGCCACGCTACTAACACAGGAAGTCAAAGCAGCTCTACCTAATACACAGAAACAAACACAGGAGGTTGCCAAATTGAGGAGACAAAGAAATATGGCCCAAATGAAAGAACAGAACAAAATCCCAGAAAAAGGACTAAGTGAAACAGAGATAATCAATTTATCAGGTGCAGAGTTCAAAACACTGGTGATCAGGATGGTGAATGAACTCACTGAGTACAGCAACAACATACAGGAAGAAATGAAGGTTACACTATGTGAAATAAAGAAAAAGCTACAGGGAACCAATGGTGAAGGGGAAGAAGCTGGGATTCAAATCAACGATTTGGAACATAAGGAAAAAATAAGTGATCAACCAGAACAAGAAGAAGAAATAAAAACTCCCAAAAATGAGGATAGTATAAGAGCCTATGGGACATCTCCAAATGTATAACAACCAAATCATAGGGATATGAGAAGGAGAAGAGGAAAGTCCAGAAATTGAAAACTTATTTGAAAAAAATAATGAAAGAAAACTTCCCCAATTTGGTGAAAAAAAATAGACAAGTCCAGGAAACACAGAGAGTCCCAAACAAGATGGACCCAAATAAGATCACACCAAAAGACATCACAATTAAAATGCCAAAGGTTAAAGATAAACAGAAAATCTTAAAAGCAGCAAGAGAAAAGCAGAGAGTTACCTACAAAAGAGCTCCCATAAGACTATCAGCTTATTTCTCAAAAGAATCTGCAGGCCAGAAGTATCTGGCAAGTATTCAAAGTGATGAAAAGGAAGGACATACAACCTAGATTGCTCTATCCAGCAAAGCTATCATTTAGAATGGAAGGGCGGATAAAGTGCTTCCCAGACAAGGTAAAGCTAAAAGAGTTCATCATCACCAAGCCATTATTATATGAAAGGTTAAAGGGACTCATTTAAGAAAAAGAACAAAACTAAACATTAAAATGACAATAAATTCACAACTATCAACAACTGAATCTTAAAAAACAAACTAAGCAAACAACCAGAACAGGAACAGAATCATAGATATGGAGATCACATGGAGGTTTATCAGCAGGGATGGGGAGTGGGGAGAGTGGCAGAAAACGTAGGGGACAACAAGCATAATTGATAAATATAAAATAGGGGGATAGTAAGAACAGTATAGGAAGTTGAGAAGTTAAAGAACTTACATGCGCAAGCCATGAACATGAACTAAGTGGAGGGATTTATGGAGACAAGGGTGGTACCAGGTGGAGGGGCAAAGGGGAAAAATTGGGACAACCATAATAACATAATTGATACAATATATTTAAAAAAAACTTTAGATAAACAATTAAATTATAAATAGAAAGCTTGTCAGATGACCCTGCAATCACACTGTGCTCATTACCACCCTAATGAAAAATAAAACCTAAAATAAGAGGCTGTTGTATTAACTTTGAATTTGCATATACCAGTAATGCCCGCTATATTTTAGTTGAAAAACAACACCAACAATGCAACTTAGGAATGCCCTGAATGTATTAAGCCCTTTACTGAGAAATCTGAAAATATCACAGGCTGTGAAGATAAAATAATTACAAACAGATACATATGAAACAGCTGGCGGTGTCAGGCACGGACGACGTGCGTGGTTGCTAGCACGCTAAATGTCAACGCCCACATTCAGAAACTGCTATCGTGCCACATAACCTTTTGGAATTTTACAATACTGGTCAAACATATAAAAGCCAAATACCAAGAATATATCTGCTTTGTGACATGGAGAGAGGAATGGACAGGCATCTTTATGAGTAAATTCTACCACCCTAAATAAACAAAGCAGGAAGTCACACCAACAGGAACAACGTAAAAAGCTGCATTCCCCACTCTACCTCCCGAAACGGGCCTCATCCTTCTTTCACCTTTCATTTGCTTCTCTTCTAAAACTTCCAAATTTAATCTTTCTTAATCGTCCTTCTTTGAAATTCAAAATCTAATTCATTTCCCACATTTCAGGGTCATTACAACTAAAACAATGAGGCAGAAAGAAGACAGGGAACGAGGTAATAATCGGCAAGCTGATCCTCTCCAGAAGCTTCTGAATACGCTTATGCAGAAAAAAAGAACTACTGAAATAACATTATTCATCCAAATACATCCAACACATGATGTTAACTAACGTTCTGATGACTAGAAAGTAGAAGGGAACCAAGTATTTAGGAACAATGAAAATAATCTATGTCAATAGCCACTGGGTATTACAGTCTGCATGATGACCTGCCTAGGAATATACTGCAGTCAACATACTGCTAAGGAGAAGAGCCACTCTCTCTACAGTGACATACTTCGGGCGGAGGTGGGGGTGTGGGCTCAGGACTGGGACATACATCTGGCTTCCACCGTATGTTTGTTTTAATTATAGAAGTTTGTTTTACATTATTGTTCATGAGTATAAAATAAAGTTACTGGATTTGGGTTTTTTCCCCACCTACTTCTAAGTAGGTAGCCAATGTATAGTTGAACTACAAAAGCCCTCCTAATTCATATACACTTCTAGTAAGAAGATAAGAGCTAATATATTTGAATACCTACCATTAATGTGCGCTGATACTAAACGTAAGCAGTCTGTGTTTGGAAATTAGTTTTTTCCATTTTAATTGAATTTATTGGAGTTACATTGGCTCAAAAATCATATAGGTTTCAAGTGTATAACCTAATAAAACATCGTGTGCATACCGCCTTGTACACCCATCATAATGGAATACTACATGGCCACAAAAAAGAAATCCAGTCTCTCGCAGCAGTATGGATGAGCCTGAAGATTACCGTGCCAAATGACATAAGCCAGTCAGAAAAAGACAAACAACACACAATCCCACCCACACGTGAAATCCAATGAATAAAAGAACCCAATGAACAAAACAGAAATGGAGGCATGGACACCCAAGATGGACTGACAGCTAACAGAGAGGAGGGGGCAGGGGGGACTGGATGAAAAAGGTGAAGGGGTCAGCCGAAAACCTACATGCACGGCCCACAGACACCGACCACGGTGTGGTGACAGCCAGAAGGAAAAGGGTAGGGGGACAAGGTGGAGGAAATGAGGACAGAAAGGGCTTTTGCTGTATTTTCTTCTCAGTGACTACTGTTTTGCTTTCCTTACACTACACAGATATTCAAGACTGTAAATTTTCATCAATAATGTGAAAAATTCATCTGTTTTATTATATGCCAAATGCTGAGAGGCAGCATCTAAAACCATGATTCACGGTTGAAATGTCATCTCCAAGACTGACTCACTAGATAATCTTAGGCAAGTTACCTCACTTCTGTGGACCTTAGTTTCCTCATTGGAAAATGGGGATACTATGTATGCCATAAAGGATTTGTTAGGATTAAGTGGCATAGCACATGTGAAATGCAGAATATAATGTCTAGGATTCAGAAAAGTAAATGTCAGCAAATGTAATTATCATTAGGGTCATTCAGCTGGCCCTACATTCCTGAAGTTATAATTTATACATTTAAATATACATATAAAACATATACTTGCAATCACAGAACTCATATATGTGGATATATCTACCTATATACTATATACACGTACAAAGACTTCCACGGGGCCACTCCACCACCCAAAAGAAAAGAAAGATGCAGATCGGCTGAGCTGCAAAAATTTAAAATGCCTCATGTTCAGTCAATTTTTGAAATGCTGTCTTGAGAAATTCAGCAATTATAGGGAATCTGAGTAAAATTCTGCAAGAACGGCTTTTCTTCAAAATGTATTTCCAAAGAGAACTTGATTATTAATCAAACATTAGCATAGCTGCTATACAATGTTACCACATTCTTCTTGCAACTCATTTGTTACTTTGTTACATAATAGGACATTTAAAAAATTTAATAAATAGCTCTTTCTGGACATTAAGAAGTTTTCAGAACTGATTTCTTACAGCAAGGCTTCACAGGAAGTAAGTACCACTTCCCATGAACACGTGCTCTACAATGAAACAAAACGGAATCCACTAAGTTGGAGTTATGTGATGTTTTAGTAATTGTAAAAAATGTTTAAGCGATATGAAACCAAAATGAAGGAAGTGAAAAACAATGAGACATGGCAATACAGAGATGTGAAGTTTCACCTTTACATTCACACACAGGAAGATTTCCCGGGGTGCACATCTTCTAAATCACTGCTCTCTGGAAGTATGCGTTTCGTTTGTGACTGCCTCCAAGTTTCTTAAATGCGATGACTACCGGGATCCAGCTTTTGTATCTTCCGTTCTGTCCTGGTTAGTATTTTATTACCTGCATCCTGTTTGCTGCCTGAACAAGTATTTCCTAGGCTTCTCTACCCTCATCCACCCCTTTTTTCAATTAAAAAGGGATCTCAACATTGAATTCAGTTTTGTTCTCTGGCATCTAAAACATTTCACAAGAGCAGTGATATAATGGCAAAGGTTACTCGACCTATGTAAGATGAAACACTGTTATGACCATAAATATAATCCCAATGAATGAAAATACTGTAATCCCACAATTAATACAGAATAAAAAGTAATATAACTCGGTACAGAATCTTAAGTTTATTTCCTGAGTTTCTCTGTTTGAAGGAGAGAAGTGGGGACAGTCTAAATCTAGGAGACTGGATGTGAGCAGTAACAAGTTTTACAGTGAAAAAAGTCATTGGTGAAAGAGAAGTATCTTATGGTCTTACTTACAAGAGGAAACTAATGAACAAAATAAGCTGACAAGCAAAACAGAACCAAGACACGGAAACAGAAGACTGACAGCTGCCAGAGGGGCAGGGGAGGCGGGGACTGGTGGAAAGAAGGGGAAGGGACTAGACAAAGATCATGTACAAACGCCCCGGGGACAGGGACAACGGTGTGGGGACTGACTGTGGGAGTGGAGGGTGGGCTGGGTGGAGGAGGGCAGAGGGGGTAAGATGGGACAACTATACTAGCATAAACAAGAAAACATTAAAAAATAAAAGGTGAAAAAATAACAAAGAAATCGTGAACTTTATTTAAAACACGGTTCTCTTTCCTTGTTATGATTACCATGTCACTAGAATGGCACTATACTTGGTGAGGTCAGCAGGAGGTGAGGTGGAGGAGATTGTCACTCAAGGATCAAAACAGAAAGGTAAGGCAAAAGCAGTTACACCTGGGAAAACCATGAATTTCTGGTTAAATATGTGAGCCTTCCATGTACTGACATCACCAGGATGACCATCACGCCATGTCCCCATCTCCCCACAGCATGTCTTCCTTTCCTGCCCAGCACAACCTGAGCGTGTGCCAGTGTGACAGCTGGAGCTCACGTGTACTGAGGGATTATCCTGGGCGGGACACTCCCTCTACCACATGCTGTCAGTACCTCACCTCACTCAGTTCTCAGATCATCCTGGTGTTTTCTAGAAAAAAGAACTTCAGATTCAGAGACTAGAAGTAGCTTGCCCAGAGCCTCGCAGTGAGTGGTGAAAACTGAAACCGGGGTAGGCCAGAGCCCAGAGTTCAACCTTATGACTATCACCTCTCACCACTACCTCTGGACAAGGACCCACAGGTCAAGACTGCTTATGTGATATCAGGATGATACTGCAAAGGTAACCTCCATTCAGCACCAAACAATACTCAATAAAGATGGATATTATTCTAGATGTAAGTAAGCCACAATTACTATTTTTCTTATTTGCAACTTAACGTATCTTGGTAATAAGAAGGAAATTATCTGTTTATTTTTTACATCAGCTATCAGATAAACATGAGACCATGAATAGAGATAGTGTTTTCAAAACATGCAACTCATTTATGAACCCAATATGTTTACTATAAAACACACACATGAAAATCTTAATACAAGTTTTTATATGTTTCCAAGCACACTTTCCCTCTTCTATTTTTACATCAATGTTGTCGAACAAGCCCCTCCTGGTTTTACTATAGATTAAAATTACTATACTGAATATTACAGAAGTGGTTGGATTCAGGGCATTTCTTTTGCCTTCTGATGGTTGTGTTGTTATTTATTTTATCTGCACAATACTCATTACCTTAGTAGGTAGAGCCAAAGGACAGAGAACAAATGCCAGCTGTCTTACCTGCTTAAGAGCCTTTTTGGTGTGTTGCTGAAAGGAAGACACTAACTTGCTTTGCACTGCTGTGTTAGTAAAGCTTGAATCTCGAGTGGAAGATGCTTCGTCAGTTACCTGCTTTGCACAAACTAGAAACAGAGAGAGATAATGACATAACTAATTTGAATTCCTTTTTTTATATCCACTGTAATTAACTCGAAGCTTTTCTCCAGTTGTAAATGGATACCTAAAATAAAGCAAAATAGCACAGCAAAATAGGAGTACCTAAATTTGAAAGAAGGGATCATTTAATAACTGTGTGGCCATAGTCACATTTAACCTAAGTCTCTATTTCCTTACCCACTAATTGATGATAATTCCTATGTCGTACGGCTATTGTATGGACATAAAAAAAGAGCACAATATCTGCCTCAAGAGGTGGGAGTCAGTAGAGACTTTGCAAACCTGAATATGGAGACTGGGCAATGCCTATAATTGTGAAGAAACAATCTAAATTAATAAAATTGTTTTAAATCTATCAATCTTAAAACTATTATGATTCTTCTCTTCCCTCTTCTACAGAGTCCATGGCCTACTCGGGCACATTCATCCTCTCCTACAGGCCTACTCAGACAGCATGGAGAAGGAAAAATGAACTCCAAGATGCTGGCTGTCAATTTAAGACAATTATTTTTTAAAAAATCAAGTCCTCTGCAGATTACACTACAATTGGCCATTTGTGCTGGAGTCAAGCTTTCCTATTGCCTACTCTACACAAGACATCTTCTTAGAAAAGACGGCTTTTTAGAAGAACCAATGCCTTGTGGACATGGACGACCAAGGGCCCTTATTCACCTCTTGCTCTACAAACCAGTGGTGGAATGAGAACATGTCTTTCAGTCCTCCTCAAATACTCCACCGGAGACACCAGGTTTTACACTGGAGTGGCTTAGGGAAGAGCCCAGATGCAGACCCTTTCCTGTGCACGCGAGGGGAGAAGGCGTTGTTTGGGGAGTCAAAGTGAGGAGCGCTGGGGTTGGTGGCAGAATGGAGGCATATGTCAAAGGCAGGAGGCAAGAGGAAGTTAGATGGAAGAAATTAACGTGAGAGCATATTGCAAAAGCTCAAAATGTGAAGGGCAACAGTGTTAACACTAATCCGAGAAATTTTCACAAGGAACAGCAATTTGGGAGGATTCTGACATGAGTTTTAAAAAATATATGAAGTAAAATTATTCTAGTCAAGTATGGAAGGGTATGGAAGTGCACAGGGTTGAGAACACTGAAGCTCCCATTGACAGACTCAAGCACATACAGCCCAAAGACAAAAATGTGGCTCAGGAAAGATAATGCTGGGGGAAAAAGGATTAATCAAGTTTTGTTTTAGTACAGGGAAAAATCAGGAAGCCAACCAAAATGAACAAGTTCTGGAAGAGAAAATAAGTATTAGTTATTATTGCCAGGTACAGAGCCTACGTGATCTCATTTCCCCTTCCCAGCTTCCTTGCAACAGGGAAAGGTATCACGACCACAGTGGAGAGAGAAAGCGAGAGTTCAGAAAGGCCCAATAACTTCCCCACGGTCACACAGCCAGTGAAACATCAGAGCCAGGATACAAGGCCAGGCCCATAGTTTTCCAGTTAAAATATCAGGCCTCAAAACCAAGAATGGATGCAGAGAATTTCATGTCTAAAGAAGTCTAATTTACTTGCATCGTTTGGCAGTACTGAAACAGGAAGTTAACAAGGGCAGGGGGACAACTCATCTGGCCCCTGGTATGAAAAATCTGAGAACTGTTCGTTGGAGGAACTGGCCCAGCAATGCTACAGTTGAAGTAGCAAAAGGGTCTGCCCATGGATACAGTGAGAGAAGTCCTTGAATTAGAGATCAGGTGACTGTTTTCTTTGATACAATATGACATTTTTCCTTAGTGTTCTGGTTAAGAAACAGTTTGCAACATTGCTTTCATAAACCAGGGCTCCTACGCTTCTCTCCTTGAAATGATCACTAGAGTAATTAGTACACTTTGACAAAGCTTATGTATCAAGAAATACTAGAAATAAGAATCAGTGTATAATACAAAGATTCATTTATTTTTATGTTGATTACATAGGCGGCCCTTTCCATGTTCTGACGTCTCCACGAAGTGTGGCAGACCAGTGGGTACGAGTGAGGGGAAGCGGGCAGATGAACTTGTGATCCCGACGGCCAGACCTAAGTGACTGTGACGCAAGCCTGGACCAGAGGAAAGTGTGCATTAGCAAATACGTGTTGTCACTTTTACATTCTTATAGCAGTATTTCCATCTAGAAGAATGGAAACTCACTGGTTAATTAGAAAGGATACCCAGCTCTGGCTGGTGTGGTTCAGTGGATTGAGCCCTGAGAACCAAAGGGTTGCTGGTGCGACTCCCAGTCAGGGCACATGCCTGGGTTGTAGGCCAGGTCCCCAGTAGGGGATGAATGAGAGGCAACCACACATTGATGTTTCTCTCCCTCTCTTTTTCCTTCCCTTCCCCTCTCTCTCTAAAAATAAATAAATGAAATCTTTTAAAAAAAAGGATACCCAAATATAGTACATGGATTTTAAGGACTTTATGGAAAATGGGAGAATGCTTCTGCCTACTGGACATATAAACAGACTTACCAGTTCTTAGGAAACATTATTCGTAAGTGTTTCAAAGGTAAACTCCAAAACAGCAGGACCATAAAACAACAAATGTTTCATCAGTGAGTGTAATAGTGTAATTAAAGCCTCACATCCTTTAGGTTTTCTGACTGCTACAATAAGCGGTCCTTCCTGAAGGATGCAGTCAGCGGTCCTTCCTAAGGATAACAGGTACCTAACTTACAACTGACTCCACTTCCCTCTGACTTAGGAGAACACTGGTATCATGACATCTACTTCAGCATCACTACATACGCTGTACAGTTTGTTTTAAACCCACTACTAAATTCACAGTGTGAATGTGATTCACATATATTTACACACTATGGTTCCTAAACATTTTGTTCAATTTAGAGTCCGGAACGTCAGAGAAAAGGGCAGTAAAACTGAAACACTGTCAAGAAATATACTGAAGTTGTTTTTTTTTCTCAAGATGATTCATTTTCCTTGAAAGCAACTCTATTTTACTATCTTACCTTCCATCAAAGACCCCTGTCTCCCTCCCTTCCATTAGGAGAATTCCATTTCTACACAGTCATTTTTCTCCCCAGTCCTTCTGGGGGAGAAAATGTTGTCCTATTTTTCTGGGTCAAACCATTTTCCCTAATTAGTGATTTCTGATAAAATAATCATAGGATCATAAAGAACACAAATACAGTAGAAAATAAAATCTACGAGTGGTCCTTTGGGTGGGAAACACTCAGGGGCTTATGGATATGGACAACAGGGGGGTGCCTGCAATGGGGAATACGGGAACCAAAAGATAATGGGGAAAGTACAATAAAAATAAAAGCTTAAAAATACTTGAAAAAAAAAGGAAGAAAAACATGGCGGGACCAATGTAATGAATCCCTAGACTCCCAAGGGCATGCCTGCGTGTGCGTGTCCATCCTGACGACACACTCTTAACACGGGTCCACGTGTCACACACCATTTATTCTTCTGCCAAGCACATGAGGGCGGCTAAACCAAAAATCACAAAGTAGCTGGATTACACAGCTTCATGTGGTTTTACATTCTAAGAAAACACATGGTTTCCACTGTTACTTACTCTTGTAGCTTCTTAATAACAGGTATGATAAATAAGTAATAGAGAATTTATTTTACATGGTTGCCTGAATATTTTATCTAAGGGACTGAGTCTGGCCTCTGAAATATAAGCCAAAGGAAATTGATGTTAAAGAAAGGGCTGGGATGCAATGCTGCAACAGGAGCTAGCAAACTGAAGAATCAGGACAGATGTTTTATCCAATAAATATCAAACACTGACTTGCAGCTTAGAAAGTGATATCCTCTTGACATTGGGAACAGGGTGGGAGCTTTTTTTCTAACTGTGCACTGGCACCTTCACAAAATGAACACCTCAAAACCCCACAAGGCTGCCTGCTCTGTAGTAGGTGGACAAAATGAGAACAAGGAAACAAATTTAAAGGCATAGAAATACCATTTCTCTCTATCTATTGCTTGTCTGCCCAAACTAGGCAAGCTGAAAACATAGTTAAAAGTTCATTTGCTGCTTTTAAATTCACACCGTTAATGGGATTCTCAGTAGTTGCTGCTCATCTACCTCTATTCTCACTCACACTCAGACCCTCAAAGCCTTCCTCCAAAATATTTTATTTAGGAGACTTGGGAGCAAAGTGAGATTGGGAAGTGCAGTAATCACGGTTCAGGCTAGAAGGCTGGAGAAACTGGTGACTGTGTTCTATCTAGCAAGGCTGAATTTCAGACTCTTTTCTCACAGTCTCCAAGTTGTCACTCTCCTCTTTTTCACTCAGCATTCAACTTAAAAATGTGACTGAAATGAAGAACTTAGGTTAGAGCACGTATTTTCAAAGCTGAATGCTAGAGAGAAGGTCTGGGTGATATTCCCCCCAATCTAATTACTAATCTGCCAACAGGTGTGCTAGAGGGCTCTGACCTTTATTCAAGTCAGCGGGAAGTCACATGGCCTGCAACTAAACGTAGATATACTTCCTTCTGCTGTCTTTACGGCCTCATTTAAGAGGACAGTCACAGTTTAGAGGTTTTGCATAGTGAAATAAAAGTATCATTTAAAGTCAAAATTAGACATCACACTGCTTACTGAAAATGGCAAGAGGTGTGTGGGGACAGAACCACAAAAGAGACCAGGATCTGGCTAATATAGTTGCTGCAACAAAGGTATTCATTGCAATAGGGCTCACTAAACTGCGCGATAAGTAACAGGCTGTCTCGCTGACTGGCATTCAAAGGTCTAACCAAGGCAGGGAGAGGAGCAACCCCTCATCGGTTTAATTTCTATCAGTTTCCCCTCCAACTATCCCCTTGCAATTTCTGAAAACTCAAACTAGATGTTTTCAAATCAAAACAGTGATTTGTAAAAACGATCCTGACATATGCAATAAGCTTAATAGTTTTTATAAATAAAGAATTTCAGTCAAACACCACACAGTGTATTAGACACTGTGTGCCACAATGTTAGAATTCAATCACATTTTAAAAGTGAACTGGGTATTAGAAGGAGCTTATTTTTTTTATTAATTATTCATTCAGTTGTAAAACTTTTATTGAGCACCTTCATGCCAAGCCCTGTATAAAATGCATGGAGAAACAGAGTGAAAAACACCCAAGACCTAATGTTGAGACCATAATTTTTTCAAATAGATGTTTCAGAGAACAACAGTACAGAACTATCAATTTTACCTGAGAAAAACTAACTCTATGAAAGCCTAGCATGATAACTGTAATTTGTTTAGAAAGATCTATAAGCAGGTAATTCAAAAGTATCCCTAGATAGCAAATAATCAAAATAGCTTGTTTGGATTGTCATATATACATAACCTACATTTGAAATTGTGTACAACAAATATACCGAAAATATACAGCAGAAAAAATAAATGCCAAGACAAAAAAAAAAAAACCCTGATGACAAATACCAGGAAAAAATCCATCTGACCCAAACCAAATCTTTCCTGGACTCCATTTCTTTCAGAGAAAAAAAAAATTCCTTAATCCTCTTTTGATTCAGACTAAGGAAGAGTGCCCTCTCCCAAAGCAGTCCTACTCCGTGGTGGTATCTGCTTTTAAATGGCTTCCTTTGTTGCATTAAAAAAAAAAAAACCAGTCCAGGGATATTAGATACCAAGACAGGTCAGCAATTAAATAGAGCAATAATAGCAATAAGGTAATGAAAATAGTAATTCCCCCCTAAGGCACTTTCAAAGGAGAGAGCATCTGGACATTACAAGTACTGATACTTGATAGTATTTAGTATGAAACAATCTATGAATAAAATATGTCTGTTATAACTGAAAAGTTTATTGTATTTTATAGCCTGCTTCATTAACCCAAGCTAATGAATGCAAACACTCAACTTGTCACCAGAGCAATTTAGTTATACTAATATTTATGGATATCCATCAAAATACCGCTGTAAACTGAGACAAGAAAAGAGAAATTCAAACCAGAAATAAAAACAGTTAATGGGAAAAGCATATCCTGTAGGTACCAGCCTCCAGCCACCTCACAGTAGAGGGTACTGCAGCAGCAGTAGAGATTCCTCTCTCAGAATGATGGACAGTAATAACACAATAAGCTGCCTACGTGAGGAAACACATTAGAAGCTATTTCTTTGCACTGCACAACACCTGTGATGTTCTACAGTGCATCAGGATCCTGAAACATCTACACAGAAAGACAGCAATTCACCTAGAAAATGAAAAGCAGAAAAAGAGGGTGGGGGAAGATATCACTAAAAGGTTGCTGTGAGTCAAGGGTAAGAGCTTCACTCATGGACATTGCTATCAATTACCTTATACTTGAACATAGGAAAGGTAACCCAGTGTGCAGTAAAGTTAGATAAGGTGTTCAGGAAACTAACTATTGGAGAAATGGTTTTGTAATGTTATTTCAGAGAGAAAAAAGAGAGAATGGATAATCTGGCATCAATTTTCAAAGTACTTTTTTTTTAAAGAGTATGGGTGCTTTGTTCCTATACACCAATCACAAACTACAGAAATCAAACACAAATTTGGCTAGTTAAGATGAGTACTTGTGGGAATACCTTTAATTTTGATTTTATTTGAGAGGGGGTTTTGTTTTTATTATGAGATCATAGTCTCATTATAATCCTTATCTCTGTATTATAAAATATTTCCCTCATAGCACAGAAAATGAGGGGGAAAGTATAGTTAAATGGGTTAATTTATCTGCACTTAAAAATAAATCTTTTTTTCTTCCATGACTCTTGTATAAATCCATTTATACAAGAACAAAGTTCACAGTTCCAGTGGAAATCTGTAAGAAAAAAAGGTCCCTGATGGGTAAAAGAAGTGAAAAATAGTATCTATAGTTCATGTTTGAAAGAGCCGGGCTAGCTAAGTCAAACGAAGAAGTTGAAATAAAGGGGGTGGGATCTAGACGCCCAGCTGTTCTCCATCATCTGGGGAAAAAGAGAAAATTCATGTAACTAAAAGCACAAATGATTTCAGTATAAGGACAGAATTCTTGACTATAAAGCTGACCCTTGCAAATTTCATAAAATGTAAAATATATCTCTCAAGAAAATAATAAAAGTTATCGAAAACACAGAGAGACAAATATAAAGGGACTCTGAGATTCCTATCCCTCTGGACATTTACTGCCAGAATAATGTGTAATGAGTTGGCTGGTTTAAGTAACATGCTGGCGTGAGAGAGGACACAGGCCTACAGGAACTTCTGAAGTCCCCCACACTTCTCACGACCCGTGAACACTGTGGGCTGGGATGAAAGAGAAGAAAATGAGAAAGGGTGGGAAGAGGAAGTTTTATATCTTGCCAATGGTCACTTCTGACCGTGAACAGTATTCTCTTTCCTCTGTATTTTCTTTCATGTGTAACTAAAATAACATAATTTTCACAGACTGAAGTTTCTCTAGGCCACCAATGCAGAACAGGTGTCTCCAAGAGTGAACAAAGCTGTTAAAGAAAATGCAGATGTTGGGTAAAAGACAAATTAGCTTAACCTAAAAAGCCAGGGGACCTGGAAGAATTCCCCTCCCTCATCTACAACAGTGCTTGCAGCAGCTGTCAAATAGAAACTGATTGTGAACACGAGATGAAGACACATAGGCCATCCTATGCGAAATCACACTTGGAGCGTCACAGACAAGCTGCTGAAACGTCGCCAGCAAGACGAGACCCATATCACCACGAGCAACAACACACCAAACACACTGGCCACACCCCTGAAAGTTAGTCAAAACACTCTCTTCACAACCACACAGTCCCCTCATTTTCCTTTCCCCTACCCTGTATAAAAATGCCGCTGATAAATGTGGCAGTGCTATTCCCTGGGGGCACCTAATCCTTCATTAGTACACATCTCACTTCCTCCAGGAAGCTCCTCATCTGTATGTAATTGATGTCTCAACAGAGATCCAATCCGCACACTTCGGGCCATCTTAAAGCACTTTTCACTTTTGAAAAAAGACCCCTCAAAGTGTGGCCGCAGAGGCAATGAAAACAAAGAGTGAGCTGCATAATGTTTCATTAAGTTAACACAACCCTGCCAAGAATCATACAATCAGAAACCCCTTATAAAACTGGTCATGAAGAATAATGAAAAAGGACCATATAAAATTCTTCGACTGTTGGAATCATTATGTACCCTGGGATCTAAGGACTAAAACATAGGATATATGTTCTCTATAATTTTTCTCCCTAAATAGAGACTTAAAATACTAATTCCCCTGCTAGATTGCTGCTTCCTCCCTGAAAGCCATTAGGGTTAATAACATGCAGAACCTTTTTTGATCTCTGTGGACGAAAATTGTGCATTCTCAAATTTCCTCATTCAAAAATAATTAAATAGAATGGTTACTCTTGATTTTAAACATGAACTCTGTTAGGGCCACAAAAGGAGAAGCTCATGTTCTTGTTCCTATCATTTTATGAACAGAAGGTATAAAAGATGAAGACTCTACTGACGGTCTCGTTTTGTGTAAAATATGTATGAGTTCTGCAGCCGGCAATGTGCTGTGAGTCAACTTAATATGTGTGAGCAAACTTACGATATACCAATGAATTACATGCAGAAAACAAGTCAGACACAAACAGACCCATAAATCTCCTGCTAAAATAGCTCATAAAATTCTAAATATTTTCTTTGGGTGACACAGATCTATACTTATATTGGCATAAATGGTCATGGGTTGTCAACAAAGATATATCAAGTGATTCACCTAAATCACTCTTCGATTTCTAGAGCTAAGCTTATAAAATCTGAAGAGTTTACTTTCTTGAGTCCATACGTCTAATTCCTATTAACTTGAGAAACTCTTTAGGAGTCGAAGAAACATACACATAGCTATAGTTTGGTGTCTTGTAAATCCTATAATCAATAATATACCACTTTTCCCACATTGTAAAAATTTTAAACAAAACCATAAAGCAAAATATCTTGGCAAAGCAATTCCCATTTAAAAAGAATCTGTTTCTCCAGCCAGTTGATTGCAAGAAGAGGACTAAGGGGTTACTATTTTTATCTTAACTCAACAACTTAAGTCTTCCTGACGAAATTAAGCTGCTGAGATTTTTTTCCTTGTTACCAGTATTTGTAAAAAAGCTTTTTTTTTTTCACACAGTTTTCTGTCCACCCCCTTTAACGGTCTAGTAAGTGTTAATTCATCTTTGTTAATTTGAAATAACTCCATGGTAGCAGAGGTTTATGCTTGGGATTGCCACAAGGGTGTCTTACAAATTGATAGTTATTAGTAGCCAATATTTCAAGGCAAAGGGGGAACGAGAGAGGAGCAGGGGATGAAGATGAAAAGACAGAGGGTGGTGACCACCCCCTTCCCCTCCTCCTCTCCTTCTACCCTTTCTCCTGTGTCCACACATCTCCACACATGCCCACCATCTCCCTTTGATAATATTTTCAAAGTATATTTGTATAGCTGTAAGAAGTGTGGGTATGATACACATTCTCACTTCTGGTTCAAATATAGGCAACTGAGTAAGCAAGGAAATCACCAAAACCAGTTCAGTTTCACGGAATTTATTATCGATTTGTAAGAAACCATGTGGTATCCTCCTTCCTTTGGATAAGCCCAGGGTTCTTCTTTGTCAAATTCTCAAGTGTCTAATCAGAACAGATTTAGACAGAGGTTGTAAAGGTGAACTGCATCACGGATTCCTGGCTGACAGTGTTCCCTGTGTTCCAGCAGACTTGCCACACACAACCACTGGGGCTTGCCACCCGGATGGGACATTTAAGCTAAGTTTGTTTCCTCACCAGCAGAAATATAAAACAACAGAGCCTAGAGTGACTATGGACAGAGATGTTGCGAGGACTAAACAATAGGCGTGTAAAGAGTTTAGGAAGGTGGGGCATTATATGCACTCAATATACTTTCAATATGTAGGTTTGAAAATGAATCCTAAGGCTAGGTTAATGAACTGTACATAAAAGTGTATTGTGTTTTCAAGTAGAGAAAATAAACTTGCCCTACAAGAAGCAAGTGTGGTTTGAAATTAGATGTAAAAATTGGCAAATCAAGGAATACTCAAGGAAACAAGCTCTTTACTACTCTTTCATTGATTCTCCAAAGCATTTCTCTAATTCGATTTCAAAGGAGAGGCCAGGAAAAAATCTAGTTTTGGTCACATTAGCTGGAGATATGTGGGGTTGTGTCATTTTGTGAAGTACCTATTCACATTTCCAATTCAGGGAATTTGCTTATCTCTGTTTTGGTTTAATTATTGGCTGAATGCTCTCCGCCCCTCCCCAACCATTCCCAGGCACTAAAACCCTCCCACTGTTTCCTCCAAAATTCAGGATTAGTCATCAGCAAAATAGCATATAACCTCCAACTTCCTTCTGAGCACTCCCTTTGCATCTTGGTCTACAAAACCTAGCTTTCTCCTATGGACACTTCCTCCCCTCCTGCCTTCTCAGGTAACAGTCCTTCTCGCTTCCACACATCTTGTACCACTGGGCTGGACATGGGAGAGGTCACATCTGTTCTCCCTCCCCACTCTTGAGATGCTGCCAATACTGTTTGTCGTGTCATCAGACAGACTACAGTACTAAGTACTCCTCCCTACTGAACTTATCTACCAACTAACATTGGCTGAATTACTCCCTGCATGGTATGAAGACTTTAGCTCCTAAATGTAACCCTTCCAATGCTAGTTCTATCCTAATTGCCTGTTTCAATATCCACCCAGATGATTCTGTACTGTTTTATGGCAGGACTACCTTCTACAGCATCTTCATGCAAATAAGACAAGGCAATGTTTCCTCCCAGCAGACCCTGTTCTACCCCATGACACAAGGTGGGGAAATGGAGGGCTCTCACTTTCAGGCACGATGGCCCCTCAGCCAGGCCACCCTGAAAGTGAGAGCACGCACTGCCTAACAACTCATGACAGCCTTGTACCTACCTCCTTCCCTCTCATTTTAGACTTATGTTCCATAACGTTGCCCTAGACTCAGCTGAATATGTCCCACTCTCACATGCCCTAACCCTGTATTGCATTTTCTCGAGAACACAAAATCAAACAATCCTTCCACCCCAGGGGACTGACTCCTCTTTCCCACCATCTCTCACACACGGGATCTTCCACCCACCTCCACCACCAACTTCAACTCCATGGAGACTGAGCTTAAGTCCTCTGCTTCATGCACCTTCAAATCCCTCACCCGTCACTCTTTTCATCATTGGCACCCAGCAAAATCTCTGCTCCAGCCAAATCCAGCTCTGTATGTACTCTGTGCTTGTACAGCGGTCATGAGGCTGACTGGAGAAAAATGTGCAACCATTCTGACTGGTCTCATATTAAATTCAGGATCAGCAACCTTATGAATGTCCTTAATGATGTCAGACTCTAGACAAACATTTCGTATCTTCTCCTTAAATCTACAAACCTCTCTTCCCTGTCCCCTCAGCAGGTGAACGTGTGTCCTAGTTCACTGAGAAAAACACAGCAGCAAGAAGCCAACTTCTATAAGCTGCTTTCCCACATGTACTCACTTTATTTGTAGCCAAACACCCTGACTTTTCCTACTGCTTCCTTAGAGCACTCTCCATACTACTGAATGGGGCCAATCTTTTCATCTGCTTAAAAGATCCCACTCCCTCTCATCTAATCAAGCACAAAGGAGGAGGCAATACGATCCCCTCCTCATTAGCAAATTCTCCTCCTCCACTGGATTTTTCCATTTACTCCCCAGGATACAATAATTTTAATATTTACCTCTTGCATTTAAATAAAACTTTCTCTTGGTTTCACTTTCCCTTCAAGTAATTTTTCCTATTTCACTCCTTTCCTTTACCTCAAAAACCCTTAAAGGACTGTCTGCGCTTGGGGTCACTAATTGTTCCCCATTCTCTCAAAGCCACTCCATTCAGGCCTGCGATTTCACCTTTCAACAAAAACTGACTCGTTTATCAGTCTCGTTTGCTGGTTCCTATCATCCCTCCAAATTCTTAAAATTCAAGTATTCCTGAGCTTAGTCTTCAGGTCTCTTTCCTATTTACCTTCATTTTCTTGGTGATTGCGTCCATTTTCTTGCCTTTGAATGCCATCTCGAAACTAACCCCTTTCAAATGTGTATCTCGAGTGAGGTTTTTGCCATGAATTTAAGACAGAGAAGTCCAATTATTTAACATATCAACCATGCTGTTGAAAATGAGTCTCTTATTTAATGTGTCCCAAACTAAGCTCCTGATGAACCTCTTGCCCCAAACCGATTCTCTTGCAGCTTTGCCGTCTCCATTAAAGGCAATGTTTTCTGCTATGTGCTCACACTCAAACTCTGGAAGACTCTCTAGCTCTTCTTTATTTCATAATTGCGCTGATTCCAGCAGCTCCTGTTGGATCCACATTTGTACGTATACAGAACCCAGTCACTTACCATCACACCCACTGCTATCTCTCTTATTCAAACTACTGTCGCCTCTTCTCCGGATTATGGCAATAGCTTTCTAACCAGTTTCTAACCTATTTTTCCTTGTTCATGTATATCTTTACATATGTATATACAGACATACATACCTATATATGTATATTGATACTTACATATACATACATATATAGGTAGATATTGATAAAGGAAGATCAATATCTATACACCTTTACTATACATATTATACTTAGTGATCCTAAGTGATATTATTATCTCTTTACCTGAAAAACCTACAATGGTTTCATAGCTCTTTCAAAACAGAAGCCAACACCAAGGCACTATATAATCTGGCCCTGTAAATCTCTTACTCCATATTTTACCATATTCTTCCTTTGCTCACTCTGGCCCCCAACTACACTGGCCTCTTGATGTTTATGGAACATTCCAGGCACTCTCCTGCCTCAAGACCTTTGTCATTGCTGCTTCTTCCACCTAAAACTCTCCCCCCTTAAATGCCTTCTTCCTTAAACCCCTTGGGGTCCTTACTCAAATGTACCCCTCTCTCCTACTCTTATTTCCTCATTTAATTAATTTTTCCCCATATCACTTGTCAGCATTGAATAAGCTATACATTTTACATATTTGCTTGATCATTGTCTGTCTTTTTACCAACATAATATCCACAAAGGGTCTCTTTTTGTTCTGGGTTTTCACTGTTTGACTGCAAAGTCGAGAACAGTACTTGGCACAAAGTCAAAGCTCAATATATGTGTTGAGAGAGAAAGCACACAGGTGCTCACACAAGCAGGCAGTACGACTAGAGGAATGACCCAATAAGATCCCCCTTGATTCTGCTGAACGAATAGAGTTCACCCCGCTTATCAGTCCTTCCAGAACATGGGAAATTGCCGTGGACCTCTGCTTTGTTCTCTAACCACAATGACCTGCCAAAGCTCACAGTACAATTACAACAACGGTGGAGGGTTAAGTTTTCAAAAGGTATAGGATTAAGGACATCAAATTCAATGAAAATTGGTTTTAAAAAAGTCTACAAGGCTACTTTGGCCATTTTACTAAGACAATCTGTGCTGTAGATCAGACAGGCGCTGAAGCAGAAACAGCCTCAGGGCCTCTATTGGAAAGCACACCCGTTAAAGCACAGGAGTGTCCATTTGGGATGCGGAGAGATTCCTGTGGCCATTAATAAAATGGATGGCTTTGGGCTATTAGGGAAATACGATATTTCTGCAAGGATCCTGTAGGTTTGTTTGTTTAAAGATAATTTACTGATTCCTGTGAGTCCAATGACAGAGACTTTAATGACACAACCTTCTTCCCAAATCATGATCTGGCTCCACTTGTGGGACCAGTGAGTAGAGTGTGTGTGTGCGTTGTGGGGGGGGGGGGAAGTACAGCAGCTTTTGTGGAACAAAACTGCCAAAATCGCAATACAGAAATTACATACCCCAACAGAGTCATAATGCAACTATCTAGAGGAAGATAAAAATGAATTAACATGGACAGAATTCAGAGGCAGAAAATGTCCCATTAGAATTCAGGAAGGGCTGCTTACTTTTCAAAAGCATTTCACAAAAATATAATTTATTTGGCCCTTGTTTCACTGGGAGGAATATTCACACTAAGCTTAATTTACTGTGGGCAAGCCTAGGAACAAAGTTATTAGAGAACTATTGTGATCACAGGAAACATCAGCACAGACAGACACAAAACTCTGGCATTCGCAAGCTTCGCCTGAGAATAAAACCACTAGAAACTCCCTGGTAACCCTCTCACCTTCCAAGAGAAATATACTGAGATTATCCAGCAGAATTCATAGAGTTAGAAACAAAATAAAACAAAAAGTAAAAAACTGTATACTTTGCTTAGGGACTAACCTTTTGAATCAAGGTTGTTTGATGATAAATGTAAATAGGTGGTAAAAACTTAGGAGAAAATTGTATCTACAATGATAGGAAACTGAACTATTAAAATTCTGCATAATGTTTAAGAGAATAGGGTTTGTATCTTGAAATCCATCACACTTACCTCCATTCCCTTCTCCACGGGCGCCGGTCTCCGCCATTTCTGTGCCGTCCAGTTCAGACTCACAGCCTAGACCCAGTGTTCCATCAGCTGGGCATGCCGACTCCCCTTTCTGTATTATTTATAAAAGATGATTTATGGAGATTCGCCACCGAAAACACTCAAAATACTTTCAGAATTCTAAAGCATTATCACATTTACTTGTAATTTGAAATTGTAATACTGATTTATTTTTTAACATAAAATCACACCTTAAAAAAAAAAAACAACCCTGAAAAAAAGCACACTGGCACAGCCGAGTTTTTAGATAACCTTTTAAAATCTATGCAACAACTAAGTTTCTTTTTGACATACGATGTTTTCATTTTTAAAAATTTTACATTCTTATTTATGTTAGAAAATGGCTTAACAACTCAGAATTTTAATCACTAAATAGCACATCTAAGTAGCTATAAAAAGCAACTGAAATAATACAAGTCCTTCTGGTTAACCTGTGTTATTTTTTGACACACACAGGGACAACAGTCTGATGTTTAATTGCTGAGAAAGAATCTTTGCTTCTTTGCCAGGCATAACTTTTAGCATTAAAAACAAAATCTTCTCAAAGGAAATTAATGACCTTTAAATGTAATCCATCATTTACTAAAGCAGTGACTTCTTTTTAACTTATAAGCAATAATACACTGATTTTCCTGGTTCCAAGATTCATAACTGTTTGTAGGCCACCAGCTTTTGTCCCCTGGAAACTTGCATCTTACATGGCAGTTCCCATTCTGGCTGAAAATGGGAACTGCACTAAAATAATTAAGACTCGGTTACCTGAAGCTTTTAGTTGTATTTCATGATTCTTCTCATATAACAACTACGCACCGTTAGTAAAATTTCCCTGACATCACTGCTTGTTTTAAAAATCATATAACTGATTTAAGTCAGCAAGTTTTGAGGGAGAACGGAGAAATTTCTTATTTTTATAAAATAGAGAAAGGCATCAGGTGTGAAGCTGTGTATCGACCGATGGTCATTAAATCAGATAGTTTGTGGCAACTGATCATCTTAAACTCTTGGCTGATGACCCTTGGCCCTCGTCCATGTAAATTTTTAAGGATCAAGAATTTTAAGGAAGCCACAACTATTTTCCAATACCATATGTTAGACTGAAACCACAGATATGCTTTCTTTCCTTAAAGAAACATGTCATTGTTTATTCTTAATATGAAATCATTTTTAAAACATCTGAAAACATTTAAGAGACATAGGGGTCATTCATCTACCCTTTACCCCAATCTAATTTTGTTTACCTGCACAAGTCAAAAAAAAAAAAACCAAACTCATGATACATAGAAATGACAGACATAATATGCAGAACAATCCAACTTACTTTGAGAGCATAGAGGCCTGACTTTCCAGGGATTTTGAAGAATGTTCCATCCCCTATTCGAGTGTTAGTGTGAAGCATTGCATTCAGACAGGCTAATGGAGAAGTTCCACTAGAAAATAAAAGTGTGCAAAAAAAAAAATGAAGCAGTCTGAGACACAGTTTCTGTGGCAAAACTGATCTCTCTGTCTCTTAAAAAAAAAACCTCTAGCATGCCTTTTAAAAATATCCTCCCAACCCTGAAAACATCTACATTACAATAACAGGCCAGTCCAGTTTCACCAAAGTTAATCAGATGCATCTGTCTTATAGGCTCCAGGCAAAAAGTCTCCTGAATTGAAATTATGCTTTTATTCATAAAGCAACCAACACTACATTTCAAAGAAACCAAAGCCCAACGTTTATGTGGTGTTATTTTGCAAATAATACCAGGAAGCCTCAGTATTTAAATATTACAGACAACTTGATGGTTGCACTTGAATGATCAAATAAACCAAGTTCAAGGACAGCTCCATCCTATAGGTTGAAAAGCAACAAAAGAATAATAAGAAACCAGGGAAGAACTGATTTGAAATTACAAGCATTTAAGTTACTCATGGGATTGCATTCCTCACAAGGCCAAATAAAAATTTATATCTGTGTTTATATCTCTGATACAGCTTCAACAATAACATCCTTTTCTCAGATTTGTCAAATAAAGAAATGTGTGTTTGGGAATTCTGCCCAGCTAATAATTATGTTCTGTATGAAAGATGCAAGTGACTGAGTTATGAAATCAATAGTTTTTTAAAAGAAATCTAACAGTACTAAACTAGTGATTAAAAATATCAAAGCCCATATGTACAAACATTTTTGAAATGTACTCATACACATGGAAAGATGTTTATGAAATGTGCAACACATATGTATTTCCTGAGTTAGACTTTAGAGGTTTTTTGTGTTTTATTTGCATACTGGTATTTTTGCAAACTAGAATTTAAAAACAGAATTATTACATTCATTTATTTGTGCTTTCATATACATTTTACTTCTTTATATGCTAAAAGATCAATATTTGGTTGAGCCAATATTGATTAGAAGCCCTACTCCACCCTATTTACCTCTTAGGGGTTTGGGATATTTAAACCAAAATAGTCTGGGACAAAAAGACCTTTAAGATAATAAAGTTCTGAATTTTTAATTTCTGTGATAGGAATATAATTTTGCACTACTACATTAAAAGTCTTCTAAAAACCAACATTACCAAATCTCTTACTCAGTATGAAAGCTCACCAGTAAAATGACAAAGCCGAATTTGCTGAGTTGCCACAACACACTTAATAGCAAGTCAGCATATATACACATCATAGTCATAAAGGTTTATAAGTATTATAATAATAAGAGCACTCTATTATTTTAGAAAGCAACTCTCTGTGACAACATGTCAATATGATTTCATTCGGTTTGACAGGAAGCAAGAGCCCTAATATAAATTTGGTCAAAGAACAATGCAGTTATAACACCAAAGTACACATGGTTATAATGCTGTGTGTTTATGTAATATCTTTCCTCATGAAACTTCTACAAGCTTACAGCTTCATTTCATTATTTTTCCTTACAAAAGATTTTTTGCTCACAGTTAAAGTAGGCCAGGCATACTTTATAAAGTAAAATATATTCATCTCCCAGAAATATCTGTCTACGATTAAATTCCACATAAATGATGCTATACATGTTACATGGAATACTGCGAAATATATTTTTTATCAGTATTCTCTTCAGGCAAAAAAGCACAGACAATTTGAAGCTGGGAATTATTATGCCAGATTTGTGGAATTTTAATTTAGTGAAACTGTCAGAAACACAGATTTTTTTTGTAGGGACTTGGCAAGAGGATGTTAACACTACAAGCAAAATAGAATCCAATACATAAAAATGATACAATATAGATTTTAAAAAGTATAACTTAATAAAACTGTCCACCTAACAGCAACCCTCACAACATCCTTCCTGCTCTTTATTCTTAAGGTCTTCTTTATGCAATTCCAAGAACTCAGAGTTACAATTTTAAAGAATAAGACAGCATTAAAAATAGCTTAAAAAAAAGACAAAAACCACTGAACAAATATAATTAACATCACTATAATTTAAGTTTTTCTAAGGTACAGTAAACAAAAGATAATTGAAGATACATTGACTATTAAATAGCAGTTTAATGCTATGCTTGCTACAAACATAAGTGATAAGCACCCAGTTTCATATAAATAATAAACTCTATTGAGCATGAATATATTATTTAATTATACTGTTTTTACACTCAAGATTCACTATAGAAATATTTTAAAATACCTAATTCACAATTACATGATAATAGATCTCCATAAGTCTCAATGACTACTGTAATTTTTTTAAAATCTTACCCAAAACAAACAGAACTTGCTTTATTTCAAAACTATGCAACATTTGCTTTTAGAAGAATTAGGAAATACTTTGCAATCAAATGTAAATTTTATAACTCGAATCACTGGTGATTTGAGTCACTTAGTCACTTAGTCTTAAGCTTGTCACTTGCAATTCTTTACAGAAAAAAATACTAATGATATAACGTTTTATTTAAAAACAATAAAAAATTACCATCAAAAGAGTTAAGTGCTTACTATAAGAAAACTGTTTTGTCCAATGCAGAATATACAGAAAAGAATGATACTGAAAATCTTTTGGAACATTTACTTTACCATTTGCTGTTTGTTATTCTCAACCATTCCGTAAAGTCTAGAAAATTTGGACTACTTTTCCGGAAGAAATGAATGTCTTAATTAACTCCAATTGAATAGGAGTAAAAGTATTATTTATATATTTTATTTTTTTATATCTAGAAAAAATAGAACTAGCAAGGATGTCTTGGACTACTTTAAGAAAGATATATATATATTTAGTAAACATATATATACACACATACATATATCACAATGATTTACTGTGGGCATAAAATTGACAAGGCAAATATGTTTAAAACTTTAATTTTAGATAGCATGCAAACATATGTAACATTTTTTCTTATTAATTTTTTAATTCACAGTTAATAAAAGGGTTAATCACCTCAGTCAAAATTTAAAAGTTAAAAATTTTGTAATAGAGTATGAATATGTATATGTATATATGCAATAATAAAACATCCATAATTTTTTTTCATTTCTAAAATTTCAAAGTTACTTACTTTCTGAAAAGATGAATTGGAAGAATCAAGATATCCCAATTTATGAAAGGAAAACAAAGAAAAAAGAAAAGTTAGTTTTTCAACTTAAAATGCAATTCTGTATCTTACCATTCCAACAATAGGTCAATGGATACAAAACACACCAAACTCAGGTTTGGCTAACCCATTAGTGAGGAAAATCCTGAGGGACTGGGGTAAAAAGTGGCTTCCACTTCTGCCCCTAATACTTCTATAGTATTTTCATTTTGTCCCCAATGCACATGTGTTTTCCTATGCAGAATATGATTAGAAACAAACACGTAGGGCAATATTGGTCCCTAGTTCTTTTCTTTCGGCCACTCACTGTAATTGGGCACTTGCCTATGCACCTGACAGGGCAGGTATACAGCTTATTCTGCTTGTTTTCTCCACAGACTGTAGCCTTATGGGACTCTTCCGGTTTGTTTTCACTGCCCACAACCCTTGAAGCAGAACAGGGGTGGAATCTGCAGGCAGGGGAGCAGGCATAATTTAAACTGTCTAGACATCAAAGAACCCCTGGAGATGCTCTGCAGAGACTGGTGCTGTGTGAAATACAGGAAAATCATTGCTCTATCATATCAAATTGGTGACAGAGCACATAAAATTTTACTAATAGTGCACACTTAATGAATGGAATGAATGGGTTACCTATTTTAATAACGTTAAGAGGCAGTAAGAATACTTGGAGAATGCATTTGGAAGAATAGTTATAGGCCTGACAAAGAAAATACCATGACTGTGACCTTCCTTTTCTTTGTAGAAAAAAATAATCATGCTTTCCAAGATGGCATTTAAGTAATACAAATCTTAAACTACTTTATTAAGTTTCTCAATAAACATTTCAGATAAAAGCTATTTCTTGAAAACATTCTTAAATCTCACTTTTCAAATATGGGAACATTAAAAAAAATGAATCCTGAACAACACAAGTCTAAAAATTCAAAAAATTCAAGAAACTTATTAAGAAGCATTATTAAACAGTTACTGTGCTAAACAGTTACCGTGCTAATATAAATTAATAGATAAAAGTATATGTTCACTCTCCTTTCAAAAAATTAATAATAGCTCCTTTCAAGCATTTTTTGTACTGATAGCTTAGAGAAAATATCTTAATTTTTATTTTAACAGGAAATTATATGGGCCTCTGGGGTGCTGGTAATGTTTTGTCTAGTTCTTGATACAGATGCATTCACTATGTAAAATTAAATTACTTATAATTTGTGCATTTAACTCTATGCTACACTTCACAAAAATATTTTAATGTTATAAAAGGAATAATAATGCACCCTTGGATTTATCTATTCATTTAGTATTTAATGGGCATGTCATTATTAGTGGGGAAAATTAAGCCATTTCTATCCATGAATCTGTGGATGATTCCTAAGTACATACAGGCACAGTGTACATCATTTGATAAATGAATAAGCCAGTAGTCCTAGATGACTAAAAACTACCCTAGAAAGTCAAGGTCAAACCATCACTTACTCTCAATAGATATTACTGCTAGTCTGGAACACCCTAAAATAACTGAAAATAAAAACTTAAAGGCTACAATCTTTTATATACTTTATTTGAATAATCCTAGCACATAAAATGTTACTCCCAAAATGACCTACAGTAACCCTTAAATTTAATTTTGAATAAAAGAATGGCATTCCAAACTTTACATTGCCACTGAAAAGATCACTAATCAAAGATGTTAATGAGCACTGGCACAGAAACAACCAATTAACTCAAGAGATGGAGTATATTTAAAAGGAAGATATTTTGTCCATTTCCATGTTAAGAATATTGACATGGTTTTCGATATTCCGCGTGTCTCTAAGCTACATTTTTATGAGTTGGAATATTGAAGCAGGAAATAATTACCAAGTAACATATGTTATACAATTTAATTCTTAAAATTAGAGCAAAAATTTTGGACTCCAAACCTCAACAATGTATCTCTAGTTGGCTTGAACAATATAAAACAATATTCTTTAATTTAAAAACATTTGAACTTAGACCCTTCATCTACTTTATGGACACTGCCAAGGTACCACTAGCTCCATTATAGTGATTTACACAGCAAATGTTTGGTTAGTAAATATTAATTTAGAATAGTACTGTAAGGACATTAAGAAATAGTCCTAAAAAAGTAAAGACTAAAGAATATAATCTAAATTATAATTTTAAGGACCTCCAACTAAAATATGAGATCTTTAAAATTATAGCCTTTCACATGAGAATAAAATTGAAAATTCAGTAAAGGAAGAGGAAAAAGAATAAAAATAATAAATATCTATTATTATAGTTACCATTTATTCAGTATCTCTTATGTGACTGAGCTTTTACAACTGTTATCAATATTTCTTACAGCCACCATAAAACGTAAGCATGATTCCCAGTTTAGCAGATGTAACAGAGGCTGAGACATTGAGAATCTTACTGCAATCCAGTAGCAAGTGACACAGCTGAAATTCAAGTTCTGCTCTGATTCTGAAGCCAATGCTCTTTGCATTATTCCATGTGCCCTCCCGAAATTGTTGCCTTCTCCACCTAATGAACCTTGGGTACTAAATGTATATATATTTAGCACTTGAAGGAAACACATAAAGAAAAGCCAGATGCTGGCGAAACATAATGTGGCTGACTCCACCTTCTCCCAATGATGCCTATTTACAATGACTCTCCCCACAATAAATTTCAAGTATCATAAAGAAGGAACTAGGCTGCAGAAATGGCATTGTTGGTTATCTTCTTCAGGCAATGCTACCTACACAAACTCAAGAAGAAAGAACCCCGAGAATAATGTAGAGAATTCAGATCTATAATGGGGATGCCTCTTTGTAGAACTGAATCATTAAAAAAACAACACAATCCATTAACTGAGTAATCATTTACTAAGCACATTATATATGTCAAGCTCGTGTTGAAATAAATTTGCACTCTGACAGTGTTTTGCACATAACAGAAACGCAGGCTGAGCGGAACTGAATTCTATGAATACATATGAAATGACAAGGGATTCAGGAGAAAGGAGTCTTGAGGCATGTAGCACAACAAGAGGAAATCATTTGGAATTTAAATGTTACCCTTAGTTTATTCCAAGGAGATGACTTAAATGGGATCATGCACACATTTCTAATATCACTACTGACTCAGTGCAGAGGCGGCCAGCCCATGGCTATCTCTGGCTCCCCAAGGACTTTGTACTGTTTTCTCACCACTGTATTCTTGAAGAGAATATTTTCAACTAGTACAAAATATATATTTACCAAAATAAAATATTGAATTTCACACATTAAAGAAGAGACCTTGTAATTATATTTGGTATGATAAATTACTTTCATATAAAAATGTAAATTTCTATGTTCTACTTGTAGCTACTCATACTCTCCCATCTTGTTAGCAATGGCTAATTCTGCAACATTTCCAAATGCATTCTGTGGAACATTAGTCCCAAGTGATGCTCTAAAAAAATTATCAGATGGGTTTTGGAAAAGCAGCATGCTGCATTCTTCCCTTGCAAACTCACTGATATATTACTAATATATACTAAAGTCTCTGAAAAACCCTACTTAGGTCAAGAAGCATGCTTAACTCAGTCTTTTCTAAGCATTTTTAATTAAAAAAATCATCCCCACCATATTTGAAAACATGTCCTATTATAGTACACCAAGAAATATATTTGGGGAAATGCTATACTATATTTATGATTAGGATTATTAGGAAAAAAGTGCTTAGCAGTTATACTCCCAGGAATGTTTAATTTTATCAGCTAATGCTTAAAAATGTTTAAAAATATATAAAATATCTGTTTCTCTGTGGAAAAATAATGCAGTATGGTGATTATTTTTCTCTATTGTAAATTTATAAAACTGAAAAACCTATCCAGGAACTTTAGCAATAAAAAATGTATAAATGGTATCCACAAAAAATTGAAATTAGTATACATTTGCAGTATGATATTATCAACATAAAGACCACTTCAGTCATCTCTCACATCTCTCAGGATCTGCCTGCCCCCAAGTCTCTGTCCCACTCACTCATTGATGGGTGCCACCCTCCTCATCGCCTTGGAAGGAAACATTTCTCACACTATTCAAATGATTCTGCCTCAACCAAGTTCATCTTTCAATGTACATTCTCGCTTCCTCAAGTCCCAATTCAAAAACTCTCTACGTCACAAGAGGACAGGTGTGCAGCCCCCTAACCCTACGCTACCTTCAGCATCTCCCTGCTCCAGCTCAGCCTACCCACTGGTGCCAGAGCAATGTTCCTATGAACAAACAAATGACAACAAAAACAAGAGCAAAATCAAAACACACAAAAAAAATACTGCTCAGACTCTTCAGGCCATGCCATACACTGAATTTTTATTAATTAATTTTTATTTATTTCATCAGTGGTTTTCACTGTCTACCAGACAAAGGAAGCACAAACTTCTTAGCTGACATTAGGGTCCTGTCCGGCACACTTGGCACCTAGCGCATCTTTATCTTCCCCAACTTCCAGATGACTCTCCCATCCTGGGACTATTCTCCCACAGTCTGATCCAGTTCAGCAAACCTGGTGCCTCTATGGCTTCTCATCCCACTGTTTTGGTTCACATGCAACCTTCTACAAGGAGATGAATCCCACTCTTTGTTCTATTTACCACTCAGAATAAAAACGTTAACTACCACCTGTATTGTATGATGACACCTTTTATAATATTCCTACACTACAACCTCAACACTGCATATCTCTCATGGCTTCTTTTCATCAAAATTGTTCACACTTCTAACTTTCCTGCCCCTGCTACTTCCAAGTTTAGAAACTCCATAGGGGATGGCCACACAGTGATTTATCTTTGTATTATCTGACAAGCAATCTCAGTGTATTCAAAGGTGTTTGTTGAGGTGAATTTAAACACTGCTATAAAAATTGTTACAATCAAGGATTTGTAGACATAAAGTACCTGCAATGAATATCTCTATATTCTATTCAAACTCATGACTACAAGCATATGTAAATATGCTACATACCAATCACCCTACATACCACACTGGCTTTTAAACCATCTTGTATTTGCATGCCCAGCACCACTTTCTCTTAGGGACTTTCCCTTCCTTAGTAATGTGATTCCAGTTTAGCCATCAATGAATGGTCCTGAGTTTCCCACCAGGGTGGCAAGATTAAACTACCTGGTCAAACAGTGGGAGTTCTAGTATCTTTTGGGGAACTGATGTAGAAATAAAGACAATAGAGCATGTAGCAACATAAGCTGAAAAGGCATAAAACCAGAAATGAGCTGGTGCCTACCTCTGCCTCCATGAGGACAGACACTGCTGAGAATGAAGCTATGGAACTCAGAGCAACATGTGGAAAGAAAAGAGAGGGAGAATGATATTACTTGAACTCTGCATTATGTGGTTACATTGGAGATCAACCTATTGGATATTCAAGTTCATTAAACCAGTAAGTCCCCTGCTGCTTTTAGTTTTGACCCTTGACTAAATGATTTATGCAAGCTGATTGCATTTTTCTAGGCCTCGATTTTATCACCTGTAAAGTGAGTTTAAAACAGGTATGCTTCAAAGCTCTCCTAACCCCTTTCTGGCTGAGCATGTAAGGGCCAGTAATGAGGCTTTGACTGGGCTTACGGCTCATTCCCGCCACACTGCCTGCCCTCATGCTTCTCTCGTGTTCAGCACCCTGTGTTCTCCTCCCTTGCCTTCTGGTAGCCTCTGCAGCATTCCAACCCTTCCTGTGCTGTCTAGCACTGCAGTGCTCAACGGCAGGCAGCTCCTCAGGGCTCCAGCTTCATGAGGATTTTGTGTGTTCCCCTCAGAGGGCTCTGCCAGACTTGGACGCTTAGAAAACATCCAGGGGCTGTTGATAAGCTAACATTTCACAATTTACAGAGTAGAACAAAATTTGAAGCTTGGCAATACCAAATATTGGTTGAGGATGTCTAGAAATAGAGCTCTGAAATGCTCTATGGAGAATATAAATTGACACAACCAATTTGGAAAGACATCTGGCAATATCTAGTGAAAAAATGTGCATGCTCTACAGATCAGCAATGCCACTTTTGGTGTAGACTTTAGAAAAACTAATATTCACTGGGACACTATTTGTCATAGGAAAAAAAAAGCTGTCAATAAACTAAATGTTCACCCGTAGCTATAAAATATTTTTTGCCCAAATATTCATAGTAAAGCTACAAAATTCTGAACTATAAGTATACAGTAAATCTACGACACTGACTGCCTCTGAGAAAAGAAGGCAGTCAAAGGAACTTCAGCTTTTTCTGTTACATTTTACATAAAAGAAATTCAAAGCAACTATATGGTGACATGTCCACAGCTATGAATTCCAGCTGGTGGTTTTTGGTCTATGCGATTTGACTGTATTTTGAAAATTTTCAAAGATAAAATAAAATTGTTGATGACTTTCTTTTATCCACAACTTGGCTTCTCTCTAATGCATCAGATCCTTCCCTTGTTTCAAGTTATGTTAATGTTTAAACATTTTTATGCAAGCAAATAAATAACCACATGAAAATTATATACAGAGTGTAAATGTACATCATTATACAGAGTTTAAAAGTCCCTATTAACTTCCCCTCACTGTACGCACTGCTTCAGAAGTAATGACTATTAAATATTTATCATGTTCTCTTCCAGAGCTTTTTCTATTTACATTTATATACATGCATATATCCAAGTCTATGGTTTGGTATTTTAAATTTATTTTCAACACAAATGATGGCATTTAGTGCATACTGGTAGGTACATGCTTTTTTAAATTAATAGTATGAGTGGAAAATTTCCCCATAGAATATTTTTGCCCTTAATTTTCTATAGAATACTGAATGCTCTTAATATTCATTCAATGTTCTTAATATCCTATAGGGTAAATATGTTATACCATGATTTTAAAATATTCCCTTTTATTTAACACTTAGTTTGTATCTAAGTTTACCCATGAAAATTGTACTACAATGAAGAATCTGATAGTCTCCTTATGTATGTGATACAGACTGAATATTTGTTACTCTCGAAATTCATATGTTGAAACTTAATCTCCAATGTGATGACATTTTAAGGTGAAAGGGGGGAGCCTTTGGAAGGTGATTAAGTCGTGAGGATGGTGTGCACCGGTATGGGCCTGGGGCCCTTATAAAAAGAAGCCTGGACAGCTCTCTCCCCACTTCCTATGTAAGTACTCAACACGAACTTGAACATCTATAAACCAGAAAACGGGCCCTCACCGACCTCCAAATCTGTGAAGGCACCACGATCTTGGGCTTCATAGCCTCTGGAGCTGTGAGAAATGAATTTCTGCTGTTTATAAGCTACTCAGTCTATTCTATTATATTCCTACTATAGCAGCCAGAACAAACTAAGACAATATGTACTATTATTTCTCTAAGATAGTATTCAAAAAGTAGAATTTTTAGATTATAGGATGCTTTCAAAATTCTGATAGTTATTTCCAAATTAGTTTCCTTACACGTAACTATTTTCCTCACTCGAGTCAATGGAGGACACTATCAATCTTTAAATACTTGCTAATCTAATCAAAATGGAGGTGACTAGGTCATTCCAGGGAGAGGGAACAGCAGGAAGAAGGCAATGATGGATGGAATTAAAATGTGATGTACAGAAACATGATTACTTGGTATTTCCAGAGCAGTGAGTGGGGAGAGAGAGTAAGGTTAGGATCACATTCCAGAAGGAAGGTGTGTACCATACTATGTGCATGACTTTGATACTACAGTTCAGATTTCCTGGCAAGAAGCTTAGTATTCCTGCAGAAGACAGTGGAAAGCCCTAGAAGGCTTGAAGAAGGGAAATGCCTTTGTCCCTTTATAGGATGAGGATAGACCTAGAATGAGACATGCCTAGAAGAAGACAAGTCAATTAGTATCCTGCAATATTGGACTGCAGGGAAGATGGCAAGAACCTCACCAGAGCAAGAGCGGCAGGGCAGAGATGTAGAAAAAGAGGCAAGAAATATATGAAAAGAAATATGGGCAGGGGGAAATTAGAAGGACATAGAAACTGGCCAGATGTGTAAGATAAGGGAGAAGAAATTTAGGATTTCTCCAGGGACTGGGGTGAACAGTGCTTTAATTAAGATATGTAATTGGAGAAGAGGTAGGTTTGGGGAAAAATATGGTGAATTTAGCTCTGCACTTACTAATTTAAAGCTAGCACTGACAATTCAGATACATGCTTGAATCACAGAGTTAAGGTTGGGGTCAGAGAGAAACACTGGGGAACCATGAGCGTGTCCACAGTATTTAGAAAAAAGAAAGTTGATAGGCACCAATGGAGTTTAAAATAAGATGATGAAAATGAATGACTTGAACTCATTATATTCCAAAAGTCAGAAAACTGCATGGGAAAATGTTTCTGAGATAAAAAGTAAAAAAGAATCCTATGAAGAATTTCATTATAATAATGAGGTGTGACTCTTACTTCAGGATATGATTACTTTAGAAGTCAGAATAAATCTCTGTATTCACAGGTAGTAATAACCTACAAGTAGAAAATTACCTAGATCTAGCCAGCAGGAACCCTTCTTTTAAATATAGTTTTTCTTTTAAAAAGCACTATGTAAGAACATTATAAAATATCTGTCAATTGGAGAAAAGATGAGAAAAACCACTTAAAATCCCAACTCCTTAAAGCAACCCTGAAATTCTATAAAATAGAAATTTTATAAAATTTTTTTGGTCTACTTTTCTGGTATATTTCTATTTTAAAGTTATCATTTATCTAACTGTTGAATCGCAATATTTTATTCTATATTATACCCTTTCCATACTAGTGTAAAACCATCATAGATATGTCAAATGGTTAAACATATTCTATCAACTTATTTCAAGTGAGCAATTTTCAATTTGGCTACATATTAAAACTTTTGGGGGAATTTTTTAAAAGCAAGTTTTGAGGCAACTCCAAATTATTAAAAAAAACAACTCTGGGTGGGATAATCAGTACTAGCATTTTCTCATATCTTTCCAAATGCTTCAAATATGCAGCCAAGCTTGAGAATCACTGATATCACCAGTGAACATTTAAATTATATTTTTTGTTTATAACAAAAATAGCACTGATATGAATATTATGGTGTACATAATACTTCTTATTATACTCAAGAGCAGTTTAATATAGGCTTGCAAAGTGGTATTATTAATTCAAAAGATGTAAGTTATGTAATGACTTTTTTACAAATAATGCGCACTGGCATTTCAAATGAGTTGTTTAGGTTTACATTCTTGCCAGTAGTATACAAGCAAGAAGCATCATTTGGAGTCAAGGTGAAGTGCATGGACTGATTAATTTACTAGGTAAACTAAGAAGCAACCTCCGATCACCACTTTCCCCTGTATTTCTATGATTATACTAGTAAGATCAAATGTGTATTCACATACTTGCTTATTCCCTAGTTCTGTGGGCTAGAGTTCTCCTGTTCCTGTCCTCTGACCACAATGCTCTAAGCTCATTATTTTGCTTATTGTTTTAATAATATTTTTATAGTATACTTTTATAATATTAACTGAAACATTTTCTCCAGTGTCACTTAATGTTTTTTGTTTCATATGCAGACACACAAAATTTTATGTAGTCAATTAAGTCCATCTTTCCTTTGTAGTTTATTTTACAGCTTGTAACTCTCGAAAGTCATTTCCCTGTCAAAGGTAAATTACAGTGTTAAATTTTAATTTTTTCTGATTTCTTTACACTGGTATGACTTTTCATATTTAAATTTGCAATTATGTCTGTATCTTCCTTAATCTAAACACAACTAACAATATTATATGTTCGATACACATGTATCATTTTTAATGGCTTTCTCTGGTTCACAAAGAAGAGCAGAGCTCCTTTGTCCCATACTTAATTTTTGACTCATTCCCCCACATTTTCTCTGCAAAAGACTCTGGTACTACTCACTGGAAATTCCTTGATCAGCAGAATGTCAAAAGAATTCAGCTCAGAGTTTTGCTGGCTATGGGAAAATTTTTACCTTTAAATGTTTGATAAAGGAAAGGTCTAAAATTAACTCCACCGACTAAAACTGTTCAGATTGGCATTCATACCACAGGACAACTGTCAATTTATTTTAGCTTTCTTCTCCCCTCCCTTCTCCCTTCTCCTCTGTCTTTGTCCACTTACGTTCTCAAGGCAGTGTGTTCAGCAGTAGTTGCCTGCTTTGATTAGAGAGTGTTACCATATAAAGACATTTAATGAACATAACCTTTTCACCATAAAACACAAGTTTTGTGAAATTCAAATATCAGAGTTACTTGGGATGGCATGAAATACATTCACAAAATTTAAATCGAATTATAAAGCAGAAACAAACTTTACAAAAGGCCTAATTTCTAGGTAAGATCTCTTATAGAAACAATAAGCTTTGAGAAAGGAAAAATAAATACAAATACCAGTGAATTTAAGCACCCTTCCTTTCTCCAAACTTAGTATCTGACACTTAAATATATACCTAAGAATCTGGCAGCAGGCCTAAAAGAAATTTAATACAGATAGCTCTCGTCTCCATTTCATCCCTTGGGAAACAGGATTCGTGAGAGACGTAAGTTGGGAGCCGAAACTACAGAAACGCTTATGTTTGCTACAAGCCATGTTAATACTCTTCCATACAGAATAAAACAGTAAAGTAAAGGTAAGAATGGCTAGGATCAATGTGAATACAAAAAGAGAATAAATAATATGGTTTCAGGCTAATGGTTTTGGAAAACTATAAAATTATACACACATACATATTAATAGACTCCAAAAGTAATGCCACTAATACATTATATATGTATATATAACCTCTGTTTTACAGAAATAAACATCTTCCTTAGAAAAAATGCGCATTTTGATGACCCATGGGAGAAATGTATCTTTAAACAAAACAAGATTTCCTGTACATTATTTTACAGTAATACCAATGTTCCAACCAGGCACAGAGAGGCCCTCTTGGCAGCAACTCCGACAAGAAAATAGGAGAACAACATGTAAATGTAATCGGGGTGGAAAGGAGAAGAATTTGAGAGCCAAGGCAATAATTCAAGAATTTTTTTTAAAAACTGGTGCCCTATTTAATCAACTAACTAAATGGTAACTGATTAAACAGTTGCGAAAGTTCCAGAAAACTATCTATGTTTATATAACAATAAGAGAAATGCTTTTCTGCCTTCCTTCACTTTTAATGTTTAAAAAGCAAAACTTGGAAGATCATGGCTGCTGGCCATTGGGCACGCATCTTATTTAAGGAAGCACAATTCTGATCCACTCATTTGACCTGAAATAATATTCTTGAGATTTTACAGTCACTTAAAGCTTTCAGGAAATGGTTCCTCAATGCACCTGCCACCTAATTCCATGAAATCAATATTTCGCTTAAGCTAAGTCAGGAAATCTTAAGTGATGAACTCAGTTTATGACTATTGCTTCATGAGCTGCTAGTAGATAAAACCTAGCAGTGAAGATGAATATCATCACAGTTAAACAACTTGACTTCTTTTGGGAAGGATGTTGACTAAGGTACTATTAGCATAGTTAATAAAAGCATGTCATATTATGATAACAATAACAACTTTAATATGCGATATATATTTTTCTATTGCCCCATGTCAGTGTATAGCAATGAGACGACATTCTCTGCCTGTGCCTGAAATGAACCTATTGTGATGAAGGCATACAGCTGCCCATCAATATAAAAATGAAAACTGATAATATTGATCCGAGCTGTACCCCAAGGTAGAAGAGAACAAGTATTTACTGGAATCCAGGTATGTTACCATTTAAGCAGAACACAAAAAATTCACCACATTTGCAGTCACAAGCACCATGTCACATATGAAAAGCAGCAGTAAGCTGAGGTTCCTCATAGAATAGTTTTATAGACATAGAAAATTTTTTGTAAAAGCTTTCATAAACAGTAAACCCCTGGTATTGGTCTCCAAATGTTGTCTCTCCTCCAATAATTACAAGCTACCTGATTGACTTCCATACACTGATCCTTAGAGTTTCCTAGGATTTAAATGTGGGGTACCATTACTTCATTTTCAAAACAGAGAATGAACAGAGATAAAATCTGAAATTCTAAACATGTTCAACCCCTTAAATGCTAAATCTTTCCTCCTGCCTGGCGTGGCTCAGTGGATTGAGCACCAGCCTTTGAACCAAAGGGTCACTGGTTTGATTCCCAGTTACGGCACATGCCTGGGTTGTGCGCTGTGTTCCCAGAGGGGGCGTGTGAGAGGCAACCACACATTGATGTTTCTCTCCCTATCTCCCTCCCTTCCCTTGTCTATAAAAATACAAATAAAGAAAAATCTTTAAAAAAAACTGTAAATCTTTGATGGTCCTAAAATTGTTCCTTTTGTCACTTGGCTTGTTAAATTGAATTTTAAGAAAGATCTGGAAATTTTCAAAACAAACACATTATAGTATAGTACATTCCTATATCTCTCATTTCCTCCTTGGTTTGTTCATGCCTTCTAACAGGCATTCATTCTCTTCTTTTTTTTTCTTGTTGGGACACCCACTTCAAGTCCTACATTTTCCTGTGGCCTACCATTTGACTATGATGGAAAGACTGAGCTTTGGAATCGGCCAGACCCTGGCTCAAATATCAGATTTTCCACTTATAACTGCATGATATTAACAAGATACCTAACTTCTCGCAGCATCAATGTCCTCATCTGTAGAATGAAGAAATAGCACCCACTTCTCAATGTCATTGTGTGGATTAAATTAACTAAAAAAATAGAAACTGCTTGGCTTAGTGCCTAACACTGATCAGTTACTGCATAAACATTAGTTTCCTGCCCTTTTGCCAAAATGACATTCAACAGACAGTTCTAATGATATTTACAGACACACATATCAATGTTTCTTCATTTTAGTTATTTACCTGTATTCTACTCCTAGACCTAATTAATAAACTTTCTTCATGTTCAATCAATAATCATCAAGGTTTTCATTGCCCTAAAGAAAATAACTAAAATAATATTACATAAGTGAAAACCAAAAGAGGCATCAAATTTCTAGAGGACATGTTTAAAATTGAAGAAACTCTAGAACATTCTCTGTAAAAACTTAAAATGCCTGAGCAGTCTGATAGAAGGCAAGGCAGAAAACTCTTAATTGTACAACCCAATTTGATTCTTAGTAAAACAGGATTAGAATGATGAAGGACTCTGTGAAGATAAAGCAAAACATTCCCTGGGAAAAGTCACTCATCACCCTCAAGAATATATATTATTGTAGTCAGGCTACTTTGCTTAAAAGAGCCCCAAGCAAAAGGGTGAACAAGCAGACTACGACTTTGGCAAGAAAGATCATGGAGACACAGCTGCTGTTCACAGGGAAACAAGCTTGAATATATACCAGGAAAGAAAATATAACATTTCTATCTAACACTGTAGTAGGATTTTCATGTATAGATAAATTTGTAGTCAGAATATGGCCACAGTTTACAGAGACTGTAATGCAGACAGAGGAATTAGCAAGCACACCAAGGCCTCCCAAATTTTCCCTTTCCAACAAATCACACTTTCTCAGTTTCAATTCTAGTCTGCCCTGTCACACTGATGAAACGGAAATAACATATGTGAGTGACGTCAATCGGGGATTCACCTTCTACACAGTCATTCGAATCACTCTGCCTGGCTTTCAGGTGTCCAGTTGTCTTCTCAAACCCACTAAACATGAACAAGGGAATGAGTGACAACTATGGGGTTCCACACAGGGAGACCCTCAGTGTCCATTTTCACCCAATGTCACTAGCTGGTACCTACCCGGAAGGAATGAATGGAACCACTCCACTGCAATCCCAGCCACTCCTGCTAGTTCAAGCATTCGGTTCAGCATCACATCATGACCAACACGAAAGCAGCTGAGGCTCTAATATAATCATCATGGAAAGTTGTCCCAAATCCTTCATTCGAGGAAGATCCTTCATACACACCAACGCTGTCTCCAAGCCATGCCGGGGTCTGAAACCAGACTGGAAAATATTATATATGTGTATATATAGTAAAACTCCCACAAACCACTCTTCCACTATATCATATTTGTTTACAGCTGCTTAACCCATCCTATGTATATATATATTTATATATATATATTGCCTTCTCAAGGAGAAAATATGAACATTCAAGGAAAGATCCTTTCCATAGCAGAAGGTAAACTGAAAGCAAATGAAGACCTGGTGCTGCCTGGTAAGGTAGTTGAGGCGGTCCCAAATGGAACATACTTTGTCCTGAAGGGAAAAGAGAAAACACAATATTGGTTTCCACGGCCAATCTTCTACACTTGGTAAACAGGCTCAAACTATTCCAATACTATTTAAAAAGAAAAAGAAAAATTTTGGCTGTATGGGAAGGCAATGCCAGATGAGCCCTTGAAGCTCTGCTGGATTACCGAACGTGCCTTTTTCCTCCGGAATTCCACTGTGTGACACCACTTTCAAAGTGCTAACCACCATCGCCTGGACTGCATTATCAGACTCTCTACTGCTCGCCGCGCTCCACACTGACAGCACTTGCTAATCATGCCGACAGGGCCAGCACCTTGGAATGAGTAACAACTTCAAATGGTTGGAAGAATAATAATAGTAATAACAATAGTAATAATAGCAATGGAGTCCCCAGAACTATTATATGTTAAACAGCAGAAACAAATAAGCTTAAATATATCGATTTTTCTTCTCCCTTAATGAATAGACTTTTTAGAAACAAAGTGATAGACATTATATAAAGTTCTCAAAGTTTAACCAGAAAATTCACTATTTTGCTCTAATCGAGACCTTTATTACAAAATTAAGGACTACATGTTTCCTTTTTCTTTCTCCTTTCTCCTAAACTAATAAAACACTGAAAACTAAAATTTTCAATCCCAGTACAAAATGTTACTAAGTTTCTATATTCCCCAGAATGTTTCTAAAACAAAATTAAATGGGTTATATCATTGCAGCATTATTTTCTACGTATATATCCCAAATTTTTATTTGCAACCAGTAAATGGCTATTTATAAAACTGCTCATCATATATAATTCCACTTAAAATTAACATAATTCCATCTTCTAATCTCCATTTCACTTGCTCTACTGGCCAGAATCATTCAATTCTTGTCAGTTACATTCCGTTTGTACTAAAATGAAAAGGCTTGTTAATGTTCATTTGGTGCACTGCCTCCTATACCCACTCAGAATACACTTTGGTTCCCAAGTCAATTATTCCACTGGTGTCCAATGTCCAAAAGCCTTTTAGACAGGTCTGGACATTTGACTTAAATAGAATACTCGTTATGTGTTTTTTGGATGTTTTCCACTAACTTCATTGCATCTCATAAAAAAGTGATACCTCCCTCACAAGAAAAATGCAACGAATGAATGGATCACTGAGGCAAAGACCTCAGAAAATATTATACTTAAAGGAATAGATCATTTAGTTGTTTACAGTCCACTTGGTGCTCAGCCATACACAATGCATTTCCTTCTTAAGTTTTAAACTCCTCATTTGACATATTGACCCTCTATGGCATAACCCTGAGGGTCTGACCAACTATAGTAATGTAAGCATCTCTTTAAACCATTCCTTATACAGCTGTCAGCTAAAGATGTCAATAAATAATGTATATTCCAATCAAATAAACATTTACTGAGATGTCTGCCATAATCTAGGAACTACACAGAATATACAAATATGAGTATGTGACTAGCTATCTTGGAATTCAGAGCTTAGTTAGAAGACATATAAACAAAAAGAACTTAGACAGAAATACATTAAAAAACCTTCCTTGAATATGAAAAAGGAACCAGATTTACACCCAGGAATTGTGGGGAAAGGTTCCCAGAGGAGATGACAATCTGCCTCTGAAATGATAAAGACATGTTAAGGGGGCAGTGACGGTAACAACCATCACTAAGAATTAGCATATGTGTAATTTATAAGATTCTTGGAAATCAGATCACTACTCAAAAGTGAAATATTTGCTGTCCTATATTTAGTTTAACAGACAGCAAAGCTGCTTCAGTATAATGGAAAACTAATACATTGTAAACAATGAATATTATACAAGGCAAAAATATCACACAAATTATACATTATTTATGTGATAGAGGCACACAAATAATAACATATATTTTCCAGGTAATTAATTGTTACCTACATATTTAAATGTAGCCCTCCTAAGAGACAGCAAAGTGGTTTTGTTCAGTACAGTCTATTCTCTGAAATTGCAGTTTGTGTATGTGAAGCTTCACAGTCTAATTTCAAAAAAAATTAGGATGATTGTACAAATTCATAGGGCTCTGAGACACATCATTTCCCCCCAGAACATACCAGTTAGATAATTATCAGGAGGTATTGTCAGGAAACTAGAAGTTAATACATATAAGTCTGGAGGATGAGAAAGGAGAGGAAATACTACATCAGTATTGCACATTCTAATGGCTAAATTGGCCCACGTATGAGAGCTATCTAGAGAAATAAACCTTTTGAGTTACAATTAAGATCCCTCCAAAAGCCTCTCATTTAATAAGAAATAACTTATTCACTGGTATATTGCAAATAAGAAAATACCTGACAATAGAGTCTCAACATTATTAATTGACAGATACCATGTTAAAAATAACTCGAACTCTGATTCATCAGGTAACCATGGTTTTAAATCATGTCACTGAATCTAAGCCAAGAACACAGACTAGAATTCCTTTTCCAACTTCAAAAAATTTTACATAAAATTAAGTATTAAACAATATTATATACTTCTTACTGAAACGTGAATCTTTTGGAACCATTGTACCAAAATACTACCGTGAAATTTCTTAGAGTACAAATTTGACTTGAGAACCCATTCAGTTTGGATTAATTTCCCTAGATTCCTAATAATATAGTAAACAGTGAAATCTCATAAATCAAATACCTTTGATTTACAGCATATTTTTCAAATTATTTTATCTTCCTAGTACCCTTATGATGCAGAGTAAAAGTTATAATATCCCCCATTTTACTGGAAAGGCAAAAAAGAAAAAAAGACTGAGTGACTTATCCAGGATAATACATTATGTTACAGAGTAGAGCTAGAATTCAAATTTCCACTCACTCAATCAGAAAATGCCATGAACCTATTATATGAAGGGTACCATGGAGAAGACAAGGATCAATAAGACATAATCTCTACAATTAAGGAAATTGCATTCCTATTATAACAGAAGAAAATTGTAGTTTATTAGGTACTACAATAAAGGAACACATATATTGGGTTATAATGGAATAGCAAGGGTAAAACAATGAGTTAAAGATGGAGTTAAAAAGTTCTTCACTGAGGTGGTGTTATATGGCATTTGAATTGGGCTTTCAAGGTATGGAGTGGAAAACAAGAAATGGTGAAGGTCATTACAGGCTGAGCAGAGTGAGAAAGACTTAATATATGGAATATTTGCATAAAATCAAATATGCAGATACTTTTTTCTAAGCATCAAAAATGATAATACATATTTAACCTAAATCAAGCTCAAACACGTGATTTAATTAAAAATAAATACAGCAGAGGCTTTAAGTTGTACCTCAATAACTACCTTTCCCCACAGTTAAGACTCCCACATATTATCTGAGAATATGGCTCCTGCAATGGACTATCTTCTCCAGCTTTCCATTCAGTTAAGTACAACAATGTGTCTGGCCAACGGGGCATGAGGAAGACATGCACTCAACTTTCAAAACACATCTATAAAGGGACTGGCATATGCCTCTTCTTCCAGCTGCATCTTGGGACATAAATTTCGTGGCAATCCATATTAGACCTTGGAAATGAGAAAATCCTAAGTATAACATAAATAGAATAGAAAAAAAGAATCAATAGCAACAAGACAGAAGGACCCTGGCTCCCTGGATATTGGGGTATAGCAAAGTTCTCTCATCATTCCTTGGACTATGTACCTTGAAAGGAGACTATGATAAATGAACTTTTACTTGACTTAACCGCTAATTTTGGGACTCCATGATACCCATGCCAACACGTACACTAATTTATATAAATAGGCTATGCTATAAAGTAAATACAAATTAAAAATAAATTTTTGGTTCTCAATTCTCAAACTTGAGGAAATACCTAATCTTAAAATATTTAAATTAATTGTAAAACATTTAATATAATCAATAATATACAATTATAATAGATTTTCAAATTCATTTTTAAATTTTAATCTGTGTAAATACCCCAGAAAGATCAGAGCTCTACATCATTATCTTGTAAGAGCAAGACAATATATCATGAATTCATTACAGGAAGTGTTTGAGAGCTCCACATTGTCCTGGATTTAACCTCATTTGGTCCATAAAATTATCATTATATATGTTCCATATGCATTGATATGTTAAAGATTCACTTATCAAGAAAAGCCAATTGAGTTATTAATGCCAGAAAAAAAAGAATCAATAAATGAAAACTAGATTTTTGCTGTATGTTCACATTAGTTGACAACGTTGTCATTTACCCATTGGACTTGTCAGACCACCTGATTTTATTGTGATCACATTGAAATACTTTATTGTTATCCATTTTATGTTTTATAAAGAAGAGAGAAAAATTTAGTAACTATTGTATCACAGTGTCAGTGAAGAAATGGATTGGGCTGCAAGAGTCCAAAAGGGGCAATTCTGAAAGAACAGTGGGTGCTGGATGGCTCGTTTGCATCAAATTGTCTGCAGGCAAATCTATTTGCCCTTGCTTCACATATTAGCTCATATTACAGGCAGCCCTACAAATAAATAGAATAAGCATATTTAATAAAATGATCTCAGGCATTGTGCCTTACTGAGCTCACTGGCTCTCCACATCAGTCCACAAAGCAGGAGGTGATGCTTCCCTTATTCTCACTGTCCTCCTTTGGGCAAGGAAGGTCTTGATGGTGACAAGAAGCCAATGAGGTCAGAATCAAGAATATTAGATTAACGTCTGAAGTATACATTATGGTACAATCTCTCTTGTACCCCTAACTCCTGCCAAGAGTGTTACAAAGATGTACTACTGAAGGCAAATAAAATCAGGTAACAGAGAGTGACTGAATCAATGAAAACCCACCACTTCAGGAAAATCAATTGAAAGGCATGTCCCGTATAATAGTACCTTAGTATAGAAGATTTGTCTTTTCTTTATGTGGTCTGGCTATCCTTACTCCTCGCCTTTCACACATTCTTCTCAAATTCTGAAATAATCAGTCTCTTCTAAGTTTACTAGTTTTATTATGGTGGACAACTCATAGTTTTATTAGTTTTACTAGTTTTATTATGGTGGACAACTCATCTTCTCTAAGCCTTAGTTTATTAATATGTAAAATAAAAGTTTAAGACCATAAGGCCTGCAAAGTTCTTACCAGAAACAAAATGTTAAGTTCTGATTTAGACCTCACTCACATCTTAGATTGCATCCTAACGCAGGAGAGGCTGCTCTGAATGTCTTATGATTTTAAAGAAGTTTGATTTCAAATATATTCTCAAAGCATGGCTTAACAATGAGATAGTAATGATACCAGCAAATGGCGCCTGTATAAACTATTCCTGACTTTACCAAAGGATGTGATCCCTCAGCTGTGTGGAATTATTCAGCCCGCTACTCTCTTATCACAACAAATACTTCTAAGATAGGCTAGGGAATTTCTTCAGTGACCAGGGAGTTGAAAATTGTGTAAGGAAATGACTGGATTTAAAATTTAGATAATGATCTGCTCCTACTCAAAATTCTATAGACACTGTTTCACAATTCCTCATCACTCTCTTGAGAATCAGATAAGAATGTATCACTATATCTAATATGCAGACTAATTTATAAAACTTTGAAAACTAAAAGTTGTAAGTGGCTGATACAAAAGAATGGCATTTAAAAAAAGTAAATTAAGGAAATTCTAAAATTGAAAAATCAAGTTAACGTTTCCGATATTAAGGATGGATAAAAGAAGTGAGCAGGAAAATCTATTCTTTGTAATTTCAAATAGTACTTTCTGTATTCCTGATTAAGTACTTCCTTTGTTGGGTTTGGAAATATGGGGGAATTCCCAAATGATCTTTGCTAATCCAAATACTTAAGAATGTAAACTTTGAGCCATTCTTGAAACTCTCCCACTAGCAACAACTTGTTCCAATAAATCTTCATGAATATCATATATATACAGTCCAGCAGAAGTAATGCCTGCTTGAATGTGGTTGGTAGGGTATGTGAATGCTTTGCATGAGATGGACAGCAATTTGAACATTTTACCTAAAATGTCATATGGTTTGCTTGAGTATGATGTTATGTTACAGAATTACATGCTTATGATTCTGTAATAAAAAGGGGTGTTATTTGTGCCAGACCCTGTATGTACATATGTATGTATGTATGTATGTATGTGTGTGTATATATATATCTCAACCAGCAGGTCACCTCCAATAAATACAAATTAAGCAACAAATTAAACAATAATTATTGTACAAATTGTTCTATTTCATGCAGACATGCTACAGAAGAACTAAATGATGAATTCAGGCTAGCCGCAGTGACCTTAAGAGGATGTGCTCTGCCTGGAAATTTTATACCTGTCTTCTGTGAAAATAAAGAAGGAAGAGTGGTGTTTTTATACCTCCTGGTGGAAATACAAGGAAGGGTTGAGATGAGGAAGGGTGGGTAAGTATCTAAGATATAGCTTCTCTATAACAGTAAAGTATACATGATTGTTTTCTGCTTAAGCAAATTTCCCTTAAAATGTAGTAATGATGCTTCTGAACTTGCACGCACTTATTCATTTGGGCCTGCTTTCCTTTCCCTAGATGCAGTTCTTTCTTTCTTTTTTTATTATTTTATTGTGGTTCAATTACAGTTGTCTGCATTCTGCTCCCCCCACACTGCTACCCCCACCCCAGCCAAACCCCCTTTCCTCCCTAGATGCATTTCTTTAAAGGAGAACAATATCACTGACTTAACCTTCCCTACCTATCTATTTTCATGTAGTTGTTTCACACGGGTAGCAACTTCCACCCTCTAATATTGCCTTTTGCACTACCTACATTTTGTTAGCAACTCTTGTTTGACCAGTCCCATTTAGCAAGTTCCCCAGAAACAAGTTCCAATCTCTAAGTTCAGTACCAACAAGAAAACAGTAAGAGTCCTAAAAAGTCTTTGGCTCTTCCATTCCTCAAGGTATGCTTCCCACCAGCTCAGCTTTACCTTCTAAAATGAACAGCAAGAAGTTCCATTTCAGATATGTCCAGCTGCTGTCCATGGGCCCGGGTCTTCCCTCATGGCCACACTCCTCAGGGGGGACAGGCATGACAAGTTCATCTGAGTCTTTGTATCCTCCAAATCGAAGCGGGTTATGAAACATATTTTTCACTCTTCAAGCCTGTTTACAATTAGGCTTTGAACTGAAAGAGTCTCAACACACCTATATCTACAGGCTAGTCCTGATTATCAGTAATAGATAAGACACTCAACAATTAGCCAGAAAAACTGTTGAGGGGGGTGAGAAGAATTTACTCACCAGAATTTTATCACCAATACTTTTCTTAATAAAAACTTCATTAGGCTCGTGCTATAAGTATTTTAAAAGGTCAAGTGCAACTGGTTCTAAATCAGACATGAAATCCTTGTCACTTGCTAGCTGGATAAACTGCCTCAGTTTCTCTATTTATAATATGGGAAATATAGCATCAACCCACTTCAAAGATTCCTAAAAGATAATTGATGTAAAATCCTTAACATTGGGCCTAATATAGTTTAATGACGAAAAAGTTAGTTATTCTTTTAATGCTCAGCCTGCTATCCTCAATCCACTTGACACACTGCATAAAATATGGTATCTCAGCAAACGAATGGAGACAGATGTGTATTCCCTACAATAATAAGCTTATATTTGTGATGGAAAGGCATCACTTCTTGGCATGATGAAAATAGTATATTTTATTCAGAATTCAAGAGAGAATTTAGAAATTCCTAAATTTAAAAAAAATTTAAATAATAATAATTAAAAAACATTTTTCACTGGGCTAAATGCTTCCCAGAGAGTGGTTAAAAGACCTAATGAAATGGCGCAGAGAACAATGGTCTGCAACTGCGCTGGTAGATCAAAAACAGGGGCTACATTTTGTTAATCCAACAACTTTTACAGTCTCGAGAACAAAGTATATGCTTAATGAGTGAGAATGGAATGAATACATGCCTTAAAGCATCCACAAAACCCCCAGGATCTTACACAGTGAGCATAGTAGGTATGGAGTTTAACTGACTTCATATTACAATACCTGTATCTCCATGACTTTATTTTCATTTCTCTGATGTTCCTTAATTTGACTACTAAGCACCTGAAAAAGCTCTGTGCCTACATACCTGAGTACTGTGAACCTGGCCAGAAGATGATGACCCACTGAAGATAAAGCAGAGCCAGAACAGAAGCCCTGCACAGCACCCAGAACAGGCTTTAACTTTTAAAAAATATGTGAATAGAAATCAACTCTCTTCTTCTTTATTGCATTTACTGGGATAACACTGGTTAACAAAATTATACAGGTTTCAGGTGCAAATTTCTACAACACATCATCTGTACACAGTATTGTGTCCACCACCCAAGTCGAGTTTCCTTCCATCACCATTTATCCCCCCATACACTCCTCTACCTTCCCTCACCCCTCCTCCCCATGGCAATCACCCCACTGTTGTCTATGTCCATGAGTTTTTTTATTTCTTTTCTTTTTTGCTCATCCCTTCATTCCCCCAGAATCCCCCATCAGCTGTCAGCCTGCTCTCTATTTATGAGTCTATAAATTTCAGGCATACTCCCAGTCAATAATTATTAATTTGATTTTGTATAGGCATGTCAGAGGGTATAGGGTAAATAGTCCTTAATTGCCCTGAAAGAACTAAAACTTATTCTTAGGAATTATGCACTGTAGCTTTTAGAAAACCTGGCTTAACAAACTGTCATAATTTTTATTCCTCTGAAAACAAATCAACTATAAAAAGAAGTCCCCATGTCAGCGTATCAACTGTTTTGCATTTGAATTACGCTGCAAGTTCAAAACAATGAAGCAAAACTAAAATCATTTAGGCATGTGGCAATTAAGAGCACAAGCAATGAAATGAAGAGATACAGAGAAAAATGCCAAAAATTAAATGAAATCACCCCAGTTAAATGCCTATTCCTCCCCAAAGATTTTCACCTGCATAGATCCTTAGAAAGGCTCATCTACAAATGTAATTTTATATCCATTTCTGCTTCTATTTCTGCACTGAAATGTTTATAGAGAGTTCAGTATTTCGGGAGTAAATTATACCTAGATCTTGATAAAGCTGAAATCACCTAAATTACCCTTTAGTTCAATTATTTGGAAGAGTGGAGAAAGTTTGACAAAATAAAAAGGTGTATTAAGAAATGGCCATTTCATAGCTGTAATTGCATACCTTAGTGAATATTGATGCCTTGAGGTATATATGCAGTCACCACAGCTATTTTTACCAAAGGCTTCAAATAAAATCCAAATCAATTTATGTTATGTGAATTTACACATTTTATTTGAACACAAAACACCTCAAATATTCTATTGGTTTATGTTACAAATAACATGAAAACACACACTAGAAGTACATTAAAATGGAAGCACAGTGCAGCTTTAAGCATATTGTTATGAGAATACCTTCCAAGATAATCCAGATACTCAAAATTTGAGAAATATTCTTATGGTATGCCATGAATTCTGAAAACATAAATTTCCAAATTCTGAATCACTGTTATGAACTGAATTTTCATATACTGAAGTCCTAGCCCCTGGTGTGGCTGAATGTGGAGATGGGACCTCTAAGGAAGTGGTTAAGGTTGTATGAGGACATAATGATGGGCCCTTGATCTCACGGGAATAGCCTGCTTATAAAAGACATTGGAGAGTTCACTCTCTCTTCACACACACCTGAGAATGGCCATGTGAGGACATGGCGGGAAGGTGCCTATCCACAAGCCAAGAAGAGAGCCCTCATCACAAACCTACCCTGATAGACCTTGATATGGGACTTCTAACCCCCAGAAATGTCAGAAGATAAATTTCTATTGTTTAAGCTATCCTGCCTATGGTGTTTTGTTGTGGCTGCCTCGGCAGATTAAGCCCATCACATATGGCTTCGATCTGGGAACCAGGAAAAGTGCTGTTCCAACTTTGATACATTAAGTGAGGCATTCTATCTGAAAATCGCTTCCTCCCCATTTGGCAATCTAATTCTATTGCCTCTTATGGACCAATGGGATGACTACCAGAAATGCAATCCTCCAACACACACACACACACACACACACACACACACTATAGAGTTCATGAATGATAATGGGGGAAATTTCACCAGGACGGCAAGTAGTCAACTGTGGCTGCAACCCCAGATGCTTGAACACAAAGGCTTGTTAGTGGCCCAAGTACAGACTCATTAGGGGTGTGCTAAGGAGTTTAAAACTGATCCCACAGGGTAACATTTCACATAATCATTTTTTAACTCAGGAAATGCTTCCAGAGTAATATATAATCTTATCATCCCCTTGAAGAATTATCTTAATGACTTTGTTAATATAAAAATAATTTTAAGTAAAAATAGTTTCACTTGACAAATTACATAATTATTTTAAAACAAGTAGTAATATCCACATATAAATTATGAATTCTTACATACAAGTTTTATACCAGTTAATTTAAAGCTAATTAATTATGTACAAAAGGGAAAATAATGCTATCCAACAACATACTAAGTGATACATTTTGGGAGGAACCAAATGGGTATAAAAATACCAGGTTGAAATTTCAAAAATCTCACCTAATTGTACTCTGAATTATCATAACATCATACATTTATTCAGATGTCATCTGAATAGGAAAAAAGAATCATACCAGTTTTATCTAATTATCACTGAACATACAACTGACAATAGCTTTTGATGCAGACTTTACTAGCTGCAATACATTCTCTGGAATATTGTGGGTTGTCAGTTAACAACTTGCTACTGTAGGTGGTATTTCTTGAGAACAAAAATGAATTTAAGAAGGGGGAGAGAGCGTTTAAAGAAGACAGTGTGTTAATCTAGTTAAGAAATTATAGGTGACCCATTTTGTGATTTTGTATATGGTGACAAATAGTAATCTAGTATATATCCCCCAAATTTGAAAATAACTATTTGTAATGATACACGCACCCCCACGTTCACCGCAGCATTCATGGTGCTTAAGACACAGAAACAACCAAAGTGCCCTTTGATGGATGATTAAAGAAGATGCGTCACATACATACAATGCAATACGACTCAACCATAAGAAAGATGGAATACTGCCATTTGTGAAATGACCTGGATAGATCTTGAAAACATTATGCTAAGCAAAATAAGTCAGGTGGAAAAAAAAATCAAGAACCATATTTCACTTACACGTGGGATATAAAACCCAAAACAACAAATGAACAAACAAGACAAACAAAAACTCATAGATGCAGACAATAGTATGGTGGCTACAGAGGGAAGAGGGTGGGTCAACGTAGTGAAGGGTAAAGCAGGTTAACTATATGGTGATGGAAGGTGACTTGACTTTGGATGGTGAGCACACAATGTAATCTACAGATGACATATTATAAAAGCAGACACTCGAAACCTATATAATCTTATTAACCAATTCTGCCCCAACAGATTTAATTTTAAAAAGAAATTATACATGTACAATTGAATGAATGAGTGGCAAAGAGTGGGGATACCAAGAAAGAAAGTTGTATTTAGGAAACAGAACTAACACTAGCCCAGTAGCACATGGGCACGGGGGTAGTAGGGAAGTGGAGAGTTAGGAATGAATTTAATTTAAATTTCTAATCTGAGTAATGATAACAAGAAAAATCTATGTCAACTGAGAGATAGATTATATATTCCAAAGGCTTGTTTATACACACTCATGTGCACACCTACCTACATACATATATATACTCAGATGGCCCTACGTTTGTTTAATAGCACCATTGTCTCATCCATCCCTAAGTAGCTGACGGTTCCCACCATTCACACAATGAGAGGATTAAACATGGGCAAATGGCAGGGATGACACTGTGAGTTAACACTGTAGTTGTAAAATGCCCCTACACAAACAAGCTCGCCCACCATTTCAGTTCGAAAGGATGGATGCCAACATGGAGTCTGGAGATAAGAATTGATTTCGCAGTAGAAATTATTTGTGTTTCTTTCTTATCTCCAGACAAAACATTTCAGCAGCAAGAAAGAATCATCTCCTATAGCACTAATTAGAAACATAAATCTCGCCGAGAAAAATGCCAGGAAATTTTATTGTTTGTCACTATACATGGTAATAGAATTTTCTGACACTTTATTCCCCTGGAAAATTGCAACATCTTTAATAGACCACTGCCCAGTGGAGATCCTAATTTCCATGTATCATAATAGAAATTAGAAAACAGATAACATGCAAAGCCCTAAGACAAGTAGCTAAAAACAAATTTATTCTCAGAATTATCAGTGGGAATAAAAAGTTTCAATGATAACAGAATAATTACAAAGTCTTAGATTGTCAATTGCATGTTCCACATTGCAAAATCAAAAAAAAAATATGCCCATATTCTGAGTAACACGAAACGCAACAAAGATTATTTATAAACCTTTTCAAATGTCCCTACTGTGACAGGTAATTATAGACTGCTGATCTGTAAATGGCTGATAAAATCTAACACAGATTTTTTTTTAAGTAAGGCAACTGAAATGTAAAAAGGTGCCTCATAAATACTGCCCTGCCCCAACCCAAGTATGATTCACGTGTGGTTTTTTTATTGCTTTGCAAGAACTTTTTCTTGCCTTTGTTTTATGACTGCCTCACCTCCATTAAAAAACTATTTACTTATTATCAAATAATAGGAAAACCATACCACAGTTCATGCTGCATTAATGACAGGAATCTTGTAATGATAATGCCCAACACATAAAAACTTATGCTTCACTGATGAACAGCTGTTCTGCTCTTGCTAGTAAGTGTTACAAGCCTTGCTCCTTGACCTTCCGAACCAGACAGGTCACTATAACTGAGCTCACATTCCTTTGGAAGCATTGCTTTAACAATTACATGAGCAGAGAAAAACATTCTCGGGCATCAAAAATCCCTCAGTCCTCTTTGTAAAGGAATTATAACGTCTGAAACAGCAAACTAAAACCAGAAAAACGGAATTAGACAACTCCCAAAGTCAGCAGCCAAACCAACATAACTGGAGTTACCCCTCTTTTTCTAAAAATACTTGTATTTATTGCAGACAAGACCATATTCTACAGCAGCATGCTAACTCCCCAAGGAAGTGGCAATGTTTAGCCAAGAGCCCAAGCAGGCAGGTTAGACACCCATCCATGAAAGACTCAGATGGCAATACGCATGTTTTTATCCCTTCTCTACAAGCAGCATTGCGATTTGACTGATGACAAGATTCTGATCATCTGAAAAGCATTCATACTGCTGTTTTATCAATTGTTGGCAAGTCATAAACACAGAGCAACAGAAGCCTGAAAATAATCAGTCAGAATCAGGAAGAGCAAGTATAGAGATGGACCAGAGTAAAACTGCATTGATAGAATCTTCTATGCTATTATAGAGAAGGAAATTAAAACTTACCGAAATATATTTTCATCAAAAAGACAATTCTAGGAAATCAGGCCATGGTACTATTAATTTTTTCAATAAAAAAAAAATCTGCCATCCTAACAATTTATTATATTCCCAGACCTTTTTAAAACCACATGGAAAGAAAGTCTATATTTCAGTTTGGCTTTTCCAAATAGAATTTAATCATACACTACACATTTCATCAAAACATGAAAAAGATATGCAGAACATGATAGAGAAAAAGATGTCCTCTTTTTATCTTGTCTACATGAAGAGTATGCAATTTAAAGTGTCACTTGAAAAAGATCACATAAGGTGTCAAGAATTTCATCTCAGTCAAATAAATTAACAATATCACATATACTGAACACATTCAAACAGTCATATCAGCTTTGCCAAAATTATTGGTGTATTTTTTCTTTTATGTTACAAGTTTAAACTGACAGCACTTCCAGTGTTTGAAAACAAGCAACAGTATAATAACCTTACTTGTTCGTAGATGAGCTGCTGGAGACTAACGGCACGCATATATTGAATGGGACTCCCACAAAAACCGTTAGATTCCTTTTGATTACAGCAAACTATTGAAGAGGATGACAAATACAAGCAGCTTCTCTAAACGCAAGCCAAAGTCATCGCCAGGCACCAGCAAATTAACATCTTGATAAAGAAGATTATTTACTCAACAAATAATCACTGAGTATCTCTTGAGTACTAGGAGTGCTAGATACCTGCCCTGAAAGAGCTCACAGACCAATGGGAAGACCTACAAGGACAAAATTACAGCACAGCCAGGTAAATGCTACAGGAGCTGTGCCTGGAACACAGAATAAAAGACACCCCCGCCCCCCAGCCAGGGTACCTGAGACAAATGGCACAATTCCAAAGCCAGATTTATAAAGATGTCGAATTACAAAACCAATATCCTCTTTTCTAGGATGCTCAGTGCGTGGGTGGGGAGTATTTGCGAGAGCACTGCTAACATGACCTCTCATCCGCAGAGGAGACTACCAGGGGGTTATAGTCACATTAGTAACTTTCACAGTCACTCCCCTCCCTTTACCAGGCATATCATAACCCTGGTTTCTTGAAAAAATACATAATTACTAAATACCTAGAAACTAAACAGCTATGCTTGACCTCATGATGATGAGATTTCTAAATGTAACTCTACTTAGATACAGTTACACTTCACTTACTCAGCTACCTTAAATATTTGGAGAACACAAAAGGTAGCAAAACTGTACATTAAGTGGGCAAAATAAATGTTAGAATCTGCTTCCTAAAACATACATTCATGTAGGAAAGCCCCAAAACTCACTCAAAATCTATATACTTTCCTTTTATAGATGCAAACTAGAAAGAGGAAACAAGAGTGGTGGCTGATAGACTGGCCATAAGTAACGGGTCCCCACTGACAGGAGGAAGGAGATTTAAACAAATTTAGAAATAAATGAGAACATAAAATGCATAATCTGAGGCCCTTTGATATAAAACTGATTTTACAGAACAGAATTTAAATAGAACTATCATTTTTTCTTTGCCTGCTCAACTTGCAAATTCTTTGCAGCTACTTTCAATATTACTGCACTGGTTTATCAGCATTTGCAAAAAATATCTTTTTTCTTTACAGAAGAACACAGTATTGGGGGTGGGGCACAGGTATGGTTGTATTTAGAGGAATGAAAAGTGAGGTTTTCTATTTCATTGTTCTTTACTCTTTAAAGAAGCTATTTCTTTTGTTTGTTTGTTTTAACTGTAACTACATATGCTTAAAACCCTTTAATGTGCCATTCTGGGAAGAGAGGTATTTTGAAAAAGATGAAATAATGCTGTTATAATAATAAATATAATTAAAATGCTGTTCAGAGCCAGGGTACAAAAATTTTATATCTCAAGGTACATAACAACATAGTCACCCCCGTGGAGAAGAATAATGTAATGAACAAATTTCAAATGTGTGCATATAAGGCGTGCTTTTTATGTCTGTGTTGGCAGATTCCCCTGGCACAGACCCCACATTCGATAGGAGCTACCCCCTCTTTCTTTTGGCTGTAGCACAAACATTTTCAGTGCTTTCTAAATGGCACAACTATTTTCAAGGTTTCTGACAGGCAGCAAGGAGAGAATCAGTTTCCAGGTGCCCCCACTTTGCTCTCCAACTCCTCACACTGACACCTGGCTTGGAGACCAGACTCTCCCCTCACAGGGCTGTGAGGCTCTCTCTGTCAGCAATGTCCCTCCCCACTGCTGCCTGCACTCAGTGGAAGAACAATCACCGCAAACGCAGTCACGTAATGTGTAGTTACATTCCTCAGTCTCTTCCTTCAGAACGGGCAGAGAAAGCCTCTAAGAAAGACAAAAATTTGAGCCTAGTTGGACCATTCCACACTAAATTGTGATGTTCATGAACTCACTTCCAAAAGATGCATCTTACACAGGTAGAGGCTGATATCGCCCACACTTTACAGTTTTGGAAGTTGCAGGTAATACTGATTTATTAGGAAGAGTTCACCTTGGGGGGATATTCATTTCTCTCAGCAGTTCTATCTCCGGATCAGTCAAACCATTCAAAAGATAGCTCAACAGGTTTCATTTTCACCAGGTTACCGCCACTGCATGCTCAGTGGCTTGCTGGTAAACAAACTTCATACAAAAAAATTCACTCTACATAACACAGTTGATAACATACATACACAACAATGCTATGGTTATTTTATCCTCTAACAAACTTCTTTTTTTCTCCTTAACTCCAAAATTGTAAAATGAATAAATAAATAAAAATAAAGAATCATCATAGATAAACAAAATGTGCCATATCCATACAATGGAATATAATTTGGCAACAAAAAAGGAATGAAGTACTGATTCATGCCACAACACGGATGCAGTTTGAAAAAGCTATGCTAAGTGGAAAAAAACTCATCACGAAAGGCTACATATTGTATATTTTATATATGTGAAATGTGCAGAACAGGCAAATCCACAGACAGGAACAGTAGATTAATGGTCACCAAGGGCCAGGGAGAAGGGAATGGTGAATGACTGCTAATGGGTATCAGGGCTTCATTTTAAGGTGGTGAATATGTTCTAAAATTAGAAAGTTGTAATAATTGCCAGATTTGTGACTATACTAAAAACCACTGAATTGTACATTTAAAATGCTGTATTTTATGCTGTATTAATCATACCTCAATACCATTCTTAAAAGGCTCAATAACTAATTAATGACGTTCCAAGTATAGAAGTTCTAAATATAAGAGGACTATATTTTCAGCCACATTTATTGGCACTTGGAATTTTCTCAGGGTGAGCTCATCTTTATATCCTAGGACCTGTCTATTCAGCCTGTAAAAGTGTTTCTCTTTCACTATTCACTTTCAGAAACACAGTCTCCTCTTAAGGAAAGAGAAGGGGGAGGGTTCCAGTAAGTGGATAATTCACAGAGCGCTGTGCTTTATTAACAAAGCATGCTCAATATTAATCCACCCAGTATAATTTATTAAGCCAACAAGGAGTTCCAAGGAAATATCTGGTCATCCAAATATTTGGCAGCCACACAAAATTTGCCATTAGTTAATTCACAATCAACTATAATATGAAAAGGTAGCTACATCTATTGCTTGACAACTAGTGGCCATTATTAATCAATAAATTGGGAAATGTTGCAAATATAAATACTGACCTTGTTTCTTTTAACCCTTCTTTCTGAATGACTTCCAATATCTGCTTTGCTGTCATTGGTGAGTTGGGGTATTTTTCTAGTGCCTGAAAAATAAAAACAAACATAAGATTCATAGATTATTGCATGGAAGCATACAAAATGAAAACGAGTGAATCATGCAGTGTTCCCTTAAAATTTTACAGGGGAAGGGGCTGTTATATCAAAATAAGGTCCCATCACACAACTGAAGTGTCCAAAGAAAGAATGTAATTTTTTCTGGACTTTATGGCAATTTCTGCAACATATAGGGGCCATTCTTTTTAAAAAAGTCACAAAGGCATACACACCAATAATAAAGGTGAAACTTTAAAAAAACCAAGTTAATAAATGTATATCATTTCCTTTATTAAAAATTGCTAGTATTATATGGTTAAAGACATGCTTTCAGGCTGTTAAAATGTTTCCTAAATTTCCAGGACCTTGGAAAAGAAACATGGAGCCTGAGTACTACACCAAGAGCATAGAACAAAGTGCTGGTTAGAAATAACCACACTGGATTCACATTTTGATCAACCTATTTTACATTAAAAAGAAAATCAGAAAAAAGGTCCTTCATGACCAAAATGGAAAGAAGCGTACAGAAACCCAAGTAACTCATTACAGTGTGCTTTCCAGTTCAGCTCAGTTTCCTTTCTTTTGCCTTTTCCAATTAATGTCAAGTAAACCCCTGCCTCTTCCCATTCAGCCTATCTCAGTTTTACAAACGGAGTCCCATTTTTCTCTCCCTCTCTGTCCTACTTCTACTGAGTAGAAGGGATTTCCTTAAAGTGTGGGGAATACACAGGACACAGTTATGTCCACAGGCATTAGACCGTCCGCCCTGGAAACCAACTTCTTTTATTTAGCCAGGGACTTAACTGCATGTACTGAAAGCAGTAAAGAGCAGTGACCACACTGCTCAGCAACAGAGACAACCGGGGCCGCCTCTGGGTACGAGAAACAAGTCTGCACACGTCTTCACCACGACTTCCTCCAAGGGCAGACAGCACCTACTTAAAGACGCTGTTCAGAAGCTTCTGCACAAGTCATGGCCCTGTGCAACTTAAAGAGTCTAGAGTTTTGATTTGTGATGATTTACTGGAAGGCTCATAATTATTAAGAATTAACAGGGGCACTCTAAAAGTTATAAATTGAAAAGGCTTTCAAATCTGCTTATAATAGCTCTGTGATTGCTCCTGCTATCAATGGCCAAATTTCAACTAAGTCACTGGTGAAGGTTCTGTTCATCAGGTCCTCCAATGAGTTTCATACAGGCAGCCCCACCTCACCACTGGGGCTCCTTTCCTGGTTTCTCCTGTCTACTTTCCAGGTAATTTCCCCATTTTTCCCAGTCCAGATCAGTCCCTTAGTCACAGTTGGGAAGTTCTTTAAAGAATATAGAAATACGAGCTATGCTAGAAAGGTCATGTCATTAGGGAAGAAGAAAAATTGTCCTCGCAAAGGGGGACACTGAGAGCTGAACTGAAAACTGGGAAAGGGGGGAAAGAAACGCAGGCAGAGCTGCGTAGGGAAGAGGACTAATGTGTAAAAATATTGCTGAAAAAAGGCAAGAAGGAAACTGCACAATAGAGCTGAAAATGGGAAAGATTAGACCACAGGGAAGGGAGGGAAATAGACATGAAAACAAAAAAAAGCTGACAGAATTTTTAAAATAAGAAGAACTGTAAGTAGAGAAGTGCGTACTTATGAATCACTGGAAGGAGATGCTGTGGTCACATGGACTATATATGGGGTGGGCCTCACCCCAAATGATGGGCAATGCTGGGGACATTCATGGTCTCTCATAGAAGATATGGGCAGAAGGTCAGTAGACACAGACATACACAAGTAAGCAAGCAAGGAAGAAGGGGACTGGCGGGGAGAGGCACAGGATGGCAGAAAGAAGGGGTTGGGTTAGAGGAGAAAGGAGAGAAAGGGGGAAAATTGAGCTGAACTGGGAATGTCCAAAAGGCAAACTGATTACATCGAGAAAGGGCCGAAGAGGAAACTCCGGTGTACTGGGCAATGTTTTAACGAAAATTTGGGTGCACTTGAAAGTGGGGTTACTCACTGTGGAGGATTCCCTGTTTCTCTTCCTGAGTACAGGCCCCTCAGCACACCTGGGCAGCTCCTCCCAGCAATTGAGAGAATTTGGATAGCCCTGTCCCCTTCTCTATGACATCACATCCTACTCTACAAAGGAAGTAAAAGTGCCAAGAATTACATCATGAACTGGATGAGAGGCAGGAAGGAAGTGATGAAGCCACACAAACACCAGAAGCCACCCTCCGTTCCTGCAAGACAGAGAAAGGAGACAGAGAAGGAGAGGTTCCTGGGTTGAGCAAACTTCACTGAACTAGCTCTGTGAACATTAAAAGAACAAACGGCAGGGAGAAATTACCTTCACAGAACAAAACATTGATACCATCAAAATAATGTGACACATGGCAGAGACGTGAATCAGACTCGCAGGCAGCCATTCACAAACACCAAGGTGGGGAGGAGCCACAGTCAGAGTGAGGCGGCCACCCAGGCCCCCCAGCCCCAGTGATCAGACCGCCCCCAACAGTCTCCTGGTTGGACATACAGCTTCGCACGTCCTGCCAAGCCATCCTTTCTGGATTGTCTTTCAAGACATTTTCAAATACTAGTACTTGACTAGGCGTTCAGTTAATTAGCACTCTTTTCAAATTTAACATGTTCCTCCAATTACTTTCCACCTTGTACCTACTTCTTTAGAAAATGCGGTCAAGGATGCAATAGAGCAGAGAAGGAAGTAGGATTTTTAAGACCGTTTATCACAATAAGATTTTTCCAGAAATAGATCCAATAAATATTTCAGAACATCAAAATAAGTTCAAATTGGCTTGGGCAATAATGATGTAATTGTGACAAAATAGAAAATCCAATTTTAAAATTTGCCATGGGTGATTATTTAAAATGATCTTGCTTTCTTTCCGTAAAAATTTAAAAAATGAAAATCATACCCATTTTATTAAAAACAAAATTCATCCACAGGCCTACAACCAAGAATATTAACCACCACTAATATTTGTTTTCTTTCTAGTTTTTCTATTTTACATATGATTTTTAATATAATTCTATAAAATACATGTATATACTATTAGCTGTCACACTGTTCTCCACATAAATTGAATTCTTCAAAATGGGCATCATAATAAACACTTCACTGATAGTAGGCATCATTCATATTCTTTTTTTTCTTTTATTTAATTATTGTTCAAGTACAGTTTTCTGTACTTTTACTCCCATCCCAGCCCACCCCCCCAGTGCTTCCCCACCTCCCTCCCATTTCCACCCCTGTTAGTTGTTGTCCATGTGTCCTTTGTACTAGTTCCTGTGAATCCTTCCCCTTTTTCCCCTGAAATTCCCTCCTCTCTCCCCGCTGGTCACTGTCAGCCTCTTCTCTATTTCAGTGTCTTTGGTTACATTTTTGCTTGCTTGTTTCTTTTGTTGTTTAGGTTCCTGTTAAAGGTGAGATCATATGGTATTTGTCATATTCTCTTTAAAAATCCATTAATAAATATAGATACCCAAAGAATATATTGAATGTAACATTTTTAGAGTATTATTGAGTCAAAGAATGTGAGTTCTGTTATGTCTCTTGACATACTGCCAATTGTTTGCAGAAAGACTTTTGCAATTTGTACTCTCACCAAGCAGAACTGAATCTACCTCCTTTGCCCCAAGTTTATCAGTATTAAGCATTATCTCAGTAGATCAAATAAGTGGTAATTCATTGTTGTTTTTATTATCCTTCTGTAAACACTAAGGAGGATAAAGATATTTTTAAATGAATATCCTGTGGGATAGGATATGACACTTGGGATATTTCTGTTTTTCTTATTAACATGTAAAAATCTCTTCATAAGGTAAGATTTTGAATATTAGTAAAATAGTTATTCTTTCGTTGCTTACCTTTTGGATATTTTAGGGTGATATGCAAAACTTTCTATTTCACGTTAACAATTCTATCAAAATTTTCCATGGTGACATCGTTCTTCTGTCTAGAAATTCCTTTTATGCAGAAAGCATGCAAATATCTACAAATACTTCTTCCAAATATTTTTTGTTTTTATTTTTAAATTCATCTAGAATTCATCTTGTTGTACCAAGGTGAAGCACTAACTGAAGTCTCCCACCTCCTATTAATAAGTAAAGATTCCCCAATATAATCTGTTTCATAAGTGTGTCATAATTAGTAAGGCATCCTCTACCACCTGTTAATATTACAGCAATGAAAACCCTTTTGGATGAGAAACGAGTGAATAAATGTGGGAACCCATTATACAAAATGCACAAAAGCAGAGCTGTTATTGTTGAGTCGGAGACACAAGAGCTCAGAGGTTCCACACTCTCTCTCATGGCTAAAGGAACTTCTGGGCATTTTCAGGGTCTCTGAAATGAACTGCAAACCACTGAACTTGGGGCTCATCCAGGAGTCCGGTTGTGTTCTCCTGGGCTTCCAATCAACTGTGGTGCCAAAATCACACTACTTTAAATTGCTGTCATAGTATAATACAATTTCTTCATCTGGATAGGACACTGCTCTCATCGTTGCTTCTTACATTTTTAATTGCTCGTGTCTTTATATTTCCAGATGAAATTTAGATTGGAATTAAATGAGACATCTAATTAAATTTTTAAGAAATTTACACATATTGTTCCATATATTTGTTTTATTTTATAAACTGTAATAAGCTTTTTATTATTTTACATTTTCAGTTGCAACTATGAACATACTTTTTGATATAATAGTCTCAAACCACATTGCTAATACATACAAAAGCCAGTGAATTGTGATAATTATTGTCTATATGAACAGCAAATTGAATTCTTAGTAGTTCCAGTGGAACAGAATCATATTTTCTTTAAATAATGTGAATTGCGTCTCCTTTCTAATAGGTCTATTTTCTCTTTCCTACATTATTTGCTTTAGATAAAAACTGATTTTTTTCTAGCCCCTGTCAAAAAACTTTTGCTGAAAAATGAGCTGCTTTGTAATTTATTTCCTCAAAACCAGGCCCTTAAAACCACTGAGTTTCCTTAAGAATATCCATAGCTCAAATCAGTAGAACTAGTGAGTACGGCCAGGAGAAAAATGTAACTGGAGACCACTGGCCAGATTTCACCTTCTCTTCTGCACGAATCAAAGTCTGAAACAGCATTCAATCTTTCCATAAAATGTTCTTTCTTTCTATGTAAAACAAATTGTTCTCCTGTGTTATTGCTGTATTTGGGGTTTGTCCTCACTGTGTGCTCTAACATTGTATCCTGCACCTCTCATGCTCAAAGTGCTTTCAATTCTCAACCGCCTTTTCCTTCTTCTGCACCACTACCCCCAGCAGTTTCAAATTCAGCATTTCTCTCTATAAAGGGGAATTTCCATGGCTAGAGACACAAATATATACAATCAGCTACCGTCCTAGCAAAGGATCCTCTTGTATTTTTGAGGATGTGAATAGATGTACAGAATTGACAAATACACCAGTGGATTGATTTCACCCTCTTCACTTATATGATTAACTATATGAGGGCCTATCTCAAATGCATCTCAGTTCATGCAACCTGAGGCAACACAGGCTCTTCCTAGAAACCTCCTCCCCCAGACTTTTACGTGTCACAATAGAATGAAAAAAGAAAAAAAAAGGATATTAATATAGTTAAGAGAAGGAGAGAGGCAGTTTGCCAAATCATCAAGGGCATAGGCCAAGCTAAGAATGTATTTTTCTGTTTTAGGTTCAAACATGTTAACCTATTAAATATAATACTTCAAATATTTTAAGACTTACTCAAGATTTCCTTGGTGTCTCTCAAATAGAAAATTCATCTCAAGTATCCCTAAGATAAATACATTAGACCAGTGCTCATCAATGATTAAAATAGTTACTTTGGGGCCCTAAATAAAATATGCTGAGCTTACTGATTTGATTGCAAAATAAAAAGAGCTCCACAATTTAAAACCACATCTGTCGTGTGTATTTAGCCTTATGGAATCCCAAATGAGTACCAAACACCAGGCTCTATCCCCTTCCCTAACAGTACTGTGTCTTCCCTTAATCCATCCTAGCATTTCACTAAAATACTCAGCTGTCCTACGGAAATAATTTGGGGATTACAAATTAAACCATTACACACACACACACACACACTCTCTCTCTCTCTCTCTCTCTCTCTCTATATATATATATATACACACTGTAGAATTACAGAGTACTTTCACACAACATATATTATTTCACTTGCTTTAATACAATGATTTTATTTTATTTGACATTTATGACAACTTGGAGAGACACATAGAATAAGGCAGTTAGCTTATTCTAAGATGCACAAAGTTGAAGTAATTGGCCCAAGGTCATACAACTATTAAGTGGAAGGACAAGACTTGTATATATGATGATGTTCATGATGATGATGTTTAAATATAGTAAGAGCAGCTAATACTTACTAGACAGCTCCTCCATGCTAGGTCTCTTGGGGACCTGCATATAGTGCAATAGATTCTGGGATTCATATATTTAACATTCTTATTTCCGCTATTCCTGAGAAACCTCAAAGATCCATGTCATTTTAATGAAACATGAATTTGGATCACTGGTCAAATTCAGATGAGGAAATAAATCATGTAAAAAATGACAGCACACCTTGCCGAAAGCTAAATTAGGTTATTCTCTATTCCTAAAATATGTGATTACGATGTAAGGGCTCAAAGACAATGCTTATAATTTTTCTATTCTACTTACGTAAGTTTTATGGGGGAATTATATGCCATAGGCCATAACAGTATATGTGACTTAAAAAATACAGAAGTTGTGTTACAATAGCCTCCATAGTCAGGCCTACTTCACCCAGGAGAATGCAGCCTCCAGTATGACAAAGTGTCTATGAAGTCGGGCAGCTCATAAGTGAGGGGTCTAGCCCACTTGACACTGAAGCTTGCTTTTTCTACCAAGTTGAATGCTTTCTCATCATGAGCACAGGGCGCTTATAGGAACTGAAGGTCCATAGTAAAGATATTACATGCAATATGTACCTCATAATCTCCATGTCAGTAATCTCACACTTAAAAGTCAGGTATGTTCTTGAATTCTTATATAATGGTTTAAACTATACTTCCCTTTGGTGGCAGCTATCAAAACTGTCATTAATTATCATTATCCATTTAATGATATTCTTTCTGCTACATTTCGAGCCTCATATGATCATGGACCTTGGTCCTCATTCACGTCTATAGCCCCAGACTCTGACACTACTAAGTAGGCTTCAGTAAAGACCAAGTTAATGTTGGGAGATGTGAGCTGTTCTCTATTAGGAACCTTTATAGAATAATAAAGACAGTTATGAGCTTTGGAGTCAGGTTGACCAGGAAACTCTTACTCACTAGCTGTCTGATCTTAGATATTTAACCTCCCTGAACCTCAGCGTTGTCATTTCCTCATTTATAAAAATGTTGTGAGGACCAGATGACATAATGAATGTAAAGCACTTATTGTTCTAATATAACAAATGACTACACGGCAATATGTGTTAATAGTCATGAGCTAATACTATTACTGGTGGAAAAAACAGCCCACTTTGAGCACAGCCTAGACAGATCAATCTTTTTAATACAGAGAAGAGGGCTATAAGAAAATGATGGACATTAGATGTGGTCTCTCTTTGAGATTTCCTGCATAAACTGCACTAGAGTTCTACAAGTCGGGTTAGCTCCATGTTGCCATCCTTCATCATCTGACCACTGCCAAACTTGCTCCCCTGCACCACTCTGTGCCTAGTTTCACCACCCCTGAGTCTTTCTCTGTTTAACAAGAGAGATTAAACCCTAAGGCACTCTTGGAGATGCTGCTGTTACCTAGGAGGAACTGCACACTACCGGGACACCTCCTGTACTTGTGCTACAAATCAAGTAAAAATGTAGATAATAACAGTAACCACTTACTTTCAACAACATATAATTAAAGACAAATTTTCAAGCAACAATGCATCAGAAGAAAATTCTCTTTTACTGGAAAATTGTTTTAATTACCCAGCTTCATCAAACCTGAGCATGTCTGAAAGATAGAAACGTCTTTCTGAGACCTGGAATAGTTCAGAGAGTAATTATTACCTGAATTTGCAAATAATGTCGAGAATTGAATTCTGATTTCCTGTGAGATTTTAGCAACTTTTCTCTACCTCAGTGAGTTTCCAATCTTTTGAAACAGTTGACATTCCATTTTTAAACAGAAAAAGAAGTGAGAGACACCCAGAATTTTTACAATGTTTCTAAAAAGTTCTAAAAAATAATTATTCAAATGATAATACCTGTGAGTCCACCTTAAAAAGTAAAGCATCTCTTTAATGAAAAAGAGATCTTTCTACCACAGAAAGTTGCAGGCAGTCCACTCTCTTCAGAACCTACTAATTGTTAAAAAGGTTTTTCTACACATCAAGTAAAAAATTGTGCTTTCCTGTTATTTCTACTACATAGTACTAGTTTTTCAGATTGAATATGACAATTATTTAATATTAAATTCCAAGCATTTCCCTAACATAGAGCTTAATGTAAGGTAATTGTGTTATATAAATTTACAAAATGGGGTTTAATAATTTATTTATACAATATATTATCCCTGTTTTGAAACACTATCAGGAGCCTGGTCTCCCTTTATTGCCAGGTTAATAACTCTTCATTGTCTTCCAACATTTCCCACGTAAAATAGCTTGCAGTCATTACCTCCCGAATCATCCTTGTTTGACTCTTCTTGAGTTTGTCGATGTCACTTTTAAACACAGCATGTCTTTAAAAATTAAACTAATTAAGATAAATTAGCTAAATACCATTAATAAATATTTTACATGGAGTTTGATCAAAACATAATACAGTATCACTTCCCTTTTGCTAACTCCTGTAACTGTATTAACATGTCCTATAGGACATTTCCTCTTTTTTGGTTGTCTGCACACTGTCCGTCAACTGAAACTTCCAGATCTCTAACATTTGCTTCTGAAATCACATGCATAACTCTGAGGTGTAGTTTCCAAGCTTGCCAGACATAAATACTGTATTTTGGTATGCATAATGTGCACTCATGTTTTTACATGTATGATACATGAAATTATTATGCCCATTATTATATCCATGGTATGTAGTCATTACACCCATGTATAATGTGAATTCCTAATTTTCCCTCAAAAATTTCAGCCAAAAAAAGTGAGCATTATACACAGCAAAATATGGTATATTTTTGTTTCATGCACTAGTGTTTGTTTCAATGTATTTTTGAAGACTCTGATATTTTATTCCCAAATATTTGATTAACCAGAACAATAGCTATATAGTGTTAAGTTCACAAATGTGAGAACTATTTATCTCGATTAAGCTTCATTTTGTTAGGTTCAGGTTATCTGTTTGGAATCATTATTCTCCTATCCAACTGCTCAGTTTCCTTTTTTATTTTCTGATATCCACATATCTGACGACCATGACTTTGATGTATTTCTCCAAGGTACTTGTGACAGGGCTGAACAAGGCAATGGACAACAAAGCAGCACACCATTGTGGTTGCCGCTGGGATCTCCTTTCAGACTGACACTGATTAGTGAATCAATATACTTTGTCTATAAATGTTCAATCCGCTACAAACTCATTTAATTATACTATCACTCAGTTAATAGTTGTCTATCACTTTTAAAAGATGTTCATAATAGACTATGTCAAATGACTGGCTGAAATTCAGGTCCAATAGGAGCACCCTCCTGATGTGTAACTCTCATCATCCTATCAAAAATAAATCAATTTAGTTTGACATGAATTAACTTAGAGGACCCATATGCCTTGCAGGGATCACTATTCCATTTTTAAATGCTCACAGTCATCTGTTTAATAATACACTCTAGAATTTTTATTGAGAGTTGAGATAAAGATCAGTAGTCTGTGATTTCAAAAAATGTTCTTTTACCTCTCTCTTTTTTTTAAATTTATTGGCTTTAGAGGGAAAGAAAGGAAGGTGGAAGGGAGGGAAAGAGAAACATCAATTTGTGTTCCCATTTATTTATGCATTCATTGGTTGATTGTTGTATGTGCCCTGACTGGGGGGATCACACCCACGACCTTGACATTTGGGGATGATGCTCTAACCAAATGCACTACCCAGCCATGGCCTGTCTACCTCTTTTCTAATAATAACAGCAGCAGGTACTCTTCTGCATCAATCATTATTCTAACATGCATGCCTATAATCAGAATACTCAAAACAATCCTTTTATTTTACAGGAACTATTTCTCATTTTATGGATGACAGTCAAGGTAACTGAGGTGAAGAGAAGTCAATTTAACTCCCCTAAAGTCACACGGCTACCCAGGGGGTTCAGGTCTTGGGCAAATTACTCCCCTGATGTCTGTGATTTTCCCCACCATCGTCAGCAGTGCCCATGATCATATCTGGAGATTCTTTCAGTGTCTCGTCATTGAGCTCGTACTCATTATTTCTCACCCCATCCAAAACACAGTGGATCTAACTTCTATGTTACTTTCCTTATCATACCTTTTTTTAAAAAATTCTGCACTAGTTTTAAAGGAAAAAATACAATGAGGTATTTTAAAAATGAGAACTTTTTTTCTCATTTTTGATAAGAAAGTTGCTTTGAATCTGACTACTAATTTCATGGCTGCTAAAGTGTGGAGGCAACCATTAGTCAGTTAACATCCGTTAGTTAAATAAAAGAACATTAGTTCATCAGAGCAAATAAAGGTATTCCTATTTCTAAATGAAGACACAGTTGTCTTATATAGATATTCACATACATGTACTAGGTAATAATGGACAAGATCTTCAATGAGATTTTTGCAAAAGCAAGCATAGGACACATGTAAATTTTGTTGCAGAAACTCTTATAAAATCTAAACATAACATAAAAGTATAATTGAGAATGATTAGGTGAAATGATCCAAGTAGATTCTCTTCCCAATGTCTTTGATAAAATTAAGATTATATACTCTAACAAGAAGTTGGAGTTAATATTTTACTATTACAGATAGACATAATAATCTTGAAAATCAGACTTGTGGATAGTAGAATACAGTATTATGAAAATTAAGAAGCTTAATGTACATGTGCATTCACATTCAGGAAACTAAACAAACACCTGTCCATATGAAAAAAAAATCGATGGTCAAAGCCAGCATTTTCCTCGAGGTAACACTCTGAAGCCGCAATCAGTTGAGACTCTAACTTTGCATATCATGGGATTCCTTACAAGGTGCTTCTATTAAAAACTGCAGATAGTAGTTACATAATTCCAAAAACCTGTCATAATAGAAATAAGGAAATCAGGAAATCACTTTTATAAAAATTTGAAGTATGTTAAAGTATTTAATTCTCAAAAATCACCTATCAAGGTAGGTATTACCTTTTTGGTAGATGACAGAACTGAGAAACAAATATATTAATTCACTTACACCAGGATAGTGCCAAGTAATAAACAGAGTTGGAATTAAAAACCATGCCTTTGGACTCCAACTGTTTCACCACCATAATATGCTACCTTGTAGCAAATAGCACAACCTTACTTGGAGTATAATTTAGCAGGACCGTTCAAATATAAAAGGTGAGCTGTCTGGTTTGTTGAGTCTAATCCATCTTTAGGTATTTTTCTTATAGAAACCCACAGCTCACCCTGCATGTTCAATGAAGCATTATTTGAAATATTTTAAAAAGACCATCTAAGAGGAGGATGGTTAAATAAATGAAGGCACATAGACACCATAAAAGAATACACAGCAATACCAACATAGAATGGTGTCCATGAGAAAGTGGTTAGTAAAGATGAGGAAGGTGAAGAACGTAAGTACAGACGAAGCATATATTCAAGTGCATGTGGTATACATATACCCTCGCCCATACCCACAACCCCACCTCCACCCCACACACATCCACACTGTATAAAAACATTCAAACAGTGAGCAATTGCTACCCTGGAGAGTGGCAGAAAAATGCTTTTAAAGTATTTTCGTATTTAGAAGCATAAAGTACTTTCATAATCTTTAAACTGTATATTACAGAATTTATGTAATATATGCTTACATTATATAATATTTAATAACTAATATAAAAATCAGTTTCAAAACAAAAATGAACACTCAGACAACAAAAGAAAGGGCGATATACCTTATACTTTAGAGCACCAGGCAGAAAATAAAATATAGGTATATTGAATTTTTTCCAAAGCACACATTACTCATCATTCAATCTGAGTCAGGATAATTCTCCAGAGTTATTCTCACAGATAGTCTGAAATGACACAGCATCCAGATGTATCTGCCAAAAGGAATTAGTTGTAAGATATATCTTGAGATAATTGTAGAAAATGACTTTGTTATATGGAATTATTTGATTCTGACCACTTAAATATTGAAGAATGACAAAGACAATGATGCTTGCTTTGTCAGAGTTAATAGCAGCTCTTTTCTCCTGACTATAGTTAAACATTAGCCTTACCTCCTCAATAATTCATTGATTTAACAAATATTTACCAAGCACACACACAGACCAAAATGAAATACAACAAAACATATTATCGCCATCTCTGGAGACACTTATCCACTCTGGTTTAGTGTAATTGGGGAAGGGAGTTTAGCAAACATCTGATTTACTTAGAAATAGATTTTAAAATAAAAGGAAAGAGACTAAGCCATATACCTGCTTTCATATTTATTCAAAATGCCAATTTAGTTCACATAAAAATGACCTTTGCCTCCCCTATCCCCAGGGGTAGTATTATAATTCAGATTCTGTGCAGTAGTGATGATCATCATGTTTTGTTTTGTTTTGTTTTATTTTGGTCACTGCTTTATTTCCAGTACCAGGCACATGGTAGGCACTTAATAAAAACTTGCCTAATGAATGAAAACAAGATGAAAAAACGACAAGGAAAGAGTGACATACTGAATTTCTTGGTTTTTGTGAACTCATTCCTTCTTTCTGAAAAATACCCTTTTCCACTTTAATTTGAATGGAAGCTGTCATATTCCTGTAGATCCTAAAGAGTTACCTACTAATGACAGGGTGGTAGTATGACAGGGTGCAGCCAATGGGGGCCCCCAGTGGGAATTTGTAATGGGGTCCAGAACTCAGGGTGTCCAGGAAATATTAGGAAAAAATATATATATATAGGGTGTCCTCACTGTCCTCACTCCCACAAGTCTGAGCTGGGGGACTGGAAGCATGGAGTGGGGCCACTCAGAGTTGTTTTGAATAGCAACACCTTTGCAAACAACCTCTAGAATGGTCATTTAACGTATCTATAACTTTTAACTGGTTTCATAGATGTGTTAAGTAACTGTGGCCATGCTTTAAGCCAGGGAGTGACTTCAACCAATGATGTAACTGGGAGGCAACTCCCTCTGGGTACAGCACCTGCATAAAAGCTTGCAGATGATCGGCTCTACACCATGAAGCCATGCCTGGCTGGACTTACTATGGCAGCCCAGTTAAGCTGGAAGAATACGGGAATGCTGGCAGGTGTAACACATTGTGGGAGGAATCAGAAATGGTGCTGCAGAGGAAGACTGGCGCTGGGATTTAAACCCAGGCAGGTGCGACAGCCATGCTGGGGCTTTCTGGGACCACAAGGCTTTGGCAAAAGTTGGGACCATGCAGCTTTAGGGTGCTCCATTTTGCCACATGGCTTAGGAAGGAGAGACTTTGCCTGGAAGAAAGGGGGAGAAAGGATTCTTGCTGGTGGGCCAAGAGAAGGAGCCACATGGATCTGGATTAACTGGAGAACACAGCAGCGACACAGCTGAGGGTGCCAGAATCAATGGCCTGCCTGAACCATGGACTTCTACTTCTTTTCCTGAGATATGGTACCCTGGACTGGGCAAAAGAGAGAAGGAAGGACTGCGTGTTTGGGGGTATTCTAAAGGGCTTTAGTATTTTTAATGAAGGCATTAAGTCATTACTCTAAATCTGTATAATTTCTTAAATAAATAATCCCTTTCCTTTTCATCAATCTCTGGCATTGAGAGATGTCTTTCCCTGGCAGTGAGCAAGGCAAACCTAGCACTGGGTGGGGGGACACCTGGAGCACAAGCTGCAATTCATTCAATAATAGTATATCATTTGCTCTCCTGACCCTGCCGGGTCTGTTCTGTAACAGTGAGATGGCAAGGGGCGGGTACACAAGGCAGGCCAATCATTGATCTTCCCTAGAATACGAATCCCAGTTGCTTTCTGATAATCACCCCACATGAGATGAGGCCCTGAGATTTGCTGGATGCCATGTCCTAGCCACGTGGAAGGAGCTCAGTTCAGAAAATACGGGTTCTGTACAGGGAGAAGCAGAGATCGTCCTGGGCTCTTTCATTCCTTCTCTTCAGGTATCCCTTTTCATTCACCTGTATTGGTTGATGTTTATACTAGTCTTCCAATAAATTCTTCTTCTCACTAAATTGGTTAGACTTGGATTTTAGTCTCTGTTCATGGCTAACTGTTCGTGACCAATGTGTTTCTTATACTAATTATTAAACCCTTTGCTAAAAAAAAAATACAATAAAAAAATAAAACTACATGTTTGGGGGGGAAGCCCTTTGTGGGTTCCTCTCACAGGATTTCTAAGAATTATAAAATAAATGATATTTCTAAGTCTGATGTTAAATTCTGATTCCTTCAGAAGATGAACAGAAGAGTAATCATTGGCAAAATTTACTTTTTCATCACTGGCAAACTAAGTTCTTAATCAAACAAAATTTGGCAATGCCAAGTGTTAGCCCTTTGTCAAATATTCACTTTGCCCCATCCAGAGACAATAGTTAAAAATCAAACAAGTGTATAAAATTAAGAACTCACCAGGCAAAGCTATCTGGTTATAATTCTGTAAAGGTACTAAATAAAGCTATAAAATAATTCTAGCAGTTTAGAGGCCTCTACCTAGAACTCAAGTTTGATAAGAAACACTTTTGAATCCCCAGGCTTCAGAAAGAGGACCAACACTAATATGTGTGAGTATGTCTGTATGAATGAGGCATCTTAGCATTTTAGCAGGAGGACTGGGGAGCCTTCTACAGGCCCAAAGGCTTAGGAGATGTGTCCTTGCCTGTCCCTGATTGGAGTCATGCATGGAAATCCACCATAACTGTTTACACTAAAAACAAAGTAAAAGTATTATCTCAAATAATAAAGATAGCCTTAAAATATCTATATCAAGATTTATGCTAAACATATTCTTGGGGGCAATTACTTTTATATTCTACTTGATATACTACCCACCTTAGTATTAGCCAAGTTTCCCGACCCCCTCTATCTTTCCCACCCTTTGGGTCCTGTTTCTTCAAGTATGTGCTAGAGGAATGAAGGCCATTTTTATCAGGGCACAAAGCAAACAGAACTGGTGTCAATCAGCCAATATTTGTTGATATGAAATACGGGGTGAGTCTCTTTTAAGGAGGCAATGCAGCATTAAAACTTACCGTTGCCAACGAAAGGTTCATTATGAAATCAGATAGTCCCTATTGCTTTCTAGCCTTCCTCACCCCTGAATTTACCAGTAGACTTCCACACACAACCAGGCTGGGAGCTCATTATACTATAATGCTATGTTTAGAGGTCAGAGGGAAGGAAAATGATTAGCTTTCATGTGATCAAAACATCTATCCTTTTGAAAGAAAAACAAACAAGAGTTACCTATTAACCGACTCTAAATTAGCACTTACATAAAGTCTCACTTGTATTTTTTCCCAGAGGTGGCCATTCGGCATTTATGAAATTATGCCCGAAGGTAAATGAGGCCAGATGTTTTTCTCTTAGATTCACTCAACTACAGGCAGTAGGCCCTATACCCACAGGAATCAAATCCTCCCCGTAAAAGCTGCATGTAGGAAACACCTTGTGGGTTCTGTTAACTACCTTGACATTCAGGTTTTAAGGGATAACTACACCTGCCAACAGGTATAAGAATGTATAGGGCAACAAACACTGGAACGTTCTATAGGGATCCTTGTGCAAAGGGGATATAAATGTAAAAGGTACTATCTCCATATTACTGGGAATTAAAAAGGGGAGATCTGTTCTGTGGCCCTAGCAATACAGCAGTGACCTTACCTATAATGATTATTGATATAATTAAGTACCTACACACCCATATAAAAGCCAAAAATCTCGAAGGAATTCCCTGAGAATAAAGATCTCCAGCAGATAACATATCATAATGAAAACTGTAATCTAACATATAAAGGAGTGCGCATTAACAACTCTATCCCCATTTGAGCAAAAGACTGATAGAAAATTCTAGAAAATCCAGTTTGGAGTTTTTGCTTTAAAGCATGGAACAGATATGGCTGCATACTGGTGAGCTGAAGGGCTAGACAAACGTTTTTCATCTGGCTTAAGATGCATATGGTCAACACATTCCTTGTGGTATGAAAGTCTGCAGGCTTTCAAGACAAGTTTTCTTCACTTTTTCCCCTTTTCCTACATAAACGGGGAGAGCTCAATAGGGAGTCCCTCAGCTGTCAGGAGTTTCTTATGCTATAGGCAGAGAAGAGTGGAAACCGGTGGGAAATAGCCTGAGGGTCACACTCTGCTCTCAACGGAAGGGAGATGTAGACAGGAATCTTGGAGACAGACTGGGAAATATTACCCCTTAGTAGGGGTGCTCCTATCTACCAGCACTACTCTAGGCAAGCAAGAGAGAGAGAGAAGGAGAGAGAGATGGGGGAGGGAGGGAGAGAGGGAGAGGGGCAGGGAAAGAGGTGTGATTACAGTGTCTGCTTCCTCTTCTCAATGGTGTGTGGAAATCTGGCCATACCTTTTCAATGAAACACAGTTTGTCTGGACTTGGGAACTTGAACTCATTTAAACTGTCCAGGTGCCCTTTTTTTTATCTCTTCAACTATCTGGGAATTCAATTCCCTGTTAACAATGATTGTTCTACTCTTTCTGGTTAAGACACTTTTCTCCTCAATAGACAGATGGGAAAAAAAACACAATTATTTTATAAGGCAAAACTACAAACACAATTATCTTGAGATAGAATATTAAAAAATGTCCTCATAATAAAAATTCCTTATTGTTTACTGGTTTAAAAATATCAAAGCATAAATACTACAGTAGATGATTTTACAAGGCAATTTAATATACTAGAGAAGGAAAAAAAAGGACTTAACCTTGTTTGCCTTACTTACCTCTTAAACATATAATTATGCACTTAGTGTCTCACAATAAAAGGTAAAAGGTGACCTGGAATAAAACCATCTGTTTTGCTATAAAGAATTTATCAGTCAGGATAGGCAGGGATACAAAACAGTAAGCATCAACCTTGAAATCTCAGTGGATTCAAACAAACACTTACTTCTCATTCACATCTATATGTCCAAACAAGACCAAGCTGACTGAAATTCCATCTTGTCACCAGCTTCTGTGACCAACACAGCCGGGAAAGAAATAAGGTGAATCACACACTGGCCACAGGGAACAAGACAACTCCTGCTGTAATGCCTAACTTCAAGGGGTCAAAGAAGTGTTACTCTACCACCTAACCCTAAGGAGGGAACAAATCATGTGCCAGCCTACTGACTATAATAGAACATCTGGTTAACCATGCATTAAAGACAGACAAAAAAATTAACACCTTAGCAGAAGAGTCTTTTTTTCCTCTGTCAACTCTATCCAACACAATTAAAGATATATACACAAAGACACAGGGAAAATGTATGTCAGTGCTTAAAGCCCTACTCCATTTCTTCATCATTCATTTTTCTAAATGACACCTTTAATGTGCTTCAAGTTGCCTCTTTTCATAAAGCTGCCTACTCCCATCACCTACCACCAAAAGAATAAGAGATAACATTTTAATGAAAAGATGGAGTGGACAGACTAGACTAATTAAGAAAGGGCCTCATTCTCCAGTGCAACTTTTAAGAAATGAAAACTGTTTAACTTTCATGAATCTTGCATTTCCTACCATGAAGCTGAGCTCAGAAGTGAATTCTAGAAGAAAGAAAAAGAAGCAGAGTCATTAGAAGATTAAAAGGAAATGCAATATCTGTATTTGCTCATTGATTTTTTTCCTACTGATAGTCCATCTCCATTCCTATTTAGTTACTAGAACTTGGTTTGTGAAGATAACATCAGCTAAAAAATTGAAAAGACAGATACAAAAAAAATGGAGAAAGGACAGAAAGAGAGGTAACATTTTTTTTTACATTTAATAGTGTCCTTATTTCTTTTCTTCATTTCCTCATTAAAAACTCTGGCGGGCTAAGTGTAGTTTTTTCTTCATACACAGCAGCATTGCTGCCTAGAGCAAACCAGGAATAACATCAACTCTAAGTACTATCACCATCGCCCAGACTGAACGGTATGGTTCAGTTTCCAAAAGGCTTAAAGAGAAAAAAAGAGGGATAAGGAGAAGAAGAAATTTTCTAAAGCACTATCTTTATTTCATTTAAGCTCAAGAAGAAAAGAAATCCCATTAGATGAATGAACACAAAGTGAAAGAAATAAGACTGTAATGTCCGTAGAATTCCACACGTAATAAGGAGCCACTCTCTTATGCTGATTTTATCAAAATATTCAGAGAAATGAGTGCAGATTTGCACTATGCATGAGAAAAGTTTGCTCTCTTTTGCTAAACTAACATCTTCTGCAGATCACAATCCTGTGGAGAAAACTTGGCATTTAGATTAGTGAATAAAAATATTTACTTGCATCCAGAAAGTATGTGGAAACTTCATTCATAATTATATAGTTTGTGAATTCAGATCCTAAATTGTGTTAAACTATGTTATACATTTTACATATAAATTATTTATATATAACTCGAAAGAAAGTGGCCTGGCCCTGGCCGGGTAGCTCAGTTGGTTAAAATGTTGCCCCAATACACCATGGTTGTGGGTTCCATCGCCAGTTAGGCCACATACAAGATGCGACCAGTGAATGCATAAATAAGCAGAACAACAGACATCTTTTTCTGTCTCTGTGTCTATCTCTGTCTCTCTCCCCAACCTTCTCCTTCTCCCCTCTTCTTCTCCCTCCCTCCCTCTCTCAAATCAATATATCAATTTTTTTAAGGAAAGCAACTGATCTGTGAGGGAGAGTAGAACAGAAACCATCCATTGTAACTTCTAGCCCCTAAGTCAGAAAAGTTTCAGAGAAAACAGACCAAAGAAATCTTTAGAAGTTTTGCAATGGCTGCCTTGCCTTGAACACTTTAAAAATGTAAAATGAATACCATAAAAATAATACCAGAAAGAATGTATGAGAAATTATCTTCATCAATACACTTCAGATCTAGAGTTCTAAAGCTGGGCAGACATGGATTTCAACTGCTCCACTACTTACTAGCTCAGCAAGTTAATTTACCTTCTCTGCAGTAAAATCAATGGCATTTATAATTTGTTTTCCCAGAATATTTTCTATCTGCCTCCTATTGATGTTTCTGTGTAATTTTCCTTTGCTCCCTGTAATTCCTGTGTAGCAATCAATCACGTTACCTGATCCTGGCCATTGCTGTTAGTGAGGAATGGGTGTATCAGCCAACTAGGACACAGTGAAAACTATCCTAGGATTGGCATTAAATGATAATAATAATGAAAAGAAGGAGAGGGATGAGGAGGAATGATGGTAGGTAGGTAGGAAGGTAGGTAAGTAGGTAGACACAGAGACAGACTGAGACTCTTAGATCGGCATGCTAAGCTTGGAGGATGCACGTCTGGGATGTTAGCGACCATTGTAAGTTGTGCGAGACTTGGATTGAACCTGCCTGCAGCATGAAGACAAGGAAAAGAGACAGAAAAAGATGGAGAGAAAAAAATACCTTCATGACAGTATCTAAATCTCTATATCCACTCACAACTGAAGTATATGCCTTGGTTTTTCAGTTAAGTGAGCCTTCTTGCTTAAACTGTCTTTAGTTAAATTTATTTCAGTTGCAACTGAGAGACACTAAACTAACAGAAACTCTAAATCTCAATTTCTTCATTGAAAAAAATGGGTAATATTATCTGTCTCCTAGATTTGCTTTTAGGATTTTAGTGCAGTGTCAGGCATATAAGTACTCAAAAAGTATAAGCTGTTATCCATTATTATTAATTCGTGTTACTTCAGTAATAGTAATATTTCGTGATAATTGATATACTAAGACTATACTATCACTATATCAGAATATTACATTCTCAAAAGGAGGCTATGATACCAAGCATATAAATATTTTTCTCATATTTATAAAGGAGATTATTTAGCTTGCAAACATTTCCATTCTGTGTTGCAATCAATGAAACAGATAATTCTTCTCTTGGTTTGGATGTGATGGCAAGTCTTTAGAGATCACCATTATACATTATTAAAATCAAACACAGAAGATTACTTTTAGGTTATTAAATTTCTACTACACTATACAACTTTGAATTTACAGAGAAGTATCTGTATTTTTTTTACATTAATTTCCCAAAGGTCAAGGTCCATATCTTATTTCACTTACACGTCTGCTAACATAATAGCAGAAATTGAATACTTTTCAGTGCCATTAAGCATGATGACTACTAAATGATTATCCTAAAGAATTAAAAGATACTAGTGGGCTGAAAGTAGACACACTTGCAAAATCCATCAGTTGTCCAATTGATTCCTAGGAAATTGAATTCCTTCTCCAGATTGTACAGTGACAGTTCAGCAACAACACAGAAATAAATTAACACATGATTTTTGTAGTTCTACTGATATTTTGAAAACTTTTAAAGACTTGGTTCTAACAGCTCCCCTGAAAAATCTTCTTTGACTCACTCACTTTATTCAACTATAATCAGTACTAATTTAACATGAGGTAGTGCATTAGCCTCTCAGGAAATGATTATAAACAAGTAAACAACTAATTACATTGTCACAACTACAAGTGCTTTAGGAATGTATAAAAGCTTCTCTAAGAAAGATGAAACCTGAAGAAAGTGTAGGAATTTACCAGATAAAAAGAAGGGAAAGGCTAGAAAGGGAGGGCTTTATGAAGACAGGGAACAACCTGTACAAAGTCAAAGCAAAATGTGAGACAGTATGATAAATTCACAGATCTAACAGAACTTTTTACATGACTGGTGTTTAGAATGCCAATGGCAAAAGAGTCAAGCAATGAAACTGGGGAAGTGTGCAAAAGACAAACCTAAAGGATTCTGAAATATGTGTAACTATACTCTCAGAATAATGAGAAGCTATTAAAACATTTTTGAAAAACAGATATTTTGTATATACTCCAGTAGGGACTCCAAATTCACACACTACCCTTCTCCACCCAAATCTGTAGCTCAGTAGTCTGACAGCTATAAATATTCTCAATGAAGATCCCCTGTCTTCTCTGGCTTCTGCATAGACTTAGCCAATGTGAGGTGCCAACTGGAGATCAGAGAGTGGAAGGAGGGATGGGTCAGAGTACTGATATCCATGCCTCCACCAAAGCACTGCTATGCTCTACTAACTACAGTTACAGTTTCTATCACACACCCTTTCCCTCCACTGAAAGTTTGCAACATTGCAGTAAGCCGCTCCTTGCTATTGCTATTTTTCTTAAATCATTAAAAAAATTTTCATTACAGTTGACATATATATTATATGTTTCAGGTATACACCCTAGTGATGAGATATTATATAACTTACTAAGAAATCATCCCAATGAATCCCATACTCATGTGACACCACACGCAGTTATTAAAATATTATTAACTATATTTCCTATGCTGTACTTTACATCCCAATGACTATTCTGTAACTACCAATTTGTACTTCTTAGTCCCTGTGCCTTTTTCCCCCATTGCCTCAACCCCCATCCCATCTGGCAACCATCAAAAATGTTCCATGTAGGACTTCCGCCAAGGTGGAGGCGTAGGTGGAAGCACTGTACCTTTTCACACAACCAAGTTTAAAAACAACAAAGTTTTAGCATCAAAAACACAGCCAAACCACAGAAAATTGAACTACACGGAAGTTTGACAACAACAAACCCTTCAGCCAAACCGGTAAGAGGGGCAGAGCCAGCAGCAGAGCGGGTCGGGCAGGAAAGATCCACTGGACCAACCTGGGCGCACAACCCAGGCGCACCGGAAGCCATAGGCGGATCCCAGGTGTGGAGAAGCGGACGGACCCACTGAGGGCTGACCACAGTCACACATTTGAGTACAGATAAACCGGTGAAGGAGCGAAGCAGTGAGATAGACCCCAGTGCAGGCCCCAGTGGCAGAAAGTGGCAGAGGGGACTGCCAGTGTCCCTCTCTGACCCCGCCCCCACATACAGCATCACAAACCAGCGACCTGGCTGGCCCCGCCCTAGCGAACACCTCCTCGTAGGTAACAGGCATGAACAGATCAAAACATGGCTCAAGAACAACTCAGAGCCCCAGAGCCAATAAATCTAAGCCATGAAGAAATAGCCAAACTTTCAGATGCACAGTTCAAAACACTGGTGATCAGGATCCTCACAGAACTGGTTGATTTTAGTCACAAACTAGAGGAACATAATGAAGGCTAAACTAATTGAAATGAATGGAAATGCACAGGAAACCAATAGCAATGGAAAGGAAACTGGGACTCAAATCAAAGGAGTGGACCAGAAGGAGGAAAAAAATGACCAAACAGAAAAGGATGAAGAAAGAAGAATTCAAAAAAAGGAGGAGAGGCTTAGGAACCTTCAGGGCATCTTTAAACGTTCCAACATCCGAATTATAGGGGTACCAGAAGGAGAAGAGGAACAGTCACAAGTGGAACACTTATTTGAACAAATAATAAAGGAGAATTTCCCCAATCTGGCAATGGAAATGGACTTCCAGGAAATCCAGGAAGCTCAGAGAGTCCCAAAGAAGTTGGACCCAAGAAGGAACACACCAAGGCACATCATCATTACATTAGCCAAGATTAAAATGAAAGAGAGAATCCTAGAAGCAGCAAGAGCTAAGGGGACAGTCACCTACAGAGGACTTCCCATCAGACTGTCAGCGGATTTCTCAAAAGAGACCTTACAGGCAAGAAGGGGCTGGAAAGAGGTATTCCAAGTCATGAAATCCAAAAGCCTACATCCAAGATTGTTCTACCCACCAAAGCTTTCATTTAGAATGGAAGGGCAGATAAAGTGTTTCTCAGGTAAGATCAAATTCAAGGAGTTCATCATCACCAAGCCCTTATTATATGAAATGTTAAAGGGATTTATCTAAGAAAAAGAAGAGAAAAAAGATGAGCAGTGAAAGGACAGCAAACTCACAGTTACACTAAGAACCACACCTAAAACAAAAGCAAACTAAGAGGACAGCTAAATCAGGAGCAGAACCATAGAAATGAAGATCACATGGAGGGTTAGCAACAGGGGAGTTGAAGGAGAAGGGGGGAGAAGGTACAGAAAATAAGTAGCATAGATGGTAGGTAGAAAATAGATAGGGGGGAGAGCAAGAATAGTATGGGAAATATAGAATCTAAAGAACTTGAGACACGTGTTCATAAACTAAAGGGGGGAATGGTGGGGAAAGGGTGTGCAGGGTAGAGGGGAATGAAGGGGGGAATAGAACTGTAATGGCATAATCAATAAAATATATTTTTAAAAAATGTTCCATGTATTTATGAGTCATTTCTATTCTGCTTGTTCCCTTATTTTGTTTTGTTTTTTAGATTCAACTATTGATAGATATGTATTGTGTTTTTTTTTTATCAAGTTTATTCTTTTTAGAGAAGATTCCTTAATGTTTCATGTAATACTGGCTTGGTGGTGATGAACTCCTTTAGCTTTTTCTTGTCTGGGAAGCTCTTTACATGTTCAATTCTAAATGATAACTTAGGTAGGTAGAGTAATCTTGGATGTAGGCCCTCGCTTTTCATCACTTTGAATATTTCTTGCCACTTCCTTCTGCCTAATTAGAACAACAAAAAGGAAAAAGAATCCAAAAGAAAGGAAGATAGTGTAAGGAGCCTCTGGGACAACTTTAAGCATTTTAATATTCGCATCATAGGGGTCCCTGCTCTTCCTGGCCCTTTATGTTAAGGGTAGCAAATGCTTTCTGGTTGTGATACCCCGATTTTCCTCACTATGCTTTGTTCTTTTCTTTTACCATGCCCTAACTTTCTTTAATTGCCTCTCTAAGATAGTGCCCATCTGTTTCCTACAAGAACTAAGTCAGACTCAGTACCATGAACCATCATGGATCAGTTTTACCTTCAGTCAGAACTCAAGGGGGTACCATAAATCAGTTTTACCTTTAAAGACGCAGTTATGGATTCAATAAGGAGAATTATTTCAAGTGGAAGCAAGTCTAGAGTCTGTGAAACCAGTTACAAAGTTGCTATAATAATTTAACAAGAAGACGGAAACTACCAGACACTATCATTAACCGGCATGTCTAATGTCAGACACTTTACTAAGTACATTAAACACATTATCTTACTTAAATATTCCAACCACTCTTCAGTGTTATTATTCCATTTTAATAGACACTGAAAGTAAAATTGAAAGATGTTAAATAATTTGCCCAAGGTCAAACACATAGTAAATGTCAGAATTGAGACTCAAATCTTCCTGACTTTTAAGCCTATCATTAATCTATAGTCTGGTCATATACTGCCAGTGTCAATGTAAATTATGTGGAAATGGATAGTTGCATAGGATATACATATAAGAACTTGAAGATCTGAATAAAAGGAGATAAAGTCAGCAGTGTTTAGTGATTATGTAGTAAAAGGAAAAAACACAAAAAGGCATTTAATGAAGATGGTGGTGGCTTTCACTGATAAACGAAAGAAAAAGGGAGCAGACTTACTGGGAGTGGGAGGTGGGGGAGGGATGATACATTGGGTTTTAATCTTTTTGACTTTGTTGTTGCTATAGAATGCAAATGAAAAATGTCCACTATGGCACTGAAGAGGCTAGATACACCTTCTCATCAGTCTCCAGTTGCTGCAGTATATAGATATAGAAAGTAGAGTCTGACAATGCGATGCATCGGCCTGTGAAATTCAACCTTGAACACAAGATGCAAAGACAGAGCAGATCATGATACACTCACATGATACACCGGCAGCAATGGCAGTACCCCATGTCAGTGCTTCACAATGGCGACTATCAGTGGTGGTGGTGTGTGCCCACAATAATATCCCAAGTACACTGTTTTTGTAGCATGGCTTTGTCTGTGTGTTTGTGCTCCCCAGCCTCTGCTGATCCCTGCCTATTTTTCCTGCCTTGTTTTTCAGATACTTCCTGATGATTATGCATACTACTTTGTGGTCTCCAAAAAGTCTTTTTCTACTTAAGTTGGTAAGAATTGTTTTCTGTTGCTTGTAACCTGTAATTCTGACTGATAAAACAGACACATTCATTGCTGCATCCTTTTAAGTATTAGGGGACTCATTTCTACGTTGCTCTTGAACAATTTCCAATCCATAAGCTAGATATGCTAAATTTGCTAGATGCTAAGGGGACTCTTAGAAGACCTCAAAGATTTCATGACCTGTTGGGAATACAGAGCACTAATAAGTTCTATACCAGAGCATGATTAAAAATTGTAAAGCATAAAAAAGATAGCAGGTATACTCCAAAAAGAAAAAAAAAGTATACTTTAGGTACCAAGTAGAGTATAAACAAATCCACCATAAATACAGGGTCAGGTCCAGCAGAAGTATCACCTGCCTGAGTGTGGTTGTTAGGGTAATAATATGAGTGTAATAACTTATAGTTTTAATTTGAACATTTTTTAAAAAATATATTTTATCAAGTATGCTACTATAGTTGTCCCATTTCCCAGTATTTATTCCCCTCCACCCTGTACACCCTCTCTGACCAACATTCCCCCACTTTAGTTCATGTCCATGAGTCATACATTTAAGTTCTTTGACTTCTACATTTCCTACACTATGCTTAATCTCCCCCTCTATCTTCTACCTACCATTTATGCTACTTTTTCTCTGCACATTTTCCCCCCTCTCCCTATCTACTCCCCTACTGATAACCCTCCATGTGATCCCCATTTCTGTGATTCTGTTCCTGTTCTAGTTGTCTGCTTAGTTTGTTTTTGTTTTAGGTTTAGTTGTTAATAGCTGTGAGTTTGTTGTCATTTTACTGTTCATATTTTTATCTTCCCAGTCCTATCTTTTTTTTTAGATAAGTTCCTTTAACATTTCATATAATAAGGACTTGGTAATGATGAACTCCTTTAACTTGACCTTATTTGGGAAGCACTTTATCTGCCCTTCCATTCTAAATGAAAGCTGTGCTGGGTAGAGGAATCTTGGTTGTAGGTCCTTGCCTTTCATGACTTTGAATACTTCTTTCCAGCCCCTTCTTGCCTGCAAGGTTTCTTTTGAGAAGTCAGCTCACAGTCTTATGTGTAAATAACTGCCTCCTTTTCTCTTGCTGCTCCTAAGATTCTCCACTTATCTTTAATCTTGGATAATGTAATTATGATGTGCCTTGGTGTGTGCTTTCTTCAGTCCAATTTCTTTGGGACTCTCTGAGCTTTCTAGAATTCATAAAAGTCTATTTCCTTTGCCAAATTGGAGAAGTTCTCCTTTATTATTTGTTCAAACAAGTTTTCAATTTCTTGCTCTTCCTCTTCTCCTTCTGGCACCCCTATGATTCAGATGTTGGAATGTTTAAAGATGTCCTGGAGGTTCCTAGCCTCTCCTCATTTTTTTCAATTCTTGTTTCTTCATTCTGTTCTGCTTAAATGTTTCTTTCTTCTTTCTGGTCCATACTGTTGATCTGAGTCCCGGTTTCCTTCTAGTCACTATTGATTCCCTGTACATTTTCCTTTATTTCACTTAGCATAGCCTTCCTTTTTTGACCATATTCAACCAATTCTGTGAGCGTCCTGATTACCAGTGTTTTTGAACTGTGCATCTGATAGGTTGGCTATCTCTTCATTGCTTAGTTGTATTTTTCTGGAGCTTTGATCTGTTCTTTCATTTGGGACATTTTTTTTAGCTGCGTGCACCTGTTACATATAAGGGGCAAAGCCTTAGGTATTCACCAGAGCAAGGCAACCCATGTGGCTGCATTGTGACTATCTCTGCCAGTTTTCAGTCACCTCTTCCACTACCCACAATCAAACTGGGCCTTTCTGGTGCTGATTCCCAGGTGGGTGGGTTTGTGTATGTTCTAGGACCCTGTGGGTCTTTCCAACAAACTCTCCTGTGAGGCTGGGAATTTCTCTCCCTGCCTCAACCCCCACAAGGGGTTGACTTGTGTCAACCTCTGACACAAGTGTTTTCAGTCAGAGGTCTGAGGCTTTATTTCCCTGAGCTGGAGCCCTAGGTTGCATGACTGTCTCACTCCTCAGTTGTTCCTCCCATTTTATCTGTACAAGAATGTGGGACCACCCAGTCCAGAATCTACCACCTCACCAATCAGCCAACTGCTGCCTTGCCTCAAGTCCTCTCTGCCCAGCTGCCCATCTCTGCTCCTCCTACTGGTGTGGATGAATGTGTCTTCTCTAACTCCTTGGTTGTCGGACATCCATACAGTTCAATTTTCTGTCAGTTCTGGTTGTTGTTCTTAAATTTGTTGTTGTCCTTCTTTTGGTTGTATGAGGAGGCACAGTGTGTCTACCTATGCCTCCATCTTGGCCAAAAGTCCTAATTTGAACTTTGACCTAAAATGTCAGATGGTGACATTTTCACCATATGGTGAACTTGAGTGTTATAGTGTTATGTTACAGAATTACATGCTTATCACTTTGTAATAAAAAGGGGGCGTTATTTGTGCCAGACCCTATATTTAAGACAGAGTATTACAACTGTAGAACTTCAAGGATAAAGATAATATGCAACAACTTTCAGATACAAAAAAGCATACTACTTAGGAAAAAAACTCACTGCAGACAAGGTAGCACAACTATTGATGCAAGGATGTAATAAAGGCACATTTCCAAAGTACTAAGGATTAAAAAAAAAATTGTCCACTAAGAGACTTTTATAACTAGCTAAATTATCATTCAGAGGTGAAAACAATGTGGGATCTCTTAGTTTTTTCTACCAAATTTCTCCATCTTTTTTTTAAAGTGAAGTTTTGTGAAGAGGTTTTCTGAATCATAATCCATATTTTGGGGGGATAATGGTTTCTAAAGGCTGCTTTTGACCACTGTCGTACATCTAATCTTCACTATTAAATTTATGAGAATAGGAAGGATTTATGGAAAGAGTATGGATGCCAGGGAGAGAAACTGGCCATTTTCTCACTTTTTTCTTTTTTAATTCTTATAACTTCATGTGAATCTATAATTAACTCGATTCACAAAAGTTTAATAAACAATATTTTAAGGGGTAGGTAAAACAAAACATTTCAGATATACAAAACCTTTATTAACCCAGAGACTCCCACTTACAAGAAAAAGCTGTTAAAGGAGGCAATTTAGAAAAAGAGGGGAGAATACGACACAAAATATAAAGTTTAACACAGTTCATAAAATATGTTAACAAATGCAATTAACTACTGTTAAAATAACTACTCTGTTGTATTTTAAAGGAATATAAAATAAATGTAAGACTCTAGAAATTGGTACAAGATGGGAAGGTTGTTGTGATGTAAAAGGACAGGACATGCTAAATTCTGCATACAATTAGGGAAAATAATCATATACCACTTTAAAAAAGGTGTTGCTGATATTGAAAAGAGCTTCCTGTGACCTGTTGGACTTTAAGTTACAGATAATTAATCACAAAAGATTTTAAGCAGAGGAATGATTCAGTATGTTCAGATCTGTTCTGGGAAGATAAATATAGGTTTAGTAATAAGCAAGAGTTGCAAAAAGAGACTAGAGATAAAAATTGGTGGGAAGGTCAAGACTATGTAAAATACAGTGACTGAGAAGAGAAGAAGCTTCATGTGAAGTATATTTGGAAGACAGAATTTACCACTGTCCACAGACACCATGTGTTCAGGTAACACAAGTCCCTCCCAAGCAGGAATGCTGTCCCATTCCTCCTCTGTGCTCCATGCGTGACACCTTTGTGGGAGGCAGGCAATAGCTGTTTAACTGGACTGGATGAGTTACATTTGAAATACCCATAGTTCATACACATAAACAATAGCTATTGTTGATATATTTAGGGAAACGATTAAGACTGTAGTCCTGATCATGGGAGAAAGGCCACCGGGTGGGTGAGACAGCTGTGGGGCGTGGGGGGACAATAAAATAAAGAGGAGAGTGGTAGGCAGAATTCTGCCCAACACCACAGAGGAAGCTGAGAAAAGAAGGGGCCCTTAAGCGAGCAGGACTGGGTAAGAAGAGTGATGGGAAAAGAACAAGAGGAATATAAAAGAAGTTTGATTCAAAATGTTTTCATCGAATTTCTAGGACTGATTTTAAAAAGACAGGAAACTAAACTAAAGGAAAAGGATTTAGGAAAGACCATTTCTAACTGCAAGATCTTGAAGAATTAGAGCACATATTTTAAAGGACTATTTTCTTATAAACACGTTTGAAAATAAGAGATTATCTGTTGTGCATACACGGAGTGGGTAGGGGGGTGGGCTGGAGAGTGATAAAGAATTCTGAGGTCCAGACAACAGCTTAGTTCTGTAACCATGGCAACAAGTTTTGACATACATACAATTATATATGCTGTCATTAACTTTTGACATTAAAAATAAAAACTATGAACAATAAACAACACCCTCACTAGACTATAACTTCTCTATGACTGAGCTGGAAAACAAGCCTTCAAAGTCCCATTTCAATTTCTAATTCCTTGAAATTATTAAAATAGGTGCTGGCACATTATAGTTAACAAAATCCTAGAAATGCCATCTGTCTCATGAATAATTTGAAGAGGGTCAATTCTATTCCCTTCTTTATTTTAAGTCACAGATAATATTGATATATTTAAAAATCAACCCTGGCTGGTGTGGCTCAGTGGGTTGAGTGCCAGGCTGTGAACCAGAGGGTTATCGGTTCCATTCCCAGTCAGGGAGCATGCCTGGGTTGTGGGCCAGATCCCCAGTAGGGGGTGCACAAGAGGCGACTACACACTGATGGTTCTCTCTCTTCCCCTCTCTCTAAAAATAAATAAATAAATATTTTTTAAAAAATCAACTATTGTATGACTAAAGAAACTGGGATACTTGCCAAAAAATACCAATTGTGGAATTATTTAGAAATCATTATCTAGTTTTTCATGGACTAATTTCTTCTAAAGATATGCAAAATAAGCCAAGGGAAATAACTATCATGTAGTAAATTATACATCTATATACTTAGAAGTAATCTTATCATTTCTAAGTTTGTCCACCAAGTACAAGTTGCACAGCCTTGGAAAATTCCTCGGGTTCTAAAGTTTCCACGAAAGCCAAGGTCTTGGACGTCATTTAAGTTATATATTTCAGCTATTAAAGTCAATGTTCTGACAAGCCCTTTGGCTCTAACCCCAGGGCATGAACTTGCCTGAAAACTACATGAGAATGTGTCGCAGGGCTATATGTCAATCAACCTGGAGAAGTGCCTATTCCCAATTTAGTATTGTCAGTTGCTGACATTAAAACCAGCAACAGTTAATTGTTGCCACTTCGAGCAGGAAGTTGAGGGAAGAGGAGAGGTAGATGTCTAAGTTCAGGCTGATAAAGCTGTTAATTGCTACCCTTTTATGTAGATTTGTATAATAATGAAAACAATGTGGCTAATCATATAATGTTTCTATTTGTTCCCCAAGGGCTCTTCAGGGAAAGTTTCAGTCAGGGCTAGATTTTCCCCAGCTACCAACTGTGCAGGGACAAAAGCAGAACAATCAGGGCACTCAGTGCTGGCAAATAGCTGGAAGTGATTCTCTACAGAGGCCCCTCCTCCCAGCCCCATCGGGAAGGGGCCAGAATCCGCTACTGACAACCTCTGGGGGAGGCATCTCAAAGTTAACGACAACAACAACAAGTTCATGCAGACTTTTGATGATCAAAAAAAGAGAGAGAAAGTGAAAAGTGAAAGAAGTCTGATGCAGGCTTAGATACACCATACAGCAAATCAGTTAAATTCACATCTGTTCAAATGCCTGTATTATTTTTAAAAATCAGAAAGACAGCACAGAATTTTAAAAAGATCCTGTGCCAGCTCCGCTCCTTCCAAACAGAGTGATGGTATCGAGCATATCATTAAATCACACTTGGAGACCAAGTTACTGAGATAACCCCAGCTACCTACTGGTCTCAAGAGAGCATTTTAGTAAAGAAAGTGCTCTGTGTATGTTTTCTACAAACGCATACTGCTTACTGATGTTTACTTTGCCTCATTTGGCAAAGGATATGGGATAGCATAAAGCAGTGTTATTTAAAATAAAGTATTTCTTACACCAGTTTTGTTTTCAGACTCTTTATTAGCAAGTAATGGAAGCATTCAGACACACCCCAAGACCACTGGTGTTCCCTCTTTATAAGCAATAGTGATGCTGTTTTGTGCTTTTTTTTAAACTCACTTTCTACTACCCCCTACCTCACCAGTCCCCTGCTACAATTTACAAAGATCAACTGCCTTAAAAAATGACTTTCAATGCCCTCTCCCCCAAATCATTTCCAACTTGTTTGCAGTGCCTACCTATCCCCTCAAGTCTTCTGAGAGCTCCAGACCTGCCTGCTCACTGGCCCTGAACCCACCCTCATTCCTGACTCTGCACCTTTATTCATGCAGTTTTCTCAGAATGTTCTCATTACCTGTTTAATCTTACTCCTATTTCAAGGATGAACCAAGGTTTCTCTAGCCTATCAAGCCTTCCTTCTACTCTATACCAGGTGGCTTCTCCCTTCTGTAAATCTGCAAACTAGCACCTGCCTCATCATTCCTGTGACCCCTACAGGTGGTATATATCTGCTCATTCTCTCGTCTTTCACATCTTCTCTGCTCAACTCCACACTCCTGGAGGAAATAACTTTGCATCCTCCCCAGCATTCAACCTGTACATGTTAGGGCCCTCAAAATGTCTAGGGACCATATCTCACATTTCCAATGCATTTCGGTAAAGCATTGAAAATATTACATTAATAAGTATTAAAGTTAATTGCTTTACAAGTTAGCTTTTCTGTAGTGAAATTCCTTTACAGGCATAACTCTACAAGTCTAAAAGCTAGAGTTTGCCAAGAAAAGAGTCAATTCTTGACATGCCAGGAATCATCTGCTACCAAAGAGTTTGTCAAAGAAGAGAGGAACTTACGACAATTCTTAAAATTCCCTTTCAAGTCAGCAGGAAATAAAAAATTAACAACCTGAACACTGGGCCTAAGTTCACATTTCTCGTTACTCCAAACACATTTTTCAACCTGAAACTCACTTTTACAAAGTGGAGATTGCTAACTCTTCCATCTTTTAAATTGCGCAATGAAAATTTAGGTTCCGCATCTGAAGGAAGACATGATGAGATTCGGGCATAAAGGGATGATGCTGTGGAGACCACAGAAAACAGCTGAATCAAACCAACTGAAGTGTAAGCGGTGGGAAATAAAACTCCACTTGACAAGCACATTAGCCAGGCTTGTAAGCCAATAAGCATTGTCGAGATTATGCTCTTGTGCACCTTTGGGGCTCACCCCAAATCACAAGTCAAAACATTCTCAACTGTTACAGCCTGGTCATCACCTAAAATCAAAGCACCACCGGCACAGAGAAAAATGCCAAAAGCAGTACCAGTGCTCCCCCCACCCCCCCCATTCTCACCATTCCTGAAAAATTATGCTTATTTCTCGAACACAAAGACAAGAGCCCAGGCAACCAGTAAATTAATGATTATGAACTGTGTTCTATTTTAACAGCTACCAATACCATTCAGCTTTATTCCCTAACAGCTTATTTAGAATATAATGCATTATGAATCTTCACTATGCAAAACATTCACACAGATTTCCTTTCATGAATAAACCCTCTACTTAATTTTTAATATAATATGATTTGCGAGATTTCAATTTCTTTAAAACCTTCAGCAACCCTGCTATGGCATGAAGGATATGTGCCTGTTTTCTCACAACAATGAGGTAAATTTGCCATTTAAAATATTTTCCCAAAGGTCACCTTGAACTAACAACAACAAAAAGCCCCCCACTGATATTCAGTATCTGTGTGACTGTCTCTGAACTATGAGCAAATAAATCAGCCATGTTACCAAGTACAAAGCTCCTGAAGATTGTTAAGATTTATTTTCAGGTGCCAGTGAGACTAAACAAAGATTGTAAGGAATGAAACAAATGGAAGGAAACTCAGGGAACAAATTAATACATTGAGCCATTATCTTAACAGCAGTATTCCCTACAGAACAAAGTAATGAAACTATCAAAAGGCACTTCTCAAAGCAACAACATTTTTGCATGTCAAAAAAAAGAATTAACCTAGAATAAATATATAAATAACAGCATGTTCTGTGTTAAGCCAGTAACAAAGAAACCCCTTAGTGCAGTAAAACAAAGTCCTGTCAAATCCCCATTTTTTTACAAAGAGGCATGAAGATCCTTTCACAATGGTTTAAACTGTATTTATAGTAACAGAGTGAAGACTTGAGATAAAAGTCAGAAAGATTAAAGTCAAAGCCCCAGCTCCACATGAGTTATGGTTTTGATTTTTATTCTCATTGTGGTCTACAAATATTAAGACAGAAGATACTTCCATGTGATTATGGGATCCTCTGAGACTCTACAACCTTAGAAGAGCAGATAAAACAGATGAAAATGCATCTGGTCTGGGAGCAGACTCCATATTAAATGGCAATGCGTAAAGTAACAACCACAACTGCAGAAAGACGAGGGGGAGGGGAGGAGGCTGAGGCTGAAGGCTGAAATTTCTGCAACTGATGCAGGGCAGGGGGGAAAAAAAAGAAAGAAAAAAAAGATGTGGTATTACTGTTTTAAAATGGCAGCCTGTTAATAATCACTGCATTCCTGAAAATACAGGGAAAGTATACCACCATCCCTTCTTTCCCAAACTAAGCAAGCCTGCCACAGACAATCGTTACATACTTCTGCAGAAAACTGGTAGAGCTCGATAGCTGCATCTCTATCTAAACCAAAATCCCTGAATTGCCACTCAGAGTTGATGGATCTGGAGACCATATACTTTTCTCACAAAGGAAGAAAACAAAACAAAAAACAAAATTCTGTTGTTGGCTGGGAGTTCTGAGTTACTCTGGAAGGATTTGTTCTTCCATATACATTATTCTTAAAAATGAATACAGAGCTACATTGAACACAGCTTTTGGTCACAGTTTAAAAAATCTATTTGGCGTTTCCTCCCCCTTGTTATCTTCTCCTTTAAGATAATCACTCCCTTTCTCACACATTCCAGTGCATGTAATGTACACTGTAGGAATTGGAAGGCTATTCTTTATGTTGATTTGGATAGTCTCTCTTGAGTTCATATATTGCATCAACCACATACTGAGTTGTATATTTTTGGTCCACCCTTAGTGTTTGCTTTTGAAATCAGACATTTGGTTTAACATGTAATGAAGAAAGGGTCAAAGTCCTCACCAAAAGCAAGCGCAGCGAGGGACAGCGTAAAATATGTAACGATAGTGTTCAGACCACAAAGATGCTAAGAAAAAGAAAGTATTCCTTTCTCATTGAGTATAAATTGATATCATCGACTATAAGAGTAAAAGTATTTTTCATGCAAGTTTGGAGGAGATTTGAAGTCTCTATGCATTCATGTAATCATAAAGAAAGCATGAAAAATGTCACTATTACCCAGATAGATCCATTTCTCTTTCATTCACAAAGTAAGTTAGGAATAATTGAAAGTCACTTTTACACATCACAAATTTCTAAAAAAGATATTTCTAGTACAATTACATGCTATTTTACTCAGTATTTTATTTCAACTGTAACATTTTGAACACATACACATTGGTACAACTACCAGGGGAAAAATAACTTGAACCAAATTGAAAAATTACCATAACTACTAGTTCAATATGTCTGGTTAAAATAGAGACATCTGGTCTACCATTAATTCTTTTGTGTTGATGATTCCTAGTGTGTCTTTCCCAATCAATGGACTTTGCCAGAGAAAAATACAACTTTTAACAAAAAACCGTGGCTCAGAAATCTATTCCAAGATTTGTCAATACAGATATATGATGATTAGATCAAACAAAGCACAGTACGTTGAAGAATAGTAGTGTATACTGATTGAACACAAATGGTTAGCTTTAAATTCCATCGGAATAATGTTATTAAATAATTCTCTGCAGGCAGATATGGCTAATTCGTGACTCATGGTTTAAAAATATTTATAAATTGACACATTGTTCACTCATTTAAAATACATACACAGAAGCTCTATAATAATACTTGATTGCTACTCCCAGGACCCTGAATAATAATGCATTTTCAGAAGCCTTGCACTCCCCCACACAATTCTGAATTAATGGCTGAGCAAACAATAAGTAATGTACTCTGCCCTGGCAAACATTCAGTGAAAACATCAATCCGGCATCTACTTAACACTTACTGCTTACTTTTCACATATTCTTCGCAAATAAGTTTTTCCTCCCAGACTCAGTTCGTTAGACAATGACTATCACCTGCCCATTCATCCACAGAGAGTGAGTGACTCTGTGATTAACACGATTACAGATGAGGGGAGAAATCATAACATACACGACTACAAATTAAGAGATGAAGTAAAGGGGCCCGGCCACTTGTGCTACCAATAACTAGACTGCAATTAAAAAGGACCAATTAACTAAAACCCTTTGCTAGAATCCAGAGACATACCAGTAAGGCCCTTCAACCAAACTCAGATAATTACTTTTGACAAATGTTCTCCTTGAGCATGATGTAGTTATTCCAAACCATTAAAAAAAAATAGACCACAGAGTAAAACAACCTTTACAAAGCCAACCCAACAAAATGTCCTGGGGTCTCCCCCCCACCCCCACCCCTCTACCCCTGCTGCATGCAGTCTGCTCTCTTTTGGCCAATTTATAACAGAGACTAAGTTGGTGAATAAATATTTAATTTATGCAGCCAAAACCCCGAAAGACTGGGCTTCAAATGTAATGCCTTGCATTCCCTTGAGACACACTGTACCGAAATATGCTTTTAAAAAAATCCATTTACAGCTGTCCTTTAAAAGAAGAAGAAAAAAAGAAAAACCCACACATACACATGCATCAAACCGAAGACGCCGACGCCCCTCTGCCAACCAGCATTTCTATAGAGACATTCTTTCGATGATTAAAACGTAAGCTCCGAAAGGTTAAAGAAAAGGAAAAGCAGCCAAGTAACACCGCCCAGGAAGCCAGCAGTAAAACATACCTAGCTGTACACTCTTAATAACCTCCCGCTACAAATGACACCGACCCAACTTCACCAAACACACACACATTCCCGACACACACTCACAAATTGCACACACGTGCACAGAATGTATACACAAACATCAAGCAGAGCACAATACCTACAAACGCGAACTTGATCAACACGAAACATGCACGTATCAGTGTGCATACATTAGACACACGACACGATACACAGAAACGTAACGACCTAGCCCACATGCACACTCCCCACAAGTCCGTGTCGGACACACACCGTGCATGCACGTGTAAAATGTATGAACTCACAAACGCCGAACATACACACAGACCGTGCACTGAGAGTTATTGATGAAATTCCGGGGGGTGGAGGGGACGGGAGGGAGTGGTAATTGCCACACAAAGGTCTCCGGAGCGGCAGAGAGGGAAGTGGAGCGGGGCCGAGCGCTCGAAAATTCACCCGTGGAGAAGGCACAGCCGAGCCCCGACAGCGAAGTACGGGGAGAAGTGTCCCGGGCGCGGCGGGCGCGGGGCTGCCCGCGACGATCGCTGCGCCCGTCCGCGCGCGCACGCATACACACGGGGGCCCCCGGGCGAGCCCACTCCCGCAGAATAACAAAGAGCAGGAGCCCGGCGAGCGGGCGGCGGCTCCGGCTGCAAGTGGCCGTCTCCGCGGCCGCGGGTCGGCGCGGGGCGAGCGGCGGGGCCGGCGGGACGCGCGGGCGGCGGGCGGGGGGCGGTACGTACCAGGCGGGCAGCCTCGGCCCAGGTGCGGTCCTTCTTCCTCCTCTTGTCTTTCATGTTTGCATCTCATTGATGGTTCTGATGATGACGTGGGGGATTCCACGGGGCGCTCGGGGTTCGGGCGCGGAGACAATGACCCAGTGACCCGGTGACCCGCACTCGCTGCGCGGGGGGAGGCGCGCGGGCGGCGGCGGCGGGTGGGAGGGAGGCGCGAGGGGGTGGGGCGCGCGGGTGGGGGGCGCGCGGGCGGCGGCGGCGGCGCGCGGCGGGCGGGCCGGGGGCGGGGGCGGCGCGGCGGCGGCGGGGCCGGGGCCGGGGCGGGGGCGGCGCCGGCCGGGTGCGCTCGCGCGGGGCTCGCACTGCGCCGCCGCCGCGGCCGCCGCGGTGACAGCCCCGGGGACGCTCCGTGCGGCCCGGCTCGCAACAATACACTCTGACGTCACGGGGAATGGCGACGCGGCCGCACACTCGCCGCGCTCACACTCGCCGCGCTCACACTCGCCCTCTCGCGCGCGCACACCCGCGCACACTAGCCGCGCGCCCCCCACTCCAGCCACGCCCTGAGACACTCGGGAGACCCCTCTCCCCGCAGCTCTACCTCCCCGGTCCACGGGGCGCTGCCGGCCCGCGGCCGGGTGTCCCCGTCCCCGCCGGGGCCGAAGCCGCGGGCGCCGGGGTCTTTGGAACTTGTGACCGAGTCGGCTCCGCAACTCGACGCCGCCGTCCTGAGCGCTCACACTCACACACTCACACACTCACGGGCGCTCTCCGGCACTCACATTCCGTACACCCCTCTGCTGGACTCTTTTAACCCTTTTCGGTTCGGCTGGACGGCTTCCCGGAGCCTTGTGGAAAGGGCACAGAACCAGTCTCTTCTGTTAGGAGCCGGTATCGAAGGTGTAACTTGACAGCGTGGAGCCACCTACAGCCTCTTAGACAATGCGAGACCGGGGGGCCGTGGCGGCGGGTCGGCGCCGCGCGGTGCCTCGGCCCCGGTTATTTCCAAATTGCGTGCAGTCATCAGCGTCAAACATGCTGCCTATGTAAACAAATGCACCGCTTACGCTCGCTTGTTTTTAAAATTATTTATAATTGTCAGGCTTGGGATGCACGAAGATTTGAATTGTTAGTCTTGTTAGCGAACTACCAAAAAAAAAAAAAAACTGTGTGAAGACTTGAAAGTTTATTGTAGCCGTTCCAACTTCTTAGATCGCTGGTGAATTGTGTAGGTCAATAAAGTTATTGTTAAACAAAGAAAGAAATGGCTCCATGACCTACACAGTAATTATATGTGTATTTGTCTTGAGTATCTAAAAAACAAAAAGGGCACTCCTGCTGGATTATTTATGTAAGGTTATTTCCTGAATATAAAAATAATGGTATGTAAATAGTACTTTGTGTTTTTTTGTATACATTATCTCATTTGATCTTCAAAACATTGCAGTTCAACATATTTTTCACTCTACTGAACAAATGAGGAAATGAAGCTTAAAACATTACATTGTATCCAAGGTCTCCTGCTAAATCAGTGTTAAGAATCAAGTTTACATCTTTTGACCCTAATCCTATGTTTTTTCTATTATTCTAAATGGCAATGCTTAAAGATAAATACTCCCAACTAGAAGTGAACTTACATCTAATGCCAAGACATTTGTCTAAGAATGAGAACAATTATAGTAAGGCGATTCCTTTGAGAGCACAGTCGAATGACTGAAGTAATAAAGATGTTTGGTTACCAAAATTTAAGCAGAAGCAGTTCATAATCATAATGAGCTGGTTATGCTAATTCTTTAAAATATTTGCTTTATTAATTCAGCAGAATAAGGGAAAGCTATGCATCAGTTTAAGGAACTATCAAAAGATTATTTCCACTTTTCCTTCTTTCTTTTTTTTTTTTAATGGATTTGAAGAACACACTAAAGATATCCCTAGGGAGGAAATTTACACATGCAATTTGCATAACTCTATCCAGGTGTATTATATTTTTACTGTACATTTTGAATATATTAAATTTTGATTCACATTCACATCTGCTTTTATTTTCAAGAATTTTTATGGCAAAAGTAATGGACATATTTTCAAAGTATTCTTATCCTAACGTTTCTTCTCTATTCAGAAAGAGCTATTTTAAGCAATCAGACCATAACATATAATTTGTTATTTTCTGTGAAACAGTTCTTAATAAGAAGTTTCTTACTAAAGTAAGAGATACACATTCAGTTGCTTTGCAGTTATTTGTTATTCTTTGGTTATAACTTTGGTTATTAGAATATATCATCTCATTTAAACATGTAAATTAATTTTTTAAACTGAAACAGCAATCCTTCTGCACTCATTCTTTGACAGAGATCCAAGTATAAATAATCAATGTTAGGAACTGACTCTGTGAATCTACCTCTCTTTTGGGATATTTGAATATAAATAGCCCCCAGCTGGTAAGTCTGATTAAAGACTTGTTAAACATTCTGTGCCAAAATAACATATTTTACAGAGCACCAGAATAAAGATGGGCCACCATTCCAGAACAGCTGTTGCTGTTGTTTTATCTGTTTCTTCTACATGTATTTGTGTATATCCAGCCATACTTTCCCTTATGACTCACTCAATCTCAATATGTATTTGTGGTGGAAGGACGGACTATATGACTCAATTATAGATTTTTATAACTTGGTAAATCACATGAATGTCTTTTTCAAAAGAGGTAGAAAGTGATGAATGTCACAAGACATATTCAAGTCAAGTTATATGAAAATAAGAGAAATAACTCTGCTGAAGAGATTAAAAGAAGGCTTTAAGAAAGAGATGTCCTTTGAAATGGGATTTGAAAGATGGTAGAATTTGAACACTTGAATGTGTAAGAATGAAGAGAAGCTTTTCTGATATGAGTGCAATGCAAGTCAGGGCAATTTAGGACTAGGAAAGTATTTAAATAGATAGGTGACACCTACCAGGTGCTGCAAGAAGTTGTTTAAATTTCATATAAGATCATATGTATTTCAAGAACCCTTCCTTTAAATGAGGAGAGGAATAACTCAAAGCACACAGGTTTCAGTTTAAACTACCATCCACTTCCTGTTCTGAGACCCCCTTCCCAATTACACAGCAATGGGGATAGTGCCAGACAGAGTCTATTTAATCGGCATAGAACAAACAGCCCCTTCTCTGAGTTCCCCAGCTTGCTTTCTTCTATTCTTGAATTTAGGTTTGGAACCCAGCAGTTCAAATTCCTGTTGTGCCTGCTTCCTTGTGTCAACTCCAGCAGATTTTTTCATTTCCTGGGATGTTACTTTGTTTTAGATTATAAGATGTTTAACAATTGATGAACACTCAATACAGAGCAAACTGGAACAGTTTTAAATGGCAGTTAACCTAAGGCAAAATAGAGGTGGTATTGTCCTGGAAAAGGGTTAACATTGATAGGAGATTCCACTACTAGGAAAAGAGAGGCTTAAGAATTCAAAGACAGAAGTTGTGCCCTGACTAGTCTGTCAGAAAATATAATCAAAGTGTTGACCAAATATGGGAAAGTGTAGTCAGGAATAAGGGCCTGGAATTGCTTTTATTGCCATCGCACACACCCACCGCATGTGGAAGTCTGGAGTGAATGGAAGACTCTTCCACCCCTCCCCCATACATGCCTACCAGCAGGCACAACACAGAGCAGAAGGTGGGGTGAGGAGGGAGTCATAAAAGTTGAGGGGAGGGAATGCAGGCAAGCGTGGCTGGGGAGATAGAAGAAGTCTTAGGTGGTTTTCATGACCATGCAACATGAGTTTTATTTCTGCAATATATTTATCATGCATGAACCGAAGATCTCTGAATTCTACAAATGAGAAATTTAATAATCTTATTTTGCTTGATCAATTAGGAATTTCCATGCAAATGGTCAGCTTGTCTCCTTTGTCCAGTACCCAGTTCACAACATTTCCAGCACTAAGTGAATTACTTGTCATAATCTAGGGCACGGTAAACATTTACTGAGTAAAAGGTAAAGATCGAAAAGTTAGTTATGTAATTCTTTTATTGTAAGTACAATAAAAGTTCATTCAATCGAGATATATTTCCTTTTCCCCCCTCCTAATAGCAAAATGTCTTGGGGGTTTTCCCTCCCTCTTCTATATTTCACTGAGCAGTTCAGTAGTAATACAAAGTGAAGTGAAATAAAGCCAAATATCAGTGCTAATTATGTTTAGTCATACATTACGGGTGGAGCTTCTAATTGCTAGTACATTTTGACCTTTTCTCTCTATTCCGTTCTTATATATCCTATGCAACTCACTTTTCAACTCTCTCAACATATTCAGGTAAAGTCCGTTTACACTACGAATATAAACATTAGCAGCACTCCAGGAACATCCAGAGAAGTACCTCAATAATATTCTCTGAGAATAATTGCATCTAAAGTCGTGACAGTTCTTCCACCAGGAAACAAATGGATTGACTGTGATTACTTTGTTTTTTACTTGAATTCTACAGTAGTTCAATATTTTAAGATTTCAGTGTACTATAATTATAAAGATATATAGGTAAAAAGGAAAAAAATCTTGTACATTTTTTCCATAACTTTTTGTGTAGCTGATTTTATTTGCATTGCCAAAGTGTATAGTTTTCTTGTTTTAGTCGATCAGAGCTAAATGATCAATTTTTAAAGATTGCTCATGTTTTAATTCTCTGGTCAATTTGTATTACTATTACATTTCAGTGCACTAATTAACAAAATAAGTTTTTTCATGTTATTTCCAGACCCTTTAGCACAAAAACTTGGAGACAATAACCAGATTCTAAAGCATTCTTAAATCTGAGAAGAAATAAAATAAAGTGACACAATGTTTTTCTCTCTTTCACTTTCTTAAATTGCTCTTTTTTCTGCTTTATCTGTGTACTTCCTTTGTGAAATAACAAACTCTGTCTCTGAGTAGAGCCCTTCATTCAAGAATTTACCTTTTCCCCCTTTAAACCCTTAATTAGGCATAGAGAACACAGTCTGATTTATGGCCTTGTGTTTAACAGGGCTCACACTTAATCCATTACACAAAGAGGGATACACATATTCCTTAACAGCACCACTCATTAAGTTTATACAGAATGAAAAAAAACCCTCTTAGGAAATGTAAATAAAGCTTTGCTTGATACTATCATCTTATGCATATGTAATGTGATCAGAATATCAACACTGCAGTGTAACAGCTTTTTGCTTATTTTCAAAACTACAAATTAGATTCCTCTAGGTAAACTCTAATTCAGTCCCACATTTAGTGGATGAGAAGGAAAATTACATGCTGCTAAATTCATCTTTGTGTGTAAGGAATGTTCTTAGTTCACAAAGAAGAAGACTAGAATTCTGATTACAGCTACTGTCTCAGGCTCTGTAATTCAAAAGAATCTTGGCCTCAGTTTTCAGGTTTACCAAAAGGTTAGCATTTGTGATTGAGAGCCCCCAAAAAAAGAATTTTGGAGGAATCACCAGAAAGTAATTTATTTTAGTGATTTTTCACCTCCCTGCTATTTTAAGTTATAGCATAAGGTATACAAAGCATACATTGCAGGCACTAATCTAGCAGTGGAACATCCATCCTCTCCATTCCAGGCATAGCACCAAAAGCTCAAAGGGAGATATAAGGCTATTCTGCAACTTTTACAAGGATGAATTGAAGTGATGGGGAGATAGGGCTCTTTTTGTAGCTGAAGAATTCCTATTGCTTTCCCATTGAGTTTATTGCAGGAGACATGGTGGATCATCTTAGCCAAAAACCTTCCAGTAACCATGGGGTGACATGATTGATTGGCTAAATAGCAGGAATAACTGGATCTTTTAGGAGCCCATTGTAGCCATGGAAATGCCATCTGATTATCGACTGGTTTATGTGATGAGAGAAAAGAAGTGTGTGTGTGTGTGTGTGTGTGTGTGTTAACACTGAAGAAAAGCAGCAGCATTATATTTCAGAAAGGAGAACAACGTCTCTGCAGTATCTGAATTCTGTCCAGAATTTTCATAGTCTCAGTGAGGCTTGGAGTCCTGTGGGTGGAGCTAAGTGTATTTACCTTTTGTGTGAGAAGGGAGATACAAAAAAAGAGATTCTTGCTCACCTACTACTCCCCCTTACTTTCTACCACTCTATCATCACATTTAGGCAAGGTATCCCCAAGGAAAATGATCAAAGATAGTTATGACATTTAGATGTCAAAATAAGGAATCATGCATTTTAACAATACCTGGGTTGAGTTACTGGTAAGAATTTTGATCAATGTGCATTTCTTAGTTGAAAATTCTTTTTCTACTAAGTCTCTGGAGACTTTCTCTTCTTTTTTAGACCTAGAGGTGGTTAACTCTGTAGTAGATCCAAAATGTCTAGATCCCAATTCTTCTTCCTAACCATAATCATTCATTTAATTTCCATTTCATAAAATTACTTCCTTCTTTTTCTCTATTTGTGGGTTTATTGCTGAGTTCTCCATTCAGGCAAGAAGTATTTTGCTTGGCAAAACTTTTTAATTTTTAAAAAAGATTTCTATGTTTTAATTTAAGGTATAATTAACAAAAATAAAAAATGCATATATCTCAAATGTTCTATTCAGTGACTTCTGATCATTGTATGCACTTCAGCAACATTTACAAAATACAGAACATCTTCATCATCCCCAGAATGTTTCCTTATGCTATTTCCACTCATTCCCCACCCCTTACAGAAATAGATGCTTTCAGACTTAAAACATGATAGATGAGTTTGGCCTGTTAATAAACTGTTTCTATTCTTCCCTGCCCAAAGCTTGTCTATTCATTTTTTGTAATAGTGTCTGGTATCCCTAAAGAGGTCCAATTTGTTATTTTTTCCTCTTATAAATAGGGCTTTTAGCATTGTTCAATATTTCTTATCTTTTATTTATAAGTGTTGATATTTTTGATGCTTTTTAAAATGGTATTTTAATTTTATTTTTGTATTATTTGCTGATGATAAATAAAAATGAAATTGGTTTTGGAATGTTGATTTTGTATATTGTGATCTTTCTGAATTCACTTATTGTTATTGTAGTTTCAGGTAGAGTTGCAATGTCTATAATTATGTCATTTATAAAGAATAGCAGTTATACTTCTTTTCTGATGTAATGCATTTTATTTATTTTTTTCTTGCTTTATTGCACTGGCTAGAACCTCTAGAAAAGTTCTGAATATAAATTTTAAGAGTAAACACACTTACCCTCTTCCAAAATTTTGGAGTAAAGAGATTCATGTTTCACTTAGGTAACAGGTTAGCTGTATGATTTTTGTAAATTCTCTTTTTCTGACTGAAAATTTCTCTTCTTTTCCTAGAAGGCTAATAGTTCCTTTCTTTGTCCTCTGTGGGTGACTTAAATTGTATCAAAAACTTTTCTGCATCTATTAAGATAACAAGAGGATTTTAAAAATTATTTTGTTAATATTGTGTTTTACATTGATTGATTTCTAATGCTAAACTAAGTTTGCACTTCTGTAATAAACCCCAGTTGATCTTTTAATTGTGCTTTTATATGCTGCTGGATTCATTTTTCCTGTTATTTTGTTAATGATTTTTGTCTTTATGCTTATGAAAAATATTGGTCTTCAATTTTATTCTTGAAAATATATTTGAGATATCTTAGTATCATGGCATTGATGAATTCATAATACAACTTGGACAGTTTCTTCTGCCCTTGTACACCAAAATATTGAAATAACTGTTATTGAATTAGTGTTATTTTTTTCTTAAATATTTGGTACAATTTATTGTTAAAACCCCCAAAATGGAGCTATAATTGTGTGTGTGTGTATGTGTGTAAATGTTTTGACAGTAAATTCAATTTCTTCAGTGTATCAAAAGCTACTCATTAATTCACTCTACTATTTCTCTAAATTCTACTTTATTAAAGTTTTATCAGTTTTATTGAGTTATAATTGCATACTACAAATTTACTCAATGTAACCGTACAGTTTGATAGTTTTTTCATAAATTTATAGTTATGCAACCATCAGTTTAACCCAATTTTAGAAACCTCTGATCAGCCCCCAAAAGTTCCCTCATGCTCATTTGAAATCAAAACCCACTACTACCTGCAGGACGAGGATCACACACATCTAGCTTCTTCTGCCCAGGACAATCTATTTTCTATTTGCCCATTTTGCAGCATGTGTCAGTAGTTTGTTTCTTTATAATTCTATGTAGTGTTCCACAGTATGAATATATATATATGTATGTATATATATGTATATGTGTATATATATATATATATATTTGTTTATCCATTCACTAGTTAAAGGACATCTGGAATGTTTCTAGTTTTTAACAATTATAAATAATACTGCTATGAATATTTGTATACAAATCTTTGTGTAGGCATATGTTTTCATTTTTATGAATACCTATAAATGGAATTTCTATATCTTATTAAAATATGCTTAAATTTTCAAACTGAGTTCTTATTTTAAGTATATGTTTATATTTTGAAGGAACTGCCAAACTGGTTTCTGAAGTGGCACTATATTCTTTGGTGAAATGTGCATTCGAATATTTCACCCACTTTTTATTGTATCATTTATTTTCTTACTGAGTTTTGAGTACTTTATATACTCTTCTTATGAGTCCTTTATCAGACACATGCATTACAGATATTTTTCTCTCAGAAATGACTTATCTTTTTAGTCATTTAATGGTGTCTTTTGGAGAGCAAAAGATTTCAACTTTTATAAAAGCCAATTTATGATTTTTCTTTTATGTAGTATCCTTATGATATCATAGCTGAGAAATCTTTCTTTAACCTAATGTCACAAATCTATTACTTACATTTTCTTCTAAAAGTGTTTTAGTTTCACCTTGCAAATATGTTTAAATGATCAATTTTGAATTGTGGGATATTATGTATGGCTGAGGTAAAGATATTGGTTTATAATTTTTGGCATGTAAATATCTAAATATGTAAATTATTCTAGCACTGTATGTTCAGGAAAAAAGTCTTCAAATGGAATGTCTTGGCACATTTGTTGAAAATCAATTCACCACAATTATATAGGCATTTTTCTGGGTTGTCCATTAGGTTGCATTTATATGTGTATGTGTTTACACCAATATCACACTGTTTTGATTACTGTAGCATTATTGTAAATTTGAAATCAGGCAGCATAAAGTCTCCAATTTTGTTTTCCTTTTTTGAAGTTGTTTCAGTTACTCAAGGTTCTGCAGCTTTTCCCTAAGTGTTAGAATCAGCTTATTAATTTCTGTCACAAAAGGAGGAGGCTGCTGGTATGCAGTCTGTATTAAATCCTTCCATTGTCTTCATACTTGTGTTATTTTTTTATGAGAGACCAACAGTAGTGTTAATCATTCTTCCTCTGTTCATAAGAAGTGGTTTTTTTTCTTCTGGCTACTTTAAATTTTTGAAAAATTATTACTGACTTTGGCTGATTTTGTTATAGAGTTCTTTGATTTAGTTTGCTTCTGGTTTCTTATTTGGGGGTTTGTTGAGCTTCTTGTATCTAAATTTATAGTTTTCACTAAATTTGGAAATATTTCAGCCATTATGTCTTCAAAAGGCCTTTCAGCTTAGTACATAACAACCAACACTCTCCCTACTAACTGGACATCTCTAAGGAAGGAATAATGTCTTTATTGCCAGCATTGTACACCATGAATAACCCAGGGCTTAGTACATATGAGTTGACCAATATCTGATTGAACTAATACATGAATTTCCAAACAACAATAGTGGTATTTGTTCTACTTATTTATTTTGGTTAAGCAGTGTGTCTATACTGACTAGAAATAACTAAGTGATTATGTACCACCAGTTTGGATTAATATAATTCTCAGGCTTGTTTAATTAAGTCCCACCATCTCATGCCAGAACACTCTCATATACCTTCTCTATTATTAGTTGTATTTCTTTTCACTACCCCTCCTGCATTTAAAAGGAGCAGAAAAAAGGGAAAAAAAAGTGAGGGATAAAGTTGTGGAAGGGAGAGGTGAAGAGAGATGCACTTGACCTCTCCTTTTCAGTGCTTTAATGATCACTATGGAATTTTCCGGTCTTCACACCTACAAGGCTGCACTTGAGGAAATTTTATTGACTTATTTTAGGTCAAATATTAGTCCGTGTTAAGGATAATGCATATGTGGAAATGAGTGGTGGTTCTTGGGATTATGCCAATTTTAGCAGCAGCCAACATTTATTGAGTACTTATTATGCCATAGGGGCTATTATAAGGATTTGTCCTGGTATTTGCAAAAGCATTATAAGTTCTATAAGATTGTTTTACTTTTTTATGGATATGGGAGCTAGATTGCAGAGAGACTAAGTAAATTACAAAAGCTTGTACAACTTGCAAGTCACAGAGCTAAGACAAGACTTAGACATTCTTGTCACAGTGTCTTGTACCTCTTCCAGCTAAGCACACTGCAGCACCATAGTGGACATTTTCCTAGTATAACTTAATTTCCTTTTTTGTTAAAAGTGAAAATAAGCCTACATTCACCATTTATTATATTTATGGTTTTGCTGAAATAAAGGTACCACAAAGAAAGATACTGATTCCACTAAATTATGGACCTAATTTATCCAAAAACATTTGTAAAAGAAGCGTGTGCCTCCCTGTTGTCTTCACAGTTGTGTGTGGATATGTATGCTTTTTTCCCCCTAAATTTAATGTTTATTATATTTTTTCCACTACCCAACATGTGCTTAACTGCCTTAGGACTTTTGAGACCATCACTTTTAAAATAAAGTATTTTAGGACAGTTTTAGATCTTTATTTTATTTTTTCAGCTTTTAATTGTATTTTTAATTCAATTTATTGGCACGACATTGGTTAATAAGATCACATAGGTTTCAAGTGTACATTTCTATGACACATGATCTGTATATTGCATTGTGTGCTGACCACTCACAGTCAAATCATCTTCCATCACCATGTGTTTGGCTCCCTTTACCCTTTACTACACCCCACCGCCTACCCTCTGCTACACCAGCTACAGTAGTAGCCACCATACTATTGTCTGTGTCTATGAGTTTCGGTTTTGTATCCCACATATGAGTGAAATCATATGGTTTTTAGCTTTTTCTGATTAAATTATGTTGCTTAGCATAACATTGTCAAGATTTTTAGAAAAATTACAAAGGCATACAGGTTGCTTAAAGATGGCACTCTTGAGGTCAATATTGAAGTTAAATCTTATACAAGCAATTTGGATTCATACAAACAAAATGTTTTGGACACATGTGTCTCTGTGCGCTGGTAGTTCTCCAGTCTTCTACTCTGACTTTGCCTACTGAGTTAATGATGTACATACTTGGTTATAAAGAGAGAAAATATTCCAAATAGCTTACCCAGTTAAAATCCAGCACCAAAAAGCATATATTGTGAAAATAAATGATGGGTCTTTATTGTCCTGATGGTATAAAACAAAACAAAACAAAACAAAACAAAACAAAACAAAACAAAACAAAACAAAAAGCACTGGGAAGATAGATCAGTAGCCAAATGAACTTCGAATACTTTGGAAGTCAGTTGTTCTTTCCCAGCATGCAGTAGAATTGCAGGCTACTTTCGATACAGCAGCTCGCCATCAGTAGTCCCTGGAGCCAGAGGTAAAAGTGTCAGGAAGAACTGAAGGGAAAAATGTATATGTATATTCTGCTGCCAGAAATTCTTATTATCCCAGCATTTTCATATCCCAACAGATAGGAATCAGCCTCTTGCCCTAAACTTTGTAGCTATAGCACGAAGTTTATTTATACTATTTCACCGCCCCCCACCCCGCAAATGGATGAAATAACTTTTTCCTTTCTAATAAAAAGTAACGTGCCTTGGAATGATTGTATCTATAAAATTTTAAACCGCAAATGCCCAATATCGAAACAACAAAAACCTATCCACATTCATTTTGCAAGGCAAGTCACTTCTATTTAAAAGCAAATAAAACAGCATTGGCTCAAGCTCTCTACTGCCCTATAGCTTTAAAACACATTGGATAATGAAAGGTTAGGGTGATGTCTATCTCCGAAAGCACTGCACCCCATCCTTGAATATACAAGTAACACAAATGGAAGAGTAGGCACAGCCATAACGGTGAGTTCATAAAACCCACTTCAGAGTCCAAATCAGTGTCAACAAATTTCTTTCCTGTGGAATGTGCTCCTTTAGTATTCTGTTGGCTTGTTGGCTAGTTCATTAATATTTTACAGCAGAAAGTAAATGTCTTGAGATTCTGAAATCATCACAAAGTGCCTCAGCTTCCCTCTATGGGTTATTATAATGTCATCAAAATCCTTTGGTATATGTATAGAAGCCTCCTTACAGGGAATGGTTTCTATTCTCAGTTTATACATATGCAGAAGGGAGAAAACCTGTAAAATTCAACTTTAATGCCATTGAAGATTTGGAAGGCTGTTTTGGAAATCTGTGTGCATTTTTGTCTTCAGGATGGTTCCCATGGTGAAGGGTATTCAGCACCTTTTTTTTTCAGGGACAAGTCAACCCTCTTGAGTTTTTCATCTTTTTTATCTGGCCTCCTGTTTACAAATTGATAAAGAAAATATTAAAATGGAATGAATATAAATAGCAGATGCAGAGTATATTTTGCCAAGAACACAGAATGTCTTAGAACTGGTTTCTAGAGAAAAATACTTCTTGACATTTGTTACTCAGTGAAGAGTCCATTCCAGCTGTAGCTGAAACTCTTGGATGTATATATACAGATTGAAGTGGGAAAGTAAGGCAAATATCAGGAAAATTTTTTTCAAATAGTGTCTTCATATGACAGAAGCCCAATAATGACTTGCTGAATAAAAATGATATTTGGGAAACAGTAGTGAAAAATTAAACTTTTTCATACTAGATGGATGCCAAAAAGTTTCATTTGGAAACTTTTTACCTTAAAAGTGTTTTTTTATTCTTCACCCTAGGACATTTTTTCATTGCCTTTTTAGAGAGAGGAAGGGAGAGAGAGACACGTGTATGCAAGAAAGAAGCATGGACTGATTGCCTCCAGTATGTGCCTGGATGGGGGATGGTATGTGCCTAGACCAGGGATCAAACCTGCAGCCTAGCTATGTGCCCCTACTGGGAATCAAACCTGCAACTCTTCAGATAATGGGATGACACCCCAACCGAGACGCACTGGCCAGGACTACCTTAAAAATGTTTAAACAAAACTAAAAGCTGGATGAATGAACACGTGTTTTGTCCACTTAGATTAAAAAATTGTTGTTACTTTTGTACTTGCTCTGTGGGTGTGTTTGTATCCTTATGTGTAAATAGCTTTAGCTATAAATTTGCAAGTTTGTGGTAAGGACCTATTTTCATGTCCTGTTCGTGTGGGGTGAAGTCTTTGTGTACCGTTAGCCTCAGGGAAGACCTAGAGGGTACCTACATGGTCAAGTGTGGTGGCCTTGCAACATGTTTATCTAAGCCCACACCCCAGAAAGTTAAAAATATTATCAAAATAACTACATGTACTCCTATACTGCTGTACACTGTATTAGTAGAGTAGTAAATTTATATATTGTCAAACATACTAAAACACAATATAAAAAGAAAGTTTTAAATATTAAATAAGACATTCTTGGTATTTTTTCATTTAATTTATTATTGATTACTTGTACTAAATATTTTTGTTCTTGAAATATCAAAAAATCAATGTTTCCAGTGAGAGCACTATAATGAAAAATATCTTATTTTGAAAAAACTAGTTTAACTTTAAAACAACTTACTAATTAAATTAGAAATAAAACTAATTTAGTTCAAAATTAGATTTACTTTCAGTACTGTTTCTAATAACCATATAACTGAAAAAAAATAAACAAAAAAACTTCACAATGGTACAAAAACTAATAGGAGAAAAGTTTCATTGGCTGTTCTGACTAAATGATGATATACATATTCAACTATATTCTCCAATAATGAAAAAGATTTGTTGAAGTTTAGCTAATATATCTCCATCTTCCCCAGTGCCAATTGGTTGCATTAGCAAACTAATTGGAAGATAGTGAATTTTAATTATAATAGAAAATTGACTAAACATAAATTTCTGAAATTCTTCATTTGGAAAATGAACAAGTTAAGAAATTCGGTTTCCAAGTTTTGCTTTTGTTTTAATTTAACCAAGCATGAAAATCTTTTCTTTAAATTTTAAATAATACCATTTCAGCAACAAAATACACTTAATGATTATAACATTCCAAATACCCATTTTTTAATGTTCTCTTTCATTCTATGAAATTCTTTTGCAATGGCAGCCATTACTGTAAAATAGATATTTGTCCTTAATTTTTCTTAATTATTGTAAACCCTATTTGTCCCTTAAAAGCCATAACAAAGGATATTTATTTTTATGTTAATATCTGTAGCTACCATACTGTTGACAGCCATGGATTATGATATAAAAGTTTTTGCAAAATTGGAAGAACAGATGTATCTTTGTTTTTAAAAAAGTACATCTTTAAGCTCAATGATTTTTAAGTATTTCACAATTGAATAATCTTCAAAGTCTTGCACAGTACAAAGCTTTTTGTGGTCACTCCTGATTTCTTTACAAGGTACTCTAAAAATTCTACTATTTAAGATCATAAATCCCATCAGTCCATTTCTTCACAGTACACTGAATGACTTGAAACTGAATCAGTGACTCAGAGAGCTGCTGTCGGGTCCTTCTTGTTCCATAACTTCTTTTCTCCTCTTCCTGCAAGACACCTAATATTCTCTTCATGACATACACACCTGTCATTCTGTGTTAAAAGTAAGAAAGTATGTATTTTTTCTATTTTATTGCTTTTTTTTCAGAAAAGATTCTAAATCCAGACAACCTAATAGGCTTACACTGAACTTATTATTAAATAAAGGGGATAGTTCTGAGGATAGCAGATTTGGGGAAGACACAGTATATTAGACATTTTTTTTCCTATTTCTCCTGCTATGTACAGCTGAAAAACCCTTGGATATAACACAGAGTTGGGCAAAAGTAGGTTTACAGTTGTTCGTAGGAAAATAATACGATACTTAATAAATTCTGTGTTGTGTGTACTCAAAACTACCATGTGTATAAATAAAAATAAGAAATCTTTGAAAGGTAGGGTACTGGCTAGAAACCTTGGGACACAGGTGATGTATTTCTTGGGTTTTCTTTTGCCTCAAGTATTCCAACCAGGGTACTGCAGAAGTAAACTACTCAGACACACCAAAGGATGCAGCAGAAAACAACCAACTAAAGGTCTGCTGCCTTTTGCTCAAGGGATACGAAAGGGGTAATCTGGTAAGACAGAAGACTTTAAACAATTCCTATGCTATTCCAGCCAAATGTCTCCAGAAAAAAAAAGGCAGCTCCATCCCTACGCATGCTGGCAAAGGCCATGCAGGAGCCAATACTTTCACCCAGGGGATTAAAATGCGGTGCCCCAAGCCCCTTCGTTCACTGCCTCCCCTGCCCCATGCCCTGTGACTTTCATCCATGCCAGGTGTTAGAGAGGTTCTCTACTTCTGCAGTGTTCATGGAGACCAAGTGGGGAGCCTGGATTTCATACCCAAAGTACCCCTTTCTTCCCTGCCAGGATGGTGTCAGAGGAGGCCTGTGAAGAATCGGGACTGTCACCGGGGCTCAGGGGTAATAGCCACACCCTCATGGTGGAGGCTACTTGGAAAGCCTGAACTCCCACCCTGTCCAGAAGTAACAAGGAACCCCTCCCCTTCACTCAGGTGTTCAAATAGGCTGTGTGGAGGACCTAGACCTTCCACTACCAGTTAGCAATAAGGAGGCTGAGTCCTCCTTCCCCCATGAGATCAGTGTCAGAAGAGATCTACTAAATCAAGATTTAAATAAGATCTAGTATCCTAACATAATATATTCAAGTATTCATTGAAAAAAACCACTTATACAATGACTCAGGGTGTGCTCTCTCTCTCTCTCTCTCTCTCTCTCTCTGGAGCAAGCCCATGCCTTCCCTCCCTTCTTTGCCTCAGTGCATATCTGTTGCTTTCTTTCTTCAAAGCTCCAAGGGTCCTCCTTTTGCCTCTGTAACTTGCTCCATGAGTCCATGCAACCCATCTGGCTCAATTCTTCTGCCTCTTTAACTTTCTTTCTAAAAGACTACATAGACCTTGAGAGCTTATTTGGAGGTGTGATCAGGGGAGTCCAACTACTCATATGCCCTTGACTGAAAAGTGATACTCTCTTCTAGGGGGGAAGATCATCCCTTTGGCCCTAGAACACAACTTTGGGAGGCACGCCCATGGATCAGTCCTAGAGAAAGGGGACAGCAATCTAGCTAGCCGGGTCAGCCAAATCAACACTGGCGATCAATGGGGTGACATGTCGCAGCCAGATCAAAGGAAATCTTACCTTTTGCCACAGCATAAACAAACCTGGAGATTATTATACTAAGTGAAATAAACCAGTCAAAGAAAGACCAAACCATATGATCTCACTTATATGTGGAGTCTAATGAACAAAATAAGCTGACAAAGAAAATAGAAACAGAGACATAGAACAGACTGACAGTTGTCAGAGGGGAGAGGTTTGGGGAGGAACTGGATGAAATAAGGTGAAGGGGTTAGCCAAATAACATATATGCAGGACACGTAGACACAGACAACAGTGTGGTGATGGCCAGAGGGAAGGGGTGACGGGGGCTGCTTAGAGGCTGGCAAAGGGGGAAAATGGTTGTGTCTGTAATAGTGTAAACAATAAGAGTAAAGAAAAATATGCAAAAAAGGCTAAATAAACATCTTGCACTGGGGAAAAAAGACTCAGGACATCTTTTTGAATAAGGAAATACAATCAATAGATGTCAACACTGCCTTAACACATATGTGAGGATTATCTGGCAAAGGTTTTAAAGCTAGCATCATAAAAATGCTTTCATGAGCAATCATGAACATTCTTGGAACAAATGAAAAAGTACAAAGTCTCAGCAAAAAATAGAAACATAAATAAGAACCAAATGGAAACATTAGACCTAAAATATATAATAACTGAAAGAAAGATTTCAGTGGATGAGCTCAATAGCAGAATGGAGAGGACAGAGGAAACCAACAGTGAACTTGAGGATAGTACAATATAAATTAGACAATCTGAACAACAAAAAGAAAATAAACCAAGATGAGATCAACAGAGATTGAGGGTTTGTGAGATTTTATCTCAACAAAGATCTAACATTTAGTATTAGAGTTCCAGAGGGAAAGGAGAAATATAGTGGACTTTACAATTACTCAACAAAATAATGGCAGAAAACTTCCAAACTTGGCAAAAGAAAAAAAAAATCTACACATTGAAAAATCTATGGGAACTCCAAATTCAAAGAAACCCAGGCTAACATACATTATACTCAAATTTCGGAAAACTAAAAACAAAACAAAAACCCCTGAAAGCAGCCAGAGAACTCATGTAGTAGTTATAAGGGAACATCAATCCGAGTGAACAGCAAAATTTCCATCAAGAGCTAGGAAGGCCAGAGGGAGGTGACACACATATTTAAAGTGCCGAAGAAAGGGGTAGCTAACCTGCAATCCTCTAGCTAGTGAAATTCCATACGAAGGCATTTTCGGATAAAGGAACATGAAGAGAATTCATTGCTGTAGTCCTACCATAAGTGAATGGGTAAAGGATGTTCTCTAAACAGAAAGAAAATAATAAAGACAGAAGATTTGAACATCAGGAAGGAAGGAAGAACACAGTAAGCAAAAGTATCAATCAATAAAATAGACTTTTTTCTTCTGAGTCTTCTAAATCATGCTTATTATTTAAGCAAAAAAACTAAAACATTGTCTAATGTGGTTCTTAAGGTATTTATAGACAATTTAATATAAATGAGGAAAGGTGAAGGTACATAAAGGGGGTAAAGTTTCTAACTTTTTGTTAAAATTTCAACACTAGTACATGGTGACAAGTTATGAATAGATAATATAATACCTAGAGCATAGGTGGCAAACACAAGGCCCGAGGGCCGAATCCGGCCCTCGCCTTGTCTCTACCCAGGGGCAGCGCTGAGCTCTCTCTTAACTGCTACATTTATGCAGTCCTAAAATTACATCTGGCCCTTTGAAGACAACTGTGAGGCTGATGTGGTCCCTGGTGAAAATAAGTTTGACACTCCTGACATACAGCAAGCACTAAAAAAGTATACAGAGACACTAAAAACACTGTCTAGAACTCAAAATGGAATTCTAAAAAACTGTTCGACTATCTCATAGAGAGAATGAAAAAGATAATATTTTATGTAGACATAACAAGGTTATTTAAAATATAATACGGAAAGGCAAAGAAAATAGAGCCACTAATAAAATACCATTAAAAATAATAAAGTATGAAGAATCAGTCTGTTCTATTTCACAAATTATATAGCTACATGACTCAAGATCGGGTAGTGTGGGCAGAGGATAGATGTGCAGATTAATGGAACAGAATGGAAAACACGGAAACAGCCCAGACAAGTACAGCTAACTCATTTTTTACTATGTTTTCAAAGTAATTCAACGAAGGAAGCATAGTCCTTTCAACAAACGCTGCTGGAGCAATTAGACTCCTGTCGCAAAAACAACAATGAAATGGAGCTCGACTAAAATCTCAGACCTTTTAGAAAATTGTCTAAGAGTTGACTAGGAAAAACTTGAAGAAAAAAACTAGTGGTGCATATTTAACATAGATAGTTGAAGCTAAAACTCAAATAAAGGGGGGATGAGAGTGGAATGATAAAACAAGATAAAAGTGTTGCTGGCAATGTGATGTACGACAAAGTAGAACTCAACTAAAAAGGCATGAAATCATGACAGTGAAGGACACATTTTAATTCTAAAAGCCAAATGTTCATGTTATGAATGTTTTCTTTTCCGAGTAACACAGTATGCACCTTTACAAAGAAGATAGGAAGATAGATTTAAATATTAATAATAGGAGATTTTTAATATACCCCTCTTAGTGTAAGAACAAAATATGTCAGGATACAGAAGACCTAAACAACGTAATATGAATAAATGTTATGGATGTATATCAAACTCTACATTATGATAAAATAGAATAAAGCTTCTTAAACAAAGGTTGCAAAAATTAATCATATATGAAATTATTTAAAAGTATCATCAATTTTCATAGAGAAATGTTATGAACTGCAACCTCTGATCACCATGCAGTACAAATATAGTATTTGTCAGTAGCTATGGGGAAGGGAAACCAGAGAGGTATGAATAAAAGGGTACAAAGTTTCAGTTATACAAAATAAATCCTAAAGGACTACTGTACAGCACAGAGCACCATAGTTAACAATACTTTATTATACACGTAAAATTTTGCTAAGAGGTTAGCTCTTATGTTAAGTGCTCTTATCACACACAAAAAACAATAACATAAATAGAGGATGAGAGGAAAGTTTTATTGGTGGTGGATATGTTTATGTCATAGATTGTGACGGTTTCATGGTGTAGATGTATCTCCAAAGTCATCAAGTTGTATGTATTAAATATGTATAGCCTTTGATATGTTGATCATCCCTCAATGAAGGTGGTTTTAGAGAAGAAATTAATGAGGTAAAGCATAAAAGTGATAGCTCTAACATGAATAAATACAACTGTTCTTTGAAAAAAACACCAAATATTCAAACTTCCAGCTAACTTAATAAAGAAAATAGAGAAAACAAAGACATACAAGGCTTCCAGTGCCAGTAAAATAAATCTGCACAATTTCTGCCTGCAAAAGTCAGAGGAATTGAGTTGGTGGAAGAAACTGCTGGAGCCTCAAGCAGCTCCTCTTGAAGAACACATGCATGGACTCACCTTTTCAGACTCACTCCCTCTGAGCTTCAGCACCGGGGTAGCAGCTTGAAAGGTACCAGTGGGATGCTGCGAGAAACTGAACTGTCTGGCATCAAGGTGAGCAGAGGTCATATTGCTTTTCTAAACCTTCCCACTGCAGAGCCAGCAAGCTGGTGCCCATATCAGAGACTCCATCAACCTGGATAACACTGTTAGACACTCCTTAAAGATCCCCAGAGACTCTCCCATAACCAACTTATAGACCCACACAAGCTCCTTTCCCATATGAATGGCTGGTCTTGGCTCATATTACCTAACTTCCTCAATCCTCTTAAATAAGCAAGAGCCTGCCTCAGTGACCTAGCCTTAGCGGCAGCCAGCCTAGATGCACAGCTTAGCTTAGCCTGGGAATCTCCAAGCCCAGCACAAGGACCAGCCATCTCAGATTGCTTTATAGCTCAGGAAGGGTGGCCCTGGGCAAAACACAGGTGGAGGCTGAACTTGGACTTCACCATCCAGGAAACCCCAGGGCCAGCCCATCCAGTGGACAGCTATAAACCATGTCAGAACACCACCACCCTGCCCCTGCACAGCTGATCCTCCATAGAGGATGGAGGTTAGTGGTAACTGGTCACAGCCAATCCTTGCAGCTGACTTTACTAGATAAATCCCTCCCACTGATCTGCCGACAGAAACCAAGTCTCAACTAAAAGATGAGGATGTACTTAGCCCACATGAAGAGCACACCTTGAGTACCCAGCTTGGGTGATAGGGGAGGCTGTGCCACTGGACCCTCTAGGACACTTATTACATTAGGCCGTATGACCAAGACACCAAGTCACAGTGACTGTAATATTTTGAAACAAACACAGAAAGGCTGCCAAAATGAGGAAACAATGAAACCTGGTCCAAATGAAAGAACAGATTAAAACTCCAGAAAAAGAGCTAAACAAAATGGAGATAAGCAGTCTACCAGATGCAGAGTCCAAAACGCTGGTTATAAGGATGCTCAAGAAACTTAGTGAGTACCTCAGCAGCATAAAAAAGATCCAGTCAGAAATGAAGGAGACACTAATTGAAATAAAAAACAATTTACAAAGAAATAACAGTAGAGTGCATGAAGCTAAGAATCAAGACAATGATTCAGAACATAAGGAAGAAAAAAAAACCAGTCAGAGAACAAGCAGAAAAAGAATCCAAAAAAATGAGGATAGCCCCTGGGACAATTTTAAGAAGTTCAACATATACATCATAGAGGTATCAGAAAGAGAAGAGAATGAGCAAGAAATTAGAAATCTATTTGAAAAAATAGTGAGACAAAACATCCCTAATTTGGTGAAGGCAATTGAAACGTAAGTCCAGGAAGAACAAAGAGTCTCAAATAAGATGGATGATAAGAGGCCCACCCCATGACACATCATAATTAAAATGACAAAGGTTAAAGATAAAGAGAGAATATAAAAAGCAGCAAGAGAACAAAAGTTAGTTACCTACAGGGGAGTTCCCATTAGACTGTCAGCTGATTTTTTAAAAGAAACTTTGTAGGCTAAAAAAGATTGGCAAGAAATATTCAAAGTCATGAAAAGCAGGGACCTACAGCCAAGATTGCTTTACCCAATATATTATTTAGAATTGAAGGGCAAATAAAGAGCTTCTCAAATAATAAAAAACTAAAGGATTCATCATCATCAAACCATTATTACATGAAATGTTAAAGGAACTTATTTAAGAAAAGAAGATCAAAACTATGAATAAAATGACAATAAATACATATCTATCAACAATTGACTCTAAAAAAACAACCTAAGCAAACAAAAAGAACAAAGACAGAATCATGGATATAGAGAGTGTTTTGATGGTGGCCAGATGAGAGGGGTACCAGAGGGGATGGCAGAATAGGTGAGGAGGTGGGGGATTAAGAAGTATAAGTAGGTAGTTACAGGATAGCCATGAATGTAAAATATAGTATAGGAAATTGACTAGGCAAAGAACTTATATACATGACCTATGGACATGAACATAGTAGGGATATTGCCTGAGGGATTAGGGGATGCTGGGTAAAAGAGGGAAATATCAGGGCAACTGTAATAGCATAACCAATAAAATAGAATTTAAAAAATAAACAGCACAAAAAGAAATTTATAAACCAAAAAATAAAATATTCATGAAGATGAGCTCACTATACAAAGACAATTAAGTAGTATTTATTTCAGAAATGCAAAGCTGATGATCCTTTCCTCTTTCTCTCTCTGACACACATACTCACACACACAAATGCACACATACATGATATACACCATACATGATAATGAAAATGAAATATTCCTAATTTCCATTATTTTATACTGCACTGGAGGTATTGCCCAACACAATTAGATAAAATAAATCAGACTTTCGGCAAAGATGGAGGCGTAGGTGGAAACATTGTGCCTCCTTGCACAACCAAGTTTAAAGACAACAAAGTTTTAGTAACAAAAACACAACCAAAACACAGAAAATTGAACTATGCAGAAGTCCAACAACAACAAACTGTTCAGCATTCCCGGCAAGAGGGGTGGAGCCAGCGGCCAAGCAGGGTCGGGCAGACCAACCCAGGTACAAGGCAGCTGTGGGCGGATCCCAGGTGTGGGGTAGCAACCCATGGACACAGTGAGGGCACAAGGTGGCAGGCTGACTGCGGTAGCACATTCAAGTACAGATACACCAGCGAAGGAGCGAGCAGTGAGATGGGTCCAGAGGTGGGCCCCAGAGGCGGGAAGCAGCAGAGGGGACTGCTATTGCCCCTCTCTGACCCCACCTTCACATACAGCCTCACAACCCAGCGACCTGGGTGGCCCTGCCCTGGTAAACACCTAGGGCTCTGCCACTCATATGTAACCGGGGCTAACTGACCAAAACATTATGGCTCAAAAAGAACTCAAAGCCCCAGAGCCGATAACTCTAAGCAACCAAGAAATAGCCAACCTATCGGATGCACAGTTCAAAACTGGTGATCAGGATGCTCACAGAACTGGTTGATTTTAGTCACAAATTACAGGAACAAATGAAGGCTAAACTAATTGAAATGAAGGGAAATGCACAGGAAACCAATAGTAATGGAAAGAAAACTGGGACTCAAATCAAGGGAGTGGACCAGAAGGAAGAAAAAAATGACCAAACAGAAAAGGATGAAGAAACAAGAATTAAAAAAAAAGGAGGAGAGGCTTAGGAACCTTCAGGACATTTTTAAACATTTCAATATCTGAATTATAGGAACCAGAGGGGGAAGAGGAAGAGTGACAAGTGGAAAACTTATTTGAACAAATAATAAAGGAGGACTTTCCCAATCTGGCAAAGGAAATAGACTTCCAGGAAATCCAGGAAGCTCAGGGAGTCCCAAAGAAGTTGGACCCAAGAAGGAACACACCAAGGCACATCATCATTATATTAGCCAAGATGAAAATGAAGGAGAGAATCCTAGAAGCAGCAAGAGATAAGGGGACAGTCACCTACAAAGGACTTCCCATCAGACTGTCAGCTGATTTCTCAAAAGAGTCCTTACAGGCAAGAAGGGGCTGGAAAGAAGTATTCCAACTCATGAAATCCAAAGACCTACATCCAAGATTGCTCTATCCAGCAAAGCTTTCATTTAGAATGGAAGGGCAGATAAAGTGCTTCTCAGATAAGATCAAATTCAAGGAGTTCATCATCACCAAGCCCTTGTTATATGAAATGTTAAAGGGACTTACCTAAGAAAAAGGAGATAAAAAATATGGACAGTGAAAGGACAGTGAACTCACAGTTATTAAAGCCACATCTAAAACAAAAGCAAACTAAGAGGACAGCTAGATCAGCAGTGGAACCATAGAACTGGAGATGATATGGAGGGTTAGCAACAGGGGAGTGGGAGGAGGAGAAGGGAGAGAACGTACAGAGAATAAGTAGCATAGATGGTAGGTAGAAAATAGACAGGAGGAGGGCAAGAATAGTATGGGAAATATAGAATCTAAAGGACTTGTGACACATGGACATGGAAATGGTGGGGGAGGGCTGTGCAGGGTGGCGGGGAATGAAGGGGGTAAATGGGACAACTGTAATGGCATAATCAATAAAATATATTTTTTAAAAACTTATAAAAATTGGAGAAGTTTTGTGTAGCCAAATTGAATATTAAAGATGGAAGAAAATAAGCAAAAATAAATCAATTGGAGACCAATGAATTATATAAGAGGTAAACAAAAATCTCTACTAGCAGAAGATATAACAGTATACTTATAAAACCCGAGAGAATCAATTATTATGTTTTCAAACAATAAAAAAATTGAGTCTGGTAGGAAGATACACAAATGATACAAATCAACAAATTTCATATATGAGGTTTGTCTGGAAAAAGTCCAACCACTATTAATATATTCAGAAGGGTTTGCACAACATCAATGTAACTTGGTAACAAAGGGGAGTGGACTGGGATGGGTATGCATGAACAATGATGACTTCACTGTACTAGTCAGTGGGGGCGGGAAACCACCATGTAGTGAGCATGTGTACTGTGTGGCCATCCTATACAAAATGACTGAGTGAGTAGAGCAATGAATCTGTGTCAAATATTGCCTTATGCCTGAACATTCCTCTGCAGAAACTATTCGAATGATTCAGAAGGTCGCAGCTACGGGCAACTGTTGATTAACAGCTTCATCATGACAATGTCCACATTCATGCAACATGTCTTGTGTACAGGTTTTCAGCAAAACATCAGATCATCCAAGTGACTCAGTCCCCCTACCTACAGCCCAGATTTGGTGCCCTGCGACTTCTGCTCTTTTCCACAACTAAAATCACCTTTGAAAGGGATGAGATTTCAGACCATGATTCAGGAAAACACGACTGGGCAGCTGATGGTGATTGGGAGGACCATATGAGGTCCCAAGGTGCCTACTTTGAAGGGAACTGAGGCATCATTGTCCTATGTATAAAGTTTCTTGTATCTTGTATCTTTAATAAATGTCTTGATTTTTCATATTAAATGGCTGGGTGCTTTCTGGACAGACCTTGTATGTAAATAACCAGTTAGAAGGTAAAATATTAGTAAAACCCCATTTTCAATCTTATAGAAAATGTAATACTTAAAAATAAATTTAACAGAAAATAACCAAAACAATATGAAGAAAAGCTTGAAATATTTCTGAGACATAAATGTAGGTTTGTGGGAAAGAAACACAGCACTATTCTTCAACCGAACAAGGGAACATCATTAAGATGTCAGTTCTCCCAAAAGTAATGTGTAAATTTTATACATTTCAATAAAATACCAATAAACTAGTTTATGCATCTAGAAAACTTGATACTAAATTGCATGTGGAAAAATGATCATGTAAGAATAACCAGAGTAACAATGAAAAATAGAACTATAAGGCACTAGACCCATGAGGTATTAAAACACAGGAGATATCATCTATAATGAAGACAGCATAATATTTTCCCATAAATAGATAAACCAGGAGATAATAGAAATTTCAGAAACAGACCAAGGTACACATGAAAATTAAATATGGAATAAAGATGGTGTCACGAATATCTGGGCAAAGATAGGCTTTTTCATAAATGATGTCAAGGTAAGTGGCTAGCCATTTTGAAAAAGATGAAGGTGATAATCAATGTCACACGTTATATGTAAGAAAAAATCTGTACATGGATCAGGGACTGAAATACAAAAAAATGCATATAAGTAGTAAAAAAAAACCCTACTTGTAAGCTCCTCAATAACCCGGGTATATAAAGGCTTTCTAAAAATGACTAAAAATCCAGATGTAACATTGAAAACATGGTAAATTCTACTATGAAAAAAGTAAATCATTTTCATGACAAAACACATCAAAGAAATCTAAAACCAAATGTCAAACTGGAGAAAAAAATTGTGATTTATGGCACAGCTGAAGGGCTAGTAGCCCTAATATACAAAAAACTGTGGAAATCTTCATAGTGACTATCTTGAACTAGAAGGAACAGAGCAATTATTCATTTTATTTCTGAAATGTCCTTGTTATAATTATGTCTTTCATATAGAATCATCCATATGGGAGTTCTAAAGAAATCATACACTTTCATTATTTGAATTGCATTTGAAGGTAGCTGTAAATTTATAATACTGAGCCTTAGGCAAAATTGTCTTTTGGTAAACTGAACGGAAGATTATTTGATTGCAAAAGTCATATCCACAGCCTGATTTTATGCTAATTGTCCAGGTGATTCAGGTTTTAAAAATAAATTTCTTTGTCTGATTCCCTAATCAATTTGCTGGTCCGTCTTTGAAGTCCTACTACACCTTCTGGATTAGTCTTTGGGCAAATCCACCACAGTCTCTTTGACTAAATGGATGTTAATGAATACAATATTGAGCCCTTTTCTTGTCTAAATTACCTGTAACAAGACATTTTAGAGTTAATTTAATGAAGTGCACTAGGAAGTTAAGTGGCTTATTTCATTAAATGAGGCAGGTTGAAAGAGAATAAACACAATACTGTAAGGTGTAATTTTATTGTTTGCGAAGTATTTTGTAAACTTTTGAGTGAAAATACAAAGTGCTGTCATTAATCACTGCCTTCTGTGCCTTATCTCCCTGAATATTAGATTGATAAATATATCTATTGCTCTTTTGATCCGGCATAATTTCACTAAATTTTTAAAACCGTATGTGGATAGTATACAAATTTGCTATGTAACCTTAATAATAGATGTCTCCAAATAGTATCCTAAAGTGGAAAAAACTGCATTTTTAACTTTTATTATTTGTGGAAATGCATGTACTATTTTCAAAATGTGAATTAGAAATAGGAGAAATTGCACAGCCACCTTTTCTGCTCCTAAGAAATGCCTTTCACACTAAATATTTGCATGTTAATTTAAAGTTTATGTAGCACTTTTTACATACATTATCTCTTCAGACTTTTACAACAAACTTGAGGTGAAAAAAGGGGGGATTTTCTTCTCTGTGTTAAAGACAGGAAGACGAAGGATCTAAGAATCAGTTGAAGGATAAAATCATATTGTTGGTAGTGTGGATCTTTTCCAATGAAATAAAGTGTTTCTATGTAAAACAAAGTTTATTCATGAAATGGTCTGGGAATAAATTATTGCTGCACGCATAAAACAAACTTCTGGCACTGGCCTCATTATTTTAGATGTCCTCCATTCCTTTGTGAAGTCAACAAATGCTTTAAAGAAAGAATTTCCCTGCTATTTCTTACAGTTCTCTGGCTGGGTAGGCCTCACAGTGCATTATTAGTTGGAGTGCATAAGTACTTGCACCAAATATTATGAACTCTTTTGAACACAGATTAAAAACAGTGACACACTCTGGATAATCAGACCAGAAAGTTGTTGATTTGCCACAAGCACATGCTGCACTTTTGTGTTGAGTTGGAAGCAGTCAAGTGTTGGCAAATGTTTAACAACTGGCTCTCCAGAAAACCAGAAGTCCTTACTTGTAGGATTTGCCAATTCTGTTCTGTAAATAGCCCCATCATGGAGAATTTCTAACTTCCAGCAGAGTTGTCATTGGATGCAGAGTTGAGAAGAGATATAAACAATCGGCTCTCTCGTGGGCCAGGGTGACTCAGTCCCAGCACCTCACTGGTAGGAAGTTCCCATTAACCTCTGAGCATTGAAAAAGCACTGGAGAAGGAGCATTGAAGCAGACACTGTTGGATTTACATTAGCTTTTATATCTTGCCTGAGTCACTTGATATTTTTTACCTACTCCGTGACTAATTTAAGACCAGGGCAATGCAAAAAGGCAGAGATGAATATGCCTCATTTTCACAGAAAACTTTCACAAGTAGAGCTCTGAAGTAATCCTTTAGTCAGCTAAGAATTTAGTCAACATTGTGCTACAGAAAATATGACAGAGATCCAATGTTCTCTGCACTTTCTGAGTTTGAATGGGCAAAAGAGATCTTCCTTATATATTGTGAGCAGGGTTTTCCTCTCAAAAATCAGACCTTAATTTTGTGAAAGATACAGAGAACAGACTGACAGTTGTCAGAGGGAGGGGAGTTGGGGACTGGGTGAAAATGGTGAAGGGATACAGCAAAAAAAAAAAAAAAAAAAAAAGGAAAAAGACCCTCATAAAGACAACAGAATGCTGATTACCAGAGAGAAGGGGTGGGGTGGGGAAGGTAAAGAGAGTAAATGGGGGATCAATAGTGACGGAAAGAGACTTAACGGGGTGGTGAACACAGAATGCAATATACAGATGATGCATTACAGAATTATACTGCTGAAACCTATGTAATTTTATTAATCAATTTTACCCCACTATATTTAATTTTGAATTTGGAAAAAAAGAACCTAGCTATGGCCATGGCAAAGTATTAGACAAGTTAGGCATACTCTATTCTATGTTATCCGTGGGTCTACAATCTAGCAGGAAGAAGGACCCAAACACAGGTAATGATAATGCCTGTCTTAAGGGCAGGTGTTTGAAGTGTAGCTTTGATATAATAAATGTCTGTTTACCCACTTGACATCCATTTTTGCAGTCTCATGTTACTGTTCTTTTCTCTTCACACAGATCAATACACTGTTTGTGCTGGTAGAAAAAGAGATTAATTTGGATTTTTCTCGTGAGTTGATATTTTCAACATGTTTTGTCAGAGTGGTCCTGAACATTGCCTCTGCATTATAACTCCAACCCAGTGAACTGGAACTACATCCTCCTTACACGTGCCAAGTCTCCTGAATAGCTGACTCAGCCAGGCCTGGATTGTCAGGTATGATGATAATCCATAGCAATTAATAATGTTTTCTGGTGAGGATCTTCCTGAAGAATTTGGTTAATAAATCTGCTCTAAGAGAATATGCCCTTGACCTCTGAGGGCTGTTTGGTGTTGAAATACTGGGAAATATACTTGAGAAAAAATACACTGGAAAAAAATGAGGTGAGAAGAAATTACCCTTCTCTTCTGATACTGTAGTCCTTTCTGCCTGGGTGTCTCTCTGGCATCCTGCATGACCACGACCAAAAAGTGGAAGGCTGGAAAGAGAAAAATCAAAATTCTTTTAAACTATCTTGGTAAAAACATTAGAATTTCCATTATAAAATTGGCACTGTTTAATTATGTGAGTCTCATATATCAATGGAAAAAAATTCTCAGCTCTGTCTGGTATCTACTGATTTACTGAATTAGAAATTCTAGAACTGGGTCCCCAGAATCTGTATTTTGCTAAGGTCTCCAGGCCATGCTGATGCAGACCCAAGTTGGAAAATCATGGCCTTACAACAATGATCATTAATGCAGAAGAACTTTATTTTCTATGGTCCCTCCCCCAACACTGATTTATTTGAATCAAATTTTAGAGAAAGATAGCAAAATTTTTTCTTGATATTTTTTTCTGATAGATTAATGAAAATCTCCAAATGTCATCTTATTAGCTGCTAACTTATTTGGGGAAAAAAAAATTAAAAGATGTTCTTTGGAAAGTAATCTCACAGGATAATCTGATCAGAAATTCCTAACTGGGTGGGTTTGGTGAGTAGTCAAACCTAAGGCTTACATCTTCTTCAGTAAAAGATTTATCTTTGCCTTAAGCAAGCCTTTTCCCTTGTTCTTGTTTATGTAGGTCAACACGTAATGCCAGAAGAAATCCATTTTTCCAGACCATAGGAACCACCCTCCAGGGAGCGTGTGATCTTGTTAAATACCCTGTATCTTGTTTTCACCCACTTCCCTGTAATCTTCCTTATGGCCCTTCCTTAATTCTAAAGGTTTAAAAAAGGTGCAAAACTGCCATTCTCTGAGCGCTTCGGATCTTGTTTTCCAGCAACTGTCCTCAGTTTTGGCTCAAATAAAATCTTAGGCAAATTCTTTCAGCTCGGGATGCTTCTCATGAGGACAAGTCACCAAACAACACTGGGGGCCCTGCTGCCCACTGCAGCCCTGCAGGCAAATTCCAGAGGCAAAGGTTGGTGATGGAGGAAAGGAGCCTTTATTTAAAAGCTTCACAACTTTGGAGGCACAGCTTTCCACACTTAGGCCTATCAATTAAGGCTAAACTCTTTAACTCTTTAGTTACAACTTCAATCACTTAAACTTATCAAGAATAAACCTGCCACCCCTCTGCCAGGCCAGCCTGATCCTAGGCTGTGTCTGGAGTGCCTTCCCATGCAAAATACCTTCCATTAGGAAGCACAGGAAGCTGCAGCACGGTCATCCTGGAGCCCTGAGGAAGGAGAGCCCAAGAGCTAGACTAGCTTGCCTAGAGAGCTTCTTTTATTTCAAATCTTTTCACCCATAATTCCATGCTCTCTGCAGGCATTCAGCTTCTCAGCCAGTCCTGCCCTAGGCTGTTTACCATTGCCTTGGGCAACCTCTTCTGCTGCCCCTCCTTACTTCTTCCCAGTGACCTGATCCATCTCTCTGTACCAGATCCTTCTATAATTGAGTACTTACAGAATAAATTCATCCTATCAACAGAAAGTTACTTAAATTCTCTAAGACTTCCAAACCACTTCAACCACATTTAATACTACGTTGAACAAAGTCTATTTGAATTTTAGGGTCCTTAGAGAGGTGTTTACTTTGTAGTTAAGAAAGGGTGTGGGGAATCCTTTCAGAAGTTTCCTCTTGAGTCTCTGGCTTCACACTTTTATGTGAGGGGTCCCTTAAGGCTAAATTTAAGACCTAAAATGAGCAGTAAAATCCTTTCTTTCCTATTCTTCAGAATGTGGTATAACTTGCTATGTCTTGCAGCCAGTCAAGGCCGGGCAGATTGACACGGGATTTGGGCACAGGGAAAAAAAATTCGAGGAGCAGGCCAGATGCCTGCGGTGCCTTAATTCTGGGGTGGGACGACCCACCTGCGCCACAAGCTGCGGAGTTGGGCCCGCGGGAAGTCCCCACTGCCTTATAAACTAAACACACACAAAGCTGGCTGGATGCCAAAAGATGATACGACGGAGCGTAATTCTGAGCGGGAGGGCCCATCCTCAAGGTTAGCTGAATATGCTGTCATAGTTGCCGGACATCCAGGTGAGGGAGCCTGACTCACTCCATTTTCCCTACCTGCTAGCTCCCAAGTACTTGAACATTAATTTGGCAGAAAGTGCTTTGCTGCACTTGTGATTACCTGAAAATCAGATCCTCCCAGGTATTATTGGCTACATCCATTTAAAAGAAGCCCGATTTCACAATTATGTATAAAATCAACAATATTGAGATTTACTAGGTCTTATCTCCTTTCTCTGTTCCAAGGTAATTTTCTTCTTCTTTCCCTGAGTGGATTCTCTCCCCAAACCACTTCTCTCTACTTTATCCCAATTTAATTTCTATTTCCCCGTTCTCGCTTGTTCTCACCTACTACTTTTTGCTCACTAGATTTTTTCCTGTTTTTTTTTTTGTCATGCACTGACTGGTTCCAATTATGGAAATCTTATATTTATTCTTTTAAGGTGTATATTGGAAAATAGTCTCCCCAAATAAGTATACTTTTTGTAAATAGACTAATCCTATTCAAAGAAACACATTAAAAATAACAAGTTTATTGGTTCTGGTTTCAGATAACGAGGTGAGTAAAAATTTTGTCTTACCGAGATCTCGATCTGCTGGCTTCCACCAGCCCTCACCCGGTTGCTTGCTTAATGGTTTATAACTTTATGAGAGTAAGTGTTCCAAACCAGGAAGCTTTAAAACTATCCGCTAATGGACTTCCACCCACTTCTCATCATTTTGTCATTCTTTAGAAAGTAAAGGTAATGTTTTTCTTGATTTTTAAGACAAATTACTTAAATTATTTTGAAGGCATAAAATAAAAAAAAAATGCTGTAATTTGAAGTGTTTTAATATCCAAACTGAAACATTTTAAATGTGTAGTTTTAATGTTTGAATGCCCTACACCAATCACAGTATTTTTCTCTCTATTTTCTTAGACAATGTAAATGTCATGTGCTCCTAGAGATTCTTTCATGCTATACTTCAAGTTCACAGAACTTAGCTTCACTCTTCCTTTAGCTGAGTATTTACTGTGAAGGACTGGGCTGATACGTGGGTGCCAGACTTCATTAAGACCTGCAATCTCATTGGTGATAGATAATGCTTTTCAATGTTCTTAAATGAGAGTCTTTCAGTTATTTTAAGCAAACCAGTTTCTTAATATATTTGTTCTTTAATTTTGAAACAATATAAGTATGAAATATTCATTTTTTTAGACTAACTCTTTGGTCCACCAGTTTTTAAGTGTTTCTTCTAATGTGCAGAGACAGGGTGGGGCCAAAAGTAGGTTGACAGTCGTGGGTATACAACTGGTGTTATTATATATAAATTATTGTATTATTTCCCCATACGAACAACTATAAACTACTTTTGTCCACCCTGTATGTGAAAGATGATCCTATAGCTCATTTCTCATGTCAGTGGAGTTAAGAATTCTAAGACTTGTTCTTGGCATTCTTATAGATTTTGTGTCCTCAGATTATACTTAATTCCCATCAGTCTGGTTTATTCTACATTAAATGAGGCAGTGTGTGCTCATTTTAGTTTTTACTGTCACTTGTATGATCAGAAAATAATAGTATCAACAAATAGTAAGTGAGAAGTTAATTATAGATCCTATGACTGACTCAATTAATTTTAGATTCTTAAATATTTATACTGGCTTTGAAGGATAGAAGTACTTAAGTGTATGTTTATATCACATATTTCTAAAATTATTTTTGAAAAAATATAACAAATGAAAAGTACACAGAAATCCCATAAACAATTATATGTACATACTAGAATCAATAAACACTAGTATACTGTGTTATTTGGTTCATAAATTTTAATCTCTCCCACTATTCATTACTATGTATTTGATCTAAGTTCTATGTGTATTATTGTGGAAAATACAATTTGTAAGTGTTTCAAATTTTTAAAAAAGATTTTATTTATTTATTTTTTTACAGAGGGTAAAGGAGGGAGAAAGATAGGAAGAGAAATATCATTGTGTGGTTGCTTCTCATGCGCCCCCTACTGGGTACCTGGCCCACAACCCAGGCATGTGCCTTAGACTGGAATCAAACGGGCAACCTTTTGGTTTGCAAGCCAGCACTCAGTCCATTGAGCCACAACCAGCCAGAGCTGTTTTAATGATTTTAATGTAAATGGCATATTATTTAGTCATTCTGCTGCTGGTTTTTAAATTTTTTATCTTTGCCAATGTTTAGACCAACTTTATTTAATTTACTACTGTACACTCTTTTATTCTGCTAATCTTCTATTTTTTTTTTACCCAGTGCTGTACAGAACATTTTTGCTGTTATAAACAACTTTGCAGTGGACAATTTTGTATCCATCTCTTTATGACCACGTGGGAGGTATTCTTCTGTTATAGTAGATATCTGAACACTTTTGGGTTGTAGGGCAGATATATTTTCACTGTTGCTAGATTTTGTTAAACTGTTCAACCACCAGGTTATATAGATACACACTCCCAACAGCTGTGAATAAAGTTTTTTCCTCTCTTGTTAGCCAACATATAATGATGTCAGACATTTAACATCTGTCAACATAATGAATGAGAAATTTCATTATGTTATTAGTTACTTTTTTTTATGATACTGAGACTTTTCTCTTTGTGAATTCCCTATTCATATCCTTTGTTTGTGTTTTATTACGTTTTATCTTTTTCTTATTTATCTGCAGAAATTCTTTACATATATTCTAGGTTTAAACAATATCTTTGGCCCTGGCTGGTGTAGCTCAATGGATTGAGTGCGGGCCTGCGAACCACACGATCTCGGTTCAATTCCCAGTCAGAGCACATGCCTGGGTTGCAGGCCAGGTCCCAGCAGGGGACTCATGAGAAGCAACCATACATTGATATTTCTCTCCTTCTCTCCTTCCCTTCCCCTCTAAAGATAAATAAATAAAATCTTAAAAAAAACAATATCTTTGTTTACTATGTTGCAGATAACTATTAGTATGTTGCTTATTTTTAACTTTGATCATGGTGTTTTATATTTTTGAAATGTTTTAAATTATTGAAAATGTAGATTATAATGGCTCTTCTGATTGGCCCTGAAAGTATAATATTAATAATTCTTGTTCAGCTTTTCTTGACTTATAATTACAACTTAACATTCAGACAAAAAATATATTTGAAAGAATGACCTTATTGGGGATACATTATAATTATTATGCTTTTCTGATGAATGACATTAATGAGCTTCAAGTTCTTAAAAGATATGGAACTATATATTACTGATTAATGACTAGTTTCACAAAATTGCTGTATTTTAGCACTGAAAGTAACCTTAGAGCTCATTTTTTCTCACTTTACACATGACAGAATTAAAGTCCAGAGAATGTTGTGGCCAATTACCCAGTGTTCATGGGAGGTATATGGCTGGAATCAATGTCTGTTTATTCCTAGTTCAGGACACTTTCCTTTCAACCACAATCTCCAAGAGCAAATAGATGAATCTTACTTTTCATAGTTAAAGTTAATGGTATTCTTAATTAGCATTTTTCCTTTCCTTCTAGAAATGAGTGACATTAGACAGCCAATACTCATATTACATAACACCAACTTTCTTTCTAAAGGGGGGGAAGGTCAGAACATGATTAAATTCAGCTGTTTAAAGAGAAGGGCAAGTCTGCACACTCCCTGCTCATGCCTGGCAATGCCACGCAGCAGGTGGCGGGGAGCGGAAATGAATCTAACTTGCAGAAGTTTTACCAATGTCTTCTCCTGGAAAACTGTTCCATATTCAGAGAACTCCTCAAGTAAAGGCTGAACTAATCCCAGGTTTCCAAATGCCAAAGTTAAGTTCTGGATGTTGTTCATGACATGGAGAAAATTAACCAGAGTAATTATGCTGCAATTATCCTGTTTGAATCGCATGCTTACAACAAATTCCTGTGAGTGAAAAAGCACTAAACAATGTAGATGCTTATTGACCCACTCTTACTTTTACTGTATCTACACTCCACACACACATTCATTTGTTTACAGAAATCTATCCATTCAAGGTTTGCTGTTACTTTTCCACCCGAAAGAACCTATGGCTAGAACGGGGATACAACATACAGCAGTAAGAACACAGCTTCGGGTCAGTGTACAACTATTTTGAAGAGCAGCTGAAATGCTCTCAAACATAACCTGAGCTTTTTATTCCCTGAGCTGTTTGTAGGTAAGAGTCCTTTCATGTTTTCGTGGTAGTTCATCTTTTATTTACCTTTAATAGCAATTTTGTAGTTCCAACATCAAAGACTAGGCATTCATTCTGGTTTGTTCAATTTTTGATCAAAATAAAACTAGAGGGAGAAAGAAAAAATATTTTAACACTGCAGGACTCTCCCATAGGAAGGAAATCTACATAACAAGTAAGAATATATCTACAATTCCTATAGCATAAAGCAATCTGAATTTAGAGAACAGTTTGTGTCCTACATGATATTCCCTAGTTGCCATGGAAATGACTTGTTTTCACTGGGTAAGTGAGCGAATGGTCACATCTGTTCTGGCTGAGCTCTCTCTCCCCTTTTGCACCTAACACAGAACATAGGAAATAGATTCCCTTCTTAGTGCACAAAGATTTACGGGCATCACTGTCTCCACATCAAGGAGAGACCATAAATCTCAGGTCAGAAGTCACACTTACCCTTGAATACCCTCCCTTTTTCTGTCCAAACGTTCTCCTATTCTTCTCTAAACACAACTGAATATGCATTTATTCTATGGGAAAAAAGGCATAACATTCCCCTTAGGTAATAGAGAAATATATACATGGATACATATTGAAGAAATGGGAACTTGTATACTGCCACAGTGATTTTCTGAAATTCAAAATAAAAGATTTCCTTGGAAAACTTAGTTGCATCTGTTTTTTTTTTCCTGTTAAGCAAATATATCTTAATTGATAAAGTCCTTCTGGTAAATAAGAATCAAAGTAGCTAAATTCTGTTGGCAATTTGAATTAGAAGACTTTTTTGCACCTTGAAAAATTTGTAGTAGCCTCACTGAAATAAATAACAGTGACCCAAGTCAATTCTTGTTCATTTCCTGTGGTGGTGGGGGGGCAGGGATTGAGAGAGAGAAAGAGGGAGAGACAGAGAGTGTGTGAGTGCAAGAGCAGTGATAAGTGCAATGTGTGGAGACACTAAGGATAATATTTAACTTTTCAATAACAAGAGCCATGAAGGAGATAATTTCTGATATTTCTTCTCTGTCCTTTTTTAACCTGAGAATCACAGGACTCCAACAGAGAGGAGAGACAGCACCAGATTTCTTATGTTTTCTCTAGTACTTGTCAGGTAATTTTCTGGGGCTAAAAAGCTTCATATTCATCTAAAATGGTAGAATCTACTCCACATTTTTTGGCTAAATTATTCCTGAGAGGGTAAGGTTAAATTCTCAAGATCTTGGAAATATTGTAAAGATGGTATTGTTCTAGATGATTTGAAGTTTTCTTTAGTAATCTAGACAGATGAGGGAAGTCCAAAATTCTTAGGTGTAGGAAATCCTATATTGGACAACTATACTCTATCCAATTAAAAAACAACTGGCTTTCCAGATATTAGTATGTTAAGGTGTAGGGTTAAGAAGCAGAAGGCATTGTGGTGCTGAAAAATTCTGACTGGGAAAAGCTGAACACCTGTTCTCAAGCTGACTTAACAGTTATGCCAAACCTCAAGAAATAAAGGAAGCAAGATGAAAAGTGCGCGTTGGAGTCCAAAGGCAGAGATGAGTGTAATCCACAGTGAGAGAATCCAACAGTGGAATCCAAGCCAAATTCAAGGTTCAAGCCATGCACCCACATAGACAGGAAGTTCAAAAAAGTGCAGGCATGTGAGCATTTAATTCCTCTTCTTATGGAGTTAAAGTAGGCCTGGGCATGAATTCAGGTCATGTCTGCTGAAGTACAGTTCCAGGAATATGGGATGCTTAGATTTTATGGCTGTCCACGGCAATCAAGAGCAGGAAGAACTGAATGGTGAGCGCCAGCCCTGACCCAGAGAGTAGTGAGGCCCAGGGACGAGAATTGAATTTTATCCTGATCAGTGTCTGAGCATGAGGCTACATATACGAAACCAATTAAAAGGTCAGAAATCAGGGGTGCAGGGACCCAGAGGCTGTTGGAAAGGGGTTACTTTCAACAGGGCCAGCCTATTAAATGATAATTCCATGAAGCAAGAATAGGGTTCTTCTAGTTCGCATTTGTAGCCTCAGTGCCAAAAGTGAGTATAGTAAATACTCAGTATTTGACGAATGAATGCATACATGAATGAATGAACAATTTAATGAATGAATAGACAAGGGCAGGGAAGGAAGAAATGGGTGGAACAGGGGAGGTACTGTTGAAGATTCTAGGGGGGAACATGAGAGTGGAGGTGTTCACATTTGGGGCATGGTATATGAAAGAAGCATTAAAGAACCTTGAGATGCTAAATCAAAGTTTTGTCCACTTCCCAGTTTAAAGGAGAAGGTGGTAGTTTACCTCTACAGGATTCTGCAGAAAGATCAAAACACTGGATTGGGTTATCTCATCTGCCTTGGAGTCAACTGGATCTGGCTTTGCATGCCCTAACTCTGCTTTTATGAGCTGAGGTGGGGCAAGTTACCTAAACTTCTTGATCTCCAGATCTCTTTTTTGTAAAAATTGGAAAATGATAACTACCTGACAACATATCTGTGAATGTTTAAAATAAAGTTCCCAGAGTCATTTCATATAGATGTTCAACTAATGCTGTCTTCTCTACAATGTTCACTGTACCTTCTGCCCTTCCCGCTGGCTCACCACTCATTATCAGGCTATTTTATTTACAAGTCAGACTGTATTTTCTTTGTTAATGGGAAGGGTAAACTTTTAAAATAAATAATAGAAAATAGTACATCGTATTTTAAAGGAAATCTTGGCAAATAAATTCAGGCTGAAATGGGTAATTTCAAAGGCTAGAACCAGTCAGAACAAATAACACAAGATAAATAAAATGTCTACAACAAAGAACTGAAAAGCTCAAGTTTTTTTTCAAAGTACACTTGAGTACCTACTAGTCATTAATTTATATTTACACAATAAACATAAAAATGAGGGTTTCAAATGCTTTTATTAACATTAATCTATGTTCACATTCAGTTATGTTTTTGCCTATTTTCAGACATGTAAGAAAGTTAAAATTATGAAAAAAATTTGGTATTCTTTGCTTCTGAATTTGACAGATTTTTCTAAAGGAAACATCAATGGTTTATTTAAAACAATTATTTGGGTAAAATTAAATGTTAATTACCAAATTGTTATTTGATGGTTTAGCCACATAGATGAATACATTGACACACAGATTTATAAACTTTTAAAAGAGAATTATTAGCTGAATTGTTAAGTAGTGTGGTATTGTTTTTCATTTGCGCAAACCAATAAAAAAGGAATGTTTTATTCAATAGCACATTTTTACATTTATCTTAATTGGCCAAAAGTATCCCCTTGGTTTCTCAGAATATTCAACAAAATACTATGACAACGACGTAGGGAAGGAAATGACCCCATTTAAAATCCTGGTAAAAACAAAGTTCCTCTGAACCAAGTTTTATTAGATGTCAAATAATTATCCTTTAAAAAAGTGTGTATTCCTTTAAAATGCCAAGAAAATACAATTAATTCACTGCTATGTTCTGCCTAAATGAACTAATAATAACTATAATAAATACTTGAAGGCAAAGGTATAATGGAGACCTCTTTATGAAATTATCTCTCTGTACTTACTACATTTTTGTGAGTAAAAACAATCTAGTTCAAGTGAAAGGAAAATAAAACCCAAGTTATAAACTAAGTAAAGGGCAATGCTCTCACTGGAGGTTTTCAATTTCCTTTTTTGTCAAGATTTGGACCTGAGGCTAAAATACCTTTCCACCCAGGGAGAAGCAGGAATCATGAAGTGCTTTTGTTCAGCGCCATCACCTCAAGGCCCTTCTGCAGGATTGGAGGGGCAAGTCCCAGGCCCAGCCTGCCCTGTGGCCATCACCACCGTACACTGCCACACAGAAGTAGGAGGTAAAATGTTTAGTCACTTTACCTACTCTATTTTTATTCTATTCAAATTAAGTCAGTTGTGAGTGAAAAGCTGTTTCTTGCAATTTCTTAAATTTAACTCATTATGTGCCTTCAAATATGACAAAGCCTATTCTTCTTTTAGCTAAAATTATTCTCGAAGGAAGTACTTTCTCTCCAGCTGTGAAATTGATTGATGGTTTTAAAATCCCCAAGGAACTTTTCCTGGCAGCTCAGGTTGCAGTTTTAAAGAAGAAATCGATGTAGTATGTGTTTTTATGTAAAGAAATGTTCAATATTTTCACTTAAAGAAGCAGAATGACTATGCACGAGGTACACTGAAAATCAATGCAATTAATCAACATTTTAAATTGATTTTTTATTAATGCTTAAATATTTTAAAATTTAAGTTAAATTATTTGAAAAAATATTGGTACTTGTTTGGGCCACTGCAACATCGTATGAAGAGGTGCACCAGATATGAATAATCAAAATGCTGTATTTTTTAGGAGGTTGCTTAAAGCCAGAAAAATCATGAAGAAACTATTTAATAGGGCTTAAGTACAGTGGAATACCTATATGTGTACATTGGAAAACCTGTTTCAGGAAAAGAAAGGAGAAAGAATACCAAGGAGAAGAAAGAGAGGAGTAAGAAACAGTTGTCAAGGACAGTGAAGCGTAAGGAAGGAAACCCTACTTCAGCTTCTAAGAAGTATTGTCACCTGAGCTGATTCAAGCCGGTTTGTCCACGTACCACTGTGGCATTTTTCAAGGGGTCAGGGCTTTAGAGACCTCCCCCACAAACTTTCTACTAGGTGCTATGTCATACTAAATCCAATTTTTCAGACAACTTCTGCCACAATTAAATATTTATTAGCAGGCAAGACTAAAAATACCAACTGTTCTTTTGGACTTGGTAAAGTCCCACTTCTGTATCCTTAAGGAATTGTGATAAGTTTCTGCATCAAACTTTTATTGCAGGCAGATGCTACAATATTCTAACATCATGATCAGCTAATCACTAGTCAGGTGGGGAACAGAATTCTTATGCCTAAATGAACTAACAGCTATAATAAATGTTTCAAAATAAAACTATAACGATTTTTTGATGAAATTATCTCTGTGCTTATTATGTTGGTGGGTAAAAACCACCTAGTTGAAATGAAAGGTAAATGAAACTGTTCTACACTAAGTAAAAGGCAGAGCAGAACAGAATCCTGGGAGATTAGATCTCTTCTGAAAAATCCTTAAACTCTGTTCAGGCAACAGGGCAGATATTTGTACAATATTACTAGCATCCAGTTTGGGTTAACAAAGTCAGTACATTCGAGGTAACAAGAATTTTAAGGCTATCGATTTTCTAACCATGAATTTCCATACATACTGTTACCGAACAACAAGAGGTCCGAGAGAGGGGCAATACAATATTTGGCCCACCTAAGGATGCCAAAACCGCTATACAACAGGGGCCCCTCCCCCAAAAAAAACAAAATACTAAAATCTACTGGGCTCTTCTGTCCGCCGCCAATTGGAGAGATATCTCTTAATGCCAGAGATTTGTGAAAAGGAAACAAAATGTTTATTTAATGCTATTCTGGCCTAATGCCACCACTAAAATATCAAAGTCCTTTAGGGTGTACACCTACACCCACACAATGCTCCCCTTCTCCCACTGTCCCAACTCCGGGTACCGTAAATCAGGAAAAGAGCACACGTCTGTGTTGCAGGCCGCTGGCACCGTCAGCTGTGTCACTGTGCAGGATCTCGAGTTAATCCAAAGTACTGTGGTACCCTCTCATGGTCCATTGGCAAGAGTCCTTTGTACCCAGTTCCAGTCAAAGTCTCTGTTGCTTTTCAGGCCCCGCAGCCAAAGGGGGCACCCCAAAGCTGCGTGGGCCTCTTCTACCAAAGCTGCAGGAGTCCGCACTCCACCAAAAGCATGTGGCTGTCTTCTTCACCTGGCTGCAGGAATCTCCATTCTGGCAAAGCTGCGTGGTTCTTCCCTTTCACCTGGGAAAGAGGGGGTCTGCACCCTGCCAAAACCACGTGGCTCCCTCTTTCACCTCACCAAGAGGGGGTCCTCACTCTGCTGAAACCACGTGGCTCTCTCCATCTGGCCAAGCGGGACCCTTCATGTTCTGGAGCCAGTCTTTTCCAAGTTCTCACACAGGCCTTCTCACTCAGGAGCGCAGCCCCTAGTTACATCCTCCTGAGTCCAAACCCTTCTTACTCCTGAGAGCAGCCCTTAGTTACATCCTCCTGAGTCCCAGTCCACTACCTTCTCCTTGGCTCCAAACTTGGCCACTGCTATTTAGCATATCTATGAAACCAGTTAAAGGTTATAGATATGTTAAGTAATCATTCTAGAGGTTAGCTGCAAAACTGTTGCTATGCAAAACAGCTCTCAATGGCCTGGCTCCATTCATCCCTTCCCCCTGGGGGGGGGGGTGAGGACATCTTATATGTCTCTCCAATATTCCTATACACTTTGAATTCTGGACACCTTTCTAAATCTTTTTTTTGGGGGGCCCCCCTGGCTGCACCCTGTATCAATACCATTTCCTAAATCGTGTCAACTCTTCTTTTTCATCTGCCTTTCGCCCATGCAAACTCTCTGTATGGTGCCAGTCTGGGTATTTAACAAGGAACAACAAAAAATATTGTTTGGATGAATTGTGCTTTAAATATTAATCGTGGCTATCGCTTGTAACTTTCCTGTTCTATAATATTATTTTCCTTATTATGCTGGCACATTTCCCCCTTTTGTTTATTTTCTAAAACATTTTGTACAGGAATGGTATTATTTCTTATGAAATACTGTATAGAATTTACCATTGGAGCCATATAGGGCAATGTCTCCTCATGAAAGCTTTTTACACACAAATTCAAAAATTTTAAGAGACATAGAACTATTCAGATACTGTTTTTCCATTGGATGTTTGTTGTTAAGACCTTTATGGTGCTTTTTCTTTGAAATTGAGCCCTCTACTAATGCACGCTCCTTGAGCCGTCTTTTCTTAATACTTTCAGTGTCTTCCACAGATTCTCTCTTCTGGCTGATTGGAACACACATTATGCAGCTCTGTGTGAGTTTTGTGGAAGATTCACTTGACCCTTTCTTTGTCATTCTTTGAATGGACTTGAAGGTGTCTGGAGCCCTTCGTGTGCACGCATCTCCTTTGTTATAATGCCTTGCAGATTTCCAGCTACTTCTGTCTCCCTGAACTCTGATCTCTCTCCTCCCTGTAAGACTGCCTGACAAGGCTTGGGGCCTTGTCAGAAATGTCTCCAGGCAAAAAGCTGGGGAGATAGCAGGGCAGAGCCAGATGAACATCTTGTTAGTCTATGTTAGTAGATTTCCTAATTGTGGTTTACCTAAACCAGATTTCTTTTGGTTATTTTTTGTCTGATAAAATGTTTTCACTCCTCAAAAAATTTCAATCTTTGCATGTTTTTATTCTTTAGATTTTCTCCTATAAATAGCCTGAAAATGTATCTTGAATATTGAGTTTAGAAAATTTACATTTAGATTGTTTCTTAATAGGTTTGTATCTAATTCTAATATAGTGGTTTTCTATCTCATACCATGTTTTCTATGTCCACTTTAAAACTTGATTTACTTATTGTCTACAAGTGTTGTCTATATTTTTCATCTCCAATAAGATGATACACTTTCTCATCCCTCTTTCCTTTTTAATTTGATGTTATCTAGATTTTAATTCTTGGGTAATATATATATATATACATATATCATTTTCTCTGATGCTCACTGTATTTTTAAAGAAAACAATTTTTACTGACATATTAAATGTCTTATTACTATTTCTGTAATAGCTCATAGATTTATCAAAAATACAAATGTTATTATTTAATATGCTACTTTAAAAACATCCAAGACTGGCTGGTGTGGCTGAGTGGATTGAGCTCCGGCCTGCAAACCATAGGGTTGCCAGTTCAATTCCCAGTCAGGGCACCTGCCTGGGTTGTGGGCTAGGTTTCCTAGTAGGAGGTATGTGAGAGGCAACCAAACATTGATGTTTCTCTTCCTCTCTTTCTTCCTCCCTTCCCATTTATCTAAAAATAAATAAATAAAATCTTAAAAAAATAAAACTATCCAAACCTATTTTCAAAGTAAATCCTTTCTGAGAAAAACTAAGGTTTTAAATTCATGTGGGTATTTTTTATCTTGTCCTAATATTCAGATTAGCTTGTTTGGGTCTAAGGATCTACAATATCTGTCTGGAAAAAGTCCATCCATTGTTAATATAATGAAAATGGTTTGCAGGACATCGATGTAACCTGGCAGCCAACAAACGAGAGTGCACTGGAATGCACATGCGTGAGCACTGACAACTTCACCGTACTAGTCAGTGGGGGGAGTAGACACTGTTAAGTGAGCATGCATACTATGCGGGCGTCACATTCAAAATGACTAAGCCAGTGAGCAATGAATCTTCATAGAATTTTTTGTTAAGCTTAGACATTCCTACACGGAAATTATTTGGATGATTAAGGTAAGGCTGCAGCTATGGACAACTGGTGATTGGCAGCTTCATCACAACAACATGCCCACTCATGCATCACATCTTGTGGAGAGTTTTTTGGTGAAACATCAAATCACTCAGGTGACTCAGCCCCCCTACAGCCCAGATTTGGTGCCTGTGACTTCTAGCTTTTCCTTTTCAAAGGTAAGAGATTTCAGACCATTGATGAGATTCAGGAAAATATAATGGGGCAGTGGATGGAGACTGAGAGAACTGTGTGAAGTCCCAAGGTGCCTACTTTGAGGGGGCCTAAGGTATCATTGTTCTGTGTACAAAGTTTCTTGTATTGTGTATCTTCTTCAATAAAGGTCGCTATTTTTCATAGTACATGGCTGGATACCTTCAGGACAGAACTCATACGTTCTAATTTCTTTCTCTTCATTCCTTCAACATTCCATTCTATCTTCATATTGCTTCCAGAGATGTTGTTGAAAATTAGTTTGTTGATCTGATCTCAATCTTCCTTGATCTGTTCTTCCTTTGTAAAGCTTTTAGAAGTTTCTTTTTGTCTTTGACATATTGTTTAATTCCCAGGTAGTCACCCAGCCCCACTAAGTTCTCCCCTTTAATGATCTATGAACTCTTGAGATATGAATTGTTTCATTTATTTTATAAATTCTAGGAAATATTTTCTCTATTAGTTAAAAAAATATTCCCCCCTTTCAGTTTCTGTTACGCTTTCCTTCTTGGGGTCCCATTATCTGTATTTTAAAAAATTCTACTTTCCATATTTCTTAACATTTAGTAAATATTTTATTTTTCCTTAGCTTTTACTTCTTCTGTGTGGGTAGTTACTCAATGGGTCTTCGCAGTAATTTCTCCACAATTATATCAATTCATGTCTTTATAACCATCATGGACTTTATACCAACTATCTTATTTTTCAAATATTTTTTCCTCTTTGTTCTTTTCATGTGTTCTTATTCTAGTTCACATATTTTGTTTATATTTTAATATACTTTAGTTTATTAGATTCATTTAAATTTTTTGGTTTATGTTTTCTTATGCTTTTATTTCTGAATGACTTTATGCAGTGTGTTCTTTTTATTTTATTTTTTTCCAAATAGTCCCTATAAATATTTCATTATTCATTCTGTGAGGATATTTCCTTCGGAAGGTATCAGATATCTGTCAGATGTTAAGTGTGGGTGTTCAGATCTCAGGCTGTAAAGCACTGTAAGTTCCAAGGGCGGGTGATGGATATGGTCTGTGATTTCAGAGGTCCGGACACCAGAAAACCACAATTGCCCTTCATTTGGGAGAACATTTCTCATTAGAGTTTCAAGTTTTGTCTTCTGGGTAGAAACCAGTTAAGAGAGATGACTCTCTATATTGTTTTATTTGCTATTGAAGGAGGTGCATTCAAATCTGATAAAATTGTTGATTTGTTTAGGTCATCAATTAGCTTTCCAGGTTTTGTTTCTACTCCTTCTCCAGTTTAAATTGAGCATTTTTTTAATCAAAAAGTTTTTTCAATTATAGTTTATATTTAATATTTCTTACATTAGTTTCAGGCATACAGCATAGAGGTTAGACAATCATAACTTTACCAAGTGTTCCCCCTGATATTTCCAGTAGCCACCTGGCACCATACACATTTGCTACAATACTATTTCTTGTGCTGTACTTTACATCCTCATGACTATATTGTAACTGCCAATCTGTACTTCTCAATTCCTCACCTTTTTCACTAAGTCTCCCAACACCCCTCCTCTCTGGTTACCATCAGTCAGTTTTATGTATCTATGAGTTTGTTTCCAGTTGTTTGTTCATTTATGTCGCTCTTAATTATTTTACATTTTTTGTTTTTCTATCCTCTTTTAGCCTATCATACATTTAAAAGGATTTTTAGTTGTTGCCTCAGAGTTTATAACTTTCAAATAACACCATACCACTTCATAGGTAGTGCAGGTATTAGATAATAGAACCCAGAGAACTTGAAAACTATAATACTACACATAATGACTAGTTTCAATTTCTCTCTCATATCTTATAATACATTTCTGCCATTTATTTCATTTATCCATAAACTGTAACCACCCAACACATTATTACTATTATTACTTTCAATGGTTACCTAATAGGTAACTTAAGAATAGGAGAAAGAAAAGATTTTATTTTCCTTTCACTCATTCCTTCTGTGACACTTTATTTTTCTTTATGTAGATTTGGGTTTCTGATCCAAATTATTTCCCTTAACTTGAAGAAACTTCTTTTAACTTTCCTTTCAGGGAAATTCTCTGGCAATTAATTAGCTCATTTTTGTTTATCTGAGAAAGTAATTTCTTCATTTTTTTGAAGGATATTTTTGCTGGATATGGAATTTTTGGTTGGTAGTTTCTTCTTTTCTTCCAACACTTTAAATATAGCACTCCACTTTCTTCCTCTTGTTCTTGTGTCTGATAAGAAATCTGATGTAATACTATGTTCTTCCCTTTATAGGTAAGTATGCCTCCCTCCATCCCCAGCTTTTGCCAAGCTTCTCTTTGTCTTTGTTTTTTTGAAGTTTGAGTATGATATACCTAGGCTTTACATTTTTTGTTAGTTATCTTGATCGGCGTTCTTTGAAATTCCTGGAACTGTGGTTTTGTGTCTGTCATTAATTTTGGAAAATTCAGAGCCATTAGTACCTCAAGTCTCTCCTGTTTTTTCTCCTTCTGGTGTCCAATCACATGTGTGATACTCCTGTTGAAAATGCACCACAATCTTGCAATTCTTGGTTATTCTTTTTGTTACCTCATTTTCCTCTAGCAAGTGTCTGTTGGAGTATCTTCGAATGCACTGCCCATTTCCTTCTTTCCTAGTCTACAGATCAGCACATCAAAAGCGTACTTCAAAAAAAGAAGCAATTTTTATTTCTAGCATACCTTTTGACTCTTAGGGTTCCCATCTTGCTGATTAAGTTGTCTATCTAGTCTTGCATATTGTCTTTTTTTCCCCATAAAACCCTTAACATAGAGACTAAACATAGAGACTTTACATTTCCTGTCTAAAATTTTCCAAATCAGTGTTATACCTAAGTCTGGTTCTGATGCTTGCTTTATAGCTTCACACTGTTTTATTTTCTTATTTTTGGAATACCTTGTAACTTTTGGATGAAAGTTCAATGTGTTATATTGGGTAATAACATCCAAGGTAATTGTGCCATTAGCGTGAGGATTTTTGTTAATCTGGCTCAGAGTTGGCCTGTGTTGTATGTTTGTTGTATCCGTAAGTGCAGAGGCTTCGGGTTTTTTTCTAGTGTCCTTTTATTCTTCCCCATGGTCTAAAACCTCTTTCATGAACAGATTCTGTGTCTTGAAGCTATTTCAGCTGCAATTTACTATTGTCATACTCTAGTCCTGTTGACGTTGTTGTGAGGAGACGAGGAGGGGAAGCCTTCTATAATATTTTGATTAAAATCAGTCTTGTAGTGGAATCGAGTCCCTGGGCTGTAATCTTCAAAAGCTGTCTTAGCTCCATCTCAACCTCGCAGTGAGACAGGTAGGCTACAGTGTTGGGGTTGTCTAATTGCCATTTTCCCAGGCCAGAAAAGACTCTGGCAAAGTATTTTCCCTTGGAGAGCTTTTATGCAGAATTCTCTGGGTATATCTAAAATGGATACTTTCCCTTTTCCTCTGCTGGAAACAGGAGGAGACTTTTCTTAGACATTTATTGTTAGAACTTGGCAAAATTCCTAGAGGGAAAACCCATGAAAGTATGGGGTCCCCCAGAGTTTCTCACTCTGAATCTAGTCCACCCTCAGCCTCCAACCCTTCATCAAAATTGCCATGTAAGTATTCCCACCAGGTTATGGCTCCAGCAGCTTCTGATTGAGGCAAGCAGATTTCAGCTGTGACTCTATATTAACCTCTTTCTCAGGATTCCACAGTGGTGGTATGCTCTTGGGACCAGGTTTTTTGAAGAGTCTAAGAAAAGTCATGGCTTTCAGTATGTTCAGCTTATGTCTTGTAAGGACAGAACTAATAACGTTTAAGCTTTAACATAACAGAGCTCTAGAATTTTAATCGCTTTATATTTTTAGTGTAGGCTGGTAAACATATTCTTACAGTTTCTTCACCTGACAATCTCCTAAATTTGCCTTTTCAGAGGGTATAGTAAAGAGTATTTTTACTGAATAAAGAGTTTCTAGGTTGGCCGTTGTTCTTTTCAGTTCCTTAACTGTGTCATTGCTTTGTGTCCCCACTTGCACCATCAGTCTCGTTATTCGTCCTTTGAAGGTAAAGTGTCTTTTTGGCCCTGTTGCTGATTTTAGAATTCGCTCTTCATCATTGCTGTCCAGCAGTCTTACTGTGACATGCCTCAGAATGGTTATTTCCTTATTTATTCTAGGGATTCCTAGAACTTTTAGAGAGAGTCACCTATGGCTTTTTCAAGTGCCATATGGTCCATTCTCTCTTCTTTCCTTTTGGCACTTTTATGACCCATTTTTATATGTGCTTCAGTTTCAGTTGCCATTGTTCTTCCTTTCAGTTTACTTGTCCTGTCTTCTGCTATTTTAGATATTATATTTTAAGTTCTAGAATCTCAGTTATATATTTTTTCTTGTGTAGTCTAAATGTGTGGTGAAACTCAATATTATCTACAACTTTTTCTCTGTCCTTCTGAATAGGTTATTTACAATTATTTTAAAGTCTTTGTCTGCTAATTCCAATATCTGGACTGCATTTGATTCCTTTATTGTTGCATATTTATTTCTCCTTAGCTTGGTCATATTGCCTTCCCTTTTAGTATAACTAAATTTCTATTGAATCTTTCTGAGGATGTTATCATGCCCTAAGAGTATTATTCTTTTTTAGTGCTGGGCAGAAGTCGGGTGCTTGGTTTTGAAATTTTAGTAAGGCTCAGTCTATCCCTGCTGTGTCGTATCACTAGAGTCTGGCTTTCTGGGACTCTTCAGTGAGAGCGTTGCTGTTTCCCGGGGCCCTTCCTCCTGGTCTCTGTCCTCTCAGCATCGCAAAGTGACATCCATCCTGTGATCCTTTGAGAGAATTTTTGATTTAAAATTGAAATTGTGCATTGAAGCACTTCAAAATTAGGTAAATGTTTAAAATAAAACAACTTCTGTGTTTGATACCTCACAGGTTCCCACCTTTGTCTCTCCAATCCCCTGTGCTGGCTGAAGGGTCAGCTGTTCCTGCAGAGGCCCTCTGTCCTGCCAGGCGTCTCAACCCATAGCACCAGCTCTCCCAAATTAGTAAAATATCTGCATGGTAATACTGGCTTCAGATCATCCATTCACTGGTTCTGGCATATTCGTCAAAGCCACTTTCCCTGAAAGGTCTTTGTTTTCTGAGATTGCATACAATTCATCTCTGCTTTCCATTATAGCTCACTTGCTTCCCCCCTTCCCATAAAGTTTCAAATTCAGTAACTGTCCCATGTATTGGGCGCTCCACTAGTCTCCAAATCCTCTACAAGGAACTCCCTCCTACAAACACCTGCACCAGAATTCTGTATCACCCACGCTGTGGACAGACAAGGCAATGATGGGAATGAAGCAAAAGCTGAACTCTAGCTACACATTTCCTACCTTTCCTCCCACAGTAACCCCAGGCTTTCTAGCCAAGTCTAGAACCAACTCCCTCCCAAACACACAATTGTAAAGCAATCGACCTGTTACCTCAAAAGAATTTATCCTTTTCTTGTTTTCTTGGTATTTCCCTCTCTAGTTTCTCCATGGTACTGTTGGAGAAAGGAGCCAACAATAGTGTCATTTTAGCATCTTACTAGCAAACAGATCTAGAGTTCCTCTTAAGTTAATTACATTACTTTCTCTTTGTAGTAATGTTAATAGTTTATAGATATACTCACATTACTATCTATAAATAATTAAACCTCAGTACCTAACAATGAAATAAGCATTTTAAAATAAAATATACATAAAGTGAAGATGACATTCAAATAAACACTATCACAAAAAAATAATAGCCAAGACTTAAAAGCAACCCAAGTGGCCATTGATAGATTAGTAGGTGAAAAAACTGTGGTACATTTACATAATGAAATATTACTCAGCCATAAAAAAAGAAGGAAATCCTGTCTTTTGTGACAGCATGGATGGACCTGGAGAGTATTATGCTAAGTGAAATTAAACCATTCACAGAAATAAAAGTACCGTATGACTTCACTAATATGTTGAATCTAATGAACAAAATAAACTAACAAAGTAGAGACAGACTCATGGATAAAGAGAACAGACTGACAGCTATCAGAGGGGAGAGGTTGGGACTGGGTGAGAAGGGTGAAGGAATCAAGGGGAAAAAAGGAAGACTGATGGACACAGACAACATATGGTGATTGTTGGAGGTGTGGTGGGGGAGGTAGAAGAGGGTAGAAGGGGGATAAATGGTAATGGAAGGAGGTTTGACTTAGGGTAGAAAACACACAATACAAGATACAGATTATGTACTATAGAATTGTGTACTTGAAACCTGTATAATTTCATTAACCAATGTCACCCCAATAACTTCAATTAAAAATAGATAACATAACAATTTTTATTTTTATCAATGCTTACTTCTTGAGGAACATTTTTGAAGTGTTATTTAACCAATCATCTCTATCAGAATGACCATTTCTATGTGGGGATGGTGGAGGGAGGGTTATTAAATGCAGGTTCATGGGAACTTTTGAATCTAATTAATTTAAATTTCTGAGGGATGGGCCACAATAAGTCAGATTTTTAACAAGTTTCTCCTCCTGGGAGTAGTTGATTCATAATACCTCTGGAGAGCCACTATTCCTAAGTCTCTGATATATACATATTTCTTTTCTAACATGTTCACACAAATGTGGATGCTGAATTGTTATTAACATCCCTGTCATAATTAATTTAAAATGATTAATGAACTTTAGTTTTTCTGGTTTAATTATTTGCTAATGACACTAGTTTAATTAATTGCTCATGTTGATGAATATATGATTTCTCCTTTCACAGCTTTTCATAATCCCATCCACAAAGCAGATCTTTTATCAATGCAAGGCTTGGCCTACCTGTCAGCATTTCATATTGCACTGATTTGCTAACTTGATAGTCTAAATAGTGCTATATTAATTTCTGTTTTCAGCCATTTGTTTGAAAGTTTTTCAGTCTAAACATTTCAAAGAACTTACATCTTGCAAGTTTTGCCCAGGTATGCACAAGCAATTTCACTAGTGCAAAAAAGTACCTTCAGTAACTCAGATGAGCACACATTTGTTACAAGAGGTGGGTGGAGAATGTGGAATTATATATATTTTAACATTCTCCCTGGGGAATCCACTCCTTAGAGATAAGACATCTATTTTTTTCCTGCAACCCATAGAATTGCCATATGTCAGCTCTGAATACCTATCTCACTAGGTTAGTGAGAAATTTCCCTCTTATCTCATTGCCATTTTGACTAAGTCAGGAACCAAAGCATAAACTCAGCAAATCATTGGAAACTGAAATGCAGATTTAAAGAAGAGAAATTTTAAGGTCATAAATGATTGCTGACATATGAATAAAATGTATCTCCCCAAAAAGTTCAGTGAAGTATAACCTCACGTATCTGGGAAAGACATCTGGCTTCAAGATGGCGGGCTAAGAATCTGAGGAGACTACTAACAGACGAAATCCTGATGTCTTTAAAAAACCTGATCCTGAATGTGTATTAAAATTTTAAAGCAAATCACTATTCTAGAATTAGACTGTAAAACTTCCATACCCATAAAGAATTGAATGAAATGATGAAAATGTAATCAGGCCAATAATAGATAGGAATGTGTTTTTTAAAGTATCATAAATATAAAACATGAAATAAGGTGTCAGGAATAAGTTCAAATAAATTAATGATACCAATGAATAGAGTTTGGTTAAAGTATGCCTTTGTAGTAAAAATAATCTATAATTTATTTATTAGATATGTATTAGGAACAAAGTGATACAATATGCTAAAAATAAAGAAACAGAAAAAATTCTAAGAAATCATAACAAAAAGAAAATAGTTGAACCCTACCAACACTAAGAATTTGAGCACATGATATTAAAAGGATTGAAGACAGGTATTTCTTTTTGATAAAAGAAACCTTCCTCCTTAAAATAATATGGCGTAATCTTTACAAAATAACTAAACTTATGGAATTCAATGAAGAAATAAAAAATCCAGTCATATCGAGAAATTTAAAAATAACTATTGGATTAAAAGACATGAAGTAAATAAACTCTAGAAGCTTTAGATGTTCTAAATGAGTTGTACCTAATTGGCATTTACTTACAGAATTCTTCACACAAAAATAGATGCTACAAGTTTTTAAATGTTCAAGTATCAAACTCATTTATGATATGAGAGAACTTTTGCAAATGATGTATCTGACAAAGAACTTGTATCCAGGATACATAAAAACTGTCAAATTTCAATATTAAAAAAATTAAATTAGAAAGTGGACAAAAGACCTGAACTGATGTATTTTACCAAAGAGAATAGTCAGATGGAAAGTAAGCATATAAACTGTGTTCAGCATCATTGGCCATTCGATTAGTATAAACTGAGACCATAGTGCAATGTTGCTATACAACAATCAGAGTAGCCAAATAAAAAAGAGTGATAATACCAAATGTTGGTGAAGATATGGAAAACCAATCTCTCCATAGCCTGTGGGATTATAAAATATTACAGACACTCTGGAAAACAGTCTGGTTGTTCCCTTTAAACTTAAAAATGGACTTACCATACTACCCACAATTGCGCTTTTGTGTATATATGCCAAAATATTGAAAACTTATTTTCATGCTAACTTTATACATGAATATTCTTGGCCACATTATTATAGTAGCCCCAAACAAGAAACTATCCAAAAGTCCTTTAGTGGGTGAATGGTTAATACTATATGATACACCTGTGCTATAGAATATTACTTGAGAATCAAAAGAGGGACAAGTCACTGAAGCATGCAAAAACTTGCATGAACCTAAAGGAAATTATGGTAGTGAAAAAGCTGATATCAGAAGGATTATATACTGCTACAGGCATGGCCTATTGCAAATACAGTGGATAAATGTTTGCTTTCTTATTCTTGTTTAATTTTAGATTAAACTATAATCTATCTGGCTGCATGATTCCATTCATATAACATTTGTGAAGTAATAATAATAATGGAAAACAGATTATCAGTTGCTGTGGGTTAGGAAGGGGAGGTAGGAGTTAGTGTGGCTGTAAGAAGTATCACGGAGGCACCTTGTGGAGATGGTACAATTAAGTATCTCGATTGGGGTCGTGGTTACGTAAAGCTACGCATGTGATAGAATTGCACAGAGCTCTATGTCCTAGCTCTCCAGCAAAACTGAGTATCCATATAACTGGTAAAATCTGAATAAACTTTATGGGTTGTATCAATGATGATAATGCAGAATGAGAAGGAAACTATCAGCCATTCAAATCCAGCAATGCATTAAAGGAACAATGTTTTATGAATGTGGCACGGACAATTAGTAACCTACTAAGTACTCAGCTTCAGGCTTCCCTAGTAACAAAACCCTCATTTTAACCCATTTGCTAATATGTCCAGCTTAAAAATTATGTTCTTCTCAGTCTTTTGGAGGTTGGATGGCTAATGAAATGAAATAAATTGTGAGTTAGAACTTCTGAGAAACTATTATTACCGTACCTTACTTTTTTTCATTTTTCCTGTACTTAATGAGGACATGATGTCTGTATGTCTAGTGGTAATCTTGGGACTATGAGGAAAAAACAAGAGAAGCTGAAGATTTTCTTCTTTATATCTTTTGTTTGCTGTACAAATGCTAGCAACTGCTTTACTCTACACTAGGTTATTTCAGAACTATAAGCACGCATGTATTTAGCCCACTATAGCCAGGCCTCTCTGAATGTACTTTAAGAAGGTTTATCTATGTATCAAAAAGATGGATCAACATGAGAAATTCCATCAAGGTAATTCTCTTGGTTAACAGACAAAATGATTATTTTAATGAATACTGATTAAGAATTGTATGCAATCTAATATATATTCTTGGTAACAACTTTAGAAATGAGAAGTAGAAAGATTGTTAATCCACTAAAAGCTACCTGACAAAAACTTGGGCAAACATCATATTTCATAATGAAATATTAGAAACATGTTCAGTATTGTCAAAAATAAGAGCAGAATATCATTATTATAATTGATCAATGTATTAGAGATTAAATCTAAAGCAGTAAAAGAAAAATGTTTCAAAGACTGGAAAGATGGTGATCTTCCTGAAACATTTAAGAGAATCAACTAATAAATAATAAAACTGACAAAAGGAACTTAGCAAACTGATTGGATAAAATTCCCCATGCAAAAATTTAAAAATTCTATTTTTCATCAGTAAGAAATTAAAAATTTAATAGAGACTAAGAAACTGTTCACAACAACTTACAAATATAAAATGCCTGAATTTAAAAAAGACTAATAAAATGCAAGACTTTAATGGAGAAAATAATAAAGCTTTACTCAATGATTTAAATAAATCCTAATAAACAGCTAGACTATTTAATAAATGACAATATTTAATATTAGGAAAATTTCAGCCCATTCCCAGTTAGTCTAATCAGAGAAATGCATATAAAAATAAAAATAAGATTATTTTCTTACAAAGTAAAAAAAAAAAAAAAAAAGGCTGAGAACTCAAAGTATCAGTAAAAACATGCAAAAGCAAGCCCTTCCCAAGCTATTTTTAGGGTATGAAAACCTTGATTTCCTTAGTTTTGGTAGAAATTTGAAAGGACAATAAAAAATAATTTTTCTAAGCCTGTGGCCTTGCAATTTTATTTCTAGATATCTTTGTTTGATGGCAAAATAATGCTCACTGCAGCATTATTTGAATTATCAAAACATTGAAAACTAACTTAATGGCATTTAAGTCAAACACAGAATGTACGTTTTATAGAGCACTGTGAATTAAAACACACAATCCACAGGTATCACCACAGATAACTCTAAAAGTTACATATTATATCATATACGTAATATGATGCCACCTAAATGAAAACAAATAGACAAAACAATTTATAACAATATACACACTGACAAAGGTTAAAAAATGAAAATTTGCACCAAAGGCATAATATTGTTACTTTGGAGAAATGGGAGAGGACATGATTGCATTGGGGATGATTGCATTGGAGATGAAGATCACATTTTAAAGTTTCAGGTCTAACTGTTTTGAAAATGTAAAGGGTTTTGGAATTATATATTAGTTGTGCAATTAAAAATGTTTTAAGAGTCTCGTGAGTATTGTATTTACATACACAACTTTTGATGGTGTTCAATTAAAGGGTAGCACTAAACTTTGCCTGATGTTGAATGAATGCAGGTGTATTTTATCAGATATTTACATTTGATACATGGCAGGCATACCTGTAGGCAAATAATCTCCAAATAATGTAGTAAATGCTATGACAGAATTTGGAATATGATCTCACCTATAAATGGAATCTAATGAACAAAATAAAACTAACGAATAAAAATAGAACCACAGTTGTGGAAACGTGAAAGAGATTGACAGTTACCAAAGGGCATGGTGAGGGGGACAATAGCGGAAAGAGGGGGAAAGGAATAGACAGAGAAAATGTATGAATGACCCACAGATGTGGGAGACAGTTGGGGAATTGACTGTGGGAGCCAGAGGTGGGATGGACGGAGGAGGCCACAGGGCGGGAAATTGAGACAACCGTAATAGAATAACAAAAATGACCAAATAAATTAATAAAAGAGAAGTTGCTGGTTTTCTTTCAGGAAATACGAGGGGTTGAATTTGAGTGTTGAATCTGAAAAGAAAACAGGAATTTTTAAGTGAAGTATGCCAAGGTGAACAGAGTGCTTGCAGGCAAGAGGTGGGGCCTGTCCCAAGGGCAGGAGTCCTGACCGCCTCCGGCAGAAGTGAGGAATAGTGGGAAGGCCCGAGTTTACATGCAGAGGGAGAGGTCACAGGTGCTGCTAAGGGCACAGAGGCTAGAGCTTAAGCTCAAAAACTGATGCCACGCTGTGGGGGACTCTCTGCAGTGGAAATGTTTTTTTTCCTGTCCTCTATGCCTTTCCCCCAATTTTCTACTTTCTCTGTCCTTCAATTTCTAGCTCAAATTCCATCAGGCCTTCCTCACCTACCTCAAGAAAACCTTGAGTTTCCTTTCCCATGACGTTCTTAGTGCCTACAGCCTGTAGCCATCATTTTGATATGTAAGCACCTTCATTCTGGCAGGTTTTTATATTTTTTCAGATATCTTGACTGTCCAAAAAAATGAAATTGTGTTACATAATTTTCTTGTATCATGAAATGACTAAAGTGGGTGGTAGGAACATAGTGGATGCGTATTTTCTAAATTAACCTGAGGTAGGGTAAAGTGGTAGTTCCCAGGCACTCCAGCAAAATTAACCATTAATATAGGCAACAGTGTTATGAAGAATAAGGGCAAAAGGAGTAACTCAGTATTCATTCTGTTTATTACTTAGCTCTGGTTGTTGGAAAGGTTGCTTACTTTTTTAATGACTCATTTTCATAATCTATAAAGTAGGGGTGACAGCACATTTAACTTTATTGGCTGTTTGCTGTATACTAAGAACACCTCTGCTTTGTGGTTTTATTTTAAACCCATAACAGGTTAAAATTGACACTTACCTAAAATAATTCTTACCTTTTTTAAGTTTTCTAAATCGAATTAAATCTAGATTAATCCCCACCTGCCCAGGTCTATGAAAAAACATTCCCTATCATCCTCCGTGCTGCAACCACTGGGATTAATATCATCCTCAGTTTTACATGACCTAGAGAAGCTGGACATTAGTCAGTGGCTGCATCATTTTGTTTGCTGATTATTTCATTGTAGAGGCCCACGCAAAGGCAGTTGGCCTTGCAGCTCTGACACATATCCCCTCTGCTCTTTCCAGGTCAAATTTAGCACCTGTCACTTTGCTGTAAACCAGTAGTTCTCAGTGGAGGCTTGGTGGGTTAGGCCCTCCAGGAGACATTTGGCAGTGATGGAAGACACTTCTGGCTGTGACAACATCGAGGGAAGGTGCTAATGGCATCCAGTGGGCAGAGCTAGGAATGCTCCTAAATATCCTACAGGGGGCAGGACAGCTCCTGGCAGTGAAGAATTATCTGGCTGAATATATCCATAAGGCCAAAGTCGAGAAACTACTCTTGGCTACCATTGGTACTGCAGAAGGATCTGGGTAATTTTGCTGTTTACTGAGAACTAAGGAGTGTGACCAGGACTCAAGGAATCACAGACCCTGCTACACCTCCACCTGATTCAAACTTAAGACTCTAACAATCTCTTTCTTCTTCCTCAAAATGCAGCAGCTTCCCTCTTTCCATTTTCTCTCTTTTTTTCATTTCTCTCTTTCCTACTCACCCTCTCTTTTCCTCTCCTTCCCTCTCCTCTCTTTCTTCCTTCCTTCATTCTTGGATACCACAAGCTTACTACATATTTTCTTTCATTACTTTTAATAAATTTCGGCAAATATAAAGGAGAAGTACTGAAAGACGTAACTATTTTGGCCGAGGGGAAACACTGCGGTTACATCACTCTTGTGTAATGCTAGCTACTCATCTAAGTTCATTACTGCCAAGCTCCAGGATCCTGCGGAAGTTGGCGTTGCAAATGTAACTGTAGAGCGAAATGCCATAGGACCGGAAGGAGACAACAAAGACCGCCAAAAACAGTAAATAGAAATTGCACCCAATAATATTAAAATCACAAAAACTGGCCCTCCTAATTCTTCCTCCTTCTATGCTGCTTCAGTGTTTAACAATAAAAGTCAATAATTTACCACTTTCAAACATTCCACAGACCGATTTTCTTCTCATATAATAAAGCTTTGTAAATTTTAGCCAGTTAGGGAATTGGCATAACATTTGAATTATAAATCATATGAGCCTCTTTTTAAAAATGAGGCTGAGGAATAAAAGAAGTAGGAGCTACACCTGTTTCATGAATTAATTATAATGCATCAGAGCTTTATGCTAGGCAGCTGTTCGGTTTCACAGGGCGAGTGTGACACGTGAGATACCCAAATGGGGGGAATAATCAGCCATGTAAAATTGCAGTTTCTCTTGTTTGCTAAAAAATAACAATATTTTTCTAAGCACATTTAGTTCTTTAAACTAAGTGGAAAGCCCTGCCTGACAGGCCTTGCCGACCCCAATCTAAGGAATAGAATAAGGGCCTATCTACTGGAATTAACACATGAAATTGCTTTAGTACAAATGGTTAGTACTATAGCTGCAGAAAAACTAGTATTTCCAGGATCTTCTTTACCTGTGATTTTTGCTTAGCTTGTCCTTTCCTCATAAATGATGCAAAATCTGAGTCTTAGTAAACTTTTTATATGTTTGGATGACAGAAGTTCTATTAAATGAAACATCTCTATTAAGATCTGGGAAATTACTGTACTTTCAAAGACTGTATCTGACCATACCAACAAATCAGCTGTTTTTCAGTTGATTTAGCTTCTAAGTCCGCCTTAACATGGCACAGTCACTTAACGATGCATATTGTGATTCAATGGACCATTGAGACAGCACCAAGTCGTCCACATTTGGGTCTTCAACATTTTCTCATGGAACAAGAAGAGTTCTCTATTCTTTTTCCTGCAGAACTTGAAAATACCTGTACTCTCAGAGCACAGTTAGAACAAATATATGTATAAAGTAGAAATTATTCTACTTTTCAATTACTTATCAATCTTCATCAAACATTATTTTTTGTTCTGCCAGGGATTTTGATTAACAACTCAAATGATGGCTTACTATAGGATAAAATTCAGCAATCATGCCTTATAGTTTTAGAAGAAACAAACCTTTCTTTAAAAAAAGATTTTATTTATTTATTCTTGGAGAGAAGGAACGGAAAGGAGAAAGAGAGGGAGAGAAACTTTGATGTGTGGGAGAAACATCAATAGGCTGCCTCTTACATGTGTCCTGAGCAGGGACCGGCTGCAATCCAAGAGTGAGCCCTGATAGGGAACTGAACCGATGACCTTTCGCTTTGCAGGATGACACCCAACTAACTGAGCCACACTGGTTAGGGCAACAAACACTTTTCTCATAGTTCACAGGTACCTCATCACATAACTTCTTTTTTTTAATAAGAATTTCATACTAAATAATAACTCTACAATATCTTAAAATAATTTTGCTTCTCTGCTTATAATACATAAATCAATGCATTACATTAAAAGTAATACACTTGAATTCAGGTTTTTTTGAAAGCGATATATCATAGTCTTTAACAAGACTCTTCTAGGGCTAAAATTGAGATTCCAGGTGTGAAAGTATTTTGAGAGCACTTAAAATCAATGCTAATGCTCCATATTTGTCCCGTGGCTTTGGCTGCCCTCCCAGCCAGCCTGCAATTTAACGAGCATGGTATTATCTGTCTTTACCACCTCACAGCTGGAATTAATCTTCCCTGTTAACTAGCCAGTGACAGAGAAAGACCCCGAGAAAACGGAGTAAGTTTGCAAATGCTGGGTTTGCCAAGGGCCTTCAGGAAAGTTCCTGAGCCTGTGGACTGACCTGAGTGGCAGAAGGGATGAAGCGAACACAGGACTCGGTGTCTGCGTAGGCAGAGGTAGTACTTGTAACATTTCCGTGTAACGTGTTTTATAGTTTTGCCTCAAGGGGATGCCGAGGAGACAGTTTCCCCATGGTGCACTGCGCGATCGCACTGAGCAGAACCTGACAAAACAGCTCAGCTGGTAATTATTCATAAAATGGGTTTTCCGTAACTACTTGACTGAAAAATGGAGAAACCAAAGATGTAGAACTCATATACTCTTGGATTTACATTAGTAAAATATTTTGAAAAATGTCACCTCTACTTTGTGCCCTCCCTTTCTTTTTGGCTCCTGGGAATAAATTAGTTTACATGAATGACAGGTTATCTAAATATAGACTTTAGATTAGAATGGGCTAGTCTAGTACACATCCTAATTAGTCATTCTTGTCTGTGTTTCAGGTAGTGTTAAGTGAAATTTGTAGCACCGTGTGCGTGTCTGTAAATTCTAACGACCCCATTCATACTTTCGTTCTGTTAACAATGGTGACTGTCACTTTCATTAAATGAGAATAAGGCTCCTAAATTTCTAGAACTTACAGTATTGCTTATATTGAGAGGAAAAACTTCAAGCACTTTTTCTTTTTTGAATGTTTTATTTCTCCCTTTTTGCCATACTTCTGTAAACAAAAATAGAAACTTTGTTTTACCTGAATGATAGTGTTCCCATTTTGTGCTTCATGAATATTTTTCTCATAATCTTTATTAAACAAATGTATATATTAAAATTCAGTTTAGTTATTTTACTTACATCTCATGTTATTTTTAAGATTTCTTATTTGCAATTGCATTTATCTCAGCAATGTTAATGAAAGACTGCCTGACAGGCACTTGCAGAAGCAGCTGTAAATCATGAGATATGATGGAAATATGTTTCACAAATACATATTCATGATTACTTTGATGATATGACAAGATAGCTCAAATCAGATACCTATGTAATATAAATAATTAACACTGTTGTTCTATTAAAAACACAAGCTTAACAAAAATAATTTCTGGCCAGAATGAGTAAATTAAAGTGAGTAAATTAATATGCTATAATTACTTCCCATTGAACTTTAAGCTTTTCTCTGCTTGACTATATAGGAGGAAATGACTCTTTTATAAGGAAATTATCTCCAGAGCGTGAATATACTTACTGATTTATACCACTTTATATCTCTTAAAATTGTCTGTTACGAAACAACCCAGCGTTGGCAAAGCTGGGACATAGGCCTTTCCCCTGTAGCAGCGTGCTGGACTTGTTATTGCCGAATTCAAACAGATGGTGGCACTCTCCTCCACTAAACTCTCCAATAAAATCAACCAGGCTTCTACCAGATGGAAGTCTGTGAGCAGTGGCAATGGACAGAAAAGGGTTACATGAAGGGCTCTTACCACTCATGATTTCACTTGAGCTACAATAAGACAGAAATTTGTTATTTTTTTCCCTTCATTCTGAATCTCCACAGCGGGGTCCTTCTAAAATTCTTCCCTAAATAATTCATACTCTTCTTGATTGTTGTACTTCTCCAATTGGATAGCTTTTGTGTTACCTGTATTACTTTTTACCCTTTCTTCTTTTATGTCAGCAAATCCTTCTTCTTTCTTTAAAACATGAAATCCATCTGGTTATGATGATGGGCTGTTTTTTTATGCTTTATCAAATCTGTGTATGATTTAGTTTGATTCACATGATACAAAATCTTCCTTATTGTTTCCTTCCTTTCACATTTCTCCCTCTTCTCCCTCCCTCCCTTCCTATTTTATCTTATTTTATTTTATGAAGCACCTTTTATAGTAGGCTGAGTAACAACTACCCAAATATGTCCACCTCCTATTCCCTGAAACTGGTGAATGTCCCCTCACATAGTAAAAAGGACTTTAGGTGTGATTAAGATTCCCGAGATGGAGCGATAACCCTGGCCTACCCAGCTCCAGCTGGGCCCTATCATCATAAAGGTCTTTATAAAAGGCAGGCAGTAGTCAGAGTGGCAGACAATCATGTACTAATGGAAGCAGAGTGATATTCTTTGGCGACAGAAGACGGGTCCGCAAGATAAAAAAAAACAGTTACTGAAAGCTGAAACAGGCAAGAAACCGATTCTCCCTTCAGAACCTCCTAAAAGAACCAGCCCTGAGCACGCTTTGATCTGTGAAACTGGTTTCAGACTTCCGATCTCTAGAACTGTGAGCAAATAAATTTGTGTTATTTTAAACCCCCATGTTTGTGGAAATTTGTTACAATAGCAATTCCAGTTTAATACAGCTTTCCAGGAGAAAAATAAATCCAATAAATCAAGAATCTGGTCTTACTACTCACACTGTTAAAGAAAATGTAAAACTATTAGAGACAAAAACATTGATCACTGAGAAAAATGTTCTTGCTAAGCAGAGAATTTGATCTGGTACAGAGTCTAGGCAGGCTATAGGTGTGAAATTTAGGGGGATGAGGGAAGTGGGATAAGATTTCAAAGGCAAAATATCATGGTGTCTCTGCCCCATATTGGGAAAGCATCATCTCTGAGGGATGTTGATTGGCTGCAGGACAGGATTTATCAGCTCTGTAAACTTGTCAGTGGTGGTCTGCTGGGAATGCATTGACTAGTCTGGAGAGGAGGGTCCCTGGGCTCTACCTGGGATTGCATTTCCCATGATAATCCTCCCATTTCACAGGTAATGAAGCTAAATTCTGAGGGACTGTCTACTTTGACATAGGTCACATAGCCTCTGACCAGCTAGATTCAAACTCAGACTACAAAACTGAGCTCTTCCCCTGATTCATGATGAAGAGAACCTGCTTTGAATTTGAGTATTGTTGGATCCCATTCTGTCTTTATAGTTTGTTTTCTGTGTGGCAGTTGACATTGCTGCTATCAAAAGGCTGGAGTGCCACTTCTGTGGAACTTAAAGATTACGAACAATCCTCTCTGTTAAAAGATAAACTGAAGCATATTAAAATTTGCAATGTTTTAGCCAGGACTGGTATGACTCGGCTGGGCATCATCCTGCAAAGCAAAAGACTGCTGGTTCCATTCACAGTCAAGGTCCTTGCCTGGGTTGCAGGTTCTGTCCCTGGTTGGGGTTCATAAGGAAGCCAACTGATCGATGATCGGTGTTTCTCTCCCTCTTTTTCTTTCGCCCTTCTCCTCTCTCTAATAAATAAATAATTTATTAAATAAATAAATCTTTAAAAAATTTTTAAAGTGATTATTTGTGCAAAATCTACTGGAATCAGGCAGCATCAACCAGAAGTTTTAGGAGCACTTCACTGAGAGGAGCTAGAAGAAAGACTTTTATGGGGAAGAGGTGGAAGTAAAGCAAGGATATTATTTGTTTGGCTGTAGCTTAACCAGTACATTATTTGTGATGGCTTATCCTTTGGCTCAGTTTATTAACTTGAGGAATTACAGGCTTAGGTTTTGTTTTGTTTACATAGGCCACTAAGGCACTGTGGCCACTATAATCAATGACCTCATTGTTTCTTTAATTAATGTAGCATCTTATATCAAAGCAACACTTAATTGTAGTTTCTGTGTCACAAGGTTTCATTTATACCTTGATCTACATATATTGCTATAAGCATGTAAGATCAATATAAAATGATAGGCCTTGCTTCTTTTCTATTATATATGTAACATGAAATTCCTGTGGCTATATTTATATCTGGTGCCAAAACTCAAGGTTAGAAGAAGGCAGAGTTCATCATTACTTATCTCTTTTTTGTTGTTATAAAACCCAAAGTTTATGCCTTTGCTTAAAAAGTCATAGCTGTGATCATTAAAATTTCTAGTAAGGGTTTGAGTTGAGACGTACCTGATGTTGTATTTAAGCATGAAACATTCTTCAGACGAAAGTAGACTATTTAATGGATACGAAGCCAACATGTGTGCTTAGGGAGTGAGGCTTTTCTCCTATTTCTTCCTTCCTTCTTAAGGCAGGCGAGTTCCAAGGCCACGATAACATTATGTCACTGTCAAAACAAAGAAGGAATTGAATGTATTCAGCATGATAATGAAAAGAGATGAACAAGGAGGAGCCCACCTTCATAACATAAAGTCTCTAACTGTGTAATTGAAGCATTACTCATTGAAGTCAAAGCCTCCTCCATGCTGGCGGTCTACTATAAATATTATGCTTCCAAATAGATTGGAGCAAAGGTGGTAAAGGGCCACACAGACCACTCCGAAGAGACCACTCTGATGAAGAGAAGAGAAAGGGCTTGCAAATGGGAAGTGACCGCTCTCCAGTGCCTGTAATAACAGAAGTGCTCTCAGTAGAGACACTGAGTCTACGTTGAAGGATCCTCACTTGTTAAGACTCTATGTTGAAAAGAACGAAAGAGAAATTTCAGAAGATTCTCATCTTTCTCCGTAGGTTGCTTTTAATTTGGAAAATTAAGCAAAACTGAAGAAATGAAATGTTTTGTACACATTTTGAACTGTTTGTATGTATGGCCTTTCTGTGTCTCATTTCATAATATATAAAAATTTCTTTACATGTTAGGGTCCTATCCATCTCTATCCTCAAGTGTAAAAGAATTTCTCTTTATTTTGATTTTTATGACACTTAGTTTAAAAACAACAGGTTTAATTTTATCAGTGTGCTATCAAAATTGTTGTTATTCCTATTGATCATATTGTGTGTTTTTTGCATTTATAAATTAAATATTTCTTAGTGTCCTCAAAATGATTAAGGACATAAAGTACTTCTACGTGATTTATTTTATTTTATTTATTTATCTTTAGAGGGGAAGGGAAGGAGAGAGGGAGAGAAATATCAATGTATGGTTGCCTCTCGTGTGTCCCCTGCTGGGAACTGGCCTGCAACCCAGGCATGTGCCCTGACTGGGAATCGAACTGTGGTTGCTTGGTTCCCAGGCCCGCGCTCAATCCACTGAGCTACACCAGCCAGGGTTTTAGAACATAAAGTACTTCTAAATTTTGGATTTCAAAATTGTGGAGTAGAGACATGAGGTAAGATAAATCTTTACAGAAGGCACTGATGAAAAGAACCAGCAAAAATTGGATTAATTTAAGCCATAAGAACTATCATGGTTGATAAATGGAGCTTTCTGCATTCACTCTTTTTTAATTAAATCTTTGTATTGTTATTCTATTACAGTTGTCCCAGTTTTTTCCCCTTTGCCCCCCTCTAACCATCCCATACCTCCTCACCCCGCTACCACAGTCAACTCCTACACTGTTGTCCACATCCGCAGGTCATTCATACATGCTCTTTGTCTAGTCCCTCCCCTTCTTTCCACCATTATCCCCTTACCCCCACCCCTCTCTTTTTGAAGATTTCCCTTTAGCTGTTCTTTAAGAATAGGTCTGCTAATGACAATTTTTTTAGTCTTTCTTTGTCTGAGAATGTCTTTTTTTCCTGTTTTTTTTCCCAAAGGGAAATTTGGCGCATGTGGGATTCACAGTTAACAGTTGTGCCGCTTCTTCTCGGCCTTAGAAGTTTCAGATCAGAAATCTACTGTAGTTTCAATGGTTGTTCTGTAGGTAATGTCATTTTTACCTGGATGCTTTTGATATATTTTTCTTTTATTTAGTTTTCAAAAATGTACGTGCCTGCTCTTCAATCTCCATTTGCTAAATCTAAAAATTATGGGGTGAGCCCCTGGTGTATATATTTTGAAAAAGTTTCCCTGATGAGTATATTATTCTCCCCTGGTAAAGAATATACCCAAATAGTCAAAAAGTTAATGCTATGTATGAAGTAAATATTATTATATGTAGCCTATAGATAGGCTCTTATAATTTCTTAACATTTTTTCCCTTTTGAGTTTTTTATAAGATGCCCTAGGTGGGCTAGAGAATCTAAGTTATTTTACATTTATCTGTAGGGCAATAAAGGACTAATTAGTTAAACTTTTTGTTAACATAATATGTATTTATTATTATTCTACAAACCATGTAAGAAGTGTTAACATTTTATTTTTAATGTTAGTTTTGCTGTGAAAACATACAATTTCTCTTGATGTCAGAAAACAAATCTCTAGAAGTTAGAAGACTAAGGTGTGATAATAAGAGTGAATCTTAGACACGAGATTTAGAAGGGTCTCAAAATCATTTGCTCTAGTACAAAGGGTTCTGATCTAGGACTATTCCAGAATATTGATTCATCTTAACCAAGAGGCCATGAAACAAACAGAAGGCCCAAACCAATATTACAGTGGACCTGAGAGACTACAGAATGGACCTACACTTAATCAACTTCTCCAAATAGAAGACTCCTGACACAATACAACACCTCCGAGACCATCCCTGAACGGATGTGGAGTATTGTACAATAGTATTTCCTTCAAGCCACACTTTATGTAATAAGTTTTCAACATCGCTATTATCCTCTAAAAGCCTCCACATTACAGTTATTGCTTATAACTTAGAAAACAAATAGTGGTTTAATAACGAGCACATAAGATTGGATTATAGTTGATGATACTTCCATTGACATCATCGTAGTTTTGAATGTGAACAACATACTCATATCAAATTAACTGTAGAATACATAAACTCTGTTGCAAGGAAATTTTTAAACATTTAATCTTTTACTTTCAAGTCATATAAATTTTGATTAATCTTAATAATAAAGAAAAATAAGATTGAGAAATAAAACTATAAGTGAGGACAATATATTTCAGATTATATAAGTATATACACCACCAAAATAAAGGAGGTTATAGTTCTTTTATTGCCTAATAGTAGATTTGCTAAATAAAATCAGAGAACATTAGTTAAATTAGAACTTTAGATAAATAACCAGCAATATTTTAGTATAAGTATTTCCCCATTATTGTACCGGATATACTTACATTAAAAGTGTACTCCTTGTTTATCTGATTGAATCTTATTCCCCCTAAAAATGGGATCCCTGTTAAAAATGTAAAGGAAATTGCTTCATCTTGAAGAGTTACTAAGAGTATTTCATAAAGTTTGTTTTTAACTAAAGATTTTAGGCAAATTATTTGAACCAAAGCCGCCTTTTCCTTAGTAATTTGTTTTTTTTTTTCAATAAGGCACACATGTTAGTATGCAAATTTCTGTTCAAAATAAAAACTTCACAACATATTTTTTTCAAGATCTAATTCATCCAGGTCATGCTCACCTGCCAAAGCATTTTCAAGTAAGGTGAACAGATGGGCAAAGGTGCTGAGCATATTCAAAGATTTATCTTGACACAATTTATAGTTTCTGATAAGCTTTTTCTGTGGTTCCTTTCTAGCTTAAGATATTATCCAGGGTTCAAATGCCAGGGTTTTGAGACATTCTAATTTGAGCTGGTAAAGTGTATTTTCTTCCTCCCAATGAGAGGTTCGGTTGATACAAGTCTAACCTAATTTGAGATGTGTGCACAATCATTTGTAGAGTGTAGGTGAAAAGAGCAACAACCTAGAATAAAAATGCCTCCTTGTATCCCAAGCATTAATTTTCCCCAGTGAAATCATTCAACAATTAAATTATATTCTGCATGTTCCTCATCAGATCATATTTTATTCCGTATTTCTTATTCAACATATGTGGAGAAAGTTCAACAAATAATCTACAAAACAGTATTTCCTACCCTGAACATAAGACACTTCAAAAAATGATCTGTATACTCTCTTTGTTATTTGGCTACAAAAACAAAACATTTTTTTCTGTTGATACAGAGAATATAATTTCCAGTTCTTTCTCATTCTTCTAATTAAATACTGTCAGAATAAACTGGGATCCTAACTGATACCAAATTACAATATCAACATTTAAAGTAAAATTAAAGAGCACAATTTAATCACTGCCTGTTGCAAATTTGGCCACTATCCCATAGACTAGAAATCTAAGACTGAAACATCTGAATGTCTGATATATACAAAACAAGAAAATCATGAAGTTCAAAAACTTTCAGAGGCTTATATTGGTTGTAATCTGCTAAACAAAGCACATACACTTTAGTACTTTCATTCACAGAAGCTAGAAGAGCTGTTTGACATTTCTCTATAAGTTGGAATTTTAACATATTACACATATTAGATCCTTTCAATATAAAACATTATTGACAGTTATTTTTTATTATAATGGACCCCGCACATATTTTGCTTAAAATTCTAAACATAACACCAGAGATCACCTTTCTTACTACCCTCTCTCCTTTTTCTGGAATTATTCTCTATCCAGTAGTAGTTAGGTGGACATATCTCTATCATTTATCATATGCATTTATCTGTATTCTAATTTTTTGGTATATTTCTTTGTTTCCCACATCATATCTTAGCTCACAGAGGGAAATGTCATTGTCTTTTCTCTATAGTAAAAAATACATCCTCATAAAACAATTCCAAATGTCATTAGCTAATTAATAAAAGCAGCTCAAGTAGTAAGTTCAGTGGGGTAGGAAAAACAAAAAGGAATACTAGAATGTTAACTCAGAATGAAATAAGATAACAGATCTTCATGTAAGTATCAAAATAATTATAAGGTCATAATTTTGGTAACTAGGAAATAAAATCTACAGAGCAAAAATTAATTTTGGTTTCAATAAAACAAAGTCTTAAATTACAGAAAGTATTTCAAAATTTTAAAATACATTGGGAAAACTGAAATGTATATGTAATTATATATATTTACAAATATTAAATATATTTTAATAAGGAATTATTTCCTTTTCTATAGGGTGAGGTAAAAGTAGTTTTATAGTTGTGAGTGAGCAAACTGCAGAGTTTATTCTTATATTATTATTTATTAATTACTGCATTGTTTTCCATATGAACAACATGCATATAGACTCTCTACATACATATACCTCTATACTCTGTATACAGACATATAGAAGAAATAGCTTCTCATTAAACATCTCTCTCCCTCTCTTTTTCTCCATATATATATACATATATATAAAATCATAATATATAATGATTTCTTTATCTCTATATCTAATGACTTCTTGACATTTTCACAAATTTCACAAATTTAATCCACAATATTCTACACAATTTCATTAAAATATATTTCAATGGCAGTATTTTTTTCACGGTACAAAATTTAGGAGATATATAAAGAACACACAGAGTAAGTATGGTTTTGACTGATTGAGGGTAATAGAAAAGTCATCAGGAAGACCGGTATTCAAAGTTCAAAAATGTGTGCCCCTTTTTAAATGTATTGATTGAATAGTGGATTTTACTGTTGCATGCTGGGCATGGACTGTCAACCAGTCTGGACAAGAGAGTTAAGAGGAAGGGTAGAAGGACAAAAGTAATGGCTGGTTTGATAATCTTTCCTCCAGTTTCATCTGATGACTCTTGGCAAATTCTCTTGCAACATTAACTCAAGGAATTGTTATTAGATTACCTATATTTGATCCAAGATAAAACAGAATTGGGTTGAAGTCTGTACATTAGGAAATTTTTAAAAAAATTTCCACATTGAGACTGAGTAATGACCTAGTATTGAGGAGATAGAGATGCCTAGTAATTGGGACTAGTGCAGTACAACTGAGGAGGTGATATTGTCAGATGATCAAGAACACCTGGGAGAAGAGTGTTAGTAGCTAGTCATAAGCCTGAAGAACTACATAACTGGTGAAGTACCTTAGGGCTGCTTGTTTCTCTTAGCTTGAATTTTCCCACCCATACTCAGCTGCATCTCTCATGATCATGCATATTAGGGGGCGGAAGACTAGGAAATTGAAGTTATGTTTGGATGTCATGAGACTGCTGCTCTACCCTTTCTGTGCATGCTCTACCATTTCTCACCCTTTTCTTTCTTCAAAGCTGTGAACTTGGTGCTGGGTGAAGCTTGTTATACATCGTTAGTTTAATTATGGAGAAATCCCAAAGATTTCCAGGTCATGGTCATCTCTTAATAATTCTAGTAATAATAAACTGCAAGAAGTGGGTAAACTGAGACTCAAAGTAGCCTGTCTGAAAACAGGAAGGTCAGAAAATACAGCCTTTTAAAGTTTTCTAAATATGTAACAGTTTTCTAAATATGTAAATTGAAAACATAAATGCTGACAAAAAATGCACGAACAACCAACTTTTCTGCTCCAGGCAGAAATGTGTACCAGTAGAGGTAGCAAGATCTCAGATTATTAGATTGGGATTTTAAGTAGCAAAGTAAGTAAATAAATAAAAAGGGATGAAGGTACTACCTTCCACTAAGTCTCTGAGTTTTATTTTTTTAATTATATTTTATTGATTATGCTATAACCATTGTCCCAATATTTTGCCCTTTGCCCGCCCCCCAGCACCCCACACTCCCTCTGGCAATCCCCACACCGTTGTTCATGTCCATGGGTCATGCATATAAGTTCTTTGGCTACTCCATTTCCTATACTGTACTTTACATCGCCATGGCTATTCTGTAACTACCTATTTGTGCTTCTTAATCCCCTCATCTTTTCACCTATTCCCCCACACCCTCCTCCCATACAACAATCATCAAAACACTCTCTGTATCCATGATCCTGTCTCTGTTTTTCTTGTTTGCTTAGTTTGTTTTTTAAATTCAATTGTTGATATATATGTATTTATTGCCATTTTTGTTCATAGTTTTGATTTTTTTCTTAAATAAGTCCTTTTAACATTTCATATAATAATAGTTTGGTGATGATGAACTCCTTTAGTTTTTTATTGTCTGGGAAGCTCAGTTATGGTGTGTCATTGAGTGGGCCTCTTTGCATTCATTTTGTTTGGGACTTTCTGTGCTTCCTGGACTTGCATATCCATTTCCTTCTTTTATTGGTATTGTGATCCCTCCTACTTTGTTCTTCTTTCTCAGAAGTGTAGCTGCTATTCGGGGTCGTTTATGGTTCCATATAAATTTTTGAAGTGTTCTATGTCTGTGAAATATGCCATTGGTACTCTAATTGTTGCCTTTTTAATGTTCATATTTTTGATCATCTTTTTCTTAAATAAATCTCTTTAACATTTTATGTAATAATGGCTTGGGGATGATGAACTCCTATAGCTTTAAATATTGGTGACTGCCAAGAGCCTGGCCACTGTTTCCATCTGCAGCAAATTCAAACAATAGATGGTTGTTAAAACACAATACAGTACATATTTCCATGAGAGTCTATACTTTGGAAGGAATGGTAATGGTAGAACAAAAAACTGTGAAACAAAAATTTAAGGGTCAGGTAGAGGAAGCTATGAAGAAAAAAAAGGAAGAAGATGCTGAATATATAGGAAGAAAAATTGAGCATATTGGATTAAAAGAGATACAAAGGTATGCTCTCATTTATTTAAGAAGTTCTTAAATTCTTTGAAGTTTCCACAAAATTTGCTAGTGAAGGAGCACTAAGGAACTGGTGTAAGAAGATTGTTTTACATCTATGTTATTTTTACAGTGTAGTTTAAAACTGTTAATGTTTATATATTACTTTTTCAATAATAATGAAATTACTTACTGAAAAAGAAAATCTCGGGGAGAGATCAATCTCGAGTAGAAAGACTACCGCATGTTCCTATGTAGGAAGGAAGAAGAGAAGGGAGTACAGGTGTGGGTAATTTTCTGGAGGAAGTGTGGCAGAAATCTGAGAATGTTTGTGCTGGAAATCTCACCTTTTTTCAGTTAATTAGTAAGGAAGTTAAGGAGTTATGGTTTATGTAGGTGGCTTGAGGTGAGTAGTGATGACATGCATGAGAAAGGGAGCTAAAAAGGGATAAATAAAATTACTGTTGAGTGGTATGAAATGCTCAGCTAACATGAGCACCATAACATAAATCAGCACCAACCCAAATACAATTTTCTTTTAAAGAAACTTCTATTTCTTTAAATTATTATAAAAGAAAGTTAAATAGAAATGTAGCCCTGGCCTGTGTGGCTCAATAGGTTGGAGGGTCATCCTGTGGACCAAAAGTTCACAGGTTCCATTTCCGGTCAGGGCCCATACCCAGGTTGTGGCTTTGATCCCTGGTCAAGCACATATGGGAGGCAACTAATTGATGTCTCTCATTTCTCTCTCTCTCTCTCTCTGTGTCTCTCTCCTCTCTCTTTCTAGAAGCAATGAAAAAATGTTCTTGGGTGAGGATAAAATTAAATAAATAAGCAAATAAATAAATAAATAGTAGCTTTTTCCCCCTATCACCTTTTCTCCCTCTTCCTTAATATGGAACACTGATGCAGAGTGACTTTACAACAATAATATCAGGAACATATATTATACTTCTAGTGAGTTAAAATTTTTATTATACATAGAGAAACCTTTTTATACCAAATAGATTTGCCTGGTAATATATGCTTGGTCCTCTTAAATCAAAGTAGTTCTGCCAGTGGGCATAGCTGTGAACAGATTACTAAAAATAAATGAAATTCTCTCTTTTTCCCCCTACGCACATGTATATACATGATATACATATATCTGGTGATTTTGAGAATCTATAAAAAGAAACCTGCTGGGGGCAAAATTTACTATTTACATTTTAAATAGGCTGCCATTATTTATACCATTGTCATTTGGTGTTGTAACTGAATTTGTCTACTGTACTTCATCAGTGGCTTAATAGTACAAAATGCTTTCCTGAACCTTAAGTGCTGTGATGATTCAAGGTTCTTGCAACATTACTGCCCCTGCTGTATTTAGGATTGTAAATTTAGTATAGGAGACTATTTATTTTTTATAGCTCCTCTTCAATTAAAATAATGTGCACTAGGTGAAGAGTGATTGGGGAGCAGGGAAATGATGTGGGTACTGCTGTGCTTTAGGAACATTAATCTGTCAGGATTATGGAGAACACAATGGCAACTACATTACTTGGAAGCTGATTGGATGCTGTGCAGGGTGGGAGGTGGTGAAGCAAGAAGTCTTCAAATATGGCTTCAAGTCTTTTAGATGTTGACTTCCTTTTTTTTTTGAGTCTTCAAATGTGACTCCAAGGTCTTGAGTTGAAGAGGCTATGAGTATTAATTTGTATTATTCACAAAGGGAAGCAGGAAATACCAGGTTTAAGGAAGGTACTTAATGTGTTTTGAATATATCAACCTTAACAGTTTGTACAGTGTTAGACCCTTTGGATCTGAGTTCAAGAGGGAGATTGCAGGTAGTGTAGGAGGAGAGCTGCTTTACTAAACTTCACAAACTGGTTTATTTTCAACACACTTTAATATAGTATGTTGTATGGATGGATGTTGAAAATAGAGGAGACAGATGATAAAGAAAATACCATCAAATATTAGCCAGAAACATCAGCGTCAGACTATGAAGTCTTACAGAAAATCTAATTGAAGGATGGCACTTTTTAATATATTAGCTTCCTCATTTATCAACTGCAGGCCTTTCTCCCGTGCCAATTATTGCTTGTCATTAAAAACAGGCATTTTCAATATCTGGAAAACTGTCTATCAGGGTATATCAGGGTTCATTCCAAAAAAGAAGCCAGAATTACTTTCTGGAGGGTGGGCTTCCCCCACTAGGTGAGTGTTCTAGGAACCCATCTCTATCAGTGTATCAGTTGGCATTGTTGTAAGAGACTGTGTTTGTCTTCCGCGAATTTTTTTGGAAAACTCAGTGTGTTTGCTCCTTTCATGATGGGTGATTTACAAGCACACCTGCCCACACTGCGCTGAGTGTTCAGTAGTTTTTGACCCCAAACTGCATGACTCCTATGTCCCACCCTCCCTATTCAGATGATCTCACACTGAGTGACTTTTGTTTTTGTTTCTTTGGATGAAAAACAGTCCTTAAAGGAAAACATTTTGCCAATGTGGAAAAGGTGAAACAAACAAAAAAAAAGGCAGAAGTACTCAAAGGCATAAAAATCGACAAGTTCAAAAACTGTTTTGAGCAGTGGGAAAAACATCTTGATATGTGTATTGCATCATATAGAGAGCACTGTGGAGGTGACTGAAGTTTAAACGTGTAAGAACAAACACACAATTGTTAATAAAGAAATTCCAGGTTTTTGGGGGTCCTCCCCTCCTGTTCTATTGTTTCCACCCTATACTTTTCTAGTTCTTGCATGGCTAAACTCTTACTTCTTAGAAATCATGAGTATCTGTACTCTATGAATTCCGAATAATGACTTTTGTGTTTGGCCATGAGTTAGTCACTTCTCCCTTCTTAATTTTTTTTTAACTAATTTAGTGAAACCTATACTCTCTTCGGTGTCCTTTGTCTCACTTTTCATTCATTCCATGGCTTTTTTTTCTGCACCCTTGTCAAGTTTCTTGATTATTTTATTAAGGTCTATTTGCCCTAGGAACCAGACTCAGACATATTCTGTATTTACCCATACTCTCTAGTCGAGTCTCATATTTTCAAGTGCTATTCATATGCTCCTGATGCAGTGATTTATAATTCTAACCCAACCTTTCTCCTTCACTTGGTACCCCACATCTCCTGTTGGATTTGTATTTGGCATTTCAGTCTTAATATGTCCACTGTAGGACTGTTGATTCCTTTTTGAATTCCTGTTAAAAGTACTCCTTCCCCTGTGTTTCCCATTTTAGTGTATGGTACCCATTCAGTTGAATCAGACAAATAGAAAGAATAAAAGAACTTGTAGCCATCATTGACTTCTCTCTCTCAGAAACTGCATATAGTCCATCAGGAAATCCTGTTGGCCCTGTCTGTAAAAACATATTCACAATCTGACTATTTATTACAATGACCCTGTTCAATGATGTTTAATCTGCCATAATCTCTTTACCAGGATAGCTACTTATCTCATTTTTCTTTCTTGATCCCTAGATCCTATTCTCTGCACAATTGTCAGAATGTTCCTTCTAAGATGGAAAAAGGATTACTTTATTCTCCTGTGTATAACCTTTCAGTTACTTCTTATCACATTTTACAAAAACCAGACTCCTAAAGTCTGTATGATCTGGCTCTGGCTTCTGCATCTAAGCTCTACAGGACTTGGTCCTGGCTACTCAACTGCCTACAGATTTCTTTGAACTCCTGTTCACTCACTGACTTCCAGAAACACTGCCGTGATTTTTCTCCCACAAGCACACCAAGGTTTGTCTTTCTCTACATGTGTTAACAATACATATTAGCTTCTATCTGGTGAACAGAATAATGATGGCAGTACAGTGCAAAGTTGCACTGGGTCTATAAGCCATTTTTTTTTTCTAAGAGAGCCAAAATATCAAGAGAAATGTATAACTATTTCAGAAGGAGAGAAAGTTTTACTTTGTTCACCTGCTGCACTGAGAATAAAAACCCACTCTAAGAAGAAACAAGTCTTCTATACCAGCATCTCCCCAGCCAGTCAGGTGCCCCCAGCCTGGTATAGCTCTCAGCTATGGAGGTTGGAGTGCCTCTCAAGTCCACTTAATGGCCATCCCATGCTCTTAGAACTTTATTTCCTTCTGCACTCTCTCGGCTCTTCCAGCCCTGTTTTGGTATTAAGCATTGCCAACTGCTTCCTGAGCTATTGCTTTGGGTCACTTTAAATATTCCTTGTGGTGGCCTCCAGTCATCTTTATCTACTTGCTCAGGTGATGCCATTTGTGGTACCAATAATTGTTCATGTTCTTTGGTTTCACAGTTGTACAGATTTTGCATGACCTTCTCTTATTCTTAATTCCCCGTTAAGCCCATATTTTTACAGAAAGCAGTTTTATCCTCCACCACTAGCATAACTGTATAGAAATAACAGATAAACCTCATTCTGCTGTCTCTGAGCCTTGGCACTTGCAGTTCCTCCCATCAATTATATTCGCAAATAAGCTCACAATTTCCTTCTTCACTTCATTCAGTTTCTCTTCAAATGACAACTTCCTGAAGAAGGCTTCTTACTCAACACATCAAAAATAGCATTTACCCTTCATTACTCTATCTCCTTAACCTCTCTTAACACTTTTCTTAGGACCTGACATTATGTATTCATCTGTGTATGGAACAACAGTTTGGCTCTTACACTGGAATGTAAGCTCCTTTAGGGCAGAATCTTTGTATGTTTTTATTCACTGTAGTAAAAACATTGGTCAAATAGTTAAGTGCTAATAAATATTTATTGAATTTATAAATAAATGATTTAAAGTGTAGACGGTTGCCTCTTATAATAAGCACTTTTTCCCATAAATAGTTTTTGATGCAGACTACTTCGGGAAAATAATTTCTTATTTTCAACTACATGTTAAATAAAATAAATTATTTTAAAGACCAGTTAAAGTAATTTCATGAGTTAATATATTTAGCTATAAACCAATGCTAATAACTTAAATATAACTGCTAAAATTCTTTAACAAAAAGAATTGCCTTAGGATGTTTAACATTGTCATTAATAATTTTAAGAAAGTAAATTAAAGCTCTATGCCATGGTGGGGATTACAGATCTTTAAATGAGAAAAATTGAGTGTAGTCATACTCATAAATCTATTTAGTTACATTCTTTATTTTCCAGTGAAATATTTGAAGAATCAGTACTGTATGATCTCTTTGGTTATTTGTTTCTTTCAAGATTGTGTTTCACAACCTATTTGAGTTAACCCATTATTAATTTTTCTTATTCTTCACGTGTCAAGTGTAATAATGGGCCCTCATTTCCCAGCATTTAAAACTCTGTGGGCAACAAAAAGTCTGACCCTTGCCAAGGAGAACTGAAGCCATCATGGAATTTACTATTGTATTTACACATTTCTTGAACTAGGACTTCTAAGGAAGCTGGGTGGGAGTGGAGATGCATGCAGTAGGATACCTGAAGGAGGTCTTGGGAGTTGATTATGTCAACTGTACTTAAAAATGGAAGACCGTGATTGTAGAGGAACATTCTGTATTTTCCTGTATTTTCTCATAGGTGATGTGGTGCAGCACAGTGGCTAAGAGAGTAACTGTACCTCAACTGTCTGAGTTTGACTGCTTTCTCCACCACCTACCAGTGATATTGTGGGGAAGTAAACCTTGGGTTATTCACCTATAACAGCAACACCTCGGAAAATTCTTGTGATGATTAAATAAATGTAGACTACTTAAGAACAGTGTCTGGTATGTAACACATAATCAGTAAGTGTAATAAATGTTTGCTATATTTCATTCTTCCTCCTAAATGAGCTTGCAGATCGATGGAATGAGTAGCAAAGAATTTAAGAATGTCAAAAAAGAGTAACAGCTAAATACAGGCTACTTATTAAATAAGTCAGTGGAGTTACCCCTTATTTTAAACAATAAATTAAGGAGTAGTAGTAATATATTATTTATTTAGTTGTTATTGTTGTTGTTGTTTTTAAGAGAGAGGGGAAGGAAAGGAGCCAGAGAGGAAGAGAAACATCAATGTGTGGTTGCATCTTACTTGCCCCCTACTGGGGACTTGGCCTGCAACCCAGGTATTTGTCCTGACTGGGGATTGAACCAGTGACCTTTTGGTTGACAGGCGAGCACTCAATCCCCTGAGCCACACCAGCCAGGGCAGTAATCTTTTCAATGTAACTGTTTCCTGACTGAAGCCACTAGGCCATGCAGCCCTAGAAGCACTACTAGGTGCATAAATCTTACAAAGAAAAATAGACAGTGAATCAAATACATTTAACAAGATAGAAGATAAAAACACATGATAGAACAATTTTTGAGCCTCCAAATTATTGGCAAAAATAATTAATGTAACAAAGGCCTTGAAACTACTATGTGTATATTAAAGAAATGACAACATTTCTACCATAAACATTTCTTTTCGGGATCTCGTGAGTTGATCATAAAAATTGCCTTGGGGCTGAAACATGGCATGTGTTGTTTTCATTTGAAACACAAATGGCTTTCCATTAGCTAGAAATTTTCATTGTTAAATTCTGAAAAGCAATAAAAACATTAGTTTTATATTTATAATTTACTAAACTCTAATGGAAAGTACTGTTTTCTTAAAATGGAAATGTTTGTTTTAGAAGTTATGATTACATTTTGAAGACAGCAAGGCATCCCATGCACATAAACATAATGGGACTTCTAGATTATAATTAACTTAGCAGTGGCGTGTTGTGACAAAGGGAAAATTTGAAGGCCAAGTACGACATGTGGGAATAGTCACTGGCTGGGCTGTTACACCACAGGGGCTTCATTTGGGATAATAACTGTGTGATTCCTTTTGTAAAATGGATAAAGTTTAAGTACAATCAAGTAGAATCAAACTCAGATTCATGTAAAATAAAGTAACTGCAAATGTCTTTGCTGCTCTAAAATATAACTTTTTAATGATACTGAGTTATAGAAATATGTGTGTTGAAGAAAAAACTTGCATGGTTTAAACTGGTGCTAATTAACTCAGTGGGCCATTTGGGTAAAATATATTGTTAGAATCACACATTGAAATGTCTAATGGCAATCAGAACAGAATTGTGGATATTGAAAATTATTTCTGTTCACTCTGATCTAAGCTTTTGCCCAAATTACCTTTAGTGCTGCCCTTTTTGTGAATTGGATATAAATATTTTACCATGTATAATGCACACTCCCCCCCATTTTTGAGGGAAAAATAAGGATGTATATTATACATGGGTAGAATGATTACATACCATAGGTATAATAATGGGTCCTGTGTATAATGTGCACAAAAACATGGGTGCACATCATACACGGCAAAAGTACAGAACTATATAAATGTGTGTTTATAGGTTTCTGGGTGGGAATTTTCAAATCAGACATTCAGATGTTAAATGCAACATTTTACTTGTTGAGTGAACAACCTCTGTTTTGAACACCCATTCTGACTGAAGACTAATCATTGAATCCAATCAATTTCAAATGAGCTCAGACATTTCACTATTTTCCCCTTCATATATAATCAACAAATCAAAAATGTTCAAGATTCTTCTTTCCATAATGGTTGTTCCCATAGCCGTTGATGGGTGTGGTATATCCTCTGTCCTATGCTGCCAAACTGAGGCAGAGATCACCAAAGGTCTTAGGTTGTTAGCATTTAGTCCCCCTGAGATCTAAGGATATGCTAGTCCCATTGTGGCTTTTACTGGTTGGCTTGTGGACTCTTGTAATGATTTTAAGGATTTTTTAAAATTCCTCCAGCCATCTCAGACTTTCTATAACCCTTGCGAAGAGGGTAGAAAGCACAGAAAATATTCATTTGCACTTTCTCAGATCATCTCTGTATGAAATTACTTTGTCACAATCTCTAATCTATTGTTATTGTCCCATGCTGGTTTTAGAGACTTCTCTCTGAGGCTTGGCATGTTCCTGGGTTTCAGCAAGAGCACGAGGTTCATGTATCCTTCAGCTTTTATATCCTCACCAAAAAGATTTGAAACCTCTGCTGTTTTCTGTTATTTTTTTTACTGTGAGGCAAGGTCCACACTGGGTCTGGTGGGTTCAGGGTGCCTTCTTAGATATCCATGAGCGCATTTACCACTCTGCAGGCTACTTTTTATTCGCTCCTTTGGATCCATTTCTGCACCATCCATTGTTTTCCTCTGTGCCCTAGTCCAAATGTATGGTATTATCACATATACAGAGAAAACTGAGGGCCTTGAGTGTTAATTCAGGACATGGGTGGAAAATGAGAAAGCCTCTGTGGTAGTTTTCACTCCTCATCTTTGGGACTAAGGATCAAGTGCATGTCTTGATTCTAACAAAGCCAGAGGTCCAGCAGCAATTAGGTGTTCAACACTTCTAGGTCTCTGATGGTGAGTTAGGGCCATTGGTGGAAAAGCAGAGACTAACTATGCAATAAAAAGGGAAACAATACACAGACACAGTCAAAACTATGGAAGTTGAATCCCTAACTCCCAGGGAACCTCCCTGCATGTCAGGGTCATCCCTACTCTGGAAGGAGCCAGGTGGATGCACTCTACTGTCAGATGCAAAGTGAGGACAATGACCATAATCACCAGCATGGGTAGTGACAATCAGATGATGTCCCATAGGAAACTGTGATGACGTCCAATTGCTTATGGAATCTCTAGGAATAAAATAGTTGGGCAACCGACAAGTTGCTTCTTGACATATAGGCAGAAAGTACAGATCTAGGGGGCAAAAGCTAAAATCAACCTCCTTAAGGCAGGGGTGTCCAACTTTTAGGCATCTTCTTCTGGAAGAAGAGTTGTCTTGGGCCACACATTAACTACATTGTGACTCATAATCACAAATCTCATCATGTTTTAAGTAAATTTATGATTTTGTAAAATCGTAAATTTTGTAAATCGTGTGTTCCTCAGGCTGCAGGTTGGACACCCCAGCAGGGAGTTACACACTCTTACCTACTTCCAGACCACAGCCAGTTCCCAGAAATAAGACACCTTAACTGAGCAACTGCTAGTATAGACTGTGACTTTTTCTCAGATTTTGCCCAGAGGACCTATAGACATTACCACATGCATTGGGTTAAGGAACTTACCCAGAACTTCTGAGCTTTATTAGGTCTCGCTTCTAAAATCCCTTGAGGCCCAAAGTGCCACCAAAGTACACTAGTCAGAGTGAAGACTGTGAAAATCCCCAGGTTATAGATAAAACCTTAGCTTCTTTTCTCTTTCCAGTGGATGCACTGTGACCATATACCAATCATATGGCCATTACCATAATCCTAGCATGTATAGTGCAAATGGATATACTTAACAGCAGAATCTCCACATTGATAACCCAGGAACTGGGGGAATATTATGGTATAAAAGCCAACTGGGAGCCTCTATAACTAATCTTATCTCTCACCAGGAAAATAAACCAAAAGTAACAACGTCACATTGCCAGGGGAATGTTACAGAGTAGTGTCATGATCAAAGACTTGAAGAAGCCAAGGTACTGATCCTACCGTATCCTCCATACTTTACCTCCTTATTTGGTGCAAAAGTCATTCGGGTCATGAGAAAGACTGTAGAATTGATGAAAATTCAGTTGGTAACTTGCAACCATGGTTCCAGGTGTAGTATCTTTACCAAAACAAATCAACAGATTCCTTAGTCTATACTATAAAAGTATAGATTTAGCACATGCTCCTGTTTTTCCTATCCCCAACAAATATAATCCAAAGCAAACTAGATTCATTTGGAAAGCAGCAATATGCCTTCACCTTCTGCCTTGACAATACGTCAAACCTTCACTTCTCTGTCTTTACGTAGCCTGGAGGACCCTTTTCATTTTGACAGTTGCAGAGCATATCATGCAACTTCACTGTGTAGATGAAATAAGGCTAATTTTATTGGTGATTAAGAAAATAACATACCCCTAAATGCCTTAGGAAAACATGTGGATTCCAGAGGATGGGAGGTAGGTTCCAAATGCTCAGGGATTTGTGACACCTGTGAAGTTTCTAAGGGTCCAGTGATCTTGGGCATTTCAAGATATACCTTATTGCTAATCAAAGAAGAAAAATACTTAGTGGACCTCTTAATATCAAAGGCAACATGTACTCATTTTGTATGAGCTGCTCTGACCTGTTTACCTGTTTACCAGGTACTCCTAATGTTGTCAGTTTTATTTTGTTTTATTCTTTTTTATAGCATCTTTTCCATTTCCATTTGCCCTCCCATACCCTATTCCACCTCCCGGCCCCACCACAGTCACCACACTGCTGTCCTTGTCTGTGAGCTCTTTCTCTTTTTTCTTTTTTGCTCGATCCCTCCATCTTCCAAGAGCTGCCAGCCTGCTCTCGATGAGTCCGTCTCCAGTTTGCTTGTTAGTTCAGTTTGTCCATTAGATTCCACATGTGAGTGTCGGTTGTGAATTACACCTGGGGCTGTAAAATGCTGTGCAGCACATTCAGAGTCTGGGGTACACTACCTGCCTCTTGCCTTTTGGCTCAGTAAATGCAATAGCGTTAAAGGAGTCTGTCACAGATCGAGATGTTTCACAGTCTCTGGTAAATTGTACAAGAACTCATATTGCATTTTGTCAAATGTCATGGTCTATCCTGCTGAAAACTGTTATCTATTTCAATAGCATTTCCTGGGTTATTATTAAACTTCATTGGGAATGTACATCTGAACTAGGACACCAAACAATTGTGGGAAACTGCCTTAAAGCCAGGGAAGCATCCAGCTCAGATGTCCCTGTGAGAAAGAATATGCTATACGTAGTGTATGTAATTAGTTGGCAACTTCTAGTCAAGGCAGCTTAGGAATGCCTCACAGCATTTACACGGAAGCCAGACTCTCCCAAGCCTCCTCCCAGTCACTGATGGAGCACAGCGGTAGAACTATGGCAATGATCTAGAGCTGGGCCATTGCTGCCCAACAGACCTCTCTAATGGACAGTTGCTGTCCCACTGGCTTGGCTGAGACATCCTCAGAGCTGCATTACAGCGTGGAGATCAGCTTGCAGGTATCTGGACTGAATCATACGGCGTCCGTTCAGGTTTGTCAGTCACTTAAAAAATATTGTTATTTCTTTTCTTATTGTTGAATTTAAAAAGCTCTTTGTATATTTTAGATACAAGTTCTTTATCAAATATGTGTTTGGAAAATATTTTCTCCCTGTTGGTTTGACTTCTCATTCTCTTAATAGAGTCTTCCAAAGAGCAGTTTTAATTTCGATGAAATCCAACATCCACTTTTCTCTTTCAGGAATCATGCTTTTTGTATTATTTTGAAAAATTTATCACCAAACCAAGATCACCTAGATTTTTTTTCCTCTGCTATTTTCTAGTTGTATGGACTTGCATCTTACATTTAGGGTTGTGATAAATTTTGAACTAATTTTTTTGTGTGTGTGAAAATGCTAAGGTTTGGCATGTAGATTTATTTAATTTTTGTTTTGTTGCCTGTATATGTCTAGAAGTTTCAGGACTGTTCGTTGAAAAGACTATTTTCCCCACTCAGTTGCTTTGCTCCTTTGTCAGAGATTAATCAGTTATATTTGTTAGGTCTGTCTGTGCTCTCTGTCCTGTTCCCTTCATCTGCATGTGTAACCTCTCACCAATAATACTGCACTGTTGTGAGTACTGCAAGTTTATAATAAGTATTGGTGTTAGATAATGTCAGTTTTTATTTTGTTGTATTACTCTTTGTTTGTTTTTTTTAATCTTTCCCTTTGTTTCTGCCAGGGTGTTTTGGGGGGCGGTAAATTGAGCATTTTGTATGATTCCATTTTATCTTTGCTTTTATGCTATCAAACACTAATTGAAATTTTTTTCAGAGGTTGCCATAGAGTTTGGAGTATAATTTATAATTAATCTAAGTGTACTTTTAATTAACTCTTTACTGCTTCCCAAGTACTCCACTATGCAAATAGTGTCTTTGTTAAGTTTTCCTCAGTGTCCTCACTTGAGTATTGCATCTATTTTCTTTTTGATAAAACTGTCCAGAGAGAGTTTGAGGTTGTGTACTGTAATGAAATACTGAGTCATAGACTTCTGTAAAGCATATGGATTGAAAACATATCCATATACTTTATGACAAGCATGTGCGATGAATGGAATCTTATGATGACCAGTTGGGGGCACTTGCCTGGATAATGACTACAACTTACAGAGAATGGCAATAGGGACATCTGTAAGAATGTTTACTATTTAGGATCACTTAAAATTTACTTTAGAAAGCTTCAGTGATAACTGTTAGCATGTGAAAAGCCATAAGAGTGTCTTCAAATTCTATACCATTAATGATAGAGCAAATTGGTTCTGATCTTGGAATATTTTAAATCATATGTCATGATAGAAAAACATCAATAATGCTCTTTTGGAACTTCTTACTTTTTCATTGTACATTGGTATGAATTACTGACAATATAAAAATGAATCAAGTTGCTGTAAGAAGTAATTTGATGTGAGCAAATTGAATTTAGGAGAATGCCTGCCAAAGATAATAATTTTTAATTTAGAGAAATTGATATTATGCCACTCTTTCAGATATAATTAGATACCAGTTCCAATGGTCTACTGAGAACCCTTCTGGTTCATCTGAATAAAATATTATGATCAATAAATAAAGAATTCAGCTAATTCTCTATGGCAGGTGCGGTATGCATTTAGTTAATCTAAAAGGGGCCCTAAGTAATTCTGGTGTAAGTAAAAAAGGGACCCAGAATACTCCATTGTTAAACACAATTCTTGATATGGTCTAGCACTGTCCAGATATATTAAAATTGTCACCTGCACGGATCTTAAGGACTAATTGGATAAGGGTGATTAGCAAGAGAAAGCCAAGATCAACTGAAAGTCAAGTAGAAGGTTGATGTGTTCTATACAGTGGAAGATTATTTAAATTTAACCACATATCTTTCTCAAACTTTTATCTTCTTTCTTCATAAAAGTATGTAGATCAGTATGCTAAACTTTGTTTTTGTTCTTTCAAAATACGTCTTTTGGGGCGTCCCATTCTTGAATAATAGTTTTGCAGGGCATGTATTTCTATTTCTTCATTATTTTCTCTATGTACTATTAATATGTCATTCTCTCTTTGACTTTTATTGCTGCTGCCAAAAACATCACCTATTTCTGTTTGTTCTGTTTTTGTAGAAATCAGTTCTATTTGCTGATAAGATGACCTATCCATTGTGAGCTTATTTATAAAAATAGATCTAGAATTGATTTAATTTTGTAGTGTTTGATATCTGTTCTATTTGAGTTTCAGTTACAACCCTGCCCAGGGTTTCCTGAGATATCCATGTATTTTTACTAAAAAATTCTTACTTTTTTATTTGAAGTAAGTTAATAGGTGTGTTAGTTTTCTGTTGCCACATGACAATTACCACAAACATAGCAGCTTCAAATGACATCAATTCATTAGCTCACAATTCGGTAGGTCATGAGGTCAGGTGAGGTTGACTGGGTTGTCCGTTCTGGGTCTCAGAAAGCTGAAATCTCACAAAGGTGTTGTCAGGGTGCACACTCTGGGGGGCGCAGTGCCCTCTTCCAAGATCACTAGATTGTTGGTAGAATTCAGTGCCTCGGGGTGATAGGGCTGAGGCCTCCATTTCCTTGTTTGTTGTCAGGTGGGGCCATTCTCTTCTCCTAGAGGCTGCTTGCATTCCCTGCCACATGGCCCCTCAACCTCCAAAGCTGAAGGTGAGGCATAACCCAGGTGTCAAATCCCTCTGATGCTTCAAATCTCTAACTCCAGGAAGAGGCATGTCTGTTTTAACTGTATACACAATTAGGTTAAACTCACCCTGGGTAATCCCCCCCAGCTTTTTTTTAATGAATCCTCACTCAAGGATATGTTTATTGAATTTAGAGAGAGAGAAAGGGGGTGGGAGGGAGACAGGGAGATAGAGAGGAAGGGAAACATTGATGTGAGAGAGAAACATTGATCAGTGGAAGCTTCAACTGAGGTATGTGCCCTGACTGGGAATCGAATGGCAAACTTTTGGTGAATGGAATGATGGTCGAATGAACTGAGCCACCAGGCCAGGGTGGTAATCTCCCTTTTAAAGTTAATTGTATCATATAACAAGTACATGGCATGAATAAAATCCATCATATTCAAAGTCCAGAGGATTAGGCATGTTTACACTTGTCTTTGGGGTTCATCTTAGAGTCTGCCTACCACAATAGGTACATAGCAATTATCAATGAGTTCCACAATAATTAAGAGAAAACTTGTTGAAGAATGGAATATTTAGTAGATAAATTTTGCTTTGGGAGGAAAGTCTCCCATTGTTTTAATGTATTCACTCAGATTCTTTGAACCCTCATGAATGTATATTTGTGTGTGTTGTGTGTCTTTGCAGTGGCATTGAGACACCTGGCAACCTTGTGAGTGATGCTCACAGTGTTCTGTCCTCGACCCTGCTCAGCTCCAGGGGACTCATGCCTATGGCATCATTTATGAAGTCCCTACATTTTGTTTTCCTCTTTCCCTGCTACCTTCTATTTTCCCTAGCATTGCTGTCTTTTCCAAAGAACCCTGCTTTCTCATCATGTTCCTAAAATAAGACAGCTTCAGTTTCTTCATTTTTGCCTCCAGTGATGTTTCAGGCTTAAATTGCTCTAGGACCTATTTTTTCATCTTTCTGGTAGTCTAGGATATCTGTAGAGTTTTCCAGCAATACTGTATTTCAAATGAACCATGTTTCTGCCCTATCTTTCTTCTTCACTGTTCATACATAGTAAATAGTAAAACAAGATGTTCATTGGGAAATCTGGAATAGGGTTCAAGAATAAAGCAAGCTCCTGTATTTCTGCAAGGCCAACAACTTGTCCATCCCAAACACATGCTTTAAACAACCAGACAGACAACTGTACACATGGACATTACCAGATGGACAATATAGAGATTAAATAGACTATGTAATTGGAAGCATGAGATGGAGAAGCTGTGTTCTCTCTGCCAAGACAAGACCAGGAGCAGATTGTGGTATGGACCATGAGCTGTTAATATCAAACATTAGAGAAAAACTGAAGAAGAGCACTAAAATAATTGTAGTGCCAAAACACAACATAAATAATGTCCCTGATGGATTTAAAGTCCACATAAAAGACAGATTTGCACTGTTAAATTTAATTGACTGAGAACTAGCAGAACTGTAGACAGAAACTAGAAATATTATAAAGGGAAGGATGTGCAAAGACAACGACAGAAGTTAGAAGGAAAGAAGAATCAAGATGCATGACTGCAGAAACATTAACCATGGTTAGAGACAGGTAAGAGGAAAAGGCAAAAACTAATAAAAGCAGGTTAGATCCCAGATGCAGCTAATTCAATATTAGCACGTGGAGATAAAGAGAACTATTACAATAGTCAATATAAGGAGCCTGAACAGAATAATAATAAAGGAAAAACGAGAGAGCTATACCAGATTTTTAAAAAAGTAAAAGAACATACTACGTATGTATCTGCTATACAAATGTTTCATTGGTTTAAATTTAACATTGTATTGTTAACATGTCAAAGTTTAATAATGAATGGAAAGAGATGAAAAGCCGGAGCGTGCATTCTGGAATCCTTTTAATTACAAGGAAAGTTGTATGTATCGATTTAAGCATATATTGATTTAAGATTATATTCGGTTTAAGATTAAGACCTCTATCCAGTTTGCTTACAGTTTGCTTCCTCTTTTACATCTTTAGCTGAAATTACTTTATTACTGTATGGCCTTACAGATGTACCTCATCAGAAATAACTACTAATTGAATTGACTCTGAAGGCTATCATTCTGGCTTACTGAACTTGGGAGGTCCTTTGCCTGTTCCCAGTGTTGCCTGGAGCTATGACTTGCCTGCATGAGAATGCTAATCTTCTCCCTTCTTCAGGTTATCGCCTTGTGTGTAGTTTCATCCAGAAGGTAGTTGGTGAAAACAACGTGGCACACAAGTCCTTTTTCTTGAAGCCCATTTCAGGTCAGCATAGGATCATTGAAGAGGAAACAAAGTTTAGGAATCTATTTTGTAGCTCTTACTATTTTCTGAGACAGACCATGTGTCACATTTAATAAGTCTGCGATTTATCTGATTCTAATCTTAACTACTGTAGGGAAGGATGTCGACTCCTTCCCTTTTGCAGTAAAGGGAAACCGAGTTTGGCGAGGCATGCTGGTTACAAGGAAAGAAGAAAGAGCCGGGCGTGGTGGGCGGCGAGGGGTGGGGTGGTGGTGGCACCTGGAGGGCCCAGCCAGGAGCCGGTCTGGAGCAGAAATGCTGGGCAGGAGGCGAGACCTGCGGAGAGGCCAGGGAAGCTCGAGCCCGGCGCCCGCCGGGCCACGCAGCGGTTGCCTGGACACGCGCTAACCAACCGGAGGGCCTCCGCCTGCGCCACTGAGCCGGTGGGGTGGGCAGGCGCAGTGTGGCGAGACCGCGGAGCCGGTGAGTCTGGGTGCCTGGCCTGGAGTGCAGCGGGGCGCCAGCCCCTCTGGTTCCCTTCGTGGCTGCTGCGGGTAGCATCCAAACCCAGGCATCCTGGATGCCTCCTCCAGGGTCAATCCCTCAGATAATCAGTCCCTTCTGAAGGCTGAGGCGAGGCTGCCACTGGTGGAGTTTGAGAATCGTCTCCTGACCTGGGAAGAGATGGGAAGTCTCCCTCCACTGGCCGCCCAGCTGTACTCCACATTGTCTAGAACTGCGTTCCTAAGGTCCTATTCTTTAATTTTTTTTTACCTTTTTTTAATGTTTGCTTATAAGGCCTCCTTGTGGTGAATCATGTATTTATTATTTTGCATTGTATTTCTTATTTTACTTATAGTTCTTTCTGAGGTTTCATTTTTCAAGTGCCTGCCCAAATACTGCATGTTTTCTGAGGAGAGAGGCTGGGGATTTTGTGTTTCTTTGTTTGCTTTATTGCACTCCAAATGAGATGATCCAGAACACTTTCCTTCTGCAGTGAGGACACTGAGGCTCAGAGCTGAGAGAGGCTTCACCAAGCTCTAGATCCAGGACACTAAGGGTCTTCTGACCCCCAAATCAAAGCATTTTCTATTATTTCTTTGTTGACATTCATTGGCTGCTCAATCAACATTTGTGAATTGACTTGGTTGCTTCCCAGGCCACCTACTATTACATAATCTGCCTGGGTATCTTGACCCAGATGTAGCATTCTTGAATATCCCTACCCCACCCCCATAATTATTTCTTGGTTACGCTATGTCAAAAGGCTTTAGGACATCACTTACCAAAGTTAAGAACTCAGAGGCAAATGGTTGGCTAATTGTGAGAAATATCCAACAATCTGAAGGATTTTGAGTTGTTAGTTTATACTGAATTATTATCTGAACATTTACATGTGAGAATGGTGCATTTCTATCTTGAATATATAATACTTCTCATTTTATTGTTACAGTCTTTGTTAGTAACATATCCAGGTAATTTCCAGAACTATCAAAAATGGGAGTTTGAATGTTAGTCCACCCATTCTCCATGGGTGAAGTCTCATTATGTTGGTAACTGCCAGGGTTCTGATCCACAGCCCAGCCTTCTCTCCTCTGTTCTCGCCTCAGACTCAACATAACCTCACACACAACCAACCTGTCGCTGCATCCTCGGAGTTCGTTCTTCCTTCCCAATTCCCTGTGTCAGTGAATTACATCTGCATATATAATTGTTTTTCCTTTTGAACATGGACTTCATCTCCACATTGCTTTATCCTGTTAGACTAGAACTATGACTTCCAAGTGCTCTGGACTCACAAATTCCCAACCTTCCACTAAACAAGAAAATCCAGAAACGCTCTGGGACGGACTCTCCTTAAGCCCATTTGGTTCACCTGTCTGTCCCCAGAGCGTTCATGACGGGATGGGGCCACTGGGATGGACAGCAATCGGTCGAACTGTGTGGATGGAGTAGGAAAACAATTTCTCAAAAGGCAGGAACCCTCTTTCATGTAAAGGAAGGAGACTTGACAACAGTATTTGTCTACCCAGAGTTTATCGGGGCACATGAGAGTTAATGAGACTGATGACTTCAGAATTGCTAAATGCTTGACTCTGGAATCCAGACAACATGGAAAGAAGAGGCTGTATGATAAGAAAGGGAAAGCAGAGAGGTTGAGAAGCTAGAGCACTTAAAGTGGTTACAGAGTTTGTGTTGTGGTGCTTATGTAGGGAGAGAGTTGGATTGGTCACAAGCATTTGGATGAGGTACCTGGAGGATAAGGTACATCTGCTTGTGCACATCCACAAGCAGATGGTTGCTCAAGTGAGACTTAGTGATCACAGTGTCTGTTTTTTGCACAATAATAATATTAATAAAATAGAAAAGACATTTTAAAGTTGGCACTGAACATTAAACCTCAGTTACAATGCTGTGGAAACAAAGACCGCCCAAATGAAGGCAAACAGAGGCAATTTATCAGAGCTTACTATAGCAAGGGACTTAGCCACCATCACTTTGTTCGGCAGAAACTCAAAGGCAGGCAGGGTAGCGCACAGTGTTATAATAGAGAAGGGAAAGGTTTCAGGTGTGCTCTGACCTGAGGTTGTTGACATGGGAAGCTGGAGGTGGGCTAACCAGAAGTGTGGGCATCCTGTGTGATTGGTTTGGGAAATCTATTTGGCTGTCTTTGGCTGGTCCTTAGTTAGAACTGCAAGCAAATATTAGGAAGCTGGCAGCTATCAACAAAGTCCTGATTTTTCAGTGCTGATTACTGCAGAGGTTGTGGTTTGGCTTCCTGGGCTGGTTGGTGCAGAGGTTGCCAGTTAGAATTCTATTTTTACGTATAGCCTGGCCATTGTCCATTTATCTCCATTCAGCCTCTCTATGCTCATAAAAATTCAGTTAAGTTAAATTTAATTTTACTGTCATATTAGAAAACTGAGATATGGAGATATCTGGGCAGGTTAAGTATTACATTCATGAATATATAATTTGTTAATGAACCCTCATTCAATGAATTTAAACCATTACCATTTATTAAGAACCTATTATAGGCTGATCAGTGGACTCAACAATTTGCATATGTATCTTATATTAATCCTCACAATAATACTGTGAAGCATGACTCTTTTCACCATTTTTTTCAGAGGAGGACACTGATGCTCAACTATATTAAGTACCCTTCTCAAGGTCATATAGCTAGTAAGGAGCACATCTGGAATTTAATACCACATCTAGTTACTGGCCTAAAAGCTATGTTCTTTGGCACTTTATTAAACGGTCTGATAATCTCCTACTTTGATCACTAAATCACTCTATTTCACCTAGTTTGTATCTATGTACATTGCCATCTGGCCTCTGTTCCTGGGTATTTGTAGGATGTCTGTTTGAATAAAGGTAACAAAAAGACCTGGCTGTATGAACTGAAAGGATTCAACTCACCTACATTATGCTGGAGAAACTTTGGATTTAACCACAAGCCGATAAAATGGATGAGATGCCTGAGCATGTGAAATCACATAGTAAAGGTGGAGGGGTGATGAAATGGTTGACAAAACAGTGGAAGAATACAACCAAGATGTAATGCGTACCTAAAGTGGACTGCTCCTCTTAATGAACTCTTCAAATAGTTTGCATGGCAAAACAGTTATTCAGACATCCCTTTGCTGATGGTACAATGCTTCATGGGCAAACTAGACAATTACTTTTCTTCTTTTTTAAATGTTTTGTAAAAATGAGACTTCTAATTTTTTTCCTTGAGGAAAAAACTATCCTCAGGAATTGTAATTGTTGAGTCCCCAAATTTCACTTGTGATATATTCTTTGAGAGACTGAAAAACCCGAGTAATCTTGCTAATAAAATTGTTAGCCAGTGTTAATTATGTTTTAATCACCATCAGTATTCCCCTGCTTATGAAACTCAGCTTATGCTCTCAGAACCACTTGATTACAGGCAAAGGATATAGCACAGATACAAAGAAGAAAGATATGGTAGCAAAAGCGTGCCAGAGGTCTCAGGCACAGATTTCTTTATTCTCCTGCCTCTGGGTCCGACAGACACTCTGGATCTGTACAGATCTATAACCACTACTGGCACACATCTGAAGCTCTTCTGAAGGAGGAAACCCAAAGCTGCTCATGGTGGAGATCTCTGTGTAATGAACTCCTCATATATACATAGTATAGCTATGTTACCAGGCTGTACTTGTTACCTGGCTGTTACCAGTTCCCCTCCTCCAGCCTCAACTGAAGGTAGATGCAAATATAAATCCAATTACTATTATTACTAAACAGGGCTGGCAGGTGGATACAACCTGCTCTGAAACAATTTACAGACCTATGGTTTCAATACATCATTGATCTTTAGTTAATGCATTCCATAGCATTAGCCAAGGGTCAGTAGCTCTAGAGATAACCTGCAATTGATCCAAACCAGTCAAGATGAACCCATTACATGCATAGCCTATGGATACGGTGCTTTTAAACTAAATGTTCAAGTCTTTTCCACAACAGAATTAGCAAACAAACATCCTTTCTTGCATCTATGTGTCACTCTATGTATAGCTCTTTCAAGCCTACCTTTGTTCAATTTTTGGGAAGTGTGGTCTGGTCATACTTTTCTTTTTCCTCACTCATTCACTCCAGACTTTTCTGCTACTGAAATTCTGCTGCTGTCGTTGAAGGTAAATGCTCATATTAAGGTCACCCATGGCTTATGACTGCATTAAGTGGGCTTTTCTTTTGCCTAGTTTTATCTTATTTAATTTTTTTGAAATTTTTAGGTTATCCTTTCTATAGATTTCTATGAGTACATTCATTTCTGTTTTTCCTATAATTTTCTAGAGATGGTTAATATTAATTTTCTTGGCTCTTGTTTTGTCAACATTCCTTTTTGTTGTTGTTGTTGTGTGATCTTATCCAACTGCCAACTTCATGGTACCCAAACCTCTAGCTCCAGCCTCAAATTTTCTCATGAATATTGGGCACATATGTACTATAAGCATTAAAAAGCACCCAGATATAATGTTAAAATGGTCATCTTTCCTCTATACTCTATCTGTGCCTCCTCATGTAGACCCAATTTAGGATAATGGCAATGCCATCTATTCATTTGCTCATGCCAGAAACATGGGAGTCATTCTAGATTCCTCCCTCTCTCTTACTTGCCACATTTAATTTCTCGTTGAACCCTGCTCTTTGTGCTTCTAAAATACCTCTTGTTTCTTTCTTCTCTTCCCATTTTTATTTCTTCTAGCTTAATTACAAAAAAAATTTACCTTGATTACTTTAATCGTCGTCTGCTTCATTTTTTCTTCTCCAATTAACTCTCCATAGCACAGCACTGCATTTGGACTATTTGTTCATTAATGTCTTCCTACATGTTAAAAAAGAGGTTTCATTTATTTTTGCATCCTCAGTGTCTAGCATATAAGGTATATTTAATAAATAGTTTTGAATGAATAAATGAGTGTACAGTTTAGAAAATATAATGCACTCTGCCACACTGTCGAACAATGTTATCGTAAAGACTTTTCTGCAATAATGGAACTGTTGTTTGATGCAGGGACCACTAGTTGCCTGTGGGTATTGAGTATTTGAAGGTGGCTATTGTGGTCAAAGAAGTAAACTTTTAATTTTAAAGTTTAATATGGCCACTGTCTAAAATGTAGGACAACCACACTTCTAGAAAATGGGTCCAGAAATTGCATTTAAACAAATTTTAAATTAACTCAAGTGAAATAAACTAAAAGGAGCTTTCTTTTCTGTTCCGTTCATTATCCCCACTTCTCACAAAAATTCTAGAGATGTTCTCTTATGTGGAATTCAACAATTCCATTCAATAAATATTTTTGAACACTTAATATTTACCAGGCACTGTGGACTCAAGAGAAATTAAACACAAAATTTATGCATTCAGAGATGCAGCAGAAAAATGCCAACTGATAATGGAATTTGAATTCTGAAATATTAAAATTTGGGGGACATTTTTAAAGAGTTAAGTCTATAGGCAAGAACATTTTAAATTATTATTTTTTCTACTTTGCCCCCTTTCTCTTCCCAGATCTACAGTCTGAAGTAGTGAAGGGAGTAGAATTGTCAAAATTATTCTTGTGATGATGAGAACCGTTTCCGATCCCCCTGTATACCTCACCTGAAGTAAGGCAGTGATGAACTTCTGCTGGTTTATTTGACCTATTTAGTTTTCATTATGTCTCTCCCCTTTTCAAGCCTCTATTTTGTATCTGCTTGAGATCTCAATTGCTTTCAGATTTATTAATTTATTTGCATTTTGTAATATCAACGATGACCAAATATCATACCCCTCTGGCTCTAGACAATTCCTTCAAACTGTGTCATTCATTATAACTGGCTGTTTGTGGCATCATAGCAAGTTTTCAATCAGTATGACAGCATTTATAGCCAAGTTAATTTAGATAGGTTAACAAATATTATGCCATGAGATCATGTATAAAATGATATCAGTAGGGACTAAATATGTAGTATATAATGTATTTCTTTACCTACTAATTTGAACATTTCCACAGAAAACTGCAATAAGAAGCTCTTGGCATAATTTCTTTGTAATAAATTCTGAGTGCTGCTTATTACTTTTGATTTTCTTATTCTCCAGATGGCTACACATTTGCATTCTATTTGTCTGTTATTTAGCTAAGTACAGATTTCTTACTGGGTGCTATTATTTATTTATTTGTATTTGTATCTTTGTTTTGTCTTGCAGCAAACAAAAACTGGTTTTTTTAATTGTTAATTTAAGAACAGTGGGAAATTAGTGGAAAGCTTGATTTTCCAGTGCGATTTAATATTTCTCAAGAGCTTTTCCACTGGATGAATTTTGATCTCTCTCTTTAAAAAATATTTATTTATTTTTTAGAGAGAGGGGAAGGGAGGGAGAAAAAGAGGGAGAGAAACATCATTGTATGGCTGCCTCTCTCATGGCCCCCACTGGCTACCTGGCCCACAACCCAGGCATATGCTCTGACTGGGAATCGAACCTTCAACCCTTTGGTTTGCAGCCTGCACTCCATCCACTGAGCTACACCAGCCAGGGCAATTTTGATCTCTTTACTGAACATCAATAATTAAATATTTTAGTAGTGAAAGTGACATAATTTTTAGAAAATATACTTGTATTGAGATCTTCATTAAGTCATAGTAATTTAGAAAAGACAAGCATTTATATGTTAAAATCGAAAATAGACTCATTAATGAAAGTATTACTTGCTTCTTTTCTGTTCATGTATAATGATTACCTCATAATGACATCATTTTGATTTTCTTTTTAAAAAGTATAATAAACTATACCTTTCCATGCAAAAAAAAATCACACCTGCTGGATCATTGACCAGTCAACAGAGTCCCATTCCATGGGAATCTATTAAGGGGTATTACTGTTTAGAATGAAACATGTAATGGGAAACCTCAATATTTTATTAAGTTTTCTCAACTAATGGTTTAAAGCTGTAGTCAGAGGGAAGTAAAGCTTTATTGTCGAACCTCACCCTATACTTCTTTATATTCTTATTCATTTCAGCCTCATATTTTCCTTCCCTTTGGATGACTTACTGGGCCCTGGTAAAGGACCTAAAAGCAGGAGCACCGAGTGAATGGTGGGTGATGGGGTGAATGGCAGCAGTGCATTACCTGTTTTCAATTTAGTGCTGGAAGGACTCAATGAGGGAAAATGACCTTGGCTGAGGTCATATTCAAGGGAGAGTTAGTCTTTCCGTTTTTATTAAATTTTAATTTGCTAGCTCATGTGAACTAGAATTCGTTCTTATTTAGTAACATATGCTTTGCATTAATTCAGTAGCTTGCATATTGGGCAAGATCATTTAGGGAATCTGGATGAATAAAAATCAGATACACTCTGGAGGCTCCATGCTAATGTATGGATATCCTTTTGCAAAAGCAGAAAAGTCACACTTACAATAATTCTCAATAGAATTTTGTAAGTATTGCTTATGGAAAAATTCAGGAATCCTCTCAGATCCAACCTTTAAAACAACTTTTAACCAACTTTTAAATCCCATAAAGTTATAAAAAGGATAGAATAAACAGATCTTGGTGAATAGTGTTAAAATTCCTAAATTAATGTTAACTAATAGTAGGCAGTTTCCTCATTATTCAAATTCAACCTTAGGTAATTGATAATTTGAGTTCTTCTTATAAAAGCAATAAATAATCCCCTGGAAAGGTCATATATTTTGTAACTTAATGCCACATCAATCAATGTAACTGAGTTGTCTACATTTAGTTCCTTAATAGAAAATAGATTTAAAAAATTGCAAGGCAGCTGCTTGTTCATACTTTTACAAAGTAATTAAATCAATGGGCAAAAGCAAGCAATTTTTAAAAAGATTTTCTATGTTTTTTTTACTAAATCATCATAAATGAACTATAGAAACAACATGGAGAGAATACTTTCCCCGTTGCTAGTCCTTCTTTACATAAGTTACGTGAAGTGTTGTACAAAAGAGATCCTAATGCATGTGTTGCAGGCTGTCTAAATGCACGGAGCCACCCTCTCTATCCTCCCCCCAAAAAGGTCTGGTTACCTCCTTGGTTGCTACCACAACCTTCTTAAATTCACAGACGTCCCTGATCACCAGGGTTTGGGGAATATTTCTACCCAACTCACTAATCCTACCTTCTCCTCCATGGCATCCCATGTGCTAGAAATCAAAGATACTTCAGTTGCCTTTGTTTAGCTCCAGGCCCAAAACCTTGAGACTACATGTCTTTTTGTGATGTTAAGATGGGACTGGGTGAGTTGGGGGAACTTATGGAGAAAACAGATATGTTGATATTTCCATAGGTTCATCTGATAGCACAGTGTTTTAACAAACATGGTGTTTTTTGTTGGGAGTGGGTACGACTTGGTTACACATACCGAACATGTCGAAAAACAAAAAGTTCCCATTTCAGTTGGGAGAGAAAATAATTTTACAAGAAAATGCTTATCATTTTACATGAATGACTGGAAAACACAGCTATGTAACCTGACTCCAACTGTGAGGTAATATCAAGTTTAAGCTTATTTTGGTTAACAAATAGATTCTTTGTTTGGCTCCATGAGCAAATATACTACTTTATCTAGTTTGTATGACTAATGAAGGTAAGTGATTTACAACATGGTTACCTGGATAAAAATAATTTCTAGGTTAAAGTGATTTTTCGTTACATTTTATTTTTCAATGAGTACGATTCCTGAATTTTAAAAGGTCTTTTAAAGTTTTTATAATTTCCTTTCTCAAGCCATCCCCCCGTAGACTATTATATTATATATTATTTTCTCTTCCCCATAAGGTTTAGGTAATATATCCATTCACAAATATGTTATTGCCTTATGTGACATTCTTTCACAGTTTGCATGTCTGTATAACCTTTTGTTATGTGATAACTTGATTCTCCTATTACTTCAGCAAAACCGGTTTCGTCTTGTTTTCAATTACTGAAGCTAAGCACTTTTTCTCTGTTCACTTTCTCACTCCCCTCTGCACGTGTGTGTGTCCGGGGATTGCCCATTCTAGGTCCTTTGTTCGCTTTTTTCCTGTTTGGATATTTCATTTTTTCTTATTAATTTTTCTAGCTACTTATATAAAAGTCAGAAACTATTTGTTACCCATATTTTAAGTATCTCTTCCTGGCATGAGTGGCATTTTTTCATAGCTTGCATCTTTACATTTTTATGGAGTCATATCTCTAGAACTTTATGTGTTTCTGGTAGACTCACAGAAACACATGTTTCTTTGCTCAAAGAGGGCTTTCTAATCATATTTTTATGTGAATAGTTCCCTCTGTCTGTTTGTTTTTCTCTTCCTTTTAAGCTTTTAGTCTATTTGATTTTGAAACATTGTACAGTTGCAGAGACTGTGTAATCATTTTCCCCTCATTCTGTTCAAACCAGGTTTATATTTTTTAAATGATTGGGAAATACTGAACATTTTTTTCTTATTTTAAAGAGTTACTGTACATAGCACATGAAAGCATCCTGAGAACTCTTTTCTTATTTTTGTTTCAGTTTAGGAGACTTCTCGTCTCCTTTTAGCAGGACTGTAGCGTGGACGTAATAGCGTGGTCACAGACTCCAGGGCAAAGTCCGGGTTAGTACTGCAGTGACAAGACACTGACTGGCAAGCACTTAACCTTTCTGTGCTGTAAGGTCTCCTTTGCAAAACAGGGCCAGTAATTGTGTGTTCCCCACAGGTTGATGTGAGGAGGAGAGGTGCATGTGGAATGTTTTAAGAGCAAGCTATATCACTTTTGTTTTCCTTGGGTCAAGATTCCTCTAGTTATTTCATGAGTTAGCAGTATTTCCAAATACAGTAAAACTTTTGGAGAGCAGGGTTTGTGTCTCATAATTTTCTTATATTCCCCAATATATCTATCAGAAATAGGCAGAAATGGTCAATAAATAGTTACTGACATTCTTTTAAAGAGCAAAATCAAAAGCCACATTTCTTTGGGAACAAAAGCTATCTCGTAGGAAAATGGCATAGTTTTTCCTAATTAACAAAGTATTTCTTCCATAACAATTTGGAACTTCAAATTTATTAGAGTTTGGTATTTTACATTTGACATGTAGTTATCGAATATGAACAATTTAAGCACTTTATATTTTGTCAGCAAGTGTAAATATTTCTCCACACTCTTGCTATAAAATTTTTGATCTAACTCAGAGGTGAAACAATAACTTAGTACATGAACTTGACCTATGAAATAATTTAACATCATGAAAGCTGATTGGAGTTGCTTGCCATTCTTTGTGTCTCAAGTCTAATTACCAGAAGGTGAAAAGCTCATCTCTTTACTCAGAATATATCTGTAGAAACTGAATTTCTCAGTTTTAATTTGATTTGCAGAGAAAGTGATATTTAATCTTTTTTAAGATGTGCTTGGCTTGAGTAATACAATGAGATGTAATATTTAATGCATCTTAACTCTAATCTGTTGGATATAATACAGACATAATGTAAAGTCAATATAACTTCATCAGAGAAAGAGAGAATGGGTTAGCAATCAAAGAAATCGCATTTAAAAATTTATAAAAGAAGCTATTATAGACACATATAGTAAAAATGTGAAAAACACTTTGTTTTGTTTTGCAACTTTATTATCTTACAGTGGTTTCAGTCTTGTCACAAGATAACCTGATTTATTATTGTATAACAAGAAATAAAATGATTAGGAAAAGGATGTTCTTTGTGAAAGCAATACTCAAGACAGGGTTTATTCTTTTCCTATTATTATTGTGATATTATAAATTTTCTAAAATAGCATATTTAAAATTTTGGAACAGGTTAAAATGAAAGTCAGTATTTGATAAATGTATGTTTAGTATCACCAACTGTTTTTAATGTTTATACTTTATTTGCCAATCATTTTCCTTGAAATAACTTTGAAAATGGTTGCCAAATGATTATATGTTGAAAACTGAATATTTTTCCCAGAATCTATAATTAGAATACTGACCTATAGTTCATTATAAATATGAATCTCTTTTATGTTTAAGGCAAGGTCATGATATTTTTTATGAAAAAACATAATTGTTAAGCTGTTTATAAATATATGTAAATATCAATTATTTTATTTGTTTTATGAACAATAACTCAAACTTTAATTTTCAAGATTGAATTTTATTCCATATCTCCACTTTTTCACAATCTTCATCTTTTTACAAGGAACTTTTTGAGTTTTTACTCTTTTGGGCTTTGATAAGCAAAAATAAGACAAAATCCTTGTCCTGTCAGATATCCTAACTCAATGGAAAAATATGCGTGCGCATAATTACTTAAGAAACTATATGATCCGTTTGATATGATACTGAAGTGATAAGAAAGTGCAGGGAGAAGGAGTAAGTAAAATCCTTTTGTAGTGAGAAAAGGAGACATTATATTAGAGACCTAAGAAAAGGTAGAGTGAAAAGATTTATGTACAAGGGAATCAACATGCAAGCACATGACTTGTTTTGATGACTGAACATGTGGTAAAGAGGCAATGGGTGGCAGAATATACAAAGGAATATTTTTATTATCTCATGAACATGTAACTGCTAGGCCCTATATACAAATTCCTTTTTATTACTAAAAGTAATATATAATATAAATTAGTGAATACCTTGAAGGCACAGATTATTTCTTCTTCATTTTTTGTCCTCTCCCTACATAAGTAGCACAGTGACATATGACTCCACTCTAGGAAGACAAACAATCCAATTAAAAAATGAGAAAAGGACCTGAACAGACACTTCTCCAGGGAGGTATACAGAGGGCCCAGAGGCATATGAAAGGATGCTCAGCACCTCTAGCCATCAGAGAGATGCATATTAAAGCTACAATGAGATACCACTTCACACCAGTCAGAATGGCCATCAGAAACAAAGCAACAAACAATTGCTGACAAGGTTGCAGAGAAAAGGGAACCCTAGTACACAGTTGGTGGGACTGCAGACTGGTGCAGCCACTGTAGGAAACAATATGGAATTGCCCCAGAAAACTAAAAATAAAACTTCCTTTTGACCTGGAAATTCCACTTCTGAGAAAGTACCATAAGAATCCTGAAACACCAATTCAAAAAAACCTATGCACCCCAATGTTCATAGCAGCACAATTTACTATAGCCAAGTGCTGGAAGCAACCTAAGTGCCTATCAGTAAATGAGTGGATCAAAAAAGTATGGTACATTTACACAATGGAATTTTATGCAGCAGAAAGAAAGAAGCTCCTACCCTTTGTGAAAGCATGGATGGAACTAGAGACCATTATTGTGAGTGAAATAAGCCAAGCAATGAAAGACATAGGCTACATGATTTCATGTATAAGTAGACCCTAATCAACAAAACAAACAAGCATGCAGAATATATCAGAGACATCAAAATTAAGAACAAACTGACAGTAACCAGAGGGGAGAGTGAAGGGGAGTAACAAGGGAAAAGAAGGGGAAGGGTCATCAAGGAATATGTATAGACACACAGACAAAGCCAAAGAGGGGTAGAATTAAGGGGGGGGGGAGTGAAAGACAGTAGTCGGAGGAAAATGGAGGCAACTGTACTTAAACAAAAGTTTTTAAAAATAAAAATTTTAGAATTTAAAACATAACTAATAAAAACAGCTATTAATATTTTGAATTTGACATTAGAATTAAAAATATCTATGTTTTGACATATACATCAGTATTTGCTAAAAAATAATTCAACATATTTTGGTGCACATGATTTTATGTATGTAAAAAATCTTTTAAATTCAAATCACTATTTTTCTTAAAAAAGATACAGAAAAAGCTAAATGAATATGGTCTGAAATCTATCAGCACTGGTAAGTTAAGTGGACCTTAGAAGGTAATTCAGCCTGGCCTCAGACATTTCCCAACTCCTTGCTATATAATACTTAACAAATGATTTTGTAGCTTCTCCTTAATAACGTTGAATGATGTAATGCTTTGTACCTTACAATACAGATTTGCTTAAAGCTGGAAAAACTCAATTTGTCACAAATATTCCTGCGAGATTGCCAAAATATTCTTTCTTTGGTGTAGACCCACCACCTGTTAGTCTGCCTGCATTGTGGAACAGAGCCTCTAGGAGCGTCTGCTTAGACTTACTACAACATCTTGTCCCCATTCTAGTTGTTTGCTTAGTTGTTTTTGATTTTTTAGGTCCAGTTGTTGATAGTTGTGACTATGTTGTCATTTTACTGTTCATAGTTTTTGATCAACAACTAGAACAGGAACAGAATCACAGAAATGGTGATCACATGGAGGGTTATCAGTGGGGAGGAGGAGGGGGAAGAATGGGGAAAAAGGTACAGAGAATAAGAAGCATAAATAGTAGATACAAAACAGACAGGGGGAGGTTAAGAATAGTATAGGAAATGTAGAAGCCAAAGAACTTATATGTATGATTCATGGAAATGAACTAAAGGAAGAATAGGGATGGGAGGGGGAGTTTAGAGTAGAGGGTTATAAAGGGGGAAAATGGGACAACTGTAATAGCATAATCAATAAAATATATTTTAAAAAACCAATATCTTGTCTCCAATCCCACCATCACCAACATTGTATTGACAGCAGGCCATGGTAGTAGTGACCTCACCCCTAACTATAGTTGTGGCCAGAAATAGGGAGAGCTGACTCAGGCTAGTACAATAGTAGTATCCTGATTTCCCAGTAACAACGGACTGGGTTAAATACCTAGGTACTTGGTCGAAGTTAGGCTAATTAAAATCCTCCCAGTGATCACTGGAGTCAAATCCAAGAAAAAGTCAGCATCTCTGGTGGCTGATGCTTTGTAATATAAAACTCAGGAGGTAACAGCAGCCAGACTTTCTGGAACCTAGAAAAAATCAAGTTGGAGAAAGAAATACGTATGAATAAACGTATCTGACACTGAGGGATAGAGAACGCTGAAGACATTTATGTCCCTGTAGTCTTGCTTCTCTTATGAATGGACTGTTGATGTTTACCTTTAATTAACCAGTATCTTTTGCATAACTAGTTCTTTTTATATTGTAGTCTTTTTTTGTGAGTTTTTTGCTTAAGCTGAGTTTCTCTCATCAGCAACTATAGAACCAACATAATTGAAAGCCTGGTATATACCTTCTACATCATCATTCTCAGTAGTGGTTGGTCATTCCTCTCCTCAGTTAAGAAACAAATCTCCGATTACTGCCTTTGGCCAGCATTCTGGTTCTGATCCCTGTTTGCTGCTTTACCTGATGGTTTGCATTTGTCTTCTGTGTTTATTGACTGTTTTTAACCTGGTTTAGTGGTTTAGAAACTATATAAATAAGATATATGACATAATTTTTGATTGAACTATGAAATTTAAAGAAATGAGTTTAGAATATCAGCTATATTATGAGGTGAGAAGTTGGGAAAAAGTAATTTTCTAAAGTATTCCAACAGTACAAAGTATTTTGTAAAGTCATTGCCAGACCTTTCTTTTAAGCTCCTTTGTGAAAAGAATATAGGGTTCTAACCATTATTGGGCACATTTAGATTAGAATAAAGTAAATCAGCTGAACTATAAAAAAAATCAGTAAGAGTTACCACATAAATATGTTTGACATAATTCCTGGGAGAATGTCGGTATGTTTGCAATCTTCACTGGAAAAAATGTGTGTGGGAACCATGGCTGCTGAGGTGATAAGATAAAGTTGTTTAATACAGGGGCCAGCAGAAGTAACGCCCATGTGAGTGTGGTGATAGGGTAATAATATGGGTGTAATAATTTATAGTTTTAATTTGAACACTTCACCTAAAATGTCATATGGTATGCTTCAGTGTGATATTGTTATGTTACAGAATTACATGCTTATGATTTTGCAGTAAAAGATTCTGTAATAAAAAGGGGGCATTATTTGTGCTGGACCCTGTATTTTCATAAGAATATGGAACAACAGAAAAGTGCTCCATTGAGTTGATAGCCTTATTGCCGTTGCAATACTGTAAGCAAAAAGAAACACTGTCTTACAAAGATAAAATCCATGAAGTTTTAACAGAGTACGTGGAACTTACTATCATTGAACTAAAGGATTTAATATTTGAGGGTGTTTGGGATAAGTTTTCTAAGCTGTCTAACTACAGACTTTTAATATTGTTTGTGGGTTTGGGCAATTGGTGACCCAAATTGATACATATGCTTATTTCCACTAAAAAATTTAAAAAAAACCATTGTAGTAAACATGGAAAAATCTTTAAAATTTTTATTTATTTTATTTTTAGAGAGAGGGAAAGGGAAGGAGAAAGAGGGAGAGAAACATCAGTGTGTGCCTGGTTGCCTTTCACATGCCCTGTACTGGAGACCTGGCCCACAACGCAGGCATGTGACCTGATTGGTAATTGAACTGGGGACCCTTTGTTTTACAGGTGCACGGTCAATCTACTGAGCTGTACCAGCCAGAGCTGGGAGAAAATCTTTGTAATGCATATTGAAAACAGAAGACTAGAACTGCTGAAGAGTAAAAAAAAAAAAGACAAACACACCCCAGCATGTGTTTCCCCATGAGTATTCCCTAGAGATACTCTAGTATAACATAAAAGTATCCAAGAATCTTTACAGCAGACTTAATTACAACAGGGAAAACATTTCAAGATAACTGAAATATTCATCAGTAGGAGAACTGCATACTAAGACAATGAAATTCTGTGTGAAAAAGAATGAAATTTTGAATACAGTATGATGTGTAACATCATACATAAATCTCAAAAATGTACTAAAGCAAAAAGAAGTTGTAGAATGATTTGTGGAGTATAATATCATTCATATAAAGTTGTAAAACTTTAAACTAGTACAGTAGAGTATATTGTTTTGAGATATGTATGTAATAAAAATAAATTGACACCATCGGGATTATATAGTTGATAGCTGTAATTTCTGGTGCAGGAGGAAGGGAAATGTGACCACTGAGTAATACATTGGAATTTACTTGTTATCATTAACTACTTATTTGTTAGGCTGCATTGTAGGATAAAGTTATTGTTTTTATTTTGCTATGCAGTATTTCACTATAAGAATATTTAAAACAATTACAAGTAGATAATGAAAGAAAATGGGTAAAAGGGACTTGTCTGTCCAGAAACACTGATAGCTCAGAAATTTTGTTTAAGGAATGAAGAAGCAAACAAAATTATAGTGATTTGCTGAGATACCAGTTAAGAGTGGTGTAACAAAATGAATTCCCTGTGTAATATGCTCTCAAGTCTGTAAACAAGTAGACAATTCTAATAGAAAGCTTAGTAACAGAACCAGTGCCACAAAGCGCTGAAGCAGTCCAAGCCGAATCTGGAGAATTATAAACAGACTAAAAGAATTTCATTCTTTATGCAGTATATTGTTCATGAATCCTTTCATTTTCAACAAAACTTTATTGAACCCTTCCTATCTGTGCTGTACAGTATAGTAGACACTAGCCATATATGGGTATTTAAATTAATTAAAATGAAGTAAAAGTTAAAATATAGTGCTTGGTTACTGTAGTCAAATTTTAATCAATCAAGTGATTGATTAAAAGGGATTCCAAGTGATTATGTGGCTGATTCCAAGTGAATAGTGTGCACCATTTTGAAAGGCACAGATTTAGAACATTTCATCATTGTAAAAAATAGTATTTAAAGGTGCAATTGTAGATACTAGGACTACAGCAGTGAACAACACAGACTTTAAATTCTAATTGTAAAAAGGAAAAAATGGAAAATATTGTAAATATATAATACAATGTTAATTATGACTCATTTAAAAATACTAGGGTAAGTGGATGGAAAGTGAAGGGGATAGATACTATGATGAAGTGGTTTTCATAAGCAGTCATAACAATGAATTGAAAAGAAGTTTCATTTATTGCAAAGGGGTTGAAAAGGAAGAAATAGGTAGTTCATGAATGCTAAGAGAGATGGTTGTTTTAAAAAGAGAGCACAGAAGGGAACCCTAGTAAGATTGTAAGTGCAAGTAGTCAGGCTAGAGGTAGGGTGTTATGTGCTCCCCAGCCCAGGTAGAGAGATGACAGAAATCAGTTGAGGGAAACCCCTACATTCTCAGAACAGAAGGAGACCATGAAGGGCACAGGCACATTGGGTTTGTGGGTTTGGTGACAGTAAATCAAAATATAAATCGGATTCCTTCTATTTCCTCTCTAAAGTAGATGGTGATGTTTCTCAAGGGGGAGAACTTGCAAATAGAGAGTTTAAGCAGTTATAAGGCTTGAAACAGTTGATCATATAGTTTTTAGCCTGCAATTAGGCAACACTTTCTTACCTCGCATTCTATTCTTAAGACTCTCTATTCTTCTTTATAACCCCATTCCTAGAACCACCTTAATTATCTGTTGCATGCATCAACAGTCTGTTCCTTTTTATTGAATGGTGGTATTGTACAGTACAACAGTTTGTTTAACCATTCACCCACTGAAGGGCATTCGGTTAGTGTGACAGTTTTGACTAATAAGACCAAAGCTTCTAAGAACATTCATGTACCAGTTCCTGAGTGAAAATAAGCTTTCGTTTCTCTGGGATATATGTTCAAGAGTGCCATTATTGGGTTCCATTGGCAACTTCATTTTTAGTTTTAGAAGAAACTGGCAAATTAGTTTCCACAGTAGCTGTATCATCTTATATTGTAACTGACAATGTATGAGTGACTCAGTTTCTCTCTATCTTTGCCAGAATTTAGTATTACAGCTGTTTTTTGTTTTAACAACTCTGAAAGGTATATAGATACCTCATTGTGGTTTTAATTAGCATTTCTTATTGCTGGGTAAGAGTGGGAGTTTCAGTTCCCACTAGGCTTCCACTGATACCTCCCCAAGGAGGTGCCAGTGGGGATGAGCAGAGAGTGCTTAGTTACTGCTTCCTGTGTGTCCTTCACTGACTCCATGCAGAGTGTGTGGCCTCGATACTGCTAGTCTGTGGTGAAAGCTGTGACTCCACATTAAACCTATTCTGACACTGCCTCAGTGGGATGAGAAGAGGTACCTTGTTACTGCTGTTGGGAGCTGTAGAAGTGGGCTCCTTACATAGTGTCCAGCGGGGCTGAAAGTCCTGGGTTCTTATTAGGTCTACTCATATGTATTTGTTATGTTATTATATATGTTCAAAATTATAAAATCTAGGGTTTTTTGTTATACTTAGGGGAAAGATTAGAGATAAGTATATTCAGCCCATCTTCCTGAAAGCAGAGATTAGTATTGACTTTTATGTTTCCTTCTGTATTTTCCATCTTTTTATCACTGCATGCTGCATTCAAGATAGGTGTTTTTTCTGAACTTGTTTCACTAATTCATTCTTTAGTCTTGCCATATGTGCTTTTAAATTAAAGCAGTGAATTTAGAATTGCAGTTATAACGGTTGTTTGCATATTTCATGGATTTGTAACTGTCTTCTTTTTAGATCTGTAATATCAAGTTTCATAGATTTTAGTTCTGAAAGTTTACAATCTGAGGTTATATTCTTACAAATCTTAAGAATAGTTAGGTTACTGTTATCTGGTAACTTCACTGGTACCTTTGGGTCAGTTTCTGTTATCTTTTCATTTCTGCTGATTTCTGTTATCTACCTAGTCTCTTTGTGGGATTACTTTTGACTCTGCGCTGGGCAAGAATACCTGAATTCACATTCATTATATGAGATTTTGAGGTGGTTTGAGGCTGGGCTTCAGTCTATGGGCGGTCTTCACACAGACTATGTTTCTGTTTCATTCTGTTCTCATGATACAGCCTTCCGGGGTTTTGATCCTAGGGATGAATTTGTTTTCCAGGGTACCAGCACTTGGCAGGGATGGGATTCCATCTCTCATTTCCGAAATTTTGTGTGAACTACTGCTCAGCCTTTCGGCTGCCTCTTTCAAGTCAGACGTTGGCCTGGTCAAAGAGGCTTCACGGGTTGGTCTCACTTCTCTATATTTCTGTCTTGTGCCAGATATTATTAGGTGTTCACATGAACTTGTTAGTTCTCAGATGCTTTTATGAAGATTTTAAAAATATGTTTTCAACAGATTTTTATTAGCATTTTTATAAAAAGCTATAAAAGCATTTTCCATTTTACTTAGTTCTACATTCCTGGAACAATTTACTTTCTTCTTTTTTATTATATTTTTCTAGTAATTTTGTGTAGAAGAGGAAATAGGAGTCTATGTTTCAACTACAATTTTCAATGAATTAAAAAATTTTAAATGTTGCTATAAAGTAAAATTTAATTATGTGCTTTCCTGTAGCTTCCTTTGCTTTAATAAGTTGGTCTTGATGAAGTAAATCAGTTGGCTTATTCAAAAAGGCACTGTACTTGAGTTCATGGTTTTCTTTCATAGCACTTTTCCCTAAGTAGTCTTTTACATTGAATAAGTTGACTCATTTCAATCAGGATTATCTGATTTATAAGACAGCAATTGAATTAAAATATTTCCATTCTCCAAAATATATAATGCTTTAGGTCTACAAATTAAAAGAGGTAGCTACTATTAGTTATGTTATAGAATTGTTTTTCCATTTAGTAGTTTAAATTTCTAATAAATACAAATCTACAGGAAGTACAAAGGAGGAGCTTGTTAAATATAGAGCAGTGAGGTTGTCAACAATGTGGGAAATCTCTATAACCAAAATATTTGATTTACACTAGATAAGTTGCAGAGGAAAAGAGGAGGGAGAACTCATAGATTGAATGAGACTTGAAACACATTTCAGTTAAATGACATGCCGTTTGTATCATTGCTCCAAAATTTTTTTAAAGCAGGAAAAATATGAGAAAATGAAATAAATATAAACACTAACTGTATTAAGTGTTATTGAGGCAGTATTATTAATTGTCTTAATTACATTAATGGTATTATGCCTATGTTTAAACCATTTTTGAAATATTTACAAATGCAATACTATAATATCTGAGATTTGCTTAACCATGATCAAGGGTAAATTAAACAGGGCAGTGGGGGAGTGTATAGAATTCATATGTCCCCTAAGGTGATAATTACTGAAATTGGTTAGTGGACATATCTCTGCCTTTGTATATATTTGCCTTTCTCCATTATAAAATGCCTATAAACAAACTGAGAGAAAGTAAAGTAGAGATAGACAGTAAGGTTTAACTATATCATACAAAATGAAACATGGTAGGTTCCAGAATTTCTATAGGGCTTTGAGCCCATAGTTAGAATGATAAATGTTAAATTATCTAGTAGTTAGGTCAGGTATCTATATAAGTTACCAACAATGCAGGGGATCAAAGAACTTTATTTAATAAGGATTTTCATATTTGGTGATCCTAAAAAGGATCATATTAGCCCTTGTAAGAGAAAGAGTATATTGTTGGATTTCCTTACTTTTTAAACATAATTTAGTATTTATTTTTACATGTCTATATTTTATAATATTAGAAACCTATCCTGACACTAACAATTCTTAAATTGACGATTTTTAGTGAAATTAAATATAAACTAATTTTGATTCATGATATTTAAATATTTTTTTCTTTCTAATTAGGTCTCAAACTACTGTAAATAACCATGCCTGAAAATAAGACAATTTCCTTTTCTTCCTCTGGAGATGATCAAACCAAGAAAGGTAAATTTATCCATAAGTGCTTTGCTTTCAAACTGGGTCAATAGGTCAATGTAATTCTACTCCCTTACAGAAGAAAGCAGCTGCAAAAACAGGGGTCTTCTCTAGGATCAGTGGTCACAAAACCAAAACTTACTGGGACCAGGGAGTCGAGGGAAGTGAAAGGAGTAAGTCAGCTTAAGAAAAACCCACTGTCTGGATTGGTTAGTAAGTTCAGGATATCTGTATTTGGATGACATTAGATCCAATATTTGGAATGCTGGCATAAATAGTGATTATCAGTTAAAATTAAGTTCTATCTCTTTGACATCATTCCCCCATTCAGTTCCCCATACTCTGTGTAAAACAACCAACCTCCACAGACAGCATTCAGCTCGTCAAGCAAAGCATTGAGATATCTATGTTAAAATAACAGGAACTTATCAGCTTTCAGTATTTGTTACCATGCCTTGGCAGATTTTGAACTTTTATGCTGAAAGCAAATTGCTGGATGATGTACTGAATCTAATTATATACCAACCTTTGGAAATGTATGTCACTAACTCTGTCATTAATATGACAAACTCACTGTGTGAAGTCTTATTTATTAATTTCTACCAGATAATATTCAACATAATAATATTTTTCTTAACATCAACATTAAATTCTATCTTTATGTTTTGTCAATAATCATGAAACTATTGTGGCCATATAAAAATTCTTACTATGCTATCAATAAGCATAGCAAATTTGACCTCTAAGTTTTCTTACTTAATTTGTTCTTGTCTGGTTTTGATACTAAGATACTAATAACTTCACAATTGAATTGGAAGATGTTTATTCATTTTCTGTTCTCTGAGAAAAATATGTAATATTTGAATTATTTCTCTTGAATGTTTGGCTGAACTTATGTCTTAACTTTTAGGGAAATGTCAAACTACTCATACAAAATATTTAGTGGTTATAGCACTATTTAGGCTTTCTATTTTTTTTATTTCACCATTGGCAAATTATGTTTTTTCTTTTAAACATCTGTTCATTCGGTTAAATTTTAAATGTATTGATATAATGTTGTTAGGTGTTTCGTTTATATATCTCTCTGTATGCAATTATTCTTCCTTTACATTTATCATATTGGATTTGTTTCTCATGTTACTACTCTTTTGTCTTCATCAATTTTGCCAGATATGTTCATTTGTGCTAAAATGTACAAAGTAGTAATTTCCGACCTTTTAAATCATCTCTAGGGTTTTATTTGTTGATACACTTTCTATTTCATTAATTTTAAATAATATTACCCCTTCTACTTTCTTTATTTCTTCCCCTCCACTCATTCTTAGTTAGGATGTTTAGATTACTAATAATCAACCTTTTTTGTTTTCATATATAATTATTTAAAGCTACAAAGTTCCCTTGACATATCAGAGAAATTTTAAGAAAGGATTGGGCTGTCGTGTCACATTCAAATGAAGTAGAGATTTACTCAGCATGCAGCTTTACTGAATAAAGCACTTACTATAAGCACTATGGTGCTTAACTTTTACAAATTATTAGAATTAAAACACTATAAAAACTTACCTGTTTAAAATGTGCAATTCAATGTTTTTAGTACAAGGACAATATTGTGCAACCATCACCATTATCTAATTCTAGAACCCTTTCATAAGATCCCAGAAAAACCCTATAATATTAGCAGTTACTCCCCATTCTCCTTCCACCCAGCCCCTGGCAACCACAAATCTACCTGCTTTGCAGGAACATCATAGGCCTGGTAGATGCAGACCAGTCCTGGTGAAGATTGACACCATCACCCCTTTAGTCACGCTCACAACATGCAGGTGATAACATTCATTGTAAGCCCTGGTGTCAGGGTCTCTGTGGAAGCCAAGAACCCAGCCGACCTGCCTAGGTAGATGGAGGGGCTGAATCCGCCACCCAAGTTGCACCCACAGTACAGTGTGTCACCCAAGTTGCATCCCATGGTACTGTGTGTCAGTGTGGAACACATCATTGTGGCTGCCCTTAAGCTCACCGGCAGACCTGCATGAGGCTTCACTTGCATCCCTATCAAAAAATCTGACTTGTCAAAAAAAGGAAAAATAAAAAAATCTGACCTCTTATCTCATACTGTGAGACCATCAGTGAAAAGTCAAATATGCCCCAGCAAGCACATGTACACTCTCCTACCCTCCCCCAGTGGCTTAGCCAGGACATCGGCAGCTACCTAGCAGAGAACTATGAGTTGGACATGGCCTAGGCACAAAAGATCTGGTGTATCAGGGCTGCAGACACCTGTGCCTGCCCCCACATCCTTACCAACAGCATGGAAGACAGCGTGGTGGCTGGCTTCCAGTGGGCACCTGTGTGAGGAGGCCATGCAGGGCATGAGATTTATTTATTTTCTATCATTTTAAAAATAGAATGCTTCATAAATTTGCTGTCATCCTTGCACAGGGGGCATGAGTTTTAGATGTCCATGAAGTGGTGCTGCACACCTTGCCACCCAGATCATCCCCACAGCCCAGCTGGGCTCTTTCTCTGCATGAGTGCACTGACCACCAGCACCGGTTCAAGGTGCTCCGTTGTGGAGATGTAATGTCCGGAATAAGTGGATGGTGGCAGCTGCGGTGCAGTGTCCAAAACAGGAAACAGCCCCGCATCCTGGGGGAGTCTCAGGTGGCCGGCAATTCAGTGTAGAGAAGGACTACCTGCCAGTCAAGGAGCGCTTTGGCTTCCCTATGGGCCCAGCGGCCAGGCCTTCCCCTGGGGCATGTCAGACGGCTGGCAGATTCTGCCCATAGGACCCCTTCAACAGCACCAGCTGCGAGACAGGTTGCAGTGGAGATGCGCAAGCCCAAAGGCCTGAAGTACAGCATCCCAGTCCCTGGACAAATTGTACACGGCCCTCCACCTGTCCCCCACCACCCAGGGTGGGACTTGGCTCAGCACGTGCACCTGGTCCAGGTTCCACGACAGCCACAAGTCCTCGCGCTCAGCTCACAGCACCTCTTGAGACATTCAGACAGTGATGTCCTGCCTGACAGGTTTCTGGGGTCCCCTCTGTGTCATCGCTAAACATAAACAAGGATGCCATTTCTTTCTGTATTTATTTCAACATTTCAAAGGTAGCAGAAATGCCAACTCAGCAGGGACTTATTTGGCCGGTGTGGGTAGGGGGAGGCAGGATGGGACACCATTTTGGACATTTCAAGTGAAGGCATTGTGTGCCTGTCTTCTTAAACTAGAATTTTGTCAAGGCTCCTTTTTATGGAAGGATAATATTCCATTGCATGAATATTTACATATTGTTTACACATTGATCAATAGATGCGTATTTGGGTTATGAATAATGTTTTGAAAATTCAAGTACAAGTTTTTCATGTGGACATCTGTTTTCATTTCTGGTGGGTGTATACTTACGATAGGAATTGCTGGGTCATTTCGTGACTTATGTTTAACTTTCTGAGTGATTGCCAAGTTTTTCTCAAAGCAACTGCTATAGTTTACATTCCAAAGAGCAATATATTTAGGATTCCAGTTTTTCCCCACTCTTGGCAACACTTGTTAAATTCCATTTGTGTCTTTTTGTTTTAAAAATATGATAGCCATCTTAATGGGTGGGAGGTGGCATCTCATGGGTGGGAGGTGGGAGGTTTTGATCTGCATTTCCCTAATGACTAATGAGGACAAGGATTTTTTTCTTTTTCTTTTACTTACTGGGGTGACATTGGTTAAGAAGATTATTATAAACTCAAGTGTATATTTCTATGATACAGGATCTTCACATTGCATCATGCGCTCACCACCCACGGTCAAATCATCTTCTGTAACCCTATATTTGACCCTTTTACACTTTTCTGGCCCCCCCAGCACCCCTTCCCTCTGGTAACCACCATACTGTTCTCTGTGTCTATGAGATTTTGTTTTTCTTGTTTGCTCATTTGTTGCTCTCCATTTTATGTCCCACATATGAGTGAAATCATATGGTTCTTAACTTTTTCTGTCTGACTTATTTTGCTTCGGGTGATATTCTCAAAGTCCATCCATGATGCTGAGGATCTTTAAATGTGCTTATAGCCATTTTGTATATCTTTGAAGAAATGTGTATTTAAATCTTTTGCCTATTTTAAAATTGAGTTATCTTTCTTTTGTGTCATTCAGTTGTAAGAATTCTTTACATGTTCTAGAAACTAGACCTTTATCAAATGATTTGCGAATGTTTTTTCCCATAGTAGGAGTTGTAGTTTAACTTCTTTAATGTGTCCTTGGCTGCACAAAATTTTTTATTTTAATGAAGCCAATTTATGTAATTTAAAAAATTGCTTGTTACTTTAATTTTATATCAAACAAACTGTTGCTTAAATTTGCATTTTAAGTCTCTTGCATTTAAGTCTCTGATCCATTCTGAATTAATTTTTATATATGGTTTGAGGTAGGAATCAAAATTTATCTTATATATATATATGTATATACACACATACATGTATCCTGTTGTTCTAATATCTGTTGAAAAAAGACTCTTCTTTTGTCATTCAGTCATTTTAGCACTCTTATAAAAAACACCTGGTTATAGATATGAATTTATTTCAGGAACCTCAATTCTATTTCATTGATTTACATGTTTGTCTTTATGCTAGTATTACATTGTCTTGATTATTATAGATTTGCAGTAATTTTTAACAGCAGGAAGTATGATTTCTCCAATTTTGTTATTTTAAAGTTTATTTTGGCTAATCTGAGTCCCTTACATTTCCATGTGAATTTTAGGATCAGTTTGACAATTTCTGCAAAGGAAAAAAAAAGGAAAGGCTATTGGAAAATGGTAGGGCTGGCATTAATTTGTAGATCAATTTGAGGAGTTCTGAAATTTTAGATGGTTACTTCCAGTCCAGTAACACAATGTATCTATCTACTTATTTGGATTCTTAATTTTTTTCAACAATGTTTTATAGATTTTAGTGAACAAGTCTTGTACTTCTTTTATTAAATTTATTTCTAGCGTCCTATTTTTGATGCTTTTTATTTAATTTTATTTTTGGTTGTATTTTATTTTATTTTTCTTGTCTAATTACTACAATTTGAATCTCCACAACAATATTGAATAGATTTGGCAAAGTGTATATGTGCTGGTCTTTTTTCCTGATTTTAGGGGAAAGGTTCTATTCTTTGTCATAAAATACATTAGGGCTTCCACAAACCCCTTTATTATATTGAAGAAGTTTCTTTCTGCTCCTATTTTGTTATGCATATTTACATGACTGGGATTGAATTTTTGTGAAATACATTTTCTTGCATCTATTGAAGTAATTGGTTTTTCTCTTTTCTTAATATAGTATATGACACTGACAGATTTTTATATGTTGAACATTTCAGGATGAATATCACTTGAACACAGTATATAATCCTTTTTATATGCTTCTGATTTGGTTTTCTAGTATTTTATGAAGATTTTTGTGTCTGTGTTTATAAGGCATTTTTGTGTATAGCTTTATTCTTGTGATGTCTTTGGTTTGGGTGTCAGGGTAACGTGGGGCTCATAGAATGAGTTGGCCAGTATTCCCTTCTCTTCAATTTTCGGCAAAATTTATGAAGCATCAGTGTTAACTCTTTAACTGTTTGGTAATATTTACTGATGAAGCTTTTTGGTCAAGGACTTTTCTTTGTGGGAGGATTTTTTATTAGTAATTTAATTTCTTGTTATAATTCTATTTAGATTTTCTATTTTTCTTTCTTGAGTCAATTTTGACAATTTGTTGCTTTCTAGGAATTTGTCCATTTCATCTAATTTATCTAATTCATTGCTGTAATATTGTTTATAGTATTCCCTTATAAGCCTTTCTGTAAGGGAGTGAGTAATATCCTTCTTTCATTCTTGATTTTAGTACTTCAAGTATTGTCTCCCTCCCACCCTGCCCTGACCCTGGGTCAGTTAGGCTAAAGTTTTGTCAATTTTGTTAATATTTTCAAAGAAGCACCTTCTGGTTCTGTGTATTTTCTTTAATGTCCTGCTAGTCTCCATTTCATTTGTCTCCAGTATTCCTTCCTCTGCCTTTTTACACTTAGTTTGTTCTTGTTCTTAGGATGAGAGACTAGGTTATTAATTTGAATTCTTACCTTTTTAAAAAAATGTAGGTATATAAAACTATAAATTTCCCTCAGGATTGATTTCACTAAACTGCATTAGTTTAGATATGTTGTAATTTTGTTTTCATTCATCTCAAAGTGTTTTTTAATTTGCCTTGTGATTTCTTCTTTGATCCATTGTTTATTCAGGGTTGCATTTAAAATTCACATGTATGAGAATTTCCCAAATTTGCTGTGGTCATTGATTTCTGTGTTCACCATTGTGTTCTGCAGAGATATTTTGTAAGTCATCTCCTTCTAATACACTGAGACTTATGTATGGCTTATTATATGCTCTATTATGGAGAATATTCCATGCAAACTTAAAAAAAATGTGTTTTTTGCTCTTGTTGGTGGAATATTTTCTACTATCAGTGGTGTCCAACCTTTTGGCATCTCTGGGCCAGAATGGAAGAAGAACTGTTGTCCTGGGCCACATTAAGTACATAAACAGTAATGAAAGCAAAAAGATCCCATACTGATGTAAGTAAATTTATGATTTTTCATTGGGCTGCATTCACAGCTATCCTGGGCTGCGGGCCATGAGGTTGGACACCCCTGCTAGTTGTTTCTTAGTGCCAGTTGATTTACCATGTTTTCAGGTGTGTTATTTACTTGCCTAACTTCTTCCTAGTTGTGTCTGTTACCTAACGTGGGCAATTGAAGCCTCTCATTTTATTGTTGAATGTCTATTTCTTCCTTCAGTTATGTCAGCATGCTTCAAGCCTTTTGAGGATTTGTTAGGTTGGTATATGTTTATAATTGTTTACAACTTCTTGATAATTTGACCCTTTTATCATTATATATAGTTTTCAATTTCTAGTCATCATTTTTGTCTTAAAGTCTATTTCACCTGATACTAGTGTGAATACTCCAGCTCTCTGCATGGTATGTATATCTTTAACATCCTTTTACTATCATACTATTTTTGGTTTTGAATCTAAAGTGTGTTTTTGAATTCTGTGAGTGTCTGACTTTAGATTGGAGAGTTTAATCCATTTATATTTAGTTTAATTTGTTCAAAGTAGCTTTTAAATCTGCTACTTAGTATTTTTTCTGGATGTCTTATGTCTTTCTTTTCCTTTGTTCTTCCATACAGTAAAAATATATTTTCTAGTGTACCATTTTTATTGCCTTGTCTTATGTCCTACTATATACTCTGAATTATTTTATTAGTGTTTATGCTGGAGGTTACAATTAATATCACAATTTGTAACAATCTCAGATTAATAATAATGCAATTTTAATATTAAACATGAATTTTTCTTCTTTATAGTTTCATTTCACCTTTACTTCTACTATTATTATCACAAATTCTCTTTATACATTTGTCACAAATTATCTTTGTACATTTGTGACCACCACTGTAGATTTAAAATTTTTGCTTTCTAAAGTTGTATTTTAAATAAAATAGGAGATAAAAAACTATCAACTAGGGACTTCCGCCAAGATGGAGGCGTAGGTGGAAGCACTGCACCTTCTCTCACAACCAAACTTAAACACAACAAAAACACAGCCAAACCACAGAAAACTGAACTACAGGTAAGTCTGACAACAACAAAACCTTCAACCAAACCGGTAAGAGGGGCAGAGCCAGCAGCAGAGCGGGGTTGGGCAGGAAAGATCCACTGGACTGACCTGGGCGCACGACCCACGTGCTCCAGCAGCTGTGGGCAGATCCCAGGTGTGGAGAAGCGGGCGACCCACTGAGGGCCCAAGGCGTTGGACCCACTGAGGGCTGATTGTGGTCACAAATTCAGGCGCAGATAAACCGGTGAAGGAGCAAACAGTGAGATGGACCACACAGGCCCCATTGGCAGGAAGTTGCAGAGGGAACCGCCATTGTCCCTCTCTGACCCCGCCCCCGCATACAGAGTCACAAACCAGCGACCTGGATGGCTGTGACCTGGGTGGCCCCGCCCTGGTAAACAACTAAGGCTCCTCTCCTCATATGTAACAGGCACAAACAGATCAAAACATGGCTCAAGAACAACTCAGAGCCCCAGAGGCGATAAATCTAAGTGAGGAAGAAATAGCCAAACTTTCAGATGAACAGTTCAAAACACTGGTGATCAGAATGCTCAGAACTGGTTGATTTTAGTCACAAATTAGAGAAACATATGAAGGCTAAACTAATTGAAATGAAGGGAAATACACAGGAAACCAATAGTAATGGAAAGGAGACTGGGACTCAAATCAAAGGAGTGGACCAGAAGGACGAAAAAAATGACCAAACAGAAAAGGATGAAGAAACAGGAATTCAAAAAAATGAGGAGAGGCTTAGGAACCTTTAGGACATCTTTACACGTTCCAACATCCTAATTATAGGGGTACCAGAAGGAAAAGAGAAAGAAAAACAAGTGGAAAACTTATTTGAACAAATAATAAAGGAGAATTTCCCCAATCTGGCAAAGGCAATAGACTTCCAGAAAATCCAGGAAGCTCAGAGAGTTCCAAAGAAGTTGGACCCAAGAAGAAACACACCAAGGCACATCATCATTACATTAGCCAAGATTCAAATGAAGGAGAGAATCCTAGAAGCAGCAATAGCTAAGGGGACAGTCACCTACAAAGGAGTTCCCATCAGACTGTCAGCACATTTCTCAAAAGAGACCTTACAGGCAAGAAGGGGCTGGAAAGAAGTATTCTAAGTCATGAAATCCAAAGACCTACATCCAAGATTGCTCTATCCAGCAAAGCTTTCATTTAGAATGGAAGGGCAGATAAAGTGCTTCTCAGATAAGATCAAATTCAAGGAGTTCATCATCACCAAGCCCTTATTATATGAAATGTTAAAGGGACTTACCTAAGAAAAAGAAGATAAAAAAGATGAACAGTGAAAGGACAGCAAACTCACAGTTAGTAAGAACCACACCTAAAACAAAAGCAAACTAAGAGGACAGCTAGATCAGGAGCAGAACCATAGAAATGAAGATCACATGGGGGATTAGCAACAGGGAAGTGGGAGAAGGAGAAGGGGGGAGAAGGTACAGAAAATAAGTAGCATAGATGGTAGGTAGAAAATAGATAGGGGGGGAGGGCAAGAATAGTATGGGAAATATAGAATCTAAAGAACTTGAGACACGTGGTCATAAACTAAAGGGGGGGAATGGTGGGGGAGGGGTGTGCAGAGTGAAGGGGAATGAAGGGGGAAATAGAACAACTGTAATGGCATAATTAATAAAATATATTAAAAATAAATGTAAAAAAACTATCAACTTAAGCTACATTTATAATTATTTTATATTTAACTAATATGTAATACATAGTTACCTTTCTTTCTAGTGCTATGACACTTATTTCTTTTTTAAAAAAATTATTTTAATTGTTGTTCAAGTATAATTTTCTGTCTTTTACTCCCATCCCAACCCACCCCCCCCAGTGCTCCCCACCTCCCTCCCATTTCCACCCTCCTTAGTTTTTGTCCATGTGTCCTTTATACTTGTTCCTGTAAACCTTTCCCCTTTCCCCTTGAAATTCCCTGTCATTTATTTCTTATGAGAATTCAAGTTACTATTTTCTTTTCATTTGAACCTGAACGAGTCTTTTTAAATTTGTAGCAAGTCTGCTAGTGAAAACATCATTTTTTGCTTATCTGTAAATGTCTTACTTTTTCCTTCATTTTTATGGTAGTTTTGCCAGATTAAATCATGAACATGGACAACACTATGGTAACAACTGGTGGGTATAAAGGGACTAAAAGGTAATGGAAAAATACAATAAAGATTAAACTAAATATTTATTTTGGTTGACAATTTTTTATTGAGTGTTTTTAAAATGTCATTCTATTGCCTTCCGGCTCTGTGGTTTTGCTCTTATTGATGATTCCTTGTAAGGAATCATGTAAGTTCTTATAAGTTCGTACATGTAAGTTCTTTGGCTTCTCCGTTTCCCAAATTATTCTTAATCTCCCCTTGTCTATTTTATACCTACCATTTTTGCTTCTTATGCCTACTCAAAGTAGTTATTGAGCCCCCCTAGAGAATTTTTCATTTCATTTACTATAGTTTTCAACTCCATAATATCTACTTGGTTCCTTATTACTTTTGTCTTATCGATATTATCTATTTGATATCATTCTCATACCTTTAAAAAGTTCTTTAAACATAGATTTTTTTTAGCTCATTGAAAATATTTAAAAAAGATGATGTAAAGTCTTGCCCTGGCTGGTGTTGCTCAGTTGGTTGGAGCATTGTCCCATAGCTAAAGAGTTGTGGGTTTGATTCTCAGTCTGGGCACATGCATAGGTTGTGGGTTTTATCCCTGGTCCATCATGCTATTGATCCTGGGTCCAGGCTTGTAAGGGAAGCAACCATTCGATATTTCTCTTTTACACTGATCTTTCTCTCCCTTCCTCTCTCTCTACTGGGGACCTGGCTGGCAACCCATGCATATGCCCTGGGAATCAAACCAGCGACCCTTTGGTTCGCAGGCCAGTGCTCAGTCCACTGAACCACACCAGCCAGGGCCCTTTCTCTCTCTCTAAAGGCAATGAAAAAAAGTGTCCTCAAGTGAGGATTAAAACAAAATGATGTAAATTCTTTGACTAGTAAATCCAAAATTTTCATTTTCTCAGGGACAATTACTATTGATCAATTTTTTTAACTAATAAATTGTAATTTTTAGAATAGTTTCAGATACACGGGAAATTAGCAGTTAGTTTAGAGCCCCCACATAATCACTGTCTGCCCCCTTACAGTTCCAGGCATTATTAACCCCTTTCACTAGTGTTATGTATTTGTTAGAGTTGATAGATTTTTGTGAAACAAAGTCCCTATTTTACATTAGGGCTTGTTCTTCATGTAGTTCAGTTCTATGGGTTCTGACAAATACATCATGCTATGCCATGCTGCTGAATTTTCTTCCACATTCGGTGAGCCGAGAAGGCTACAGGGAGGTGGGGTTGGGTTTTTCCCTTCCCTCTATGAGTTAGGCTCTCTAAGAGTAGTTTCTTTTGAGGGGAGGCAAAACCCAGAACACTCTGGACATAGCCCATAGCCTTGAAAATGGTTATTTTTTCTGGATGTAATTCAAAATAGTCACTTTGCCCTTTTCCTTTCTGAAAACAGGAAAGATTATTTTTTCATTGTTCACTGTGAGAACCTGGCGAACTGTCCTGGGGAATAAAGCTAATGAAAGTGTGAGTGACCCTCTCAAACCGGTTCCCAGGAATTTTTAACCCACAAGCTAGTTCACACAGCCTCGAACAGTTCATCAATTACAGTTTACATTTTTAGACCCTCCCTTGACTTCAACTTCTCCTCCCAGAAAGCTAGGATCCTTTGTGTTTGCCTTGTTTCTTTGTTTTTTTGTGGTTAGTTTGCATTGTGGTTTCAATTCCCTGGTGGATTTAACAAGAGTTGTTGATTTGCAGTTTAATAAACTTTTCTATAAAGTGTTTTCAGTTTTTTAAATGAAAACCTTATGACATGGAATTATTTCTTAACTCGCTTGTTATTTGGAAATGCACATTAAAATTTCCAAGTACTTTTGAATTAATTTTATGTGACTAATTTTGAATGGTAAATTGTTTCTACTTGTTAAATTTTTTCAGTTATTATATTGCTGTTTACCTTTACTTTTCATAAAGTTTCATTACTGTTAAAATCATGTATTCTGTTTCATTGTGGGATTCATAATATGTTTATCAAATCTATCACTTATGATCAGATCTACGATGGTTATTATTAATTTAGTTATTCTGAGATGTATATGTTATACATAAATGATGGTGAGTTAAAATTTAAATTAAAAAAATTGTTTTGTGTTAAAACACATTGCTTTTTAATGATGATGTTGGTGTATTACTCCACACACATAAATAGTTATTAACTAGAGCTTTCATTATAAAATGGTTACTTTTTAGGTTTAGGTTTAATAACTGTTTAAGTTCTAGATTCCTTCATAATTTGCTTACATGAAGTTTTCTTTCTTAGAAAATAAATGTATATATATATATATATTAAAGATTTTATTCACTTATCTTTATAGGGAAGGGAAGGAAGAGGGAGAGAAATATCAATGTGTGGTTGCCCCTTGTGCGTCCCCTACTGGGAACTGTCCTGCAACCCAGGCATGTGCCCTGACTGGGAATCAAACCAAGGCTATTTGGTTCACAGGCCTGCGCTCAATCCACTGAACTATACCAGCCAGGGCGAAATGTATATATTTTATTTACAGTTTTTTCTGTATCATTTTTGCGTGGCATTCTTTTTAGATAAATTTAAATCATTCACATATATTAGCTGGTAGCACTATTTTTATACTTTTTCAATACATTATTTTTTATGTTTGTTAATATTTCAGACAAATTTATTTTTGCCTCATTTTATTTTTAGTGCAGTTTTAGAAGATAAATATCCTACTTGTAATGGCTACTAAATGTTAGTATTGGGCTCTTCTGCAAGCATTTAAATCTTATATTTATGCATGCCTGTATAATCTATCAAAATATTTTAATGCCACTAGAGCAACATGTGCCATTCTTTATTACTTTATAATTTATATATTATGAAAGGCTCATTTTAAAGTAATAATTTAATGCATTTTGTTAAATGTATCCATGATAAACAAACAGCCACCACTCTATTCCAGATGAAATGTTGTTATCACCAGGTAATATTTATTGACTGGTTGCTCTGTGTGTTGCTAAGAGCTACGTGCTAGTTTGAGTACCTTTTTGTGAGAGGTAAGGAGATTGAATAGCCCAGAGAGCATCTAAAGGTATTCTGTCGAAGGTTTCAGTTAATATTTGCATTATCATTGCTTTTCCAAGGACAATACTTTCACAACATAGTTCTGTGCATTAGTTTAATTATTTTAAAATTTATATTAACTGTTTTCTTAAAATTTTCTTTTCTTTTACAAAGATAATGCCGCATCGCAAGCATTGGTTTTATTTGGCACCCCTAAGGAAGTCAGTGAGATTTTTTCTGAAAATAAAATGACTAACACTGAAGGTGAGGACTGAATGTAAATTGTACAGTAACCTATGTAAACTATATTTATATTCACTCGTTAGTTTGTGATGTCAGTATTATATTTTTATTGAGAAACAACCCCTGAATATCAATTAAGTTAACAAAGTAATGATATAGTATAGAGAATATAATATTATAATGTAATTTATTACTAACACATTATTAATTATAATTTGGTTTGTGAGAATTATTTACAATTTCACAAATGTATGAATTTTAAAAATGAACTTTTTTAAAATTGCTCATGCCATGACTGGCAGGTGCTAGAAACTTTTTGGTTTAACAAGGATGTGTCTTTTTAAAGGAAGAGAGGAAGAATGTATGTTTTGGGGATGTGAAATCCAGAATTAAAAATTGCTCACTGAAAAGCTATTCAACATCTTTGAAAGTGTTTTTATATTAAATGAGGAAATATAGAGAAATATATTATGTATGTGTACACTTGATATAAGGGGTTCATACTTTTTTCCTAGGTCATTCTAGTGGAGAAATTTCTATCAAAAACTTTAACATTGATTTAGTCTTGACTGCTGAATTTCTGCTCTGGAGGTTTTCTGCTTGACAGGGTAAAATTGGGATAAGTTGCCATTTTGATCCTTTATCTATTTCTGTACAGTAGAAATCTTGACTAAAATTTTAATGTCTTGTCTTAGAGTCTGTTGCCCATAGTTAGCTTAGAGTTTATTGCCCATAGGTAGGTTTGGACAATTTTTAAATTATAAAAGGATTGATTTATGAAAAAAGAAATTAAAAACACTGGAATATACATGCGCTACTAGGGTATATATATATTTTAGAAATAGGGTATAAAATCTTCAGGCCAAATAATATGTAACTATGCACTAATTAGTATAAAACAATAGAAAAGAATGGTTATGTGGAGTAACAGAAATGAAATAAAGTCGTTAAAAGTTTTTGTACTTGCCCTGGCTGATGTGGCTCAGTTGGTTGGACCATCATCCCAGAAATGGAAAGGTTGGAAGTTCAATTCCTGGTCAGGACACATACCCACTTTGCGGGTTTGATCCCTCACTGGGGTGCAGATAAGAAGCAACCAATTGAAACAATGTTTCTCTCTCACATCTCTCTCTCTCTAAAAGCAATGAAGTGATGTCTTTGGATGAGGATAAAAAGTTTCTGTACTCGATTCTGATGTGTGGGCCTGAGGTTTTCAAGCAATTCTATGAAACCAGTTGGGTGTCATGCTTTCAATTCAATTCTGACACCATCTACCTGGAGAGAGCATCAAACCCCCATAAGAGCTTAGTCCTACAAGACTGCCTCTCTATTGATTGCAGACACCAGTGGAAATCCCAAGACCAGCTTCTGACCAACTGCTACGGATGGGAGGTTTTAATGAACATCCCTTCCTGGGTTTCATTAATGTGCTAGAGTGGCTCACAGAACTCAAAGAAACATTTTATTTACTAGATTACCAGTTTGTTATAAAAAGGCTATCACTCCAGAATAGCCAGATGGAAAAGAGGCATAGGGCAGGGTATAAGGAAAGGGCACAAAGCTTCTAGGTCCTCTCTGGGCAGACCACTTTCCCCAAATCTCCATGTGTTCAACAACCTGAAGCTTTCTGACCCCTGTCTTTTGGGTTTTTATGAGGCTGCACTACGTAGGCATGCTTTATTGTATCTTCGACCATTGGTGATTGATCCTAAAGTCATCTCATTAACACAGTGAAGGACAGCTTTAGGGCTCCCACTCAGGAAATTCCAAGGTTTTAGGAGCTCCATGTCAAAAACAGGACAAAGGCCAAATACAAATTATTTACTGTAAATCACAGTGTCACAGTAGTACATGACAAATGAATAGTATGGACAAGAAACACCCTCAGTGTTTTTGAGTAACACCAATATTTATGGTTTTGAAGGATTAGGAGAACTGTCAGTGGATAAGGACAAGTTTGAACTGAATCTTGAAGGATGCATTTGTTCATGAAAAGTGAGGACTGTTCAAGCAAGAAGTATAGGATGTCAAATAACAGTAATGAAATAGTACAAAATACAGAAAAATAGATTTTGACTATACCATAAGGAAGATTCAGAAATGTAAAGATGATTAGTTAAAATAAAGCATTTTGAGTTTCAGGCTCAGGAGTGGCTCTATATATGAGTAGAGATATTACATAACCAAATCCTTTGCTTGGCAATATGAGTCTGCTATGCAGAATTATTTGGCTATAGGAGGAAATACAAAGACAGGTTACCTTATCATTATAGTCCAGGCTTAAGGTAATAAGGGCTTGATTTATAAAGAATCAATGGTTATGAAAGATAGGAATTAAAGAGATATTACAAAGGAATATTTGGTAATATAGTAATATAGGAACTTGAATGAAAAGAGCACTCAAAAGTGATTTAACGGTTGTGCACTTTGATAATGAGAACAGAGCAGTAAGAAATAGAGATCGAGTGGAATGAGGATGAGCTTAGTTTTAGAAATACTGGGTTTGCAAATTGGTTTCTCTTGAAGACTGCCTTTGGCTTGTTCGCCTTGAAAAAGTCCAAATGTTGAATGCCAAATAGATTTGAGGCAGGCCTGCAATCAAAATTTTTATCTTGGTGTATCTTTAGTCTCTCATCATTTTGTTATGTGCCGAATAGTTTCTGCCATCCACTCTGTGTCAGACACCATTCTCACTGCTTGGGCCGCATCAGATCCCTCCCGTTCTGGAGCCCTCTGTATGTCTCCTGTACCTTGTCCAGCTCTATTTCTGATGGTAGGAATGTGTTTCTTTTCCTCTGTAGCCATTTTGGCTTTGGCATCTTAAATCTACTGATGTCTCATAGATTTCCTTGTTTGTGGTATATCAGCTTCTTAATATGTACATTCCAATTCTAACTTTCATCCTCTCATCCCTCAAAGGATCCCTTAGGTCTCACCTTCTTTGTTCTATGTCCATTGCTAGGGTCAGGCTCTAGGAAGGATATGTTTTGGAAGATTTGTACATTTTGACAAGAAATTCAGGGTAAAGTTAACTGTAAAGATGTTTAGGTAGGAGTTAATCCCTTAGAGGAGGTGACTAAAAGAAAATTAATTCTTACAAAGAGTCATGCCTACGAGGAGAAATAGGCAATGAAGAAGCAAGAGAAAGCTATTAAAGGAGAATATTTCAGGGAAGTGTTGTCTACTCTGTCCTACAGTATTAAGAGTTAAAAAAGATGGTGATGATAGGAGGTTATTGAATTCTGTTACTAAAGTATGGTTAGTGGTCTTTTTATAAAACAAATTTATTGAGTTATACTTAAGTACAATATAGTTCACTCATTTCAAGTATACACAGGAATGACTTTTGACAAATATAAATATTATCTAACCATATCTAAACAGGATATAGAATCTTCCATCTTTCCAGAAAGTTCATTCATGACCTTTGTAGTCAGTATCAGTCATCCCTTCCTATACCTACTGATATGATTTTAGTTTCACCATTCTAAAATTTCAAATGCATGTTAAATTATTATGTCTGGGTAAACAAATTATGTAAAGATCAAATTCACTGAGCAAAGAGAACTGACACTTTATGAACATGGTGTTTTCATTCCATTTGCCAACACACTCAGCCGGTCTGTATTTTCTCTCAGACGGAAGTTTCATGTTGCAAAGTCTCAACAAACCTTGACTCTGGACTAGGTCCAGTAGGATCCTCTCTCTCCTCCATTGATTCTGACCGTGGAAGTTAGAGTTGGGCAGATGTTTAGAAGGGGTGAGAGTCCTATTTGAGCTTAATTCCTTAAACACCCTGACCACTTCACCAGGAGCAGCTAGCTCTATGAATTAATGTTTGACTAAGACCAGTAATTTTCATTGTATCGTGGAATTTTAGGTGCAAAATATTTTAGAGAACACCCTATCAACCCATTCATTTATTGAATGAGAAATCTGGAGTGAGAAATTGAGTAGTTTGAGCTTAGGAATCAGAGTTTATAGGCAAGTCAAAGAGTGAATGAACATGACACCTAGTTCACTGTTTCTTTAAGGTGGATAAAATTAAAATGAAATGCAAAGTTTTAACTTACATCATGCACTCATTAGAATAAAAACAGTTATAAGAACTCCAGAATTTTGTTTCTGTCTTCTGTTCCTTATGATGCCATATCTTTTCATGGAATTTTAGTGTAAAATTTAATTTCCTAGTATTTTATTTTCCCCACTTTACCATATGTACAATGTTAATCCCAAGCCATAGGGGTGCTAAAGAAATGAATTAGTATTCACATAATAGGTTGAGAGTAGCACATGCAGAGAAATGTTAAGTGAATCATTACTATCCTCTTTTCCCCACATTTAACAAAGCAAAACAAATGTTTTCAGTACAAGGAAAACTGTCTAGTTGTTAAATGTATACTAAAATCTTATTTCTAAAGGGAAGGGCAACATGCCCTTATCAGGATACTTGCATGGAAGATCAATATGTAATTTTCACCAGCATGCATGTTGGTCCTTTGACTATTACAGACATGAAAATGTATAACTGTGTGTCAGTGAAAGAGGAAGTATGGAATGTAACACACACAAAATAGTCATAGCAAGTACATATGTTAAGTATGGTCAAAGCAAACTGAAATACTTCAGAGTATCACTACTGATGTCTTGAAGGAACATTCAAATTCCAAAGCAAGTGGTATGTGAAACATTTGAGCTGCCACAAAATATATTTTTAGGGCTGCTTCTCTTTGCCACATTTCTTAAAATATGAAAACAAACTCTGTACTAGAGCTTATACTCCATGGCCAGGGAAATATAGTTTAAGTGCCAGCTCTCCCACCTACCAGTTCTTCGGAACTGGATGTTATAAATTTTTTCTAAGCCTTCGTTTCCTGACTTATGAAGTCAAGATAATGATCCAGTTTCATAAGATTGCTGTGAGGGTTAAAAAAAGATTGTATCTGAAGTACTTAGCATAGCCCTGGCTGCTGTGCCTCAGTTGGTTGGAGGGCCATTCTGTAAATGGAAAGGTTGTGGGTTCAATCCCTGGTCAGAAGCATATAGGAAGTAAGCGACAGATGTTCCTTTCCTATATCAAATCAATGCCTCTCTCTCCCTCTCTCCAACCCTCTTACTCTGTCTCTAAAAAAAGCAATAAAAATGTCCTCAGGTGAGGATGAAAAAGTAAGCAAAGTCCCCTGTTTGGCACATATTAATATATATTATATATGCATATATATACACATATATATCTTCATATAGGGTAGAGTAAAACTTTCATTTATAAATGAAGCATGCCATTTTCACAGTGGTTTTTTGGGGGAGAAGATGGTGAGGCTTCATTTAAAAGTCTGCAGTTTAAATGAAGATATCTAAAATATTACCATCTCTGTGGGTCAGCCTTGAAACAAAAGGTACAGTCAGTAGGCAATAGCATTACCTCTGTATTTCTCAAGGTCAACTGAAATGAGGCCATCACCTGTTCTCATTGAGGCCCCAAGCCTATTTTGTGTCTTGCATTTAAGATCAGTGACTGCAGCTATATGCCAGCCCAACAGAGTTCTTAGAGGCCAAAGGACTGCAAGTAAGCACTTTGGTGGAGTTTCATGGACCACTTTGCTGTGCTTCTACAACCTTCGGTTGATTTGGGACATGTCAGGATTAGAATCACTGAGGCACATCAGACTGAGTGGATTTTATGATGAATACAACTTGAATGCTATAGTGAGAACATCAATCACTCTTTGTAAGAGACTCCAATTTTCAGAAATGGAAGGTAGAAAATGAGGTTATTATGAGGGTGAAGGGGACCTGCTTTTATTTTCTTCTGTAGGAGAAGCTCATGCTGGGTTTAAGGAAGAACTCCTTCAATGCATGAGTGGTCGGACATTGTTTACATTGGAAGATGTGGAATCCCTTTGAAAGGAGAGTTTAAAATATATTCCAAACTCATTTTTTAGTGATTTAGGATTTATTTAGAAACAAATGAATTAATATGTTTTCTGCCTTTTTTTTTTTTTTTACTTCCCAATGGCTAGTTTATAGTGCTGTGGAACACAAACTTTTTCACTTTGAAGTTTTACTCCTGCTTCTTCAGTTCATTACATTTTTAGTCATAAATAATTATTTTAGGTTTTAAGTTTTTAGAAGGCTCATTCTGTAATTGTGAAATAGTTATCAACATGTTAAACACTTTGAGAGTATTAGTTTTAATAGAGCTGAGTATTTTTGCACATTCTGAACATCAAGGTTACTACAATGTATGTAACTGATCATTAACTTCCTCTGTCTGCTTTACTTTTAGAGGTGGACAAAGGCATTTACTTTAGCTATCCATGTCGACGTCACAGCTGTTCTCTAGTAAACATTCCAGCACCATGTGTCAACAAAATGATTTCACACATTGAAGGGGTGGAGTCTAAAATACAGGAACGTTTGAAACAGGTAAATGATGTTTAAAATGCTAATGTTCTTATAAGCCCTAGAGAGACTACAGGCATCTGTTACTTCAGGAACTCAAAAAGTTCTTTATTTATGATAGTTCAAACAGTTTGTAGAATCTTGGCTTAGCTTTATAATTAGTAAATTATTTAGATTTAGACATGATTTTGATAGTCTCCCTCCAGAAGGGTGAAACAACCTCATTAACTAAGTTTTCCTGCTACCTATTTCTTCTTTCTTCAAAAGCAATCATGGTAAGTAGTAATTTCCACAGCCAACTTGATTAATAAATTACATAGTATTTATACCCTGTTTTTGAACACTAAACTTATTAAGTGATTAGGTGAGTAAATTGGTATATAAAAAGACTGTGTTATTTTTAAATGAGTTATTTTGTATCAAGAAATACTTTTTAAAAAAATTTTATTTAGTGATTTTTCAAGTACAGTTTTCTGTCTATTTCTCCTATCCCAGCCCACCCCGCCCCATGCTTGATAGGTCTGTTGAGAAACAATATACAATTATTCTTTCATTGTCTTTTTAACCTTTTACTTTGCCTTTATTATTCTGAAGGGAGTTCAATTTGAAATCATCATAACTTTCAACTATTTTTAAAGGATGATTTAAAAATAATAAAAACCCTTTCAGATTCTTTTAAAGATTATATTTCTTAGCAATTAATACACAATTTGAATGTCCAAATGCAGAGGGGTAAGTTTGCCAGAGACCTGTGTTACTTCTCTTCCCTCACTGTTCATGGGTAGCTCTGAAAAGGTTCTGGTGGGCCACTTGTAATGCTTGGTCTAGAGTTTTGTTTCCTTTGAGAAGAGCATTATACTGCATTTGTTAAAATCACAGCCTTTATAGATGCACATTCTGTGACCTTGAATGAGAATGAAGATACCATGTTAAAATGCCAGCATATAATATGAATTCCGTATATATTAGTGATTGGTATTTCTGTAATACTATTTGTATCACCCTATTTAGTATCATATTATTTCTGTTGTTTCTTTGTAAGTGCTGTCTTCTGGTGCCTATCTAAGAGCCTCATAGGTGGTAGGCACTACATAAATGTCTGCTGAGTGAAAAAAATAAACGAGGTCCTAAAACAGAGCCTTTTTTTTCTGGATTCATTTGAGGCATCTATCCACTTTGTATAGTAAGAGCTACCCTTTACCAAGCATCTGCTATTTTCTAGGCACTTAATATGTATATATTTTTATGTTTGTCCTTTATAGGAATCCTACTTTACTGGTGAAGATTCTAATTCTAAGACTTAGAAATCGAGTACTTTACATGTCATTGCACAGGAAGCAAGCATTAAGGTTGAAATTTGAATTAAGTTCCATCTGACTCCAAAGCCCATTTTAGCTTCTATTTATGACTCTAAAGGGCAAAAGAAGGCCTTAATTCTCATTAATATAGAGTATTAGTTGGCATTTTTGACAACATGAAACACACAAAACTAGAATGTTAGATAAACACAATTCTAGGAAAAACTCTAATAATGATAACATAATGTGTATATACATAAATAAATATCCATATACATTTAATCTAATTTATTGTGAAATAAATGCTCATAATCTTTTTAAAATTTCAACACCTATTACAGACTTTCTATGTTTTAAATTTAAAAAATATTTTACTTTTGCTGTATATTTGCTAGTTGAATTTGCTAGTGTCGAGCTGGTAAATAGAGTCTATTTACTTAAGTTTCTTATACTGTATATTTTGTTTAGGTCACTACAACTATTGATCAGACATTTGCTTATCTAAATGTGAATTAATATTTTGAGAACTGGTAGCTACTTCCCTTCTTTAAAGATATTTTCTTTCTGACTAACCTACTAAAATGAGAAAAGAACTTCCCATTATTATTTGGAAAAAGTGAACTTTTGGTAATGTTAGTTAGACAATTTTACATTCATACTCCTTGCAAAATTTCAGTTAAAGAAAATGAAGCAAACAGGAATTGAAAGATATATGTAAAGACTAGCTTGTGAATTTCTGATAAACAAACACTTTATTTCCAAAAAGGCAAACACATATGGGTTTTTTATGGAAACATTGTGTATGACATTTTTCTACAGATAATAATTCAGAATTAATTAACCTAAGCATTAACCTAAATTCAAATAAAGTGGATTACTTATTTAAGAAATATTTAAAATGAATATTTATCTGGCAGAAGATACTGAATTTTTGTAGCATGTATCTGGATACATTTTAATGATTCCAGAATGCCTGAGTGAAATGGAGGTAAAAGCATTTCTCCTCAACATTTTTATCACTTAAAAATATTTTACCCAATAAAAGTTGTCAACAGATTGCACCTTTGAGAGGAGATTAACATTTTTCGTGTTATTCATTCATCACCTACAATCCCAGACACTGCCTTGTACCTGTTTAGAGCTGGGGGAACATTGGAGCCTCCTCCTTTTTTAGTCTCCAGGGGGATTATGTGTACAGCAAGCAAAACAAAGCAGCAGAAAACAACTTGATGACAACCAGCTGGAGCCTTGGCCCCAAATTCCACTGTACGTCCCATCAAAAGCTGCACAAAATAATTCTTATTCTGAGTTGCAGATTTTCTGATTATTCTGGATTTTAGGGTTGAGAGACAAAGCAGACACTTGGCTTAATTATTTCTCTAAATTCTTTAATGCTCATGTTTTCATATTCCAACTGTTGGAAAATTTTGGTGCAGTGGTAAGGACAGATTGGCCCATGAAGTGTTCAGCAATTAGCATAAGAGAAGGAAGGGGGTGTTTGCCCAAGTACAAGTTTATTTAACTAACTCCTGCCAAGGCCCACAAATCTGGGAGTTCAATGCTTTTGACTTTTACTTTGTTCAGTCCACACTGATGTTTCCTTCTGATGAAGTTCGGTTTTTCCTGGGGACTCAAGGATTATAATTTTGATGGGAGAGAGTGGAGCCAAGGGCAGAAAGAAAGTGATGCCTTGTCTAAACCAAGACATTTTTTTCTCTTCTTTAAATGTGCAACATGTTTACTTTTGTCTGAAGTGTTCATGTGTTTCTCTACAAACTGCTTGACTTTTAAAACATCTTTATTGTTATTCTATTACAGCTGTCCCATGTTTTCCTTTGCTGTCTTCTGACTGGCCCACTCCCCACTCTCACAATGTCCCCACATTGTTCTCCATGTCCATGGGTCATTCATACATGTTATTTGACTATCCCTTCCCCTCCTTTCCACCGTTATCCCTCCCCCCCCCGTCACTGTCATTCTGTTCCATATTTCCAGGCCTCTGGTTCTATTTTGCTCATTAGTTATTTTTATTCATTAGGTTCTTCTTATAGGTGAGATCATATGCTATTTGTTTTTCACTGACTGGCTTATTTCACTTAGCATAATATTTTTCACTTCCATCCGTGCTGTCGCACAAGGTAGGAATTCCTTCTGTCTTTGTGCTGTGTAGCATTCCATTGTGTAAATGTACCACAGTTTTTGGATCCACTCATTTACTGATGGACTGTTTGTGGGAATGCAGACTGGTGCAGCCACTGTGGAAAACAGTATGGAATTTCCTCAAAAAACTGAAAATGGAACTAACTGCCTTTTGACCCAGTGATTCTGAACTGCTTGATTTTTAAACACTGCTTATTGAGATGATTTACATACCATAAAGTTTGCCATTTAAAGTATACAATCCGTCCTGGCTGGTGTAGCTCAGTGGATTGAGCACGGGCCTGTGAAGCAAGGGGGCGCTGGTTAGATTCCCAGGGCACATGCCTGGGCTGTAGGCCAGGACCCCAGTAGGGGACACGTGAAAGGCAACCACATATTGATGTTTCTCTCCCACTCTCTCCTTCCCTTCCCCTCTCTCTAAAAATAAATAAATATTAAAAAATAAAGTGTACAATCTGATGGCCTTTAGTGTATTTTCAAAGTTATATAACCATCATCATAATCACAAAAGACTGCAAATTATATGATCTCATTAACATGAAATGTCCACAATGGACCAGTCTGTAGAGACACAAAACAGGTGATGGTTCCTAGGGCTGCTGAGACTGCCCATGGGCATGGAGTTTCTTTCTGGGCTAAAGCTTGTTTGTTTTTCATGAGGATAATTTTAATCTTTTATTAGATCAATCTTTGTAAGTAATTGAAAAGCTGCCACTTTGGGTATAGAATACATACGAGATGAATGAAAGATCCGTCTTTTTTGGATCCACTATTAGTTTGTTTACTCATTATGTCACAGTGGTTTCCTTTGTGTCTGAATAAAAACTGTAGAACCTCTGATGAGCAGAAATGCATCTCCCACAAGCTTGTCCATCACTGAGCAGTTTAATGGCAATTCTGAATCTTGAAAAGAAACTTCTTCAGAGTAGAGTTACTATGAACATTTTCTCTACATTTGTTTTTGCGAAGAATGAGAAAGCACTGCAAAATGATAGAAATAATTGCCTGGATAACTTCCCATAAAAATTAAGATTTTCTTTTATTTTTCTGCTACCTCATTCTAGACTAGAGATAGTTTTATTTAATTTGTAATGACCTCTACTGAATTGAAATTTTTCTCTTTAGTTAGTCAATTCAAGTCATTAAGATGCAACCAGGAGGAATGGCATACAAAGTACAGATGTTCCTTGACTTACGATGGGGTTACATCCCAATGAGTGCATTTAATACACCTAACCTAGTGCATATACATAGCTAAGCACCACCTACCTTAAACATGCTCAGAACACTTACATTAGACTATAGCTGGGCAAAGTTATTGCAAGAATTTTTAAACCATGCAATACCTGACTATTTAGTTAGAGGCACTGACCTCTTTTCCCTTAGATTGCCAAATAAAAAATGACAACAGCCAATGCAGCAATGGCTGTATATGTGAATAAATACAAATTACACCAATATTTTTTCAGATCAGCAAAAAATATAGTGTATTTTTGGTGTGCCATGGGACTTTAATAATAAGTATATGTGTGCCATGAGATGAAAAAGGTAGAAATTGCGTAGCTGTTGTGTAGCTGATGAGGAGTTGTGTGTAACTCTCTGCATCACTAGAAAGTATCTTGCCAAATATTGCTAGTGCAGGAAAAGATTTAAATTACAGATTCAAAGTACAGCTTCTACTGAATGGGTATCATTTTTGTACCATCATAATGTCAAAAGGTAGCAAGTCAAAGCATCCTAAGTTGGGGCCATCTGTATTTAGAAGTCATTCTTTAAAATACAAAGATTATATTATACAGAAGTAACATTATCATCAATAACAATGATAATGAAGCTCAACTTTATGACGTGCTTACTGTATATCATAGGCCTAATATGCATGATTTCATGGACTCCTTATTGAAACCTTGTGAGGTAGAAACTACCATTATCCTCAGTTGTAGTTGAGGAAAATGATTCCACAGGTGGGTTTCTCCCCAGATCTCACAGTCAGTGGCAAAGCCAGCATTCAGAGCAGGTGTATGTGAGTTCTGACAGCACCCCGTTTATTACTGTGCTGTGTCATCTGTCCTGACAGCATGTCAGCTAGGAGGACCAAAACACTTGATTGTTAAAATGTTTACAATGTTAGTTGGAAAAACTTTGCTTTGACTATACCGTTTCATATTTGTTTTTAAGTTTGAAAACTAATATTTAATCATCTGACCCTCTTGACCAAATTGCTGATACTTTGAGCTATCAATGATATTTCATCTGAAACTTAAGGACACTTTGAATCCTGGCATAGCCACTATTTCTCATTCTATCACTCCCATTTTCCTTTATTCCTTGCCTAGTCAATCCATCTCTTAAATTAGTATGTTTGGTCCTTTACATCTTTATCCTGTCATCCTTATTGTCTGGAAAAATGCCAACCCTGATGAGATCTCTGATGGTGTGCCATCTCCTCTCCTACACACAACCTGCTGAACAGTGATAAAGAATATTACACAATAATTCCAATTTAAGATATTATACATTTTTGGTCTCTAACCTTAATGGGACCTTTAATAGTGTTTTGAAGTTATGCTGTTTGTCAACCAGAACTTTCTCTAGTATCATTCTCTGATATCTACTCCAATCCTTTCCTTTGTGCAGGTCTCCCAAGTCCTCCACCTAACTACTCATTTATCTCCTACTCCCCCCCAAATGGAAGACATAATAACAGAAATACCTCAGACTCCTTTGTTACCCATGTATGAACAGAATTCTGCAGACATTGTTTCCCTTGTCCTTTTCCTGGAAGATTTTCTTTCCCCATCAATGGCTAATGCCTTCATCTACATTCCGTCTTTCAGGCATCTTTCAAAGATCTTGTTATTAAGAAAAGAAGATAACAAGATCCTTTTTTCTCTACTCACTCCTCTACCATTTAAAATATTGATGTTTCTCCTGTTCACAAAAAATTTTTTTTACCTCATACATACCTTTAAACATATCCTTTCTTCACTTTTTCTTACTGTTCCGCTTAACCTCTGAAGAGTTGTCTAAATTTAATCTATCTGCTTCCCCACTTTTCATTGAAATCTGCATTTGGTCTCCATTATTCTGATGAAAATACCTCCATAAAAGTAACTATTTTTTTCTGTTATCTGTTGCTATACACATATACACAAACACACACATCAAAACTTTGCGGCTAAAGCAAACATCTATTTGGTTACCATTGAGCAATTTTTTCTGGGCTCAGCTGGGAAATATTGTTGTTTCTTGCCTGGGGCCAAAAATGTGGATGCACATCTGCTCATTCAGCTGGGGATAGTGATAAAGATGGCCTCACTCACATGTCCAGTGGCTGGGAGAACATTCTAAAAGGACAAGTCTCAATAGGCAGATGCTTAACAAAGCTTTGCTTGTGTTATGTTTGCTGAAGTTTCACTGTTCAAAGCAAAGCACATAATCATCCCCTGTTAATGCAGTAGAGCAGCATATAGAGTAGAGGAAACATTATGCAGCTCCTGACTGTATTTACAGAATCAATAATTTAACATTAAGTTTTCATCAATTTGCCCATCTTCCCTGTTTACTTCCTACTTAGTTCTCTTCTCTAAACAGGTCTTAGTATTTACTATACTGCTGGAATTTTGTTATGCTTTTAGTATAGTAGATACAATAGAATCCAAAACATACTCCTGAAGAGATTAAATTCATGCACATAATCAAAATGATGAATGCAATTACTTGAAATTCCAATAGGTTTTTGCATAGAATATGATAACCTTATTTTAAAATTTATACATCCCAAGAATAGCCAGAGATGTCTATAAAGGAAAAAAAGGAGGGAACTATCATATCAGATATCAAAATATAGTATGAAACAGGCAAATTAGTGAAATGATTTATTGTAATCCAGAGGTAAAATTAACCAATGAAATGCAGGAGTCAGAAACAGATACAGTCATTCTGAAAACTTGATATATGACTGATACAGCATAGCTTATTTCTAAGAAATGACTGAATTTTGGAATAAAATTGATGTTGAGAAAAATTTTTTTAAATGAAAAGTGTTACCTCTTCTATTGTTAAACACAAACAATTCACATTGTTATACAATTAAATCTCTAGTAAAAACCTTTAAAATTTTACAAGAAAAGGAAATATTATGAAAAGATTTTTAAAAATTTTATTTAGTTATTTTTCAAGTACAGTTTTTTTGTCTATTTCTCCCATCCCAGCCTCCCCCGCCCTTGCTCCCTCCCTCCCTCCCATTTCCACCCCCCTTAGTTCTTGTCCCTGTGTCCTTCCTATTTGTTCCTCCAAATCCCTCCCCCTTTTTCCCCTTAACCCTCCCCTTTCCCTCTCCCCTCTGGTCACTGTCCCCTTGTTCTCTATTTCAGTGTCTTTGTATTTTTTTTCTGCTTGCTTATTTATTTTGTTGTTTAGCTTCCTGTTAAAGGTGAGATCATATGGTATTTGTCTTTCAACACCTGGCCTATTTCACTCAGCATAATGCTTTCCAGTTCCATCCATGTTGTTGCAAAGGGCAGTAGCTCCTTCTTTCTCTCTACTACATAGAATTCCACTGTGTATATGTACCACAGTTTTTTGATCCATTCATTTACTGATGGGCACCTACGTTGCTTCCAATTCTTGGCTATTGTAAATTGTGCTGCTAGGAACATTGTGGTACATAGGTTCTTTGATATTGATGTTTTAGGATTCTTAGGATATAATCCCAGCGGTGGAATTGTTGGGTCAAAAGGCAGGTCAATTTTTATTTTTCTGAGAAAATTCCATACTGTTTTCCATAATGGTTGTACCAGTCTGCAATCCCACCAACAGTGAACTAAGGAACCCTTTTCCCCACACCCTCTCCAACATTTGTTGTTTGTTGCTTTGTTTATGATAGCCATCCTGACCGGTGTAAAGTGGTATCTCATTGTGGTTTTAATTTGCATCTTTCTGATAGCTAACGATATTGAGCATCTCTTCATGTGTCTCTGGATGTTCTGTATGTCCTCCTTGGAGAATTGTCTGTCCAAGTCCTTTTCCCATTTTTTAATTGGGTTGGGTGTCTTCTTAGGGTGGAGTCGTGTAAGTTCTTTGTATATTTTGGAGATTAAACCTTTGTCTGAGGTATCATTGGCAAATATGTTTTCCCATACAGTTGGTTGTCTTGCTAATTTAATACTGTTTTCTTTAGCCATGCAGAAGCTTTTTATTTTGATGAGATCCCATTTGTTTATTCTTCCCTTTATATTCCTTGCTCTAGGGGACATATCAGTAAAAAAGTTGCTGTGTGAAATATCTGAAATTTTTTTGCCGATGTTCTCCTCTAGGACTTTAATGGTGTCAAGGCTTATATTTAAGTCTTTTATCCATCTTGAACTTATTTTGGTATATGGCGTAAGTTGGTGCTCAAGTTTCATTTTTTTGCACGTAGCTGTCCAGTTCTCCCAGCACCATTTGTTGAAGAGGCTATCTTTATTCCATTTTAGGTTACTGCCCCCTTTGTCAAATATTAATTGACTGTATAGAGTAGGGTTGATTTCTGGGCTCTCTGTTCTGTTCCATTGGTCTATGTGCCTGTTTTTATGCCAGTACCAGGCTGTTTTGATTACAGTGGCCTTGTAATACAGTTTGATATCAGTATTGTGATCCCTCCTACTTTGTTCTTCTTTCTCAAAAGCACAGCTGCTATTCTGGGTCGTTTATGGTTCCATATAAATTTTTGAAGTGTTTGTTCTATGTCTGTGAAATATGCCATTGGTACTTTAATAGGTATTGCATTGAATGTGTATATTGCTTTGGGTAGTATGGACATTTTGATGATGTTAATTCTTCCAATCCATGAACAGGGTATATGTTTCCATTTGTTTGTGTCTTCCTTTATTTCTTTCTTCAGGGCTGTGTAGTTTTCTGCATACAGGTTTTTTACCTCCTTAGTTAGGTTTATTCCCAGATATTTTATTTTTCTTTTTGCTATATTGAATGGGATTTTTTTCCTTGATGTCTGCTTCTGCTGATTCATTGTTTGTATACAAAAATGCCTTTGATTTCTGGATATTGACTTTGTAACCAGCTGTTTTGCCAAATTCATTAATTAGTTTGAGCAGTTTTTGGGTAGAGTGTATAGGATTTTCCATGTACACTATCATGTCATCTGCAAACAGTGACAGTTTTGCTTCCTCCTTTCCTATTTGGATGCCTTTTATTTCCTTTTTTTTGCCTGATCGCTGTGGCCAAAACTTCCAATACTATATTGAATAGAAGTGGTAAAAGTGGACATCCTTGTCTTGTTCCTGATCTTAATGGAAAAGCTTTTAGTTTTTTCCCATCGAGTATGATATTGGCTGTAAGTCTCTCATATATGGCCTTTATTATTTTGAGAAATGCTCCCTCTATTCCCACTTTGCTGAGTGTTTTTATCATAAATGGGTGTTGTACCTTATCAAAAGCTTTTTTCACATCTATTGATATGATCATGTGGTTTTTGTCTTTGCTTTTGTTTATGTGATGTATTACATTTACTGATTTGCGAATATTGAACCATCCTTGCATCCCTGGGATGAATCTCACTTGGTCTTGGTGTATGATCTTTTTGATATATTGTTGGATGCGATTTGCCAATATTTTGTTGAGGATTTTAGCATCTATGTTCATCAGCGATATTGGCCTGAAGTTTTCTTTCTTTGTTGTGTCTCTATCTGGTTTTGGAATTAAGATGATGCTGGCTTCATAAAAAAGAATTTGGGAGTTTTCCATCCTTCTGGATTTTTTGGAATAGTCTGTGGAGAATAGGGGTTAGCTCTTCCTGAAATGCTTTGTAGAATTCTCCTGGGAAATCATCTGGTCCAGGGCTTTTGTGTGATGGGAGTTTTTTGATGACTGCTTCCATTTCTTTTGCTGTTATTGGTGTATTTAGATTTTCTGCTTCTTTTTCACTGAGTTTTGGAAGATTGTATTTTTGTAGAAATGTGTCCATTTCCCCTAGGTTTTCAAATTTCTTGGCATACAGTTCTTCATAGTAATTTCTTACAATCCCTTCTATTTCTGTGGTATCAGTTGTAATCTCTCCTCTTTCATTTCTGATTGTGTTTATTTGTGTCCTCTATCTTTTCTTGATGAGCCTACTTAAAGGCTTGTCTATTTTGTTTATCTTCTCAAAGAACCAACTCCTGGATTCATTGATCCTTAGAATTGTGCTTTTAGTTTCTATGCCATTTAATTCTGCTCTAATCTTGGTTATTTCCTTCCTTCTGCTTGCTCTGGGCTGTCTTTGTTGTTGTTCCTCGAGTTCTTGCAGGCATAGGGTTAGGTTGTTTGTTTGAAATGTTTCTATCTTCTTTAGGTAGGCCTGTATTGCTATAAACTTCCCTCTCAGGACTGCCTTCGCTGTGTCCCATAAGTTTTGGGTTGTTGTGAGATCATTTTCATTTATTTCCAGAAACATTTTGATTTCTTCCCTAATTTCATTCTTGACCCATTTGTTGTTTAATAGCATACCATTCAGTCTCCGTGATTTTGGGTGTCCTATCATGTGGTCTATCTTTGAAAATGATCCATGTGCATTTGAAAAGAATGTGTATTTAGCTTCTTTGGGATGAAGGGCTCTATATATATCAGTTAAGTCCATTTCATCTAGGGTGTTGTTTAATGCCACAATATCTTTGTTGATATTTTGTTTGGAAGATCTGTCCATTTTTGATAGTGGGGTGTTAAAATTCCCTACTATAATTGTGTTGCTGTCAATATCTTTCTTGAAGTCCTCTAAGATTTTCTTGATATATTTGGGTGCCCCTATGCTTGGTGCATCTATGTTTACAATGTTAATGTCTTCTTGGTGGATTCTTCCCTTGAGTATAATGAAGTGACCTTCTTGGTCTCTCTTTATGGCCCTTTTTTTGAAGTCTATTTTGTCCGATATGAGAATTGCTACCCCAGATTTTTTTTCATGTCCGTTTGCTTGGAAAACTTGTTTCCAGCCTTTCACTTTAAGTCTGCGATGGTCTTTTGTCCTGAGGTGGGTCTCTTGTAGGCAGCATATGTGTGGGACATGCTTTCTTATCCAGTCAGCTATTCTGTGTCTTTTGATTGGAGCATTTAATCCATTTATGTTTAAGGTTATTATTGATAGGTACTTATTCATTGCCATTTTTGTACCTGTGTTCCTCTCTGTCTCCCTCTTATCCTTCCTTCCCTTAAAGTAGTCCTTTTAGTATTTCTTGTAGAGCTGGTTTGGTGGAGGCGTATGCTTTTAGGCTTCTTTTGTCTTGGAAGCTCTTTATTTAGCCACCTATTTTGATTGAGAGCCTTGCTGGGTAAAGTAGCCTTGGTTGTAGGCCTCTGGTTCTCATTACTTGGAATATTTCTTGCCATCCTCTTCTTGCTTGGAGTGTTTCCATTGAGAAGTCAGTAGCTAACCTTATTGGGACTCCCTTGTATGTTATTTCTTTTTTCTCCCTTGCTGCCTTTAAGATTCTCTGTTTGTCTTGGAATTTTGCCATTTTGATGATGATGTGTCTTGAAGTGGGCCTCCTTGAGTTCCTCTTGATTGGGACTCTCTGTGATTCCTGGATTTGTGTGACTTTTTCTCTTATCAAATTAGGGAAATTTTCTCTCATTACTCTTTCAAATACATTTTCTATCCCTTGTTCTTCTTCTCCTTCTGGTATTCCTATTATTCGGATATTATTACGTTTCATATTGTCTTGCATATCTCTTAATCCCTCTTCATTCTTTCTGAGCCTCTTTTCATTTTCTTGCTCTTTCTGTGAGATGCTTTCTACCTTGTCCTCCAACTCACTAATCCTATCCTCTGCCTCATCTATCCTACTTTTGAAACTTTCTACTGTGTTCTTCAATTCGGAAATTGTATTCTTCATTTCCTCTTGTCCCTTGCTGATAGTTTTCATTTCCTTTTTAATGTTGATGTAGTTTGCAGAGAGATCATTGTAGTTCCCCTGTAGTTTCTGGTAGTTCACTGTGAGCTCTTTGAACTGCGTAATAACCAGTGCTTTGAATTCACTATCTGATAGTTGATCAGCGTCTATTTCATCTAACATTCTTTCTGAAGTTTCTGCTTTTTCTTTCATTTGGGGATTGTTTCTTTGTCTTCCCATTGTTTGAGACTCTTCTTGTTAGTCTCTGCTTCTAAAATTGATCTGTTCTGAAACCCTGGGTTTATGGTGTGAACTTCTGTGGTATGATGCTTGTGAAGGTCAGTGGTGCAGACTCCTTGAAGTTTCTTGATGTTCTCCTTCTCCACCTACTCTCAGGCTGGTCCTCGCGCTGGTCCCCGTGCTGGTCCCTGTGTTGGTCCCCTACCACTGCTGAATGTCCCGGCTTTAGTAGCCAACTCCTCAAGCACCCAGGCCCCTTACTACAGCAATGTCACAGGGGCCAAGAATGTCCCAGCTCCCGTAGCTGACTCCTCTGCTGCCGCCCAGGACCGTCACAGGGGTTTGGAGTGTCCCGGCTTCCGTACCTGACTCCCCGGTGTCCAGTCCAGTCACTGACTCCCCGGCGTCCAGTCCAGTCCCTATGGCAGGGGCACAGGAGTTGAGAACGTCCCGGCTCCCGTAGCTGGCTCCTCTGCTGCGTCACAGGGGTTTGGAGAGTCCCGGCTTCCGTACCTGACTCCCCAGGGTTCAGTCCCGTCACTATGGCAGTGGCACAGGGGCCTCCAGTGTCCCAGCTCCTGTAACTGACCCTTCTGTTGCCCAGACCGGTAGCTATGGCATCGGCACAGGGGCCAAAAATGTCCCAGCTCCGGTTCCTGACTCCTCTGTCACCCAGGACTGTCACAGTGGCTTGGAGTGTCCGGCTCCCGTATCTGACTCCCCGGCTCCCAGGTCTGTTGCTCTGGCGGCAGCACTGGGGCCACGTGTGTCCCAGCTCCAGTAGCTGACTCTGCCGCTGTCTGGTGTTTCAGCGTCGGTCACAATCTCTGGTCTTTTAATTTCATAAATGCTGGGTAACCGATGGTTTATTGTGCCGTTTCTCTATAGATCTGCCAGGAGTTTCACCCATGAGTAGAGGAGCTAGCATTAGCTCTGTCCTACTCCGTTGCCATCTTCCCAGCATCACCTGAAAAGAATTTTTAAGCAAATGTAAAATACTTGAGCTAAAGGAAAAATTATGGATTTAAATAAATTAAAATTAAGAAATTTTTTTCTAAAAGGCGTCATAAAGAAAGTAAAAAGATAAGTCAAACTTGAAGGATATGCTTAAAAATATATAACAAACTAAGGATAATATTTTGTTCCTACAAGTCAATAAGAAAATACAAATAAATGTAAAAGAAAATGTACAAAAGATTAGTAAACAGAGAAGATGATGAATATTTAGTAAGTATATTAATATGTTAATATAACCTAAACTAATTAATAATCAGGAAAATGATATCTTTTGGTTTTGGAAACTGGCAACTTAGAATCCTGAAAAGTGCAAAATCCTACAAGTAAGCTTATTCATATGATAGTTTTAAGAAGCCATTTGAAATATCACAGAACAATCAAAAGGAAATTGCTTATGAGGCAGCTTAATTTGTTGTGATATATTTATCCAAAAATTTAAGTCTTCAATATGTGAGTAATGCCTATTTAATATTCTTGGTTTGACCCTCATTATAGTGTAATAAAAATGATATGATTTTTACTGATAAAAATAGACAGGTTATTTAAATTTTTATAAATATTTTAGGGTAAAATACCAAGACTTTATCTAGCAATATTTTTGAAGATGTGATGAAGCCATCATGAAAAATTATTTCAGTCAATCTTTGATCTGATATGAGAAGGCAGAATTTCAGGTACCTGGCATTCAAATAACCAGAATGTTTAAATGATGAGTATAGGAAAAGCCCACTATACCAGAGAACAGTTTGAGCTTCACATTCATATCTGCCCATCTGAAATATTTAGGCAAGTTTTTAAAATATCCCAAAGTCACTTGAAATTATTTTAGTAAAATTCCTGTTTAAGCTAAGAATTTCGCTTGTTGCCATATACATTATAACCATTGATTATGATATTATCAATTTTATCCAACTCACCACAAAAGTCTATGCTTTTCTGATTACTGTCTTTTTCAAAGAGCAAAGAGAAACAACAGTGTGGTAGAGGACTAAAAATGTCAAATAATGCATACTTTAAAAAATTACATTATAGTGGAAATCAAACACTTTACTTACTCTAAACAATATCGCTTAGAAACTCCTTCTTGATGTGTATAACATTCTAACTGACCCTGTTTTTTTAACTCTATGTTTGTATTGGAAACTATTGCCAAACATTTTAGATGTTTAAATACTATTTAAATTTTTGAGACAAAGAAAGTATTCACAAAACATTCTATTTTTTATTCTTAAAAAAAGGGAAAAATTAACTTCATGCTAGGAATCTCCTTTTTATTGTAAAATATATCTAGCTGTTGAGTACTAATTCTGAATACCATTTCCCCACTCAGACCTACTTTCATCTGAAAAGAATACTCATACATATGAATTTTCAGTCAGTTTGGGGTTTTCTATACATACCCTTTTCAATAGTACAAATCATCTTGAAAACATAGGCAATATTTGTCAAACAATGTGCCAAATATAAAAAAAATCTAAGAATTAGGCCTGGCTGGTGCAGCTCAGTGGATTGAGTGCAGGCCTGCGAACCAAACAACTGCGGTTCAATTCCCAGCCAGGGCACATGCCTGGGTTGCAGGCCAGTTTCTATCGGGGGACCCATGAGAGGCAACCATACATATTTCTCTCCCTTTCTCCTCCCCTTCCCCTCTAAAGATAAATACATAAAGTCTTGAAAAACTTTTTTTAAGAATGAATATATTCTTTCTATGTTTCAAAAAAGCAACCTTATGTAAAACCTGACATAATTTAGAGAATTATCCTCTAATCCATTAATTCAAAAGTATTTATTTAATGCTTATAATGTGCCACGTTCTGGTAAGTATTATGGTTAGTGGAAATTATATATAAATTCTAACTTCCAAGACCTTAATAATCTGATAGGAGAGAGAAAGGGAGACATAAAGAAACAGCTAAAATACAGGGTGGTCGGTAAAATGTTATATGAGATTTCAAAGAAAGATAACTATCCTAAGCTTTGGAGGACAAAGACGGTTTTGTGGGAAGAAGTGAGAGCTAGAGATAAGAAATTACATGGGTTAAGGCCAAGAAGTAAGAGAGTTAATCAAGGCTAGAGCAGAGTATATGAAGGGACATAAAGCTTCAGAGTATATATTATTTTATAAAGGAGGTTTTATGTCATGCCAAGGAGTGTGAATTAATCATGTAGCAAGAGAGATTCAGAGGAGGGTTTTAAACAGATTATTGATAAAAGTAAGTCTCTTTAAATTAAATTTATTGGGGTTAATAAAATGGTATGTTTTAAATGTACAATTCTATATACACCATCTGCATATTTGAGTATTTACTACCCAAAGTCAAATCTTCTTCCATCACCCTGTATTTGACCTTCTTTACCCTTTTACGAACTCCCCCTAACTCCCTATTCCTTCTGGTAAACACCATACTGTTTTCTGTGCCTATGACTTTTTGTCTGTCTGTCTTGTTTCTTCATTTTATACCCCTTGTTGCCTTCAGTTTTATATCCCATATGAGTGCAATTACATGGTTCTTGACATTTTCTGTCTGACTTATTTCTCTTAGCGTGATATTCTCAAGATCCATCCATGTTGTTGCAAGTGGCAGTATTTCATCTTTTCTTATGGTTGAGTAGTATTCCATTAAGTATATATACCACACCTTTTTTTAATCCAAAAATGTATTTAGAAATGGAAGGCATTTGGCCTGTTTAATGGAGGATGGATGGGAGGAAGAAGTAACTAGTGAAGAAAAGACAGAGAAAGGGTTCTGACAGTAATAATGCAGGCAGAAACGGGAGTGGCCCAAAGGAAGATGGTACAACACAGATGGAAAGACTTGTTTCGGTTTGAGACACATTCCAGAGGTGGAATCAAAACAAATCAGTGATTATATATAAAAGGTGAGGAAAAGTGAGCAGTCAATGTAATTAACTTTCTTTCTTAAGTTACCTGGGGTAGAGCGGTACTCCCATAAAAGTATAATGGAGTCGAGGGCCTCTATTTTTTGCCTAAATAAGATTACATTTGAATTTCTAGCACTTTAAAATATTTTCACTCGTTGGTGAAGCTGTCTGTTTTTTCTCCAGCCTAATAGCGTTTATGTGAGATTTTGCTAGTTATGTAGGCTCTGTTTTGTTTTTCTCTAGAAATCATAACTTCTAGACAAACGTTCCATCTTAGATATCCAGTGTGGGTAGAGAGTTCTCATGACAATGACTAGAAAGCAACTTCTTAGCCATGTATTCTAGATTCTTGGAGGGGAAAAGCAATAATACTAGCTAATGTCACTACAGGCAAACTTTCTATTATTTACTTTGATTATCACCTTTTTATTCTTACACCTTGATGATGATCTCCATTTGTTCTTCCAAGTTATACTTTTTTTTGCTCTATTTTTACTAACAGTCCCATCAGATGACTTCCTATTTCTGGATATTCTTCAATATGTTCCAGTGATTTTATTGACATACACATATATTTTTCTCCAGAAATTTTGGTATGGTGTGGGAATTGAACAGAGGTATTGATGTATACCATTCAACATCTTGAACAGGAGATTATCTAAGAAACCTATAACATTTTGACTGTATATCCTTTGTATATCTATAATTTTACCAGTGAGTTCAAGTAAAGGTTAAGTTTGCTGTTGTTTTCTAAGATGTTTAAAATTTGATTTTTATTGAGATCTTTTATTTTGACAGTTTGAAACTTCTTTTGAAGAATGGTAAGATCTTATTTTGCTTCTTTTAATTTTTAATGTGTACATTTTGATTAACCTGCTATAGGTGAGTTTTATTTAAAAACAAACAGAAAATTGAAAGCATAATTTTTCATATTGCATATTAAAATATAATTTGAAAATATAAAAATTAGTATATTACTAAAAATGGCAGAACAGGAATTTCCAGGGCCCTGTTCCACCACACAACAACTATAAATTTGGCAAAAATTGGTCAGAATCAACATTTTCCAAAGTCCGTAATTAGTCAAAAACTTACAACAACCATGGGAAAAGTTAATGAAGAGTCTGCTGAATTATAGTAAGAGAACACTGGCATTTTATACTGCTTCCTGGCCATCCTCCAGCCCCCAGATCAGTGGGGGCCATAAAGAGGGCAGCCTGCACTTGGGGCACCATTGCTAGTGCCAGAGGGAACAATATGGACCTTATTCTTAATAGTTGTGGTTCAGTATTTTGACCTGTCTGCCAACTCCCTGAAGGATTGACACCGTGGTGCCTGACTTGGAGTAACCCCAAGAGTTTGAACCACTTCCAGGGAGTGTTTGTTGAAAGCATTTGAAGGCATATACTTGCCCCCATTGTATGACACTATTGATATCAGTTGGAACAAGCATCTGATGAACCAAAATGCCTGGGAAAGAAGAGGTTGGGAAAGGAGATACATGAGAGAATAAGGCTTCTCAAAGCTTTCACATATACCGAAAGCTTTGAAAAGAAGTGTATACAGATGTTTGGTTCTTGACACATGCTAAGGAAAGAATCAAGAAGACCCTAATCTTTTGCCTGTGGCTAATCTTTAGGATCTGCACAGGCAACAACTGATGGTAAAAGGCAGAGATATAAACAGACCAGATAGGCATTGAAGGAGTACTCCAGTACAGAGCCGATCTGTTAAGGCTGGGACAGTATTTGGTATGCCCTCTCTCTATGTTTTGGCTCCAGGCAAAACAGAAGCTCACTGATTAGCTAATGAAATACTTACTTCAGTGGCCACACATGACAAAGAATATAGATGTTAAAAACGTGTTTAAAAAATCATTAAACAAATAAATAACAATGACACACAACAAATAGCAACAATAACCCCAACAGAGGGAGGGTACATTTATTTACATTTCACAGGTAAATATTCAAAATGTTCAGTTTTACACAAAAATTATGAGGCAGGCAAAGAAGAAAAGAACGTTTGTTGCATTAACAATGAGAAAAGAACTAGAAACTGGCCCTGAGGAAGGCCAAACATTGCACTTACTATATAAAGGCTTGAACAACAGTCTTAAATATTCTCAGAGAGATAAGGAAACTATGGACAAAGGACAAAACAAAATCAGGAATCTAACATCTCAACAAATATAGAATATTAATAAAACAATTTAAAATATAAAAAAGAGCCCAATAGACATTATGGAGATAAAAAAATACAACATTTGAAATGAAAAAAAAATTAATTAGAGGTGTTCATCAACACATTTGAGCAGACAGAGGATAGCATCAGGAATTTGAAGACAGGTCAATCAGGCCAAAGAGCATAAAGTCAAAGAAATGAAGAAAAATGAACAGAGCCAAAGAGACTCCAGAGACGTCACCAAAAATCGTATTTGAACTCCTGATATACCCACATTAGGAGTTCAAGCGTGACTAGGGAGATAAAGAGGGGGAGAAAGAATATTTGAAGAAACACTGGCTGAAAACTGCTCAGATTTGATGAAAACACAAATCTGTACTTCCAGTAAATCAGAGCACTCCAAGCATGATAAACTGAGAGATCAATACTGGCACATTTTAATGTAATTTTTGAACGCCTGGGACAAAGATATTACAAGTTTCCTCTGTATCCAAAAGCAGAGTATTCCAGTGAAACTTTTTGTAAACTGAAGTGACGCAAAACAAAGAAGCAAATACCAGTAATTTATATGGAAAATTTTCTGAGCATTCTCAGACTCCCAGAATCATACAGAGTAAGCTTAATTACATCTAGTTTTACACTAAGCATGACACTCTTACACACTCTCTTAGGCTTTTCTGATACCTTAGAACACATCTGGCTAATGGGTACACGAAATAAATTGAGATGAAGCAGAGTTGCTCACATAGTTCAGAGCTCCATGGCTTGATGCTGAGATGCTGACTGCCATTCCCAGAGAAGGAGCTTGGAGGTGTCACCCTCACTGCTCAGGGTATTCTCTGCCTTTAAAATGACCTGCTGCAAAGCAAATGCTGAACACTACTTGAGCTTTTTGCCACTTTTCTAAAAGCAAAAATTCTGTTTGGTTTCCTTTCACTTGGTGAAACGAGGTGCTAATGTAGGTCTTTTGTAAAAGCAAAGTGGCGTAATGTGAACTTTTGAAAATCAGGGTATACATGTATACTGAAAGCAAGAGAGAGGTGACTTACCATGTACAAGGGATCCTGAATAAAAACAGCCACTTTTTCATCAGAAATTATGGAGGTCAGAAGGCAGTGAAATTACGTATTTGAGTTGCTGAAGAAAAAAAATTTGTCTGGAAAAGTGTTCCTCAAAAATAAGGAAATAATTAAGATTCTCCTAGATAAACAAAAACAGAGGGGCTTTATTACTAGTACACCGACCAGAAATCCTAAAAGAAGTTCTTCAGGCAAAATTGAAAGATACTAGATGGTAACTTGAAGCCAAAAAAAGCACAATGAGCAACAGTAAAGGTAGCTACAAAGATAAATACAAATCTCAGTGTAACACCATTATTTTTGTTATCTCCTTTATTTTCCTATATAATTAAAAATATAAATGAGCAAAGGCATAAGTATAAATCTAAATTAATGGTGGTGAAACCATGTGTAAATGTGCAATATGTGAAAATAGCATAAGCAGAGGGAGTAAAGAAACAGAATTCTTTAATGTTATTGAAACTATACTGATTTTAATTCAAACTAAATTTTTATGAAGTTAAGGTATTCATTGTAACCGCCAGGAGACCATTAAAAAATTCTAAAAACAAAATAAATTTAAAAACACAGAAGTTCCGATAAGAAGAAAACTAAAATATACTAGGAAAAAAACAAACAAATTTTTAAAAATCCCACAACTAACTACAAAAGAAGGCAGTTATGAAGAAGATAAAGAGCAAAAAATATATAATATAGAAAACAACAAAATTGCAGAAGCTACTCCTTTCTTATCATTAATAACTTTTCATGGAAATGTATTAATGTATTTTATTAAAAGATAGAAAGTACTGGAGTGGATAAAAATAAAGGATCCAACTCTATTATGTCTATACAAGAGTCACTTGAGATCCAAAGACACAAGTAGGTTGAAAAGGAAAGGAAAAAACATATATTTCATGAAAATAGTTACCAAAATAGAGCTGCATGGCTATGCTAATATTACACAAAACAGACTTGAAGTCAAAATATATTACAAGAAATAAAATACTTGTATCTTGACTAAAGATCACTCTATCAAGAAGATATATACATTTTCTTCTTACATATATATGTATATGTATGTATGTATATAAATTTATAATTTTGTATATATAATATATGCACACATATATATACTCTATATATACACTATACGTAGTGTGTGTATATATATACACACACTACATATATGTACATACATAGAGAGAGATTAAAGATCACTCCATCAAGAAGAGATATATATATATGTATATATATACGCACACACATACTATAGAGTACGTGTATGTGTGTGTGTATATACTCTAAACACAAAACCTCAAAATATATGAAGTATAAGCTGACAGTAATTAAGGGAGAAATAAGCAGTTCTATAAGAGTGCTAAAATTCAATATGCTCACTTTCAATAATGTATAAAAGAACTAAAAAAAGATCAGTCAGGAAATGGACTTGACCAACACTAGAAACATCTACACCTATCTTATATAATGCACTTCACCCAACAACTGCAGAAAACACAATTCTCTTCATGTTCATATTGAACATTATTTATGATAGATCATATATTAAGCCAAAAACAAATCTCAATAAAGTTACAAACATTGAAATCATACCAAAATCATCTGTGCCCCAATAGCATTAAATTAGAAATCAACAATGAAAGGAAATTTAAAAATGCATATATATGTATAATTAAACAACACACTAAAAAAACCTAATGAGTCAAAGATGTAATCACAAGAGACATTATAAAATATTTTAAGATGAATGAAAAATGATAGCAATGTACCAAAATTTACAGGATGCAGAAAGCAGTGTTTACAGGAAAGTTTATAGCTAGCTGTAAATGCTTATGTTAAAAAGAAGGTTGCCAAATCTAGTAACCTAACTCTATGCCTTACAAAACTAAAAAAGAATAAATGTGCTAAAGCTAGCAAAAGAAAGAAAATAATAAATGTTAGAGCAGAGAAAAATAAAATGGTAAGAAAAATACTTTCAATGAAAATAAAAGTTGTTTCTTTGAAAAGATCAACCATATTCACAAACCTTTAGTAAGACTGACAAAAAAAAAGACCTGAATTACTAAAATCATAAAAAATTAGAACTTGACTTCAAACCTTACAGAAATAAAAATGTTTATTTAATTATTAACAAGTGATAATAGTATGGACAGCAAATTAGGTAACCAAAATGACACAGGCAGCTCTGACCAGGTAGCTCAATTCATTAGAGCATTGTCCTGATACACCAAGGTTATGGGTTCAATCCCTGGTCAGGGCACATAGAAGAATCAACCAATGAGTGCATAAATAAGTGGAACAACAAATCCATGTCTCTTTCTCTCTTTCCTTTTCTCCCTCTCTAAAATCAATCAGTAAAAAAAGATTAAATAGTCAAATTTCTAGAAACACATGAGTATCAAAACTGACTCAGGAAGAAGTAAATCTAAACCATCTAACAAGTAGAGATTGAATCATCAATCAAAAATCTCCCAAAAAAGAAAATCTAAGGATGAGATGGCTTCACTAGTGAATTCTGCCAAGCATTGAAAGAAATACCCTGGACTGGTGTCTTGGTTGGTTGGAGTGTTGTCCCATACACCAAAAGGTTACAGGTTTGATCCCAGGTCAGGGCATATACCTAGATTGTGGGTTCTATTCCCAGTCAGAGTGCTTAAGGGAGGCAGCTGATTGATGTTTCTGTCTCTCTCTTTCTCTCTCTCTCTCCCTTCTTCTCTCTCTAAAATCAATAAACATATCCTCAGGTGAAGATTAATAAGAAAATGTTGAAAGAAAAATAAATACCAATGCTTCTCAAACTCTTTAAAAAGGTTGAAGTGATCAGGATACTTCCCAACTCATTCTCTGAGGCCCGCAATATTCTGATGCTAACGCCAGGTAAAGACACAAGAAAAGTAGCTGTGGACCAATGACTTTATGACGGTTGATACAGAAATGCTCAACAAAATGTGGTACTAGCCACCTGCACCCAGAAACATATTAATGGAATTATACATACATATCATGACTAAATGTCATTTATGCTAGGAATAGAATAGCAATTCAAAGTACAAAAACAATTAGTACAATGCACATAGTAATTAAAGGAAGTGGGGAAACCCAAGTAAACATCTCAACTGATGTGGGAAGCAGGTGGCAAATGCTAACACCTTTTTATGCTGAAAACACTAAAGAAACTAGGATTGGAAGGAAACTTTCAAAACACAATGAAGGACATTCATGAAAAATTCCTTGACTGACATTATACAGGGGTGAGCTAAAGTAGGTTTACAGTTGTGAATATGTGAAAGAGTTTATTCTTGTATCATTATTATTCGTTAATTGTACTTTCCTTGCTAACAACTGTAAACCTACTTTTGCTCACCCCTATAATTAATGGTGAGGAATGTAAGTTTTCAACCGAAATCAGGAACAAGACAGGGATGGCCCACTGTTGACACTTTTCAAAAATTTTTTTTATTGTTGACACTATTACAGATGTTCTCTATTCTCTCACTTCCCTGACTTTTCCTCCTCCACCAAGCAGCCCCCCCCCCCTCGGTCTTCACCACATGGTCTGTGTTTATGGGCTTTGTATACGTGCAGAGATGTTTTTTGGCTAATTTCTTCCAGTCCCCCTACCCATCTTCTCTCTGAGATCTGTCAGTCTGTTCCATGTAGCCATTCCTCTGTTTTTATTTTCTTCATCATTTATTTTCATTAGAGTCCACGTATGAGTGGGATCATATGGCATTTGTCTTTCCCTGACTGGCTTATTAGGCTTAGCATCATATTTGCCACTTTTATTAAATATCAGAACCCTTGCCCATGAATGGTGGTTCAAACACTGGGAAAACCAGTTTGCTGATTCCTCAGGTGGTTAAACCTAGAGGAACCACATGACCCAACATCCTACTCTGAGGTATATACACCAAAGATTTCAAAACAGTTGTTCGAACAAAAACTTTACAAATGCTTATGTCATGAGTATTCACAATAGTCGAATGGTGGAAACTACCTCAGATCCTTCCATGGATTTATAGATAAATAAAGGGTTATATAGCTCTGCAATGGAATGTTCTTCAACTGTAGAAAGTAATGAGGTGCTGATATGTGCTTTACTGTGGATAAACTTTTAAACCATTAAGCTAAGTTAAATCATTGACACAATCATTGTATGATTCCATGTATATGAAATATCTATGCTAGATAAATGTATAGAGATGGGAAGCAAATTGGTTGTTGCCAGAGGATAATGGAAGGGGAAAGGGGGAGAGATTGCTCAGTAAATAGATGGTGTTCTTTTGAGGCGGTGAAAGAGTTTTGGAACTAGATGGGGGTGATGATGGCCAACATTGAATGTACTAAATGCCATTGAAGTTTATACTTCCAGCAATGAGGTGAAGGCCAGGGTGGGGCGCTGTGGGAAAAGGGCAACTGGAGGACATAGGGACATCTGTAATACTGTTAACAATTTTTTAAATTTTACAGTTCCAAATTGTTAATGTTCTGCTTCGAGACTTTTGTATATATGAGTTAAGACAAAATTCTGCTGGTCTAAAAATTAACTGAATTTTGATATACAATACACAAAAACAGATCCAATTATGTATGATTAACATACTATATCATGTCATTGCTATTTCAAGGCTGTGAGGAGAGCATTATTTAATAATAGATGCTGGAATATTATTTTTCTATTTTTAAAAGCAAAATGCTCTTACCACTGGTATGGTTGGTATGGCTCAGTGGATTGAGTACCAGTCTGCAAACCAAAGGGTTGCTGGGTCCATTCCCAGTCAGGGTACATGCCTGGGTTTCGGGCCAGGTCCCCCAATTGGGGGTGCATGAGAGGCAACCACACATTGATGTTTCCCTCTCCACCTCCTTTCCTCGCTTTAAAATAAATTAATACATAAACAAATAAAAGCAAACAAATAGTAAAAAGTACATTACCTTATTCAAAAGAAATATTTAAATGAAATAAAAATAAATAAAATATACCGAGTATATTTCTTACCTCAGAATAGGCAGACCTACCTAAGTAAAGTGTGGAATAACAATGAAACAAATATTATGTACCTATCAGAAATAGGAAATGGTAGTCAGATATCCAGCTTTCTTCAATTTGTATTACTTCTTTAATAAGAAGAAAATAGCCCTGGCTGGCGTAGCTCAGTGGACTGAGCATGGGCTGTGAACCAAAGGGTCGCCAGTTTGATTCCCAGTCAGGTCACATGCCTGTAGGCCAGGTGCCCAGTGGGGGCCACGTGAGAGGCAACCACACACTGATGTTTCTCTCTCTCTTTCTCCCTCCCTCCCCTCTCTCTAGAAATAAAAAATAAAATATTTTTAAAAAATAAGAAAGTAATAATTTAATAAAAATGAAACTCGTTTTGTTGTTTATACTAATTTTCTTATAACTTTTGTCAGAGAAAAAATACTTCTGTTTAAATACAATGAACCTGTATCACATCAAAAATTAATAAAAATTTAAAAAAAAGAAATACAATATAATTGAGTCTAGGATCCAGGAATTGGACTGGAATAATACTGATAATGAGAAACATATTGTTATCTAACATATAGAACTTAGCTAAAAGATTCTTTAGAAAAGGAAGTAGCATTTTAATTTGGATATTTTTCTAAACTTTATTAACTTCAAATTTTAAATAGTATTCTTCCTCCTTGTAATTTATATTGATTCTACAGAAATTACTAAACCAAAATTAGAAAAATAGTTCATTTAAAAATTTTTAAGTTCCTTTTTTCTGATAGCAACAGTTTCCAGGAAAGACTACTTTCTTAAAAAAACAAACAAACAAAAAAACATACTCCTTAAATATCACCTTAAAATTTTCAGATCATTTGTAACAAATTTTAAATATCAATTAATTTACCATGAAGCATAGAGCCCATCTATTAAAATTTTGCTGTATTAATCACCAACACAGTGGAATTAATAAGTATATAAGTTTCACCCCAAACATTTAAAATTCCATGCAAGAGCATCACCTGAAATCTGTTTTATAACTTTAAGTACAGTCCTTCTGTAGTAACTTGTTCTTTTTTTCCCATTACGCAGGAGCAGGGCTACAAAAGACCTGAAAGAAGAGCGGAGTATCGCTGCACCAGTCGAAGAGGTGGAGCCCGGGAAAGAGAAAGGTGAAGTTAGACTGCATACTTAGATCAGTGTAGTTACATTTGAAAGATCATTGATTTCCGTTTAGTGTATTTGTAATTTTCACAATGTTTAACAGTTTTATAACTCTTATGAGTGTCTAACAAAGAGCCTTCTGTGTGATTTGATTACATATAGTTTTTTAATACTTGAATTGTGTCTAGTGAGACTGAGGAGTTTAATTTTGAAGTTTAACTTTAACTTAGATTTAAATGGAAATAGTCACTTGTGGTTCATAGCTACCATATTGGACATCACAGAGCTACTGTACACAGAAATTAAGATTAATATTCTTCTCACAATTTATAAAATGTAAAATAATTTATATATTGGAATAAAATATGTGTTAAAATTCTTCAATGTATTTGAATATATTCTTGATATTACGTGATCTCCTCCCCATTCCTTACCACAAAAATTTGTTAAAAGTCTTCCTTTAATGAAAGGTAACAATAAACTCAGGACTTTTTATTTTTTAATTTTATTTATTTTTATTTTTATTTATTTTTACTTTTAAAATATATTTTATTGATTATGCCATTATGGTTGTTCCATTTCCCACCCCTTTTCATTCCCTACTCAGGACTTTTTAAAACCAAGACTATTTTATTCAAAGCTGTCATTCATAGTTCAGCTCTATTTCCACTCGTTATGTCTACAATGAAGTTGAAAACTTCATTTATTACTTTTTGATTTTTTTTGCATGATAAATGCTAGGAGAAAAAATATGTTAACAGTTACAATAACTTCAACTAACTGTAATTATGTTTATTATAAATGTGCATTTGACTCTAAAACAGAAGATGGTATTGAGATAAGGAAAAGTTATTGTAAATGTTTATGATAAAAATATCAGGTGGTTACTCACTTATTCAATATGAAGGAGTAAAAACTAATTGAGATGGTATTCTAGAAAAAAATGAGAGAGATGTCAACTACAGTAATTGGAAGACCCCCAAGTTATACACAGAGCATCTATTTTAGAATGCTATGATAGAAGTGGTATAAAAGACATCTTGCATGAACATAATGGATGCCCTTGGACACAAATGTGTCCCATCAGAAGTGCTTTAACTTCAGTGGTATTCACTTCACCATGTGTTTCAGACTGAAATCTGGTTATAGAAATTTAATGGATCATATGTTGGCTGGAAAACCCAATTTTTATTGTGTATATTGTCATTAAAAAACCCCAGAAAATTAAGAATATAGAGAACAGAGGGACAGCAACCAGAGGGGAGAGGAGAGGGAATTTCAGGGGAAAAAGGGGAGGGATTTAGAGGAACAAGTATAAAGGACACATGGACAACAGCTAAGGGGGGTAGAAATGGGAGGGAGGTGGGGAGCACGAGGGGGGGTTGGGCTGGGATGAGAGTAGAAGACAAAGAACTGTACTTGAAAAATAATTAAATACAAAATATATTTAAAAAAAAGAATATGGAGTTTTCAGGATGTGGTAGAATTTGGCCATGGTGGGGAAGAGGGTAAAAGCCTGAGTAAATAGAGACCAAATAAAGGACCAGTCTGGCAAAAGACAACTTGATGCAGTGCAATAGAGAAACCTGTTTTTCAAGAATTTTTTTTCAGGTAGAACACTAAATTTCTTTGATAAGACCATAGGTCCAAAGTAGAAATTGTGTGACTACTCAGCTTTCACTTGTAACTGTTATGTAATACTACCTTCTGGTAGAAAATCATTGTCTTAATTGTCTAAAAACAAAACAAAAGAAAACAAAGATCTATTAGTTGCCCTCTTCTTGATCCAGTTTAACTGTTTTTGTCAGCTTTATTTCTTTGGGAGGCTTTACCTTTCTTGAGATTGTATTTGCTTATGTGTTCTTGTTATATTGCATTTTTGCAAAAGCCACTGTTTACAAGCAGAAACATCACCAGAGTGGGGCCCATATCAATATTCCTTACTGATCTTTCCAGGGAGAGAGCAGATTGCCCACAACAGAATAGGTTCTCTATTCATTTCTTCCATAAATAGGTGAATGAATAGTCATATTAATCATTTTACTATTAAACCTTATCATTTTAGAGCTGTGAACCAGGAATCACAAATATCTCTCATTAAGGGGGTAAACTTGGGTTATAACTGAATAAATATAATTTATAAACAGCAATAAAATTTTAGCAAAGCTAACTAGGGATGTTATTATCTGATAAGGTGAAGAATATTAAGTGTCTTGTTTCTAGGAACAATCTGAGGTTTTCCAATATTTATCTGTTATAATAATTATGATTTACTTTTCTCATAGAATCAGAGGAAATACAGCATAATTTAAAAAATGCAGCTTATAAATAGAACATGTATTTTTTATTCAGATAAAATATTAAGCACGAAAGATATTGGTTGAGATTTAGCTATTCTAATTATTTTATAAAATATTCATTTTAAAAATCTGTCTTTAAAAATTTATAATCAATGTCACGATTGCATTGTGATAAGCAGTCTTTAAAAGCCTAATTTATTTTTCTAAAATTCTCTTATTACATATATCTATATTAAATATAGTGATGCCACTGTACCCATGATCCCACCACCCAGTTTATAGGCTCATTCATTAACAAATGTGAATGTGTATTCCTATCTTAAGATGAAAAGTGTCCAGAATTAAAGCAGGAAATGGAAACATTGCTATCAGAGGCCATCCATCTCATTAAAAGTCTAGAAACAGACCGTGCAGAAGCTGAAGAAGCTTTAAAAAGACAACAATCAAGAAGAGAAAAGATAAACATGACAATTGATTCTTGGTCAATCTGGAGACTTCAAGAAATTCCGTTAGCTGTGCAGAAAGGTAACGATAGGGCTTTTCTCCATATTGACACTTACTTTGTTAGGCATGTTTGTGGCTCTGAGTGAAAAATAACTGTTTTAGTGACCATATGATTTTGCATCCCAACTGGTTCGCTTTTGACCGGTGCTGTTAATGACAATGCTTAGTTGGAAGGAACAAACCGAGCAAGCCTAGACCTGCTGTCATTTGGTGTGTGTTTGAAATTCCAGAGGCGTTATGGTACTCAAGGGGCATGTTAAAGTTTAGCATATATTTCACATAACAACTACAGTATTTGAAGACTAGAAATTTAAAGTGATTGCCAGTTAGTATTATTTTCTATGTCTTTAAATATAGGAAAACACTAGAGTTCTAAGTGAGATTTTAGCAACTACTTGCGTCTGTTTTAGAGGATTCAATAGTACATTTTTTTGGTAACTCCTAGAAGGCAATAAAAGTTACAATGTTTCCAAGAACTATGCTGGTAACAAACGTTTCAAAAGATCAATGGCGTCCTTTAGACTACAGATGAGGGGCTATTGGTGAAGTATTATACCATCTAAAGGTGTTCAATATTTTATTTCCAAACACTGTGTCTACCTATGAAAACATGCCTGATACCTGATTCTGCCTGAAGCTGAAAGTTGTTTATGCTCTCTCAGGGTAAAAATTTTAATTCAGGATTCCCATGTTTTATAAATGGGTTATATTATGGTGCTGATATAACCTATCATTTAAACCAAGACACCTTTGAGAGAAAAAGGGATGCTATTATTCATTAGTACTCTGGGATAACAGCCATTATCCCAATGATGTGTCTAATGATGTGTCAAACCAAACTCATATTCACTTGTTTTAAGTCTTCTAAAACTGTAGTCTTTAAAGTAGGATGCACACATTTCAGGGAGTGGCAAGAAAAGATTAGAAATTTTATTTATATTTAAAATATTTTTCTTGTTTATTTGCATTTTCATTTTGTCTTTATAGTGCCTAGCAAAATACCATTATCCAATGGTCCGTTAACTATTATTTTAATAAAATAAATTACATATTGAACAACTTTTTCTCCTTTTAAAGTAATACTGAGCTCACAGCTTGAACTCTATTTGTTCACTTCCTTCCGGAGAAGAATTGACAAAAACAGGAAATGGGCCCATAGCCTCACCTGGAATGACTAATTCGGACTTTGTCTAATGCTCTTTTTCACCTTTTTGTTTTTTCATCTTAAACATTGTTTTATTGTTGTTCAATTACAATTGTCCCCATTTTCCACCAGTACTCTTCCCTGACCTATGCACCCCCACCTTCCACAATCAACCCCCCACCCCCAGATGTCTTTGTCCATGGGTACTTTATACACGTTCCTTGATGACCCTTCCCCTTCTTTCCCCTATTATCTCCCCCCCATCTGCTTACCATCAGTTTGTCTTTTATTTCTATGTTTTTTTCACCCTTTACTAAAGAGTTCACTATAAAAATTATGCCAAATCATTCTAAGCTCAAGTAAAAGTTGATCTTTTTCTGCCCAAAGGAATACATTTTATCTCAGATAAAAGTTCAAGGAAAAGAGTTGCTCAGTAGCAAATATAAGCACACAAAGATCCAGATGTAATCAGTGCAAATCAATAGAAACAGACAACAGAATCTTACTCAAACAGTTTTCAGATATTGGATTATATAGTAGATTATACAATAAGTATATTTAATATGTTTCAAAAATAAAAAGAGAAGTTTGAAAATAAAAATAAGGACTAAGGGACTATTTTTAAAGGAAAACAAAAATGGAAGAAAGACTTACTAGAAATGTAAATTATATTCCTTAAAATTAATACGACAGTGTTTGGTTAAATAGTTTTTTAGACAAAGAAAAGTGATAGTGAGCTGTAAAATTTTAGGGAATTATACAGAATGCATTGCAGCTACACAGGAAGAGGAAAATATGGGTATTTAAAAGCATGGACTATAAAAAGATGCCCTGGCTGGTGGGGCTCAGTGGGCTGAGTGCCAGCCTGTGAGCCAAAGAGCTTCTCATTAAATTCCCAGTCAGGGCACATGGCTGGGTTGCAGGCCAGGTCCCCAGGAGGGGGCATGCAAGACACAACCACACATTGATGTTTGCCTCCCTCTATTTCTTCTACCTTTCCCCTCTCTCCAAAAATAAACAAGTAAAATCTTTTTTTAAATAAAATGATAAGGTATAATGTGTATCTAATAGAAAACCATAATGGAGATTATAAGGGTAAGACTTAGGATAATGACTGACCTTTTAAAACAAAGTTAGAGTGGCTATGTATATGTGTATATTGGTTGTAATAAACAAAATTATACTAAAACAATTATGAACTTATACAACAAGTATTTTAATCCTGTCAATGATAAATTCAGAGGGTAATATATTTTATAATGCAATAATCAGATAAATTTTTGTTATTGTGTCTAGAACATGAGGCCTATTTGAGAGATATTCTAGAATTACAATGGCATCTTGAAGATATAGATTATCAACGAGCAAAGTTTGAGGAACAAAAGACAAAGTGGGAAGATGCTAATGCAAAGCTTCAAGCAGACATAGATTATATGAATGAACTTAGTCCTCAACTGCATTCGAAGTTGATCCAGGAAATTGAAGCTCTGAAAGAATATACTAGAAAAAAAAATGAGGTAACTGAATAGTTGAATGGATATGCCTTTTACAGATCATTATATAGTTACACAAAAATATCTCAACTCTAGTGTGTCAGTGGATTGAGTGTCAGCCTGCAAACCCTAAGGTCACCAGTTCCGTTCTCAGTTAAGGCACATGCCCGGTTTGTGGGCCAGGTCCTTAGTTGGGGGCCTGTGAGAGACAGCCAACAGATGCTTCTCTGTCACATTGATGTTTCTCTCCCTTTCTTTCTCCCTCTCTTCCCCTCTTTCTAAACAAATAAAATATGAAAAAAAGTTTAAATGTCATCTCTAAGAAATTAATATGCCTTTAAAGGTTTCCTTTTCCTGGAAAATTGACTTGCTCTTTATTTCCCAAAGGAATTATTAAAACACATACAATACAGTTGATTGGTAATCACATCGACTATATGGCCTTCCCATACTTTTATATTTAAGAGTCTTAATAATATTTAGTCAACCTACTTTTATTGGAGATTAAAAAAACATGGTAATTTTTGAAATTGTAAATCAAGCTGAGGGAGAATGCAAGTAGAATATATCAGTCATTTTCATTGTTGATGAAAATAAATGAAGTAAAGTCCTCTTAATGATTAATTAAACTCTCTTACTTGTGGGATTGTATTATAAAAATTAAGTTCCTTATACTTGCCACAAAATGAATAAATTTAACTTTGTATTATATTTAATAATTTAAAGCAAATAAAGTCAAATATCTCCTGTATTTCCCTCAACAATTCCATTTTCTTCCCTCATTCTCCAAAGATAATCTTTTCATGAAATTGATTCTAAGAAAAATTTATATATTTTTATACATATTCATGCACTTATGGATAATACATAGTATTTTAAATTTTCAAATAGTATAAAATGGTGTGTAAATTTCTGCAAATAGTTTTTTAATCTGCCATTATTTTAGAGACCAGGCTGCTGTTCATACATACGGATGTAATTCGCTCATTTTACTCACCATGTTGCATCAGATAGAGATCTCACAATTTACTACTTACCATTTTCTCTTCTCTTGGTTATCTGAGTTGTTTCCTAAATTTGACAGCAAAAATACTGATTTGACTGTAAACAGTAAGCTGCTGTGATCATGGTTTTCTCTATGGGCCTGTGCAGTTTTCTTGGATATATAGCTAGTGGGGTATTTACTGGGTCATTGGTTGTACACAGTTTTAACTTATATGTTCAATTGCTCTCTAAAGAATCTCTAACAATTTATATTACTGGCTTAGTCGCAGTGTTGGAGATTCCCCATTTCTCCACCATGGACAAGAATTTTAGTATTATTCTTCTTTCTTACATAGTTTAATAGATATATGTCAGGCTAAAAGTCATTTCCCGATTTTCTTTTTCTCATGGTATTTGTAATGAGATGTAGGAAGGATTATTGACTGGGTGTTTGCTGAAAGCCAGTCCTAACTGAAACATCTCACAGTTTTTTTTTAACATTTTTATTGTCAGATTAAAAAATTTGTCAGTAGGTATGTAAATTGGTATACCTTTGCTCTCCTATAGCAGACACCTTACAAATAAGTGATACTTTATAAAAAAGTGTTAAGAGAATCCATTTTTCTTTCACATTATAAGCATAACTGATAAAACTAAGAAATGAAAAGCAGAGTTATGAACAGTGGGAGACCAAAATATCTCCTCAGAGAGAAATAGAATATTTGCATAGGTACTGTAGGAAAGCAAGATAGAAATTGTGTTTCAGAGACAGGTTCTAAAGCATGAGTTCCTGTGCTTAAATCCCAGCTATACCATTTAGATCTTAGGTATGTTTTTAACCTTTGTGCCTCAGTTTCTTCACTTATAAAATTAATATGATAATAACAGCACTTGTATCATAAGTTTAATGAGCACATGAAATAAATTGCTATGTGGAAATATGCAGAGTAGAACATATATTAATAGTTCTAATAGTAAGTAGAAAATAATCTGGATGTGAAATAATAACAGGAAATAAGAAAACTTAAATCCATATCTCCTAATCTATATATGTGAAATTTTATTATACAATCCAACATCTGCTTCCACTACTAATTTACGAAGACTGAATTCATACAAAGTATCATCTATGACCACAGTGAAATGACACTAGAAATCAATAATAGAAGGAAACTGGAAAATTCATGAATATGTGGGAATTAACACATTCCTAAACAAATACTGGATCAAAAAGAAGTATATCAAAAAAGAAATGATAAGATACTGTGAGATAAATGAAGACAAAATACAGTACATGAATACTCATGGGATACAGTCAAAGCAGTGTCCATAGGAAAAATTAATAGCTGTCAACATCTACATTTAATCAATAACCTAACTTTATACCATATGAAACTAGAGAAGAGGAGTGAGCTAAACCCAAAAGTAGAATGAAGTGAATGATAAAGATCAGAGTATGGAGCTAAAACAGATAATAGGAAAACATAGATAATAAAAGAAACTACTAAAAGTTGCTTTTTTTAAAAGAAACAAAATTGATCAACTTTTTAGCTAGACTGATCAAGAGAAAAATGAAAAAATTCAAATTACTAATATTAGAAATGAATGTTGGGACATTACTGTAGGTGTGGCAACAAAAGAAAAAGGTAGAGAAATTAAACTTTATCAAGTTTAAACACTCCATCTGATAAAAACTCTCAAGAAAGTGGGTATGGGGGGAATGTACCACAACTTAATAAAAGCTGTAAGTGACAAGTGGATGGTTAACATTATACTCAAAGGTGAAAAACTGAAACTTTTATTTTAAGATCAGGGATAAGACCAGGATGCCCATTCTCATCACTTGTATTTAACATACTATTTAAAGTTCTAGCTAGAGAAATTAGACAAGAAATGAAGAAAAGAAAATAAGCTACCCAAATTGGTAAAGAAGTAAATCCATCACTATTTGTAAATGCCATAATATTATATATAAGAACCCTCAAGAACCCAACCAAAACTATTAGAACTAATAAGTGAATTCAGTGAAGTTTCAGGATACAAAATTAATACACAGAAATTCATTACATTCTTACACACTAATAAGGAACAATAAGAAGGAGCAATTTAGAAAAATTATTTATAGTTGCACCAGAAATAATATAATACCTAACAATAAATTTAACCAAGGAAGAGAAAGACCTGTACTCTGAAAACTATAAGACATTGAAAAAGTAATTAAAGAAGACACAAATAAATTGAAGGCTATACTATGCTCATAGATTGGAAGAATTAATATTGTTAAAATATTTATACTACCCACAATAATCTACAGATTCAATGCAATGTCTATCAAAACTCCAATGGCACTTTTCACTAAAAAGAACAGAAAAAACTAAAATTCATATGAAACCACAAAATACCTTTAGTAACTAAAACATTCTTGAGAAAGCAAAAGCAAAGCCTGAGGATTCACTCTTCCTGACTTCAAACTATATACAAAGCTATGATAATTCAAACAGTATGGTATTTGGCATAAAAACACAAACATAGATAAATTAAGCAGAATAGAGAACCCAGAAAAAACCCACAAATATGTAGTGAGTTAATTTACCATGAAAGAGCCAAGGATATGCAATGGAGGAAGGACAGTCTCTTCAATAACTGGGGCTGGGAATATTGGATAGCCACATGCAACAACATAATGGAATTGGACCACTGCTTTAAGTCATACACAAAAATTAACTCAAAATGAATTAAAGACTTTAATGTAATATCTGAAACTATTAGGGAGTAAGCTCTTTGATGTCAGTCTTAGTAATGATTTTTAGGACTTGACACCAAAAGCAAAGGCAAAAAAAATCAGGTAGGATTATATCAAACTAAAAAGCTCCTGTACAGGTGAAAAAACAACAAAATGAAAATAACAACCTACTGAATGGAAGAAAATCTTGTAAATAATATATTTGATGAAGAGTTAATACCCAAAGTATATGACTTTTAGCACTCAATATGAAAAAAAGCTAACCTCTATTTAAGAAATAAGCAGAAGATCTGAGTAGACATTTTTCCAAAGAAGAAATAGATGTGGTCTAATAGGAATACAAAAAGATGCCCAGGATCACTAATCATTAAGGAAGTGCAGATCAAAACCACTATGAGACGCTACTTTGCACGTTAGAATGGCTATCATCCAATAAGACAAGAAATATGGTTCAGTTGGTGGTGTCAGTAAATCTAATATCCAGATTCTTTCATAACCACATCAAAATTACAACTAAACTACAGAAAAATCATCATTCAGAGCCACTTGAAATCTAGCTGAGCAGAAGGCCTATAACTAATGATATAAAGAAGAGGCCACATCGAGACTAGTAGGAGGGGCAGCAGAGACACAGAACAGTCTGGTCTCATCCCCAATGTGGCAGATAAAAATTTGGAGGGATATCTCAACTTCAGAGGTACCCCCCAAGGAGCAAGTTATCTGGCATCAGGGAAAGTGGTAGAATGGAAGCTTTCACCCGGACAGAAGTGTTAGCAAAGGTCATTGTTCCTTTCTTCAGCCCTCCTCCTACAGAGTCAGTAGGCAGGCACCATATCTGAGTTTCTATCAGTCTGGCTAACACTGTTCACTCTGCCCTGGTGATTCCTTGAAACCTGGCCCTACCAACTAGCAGACCCACCCAAGCCATTTCCAGTGGCTTTTCAATACAAAGAGGCCCTCTTGGCTCACGCTGAGGACTTTCCTAAAACCTGTCAAACAAGCAGCATCTGGCCTCAGTGTATACTGTATGTCTTGCTAAGTGGTCCTAGGTCTGCCACAAATGGTAGCTGGCCTTGGTTCATAGCTTGGCCTCTCCTGGGCACCTTCCAGCCAAGAGCAAGTAGCAACCATCTGCAGATTGCTCTGTAGCTTAAGCCCATTGGCCCTAGGCAGGGCACAGGTGGCAGCTGACCCTAGGAGAATCCCACAGCTGGCCTGTATTCCCTAGGAGTCCCCAGTGACTGCACACTTGGTGGATAACTCCAGACCATGTGGAAGCACCACCCAAGGAACCCCACAAGTGACACACTCAAGGGGCAGAGTCAGAAGTCACCTGAGCCCCACTGAGGTAAGTCCTGCTCCGTGGAGTTGGAATCTGCACAGCTGATCCTCCACAGTGGTCACAGCCAGTCCTTGTAGCCAATAAGCCTGGGGGGAAATTTCTTCTATGGAGGTGCCAACAACAATGAAGCCTCAACTACAATAGGATGGTGTCTACAGCCCACATGAGGGATGCACCTTGTATCCTGCTTGGGTGATCAGGGAGGCTGTGCCACTGCACCCTATAGGACACCTACTGCATATGAGCACTCTATAAAGCCTGTAAGATGTAGTAGCTCTGCCTAATACATATAAACAAACATGGAGAGGCTGCCAAAATGAGGAGATGAAGAAATATGTTTTAAATAAAAGAACTGAACAAAACTCCAGAAAAAAACAAACAAACAAAATGGAGACAAACAATCTACCAGATGCAAAGTTCAAAACACTGGTTGTAAGGATGCTCAAGGAACTTAGAGGAAGAGTAGATGAACTTAATGAGAACTTCTTCAAAGAGATAGGAAACATAAAATTGCAGATAGAAAACATAAAAAGAACCAGTCAGATATGAAGAATACATTAACTTAAATGAAAAATATATTGAAGGGAATCGACAGTGGAGTAAATAAAGCAGAAGATCAAATAATAAATTTGAAAGACAAGGAAACAGAAAACACCCAGTCGGAACAGCAGAAAGAATCAACCCCAAATGAAAATAGTATGAGGAGCTTCTGGGACAACTACAAGCATACAAACATTTGCATCTAGGGATGCTGGAAGGAAAATAGAGAGCAAGGAGTTAAAAACCTATGCGAAAAAGTGACAGAACTCCCCTAGCCTGGTGAAGGAAGTAGACATACAAGTCCAGGCAGTTCAGGGAGACCCAAACAAGATGAATCCAAAGAGGCCCACACTAAGACACATCATAATTAAAATGCCAAAGGTAGTCCTAGCTGGCGTAGCTCAGTGGATTGAGTGTGTGCCTGTGAACCAAAGGGCTGCTGGTTTGATTTCTAGTCAGGGCACATTCCTGGGTTGCAGACCAGGCATGCATAAGGTCAGGTCCCAAGAAGGGGCATGCATAAGGCAGCCACACACCAATGTTTGTCTCTATCTCCTCCCCTTCTCCTGTAAAAATAAATAAATAAATCTTCTTTAAAAATGCCGAAGGTTAATTACAAAGAGAGCACCTTAAAAGCAGCAAAAGAAAAGCAGTTATCTACAAGGGAGCGCACATAAGACTGTCAGCTGATTTCTCAACAGAAACTTTTCAGGCCACAAGGGATTGGTATCAAATATTCAAACTGATGAGAAGCAAGGGCCTACAACCAAGATTATTGTACCCAGGAATATTTAGAATAAAAGGATAAAGAGCTTCACAGACAAAAAGCAAAAAAGTAGTTCATCACCATCAAACTAGTATTACAAGAAATGTTAAAGCATCTTCTCAAAGATTATGATGAAGAAGAAGAAATAAAAAATATGAATAATAAAAAGGCAATAAACACATATCTATCAACAATTACTTTAAAAACAAATACATTAAATAATCCAATCAGAAAACAAATGGAGATAAATGGGCAACCAAACAAGACCCTTACATATGCCGTCTACAAGAAACTCACTTTAGATCAAAAGAAACACCTAGACTGAAAGTAAAGGGCTGGAAAAAGACGTCTCATGAAAATTGAAACAAACAAACAAAAAACTGGGGTAGCAATATTTATACTAGACAAAATAGATTTTAAAACAAAGGCTTTATAACAAGAGACAAAGACCCAGTAATTCCACTTCTGGGTATTTACCTGAAGAAGCCCAGCACACTAAATCAAAAGGATATATGCATCCATATGTTGATTGCAATCTTATTTACAGTAGCCAAGATATGGAAGCAGCCTCAGTTTCCGCTCATAGATAAATGGGTAAAGAAGAAGTGGTGCATATATATAATATTATATGACTTAGTCATAAAAAATGAATCTTACCATTTGCAACAACATGGATGAACCTTGAAAACATAATGCTAAGCAACAGAAGAGAAAGACAAATGTGTGAACTTACTTATACATGCAATCAAAAAAAAGGAAAAAAGAATAAAAAAGCTCACAGATACAAAGAACAAATAACTGTTTGCCAGAGAGGGTTGTGGCGGAGGTGGCAAAATGGATGAAGGGAAACAAAAGGTAAATATTTCCAGTTATAGAGTAAGTACATCCTGGAGATTTAATGTACAGCATGGTGACTATAGTTAAATATTTTGCATATTTGAAAGTTGCTAAGAAATAACCCAATTGCCTACATAATGCAAGGCACACAATGCATTATACAGATTATGTATCATAGAAACGTATGCTTGAAAACCTATATGATCCTATGAACCAATGTCACCCTAATAAATTTAACTAAAAAAGAACTCTAACAATTATTTTTTAAGAAGCCCCTTAGCCAGCATGCTTGAGCCTTAGTATGTAGATTCTTGGAAATGAATCTCAAAAGCTCAACATTGCCTTCAAATTCTGTAATCAACTCACTCTCATAACACCACAGAGACACAAAAATATTATCTATATCAACTCAAATGAGTATCCATATGAAAGGCTATATGAGTCCCACACTGACCCAGTCCAAATGCCTGTCTTGGAGATGAATTTGAGTCATATGGTGTCACCCATCTCCCAACACAGAGACCACTGCCCCAGCAATTCCTACATGCTTCCTCATCTAAAGGTGCTGAAAAATTAGGATTTTATTTATTGGTCTTCTTCCTTTGATACTAGGAATTCTGTTATTTTTCCTGAGCTTTTTGTTTGTTGAGCCTATCACCCTGGTATGTTCCTAGCTCTCTGCTAAAGTACATATACCTGTATATTATTGTGCCTAGAGGAAACTCATATAGAAGTTGCTGTTATCTGTAGTAGTCTAAAAAATTAGATTTATTGCTTTTCCAGGACGCAACTGCCTCATATCAGTTTACCACTTCACCCCTTGGGGAAAGGTCTACTTATTTTTCTGTGTCTTCCCTTACACCCCTGCCCACCACTTTCCAACAGCACGTTCAGCCTTTTTTTCAAGTAACAGCACTGTAACCACCACCTTCTTTTTAGTTTGACAGAGAAGGGACAGATGAGCAGGGAAGGAAGAATGTTTATGCTATTAATAAAAACCATAAAAATAGAATATTTTGGACACTTGCAATAAGATGATAATGGTTATTCCTGAATGAAAATATTATAGGTTATTTTATTTTTTTATCTGTGTTTTCTGATTTTTCTATAAGGAAGTATTTGATCAATAAAAACAGTAGAAGGGAGCAAGTTTTTTTGTGGATGAAAAGATAGTGTTTTTATTTTGGTCATGTTAATTGAGGTACTAAAGTTGTTCTATTCAGCAACTTTTGTACGTCTCTAGCATTGATGCCTTTCAGGGAAAAGGAAACTCAAAACACTACTGTGCTAAACAATTCACTAAATATTGGAAGAAAATTGATATAAAGAACTTTTTTAAAAATAAAAACTACTGTAAGTTTGTCCCTTGTCCCTTTTTTTTGATCTTTGTCTCATCTGATTCTTTTAATTAGCCATCAATTGCATATATTAACAAAATATTTTTATTTGTAGGTAATGGAACTATACAGACAAGTTAGTGAAGAACTCAAAGAAGCTGTAGAAAACTATGAAGATGCCAAACTGAAAGCTAATCAAATAAGAGAAAAAATGGAAAGAGATATTCATAAAGGTGAAGGAAACATAGAAAACTTCAAGTAAGATTTTTTCATGAATCCTACTTATATCACTTAGAAGTACAATATTAACTAAAATGTAATTTATATTTCTGTATAAAATTTATGTAAAGAGAAAGGAATAAATCTAAATTACCCATATTATCTATCAAGTGTATACATTAATTAAAGTATGTATCTTTACATATATAAATCTGTTCGTGTGAAAATTCCTAAATCATTGTTTTTCAGCATCACTTAAAAGCTCTTTATACATCTTACCAAATTGTCTATGGATATTATATAGCAATATATATCCCTGCTATCTGTGTGCAATAGTGCCTATTTATTTAGTATATTTTATTGATATTAAATAAACAGTTTTCCCATTTTTTTCTCTCCTTTACCCCCCTGTGCCCTGTACTCCCCTCCCACCAGCATTCCCCACCTCTTAGTTCATGTCCATGGGTTGTACATATAAGTTCTTTGGCTTTTCCATTTCCGGTACTATTCTTACTATCCCCCTATCTGTTTTGTACCCACTTATTATGTTTCTTATTCCTTGGACCTTTTCCCCCCATTCTCCCCATCCACCTCCCCACTGATAACCCTCCATGTGATCTCCATTTCTGTGATTCTGTTCCTGTTCTAGTTGTTTGCTTAGTTTTTGTTTTTGTTTCTTAGATTCAGTTGTTGATAGTTGTGAGTTTGTTGCTATTTTATTCATAATTTTGATCTTTTTTCTTTTTCTTAGATAAGTCCCTTAAACATTTCATATAATAAGGGCTTGGTAACTATGAACTCCTTTAACTTGACCTTATCTGGGAAGCACTTTATCTGCCCTTCCATTCTAGATGATAGCTTTGCTGGATAATCTTGGATGTAGGTCCTTGCCTTTCATGACTTCAAATATTTCTTTCCAGCCCCCCTTTGCCTGTCAGATTTCTTTTGAGAAATCATCTGATAGCATTATGAGCACTTCTTTGTAGGTAACTCCTTTTCTCTTTCTGCCTTTGAGATAATCTCCTTATCTTTAATCTTGGGTAACTTAATTATGTGCCTTGGTGTGTTTCTTCTTGGCTCCAGCTTCTTTAGAACTCAATGTGCATGTCTAGTTCTTTTGCCAGATTGGGGATGTTTTCCTTTATTATTTGTTCAAATAAGTTTTCAATTTCTTGCTCTTCCTCTTCTCCTTCTGGCACCCCTATGGTTTGGATGTTGGAACGTTTATAGTTGTCTCAGAGGTTCCTCAGCCTCTCCCCATTTTTTTTGAATTCTTGTTTCTTCATTCTGTTCTGGTTGGATGTTTATTTCTTCCCTTTGTTCCAAATTATTGATTTGAGTCCTGATTTCCTTCCCTTCGCTGTTGGTTCCCTGTATATTTTCCTTTATTTCACTTTCTGTAGCCTTCACTTCTTCCTTTATCTTGCAACCATACTCAATCAATTCTCTGAGCATCCTGATTACCAGTGTTTTGAACTCTGTGTCTGGTATGTTGTCTATCTCTTCAATACTTAGTTCTTTTTTCTGGAGTTTTAATCTGTTCTTTCATTTGGGCCATATTTCTTTGTCTCAGGGGAGCTGTTAAGTTATAAGGGAACAGAGCCTTAGGTATTCATCAAGGTGGGGCAACCCTCTTCTGTATGTTGCGGTGCTGTTTGTGGGGGGCACGGTCAGAGAGGTAACAATGCTGCTTGCTCTGCTCTCACCCTGCTTCCAGGCACTTCCCCTGGTACCCACAAGCAAATTGGGCCCTTCTGTTGCTGATTCCTGGGTATGTGGGCTCGTGTACATTCTAGGACCTGATGGGTCTCTCCAATGGACTGTCCTCTGAGACTGGGATTTTTCTCCCACTGCAGCAACCCCCACAAGTTTCTATAGTCAGAGGTATTGAGGCTTTATTTCCCTGTGTGGAACCCTTGTTTGCGTGATCTGTCTTGCTCCCCAGTTGTTTCCCCAACTTATCCATGCACAAATGTGTGACTGCCTGGTCTGCCAGCTGCTGCCATCTGTGTCCCAGTCTGCTACCAGCTACCACCTTGGTGCTCAGCATCTTCTCTGCTTTGGCTTCCCATCTCTGTCCCTCATACCAGTCTGGATGAATGTTTCTTCTCTTACTCCTTGGTTGTTGGACTTCTGTGAAGTTTGATTTTCTGGCACTTCTGGTTGTTGTTCTTGAATTGGTCATTATCCTTCTTTTGGTTATATGAGGAAGTGAAGCATATCAACTTATTCCTCTACTGGTCAGACTGTGCAATAGTGACTATTTAAAAAAAGTTTTTCAGCATGGGATATTATTAAAAACAAATTATATGGCCTTGCATTAATTATAAACATAGCATCCAATAATTTTAATTTTTTAGTTATTTGATTCATAATAAAATAGAATATTTAAATATATATATGGACTATGTTTTGCATATATGCAATTGAAGAGATTTTTATTTTAGTTTTGATGTTTTTGTGTTTTATGATGTTTGTCTAGTTCCTCTTGTTGGCTTTAAACTTTTTAGGGTTCTATGTGCCAGGCAAACTTTATTCAAATTAATCAATAGTTTAGCATTAAAAAGCCATATTTATATGAGCTAGACTCACAGACCAGTATTGGCTGTTTTTGTGGAAGGCCACGCAGGAACAAAGGGCCCCTTGTAATCACCTCTTTAAAATAAGCCTCCATTTATCCTAAGTTGCAGTTTTCTCTCTATAATCTCTAAATTATGTAGCCTTTTCATCTTTTCTTCTTTTTTCTTAGTTTTACTTATTTTTTTCTTGCTGTCCCATCCTTGTATTATCCAACTTCTGAATCAAAGTTCTCTCATTTGAAGTCAAATGAAAAAGTGATTTATTTTAAATAATTTACAAGTCACTTTTCTCTCAATTTCTCTACATTGGGAACATAAATACTACTGATGAATATTTTTCTCACTGTTCAGTTTTGATATCTAAGTGGTACTTTTCAGGAGTTGCTTTTAGATAGGAGTACTTTGAGGAATACATGAATTTCATGGTTAATTCTGAAGCTCACTTAAATATACCTAATTTTAAATATAATGTTCTTTTCAATGCAGATGTAATCGGCTTTGGGTTTTTTTTTTTCCTCTTAGGAAAACGATTGAACAACTTACGTTTCTAAGCAGTCACTATGATACATTAATTGAAAATGTTAAAATTACTCTTGTGGAGAATGAAGAGACCATAACTGAAGTATTGAAGGAAACAAAGACATCAACAGATGAATTACATGTTTTAATACAAAAGGTGAGTTTTCATTTTTAAAAATAAAGAAAATACTGAGTTTAGTTTTGAACTACACCATTAAAACTCATTCTCTGTGAGGAATTAAATAGCAGATAGCCAACTTCCTGACTATAATGGTTTTCTATAGCTGCATTAAAAATTACCATAATTTTAGCAGCTTAAAACAGCACCCATTTATTATCACAGGGTTTCTCTGGGGCATGGCTCAGCTGAGCCCTCTTCACTAGTGCTTCCAAGACTGATATCAAGCCCTGCATTTCTTTCTAGAGGCTCCAGGATGAATCTGATTTCAAGCTCATTTGGTTTTGCCAAGGTGCAGTCCCTATTATAGAACTGAAGTCTTCATTCCTTAGTGATGGTTGGAATGGGACCATTCCCTGTTTTTAGAGACTGCTCACATCCCCTGGCTGGTAGTCCTCTTCATTTTTAAACCAGAAGTGGGGGGTTGAGCTGTGTCATGCTTGGTGTCACTCTGCCTTTCCCTTGTGACTCATCTTTCCTGTCTTCCTCTTCTGCTGCATCTCATTCACTGTACTAAGAGGAAGCAGTAGTAAAAGGAAATTATAAAATGCTCAAAAGAAGTAATAGTATCTTAGAGGGCAATAATATACACATTATTGGAGCAATTTACATTTGTAACTGAAGTTACAATGTGATTTTTTTGCCACTTTATATTGTTTCCTTAATTATATCTCTTTAAAAAAACTAATCCATAATATTAATTAGCTGAGAATATTTTAATGGCTTTTGAAAGGCCATTTGTATTTTTCTTATTTATTTATTTATTTTTTAATGTAAAATCTGATCATGATTTTTCCTTTATATGTTGAGTGATTGCTTATTTTTTATTGATTTGTTGTATATTATGGATACCAAATAGTTTAAAGTTACATATAAGTTAAAAATATTCTCACCCAGTCTTTTTTTTTAATTTCTTTATGATAACTTCCAATGAATGAAATTTTAGTTTAGTAAAAGTTTTAAATAATTTTATCTGACCTCTGTGCTTTTCTGAACCAGATTAAGAAATTTTTTCTACCTCAAATTGAAAAAAAATAGTCTATGATATTTTATTGCAAATAATTTGAAATTTTGTTTTTCATATTTATACAATGCCCTTAAATAAAACTATATTTAAAATATTCCAAGGTGAGTCTTTTTTTCATTCTATATTTTATTTACAAGTTTGGAAGTAATAATCTATTTCTAGAATATTGGGAATGCAAATTTTGCTTGCCAGTTGGAAAGGATAATTAATATGAAGTTCATTTACGGATATGGTGTGAAGTAAGGTTCAAATCTTCCTTATATAGAAAACAAAATGCTATAATTCAGTTTATTGCACTTGTTTATGTATGAATATTCAGTGTCATCTCTGTCACATACAGGGCTTCCGTATTTGTATAGTTCGTTACCTTTTTCCATTCTCTTTTTATTCATTTGGTCTACTTAACCAATTTTGCATTAATATTTAGTGCCTACATTACTAAATTTCTATAATGAATCTTGATTATTTGTTACAGTGAATCTCTTAGTCTTATATTTTTAATGAGATTTAAGCTAATCTTGACCTTTGCTCTTCCACATAAATTTCAGTGTTATTATGTTATGTTCCTTTTCTTCAGAGATTTTATTGATGGTTGAAATCGCATTATTTATAGATTATTTGATAGAGAAATTACATATATATGATGGAGATCCTTAAACAGAAGCATGATCTATCTCTCCACTTATTTGAGTGGTTTATTTAAGTTGGACCTCAACCAATTTCCTTGGAACTTTGTAGAAGGCAAACTCTGCAAATCAGCCTGTGATCAGTCTTGGACAAATTAACCCTTATATTTTCATTGAATTTTAAAGTAATCTAATTGATGTTTAAGTAATTCTTATTTATTCATAAAGCTAATCTATATGGTAGATAGTATTTATAATTTATTTAGAATTAATTTGTGTCCTACTCTATGGGTAATTTGCATAAACATTTTATTTGGGAAAATGTTTTCTGTGATAGTGGTATGTAATTCAAAATAGGTTTATCTTGTGAATTATAATAACTGTATTATTTACATTTTTTATATTTCTGATTTGCTTTCTGACTGATATATTAGTTACTATAAGAGCTGTATTAAATTATCTTAGTATGATAATGGGCTTCTGATTATAATTTCTAATCCTACTCCTTTGCATGATTCCAGCTTTTTGAAACTTAATATGACTTGTTTTATAGCCTAACATAAGGTCTTTCCCAGACAATGCTCTATGTGTACTTGAGCAATATATTATTATTCTGTTCTTTTTGGATAGAATGCTATGTGGATGTCTAGTAGGTCTCATCGTTTAGTGTTCTTCAAGTCTATTTTCTTGTTAATATTCTCTCTGGTCTTACTCATTATTTAAAGTATATATTGATGTATTTCTTTTTGTTGAGTTGCCTAATTTCTGCTTAAATTCTGTCAGTGTGTTGCTTTGGGTATTGTGGCTTTGTCACTTCGTGCACCTGTATTTGTAATTGTTAAGTCTTCTGGATTAATCGACTCCTGTCATTATAAAATATCTCTAGTAACAATTCTTCAAAAGCATATTTTGTCTGATATTAATACAAGCACTCTAACTCTTCTTGGCTATGGTTTTCATGGTATTTCTTCCGGACTTTTTACTTTAAACATATTTCTGTTTTTGAATCTAAAGTACATCTCTTATACCAGTCATTTTTTAAAAAGTAACTTATTTGGTAAATTTCTGTACATTGATTGAACTGTTTAATCCATTTATATTTAGTATAATTACTGTTAAGGTGGTATATATACCTACCACTTTGGTATTTGCTTTCTCTGTCTTATATTTCCTTTATTACTTCATTACTACCTTTTTTGAGCATTAAATAGATATTTCTTAGCATAGCATTTCAATTGCCATATCATTTATTTTACTGTTATTTAAAAATTATTTTCATAGTAGCTTCCCTAACATTACAAATAATAACTTATAAAAGAATCTATTTGGACTAATACTAACGTAAATTAACAGGATATAAAAACTTTGCTCCTCTATTGTCCCTGCCTTTCCACATTTGTACAAATTACATTCTTATACATGTGTTGCCATTAACAGAAATTTATATATAATCACTACTTTATGTAGTTGTCTTTTAAATATAGTAACAAATACAGTGTTACAAAATAATACATTTATGCAATTTTTTATATTTATCTATGTAGTTATGCTTACTGATATATTTCTCCTTTTATATTCAGGTTACTTCCTGGTGTTTTTCCTTTCAGCTGAAGAACTCCCTTTAGTATTTCTCATAAGACAGTGACAATATTCTCAGTTCTTGATAATATGGCAATGTCTTAATATGTTTATTTAAAATGATAGTTTTGAGTGATATAGGATTATTGGTCCTTTTTTTGAACTTTAAATATGTCAGGACGTACTTTCTGGTCCCATAGTTTTTGATGATAAAGCCAGTATTAATCTTATGAAGATCCTTTGTGTGTGAAACATTATTTCTATCTTCTATCTCTTTGATATTTTCTACATTTTTTTAGTTCCTTACACATCTTTATTTAGAACTTTGCACATATTTCAATTAGCTAATAAATTCAACATCTGAACTTTCTTGTTTTTAACACATTCCACAGTTTTGTTGAAAAGTGGACATTTCAAATAATATACTGTAGCAACACTGGGGGTCAGATTCTCACTCCTCCCCTGTGTTTGTTCCTGTTTCTGTTTGCTGGAGTTGTTATTTCTTTGCTTCATGACCTTTACGAATGAATTCTGTAAAATCTGTTTTCTTTGTTATGTGTAACCACTGAAATTTCTTCTCAGTTATCCTACTGGTCTATTAACGATCAGACAATGATCCTTAAAAGTCTGTAAATAACAAACCTTCTTGTCTTTACCAAGGGACTTTGTGTGCTTGTTTAGTTAGGCACATCCTCAACAAAAATTTAGACAGTTGTCAACTCCGCCTTAGTTTTCACTTTCTGCTTTCATAGAATGTCAGAGTCAGCCAGAGTTGAGAACTGGAAGGGCTTCTTGGGGATCGTCAGTGCCTGTGAGCAGCCCTGGGCTTTTTAGCACATCCTTGCCCATTTGCAGTTTTCCACATTCTAAGGAATAACGTTGGAGCTTTCAAAGGCACTCTACAGATCTCATTTTCTTCAACAGCTTTGGTTAAATTTGTTGGCCAGGCTGTTGTTTGCCCCAGTTGTTATCCACAAAGGTGCCACAAATTTAATCAATTGCCTGTGATTGTTTTTGTGTGTGTGCTGATCATGCCTTGGGAAAACACTCTTGGGGGCATACTTTTTCCACTGGGTGAGTTTTGTATTAAATACAGACATCCTTACAAGGGAAGTCTTCCCCCTCACACACACACACAAAACCCACCAGACAAGTCAAATAATGAGAATTCTCAGAGAATGAAGCTTTGAAGGCATTCCAGTTCTGTTCTGCTCTCTCTGGTGGTTGCCTGATGGCTGGTGTTCTCCACAAGTGGGGTGCTATTGTTCTTCAAAGCCAACGAGGACCAGAGGAGGAAGGGATTAGGACAAGTTGGAACACCACACAACTCATACTTCTAAGGTTAGGCTGTTTTTTCTTCAATAAATGTACCTTACATTGCTGAAAGCCTTCAGTTCATTTCCATAGTTGCGAGAAAGTCAATCCGGGCATTTTTTTGACCATTTTTCTTATTACCTATAAAGAGGAGAATTTTCACATGTTCTTACTCTACTAGTTTTACTGACACCCTTCACTAGGTCTGTATGTTGGGCTTTGATTTCACATTTTTCAACAATCTTCTTTTCCTTTGGTATTGTTTTTTTTTATAAAATATACTGTCAAACATGTCAACAGGTTCTGGTTTACTTGGTAAGGTGAAATTCTTTAGCCGCAGATTAAAGAGATAAACTCCTATTGATTATTTTAATGTTTTGCATTGTATTGTGTTTGCATTTAGATTTTATTTATCTGAAATTTACTTTTGTTATAATGTGAATTAGATGTAAATTAGGGAGACTACTTTGTTTTTGTTAATAAATATACTACATCATTTCAGTCTCATTTTTTAAATTAAATGATCTCTCACTGAATTCAAATACCACTTCTAAAAAAATTTTTTAAAAGATTTTATTTATTTATTTTTAGAGAGGAAGGGAAGGAGAGAGGGAGAGAAACATTAATGTATGGTTGCCTCTTATGTGTCCCCTGCTGGGAACTGGCCTGCAATTCAGGCATGTGCCCTGACTGGGAATCGAACCGTGAACGTCTGGTTTGCAGGCCCGCACTCAAGCCACTGAGCTGCAGCAGCCAGGGCATAAAAATGTTAAGATCTATTTGAAGGCTCTAGTTTTTCTCTCTGATCTTTATTACAATGCCAGAAATAAATAGTGCTTTATTCTAATGGTATTGTATGTTTTTAATATCTGGTAGCAAGTTTTTAACATTATTCTTATTTTTCATATACCTCTTGGCTAGTCTTTCATACTAACTTCATTTCATGCAGTTGGAAATAAATATTTCTTTTTATTATGTTTTATATTAATTTGGGAATAACTAACATAGTATTTTATTAAACCTTTGCATGACATGTCATTCTTTGTTATGTGGGTCTTGATTTAAACTTTTAAGTAAGAATTTGTGTTTGCTTTATGTAAATTGTTTTTTTGTGTATTGGATTTATTCCTGAATATTTTATACCTCTTGACAAAATTTTGTAAATATTGTCACTATGTTTTTAGTAGGTTATTTCTCTTATAAATAAGTGCTATTATGTTTCTGATGTTTATACGTGGCCACTTTACCAAAATCATTAATTGTAGTTTTAGACAGAATATTTTGTTTTCCTGGATATTCAATTATATAATCTAAGTTTGAAGACATGTTACTTATTCCCACCTAATATTACAATAGTAACATTTGGTTTCATTATCCAATTGTATGTATTTAGCTAAATTTTCACAAGACATGATTAATAATAGTGTTGATAAAAGATAATCCATTTTCACTCTTTAGTTCATTGGGCCTGCATATAGCATTTTGTGATTTATTTTAATATTCACTGTTGGTTCTTTATATTATATTTGGATAGTTTTTCTTTGTTCTAGTTTAAAAATTATGAAAACTATATAGTGAAGTGTCACATGGCTATTTTGGGACATGTTGGCTATAGTCATGTTTATTTTCTCCTTTAATTTGTTGATGTAATGAATCACGACTTAAACTTACTAATTTTTATCATCTTACAACATAAATAAACATTCTGTTTTATTATGATCTATTATTTCTTTGAGCACTGATAGACTTGATTGGCTATATTTGACTCTGAATCTTATATTAATTTTATAAATTAAATCAGCCTATGATATTATTTTATACTATTTTGATCAATATTTATTAACTGATGGTAGTGACACAAAATGAAATTAATCTATTTCTTATTTTACAAAATAATTCTCCACAATTCATTTATTTTTATTTATTTTTTTTAGCTAGAGAATTTGAAAAAACTTTATGAACAATTAATATGGCAAAAAAAAAGTCACGCACTTCAATATGTGGAAGTACTTAATGATTTTTACGTGGCAGTAAGTTGACCTTTCTCTACTTCCCATTAGATTTTCATTTTCTATTCCCAATCATTACTTATGCAATTAAAGTATTTTATTAATTTATATATTATTTGTTTTTGAGACATATAAACATGTGTGAATGATTCTTTTATTCTTTTCTTAAAGAAAAAATCATGGGATTTTGATCTTTCAAACATCACGAAAGATTTTTCAGATCTTTCAGTGACATATGATCAATTGATTAATGAAAAGAAAAAACTCGAGAATGATATTGAAATCACAGCCAATTCAATCAGTACCAGGTAATTTCTGCATGCTTAATTTTTATTCTTATATAACACACCTAATATGTTAAATATAAGTTAAATCTCTTCATTTTCTGTTCCTTGATGGTATGGTGGTGTTTGTGTTTATCACTAACATAAATTTTGTTTCTGTTTCAAATTTTGCTGATTTGAAATAATTCCTTTTTAAAAATCAAAAGAGTGAAAAAATGATCTTATAAAGTGTTTTACACTCAGTCATATCACCTCTTTTTGAAATATCCTCTTATACTCAAAGATACTTGAAAATTAAAATATGTCTGATGAAGTTCATGATCTCCTTCAATCAACTCTGAGCCCCCTGCAATGACTAAATTACTTCTCTTGGCTCGGAAACCTATGAATTCTTCTGACTCCTCTTTCTATTTCAACACCCATGTTTAACATGTTGACAAGAATTTTCCATATACTGAGTATTTTTAAAATCTATTTGCTTTTCCCTACTCTGCCGTACCCTCGTACAAGCTTTCGTCATGTATTGAATGAATTTGCAGTGACCTTCACGCTGCTTTACATACAGTCTCTATGCTCATTTTCCAACCTATTATCTACATTGTGGGAGGTACATTTTTTGTTGTTTTTAATTATAAATGTGATTGATTTTCCTACACACTTGCATTAATTTTAGCTAAGAAAAGGGGACAAAACCCTCTCTGTAATGTCTCCCACAAGGTCTCTGAATAGGCAGACACACCGGCCTCTGCAGTCTCATATCACACCTGCTTCGCCTTTATTTATTTATTCAAATACATTTACCATACGTGAATTTCTCCTACTTGCTGTGTATTCTTCCCAGCCCATATGGCATTTTTATGCTATTTCCATTTCTTATAATGGCTTTCTTCTTTTTTATACCTACTTGATTACTATTTATTCTTTTTTTTAAATTTTATTTATTTATCTTTTTAGAAGGGAGGGAAAGGAGAGAGGGAGAGAAATAGCAATGTATGGTTGCCTCTCGTGCATTCCCTGCTGGGAACCCAGGCATGTGCCCTGACTGGGAATCAAACCATGATCCTCTGGTTTGCAGGCCTGCACTCAATACTGAGCTACACCAGCCAGGGCTGATTACCATTTATTCTTAAGATTACAGCTTAGGGGTCAGCTCTGGGAAGCTTTCACTGACTGGGTAATTAAATCCAATCCCTTTATTACCTGTGTACATGGTACACATACTTTTCTTCTTTATATTTTTTGTTACATTGGCAATTTTATACATGTGAATACCGGACAGATGTATGTTTCCCTCAAAAAAAGTGAGAAGATGCACGAGGGCAGATATAGACCATAACTATATTTTCTCCAACTTCGAATCCCCCTCATCAGACATAATGCCTGACACATACTATGCTATCCAAAATTAATTATTGAAGGGACGGAAGGAAGAAAGAAGCGACAAGTGATGGTGATACTTGATGATTGTATAGGAAGTTTAAAAAAAATTTTATTGTTGTTCAAGTATAGTTATCTCCATTTTGTGAAATTTTCTTAGTGGTGATTTTGCCTTTAAAAATGATAGAATGTCACTAAATTGCAAAATCTATCCATAGATTACACATATGTTTCTTAAAGAAAGCAAAGGGAATATCGTTTTCTGAAGGGTAACCAAAAATAGTGTTGCTAATGTTACTACATTTTATTTTATTAAGAAGGAAAACCAGAGGAGAAAAAAACATTTGAATAGTGGGTAAGCTAACGAGAAGACCCTGGTGGAGGAAAGGAAGAGAATGTGAGAGAACATTTATTAGGTTATCCTGCAGTAAGTAGCAACCTCCGAATCTTAGTGATATATTGACATGAGTATAAAGGTTTGTTTTTCACTCCCACTGCAACTCAGCTGTGTTTGCACTTCATGCCATTTCTACCCCTCAAACCCAGGGTGAAGGATTGGGTCCTCTCGGGTGTGTTGCTCTGATAGCACTAGTGTGCATTAGTGAGATCCCTGATGGCTCTTACCATTTCCTCAGGAAGATGATATCTGTCAGTTCTGCTCACACTTCATTGAACAAAGCAGGTCATATGGGCTGCCCGATGTCAACAGGGTGGGAATTCTGAGACTCTTCAAAAAGAGATAGTGAGTAAAGGGGGCACTGATGCACTGTATCACATGCAGTGGGAAGGTAGTCCCATTTATGGGGAAAGATTTCCGTGTTATGCATTGTGTGTGTCCAGGTAACATCTTAAGATGCCACTTGATTGCTTAATTTTTTCCTTGAAATTAAAAATTAATGGATGGTTTTAACAGCAGGTTACACAGTACTGAACAGAGAATTAGTGAAGGTTTAGTAAAATAAGAAACAAATGAAGGGATGTGTAGGCAAAAGTCAGGTCTACCACATATCTAAGTGATGTTCCAAAGGAAGGGAAGATGAAGTAAAGGACAAAGCCAGTATTTGATGAGATAATCGGCAGTCCATATGTTGCAAATAGTTCATATATTCTTGTTTGTAACTGGCAAGTCTTTCAGATAGATACACGAACAAATAATTAATACCCCCCAATTTTTTACTTTTTTATTCCAAATTTTTAGAGTCATTTTATGATGTCCTATTTGATGTAGATGTTTAAAGCTCATCTTTTACTTTTTAAAGATAGTATCAATAGTTATTTTATAATCTACACCTAATAATGTCAATAGCTATAATCTTTGCAATGTACTTCTTCTAGCTCATGCTTTTGCAGTTGTGTTTTCTCATGATCTCAGCTATTTTTATTGTGTTGTACATTTTCTTCTGGAAACTGTTTGTGGAAAACCTTTGAATTCTAGGATAAAGTTAAGTAAATCATTTGCAGCGCTATATTTTTAAGAGGAGTTTTGTTTCTCAATTTGTGTTCTTAAATATGCACCAAAGTTTTTTTTTAATTTCCCAAGTCATGATATTCAAAGCTCCATTTTACCAAAATTTCCAGAGCAAATTATCTTGTGTGACCCATTCTTAGCACATTATAATGCCTATTTCTTACAGAAAAGAAAATACAAAAAATGTAAAAAAACACATTGAAACTCAATTTATTTTGATATATAGATGTTTAATATATAGATTCCTTAATATGCCACTGATTTTTAAAAAATATTTATTTATTTATTTTTAGAGAGAGGAGACGGGAAGGAGACAGAGAGGGAGAGAAACATCAGTGTGTGGTGTCCTCTCACGTGTCCCCCACTGGGGACCTGGCCTGCAACCCAGGCATCTGCCCTGACTGGGAATCGAACTGGCGACCCTTTGCTTCACAGGCCCATGCTCATTCCACTGAGCTACACCAGCCAGGGCTGCCACTGATTTTTAATGAAACTATTTGTTTCTCCTGATTTAATTCCTAGCATGATATAATTTTTGTTATGTTCTTATACAAATGTAAGACACATCACTATCACTTGATCATTACAAAAATCTATTACATGAGCACACCATTATTATTAGGTTGTTTTTTTTTTTGTTTTGTAATGGAATAGATTTTATTTTTCACTCGTATCCATCAGCTAACTGTGACTGTTCCGCCCCTCCCTTATCCTCCAGAGGGCCTTCTCCTGGCTGGATTCAGATCCAGGATTTGTAGCCTTTTTCTCTCACCAGCCTTCTAAACTGCGAGCACACCATGATCTTTTATCAATAATACTGTAATTTTTGTCTTTAGGTTTTTATTTTTATGCTTTTGTATAAGTTTTGCGGAGAATTTTTTGTTCCGAAATGGTTTTTAGCATCATTCCTTTTTAAAATTTGAAATAGACTTATAGAGTTTAGATTGCCTGCAATAAATTCCTAGTGCCTCTTTAACACTACTTCCCACCAACACTGTTCCATTTACTGAAGATTAGCAGTACATACGCTTGTTCTGTTATGTACCTGTGCTATCACCAAGCGCTGTGGTTGTTAAAAAGTCTATTCAAATGTGATAATGGAAGTATATAGTCTCAATATTGTTTCAAACTCTCTTTCTTTGATTACTAAGGAGGTAGAATTTTGATTACTAAGGAGGTATATCTTCTCTTGAATTTTGTTTTTTCTAAATAATTGTTGTATGCCTCCAAGGAAGAAATAAGGAACTTGGGATCCAGACAGGAAAATGAGTTTCCATAAAGTCTGACAACTAGCACTGCTGGCACTTAAAACCTGACTTTCTATATTCAGATTCTGGAATTTTTACCTTCTCTCTTTTTTTTTTTTCTGCAATTTAATCTGACTTTAGATTAACTCACATTTACTGAGTGGTCAAATATCCTTGACCTATTACTCTAATTATAACCATCCCAAACAGCAGTCCTAACATTAAAATTGCAGTTTTGGGGGGGGGCACAGGTAAATGTGGGGTGAAGTCACAGAGCCGCACTTTCCAGTTTGGGGCTAGAGCTTGGAAGGAATGATAGACCCGAATGCATGTGTTTTTATGCAGTAGGCAGGCAGGGACGAATATTGAAGGGAGAGAGCTGAAGGTTAGATGGTGATTTATTTTAAAGTTTGTGACTCTGCTTAAGTCTACGGAAATCCTCTGAAGAAGCTGTCTGGTCAGATTTCTCCTTAGTAGTAACTGTATAGTTACTGTATAGTTAACATTGGAATAACTAGTTTGATGGTGATGCCAGATATTAAAGGAGAAATGGAGGGGAAAAAGTCGGAAGAAAGATATTGTGTGATTGACTTGGAATTGTGTGTGGCATGTTTCAAGGGTAGGTGTTTTGATATCACTGTGATTTATGGGTCTGAATTTAAGGGAAGAGATTCATGGAGACAGAAGTTAGGTGTTAACCGGAGAAGTACTTCAAATTGGCAAGCAAACATTTTAATGTTTATCCCTTCATTTGCTTCTTAGAAACTAGAGTTTTATGAAATAGAAATTTTATGGGATAAATTATAACACTAAGTCATAAATCAGTATAAAATAATGTTTCCTCACTGTCTGACAGGGCAGAATTAAGAAATACAATTAATGGCCTTTATAGACTATCTACTAAAAAAAAAAAAGAAAAGGAAAGGAAACATCTTTGTTGGTCATGAAAATCACAAATATCTACTTAAAAATAGAAGGGGAAAATAGAGAATGAATCATTCTCATCATTAGAGAATGAAACATTAATAAAACAAATATTATTGAAATGTATTTCATTTTATTTGACTATTTTATTTTACTGAAGTACATTTGAGAAGTAAAAATTGTATATTTTAAAACAAAACTATTTTTTAGAGAAGTTAGGTTCACAGCAAAACCTAGGGGAATGTACAGAGACGTCCCACAAACCCACTACCCCACGCATGCGTAGTCTCCTCCATTATTAACGTGTCTCACTGGAGTGGTGCATTTGTTACAACTGATGAAACCACACTGACCTATTGTAATCACCCAAAATCCATAGCTTACAATAGGGTTCACCCCCGATGTTGTACATTCTGTGCGTTTGGACAAATGTATAATGGCATTCACCACGATGGTGCCGTACAGAGTATTTTCACTATCCTAAATATTCTCTATGCTGTGTCTACTCATTCCCCTACTCCCCCTTCCCAAACTCAGGCAACCACTGAGCTTTTTTAATGTCTCCACAGTCCCTGTTGTTGGGATTGTATAGTATGCAGCCTTTTCAGACTGGCTTCATTCACTTACCGTCATGGATTGTACTATGTACACTATAGTAAAACCATAAGGAAAAATTCAACATAAATGAGAAGTAATCATTAGTATATTTGACCCCCGATAATTTGAAATAATAGAATTATTGGATTAAATTTACTGATGTAAGTTTAAAATGGTTGAAGGGAACAACAAAAACTAATAGAACACTATCGAAACAGTTCAGGCAGATTTGAAAAAGACTTCACCCACACTTGTAAAGGTTAAAACTGGATTTTATTTCCATTAAATATCTTATTAATTAAATAGAAAACACGGCTGGGAGAGAAAGAACCAGTACAATTAGAAACCCAAAGAAGGAACCGAACTGTAGCACGGAGAGAAAGGGACAGGAGGTGTAGAAGAAATAGGAAGAGACGTGGAGAATGGAACGAGAAATAAAGGAGAGAGTGGGGGAGTGGTATTTGAAAAGGTAACGGCAGATGAAGTACTTCATTATCCTTTAAAGCATGAATCCTTAGAGACAGGCATCACAATAAATCCCAAACAAGATCAACTCAGAGAGAGAACTTGTAATTTTAATTCTGCTACGGCTTACTCACATTGAACTGGGAAATTGAGGACATGATGTGTTTTTGTCAAATGCATGTACTCTGTAGTGACCATATCTGCAAACAGCATTCCTGCCGCTTTAAATTCAAGAGTCCTTGAATGGCACTTCAAGTGCCATCCAAGATATTTTGAATATCTGCGTTCTTCCCCCAACAACACATCTTGACACTATTATCCAGCAAGTTATCTGTGTCAGGCATCATCCTACACTCTTCTCTACCCACTGACGACCAACATCTTAACAAACTTCTATCTTTTCCATATCTCTGCAATAGTTGCTTTCCTTTCTGTCTGTTTCAATGGCTGCTGAAATAAACCAGGCCCTAATTGTCTCTTAACTGGAATATTAAAGTAAGCTCCCAATTGGTCTACTGCACTGCAAGTTTGAGCCCTCAGGTCTCGCATATACAGCATCAGTGGTGCAAATTATCTACAAAAGATGAAGTGTTATTTACTTTCGGCAGCTAAAAATGTTGCAGAGGCTCCCTATCAGCTATTGGATTAAATCAAAGCTCCTAGACTGATAGGTTAGACACTGTAATCTGTCACCTATACAACTTCAGACTCATCTCGTACCACTCTCTCCCGTGGTCCTAGCCTGATAAAATGCTTGCATCTCCAAACTCACTGTTTTAAGCTTCAATCTCTGTTTCTGGTATTTCTCTGACTGAAACTGCCCTCATTTCACTGCTGCTGCTGCTCCATTTTTTTCCATCTTGTATGTTTAAATGTGATTGATTACTCATACAATAACTCAGACATTAACTCTTCCCAGATGCTCCCCCCGTTGGTAACTTATTTTCCCCTATCTGTAAACGAAGGTGGTATTAAGTGCTGCTTCTGCTTCATCCATTATTGTACTTATGATTGCACAGGATGCCGTTTTTCATGTTTTACATTTCCCTCATGAGAGTATAAACTGAGAACCTTTGTTTTCATTCATCTTTGTATCCCAGCCACCTAGCGTAGCCCCTGACATGTAATCAATGTTCAACAAGTACCCATTTAACTGATCTCTGGTTCCGCAGACCTTCTCCTAGCACTTGCCACATTATGTACAGTCATTCGTTGCTTCCCCTCAGCTGTTTCCGATTCACGGGCATTGGGTGTGTCTGTTTGAGTGTCTGTGTGTTAAATAAGTGGCATAATGAACGAATGAGACCCGAAAACAGAAGTTTGTTATCCTTATTTCTTGCTCTGCCTAGGTATTGCCCTGTTCCTATTCTTTCTGCTGTATTTTCTGATGTTAAAATTACTTGTGATATCCCTTTCTGCTCCAAAGTAATATCAGTGGTTCCTTACCTTTGCTACGTTTGCCTTTTTTCTTTTATTGTCTTCCATCTCATTACACCAGATAACACAATAATAAAGATCCATGCTGTGATATGCTGCTTAATTAAGGAAAAAAAACCCTTTATTATCTCATTTGTATGTGTTATTCAATGTGCATACAAAGCACAGTGTATATACAGTGAGTCCTCACTTAACATCATCAATAGGTTCTCGGAAGTACAGCAAATTGACATATAAGGCAACCAATTTTACCATTAGATTATTGATATAAACAGAATTAAGTCCCTACAGCATCTCATCAACTTTATAACAAAATGATGTTGAATGAAATGATGTTATTAGCGGACCTGGTATATTATCCTCTTCATATGTAATCTTCATAACAAGGTCCATGATAGCTGTTATTAAGCAAATTTTACAGATATGGAAATCGTACATGAAACCATCCTCTCAGTTATACAAGGAGCAATCATATTTTCAACGTAAGTCTGTCTGACTCCAAAATGTATGTATTTCCCACTTAGCAACACTGCCTCTTCTCCTCCATTGGCAAATCTTGGCTTCTATATCTAATATGTTATAGCAGACTGAGGATAAGACATCTGACTACTTCAAAAAAGGTCAAAAACTTACTGCTTTATTCAACTCTCAATCCCTATATTTGACTATAGCTATAGCTTTTGTCAAAACAGGTCTTGTTTTTTTGCCTTGTCCTTTATTTTCTTTCTTTGTTACTCTACCATTTACCTGGATCACCATCCCCTTAGTCCCATGTTCTTTTAAAATTAATTTAAAAATAATAAGAGAAATTTTTTTTTAAATCACTTACATCTATACAGGTCTAGTGAATACTCCCAGGAAACTTCAGGCTGTTATAAATACTAAGATTTCATCAAATATCATCTCAGCATTTGATGCCATTCCCAACTGTTGTACTTTTTTAATGTTACATAATTAATTCAATATGTGGCCTATCATTCATATATAGTTTATTTTTAAAATGTTATCATTAAAAGGCAGATGGCATATAGGGTAACACACTTTGTTCAGTGCTCTGTGCGTACCAGTACTTGCAGGACCTTCTGGTGTTGATGATGGTGTACGATTGTTTAAATTGTAGTAGCAGTGTATACTCTAATAATTTTGTCTTTCAAATAAGCCAGCATCCACTAGAAATAGACCCTTTACATGTGGGAAAGTTGACTTGAGAACACAATATCACTTGATTGCTTCATCATGTGATAAGCAAACTTCAGCAAAGTAAGTCAAGGAAAATGAATTTGTTTAAGATGCTTTGACATTGACTAATTTGGATTTAGTCTGTCTGAACTTAGCTGTGTGGTATGAATTTCTGACTAGCCTCTTTCTTATGTTAAAGCTGTATAAAATATTTTGAATATCTACTTTGAATCCTCAACTGTGCCTCAAGCAAGACAATGCCATTTTAACTGCAGTGATCCAAAGATGAGGTTGATAATCGAGGGAAATGAGCAAAAAAGCTGTTGAACACAATAAAGTCATACTAGTATCTTCTCTGAAATGTGTTTATCAAGAGTTAACAGGATGGTGACTTATTCACAGAGGTCACAATTAGAACATTATTGAAATTGTTAAGTAGTCTGGAATACTTAGAATGATTCCACCAGGTACTGTATTTTTCATACTCATTTAGTTATGTCTTGCCAGCCTATTAATTTGAGTTACTTAATAGGAGTATAAAATATAATTGTTTCAGCATTTAAAAACAAACTTTGGCATGAATATTCATAAGCTATTTTGCTTTAATTTTACTTTTTAATTTTTCAGATAGTAAGAGAGACAAGGGTATATGCGCCATTCAAAATTAACTACTTATGAGTATGTTAGCCTACTTTACACATTTTTAAGGAATTAAAATAGTACACATGAATCAGCCTTCCCATTTTTTATTCTCTCCCTCTGCAGAGAAAGTAAAAATTTGGATTTGGTCTGTGTTCAGTGCATGCAAGGACCTGGGCTGTCAGTTCTCAGACCTGCATAACCCATCAATCTTTTCTTCCGCCTCACACCAGCCACCCTCTGTTATAGTTTTGTCCTGTACCTCGTCATTTCCAATAATGAAGGCACTTCCTGATGTCGATTTTAAGAATCCACTCTGACAACAAATGCCTCTCTTTCCTGCTTATTTACTCTATTGGTACCATTACTCCAAAAATTATTTGTGCCTTCATCATTACTACCACATTTATATGCCCCGCCCTCTTGTCTTTTCTCTTACAGAGATTAGCTACATTTCATCAAAACAGGCATTCATTTAAATAACCTTCTAAACCTTGTTTCTGTGGCTTAAAAAGCCCTATCACTGAACTGAATGGAGGTCCTAACAGCTGAATGTGACTCAAGTAGAACACAACTGTGCTAATGAATCTCACCATGGTGGGTGCTGGCGTGGTAGGCACGAAGGCTTAGAATATAAGGCCTTTTTATTTGAAAAGAGTAAAAAATTATGAATAGAAAATGCCTACAGCCATTTCAGTGCTACTTGACAAGGATATGTTGTATTAGAAAAAGAATCTAGTCTTAATAAGTTTTGATTAAAATATCTTATTTTTGTAAACTTTATAGAAACATAGCACCATGTGAAAACTTTCTTAGAAACACTCATCAAACCTTATAAGAAGTTAGGATCAATTAGAAGCCCTCATATTTAAGTTTCATTAATATTGCAGCTCATTTGCTGCTGAGTAAAACTTATGTTCTGTGACTATACAGTTCAAGTGGCATTCAGCCTTGCCAAAAATTTTCTAAACAACTTAGTTTTTCTGACAACTGTTTCATGTTTTCTCACCCTCCAGTCCTAATGACTACATCACCACGATTTTAAGCTAATAATCTTCCTAAATAATTCATAGAAAATATAGATGTAAATGAGAATTACCTCTTTCTCTTAGCAGCCTATTTGCATGTCTTCACATCCTCTGTCTTCTCCTCTGGCACAATATAATAACAGAAGCTGCTCACATGAGTGTAGAGTGCCCGTTACTCATGAACTTGCCAAGTGGATGTCATTCCCTCTCACATGTCCAGGAACTTTGCACCTGCAATGATCTCTTCTTTCTCATGAGTCATTATCATTTTCTCTACTTTGCATGTGGGCGTTGAAAATATTGCTCACCTTAGAAATGGAATAAACGCAGGATAAAACAGAGCCCTGCATCCCAGCTCTGCTTTTCTAGTCTTTATCGTACATCTTATTTTAATAAATACTTGGGTTTCCATGCACTCCCATGCATTCCATTTTCTATTCCACCCATTCAAACAAGGATTTTATCAAAGCGTCATAGTCTAGATCCAAAGTCAATTTTTATAATTAATTTGAAGATATTTTTTTATTTTCTTTCATTTAGCTTTTTAAAAAATTGTATATAATACTTGAGCTGTACATCATGATGGTTTAATATAAACAGTGAAATGGCTGATGTATCTCTTCACATAGCTGCTGTTTCTCTATGTGAGGAGAGTGCCTGAAATGTACTCTCTTAGCACATTTCTAGTATTTAATACAATAGTGGTGACTATCGTCACGTTCTACATTAGATCTCTAAACATCCATCTTTCATTTAGTTTGCTTGGTAATACATCTGATGGCATTTGGATATCCTTTTTTTTGCAGGTAATCTGTTTTTTCAGTCTAGGAACTTTAGATTTTTCTCTTTCTATTTCACAGCCCTGAAATTTCACAATCACGTGCATAGAGGTGTGTGTTTCTCTGTGAGCCATATATCCAGTTTAGCACTAGTTAGGGCTTTTTAATTTAATGACCCGTGTTGTTTTTCAGTGCTGGAAATTGTACAGATATAATTTTGTTACATATACCCCCTCTTTATTCTTTTCTTTAATATTTTTCAAGTTTATTGAGGTTAATTGATTAATAAAACTATATATTTAAAGTGTAAAATGGATAATTTGACAAATGTATACTTTATGAAGTAATTATCATACTTTGCAGTTACTTTAAAAAAGATTTTATTTATTTACTTTTAGAGAAAGGGGAAGCGAGGAAGAAAAAGGAGAGAAACATCAATGTGTGGTTGCCTCTCATGCGCCCCCTACTGGGGACCCGGCCCACAATCCAGGCATGTGCCCTGACTGGGAATCAAATCAGTGACCTATCAGTCCTCAGACCAGCACTCAATCCACTGAGCCACACTAGCCAGGGCACTTTTTTTCTTTTGGGGTGATTTTGCTTAAGGTCTCTAGCCTTAGCAAACTTCAAGTAATGGTGTATTATTAACTATAGTCACCATACTGCACATTAGAGCCTCAGAGCTCTAATCTTGTAACTGAAGGCTTGTACCTTTGACCACTATCTCCCTCATTTCCTTGGTAACCAGCATTCTACCCTCTGTTTCTATAATTTTTTTTATTCTATGCATAAGTCAGATGATACAGTATTTGTCTTTCTCTGCCTGGCTTATTGCACTTGGCCTAATGTCCTCTGGTTTCATCCATCTTGTTGGAAATGGCAGGATTACCTTCTCTCTAATGTCCAAATAAGATATAGGTATAGGTATAGATGATAGATATAGGTATGGATATTTTACTTATCCATTCACCTACTGACCAACACAGGTTGTTCCCCTGTCTTGGCTAATATAAATAATGCTACAGCGAACATGAAAGTGCAGATATCTCTTCTGGAAACTACTTTTGTTCTTCAAATATATACCCAGAACAGGGATTGCTGGATCAGATGATGGTTCTAGTTTAATTTTTTGAGGACTCTTTATACTATGTTTCACAATGGCTGTACCAATTTACATTCCCACCAACAGTGTGTAATTGATCCCTTTTCTTCACATCTTTGCCAGAATTTGCTATCTCTTATCTTTTTGTTAAAAGCTATCCTAACTGGTGAGAGGTGATATCTCATTGTGTTTTGATTTACATTTCCTTGCTAATTAGTGATGCAGAGCACCTTTACATGCACTACTTTTTGGCAAATTTTATGTCTTTGGAAAAGTGTCTATTTAGATCCTTTGACCATTTTTTAAATTGGGTTATCTTGTTTTACCTACTGAGTTCTCTACCTCCCTTATACATTTTGGGTGTGAACCCTAATTACATAAATGGTTCGCAAATATTTTCTTCCCATTGTAGGTTATTTTTTAAGTTAGTAATTGATCGTTTCCTTTGTTGTGTGGGAGCCTTTTAGTTTAATATAGACCAACTTTTTTATTTTTATGTTTGTTTTTGTATTTTTGGTGGCATATGCAAAAATTAATTGCCAAGACCAATGTCAAGGAGATGATTTTTTCTATGTTTTACAAGCTTTGGGTTTAGTTTTTGCATTTAAGTATATAATCTATTTCAAGTTAATTTTTGTGTGTGGTGTAAGATGGGGGTCTCATTTTATTCTTTTGCATGTGGCTATCCATTTTTCCCAACACTATTTATCAAAGAGATGATCCTTTTCCCATTGTATATTGTTGGTACCCTTGTCAAAGATCAGTTGACTGTATATCTTTGGGTATATTTGTGGCTTCTTGATTATGTTTGTTTATATGTTTATTTTTATGTCTGTCCTATACTGTTTTAATTACTATAGCTTTGTCATATTTGAAATGAGGAAGTGTGATACCTCCATCTTTGTTCTTCTTTCTCAAGATTGCTTTGACTATGTGAGGTATTTTATGATCCCATACAAATGTTAGGATTTTTACTATTGTAAAAAAATTCCATTGGAATTTTGATAGAGATTGCATTGAATATCTATAGAACATTTAAGGTAATATGTATATTTAAAAAGTATAAGCTATTTTAACCCATAAACATAGGATATCTTTTCATTTATTTGTCTTCCTGAATTTTCTTATTCAATGTCTTATAGTTGTCAGTATACCGATATTTTACCTCCTTAAATCAATTTTTAAGTGTTTTATTTTTAAAATTGTTAAGTGGGATTGTTTATTTCTTCTTCACATAGTTCATTGTAAATGTATAAAAATCCAATTGACTTTTTCATAGTAATTTTGTAACCTACAGCTTTACAGAATTAATTTATTAATTATAACAGTTATAGGGTAGCATTTTAGATTTTTCTACATGTAATATGTAATCTGCAAACAGAAAATTTTAATTATTTCTTTATGATTTGGAGATTGGAGACCTTTTACTTTTTTTCTTCCCTAAATGCTCTGGCTAATACTTTCAGTACTGTGTTGAAATGGCAAGCGTGGGCACCCTTGCCATGTTCCTGATCTTACGTAAAAAACCTTCAGTTTTTCACCATTGAGTATAATGTTAACTGTGGGCTTGTCATATATGGCCTCCATTATATGAAGGTACATTCCCTCTATACACACTTTGTTGAGAATTTTTTAATCATAAATAGATGTTGAGTTTTGTCAAATACTTTTTCTGCATCTGAGATGAGAATATGATTTTTATCCTTAATTCCATTAAAGTGATGCATTCCATTTATTGATTTGCATATTTGACACATTCTTGCATCCCAGGAATAAATCCCACATGATCAGGGTATGTGTTCTTTTTATTGTGCTGTTGAATTTTTATTGCTATGACTTTAAGATTTTGTTATATTGTTCATCAGGGATATTGACCTGTAATTTTCTGTTCTTGTAGTGTCCTTGTATGGCTTCAGTATTAAGGATAATGTTGACTTTATGAGTTGGGAAGTGTCTCTTCCTCTTCAACTTTTTGAAAGAGTTTGAACAGGAATGGTGTTAATTCTTTAAATGTTTCATGGAATATACTAGTAAAGGCATCAGATTATAGGCTTTTTTTTCATTGAAAATTTTTGATTCCTGATTGAGTTTCCTTACTCATTGGTATGTTCAGATTTTCTAGTGTTTTTTGTTTCTGACTTGTTTCTTTTCTGAATGCTATTTGTTTTCAACTCCTAACTTCGGGCTTCATTTTTTATCGTTTTCCCAGTTCTTTGAAGTATAAAGTGAGGTTGGTTTATTTGAGATCTTTATTATTTTTTAATGTAGACATTTATCATTATAGATTTTCCTATTAGAACTACTTTTGTTGTGTTGCATATTTTGTTATGTTTCCATTTTTGTTTGTTTCAAGATTTATTTAAAATTTTCCTTTTTGATTAATTCTTTACTCACTGGTTGAGTTCTCGATTTTGGGCTTTCCATTCCCAGTGCTCCAGCTCCTGGCTTTCATAAGCCTGTGGCTCCTGTTAGTGAGCTGGTTTTTTTCTAAACAAGTACGATGTACTCAATCCCCTCCCAGGGTGCAGTGAACTTAGCCCTGGTCAGCCTTCAAGTGGAATACCTTTAGCCAGTTTCATGCAACTTCACCCCCACTCCTGCTTTGCTCAAGTTCCATTTCTGTGCCACAGAGATGGTCACTTCATTGGTGAGTGTAGCTCTGTGTTCTGTATATTTCTTTTTTATATATTGCATGCATCAGTGGTATATATTTGGAATAAAGATGGTACCCCATCTGGACAGGAAATATGATTTGTTGCTTTTCCTTAGAGACTAGTATATTTCTGTGTCTTTGAAATCTTACATTGATATAGATGTTTTATTTTTTCTCCCCTCTATGAACTCTTCCCCCTTAACTGTCTTCCTGAGAGTTTTCTTTTAGTTATTGGTTTTCTTCTGCTGTTTTTTTCTTTTTTACATGGACTGGGTTTTTCTTATATTCGATTATGCTTGGTAAAGCAGGGACTATAAAGAGTGGACAGCTACAGCACGGAGTGAATGCTCAGAGAGCTGAGCGAGTGGCGGAGGGCCCGGGGCTTCCTCACTGACGAGCTTCTCCTTCTGAGATGAAGCGAGCAGCCTGGCCCTTTGGGATACTAGATAGCAGCAGGAAAGGAAGTGGAATTCTGGGAAATATTTTCTGTATTCGAGTTTTAGTTAATTATCTGGTTATTTTGTATTTTGCCAGCCAAAAAGGAACAACTTTTTTTACTATTATTAAATATATTTGTCTCAATATATACTTTTGGGATAATCATATCAATATTCTCCATTTATTTTTCCAGTGTAAGGAAAAAATCAGAAATTGAATCTGAAATCCAATCTTTGATGAAAATGAAGTCAAAAAATGATAGGTATCTTAGACAACTATACAAGGAAGCTTATCAAATTGGTGCTGTTTTCCACCTAACCAAATTTAAAACAGAGGAATTAGAAGAGCAAATAGCAGAAGTGAGAAGAAAATTCAAGGTTTGTATCTCTGCATCCTTTTTAGTTGTGAAAAACAGTGATAAACTGAAATTTTATTGATTTGATATTGATAATAATAGATTTTAACTGAAGCTATAGTAGTCTTTCTAAAAAAAAAATCATTGCTTCTGAAAAATTACTTCAGTACAGAGCCCCAGCCTAAATAGAAGAGGACCGGGGCTGAATGTAGCTCATCAACGTTGTGTCTGTTCTTCACCATTACCGATCCCAAACCCTCTGGATCACCAGAACAGTGGTGCTTGGTTCAGCCTCATCCTATACATCCAATCTATAATATCCCTGCTATGGTAAAAAGGGGGGATTCTAGGAAATGCCCCTGCATCCTTTCTCATGTAAGAAAAAGGAGTACATGCATCAGGCCCCCAAGTTACCGGATTCCAGAACACCAAGGAGTTAGTGCAAGGAATTAGTAGGCCCCAGTCTGCAGAACAACAGCTGATAGGCCTCACACACATTCCTCACTGCAGATATGATGAATGGCCACTCCTGGCCATTTGGCAGAGAGACTAGCAAAGTCACCTCCATTTCACCACACATGGGGACTACTTCTGTCCACACACATCACACCCGCCCTTCTTTCGTCTTGGTGTTTCCTTACTGGAGACTTATGATCATGCAATCATCTGTAAAATAGAGAATCCGTATTCTATGTCCAAGTGCTGTCAAAGCACTATCTTTGGTGAAGACTTTTTATTGTGCTCTCTAAATTTAGGACACGCAGATTGTCTGCCAGTAAATGTTTCTGCTCTGAGAGACTGGGGTTTGGTTCCCACATGGAGTCCAGCTGTGCAGCCGACTTGGTGTATCATGCCTTTGTTGTTTCTCGTGGGTCTTTCAGTGGGTTTGTTATAATGTATATGTTCTAAAATTAGTATGATATAAATAATATAAAGATTAACCTCAAGGTTATTTTAAAATTATAATGCATAGGATTATATATTATATATATGATTATTTATACATACATATATATGATTATTTATATATATATACATATATATCATGTATATATGCCTTAGGGTGTATACTATAGAAGTTTATAATTTTCTTGAATTTTTCATTAATGCGTGTTTCTCTGTGGCCATCAATAAATATTTTTACTGAGGCTACCAATGAAGAGAACATCATTTGGCTGCTCAGAAATGTGTTTTAATGTTTTTCAGTTGCCAGGAAACCCTTGATATCATTCACATATTTTCTCATAGTTGTTGCAAGCTACCTCTAATTCTTCAGACATGTTGCTTCACTAACCTGAGACCCTCACTTATTCAGAATGCTTTTTTCTAAATTTTTTTGTTGCCATAAAATGCAATTTGTAGGATAAATGCAAATTTGCTGTGATTCCACTGTACTTGCTTTGCCAACCCAAAGCAGCGTGTCCCCTGGCTTCACTCACGTGAAGTTGAAGAAGTTGCTCGTCAGGTCCTTTTCCTGTCCTATGGTAACTGTGAGAGAGCTAGAGAGAAGCAACAGAGAGAAATTGCTCCATGTAGGAAGTATTTCCCATTGCTAAACAGTTCTGCTAATCTGTGAGCTGAATATGTAGGACACTTAATTTCGACGAGGTACACATGAGTGGTAATGAATTAAAAATAAATTTCTCAGTAGTCTTTGGTTAATTCAGGTTTGTAGTAATTAAAGTGTGTAGTTTCTGCCTTTGTAATGACCCTACTGTTTTACATCGACTAATTAATGAAAATCTGTATAATTTTTCCAGTCTAGACATCGTTTTTTTCCTTATAGACAACTTTGTGTATTGTTCATCCATGTCTTCTAGAAGTTAATTGTAGCAATACCACCTGTGAGCGAGCTCAGAGGTAACCTCGTGAAGCCTTAGCGGAGGAGTTTCTGAATTATGTTTTTTCAAATTACTGCATATATAAAATGCCCAGTAACTTTTAGGCAGCCATAGACTGGAAGTCACTTCGAACAATCAAGACATCTAGAAACTTCTGGAATTTTCCAGCTGTTAAAGATGACTTATCCTAATTTTAAAATATATTCAATTCCAATAACTGACCTATTCAGAAAAGACAAGATTATCCAAGTCCCAGAATAATTATGGGAGATAAGTCAATAAAAGTGTAATATGTATTATTCAGTTATGTTGTTGATGGACTAAACAGAAAATCATCTAGTATTGTCTGAGGAATGGGATATTATGACAAAAAATGTTGAAAGCTTTCATCAGATATTAAATACTTCTCAACACTTCAATAGATTTCTCGCCAAGCTGCAGGAATTCGGAAGGAGGGGTTTGCTTGAATATATTGGAATTTTGGTGGAAAAGTAGAATATCAGGCCACTCTGGTTCCAGATTAAATTTATATATTATACTAGGCCTAGTAGAAGTCAATCCATAAATTTTGAGATTTATTACTTGAACATGTGTTACTTAGAAATATAGTATTTAATATACATATTTTGGTATTTTTCTAGTTATCTTTATGTTACTGATTTCTAGTTTAATTCTACTGTGATCTGACAACAGACATTATATGGTTCTTCTTGTCCTTTAAATTTGTTTTGATGTCTAAGGGTCATTTTTAATGCTAGAAAAAGATATTATGTTATATCTTTAGAATGTAGGTACTTAGTGTTTATGGAAAATATGAATATGGTTAACACATAGTGGAAACATTTAAATATACAAGTTTCTCAGTAACAGAATAGTTAAGTATGAGTACAAGACTAAATTATAAGTTGATTCAGTTTTGAATTTAAAATAGTTAATGGGACTTCTGCTTTTTTTAGTGGCTGAGAAAGATCTTACTGGTATGAATTTACCAAAGATAACAACCTTAACCTCTGGACCAAAAAAAGGAATACACTAAAAAGGCGTTATGCACACATATGTCTCTGGGTTTGGGGACACGACTTATTTTACATTTTGTAATTTTAAAGTGTTTTTACAAAACGCATACAAAACCCTCATTAGAAAACAAAGATAAATAGTACCCTGGGGTTATTTTTTCTTTTGTTTTATTTTTTAAGCACCAGATTGGGCTGGCACTGACCTGGGACCTGGCCAACATCAGGGACCCGGCCACCAATAAAGTGCCCTAACCATGCACAGCCAGAGCTGCCTTGCCCCACTAATTTAGTCCAGCTCATCAGTCATATGTACAAATTCAAAATTTTGTTTTGTGATTTTTAACTCTGAATTTTAGAATCTGTTTTTCTCTCTTTCTGGTCTCAGAGCTTAGATAATAGTATGAGTCATCTAACTTTTTTCTTAGTGGCCCTTCTGTCCCCGGAACACAAACTGATGCTACTACCTCAATTCTAATCTTAATCTACTGGCATTGAGTGTGTACTTCCCCTTTCTCTCCAATGTGGGTTTCTGGACACAACGCTGACTCTTCTGTACTTTGTGCTTTTCAGGGATCCTTTGTCCTCGGAGCCTTTCAGTAGCATAGCTCTCTGCTGCCACCTTCTGGTTTCAGACTGCTAAAACCAGACAGCAGGTCAAAGGTGACTATTTTTAGTGTGGGCCCTTCCCAGCCTCCGAGATGCTGTCACTCCCTTTACCTCAGAGTCTTTCAAGCTCTTCTAAGTGGTCTATTGACATTTTTTACTTATTTTTCCAGCAAAACCAAAACTGAGTAGTTGTGACAGAGACCTTATGCTCCGGAAGCCCACATTATTTACTATCTAGCCATTTACAGAGAAAGCTTGTGGGCCCCTGCTCTAAACAATACAGGAAGAGCAAATGTGGGGACCAGCTACAGCCTTTACAGATGAGGGAAAATACACAAAGAAGGAACAAATGTGGAGGAGTTTGCTCTCCTTCAAAGAAGGGAACAACCCTTTTGGAGAGGGTGTAGCTGTGTCTCAGTAGATAGTCCATACGCAGCCACAGGCCAGATGCTAGAGAAATTGGATGGAGGTTGAGGGGAGACTGTGGAGGTTCTTTCTGAGTAGGGACCTGGCTGGGGTGCCAGACCCGTTGGTTCCAGGCACAGCAGCTGGCAGCACTTCTGCTGGAGGAAGGAGAAAACAATCAGGAAGGAACATGGATGTGAAACCCTTTACCCTAGCCAGTAAGCCCTTCCACTGCCCCCTATGGATAAAGCCTCTTCACTGCAGCTGCCAGAGAAACTGTTTACAAGATTTAGCTCTGGTATGCAAATTAGACATAAAAGACTGGTATACAGCTAAGAGGCAATAATTAGATAATTGGCACAAACTTATAGTCCACATGCAAATTTAGCTGCTTGTTACATATAACCAATCATTATGTACTGCACTTTTTTTGTTATAACTTTTGAGTCTCTAATCAGAAAGAGTCCCCTACATTTAAAAAAAAAAGTGGTCTTTTGTTATGTTGACATTTTTTAAAGATTCTGGGCTAGTTTGTAAAATTTCTCTCAATGTGGATTTATCTGTGGATTAGATTCAGGTTAAACTCTTTTGGCAGGAATATTTCAGTTATAATATTGTGTCAATGAAATACATCACAAAGTACATAGTATAAGTTTGTTTTATTACAAGTGATAGTAAGTTTAATCATTTGGTTAAAGTTATGGCCAATAGATTTATCCATTTCCCTATTGTACTTAATAAATACTCAATTTAGTGATATTTTAAGATAGGCAACTGTCTGTGTCTTTAAAACATCTCACTCAATAGACTTAGCATCTGTTGGTAATGTTTGGTTGAATCTATTATTGTAACAGTTATGAAATGATGATGTTTCTGGGCTTTCATTTCCTTTGCAAGGAACTAGCAATTTGAAGAGCTGAAAAATCTGGCACAAGCCAGGCTGCAGGCTGTGTTCTGAAGAAAGGTAGTCTTCTTTCAGTTCTTGCTCAGGAACTTCTTTCCCTGACGTTCCAATGACGACATCACACATTTTGCTGTATCTCCGGGAAAACAACTTGCAGGCCTTGTTTTATCATCCATCCTCAAGATGCTATTTATGGATGGCAATTTGTTTGATAATGACATTAGAGCAGACCCCGAGTTTCTCATTATATAAAGGCATTTTTTAAAAAAACAGATTTTTGAGTTAGAAAGAACCTGAAACTTTTACAGTTTTAGTTGCTTTAGAGAGTAAAAGCAATTTGTTTGTTATTGGCTAATGCATTCGTTAAATAAATTATTCATTCAACAAATATTATGTTCAGGACAGAGTACTGGAAGCCGAGGATAGAGGAGGGAGCTTATTTCAAAGTGCTATAGAATGTGCCCGAGCCATGGCACTGTAACCACATGGAGCAACCAGGGACCTGTCCTCAGGGCGCCTTGGGGAATGACCCAGAGATTAATGCGGGAAGGAACAGGTCTTTATTTACAATATTCCAGGCTTGGGGGGACTCAGAGCACTCATGCTTGGAGCCTTCCTTTCCCATGAGACCCAGCACTTCCCTTGTTCCCCAAAGGGCTCTAAGCCAAAACCAAGCCCAATAGTTCCCCATTTTCTTATCTTAAGCCAACTGTGCCAACAGTTCTCCAGTCCCTCTGGAAGGTACCGAAAGTCGCCATCCTCACACAACAGTTCTCCCATTCAGTATCTGGGGTATGTTGCCATCAGCCTCCATGTTGTAGTGCAGGGATACATGTGCCGTGGTACACTGGATCATGGTGAAGTCCAGGCGCACATCCCATGAGTCCATTTAGAGTCTGGGTTTGCTAGGCAGCAGGTCAGCATCTTGCAAGGCAGTCCTTGGTGGCTTTGGAGTCCACTAGAACAGGCATGATCAAAGCAGCTGCCTGCTTTCTTACTAGGCCCTCGAGGCCCAGCTCGTACAGCCCGCAAGGCCCTTGCAGAGCTCTTACCTTATATGGGCAGCCGGCCAGATTCTGCCTTCACTACCAGCTGCCTCAGGGCTCTTCCTCCCCACTCCTCACTTTGCCCCCAGGGCTGCCCACCCTTAGTTTTCAATCTTGACCCAGAGCCTTCTGCGTGGCCTCATCTCAGATGTCTCCAACAATGAGCTACGTTTGCTAGTTTCCCAGTATCCTTCTACCTTCTCTGGGCTGCCATCCTTAGTGAGGGCAAGCTAGCGGTGATCAAGGGGGAGCCGCCCCCTCTGGCTAGTCAAGAGTCAGGATACATTCTGAAAGTCCTTACACCTTTTGCCCTGAGGCCTGAGGCAGTTGAACAGCTACTAGCACAGCTATTAAACAAGCTATTAAGTTGCCATTGTAATGCAAAGTACCTTAATCCTATCATCTGCTTCCTACATCCCCCCCCAACTATGGGCTGTGGGCCTTTTCTCCTATTTTCCTGGGCGCCCCTTGCCCTGTACCTCTTTACAGTGTCATGCCGTCCTGAATAAGGATACTTGTTGAATATCAGTCATGTGACAAATCCCACAACTTCTAAGCCCTGTTTTTCGTTTTTGAATGTGGAGGACTGTAGCTGTGTTACTAGGTGGATATGTTAACTCAGATATGCACACCCAGGCAGCTTTCCCTTTGCACAGCACCCAGCTCTCTGAGCCCTGAGCCACTTTGCTTGACCCCAATATGCATGAGTTTAGTTAGCAGCACCCTGCACAAGGGCTGCCTACATATATATATATCATTCTGGAAAAATCTCCTGAGACAGCAAATTCACAAAAGTGATACCTAGCTTATATTAAACCAGGAAAAGTTTTAAAGCTACTGTAGATGTTTATAATTTTCTAGTCTCTCTTTTTGGACATTTTCACTGATGGTGCAATCAGTATTTTACTAAGACCACACTCTATAGTTACCTGTGTAAGTTAACTCTGCAGTAATTTGTACCCATCTGATTCTGGTACCATCCTCAGCAGCTACATGGTTCATACTGCATAATTAATTAAAAGGCAGCCTCTCTCCAGTGCTCAGAGCTTTCCCAGCAGGTTCCATTTCAGAGCCAGCTGTGGCGTCATGGGCAGATTGGCACCTCTTTAACACAAAATCCCCATTCCATCCTCCAACCTGTGGTATAGGGGGCTCAGTTACAGAATTCAACAACCCAATAGCCTGGGCAGCCTCACAGAAAGGGCAGATTTGCAAGGATGGAGGCCCATGAGAGTCAGAAGATTACACTAAATATCCCCCTCACATTTAGGATTCTAGGCATCCGAGGACTGTGAGATGCTAAATCAATTAGATAAAGTCCCAGGCTCTGAGATTGTGTGAATTAGCATCCTGGTTCCAGAGTATGCTCAGTTTTTTTTCTGTATTGGCAATTTACATAATCGTTCTGTCTCATTTTTCCAATTTACAAAAAGGGACAATAACGGCTATTTCATCACTTTCATTGTAAAGTTAAAATAAGATAATTATGCATAGTAGGTAGGTAATATATTTTGTCCATAATCATTAGCAGCAGTAATGGCAGTTTAATCACTGAGGGGACTCATGACAGTTATATTTCTCTGTGGACATAGCAGCCCACATTTCCCTTCAGCAATCAGTTAAGTCCCTTTGCTTAAGGTCACTCCTCTTCCCCACACAGCTCAAGTCTGATGACTGACAGTATAGTATTGCCCGCCTTTGACGATGAGATTGTAAAACGAGGAAGTCCCCTCACTCAGATGTTGCACATCTCAACCTAAGGCCTGTGACCATCTGAGCTCACCCAGTGTCAGCCTTTGGCATGTTCTAGGGTGTTTTAAAGATCATAGTAACTCAGTAGTTCTGGGAACTGGTCAGCTTCAGGGCATTTGCCAGTGCCTGGGGTGCCAGTCATGCTTCTAGTAAGGGGATAAAACAAAGGAAGGCCTTGAACATCTGGATGGAAATACTCCCCATGATCCTGTGTCTGGTTTAAGTGTGACCCTGGCAGTCCAGCCAGTAATAAACACCTTCTCTTCTGGTGATCAGTCCCTTGACCATGGCCTCTGAGTCAGAAAGGTGTGGGGATGTGGTGGAAAACAGAGTTCTGGAGCTTTCTAAGGGGCTGGAGTGAAACTCCAGATGTTCTCACCGGAAGTGCAGATTTGTCCACTGGTAACAAGTTGAATTGGTTTTGTACAGATGTACAGATTTCTAAATTTCTAGGGACTCTATCCTTTCTATTCAAGGAAATCCAATTATTTCACTCTTGCAGCTTCAGACTCCTAGTCTATTTTACTATAATTTCTTACATGTTGCTTACAGTTTTTAATACCTTTACATCTACATGTCCTTTTTGTATATTAATATTTCTAAGTTAAGGGACTTAAATGGTTTTAAACCATGAATTACTTTCTTACTGGATGACAATAAAAAAACACTTGCAATGATGAATAAATGAATTTTAAGGAAACAAAAACTAGTTAATCCATATTACAACCAAAGTTACCTTTCTAAAACACACACTTTGCTTAATGTCCTTCACTATTATTCTTACTATGCTTTAAAAATTCTACATAATCTATCTGTTCAGCTTCATGCCTTACTATCCCAACTCATCTCTTCAGTACACACACACACACACACACACACACACACACACACACACTCTTCAATTAGTTTCAGACAAAGGTCAAATGTAGCACTCTGGCTTGGAATACAATATATTTTTTCCAGTTTATAGAGGCATTTTAATTTGGTTCCCTCTTAATTAGATATTGAACAAATTGATAAACCACTATGTCTGCTATCATGTTAGAAGAGGCAACTAATTTCATTGAAATTATCAAAATACATCATTGTGTGCATTGGCTTTAGATAGAGGTCTGTCCTTAGGTGAGGTGATGTATTTAAATTACTGCCTTCCTTGTGGCGTTTGTTTTTCCATCTTTGGAGTTTTCTGTTTGCTTTAGGAAAGCCTAATTTTGATGAGTTGGTACACCAACAAACAGGAAGAGTTGTAGGAGAGACTTATAGAGTTCTTTCATTATATTGTGTCTGTAGACTCTGGGAGATGGCGTGGGAGTCTACAATCAAGGAAGGATGTTAGAGACGTTTCTGAACCTCCATTGCGCCTTTGCAAAGCTATACCTTTCTTTCAAATGTGAGGACAGTCTATGCACAAGCCAACTCCTCTCTCAGCATGGGGTTCATAGGTGTCAGTCTGAAACGGAAGAAAATGGTTGTTCGATAATGCATAATATAATAAACAACTATGAAGAGTTTAAAACTCTTTCTCCAAGTGACAGAAAGATTTTTCCAGATATATCGTGCCCACTCATTTTCAAGGAATGATATAAGAAAATGAAAAAACAAAAAAGAAAGGAATTATTTTTGACAAATGGAGAATCTGATTCCATATTGCAAACTTCAAGCTTGAATTGTATCTGTCTTGTTTTCAAAGTTGAATGTTTTTATTGTGGAAATGAATATTAAAAACAAATGGATAGTTTTGAAAAAGAAGAATTGAAGATGGTCTAGCTTTTCCATTTTTGATTACTTGGATATTTTAGGTCCAGATTATAAACTATGAAGTGCTTTGAACTGAACTTCTGTATTCTGTCCCATGGCTTTGTATCACATGCTAACTGTGCCTCAAATAACAGCAGGCTTGTTTGTTTATAATAATACTCAGTTTGTAACTTATTTTACTTTTCATTAAACAGAAATAAAATGTATCTCGTCTTAGTAATTGTCTTTAAGATGTTTTCTGATATTCAATAAATAAATTCTCTTAAATTTTTTTAAAAAAATAATTTATAGGGTAGAGAAGATTTCTTGAAAAAACTCACTCGAGGTGCAGTGGCTACTGGAATTAAGATTCAGGTGATCCTAATTTGCTTTTAATATTGTATTCTTCCTTTCATTTGCATTTTCCATAGTATTTTAAATTTGTCTGTGATGAGGCATCTTTTCACTCCTGGGTTTGCAAGCCAGCAGTTTTTCCTCCTGTGCTGATGACGGCTGCCCTCTGTGTGCAACTAGCAGTGTCTGATCATGCAAACAGACACTGACCTCCCATGTACATGTCTCATCTTGTGGCTTAATGGGAATTTCTGCCGGCCTACTAAAAGGGCAGTGGGATCTTATTCCTAAGTGTCTCTTCAGCTTATTTTGTGATGATGCTATGTTTTCTTTATTTTAAGTGTCCTTCAGTTGAATTTCTTCATTTAACCCTAAAATAAAAATATGCTATGATTTTTCTATGAAAGAAATTGAGACAAAAGCGGCCAGTAGAATCAATTTTCATTTTTGTATCTTTATCTGTGCTACCTACATGTCCTTTGAAACCCAGGTTGGGTCGTTTGATCATTGCCATCTTTCTGCAATGCCTCCTGTTCAAAAATATATAAACATTTGAAATTATTATTATAAGAAATAAAATCAAGGGGCAAAAGAGTCCAAAACAATGTCATTTTTCAAGATTATTTGACATTATCTGCATCTCTGGTCCCCTTTGAAACAAACACAAATTATGCAATTTTTTCTATTAGAAAATTTGACATTTACAAACATATAAAGCAGTGTTTCTCTACTTCTATGTGTTTGAAATGCCAGTTTCTCTGATTTATTTATATATTTAGTATTCTATAACCTCTCACCCTTGTTGCTTGCTGTTTTGTTATTAAATTATGCTCATTGGTTTCATTTGGTCTTAGATTTCAAGAATTACATATTGGGTTGGTCAAAACCAACCCGATATGTTCTTTTGTTTTTTTCCATAAGATGGTTCTAGTTGTTTTTAACTTCATTCAAAACGCTTTTGTTAGGTTGTGTAGTGACAGCTGTATACCTTACCTATGATATCAGTGTGCATTTAAAGAAAAAAATTGATCAAAATTGGTAAATTTTTGTGTAGCCATCTTAATATTGAAGATGGAAGAAAAGAAGCAATATTTTTGGCATATTATACTTTATTATTTCAAGATAGATAAAAATGCAACCAAAATGCAAAGAAGATTTGTGTCATCTATGGAGAAGATGCTGTGATTGATCGACTATGTTAAAAGTGTTTTGTGAAGTTTCATGCTGGAGATTTCTCGCTGGACGATGCTCCATGGTCAGGTAGACCAGTTGAAGTTGATAGTGACCAAATTGAGACATTACTTGACAACAATCAGTGTTCTACCACATGGGAGATAGCGACATACTCAAAATATCCAAATCAAGAAAGTTATTAGTGAAAATGAAATGAACTTTTTGGCCAGCCCAATATACTTCAATATTTATCATTAGTGTGTTCTCTAGCCTTATTATCTTCCATACTAACTTAAGAATGTTTTATTTTTATTGTCTATTAATATTTTCCTCTTACAATTTTTCTAATAATGTGTGTACTTTAAAAATATGTCATATTTATGCCCATTGTTTTTTTGTGGAGGCATTTATGTTTTTGATTTTCAAATAATAGCAAATATTCCTACCTAGTGCAAGAGGAAGACAATGAATGTTTAGACGGTTAATAACTGAATGAATTATTTTAAATCTTTGCTGGCAGAAAAAAATGTATGCTCTACAAGAAAAACAGATACTTGAAAAGCAGGAGCTTCTGAAAAGAAAAGTGATGTTTTCCTTAATACTGGCAGAAACAGAGGCACCTCTAGTTCAAATGGAAAATGATGCTGTAAGGATCAAAAATATCCACAAAGAACAGTTTGAGGTAAGCATTTCCAATGAACTCAGAAACAAATTTGAAGCAGTATTTAGATTGATCAATTATGTATATGATTTTATATTATTACTTGGAAAATTATGGTTTCATATAGGAAGATGTAAAATCATGAACAGAATAAGTATTCCATAAGCACACAAGTGGTCTTCAGTGGAACCATGTAGAATGACTATTGATATCATTACCTGGAACCCTGCACTGTATCTTAGAGTGCACTTATGGAAAGCAGTTTTCAAATAGGTGAGTAATGATTTATTTGGCATGATTGCCCACTACGGTACATTGAATTTAAAGTCTTCCCTGTTCATTAATAAAATGGTAAAGCTGTGTTTACTCAGATATAAAATATAATGCATCTTGACATTTTCATGGGACATTTTTGATGCATGTGGAAAACAGGTTGGATGACAAATAAAGCAAATGTTGATAAAATATTTTTAAAACAACAAGTTTTTGGCAGTAACTGATATTACTAGCCCTTCCCAAAGGAAAATGTAGTAGACAAAATATGCATACACAATGTCATTAGTCTTTTGGAGAAGTCGAGGGTGTGGTAAGAGTTGTACATCCTTGTCTTTTGCTGCAGGGAGTGCATACGTATTATTCATTTGGGCCATTTTGAAAACAGGATTTTTTTCATTGTAAGTAATGATGTAACTTTATATTCTGGTCTCTAAAAATGATCATTTTTTTAAATTTAAACAACTTTGTGTTTGCAAACTGTTCCTAGTATGAAAGTATTTTTTTTTTTTTTATCTTCAAAGCCTCCCGGTAGAATAGGCAGGAGACAGTTTATCTGCATTATAGACTTCAGAAAATTGAGACCCAAATACATGAAGCAACTTGCACAAGTCTATAAAGCATGGAAACAAATTCTGAGCATGTTACCCTACTTAGGGCTTCTGAATGCTTTTCCTGAAGCTCATGTAACTAACACCTAGAGAGATGAATGGTTTTGATGATGACTTCTCCTTACATTCATGATAGAAATTTATTAATTGTATCAAAAGTCTCAATATAATTATTTGAGTATAATAATAAAGTCCAGAACAGATTAATGACTTTTGTTTTTCCTTATTTTATAATAGCCACTGTTTTATATTTTCTTGTAGCTTAGTAATCAATTTTTTATTTTAATAGTTTCTAAATTGTAATACATTTTAATTTAGCAAAAACTCTTAGAAAGAATAGCTTATTATATACCCTTTCTGTAATGATTTGTAGCGAAGCTTTAATATTGGTTAAATGTTTTAAATATTGTGATGAAAATTCATAATTTCTATGTGAGTTGAATTGTGTTTATTACTTAGCTAAAATGGATACAATTGTTTTCTTAAGTACCTCAAATTGAATATTGGGATTGTGGATATCATAGTATGTTTTTGTAATTCATGTGTGGTGCTCCTTTGCCTTTATATCAAAATATATATTGTTATTATTAAAATAGTCACTTGGGATATATTTTGTTTACACCAGGATAATTGAATTGTAAATGCTACATACCTTAATTTCTGTGTCCTAGATACTACATCGTATAATTGAAAAGAAAAACTATGTTAAAGAAAATGTACAAAAAACAAAGAAAAAATTGCGGAAAAAGGGGAAGAAAACTAAAGAAGCACTAATAGAAACTGAGGTAAAGAATTTAATATGAAAAAGATTTTTTGTTTGTTTGTTTTTAATTTAATTTTATTTTGTTGATTATGCCATTACAGTTGTTCATCCCCCCCTTCATTCCCCTCCACTCTGTGCATCCCCTCCCCCACCATCCCCCCTTTAGTTTATGACCACGTGCCTCAAGTTCTTTAGATTCTATATTTCCCATACTATTCTTGCCCTACCCCCTATCTATTTTCTACCTACCATCTATGCTACTTATTTTCTGTACCTTCTCCCCCCTTCTCCTCCTCCCACTCCCCTGTTGCTAACCCTCCATGAGATCTTCATTTCTATGTTTCTGCTCCTGATCTAGCTGTCCTCTTAGTTTGCTTTTATTTTAGGTGTGGTTGTTAATAGCTGTGAGTTTGCCGTCCTTTCACTGTTCATCTTTTTTATCTTCTTTTTCTTAGATAAGTCCCTTTAACATTTCATATAATAAGGGCTTGGTAATGATGAACTCCTTGAATTTGATCTTATCTGAGAAGCACTTTATCTGTCCTTCCATTCTAAATGAAAGTTTTGCTGGATAGAGTAATCTTGGTTGTAGGTCTTTGGATTTCATGACTTGGAATACCTCTTTCCAGCCTCTTCTTGCCTGTAAGGTCTCTCGAGAAATTTGCTGACTGTCTGATGGGAACTCCTTTGTAGGTGACTGTCCCCTTAGCTCTTGCTGCTTCTAGAATTCTCTTCTTCATTTTAATCTTGGCTAATGTAATGATGATGTGCCTCAGGAAACTCTCTGAGCTTCCTGGATTTCCTGGAAGTCTATTTCCTTTGCCAGATTGGGGAAATTCTCCTTTATTATTTGTTCAAATAAGTTTTCCACTGGTGGCTGTTCCTCTTCCCCCTTCTGGTACTCCTATAATTTAGATGTTGGAGTGTTTAAAGATGTCCTGGAGGTTCCTAAGTCTCTCCTCATTTTTTTGAATTCTTGTTTCTTTATATTTTTATGTTTGGTCATTTTTTCCTTCCTCTGGTTCACTCCCTTGATTTGAGTCCCAGTTTCCTTTTCATCACTATTGGTTTCCTGTGCAATTCCCTTCATTTCAATTAGTTTAACCTTCATATATTCCTCTAATTTGTGACTAAAATCAACCAGTTCTGTGAGCATCCTGATCACCAGTGTTTTGAACTGTGCATCTGAAAGTTTTGCTATTTCTTTGTTGCTAAGAGTTATGGGCTCTAGGGCTTTGGGATCTTCTTGAGCCATTTTTGGTCTGTTCATGCCCCTTAAGTATGAGGAGCAGAGCCTTAGATGTTCACCAGGGTGGGGCCGCCCAGGTCGATGGGTTGTGAGCTGTATGTGGGGGCAGGGTCAGAGCAGGGAAATGGCGGCCTCCTCTGCTGCCTCTGGCTGCTGGGGCCTGCTTGGTCCCATCTCACTGCCCACTCCCTCGCCGGTCTATCTGTGCACAAATTCAAGACCACAGTCAACCCGCAGCCCTGCACCCTCCCTGGGTCTGTCGGTTGCTCACTGGGTCGCACTCAATAGGTTGCTCACTGGGTCCGCCTGTTGCAACCCCACACCTGGGATCCGCGCACCTGAGTCCTTCTGACCGAGTTTTCCTTTGCCACCTCACTCTGCCAGCTGCTGGCTTCGGCCCTCTTACCAGTCAGGCTGAAGAATTCGTTGTTATCAGACTTCTGAAAAGTTCAATTTTCTGTGTTCTGGCTGTGTTTTCTGTTGTTAATATTTTGTTGTCTCTAAACTTGGTTGTGTGAGAAAGCAGGGCGTCTCCACCTATGCCTCCATCTTGGTGGAAGTCCACCACTCTTGAAAAAGATTTTAATGTTCACTTTATGCCCATAAAAAGTATTGAAGAAAATTTAACTTTAGATGGATGTTTCTCAGTTCTAATTGGTGGCACTAAGTTGATTCTGTACGTGCTTATGTGTGTACCTGCGCACATGTGCACACATGCGGGCATACCGTCTCTGTGCTCCTTTTCTCTTCCAGTGTCTTCTGCATCAGTCTAGTGTGTCCCATCTCTTTTCCGACAGAGTAGAGGTGTCAGTCTGTATTGTACCAAATAGTGCCCTGTTTTTACAAATGAAGCCAATCTACGGAACAAAACATTTGTTAATATCTGACATCAAAATTTCTCCCTCAACTGGTAGGTAGGCAGCATGAACAAATGTTGGCATATCAAAAGGTTTCAGAGAATTTTCTAAATTATAAATATTTATTCCCTAAAAATCCTTGCCTCTAATACTCTATCTTTAGAGATTCATTGGATGTAGCGAAGTGAAAATAGTCCATTGCCTTTAACCCAATATCCTCTGGGTATATTTTCTAGGTAGCCACTATCAGATTTGTAATTGGTCAACATGGGGGCCATGAGTTAGGGATGTGATTATATCATTTTGAAAAAGTTTGCCCTGTAAAGGGCCCACCAAAAAACATAAAAATATTACCAAGGAAAATGATGGTAATATTTATAATAAGATAATGGATTATTAATATGTTGCATACTTTCTATATGCCAGGCATTGTTTGAAGTGCTCAGGCACATTAACTCTTTTCATCTTTGTGACGATTCTATGAAGAGTGTGCTATTGTCATGTCCATTGTACAGTTGAAGCATCTGATGCCTTGTTTTTTAATAAGCTTATTCATTTTCATATAACTCATTAGTGTCGAGGAGAGATTCACTATGTTTGACACAGGCCACTGGAATCTATGCTTCTAACCATTACTTTATACTAGTCAAATCTTACAGGTTACTCTTATTGACCACATAAAGTAAAATCAGCACTCAATAACAAAAAATATAGCCAAAAGAAAAACAAAGAAATATATAGACTATTGAAAATATTTTGTTATATTTCTTATTATTGATTTGCTTCTGTGTTAAGGAATATTTAGAAATACAAATTACCATTTATTTATAGATGACCGATGATAAATTACAGAGCAAAATTAGGTAAAGATCGTACTTTGGTATCACCAATGCATTATTTTATAGGACAAACTAAAAGTATTTGGCATACATGTTCAATATTTAAAGAAAAAGAGAAAATAGAAATTAACAAAAATTGAGAAAGAAAAATAGGAAAAATTAAAAGAGACATAATTATATATAGAAATGAAGGAAACTGCTATTTTGCATAGTAATTTGTTTTAAAATCTACATGAAGTATATATTTCATTTATAAAATATTAGTGATGAAAACTGGATGAAGAGAAAAAACACAGTAATAGACTAATAATTATAAAATAAACTTAATTTGTCCAAACTCTACCACTAAGACACAGACAAGCCTGGGTATTTTACAGGCTTCCTGCAAAGGCTGGGTTCACAGCATAAGAAAGAACAGAAAATATTTAAATTCACTCTACGATAATATAATCTTGAGACCATAAGTGAGAAATATTAGCATAAAAGTGTATAGGTGATCTCACTTATGAATATAGATGACAAATTCTTAAATATATCAGCAAATTGAATTTTACCATGTGCTAAAAAGAATACATTATGCAAAATCAGATTCCTTTGAAGAATAAAGATGATTCAGTATAAACAATTATATTATATAATTCACTACACTTGTAGAAATAAAAGACAATTAGTCTAAACTATTTGATACAACTCTAGAGCCACTAATGATTTTTAGAAAGACTCTTACCTGTCTAGAAATAGAATGAAAACATCTTTACCTTGACAATATGTGTTACAATCTGCAGACCAGTATATTCCACGAAACATCATACTTAGTGATGAAACATGAAAAGTATTTCCTTTAAAATAAGGACAAAATATTCACACTAGCTGTAACTACTTAGCACACTCTTATTATTGACAACAGATCACTTGTCACAGATCACAAAAAATAAAACATAAGTGTTCATCACTGCATTAGGAAGCCACCACAGTTCTTACGTCCATATCTGACTATTAATTTCAAAAATATTAACTAAAAATTGCCAAAGGTGGCATATCTAAGAAATATAAACAAGTGCCAAAGAATATGGCTGACCACTATTTGTGCGTGTGTGCTCAATATTACAGAGTGCGCTAGAAGTTGGAGGGTTAGAGAAAAGTTCATGTTATTTGTCCTTTAAATAAGCTTGTTTTTCCAGTTACAATTGAGTGCTTTAAGTACATTAAATATTGTTGGAAGTTACTGGAGTTGGGGGAGTAAAAGGAGAACTTGGTTAATTCAAGAAGCACATAGTTTTTGGGGGCATCAAAGAAACAGACAACATTAATGTGTTGTGTGCAGAGCCATGGCAGCCATGTAATAACCTGCGAGAAGGTCATGGAGGAGGGAACTGAAACCAACTGAGGGAAGCAGGGAAGGTTTTACAGAAAAGTTTTTGTCTAAAAATGAGAAGACTAATGGAAAAAATGGAGGTTGCCATAACATTGAAGAGAATAGAGACAATATACATAAAACTCCTAAAAGAATAATAATTGGCACTGGAAATACTTAACAATGGCTTCTCTTTGTATTATAATAATAATTATTATTATTATCATTATTATGATAATGATAATTATCATAATCATAATACTAATTATGATATTAATTATCATAATGATAATAATAATAATTATTATTAGTAGTAGTAGTATATAATTTTTACCTTGAAGAAATGAGGTAAGTGCACTCTAGAAACAGACACTATGTTTGCAAAGTGAAGAGGTCATAGGAGAATGCCATGTGTTCGTGGAAGGGTGAGTTGTTCAGCACGGTCCAAGAGCAGGGCAGCTGTCACGAAAGTGAAAAGAGATGGAGCTAGTGAGACAGGCAATGCCTGGATGAATAACCACCTTGTGGGCCATGCCCACATTTTAAAGAACCCCATTTTGATGTGAATCCCATTTTAAAGAAACTGTTGCAAACTGTTGCAGTGTCAAACATCACTAATAGCATTTATTAAGTGCTCATTATGTTGTTTGGTATACGATCAGTGCTACAGGTGCCATTTTTTGTCATCTAAGAACTAAGCTCTGGCACAAATTCTCTTTACTATGCATAAGCATTTCAGTCATGTGCCAAGCGGAACAGTGCTATAAATTTTTACTATTTTTAACCCCTATTTAAATCTTAGGTATAGAATTTGAACTTCTTACATTTAGATAACATATCATATTTATTAAATTTTCATAAAATTAAAATATAATTTTCATTAAAATCTAGAATCTGAATATTATTTTTATTACTTAATTTTTAAAACATGTGATTTGGGAGTTTTTCAGATAAGGGAATAATGAAAAGTGTTGTATAATAAAATATTAATTAACTGCAATTCAGATTTCTAGACCTTTCCAAGTCTGGACATGAAAGTACCTTTGGGTATAAAGCCTCCCAATTTCTGAAACCTTTGTCACCCTGGCTAGAGAAAAAAAAATAACCCCCAAATAGTCAAATTATAAATTTACCATTTTATGCTTCTGTACCCATTTGCTCTGGTGATGTGTCAGCTCTCATCAAAAGACTTACAAAGGGCTCTCGGCATCCTCAAGCTGCTGTTCACTCAGATGAACATTTATACTTTTGACATGTGGCACCTAACAGTTTTTTCTGTCCAGACTCAAATCAATGTGGGGACGTCTCTGATATTTTTGATGCCACGGAAATGGATACACTACTCGCAATTACAAAGCCTCACTGATGGTACCTATTAAAGGTACCAAAATACAATTTTTGTTTTTTACTGCTGTGTGCAGGAAGCACAATTTCTTTCTTGCCATTAGTGTAGAATCCTCTGGCACCACCTTCAGCTTGCTGAATTGGCTGCATGGTCACCATTGTAAGTGGTTGACACCATTGTAAGTGGTTGACACCATTGCTTCTGAAGTCTTCTTAGTTTCCCGTGAGGATCTTCATTCAAGTTTAAGGCATGCACCCTGGCTGCTGTGGCTCAGTGGACTGAGTGCCAGACTGCAAAGCAAAGGGTCTCTGGTTTGATTCCAAGTCAGGGCACATGCCTGAGCTGCAAGCCAAGTCCTCTAGAAGGGGGTACAAGAGAGAGAACCACACATTGATTTAAAAGAAAAAGATTAAGGCATGAAAAATGGAATCTCCCCTGAAAGCCGAGTTTCGTGATAGATATAGCATGTTGTATTGAGAGTTGCAGTTCTCTCTGACTCCTACACACTTACTTTAATGCATACTTTTGCCTTCTCATACTCTGGTATTAACAAACAAAATGAACAACAACCAAAAAAAACCAACCTTCATGTATCAGTAAAAAAATTCTAGAACTTCCAGAAAACGAAAGAAAACAGAGAGAATATGTAAATTCAAATACTGTACCAAATGTTCAACATCTTGGACAGACAGCAGATTTTTATAGGAAAATAAATATGAAAGATTAGCCATTCTTGAAATCTTTGAGTGGAGACAGAATTGGGAAGCATATGGAGGCAAATGGAAAAAAATAGGAGCATAGAGCAGTTGAGATCTCAGGACTCAGTGAGAAAGGTAGCACTAATTAGAAGCAATGCCAGACACAGGGAATGACCTTCGGTAAGTTAGTCACCCAGTCAGTAAATTAGTCAATATATGTGCCAGCAGGTATGAAGGGACTGTGCAAAAATCAAATCTCCAACCTGGAATTGCATGGGCCTGTTTGGGAAATTGCACTGGAATTAAATATCAATGATTTTTTAAAAAAAGACCAGCACAATATGTATCCTTCCCCACCTTCACTGTACATGTTTGAAAGCCAGTAACCTTTATGTTTGCATCTTGGGAAGCTATGAGTCTAAGGTATGTGTGCATGGGAGAGTGGGAACAGACTAGTGCAGGGAGAGTGGGGGTGGGAGAAAGAGAGGAAGAGAGATGCGGGAGACAGGACACATAGTTCTGACCCATCTTTTACAGAATCTCATAAGATGAAACGATGACAAAAATAATGTGAAAATAATTTAGTGCTTACATCAAAAAGAAGTCACTATTTGCTTTTAATTTTTCATATAGCCAAACATAATTATCTTTGGGCCTCCAAATGCCAAAGATTTAAAAATAAACCATCTCTGAATTTGTTTTCCAGGAAAAATACTCAGTAATATTTAATGAAATAGAGACAGCTAAAAGTAAAACAGTGATTTATCATACAAAAATAAGCACATTGAATAAGGACCTGGAAGAAAAAGAAGAGGAAAAGAAAAATTTTATTGAGATACTTGACAATTTGAAGTAAGTGTTTAAATTGTATCAAACTATTAAATGTGTTATTTATAAAAGAGATAAAATTAAATTTCCATATTTAAAAATAATCCATATTTTCTGTCATGGTTTGATGTGCTATGTGACAATTTTGGTTTAAAAACAAAATCATAAATTGCTTTTTTTTTTTACTGCTCCCCCTTGGTTTTATTTGAATAACTGGGAATGCTTCTCTTTTTCCAAGTATAAAAAGTTTTCTTTCTTATGATATTAATGAACCTTCCCACAAATTTTAGTATTTCTCACTTACTGACATAGTTAATAACAAAGACTTTCACTCAAACTTTTCTGATAAGTTTTGAGGTGAGAGGTTAGAAATCGATGTTCTACAAAACCTCATGTAATTTACTCAAAAGACTCTTCCAGTCCCCGCGTTAGTCGGGGCCGCATGTGACGTGACAAGGGTTAGTAAAGCCTTTCCCTTGAAGAATGATCGTGCTCTAAGAGCCTTGGTGTATCCATGTGCTCTCACTTAGAACGTACATATTTTCATTTTCTCCCTCTTGGTTCTTATTTACTATTGTGCAATACATTGAAAACAGGGCTTGGAGGGCTGTTGAAGGAATATGCATTGGTCGCATTTAGGAATCATGCTTGGATTTAAATATAGAAAGCTAATATGTCGTTAGTAAAATCATACCACTCAAGGAGTAAGGTCTCAGAGAAACATTTATGCACAGCCTAATGCCATATACCTTAATGAAGTCATGTCAGTGAACTCAAAAAGAATTTGTTTAGCGATTACCATAGGGTAAAAGCTTCTTTTCCAAATGATTGTGTAGCTTGATCAGAAAAAGACTAAATCATATTCAGTAATTGTGTAAGAAAGCAAGAAAATGTGGTATACTGTGAAAGATATTTATCTACATTGTTTGTTATCTGTAAGAATATTTTGGCACTCAAAAGTATCAGCCTAAAATTATATAATTCACATTAAACTTAAAAAGATCTGATTTGTGAACTGGAGATTTTTTTATCTTCAGGATTCTTACCACCTCAATCCTAATGTTTTCTTCCACCCTGTGACTAGGTTATATTGCCCTTGAGACAAAAGTGGATTAATTCATGTCCCAGTGAGTTAATTCTCTCTCTCGACCTGACAAAATCTGCCTTTCCACAGGAAAAAGAAAAAAAAAAGAGTTGGCTTTGTGGCCTCGCTTACAGATCTATTAACAAAGATAATGGCAAGTAATATTTAAAGCTGCCATTGATTATCTTCCTAACTTGCCATGCGCTCTGCAAGGAAACCTATGTACCTTAACTCCAGTTCTTACAACAAATTCTTGAATTTGGTTATAACATTCCCATATGATTGCTGAGTAAACAGAAGTTCAAGGAAACTTAATGATTGACTTCAGGTTGCACAGATAATGAACTGGTGGTAGAGCTAGTTCCAGATTAAGTCCATTCTGTTTCAAAGTGTTATTTCAACCACCCATATTGAGTCTCTGAACCAGGATTGGAAAGGAAGATTATTGCAGATAATCACACACAGTGCCTGTGCAGTCACGTACTGCAAAGCAATGTTTTAGTCAGCCACTGGCCCCAGGTACAACCATGCTTTCCTAAGGCTATAATGGAGCTGAAAACTTTCTATTGCCCAGTACGTCATAGCCATCACTAATGTCTAGCTCAACACATTGCTTCGTGTGTTTTTGGTGAGGTCAGCGCAAGCCAACCTACTGTGTTGCCAGTCATGTAAAAGTATAGCATGTAAAGTTATATACAGTACATGATACTTATAACAAAAATAAATGACTATGTTACTGGTTTATGTATTTATTATAGCATACTTTTAATTATTTTGGAGTATACTCTCTCTACTTATAAAGCAAAGTTTGCTGTAAAGAAGTGTGCCATCTTCACTGACAGCAGTCTTGTACATCTCCCTTGATCGTCTCATTTTCCCTCGTGCCTGATTTAATCTCCGGTTGTTTTGCACAGTGACATGCTGGACAAGTTGTAGGAGCAACAGGCTCCAGCATCTAGCCTAGATGTGTATGTAGTGGGCTGTGCCATCTAGTTTCATGTGAATGTGCTTGATGATGTGTGCGCAACGTCAGCATCGCCTGACCACACATTTCTCAGAGCATATCACATTGTCGAGTGGCACATGACTTAAGCATAAACTATTGGTACTTTCAATAGGTGATGACCAGGTCAAGTTAATCATTATTTATTAAGAACCCATAGTGTGCCTAGAGCCAAACACCAAGAAGAACAAAGAATATCAAGTGGGAAAGTGTATCTTTATGTGTCTGAAGATATTTTCAGAGAGGCAAACCTTGCATACACAAAACAATTGAAATATGTTGATAAAAATAATAGTTAACAAGGCTCCTCTGGGCTCTCACTTAATTTTTACAACTGTTTCTTATCTAGAAAGTGAAGGGGTCTAAACCCAGACACACAGGACTCCAGTGTTTGTCCTTTATCACTACGAGAAAGGAAACACTATTTTCTTGCATGCATACACATCTGAACACATGTAGTGTACATAACACATATGAAATTAATACAATGCTATATTGAATACAGTCTAATATTAAAATACTTGGTGTAGAGAATAAAGTATATGGGATCAAGATATAGTGATGTTTGCTGGCATCAAGTATGAGAGTTTTGTCTTTGGTCATGCCTGCTCCTCCCTGCGTGAATTGGTTCACTATGTTTCAGAACATCAAGATCACAGAATATTTATGGTACAAAGAACATTACATAAGAATTTCGGATGTTGTTTGTGTAAATGATGAAGTAGAAAAACCAAGGGCAAGGCAGATGAAAAGAGAGGGTCTCATTTCATGCAGCAGGAGAAGTTTGCATGTAAAGTGTAAATAAAGAATTGCAGTTTCAAATTCACTGCTAATAGTCATAGTGGAGAGAGGAAAAGAATGAGTATTTGAATGTGGAGCTGCTGAATTGAACAGAGCCAGACGGAACTGGATTTGAATTGTCGGTCATTTACTAATTAGCTTACACAAGCTAATTATATTGAAGTTCAGGTTCCTCATCTGTAAATTGCTGTAATAGTTATTCTTCCATAGGGTTGTGGTTGTATTAAATGAGATATTACATTCAAAGCACTTTAACATTTTAGCCCCTCAAAAATTTTAGTCCTGCTGTCTTTCTAGCTAACTGTGCAAATGATTCAATTTTCTATACCAGTAGAGATGGAAAAGGGATGTGGGTAAAAGGCTGTATTGAGTTTTTGCAGCTCTGCTTATTCTAGATTATGAGTTGCTTATCAACTCTAGAAATTATTTCTAAAGCATATTTATTTTTTCATTATTGTATTAACCACTTTTTAATGTTTATCCTACTACTATTGTTTTTTTACTTTACTACCGATTTCAGCATAAAAATTATTTTACCTCTTTGTCAAAATGCACTTAGTTACATATGACAAAATACACACAGACATGTACATGCACGTGTGCACATGCATGCTCACACAAACACATTTGCATACCAGCTTAAACAATAGGTGAATGTATAATATAGAACTGGAGGCTATGAGTAAGGTAAGCTACAGGGTTGGTTCATTAAGCAAATCAACACTTGGTACTCATTTTTTTTTCTCTCCACTATACCTTTGTCAGCAAATTTGAAAACATGATTCCTTCATTACACTTTGTGGCTGTGAGTCTTTTGTACATGCGGTTAGGTTTTTGTCTTGTATCTTATTGAGCCACTGTAATGTCTATTCTTACTCCTGGATAATCAGCCATGGGGCTGGCTGGCGTCATCTAACCAGAATGTGTGTTTGGACTTACATGCTGTGAGGAGGAGGAGGAGGTCTTTTGGAATACCAATGAAACAGAGGCATGGTGGGTCAGCCTCCAAGAGAATCCACTGGATTTTGTCAGAGATTTTCTTGCTCTTGGATCTCTTAGGTGTAGCTCTGTGGAGGTTATAGAAGGGACTGGGAAATTTTCCCAAAGCCCTCCGGTTCCAAGATTTTGCAATATTGGGTCTTTAAAAATGTGTCATAAGTATATTTGAGGAAATAAAATATAAGTTGACTAGTGGTAATTGCAATTCTTTCCTAATAGGGAGCATTTTTTAACTATAAAATTTAAAAAGGAACAAGCACAAGCTGTTTACGACCATCTCATGAGCGAGAAGAGGGCCTGTGAAGAGAGGCTCTGTGAGGAAGAACAGAGATACAGAACTCTCATTACCAGGAGGCAGAAGACTCTGGCAGATATTCAAGTGAGTATTTTTTTTTACTATTTTAGAATGAAGGAAATACAAGGGGAGTCAAAGTAGCAGAGAGTTTGAAGCACTCATTTGGCATCCTGAATTAGCAAAGATGTTCAAAATTTAAAAATAAATCTGTCAGCATAATAAATGTAACTTTACACTTTTTCCTTTTAAGTAATGATAATATATTCGCACAACATGTACTTTTCAATGCATTTTATGTGTGCCCTCATTTTATCATTGTGCTTTATTTAATTTGGAACGCTATTGCTTTTAAAGTACGGCGGGGTGGAGAGATTGAGCAAGAAGGAAAAAGGACTAATGGACATGGACAACAGTGCAGGATTGCGTAAGGGAACTAAATGGCAGTGGAAAACATACACTAAATAATTAAAAATAAAAAAAACTTATACAACTACACACCTCCTCAAAACACAAACAATAAGAACCAACCCAATTTAAAAAATGGGCGAAGGACCTGAATAGATGCTTCTCCAAAGAGGACATGCAGATGGCCAACAGACATATGAAAAGATGCTCCATGTCATTAATCACTACAGAAATGTAAGTTTAAACCACAATGAGGTATCGCCTTGCACCTGTCAGAATGGCTATCATCAATAAATCAACAAACAACAAGTGTTGGTGAGGATGTGGAGAAAAGGGAATCCTTACGGGCACTGTTGGTGGGATTGAAAATTGATGCAGCTACTATTTAAAACAGTATGGAGGTTCCTGAGAAAATTAAAAATAGAACTCCTTTATGACCCAGCAGTTCCACTTCTGGGTATTTAGCTGAAGAAATTCAAAACCCTAATTTGAAAAGTTATATGGACCCCTATGTTCATTGCAGTGTTACTTACAGTAGCCAAGATGTGGAAACAACCCAAACACCCATCAGTAGATGATTGGATAAAGAAGATGTGGTACACATATAAATGGAATATTACTTGAGTGTAAAAAAGAATGAAATCTTACTATTTGAGACTTGTTGATATGCCTAGAGGGTATTAAGCTAAATGAAATAAGTCAATGGAGAAAGACAAATTCCATATGATTTTACTTATATATGGAATATAAAGAACAAAATAAATGAACAAACAGAAACAGACTTATATTAATAGATACAGAGATCAGACTGGTGATTGCCTGATGAGGAAGGGATTGGGGGGCTGAGTGGAAAAGGTGAAGGGATTAAAAACTACAAATTGGCAGTTAAAAAATGTCAGGGAGGTAAAGTACAGCACAGACAATATAGTTAATAATATCATAATAACTGTGTATGGTGCCAGGTGGGGACTAGACTTATCAGGGGATCACTTCGTAAATTATGTAAATGTCTAACCACTATGCTGTACACTGCAAAATAATATAAAATAATACTTAATGTCAATTATAATTTTTAAAAAATTTAAAAGTATACATTATATTTATTCTAGAACCATTTTTACATTTTTAATGAGAGGTGTGAGAATATTTACATGTTTCTGAATAAACATACTTTGAATATTTACTAATCACTTGTTTGAAAAATGAGAATATTTTGTGTTCTTTTTCTTTAGAAACAATTTGCATATGTTTTAATTGAGCTTACTAGTTAGAAACAGGAAAATTATTGTTTTATAAAAATATATATATTAGAATTTTATATAGATATGACTAAGTGATATAGATTAAGTAGTATAAATTACTTAAGTGATTCTTATCCAATTTTACATTTTCACATTTAATTGTAATAATAAATGCCATGGATTTTTCAATATATTTATATTACTCATTTTTGAGAGACACATGAGTATATCATAATATACTTTTATCAGCTACTTTTGATCCTGATATTTATGTATTCAATTACTATATATACTTAATATACTCAATTACTTTTATTTATGCTTCTAAAGACCTTGATAATACATTTTTTAAAAAGATTATTTTTGATAGATATACATTGAATAAATAGGTATGTGAGTGAATGAACATGCAGTTTTTATTGCTAGCCCTGGTCTTGCTTATAAGATAAATATTAGTAAAATAACAATACTTTTATTAATAATAGTGCTAAGTAACATTCTTCCATTTAAGATTTAGCTCTTACATAGAAAAAGGGTTTTTGTTTTGTTGGCCTAAATAGGAAAATAACTGGCGCCATCTAGTGGCAGTAAATGGCGCCTCTTCCTGGAGGAGGTGGAACTCTGATGCCCGGGTCTCAGAGACGTGATGTGTAAATGGCTGGGAAAGCTCAGATTCAAATGTGCCCCTCAAAACAAGAGGGTTTAAGTTATTTACTGACAAGCATCATTCCCCGTTTCGTATTTTATCACAGCAGTAGAATTAGTTGTTTGAATTCAACCACATTTTCCAATCGTACTGGTGCTGAGAACACAGTGGGATCTCAATAATCATTTATTGACTAGCATTTCAACACTTAATGGAACAATAATAATTAGTGAAATGGCAAAATATGGTCAGCAGGAGAGAGACAAAGAAAAAGCCCTGTATAACTAGCCTCTCAGTAATTGAGATTTGTATTTTTTCTCATCCCAAAGCCCGTCCCTATCTTCCTATTCTGAAGTGTACCTTGGACGTATTGCACACTCTCTCTGTTTTTTTCCCTTAGTGCCACTCTCTGTATGAACTTGTTTTTTTTTCATTAATTTTTACTTATTTATATCTTATTTTCTGAAACACCCTTATGGTACATTTTAAAAGACACAGAATCTTACTACAAAGATAGGAGAGTTTTCTGTCACAGTCTCTGTATCCTGAAAGCTCAGAACTAAACCTGGTACAAGGGAGGCGCTCAATCAATACTCGTTCAATAACTGAATGGATAAGTGGATACACATATTCTCATTTGGCGATTCTGATGTCAATATGCATGGCAATGGCTACAAGCAGCAGCCTGTCAGAGATGCGTTCCATACCTTGGCAGCCTGACACTTCAGCCAGCAGGAGCCGACTCTTCCTGCTCACTCTCTCTTCCTGAGAACACGCGAGAAATTTACTATTCAGTCTGTTCTCTCTAGGTGAAAATGGTTAAGTTGTCTATTGCTTCCTAGCAATTAAAGGATTCTGCTAAATATTTCAATAATGCTTCTCAAATAACCTTGAGTTTATATGCAATTTTCTTTTGTCAGTGCTCAGTTAGCAGTTTGTTATGCATTCATCTCATGTGATGAGAAGCACAGAGTTTGAGCATGCACAGTTTAGAGCCTGTATCTCATCATTAGTGACACTGTTTAGGGTCAGTTATCAGTATTAAAGAGTAGAAAGACAAAACAATCCTTTGTATAAAACCTATTCTCACCCTTGTTTAGAAATTGGATGAGATAAAAATTTATAAATATGTGTGTTATGAAAAGCGTATTTCAAATCATTTCATTTTATTGATTGATTTGAGAGAGACAAGAGAGAAACATCAACTTGTTGTTTCACTTAAGCTTTCATTGGTTGATTCTCACATGTGCCCTGACTGTGGATCAAATCTACAACCTTGGTTTATTAGGACAATGCTCTAACCTACTGAAATACCTGGGTCAGGCCAAAGAAACAAGTCTTATTAGACATCACTGTGTATGTGATGTTACTGTTCTGGGGGGTGTCCCCTTTGGACAAAAGAATTGATCACAGTTATGGACCATTTGAAGGAAATGTTTAACAGAAGACTTTATAAAAGCCACAGTGGAATTAATTGAGGATTGTGAAAACACACCACAGAATTAGAAATATAAATAGCTAATACAATAGTTTAAGAAAAATATACACAAACTTTAGATAATATATAATGTGGTTTTGGACTTAATTGTAGTCTTTTTCAGTAGACAGTTCATGTCAGATATCTTTAAATGACAGATTTTTTTAATGTCATGGAGTTTTTACTGCCTATAATTTGTAAATACAGTTGCTTGAGATTAAAATTTCAGAGTAGCACCTAAATATATAAGCAAAATACTAACAGATATGAAGGGAGAAATAGAAAACAATACAATAATAGTAGGGGACCTCAGTATCTCAGTTTCAACAATGGATAAATCATGTAGACAGGAAATCAATAAGGAAACATTGGACTTGAACTGCACTTTAGAACAAAACAGTCATATATAGAATATTCAATCCAACAGCAGCAGAAGACACATTCTTCTTAAGCACACACAGAATATTCTCCAGGATAGACATATATTGGGTCACAAAACAGGTCTTAAAACACTTACGAAGATTTAAATTATACCACGTACCTTCCAACCACAATTGTATGAAACTAGAAATTAATTGCAGGATGAAAACAGAAAATTCTCGAATATGTGGAACTTACACTCCCAGCTATCAAATGTAGAGTCTGTAGAGCCTACCCCTAGTAGTCAACAAGCTGAATTTTTAAAAAAATGCTGAGATCTAATGTAACAACTGTACACCCAAATACTGTCTTCAGATATTCTCTAACACCTTCCTTTAAAGCTTTCGTGAGCTGCCTTGGCTTCAACTGACAATACAGTGGGTGACTCTCCAATCTTCTCCTTGATTTCTGTTCCCTCTTCCAAACTCTATTTTTGCATGGTGGGTTATTAGGTACTTGTTTCCTCTTATATAGTCTCTATCATGCCCCCCAAATCATCTTCTAATGAAGCCAGTCATTGAAAAATTTATTATAAATGCCACTATAATATTTTTCCAGTCATCTAATAATGTACCACATTATATATATATGTATATGTATATATGTATTTCTTTTATGTGCACATCACACCCAATTTGACATCAGCCTCTATTGTCTATAATCTTCATTCTTTTTCACTACTTCTCTTTAATTACAAAAGTGCTTTTTTGAAATACATTTGAAGCTTGTACTTTCATTTAACTTCAATTAATCCTACATAATGCTGTCTAATTGATTTTTCTACAGCCCATCTCTAACCACATTGCACTCCTCCTCAAAAATTCTTTGTCTCCTACCTATTTACAAATGAAGTGTAAACTTTTTTTTTTTAAGATTTTTAAATTTATTTATCTTTAGAGGGGAAAGGGGGAAGGAGAGAGGGAGAGAAACATCAATGTATGGTTGCCTTCTGTGCATCCCCTGCTGGGAACTGGCCCCTGCTGGGAACTGGCCTACAGGGAACCTGCCTGCAACCCAGGCATGTGCCCTGACTGGGAATCGAACCGCGATCCTGTGGTTCGCAGGCCCGTGCTCAATCCACTGAGCTATACACCAGCCAGGGCGAAGTGTAAACTTTTTTTAAAAATTTTTATTTATTTATCTTTAGAGGGGAATGGAAGGAGAGAGGGAGAGAAATATCAATGTCTGGTTGCCTCTTGTGCATCCCCTGTTGGGAACTGGCCTGCAACCCAGGCATGTGCCCTGACTGGGAATTGAACTGCAATTCTTTGGTTCCCAGGCCCTCACTCAATCCATTGAGCTACACCAGCCAGGACTAAGTGTAAACTTTTCCACTGGGTCTTCATGATACATCTCAAGCCTACATTCTCAAATTTACCTCTTATTGTTTATCTGTATTACTAATATAAGAGCACAGTTAGATGGGAATTTGAAACAATGATATAAGTAGAATTATTGCACTTTGTTATTAAAAGCAATAAAATAAAACCAAAGTAGTTGATATAACAAAAAAGTAATAATGACAAAAATAAGAAGGTAATATCAACATAGAAAGCATGAAGTAAGATGAAAGAAGCAAGAATAAATACAACTATCTTATAAATTAATTAAATTACTAAATCAGAATGGATTGAAAACAACAAAATCATTCTAATTATTGCTCTGTAAAGGTTACATGCACATTAAAAAATTAGCCAGAATAGTTGATGATGAAATGTAAAATTAGTCAAACAAAAAGGAAAGGTGTTGATAATATTAACTGTACAATAATACACAGGAGAGAATTGTCATTATATATAAAACATATAGTGACCACAATGCTCATTCAGTAATTATGAGTCTATATGCACTAAATAACATGACCTACAAATATATAAAGCAAAACTCACAATTGCTTCATGAGGAAATCTCACATATTGCTAATAGACCATGACATTCAATTAGATTGAAATATAGGAACTTATATGACATGAAAGGTATAACCTGGTTGAACTAAACATATTTATTTCTATATACATTATCTATGGCACATAAACTATAGTAATAATTGACAATACTATACAAATTAAATACAAATCATTTAACATAAGTTTATGTGTTCAAGTATGATTAATAAATAAAATTATATATATTTAAAATGTACAATGGGATGATTTGATATGGGTATACAGTTATCTTTTTGCTTGTATATGGTAAGAATGCTTAAGATCTACTTTCATAGCAAATCGAAAATATATAATACAGAATTATTATCTATAGCTGTTATATAATACATTGGATCCCCAGAAGTCATTCATCTTAAAACTGAAGACTTATACCCTTGGACCAGCATCTCCCCTTTTCATCCCCCCACTCCACTGCCCCTTGATAATCACCATTTTACTCTTTCTATGAGCTCATTTTTTTTTTTTCAGATTCCGAAATAAATGAGATTGTACAGAATTTGTCTGCTTCTGTCTGGCTTATTTCATTTAGCATAATGTCTGCTGGGTGCATCTGTATTGTTGCATATAGCTGAATTTTATTCTTTCTCATGGCTGAATAATATTCATATTCATATATATGTATAAATACATGAATACTTTCTCTATTCATCCATATAAATATATGAATATTTTTCTCTATTCATCTATTGACAGACACTTTGGTTGTTTTCATGTGTTGGCTATTAAGGCTGCAATAAACATGGGAGTGTGGCTAGCTCCTTGAAAGGCTGGTTTTATTTTATCCACATGTATACCTGGAATTGGGATTGCTGGATCATATGTTATTTCTAATTTTTTGAGGAATATCCATACTGTTTCTCATAGTGGTTATACCAATTTACATTCCCACCAACAGTGTGTAAGTGCTGTCTTTTCTTCACATCTGCACCAACACTAATCACTTGTCTTTTTTTAATTGATTTTTTTTACTTTTGTTCAATTATAAATGTCCCCATTGTCCCCCTATTACCCTCCCCTGCCCTACCCACCCCCCACCTTCCACATTCCACCTTCACCTCCCCATTGTTTTTGTCCATGCATGCTTTATTTTTGATAAAAGCCATTCCAACAAGCATGAGGTGATTGATATCTCACTGTTGTTCTGACTTGCATTTCCTTGATGATTAGTCACGTTGAGCCCCTTTCATTTATCTGTTGGCCATTTGTATATCTTCCTTGTGTATCTTCTTTGGAAAAATGTCTATTCATGTCCTTTGTGAATTTTTAATGTAACTATTTCTTTTTTCTCTTTTTGCTACTGAATCGTAGGAATTACTTATATATTTTGAATATTAACACCTTATTAGGCACATGGTTTGCAAATGTGTTCTCCCATGTGGTAGGTTGTCTTGCAATTTATTTTTTTTTGCTGTGAAGAAGCTTTTTAATTTGCTATATTTTTATTTATGTACTTTTGCATTGTTTCATGTGATTTCTGTGTCATATGAAAAAATCATACTAAGACCAATGTCAAGGATACTTTTTCTATATTTTCTTTTAAGAGTTTTAAGTTATAGGGCTTACATTTAAGACTAATCTATTTCAATTTGATTTTCATGAGTGGTATTAAATAAGAGTCTCATTTCACTTTTTTGCATGTGGCTATTAGAAACTAGTTTATGTCTTCCTATCCTATTTGGATGCATTTTTCCCTTTGCCTAATTACTCTGTCTGGGACTTTCAGTACTATGTTGAGTGGAAGTGGCATCTGGTTCTTCATATTAGGGAACACTTTCAGCTTTTCAACATTGAGAATGATATTAGCTGCGGGCTTATCATACAGTCACACCTCAAAAATATCACAGGTTCTGTTCCAGACCACTGCAGTAAAGCAAATGTCAGGAAAAAAGTGAGTCACACAAAATTTTTGCATTCCCACTTCATATAAAAGTTACTTTTATATGATACTGTAGTATGTTGTGTAAAATAGCATTATGTTTTTAAAAACAAGGTACAGTCCTTAATTATGAAATTAATTTATTGTGGAAGAATGCTATCATCTGAGCCTGTTGGAAAGGTGGCACCAATGCACTTGCTTGATGCAGGGTTGTCCCAAACCTTCAATTTGTAAAGACATAATATCTACGATGCACAATAAAATGAGGTGTGCCTGTGTATAGTCCTTATTATGTTGAGGCACCTTCCTTCTGTATCTAGTTTGTTGAAATTTTTATCATGAATAGATGTATTTTGTCAGATGCTTTTTCTGCCTACATTGAGATAGTAATATGCTTTTTATTCTTCTTTTTATAAATGTTTTTATTTCCATTGTATCAGTTGTAATATTTTCTCTGTCATTTTTTATTTTACTTGAATATTCTGTTTTTTTTTCTTATTCTATCTAAAGATATGTCAGTTCTGTTTATCTTTTCAGTAAACCAGCTTTTAGTGTTGATCTCTTCTACTATTTTTCTGGACTGTATTTCATTTATTTCTGCTCTGATGTCTGTTATTTCCTTTCTTCTAACTTTGTGTTTACTTTGTTCTTCTTTTTCTAATTTCTTGATATGTGAAGTTAGGTTGTTTATTTGAGATCTCCATTGGTTGCTTCTTTTATGTGCCCTGACTGGAGATTGAACCTGCAACCTTCATATATCAGGCTGATGCTCTAACCAACTGAGCTACCCTACCAGGGTCACTATCATTGTGTTTTATTTCAATATCTATCTGGGTGACCTATCCAGTATTTTAATTATAGAGTCTATGCACTTATTCAAATCCAGTTAGCTTCAATTCCATGTCTCCATACCATTCTTCTCATTCCGTCATCATCCAGAACCATAGCTGAATTTTTAAACTATGATATTCTTAATTTGGCCGTTGGTAGAGCATTAGTGACTGAAAGAGTGGTAGCAGCAAATTAGTAAAGGCTGAAGATTAAATATAGTGGTGAAAGGAGCAAGAGCATTGAGGAAAGTTGGAGAATACAGCTTTAGAATACTCTTTCAGTGGCTTCAGTGTTAAAGGAATTTATACATAGAAATGTATGTTTGCACACAGTTGTTTACATGCATATTACAAACCCCATGTATATTTTACAGCAAAGGGGAAAGAGACAAGATTGAGGGAGAGATTATACTATATGTCATATTATGTGGTTTTGCTTAAATATTTAGTGTCCATTCCAATTTGCAATGCCTTGGAGGGGAGAAGAATACCTCATTCATGGGACTACTTCCAGAGTCTGTCACAAAGTCTAGAACTTAATAAGTACATTTGCTGGATTGAAGTCCAAATGAAGTGATGTGACTTCTAAAATAATAAATGAAAGAATGAGATTTATGTTTTAATTTACTTTGGTAATGATAGAGGAAATTATTACTTATTCATTCATTTATCCATTCATTTTGAAGTTTAGGTGAGATTCTGAGCATAGTAAATCAAAGGTAACACCTGCTCTTAATTAGCTTCACTGAGCAATGGTGAAGAAACTGATACAATTTAAAATAGTTGTAACAACTGCTTTTATTGAATTAAGCACAGAATTCTTTGGAACCCAGGGAAAAGAGCTTAATGGAAATTTGAGAAAGCTTGCTAAGGTGATAGTAACAGAACTATGTCTTGGAGGGTAGGAACAAGTTACTCAGGAAAGAATACTTCGGATAGTAAAAACAATAGGCAAAAAGGCATGCGGGTGTCAAAAATCAGTGTCACTTTGGAATTGCAGGTAGTTTATCATGTTGGGAGATCAGATATGGGGGGAAAAGGCCTTATATTCAGGTGAGAACCACAACATGAAGGCTCTTACTGTCACACTAATGAGTTTAGGTTTTAGGTCATGAATAATTGATTCAAGGAGTAAAGCTACCATAGCAGTGAGTAAAATCCACTAAAATCAGCAGAGATTTCCACTGGTCGGCATGGTGGTGTGGCGCTAATGGGTCAAAGTGGACTGAAACATCGATCTCATCAGAATGTAAGGCATAATGGCTGAGACTGGGCTCAGAAGACTATGTCGTTAAAGAGTCTTGGCCCTTTATCCCAATATGGTAGAGTCAGGATTTCTTGGCTAGATGGTAAGAAAAATTACTCAAGTATATATCAGGTTTTCAACCTTGACAATAGGATGATTATTGGCATCAACCTCCAAAACTAGAGAGTGTGGACTGGGAAATAAGTTTGAAACAGGATTCATCATATTTGAGATATTTTTGAAGGAGCTCCTTGGAGTCCAGTGCCAAATGAATTAAGGACCTGGGATTGAAGAAACAGGAATTTGAATGAAGATATGGTGGTGGAAACTATAAGCATGTACATTGCACAGAGGCTTCAGGAAATCTTTAGTGATACAGTGAAGATTGAGAAGAAAGATCAAGATGCAGTCCTAGTTGGGTGGTTATAATATGGAAAAGGTAGCAAGAACAGAACAAGCAAAAGGCACAGAGGTTACAGTCAGGGAATGATATAAGAGTTTAAAAATTCAGCCATGGTGCCATTCTAGATGATGACAGAATGAAAAAGGTGTCCACGGGCATGAATTGGTAATGGGACATGGAATTGAAGTTAACTAGATTTGAATAAGTACACAGACTCTAAGATGAAAATGTGCATAGGTAATCCAGATAGATATTGAAATGAAACAGAATGATGACAGCCCTGGCCAGGTAGCTCAGTTCGTTCATGTGTCGGCCCCATACACCAAGGTTGCCCATCAGGGCGCATGTAAGAAACAACCAATGACTGCATAAACAAGTGGGATGACAAATTGATCTCTCTCTCTCTCTTTCAAAATTAATTTTTTAAAAAGCAGAATGATAGGGAACATGGCATAGACAGAAAAAGAAGTTTGAGTCCCATGGGCCAAAGTCTTCCCTTACTATGGACAAATGATCAGGAAATCATTAAATGGCCATTCCACAGGGTGAGAGAAGGTAAAGGGTTATACTCTTTCATTGATATAAAACTCAGAGTACATAGGTGTGGAGGAATGATGGTTTGGAAGCAGTTACAGAAAACTAGGATTATGCTAACTGCCACTAGACCCTCTGCTATATGTGGGGCTGTGAGAAATGAATATTCTTTAATTCAGGCCAAGATTTAGTTAACTCAAATGGTTTTACCCAATATTGTGTAATGAGAATGAAATGCAATCTGAGCTTGTTTAGCAATGAATAGCCCTTCCAGAGTTCACATTGAAAAGGTTTAGGATGGGATAATGGTCCAGTCCGATTAATAAGTGTATACTGAATTCCTACTACATAAAATGCGCTATTCTCACTACTGAGGATTGTTGTAATAAAGCATGATTTTTAACTCTGAGAAGCATACCAGCTTCACAGAGGAGATACAATATAGCATTATTTTAATAGTATTTTTTATCCAGAGAAAGAATCAAAGGAAGAGAGACTGCTAAAATATAGCTGGTAAATATTGTCACATTTTTTCTATTTATCAATTTTTTTTCAAAAACAGTGAATTACTGAGACCACTAAGACTTGATATAGTACTGCTTCATCTATATTCTATTGATGAAGTCATCAACAAACTTACATATCTAATGTTATTATAAATTCATACTTATATATTAGTGTCTATAATCAAACATTTTTTAAATGTCACATAAAGAGACTAAGCAATGTGGAATAGCATAACATCATTATTTTTATTTTAGTTATACATGTAATTAAAAGAACCCTCAATTATCCTGTCCATCTTCCTTTAAATGGTAGGAATTTTACTTCAGTTATCACCTTCAGGAAGGCCACCTTATCATTCTTTAAGAAAAAGAGAGTTTAACGTTGCATAAATGAGATATCTACAGGGTTATAATGTTCCAAAGCATAGATCTTAGCATAAAGTGCTCTACCACAAGCAGGAAGTTGTTTTCAGTTGCTAAGCATTTCTAGTTTGTTTCTCAGAGCTTTTCAGGATAAACAGAGAAAGTTAGATATGAGGGGGGGGGAGAGAGAGAGAGAGAGAGAGAGAGACTAGCTACCACTTCACCTTTAGTGAGTTATCAGAAGCTTTCCCCATTAAGTGTCAGCACTATGAACAGCCTCTTAAACAGGATTTTTGAGTCTGGCCCTGATGTTCTGACACATATTGCAAATGTGACCTGCATAGTGTGTGGTGGGGAGTACTGTTAACTTTACCCAAATAGCACCCCCACTGTCTGATTTATTTGCTTACAGAGAACATGTGCACCTGACCTCCTAAGGGAGCTACACATCTCAAATTTGGGTGCCGTGATAATAATAACTGTTTGAGGGAAAATGAAATAGGCTATAAAGAAAAGGGAAATGGAATATATAAACTATTGTAGTGTCATGTTCATTTTCAGTACTATATAAAAATAATGAAAATGTCTTTCCATAACCTTTGTTGATTTTTATGATGTAAAACACACTTTAGGGAGGAAAAAAACAATGAATGATAAAAGCAAAAAGAATTAGTAAAAATACTTCTAGCCTTTGACTCAAAATCTTGCATTGTTTTTCTTTAGATTAGTTTAATTCTGAAATAGGACAGCTTTAAGATAAAGTATGTTAATTTTTATCTTTGGCAACTCTAAGTTGCTCTTTCAGGGTTCAAGTACAAGGATTATCTTGCTGATAAAGCACACCAGTGTGGCAGACAGGAAAGGTTTTATTTTTCTAATTTTACAGTTGCAGTTGGGGAACTTAAACTTGGAAACATTAAATAAGGCTTCCCCATAATCACTCAGTTTTGAAGCTGCATGTCCAGGATTAAAATGGGGCCTTTCTGTTACTGTCTTCCCCACTCCCCCAAACACCTGAAAGCCCCCTGTAAACAGCGGAGCAGTAAGATATTATCACTGCTTGTCACGGTGCCAGCTGGCCTTACAGTGGTCATTGCCCTTTGTTTTCTAGGATTAAACAAGGGAAATTAAAGCCCAGTTGGGCTGACAGTAACTTGTGTAATTATCTGTCCTTTTGAAATTACAAGGTAGACAGAATACAGTCTATGAAGGCTTTCTCAGAATGTTCATTAGTAAATGAGTCTTGTGTTCATCAGGGACTCTTTACTCAGACATACAGAGAAAGTATTTCCTGATTTAGACCTGTTCCTGTTACAACATCATAACCACCCTTTGTGTCATGGATGACAGTCTGGTTGTGTATGTTGTGGCCAAGATATTGTCAGGAGTAAGGAGGTACCAGAATACAGTACTATAATTTGCACCCATAATTAAAAGACATTCGTGTGTTCAGTGTCTGATATCTTGGCATGTGGTGGCACTGTATGTTTAATACCCAGGAGTTAAAAAAACACACACAAGAAACTGCACAGAGGGCACAGTCCCCACCGACTGCCCTCACTTCAGTTGCCAGCCACGGTGTGGTGGTGCTCAGGAGCACCCTCTCTTTAGAGCAGCTGGCTACAGATTTGGGGGTTCCCACAACCACCCTCGGGTACAGTGAACTTTTAGAAGGCTCACAGAACTCAGGAAAGTGCATATCTTAGTCCGTTCCTGATGGTATAACAAAATTCCACACACTGGGGAGTTTATAAACAGCAGATATTTATTCTCACAGTTTGGAAGGCAGGAAGTCCAAGATTAGTGTGCTAAAATGGCCAGGTAAGGGGTCTTATCCAAGTCCCAGACTTCTCATTGTATCTATACAAGGGGTTAGGGGTCTCGATGAGGCCTCTTTAATAAGGCACGAGGTTTCTACCGTCACAACTTAAGCATTTCCCAAAGGCTCCAGCTACTAATATCATCTTTGAGAGCTAGGATTTCAACTATCAATATATAGATATTTTTCATTATAGTTTTCCCTGACCATAGAATTTTAGCAATTCTATTTTTTCATTTAATCTGCTTCTATCTCATCTTATGCTTTGAAATAGTTCAGAAATACAGGTACTGAGGTATATATATCTATATATATCAAATAAATATTTGAAGGCTAGAAATTAAAAATTTGCATTCTTTATGCATATGAAACCTCTTCAATGACTATCTGTTAAAAGTCTACCAACTGAAGTTTCCAAATAATATTACGAAGGAAAATGTATCTGTAATATTATATATTTTTGTACATTGCATTATATCTACTGAATCTTGAGAAAAGACTTACATTGCATACTCTGAGCCTAAGACTTTTAGTATAAAAAGTGGACAGCAAACTATTCATGTAACACTTGACAGTGAATTCAAAGCTTAAAGAAAGTGTCATGACTTATATAGTTTTTAAGGACAAATCATGTCTATTTGTCATCTTAGAAAAGTCTCTCTTCAAATTTATCTCTCTCATCTTTCAAATTTTGTGCAGCTGCAAAGGAATTCATTCTAGATCAGTCAGGATTCAGTCAGAGAAACAGAGCCTTGGGAGTGAGGGCTATGTTATAAGAATTCCATCTTACAAGTGGAAAAGCTTGGAATTAAAAGTCTATAAGGTCAAGTTGGAGATTTAGAGAGTCACTAACTGGTCCTCTAGAGCACTGGAGTAGGTGGAAAAGTCTAAACTTCCCTAGAATTCTAAGAAGCCAAGCCAATCCAGCTCTCAATGTAGAACCAGGAAAGGGGAACCTGTGGGGAGGTGTATGGGAAGTGGTGGCTTCTTTGTATCAGCTACCATGGTGTCCTACAGCCAAGTATCTGTTGGTTGGTCTAGGGCCAGCAGTCAGGAGCATGGTCAAGGTGCACAGCAGAGGAGAATAAGCCCACAGCTGTATGTAATGGACAATCCTATATCTGTCTGCCATCACTTATGACCATGGTGATCATTCGAGATGGTGACCACTAGTTCACTTGTGCCTTCCAAATTCCACATATCTTTCTCTTTGTCCAACTCAGATTTGGAATAGAGAAAGGATTTCTGACAAATGTAGTTCTCAACTTAACTGCATTTATAGCAACATAATTCAGTACAGTCTGCCCCTTGTAAGCTTGATGAGTGATATCCATGCATACCTTTTAAAAGTATAGTTAAAACACTGTATTGTATACTTGAAATTTGCTAAAAGAGTAGCTCCCGAGTGCTCTCACAGCACATGCACACACACAAAATGGTAACTGGAAAGTGGTGGACATGTTACCTTGACTCTGGTCATCATTTCAAAGAGCTTATATGTATTAAAAATATCGCTTTGCACCACCTACATATATGCAACTCTATTTGTCAATGACACCTCAATAAAGCTGGACTAAGTTATTTAACTTCCCAGTAAAGTCAACTACAGATAATGCTCTGATTCTCATGGTACAACTATTCCCCATACAATCAAAAGCATGACAATAATTTGGCCAAAATAAAGTACACAAAGTCCATATCACTTTGTACACTTTTTGTATGTTTAGCTAACACCCCCCCATGTGCCATCCTGTTACATCAATACCAAAGTAAAGGGTTAACCACTATTAATACATCTCATGTTAAATGGTAAGGGAAATGTGTAGGGGAAAAGAATATATATATATATATGTATGTGTATATATATATGTAATATTTCTATCATGACAAAGAATCATAGTTGCTATGGTTCTTGATTCTGTAGCATGGTCATAGCTGGTATTCATAACTTTGTTCTTCTACTATTTATACTTTTTGCCCTCAGCCAGCACCTCCCCTTGTAGTGGTTGCTTGTCTATCAGGATGACCCAAATCTATAATTCTTAAGGGTTTGTATTACTAGCCAGTTTGCCTCTGTTGGCTGTAATTTTTTACTTTTATTACAGAACATGGGAATTTTAAGTGATACACCAGAAAATCTCCGGCATTCCAGATCCACTTCTTGCTTGCATTGTATAGTAGTTAACTCACGTTTCCTTTGAGAGTCATGATCTGCCATCCTGGCTGGGACAGTGTTATGATTCTTTTGTCTGCTGATTCACCGGCATGAAGATCCCTAAGTGACCAGACGGAAGTTTCAACTTCCATTTTAACAGAACCTTTACTGTTTCCTCTGGAAAATCATGTATTTTATTTCCACCTCTTAATACTTGGACCACTATATTAGTTTCCTGTTTCTGCTATAACAAACTGTCACAAACTAAGATGCTTAAAATAGCGTAGCATCAGTTACCTCACAGTTGTGTGGAAACATCTGATGGATTCTCCTGAAATCAGGATGCTGGCAGGATGGTCTGTGCTGGAGACTCTGGAGGAAAATCTGCCTCCAATCTCATTCAGTTTGTTAGAGGAATCCAGTTCCTCGTGATTGTAAAACTGGTTTCCTGTATTTAGTTGCTGGCTATCAGCTGAGACCACTTTCAGCAATTAGGGCCTCACTCCAGGCTTTATACATGGCCCCAATCTCAGAATCAGTGGATCAGATCCTTCCCACTTTGTAATTTCCCTAACCACCCCCTGCTTCTCATCTATCTTTCCTGCTTTCTCCTTTGGTCTTCCTCTGCTATTTTTGAAATTTAAATGTGATTACATCAGCTTTGCTTGGATAATCCAGGATAATCTTTGTATTTTAAGGACAGGTGATTAGTATCCTTAATTCCATTTGCAAAACCATTTTTCAGTAGTACATAGTTTAGTGTATAAGTAACCAAAAGATGGGAATCTTGCAGGAACATCTTTAAACTTTTGCCTACTATAGCCATAAATCCTGTACCATATATCATTGATTGTTGATTTAGACTAGAGCATATATGAAACCCTGGAAGGCATTAATTACCCTATCCTGCATGATGTTTTCACCCAACTGGCACTATACCCAAGCCCATTGTTTTAGCACATTTTCTCTTCCAGTTTAGTACCATTATTTGGTTCCTGCCACTCCAACATTTTTCATCCCCACTGCGTTCAGATCATTGATTTTGGTAGCACTATTTCCCATGGTTTTCCTGGCCTGCTAAGACTAACAACCATGGAGCTCTTTAAGAATGTTGACATTTCCTTCCCCCACTGTATGTCTCAGTGACCAGGGAAGGGACTTTCCTCTGGACTCTCATAGAGAACGTGAGTAGAGATTAACGAGTAGGTCTCCCTAAGACTTGGCCTTCTTCCTCAGTATTCCAACATAAACGTATAGCATTTCAACCTCCTTTAGTATAGGCCAACTTTGGGTCCTGGTTTTAGTTCACCCAACAACTGTAACAAATGTATTTAACCTGAACTTAGTACAATGCTGGGCACATATTAGGCAATTAATACATTCTTGTCAGAGGCATGACTGAATAGATAAAAGATGGGCTGTGGAAGTTCAAAGATGAACTCTGTAAACCTGTATTTTGTTCCTATTATTATTTTTGTTGTTGTTGGAGGTGGTGGTAGTGCTAGTGCTAGTGGTTTGATTCTTGCAGATTGTATTCACTTTCTCCATCTGGAGATAGTCATTCTGGTGAACCGTATGGGCAGGAAAATAGAGTTGGGAACTACTGAGCCATAGAGATTTTAGATGGTAATTTCTATGTAAGATCTTCCTTAAAATTTACAATATAAAGGCAGCTAGGTTCTCTCTCTTCTTCTCAAGAGTATTCAATAATTCCTTAAACTAAATGGTTGCCAATTCAAAACTTCTTGTACTAAATATATTTAAGTTTTGCTTTGTCAGAAAAACTTAGGAGCTTTTCTTTATTTATATATGTGATCTTTGTAATAATTTCCCCTTTTGGCTTTATTATTATTTTCAAAGGTTTATGTTTTTTAGTTTCTAATGGAGGTGATTCATTTTTCAACAAACTGTCTTACTACTATAGATAATATTTACAAATAGTAAAAATATAACACATTTTGGAGTATAATATTTTGGGATATTTTTGTTTGTTTGCAAAAATTCAAAGCAATATAATATACTTTCACCCCCATCTCTTTTTGGCATTTTCTCATTTGTCATAGGAGATTCTTATTTACTCTTTTAAGCAAGACTTTTCCCATCACACTGCTTACTCTGGAAGAGATTGGGATTTCCTCTGCTCATTCATCCTTGCAAATTTCCCTTTGTATTTCCCATCCCCCTTCTCTGCAGTAATTGTGATGGAGGGTGAGCACACTGTTCTTTCTAAGCCCCTCCCAGATGATTTCTTCAGGCTGCAGAGCACCTTTCTAGCATGAAGGGGGCTAGCTAGTCATACATCCTGCACATTTAGCCCAAGGGATTTGGTGGGTATCTCTACACAGTTACTGTTGTCCATTAGGGAGAAGAGATTATGTCCAGTTCTCTACCATCTGGTGTAGGAGCGAATCAGCTTTCCATTTCTCCTCACCTGAGTGCAACTAGTTGAAAGGGGCAATAACACCACAGTGACCTGATTCCATTAACTATGAGCAGCTTAACTAAACCTAAATGATGGCCACTCTGTTTCTTGAAATAATTTTTTTTAGTTTGTAATACTCGATACTAATAACTGTATATATTTTCCATCATTTGTTTAGTAAACTATAAAATAATTTCCTGGTACAGCATATACTCTGATTATATTTAGTTCATCTATATTGGAAATCTAACTGGAAACCATTGATTCATAAGAAAGGATCCTATTTGACTCTGACTTTGTGACATTGCCCTCTTCCAAAAAAATATAAACTAGTATTTTTAAAATGACACAAGTTTACCTCTTTGCTACAGCAACTATTTAAAACTCTCCAGGTTCTTCACTTTCAATGCATACATATTCAACTGAATTCTCATCCAGTCTCGTTCTGTCTTCACTGCTTGCATAGAACTATTGATTTCCTTCCTCCTTCCTTATATGTGAAACATTTATTCATAGCTTTTAGATCCTTGAAAGCAGTCACCTTTATTTGAATAGCACTCTTACTTTATAAAGCAACATTTTACAGTATTTCATACCTAGATGACAGTGGTATTCCAGAGTAAATGTGTCATCAGTACTCTTTTCAAACTAATATCTATTAGTATCATCTACTATGAACAAAAGAGAATAACCATTGATGTATTCTGTGCTTGTGCACAACTCACTTGACACTTATGATAAGACTAAAAAGTAGGTACAGTGATGGGCAAAAGTAGGTTTACAGTTGTTCATATGGAAAATACAATAATTAATAAATAATTATACAAGAATAAACTGTCTTTTGCATTCTCACAACTGTAAGCCTAGTTTTGCCAACCCCAGTATATATAATATACACAGAAAAGAAATCTGAATATATTCCATGTTCCCCTTGTTTGAAATCCCTACACATCAAACTTAAGCTGAGAACCGCTTATTTCTAATACTTACAATTCAAACTTTAGAAATACTAATAGGCACAGTGGTTCTAGGCTAGAGTAAAAATAAAGAACAGATAGCCTTTTAGCATGGACTGAGTCACTGTAATAAAGAATGAAATAGCACATGTTAATCCAAGAAAGTGATTTTTCATTGAAAATTCATAACGAGATCTGTTGCCTCCTAAAGGCTACCTGAACACATCATGAAAATTCTGTAGATCAGAGTGCAATGAAGTAAGAGTGAGTAATAACCACTGACTGGAGAAACTTGTAGAATAAATCTATTTAATTGCATATGTAAGATGAGTTTCGCTCCTGTGTGGGGGAGCGGAGCCGCGTGCCCTTCCACAAACCCAACAGTGCCCATGCCAGTGAGCTGTGTGAGTTGTCCCTATGGGTTGTAAATTGGATCCCCTCAGTGACCAGTTAATGTTTTCTGTATTTACGGTGGTATTTCTGTTTTTCACAGCCACCAGGGCACTTTGGCAACATAAAAATTTAAAAATAATTTTTAGCAATCATACCGTGCCAATTTTTTATCGTTAAAGGGGCTCATTTAAATTGGAAAACCTGCTAGTCTGAAATTTTCATCTGAAGGATTACCACCAGCCAGAGCTACTTGTCTGATGAGGGTTTCACATGGCTTATCTAATGTGAAATCTCCATGTGGTATATAGTTTCATTAAACGGTGATCAAGAATACATTAGTTCAAAACAAGAAAAGGCAATGGAGCTTAATCCGCCAGGCATCTTGGCGCAACAACTTTAAAAGAGTTATTGAACTGAAACAATTTGAGAATTAAAAGTCTTCCACTTATACAAGACTCCTGTCAAAAGCCTAAAAGTCAGCCTTTCCTTTTTCTGTTTTCTGTTTATACACCAAAAAAAAAAAAGCCCCTGAAACAATATTTTGAATGTTGTAAAGGCAATAAAATGCATGTATCAGTGAAATAACCTAATCCATTAAAACATAGATTTATCAAGATAGAAAAATAAACTGGCTGGTAGATAATGCAGAAATAAACAGAGAAATTAATTCTTTAGAGAAAAATATGAGAAACAAGTGTCTGTATGACAAACTGGGGTTTATATGGTTTATATTTGAGTTTCAGAAACAATAGTATTAGCTCCTCCTGTTTGAGAATCGATCATTAAACCCAATGTTCACATTGTAAATATACTGTTTGAACAGGCATTAATGTACACTTATGATTTATATCTGTGTCTACCACAAATTTTAATAATTTTACATTTTAATATATAGAAATTAACGATCATTAAATGATTTTAGAATTAGAGTTTTGATGTACAACTGAAGTATATAATAAAGCTATAACTATTTGAACAAATATTTATAAAATTAATTTGATATGTAGTGTTGACACTTGAACTACGAAGCTTTTTGCATACATTTCAGTGATCTAACTAATCATTTTCATTCATTAGCACTGATGAAAAATGTATTAGCTTATGTCAGGAAATCTCAACTCCCAGCTTCAAATTTTGAAAGTCTGGTGTGCATTAGCAGAAGGTATAAAGAGCCATATTTTAAAAGTGCTATTTCAGATATATTTTAATAAAGATTTTGAAATTTGTTCTATTGGATAATTATTTAAAGACATTTATAATTTGATTTTTTTCTAAATTTAGTCTTATTATAGTTCTTTATGAATATTATAATAATTTGAATTTAAAAGATCAGTTTCTGGAAGTGTCTGCCACTAAATACTTATTTTTCTACTTGTTATTCAGCTTGTATTTAAAGATACTATAAAGTGCATATTTCCCTACATTTTTCCACCAATGTATTTCAACCTTAATCTTGAAGGAACTGTGTCTAATGGTGTAAAGATATTTCAGGTTATGTGTTATTTAATCTGAGTTCTCTTGTAGAAAAGTGATATATTCTGAGATAAAATTGAGAGTTATAAACTTTTTTAAAGTCTCAAACAACATGTGTCAGCCAATTTTGCATTTTTGCTTTTGTCTTGTAAGTCACAATTTCATAAACTGAAAAAAATGCCTTTTTATACTTCCTTACATATAAGCTTTAAATTCTGAAGATTTTCATTGTAGTATAATGTACTATAATTATAATACTCCCTCCTTATCTGGAGTGGAATTTTGCCACTATAGAATATTATAACTTAGGGATTTAATTAGCAGTCACTTCTTTTCCTTGATATGTCATTTGCATTTTATGCTCCTCCATTTTGTTGTTGGGTAACATTTCAAAGAAATTAATAAAGTTCATGTAGCTGGCAGCAAGTATAGCAACACAGAATTTAGGCACTCCCTAAATTCAATCAGAGTTTAGATAAAACACAGACTACATTAATGTATGGGCGCTGTTATAACCTCTATTAATATAGTTGAAAGCCGTCAAGCACCAGTGATTCTCAGAAACATAAAAAAGTTTGTATTAAAAATCACTGAACAGTACAAAAATGGGAACAATACATATAAATTAAATTCAACACTCAACTTTATAAAACACCTTTCTTTATAAAAGATGACCTATGTTTGCATGCATTCCATGTTTGTAGTAAATACAGTGTTTTTAACTGGGAACATTAAGACGCCTCGTGCTCATGCTATGATTTTTCTTCTTACATTAAAAGAATAAGAATTTTTACCCAAAACACTAATGTACTTTCATTTTCATAGTGTTATGGAGCCCTTTTAAAGGAGGTTAGTAATGAGAATGGCAATATTTACTGTTGTCTGCATGTGAGTGGTTCACAGCTGAGCACTCATCTTGTGTATTCAGTGACAAATGGCAATCACTTTATCATTTATCTTATGACAAATAGCAGATTCAGCCACAAACTGCTGGCCGTAGCAAACTTACAGGATGAAGTTCTTTATTGTTTATGGTTTGTGGGTTGATGTATTCATGCCTTGTTTATTTGTGAAATGAACAAAAATCAGTAAGCAGGCATGAACAGAAATTTGGCCACGCCATCAATTGTACTTTTTTCCTCCAGTCTTCCAAGGACCTTACAAGGAAATTCGCTGAACTAGGTCTAAGCTGTAAGCTGCCTTTAGAAAAAAAAGTCATTAGAGGATGCACCAAATTGTGACATTATGCCCTTAAGCCAAAATAACACTGAATGAAGTTCCCACCTCGCATTAACCTCCTGAATAAGAGTCTTAAATTTGATAGCAAGCTATTGTTGTGGACAAGTGGCATTGGCCTACAGTAGAAGGCAATTACTCCACTATACTCTCACAATTTCAATAATATGTTAGTTTTTACTCTGTGTTTCATACAGTTAAAGGACATTTGCAAACAGATGTGCACATTAACGTAAATTGAACCTGAACTGCATATACAAGTTGTGTGTGATTGCAGGTATGCTTGAGAATATTATTAATTTAGCTCATGTAATTGACAGGCAAGAAAATATTGAAGTAGGTCACATTCTGTGTTACATGTTTGAGATGACAATGCATGATTCTGGATAGGAATGGTACATTAAAACGTCTAACAAAACAATAGACAAAAGACTATGTCTGATTTAAAATTTCTAATTTTAAATCTATTTTTTCAAGCTATCTATGAGAAACAGTATGATGTGATGAGTTATGTTTTATTATTAACATAGCTTTTGGGGTCAGTCTGATGTATTATACTGGGTGTAATTAAATATAAAAAATTAGTGATCTATGATTTAGTGAAAATCACTAATAATCATAATGCAGTTAATAAAAATATCAGTATGGGAATGCTTTCTTTAAGAATAAAGGAAAATAAAGAAGGGCTTTGTTATATATGAATAAGAAATAAAAATGCCCATGTATGATATAAAATAAAATTTTAATGTCTAGAATATTGGTACTAAATCAGCAGGATAAGATAATACTTAATACATAAAAGATTTTACTAATTTTCAAAACTCAATAGGAAAAGGTGATGTTTTAAGGCAAAATAAATGGTAGACTCATTTATAAAATTTTAATGTAAATTTATTTTTCTAGTCATATTATCAAGTGTTTTGTATGAAGGTCATTGAACATGTAGTCTAAGACAAAGGAAATAATTGCCTACTTTAATTTAAATAGTCTGTAAGTCTGATAATTTGGTGTTATAAAATAAAGGTATTTGCATGTAATATATTTGTTATTTATATCCTGAAAAACTCTGCCAAAAAAAAAACCTAACCAAAAAACAAATGAACAAAAATCTGTCCAGTTAACGTCCATGAAGTTTGTAGACTAGTGCTGTTAAAACTAATATTCTGAAAGGAAACTGAAGTTAGAGGTCCAGAAAGAACTATTATGAAGCTCTGAGATTTGCATTTGCTATCTGCTTGGCTCATCAGAGGTGAATGATGGTTTCCACTGCACTTAGTTACAAGCTAATCTAGATGCAGTTATTTGCATAAACAATTTGGTAAACATTGCTCTATACCTCTGTGTCGTAAACTTTTGGGGGAATAGAGACTGTTTTGTTGACTTCACTAAACCATATGTGGAATATATGGCTTTCTGTTATGACAGAAGATAGAAGACAAAGACGAATGATGTACAGATGACATTTTATCAAGTAGATAATGCCAACAAGAAGACAACGCATACTTGACTTATTATTTGAATTAAGAGCATTTAATTGAGTTATTTTGAAAAAAAGAAAATTTGTCAATGAACCCAGATTCATAATTAAGTCACCAACTTTGGATGGATATTTTATCCTCTCTTCTCACTACATTCTTATTCTTACCAAGTGGCAATGACTGTGTACTTGCAAGTTTATACATTGTTTTCACTTAGCAGTAGATCATTTCTCATGCTGCTTTTTATTGCTCAAAACAGTATTTTTATCTGGTGCTTTATCATTATATCAAGTAAACCATTCATTAAATATATTTTGAATGACTAACATGTGCCAGACATGCTGAAACTTGGATGTAAAATTGCCACAAGTTTATTTTTGACTGTTTTGAGTTTATGGTGTGGACAGAAAAATGGAATATGAAAAGTAAAAGTGATAAATGTGGGGAGCACTGAACAGTTCAGGAAGAGACATCTCTATCGAAATAGGGGCTATGGAGGATTTCCCCAAGAGGATGACTGGGCTGAATTTGGTTTACATTTGTAAGGATAGGAGCAGATGTACTAGATGTATTGTGATGATTGTTTCATTAGTTATATAAATGTTGGGTAACTATGTTGTATACGTAAAACTAATTTAATATTGTATGTTAACTATACTTTAGTAAAAGTTTATTAAAAATAAGGAGTAGGTAGGAATGATTCATGTAGAAACCGTGTGTGATAAAAGGTTGTATTCCTGAATAGTTCAGGGAGCAAAAGTGATAGGTGTTTACAGCAGTGAAGAGGGAGGCCAGAGAGGGCAGAGCTGCCAAAGGAACCAGGCACTGTATTTGAACAATGTCATTTGAACAAAGGCAGTGAAAGGCCTTGATGTGGTAATGGGTACACCAGTGTCGACTTTACAAAGTGAATGACTTGGGCATCAGCATAAAGATTGATTTGTAGCAGGAACATTTTAGAGGCAGAAGTATAAGGTTAGGAGGTTATTAAACTAGTCCAGTCTTGAAGTGCTAAAGATTTCAAGAGAGAAAATAAAAATGGGGATAAAAAAGAGAAGAAAGAGAAATTTCATGGGATGTGAGGAAACCTTGGTCACTAATTGGATGTGGGGAGCAGTGAAACCAGTGAAAGAGGAAGTTAGAAGAAATCTCATGATTCCAGCTTGTGAAATTGGGCAAGTGACAGTGTGTTTCACCAAGAGCAAAGAAAAAGGCAGAGCAACTATGGGAAAAGGGTATCATGAATTCAGTTTTGAAACAAAAAAAGGTATTTTTAAGGCTATAAAAATATACTACACATACAGAATATTACCCCTAATGAATGCAGACAGGCTGGGACACAGTGGTTCTAGATGGAGGACTCCTAGGCTCTTTGGAAAGTGAATGGGTTTCCATGACTCAGAGCTTCCATTTTGAAAATATTGAGAGCCTGACTTGTCTTGTATGGGCCATGCAAATATAGATGTCAGATGCTGAGATACACCTATGATCTTAGTAAGAACTGTGGTGGATTTTCGAGAAGCATTTGTGAACAGTGTTACTGAAGTATCAGAGGAAAAGTGCAGTGAGAGGTAGGAGCAGGTAGCTGAAGATATGCAGTGATTTAGGGAGCACTAGTGTTTCATGAGGACATGAGAATTTCATGAGCATGAGTGTTCAGAAAACTAAACGGGAAGTTGTGACCAAAGAGATGAAGAGAAAACTAGGAATCAAGTACCATAAAAGTAAAGACTTTAAACATCAACAGAAAAGAAGTAGTCCAATGTCAAATTTTGCATAAAAGTAAAAGAATGTAGAGATAATTAATAGGTCAAAGCTTCCTTAGTAAGTTAAATGGAGTGGAGGAGGCAAAAGTCACATTGCAATGGGCTGGGGAGTAACTGTAAAGTGAGAGAAACTGGAAAAATTTAATGTCAATTATTTTTTCAAAGGCATAGATTGTATCAGAAGTGGCAATTTAGTTAGTAGGAAGAAATAAAGGGAGGAATTTATGTTTTAGCTGGGGAGCTTTGAGCATTTTTGTTGTTGAGAAGAAAATTCCATGGATGTTGAAATCATCTAATATAATTTCAGTATTTGGGAAGATGATGAGCCAGCTGCCAAAGTCTTCAGCAAAAGTAGAAGAGTGACAATCAGAGTAAAAAGAACAGGTAGCAGGTATTATAGTTGAATGACATCATCTTTAAACGAAATGGCTCATTGGTGGCTGGAGAAAGGGCGGTATGGAAAAGCCAAGAAAGGACAATAAAAAATGTCCATCTGAAGTAAAAGAGAAATGCATCCTTCATGAAAACAAAATAAAAAACCCTCAGCAATATAGAAAGAACCAAGATATATATGATAAAGCAGTATGTGTTTTGTTAAGTAGATTCGCAGATAGAATACACTCTAAATCCCTCAGAAGCCAAAGGTTTTCTACGAGACCTAAACATAAGCAAAATGTAGTGGAAAGGATGTGAAGGTAATAAAGTAAAAGCCTACCTAAAAACCCTAAGATTATGTGAAATTTCCTTACTGTAAGAATGCCACAAGATTGTTCAAAATGGAATATGCCCAGTAAGGTTGTAGTGGTGGAATAGTGTGCCAATGTATGGGGTGTGGGAAAAGTCAGTTTACAGTTGTGAATATATGAAACCCTAGAGTCTATAATTATATTATTATTTATTCATTAGTGTATTATTTCCCATATGAACAACTGTAAACTTACTTTTGCTTCACACTGTATTTTGAAAATATATAAAGATAAGTATATAAACATAATTTTCATGATCAATCAGTTTTGATTCAAACCACTTTGAGTATATTTTCTTAGTTTATATATTCATGTATTTCACATTTATATTATATATATACTTATATATTTAACTATATAATATAAATATGTGATAAGTATATTTTAGGCAGTTTGAATTGAAACAGAATGGTCATGATTTGCCAGCTACTTAAATAAAGATTAATAGATCAGAGGTCAAGAAAACATATATGTGTGCATATATATATACACACATATATATATATGATATTTAATTATACTGAAGAAGGATAATTCTGTATTGCTTTCAAATAGGCTCACTGGGGTAGGTAAATAGTTATGTTTAAATATCACAAATAAAACTAATATTATAACAAATTTGATTCACTGACAGCCATTATCCGACCTAGGCAATCTTGAGTTGGCCTTAGTAGTCCTTCTGCTTAGAGGAGAGTGGTTCTGCTTTATTCAGAAGTAGGTTGTTTTTCCTCTGCACTTTCCCCAAGAGCGTGGCAACTGTAAGCCCAGCGGAGTTAGGTGCTGAGTATTTGGCGCCTCTGTATTTAGAAGCACAGGCAATCAAATTGAAATTCTCTGTAGATACAAAACCTTGACTGAAAGAAATAGTTTTTGGTCCAAATCGTTATTCAGTAATCCATTCTTTTAGATATTATGAAATTTCTTCCTGAATTAAACCAGCAGAGAGCTATTTCTGACCATGTATTACCTCTTCTCTATAGAATTACTACCTTGAGGGTCACTGTAAGGAATGGCTCTAATGAAACTCATTGTTGTGTTCACTATAAAGAGGATGTTGTCGATTAAATTCACAGTATCCTCTTGGAGATCAGAAATTTCTGTCAGGTGTAAGCATCAAGAATAGTGAACAGAATTTATCCTGCAGATTCTGTTTGTTTGCTCTTCGGGGCATTGAATTGACTAGGTTTCCTTTTAATAGTGTCTGCTAGAAAGCTTAGACTTACAGTTCTGGCTGCTCAGAGGAAGTATATAGGTTCTATCTTACACCCCATGCTTGCTTATTTCTTTTTTTTCCCCCTCAGTTAGTTTCAGTCTATTTTTCTGTTGTGTTTGTTCTTGTAAATAGGTGAGAATCTTCCCTCAGGATGGGTCAGGAAAGGGGGAAAGAGGAGACCAAGGGGAGATTATGTTATATGCAAAATACCATAATGCAGAGATTAGGAAAAACAGAATCTGCTCTCAGTTAATTTATAGGCTAGTATGGATAATTTATTGAAAAACTATAATATGAAGGAAAAACAGTATTTTTTCTAGAAAATAATATGACATGATAAGATGAAGTTATCATAAGAATGTTCGGAGTAATGCAATGCATTATTAATACACTGAAAACATCCATTTAATTGGTTCTCTTGCCAAGTTAAGATGTACAAAATCTACTTTCATGACAAAAAAAAACCTTGAGCTATATTAAGCACAGCATCTGTATATGACATGAAATGACATCAGTTTGATAATAGTATGAATAGTTATCCATTTCCATCAACCTTAAATAGCTTAAATTCCATTTGTAATTTTAATGTAGTTATTTATCACAGCACTTATTAATTTATATTTACAAATACTTTACACAATCTGTATAGAGTGCTTGAATTTCTCCTATAGCTGATATTATTGTATTTTTATTGTATATAAAATACCCAAATATTTCAAAAGCTATAGCTACAGATTTTTAAATTGCACTTTCAAGAGTAACTATTTAATTTTGTTCTTATTAAAACTAAGAAACTAAAAAGAATCCTAAAAGAGGTTCAGTCCCTGGAAATCAGAACAGGGAACATTTATACTTACAGATTTCACAGACCTTTTTGTTAGGTGTTATTTTTCAATATGTTTTAAGTGGAAATTTAACACAGGTGACCTTGGGTCGCAGGGAGCATTTGAACTCCCTGCAGCGCCATCTGCTTCATGCAGGGACCATGAGAGTGTTCGGAGGAAGGCATTTTCCTGTAGGAATGTTCCCTGGTTTTCCTCACCGTCCAGAAAGCGAAAGAGCCACCTCACAAAACAAATGCTTGGGGTGCCACACAAAACAAGATATCTTTGAACTCAAAACATTTCATAGCTGATGTTCATTTGGGGGAAGAGAGACCCATTGATACATGTGGCTGTGGAGATTGAGGGAGGTCTTGCAATTGACAGGTGGTGATGAATATCATCTTCACACAATATTGCATGGAGGCTGGTGTTCCTCAAACTGACCACCAAAGGAAACCAGGTCATATTTAATAATTAAATACGTGGAAGTGATTATATGCTTTCTTTTCCTGCACAAAGCTGAATGGTTATGTCATTATGCATTCCTGTGCTACAAGGACAGACTGTTGTTTAGCTATTCTGAAGCTTAAAATCTGACATGTAGACAGTAAACAACACACTGCTATTCAGACTCTGAAAAAAAATGCCATTTTTGTAAGAAGTTTAAGCTAATGCTTGGAATCTGACAGAAAGAATATGAAAGCTGGTTCTATTTAACCACCCTTCTGCATTATATTTCAGTGTAACCCGGGATTTATGATTTCTGTCAACTTTCTAATTCTTGTTTTTGGGTAATAGAGCGAGGGTTGGTAGTTAGAGAATGACACTGGAAGTTAGTGACATGAGACGGAGGCCTTTACCTCCTGGTTATAGAAGCAGAATTTTTTTCTAGTGACCCATCCACATTCTGCACTTCCACACTCTTTAAGCATTTCCAACCAGCCAAATTTTTCTATTATCAAAAATCAGTTAACTGCATGATTTACTTGGGCTGATCTCAGTAGCTTAAATCTCCCAGTAAAATGTATCCCTAACAGGAATGAATTGTTAAATTAGCTGAAATTGCACTTTTGAGAAACCGAAACAGGTGTGATTTGAATGCACATTTTACTTAGGTTTTAATGCCTGATAGAAAAAGAAACTCAAATAGCTAAAGAGTGTGTTCTCTTTGCAAATTTCCTGAACTTGCCCTGCAGTTTCAGATGTGTGGGCCTAATGTTTTGACTGTTTTGATGCCGTGATTTAAATGAAAGCCTCAGCCTCTTGGGCAATGACCACTGTCTATCTATTCAGACATAAGCAGCCTGTTTACCCTTAAAGTGTAAGATAACCATGTGCTCTAAATACACTGAGCAACTGATGTCAAAACCACACCTGCATGATATTCTGAGAAATCTAATAAACACTACTCAAACATTTCCATAACTGAATTGCATGCAGAATTTTTAACCAGGCTTATTTTATTTTCTGCATTCATCAAAATATTTTGGGTTCAGGCCTGGCCACGTTGCTCAGTTGGTTGAGGGTAGTCTCCTGCATCAATGGGTTGCAGGTTTGATCCCTAGTCAGGGCGCATGTGAGAGATAACTGATCATTGTTTCTCTCTCTCTCTTCCCCTCCTCTCTCTAGAATCAGTGAGCATATCCTTGGGTGAGGATCTAAATATATATATAATACAGGGTCCAGCAGAAGCAAGGCCTGCTTGAATATGGTTAGAATAATAATATGGATATAATAATTTATAATTTTAATTTTTAATTTGAACATTTCATCTAAAATGTCATATGGTGTCTTGAATGTGATATTGTTATGTTACAGAATTACATGCTTATGATTTTGTAATAAAACAGGGGCATTATTTGTGCCAGACCCTATATATATTCATATATATATATGTATTCCAAACAAATTCTGTCCAGTCAAAATTTTACAAAGTGAGTATTCATTTCTAAATAATATTGATTGTTTATGTTCCAACCTTTTATCATTTCAGGCCATGTTGTTAAGGAAAAATAATGAAGCAGTCTATGTTACCAAACATCTCAGTCTGTGTTATCCAACACCTCGATCAATATGCTAATTGCTATTCCTAACACAGCTTTCAAATGTTCTTGCTAATGATGAAACGCTTAACTTTTTTAACTTCATGTTTGTGGGCCCTTTTCTAATATTTATTTTGAATAGCTGTATGTTATTAAATTTTAATAGGTAAATACTCAGAAAACACTAAATTTATAGTTTTATTTTTTAATTCACTTTTTAATTGTTGTTCAAGTACATTTGTCTCCATTTTCTCCCCACCACAAATTTTTTAACTTGTTACAAGTATGGTTTTTTATGTGTTCAATGTCTCTCACTGTCTAGAACAGCATTTCTCAAATTGTGGTCTTCAAGTCCCTTTGCGGGGTAAGAGGCAGGTTCTGTAACATCAGACTATTTTCAAATAATACTAAGATATTTGCCTTGTTGACTGAGTTGACATTTGCCCTCACAGTGCCAAAGCAATGGTGGTCAAAATGGATGCCTTAGTATGAATGAAGTTAACAGCATAGATAGTATTAATACTCATGGTATTCCTCACTGCCAGGCACTTTCATGGCCCACTTTAATGAAGAACTTACTAGGTGATGCAGTAAATGTTAAGTGTAGTAAATCTCAACACTTGCATACTTGTCTTTCAGTGTTCTCTGATGAAATATGAAACACACATAGAACACTTCTGCTGAACACCAAAGTCAGCATCTCCAGGAAAAGCACTTGTCTGATTAAAGTTGTAAAATGATCTAGTCACTTATTTATGGTACATTATTTTTGTACAACTGACAAACTGCAGTTATTCATACTCATCTATTTGACATTCATTATCTTGGAAATGAACAAAATGCACCCGTATAGTATTTGTTGCCAAAAAAACTGTTGAGCTTTCAAATGAAAATTTAAATTTTAGAAAGCTTTTACATGCCACTGTGAGCTTGACAGCTCCCCACAACTTAAGAGTTTTCTAAGATATAGGATATTAACAAATGTGATTTTTGATATTACATAATGAACATATCAATATGTGGAAGATCTGCATAGCTCAATGAACTAATATTTTCAAAATAATCAATGAATTACCAGTAGATTTCTATTTATTTAAGTATGTATTTATTTATGTTTATTCTATTACAGTTGTCTTCATTTTCCCCATTTGCCCTCCTCCACCCAGCCTACCCCCTGCTTACACAATCAGTCCCCACACCACTGTCCATGTCTGTGGGTCATTCATCAGGTTCTTTGACTAATCCCCTGCCCTTCTTTCCACAGCTCCCCTTCCCCCCTTTCCTCTGGCAGCTGCCTGGCTGTACTTTGTTTCCATGTCTCTGGTTCTGTTGTGCTCATTAGTTTATTTTGTTCATTAAATTCCTCTTATAAGTGATATCACATGGTATTTTTCTTTTACTAACTGTCTTATTTCACTTAGTCTCCGTGCTGTTGCAAAGGGTAGGTAGGAATTCCTTCTTTCTTTCTGCTGCATGGTATTCCAGTGTTAATGTACCACTGTTTTTTAATCCTCTGCTGATGGACACCTGGGCTCTTTCTAGCACTTGGTTATTGTCTGTAGTGCTGCTATGAACTTATTACTAGGGCTGTATTTTCTATGTTTTGTTATCATTATTGCTTTAAAAATACTTCAAAGCATATATTGAAATGAAATCAGTATTCTAGGATTTGAGACTATGTGTATAGAACGCATGTGTTCTGTCTGATTTAGTGATTGAGTACTGGCAAAATATATATAGTTAACTCTTGAGTTCTGAAACTTTAACACTGGAAAGGTTTTATTAAAATGATGTTGAATGCAATATTTGAACTAGGTTGATTAATTCAGATTAATTGATACTTATTATAAATCAGGTTTGACCAATTCTTATTTATTTATAGAAATCTCCAGAAAATGCAAAGGTAACTGAATGGAATCCTCAGTATAATTCTTAACCTCTATTTTTTCATAAAATCAAGAAATGATTCCTGCCAACTCTTGCTTACAGCAACATTTCACGGCAATTTAAGTGCAGCTTAATGAGAACTAAATATTATAGTTACATCATATGAGTAGGAAGGCTGTTAGTGAAGGAGAGGTCATAGACCCTGTGAAAAAAGTTGGAAAATTACAAGACAGGACATAGACTTTTAATTTATTATGTAGAGCTAAATCTTAATAGAATGTGTCGCCAGTATTCTTGGCCCATACACACAGGTAATTGTCATTTGTCCCTCTGCCCACGTGATGGCTTAAGTATGAAATCGAATTTAAGTACAGGAAATGGGCAAAATGTTTATACTTTTAATAAATAAACTTTCTGTGTCCTAAAGGCTCTCCTTAGTAGAAATTTGCTTTTCTGTAGTCTTTAGTAGTTGATCATTTAACTACACTATTTTTTTAATACAATTCCATTTCTCTTTCTACACCCTATTCTCTTAAACTTCTCCGTACCTTGTGGTTCAAATAATGCTCTTTTAGATCTTATATCTAGCCAGGACTAGAACAGCTTATATATATATTTGTTTTAGAAATATTTTGGGAGGATTTTTCACATAAATGGTAAATAAAATAGTTTTTCTAAAGCTACATATTTTGGGGACTTAGTGATTATTTTCTTTCCTTTTGGGCAGTCTAGAAAAGGTGAGATCACTTAGGGTGGTTTTTTACAAGGTATAGTGAAAAATCAAATGAATAGGAATTTGGAAAGCTAGGAGTACTGTGCATGGAGAGGAAATATTATGTTACTTACGGAGGTCTTGGAAATGTTATTCAAGTCCCTAAAACTCTGAGTGGTAGCTGAAGACTCAAGCTCCTTACAAAAGAGAAACAATTCATTTAATATGCTTCTATCACTGGAGCCAGACCCAGGGAGAGGTACTAAGTCAGAATTTTGTCCTGTGAACAAATGAGTCAACTGGGGGGGAATGAATCCCAAGTCTGGAATCAAAGCATCTGGCTTTCTTGATGGACAGGGATTTGAGACAAATAATCTTGTTATTGATCTAAGTACTGTGGTTAAAGGGGGCCATCAAGGATTTAAATTAGCAAAATTCTACTTGTTTAAGGTAAGCCTGAGATTCAAATTAAATAAATATAGTGTGTATATATACACACACACATATATATAATTTTAAGGTGAAATAAGAAATACTTGTAATGGTTTTCCATACAGGAATTTTTTAATTGAATGGTACATATTATTTATCTATCAATAAGGTGGGAGAGAAAAAAATATGAGAAGTACAAGGGAATGTGTATGAGTACAAGTTGAAGTATTTATTTCAATTCAAGAAAATATAATTGAATACCTTATATGTGCCAAGCCCTGCTCTGAGGTTGGGATACAAAGATGTGTAAGGAATTTTAATCTGATATAAGTGACATGCTGGTATTACTTTTGGGAGAAGATGTTTCCCTCCTGGTTATTTTGAGTCACTAAAGTGGAAGTTCACTTGCGCAGGAGAACGAGGGTGGGCAGCTCTCCTGCAGACTGTATTCCAAAGCTTTCCTCTCTTGAATCACTTTTGTGGATTATAGCTATCCTTTAAGGCACTCTAAATCCTGACAACTTTCAAAAGACAGAGTTTAGGCTATTTGTTGTAATATAGCTACTGCTATTCTCTGATTACAGAACTACTACCCCTATTCTAGTAGGTTTCTTTTCTGAATCAAGGACCATCTGTTAGAAGTTTTCTGGATAGCTTAGTTTAATAACCACCCAAAGATAGTGTAAGTGTTTAAAAGCCTGCTTATTCTCACTCCCAGATAGATATTGTTTAAATGAGAAAATATGTCTTAAAATTAATACTAATTGTGATAAACTAAATGACAGTCCCCAAAGGAATCCATATATTCTAATCAGCAGAATGTAGTTTTACATGGCAAAATGCACTTTGCAAGTATGATCACATTAACGACTTTGTGTTGGTGAGATTATCCTGGATTATATGGATGGGCTCTAAATGTAACCACAAGTGTTTCTATAAGAGAGAGGCTGAGGAAGAATTGACAAATGAAGGGAAAAGGTGATGTGACGATGGAAGCAGAGGGAAGAAATGTAATGTGATACACTCACCAAGGGATTCAGCTGGCCTCTGAGAACTGGAAAAGACAAGGCAAGGAATTATTTTCCCAAAGCCGCCAAATGGGACGAGTTCTACTGACGTATTGAATATAGCCCATAAGACTTATGTTTGATTTCTGACTTTCAGAAGTACACAAAAGTAAATTCATGTTATTTTAAGACACTAAGTTTGTTAATTGTTATAGCATCTTTAACATATTAATACAATAATGTCCAATAAAATTCATTAGGTGGTGTTGAAGATTTTACATATTTCTTGCCAGTCATTTATTTCCTCAACAGAGGAATTAGATGACACAATCTTCTACAACAGAAATGCACACATGTGGCAAATTATTTATTACTATAATCAGTTTCCACATCTTTGCTTTCAATCACATAGACCACAGAGTATATCTGACCCACCAATGTACAACTGCTACCCATCCTAAATTAATCACCTGGCTGCTGTCATTTCATGTTGCAGAATCTAATCAGAAGGTCTTTGTTCTTCTGAAAAGGTAAATCACTTCTATTATGCATACTGATTACTAAAAATTATCATATCACAATTAGATGTCATCATTCAGTGACAAAAAGGAAAATAGTGTAAGGTTCTCAGTCCATGAACCTACTTCATTTAAATAATGAACTTTCAGGAACTAAACTACCTTTCCAGTTGGAAGTAAGCCCAGGGCTTCCATAAATGCAAGTTTTATTTTAGAACTCTTTGTTCCATTTCTTGATTTTTTTCAGTATTATTCAATGTAATTGACTTAAAATATTGTATACGTTTAATGTGTAAAACATAAAGATTTCATATGGGTATACATTATGAAATGATTAGCATCATAAGTTTAATCAACATCCATTACCTCATATAGTTACAAGTGTTTTCTTTCCAAGATGATAACTTTCAAGATCTATTCCATAGATCTTTAAACATCTAACTATAATCATCTCCATTTTCTATTCTTTATTCTGGCAATAATTTGGAAAAATTCTGACACAGACAGTTTAGTAGAGAGAAAATTCATTACTCTTAGAATAATAAAAGTAGCACACAAGTTCCTGCTCCTTTTACTAAAGACTTGACCCTAAAAAAGCATTGTTTGTATTTTAAATACATAACTTATACTAGATCTTGAAAGGCCCCTCAGATTCCACATTGCATAATTTTGTGGAAAACTCTTTATACTAGTGAGGTTTGACTTACGAGAATCATAACGATTTGCACTAAAATATCAATGGGCCTAATATTTTCCTTTTTCTAAATTGAAATGCTTACTGTTTACGAAAACATTAGTTCTTTTCTGAATTCCTAAATTAAACTTATTTTAAATGTTATTTTAGAATACATGGAGTTTAAATTTCAATTGTCTTCAGCCATTTTATGAATATAAAGTACAAAATATTAAATTCATGATCCGTCCAGTTTTGTACTGCTGTGGGTTGAAGGCAGACATTTGTTGAGGAAATTCTGAAGCTTCCAGCATTTTCATGGTTTTCTTAAGGGAGAGGGAAAACATACCAATAGACTACTGAGAACTGTGGCAAATCAGACTGCATCATGGAAATACAGTCACCCACTTTGGGAAATATACACAAATAATATTATAAAACTCTTAAGATCAATAATAAGGAAGCAATTTAAAGAGTTTCGAATTACAGAAAATGTTTTGCTTCTTTGACATACTTTTAGGAAAGGGAAGTCGCTATAAACAGCACTATTATCAAGAAGATAATACATCCAGTGTTTAGAGAAGCTTCTCCCAATTCCTTTCAGGTAGTCTAAGAACAAACCCTCAGATAAGTGAGCATTTCAAATCTGTGGAAAAAGTGTTACACCTATGTTTTATAAAGCTATAAGAGGCTCAGAATTACTTACTTCAAGAAGTAGCAATTTCTGTTAGCAAGATGCATGAAAAGTGTTAGCCTCATGGGAATCCATTTGTGACAACAGACCAGGAAGCAGCCCCCGCTCTGATAGTAAAAAAGTGACAGATAATATGGAAGTAATCAGTCTGAAAGGTATAGAATATTTAAACCATGAAATGCTTTAAAAGCCATAAGTGAGATCTTAAAATCAATATAGGATGTTACTGAAAGTCAGAGTAATGACTTACAAATAGGAATACTCTACTGGTCCCAGAAAGGTTTTGTAAAATGACTACATATGTGTATTTTGAAAAGAAAGCATAATTGTGAGATCGGTGTTATTTAAAAAAGAATTATGCTGGTATTTGCTAATAAAGTGATTTAAAAGATATTTTCTAGCATATTAGTCTGTATTTAAGACCATCCTGAAGTATTTTGATGAGAACAAAACCAAAGCAAGTCTGCAGAAAACATAGAACCTAACCTAATAACTGCTTAGGCCCAGAAAGATTTCATTGGTTTTATTAGTAATTCGCTTAACATAGAAATGTAATGTACTGCAAGAAATGTAATTGCTTGCAACTAAAAAACTCAGAGACAGTGAATCACATTTGCCAATTGTTTGAAAAGTCAAAGGCAGAAGTGTTTCTTGGTTTAAATTAGAAGATCAACCACAGAAATTAAAAGTTATGTGAGAGGAAAGAAAGAAGGCTGTATTCTGGTACTCTTTGGAGCACCTTTTTTTTCTTCAACTTTAAATAAAGAAAGAAGCATTTCTAGACATGTTTAAAAACCAAATAAGGTACCTGGCCATCATACTGGGTTGTTTGAACCAACCTTTAAAAAAATCCTATGTAGACCACTGGTGACCCAATATATTATGGATAGAAAGTTTTAACCTATCTTTCTCCTTACTAGGGTAAGATGTTTACATTTTTTTCATAGAAATAGATCTCATGAGCTTAGGCTAGATAATTTTGCTGCCAACTTGGTACCAGGTATTATGGTAGGAGCAGGGTGTCTGGGAAATGTAGTTTATTCTTGTCTCCAGTTCCACTCTTAGAAAGCAAAATCACAAATGCCGTCATGGAGTCATTTTTCCCTGACTATAACTCCAGCTCCTGCCAGAGTCTTTCAACTCCATACCACCCTAAACAATTCACTACTCTGGCTTTTTGGATAAGAATGGGTAAAGGAAAGAAGATGTCTTGTTAAAAAAATTGTCTTTAAAGATGCTTTGGATCATTCTAGAAGTGGGAAAGAAGAATTAAAATCATAAATAGAATATTCAACATTACTTCCTTGCTTTTGCATGCCCAGGAATATTTGATATCTGAGAGATTTTCACCCCTGTATGGGTGATACTTCCACATATATTACAGATTACTTAAAAGTAAAAGGTTTTCTAGATGACCAAACATCATCAATATTTCCAGATGAACTGCATGCCCAAGGATAACCATTGTCACTTGCTTCTTTCACCAAAGATTTCTTTTGAAATATTGTGACCATTTTTAGTAAAACTTCCCCATCTTACATAGAAAGAATCCCTGATAAAAAGCTTTTTAAATGGCTCATTGTATGTACAACTAAGCATAGATCATCAACCTTTCCTTCAGTTACCCACCATGAAATCCCCCCAGCGCTTGGGGAATTTCATGCTTCTGCATCCTTTCCGCGTCTGGGGCTGCTAGTCCCTGCCTCTGGCCTTCGTGTAGACACTAGCTCTGTCCGTAGGCTCCATCTCTGCATTTCACCCACAATACAGATTTCCCTCTTGTCAGGGTCTCACAGGAGAAGTCAACCATCAAGCCTCTCCCATGAAGTATTTGACAAAACTTGCTGGAGATCTAATATTTGAGAGAATGAGTTTAAAGAACACTATTGATATTTGTGCTCTTAAGAATTTTTTTTTTCATTTTAAATTGGATCACCAGAAAGCAAGGCACTTGGAATTTCCTAGATTACTGTCTATTTTTGGTTTGATTGATTTACTTCTTATTTTTTCCTTCTCCTTACTCTGGGTGAAATTTTTCTTCATTATTCTAGCTTTTTTAAATGAAAACTTAGATCAGTGATTTTAAAACTATAGTTCCTCTAATATAAGCAGGTGATACTATCAAGTGTTATCTAAGCATAACTTTAGATACATCACACAGATTTTATCCTTTCCTTTTTGTTCTGATGTATTTTCAAATTTATCAAGTGATTACACCAATGTTTGAGGATTTTCTAATTATTTCGTGTCATTTGTTTATAATTAAATCTATAATGGTCAGAGAACATATTCTGTACAAATTCATTTTTTAATTACTGAGACATTATACCACAGCATTTTTTCTATTTAGTGGAAGTTCACTGTGCATTTGAAAAGAATATGTGTTATATTATACCTCTGTTAAAAGCGTAATTCTATAAATCTCAATGTTGTTATTCAAAACTTCTATAAACTTTGAGGGTTTTTTTTGTTTTGGTCTAGTTATTCTATGGATTACTAATGCAAAGGTGTTAAAATCTTCAACTATGTTTGTAGATTTTTCTAGTTCCTTTTAGTTCTCTCAGCTTTTGTATTATATGTTTGAAATTCTAACAGATTCATACAAATTCATGATGGCTGTATCTTCCTTATCATTTGACCCTTTAATCTTTCTGAAATGTCCTTCTTTATTCCTGATAATTCTTTATCTTGGTGTGTACTTTGTCTGATATTAATAGAGCCATACTGATTTTTCTTGTCATCTGCATAGTGTATGTTTTTCTGCCCTTTTACCTTGCCTCTATCTTTCTATTCAAAGTTTATCTCAGTGTAACAAACTACTTTTTAATCGGAGTGCTCACTTCATATAGGTTACTCGTATTTTTCATATTTACATATTTTTACTGTTTTGTGTTGGTTCCCTTTATTTTGCTCATTATTTCCATCTTTTCCTTAATTCCTCAAATGTTTTTAGTAATAGCTGCTTTAAAGTCTTTCTTTTTACAATCATTCAAAGTCATCTTGGAATCTATACCTATGGAATAACTTTTATCTTTTCTCTGAGCCGTAATTTCTGATGGATTGATGGACTTTATACAAATTCTGGACACTCTTATCTTTTTTTTAATCACATTAATTTTTGTTTGCCCTAGTACAGGGTGTCCTCCAAGAAAAAACACATGTCAATGAAGATCTCTCTTCATCTCCTCTTCTATCTACTTTTGGTTACTCTTTAGTTCCTTCAGTATTTGATGTTTATATTGGGCTCACAGATTATAATTGCTTTCTTCAAGAAGCTATGCTGCTGTTAACCAGAAACAGAACTCATTTCCATTATATTTTTCAATTTTTCCATGAAATGGTTATTTTGTAAAGGCACAAGATTTTCAAAAATAATGAAGTTAAATACCATATCTTTTCTATGATCATATAGGGTGGTACAAAATTATTCCAGATGATTTGGAAAGTACAAGAGAATAAAATCATCTTTCCATCCAATGTTTTAAATACACACTACACATATATATTGTTTACAAATTATATATAATACTTGATACATTATTCTCAATTTTGCTTTGTTGTAGTTTAAACTCACCTATCCTTATGTTATTAGTCTTCAGAATTATTATTTTAAAATTTAATTCATAAATATATGATATTTTCTCTTTTCTTATTTTTATATTTTTATGTGACTTCCAAGTGATATTCTTCTTATAAAATACTGTGATAATTTTTTTCTGGTAAATGTCTATTTCGCTTCTCTTTATTTCTTCATTATTACCAGCAAGAAAATTACAGGTTCAAAATACTTAAATCTTTATAGTTTAGTTATAAACACTTGGTTAGAATTTTTAAAGAAACAAGCATAGAAATCTGAGATTCATAAATATAAACAGACATAGATGTAACTGGTATAGATTTAAACTTAGTTAGAAATTTCCTCCCTTGGTATTTTTCTTTGACTGTAATATATTTTTAATTTATTTTTTCTAAATTAATATACTTCTATAAATCAAGAGTTTAAATTGTACACTAGGGATAAGTATCTCCTGTCCCACTCTTCCATACCCCTTACTGCCCCTCGCTAGAAGCAGCTACTTTACAATCTTTTCAGGTATTTACCATCATATTTCTATATAAGAGCCTCCTACTATACTTTCTTATTTTCATTTCTGTATCAAACTACTGTGCCAATATAATTATACCCCAAAACTTGTTCGATGTATGTAGCAAGAAAACTTTTCCTTTCTCTTTTTCTTGGAGTTATTGGGTTGGTTAGAAAGTTCAGGATTTTTCCACCCCATAAGATGGCTCTGGTAATGCTTGTCTTCAACTTCATTTGAAACAATTTTGTTAGATTGTATTGTGACAGCTGTTATATCAGCATGCATTAAAAAAGTAAACATCACCCCGGCTGGTATAGCTCAGTGGATTGAGCGCAGGCTGTGAACCAAAAGGTGGCTGGTTCATTTCCCACTCAGGGCACATGCATTGGTTGCAGGCCAGGTCCCCAGTGGGGGCCATGTGAGAGGCAACTACACACTGATGTTTCTCCCCCTCTCTTTCTCCCTTTCTTCCCTTCTCTCTAAAATAAATAAAATGAAAAAAGTTAACATCAAAATTGGTAAATTTTGTACAGCCATTTTAATATTAAAGATGGAAGAAAATAAGCAACCTGTTTGGCGTTTATGATTTATTATTTCAAGAAAGGTAAAAACATAACTGAAGTACAGAAAAATATTTGTGCAGTGTATAGAGATGGTGCTGTGACTGACTGAACATGTCAAAGGTGGTTTGAGAAGTTTTGTGCTGGAGATTCCTCCCTGAATGATGCTCCATGGTCGAGTAGATCTGTTGAAGTTGAGAGCGATCAAATCAAGAGACTGAGAACAATCAACATTATACCACATGGGAGATAGCTGACATACTCAAAATATCCATATCAATAAAGTCATTGGTGAAAACAGCCCTGGCTGGTGTAGCTCAGTAGATTGAGTGTGGGCCCTCGAACCAAAGAATTGTGGTTCGATTCCCAGTCAGGGCACATGCCTGGGTTGCAGGCCAGTTCCCAGCAGGGGACATGTGAGAAACAACCATACATTGATATTTCTCTCCCTCTCTCCTTCTCTTCCCTTCTAAAAGATAAATAAATAAATAAAATATTTTAAAAAATAAAGTTATTGGTGAAACAAAAACATGTCTTTTGTGTTATGAAAAAAACCATACAGACTTTTTGGCCAACCCAATAATAATTGCCTCCTTTTCATGGGGGGCCTAGTTTTTCATCACCAAAAACAGATTCAAATCTGTGATTTTTTTTTCTTTTATGATGCCTTCCTGCAGTCCCTCTCCTGCCCCATGCGTCTTGTTGCCTCTTATTTTCACTGCTTAGCCATTGTTTTGTATCCACCTTTCATTCTTTGCATTGTCTCTGCATGTGTTGGAGCCGCTGCTTCCTGGGACCAACTTTCTGAACTGACTGTATCCACTTTTTTATTGCGGTTTGTTCGGAGATGTATATTCTCTATATGTGTCCTGAGAAAATTTGAGGGTATATCCATTAACTGTTGCTGTGTAACAGTTCACACCAACACTTAGTGGCTTAAAACAACAATTGGTTTTCAGTTCAGTTCTGTGGAGTAGCTGTTTTGGTTCTCATTGTGCTAAGTTGGTCAGGTCTGGAGAGTCTAAGGTGGCCTCACTCCCATCTTAGAGATGTTCATTGGGATGGCTGAGATGGCTGGAGCCTCACGCCGTTCACACAGTCCCCCATCATGGGAGGCTGGCCTCAGCTTCTTCATGGTGATCTCTGGGCTTGAAGTGGCAGGAGTGCGCAAGCACCAGTACAGAGCCAGTTTTTTTTTGTTTTTAATTAATTTATTTAATTGTTGTTCAAGTACAGTTTTCTGACTTTTACTCCCATCCCAGCCCAACCCCCTAGTGCTCCCCACCTCCCTCCCATTTCCACCCACCTAAGTTTTTGTCCATGTGTCCTTTATACTAGTTACTGTAAGCTCTTCCCCTTTTCCCCTGAAACTCCCTCCCCTCTCCCCTTTGGTCACTGTCAGCCTGTTCTCTATTTCAGTCTCTTTGGTTATATTTTGCTTGATTGCTTGTTTTGTTGTTTAGGTTCCTGTTAAAGGTGAGATCATATGGTATTTGTCTTTCATTGCCTGGTTTATTTCACTCAGCATAATGCTTTCCAGTTCCATCCATGCACAGCCAGTTTTTGAGTCTTACTGGGTGGACAAAGAAATGCCGTATTTTGATTGGAGAAACTGCAAAATATTATGACTATTTTTTAAAAGCTATTCACCCTGCATATTTGAAAATGATTTTAGTTTATTCTCTATCTTGATTTGATAATTCAGTATGGAATTCTAGATTAGCAGGAATTCACCCTCATAATTTTGGGACATTATTTTCTGGCTTCTGTTGTCTTCTTCTGACCACTAAGAATTCTGATGCCATTTCAGTTACTGATACTTTGCATATATTTAACTTTCCTCTCCTTCCTCTTCCTCTCTGAAAATATTTAGATTTTTCACTTTAATCCCTACTGTTGTGAAATTGAACAATTATCTTTTTTTGGTGTGGGCCTGTGTTCATTAATTAAGTCTAATACCAGGTGGGTGTTTTAAATCTTGAGACATGTTCATAGCAGCACAATTCACCATGAAACAACTTTCACCTAGAAAGTGTGAAAGAGTTGTTTCACATTCACCTAGAAACAACTTAGGTGTCCATCAGTGAATGAGTGGATTAAAAAATGATGGTATACTTACACAGTGGAATACTATGCAGCAGAAAGAAAGAAGGAGCTCCTGCTCTCTGTGACAGCGTGGATGGAACTGGAGAGCATTATGCTAAGTGAAGTAAGCCAGGCCGTGAGAAACAAATACAATATGATCTCACCAATAACCAACACCTAATCAACAAAACAGACAGGCATGCAAAATATAACCAGAGACATTGAAATTAAGAACAAACGGGCAGTAGCCAGAGGGGAGGTGATGGGATAATGGAGGAAAGAAGGGAACAGGTTGTGAAGGAACATGTATAAAGGACCTAAGGACAAAACCAAAGGGGAGAAGGGTTGAGGGTGGGAGATGGGGGTGGGTGGGACAGGGGAAAGTGGTGGCAGGAAAATGGAGAAAACTGTACTTGAATACCAATAAAAACAAATAAATAAAATCATAAGACATGTGCCAGTAGTGTAGAAATTTTTTTCTTCAATTTTATAGATAACTTCCTTTTACTGTGCTCCCATTCCTTTCTCATTTTTTCTTGTTTAAGGAATATGGATGTTCACCTCAATAGTGATACTGCTATTGATACTAATTGTGATATTTGAGTGCTTATTTTCTACCAAGCATAATTCTAAGTGCCTAGACTAGCTCACTTAACTACATTACCTGGGCATTCACTGTAGGGTATTTAGTGGGGCATTATCATCATTATTATCTCAATTTGATAGATATGAAAATAAATGACAAGTTTTTAAAGATGAGATGATTACTTTCTTTTATTGACTATTTTCTTTTCTATTTTCTACATTTTTGTTCTACTTTCTGAGAGATGCCTTCAACTTTCTCAACCCTTTTTGGATTTGAAGAAATATTCTCATTTAATTTGTTTTTTTTTTTTTATCATTTCTTGTCTTGAGAATATTAACTGCAAATTTGTTTTTTTATTTTCTGTTTTGTGCAAATTCTCTTTTACTCAGGATTTACCCTGTTTGTTTAGTTTCCTTTTTGTGTTATTTAAAAATATCTGGTAATTTTCAGCTGTCTGGTGGTGAAAGGTATGAAAATAATCTTTAAAGGCTGTGGGTATGGTTTGTCAACTGGTGGTTTTTAGCGTTCAGTGTTAGAGATATTCAGTAGTCTCTGGTTCATGGCAATTCTGAAATATTGAAATCTTGCTAGGCAGTCATCACAGGATTTCCCAAACTGGGGATGTGGTGAAGGGGCGAACCTGCTCCTAGATATCAGCTCCTAGATAAGACCTGATGGGCCCCCCAGGAGGAGTATTTTATTCATTGTTCTTTGAGGTTTTAAGAGTTTTGTCTGGTTTTCAAGATATTTCTTAGCCATGTCTTAAGTGGCTGTGTAAAATGTGCTCTCACTGTGGCTAGAAAGCTGTCTTAATTAAGGTCTTGCCCGTGGAAAATTAGAAGTCCAAAGACTGATAAGGCTCGTATAAAAGACTTGGCATATATATATTTGTTGTGACCCTCAAAAGCCCAATAGACTTTCTATCTGGTCCTACTGCTCTATTTGATTCCCATTACTCACACCCATAATAGTTTGGTCTGAGTCATTCTCAAACACTTATTTCTTTGTTTTCACATTCCATGCCCTTCTAGATTTAAGTAAGGTGATCTCGAGGCTGTCCCATTCAAGAGAGAAAGTCTCAGTCTTTTTTAAAAAATATATATTTTATTAATTATGCCTTACAGTTGTTCTATTTCCCCCCTTCCTTCCCCTCCACTCTGCACACCCCCTCCCCCACCATTTCCCCCCTTTAGTTTATGACCACGTGTCTCAAGTTCTTTGGGTTCTATATTTCCCATATTATTCTTGCCCTCCCCCCTATCTATTTTCTACCTACCATCTATGCTACTTATTTTCTGTACCTTCTCCCCCCCTTCTCCTTCTCCCAATCCCCTGTTGCTAACCCTCCATGTGATTTTCATTTCTATGGTTCTGCTCCTGATCTAGCTGTCCTCTTAGTTTGCTTTTGTTTTAGGTGTGGTTCTTAATAACTGTGAGTTAGCTGTCCTTTCACTGTTCATCTTTTTTATCTTCTTTTTCTTAGGTAAGTCCCTTTAACCTTTCATATAATAAGGGCTTGGTGATGATGACTCCTTGAATTTGATCTTATCTGAGAAGCACTTTATCTGTTCTTCCATTCTAAATGAAAGCTTTGCTGGATAGAGCAATCTTGGATGTAGGTCTTTGGTTTTCAGGACTTGGAATACCTCTTTCCAGCCCCTTCTTGCCTGTAAGGTCTCTTTTGAGAAATCCACTGATAGTCTGATGGGAACTTCTTTGTAGGTGACTGTCCCCTTCTCTCTTGCTGCTTCTAGGATTCTCTCCTTCATTTGAATCTTGGCTAATATAATGATGATGTGCCTTGGTGTTTTCCTTCTTTGGGACTCTCTGAGCTTCCTGGATTTCCTGGAAGTCTATTTCCTTTGCCAGATTGGGGAAGTTCTCCTTATTTGTTCAAATATGTTTTTCACTTGTGGCTGTTCCTCTTCCCCTTCTGGTACCCCTATAATTCTGATGCTGGAACGTTTAAAGATGTACTGAAGGTTCCTAAGCCTCTCTTCCTTTTTTTGAATTCTTGTTTCTTTATTCTTTTCTGTTTGGTCATTTTTTTCCTGCTTCTGGTCCACTCCTTTGATTTGAGTCCCAGTTTCCTTTCCATTACTATTGGTTTCCTGTGTATTTCCCTTCATTTCAATTAGTTTAGCTTCCATATGTTCCTCTAATTTGTGACTAAAATCAACCAGTTCTATGAGCATCCTGATCACCAGTGTTTTGAACTGTGCATCTCAAAGTTTGGCTATTTCTTCATCACTTAGATTTATCAGCTCTGGGGCTCTGAGTTGTTCTTGAGCCATGTTGTGATCTGTTCGTGCCTGTTACTTATGAGGAGCAGAGCCTTAGTTGTTCACCAGGGCGGGGCCACCCAGGTCGCTGGTTTGTGATGCTGTATGTGGGGCCGGGGTCAGAGAGGGACAATGGCGGTTCCCTCTGCAGCTTCCCGCAGTTGGGGCCTGCGTGGTCCGTCTTACCACCGCTAGCTCCTTAACCAGTTTATCTTCATGGGAATGTGTGACCACGGTCCACCCTCAATGGGTCCGCTGGCTTCTCCACACCTGGGATCCACCCACGGCTGCTGGCGCATCTGGGTCGCGCGCCCGGGCGGGTTCGGTGGCTCTTTCCTGCCGGACCCCGCTCTGCTGCTACCTCTGCCCCTCTTATCTGTTTGGCTGAAGGGTTCGTTGTTGTCAGACTTCCGTGTAGTTCAATTTTCTGTGGTTTGGCTGCATTTTTGTTGCTAAAACTTTGTTGTTTTTACACTTGGTTGTGTGAGAAGGCAGAGTGCTTCCACCTAGGCCTCCATCTTGGCGGAAGTGAGAAAGTCTCAGTCTTAGTTCTACTTCTTTCCTGAGGCATTTTCATTGGTGATGGTTTAACATAGGTGAAGAGGCCACTCTCTTAATCTGATCTTTGCCTCTGAGGAGGTAAAGGCTTTGTCTTTAGAGGGCTTTTTCAATTTTGTCTCTTAACTGTTTATGGTTTATGACTCTATGACTTTCCCAAATTTCTTTTTTTAGAGTGAGATATGTCTTGGTAAGTCATCTTGTTGTAATACTTTGCCAATCAGCACACACTCTTACAGTTCCACTTTCCAAAGTTTAGCGCCCTGCCGGAGCTCGTTGCTCACAGAGTCAGCACTGTGAGTTATCAGAGGCAACAGCAGTTTCAAACATTGTGCGACTTACCAAATCAAAACCTCTCAGCCTCCACAGACTACTCATCAAATGTCACCTATTTCGCTTTAGTTTAGTTTTTATTTGCTTTTTTGGTTGTGTTTTAACATGGTCACCGGTGTCTTATATCAGTTACCAGTATTGATGAGGATAGATTAGGCTCTCCACGGGTAACAGCTTCTGAATGTCAGTGGTTTACAGATACAGATGTTGATTTCTAAGTCACAGAAGTTCACTGAGTCTCTGGTTCTCCCGGGCAGTTCACTTCCACAAAGTAACAAAGGACTCTAGTTCATCTTTATCTCAGTTCCACCATCTCAAGCAAAGGCTTTGGTGGTCTCCTTGCAAGGGAAGAAAAAGCTGGAGGATCAAACAGCATCTGTCAAATGTCTTGGTGTCAAACTAATTTGTGTTTTTTCATGCAGAGTTGACTCATGGCCTTTCCAAACTTTAGTAGGACTGAGAAGTGTGGGGGAGCCCATGGATATTTGATAAGAAGTCAATGTCTCCTACAAACATTAAAATTCTAAAAAGTGTTTGGAATGCTAGGTCAACTTTATGTGCTTTTTGATAGACAGAATTCAAATATGTTATAAACAGTAAATTTTACTTAAAATGGAAAAGGGCAAGAATATTCTCAGCAAGAGCACTGTATTAATAAAGCATAAGATGGTAATTGGTAAAGATGTTTTCCACAAAAAAACCTTCATGTGGAATCATGAAGGTTTCTTGCCCAAGTCTGGGAAATTCTATAAACTCAAACTCTTTTAATAACATATTGAAAAAAACCCAGAAATGTGAGACTAATGAATAACACCAATTTGGAAAGAACAGAAGGTTTATGAATTAAATAATGAGAAATACTTCTTGAATGGTAGAAAAGAACAAGGTGACAGAGATTATGAAACTAATTGAAATTAATTCTTAAAAAATGGGTTCAAACCTTTAAAAATAATTCATATAAAAATATTTATATATCTAGAAGTTAGGTTCAAGATTATTAGAGATTAAATCGCTAATCTTGGCTATGAAAATAAGGCGATACTTTGAACATGTAGGCTGAAGAGTAGGGATGCTATTCAAGGAGAAAACAATGAGAGGCAATAGTTTGGTGTCAGACTGATTCCATTCTACTGGCTATATAATATCCTTTCCCTTAAAAATGTAGATAAATGTAGTATTTAACAGTGTTGCTGTATTATATAGAAAATAATGCCACACAGTGCCTGGCACAGAACCTCTCAATAAATTAATAGACTTTGGAAAAAATGTAGGAAGTGATAAGAAAATGGTCATCTTGGTCAGCAGGCCAGCAGATGGTTCACAGCACTTTTTCTAGGAGGACATACTCCTCCTTTATTGGGTTCTCATTTTTTCTTGAATCTTTTAGTTAGATTTCTTCAGGCATTACTTCTACTCTGTTGATTTTTCTGTTATTTAGACATTTTTTAAATTTTATTTACTTATTTTTCAAGTACAGTTTTCTGTCTATTTCTCCCATCCCAGCCCAACCCGCCCTGTGCTCCCCACCTCCCTTCCATTTCCGCCCCCCTTAGTTCTTGTCCTTGTGTCCTTCATACTTGTTCCTCCAAATCCCTCCCCTTTTTTCCCCTTAAATTTTCTCCCCTCTCCCCTCTAGTCACTGTCCCCTTGTTCTCTGTTTCAGTGTCTTTTGTTTTTATTCTGCTTGCTTGTTTGTTTTGTTGTTTAGCTTCCTGTTAAAGGTGAGATCATATGGTATTTGTACTTCAATGCCTGGCCTATTTCACTCAGCATAATGCTTTCCAGTTCCATCCATGTTGTTGCAAAGGGTAGTAGCTCCTTCTTTCTCTGTGCTTTATAGAATTCCACTGTGTATATGTACCACAATTTGTTGATCCATTCATTTACTGACAGGCCCCTAGGTTGCTTCCAACTCTTGGGTATTGTAAATTGTGCTGTAATTGTGGTGCATAGGTTCTTTGAAATTGATGTTTTAGGATTCTTAGGATATAATCCTAGCCGTGGAATTGCTGGATCAAAAGGCAGGTCAATTTTTATTTTTCTGAGAAAATTCCATACTGTTTTCCATAATGGTTGTACCAGTCTGCAATCCCACCAACAGTGAACTAAGGCCCCCTTTTCCCCACAACCTCTCCAACATTTGTTGTTTGTTGCTTTGTTTATGATAGCCATCCTGACTGGTGTAAAGTGGTATCTCATTGTGGTTTTAATTTGTGTCTCTCTGATGGCTAGTGATATTGAGCATCTCTTCATGTGTCTCTGGATCCTCTGTATGTCCTCCTTGGTGAAGTGTCTGTTCAAGTCCTTTTCCCATTTTTTAGACATTCTTATACCTTATGTGATTTTATTTATTTATTTTTTTAAAGATTTTATTTATTTATCTTTAGAGGGGAAGGGAAGGAGAGAGGGAGAGAAACATCAATGTATGGTTGCCTTTTGTGCGTCCCCTGCTGGGAACTGGCCTGCAGGGAACCTGCCTGCAACCCTGGCATGTGCCCTGACTGGGAATCGAACCGCGATTGTCTGGTTCGCAGGCCCTCGCTCAATCCACTGAGCTACACCAGCCAGGGTACCTTATGTGATTTTAGATTTGATTCTGTCCTAAAATAACTTTATAGTTATTTTCCGCAACGTTTTCCACATTAGAAATTTGGCAGTGGAAGTGGAAGTGGGGCATGAGGAACTGAGGTTATGGAGGGACTAAGGCACAGAGTTTGGGGCTTTAGCTACAAACACCGAGTTAGGCATTTTGGGGCATAATGACAATGGGCTTGAAAAACTAGGGAGTTACCTGCTCATTAAATCAAGATACTTCTACTAGCTTCATAGGATTATAGTATATTTCTTACTTGTTTTATAATTTTTAAATAGTCTAATATTAACTTAAGTGTGACCCATTAGAATGTCACTAGCTTCCAAGATTAAAATATCATGCCATTTAAGGATAAATCTTAGAAAGAGCAGGAATGTAAAATAGGATCAATTTAAGGAAAGCAAAATAAAATTACAAATGACATCTAGTGAAAAAACCTTGAAAGGGAATTGTCTTTAATTAGTTCACAGTTGGAGATTGTTCATACTGCTTATTTTAGTTGTCTTTCATTTGGGGAGAAACAAGCTATTTAACTTTCAGGATGCTTGCGGGTAGTGGGGGAGCAACTTGAATCCCCTCTTACTGAATAAAACTCTGTCCTCAATAAAGTGTAACTTTGGAAGAGAAAAATATTACTTATAAGGTATTGTAACCTATTGGAGTTTGTTACACATCAGCAACAACAATAAAAAAACAATGGTAATTTCCTAAATTCCAAACTCATCCATGGATATTACATACAAGGCACTGATATTTATTTTAGTCAATAAAATTACCTCAGAAGCATTTCTAAGTGGACATTCTTTCTTTGTAGTAGGCCTTAATTGAATTGTCTAGCTTATGCCCTTTTGGAAAGAATTTCTTGGTTAAAATTTTTCTTTGTAAAGAATGAGAGAAATTCTGATAAATAGGTTAAATACTGTACTGTTTATAAAGTCTTATGAAGAAATGTCACATGTCAAAAAAGGAAATTTTCACAACAATATTTCATAAGGCTGTTTGCTAAAACTTTTTAAATTTGTTTATAATCATTACCTCCTCTCTAGTTCACACAAAATTTACCCACTTTAAGTATTTCCATATAATAATACTGAGGAGCACTATTTAACTCAGGATTTCATTAAAACAGTAGGTTTTACCAGAGTTTACTGGGGCATGTCTGGAGATGCACTGTGAATAATAGCACCATGCACTTTTATACGATTTATTTAGCCATAATTTATTTATAATAGACATAAAGACATAGCAGAGACTAGTGAGTAGACTTATAAACTTCTATTTCCTCCTGACTCAGATTGTGATGGAAACATGTAGCCAAGTGTATGAAAATAATCTTCATGTTCATTTATTTTCTTCTGTTTCTAGATTCTGTGATGCTTTCTGTGGGTGGTCAAGGCAAATTTTGTTTTATAGTCATCTTCCCTGAAAAAAACCATATTCTAGTTTCATGGTCTCAAACTCTTTGTTTATCCTCATTCCCAAAATTTAATTAAAACATTGTGAAGACTGTTTTGCCCAGTAATCTCTGCACCATGCTAGCTGCCTGCTTTGCTTAATCAGGAAAAGGGTTTCTGTATCCTTATGTGATTCTTTTGACAACTCTGCTTGTCCTTCAGTCTCAATATTGTGTCCTTTTCTTTGTGCCATATTTTCTGTGATCTGCGGGTAAATAGAGTGCTTTTTTAATAGGGGGAATAATATTTACATTAGGCTTTAAGTAGGAAATCTATTACATCTTTGCCCAAGTCATGGGTACCTTGTTATCCCATGTGCAAATCACAGGAGAAGTAGAAAAGAATATTTTATATTTAGGTATTTGCTTTCTCAATTTTGGGAGGGTTATGTGTTCACAAATATTACAATTAAAATGGTTAAATGTTTAATTTTTCCATACATGTGTTTAATATTCTGCTAGCTCAATACCCAATTTTGAATTATTTACTTCTGTTCTTCATCACCCACATCTGTCATTCTATCACCAAACTCCTCTTCCCTAATAAATCGTTTCCTCACCACCAACACTCAGGAGCTAATAAGCAGCCTTTTAGCTGGGATTCTGAATTCTAGACTTCAGCTTTCTACCACTCATTTTCTGCATAAAATCCAATATTCCTGATTTTATTCATGACACTCGTGATCAAAATCCTACAGTGGCATATGATTATCTGTAAATAATAATGTTTACATCCCCTTGGAAAGCCACAGAGGTGCTTTTTCATGTTCTAGCACTGAGTTCCAGGAATTTGACTACAGGGCTCGGGTTGTAAAACAAGCATTCTGGAGGAGGGGTGGTGGGCAGGAGGACAAAAGCATCCTCACTAAGAAACATCATTTTGCATCCACTTAACTTTTCTGTATTGGTTAGAATTGTGTTCAGCTTCAAATAGCCAAACAGCTGAATAATTATAGTTTAATGAAATAGAGGTTGGTTGGTTGGTTTGTTTATAGGAGTCTGTAGGTGAGCATTTTCTGGGATCCATACAATAGTTCAGGGAGGCTGGTGCAAATCAGGCATCACACCCTCTGTCAAGCAAAAAAGAAAGACACTGAGAAAGGATCACACTCATGAAATTTTGCATTTGCATCTCATTGACCAGTATGGTGTTTCATGGTCTGCATTAGTCCCAGAGAACCTGAGTCTAGAGTTGATCCAGAAAAAAGAGGAGAGCACCGGAAACAATTTGGAGGAGTCAACCTATGGAGTCTAATATGTCTTAACTTCATATCTTCACCAAATGGACTCTCCAATATGTATTATTTGGAATAAGTAATTCCAGAAGTGAAATAAAATGCCACAACTCTGTAGCTTAACCTAATGATGTTTTGATTGTTTTTCAAAACATCCCACATCGGCAGCCTTGATTAGTGAGTGACCTTCCGTGGGATCTTTCGGAGACGCAGGCTTTGCCGTTCCCAGGCTCTGGTTCCCCCTGCCAGCTCCTTTGTCTCTGACCTGCAGAGGGAAGAAGAGAGGCTGTGTAAAGAATTGTGTAGAGGGTGTTTGGGGCCAGACTAGTGATTAACATGCTATTTCCATTGACCTTCTAATGAACAGAATGTAGTTTAAATGGTGATATCTAGCTCTCAGTGTCTGTCACTAGTCCCAAAGGAAATAGTTTGTTCCAAGTTTGCCCCTGTGTGTATTTTCAGGCTTTTTCTAGCTTCTTTCCTTTCCTTTTTCCGGAATGCTCTGCCTTTGTTTTTATTGTTGCTGAAAATTCTAACTCTTCACTTTCTCCTAGTGAAGTCTTCGTTGTCTAGGACACCTTAAAGCAACTACTCTGTTTGAAAACTGATGTAACAGTGATTGAAAGAGAAGCTTTGGGGTCAGAGAGAACTGCATTTGACTCACAAGTTTCATGAACTTGCCCAAGTTTTATAATTTCTATACATCTTCTATACATCATAGGTCATCCTATGTTTCTCATGTTTCAAATCAGAGCAATATTAAAGTATAAAAAAATGAAATAGTGTCCTTAACACAGCACTTGACATACAATAAACATGAAATAAAGGTTATTTTATAATTTTATCTTCTAGGTTAGTTACTGCTTGTGTGACTCACTGGGTACCTCACTGCGTACCTCATTTTTCATTTGTTGTTCATTCACTATCTCCATGAGCGGCTAAAGCACTCCTGCAGGTGGGGTGTGTCTTAGTGGCATGAATGGAGCAGGCACTGAGGGAAGGAGTGGGAAACTAAGGCCTCTTTGTCTCCTTCTCCCTAAGTACAGGATAATGACCCACCAGAGCCATGGCCATGTTTCCTCTGCTTCACACGGCTCAGGGGCTCTTCTCTAACTCAAAAGCCAAAAAGCCCCAACATGATAATGTCTGTTTTTAATATCTATTAGAATAAAAACAACAAAAGGACACAGTTTCTTAAATTTTGTGCATTTTAAGGAAATTATCATTTTCTGAATCACAACAAGTATCACTAGCGCATTTTATTAATCCAAGCTGCTCTTCTCTACTGACACTCTGGACCCTGTCTTCTCTGGCACCTGCCTCTGTGATCAATGCTCCACAGAGCTGTGATCTTTTTTAAAATGTCAGTCAGGCCATACTCCTGCTTACACTCTCTAAAGGCTTCTGTGACCCTCAAAATAAAGTCTAAATGCATTGCCTTGGCATGCATAGTCCCAGGATCTTTCCTTACCTCTCAGATGTTATCCTTATCACTCTACCACTTACCCATCTTGCTCAGCCCCACTGGCCTCCTCTCTGTGTTGTGAACTCCCCAGTCTCCCAGGAGCCTAATAGTCTTTGAACTTCTGTTGTCCTCTGCTAGAATTGCTCCTCTCTCTCCTGTGTACATATCTTCATCCTTCTTGTCATTCAAGTATTTGTTTAAGTGTTACTCCTGTGAAACCCTCATTGCTAATCCTATCCAAAGAGCCATTCCATTAGATTCTTAGAATTCAAGCCCCAGATCTGCGCATGTGCAGCGTGGTGAGGCTGTTATGATGTTGGAGGTTCCTCACTGTCATCCTTCTACAAACAGAGGCATGTATGTGGAGGACAAAATATGTATGTAGGCTGAATTCTCTGAAAGTGCTCGTAAGTGAAAGATCTGGTTTTAAACATCAAAAATGCATTTTGTGCTTGAGTGTATATATGCAACCCAGTCTTAATTGCTGGAGGATAGTCTGTTTTACCTTCATCTGCTGAGCACGAGAGTTCTCTTTGCCTCCCCTGAGCAGTCCCAAGATTGTGTCCTTCAGAAGTTTGCTGAAGGACAGTGCTTGTAGAAAGAGCACTTTGCCATGTGGGGATGTGTGCAATTGCACTAACAGTTGACAGATGACACAGACACGGATTGGGCCTTGTTTCTGTTGGCAAGTAGAGACTCAGGTAACTGTGATGCTAAAGGATACCTCAGAATGATATTTAGCTTTCCGAGGAGAAATTTCCAGGGGTATTTCTTGGCCTTATCAAATTCTATAGCACAGAGATAACAATCTTCAGCATATGAAGGTTTTCTATGTATTTCCTTTTGAATGCTATGAAAGTACTTTATGATGAGTTTAGGTCTTAGCTTAAACAATTTGCCATTTTGTAGGTGTTTTATTAGAAGCAGTTAATCATGTTTTTTGAGGTTCACAAATAAGTTAAAAAATGGATTTTGTTATCTTTCACAGAACTTTACAAATTTCATCTATAAATATTTTCTGATTTATTTTATATATTGTTGCTATATTTAAACAATAATTTGAAGCTTTTTCTATCAGATGTTATCACTAAATACTGAGAGATTTATGTACTAAGTATATATAACATGAAAATCAAGAAGAGAAAACAATTTATTAAAATAAATGAGTTTTTGAACAATAGGAAATTTTTGTTTTATCAGAAAAATAGTGACACATTTCTAAAGCACTAATTATTCACATACATAAGTGATAACACAGAAACCAGCTGCAGAGAGAGATAAGTCTTTTTCCCCTCAGAAGTCATGTGATTTTGAGTAAATCAGTTACATGGTATGTAAGCAAATCGAGTTGATTCTATAAAGTTGTACAGAAAGTTTGCGTAAAACCTGCTATTTTTATGTATATATTTTCAATATTTTGGTGTTGTGATGAAAGATGTCAGCTGAGTGGAGACTAGTCTGAACGATCTTATGCAAAATTTTGATTGTCTTTCAATGTAGTATCTAAATAGTAATTATGTCAGATATAGAGAGACACACATAAATACACTTATAAGGTCTGTCCAGAAGGTATGCAGCCATGTAATGTGAAAAATAGAGATATTTATTAAAGAATATACAAGATACAAGAAACATTATATATCAAACAATGATGCCTCAGTCCCCTTCAGAGTAGGCATCTTGGGACCTCACAGAGTTCTCTCTATCTCCAGTAGCTGCCCAGTTGTATTTTTCTGGATCTCTTCAACAGTTTGAAATTTTTTCCCTTTCAAAGGTGATTTTAGTTTTAGGAAAAGCCAGAAATTTGGGGGTGCCAAATCTGGACTGTAGAGGTGGCTGAGTCACTTGGGTGATTTGATGTTTCACCAGAAACTCTACAGGAGACATGATACATGAGTGGTATGTTGTCATGATGAAGCTGCCAGTGAGCAGTTGCCCAGAGCTGTGACATTTTGAATCATCCAAATAGTTTCCAGGGAGGGATGTTCAAGCTTTAACACAAAATTTGATGCAGATTCATGGCTCTACTCGTTCAGTCATTTTGAATGCAATGGCCACACAGCACATGTGCTCATCCAACTGGGTCTACCACACCCACCACAGTGAAGTCATCATTGTTCACACATGTGCATTCCAATCAACTTCTATTGGCTGCCAGGTTATATCAATGTCACACAAACTGTTCTCATTATATTAACAATGGTGGACTCTTTCTGGACAGATGTCATATATACATGTGTGTATACATTTATATGTGTGTATATACATATATATATACATACCATATTCAGTAAGTGACTTCAAGGGTTTTTTTTTAATGTTGCTTTACTGCTAGCACAGTAAAGATACCCCTGTCAAATTTCATTTAATTCTCCTTACTCTTATTAAGCATTAAATAAATCACCAATCTTCCAATGCAAAGAAATCATGAATATTATTTGCACTTTGCAAAACAACTAAGGCATTCTTCTGTACTTTCTCATGTAGATGGAAATAAATATTAATAGGTAGTTGACACTCAAAGAACCAAATAACTGATCTTCAGCAACTGGATATCTCCTGGACATTTAGAATGTTAATGTAGCATAACATCCATATAGCAAGTTTTCACATTTATCGTTACTTTTTGGTTAGTGTAAATGACAATACCTTTATATTTTCACATAAATTTCCCCATTTGAACTTGTGAGATCAAGCTAGGTGTTATTATTTCTATACCATAGATGTGCAAAACAGCAAATGGCTAAAGAATAGATTTTAATTGTACACTTTGTCCACTTCCTATTACTCTGCTGAATTACAGAGCTGTTCTGTTGTAGCCTTTGGTAGGGGCAAGAGCCTTAGAGCGAAATTCCCTGGACCTGCCTACCTCTAATTGCCCGTATGATTGTGACTCCCAAGTCTTACACCTTCTGTTTGGCCAGTAGCTACATTTATGATGATAACATTCTTAATTTAGTTTATGTATAAACAGAGATGCAGAAACTAAATCCACCTGATTTGCTATGGAAATTGGTGTTCTGAAGTAGAAACCACATATCCATTGCGAAGGAAGTCTAGTAAATTAGTTGATGCCTGGAAATAATTGCTTTTCCAGATGGGCTTATAATGGATTTATGAAGTATAAATAGAACATAAAACAAAGTTACCTAGTTAAAATATGGAAGGATTTTGAATCTTTTTATACATAGAACAAAAATACCTGTTCAAATAGTTGAGGATCTCCTCAAGAAATGGAATAATTGTAGGAATTTATAATGATGTGAATATACTAATTCTACAATGAAAGTTTATATTAGTATTAATAACCCATTTAAGGGTAGCTCTTTCTTATTTAATTCCTTATAATATCATTTTTTAACCTAAATCTGTATGTTATGAAAACAGTTGAAATTGTAGAAACCTGGTATGTGATTTGCTTTAGAAAAATGTTTCTACATAATGACACTGCGTAATAGCTGCTCAGTGAATGCTCCTGAACTAACTCAATGAATTAATGAAATCTTTTTCATTGAGATATTGAGATTTTAATTTATTTCATTACTTTTATATTGTAGCAGAAGTGGGGGTGTTTTTCTGGTTTTCACTCATTATCGATCTCTTAACTCTTGCATTCAAATGGGCCCATGCAAAACTACATTACTTTAATTATGTCTCTTAAATTACAAGTACATAGAAGTAAGTCATTTGTTCATTGCTTTGGTCTCGATGCCTAAAAGATAGCTGGTACAAAATAGGTGCTCAACAAATATTTATTAAATAAATGAATAATCATATGTATAATTTATACATTGATCAATTTCTTCAATTTCCTATTGACTCTTCTGAAAAAATTTATATGAGAGTATAAAAATGCTTTAATAACATATGCCCCTTCAAGTTTATTGGTATTAGAATATTTTTATAAAAGTGGGATAGTGTTAAAGTAAAAATACAAAATAAAATTTTACTGGACTCAAAGTTTTTTAAGTTAGACAACATTTCTTGTTTCCAAAGTGAGATTTTATTTCTTTTAACAGTCAAATTCAATGACATCAAGCCTTGATCTTGTAAGCCAGATATAAACTTGGGGCAAAAGTAAGATTATAGTTGTGAGTATACAAAACACAGAAGTTATTCTTGTTCTGTTATGTATTAATTGTTGTATTATGTTTTACATAAACAACTGTAAACCTACTTTGCCCCACCCTGTATATTATTCTTCTGTCCTTAGTGTCTCTCTTGCTTGTTGCTAAATTGAATACTGGCCACGCCTTCCCCCCAAGGGCTTATTACTCAGGCTAAGGGATCATTCTCACCCTTCAGAGAGAAAAGTAGAAGTCTGATTGTCCTCTTAAAGAGCATTCCAGTGTTTCTGCTGCCTCATAATGTCATCAGGGGAAATAAGTGCCCCTGAAGTTAGGGGTAGACATGTTCTATGCCTGTACTAATCAAGACATTCACCATTACTGTTAGTTGGATGGCCTGCCAGTGTTACAGTAGTTTACCACGGTGTATGGGGACCGAGAAGGCATGCGTCCTCATAGTATGAAATGTAGGTACATTTGTTCCACACCATAATTGGCTGGGACAGCCAGTGGGGAAGTTCTCTGGCTTCTCAGCTCTACATAGTCATCCCCCAAGAAGGCTGGGTCAGACTCTACTTTGAACTTGCTCTCTAGCATGGCAGCCAAGGATCAGTGTTCTTCCTCATGGTGAGCTTCTTTGTATGGATCTTGCTTGCTAGATAGTCTTTCGGATAATTTGTACAGACTGATAAATGAATTCTGAAAAGACCCTCAAATTTTTATGAAAAAGAGAACTAAAACCAGTTGTACTTGATAACAAATCTAACTCTGTGGATGAAACTCAAGGTTATTTTGCCAGAAGAAAGGTATAGAAAGCTAGTAGGAAAGACCAAAGCCTAGCTCTCACACAGGGTATATGTTGTGGTCAGTTCTCTGCTCTTCACATTGGCATGATAGATAAAATCTTCAAATATGGTCCAACTTAAGCTAATTGAAAAAGTGAATCAAGAAAAGTTCAAAACAGCTTCATTGATAGATTTGGTGAGATTTCCCAAGCAATCAAAGATCTGTACATCCTAAAGATATATACATATATCTGAAAAATGAAAGGTGTCCTGATAAAGAAAATAGGCCAGGTCACATACAGATGATTATCACTTTGTGATTTTTATTTTCTTCTTTTATTTTCTATGTAATTCTAGATAATTTTGGGGTGAAAGTTATTTTTGCATCAGCAAAATCTGAGGAATTTTTTAAAATGTCTACCACTAGATTAGATAGATTTTTAACATGCTTCTGCATATTTAAAGTCAGTTTTTGATTTATATTGTTATACATTACTTTAAAATATGAAAGTATTTTATGTATGTCATGAAATTGGTCCTATTAAACTTTACATATTTATTTGCAAACACCACTACTTTTTAAAAATTAAAGTAAAAACTTGAACTTTTAAAAAAAGTATATTTTATTAATTATGCCATTATACTTGTTCTATTTCCCCCCTTCATTTCCCTCCACCCTGCACCCTCCACCCTCGCCATTTCCCCCCTTTAGTTTATGACCATGTGTCTCAAGTTCTTTAGATTCTATATTTCCCATACTATTCTTGCCCTCCCCCCTATCTATTTTCTACCTACCATCTATGCTACTTATTTTCTGTACCTTCTCCCCCCCTTCTCCTTCTCCCACTCCCCTGTTGCTAACCCTCCATGTGATCTTCATTTCTATGGTTGTGTTCCTGATCTAGCTGTCCTCTTAGTTTGCTTTTGTTTTAGGTGTGGTTCTTAATAACTGTGAGTTTGCTGTCCTCTCACTGTTCATCTTTTTTATCTTCTTTTTCTTAGGTAAGTCCCTTTAACCTTTCATATAATAAGGGCTTGGTGATGATGACTCCTTGAGTTTGATCTTATCTGAGAAGCACTTTATCTGTCCTTCCATTCTAAATGAAAGCTTTGCTGGATAGAGCAATCTTGGATGTAGGTCTTTGGTTTTCAGGACTTGGAATACCTCTTTCCAGCCCCTTCTTGCCTGTAAGGTCTCTTTTGAGAAATCCACTGATAGTCTGATGGGAACTTCTTTGTAGGTGACTGTCCCCTTAGCTCTTGCTGCTTCTAGGATTCTCTCCTTCATTTGAATCTTGGCTAATATAATGATGATGTGCCTTGGTGTGTTCCTTCTTGGGTCCAACTTCTTTGGGACTCTCTGAGCTTCCTGGATTTCCTGGAAGTCTATTTTCTTTGCCAGATTGGGGAAGTTCTCCTTTATTATTTGTTCGAGTAAGTTTTTCACTTGTGGCTGTTCCTCTTCCCCTTCTGGTACCCCTATAATTTGGATGTTGGAACGTTTAAAGATGTACTGAAGGTTCTTAAGCCTCTCCTCCTTTTTTTGAATTCTTGTTTCTTTATTCTTTTCTGTTTGGTCATTTTTTTCCTGCTTCTGGTCCACTCCTTTGATTTGAGTCCCAGTTTCCTTTCCATTACTATTGGTTTCCTGTGTATTTCCCTTCATTTCAATTAGTTTAGCCTTCATATGTTCCTCTAATTTGTGACTAAAATCAACCAGTTTTATGAGCATCCTGATCACCAGTGTTTTGAACTGTTCATCTGAAAGTTTGGCTATTTCTTCATTGCTTAGATTTATTGGCTCTGGGGCTCTGAGTTGTTCTTGAGCCATGTTTTGATCTGTTTGTGCCTGTTTCATTGAGGAGCAGAGCCTTATATGTTCACCAGGGTGGGGCTACCCAGGTCGCTGGTTTTTGACATTGTATGTGGGGATGGGGTCAGAGAGGGACAATAGCGGTCCCCTCTGCTGCTTCCCACCAGTGGGGCCTGAATGGTCCGTCTCACTGCTGGCTCCTTCACCAATTTATCTGCGCACAAATGTGTGACCTTGGTCAGCCCTCAGTGGGTCCACCCGCTACCCTACAACTGGGATCCGCCCACAGCTGCTGGCGCACCTGGGTTGCTTGCCCAGGTTGGTCTGGTGGATCTTTCCTGTCCGACCCCACTCTGCTGCTGACTCTGCCCCTTCTACCAGTTTGGCTGAAGGGTTTGTTGTTATCAGACTTCTGTATAGTTCAATTTTCTGTGATTTGGCTGCGTTTCTGTTGCTAAAACTTTGTTGTTTTTAGACTTGGTTGTGCAAAAAGGTACAGTGCTTCCACCTATGCTTCCATCTTCAAAACTTGAACTTTAACATTACTATGTAAGTTGCCTTTCTGTGTTTAACTTTGGCTATAGCAAAAAATCTAAGGGGCTGTTTTCATTATTAGTAATGAAATTAACAAATATTTAACTATATTGCTCTATATCTTAGCATTAATTTACATTTTTATATTTTGTTATCACTTCAAAAAGTGAAGGGTTATCACTTCAATGTTTAGCATTTTAGAGGAAATTGATATTCTATATAATAAAATGCATTTTAATTTCATTTGTCCTAAAATATCTCTCCATTAAAAATATTTTAATAGAATAACAGTTTAGTTTCAGATCTTATGAATTGCTGGATTAGAACTCTACAAGTTATGATTTGCAGGAATGTATATCTCTTGTTCATTTTTGAAAACCAGCACTTGCTTTTTGGCTTGGCACCAAGAAGATTCCATTGGTCTGAACCTGCTAGCATTTTAGTTTGTTAATAAAAGAGAAACAGGTGTGAAAATCCAGAGTTCCACATATATACTGTACTAAGAGCAAGTTTTTACCCAGAACATTAGCATAGAATCTGACACTTACCTGCTGCTTAATAAATATTAGAAGGATTGAAGAGAGAAAGCAAGAAGGGAGGGAGGGAGGATGAGGGGATATGAGGGAGGGAAGAGAAACAAAGAGATGTTTTAGTTGTTTCTAAATACGGTATTCAAACACATTAAACTTGTTTTGAAGTCAGTGGTCATTTTCTTTAGAGTCAACTTAGAAAACATAACCCTTATATATGGTCAGAATAAATTACATTTTCTGTAGCTAGTAGCTAACATTTTGTGGCTACCATTAATATTTTTCAGTTGCATTAAAATGTCCTGATCATTATTAGAGAATTTCTCAAAACATTTGAGATAACTAAGCATGCAGGCTTATAATTACTGTTTTTAAAGTGGCCATTTGTAAATGGCACACTTTCAGACAGGTCTGAATCGAAGCAGATGTTGGGTGCAACATCTCTTTCTGTCTCTGTGCTATTGTTACTGAGGCACAGACCCCAGTCCGGAGGCACCCAGACCCTGACTCGGTTCTCATCTCGCTGGAAAGACAGGATTCTGAGCGAAAGATAGACGTGTATAGTCTAAATGAGATAGTAAGTTTATTTGTGAAACACACAAGAGCACAGAGCTGCGAACAGGCACCCAGCTAGTCTAAATGCCCCGCTTATAGAGGACAGAAAGTTGGTAGTAAGTTTGTTAGTAAGTTAATGACTTTGTTCTACACACTTGAGGGGAGGTTACAACTGAGTACTTATCTAATCTAACTACCCCGACTATTGGGGTTCAGGGGTTATATACTTTAGTCAGTTTCTATGTTCCCCCTTCTTCTCCCACTTCTAAATCTTGGGAATAACGTACAACTACAAAAGCTTTCTTTCTCAGTAAAGGCTCTTTGTCTTAGTGAAATTGTTACAGATGCTCTCTTTCCCAGCACATTCTGAAGGACCCTCCCCACCTTGCTACTCTGCTTGTAACGTTCAGAATGCCTGGCCGTCTTAGTGAGATTGCTACAGAAGTTTACAGAAGGCCCTCCCCATCTTCTACACACAGCCTGAAGGACTCCCCTTCTCCTGGGCTATTTTTGCTTGTGGTGCTTGGGACACCTGCAATCTTATCAAACCAGGCTCAGGACTGCTGAGTCAATTGGTGAGACTTGTCTACTTTTTGTTTCTAGGCTTTTGTATTAAGTTCTTGGTCAGGTTGTAAAGGCAGGGGCTCTGCTTTATTTCCTCATTTACCTCTGGCCACTCATTCCTAGCTGCTTCCTAACACTATGAACTTTCATAAAACATAAAAAAGAAACTCCCTATGTGTATTAGGAATTTTTTCCTAAAACTATATATATATATGCAGAATTTAAATAAAAAGAAAAGGTAGATCTATATGTTCTAAGAAGACTATTTCTAGAGACCTATAATTATTATAAATCCTCAATTATAACTTATCTTTTAGATGCAAACTTCAGTCCATGAATTTCTAGCATTTTGTATATATTCTTTAGTTTTTCTCTTCGTTTGCAATTGCATGCAGAGTTGGTTCACTCAAGTCTAACAAGCATCTAATGGAGACAAAATCATCACCATTTCACCACACTAAATGATTTTCATCTTTGCCTGCATCGTATAAATCACTGTTTTTCAGAATTGTATCTCAAAAATTTGATGCTGTTGAGATATTTTACATCTTTACTTATTTTTTATTTAAATAGTACTGAACTAGTAGCTTTTGATTATTCTAAGAAAACATCTTAATTTGAGATCATTAAGAATGTAGACTTTTAAAACATTTTTTAAAAGATTTTATTTATTTATCTTTAGAGGGGAAGGGAAGGAGAGAGGGAGAAAAATATCAATGTATGGTTGCCTCTTGTGTATCCCCTGCTGGAAAGTGGCCTGCAACCCAGGCATGTGCCCTGACTGGGAATTGAACCACAATCCTTTGGTTCGCAGGCCCTCAAACCACTGAGCTACACCAGCCAGGGCATAATGTAAACTTTTAATCACTGTTTTAAAACTTGCCATTCATAAATAGGCACAGATTGAAATAGACCCTGAGTAGTGTGGCTTCTCAGATCTGAGGTTTGGGTTCCGAAGAATTGGATAGGCATCTACAGAGCTCACATGGCCAATTTGGGCATGTTATTGAAAATCTCTCCAATCACTGAAATATTTAAAATTTGTAAAATAATAATAGACACCTTACATGTTTGTTATGAAAGTTGATTTAAATATATGCAATGTAGAAAAATGTAAAGAATATATATCACAACAACTTTTAAAAGATATATTTACAAGTCAGAAAAGGTATTTCCTTCCTATAAAATCTAGAAGGTACTAAGGTTTAGGGGTAATCAAATTACTCATTTCCTCTTAAACCTAGCTCCATTCCTCAATTCCAGCCAGAATCAGAGAAAGTGAAAACCTTCTTAAAAATTCTATAAACAGGTTAATTGTTTTGAATATATTTGATTCTGTGAGGACATACGAATTCATTGTATCAGGATTTAAAATGTTTTTCTGCTTTCTTAACCAATTTTCACAGATTTTTCAATGACATTTCAGCAGCTCACATGATATCATATCTAGACTCTTCTGTCTGAACTTCCCTTCTTTCTTCTCAGCGCTTTTGAGATTTATTCACGAAACTCCTATTAGAGTTAATTGGAGTTACTAATATAAATTCCACTTGCTCTAAATAGAGAATAGGTTTCTTTAATGCTGTTTTTATTTTTTAATAAGGTTAGACCTAAAATAGAGTGTTGTATACAATTGTATCTTTTGCTTTGGGAAATTACAATGCCTTTAACAACTTCTAGGGTTAGGGAATTGAAATCTGTTGCAAACTTTTCTTTCGTATTTTAATTCTGCTGCATTACTACATCATCATTACAAACTACAATTGGTAATGAAATAAACAGGACATGGAACTATGAAAGCATTTTTCCAGCAAACCACCACTGTTTGCATATTGTTTGTAGTTGTACTTGTAGAATTGCTCTGTTAATGGTATATTATTAACACTATTTAGAAAAATTGTGTTTGCTCTTCCTAACACTAAAGAGAAAGAAACAGATACTATTTATTGAAAGGAAAAATATAGTTTCCAAACTGAAGGAAAAGCTCACATATTTTTATGAATGCTGGTTTAAAATAAATAACATCCTCTTAAATCTATTTTTATATGTGATTATTAAAAATAATCATTTTAGGCCCTGGCTGGTGTAGCTCAGTGAATTAAATGGGGGCCTGCGAGCCAGAGGATCGCAGTTCAATTCCCAGTCAGGGCACATGCCTGGGTTGCGGGACAGTTCCCAGCAGGGGACACACGAGAGGCAACCATACGCTGATGTTTCTCTCCCTCTCTCCTTCCCTTCCCCTCTAAAAATAAAATCTTAAAAAAATCATTTTAGCTATAAATAATTTTATATGTGCATGTAGTTTTGAATTGTTTCAAATATTTGGAACCAACTATTTTTAAGTACCTGATATAAACTTAATTTACCGAAAGACTCCTTGAGAAATGGATGCTTTTCAATTTCAAAAAGACTAATTAATAATAAGCCACTGAACAATACACACTGGTTTTTAACAGGACACATTCTCCCCAGAGTATAGAAAGACATTTCCTTGTCAAAGCGTGTCTTGAAAAGTTGTCTGTAACTCAGACATTTCAAATAGGATGTATAGCAAATTAATTTCACCTGAAGTTTTCTTTTTAGTTTTGAAGATATTTCTACATAGAACATATTATATTTATAATTGTAAGATAATTATATTAGCCTATATGATAGTCAAGAATATACTTCTAATAAAAATTTCATGAGAATTAATATCCCACTTTAATTTTTGATACGATTACCTTCATTGCTCCAAAATTTGTAACTTTCATATCTTTCTTTAAATGTGATTTTTCCCAATTATTTCTTTCGATGGCTTCAAAACTAACAAGCCTTCAAATATTTTTAAATAGAACTTTTTTCTAATCAGCGAAGTTCTATTTGAAAAAATTATGTTAATGCAATTTAACTGTACTGCATGATAGAAGATTGATTTAATACAGGAATAAAGTTGAAAGATCCTACAGGATTCAAAAGTTTAAATGACCTTTATAACTTTCTCTTGAAGATTTTCAGATAGAAAATTAATCATTGTGAATTCAATCATTAAAACTCCATTCAATAAAACATCAATGGAATAATTTGGAAATATGGCTCCCATTAGCTCAGAGCTCCACACTCGACTTTTTACAGGATAGACAAATTTTAATTTTGTGTATCAAGGAATAAGAGCATGCTGAAGTGGAAATAAAGCAACCAGACTGACTGCTCAGGCATTTCTCATCCCAGCTAAATCAATGTTGAGTAAATATTTAAATAAATTTAGCTTCAAATTTGCTGGTGGCCAGAGCAAAGGAAAGTTTTAATGAATTGTTTGAATAATTGTTGTATAATTATTTTTTTGTCCAATGAAAATAAGTACACAATTCACCTAGAAAATGGGTTGAAAGGGGAACAAAATGGTAACCTGCCTAGGGCACCCAGGTGTCCAATCTGAAGCCTTGAAAAGGAAGTTAAAGTATTTTCTGCAAGGAGAATTGTTTAGAAATGATCCAGCTCAAATATTTGCATTAATCCCAGCCATGGTTATTAATTAACATATCATTTTATTAGCCTTCTTAAAATTTTTACTTATTTATTTATTTTTCCCATCACCATTTATTCCCCCTCTAAGCTCTTCTGCCTGCAATCACCCCCACTTGTCAATCATCACACTATTGTCCATAAGTTTTTCTCTTTCTTTTTCTTATTTGCTCAATACCTTCACCCTTCCTACCTCCCACCATCCCCAGCTTTCAGTCTGCTCTCCACTTATGAGTCTCTGTTTTGTTTGTTAGTTCAGTTTGCTCATTAGATTCTATATATGAGTGAAATCATGTGGTATTTGTTTTATTAAGTCTTAATTTTCCTCATATTCTATGCAAAGACAATGCTTGGTGGAGCATTAGAACACCATGGTTATAAATATGAGCTTTGTTACCAGACACTCCTGATTTTTAATTCTGAGAATTTAATCCTGGGAATTTGATATACCTCGCTAAGCCTCAGTTTCCTCATCATTAAAATGGTTATAACAATGGATTTTTTGGTGAGGGTTAAATTAAATCTTTAGTATGGCGTCTAGCACATAATTAGGCTACAATAAAATGGTGACAATTTTTAAAATGTTTGTGTAAAACAAAAATCTAAAAAGCTCTGTTTTCATAGTTTTCTAAGAAATTAAAATATTACAATAGTTAAAAGATAGAGTATATTCCAAAAATTAGAGTCTGTTATATTTTTACAGACATTTTAAATTATTTAGTCTTACCAACCTCATAAGAACCACTTCAACTTTTATTTTAATTCACCAACCCTCATTATTTAATAATAACTGTACTTTTCAGTTTACAACTATATTAATACTCCAGTCTAAAATGAAATTTAGCTATGCTATTGAGTTAAATATGACACTACCTAAGAGTATTAAATATGAAAGCACTTTTCTGTGAGTTAACTCATACATTTAGTCCAGAATTTAAATTCTTCATGTACATTCAAATAGCTAAAATGTCAAAAAGGACATTATTATAAATTTTATATTATGACAGATTATAAACTTATTTATATTATAAGTTGTCTATTAAAATAATCTCTATGCAGTGGAAGAAATGAAATCAACAGAAATTAACTAAAATTCCTGAAATTCCTGGAGGAGACTTTGAAGTTTATTTTTTCTAATCAGTTTTGGCTTCATCTTAAAATTATAGCAAATACCCCAAGAAAAATGCATAAGTGCACTACAGTTCACTTTATGACATATTTGCAGAAAATCAGCATACAAGTCTATGAACAAAATTGGTGAAATAATATCCAAATTCTTCACTATTTTATGCTAGAACATTATTATATGAAATTTTTCTAATGGGAGCATATCCAAGTTGTAGCCTTTAACAGATGGGATCTTGTTGGGGTTCCACATTTTTAGTTATTTAGGACTTTAGTAACAGTGATTTTATCCAGTATGTGATTGGAACAGATGTGATCTTATCAGGGTTCCACTTTTTTTCAGGGGCATAAAATTGCCATGATTTGCTGTACTGTGCTGGAGTTTACTTTTTGTGGTTTTAGAACCAGAGTCCTTTTTAGCCAGAATTTGCCCTTGGGTTCTAAAACATCATAATAGGGAGTTAATGTTTTATTCTCTATTAATCCCATTAAATCCTTTTAATATTAGAGCATGTGTTGCTTTATAGCATTAACTAGTGTCTTGCACTCAACAGTATTTTCACAGTTTATGACACTGCTTAGGGCATTAACAAACAGCTGTTTGAATTAAATGAGCAGTTAAGGACCCTGTTCATTAACTCAAAAGTTTCATGTATTTTTAATTCCTTAAATCTAATGGTATCATCACCCTCCAAGAAATCTATCTTTGATTATAATTTGCTCTGGCCACTCTTGGTTGTGGGGAAAGTATTATTGTTTTTGAATATGAATCATATCAAGGGTGGATATCTCTAATGAATCTTAACTATCTCGTAACAGTTTCATTCGTATGGGATATAAAACTTTAAAAGTTGTTTACGGCAGTTGTGTTAAGATTTCCTCCAATTTTGGTTACTGATGACTTCATTTAGCTAATGCAAAGAGGCAGTTGGAACAGAATTATTTGCATTTGAAATGGTGCAATCAGAGGTTTGCGACTGACTCATTTACAAAAAAAGAAAATTGTATTTGGACAGTGACAGATTATGTGATGTAACCCGTGGTGCAGAGGAAAACGCTAGTCGCTGATTTTCTCCATGTAGAGGGATCATGGCTTCCTAGGCTTCGTCCAAGTCTACCTTATATTTGATCACAGCAGTGGACACGGTTATTCAGTAGTTTGAAGCAAAGTAATTAAAGGGCAATTTTAAATTAATGTACTAGTATTCTAAATAAGGTAGATGAAGTTGGGATTTTTGATTCACTCCTATACCAAGTGACGCCCACCTCATTGAGGGCCTTCTGTTTAGTAGTTGCGTTTAGTAGTTGCTTAGTATTTGGGGGAGAATGATTGGATGCTTTCATTAAGAAATACTTTTTTTACCTGTTGGGTAAAACTTGTCCAGGTTTTTCACAAATTATTGTAAAATTTGACCAACAATTCTTTGAATTTTCTCCTTGGGATTGGTGGATCTTTCCTAACTAAATTCAGTTCATAGGTATTTACTAAATAATTAGAAAGCATTATAAAATTATAAGGTGAGGCATAGGATTTTACTATTTTAATAATTATATTTGTTTTTTGCCAATGCCAAGGATCAAAAATTTTAGACTAGATGGGGTGTTGTTTGTGTAATAACTGAAAAAAATGGGGTACATTAATAAGAATGGTTTACTAAGTAGAAGACTCTCTTTTTCTATTAATCTGGAGAAATTAAATGTACATTCCTCTTAAGTCTGGGACAGAGTTAAGGGGAGCGGAGCTGAGTCCCAGAACTGGAAGTTGTTTCTGCGGCAGCCTGAGTTGGCTTGGAATTCAACTTTATTTTCACCCGTGTGGGAAGTTGTAAGGCTACCTTTTCACAATGCCCTAGAGCCACCTCATTCTGCTCAGGACGTCCCTGTGGACCTCAGTTCCTCCTCTTGAGGCCCATGACTGAGGGCGGTTCAGGTAACATTTGAAACAGACAGGGTGGTTTAGGAGGCACCCTCCTCCTCACCCTTGACTGCTGAATGTGCACATCACATCAGGGGTTTTATCTTTCTCTTTACTTGGAAGAATGCAAAGTAAACAGTTAAAAATATCAAGCTGTTGTGGGATTTGGTCTTTAAGAATAAAATCTAGCAATGCTTCTGAACTCTAACAGAGAGCATAACACTAGAATCTCTAACACCTGGTAGACTGCCATTCAGTGTCGCTGTGAGACAGATCTCCTCTTAGAATGTTTAACAAGCCCACAAAGAATTAATATATTCAGAAAGCGGGTGCTAATGTCCAGGAGCACTGTTTTTTAAATAACTGAAAAGAAAAATTTCAATATGTGGAGATGAAATCGAAAACTAAAACAGCTTTACTATATATTAAACGTATATAATTAGCCCTGGCTGGTGTAGCTCAGTGGATTGAGTGCAGGCCTGCAAACCAAAGAGTTGCCAGTTGAATTCCCAGTCTGGGACACATGCCTGGGTTGCAGACCAAGTCCCCAGTAGGGGGCGCATGAGAGCTAACCACACATTTATGTTTCTCCCCCTCTCTCCTTCCCATCTCTCTAAAAATAAGTAAATAAAATCTTAAAAATATAAATATATATAATTAAATGTATTTAACACATTAAATATACAGTATTTAATAAATGAAATTATTGTGTATATATATATAAATATATGAAGTACATGGACTAAGTATTTTGTATCTGTATTCATATGTACACACAGTGCCTAGAAGGAGAGTTTATTTGTTGTTCTACTGATTTTCTATCAGCACTGTCCGGACTGCATCCGTCTCCACAGCCACCATCCAACCCACCACCGTTACCATTTGAACTATGACGTTAGCCTTTTAATTGGTTATTGCATCCACACTTGTCTCCTGTACACTTGGAGCAGTTCCTCACAAAGCAGTCTGCACTGAACTTAAATAAATAAATAAATAAATCAATAAATAAATAAATAAATAATAAATCTCCCCTGTCATCCTTCACTGCTGAACTTATGTCAGTGGCTTTCTTGGGCTCCAGAGAACATGGAATCTAAAATTCTTAACATGGCCTGTTTGAGCCAGCCACTGCCCAGCTCCCCGTCCATGCCTTAGCCCATTATCCATCTAGTTCCCTGAACTCCAGGGACATGAGCTCCTTCCCAGCTCCTCAGGTGCGTCAGGCTCTCACCTCAGAGCATTACACATGCCACTCCCTCTCCTGGGTATCTCCGGCTCGGCCTCAGGTCTCTGCCAGAATGTCTTCGTGTTCAGAGAAACCTTTCCAGCCTCTTGGTCTAAAGCAGGCGTTGTTCCTGCTTGTTTAGGTTCCTGTTGTTTCACTCACCTTTCCTCCACAGCATTTATTGCAATACTGACTGCATAACTATTTGAGTCATTTATCTTTATTTTTCCCCCTAGTGCAGGTAAGATCATATTTAAGGAAAGATTTTTGCACCACTTAATTTTTAATAAATTATCAGGCACATATCAGGATTTTTGGAAATTTTTAAAATTATAATGAACATTTATTATAATTTTTAAACTACCTTTAAAGCCAGTTAAGTAGCTGGTAATTAGTCTGTGTTTTGCTAGAAATCTAGTAATCATTAAAACAATTGCTTGGCTGGATCAGATGTTGCCTTTTCTTTTACTTTAAATTTCCCTGTATGTCATAACTCATGGTTTTATACTGGTCTGAAGTGCCTTATTATATTATGCATGATCCAGGACAAAATGAGAAATTGCAGTGATTCTGTAGATCACAAATATAGGATGAGAAATCGAGACCTGCCAACTTGGGAAGTTAAACTGGGAAATAGATGTCTATCATTGTGCTAGGCATTGACAAGAACAGAAAAAAAAAATCCTGGCAACAAGTGCTGAACATCAGTGTTAATACCAGCAACAGGCAAACGTGTGTAGGTGGAGATCAGAGGCCCAGGTAAGCTGACTGTGAGATCTGACTAACGGAGCCAGGAGGAGGATGTCAGCAATCACATCTGACTTTGGCAGATCCTGAACACAATGAAAATGCTTCCGGGTATCCCATTTTATTGTTTTACCTGTTTGCATGAAGCTTTGACTACATACACATTTAATGCTCTCTGTCCATACTTTGTGATAAAATAGCAAATTCTGACACCCCTTGTGGAGAAAAGCCAATAATTGGTCAAGTGTATAACCTACTTGAGGAAAATGTTCTTTTCCAAGTGATCAGAATTACCAGCAATTCAGATGTAGCTGTCAATGAATCACCACTTGCAAAATCTGAATTGAATGAAAAAGGGTACAATTTACATGTATGAAAAGAGAGAAGGGAAAGGGAAAAGCGAGAAAGCAATTAACTGAAAGTTAGTTATGGTTACTCACAAATGTTCTTGGAAAACTAATATTGGAAACCAGAACAATAATTTAGGAACCCTTTGGGAAAGATTGTGTGGTGCCAGCTACTTATCAGCATCACAATAAAAAGTGTAAACACTCACCTTTCTCTTCCCTTACACATCAGCCTTGTGGAAAGAGATCCCAGGGGCCCCAGAGGCAGGACTCGCAGGTCCTGGGCTACAGGGTTCACCAGCAGCCATTAGACTGACATTTGTTATCAGTGAGATGCTGCTGAACTGTTGTTCCAAGGCTGTTGCTGTAAAACCATAGTGCATTGTAGTTTGTTGGAGGTTAGTAGCACTTGTTAATTTGATCAAGGCTGAAGTTTACGGAGGATAAAGTAAACAATGCAAACTGCAGACACCATCAGTTTCCTATGGGCAGTGAAGTGTAGTCTGTTCCATTTACACTTCACAACAACATCTGATGGGCTTTGTCAGTGCTGCACAGAGTAATTAAACCTGAAATCAATAGCAGGCATTTGTCATGTTTACAGCCGCTCTTTCTGCTGGGTTAAACTCATCAGTTTAGTGCCGTTCTGTTTTACTGCAGAGACACGCTCCATTATTTCTTCAGGTACAGTTGAGATATTCAGTTACATGCCCAATAGTTTGAATACGACATTAAGATTAAAAGGGACAGGCAAATGGACAGTTTTTGTAATTTATTCGCTGATTTTCTTAACTAGTGTTGGATTTCCATTTCCTTCAACCTTTTCATGAAACCCTTAGTGGCATGAGATAATATATTCCCTTAGCTCTCAAACTGGCAGTCTCATCTCAGATTTGATAGAATTTGACACCAACCATAACTATGCACAGGGGTTGCTGACATGTTTTTATTTGAAGAGTGAAGAACTCCTAAGATTCAAAGTTGTTGCCTTATTTGACAGAAATTGCTCTTTTCAGTTTTTTAATTAAGGGTTTTCCAGAAATTTCTTATGTCAGTTTTTAAAATTTCTATCTTTCAAATTTTTATAACATTTGCTATGTTTTCTATTTCTTAACCTTCTAAATACAGTTAGAGCATGTTGGTTTTTGCAGTAAGAGAGTGCAGTTAAGTGGTGACTTGAAGTTTGACATACATATTTGAAGGAAGCTGAAGCACACACCCTGTGAGTACTTCAGTCACTTAATGAAGACCCTTCTAACACATTTCATGCAAATAAATGTAAGCATCTCACCTCTCTGTACAGCATGAATGATTTGGCACACCCAAACAAATTGGATTCTTGTAAGACTGAATCTTATTTTCAATTAGTTGGTTACATACAAAACCATGGTACACTTATGCTTTTTACATTAATGCTTTTAAATATTTAAATATACCACTCTCTCTCAGATGTGTTTATTGAAATTATATCCAAGTGGACTGGTTACATACTTTATGCTAACTTTGAAAGAAATCATGAAACTAGTTTTTCTATACTTATCTTGATCTCTAGACAGTATAAACATGATCAATTGATATTTGGATTAGAAGTGACTTAAATATAATAACTCAAGTTTCTATATGCTGAATTGTTGTATGGACTTCTAGTCATTTAAATTAAGTGGTCCTTCAAATTCTTTTAGGTATCCATAGTTTTGATAAACATAGTGACTAATACAATGAATATATTAATCACAGAAGTATAATATTTAAAGAATTATTACATAAATTATTTTCAAACATAGTTGTTAAAATGAAATGCTTGTACCTTTCTACAAGTTGTGTAGCTGTTCATTCAAGGGAGATATACATGGGACCAAATTTAGGAATTTATATGTTTTTGGGTAGCACATGGACTGTCCTCATGATGCTTTCAATTGCATTTTTAAGGTTTTGGCTATTTTTGTCATATATTCCAGTAATCCTACATCATGGGCACCAACCTCTGTCCTGCACTGAGTCATAACTTAATAATTTCCACATCATGCACACATCTCAAAGGAAGGCATGAACTGGTTAAGACCTTGTCCCAGCCAGCCATCCTTTAATACCTTTAAGAAATTAATATACTTTCCCCAGTATATCTAGTGCACATTTTTGAGAAATACATAATTTTTGCTAAGAATCTTGTTACCAAAAATTTTAAGTGAGAATTAATTAAAAATTCCATACAGACATAGCAATTAAAAGGATAGTACCTTCCGAACATAATTTTAATAATCATTTGGAAAGTCTGATTCTAGTAATCAAAATTAAAATTTAGCGTACATCACATTGAATTTGCTTTACTTAAGTCTGCTAAGTGTTAACTATAGCAGACAAAAGTGAGACTTAGGAACTGGACCCCAAAATAATGCTTCAAATGAAAATGATACCCTGCGCATTTACGGCTAAATTTTTAGAAACTGGGATACTTATTCTAGGTTACAGAGCATGTGGTTTTGCTAAATCAAACTTTTAACATGTGCTCTTAGTTCTTCATGTTCCAGTAAACCTACTATGCAGGTTATTTCCATGGACCATGTCTATGAGAAACTTAATTGAATGTGATATATTGTTTGAAGGATTGTTTTATAGTACACTGAAACTCACCTGGAAGAAGAAAGAAAAGGCACCTAAACATGACCTCAGTATAATAATATAATTAGGCTTGTTAAAGAATCAAGCATATGCCAGTCATTAGCTGTAGTCACTCAGAGAAGGTCCACTCAACTTCTCTGGGTCAATAACAGACCCTAGAAATGAGTTACGTGTAGAAATAAAATCCACCACTAGTTTCCCTGTTCCTCATTTATTATCCGTGGCTATTAGTTTTTAATTCCTCAGAAGAATATAACCTCACATAGGAGGAGGTTGTCTTCCTGTAGCTACTTTACGTGGGGGGATAAGAGATATTTTTTGTGTGTTCTTACTTTTGCATAGATGATCTCATTTTACCAACACAGCATTGTGCATGCTATGAAGGCAAAGTAAGTATGAACTGTCCTAAAAATCACGAAAATTCTGCACCAGTAATTTTGAGGTTGTCCTACCTTTTGTCTCTCCCCATGTGGTCAGATATTATTGTTTTTGGTCTGAAATTCTAAAACCCAAGGCAACAGTTAATCAATATAAAGCATTCTCAGAAACTCATACCAGAGACCTCTTCCAAATTCAAACTGACTTCCATTTCAGTCATCCCCAGGGAGCAGAGTAAAATGAACGACACAGTCATTCTTAGCCAAAATAGCAAAGTCTGCACAGCACTTTAAAAATACACAGGGTATTTTTGTGTTTTCTTCATCTGATGCTCACAACTCTGCAATGTAGGTCCTCAAAGTACAGAAGAGATAAGTGAAATTTAGGGAGGGTCAGTGATTTTCCCAAGATTATGATGTTTTTATGAGCAGCCCCTAGTCTCAAGCTTGGGTTTTCCAATTTTGATTCTGGAGATTGCTACAATATCTGGCCACATTCCAAAAGAAGCCTGTGGCAGGCAGAGTTATGCAGTGGCCCCCGTATTAGGTTTCAAACACAAAAGTAGAACAGTAGGATATCTCTATGTCTGTGTCTGTATCTATATCGCTCACCTATCTACCTGTGTATATGTATGTATTTATTCATTTATTACAAGGAATTGGGTTGTGCTGTTGTGGGGCCTAGCTAAGTAAATTCAAAATTTATAGGGCAGATAATTGGGAAGGAGAGGCCGCAGACTGGCAGGAACCCAAGGGCACAAACCGAAGCTGTTGTGCACAGGTAGAACTTCCTCCTTCTGCCTGTGTCTGTGTCCACCTGCCTGCCTTTGCCAGTTTCCGCTTTGCCCCCTGGGAAGCCTCAGCCCTGTTTCCAAACCCTTCCTGAGTGAAAAAGTGAGACTCACCCAGATTATCTAGGGTTTTGGCCTTACTTAAGGTTAACTGATTGAAGGATTGAATCGCATCTGCAGAATTAGTTCACAGCAGTACCTGGATTAGTGTCTGAATAACTGGGGAATGAAGCTTTGCCAAGTTGACATCAGAAAAGCCATCGGAGTTCATGCTTTGTCAACGAGGCACCCAACATATCTCTCTGGACCACACTTGATCTCCAAATAAAGAGAAAAGCAAGGTCAAATTCCCATCGATAATGATATAACTATCCTTCATAGTCTGAAAATGTGCTAACCCTTTTCCCAGAAAAGGATACAAAGACCTTGAGTTCTGTTCACTCTCTCCCTTTGATGCACTAAAGCTGAAATACTGGGACAACAAAGTTATTTATCACATTAAATGATTAGAGACTAGGAGAGAGAAAAAACCAAAAATATTTGGGATATATATATATATACATATTACAATAAGGAGGACATGCTTATAACTATTGCAAACTTCATTTCTGCAACTGGTCTTGTGGTCATAGATAGTATTTATAACTATATTTTCCTACTACCTATTTCATATTCTTTTGTCCTTATCAAGCTCCTCATCTGGTCTTGGTTTGTTCCCTGTTGGGTTGACCCAAACCTTTACTCCTGAAGACCATGGGCCATTAAAAGTCCTGCCTGAATTGGGTTATGGTAATTTTCAATCGATTTTAATCATAGGACCTGGGAGTAATAAGACTTGATGCCTAGGACTGACTGTATTCCAGACCTACATTTTGTTACTCTCTCTGTGTAGCAACAAGACAATCTCCCCTCAGCCGTCACAGTAAATCACCCAGTCATAACAGTAACCCTCATATTTGTTTGTTGACTTAGAGGAGTCCAAAATGGCAAAAGTCTCAACTTCTGGATCAATGGAATAATTGTTATGTTCACCAGAGGAAGAACCTTCCTTTGGATGTAAAAGCTCTGGATGAGCAGAGCCTAGGGTCACAGAGATGGAAAGCAAAATTGTTGGCAGTGGAGCATTAGGGGTCAGAGTGAGTGCAGCCATTTCTGTTTTCACCCCTTGACTCCTGCACTGATGAGTCCTGACATTGGAAGAATTACCATAATATATTGGATGCTAATTAAAAACTGATACCACATCTCAGAGGACATTGCCTCAGCCTGTCATATGTTACCACCTAATTGGTATCATAATTGAGTCTTTGAAAGGCCATTTCACCATTCTATCAAGTGTACACTTAAGGGCGAATGGTGGGCATGATAAGATCAAGGCGTTCCATGAGCTCGGGCCCATTACTGAATTTCATTTGCTATGGATTGAGTTCATTGGTAAGAAGCAGGGCTGTGTACAATGCCTTGACAGTGTGTAAGGCATTCTAAAAGTCCATGATGTCAGATGGGCTCACCGCGTTGGCCACAGTGATTGATCCTGATTACCACAGAGAAACTGTGCTGCAACTATACAATGGGGCCAATGAAGAGTGTGTCTGGAATACAGGAAATCCTTAGGAGTATCCCTTAAGTACTCTCATGTTCTGCAGTTGAAGTCAATGGAAAACTAGCAGCCTAATTCCGCTGGGACTAGATGGCCTACAAACTTCAGCCATGAAGGTTTGGGGCACTCCACCAGGCACAGACCACAGCCAACTGAGGTGATTTGCAGACAGGGAAGGCAAATTTATGTTCAGATCAAGTGTGTGTTCCATACTAACAAAGCAGTCCAATGTAATCAACCTGCCATCAGATAGCGAGCTGTTAACCCTGTGAATGTGCTGTATTGGGGACTCACTACTGGTCTGCACTCTGGCAGATTGGCACTCGGCAGTGACTGTAGTTGGCGTAGCCTTGGTGGGCAGATATAAATGTTGCTGAGCCCATGTATAATCCCATCCCATTAATTGCCATAATCACCGTGGTCGTTTTGTTCATGAGCCCATTAGACACTGACAGGAGTGACAGGGGAGAGAGGCCAACCCAAAATCCACTGTACATGTCATCCATGTAAGTGGACTTTGATTTTTTAAAGTGCTTCTCTGCTGAGGTTATACATTCACATGAGACACAAATATTCATAGTTTTTGTGCATTCAGAGAGGTCTGTCCACATACTTCTTCCCCCAGACATTTTCAACCAAGTTTCCTATCATATCCTTTCCAAGTCCATGACCATGCAGCCAAATCATTAGCCACAGCCCATGAATCAGTATAGGCTCATGCCATTGATATAGGCTCTGGCTATTTCTCCTTCCAGACAAAATGCACACTGCTCATTCCTTCCCACAGGAATATTCTTCTTTCACCTCTGTTCATGTCTGGCCAAGAACGATGCTGTAATGCTGCAGCTATCTACTGCTAGGTGGTGCCTGAATGTTAAAAACCATCTATAGAACCAGCCTAAGTTTCTTTCTAACTCAGTCTAAAGGAAGAAAATTTCAGAGGGAGGAAAAGGTTTTTCTTGATCTTTTGAAGATGGCTGGCTGTGTCTGAAAATTTAACTAATAAAGACATATTAACAGGAGAAAAGCATACAATGTTTTTTTAAGTTTTATATGAAGTGTTATGAGAGCCTTCATAAGGAAAAGAAGACCCAAAGAAACTGTGAAACTCAAGTGTTTTATGGTAGGTTTGATATAGAGTCAGTAGTGGTATGGAAATGTGACAGGTCGAAGAGTCTGAGACAGTATAGAAAACTGAGGCAAACAGCAAGGCCTGCTTGTTCAGATTCTTCTCAGTGTCTGGACATAAGGATGCTCCTTTACTTCGGGAATAGGTGGAGTGCATCTCACAAGAAGGTTTCGGGGCAAAGCAGTAGGGGAAAGTTGGAGTGACTTTGCTGTTTCTGTTGTTTTCTCAAACTTCTTCAGCTTGAAATATTCAATATGCCAAGGTACCATATTTTGGGGTAGTAAGTCCTAAACCCCATCACTTCTCATGAGGCCCCAGGCATTATCTGAGAGAGAAGGAATTCTATGTACAGACAACAGCCTTGGCTCATGCCCTGGTGTCTTGCCTTCCTGTGATTGTTCCATTCTTTATACAGATTTTGGATTTGCTTAGCCAAGTCCCACAATCATGTAAACCAATCACTACTAAGAAACCTATCTATTTGTCTCATCTATTTATACATCCTATTGATTCTGCTTTTCTGATTGAACTCAGGATTCCCACTACCTGTTATACATATACACAGCTTCTCCAGTTACTTAATTAACACTAGCCTAAGTGCTGTCATGAAGGGTATTTTCAGGTGTAATTAAGGACCCAAATCATTTGATTAGAAGAAAAGGAGATTATCCTTTTCTTCTGACCTAATTGAGTGAGCCCTTAAAAGAGACTGGGCTTTTCCTGGGAAAAGACATTTGCAGCATTAGAAGGGCTTTGGTAGGAGATTCTTTATGGCTGGCTTGGAACTGAAGTGAGCAAAGTGGTAAAGACCTGAGGGCATCACCAGGAGCCAACAGCAACTCCTGGCTGACAGCCAGCAAGAACACAGGGGCCTCATCCCGCAGCTACAGGAAATACGTTCTGCCCAAAACCTGAGGAAGCTGGGAAGTGAATATTGCCCTGGTGGAGCCTCAGGTGGGAACTTGGTGGCTGACACCTTAAATATGAAACATTGATCAGAGGACACAGCAAAGCCATGCCTCAACTCCTGGCCTACAAAACTGTGAGGTGAAAAATGAATATCTTAAGCTGTTAAATTTGTGATGATTTTTTTGTGTAGCTACACAAAACTGACAGTCACACTCAGCTATCCACAATTTTACTTCTATAAGATAATGATCGAGATCATTCCTACCATAAACTTCTCAAGTAGTCCTCGGATACTTGATTTTCCTTCTAATGTAGATGTTTTTTACAGCATTGGACTAGAATAGGTTTAGCCACCAGAGTCAAATTTCCCTTCTGGGAAAATTTCCCAGAAGTCCCTGGAAGTAAGTTGAGACTTAGAAAAGTAAAGTCACCTCTGTAGAATGTCAGCTTGGTGCTACCCTCTGGCTCTGGAATCTGCCTGGCAGATCTGGGGTTAATGATTCACAAACCCTAAGTCACAGGACTTAGACTAACACACATTGACTAACTTAAATGTGGCAACTCCTTAAATAGTAGCTATCAGAAAATAGCAGGAAAATTGTGTGGTAACACTTCCTATTTAAAAACTTTTGAGCTGAAAACTATCTCAAATTTTATTTGGTACTAATTTAGTCAAAATTAAGAGTTTTAGGGAAAGGCACAGGAAAGCAATAGTAATGGAAAGGAAACTGGGATTCAAATCAAGGGAGTGGACCAGAAGGAGGAAAAAAATGACCAACAGAATAGGATGAAGAAAAAAGAATTCAAAATAAGGAGGAGAGGCTTAGGAACCTTCAGTACATCTTTAAAAATTCCAACATCCAAATTATAGGGGTACCAGAAGGAGAAGAGGAACAGCCACGAGTGGAAAACTTATTTGAACAAATAATAAAGGAGAACTTCCCCAATCTGGCAAAGGAAATAGACTTCCAGGAAATCCAGGAAGCTCAGAGAGTCCCAAAGAAGTGGGACCCAAAAAGAAACACACCAAGGCACACCATAATTACATTAGCCAAGATAAAATGAAGGAGAGAATCCTAGAAACATCAAGAGATAAGGGGACAGTCACCTACGAAGAAGTTCCCATCAGACTGTCAGCTGATTTCTCAAAAGAGACCTTACAGGCAAGAAGGGGCTGGAAAGAAGTATTCCAACTCATGAAATCCAAAGACCTACATCCAAGATTGCTCTACCCAGCAAAGCTTTCATTTAGAATGGAAGGACAGATAAAGTGCTTCTGAGATAAGACCAAATTCAAGGAGTTCATCATCACCAAGCCCTTGTTATATTAAATGTTAAAGGGACTTACCTAAGAAAAAGAAGATAAAAAAGATGAACAGTGAAAGGACAGCAAACTCACAGATATTAAGAACCACACCTAAAACAAAAGCAAACTAAGAGGACAGCTAGATCAGGAGCAGAACCATAGAAATGAAAATCACATGGAGGGTTAGCAACAGGGGAGTTGGAGGAGGAGAAGGGGGGAGAAGGAACAGAAAATAAGTAGCATAGATGGTAGGCAGAAAACAGATAGGGGGGAGGGCAAGAATAGTATGGGAAATATAGAATCTAAAGAACTTGAGACACATGGACATAAACTAAATGGGGGGATGGTGGGAGAGGGGGTGTGCAGGGTGGAGGGGAATGAAGGGGGGAAATAGAACAACTGTAATGGCATAATCAATAAAATATATATTTAAAAAAGAGTTTTAGAATTCATCTCTTTTGCAATCCTATGGCCATCATTTATACTGGGACTGTTTAGAAAGCACTTATCCTGAAGAATAGCTGTTAGCAGATTTCTTTCAGAAGACCCTGAGGCTGTAGCTGGACTGACAGAGAGCCCTGATCCCTTGAAATTACATAAGAATGCAGCAGGAACCCGTCTGGGCTCTGTAATGAGCTATGAAATGACCACAGGCGATGAGTGCTGTTCTAGAGGAAAGACATGCCTGAGTCCATGAAGGGAGCCTTCTAGAGAGATGTATGGAGAGGAATGCAGTCTCTGCCCAGTGACTACTAAAATTTTAGTCAGAATTCTGTTGTAGGCTCTATGTTCTAAGAAAAATTCAAGATTTTGGAAATTTTTTATAGACCATTGCTATCAGAGTTTGAGAAATAGGAGCTTTAGAACTGGGTATTACTATGTTTCTAATGGGGAAAAAGGATGTTGAAAATTTACTTTTTCATAGAATTCTTTTATAGTAAAGCTGTAACAAATTCTGGATGTAGTGCATTGCAATAAAGCAAATCATATAAAATAGAACTGTATAGAAACATACCTTTATACTAATATTTGTAAACATTAATGCTTTTACCATCCATGAATGTGATTTTCAAATATGGAAACATTGGGACTAAGTCATTAAGAGGTATCAAGGATGAGGAAAGATACTATCCTAAAGGCATTCGAATTAAATTTAAATTTTAAAAACTGCAGCTTCTTCATTTTGCCTTTATGTTGCCAGTTTGTGATTCAGGAATTTGATAGAAGATAGTTGAGCATGGTAAAGAGCTATTTGCCTCATATTCTGCTTCAGGATTTTCTGAAGGCTCCTTTAACTTACTGACTACAGATGAGCAGGCATAGTCATTAACCGTTAATTAGTAACTGATTAATAATCATTAAGTGGTTATTCATCATTAGTAACTATTTCTGAAAATACTGTGTTCAATCTCCATTGCAACTGTCTTCTTCTCACACACTGGACTCTATTCCTGCTAGTCCCTAAGCTCTCTTTTCCTATATTCCTGGGCTCCCCCGTGGTGAAGTTCACTACCAGGGTCCCTTCTATTCGATGGTCCCGGTACAGACGCAGGACCCTGTGCTGCAGTCATGCTCTGACCTCTGGGCTTCTCCTCCTTCCTCCCTCTTCTCACCTTGTCTAGTAAAAAACAGAAGGGGTCCTCTAGTCCTCTCCACGTGCAGGTTTACATCTATTTTGTCTGAAAGTAAATCAGCCTCTTCATTGGAGTCACAAAGATGGGTGGGCAGAGAGCTGTCGTGGAACATTCACTGTGATCATTTCTCTCTTTTGTCGCTTTTATTTTATTTTTGCTGTGGAAACTACCAAATATTGTCTATCATGATGTTGGCTTTAATGACAAAGGGGCTAACACCAAAATTTTAACTCTTTTGAATTTCTAATGTTCTCTCTGACACCTGTAATGACCTTGAGAGGAATTTGAAGCAAGAATCTTAAGATGAAATATTCAGCATTCTTTTAGCAAGGTCTGAATTTTAAGTTTTATATATATAAATATATATTTATATATACACACATATATATATACACACACACACAATCATGTGGAATTTACATGTGTATAAATTCTCCATATAATTTCTATAAAATAGTCAAGCAGTGTACCTGTGTTCAGTCCAGAAGTGTCTCCAATGGTAGACCTGCCAGATGTTTCCGAGGGAGTAAAACATATAATGTACCTAATTTTGCAAAACTACACAATAGGTAGACATTTCTTTTTCACCCCAGCTGGTGATCAGTTTATGCCCTGAAGCTTGGAGATTTATAGCCCTTGTAATTTTATCCTAAACAGAGTAATTTCCATTGCTATTATTTTAATTAGTGTTGAAGACCCTGCCAAGATGTTGATTTCAAGGTAATGAATTTCATCTGGGTAAGATCTAGTAGGTCGTTGTGATCACTTAAGGTAGCTGATATCCTCACCAATCATTTTCTTATTAATTTCAAAGTGTCTGCTTATTTAGAATATTTGCCCCAGTTTATTCTAAAATAATTTAAGGAATGTCATGCCAATGACAAGTCACTAGGTCTATTTCCAACAATATCAAAGTCCAACAGAAGAAATTTTTATCATATTATGAGTTATTTTAACAGATAATTTGCACCAAATAAATGTATACAAGAGAATAAAATAATTTTCTTAAAGTTTTAATGTTCAGGAAAGCTAAATTATAATTTAATTCATTGTGGTTTTCCTCTCAGCAGACTTTTAATCTTACTGATGTGTGTTTTCTTTTGTTATTTAATATTCCATAGGTGTTAAAAAGAAATGCTTAGGTAAAGTTGTGCTTCAAGAAATATTTTATAAAGAGAAGTCCCTCATCAAAGACCATGAACACTTTTTGCAAAACGTATCTTTTAAAAAATACCCTTGGTTTTTATGAATAGAAATTACAGGTGCTTCTCACATTCAACTGAGGCCCACAGTTTAGAGTCATTTTACTTACAGGTGTGACTTTTAATCAGCATGGTTTTCCTTTGATGTATATGTTCTCCCTCTGTGGAAAATGCAGGAATTTCACTACGATCTTCCGTTGGTCCCGGCCTTAAATATGCATGCTGGGGTACGGAATAATCGCCAAAACAAATGGAGCGATAATAATAGAGAAGATCTTTGGAGCCCTAGTGTTAATCTTGTCCCCAATTCATATGAAGAACCCAGCATTAAAGCTAACTGGCTATGACAGCTAACAAAGTGAAACCTGTGATAGACAGTTAGTGTAGCTTTGCTCCTGTACCCTCTTCAAGTGCTGTGTTCTTCATTTTACCTTTCAGGAAAACATAACCTATTCCAGAATGCCATCACCAGGCATTATAATAAATGAATAAAAAGTTATATAGCCAGAAAATAAAGGAGAAAGGAAACTCCAAAAAGAAATTTGTAACAAAATTTTCCAGAGGAAATCTGTTATGAATATAATTAGTGGGCTTGAATTGCACATAATCATTTATCTTCTATTTTGAATTTTATTCATTCTTTGTTCTTAGGTAGCACAAAGGTTGAATAGAGGAGAAGAAAATTAACATATGAAATTGTCTAAATAAATTGGGCCAGAGAATTTGCTTAGCAGTCCTTCCCATGTGGAAAACTGGAGAGAAATGGAGGCAGAGCTTGCACGGATCTGAGTGTTTTTAGGCCAGAGAGTTCACTTTAGAAAGCTATGTTTTGATGAAAGCCATAGAAATGCTGTAATTTTATCTCACCAAAATATAAAGATGAGTCTTATCCACCTTAAATTTTCTTAAATAATGTATGAATTTATGAAAGCAGGATAAATACTTTGTTTAATACAACAGTTTTGTGAAGACTCATTGAAACTTTCTCATCATCTGTCAGTTTTGGCAACTTGAAAAGTTTTGGGAAAGAAAATCAATGGGCAAACCCTGATCTAACGTTCAAGAAAAATACAAGTACTGGAGAAGAAAATTCAAGTTACATATACCATTATTATCTTATTAAACGTAACTATAGTTAACTATGATAATAATTAACTATTTAAATTTCATATTAGTAATTCTTATAGTTTACCACTTCTACTCCATTATTTTATTTTTATAACTACCATTAAGGTAGGTGGGGCAAATTCTGTTCTCAAGAATGGAGGATAATAGTAATACACAGCTAGTACATCATACATTTGGTACATGTTATTTCTTACTACATATCATTGCTGTCCCCTTATTAATTGTGCTTAAATAAATTTTGCTTTTATTTCATACTGTAAATAGAATGTGATTAGTAACATGAAAATAGAATGTGATTAATAACACACAAAATTGCTTAGGGGCATGTTTGAATTGCCCAAATTCAAAGCAAATAATTTCTAGCCCTAAGAAATTTAATAAACACAATCTATCATATTAACAAAAAAGGAAGAAAAAGATCAAATAATAGTCTTAATAGATATAGAAATTTAAAATATAAAATAAAAATAGTTTTTGAAGTTTAAAAGTCATTCATGATCATTTTTAGCAAACTAGAAGTAGAAAATAACTCATTTAACATGATGAAAGATGGCTCTAGAAGCTACAATTATTTGAAAATGTTACTTGTTCATAGAAAGTTCAAAGGACTCTATAGACAAACCACTAAAATTAATTCATGAATTTGGGGAAGTCAGAGGATATAAAATAAATAAAAAATCTACTGTATTTTCACACACTAGCCACAAATAACTAAAAAAAGTACTTAAAACCAATAAAATTTTATTAATGCCACTCCAACAAATTCAATAAATAATAAAAAATAAAATCTTACAGTGGTTACTATTTGTAATTAAATAACTAAACATCAAATGCTTAGTTATATATCTACTAAAAATCTATATGTATTCACAGAAAACTGTAAAACATTTCTGAGAAAAATCAAAAAAGTTCTAAATGAATGACCTACTTTGTGAAATGGAAATTCATTATTTTAAATAATATAGTTCAATATAGTTGACTTATATGTGCAGTAAAATCAAAATTTAAAACTCAATCAGAATTTTTGGAAATTAATTCATCAGTATTCTAAAATGTATGAGCAAATGACAAAGGTCAAGGGTAGTAAATATAAACTTGAAGTACAAAGTTCAGGATTTAAACTACCTAGTGTTCAGATTTACAATAAGGTCTGGTATTCAGATTTACAATAAGACCATGTTATAAGAAAGAGATACCACTTCATACTGGTCAGAATGACCATCATAAACAAATCAAAAACAACAAGTGTTGGAGAGGTTGTGGAGAAAAGGGGACCCTAGTTCACTATTGGTAGGAACACAGATTGGTGTAGCCACTGTGGAAAACAGTATGAAATTTCTTCAGAAAACCAAAAATGGAACTGCCTTTTGACCTGGCAATTCCACTGCTGGGATTATACCCTAAGAATCCTGATACACAAATTCAAAAGAACCTATGCACCCCCAATGTTCATAGCAGCACAATTTACAATGACCAAGTGTTGGAAGCAACCTAAGTGGCCATCAGTAAATGAGTGGATCAAAAAATTGTGGTAAATTTATACAGCAGACTACTATGCAGCAGAAAGAAAGAAGGAGCTCCTACCCTTCATGACAGCTTGGGTGGAACTGGAGAGCATTATGCTAAGTAAGCCAGGTGATGAAAGACGAATACTATATCTCACCTATAAGTGGAACCTAATCAACAAAATGAACAAGCAAGCAAGATATAACCAAAGACATTGAAATAAGAACAAACCAACAATAACCAGAGGGGAGGGAGGAGAGGAATAATGGGGGGAAAAGGGTGAAGGATCCTTAAGGGACATGTATGTATAAAGGACCCATGGACAGAGCCAAAGGCAGGTAGGATCAAGGGTGGGAGATGGGGATGGCTGGGATCAGTGGGGGGAAGGATTGGAGGGGAGAATGAAGACAACTGTACTTGAACAACAATTTTTAAAAAGAGAAAAAAAGTTTCTACATACATGGTAAAAAAATCCAAATGGTACAATAGGGGTATGTGGGAAAATGAGAAACTCTCTTGATTGCAGTTCTCTTCCCACTATTACCTGTTTCTCAGATGTCTCTTTGGGAATATTCTACACACCTGCTAACGTGTGTGTGTGTGTGTGTGTGTGTGTGTGTGTGTGTACATATGTAGCTATGCATACATCTTCTAGTGCCCAAAACTAATTCTGTGTTTTACAGGAATATAAAATGTATATTACCAAAAATTTCACTCTAATGCTACCCAAGTTCTTATTTCAAACTCTTCATTGTTTTCTATTTATTTATATGATATGGACTCATTATTGGAGATACAAGGAACTTGGCAGCACCAAAGCATTTGGCAAAAACCCCTTCCTTTTCTTACGGTAGTAATTAAAAGCCTGTTCCCAAATGCAAAAAAGAAAGTGTGCTATTGGTGCAAATACAGGTAATAGAACAATATGACAGAAACAGACTTACAATGTAAACATGGCCTTTCTATTTATCCTAAGGTGCCACCAAAATAGAGCAAAACAATGTACTGAAAAATAATTGATGCTGAAATCAATAAATTATGCATGATTGATTGGATAATTGTACTAAAAAAATAGAAGCTTGATCTTCTATTTCACAACATATGCAAAATTAGTTCTACCTGTATTACACATGTAAATGTGAGAGTTACAGAGCATAAACCTTGTAGAGAAAATCATATGGGAATATCTGATTTATTGTGGGATTGCCAGGGACGTTTTAAATAGGAGACAAGTAGGAAGCATGAGACAAAAAGTCCATAAATGTACTCTTTTAAAATTAAGATTTCTATTCATCAAAAGATACCATGAAAGAATGAAAATATAAACCACAACTTACAAAAAGTACATATATATAATCTATATATAAACATATATATACATATATATATATATATATAATCTCCAGCAAAATACTATCAACTATAATAAATAAGGAACCCTTAACAAAATAAAAAAGACAGGCAATCTAAATTAAAAAATTGGCAAAAGAATTGAAATTACTTCACCAAAGGGGCCGTACAACTGGGTAATAGACATACGAAAAGACATTCAATATAAAGATCAAAGAACTGCAAACTAAAACTGCCACAACTTGTCTCTACCTACGTATCTAAATGGCTCAAATTGTGAAGTATAACTCAGAATGTAGAGCAGGAGGAACTCTCAAAGTAACTCAAATGGTGAGGTAAGTCAGAGTAGCCATTTTTAAAATGTTGACACTATCAACTAGAGTTGAACACAGGCAAATATTATTTCACTTATATATGTCAGGAACTAGTGCACATGTACTGCAAAATGTGCTAATATTTTATACAAAATGTAAATAACAGCTTTATTCACAATAGCACCCTAACAAAAAGTTATTAACAGTAGTATGGTTGTATTATAGTTTTTCCATACAATGGAATAATATATAACAATATAACAAAATGTTGTAGCACCACAAAATATGGATGAATCTAACAGAATTAATATTGAGCAAAAGATGCCAAACTCAAGAAAAAATATATTTAGGGAATATTGTAATAACTATGGTGTCTAATGAGGGATACTAGACTTATTGGGATGGTCATTTTATGTTATATAAATCTTTATTCACTATGTTGTACACCTGAAATGAATGTAGTATTTTAGTCAATCGTAATTGAAAGATTAAAAAATTTTTTCTCAATAAAGCAAATACTCTAGGATTATAATTATATAAAGGTCAAAACAACCAGAAGTTGTGTGTTAGGGGTGTGGTTTGTTGTTGACTGAAAATAGGCATGAGGGAAGCTTCTGGAGTGATTTTTCTTCCTATATCTTCATCTGGGCAGTGGTTATGTAGGTATATTCATTTATAAAAATTTATTAATCTTTATAATTATGTATATCAACCTTTTATAAAGGATATATACCAGTTTTGGAAATTTTGCATCTTTTTATTAAACAGAATTAAAACAAGTATTGAATATACACTCTGGATTTAAAAGAGCAATTTTGACAAGTTTATTCTCCTTGTATTATGTATATAGACATAAAGCTGTACAATTATCTTAGAAACCCAGCGATCTGTTTATAAGTATAGTTGTAATATTTGGTTAGTAATTTAGAAAGTTTAGAGAATTATTCTCCTAACAATTTGTACACCTGTCAACATAATCTGGGTTCTGTGTCTTGAACAACTAGCATTGCCTATCTCATCTGAAGAGAGAGTGGTATATAAAATATGGTTTCTATTTACAACATATGACTTCTCCATATTTAAGTCACTGAAATACACAGGAAATTTATGATTCCTTTGTTCAAAAACAAATGGGGATAAGGCAATTTGAATGCTACTTCTGTATTGTATACAATACTACTTTCAGTTTTCTTAAAGCATTCATATCCATCTGCAATGGTGAGGATCTTCTGTAATTTCAAAAAAAATCAACTATGGTTATTTCATGTGAAACTGTCTTACTATTTTTTTTAAATTTTAATCTCCTGAGTTGTGAGAACACAGCTTAGCAAAGTGTATAAAGGCAGCAAAGCAGGTAGCTTAGATTTCTGTTAGTCTTCCAAGGAAAATCTACAAGTAAACTGGAATATAACACAGAGAGATTATACAGTAAAATGCTTTTGCAGACTAGGATTTAAAGAACTGGAAACCTTATTATTTTTCTCAGTAAACATGTAAATGGATAAATTCCTATGTTTTTACATTTTAAAAATGGATTGTGAAGTATCTCTCTGATAGAATTAAAAACCCCGTAAAAATGCCATCCATGTAAAATACTCTGAAAAGCCCACTCATTTAAGAACACTTGGTAGAAGTAGATACCTTGATGAAAATAAAAGTCACTAATTCAATCCACCCACTTCCTCTGTGCAGGTAACTCAGTTCAACAAAGCATGAGTGTTATGCAGTTTCACTCGCCTATTCATTCATTCTTTCAATAATGCTTATTGAGCACCAGACTGTGTACCAGACACTGGAGCAAAAATATTTGTAAGACTTATAGTTCACAAAGGGGGGCTTAATATGACAGATATATGTTAATAGGATATTAATACTAATAAACATGGTGATTGCAGTGGCAGTGATACACATAATACAGTATCAACCACTGACTGGGGCATACCCAGTGCCTGTTTTCCACAAAAAGTTGAAAATACTAATATTTATACATTTCACCGCATGTTACTACATATACAAATTATTTATGACCAGTGAATTAGGAATTACTTCCCAATAAGCAATATCTTATTATAAATGCCAGGTTTGTTGCATTTGTGCCCTGCATTACTCATAAGAAGATTCCCATTTGTTTTTTCTCTCTCCGTCTTTCTTCATATCTGTCAATACATTAAAAATATGAAATTTATGTAGCCCTGTGTGGTTTGAAGATGACTGTAGTCGTTACTGATTTTACATGTGCAAACTCATTATATCGGCACACCTGTACCTCCCTGCCAAGGTGGTATGGCATATTGATACCAAAACACAAAATATCTTTGATTGGCCTTTCCAGTAGATGTAAGTTTTCAGTTTTATTAATTATTTTCAAAACTACCCAGATTAATATCTGGCCAACATCCCAAAAAGGAAGCCATAAAATGAATTGCACAGTAAACATTTCACCTTCCCTTTTCCATTGTATTAGATTTTCATGAATCTAATACATGAAAGATTTTTCATGTATTTTTTAACAAAATATCTTTTTTTGTTAGAAAAAAATAGGTGGCTGACTTAATATTTCAAAAAACATTTTTTAATTCTTCAAGACACGTCTGTTTTCACACCATCATGTAGAAAAAAGAAGTGACTTGGGTCGGGGAAATGGCGGGTAGTGCGGCTCAGGGTGACGGTTATCGTTAGCGGGGAGTGTGAGGACGAGAGGACCTGAGGCCGCTGACTGCATGCTTCACAAAGATAATGAGGGGGAGGCAAAAGGAAGAAAAGGGGAAACAGGAAAGGAAAGGAATAAGTTGAGAGAATAGCAAGAGAAGACATAGAGGGAAACAAATAAACAGGAATCTGGTAAACAGTTATGATGACGTTACTTTGTGCCATCATTGACTCTGGCCATTTATTCAGGATACATTTTAGGGTGGTAGCCCCCAGAAACCCGAGGTTGCAGAGATATATTTCCAAAGTTGGTTGATGTTTGATTTACCTTATTTCAAGGATCTGTCATTCTGGAAGATATAGGAACCCACGGACTTAATCATTTCAAGAGGGAGCAATGCCATTGCTAACTGTATAGAACTCACATATCTGCAAAGTATTAACTCTTTTTTTTAACTTTATTTATTTATTTATTTTTAATAATAAATTTTATTTAGTTACTTTTCAAGTACATTTTTTAATCTATCTGCTTGCTTCCCCCACCTTTAATTGCTCTATGACTATCCCTCATGTTCTGAATTGTGCAATATTTGTCATTCTTGTTCTGGATTCTCTACTCACCACTATATACTCATATATTTTTTAATCTTTCAATTACATTTACTTTTAACATGATTTTATATTGGTTTCAGGTGTACAGCATAGTGCTTAGACAACCGCATGCATTATAAACTGTTCCCCCGATTCTTGCAGTCCCCACCAGGCACCAAACGTAGTTATCACAATGTTATTGATTATATTCCCTGTGCTGCACTTTACATCCCCTAGACTGTTTTGTAACTGCCAATTTGTATTTCTTTATTCCTTCACCTCTTTCACCTCGTCTCCCAGTCTCCCTCCCTCCTGGCAACACTGTGTCTATGAGTCTGTTTCAATTTTGCTCATTTTCATTTATTTTCTTCTTGAGATGTCACATATATAAGTGAAATCATATGGTATTTGTCTTTCTCCAACTGACTTATTTCACTTAGCATAGTACCTTCTAGGCCCATTTGAGTCATAACATATGATAAGATTTCATTCCTTTTTATGACCAAGTAATACTCTATTGTACATATGGTCCACTATATTTTAGAGACTACTCTGTGTTGCTATAATGTATACCTAGTGCATTTCTCTCAATCATTTTTCAGTCTTTCATGGTTGGTGGCCTCCACATTTGACTTAGCCCATCTTCATTTAAATGGATATCTACATCACCTGAAAAATTAAACTTCAACTTTGCAACATATGAGGGGAGACCCCAAAATGCCTGGAATTTATTTTTTTAATTGTGTATTTATTCTTACATGTTTAAACTTCAGTCACCCTCCAACTGATGTAACATACCCTTCAAAGTACCCTCCAGTTGATGCAATATACCTATCAAGATGTTTTTCCACTGCTCAGAACAGTTTTTGAACTCATTGATTTTGATGCCTTTTAGTGCTTCTGCCATTTTTTATTTCACCTCTTCAACACCAGCAAAATGTGTCCCCTTGATGAGTTTTTTATCTTGGGAAGCAAAGTAAAAGTTACTCATCGCAAGATTGAGTGAATAGGGAGGGTAGGGCATGCGGTCATGCCGTTTTTGGTCAAAAACTGTTGAATATGCAACATGGTATGGGCAGATGCACTTATAAATCACCTGTTATGAAATGGTCAAATGCACTGACTTTTCAAAAAAAATTCATTGAAGCAGAATGCAGCCTCTCACAACAACATCAGCTAGTGCCCTGATACAGATGGGTTCCTAAAACACTCACATAGTAGGGGAAGCCTGTAGTACACAGGGTCTCACTCTCCAGAAGATGATTTTAGTTTTTTGGGCCCCCGACCTTATAACAATAACTCTGGACCCCAAAAACAGAAGGTGCAGGAATAGAAAATTAACAGACCTCTAACTTCCTGTAATGCAAAACCTACATGAACCACACTTAATTCAAGGAGGTATGGGATAAATAAATTTGGACATTGTTTAAGGTATTTCAATAGCTCTGACCACTTTGTAAAGTTATTGTGTCCACTTTGAGAGTACAGTACTTTAAAATTCTAAGCATCTCACAATTTTTAAGGAGCTAGAGACATTTCTGAATTATTAATTGACTGTGTCTCCTCAGTTTGTGCCGCTGCTGGAAAAATTAAGAAAATGCTTTCTAGCAGTTTCTCTGTATATAGGCATAAATAGACCTTGTACAACCTAAATCAACCTTGAATGAGAGGTCTAAATTGGGACTTTGTTTTGCATGATACTTATATTTTAATTAAGGGTCTAGAGCATGGTCGGTAAACTTTTTTGTGTAAAGGTAAGAATAGTAAATATAGGCTATGCACTCCACTCAGTTTCTATCGTAGTTACTCTAATCTGCCGTAGCAGAGTGGAAGCAGCCATAGACAATATATGAGTGAATGGGGTGACGGTGCTCCAATTACATTTATTTACTGAAATGGGCAGTAAGCTGGATATGGCTGGAGATTCATAGTTTGATGATCCCAGTTCTAGAATAGGATTTTTTTCATATTGGGATTAAGCTATTTTGAGGTGTAGATGCGTGTCAAGATGAGTAGTCATAGAAAATTGCCTTAGATATTTTATTTTAAGTCTATTTTTAATTACAGTTGACATACAGTATGGTATTAATTCAGGTGTACAATTTAATGATTCAACATTTATACACCTTATGGAGTGATCACCGCAAATACAATGTCTAGTAACCATTTATCACCATACCTAGTTATGATGGCGTCATTGAATCTACTCCCTATGTTGTACATTACATCCTTGTGACTTATAACCGCAAGTTTGTATTTCTTAGCCTCTTCTCCTTGCTGGTTCTTCTCCTCACCTCTGCCCTCAGGCAACCATCAGTTAGTTCTCTGCATCTATGAGTTTGTTTCTGTTTTGTGTGTTCACTTGTTTTCTTTTACAGATTCTATATATAAATACAATCATATTGTATTTGTCTTTCTCTGTCTGACTTCACTTAGTATTATGTTCTCTCGGTCCATCCATGTAGTCACAAATGTCAAGATTTCATTCTTTATGGCTAAATAATATTTCATTGTATATATGTATCATGTTTATTTATTCACCTGTCTATGGACACTTAGATTGCTACATGTCTTGGCTATTATAAATAATGCTGCAGTGAAGATAGGGGTGCACACATCTTTTTGAATTAGTGTTTTCTTTTTCTTTGGATAAATAACCAAAAATAGAATTACTATATAATCTGATAGTTCTATTTTTAGCATTTACGGAACCTCCATACTGTTTTCCATGTGGCTTCTTCAGTTTGCATTCCAACCAACTGTGCATGAGAGTTGCTTTTCCTTCATATCCTTACCAACACTTGTTATCTCTTGTGTTTTGGGTAATAGCCATTCTGACAGGTGGGAGGTGATATCTCATTGTGGTTTTGATTCGCATTTCCCTCATAAGTAGTGACATTGAGCTTCTTTCCATGTGTCTTGTGGCCATTTGAATGTTGTCTGCCTTACCTGTTTTAAATCCTATTTCTACTTGAGATACATTGTAAGGTTTGGATGGTACCCTAATGTGAAAAACATCAGGTGATTAGAAATACCTGTGATTTTAATTAGGGGAATATCTGACTGAAAAAAGCAAAAGAAAAGAAGCATTAATAATAATTATATCCATAAGGATATTTTATTAGACTAAAAATTATTTACTGTGCTTGTATTTGGCACCTCTACAACAATTGTCCTAGTGTGTCCTCACCCTGCCCCCCAAGGGAAAGACTCTGAGACTGTGTCATTTCTTTTTTATTTCAAAGAACTCTTTTTTTCTCTGTGAACATCCAGTTCATTTTGAAAGACTGCTGTATTCTACAGATTATTCAGAAATTAGAGCATTCATACTTATCAGTCTGAGATCCTAAGGACTCTATTTCACATCCAAGCTCAGGAAGTGGTGTACTCCCAGATGGGGTGTGAGGCTGAGCTGAGGCTGTATCTTAGCCTTAACCCTGCTCTGTTCCTCTGTGACTTGGGACAAAAACTGATTTTTCGGGCCTTGATTGTTTCATTGTCAAGGAAAAGGATTTTGTTTTTCATTTCTATTCCTTATGGACTTGCACCAAATCGTTAATACTCTCCCTGGGGTCTAAACATGGCTGTTGTTTGTGAAGAGGGGCTTTAACTTTCTACTGCATGCACCTCTCTATTTTTTTTGTGTATAATCAGCAATGTATTATTTTATAACAAGTGGATTTTTAAAGAAATATTTAAATTCTAGTATAACATGACTGTTCCAGTAAAATTGGCATTAAACGTAAGAAATATTTTCAAATTTAAGCAGTTTCCATAAACATCAGGCGAGGTCAGGTTACCTGACCACATGAGTAGGAAGTTACAAGTATCATATATCTTAATTTTCAATGAGTTTACTTAAATTATACCGTAATATATATTCCGGAACCATTTAGGTCGGTCTGTCTCTCATTTGTCGTAAAGTTTCCGGGTCCTGTTCTCACAGTCTCTGCATTTATGCAGTATGTTATTACTTCATGATAAAGTTAGTTGATAATTCCGTAACTCTTTTTGCTGATGACCTTTTAAAGCTGCATAATTAGAATAAGTTGTGGTTATTGTATTGGAATCTCTATCCCATGGGCCGACGAGGCAGCGCATTAATTCTCTGCATCACCCACTCCCCGTGCAGTGCCATCAGCACAAAGATATTATTCTTTGTAATTACATGAAGAAAGGGTCTATTTAGTGTTAACTGACCTTTCTGTGACTGATCAGCCTTTTCCACCAGTGAAGTAGAAATGTATATCATTAAAATGTGAGTAAATAGGAAACCTTCTAAATCTTAAACTGTTCACATCTGAAGGTGCACATGAGGAGGAAATTGCTCATATTTTCACATGAAATGGTGAAAAGAGTAGCAGACTTTAAAACTATATTTTAAAATATTAACAAATGGAAATATAATTAAGCTATGATAATGCATGGGATTATTTAAAAGGAAATAATATGCAAGTATGTTTCTATTTATGAACTTAAATAGTGTTAGAGGACACATTATTAAACTCAAATACATACTCAGGATTAAAATTTAAAGTTTATTAACAACTAATAAATAAACTTAGGGAATTATTACTGCAACTGTCATTTAGAATGTGCATATAATTTAACCACTTAAATTATATAGTTTAACTTGGAGAAATTTATTGGAAATAATTATATGATACTAATTTTTACTCTCTTTTTCTTATAACCTAATTTGTCTTTCTAATCAGTTATACGGAATATTTTGAGGGGACATACAATTATATAGAAGGAAACCAGATCAAATGCCAAGGTCATCGCTAATATAGGTGGCATTTGTATAGCATTTCCTAAAGCCATCAAATGTTTAAAGGAGAAATACTATGGTTGACATGGAGGTAATCATTTCTTTTTTATGAACACATGCCCCCCTCAAGCAGGTGATTTTTAGTATTTAACAAGCTTCTGTGTTTCTAGGCCAGGTTTCCCTTTCCAAGGACACACCCAGGGCACTGTATAGGAAATATCTTCCAAATCTGTTCACAAATGAACTCTTCCTTGAAACTTAGAACTGATCTCTCATGGACTCCTATTATCATTTGGATATGCTTTTATCCTTTTTTCATGTATAATGTATTCTGATGAGGTTAGCTTTGTGAATGCCTCAATTCTCTTACCTGATTGCAAGCTCCTTCGGCCCTGAAATTGTGTATTTTTTTCATGCTGTTATCAATAATTCCCAGTCAAATATATATGATGAACACGGTAAAAAATAATAAGGGACAAGCAGGGTTAATACAAAGTGTTCATAAGTTTTCAATAAACCTTTTTCTGAGCTCCAAGGGGCAATGTCATAGTGTCCACTAGTAAATTTTTTAGGAAGTCAACAGTAGCTAAATTTGTAAACACGTCAAGGGTCTAAGATAAGGAGTGCTGTATGTAGTCACGATGTGGGTGCTGGAGGGAGGTAGCTAGAGAAAGTATCCCTTTGAACTCTGGCAGGGCCCAGTTTAACTGGTCACCTGATATGTGGCAGGCTGTCATCAAATAGTGTCATAAAGTTGCTATCTCACCTCTCACAGTGTCTCCAAAGTTCTTGTGCATACAAGTTACTCAATGAGTATTTAAACTTTTTAAAATATTTTAAATTTATTTTTAGAGAGGGGAAGGGAGAAAGAAAGAGAGGCAGAGAAACATCAATGTGTGGTTGCCTCTCATGTGCCCCCCACTGGGGAGCTGGCCTATAACCCAGGCATGTGCACTGACTGGGAATTGAACTGGTGACCCCTCAGTTTACAAGTCACACTCAATCTGCTGAGCCAGACCACCCAGGGCTCAGTGAGCATTTTTTAAATAAATTAGTGAATAGAGAGCATTTTGTCAAACAGTAATATGTAGAGTTTGAGGCATGTAACAGTGTTAATGCAGAGGACTGATCTGTTCATTTAAAAATCAGGAATGTTCAAGACTAATTATCAGAGAACTCATGTTGGACAAGAGACTGGTTTCCATGGCAGCACAGACAAAGAAGTGGGTCCTAGGAGACTTAAAACAGTTATTTGCTACTTTGAGGCTTCAGGGTATCGACACATCTCATTCTTACAGACTTGCTCCTTGGAAACACTGGGGAGAACCTTCATTTTCTATAGTAATTGGTGGATAGACTTTAAAAGAGCAGCAATACAACAACACCTCTTTGCACACAGTAGGTGACATCCTTAATAAAGTGTGTGTTTTCTTCCTGTCTGTTATATCATTTAAGAATTGGCATGTATTTTCAGCATTTGTGTTCACCACACCAGTTCCCATGAATCAAAAGGAATGTTTTTAAAGGGACAGTATGCCCAGAGACTTGGAGCCTCCAGGACCCATTTATTCTAAAATCTATCCCTGCACATTTTATGAACTAGTCTTAGTATTGATGCCTGCTTTAATAACATCAAAGCATCGCTGAGTGCAAAACTATCAATACAGTGCCCTAAACTGGCAGAAAGATGTCAAAGGCAAATGAGGGGACTGCGGGGACTTGATAGTGTGTATCAGAGGTGTAATGGGCAAGCATGCATACAGGGTCACATGCTACTGAATCATTGGGGCTTGGAATGAAGCATTATGGTGATGAGCATCAATGGGATACTAAATATGTGGGTACATTTTCTTGTTGACACTATTAGTAATACTATAAAGTCAAGGGATAGCAGAACATGTAATGTGATCTATGAAAATCTAATCCACGAGTCAATAGTCCTATAGGAGCCAAGAAAACGTTGCTCTGGACAGACTCACCCACCTGTACTGAGATGTATACTGACCTGTGTGGCCAGACAGCTTTTATTCCTGCCGAATAATGTGGCTCTTCTAAGATTCAGGTCACTAACTAACTTTTTTCTTACATGAAGCCTTTTCTGATCTTGCTCCCCACCTGATAGGATCAGTTCCACCTGATAGAGTAAAGTCTAGATACTTCAAAAAATACCATCAATGGACTTGTTTATACTTCTGCCTCCCCCTACTCTAGGCTGTAATCTCTGGTGAACAGAGGTTATCTTTTTAATCCCTGGGATAGCCATGGACCCATAGAGTAAACTAACTAAGTGTCTGCTAAACAAATGCTTCAATGAACAAATAAATGAATGAATGAAATGCTAGATGTGAGAATGCTCTGGAGTAAGATTCAATAAGTACCAGTAATACAGCTTTTGTCTTCTGGTGGTTGTGGTAGGAAGTCAATTCTTTCAAACGGGGGAACTAAGATGAATGTGGTGCCGCATGTGGCAGCAGAGCTCTCGCCAGATGCAAGAAAGCAAGTTGCTGTCTGTAGTAAACCGAGAATAACCAAGAATCAGGCTACAACAGACAAATCTTCAGACAAGATCATCTGAGGCAACTATACAAAATCGTATCAGGATAGGACAGCTAAAATTAACCCTATGTCCAAAAAAGCTCTCTTACAGTATGTAATCGAAAGAAGGACCTAGTTAGCACCTCTGCCTGGTGAACTGGATTCAATTGCCTGTATTAAGAGTAACTGAGGGTATAAAGTAACATTAGAATAAATTTAGCCATAGACACTGGGACTATTTGAAGTATTTGTAAATAGCTATGGTTTTCTGCATATGTATGTATGGTGCTAATATTTTAATCATCCATCTAGAATGTTTAGATCAAGTTTATTTCTTGTAATCTTTGCCATTATTCCTGTTAATTTTTTTTAAGTTCAAATGGATTTAGACTTCCTCCAGGGTGGGTGTATCTGTCTGGACCTCTGCAGGGCTTGGTGAGTGGCATTATTCTGCTGCATTCAACCGCACTCCAGAATCGTGCAGGCTTCAACTATGAAGTTCACTGTCCTTGGGTACTTGGTCTTGCCAGTGAATCAGGCCTAGTCAAATCTTGAAACACAGAATCATGTAGAACAAAAAACACAGGAGACTGGTTATATGCAACCAACATGCCCATTTTGACTGAAAAGTAGCTTCCAAGGAGACCAAGTTCAAGTTTCCTTCAGCAGCCCATTTTATTGATGGCAACAAGCTGTTAGCCAGATTGTAAAACAAACAAACAAAAAAAACCAAAAAAAAACAAAACAAAAAAACCCCCAGAGTTGCTCAGTGGAAAAAGGCTTAGAGGAAATTAATTGTGTTATTTGACTTGATTTTTTAATGCCATTAGGCTCTATAAAGACAGCATCGCATAGTGTTGAGGAGTGCTGGCTCGTGTTTACGAAGGAAGTGGATCAGGTGGTAAAGAGAGCGAGATCTGAAACTGCTCCGCCCAGATGCGAAGCCCAGGTCCTCCACTGAGTATGTGCTTCATCTCGCACAACATACCTCTTGTTTCCGTTGCTATGATCATAAAACACCCCAAAACTTCATGGCTCGTGATTATATGCATCAGCAATTTGGACGGGACACTGCAAGGCCAGTTCGTCTCATGTCTCACACATTCGGAACCAGCCTGTGGACAACTCAGAGACTAGGGGTCGGAGTCGTCTCCAGACAACTCCCTCGCAGTGGGTGTTGACTGCTCTCTGAGAGCTGAGCTGCGGCCGTTTGCTGGGACCGCCACCTATGTGGCCCGGATTCCTCACAACATGGTAGCTGGTTCTGAGGGTGAATAACCCCAAAGGAGGGGACCAGGCAGAAGCTATATGCTTTTTTTATAAACCAGCTTTTTTTAAAATAATAAACTAGCTTTATTTGTAAGCTGCCTTTTAAAATAAAGTGGCCTGGGAAGTCACTTCATTTGTCATTTTTACCATATCCTATTTGCTGGAGAAGCCACGAGTCTATCCAGGTCCAAGGGAAGGAGAAATTGACTGTTTCTGGATATGAAGTGACAAGATTTCAGAAGGACATGTAGGAATGAAAGTGTTTCTGTGGCCATTTTTGAAAAATACAGTTTTCCTCACCTGACCTCTCTTTGTCTTATCTTCCCTTTTCCGTAAAATGAGGATGGTATAACAACTGAGACAATGCAATTGTCCTAGTTCTTTACTTTGTGTGGAATTTGTAAGTTAACATTCAAGTTCAGGCCTATTTCTAAATTCTTGTATATATATTTATCACAAGGTGACACAAAAGTAGATAATATGGACTCTATATTTTTGTCCAAAAGAATCCAAAAGAATCTCTGACTGTCATTCCCTATTCCCCACTTATCCAGTGGGAGAGGGAAAGGAGAAAGGGAAGAGTGAAAAAAAAATAAACTGAAAATGGAGGAAAAGTCCAAGATGAAATTCATGGCATAAAGATAAGGAAAGGTCAACCGAAAAAAATGGAGAACTACTCTTTGGATAACGTAAGGGGTTCTCCATCTGCCTTCATTTTTCAGCATTTTTGGTGACAGAGGAGGAAGCCAGGTCTTTCTTTAGCAAAGTTTTCTCAATACTTTTAGGATCATAGGCTAGCTAATTAGCTGACCCAAGAAAAATGGTGAGTAATTTCAAGGGGTTCATATAACTTACAAACATCAATGATGCACCCAGGGAAAGAAATCTTGCTAAGAGTATAGACATGGTGGTATATCCTTGGACTAATGTTCAGTGTGAAAATATATTATGAGAATTCTCTTTATATAATTAGGATCTTCATTTCACAAATAGTATAGTATCAAATAATATAAATGTGCTTAATTTTAATAGGTGGTTATATTGCCAATAGGTTATTTCATAGAAGCAGGCCTATAAACTGTGTAGTTCTAAAGTGTGTAATACATGCGCTTCCTAACTGGTATTCTGTTTTCATCCATGTGTGGAACAAAAACCTGCACACCCATGTCAGCTCTGCTTTGTGCATTGTGTCTTAGAGATGAAACAAATGATGGTCTCATATAACGACCATATAATGGAGCATATAATATAAATTTTGTTTAGTCCTTTATAGATGTAATTTTAATTTCCTGTGAAGTCTTGGGATACTCACCGTGTTTCTTTTCTTTATCAAGCCATATTTCCAGTGTTTCATCATCTTTATAATCACTTATAATGGGAATTGAATAACTACCAATAAATCTGGCTTTTAGAAAGTGTTATATTTTGAACTTTTGTGTGAATTTTATACATACTGAGAATAAATAAATGCAAAATATTTAGAATTCTACTTTCTTATTATATATTTGTGTGATTTAAATATAAATCTTTGCTACAAGACCACAAATTCTTAAGGTTCACAATTATATCTCAGAGTTTATCATATAGTAATTATTAAAGAAAGCCATAAGTAACTGAACAAAAATGAATAAATGAATGACTGAATGAAATAATATTCTAAATCAACTCCAAGGGCACATATTTTAACCTACAGAGTGTAAATAGAGATTTTCTTAATGGTTTTAGGAACAAAATTTTTTTCAAGTTGATATTTAGCTCAGACCTTAAGTAGAAAGATTCTACAGATGGGATTCAGCTGAGTTTGAATTTAAAAGCACATGAAAGTCATCCCCTTTCTTCTTCTACCAGTTTCTTGTTCTTCTCACCCTTTTATTATATCACCAACCCTGACTTTAGTGCGCCCATTAAATATCCTCTACTGTTGTTATTTTATAAGGTGTTCAACTCTAGCAGTGGTGGCATTATTTCTCATGGACATATTTCCACCAATAACAATCATTCCATTGTTGTTTTATGTGCATGTTACAATACTATTGGTTAAAATTAAAATAGAGTTGTGAGGTGGAACCACAGTTAAACGTAACTTTCAGTGTCAGCAGAATACATGTATTTAAAATTAAAAAAAAACTTGAACTGTACTATACATCTGAAGGTCATTGACTTTCAGGAATAGGCAAATCCTACATATTACTGATAAATGGTAATGTGTAGTATCATGATTGACATAAAAGTGTTTTGAAGATTCATTGGCATAACTACACAATTCAGTTTCTTGGTATTTAATTGTGGTGTATAAAACAACAAGAACTGATATGATAGAGAATGGAAAATATATTTATTTGGAAGTAAAACTGCATATTACACATTGAGCAAAAGATAAAATACCAAGGGTATCCTCAATTAAAGTTCATTAAATGGGTTAATGAAAATCCCACATGGCATTCCTCTCAAATTCAGTGTTTATAGTAGCCAGATAAGGCTTGAAAGAAATGTAATTGAGAAATAAAACACCACAGGTATCAGAGTTAGGCTCATGTTAAATCAAACAAACCAAAAATTCAAAATTATTTCTCCTCCTTCTTCCAGAACATTTATCAAAGTTTTAAGTTAATCACTTGAAAATTATATTTTAATATTAGTGCTAAAATATCAAAAAGATCTGCAACCATCTTTTAAAAAGTATTTCCACCAATTAAAAATATTCATAGATACTTTGTCTTCCTATTAAAAGACAACTCTATGAATTTTAGGCAAGTTTATGAGACAGAAGTTTCTGAAGTTTTAAATTATTGTGCCAGAATTAGGACAAGGACATTTTAAATGGTTCTCAGTCCATCATTTGGTTTTTTGAAGAACAGTTATGACATAGTATATAAATCACTAGGGATCAATATGGATACCAGGCTTTCATGAGAAATTTGTTTGTTGACCTTAATAAATCTTCAAGAGTATAAATACAGAAATATTTGTATAGGCAATTTTCTGCTGAATTACATTTTATCTACGCACATTCAATACCACAGTATATGTTTTTAACAACTTACACTAGAGGTTTGATGGAATGGCAATCACATATTCTCAATTGCTTCACAATTGTTATTTTTGTATCTAGTTATTTAATCATCATTATCATTATCATGATTAATCTGCTTTTAAGTGTTTTGAAAACTTTACTATAAATAATGTTGTAATGAATAAAGCTTTTTGCTTAGATTAAATTCCCATCAGAGGAATTACTGGAGTAACATTTTGAAAATATTTAAGGCTGTTGATAAATTCCATATTTTTTGAAGGAGCCAGAGAAAAATTTCTGTGCTAGAAATGTAGAAAAAAAACAGCAAGTAAACTGAATTCATACATCCAATTTACAATGGTGTATAGTCCTCAGTTTGCCACTGGGTAATGTTGCAAAAGTTATATTTTTTTAGTGGTTTATATTAGGTATGACATGAGGGGGTTACCAAGGTCTCAGCTGTACACAGAATGAGAGTTAAGCTTTAATACAGCTACAGAATAGTAGTAACAAATGATGGCTTTCTCTGCATGCCTCTTACTGTTGAGTTCCTTGCTCCTGTCTTTTCCTCTTTCTTTCTGTCGTTTTTGAGTGCTTTCTGTGAGTGCCACTACTCTGAGACTTTTGGAAATAGGATTCTAAGCACCCACATGTCTTTGACCTATTTGATCAGTGGGGCTTGAAGGAAGTACAAAAAAGGATGGGAAACTGGAAAAAAGCTCCCTGGATGCAGAGCAGACGGAGCCTTCCAGGACTGAGCACTTCCTAAAGCATATGGAGGGAAGTCCTGCAAAAAGGGCAACAGAAGTTAGACAGACTCTGATAAAGCAATGAAAAAAAAAACCTACATCAAGAAAGAAAATTATGAAACCGAAGGAGCATATTGTTGTCAGGGAATTATCATTTTGGTGTTATTATTTTTCTGCAATGTAATTCTTTTGGATAATACAAGTGAAATAAAAATTCCAAAATAAATTTAAATGATTTTAATTAAATATATCTATATATATATTTTCTAGAAACTACAAGATGATTCACTAGAAGAAAATCTACGTTTAGCTCAAGAGTATCAGAAATTACAGGAGACTTTCTTATCAGAAAAGAACCGTTATTTCCACCTATATAATAGACAACTATCCCTTGATGCTTCAATTAGAGATAAGAAAGAGGTGGGTTTTTATTTTTTTAATAATTACTTACTTGACCTATCTAATATAAAAAGTAATAAGTGATAAGTCACAGGATTTTTTATCTGAAGATGGTCCTTTATATGGCACCAAAGGATAGAGTTTTTTGGCAGAGTTTTATTGTATATTTTATCATCCTTTTGAAATTTAATTTTGAAAGGGTACTCAGGAAATAAATACTTATTTTCTAATCTACCATTTTATACTAATTTTCTGTTAATTATTATATCCTAGAATACCAAATTTTCCTATTTCATAGATTTTTATATGTTATAGACTTTAAATTTCAATTTTATCTATAGGTAACTTCCCATGAGACATTTCTAAGTCTTCCTCATTATGTATGGGCTTCAATTTTGCTTTCTATTTTCTTTTAAATATGGGACTTAATTAGAAACTTGGAGAAATAGTGGACTCTCTCTGGTTGCTGGAAATCACTGGGAATGCAATTTGGTAATATCTACAATAACAAAAGTGGAAGAGTAAAACATACTATATACCACAATAAAAAGGAAAGAGAAATTTCTAACATAGTATTTTCATAGTAGGAACAAAATGGCCTTGATGTCATTTTTTGGATTTCAAGCAAATCTTGATTCAAGATCCAAGAAGTGAACCTTAGTTTGAACAGAGAGCAGGCATGCCAGGAGATTGGCTGTATGTTTGTGGTGGTCCCTTAAACGAAGCACTTTTAGCACACCTGTTTCAGGGAAACTTTCAAAGATTTATTTGTACTTCCAATCATTTTTCATTTCCATCCTTCAGCGATGGAGGTCATTAAGTGCAGGCTGCCCTTGTCAGTGTCATGTAGGATCAATTTGCTGCAATGGACAGAGAGGCCTTATTGATGCTGTTAAATCTGTCAGTGAGAAATCGTATGTCATTAGCATCTAATGCACTGCTTACAGGAAGGAATTTGGCCATCAAAACTGCAAAAAAACCTGCAGTATTTTTGTGAATTCTCTGGATACTGATGCATTTTCCAAATATGTAGGTTTTAATCTTTTGACTGACTTAGTTTTAGATGCATAAAGACACTGTTCAACCCCAATTTCCTTGCCAGATAAAATGGATCTCACTTTCAGGAATTTTTGTGTATCTTATTCCTATTTTAGAGTAATTTCAATGCTTTTGAATATGCATTCCTTTTGGCATAGTAAATGATTATATTTTAAGCACCGTGTTTCTTAGGGAGTATTATTCTTTCTACACAAATTATACATTTTTTATATTTCTATGTGTTTTTATGCCAGGAGCAGCAAAGAAAACATAATAGAGTAATAAAGCAAATTAAATATAACAAATAAGAATGTTCCCTCCCTTAACACACTTTTATATGCAGATGAGTCAAATGTTAGACTGTTATAGTATTATTCTTCGTGATAAAATTATGTCTGCTCCTTCTGCATGTGCTTCTTGATAGTTTCCTGTCCTTTTAAAATTTGCTGTGATGGGTGTCTCCCCCTTTAAAAATCAGAATTAAACAAAAATGATTATTCAAAATTCTTTCCATGCTCATGGGCAATGAAGAAAAATATCTGAAAAACAGGTTGTACTTCTATGTGAACATAGACTTTTTCATCAAAATTTTCAAATAGAGATTTTTTTTAAAAACCCATGAATACATTGAAAAAAAAATCGTGTGTTTGATGCAATTGCTGTTTCAAGTTCTTCAGGCCTGCGAAGGAAGGTAAGCTAAGCAAGTTGATCTCTTCTGTTGGCTGAAAACAAGACCTCTCCCAAAACTGGTTAAAATACATTTTCGTATTTTTGTAAACCACCTGTAGAACTTCACTCTGCCTACTCCAATTCTCACTGCTTTTAAACGCAGAGAATACAAATTATTACAGAACCAGTCAGTGCTTAACAAGCACTTATGCGGATAGGTATCTGTGTCATGCAATTTGGAAACATTACCTTTTTAATATCCCTCTCTAATCCTGGAAAATGTTCCATTATTATTATTGTTATTGTTATTATTATCATCTCCACTGTAAAACATGCAGCTGAGACTGGGTGTGTCATAGGTCACCCAAGTGGACTGGTGACTGTGATGGGAGGTATCTGATTGTATTGCTTGTTTACTTGTGTATATTAAAATTAGGTTCTGGGTAGTGAGTTTGTGTGCTTGTTGCAGTACAAAAAATAGGAAAGGAAATTTATTTATTTTTGCTAGGAAAACAATAATTTTAAAAATAGTTTCTGCCTGTAGCAGCTACGTAAAGACCCCATTAATATCTCTGCCTCCCTTTCTTAGGACATAGGTATGTGCTCACACACACACATACGCACACTAGTTCTAAAGGAGTTGCCACACTTCATAGACTGATAAGCTCACACTAAATTCTGACCCCACCCTCTGAAGAACTCTCAAGAAATCTCTGAAGAGCTTTTGTAATTCCTGAGACAGGAGCAGAGAGCTGGTCATATATTGTTTTACCTCAATGAATCTCTCTTCTGTTGTCGAAACTCCAAATCTTTATTTCTATCTAACAGTTTAAAAATGTCAGTGCCAGTTCTGAGTTAGTTGTAGACCTATGTATTCTTATGCAATTTTGAGGTGATCTGTTGGAGATGTTTAGTGATAAGTAGCTTTTTCATGTTAACCACACAACAACACATTAAAAGTGATGTGTAGAGTGTGATTAGATCCCTGATAGATCAAATACATGCATGGGAAAATTTTATATATGTAAATTATATATGTGTAACTAAACATTTAATATGTATAACTATCCATATATAAGTTTTCATATGTGTATATGTAGTATACATAGATGTGTGTGTGTGTGTATATATATATATATATATATATATATATATATATACAGATTATATATATATACGTAGTCTGTGACGCCCCACCAAGGGTAATTTTGTTCCCCGGGGATTCTGTGGGTGTCTGGCAGTGCCTGCAGATGTTTTGCTTATCACACCTGGGTGGGGTTGGAGTTGGGGTTGGGTGCTGTGCTCCTGGTGTCTAATGGGTGGAGACCAAGAACAGCCTCCTCACACACACACCCCCAAAGTTTTCCAGCCCCCAAATGTCAGTATACCCCAATATAGAGAGAAAAAGAGAGCTAGACATATAGAAACAGGTACATATATTGTATAAATACATGATACGTGTATATATACATAAGCACAGTGCATGTCATATCATCTCCTTTTTAAAGGCTTAAACTCCATCTGCATGTTAAAGATTCTGAGAAATCCATTTTAAGAAAGCTGTTAGTTTTGTTAACCCTACATCTCCTATTAGGAAACCTGTTTACAACCAAGTATCCAGTGATTAAACCTTGAAGAATGTTATTCTACATAGAATAGGAGAAAATTTCATATCAATAATCATACATTTGGGAAGTTTTTCTTACATATAACTTCGATAAAGTAAAAGTGTTCTTTACATTTCCTGTAAAGTTCCAGAAAAACTTGGAATATTTTCAAGTAAATAGATTATGTTCCTTGGAATCCATTCAGATTCAAAAGCCTGACTTTACTTAATGCCATACTGCAGCCATAAAATGAAATAATAGTTTTTATCACTCAAAAGCCATTTAAAAATTACAATAAAACCAGTAAAATGTTCATTGTATGCACCTTGTATAATAGGTATATTTTCTACTTAGGCTTGTCTAATGCATGGCTTACAGCTGCAATTGATTTGCAATTCTGTGGAAACCTCAGTATAATGATTTCTTTTTTTAGTTTTGAACTACACACATGCATCACAGTGACATAAACATTTGAGATTGCTGCTCTTGCAATCACCTTTCCCTTAATCTTTAGAGCTGTGTCTTATAATTATTTACTAACATAAATGTTAATATGGAAAATGCATACTAATATGCTAAATGTTTTCTTTGGGTCATTTGCTCTTTCTTCAGAGTGATACTCTTATTGAAAGTGAGGAGGACTATCTATGGACAACTTATTTAATGCCCCTGAGTTTCTGGAAAAAAAAAAAAAAAAGCAAATCTCCCTACCACCTGTTGTAAATATCCATAGTGATGGTTAAGGCAGGAAGCACTTACTGTATGTGGGGGCTCTTCACAAGCTTTTATTCATAATCTTATTTAATTTCCTCAACAACATAAATATATATTTTAAATGTAAAGCACCTAAAATAGTTTTCTACAAACTATATATTTTACACACACAAGAAATGACTATTGAAATTGTTATCATTCTTTATACTAATATGTGTCCTTTACTTCTTGTAACAAATCTTGGTGTGGCTAACCTAATATAAAAGACCTTTTAGTCTATAATAGCTATAAAGCGGGATGAATTGTGGGGCGAGAGGACAGAAGTGTAGGGTAGTAGTGACGTTATGATAATCAGTTAGGAAAGCATGTAGGTGCTCCAGGGAGTAGAGCAATGGGCCAACCCCTCGTTGGTTGGGTGAAGCTGATAGGAGATTCCAGAGTGGAAAGTCACATGTACTCACGTCTATGCGGAGGCTTGAAGGGGCAGCTTAACAATGACACACGGGTTAGTCAGGGGTATAGCCAAACCTCATACTAAGAAACACCACTTAGAACATATTATTTATAAAAAAAGATCCTATAATGATACACATTTCCTAGAAATAACCGTAACATGAAATTTTACTAGATCCTTCATTACAAATCTGTAAAATTCTGAGAAAGTTGGAGAAGATGACAATAAAGATAACACATAGAACAATGCACAATGTTTTAATTTGTTGGAATCTGGCCTCCACATTTCAATTTTAAAGCAGTCTCGAAGAATCCACAATCAGTCCAGTTGTGACACAAATGAACAGGACTTTTTAACATCCCTATTTCCAGAGAACATATTTGGTATAAAGCCAAGGGCGCTCTACTTGTCCGTATTCTGTGTGTACCTGTATAAACCTGATTTTCCTGCTAAGGAAGGAGGTACTCAGTTTTCTGAGGGTAACTAAATCTTTAGCCACAAATGTACAAGTAATATTTCTTCTTTTTTCTTCAAATAGACCTGAATAAATTACCATTACCACACACACACACACACACACACACACACACAAACGAACATTTTACCAGCACCATCTGACCCTTTTAGTATTTTTTGAAAAGTGATTATGAAAAAATATTGTGGACAGACAGGCATTAAAAATGTTTCCTCTTGTTGACTGAAGGGTAACTCTCAAAGCTTTTCTACCAAAGTAATCTTGACTATTACAGATGTCCTTTTTAAAATCTACTATTCCATCATAGCAAATCACTTACTAACAGAAAAGACACACAGCCAACACATTATCTGAGAAAAGGAAAGATAATAAAGCAATGTATAATATGGTTGCAGAATTTTTGTGAATTTCTGTCAGATATAAAATCACTTTCAAAATATTTCCTTTGGTGCTGGTAATCAGAGTTGCGTGTTCTTTCAAGGAAAAATTCTCATTTTAAAGAACAATATATTCAATATACTCATAGGTTATTGAAAAAAGTATATAAAACAAAGCTGCTAGCTGCATGATATACATAGAAAAAGAGCAAAAATGTTATCTGTAAAAGCAGAAAAGAATTTGGCTTGCTTGACTTTTTGTATGAAGCATGCTACAGCAATCTTTTGATTCTAATATGAAACTATAGTAAGGATCATTGCACTAATGCATGAGGATTTGTGATAATGTTGCAGAAATTTTACTGTCAAAACTGAACTGCAGTGTAATGACTTTTGTTATCATGGTTTCTAATAACTATTCAGCATGAATTGACCCTACATATGTTTTGCTGCAATAATGTGTCAGTAACTCAAAAAGCTAAAAAGGAAATAAAAAAGTCAACATAATATCGCATGTGACTTCATGACAACCTTTCTCCATTCTTACTATTAATAACGTTAAAACAATTATAGCAAAGACACTGTGCAAACTATAAGAGCACATGAAAACAACAGCCTAGATACACTGTGACTGTTCTGGCCAAGTAAACCTACCACGTACCCACCTGCAATCAGCACCTGACTACTCCAAGTCGGTTACTCTCTGTTGTTGGGAGTCTTTGTTTGATATGGTTCCTTTCTTCCCTATACAATGTGTTAGTTTCTCCTCTCTTTTATCAGTTGGCTCTTTTCTTCCTCCTTTCCTTCTCTCTCTCTCCTTTTGTCTCCCTCCCTTCCTTCCTTCCTTCCTTCCTTCCTTCCTTCCTTCCTTCCTTCCTTCCTTCCTTCCTTCCTTCCTTCCTTCCTTCCTTCCTCTTTCTTTCCTTTAGCATCTCTTCATTGCAATAAATAAGAGAAAATAAAATAGTTACTATTATACACCTCTTTTATGGCAGTCACCATGCTATGCATTTGCCACATATGTAAAACACTGAACTTTTAACTTAGTATATCATAGTCAGTTACAGATAACATTATCTTATTATTCTGTTTTATTATTTAATTTACCAAACTCTACTAAACAACTAGGACTTTTCTCAGGAAACTCAGGGCTACTGTAACAAGGGACAGTGGATTGGGTGACCTAAACAACAGAAATATATTGTCTCACAGTCCTGGAGGCTAGAAACCCAAGATCAAGATGTTGACAGGGCTGGTGAAAGACTGCGAAGGAAGAATCTGCTCCAGGCCTCTCTTCTTGGCTTGTAGATGATCAGCTTCTCTCTGTGTCTTTACATTATCTTCTCTCTTTGCTCATCTGGTCCAGATTTCCTCTTCTCATAAAAGCACCAGTAATATTGGGATAGAGCCCACTCTGTTTTACAGAGATCAATAGGTTTGATTATACACAGTGATGATAGGGGAGTGTGGGAAAAGAGGTGTTCATAAAAGATTAGTGCTCTCATTGTCCACAATGAAATTCACCAACCTTTTGACATCCTCACCCTAGTTACTGTCTTTCTTCCTATGAAAACTGAAGCACTTCAGCTCCAAACATAGATAAGCCCCCTTCACCTGCGCTCTGCACTCCATTCTCTTTCCCCTTTTTACAGCCCTCTTTCATACAGTTTCCCCGTTTTTCTATATCCTGATTTCTCCTCTCCACTAGATCATTCCTTCATTACACAGACATGCTGTAATATTTAACATCTCAAACCCTGTTTTTTAATTGCACATTCCCTAGAGTCCTTTACTTTTTGTTAAAAGTTTTGGCATGAGTTCTCTACCCACATTTGTACTCTCTACCTCATCAGGTCTCATTGTCTTCTCCTTTGAAGTACCACCCGTCAATGATTTCCATGATGTCAAATCCAACAGGGTATATCTGGCCTCATCTTGCTCAATAGCTCATCAATATTTGATCACCGTTAACCATTCTCTTTCTTGAAGCATCTTTGACCTTGGCAGTAGCACCATGGTCTCTATTTTTTTCCCCACCTCACTGGACACTTTTTATTCCCTGTATTAACAACTCTTATTTGGCTCAAATTCCAGATGTTGAGGCACTCTGTCCAGTGCCTACTGGTAGGATCCACTCACTTTTTTATCCATATTCTCTCTTTAGGAGAATACTTAAATATGGATAAATTGCACAGGCATGTTTTTGAGCAGAAGAAAGAGAGTACATACAGTATATATATGTGTGCATATATATATATATACACTGCATATATAGTACATACAGTATATATATACTGTACAGTATATATAGATATATATATACTATGTGTATATCATACATACAGTATATATACATACTGTGTACGTGTGTATATATATATATTTATACTGTATGTATGATACATACATAAAATCTATGCTGTTAGAAGTTAGGTAGTTATCCTTGGTGGGAAGTAGTGGTTAGAGGAGGACATAAAGGCAGGTTAGGAAATGCTGATAAGGTTTTCTTTCCTTACCTGGTGCATGTGTTCAGTTTGTGAATAATTCATCGAACTCTATACCTATGATGGGTACACTTTAATACTCATTTGTCATAATTAAATTACAACTTAAAATCCTCCAGTGACTTACCACCATATTCAGAACCCACACTTCCTGCTCTGGCCTCCCACGCTGCGTAATCCACTCACTCCCCTGCTCGTATCACTCTGACTCACCTCGCTCTGCTCTAGCCCAGTGCTATTTTCTAATCCTGGACTACTGGACTCATTCCCAGTAGAGGGTCCTTGAAATCCTGGATGTACATCCTGTCAGATCCTTCTAGCTAGACATCTTCCCCCATGTTTCCCATACCTGGCTTTATTTTACCATTTAACCCATGTAGCTATCACATCGAAAGTCCCCTCCTTGGGGGACTTTCCTTGGGGCAGCCTTCTCAGAGGCCCTGAAGCTGTCCCTCAGCCGCCTACTTTCATGTCACATTGTGTAAGCTGCCCACTGAATGGAAGCTTAATAAGAATGAAGAACCTATTATCTTATTCACAACCATAACTTGAGCACCTAGCAAACTGCCTGGGAAATAATTTTTCAATTAGTAAATGACGGCTCCTGGTGGTGTGTCTAACACAATGTTCATGCATCCCCATTGATAGCACTTCTGATTCTGGGAACTTATAAGAAAATGATCCAAAAAGTCTGCAAAGATACGTGTATAATGATGTTGATTTTAATGCTGCTTATAAAAAAGGAAAAATTTTAGCATGTTTAATATACAGTTATATGGATTGCCTAAGCCTGTAGTTCTCTTGGTATACAATGGAGTATTGTACAGTCTTTAAAAAGAGTAATACAAATAGCCATGGTACATATTTAATTGAAAAATCAAGCTATAATTCAACAGGTACTGTGTGATACCTACTTTCTAGTGTCATTTATATCAGATTTTATTAAATTTATTTCTAGAAACCTATATTCTACTCTTGAGCCTGTGGCTGATTTTTGCACTCTTCTCTATCCCTTCATTTGTTTATTTCATTTTTATAATGAACATTTATTATTTCATGATATAAAAATAAAACACTGTTTTTATGTCACAAAATAAAATATAAAAATTAATAAGTAGGCATTACAAAATAAATATCTCAGGATTGTGAAAAATACAGGACACCTAGAAGAAAAAATTAGAAAATTTCATGTTAGATAAAATCCTAAATGTCCCCAGATCCCACTGTAAGTTTTTTTTTACTAAACTTTATTTATTTTGCTTACTTAAAATAAACATAATTAATATTACAGAATGTGGTTTCAGCTATTTTCATAAGGCTGTGTAATCTTTTCTTTACAGGTTGTATTCCATCTTTACATAAGAGTAAGGTGGACCCTATGTGACAATCTGAATTAATGTTTAGAGAAAGAAAAGGAAAAAGCCTATGGTATCCCTTAAAATATATATTTATAAATTTAAAATCTTTTTTTATGGTGATGCCATGCATACACTACACAAATAGAGAAACATTTTAATCCTCTTTCCATTAGGGACACCTGACACCAATACAAATTTGCCTGTGAATTCTGTTTCTGTGAGGCCTCTGGAAGTCACGCGGCCAGCCTGTCCCATCAGTGCCCTTTCCTCTTTCTCCACGTGAGGTGCTGTGAAGATGAGGTGTATGTGGCAGCCAGCACAGGGGTGATGACGGCACAGTGTGTCCCCCTAAATATGTGTCGACCCTGGGCTAAATAGCTCTCCTCATTTTGTGATTTCCTAATGGGCATCAATTTCAATTTCTTTTATTGCCTGAAACACTTTCGAGAGGCATATGCTCACATTTTCTCTGAATCGTTTGTGTTTGCTTGCTTTTTAACCATGTTTTCAAAAGGCAGCTTGAATCCTGTGATTACAAAAATAATGCATACATGGACAGAACACTTGAAAAGCACAAAGATGAGCAAACTTTATCTTTGAATTCATTTAAAAGTATGCTATTAGTGACAAAAATAGGAAACAAGTATCTGGATGGTGACTAGCTAAAACAAAGAAAAGGCTGAAGGTGGGTTTTTTTTAAGTCCTTGCCTGTCTCACTCCTTTTGAGCCTTTCCTGTGGAATGCTGCCAATTTTCATAGTAGCATCATGTTGTTGACTAACATTGTAACAAGACAAATTTCTTCCAGGTATCTTTTTTGCGTGTTTATATTACTCCATCCTTTCAATTTTTATCTCCTAGACTGATGAAATAAATTTATAATTAGCTGGAATGTTGATGAGCACATCTAAATTACTTAACACCAGTCATCTGATAGCAGTCACCTAGATGGTCCCCAGGAACCAGCTCCTAGAGCTAAATCAGAGTACTAGTACGACTTCTAATTGAAACTTCACTTATCCTTTAACTGAATATTCAAGCATGTTGTGTATCCACCCACCTAAAAATAATGTGGCGGAGGTCATATTTTTTCACATTTGTCAATGAGAATGTGGCAGAGCAGATTCCGAGACCTCCTGAAAGTAAGATGGATTGTCGCCATCATTTTCCCTTGTCTCTGTGGCCTGTAACACTATCACAGAACAAGATTAAATGGGTCTGGCATGATTTGCTATTCAGAAAACCATGTTGGTGTTTCACAGAACCCACAGTTTTCCAGGTGATTAAAATTTGATTGATCACTTCTTCTGGTGTCTCCCCAGGCAACCAAGTAACCAAGTCCATTTTTTAAAATCTTTAATGATACATAAATGTTTGGTATTTTCCAAATTATTTTCATTTTGTATTTTAAAAGCCCTTAACATCTCCTCAAAGGAGCCTCAAAGGCTCCTCAAATGACTTCTCCTGGAGAAGTCATTTAACTGCAGCCTGTTTGCTGCTCTTCATTCAATAATTCACTGTGATTAAACAAATATTGGTGGAGCACACACTATTTTTTCTTCTCCATCTTTTAGTATAGCTGTTGATTTTCTAATTCTCATCCTTGATGGACTTGAAGAATGATGGCCGTATGCATGGTGCTCTGTTGATAATAGCTCCTCTGTTGATAATAGTTCTATCTTTGTAATGTGTCTCTACGAACCTATGCCATGTTTTATTTTGCATTCATTTTTATTAATCAGGATTAATTTAAATTGGAAGCACTTTCCCTTTGTCTCTAAGGCCATATAGATTTCTGAGTTTAAGCAATTTTGTCTCTTGCTGTTTTTATTGCCCTTCTAATACATAGCCAGATTATGTTCCTGATGTGGTTTATTACTAGTACCCTAACCTAACCAATATGTGCATTTCTAAAAGTCTCTATTCTAATCTTCATCACTGAATTTTGGAGCATCTGCAGTGCTAGGTGGAGGGAAAAAAACCAATGGAAGGCTGTGGACACGTCCACCCTTAAGGTTCTGGTTAGTACATTATAAAAAAACCTTTCTTCACCCCCGAATTTATGTCATTACCTCATTATCACATGCTTCGGGATTTACATCTACCGTAATTTCTTCAACTATTTCATGTCAACAAAGAGCAAGATAAGTCCAATTATGTTTATACTAAAATTATTGTTTCCAAAGTGATAATGTCTCTGAATGACTTTTCCAGGACAGATCTGAGTAAAACCTCACAGATATGTGATTTGAATAAGAGATTTCCACTAAATGGGGGCGTGATATTCTGGTATCGTACTCTACCACGGCAAATCTTGAATGTTTGTAAAGAAACACATCAGCAGTATTGATTATATACAATTTATAGATCATCCATCACTTTCATTTGGTCATGTATTTGAACATCTGTGCATATTGTCCAGGAATTAGCTTTAAACAAAACCAAACCACTGGATGACAATGTGCCTGAGCTGTCTTTCCTCATTCTAGCCCCTACTTGCCTCATCTCCAAAATAATTCATGCTAAGATTTGATATTTAAAATTTTCTATTTAAATAATTTCTTTACAGAAGTAGAATGAATGGTTAAAAAGAGAATAGGTGCTATCATAAAGCCTTTTGAATTTATCTAATAAAATACCAGAAATAGATTTTCATATTCTATGTCTCCTAATTAACATCAAAATAAGATTAAACAGAGTATTTAGGATTATTAGTATATTTAAAGTAAAATTGATAGATTACTTTGTATTCAAAAAATAAAAACTTAACTGTATACTTACTGTCATTTACTATGTATTTCACTGAGGAGTTATGTATTTTAAGCTGATCTGAATATACTATCATTAAATTGATCCATTCACATATTTTATTTTTTTACATATTTTATTAATGTTCATATTTTTTCAATAAAAATTTTATAATTCCAGAATCTTGAAGTTTGGGGCGGAAAAGGAAATGGGTAAAACATACGAGAAATAATGCCACAGTACTAGATTATATAAGTGAAAGATAAAAAGGTCATTAAAATTGTCATTAAATTTGAAGTAAGCCTGATAAGTGAAATATTTCCACATTTTAAAGGGCTGAAAAACATTAAATAAATGTGTCACTTTTCTAGATTCTAGGACATATTATTTTCTAGATGTTAGTGAAGTATAAAGTTTTTCTTCAGCATAAAATATCAATAGTACACAAAAATGTAGTTTATGGAACAGAATTGACCATCACTCAGTTATGGATTTCAAAAAAGAAACTTTTGTGCTGCTTGTTATAGGTTTTTACTTCAGTTTAGTGGCGGTGCCATTAAATTTTCTTCCTGTTTTCCAGTTCACGTTCAAGTTTATTTTGACAAAATAAACTTGAAGCATTATATTTCTGTAAAACTTACCATACACAGGCACCACATATTTTCTCAAAGAGACCTCAAATTGAACAAATTTTACATTGTCAGAAAGTTCAAAGTCTACTTCAGCATGACAGTGTCTTTTCTAAGCATCAGATTCACTTTTTCCACTAATGGTAGAAAAGTTAGGGGGGAGTCCAGATTTCAAAGTTCAGCACAAATGTACTATTTCAGAAAACTGAAACTAAAACAAACAAACAAACAAGACAGAAAAGAAAGAAAAAAACATTTGCAATAATAGAGGACACAAAGTTGCTTACTCACTTATTCAACAGAACTGCTTGGGAAACTAAAACTTTGCTGGATGTGCCAAATTCAAAGGCCTGTATTTTGGGGGAGATTGCCTAGCACCATTAGCAATGGAGGTCTCTCAAAAGATGTTATAAAATTTCTAGGGAAAGTGTTTTTTAATAGAGTATTAAATAAAAGTTTAATGATGGCTAAATTTATTAGATACAATAGACTTAAACTTCCATAAACAGCATTATCAATCTGAAATTCACATTAGTTAGCTCCTTTTTTGAGTCAGTGCTCTAAGGACATGTCCTTAAGTACAGGTGGACCCTTGACCCTCAAGGGCTCAGGGGTATGCTTCTCCTCAAGTTGAAAATTTGCATATAACTTTTGAAGCTACAGTCAGCCCTTCTCAATCAACCACAAATGGAAAACAGTATTTTTGATTCAAAGTGGGGAATTCAAAATTACTGTTCTCGATCTGCAGTTGTTTGAATCAGTGGATTTGAAATCCTGGAAACAGTAGGGAATGACCAGAGGGCATTACTGGAGGGCTGTTCAAAGGTCAAGTGTAATTTATGAAGTTGCTATAAAACACTAAGGAAACTGGAGACTTTACAACTCATTTTAGACTTGACAAAGCAGTAAATACCTGTACTGGGCCTGGATGGTGGACGTGTGAGAAGAGGAACACACTTCAGAGAAAGGTATACATAAACTTAGAACAAAACTTTGGGGAACATTGAATTGACAGGAAGCTGCAAATAAATGCTAGGCAGAAGGTGCAAATAGCACCCTGGAGACTTGGAAGACCCTGGGCTAGATGATTTATAAGGATCTTTTGAGACTTAACACAACCGTGCTTTATATGGCATTATTATTGTTCTGGGTGCTTTATAAACAGTGTTTCACATCCCTTTGGAGCCAGCATAAATAGCCCCATTTTATGCAGCTGTAAACTGAGAATCAAGTAAATGAGATAACTTTGCCTCTAAGGCACATTCTCCTGTGTGCTTTATTAAAATAAAGTCCAGCCGTGTTCAACTGATCCTTTCAATCTTCTTATTCTCCACATAGTCCCCCAGGTCTATTGAATGCCCGTGGCTGCTGACTTCCACTACCTGGCTGAATGAGAAATGTTGTTTAGCCTGCTTGCTTGTTTATTTATCCACTGTCAAGTTTACAGTGTATTAAATATTGGGAGTCTCTGGATCTATGACAGTTTTCTCTCAGGGAAAACTCTCAAGATTCCCTAATCTTTTCATTTTTATCTAACTTATTACTTCTCCAAAAATCTATTGGGATTCTCTCCAATTTGGGCACACCTTCCAGGCTCCTCTTTATGATTCTTTGTTCTGCCACATGCCGCAACATTTTTCACCAATACTAGTTGGTAACTATTTAATAATTTGCTGGCCCCAGCTAGTAAAATTGAAATCACATTTGATGACTATTTCAGAGATAAACTGATAAAAACTTTTGGTATTGGGGCAGGAGGAATATAATCAAAAGTCAGCTTGTAGCAGTTCTTAAAAGCTGAGAAAGCCCTCTCGTGTGTTTTGGATAATAAAGTCCTGAGAACAGGAATTACTTAAACTCCGCCTCTCTCCTGGCACATGGGTGGTATGCCATAGATCTGTGCTTGATGATTGTAAAGACACTGACCTTTTCTCATCCCTTCCCCCTCCACCTAGACAGAGCTAGACAGAGGCAGAAGCCAGATAACACAGTAGTAACGACATTTCAATCAAGTGAGTAGCACACGCGCATTTGTCCAAGGAGCAATTTCCTTCCATTTATTTAACAAGTCTTCTTGGGTTCTTGTGGTAAAACCATCTCTATTGTAGGTGCTCATACACCGGTGGTAGGAAGAATTCAAGGTAATCATTGGAAGTGTCTGTCTGTCCATCAGAGAACATACAGCCTCATTCTGTAGCAGGACCTTTACATGTTAAGCATTAGAGAGCATTCACCAGGAATAGAAAGTGAAAGATAAGGTCAGACTATTTTCACATGAAAAATAAGGGCAAGGAAGAGCGCCAGGTGCCTTGCTCTGATGATCTGGCTCTGAAGGAGACATTCCGATATGATAGTTTAAGTTTTAGGACAGAAATAGTGTATTAAAATTAGTATTTTAAACAATGGAATATTTTCACAATGGCATCTTTAAAATTTTCTGTATTTCTTACTTTATATGCCAACCAACAAAATATTTTTCTAAAGCATCAAATATAATTTTAAAACTAAATGTTGTTATAAAAGATGACTTGATTGCATTTTACATTATTATTTAATTTGAAGTGCAGATACGTTTTGAAAGACTAAGCATTTATTTTACCATTTTGGCTCTGCTTTGTTGTACATATAGGTTGATTTCCCTCTTTGATTCTATATTCTCTCAAGACAGAAACCTCCATAACTTATTTTTGATTCTACTTACATCTTACATATTGTCAGTAAATGTTGTTTGAATTGGAACCCCCCCTTGAATGTTATTTTCGTCTCTGAAAATCTCATTTTGGAGTTATTTACCCTTCTTACAAAGCATAAGATTGAGTATATTCTTAATCCATCAGTATGTTTTTCATAAAGAAGAAAATTCAATTTTAATCCCAAAATATTACCTATATTTCAGTCTGTTCTTTTCTGCAACTGGAGCCCTCAACCATTTGAATCACCTTAATAAATATATCTCATAAATTAAAAAATAAATGCTTTTTCACTGTTGTCTAGCTGACATTAGACCTTTCCACAGGTTACAGGGACTGATTTGGGATAACGGCACAAATCTGCGGGGAAAGCCATCTCAGTATGTGAGCTATGTGAATGGATTATCTTATGGATTGAAGCCGGTGATTTTCAGGCTGATGTCCAGACACCAGATGGCTTTAAACTCTTTTCATCCAGAACACTAGCGGCCTGCTTTAGTCACATTGCTCTTGCTAATATTTGTAGAGCATCGATGTGGTCCCCAGTGCATGCACTTATTATTCTATTAAGCAGACATTATTCCTTTTGAAGCTAGATCACAGGGCTCCTGGGCTGTGTTGCAATCATTGACATTATTCACTATTTGTCCAGCCTGAGGCTGTAAAGTTCCTATATGTGCACCTTTCGAGGAAGGGCTTCTCAGTGCCCTATTCATAAATGGCTTGCCACTACCTCGAATTTCAAAACCAATCAACCCATCTTCCTACCCAAATACCTGTTAATAATAGGCAGTCCTAGCTGCTAAGAAGTCAAATATCCTGCTTCACAAAGATTGGTGTAACAACTTGTTTATGAGGGGCTAACTCAAAAACTTCCTTGTCATTTTTAAAATGATACAGGCTAGCTTTGGTTATGGGGGCTCTTCATTTCAAGAATTCCAAATATTCCTGAAATATTACATGTGGTTTTTATCTCCTCTGGGCTTTCGTTTCCTCTTGATTTGTATGAACCAGAATTTCCCATTTTTACAGTGGTATGCTTGGACTCTGGATGCTTCTGTTTTGAATACCAATCCATATAAAGTGTTGAAATAATAAACAAGAGCCTTTCTCTGCCTGTTTAATCAGTCTTGATTGCATACTTTCTGCAGTGAGAAATGTTATCATACAACTTAAATTTGTAATTTTGTTACCCTCTTAGATACTAGAGTTCTGAATTTACCTAAATTGACAAAGAAATGAAATTTTGCAGCTTTTGTCTGACATGCACGCTGTTTATGATTTTAGGGATTATATTCGTTTTCAGCATTAAATTCATAGAATAAGCAAAATGTCAAACTTTGTTTACTAATTTTATACTTATCTGTTCTTTTAATATCCTGTCTTGGTTCTCTAGTTATAACATAGATGAACCTAAAGTTTGCTAGAAACATTTGCCATTAGCTTCTTCTAAAAAAAATTAAATTTGAGGATAATCCTACCTCCAGAGCTTATTCTGTTCCTGGCCATCGACTGTGACAGTGGAAGACTCATCTGCAAGCACTGAGGCGTCCCATCTAAAAGCATAAAACATATTACATTTCATGAAAAAGCTAATTCAGATTGTTTAATTCTGGTAATATTGCCTCTGTCACCTTCAAAATCAAAATGTTCTTTCCTGTTATTATAAGGAAAACAACCAAATTGCTAAAAAACCCATTTGAATACACAGCTGCCTTATGTTGCATACTAATTTGATTAAAAACGCTCGCGTCTCACCAGCATTTTTACATAAAGCACATCGGTGAATTTAACAAAGACTGTTTTTAAAATATATCTGACATGGTGTGGATGACCACAGTCTGAGGCAATGACCACTAGCCCCCCTGGACTGAGCTGAAATCTTCCCGGCTGTCTTGGAAGGCACGAAACAATTGTGGAGCTGTATTTGTTTGCTCAGTGCTTTGGGCACTGAGCCAACCTCATTGCAAATAACTGCATTAGTCAAGTGTATCGAAATTATTACAACACAGCGTCCATCCCAGTTATTGCTGTTGAAGCAGTTTCTGAATCTTCTTGTCACTAGAAAACATTTATTTGAAAGGGGAGCATCACATAAATTCAGGTCCAGTTGGATTTATGGAAAAGTGGCAAGCCAACTTTCACAAGTGGCTTTATTTGTCCTGTCTCCACAAGAAGCAACCTTTGGAGAGGTCATTGTTAGGATCTCTGGAAGTCAGAAGGTTTTCCAACCCCCACCAGGATATTTTCCATCCTGGGCGTTCTCTTTCATTTCTGCATTTCCTTCTCCAGATGGTTTTTATCCAGGGTTAATACGTATTTACATTTTAACTGACTTTCCCTTTGTTTCTAACAATGCATATGAGGAGTAAAAGATTAGGTAACCAGTAAAAGCCAAACTTGAAGTGTATGTGGTAAAGTAGACAGAGATTTTAGAAATCTTATTCCGTATATTACAGGTGAGCTACAAACAAGGTGTGTGAACAGATAAAGAAATTCCAGGTCTTTCTTGATGCCTGTACTGGTGAATATATACATCAATGCACATATTGTCCAAATGCCTCATTACTCTCCAACAATAAGATATGTTATTTCAGAAGACACATTAGCTCCTTAATCCACAAGGTTGATAAATAGATATAAAATTTATCTAACATGAACCATCTATGCAGGATTCCAAGTTAACTTCATATTATGTGTTTGGGTTTGTTTTTGATTTGGGTTTTGGCTGATTTCGTTGCCTGTTCGACTTCTCTACTGATTCCTTTAATATTATCTGCAGACCTACTTTATTCTTATATAGTCCAGGCTACTAGGTGCCACAAGTTGTTCTTAGAATCTTAAATTAATAATTTCACTACCTGAGATATGAAAATAATATGTCTGAAATTTATCTTTCAAGCCTATTCAGAAGACTAATGAAAAGGTATTTACAAACTCAAGAAATTTTCTATCATAAATTTGGTGTTTAGCATCTATTTGCCATGTGACCTCCAAAATTAAACACATCTTGAAAAATGTAACAAACTTATGGAAAAATATGCCCAGCTATATTTTTCTAAAAAATTAACAATGAATAAAATAGTTAATTTCCATCCAAGGTTTATTTTATTAAAAGCTATTTGATAGGAAGTATGAATGAAACAAGCACAAAATATTTATATATTATATAATGTTTATATATTATATGTTCTTACATAAACAGAGTCTTACAGGAAAATGATTCTGCTGAGAACGAACAGAATTGGTCCTCTGATTATTCTCTTGCTGTCCTGTAGTAAAGGGTGTGCTGCATCTTCCCAGACTGGGTGGCTCAGCTGGCTGGACTGTTGTCCCACATCCAGAAGGTTGTCAGTTCGATCCGTGGTCAGGAAATGTGTGGGAGGCAACTGATCAATGTTCCTCTCTCACATGGATACTTCTCTCTCTCCCTTCCTCTCTCTCTAAAAATCAATGAAGATATCCTTGAGTAAGAATTGAAAAAAATAAGAGTGCACTGCATCTATATTTAACTTAAAAATAAGCTTGTCTCCCAGTAGTAACTATCAACCCCTCACCTGGTCAGGCACTCTAACATTTCCAAGAGTCTTTAAGAATAATGCACAATTAGGAGATGGTTCAGTAAAATGTAATACAACTGTAGAATTAAATATGAAAACATCTGACAAACTATAAATCATAGGTTGACAAATGCCATGGAAATTAGTTTGATATGATATAAACTGATAAAAGTTTATATACAACAACATAAAAGTATGATAGTAATTAGGTTAAATTTTGTGAGGTATATAATCATATGCTGCTTTTAAATATTAAATAAGATATTTGTGCTCATATCTTTATAATTTCTCCAATTTTCTATTGTTTCACAACTTTATATGATTTCATAAGTTAAAAACACACTAAATCTTAATTTTTAAAAATCAAATTATTAGGTTATAAAAGAAGTGAATATACTATCTTTGAAGCAGGTGATTTATCCTATACTAATTCTTGCATTTAATTTGTCCTCAACTTTTTTTTGGTCTGCTATATAGTAAATTACTATTAAATTTGTAGTGAGAAATACTTAATCATTTTCTGGTCAGAAGTGTTTTTACTAGAACTGAATATCATGATAAATTTAATGACATTCTCTGGTGTTTATATCATAGTAACTTAATTTATCTGGATTTCATTCTGGTGGTAGCGTAGAGATGCAGTAGCTGTTTTCTAGGTGGACTTTAGGAATTCCTGCAATATTAGGATAGTGTTGGAGATAGAGTTTTACTGGAGATTACATAAAGGATGGGAAGAACATTTCTGAAGTTATAACATATAATTTTAGGCCTCATTTTTGTTCATCACCTATCTTCTACACTTTCCTTTGACCAAAATAAAGCTGTCCTAAATCTTTATTTGATAATTCCCCTTAAGATAAAAATAGACAAAAGTAGCAATATATAGTCAAGATACAGAACAAAAATCCCCAGAGCTATTTTTTATACAATGATTTGCTTTAAAGCCTCCAGGATTCTTTTTTCTCTAAAAGTACCTGTAAGTAAAAACATAAGTATAAAATGAATAAGCTAGAAAATTACCATTTGCATAATAAATGTTTTTACTTTTTAAAGATTTTATTTATTCATTTTTAGAGAGAGGGGAAGAGAAAAAGAGAAACATCAAGGTGCGGTTGCCTCAGTTGCCTCTCATGTGCCCTACACTGGGGACCTTGTCCGCAACCCAGGAATGTGCCCTCAGTGGGAATCGAACTGGCAACCCTTTGGTTTGCAGCCCACGCTCAATCCACTGAGCTATGCCAGCCAGGGCGATACATTTTTTTATATTATGGTTCATTTCACAATTGTGAAAATATTAAAAAATGGCCCTATTTCATAATGTGAACATTATATTCTAGTGCAAGAGTCTCTTTTTGTAGAAACTTCTAGAATATTCTACTATAACACAATGTAGTTATCACAAATTATTACTAGAAAGCTGAGTCAGAATATTTGAAGCATAATCTTTTCATTTCCTAGGGCTCCCGTAACAAAGTACTAGAAACTGGGTGGCTGAGTAAAACCAAAATTGATTATCTTACAGTTCTGGAAAATACGAATCCAAGATGAAGGCGTTAGCAGAGCTGTGCTTTCTCTGAAGGCCCTAGAGAAGCCTCTGTCACAGACCTCTCTCCTGGCTTCCGGTAGCTTTAGTTGTTCATCGGCTTGTAGATGGCCGTCTTCACAGTGTCTGCCCTCTTTGTATGCCTGTCTGTCTCTGGGTTCCATTTCTACCTTTTACAAAAGACACTGGTTATTTTGAATTAGGACCCTCACTACTGACCTAATTTTACCTTGATTTCCCCTATCTTTCAAGAGGTCACATTCTGAGGTACTGGGGATAAGACTTCAACAAATCTTTTTAGGGGGAAAGAATTCAACTGTGAATACATATGACTTATTCCTACAAACCTGAAGCTTCAATGTTGATCTTTTATGTTTAGAAGGTTGAAGTTACCTTTCAATATAAAGCAAATCCATAGCTACTGTTTAAGCAAGTGCCTTTCTGGAGGACAAATCCCTTGACTCAGTGCCACCGAAGAACTGCGACTACACTGCACTGAAAACAGCGAAACCCCGCTCATCATCTGGCCTTCCTTACAGAGAGTTAAAGTGAGCTAAGGGTGCAACCACGGCACTGTATTCTTTGCTGCTCAGTCTGTAAGTCTGTAGAAAGAATTTTGAACTTACAAGGGGACATGAAGATCAAGGCATTTTAGGTCGGAAGTACCTCTTTTCATTTCACAGATGAAGAAACACCTGAAGACCCAGAGCAATATTTGGGCCAGAAAAAAAAGGAAGTCACTGGCAGATGAATTAAGCAGACAAAGTTTCATTCATAAAAAAATACTTTATGCCCCCAAATATGTAAAATTAGAGATGTCATTTGGGAAGCTGATTGTTTCATACTTAATAAACATAGTTAGTAAAATGCATACAAATCACACAGTGAAACTCCCAAACTGTAGGCTACCAATTTATAACATATCAGTTAAAACCAGGAGGCACAGAAGCTATAAAGCTTTGCCAGGAAAAGAATGAACTTAGAGAAAACACGACCATTGATCTCTGCCTTGGGACATCATAAGCTTGAGGTTTGAATTTACTTTTTCTTTATTGTGCTGTTTGCATTTGTTCTCCTAATTCTGTTCTGATAATTTAGCACTGAGGCAACTAAAGTAGAATAAGTTGTGCCGTCTTTTCCCCTTCAGTCTTTTTTAAGTAACATAAAGACAGATGACAGTTAGTCACACGTGCCGTTATGCAATGCTTACAAAATAATTTATGTGTTGGTTGGAATTGCCAAAACTTTCTACGTACTAAAGGTATGTAGAAATAGCACAATTCTATTGCTAAAATAATGTTCTAACCATACACATAAATGTCAGAGCTGAGTTAAAGTGAGGAATCGTTTACTTTGTGAGAGTCAATCAAATATTAGTTGTAGAAGACTCTTCTATATTTCTGAAGAGTCCTATCTTTAGTAATGAAACTTTAAATAATCTTGAATGAGTATATGAAATAGCTTTTTAAAAGCAGAGATTGCTTCATTTCTCACTGAAGTATTGATTGTAGCATTATCATAAATTAGTAATGGTTGTTCAAATTTTTCTTCTAAAATATTTTAAATATTAAGTAGTATCATTTAGGCTCTGAAATAAGTGTATCCTTTTTTGCCTATAGTTGGCTTTGTTTTATAAAGATTTTCATTTGTAATAAGTACATGCTGTACTTATTTTATACTAAAATAGTAGGATATGAGAAGTCTTTCTCAAGGCCAGCGAAAATTAGTTCAGGCAACCAAAACATCCATAATTTGAAAATGGTTTGCGAGGGTGAGGGACGGGATTTATGTTCAAACATAACATGCCAAATCATAGCTATGTGTCCTGGTCAAAGATTTCTCTGTATGAGGAGGAAAAGAAGTTTAAGTTTTTAAACCTAGATGCAAGTTATAAAATATTTAAATATTTAAAACAGGTCACTCCTTTGACAATAAGCTAGCAATCAAGCCTGATACATCCTAATCTGGTTTGTTTTTAATATCTATACATTCATTTCACATTTGTTAAATCTAGCATCATCTACCATTCGACTACATATTATATTAAGAGCCTTTTATTTGGAAACCGGGTGACTCCCAGGCTATGCCTGTGATGCTGTTGCTCCGTTAGTGCATGCATTTTCATCACAGGAAATGTGGAGCCTGAACTGTGGTAACTGTAAGTGAGAATCAGTTTATCCAGACACCTAAGAATTCATGCAGATAAAGGCCAAAGCAAATCAGATTAAACTCTTGGCACATAATTTCATGTGTTGGACTCTAAGATTCTTATGAGATGAAATAAAAATTGAGTGTATTATTTGTTCCTTTATTCACTCTGGTCAAGACCTGACAAAGTAATTATTTAACAACTCTTTAAATTGTTAGGTAACAAATATTTAATAAGAGCCTGCTATATGCTCAGTACTATGGTTAATACTAGAGACTCACTGTGAATACCCAAGATAAAATGTAGGCATAGATCTTAAGTTACTGTTTATTTATCATTTACTATGACATTATCAACAGTAGATCATTTGTTAAGTGCTGTAGGCATTAGTCTTATACAAGTTTTATAAATACATGTCTTCATCCTTATAGCAATAGTATGTAGAAGTATTATTATTACCATTTTACAGATGAGGAAATTTAGACTCAGAAAGGTTCAGTAATTTACTTTCTTCTAAATCAAGTAATTTATTTTCTTAAGTAATACACAGTTAAAAGCATATCAACCTAGAAAACTCTACATACAAATTCCAAAATCTTAACTATCATTCTAAGCATCTTTTTAAAAATTTTTTTTTATTTATTTATCTTTTAGAGGGGAAGGTAAGGAGAGAGGGAGAGAAACATCAATGTACGGTTGCTTCTCATGCGTCCCCTGCTGGGAACTGGCCTGCAACCCAGGCATGTGCCCTGACTGGGAATCGAGCTGTGATCCTTTGGTTCGCAGGCCTGCGCTCTACTCACTGAGCTATGCCAGCCAGGGCTCTAAGCATCTTTAAATGTAATTTTGTTTTACTTTCTTCTAGTATATCAGATAGTACCATATGATTTCGATAGTTACATGTTTTATTAGACTGAAATAATATAATGGTGAGACATGAAGGGACAAAAGGTATTGAGTGTGACTCTCGTATGCAATATTCTTGTTAAAATGTCATATTATGTAATTCCTAAAAAGCTTGAGCTTTAGTATTATGCTATAATTTATTTTTTATTCTGATTCCAGAGGTCTGGTTACTCCTCATAATTTTTTCTTGATTCAGGTTAAAAATACATACTGGAGAATATGACAACTTTTGAATTATATCTTGGCAATTTATTTTATATAAGATTATAATTAAAAAAAACTAATTAGCACCCAAAAGTGAGGACTCAAGATTATTCTATAGTTTTATATTTTGACAGCCTTTAAAATTTTATATATCAGTATTATGCTCACTGGGTAAAAAGATTTCGAAGTTTGTCTTATTTTTCAATGCTTTTGAAAAGAATAGTGGCTTTGGGATTATATGGAATCTAAAAGCCTGTTTGAATTCCTCTGCCAAAATATCAACAAGGTGGCTGCTTATTTTGCTTGATGAGCTTTGAAAAACTTTCTCATTTTTTATATGGATATGTGTATTTTTAAATTTTCTGTCTCTACTGGGCTTTGTTTCAGTAAATTGTAGTTTCTAAAAATGTTAGTTGGCCTTCTACTATTCATTCCAACAATTTTAAATAATATGCTTTACTTGCACCGATTGCCAATGAATATCATTGAGATTATTCTACTTTTTCCTTTCTTTCTTCTTTGAATTCTACATTTAAAACTGTGTTATTTCAAGACTTCAGGGCCCACAGTATTTTATATTATTTTTCCATCCTATTATCACTTCATTTTAGTCTTAGATCTATAATTACTGCCTATATTTAATGCTGGCTACTTTACCACAATTCCCCAAATCAGCTTCAGGGTGGAAGAATCCCGTCCACCAGCATCTGCCCTGGGAAGGGCTCGCCATGTGCTGTTTCTGAGTCCTTGCGTGTACAGATTCAATGCCAGCAGGACAGAACTGGCTCATACTTTCTTCTTCTCGAGGCATTCTTAAAGAATTGCTCTGCTGGTGTCTCGCTCTACATGTTATTGAGAAGCTTACTAATTTTTCTTTCCTTCCTAAATGACTTGGATTTTTTTGTCCATGGGATTATTTACTTTATCTATGAAGTGTGTCAGTTTACTAACCTGTGTATCTAGACCGTGACCCTGCTGGGGCTATTCTCCCAGTATACACTGTGTGCCTTTTCCATGGATAGAGTAGCATTTTTAGAAACTGCAAATTTTCATTTCAAAAGAGGATTCTTGAGTCACTGTCATACAGTTTAGTTCTGTTCAATCGATACATATCTTCATCTTCGAGACTTCAATTATGTAAGGTGTTTAGCCATTGTCTTCTAGTCTTTCACCAAGGGGTGTGTCTGCCTTTTACAATGCCGTCTCTCAACCTGAGATTGTGCCTTTCCAAAACTGCTGTGTCAGGTTCCACATATGTAGTAGCAAGTATGTGAACCATCGTGTATCAAACCTTCTGCAGGTATTTTTTATTAAAAAAAGGCCCACTTCTCTGAGGGTGAACCCTTGGTGACACCCTCCGTGTTAGGCCCTCACCTGGAGCCTGTTCCACTCCTCCATACAGCCACTGCTCGCTGCTTCATTCCAGTGCGCGCCCCAGGGCTGGCTCTGCTGGGCTTTGGAAATGTACTTCCCTGCTTTCATGTACATCGGGGTTTTTAGGCTCTGTCTTCTAATTACATTGTAGGCATGAACCAAATGTGATTTGTTAGCTCACTTTTTTGGTGTTTGGATGTGTGAAAAGACTGAAAAGGTTATCTCTTTCTTTCATTCTCATTCTTTTTTCCAATTTTATTTATTTATTATTTTTTAAAATATATTTTATTGATTATGCCATTACAGTTCTATTTCCTCCCTTCATTCCCCTCCACCCTGCACACCCCTCCCCCACCATTCCTCCCTCTTTAGTTTATGACCATGTGTCTCCAGTTCTTTAGATTCTATATTTCCCCTACCATTCTTACCCTCCCCCCTATCTATTTTCTCTATCTATGGTTTATGCTACTTATTTTCTGTACCTTCTCCCCCCTTCTCCTTCTCCCACTCCCCTGTTGCTAACCCTTCATGTGATCTTCATTTATATGGTTCACTCCTGATCTAGCTGTCCTCTTAGCTTGCTTTTGTTTTAGGTGTGGTTGTTAATAACTGTGAGCTTGCTGTCCTTTCACTGTTCATATTTTTTATCTTCTTTTTCTTAGATAAGTCCCTTTAACATTTCATATAATAAGGACTTGGTGATGATGAACTCCTTGAGTTCGGATTTCTCAAAAGAGACCTTACAGGCAAGAAGGGGCTGGAAAGAAGTATTCCAACTCATGAAAACCAAAGACCTACAACCCCTATTGCTCTATCCAGCAAAGCTTTCATTTAGAATGGAAGGACAGATAAAGTATTTCTCAGATAAGATCTTTCATTCTCATTCTATTACATCAATGATAAATGTCTAAGCCTTTCTTATTCCAGCCTTCATATTTCTTCATATCCCTTATCAACCCATGAAATGTTTAGAGATTTATATATTATATCCCTAGAAATTCTGTTTATTTTATTGATATTTCTCTTTGTTCATTCTTAATCTCTTTTGTCTAGTCATCTTTGAGACTGTGAACTTTACTTTTTAAAACTTTATGTATAACTTTATGTTTTTGTATGTTATAGTTTGAAAATCTGAGTTTTGGAGATTCCAGATATGTTGCTTGCTGTCTTTTCTGACTTGCCCTCTTGTTTGTTTTGTAATCTTTGGCTGTGAGATCATTGCTTACACTTTACAAGTGGGAATCCTTTGCCATATATTGAGAATGAATCACGTATTCCTCCCAGACAATGTGTAGTTTGTTCCTTTAGACGGAGGTATGTGGGAGTCCTAGTGACCCCTTCTCCACCTTTAATTTGTCTTAAACTTCCTTTTCCAGATATCAGTGATGCTAACAGCATCTCTTCTTAGAAGACTTCACCCTTCTCTTCAATAATGACTCAAGGTTTGCACAAAACCCAGTTTCTTTTTGCTCAGATCCCTGCTCTGATTTTTTTAAGGGAGTAAGAAAGATTCCTGGAAGCCTTCACTACCTCCTAGGAGACAAGAATGTTCCAAAGATTGTGCCATTCTAGGTTTTAGTTATTCTATAGCAGATGGTCTCTTAGAATACGTTGTCAGGCAACAAGTCAGAACTAGAAGCCCAAATCTTTTTTAACATTTAATAATATAAGTATATTTAATTTATGAACATGTTAATGTGAAAGAAAAATTAGTAAGTAAAATAAAGATCAATATTTCAGATATCAGAGAAAATTAAAGATATGTTAACTATACATCTTAAACTTTTATGATATAACCTTCTCTTTGTCGCCAACTCCAAGCTTTCCTGGTGCATGTATGCAATTTTGAAACATGACATTTCTTGCCTAGTTTTACAATTTTATCCATACTTCTGTTTCATTTGACAGACTCTGGTTAATGTAACCATGTTGAATCTCCAGCATTTTAGATCTTGTCATAAAATAAAACTTTTAGAAACAAACTATCTATCATTGTTTGCTCTGGTAATATGACCTACTTTTCCTTTGCTAGCTGTAGGGGCCTATAATAATCATGCTTTTCTTAAAAAAATAGAGAGAGGTTTTCTGGTCAATTCTAATTTTTGCATAGTTCACAATAAGAGTGAAGTGCCACTTGCTCCTCAGTGAACAGAGAACTGAAAAAAAATTCAAGCTGTTCAGTAGACAGCAGAGACTCCTATTTTATGTAAAGATTGATTGCACTTCAGTATTTCTGTTACATGGCAACACCACTTCTGCCTCTGGCTTCCACATCTAGATGACTTCAAATAATTGTTCCGCATTTTTAAAAACGAGTAAAATATCACTTCTACTAATAACTCATGATTTAATGAAGACACTAGCCTAGTCTTCTTTTTAAAAAACTTAAAATCCAGTACACATTCTTACTAAGCAGGCTTAAAATATAACTTCACTGTTGGTCCCTAACATGGTTCCATGAAGAGGCCAAGAGAGTTGAAAATACGATTTAAATATTTGCGTGTTTTCATAAACTTCCTGAGGATGAAGAAGGCATGTGCATCCCGGGACTAGACCATTAAGAGTAAGTTTAGAATTCTCCACTGTCAAGATGGCAAGAAAAACATTTTTAAAGGAAGAAGTACTTATTAGTCAAAAATGGTAAAAAGTAAATAAATCCTTTCAATTCTATGACTTTGTTCTAATGAAGGAACAGGAACTTACAATGCTAGTTCATTGGAAATTTTCTCAAGAACAGAAGTATTTCAAAATATGATTTTGGAGCTTTTGTGAGGAAATGTACCAGAAAAAAAAGATTTTCAAAATATACCAATATACCATCAGCTTTCTGAAGAGTCTCAATAAAGGGAACTTAGGAATTCAAATAACCAGTATGATGTTTGAGCCTCTCATCCAAAAATCAACAGTGCTATTCATGCCTTGGTGCTTCTGTTAAATAGAATAATTTTGCAAAAAAATTATTTTGATTAGGCACCCACTACACTTCAATCACCATCTTACTGGGCTGTTCTATTGTATTTGATGTTGTTATGTGCGGGATGTTCTCCTTGTCCATTCAAGCAACTAGAACAAAAAAACCACAGGCTGCGCAGCTTATAAACAATAGAAATGTGTTTCTCACAGCTCTAGAAGCTGGGAAGTCCAAAACCAAGGTGCCAGCATGGTCCTGTTCTGGTGAGAACACCCTTCCTGGTTCATAGCAGCTCCTTTCACTGTGTCCTCATGTGATGGAAAGGACAAGGGAGCTCTGTGGGTCTCTGCTCTAAGAACACTACTGTCATCCATGAGGTCTCCAACCTCATGACCTAAGTACCTCCCAGGACACCACAGTGTAATATTATCATTTGGGGGTTATGATTTCAACATATGAATTTCAGGGGGAGACATACATTCACACCATAGCAGATTCTGTTCATTATTCCACTGGCACCCTCTTGGTCCCCAAAGAACTGTTCTCTCCTGAATCTTCCCTGGCACTGTATGCATTATTCTTAGTCTCCTGCTCAGTCTCTTCTTCTACTCAAACACAAACATGGGCAATTTCATTTGCTCTCTCAACTCTGTAGTTTCTGGGTACTCCTATCTACCTTCATAGTATCATATACATTAGTAATGACTTTCAGATCTTTATCCTCACCAGGTTTCTTTCCTGAGCTTCAGACTTTTATATCTCTCAAGCAATGAACATCAAGTAGAAATTTTATAGCTACCTAAAACAGAAAATACCCAACTCTGATTTTTCCTCTTAACTTCTGTTGCTTCTGAGGTTTATTATTATTTTTTCTTTTATTTGGCTGTGCCGTCACTGACCCAGTTATCACTGTGGAGAGCTGGTTGTCTTCATTGACTCTTTGCCTTCTCACTATCCCATGTCCAATTTTAAGTCTTTATAATTTACATGCTGAACAAATTTTGCATCTGTTATCTTTCTTCACTATCACTATTATCATTGTCCTAGTTTATCCATTTATCACTTTTCCTGGGGGTCACCCCTACAGCATCCTGTTTTGCTTCTCTGTGGCTAGAATGAACAGTTTCTAGACCTCCCCCCTCACAGCAGTTTACAGCCCTTCAGTGACCCTGCAAGTCCACACTCTCCTGATAATCTGACCCAGGCCAGACTCCTGTTTTTATTGTGAGCGATTGTCATCTGTCTTTATGCTGTACATCCCAGCCCTGATAAGTCATGTGTTGTTCCGTTACGTAGCATGGTCACGCTGGACCTCTGCTCAGGCCACCCCTTTTCTAGAATGCTCCACACAATCCAGTTTCTATAGTCTGAATTAGTTTTTGAGTCTCAGTGAAAATATCGCCTCCTCCATAAAGCTTTCTCTGGTTCTTTTCTCTCTCTGACATAGATTCACACTATGTCTGGAGCTTTTATAGCCATGGGTTGTGGAACGACTGCTTTTCTTGGTGATAGTGCATGTCTTGGACTTTTTTTATATCCTGTGCCTAGTACAAGGTCTGGCAAAAGTTGGCAAATAATAAATAATTGAATAAATTAATTAAAGAAATCATGAATAAAAAAGAAATCATGAATAAGCTTCAAAATAAGGCATAATGGGAGTTATAAGTATTTTCTATTTTTAACATTTTCTTTATAGGTGACGTCACTGAGCTACATATTTAGTAAATGTCAATTATATAGAAATTATGAAAACATGGCAAGTCTACAGGTATCCTTTTAAGTTGAAGATGAGTTTAGGTCTGTCTCTACCACATTTGACATTTTTGTGCCTGTGTCTAATTGGAATGAAGGGAAATAAATATAAAGTGACACATAACTATTCAAGAAATAGATCTGTAGGTCATGTAAATCCCCATTGCCGCTACCACTGCTGGCAAACAAAATGAACTTCAATTAATCTTTGAAAATTTTATTTCTAGTCAACCTTAAAAAAGTACAGAATATATATTTTTCTTATTTTTAAAAAATTTGCCTTTTTTTACAACCTAAATCTTGAACTTCACTCCTTCTTTCTTCTTACTTGCTCTTCTCTTTGACCAAGCTTTTAAACTTGTACTTTGGGCTTTGTGTCTGCTCGTGTGCTTAAGCTCAGCCTGTTCATACTGACTCAGAGGATGTTCCCCTCCAAACTCAACTCCATCATCAAGCCAGAGGTCAAAGGCTACTTCCTCTGCCATTATAAACATTCTCCCCAGCACCTTAGAAGAACTGAGATTCCTTCTCCCAAGCTCACGGGAGTTTGATTTGCACCTCATAGGAGTTCCACCTTGTTTTCTTTTTTTGTTTGTTTGTTTTTGTTTTATTTTTTTTAAATTTTTTTACCTTGTTTTCATTGGTGCATTCCCAGACAGCTGAGCTTAAATAAAGCACATCTTATGTTCCATATCCTCTTGATAGGAGATGCCTGTTCCTTGAGTTTTAGCAAGAATAATAAATTATTCATTTTTATATTCATATATTCAGAATCTGCTTTAGATCAGAAGTATTATTCAAATAACATGTTGAATGAGTAAATGTATAATGGACAGGTGATTAAATAGTTATTACATAATTATTAAGTAAAATGTTTCATAGTGTATGAATGGTGGTAGCCCATCCGTACTTTTTGAGAATGAGCCACTTGGCTCATTTTATTTAGGTTGTAAACTTTGTTTGTGTAATCTGTAGAGTTTTCTTGTAGTATTTCCTGGTCACTCTTTTGATTTCAACAGGGTCTGTAAAGATATTTCCTGTTTCACTTCTGATATTAGTAATTTTGTGTCTTTTCTTTTCCTTGTCACTCTTGCTAAATGCTTGCTCATTTTGTTGATATTTTCAGATAAGTACCTCTTTATTTCATTCATTTTCTTTATTGTTTTTCTGTGTTCACTATCTTTAATTTCTGGGATATTTTCTCCTTCCATTTGCTTTCCACTTATTTAGCAGTTATTTTTTTCAACTTTTTGAGTAGGCAGGGGAACTAAAATTATTATTTGAGAGATTTTGTTTCTTGTAATGTATGCATGATGCTATTAATTTCCCTGTCAGCACTGCATTATCTGTGCCTCACAAATTTGATATGTTGCATTCTTATTCTCATTCAGAAAATTAAATTTCCCTTGATACTTTCTTTTTGACCTATGAACCATTTCAAAATGCATTGTTTATTTTCCAAGTGTTAACAGATTTTTCTGTAATGGAATTCTAATTTGAATTTGTGGTTTCATTGTGGTTGAAGAACATATTTGGTATATCAATGTTTTAAAACTTGTTAAGATATTTATTATAACTCAGCATACAGTCTATCATATATGTTCCATGGAAACTTAAAAAGAACTGTATTCTGCTGTTGTTAGGTGGAATGTTCTATAAATGTCAATTAAATCCTGTTGGTTGGTAATGCTGTCGGGTTCTCTGTCCTTATTGAGTTTTTCTATGGCTGTATAAATTGTTGAGAGAAGTGTTGAAATTTCTAACCATAATGTGAATTTTCCTAGTTCTTCTTTCTGTATGCTTTTTCTTCACATAGGGAGTGGGCACAAGTAAGTATATAGTCATTTGCATGGAAAATAACACAGTAATTACTAATATAAGAATAAACTCTGTTTCACGTACTTATGACTGTAAACCTACTTTTGCCCACCCCTGTATTTCACAGCTCTGTTTTCTGGCCCAGGCAAATGTAGGTGGATTACTTCTTTTAACATTATATAATATTTCTCTATGTTTCTGATTATTTTCTTTGCAGTGAAGCCTGTATTATTGGATATCAATATAGTTACTCCTGCTTTCCTTTAACTTACGTTTTCATGTTATATCATTTTCACATCCTTTTACTTCCAACCTGCCTGTGTTGTTATATTTCGAATGAGTAACTAGTAGACATGTACTTATGTCATATTTTTAAAATTTACTTCACCTATTTCTATATTGTAATTGGTGCATTTAGACCATTTGTATTTAATGCAGTTATTGATAAGTTAGTACTTAGGTCTGCCATATTATTTTATTGTTGTTTTCTATTAGTTCTTTCGATTTTTCATTTCTGTGTTTTCTTTTTCCTGTCCTTTTATAGATAGATTACTTGAACATATTTTTGAACTCCATATTTGACTTCTCTGTGATGTCTGTCCTTTAAAAATTTTTTAAAGATTTATTTATTTTTAGAGGGGAAAGGAAGGAGATAGAGAGGGAGAGAAACGTCAGTGTGTGGTTGCCTCATGTGCTCCCCATCTTGGGACCTGACCTGAAACCCAGGCATGTATCCTGACTGGGAATCAAACTGGCGACTCTTTGGTTCACAGGCCCACACTCAATTCGCTGAGCTACACCACCACCCAGGGCATGTCCATGTTTTAGAGATTCTCTCTGTAGAGCATTAGCAGTGGTGGCTAAGGACATCCTCTTCTTCCTGGTACAACAAAGGAGGTATCTTTTCAAGTGAAGAGTTCTTTTACAGTGTAAATGTGTTTTTACTAAAAGTAATTTTGACTTGGTTTTCAAAGCTTCTCTCCATCTGCTTTTTCTTAAAATTAGCCAGTCTAAAATAATCCTTATGCCAGATAGACATAACTTGGATTACTTTGAAGAAGCTTGGATTAAAAAGATTTGAAAGCAAGAGGATGAGAACTTTGTCATCGCAGACCAATTGTCAAGGATGGAATTTTTGTTAATTTTTTTTAACATAGACACAATAATAAAATATATATGTGTGTGAATCTGAAAGTGCCAATAGCAATGAAAATGAAATATATGAGAAAAATAAAAATGATAGAAAAGAGATTGAGAACACAGGTGAAAGAAGCAATTTTGCCTTTTACAAACTGCTTAGTGTAAAGAAGGACCATCTATCTGCAAGAACATATGTCAGATCAAAATATTTTACATTTCTGTTCTACCAATAGCTCTGTCTTTTTTTTCATGTCTGGGTAGATTTGTATTTCTCTATTTTCCTGTCACTTCAGTTAGTGCACTTGTGAATTCAGCACATTTAGTATTAGTTGCTGTTTCTGAGCCTCCAGATAGATGGCAGTGGCTTTGGGACGCCAGTAGTCTTGGAATCCTACGTGAGCAATCACAAAACCTTCCTTACGCTGCTTGCTTTGCGGTAGGGCATCACAAACATGCACGCTCAGCTCCATGTCCCCACGTGGTGTGCACAGTGTCCTGAGTGCACTCGACACTGAGACTCATGCACACTGAGGTTTCACGAGTATAGTCAGTTTATACAACCTGAAATGCACTTCAGTGAATTAATTAGCGTTGTTTAAATTAGGAAATAAGAAAAATGGTTGGTTGTCATCGGTTACCCTGCAGGCAGAAACGAGTAGACTGCTAGAGTGCTGTAACGGTGGAAAAACTCAGTATGTGATTTCAGTGTTAAATGTTCCCTGATTTACAAAATTAAATACCCTCCCAACAGTTAAGGTTCCTATGTAACAACCATCAATTGCTTGAAAGAAAATAAAGATATTCACATACATTCACAATTGTTTTAGACTTTAAAAACAAAAGAAAAATGGACTATGGGTATTACAAATACAAACCTTGTCTGTCCTTCAAGGGAATCAATTATTCTTAGTGGACTAAGAAAAGCAATGTATGAATCTCAGGAAATTTTACACTATGGCTGGATTATTTTTATGAAATCCTTTATTATCTAAGAAAAATGTGAGGACTACTATATTGATTTATTTTTAAGACTATGTTGAGGGAAAGTCTAAACTCAGGACTGGTTCTGAAGAACTGATACATGGCCTTATTCAAACTCATGAGCTTTAATAGGAGAAACTTACCTACAAGGGGAAAGGGATTGTTTTCAGTGGTGGCAGGCCAGGAAGAATCCACACTGCACCCAGCAGAAGGGCTCTTATTATAGGGGGTTAATAGTAAAATCATATGGTGGGTGGTCCTGTAGACCAGCAGAAAGAACAGTACATTCCTAAGTTAACAGATAACATCAGGCAGTTATTACACTGTGTACATTCATTAACTTCCTTTCTGGGGGCATGATATTTATCTTTGGGCTCAGGGTTCCTGGGTAGTCAGCCAAGCCTGAGGCTACACAGAGTGAAACAGAGAGGCCAACATTTCCCAGACCTCTTTGCTGCTGAAGCCATATTGCATCTAAAGTGAGTTCCCCTACAGACTATAATTTTTTAATGGGGGAATATGAAGACTGGTTGGAAACACCAGATATTGAATATAGTCTCTCAGTTAAGAGGATGATGAAATGCATGATTCTCAGGGTCTTCAGGACTCACACATATATTGGACTAATGTTAAGCCTGGACTTACTGATTACAAAGAATATTTATGAGTTTTGATGTTAAACGGAGGAGTTAAAATCATGTCTCTTGATTTATATGCTTTATGACATTGGAAAAATTAAATCAACCTAGAGTCTCAGCTTTCTTTACTGTAAATAGAGAGGTGTATGGGGAAATAAAATTTAATGGAATTGTTGAGGTAATCAAATTAAATAATATATATAAGGCATCTTCACAGTGCCTGTCACAAGGTCACTGTTTAGTAAATTTTCCCCTTTCTTTTGCTTATTAATCAATAGTAGAAAATATACTCTATGTAAAACTTGAGAAACAATATATTTCTGTAGCATCATATTCCCAGGTGGGTTGTCTGGAAGCTAAATTCATGATTACAGATGTGTCAGAAAATGTAGGGTAAAAAAAGAAACATGTTCTTCAACTGGGTTTTCTCTGTGGCAGCCTTAGAAATATTTACATAAAAGGAATTTCTTTTTACTTTATCCACTTGCTGCCCAGTCTCTTTAGAGAATAAATCCAGATTGTCTTAATCTCATGCACACACCAACCTTTTGATATTTGCCCTGCACACAAAGATGAGTATGAGAAAGCTGATAATTATATGTGTAGTAAGATGGGTTTATAACTTTCTATTGCAACAGAAATGAGTGAGCTATTTTATATGCATAAAAGTATCTCATCAAATCAGAAATGTAGCATTTTACTAGCTGTAGTTATCTGTATTGCAAACATGAACATTTTATAATAGTTTTATTGAGATATAATTTACATATAGAATTCACTCTTTCTAAAATATTCAATTCAGTGATTTTTCATATATTCAAAGTTGTGTAACCATCACCACTATCTCATTTAGAACATTTAAACACTCCAAAGAGAACCCATAACCCATTAGCAGCCATGCTACATTCCCTCCTACATTCAGACCTACACTGCTCATCTATTCTGTGGATTTGTCTATTCTGCACATTTTATACGAGTGCAGTCAGAGGGTATGTGGCTTTTATCATTGGCTTCTTTCACGCAGCATACTGTTTGAAGGCTCACTAATGTTTTCTTTGGAACTCATTCTTTTCATGGCTGAATGATATTTCATGGCATGAATATTCCACATATTGTTTATTCATTCACACCTGACTGGCATTTTGATTGTTTCCACTTTACGAAGTCAATAATAGTGCTTGTTTGAACGTTCATGTACAAGTTTATGTGTGAATATGTGTTTTCTTTTGGGTGTGTACCTAGTAGTGAAGTCATAGGTCATGTGGTAGCTGTATGTTTAACATTTTGAGGAGCTGTCAGTAGTTTTCCTAGATGGCCATGTCACTTTACAGTTCATCAGCGTGTGCGAGAGGGTTCTGACTTTTCCACACCCTCCCCAGCACTTCTGTTTCTGCTGTGCTCATCATTTAGCCATCTCAGTGATATAAGGTGGTCTCCTTGTCTGATTTTGATTTCCCATATTTCTGACCAGGTTTGGCATTATTTCATATGCTTACTCATCATTTATATATTTTCTTTGGAGATTATGTCTAGTCAAATCTTTCAACCATTTTTAACTGGGCTATCTGACTTTTTATTGATTTATATGAGTTCCTCATGTATTTTAAATGCTGTTGGCATCATATATGAGATGATCTTGACTAATCCAAAATCATAAAAATTTTCTAAGAGTTTTATAGTTTTAACTCTAAAGTTTGATGTCACCCGTTTTTATTCAATTTTCTTTGTATGGTACAAGACAGGGTATTAACTTTATTCCTTCTGATGTGAATATTCTGTTGTCCCGGTACCGTTTGTGGAGGAAACTATTCTGTCCTCCATTGAATTATCCTGGCACTTTTCTCAAAAGTCGATGACCATGAATGTAGTGGCATCTTTCCGGACCCCGATTCTGTTCTTGTTCTCTATGTGTTCATCATAGTAACTCCACACTGCTTTGTAGTAAGTTTCAAAATCAGAAGTCCTCCAACATTTTTCTTCTTTGGCAAGATTGTTTTGGCTTTTCTGGGTGCTTGGCATTTTCACATGAATTTTAGGAACAGCTTGTCAATTTTAATAAAAAATTGTAATTTGGCTTTTTGACAGAGATTTTGTTGAATGTGTGGATCAAATTGAGGAGCAGAGAATTGAGGAGCATTGCCATCTTAACAATATTAAATCTTCTGATTCATGAACATATGATGTTTTTCCATTACTAAGTATTTTTAATTACTTCCAACAATGTTTGTCATTTTCAGAATATAAGATCTGCACTTCTTTTGTTAAAACTATCTCAAATTATTTTCTCTTTGATATAATTTGAATGCAGTTACTTTCTTAATTTTATTTTTGGACTTTTCATTCCTAGTGTATGGAAACATAACTGATTTTTATTTATTCATCTTGTGTTTTTCAATGTAAGGAAGGTTATTAGAACCTTGATTTATTGGTCCTACTAGTTATTTTATGGACTCTTTAGATTTTTTTCTATACGTCATCTCTCCTTTGTGAACACAGATAGTCTAATTTCTTTTTTTCTAAACTGCAGATCTTTGTGTGTTTCCTGGCCTGACTTCCCCATATAAAACTGCCAATGCAGTGTTCAGTAGAAGCATAGACATTCTTGTCTTTTTCCTGACTGTGGGAAAACATCTTTTTACTGCCAAGTGTATTAGCTCTGAGGACTTTCGTGGACGGAGAACTTTACCTCCTACCCCTATTTTGTTGTACACTTTGTTTTTTCATTAAAGATGTTGGTTTTTGTCAAATACTTTTTCTGCATCTGTCACTTTGCTATAATTTCTCTGTGTTTTATGTCCTCTTGTTCCTCTCTTCTACTTTCTGACCCTCCATTCTGCATTCTTCTTTGTTAAATAGATATAATTTGTGTGCTAGTGTAATTCCCTTGACATAGCTTATATGTTTTTGAGATATTTTGTTAGTAGCTACCTAGGGGTTACAGCTAATATCTTTTTATAATATAATCTGGATTAATACTAACTTTATTCCAATGTTATACAAAAGCTTTGTTCCAATAAGCTCTGTTCTGCATTCCTCCTTTTTGTCGTTTCTGTCAGTCAAATAATGTCTCTATATTATAAGCCCATCAACCCTTTTTAATAATTCTGTATGCAGTTGTTTATAATTCTGTAGAAGAAAAGTGCTACAAACAAAAATAAAATTCACAGCCATTTATATTTACCTATATAGTTACCTTTACTATGCTCTTTATGTCTTCATTTAAAATTGAGTTATGTCCAGTGTGCTTTTATTTCAGTCTGAGAGATACTCTCTAGGGCAAATCTTCCAGAAAAATAAAATTAAAAATAAGAACAAACAAAATTTCTCAGTTTTTCTTCATCTGAAAATATCTTTTAAAAAATTTAAAGGTTTTATTTGTTTATTTTTAGAGAGAAGGGGAGGGAGGAAAAAAGAGGGGAGAAGACACATCATTTTGTGGTTGCCTCTCACGCACCCCCTACTGGGCATATGACCTGACTGGGAATCACACTTGCGAACTTTTAGTTTTGCAGGCCAGCGTTCAATACCCTGAGCCACGCCAGCCAGGGCTCATCTAAGAATGTCTTAGCTTCATTTTTAAAGGATAAATTTACCAATGTAAAATTCCTGGTTAACGGTCTTCTCCCAACACTTTAGATACGTCATCCTTCTGTCCTCCATGGTTTCTGATAACAAGTCAGCTGGTCATATTTTTGAGGATCCCTTGTATGTGATTAACCATTTTTCTCACTTTTAAAAAATTTCTCTTTGTATTTCAATAGTTCAGCTATGATGTATGTAGGTGTGGATATCTTGTTTATCCTGCTTGGAGTTTTCCAAGCTTTGGATGTAGAGATTATTCCCCTTCGAAATTTGCAATCGTTGACTTTAAATACTATTTCTGCCCATTTCCGACTTGCCTCTGATTCTCCGACTCCTATTACACCTATGTTGCTGTGCTTTGTGGTTTCCCACAGGCCTCTGAGGCTCGGTTCACTTTTCTTCATTCTTTTTCTTTCTGTTATTTACACTGAATGATGCCACCTTTGGCAACTTAGGTGTTAAACAGTTGCCACTAATTGTTTTAGGCAAATGTCCTGGGGAAAGTCTTGTTCACACCAATTAAGATGTGAGTCCTATCAAATAAAGACAAGCCCTAAGTATGGAATTTTTCTGGAGTTTTCAGACAGGTCAAATAGTGACAAATCTCTAGAATGTGGCTTTTGAAGGAGCTTCAGACCCATGCTGTTGCCTGGAGTGTTTGATAATTGATTCTCACAATTACCATAGTTTCAAAATTATTGGTTTTCTGGGTTTGTGAGGAACCGCACATAAAAGAATGGGAATAGGGTAAGTTGAAAAGCCACAAAACTTGATATTTTTACTTAAATTTAGCCATTTTCCCTGAATGGATGCTCCTCAGATTATTGCAAGATTTGGTTAATTTTCAGAGTTCTGTAAAATCTGTTTTTTGGAAAATTTTGCTTTCACAGAGGAGTATATTTTCAGAGGTCCTTACTCCACCATTTCAGAACTACTTCTCCACAAACATAATTTTTTTAAATCAATTGTGCTCTCTTATAAAATGTGACCTTGATGAAGATAAATAAGTATAGCTAAGAGAGGTTGTATTGCTGGCGAGATCTTTGCATGCATGTGAATAGTCTTGGATTTTCTCCGGGAAGTGCAATACTGACACACTAAGTGAACACCTCTAGAGCATGGGTTCCATTTACCCATAGTTCACACTCTATTTGCACACTGGTGGAAGAGCAAACAATCCCCCATCAAATCAGTTTTTGTTACAAGCAGAGATTCATCTTTTAACTTATATACTTATCATAATGTAAAATGTAGTGCGAAAACCAACCATATCCTTTTATTATAAGATTATGTGTGCCAATATAGCCATTTTATTATAAAGCATCGTGTATATAAAAGTGAAGTAATATCATGTGATCCAGCCACTTTGATAGCACCAAGCTTAAGATAAATATAAGTAAAAATCAATGAAGTTTTATTTTGCTTCTATATTTTTTTTACCAGAGAGATTAGTTATAACCTTGGAAAGGGTGAAGTAAATAGTAATTAAAGAGTCAAGACCCATGAAAAAAACTGATGTAGCCAGGATTCCTGAATCCTGAAAAAAAATGTGCCTATGCAATCAAGGAACCAATGTCAATTACTAATGAAAAACTATGGAGTGGGTGGAAGAAATGCCAGAAAAATAAAATTGGAAAATTAGACTCATTTTTCAAAAGGAGAGGAAGCTAAAACTAAGTGAAAATGAAACTAAAGCTCAGAAAATTAATCTAGATTGGCTTACTAAAATTGCAGGTTAAGTTTATTACTTGGAGACTACACTGATTTTTACAAAATAAAAAAAAAGTACGGTTCGATTCCCAGTCAGAGCACATACCGGGGTTGCAGGCCGGTTCCCTGCAGGCCAGTTCCCAGCAGGGGACACACGAAAGGCAACCATACATTGATGTTTCTCTCCCTCTCTCCTTCCCTTCCCCTCTAAAGATAAATAAATAAAATCTTAAAAAAATATTTAAAAAAAAAGTATCTTATGTTATCCTTGTGGACAAGAGAGTTATACAACAATAACCAAAGTAACAAGCGCTTTAAGGTCACCCTTGATTTGCATGGGCTGCTACTGAACTCAGTCATTTTTGTCTTGCATTTGCTAAATTCATACTGACAATTTGAAGTCTTATGGATAAAATAGTCATATATCAAATGGCAGAAAATAAAGATTATCTTTACTGTAGAGGAAAACCAAGATGAAATTTAAAAGAAGGCAGTGAAAGACAAATACCATACGATCTCACCTTTAAGTGGAACCTAATCAACAAAACAAACAAGCAAGCAAAATGTAACCAGAGACATTGAAATTAAGAACAAACTGACAGTAACCAGAGGGGAGGTGGGAGAGGATAATGGGGGGGTAAAGAGGGAAGTATTTTCAGGAACAACTTATAAAGGACACGTGGACTAAACCAAAGGGGGGTGGAATCAGGGGAGGGAGGTGGGGATGCCTGGGGTGGGGGGAGTGGTGGGAGGAAAATGCAGACAACTGTACTTGAACAACAATAAAATAAAAAAAGAATACAATGTAAATCTCCTACATTTAAGTTGTAGTGTTAAATTGTGTAAAATCAGAAAATGGACCCTTTACTTTTTTTAATTGTTAATAGTAAAAATTTTTGAGGGAAAATGAGAGAATGACACACCGTATGGAACACAATAAGAGACTTTCTGATTTTTGAGTACCCTTCCAGTGCTAAAATTTGAAGATTATATATATGAACTTTTTATTTAAAGAAACTTGGGAATATTTTAATAACTGACGGGAATTATATAGGTGTAAATTACACTGAATCCTAACATTCAAAAGTAAAGCTTTTTTTACATATTTATTTATGTATTTATTTCAGAGAGGGGAAAGGAGGGAGAAAGAGAGAGAAACATCAATGTGTGGTTGCCTTCCACACACACCCCCACCAGGGACTTGGCCCACAACCCAGGCCTGTGCCCTGGGCTGGGAATCAAACTGGTGACCATTTGGTTTGCAGGCCAGCACTCAAACCACTGAGCCACACCAGCCAGGGTATAAAGCATTTATTTTTACCTGTTTCATTCTCTCTAATAATTCTTTCTTTATCTTGGTAACCAATATGAGTAAATCCTGATATTAGATTGGGCTATCACTCTAAAAGCAATCAGTACTCATGTGTAGATAGATTTCAAATCACTCCTTCAATGCTGACATGCAAAAGTCTATGCTAAAAATAGCAGGAAAGAAAAATAATTTTATATTGTTTTCAGAAATAACTTTTAAGTATTCAGATTGAACCGTCACTATCTTAAATTGTAGCTCTGTGATTTCACCTAATGAAAGAAACTAAATGAATCCATGCTAATTCATTATTGGTATGTGCAGAACAAGAAGAACAAATCACACAAATTTTCCCACTTAATTATTGTGCTGGAAATTCATTGTCATATTATTGACCTATTTGGTCATGCCCAAGTTAATCATGTCTGAACCTTTCCCAGTGGGAAATAAGCTTGTTCACTTCCTGTCTTGCAAGAATATCAACTAAAACTCAGTCACATATGCCTATAGCCCTATCACTGCAGCCCACCGTAACCATCATCTCCAACAGCGAGACTGCAGTCTGCAGTGAGCCCGGGAGACTTAGTGTCAGAAACCCATCACTTCCTGTGTCTTTTTTTTTTTTTGCATTCTGCTCAATCATTTGCCACATTAAATTAAACCTGACTCTGTTTGCCAAAGCCCTGCCTGCTTGCTCTTTGCAAGGAGCTGTTCTGAAACAGAGTTTACGTGCAGTAACAGACTAGTAAACCAGCAACTTTAGTCGCTTATTAAAGTCAAGCATGTGTCTTTGTTTCATGTTGCTAATGATGTGGAACCATAGAGGCCCAAGTATATTTCGCCTGGACGGTGTGGGAGCAAATGCTGAGAGCTCATTACTCGGCTCCCCATTGGAATCCTGCAGGCTTCCGCTCATTGAGAAGACTGTGGGGGCTTTGACAGAATTATTATACTGAATATTTTTAGACTCATTAACTATATCACCAAAGCAAAACATCTCTTCCTTAGATGCAAATGGCTGCAGCTACTGTGGCTTTGCTTTAGTTATTGCAGAAAAAAGGATGAAGCTTGAAAACAACTTAAGAAAAAGACTTTTCATGCCTGAATGTTTGATTTTGCAACTTATATCGGGACTGTCTGTGGCTGCTTTGCCACATTCCAGCCACTTGTATAAAAGTGCTATTAATGAGATAAACACATTCATTTACCCATATTTAGCAATAACCAAAATGTTTTTAAAATTTTTCCGTGTGTCCTAGAATGCATTTATGGATGTGAAGCTCTGACAATTATACTTTGAGCTAAGGGTTATGATATCGATTCCCAAGATTTTAAAGTAACTTTTGGTGCCTGACCTAAATCTAAGCTGAGAATGACTAGGTAGTTAAAATAATAATTTGAGGGAATAGCTAGTCTTTAATTCGGGAATTGTAACATACGCTTGCTGGCAGGAAAGATGACACACGCTTTAGATCATCCCAGTACCTGAACCCCGCAGTCTGATTTAAGGTTGAAGAGCAAGAATGGAATTTCAACCCACCTCCAAATTGTCTTGCTCTTATCGATTTCATTGCAACTTTAATATTACTTTATTGAGACTTTTGGTGATTTAATTGAGGTTTAAGAGGCCCTTAAAGAAAAAAATATGCGTACCTTAAAATTAATTTTTTTAAGCGAAGGACAGAGAACTACATTTATGATGTCATTTGCTATGGATGTTAAGTTGGAGCTATACAGAATTTCAAAATTCTGGAAGTAAATTAACTTTTAGTACTTTGATGAAGAGTCTTTAATTTGAATTCTTATATATTGTTTGCACACGTGCCAAAAATTTGCCATCTCTGGCACCTAGGCTGAGATGCTTTCTCTGGACACTTAAATGCTGAGATTTGCTCTGAGATATTTTGTACTTTAATGAAAAAAAGTGTTGTTTATGCACTGATATTCAATGCTTTGGAAGAAATACCCTTCGATTTCATTTGTGGTTCATTTCCCACACTGCAGTGCTTTGACAATGGTGACAGTGACTTCATACATCAAGAATTTCTCCTGCTTTCCATGACCGCCAGGGAATCTGCGGGGAATACTTCACATCTGAAACATGTGTTCCTTTGGGATTCCACCATTAGAATAACAGGTCTGATCAGTAGCCCATTATGAAAAGGAACTTCCACCATGGTGAAAACAGCGGAGAGGCAGGGGAAAAGCAAAAAAACAAACATAATAATAAAACTGGGGATTTTACATGCATATTAAAATTAGACTATACATTTTAGAACTGTATTACACTTTCATAAGAAATCCCAGTATCATATTTTCTTCTAATATTAAGAGCACAAAAACTTTGACTAGTGTGAGGAAGAAATGTTTAGTTCAGATGATTAGAAGAAGACAGTGGTAAAGTGGCCAATGCTGTCAAATTGTTTCGTGGGTGAGTTCAGTTCACTTGGGAGTCCCAAGGAAATGATTCAAACTTTCTGTCAATGGCTCTGATCATTTTGATTGTGAGACAGAGTGCCAAAATCCTATATGAATTCCCTCAATTTTTAAAAAGATTTTATTTATTTATCTTTAGAGGGGAAAGGAAGGAGATAGGGAGAGAATATCAATGTATGGTTGCCTCTCGTGTGTCCCCTGCTGGGAACTGGCCTGCAACCCAGGCATGTGCCCTGACTGGGAATCGAACCGCGATACTCTGGTTCACAGGCCCGCATTCAATCCACTGAGCTATACCAGCCAGGGCCACTCCCTCAATTTTTTGTACTCTGTAGAAATAAGAGAGCAAAATATAAATCTTATCACTCCTGAATCTGGATCACCATCATTTGTATAAGATGTAATGTAAATTTGCTGGCTAAAAGACCTTCTTTTAGACATTAAAGCCACAACAGTGAATAAAACAAATATTCCCATCCTAGCGAGGGACACAGATAGCAAAAACAAGATAGATCAAATATATATTGTGTCAAGAACTAAACGCAGGTTGGGCATAGGAAATATGAGGGGTGGGGATGGGATTCTAGGTAGGGTGGTCAGGGAAGCATTAGCTGCCACATGTTATTTTGAGAAAAAGTCTGAGAAATCACGAGAGCCAGCCATGTGGCCGTTTGGGGAAGAGTACGAAAGTCACACACTGTGCACAAAGTCGCTAAGACAAGAGCATACGTGGGAAAGGAAAAGGGGCAAGGAGCTCATGTGAGGGAGGAAAACAGGAAGTTGAGGACAGAGTAATTAAGAGTGATGTTATTTAGAGTCTTGCAGGATGGATGTATGGATGGATAGATGGCTTGGTAGACAGATGGATAGAGTCTTTCTATTTTATTTTGTGGGGAATATTGGATTTAGGGATCAGCTGAATTTAGGATAAAGTTTGGGGACTGACTGACGTTTAGAATCTCAAGTACTGAAGTGGAGCTGTGATTGATTGATGGGGACTAGTTTAAATTGATTTTGTAGTCTCCCTTTTCAGACTTGGAATGAGGAACAGAAAAAAACAGGCTGTCTTCTACTTTATTTCATATTCTTGGAGAACAGAAGCTTTTTTTCCCTCACTTGAATTTAACTAAGGTTGGGATATAAGGAACCAAGTACATAAAGTGTGAAAAACACAATATATTGAGATGATATGTACCAGCATAGTTATGGTGATTGTCGGTGGATTCATAATGACAGAATCAAAGGACTAAACACTCCTGTGGGTTTAAAGGGCTTTTTTAGTTTGGGTACCAGGAAGAATGAGCCATAAGGCAGCAGGTGTAGCTAACGGAATAGAATGCCAATTCAAAATGCCAATTTTGAAATTATGATAATGGATGCTGGTTTTGGAAATGACAAGATTGTCAGTATGATCCAGGAAAGAGGGCAAGCCTAAGGAATCAAGAAACTTAAAATCTAGGGAATTCAAAGAATTATCTATACAGATTTTGAAATATACCAGACATTATAACAAAGTAATATTAGAGAGAGTGACAGGGAGCCAAGAGCTAAAATTTCAAGAAATGATTGTTTGTTTACCTGTCTCAGGATAAGAAAGATGTCTAAACCAGTAGGTTCATGAGTGAAATGATTTTATGGTTTTATGAAGAATGGAGGGACAATGGAATGGAAGGCACAGTGATGACAAAATAGGACATCCACACCACTCAGTCCCACTGGTGCCAATGTGAAAAATGTGGGAGGGAAAAATATTAGTACTTGTGAGAGCTATGGTGAAAGCAGTGTCATGAGGGAGAACCAGGTTTCAGCCGAAGCAGAAAGTGAAAGAGACACCCCTGAAGGGTTTGGGATAAAGCACACTCTATTTACCCCTGGCGGCAGTGATCTCAGTAGAGTGATCAGTGGATAACATAATGATTATCGCAGTTTTATCCTTATTAAATCTGTTCATAAAAGGCAGCATGCAACACATTCATTAAATATCTATAACTTGACCATCCATGGACTCTTCCCAGGGGTAATGCCAATGAGTGGGTTGAAAAGCTTTAATCCCACAGTAATCTCCCTAACTCACTCCCTCATGAAAGCCAACCAAATCAACATGGTAGCCTAAGTAAAACTGGTGTGCTGATGATGCAAAAAAAACCCTTCAGGCCGGGTCCCTTAGCTCCCCAGCAACCCAATGGATGGCCATAATTTAAACTAGGAATTTCCGGGGTGCCTACAGAACCCCTCAGTCCTCCTCCTCACGCCCATCCTCTGTCCCACTCCACTACATGGAGTTTATCTGTCATCACTCTTCAAATCCTACACTGGGTCCCGGGGATGGGTAGGGCCACTGCTGCAGGACTTGCACCCTCTCCAGCATCACTTTGTGGTGTGTTATGTACTTGTCCACCTCCAAGGACCAGCTTTAGGAATGGCTGGCAGGGAGTGGGGTAAGTGGAGAGGTGGGTTAGATTGGCTCCCCCACCTAATACACATGCATAATCTTCAGCTCTTCTCAAACTGTTTCCAAATTAATATGCCACCTAAGTGATTATAATATATTTGTCATGAAAATGGAGCTTTATGCAAATTCCTTAGGTCCCTTCCTCCTTTCACTTGGAGTATCACCTCCAAACTCCTTCTGTATGGAAATTTTGGACCACCATTAATTTTTAGATATTCAAACATTCATTGCAATGGAAGCACTATTGATGTGGAAATGAAAGAACTTGGACCCTGTTATTAATAATTGATTTGTCTACTTCAGTGTCATTGATCCTCAAGTTTGCACAACTGTAAAATATAGCATTCATGCCAAATAATCAAAGCCTATTTTTGTCTAAGGATTCACTTGTAACCATTCCATTAAAGTATTTAATAGAAAACTTCTCAATAAAAATTGAGAACAAAATTACAAGAAGAAATAAATAAGTTCACCACTACCTGGAAGACCAGTAAGACACAAACTGCATGCCATTTGTCAGCCTACAAACTTAGTACTTAAATATTTACCAATGCAGACTGTCATAGAGCATTTGTATCCCACTTTCCATTTACATACATGTTAGAAAGGGGTAAAATTATCAAGGAAGTAATTACTGGTCAAAAAAATTGTTTTAAAGGTGAGCTCTGTTATGGTCAATCCATTGATCTGAGTTGTCATACCAATCAATTGACCTAAACAGGGGAAATGCAAATATAGTGGTCACCAACAGATACTCCTTAATAGGTGACCTTAATTTTTATGTACCCAAGGGCTCAGTCTGAGAACTTTTTTCCCATGGACCAGTACCTACCACCACCTCCTATTTGCCAGCAATATGAGAACCAACATAATGTGAGTGACTGGATGAAGATGACAGGCTCCTGTTTCCTTGATCCTGGGGTCAGTGCTCTTGAGCAGGTGGTTTAGTAAGGGCAGTGGACTAGTCAGAGAACTCATCAGTGGTTACATGAGCCTTCACTTGGGATTCCTATTTACAATGTCACCTGTTGAAAACAAATGTTGAATTTAGCTTTTTTAAGTCAGAGAAGTAATTTTTAGCTCACATAATTACATATAAAACATTACATTTGTTTTACATATTTTATTTCTTTTGCAAAATAATGACCACAGAACACCAAGAACAACTCCAAATATTACAACAGTAACTTTTTTTTTAAATTTTATTTAGTTACTTTTCAAGTACATTTTTTTTTTTTATCTCTTTCTCCCATCCCACCCCACCCCCCCCGCCTGGTCTCCCCCCTCCCTCCCATTCCCCCCCCCCCCCCAGTCCTCATCTCTGTGTCTTTCATACTTGTTCCTCAAAATCCCTCCCCCTTTTTCCCCTTAAGTTCCCTTCCCTCTCCCCCTCTGGTCGCTGCCCACTTGTTCTCTATTTCAGCGTCTTTGTTTTTATTCTGTTTGCTTGTTTGTTTTATTCTTTAGCTTCCTGTCAAAGGTGAGATCATATGGTATTTGTCCCTCAATGCCTGGCCTATTTCACTCAGCATAATGCTTTCCAGTTCCATCCATGTTGTTGCAAAAGGTAGTAGCTCCTTCTTTCTCTCTGCTGCATAAAATTCCATGGTGTATATGTACCACAATTTTTGGATCCATTCATTTACTGATGGGCACCTAGGTTGCTTCCAACTCTTGGCTATTGTAAATTGTGCTGCTATGAACATTGTGGTGCATAGGTTCTTTGAAATTGATGTTTTAATATTCTTAGGATATAATCCCAGCAGTGGAATTGCTGGGTCAAAAGGCAGGTCGATTTTTATTTTTCTGAGAAAATTCCACACTGTTTTGCTGAGATGGGAAGGTCACAGGCCTTGCTATTGTATAGAAAAAGATGTGAAACCTTTACGGGAATGTGGGATATTTACATGACTTCTGTGTATGAATTGCTGCTTCTCCTCTACAGGAATAGTTAGTAATAGTTTTGTATTAGTGTTTGTACTAGTTTTCTGTTGCTATTTCCCAATTTATACTTTTAGTATCACAGTTTCCATATACCAGTGATGTAGGCACTGTTCTCTGCTCAGGCTATCCTATAGGCTAGAAGAAAGTCACAGTTTTCAAGTACATTCAAAAGGAGGGCTTCTTCAGGGATACGACTCGCTGGGGGTTGTCTTAGAATCCTGTTTACCACAGTGGTATAGAGATTATGCATCTGTTGGGGTTATGCATCTTTATCTAAAACTCTTGCCCTGTAAAAAGCACTTGCTAAATATAAACTATATATTATGACTGCTATTGTTTATATATCTAAACACAAATAGTTGTATCTTGAAGATTAAGTTTAGAAAAATTCATCAATTGGGAATTAAAAATTGTCATTATTACCATCAAAGAACATTTATTAGACTTTTATTTGTACATTCCTCTCCAATGGATTGTGCCCTTATAGATAAATTGGCTCACATAATGCGTTGAAGCATTAGGAATTTTCCCCTCTTTAAACAGTACCTCTTAATAAACATTCTGAAGTAAGAAATCACGTCAAAGCAATTCAATCTTAGAGGACTTAAATTGTCTTAATCTATTACAGTGGCTGAGTAGTAATCCACAGTTATATCCTAAGGGTGACTTGCTCTAAAAATGTGATATTAATGCAGTAAGACTTGAATCTCACAGATCCTTATATATGATAACTAGTAACTAGATTGTAACTTAATCTTGAGTTGAAAGAGGAATCTCCTTTTGTTTTTTTGTTGTTTTTTAAAATTTTATTTAGTTATTTTTCAAGTACAGTTTTTTGTCTATTTCTCCCATCCCAGGGCCCCCCCCTTGCTCCCCACCTCCCTCCCATTTCCACCCCCCTTAGTTCTCGTCCCTGTGTCTTTCCTATTTGTTCCTCCAAATCCCTCCTTTTTTTCCCCTTAAATTCCCTTCCCTCTCCCCTCTGGTCACTGTCCCTTTGTTTTCTATTTCAGTGTCTTTGTTTTTATTCTGCTTGCTTGTTTGTTTTGTTGTCTAGCTTCCTGTTAAAGGTGAGATCATATGGTATTTGTCTTTCAACACCTGTCCTATTTCACTCAGCATAATGCTTTCCAGTTCCATCCATGTTGTTGCAAAGGGTAGTAGCTCCTTTTTCTCTGCTGGAGGAATCGCCTTTTGAAACATAACTTTCTATTCAACAAAATACTTGATTCTCACACCTGAACTTAAACAAAAGGCAGCAAAATCAATTGGGAACATAGTGTATTTACATTCAGTACTATACTTAGTTCTAGTTCTCTCAGATTTTCACAAGTGGCAGAAATTGTGTAGTATACAAAATTAGAACTGTAAAAGTAACATTTATTTATTTTGAATAATACAAATGAGATGATTGATGTTTTCCAATAGTTTCTTATATCAAAATTGCTAGTACTAGAACCTACTATATTTTCCTTCCATTAGATAGCTGCTATATTAGTCAGGGTTATCCAGAAAATAGGGTGTGTGTGTGTTTTTGTGTGTGTGTGACAGAGAGGTTGTACAAAACCACCATCTCAGGATTGTGGAGGATGGCAAGTCCAAATGCACAGGGGAGGCTGGGAGACTGGAGACCCAGGGAAGTGCTACAGTTTGAGTCGGAAGGCAGTCTGCTGGCGGAACTGGCTTTCTCTTGGGACATCTCAGTCGTTTTTCATTAAGGCCTTCAACTAATTAGATGTGATTCACCCATACTATGGAGGACAGTCTACTTTACACAAAGTCTTCTGATTGCAGTGTTAATCCTCACTAAAAATACTTCCATAGAAACAACTAGAATACTACTTTACCAAATTCTGAGTAACCATGACCTAGCCAAGTTGACATAAAAATCAACTATTCACAACTACTTTGCTTGCATTCCCATAAATAGTACAAATAGTGTCATGGTTATTTAGTCCATTAAAAAATTATATGAATTTCCACAGCAGAAATCAAAATTAAAGAGAGTTTTTGAATTATGCTTTTAAGTTTTTATAATTTGGAGTAGGGGATAACTTCTGCCATTTCATTGTCATTTCACATTTCTTTGATATATGTAGCATTAGATAATCTATAAATTTAACATATATTCATTCATTTTTGTCTATAATTTTAATGTGTATATTGATATATTTGTACTCTGTTCCTCTGTTAGGTTATTTTTTTCCATTGAGATATTTTTTCTTCCTGATTTGTAATGTCTCTTATGATACATTTTCTATTTTTTTGCTTCAAGTATTTTATAAATTCAAATTTTGTTATTTTATACAGTACTTTAAGTTTTACTTTTAGTCAAATGCACCCAGATTTTATTATTATTACTTTTTTATACTTAGAAAATACTTGCCCATCCCACAATCAATTAAAAATCCATCTGGATTTTCTTCTGGTTCCTATGGTTTAATTGTTTGTATTTAACTCTTTAGTTCATATTTTACCAGCTTGACATCATAGTATACTTGCAGTTTTATATCCTATTTTATTCATGTAACTTTATATATTGAGCATTTTTCCATTACATGGAATATTATTTGGTGTATGATATAAGCTGAGGATATGATTTATAGTTCTTCAAATTTCTAGTTTATCATTTTGTTGGTTTGTTTTGCTTTCTTTAACTTAAGTTAAATTTCTTGCATACTATTCCTAACACAATGACCTTGATTAAGATTATTTACTGTTTTTGTGCTTAAGTTTGCTTATATATAATATAGAAATATTAATAGCATCTAACTCAGGTTTGTTGAGATTAAAAAAATAAAACATATAAAGTGCTTAAAATAGTGCCTACCAATAACAATACCACATTAATATTAAGTAGCGGAATTATTATATTTACTTTGTAATTATTCGGGTTCATTGGTCCACCTGTTCTTTCTTTCAGAAATTCAAAATTTTTATTTATTTTTCCTTTGGTATGTCTTGTAATGTGTAATATGACTGAATCTTCTACTTTACTGTTTCTTTTGTCAAAAACATAACAAAAAACACACATTTTAGATCTTTAACAAGCCAGATAAATTTTAATTTTACTATTAAATACCTCCCTCCAAAAAGGTCCACTGATAATTTGCTTTAGATTGACTTGAACCTCTAATTTAACATAAGAAAAGCTAAGGGGAAAATTGAGAGGAAACAGTGAGGCTAAGAAACTTGTCCAATATCACAATACTAAGAGCTGATACTGTGATGAAAACAAAGGTAGTCTTTAACATAAAATTGTATTTTTAAATTACTCTTGGAGAATCACATTTAGGACTGATCAACCACTCCATTTACTTAAATAAGATTTGCATTTTTTGTAAAATGGAGAAGTCCATAAAAAAAGATATTTTTATCATATAGTGAAACTCTGATTTGTACTCGCAGAATTGTTTGAATTCTGTGCCATAAGTTCCTCCTTCCACTGATAAGCAATCTCATTTATTTGAAATGCAGTCCTGTATGTAGATTAATGAAACATTATTTCCAGGGACCATGCCATACAATTCCTTTAGCTCAGCAGCTGGTTCAGCACAGCACCCATGAAACAGAGTGCAAGGTCATTGCCAAATGATATCTGAAGTTGTTGGCATGAGTTAGCTCCTGTCATCCAAATAGCTAACAAAATATTAATATCTTCAAGTAAGCCATTAAACAAAGCACTGGACCTATTGGTACTAAACCATGAGTTAGCCACTTTGGAAATAGAGAATCATATTCTAATCACTAAAACCAGAACTCTAATTCTTATTTTTCTCCCTTTTACACCCATGGAAGACATAGATAATCAGCACCAAACACTTTTTTTTTTTGCCTTATACAGGCCTGTCCTTCACAACCTTCTAAACACAATGCTCCAAGGGGCTATAGTTAATTAATTAAAATCGAGACTTGAGAAACCTATTTATCTACTTACCAACTCATAACTCGTACTGAACAGAACAATGAACTTTTCATTATTCTAGATCAGTTTTAGGCTTGGAAGCTTTTCTGATCAGTTTTGTATAAATGTACCTCTGTGTCAACTTCTATATTCCCTTGAAGTATTTGTCCATAAAACTGTAAGTTCAGTATTAAAGGAAATATGTTACTTTCATTTCAGAGGCAAAGTGGAATTTGGGTTCCATGATGCCTGCCCAAATTCATACAATAGAAGAGTTAACAAAGGGTTAATGTTATTTTTCCAAGTGAGGAAAATTTGCCAGATGAGTCCCTTAATCTTTCAATTTTGGCTGCTTTGACTTTTGTCTCTGCGTTATCGTATTTTTTTTCTACATCTCTAAACCTCCTTTCTTTTGTGAAGTAGTTCACCAAGATAAATTGAGGAACTGAATTAAGACAATGACAATAGGTTTAGAGAAAAATAATGGAATCCAAACAAATTTAGGAGTTAGAAATTAAGATATTTAGCAACCAATCAGGTAGGTGTACTTGAGGAAAGAGGGAAGGTTGGTGGGTAACTCTGAGGTTACTCTGAGTTACTTGAGGTAACATTTGAGAAGAGCAGCTGCGTGATTAATGAACTCCCTGGTCATGTGATTACATTGGGTTTACCTGGACAATTCTGGATAATCTCCCCACCTTTATACCCTTACCTTAATTACATCTGCAAAATCACTTTTACCATATAAGGATTCAAGGATTCAAGGATTAGAAAGTAGACCTTTTGGCCATGATGAACTTCTTGAATTTGATCTTATCTGAGAAGCACTTTATCTGCCCTTCCATTCTAAATGAAAGCTTTGCTGGATAGAGCAATCTTGGATATAGGCCTTTGGATTTCATGACTTGGAATATTTCTTTCCAGCCCCTTCTTGCCTGTAAGGTCTCTTTTGAGAAATCAGCTGACAGTCTGATGGGAACTCCTTTGTAGGTGACTGTCCCCTTATCTCTTGCTGCTTCTAGGATTCTCTCCTTCATTTTAATCTTGGCTAATGTAATGATGATGATTGCCAAGCCCTTATTATATGAAATGTTAAAGGGACTTACCTAAGAAAAAGAAGATAAAAAAGATGAACAGTGAGAGGACAGCAAACTCACAGTTATTAACAACCACACCTAAAACAAAAGCAAATTAAGAGGACAGCTAGATCAGGAACACAACCATAGAAATGAAGATCACATGGAGGGTTAGCAACAGGGGAGTGGGAGAAGGAGAAGAGGGGAGAAGGTACAGAAAATAAGTAGCATAGATGGTAGGTAGAAAATAGATGGGCGGAGGGCAAGAATAGTATGGGAAATATAGAATCTAAAGAACTTGAGACACGTGGTCATAAACTAAAGGGGGGATGGTGGGGGAGGGGGTATGCAGGGTGGAAGGAAATGAAGGGGGGAAATAGAACAAATGTAATGGCATAATTAATAAAATATATTAAAAAAAAGAAAGTAGACCTTTTGGGAAAGGGGGATGTGATACACTCTATCACAGACTTCTTTCTCTGATCCTCGTGTGACAAATGTTAAGTCCCTACCATAGTGCTAAAAATAGACCACAATTGGGAACAAAGCAAATATCTTCAGTTCAGTGTGCTCAGAATCTACTGACAATTTGCACGTTAAAAAGATTTATAATTCAACGTGACACATGCTTTATTGAACATATTAGACCCCTACGGGAACATGGGGTATGAAGCATTTTCTTTCTGCCTAGGGCAGGAAGATGCCTTTGGAAAGGCTTCTCTGTGGAGCAGTCATCTCTGTTGTACCACAGGACTATATTGTACCGAGCTAACCTGTGGTGTTGGTTCAACAGGCTTAACAGCTAATAAAATTTTACAATGTATGATTTGGTGTAATTGAAGTGAAAAGAAGCCAGCTTCCTTGACATTCATTAAAAGCTTCTTATTTATTAATTAAGTCATTCAAATAATATCTGTGAAGGAATCCCCATGCATCTGTCCCTGGGTGAGGCGCAGGAAGTGCAGAAATTATTTCATGAACCCTGCCTCAAGCACCTGAAGGCCCAGCTGAGAAAGCAGACATTTGGCCTGTTGTTGCTTCTTGTCACTTTAGTAATTCTATCTTTCCTGTTGCTCAGAAGTCACCTCATTTTTCACAATGTCCATTGTCTCTTATTTACTGTAAGGCTTCATGTTTTCTCAGCTTTCTCATCTTGCATCTCCCCCCCACCAACTCCCAAAGCAAACTTTGAATGCCCATGAGCCACGGTTTAAGAATGTCATGAGTAGTTTCGTGTGACAGCTTCTATGTTTTAAATTTAACCTTCTGATCATAAGTTTGACTTGAAACTTGTATTTAGAAATATTCAGAAAGTTCATCCTATTTTATAATGTATTTCAGAAACAGCAAAATCTTATTGATTTGATAATCCCACATATCATGTAACGAGCAGAACAAGCTGTCAAAAGAACAAAGGAACGACTACATCTCCACAAAGCTCATTTACTCAAAGTGAAAGAAAAAAACAATTGTTTGATTTGACAGTACTTAAGCTAACATGACAGAAAATATAATAAAATTGGTTCAACTATTACACTTTCATTGATTCCAAGGACTATAACTAAGTGTCTACATGTTGAATTTATAGTAAATGTAGCCTCTTTTGAGGTATGATTTGAGAAGGCCTAGAAGGTCCCATTATTTCTCTACTATTTACCACAAATAAAATACAGCATTGAGAATTCCAATTTTTTGCTTTATTCCCTTTGATAAAGCAATGTGCAGGTGTCCTTTTGAAATGTATGAGGTGGTTAACACAAAACCCTTTGAGTACTGCTATATAAAATATAAATTGGTTAATTGGACTACCCAGTTCATACAGGGATGTATCTTGAGAAGGAAATTCGGGGCAGACAGGGTCAAACATAGCAAGAGCTTTGTCGGGAGTGGAAGAAAGAGATCAGAAGATTTCTCTGTGTAGTCTTTGAAGAACTACCTTAGGGAAAGCAGCCAGGGGTCAGCCTCAGGACACAAGGGGGCTGGCACAAGTGCAATGAGACACTTGGAAAAGGAAGAGCAACACTTAACAAAAAAATTTAGTTTTAACAATTTTGAAAAAAAATTCTCAGCTATGTGGAGACTTCACCCCCAATCTTGACATACCACCATTCTGTCTCAGAAGTCTTAAAGCACCATGTTTTTCATCTTTAATCACACTAATAAAATTTTGTCATTGCGTCCTTATTTGTTGCTTACTTGTGAAGTCCAGTTTCCCCCATAGGTTGTGAACTTCATAATCCCGTTGTCCTAGACTCTTGATCATCACTGTGAATCTGAAGCCCTAAAAATTTATAGGCATACAATAAGGACCTAAGTTAGCTGTTTAAGTTATTCAGCAAATATTGATCAAGTGTTAAACAGAAGTATGAGAAATTAAATGATACATGGATTTGAATTCAGGCTTTGTCACTACACAGCAAGTTATTTAACTAAAAATCTTTTCTTTAGCTTATAAAATGAGATTAATGAAGAATAACTGAAGTATTATAAGTAAAGGGTTTTTTCACAGTACCTGGCACATAATATATGCTTAACAAATAATAATAAGAATAAATATATGTCATATCATATAGCATATAGCATTAGTAAATAATTTTATTATTTATTATTATATTATGTATTATACTATGTATTATTGTGTATTATAGATAATTATAGTAATTTAATGAGTATAAAAGAGTATCTCATTGTGGTCTTAACTTTCATTTTCCTAGTTACTAATAAGCTATTTGCATTCTTGTCTAAAAAATGCCTTTTCCCACTTTACCATTGGGTTTTATGACTTTTTCCACCTCATATTGTTATTGTTCATGTATATTTAGGATACATAGATATATCATAGAAGCTAACATTTTGGGTTTTTATGTATATGATAAATATCTTTTCCCAACTGTGGCTTACCTTTTTCATTTTTATGGTAATTTTTGATTTAAAAAAAGTTCTGATGAAGTAGAATTCAAAAATATTTTCCTATTTATGTATATAAAGACATCTTATAATTTGTAAAATTTTAAACTATTGCCTTTCACAGTTAAGTTTTTAATACATATGAAATTTATTTTTATGTGTAATGTGAATATTGGATCATTTTTCTTCATATTCAGAAACCACTGTCAAAATAATTAGTTTGTCCATTCCTAGTTGATCTGCCATACCAACTCCAGGTCATCTATTTTTTCTGTTGATTAATATGTCAATGACTATAGTGAAACATACCAATGTAACTACTATCTTGGTAGCAAATCTTTAGGTATAGCAGGGCAAGTATCTCCACCTTTATCTCCTTCTAGAGTGTTTTGGCTAATTTTTTCTATTTGCTCTTCAAAATTAATTTTATAATCAGTTTCTTTTCTAAGTTTCCCAAACTACCCTGTTACTAAGAATTGACTTACTGCTATAGATTGATTTGCCAAGAATTGACATCCTTAGGACATTGAGTCTTCTCTGCGTGGACATGGTTCCTTATTGTTCTCTTTTGCTCTTATTTAGCATCTTTACATAAGTTTTATAATTTTTTCCATATAAATCCTACTCAATTTTTAAAAATATTTGTTTGAAATCATTTTATAATTGGGTGCTTTTGTGAAAAAAATTTATAGTTTCTAAAAGTTTCTATCTGATGAATAAAATTTTCATTGATTTCTAAATATTGATCTTATATGCAGCCACTGGCAAAGTTTTATTATTTTTTATAACAGTAAATTCTCTTGAATTATCTACACAATCAATGCCAGTTTCTTTCCTTTAATATTCATGTGGTTATATACATATATATATTTGTTTTGTTTTGTTTTGTTTTTTCTTTTTTCATTACATTGTTTAGTACTCCAGTACAATGTTGTATGACAGAAGTCAACAAACTATACTTTCTGGCCAAATGTGGGCCTTCCACATACTTTGGTACTGGCCATGATACTATGAAATACTTGAAAAAAAATCAAAGGAAGAATAATATTTCTTGACACATAAAAAGTATATAACCTTCAAGTTCCATAAATAGTTTAACTGTAATACAGCCACACATTTATTTACATATTGTCCACAGGCACTTTCTTGCCTACTCAACAGATCTGAGTAGTTCCAAAAGATGGTTTGACCCACAAAGCTAAAATATTTACCTCATTTTTTCCAGAAAAGTCTCCCAACTTTTGTGTATAATGACAAGATAACTGTTGTTGACCAAATGGGCCTTGACTTTTTTCCAACTGCATTTCTGCATCTAATAAAATGATCATATGGTTTCTTTATTTACTTAATAGGTAAACATGCACTTAAATAGGTAAAGTGCATGTTTAAATATATTGATTTTGATAAGTTTTTTAGTCTTAGGATAAATTCGACCTGGTCATAGTTATAGTTTTATAAATTGCCATATTCATTTTACAAATACTTACTAGAAATTTGCACACAAGTTTAAACATATAATTGAATTCCACATTTTCTATCTCTCATACTACTTATCTGATATTAGTTTGCATGTTATATTAGCCTTGTAGAATGATCCTGGGAATATTTTCTTTTTCTTTTTTCTGAAAAAGTTTGCATAAGATTGAAATAAATTACACATGTAAAATTTGAACAAACTCACATATAAAACTTTCAGAGCTGAGTGTTTTCTGTATGAGAGTAATTCTTACTACAGTTACAATCTATTTAGTAATTAGACTACTAGACATTCTATTTTATCTTGAGTCAGTTTTATTAAGTCCTTTTAGTAGATCTTTGTCCATTTTATTTAAAATTTATTGCATAAGATTACTCACAGTATTATCTTAGTGTTTAATGTTTTTATCTCTACTGTGTCTATTAATTTTACTTCCTTTTCCAGTTCAAATATTATTAATTTTTACTTTCTATTTTACTGGTGGAAATTTATGTATTTTATTGGTTTTTCCTAATGACTAACTCTTCCTTGTGAATTCTCTCTGTCATATGCTTGGTTTCATTACACTAAATTTCTTTCCCTACATTTTCGGAGGTATTCATTCTGTTCTTCTTCATTTAACTTTTTAAATTGGGATAATAATTTCATCTCTGTCTCTTCTTTTCTTTTCTAAATTTATTGAAGAATAAGTAACAAATTTTATATTTTTAAAGTGTACTATGTAATGATTCTGATAAAGGATAGAAGACTATAAATGTTCCTCTTAGTATCATCTACTTGTATCCAGATATTTGATTTTTAATTATTATTTAGTATTAACTATTTAAAAGTCTACCATGATCTATTTTTGATTCATGTGTTATATAAAATTATACTCATATATCTCAACATTGAAATAAAAATCAAACTGACAATAGCCAGAGGAGAGGAGGAAGAGGGATAAAAAAGGAAAATAAAGGAAGCGTCATCAAGGAACATGGCCTATACAAGGAGCACGTATAAGGGACACATGGACAAAACCAAAGGGGGTGGGTCTGAGGGCAAAAGATGGGGATAGGTGGGGCAGAGGTGCATGATGGGGGACAAATGGAGACTGTACTTGAGCAACAATAAAAATAAATAAATAAATGGCCACACAAGAAACTATACTAATAAACTTTTAAAGTTATATAGAACATTTTATTTTACTTTTAGTTTAATTCCTTTGTTCTCAAGGACATGTGTATACACAAACACACATACATATGTGTATATATTTACTAGATCATTTGTTAAGCCTATTAATATTCATTATTTTAATTTGATTTGCCAAAACAGTTGGCTATGTTGAAATCTCTCAAACGTTGATACATTTGTTGACTTCCTTTCTTATTGCTTTAGTTCCATACAAGTATTTAGTTAATGTATGTTTCTAGTTAATTGAATGATTTTTTCTAATTTTTAAGAATGCTCTTTTTCTTCAAGACTCTCACATAGGTTTGGGAGTCTTGGGCCATTGTCCCGCCCAACACTTGTTTTATTTGGTTAACTTATACTAAACCTGACTCATGTCATTTCCAGCATGAATCATCCTGTCTTGTGCAGAAGTCATCAGGTATTCCTTCTCTGAGATCCTGTTCATCTGCTTTCCATTCATCTTCTACATTTATCTATCTACATAAAAATCTTATTTATCTCATATATACGTCTGAGCCAAATTTAAGGTGGCAACCAGCTGGTCCACTGGATCCTTGAGCCACTGGATCCAGGGCCTGGGCTCTGACACAAAGCACTTCCTCAGTAAAGGTCTGCGCTGTGAATGAATAGTAGTAGCTACACTATGTCCTAGCTGGAAATGTCAAGTATCAATGATGTAATGGGAGTGATACAGTATTTCTCTTCTACACTATACTGTAAAAATGTAAGGCACAATTATCAGTTGATAACAAATATCTGAGTGTAAATATATATCTGTGTCTGTGAATTTCCCTCTTATAAGGGACTGCTTTCACTGAGTTCCATAGATTTTAGGTTGCTGTGTTCTCATTTTCAGTTACTTCGAGTTACCTTTTGATGTCTTCTTTGATTTCATTGTTAGCCCATTCATTGTTTAGTAACACTTGATTTAACCTCCATGTCTTTTGTGATTTTCAGGTTTTTTCTTGAGAATGATTTCTAGTTTCATGCATTGTGGTCAGAGAAGATATTTGATATGATTTCAATCTTCTCAAATTTATTGAGACTTGTTTTGTGTCCTCATATGTAGTCTATCCTTGAAAATATTTCATGTCCACTTGAAAAGAAGGTATATTATTCTGCTATAGGATGAAATGCTCTGAAGACATCAATTAAATCCATCTGATCTAGCGTGTCATTTAAAGTCACCATTTCTTTGTTGATTTTCTGTCCAGAAGATCTATTCATTGATGTCAGTGGGGTGTTAAAACTCCCTACTAAGACTCTATTATTGTCAGTCTCTTTCTTTATGTCCTTTAACATTTGCTTTCCATATTTAGGTGCTCCTATGTTGGGTGCATAAATGTTTACAAAGGTTATATCCTCTTGCTGGATTGCTCCCTTTTTTACTATTTAGTGTTCTTCTTTGCCTCTTACTATAGCCTTTGTTTTAAAGTCTATTTTGTCAGATACTTTTCCTTCTGTTTGCATGAAATACCTTTTTTCATACCTTTACTTTTAGTGTGTGTATCTTTCATTCTGTATTGGGTCTCTTGGAAACAGCATATATATGTATATGGGTCTTGTTTTATTATCCATTCAGCTACCCGAGGACTTATGAGTGGAGCATTTAAGCCATTAACATTTAAAGTGATTATTGACAGGTATGTATTTAATGCCACTTGAGACTTTAACAATAATTTTAGAATTAAAAATATAACTGCATTCATTTATTTGTTTTCGAACAGTTCATGTTATTTGTGTGTAAACTCTAGTAATTTAAGTAAAAATATCTATACTATTATTTTTTAATTCTTAAAATATCCATTATAATGCAGTAATTTTATTTGAGAATTAGATATCTATGAAACAAAAATGTCTGTGAGTTTTGCAGCTATTACTACTATTAAATGTGTAAAATGTTGGGTTAGTTACTGTCTGTAATGTGTCATGGTAATGCGTTATGTACAAAAGAAGTATATTTGTATATTCCTGTAAAGGATAGTGTTGACCTATTCACTACAAGAATTAGAAATGTGTGTTATGGATCAGCTTTCTTTCTCTCATGCCATCAGAGTTTTTATACTTTAAAAGAGGTCAAAATAAAAAAATTAAAATGTTTTATTCTCTATACAATCAGAGAAGAGAGGACTTCTTTGTTAATTTCTTTAAAGTCCAGCTCCAGATTTGGGAATGCATGTGAGTTCTATTTTTTGAAGTACACCTAGGCAGTTGACAAAGGACATTTCTAGAAATGAGCTATGTGATCTTTAACACTAGTCCATGGAATAAATTCGAGATTTGTATATTGTACATGTGTGGCCTGGGAGCTGAGTCCTATAAAAAGATCAGTATTAACTGGATTTTATATATCTGTCATCCCTGCAGTGCGAAAAGTCTGTGGAGTAGTTTGTAATTGCCATTGTTTGGCTTATTACAATAAACAGAACTGATAAGGCTTAAGCTATTTGCCTTGCGAGCTGCACTTCACATCACTCGTTTGAATTAAAATTGCGTGCACATATCTGCACTTAGTTTTATTTATCTGTCAGAAATAGAGAAAGGCAGTATGCTTTCAGTGTGAGAAACCATAGAACAAACAGGTCAGAAATTATCATCATTTTAATATTCTAGTGCAAATGGGTGGTTCTATGTGTGTTCCTATCACCTATCTTCTATTTAAAGTATATTTTTATAGGTAAATACTGATTTTTTACAAGTGGCCTTTATCATATTTCGTCAAAGCTTTAAATATGATCTTAGTACATATGACAATCTGCACAATGCAGCATGTTTTTTCTCTGTCAATGACACGTGATTGTTTTACAGCTGCTTCTACAGCTGGACAATTGGACTATGTTTGTAGATAGGAATCACAAGTAGATTATCTGAACTGCTTTGATTTTTCTCCCAAAGTACAAATTCTTCATAATATTTCTGCTCTTAGGAAGCAAGCTTCTCACCTATGCAATCCTAGGCTCACTAGCAGTCACAGCAGATGCACTTTCAAATTTTCAGATACCTGTGATTAGTCAATGCATGCGTACACAAGGTACTTCCTTCAGAAATCCTGTATGTAACTTCTAACAATCGCCACACATCATCACCACCATATATCCACCCCCAGTTCTCACCCCAGTGTACTGAAGAGTGATTTTTTCCTTCAAGAATTTGGAATGTGCCGCACTTCTCATATTTTTTCTACATGTTGTGTTCAATAAGTTTGTTTATTGCCATGATTATGTTAATTTCCTGTTTGAATGTTGTATCTAACAGATTTTCCATGTTGTATGCAGAAGTAGTCTGTGTTTTCTTAAACTACTACCCAGTTTTTATAAAGCTATTCTTCCTCCAAAAAAGTATAATCTAAGTGAAATATTGTTTTATAATATGTTTCATATGCTCAGTTCTTCAGGAGTTGTCTGTTTTGATTAGTCCAGTGATGGACAAATCATTATGCATACACAAAGAATTTTAAGTGTTGCCCACAAATATTCAGTACTTCAATTAGTATCACCTTTGTATTATAAGGGACTTCTGTGTTTTCAGTAATGACTGGTCTTTGTTTTCTGGCAAAGGAATTTATAGTTCATTTTCAGATAACTCTACATATGGCATTTATATTTTAATTAAAAAGGCTGTTATTATGTCTGATTCTTATAAGCAGAAATTCATTATAAGGACACTTCTCATTTCCTTGAGATGTTCTCTTTCCTTTCTTCCAGGGTTCTTAAATAGCAAAATCCAGTTAAATTATGTGCTTTGGGGAGTTAATTTTTGCCACCATATGTCTCTAAAAATGATTTAATTTTATCTAATGCATATTTGCAGTGATATTTATGTTCTCTCCTGCACAGAGACAACAAGGACTTTAAAAAACATTAGTCTACTATTGTTTTAACACAGTAACACACAATGTTTGTATAATACTACAAAAATGTCTGTTTATTTAGATTCATTTTTAATACCTGAGCTCTATTGTTGCTTTTTAAAACTTTGACTTAGCAAAGCATCTTTATGATATATAAACATGGCTGATATAAAAATGTTACTGCCATGGTTCTTATTAGAGATTTGATTTTCTGATCTGATAATGTGGTTAGAAAATTTAAATCACAAAATTAATTATAATCTAAAGACTAATTTGAGCAATTATAAAAAAACTGTCTTCAAAGTTCTATTAATCAGTTTACATTTCCTATGCTTTTTCAAATGGAATTACCACCAATCTTCCCCTAATTCCTGCAAATTTAAATCTTGTGAAAATCTATATACATGTAGGTCTATCTTCAATTTAGTATAAAATAAGTTATACAGTTACTATTCAACAGCTATATTGATTATGTGAACTGATTGATAGAATGCCAAAATTGTTAGACAATTTATGAAGCCACTGGAAGTAGTAATTTGTTTCATATTGATTTAAGTTCTTAATATTTTATTTATTTTTTAATTTAAATATATATATTTTTTAAATTGTTCAAGTACAGTTTTATGTTTTTTACTCCCATCCCAGCCCACCCCCCCCAGCCCTGCCTCCTCCCTCCTATTTTCACCCCCCCTAGTTTTTGTCCATGTGTCCTTTATACTTGTTCCTGTAAACCCTTCCCCTTTTCCCCTGAAATTCCCTCCCCTCTCCCCTCTGGACACTGTCAGCCTGTTCTCTATTTCAGTGTCTTTGGTTATATTTTGCTTGTTTGATTATTTTGCTGTTTAGTTTCCTGTTAAAGGTGAGATCATGTGATATTTGTCTTTTACCACCTGGCTTATTTCACTCAGCATAATGCTTTCCAGTTCCATTCATGCCGCTGCAAAGGGTAGGAGCTCCTTCTTTCTTTCTGCTGCATGGAATTCCATTGTGGTAAATGTACCACATTTTATGGTAAATGTACCATAGTTTTTTTTATCATTCATTTACTAATGGGCACCTAGGTTGCTTCCAGCACTTGGCTATTGTAAATTGTGCTGCTATGAACATTAGGGTGCATAGGTTCTTTTGGATTGGTGTTTCAGGGTTCTTAGGGTATAATCCTAACACCGGAACTGCCGGGTCAAAAGGCAAATCCATTTTAGTTTTCTGAGAAAATTCCACACTGTTTTCCATTGTGACTGTACCAGTCTGTAATCCCACCAACAGCACACTAGGGTTTCCTTTTCTCCACAACCTTTCCAAGAAAAATAAACAAATGGGATCTCACCAAAATTCTTAAAATTTTAGATAGTTCTTTTGTTATAGGTAACATCACACTGAGTTACCTATATAACAAAAATCTCGTTCAAACAAGCCATTTTTCTATTTGAAATATAAATATTTTTTAATGCTGATCTTGTAGGCAAAATAAGTTCCTACACGCTCATCATCTCCTATTGTTGGATTGTAGAGCCTCTTGAGTTTTCTGTGTAGACATTCTTTCTAACTTTTATACCTATCTTTTTTCTTTTATTTCCTTATCATTTTGGCCAGTATCTACAGTACAATTTTAAATGGAGGTATTGATTTCTAACATCCTTACTTTATTTTTCCTGGAATTCATGGGAGTGTTTTTAAGTGTCTCTACTTTAGTAAAATACTTATGGAGAGTTTCTTATTTTTACCCTTCATCAGATTAAACAAATTTTTTTCTCTTCCTATTTCTAGATAATTTTGCAGTATTGATTTTTTTTCGGCATTGAGTTGTATCAACTTTTTGGGGACAATACTCTTTTCTTTAATATATTGATATGTTATGTTGCAGGAAAATATTTGTTGAGAATGAACCATTTTTAAATTATTGAATTTACAGAATTATTAAATTACAGTTCTTATTTGTTTTCAATGAAAATAATGAGCCCCAAGATAGTACAAACTGTATTTCATCCATCTAAGTTATTATTAATCACATTCTTATTATGAATAAATCATTTTCAGTTTCAATCTTAAACAAAATAGTGAGTTAGGAGGGCACTTTTACTTTTCAGTACGAAAGATGGAAGGTAAATTATTTCCTTGCTAGGCAAAGAGAGGAAGATAATTAATAATCTATTCTTAACTATTCCTGCAAAATTTGCCCCAAACTTCAGCAGCTTAAAACAACAAACATTCATTTTCTCACAAAGTTTCCCAGGGCAAAGAATCGGGAGCTGCTTAGCTGGGTATTTTTGGCCCAGGGTCTCTCACAGGCTGCAATTTAGTGCTGGTCAGGGTGGCTGTCATTTGAAGAGGCTGGAGAATCTGCTTTCGAGATGATTCACACAGCTGTTGGCCAAAAAATGCTTCAATTCATCACCATGTGGGTCTTTCCACAGAGCTGTTCACACAACATGGGAGCTGGCTTCTTCCAGCTCAAATGATCCGAAAGAATTAGAGAGGGAGAAAACCCCGGAGAGAAGACACCATTATGTGTGTGTGAGTGTGTTTGGGAAGTGGCATTCTAGCCCTTCTGTCATCTTCTGTTCTTTACAGGAAAGTGACCAAGTCCAGGCCACACTCAAAGGGACAGGACTGCTTCACTTTTCAAAGGAAGGAATATCAAATGATTTGAGAGCCAATTTTTAAAATCACACCTATAAATATTTTTTCTAAAACACAGTAAATAAGAAATATACTTCGTGTGGCCTGTCTTCTTTGGGATAGATACAGTACGCTTTACTTTATTCTTGTGTCCTTCTTAATGTAAACCAGAAAACTGTATGCTTTAACCAGGCCATGGAGAATGCCTAAAAAGGTGATGCTTTGAAATTTCTACTTTTAATGCTGAAAACATGAAAGACATGTAAGGAAGTATTTTGGTGTTAATTTGTTTGTGTGTAAGCCCTAATGTTTTTAAAACCTATAATAGGAATATCATATAATGTTATTTATTCTTTCAATTTTTACATGCATAACAGCAAAAAATAATATAAATCTAAATTTATATAATTAGAGCTTTCCTGTGTCATAATATATGCATTATAACATTTAGTATTAAATCCAGGTTTATGTGATATACAGGAGTTCGCAATGATCATGAATTTATATAGGCAAACAAAATAACTTAGATTAAAAACAAAATCCATATAATTCAGTGTTTTAAAGTGGGAAATGAAGACTCATTCTTGAATGTCACAACATTAATTTACTCTGCTTTACCGTCAAACAGTATTAAGCTTTAAAATATTAACAAATGTCATGAGAGCCTAATCAAATTTACAGAATGTATTTTTACCAAATGCGTAAATGTTTATCATATAGAACATTCACAAATGCTGAGCATTGTATGCAATGCTCCCATTAACACAAGATCACTAGCTCTCTGTATCTCACTACACCACATCATAATGGGCATTGGTTGGTTTTTTTTCTCTTCATGAATAGGTACAAAATGATCATTACCTCAAAAGAAGTATCAGTGAATTCTAACTTTGGGCTTCCTTCAGCAAACAACTCCAAAAGCAAATACTAAAGTCAGGCTTAGCAAGTCTACTACGAATTCAAACTGGTCAGAAACCATTGTCAGAAAACTCTTCCAATTCCTTTTCACCATTTTATTTTTTAATTTATTTATTTAATTTTTTTTGAATGAGTGAGAGAAACAGAGACAGAGAGAGATTCGTTGTTCCACCTATTCATGAATTCATTGGTTGATTCGTGTATGTGCCCTGACCAGGGATTAAACCTGTGACCTTTGTGTATAAGGACAATGCTCTAACCAACTGATCTACCCAGCCAGGGCACTTTTTACCATTTTAAATGGCTTGGAGTATAAACCAGCTGTTTCCTGATTCAGCTTTCCTGATAAAGCTGAATGTATCTTCACTTTCTCTTTCATAAAACAAAATTGAGGCAATGAAATTGAGGATCTTTTTCTGAAATGACTCTTTAACTGCTGTAATATGCTCCTTCTTAGTTCAATAAGAATATATCCATTCTCTTCCAAAATTCTTGCAATACTAGTTTGGGGCTAAACAGCTTCCCAATTTATGTTAATGGCTCTAGACTCCATTCTTATTTCGAAGTATATGGCAAGTCCATCAAGTGTGTTTGGGCCTCTCACTGTTCTTTTTTATTTCTCTACCACTTCTCCCTCATCTCTCCTCACCTTCTCTAAATTCTGTATCAGAGGACAGGAATGCAATTATTTTAAGAACAAATGATTACATTTCAGGAATGCAATCATTGGAGGGTTTCATCCCCCAAATACTGGGCTAATTGAGATTTAAGAGATCAAAAGCATTCCAATTTCTTTGGTTTTTCGAACTTAATTTCTGCCATCACCTAAAGGGTGTATATTTTTGTGTTTTTTCAATTACTTGGTTTATTTTTCCCTTCTCCCACCAATTAGTAGTTTCCCAAAAGCAAAAGTCTTATTCACTTCTTCATTTCTACAATTAAAATATTCTGAGTTCATTTTTTGAGTTAATGTCAGTAAATATTTACTGAGTGATCACTGCTGACATCTTATTATTGGGCTTCTACCATAAGCACTTTCTTAAAATAGTCGTCATCATAGCCAACTCTTTCTCAACCATCTTTCTGGCATCTTAAATCTTTTTTCTATATATTACTGTTTATCTTTTTTGTCTTTAATATGGATATGTATGTGTGTATATGTGACTTGTATTGGATGCAGTTAATTTTCTCCTTAAGAATTTCTTCATCTCTTTTTTTTCCCTTTCCTGGTTCTTTCTCCAGAGGCCTGTTGGCTATAGATTTCCCCCAAAATCTCTTTTTTTGAGATACTACTCTTTCATAGTTGATATGTAAGGAACTTTGCTACTTGAATAGCTACAGATAACACTTGTGTATGGGCCAATGTAAGGCCTTTTTGGCTACCTCAAGCTACAGTGCAGAAAACTGCATAAATGAATAAATGAGACCATGTACAGCTGCTTCTCCTCACTTAAGATGTGAACCTGGGAAACATTACCATTAGGTGCGCTTTCATTGATGAGCTCCCTTTGCCATCCCTTCTACATACTGAAGATCTCCCACTTGAAAAAAAAACTACCTTCACTCTAACATATTCCTCTAGAACTTATCTCTCTTGTTTACCTTTTGCCATATTTGTGGTATAATACATAGACTAAAGTGTCCTCACAGCTTAGTGAGGGTATTAAGATGAAGCACACCCTCCCCTCACTGACTGTCAGAGTTGTCAGAAAAATATTTTAATATCATATGAAACTATTAGAATTTTTATTTATATGTGTTATAGAAATAAAATTAATATTGCAAAAATGTCTCTTCAAAAAGTGATATTCCTCCTCAATTCAATAGCCTAAATTACCTGAAATGCCCATAAACTTATTCCAGATAATGCATTTCAGCATTGAATAAGCTGAAATATCTATAGTTTATAAAGTTATATTTGCTTTCTAAGTTAACTAATTAACCAAGAATAGAGGCTTTATTTTTCAGCACATAATGTCTGTGTGTTGCTTATAACAATGCATAGTGAATATAATGATGACAAAGAATTCACATGCAATAACAGGTAACTTTTAAAAATTCTTATTTGTAAGTAAACTGTTTTATTAAAATATGCATATAGAAAAGTGTACAAGGTATATGCATTGTTTGGTGAAGTTTTGCAAAGGATCCCTTACATGTAACCAGTGCCCAGCTCAATAAAAGAACATAAAATACTATATTTTGTGACATGTTTTATTCTGTTATGAAGAAATGTTTGATAAGAAATTTTGAGTGTTTATTATTATACAAAACATACTAAAGAAACCAACAAAAGCCATTGCCCACATTTTCAAATCCAAACAAGGTTTTAGTGACAGATATATTATATATAAGTATTTTAATATAGATTTTACCATTAATTTTATGAAGTTTCTTTCTCTGAAAATAATCTAATTATAACATTTCTGGATGGTGTCACTATGTTTCATTGTTGAAGGGCAAATGTACATCACCTTGACTAAACCTCTACTGTGTTTTTGTGTTTGCTTGGTTTTGCATTAAACTTCTAAAAGGTATGGAATGTCCCACAGGAGAAGTCTTCCTTTTTCTGCGTGGGTTCAGTGCTAAAATGTGTCACTGTGGAGTGCTGCGTCCCCTGGACTGTGGTGCAGTGAGATGTTTCCATGTCACATAGTCAGAGGGAGGCAGATTAATAGGGAGTTCTAGCTGGAAATTTCTTCCCTGTTATTGTTCTCCCTCAGCGGTTGATGGCTAAGTTAATTCTCTTTAGTTTTGTCATGCTCTAAAGCACACATTGCCAAGCAATGGTAAGCTTTATGAGGAAAAAAAGAAGCAATGGTGTCCATCAAAGTCTTAAAGTTGCATTTTTAAACTTTGGCTTGACCTGATGTGCCATTCAAAACAGCTTCAGAAGACTTTTTTTTAAAAAGAAAGGTTCAGTATGTCCCGAGGCTATCGGTTTTGAGTTAAACTGGGTGAAGTAGAAATATTTTACTCATCAGCTTTGCAGTCACAGAGTTTGCCTCAGCTAGAACAAAACTGCTGAGGCATTTAGAGAAAATTAACCCCCCATCCTGGCGGCCAGATGTGACTGGTTTCTGATGAATGCACATGAGTGGACTGAAAAATCAAGAGACTGTGAAATTCCTGTCAGGTCCGTACAGTGCAGAATGGGCTATTGACTGCTTTCTATATTTCCCTCCATCATTCTTCTTGAACACTGCCATTAATTTCCTCCCCTGCTCTGACTTGTGTTTTCCCCCCTCCCTCTCCCCTTTAGCTCTGTCAGCTGCAAAGAAGGGTACAGAAGGTGTGGCAGCAGTACTTGAAACTGGTGGTCCTCCACAGCCGGATGAGGCTGGCCAAGTTCCAGACAGACTCTCGGGAGAGCATTCACAAAATATTAGCTGTGCAGGTAGGTGATTGCAGGGAAGTAGGAAAGATCATTGTGATCCAGATTGAAAAGCAAATGATGGGTAGTGTGATGAAGCATTAAAACCATATCCCATCAGAGTTTTATAAATTTTTAACCTCTTTAATAAACTGAAATTGCATGAAGGATGAATGCAGTAAGTTAGCATATATACCATGCGTACTTTGGGGCAGAAAGGAGATTGAATTTATTTCTCACAAACCTCAGAATGGATTTTTTATAAATATGTTTGGTGTAAATACATATTTTCAAATCTTCAAGCTCTGCCAGTGACATTCAGCTGTTTAAAAGATACCGTCAACAGTAGCCTTGTGTTCCTTTTGTGTAAAATCTGCAGCAAAAATGGCACTCTGTTTATTTTATTTGTTTTCTTTCCCCTTCCATTTTGCAAGAAGCTCATCTCCCTAAGCAGGTTTGGAGGCAACTCTGTGTGAAAAATAAGCAATTTTGTGGTTTTAGATGCAGGTGAAATTTTAGTTTTTGTCCCAGTGAAAACTTTCAGTGGATCAATTATCTTAAATTAAGACTGCGATCTATATTAGAAACCTACATTGACTATGTGAAGACTGTTTTATTAAAATCATGTAAATATTTTCAAATTACTATTATCTAAGATGTGACAATATTATAAAACATGGCTGCCTAAAGGGAAGTACACACCACCTTGTTCTATTAAGAAGCAAAAAACTAGGAGTATCTGTTGTGCACAAAACAAAAACAATAACACATGCTCTTTAAAACCATAATTTTCATTAACTTGCAGCACAAACAATGTATGCTTCACCTAAATAAACTGAATGTTTTCCTAAATATTCTAATTAGATGTGCATGCATGAGGCTTTTACCACAAATAAAGAACAGGATTTTGTAAAGCACTTTCAAAGCTATTTCAAATTTCATTTTTCTGGTAAAACTTTTTGCTGGATTTTTTAATATAGCCCCTGCATATGTACTCCTCATAATTTATATAAGGGTTCTAGTGAAAATGAATAACAAAAAAATTAAAAGAATAGAAGAAATTTAAAGTTTTGAAAAGGCAGAGCTTAAAATATGTACATTTCATGGAAATTAACATACATATAAACTTGAATATGAGTTACAACTGTAGTATTTTAGAAGTGAGGAACATTTTTAAAAGTATGTTAACATACATTATATTAAAAATTATGAACTAGCTATAACCTCTGATTTCTTTTTAACTATTCAAAGATAATCTATGTGTTTTAAGTATTGTCTTAGAAAAATTCTATATTTCTGCCCAAATGTAAATATTATTAAAACTCTCACAAATAATTAATTCTCATTGTGAATTAGGATAATTATGAAATATTGAAAATGTTAGTAGAAACTACTAGAATATTGGTAAAGTGAATTTTCAATCCATAACTTTCAATAATTAATATTCTAATTTTGTATTAGAAATTCACCAATAATTTCTTTACCAAACTTGAGTTTAAATTATTTGTTTTTATGGCTATTATGGAAATGAAGAAGTAGAGAAGATAAGGCAGTATCGGTAGGAAACCTCAAGTATTCATCTAGAGACACAGCCGCAAGTCATGACTGTATTTGAGAAACTTGAGGAGCATAACTTAGTGCACTCTTTTCTTAACTGCATAGATGTCTTCAATTTAGAATATTTAACTTTTGGCTTTTAATAAAAATCTGAAAATACAATTTTCAGGATCTTGCCATAAAACAATAGAAACATGTGTGATGCTTTGGGAAAATAATCCTAAACTTTCAGCATGGAACATACTACCATGTATTCTGTATGCACATCCCCCCTACACCGCAGTTTTGTTTGTAGCAGCCCACACTCCCTACTTGTTGCAACCCTTCTTTCTAGAAGATTCTAAGCTCCACTGGGGCTTTCCACCATCAGTGAAATTAGTCCAATTCTTGCTCGGGTGTTTTTTATGGTGTATGGTAGCAAGACCACTTGTGGAATCTGAAAGTATTCTGTGCCTGTCTTGTTTTCAATGATTATGTCCAATTTTGAAAAAAGAAAACATGGCAATTTAATTTGTTTGCAGAGTGAGTCTCCAGGTGTCAATCTACTGTTTTACTCAGCAAAGGCCAAAAATAGCTTAACAGACCAGATGTTATTATTCTCTTCTTTCATATAATTTAATGGTATGCCAATAGTGGGAAATTATTTAATGCCATTTAATATGTAAAGCTGTTTGGTATCTTATTTGGTGGGAAAACTGGGCATGGACACATAATTTAAATGAGAGAATGTGATGCAGCTACAATATGGAAATGCAATCGTGGACTGCGTAAGCATGCCTATTTTGTCTTGGTAGAGGATATGACAATCCCCTGGCACTTTTTCAAAAGTTGAGTACATTTGCAGTATTTTATAGAGGTTTGGAAAGCATAGTTTAAGGGTCATATTGACACATTGGAGAGCAGCAGTGTAAGAAAGATCAGGGAAAGGGGGGAATATGCAAAATGTAGAATGCTTAATTATAGAAAAAAAGACTTCAGAAGGAACATTTAAAGAACTGTTAAGTGGAGGTCAGCATACTATGTATACTTATTATTGAGCTCTAGAGGGCAATACCTAGATCAGTGATGGAAGAGTTTGGGGGGGGGAGGGGTTGGGATCAGTAGAGATGCAGATTCTAACAGATGTTGCTGTCCAAACAAGCACTGCATGTGCTCAAACAGAAGTTACTGCACTGGTTGAGGAAAAGTGAATAATCTAAGAGCCTGAAGAACATCTTCCCCTGGAATGTTCCCCTGACCTCCCTCCTTGCACCAAACATCTGTACAAGTGTCTTTGTGTCCTCTCCCACTAGAATGAGACTTTCCCATTGGAAAGCACATATTATTCATTCATCTTTATCTTTCTGGCACCAACTACAGTTCTGGAAACATAAGTACTCAAAATATTTGTTGAATGAATTGATTATTAAGTGAAATAGTGAGTTGGTTTATTAAGGTTGAATGTGATAACCTCAAAGGTTCTTTTCAGTTCTAGGTGCCTACAGTTCTACAAGTTACTAAACAAAAGCATTCTCTGGGTGCTTTGCTAGGAATTTTGTTGGGACAGAAGTAAGGTGGTTAATCATGTCTGTCTGTCTCTCTGGCTCTCTCTCTCTCCCGCTCTCAGGCACACTCACACACACAATATATCAATACATACAGGGACAGCTCAATTTCCTGTATTCTGTAACTGTGCAAATGAAAAGAAGCCAGAAAAAACACAGGATAAAAATACAAAATTACTTAACAATGCACCATAAAAGAAAATCTTTGAAGCTCTGTGATCCTCTAAAGATAAAAGAAATTATAGAAATGTGGACTTTTCAAATACTTACATTTAAAAATAATATGAGCAGTAACATTAAATTGCTAAATCTTACTGGTTAATTTGAGATTGCAATAAAAAATGGTATTTTAATATAGTTACCAAAAATTTAAGAATATCTACTATCCCCAAACTACTAGAGTAGAAAAGTACCATAAAAATAGAAAGATTTAAAATACAGGAAGGAAGACAAGAAGACTATAAAAATGTACAAACTACACCCAAACATATTTGTGAACATAATAACTGTAAATGATTTCATTACACAATTTAAAGTACAGACCTACAAATTGGTCATAAAAGCAAAACCCATCTCATTTAGAAGAGATGGCACCTTAGACAAATAGAAAATGAATGAAGAGTCCAGGGAAAAAAAGGAATAAGAAGTTCTAATTTAAAAACAGAGAGAGAGAAACAGACAGACAGAGAGACTTCAAGGGAAAAAATTTAAAACACTAAAGTATGGGTATTGATAAAATATTAACTTTCTAAGACATGTCAATCATGAAGTAATTCACATGACAGCATAATTTCAGAATATATAAAGTAAGAACTGATTGAAAGCCAGAGGAAACTTTTAAAATTTATAATCACAAAAGGAAATATTAGCATGTATCCTTGAACCTTTTAAAAATAAAAAGGTACGACCATAACATATCAAATCCTGTGAGTTTTTACTCAACTACAAAGAAATTCAACTGTGGAAAGTGTATGAATTATCCTGACTTGTGTGGCTCAGTGCATTGGGCATCATCCCACAATGCAAAAGGTCACTGGTTGGATTCCCAGTCAGGGCACGTGCCTGGGCTGCGGGCCAGGGCACACAGTTGGGGGTGTGCTACAGGCAACCAACCGATGTTTCTCTCACACATCAGTGTTTCTCTGCCTCTCTTTCTGCGTCCATTTCCCTCTCTCTAAAAGTAAATAAATAAGTTTTAAAAAAAATGTATTAATATAATTTAATGTAATGACAGATTAGAGAAAGATTATGTGAGTACTGTATATATTCTAAAAAGCATTTGCTAATAAAAGCAACATAACTTTAGTGAAAGTCACAAAATAGATCAAAACTGCCTTATCTTGCTTAAAATACACCAAGTGGTAAATTACTGGAAATATTTTATTAAAATTAGGGCAAAAAATAAAGATTCCTGTTGCTGTCACTACTGAGCATCCATCTCTGTGGTGAAGCCTTAGGGGTAATAGATTAAGAAAAGTGGTTAAGCAGTACAGAGACTGTTGACTATATTCAAAAGAAAACAGCAACATACAATAGCCACCAGAAAATGAAATTTAAAATAGCTTTGGAAGTGCCTTACAAAACCTTTTTCTTTGTTTGTGGTAAAAGCATCACAAAGTGCACATGTAATTAAAATGCTTAGAAAGTACTTTTGAGTTGTTTAGGTTTGACATGCATTGTTTATGTGGCAAGTTGATGGAAATTATGGTTTTGAAGAGTCCCACACCAAGACACATCATAATTAAAATGCCAAAGGTTAAAGATAAAGAAAGAATTTTAAAAGCAGCAAGAGAAAAAAAGTTAGTTACCTACAAGGGAGTTGCTATAAGACTGTCATTTGGTTTCTCAAAAGAAACTTTGCAAGCTAGCAGAAATTTGCAAGAAATATTCAAAGTCATGAAAATCAGGTACCTACAACCAATATTGCTCTATCTAGAAAAGCTATCATTTAGAATTGAAGGGCAGATAAAGTACTTCCCAGACAAGAAAAAATTAAAGGAGTTCATCACCAAACCATTATTATATAAAATGTTAAAGGGACTAATTTGAGAAAAAGATAAAAACTATGAACAATAAAATGACAAAAATACATATCTATCAACAATCTGAACCTAAAAGAGAAACTAAGTAACAAGAACAAAGACAGAATCATGGTTACAGAGAGGATTTTGATGGTGGCCAGATGATAGGGGAGTATGAAGGAATGGGTGTAGAGGTGAGGAAATTAATAAGTACAAATAGGTAGTTACAGAATAGCCATGGGGATGTAAAGTACAGTATGGGAAGTGGAGTAACCAAAGAACTGATGATATACATGACCAATGGACATGAACAGTGGTGTGGGCACTGCTTGGGGGGGCGGTGCTGGGTGGAGTGGGTAAAATAGGAACAATCAGGACAACTGTAATAGCATAATCAAATATAATTAAAAATAAAATTTAAAACATTATGATTTTTAAGAAACATGTATCATTGCTTTTGTATTTTTATGCAATAGATACTTTTAACTTTTTGCTTTTTAATAGACCAAGGTACTATGTGCTTCCCTTTGGGAGGTCATGGTTCATAATATTTTAATGTCTTTCTTACATAATAGTAACTTAAAAATATTTAAATGATTTTAATAAAACAGTCTTCACATAGTCAATTATTGATTTCTAAAATAGACCATAGTCTTGATTTAAGCCAGTTGATCCACTGGAAGTTTTACTGGGACAGTGGTAAAATGGCAAACTGAAGTATAGAGTTCCTAAGAATAAACCTAATAAAAAGCCCAATCCCTTTGGAGAGACCTACTAAACAATACTGAAAAGATATAAGCCAAGACCTAGATAAAAGTAAAAGTATATTATTTTCATAAATGATACAATTATACATATGGGAAAATGCCATATGTTGAATTTTTTAAATTTTAACATAAAAAAATACATAAATTCAAAACAATCACACACAAAATCCCGAGAAGGCTTTTTACTAAAACTTGATAAGATAATTATAAATGCATTTGGAAGATAAAAATCTACAAGAATAGCTCTGACATTTTTTAAAAATAAAAGCGATTTTTAGGTTAGGGTCAAGATCTTATGATACTGGATAATAAAAAATCAAAAAGCTACATTAATTAAATTCCCAAAATGCAACTTCTTGCCAAAATTTGACAAAAGTAATTAGTCATGAAAGTATTTATTGTTTCCAATCTTTTCGTCTTCAGGAATTTGCAACTCCATGTCTATTATTATTTGAAACTCTTTAAAAAATTTTTGTATTTATTTTATTATTTTAATTATTTTATTGTTCAATTACAGTTGTCTGTATTTTCTTCCCATCCCTCCCCCTCACCCCCTCCAAATGCACCTCCCTCCCTTGCTCCCACCCTTCCCCTTGGTTTTGTCCATGCGTCCTTTATAAAGGACAGAAAGTAGTTCCTGAAAACCGTTCTCCCCACAGTGCCCTCCCCCCTCCCCTCTGGCTATTGTTATATTATTTTAAACTCTTAAGAAGTGAAGAAAATACACATAGTAGGTGCACCTGGTGTTGTATAATGAATGTAATAAAATAAATGCTTGGTTACCTTTAAATCATTTAATCATGATTCTTGCCTCAACCTTTAATGTATACATAAACACATAAACCAAAAGAAGAATTAAACAAAACAAATGTTGTAAATTAAAACCTGTAAAAATGACTACTATCGTTAAATCAATACACAAGTGCTGGCGAGGATGTGGAGAAAAGGGAATCCTTGAGCACTGTCGGTGGGGATGCAGACTGGTACAGCCACTATGGAAAATTGTGTGAAATTTCCTCAAAAAATTAAACACAGAACAATGTCTATTCCACAGCCCTGAAATCTGTTTTCCAAGCCTCTTGTACTTCCTCTGATAGAAGACGCCCCCCTATTTCCACCTCATGTAATGCTGCTCTTCTCATATGTATCTTTAATTACTCAGCAATCCCACTTCTGGGAATACATCCTCAGAATCCAAAAACACTAATCAGAAAGAATACATGTCCCCTATATTCATAGCAGCACTATTTACAACAGCAAAGATCTGGAAGCAGCCCAAGTGCCCATCAGTAGATAAGTGTATGAAAAAGCTGTGGAACATATTTACACAATGGAATACTACTTGGCTATAAAAAGAAGGAAAGTCTACCTTTTGTAACACCATGGATGGACCTGGAGATTTTTATAAGTGAAATAAACCAGTCAGAGAAAGACAACTAGCATATAATCCCACTTATATGTGGAAACCGATTAACAAAATAAATGGACAAACGAGATAGAAACAGCGGCATGGATACACGGAACAGACTTACAGTTGTCAAAGGAGAGAGGGGAATGGATGAAAGAAAGGGAAGGGATTATCTACAGAGCATATATGTATAACTCATAGACTCAGACAGCAGTGTGGCGATGGCCAAAGAGAATGGGGGGTGGGGACTGGGTGGAGGTGGGCAAAGAGGGGGAAAAGAGGACATCTGTAATAATCTCACTAATAAAAATAAAGAAAAAAGTCATGGTTAAAAATAGTAAATAAATAAAATAAAACACCAAATAAATGAGCCAAATTTTACCAATATGTTCTAGTATATGTAAAATCAACCTTCCATCCTCTTCCAAGGCCAACTATAGTTAAGAATTAAAAGCCTCCCTTTTTTGCTGTGCCCATGGACCTAGTGCCAGCCTGCAAATCAAAGAGTTGCCAGTTTGAGTCCCAGTCTAGGGCACATGCCTGTGTTGCAGGCCAGGTCCCCAGTAGCAGGCGTGCAAGAGGCAACCACATATTGGTGTCTCTCTCCCTCTCTTTCTCCTTCCCTTCACCTCCCTAAAAATAAGTAAAAATATTTAAAAATAGTAATAATAAATAAAAGCCTATTGTCAAACATCAATTCAGAGCTAGAAAATTGTGGGTGAAAGAGAATTTACAAGTTCATTTCTTCTATACCCCTACCTTTAAGACTGACCGTTGCTTTATCTTTCTATGGTAAAGTATGCTTTCAGAATTCCATTTTGATTGATGATGGAAATGTAAATTTTTATAACATTGAAACTGATTTTACTGTGAACTTACTGAATACTAACAGAATACATATAGTATAACATCATGATCTTTGATCTTAAGCAGTTTATAATGAAGTTGAAGACTATCGATTAATTTCAAGACACATTTATGGGGTGGGGGTGCCTACAGTCATTTTTTAGGAGTCCAAAGGCGGAAGGTGGAATCTATGTCTTCGAAGAGCTTACAATCTCATGGAGGAGGCAGGCACAATACAGGATGGGGCAAAAGTGGGTTTACAGTTGTTCATATAGAAAATAACAGTAATTAATATATAATAATGTAAGAATAAAGTACGTTTTGTGAACTTACCACTGTAAACTTTTGCTCCATCATATATGTCATGTAAATATAAATGATGGCAACAAGAGGAACACTTATCCAGTCTGCAAATATAAGGTCAATTTTCTAAAGGGGATAATTTTTAAACTAAATCTTGAAAGGTGAGAAGACATCAAAAAAAGTTAAGCAGAGGGTTATGAAAGAGAAAACAGCTGGAAGAAATATGTATAAATAAATAGCACAGTGCACAGTATACAGGGAAATGACAAATATGATATTATTAGAGAATAAAAAATACAAGATAGGGAACATCAAAAATGAAGAGGTAAATAAATATACAATATATTAGGGGAAACCTAGTTACATGGTTTAGTGTTACCAGGTATAGACAGTAAACTTCATGGTTGAGCAGGAAGTGGAGAGAGCTACTTAGGCCTGAATTCAGGATCATACCTTTGTAAAAGAGATGGGACTTGAAACAGGCTTATAGGAGTAAGTCACTGAAGATACACAGAAGAAGAGGAACATTGTATGAGATGGAAATAGGGGAGCACCTTCAAGCAGAGGAAGTATCAGAGACTCGGAAAACAGATTTCAGTTCTATGGAATAGACATTGTTCCTTGATTTTCTTTTCTCTCTTTAACAAAGCATTTATTTGGTCCTTAGTATGTGTTAAACATTGTCACCAGTGCTTTATATTTTAAGTCATTTAATTCTCTAAGAACAAGAAGAGATGCTATCATAGTGTCCTGTTTTATGGAAAAGGAAATTGAGACACACAGAAATTACATATTTTTGCTACAGGGTACCTGCTCTTAAGCACCATACTAGGGCAATTTTCTGTGTCTCTGCTACTGGGATTAGATAGTCTCAGAGGAAGATGGTGGAAGACAAAAGATGAAGGAAGGTATTTCTTAAGGCCACAGATAACAGGTCAATTCATTTAGATTTGATATTCCAGGAATGCATTAAACATTCAGTAAATAATTCCTGACCACTTTTCAAACCAAATGCTGAAATTTGAGCGTGTACTTCTTAGGTATTTCTTCTTGTTGAGAAGGAAGAGAATTATACCTGGACTAGTAATAAAATTGACATAAGACTAGGTTAATTGGAGGAAAATCAATTTAATAAGTGTGTATGGGAGAATCATAATATGATGCTCAGATCATAAAATGAAGCTTAAGGAAATGATCCAGCCAGGCACCTTTTATATTATTTAGACAAAATAATAATAAATTTGTGAGAAATTGATAGGACAAAGACTAGTGCTCATTATAAAGGAATCTAAACAAAGTTTGTTTGTTTTAGTAAGAAATTTAAACAATGTAGTAAACTAGAAAAAAGACAATAAAAGTTGATTATACAGAATTTTTGGCTCTCAGTTGTTTAATTCTGGTGATAAAGGGTGTCCCCTAGGTGCAGTGAGAACACCTTCCACATAGGAGGTTTAGTCACTGGGTCCAAGGGGACAAAGAAGCATCAAGGTGCCCTTTGGGCACTAGCTGCTTGTCAAGTAACTTTTCTTCAAAATAATCAATACACTGTTGTGGGACATTTGGGGGCATCTTGTCTTGAGCCCCCCAGAGTCTCATGGTATTACCATAGCTTAACTTATTAGCTACCATGGAGGAGAACACTTAACCATAAAAAGTATAAAAATAATATGGGGATTTTGGTAAAAAGAGAAGCATAAACTATAGATTCAAAAACTCAAGGAAACCCCCAAGGGATACACATGAAAATCACACCAAGGTACATTGAAGTCAGTTTCTGAAAACTAAATATACAGAAAATTAAAAATAAAATCTAAAATCATCCAGAGGGGAAGAAAGGAAAAGTTAACGTCTAACATCTCATTAGAAACTATCAAAGTCAGAAAAGATAGAATATCTTTATACTGCCTAAAAAAAAAAACAACAAACCAGAATTCTCTATCTAGCAAATATATCAATCCTGTAGACCTAAAGTCAACAATGTCAAAAGTTATATTAAATATAAATGGACTAAAAACCCTAAATTTTTCAGAAAGATATAGTCACATTAGCTAAACATACAAGATTCAAACTTATTGTCTAAAAATGATACATTTTAAATATTAGACACTGATAGGTTAAAAGTAAAAGGATGGAAAACTCATGGCATGCAATGCCAAGCCTAAGTTGGGTAGGGTATAGTAATGTCAGACAAATTAAACTTCACAGCTAGAAGGTGACCAGCAATAAAGGAGGCCATTTTATTAAGAGAAGGAAACAATTTATCGAGCACATATAATGACCCTAAATGAATCTAATATGAAATTTTCAAGAATATATTAAGCAACTATTGAGAAAACAAAGTAGAAATAAAAATATGCATAATTATGGTTTGAGACTTTAATACTTCTCTCTAGAAATTAATAGAACATTTCAAGAGAAAATCCATCAGAACATAGAAGAACTGAATAACACTATCAACCAACATGATCTATTTGACATTATATAGAGCATTCCATTCAACAATAGCTAAATATACATTAGTTTAAGTGCTATTGAACATTTATAAACATAGTCCATATACTTAGTTATAAAACAAATCCTGATTAATTTAAAAGGGTTGAAATAGTGAATAATGTGTTTTCTGACCATGATGGAATTATTAGAAATCAATAATTAAAAGACATTTGAAAATAAACAAAAAAGAACCTCAAGTCAAATATTGATATCTAAGATGGAAATATATTCATTTCACAATATATCAATGTGATATAGATTCAGGAGGGTAATAAAGCATTTGTTAATGTTAAATTTCACAAATTAAATTATCTACCTCCTTTATTCTGTTAAATAATATGCTAAAACCAAAATGCATTGCTCTTTTTAAAGTTTAAAATAAAATAAGCATACTTATCATTGTTTTATTAGAAAGATAAATTTTTATGTATTCTGATTTTTTTGGAACTAAACAAAATAATAGCCAGTGTCTAAATTATTTTTAAATTCACTTTATATAGGCAGTCCATTTTTCAAGCAGAGGAGCCGTGTCAGTGGTGTGGGGGAGAGGAGGTTTTCAAAGACAGGACTCTAAGTTTGAAAATTAGTGACTAATGGAGCATATCCAGTAGGTATTTTTCATACAACTTAGCATCATTATTATATAATGATGCTGCTTTGATGTGAGTTTAACTCAGACACACGATTTTTCATCCCAAAGTATCAAGATTATAGAATAGTGAACAGCATAGTTATGAGGAAGATATAAAGAGAAAATTTTAAATAAAATACTAGAGATAAAATTTGAAGAAGCCTTGTTATTCACAAACGGTGCCAAGTCTACAATAGATAAAGAAAAAAATGTGAAGATGAAAAAAATGAGTCAGTAAACCCTTAATATAAGAATTGGGTATTATGGGGTTAAGTCCCCATTTAAAAAAAATTTATATAGTGTGCACCAAGTGAGAACTAGTTACCTGCATGGCATTTCCTACCTCAATTCAAAACAATGAAAGAAGTTTTATCACCTTTGGAGGTTATTATTTTTTTTTTGCTTGTGTAGATCTGCACGTATCATTGTAAGGGGGAAATAATCTAGCATGTTGACTACACCTTGACGTGAAAACTCTCACTCCTTTCTCCTGCATCATATCCCTCAGTTGGTAAAGGGACTATTTTCCACACTAATTTCGACCTCCCTAAAATGAACTGGAGTCTAGGCAAATATAAGAAATAAATAGACCGTATATTTATGTGGAATGTTTCACTTTCATGCATACCTGATTTATGAATTGTAACGATCCTCTCTGATAGGAAAAGAGGACCCATTGCCCTATTTAGGGTGTTCGGCGACTGAGCCTCAGAGAAGCTTAGGGACTTGTCCAAACACTAATGACCAGCAAGTAATGAATCTTTGAACTAACACCTCATCCACTACAATTTCTACTTCTAATCCCCCTGATTTAAAAGTCAGTCTAAGATCTCCAGTAATGAGCCACCCAACTAGTCAGAAGAAAGGCCACAATTAACATCTCAGTCTGGCATAGTTAGGTAATAAGGAAATATAAAGGGTTACTGTCATTACATTATGGAGTGTATAGACCTATTTGTGCTCTTCCTGAATATGAACGTGCTTCAATTATTGCCAGTAGGCAGGCCCCAACGTTGTAAACTGTCTATCATTTTATAGTACACACTTTATTCTGTATTGCACATTTGACGATAACATCTTTACTAGGACAAAGCTGCCTCACAGAAGTCTCTTTGTACTGTCATCACCTAAAATAACATCTCCAATAAATGTGGTGATAGACATATCGTAGATTATAAACACATTTATTAAAATGCTAGCTATGGTGGCAAAGCAGACTAGCTTATCTGAAGACTCTGGTTTTAAAATGTAGACATTTAATTTAATTATTTTATCCCAGAAGAATATAAGGAAATGAGAAACCTAGTGTGAATAACATCTTCGCAGAAATGAAAACTTGCATGAGCCTTTTTTTGTCACAAACTCAATAATTTCAGAATAATCACTAACTATGTTTTTGTTTTACAGAACCAGTATGATTTGGAAAAAGAATAAAATTGCTTTTAAAGTACAAAAATAATTATGAACCACTTGAAACGTAATGTCTGTGTTTTATTTCTCATCAGAATTCATTAGCGTGTAACATCAATAATTTAGCCCATCATTTGCCAACACTGACTTGGCTCAGTAGTTCAATCATGTAACCCTGTAAACTCACTTTCCATTAAAATGAATGTTGCTGACAAAGGATAACTAAAGAGATACTTCATTTATTAACTAAAGAGGTACTCCATTTATCAACATTTTAAAATTAGGAGTTTGGGGCCACAGAAGCTTAGCTGGATGATTTATTTGAGGGATCTTTATATTAGACCTAAAGACTTCTTCCAAATCATACGATGCTACCCACAAAGATAATCGCATTTCATTTGTGTAACACGTGACTCAGGACTCTCTTCAGAGGCAGGCACAGCCACCTGCCGAGAATCAAATAACCTACCAAAATGAAAACTTGACTGCTTAGTATAAAATTAGGAAATACGCAGCATTCTCCTATATCCCAATTTTCTCCACTAGGCACATTTCTTGCATAACCTATAATATAATATTCAATATCCTATTATAATGTACTAATACTAAAATTGAAACATGAAGGAAATTGGCTAAATTAGTTACTGGTGAGTATAAGGCTCCCCAATATTCACAAGTTGCACTTCAGGATGTTCAAATTCCTAATCATTTGCCCCTGACCTCCACCTTCCCAGACACAAATGCCTACAGATGTTGCCGACACTGTTTGGAAGAGAGAGTTTCACATTGCGGAGTTGATCCTGTGTCCTGCTGCTAAGTTAACATCACACCATTTTGGATGCAGAAAGCAAACAAACAAACAAATAAAAAAACAAAACCTCTGCAGTGCAGTGCAGTGAGCAAAGCATGAAATCAAAATCTCCTATATGCTGTCAAAGTTTTCATCTCATAGGCTTTTAAACATACAATTTCTAGCAAATACTGCAAGAATACATGATCATATCTTGATTTGCTTCTTCTGTAGTAAACTAAATACATGTTTCTTATTAAAATCTTTTTATAGAACTAGAAAGATCTCTGCATGCAGCCTCTAGAGGTGCCAGCTGGCATCTTTCCCTGCTTTGGATCAAAAAGTTCTCAGCCAGCTGATTCATTCAAAAGTCAAAATCCAGGGCTGATGTTGGATTATAAAATGTTACTTTTACTGTATCAAACTGATCCTTTTTCATATCTCATCTTTTTTCTCCCCTCTAGCTTTTCTTCCTTCTTAGAAATATCTATCTTGCCAGATTCTAAATAACAGTGACCTTACAGAAAAGTTTTCTCATGCTGCCCTTTATATTTTCTTTAGCTTATAAAACTTAAAACAGAAAAAAACCTCATCTGAACATTATGATAAGGAGTTACTCATCTCATAATGCTATGTTACTAGCATTCTTGTCTTTCTGAGAAGAAAGAGAGGAAGCAGGACCCCATGAATACAGACAGCATCAGGGAGTAGCTAGTGAGTTCCAGCAGCATTGCATTAGCTCATGTTTTCATAGCACTTCATATTTTCAATTTGTGTTTATTTTGATTTAACTATAAAAAATAATTCTGGGAATGAAGATTTTGTCATGCCCATTGTGAAAATAAGGTGAAGTAACTCTCAAAGTGCTGAAATGAACTATCCCTGTGCCACATCATGTGCATGGCAGAGCCAGGGTTAGATCCCGTGTTTTCTGACTCCCAGTCCGTACTGTGGCAAAAGGAACCAGCTGCTGCAGAGTGCTCATGTCTGGGGTGAGAGACAGAGCTAGGCAGGCAGAGGTAGAGATAGAGCTCACGTGCATGCTTTGCATACATTTTGTGGATCTATTGTGGAAGACATCGAAAGTTTGGCAAAGGAGCAAACTGGGTGCAGTGAACAGTGAATCATTATTTTAAGAGAATTATATTACACAAGTGACATTTTAAAAAGGGAACTCATCTAGTCAGGATTTTCAGTGAAAATATTTGGGAAATGGGGCTGAGAAGCTACTATAAAAAATGGAGATCTACATTGGTAAGATCCTGTAGCAGCAAAGAAAATTAAAAAAAAAAGGCAAATGAACATTTCAGAGGCATGAAGCCACTAACTTATTAAAGCAATGGACTTATTATGGTAAAATACAACAGAACAACAACAACCATGTGACTCCAAGCTTTGGAGCTAAGGATAGCCCAATAATAAAAATGGAGAATTGGTAGGAGAATATACCTCCATTGGTAGGGCTTTTACTTCAAGCCAAGCCAACAGTTTCATTTCAGTTATATGTTGCTTTCTAAGAGAATAGGACCCTGTATAGAGGTGTCCCCTGAGCAACAGAAATATTGATTGGCTCTTTGATGACATAGAAGGGCTATAACAAATTTTGTGGTCAGTTTGTGAAGCCATGAAAAATAAAAGATAAACTCAAAGACGTTAATGATAAACAGAGAAAAGTAGAGGAATGAAGGCAAGTAACTTAGCCTCCTAGGTTCAGCCAGAAAGAAGCATGCCATCCATCAAAGGAGAAGACCAAAAGTTAGGAGACTAATTAAGAAAGTGCTGTGTGCCAAAATCCATGAGAAAAAGTTGTAGCATGCTGGTCATTAGAGTCTGCAGCTGTAGAGAAGAGCTTGTGTATTTTTGAGGTATTTTTTATTGTAAAGTGTACATTTGCCTCAAAATAGCATATATCAATACTTCTTATTTAGGCATTTGAAAATTTAGCCTGGAATTTCATTAATTTGAAAATTTAACCTTTAATATTAGCATATTACTATACAGAGTATGCTTGTTTTTCTTTAAGACTTCCCAAGGCCAATTGTTTAGAGCAATGATTTTAGTTTTATTATGGAGGGGAGAAAAATCATTTTTCTGTTAGAAACCTGAATTTTGTGCATTTGATTTTTTACCTTGCTGACTTATTGTGAAAAACATGCCACCGTCATCGCATCTGTTAAGCTAGGTGGCCGTTTAACTGTATTATATGATATGACATATTTTCCACATTTAAATCATTGTTACAAAAACATTTATGCTGTATTTCTGAGCTTTGAATACAATTTGCATACTAATTTTTAAATTAAAAAAAACACCAAAATGCTTTTGAAATTACCATGAATGCATATAAATATCATGCATGAAAAAGAAAACATTGATACTTTGATGTATCAAAGCATTGATGACCAGCATCTGAGCCTTTAAAGTCCTCTCCCTCACATCTGGCTTATTAAATAGAAACATTTGTGGTTGCTCCTTGATCCTTCTCATTTAACATATGTATAGAAAAAAATATTTTAAAGTGCAAGAGACTACCTAAGTCACTTTTCAGGCAAAACAGAAGAGAAAAATGTGTAAATTAGTACTGGATATAGTAAAATAAATAAGGCTTTTAAAATATACATCAGGAGAGAAATTAGGTTATCTAATAAATGAAGAAAAATGGACTCTGATGGCCAGCAAATGTATAAAAAGAGATACTTGTGGAAAATTATAATAATAAGCTTTTATTAGAAAAGAGAATAGACACTGTATTTGTAGTTAAGAAGCATCTGTTACTGAACACCTGGAGATAATGAAAACTTTCATAAATTCTTATTGATCAAAAGACATTATAGAACCCTAAGAAAATATCAATAAAAACCAATAAAAAATTCAAGTAGACTAAGTGAAATAGATAATGAATTTACAAAGTCATAGAGAGACAAGTTGTTTCTTAAAGTCCTGAAATGCTAAGACATGGCAAAGATCTGGGAGCATATGTATCTATTTGTGTGTGTGTGTGTGTGTGTGTGTGTGTGTGTGTGAAAACAGAAACTCTTCATTGATTCAATATCAAATACCTGAGTAGGCATTGTAGATATAAAAGTGAGCCAAATTCAGTTCTTGCTCTTAAGAAAAATCTAGTCTATGATAGAAAAGATGGGTTAGGAGGGTTAAGAGGCAATGTCAGTGTAGTGTGGTAAATGCAATGACTGGGTAAAACGCAGAGGTGGGAAGTCTTTCCAGACAGAATACAAAGTGGTAAGACCTAGACTTGAAAGAACCTCGCCCATTACTGGAATTGCATTATGTCCATGTGACTCACGTGAATGCAACTGGGCTGGAGCTACAGATGAGTGCAAGTGATTGTGTGACTCGAAAAGAAGCCTGAGGTTTATCCTGATAATATAGGGTTGGAGGAGGGGAGTGGGGCTTGATGAGGACCAAGAAAGAAAGGGTTATGATAACATTTGAGTTTCAGAAAGATTACTTAGCCTGGTATGCAGAAAATAAGAAGTAGGTGGGTAGTGAGCAGGCAGTGGAATAGATGTTTCATGACTGGAGGGGACATGATTTCTTAGGATGCTCTTGAGGGGTTCAATTTGTCCAAATTGAATTATTAGTCTCAAACAACGTAATATCATTGGAGACAGAGAAGGGATTTGACAAATAAAGGAGTGCTAAGAATAAGACTTTTCTTTAACTTGACGTGGCACTTGTTTCTAACACAACTTTCTCTTTTACCTCTCTATGAATCCTGTTACCCTTTCCTTCCTTTTAAATGAATGCTGCCAGGGTGGAGAGTTTGAAGAAAAGATGATATATGAAAAGAATACTTGATTTCGGGCTTGCTGAAATAACAGCAAAATCCAAATCCACAAGCAGAATGATTTTGTTTCATTTGGGGGCCTAATTTAAGAAATTGTAGTGAATTTAGAGCCAAACCTAACCACCCAAAATGTTTGCTCATCATCATGTTTTGTTCACGCTCATCAGTAAAGATTCTTTGAGGACCTCTGAAGTAGGACACTCAGAACACAGAGGATCACTGCAAATAAGTTATCTGGGGGAAAAAGTTATCTGGGAATTCTAATGGTGTTAGCAATAAGGCATGTATGATATTGTGAGATTTTTTGTTGATACTTATACTAGTTGTCAAGTGTAATGTAGAGAGAGGTAGTTCATGAATGGCACAGAACAGAGCTACTTTAATATGCAATAGATAGTTTTCCTAAACCTTATGAAATTAAGTAAAAGGAAGGTAATTCGATTGTAGTCTGTGAAAAAACCAAAAATTGAAAAAGAACACTTAAGCCCATTTAAAATTTGAACCCAACTAAACTTAATCTAGGATATCTCAATTTTTCTGCTGTTTACACTCAAAACTGTATGATATCAAGTCAAAAATGTAGAATAACAAGTTATAGTTGTTTTTGCACCAACATGGTAAAAGAACAATACACAAACAAATAAAAAATACAGGTTCTGCCATACAGAAATCAAGGTTTGTAAGAATTCTAAAATGAGACAATTGTACTTGAACAACAATAAAAAATGAGGAAAAAAAGGTATATTGTGCAAACACTACTTCAAAAATACTACATAACGGAAAGAAAGAAGGAGCTCCTACCCCTCACCATAGCATAGATGGAACTGGAAAGCATTATGCTAAGTGAAATAAGCCAGGTGGTGAAAGACAAATACCATATGATCTCACCTGTAAGTGGAACCTAATCAACAACACAAACAATCAAGCAAAATACAACCAGAGACATCGAAATAAAGAACAGACAGTAACCAGAGAAAAGGGGGAGAGGGATAATAGGGGAACGGCTATCAAGGAACATGTGTAAAGGACACATGGACAAAGCCAAAGGGGGTAGGTTTGAGAGTGGGAGGTAGGGATAGGGGTGTGGGGGGTATGGAGGGTGAAATGAAGACAACTATACTTGAACAACAATTTTTTAAAAAAGAATCCAAAAGGCATAGTGCTGTCAATTAGGTAATTTCCTGGCAAGTAATTTTGTTGATTGGGCCTCTTAAGTGCTTCATAATTTTATACCATGTGGGCTTCTTGAAATCTTGTTTTTACTCAAACAAAAGTTCATACTGAGCTGAAATATGTTGGTTTGAAAATTGTCAAAATTCAAAAACAGTATGTAGGAAAATGTAAAGCTTTATGAAGCAAGATTAAAATGCAATGCTAAAATGATTCATATATGCCCTGGCTGGTGTAGTTCAGTGGATTGAGCGCAGGCCTGGGAACCAAAGGATCACAGTTTGATTCCCAGTCAGGGCATATGCCTGGGTTGCAGGCCAGTTCCCAGCGGGGGACATGTGAGAGGCAACCATACATTGATATTTCTCTCACTTTCTCCTTCCCTTTCCCTCTAAAGATAAATACATAAAATCTTCAAAAAATTTTTTAAAAATTTTCCATATAAACCTGTTTTCCAAGTCAAATTTTTATCTAGTCAGCAATCTAAAGTAAATTAGAATAAATGACAAATTAAAATTTCATACTTTGGAACTATCTTCATTTTCACAAATTGCATACGTCGGAAAACTCATAGGATTATTGAGGAACATGATAGTTTAACATTCTATACCAGCAGTTTTCAACCTTCTGATTGTGCTGCTTTTCTGCTCCTGACCACCACGTCGGCCATCAGAACAGAGGGGGTGCCTTAGGGATAACAAATGTGACCAGTGTTCACTGAGTGAATAAATGAAAGAGAAGTCTTCACAAGGGCCGAAATGTAAGCACAGGCCTCATTTTGACTTAATTATTTTCTTCATACCTATATAATTTTTCCAAAATATATCTTTTGGGATCTTAGTAGGTGCTACCAGGTAAAAGATTACATAGACAGTAAATTTCTGAAATGCTGGTTATCAAAATGTTAGGCACAGATTTTTTAAATTTCAAAATACCTAAGACCATTTAATATGCTATTGTGCTTTTTAACTCTTTAAAAAGTGGGGTAGAATATTCAGTGTTTACCAAACTTTTGAGCACAGCACATTTTGTTTTTCCTCAGAGAAAACATTGTACTCTGAGAAGGAAAACACATGGAGGATTAAATTTTTGCTAAATAATTTAGCAGTAGATATGAGAATAGAAAACATGAAGCAGTATCCAATTTTATTTCAGGAATAATTTTAGGAAAGTTACTTCTCGTCAAATTCTAGGTAGACAAGCCTTTCTTTAGTTTCCCTAAAGAAAAAATAGGGCCTGCTATTAACCACAGATTTTTTTCCCCCAGGAATCTAGCAAGATCACAAAGTGGAGAATTCACATAGATTTGTATACTTACTGGCCAGAATAAATTCTTGAAATATTTTTATCCCTTAGAATATATTGGTTTAAGATTAATAGCCCCCTTTCCCCCCTATTTTTAATATTACTATGTTAAATAAAAAAATAGTAAAGCATCCCTTTCTCTCTCCCATTTGGTATGTTGTCCAAGATGTGGCCATTTTCCTGGTTAATATAAATATTATTTAGACCACATTTTCTGAGAGACAGCCAGTTACCCACCTGTATAAGGTTTAGGATCCTCCCAGTCTCCTCTCTCCCGGCACAAAGACCTGCAGCTGGTTTGGTGTCTCTGAATTTCTAACTTACTTTTCTGGAAATCTGATAATATTTGAAATGCCAGTTAAAATCTAGCAATATAATGTTTCCTATGAATGCTCCCCCGCCAAAAATCTAATAACATTGCATAAAAAAGACAAAGTAACAATTTTCTTTCTTTGAAACCACTCAGCTATGCAATCTTGAGTTCTTTTAGACCTTCAGAAGGTATGATCTGTATGCATAGGAAAAGTCATGTCTCTTACTTAACTTTGCAAGAGTGCACTGCAAAGCATTAATAGCTGCTTTGCCTTGTTAATAAACTTCAGTCAAAATGCTCTGGGAGATAATTTGATTAAAAAAAAGAATAAAAAACACCGAAGCTGAAATATTGCTTTTATAAGCTGCAAGATCAATTCGCCATGTGCTTTTTTAATCAACTGAAATATATACATTTAAACAGAAACACAGATGATTTAGCATTCTCCCATATCATGTCAGTGAGCATGATTAGTTCCTTGTAATGTTATTCTTCTAATATTCTCTCGTGCTCTGACTTATGGGGGGAAAACTTTCCATGAAAAATATGTGCTACTTTTCTACTTTTGGCCTTTGTCTGTGAGTCTTCTCTGCCTTAATTACAATATAAATCAACTGCAAAAAGAAAAGAAAAGATTTACAGTGATTACACCTCACTTAGAGAGCTGCGAAGCTTGATCTGGAAGTGTTGTGTTTGTCAAACTCTGGCTTAGCTAGTTCTAAATCCCAGGTCTGCACATGGTACTACTCAAAAAGAAGTAAATATGGGAGGGAAAAGCTCTACTGTGTGTTCTCACTGAGTATGCTTACCAACTTACTCCCAGAAAACTCCAGGGCAAAAGACTTTTCAAGGAACTGTGAACTTCAAACCCATTCACTACACTAGAAGAAAACAGCACCATAGTTACTGCGCTGATCCCAAATATCTGCCATTTTGTCTCTGCATAGTCACCTGGGTGAGTGGGTATTTGGAACAGGAATCTTCCTGTTTTAATAAATTGATTTTTATCACCATCAAAAAGAGCTTATTAAGGACCTATATTCAGGTCACTATACTAGCTTCTTGAAGTGTTTATCAATCCTTCCTTTAGGCTAAAGTTTCTAAGGGAAGTTCATTAATTAATGTGAACATACTAAAGTAAAACACAAACATACAATTAAGAAACAAGATGAAATGTGCCCTTCCATTTTCTACTTCCTTGAAAGTTTTGTATTGTGCTGAATTTGGGATTAAGTTCTGTAGCCTGACTTCACTCTCCATAAATCTACAGACATCTATCTGTCCTGCCCCCACCCCATTGCTGCTCCAACAAGCTGGTGCCGCTCTGTTTTAAAGGATCAAAGAGATGACATAGTGTGCTTTTTAGATTTCTTTGTGTTGGGTTTCTCTGAAAGTCTTTTTTTAAACTTGATTGCTTCATTTAAAAGTGACCTCAGTGATTCCTTCTTAATGAAATGTTACAAAGCCTCTAATAAAGTATTAGGACAGCTATTTGCTAATCTGCCAGTATATCCCTTTTTAAAATGGGCTCTTCTTTCCAAACAACACTCCTGAAAAATCATTTTTCCTTTTCAATTGCTCTCTCCTATTGTTTTCCTATAGCAGAATGTGCCTGTTGAATAGGCAAGATGCAAAGATTTTTACTCTCTGCTCCTATGAGGACTCAGAAAGGAATGTAATCATACTTAAAAAATAAAGTATATTCTCAAATCTAGAAATTAGTTAGTAATTGAAATTATCATCACAGTGTTTTAACTGATGACCATT